>NC_044325.1:22788227-27788227 GCF_007399415.2 Gopherus evgoodei | reverse complement strand
CTCATGTCCCTCACTTGCAGAGCTGGTATTTTAATATGATGTTCTGTCACTTAAAATAATGTCATTATATCTTAACATACTTTTAAATTTCAAGTGATTTCTCTTCATGGATGACTTTGAAAAAATAAACAAACATTTTAAATATTTTAAAAACAAACAGAAATATTTTAAAAAGCTCATAAGAAGGATTTTGCCCCTTTCACTCCTCCTGCACCTTCTAAAATACTTACTAATCAAAATGTCTGGTTGGATTCTGTTCAAACTTTTCAAAAAAAAATTCAGTCTCAGGTTGAGATGATCAGTCATGGGAAATTATGGCCTCAATGAAAATAAAGCAAATAATTGCTGAAAAATGGGGAGTTGTATCAAATGCCCATCTCAACCATGCTGGTAACTTATGGCAGAAAGAGATCTAGGGGTCATAGTGGATCACAAGCTAAATATGAGTCAACAGTGTGATACTGTTGCAAAAAAAGCAAACGTGACTCTGGGATGCATTAACAGGTGTGTTGTAAACAAGACACGAGAAGTCATTCTTTCACTCTACTCTGCACTGGTTAGGCCTCAGCTGGAGTATTGTGTCCAGTTCTGAGCACCGCATTTCAAGAAAGATGTGGAGAAATTGGAGAGGGTCCAGAGAAGAGCAACAAGAATGATTAAAGGTCTGGAGAACATGACCTATAAAGGAAGGCATAAAGAATTGGGTTTATTTAGTTTGGAAAAGAGAAGACTGAGAGGGGACATGATAGCAGTTTTCAGGTATCTAAAAGGATGTCATCAGGAGGAGAGAGAAAACTTGTTCACCTTAGCCTCTAATGATAGAACAAGAAGCAATGGGCTTAAACTGCAGCAAGGGAGATTTAGGTTGGACATTAGGAAAAAGTTCAGGGATAGTCTAGACAGTATCTGGTCCTGCCATGAGGGCAGGGGACTGGACTCGATGACCTCTCGAGGTCCCTTCCAGTCCTAGAGTCTATGAAACTATGAATCTATTTCTGGGGGAAGAAACCATAATTATTTCTGATTGGCTAAAGGGATCTTTGAAGATTATGAAACATTTGAATATGATACATTATAGAGAGTTGTACACAGATAAATGGATAGAGATCTAGAGAGATAAATGTATTAAATATGGATGCACACTAGCATGCACACCTAGCTAGCTAGATATACTATATAGATATAGATTTTCCAGGGTTGTTTGATCCCATAAAGACTTTTATACAAGAAACTTTTCTTCTTTATTCTGAAATAATCTCTCTAAAGACTGATAGTGATGATACAATAGGATGGAGTTGCTGTTATTAAAAAGAAATTACTACTTTTTTGACTATGTTGCTTTTTTTTCCCAGTGGGATTCTGATTCCAGACATTCTGCAGCCTGATATCCACTGGGAAAGTGATGACACCATTAATTATTTAAAGATGTGAAAACCACAAGAACTACTGTATATAACTAGATTGGATTGACTTGTTAACTCTTTTGTTTAATAATAGATAGAGCCTTGGATATGTGAATTGGTTGAATGCTAACCTGTTAACAAAAAAAGTATAAGAGATGAATGCTAACACTTATCATAAGTTATTCTACTTAACACATTAGCCATACAAAACAAACATAGGGAACACTCTACCTCAGTCTTATATTTTCAATGCACCATCAATATTTAATGACTACCTAAGGTCTCTATATATCTAGATAAGATATGTATTTTGCTCATATGTCTTCCCAATATTCCCCATTTTCTACCTCTTCCTCAAAAAACAATGGACACATACATTCAATATTCTGTTTTGCTTTTTGACTTGCATTTTAATTTCACTAATTGTTTAGATGTGAAAGTGATATTTCAGACTTCAGCAACAATGTACAAAGGGTTGGAACTTCCACACTTCATGACATTTGTACTTTTTAGCTGGACAGGAGCGGATATTTGTGGAGATTTAAAGAGATATAGTGCTTCATCCTTCCACCATTCTGTCTGATTTAACTATAAGACCGAAAAATAGCTCCACCTCTTCTGAGCATTTTTCAAGACCAGGATAGGAATGGATTTTTCTAGCATTAGGATAGAGGAAACATCTGAATTCAATGCCTCATTATTAAATAATGATTTGCTGCACTCCAGCTACCTGATTCTGGTCAGTAATATTGGTGTAAATCCTGAGTAACTCCACTGACTTTGGTGGAACTCCTCTGGATTTACTAGTGACTGGGATGAGGATCAAGTCCTGGCTGTGCAAATGAAAGTGGATTAATTTATTTGCTAAAATAAAATGTTCGGTGAATCGTAATAATGAACAAATACACCATGCCTGATATCAATCCCATTAGTACAGCTGTAAGTCACTTCACTTACACTGGTGTAAAACATGTGTACACAAATTCAGATCAGTACCACTGCATGCTTTGCCTTCATACGAATGTTATAAGAAATTCACAGACACATGGCCAGATTCTGTTGCACTTACTCACCATGAGTAGCCTTTTATTCCATTTGTGGTCCCAATGAAGAAAATATGACCAATCATGAAATAAATTGCTACTTAGGGTAAGTAAGAGGATCAGAATCGGGCCCATAATTGCAATGCATATCTCTTTTTCAAAATCAGATTCATAGTGTAAATCAATGTAGCTTTATTGACTTAATTACCGCTATATTGATTTACAATTTACACCAGATGAGCATTTGGCCCTGAGTGCTAAGTAAGATTTGAATCACAGCTCCACTCTTTTCGGACTTTCTTCGAATACACCCTAATATCTAACCAGGGGCTTGAGATCAACATCTGACTTAGCTGGAATAACAACTATCTCAAGAATTGGTCTTTCCTACAGTATCTTTCACCTGTCATTAAAAAAAAAATCAGCATTTGTTTTCTTTTCCATCTGGAATTATGTGACAAAATGATCTCCTGCCTCTAATCAATTATTTTTCCTCTATATATTTTGCATTTTCCTGCAGAACCATTTGCAAGTACAACAGAAAGATCCTTTAGAGATAATCTGGTGATTATTACAAATTCAACCTCAGACGCTGCAGGCATTAAAAGATGAAAATTGCCTAAAGTCCACTGTTGTACAACAAATCTGTACCTCTGGACTCCTGTCATGAGGTGAAAATGCAAACTGGAAAGATGTTTAGAATCATTTTGACAGTTCATAAAATTAAGCAGGGATTAGGGATTCTCTTAAAAAAAAATGCCATGGGGTCCACGCAATGTTAACCACATCTCCCTGCAACAGGTATTACCATAACACACTAGTTGGAAGACAAGGAAAAGGGAATGTCATGTCATTAAACCTGCCATGTATGGAATAGCTATGAAGCCAGTTTAAAACTCTAAGTTGTATTCAGTACTTACATATATATGTAGGTACTTATAGCACTATTATCTGGGCCTTGTTGGACCTCTTGTATATTTTACTATACTTCATACTTAATGAATTGACCCCTGATCTTGTAAACACTTCTGCATATGCTTAATTTTACATACCCTGTGCTCCTTTTGACTTCAGCATGATTATTCGCACCCATAACGCTAAGCATGAGCATAATTATTTCCAGCATTGGGGCCATAATCAGTAGTAATGGTATATTAGGGTATGCACTTATCAAGAAAAGCAAGAATAGGAAATAATACAGTAGATATGTACAAATGCTTGTGGCAAGTAACAGTTGTGAGCATGGCTGTAGTGAATTCGTACTGAGATTCACGCAACTAATCATGGAAATATCTTTGTGGTGTGCAAGCAGCTGTAGTAGTGACATCAGCCTTCTGAAATTCCCCACCCACCAAAGAGTCCTTTCAATACAATACAGTGTTTGTCACTTCCTGACATAAAATAATGAGTAATAATTCTCTGGCATCTTAACAAGATCCCATTCCACCCCAGAAGTAGCTGCATTTTAATTACTGTGTGAGCTGATCTTAATATACTGCAGGTAGTTTAGAGTTTGGTTTCTACTATACAAGATCGTTAGGACTGAGACATTTTCATGCTTCATTAACATGGTTAAAAAAAAATTAAGAGTTGAACTGGTTGAAAGTTTTCAAATGTAAGATGGGTTTTTTTTTAAATGACCTTTTTTAAGTGAAAACATTTTCAATTTTTTTTCATTTTGAGCACTTATTTGTGACTTTTGAATAAAAAATGTTATCAACATTTTAGAAGTTTATTATTTTTTTGTTTGTTTACTGGACACTGGGTTTTGGAAATGGCATTGATGATGATTAAGAAATTTCCTGAACATTAAAAAAAATTAAAATATGGCTCAATTTTAAATCTTTTGAAATGAAAACAACTTCAGTATTTAATTTTTTTTCACAAGGTTTATTTTTCATTGCACTCTAATTCAGAGTACAGACTGAATGGAGCTGGGATAAAAGGGCAAAATCTTTCCTACCAAATGTTGATTTAAATATTTAAACAAATTTGCTTAGTTTTGGTCTGAACCCCCCTTGTTGCCTATTTTTTAGGAATACTATGATAAATCAGTTTACTGGCAGGCGTGCCTGCAGAAAGGACAAATTATAAAACAATACTGATGAAGACATGTGGGATATTAATTTTGAATTCCTAATTGCCATTTGTTGCCCTGGAAACTATAGCTGACCAGAGGACAACAATTCCATTCTGCAGCAACTTCAGGTTTCAAAATCTGCTTTTGTTCCAGACTGGAATGAAAACAAGATATTTCAAGCATTTTAACAAAAAACATGTTATTGTGTCATAATGTCCATTTTTGGATCAAAACCTGAGTTTTTTTTGTTCAGGAAGGTATGTGTCTGTCCCGACGGGTAGGATATGGCTCTGGGCTATGGGAGAGCCAATCCCATCTCTGCCTGATTCAGAGCACAGCTCTTCATTCCAGATCATTCTGAATCAGCCAGAATAAGGACAAGAACCTATGGGTATGTCTACACTGCAGTAAAAGACCATGGCATGGTAGTAGCTGGCCAGAGCTGACTCGGGCCTGTAGAGCTAAAAATTGCAGTGTAGACATTTGGGTTCAGGATGAAGCCTGGGCTCTCATGAAGGGGGTGGGTCTCACTGCCTGGGCTCCAGCCCAAGCCCAAACATCTACACAGCAATTTTTAGCCCCACAAGCCCAAGTCAATTGACCCAGATGCTGAGACTTGGTGCCATGGGTTTTTTATAACAGTGTAGACATACCCTAATTCTCCCACATTCCAGGCTCGTGCCCCAGCCACCAGGCTCTAGTTCATGAGGGTGTCCGTCTCTCTCTCCCTTTCATTTCACCCAAAATGTTCTGCCCAGCTGTACTGGAAGCCTGATTCCTAGAATTACATATATCCAATTAGGACACAGAAACACACCGTGTGACTTATGTGTCTGATCTAAATGGTTCATATTTCAAATGTTGGAATAATTGCAACGAACTGTCATGCACAGGCCAAGAAGGACTAACAGAAATTATTTTAAAAATAATTGTGAATACATGGCAGACATGATTGGAGACATGGATCTCACCTTAAAGAAAGAAGGCTGGGAAGCTAAGTAGGAACTACATGGCTAGCATTATAGGAACAGTCCCTATAGGAACAAAATTTAATTTTTGTTCTGCAGCCACCTGTCTTAGGAGAGGCCAGTGGTTTCACATTAGAGTCTCAGGATGAAGTTGTTGTGGGTAGAAGAGAACAGGCTACCTGAAAAGAGGAAGTAGGTGGACTTTCTCTCCGTTCCTCACCTTTTCCATCTTTGGGTTGGACTTCTGGAGCATAAAGCCCCTGATGTGTCATGTTGCAATGAGATAACAACACGATGCAAATAATATCACCTTCTGCCACAACCTGATGACATTGCATATTCAGCTCTAGGCAGCTCAAACCCACGAAGTTCAGGTTTAATCCAGATGATATGAACTTGCTCAGTCTGGAGAACAGTATACACATCTTGCTCAGTCTTTTGCAGAACAGTATACACATCACTAATTCTAATGTTTCATACAAGACCAAATTCTGTAGAGTAAATTGGTTGTGTTATGCCAGGCTTTTTTATAAAAAGGTCGACATGGTCTGTTGTGTGTGTAATTTGTTATGGTCTCACTATGTGTATAAAAAGTTTAGAGCTATGTATTCTCCTGTTGGATTTTATTGTTAAGTTGGCAAATAAGGAGTAATAGCACCTTCTGTAAGTAGAACCATATTTCTGGCAAGGCAGTCGGCATGTCAAGGCATTTTTAGCCAGAAATTACATTCATATCAGGTTTATCTTCTAATGCATGACTGGAAAGTTAGCTATGAGGGTGAGTGTGTGAGTGTGTGGTCAGTAATGTATCAAACATTAATCCAAGTATCAAATCCTTCAGACTGAGAATATTTGATTACATTTCCATAAACTATGCCTGCTTTGGAGGAATGATACTCTGTCATTTATTTTCAAATTGACATCTCTATTGGTTGTCAAGGCATGTTAATTTGCAAATCAGCATTTTGCTTGAAGCTTTTAAGCCAGTCCAGCAAAGCAGTGACTGCTATTACTGTGCAATTAGTGTCTAAAGCATTTAAAATTAAATTAAAAAAAATCCAAAATATTAGAGAGTGTTCAGTAGAATGGCCAAAAAATATTTTGCTGACTATGTAGAAGACCTGGATTTAGGAAATTACAAGTAGACTTCAGTCTAACTTGAGAGGGACAAAGGAGGTGTACATTGTGGGATTTTCAAACTTGAGGGAGAAGTTCTAAGTTGTATTGCTCTTCAGAAAAGCCATGCCCATTAATTCATAAAATATATTACTTAGATGCTACAATACAAGAGCATGTGACAGTTAGAGATGGGGCAAGGAACTAGTATATGGATTCAGGATTGACATTAATTAAAACCAAAGCTTATGAACAGGGATTTTTGAGGCTAAAATGGGGCTAGGTTTCAGGTTTGGAATCAATGGTGCCAAAGACTTGCAATCTTTTTTTGTGTGATTTCAGCCCAAAATGGAGGAAATGTCACAAGAAGTGCTAACTTTGAGGGATTTCCACCATTACTGAAAGTGTCTTAAAACTTCAATGTTCTTATATTTCCTCCATTGTGAGCTAAATGTGTATAAACACGGAATGTTCTCATGAGATTTAATCTTCCTGTGCAACGGAAACATAAAAAAATCAAACCAAAAACAAACAAAAAAACTTTCCAGTTTTGGATCTGCCTTGGAAACAAAATTGAAAAGGAAAAAACTTTTGGAACTTGAAACTAACTCCCCCCTACTCACCTAGAAATTCTTTGGGTTTGGCCTATTTTACAGAAGATGCCAGTGAGAAAAGATGGGTTAGGGAAAGAAGACAAAAAGGGGAATAATCTGGAAGACTGATATTAGACTGAAACCCATTTAAAAGGAAAAGAACCAAATAAATACAAACCCTGTTAAATTTTTAATAGGCTATTTACAATAGATCTCCTTACATTGGCTGACTTATTTTAATCTTCCCATCCTGTCTTGTGTTCTGTTCTTTCAATGGTTTTATACTGATCAGCTGCTGTTGCTGAATGTCTGTCAAAGACATTGGAGAGACAATTTGTGGGAAGTAATAACTTCTATTGGACCAACTTCTTTTGGTGAGAGAGACAAGCTTTCTAGTTTACACAGAGCTCTTCTTCAGATCTAGATAACAGATTCCAAGTTGGTCATATTGGCATTGGGAATCAAATTAGGATCAAAGCTCTCCCACTACCCCAGCTTTTCAGGAGTTTTCTGGGGGTTCTGTTTGCTTTTACTAATATGTTCAAGTGCATAGAGAGGGACTTTTGGTGATGAAATACATTTATGAGTCTATGCACTAAAATTCAAATTGAAACTTTACTAGATTTTTTTTTCTTTTTTTCCCTAGGTTTTTAGTATTAGCATCACTTTATACGGTAGTGGTGCCCATTGTGTGTAAGGTGCTTTTGAAGATATAATTATACTTTAAGGGTGGAGTATGTGTCAACTGAATCCAATCAGTTTCTATCACCTCTGTGTTTGAAATATAAATGGATTTTTTTTAAATGAACCATGTTAAAAAAAATCTTTGCAAACATCCAACACAAATGAGATATAGGCCCAGATGTTTCTCTCAGTTATACTGGTGGCAATCAGGAGTAATTCCAGAGAAATCAGTACATAAAACGGGTAAAAGGAGGCAAAAGAATCAGGCCCATGCTTATTTTTGGAATTTTTGACTATAACATACATACATTTGGCTGGGGGAAAAGTGAACTTCAACCCAGTAGAGACTATGTGGGTGCTCAGTCAATAGCTCAGATTGATGAGCATAGCTGACACATCTGGGGTATATGGAAAATAAACTGTCCAGTCATTCTGGGTCTAACAACATACAAGCCCTACATGATACACTGTAAAGCTGGCACTGGTGTCATAAACAGATAGCTAAGGGTTAATGTCTCTTTCACCTGAAGCACCTGACCAGAGGACCAATCAGGAAACCGGATTTTTTCAACTTTGGGTGGAGGGAAGTTTGTGTCTGAGTCTTTGTTTTCTGCCTGCCTGCTTTCTCTGAGCTTTGGAGAAGTAGTTTCTACTTTCTAGTCTTCTGTTTCTAAGTGAAAGGACAAAGAGATCAGGTAGTAAGTTATATGGTTTCTTTTCTTTGGTATTTGCATGAATATAAGTGCTGGAGTGCTTTGATTTGTATTCTTTTTGAATAAGGCTGTTTATTCAATATTCTTTTAAGCAATTGACCCTGTATTGTGTCACCTTAATACAGAGAGACCATTTGTATGTATTTTTCTTTCTTTTTATATAAAGCTTTCTTTTAAGACCTGTTGAAGTTTTCTTTACTGGGAAATTTCAGGGAAATTGAGTCTGTACTCACCAGGGAATTGGTGGGAGGAAGAAATCAGGGGGGGAGATCTGTGTGTGTTGGATTTGCTAGCCTGATTTTGCATTCCCTCTGGGTGAAGAGGAAAGTACTTTTGTTTCCAGGACTGGGAACAGAGAGGGGGAGTCACTCTGTGTAGTTTCACAGAGCTTGTGTCTGTGTATCTCTCCAGGAGCACCTGGAGGGGGGAAGGGAAAAAGGATTATTTCCCTTTGTTGTGAGACTCAAGGGATTTGGGTCTCGGGGTCCCCAGGGAAGGTTTTTTTAGGGGGACCAGAGTGCCCCAAAACACTCTAATTTTTTGGGTGGTGGCAGCCAGTACCAGGTCCAAGCTGGTAGCTAAGCTTGGAGGTTTTCATGCTAACCCCCATATTTTGGACGCTAAGGTCCAAATCTGGGACTAAGGTTATGACAACTGGTGACTTCAAAGGCACTAAATCAAACTCCCACCAGAAGGTACTGACAAAACTAGCCAACAAAGATCAAACAGAGAACAAAAACTGCTCTGCATAGATCGTTATCTCATATCTTCTGATATTTAATTTATATCCTTCTTATGGCTTTTATGAAACTGTCTTAACTCCATGTGAGCAATAGGTTTATAGAGCAATTAATAGTACAATCAAAAGGGTGTTCAGTATACCTGAGCTTATCTGAAAGCATTGGCTTTGGTACCAAAAAGAAAAGTCTTACTTTTCTTATGAATACAGGGAGCACTGAATAATTAGTGGACTAGTCTCATTCAGACAGTGCTTCAATAGTATTTGGATTGAACATAGGTGAGACCAAAAGTAAACTGTGTTTAATGGCCATTTTGGAACTTCTAAATTGAATGCAGTGTGGGTAGGTTCCCTTTCATTCAGCTGTAATAACACATCAGTGCATTGCACCTGTGCCTACCAGCTATACCTTAATACTAGAGTGGGTCCAATCATAGAATCGTAGAATCATAGAATATTAGGATTGGAAGGGACCTCAGGAGGTCATCTAGTCCAACCCCCTTCTCAAAGCCAATCCAAAACCATAGATATGAACTCCCTCAAACCTTTGGGAAAGTTTGAATCCAAATCTGAGTTTTCTGGCTCAGGCCCATTTCTCTTAAGTATTGGAGAAGACACATTCTGCAAGTGAAATTTTGGAGAAGTTTGTTCCAAAATGTAATGGATAGCAACTACAGTAAACATGCTTTATAACAGTGTGACAGTTGCCATTGATTAATAAATAAGGTTACTTTGATATTTGCAGCATTTCTTAGGTAGTCCTCACAGCATAGATTCACAAACTTTTTCATAGTGTGTACAACATCATAAAGATGATTTGGGGAGACCTCCCTTCCCATTTGCTACTGCCTACCTTCCCATTTATGAATACCTAACATCCTTGGGACAACTACAACACGGGCATGGGAACAACAAGATAGAGATACCACAATGTAGTTTAATGTAGAGGGTGCAACTTTATTAACAAGTAATACCAAACCCAGGTAAACTACCTGGCCGGGTTGTTCCAGTGATAATCTCAACTGTCACCAATGGATCTTGGTGTATTGTAAACCTGAGGGTGAATGTGAAGGCCATGACCCTTCTGCATTCTCAGGACTCACAAGGGACCTTGACTAAAATGCAGAGTCCCAATTCCTCAGCCCTCCTCCATGCAGGAGGTAGAAGAAATTATCTGATAGAAGCTATGAGCTGTGGCTGTGGTAGATGTATAGGTTTGACACCTCTCCATACCATTGGGAATACCCCAGACCAATGTCCAGGCAACGTCTAATATATCCATCTAAGCCCACTAACCATACTGAAACCTGCCAAAGTTGCAACCATTACAATTTAACATCCACCAACCTGGGAAAAATCCTTTCCAGACTTCAAAACCATTATCATAGGAGATATAGCATTCTAGTTTAAGGGAGGTTCTGAAACAAGGAGTCTATAATGGCCATCCTGACTTGGAAGCTAACTGTATCACCCCTCTTCCTCAACTCCAGATGGGAACCAATCATCTGGTCCTGCATCACCTACACCACTCAATGGCAAACCAGGTAGCAGGACAAGTCCTGGAGTCTGTACCTAGATGCAGCATGTGATCCCCTCAACACCTCTTCCTCTCCATGTCATGAAGCACAAAAAAGGGGTAGCGGGGCAAGGTAGTGGGGGGAGAAGAGTGAAACCACTAACCAGACATGAAAAGGGTGGGGAAATGAAGGGGCATATAGAACATTGCTGCTTTCAGCCAAGAATGATCCTGGCCCTCCCTCTACCTGAGGGTGTCTCTGCCCCAGATCCATGAAAGTCCCAGCTGGCTTCACTGAGGTGAGCAATTACTCAAATGGAACAGTAGCATTAGGAAAGTAGTTCGGTGGGGTTCTTTAAAGTGCTCAGACTTAGCCCAATTCTGCTTCCACTGAGGTCAATGGTAAACCTCACATTAATGCCGCTAGGAGCTGAGTTAGTCTGAACACTGGTGAGAATCCCATCCTCAGTGTATTTCCATCTGCTTTTTGTCTGCAGTTTAGTAGCTGGAAAAAGGAGAGGCAACACCATGTGATCAATTAGCTTTGCACAGCCACCATCCGTACTGCCAACCATCATTTGAGAACAGCTAGTGTAGGGAATACTGCAGACAACACCGTGACTCCATCTATTGATCTAAGGCAAAACTGGTAAGTGATCACTGTATTATTATAAGCTCTTTGTACTGAAATCCTGGATCCAAACTCATACTCTGCCCATCCCAGACATCTGTACTCTAGCTAATCCTCGCTGAGTACAATGTGATGCATTTTTAGCAAAACAGCTATAAGTAATGTACAAATAATTTCTTTAGGAGAGGAAAATGGTTTGTGCTGTCTCAGGGCTATAGTATAATGGTAATCACGGGCATGAAAGAAACCCATAGTGCACCTGGCTTTTGTAGAAAAGAGGGCATTATCAATCATTATTACTCAAACAACATTTGCTTCTTTAGATGCTGGTCACTTCCTTCTTTCCTCCCTTAATATGAGTCTGTGTTTTTTAGTGTCTCATATTCCCATTCACCATGTCATCTTCTCCCAAGTTATTTTGTGTTTGTTTTTCCCACTGTTCCCAATTTCCCATGCTCTGCTGGCTTGGGTTTGAGTGGCAGCTAGAAGTCTGTAAGCAGGTGTTGTGGAAGTGAAGCGTGTCATTCAGCCAGTACATTAGGTAAAGTAACGTTCCCTTGGGGACTCTAATGCTTGGAACTGCATCAATCCCAACTGTTCCTCAGAGAAGAGGAAGGGGCCAGTCATGACCCGCTCTGACCAGATGTTTTGGAAACGTGCCCATTTTTAGCAGATATAATTGCTGTTAATTTATCAAAACTGTAATAGGTACTAACGAAGCGGACTCTTCGGTCACAAGCTAGCAATAAAACATAAGAAAGGAAATTAGGGATATACAGTGTAGACTGTATTTAGATGCATTTAACTGTATATTTAATACTAATTTAAGACCATTTCCAAGATACCTTGCTCCATGTGACTGACATGATCTGGCTGATTTAGACCTGAGCTTGGGAAAAAAATCATATTTCATTATCCTCTGCTAACGTTATTCAGTAACCTCTGTAGAGACAAGACTAAAGTAAAGGGACGAGATACCTAAGGTGAAATCTGAAGCTTCAGTGAAAACAACTCCAAGTCACATCTTCTGGATCTTATTTAAAAATGCCGTAGTTCTGCATTAAGGTCTAAGGCTACATCAACACTACGAGCTAGGGGTTTGATTCCCCTGTGCTATCTCTCATCACGCTAGCATAAGTATAAATAGCAGTGTAGCCACAGTAGCACCAGTAGCAGCAGTGGAGGCAAGACTGAGTCATGCCAAGTACAAACCTGCATGAGATCATTGCACTTGGCATGACTCACCCATGCCTCCATTGCTGCTACTTGTGCTCCTACGCTTACACTGCTGCTTATACTGGTGCTAGCTCAATGTACGTGCACAAGAACAAGGGAATCACACCTCGGCTCGCAATGTAGACATAACCTACAAGGAGTAACTGTATGTTCAGCAAGCCAGAGGAAGCTGCATTCATATGCTTTTATTAATTTCTTTTTAACTTGCCTCAACCAGTAGTCAGGCGTGTCATTTTCAGGGCAAAATTGTATCAGGATCCCCACTTCTGCCTCTCTGGTGAGGCCACAGCTGCTCATGGGGGTTTAGCAGACCAGCTTCATACTGAAGGGGAGCAGGGAGGCAGCGGGCCAGTCCTCTCCTGAGAAGTAGGATGTGGCAGCAGGCTGTGTGAGTGTGAGTGTGTGAGTGTGTGTGTGAGAGAGAGAGAGAGAGAGAGAGAGAGACTAATTGCTGGCTCGGGGCAGGGGTCAGGGCCTGGCTTGTTCTGAGCTCAGGTCTGGCCCAAACTGCTGATACTGCTTCCAGTCCTGTCGGAGGGGAAAGGAGATGTGACAATTTGGACTCCTGTCCCAACCTACCCTACAGTGGACCTCAGAGGCTCAGGGAAGACACCCACAGCACTGGCTGGCAAGGAGCTATTACAAGTCTGGGGTTTGGTTTGGGGGGTACAACAGCCTTCCCTGTCCCATAACTCACATAAAATGATGAGAGCAGGCTGCTAATATTTTATATATACACATATACACTTGAGATGCTTTCATTCTGCAGGTGCTCATTTTCATTATTCTTTTAAAGCATTGGGACCAAATTCTGCTGCTTAACTCCCCAACACTGTAAACCCAGAGGAAGTCTACTGAGGTTAACAGTGTGCCTGTGGATTTGCACCCCTGAAACTGAGAGCAGAAATTGGTGATTGGAATTTGTATAGGCTGGGCAATCTGTATTTCTGAAGCATGTACTCAAGCTTTTTATTCATGGTTATGAGAATCAGTTTGCCAATTACCAAGAAACAAGCATGAGAAGGCTGCATTTAAAATCAAAATGCTTTCTTTGTACTAACTTCGCCTGACTGCCCTCGTCGTCCAACACGGATTTTTCTGCAGAACAAAGGTGCATCAATAAATAATAATAATGTAATGGTGTCTTTTAACAGCAATCTTCATTCAGCTGTGTGGTTTCAGGTTTGCTCTTTTTGCCCAAAATAGGAAGAGGGCAAAGTTTGTTGTTCCTATTTTTAAAATCCACTGTTTGAAAGGGAAGTTTCTTCTCTAACCATAGACTTTGCTATATACAGTGCCTAGCTGTGCTTACAAGCATTCCATATGGTTGAAGTAGGCTGGAGGGGTTGCTACTAACCATATTTTAAAAAGCAGATGTTACTAATCTTCTAAATATTACACAAAAATGATGTCATTTATGATTGACAATGGTTGTGGCTCATCAATCCCTTTCAATATTTTTTCTCACAAAAGACAATGCAACACAAATGTCAATGCAAATTTCTTTTAAAGAGAGCTTGCCTCTAAGAGCAGACCAGTTTGCGTTAGTATTGAATTGTTTAGCAGAAAGTCAGTCCCTGCAGGGGGAACATACATATGTTATATGTGAGAAACTAGAGAAGCTAGTCTATGAATAGTACAGTCTGAGAGACTTTTAGGGCTACATTTTGAGAGCCAGTTTTCAATCTGGCAAGCTGAATTTTGTGCCCAAAATTGATTCCTTTCCCAACAATACTGCAACCTCACATCTATTTTCTTTGCATGTGCAGTCAGGATACTTTGACACTAAACTGCCTGATTTGTGTATGGAAATTGATTTTTATATACACAAAACTGATGTGCACCCAATTATAAGCTTACAACCCATTGTGCCTGCAAAACTGAGCAAATAAAATATCCTAGGACTGAAAATTTGGCCCTAAGTGAGCTACATATGACACACAATGAATTATCTATTCTTAATAGAATACAGTTTGACAACAATGTACTAGCTTGGTTTTATGTTTACAGCAATTGCACATTAGTAAGATTTCTTCATTGTCCTTACAGTGTGTATGCATCAGCTATAGTTCTCTGGTGGGTGTGGACTGGAGTTCTTTGCTGGAGATCAATAAAATATACAGAAGAAACTGTGTGAAGTATGGGCGATGTATGCCAATAACACTTTATTTATTATATTAAGTCTCAAGTTAACTCACCTTCCTTTCCTGCCACCTCAGTCATATTGTGTCCTTCACCCTGCCCCTTTACAAGTTCCTTCCATGTCAGCTTTAAACTCCTTATCTTGACTTTCAAGGCTCTTCACAGCTCTGTCCCTCCCTACATCACACCACTGGCATGCCCACTGCTATTCTGTTCAGACACTGTGCTCTTCCAGTTCTGCCTCCACTTTACTAAGTTATTTGAATTAATAACATTCTGCAGCCCTGATCCACATAGATTGAATATGTGGTCATTCCATTATTTATGGCCCTAGTGTTTTTACATTTGGAGAAAAGGATAAATAGAAACACAGAACACATCTTAACTCTGTTCTTCATCATTCATCTTTCCACTCTACATTCCTCAATTATTTTTAATCTGTACTTTTATGGAAGATCTTTCCCTCAACTCTCACTAGAGCTCTAACAATTTTTATTGGCCTTCTCTAGATCTTTGTCTTTTGGAAGATAATAGGTGTGATCTAACTTCAATTAAAGTCAATGGGAGGTTGATCTTGTGAGATCAGAATGAACCCTCCTCAGTATTCAAAGGGAGAATGTGACATTACTTTATGTATGCCATTCTATTTTCTGCTTTATTCCTTAATATCTTCTTAATAGCTGCTAACATCTCACACCAATGTACAAGATAAAATGCTACTCTGACCTGTGTTTGCATTGCTAATCAGCATTTCTATCTTGCACTTCACACACATACTGTATTTATACACTGTTCACTACATGCCAAGAGCCAGTGTGGACTAAAGCCATGCAAAGCAGGATAAGAATTGGAAGTGGGGGAAACTTGAATGATTGGCAGCAGGCACACATGGTTAAATGTCAACATTTTGGTATGTTGTCGGATGGTCAGACACGTCTATGAATTGCCATCCAACAAACCTATTAGACATAGTATTGTGGAATATATGCCAACTCTTTTTCCGACAAACTGCTTCCGTGCTTGATGCCAAGTACTGGTGGGTGTATACCTTTTTGTGCTGTCACTGCATTCAGCCTCCAGGGTGTTGCATGAAAGGATCATTGGATGTTAATAAATAACAAAATGTGTCATTTCCCTTTAGAATTTGTCTATCTATCATATACAGTGAAAAAAACAGGTTTGTTTTCCTTTGCCCGTATTTACATGTGTGTCAAAATGTGTACTGTTAAACCTGGCCACATGCTTATACAGTATGTTGTCTGATTAGTCTTTTTTTACTTGTTATTGCACATGATCATACATCTAGCCTTATAAAGAAAAAATAAGATCCATAGAAAAATAATATAGCCCAGGTAAGTATGTTTTTCATTAAGAACAATAATATTTAGCACTTGGAGCTTTACATGGTCAATGAAATCCTCAAACATGTTCTAATTAATTCATTTTCACAATATCCCTGTGAAGAAGGTAAATACTATTATCTCCATTTTACAGACTGATAATCAAACTATTAGTTAAATGAGTTTCGCAAGGCTGCCAAAGGAGTGAGAACCAGCATTAGAACTCAAGACTGCACCTGAGAGAGAAGGGTGAAATGTTTTTGAATATATTGGCGTTTTTAAATATAGTTTAATTTTTACCATGGTCCTACCATTTTTTGTACACATTCATGCAAACCCAGTTGCCAGACCACCAGAAGCACCTAGCCAGAGCTTGATCGGGATGGTGCTCAGTCTGCAAGGAGGCTATGCTTTTGGGATTTGCCATGATGATGATGATGCAAATCCAGTTTTGCCAGTTTTGTTCACAGAAAGAAGAATTTGGGCCTGTAGCTGAGATTCACTGAATTCTGAAACAACATTCATCCTGGACAGAGGCAGAAGTAACTCAAAGTGTAGTTTATCAAATTAAAAAACAGAACCTATATCTTCGACAGAGATGACCAATTTCACAGTGAGAATATTCAGTATTCACAATTTCATGGGCTGAAATTTGGCTGCACAAAACTATTGCAGAACAGTTTCAAATAATCTAACAAATGGATGAAAAAGGCACTGTTCCTTTGGGAATTTGTGAACAGAATGAAGGGATATGTTGCTTGCAATTTCTTCACCTAGCTCTACACAATACCTTCCTGACTCGCAGTTCTATGTTTTAACCAAGAGTACACAGTTCTCTCTCACTTCTAAATCAAGCGGAACTGGGTAGTGTACAGTACAGCAGTCTAAGTAAGGTCCCTAATGCCAGTGACAATGAAGATTTTCAGCTGCATATAAAAATCAGTTCAATTCCTATATTTAGTAACAGCATTATAAACATAATACAGATGTACTGACTTGTAAAGAATCTCAAATACTAAATTAGCAAATACAGCAGTTAGAAAATACACACTGAAAGTTAGTAATTTTTTTTGCTAACGCCTCCCAAATTCCAAAGAACCATGTGAGTGATCTAAATCTTATTACTGGTAAAGTGGTGTATGCTTATATATACACACACACAAATACTAGGGTGACCAGATGTGCTGATTTTATAGAGACAGTCCTGATATTTGGGCCTTTTTTTTAGAAGTGCTTCTATTATTTCCACCCCCTGTCCCGATTTTTCACACTTGCTATCTGGTCACCCTAACACACACACTCAGTGAAAACTCACTTTTAATTGCGTTTTTCAGCAAACTGATTTAAAGTTCCTTGGGGCACACATACTGCAGGATTGTGACATATCACACCCGGTTATGTCAAACTCAAAATGTTATGTGATATGACAAGATGTAAAGTACATGATTAACGCATCCAGTGGGAAACTTGGCTGTATGAAAAACTGTATAACAGGGAAATTCTGGACTTTCTGAAATAAACATTGCTTTTAAAAGTTAAGAGAGAGTAATGGTTACTTGACTAAATAGTTCAGGTTCAGTTTAACATCCAAATATTTCTGCTTTGAGTTGAAATGTCACAGTTCAAAGTGAAATAAATATTTGTTGCCAGTGTAACCATTAAAAATCTCACCTCTGTTGCAAGAGAGCAGAAATGGCCTGTGGCCAGTTTAGACAGTGGTAATTGGGACAGAGAACACAATGGTGCAAACACAGATCCAATATAAGGACTCTGTGTGTGTGCGTGTGTGTGCACGCATGCACATGTGCGCATGTGTATGTGTGTGCATTTTCTTTTCCTGAGAAATTCAGAAAAACGATGGATTTTAAACTGACTTGCAGAAACTAAGGCCTGGTCTACACTATGCGTTTAAACCGAATTTAGCAGCGTTAAACCGATTTAACCCTGCACCTGTCCACACAATGAGGCCCTTTATATCGATATAAAGGGCTCTTTAAACTGGTTTCTGTACTCCTCCCCGACGAGAGGAGTAGCACTGAAATCGGTATTGCCATGTCGGATTAGGGTTAGCGTGGCAGCAAATCGATGGTATTGGCCTCCGGGCAGTATCCCACAGTGCACCATTGTGACTGCTCTGGAAAGCAATCTGAACTCAGATGCACTGGCCAAGTAGACAGGAAAAGCCCCGCGAACTTTTGAATTTCATTTTCTGTTTGCCCAGCATGAAGCGCTGATCAGCACGGATGGCGATGCAGTCCCAAATCCAAAAAGGGCTCCAGCATGGACCGTACGGGAGATACTGGATCTGATCGCTGTATGGGGAGACAAATCTGTTCTATCAGAGCTCCGTTACAGAAGACGAAATGACAAAGCATTTGAAAAAAATCTCCAGGCTATGATACAGAGTCCACAGCACAGCGCTGTGTGACAAGCGTAACGGAAAGCCAAAGAATCAAATGGACGCTCATGGAGGGAGGGAGGGGGTACTGAGGACTCCAGCTATCCCACAGTCCCCGCAGTCTATCCCACAGTCTGAAAAGCATTTGCATTCTTGGCTGAGCTCCCAATGCCTGAAGGGTCAAAAACATTTTCCCAGGTGTTTTAGGGTATATGTCATCAATTTACACCCTTCCCCCTAGCCCGAAAGAAAAGGGAAAAAAAACGTTTCTCGCCTTTCTTCAATGTCACCCTATGTCTACTGCATGCTGCTGGTAGACACGGTGCTGCAGCACTGAACACCAGCATCCCCTTCCTGGTGGATAGCAGTCATATTGTACTGTCTGCCATCGTCATCATCAGCCCGTGAGTGCTCCTGGCTGGCCTCGTTGAGGTCAGCCAGGGGCGCCTGGGTAAAAATGGGAATGACTCCCAGTCATTCCCGGCAGATGGTACAGAACGGCTGGTAACCATCCTCATCACAGCAATTGGAGGCTGAGCTTTATCAGCCCTCCCTTTCATGTCTAAAGAAAAGATTCTGTACTGCCTGGACTATCATAGCAGCTGGAGGCTGCCTCCCCCTTTTTTTATCTCACTCAAAAGTTAGTGTTTCTTATTCCTGCATTCTTTATTACTTCATCACACAATTGGGGGGACACTGCCAAGGTAGCCCAGGAGGGCTGGGGGAGGAGGGAAGCAACGGATGGGGTTGTTGCAGGGGTACTCCCTAGAATGGCATGCAGTTCATCATTTCTGCGGGATCCCTGGGGCTCTGACACAGAGCGGCTGTGCTCTCTGGTTCTCTAGTACACTTGCCCCATATTCTAGGCAGGACTGACTCTATTTTTAGACAAAACATAAAGAAGGGAATGACCAGGGGAGTCATTCCCATTTTTGTCCAAGCGCCCCCTGATGACCTCAGCGAGGCCAGCCAGGAGCACCCATGACAGCAGCAGACGGTACAGAATGACTGATAACTGTCATCTCATCGCTAATTTACAATGGCATGGCAGACGGTGCAATGGGATGGTAACCATCTGCTACCTTGCAAAGGCAAATGAATTCTGCTGTGTAGCACTGCAGTACCGCGTTTGTCAGCAGCCTCCAGTACACATATGGTGACAGTGAGAAAAGGCAAAACAGGCTCCATGGTTGCCATGCTATGGCGTCTGCTAGGGTAATCCAGGGAAAAAGGGCGTGAAATGATTGGGATAGCTATGGGATAGCTACCCACAGTGCAACACTCCAGAAATCGACGCTAGCCTTGGTACATGGACACACACTGCCAAATTAATGTGCTTAATGTGGCCGCGTGCACTCGACTTTATACAATCTGTTTTACAAAACCGGTTTATGTAAAATCAGAATAATCCCGTAGTGTAGACATACCCTAAGCATAATTGGCAGACATAACTGTGAGTTTTGTTCATGCAGCAACACTAAAAGGAAAGTGTACGCTGTGTCCAAAACTTCACAATGAGAAGAAATAAATTGTGATGACAATTTTAATTTGAGAATGTTAATTATTTCCAGTCTTCACATATTTGGAAAGTTCATCAATTTTAATGCCAGAAGATTTTAAGTCTGTGATGCTCCAATCTGACTTCCTCCATAAACACGGGCCATAAAACTTCACTCAGTAATTCCTTTAATTGTGGGAATGTTTTCTTTCTGCTAGATACGGGTGCAATTGTGATCCACTTTACATACTTATAAATAATCTCTTTCTCTCCGTGCAGGCTTCCCACATTGCTGATTGATGTGTGGTGGGGAGAACAGGTGGGGTGGGAAATGGAATGGTGAGAGGAATGGGTGGAATCAAGGCACTGACCAACGCAGCTGAGCTGGTGTGGAGTAGGAATGTAAGATGTAGCTGGTATAGTGCTAGCACAGTTTATTTCCCTCTTGGAGCAGTGTGGGAGCAGAGACTGCAGCTTTTACCCCAAGCTTCCAAAATCAGATTGATGTTATGGGAAGTTTTTTTTTAATTTTTGCCAAGTAGATGAGAATACTCTAGTTTTCTATTGCACTAAACATGTTTGCTCAAGTACAAGAGAAAATATAAATACAGCAACTAAGAAATATAAACAGAGATCTTAAATCCAGCAGATGATGTCGGATACCGCACATCATTTACTTCTGCACGTTATTGATGACCTCAGAAGTGGTAGAGCAAAGCCAAGCCACAAGTGAGTTATGAAAGTTCATCTATAATGGGCGGAAACAAATGATGTGTTCAGAGATAGTCCATTGTATGCTCCACTTATGCAACATCAGCTTTAGTTTTAATGGGAATTGATAGAAATATATTTTTAAGGCCACACAAGTCTCCATCATGGCCCCAGGGATTCTGCCAGCTGGTGAAGGAGAGACAGAGATAGTGAAAAGAAGATCTGTTTTTCTACAACAAAACCTTCTAACAATTAAGTGCTGACCGCAGGGGGAGAGGTACACATAGGGAGAACCGAGATCGAGATACTAAAAATGTCTAGTGATTTTGGACGTGCAAGTTGAGACATCTTCCAGGGGCCTGATTTCCACAAGGGGGATGATCAACACTTTCTGAAATTGAGCTTCTTGTACCGTGTCTTTACTGGAGTGGGTGGGTGAGGCTCCATGGCCTGAGGTCTGCAGGCGGTCAACTAGAGGATCATGATTGTCCCTTCTGACTTTAAAGTCTATCAGTCTCAAATTGAGGCAGCCAAAAATCCCAGGTCACTTTTGAATATCTTGACCAAACATTTTAGAAGCAGAGTTGTTAAGACCTTTTTAAAAGTCTGGTGTATCAAATACTAAGGATCAATTGTGACATCTAGATTTAAGCATAATCAGTGTGATCCAAAGCCCACTAGTAAGAATGTTCCATTCACTTCAGTGGGATTTGGCTCAATCCCATAAAGAGCAGAATCTGTGCAGGCTTCTCACAATTCTGCCAAAGCACTTACATTCTGACCTGCAGCATCCTTACAATTTTTGGATAGAGACTGTCAATCATGCTGCATTATATAGCAATGAAGTGTTTAGAAGTGAAAAAGGAAGATTTTCCCCATCTCATAAAAAAAAATCAGAATGTTGGTATTATGGAGAACTTGGAGAAGAATCAAGAGCTTTTGAAGGTTCAGACTGAACTATACTGCTGATTTGGAAAGTGCTGATTTAACAAGTTCTTGATGTTGATAGCACCATACCAATGTTAACACATAGAAGACCAGAATTTATCATATAGAATGTATCCACCAAGCTCTTGAATAAGAAATTTTGTTAGCAATTAATGAGATATATAGAGAGAATTGAACTAATCTGTGTTAAGAGATTTGTATAGTTTGTTTTAAAGCACTGCTGAATGGTATGTTGCACGAATGTGCTTTAGGACTACCTAGCCAAAACACAATAAATGTACTTAAGTCCTCTGCAAACGTGTACCATAAATAGCTAGATGGTCTTTTGATTCTAGCGGGGTAAGTTAAATATTTCAAGTGCTTCTCTTAGAGACTGATCAGATGTAGAGGAAATAAAATCACTCTAAGAAAAAACCCAGATAGAAGGAGACTTTGCTGCTTCCACTCAGGAGCCTTGGTAGACTGCTGCCCAGTGGAGCAGCAATCAGTAGCAAGAACGCACTGTGCTATGAGCTGAGAGACTGGGTTGGCAGTGGACTCAGGTTCCTAGCCCTGAGCTAGAGAAGCAGAGTGCATCAAAGAGGTCACACACTCTGCTTTAGAAAGGGAAAGAGGGGCGATGGGAGCTAGCTATTCCCCTGTGTGTGTCTGCCTTTTAATGGCCTGCTAAGCAGCAACGTTAAATCGAGTTTAGGAGGCAGGTATTTAGCACTTTCCAGGTTTAACCTGGAAGTGAGGATATATCCCTTATGGCAACATCCTATAGAATTTAACAAGGGTGAAACCAATAGGATTTTATTAAAAATTAATAAGATTTTATTTCATAGAAATTACTCAGAAAAAAAATCACAGATGGTGATAGAGAATGATCACCCTCCCATAACATTTCTAAACCAATTTACTGAATTCTTAAATGAGCGTTTTATCTTTGTTATAGATTGCTATGTCTTGGTTTAAAAATCCTGCAGAAAAGTTATCAGTCTCTGTCCAGCGCTGTTGGATTTTTCCACAAGAGGCAGTAGAAGCGAATGAGTGATAAAAGAAACAGACTATCTCCATGGAAGACAAACTACTAATATAGCTGTGCTGCAAAACTGAAGCATTGCTTTCCACTGGTCTGATGCCTCTACCCCACAATTTGCAGAGGAAATGCTGACACTTTTAGTCAGTGTATTATGTACCCGTCTTCCTTATTTTTCTTCGTTTGTTATTTGCATTAGGATAGCACGCAAGCTATGCTTAGCACTGCCTAGACTGAGGGCTTGTCTACAACGGCACTTTTTACAGTGCTGCAACTTTCTCGCTTAGGGGTGTGAACCCCTTTCTCCCCTCCCCCCCCCCAAGTGCTGCAAGTTTCAGCACTGTAACGTGCCAGTATAGACGGTGCACCGGTGCTGGTAGCTACACCCCTCGTGGAGGTGAAGGTGTGTTTTTTAGAGTGCTGGGAGAGCTCTCTTCGAATGCTGTGCTGCAACTATACAAGCCACTTTAACGTTGCCAGTGTAGACAAGGCTTTATACAGGGAAGGCACAGGCACAGCCCAAAGAGCTTGCTACCTAAAAGGATAATTCTCCATAACATAAATCAATGACAAATTAAATGAAAACAGCTATAAAATGCCTCTGCTTTTATTAGCATGCTAAGTTGATTCTGGTGGAACTGGCAAGACTCACATTTGTTTGGATTACAGATAGGCTACTGCTGGCGTGAATACATCGCTGTGCTCTGCCCTGCCAACAGCCTCAGCATTAAGATGCAGGGGAAAAGTTTCACCACAGGATTTTGACATCTGACTGTGTGACAAGAGTTTGCTTTTGCCCATTGATTCTGGGCCTCTTTTAAATAATACATAAAATTATTCCAATTACTTTGTGAGCCAAGGTTGTGCCAGCAAGTAACTGAGAGCAGAGAATGCTTCAAATGTATTCCAGTTGGGACTAAGCAATAAACTTGTTCTGGGAGCTGATGGTCTCAACTCATCATTCCTCCAGTTTTCATGGTTTTCTCTTATCAGTGGTCAGCTAACTGCTACATTGTTGGGTGCACAATATAATTTGCTATAATTTTATTTTCTGCTAGCTTTTAAAATGCACATATGGGTTATAAAGTATGTATTCATTTTATTTCATTAATTTGCTTTATTTATGGGGTGAAAATGAGAGACTATAGGGACTATTGGTTACCTGGAAAGCAAGTTAAACAAAGTTCCAATAACTCTAAGAGGTTTTGTCAGAACACTGACTTTTTAATAAAGAGCTCAGATTAGCTATTATTCTGCATAATCCAAGATAGAGCACTCAGGACTCCAGGCCATGCAGTGAGCTAAAATCTATTTTTATTATTACTCATTAAAAGAAAGAAAGCAAAAAAGCAAAAAGCAGGTCATTGACAATTTAAACAATTATTGACTAATATATTAAAACATATTTTCACACAACTGATGGTATAAGAAAATCAAAGTAAGTATGATTTAGCATTTACATTACCAGGGGCTGAAAAAAATTAACTGATTTGTTAATGTGTAAATTATTTCAAACTAAAGCTCTAGACCTAACCGCTTCCAAAATTAGACTCTCAGATGTTACAGTGATGGGAGCCATATAGATAAGAAATATAAGACAGATAGAAATCCAAACCTAGAACTGGATTCAAAGTTTGCAAAAAGCTTCTTTCTTTATAGTAGATTAAATCAAGACCAGACAGCCAAACCATCTCAAACTTTGAGTCTTTGAATTCCAGATCTGGACCTGAACCATTTAGCTTGAACCCATCATTGCTGAAGCTCAGACTTGTTCCCCTAAAATCAATAGCTAGATTTTACATTAACATTTTGTTGAGAGGTTCAAGATGCTTTAAGGTGTACCAGGCTTCCCAGTGCAACCAGCATTCAGTGAGATCTACTTTACTGTACTTGTTAACACTTTCTCAAAAAGGAAACATCGCTGAAATATGTCAGGAAAAAAATAAATGAAACATACTAATTTTGTAAACCATCTATACTGAAAACCACACATCTTCTATAGAGGGTTTTGACTGCTTGATGTATCCTACTCTTTGTAATATATTTCAGCTGAAAGGAAGATAAAAAAAAATACTGATTTGTGGGTCCAAGCTGCTTCACTTATGCAAAGTGTGCTCCCTCTTGCACTTGCAGGAGAGGCCATCAAGGAAGGACAACTATGTTACAACTCACGTCAAACATGAATGTCCATAGCAAAATTATAGTAGCGACTTGAAACAGTAGTGCCCTTAGCAAGTCAATTTTGAAAAGATTTAGTTTTAAGTTTGGACTTAAACTTCTTTCAGTTTATTAGCATGAATTAAACTCTGCCTAGATTTAGAAAAACTTCTATGTGTTTGTAACTTTAATGTGTGATTATTAAGATCAACCATAACCTCTTCGAGGCAGTACCTAGCAAACTGTAGGTGCTGACACAGTACAAATTGATGATATTAATCTTGAACTATAAGCGTAATCATTCTCAAGAGCTAACCAATCCATTTTTAGGCCTGTTCATTACTTGGATGGGAGACCTCAAGGCAACAGCAACAACAACGCTTCAGGAAGTAATATTGTGGAATAGATGCCATTCTACTACCTGAATCAGTTTTGTACCAGTGTAGTAGCTAGAAAGCCATGCACTACTGCAGATGCTGTCTTTTGGGTCAGATGTAAAATTGAGGTCCTCTGCACTTATTGGAAGAATATAAGTGGCAGTATCAGTGTCCTGGCTAAATTATCAGTTCAACTAAACATAGGTCAAAACAAGCAAAAGCAACCCCTCCAAGCCTGTAGTGCTGCACAAAATACTTCTTATATTGTGTGCGGAACTGTGGTGCAATATTGCGGTTCACTGTTTAAATATGCCTCTATTTCACTGGTGGCTGAACGGGTTCCTTGGACTGATTCTGCTTTAAGCTCCACCCTGCCATTCCAACTGAGCCAGCTTGCAGACCGAATGCTTTCTTAGATTATGTATACATTATAGCTTATGTCTGCATAATTAATGTTGCTCAGGAGAGGGAATAAACCACCCCCTCCAAGCAACATAAGTGCCAGTATGGACAGCGCTATGTTTGTGGGAGAGCTTCTCCCTCTCATGGGGGCTGGATTAGGTAAGATGATGGGAGAGCTCCCTCCTGTCCCATCGGCTTAGAGCAGCTACACTAGGGAGTTTACAGCTGTGCAGTTGCATCAGTACAGCTAAGCCATTGTAATCTCTCTAGTGCAGGCATGCCCTTAGTTGAGCAGCCTGAGTATGGGACTAGAACTGAGGAAATCCTGCACTGTAGCCCAGGGCTCTTTCACTGAATTAAACATCTGCAGCTAAGTTAGACCTATGTAGCATAGAACCAGCCTACTTGAGAAACTACCTCTGTTTTCATGATACACTGCCACAGCTACAAAGAATAGAGATGCTGATGCTAAAGCACCATGTAACAAAGAAGGAGTGGATGGCAGGGCATTCTCCATAAGGGCCCTAAGGCTCTGGAATGACTTCCTGCTCAATCCAAAATAGCTTGGATTTATTGACTCTGAGGACATGCTTCAGGGTTCTTTGTTTCACCTGGCCTTTGAGGAACAATAGAAGGATTTAAAGATGAATGGGGTGTATTAGTATTTAATAATGAGCTGCCATTTGATAGGTGATCTGATTAAACTGTATTTGGTTTTAAATTTTAAACAATTGGCAAGGTAATCAGAGCCTCTAAATGGGAAATTTGTATTTTCTATAATGGAAAATAAATACATATTTATTATAACTGTTATTTATTTGTACTTACAATCTAACTTTAAAAGACGAGATAACAAGAGGATACAAATAGACAGTGGGCGGAGCACAAGGAAAAAATGAGACAATACTGGTCAACATTACAAGCAGTGGCCTTGGCCCATCAACTGCCTATCCCAATAGGTCAATCTGCGAATTATAAAAATATAAGGTTGCAAGGGACTTCAAGAAGTCATCAAATCCAGCCCCCTGCACTGAAACAAGACCAATTAAATCTAGACTATCCCTGACAGGTGTTTGTCTTAACTGCTCATAAAAACCTCTGCAGATGGGATTCCACAACATTCCTTGGAAGCCTATTCCAGAGTTTATCTACTGTAATCTGTAGAAAGGTTTTCCAATATCTAACCTAAAACTCCCTTGCTGCAGATTAAGCCCATTAGTTCTTGTCCTACCTTCAGTGGACATTGAGAACAATTGATCACAGTCCTTTGTATAACAACCCTTAGCTTTTATCAGGTCTCCCCTCAGTCTTCTTTTCTCAAGACTAAAGATGTCCAGCTTTTTAATGTGTCCTCAGAGGTCACTTTTTCTAAAACTTTTGTCATTTTTCTTGCTCTCCTGTGGACTCTCTCCAATTTGTCCACATCTTTCCTAAAGTGTGATGCTCAAAATTGGACACAATAATCAGCTGAGGTCTCACCAGTGCTGGGTAGATCGGGATAATTATCTCCCATGTCTTAAATATAACACTCATATTAATATATCACAGATTTAGCCCTTTTTTGCAACTGCATTACATTATTGATGCATATTCAATCTGTGATCCACCGTAACAATCAGATCGTTTTCAGGAGTACATTTGATTTTTCCTTTCCAAAGTGAAGTACTTTACACTTGTCTTTTTTGAATTTCATCTTGCTGCTTTAAGATCAATTTTCCTATTTGCCAAGGTCATTTTGAAATCTAATCCTGTTGGCCAAAGTGCTAGCAACCTCTCTTAGCTTGGTGCCATCTGCAGATTTTTTGTAAGCACATTCTCCACTCCATTAGCCAAATCATTAAATGAAAGTATTGAATAAGATCAGACCTAGAACTGATCTTTGAAGGACCCCACTAAATACAACTTCCCAGTTTGACAGCAAACCATTGATAATTACTCGTGGAGTATGTCCTTTCAACCAGTTGTGCACCTATCTTATAGCAATTTCACATTTCCCTAGTTTGCTTATGAGAATAGCATAAATGCTTAAGCCAAATCATTTAAAAATGAGCCACAAAGTTTGAGTACCTCCACTTTTGAGAGATGAACTTGAGACTTCATACAAACTGGGCAGGATTTTCAGATGTGCTGAACACTCTCTATTTTACTTGCTATTAATGGGAACCACATGGACTCAAAACCTCTGCAAATTAGGTCCACTAGACTCCTTGTTAAGAAGACTCCTAACTTTCCAGAATCCTTTTCTAAATGAGGGCATAGAATCATAGATGAATCATAGAAGATTAGGGTTGGAAGAGACCTCAGGAAGTCATCTAGTCCAACCCCCTGCTCAAAGCAGGATGAGCACCAACTAAATCATCTCAGCCAGGGCTTTGTCAAGCCTGACCTTAAAAACCTCTAAGGATGGAGATTCCATCACTTCCCTAGGTAACTCATTCCATTGCTTCACCACCCTCCCAGTGAAATAGTTTTACCTAATATCCAACCTAGACCTCCCACACTGCAACTTGAGACCATTGCTCCTTGTTCTGTCATCTGCCACCACTGAGAACAGCCTAACTACATCCTCTTTGGAAGCCCCCTTCAGGTAGTTTAAGGTTGCTATTAAATCCCCCTCACTCTTCTCTTCTGCAGACTAAATAAGCCCCGTTCCCTCAGCCTCTCCTTGTAAGTCATGTGCTCCATCCCCCTAATCATTTTTGTTGTCCTCCACAGGACTCTCCAATTTGTCCACATTCTTTCTGTAGTAGGGGGCCCAAAACTGGATGCAATACTCCGTATGTGGCCTCACTAGTAGCAAATAGAGGGGAATAATCACTTCCCTCAATCTACTGGCAATGCTCCTACTAATGAGGTCCAATGTGCCATTACCCTTCTTGGAAACAAGGATACACTGTTGACTCCTATCCAGCTTCTTGTCCACTGCAATCTCCAGGTCCTTTTCTGCAGAACTGCTGCTTAGCCGGCTGTCCCCAGCCTGTAGCAGTGAATGGGATTCTTCTGTCCTAAGTACAGGACTCTGTACTTGTCCTTGTTAAACCTCATCAAATTTCTTTTGACCCAATTCTCCAATTTTTCTAGGTCACTCTGAACCCTATCCCTACCCTCCAGCATATTTACCTCTCCCCACTTTTTAGTATCATCTGTGAACTTGCTGAGGGTGCAATCCATCTCGTCATCCAGATCATTAATGAAGATGTTGAACAAAACCGGCCCCAGGACTGACCCCTGGGGAACTCCTCTTGATATCGACTGCCAATTAAACATGGAGCCGTTGATCACTACCCATTGAGCTAGACTATCTAGCTAGCTTTCTATCTATCTTATAGTCCATTAATCCAATCCATACTTTTTTTAACTTTCTGGTAAGAATACTGTGGGAGACCATATCAAAAGCTTTGCTAAACTCAAAGTATATCATGTTCACCACTTTCCCTACATCCACAGTGCCCATTTACTCATCACTAGAGTGACCAGATGAGAGATGTGAAATATCGGGCCCGGGGGGGGAGGGGTGTGTGCTGGCGGAGCAACAAAAAAAACAACAACAAAAAACCCAAGAGCCAGTGGCAGAGGAAAAATCAAAAACAAAAGAAAAAAAAAATAATTAAAAAAATACCAAGAACTGCCAGAACATAGGAAAAAATTCGCAGGGGCTGAGCACCCACCGGCAGCTCCACGCCCTGCCCCCTGCACCAGCTTGCCTTCGCTCTGCCTCCACCTCCCCTGAGCTGGCTGCTGCAGCCTGCTTCTCCCCACTCTCTCCAGCACTTGCTCCACCATACTGCTGATTAGCAGAAGCCTGGGAGGGAGGGGTGAGGAGGAGGAATGTGGCGTGCTTGGAAAAGAGGCGGGGCCAGGGCGGCTATTTGGGGAGGGATCCAGTAGGGCAGCGAGAGGGCAGGGCTGGGGGCAGGGCAAGGGCAGGGATTTGGGGAGGGATCCAATGGGGGACGGAAGGGTGGAGTTGAGACTGGGGGGTGCGAGCCCCCTCTGCCTGTGCGCGGGAGGGCAAAATATTGGGACAATTCATGTCCTGACCAATGTTCGGTCTGGATGCGGGATAAACAAGTAAATATCGGGACAGTCCTGATAAAATTGGGACCTCTGTTCACCCTACTCATCAAGAAGGCAGTCAGGTTGGTCAGGCATGACTTGTCCTTAGTGAATCCATGCTGACTCTTCTTGATCACCTTCCTTTCCTCCAAGTGTTTCAAAATGGATTCCTTGAGGACATGCTCCATGATTTTTCCAGGGACTGAGGTGAGGCCCACTGTAGTTCCCCGGATTCTCCTTCTTCCCTTTTTTACAGATGGGCACTATATTTGCCTTTTTCCAATTGTCCTGGACCTCCCCCGATCACCATGATTTTTCAAAGACAATGGCTAATGGCTCTGCAATCACATCAGCCAACTCCCCCAGCACCCTTGGATGCATTAGAACTGGACCCATGGACTCGTGCATGTCCAAGTTTTCTAAATAGTCCTTAACCTGTTCTTTCACCATTGAGGGCTGCTCACCTCCTCCCCATACTGTGTGGCCCAGTGCAGCTGTCTGGGAGCTGACCTCGTCTGTGAACCTGAGGGAAAAAAGCATTGAGTACTTCAGCTTTTTTCACATCATCTGTCACTAGGTTGCCTCCCCCATTCAGTAAGGGTTCCACATTTTCACTGACCTTCTTCTTGTTGCTAACATACCTATAGAAACTCTTCTCGTAACCCTTTACATCCCTTGCTAGCTTCAACTTCAATTGTGCCTTGCCCTTCCTGATTACACCCCTGCATGCTGGAGCAATATTTTTATACTTCTCCCTAGTCATCTGTTCAAGTTTCCATATCTTGTAAGCTTCCCTTTTCTTTTTAAGCTCACCGAAGATGTCTCTGTTAAGCCAAGCTGTTCATCTGCCACATTTGTTATTCTTTCTGCACATTGGGATGATTTGTTCCTGCGCCCTCAATAAGGCTTCTTTAAAATACAGCCAGCTCTCCTGGACTCCTTTCCTCCTCATGTTAGCCTCCCAAGGGGTCCTGCCCATCAGTTCCCTGGGGGAGTCAAAGTCTGCTTTTCTGAAGTCCAGGGTCCATATTCTGCTGCTCTCCTTTCTTCCTTTTGTCAGGATCCTAAATTGGACCATCTCATGGTCACTGCCATCCACTTCTACTTCCCTTACCAATTCTTCCCTGTTTGTGAGGAGCAGCATCAATAGCTCTGATTCTCATTCTCTGTATTTATAGTGGTGTTACTTAGTTTCTGAAACAAAGTTTCTGAAAGGATTTTGTACATGTGAAGCACTCTGTAATTGTTACACGGTACTTCACTTGAAAGTTTGGAAAATTACACCATTAGAGCATGATTTAAAGGGCACCATGAAATATTACAATCTACTGTACTAGACTTATAGCTAATTTTCTTATATATTACAGCCACATCCTATCAGATTTGCAGCTTTCTAAAATATTGCATTTCTAGATTCTGAACCTTATTAGTGGGCTTGCATGTGTAGTTTTATTGAATTTGATGTTTGCTAATATAATGTAAGAACTTATTATGGTATCAAATTTTTAATGAAATTTGCAATTTTAAAAACTTAATCCATGTTCCCACTTCACTAGAGTCAGTAATAAGATACAAGCATAATATTTTATTGTTGATTTTACAGTGCTATCAGATTTCCATTGTATTTATTAATTTTCATTGCCACTAATAATTCACTCAGTTATCATGGTGTTTATTCCAAAACACAGAAGGGAAAAAATCTTTTTATCAGTTTACAGGGAGTTTATAAGAGTGGAAATTCTGGAGTCAGCACAGCTGCTCAGGGCAAAATTCTGCTGTTATGCAATATGGTCACATAGAAGGTGGGGGACAGAGGGCTGCTGGCCATTCTATGCACTAGAACCAGCCTTCTAGTGCAGAGCATGATGGTTCCAGACAGCCAATGAGGGAAGATGTTGGGATGCACCTAATTGCATACACCCCAATATATATCATATGCTTCATGTGTGTGTGTGTGTGTAGGTAGCAGAGGGGCTGAATCTGGCCCATATCCTTAACGATATACCATGCTACCTTGTGTTTGCAGTGCTCTTGTGGGCACGGTGTCTCAGATTTTCTTCCTAGTGCTCTGTTGATTTCACATGATCTTTGATAGTTTCTGAATTTTATATTTGTTTCATTCTAATCCAATGGGTGGTTTTAGCAGATCATCCTGAATGAAGGTTTTAGAGCTAAGTTTAGAAATTATCTGTAAATTAAATAATATTTATAATCAACCTTCAATGAGCATTTTGTAACAATTTTGTAACATTTACACATTTACATTTTTAACCACAATATCCTAGTACATATTTGTAATTATAATTAAAAACAAATGAATAAAATATAAAGTTATAGTGAAGCTTTAATGTTAATTGAAGCTTAACATATATATATATATATATATATATATATATATATATATATAGATATATATAGATATATATAGATATATATAGATATAGATATACACATGAATATACAATACCATGAAGATCTGAGAATGTGTTTCAGTACAGAATCTGGATAGGAATCCTACAGCTTGAAAAGTAAGAGAATGTGTAACATCTTCATGAGACGATAACACTCTACTCAGAAGTTTTTTTTTTAATTACCAAATCACTTCAAACAGTTTCAAAATGTAATGGAAACAATATGGTGTGACTCTTGATGTTAGCTTCTACAATTAGTGTGTTATTAATTAAACTCTCGAGTAATATAATAACTTGACTGTTGGAACCTCTCTTTGCATTTAAAATACATGCAGACTGTGGCTCCAATTATAAATAGACTATAACTCTAAAGGCTTAAAACGTCAAATTAAATTATTCAGAGACAAATTTTTAAATTTATGTTATATTCCTGAGAAATTATTTTAGTCTGTTTTTATTTTGTTTAATAGACTGTGTGCAAAGTATTATCAAGTAATACATACATGTTCCAACACTATATCAATACTGTTTTATTGGTCACATTTCTATTACTACAGACCTATTTTACACACACACACACACACACACACACACACACACACACACACACACACACACACACATTGTCAAGTGTTAAGCCTCTACCTAGGTGAGTCAGAACAAGTTGGACCAAAAGGAAGTGATAAATGACTGTCTTCCTGCTATTCCTTAGGAATACCTTTAGAAAGGAGTGCTGAAGAACTGTGATTAGTTATGGAACATTGCAAGAGAACTTCATCAAAAGTGGACTGATCCTGCTCCTACTGAAGTCAATAGCAAAATTCCTATAGACTTCAATGGGCTCTGGATCAGGGCCATGATTTGCAGAAGATGTCTGCAGCAATCCCAGCAGCCACTTTGTTCTCTAGTATGTGATAATGACCTATATTTCTTCTATATCTCCAGATAAGCAATAAGCCATCATGCACCTTCATTTAAATAAAATGACTTGGTTAAGCAAGTGCTTCTTTTTCTTATTGTTCACTCAGGGCCTGATCCAAACTCTACTGAATTCAATGGGCTTTGGATCAGTTACTGAATTCTCAGACATTACAATGCTAAATAGTTGGGCAGTGCACTGGAATCTCTGAATCAAGGGCTGGCCGCAGAAGAGAGGATTAGATTTAACCCTCCATAAATAATGAATTGCCATTTTTGAAACCTGAAGCACGGTTTCATTGCAATCACTCAGTAGAGATCTTAAGGTTTATTTACAATCTTTGCTCGGTGAATCATGAAGCCATGTAGACACATATTCACCCAGACATCAACTACAAGTCTTGTCCACCAGTGCTCTAGCAGTTAATAGCCTAAACTGGTGGTTTTCAATCTGTAGTCTGTGCACCCTTGTGGGTCTGCTGACTATGTCTAAGGGGTCCACAAAAGGTTGTTGTTACATGGAACAGTGGTTTTCAACCTGTGGTTCATGGACCCCTGGGGGTCCACAGATTATGTCTAAGATTTCCAAAGGCTCCACACCTCCATTAAAAATGTTGAGGGTTCCACATATGAATAAAGGTTGAAAACCACTGGCTTGAGTGAATTAGCGGTGATAGGAATGAATAAGTCCATTCCAGTCAGAGCCTGGCTCTTTCTCCTTCCCTGTCAAAAGAAGTGAAAGATTTAGCCCAAAAGCTGCTGCAGAGCCAAAAATAAGTAAACAACACTTTTGTGAAAGCAACCTCCCCTCCCCTTTGAGGAGAAGAATAAACAGCAATAACTATTTATTGAGGGTCACAAGGGCATTGGCAGTAGCTCAAGCATTAAACCTGCTGAGGAGGAAGATATTAGTATGTGTGAGATATTACTTTTGATTCCTTCTGATCAACAATCTGGTTAACTAACTGGCAAATACAAAATCAAGCATCTATAAGTCCGCTGTACACAGTTGTAGATATCCCTACTGCTGAGACATCTGCAGCGTTTGTTACATGTTAAGAGCTAGCTCTACAGGTTTTGATGTTGGGACAAAATGGGATTCTATCCCTCCAAGTCCATGGTTACTCAGCGACTAAACGTTGTTTTGTCCCTAAAATATTGTTACCCCATGCAACTGCCTGTTCTAACTGCCCTATAGCCATCAATTCCTTTACTGCAATGGGTTGGAGAGAAGTCTCACTGTAGAAATAGTCCACATTGCAATTAAGGGGCATGTTTGCATTGCTCCTTTCTCCTCTCTTTTGTCATGGATATGAAAATGAGTCTTGATTTCTGTGGCACATCCTGCCCCATCCCTTACTCCTTGCCTGAGAAGGCAAGATCCTAAAGGCAGCAACCTCTTGTGGCTTGGATGTAAGGAGAGGGAACAAGCCATAAAGAGGGCCAGCAAGAGAGTTCTGCACACTGTACACCACAGAGCTGTGCTTCATGGAAACCCTCTTCATATAAAGAAAATGTTTGAAGATAATCCATGGAAGGGCGGGGAAAGGACTAGTGGGTGCATCCCACTAGCTGTATCCACTGGAAAAAACCTTTGTATACTAGGGTGTAGCAAACCACAGCAGCTACTACATCCCAGTTACCAGAGGTTGTGGTAGTGGCTATGAAGGTGCTGGGCAACTGTGTTTCACCCTGGGTTTGGACTAGAATCTTGGTAAGAATCTATCCCTCAAAACTCCATTTACTCAGACATTATGCAGGAGATGAAAATTTGGTCCTTAGACCTTAACAGCTCCACCAGCAATACTGAAGTATCTTCACCAAAGATGAGACATTTTCATGATAGAAACCATCCAGTTATCTTGATCAAGAGTGCATCTGCTGTCTCGCAAATTTGGCAGCCCAGGCAAAGAATTTCCTCAACTATCCTTTGCTATACTAACAACGAGAATGCATTAAATCATGTGTCAAGAAGGGAAGCAATTTGTGATTTTTACTTTAGGAACCTTGAAACCCTTTTGGTTTCAGTGGAGACTATGATTGGTACTGTTTCCTACCTACAAGATGATCTATAATTAATAGATAAGACGGATCCTTGAGTACTTGACACAGGAGGAAAGATGTTTAGCATGTTGTATTCAACTGTCAGTCTACTCACATGGTATTATTTTCTAGCCACTAATAGAGGATTAAGTATTATTATATACTTTTGAGGATGTTTATATTCCAGTAAGAAAGTGCATCCTTTGCTCTTAATAAAGAAATCACATGCAAATTATTCTTTTACTCAGTACAAATGTGGTTGAGCAACTCACTCCCTTTATAGTTGTAAAGACTTTGGGTATTTTTAGATAATAAAGAGAGAAATGTTAACTTTCTTTTTTCTTCTGAAATCTGAATACCCAGATTTTCCAAATTTTATGCACACACTGTGTGCATAAATAGCTGGTTGGATGTCTAACTGGGGTCGTTTCTGAAATTTCCACAATTACATGAGATAGCACTGAACATGTGTATGTATGTGTGTAAATCATATGCATGGAATAATGTTAATTTCAATGGGCACTGGAAATCAGGCCCTAGAAGAACTGCCCAAATATTCATTAATTTTTTAGCATTTTTTGAGTTTCAACATTTTGGAATGCATAGATTCCAAACGATTTTGTAAAAAAACATTTAAAAATATTGAGAATGATTAGGCCATATAGATGGATCAACAATTCAGTAGGGAAAAGTGTTAGACTTCGTAAAGAAACATGAAAGCCGAGGCAAGAAGGTTACAGAAAAAATAATGTAATGAAGATCTAGGCTAGAAGAAGATATTATAAGCATAAAAGTCACCTAATTAAGGGATAATCTCTCTTACTTTGTAGTGTTGGAGGAATAAATGACTGCTGAGGTTGAGTAATCAACTAAGCTAAAATGGGGTCTTTAAGCAAACTCCAAACTTATTTATCATGTGACAAAGCAATGGAGATAACTACAGTTATATATAAAATAGAACATTAAACAATTAATGGGTCAAATTCTCTGATGGTGTAAATAAACAAAACTCCATTGAGATAATTGAAATTATGCCCACTGACACCAGCAGATAATTTATCTCACTAAATTTTCCTCCTTCCTGAGAGAGCTTATTGCATTTTGCAAAGATATAGTGCAGAAGACTTTGAATGGGGGCAGCTTTTTTCATATGAATAGTTATTTAAGAGACTGGCCTAGATGGGAAGAGAGCAATGGGACAGGACATAGAGGGTGAAATCCTGTCTCCATGAAGTCGAGGGCAAAACTCCCATTGACTTCAGTGAGGCCAGGATTGGACCCATAGGAGTTATAGGAGTGTTTTGTGCTATTTGTGACAGAATATTGTTTAGGTCTGGGTTTCTCAAACAGGGGTTGCCGCTTGTGTAGGGAAAGCCCCTGGCAGGCCAGGCCGGTGTGTTTACCTGCCCCGTCCGCAGGTCCAGCCGACTGTGGCTTTCACTGGCAGCGGATCGCTGCTCCGGGCCAATGGGAGCTGATGGAAATGACAGCCAGTAAGTCCCTCAGCCTGCATCGCTTCCAGCAGCTCCCATTGGCCTGGAGCAGCAAACCACGGCCAGTGGGAGCCGCGATCTGCGGGACCTGCGGATGGGGCAGGTAAACACACCGGCCCGGCCCGCCAGGGGCTTTCCCTACACGAACAGCGACCCCTGTTTGAGAAACTCTGGTCTAGGTCAAAATGTTGAAGGTTAGGTGCCTACAACTTGGCTCCTAAATTCATAATTAGACTTCTAAATGAAAGTAGCCTGCTTTCTTGTGAGTGTCCAGGAGTCACAAAACCCAGTGCAATCAACAGTAGTTCCAGCACCTTTGAAAGCCAGGCCATTCTTATTTAGGAGCCTAACTTTAGGCATCCAGGCTTGAAAATTATGACTGTAACCTTCAGGCCTATGATTGGCTGATTATTTATATAATGACATACAGAATCATGCTCTTACCAAGAAAATATTTCTTTCTTTCAGTAAAAGATAAGTTTCCCTTTTTTACTTTATAACAGAAGTTTTTAATACAGTTTGGCTTGTACTGAGACACTCGATCTCCTGAACCCGAACTCTGAATAGAAGCTTTGCAGCTTCAGCTCATTCCCAGCTATTTTTCAAAATGATGCATTATAAAAAAAATAATCTAGACTCTTAATTACTCACTGAAGACCTAAGACCCCATACTCACACCAAATAGTAGCTTGCTCAGAGAGCAAGTAAGAGTGGCTTTGGTCTCTGGCCAATTAGAGAATAATCTATTGAGTTTAAAGTGTCCCATTTAGACAAGGTGTTATTTTTTTTAAATCACTGCACTGTTTACTGGGTACCATTTGAGTCGCTTGGCACAAAAATACCATTTTTTAAAAAAAAGTCTTTTAATAAAGAATTCATAAAGATAGAAGTTTGGAGACTAAAATTCTGGGTTCATGAGCCAAACAGAGGGAGGAAAGGCAGAGCTTGTTATTTCTCTCTTGCTTAGTGTATATTTACCTTAAACATAACCTCAAGGTAGAAACAAAATTTTCTTGGAAAGAGAAAAGAAAATCTCTCTGTGAACTCCATTAACAATAGGCTTCCTTTAAGCAAGCACCACTTCATGTGCCAAACTGTGTGTGTAACTGATGCTGAATAAAGTCTATGTGAGCCTGAGCTGCAATCAGCAAATTCATTTAAGCACTCAGGTTAATACTAAACCCAGGCGTTAACAGAGGAAAATGCACTCCAAGAGACTCATTCCTTTGGAAAAACGAGTTATGCTAGTAAATGGTGATTTGGTTATAAAACTTTTCCATGGAAATTGGAGTACATAAGGGGGGGTTAATTAAACACTGACAATTCCCATGTCTACATATCTGCATGCTAGTGTATGCACATGATTGGGGAGATGAAAAGTTTTGCACTGTCATTCAGAACCGTTGCACTCTAGTGGCAATAAGCACTATTTTCTATGTTCTGAAGTGATCGCTGATGATTACCTTACGGCATTAAGGCATTCTATGGAAACAATGGCCACTTCATGGATGATGCAATATTATGAACACAGAATGACAATTACAACTCCGTGGTCAAAGTTGCAACTAGGTTCCATAATAAGGCCTTATTTAGCCCCCTACATTCATCACACGCACACCTTGTAACTTGGACCAAATTATCATTTTGGCCTAAAAACTTCCAGGTTTACTCAGAAAGCATTGGAGAATTTTTCAGCAAATTTTGAAGAAAATTGGTCATTTCATATTGATTTTGAGTTACAGATATATATAACCCCTAAACAAAACAAACAAACAAAATACCCAAGGCAGAAAACAAAACACATTTGCATCCCCATCACTCAAACTGGCTTCTTACAGCAACTTCAAACTTTCCCTAAAGCTTCACAGAGCATAAAAAGATATGTGACCTGCGGAGCCACTTTATTACCCAGTGGAACTGCAGAATGCTTCAGGGCAAGGAAAGTTAGGGTCTGCTGGTGATTCCACGAAGCTCTTAAGCTCTATATTGAAGAAACAGGCAAGGAAGAGCCAGGGAAACTACAGAATTCTTAAACTGATCTAAAATTTTAGGTTAGGGAGAGACAAACAGTGAGTGTGTCAGGGATCTCAAAGCCCCTACATACATGCCAATTTCAAAAAAAGTTAAAACTTTTGTTACCCTTAAATTAAGGTTGCTAGTTAACACGTAAGTTGAAACGTGTAACAGGCTGGCAATGTTTGCGTGGAACACCTCATTCTATTAGAAGGTGTTAATCCTGTTGGGAAAGGGTTAAATGGGTTTTGCTAACTCACCCTGCCAGGAATTTTGTTTCCCCATCAATTTATAAGGAGGATGGGCATTGCTCTCTACAGAGACAGGATCCAAGATGTGAAATGAACAGTGCTGAGTTAAAAGAACAGGAGTACTTGTGGCATGTTAGAGACTAACAAATTTATTTCAGCATAAGCTTTCATGGGCTACAGCTCATTTCTTCGGATGCATAGAATGGAACACACAGACAGAAGATATTTATACATACAGAGAACATGAAAAGGTGGAAGTACCCATACCAACTAACAGGCCAATCAATTGAGATGAGCTATCAGCAGCAGGAGAAAAAAAACCTTTGAAGTGATTAGGAAACCTATGATTAGCCCAGTCTAGGGAGAAGACTTGTGCTCTATAGCTATATATCTACACTGCAGTTAGACACCGGCAGCTGGCCTGTGTCAGCTGACTTGGGCTTGCGGGGCTTAGGCTGAGGGACTGTTTAATTGCAGTGTAGATGTGTGGGCTCAGGCTGGAGCCCGAGCTTTGAGACCCTCCCACCTCACACAGGACACAGGACACAGTCCCAGAGCCTGGGCTGCAGCCCAAGTCCAAATGTCCACACTGGCCGGGGAGCTTGAGGCCTCAGCCCAAGGCCCGGGAGCTCAAGTCAGCTGCAGTTTTTAACTGCAGTGTAGACATACCCTGTGCCATATTATTGTTAATGCCTTTGTCATGAAAGTCAATCCTCAGGAAAGGTGTCAGTGTTGACTTATACAGAGTGTAAGCTTTTCTTTTTAACAGGTTGAGAAGGTACCTGCTCACAGTACATACAGCAAGGAACAATGCAATTACAAGGAAAATCTTTAAGCATTTTTAAACATGGAAACAAACTTTTTTATTAGAGGGTAACAATTGCCAGGGAAGGGGGTTTGGGAAATCATCAAAGGATTTGGCAGTGAATCTGAAAAGTATTTCCAGCAGCCATAAAAATGTGGCTCTTTTTTTTCATGGTATGTTACTTTAAATAATGTCACAAGCATAGGAGTTGAACACAGCGTACATGGTTATGTATATTGATCTGTGTGTGAGAATATGATTGAATCCTTGAACTAAAGCTAATCCGTAGCCAACATGCTTTAGCCATCTTGTATGAGTTCTTCCTGCTAATCTGTCCCCTGGGTTAAGTTCCATATTTTCCAAAGTGGTCTTTCATTTTGGGTGCCAAATTTCAGACACCAACACGGGCACCCAAAATGAGAGGCCATTTTGGAAAATTTTAGATCTAAGTGACTTGCTGGAGGCCACACAGTATATGAATGTGGGATCAAGAATAGTGCCTTCCTGAAACCCTGTTCCACGTTCAGTCTGCTAGGCTATACTTGGGTTAAATCCTGACTATTGAAGTCAATGACAACATTCCCATTTACAGTAAAGGAAATAAGATGTCACCCCATATCCTTGAGACAGATTCTTCAGTGGCTTGTTGAAATTGAAATTTACACCTTACACCTGAATTAACAGTATAGCTTTATTAGTAGAGTCACTGACAAAACCCTGGGCATGGAACCTTCACTGCTTAGGAAACTCCAACTAGTAGAGAATGCTGCAGCACATAACCTCAGCAACACAGGCTAAAGCAAGCACATCAGACCTGTCCTCCACTCCCTACAATGACTTCCCATAGAATATCAAGTCAAATTCAAGGTGCTCCATGGTCTGGGTGCAGGTTGTCTAAAAGATTGACTAAAGCACTGAGATGAACACCGTGGGTGACAGCTTTTCTCCTCTGGTATAATGTAATATTCTGTAGCCCGAGTAAAGTTTGTTTGTGCAGGAGATAGAGTTTTCTTAGTGGCTGGTCTGAGGTTCTGGAATGAACTCCCACAAGAGCTAAGACCATCACAAACCTCATCATCACCTTCCACTTTAAATGTAAAGGGCATTTCTTTAGCCTTGTCTTCTCCAATTATAAACATACAGCAACATGTATATATGTATACATATATTATTAAAAGTAAGTTCAAAACAAAACTGTCAGGTGCACACACTTCTCCCATAGGGAGAAGATGAGAGTAGAAACATGTGACAGGTATTAGTTAGATAGCTTAATGCATTCCTGGAAGGTGCTCAGATACTCTGGTAATAGTGATGAGAGTGGCATAAGAACCTGCATAGATTAGACAAGGCCAGAATATCCAAATATGGATCCATGTATGTTTGTGGAGTTAGGGCCTAATCTTGATCCCAGTGAGGTCAATTAAATTTTGAAATTTGATTAAACTGGTATCATAATTTGTCCCTTACCAAATACAATTTTTCAGGGAAAATTCCTCTCTATAGAGTCTTGTCCAAAAGGATCTGCAAGAGCTGGATACAACAGTCACACCCAGATGATTATCCAGGTATTGAATAGAGTAAGCATTCTCCTTTGTCTTGATGGAGAATTGCCAGGAAGCCAACTCCAGTGAACACCAATAATAGTTGAACTTGTCTCAGTAGTTCCCTTTCTGTTGCAGAGCAACTCAACAAATGAAGAGTTTAATACTCAGGGCCCCTTTGAACTAGCCCATGCTCCATGTTGAGAACAATGATTTCCATGCCATTGTGCTGAATGACTTTGGGGGCAGGCAGGACACAGGATCAAAGTGTGTGCTGAAAGCAAGAGACAAAGACCAAGAGTCAGAAAGGGAGCTGTTTTTATGACTACATAAATCCTCTTAGCTGAGGATTCTGTGTGTAGCCTTACTGGTTTTGCCATAAATGTTCGAGATAGAAAGGATATGTGTACATATGTCCTTTCTCCCACACTTTGGCTGCTTTGCCTACATAGACTGCAACTCTGCACGATTATGCATGTACTTAACCTGGCATATTATAAATCATCCCATTGAATTCAATGGGATGACTGGCTCACAATGTCTGTAGTTAACCAGGTGTGTGTGTCTTTGCAGGATTGGGGCCTTAGACTATAAGTTCTTCAGGCAGGGACTGTCTCTTCTTACTATATATTTGTACAGCTCAGTGGGGTCCCTCTCTCAGTTGGGGTTTTTAGTTACTATCATAATAAACTTTATAATAATAAATAAAAATAAAGATTCCAAGTCCCAAACAGCTTATAAAATAATATTATTAATAATAATAAATTATTATTATTATTAAGCAATTAGACGAGGAAATAGCCTGAGTTTGTATCATTGACTTCCCTTCCAGTAGCTGACCTAATCTAAAGTACCCAACACTATCACTCAGCAATGAAGTGACTTTAGTATTTCTTCTAACTTATTCATGCTATTTTGGTAGTACCTAAAAGAGTCTATCAGGATCAGGAAGCCATGGTTCTAGGTGCTGCGCGGTATATAGTTGGGTTTTTCTTAAAAGAACTAATTAACACTGTTGGTGGCAGAGGTACTAACCCCCGCCATCAGCTGAAAAATTACATTGTGAAAGAAAATATTACTTTTATTGGGAGTTTAAGGATAAATTAAAACAGCTGGAAGGAAAATATCTTTAAATAGTGTGACAAGCTCCATGATGTTTCACTTAAAGTAAACATTCCTCATTTCTTTTTAAGGACTCCAGTCTGTTGGGTTAAAGTCACCCTTTCTTTCATGTGGGACAAGTGAAGTTGAAAAGACACTTTACTTAATACTGTGTATTGAACTGCAATTACATGATCTTAGATTCAGTATAGTTCCCAGAATCCTTCACACTCTCTATGATAATTGGTCCCTTAACTTGTGCTTCCTCTCTCACGCTTATGTAGCCTTCTAATAAGCTTCCTTTTTGAACTATGAAAAAGTATTTGCTTTCTGTGGATGCAGAGTTTGGCAAATGCTCACAATATCTCATCATTGAATAAGATGTGTCTTCTTTGTGGAAATTGGGTTTAGATTATTAACAGAAGATATTATAAGCTTATCTGTGAATAGGTCAAGACCAGGGGTCGGCAACCTTTCAGAAGTGGTGTACCGAGTCTTCATTTATTCATTTGAATTTAAGGTTTTGCGTGCCAGTAATACATTTTAATGTTTTTAGAAGGTCTCTTTCTATGTCTATAATATATAACTAAACTATTGTTGTATGTAAAGTAAATAAGGCTTTTAAAATGTTTAAGAAGCTTAATTTAAATTACATTAAAATCCAGAGCCCCCTCGGACTGGTGGCCAGGACCTGGGCAGTGTGAGTGCCACTGAAACTCAGCTCACATGCCATCTTCGGCACATGTGCCATAGGTTGCCTACCCCTGGTCTAGACTGTGCCTGGGCCTTGTTTGGGTGGACAAGGTGAGAAGTCACAAGAAGCTTATTCCCCAAGCCCCCTTACAACTCCTACTCAGGCAAGGACCAAGTTATAATTTAACTTCTTGGACTCTAAGTGCAAGAGAAGCTGTCTCCTAGCATCTAGGAACTACCTGAAAGAGAACAGAAGTGGAAGGAGCCATGACTCTGTCTCGTCTCTACATTGGTCAACAGAAATGAACAGGCAGGAAGAAGGGGAGCATGCCGCAGCATAGACCTTCAGCCTGTACTGACCAAAGCTTTGGGAGAGATTGCTCCCAGGAGGAATAATGGTTCAATATAGCTCTGAATTACCCCCAACCCCTAACACTGGTAAGATTTCATCTGGCTAAAATGATAGATTCATGAGGCAGTTCAATGGGAATTTACAATTATTGGCTGGTTTTGCTGGTCCTCGGTCGTTCTTAGGAACGCCTCTCTTCAGCTTCCCCTTTTTGGACACACCAGGTTTGCTGAAGACCACCTGATGGTGTTAGAGCATGTTTATTGTTATGCTATTATGGAGCGACACTGCTGTATCTTTAGCAAAGAAATCCTTTATCCAAAATATTAATTAGTCATTGAAGTTAAATTATTGTTAAAAATGAGAAACAATATACAAAGCATTTTAAACAATCTGATTTAGAATCCCTTCTAACCTCCATTTCTCAAGTTTCACTTTCTAGGGAATTGTGATGCCATCATTTCAACAATTCTTCAGTCACCAGGGACTAAATTTTTTAGTATAAGAAGCAAACAGAAAATAAACCTTTCAGGTCTTGGTCATACATGGGGAAAAAAAGACAAAAGTTCTTCTCCTTTCCCTCCCCGCTCCTATGAAATCATTTCAGAACATATACACTTTTCTCATAAGGTAAATATTTTTATTTAAATTTGCTGTAAAATCGCTGTAGAAAATAAAACTTTTTGTTTCTTCTAATAATCTCCAATTACATGTTAAAAACCTTGCATTTCTATAGATATTTTGTAGGATCTTGTAGGCATTTTTGAGGCCTGTAATACTTGATCAGAGTGCCTTTCCTATTTTTAAATCATATGGGTTTCTTACTGCTCCTAATGTATTTTTAAAGGAGTAACATGAGCAATTTAAACACAGTTTAGAGGGTCTACCTTTCAAGTCCATTGAAGATAGATAAGAAATGTTAATAAATTGATCTCCTCACTGTCAAGTTGCTAAGGATCTGTGATGAAAGATCTAGACAGAAATTCCAGCCTCACTGAACTCGATGTGATTGACTTCCTTGGAGCCAGGATCTCATCCCCAACTTTTACTACAGTATCTGGATACCTTACTGAGTACTAGATAAGAACCCAGTTTAATTCTATGGTTAGCTCACTACTTGATACTTGTATTTAAGGCCTAATGTGTACCCTACTTATTTGCATATACAAATGAAAAGGGTATGTCCAAGTTAACCTCCCCACCCTTTGCACAGCAGAGGGGAACAATTTCACTTCCCACAAGAATCCCCAAAGAGGATTGGGAGGGATGGGGAAAGAGTAGTACCATGGCCCTGCTTCCCACCCTCACTGGCCAGCTGAGCTGCCAGGGAGGTGAGGGGGAAGCATGCTGCACCCCTGAAGGAGTGTAGTGGATGCACTCATAGACTCAGACTCATAGACTTTAGGGTCAGAAGGGACCAATATGATCATCTAGTCTGACCTCCTGCACAAGCAGGCCACAGAATCCTACCCATCCACTTCTATAACAAACCCCTAACCTATGTCTGAGTTATTGAAGTCTTCAAATTGTGGTTTGAAGACCTCAAGCTGCAGAGAATCCACCAGCAAGTGACCCATGCCCCACGCTGCAGAGGAAGGCGAAAAACCTCCAGGGCCTTTGCCAATCTGTCCCGGACGAAAATTCCTTCCCGACCCCAAATATGGCAATCAGCTAAACCCTGAGCATGTAGGCAAGACTCACCAGCCAGCACTTAGGAAAGAATTCTCTGCAGTAACTCAGATCCCATCCCATCTAACATCCCATCACAGACCACTGGGCATATTTACCTGCTGATAATCAAAGATCAATTGCCAAAATTAAGTTATCCCATCATACCATCCCTTCCATAAACTTATCAAGTTTAGTCTTAAAGCCAGATATGTCTTTTGCCCCTACTACTCCCCTTGGAAGGCTGTTCCAGGACTTCACTCCTCTAATGGTTAGAAACCTTCATCTAATTTCAAGTCTAAACTTCCTAGTGTCCAGTTCATACCCATTTGTTCTTGTATCTATATTGGTACTAAGCTTAAATAATTCCGCTCCTTCTCTAATATTAATCCTTCTGATATATTTATAAAGAGCAAGCATATCCCCCCTCAACCTTCTTTTGGTTAGGCTAAACAAGCCAAGCTCTTTGAGTCTCCTTTCATAAGACAGGTTTTCCATTGCTTGGATCATCCTAGTAGCCCGTCTCTGAACCTGTTCCAGTTTGAATTCATCCTTCTTAAACATGGGAGACCAGAATGCACACAGTATTCCAGATGAGGTCTCACCAGTGCCTTATATAATGGTACTAACACCTCCTTATCTTTGCTGGAAATACCTCGCCTGATGCATCCTAAAACTGCATTAGCTTTTTTAACGGCCATATCACATTGGCGGCTCATAGTCATCCTGTGATCAACCAATACTCCAAGGTCCTTCTCCTCCTCTGTTGCTTCCAACTGATGTGTCCCCAATTTATAACTAAAATTCTTATTATTAATCCCTAAATGCATCACCTTGCACTTTTCACTATTAAATTTCATCCTATTACTATTACTCCAGTTTACAAGGTCATCCAGATCTTCCTGTATGATATCCCGGTCCTTCTCTGTGTTAGCAATACCTCCTAGCTTTGTGTCATCCGCAAACTTTATTAGCACATTCCTGCTTTTTGTGCCAAAATAAAAGTAATAAAAAGGTTAAATAAGGTTGGTCCCAAAACTGATCCTTGAGGAACTCCACTAGTAACCTCCTTCCAGCCTGACAGTTCACCCTTCAGTACGACCCGTTGAAGTCTCCCCTTTAACCAGTTCCTTATCCACCTTTCAATTTTCATATTGATCCCCATCTTTTCCAATTTAACTAATAATTCCCCATGTGGAACCATGTCAAATGCCTTACTGAAATCGAGGTAAATTAGATCTACTGCATTTCTTTTGTCTAAATAATCTGTCACCTTCTCAAAGAAGGAGATCAGGTTGGTTTGGCACGATCTACCTTTTGTAAAACCATGTTGTAATTTGTCCCAATTACCATTGACCTCAATGTCCTTAACTACTTTCTCCTTCACAATTTTTTCCAAGACCTTACATACTACAGATGTCAAACTAACAGGCCTATAGTTACTCAGATCACCATTTTTCCCTTTCTTAAAGATAGGAACTATGTTAGCAATTCTCCAGTCGTATGGTACAACCCCTGAGTTTACCGATTCATTAAAAATTCTTGCTAATGGGCTTGCAACTTCATGTGCCAGTTCCTTTAATATTCTTGGATGAAGATTATCTGGGCCCTCCGATTTTGTCCCATTAAGCTGTTCAAGTTTGGCTTCTACCTCAGATGTGGTAATATCTACCTCCATATCCTCATTCCCATTTGTCATCCTTCCATTATCCCTAAGCTCCTCATTAGCCTTATTAAAGACTGAGGCAAAGTATTAATTTAGATATTGGGCCATGCCTAGGTTATCCTTAACCTCCATTTCATTCTCAGTGTTTAGCAGTCCCACTTCTTCTTTCTTTGTTTTCTTCTTATTTATATGGCTATAAAACCTTTTACTGTTGGTTTTAATTCCCTTTGCAAAGTCCAACTCTACATGGCTTTTAGCCTCTCTCACTTTATCCCTACATGTTCTGACCTCACTAAGGTAGCTTTCCTTGCTAATCCCACCCTTCTTCCACTCCTTGTAGGCTTTCTGCTTTTTCTTAATCACCTCTCTGAGATGCTTGCTTATCCAGCTTGGTCTGCAACTCCTGCCTATGGTTTTTTCCCCCTTACTTGGGATGCAGGCTTCTGATAGTTTCTGCAGCTTCGACTAAAAGTAAATCCAGGCCTCCTCCGCATTTAGATCCACAAGTTCTTCAGTCAAATCCACTTCCCTAACTAATTTTCTTAATTCTTTAAAGTTGGCCCTTGAGAAGTCAAAAACTCTAGTCCCAGAGCTATTTTTCTTTATCCTTCCATCTAGTTTGAACCGAATTAGCTCATGATCACTCGAACCAAGGCTGTCCCCTACAACCATTTCTTCTATGAGGTCCTCACTACTCACCAAAACCAAATCTAAAATGGCATCCCCTCTCATTGGTTCTTCAACTACTTGGTGAAGAAATCCATCAGCTATCACATCCAGAAAAATCTGAGCCCTATTATTCTTACTAGCACTTGTCCTCCAGTCTATATCTGGGAAGTTAAAGTCTCCCATGATCACACAATTCCCATTAGTGTTTACTTCATTAAAAACATTGAAGAGGTCTGTATCCATATCCAAATCAGATCCCGGCGGTCTGTAGCACACCCCAAGCACTATCTCAGGGGAGGCTCTAGTAGCTTTCTTTCCCAGTGTGATTTTTGCCCAGACAGACTCTGTCTTATCCATTCCATCACTTCTTATTTCTTTACAGTTAACCTCATCATTGATATACAATGCTACTCCACCACCTTTGCCTTTATTTCTGTCTTTCCTAAACAGCACATAGCCTTCAATACCTGTACTCCAATCATGACTACTATTCCACCATACTTCTGTTATTCCTATAATACCCGGTTTCACTTCCTGCACCAATAGCTCTAGTTCCTCCATTTTGTTACCTAGGCTCCTCGCATTAGTGTACAGACATCTTAATTTTTGCCATTTGGCTTCACTGACATTCTGTACCCGGTTAGGCACCGATATTCTACCACCAGCATCACCTGTTAGACTGGTATCTACACTACCCTTCCTCCTTATGTCAATTCTTCTGCCCACGGCTGTATCCCCTCTTACTTTGTTTTCTTCCCTCTCAAGGTTAAATTCCGGTGTGGAGATCACCTGGACATCTCCTAACCATCTCCCCCAAATTCCTAGTTTAAAGCTCTCTTAATCAGTTGGGCGAGGCTCCATCCTAGAAGTCTATTTCCCTCCTTACTTAGGTGAAGTCCATCCCGAGAGAACAGTCTTCTGTCCATAAATGCTTCCCACTGGCCGTACATCCCAAAGCCCTCCTTATAGCACCACTGCCTGAGCCATCTGTTGATTGCCATAATCTTGTCACCCCTTTGGTGCCCTTCTCTAGGAACCGGCAGAATCTCACTGAAGATCACCTGAGCCTCAATTTCCTTAAGCATCTTCCCCAGTCTGGCGTAGTCTCCCTTGCTACGTTCCAGAGAGAATCTAGCCGTATCATTCGTTCCCACATGAAGGACAATCAACGGATTCTTTCCCGCTCCTTTTCAGCCTCAGGTCCACATCCCATATCTTAGCACCCGGCAGACAGCACACCCTTCTGTTCTCTGGATCAGCTCTAGTTACAGGCCTGTCTATTCTTCTCAGTAAGGAGTCCCCAATCACGTAGACCTGCCTTTTCCTGGTGACAGTGTGATTCTCTGGTCTATCCCCTTCACCCACTGGCTGCAAGTCCTCTCAATTCCTATTCACCCTTGTAATCCTCCTGGGGCTTATATTTGGTGTTGCCTCCATTGACTCCTTCCCTCTTCCTGTAGGACTAATAGCTCTTCTCTTTTTCCTTGCCCTCTCTCCTTCAGCGACCACCTGCTGTGCCTCTTCTTCATTTTCCAACTCTGCAAACCTGTTCCTGAGTTCTATTCCTCCTTCACTGGCCTGTCTTTTCCTCTGCCTGGTTCTCTTAGTCCACTTTTCTCACCCAGCAGTCTCTCCTCAGAACTCTTTGGTCCTGCTTCCATCTGCAAGTCTAAGCTTATCCCTTCAGCCTCCTTGTGTCTTTGCTCCATCATCTGCTCGAACCCCCTTCTAAACTCAACCAGAGTTTCCATCTTCATCTCCAGACCTCGGATCCTTTCTTCCGCCAGCTCTATCAGGCAGCACTTCATGCAGATAAAACTCTTTTCAGGTACCCTGTCATAGTATAATTCCCAAATCTGAATCTTAGCGTCCAAAATATGGGTACTAGCATGAATTCCCCTAAGCTTAATTACCAGTTTAGATCCTGTAGTGCTGCCACCAATCAGGACATAGAGTAGAGCGCCTGATAGACTCTGGTCTCCCCCAAAACCTTCCCTGGGGACCCCAAGACCCAAATTCCTTGAGTCTCACAACAAAGGGGAATAAACCATTTCCCTTCCCCCTCCTAGCTCTTTCCCGCCCTGGGCACACTAGGAGATCACCGTGATTCAACTCCTTGAATCACCACACAGAGAGGAATGATACCTTCCCCCAGAGACAATTCAGATTCAAGTTCCGTGAATCTAAAACAAAAGGGATTCCCCCTTCTCCCCTCCCTCCCTATTAAGTACAGACTCAATTCCCTTGAGCCTTAACAAGGAGAAAAAATCAGACAGGTCTTAAAAGCAAAACTTTTAATAAAAAGAAAGAAAAAAAGTAAAAGGTCTATCTCTGCAATTTAGATGGTAAAAAGTTACAGAGTCTGTCAGCTTATAGAAACTAAAAAGAAGCCTCTCCCCAGCAAATACAATTTAAAATACTTCCAGCAAACTACACAATTGCAAATAAAGGAAAAGAAATAAAGACTATACTGCCTTTCTACCTTTTTACTCACAAAATGGGAATAGAAGATTAGAGAGCCTGCAGGTACGTGTGGTCACTCTCAGAGTCCAGAGAGAACAAAGCAAAACCCCAAAACACACACAAAGGCTTCCCTCCACCGAGATTTGAAAGTATCTTGTCTCCTGATTGGTCCTCTAGTCAGGTGTTGCAGATCACTGTTTGTCAACCCTTTACAGGTGAAAGAGACATTAACCCTTAGCTATCTCCAGGATCATGTACATGCCACAGCTTCCACATCCAGTCATCCTCATTGTGTCTTTCACTGCTGCCTCTGTATCAGTCATGGCCTTCCCATCTAAAACCTGGCAGTCCAAGAAACACAACACAAACCCCCAACAGGCACCAGAACACTGGCAGACCACCACTCACTCCTTTAACTAGCCTGTCGCTTCCTCTGCCTAGGTCTCTTAGTGTCCCCCACAACCTCCCCCTGTAAACTCCCTCTGAACCTCCCCTGTTTACAGCTCTGTTTGCTGGCTGCTACAGCTGTCTATGCTGCTGCCTGACTGGCTGGCTACTTTTATAGGACTCCTAAGCAGGTAAGCCCCGCCCCCTAAACAGGGCTCAGCTTCTCTTTCAGCACACTGCCCCTAGCAGCCTTCACACATACAAACTACACAATACAATACACAAAATGCAAAAACCTGCTCCTCCAAGAGAACTCCCTCTGAAACTCCCCTGTTTACAGCTCTGTTTGCTGGCTGCTGCAGCTGTCTATGCTGCTGCCTGACTGGCTGGCTACTTTTATAGGACCCCTAAGCAGGTAAGCGCCACACAAACTCCGTCTGCACATTGGGAAGCTCGGGGTGAATCAGTCTCATCAGTCTTCAGCAAGAGTTTAGCCTGAAACAGGAGCTAAAAATGGGGACTTTGTAGTTTAAAATAGAGATGCAGCATATTTTATGAACCCACTAGATGCACTGTATGTATAGAGAGGAGTTAGAGTTTTATAATACTTAGTAGCATGCCCGCCTCCTCTCTCAGCTGTCTAATCAGAGAGGTCAGAGCTTCCCCTTCACTATGAACAATGCCTTGGAGCAACAGTCAGGAATCTGTTACTCCACAGCCACATCCTGCTCTTTGGAAAAAAAATTCTTCCAGGCTCTGGCATCAGAGCACTTGGGAGAAGAGAGCAGGGAATAGGAAATCCACCCACCATTATTTTTGGTAGGAATTGACTGCAACTAAACTTTGCTGTCATATTGTCTAGAAACTGACATTCTCCATTCAGGAAAGCTAATAACCAGACTGTGCTGAGCCCAAAACACAAATTTGTTCATCTGCCTGAAATGCACATTTTTGCTTCATTTGATAGCCCTGATCCTAACCAAAGATAAATGTTCAGAGCACTACCCCTAAAATAATTTGGCAGCAAAATATAGTCTCATAATTGATTCTTCAGTGAGGATCAGGTAAATGGGTGTCTGTCTCTGCCACAATTCATTTACAATTAGTGAGGCACTTTTAGAAGTTGGGTGAAGAAAAAAAAAAGAAAAGAAAGAAACAGGCCAAATTTAAATTAGTTTTAGGTCCACTAGATTCTTTTCAGAGAATTCCCTCAGAATGCAGTGGAGAAGTAAAATCTTTCTATTAAATCCTGGATACAAAAGGCTTGGTTCTGCTCTTGCTACTCAGTGGAGTTATGCAAGTGTAAAAAAGATTAGAATTTGGGCCAGACAGGTCTGAGCTGTGGACTGACCTGTCTAGTTATATCAGTGACCGGTTGTAGACAGGAGTACCAATTATAAAATTTGGATCCAGGTTGGGATTCCAACACTCATCCGATCCAAAACTTGGATCCTGAGCTTTGGTTCAAGCCTAAGTCTGATTTCAAAGAAATACTCAAAATGGTTGGACACGCAATTTGCAGTAACAGTTAACATTTGAATCCCTTTGAATGCTACATCTGGTTTGTTTGCCTGCCAAAAATAAAGTGCATCGGGAACCCTCCTTATAAAGTAACTGAATATGAGTCAATATAGTCTCACTGGATTTATCACTGTCATCCCTGCAAGAAGCCAAGAGAGAAGGGAAAACACTTTCTAATGGTCCAGTTGTGCCGTTAAGGCCCAAAGAATGGGGAACTGCCCAGTCAGAGGAGAAGCATCAGGTTTCCTAGAATGCAGGGAGAATGGGCACACTGCTATGCCCTCTATGGGCTGCAGTTATTTCTGCCTCTGCAGGGCTGGCCAGTTCTGTCCGTTGGTTTGGGAACCATGGTCCCACCTCCTCCTTGCCCCCTTTGGAGTGGTCTGTCTTCCAGGGGCACATAGATGAAGTAGTTCCTGTACTGCAGGGAGTGCTGGGACTGCAGCTGTGCCCTATTACTCAGGTTGCTTCTTATGGTATCCTCACCCCTCCACATCCCAGTAGGGCAGCTGGACACAATATGGCCCTAAATTAAGGGAAAGTGCCACTAGTACAACACATGTGAGGACAAGAAAGAGAAAATGTGATTCATAGTTACCGAACACTGTCAGGAAAGGGAGCATTGCAAGGCTTCCAGTCTGAAGTGCAGCGGGATCTATATACAGCAAATAAGGCCAAATTTGTCTGAAGATTGTCCTTAATTTGCCAACCCTTTCTGGTGCACTTGGTTCTAGTTAAGAAGACCATAACTCACTGTTAAAAATGATTTGCTATTGAAATATGATAAAATGGCTTGTTAATGCCAGGCAGAGCGGTCTGCTAATGTTGGTTAGTTATTTTATTTCAAGTCTGAAGTTTCTCACGGAAAAAAAGAGAGGGAGAGAGAGAAAAAAAAGGGAGGGCTTTTTATGTGTTTGCCTTCACGGCTTTGGAGTGCTCGCTAATTCCATCTGTCCACAACAGAGCCATCGGAACGGCGAGAAAAAGCATTTCCATATGTGCAAATTAGCATCCAGCCTCTCTTAATCTGTGCAGTGCTCCTCTGAAGTAGATGGCGCGGATCGCTGCCAAACCCACTAATGGCATTCAAATAAAGGACTTTATGGGCTTTAACTGCCACTAATTTTTTTTTAAAGATTTAGAATATGTCACCTTTTATTTTTTGTTCTAATATCGTCAATTTGTATTTCTGCCAGTAAACAAAAGGAATCCACAGTGCTGCTCTCTAATGTGAACAGGTTCCCTTTAAGATCCACTATTTTACTTTCTGCGAAAAGATCTCCTATAGAAAATACACTGTAATCAACACCTAAAATGTATAATTTCTACTGCAGCCAGATTGTCTTTCCCTAGAAACTTCTTCCCAGTTCCTTTACCACTTGGATGGCAGAGACAGGGCTGAGATGTGAGATATCTTGTTTGGGATCCTGCCCGCATCGTGAGTTCACCATAAAAGGAATCTCTCTGTGTATGTATGTGTGTGTGTGAGACAGAGAGAGAGAGAGCATTTTGCTTCTCCATTTTTTCAAGCTCTGGCCCATTAACAGCTGCAACTCTGAAGAGCTGGAATGCAATCATGGTCACAGATCACTGTCCTGCCTGGCCACTGTGCTTCTAGCAAAGGGCATTTGGCATACATTTCCAATATTGAGCAGTTTTACTATGTTAGGAGGAATTTAATACACAGATATAGGGTGCACCATAATCAGGAGTCTTATAATGAAAGTATCCCACATATTAGTACCAGATCAGATTATATTTTCACTCTTCAGTGTTCCTTCTACTGCTGGCAAGGGTTAGATAACCACACCTGGTGCCTTGTGAGTTCAGATCTTGCTGCGAATACCACGGTTGCTAATCCTGACTTGACTGGTGGTGCCAGCAATAAAACCACAGTCTCTTGTGTGTAGCAGACTCCATATGTTAGCCCCCTAGTCTGCTAAGTCACCACGCCAGCCTAAATTTGAAACATTTCTAAAGTGTTATACAATGTTGTAATAATGTTTTTACAAAACAAAGGCTGAGTTACTGGAAGCCATATTCAACCAATCAACGTCTTATTGAAAGACGAATCTTGATGGTTGCACTGGTGACACAGACACTATATATATGTATATATGGCCGTGTTTGCGCCCTTTTGCCTTCTGGGAACATCTATTAGATTAACCGGCAAGATTGCTCATACACATGTTCTGATTTCCAAGAGGCATGCTCAGAGACTCTTGGCAATGGATTTTTAAAGCTGTTTTCCAGGAATATTTGCACTGTAAACCCGATGATTATTATTTATTAACAATAGCGCCTTGACATGCCCAGTAAGTATGAGGGCACCAGTGTACTAGGTACTATACAAACATTGAATAGAAGAAACTAGAGAATAGAGGGCAGTCTCTGATACAAATAGATTACAATAGAGATTGGAGTCTGGAAGGAATTTTCCTCCAGGGCAGATTGGCAGAGGCCCTGGAGGTTTTTCGCCTTCCTCTGCAGCATGGGGCACGGGTCATTTGCTGGAGGAGTCTCTGCAGCTTGAGGTCTTCAAACCACAATTTGAGGACTTCAGTAACTCAGACATAGGTTAGGAGTTTGTTGCAGGAGTGGGTGGGTGAGATTCTGTGGCCTGCATTGTGCAGGAGGTCAGACTAGATGATCATAATGGTCCCTTATGACCTTAAAGTCTATGAGTCTATGAGATTATAAAGATAGACAAAGAACTAATAAGCAATGTGTAAATTATGCTCAGCTAATCAGGGAAAAGAAACAATGCATCTAATTTAAGAGATCAAACACTATAGAGCAGTTCAGCCAGAATTGGGATATTGAGTATCAACTACAGTAAATGATACTCAGATACAGAAAACAAAGTAAAAATTGTCAAATTAAGTGGCTTGTTATAAATCGTCCATTCATTTCTCTTTGCATTTCTTATGGCAAAGATTCTTAACTACCTGATCTCCATGTGTAAATAATAATCATTATTAAATAATGCAAGCAGTGTAATTATTAAATAATTCACCAATATTAATCATTACCCCTATTGAGAATACATTATAAGAAGACTCTTAGAACTAGACCTGGTCTCAGATGGCAACATTCAAATACAGATCAGAAATATTTATTTGGAGTCAAGATTTTGGTTTTGGCTATTGTAGTCATATGGACAAAATTCACATTCATTTGGATTCCAAACCTCCTTGCAATCCCCACCACACGTACAGTTCAGGGATGCATGGATGAAGCTCCATGGTGCTTCCAAGGTATATAGATTTAAAAAAAACATCTTACATACTGTGACGTTCCCCTCTGGTGTTATCTGGACCAGTGATCTGCTAAGTCACTCCAATCCTTGACTCTGGGAGACAGTCTTACCCTGCTCTGCTGTGAGAACCCCAACTCCTCTGGCATGCAAGCTTCTCCTTGAATTGTGCAATGGAATGACACTAGCCAATGTCTCCAGTCCCAGACGCAACCCTAGGAACCTCCATCTTGCAGTGTCCAGTTATGCCTGCTGGACGCTGCAAGCTTATATGAGTTTGTCAATTTAACAATATATCAGGCTTATTACCCCAAAGGGGAGTCTCTGACATGCTTCAAACCAAACACACACATTTATTAACCACAAAGATAGATTTTAAGTGATTATAAGTCAGCACATAACAAGTCAGATTTGGTCAAATGAAATAAAAGCAAAACACATTTTCAGCTAATCTTAACACTTTCGATGTCCTTAAAAACTTAGATGTTTCTCACCACAGGCTGGCTGGTTTCTCTTCAGCTAGGCTCTCCACTTTGATCAGCACTTCAGTCTCTTGGTGTGGTGTGTGTAGATGTAGGTGGAAGAGAGAGGAAGAGCTCTTCCCACTTGGCTTCACTCCCCTCCTCCTTCAGAGTCAGGTGAGTATTACCTCTTCGCAGTCCCAAACTGACCAAAGGAAGGGGGGTGACTCATTTGAGAGTCCAGCAGATCCTTTTGTTGCTGCTTAGGCCAGTGACCTTTGTTTCTGTGAGTCTGGGCTGGGTTTGTCCCATACATGCCCTGATGAGGTGTGAACTGCCTCTCTTTTCTTGGAGAGTTTTTGCCTAGACTTAATTTGAGCCTTGAGGATACATTTTCAGTCTCATAACTATCATAGAATCATAGAATATCAGGGCTGGAAGGGACCTCAGGAGGTCATCTAGTCCAACCCCCTGTTCAAAGCAGGACCAATTCCCAACTAAATCATCCCAGCCAGGACTTTGTCAAGCCTGACCTTAAAAATCTCTAAGGAAGGAGATTCCACTACCTCCCTAGGTAACCCGTTCCAGTGCTTCACCAATTTCTGAGTGAAAAAGTTTTTCCTAATATCCAACCTAAACCTCCCCAACTGCAACTTGAGACCATTACTCCTTGTTCTGTCATCAGGTACCACTGAGAATAGTCTAGATCCATCCTCTTTGGACCCCCTTTCAGGTAGTTGAAAGCAGCTATCAAATCCTCCCTCATCCTTCTGCAGATTAAACAATCCCAGTTCCCTCAGCCTCTCCTCATAAGTCATGTGCTCCAGCCCCCTAATCATTTTTGTTGCCCTCTGCTGGACTCTTTCCAATTTTTCCACACTCTTCTTGTAGTGTGGGGCCCAAAACTGGACACAGTACTCCAGATGAGGCCTCACCAATGTCGAATAGAGGGGAATGATCACATCCCTTGATCTACTGGCAATGCCCCTACTTATACAGCCCAAAATGTTGTTAGCCTTCTTGGCAACAAGGGCACACTGTTGACTCATATCCAGGTTCTCGTCCACTGTAACCCCTAGGTCCTTTTCTGCAGAACTGCTTCCTAGCCATTCGGTCCCTAGTCTGTAACAGTGCATGGGATTCTTTCTTCCTAAGTGCAGAACTCTGCACTTGTCCTTGTTGAACCTCATCAGGTTTCTTTTGGCCCAGTCCTCTAATTTGTCTAGGTCCCTCTGTAGCCTGTCCCTACCCTCCCACATATCTACTACTCCTCCAAGTCTAGTGTCATCTGCAGACTTGCTGAGAGTGCAGTCCACGCCACCCTCCAGATCATTAATGAAGATATTAAACAAAACTCGCCCCAGGACCAGCCCTTGGGGCACTCCGCTTGAAACCGGCTGCCAACTAGACATGGAACCGTTGATCACTACTCGTTGAGCTTGATGATCTAGCCAGCTTTCTATCCTCCTTATAGTCCAATCATCCAGCCCATACTTCTTTAACTTGCTGGCAAGAATACTGTGGGAGACCATATCAAAAGCTTCGCTAAAATCAAGGAATAACACATCCACTGCTTTCCCCTCGTCCACAGAGCCAATTATCTCCTCATAGAAGGCAATTAGGTTAGTCAGGCTTGACTTGCCCTTGGTGAATTCATGCTGATTGTTCCTGATCACTTTCCTCTCCTCTAAGTGCTTCAGAATTGATTCCTTGAGGACCTACTTCATGATTTTTCCAGGGACTGAGGTGAGGCTGGTCTGTAGTTCCCCGGATCCTCCTTCTTCCCTTTTTTAAAGATGGGCACTACATTAGCCTTTTTCCAGTCATTCAGGACCTCCCCCGTTCACCATGAGTTTTCAAAGGTAATGGCCAATGGCTCTGCAATCACATCCGCCAACTCCTTTAGCACTCTCGGGCACAGCGCATCCAGCCCCATAGACTTGTGCTCGTCCAGTTTTTCTAAATAGTCCCAAACCAGTTCTTTCTCCACAGAGGGCTGGTCACCTTCTCCCCATACTGTGCTGTCCAGTGCAGCAGTCTGGGAGCTGACCTTGTTGGTGAAGACAGAGGCAAAAAAAGCATTGAGTACAATAGCTTTTTCCATATCCTCTGTTACTAGGTTGCCTCCCTCATTCAATAAGGGGCCCACACTTTCCTTGACTTTCTTCTTGTTGCTAACATAGATGAAGAAACCCTTTTTGTTACTCTTAACATCTCTTGCTAGCTGCAACTCCAAGTGTGATTTGGCCTTCCTAATTTCAGTCCTGCATGCCTGACCAATATTTTTATACTCCTCCCTGGTCATTTGTCCAAGCTTCCACTTCTTGTAAGCTTCTTTTCTGTGTTTAAGATCAGCAAGGATTACACTGCTAAGCCAAGCTGGTCGCCTGCCATATTAACTATTCTTCTTACACATCGGAATGGTTTTTTCTTGCAACCTCAGTGAGGATTCTTTAAAATACAGCCAGCTCTCCTGGACTCCTTTCCACCTCATGTTATTTTCCCAGGGGATCCTGCCCATCAGCTCCCTGAGAGAGTCAAAGTCTGCTTTTCTGAAATCCAGGGTCTGTATTCTGCTGCTTTCCTTTCTTCCTTGTGTCAGGATCCTGAACTCGACCATCTCATGGTCACTGCCTCCCAGGTTCCCATCCACTTTTGCTTCCCCTACTAACTCTTCTCTGTTTGTGAGCAGCAGGTCAAGAAGATCTCTGTCCCTAGTTGGTTCCTCCAGCACATGGACCAGGAAATTGTCCCCTACACTTTCCAAAATCTTCCTAGATTGTCTGTGCACTGCTGTATTGCTCTCCCAGCAGATATCAGGGTGATTAAAGTCTCCCATGAGAACCAGGGCCTGCGATCTAGTAACTTCTGCTAGTTGCCAGAAGAAAGCCTTGTCCACCTCGTCCCCCTAGTCTGGTGGTCTATAGCAGACTCCCACCACGACATCTCTCTTGTTGCTTGCACTTCTAAACTTAATCCAGAGACTCTCAGGTTTTTCTGCAGTTTCATACTGGAGCTCTGAGCAGTCATACTGCTTTCTTACATACAATGCAACTCCCCTGCCTTTTCTGCCCTCCCTGTCCTTCCTGAACAGTTTATATCCATCCATGACAGTACTCCGGTCATGTGAGTTATCCCACCAAGTCTCTGTTATTCCAATCACATCATAGTTCCTTGACTGTGCCAGGACTTCCAGTTCTCCCTGCTTGTTTCCCATGCTTCTTGCATTTGTGTATAGGCACTTAAAATAAGTCTCTGATCATCCCGCTTTCTCGGTCTGAGACAGGACTCCTCCCCTCTTGCACTCTCCTGCTTGTGCTTCCTCCCGGTATCCCATTTCCTCTCTTACCTCAGGGCTTTGGTCTCCTTCCCTCGGTGAACCTAGTTTAAAGCCCTCCTCACTAGGTTAGCCAGCCTGCTTGCAAAGATGCTTTTTCCTCTCTTTGTTAGGTGGAGCCTGTCTCTGCCTAGCACTTCTCCATGGTTGAAGATTCCAAAGCCTTCTCTCCGACACCACCTGCATAGCCATTTGTTGACTTCCACAATTTGACGATCCCTACCCAGGCCTTTTCCCTGCACAGAGAGGATGGACAAGAACACCACTTGCACCTCAAGCTCCTTTATCCATTTTCCCAGAGCCACGTAGTCTGCAGTGATCTGCTCAAGGTCATTCTTGGCAGTATCACTGATGCCCACATGGAGAAGTAGGAAGGGGTAGCGATCCGAGGGCTTGATGAGTCTCGGCAGTCTCTCCATCACATCGTGAATCCTAACTCCTGGCAAGCAGCAGACCTCTTGATTTTCTCAGTTGGGGCGGCAGATAGATGACTCAGTCTCCCTGAGGAAAGAGTGCCCGACCACCACCATCTGCCTCCTTCTCTTGGGAGCGGTGGTCGTGGAATCCCCATCTCTAGGACAGTGCATCTCGTGCCTTCCAATTGGTGGAGTCTCCTTCTGCTCCCTTCTCTCAGATGTACCATCTAGCCCCCTCTCCACATTAGTACCTGTGGAGAGAACATGAAAACGGTTGCTCATCTGTATCTCCATTGCAGGTACATGGATGCTCCTCTTTCTTCTTCTGGAGGTCACATGTTGCCAAATTTCTTCACTGTCCCTCTCTCTCCTCTGCACAGCCTGCTTCGATTCTTCAGGACATTGTGCCTGTAGAAGCATATCCTAACAACGTACATGAAATTATAACCTAGAACATTACTATAACATTACTGTAACAACAATTACTATAACATCACTATAACAACACTGGTCAGTGCATCATGAGCTTTTCGAGGACTCCCAATATGACAAACTTTACCTTGGATACCATACAATCATATTACAAGGATATGCTGGGTGTTCCCCCGACGTACAGAGCGTCACACATACATTAACTAATGTATCCCCTGTGATGGAGGTGTTATGATTCCCATTTTACAGATGTAGAAATCAGAGGCCAGTTGAAAAGGTAGGCCAATATATAATAGTGTCTCACACATTCCATGCATTAAAATGAATGGGTTTGGGTTAAAATGCGCAGGTTGCTCCCCATGTCAATGGAATACAAATTCAGATTTATTTTATCACTCATACTTAATTATTTTTTTTCATTCAGAAGGATCCCAAAGAAATATACAAGTTTAGTAGGTGAGTGTATTATACTGATGCATCATATTATTGTACAATATATTTCTTTTAAACATGTGAGCTAGAAATGATCTAAAGACAGCAAACATTCTTCCTGTGAAATTTTCAAAAATTTTCATTACACAAATGTCAAATAAATTCAAAATATTTCAACCAGCTCTGATATAAAACCAATTTCCATGTTTATCGTTTGCATTTGATGGTTAGGTGGCTGTGTTCATAACTTCACCGGGAAAAAGTCAGTGAAAGCAGGCAGCATTATTGTACCTGTATAATTCTCATATTTTCACAGTTACGACTCTTTCTACAGGTTCTCTTCTCCAGCTTTATGAAAGTCTTCCCTCCTCTCACAAAGCACCCACAAAGCCTGATGGAAACAATTGAAGAGCCTCACTTTTGCTCTGATAGCAGAATTTTGCACTGCTAGAATGCTGCTCTAAATAAATCCTAATTACTGTAGTGTTGGCCTTTCTCCCAATGAAGTTGATAGAAGTTTTCCAGAGCACAGACAGTTCTATAAAACACAAACATGCACACACTGGTAAAAGGAAAAGAAAGGACACTGTGAACAGCATTTTAAATACACCTCTCTTTGATTTCAATGGAGTGTGGCTGATTTACACCAGCTAAGGATTTGCACTTGTATTTAGTTTAGAAAAGATGTAATTTTATTCTAACAGGCAGTTTGTGAGGCCTACTTGATTGATCTAGGTAACTCCAGCTTTATCACAGCTTAATGTGTTCACACCACTATTGTTAAAGTTGTTTCAGCACTTCTATTATTACCTTCTAGTTCTGCCATTTAGCAGTTTATAATAATAATAGTGTTTTTTATACTTTTATAGCATCTTTTTCTTTTCTGAGGAACTCAAAGTTCTTAGCAAACAATAATTATTCCTCACAACATCTCAGAATAGACGATATAATATACTGAAAATATTTTACCAATGGTCAGATTCTGATCTCAGTTTAACATCAGGGCACATCTAGAGCAACTCCACGGACTACAAATTTATTCCAGATTTATACTGATGTAAACCAAACCCCAGATCTGGCTAATGGTCCCATACTAACACAAAGGTCATTGGAGCTGTGCCATGTTTCAGTGACCCTGGAATGAGAAGGCCCCCTGTAGGGACAGACCCTAGGCCCCCTCAAGGGACAGAACCTCTACCTCCCTGCAGATCTTGAATGGCTGCCCCACCAAAACTCCAGGCCCCAAAGATGCCTTCGTTTCCCACTCAAGAGGACTCAATTATATGTTATCATTGTAGGCAGACAGCACATATGCCGCAAGAGTTCCCTATGATGGAGTGCCACTTTGGCCAACAAAGTAAGACTGCAAACTTCCTAAAGAGGGAGGGCACAGAACCCTTCCTGGTTCCCATCAGATTAGGACCACACCACGTAGGAAGGTAAATGGACTTTGGCTGTGGCCAAATGTTCCTATGCCAAGACTTACTCCCATCCAAAGTTCTCAATCCCAATTGGATAGTCCAAATCTCCTGCATATGTGGGAAAAGATGTACTTACCTGACTGCATCTATTATTTTCCAAGTAGCTGACCAGGTGAGAAATCTCAGGGTGGGATTAGTGGAGCACCTTCCCTGGTCTGTAATCTTGGGTCATGGCTGGAGTACCTCCCCATGCTCCTGAATAGAAACTCTGTGCCCCATGCTCCTGATTCTCAAGGGCCAAGTCAGTCCTGGCCTTGTGCTGTGGGTGCACCAACAGGGCCTGGAAAGAGTCTGTTCCAAGAAGAGGACCTCTGGAAGGGACATGCTGGAAGGCTCCCTATCAACCACCTCCATAAGTGAGATGGAGACTTTACCTGCCCTGGACTTCCATCCTCTGCATGATACCTTTGATCTCATCACTGGGACTTTAAGCCACCAGGATTAGATTGGATTTTTGACTTTTTTGGCTCACGGGTTTTATACTAATATGGTGGATCACTAGGGAGGTTTGTTCTAGAAATGAGGAAAAATACATTCTGGTACACCCATACTAGGGTCTCTAACTTCCCTCTCTGGCCAATGGACAATCCATCCCCAGGTGAGACCCCTTTAACTCCTACCTCAACTAGGTCTGGGACTGGGATCCTAAATCTTTGTCTCCTTCTTCTGGATGGATGAAGAAATCTTCCAGGGCATTAGCAGATTTATATGGCAGATCTGTTTTGGTCATTGCCAGTCTGGTCAGTAAACCTTGTAATCGACCTGTCCTTCCCTCTGAAGGACCTCAGAGGGTCACTGACATTTGACTAGGAGTTTTTTCTCTGAATTAGGGAGTGATAGGAGGACTCTGTTGCCTGGGTGAAATACCCTCATTCTAGTTAGCTCCCTTATTATACAGAAAGGCCTTGCTCTGTTGGGCCTGGAATAAATTTACCCAGGTGAAACAAATGAAGAGCTCCAGCCTCTCCCTCATTTGCAGGCCATGATTAAGGACATTCGATGAGTGGGTAGACAGTGCAGAGGCACATTGCCCATGAGGGGGCAGCTGGCTCAGTTAAAGATGACTTAAATGGCCAGTTGAGGGTTCCCTTCCACAAGGGAATCTCAGGGTGTAACTTCATTTTAGTTCCTATCTTTCTCTCATAATCTGTGTGTCAGGGGTAGGAAATAGCATGGCTAGAGGCACTGTTTCTAGCAATAGTGAGTTAGCAGAATAGCCTACAGAGGGCTGTTATTGTCAGGAAAAATTAGAGAAGCCCTGAGGTCACTCTGTCTTACACGAAGGGCTGAGTTGGCCCTTAACTGACACAGGATTGGGAGATGGACAGATGGCAGACAGCCACACAAGTTCTTCCACTCAGGCATGATGAAAATTCCAGTATCTTTAAGAATCTGGCCTGTTGCTTCTACTTTATAATTTGGCAAAAGCTTTGATTTGGATTAAATCTTGGGTATTCTAAAGATTAATCTGGGAATATATTATTTCACCAAATTAATACAAAAAAAAAAAAAAAGAACCCTGCTTGTAAGGTTGTTTGCGTGCAAAAGAATCTTACGCAAACCATTTTTTTAGTACTTATCTATGTAAAAACAAATTAGAAAATAAAATTGTGAAAGTATATATAAGCATCTATGATATGGGCTCACCCCTCTAATCATTATATTAAAAATACATACAGAAGCCAAGATGAATGCCACATTTTTTTCATTTCCTTGTAATAAAAGGATTTACAGCAAAGAAAGAGGTGATGCATTTGATAACTGGCCTCTGAGTGTAGGTCTGACCTACTACACATTGGCTGTGTCGCATTATTCACTGTGAGCTCTTCTGCTATTAAAATTGAAATCAGAGCAAAACTGAACTTCAAGTGCATCATTGCTTTACAATGACAAGAAAGAAAAAGATGCAAATAATCTCATTTTCTTTTGTGGCAAGTTGATAGCAGGTGATAATTCAATTAACTCCTTTTTTTTTTTTTTGGCAAGTCTTTGTAGGCTTGGTAAAATAGCTCAGTTATGACAGTCTCATTTCAGGCACAAGATAAAGCTTCAGTCCAAACCACTGAAGTCAATGGGAGCTTTGCTATTGATCTCAAGAGATTCAGGATCAGGATGAAATCCTAGCATGATACAAGTTGATGGCAAACCCCCGTTGACTTCCAGGGGGGCAGGATTTCAGGGCCAGATCCTGGAAACAGATAACCATGCAAATAATTCTCCTAAATTCAGCAAGACTACTTATCTGAATAAAGTTATTCATGTACTTAAGTATCTGAAGGATTAGTAAGCATTGTGTACCAAATCCTGGGTCGTATTGGACCAAACTGAATGACTTAAATCAAAATAAGGGGGGTTTGCTTAACAATTGATGGCATGATGTGACCTAAGTGCTGTTGCCTACCTGAAATCCTAATTGTTTTCAATTTGGCCAAACTAAGCTACTCAGGATTTGGTCCCAAGAAAATCTGACATAAAGAATAAATTGTTCTGTAAGCAAGGCATTGGTGGTCAATTGTTTTCAGAATTAAACACAATGATTAACTAGTTATGTTCAAAAAAAGCACTTGGAGTAAATCTTTTGGATTATTCTGTTTCCTAATCCACACTCTGATTTAAATGTTAATATTATCATAGTCTGGGACAAAATAACATAATTGAGGTCTCTAACTGTTTGTGTTTACATTTTTTAAGACAGATGCAATTGATTCTACTCAGGAGAAAAAGCAGAGTAATCTTAACTCTATCACTTCTGACTAGAGTGTAAGAATCAAATCAATTACTCATAAACACTTGTGATAAGATTAATTTAATTTTTTTCTTAAACAAAGAGGGTAAATTAAAAGAACCAGCTTATTCCTTCCTATTCTGTAGTAACAAGATTAAAAATTAAATTTATACATATTTCATTTCTACATAATAAAGCCTTTTTGCAAAAAGAAAAAAAAATACCACAGTTCATCTAATTAAATCAAAGAAAATTGCCTGCAGCAATGCTACAGTATTACAATTAGATGTCTGCCAAAAACCAGCCGTTTGAATTCTTAAACACCAGTCCAATCTTAAATACAAAACATGGTTTTCATCATTTTGTGTGATAACATTGAAATGTCAATTTCTCTCCCTCACTGTTACGTTGAACTGGGATGCCTTACAGATTCATTACGTAATTCGTTCCATTTTATGGAGAAAGTAAATGAAGGATAGTTTTGTTTTATTCTCTGCAAGCTCACACATTAATGCTAGAGTCCATGGAAATGCAAATCAATTTATTAGGGATATTATTTTTACCATGTCAAGAAATCAAGTTTCCATGTAATGCTCAAATAGCCTTTAGAATTAGACATGGTAAAGTACAGAGAATGAGGCACATGCAGTACTAATCATTGAAATCAACAATTGATTTACAACATCTGAGATGTCAATATTTGCCAGTCATCGAAGGCCTGACTAGGAAAGATCACCTGGTGGATAGGGCACTGCAGTAGGATCCAGAGGGCCTGGCTTCAGTACTCAATTCACCCACACTCTGTGAGACCTTGGGCAAGTCAATGCATCTACCCTATGCCTCAGCTTACCATCTATTAAAGGAGAAAATAATCCTTCCCTGCCTCCTAGGGGGATTGTGAGGCACAGAGGTATTAGTGTAGTGGGAGCTATGTGAACAAATAGGCTGAAATACAGCTAAGTCTGGTTAAATATGGTGCTATGTTGCAATACAGGCAATTCATTTAAGCAGCCTTAGTGGTAGCAGTGTTGAGTTACAAATCAGTACGGACTGATAAATACAGAAATGTACACTGAAAGAATTATGGTGGACTCAACCTAACTATCGATTTTTAATTTAAAAAACACTCAAATTCCTAACACTTTGGGGAACAGAAATCTTGAAAAAATAATTATATTTAAAGATAGCATATAAGTGATGACAAATATTCTGTGCCAGGACATTCCTATACGTGCATGATATTTTGGCAGTAGTTTTCACAACTGCACATATCTCCATATTAATAACCTTCTCTTCCAAGTCATTATGCAAACCAGAACAAGTAGCTCTGCAGTTTTGACTGAGAAATCTCCACTCAGCTTCCTCAGATCTTATGCACTTAAACTTTTAGAAGCTTTCAGTGACTCCTGGTCAAAGGTAAAAAATTATATCTAAACCGCCAGGGAAATTTTTCAATGACCATCTGATGATGTCACTTCAGCTGATCAGATTTAGAGGAAAATACTCAAATTCCAGTTTTATGCTTGCCTGAACAAAAATCAGTGCCCTGCACAGGCTCAGGATCATGAGAGTTTTGCAGTCCTCTTTCTACAAACACATATGTTTCCAAAGCTTTCACTAGATATGAGACAGATGTTCTTGTATTTTGTGCATTTATCTTCCATTCTCCCCCATACAATCAAAGTTGCTTTGCAGGAGGAAGCTATGGAGAAATTAACATATAAGACCATCCAGCAAACTGATTTGGGTTGTTCTGGATTAGGAGCCATAGGCAGGTTGCCCACTACTCTAGTCAATTGAACAACTTGTTTGAAGGGCTCTGTCAGATACAATCCTCTTTACTTCAGTTTGTCCCCTGCTGCTTCTATCTCACATGGGATTGCCTGCACAAAGAATGCCTGGGGAATCTATACTCATGTTTCAAAAGCAAACAGAACAGAATTGCTCTTTATGGGATACATACTCAACTTTTGCAATACAAAATATGTATAGGAGCTGCTCTTAATGATACACAAAGCCTGGCCTTTGTTCTCCAAAGTCAAATTTCTCTCTCGCTGGAAAAGGGAGAGGAAACTCTCAAACAAAAAATAAATCATTATTTCACAGCTAACTGGAGCATTTTTACAAATTTCCCAATTTTATTATTTTGATCCCAATGAGCAAAGCAATTGAATTCAGTAAACTTAATTAACCGATACCATTGAAAAAAAAGGGAGGTTATAAATAGGGAATCTGTGCATGATCATTATTTGCTACTGCATATAATGTAACAGAGAAAAGAATTTAAATGATATGGAAGAGGGTGAACACCACAAAAGCCATGACAACTAATGAACATGAGCCAGGATCAAGGAAATTCATCAGAATCATTTCTTTGTAATAGCTCATCATCAGTGTCTCAGTGCGGGTATGAGGGATTGCCAGCATTTTGGTCCCTTTGTTATCAGTATAATTAAGATTTCAGGTTTCAATCTCTAACAAGTATGAGTTTTATTTGAGAAGATGTGATCATGTCATCTTGTAGCATGCAAAATTTTGTACTCCATTTTGGTGGGGCAGTAGTTCTGTCATTCTTTTGAGGCTGCCAAGATACATGAAAAATCTACAGCAGTAGCCTGTGAATAGAGAACAGCTAGTTTCTTTTAAGAAATGTATAACAGATTCTGGAATGGCCCATGGTAATATTATACACTTTCCTTATATTTTGTCGATGTAGGTTTATATTATTATTACAGGATGATGCTGATACACGTAAGCTTATCAGTACTTTTTTTTTAAGTGTGCAATCAAACTTTTAGTTTTTGAAGAAATGCTCTGCTGTTAATCTTCCTGTGCTGTGGTCCTTTGAGAGAACCCACTGCAGATGCAGAGTTTGCTCTGTGCCTTATTCTCTATATTTGGAGGCAATTGTTGAAACAGATCATCACTGGTGTGCAAGCTGATATTTTTTCGAAGATGGGATTGCTTGGGTGCTCGTGTGTTTGTGTGTGTGTGTTTGTAAAGACAGCACGTTACATTTAAAATATACTCACACTCTAGACAGAGACTTCTCCTCTGGGCATCTAGAATTTTGCTACCACTCAGTAGAGAGGCAAAACTATTGCCCCTAAAGGCTACAATATAAAGCCAAAACTTTGAGTACAGATATAGATGCATACCTACTATTATCTTGGCTGTACTTACTGGTACACCAAAGACCTGAAATGTACCAAGCTCTTGTGCACAATACAAAATTAGAATGTACTATGTCAGCATGTTATTGAAGTAGAAGATCACCAATGACCCTCTTCTCTGAACTCTGAATGAAATAATAACATATGCTGTAACTACTCTCAGCGGATAGAGTGGCATCAAGGATAATTTGCCTTCGTTCAAAATCTGACGAATTATATTGCACTCAAATTACTATACGTTCTAGTCTGAAAATTATCCTCTCTTTTGTTGGGGTTACAAATCTTCATGCAGCAGGGTTTGTGGAGTGAGGAAGTCATATCTGGTCTGCCAGAGCCTTTCAGGTAGAATTAACACACATCTCCATTGGCTTTCTTAATGCATACACCAGACAAGTTAATGGAGACCTGTAACACATGTTACTCAAGACAGTGTCATGAAAAAAGTGTCTTTTTTCTTCTCTCACATTCTGTCTCCACGAATCCATTTATATTTGGAATACCAGGGCACTTACCATCTGCTATGATCCACAGGAGGTTATCATTGGGCAACAATCCCCTTTGCCAGCTACTGAAAGCACTACTGAAGGATTGTTTTGGATCAGGATCCAACACACCTACCAAATCCAGAAACACTGCAGATGACAAAGGCTTCTAGAGTATTTTGGAGTTAGAATGGCACTTGGAAAGACTGGAAAGCAATAAAGAAAAAGTGAACCATAAAACTTAGCATGTAAATAACACTTTTCATGTTTGGAACACCATGAATATTAACTAATAACTTCTCACCTGTGCGCGGGGATTTTTATTTCCATTTTACAAATGGAGAACTCCTCAAAGGCTGTGAAAGCTGAGATTAGATCTCAGAAGATCCTGATTCTCAGACCCATTCTCCAACCTCTAAACCACATCTTTCTTGTTTAAGTCCTGCAGTTAATCATTGCTTCACTTTAAGTGTTTGTCTAAGTACCTTGCTGAATCAGGGCCTAGATACTGTAGGCTAAATCCTACAGTCCTTACTCAGGAATCACATTATTTGTAATCAAATAGTAGGACTGCTGGATTTGCCCTTAAGAAAATATGTCTTTTTTCTGCTCTAGGAAAATATTAAGTCAAAGAGCCTTTTAGAGTGTTTGGGTATGATGGGCTAGCATGTTACTTCAACTTTACGCCAGAGTAACTCCCCGGAAGTCAGGTGAAATACACTGGCTTAAAAGGGGGAGTAATGTTGCAGTGAATCAGACCTGTTGTTTCCCAGTCAAACCTCTGTGCACTTGTGCCTTTGAAAATATGCCCCCTCAGGTTCTTATCAACTCTTCCACCATCCTGAAAATGACGCTGCTGTCCCTTTGCTAAGCAAACTATACACTGATAGGCTTAAGAATCGGATAGAGTCTGGCTGAGAAACACCAGAGGAAATCTTGATGTCTTCAGAACTCCTTGTTGGCTTTTCATCATTTCTTTTCCATTTGATCCTATTTGATTTGTAAGAAATAATATATTAACCTTTGTTAAATCATTATCCACAAGCTGAAATCTGGTCCTGAGACTCTGATATATAATAATTTCTGGTGTATGCGTAGTTGCCCATAATTTTTCATCTAGAGAGTACCTCCACTAGACATGAGAGCATGCTAAATGAACAGGGGTTATAATTAGTTAGGACTTCTCTGAATAGCAAGCACTGGCTTTGAAGAAAGACATGTAATGGGGGGAAAACACAAAACAAAACAGTGTAGCCTCTGTCTTCCCACATCTCTGTTTTTACTCAACAGCCACCTGAAGTTTTCTTTGTCTATGCTCAGATAACTGGCCAGCTGGCTCTTATGCATAATGTATGCGTTTCAGCAGGACCAGCGGTATTTGGTAAGCACATGTGTGATGACTTGTCTGTGAGAAGGTCTCCTGCATGTTCATGCTACATTAGTTTGTGATCCCTCTATATCTCAGTTGCCTCATGGGTACTTTCCACAATACATAACACTTTGAGGGAGCCAGAGTTGTCAAAAAAATAATGTTGACATCTTCCATCTGGGTGGAAGTGTGATGACAAAAGTATATAAACACTGTGTTATTTCGTGGCCTCTTAGAATGGACCTGAGACAAATTTGAGCTAATGCAGAAGGTTGCAAAGACAGAGTCTTTGCCATATTAGCACTAAATTTGTTTAGCATATTATTCTGTCATTTAGGGCCCTACAGTGGTTGCCAATTAAATCTCACATCACATATGAAATTGCAGTGTTGACCTATAAGGCAATGCATCATATAAGACTTGTCTATGTTAAAGATCTTCCAGTTAATTACCTTACTAGTTGCACCCTCAGGTCCTGTTCAGCCTGATCTCTGTTAACTTATTTTGATTTGAAAGCATTTGGAAATTGTGTGTTCAGTTGCACACTGATCATCTGGAACTTTATTCCTTCAAGTGCTTGCTAAGAGGACTATGCTTCTCTCTGCTGCAGGGTCCAATGAAAAGGGATGGAAAAGCCCTACATATAGCTGAAGTAGATGGGGAAAGGAGTAAATGGAGCATGTTTCCTCAGTATCCTTCAAGCCTAGAGAAGCCCCTTCTATATGGAATGAGGAGAGGGTGTGTGTCAGGGACAAGAAGTAGTAGGTAGAGCTGATTGCAGTTACATGCTCTTCTCAGGCTGATCGCAGATGCCTTGGTTCTCTAGTGTGTGGAGCCTAGGCCCTCTACTTATTCCACACCAGAAATTCCATCAGGTAAACCACTTCTGCATGTATGACATGGCCCTAAATCTGTTCCCTCTCTTAATATTCATTTATTTTTTCTGATTTAACGCCTAAGGGTCTCATCATATCCAACTGCAGTAAAATCCATTGGAGGACGGACAGAAGGACCAGCAAAATTCATCAAGTTCACCGCAGAGAGGCAGGACCTCTTCCCTTAGCAAGCTTTTATGACTACCATGGCAACTAGGGGTGATACCACCATGGCAGTCCTCCAGTCACATGACAGAAGCCATGAGCCTGCCCTTTCCTTGGGAAGTTTTTGCTCCTCACATCAAAACCAGCTAGCCAATCACATTGGTGGGAGGCAGGGAATAAAAACAATGCCCAGTTTGAAGTACCAGGCTGAATGACTGTTTATTATTTTTAAACCCCTTTTTATATTATTAAACAATAATGTTAATAATGGAGAGCCCTCTTCCAAAAAGCTTACAATCTAAATGCTATTGTGTATTTATTGATATTTTTCTGGGACAACTGGAATCAGAGAACAAAAGATCAAAGTCTGTTAAAGTGAGCTGGGGAGCAACTCTCTGTCCCATTTTCCTGTGAATGCTCAAGACCCGGAGTTCACAAAAGCATTCCCATTAACTTCAGTGTACCTACAGAACACTCTTCCACCTGCGTATATTTAGGCACTGAAGGAGAAAAACAAACACAGGAAGAGAAGTGGACATCTGAATTCGTGATATGTCTCACTAAATAAAAAGAGGGAGCAGACAAACTCTTGTCAAATTATAAACAGGACACCATATCCTTTTCTAAATACACAATACATGGCAGAGTTCTCTTCTTCCCCCCACCTTCCTCAGCACATGGGCGCGCACACACACACACAATCTGAAAGCATTTTTTAATATTTGGGCGGTATAAATGCTTGTCACACCCACAAGCTATAACTGAAAGGGGAGAAATGGGGAAAAAATACCCATTTTGACATCATGCTAAATTATCAGGATCTTGGCTTCATGCCAGTGCAGCCAGCTTATAATAATAACTCGCTTTGGGCCAATGCTTTCTAAAATGAGGGAGAAAGGGAGAGAGACAGTGCTTTTTCTTTCTCCAGAAATATTTGTTTGTAATTTCTATATTAATCATAATCTATAGAGCCTAATTAAATAAAAGTGACTATTGTAACTTTCCTCCTTACTGAAAACTAGAGCTGAGATTAAATGGCAGTGTGTGGATTCAGAAACTGGATTTCAAACACCCTGAATCCTAGGAGATGTTTAGATGCAGACTTTTGGTTAGGACCCAACCCTACTGAACACGGACCATAAAGACAGTTTGATGGTGAATGGCATTAAAAAAAACAAAAAAACAGTGTGTGTTGGGTTCATAACCTGCTGCTGTGCTGAAAGGTGGAATTTCTCAAACTCAGACAGAGTCGTGACCTAATACCTCTGAAATTGTTTAACACAGAAAACAGTAGACCCTAAACTTAGATAGTAGATTCTAAACTTTTAGAGGACTGGAATATTATAAAACTGGAACAACTAATATGAAGTTTGGTTATAGTTCATCTTGCTAATTTTATTATGGATGTAGCCAAACTAGGTTTTAGAGTAGCAGCCATGTTAGTCTGTATCTGCAAAAAGAACACGAGTACTTGTGGCACCTTAGAAACTAACAAATTAATTTGAGCATAAGCTTTCGTGGGCTACAGCTCACTTCATCGGACACATAGAATGGAACATATAGTGAGGAGATATATATACAGACAGAGAACATGAAAAGATGGGAGTTGCCCAACCAACTCTAAGAGGCTGATTAATTAAGATGAACTGTTGTTAGCAGGAGGAAAAAAAAACTTTTGTAATGATAATTTGTCTGTCTTTTTCTAGAGTACGCTCTTTGGAGCAAGGTGCATCTTTCTTGATCTTTTGGAAAGCACATAGTGGGCACTACCATAAATTATAACAATGTTAACTGAAGGGGCATTCATATTCCGTACCTTTGAATATAAGATGGAGCATAAATTACAAAGAAGATTTATTGAATGAGCTACCAACATGTTGTAGGGAAATTCCAATTCTTCATCTTTCTCATAGCATGATGGATAAGAATTGTCAGGAATGGGATGTGGGCAGCTGTGCTTAGTGGTTGGACCTGGCATCAGTAACCAGGAATAGGAGCCCAGTAACAGAACCAGAATTAGCGGCCAGGTGCCAGAGCTGGAAACCATGAACCAGAGCCGAGGGTCAGTTTAATCAGGGGACGACTTTGTCTCATTATGATTGCTAAGTACCTAATTAGGTCTTAAGGGATGGATTGTGGAGAATTTATTCACACCAGCGAATAACACCTAGAGAGGTTCAGTTCAGTCTGGACAAGTGCCTAACCATTTGGATGTTTATGTACTAGTGCCTAATCAACCTCTTCCTTCCTTATTCTTACCCCAAACCATATGCAATGTACCTGAACCTCTTTGGCCTGCAAAGCTGGAATGAAAATCTCTGAAGAACAGGCTTTCTTGTGAGATTTATGGCACTTCTTGCTTTCAGGAATAGCCTCTCTCACAGTATTTTTGGCAATTCTGCTTTTGAGGCCTTGGTTTGTGAAATGCTAAGCTCAGGATGATCTCACAGAAAGCACTCAGCATTTCACAGGTTTAGGCCTCTGTTTCTGGCCAAAAATCAGAAAGTGCAGACAGGTAAGAAAATGAAAATGAAATGAACAATTCATTTTCTGAAATTAGGTCGGTATATAGTCAGCTGAGGGCATATCTACGTAACAAACTTTTGACTATGCAAGTTACATCATCATAAAGCCGTTACAGATAGTATCTCTCTTTGCATGTGTGTACTTGGATCCTTGTGTCAGTGCAGCACATACTCACCTGAAGTGCCTGTGTTGATGCACAGTGGTGCACCATGGGTAGGTATCCCACTGTACAACTCGCCACTATCCAGTGCATTTTCTTTTGAGATGTTTTGGTAGTGCGCTGTGGGGGAAAAATAAATCACACTGAATGGGTGAATGGGAGCAAAGGATCAAGTTCCCAGCATGCAATAGTCTCCACTCTATAATATCATCCTTATCCCATATTTTTAATCCCTATTTTGAAAATCCCACAAACCTGCGCAGGACTTTTCACTCTCTGCCATCTGTGACACTCTTCACTATTGTCATGAGAGTTGCAAGCATAGTATTTGAGGAGCTGCAAGAAGATCCTACTGATTTTCTGGAGGAGAAGATTGCTGTGGGACATAGAGAGAACCAATTCATAATTGGTGGCATTCACAGAACAGCTGTAAATTGTGGAGCAACGCTCTGGGCCCAAGAAATGAGCACTGACTGATGGGGTCCTGTTGTAGTGCAGGTTTGGAATGATGAGCAGTGGCTGCAGAACTTTCAGATGCTCTAGGCCACATTCCTGGATCTGCATGCTGAACTCACCCCAGCCCTCCAGTGTAGGGACACCAGAATGAGAACTGCACTCACAGAGGCAAAGCAAATGGCAATTGCACTGTGGAAACTTGCAATGCTGATTTGGTACCAATCAGTGGGAAACCATTTTGGTGTAGGAAAATCCACTGTGGAGGCCATTGTCATGCAAGTGACTATTGGTCACCTCCTGCTACACAGGACTGTGACTCTCAGCAATGTGCAGGACATGATAGATGGATTTGCAACAATGGAACTTGCTGTACATTTATGATTATTACACCGTTTGTCACTGGTCATATGAGCTGTGTCAAAGTGTACAATAATAAGTAAGTGGGTGATTTCAGTACTGCCAGCATACTGCATGATATGTTGGGAACTAATAAAGATGAATTATTTCCCAAACAATAGAGTTTTATTGAGTAACGAAAACACTTAAAAATTCTATGAAAGTTAAAAGCAAACACATTAAAACCTTAACACATTTATGGAATGGAGCTTAAAGAAAGGGAAGGAATATTCATGTCCAGTTTATCTACACATATATCAACCATGGCTCTCACAGGTCAGTGTATGGTGTAAGCTGTGGTCGTCCTTGATTTCTCCTGGTATGGAGACATAGGTGTAGGAATGCAGTCCCTGATGCCACATGGAATGTTCGGGAGGAGGGGAGTGGAGGGAGTTGCTATACTGGAGTTATCCATGAATGGCAAAGGGAAGTGAGCCTGGGATTGTGGAACCTGTAGGTCCACAAGAGTTTGTAACATCTGTGTTTGCTTTCAGAGAAGCCCTATTGTGTCCTAATGCATCTCCATCTCCAACTCCTGAGTCTCTCTCTTGTCTGATCTTTCCCTCTTCATATTGTAAGCAGCATTCATCCTCCAGGCCCTCTGTTCATAGTCTAATGCAGCACAGGCTTGAAGGATTTCACGGAATATGTCATCCTGAGTTCTCTACTTTCTCCTCCTTACCTGGCTCAGGCATTCCATGGGGATGAAGGGGGAGACCTTACCGCAGCTACATATACAACAGACAGAGGTACCATTGTCAATATAGTGACAATGAAAAGTAACAGTCAAGATTCAGAACTCCCTTCCTTTGCTTCCCTAAAGTTTTAAACAAGATCTGCTTATTGACACTTCTGCTTGGGATTGCTTCTGCATGCTGACACTCACAGCATCAGCCATGGTGAATATGGCATGCCAGGGGTGAAGGAAATGAGAAAGGAACTGATTGGTTGCATGAAACTATAAGCAGAAGGCAATGGCACAGAGTACTGGCACCATTTTCCCCAGGCGGTGGTGATTTTAGCTGATACCTCACTCCTGAAAGTAACAAAGGCACAGAAAGTGCACTTGTGGCTGGCATCCCAAAACTACCCATGCCCATATGCTGCTAGTCTGTTTACTGCAATGGTGCCTGACACGGTTGTTGTCCATTTGTGTGGGAAAGTGACCTACCACAGTGGAAGAAATAAGGCTGCCATCCCTAGAAACCTTTAGGAGAGGATTGCAGAGTATCTCCATGAATGTTTCATCAAGCTCTCTCAGAAGAACTGAAGGAACATACCTGTGAACATAAACAAATGGCTCTTCATGGGCCCCCTTGCCTGACTCTACATGGGAATGAAAAGCAGAGAAAATTCCATCTCTCTTTGTTGTACCGCTACCTCTTCTAGTATGAGTAGATTAATGAAAATTCAGAAGCTGGGTCCTGCTAAGTTGGGGGCACCATCACTGTAATGAGAAATAAATTTACATACTTACTGAGGTTCCTTCCTCTGCATCAGGCTCACCTATGCTCAACTGCTGGGACTGACTGGATTGTGTCTCAAACTGGTCCTGGCTCACAGCACAGCTGGATCCCTCCAGTCACATGTCCAGCCTCCTCCTTCTTTCCCTTGCTTTTCATGCCAAGGTGTGTGTGTGGTGGGCAGAATGGTGGTTTTGTCGCCACAGTGTATGGCATACAGATCAATGTAAATAGGAAACAGGTTTATGGCTTGGTTTGGATCAACTGTTGCCTCCTTGGCCTTCTGATATGCCTGCCGTAGTTCCTTTGCTTTCCTGTGTCATTACTGTAGATCTCTGTCATATCCCTTCTCCTGCATCCTCATGCAATCTGCTCATAGATATCCATGTTTCTGTGACTGGTCGGTAGCTGTGCGTTCACAACTTCTTCACCCCACAGGCCCAGGAGATCAAATATCTCCTGTCTACCCCAGGCAAGAGTCTACTGGGCAGTTGAACAGGGCAGCGGAAAGCTGCTAGGTGTGCTTGCCAAACCGGACAATCAGGAACAAGCATTTCAAAAATTTATGGGGCTTTAAGGGGGGAAAAGGAGGTTTCCAGTCTCTGTGACCCCTGGGCAGTGAAGTTCATAATTGTGACCAGAGCAGTCAGCGTTGGACATTGTGGGACAGCAGCTATAGGACTGTTAGGGTCAACACAGGCAATGCAGTGTCTACATTAGGGTTGCATCAACCTGAATTCAACAACCATGGCTCAATATCACTCAGGGAGGTAGTGTTACTATGTCAGTATAATGGAAAGTTTACATTAGTGGGAGACAAATTTAAGTATAGTCGCATGCACAACTAGGCTGATGCAAAGTGGCTTACATTAATCTAACTTTGTAGTGTAGACCAGCCCTGAGACTTCTGCTTTAATTCTAAACTCTGCTTATTGTATTGTTACTTCATTTACCCAATCCCATTCTCCCCATTTGTCTGTTTCTTTCACCTCTTGTGTCCTGTACAACACCATGGCTGTAAGATCACTAGGGCAGGCACTGTCTTTGTCTTCTGTTTGTTCAGTGCCTTGTTCAATGGGGCCCTGATTCTTTACTGGGTTCATAAAGCCACTGTACATAATCATCATCATCATCTAAATTTTTTCACACTTTCCAAAAATGTTCAGTTCCATTTTGGGCCAAATTTTGTGTTCATCCATCTCTAGTAGGCATGTCCTATACAAAAAAAGAAAGTTTGTATTCCTCGGGCATAAAGACAAAGAATCAGACAGTATCTCCTCCATCAGCTGATAAACAATGATCTTTAAAATGTGACCAAGTGCAAGTTTCACGCCAGATAGAATCTGAAATAATTTCCCTTGAAATCTCATTATTTCTGGAGAAGAATTTCTTTTATGTGAAAACTGTAAAAGGAAGTTAACATATTGGAATTTTTTGATGGCGCTTGCCCAGACAGTTTGGATTGATAGCTGAACTTCCATGCAATTTAGGATGTTCAGATCTGGACTTCCTGGGTGTGACCATTCTACATTGGAGTTAATGGTAGCTGTGCCATTTATTTCAAATGAGCAGGATCAGGGTGTTAGTTTGGTCTATTATAAATATAAAAATAAGCTGAAAATTTTGGATCATTATCCAAATGTCTCAAAAATTTGGAGGTGTTCAGAGGTGATAGCTTGTCTCTGGTTTGAGTAATAAAGATTTCTCATCACAAAGTGGGACTCCAGCAGCATACAGCATACTGGTATTGTATATGGAATATCTGAAGTTAAATGCAAATATATTCATTTAAATATTAGAGATGGGCCTGGATCTGGTGAAAGTCCATTACAAAAATCTTCCCCATTATGTAGACAAATGGTTAGATTGTGGCACAGTTTTCACAGAAGTACAAGGGAGTAGGCAAAATAAGTTGCCCCTTACTCACTTGTGCTGGCTACCTGGATCTGGATCATGGGTAGCAGTTCAGAGAGGACAGATATCTCCCCTCCCAAACAAAAGTGGATGAGATTGTACAGGGAGGGGATGGAGCATTGGTTCTATCCCCTCCAAGGCACCAGCTAATATAGCTTCTCTGGAGCACTGGATGAAGTACACTGACATAGGCCTTGTGCAGTGTGCTTCCCTCACAGAGCAAGAGGAAACCTTGGGGTATTTTGTGACTGACAGACTCAGAATATGCTCCCTGCGTTGCTCTTTGGGCTGAAAATAATGAGGTGTCCCTTCCTCCGGGCTTATGGAAAAGTCATTGAGCCCTAAGTTAAGAAAATAAATTTCTGAAGCCTGTATCAGCGAGCTCTCCATGTAAAAATTGTGATTACAGTGGTGCCTGGTGCTCATTATATAGTGTGAGATCACAAATAGCAGTTTTCACACTTGCCCATCTGCCGCCAACTGAATCTAAAGAGCTGGTGAATCATACACTTACAAGAAGGTAGGTTTTCCCCCCTACCATTGGAATGTGTTTTGAAATTAAATCTGCACAGTACAAATAACAAGGTGGTGCCGATAGCACCAGACAATGTGTATAATGCTACAGACATGAGGGTCAAGGATCCTGGTCAGGGAGCATAGCCCTTAGTCACTGCATCAAAGAAAGCTGATTCCTCCCTCCTCTTTATGGTATGGCTTTCAATGTCTGGAGAGAATAACCAGAGAAGTAGTTTTTAAATTGGGGGAAGGGAGACAAGTAATACAAATATGGTGAAAAATATCATTTTAGTGCTTACATATGGTACATTTCTCCCTCTCCAGCTACATACATACATTTTCCATTTGCTATTTGTAATTATGGCTTTGGCTTTACAATGTGTTCATCAGTGACATTGTGATCCTTTTGTTCTGCTGCATATTAAAATGGATCAGAAGAGAGATTCAAAAGGTCTTAGGTTCCCAAGAAGAAATATAATAGGGGTAATGCGTCGCAAGAACAGTTTCTGCTTTCTTCAAAATAGGCATAAAGAAGGGAGCTATGGCAGTACATGTTGTGTACAGAACGATAAAAAGTGTAAGACTTCTTATCCACTGTGCATACTAGCTCTCAACTCAGTTTGTGTTTTGAAAAGTTCCCTGGATTTAAGATGTAAAATAGTTAGTGCTTGCAGAGTCCTTTTGTGTACATTCTTTTTTGCTGGGGGCTGTCTCAGTGCAATCCCGTTGTGGTCATTCAAGAATATTTTTGTTTGTTTTTCATTTCCACTTTAAAAGTACATTTTCTATGTCCATGGAACTGATCTAAATGAACTATAACTAATCCTATATTCATGGCCCCTATTAAGCTTGTACAATGTATGGCGGCTGTTTGACCCTGTCACTGTAGTGCCTCTTACTGTAGAAAAGAGACAGGACTATGCTGCAATGAATAGAAAGGGGATTCTTTATTTTGGCTGCTGGACACACAGAGATCCTTCCGTTCTTCCTAGTTCTTTAGCTGCCAGACTGATTAAAAGAGTCGGTGCTTCCAAGTGTCACCATATAGGGTGTCCCTAATTCCTGGTCTGGACTATGCAGTTATGGAATTAACTTCTGCATACACTATAATCAACAGACTTCAGCCATCCCATGGCTCAAGCATTGCTTTGATGTACTGCCTAACTCCCATAACGAACTCCTTATGCTAATGGAAAGATGGCTGAGTGCTCACCTGGGATTTGGTTGAATTCCCTGCTTCTCCATGGATTTCTTGTGTGACCTTGGGCAAATCATTCAGTGTCTCTGTGCCTCATATCCACATCTGTTAAATGGGGATAAACAGCACTTCCATGTGTACCAGGAGTATGGTGAGGACCAGGGGCGGCTCCAGGCACTAGCACTCCAAGCACGTGCTTGGGGTGGCAAGCCATGGGGAGCGCTCTGCCGGTCGCCATGAGGGCGGCAGGCAGATTGCTTTTGGCGGCATGCCTGCGGAGGGTCTGCTGGTTCTGCGGCTTTGGCGGACCTCCCGCAGGCTGCCACCAAATCTGTGGGACCGGGGACCTCCCACAGGCAAGCCGCCGAAGGCAGCCTGCCTGCCTGCCGTGCTTGGGGTGGCAAAATACCTAGAGCCGCCCCTGGTGAGGAATTACAGACAGTGAAGTGTTCAGATCCTATGATGAGGCTAGCCACATAACTCCCTATGATAGAGAAAGGATCTTGCTGTGGGCTAATTTCTTTTCAGGGTTTTTTTTTTAATTGGCATGACGTACTGGCAGGCAAATCTCCCTTCCCCCTCTCCATTTGCTGAGTTTGATACGAGATTGGGAGAGATTTTGAAATAGTTAAAAGAAAAAAAGGGAACCAAAGGGAGTAAGAGAAAGGTGGGATCAGCTGATATTAGTTTGTCTGCAGTCTGCTGCTCCTAAAAGTCCTGAACCAGCAAAGTACTTAAGTGTGTGTCTATCATTGAGCATGTGAGGCATCCCATTAAAGTCAATAGGTCTCCTCATATGCTTTAAGGTATGTTTGTACTTAAGTGCTTTGCTGGATCAGGGCCATGGTTACCAGGAATGTCAGCAGTCCGCCCGTCAGTCATCAAGAGAGCAAGCATTCAGATATTGGACAATGAAAAGTAAGGGCAAAGAGACAGTTATTTCGTTCCTTGCATTTGTGTCTTTTTTAATTATACTCATGTTGCGTATTTATGTTAAATTAATGTTGCTAGCTATATACTGTGGACGTTGCGGCTAAATAATTAGTGTTATCTTGGTTGTTAGCTACTTGTTATTTGCTTTTGGTTCATTGTCTTTCTCTTCTCCCTGGGAAATTTTGACATATCTCTGCAGTGGGCATTATAGACCTTTTTTTATTTTAAAGGAGTCCCTGGCATGCAGTGTAGGCTAGTAGGCTAAATGGAAAGAAAACACAGCAATAGGCACTATGTCCTGCTCAGCAAGAGACAAACTTTAGCAATTCAAATCAAAACAAGCAGACATATGCAAAGATTCCCCTAGCCTGGGCACCAGCTCAGCCTGAAGAGCTCGGTTGGTTTGAAGCCAGCCAACCAGCCGCCCTGCCCATCCACCTACTTATAGTCTCCCTCACCTCTTTCCTTTCTCACTAGCATTCTCCCTTACAGCCCTTTCCAGAAACATCTGGGCAAGGGAAGGGAAAGAAAAGTTTGAGTTTAACCCTTTGGGTACTAGGGATGAAGTAGTGGCTTTGAAACATGCATGCACTTACACTTAGGTAATTGCATGTACACATGAGTGTGTAATTGATGTTTATATTTTTATACCTATGTCTTCTGCTTTTATATAGAAAAAATACCCATTGTGACTCTTTTGGTGCAGGCACATTCACTTTCTTTCTTCTATAGAGACACTTTCTCTGCTTATCTCCAGATCATTTGCCATTCTTGTGGTTCGGTTACATCACTCTGAGTCACACAACCCACACCCCTTTGTGTAGGGAGCACTGGCTACAACTTCCTTGAATGCTTATCTTTCATCATTCTGTGTACGGTATGTTTTTCTGAGCTTTTTTATGTACTTTTTAAAATAGCATTTCCCATTTGAGGAGCTGCAGAATCAGACTCATGGTTTGCAATCTTGGTAGATATGGTTGCTGTGCTGGTTGCAACCTCTTCAGTTTCAGGCAGCAATCTTCAGTTTTGGGCCTGATTTTCAAAAGACCTCTGGGCCAGAATTTTAAGTGTGCAGCACTCAAAGCAGCAGCCAGCTCTTTAAAAGAGCACAATGCCCAAAATGCGAAGCAAGTCTGAACATCTGGCCACTTATTTTTGTGAGTAAATGGGATCTGAGCACTTCTAAAAATATGACCTCCATTATAAGAGTAAAGCACTTCTGATAACGTTTCTTCTCATGCCAAGTCTTGCTATACAGGTTGTTTTGGTTTAAAACTGAAATATGGACCAAAGTCATTCAAGGTGGGCTACCTGGGGGTCTCAACAGCCTTAGCGGCATGATGCCAAGGAGGCATCTAAAGAAATAGAAATAATGTAAGTTGAAAGAGAAATGTCAGTGTTTGTTTAACCCTTTAACTGATCCGTATTTACACAATACTCATGATCTACTATAGCAAAGAATTCATGTGGTTCAGTGGAGCTGAACTAAATGTGAAAGTGATTCACTGATTTTTAATGAGTAAAGTCAGAGTTTGAGAAGAGAAGGTAAATTCAGAAATGCAACATGCAGATTAACATATTAGCTTGGAATAAAAGAACTGACACTCTTACGGGACCTTTTTACTTACAATTGGAAGCTGGTTATCTCTATTTTGTTTTGTCGAGTGCTTTGACAACGTACACGGTTATAAAACTGTGAAGTATTCTTATTGTAATCACATATGCTGCCCAGAGAAAATGTTGTGAGGAATTTCTCCATAATGACATTTTGGGAGATTAGTGATAGGGGATGAGTAGCGAGTGAAATCTTTACTAAGGAACGGGCTTGATTCAAACCAATATGGACTGCCCATTATAAGACCCGATTTTTCTCTAATTTACACTGGAACAAATCAGATAAAATCTATAGAGTCACAGCAGTATTAAACTAACATAAGTGAAAGGAGAATCCTATCCATTATATTCATTTTGTAGATAGGCTATATTTCAGGGAGGAAATATGATCTTGACTCCTAGCCCCCGGATTGAGGTTTTGGCTCTGTGTTCAGTTCCCAACTTTGCCTCCAGTCACTGAACCTCTTTATGTCTTATACTCAAGGTTTGTTTGTATGTTCAACTGCCTTCTCTTACCCTTTGTCTGACTTGTCTATTCAGTCTGTAAGTTCTTCAGGGCAAGGACTGTCTCTTACTATGTGTTTTGACCCTGTTGTTAGATAAGGCCTCTAGGTGCTACTGGAATACAAATAAATAATAATAGGAGTCAATTAAAGTTGGTGAAGAAGGTGATTAGGGAAAAGATGGGGCGGGAGGAAGAATTTTCACCTGGGGACAGCTCTTCTTGAACATAACTTATGTATCAGTTTTGCATGGTATCTTTATTCAAACCCAACCTCATTTTGTTTGCTTTTGCTTTTACTATTTCACTTTGCATAAAGAGATCTTTGTTTCCCTTGACTCTCTGACACTGCAGTGCATTGCAACTGAAAGGATCGTGAAGGGATAAACAAGTATGTCATGCTACCAGCCACTGTTGGAACAAGCTTAAACAGAAAAAAGAATGAAACCTTCAAAAAAAAAAGAGAGAGAGAGAGAGAGAACCATCAAAACTTTCATCACCACTTTAAACAGGCAATTTTAAAAGTGTTTTAATTTATCTTTATTTGGTTGAACATATGCTATTTTGCTTCAGAAAAGAAAGTCCTTTTCATGTATCTTAAAAGCCTTTCCTCCCCCCGAATATTATCTCTCTTACTTTTGTGAAACAATTACAATTTTTAAAGTGCAGTTTGCCTGTGTTTTTTTTAAGTCAGAAAACAATTATGCCTTGATGCTTTAGTCTGATGAATTCCCATGGTAAGGCTGTTTGAAAAGATTCCTTCCCCCCCGCCACACTTCCTTCTAAAATACTGTAACAGAATTTTGAACAAATATCTCCCTGAAACTGAGAGTAGCCCATTGTAACACACAGGGAGAAAGTGAAATGCAGAAGCAAGCTAATATTCTCTGTCTTAAAACATTGTTTTGTTTGATGGAAAAACCCCAACCAAATGGGCTTTAATCTTTTATTATTGTTATATTTAAATAAGGCCCTGTCAGAGTTCCCATAGACTTTTTTATATGAGTGCTAATTATTATACTAAAAAGCCTTATTTCAGTGGCCATATAGACTCCATTAGGAATTACCTGAAGCACACAGTACCAGCTATGTCACTGCCAAAGCCGATATTAATTAATGGTGAAAATTTGGCGCTGACAGCTGAGATCTCAGTCCTAGGGCCTGCCCAAGCTCTGATCAATGCAGGACGCAAGGGATTGTGGCAAAGTTAGTTTTACACCACCATTATGTCCTTCTGATCCTGGGGCCAGCTGGAAGACAGTTCAGCCTCTGATGCAAATTAAAACAGCTTTAGTATATTATTGACACAGTGAAATGAAATTGCAATCAGTTATTTATACCATACAATGAAACAAATATCTGTCATGCTGCAGTGCTATTTCCTGCTCTTCTTTTACAATTTCCAGGGCTTGTCTACACGCAAGTTGGCACCATTTTAACTTAAATTGGTTAAGTTAAACGAGTGCAACTTTTGCATGTGGATCTTCTGATACTATGTATAGATTTTAAACTGGCTATATTGGTTTAGCTTAAAGGGAGGTCTGTATGTCCCCTCCTTACCCAAAACTTGGAAGCATGGGGAGGCATCACAGTATCTCTTTTCCACAGGGTTGCTGCTCCTTTGTGCATAAGCTAGAATCATACCCATGAACTTCTCAAAAGCTTCATGTAAGAACAGAGCAGTTGCCTCTGGTTCTTAATGTACAGGCTATGTATCACTGACCCAACATAAAACTCTTCTACTGTAAACAGCACTTAGATAGTGGAGTGAAAGATGATATAGAAAACTCACAAGAGAAAGGTGATGCTGTAGAAGGTAAATTTCTGCTACTACAGCATTCAGATTTTTAGTTAAAGATAAGACTCCAGATTCATAAGAAATTCAAAAAGAGTTTATGACAGGAAGCTTTTAGGAAGATAAAGGCCATTAATATATATACACACTTAAAAATACAGTAAAATATATCACAAATGTCAGATGTCAAATAACGATAATTTGAGCTATAATAGCTGATCACATGTATGCATTCTCCAGAATTTAAATATCAAAATAAGGCAGTGTGACTTTAAAAAGACAAAGACATTAACACATTGCAGTTCTGATGAAACAGAGTAGAACAAATCTGATTGGATGCTGGTCAGTTTGTGCCTGATGCCTAATCGAGAGCTTATTTTTTACCACAGTCCCCAGGGCACTGCTTTATCTTCAAAGCTTGAGCCAAGAAAATTCACATCTTTAACTTGTCTGCAGGCTGTTTTTGTCTTTTTCTTTTTTCCTCTCTAGTTCTCCATCCTGGCTCATTTGAACAATCCTATTTATCCCCAGTCAAGTGCATACATGCAAACCCCTGATGAAAGAAAGTAAATATGAAATGAAAGAAATGGAGCTCTTTAGATCTACACCAACATACTATTGTCAGTCTGGCTTCTTCTACAATGTTTAGTGCATCCACCAGGTTTTAATAAAGGTAGTTTTGATAAAGCTGGTTCATAAACAGGATGGACCAGCAGGAATTTATGTAAGTGGCCACTAAATTGCACATATAATGGCTTTTAGAGTTTCTGGGGAAGTTTTTCAAAGGTGCAAAGAAGAGTGAGGCACTCAAATACCACTGAAGGGCTGTAGAAGTTGGGCACTTAAACTCCCATTTGTGTGTTTGAAAATCTCCCCTTTTATAGATGATCAAATCTCCAAAAATGGTAAGTGGCGGCATCGATACAAAACTGTACTCCCAAACACACATCTGCAGAGTGCACATAAGTAGCTAACAGAATGTGTAAAATCAACAGTTAAGCAGCTACCTACCCACTGAATGCACAACTGCTGTCTGGTGGATGAAATTCATCCCTGTATAGAGGCACTGCACAAATCCTATGCACCACTGAAGTCCCGTTTTAGCCATTTTCACAAGGTTGGCTTTCACCCTAATGTATGCAGATATAGATACACTTTGGCATACATTGTTTCCACACATGCATTTCTTGAAAACTTGGCACATTATGTGTTTGAAATTGTTTATGACCCTTTTTATCTCCCATAATTATTTTATTCCTCTGGAATGTGACTTGGCATGAAGTTTTGAATCTCCTTATTTCAGAGCATGCAGTGTTAGTTTACCTATAGCTTGCATGTGACTGTATCTTAATGGGAACAAGAAGACGAGGTCAAGGTTGTAGTTTCCATGCTTCTTCATCTCTGAGAGGGTTTAAATAAAGACTGGCAGGTGTACTAATGTTGATAATTATCACTGTCAGCTTGGGAGAGAATCAATGATCACCTAATGCCTAAACTGGTTCTAAAAACAGAACCTGAAAATTGAAAAGTCAAAGTCATTAATCAGCCTATAGTATGATCTACATAAGACAAACTACATCCTCTCAGGAAGGAAAGCATGTTGTCTCTTGTTCATGTGTGTTATCTCTCAATTTATATCTCGTGCAGATTTGTCTGGCTGTCGGAAGCCCAGTCCAATCTGTGGCTTGAAAACATGTTTGAAGCCATGATCGTACACTTCCTCCTGACATAGCAGTCTGCAGCTACACTAAAAATTGTTGCCAGTGGTGTTGCAACTATGGGCTTTAATATATTGGAAGAAAAAATCCCTATCTGTATGCTATCAACAATTGGATAGGAAGTTATGTTAGCAAAAGTTGTCATAGCAGAACTATGCTGGGTTACTGTGTTGGTCTTTAGTGTGTTGGCAGGTAACAATAATAATAATAATAATAATAATAATCCTTTTAATTATGCATCATTTTCTATCCAAAGATGTAAATATAATTTTCAATCATTAATTACGCCTCAGGCTCCAAACATACCTTAATTAGGGGCATTTTTTTATACTTAGTCAATCAGAAGACTTCTGGAGTAAAGTACTTTTCAGTATGAGTAATGGTGGCAGAATTTGGCCCTTAAAAATAACAGAAAAGGCTGAGAACCTCTCCATGGTTTAGTTTCATAAATACTAAGGCCAAAAAGGACCACTATGATCTTCTAACCTGACCTGTATTACACTGTCAATATCATTTTGATGAAAATATAAGGGAAGCAGACTTGTCTGAAATCCTGAGGTCTTCCTTTATGAAACTTAAGTGTTCCCTAAATGTATTCCCTTATAATTATTTGTTATTATACATTTATTGTTAATCATATTAGGCAAAAATGTGCAAATCTGTTTCTGATATTTTACTCAGCTTTGAGTTTTTCAAAACTGTGCAAGGGATTTAAAATAAAAGAGAATTTAAAATTGGAACCTACTACCCATTCAACCATCAATCCAGGTACTTATATGTCTCTCATCACCACAGTGCCTCCCTTCAAAGCTTTGTCCCCGCCTACCAATTTGATGAGGACTAGGTCACAGGCCAAGGCCATAGCAAAAATGCAGTACTTTCTCTCCAGGATCCAGTGCTCTTTCAAAGAGGATGGCTGCTGATCATTTCCAACCTTCACTTTTTCACTGATCACAATAAAAGATGCTTCCTATAAATAGACTTTATTCTTTTGTCAGCATGTAGAATTTACTAGGTAATTATCATTTGAAAATATTTCTAAGTGGAAACAGGATTCATTCTTCATACAGACTGGTAGCCCATCAGTCATGAGCTGTCTTTTTGTTCTGTGTTTGTAGAGCACCCAGTGCAATGGAGGAGGCCTGGTCCATGACTAGAGCTTCTCAGCACTACACTAATACTGTACTACTACAATCATCATAATCATTTTGCCCAATTAGCCTTCAATAGCCTTTAAATTGGAGCTGGTCAAATAAGGGATGGACTTTTTTACAAAAACAAACAAATATTGACCCTGATTTACATTTAAAAGAAATCAAAATTCAGCCTCTCCCACTGCAACCTGAGACTTAGTCTTCTATGTCACCAGTGCACATTATGATCTCTTGCAGATGCTAATTCTCTGACCATTCTAAGTGAGCAAGGTCTGGCTGGGTCTCCCTGAATGAGAGAATCTTCCTACACCTGATGCAAGTTCCTCGATGTACTTATACATATAATAGACTAGTGGGGTACTGTTGTGACTATTCATAAGTTCTTCTTTGGTTTGGATGTAAGACTAATGGACCAAATGGCAGCAAAGCCATTTGGTTCAACATTTCAATGAGCAACCTGGACAAAATGGTAAGTGACATCTTATTTGAGACAGGTTAGCATTATATGTTTTTCTCAGGCCTAATCAAGTGCAGTACAAGAAAGGCAAAGCATGAAACTCAGATGGATAGCAGTATTAGAGTTATACATGGAGGGAGGGAGGAAGAACAGACCCTGACAAATAAATTCCTAAATTTGGGCTGACCCAGTTACCAACTTTTTGAGAGTTTCTTTAATAAGCTAAAGAAAGCATGAGGAAGAAGTCTACATCAATACTACGATATTTTCAGTCTCAATATATGGTTCATCAAGCCACTACCCTTATTTGGCACAGGACATTCAGCAACTTCTTGCACTTCTAAAAGCAAAAACCAACCAAACAAAAAAAACCCAGAAAACCCCCCCACATGTCTTCAGAAATGCTCCTTCTCTCATCTCCATGATTTCAAGGCCCCTGAACAAAGCAAAATGATGGGTCATGTTAGCTAACAAATATACTATGCTATTGCCAGGTTTTTTTCCAGCACCATGAAGGACTAAGGAAGTCACAGCTGAATGGAGAAAAGTAATAACTAGACAGGGGATGGATCATTTGATGTTCACCTGTTCTGTTCATTCCCTCTGAAGCACTTGGCATTGGCCACTGTCGGAAGACAGGATACTGGGCTAGATGGACCATTGGTCTTACCCAGCATGGCCGTACTTAAGTTCTTATGCTCTTATATATTCAAAAATAGAAAAACTGGCAAAAATCTAGTGGGTAATTCCTTTCTCCAGTGAAATAATGGCATAACCACTAAAATAACCACTAAAATAAATAAAAATCTAATCTAACCATCTAGCCAATAACAAAACCATCATTATAAAGCAGCACAGGTTTACTAAAAATAATGGGTACAATTTCAGTGGCTTCCCTTTTGTAAACTCAATTTATGCCAACTTTTTCACATTGCAGCTCAACTGTAAGCACAAAACCAACTAGTTACAACTTTAGTTATCTCACTGACAATCAAAACCAAATAGTTTTAGATATAAATTAGAGCTAGATGGAATTTTTCTATCTAAACATCTTTCAGAGAAAAATGCAGATTCAGTGATACCGAACCTTTTTGCAAATGCGTGTTGATTTTGCTGAATTGTTTCAGTGAATAGATAAGCAAAAAATATGAAAAAAAATATTTTCTTTAAAATTTTTTTTTAGTATTTTGACAACTTTCCTCCCCTAATTTTTTGGTATTTCTGGCTAAGTAAAATTCTGTTATTTGCACATCTCTAATATAAGTACATTCATTTTGACTCACAATATATTAACGGCTGTGTGCCTGCAACATTTTTGCACGTGTAATTGACTCGCAGACAGTAATCTGGGCGTTTACACTTTAACTACAGGAAGCTAGTTCAAATTAGATGGCTAGAGAGGCAACTATTTGATTTTCCCTTGCAATTTATTTTGTTGGTGCAAAAATATTGATTCAGATTTTATACTTGCAAATTGCATGTTCAAGCAGAGATCACAGGCTTGAGTCCCTTTGAAAAAAAATCCCCCTTAATCCTATTAGACAAGATTGATTGCTTATTTGGACAAAGTGGCAAAATTACCAGATGAAGAGAAAGTGGAAGATGGAATATACTTGGATTTTAGTAAAACATTTGATACTAAGTCTGACGCAACCTTACTTGAAAACTTAATTGAAACAGGCATGGATAGGAACAGTGTTATGTGGATAGAAAATAAACATTAATGGGTAAATGGGTAAACAAGACTGCAAACAAAGGGCAATGATAAACCACACGATGTACTGATTTGGTGGTGGTGCATATTGGGGCCCAGAGGGATCATGCTGGGTCTTATTTAACATTTTCATTAGTGATCTGGAAGAAGAAGTAAACAACATCTTGACCAAATTAGCAGATGATTCCAAATTGGGAGATGAGGCAAATGACAGGACAGAGGAATCAAATGAGTGGATTTTAAAGCATGAACAGAAAGTAACAAAATAAATTTCTAGTCGCAGTCCTTCTGCTCAGCCATAGAAACTTGCATTTTTACAATACACAGATATTTTATAGGGCAGGAAAACTGGGACCAGCAGAAATCCTGAGGAAGACCTAGGAGCAACAGTGGACAATTACAAATAGACATGAGCTTTCTATCTAATATAGTGGTCGAAGCCAATATGATGGGACAACATGCCATATCTCTGCAAGTCTTCAATCTTGACCAAAATGGAACATTGTATTCAGTTTAGGATAGACGATTTCCAGAAACATTGGAGAGAGTTTGGAGCAACACACAAACAATTAAGGTTCTGGGGCTATAGAGCAAGATTATGCTAAATATAGTTATTGGGAAACATTAAGAGCAAAGTAAGTACAAATTTGGATAATTAAGAACTAAGGCAAGGGACATGATAACTACACAAATATTTTAAAGCTGAAAACAAAATAGAGAAAGAAAATATTTCAGATGGGAAAAGGAGGATATAACTGAAAGCAACAGGCTGGAACTGAATAAGGAGAAATTTAGGGTGAGTATGTAAGAAAATATTCCTTGCATTGAGGCATAGTATGCTATGGATTAGTTGTCTTTAAAAAGCGGTAGAAGCTCTATGTCTAGGGACATTTAAATCCGGACTCAATCAAAACTAGGGCTCAGACCCTCAGCTGGTGTAAACTGGCATCGCTCAAGTGTCTTCAATGGTGCTATGACAATTTAGGATCTGTGAAGACAGAAGACCTGGATGCACAAATAAATTATCTGTTATACAGTCAACAAAAGTGTATATGATCAGGATAAAACTGAGACAAGGCAGAAGCGGCTGCAAAGCATGGCCATCCACTTGGGGCATTTTATTGCAGCAGAAGGGCCCAAGCTTCATAGAGGTACCATTTACATTTCCTTGTACCAGCTTTGATGAATCTGGTGTAATAGTATATTGCAAGGAGTATCCAGGAACTGACCATGCCATCTGGAGTGTCAACATATATGTTAGAAAAATTGTTATCCAGAGGTGCTCTGTAAAGCCTAGTATTACTATGGTGATCAGGTGTATCAAGCAACAAACTACTCAAAGTATTAGAACGTAAGAGAGTTACACAACGAGGGGGTGGCGAGGGTGGATTTGTCCTAAGACATAGATAACCTGTCAGTGGAGTAAAATGCTGAGGAAATTATTTTTTTAAGTATGTGATGCCCTTTTAAATGAATAAGAAGAGGACTTTGCCAGTATTTGTTATAGAGTGAATTGTGATATGAAGCCAGAGTCAGCAAAATAGAGCTAATTCAATCAGAGAGCTTCGGAGGAGCTCCAAAAGGCATGGTGCATCAGATAGCCACAGTGGGTCCTGGAACAGAGGAGTGTAGCCACTGTAACACACACACTGAATGGGTGCAGTGTACGATCCCACTTGCCTGCCAACAGCAGAGATACGTTTCAGTACCAAAGATTATCGGTACCATTCACTGACTTGAAACACGCAAGGTTATCTGTTTACCCCAGCTTTCTCTTAGCTATGTATTGTTCTTTGTTAGCTAGTCTTCATCCGGGCCTATATGAAAAGTTTTTAGCAGAAACTGTAATTAAGATTTTACATCCACAGCAAATGGATTGTGGCCCTTCAATTTCTTAGTGGCCTAGACTTGTATATTATTTGTGACATCTGGAATTTCATCAAGTTGGGTGGGCACCTCATGCCCATGCCCTCATGTGATCAAACACAATCAGTTCAAATTAGTGTCAAAAGCATCCTTAATTGTATAGAACAATGTCAGTATAACTCATAGTAATAATACATTGCATGTATAGAGTTCTCCTTCCATCCTGAAGAGTCCTTGAGCAATTTGTGCTCTTAACTGCCACTGAAATGGGGTGCCACCTCTGTGGTGGAAGCCAGCAGCCATTCGGCATCAGTGATAATACAGTATTTAAACAAGATAAATGCATACAAGAGAGTCCATCTGTTAGTTTGCCAGTCAATTTGTAGATACAAGTAGATCAACAGCAAGTTACGATAGTCATGTGTGCCAGATCCTCTCCAATGTTTCTAAGAGAGCACAGGCAAGCATAAGGAAGTCATTTGTGTCCGCATTAGTTGTGTTGTCGGCCTGCCTCTGAGATCTCTTTGCATTTCTGGAGACTGGAATTCTCTCTGGGCATGATCAAATGAATCAATCTGATGTTATCAGTATATGCCTTCACCTATATAAGCACACACAGGTAGGTGCTACAACCTTTTGCTCAGCTCCAGTCCGTGGCTTTTGCCAAAAACTTGAGCCAAAGCTCCTCACAGGAGGAGTGCCCAGAAACTTTTGGCTCCAAAATAAAGATTAGGATCCATGACAGCCAAATTGTAGAAGCCTCCTGGAGTCTCTGTGGCCAAAACCATGGAAAATGAAATTTGCTCTGAATAGAGCCCTATAGATCAAACATCCGGAGTAGACTAAACATCTTTGACAATGAGTCTAAGATTTCATAGGAAAGCAATTTTGCTCAGTAATTTGTCCAGATCTAAATGTCCTTAGTTCATCTAAGTTTATTTCTCATTAATTATTTTCTCAGGACAGTTCATTTGAACATAATAAGGCAACCAAGCTCCTGCTATAACAAGACCTTTGCAGTACAAGTGTGTGTGTTATAATATCTTATTTTCCGTCATGGAGATTTAATCAAATGCTCTAAGACGATAGAACGTAACAGAGATTTTTCAATAAAGTACATTAAAAGGGTCCTAATGTAATGACTTAGAACTATGAAGTCAAAAGATGATAGCATGTTTCAGCATACAGTATTCTATGAAAGATTAGCCAGCCTACTGGGAAGCCTACATAGTTCTCTGCTACCCCAAATGCTTATGAGTCAGTATGGCCTTGTTTGGCTGTCTGATAAATTCTGTAAACTGGGGTACTGTATATCATACTGCAACACTGTATATCATTCCATTGTCTAATAGAAACATAAAACAACCATTGACTGCAAACAGGCTCTTTTAAAGATTCACTATGCTGTTTGGCTTTCCAAATGTTTTTTATGTTGGCAAGCTATTGTAATAATTCATACAGGATCAAAATACATGTAACTTATTCCAAAGTATTCTACATGCTAATTAAATAAACAGAAGTGCACTTGTCCCTAGTTCCCTCATCAAAAAAGAATATATTTATCCTCCAGAGCAGTATTTCTCTTCAGCCTCTCCTCTTTATGCATCATACCAAACCTTCCCTCCCAGCCCTCAACATTCATATTCCTGTTCACTGACTCTCATGTTGCTGTCTCTGTCTCTTCATATATCTAAAATATTAAAGTGAAGCAAGGTAATGAGTCACTTTTTATCTCTCCAAGGAGGAGAGAGGAAGATGACACACACTCTACTGATCTTACTAAGAAAAGGAGAGGGCTTTTTTTTGTTTTTATTTAATCTTTGTCAAAACTGCATAGCCACAGTCATTTCACTATTAAGAAAAAAGGCAGGTATAAGCAACAATAGCAGTGCTACCAATGACAACACTTTTCTGGTTCAGTTCAGGACACTTTTGTGCAGCCAAAATATATTCGTGTCTCAGATATTTTCAGTATGTATTAATTTCAAGCAAAATACACTTTCACTTGATGAGCATGTGTGTAAGTCCTATTATCATCACTCATCCAGGGGAGAATAATCTGTTAGAGTTAACTGTGTCCTCACGTTTGATGCCATAAGAACAATATGCCACTAGAATGTTTATGACCAGATTCTCTTCCAGTGGGCAGCAGACATTACTAAAGAGTGGAATGCACAAAATGCAAATGAGGATTGAGCCCTGATTTGACATTTAAGAAACATGTTCTATCTAGTAAAAGCAGCAAAGAATCCTGTGGCACCTTATAGACTAACAGACGATTTGGAGCATGAGCTTTCGTGGGTGAATCTGAGGAAGTGGGTATTCACCCACGAAAGCTCATGCTCCAAATCGTCTGTTAGTCTATAAGGTGCCACAGGATTCTTTGCTGCTTTTACAGATCCAGACTAACACGGCTACCCTCTGATACTTGACACCATGTTCTATCTAGGTCTCTCTCTCACTAGGCCCTCACCACTGTATTATTTGTACGCTTTTTCAGACAGCTAAAGGAGGCAGTTCCCTCATTAGCAACAGGTGCATGTAGTGTTTGCTCCCACGGTGCATTCACGAAGGAAAGTGCAAAGGGTGCAAGCGGAATGCAAGTGTAAGATGAGTTTGGCAGAAGAGACAGGGTAGGGCCATGGCCAAGAGAATGCTTCTGCTATGGAATTTTCAAAGTAGTTCAACTGGGTGCAAGTGGTCTTCGAGGTGCAAGCAGTTTGTGCCCAAAATTGTGTCCATAACTGCTTGTGCCAGAGGAACAGCCAAAACCAGCTGCTCTGCATTGTCTCATTAAATCTGCCATTTTACACACGGCAGCCAGAGACAAACAGGCAGTCGCTTGGCAGCAGCTTGTGGCTGCTTGGCACTGCCGCAGAAGCATGCTCGTCTCTCAAATTGTGGCCAACCTGAGGCATAGAGAAAAGGAGAAAGGGAGGAGGAGAAGTTTCTCAGGCAGTGCAGAGCCATATAATTGCAACAAGATTTACAGGTTGCAGGTTAGTTTTCTCAGTCTGCCATAGGAATAACTCCCTGCAAAGGCAGAGGAGAGGCACAAAAATTATCCTGAATCGGTGAGGAGTTATAAGAGGGACTGGAGAGTTCCATGCAAGGGAACCACACAATAACTGTGGGTGATTTAAGTCACCACTGATTGGCAGTTTGGCAACAGGCACTTCTCAAGAGACACCAGAGGGATTCCAGGCAGTCTGCCTCCTGCTGAGTGCCATTGTCAAAGGTAATATCATCATGATCCCCAAATATAGGCAGCACTAAGTCCAGAATGAGTTTTATAACAATTACACATTTCACATATGTCCTGGGTCTGGCAAGCAGTGTGGCCTAGTGGATTAGAACTCAGGGGACCTGGGTTCAATTTCCAGCTCTGACAACTGGCCTGCTGAGTGACTTCATTGCTTCATAGCTCTGTGCCTCAGTTTCCCCCTCTTTAAAAAGGGGATAATGATACTGACCTCTGTAAGGTGCTGGGCAACATATGGATGAAAAGTGCTATTTAAGAGCTAGGTGTTAGTATTATTTTAGACTACTTATGTTCCTCTTAGCCAGCCCTCCTGAGGGAGTAAGGGAGCTTACTAGGCACAGGAAGAGATTCCATTCTATCAGTGGAAGATTGTCTCATCTTAAACTCTGCATCACAGAGGCAGTGGCAGAGTATGCAGGGGCATGTTTTGAGTCCTATATTATAAGATGATCTGGCTTTTCAGTGCAAAGGAAGGAGCTACAGAGTGGCTGGCTACTGGATAAGTGTGGGGTGCTCTTATAGCATTATTATTTGGATCTTCTTCCCTAACAGAAATATTTTTTCTCTGTTTCAGAGGACTGTCCTAATCCATTAATGCCTCAGCTCATGACTCCTCCTCCAAATCCCCATGGTCCCATAGAGGAAGTCATAATGAGGCAGACCATATTGACAAAATATATTTCTCCTCTGAATAGATAGTGGGCTTTTTACTGCCCTGACATGTTCTCCCTTTTCCTGAGGACATTGTTAATGATTGTAAGACTACTCAGCTTCTGGAGATTCTGGCCAGCATCCAGCTGCACGAGGTTGAGGATTGTGGGACATACGCATGTGGACACCTCACACACATTTTCTTTCCCTGATGCTTTCACCTGGTCACTAGGTGTCGGAGCATTCAACACAACCACATGTGCCTCCTCTTGTTTAATGATGCTTGTACAATAGGAATGGCAGTGCCTGGAAGTTAGCCAATGACCCTGTGAGTGATACACTTTGTGCTCTCTCCCTGACTGCACAGAGAATCCATATAGAACTGTGTTCCCAAATCCACCCATTGGTCCCAAATATGCCTGGTTGGTTGACTTTCTCAGGGGAACCATCCTCTTACTGTGGTGGGAAAGGTGGACTGAAACTTGCTGTATGCTCAACCCACTTTGGGTCCCCTCGAACTCATCTCAGCATTATTTGCCACCCCAGCTAATTCTGAGCACTGAAGGTTGAAGCTCTCTCCAAAACCTGCTGCTGGCTTAAGAAGCACATAGTATTTTGTCTGAACTGAATGTAAAGAAAGGTAAAATGGGGCAGTTAACTCTCAGCTGTGCTTAAGGAAACCCTTAGATAATCTGCACCAGAATTGGCAGGGCCTCACTGTGTAGAAGACCCATTTTGTATCCTAAAAACCATGAGTAAGAAAATACTGTAGAAATCACTAGTGGCTCTGCTTATGCAGGACGTGTTTATACAAGAAATTATGAGAAGTGCACAATACTGTCTGCATTCCAGAGCAGAGTAGCACATTGTACAACTAATGGGGAAAAAATAAACCCTCAAGGATGTAACTCTTGTTACTTGAGAGAAGCTAAAAAAAGAATGGTTGGTTTAGTAAATGCCTTTAATTTTATGCTGTACTTTTGAATAAGATGAGGTTTTAGATTTTCTCTTTCTTATGAGAAAGGATACTCAAAACATACCGTTCTTTAGATATTTATTTGTCTTTCCACAGCTGAGAGAAATACACAAAGAGAAAGAACATGAAATACATTCAAGTACAAACTGGAATCCAAACTGGTAAGGCAAACTGGGGACATTCCAAACTGTTATGTATTAAGAAGCAAAGTTCACTTTTTCCTATGGTTATTATTTTTTTAAAGTTTATTGGATTTTATTTAAAAAAAAATACAGAATAAATTCTTATAACCAAACCCATGGAATTTCAAGAAGAAGCAATATATGCTGCTCATACCTTACAGCACTGGTCTGAAAACCATAATATCTTTACAAGTACAGAAAGTAAAAATGGCCACTTTTCAAACAGATGCCTTTCAGACAGTGTGTACGCCATGCAATTGGTGCCTTGATTCAGAGTCATTCATGCAAAGGTATGTGTTTCCTACATTATACACAATTTATAGGCAGGGAATTTGTGTTCAGGGTACTGTAACACAACCCTTTTCTCTGCTATTCCCTTTTCCTGGCATCAGGGTGGATGTAATTCTTCTCATGCATTATTGATAGGCCCAAAAGCCTGCCAAGCTAGCCTGCTTTTTTTGTGACAAAGGAGGGTACACGGATGGCACCTCTTACCGCTCAGGGCTCTGCTTTCATTAAAAACATTTTCTGCCTGTTCTCCAAGGGCACCCTCTGCCAGAGACTGCCAGGCAATAAAAAAATATATGGCTTTGAAGTCCAATGAATAGAAACAAAATGAATTAGTGTTCAGGTGTTCATGCAACCTGATTACAAAGGCCCAATTCAGTGGCGTCCTTCACACCTTTTCACTTGTCCCTGCATAATCTCGACACATCTTTTAGACTCTCTGCTTTTCCAGTCCCCCTCCGCCCCTCCTATCCCTTTATTTCCTAATGCTTGCAGGTCCTCCAGGAAGACACAAGCACTTACAGTTGTTGAGTGATTAAATATTTATAATCAGGGCAATGAGTGAGGTGTTGAATAATAAATGCTAAGGTTGAGGCGGCCTTAGATAATTTTTGCAGATTTCTTCATCCACGGCCTTTTGATTCTAAGGCAAAATCCTTTTAATTAACAAAAACTTTTTTTTTATAGCTGTGACAGTTGGTAGTCCTTTATCCCTGTTTTGTTCGTGAACCTTAACCTTGCCACAGTGCTAGACCTTTCATTAAAATCTTAGATAGACATACATAAAATTTACATTGGTTGTTGCTTCCTAGCATGTTTTTTATTTTGTTTTGTTTTTGCCCACCTTACCTCAGACTCTCATACATCAGCCATGTATTTAGTTGAGAAATTGAAGTCTGTATAATAAATGGTCAGTCTAGTTATTCAGAGACAGAGCTGAAATATATTGTACTGGGAATTGAGAGTGATCATTATATAAAGTTTCTTTATTGGGCTATAACTGTAGAGAGTACAGTACTTCACAAAACAGATGGAGGACAGGATTCTCTGCTGGAGTAAATCTATTGACTTCAACAGAGTTTCACCAGCAGAGAAATCAGCCTTAAGTGTCAATCTCTAAGCTGAAGAGCTCACACAGTGCTACCATTGAGATTTTATCATGACTCTTGAATATTTATTGTTTTTTCTTAAAACCCAAGCTACTGGAGTCATATGATTATGTGAGACTCTCACCTTTCACATGTTTTAAAAAGCAAATTTGTAGCCTGCATAGTCGTGGAGAAAATGTGACCCTCTAAAGGTTCAAAAGCCACAGAGCAAATAAAAGGATCCTCATGTTTTTGGGTTTTTTTTTTTGCTTGGGCCTGATTGTTGAATGTTAAATGTTGGCTGGACTGCTTGCAGTTTAACACTGATTGGGTAGGCCAAGGCTTAGGAAGACCATTGCTGGAGAGACCAGTACTTGAATGGGTTCAAAGAAGAAATATATTGTATAGCAAGAGCTGAAAAAGGGAGAAAGACCATCTAGTGGCTAAGTCATGTGAAACATTCCAAGTGTAGAGGACAGTATAAAAGGAGGCACAAAGCCAAGAGTGAGAGACAGCTCAGGATTCTTGAGTTCTGTTCCAAGCTCTGCCACTCACTGGGCAAACTACTTAAGCCCTCTGTAAAATGGACACCATAATATTTCCCCATAATTTGGGACTATTTCGGGGCTTGATAAATTGTCCATAATATATTTTGTGGTCCTCAGATGAAAAGGAACATGAAATTGAAAAACATTATTATTTTAACTGGCACAGGAAAGCTCAGAAAGAAATGACATATTGGGACTATAGTATTCTAACATAGTCTAGCTAGGAGCTGATGAGGAATATCCTCACTGATGTATTACATTATTTAACTTCTCAAATATAAATAAGGATCAAGATAAATTAAGTTGTCCACTGCATCTCAGCTCTTGAAATGCAAAAGGGAATAGGGGTTGATTGATGTCAAAACGGCCTCATGGTAGTGGAAAAATCAGTTTCTCTTTAATTCATCCTGCTGTTCTAGTCATATTATCATTTGACTCAGGTAACTTGTAATATCATGATGTCCAAAAGAGAAAGATGGAGTTGGAATTGGAACGTATGAAGAAGGAAAATGGTGGTGTCCCTGCAGATTGCAATGGTCAACGGGCATCAGAATATTTACCCTGTATATCTGTGCAACTGTCTGTTTTGTCCACCTGTTGTGTCCTGTCTGATTCCAAAGCCTGACTCCTGCAAACACTTAGACTGTAAACTCTCTGGGGCAGGGAATATCTTGTTAGTTATCTCTACAGTGCCTATCCCAATATGGCTCTGATCCTTGACTGCTCTTCCTAACCTCTACTGTATCATTATTATTGTCGTTGTTGTATTATCTCTAGTATTTGAGAAAATCACCTTAGAACCATTTATTTTAAAATCACTTAAACCCCATAACTGTGTTTCCTCATTATCTTCTACTCCTATCTCATAATTTTATTCCCTTCCAAATCTGCTTACTTAAATCATGTCTGTGGGTTCAGTTCTGGTTTGACAGTGGTGTCCACAATGGCTTCCATAGAGTTACTCCCGATATACACTGATTATGTGAGATCAAAATCAGGCACTGTATATGTAGACAAAGGACTTGAATTTCATTTACACTAAAGCCACTTTCCCCTACTTTGGCAACAGGAAGGGATCTTACAGTGTGTATAGTGTAATTATTCCACACTTTAACGCTCCTTTACATTGCTAGGATGATGTAAAAATCCCAAGTGTGAATGAGAATAAGGCCCAAATGCTGAAAGACACTGTATTCGTCCTCCCAAAATCACCTATTACTTCCACAATTTATTTCCATTTCAGGGTAGATCAGATGCCTGTATTGAAAGTTCTCTCTGAAGCTTAGTCTACACTTAAAAGTTTTGTCACCATAGTTATGTCTGACCCCAGATCTGGCAAGAAGCCTAATGTAGGAAAGTGCTTTTGCTGGTATGGAGTATTTGGTTCAGGGAACTGGTATACATTATAGAAACAACAAAAAACTTTTGTTCCAACATAAGCTGTGTCTCCACTAATATGGTTTGTGGACGTAGTGATGTCAGCAACCCATTTCTAGTGTAGATAAGCCTAAAACATGGTCAACCTAAGAAAAGAAAGTGCAATCGCTTGAGATTTCAAATCTCACTACAGGCATGTGGATTCTTTTATCTAGGCATATGAAGAAACTGAGGTAATGCACCTGTTCCACCATATTGATGGAATAGCCTCCCTTGTCAGTTTCTTTACACATTTCCAGTGATGCTATACATTAGAAACCAGGACCTATGCCATATGCTGGGAAGCATGCTTGGTATTTTAAGAATGCAAAATATTTTAATAAGAAATGTAAGCTGGACAGAAAGTGCTGTGCAGTCTGTGGAGCAATCCACTGGGACTCCAAAGACCTGAGGTCTATTCCCAGCTCAGCCGCTGACTCACTGAATAACACTGGACAAGTAATGTCATCTCTCCTTTCCTTTGTCTGTCTGTGTAAACTTGTAACAATTGGGGGACAAAGACGGTCTCTTATGATGGGTTTATACAGTGCCTAGCACAATGAAGTTCTGACATGAGATGGGGCTAATATAATACACAATTATAGATAACAATAATCATCAATGGCCAAAGTGCCCAAAAAAAGTCATTTGCTACTCTCCTGAAAGCATCTCTAATTCAATACAAATCATTTGATTCATTAACAAATGATATTTTAAGAAAAATAACCCTCTTGTATAAAAATCTTTCTTGGGGGAGTGAATGCAAAAGCCACGAAAAACTACTTGCTTTTCATACTTTTGCCCTAACCCTAATAACTTTAAATCACACTTTTTTTATCCTTGTTGTCCCTTTGTCCCACTCGTCTATATATAAGCTTTCATGCACCCAGAAGACCATAGCTATAGTCTATGCACTACAACTATAGCAATGTATACAGCTCAGCGGTAAAAGGTTACTCAGAATTGCCTTCTAATTTTGTTTTCTCTCCCCACCAGGGGGATAATTGCTAAACCACCAACAGCTGAATAAACTGATCACCAGTTGCCAAGCCTGCTGATAAGTTCCAGGCATGTCTTTCCCAGTAGGGGCCACTACAGAGCATTAAATAGGGAATCTGGAAAGAGAATATGAGAATAGAATAACAGGAGAAACCAGGTAAATATGAAAAATGCTTCATTGGAAGATTAATCCTTCCTGTAGTCCACCGTTAAAGTAATAAAAGGTTTATGATTCATTTCTTACATTATAATGGAGGAGGCAATTAGTAATTACTGGATTTATAGTGTTTGTTGTGTTAACTCAGCCAATAAAATATACAGCAAAACCGATTTTTTTTAGCATATTCACTTCAAACTAATGTTCTTGAAGCATTAAAAATGCAGTCTAGTGCACTGCACTCCTTGTGTTATTACAGAAAGAAAGATGGTCCTCCAGTGTACACGGACATTCAGTATTAAGAACTCAAATATTTTCTTTGTTTTTTTCCATGCCATTTTTTTCCCCCAGGAAAGGTTAAACAATCTAACTCTAGTAATAAGATTTAGCACAAAACCCACAGCTGCTTAATGTCTATTGTTAGAAGACTAAGTACAATTTCCCAATCAAACGACACCATCTTTTCCCTGAATGCACAATCAAGTTTGGATATTTTCTCAGGGTGGGGGAATGGTTCCATTTGAATAATCTTCACTGGCTAATGGCACTCACTTAGAATTATTTTTGTCTCTGAATTTGGTTCGGCTAAAGTATTTAATTGAAGAATATTATTTACTTCGTAACTATTTTTTCTGCAATGGATCAGAATTCCATTATGCCATATTGTTTGAAGGCTACTAAAGGTTTACATTCTGGCAATGTTTCAAATTAAGTTCTGTATTAAAATCTCTATTCATACAGAATGAAAGTTTTGACCTGAACTGACAAAAGCAAAGCACCATTCAGCTATTCTCTACTCTCTCACTCTATTGTGCCTAGGATTTGTAGAGTTAGCAAAACACTTAATTGACTTGTAATAAATCCATCTATATACTAGGTCACTGGCATCAGCTAACTTACACACATATGACATGGGGGATAGAACACAGGACCTTCTCCTAAACCGCACACCTTTTTCACTTTAGCCAAAGAATAACTTACAATAAGCATTGTTAGTATTGATGCTTTGTAGCACTTTCCATGGTGGTGGTCTATGTATTCTCAAACTCCTGAGGAGGACTGATATTCCATTAATGAGAGGTCTATGGCACACATTCCTGGCCATATCAGATAGGAGAGGTAGGAAGTATGGCAAGAAACCACATTGGCTTAACCAGGAGATCTTCAATGATCTGAAACTCAAAAAAAAAAGTCATACAAAAAGTGGAAACAAGGTCAAATTATGAAGGATGAATATAAACAAATACAAGCATACAGAGATAAAATTAGAAAAGCCAAGGCACAAAACAAGATTAAACTAGCTAGAGACATAAAGAGTAACAAGAAAATATTCTACAAATACATTAAAAACAAGAGGAAGATCAAGGGCAAAATAGGCCAGTTACTCAATGAGGGGGGAAGGGGAAAACAGTAATAGAAAATGTGGAAATGGCAGAAGTGATAAATGACTTTTTTGTTTCAGTTTTCACCAAAAAGTTTAGCAGTGATTGGACGTCTAACATAGGGAGCACCAGTGAAAATGAAGCAGGCTCTGAGGATAAAATAGGGAAAGAACATGTTAAAAATTACTTAGACAAATTAGATGTCTTCAAGTTGCCAGGGCCTGATGACATACATCCTAGATTACTCAAGGAGCTGACTGAGAAGATATCTGAGCCGTTAGCAATTATTTGTAAAAAGTCATGGAAGATGAGAGAGATTCAAGAGGACTGGAAAAGGGCAAATATAGTGCCAATCTGTAAAAAGGGAATAAGGGCAACCCAGGGAATTATAGACCAGTCAGCTTAACTTCAATACCTGGAACGATAATGGAGCAAATAAGCGATTAATTTGCAAACACCTAAAAGATAATGAGATAAATAACAATCAGCAAGGATTTGTCAAGAACAAATTATGTCAAACCAACCTAATAACTTTCTTTGACAGGGTAACAAACCTTGTGAATGAGGGAAAGCAGTAGATGTGGTGGATCTTGACTTTAATAAGGCTTTTGGTACTGTCTCACATGATCTCATAAACAAACTAGGGAAATATATCTGCTATAAGGTGCGTGCATAACTGGTTGAAAAACCATTCCCAGAGAGTAATCAGTGGTTCACAGTCAAATTGGATAGGCATATCAAGTGGGGTCCCACAGGGATTGGTCCTGGGTCCAGTTCTATTCAATGTCTTAATCAATGATTTAGATAATAGCATAGAGAGTACACTTATAATGTTTGCAGATGATACCAAGCCAGGAGGGGTTGGAAGTGCTTTGGAGGATAGGATTAAAATTCAAAATGATCTGGACAAACTGGAGAAATGGTCTGGAGAAAACAGGATGAAATGCAATAAGGACAAATGCAAAGTACTCCACTTAGGAAGAAACAATCAATTGTACACATACAAATGGGAAATGACTGCCTAGGAAGGAGTACTGTGGAAAGAGATCTTGAGATCATAGTGGATCACAAGTTAAATATAAGTCAACAGTGTAACACTGTTGCAAAAAAAGCAAACATCATTCTGAGATGTTTATTAGCAGGAGTGTTGTAAGTAAAACATAAGAAGTAATTCTTCCACTCTATTCTGAGCTGATCTGACATCAACTGGAGTATCACATCCAGTTCTGGGTGCCAGATTTCAGGAAAGATGAGGACAAATTGGAGAAAGTCCAGAGGACAGCAACAAAATAATTAAAAGTCTGGAGAAGAGAAGGCCTAGGGGGGCCATGATAACAGTTTTCAAGTACATAAAAGGTTGTTACAAGGAGGAAGAAGAAAATTGTTCCCATTAACTTCTGAGGAAAGAACAAGAAGCAAGGGATGGTTAGGTTGGACATTAGGAAAAACTTCCTAACTGTGATGGTATTAAAGCACTGGAATAAATTGCATAGAGAGGTTGTGGAATCTCTGTCATTGGAGGGTTTTAGAAGCAGGTTAGACAATCACCTGTCAAGGATGATCTAGATAATACTTAGTCCTTCCTTGAGTCCTACAATTCTATGACTCTATCGGACATAAGTGAGACCAGGAGAAAGGGTCAGCTTTATCTCAAAATTTTGTTGCTTTTGTCCAGGTTGGCGGAATTCATCCAATCATCATGTCAACATATTTACTGGAATACTACCAAACAATTAGTAAAACATTTACTGACCGTAAAGTCTAAGGGGCAGAGACCATCTCTTCATTGTTTGTTTTCACAGCACCCAAGCCCCCTAGTTGCTACCATAATACAAATAATAAAACATAAAAATCCCATACAGAAGTTACTATCATAACAGATTTTTGTATTGTAATTGTAAGTAGACATCCTCAGGAATCTTTCAATAAAATGGGTTTTTTTAGGGCTGTCGATTAATCACAGTTAATCGCAGTTTTAATCGCACTGTTAAACAATAGAATACCAATTGAAATTTATTAAATATTTTGGGTTTTTTTGCATTTTCAAATATATTGATTTCAATTATAACACAGAATGCAAAGTGTATAGTACTCACTTGATATTATTTTTATTATAAATATTTGCACTGTAAAAATGATAAATAAAAGAAATATTTTTAAATTAACCTCATACAAGTACTGTAGTACAATCTCTTTATCGTGGAACTGCAACTTACAAATGTAGTTTTTTTTTTGTTACATAACCACACTCAAAAATAAAGCAATGTAAAACTTTAGAGCAGAGGTCAGCAACCTTCAGCATGTTGCCATTAGGGTAATCCGCTGGTGGACCACAAGACATTTTGTTTAGAACATAATGTTGACCGTCTGCAGACACGATCCCACGCCGCTCCCAGTGGCCGTGGTTTGCCATTTCCTGGCAATGGGAGCTGCAGGGGGGCTGTGCCTGCAGACAATCAAAATAAACAAACTGTCTTGCAGCCTACCAGCAGATTACCCTGATGGGCCGCATGTCAAAGGTTACCAACTTCTGCTTGAGAGCCTACAAGTCCACTCAGTTCAACGTCTTGTTCAGCCAATTAATAAGACAAACAAGTTTGTTTATATTTACAGGAGATAATGCTGCCTGCTTATGTACAATGTCACCTGAAAGTGAGAACAGATGTTCACATGGCACTTTTGTAGCCGACATTGCAAGGTATTTACGTGCCAGATATGCTAAACATTCACATGCCCCTTCATGCTTTGGCCACCATTCCAGAGGACATGCTTCTATGCTGATGCCACTCGTTAAAAAAAATGCGTAAATTACATTTGTGACTGAACTCCTTGTGGGGAGAATTATAGGTCTCCTGCTCTGTGTTTTACCCACATTCTGCCATATATTTCATGTTATAGTAGTATCGTATGATGACCCAGCATGCTGTTCATTTTAAGAACCCATTCACACAAAACTCAAAGAAGATACCAATGTGAGATTGCTAAAGATAGCTACAGCACTCAACCCAAAGTTTAAGAATCTGAAGTGCCTTCCAAAATCTGATCAGGACGGGGTGTGGAGCATGCTTTCAGAAGTCTTAAAAGAGCAACAGTCTGATGCAGAAACTAGAGAACCCGAACCTCCAAAAAAGAAAATCAACCTTCTGCTGTTGGCATGTGACTCAGATGATGAAATTGAACATGCATTGGTCCGTTCTGCTTTGTATCATTATCCAGCAGAACCTATCATTAGCATGGACACATGTCCTCTGGAATGGTGGTTGAAACATGAAGGCACATATGAATCTTTAGTGCATCTGGCATGTAAATATCTTGAAACATTGGCTACAACAGTGTCATGTGAATGCCTGTTCTCACTTTCAGATGACATTGTAAACAAGAAGCGGGCAGCATTATCTCCGGCAACTGTAAACAAACTTGTTTGTCTGAACGATTGGCTGAACAAGAAGTAGGACTGAGTGGACTTGTAGGTGCTAAAGTTCTACATTGTTTTCTTTTTGAATGCAGTTTTTTTTGTACACGATTCTACATTCTAAGTTCAACTTTCATGATAAAGAGATTACATTCGAGTACCTGTATTAAGAGAATTGAAAAATACAATTTCTTTTATTTTTACAGTGCAAAGATGTATAATAAAAATAAATATAAAGTAAGCACTGTACACTTTGTATTCTGTGTTGTAATAGAAATCAATAATTTTGAAAATGTGGAAAACATCCAAAAATATTTATATAAATAGTATTCTATTATTATTAAACAGTGTGATTCATTTTGATAAATTTCTTAATCACTTGACAACCCTAAGTGGTTTTTTATTCAGAAAATGCCAGTTCAATAAAAGTGAAATTTTTCTTGCAGAAGAGTCCATTTCAACATTTTTTATTTGATTTTTTTTTTAATTTGTCTTGATTCAAGATTTAATTTGTCATGATTTTGCAAGATAGGAAAACTGTTTCCCTCCCAGCTCTAGTAAAAAGAATACTTACAAAAGGATATGTATCAGTCTTATTCCTAAATATGTCTAGATTGTGATAGTTTATAAAAATAGAAGTGACTAAATAATATTGTATTCTCAACATAACATCTTGCACCCACATGTTAATGGGAATGATAGCTATAGGAAGAAATAAATCACTCTCTCCTCATTTGCAAAGTTAGATGGACATGACTGAGATGGTGTCTTCTGACATGTATAGTACACACAAAGTGTAATAAAGAGTATTGGGAAAACTAAATGCTTATGCAGCAGCTACTTTTCAAACCTCAATAACTTAGCCATTTAATTGTTCTTCTCATTTTGTTTTATCTACTGACTGTGGCAAAATGGTTCAATCAGTATTATGTAGTTGCCATCTTCAGCGTTTCATTTTGAAGAAGTAAGCTGTTTTTTTTCCCACATGTTGAGATAGGATCAGTTTAATATCTTGATTGTTGGCACTATTGTTGAATACTGGTGAGCCAGGTAGATGGGAATGTTCCCTCTGAGTCAGTACTGAGCCATCACACTGTTTGAGGGCACGCTGTTGCTTCATATGGAATATTTTAGATCAGACAACACCAACACCCTGAAAACTTGTGGTCACTAGAGATGTTATTGAAAGAGTGGAGATGCTACAGTAGGTATCCTCAGCAAAGCGTAACAATAATTGTCTTAGGTCAGATATGCTTAAACTCTCCAAGTAATTCAATTAAAAATATTCTTTATTTCCTGTTATTAAAATATCATTACTAATTATTATTTATTGGTATAAGCTGTACAATATCTGTTATAATGCACATCAGAGGTGACTGTATTTCAGTGGCATGTGAAGTGATTCGTGTATGACTCCTGATCCTGCCATGATCACTTAAATCAGGGATTCCACATGACAGTAATTATACATTCATGACAGTGCCTTTCCATTGACTTCAGCAGGCTTTGGATCAACCAATGGTTGGTTAAAACACTTGTGGATCTACCACATAAATATAAGTTTATTATTATTAAATGTAGGCCTCTGTCATTAGGCTAATGAATAAATGGTTTTTTGCTGTGGTGGTGGGCTTTTTTTGCTAATTGATAAACAATTCCTAAGAGTGTATGTACTTTCCAGTAGGGACCAATTTCTTATGATGTGTTTGTTCAGTGTCTAGCACAATGGAGTTCTCTCCTGGCCCATAACTCGGGCTACGAGGTATTACTGCAATACAAATATAATAAATAATAATTATTCTCCACTATCATACATGAAAATAAGCTTTGTAGTTTTCAGTAAACAATTCTTAGACTAGCTAAGAGTACATGATTGTTGCATTAATATGATAGATTGATAGATATATATTTGGAATTACTTTAATACATTCCATGCTTGTGTGCTTTAACTCTATATAACAACCCTCATTGTCTTTTTCCCTTGATTTGCATAGTTAATTGATAGTTTACTATGAACTCATGAAGCAGCAAAGAATCCTGTGGCACTTTATAAACTAACAGACGTTTTGGAGCATGAGCTTTCGTGGGTGAATACCCACTTCATCGGAAGCATGTACTGGAAATTTCCAGGGGCTGGTATATATATGCAAGCAAGAAGCAAGCTAGAGATAACGAGCTTAATTCAGTCAGGGAGGATGAGGCCCTGTTCTAGCAGCTGAGGTGTGAAAACCAAGGGAGGAGAAACTGGTTTTGTAGTTGGCGAGCCATTCACAGTCTTTATTTAATCCTGAGCTGATGGTGTCAAATTTGCAGATGAACTGAAGCTCAGCAGTTTCTCTTTGAAGTCTGGTCCTGAAGTTTTTTTGCTGCAGTATGGCCACCTTAAGATTTGCTATTGTGTGCCCAGGGAGGTTGAAGTGTTCTGGACAATGATCCCACACTCTCACAGGCTTTGGGTGGCAAGCCAGTCCTCGCCCACAGACAGCCTGCCAACCTGAAGCATATTCTCACCAGTAACTGCACACTACACTATAGTAACTCTAGCTCAGGAACCAATCCATGCAACAAACTTCGATGCCAACCTCGCCCACATATCTACACCAGCAATACCATCACAGGACCTAACCAGATCAGCCGCACCATCACCGGTTCATTCACCTGCAGGTCCACCAATGTAATATACGCCATCATATGCCAGCAATGCCCCTCTGCTATGTACATCAGCCAAACTGGACAGTCTCTACGGAAAAGGATAAATGGACACAAATCAGACATTAGGAATGGCAATATACAAAAACCTGTAGGAGAACACTTCAACCTCCCTGGCCACACTATAGCAGATCTTAAGGTGGCCATACTGCAGCAAATAAACTTCAGGACCAGGCTTCAAAGAGAAACTGCTGAGCTTCAGTTCATCTGCAAATTTGACACCATCAGCTCAGGATTAAACAAAGACTGTGAATGGCTCGCCAACTACAAAACCAGTTTCTCCTCCCTTGGTTTTCACACCTCAACTGCTAAAACAGGGCCTCATCCTCCTTGACTGAACTAACCTCATTATCTCTAGCTTGCTTCTTGCTTGCATATATATACCTGCCCCTGGAAATTTCCACTACATGCATCCGACGAAGTGGGTATTCACTCACGAAAGCTCACACTCCAAAACATCTGTTAGTCTACAAGGTGCCACAGGATTCTTTTCTGCTTTTACAGATCCAGACTAACACAGCTACCCCTCTAATACTATGAACTCATGGATATTGAAAAGCAAATAACAGAAACAAAATCAGCGCAATGAAGGGGACAGTGTCACTATTTTGACTGATACAGAAATCTCAAATAGATTCAAGGCGTCAGGTCAGGAAGCAATGATGATATTAGAACAAGCAAACATTCATTTTAGCACTGTATCTAAAATCTAAATATGTGGTTCCTGTTACATGAAGTTTGAATGAAACTTTACACTCAGCTTCTGAACTGAGAACTTGTGTATCAGGATAGAACTCGATGCAAAATTGAGGTTTAGGGGGTTCTCCACCCATTAGCTTCAGCAGTGTGGCCAGGTAATGTAATAATTAATTGAGCCTTGATATTACATCAGTCTTTGATTACAGAGTGGTGCTGGGTGGAACATGTCACACAGAAAGTGAGTGAAACAATGTTGCAAGCTTGGGAGGAGAGGAGGGAATCATATTTCACCTAATCTAAGTTTCATGAACTTTGCAATAAGAAAAAAATGGGGTTTGATTTTTTTTTGTTTTGTTTCTTTTGTTTGCTTTTTACTGAACAATGAAAATTGCATTGCAGTAGAGAAGGGGAATCTAGTACATTGAAGTGGGGAGATAAGAGTCAGACAGCATACTGTCTTCTGAATGTTTCCTGTATTTAGTATCTAATGTTTGAAGACGTGGGCCCAGTTGCACTGCTCCATGGGAACCAGTTTTCAGGGCAGATTTGTGGCATCCTGAACCTTAGGTTAGAGAAGCCTGGAGACTGCTTCAAATTTTGCCAAATAACTAGGGTCCCTAAAGACTGTAGCCAGCTGAGCATATCTAGAGCACATTATAATATGGCCTTGTCCCCTCCATGCCCTGTGCCAGGGCCAACTATGTGAGGGAGGGGAGGGGAGAGAAGAAGAGGGGAAGGAGTGTTTTGCAGGAGCCACCAATACCGGTTCTTCACCAGATGAAAATTCCCCTATGCTACAGAGATTCTTAGGACAGATCTAGCTCATAAAGAGGCCCAGCTGAGATCTAGACAATAAAGCATGGTAGACAATAAGTATTAGTGCTATTTCTATGGCAATATTCAATTTGGGTGAAATTCACCCCAATTATACTCAAAGAGCCCCAACATCTTTTGATCTTCTAGGGATGAATCCTGATCTGATGGAAGGGAGTTTTGCCATTGATTTCAATGGGACCAGGAGCTGGTTTTTAATGCAGACCTTAAGGAGCCTGGAGAGCCTTAGTCAGACACTCTATCCAGGGGTGAATTTCCTCATTGCTGAATAAGACAATGTTGGCAAGGGAAGTAAAGTTGTGTAACTATCAGGAAAAAATGGCAATCATTTATCTGATATTTTAAATTGTATGAACTCTGCGCATATATAGCATACACATATGGTGAAATGTGTGCAGGCAAGCCCATATATATAAAGATTTTTATTCAACAGGATATAAACAGCTAAGTTTCTCCTTTTAATCAGGAGTGCCCTGGATGTGTGAAATGTGGGGAGGAAATATAAGATGAAAGGAACCAGAACAAGACAAAGGATTAGGCTACAGAAAAAGCAGCAGATAAAAAAAGATAAGTGTTAAAGAGGAAATTAAAAGACAACATGTGATCCACTTGGAATTCCAAGAAACAAGAAGCAAGCAACATGATCATATATGTCTGTAGTGACATCTTCATCTCCCATTGGCACTTTTTCTGAGAACCAGGGTGTTCCCTGCGTCCTGGCCGAAATCCAGCTTGGGTAATTATATTCTACCTATATAAAATTTCCACTGTGGTTTCAACTGGACAGCATACTCTGCTTTAGTTTACATCCTAACCTGCTCTGTAGTATTGCTATGCATGCTGCATTTCAATAGGGGGTCATGTTATCCACATGTATAGTTTGTATGTTATGTTATAAAGCACCTGAGACCCTTCTTCCCCAAATGTGCAATGTCCATTATGTTATTATCAGAATTATCAAGTTATTAAGGGTCGAGTTACAAAAAGTTTTAAGTAGGATCTCAGGCAAATCACAGTGCAATAGTAGTATTCAGATGCAACCGAATGCTTGTTCAAGCAATTGAGCAAGCTAGCATGGCTACAGCTGGGAAAAGGAAAGCAAAGGGCCAGATCCTCAGCTGATGTAAATTGGTATAGCTCCCATGGCCACTTGCTTTGTTTTCCCCAACTGTAGCCATACTTGCTAGCAGATAGTGTAGCATGTAAGATGACACAGCTCAAGTGACTTCAATGGAGCCTTGCCAATTTACACAGTTGAGAACTAGCTCAAAATGCAGAAATGATGGAGAGGGGCAAGCAGAGAATGCCACTCATCTCAACGTTTAAATGGCTGGGTTTTCCCCACCCAAATACGAATAATAATAACAACAAAAAGGAGCGGGTCGGAGGGGGAAGATGCGGTGTGTTTTGACAGCAGTTGCAGACTTGAAGGAGGCTGAGAGGCCAGAGAGTAAGAGAAAATAAAGTCAAAGGGAAGAATAGTGTCAGCAAAAAAAGAAAATAAAGACTAAAAATGCAACCAGACTTACAGAAAAGATCCACAGCAGTCAGTTGCTTCTGGCAAGGGAGACAGGAAGTAGGGAACTGTACCATTGCCAAGTAGTTTGAAAAGAAAAAACCTGCATTAATAGGGTGGGATTTTATTTTAAAAAAATGTTTAGCTCAAAAGGGCATTGGGCAATGCAATCCAAGTCTTAGAAGGAGGTAGGCTGTACACATAGAAATATCTCCTAAATGAAACCACACCAAAAAGAACCTTTCAGCAGTGTCACAAAAACATTTGTATAGAATGCAGTTGACCACCAGGTAATTCAGGAAAAAAAAGAGAGGAGGCGAAAGCAACTGAACCCAATATAGGTAAGAAAAAGACAGATTTGCTGTATTGGCCTAACCTGATACCCTTTTCTAGTACTTCCACATCCAGTATTAGTGAAAGGAGCTTGAAAGACACCATGGTGATGGGTGTGGTATAAGAAGGTTGATAGATGATGAAATCAATAAGCAAGCTAGCAATGTAGACAAATCAAGAAGTATTTTGGAAGAAACATTTGGAAAACTATTTAAAAACTCAGTACAAATCATCCTATAAGCCAAGTACTTAAAATAGACTAAATGTTTCCACTTCATTTGCAACCCTTGGGTCTCTTCTTATCTCTGCTACTGACTTTCTGTATAGCCCTGGGCAATTCATTTAACTGCTCTGTGCCTCTGTTTACCCATATTCCCTAACTTGAAGCGCTGCAGTCAGGCTTAAATTATAAATATTTGTAAAGAGATTTGAGTTCCTGAGAAAGACTTGACTTGAATAGAAGGTGTTGGGATTATGGGAGTGACGAAGCTCTGACATATATGAGCATGGGTGGTCTTAGATGTCATTACACCACCCTTCCTAGTTAGCATGATACCTGACTTTTGGACAGATCTAAAAGCTAGTGTATCATTTCTATAGTTGGCAATACAACTGGCAGGTCACAGTGTCATTGATATTATATGGGGCATCCTTCTGATCAGACCCTGCTCTTCCAGATGTAGAGGGTCTCCTGAGAGGTGCTGAGATCTTTCAAATCCAACAAACATCAATAGGACTTAGTCCCTGTCAGAATTAGGCCAACTGTCTAGTAGAACAACAAGAACAAAAAGTTCTGCATTAGTGGGCTTTCTGAAAAATCGCACTGGAATATATTGTAGGTTTGAGATTCAGTGTTTTCATTTGATCCTGTGTTCAGTTTGCATATATAGCCCCGCAAAACTGAATTTTTAACCTATTGTTTTATATATAATTTTCTCATTTTTCATTGTGTACAGCATATATTATTTCTTCTCACAGTTTACAATACTACAGTTACACAATATTACTTGTTAATTAAAAGTCTGAATCTGCTCCTATTGCAACCAATGACAAAACTCACATTGAGTTTAGCCTGAGCAGAATGGATGCTAAAATCCATTAACAAACTATTTTATGTATTCCCTAGCAAATCCACAAACTAAAGGCTCTAAACTACCATAGGGTTATTAATGTGGGCTACTCAGAAGTAGTCTACCATCTCAGTTGTAGTTATATGGCTAGGATTCCTAACAGGGTCAATTGTTGGGACTATGGAGAGTCTGAGGTTGTAGACAACATTGTAAAAAAGGTCTCAAGAGAAGTGGAAAAGGGTATGGAGGATGTCTGCAGTTTGCTTCACCTGAAGAGGAAGAAAGGATAATGGAGGGGGTAAAAAGCTAATTGCTGCTGTTTTTCATTGATTGACCATCCATTATTGGTGCAACCTTCAGGAGATACCTAGGAAATAAAGGTGCCAGAATTTAAAAGACAGAATTTCTATTTGTAACTGAAACAGATTCAAGTAACTAATATCAGAGAAAGAGGAAGCTACTGGATCTCTTCAAAGGATAGCATATGTTTAAAATGGGAAATATGTCTGGAAAGCATATCATTTTTCAAACTGGAAGGAACCTTTTAAGTGTGACCACTACAGACATTCCATAGTTGGAAAATCATCTTTCTCAGAAAGATTCAAAGATAACAGGGAATAAACTTCACAAAGAGTGGGCAGGCAGGAAAGTCTTATTTTACATACTATACAGTATTTTGTTGAATTACAAAATTACATTATCTGAAAAATCTTACAGAAGCACTAGAGACAAGGCTTAATTTTTTTTTATTGTGGGTCTGCTAATTCTCTGCAGAGTTAAGCTAAATTACTCTGTCTTCGAAGACTTATATTTTTGACAAATGTCTAAGACTTCTTGATATTTTCCATGTATTTCATGCTGGTCCACAAATGAACTTTGCAAAAACTTAGCTTTTGATTTTGCGCCTTGCATTTTGTCAAGTGGATTCTTATAAGCTCTGGTTCAGCAATTTTAAGACTCTGCTTCGCAAAGGCTAATTAAATTAAATCAACTGAATGAAAAGGCAGCCACCCAAGTCTTAAGTGGCACAAGAACCAATCCCTGAGGGACACCCCTTTCCCCCAACTTCTTTGAGTAAAATGTCCAAACTCTGTCCATGAAGCTGTTAGCTCAAGTTGGCATTTCCCTTCAAATAACTCTGGGCGGAAGAAAATTAGCCAAAAGGCAATGGAAGGAAAATGGAGGTGTCAACACCCTCAATATTTTGGTGCTCACAGAAAATAAATTCTCCTTCATCTACCTTATGACATTATTTGATTAAGGGGTGTAGGTTTACTGATTCTGTTTTTTCTCTATACACTTGTGATTGGTGAGAAAACTGCTGGAATATGACTTTGAAATCAGATATATTGCTGACCACAGTTTGCAGATTGCAGGCAGAAAGTACAGTATGGAATCTGGCCATTATTAGCTGATCAGTAGAAGAGCTTCAATATAGAAAGGTCTGTAAATCTGGTTACAGTTAGGGTAATTTCCAAGAACCTAGTGATAGGGGTTGCAATTAGTGAACATAATTTGGGGTAATGGCAGCTATTAAATCATGTGGAAACCTCCTGCTCTCAAGTGTAGAGGGTGTTATTTTCCATTAGAAAAGTTTTCCTATTGGTGTAGACAGCTGTAGTAGTCAAGATAATATTTGTAATTAGTACTGGGTCTTCTATCTCTACACAACATACAAAAAGCTGCAATCTCTTCTTTCCAATGTTCGTGTGGTATTGTACTAAACTAGGCAAAATCCTGTCTCCCTGGGAGTTTTGCTATGGAGCTAGGATTTCACCCTTTATATTTAAACTGTGAATAGGAAGGCTCCATTCACCCATAAGAGGGTGCAGTGTTCCAAGGTGAGAAGTCACTTAACTTTTTGTGAATCAGTTTGCCCACTTGTTAAAGAGGTTTAACAGTAAACCACAGGAATACTGTGTGTATTAATTTATGTCTATAAAGTGATTTGAGATATCTGATTAGAAATACTTTGCAATATAAAGTATTATTATTATTTTTTTATCATTTTGATGATCCATCATCTTCTGGCACCATAGAGACAAAAGCTGCTGTCTGGTTGAGTATACAGACAGCAGCAAAGGCCTCCGAGACTTTCTTTGTAGTCATCTGTCAAATATGTTTTTTATTTTGATTTGATTATTGGGCTTTATTGGGAGTGGGTTCTGATTCTGAGTGGTTTTATGGGCCTTCAGATGACTGTGTTTCACCCAGGGAAGTGATAAAAAGTAGGTCATATACCACAAAGGTAACCAGACAAGTCACTCAGGGAAAGATCAGCTATTCCAAACAATTCAGGTCAGAGACTACTGGCTACAAGGAAATGATTAGGGCATAGCTACAGTGTAATTGACCTTGATCACAATCAGCTGAATTCGTCTTAATATTGATCTCCAGGTATCATACTATATTGGAAACTTAGGCCCCCATTCTGCCTTCCTTACTCAGATTGACATCTATGTCTTATTCTGAAAATAGTCCTATTTAGCTGTATTTGCATATTGCATTTGGACAGAGCAGCAGAATTGGGCCCCAGTTAAATAAAGATACATGAAATCCTTGATTAGTACTGTTGGATAAGCTTTGCTTAAGCATCTGAAAAATCCAAATTGAGACCAAATTTTGAGACTTTTGAGGTTCTTATAGGGATGGTGTTTAAAACTTTGCAAACTGCCTTTGGTAACTAATAAGCATTCACAGTTAGATATCCCCTGTATTTGCTATACTCAAGGTATTTCCTCTAGCACATAAGGGGAAGGGGATATCTGTAGTGATGCTGAGGTATCAATTTATCTTTGCTAAAACTAGAAGGCTTTTAAGGGCCACCACTGCATATTCCCCATTCACACCTCCTCTGTCTGATCTCACTCTTGACAGTAATAAGCACTTCCCAGTCTACCCTCTTCAGTGGTGTAATATTTTTCTTTTTTGAGCCATGCATTTCCTTAAGAGCTTTGCAGAAGTGTTTTGTATCATTCTGGTCTGAAGAGAACTGAATTTCATCAGCTTCCGTGCCCCATCACTGATCTCATGCCTGCTGTAAGCTTTAACGCTAATATTTTTAGAATATGTTTTCTTTGCACTGGAGTGGGGAGTCCAAAAACAGGCTGATTCTGTCTCTTTCTTGAAGTAAGGTTTTGATTAAGTGATCAAACCAGTCCTGATGCTGATATTTGACAAAGTCAATTCTGTCAGCAGTATCAGAGGGATAGCTGTGTTAGTCCGGATCTGTATGTAAGCAGAGTCAGGATAAGCTCTACCCTGACATCTGGTGGAAAGAATGTCAGAGAGTGTATTTGCATAGGCACGCCTACCCTATCCCAGACTGCTGAGCGGTGGGACTGCTTGGTGACAAATGACTCACCCTCACTTGGGTGGTACTTGTTAGACAAGGGACATGGGTTCCAAAACCCAGTGAACTGAGAGAGGCTGGGGACAGGTATCTGTGCCTGGTGGTGCAGTCTCCTTGTGGAGCCAGAACACCAGTTCCACCCCCTCCTCTCTCCACTGTGGAATGTCAGAGTTGATTTTTATTCCCTCAAGAATCTAAATACAGGTTACTGAGCTGAATTCACTTTGGGCTAATGGTGCACTAGCACTGGGGCTCCCCCACTAAGAGCTAAGATCACTAAGAGTTGAAATCACTAAAGAGCTGAAATAACTGAGCTGAGAGCACTGAGTACTGTGCTAACTAGTGGGGGAGCCTGAAGATATACTGTGGAACAGAGCAGCTGGTGGAGTGGAGCAGTTGCAGGGATGGCTGGAGCGGATCACGGGACAGCTGGTGGTAGCGGAGTGGCTGGCAGAGCGGAGTAGCTGTGGGATGGGTGAAGCGGCCCACAGAGCGAGCAGAGCAGAGCCGAGCAGTTTGCAGAGCAGCTCATAGAGCAGAGCAGCTGGTGGAGCAGAGCAGTTCCTGAGGACGACTTGAGGAGCAGAGTGGAGCAGCTGGTAAAGCGGAGCAGTTCGTGGAGAAGGCAGAAGCAGAACCCATGGAGAGGCAGGGCAGTTGGCCCCGGACCACGTAAGGTGCCCCTTTCTATCCAGGCTGGGGGGAGGGACCTCTACAGATAAACTCTCGAACTCTGGGGTGGCATTGACCAGAGACTTTTGGGTTGTTGGACTTTGGGGTGATTGGACTTAAAACCCTAAGGGGAAAAAGGACAGTGCCAAACGTACTTGGAGGTGGGTTTTTTTTATGGTTTGTGTTATAACCCAGTTTGTGGTGTTTCTCCAGTGGGATGCCGCATTGATTCCTCCCTTTATTAAAAAGATTTTGCTATACTCAGACTCCGTGCTTGCGAGAGGGGAAGTATTGCCTCCTAGAGGCGCCCAGGGGAGTGTGGTATGTGAGTGTCCCAGGTCACTGGGTGGGGGCTCGAGCCGGTTATGCATTATGTTACTGAAACGGAACCCCTGGATACTGAACCCGGCCCTTGTTGCTGCCAACTCAGAGGGGCAGAAGGGTTACATGTAAAAACAGCAAAGAATCCTGTGGCACCTTATAGACTAACAGACGTTTTGGAGCATGAGCTTTCATGGGTGAATACCCACTTCGTCAGATGCATGTCAGCAGTGGACAGGTACACAGCAGAACCACACAATGCCTTCTGCTTCCCATCCTTTGTAGTTGTGTGTTTTGAGTGCAGACAAGGTTTGTACTAGTGATGTTATGCAGCTCTGATTTAATGTTTAGCTTTTCAAAGTGTTTTGCGTCTAAGCGCCTCTTAGGCACCGGGCCAGTTCTCCAACAACGTAGTTGAATCAGTAACTTGGAGCCTCTTCTATGATGGTGCGTCCTGCAGTCTACTCTGAGTAAGGATCTTGTGATTCCTGCAGACTGCAGCCTTCTTTGCCAGACAATGATATAATCAAGATGCTGCCAGCTCTTGGATCAAGCATGTATCCATGCTATTTTAGGCTTATCCAATTACTGATAATTGCGTTCGCAACAACCAGCTCATGTTCAGCACATTTGGTTATGAGAAAAAAGACCATTGTGTTGACGCTCTTAATGCCGTTATGGCCAGCAACATGCCACTATACCGTAATGTCACCACAGTACTTGCATTGAACTTACCCATGATTATCAATGTCTCTATTAATAGTGCTGCTAGAATGACATCAGCCAACTAATGATATTGGCAGAACTTCACCCCCCACCTCCTGCCTGGTGGCTGCCAGGCAGTCATCGAGCACTCACTAATAACCCAGAGCTTATTGCCCACCTTTGAAGCAACTCTGCAATGCAACCATTCAGGACTGGCAGAATCTCTTGGCGTTCTTCATCTTTGGTGCTGCCTTGGAGATTGCTGCACCCCTGGAATACCACATCCCTAGAAGTGCTGGAGCCTTCCACATGCAGGGATTATCTTTCTGATAGGAACTCAGTGTTTTTCAGTGCAATATCCTTTGAGGAGCAGGAAACATGCCCTGGATCTACAAAGGTACTTAGGTGTTGCAATGCTGTGTCCTTCAAGTCCTTCTTTCCTCTCCTTCCATCCCAGGACCATTTTGTGTTGAATCAGGCACCAGATCAAGCCCTGCAGGCAAAATAGGAAGAGGAACACCTATCTTCCCATGGGTTTAAGGATCACACTTGTGCTTAGGCAGGAGATAGGCATCAGGATGTCTGCCAGAGGCAGCAGCACACATGTCCAGAGGTAGAGACTTAGGCACCGTGGAGGTCTTTTGCTGTAGAAATTTAGGGCAAAGTGAGTATAGGCATCTACAGGGTTAGGCGGCAGCCGAGCGGGAACTTTGTGGACCTTAGTGGTACCTAAATCTGATCTTTAGGCACCTAAGTCCCTTTGTGGTTTTGGCCCAGTAGCTCTGTGTTTGAACTCTTGCTACAGGCATTTCTTCTGGTATAAGCAAAATCATTGTTCAAACCTGATATCCATTTTAATATTTGAAACATTCATTCTGTAATAAATGTTGCATGTAACAGCACTGTAATTGCAGCTCCTATATAGAGATTGGGCCCCACATGTGCTGGCATTGTCAAAGGAGTCTAAGCTATGTAAACCCCCAAATGCAATAGGATTTGGGCGCTAACTCCTTCAGGCTCCTGCCAGCCTAAGTCTGCTTCAAGGAGTTTTGTTTAAAATTGTTTTAAATAGTTTGCATTCCACTTGTGCATTTCTGTAAGTAACCATAATTTATTAGGCACAGAACTGCCTGCTACAATCCATTTCTTAATGTTTTCAGGATCATAGAAACAATTTTAATCTTACCACCTGAGGTAAAATATGAGGTGTTGAAGAAAAGCAAGTGGACCATAAAGCACTTGCATTTGTATACTGCAGAGTAATACTTGTTCTGGATGTAAGGGTGATGAGTGCATAGGCAGACATCCCTGGATCACCAACAAACGTATTTCACTCTATATCCAGTTATGTTAATAAGGAAAGGTTCTTTTCTATAGCACAGACTCAAGATCCCAGGTTGCCAGAGGGTGAACATTGAACCTAGAACAGCTGTGATGCATTCCAATGGCATTGGTTGTGGTTCAAAGAGAACGTATGCGCCTGGCACTGAATTGCCAAAAGGAACCGTCTACCCTACTTTCCTGGAAGGAGATAAGGTGCTATGATCATAGCAGTTTAGAGCAAAAACAAATCAAGTGAGGGATATAAACAGTCCAAAACAAGTAGTAACATTTTTTTTTTTACTGACAGCTTTAAAAATCACTTAGAATCCACATAAAAGTACAGTATGTGGGATTCAAATAAACAAAAATGGCCAACTAATGCACTAGCATGTGTGTAATTATTTTAAAATCTGGTTGCACAACAATGAACCCTGCTTTTCATCTTAATCTCAAGGAGGAGAAGAGATTTCTGTGGTCTTGGTAAAATGCAATCCACGCCAGGCTTGGACTCGTCTGGCCACCCAGGTTTCCCTTTTCATATATCTGATAGATGTGTTTTGACAAGTTATATTAAGTACAAAGCAGGCCACCAGAGCAGCATGTGGAGTTGATATAGACAGAGACAGAAAGGCAAATAACAGTATGAGGCACACTTATGTAGGCAATATTTGCCATAACTAAATGAGCCCCGTCCCTCCCCCCCAACATCATATTACCACGTTTCAGCAAAACATACAATAAAATAAGTACTGACAGCTTTTGAAAGGGTATATTTTATCCAGGATTTACAGCTTCTCCATCCTAGTCTCCCAAAAATCGAGGTGTTTTAGATCTGTAATTGCTTATTTTGCTGTACCTTTCATTTTAAATGATTCTGGTTAAAGTGAAGTTTGGAATCCCACCCCCTATCAATATCAACTCGCATTTTGCTCATTCACTCTTTTGAAAGCTGAAACAGAAACTTCATAGGAGGGGGAAGAAATCTGGCACGCACACCTGAGCTGATTGCCCTTTTCTTTCACAACCATCTTGAGTACATCATTGTCATCCTCCAGAGCACTCCTAAACAAGTTTTGGCAAAGGCAAAAACAAACAGTATTTTACAACATCTTTGGATGCACTTCCAAAATGCAAAACCAATTAATCAGTAGTCTCCGAGAGACTCAGCTAACTGTGGCTGCCTCTCTGACACTGATCTCTGCTTTGATGTGAAAAGAGAAAGCATGTGCACAAGCCCCCTAAAAGAGGTAATGAGTTTCAATTATTTATTTGTATGGAAGATGGGGGAGTAGAAGGTTAGCAGTAAGTACATAGCTAATCCTTTTCAGGCCCTCTCAACAGCAAAGGTGTTTAACTCCCTGCTTTCCTGTGCTGTTTCTGTATAGGAGCCAATAGGCTGCTTTTTAAAGCTGTCATTGGGCCAAGTTCTTTACAAAATAGAATATACTTAAAGGGCATGTATACTTTCAAACCTTAGATAAAGACTGTTATTTTTAATTATTCATTATCCACACTGGAGAGCTACTACCTCAACATATAGGCTTTCCTCCCTGCTGCATTTAATTGTCATTGGTTTTCCAGTCAAGAGTGTATATTCTGAGCGTTAGCTAGTCATTAGCATCATATTCTCCAGACACAATATAATCATCCTAATAATTGATTGTAGTGAAGGTAGTCACTTGTAGCCCACACAATTCTCAGCCATGAACTTTGTCCTTTGTAGTTTATTATGCATGGGAAACATCTTGATAGTATAATCTATCTTCCTTGCAAATTTGCATCAAAGGGCAACAAGCTACATATCTTGCTTCTGACGAAGTGGGTATTCACTCACGAGGGCTTATGCTCCAATACGTCTGTTAGTCTATAAGGTGCCACAGGACTCTTTGTTGCAAGCTACATATTGCTACTTCAAAATATACCACTCCTATGATGCTTTGTCTGAAAAGCATATTATTAAAGGTGAAATTAGAATGCCTCCCTCGTATAAAAATATATATATGTAAAAATCAAGCTAGGATTTTTTTAAAATAACACTGGGAAGCTCTTTGGGTCATGAACAAAATAAGTGTACTCTTAGCAAACTGAACTAGTGGGTCTTTGTGTTGAAAGTAAGAGAAATCTACTATAGTTGTAAGTTGGGTAAAATTCCAACTTTCTTTGTTGACTGGACAAATTTAAAGACATTTCTCACTCTTAAATCATTTATTAGTTGTACTGTTTCCCTCCCTCTATCTCCACCTCCTTTGGTATGGGCATCTAGAGTGACAGATATATAGTGTGACTTTAAAGTTTTCAAGATGTGTAGCTCTAAAAATTTTAAGGCCTGTTTGTGCCATCACAATTTTCACTAGTCTTAAATGTAGACATCCAAAATTGCAAATACAAAGTACAAAAAAATATGGATGAAATATTTATAAATCAAGGAGAAGTTGTCAATGGCATCTGGCAGATAATTATAACCCTCTCCCTTCTCTCCAGCTCTAGACCAGTCTGACATCTTATCTTTGGATGATTTAAATTGGACATCTTCTGTGCCAGTAAAGTTTTTATGTAATAGTTTTTTTAATTTATTCACCTACTTATTTATTTATATGTAGATTTATCACCACAGCAACTATTCACTCATTTGCATACATATATGTGTGCACGTATGTAATAAACATATATATTACACAAACTCCACTCTACTCTCAATTAGGAGCATTTAAAACCACAGGGCTTCATCCTTATTTACACCATTTACACTATTTCATCCCATTTACACTGTTAAGGCACCTTTTGCATCCAGAGTGGTGTAAAGGGGGCATAGTGTAACTGACAATCAGTCTCGTTGCTTTTTTGTCCAGAAATAAGAACCAAGAAGCAGAAAAGCGAACCATCAATCAAAAGCTAAAAGAAATAAGAATATATTACCTCAAGGTCTAACGATACCTGGACTCAGGGTTTGAGAGAGCATCAAGAAGCAAAGGACCCAATAGGTTCACAGATTTTCAGGCCAGAAGGGACCATTATGATCATCTACTATGACCTCCTGCATAACACAGACCATAGGACTTCCCTGAATTAATTCCTGCTTCAAGTCTAACAGCTATGATTGAATAAGTATGTATTATAGAAAAAAACATCCAATCTTATTTAAAACAATTTCCAGTGATGGGGAATTCACTACAACTCTTGGTATATTGCCCCAATGATTAATTACTCTCACTGTTAAAATTTTGAACTTTATTTCCAGTCTGAATTTATCTAAGCTTCAGCCTCCAAATTGGATCTTGTTATACCTTTGCCTGTTTGAATAAAGAGCCCTCGATAATCAAATTTCTGTTCCCCGTATATGTACTTATAGACTGTGATCAAACCACCCTTACCTTTCTCTTTGATAAGTGAAATATATTGATCTCCATAGTTCTCTCACAATAAGGCATGTCTTCTACTCCTTTAATCCTTCTCATGGCTCATTTCTGAACCCTCTTCAATTTTTCAGTATCCTTGTTGAACTGTGGATACAGTATTCTAATTGCCAAGTACAGAGGCAATATAATCTCGCTACTTCTATTCCTCAGTTTATGCATTCAGAGATCACATGATTAGCCCTTTTGACCACAGTGTCACACCAGAAGTTCATGCTTAGCTGATTATCCACCATGGCTCCCCTTCTTTCTTACAGTCACTACTTCCCGAGATAAAGTCCCCCATTCTGTAAGTATGGCCTACGTTCTTCGTTCCTAGATGTATATTCTTACATTTGGTTGTATTGAAACACATATTGTTTCCTGCACCCAGTTTCTCAAGCAATTCTGATTGCTGTATAGCAGTGACTATTCCTCTTTATTATTTACCACTGCCCAATCTTTGTGGCTCTTGCAACTTTTACTAGTAATGAGTAATTTTATGTTTCTTTTCCATGTAATTAATAAAAATGTTAAACAACAGAGGGTCAAGAACTGATCCCTGTGGAAACCCACTAGAAAAGTAGCCTCTCCATAGTGTTTCCCCACTTATAGTTACATTTTAAGACCTATCACTGAACAAATTTTTATACCACTTAGTGTGTACTAGCTTGATTTTGTATTGTTCTAGTTCAGGGGTAGGCAACCTTTCAGAAGTGGAGTGCTGAGTCTTCATTTATTCACTCTAATTTAAGGTTTCATGTGCCAGCAATACATTTTAACATTTTTAGAAGGTCTCATTCTATAAGTCTATAAAATATAACTAAATGATTGTTGTTTGTAAAGTAAATAAGGTTTTTAAAATGTTTAAGAAGCTTCATTTAAAATTAAATTAAAATATAGAGACCCCCGGGCCAGTGGCCAGGACCTGGGCAATGCGAGTGCCACTGAAAACCAGCTCGCGTGCCGCCTTCGGCACCCGTGCCATAAGTTGCCTATCCCTGTTCTAGTTTATGAATCAATATGTTGTAATGTACCAAGTTAAATGTCTGATAGAGGTCTATGTATATTAGTAATATACATAGACATCGACAGTATTACTTTTACCAACTGAACTTGTAATCTCATCAAAAAATGATATTGTGTTGGCTTGACAAGACCTATTTTCCCTAAGCCCATTTGACTGGCAATAATTACCCTCCTTTTATTCTTTATTAATTGAATCCCATATCAGTCATTCCATTATTTTCCCCAGGATCGATGTCAGTCTGATGTTCTCACAGTTACCTGGGACAACCCACTTACCCTTTTAAAATATTGATACAACATTAACTTTTTTCAAGTCCTATGCAACTTCCCCAGAGTTCCAAAACTTTTTGAAAATCAGCATCAATGGTCCAGAGAGCATTTTGGAAAATGGGATGATTGAAAAAAGGCAAATATAGTGCCCATCTTTAAAAAAAGAGAAGAAGGGGAATCCAGAAAATTACAGACCAGTCAGCCTCACCTCTGTCCCTGGAAAAATCATGGAGCAGGTCCTCAAGGAATCCATTTTGAAACACTTGGAGGAGAGGAAGGTGATCAGCAACTGTCAACATTCATTCACCAAGGGGAAGTTATGCCTGACCAACCTGATTGCCTTCTATGATGAGATAACTGGCTCTCTGGATAAGGGGAAAGCTGTGGACGTGATAAATCTTGACTTTAGCAAAGCTTTTGATGCGGTCTTCCACAGTATTCTTGCCAGCAACTTAAAGAAGTATGGATTGGATGAATAAACCACAAGGTGGATAGAAAACAGGCTAAATTGTCGGGCTCAGTGGGTAGTGATCAACGGCTTGATCTTGGCAGACGGTATCAAGTGCAGTCCCCCAGGGATCGGTCCTGGGGCTAGTTTTGTTCAACAGCTTCATTAATGATCTGGAAGATGGGATGGACTGCACCCTCATCAAGTTCATGGATGACACTAAGCTGTGGCGGGAGAAGTAGATATGCTGGATGATAGGGGTAGGGTCCAGACTGACCTAGACAAATGGGAGGATTGGGCCAAAAGAAATCTGATGAGGTTCAGCAAGGACAAGAGCAGAATCCTGCACTTAAGACAGAAGAATCCCATTCACTGCTATAGGCTGGGGACCGACTGACTAAGCAGCAGTTCTGCAGAAAAGGATCTGGGGATTATAGTGAACAAGAAGCTGGATATTAGTCAACAGCTGTTGCCAAGAAGGCTAATGGCATATTAATAGGAGCATTATCAGCAGATTCAGGGAAATGATTATTCCCCTCTACTCAGCATTGGTGAGGCCACATCTGGAGTATTGTGTCCAGTTTTGGGTCCCCCACTACAGAAAGGATGTGGACAAATTGGAGAGAGTCCAGCAGAGGGCAATGAAAATGATTAGGGAGCTATGGCATATGATTTATGAGGAGAGGATGAGGGAACTGGACTAATATAGTCTGCAGAAGAGAAGAATGAGTGGGGATTTGATAGCAGCCTTCAGCTACCTGAAAGGAGGTTCCAAAGAGGATGGAACTAGGATGTTCTCAGTGGTGGCAGGTGACAGAACATGGAGAAATGGTCTCAAGTTGCAGTGGGAGAGGTCTAGGTTGGATATTAGGAAAAACTATTTTACTAGGAGGGTGGTGAAGCACTGGAATGGGTTACCTAGAAAGGTGGCGGACTCTCCATCCATAGAGGTTTTTAAGGCCCGTCTTGACAAAGCCCTGGCTAGGACTATTTGGTTGGTGCTGGTCCTGCTTTAAGTGAGGGGTTGGACTAGATAACCTGCTGAGGTCTCTTCCAAACCTAATCTTCTATGATTCTATGAATTTGGTTAGCTATTTTAAAACTCTTAGATGCTGATATGTCTAACTTCAATAGCTATTTAACATCATCCATAGTTACTGTTGGACTGAAAATATTACATCATCATTTTATAATATGAATACATCTTTTTTCTGAAATACTGTACAGCACAGATTATATTTATAGAACTCTGCCATACAAATACCATTGCTAGGATTGCTTTTATTTTTGATGCACTTAAATTCCTTTTCATTGTCTTTAATCCTTCTAGCCATAGATTTCTCCTTGTCAATTTGTGTTCCTTAAATTTTTTTGACACTTCCTATCTTCTGATTTATAATCATTACTATCAACTTCCCTTTCCCCCCCACCACATCTATCTATCTATCTATCTATCTATCTACATATATATGAGAAAAAAGACATGTAGATAGATAGATAGATAGATAGATAGATAGATAGATAGATAGATAGATAGATAGATAGATAGATAGATAATTGGCTTTCAGTTCCATTCTAAGTCAGGCTGATTTTTTAACCCATGTAGCCTTCTTTCTTGACTGTAGGATTGTAGGTTTTGAGGTATCTAGTAAAATGTTCTTAAGCAGTTTCCAATTATCATTCACATTTTTCTGTTTAAATTCTTTCTCCCAGCTGATTCTGTTCATTGTTGTTATCAACTGTGCAAAATTAACTTTTTAAAATCACCAAGTGTCAATATTACTGAGAAATATTATTATTGAGAAAGCCTTGTTATTTGTCTTCCTGGAGTGTTTCCATCAGACACCAATAGCAAATTTCTCCTAATGAGTTTTAACTGTCGTGGTGGCACAATGTTTTATCAGATAACTGCATCACAGAGAAGTCACAGCTTTAAAGACTATCACTCAGGCCTTGAATTGTACCACGAATGATAGTAAACCACTGACGGTGTTATGTGCTCACAGCAGCTTTGCTTCACACAGGAGATGAGCAACTACCTTTTGCATTCATTAGAGATTCTGGAGGGATGTCAAGGCAGAGCTAAGAGAAGAGCACTTTGCAGTAACCAAGCCAGAAGGTGACAAAAACCTCTATGACCATTTCAAGTTTCAATAGTGGAGAGGTTGCATACTTCTGGCTAGTCATAGAAAATGAAAGCCCACTAGTCCCACTCTTACTCCCTGACAATCCAAGACCAAAACTTGATCCATGAGAAACCTGAGGCTGCAAAACTGTTTGGGGTAAGGTGGGCATGCATTTACCACTGATTTGCAGACAATGCCTTCATCCTTCCCTCTAAATAATTACTCCACCAGTTAGCACAATTTTATGGTATCTAGGTGAAATCACAGCCACGTCACTTTTATCCAAATATACATCTTGGTCAAGCAAATGGAGAAGAATGAGACTAGAATTTAGGTTAAATGAAAAAGTGAATGAAATCGGCTGCATGACAACGATGGTCACTCATCCAAAATGCCTCCCAGTTTCCCTAGTGGCTTTACGCACAAATTCAATAAAAGAGATGACTAAATGGGACTCTGCATGGAAAGGCCCTTAGAGAGTGTGATGGGGCATCTGCCCCACACTGGCTCATAAGGGGTTAAAAGCAGCCCTACAGAAGCTGCGCTGGAGGCAGCCAGTTGGAAAGGGGCTGACAGAAGTAGCCAGTCATGGCCTAGCTGGCTCATATAAGAAGGGCTGCAGGGCAAAGCAGAGGGTAGTAGCTGACTGAAGCTTGAGGGGAGATGACCAGGCTCATAGCAGGAGGAAGGAGCACCAAGACCTGGGACAGAGCAGTGCTACAAGCAGGGACCAGGGGAGCTAGAGAGAGCTCCAGGCCAGATGCTAGGACCTGCAAGCTGACACCCTGAGGTAAGGACAGAAGAGGGTGCTGGAGCCAAATGGGTAGCAGCCTCAGGACAATGAACTGCAATCTCCACTGAGGGAGTGGCAGGACAGAGATTGCAGGTCCCCTGGAAGGGGGGAAACACAGAGCGTGGCACAGCCAGTGGGCAGTATCACTGAAGAGGACGCCACAGTCCTGGGAGTGGTGTGGGTCCTGAACAAAGGTGGCAATGTTGAGGCACCACCAGAGGAGGGCGCCCTGGTGAGCAGAACTAATTCCCATGACAGCCGGCAGGAGGCGCCACAGTGGTGAGTCCCACCTCACCACAGAGAGGAAGAGCTGCCCAGGAAGAATGCCAATTTTAATCTGAGAATAAGGAACAAATGAGCTGAAAGGCTACTTCATCTTTCTTAGCTGGATCCCACCATGGATCCTGTCAGCAACATCTTGTGTTCCCTGTTATCAGACACTAATGACAGATGGAAGAGTGTCAGTATGCACTCTTGATTCAACCCTAGAAGGAGACAATCAACCACTGAACTTCTGATGCCAGTGGAGTCTAGGTTGCTATACTCAGGTCTAAAGAAAGAACAAAGAACAAAGAAAACTGTGGAAGCCAACATAACTGGGGTTGTCCCTTACCCACAACCTGCACACCTTTTATAAAAGTCTCCCTCTCTATGAAGTGATTGTGGCAGCTATCACACTTACACATTGGGCACTTAACACAGAGACATCTGGCAATAGTGTGATCAGAATTATTAGCCTCCTATTAATAAATCTCATGTGATATCTGTAAACCATGCAAATCAAACATGCCTGTACCTTCTGACTACATATAGCTCTGCTAAACTGATGGATGTATTACTTCTACCCCCAAAAGTAAGTATGAAAGATTCTGAAACTTGTTCTCTTTCTTGAGGCTATGCTGCCACATCAGTTATCTTTGTATAGTATAATTCTTACAAGATGGTCACAGCTGTTTAAAATCTATTTTCCGTAGCAGCTTCTGGGTTTCTTACTATTTCTTACTTAATTATTATATCATTATTATTACTTTCTTATTCCAGGAGGAGAAACTCTGGTGAATCTTGGGCATTACATTGAATGGTGAGGTTAAAAAAAAAAGAGAGAGAGAGAGAGAGTAGGAAGCCTGGAGGACTAGAGGAGTTGCATTGTTCATCTTGTACTCAGAAAAAGATATGTCTGGAAATGACAGAACTCTGCATAAGAGAATTTTACAGATAGGTTAGTAGTTTATGGATTCCATAACACTGTTCCCGTGGGGCTGAAAGATTTGGTGTTATATAGCTCTTACATCATTACAGTTTAAAATTCTGTCCAAGGCACTCTAAAGCATGTTGTATTTTGCCACTAGTGGTAAAGTTTGTTTGAGAAATATGGTCACCTACTGTTGTGCAAGATCCCTGTACCCATCTCTCATTTATTAGCTCTTAACATGCTAGTTGGAATCTTTGACAGCACTTTAGTCCTTGGTCACTCCTGGACGACAGAGTCAATTCTCTAGGACTTGCAGTGGAACTAACTTCTAAATGTTCTTCTAGACTCTTGATTCTATTTGCTCCTTTGGGAGTCTTATACATAAAAAAAAAAAAAAAACATTTTCAAATTCCATTTCATGAAGTTGTTTCAGTCTTTTTTCAGTGGATTCCTTGTCAATTTCATCAATTCACTCCTCCACCCTTCTCAAGCAAACTGATAAAATGTATGCCGTATATTAGATATTTCCCTGATGTGATACCAATAGTTCTTTTGTTAACTGATAGGTTATAAGTTGGATCTGATCAATAATTAAGTACTTTAAAATGACAGAAAGAAACCTGGTCTGTATACATTATCGGCTAGCTGAATTCTTTTGCATTCACATTCATGCATGATACAGTTGAATATTTTATATTTTTAAACACAGAATTTACAAATATTCAGGAAGTGTAAATATTTTCTTATTCTTTACACAAAGAAAAGGTCAGTAGGACTAAATTTGTCATTACAACCCTTTTCTTCATTAAAAATTTATTAAAAACTCACTTTTTTATATAAAAATAGTATTCATTTATCCCCAATAAATATATTTAGTAAATGACTGTCTAGCACAATAATCATCTAGCTTTTTACTTTTGTCACAGTGTATAGTGTTTCACAGTGTGAACAGTAATAATGGTCATGTGTTCATATAAGTAGATTCATTTTGGCAAGCCTTGTTAGTTGACAGGTATGTAATACACTTGCCTTGCGGCTTTGGGACCAGGTTTCAAATACAGCCTTCACTGAAGTGACTGAAAATCATTCAGATCTCATAACTGTATCAGGTGACAAGTAATGTGAATTCAGTCAGTATGTGTGTGGAACCTGATGTGCACTAGCCAAAAATACTTCCCTTATTCAGTCGCACTGCTATCTCTGACCCATCAGAAAGAAGACACTTAGGGCAAGGGATTAAGGCCAGCAACACAAATCTTTCTTTCTAAATATATTCATATCTTTCCAACAAGACATGTATGTGCCCAGCAGCTTTTTCCTTGGCTTTTGTAGTCTGTGTCCACTAAAGGAACTCAAGTTCCTCCAATGTACAATAAGGGCTCTGTACTAATTGTCAACATAACTGCCAAAAGCAGCATTTCTATCAAGTTGATGTTGACTCAGACATGAACTTGTCCTGATCCAGTTACTCTTTAATGCTCCTGGACACCTCTAGCTGATAATGTTATTTTCATTGCTCTGCAAAGAGTGCCAAATGTTGGCATCTCATTCCTGCTTGTCATTATCATGATATCACGCATTCTAGTCAGAAAAGAAACAAGGAGATTTCACTATAATCCTTATTATATCACACACAAAGAGCATGTCAGTCACTCGTGTTCTAGTGACTAGAGTAGGGGAATGGAAGTTAGGATTTGAGGCTGGGTGTCGGGGGAAGGAGGGGAGTTTCTCCCAGTCTGTCAGTGACTCCCTGAATAACTCTGGGCAAGTTATTTAACAGATCTGTGTGCACTAGCTAATCAGGAGTAAAATAATGATAATAATCCTTCTTACCTACCTCCTGGGGATCTTGTGTAGAAAATCTGATTACAATTTCTGACAAAAGGTGCAAGTTTAAAATATTTATTACTAAATAATAAGAAAATAATTTTAAGAAAGTAAAGAGCAGTCTCCTTTTCTCAAAGTATTATCCTGCAGTTAAGCGAGTCTCTTATGGAAGGAATATCTTCCAGCTTTGATATATTTAAAAAGAAAGAAAAATCACAATTTATTCACTAACACAATCAGAAAAACACAAACAAACAAACCAAAACAAAAAACCAGACCAGATTGCTGTAGCTCTAATATAGCTACACAGAGGCAATGACTAACGAAGACTGAAACACACAGAGAGTGGGAGACCTGATCACACCAGCTAATGAGGAGAGGAGCTGTGGGCAAGGCTGCTTACCAGTCCAAAGGGCGGTGGTGGACCTCCACTCTGGCATAAGCAGAGGATGAACTGTGCTCCTCCTACCCACTGACTCCTTACTTTTACAGTTATACACAGCGGGGAGTAAAGACTTCCCTTGATCACAGCTGTGACCCTTTGAGCTGCACTTGCCTCTCTGAGCCCTACTGCTTCCCCTCTTTTTCCCCGCTCTCGTCACATATGCATGTTTCAAGTTATTTTTCCCAGACACATTTTTCTCCATTTGCATTTTTACAAGTTGAATCCTACATTGTTTGTGGGTTTTTTAATCCTGCCCATGACTCTAATTTCTCTAAATCAGATTGTATTATTTCATTGTTCTCTGTGTTTTTTGCAACTCTGGCCAATTTACCACTTGTCTATGGGAGGCTTAAACCAGACTAAGTTTAGTTAAACAGGTTTAAAAATATTTGTGTTCACATGATGCAATTCATTATAGCACACTAACTCTGTACATATTACAAACTCTGGAATCATCTTTCAAAGGGAACTAAGTTTAATGTGAACTGGGTTAGTTTGGTCTATTATTCATGGGCCCACAAAACTAATGCACGGTACTTTGGTGCAGCTGCTATCCCATACCGCTTTGTGGGTGATTGTTACTGACCTGTCTGTTTACTGTCTACCCTCCACTGCTCTGGTGTCACGTTGACCGGATGTACCTTCCCTGTTTAGAAACTGGAATTTGCCCATTTGCTGCTGGGTTCAGATACATCAGTATTGCTGCAACATTACTCCAGAAGCCTTACGCTATGTCTCAAGCAGCTGCTCAGAGCCATGCTAAAACCCTGAATCTCATCACCCTCTGGGGGAAAGAATCAGTGCAGGAAGCTCTTGTGGCCAGCCACTGGAATAAAAAAGTTCTTCATGGATGCTGCTAAGTAGATGACTGTGAGGGACCACAAACAGGAGGCCAAACAGTGCAGATAAAGAACAACAGCTCAAGAGGACTTACATTCAAACTAGGGTGCCAGGAAAAAGTCTGGAGAGTGGAAATGTGACTGTCCATTTTCTGAGGAGCTGGAAAGGATTTTGATCGACACTACCACCCAGCCCATGAAGGTGGTGCGCCCTACTGCCTGCTGTGTTTTCCCTCCTCTCCCATTGGAGATGACCAGCAAGACCCATCAGAGGATCAGCATAAGGAGGCCCGTGAAAAGATGTCCCCAGAATGCTAGGATCTCCTTGGGTCTCAGGACCCAGACATCAACCTCGTAGAAGGTGAGCCCTGCTGTACAGCAACTGAGCCTAATTCCCAGTTAGAAATGCAAACTGGGGCTAAGAAGGCAGATTCTCTTGAGGGAACCTCAGCATATAAGAATCTATCTTAACATTTTATCACTATTATTGTGCTGTAGTGCCTTGCTAGCTTCTCTTCTGTGTCCCATGGCTGCAACCATTTTAGAAGGAAGTAAGCTAGGACTCCTTCCAAGTTTCCAGCCCCCATCTCCTTCCTCCGTCAACCCAAGTTTCCAAATGGCAGGGTGCTCTAGCTAGGCAATCAATCAGTGTCTCAAGCTGAAGCTCTGAGTATCTAAATTTTCAAGCCCTGCCATCAAAGGTACATGCCTATCTCCCATGTGTTAGCAGCTGACTGTAGAGCTGCACATTTTCAGACCTGAGACTTGAAGGAAGAGGCATCCCTGACCGAACTGCCCTGAGAGACAAGGTGGATGAAGTAATATATTTTATTGGACCAACTTCTGTTGGTAAGAGAGAGACACTTTTGAGCTACACAGAGCTCTTCTTCAGGTCTGGGAAACATTCTCAGAGTGTCACAGCTAAATACAAGATCAAACAAATAGTTTAGTATAAGTAGTTAACACATACTTGAATGGACCAGTCAAGGAGAAGTGGCCCATTAATACCCCTGTAGTCATAGAACAAAAAGGGGAATTAGTGGGTTACAGATTGTTGTTATAATCCATAAACTCAGAGTCTTCATTAAGGCCATGATTTTTAATGTCTAGCAAAGTTATGAATTTAAGTTTCCAGGCTCATCTTTTGACAGTGTTGTGCAGGTTTTCTTTCAGGATGAGGACTGATAGGTCAGATATAGAGTGAGCACTTTGTGAAAAGTGCTCACCCACAAGGGTGTTTTTATCTTATCATTTTCTGTGGGAGTTCATTTGAGAGTGTAGTGATTTTCTAGTTTCACCCATGTAGTTGTTGTTGGGGCATTTAGTGCACTGGATGAGGTACAGCACATGTTGTGATAGGCATGTGTAGGACCCATGGACCTTGGAAGGTATGTTGTGGGAGGGGGTGTTGATCACTGGAGCAGTGGAGATATGTCTGCCGGTTTTGCATCTGTTATTCTGGCAGCATCCGGTGCTGTTTTGAGTCAGTGTATCCTAGCTTGTGGGCAGCTTACTTCTAAAGATGAGCTTGGAGTGGCTGGGGAGTGGTTTGAAGACCAGAAGAGGTTCAGAAAAGATTTTTTTCAGGATGGTGTCCCCATTGAGTATGGGATGTAGCAGGGGCATCCACCAGGGGGCAGGGGAGCAGGATCATGGGTCCTCCCAATAATCGGCATGGCCCAGAACTCCTCCAGCCCCAGGACTGCGGTGGGGAGAGCAAGCTCCTCCAGTTCTAGGGCCACAGTGGGAGGAGGAGCTCTCTCCCTCTGTTGTGGTCCCAGGGTCAGAGGAGCACCACCCACCCACCCACCCACAGACTTCTTTGCCTATAACAAACCCTTGGCTATAATGGCCTAATGGCTTGGATCCTAAGGGGTTTGTTATAGCGAGGGTGTAATGTATTTCCTCATAGCCTCAACAGTTAAATTTAAAATCTTGCACACACCTCTGGTTTCTAGTTGTTTGATCAGACCCATGTGAGTTTCAGTGTGGGGTGGTAGGTGACAAGTGGGGGTGTGCGGCCAGAGCTGGTTTTATTTCTGTATTGATGCTGGTTCTCCCAATGTATTTGGGTGGCCCATTCCATGATGTGATCTGCTTCTCTGGTGGAGTGTCTTTTTTGGTGAAGGCGGTTTTGAGTGTGTTAATGTGTATATCTCAGACTTTCTCTTTGGAGTATATTCTGTGGTATCTGAGTACCTGGCTGGCCATAGATAACAGATTTCTTGGTGTGTTTGGGGTGGTTATTGAATTTGTGAAGGTAAGAATGGTGATCTGTGGTTGTCTTGTATATAGTTGTCTCTAGGGTTCAGTTGCTGGAGCTGATCATGGGGTCCAGAAAGTTGATGCTTGTGTGGGAGTGTTCCAGAAAGAGTTTAATTATCATCAACAGAAGTTGGTCCAATAAAAGATATTACCCTACCCACCTTGTCTCTCATAGACTCATAGACTCAAAGGCCATAAGGGACCATCATGATCATATAGTCTGACCTCCTGCATATTGCAGAACACAGAACCTCACCCGCCCACTCCTGTAATAGACTCCTAATCTCTGGCTGAGTTACTGAAGTCCTCACATCATGATATAGGTTCACAAGAACAGCCATACTGGGTCAGACCAATGGTCCATCTAGCTCAGTCTTCCAACAGTGGCCAATGCCAGATGCTTCAGAAGGAATGAACAGAACAGGCAATCATCATATGATCCATTCCCTATAATCATTCCCAGTTTCTGACAAACAGAGGCTAGGGACACTCAGAGCATTATGTTGCAACCCTGCCCATTCTGTCTAGTAGCCATTGATGGACCTATCCTCCATGAACTTATCTAGTTCTTTTTTTAACCCTGTTATAGTCTTGGCCTTCACAACATCCTCTGCAAAGAGTTGCACAGGTTGATAGTGAGTTGTGTGAAGAAATACTTCCTTTTGTTTGTTTTAAACCTGCTGCCTTTAATTTCATTGGGTATCCCCCAGTTCCTGTGTTATGTGAAAGAGTAAATAACATTTCATTATTCTTTTTCCACACCAGGTAAGATTTTATACACCTCTATCATTATCTCCCCCTTGGTCATCTCTTTTCCAAGCTAAAAAGTTCCAGTCTTTTTAATCTCTCCTCAAATGGACTCTGTTCCATTCCACTAATCATTTTTGTTGACCTTCTCTGTGCCTTTTTCAATTCCAATATATCTTTTTTTGAGATGGGGCAACCAGATCTGCATGCAGTATTCAGGATGTTTCCTAATGGTTCCTAACATTCTGTTAGCATTTTTCATTGCTGCTGCACATTGAGCGGATGTTGAAAACTTTCATATAATTTCAAGCCAAAACTTGTTGATGGCCAATTTTATATCTATTTGTTCTTCTGTACAAGCTGGTGCTTAATTTAAAGACTTCAGTTGCAGAAAATCCACCTTTTACACTAGTTTAAACCTGCAAGTGACCGAGCCCCATGCTGCAGAGGAAGGTAAAAAACCCCAGGATCTCTGCAAATCTGACTGGGGGGGTAAATTCCTCCCTGAACTCAAATATTGGAATTAGTAAGACCCTGAGCATGAGACCCTCCACCCAGACACCTGGGAAAGAATTCTCTGTAGTAACTCAGAGGCCTCCCTATCTAGTGTCCCATCACTGGCCATTGAAGATATTTGCTAGAGTCACAGATCAGTTACATGCTATTGTAAGCAGTCTCATCATTACCACCCCCTCCATAAATTTATCAAGCTCAGTCTTGAAGCCAGTTAGGTTCCCCCCTCCCCACTACTCCCCTTGAAAGGCTGTTAAGGACTTCAGTCCTCTGTTGATTAGAAACATTGGTCTAATTTCAAGCATAAACTTGTTGATGGCCAGTTTATATCCATTTGTTTTTGTGTCCACACTGGTGCTTAACTTAAATAACTCTTTCCATCCTCTCTAATATTCTGGGACCAACACAGCTACAGCACTGCATATAACACTTTTGTCCTGGATGTTTCCATTTTGTATTTGATGCCTTACTGGCTGCTCAAATCACCGAGCAAGTCTCTGCACCTCCCACCCAACATTTTTCTCCTTTACGCTCAGAAATTTTGTGCAAAATGCAACTATAAACTTAGGCACTTGTTTTCCTGAACGTTACTGCCTATTCCACATATAATGCCACCTTCCTTTCAAATGGCCAAATGTGCACTCCCCTGCCATCCTGTAACTATTGAGGAAGTCATGAAACAGTTCATTCTTTCGGTCCAAATGGTCTATGAATGGCTTCATTAAGCTGGAAATCAGAGGATAAGCTGGGTCTCCCAGGAAACCAGAGCAATCTCAACACCATTAATATCCACAAGAATGCTGGGGACAAACTGTTCTTTAACCATTAAGATAAATAGAGCTGCATCCTGAAGGATCCTAAAATCATGGACCCTTCCAGACCATCCTTCATTTATGTTTGTAAACTTGCCATGCAACCTCGGGAACACCATGGAGAAATGCCCCTTTATCAATTCTGAGCCCTGGTGGTGAGGCTGGGGAGATAAATAATAGGTATATGGGTCCCATCAATAATCCAATACAGTTTGGGAACCCCGTGTGTGCAAAGCCATCAATAACCTCCTGAACATTATCAAGCTTTATATCCCAGTGCAACAGTACTTTTTCCATGACATCACACACCTGCATAACAGTGGTCCTAACAGCTGATCTCTACATGCAGAATTGGTTGGCAATGGACTGGTAGCATTCAGGGGTGGCCAGCTTCCAGATGGTAGTGGTGAGCCATTTCTCCATAGGCTGCTGTTGTGGCTCTAACGTTAGTTCAGCAAATATCTCACAAAAGATTGCCTTCACCATCCAGAAATTCTCCTGCCATTGGTCATCGCAGGTCTGCAGAATGATCCTTTCGCACCAATCAACACTGGCTTCTGAACCCAGAAATGGTGTTCCACGGTGTGAGGCTGCTCCAGAAACCACTCCTCTGGTATCAGTTGCTTGGTTTCTTCTTCTTCTTGTTCATCCTTGTCCTGCTTCCTCTGCCTCTGCTGAAGCTGCTGGTGCTGCTGGAGTAGCTGCTGCCACATCATCGTCTGAGTGGTACAGTGGGTGAAGGCCCAAACTGAATTACTCTGGCTTTAAATGCTGAAATACAGTCGAAGCAACCTCTGCATATGTGCGGTTGCCAGCATAGCGGTTCAGAGCCTTGTTGAGTCTGTGCTGGCTGGTCCAATTAGAAAATGATGCTAGCCTGCACAGAAAGGAAGTATGGGGCGGAGAGAGTGGAAACATGAGATTTTTTAAAATTTGAACCCATCTGGCTTCCACTATGCATCCCATAATGCATTTTGAGAAAAATCCCAGAATGCACACTGCTCAGCAGTGAAGCAATTGACCCTGGGATACCCGCTGAGAATGCCACATGCATAGTATGCAGCAAGCTACTGCTGTGTGTACACAATGAAGTGAAGTGAAGTAAAAGAGGCACAGTTGTCCTGCGTACACTCTGCTAGTGCAGTTTATGTAGTGTAAATTGAATAATGCATGTCAAATCAATCTGGTTTAACCCCTCCCTCTAGACACATCCTTTGTCTTATATGTTGTTTGGTTTCATTAGTTTGCTGCTTATTCAATCTTCCAGGTGATTAATGAAGATTTTAAATAAGACTAGTACTGAAAAGAACTTCTCTGATAGTTCATTAAATACCTGCCCTGACCTACTACACTGCTGTTCATTATCCATTGCCTTTTAGACAGCCTTCCATCCACATTACAATGTTATGGTCAAGTCATTTTGAAACAATATCAAATGCTTTACTATAACGTGAGAATAATCTGGATATAATATAAGTTTAACATAATAAATTTAATTTACAAAGTCTTTGTGTTTTGTTTCTACTGTACTTGTTTGCTAGCTGCTAAGAACCAAATTTTATATTGAAAGTAAATGTGAGTTAAATGCCTAAGTCACAGTTGGTGCTTTTGAAATCCCACTAGATGTCATCTTTTGGTGCCTAAATATCTTTGTGATCTGGGCCTATGTGTATTTATTGTTTTACATGCAGCACGATATAATACTAGAAAATCTGGAATGACTGTGGATCTTCATATTGCTGACTTTTCTTATTGTGCATACTTGGCTTAATTATCATTAGATAAATACAGTTATGTTTGATGACATGTAAATTATTATTAGCAGCACTGCTAGCAAAGCTTCTGAACTAATTCTAGATAATGCAGACTTGTTTAGAGACATATTTCTGACCAAATTACAGTTGGGAAAATAAAAGAGCACCATACCATAGGAAAAACCATTCCAGGTGTTTGTAGGATAGTCAACAGCCATTTGCATGACTGTGTAGTCCAGACTATGACTTTCAGAGACATTAGGCAACACAGGCCTTCTTTGGATAGATTGGCAGCTAGAAAACTAGGAAGAGCAACAGAGACCTATGTGTGTTCATCAGCCTTAGTATATAATCCCTTTTATATTAATTGCAATAGTCCTGACTCTTCTCCACTGTGAAATCACTATAGAATGTCCTTGTGCTTCCATGAAAACCCGTAGTGCTACTGAACCCTTGCTTAAACATAATGCTTCAGTCCAAAACCTCAGCTGGTATAAATCAGTGGAACTCCCTTAAACTCAGTGGAACAATGCTAATTAACACCAGCTGAAGATTTGGGTCTTCATCCCAGTAAAGCTGCTCTGTTCTTGCCAGCCAATAATCCTGTATTTTATATTGGGACTGAACAAATGTTAGGACCCTGAGAGTTTCGTAGCCTATACTAGAGTAGGCTAACATGAAATATTAAATAGTCATAGGCCTCAACTATGCCACTCCTCTGATATCTGGATCCAGAGTGTGTGGTTTTGGTCAACCCCCAAGTTTAAAAAAAATTTAGAACTGTGGTTCTCATCAAATGCTCTTTACAAGATGCACCAAATACAAGAGCTCTTTGTTTGGGTTCATATATATATTTCATGTCAGTCAGCAGATCGCTTTCTGTCAGGGTGGAGGAGGAAATCGGAGAGAAAGGAACAATCAGAATGAGACTGTATGAACAGAGGGCCAAATTCTTCCCCAGTGTAACTCCACTGAAGGAAATACAAATATACAAGATATATATCTGGCCCAGAATAAACACCTCTGTGTATGAGTCCTCCAGACCATATGGTTTAAACTAGAGCCAATCTATATAATCTTATCTATATGATCTAATCTATATAACCATTTCCTTTGTGACCATCACTATGACTTTTAAGCACCAAATACAAAAATTAAAAGAGAATTGTGGCAATGGTCTCCAGTTGCAGTAGGGGGATTCTAGGTCTGGTGAAGAACTGGAATGGGTTACCTAGAGAGATGGTGGAATCTCCATCCTTAGAGGTTTCTAAGGCCCAGCTTGACAAAGCCCTGGCAGGGATGATTTAGTTGGACTTGGTCCTGCCTTAACTAGTGGGTTAGACTAGATGACCTCCTGAGATCTCTTCCAACCCTAATCTTCTATGATTCTCTGTCAGAAGACTATATCCTCCATTTTTCTCTGTGCTAGGATGTATATTTATGGATTACTCTTGTGGAAAGTCTATTTAACAGTTGCAAGTGCTGATCTGGGGAGGAGGGAGTGGGGCAAAAGCAACGTCCACTCAGGTTTTTTGAGACAATGGGTAGACAAGAGATAACAATCTGTCAGAATTCATCTAAGCTTACATTAGCAGTTGCACATTATTACCAGTGAAGGAAATTCAGCTCTTTTTCAAAGTTTTCTTAAATATTTACGGACCCATACTGTCCCTTTTTCATTCTGTTGTTGTGGTGCACCATGACACAAGCCAAAATAGCTAACATTTCCTGTCTTTTCATTATCTCACTATTCATATGTAATCACAAAGTCAGTAGGGAGGCTCATAACAGTAAGTCTTTGTAGGATCAGGGCCTTGATTTTTACTCAGAGTTCCAGAATTCCACACTCAATGTTCTTTGCTGCTTATCCCTATGTCCCTGGACCAATCAGGGATGGCAAAAAGGGAAGCATTGATTGACAGGTATGCTCTCCTCTTTGTTGACAATGTGCACACCAGCACTATAGACTGCATGAGGCTGATATCCTCATCTGCTTCCAATCCCCCTTCTGCTCTGAGCCTTACGTCTACTTCCTAATTCTGGACTCTTTTGTGCATCTCAGTTTAATTTCACTAAAACATCTTTAAGCCCTTTTTTCTTGTTTTAAAGATCATTTTAGGCACGTGCCTGACAACACAAGGTCAGTTCAGCTCATCATGGTGCCCATGTCAATAAACAAGGTAATGGACTGGTCACCTTAAAGTCTGGTGGAGTGAGGAGTTTAGGCCAGAGTGCAGACAATATGTAATTGAAGGCATTTTCTTTGTTCTTCATATTTTGCAGGGTTTTATTAAACAGTACTGATCTGATGAAATCAATAATTTGAATAATTTTGCAGAACCAATGCAGATTTATACATGAAAGATTCCCAAGATTTAATATAGGCTCTTTATTACCAGCAGTCCATTTCAGAAACAGGACATTTAAAAAAAATAGCAATCACTTAAATCAAGAATCAATTAGAAACATTAGTAAAAAGAACCCTGTCAACTTCCATTAGACCTAAAATGAGCAGTTTAATCTCCATTAAGCATGCAATTGTTAATCACTGTTTTTATCAAGATCATAAAAAACAGGGTCTTTAATTTCCTTCAAATAAATTAAAAACTCTCATTGTTAACAAACTACAAACTGCCCTTACCAATGAAGAAAGGGAAAGGAATTAATTGTTCAGTCACCTCCAATTCGCAAACAGAGGAGAACGACTGGTCGAGACCAGAGTAAGCTAATTGGTAATTATTGTAACTTTGTCCTGGGTAACAGAGTATGGCCTCACTCACTGAAGCTTGCATTTATCTAAATTCAGGATTGGGGCCTAAGGAATGTGTAATACTGTCAGGAACAATTTGAACTCATTCTTCATAAAAGAGAGATATACAATAAAACTGGAACCAAAGCAATTACTGCTGAAGAATTAATAGGGGCAGCACAAACTTCCCACTTGCCAAAAAAGATCCTCACTGAAATATTGGAGTAACCAACCAACTAATCTAGCTAGGAACCAGGGCCGGCTCTAGCCATTTCGCCGCCCCAAGCACGGCGGCAAGCCATGGGGGGCACTCTGCCGCTCGCCTGTCCCGCGGCTCCGGTGGACCTCCCCCAGGCTTGCCTGCGGATGCTCCACTGGAGTCGCGGTGGACCTCCCGCAGGCGTGCCTGCGGATGCTCCACCGGAGCCACGGGACCAGTGGACCCTCCGCAGGCACACCTGCGGGAGGTCCACCGAAGCTGCCTGCCGCACTCCTGGCAACCGGCAGAGAGCCCCCCGCGGCATGCCACCCCAAGCACCCGCTTGGCGTGCTGGGGCCTGGAGCCGGCCCTGCTGGGAATAGGTAACATGCTAGCAGAGGTGCTGGAACAATTTTTATAGTGAGGGTGCTGAGAACCATTGAACCAAACTGTAAACCTTATATATAATGGAATCCATAGGAGGGGAGGAATCTCATAGCATTTTAAGTCTCCTGCATAATACTGTGTGTGTATTTTCTCCTTGTTCTCAGTCTTTAGCAAACACTGTGTCTCATATTTTACATTAATAGGCTGAGAAGTGTGTAGGGCAGGGGTTCACAAAATAGGGGTTGGGACCCCTCAAGGGCTCACAAGGTTATTACCTGGGGGTCACGAGCTGTCAGCCTCCACCCCAAACCCTGTTTTGCTGCCAGCATTTATAATGGTGTTAAATATATAAAAATGTGTTTTTCATTTATAAGGGGGGGGTCACACGCAGATGCTTGCTAGGTGAAAGGGGTCACCAGTACACAAGTTTGAGAACCACTGGTGTAGGGGGAGTCAGAGCTTTTGGGGAGAAATTTAGGTGTGTGCAGAGGGAAAGATACAATGACTATTTGGGTTACTATGCTACATGTTGGGGCATCTCATACAGTTCCGATATTTTGGATTAATAACCAGACTTTTTGACTTTTCACCCAGACCTAAACTTTTATGATTCACTCACCCCTAATTACCACCTAGAGCAGATTCACAAAACCAACCAACCAAACAACAACACTATTTTGCTCAGAGGTGAAAGTTTCCATTATGAAATGCAGAGATGTAACGTGTGAACCTCCTCCTGGATCAAACTTGCAAATGCTCATATGCTCGTTAAAATATTATTGTGGGAGGGGTTCCCTCATCGTGGCATAGAAACACTCATAAAGCAAAGAAATGCCAGTTGTGCTCGACTTTACATTGTAGGGAGTGTGGGGGCAACAGTACCATATTCAAAAATTACCTTTGGGCTTCAAGGCAGGCTGTTGGAAGCTGAGTTGACACAATGAATCTTGAAAAAAGAGACTAGCACTGGCTGAACTGATTCTTACACATCCCTTGTATTTTATAATACCCACAAATTGGCATTGACATGAATTCTAGAGACAGAGGATTGGGATGCAATATGGTATTCATAATGAAAGGGGCATAAGTGAAATAGGAACAGTACACTATTAGATAGGGTTAAAATGTTTTGGATGCCAAATTATTTGTAGAACTATACTATAAAGTCCGCTACTTCATTGGTTGGCCTGTTCTGGTAATGACTGAGCATTTCATAAAGACAGTGCAGTCTAAGATGACTAGGCAGCAGAATAAGTTATAGTTTGCATTGAGGAGAGGGGCTGATAAAAGGAGTAGGTACTATGCAAGTTTCTGCCAATTTTTTATCTGCAACAGCCCTCCTCTACTAGTCCTGGACCTTTTTTGAGTAGAGGTGATTCTAGGGTGATTTGGGGTGTGCCCTCCTAGGGGCTGTAGGATCAATTTATCAAGTCAATTCATACTTTTACCTTTAGCCAGAATTTGAACCTAAGCCTCCAGAAGTTGAAGTTTATAGCAGAAACCTATTGAGGCACCTTCACTCCTGATACCAGAACATACTCATTTTTCCTTCTTTTATGGCCACCATAAAGCGTTCAGTGGAACCCAGAACCTAAACTTTTCACTACAGTGAAGGCTGTTGCATGCTGCAGAATAAGTCTAGTTTTACTGGCCACAAGAAAGGCAGGAAATATTGAAAAAACAATGAGGAGTACTTGTGGCACCTTAGAGACTAACAAATGTATTTGGGCATAAGCTCTGAATGCATGCACTGGGGTTTCATGGCTTCTGCATACTACAGAGCACAGATGGCTTTTAGAGGAAGAGAAAATTTGTTGATCTGTCACTACACAAATCCACTAACTCAACCCCTCAATGCAACAAGAGAAGCATTAGCTGCAAGACCACTACAGCACTGAGGCAACGGGGTGACTTCCTCATACTCTCCAGAGCATAGCACATTTACTTAGGCTGTATGCTGCAGAAAGGATTTGCTTCTTGTTGTGGGAGCTGTCCCAATACATTGGCTTATTTAGAATAAATTTATTTTAATCTCAAAGACTTCCCTAACTCCTACCTAGTCTCTCAATAGAGCAGATCTTACTAATACAAATTATCTCAAGCCTGTTCAGGCTGATACTCTCCCTCCCCAGCCTACCCCTGTTATAAGCTTTCACTTAGAGTAAGTTGTCTCAAGCATGTTCTAGGTGAAACAATACATACAGCTCTCCCTCCATCATATCTTATGCAAATGGAGTTTTAAGTAGCAGCTGCTCCTCAAGATAAGGAGAAAGATAATACCTAGCTTTCCTTTTCCCCAACTCCAAACATTGTCCTATCTTCTGCTAGACCCAGGAAAATCAATTAGCTTCCTTCTTTAAGGAAAATTAATGAAGTTCTGTACATCAGTAGCTCCTACCAGATAGTATTGCTTGTTAATTCACTCCTTGGTCATGCATTCATCTATGGTTCAGATGGTCCAAGACCTGGGGCAAGAATTAACAAACGACAGCCCCCAGCAATCCAGAAGGAGGGGTAGGGAAAGGGATACCCAGCTTCTTTGTAATCACGTTTCCATTTTGGTGTGATTTGTCATGATCCTCTGATCTTTTTGCTCTGATCAGTTGGCTCAGATCTACAAAGGTACATAGGGGTGGTGTGCATAAAGGGACTTAGACATAGCAATATAACTTTTATCACTTTGAAAAATCACAGGAACAACACTGTAATCCACAAACCCTGAATTAGGTGCCTAAATTCCACATACAATGGATGGAGGAGAGAGAGGCTCCTGAGACATTGATAAACAAAAGCCAGCATGCTAGGTAGGGAGGCACTTAGGCTAGCCAATGAGAGGTGCCAATGGCAGAGGTATGTGCTGTGCCCTTCCCCTCTCTCAGAAATAGGTGCCTAAGTCCGGTGTGCAGGGAGGCATCCATCTCTGCTTAGTGATCTATGAACCAAAGCCTGCTGCATCAAGTCAGATGTCTTAGATGGCTCTTCGAAAGGATGAGTTTAGGGCCTGCCTTACTCCACACAAAATGGGCCAAGGAAGAAGTGGTAGTGGTGCCTACCTTATAATTTTTAGCTCAGTTGTTAGTGCATTCCTGGGGTGTGGGAGACCCAACTTCAATTCCCCCCTCTCTGTGAGAAGGTGAAGAAAGAGGATGGGTGTTATAACCACTGAGCTATGGGATATTCTGATGTTGGGAATCCCTCAAGCTCTCCTGTTGAATCTGTTCCACTGTGGCTCGAAGACTGACACATGGTTGGAACCAGGGGACTGGACTCAGGGTCTCCCCGAGGCTGCCCTAACCACTGGGCTACAGAGCCCTGCCAAAGTCACGGGGTTCTCATGCTCTCCAGCCCAATGGCTGGTCCACAGTGGATAAATACTTTTTCAATCAAAAATTTTAAAAAATCAATCTTTTCCCGCCTTTGTGTCCTTTTTTTCTCTCTTCCCCCGCAAGCTATTTCCAGTGGCAAAATGGAAAAAGGCAAATGGGGAGAAGAAAGGGAGATAAGAAGGCATTTAAAAATTGAATAAATCAGTTTTGAAACTGAAAAGTTTTCAGTTTGGGCAGGGTTTTAGTTCTTTATTCTTTTTGTCATCAAATCAGAAAATTTCAAACTTTTTTAGTGGAAAATGTTGAGAAAACAATTTTTATTTGACTTTTTCGTGAAACACTTACTGTTTTTGAACCAGCTTTAGGGCCAAGGCAGGAATGGATCATAATAGCACAATATAGCTCTCAGCAAAATAATAACCTCTGCAATTCAACATAGCTTTTCTTTGCGCTGAGGGATATTTTCTACCTCGTTCATAAATTTTCCTATTTTTCTGTAGACAAATATAAAATCTAATGCATTTAAAACACACACACGCACCAAATATTCTTGCTTAAGTTGATCTTGGACAAACAGTAGGTTTATTCTGGGTTTTTGTCAAGGCAAATTAAAGAGAAGTGGGCTTATGTATATATCTGGCGAAGACAAACAGCAGCACAATAGCACACTTCCATGTGCTGGGCCTCTTCTGTTCTGAAAAATAAAAATATATACAGTGAAAATCAGACTCAATCAATTTTAATATACAAGAATCTTTCCATGCTTGAGATTTAGTGGAATGATAAGGAAGACACCTCAAGCACCTTCCCTACCTGCCCTTTCAAACAGCATCAGCTGAACCAATGGGTTCTATATAGGTTACGGTGCAATCTGACTGGCAGAAGTAAGTCTCACAAAATTAGAATCAGACTCGATCTCACTAATCTGGGTTATAGCTCAACTGTGAAGGCTCTTTTGAGTAAAATCATTTCTTTATTAATGAGACTCAATCCAATCTCACTGATAAAAATGACTTTAAAGGATGTCCCTTTGCTGCTATTCAAATGAATGAGAGAAAGCAGTGCGTGTTTTAAGAGCTGTCTTCCTGTCATATCACGATGGATCTCATTAGTGAGGGAAATGATTTTACTGGGAAAAAGCTTCTACAATAAGAAAACATAACGTACTGTAGATGAGCAAAATCCAAGTCAATTAGGCTAAAAAAATGCTTAAAAATACCACCTCTTTGCTCCTGTTCATCTTAATAACAAAAAGGACTTTTCTTCTTCTTTATTTAATAAAAATCATTCCCTTTTCAAGTTGAATTGGACTGGATCTCTGCTGTAGTAGTAACAGTTTTGCTTAAAAGAGCTTCCAATGTTAATCTACTGTTCAGCCTAGATCAACCAAATCAAGCATGATTTGAGTGGAAAAAAATATTATAAAAAGCCTAAAAGTATTATATCTATTTCTAAAGCATTAAAAAAGTACAAGTGGGTTTTATAATCCACTGCTTCTTTTAAAGTAGCTGGGATACATTTGCCTAGGTAAACCGATAAACCGGTGCTTGGAAATTCAGTGAGATGTGGTCAACCACAAGTAACTGAAGTGAAGTCTATTCAAATAATTTATATGCGTGCATTTAAAGAAAACCAACAACGTGCAGAGCCAAATCCTACAATGAGCTCAGTCTGAGTGAACCCCTCTGTTGTTGGTAAGCTGGTGGAGGAACAGGACTGTAGAATTTCAGACTGTGTATCAAAGGGAGGATAGTTTAGCAGCGAGGGTTCCAATTCTGTTCTTGGCTCTGCCATCTGATCTATGTATCTTTGGGCAAATCGCTTCACTTCTCTGTGCTTGTGTTTCGCTTTTCACCCTTGTCCTGTCTGTTTATTACATTAGATGGCATTACAATATAAACTATAGTAATAGTAACGGCAAAATCCAGACTATGGACTCTAGTTTCATACACTGCTTATTGTCTCATATTGAGACATCTTTGAACTTTTTAAAAAATAAAAAAAGAGAGAACACCCATTAAGCATTACAGCCAGCTGCAGCTATTTAGCCACATTGCAAATGCAAACCTGGACTGGAATCAGATATTTATTTAAATGGCCCTAAATTAATTTAAATTTCAGTAAGACTACACACACCTGTGCCTGCAGATTCCTCATGCTATGCTCTAGCCCTGCAACTTTCGCAATGATTTGTCCACTACTTCAGAACAGCGGTAGCTGCAAATGGTGATCTACTGAGCTTTGCGTAAATGTGTGTTCACTGCAGTCAGTTTTGTGGAGATTTAAAGTTCATTAAGCATATTTTCACCTAATAGCAGCTATTTAATGTAAACACTTGGGTCATTTTCCAATATGCTTAAAATAACTGCTGATCAGCTAATTATTGAATGTAATTTAAATTTAGTGGGAGCTCATTGCATAGGAAGTAAAAAAATCCACAAGGTATTTTTTCTCACTATCACAAAAGCATGTTGTCAGATTCTCTGGCAAAGTCACAACCTGGCATTCCAGCTCTGTTAGTATTCATATACACTGCTAATGGACTTACAATTGCAAATCATCTCTGTAACATGCCTTGCAATATTTAAAGTTCTATTTATTATATCTATCTCAGACACAAACATACACACACAATAATTTTCTCTCTTATAAAGGTTAGAGATGGGCCAGTCTCCTATTATTCACAGTGGGGTTACATGCTTGACATGTAGGAGGAAATCTGCCCATGTCAAACTTATAGTTCACACCAGTGGAGCTGTGCCTTTCTAGCAGGGAAAGCTGCTCTAGGGATTGAATGCAGCTTTCCCAGATGCAAATACTGTAGGTGTATCCCACTTTAAATATTCAGCTTGCAGCTAGCAGTTAAGCATGTCACATTATTCTATGTATAACACTATGATGAGCTGAAATGACAAAATGCCAGTTTACCACCAAAATTCAAAGCAACAGACACTATTTTCATTGGAAGAGAGTAGCTATCAGTTCATATAGTGTCTTTTCCAAATGAAATAATGTGGCAGACTGATAAAATGGCACACAGCTAAAATATCTGTAATCTCTATTAGTTAGCGAATGGCACAGGTTTTCTATTATGCTGAATTGCTACCAAACCAAATGGTCCATTTTGAATTGGAGGAACAGATTCAGCTACCCTTTTACCTGGGGAATAAGGTACTACTCAATGCAAGGATGGTAGGATTGAGGATATAAACATATAGGGCCAGCTCTTTTCATTGAAATTCTTGGAATGACACCCATGATGAATTTGGCTCTTCATCTTTACTGAAAGACCACTAGAAATGTTTGATGCTGAAGAAAATGACAATTTTTCAAATCTCAGCTTCCATCCTTCTACAAAAGAGAACTATTTTGGGTCTTTTTTGCACTTACGTGTAAGACCTCACAAGGTTCATCAAGGCAGAAAAGATACTCTTTAATTAGGTTAATATTTTATTTATGTTACAATCTCCCCCTGGTCATGTCTAACAGAGGTTCTATTTACAATCTTGCCAAATACCAAAGAACCAATCAACAGAACATAAATTTACTTTTCAAAAAGATGTTACTTGGATGAAATTTACACTTGAAAGTCTACATTTGCATTTCATTCTATCTCCCCAAAATATCTGCTTATTTAAAAAAAAAATAGTTTCCAGGAGATTTTTGGAAGCAAAGCAAAACTTAATTTTTTTTCCTTTTCAGAATGCTTTCAATAATTTTCTTGTTCTAAACCTTTTTTATAGCTCAACTACAGTATGTTCTAGTTTTAGTTTTCAGGGTTTTGCAAAGGATTAGGTTTCCATCCTTTGAGATATCAAGGGGTCATTCGGCTTAAATGAGAAATCCTTTCAATTGTCCCTCAACAAAGGTATGTGTATTAAAAGCTGAAAAGAGCCAGATTTTATACTAAAGATTAATCATACAAGCAGGCTTTTACCTGCCATGTGGAAATGATGAGAGGAAGGGGTGGAAAGAGAATTTCAACTCTTTTTTGAGCACCTCTTCAGAACAACAGCATAGAATATTGTGATTTGGTCTGACCCAGCCATCAGAATGACTGTCAGAGATAGTGTGTTCCATCATGTTGACCATTGTACCTTACCTTCTGGATGCTGGTAGTGATGTTTCCAGAAAATGAGCTGCTTCCCAAAGCAAGATAGAGAGCTGCTTCCCAGAGCCTATTTTTAGATTTCCAAGAGGGAGGAGGTCAAGATATTCCAGTATGTCTGTGAAACTATTTGTGACCAAACTCATAGGACTTGGCTATACATAATTATTCCAAAATAGCTATTTAACAATCTGAGAGTTCATATGTGGAATTATTCTAGAATAGGTATTCCATTTTAAATTCACACTGTAACTTAATCCAAATTAACTTTCAAATGTAGACAAGCCCATAAAGGCCTCTCCCTGTTGTCTGAGTATGTTCGTCACTAATTCTAGGGCAAGCAGTCAAGTGCCTATTTATATAAAATAACTCAGATTATGGGTTGTGTTGCTTTTTGGAAGGGTGGAAATAGCAGGAAACAGAAATAAGAGAAAGTCCCTGTATTTATTTTATTAGTACTATTTTTTTTAGCTATAATCAATTCAGAAAAATAAGCAATCATCTAAAACAATCGGTGCATTTGCAATAATTTAAATACACAATAATAAAGAATTCAGTTTTTTAAAAATGAGATCAAGCAGACTACCCACCAGGGGTGGCTTCAGGCCCCAGCATGCCAAGTGCATGCTTGGGACAGCAAGTCACAGGGGTGCTCTGCCAGTCATTGGGAGGGTAGCTGGCAGGCTGCCTTCGGTGGCTTGCCTGCTCAGGGTCCGCTGGTCCCGGGGCTTCGGCAGACCTCCCGCAGGCATGCCTGCGGAGGGTCCGTTCATCCCGCGGCTTCGACGGACCTCCTGCAGCCAAAGGCAGCCTGCCTGCCGTGCTTGGGGCAGCAAAATGCCTAGAGCCGCCCCTGCTACGCACACACCAAAAGCATTCTATAATCTTCAACAAGCTTCCCATAATTACACTAAACTCCCACTCTCTCCTGAGACTGTCATCTGACCCACTCCTCAGACATCTGTGGAAAAAGATGGGATTTGCAGCAAGTTTCCAAGGTTGACAAATTTTGGTTCTGTCAGACCAAAGAGAGGAGCAAGTTCCAATGTCAGGTGTCTTCCTGAGAGTGCTTTGCCCTTCTCTTTGACACTGAGACAACTAAAATGCCAGAACTCTTGCTGATTTCAACTGTGGCAACACAACATATGCAGAAAGGTGTTGTCTTATGCAGCAAGGTCCCAAACTATTCAGGGTTTTACAGATTAGAATGAATGCCTTGAACTCTACCCAGAAGTCAACAAGCAGCCAGTGCTGATTACAGAGCAGGAGTGTTTCATAGTCTCAGTTTGAAACTTTGTTTTACAACTGGACAGCCACATTTTGCTCCAACTTTAAGCTTTCAGGAAATCTCAAGAGGTAGCCTTACACCAAGCACATGAGGTAGTCTTGTCATAAACAGATAGCTAAGGGTTAATGTCTCTTTCACCTGAAGCACCTGACCAGAGGACCAATCAGGAAACCGAATTTTTTTTCAACTCTGGGTGGAGGGAATTGTGTGTCTGAGTCTTTGTTTTCTGTCTGCCTGCTTTCTCTGAGCTTTGGAGAATTAGTTTCTGCTTTCTAAACTTCTGTTTCTAAGTGTAAGGACAAAGAGATCAGATAGTAAGTTATATGGTTTCTTTTCTTTGGTATTTGCATGAATATAAGTGCTGGAGTGCTTTGATTTGTATTCTTTTTGAATAAGGCTGTTTATTCATATTTCTTCTAAGCAATTGACCCTGTATTTTGTCACCTTAATACAGAGAGACCATTTGTATGTATTTTCTTTCTTTTTATATAAAGCTTTCTTTTTGAGACCTGTTGGAGTTTTCTTTTCTGGGAAATTTCAGGGAAATTGAATCTGTACTCACCAGGGAATTGGTGGGAGGAAGAAATCAGGGGGAAATCTGTGTGTGTTGGATTTGCTAGCCTGATTTTACATTCCCTCTGGGTGAAGAGGAAAGTGCTTTTGTTTCCAGGACTGGAAACGGAGAGGGGGAGTCACTCTGTTTGGATTCACAGAGCTTGTGTCTGTGTATCTCTCCAGGAGCACCTGGAGGGGGGAAGGGAAAAAGGATTATTTCCCTTTGTTGTGAGACTCAAGGGATTTGGGTCTCGGGGTCCCCAGGGAAGGTTTTTCAGGGGGACCAGAGTGCCCCAAAACACTCTAAGTTTTTGGGTGGTGGCAGCAAGTACCAGGTCCAAGCTGGTAGCTAAGCTTGGAGGTTTTCATGCTAACCCCCATATTTTGGACGCTAAGGTCCAAATCTGGGACTAAGTTATGACAAGTCTAAACCCAGTATGATTAGACTAAGGATAACTATGACTAGGCCCACATCTAACAGAAATGGTCATACCTGTTCTAGCCAAACGCAGATTAAAAAGCATGTGCTTCCCTATAGCCTCAATCAGACCCTCCAGGAGCAGCCGGCACTCAGGCAAGACTCCTAAATCGAGAACACTTTCTATGCCTTTAGCCCAGCTATATCTCAAGATTTGAAATAGTCTGTATCTAGATGATTCTTGCTAAGTTTAAGACTTCTGCCAGTGCTGTTCCAGCCCTCTTCCTTCCTACTTTATCTGATGGAGTTAAACCATAGTTACCTGTGAGAATAAACCCAGGGAAGATATATTGTAACCCCTTCTTTCTGTTCAACTTGCTGTAAATGAGCAGCAAAGAATCCTGTAGCACCTTATAGACTAACAGACTTTTTGGAGCATGAGCTTTCGTGGGTGAATACCCACTTCGTCAGATGCATCAGAGCAGAGACCTATGTTTTATTCCTCCTATTCATGGAGCCTCTATTAAAGATCACATCACTTGCATGTGGACAATGTTGTATGGGCAGACTTGAATGTGGTACCATAAAAGTGAACTAAAAATTCTGTCTAAAAGGAAAGCAAAGTTGTGAGAAAAGCAGAGCTCAGGGGCTATGAAATGAGGAGATCTCTGATCTCAAATTTACTGATAAATGGTATCTTTTCTTTTTCACACTGAAGATGAAAATACTATTTCCATTCAAGGACATGGTTCACAAGGCAAACCTCTGTGTCAGGGCTCATAACAAGGGGTCTGATCTAGCAGAGTCGGGAGCCACTCCAAGGGTAAATGCCTGGGTCAGTCACCAGAAATAGGGCAAGGAATCAGGAACCAGGAACAAGGAACAGTAATGGGAGCAAGAAATGGAAACCAGGCCAGGAGGCAGTAACTAGGAGCAAAGAGCAAGGTGTGGTAAGAGGAGCATGGAGTAGGAACCAGGCAAGAACTTGGCCTCAGGGGTTCTGGTCACCAACAGGCTAGCAACGAATTGCTCAAAGAAGGGGTGGCAGAAGAACAGGAAGCTTTATGCCCAATGGTGTTCAGTCAGTAGTCTGTTGCTAGTCACCTGACTCCACCTAGTCAGTGGATATGGCCTCTAGGGGAGGGATATTAGCTGCAGTTGCCTTGTCTGACCTTGCAGAGGGGTGGTGCAGAGGGGTAAGGTTCTTGCTCAGCAGCCTTGTGGGGTCTTGGATTCAAGACCTGTAGCACCTGAAACTATGTGACAAATCAAATGCTGAAGATAACCAGGCAAATTCTGTTTCTGGTGTAAATCTGGAGCAAATTTAAAAAATTCAGAGGAAAGGAATTACTATGGATTTATGCTGGGCGAGCTGAGTATGAAATTCAAATCAATGTCATATGATACAACAGGGAAGAGTATGGCATGGTACAAAAATTAAGAGCTCATTTATGCTCTTAATTTTGATGTACAACACCCTCACTCAGCTGGTAGGTCGCTGTCATTTCTGGTCTTGAAGACACATATCACTCATTTCCAGCCTCTTCTGATGTTTGACAATATGAATCTGCCTGGAGCTGAGGAAGGCTAACGAATGACACAGCTCACTGAGCAAATTTTCATTAACCGTTTTCCTCCTACTCCAATAAGAGGTTACCCCTGGCCCTGAAATGTAGGTTTAGCTACAGACGAGACACTTGTAGGGACTCAAGTTAATGCAATACACAAAACTGTTCACAGTCAGTTTTCTGTATTGGAAGAATGTCTGAATTGATGACAGTCTTTGATACGACACTGTATAATCCATAATAGGAAAGTGGACAGTGTATCTGAAAGATTATGGAGTGTAAGATTTAGCAGAAGAGGTAATGTTATTCATGCTGTAGCTGTTTGGAATTTATCACACGAAATGGAGCTAAAACATTAATATTTGGTGAAAACTCTTCTCCTTGCCTTTTATTTTGATCAGCTATTATTCTTGTTCATATTTATGCTGTAATTAATAGCTTACTTGAAAATTTTAAATTAGATTCCATCACTTTTTCTTTCCATGCAATATGAAATCCCATGAACAGTTTAATTACTAGGTTGCTCTGGAGGTTCTGTGCTGCAATGAAACATCAATGGTGTACCTTTGAATGTAACATTACCACTTCAAAGTAAGATACTTGGTACCTGATGTGAATTTTGCCCCCCCCCCACCACCACCACCACAGGAAAATTATTCTGGTCAAGTGGTTAATGGATTCCCCAAGATGTCTTCAGTTTTAAGAATAATTACAAAGCTTTGTGTGTATACAGCCTTATGCAGTGTGAGTTAGCATAATAGATGAGCTTAAAATTGTATTCTTATAAAAAGACAGAATCTGAGATTTCAAGCAGGTTATACTGGCCCACTCACATATTAAGTAGAGATGAGCATCAAACAAACCTCTCATCTGAACATCCCTGAATTTAGGAAAAATTTGAATGTGAATTTTGTGGTTTAAGCCAAGCTCTAGTATTAAATATAATTAATTGTACCATTAATGTCTTCTACATAACCTGTGCAGACAGAGATTAAACTGAATTTTAAAGAATGATGTAGCAAAGAATGCTACCTCAGCAGACCCTGTTCTTCTGCAGAGTAAGCCATGCCCAAAAGAGGTAGCCCGGTCATAATATTGTCAGCCTTTTCACTCCATTTTGTATAAAACGGCTCCAGTTCAATTTTCCTCTAATATGTCCTGAAGAAAACCCTGAGGAGCATGAAATGTTTACACTCCAGTAGCCAAATTTGAGGAAAAGATTGGGGGAATCTGCCCATTCTGAGAAGAGATTGTATATGTCATTCACGTTGACAATGCTCCTTGCTGTGGGGAGGAGAGAGTGATGACATAAGAAACAATATCCATCTTGCTGTATGCTGGGGACCAACGGTGAGGTAAAAGAAACAAGAATGAATGGAGATTGTTCAGTCAGCCATGTGAAGGAGAAATTATTAATATTTTTAAGACCAGATTCTCATATTCTTTCATCCTCATGTTGAGTAGCACCTTAGTCAATAGGACAATTCAAGCACTCAGATATCCCAGTCTGGCCCCTAATCCATAAATGAATTTATTTCTGCTGACCATGAGAAACTTGGGCCCTAAACTGGCAAAGTGTGTGCTTAATTTTAACTTCATATGCGTAAAGTGAAGCCAATGTTCAACTGTTCTACTGGGTCAGAGCCTAAAAGCACTAGTTAGAGTCAGACTTAGTGGTGGCAGGACCTATATAGACCCCCAACTACATTTATGAGGGTACATTTCACTCCTGATCCATAACACCTCTGCAGTTTCTGCTGGAGTCCTTTCTTCTACAGAGGATAGTGATTCTGTTTAATTTCATGATAGCTTTGTAAGCTTCACATTGGTGACCAAAAATCAGAATGATAAACCAGTGTCTATTTGCACCTCACCATCTAGACACCTTTCAGATTGTTGAGATCTTGTATTCTAAGTTAGCATTTTAAGCATGAGAAGCCATTGTAAAACTGAATTCAGCAACACAGTGTGAACTATAGGATTTGCACTAAATAAATAAGGTATCCTAGTGTTTTGAGCTCTGTAGAGACTGATTAACAATGGAAAGGAATGCACAACTTATATTGTTAAAACCAGGACTCTGAAGGATTAAAAAATCGCTACCTATAGAGTACCTCAGTAGCAGGAGCTACTGAGCTGCAAAGGTAGAGAAGGGACTTTCTAATAGTATTTTTCATTATCTAAATTAAGGGCCAAATCCTGGAGCCGTTATTCAGACAAAACTTTCAGTGACTTCTAAGAGATGCGTAATGCAGCTCTGTGCGTATTCACTTACATGGTTGAGGATTCCTTTTCTTCTTGTCTGGTTATTATGTTAGTGATCAAGTTTTCAGAGAAAGTCTCCATTTGCTAAAGAAGATGTTGGGCCATTCATTGTATTAAAGAGCTTGCAAAAGATTTACTCAGACCAGAATTAGGCCTAATATGCTCAATATTTCATGAGACTGATATTGATGCTTGAAGTGATACAAAAAAAAAAACCCAAAAAACCCAAACCAAGACATTCCTGCTACTCTATAGGCAATTGATTTGTCACACCTCATGGGCTTTTAAAAAATGCAAAGGTTGTACCTTGAAACTAAAGAAGAAGAAAATAATAGATCAAGGACTATAGATAGAGATCAACTGACATACCAAAGGCAAGGGTATTGTCCTGATTTTGGATCAGGGCATTTTCTTGATCCAGTGAATGGCTATTAATCAGACTGGTGATTAAGAAAACACATTGTATGACAATGAATTTGGATCCAGAACAATCCTATAACTTTGGCTTGTCTACACTTACCGGAGGATAGATGCGGCAGCGATCGATGCATCAGCAGTCAATTTAGCAGGTCTAGTGAAGACCACTGATGCTCTCCTGTCAATGTCATGTAGTGTGGACCCCATAGTAAGTAGATCTAAGATACACTGATTTGAGTTACACTATTCACATAACTCAAATTGCATAGCTTAGATTGACTTTTCCCTTTAGTGTAGACAAGACCTTACTGGATATTGAGACATCTATACCAATTGTTCATAGAATCAGAAGACTGTAAGGGACCTTCAAAAGGTCATCTAGCCCAGTCCTCTGCACTCAAGGCAAGACTAAGTATTATTTAGTCCATCCCTGATGGGTATTTGTCTTACCTGCTTTTAATAATCTCCAATGACAGATTCCACAACTTCTCTAGACAATTTATTCCAGAGCTTAACTACTCTGAAAGTTAGGAAATTTTTTCCTAATGTCCAACCTAAACCTCCCTTGCTGAAATTTAATTTTTAAAAATTCTCTGTCATGTGATGGGCTCCTTGGCAATCTTACCCATTATTCTCGGAGGAGCTTGCCAACCAGACTCAAGCCATGTTTTCAGTGAAATCCAAATCACCAATAATGAGGATCACCCCAAAGAAAAGGGCACCAAATACGGTATTGTCCACAGAACATCATTCACTGAATATTTGGAGAGTGCTCAGTCTGGCTGGCTATGTGTATTCCTTCTTTTCCACTGTTATTTATGTCACTCTTGAATTGATTCTGCTTCACAATGCAATGGATTACACACTGAGCTTATGGATATGAAAATGGGTTGCTTGCTTTGCTCTCTGTGATCATGCTCCAGTAGTATTAACACTAAGGGTCAATCTGGATTATCCCATATTTAAAATATGATGATTAAAAACTTCTATGGTCTGAAGAATTTTCCCTTCGTTACAAGAGGAGTGAAGCATTTACTCACATAGAATTGCATTGCTGACATCACTTCGCAGGTGGTCTGGGTGGCTGTCAATAAAAAAAAATAACTTGACTGCAGAGCGAGCACTGTTCTTTAATTACGACATTGATACAGGATGCGGGGAACTAGTAGGGGAAATGTGGACTTTAATTCTCACAGAAGTTTTTTCTTTTATTTTAAATAATTTTGCTAAGACCCAGTAACCAAGGCAAGTTAAGACTGACTCACAGGTCAAAGACTGAGTTCTGTGTCTTTCCCAGTGTGTGTTCAGAGTAGAATTGGGGTTCACATAAGGGGCAAACATAACAGAAAGGAGGCTGTATTTTGGCATACCATGGGAAGCCATTTGGGAAAGCCACAGAAATTGGAGAAAAAACACAAAAGAGAGGAAAACTGCAGATAAAACAGGAAGTTATCACATGTTAAGGAGCTTTTGGGAAAAGGTCTGGAATGTCCTGAAGATAAAAATGGCTTTCCTTTTTTAAAAAAAGCATAATTTCTGTGATCTTAAAGAAGCTTCTATAACAGCATGCTTGCAAGCACACACCTTACACTTCTAGCTCTGGAGGTCCTTGGTTCAATCCCCAGTACATAGACCAAGAAAGTGGCTGTCACCTGTCAATGAAGTGAAAACATTCTGAGAAAGAGAAGTACATTTCAAGTTAGTTTATGAACTGCCATGAGAAAGAAATTGTTTAAAATACCTTAATAATGTCTTGTCCTCACAAATAGGCTTCAGCTCAGCTAGCAAGCCAGCCAGGACTGGATTGGAAGCAGAGTTGCAAGTACACTAGCAGAGTTCTCCAAGGAAATTTTCACATCACCTACTGTACCGGCACTAGGCATAGCTTAAATCAGGGTTATTAGCTCATCATTTCAGGAGCACTGCATTCACTTACAGCAATTCTGTGTTAGATGGTTTTGGTTTGTGCTATGGATCGCACATTTGGCCCACAATTACCCTTCTACCTGTGTAAAGGTGGACAACACTCACTGTTCCTTGAGCTTTTAGAAAGGTTTTAATATTATTGCTGCAGTGCAGGTGGGTGGATCATAATCTCCTCCCCCATTTATATTTATATAAATCACTGAATTATATGTTTTAAAATTGCATTATGGTTGCACATGGGGGTGAAAACTTGTGATCACATGACTAGAGAGCAACTAGACTTTAGTACCAATGACAAATTTCGGTTGTGCCAAAAATCTCTCTCTTTTATTTTCCTATGGTATGTAGGAAACATACAGCTACTGAGGTTTAAAATAACCTCTCTAAGCATAAGATTCCAATAGCTCAGTGTTGTTGCACCTTCCTTAGCAGTGAAGGTGTTAATCAGTGTAAACTGACTCATCTGCATCTAAGAAGCCCTGCAATTAAAATTAGCACTTTTATGCCTGGTCCCCAGCTTGCTGCTATTCAAAGCCCCTCTGCCTACACTGGGGATGTAAAAGGCCTTTTGAAAGTAAATAATTGAAAAAATTAGAGGGATTTTTGAAGATTGTGGCTCTTTCCTTTAGGACCCATGCAGGAGCCCTCTCCTTCTGTCCAAGTACAAATTACCCCCATATGGTGGAGTCCATTGTCTCAATGTAATTTATTCATTATGCAGGGCACCGAATCCCAAATGGTGAAAGCACAACCACAGAACAATGATACAGGCTTCAGAAGCTAGTAAGTGTCCAATCCAGGAGAACCTAATGAACTATAACATGTATTACTTTATAAGGCGTTCAAATTAAAAGAAAAAAAAACGCTTTAATATCAAGTAACTTATTCTAATTCTAATCAAATGAAAACAGGCATCAGCCTCCTAAAATATAGCAATAGAAGACAGCTGGGGGGAGAAGATGGTCATGCCAAAATTCCTTTAAGAGTGTATTTGCACACTGACCACCTGTCCATATTAAAGACAAGCTTTTCTGTCCATAGGCTCTTTCCTGAGATACCAAAGGCTTCTTCCAGAAGCAGTGATATGGGAAGGGGGCAGAATCAAGCTTTAGAATATGTGAGAACAAATGCAGTAAGTGCAGTTGAGTCTTTACAAGCAATTTGTGGATTAATTTGGCCAAATTCAACATCTTACCCTTTCAAGACCAAGGCAAACCCCTACCTACTATCCGCTCTCTCCCTCCCATTCCCCATGGGTCTATTTTACTCTGACTCTCTCCCATCTGCTTGTTAGAAACTCCTGGATCCAATTCTGCCACAATAAAGAAATCCCCACACAGGATGATCTTGGGAAATCCCTGGCCTTCCCCAGTAGCCAATATAGAGATCATCTTCTGGATGGAGCTGATTTTAATGAAGAGTTGGCAAGGATATCATTACCCCCTCCTCAAAGATGAGGGCAGAGATCCAGGAATTTTGAAAACTGGGAGTCCTGTTTGACAGAACACTGTGTTGGTTTTCTTGTCTACTGGGATACAGAGTAAGGCATGTTTCCTCTCCCCCTCCCTCACGGAGACATCCTTACTTTAAATGACATAAATTTCACTCAATGCTTCTCTGAATTATTGTTAAATTTTTTTTTAAAAAACAGCTTGTTTTACTATTTTTGTTCTTTAAATCCTCTTAATCCACTTTATATTGGCTTGCATTGCCTTTCCTGACAGAAAAGATGCCAACAAGATGGCTCATTCTTGTCTCAGCCAGCCACACATATTAGCAATTCTCACAGCAGTTGCCAAGTCTAGCTCCATGTCCTCCTCTTCCTAGAGTGGTTGTAGTTTTCTTTTTCTACGGTAGTTGACAAAAGTGTCTTCTGCATTTTCTACTGCTCCTGTTCTCTGGTGATAGCAGTTAATGTTAACTTTGCAATCTCCTCATTTCTTCTTCTATACTTGGCTCTGTCCCTTGAGAGCTTTCTGCATTAAAAAGCAGAACAATTTTTTTTTTCTTATTGTTGTTTGCAATTCCATGCTGTTTTCTTCCTCTTCACCAATGGTTAGATCAGGAGAATGGGAGTCTGGACTCCTGACCAACTCTGCCACTTTGTGACCTTGTGCAAAGTTCTTAATGTCTTTGTGTCACAGGTCACCTATCTGTGAAATGGGAATAGTAATACTTTACTTACTCTGGGTTGAGTTATCTCAGGGTTGTGGCAAGTATGAATGAATGCTTGAAAAATACTTAGAGATTCTTGCATGAAAGGCCCACATATGTGCAAAGAATTTTTATGGTGAACAATAATTTATTTATCAACACTTCATTCTTCTGCTCTCCTACAGAATAGATTCTCTGTTCTCTGATGGATTGTCTGTAACTTCAAGCCTTTAAGCGGTTATTTGAGGAGTTCAGCAACTCAGCCAGAGGTTACGGGTCGATTACAGGAGTGGGTGGGTGAGGTTCTGTGGTCTGCAATGTGCAGGAGGTCAGACTAAATTATCATGATTGTCCCTTCTGGCCTTAATGTCAATGAGACAACAAGTCTAAATGATGAAAGCAGAGAGGCTGCACACTGCAGTAGTCATTGTTCTCTCTTGGAGTTTATTCAATGTGCAGAGACAAAAGCCAGGATGTGCTTAAGATGTAGAACTGGGGGGTCAAGAGACCTGAATTCTATTACTCTCTCTGCCACTAACGCTATCCTTTGTGACTTTGGGCATATCTTGCTCTTCCCACCTGTAAAATGGAGCTAATGCTTCCTTAGCTCACAGGAGAGCTGTGTGTATTCCTTAATATTAGTATATAGTGTTTTCCAGGCCTCAGATGGGCACACAATATTTTCTGGATGCTCAACGTTTTCTTAAAACAGGCCGCTTTAATAGGGCCCAAAAAGCCTTGGGTCAAGAACTTGGGCAAAACTTCCCTTTAAGTCAAGGGGACTTCTGCCAGAGCAAAGACTGAGTGTAGGATGACCAGACATCCTGATATTATTGGGACCATCCAGATTAGGGGCTTTGTTTTATACAGGCAACTATTGGCCCTCTGATCCTATTTCCCCCCCCGCTCCCCGATTTTTCACAATTGCTCTCTGGTGACCCTGAATGAAAACTTCCAGATTTGTCCCAAAACTACATTGAATCCTATTTCTAGGTCTGAACCTAAGGAGTGATAATTATAGATCCTTTTCCCATTCTGTTTTCCATTTTCTCATAGAGATTCTTTCTTAATTTGCATACCTATATTTTGTCATTATAACCTGAAAGCAACTGCAATAATGGCCACGTTAATAAAAGTCACTGTTATCAGGCACATATATATATTTTTTAAAGTGCCCAGAAACATGTTTTGCTTCCCAAATCACCATCACGCTATTCAGATTTCTAAAGAAGCAGTGAAGAAGCATAAAAGTGTGGATAATTTAGAAAAGCTGTCTTCAGAAGTTGATATAAACAAAATCATATACTCAGGGGAAGAGCTATCAATGAGAATTTATGCTAGTTACATCATTTTTCGGACTCCTTGCTTCACTGATGGACTTGGCTGGAGACTTTTGGAGGTGGAGTCCTTTGCAAAAGGCCAGAAAAATCCAGTTCATACAGTTTAGAGAACCTGTTATTGTACCAAGTTGCTATTTTTAACTTAACTTCAGGCTATGGTCCAATTCTGCTCCCACTAAAATTAATAGGAACTTTGCCACTGATGTTAAAAGAGAAGAATCAGGCCTTTACTTTGTATTGCTTTATTCAAAACATTATTTTAATACAAACTACAAAACATAGGGTTGAAAATTTAAAATCTTACCTTGGTGCACTGATACAAATTGTGAAAAACTGTGCCCCATTATTTTAGGGAGTGGCGAAATTGGGATTTCCAGATACATAATAAATAACTCGTGGCTTTACGTTCTGGTCCTAGTCTATTTAGCAAGAAATATAGACCACGTCTGAAGCCACCCAGACATCAGTTATGTGGCATTGAAGATTTGCACTGAAACAAGGAACATCGCTCTCGGCCCCCTAAGCCCACCAAACTCATAAGGTTTATAGAAATGCCCTTTTATTAGTAGCCACAAGGTTATCTTTAAAAACATTTAATTCTTGGGGAAAATATTCCTTGCAAAGAATATTCATGATTAAATCTGTCTGGGGAAAAATAAAGAGCCCAATACTATAAACATCACTCACAGTAAGTAGTATCTACTTATGCCAAGTAGCGCTTACAACAAGATGTAACAAATGAGTGTAACAAACAATTAGAAGGAACAGGAGAAGAAGGATGAGGAGAAAGAGTGATAAGATATATTTACATAGGCCAAAAAATTAAGAAATATTAGGGGTAAAGTCCTATTGCCATCATAATGAGTGCCCAGTTGACTTCATTAGGGTCAGGATTTCACCCCAGAAGATCCTACTGGCCAGATATCTACATGGTATCAGCTGATATTTTCCCAAAGGCATCCTAGTAGAGTGGGTCTTGTGGACGGACTTAGAGAAAGACAGAATAGTGTCTTTCTGGATCAGTTTATGGAGGATAGTCCATATATATGGGCTAGCACTGAAGGAAGTGCTAAGATGTTTGCAGAAGAAACAGGCAATCAGGTGAAATAAACTGACATGTTTGGTGAAGTGAGGTAAAGAGCACATAAGTATGTACGGTCTTGATATTGCAAGCATTTATGGATATGAGTAACCCTATTGACTTTAAACATGATTACTTCTGTGTATAAAGTTCAACAAATGCTCAGTTCTTTGTAGGATCAGGGACTAAGGTGCGACAGGTCACAAAGTTAAAGACAAGTACCTTGTATTTGATTCAATGGAGAAAAAAGTCATTGGAGGGATTCAAAACAGGAGGTGACCCAGTGTTCACAGCTGAAGCCTTTTGAATGGATCATGTAGAGAAGTCTTATAGAATTTAATAAGAATAAAAGCAATAGGATTTACTATAGAAATATAATAAAGTTATAGAGCAGTTATTCTGTGTAAACCTATTGACTATAACAGGATGATCTCCTTCATGATTTTTGAACCATCCTATGAAATGTTATAACAGGATATGATTTATTATTTATTAAATAAAAAATACTCTTAAAACCCTATGGGAAGATTAGCATCTTGTATTAAATTCTACAGGACTTTTCCACAAAGGTTCTGTTTGAGATTTTTAAAGTGTGCTAGTGTCTACGGCTTGATTCAGCAAGGTGTATATTCATGTGTTATATCTCTGTATCTCCTGGTGGACATTCACAAGGCTAAAATACGGGACCACGTGCTCTTGACTCTTGGACTGGGCAGTGTTTAGGCAGTCTCTTTGGCCCCATGTCTGATACCCAACTGGGCAAAGGAGACCCCATCATCCAATTGTTTAGGTCCTGAAACTACTACCAGCTCTCCTAAGACTCCCCAGGAGCTGAGGCACACTCTCAGAGTTTCACTCTGTGGACTCTGTGCTCTACTGTTTCCTTCTTTGAGGGCTACGACAGCGTAAGCAAGTAACACAGAGACTCTGCAAATAAATTTCTAAATCAAACACACTTTACTTTAGACAGCACAAGAGATACACAGATCATAGGGAAAAACAAAACCCACACACAAATCCCTGCCTCAGTTTCCTCACCAATCCTAGAGCCCTATGGCATTTGTCAGTGTCTTTTCAGGATGTCTAGGATCCACATCTCATTCTATTGCACATCCCTGCCTGCTTCTGGTCCTAGGCTGCTTCTCTCTCTCGCTCTCTCTGAAATGGCACTGAGAAATCTCCCCTTTTATAAAGTTGTAGTCCCTTTTGTCAGTTGGCCACCCTCAGTGACTTCAAATCCCTCATCAGTGATTTACTGCTTGTTTACCAGCTCACCTAGAGAACTGGTTCCTCTGGAGATTAGCCATCTAAGAAGAACAAGATTATTCAAATGTTGCTGGTCCTTAATGACTTTCCCATTCAGGGTGGAAAGGCAGGTTCCAGTCTCCCTCTCTTTAAGACAAGAGGTATAATGAAGTGAAAGACAGCCATAAGGGTATAAACATATTGAGGCCTAATCTACATTCCAGAGTTAGGTTGACATAAGTCAGCTTACATTGACCTAACTCTTGAAGCATCTACATTAAAATGTAGCTTCCACCGATGTCACTCATCCACTACACCAACTTAATAACTCTACCTCCACAAGAGGTGCAGTGCTTCGGTTGATATAGTTAGGTCAACACAGTGTCAGTTTTGACACTGCATTGCTTACATCGATTGTTGCTGCCTTTCAGAAGCTGTCCCACACTAACAGTTAAATCTGTGCAAGTGCTCCTGGTGAGGACGTGCACCAACAACAAAAGGAGTGTAGTGTGGACACGGAAAAGCAATTTAATTACTGCAGTGGCTGTACATTGTTGTAACTTAGGTCAACTTAATTTTGTAGTATAAACTTGCCCTTAGTTCATAAAATTAAACTGTAATTCATAAGTTCACATAGGCAAATTTCCCATTGTCTAACTTGAAGCATGTAATTAGTCAAATGGAAGTTAATGACTTAAAGTTACACATGTGCCTAAGGACTTTGCTGTATTAGGGCTTAACTGAGGTCTTCAAAAATTTTCTTTTTTTCCTTTTAAAAAAAAAATCAAGTTAAGAAGTGAAAGATAAAATCAACCAATTTACAAAATATATATATAAATACACCCCCCCACCACCACCTTTTAAATAGCATGAAATAGCCTAAATAGGCTTTTTAATCAGTTTGTAGTTTCGGATACCAGTAAAATATTTGCTTTGGAATAAACGTCTCTTACTAATGTCCTGCTCAATATCATGCTGTTCCTGTGGACTCAGAACAAAAAGCCTAAGGGCTCTTATTCAGGGATACTGCAATAGCTGTGTTTGTAATTTATAACTCTAGACAGGGCAACAAATTCTATTATATAAATATTTGAAGCTAACACAAGGGGAGGAATACTTTAAAACAGTCCTTTGCTCAGAAGCTGCACTTCCAGCACTTTTCACTTACTTTTCATTATTTCACCACAGGGGAATAGTTTCAAGGAATTATTATGTTAAATAATATATTAAAAAATGAGTCTTGGAATCTTCCCCCACCCCAATAAATAACATTTAACATTTGTCTTTGTGGTGGAAATATGTAGCAGACAACTTGAGGGTTTCTTTTCTTTTCTTTCAAGGAAGTATGAAAATATTAGCAAATGTTCAAATTTCTACCACTCAAAATATTATGGGTCAAGTCTTAGCACAGTAGATAGGTCATTGCTCCATCATGACTGCTTTATATCATTGTGGGCTTTAGGACATAATAGCCTGTGAGCAATCGGGGAAGCCTGGTTAAAAGACAGGAGAGAAACCTGAAAAAGTGTAATTATGGAACACAAAACCCTTGACACTTTTCTTTCAATCTGATTCAACTTAGTTTTGAATAGTGCTGTGTTGCCAACACAACAATCCCACTCCCTTCTGTTATATGTCCTGTCACGTTGATGACCTCAGTGATCTTCACCCACTAGAATAGAACCCAACCAACCTGCACTCTGGTTTCCAAAGGGTGTATCTGTTTCACTGTGGATCTGATGCTGTGAACTCACTGCTTGTAGCCTTAATACCCAAAAACTTGTTTTGACAGTTGGTTGTGTTCTTTAGAGAGTCTGTGGACTTAATCTTTCTTGTGGGGAAAAAAAGAAAACTTAAGCCTATGACTAATTGGCTGAAAGCATGTGAGTAATTCAACTGATAATTGAATATGGGCTCAAATTAAAAAAAGGGAATAATCATCCTAGAACCTTTGTACTGAAGTTCACTGGCCCCATCTATATATTAAAGGAAAGCCCTGGAATGCATATGTCATGAGTCTTGCTGACATAAACCCAACTACTTTGTAACAGGAATTACATCTACATGAAGAGAATATTGGCGTTGAAGAGGTTAACTTACTATTGTTATTTCATTTACAGATGTCAAAGAACAGAGACCATTGTTTGCAAAAACATCATGAAAAATTTGTCTGATTTTTGGGTGGAAATTTCAAAATTAGAATAATTTCCCAACCAGCTCTGTTGTTTATTTACTTACAGAAGTGCCCTCAAAATGCTGTGTGCTTTCCAAACATTCCCTGCTCAAAGAAGCTTAAAAACTAAACTCTTTTTTTGCCCCTTTACCTATGCAAAATAAATAATTGTCCATTAGGAGCCAATTCCTGAGTTCTTACTTAAACTTGCCACTGATTTCAATAGGAGTTATACCTGAGTAAAACATGAGTAACAAATGATTAAGGATTTCAAGAGCTGACCCAACAAAGCACTAATCAAGAACAATAATGGACAATATTTGTTAATAAAATGACTAATTAAAATGATTTTATCTTTATGTTGACATTATTATTTGTATTGCAGTAGCGTCTATGCTCTCAGCACCATTGTGCTAGGCACTGTCCAAACTCCTAATAAATAGACATTCCCTGTCCCAAGGCACGTAGTAATAACCATAGGCCCTCCCCATCTGTCATTTTCCTATGCCAGCTCTATGGATATCATCCTCAAATAGGGATTCTGAGAATCAATCATTGCCATCCACTCCAGCTCACACACACACTCTTTTCATAGTCATATGTTATAGGAAAGGGAATCCCAGAGAAAACATTGGAGCAGAAAAAAGTATTACATTATATTAATAACTAGTGGGGCACACAGTACATTGCACTCACAAAGGTTACACATTTATGGTGTCGCAAGCCAAGGAGACTTCTAAAACTGAAAGATTCTTCAAATAAACATATTGGTTTAAATACAAGGAAATATTCCTAGCTCAGCAGCTAGTTGGTAAATAAATCACACTCAGACTTCACATAAATACACATGTCAAAGCATTTATCTGGTAATAAAAAAAAATGATCCTTAAGGAATGCAGTTCAGATAGGGAAGTGTCAGTAATTTTCCACATCTCCCATTTCCAGCCCATTAATTTCAGCTTTTGACAAGGGTGGAGCTGGGAGGGGGGAGGTCAGAAACCCAGTTTAAGTTTTTCTCTTCCCCAAATTTCACGTGAATAAGCAAAGGAAGGGAGTCCCTGCCTGTCTGCGAGACATGTAGATGCTAGATACAAGTGGATATTAGATACTAAATCTCTGTTGGTATTTGATGCTTTGCCAGGTACGGGGAAATCCATCCATCCACCCTCTTTTAATCCTCCTCTTAACCAGGAGACCCACAACCAGTTCCTCCTCTTTGTCTGCTTCCTTAGGTTTCTCTAACTTCCAGCACCTAACATGCTCCTTTGTAAAGTGAGTAGTTGGATTTAGCCTAGTCTCTCCTTCATTCTGATTAGATCTTCCCTGTGTCAGAAGCATTAAATGAAAGCCATTGGGAAGCCCCAGAACTCATGAGATTTAAAGATAGAAGTTGATCCTGCAGAGATAAACAGACCTATTGATCCTCCAAGTCAGAAGGCATTGTGCGGGAGGATATTGGAAGACAGAAGATTCTATTGTATTCTATTCAATCTATTCCTTATACCACCCTCATCACCACAGTGTCTGAGCACCTTACAGTAGTCCATTAAGTGATACAACTAACATCCGTTGCATGTGGTTTGTTCTTTCCCTCATCCTCTCTCCATGGGAGAAATTGTGTGACTAATGCAGTGTTTGTTTTGGTAGGGATTGTAGCCAATTAATTCATTTTATCATCCATTTATTGTTACGTTATGTGCAATTCATATGCTATTTCATATATAATCAATGTATGCTAAATAGATGTAAGTTGTAGGATTACAGAAATACAGGATTGATAAGTATTAGTTATATAAGTAAAGCATGGCTGAAACACAAGGCCTATAGGCTGAGACCTGTGAGATTTTAGCTTAGCCAAACTTGCCATAGGATTAAGAACCTGTGACATAAATGGGTGACACCACCACCCCAATACCTCAATTAGGTATTAAGCCTGTTCTTCCTTAACCCACTGCAGCTTGAAGATGCTGTGAGGAAGGCAAACTCACTCCCTGGTCCTCTGCCAATTAGCCCAAGGGAGAAAAAAGTTCCTTCCTGAGCCCTTAAACAGGCAATGGGTTAGGCCTGGAGCACCTGCGAGGCGAGGTTCCCACTCCTAGTTTGAGTGAGTTGAATGGGCTGCTGGAACAGAGCCAAAAGAGACTCCACATAGCCCCTGTGGTGGCCTAAATCCTAGGAGCTGGGGAATGCTGGGCAATCAACACTCCTGTTCCTCAGCTAGCCAATAGGTGCCAGAGACACCTCATAGACTCATAGACTCTAGGACTGGAAGGGACCTCGAGAGGTCATCGAGTCCAGTCCCCTGCCCTCATGGCAGGACCAAATACTGTCTAGACCATCCCCGATAGACATTTATCTAACCTACTCTTAAATATCTCCAGCAATGGAGATTCCACAACTTCCCTAGGCAATCTATTCCAGTGTTTGACTACCCTGACAGTTAGGAACTTTTTCCTAATGTCCAGCCTAAATCTCCCTTGCTGCAGTTTAAGCCCATTGCTTCTTGTTCTATCAGTGGAGGCTAAGGTGAACAAGTTTTCTCCCTCCTCCTGATGACACCCTTTTAGATACCTGAAAACTGCTATCATGTCCCCTCTCAGTCTTCTCTTTTCCAAACTAAACAAACCCAATTCCTTCAGCCTTCCTTCATAGGTCATGTTCTCAAGACCTTTAATCATTCTTGTTGCTCTTCTCTGGACCCTCTCCAATTTCTCCACATCTTTCCTGAAATGCGGTGCCCAGAACTGGACACAATACTCCAGTTGAGGCCTAACCAGCGCAGAGTAAAGCGGAAGAATGACTTCTCGTGTCTTGTTTACAACACACCTGTTAATGCATCCCAGAATCATGTTTGCTTTTTTTGCAACAGTATCACACTGTTCATTCATATTAAGCTTGTGGTCCACTATGACCCCTAGATCTCTTTCTGCCATACTCCTTCCTAGACAGTCTCTTCCCATTCTGTATGTGTGAAACTGATTGTTCCTTCCTAAGTGGAGCACTTTGCATTTATCTTTATTGAACTTCATCCTGTTTACCTCAGACCATTTCTCCAATTTGTCCAGATCATTTTGAATTTTGACCCTGTCCTCCAGAGCAGTTGCAATCCCTCCCAGTTTGGTATCGTCCGCAAACTTAATAAGCGTACTTTCTATGCCAACATCTAAATCATTGATGAAGATATTGAACAGAACCGGTCCCAAAACAGACCCCTGCGGAACCCCACTTGTTATACCTTTCCAGCAGGATTGGGAGCCATTAACAACTACTCTCTGAGTACGGTTATCCAGCCAGTTATGCACCCACCTTATAGTAGCCCCATCTAAATTGTACTTTCCTAGCTTATCTATAAGAATATCATGCGAAACTGTATCAAATGCCTTACTAAAGTCTAGGTATATCACATCCACCGCTTCTCCCTTATCCACAAGGCTCGTTATCCTATCAAAGAACGCTATCAGATTAGTTTGACATGATTTGTTCTTTACAAATCCATGCTGGCTATTCCCTATCACCTTACCACCTTCCAAGTGTTTGCAGATGATTTTTCTTTGATTACCTGCTCCATTATCTTCCCTGGCACAGAAGTTAAACTAACTGGTCTGTAGTTTCCCGGGTTGTTTTTATTTCCCTTTTTATAGATGGGCACTATATTTGCCCCCTTCCAGTCTTCTGGAATCTCCCCCGTCTCCCATGATTTCCCAAAGATAATAGCTAGAGGCTCAGATACCTCTTCCATTAACTCCTTGAGTATTCTAGGATGCATTCCATCAGGCCCTGGTGACTTGCAGGCATCTAACTTTTCTAAGTGATTTTTTACTTGCTCTTTCCTTATTTTCTCTTCTAAACCTACCCTCTTCCCGTAAGCATTCACTATACTAGACATTCCTTCAGACTTCTCAGTGAAGACTGAAACAAAGAAGTCATTAAGCATCTCTGCCATTTCCAAGTCTCCCGTTACTGTTACCCCCTCCTCATTGAGCAGTGGGCCTACCCTGTCCTTAGTCTTCCTCTTGCTTCTAATGTATTGATAAAAAGTCTTTTTGTTTCCCTTTATTCTCATAGCTAGTTTGAGTTCATTTTGTGCCTTTGCTTTTCTAATCTTGCCTCTGCATTCCTGTGTTATTTGCCTATATTCATCCTTCGTGATCTGACCTAGTTTCCATTTTTTATATGACGCCTTTTTATTTTGTAGGTCACGCAAGATCTCAAGGGTAAGCCAAGGTGGTCTTTTGCCACATTTTCTATCTTTCTTAACCATCGGAATAACTTGCTTTTGGGCCCTTAATAGCGTCCCTTTGAAAAACTGCCAACTTTCCTCAGTTGTTTTTCCCCTCAGTCTTAATTCCCATGGGACCTTGCCTATCAGCTCTCTGAGCTTACCAAAATCTGCCTTCCTGAAATCCATTGTCTCTATTCTGCTGTACTCCCTTCTACCTTTCCTTAGAATTGCAAATTCTATGATTTCATGATCACTTTCACCCAAGCTTCCTTCTACTTTTAAATTCTCAACAAGTTCCTCCCTATTGGTTAAAATCAAGTCTAGAACAGCTTCCCCCCTAGTAGCTTTTTCAACTTTCTGAAATAAAAAGTTGTCTGCAATGCAGTCCAGGAACTTATTGGATAGTCTGTGCCCCGCGGTGTTATTTTCCCAACATATATCTGGATAGTTGAAGTCCCCCATCACCACCAAATCTTGGGCTTTGGATGATTTTGTTAGTTGTTTGAAAAAAGCCTCATCCACCTCTTCCGCCTGATTTGGTGGCCTGTAGTAGACTCCCAGCACGACATCACCTGTGTTTTTTACCCCTTTTAGCCTAACCCAGAGACTCTCCACCCTTCCGTCTCCTATGTCCATCTCCACCTCAGTCCAAGTGTGTACATTTTTAATATATAAGGCAACACCTCCTCCCTTTTTCCCCTGTCTATCCTTCCTGAGCAAACTATAGCCATCCACACCAACATTCCAGTCGTGTGTATTATCCCACCAAGTTTCAGTAATGCCAATAATGTCATAGTTGTATTTATTTATTAGCACTTCCAGTTCTTCCTTCTTATTACCCATACTTCTTGCATTTGTATAAAGGCATCTAAGATACTGGTTTGATCTTGCCTCCCAGCTTTTCCCTGACCCACCTTCCTCTCTGTCATTATAGCCCGTGCTCCCTCCTGTTTCTAACCCATCTCCCAGGTCTTGTTCCCCACTTACCTGTGGGCTTTGCTCACCTGTCCCCGTCGAACCTAGTTTAAAGCCCTCCTTACTAGGTTAGCCAGTCTGTGCGCAAATAAGGCCTTTCCCCGCTTCGAAAGGTGAACGCCATCTGTTCCTAGCAGTCCTTCCTCAAACGGCATCCCGTGGTCGAGGAAGCCAAAGCCCTCCTGGCGACACCATCTTCGCAGCCAGGCATTCACCTCCACGATGCATCTGTTTCTGCCCGGACCCCTACCTTCAACAGGAAGAATCGAAGAGAATACCACCTGCGCTCCAAACTCCTTAACCCGTACTCCCAGAGCCCTGTAGTCACTCTTGATCTGCTCAGCGTCACACCTCGCAGTATCATTTGTGCCCACATGGATGAGTAGCATGGGATAGAAGTCAGAAGGCCGGATAATCCTCGACAAAGCCTCTGTAACATCTCGGATACGGGCCCCTGGCAGGCAGCATACCTCCCGGGATGAACGGTCAGGGCGACAGATGGGTGTCTCCGTCCCCCTCAGCAGAGAGTCTCCAACCACCACTACCCTACGTTTCTTATCAGTGGTGGCAGCAGACCTCCCAGCCTTAGGGGTACGAGGCTTCACCCCCTTAACTGTTGGGGGTGATTTCTTCTCTCCTGTATCAAGAAGAGCATAATGGTTATCTTTTACCACAACAGGAGGGTTCGCAGCAGTGGTGGAGCACTGCCTGCTGCTAGAAGTAACCAGCTGGCTGTGTCCACCCTGAGCCTCCTCCTCCACTGGTGTGTCAGATACACCCTGAGGCATCTCCTCCTTCACTGGAGTGTCAGTAGTCCTGTCAACTGGGACAGCACCATCAGCTGTCTCCACATGGATACTGTCCAGGAATTGCTCATGGACATAGATGTTCCTCAGCCTGGCCACCTCCTCCTGTAGCTCTCCCACCTGCTGCCTGAGAGATTCCACCAGTAGGAACCTTTCACATTGGATGCCACCCCCAGCCTGGATATCAGTAAGTGGAAATTGCAAATTACAATCTTTGCAAGCCCACACCAGAATCTGGGTAAAAGCATCCATGCTTTGGTGCTCTGTCTGGCTATAGGCGCAGGTGGAGGAGACAGAAGCAGTGCTGGCACAGGTGTTGCGGGTCCTCCTCACCATTGTAAGCCTCCCTCTGTCAAACTCTCGCAAATTCCCGTCTACAGCTCCCTGTCCGCTCCTCTCTGCTGTAAACAGAAAGGTTTTCGATGTGGCTCAGGTTATGGGTTCAGGGGACCAATGGGTCACAGATGAGACTGACAAGGGACCCCCCCCTTCCTACTCCCCTTCCAAACTCCCTTGCAAAACTCCCTGTTAGCAGCTCCTGTTCGCTCCACCTATGTGGAGTAACTACCTTTTGTCCCTTGACAAATGTCTCCCTCCTTTGCTACTGAGACTTTCTCCCTTTCACCGCTGGCGCCATCAAGTCGCCTCTCATCCCCCACTCATTGATGGGGTGGGTGGCATTTGTGTTTGAATAAAGAAGTCAAGGGCAAAGAAGTGCACCTTGCATTTGGAGTGAAAGGCAGTGAGGTTTGTGATGGTCCTTTGCACTTGTGGGCATTCCTTCTGAAGCTTGGGATTAACTCTGAAGAAAGCTCTGTCTCCTCACAGATAAAGTACTCTTTGTCCACTAGGAATCACGTTGAAAGGAAAAATAATTGCCTTTGGTGTTTGAGCTGAGGATCAGTTTAGTTCTTATAGTTTCACAACTGACTCACATGTCCTTGTTTATAAACTCCATATGTATTTGATCTTTAGGGTTTTTTATGAAAAGAAGTGTTAAAATAAAAACAAGTGGCTGATGACATTTATTGATAATCAGGATGACAGGGTTTAGAGCAATTTATAGATTAAGCTGTAAAACAGATGTAATCACAAAAGTCATAACTTGGGATCTGAGATATGGTCCTGGAAAAATCATTATGGCGATGCTCAATCTTCCAGGAGTATGAAGCAAATAATCAGTATAACTTCTGCAGAAGTTTTAGTGACATCAATAGCATACCTACCATATGTGCTCCAGGACCTTATTAATTTTCAGATCTATTATGTTGCCTGATTCTTCTGTCGATTTACATGGGTGTAAATCAAGAATCAATCCACTGGGTTCAATGGAGCTATATTGGTGTAGTGGAGAGAAGAATCAGACCCAAAGATGGATTAGGTCTTAGGAAGGAAAGACTTTAATGGAGTAAGTTTCTTTTCTTCTGAAAGTAAATAATAGATACAGCCAGTTGTTAGATGCATAAGCTCAGCATGAGAAGAAGTGGGCCAAAATAAATCCCTGATAGATTAAAAAATAAATAATAATCCAAAATCATATACAAAAGGGATATGATGCTTCCTTGGTCTGAGCATACTTTTTTTATCATTTTGTGCTCATATTATGAAACCAATAGTAGGTATTAAGAGGGTAAGTGAGCCAACCATCAGTAATATTTAGTATAGAGCACATCAGATGTCAGAGAGGCATGTGACAGAGGTGTTATAGAGATAGAATTCAACATTCAGTGCAGAAGATGCTGACCCAACACAGAGAGAACTATACATCCCGTTGCTGTTGATCATTTTTCACAAATCCCCAGTTGTTCAATTTGATATGCTGCTCTAAAATGTTAGTGGGTTTTGTTTGTTTGTCTGTTTGTTTTTCCAATCTTTTTCTTTGCTAGCAACCAATAAAATAAAACTATAATATCATAGTGTTGTTTGAAAACATATTTATATTGGTTTATCCTATAAAAAGAGATAATAATGTTATGTTCCAATAATATTAAGTTGCAATGTTATTTGCAAGATTGCAGAGCTTTTAATTTTCTGATTATTTCCACAGTGGGAGTTTCAGCTCAATTTCTACCGAGACACTTCTATCTGTTTCGGTTATTTTTTTATTACAGCTCGAAGCAACAATAATTGCCTTTAGTGTATGAAAACATGACTGAAGAGACAATTGTCGTCCCTAAAGACTAAAATGATCAGCATACATTTTTGATGTAAAATTTTTGTAAATTAATTGCAGGGTCCTATAAATATTATATTTACTAAAATAGTGTTGTCTGCCACCTTCAAAGAAATAATCTTTAAAAAAAAAAAAAACAGGCTTCAGACACAGTATATTTCCTGAGGCTCATGATAAAAACAGGAAACAAAGTATTAGCATTCTTACTTCTCTGATTTTACACTCAATAACTTTTTTCCTCCAAACTTTTTACTTTTATATAAACAATGCACAAAAAGTCAATAAAAAGCTCAACAATCAGGAACCCTTTATTAAAGTGCTTTCCCAGTACTTCACTAGTTAGGAAGGACCAGGGCTGAACAAAAAATGAATTTTCAATCCCACACGAGATTTCAGTATTTTGACATTTGTTTGCATTCCAAATCAAGATGAAAAAATCACTGTCAAAACATTTTTGATTTGGAAGTGTCAGCATTAAATGTTTTGTTGTTTCCAAATTGAAATGTCTTGCTTTTTTGATCTGAAATACTCTTGTTGCGCACCAAGGTGGCTCTGTTGTAGGGAGAGACTAGAATGGAAGATGTACTCCAGATGGGAAGCAGGGCCCCATAGAGAGTTAGGGAACAAGGGACGTGGAACTACAACTCCCATGAGGCACTGCAGCAGCTCAGGTGGACACAGAGATTACTCAGCTCAATGCAAAATGGAACATTTTGTTTTCAGTTTTCCTGAAGGCAAGCAATCTGCTTCTGCAGAAAATTTTGATTGTAACAAAACTCCATTTTCTGACTGGACGGTGTTTCATTCAAAAAAAGATGTAGGCCAGCCCTAATTAGGACCCAGTCTTGTAAATGCTGGGTATTTTCAACTCACATTGACTTGCACAGGATTTGAGAGCACACAGCAGTGCTGAGGAGAGGCATGAATCACGCTCTTAGTCCCCAAAATTGGACTTTGCCTATGCTATTAAAACACTTTGGATAAAGAAATTAACCATTCAGAGGCATATTTGGTAGAGATGGGTGCTGCCAGAGTTCTGCACTGAGAGTGGTACTTATTTCCGACAGGTTTCTTTCCCTTTTAAGCTCTTTTGCTGTCTTGCATCAGGTCTTTTCAACTGCATTTGAAGGTGCTGCAGTAAAAGAGCTACTGAGCAGGTCTCTGTGATAAGTTGGATATGTTTGATAGTCACTGAGTGGAGTTCGTCTTGACATCTAAGTCACTTGGCAAATAGACGGAAAACTGAAAGTACTCCACACTTCCACCTCCCTCATCCGCATGCATGTATTCTGTATTTGACATTCAGCCAGCTCTGCTTAGGGATCATGTCAGCCTGTCCCAATCCAGTGCTAATAATTTTCATTGGCAACTCCCCAGGACATGAAAGAAACAGGAAGAATGAAAGAAGGGACAGGAGAATTGACAGGAGAAAGCAGAGGAAGCAGGAGGAGGCAGTGACAGCTCTGGGAGGGTGGAATATTCAGCTCTGAAATGGAATGCTAACTGATCAAAGAAGGAAGGAGGGAAATAATGCACATTCCCTATCCTTTGTTACTGATGTGGGGGGAAAAATCTAGTTGTACATTTCCTGCAATAAGGACAAACCACATTATCCTATTTTCAATGATATCAGCGTATGATGGCAAACGATGGTATCCATGGCAAATCAACATTGGAAATAAATAAATACTGCTGGGAATTTTGCCCCAGCACAAAGTGATTGCTCCCTCGCAGCAGCTTCTTGCTGCCTCTTTGAGGTACTGAAGTCATATGACCAGGGGTGCCGCCTGTGATCTCACATCTTGCACATTCCCAGTATTGCCATTCTCAAAGGTCCATAAATTATTTGGCAAACTCCCCAAACTCATGAGACTGACTTAAAAAGTCAAGAGATTATGTAGGAAAATCATAAACATTAGGTTCATTTTAGTTGCCTGCTAGTTTTCAAACCTTTAAGGTGCACTCAAGGTCACATTTGCAAGCTTTTACTCTCTGGCCAGAAGGGCTAGAAAATTACCTTTTATTTTACATGAAAGCTCAGATTCTTCTCTAGTCCCAAGTATGAGAGGGGTAGCTATGTTAGTCTGTATCCACAAAAACAACAAGGAGTCTGGTGGCACCTCAAGGACTAACAGATTTATTTGGGCATAAGCTTTCGTATGTAAAAAAACCACTTTTTCAGATGCAACAGAACCAGCAGTGCTCTTTTAACCACAAAAGCTTATGCCCAAATAAATCTGTTAGTCCTTGAGATGCCACCAGACTCTTCATTGTTTCTTTCTCTAGTCCCCTGACTCCAGGAGCTAGGGATTCAAGTAAAGCAGCTATCACAAGGCTCATAATACATTTGTGAGTTAGCAACCCTGCATTCTCTAGGACTGCTCTGGGCCTTTTGTAGATCCCATGCCCTCAAAGATGCTGCAAGAAAAGCATCAATATAAGCACTGTGTTATCTCTAGATTGTGTGAACACCACCTGGGGTCCTGTTGGCTTTCTAGAACAGTGGAAATAAATTGAGCTCTTGAGGCTAGATCTTCAGGTAGGCTAAATAGGCACAGTTCCACTGAAATCAATGGACCCATACCAATTTATTCCAACTGAGGTTCTGGTCCTCAGTTTTATGAGGCAGCAAAGTGAATTGATACCAATTAGTTTCCAGACAAGATTTGTTGCCAGAAACAGAGGTTTTGCCAAGAAAACATGACTCTTTGTTTGAAAGGATTAAGAGTCTGATCCCGCAATCATCCATGCTTAGAACTGGAACTATCTGAAAACCCTATTCAGCAAATTATTGAGTCAAGTACTTAACTTTTGCTATCAGCAAAGTTTTAAGCACGTGTTTAAATCCTGTTGACTTCAGTAGGACTTAAGCAGATATTTCACTGCATTGCTGAATAGGGATGGATTTAAGCAGGTGAATTCAGGATAAAGGGCTAGCCTCTGAATTGTCATTGTTTATATCCATGTTTCAGACTTTAAAGAAAAGTTTTGGTATTTGGTTTTGTTTAGTTTTGAAACAATCTGCAAATTACACAAATGAATAAATAATCCCTTGCACTCCTACATACTTCCTAGATGAAGATCTCAAAGTGGCCTATAAATATTAATAGTTTAACCTTCACAACAATCCTTGGAGTTCTGAAGCATTACTTTGTAACAGGGGAATCAGGTGACGCAGCTCTGAAAAGCACCGGTCTTCGGAGTTGAACAAAGCAGCTGTGTACCAGTGCACAGAAACACAGCACAACAGTTTAGGATAAATGGTAAAAAATAATAACAAACAGGAACATGAAGAATAATTGAACTCAAGATGATTGTGCATTTCTTTTCTGCACTCATGTTTCAGTACTTAAAATGCCTAGAAATGAAGAGACAAGCGATGATGGGAAAATATCCTTTCATAAAGTAATTAAGAGAAAACATTTGTGTTTTATTTAGAACAACAGGAGCTACTGTACAATTGTAATCTTTGTTGGTTGATCTTCACAAGAAAAATATAGGAGAGACAGCCTTTGCCATATTACTTCCCCATTATTCTAATGCATTTCATTTTATTTTAGTGTTTTCAGCTTACAGTAACAGTTTGCATCAGTTTGTTCCCCGTTTTAATGGAGATAAACTCCCTGCTTTCCCCTGAAAAACTTCACAATATGGCTAGAAATGTCAGCAGTATTTAGACAAAATGCTTGTGAAAACATAAAATGGAAACAATACATCTTTCTATAATGGAATCAGTTTGTCTGATTATATCAAACAATGTGCGTTTCCAACTGCCCAGGAGGATCATTAGAGCTTATGAAAATCAAACTCTGTTTTTTTCTGCTTCACACAATATTGGACAACAATATTGTCTCTAGATTCATTTATATATCATCTAGCTTTATAAATAAATGTTGGACTTTATTGTGCTACACAGAACTTGGAGTATGGAATGCATTTAAAAATAAACACAACAAAAGAAAAAAAACTATCTTTTTAAGCAAGAAACTATTATGCACAAATCGTAGTTGGAAGGATAATCTCTCTAGTAGATAGAGCACTGGACTGGGACTCTAGAGACCTAGGTTTAATTCCTGCTTTGGTCACAGATTTCCTGTGTGACCTTGGGAAAGTCACTTCTATGCTGTGCATTACTAGATCTATTTCATTCCTTAAACGGATTGTGGTCACATCACAATAGTCTAGGTGTGAGCTATAATTCAAAAGTTCTTTCTGCTCCTTCATGAAACATCACTCCTACCTTCTTCCCCATCTGTAAAATGGGGATACTACTCCTTTAACTTCACAGGAGTGTTGTAAGGATAAAATCCATTAATGATTCTGAAGTGCTCGGATACTACAGCGATGAGGGCTATACAGTGGAGAGACTTCTAGACAGAATAGTAGAAAATCAAATTACAGATATTTTACAGCAGTTAAAAACAAAGTTTGTTGCAGAAAGGCAAACACAAAGGAAGATTAATAAGTATTGTGTGCTTGAATGTTATAGTGTTACTGGGAAGCTGGGAAGCCATTTCAGCTTTTTTAGTTTATTTGCATATAAGCACTACAAGAATGTTCACGCTCCACAATGGCTTAAACGGTTTCATTACTCACAGCTTTTCAGCCTTTTGTCTCATGTTTTTCAGATTCAGTGCTAGTGTCTCCCAGAAGGATGTGAAGTTAGGGGAACCACTTCTGCTTTGTGGACAGAGTTCTGTCATATTGACCATCAACTGCTGAAGAAGTTAGTGCATGTGTCAGCTGTAGAACCCTAAGCTTCTAGGTAAAGGATGATAACATGCAATGATTTCAGTTTATTTAAATTAATGTCTAAAGCTTTTACGAATATAAAGAACTATTGAAGATAATAAATCACAAATTGAATATGGGCTTAAACAGAAAATTGCATATGTTAAAAGATTTTTTTAAACTGCTACTATCAATTTGCAACCTATGTCTCCTTGGTCTAGGATTTTCTGTTAGTACATGTATCCCTCATTAATAAAAAGCAAATGCTCTTCCATAATGAACATTAACAATTGGAAAAGAGCTAAAAATAAAAATAATGACATACAGTGCTCCAGATCAAAGTGGGCCTAAAAATTCAAAAAATGGGGTTTTAAAAAGTTTGAAGCAATACATAAAATAAATGAATAAACAAAAATCCATGTGGTGTTACTCCAATTTCACAGTAATGCAACTGCACGGATTTCAGTTGAGTCACGCCAGCATAAAACTGGAGAAATGCAGTGGTGAATTAGGCAGTACATTTTAGAGTGCACCAGGTCTTGTGCCCTGGTTGACACAAATGGGAGAAGGTACCAAGAAGTCCAGTATGACTCTCAGATAAGGATCAACTGTTAACTATCTGAAGCCATATCAAGAGACAACACCGCCAAAGTTTTCAACCTGTTTTGCACCCGAATGGTAGTGGAAATCTGGTGGATCTGCTCAGTTGAGGTTTCCTCTGATTTGGATATATTCCCAGGATTCACAGATGTGGTGTAGCTGGCACTACATCACCCCTCCTTCCATTGCCATGGTAGAGAGAATTCCCAGGAAAGAAGAGGGTATGGTTAGTACTCCCTTTTACTCTGGAGATTTCACATCTGTTGGAATAGCCCCTGGGGGTCACAGGGAAAAACTTTATTCTACCTACATGCTTAAATTGTTGTCACCACCAGAGTATCCAAGTACCTCACAATCATGAATGGATTCCATCTTCACGATATCCCTATGCGGTATGGAAGTATTATCTCCATTTTACAAATAGGAAACCGACACACAGGGCAGATGAAGTGACTCAACCAAGGTCATATAGGAAATCCATGGCTGAACTAGGAGTTGAATCCTGGCCTCCATCTAGTGCCTTATCAGCTAAGGTACTGCTCCCACAGCAGTTTACTATAAGCTATAAAAATCTCTGCTATGTCTATATGAATGTGCTTTTTCTTCTTTAATGCTCTGTCTCTCAGACATCTAAGTTTAGAATTTTTCTGTGGCCCCATTGTTTCCTGTCATGTACTTGGTAGTGATGTTTTCCTACTTGCGTTATTTGCTTTCTAAAGCTGCTCCATTCATGGAGTTCAGTAAATGGTGTGTTTGCCATCAGAACAAATTTGAGTCTAGTTCTAATTATAGCAACAAGCTGCTTTCTTCAAGCATATTATGGGTGTTTCATTATTTTAAATTGTTATCTTCCATATTAATTACAGAAACAGTTGATCTTTTCGGTGAAGCTAGCAGCTGCAAATCCTCCCAATTTTTTAAACTTCTCCTTTTGATAGGTAAAACATCAGGTAAAAATTAAATCAAATTATTATATTATTCAGCAGAAAAAATAACAATATGTAGATTACCAAAGCATTGCATCCAGATTTTATAGGGTTACACTGCTTAGATTTACTCAACCATATCCCATAGTATATGATCACAGCCAGCTGCACACAGCATAGCTCAATCATGAACAAAAAAAGCCCTACATAAATCATGCAGCAATGGCAATGTTACTAATGGGACCTTCAAAATAAAAGGATGCTGGAAAGTGTATTTGAACAGGACTTACATAATTGCCCTGTAGGATCTGTGCATAGTATTGTTGGTGAGACATTCATTTTCTTGCAAATCCTCTAGATTTAAAGTGCGGGGCAAAATCACACCGAATGCATTATGCATAAATTAACAATATATTCAGAGTCATAACAAAGAGGACAGGTGATTTAGTATTTATTGCATGATATTTTAATACTCAAGCCAGCAGACACATAAACAATCACCTTTTCTCCTTGTTAAAGTCAACACCTGAAATTCATGCAGATTTAGATTATTGAATATTAGTAACCACTTCTTTCTGCAACTTCTGCTTGAAAATAAAAAGCATAAAACAGTTAACCACAAATTCCATTTTTCTCACACTTTTACCAAATTCCTATCTTTTTTCATTCAATGAGCTGTACCTTTAAGTGGCAATAGGAAGTCACTCCTGCTTATGGAATATAAGGTAGTGAGACTTCTCAACTAGAAGATGGACTTTACCTTTCTGTTGTGATTGGGACCCTGTGACTGATACGATGTTAAGAACCAGACAGGACAAACTTAAACAAAATATTGGTTGAGTGTTAAGAAAAATGTTCTAAGAGTGAAGTCAGCTCCCAAAGGGAATGACATTGAATGACATATTTAAAGCTTGACTGGAGAAAATACTAGACATTTTACTGTAAGGAATAATCCAGTATTGGCTGAGAGATAAGTTGCATAGGTCTCTTCTGTCTGAATCATTTCCGACAATGTGCTTGGTACTGTTTTCAATCATGGTCACATTGCAGACTGTGGGAGTTTTGCAATAGATCACAGCTACACTGGAAATCTTGAAATCAGAATCTGGCCTACTATGACAGTGCTCTAAGGACAGAGATTCTCGATGTTTAGTATTGGCTGAAGAGGAAATATATTTTTTTCTTTAAATGACAAGAATAAAGATTGGGAAATTTTACAGTACTTCGACTAAAGGACTTTCAAATGTTTCTTCGTTAATTTAGCTCATTCACGTCAGGCATACAAGGAAAAAGAAAAAGAAAGGAAAAGAGAAATAAAAAAACAAAAACCCTGAAGTTCAACCGATCAATGAAGCATTTTCCCAGAGGAGCCAATGAACCTAGGCTAGTATAAATCAAGAGTTTATAATAAAAGATCAATGATCCTTTTTCCTAAAAGGATCAATAAACATTTCCAAACATGTTTTATCCAATCCAGAAAGACTTTCGCAATGACTAACACCCCAAAATTAACTCTCACAGCAGCCAGTTAGATACTACTGCTAGTTCTCTACATTTCATTCTCTCTTATTCACGTGTCCTTCCCAGTTTGCATCAGACCAATTAATATCTTTCCTTCCCTAACAGGTCTCTAGATAATACACAGCAGCATTTGTCTGTGTGGCCTAGCATTAAACAGGGACCATTAAACAGTCAACTCCTATCTCTTCTATAGAATTAATGTCATTTTAACTCCTAACATGCCTCTCTGCACTATACTGTGTAAGCAAGATATTTTTAAGAAGTCACCGGAGAATCCTCTTTTTTTCCTGGCTCTTTTTTCCCATTTAAATCAGGGTATAGTAAATGTAATTTAGGTCCTATATCTGGGAACTATCCCTTGAATAGCTAATTTTATTTTTCCATATATAGATAGAAACACACAAGGAGGATTGACTCCCCTTTTGTAACAACAAATGCAACCAAATTGAGCTTTTGTTGTTGTTTGCAAGCTGTGCATTTTACTACTTGTATGTTAGCTAAAGATATAAACAAGGCATTTATCAAGATTTTTAAAGTCATTTTATTTATCCTCCTGATGTTTATAGTAACTCTTTGGAAGCTTGAAACAGAAATTATATTTTGCTTGCCAAAAATTGATTTTGCCACACTGTATATTTATATTACACTTGTTAGTTATTATTGTAGGGTTGCTAATGAGAGGTGAGCTGTTAGTGTTGGTGGAAGCACTGGATTTTCTGGTTTGGGGAATTCTTTTAGAAATTATTATTATCTGTTTATATTTTTTTTAAATTATGCCATTTCTTTTTTAAAAAACGTAGGAAAATGGCATGAATGTTGCAGATAAATATGGTCAGAAGCATCTACTTGGGGCATAGGATGTACCCATTACATTATTCCCTTTCTGCTATCCAGAGCCTTTTGGTGAGGTAAGGGGGAGGTATTGGCAGAACAATGAGTTTTAGAGTTGATGCCACATTGAGATAGTTCATATCCCTGAGCTAATGTTGCAGGCTACTTGCAGACTCAGACAGATACAGTTGCTTTGGTTAAATTCAGTTCATGATTTCAAGCTTTTCCTTTCAACCATGAGATCTAGACTTTTATTTTAAAGAAAACTGAGATTTGATGTTACCCTTCTGATTCCAGGAGCTGGGGACCAGATCCTCAAAGGTCTTTAAGTACTTCACTCCCACAATGGGAGTGAGTTATCTAAAGACCTTTGAGGATCTGTGCCTAGGACACTATGTGCAGGCTTTTAGTATCTATGCCTTAATCCATCCCTGTATTCGTGGCTTCTATTTTTTATCTTTTGAATGCTCCAGGATTTGCTCTTATCAATCTTCTTATTGTTAATTGACTTTTTGCTTTCCACAGGATCACTCACTATGAGAGTGAGAGAATGCAGCTCTCTTCATGAGGCAGAGGTTTTGGTTGGGCCTGCAAAACCATTTTCCCCACCCCCTCTCTCAGATATAACCAACAGCTTTTCACCTGGAGCACAGCTCTGCGGAACCTGAGGATGATTAATGAGATGACACTTTGGGACTTACTAGGCTCATTTAAGAGGTGTGTGAAACAAGATCTTCAGGTCATTGCCAGCCTGCTGCTGCAGGAGAAGCTGAGTCCATGATGTTTGTGCTGAGTCTATGAACAGCTCCTTTATACCTCAAAGAAATGTTTCAAGGGACAATTGTCTGAATAAGCTGCTGATCCAGGGACCACTGGGTTTGGTGAATGTTAGCACTTGACAAACATTAAATTGGTATTCATTACAACCTCCCTTGTGAAGTAGGTTAGTATTGATGTCCCTGTTGTACAGATGGTGAAACTAAGACATAATGGTAAAACAACTTGACTCAGACCAAAAAAGAAAGTCAGTATCAGAGCCAGAATTAGAATGCAGGAATCCCTTGCTTTGTCCTGAGGTTACCCCACTGCTCCTTGCTGATTTATCCACTGTTATGTTGCCCCTTTTTGTGACCAGAGATCACGCTGGTTGCTCATTGGTCACTGCAGGCAATCAGCCTGGAGGAAGCTTGCAAAAGCAATAGCGTGATCTGCAGCATTGCCTCCCAAAGCCATCAGAATCAAGCTGGGATCCTCCCCTCAGTCAGGGTGATGCAGAGATGAAATCTTTGGACACCGTTAGTAACTGCCTTCTGGAGCAGCTAGTCCTGGAACCTACAAGGGATGAGGCAATTCTTGATTTAGTCCTAAGTGGTGCACAGGATCTAATGCTAGACGTGAATATAGCTTATGTGTGTATAACTGATATTCCCTCTGAAGCATGTGGTATTAGCTATCTAAAGAAAGGATATGGGTTAAATGGACCATTGGTCTGACTCAGTATAGCCATTCTTATGTTCTGATGTTATCTATGAAACTGTAGGTTTCAGTATCCCAAAGGCCAGCCCTGGATAGCAGTAGATGGGACCATGTATAACACACTGGGCCAGACTCATCCTTGATGTAAAAAAGTATAACTCCTTTGCCCACACCAGGGCTACATTTGGCCTATTTGCATCTGTTAATAAATGAGCAAAAGCAGTAATACATAATGTATCTGTTTTAAATGATGGCTATAATAGTCTATAATATAAAATTATACTCAGCATATATATTTATATTAGGAATTAAACAACTATGTTGTTTTTATAACGGAAAAGATCTCTGGAAACAATAGCAGCAAAATGACTTTTATTTGCTAAGAACAACAATTCAAAACTGCTAATCCCAACAATTTTTACTACAGAATCAGCTAACAAGAAACACATGACTCTTTAATGACAGATATCTTATAAAGTAATAGGATGCATGTTGCTGCTGTTTTGTTTTGTTTGTGAGTCAAGATGACTAAAAAGCAATCTGCAATTCACATTTTAACTCATTATTGTATGTTTCCCATATGCTATCCCTGTTTCTTTTCTTGCTCCTTTATTAGGACAGGTACAAAAAGCCATACCACTGATATGTATCTTCATGAGCATAGCCAGCTAGGATAGCTACTGGTCACTAGTTCAATGAAATCACAAACAGAGAAGGGGGAAAGGAATTTTGTTTTGTTTTGCCAGGGAGGGGAAAGGAGGAGAAATAGATTTGTGACCAGAAACGGAAAGGCTGCCCAGAAAGTTTTGAGACAACACAACTAGAAGTAATCCAAGACAGCAGAGCAAAAAAAAGTATTGTGAACAATCCTGTTAAAACTATTTCAAATTGAGAATCTTGGTAGGGGATGTAACCAGGCTGCATATTCAAGACTTGCTTCTATAGTTAATATGATGGTAGGTCCAATCAATGTATAGATACAGAATCTGGAATCATGAAACAGAAAAGCAGTAAGGAGAATTGTCACTTATAGACAGCTGACATGTTAGGGAAACTCAGTAGATATGCAGAAAGCAGTAATAGATTTTGCATTTAGATTGTAATTTCAATCATTGGCACTGAAATGTTAAGCATGCAAAAAAATAAGCTTTTTAAATAAAAAAAATATTCTATTATGCCTGTCACAATAATGCAATACTCCTTGTTGTGCTTACCTTGAACTGCAGGTGACTATGGAGCGATGTTACAGGACAGAAATACACTTGTGAAATATTCACGAGCTGATATCTTTGCAGCCCCATGGGACCTGTGAAGAGCTCTTTTTTCCCCCACATCTCTTTCTCAGACTTTAAATAATGAGCAGCAGAAAAGGTATGAGACAACATGTCTGTGTGTCTCCTTTTAAATCTTTTCTTACATTACCTTGTTATCTGTTCTCAAGAGCAGCAGGTATTCCAGGAGTTCAGAGTGTATCCATAGCAAAAACACCCAGCAAAACAGAATGCCAGAAGCTGTAGCTTCTGGAACCAGATCCAGTAGGTAAAATATAATACTAGCATGCAGGGAGAGGGGTTGGTTGTAAGGTGCAGTGTGAGGATGAAGAGAGAATTTTTGCCTAGCAAAGTTTGGGGAGAATAAATATTATTGTCTGATCTGGGAAACTGATCTAGTACTCTCAGTCTTGTCTATTCACATAAAATGTCTTTGAATGAAAGCTACAAAACTTTATTAATGTTATAGATGGCCCAAGCTGAAAACTTCATGTCCAGAATGGAATTTCAAGCTCTCCAGTGTTCAGGAACATTCAGATCAGTGGTTTCAGTTTAGCCCTTTGCCACAATCACAAGATGAAAATGGATCAAATTCTGGATTCGGAGCATACCGCTTGGGGCAGGGACTGTGTTGTTAACACAAGAAAATAAGAACATAAGAATGGCGTACCGAGTCAGACCAAAGGTCCATCTAGCCCAGTATCTGTCTACTGACAGTGGCCAATGCCAGGTGCCCCAGAGGGAGTGAACCTAACAGGCAATGATCAAGTGATCTCTCTCCTGCCGTCCATCTCCATCCTCTGATGAACAGAGGCTAGGGACACCATTCCTTACCCATCCTGGCTAATAGCCATTTATGGACTTAACCACCATGAATTTATCCAGTTATCTTTTAAACACTGTTATAGTCCTAGCCTTCACAACCTCCTCAGGTAAGGAGTTCCACAAGTTGACTGTGCGCTGCATGAAGAAGAACTTCCTTTTATTTGTTTTAAACCTGCTGCCTATTAATTTCATTCGGTGACCCCTAGTTCTTGTATTATGGGAATAAGTAAATAACTTTTCCTTATGCACTTTCTCCACATCACTCATGATTTTATATACCTCTATCATATCCCCCCTTAATCTCCTCTTTTCCAAGCTGAAGTGTCCTAGCCTCTTTAATCTTTCCTCATATGGGACCCTCTCCAAACCTGTAATCATTTTAGTTTCCCTTTTCTGAACCTTTTCTAGTGCTAGAATATCTTTTTTTGAGGTGAGGAGACCACATCTGTACACAGTATTCAAGATGTGGGCATACCATGGATTTATATAAGGGCAATAATATATTCTCAGTCTTATTCTCTATACCCTTTTTAATGATTCCTAACAGCTTGTTTGCTTTTTTGACCACCTCTGCACACTGCGTGGACTTCTTCGGAGAACTGTCCACGATGACTCCAAGATCTTTTTCCTGACTCCTTGTAGCTAAATTAGACCCCATCATATTGTATGTATAGTTGGGGTTATTTTTTTCCAATGTGCATTACTTTACATTTATCCACATTAAATTTCATTTGCCATTTTGTTGCCCAATCACTTAGTTTTGTGAAATCTTTTTGAAGTTCTGCACAATCTGCTTTGATCTTAACTATCTTGTTGTTGTCTATATTTTGTGCTGCCTGGGGCACATTGAAGGCAAAATTCCAATCTGCTATGAGATCTGACTTCAGTGGAACTGCATCTACTTTCACCAGGTCTGATTTGGCCTGAGTGTGCATAATAACAAAGTTAGACATGGAAGAGATCTAAAGGGAGAATCCATCCCCATGCCAGGACAGGATATAGTCAGTCCCCTGACAGACAACACATCAGATATTACATTCCCAGAGCTCTAACCCTGCTAACCGTTTTTTATTTCCCATACATTTGAAAGTTGCTTATATAACAGGTACTTTCCCACAGTGGCTTTAAAAGCCTTTATTTCCTTTCTTTTATTATTTCAACAGACCAACAGTCATTGCAACACAGATGGCTGTAAATCAAATCAAGTTGAAATGTAGGTCTGACTCATCTCTGTACAATATACTATTTGTTTGCATTACATTATCTTGGAAACCTATAACCAGTATGGACTAACTACATGTTCACACATGGCAAAAAAAGATAAAAGCTCTCTGATAATAACATAAAAGCTAAATAAAATTACAGATAAGTTTCAATATTAGACTTGCTTTGTAATACCTTTGAAGTACTATTGATGTCAGGTATTATTAATTATGATTATTATTATTACAGTAGTATTCTGACACTCCAATCAGGACCATTGTGCTAGGTGCTGTAGAACTTACTATGAGACAGTCCCAGCTGCAAAAGCTTACAATCTAAATAGATAATATAGACAAAGTATCAGCAAAATGAAGGATTATATACCCATTTTACACATGGGGAATTGAGGCACAGAGAGACCTAGTGACTTGCCCAAGGTTACACAGAATGTCTGTGGCAGAGTTGGGAATTGAACCTGGATCACCCTAGTCCAGTTCAGTGTTTACCCACAAGATCATATTTCCTCTCTAAAATGTAACAATTTGCTGTAAAAAGCAGCATGGTCTTTAAAGCAGTAGTGGACAATCTTTGTCTCACTGAGGGCAGTAGAAGTTTGCCAAAAAAGCAACATGGTCCAATGTACCTTCCATATATATTTACATGAAATTTAGAACAAATGCACAAACCACCATTGTAATTGTAGAGGGGAACAAGGTTTGCTGCAGAGTTTACCAACACTGAGAACAAAAAACCAAGGTGATACGTAATGTCACAAGAGCTAGAGAGCATACAGGAGCACTTGTTTGTTAGATCAGATAGTTGCCTATTTTGGCCACACTTCGTGTCTGAGACATAGTAAACCAAACTGAAGAGTCCCAGGGGCTTGTATTTAGGGTTCTGCAGACCATACTTCAGTCGCCCTACTGTGAATAAACAGTAAAGGGGAGATTTTCAAAGACACAAGTTTAGGTTTTCCTTGACAGTTGGGCACTTCTATTTTGTGTCTTTGAAGGTCATCCTGGTAGGTATAAAAGATTCCATTTAATCTCTTATGACGTTGCTCCCAATGGGTAATCCCAGTTACTCACACGAGTAATTCCATTTAGGTCAGTGGTACTATTTGCATAACCAAAGGTTTCAGGATTGCCCCCAATGTAAGAAATATACCATGTTGATATTACACCTGATTTCCTTTCTTTTAAATTCCTTTTTTTTAAATGCAGATTTTTCTTTTAGCATGATGGGAGCTTTAGTAGTTACTTTTCAATATTAATGTTATTGCTTTCCTATAGTTGCTTTTGTTCTGTAGTTCTAGGGGGCCTTGTCTAATCCCATATGTAGCATGTTTATTAGATGCAATATTTTATCTCTTGGACTCAGTGCCTGACACTATCATTTTGTTCTTATTTCAGTAAGAATGATCCCCCTCCTCCTGGCCTTGACAGAAGCAAATGGTTTTCTTTATCACAAGAGAAAGTTAGGAAGGTGGCCTTCAAAAAGACAAAATGAACTGTATATATTTGTGCCTTAATTCAATTTGTAGCATAAACTCCAACTCTAATAAAGTAACTTCATAACATTAGTTAGAACTGGGATGGAGCTGGGGAGTTTGGGTTTGTTTTTAATTTGTTTGTTTTTAGTATACGGGGCAGCCGATCCTACTGTGTCTGTCTGCCACTTCTTGGTTTCATAACCTATATCCTTGTGAAACTAGAACAAAATATCACAAATGCTCACATGATTTCTGATTTTCATCAGGAATTCACTATCTGTGTGCTTTAATCAAGTGATAATAGGTAGGAACCATTCCAACTTTCAGTTGACAAAAGCACAATACAAGTGGTTTGATCAGAACTCCACCTTGGATACAAATTCCAGGTGGATTTTCCCAGGCTTTGTAAATCTATTAAAAAAGAATATATTCTCTACACAATTAGATTCTGAAAATAAAGGCAGTGAGTAGAGTAATTTATTTGGATTCCAAAGCCACCTAAAAAATAAAGATATAATTTCAGCCATCAGGTGTAAGACTCATAAATGAGTTTCCAAAAGCTTTAGCTGCTAAGAGCTTGAAATGATTCCCATAAGAAACACATAACCTACTCTGGAAGAAAGGACCTCCCCATCTACTAAAGTGTAGCTATGTAAATGTTCTACATATATGTTTGTCAGAGGCCATTATTGCATACAAGTTCTCATTTTGTATTAATTTTCAATAACTGGTCAACATCTGTGTATGCAGCCAGCGAAGCTGCATATAATGCAATAGACCCAAAGGTTGTTAGCTGCCCAGTGATTGCAAAGTACAAATTCCCATTCAATGCTTGCAAGTGAGATTACATACATTATTGAGGTGACAGGTATAGTATGCAATGATGAACCTTCTGTCAGTCAGGCAGAGGTCAAGTTAGAATTAGTTGCTCAGGAAGCCAATCAGCTTCTCTCACAGTCTTAAAAAAAATCTGTTTAATATCTTTCTCCCCTGGAAAATGGGGAACAGAGTTGATGTTGTTTGCTGGTGTCAAGTGGTCAGAGATTTAGAGTGCTGGAGGTCTCCTTTAACTCTGCGAGCTGCATTCTTTGTGCCAACATCGATTGCTGCCTTTGCTGAGCCCCTCGACTTTCCCAAAGTGGAATATGGAAAAAAGCAGTAACATGAACAGTACTGGGAAGCCAGGAGTTTGATTCCAGTGTTGGCGAAGCCAAACTAAAATCACTTTGGTCGCCCATTACTAGGAACACCATAGATTTTTCCACGTTTAGTGGCTTTTACAAAACATAAAATAGGGTTAGTTTAAAACTGACAGCTTAGCGGGTTGACCTATTGCTTTTAGGAATATAAAGCGATGTCCAAGTCTCACATGGAAGTATACATAAGTAAAGTGAGTAAAAGGGGCAGCATAACTGTCTTTTGATTGATAGTCACTAGCAATACAGGGGTGTAACATTATCCAGTATTATGCACAGATAAGAGTATCAAACCTAGATAATACCCAGGACTCTGTTAACCACATTGTTAATGATAATAGCTTAATCTTCTTTGTATCATGTAGGTACAATGTTACTGATAGCTACAGAATGTAAGGAAGGGCAATGCTATTTTAAGTTAAAATAAGGCATTCTGAGCAAATCCTCAGACTAACAGTGTTGACCAAATGTAACATCCTGATCCAAAGTCCATGGAAGTTAATGAAATCGGACCCAAAGTGGGCCTTTATTTTCTTTTACATTCTTTAATCCTTCATTTGCACATGCTAACCTGGTGGTTAAGCACCTGGCTAACAGATCTGTGAATGCAAACATTGACCTTTAACATGCTATGGGGCTGACTTACATATATGTGTACTTAAAAATTAAAGAGGCCCTTTCAAAATGTGCCTCCCTGGACAAAAGTCAGCCCTGGCATGTAGCAGTTCAATGCACACTGAAGTAACTGGTTTTGCCAAGGCTAAAGTTGTTTTGTCGGGCCTATTATTGAATTGGTTAGACCAGAGGTTCTCAAACTGTGGTCCGCAGACTTTCAGGTGGTTCATGGATAGTTCCCTCTAAGATGCACACCTGGGTGGCTGCACACGAGAGAATGAAGGAGCCGCACAGGCGTGGCTCCATTAATTAGGTGCCTGGACCCTGGAGAAGACGCACATGTAGGTGAGGTGGTAGCCTTGGGGGGAATCTGGAGTAGGTGGGAGGGGGAAGTGGAGTGAGAAGAGAAGGTGGGGGAATTAGGGACATGCAAGACTGCAGTGGCCAGAAAAAGAGGTGACTTTCCCCAATGCCAGGGCTGTGGCTGCTGGGGAGAGATGGCCCTCCTTCTCAGTGCTGTGGCGGGGGAGAGACTCGACTGTTTCCCAGACCCAGCTCAGAGGCTGCCACTGCGGGGGAGAAAGGGCACATCCATCGCATTAGAAAGGCAAGACTACTGATATTAAAATATGAGTTGTGTGCTTTTATTTGTAGAACAAAAAAATGTTAATTATAATTAATATTTTTTTTATATAGTGCTTTTATCCAAAGCACTCTCCTGGAACATACTTAGTACCTCTCCCATCCAATAACCCACTATTGCCCTCCACCCCTTGGAAGTCAAACTGTGGGGATCCAGAACTCTTCCTGGCTCATGAACCCTTTCTCTATGACCCTTCTCGCTTATTAAAAATAAGCACCCAGATTACACACCCCAGTTCCTATATCTCTCTAATGATACTTGCAGTGGTCACCACCTTCCCCAGCATACCAGGGATCAAACTGGGAACTTCCAGAGCTGACAGCATGAATCTCTGTAACATGGGTGCTGTAACATGGATTTGGCTCAAATGGGGACATGTAACATACACTGAGACATGCTCCCCTGATCCATTCAGCTGCCAAGCTCTCCCATCCCAAGATACACTACATAGGTTATGGAATACTGTGTTCAGTTCTGGTGTCCACAATTCAAGAAGGATTTTGAAAAATTGGACAGAATAGAAGAGCCATGAAAATGATTAAAGGGTTAGGAAACCTGCCTTATAGTGATAGATGTAAGGAGGACAATCTATTTTGCTTTAACAAAGAGATGGTTGAGTGACTTGATTACACTTTAAGTACCTACATGGGGAACAAATATTTAAGAATGGACTCTTCAATCTAGCAGAGAAAGTTATAACACAATCCAATGTTTGGAAGTTGATGTGCTAGACAAAGTCAGACAGGCAATAAGGGATACATTTTTAACAGTGAATGTGATTAATCATTGGAACAATTTACAAAGGATTGTGGTGGATTCTCCATCACTGGCAATTTTTAAATCACTCTAGGATATGCTGTAGGAATTACTTTGGGGAAATTCTATGGCCTGCGTTATACCCGATGTCAGACTAGATGACCACAATGGTGCCTTCCAGTCTTGGAATCTATAAAATCTGCTTGAAATTTTACACTTCACTTTTACTTTGTGATGGATCCTGCAAAATCTAGGAGTTATCTTGAATATAAACAAACACACACAGAGAGTTGAATCCAGAGAAAAATGTTTGGTTTTAAATTCAAGTGATCCCACCATGTTGTTTTATCCTGCCCCAAAATGCACTTCCATGGCTTGAAGGGGCTCCTAGTGCCAACCCAAACCAGTGGGAGTTCCTCATAGAATGGCTGCATTGGAACTACATTGCTAGGGAGAGGGGGACTCCAGAACTGAAACCATGGCCCCATTGACTTCAGTGAGGCCAAAATGTCACCCCCTCAAGCTTCAAAAGAGATGAGAAGCCATCTTTGTGGATAGCCTCAGTCTCCCAAGATCCACACAGGCCTCACAGTTTTGCCTTTCTTTTAGCTTCTTCCCTTAGTTTTGTGGAAAGGAAGGGGTGAAACATCCTGTGGTTATCAGAGCTGGAAAACCAGTCTGATCCTGATCTCAGTTACATCAGTGTAAAAAAGGAGTTACAGTGGTGTAAAATCCATGGGAGTCAGGTTGGAATTGGGCCCACAGTAGTCAGGGTGACTAGCAATAAACCAAACCAGCCAATTTCTTAGTTTCAGGTGGTCCAATTCAACTATCGTGTACTGTGTTCACACACAATCAAAAATATGTTCTTAGAAATTATCCTGAAAATATTGTCTCTCTTTTGTCCATCCATGAGATATTTTGGCTATACTGAAACATATGCTTATAGCTGAGTGTCCAATCCTATTCCACTTGCAGATTTATCTCTAATAAAATGTATAAATGACAGAGTTCATCATAACCCTAGAATTTAGTTTTATGAAACTAACTTCTACCCCCCCCACCTCCATTACATTAACTCACTTTCTATCCCCTCCCTAAAGATGCTATTCATTAAAACATAGAATAGAAAATATCTATATGTGCATTTCTGCTTATTAGCTGTGCTCGCTGCCTCATCATTTGCCAAATTCTTATTTGTTGAACAAGAAGGACAGAAGCAATGTGAAATCAATCTTTTTTGCTTGGCCAGATAAACATAAGTCACGATGAGAGAAAGGAATCTGGGGAGAAAGATAGATAGGGAGAAAGAAAATAAAGCAGGAAAATAGAAAACACCATCCCAATGGTGATGGATAACTGAAGTGAATGTGTCAGGACGGTATTATGTAAATTACCAAGGCAGCCAAGCAGTGCACTGGTGATTACAGAGGATGTGAACAATGTTGTGGTCCCCAGATGCCACCGTGCCTTGTTATTTTTCTTCCCTCGAACTACCCTTGGGGTGGATTCTTCCTGACCCTGGTCTTTGAAAAAATCCTCCAAGATTTAAAAAAAAAAAAAAAAAAAAAAGGTTAGAGGACATCATGTGACATTTCTCTAAATCAATCCCTCCCTCCCTCTTTTTTGCCAGTCAAACATCCTAAAAGCATCTTTTGTGTAGATCATTGAAGGATTTGACTTATCAAGCACTGTGATTACTGCATGGTCTCAAGGTCAACAACACTTAAAAGAAAAGAGGGAAACAGAAAGGAGCTTTGATATTGGTAGGCATTGAACTGTACAGATACTGGTCCTTGTTACTCTATACTTCACCTTTTTCCTTCGTTTTTTGTTGTTGTTTCCTTAATTGTTTATGATCGTTTCTTATTTGTCCTTATATGAACTGGACATGGACCCAAACCCAAATATATATAATCAATAGAAATGCTTATAAATAAACAACAAATATCCAGCTCCTCCATACGACTCCCAAGATTGGGGCACAGAAAATAATGAACCTCCAGTTGGCTTAGGTTCTGCAGAACCGAACTCACAAGTCACAACTCACCCTGAGTTTTGCTAAGACTATTTAAAATAGAGATGGGCCAAGATCAGAACCATTTTTCTGAATCCCTTCCACCACCATATTTCAGTGTTTTATATCATTAGAGCCCAGATCCAAACCACCTCTGGTTGTGATTTCGCAGAGGGTTGCCTGTATGGAGCAGATTCTATGCCTGAACCTCTAATTTAAATTTATTGTGTTGGTAAATACTGACACTTCGGTAGCAACCACTGCAGCTAAATACTCCCAAAGAGCGAGAGGAATGAGTGTGTATATTAATAGTTGAGGAATAGGGTAGATGAGTACAACTAGGCCACATAAAGAAAACGGGGGAAATTCTGGCCCTTTTGAAGTCAGTGGGAATTTTGCCACTAACTACAACAGGACCAGGATTTCACTCAACATCTACATTATTGCACAAAATGTCAGACACAACACAAACGGTTGGAAGATGGGAGGGGAAGTATTACAATATACTTTCAACTAATGTTCATATGATTTTTTAAAGAAAATCACTTAGGGCACATTCACACCCCATTTGTGTGGTCACATGTGGCTAGCAAGGATGCTCACAACTTTACGTCACCTTTGCTCTATATTGATCAGGCTGGCTGACCACAGGGACAGATATAGCAGGCAAAGGTCAGGGAGTCATAGGGAAGCCCTGGTCGCACCTCTAGCTGGCCACAGGGAGGAGTACACTAGGGTCCTCTTAAGCAAAAGGTCAGAGTATATAATCATAAGAGCCAGCCACATCTGGCCTTAAAAATCTATCATCCAGGATTTGAGGACCAGATCTTCCTTTATGTGAATACAGCACCTATTGCAATGGGGCCCTGACCCAAGTCCACAGGGTGCTACCACGATGTAAATAATAAATAAGAATCATTAACTGTTATTGCTATTTTTATTTTAATAGCAGTTTCTTGGACTAAGTACTGTACCCAGTGTACAGTAATACATTTCCCAGCTGTGCTGTGGGACTATCCAAGAGAACTTGATAACTGACACTTGTGCAGGTTTAATTTGAAATTGCATGTCATTATATAATTGAGAACATGCATCTTTAAGGCAAATGTAGCAGGAAATGGGCATCTTGCTAAAAGTTATTTGAAATGCAATAATTTAGTTTAATGGAATTTATATCTCTGGAAACTGTCATGGGGCCTCTCATAAGAAGAATTGTTTGTTTTATGTGTGTGCATGCACTAGTGAAAGATGTTAGATTCGTAGCCTCAAAGACTGAAGTCCTCTCCCCATAGAACATGTACAGTTACCCTATCCTGACTGTGCACTTTGACTTGATTTGTCAGGTTATTTATCTGTGGGTTTAAAAAGATTATTAAGGGTACCCAGAGTACTGGATGGGCAATCTTTTATCGTAACATATAAAAATCCAAATAAACCATTAAACAAACACAGAATTAGAAGGAAAATGTGGGTATACCCTTGACACCTTTAGTATTAATCAGGCAAAATCTCATTGTTGTCAAACAGCGGGCCCATTATTCAGTTACTTTTGTGCTAAGACATGTCTTTTTTAAAATGTATTATGCAATATTATTTGTATCACAGTAGTAACTAGAGACCTTACACAGCTCCATTGTATTAGCCACTGTACTTACAAATGGTAAGAGACAGTCCATGTTCCAAAGAGTGTATAGTTTAAATACAGACAAAGGCAGGATTATTCCCATTTTACAGATGAGGAACTGAACACATGGATTCAGATTCTTATCCTGTTAATATGAATTTATGAGCTTCAGTTTACACATATAAATAATCCTATTGGAGTTAAGGCTTCCCAGGATCTAGTATTCAATGATTTACCAAAGGTCACAGAAACAGGCTTGTAGCAGAGCTAGTAATTGAACTCACATCTTCTGATTTACAGTTCAACACCTTAACCACAAGAACCTCCATCCTCATATATTAGCATATTCAGTACATTTAGCATATTAACTAACGTCAAAAGTTACTCATTTTGTTCTGCTAATTGTGGGCTCAATCTTGTAGCTCATGCATGTGTGTATTTTTCAGTAAAATCCTTGTGATTTTGTTTGCCTATCGGATACAGGATCAAGCCTTTTGAAATAAACATAATCCATATTATTTCATTAAAGTTCATGAAAACAGAATAGCCTTGGAAAACATGTCAGAGACATTGTATTCAGAAAAAAATGTGCTATAAAGTAATACACATTTCAGGGGAGGGGGAAATTAAACTTCTGTTAATTTTGTTAGTGCAAATGAAGAAATATTGACATTAGGATAAAATGAATATTAATGTTTAATAAATGCTATCCCAAAGTAGTTGATGCTTATGCATCATTAAAAAGTCTATTTTTCAAGGACTGCACTGGCTATCAATATATCATGATGTGGTATGGTAGCATAAAAATTAAACAACAGAACAACAGGAATAATAGCAGTCAAATTGAGAAACGTATTGCTGAAATTCATTGCTGTTGTTGGCTTCATTCTCAGTATGTAGTGGCTCAGTTTCTCAAGACATCAAAAAATGCCAGTGAGCTGGGAATACATTTTTAATGAAAGAAATTGCTTGTGTAACTTCTAATCAGTTTGGATTCTGTCAGATTGCCTGACCTGCTTACTGGATAGGCTTATTCTAAACTCATAGACTCATAGACTCATAGGTCAGAAGGGACCAATCTGATCATCTAGTCTGACCTCCTGCACAAGGCAGGCCACAGAACCCCACCCATCCAGTTTTATAACAACCCCTATCCCAGGATCGAGTTATTGAAATCTTCAAAACTGGTTTGAAGACCTCAAGCTGCAGAGAAACCACCAGCAAGCGACCCATGCCCCACGCTGCAGGGGAAGGCGAAAAACCTCCAGGGCCCCTGCCAATCCACCCTGGAGGAAAATTCCTTCCCGACCCCAAATATGGCAATCAGCTAAACCCTGAGCATGTGGGCAAGAGTCACCAGCCAGCACCCAAGAAGGAATTCTCTGCAGTAACTCAGTTCCCATGCCATCCAACATCTCCCCGCAGATCATTGAGCAGACCTATCTGGTGGTAATCCAAGATCAATTGCCCAAATTAACAATCCTATCATAACATCCCCTCCATATACTTATCAAGCTTTGTCTTAAAGCCAGGAAAGTCTTTTGCCCCCACTACTTCCCTCGGAAGGCTGTTCCAGAACTTCACTCCCCTAATGGTTAGAAACCTTCGTCTAATTTCAAGTCTAAACTTCCTAATATCCAGTTTATACCCATTCGTCCTCGTGCCTACATTAGTACTAAACTTAAATAATTCCTCTCCCTCCCTAACGTTAACCCCCCTGATATATTTATATAGAGCAAGCATATCTCCCCGCAGCCTTCTTTTGGCCAGGCTAAACAAGCCAAGCTCTTTGAGTCTCCTTTCATAAGGCAGTTTTTTCCATTCCTCGGATCATCCTTGTAGCCCGTCTCTGAACCTGTTCCAGTTTGAATTCATCCTTCTTGAACATGGGACACCAGAACTGCACACAGTATTCCAGATGGGGTCTCACCAACGCCTTGTATAACGGTACTAACACCTCCTTATCCTTGCAGGAAATACCCGCCTGATGCATCCCAAAATCGCATTTGCTTTTTTAACAGCCGTATCACATTGGCGACTCATAGTCATCCTGCTATCAACCAGCACCCCAAGGTCCTTCTCCTCCTCCGTCGCTTCCAACTGATGCGCCCCCAACGTATATCCAAAATTCTTATTATTAGTTCCTAAATGCATAACCTTGCACTTTTCACTATTGTATTTCATCCTATTTCTATTACTCCAGTTTACAAGGTGGTTCAGATCTTCCTGAATAGTATCCCTGTCCTTCTCCGTGTTAGCAATACCCCCCAGCTTCGTGTCATCCGCAAACTTTATTAGCACATTCCCGCTCTTTGTGCCAAGGTCAGTAATAAAAAGGTTAAATAAGATCGGTCCCAAAACCGATCCTTGAGGGACTCCACTAGTGACCTCCTTCCAACCTGACAATTCACCTTTCAATACGACCCTCTGGAGTCTCCCCTTTGACCAGTTCCTTATCCAACTTACAACTTTCATATTCATGCCCATCTTTTCCAATTTGACTAACAGTTCCCCGTGCGGAACCGTGTCGAACGCCTTACTGAAATCTAGGTAAATTATATCTACCGCATTTCCTTTATCTAAGTAATCCGTCACCTTCTCAAAGAAGGAGATCAGATTGGTTTGGCACGATCTACCTTTACTAAATCCGTGTTGCAATTCGTCCCAATTACCATTGACCTCTATGTCCTTGACTACTTTCTCCCTTAAAATTTTTTTCCAAGACCTTGCATACTACAGACGTCAAGCTAACAGGCCTATAATTACCCGGATCACTTTTATTCCCTTTCTTAAAAATAGGAACTACATTAGCAATCCTCCAATCATACGGCACAACCCCCGAGTTTACCGATTGCTTAAAAATTTTCGCTAACGGGCTCGCAATTTCACGCGCCAGTTCCTTTAATATCCTCGGATGGAGATTGTCCGGGCCCTCCGACTTCGTCCCATTGAGCTGTTCAAGTACGGCCTCTACCTCAGTTGCGGTAATATCCACTTCCATATCCACATTCCCGTTTATCATCCGTCCATCATCCCAAGGTTCACTAGTCTTATTAAAAACTGAAGCAAAGTACTTGTTTAGATGTTGGGCCATGCCTAGGTTATCCTTGATCTCCATTCCATCCTCAGTGTATAGCGGCCCCACTTCTTCTTTCTTTGTTTTCTTCTTATTTATGTGGCTGTAGAACCTTTTACTATTGGTTTTGATTCCCTTTGCAAGGTCCAGTTCAATGCGGCTTTTAGCCTTCCGTACTTTATCCCTACATGTTCTGACCTCATCAAGGTAGCTTTCCTTACTGATCCTGCCTTTCTTCCACTCCCTGTAAGCTGTCTGCTTTTGTCTAATCCCCTCTCTGAGTTGTTTGCTCATCCAGTTTGGCCTACGACTCCTGCCCATGGTTTTTTTCCCCTTTCTTGGGATGCAGGCTTCCGACAGTCTCCGCAGCTGCGACTTAAAGTAATTCCAGGCCTCCTCCGCATTCAAATCCACTAATTCCTCCGTCCAATCCACTTCCCTAACTAATTTCCTTAACTCTTTAAAATTAGCCCTCGAGAAGTCAAAAACCCTAATCCCAGATCTACATTTGTTTATCCTTCCATCTAGTTTGAACTGAATCAGCTCATGATCACTCGAACCTAGGTTGTCCCCTACCACCATTTCTTCTACGAGGTCCTCACTGCTCACCAACACCAAATCTAAAATGGCATCTCCTCTCGTAGGTACTTCAACTACTTGATGAAGAAATCCATCCGCTATCACATCCAGAAAAATCTGACCCCTATTATTCTTGCAAGTACTCGTCCTCCAGTCTATATCCGGGAAGTTGAAGTCCCCCATAATCACACATTTCCCCTTTGTGTTTACTTCATTAAAGACATTAAAGAGGTCTCTATCCATATCCCAATCAGATCCTGGCGGTCTGTAGCACACGCCAAGCACTATCTCAGGGGAAGCTCTAGTTGCTTTTTTACCCAATGTGATTTTCGCCCAGACAGACTCTGTCTTATCCATTCCATCGCTTCTTATTTCGCTACAGTTAATGTCATCATTGATGTACAAGGCTACTCCACCACCTTTGCCTTTCTTTCTGTCTTTCCTAAACAGCACATAGCCTTCAATACCCGTGCTCCAGTCATGAGTACTATTCCACCAGGTTTCAGTTATCCCTATAATATCCGGTTTAACTTCCTGCACTAGTAACTCCAGTTCCTCCATCTTGTTACCTAGACTCCTCGCATTAGTGTACAGGCCTTTTAATTTTCGGCGTTTGGCATCAGTGACATTCTTTCCCCCGTCGTGCAGAGACCTTTTACCACCAGCATCACTCGCTACTCTGGTTTCTCCACTATTCCTCCTTCGATCAAATCTTGGGACCACAAGGGTATCCCCTCTCACTTTGTTTACTTTCCTCTCCAGGTTACATTCCGGCGTGGAGATCTCCCGAACATCTCCCAACCATCTCCCCCAACTTCCTAGTTTAAAGCTCTCTTGATGAGGTTGGCGAGCCTCCATCCTAGAATTCTATTTCCCTCCTTGCTTAGATGAAGTCCATCCTGAGCGAACAGTCATCTATCCGTAAACGCTTCCCAGTGGCCGTACATCCCAAAGCCCTCCTTATAACACCACTCCCTAAGCCATCTGTTGATCGCCATAATCTTGTCACTCCTTCGTCGCCCCGCTCTAGGAACCGGCAGAATCCCACTGAAGATCACCTGAGCCTCGATGTCTTTGAGCCTCTTCCCCAGTCTGGCATAGTCCTCCTTGATACAGTCCAGCGAGTAACTAGCCGTATCATTCGTTCCCACATGAAGGATAATCAATGGATTCTTTCCCGCTCCCGCTAAGATTGTATTCAGCCTCAGGTCCACGTCCTGTATCTTAGCCCCTGGCAGACAGCACACCCTTCTGTTCTCCCGATCAGGTCTAGTTACAGGCCTATCCACTCTTCTCAGTAAAGAGTCTCCAATCACGTAAACTTGCCTTTTCCTGGCGACAGTGCGATTCTGCGGTCTATCCCCCACAGCAGGTGGTCGCAATTCCTTTCGATTTGTATTCGCCCTTACAGTCCTCCTAGGGCTCACACTCTGTGTCGCCTCCATCGACTCCTCCCCTCTTTCTGCAGGACTAGCTGCTCGCCTCTTCTTCCTCGCCCTTTGTCCTTCAGCACCCTGCTGTGCTCCATCTTCATTTCCCAACTCAGCAAACCTGTTCCTGAGTTCTATTTCTCCATCACTGGCCCGTCTTTTCCTCTGCCTGGTTCTCCTAGTCACATGCTTCCACCGTCCACTTTCCTCACCCAGCAACCCCTCCTCAGAGTCCTTTGGTCTTGCTTCTATCCGCTCGTCTGAGCTTGTCCCCTGCGCCTCATCATGTCTGTGTTCCATCAACTGCTCAAATCCCCTTCTAAACTCAGCCAGAGTTTCCACTTGCATCTCCAGTCCTCTGACCTTTTCCTCCAGCAGCTCTATCAGGCGGCACTTCATGCAGGTGAAACTCCTTTTAGGTACTCCCTCTAGGACCATGTACATGCCACAGCTACCGCATCCAGTCATCCTCAGTGTGTCTGCACCTGCTACCTCTGCCTCCATCGTAGCGCTCCAACTGTGTGCCTGGCGATCCACGCCTCACACCACTCTGCAGGCCACCAACAAGCGCTGGGCTGCTGGCAGACCCCTGCCTCTTCCCTAGTCTGCCTTCCTGGTTCCTCTGCCTTGGTCTCCCCTGTAACCTCCCCTGGGAACTCCCACTGAAACTCCCCTGTTAGCCGCTCTGTTCGCCGCCTCCTGTGCCGCTGCCTGAGTGCCTGGCTCCTTATATAGGACCCCTAATCAGGTAAGCCCCGCCCCCAACGCAGGGCTCAGCCTCGCTCCCAGCACACAGCCCCTAGCAGCCTGCACACACACTCACTCACACACAAACACCACAAACTACAAAAACCACAAAAACCTGCTCCTCCAACAGCACTCCCACTGAAACTCCCCTGTTAGCCGCTCTGTTCGCCGCCTCCTGTGCCGCTGCAGTTGACTGTGCCGCTGCCTGAGTGCCTGGCTCCTTATATAAAAGTCAATGATCAAAAGTAACATGAAATATAACACAGCAATTGATCCTTACTTGGCTTTTCCAATATAGTTAGTTCTTAATATTTCATATGGCTTTAAATATCTCAAGTATTGGGGGCAGGAAACTCAGTTCTAGAGCTGAGTGAATAGTGGATTTGTCAATTTGTTGACAATTTTGAAAAGTAAAGAAAAACCTTCCATTTCAATCTTGAACTTCTTTTGGTTTTGATTTAAAAAGTCAAATTAAAGAAATTTTGAAATGAAAAGTCATTTCAAACTGAAAAAATCAAACTATTTCCTATCAAATATAAAAACAAAAAGTTGGATTTTTTTTAATTTTGGAGTGTGGGGGTCAAAATATAGTTTGGCAAAAAAGAAAGGGAATTTGTGAAAGATTTTAGTGTCTCTAAATCAGCAGTTTTCACTGGAAAAAAGTTTCAGCTGAAAAATTTCTACTTAGTAGTTCTTATTGTGGCTTTCTCATGCCTGCATTAGAGATTTTTTGTGAGATTTTCAAAAATACCTAAATAGGGTGACCAGATGTCCCGTTTTTAAAGGGACAGTCCCATTTTTTGGGACTTTTTCTTATATAGGCACCTATTACCACCCCATCCGCTTGTCATAACATTTTTTCCCTTAGCGTCCAAAATATGGGTGTTAGCATGAAAACCTCCAAGCTTAGTTACCAGCTTGGACCTGGTAAAGCTGCCACCAGCCAGGAATTATACAGTGCCTAGCTCACTGTGGTCTCCCCAAAACCTTCCCTGGGGGACCCCCAGACTCAGATGCCTTGAGTCCTACAACAAAGGGAAATAACCCCCTCCCCTTGTTTCCTGGTTACTTCCTCCCAGGCTCCCCTCCCTGGACGACCCTAGGAGATTCCCTGCTTCCAGTCCTGGAAACATAAGTATCGAGAGATCTAATCTCTCCCCCTCACCCACAGGGTATGCAAAGTCAGGCTTAGTAAATCTAACACAAAGAGATTTTCCCCTTGACTTCTTCCTCCCACCAATTCCCTGGTGAGCTGCAGACTCAATACCCTGGAGTCCCCACTAGAGAAAAACTCCAACAGGTCTTAAAAAGAAAGCTTTATAAAAAGAAAGAAAATACATTAAAAATAGTCTCTGTATAAGGTGAAAATATACAGGGTCAATTTCTTAAGAAAAAAAAGTGAATAAACAGCCTTATCCAAAAAGAATACAATTTAACACATTCCAGCAACTACACACATGTAAATAGAAAAAAAATATATAAACCTATTGTCTTACTATCCTTGTACTTACAACTTGGAAACAGAAGATTAGAAAGCCAGGAGATAGAAAAAATCACTCTCAGAGCCGAGAGGGTCAGACCCAAGACAAAGAACAAAAAACTCACACCCAAAACTTCCCTCCACCCAGATTTGAAAAAGTCTTGTTTCCTGATTGGTCCTCTGGTCAGGTGTTCGGTTCCCTGTGTTAACCCTTTACAGGTAAAAGAACATTAACCCTTAGCTATCTGTTTATGACACCCCTGTCCCATTTTTTCACAGTTGCTATCTGGTCACCCTACACCTAAGTGACTTAGAAACACAAGTCCTGTTGACTGTCAATCAAATTTTCAATGGGAATTGTGCTCGCACTTCATTTAGCTGCTTTGAGCATCCAACACTTTGGTCCTTACTCCTACAGAAGGTAGCAAACATTTGTGAACTAAGTTTCATCTTGTATTCTGGGCTCAGTTTGGCAAGACGATGACTACTTCTTGTAAATTGAAGAAGGCCTCCATTGCTCAACATCTTACAAGATTGATCTATTGATTTCTGGGCTTTTTTTGTTCCAGATATGTGGTTAGCTTCTCTTTTTTAAATCTGAGCTTTATAAAGAATGTTTCCTTTATTTTAAAGTATTTGTTTTAATGACATTTTTCACTGAAGAAAATGAGTACTTATGGCACTTCACTAATTCTTGCTTCTGTAGTGTGACTTTCATTTCAAGTGATCCCAAAGCACTTTATTAACTTAACAAACTGAAACACTCTTGATTAAATATCGCGATCACTTCACCCACCACTGAAATTCAGCACTTATGTTGTGAAATGAGGCTGCTGCTTAAGGACTCAGACTTTCAAGGTGCTGATCACTATGAGCCTGTTACAACACCCAGTCAATTTAAAGACTCCTAGTGTTTTCAGTGGGCTCTGGAGCTGGCTTCATGGGCCTGACAGAGCAAAGTGCTTAAGAACATGCTTAATTTTGCACGCTTGAATAATCCCATTGACATCAATGGAACTACTCGAGCTTAAAGTTAAGCATGTGCTTATAAGTTTTTCTGAACCAAGGCTAGATTTTTTAGCACCTGGCAGGAGTGAGCTCTAAAAATGCCCTGCAACAATATACAATATTGTAGGCTAAAAAAATGAAGAAGAACATTGTATCCAGCTGAAGCTGCTGGAGGAATTTAGGTAGCCAAAATGTAAATACCTTCACCTGGCGTCTGGCCAAGACAACACCAGAAAGAACAATACTAGTCCAGTACTTGAAATGTTTATGTATTCATTGCATGCCAGTAAGTTTATGTTATTACTTGTGTGCTTTCTTGCTGTTGCTTTATTATTTGCAGAATGTAACATTATGAATCTTCTTGTGTTTGCAAATTGTAGTCCCTCTTATTGTAATCCAGCAATTCCTTACATTTCTTCCTGCATTGGTAGTTGGTTTAGTAGGTGGCATTCAGATTAATTTATTAGGTTTTTTGTTTGCTTGTTTATGAAGAAAATAAGTGATAGGAAAGAAACTACCAGCCAACTAAAGCAAAGCAACTGAAAAAAGTTGCTGCTTGTCTGTTTAACATTAGTCAGCTATAAGGATACTACTTCTCAGTCCCCCAGACAGTAAGGTTTTGTGATACTAGAAAAGATAGTAAGTCCAGGTCAGAGCTGGGACAGTAATAAACCTTCTTCATAACCCAACTGCACCCTTCCATGTTAACATACTGTGAACCGCGCACAAGTGACAAAACCAATCCATCACTGCACCGCCAACACAAAGAAGAATAGAGAGGTTAACAGAAATTGATGACATCCCCGCTTGAATTTTACACTGATTCGGCCAGCTCTACGATTGAAACAGACAAAGATTTATAGTCCGAGCTAGGACGCTGGCTCTCCTTGATTGCCTTGATTTTTTTTTATGCGCTTCTGCATATTTATTTCCAAGCTCATCACGGGCTTGTAGCATTAGAATGCTGATTTGATTTTACATTCCAAGAGGAGTAGACATTATGCAGCCATTTGCATGATGTGAGAGAAATCACCATAACGGTTTGTGATATCAGCAACCAAAATGAGCGTTAATGTTCACCTGCATAAGCAGGATATAGCAGTGTGTGTGTGTGTGTGTGTGTGTGTGTGTGTGTGTGTGTGTGTGTGTGTGTGTACATATATATTCAGATTTTTCCCTTTTTGCATTTCTCTATGTGAAAAAAATAAAAGACAGAGAATTATTCCATATCCCGTGGATGAGAAATTGTGTTTTGTTCACGCCTCCGAGGGCTACCTTTGTTATGAGCTTTTATGAATTCATTTGATATCAGGACTGAGCATTTCGAGTTCCAACACAAATTTTTTCCCCCGTGACATTATTACTGAAAGCTTTTATCAGTTCATTGTGACAAAAAATTGATTATTATCCTTGACGTTTGATGGATAGCTTTCATAAAAGTACCTTTTTTTTAGCATAAGTCTATAAAGTTTTCTTAAGAAGGCTTTACTTTCTTCTGAAAAAAAAACATACCGAGTTTAATGGAGCATTCTTGCTGCCTTTTACACTGTATAGCACCTGTAAAAAAGTTTATTAGAAGTGAAATGATAATCCTGTTACTTTACTGCCTCCTCCACTTCAACTGTAGTAAGTTGCACATTCACATAGTTCACAGATAAATTTGGATTAGCATCAGCACTAATTCATAGATACCTTGAAAAGGGTCTTTAAAGTAGTTATTACAGAGGCTTTGATAGCAGCTCTATAGTTAAGGTTATTCAGGCTTTTTGTCTTCGGCAGGACCTCCAAAACCTCTTTGGAGTTACTATATGTTAAACACATGTACAGCAGGTGTCTGACAGGTGAACAAAGCTGCCTTTAAATAGTTTAACTGTTGTTTATTGCATTCTAACAACAAAAGGCAATAGTTTTTCACTCATTATAAATAATGGCAGCATCTGAAACTAATGGTGATTCAATTACAATCCCTCATAAAGGGGAATATTCACCTCTGCATGTGTGTTAGTATTGATGGGAACTATGTGCATGCCTCAAAAGGAAAGTATACTTTAACCACAGGTGGCAGAACCATTTCCTTTTTTGAAGAGCTGGAAATGACTGGCTTTCCCATGTTACATCTTGACTGACGGGTTCATAGGAGTCTCCTCTAGGAACATCACTGAAACAAAAGGTAATGGTGAAACAAAAGGAAGGGTAGTGAATTTTGGTAAGCTTTGGAACAGGTAGAAAGTCAGCCAGATGCCATGCTTGTAGTAGGTGTAATAGCTCCAAGGAGATCAGATCATTTGTTGAAATCCCACAGACTTCCCAATTCTGAAACAAAAATTATTCAAGTATCAAATTGATGCAGGAATAAAAATAAATGAGTTGTCTGAACTGGACATCAATTACCTTAGATATTTGGGGGTTACCAAGACCAGAGAGATCTGTTGTGGATGGAAGGGAAGGGAATTCAGCAGACATGCCAACTCTCACGAATTAATCACAAGAGTCATGATTTTTTATTAAAATTAAGCTTCACTCATGCTCTCACAATAGAACTCTCAAATGTCAGGATTTTTATTTTCATCCATAGAACAGTCTTAAAATGTGTTTCCAGTCAAACAGGAGTTACCTCGCCTTAAACAAAGGAATGTGGTTTCTCCAAGGGGCAGTTACTTTCAAAGTTCTTTGAAAGACCATGAGAATTCATTAACATATCAGATAAACAAAGCTATACAATAACAAGTGGGGGGAAGACATAGCATGGCTACACCCCAGCAGGGAAGAGAAACTTCATTTGAGATATAAAGAAGAGTGGAAGGCCAACTTCAAATAAGCAATTGAGTCAACTGATTGAATACCCTAATATTGCATCATGTAAGATCTTTGGTGATTAATAACATAGGGCTGGTCTAAACTAAAGCTATAAATCAACTTAAGTCGCACTACTTCAGTTACGTAACTGGTGGAGGTGGGAGTGGAGTCGGGGCAGGGCCAGGGGCAGAGAGGGGTCGAGCACCCACCGGCAGAGCAGAAGTAGGTGCCTGTGTTCACTGATATGTTTTAAAGTCTGCGCCAAACAAAAGAACGCACCAGCAAGGCAAAGGAAGGCACAGCAAGCTTAGCACACAGGAGGGCTTCCTGTCTCCTGAAGCAAGGTCATTGGACTTAGGGAGATACAAGCAAGGCCAGTAAACCATTTTAGGTACCCATCACTAGACAGACACAAGGGGACAGAGCTCTTGCAGACATGTCTGCTCTCATGAACTGATTGCGAGAGTCGTGATTTCTGAGTAAAATTGAAGCCTGAGTCACGATCTCGCGATAAAACTCTGAATTGTCAGGTTTTTAGCCATGGCTGAAAAAAAAATCCTGACATTTGAGAGTTCTAAAAGTGAGGCTTAATTTTACTTTGAAATCCTGTCAGCTGCCCCAGATGCAGCAGGGGCCTCTGCTGTCAGCTGCCCCCAGCACGATGGGGACTTCCAGGCAGCTGCTACCCTGCCAGCCAGGAAGTGGGAGAGAGGACCCCACTGCAGCCTGGGGAGGGTGAAGAACCTTAAGAGAAGCAGAGGGGAGGTTGGGAAGACTGAACTATGGCCTGGAGGCCTGAAGTGAGGATGGAGGGCTGATGGGGTGGAAGGAATGCATTGATGGTGGATTTTGAGCAGATGAGGTGAGTGCTGGGAGGGTGAACTCAGGGTAGTGGGGGTCACTGGGATAGGGAGTGCTGAACTGCTGGGGTGGTGATGATGGGGGTTGGGGGACTGAACTGGGGGGAAGCTAAATTGAAGGGTTGAGTGGGGACAGAGCTGATGGGAGACAGGGGGACAGGATTAATTGCTGAGAGGAGACAGGCAGATATGGGGGTGAGAGCTCCTGCAGCAGAGCCCAAAATCACCTTATCCATTACATGTGGGAGAGTGAAAAAAACAAATTGTCACATGCACACATCCTGGGATGGGCAAGAGGAGTTCAAAAATCAAGACACTGACCTAAAAACACAGTATAATCCTTTTTTTTTAAAAAGTCATGATTTTGGGGCCAATTTCATAATTTTTGAGGGTCTTGAAGTTGACAATACTGATTCAGCCTTCCTGATGCTATTGCTTAGACACCTAAAGAAATCCTAGTAGTGGCGTAGCTCTGCTACTGTATAGAGATAGTGATATTATTAATAATGAAGCAGAAAAGGAAGAATAGTTTAAAAAATATTTCCCTTCTGAGTTTGGAGAGAAGCTGCATGATATAGTCGCAGTTTCCAGTGATAATAAAATATGTTCTATTCCAACAGTAACTGGGGAACATGTTAAATGGCAGCTGCAAAAGTTAAACATTTTTTAATCTTCAGGACCGGACCACTTGTATCCAAAGGTTTTTAGATGAACTGGCAGAGGAGCTGTCTGAGCCATTGCTATTGATATTTAACAAATCTTAATACACTGGGGAAGTAGAGGAGGATTGGAAAAAAGCTTATGTTGGGTCAATCTTTGAAAAAGGTAAACAAGATGATCCCAGTGTGATGCTGCTAAACTGAGTGCTAGCTCTGGCCAAGGTGATAGGTGTTAGCTAAGAACTGACAAACTCAGAGCTGGAAGCCAACCTAGCTCACCTGTATGTTAGTTTTGTTCAGAATAGGTCTTAGTCTGCTAAGAATATATTTAGTGTTTAGAGTCTCTGGAATGCATGCATTAATCTCACTTGCAATGTCTGTATTCCATGCTATAAGGAAATACAAATTTTGCTTCATAACTTCAAAAATGTTTGCTCTGAACTTGTGTGCCCAAGCACAGGAATCAACCTCTCCCTCACCCATCCAGGAGCACTATAAAAAATGAAGTGGGTCATTATAAGACAAAAGCTTTGTTAATTGCCCATCCACCCAGGGAGAAGGTCTCAACCTCTTTGGTTTGAATGCTGGAAGAGGGAAATAAAAATAGTGGACAAGAAGAGTTTTCATCTCTTTGCTGTTTGAACTCTCACAGGACCTGCGACATTAAACTAAGGCAGAGATCCACAAGGGTTACTGCTTGGTCTGCCCTGAAAGACATTTTGAATGGACAGATTACCACAACACTGTCACCTTTAGAAACCATAGATGGTAATTCATTTGTATGTATATGTTTGCTTGCTTCAACCTGTAAATAAGTCTCTTATTTCTTCTTCTTAGTTAATAAACCTTTTCAGTGGTTCTCAAAATTTAGCAATCTGAGGACCTCATTTTGATTTAAAATTTTTGGGACTCCCAAGCCCCACCGCTCAGCCTCAGGCCCTGCCCCTACTCCACCCCTTCCACCAAGGCTACACCTCCACCCCACCTCTTCCTGCTGGCTCCACCCCTGCCCCTCCTCTTCCCCACCTCTTTTTGTCCCCTCCCCCAAGCGCACCTTGTCCGCACTTTCCCTCCCTCCCAGCACTTCTTGCACACCACTGAACAACTGTTCCCTGGCATGCAGGAGGCACTGGGAGGGAAGGGAAGGAGTTAATCATTGGGTCATCAGCCCCAGACATGATTCCGCCCCATTCCCCGAGCATGCCTGTCCCCACTTCTCCCCTCCCTCCAAGCACCTCCTGCACACTGCTGAACAGCTGTTCCCTGGTGTGCAGGAGGCGCTGGGAGGGGACAGAGTTAAGGTAGGGAGGAAGAGGAGTTGATCAGTGGGGCCTGCAGACTCTGTGGAGTACCCTCATGGACCCCCAGAGTTCCACAGACCCCAATTTCAGAAATGCTGCTTTAGATAGTTTATTACAGGTTTGGCTACAGGCGTTCTCTTTAGTGTAACATCTAAGGTACCAAATGATCTGGGGTAGAGTGACTGGTTTCTTGGAACTGGAAGCAACCTGAATAATTTGTGATTTTTGGTGTCAGTGACTATTTATCAGTAAGTCCAAATGTACTGGATGGCAAGATAGACTGGAGACTGTTTGTTATTCCATTGTAGGACAGTTATGGTGATCCAGGAATTCACATTTGGCACTGGGTTGTTGAACTCTAATTACAGAACACAGCAACAGTTTGGGGTGTCTATCCTGTTTTTGACAGTCTACCCTGAGGTAGGCACTCAGGGACATGAACCACTCCAGATAGCATGATACCCAGTAACTATAGGCTGTTTAGCTTAACACAGATCCCATCTTGTGTCTTGGAAAAAGTGATATGGGATAGTCACGAAAGAATTAAAGGATGGCAGTGTAACTAATGCCAATCAACATCATTTTATAGAAAATAAGTCTTGTCAAACAAACTTGATATTGTTTTTGATGAGATTATGAATTTGGTTGACAAGTAATACTGACATTATATACTTAAACTTCTCTAAGGCATTTGACTTAGTTCCACATGACATTCTGATTACAAAAATAGCACTAAGCAAAATCAATGCAACACATTGTAAATGGATAAAATTGGCTAAATGATCAGAAAGTAAGCGCAAATGGGAAATCATCATCTAATGGAGGAGTTTCTAGTGGGATCCCACAGGGATCTGTTCTTTACCCAATTATATTCATATCTTTAACACTGACATGGGAGAGAACATAAAATTACTACAATAAAGTTTGCAGATGACTGAAAAAACGGTGGAGTGGTAAAGGAGGATTATACAGAGCAAACTGGATCTCATGGTACACTGGACTCATTTGAACATGTGTTTTAATACAGCTAAAGGCAAGATTATACATTTAGGAACCAAGACTGTACTTCACATTTATATGAAGAGGGACAGTACTTTGGAAAGCAGGGACTTGGGAAAGAAACTAAGGATCATGGTGGATAAATATGAGCTTGCATGTGAGGTAGTGGCTAAGAGAGCAAATGCAATCCTTAGACCTATAAGAAGCAAAATATTGACTAGAAGTCAGGCATTGTTATTTATTACCACTATATATGGCAAAGTGCTTTACAAAGGATCTCAGGATAAATTAGGTAATTGCATGAATTTAGGGAAGGCACCTTAAGCAAAAATTTCATTTCCTTATAGTTAATTTGATATTTGTATAGACCAAGGACAGATACAGGTAGGCAGATATGGACAAATAAGATATTTTTAGTGCTTTGCAGTTAGAGAAATAATGAATTTATTCTTACAAATAAAAATAAATCAGCTTTAAATCATGAAGTATTGGGCCATCTTGAGTGAGAGGTTAATAATAAAATAAAAATAAAAAAGATTGCTCTCCATTGTTTGGAGTGAAGTTATTTTATTCACTTCACTCTGAACATATTTTGTCAAGGTGATTTATTCTTAATCCACATGTTTTGTGTTTGCATGCCAAAATTTTATGTATCGTATGTACAAAGATGGATAAAAGATTATTTCAGGGATATAAATATGCATATGCAAAATCAAATACAGTAAGACTGAATCATCTCTGTAGATTCTGGAACAGGCATATAAAAAGATGACACTGAGCATCAAATTAACTCATTTTACTAGCTTCTCTCTCAAACACATTTTAAAATGTGCAAAACAATGTAACTTGTTGTGGCATGCTACTCCCTGTGTTGCTATTAAGCTATCCAGATGATGCTCTGTTGGGAATCCACTCTGAACAGAGGCCTAATTCAAGACTGGATCACAACATCTGCACCAGATAGAATTTGTCATCATCTGTCTTCAAACCCATTGGCTGTTGCTTAGCAACTGGTCAATCTCACAGAGTATTTGCCATGACAAATTAGTAGCGTTGTTACCATGACAACCAGCTTTGTTACTTAATTAAATTGATTTGAATCAGAATTGGCTTTCAGGGAAACAAGTGTGCTGCGTGAAGTAGTAAACATGAGCTTGCAACTAGCCATTCATACTTCAATGTAGTATTCTCTAAAATCAATCCGTCAGGGTGAAATCCACAACCAAGTTCAGAAACAACATATTTCTATGAAAAATAAACTGGTTTATCCTGTGTCTTGATTAATGGTTTGAGGCTGTAGATATGGCAAGCATTACTCTTTAACAACTGATTGTGAAGCAGGTTCACTGGAGATGCAGAGTCCAAGTTCCAGAGAACAAGGAAGAAGGTATAGGTTTATGTGGGATAAAAATATAGGGACAGAAATCCTTGCAATTCTTCCTAGTCTGATTCAGTCAACACTTTAGCTACTGCCTTGGGATTCTCAACATTTGTCACATAATATAAGGCTTTACCTAAGTTAAGGAAGTCGGGGAAATCCCATGCTTTGATACTTAGGGCCCATCCATCACTATTACTATAAAGCAATCTAGATTTTATAGTATTGGCAAATTTCTCTTACAGAAACATCTACATATGTTTTATTTGTTTTCTACACTTTTTATTCTTTTACTGCATGACAGAGAAAGGAGATTAACATATCCATACAGTACATATTTTTAATGAATGACAGCTACACATTAAGTCGGAGTACAGCTGTTTGGAGACTTTAGTTATGCAATCTCACAGTTTCCCAGTTTATCTCTATTTTATCTGCTGGTAATATATGGGCTGCTGTTGCTGTCCTTCCTGATCTTCTTGCAAATGTAGCTGTAAAACCCAAGTTGTATTTCCCTTATAAAATATTAAATTAATTGCTTATACTAATTTGAAATTTCTCATCATGTGTGATTTATTTAAAGCCCAAATGTGATGCTGTGTATGAATGTTTCTGAAACCTAAGTCTTTCTAAACAATAAATAGCAAGCATCAGCCACAGGATGACTAAGATGGGAAACTAGAAACATACAAAATGTTGACAAATTCTAAATTACAAGGTGTTGTCTGTGTGCTACTCTGTAATTTACACTGGTATCAGTAGAGTTCTTAAACTTCCCACTTAAATTCCATTAAACTATTGTATATCTGAAATAGATTTTAATTTGTGTAGACTTTATAAACAGGCTTTCACTTTTTCTTTTGCAAAAGTGTGGCTTTGATTAGAAGTTTCTAGAATGATAAATAATTTAAATGAAAGAAGAGAAGAAAAAATACATTGTAACAAAAAAGCCCAAGATGAGCCTGAATTCAACTGAGTAAATTAATACAAAGCAATTCACCCAGTTGAAAACACTTACAGGAAACTTGGAGAAAGTGAAATTTGATTTGTAGTGATGCAGAATGGAATGCTAAAATAGTTTTGATGTGCTTTCTTTTGCATATATTATATACTTATAATAATACATAACCTTATACAGTGAATTCCTCTTCCAAATACTTTACAAACATGAACCTTAGCCCTCACAATGCCCCTGTAGTATTGATAAGACTTGTCAGCCACACTAACACAGATGGGATAACTGAGACAGAAAAGTTAAATCAGGGATTGGAACCCAGGTGTTCCTGCCTTCCAGTTCTCTTCTCAGGTGACTAGACCACAGCTCAGTATTAGGTTTACCATCTGTTCTATTAAAAATTATCTTTATAAGAAGACATTTATTAGAACGGGTCAAAAAAAATTATGTCAAAACATCCTTTCACAAAAAAGAAAATAAATAAAAAACATTACATTTTCATTAAAAATTGGGTTTTAATCAAAAATGATTTTTGAAGGGAAAAAAATATTTCCTGACTAGGTCTGGTATTTCTTTTTCATTTTATGTAACTTTTATTTTTCTAAGATTGATTACATTGCTGAAATAATAGATGATTGGACATAAATTGGTCTGGAATATAGAGATCAAACAAGGATCCTTGGACAAAATTAATAACAGACGCCTATCAGAATGAAAACAAAGAAGTATGGAGCAGAGAGAGATTCAAGGGACACACATAGAGGTCTGATGCAGTGAGAGCTGTGCGTAGATCTGAGGTACATAGCATTCACAAACATCATGGGCAAGCAGAAGGAGTTTGAGAGGATGGGGACAGCAAGCCTGAAGCTGACTCCCAATTTTTGCCATTCTGGAGTAAGGAAAATCAAACCACCTTCTTTCACACAGCAGTGCAGTAACAAAGGAACTGCTGGCTCAGCTGGTGAATGGGTCACCACTCCCATTTCAGTCATAAATAGTAATCAGAATTGTCCAATAGAAAGTATATTGCATGAAAAGAGAATAGAAGCTGCTCTCAAACTAAAAGACTAGGCATTTCAGCCAACTATTAACTATTCAAGTAGGAAAAGATGGAAAAAACTTTAATAATCTTTATTAAAAAGTATATTTGGCCTTCAACTATCATTAAAAAGAGATGAAGGGGGGTGATTATTAAACCCAATGACAAGTGTGATGGTGTCCACTCACCACAGTGGCATCTTCTGCCAACCATCTCAGGGATTAGCTCTGTCAGCCAATGCACCCTCTCCTAGTGGCACCTTTCCTATCACCTTCTATCACAGCAGATCTGCCTCAGTCCAGGAATTGCAGCATCCTCTTCATGACTTGGCCCTCCAGTCATGTATCTCCCAGTTCTATAGTCCAGCCACTTCCCGAGTGGGGAAGGCCCAGGCCCACCCAATACTCTGGTTCTCAGCCCAGGGCCACCCAATACTCTGGTTCTCAGCTCAGGGCCTCTCCTTAACTTCTCTGCCATTTCTGCTTCAATTCCCTGGGCCACTTCCCAGTAGTCCCTGCATTTCTTCACCCTCTTCTCGGGGCCTCCAGCCAGCACGTCCCAGAAGCCAGTGTCATGGTATAATTCCCCACTCTGAATCTTAGCGTCCAAAAGATGGGGTACCAGCATGAATTCCTCTAAGCTCAATTACCAGCTTAGTACTTGTAGTGCTGCCACCAACCAGGAATTCCAGTGCCTGGTGCACTCCGGTCCCCCCCAAAACCTTGCCCAGGGACCCCCAAGACCCAGTCCCTCTGGATCTTAACACAAGGAAAGTAAACCCTTTCCCTCACCATTGCCTCTTCCAGGCTTCCCCTCCCAGAGTTACCCTGGAAGATTACTGTGCTTCAAACTCCTTGAATCTTAAAACAGAGAGGAAAATTCACCTTCCCCCCTCCTTCTCTCTCCCCCTCTCAGACTCTCCCTGAGAGAGAAAGTAATCCTAACACAGAGAGAAAATTAACCTCTTTCTCCCCCTTCCCTCCTTTCTCCCCACCAATTCCCTGGTGGATCCAGACCCCATCCCCTGGGATCTCACTAGAATTAAAAAACAACAATCAGGTTCTTAAACAAGAAAAGCTTTTAATTAAAGAGAGAAAAACAGTAAAAATTATCTTTGTAAATTTAAGATGGAATATGTTACAGGGTCTTTCAGTTATAGACACTGGGAATACCCTCCCAGCCTAAGTATACAAGTACAAATTAAAATCCTTTCAGCAAAATACAAATTTGAACTCCTTTCAGCCAAATACACGTTTGAACTCCTTCCAGCCAAATACACATTTGCAAATAAAGAAAACAAACATAAGCCTAACTCGCCTTATCTACCTAGTACTCACTATTCTGGACATATAAGAGACTGTATCAAAGAGATTGAAGAGAAACCTGGTTGCACATCTGGTCCCTCTGAGCCCCCAGAGTGAACAACAACCAAAATCTAACAACACACACAAAAACTTCCCTCCCTCAAGATTTGAAAGTATCCTGTCCCCTGATTGGTCCTCTGGTCAGGTGACAGCCAGGCTCACTGATCTTGTTAACCCTTTAAAGGCAAAAGAGATATGAAGTACTTCTGTTCTATTAACTTTAACTTATCTGTTTATGACAGCGAGCCAGAAGCTCCCTCTTGCCTGCCCCCAGTCACTGCTAGCCACTGCTCTGTGAAAGGTACTATCTTCCTGCAGCCTGCTAGGAACACTGTCCTCTCTCTTTGGGCTCCCTGGAGCAACTGACCCTACTCTGTCTTGCAGCTCCCTTTTATGTGAGCCTACTGGGCCCAAACTGGCTGCTCCATGCAGCATCCCTCTGATTGGCTACTCCTTGTGCAGCCCCCTCAGGCTGCCTTTACCCCCTTCCTTTTCGGTTTGAAGACCCCATTCCACAAGCATACACATAAGTTCAACAAGCCAGCCTCCTCTCCATATCATAGAAGAAGCTGCATACATACACTGAGGAGGCCATGGAGCTAGAATAAAGGTTTGGCATCAGGGATGGAATCAGGTCTAGTGGGTGACTTATTAATACTGCATCTCTTCCTAATGCATAAGCAGAGTGATATTAGCACCTGATCCAAAGCCCATTAAAGTCAGTGAGGGGTATTCCTTCTGTGGTCTTTGGATCAGGCCCTTCAAGTGTGCAAGCTGCTTCTCTGTAAGGTGGTGGCAGTCAGCTATGAGACTGAAACCTAGCCAGATTGTATAAAGGCTAGTTTACAATGAAAATTACTCTTAGCAAGGGGTTATGTCAATTCAAGGGTGATTCATATAGTCAAACCATCTGACCACTAGGATTGTTAAACTGTGTTACCTGCCCTTAGGCAATGGGGACAGACATTTAATTGGCATTAGCCATTGCTCGTTTAATGGGTTTGTTAAATAACTACTAAAATTGCTTTAAAATTCATTTATTGCTGTAAAGTCGAGTTAAAGTTTTACATTCTTCTAGTTCAAATTTTGTAGGGCTGAATGAAAGAAGGAACTTATGACATGTTCTTTGCAGCAGTTTGTCATCACTTGTTAACCTTCCCAATCCCTCCAAAGGAGTAAATAGATGGGGGCATATTTTCTCTTCAAGGTTAATAAGCAGTATTCCACTGAAGATAAATGCTTTCAGTTCCTTCTATAATGATTAGTTTCATACCCAAGCCAGGAAACTTTTCTGAATTGAAAATATTTTAAACTTTGTATTTTAAACTGTTAGATCTGTATAAATGATGGCTTTTTTGGTTCTTTGGTAATTCTGAAAAAAAAATTAAAAAATCATTTTGGGTCAAATGAAAAATATTTCATTTTGATTTTGAGCTATTTTTATTTTATTTTTTTTTAAATAAATAAATACATTTGAAGGAAATTTCAAAACAAAAAGTCACTTTAAACCAAAAAAAGAAACATTTTGTTTAAAAAATGTCAAATATTTCAACTATTTCAGAATTTGTTTTTTTCTTTTTAATGAACAATTCAGTGAAACTGACAAAATCACAGAGCTTTCAGTGTAATTGAATCTGCATTCTTCTCTTTAAAAGGTTTTGGCTGAAAAAATTTGTCTAGCTCTCCTTACTATCTTCCTCTTTTTCATTTTAGGGTATGATCGGGTGCTGAGATTTTTCAGACTTTTTGCAATCATTACATGCAGTAAGGATAATGGCACAATTCAGCAACCTTTAGTCAAGTTCAGAATACACTGACAAGGTCCACAAGCAGTTATGTGCATTAACATCTATCATAACCTTCTTCAAAACAGATGAAAAAACACACACACGGCCTAATTCTGATGTCTCTTACATCAACATAAATCAGGAGTCATTCCACAGAAGTCAATGGACTCATATCCATGTAAAATCAGAATGTAAAAGAACAGTTATTGCCCGATATGGACCTTTCTAGAAGACCTTCAGTGGCTTTAGGTGTTTCTTCCTATAGAGATGGAGTCTGAAGACCTCTTCACGCACAAGAGAAGACACACACAATCAACTAGTATATAAATAGAAGGCGATTTCCATTTCATACACACCTGGGGATCTAAGGCCCATGAGAAACTTGCAAAGGATTATTATTATTATTATTATTATTATTATTTACATATCTCACACTAAGGGAAGTGATGAAATGGTTAATTAAGGTCTCATTAGAACAATGATATAAAGAAGAGTGGACAGTGTAAGAGTACTCTCTCCCACTTCAATCAGGCCTAGATGCAGAATAGGGAAGTAAAAGGAACTGGGATAATGCCCAGGCTCTTTATGAAAAACTTTTTAAATTAAGGCTTGTTTGTATTTTTCCACCTGATCTTCACTATTTCCTCTAAAATCTTCGAAAATGTGTCAAAGTCCCCTCAGAGCCAATGGCTCATTGGGCTGATGTGGTTCAGGCATATCAGTTTCATAGCCAACAGTATGACAAGGGAGTGATGTGGCCAGCATCACATCAGACTGGCTTAACTCAATGGATCAAGTACTTATTTTGTAGCTATGTGAACTGGAGGCAGCCTTTCAGTGTGAGATCAAGCAAGACTTAATTCCGTGACCTTCAGGATTGTAGTCAAGTGCCTGAACCGCTTAGCCAGCACACCTTGTACAAATACATGCAAAAATCAAAATGCCACATGACTAGGAAATTCTAACATCCCATTTCCTATTCAAGGTTTCTACTAGCCGCACATTGTAACACGAACCTATACTGCAACATTATTCACTTCAAAAGCTACCTCTGTTACACTCACACTACCATATCGTCAACTTATTTAATAAAACCAAGCAGATCAGTTGTTCTATTTGTATTCATAACAAATCTACTTCTGCTCCACTACACAATGAGGCCTATTATTGCTGTTTTTCAGTGGATTCTGGGACTATATGTCTTTCAAAATCTTTACTAAGCATTTAATAAATATTACACTACATCAACAGTATACATCCAATGGGTGTTCCCTTTACAGAACAAAACAGAAGGGAAAGGTTTGGCAGAATGCATGGCACAAACTGAGAGGGAATGGGGTGATGAAGGATCATACAGTAGTGAGAACTGGGTGGTTCCCTTAATTGCTCATTTCCAGACTTTTTAGCCTATTGTGTTTTTCTTAATGAGTAACATTTTTCTAAAGGAAGTGCAAATAAGAGTGGATTTTTACGGGGGGTATTGGGGCAGTTGGGGAGCAGGGTGCTGTTAATCCCATTACCCATTAAAACACCCTTTACCTTAACAGTTTTTAACTACTTTTTGGGATTGGGGTGAAGAGGTCGGGACTGGACTGTAATTTAGTGTAATAACACCCAGGAGTTTTCTCTTTGTTCATTAGTAAATAAACTTTGGGTCAGCAGGGTGAGCTCAGTTAATGTACAGGCAAAGTGGAATGAAGAGAATGAAATTTTTAATATGAAATGTAACATTTCAAGATGTCAGAGATGAGGTTTTTGTTTTATACTATGATCTATATAACCATAATGATGATATCCTAATTACTCAGAAGATCAGCCTGCAGAAACAGCCAAAATGATGTATGTATCTTTTTTTTTTTTCCTGAAGTCTAATCACAATCATAGCTATAGGACATGAATGGCTCTTCACATGATTGTTGGCAACCTTGAGAAAGGTATAAGAATAATTTGCCAATGGGGAATCTCACAGGTTACTCTATCAATTTGAGATGGTATCATCTATAATACAGCTCTTTAATTTTCAGTAATTTAAAAATAAAAATCCAAAAGATGAAAATATTTTGATTTTAGGCAACTGATAAGTAAAAAAAATTGGGGTTTCTTGAATTTTTCAGAAAACAAATCAAAATGAAATTTTGACAAAAACAAATATTTTAAGGGAGAAAATCCTTTCCCAATCAGCTCTAACTAAAATATTATTAGAGAGCCTATTACTACGTCCAACCCATCTTGAACCAGGAAACACTGGAAAAATCTGTCCACATGTGATTTGAAAGCCAGTTTTCAGTGCCAAAGAATTTTCAGCTAGGTTTTGACAAAATGTTTGAATGCTTAGTAGCACTGACCCTCCAAACCTGTAGAAGTTCAGCCATCTCTAGATGGAAATGGCTATACATTCAACTTATTTAATGGTTTGGCATCACTCACCAAGGAGGAAGTAGAGTGTTTTTCTCAGATGAACAGTTTTCTTTTAGATTATTTTGTATGCTAAATTCTGCTGGTGCAGATGACAATATAGTACATACAGTGAGACACTGAAAATCCTGTATAATTAATTTAAACCAAGTTACACCCTTTTTTGATGAGCCAATAGTTGCAAATTTAGAGGTCAGATTGTGACAGCTCTGAATAAATGGGAAAGCGGGTGCAAGGACCAACACCTATTTTCACCACGATGCAAGAAGGCATTGCAATGTGTCTGGAAAGTGCAGTATTTTGTCTACTGCTTGTATCAGTAATAGCATTCCCAAAAGAAATATGCAGGGGAGGGGGGGAAGTGGATTGAGCTGAGGCATGAAATAAAGGAAAGTGCACCCTAGAAGTTCCAGGGATGAATCCTGGCACCCCCTCTATGCAAGCTGTGATTATATTATAATATAGCCCTTATATAGCTTATAGGGCTTCCACTTTGGTTTAAAGAGTACATTTTAAATAATCATTTAGTAGCCTTTAAAGTAAATATTGTTTCTGTTTTGTTTTCTGTATGTCCCATTCTCCCTTTCCCTTCAGTATGCTGACAACATCACTTTGTTAAGGCTGGTTGGTTCCATTTGCATTGGACACCTCTTCTGCATATAGATTGATGAGTTTAATCAACGAATCAGGAGAAAGACTTGGACATCAATCAGTGTCAGTTTTCTTTCTTTCTAATTTTTGATTTGCTGCTTCTAGTTATCAGTGCAATAAAATGATGCCCATTTAAGGTAAAGCTTAAGTATAATGCAAAGTTAGTTGGAAATTTACAATAGTCCAAGGAGTTGTGCCAAACTCTGGTTATCAATATATTGAAAAAAAGGCCTTTCTTATGGTGCATAATATTTAATTGGCATGACCAAGGACTCCCTTACTCAGTGATCAATGAAGAAAAGCCAAATTAGCAATTTATTGATATTGTATTTCCTTTTGTCATCTTGATAAAACCAAATACTCAGCCATTTCCTGTAAATATCCATAGACACAAAAGAAACAGAGAAGTCTAGATTGTGACTCTAGGCACAACCCCTTCTGCCTGTGTGTGTAAGATACTTATCTGCCCTCATTGCTGTAGCATCTGAACCGCCCACAATTCTTTCTAAGGTATTTATCCTCACAACATCCTGGGAGTATGAGAAGTACTGTTATCCCCATTTTACAGGTGAACTACGGCATTGATACTCAAATGGAGTGAGATGACTTAATCAGTGGAAGTTAAGTGCCTAAATACCTTTAAGGGTCTGGGTCTAAGTGACTTCTGCATGTCACACAAGAAATATGTGGCAGAACAGAAAACTGAATCTGAGTTTTAGGCTAATGCCTTAATCACTGCACCAGCCTTCCTCTCCCTTGTAAGGTACCTTCAAGAGGTAGTAATCTGCTACAGGCTTTTCCATTAGCAGATTATATTCCCAGTAGCACTCCACTGGGGTGGAGGTAAGGATCTGACAATTCCGCTCCCTTCCTCTCTCCACACACTTGCACTGTGAGGACCAGGGAGCACCTGATGGTGCTTTTACTTTCCTTGGTCTCCTGAACCTGTAGCCTATATATGGGGAGGCTGCACAATGGAGTAGGGGGAGTTATCATTCTTCTTTATGTCTTTCCATGACCATCTAAGACTGGTCCACTGCATGGACCTAATTAAGCGATTATAGTAGTATCATTTTATTTTAAAGGGCTATTGATTGAAGAACAGTGCAGTTATGCCAATTATCCTTATGCCTCAAAGTATGTTAAAAACCATGAGCTCAAAGGCCAGCCACCCAAGAAGATAAAATGCCTGGTATAATTACACTTCTTGAAGTATATTGCTGCTTGTATAAATGCTATTTCATGCTAATGGGGATTCCTTAGTTTACTTACTAGACTCCTGTGGGTTTGGAGCAGAAAGTCATAAGTTACACCTCCAATGCTGGATAAATGTGATTTAGTTAATAACCATGTCATTTTCACTATAAGCAGCAATTGTTAACATAGTTTAAAAATCTCATTTTGAATATTAATTTGGAATCTGAGTTTAATTTTATTTTGTTATTTGGTGGTCAGTCTGAGATACCGGAAATATCTCACCAAATAACTTGAGTTTCTTTGTATAGGCAACCCTATGGTCAAATGGGTTCTAAATGGTCTTGGTTATTTCTCTCAGTTTGAAAAGTTATATACAGTCCCTAGTGAAATGGACTTAAAATACAGCCCACCAGTTTGCATCATACTTAGGAGAATAACTTTTCATGATCAGAACATACAACTGCTATATTCACTAAAGATTATATATCCACATGTAAAAGGGTAGATACAAGAAATCTGTAATACTGAAGTATATGATGTGATATAAATATTTACACAAAATCAGACTTACCATGATAGATAGATAGATAGATAGATAGATAGATAGATAGATAGATAGATAGATAGATAGATAGATAGATATTCATTTGTGTCTTATTCACAAGTTACATAACCTGCCCCTAGTTAGGAAACTATGTCTTGAGTATATACCCACATGAGACAATCACAGATTAATGATGGGTGGCCTGTCTCAACTGCCAGAAGCCCAGATGTTTACCCTCAGTTTAATTTGGTTGTGATGTACTCCTGCCCAAACAAAACAACAGCAGCTCCATTCTTGTGGACTGAAAGATGTAGCTAGGCTTTGGATCACAAGAGGTTCCCAATCCATATAGATTCCCTGAAAATAACAGCTGCCTTTCTATATCCCCAATAGTGGTCTGAACATTTCCTATAATATTTACAAAACCAATGCCATTTTTTTTCCTAATAACAAGATCTATAACAATATCTACAATATTCCATGCTGATTTATTTACTGTCTCTGTATCAAGAAAGAAAAAAAAAAACATTTGTACAGATTTGTACAGTATGATTCTGACTGTAGTTTTAAAGTTCATTCAACATGTTGATGTGACAAGACATCACATTACTCACCCTTTAGACCAGGGGTAGGCAACCTATGGCACGCGTGCCGAAGGTGACATGCACGCTGATTTTCAGCAGCACTCACACTGCCTAGGTCCTGGCCACCAGTCTGGGGGGCTCTGCATTTTAATTTAATTTTAAGTGAAGCTTCTTAAACATTTTAAAAAAGTTATTTACTTACAGACAACAATAGTTTAGTTATATATTATAGACTTATAGAAAGAGACCTTCTAAAAACGTTAAAATGTATTACTGGCACGCAAGACCTTAACTTAGAGTAAATAAATGAAGACATGGCACACCACTTCTGAAAGATTGCTGACCCCTGCTTTAGACATTCCTCCCTTATGTTTCTCAACTCTCTCCATAGTAGAAAGAACTATAGTTCTCTAAATGTTCTAATTTTAAAGCCTTAGAAATCTGTAGCGGGAACATATTTGGTGGCCTTCAGGCCACTGAGTGATATTTTGCTGTCCTTTATAAATACAGAGCTCTATTTTGAGAGCAGATGTTTGCTCACCCATCACCTTTTTGTCCTGTAAGAACCAGGAACTAGATAATTAATCACAGAACCATACAGCTACAGCTAGTGCAATGTCCATCTCCAAGTACCTCTCTCTGGCAGGAGTTCCATTTCACAGGGAGGGAGCAGGATTTGGGTGGCAGCTGCATGGGAGATGAATAGATCTGTGTGGTTTGGGGGCCCTCTGCAGCAGTGCATGATGGTTGGGTGGAGACAGGGCAGGAGTTGGGCCAGAGGTCTTCCAGTGGCATGCTGAGACCTGAGAGAGCTACTCCAATCACTGGGCTGAATCATCCTCTTGCGAGTGTCGCTGGAGCCACTCCACTGTTTGAGAGAAGGATTCTACCTCCCTCTAGCCCCCTGTGGAGATACTCATCACTCAGGCTACTCAGGGATCCTAATGAATAAGAACAATCAAGTGAATAACATAGTGGACTGCACATATAACCACGTATAAGTTCATATTAAAAATGAGATTCACAGTTGAGGATGAATTTCTCTCTTGCTTTAGCTCAAGTTCATACTGGGCTGAACTGATCTGATCCCTTGGACTCTAAGCTCCTATTTACAATTAGCTATAATAATTCAAAGCAGACAGTTGTCCTGGAATCTGACTATGCAGGCACACCTGATCACACTAATGCAGAAGCCTAGGAAATCTCTAGGGACATGCATGCTGCACCTCCCCGATTAGTGACTGAAGCCAGGCCCTTTTGCTTGTGATAGATTAATCAAACCATCTCTCAGCCTCTAACTGGATGGCAATCAGTTTCTCAGGGTGTGCTGAAGGGGAAAAAAGAACTCCTTCCCTTATACTTAACATGTGTCTTTCATTTCTGGCCTACCTCTCTCTTTAAACCTTTTTCATGTAACAGTTTCTCTTCCTTTAAATGAGCTGCATATTTTCACCCAGCATTACTAACTTTCATCAGTTTTCCACCAAGACACAACCGTTTCTTCTCATTATAGTGGCAGAGCTTGCAAATTAATAGAAGAAATTTTCTTTCCTTCCATGCAACTGAAGAAAAAACTATTTAGCCACGTTTAAGCTCCATGAGTGCACAAAGACCAGTCCAGGAAAAAAATGTGTGACATATTTATGAGTCCAGAATTATTCTGGTTTTTACCTGGGATAAACATTTCTACCACTTTTCTTACTACTATTATAGGCTCTACCCTACTCCATAGTGAACATACATCTAGCCAAAGAAGGTTGTATGTGATTCCCTGTGAATGAATATATGGTGAACCTCTGTAGGTTTGATTAATTCCATATGAGAACTTAAGGTCTGGATAACTTACCCTCCCTCTCCCCTCTCCCCTGCATTTTGTTTTTCCTTCTTCCTCACCAGCATGAACTGAGGATGAAGTAGTACCTTAACTTTCCATTTCCCAGGTTTTCTTTTGTTGGTGTATATCTCAAACTTGATGCTGCCTAAAAAATACATATGGACCTGATTCAAAGCCCACGGAAGACCCTGGGAATATTTCCATTAACTTCCAGAAGGCTTTGGATCAAGCCCTATAGTCTCATTGTAATACAAAGAAAGTTTATAAATATAGGATCCACCATCTTCATTGTGATTTACCAACATCAGTCCCAATGAATCAAGTTGAAATACAATAAAGAAATACCCAGAACTATTTTTACTATTTGTGAACCAGTAGGAACTGCACTAAAATCCAACATCATAATGAATTGACTGATTTACCTCTAATTTTACAATCACACAAACCCATCCTAGAGACTTTTCATCAGCCCCACTACACGTTAAGCCAACACCAATCTCTTTTGAAAAGTTGACTGTTTGTGTGCTGCTTATTATGTCCTACTTTTTCCCAATGGGTTTGCTATTTGTAAATTGTATCATTTACATGTACAGATGGCAAAATCTATATTTTATAATGTAAGAAATCCTGTCATCTGCTGAACACCTGCAACTCCCTTTTTGCCAAATCTTGATTTTTCATTCTTGACAAATCCACATTGACTGAAAACAATAGGTGTCATGTGTTCCCAGCACCATGGAAAATCAAGCCCTGTGGTGCCTGAAATCATCTTCCTCGGCAGTCAGTCTGACTGTATCACCCCATCTCCTAATCCTTCCCCTGGCTCTGCAGCGTCAAGTTCAAGTGTCTTGTCCTTGCTATCAAGGCCTTGCCTAGTTATCCTTCACTACTTCTCCACTTTTCTTTTAGTGTCACATATCTGTTCCCTCTGCTCCACCAACAGTGCCAGTCCTGTCACCCCATTCATAACTGCTCCTCTTCAGCATTACCTCCTCTAAATGGAAAGCTCTTCCTGAGATGGTCTGCAAAGCCACTTACACTCTCTGAATTCATATCTCTCCTAAACATCCACTTCTATTGTGATGCCTGTAACAGCCAACTAGCTGATTATGGCTACACTGGAGATAATCCATTGTATTATTGAAGCCTATTACCTAATGTGGCCAATTATCATCTTGACTACTTTACCTAACTGCTGCACCCATTTATCTTTGTCTCTTTGATTTTTAGAATTCTTTGGGCCAATGACCATACTTTCTAAGATGTTTGGAAAGCACCTATCAAATTGTGGGTGTTACGGTACAGAATAACCAAAACCATAATTAATCATAAGCACATGGAGATAGACCTGCATTAAAAATTGCAGTTCTCTACAAAACTTTGAAGAAACTTTGGTCTGAATTTTGCATCTCAAGCCCTTCTCTGGTGTCATAACTAACAGCTGTCTGCGTAGCTTTCTTTCCTAAAATTGATCAGAGAAAGACACCTTCTCTTTTCCATTTTCCATTATTTAAGTTTAGCTTTTAAAAGTCTTAAATGTAATGTGGATTGCTGATCTCGTCCTCTTTTCTAAATGCATCATATTACTATTATAATACCCTATTCTGTTAATTCAAGGATATCTTTGTAGTGTTTGAGCAGCAAAGAATCCTGTGGCACCTTATAGACTAACAGACATTTTGGAGTATGAGCTTTCATGGGTGAATACCACTTTGTCGGATGCAGTGTTTGTTATTTTGTTTTCAGTGGCCCTGATTTGTATTTATACCTGCAACAAGGCCGTAGTGTAAATGTGCATCAGGCCCAGTGTGTATATGTGGAGAGAATATTTCTTGAGAGCAATATGCATGGGGACCATTTGTGGAATAAGTTGCTACTCAACATGAGTAACAGTATCAGAATCTGGCCATTAGTATTTTGACAACAGAGCAATGTTTTCTAAGTTTGACCCTGGATTTGAGATCTAATAATCTAACTGACTGGCTAAGTTTCGTCTCTGAATACTACTCGGCAGTAGGCGTAACACACTGCTGTGTTACTACTAGCTCTCCCTCTTTCAACAAATGCTTCTCACTTGGCTAGTGACCCACTTCACTAATTGGATCACTACAACCCAGGCAGTTTTCAGCGCAGTTTTTCTTTTCTTCTTTCTCACACTGGAGTTGTAACTGCTCCAAGGACAGGGAAGGGATTCTGTAAAAGTAATTTCTCTGAAGTTTTAAATCTACAAGGCCTGTACTTTCAAGCCAGATCAACTTCAGATGTTCTCACTCCTTCAATCCCTCACCTATACCAGGGCCCAAAATGGCAAATTTGAGTGACAGGATGATAAAACACCTCAATTCAAATTCAAGCCCCTAAATACAATAACAGTTCCCACTGAAACCAATGGAGTTGCTCTGGCTTTACATCAGTGTAAGTGAAAGCAAAAATAAGTTCCTGGGGAAACTTTATATGTTGTATGCAAAGGTAATTTGGCTCACACAATTCCTTATTACATTTATGTGATAATACTTGAAAAGATGAGCAATGCTGGTCGGTTATTATACATTTCTGGTAGAGTTGCAGGGCATGAAGCCTAATAATCACAGTGCTGAAGTTTCCAAGATGTTACCTTAAATGGATGTTGGTAACTGGGTGGAACACTTGGCAGCTTTTTGGCAAGGAAGAGATTACCACTGATGTACACACAGCCAGGGATGTACTCATTAGAGTGGTCGCACAGATCTTTTCCACATCAGACGGTATTATTGGAGAATAAATCACCTGTTTCTAGAAACCTGAGATGCCAAGGATCACCTTTCTCTGCTTTTATATTTGCAAAACATCTTCTTTGATTCATATGCATCTAAAGGTGTAACTAGAGTTCAGATCCCTAGATTCCCAGAGCTAACCCTCAGGGTACTGACACAGGTTACCTTCATGTTATGCTGCTGTGCTAGGGCCTTCTGAAGTTGACCTTTTACTTGCTCTTTAGTTTGACGTCTTTAGTGACATTGCACTTCTATAACACCTTTCCTTCAAAGATCTCAGAGAGCATTACAACTGTCAATGAACGAAGGTCGAGCTTTTCAAAGGCTCAAAGGGCAGCTGGGTACCCAGCTCCACTTGACTTTTAAGGAGAGTTGAGCATCTATCTGTCCTTTGAGCCTTTAAAAATCTATCTCCCCACAAGACGCTCAACATCCTTGTGAGGGATATAAGTACTCTTAGTCCCATTATACATGTGGGGAACTGAGGCATGAGGGACATTAACATCCTTGTGAGGGATATAAGTACTCTTAGTCCCATTTTACATGTGGGGAAACTGAGGCATGACGGACATTAATTAGCTAACTCAAGGTTACATCTGGGAACAGAACTCAGGAATTCAAACTCTCACTCTGTAGCTTTAACCATTAAAACACCCTATGCACACAAAAATCGTGCTATTCCCTAGCACCTCTATCACTTCTATCCACATTTTCTTCCCTAACCAAAGAGAAAAGATGTTTGTTTAATGCAGGGGTTTCTCCATGTTCTTTTAGTCCATTCTAAGTACTTAGACTTGTTTTTAAAGCGAACACTGCAGAATTTATCCCAGAGCCTGGAGCGGTTTTTTCAGCTGTTCTGGTCTACTGGGTTCATATGTATTCAGGACTTCAGGCATTTTATGTAGCCAGTTGATTAAATATATATTTAGAAATTGTTACTATGCATATTAATTACCCAATAGACTGGAATGACTCTTTAGGAGCAATTTTAGTCTATTGTGTAAAAGCATTATAAAAATCCTTATGAAAAATAGTTACTGCATATGCTTAAATAGTTTCTTTCCTCTCACCTCCCCCCCACAACCCCCTACTCCAAAAACAAGTTTTATCATATCCTGGATTAAGCACTGACTGACTTCCATTTTTGTGATACATGGACACGAAAACTCATTTTCAACTGGATCTATTCCCCTTGGCTCTGAATCAAGGCCTTACACTGTAGTTAAAATAATACTTATTTAATAACACTTTATTATTGATTCCAATAATAACCAATAATATTAGTATTATAGTTCATTTTAACATGAGAGTTTCTTTTGCCTGGGGGCTTTTAAACTGCATTTTAGCGCCCAGCAGATTTTTTGAATTCACATTTATAATATCATAGAAATAGAGGGTTGGAATAGAAAAAGTTGCTACCTTAGCTATATCTGCCTGAACACTTAACTGCACTATTACCTCTCCTGGCAGCTTGGGGGGGCTTTTGACAAATATTCTGCTTGCCTCTAGATTTCAGTCATGCTGTTTAGCAATGGGTGAGTGTCATAGGTTTGCTCTGTCTGTACAGATGACAGTTAGGAGGTAGAATGTTGTAAGGTCAGATAACCAGAAAACCACAAAATCTTGGAAGCAATGATGAGTGCAGGGTGCACAGAGAAAATCAGTGTGGAAGTGCATAGGGTATTGCAAAGGAAACACACTATTATTCTTGTTTGAAATGACTGAGCATCCTAAGATATAGAAGGTTATCTCATCCAGATCAGAACACGGAGGTTGATTTCTCTCAACCCTTGCAGAAAGTAGGAGGAAATCTGAATGGTGACCAAGAGGGAGCATGGAGGCACAAATTGTCCATGTGGATGTCTCCGGCCTTAGACAGATCCCCTGAAATCCAGTTTTAGGAAGACAAGCTCCTGCCTGTTTCACACAAGTGTAGACCTACCCCACAATGGAATGATCTGCAGGGAAACTCGGCAAAGTGAAACCTTGCGTCGTTCTGCCACTCTCCTGTGGACTTTTCATAGAAAAGGGCAATACATCTCCATATAATCATTACAGCATTGCACCTAAGCAAGCCTAGCAGTAACGAAGATAACTGCTCTGTTAATCTGCTCTTCTGTTTGCTAAAGGAATGCAGTTGAAACCTGCATAGATGTATCGTGAAGCCTGAGAAGAGCCACAAGCCACTCAAGATGAGAAGTATGCATTAAGCAGATCACACTGCATGTTTGGTTTGGTGCTTCTGAGAAATTATCACACCATTAACTGACTAAGCCCAGAGTATTAGATTTTGACCTTTTAAGTAAATTATATCACTTTTTTATCTTGAAGGAGCTTTCATTTACAACTTGGTCAGGTATCAGAAAGTTTAACGTCCTTTTAGTGGTAAAAAACAGGTGCAAACAACCCTCTGGGAATGGGTGAGCGATGAAAGCCTTTTGTAACCTTGTACAGTTGCCTCACTTTAAATGTGGTATGTATGTGTTAAGTAAAAGTATAAATACTACTACTCACATATTTGCCTTTAAAACTCAGAGAAGCTAATATGCACTGTGTTTTTCACAGTTATGATAACGTCTGAAGCGCAAACTGAAGCCCTCAGTGAAATGGGTTGGGTGTTTCAGCAGAATCCTCAATAAATCGTTGCCAACAAATCACTCCCAATTTTACATAGTATACAAACTGCAGCTAAATTATATATATGAACAGATGTGAAGTCACCAGGAATTATCTTTGACTTCCCTATACTCTAGCTGCAGTCGCCAACAGAAGACAATTTGAAACTCTAATTAATTCTCAGCTTTTTTCTAGAAATAAACAGCAGACTTTAAATCATCTACTCCACTATCCTTCAGGGAAAATAAATAAAAATAACTTAAGAATAATTCATTCAAATTTGATCGTGCTTCTGTCTCTCACTCCCTACACACACACACACACACACACACACACTTTTCACAAAAGTGAGGGATTAGCTCACCTATATTGCCAAAAAGCAACAAATCTACCAAATCAGCCCAACAATCGGTACAGGCTAGTTATTCAGTGGTGGCTAGAAGAAAAAGTATGATCTGTTCAATAAAACTCCCACTGGGGAAACTGAAAGCCCTGCCATTATTATGATGATTGCCTAACATCTCAGAAGGGAGCTTGTCTTCTCTTTTTGTGAACACAGAGAGGGTGGACAATCAGTAGCAAGTGAATTGGATAACAGAATGATACCCAGTGCAATCAACAGAAATGACTAACATCAAGATCTGTAGCTGAATCAGTGCTCTGCTCAGTAGTTCAGTAATCTTTTTGCATGTTTCTCCTCAAAGAACATTTTTAGGGCTACGGTTGAGTAAAACAAAAATTCTCAGTTTGTGAAACCACTCAGAGATCACTGATTCAGAATCCACTGCTCCAGTGGTTACTATGAGAATCACATAGTTCCTTATGTCAAAAAGCATTTGTCCCACATCCAAAGCTGAGCCTAGAGTTTACTGATTATGTCACAGTGTGATGCTACAATGCCAGGATTTGAAGCACAAGTCCCATGTTTTATGAGTTTCACCTTCATTTTAGAGACAATTTAACCTCAGTAAGGGCGATGGTTGGTTGTCTGGCCACAGTGACTTGCCGTACACACGTGGGAGAGAGGGGATACACTTAGAACATTCAGGAACCAGAATTTCCACTTCTTGTGAAATTCTGTGATCTTTAATTTTGTTTTCACTCTGAATCAGAATGAAATGTTGAGTTTTGAAACTTCCTACTAAATGATTTTTAAAAAAACTAATTTCACATCTATTTAAATATTTAATTTTGATAAAATCAAATGTTCTGTTTAAATTGTGTCCATTTTATATTACAATTTACAATATAAATTAAAATACATTTCAGAACAGAAAGTCATTTTAAAATGAAAAATCAAAGCATTCTGTACCAATAAGATCAAAATGGAAGGTTCCAACTTTACCAAAGAGCTATGTTTCTCAACAAACTTTTATTGAAATTGACACATTTCCATGGAACATTTCAATTTCAACAAATCAGCATTTTCCAATGGGAAAACATTCAGTTGGAAATTTTTGACGAGCGTTTGTTATACCAATTATATTAGACCAGTAAAAACCAGCAGGATCTTATTAAAGGGGACAAGGCAAAGATGCCACATTTATTATGATAACAATTTGATTTATGACTAATAACTAATATTTTAATTTTTATACACACACATTATACCTAATACCTATATACACACACACACACATTCATCAGGTGTTCTGCAGCTGCTGCATAGTTACCAGTCCTGAAGATAGCTTAAGTTCATGGCTTGATTTTGCAGCTTGGGTTCGTAGCTTGTGGCAGGTAACTGGCCAGGAAAGCTGGGCACAAGGCTGAGCTGGATCTCTGTTGGGCAGGCACTGATGTTCTTCCATGTTGGCAGCAGAATGTTACCCAGAGTCTTTCATCTCACCCTTCTTTTTTACAGGCTTTTAGTTTGGATTCAAAGTCTATAGGTCTTGCTGTGTCACGCTGCCTCTGGGTTTAGATTGATCACCCATCAATTGCAGGTGTGACTTTCAGCCTTGGACCTGGCTTTGATCTTTCTTCTGTTGTTCTGTTGTCCTTTTCTTTTTAGGGTGGATGCTTCTTACTTCGTTTAGGGCTGTTGTCTAGGTCTTCAGCCGTTGGTATTTGAACTTTATGTCATCAGGACAGGCTGGGGCTGGAGGTTGGTTCCATTATTCATACATACCTCATTCACACATCTAAACTAAACTAATAAGATTACAGCAGGGTTTGCAAAAATGAAGGTTGGAGGAAGCTTTTACAAAATGGAGTGAGTGTTTTAAAATGGGGTTTGAATTACAATATGGAACAGAAGTTACAGTATAGGCAAGTGTAGTGAATGGTGAACAGAAGTTACATTAATAAAGTGAACAATTGAAAACAATTTCATTTATCAGTTCTACACGTTACCAGAAATGCTCAGAAGATTGGGCTTTTCACATTTACTTGTTGAAAATTATCCATTCCAGTTTTCAGTGTAGAACTTCATGAAGAGGAAGAACAACTCACTTTAATCTATATGTCTTTTTATATAGATGTAATGTGTCCATTACCATGGTACCTGAGTACCACAACATACAATATTTATTGGGCATATAATAAGATGCACCTACTTGTCATATTGTGTCATTTAGAAATGTTTGTTAATATCTAGGGATCCTATTGCATTGCTGAAAATCAATCAATCTGGGGTCCAGAATACCTGAACACCATCAAGGCCTATTTATCACCATCATTATGGCAAATCCAAAAGGGACATGGACTTTTTCAAATCGAGCACCACATGAATCAATCTCTGGCAAGGTGCTTAAGGTGGTCTGATTTTATGTGCAATTTATGTCCATCACTGGCAATTTTGTGATGTCTGTCCACACAGTCTACCAGTTGCCATGATCCCAGCAGCAGATGCTTCTTAAAGGGGAGAGAAGACTATAAAAAGAAATGGGAAACACCCCAAGGGACCCCCTCATCCTCTCTGTTTCCCAATCCATTGATTCACTGCACCAGAAGGAACAAAGGAAGCAGCCACTGAACTGGAGAAAGGGTTCTGGCCTAAGACGTTTGACCACTAAAATGTTGACTGCATGTAGTTTGAAAAATTGCTTTGAATTTAACATAGTTTGTTAAAATAAGCATTAGTTGCGTTCTCTCTTTATGCTTCCTTATGTGTGTTCACTTAAAATCTCTCTTTGTAGTTAATAAACTGAAGTGTTTGGAGAAACTCAATTTGAGGTAAAAAAAAATCTACATATTATTTTCATTGATTAATAATGGACCTATATAAATTTGTATTGTCCAGGAGAAGACTGGGCAGTACCGAACATATATTCTGGGGGGAAATCTGGGACCGGGATTGAGTATGCAGTATAACTAGGCTGGTTAAAGCCCATGTGTGTCTAGCTACTGCACACACACAGAGGCATAGCTAGGAGTGATTTGCATGCTGAAGGCTGTTTGTGAGCAGGCCAGGTGGGAGCTCCTTCAGCAAAGCAATGTAGGCACCCAGGTTAAAGATCAGGGGGACGCAGCTACTTCATATGAAGCAGTTGATGGAAACAATGGAAATCAAAAACCTCTATCCAGTGTTCTTCAGCCTTCCTCGAAACCCCCATTTTGCTCCCATACAGCGGAGCTGTATGGCCCACTGAAGGGCCCAAAAATTGACAGCAGCTGCTGCTATACAAGTATGCACATCTTTTGAGTCATGTCCAGCACTGGCTATGACATTGCCCAAATATTTGACAGCTGCTGTCTCCTTAATGTCCCATCCAGACAGGTTAATATTGAGCTGATTGTAATCTGGAGATAGAGGCTGTTTGATGGTAATGGCCAGGAACTTAGTTTTATCTGAATTAATAACCAGGCCAATGGGTGATGCTTTTTACCCAACCAGATTGGCCATCAGCTGCATTAATTCACCAACCTGGGCCAACAAAACAATGTTACTTTCACATTTGAGACCTCAAAGCATAATGGTGTTCATCTCAACACTACTGCCAGCTGCCTCTGCAAGCTTGTCCATTGTGACGTTATTGACATGAACTGTGACTGTTATCGACATGAACTGTGACTGCAACCAGGGTCCCATGGATGCACCAGGTCTACAGAGGAGGTCAAGTGTGGTGTCTATGGAAAGTTTGTAGTTTGCTGATTATGATTATGCTGTCTGTATGTGTGTATCATTTTTGTGTTATGAATATTGGCTATGTACTGGTATCTCAATGTGTTTGTTTCTAAGTAGCCTCAGTGAAGCATTTGGTCAGCTTCTTGAGAAAGAACTATTCTCAATAAGTGCCCGGTCAAGAAACACTTAACTGACAATGGATTTTGGGAGATGCCAGTCCAGATCTGAGCTTTCCTGGGAATGTTCAAACTAATATGTAAACAATGGCATCCGCCTGCAAAAGCTGAATCATTCATGGACATGTGGCTTTCCCAGGTGGCTACAAACTCCATCTTGTTGCTGTGATTTTGCACAGAAGAAAAAGGGGGTTCTGCCCACAAGAGAGAGAATATAAAAGGCCCTGGAAACCCCTCTATTTTGTTTTTATCTGGCTCAAGAGATGGCCTCTCCACCCCAAAGAGATGCCTGAAAGAAACTGGAACAACGGGGTGTGTGAGTGATTGCTGGACCCAGGCCAGAAACTACAACGTTGCTCTGAAAAGGATTGGGCCCAGACTAGGAAGGAGTCCAGTCTGTGAAAGAAGCTTATTGGAACATCTCAGAGGGTGAGATTTACCTATATTCAGTTTCTTAATGTATTAGGCTTCGACTTGCGTCTTTTGTTTTATTTTGCTTGGTTACTTACTTTGTTTTGTAAAAGCAGCAACGAGTCCTGTGGTACCTTATAGACTAACAGACATACTGGCGCATGAGCTTTCGTGGGTGAATACCCAATTCATCGGATGGATGTACATTATTTTGGTCTGTCTGTTCTTATTTGGAATCACTTAAATCCTACTTTGTATACATAATAAAATCATTTTTTGCTTATTAATTAACCCAGAATCAGTAATTAATACCTGAGAGAGCAACCAGCGGTTCATCTCTCTCTATCAGTGTTATAGAGGGCGGACAATTTATGAGTACCCTGTATAAGCTTTATACAGAGTAAAACGGATTTATTTGGGGTTTGGATCCCATTGGGAACTGGGTATCTGGGTGCTGGAGACAGGAGCACTTTGTAAGCTGTTTTCAGTTAAATCTGTAGCTTTGGGGATGTAGTTCAGAGCTGGGTCTGTGTTTGCAACAGGTTAGTGTGTCTGGCTCAACAAAGCAGGGTTCTGAAGTCTCAAGCTGGCAGGGAAACGGGCTCAAAGGTAGTCTCAGCACATCAAGTGGCAGTCCCAAGGGGGTCTCTGTGACCGAATCCATCACATCCGTAAACCACTAAGTGCTGATTGAGCCCTTTTAGGGTCAGTTTGATCATGCTGAAAGGTTCTTTTTACTGAGACTGACCACGTATGACCGCCTGGTCTGTTCTCCTTGCAGCTGAAAGGACTTAGGCTTTCCCTACTATTGAGGCAAAAGTATCATTCCAGGATCCTGCATGTTGGTGACAAATGTAAAACTGGTGCCTGGAATGTTCAAACATTGCCTGAAACAGCTAAAGCTGTTCTCCTCATCAAGCAGTGGAAAACCCTGAACACTGAGATCTGTTATTTATCTGAAGTGCATTGGCCAGGAAGCAGTGAAAAGAGAGTTGAGGACTATATGTTTTTGTTCTCAGTGAGCCCAGACAGGATGCTCCAACAACAGGTGGCCAATGCACTTCCACCCAATGCCCACTGGGCATTTTCAGGATTGGCAGGTGATTAATAAGTGACTTATCAATGTCCAATTCCATATCAGCTGTGTGCATCTCACCATCATCACGCTGTATGATTACACAAACACAAAGGCCAACAATGTGGCTGCAGATAATTGTTACCCACAACTGCTGTCAGTCTTTAATGAAACTTCGAGAAGAAATGTCCTCATGATCCTGAGTGACTTTAATGTGTAGATAGGAAAGGATACCTGGGCAAATACGCTCAGAAAGTTTGTTACCAGGTAGAACAATAGAAATGGGCAGTGACGGCTGGAGTTTGAAGCTGCCAAAGACATGGTGATCGCTGACTCACTCTTCAGTCATCCAAAGATTCACAAGCAGATCTAGTGCAGCTTACGCGGTCTCACCGGGACTGTTATTGATCATGTCCTCATTAATAGTCATTGACAGTCAATCATCATAGACATATGAGTTTGCAGCAATGATGAACTTGACACTCACCATTGGCTTCTGCTGACAAAAGTACGCCTCCAACTTCACAGACAAACAGTGGGGCAAAATTAGTCTGATTCAACCAACTTATTACAGCTAATCTATCAGGTGGCTTTCTGTTCTAACCTGCGTAAGGCCATGAAATCATTAGAGACTGAAATAGTACTGTGTCATCTGATAAGGAATGGTGATGTCTCAAGTCATCTGTGCTGATGACTGCCAGCTCACTGCTGGGGCCTCAGCCCTTCAAACACCATGCATGGATCAGCGAAAATGTTCTCAAAGCAGCTAGAGCTGAGAAAAAAGGAGGTTACTATTTAGTCTTCAAAGAAAGGTTGGCGAAAGCAAAAGCAAAGGCTGAATGGGTTCAACTTCAGGATGTTGTCACCTCCTTATGTAAGAAAGATGAGAAATCCTGGTGATTGACCAGACAGCTAGTTCAGAACAGGCTGCCACCAGGCACAATCTGTACACCCTCTGTTCAACTTTGTAGTATTTGCGGAAGAACGTGGCACCAGTTTGTCCAGTAAAGATTTGGGATGGAAGCATCAGACAAAAGTCTGCAGGATCAGTTGCATCCATGGGAAGATCAATTCAAAATACTCCTTAATTGTCTGTTATCTGTAGTCCCTCTTCCACTTGAAGAAATGCAAGAAGTTCCAGTAGAGCCACCTTCCTTCAACCAAGAAGAGATCTGAATTGTAGACCATAATATGAAGGCTCCAGGGGTTTGTAACATTACTCCTGAGTTGCTGAAAATAGGCAAGAGTATTTATTGTTGTACCATGGCTGCATAGGCTCTTCCAGACCATCTAGCATACCAGTATCATCCCTGAATACTTCTTCTCTCTGGTCAAAAAGGGCAACACGGCTGAATGTAGCAACTCTAAAGGTATTACACTATTGTCAGTCCCAGGGAAAGTCTTCTCTTCCATGTTAATATCTCAAATCAGTGATGCACTCTGTGGCAAAGCTGCATTCAAGTCAATGGGAGGTGCATGGCATGGTTTCCAATCTTCACAGGAATATGGCAAGGCTGTGTTCTGTCACCAACATTGTTCAACATCAGAGGCTCTGTTTAGCTTTAGGGTAACTGTGTTGCAGGCTGAATAAACACATTAGCTAATGAGCTGGTCCCTGGATTTTTCAGATCTGTTTGAATGGGCAGTCTTTGATCATTGAAGCTGTTTCCCATTTTCCTCATTCTCCCTTCCTTTTCTCCAGTGTGAACCCACACACACACCTCCAAGAACCCTGTTTAGTTAAAATATCTGTTTCTTTTAGATAATATAGCAAAAGCCTACATGGGTGGGCCTTTTCCCCTAGTTTCAATTTACCTGCTTTGGTTTAACTTTAAATCATGTATGATTCATAGCTTCCAACAGAACACTCCTGGGTTTTCCCAATGCATGCTGGGTGATTGCTGGCCACCTGGGTCTGAGTGACAACAAGAGGCATCTTCTCTAAACTGAGTTGTTTCTTAAGCAACAGGTCAGCGGCTCCTTCTCATGTCTGCTTCTCTCTCTCAGCAGCAGCAGTCCCACTGTTCACAGCAAGAGGTGGGGCAGAGTAGAGCTGGAGATGGCTGCTGCTGGGAGAGAGGCAGCTGGCAGGGAGTGGGGGAGGGACCAAAGAGCTGCCAAGCAAAGCACCTGCATGGGACATAGAGGCAGGTTCAGGAGCAGTCATGTGAAGAAAGGAGGAACAGAGCGGGGAAAGGTGGAAGCAGACATAGAGGTGGGGTGAGTTGGGGTGGGAGAGAACAGTGAAAGCAAAGGAGAAAGGGAAACAGCCATAAGTGGAAAAGTGGGAGAAGGAGAGGAGGAACAGATGGGGGTCATCAGTCCTCAGCCCCTGATTTATGCCATGGTGATTAAAATGGTATAAATGTTAAGAGACAGGAAGATAGAAGACTTTTTAAAGGTGACTGATTTCAGTGGCTTAAATTTTTGGATCCTAAGATACTGTAAGAGAACTTAACTTTCAGAAAGTGCTAAACACACATCCTCAGAATCAGGTCTCTTTAAGGTACCCCAAAATTAGAGCACTCCAAATTACTAGTTGTTTTTGAAAATCTTTTCTAGACAGCAATAGCTTTGCCATATGGTGGCTAACAGCTATGCAAGGGTGCCAGGAAGGGAACAGCTGCTACACTTTCTCCCTAACTTGTGTATGCATGCAAGGTCAGCCATAATGTAGCCCAGAATGCAATGCATGCCATGATGAACACAGGGGTGCTGGATATTCTATGTGTAAAGTGCCCAAAGAAAGTAATTTTTTCCCTTTCAGATTGGAACTTTCATTTCGGCACAGTTGTTTTTAGGGAAAACAAGATTTAGCAACCCAAGATTATTGGTACAGAGATCACCATTTTAAAAAACCTAAAATCAATCCTAACAAATACTGCATTGGTATCAGATATAAATCTGTTCCCCCCTATATTTAACATAGCAATATCTATGGGTAATATCTGATGGGGGAATACTGCTTTTTCAATGGTGACCACTGTACTTAGTTTAGGATAATGTAAACTCCTTTGACTTCGGGTGACAGCAAGTTTTGGCCCTATTTTGCTCTGTGTGTGTGTGTGTGCGCGTGCGCGCACGCGCGCACGTGCTTTGAAAAAATAAAAGGCTCTTAGGTGCTATAGACATAGTTCCTAGGAAATAAAGCTAGTGATGAAGAAACCTTAAAGCCCATCTGTCACATACAGATGTCACATATTGTGCAGAGAAGAGGGTTTTTGCAGGGTGTATGTTGTTCCTTTAAACTATAGGGAGGAGTTTTGTGTAATTGAGAACAGATGGGAAAAGGAAGGGGAAAGCACCCAAAGCTTCCTCCTCACTGTCATACTTGGAGAAGCATGTTCTGGTGTTTGTATGTTATTTATCTGTAAGTTTCTACACTTGATATTGTGTTGTATGGTGCTTTATAACATTAGATTTCTACAATAGCAATAAAACCCCTACTTTAACAGTATTCGTAAGTTAGAAATACTGTGAATAAGAGATCTAAGTCAAGGTAGGTGCAGGGAAGTGAGCTATAACAGAAACTAAAAATGACTTGATCCATCCTCAAAAGAAAAATATCCCAATTTATTACTTTATTTTCTTAAGCTAAGCTACATAAAATCTTCTGTCTCTTTCCAGTAGTCTTGGTTTAGCGTGGGGCTCTGTGAGAATGGAATCTTGTGTGAGTAATAAGTGAAATGAGAATAGTGGTCTCAGGCTCGTTCCCAGTGGACATTTGTCCTCATTATAAAACCACCAAAGCCACCACATAATTTAGCAGAGCTGTGTGAAGAACCGTTCATAACACCTGTGCCTTTCTCAAAGAATACTGCAGATGCAGTATAGTTGCTTCCGACCAGGGTTTGGCCACAGAAGTCTTTTCCGTTCAAACATTTGGGTCTCAGCAAAGCTACTCCAATCTGCTAAATACCACAAGAGTCAAAAGTTGTCCCACTCGACTTTGGGATTAGCTATTGTGATGAAATTCAGTTCATCCAGCTCATGGCTGGGTTAATGGATTTATAAACCTGTTATTATTCAGGGAGTGTTAACAGAAGAAACCTATAAGCTTCAAAGAGTTTTCTTTCTTTCTTTACATAATTTCCTGCCCTCTAATTTACATACTAGATGGGGCATAACCAAACCAAAGCAAGCACAAACCCATGTTCTGCAGGCAAAACCTATATGTGAAATTTGGACAGTTAGACAGCTTCCCAATTTGCATGCATAAAACTGGTGCATGCCCACATGAGAGCAGGCAAAAAGGTGCATGAACCAAAGTGGGTGTGTGAAATCAAAGACTAGGGCTTAAAATGTTTCCTTAAGTACAACTTTTAAGTCTGCCTGGTGATCGGACACTAAAGTAAATCTAACTAATCAGCAGTCTCCTCCCTCTATAGTGTCTGGACATACCTGCAGCTGAGACTCAAATCGGGACCTTTGTGGTCCAAGACCAGGAGCCTTGCCAGCTGAGCCACAGAAAGGACCCTATCTTAGCCATACCACAAGGAGCCGTGCTAGGCTTGCTGCTGGAAGTTTCCCTGTACATATCTTACATCAGCTGAAAATAATCATATTTAATCCAAACAGGAAATGGTTTGCTCACACCACCACAGCCGGCACACAGGGCGTTGCTGTTATCACTATGCTGAACAACAAGGTTCAAAATACAGATACAGGAAAAGATACAGTGCATCACCTACAGTGCAGATGTATGTGTCAAATGAAGGCAAAGTATCATAATGGTTATGTTCATTTTAATCATCTGCCTTTTAGAAGCATGCTGCTCACGCAAGCCTAGCCCAGCTAACTCCAGGTTCTGTTTGCTCATGTTTTTGAAACCAGCTTTGTGGTTTCCCATCCCAGTTTGTCTGCTTCTGCAGCAATAACCTAACCAAATATCATGGACATGCTGGAATGGATTTTAAATTAAATGGCATCAGACTATAAGCCTATGTAATTTCCCATTATTAAGTAAATCAGACAAAGGTAACTTGATTACTGAGAAGTGAGCCTTAAAAAGTATGGCTGGGTTTGCAAAAGCATCAAAAAGTGCTTAAAGTTTATCTATACTGCCTATTATTCTACAATAGAGATTGACTCCATCCACTCTTCAGGATCCTTTCTTCCAACCTACAACCTTCTACTCTCACCTTGCTCTCTCATGATGCACACGCCTCTCATGAAACACACACACAGCCAACATCAATAGGCCAAGCAACTCTGGCAACTTCTCCTTTGAGGTCTGCACACCACTGAATTCAAATTTAATGTGATCTATGCCTATCTGTCCTAGAGACAGGTTTCCAAACTATAGTTCATGGAGGACTCCTTGGTGGTCTGCAGAATGCAGGTTGGTCACATGATGCAGGTTCTTTCTCAGAAGGACATAGGATCTAGTACTAGATAGACCGCTGGTCTGCTCATGGAAATTCCTGTCTCTGGCAGCAGCCAGCGCCAGATGGTAAAAATAAAGGTGCAAAAATAACCCATGACAGACAATTATTGAATAACCTATCCCAGAGGATATTTCTCCCCATCAGTTAGCTAAGCATGAGGGTTTACATAAATTCTAAGAAATATCCTAGGTAAAACTGAAAGGAAAAAAGGGGACTGTTGCAGTGTTGTAATCAAGTTCATCCCAAGATGTGAGAGAGATAGGTGAGGTAATATCTTTTATTGGACTAACTTCTGTTACCTCACCTTCCTTGTCTCTCTCCTAAGTGCCTGTGTCACTTCTGAAAAAGGGACTTGCATGTTCTTGAAATGTTACTCCCTAACTAAAATATGTAGGCTTGGAAGGATTTGATTTTTACTGGTAAATGTTGGTAAATCTCAATTTCACCATACACTCACAAACCGACAAAAAATATAGCCATAGATAATAATCAAAATGTACAGGTAGACAAAGTGAGAAAAATGCTGCTGGACAACTTGAACATTTCATTTAAGGATATTTACATTATATTATGAGATGTTTACAATTTGTGTTGCATTAGTCATAACGCTTCAACTTTTTTAATCTCAATAGTTACTGATAGTAAATAATTATTGCTGGAACCTCATTGTGTGACCACCCTACATATTATCCCACAATTAAATTTTCTCACAATTTTAAATAAATAAACATCTAAAAAATGCTTAGAAATGAACATCTATCATATCCATTGAAATTATTTTCAAAACAATTAATTCTCCCAAGCCTAGATATAATTGTGGCTGCTCTGATTACCCATCGCAGAAGCTACATCCTCTGATTCACCCCATTTCCACTGGGCATAGCAGAAGAAGGAGCCACAAGGGAGGTGGATGCAACTCCCTGATCCTGGAGTCAATTCTACATTGGCCCCCATTGTAGATAAGTGCAGTCTCAGAGCTTGTCTAAATGATGCCAGCTGACTATGGTCCATAGAGGAATAAAATAGCAGAAGAAATTGTACACCAACTTTAAACTTAGAAAGAGAGCACAAAGTCACAAGTAAGGCAACTTTTTTTATTATTATTTATTTCATCATGGTGATTCCTAGTCATGGACCGATTGTACTAGACACTGTACAAACACAAAACAAAAAGACTCACCAATCTATCAAAATATTGAGGTTCTATAAGCGTTTCTGAAGGCAAACAACATTATATATCCTTGGGCTTTTTGCATCCCTATACTGAACTAATTTTGTATCACTGTCTCATATTTTTTAATTCCATATTTACTGTAAAGATGTTTACATATTTCCTGATTCCTAAGAAAATCCCACCATTCATATTTTGGGCCAGCATCCATATTTTGGTCCAGTTTTGGTACCCCCACTACAGAAGGGATGTGGACAAATTGGAGAGAGTCCAGCAGAGGGCAACAAAAATGATTAGAGGGCTGGGGCACATGACTTACGAGGAGAGGCTGAGGGAACTGAGGTTATTTAGTCTACAGAAGAGAAGAGTGAGGGGAGATCTGATAGCAGCCTTCAACTACCTGAAGTGGGGGGTCCAAAGAGGATGGAACTAGGCTGTTCTCAGTGACGGCAGATGACAGAACAAGAAGCAATGGTCTCAAGTTGCAGTGGGAGAGGTCTAGGTTGGATATCAGGAAACACTATTTCACTAGGAGGGTGGTGAAGCACTGGAATGGGTTACCTAGGGAGGTGGTGGAATCTCCCTTCTTAGAGTTTTTAAGGCCCGGCTTGACAAAGCCCTGGCTGGGATGATTTAGTGGGTGTTGGTCCTGTTTTGATCAGGGGATTGGATTAGATGACCTCCTGAGATCTCTTCTAACCCTAATATTCTACGATTCTATGATTTTTATTGGATTTTAAACCTTTGAATCAAATTCTTATTGTAATCTTTGAGTCCTCTTTAGATCAGGAAAGACTGATGACAAAGGTCTGGAGTTAAATTGGAATAGTAAATAAATTGTATCTTCCCAGCTGTACCTAAATGTTTATATCCCCTGAGAAAGGTTAGAATTAAACATTTCTTTCCTGGCACATTTTTTCTTTGCTGAGATTTACTGTTTCATTTCTTTTTCTTGCTACATTTTGCCTTGTCAGAGATGTTTTAAAGTATTTGCTTCATGAATGGAATAGCATTATGAAATTTTTGAACTGAGGATAAAGTAAGTAAAAATGAGTTTATTGAAAAAAAAGTCCAATTATGCAAATTAGTTTCCCTTGATGATTCAATTTAATCAGAATTTGAATGAAATCATTTTTACTTCAGTTTTACATTCTGTTTTCAAACTCTGTGATCTGGGAAGCAACATGTGTATTTTTTTTAATTTCTTACCAGTACTCCAGGGGATATTGATAGCTTGGTTCTGGAAAGAGTTACTCCCATGTGACTCTAATAACTATGTCTCCAATCCATCTTCCCATGCACAGTGCTATTTAAATCAAAGGGTCTCTGAACAGATACAAGATTCTACCTGCACAGACCCAGCTGCAGGATCAGGATTTATATTTATGATTGTAACTCTACCAGGCCTTGGTCTTTAATTGGGTAAGCTCTTACCAGGTTGAATAATCTGGTCTAATTTAACTGAAATAAAAAGCAGTTTTGACTTAGCTTTCTACTGAAATATTGTAATCTGGAAAGTAATACATTTGTGTTTACTTACTACAATATTTATTGGGGCCTAACTGTTGGCTTTTCAATTGAATAATCTGAATAATATAAAAATAATTCTGATTTAGCTCCTGATTAATGTTATTATGAAAACTCTGGGAACTGAACAGTAATGTTTTCTTATTCACTGACTATTTTATTAATCGGGTTCAACAGTAATCTGTACAGGATTTTTGAACTGACTATATAGATCTAATTTAAAAGGAGTTTGAGTTTAAAATGCAGTTACAAATTAGTTGGAGATTGTCAAAAAATGAGGATATTTGCAAAAAGTTCTGTACAATATCCATTCCTTTTTTGGCTGAAATTGAGATTTCAATGAAATTTTTTGATCAAAATTTGGAACATTTCAACCAGCTCTACTTATTAGTTATAAAATTACAAGTTACATATTAGCAATACTAATTACATATTATCATAGTACACATATGATATAGCTCAAGATTTTCAAAAATTACTAGTGATTATGAGTTCCCAATCCGAGATGCCTGAGATCTGAGATGAAAGGGCTTGATTTTCTGAGTGTGGATGCTCAGTGTTTTCTGTAAACCAGGCCCTTTAAAGAAGCGTGGTCATTCAAAATCAGTAGCTGATTTTGCAAATCTAGACCATAACAGTTAATTCTATATTATGTGTTAAACTCTTATAATCCAAAATAAAATCCTTTAGCTATACCAGCAATGCTTTGACTGAGGCTCCCAAGCCACAAGTGGCTCTGTAATGTATCTCCTGCAGCTCTTTGCAACACATAGTATTAAGACACTGTGTTACTATATACGTAGTACTATAGTAAATGAAACAATGAATTCACACAACTGTGGCTCTTTTGGGTAATCGCTAATTTGGCTCCTGAGTCACTGAGGTTTGAGTATCATGGAGTTATACCAGTCTTTAAGCGGGCTTGGGTGATTAACTTTTACTTGTTTTATTATCTGTTATTGCCTCAGCAATTTATAGAACATCCTTATGCACACAATTTATTTAAAAAAATTATTAGTAAAGATATGACACCAGATGCAACAGAGTCCCAGAATGCCAATGGGTAGAACATGCCTGAGCCTTGTGTTGGTGCAATCAGGAAGAGTGCCAGTACAATCCCTCCTGCATAGCCTGTTCTCTCGTAGTGTTCCCAAAGGAACAAACCTTGCACCACAGGGCAGGGAAGAATTAAGGAGGAGGAAGCAGTGTTAGCTAAACCAGGAGAAGGGAGGTGGCTGCACCCCTCCTCGGATTTATGCCACATGCACACTCGTCCTTTGCTCTCTGGAGCTCTGGGAGGGACTGTACTTCTCTGGAGGCACACTCTCACCTAGCTTCCCTGGGGAGGAGCAGTAATCCAAGAGGGGCACTGCCCAGTGGAGGCACTTACTGCGACATCAATATGCTGAGTCACCTAGCCCTATGGATATACTGTGTATGAACTGTGCATCCCCTCATGGGTTTAAGGAAATGATAGTTTGTTGACCAAAAAGGGATTCATTCTAATTTGACAACAGCCTCAGTAGTGGTCTTGGAGACCCATCAGATAACACTGTGCTTCTCTAATAATGAGACAATGAAGAAGTAAATGAGAAAGTCACACAATTAGAAAGGTCCAGGTAGGACTGAGAATATGGCACTAGGAGTAATGGGAGGACAGTAATTTGAGATTCCTGTTTCCCATCTGCTCATACCAGAAGGATAAAAAAGCAAGGTAGGGATTATATGAACTAAAAGGCCAAGCAAAGGCTCAGTTTACTTCTATTGAAGCATCTGTGATTTTTAAAAAAAGGCTATGTAGTAGTTTGCTGCATGGTAATTATATTAAATTCAGTACTGGTTTCTTTCTTTGTGTCTATAACTCCTTCTCCCTTTCCCCATAACCCTCCCCCATTAAAAAAATGGACTGCACATTCAGGGAATAAAAGTACAAACACAATTTTGACATGGCTTTTAACTGGTTTTTGCAAATGCATATACAGTGACAATTAAAACAGTGAGGTAGAATTTTTAAATGTGCACATATTTAATAATTTCAGCCTATCACAAATACTTTGATAATCTAAATGAAAGGTTCTGTATGAGTGTAAAGTACTTTGCAAGCATTAATTAAATGAATACAGTTGAAAACCAAATGTTTCTGTACATTATTAAATGGAAATATTGCAAAAAAATCAAGTGTAACACTAATCATGAATAGAGTTTTATTTGGATTTTGCATCATATTCAGTTGGACAAGGAAAGCAGAAGAAGCAGTTTCATTTCTGGATCTCAGATGCTGGCACAATTATTGATGATGATGATTACTATGCACCTTTTTCATTCTGGTAAAAAATATACACAGTCCAGACATACAAATGGGCTTCTCGAGCAAACAAACAATCCAGGAGCTCAGCCTAGAGCCAGCTGGAATAATCATTGAGTTACCATCAGTTAGGCTCAGAGATTCAAAGTGAAACAGGAAAACATGTGATAGGAAGTGATTTCCCCAACTCCTCCCCTCAACAATATCTTAATGCAAAGTATAATCCTTTGTCAGCTGAGCATAATTTACTATTCATCAGTAAAACATGGACAAGAGAAACACATGAACCTTTTCTGTTAGCATGGTGCACACTTCGGTATAGACCTCAAATATAGAACACGTCCATTTGAACTAATTTACCCTTCACTGTGATGGACCAGCCATGAAATGGATAAAATCCAGCATTCTCTTTTCACCACATCTACTATTATTAATTCTACTATAAATTCTCAAAAGAACAGTGAGAAATGAGCAAACCTAAACAATAAAAACATTTTTCAGTGCTTTAAGTTCAAGTTTCCATGCTGAATTTAGCAAAGGGCGGTGTGGGGAAGAAGGGCACAGGCTGATGAGCAAGGCAAGTCAATAAAAGATGGAAAAGTGGCTTGACTTCTATCTTCTATAAACATCTGTGACCAGGAATCTGCCCATCTCTGCAGCAATTATACGAGTTACCAAAGAGAAGATCAACATCCTAATAGTCAATATTTAATTTCACCTTCAACTGGAAGTTTCTGGAACACATATTGTTAACTCTTTTCTCATCCTCTTTTCCCTCATCTGTCTTCTTACATCATTTGCCTCCTATATATATATGTTTGTAAGATAGTCTTAGCTTCATCTGGATATCAGATGATAGAGTCAATGTTTCTTTTTGTTAATTGACCTTAATCCAGACCGATTTCAAAACTACTATCTGACACCAATTGCTGGTAAAGTATCTTACAGCACAGACCACTTACTGGAGATTCGTGTTCCCTATGGCTTGCGCAAATCAGGAACATACAACACATTTTCTTGTTGTGAAAACAAATGTCTTTTTTTAGTTCTCTTTTTATCAGCGAGTATGTTGTTGCTTCCAAGAATAGTGCAAAACACGATCATAAATGTAGGGCTGACAGAAAGTCCATCACTTTCTCCTCGGCCTCAGGTGGGTGAAAGCAATTTGGACTGTTTACTGAATACACTATCAACAATTATAGGAACATCTGCATTCTTAAGAACATCCCTAGTACCAGTTGGAAGACACTGAGAATGGGTCATCTCTCCTTCTACTCAAGAATCTCAGGACATCTTTTTTTTAAAAAAAAATTTGGACTGGATTCTCCATATAGTCCAGCAAGGTCATACTGAAGAGTATTTTCAAATTTAAGCCCAAAGCCATTGCTCCAGGCTAACAAGATATTTTTCTCTAGAATTACCGTAGGTTCCTGTAGCACTTGTTGATTCCACCTTAATAAAGAACCTTTTAGTTAAAAACCAACACATAGGACCAGCTCTAGGCACCAGCAAAGCAAGCCCATGCTTGAGGCAGCACGTTTCCAGGGCTGGCATTCCAGCCAGCCTTTTCTTTTTTTCTTTTTTTTGGGAGGGGGGGAAATCCACCAATATCCAGAAAAAAAAATACACAAAGATCAAAAAAATCTCCAGTAGTGCGATAGGAGCGTGACATGAAAAATATTGTGTCACATCATGACATGGTCACTCATAATGTGAATGTGCATAGATGTGTAAATGTTAATGGTTATTGATTAATTAAATCAGGAATCACAATTATTTGTTTGTACTGTGCCGTCCTATCGGCGCCATTTGCACCAATTTCCGTGTCACGTCGGTGCCAGTGATTATAGGGCTAAAATGCCGGAATAAAAATGAAAACAACTTTCCAGTGCTGTCTACCAGCAACAAAGAGAGAAACTGCAAAAAGAATTAGAAAAACTATCTCATACTTCAAATAAGTATTTTTAAAAAGTCAACATTACCAGTATCAGTGGCTTCTGGTGAGCACAGTTTCTCAAAACTGAAACTACTAAAAAATTATTTGAGCTCCACCATGTCTCAGAATCGATTGTCAGGACTCGTATTAATTTCGATTGAAAGTACCATTGCAAAAAATTTAGATTTCACTGAACTATTAAAAAACTACACAGGTATAAAAACCAGAAAAATTCAGTTCATATAAATTCTTTTAATTTATGAGAAACAGGGCGCACTCGAAGACACTAACATTTTTCATTACAGTGTATAGTTGAACCCAAATTGTTTGTAATAATGATTTTGTTAAAATTAAATGAGTATGCTAGTAGGAAATTGTTTTATTTCTCTAACTACAAATTCTCTCTGTTTTCATTTTTAAAAAAAAATTTAAATAGTCAAAAAAAAAACCAAAACAACAAAACAAAACAAAAAAAAACCATTGCAAAGTGCAAACATGTGTAAAAGCCAAAAAAAAAGGTGAGGGGCGGTGCACGGCCAAACATTTTTTTTGCTGGGGAGGCAAAAAACCTTGAGCTGACCCTGCCAACACATTCTGTCTTAGTGTATTTTTTCTATCTAGATGTAACTGTATCCAGCTCTGGTTGCCTAAAATATTCCTAAATAAATGTTTTTTCTTATATAAAGTAAATTTTAAATATGTCTGATAGATGACATGGTTAAGACAGTTGCTTTAGAAGTTAAATTAGGAGTTGGGCATTTATTCCTATGTGAAACCAGGGATTTAGGGGTTATAACGGTTCACTGGGGCTTGCAAGCCATTCAGCAAAAGTAAGGTGTCGTGAACTGAAAATAAAAATGGATTGGATATGCCCCTCAGGTCTATAACCTGCTGCTGAGACCCAGAGAGTTCGAAGATACACACAGAAGCATTTAGCAGAAATGTTACTGGTATTAATTACTACAAGCAAACCAACTTGCATTTTTTAGGTTAGATCGTAAGCCCTCCAGCTGCTGAGAACATTTATAGGTATCTCCCTGCTACATATATTTGCTGGGTAAAGTAGCACAATGCTGGGGAAATGAGAAGAATTAAAATTAACTGAAGCAATTTCTTGCATCTGTATGCCAACAGAGAGTCCAGATAAACAAAGTTATGAAGATTTTTTCTAAAGAATTTAGCTTCCATGGTTGTTTATTCAGCAGCCGTTTAGGCACCAGGCAAACTAATTGTTTCTCTCTAATGTCTTAAATTAAACTACAGACATCACTGACCTCAGGGTAAGGCACAAACATTTACCAAACTTATAGACTCCAGAAGCAGAAAGGATTCCTGTCTGCTGCTGAGAAGAAAGTTTTAAGCTAAAGTGACAGCTCTCAACAGTAGATTCATAAGCACTGAAGTGCACATGGAGAAAAAAATCACAAACTCATTGTTTCTAATTAGAGATGAAATCTGGTTTATTAGAGAAAGGCCAAAACCAAAACCCCCAGATGCGAGCCTCTCAAACTTCTCCAGGAAGCTGGCCTGAACTATGTACTTTGAACTCTTCTGTACCATTTAATTCCTTCCCAAAAGGAAGGCCTAACAATTGTTGGCCTAACAATACAAATTATTAGTCAATTTGAGATCAGAGAAAGTTAGTTGTCTTCTGACATTTCTCAGCTACTTCCAACTGCCTTACTGCTCCACACTTCTGGAACGTTCTTTCCTGGACTCTAAGACATCTCTTTCTCATTTTGAATTCTAAGATGCGCCTAATATCAGGTGATCTTGCTATATGCACAAATTGTGGAAGTGCACAGAAAATTTTTGACATCACGTCGTGTTTTTTTGTTTGCTACATGGGATATATTCAGTAGGCAGCAGCTCTTCACCTAAAGATGATTTAATGGAGATAGACTCAGACAATGAACTAATTTCACTTGCCACTGTAACAACTTCTCAAAGAAACTGCACTGCAACTAACAGCATATTATTTCTTTCAAGATCTAACTGCACCTACATTCAGATAAAGAAGATGTGTAAGGCTTTCCTACGGTAGCACCATCTGGTGATTTCCAATAATATGACATTTTTTGCACTCTGACAGTTGTAGAGAAGAAGTGACCTCTACTTACAGCAGTAGTAATTCATGGTGTAAATTACATCATAGGCCCTGCTACTTTGAGAAGGTAACATGTGGCATGCAGTGGCTGTTCTTCTGATACCTCACCCATCTTACCCCCCATCTCCTAGTGGAAGAAGTGTTGGTGGTTGACTGGACTATAGTGCATAGTTGCCTTTATATAAATAGAATGGATCACATGGCTTATACCATGCAACTTAACATACGATCCCGTGAGTGTAATGTAAAAAATGCCTTTGGAAAATGTACTTAGCCCAAATTCTGTATTTATGTAGCTGTGGGGTAAATCTGTTAAAGTAAACATTTCCTTTAATGGATTTACACTGGTACAACCAAGATCAGAATGTGACCTGCGGATTTCTACTACACACTTGGTGATCTTACCTTAGGCTGATCCTCTCACTTAACAATGATGAAATTTCATCAGCGAAATTTCCTTTTGTGCTGCCAAGTCATGCCAGCCTCAATTAGAGCTGACCTAGAGAGGCATTTGGGTGATTACATCAGTCTGACCGGATGTCCACTTCTAGCTGTGATGCCCCTTTCTATGCCATTCTCTGTATATTTGAACTTCACATCAAGCTAGATCAGAACTGGGGGAGAGTAAGAGAGTGTGGGATTAAACAGCAGCTAAAACACTTCTGAAGAATTTACACAAATTTAAGATTTTCATTCTCCATTCATTTTCACAGCTTTAAGTAAAACGTGCTCTAAAAGTAACAGTAGTCAGCTATAGCTTTGTAAGATTTCTAGATTTATGTTGAAATTCTGATAATTCTGATGATCACAACAGAGAAACTATATTATAAAAAAATACCTACCTCAAGAATGTTTTTGTTAATGTTCTAATAGTTTTATTCTTCTTATCCTAAAACTTTACTAACAAAGATGCTTCCCATTGTTCAGATGTTATGCTTGAGTAGTTTATCTGAGGAGATTCTTTCCATAAAGAATTTGACAATACACACTTTTTAGCTTTTAATCAACTGTTTATCCTAGTGTCTAGGGAAAAACTGACTCGCTGGAGAAAGTGTAACCCAAGGACTAGCCACATTTATCTTTCTTTCTATCCTACATTCCAGTTTCAGGCGAGATAGTGAAATAATGTACTCTTGTACTGGAAAACAGTGTGAAGCACAATCTAATCACCATTTAACATACACAAAACTTAATTTTACATCGATCTTAAAAACCATGTGACTTTATCAAAACTGAGTGTTTTCCTGCAAACTTGATGCAGGAGAAAAGAGAGAATGAATGGTTAAAAAAAAGTGAATTTAAATTATTTCAATTATAACATATGGGTTTTTTCAATTTCTCCTTTTAAATTAGTTGTCTGTTTTACTTGTAGCAAGTGTGAGGAAAACTGATACTTGCATATGTTACTTACAGCTCTCTCTCTCTCTCTCTCTCTCTCATGGAGTTGTAACTAGAGTAGACACATATATAATATATATGTACAGATACAAGTGATTATATATAGAAGCACACGGATTATGCAAAGAAAGACAGAGACATTGTTCTTGGATATGTTACAAGGTAAAACTAGACTAAAGGGGTTACTTGCTGTGTGCTGAGCTTGTGTTTGTCAGTCTGTTTGGTTTGTTTGTTTGAAGGACCGTGTGCTGTAGCTGGCAGTTGGAGGTGGAGCTACTAGGAAGGTTTGAAAGCTAGAAGCCTCTGGTAATTGGCTGAACCTTAACCAGTGGGCGGGGCATTCACTCAGGCCAGGGCTTTATAAAGCTGCGCACAAGCGACCAGGGAGCTTAGCGAACAGGAGCTGCTAACAGGGAGTTTTGCAAGGGGAGTAGGAAGGGAGGGGGTGTCCCTTGTCGGTCTCATCTGTGACCCACTGGTCCCCTGAACCCATAACCTGACCATATTGAAAACCTTTCTGTTTACAGCAGAGAGGACTTTGAGAGAGTTTGACAGAGGGAGGCTTACAATGGTGAGGAGGACCCGCAACACCTGTGCTAGCACTACTTCTGTCTCCTCCACCTGCGCCTGTAGCCAGACAGAGCACCAAAGCATGGATGCTTTTACCCAGATTCTGGTGTGGGCTTGCAAAGACTGTAATTTGCAATTTCCACTTACTGATATCCAGGCTGGGGGTGGCATCCAATGTGAAAGGTGCCTGCTGGTGGAATCTCTCAGGCAGCAGGTGGGAGAGCTACAGGAGGAGGTGGCCAGGCTGAGGAACATCCATGCCCATGAGCAATTCCTGGACAGTATCCATGTGGAGACAGCTGATGGTGCTGTCCCTGTTGACAGGACTACTGACACTCCAGTGGAGGAGATGCTTCACACTCCAGTGGAGGAGGAGGCTCAGGGCGGACACAGCCAGCTGGTTACTTCTAGCAGCAGGCAGTGCTCCACCGCTGCTGCGAACCCTCCTGTTGTGGTAAAAGATAACCATTATGCTCTTCTTGATACAGGAGAGAAGAAATCACCCCCAGTAGTTAAGGGGGTGAAGCCTCGTACCCCTAAGGCTGGGAGGACTGCTGCCACCACTGATAAGAAACGTAGGGTAGTGGTGGTTGGAGACTCTCTGCTGAGGGGGACGGAGACACCAATCTGTCGCCCTGACCGTTCGTCCCGGGAGGTATGCTGTCTGCCAGGGGCCCGTATCCGAGATGTTACAGAGGCTTTGTCGAGGATTATCCGGCCTTCTGACTACTATCCCATGCTACTCATCCATGTAGGCACAAATGATACTGCGAGGTGTGATGCTGAGCAGATCAAGAGTGACTACAGGGCTCTGGGAGTACGGGTTAAGGAGTTTGGAGCGCAGGTGGTATTCTCTTCGATTCTTCCTGTTGAAGGTAGGGGTCCGGGCAGAAACAGATGCATCGTGGAGGTGAATGCCTGGCTGCGAAGATGGTGTCGCCAGGAGGGCTTTGGCTTCCTCGACCACGGGATGCTATTTGAGGAAGGACTGCTAGGAACAGATGGCGTTCACCTTTCGAAGCGGGGAAAGGCCTTATTTGCGCACAGACTGGCTAACCTAGTAAGGAGGGCTTTAAACTAGGTTCGACGGGGACAGGTGAGCAAAGCCCACAGGTAAGTGGGGAACAAGACCTGGGAGATGGGTTGGTAACAGGAGGGAGCACGGGCTATAATGGCAGAGAGGAAGGAGGGTCAGGGCAAAGCTGGGAGGCGAGATCAAACCAGTATCTTAGATGCCTTTATACAAATGCAAGAAGTATGGGTAATAAGCAGGAAGAACTGGAAGTGCTAATAAATAAATACAACTATGACATTATTGGCATTACTGAAACTTGGTGGGATAATACACACGACTGGAATGTTGGTGTAGATGGGTATAATTTGCTCAGGAAGGATAGACAGGGGAAAAAGGGAGGAGGTGTTGCCTTATATATTAAAAATGTACACACTTGGACTGAGGTGGAGATGGACATAGGAGACAGAAGGGTGGAGAGTCTCTGGGTTAGGCTAACAGGGGTAAAAAACACAGGTGATGTCGTGCTGGGAGTCTACTACAGGCCACCTAATCAGGCGGAAGAGGTGGATGAGGCTTTTTTCAAACAATTAACAAAATCATCCAAAGCCCAAGATTTGGTGGTGATGGGGGACTTCAACTACCCAGATATATGTTGGGAAAATAACACCGCGGGGCACAGACTATCCAATAAGTTCCTGGACTGCATTGCAGACAACTTTTTATTTCAGAAAGTTGAAAAAGCTACTAGGGGGGAAGCTGTTCTAGACTTGATCTTAACTAATAGGGAGGAACTTGTTGAGAATTTGAAAGTAGAAGGAAGCTTGGGTGAAAGTGATCATGAACTCATAGAATTTGCAATTCTAAGGAAAGGTAGAAGGGAGTACAGCAGAATAGAGACCATGGATTTCAGGAAGGCGGATTTTGGTAAGCTCAGAGAGCTGATAGGCAAGGTCCCATGGGAATTAAGACTGAGGGGAAAAAACAACTGAGGAAAGTTGGCAGTTTTTCAAAGGGACGCTATTAAGGGCCCAAAAGCAAGTTATTCCGATGGTTAGGAAAGATAGAAAATGTGGCAAAAGACCACCTTGGCTTACCCTTGAGATCTTGCGGGACCTACAAAATAAAAAGGCATCATATAAAAAATGGAAACTAGGTCAGATCACGAAGGATGAATATAGGCAAATAACCCAGGAATGCAGAGGCAAGATTAGACAAGCAAAGGCACAAAATGAGCTCAAACTAGCTATGGGAATAAAGGGAAACAAGAAGACTTTTTATCAATACATTAGAAGCAAGAGGAAGACTAAGGACAGGGTAGGCCCACTGCTCAATGAGGAGGGGGGAACAGTAACGGGAGACTTGGAAATGGCAGAGATGCTTAATGACTTCTTTGTTTCGGTCTTCACTGAGAAGTCTGAAGGAATGTCTAGTATAGTGAATGCTTACGAGAAGAGGGTAGGTTTAGAAGAGAAAATAACGAAAGAGCAAGTAAAAAATCACTTAGAAAAGTTAGATGCCTGCAAGTCACCAGGGCCTGATGAAATGCATCCTAGAATACTCAAGGAGTTAATAGAAGAGGTATCTGAGCCTCTAGCTATTATCTTTGGGAAATCATGGGAGACGGGGGAGATTCCAGAAGACTGGAAGGGGGCAAATATAGTGCCCATCTATAAAAAGGGAAATAAAAACAACCCAGGAAACTACAGACCTGTTAGTTTAACTTCTGTGCCAGGGAAGATAATGGAGCAGGTAATCAAAGGCATCCTCTGCAAACACTTGGAAGGTGGTAAGGTAATAGGGAATAGCCAGCATGGATTTGTAAAGAACAAATCGTGTCAAACCAATCTGATAGCGTTCTTTGATAGGATAACGAGCCTTGTGGATAAGGGAGAAGCGGTGGATGTGATATACCTAGACTTTAGTAAGGCATTTGATACGGTCTCGCATGATATTCTTATAGATAAGCTAGGAAAGTACAACTTAGATGGGGCTACTATAAGGTGGGTGCATAACTGGCTGGATAACCGTACTCAGAGAGTAGTTGTTAATGGCTCCCAATCCTGCTGGAAAGGTATAACAAGTGGGGTTCCGCAGGGGTCTGTTTTGGGGCCGGTTCTGTTCAATATCTTCATCAACGATTTAGATGTTGGCATAGAAAGTACGCTTATTAAGTTTGCGGATGATACCAAACTGGGAGGGATTGCAACTGCTTTGGAGGACAGGGTCAAAATTCAAAATGATCTGGACAAGTTGGAGAAATGGTCTGAGGTAAACAGGATGAAGTTCAATAAAGATAAATGCAAAGTGCTCCACTTAGGAAGGAACAATCAGTTTCACACATACAGAATGGGAAGAGACTGTCTAGGAAGAAGTATGGCAGAAAGAGATCTAGGGGTCATAGTGGACCACAAGCTTAATATGAGTCAACAGTGTGATACTGTTGCAAAAAAAGCAAACGTGATTCTGGGATGCATAAACAGGTGTGTTGTAAACAAGACACGAGAAGTCATTCTTCCGCTTTACTCTGCGCTGGTTAGGCCTCAACTGGAGTATTGTGTCCAGTTCTGGGCACCGCATTTCAAGAAAGATGTGGAGAAATTGGAGAGGGTCCAGAGAAGAGCAACAAGAATGATTAAAGGTCTTGAGAACATGACCTATGAAGGAAGGCTGAAGGAATTGGGTTTGTTTAGTTTGGAAAAGAGAAGACTGAGAGGGGACCTGATAGCAGTTTTCAGGTATCTAAAAGGGTGTCATCAGGAGGAGGGAGAAAACTTGTTCACGTTAGCCTCTAATGATAGAACAAGAAACAATGGGCTTAAACTGCAGCAAGGGAGATTTAGGTTGGACATTAGGAAAAAGTTCCTAACTGTCAGGGTAGTTAAACACTGGAATAGATTGCCTAGGGAAGTTGTGGAATCTCCATCGCTGGAGATATTTAAGAGTAGGTTAGATAAATGTCTATCAGGGATGGTCTAGACAGTATTTGGTCCTGCCATGAGGGCAGGGGACTGGACTCGATGACCTCTCGAGGTCCCTTCCAGTCCTAGAGTCTATGAATCTATGAATCTATGAATCTATAAAAATAATTGTTATATTTTAGCAGCATCTGAAACAAACATAGCATACCAAGTCTAATCTGCATCTACTGTATTCATGTACTTCATATACTTCATACAAAAATTGCCATTAAATATTACAGCTGAGGCCCAGTGCAGCATTTAGATCCAGATCTACATTTCAGCTCCCAGGATCCTTCTATTTATGCTGACTTTGGAAGCAGTCTTTGTGTAAGGCACATAACTGATCAACTGCAAGTTTTCTGCCTGCTAGCTTTAGTCAAGCAGATAATCACCAATTTCTTCCATTTCTGCTGTTTGGCTTGTGGGATCCCCACCAGTCATTTCTCTGCCTCTCCATTCCAGAATGAATGTAAAAGCGTCAGCACAAACTGGGAACTTTCTACTCACCTACATGCTCTCTAGCTGAACCATTGCTACTAGAATTCAGTTTCATGTCTTCAGAAACTACCGAGATAATAGACCATTGAACATTAGTCTGCTGAGACAGTAAAACCCCAGAGGTGTGTCCACCTCATAAAACAACTCTTTTTTTTTCAGTACAACAAAGACCCCAGGTCACACAGCAGGAAAAAATCAAGTCTGCCATTGCCTCTGTGAATTCACCTCTATCAGGCAAAATGAGAATATAGAATAAATACGTTACACACCCCTGGATTTATTCTCTGGAAAGGCCCTTGAGTTGTTTTCCATCTCTTTGAGACTGGTATAAATGTCACCTCTCTTCTTATCTGCAAGAGATTTTGTTATTCAGGTGCACTGGGGAAAGAGAAGAGGAAAAGGTACAAGAAACTCCACATCACACCCACACAGAACTGAGGCAAAAATACCATAGCTAGGAATCCCTGAGTGCAGTGGGGGAGCTAATATCTAATTTGACTAGTGGCCACTCACAGCCACAAAAAGGCAACAAGTGGCCTGAGTCTCTCGCCATAGCCACAGCCCCAGGTACTCCAGGGCACAGTGAGACTGAATTCCACAGCAGCAACTCCTACATTCTGAGCCAACATTAAATCATTCTATTTGCTATGAAACAATCCCTCATTCCCAGTCTTGCCCTCCCTGCTCTTTTGCTAGCACCCAGGGACAGTGTGCAAAGAACATTTCTGCGGGAGGTGTAAGAAGTACTGCTCTATGTGTGCTCCCTTTCACTCCTGAGGCATAGCACATTCAATGACTCAGAGCACCATTGCTCAGGCACTATAGCTCTGCATCTGACCCAAGCAGCAGTTGGTAATATAAGAATGGCCATACTGGGTCAGACCAAAGGTCCATCCAGCCCAGTATCCTGTCTTCTGACAGTAGCCAATGCCAGGTGCCCCAGAGGGAAAGAACAGAACAGGTAATCATCAAGTGATCAATTCCCTGTTGCTCACTCACAGCTTCTGGCAAACAGAGGCTGGGGACACCACCCTTGTCCATCCTGGCTAATAGCCATTGATGGACCTATCCTCCATTAATTTATCTAGTTCTTTTTTGAACCCTGTTATAGTCTTTGCCTTCACAACATCCTCTGGAAGGAGGTTGACTGTGCATTGTGTGAAAAAAGACTTCCTTTTGTTTATTTTAAACCTGCTGCCTATTCATTTCATTTGGAGGCCTCTAGTTCTTGTGTTATGAGGAGTAAATAACACTTCCTTATTTACTTTCTCCACACCAGTCATGATTTTATAGACCTCTATCATATCCCTCCTTAGTCGACTCTTTTCCAAGCTGATAAGTCCCAGTCTGATTAATCTCTCCTCATACAGAAGCTGTTCCACACCCCTAATCATGTTTGGTTGCCTTTTTCTGAACTTTTTCCAATTCCAATATATCTTTTTTTGAGATGGGGCAACCACATCTGCAGGCAGTATTCAAGATGTGGGCATACCATGGATTTATATAGAGGCAATATGGTATTTTCTGTCTTATTGTCTATCCTTTTCATAATGATTCCCAACATTCTGTTCACTTTTTTGACTGCCACTGCATACTGAGTGGATGTTTTCAGAGAACTATCCACAATGACTCCAAGGTCTCTTTCTTAAGAGATAAAAGTTAATTAAGCCCCCATCATTTTATATGTATAGTTGGGATTATGTTTTCCAATGTGCATTACTTCGCATTTCTCGACACTGAATTTCATCTGCTATTTTGTTGCCTAGTCACCCAGTTTTGAGAGATTCTTTTGTAGCTCTTTGCAGTCTGCCTGGGACTTACCTATCTTGAATAGTTTTGTATCATCTGAAAATTTTGCCACCTCACTGTTTACCCCTTTTTCCAGATCATTTATGAATATGTTAAATAGGACTGGACCCAGTACAGACCCCCAGAGGACACCACTATTTACCTTTCTCAATTCTGAAAACTGACCATTTATTCCTACCCTTTGTTTCCTATCTTTTAACCAGTTCCCAATCCCTGTGAGAACTTTCCCTCTTATTCCATGACTGTTTACTTTGCTTAAGAGTCTTTGGTGAGGGACCTTGTCAAAGGCTTTCTGAAAACCTAAATACACTATATCTACTGGATCCTCCTTGTCCACATGCTTGTTGACACCCCCTCCCCCCAAAGAATTCTAGTAGATTGGGGAGGCATGATTTCCCTTTACAAAAACCATGTTGACTATTACCCAACAAATTATGTTCATCTATGTGTCTGACAATTTCGTTCTTTACTATAGTTTTAACAAGTTAGCCCGGTAATGAAGTCAGGCTTACCAGCCTGTAACGGCCAGGATCAACTCTGGAGCCCTTTTTTAAAATTGGTGTCACATTAGCTATCCTCCAGTTATTTGGTACAGAAGCTGATTTAAATGGTAGGTTACAGACTATCGTTAGTAGTCCTGCAATTTCACATTTGAGTTCCCTCAGAACTCTTGGGTGAATACCATCTGATCCTGGTGACTTATTACTGTTTAGTTTATCAATTTGTTCCAAAACCACCTCTAATGATATCTCAATCTGGAACAGTTCCTCAGCTAAAAAGAATAGCTCAAGTTTGGGAATCTCCCTCACATCCTCAACCATGAAGACCTATGCAAATAATTCATCTAGTTTCTCTGCAAATAGCCTTATCATCCTTGAGTGCTCCTTTAGCATCTTGATTGTCCAGTGGTCCAGCTGGTTGTTTGGCATGCTTTCTGCTTCTGATGTACTTAAAAAAAATGCTTTTTTTTTTAGTCTTTGGCTAGCTGTTTTTCAAATTCTTTTTTGGCCTTCCTAATTATATTTTTACACTTCATTTACCAGAGTTTATGCTTCTTTCTATTTTCTTCACTGGGATTTAATTTCCACTCTTTAAAGGATGCCTTTTTGCCTATCACTGCTTCTTTTACTTTGTTGTTTAGCCATGGTGGTATGGCTAGTATTTTCTCCTATATGGTTGATTTATCTTCTCTTCTCACCAGCTCACTTACCTCTAAATATGTAGAGGCAGCAGCATCTCTTTGCAATGCAATTCTGCCTATCCTGGAGTACAGAGGCACTGGCAAAAGAGAAAAATAAGAACAATGTCATAAGCTTAATAGTACAAAGCATGAATGTCTTTCTTCTCTCTGTAATCACCCATAAATACTATCTACTCACAGCACAAAATGTATGTTTTTAGTTAAGCACGTGCCTGCTGACAGCACTGTGTTTGCAGCACATGATTTGAAATTTACTTGAAATGAATGGGGAAAGGGGTGAGAAAGGGGCCAGAACTAGAACCCTTCACTCAACAACCCATTCACCTTCCCCGTGAGTTTGATGAGGCTCAATTAATTTGGGTCTGGATACAGAATCACACTTCTTTTGAAATGCAATATAGTCCTAGATTTTATGGCCAGAAGGCAAAACCAAGACAGCAATTTTTCCCATCTCTGTAAAGCAGGAACGTTTCATTGATTTAAGCATTTGCATTGTTCATTATTAATCACTGCTGTTGCTGTTGTTATTTACATCTCCAAGGTGCCCATCACCATAGTATCTGGACATCCTATTATAGTTATATAACGGTTCCTCAGAAAGAGGCCTGAAGGTCCTCATTTATTAAACCATCCTCTTCCTATGGAAAAAGCCAACCAACCTACCTCCCAGTTCCTCCCCAGTAATGAGTTCTGACCCAAACTCCTTCACAAATGCCAAACCCTCTCATTTCTCCCAGTTACAAAAAACCCAGTTTATACCTGCAAATCTGTTAAACCTGCTCTTCCTGACAAAAGCCTTGAACCAGCTGCTTGCCAGATGTCAAACCCTTGCCTTAGTGGAAAGAGCCCTGATGTATTCTTCCTCCACTCTCCCACAGTAACAACAACCCCAAAGACATGTCCAGGTTTACCCATTCAAAGTGTAGGCCCCTTAAAGACACAGAGTGTGCATAGGAATGTAAAAAAGTCTAGCTGAAGCGAATCAGCTGGGAGCTCATTTACACTGCTCAAGCAGGAAGAGATTAGTCTCCCAAGATCAAGAGCCATGAACAAAGAACTGACCATGTGAGAGAATGTCCTCATTCTGAAGTGCCGCAGAATGTGATTAGGCAGCATATCAGAATCTTGGAGCTCCCAACTTGTGGGGACTAGGAGAGGGGCAGATGCTCATTACTGCATCTATACAAATTCTAGTTATTTTTATTGAAACAAGAGGTGGGCCTGAGATGCAAAGTTTAAATCTGGAATTTTCCAAAATTCAGGGGTACTTGGGTCCTGGACTTTGGACCCATCTCTAACTTTAAGGAAGGGATAGTAGTGTCCTGTAGATGTTTCTGAGTGGAAATACTGTAGAATGGAAAGGAAACTAGTTGTGGATCTGTAAATCACAGGATGTGGCAGGCACCAGAAGAATAGTTTGTCCATTTGTTGTTGTTCTCCCTGATTTAAAGCGATTATCCTAAATAAATTTATCGCTGGTGTAAGCTCATTGAAGGGTTCAGGCAATCTAGGTTCCATTGCTGACTCTACCACAAACTTTCTGTTTGACTCTAGAGGAAATCACAGGGTCCCTGATCCCACAAGTAGAATGTGACTAGTCTCACTAAGTCACTCTAACTTCACTAGTGACTTCTTGGGACTACTTACATGTTTAAAATAAAGCATCTGCATCCATATTAGCAGAACTGAAATCTTGCATGGTGTGGTACGGTATGGACCTCGGTTCCCCATAAAATAGGGCTATCTGTATTGTCTTTTTTAAACCGTGAGCTCTTTGGGGGCAGAGACTGTTTGTTCAATGCCTAGCACAAAGGGGCCTTGATCACAGCTGGGGCCATTCTGCTCTTCCGTAATATAAATAGATAACCATAACCATAACATCAGACTAACCCAAATCTCACATCAGTCACATTTTTAACATCATAATTTTACATTAGTTACACCTTTCAAATTAATTATTTGTTAGAGATAGTGAATTTTACAACCTGCCCACCACAAAACGTTCGTTAGGCTCAGAAATTCACAAGACATGATGTGGAGGATTAGTTTGATTCTATATATGTTACATCTGCTGAAAGAAAGAAGGGCCTGTGAGTTTTAAAATCATTAGAAGGAGGGTTTCAGATTGGATTAATAAAGTCATTTCAAAAGCACTCATCTGATGAAGAAGGTCCCATTTAAAAACAACATGTTAACATGACATTAGTGTGCACAGTATGAAGAAGGATTTTATATTTTCAATACCCTTGCAAATGTAAGTAATGCATCAGTTTAAAGCTTAGAACACTATTCATATAGTGGCATGGATTTACTACTCTCTGCTTACAATCTAGTTTCATCCACATACCCTTCTTCAAGGTCTTCATTCTATGCATGTTAGCACAAAGAGCAGACATGCTCTGTTCAACTAAAGCAGGGGATTTATTTATTTTTCTGAGATAAAACTACTATTAGACCTCTTAATACACATAGTTTAAATCACAAAACCAAAAAACACAAGTCAGCGCAATTGAGTAAACTGATGTCCTTTAATAAAATACAGACCCAGGAGGACAAACTCTAGAATGGACAAAAACTAAATTATTCTTCTAGCCAGATGAGTGATCCTTTCAAGCCCAGGTTTAAGTTCACCAGCACAACGATGGGATTGAGCCATCCCTGTACAGTACCTCATCTAAAGACAAATAAATCTTCAGAGCTCTGCAGGGAGCCCAGGTGCCATGGTGTATTTTATCATCACTCTATAAACCATGCTCTGCGTCCATGCCTTTATAATGAGCACAAGGACATGAAGACAAAGAGGCTTGCTGCATATGCATCATGTGAATCAGTTTCATTACTAAATTTGAAGAATTCTGCAAAGGTCAGTTTGTGTAACAGAAGTGTCTCCCTCCCCTTCATTTACATACACTGAGAATTACCTTTTCGTTGTTTGTATGAGATCCAATATATATTTAAATAGGATTTTACTGTGTATTATACACTATATTAAACAGGCTGCACTTGACTATGAAAGGCTTATCTGATGTTTTTTCTAAGCTTAGTGAAACAAGATGCTGCATTCTATGGGTGTGAGGTTAAAATGTTTGAATGTCTCTTAAACCTTGTCTCTTGCTCATCTGGCTCCATCCTAATGTATGTTCTCTGATCAGGAGAGTGAGCAGTAGCCCAAAGAACTGAGGCATTTGCCAAGAGAGCCCAAAGGGCTATACTTATCACGTTAGCCTGATCATGGGAAAAATATAATAAAAGGGTGCTACGTCTCTTTAAAAAGATGTGCCAGAAGGGAACCCTGCATTATCTTACAAATCCTACAACATTCCATAGGATGAACATTGCAAATACCTGTAGCTGATCAAAATAAACAGTAAACTATTAAAAAAAGCCAAATTTTTCAAAAATGTATATGACTTTTTTGATGCCCAAATGTTGTTTCTTTGCTTTATAATTCATTATTGTGATTATTATTTATTTACATTACAGAAGGTCCCAGAGGTCCCAATCAGGACTGAGGGTCCATTGTGCTACACTCCAAACAAATAGCTTAAAACAAGAAATCCACCCAGTGGTGACTATTAAGGAAAGGCTGAGGCAAGGAGGAACAGAAATTGAAATCCTGGTTCTGCTCTCACTTAGTCCATTGTGAATCAGGAGTAATTTCACTGAAGCAAGTAGGGATACACAAGTGTCAAACTGGTGTAAGTGAGATCTGAATCAGTCCCTAAGTATCCTCACTTGTCTTTACAGCTATTCCTGGAAGCCAAAATTAGGAGTTTGTGCTCTGATCATTGTAACATTTTCAACAGTGCCTTAGTGATTTAGGGGATTGTCCTATTTAAAGCAGTACAACATTCTAGTGCAGACAGGGCCTTAGGTACTTAGGATACAAAGTCTTATTGAAAGTCAATGGATCTTAAACCATTTAAATTCTTTTAAAATTTACCTATGTTTTTAAAAGGCTTTTTTCCCTATAGTAAGTTTCAGTTAAACTGGGAGGCTGAATACAGAGGCCTTATGACACATAGTCTCATTAGGAAGCAAAGAGTCTTATGTTGAAGTTATGCTGTAGCAACACACTGGATTTTAATTTATTTGACTTTTACCAGCGTCCTATTCCCAAAGAACTTGCTTATTTACTCTAGGCAAGGACAATTGAATTCTTTAGTGATATCTGCCAACACTGACCCAGTATGGGCCTGTGCCTGGAACTCACAATTACCTCAAGGTGTTTGTTTTCCTTTGTGTGCTTGTGCATAAGCTGCATACTTTTCCTTTTCCATCACCTCAAGCCTGTTTGTCCAAATCCCTATTGACTGGCTACATCTGAGGAAAGATTTCTCCACCTATGTGTGGAATCCAGTGCATTGAGTGGTTGAAGAGCTGTGCATGTGGTCATACTGGAATCATATTCCTCTGCCCAAGTAGACCTTCTGACTAGAAGTGGGGTGAGGAAGCATGGTGATTCTAAGGACATTAACAGACTAGCACTCAATTGTTATCTGAGAGCCAAGTGATGCCAAGGCACATGACTAGACTACTGCCGTGTTAGATGAAGTGGCAAGATGAGATAGGCCTTAAAAATAAGGAAAAGCTTTGAGTAGATGACAGTCTGAGTTAAGATCCATTTACTGATTATTATGAGGCCATGAAGTACACCTAGCAGAATTTTGAGTGTGCTCCATAGTTCTATTGTCTCTCTGCTGGGATTATTTGTTTTTATCATCTGTGTCTATTTTGGAAATTTTTATTTTAGTTACTGTGAGTTAGTCAGCAGCTTCCACAATAAACATCTAGTCATAATGAGAGTGCCAGACTCCTATTGTGTCCAGCTACTAGACTGTCTCCACTAATGACTTTTACTAATGCAGTGTAAAGAAAAGTAGACTTTTTTTTTAATGTGTTGCTGCAGAAAAGCTGCTCAGCAACAAATCTTCATGAAAGCAGGACTCATAGTTATGAGCAAGGATGAAGTCTGGACAGAGAATTAAGGAGGAACTAACTGAACCTGAGCCTGCTGAACATACCTTTAACTTTGTAAGTTGGGTGCTAGAAGGTAAAAGAACGCTACAAGTCCAGAAACAATGGGAAAGGTGCAGAGCATCAGTGATCAGAACTCAAGAGGAGACAAGGAACTCTCAGATTACTGCTTACTGGAAGATGGTGACTTTTATCCAGGATTTTTAATCTAGCCTCATTTCCAAATTGCAGGGACCATCTTTTTGTTCTATTTTTGTACAGACCCTAGCACGTTGGCATCCTGAGCCATGACTAAGGACTCCTAGGCACTACTGCAATATAAATAGTAATAATAATGTCACAAAAAAGATATGAACTAAATATAAATATTATTACATTTAAACACTGGGCTTATTTCTTTGGCTTATATAATACACAGGTATTACCATTCTAGAACTGATCCATCTACTCTAAGAGTAATGAGTGTCACTTACTGTTGAGAAGAGATGGGGTCCACCTGACCCAGAAGAGGAAGACCATCTTCATGCACCCACTTGCCAACCTCAGTGAGAAGGCTTTACAGTAGGTTCAAAGGGGGCAGGTGACAAAAACCCACAGGTAAGCATAAAAAAGGCAACCTTAACAGAAGATTATATGCTGGGGGGCACATGGGAAATTGCAATAAGACAGTGGTTCCCAACATTAACAGCCCGTGAACCCCTTTCACGAAATTGTGAAATCTCGTGAACCGCCTTCTAAAAATGAATATTTCCAGGGATTTAAGTTTAAAGTTCCTCAGGGTGATGGATGCGCTTGCTTTGCTCTGCATAGCTCTTGGAAGTCCGGAACCACTGGAGAAAGATAAAGTCTCAGGTCTGGTAACACAGACTGCTAACAACCAACAAACTAGAAAATGAGAAGAATCACTCAAGTTTCACTGAAACAAAACAGCCCTCCAGAGAGAATGACAATTACTGAGGCACTTTAACCCTGCTACGCTGGCTACAACATGCTTCCTGCCAGTTTTGATCACAAACAGCTTTTCGTCCTCCACAAGGGTTTCCTGCGAGGGACAAATTAGCTTGGACCATCCCCCACGTGCAGCATGGCCCCTGCTCACTCTGCCCTCGATGCCAACTTCCCCTGTCTGACAAGGACAGGGGTCTGAGCTGCCACCTGCGTGCCTGGGGTCTCAGCTGCTGCCCTGCCCACCATGGGCCCCGCACCAGGGTCTGGGCTGCTGGCTCTGCACTCCGTGGGGCTCCTGCTGCTGGACCCCGTTGACCGCTCCGATCCACTGAGCTCAGGCTACAGGTTCTGCTGACTGCTGCGGCTCGGGCTGCCGGCCCCAACTGCCCGGCCTTGCTCTCCCTGGGGCTTGGGTTGCCAGCCCCATGTGGAGCTCTGGGGTTTGGGCTGCCGACTTCCCCGCTGACAGGGACAGGGCTCGGGCTGCCAGCCCAGACTGCCTGGCCCCGCTCTTCCTAAGGCTTGGGCTGTCTTCCCTGCAACCGGGTCCCACCTACTGCCTCCAATGCCCAGGGTCCTCTGGCCGCCATCAGTGAAATTTTTCTGGCGAACCCCCTATAATGTTTGGTGAACCCTCAGGGGTTCACAAACCCCAGTTTGGGAACCACTGCAATAAGGTCATCAGAGCAACAAGAGGGAAATCAGTGGGGGAATCTGCTCAATATCTTAAATGTCTGTACACAAATGCAAGGAAGAACTGGCAGTATTAGTACATAAGCTAAATTATTACTCTGCTGGTTTCACAGAAAGTTGTTTGGATAAGTCTCATAACTGGAATATTGGTATAGAGGCGCATGAAGAGGTTCTGTCGGCCTTTGCAGCTCTCTGCACCCCAATCTAAGAAGACACAAGCTAAAAGGAACAGAGCAGCAAAGGTGGGTCTTCCAGGCTTGCCTACAGATGATTCTCTGGTGCAGCCATTTTGGAAACCAGAGACCTGGTCCTCAAAAGGCTAGAGGAACCAGCAACAGCCAATCAGGGCCCTGTTGGCCCAGATCAAAGGAGCTGCAAGGGCTTAGCAAGTCAGTTCCTGGCTGAGACCAGAGGGGTGAAGGAGGAATCTCCTTTCTGGCCAAAATTTGCTTGTGGCATAACCAATGTTGGTTTTCTGGCTGCATTTTTGCATATCTAGTTTTTCAGGGAGAGAGAGGACCTAAGAATCTTAACTCTGTTGCAAAGGTGAAGTCAAAGGGGCCAAGAAGGAAGATGCCCAGGAAAGCAGCAGAAACAAATTGAATCAATCAATATGTGGCCATGGTTCACAGAGTTCCTGGGTTGGAAACTGGAGTATTAGGTAGGCTAGGGTTCTCCTAGCAGCCACAGGTAAAGTGGTATAAAACCTCAAAGAAGAGAAAAAGGCTTATTTGTGATCCCGGCTGAATTTAAAGGGCCCAGAGCCAGGGCTGAAGACTTTAGTGAGGGCAAATAGACTCTTTACTTATTGGATTCTTTAATACCCAGGAAGGAGTTCATTTGGACTTTGTTATCAAGTCTCTGCTCGGTCTTCTTTTCTCAGGACTAAACTTTCCCAGCCAAATCACAATCTTCAGATATGTTAATTGCTGTTATAAAAAGGACTGTAATCAATTGTTCTCCAGGTCCACTGGAGATAAGACAAGAAATAGTGGGCTTAATCTGCAGTAAGGGAGATTTCAGTTAGGAATTAGGGAAAACATTTTAACTATAAGTGTAGTTAAGCTCTGGAATCAACTTCCAAGGGAGGTTGTGGAATCCCCATCACTGAAGGTTTTTAAGAACACCTACCAAGGATCTCTAGGTATACTTGGTCCTGTCTCAGTGGAGGAGGTTGGATTCAATGGCTTCTCAAGATCCCTTCCAGCCCTACATTTCTATGATTGTATTATTCTACTTCAGAACAAGTTGAAAAAAAAAAACCTTGTGTAAAAGACCTTGCCTACTGGGGCAATGATATACAATAGTATAAGTGTGTGGAGAATGAAATATTTTCAGATAGCTGTTTTGTTATTTAATATCCCTTAAAAGTGTTAGGTCTTTTCTGTAGATTTCATCTGTCCCACACTATCTCATTATCACATGGGTAACAGTTACTAATAGTCATTGAAAAGAAACTTTTCAAAACAACATTATCAGATTTTCATAGTTGACTATATGACCCAGGTTAGCAGCTTCTTCAGCTTTATTAACGTATACTTACATTATTTAAAATAAGTTATGTTGATCTTCAAATAGAGTCAAACATTCCATTTTGATAGCAGTTTTGTCAGCAGTGAATACTGAGCAGCTAAGAATATTTTTGCAATCAGCTAATTATGTCTTGTGGAACAGTTAACAGATAAGTAACAGAGTAACATGTACAGTAATGATTCTTCTCTGAAGGCGTTTCAACCTTCTGAAGTCCAAGCACAGGATTTTGCTCATTCTACTGTTTTCTTGTTTCCATCATAGAACTAAAAGTTATTTACAAAAATAATTAATAGTATCATGTAACATTTAACTGTTGTAAATTTTGTCCTGCTTTGCTCCTAATGCAGCTGCAGGTTATATGTGTGGAGCATAGTAAAATTGGTCCTGTTTTATAGGGCCCTTTCCTCTTGAAGCATCCTATAAACAGGAATCACTTTGCCCAACAATTAAATGCATCCACATCTGGAATGGAATTCAGTAGCTGTTATATTCTTCATCCAGTTACTCTGGTTCTTCCCTCATGGAAATCAAAAGGGTTTCTCTGGTGTGACTGAAAGCAGAATGTGGCCTGTAGCTCTGACTATGCCAATTCTCAGGATGCATAACATGCACACAGTAGTTTGTAGGGGGGGGAGAAAGAGGAACGATAATTCCTCCTTTTGTATACTGTAATAGGTCCCTAACTAATACTGCCTCTTCTCAGATGAAGTATATTAGTATTAATTCTTTTAAATTAAATTCACATTTTATTTTCTGGAGTGGTTTGTTTGATATTTCTTTTGTGTTGGGTTTATGAGGTAAGTATTCAGATCATCAATGTGCAGCTATAATTTTTTTATATACAGTAGAACCACAGAGTTACAAACACCTCAGGAATGGAGATCATCTGTAACTCTGAAATGTTTGTAACCTGAGCAAAATGTTCTGGTTGTTCTTTCAAAAATTTACAACTGAACATTGACTTAATACAGCTTTGAAACTTTACTATGCAGAAAAATATTGCTTTTAACCATCTTAATTTAAATGAAACAAGCACACAAACAGTTTCCAAACCTTGTCAAATCTTTTTTTAACTTTCCCTTTATTTTTTATTAGTTTACATTTAATATAGCACTGTACTATGTTTGCTTTGGGGTTTTGTGTGTGTGTCTCTGCAGCTGCCAGATTGCATACTTCCGGTTCCAAATAAGATGTGTGGTTGACTGGTCAGTTCGTAACTGTGGTGTTCATAATCCTTCTAATGTAAATATGAATATGTACATATACCAATATACACCCATATGATTGTGTAAGCATTATCTGACAACGAACAGACTTAAAGACTGTTACTAAACTTACTGTGTCAAGACACTGTGTGCAGCATATTCATCATCCAAGCGTGCTATAATGTGATTTGGTCTTCCCTACGTGGATAGGGAAGACCAAATTGTGTTATAACTTGTCTTCTCGGTGGGAAGCTGCTTGTGATGGCAACTCTCTTTATGTTTGTTTTGTCCAGACACTGATAATTAGAATGGGTTGCAATATTTTAAAACATTTTTTCCATTAAAAATGTTTTTTTTCTGAAAATATCTTTTGTGAATCACTGTCGACATTAATTTTTGTTTTTCATGCAAAATATGCATTCTTCCAGTTTATTTCAACCTTTTTATTGGAAAAGAGATCAAAATGGTTTGCAAATTCTTTTGCTTACCAGAAAACATTAAATAAATGTATACATTTCTTTTTCTTTTCTTTTCTTTTTCTATTTTGGAAAATATCAATAATATTTTGGGGGTTGGGAATAAAAATGGGGGGAGGAAAAAATGAACAATTTTGGAAAAAGGGTTCATTTAAAAAAACTTGTTTTGTAAAAAACAAGTTTGTCATTTTTCTACCATGTCAAATTATATTAACACAGCTGCAAAGCTACCATTTTATAATACGTAGCCTCAGCCTGATACACTTAAAAAAAAAGTTATTGTGGTTTCTGATTTTACACCTCTCTATCTTATAAAATGTATCCTCCTATCCCTGCAGAAATAATCACTCTCAAGTATTCAGAACTTTGTCTCACATTTCCTCTTTGTAGATATAATAACATTGTTTCAAATAGTTAATAATTATGTCTAGAAAAGAACATTGTGCAGCAATTTGATAAGCAGACGAACTCTAGCTGTAGCTGTCCTGACAATGAGTCAGTGTTATGTGGAAAGCTTAACCAGGGTTAAGATCTATTATTCTGTGGCCAGCAGATCAGACTGATCCCCATCATTTGTGGCTGACTTTAAAAGGGACTCTATGAGAGGTCTGGCCTAAGCCTTATCATTGTGGTTTGTGGTTGGATGGGCCAGCTAAGGCCCCAGCCAGAATTTATTTACATGCTCAAGGCAATTTCTGATGAACTTTCTTCAAAAACAGTAAACCCAGCTGTTAAAAAAGTGAATGATTCCTAAATCTAGGCCATAAATATTCTCCTTCCCTGGAGATCACAAATAGGCTGGATGAAAATAACACCCACTCCTCTTGTTTATTTTTTTAAAAAACACACTAACAATTATCTGTAAAAAGGGAATAAAAATAAATATCTGCTGCCAGCCTAATATAGACTGCCTTTCTTGAGTGAAATCATGGCCCTCCTGAAGTCAATGTCAAAACCCCCATTGACTTCAATAGGAGCTGAATTTCACTCCATGTGTGAGTGGTATTTATGCTCTTCTTGAATACTACCTACTTCAGAAAAAATGCCTAGGAGATATTTCTAACCAGAGTGCATCCCACTGTATTCAGTGACTGTTAATTATGTTACAGGGCACTGGGTGCTTTAACACCTCAAAAAGTGTACACACTTTTAAATACCTATTTCTCATGGCCATGGTATTAGAGGAAGAGCACTCAGAAGAATGAGTACAGTGTACCAAATTTATCCCTGGGGTAAAGCAGCTGACTTTGATAGATTTAGACTTGGGATAAATTTGCTTAAGATGAAGCAATATGTGATCAATTCAAACAAAGATGTGTTTTTCCTATTTAAAAGGTACCTTTTCCTCCTTTTTAAAAGGTACTATTGGTGAAGTGTTCATACTTAAACCAGCTGGCTCTCTAGTTTGTCCATCGTCAGGATTGAAATGAAGGAGAGTATGCACTTCCCAGTTTAGAAACACTGTCTTTATTGCTGTCAAACTAGTCATTTTGAAGAACCTATCCCCATTTTTAAGAGGGTCTGGCTTTCTCACTGTGAAAGCAATCAAGCTTACATGTCAGTGCCTGCAGTCCAGGAATCCTAAAAAAGTACTTGTCACTTTTGATATCACTCTTCAGGCTGGATTTTTTAATTCAGATGGATATCTGAAATTTGGATGCCTCAGATGAGGATGAATACCTGTTATAAAATATTCTACCTGCCTGCATCTTTTCTTTAACTCATCAGTGGAGCCCTCCCTTTTTGGAAGCTGGAGACTCAGGTTTTAGAGATCTCCTGTAATACCGTACATAAGTAATTAGTGCATTAGTTGTGCGTACCTACTTAGGTTTACTGGATCTGATTTTTTATGGCAATCAATGGCCTCTCTAAGTCCATCAAAACAAACAAAACAAAAGACCTAGAATGAACATTGAAGTAGTCCTGATGGAATAACTCTGCTCAGCACTGTGGGCAGCCAAACTGGTTTCAGGCAGCAGCATACTCCCAACGGCCAGACTAGTTAAAAGAAACCAAGCCTTGCTATGAGCATGCCCCAGTTGGCTGATTAGTAATCACATGAACTGCTTTTGTAGGTCTGCCATTTAGACTTGCAATATGTTTCTGAGTGTACTGGTCAGTGCTGCTGCATAGTGCTATAATTTAGAGGCACTTATTTTGCAGTGAGTTAATTGCTTATGAATCCTGACTAAACTGTAGGTAAAATTATTTTCATTTATTATTTTATGGATCAAATTTTAAAATGGAGAGAGTGGCATCAGTTTCTACCCATTTCTGTTTCACATGGCGATAATAATGCGCTGTTGAGGATGTCCACAGTACTTCACAAACATAACTACAGCATGGCAAATTTAGATTAAATCTCAGGACAAACTTCCTAATTGTAAGAGCAGTAGGATAATGGAACAGACTGCCTTGGGAGACTGTGGAAGCTCCTTCACTGGAGGTTTTCAAAAGGCAGCTGGAGAGCCATCTGTCTTGGATGGTTTAGACACAACAAATCCTGCAGCTTTGCAGGGGGTTAGACCAGATGACCCTGGCAGTTCCCTCTAACCCTAAGATACTATGAACTCAATATTACATTGTAAGTATTATTAGTTACAGAGCACCATGCTGTAGATGCAAATTGTAGTTTACAGACACATAAGAATGAAAAGTCTATGCCCATGCAAATTATAACCTGAAGTTAGGCAGAATTTTTAGTCTCAGCCTCATGTAATGGGTGATGTGTAGTAGCAGCACCCCAGGAGAAGCCCAGAGGCAACTGTGACTCAAAGAATTCCCAGCTCCTGTTTTGTTCCCCAAGGGAGTAATTTAGTGCAGTGCTTCACTGGGTGCAATTAACTTTATCTCATCCACTCCTCCCTTCCTGTCTACTTGTTCAGGGGTGGTGTGGGAATAATGAGCTCACAATCCTTGATTTCCCCCCAAACTCCACATCCTATAGTGGTGTAGTCTTACTCTCCTGCACAGCAGTATCAGGCTGGATTGCATTTTAGCTCTAAGTTTGATTGTGGATCATGACATCAGACCATGAGGTATGGATTTGCTATAGGAGGAGTGAGATGAAGAACTAAAGGAAGAGGAAGTAATTAGAACTGGTCAAGAGAAGAGAGATGTTTTTCCCAAAAAATAGTATTGTTTTCTTTGTAAAAAAGAAGAAATTCAGAATCTGAATTGTTTCAGCCAGCTCTAGAAGTAATATTCTTGGGAGGGCATTCTTTCTCTGGGTGTGTCCGCCCCTTATCATATAGGTAGTATGTACCCATTTTACAGGTGCTCACATTTTTAGGAAGCCAGGAATCACATATAAAAATGTGCATGTAACAGCACACCTAATGGTGTGCTTTACTTGCAATTTGGACATGCAAATGTCCCATTTGTACATGCAGTTGCAGTAAATTAGACATATGATTGCACATACATTTTCTTACATGGCTGTAGGTGGCTTATATTTTGAAAGTGTGCCAAAGGACATGCAAATCAAGTCAGTGGCAGAATAGGTCAAAGAATAGGAATAGGTCAAAGAATCCCTAACCCTAACATTAACCACTAGCTAATATTCCCTCTTGCGTTCATTAGCGTGTTACTTATTGTTATGTATTGTGCATTCTAGTAGGATCACTAGAAGTCACTCAGTTGCTAGATTGAGTAAAATGACCCCTCACACCCCAAACCCTTTCAATAATTTAGTTAAAGTTAGAATGGAGAGAAAGTCAGTACAAGAGCTATCTCCATGCTCATGGGCTCAACTTAATAGGCAAATTGTATGTAATAACAACTCTAAAATGAAGATTTCAGACTATGACCAAAAATTGGAGCTTCATAAATGACAGCACAGGAAGAGAATACTGTTTGCTGGGCTAACTTTTATTCTCTAAATTAGCACAGTAAAGGCTATAGAAAGGAAAGAGAATCCAGTATATTAGGAAATTATTTATGAAATGTAGATGGGCCTTCAATTGGGAATAGGGCTGGGCAACATGTTAGTAGTTCTTTGTTCTTGCAGCTGGCTTGTCGAATTGCATAGAGCCAGCACAGTAAATAATACTACTATTGTCTGCCTGTGTCAGAGACAGACAGAAGGTACATTTGGACTTGGTCCAAACACCACAAGGGCCACTCATAGCCACAGTGTCCAATTACTGCTTGCTTGCCTATAAAATGCACTTTTTTTGCTGAGTTAATTTAAGAATGGCAGCTTTTAATGGGGACTGTATTAAAAGGGGGCTGTGCTGCTTCTTTCGATGGCAAAAAAGTTCTGTACTGTATGGGAATCATCAAACACATTCATGCTGAAAATGATCTGGAAGCACAGCAATAACAAAAGTAGCATCAAAGTCAGTGCCTCGAAAAGAAAAGTGAGACTCAACTTAGCAAAAAAAATCAAGTGCTTGTTGAAACAGCGTGGTGATAAACAAAAATGTAGCCTCTGTACTGTAGAAACACACACTTGCATGTGCATGCACACACACACACACACACACACACACATACACACACACACACACACTATAGCTCTTAATCAGATTTTGGAGAAGAACTAATTGATCAAATAGATCCCAGTGTTTACAGAGATACCATTCTTTAACTTCAGTTGTATCCATGATCATTCCTGCAGCAAAGCTTCTAAACTCCATTAACAAAATGTTTGGGACAGTGGACAGCTATATGACCCATGGAGCTTTTGCTATTGATTGAAATCCACTTGCTTTGGAAGTAATATTTAGTTTGTGTACATGCTTGTAGAAGATTATTTCTAGAAGAGGTGGATGCTGGTCTTGGGGGTAGGGAGGCTCCAAGAGGAATTTTTCCTTGTATAGAAAGCATGCTTTAGGGCTTTGCTCTGGATAGGCTGTCTATTAGTTCTAGATGAATTTGGGTCTTTGGTCTAGAGCAATCTGCCTACATTGGACAAGAGATCTATAGTAGTCAACATTTTATGAACTCTTACTCTGTTTTTCTCCTCTGCTAGGCAGGTGTTAATTTCCTTCTTGGAACCGCAAGTAAAAAACACCAACAAAGTGACACATTGAAGAGAATCTCAGGCAAAGACCAAATTGCTTTTAAGGCTACTCCCTGTTACTATTCAATAAGGGAAGCCTTGCATAAAAAGATCAACAGAATATAGCTATTCTCTAGTGTAAAAATCTCATTCCTTTCTCCAGCTTTAGAAAAAATACCAGGCGTATCCCTAAAATATATTCACTCAACTGCAGAAGGGTTTTAATATATGTGCCACAGGTATAGGAGCATTATCAATCAAAATGTTAAAGCCTGGATAAGCTCTGTGTAGGTGAGTTCATTCTCCATCTCTTTCATCTCTTGATGTCTTGCAGAGTGCTTCATTTGGAGAAAGACCTAAAAGCCACACTGGGTAACAAGAAGGGATAAAAGGGTGAACCTGTCTGTTCATATTTGCCAGTCCTCAGCATGGAGAACACAGCAAGCATTCTGTCAAGGAAAATGAGGATATTATTTTTTCCATCTTTGAATCCTCAAAAGATGCATCTTCTTTGTAACAGAAAAGAAGTATCTCAATATTTAAGCCAAAATAGCAAACTTTTCAAAGGCTGGAAACTTGGAGCTGGTCATGCGACGTGTGAATTGCGTACTGCTGGATTGTTTGATATGGCATAAAACTTAGAGAACCTGAAAAAATTCATCTTTAAAATGATGGATATGGACAGTGCTTTCTCCACAAAGCAGCCTTCAATTATTAACAGCAGGACTTGTGCTCAGCACAGTCAAAAATCTTCCTCAGTATCTAGAGTGAAGCTTTCTCTAAGAGTCATTGTCGATTCTCTTTCTCTTATCTTATACGGAGACATTAATTCTTCTCCAGTACACACAGAACTATTCGCATACAGGGAACTATGCACATCCAGAAAAATAGTTATACACAGAGACAGATCACTGTAAAAGTCAGGTTAAGGATGTCACTTAAATAGACAAATGCAAGAAGATTTGGAGTTAAAGCAGCTGCTCCTTCCTTAAACCACACTGTGGTCATGAAATATGCTGGGCTGTAGGTTACATGAGCTAACAAGCAGCACTGAGACCTGGTACAAGTTCATTTAAAGGCTAAAGGTCAGATCCCCAGCTGGTGAAGTCCATGCAATTACTCCTATGTAAACCAGCTAAGGATCCAGCCATCAGGCATGACTTAATTTGCCCTTAAATTTCACGCCTCTGTTGGTTTAAGATACAAAAAAATATTTGTTTTGCTAACTTCCTTAATGAAAACTAAAATAAAGCTCTTCTAATTTTTAAAAAGATAATATTGGACAACTCCAGTGCATGACCTGTTTTAACACTGATGCCAACTAAGTACATGTTCTATAATGTCCAGGACTGTGGTACAGCTCAGACACTCCTGAGTGTGCAATTTATTGATACAGTAGACCACAGCAACTCTCTTGGATTCATTTTGTCAAGGTCTCCTTAAGGACTCTTTAAGCCGAGGATTCTTGAGATGCTACAATCTAACAGCTCTTTTGAAGCCATAAAGGTCTGGTATGTCATAAGCTATTTGGACACTCCTTAGTACAATGCAGGATTATTAATGACTCTGCAACTCCTTTGTGGTCTGTTGTGCCTATCTAGGTTTTTATAAGATTGGCAGTCACTGTGGGGTCTGAGCATCTTCCATGAAAAGTAAGTATATTTTTTTCTTTCTCTCTGCCAGCCAATCTGGCAGGAACAATCTTAAAGTGGTTGCCTGGCATTTTTTAAAAATATATTGCAAGTGTGAAAATGCTCATGTGTTTGAGAGAGTTTACAGGAAAGTGAAGTCAGAGAGATTGGTTTTCAATTTAGTTATAAGTGCAGCAAACATTGTGGTCAAACATATTTCATCTGGCAGTGTCAACGGGAGCTCGAGTAGTCCTCAGTATATCACTCTGCCCATACACTCAAACTTTGCTCCCTCCCTTTTTATGATAAAGAGTTGCAATACTATCTGTGTGTGTGTGTTTGTGTGAGCATTACAGCCAATAGCTATAACTTCCCTCCAGAGCAGATATAAATAATAAAAATTTTAGACTCAAATGCACTGATGATCTGCCACAAAACTAGACATGTTGAGTTCTGTGCCATCCCACAGGCTGTAATATTTCTTGCTGCTCCTGCACTCCCCCTATAAAAGGGACTTGGAACTGCATCATTGTGAACTAGCCAGGCTGCCACCAGAAACTTTGGCTTGCCTCTTGCCCCAGTGTGGGCACTCAGAATGCTGACAGAGTGATGATCCAGCATACATTTGAGGAGTCCTCATGCCATGCAATAATGGTGCTTCTGACACTTTTCAGACCTTATGTACCCAAGCAAGTGTGGGGTGCGATTTCTCCATTAGTCAATAAACCTAACTAGATGTCTTCAAAGTTTTTGTTTGCTCATTATTTAAAATAGCCTCTTATTTTTAATAGCATGGAACATTTGGTCTGTAGGAATTAGCCCTTGCTCAGATTCATTAGTTTGCACCACACCCCACCTGTGAAAAAATCCCAAAGGCCGTGTAACCACATATAATGGGAAGAAGGTGTTTAGTTTCCTTTTGTGTATCTATCCACAAACAGACCAGAGAAGGGTGCTAAACGTAGCATTCTTCAGGTGGCCTGCAGAGCCATCAGTTTAAAACTGCAGAATCCCTCCTGTGTGTAGTTTCCAGAGTCCTCTGCGACTACTACAGGTTTTTCTGTAGAAGTGCTGTACACAGATGCTTTACGGATACAGCAGTGTGGATTCCCATGGTGAGTGCAAAAGTAATGTTATGTTTAGTTAACAGAGTACACAAGCAGTCTAGCTCCCAACTCTACCATGAGATACCCACAATGAAAGATTTGGATGTACGTCCTAAACTAGGATCTGACCCACAGTCACTTATATAAGAGCCGTAAAGACACTTTAAAGGCCCCATCTGCTCACATTGTTGTTGTCTCTAGAAATGCACTTAAAAACATTAAACAGTGATTTGTTTTAAACTTCATTAGAAAAACTATTTGAGAGATTGTAAAGTACAGTAATTGGAAAGTATCTCTTCAAACAGTTTGTGAACCCTCTAGCTGTGCTCATTGAGTTTTGATACCCACCAGAGCAGCAGTGTGAATATACAACTAGGCCTTTCATGCTGTGTATAGATAGTAAACCATCATTATCTGGACCCCACTGTGTTTGTGTATTTCATTCACATTATGCTTGACATGCAAAGAGTGAAAGGCACTACATATATTCCTCACATAAAAACGTATATTCTTTGCATATCCTATGTTTCAAGTCCTATGTTTTTTCATTTTTAAATGTTGCCAAATATGTTGTAACAATGAGTTGAATAATATCAGTTTTATCCACCATCCTTTTTCAAAACTGATTGCCTGTGAGATCAGACCTGCACTAGTTTGGATTCCATCTGCTTGGACATAAAGCATATGAGCCAGATTCAGACCTGGAACACACACTTGAATTTGGCCCTCTCTATAGAAATGCAGCCCAGTATCCTATCAAAGCTCTTCATTTTGAGGAAATCTGTGTTTACATGTTGGAATGTGTAGCATATTTCCAGCCATGCAGATATGATCAACAGCTATTCTGTCTTTTATTTCATTATTAGAAAAAAAATTCCTCACACTTTTCTGTATGATCTACTTTTGCCTTCTGTTGGCTCATACCTACTAGGATAAAAGATACTTTTCATGGAAAGGAACATAACCAAAACTAAGCCTACATTCCCCTCACAATTTAAGTGTTGAAAAACTAAATGACATATCCAGCTGTTTAAAGTAAAGCTTGCAAAGGGACACAAATAAGACAGATAGTCTTTTGCTTTTGTGAATCATCCTAGTTTTTTTATCTGACCACAAATGTAGGCATATAACTGTAGAGGTTGCCTCCATCGAAATCAGTGATTTAAGATTAGGAATGGGTGAACCAACTAAACCCAAAACAAACCTGAGGTTTGATTGATTTATTTTTCAACGTTCGTGTGCATCTGAGCTCCCTGGTTTCTGCCAGTTGAAAAGTGGAAACACAAAAAATACTGTTGAAATAATGACAGTCGCAGTTCAAAAGATATTTCCATCCTAACCAAATTCAAGAGGGACTAGGAGCTTTGTGTGTGAGCGAGAGTTCTTATGAAATATCCTGCTCAGTTTCTAGACCCAAATGCACTATCCCGAAATACTTAAACACATGCTTGTTTATGACCCACTGAAGCCAATGAGGCTTAAAGTTCCCATGTACAGTACTTCAGTGCTTTGCTGAATCAGTATTTCAGGCTACTACTGTACCCAGTCCCTCACATCAAGTCCAGTAGTGGACTTGAAATTTCACAAGCTGAATAGAAAAATTGTATAAAAACTCAAATTAAAACCGATAACATAGACACACCTGCAACATATGAAATCTACAGAAACATTAAAGGATACTCCCATAAAAATGGTGTAACTACCTTAAGACTCAACCCAAGTCCCATTAAAAAACTCCCAATAACTTTGATGGAGTTAGAGATCAGGACCTTGATTAGTAAGGTCTTAAGTCAGTAAAAAAGAATTTTACCAAACCATATCACTAAGCCACAGAGAGCTGATAAAAAAATGAAAAATATATAATAAATTTATAAATAATGTATCAGAAAAATGCTAAAATTTGCAGATAAAATACTCATCTTGAATAATCTGAACTCTAAACCACGAGACTCATATGTCACAGGAGTTGTTTCAAAGCATATCCAAAATACATCACCAAAAAAATACATCTTCAGAATGACAATATACTGTGCAGTATAGTCAGTGGGACAACTAATTATATGAATATTGCAAAATCAATTTAACTGCAAACAATCACGTCCATGGTAAAATGAATCTGAAATTCTCATACAGTAATATTTCCTAGCCCTTGATTAGACTAAGTCCTTTTTTAAGTAAATTGATTCATTATGAAAACTGAAAAATAAACAAAACCTCATAATCCAAACAATGGAAGATTTTAGGGAGCAAATTCAAAATCTGTCAGTCTCTCTAAATTAAAACGTACAATATTCAAAAGAAAAAAAGAGCACTAAACAGTTCCCCATATAGTAGCACATTCAACATATCACCAGTCTTATGAACACATGCTGCTTCAATTCTTTGTTCCTGATAGTTTGCTGAGTCATAGCATGCCTTTCTTCGGAAGTCTGTGAAGCCCCATTACTGCCAGTGTCAGCTGCTGACTCCATTTCATTTGTAGTATACTTTAATCCTTACCGTTCTTCGGTTGTTTGGGATCTTCAGATTTCTTTTTTCAAAGTTAATCATTCTTTGCTTTTTCCATGCAGTGGTCGCTCTTCCCTGCCCACCTCAAGGACTAACAAGTGCAATAGAGCCAGTCAGGAACTTTTTGACTGAAAACAGGGTGTAGGTACCCAGGCAGAAAATTGTCATCATATTTTCAACAAAAAATGAAAAGTGTTAATGACCAGACCTACTTTGGACACATGAATTAAGCCTCTTAATACTGACATGATATGGATAAATAGTGTTAGAGCCATTTTAAAAGATGGAAAAAATTTTATTCTTAAATCCTTGCATAAATAGCTAGACCATATTCTCTCCTAATGCCTAATACCCTGAATGCATCCTTTGTATTGACTACTTACAAGCACTCCATCCTTGACAGAACTAAGGACATGACATGCAAAGATATGATTAAAAAAAAAAGAAACTCTAACAAGGCGTAAAGACTTCAGAGGGGTAGGGATGTAATCCAGCTATTTGTTCAGCCTCATGGAGAAAATAGATGACTTTTCCCTTGCCAGTTGTGAACATAATTGTACTTATTATTTTGATTTCAGTACGGGCTAGAGGCTCCAAGTGAGATCAGGGACCCTTTGTTCTACATATGTACAAATAGAGAGAATTCCTGTCCTGAAGAGCTTACAGTCTTAACAGACAAGACAAAGGGTAGAACAGAAAATGGAAGCAGTGACTTGCCCACAGTATGTCATTAGCAGAGCTGTGAGTGGAACCTAGGGCTTCTGTCTCCCATTCTAGTGTCCTATTCACTAAACCAGGTTGCCTCATAATATGTGCTCCCACACTGAACTGTGTAAGTACCTGGCACTTAAACAACGAGATTTAATATGAACCATGCCGCTGTTCACTCTTGCAATTGAAGGTCCTCCATTGAAAGCATGGATCGTATTAGGCCACATGGTCAGAGATTTTCTCGATATTGAAAAGCGTTACAGACTTTCATCCATTAAGCAGTCAGTCCTTATAGCTTATTTGTAAATGATTGCAGAAACTCATAAATATACTTCTAGCTCAGCGTACCGGGGCAAGCAACTGCTCCTTGCCTTCAGTGGTTCACGTGTGAATAAAACAAATTGATTCCTAGGGGTTCTCTTTCAGTGCTATAGCGTTCAGTCTAGCTGTTTGGTTAAAAAAAAAGAAAAGAAACAATCTTATATCTCTACTCACAAATGGCTAACTCAATAATTCTGCACTTGATTAGAATGCAGTTCCAATAGATCATACATTTTTCTACTCATCATAGTAGCCCTCTAATAAGGGGACAGGCATGTCATGGGACTTTTTGTTCTTCACAAAATGCAAGACAATAGGAAATAAATTATGACAGATTTTGTATGAAATTGTTTCCCCAGCACTAAGACCAGCATGTGCTACTTTTACACACATAGTACCTTCCTCTACAAATCCTCCAAGTGAGCTCAGTAAGAGCACTTATAGTGTATGACATTATTCAAATTAAGTGTATTTGGCACTAAATTTGCACCTATATCTTATCATTGAAGTCATCTTTCATCTTTTGGAGAAGGGCAGGATTTTTTTCTGCTTAACTCTACATATCTGAACAATTTCAGATGTTGAGGCTTTAGGATCCAGTTCTGCAAAATGCTGGTGGTGCATAAACTGTGTAGTTAAGAACTGTCTAAAATATTTCATGTGGCAGACTTCAAAAAGAACTGGTCAGTTTGATGTCAATTGCAGCTTTCTGTGGGTGGAAGCCTGAAAACATGAACCAAGTGGGATGGACATAGGACCCTCTCACCTGATTATTTTTGTTATTACATTATTTGCATTGTTGTTCTTCTGAGCCCGCGAAAGTCACTGCCATTCATTAGAGAAGCTTATTGGACATATTGGATTTCAGAAACCAAAACAAAGAAGAGCACCTCCTGTCTCCTTCAGTGCACCCTTAGCTCCCATTCACATCAGGGAGAGTCCAGAGCACAGGGTACTAGGCATAAAATGATCACCGCCTCACAGGATTGGGTCCTTGGTCACTGAAATGCTGAGGCTGCCTTTCAAGGAGTCAGAGTCTCCACCCAGGTTACTCCCTGAATTTAGCCTACAGCTTAATTTAAACTGGTTATTCCAAACTCCACACTGGAGGAAACCTCCTTGTTTTCTCTTATTTCCCCTGTAAGGACACCTGTGTACTTTTCCCAGACTAAACAAGCAACCCTGACCTGCAGCCATTTACTTTCACAACTAATTCAAACTTAGAGCATGTGTCCTAACATGAATTCTGGCTCCACAACAATCTAGCATTCCTATGGGAAACAGCCCAAATTAATTGCAGCCTTCCTTCTACAATACCTGAAGTGCCCTCTCTTAAAGGAGAGAGATAAGAGCACTAATTTTTCATGGACTAAAACATTTGGTTTTAGGCCTAGGGTGGACACCTGAAGGTCACTTGTGTTACGCTAATGAATACAGTCAATGTCCATGATGTGTGCAGTACAGCACTGTATTCACTTGGTAGCAAACCCAATAGATAAGGAGGGAACAGTTCCTGTTCTATTCCCATTTTCACATGCTCATAAGGTTTTGGATGAAACTTTGTTTTTTTGGTCTCTGTGCAAAACAGATTTCTTTCTTTTTCTTTTTAAAGCTGGAATCACAGTTAGATCCCTTTTGCCATTTTGAGTTAGGTTGGGGTGGGAAGCAATATTTGTCCCCAGTTTTAAAAAGACCAGGGTGCTAATCTACTCAATAGCTCCTCAAAGCCCAGGTGAGGGAGGTTGCTGAGACTGCTCTGCTGTGGACCTCATTAGTGTATGTTCTTGTTAAGACTGGTTTTCTGTGCCTGTACATACCTTGAAATGCACATATATTACTAGTTCAGTTAAAGGATCATGCACATTGCAATTGCAGTAGGATGGCACTGATGAGAAACACACTTGTAACTCCAGGACACGAGCATTCATATTCTCTCCCTCCCACCACCTACCTCCATACCTCATTTAAAAAAATTTGGAAACTAGCTATGTGATGGAGCCTTCTACTTTCAGCTTCTTCAGTTGTTGTGTGCCCACTATGGCATCAGCGGGTCCTTTATTGGGATTAATTCAGAGAAAGAACTGCAGCCCTACCCATGCCCACAACCAATACCCAGGCTGCCACCTTTTACTTGCCTCTGTTAAGAAAACAGGTATATAGCTGAGGTTAGGGCAATATACAAAGTGCCTTTTTTCACAGGACATGTGGAGCCAAATTGTCATGCTGTTTTTACTAAGTCCTTAGCCAGTGAAACTCCCATAGGTTTCAGTTTGGCTGAGTAAGGACCAGTTGAAAGAAGAGGCCCTGATTCTGTTAACTTGACATTGGGTAGTTCCTCCTTACCCTGTGAGTAGTTCCCCTGAAAAATAAATTTCTTGTCTGGCCCTAGAACTCCATGGATCTTCACATCAGATCTATAGTCCCCTGACAGCTGCACTTCCAGAGTTTCTTATGCCAGCAGCTTCTTCCAAGATCCCTCAAGAAAGGTGTTCCAATTGCAAGGCAGGAGCACAGAGCTCAGAAAAGGTAACAGCCTGGTCCCTGCTGGATGCTCAGGAATGTTCCTTCTGTCCTCTCCTTCCCACACATGGAACACCAACTGCAGCATCCATTTCAGGAGCAGAGAATGTCATGGAGGAGGCTGACTCCCTCCTTCCATGCAGAAGGGATAAGATCTAGGCACCGAGGGTTACCGTCTCTGTGTATAGCTTGAAGGAATGATCCCTCAAGGTACATGTGTGCCACAGACACCTTAGGGTAAGGAGTCAAAGAAAATATCAAAGGAAAACCAGCATGTATATCAAAAAGGTTCAAAATGGGATGGGTTGGTTTAAATCATTCACAAAATGGACAAAAGCAGACCAAATTTTGAATTCCTTACTCAGATTTACTCAGCCTTTACTCAGGTAAACCCCCACTGAAATCACTGGTATGGCATTATTTTAGTGCAATGCTATAGTTGCAGAGTTACTATTCAAAAACGCAAAGATTAAGGTTCCTGTGGTAATACTAATTCAGCCTCAATGCACTTTTGTAGCATTTTCCCCATTTTTAAATACACTATTGTTCTCAAATATGCACCCCAAATATGCAGAATCCTTTTCTCTAAAGCAATGCTGTAGCAATCCACCTGTGTGATTCCTCTCACCTTTATTTTCCCTGGGCAACCTTAACTTTACATTAATATTATTTTTAATGCAACATATTTAAATCCTGCTCCAGGTTTCATCTGTGATCAACCTCCCATTTATCTTGAGGCAGCAATAAAAAATGTAAAGATTAAGCCACAAAAACTGTATTAAGGTAATGTTAAGGATGTGACTAATGCCCACAAAAGCCATAAGTTTCAAAGGCTGGTGCTTAGCATGTTGAGCTCTGTCTCTTTCAACACTCGTGTTAAGTAAAATTCAATTAAGAGAAACCATGATAAGGCTAAGATAAAATTATTTTACCACCACTATGACTGGTAACACAATTACGTTAGCACTCACAATGTTAACACACATCGTAAAGCTAGATCTCTGGTTCCAGCTGAAATGCCCACAGCTTAGGCTGTATGGGAAGCTGTGAAAATCATGAACCTGGGGCTGCTGAGCATAGGGCCAGCCCCACACCATATGTCAAAGCAGCCTGAAACTGCTCTAACTCACACCAGCTGCTAATGGCCCAAAAAAAGCTAAAGCAGAAGGCAAAGATCAGTGCAGTCTAGAGGGATCCCAATAATACCTTCTCTCCTTCAATAGGAGTCCCTACACTGGCTCTGTGCCAGTGAAAGATTCTAGCCCTGGGAAGACCCTTTTTGAGGTAAATAAGCCAGTTTTATGAGCAAACTCCACGTGCAGCTTATATACAATAAGAATGCTACATGTGGACAATGATGGTCAATTGCAAGTGCGCTGGGAACCTTATATTCATTGTCAGCTTCTTTGTGTGTAAAATCTTAGGGCTTGATTTTACAGAGCATCGCCTCTTTGAGCAGACATTTTCACCTGTACAAAAAGGGCCCAAAATACTATCAAATGCTATCGAAAAGTAGAGTTTTATACTCTTTGTACAATGGGAAATGAGCAGAGAAGGAGCAAGGTAGCAGAGAATCAGGCCCTCAGTCTTCATCTGCTTTTGACATTCTGTGATTTTTGCATTGTTTTAAAATTTCACTTCTAAAAGTAATAGCAATAAATATATGGCCCTTTCACCAGAGAGCTCAAAGTACCTTACAAATGTTAATTAATTGTGCCTCCCAGAAAGCCTCTGCAAGATAGGTAGGTAAATATTGTTTTTCTTACTTTATAGATTGGTTGGGGCAAAGCTGAATCCAGAATCCAGATCTCGATATACCATGTGCGCTGCTCTAGCCAGCACACCACATTCCTTGACTCGTGAAATCAATAGTGAGATTGCTGTGATACTACATGAGGCCAGATTTTGCCACATTTATTCATACTAAGTGCTATCTTACTTCACAAACAGAAATCAGACACAGTGAAGGGATGGAATGCAAGCCATATGCGTTAAGGCTGAAGGAACTGGGTACGTTTAGTTTGGAAAAGAGGAGATTAAGGGGGATATGATAGCAGTCTTCAGATACTTGAAAGGCTGTCATAAGAAGATGGAGAAAAGTTGCTCTCTCTTGCCACATAGGGCAGGACAAGAGGTAGTGGGTTCAAACCACAGCATAGTAGATTTAGATTAAATCTCAAAAAAAACTTTCTAATGTAAGAACAGCAGGACAATGGAACAGACGGCCTCAGGAGGTTATGGAAGCTCCTTCACTGGAACAAGGAGTCCGGTGGCACCTTAAAGACTTATTTGGGTATAAGCTTTTGTGGGTAAAAAACCTCACTTCTTCAGATGTGAGTTTTTTTACCGACGAAAGCTTATGCCCAAATAAATCCGTTAATCTTTAAGGTGCCACTGGACTCCTTGTTGTTTTTGTGGATACAGACTAATACGGCTACCTCCTGATACTTGACTCCTTCACTGGAGGTTTTCAAAAAGAGGCTGGATAGCCATCTGTCTTGGATAGTTTAGACACAACAAATCCTGCATTTTGGTAGGGGGCTAGACTAATGACCCTTTTCATCCCTTCAAACCCTATCGTTCTCTGATTCTACTTGAGGAGTGAAGTACTACTGACCCTGAATAAAAGGTCAAAATTTAGGCCAGAACTAATGGCAGAATCTGATGCATAGTGAATTATACGTGAGTCCAGGTTGACTCAAGCAAAAAATCTTAAACCTCTTTGACATTTGAGGCCGATACTGCAAGATGCCAAACACTTTCCTCCTCATCCAGCACAGCACTTAAGCATGTGAGTAGTCCTATAGAAATTCAACTGAGTTATGCTGATTTACACCATCTGAGGATCTGTCCCTTAGTTTTCCAAAGTCTTTTGTATAGAGATTGGAAGATTCATTTCCCAGCTCCTTCAAAAGCAGTTGCAATCCATACTAAAAGATTCCTATAACTACCTGTAGACTGGGAAATACATCTAATGAAACTGCATACAGTAGTTTAGTTTTTGCAGAAATTAGCATTATAAGAGGTTAAGTATCTGCTGTTTTCAATTTACTATAAACTGCCCTGTTCATTGGAGGGAACACTTCACAGAATCAGGTTGAAAATAACAATGTATTCAGCCACCTGTGAAAATCAGGCCTCAAAGTCATACTTAACATCAGTAGCTTAGTAACTCTTGGAGAAAACCAAGTATCAGATCTTAATTACAAATGAGTATATCTCTGCCCCAAACCTGTGTTCAACCTCTGATAAAGAGTAATAGTTTATAAGAACATTAATTAATTAAAGTGAGGTGTTTTCTTTGTAAAGCACCCCGTCCCATGAGTGTTTAGTAAGAATAAGATTTACTTTTCTTCAAATGGACCACGTATAAAAATTAACAAAAGCAAGGGAGAGCAGTTCGCAAGGTAAGAGGGTAATTTATCCATCAATATTTTATATCTTATATTTGATATTTTAGCTATACTGGTACCTCGAGCACAAAGGAAAGCTGAACAATGCTGCAGAAAACAAATGACTGATTTAAAGCAAAACCCTTTGCAATATAGTGCAGATAGCAACAAAATACTCCAGAAAACCTTTACACCCCACAGAGGGAGAGAGAATAGCAACACAACTTAGTTCCCAGACACCTAGGAACTTACTCCAATCTACACTGGTTCTGCAGCTCTTGGAGAATGCCCCACTAGCCAGAATCACTGGCTTTGCAGAACAGAGCACAGGTCATAACACAAGGGCCTGTTGTATAGTTTTTTGCACTCCACATATTTTGGACAGTGAAACTGGCAGTTTGACCATGGAGATTCTAACTTCAGCAGCCTCTAGAATTGGATTAGTCCCTGAAGAATTAGCCCATCTTGACTAAGAATGGTATAAGAGATTGATGCCTAATGGCTCGCACTATAGATGCTTAGATACTATGGTATTGATAGTAGAAAAAAACAGTATGTATTACATTATTTACAATATTTAGCATACAGTATATATTCAACTTGGAATATAAATTGAATGCATAAGAGGGAAGAGTCAAGTTATAATGACATATTTAAATTCCCTGCCCATCAGTCCAAACACAATGTACAATGATTGATATATCTTAAAGGTTTAATTTTTTTAATTGTTCCAAGATCACACTAACTATCTTGGCCATACCCTTAGTAAAGAATCTAGGCCTGAAATTTTACACTGGCTTTTACACCAATTTAGAATTACTCCTGATTTAATCTAGTGTATGGGGAAAGCAGAATCAGACACATATACACCTCTGCTATAGATTTCTCTGGGTGTATTTCAGTGCAGCACCAAGACACACAGGTTGATTCCCTCCTCCTCCCCCTCCCACCAGCAACTGTTGTGTTCTCTTTCTGTAGAGGGTTGTGAGAGGACAGAGATTCAGACATGCTGGAATGTGGTCTAATCTCCTCATTTTGCCTTTATTTATTTTACTTTTTTATGTACATTGTCTTTCAGAATATAAATACTCTAAAAGAAGCAGAGTAAGGTTGGAAATCAACAAAAAGAAGAGGACATTGTTTTAGTTGTCTAATCAGCTCAACCTTTGGGAGAACAACCGTAACCTTTGGACAGATGCCAACAACTGCCATTTAGGTATTTACATCTGTTTATCCTCTCAGTCAAATGTCTTTTGTCTTTGGTTTGACATAGTAGTACTAATGTTCTGACCCCTACAAGCGGTTCTCAAACACTGGATAAAAGATGTCTTTTCCCCTTTTCTAAAAGGATGAACACATACTTTTACCTCTCCCCTCCCCGCTTATTCCTCTTTACCAGTTATACCCTTTTGAGGCAGTTGTTGACAAGACCTGCATAATTCAGTTTACATGTGTGACTAGAATTTTGTGAAGGCATAAGCTGGGAGTTGCAGATAAGCTCTCAAGAGTTAACCCTCTAGAATAATTTTAAAATTAAAATTAAATGTTTTGTTACTTTCCACATTCCATAACCAGTTTAGCATTCCCAGTTATAAGTGATTCTAATCCAAAGGTTTTTTTTTTCTAGAACTGGGGGATTTAACAAGAGTTAAAAATATGTTATTAGAGTGAAACAGTTTAAAACAAAATTGTTTTCCTTGGCATTTTATAAAAATCATTCTTATTATACCTAAATGACTTTTTATTGTGTGCACAGCTAATTAGTGCAATCAGACAGACTTAGCTGAAAAGAATGGCTGGTAACAGCAAACTTTGTGACCACCATTTTCACAGGACTTGCAACTCAGCTTGTCTCAAGTATGAGCTGTGACACCTCAGCACCGAGAGATCCATCATTTAAGTAAGGAGGGATGGAGCCTCAGCTAGTATAAATAGTCACAACTCCATTGTGAAGCCATGATCATTTACATCAGTTGAAAATGTGCTCCATAGCCTTTAAAGCTGCTGAGAAATGTCATATTGCAGCGGTCACTGGAAAACAGGAGGAAAGTTTTCTTGAGCTTCAGTTGAAAACAACACGTGAAACTGTCTCTGGTAGCTTAATAAAAATCTGAATGTGCAACTTAAATTAATTGATGGTGTCCCTTTAAGGTGAAGTGGAAAATCAAAGTCTGATGAGGAAGTTCAGATGAAACTTCCAGCTACAGCTATAAAACAAATTTAAACTCCATACTTTACTGTCCTGGTAATCCTGATAAGCTCCAGGCAGAGAAATGTGCCTCTAAGCTTGGTTAGCGTGTATTCCCAGGCCACAGGATGGGGCAATGTGTAGTCACAAGTCCAGCTTGGGTCTCCATTGATAACTGGTATGGTGGGAGGTAAAGCCATAACCTGCCCACCTGCATGTAGCTAAGCAGAGGCAGCTCCCCTTTTGTGCTCCAACGCACTGGGCAGATAGCCCATGAAGAGGAGAAAGGGGGCACAACTTACCCATCTGCATGAGCACATATGGCAAGAAACAAGCTTGTTCCATAGCAGTTCTGGGTACAGTTGGTCAACCCTTTCCAAAATGTGAGAAAACTTTCACTCAAAATATTTTTTAAAATGTCACAGTTTTTCACCTAGCTCAAGTGGTGGGGCATGCCCCGATAAGTGACCTCAATAGCAAGCTTCAGAACCTAAACACTACTCTTGAAGCTAGGTTTTTAAAGCAGCAGACATTGCAGAATACAATCCACCATACACCAAAACCATGCTCTTTTGGGGTAAGTGATAGAACTGAACAAATATTATGTAGCAATTAATTTAACTCATGAAATTTGCTTTTTCCTGTTCACTGTTCCTGTTCACTGGCTTATGTTTTACTTGGATTTATGTGATATTGGAAAACATTTACTGAATCATTTCCACACATAAGTCTCAGTCTGTAGGTTGCTCATGAGCACTTCACTGTGAGTGTTCGACATTCACATTTCAAGTTTTGATTGGAGACATAGGTCAGATGGCAAATTTCTTTGAATCAGTTTGGAGCGCAAGTAGTCTTTCAAACTGTAAGCTCTATGGAGCAGGGACTGTGTCTTTCGGTGTGTCTGAAATACGCCTGGCATATTACCACAATAGAAACAAGTGACACATTGCAACAGATGCTAGATCCCCTTAGATATAAGAGAAAGGGGTGGCTGACAAGGCATTCCTCATGGGGGACCCAAGGCTCTGGACCTGGTCCAAAATTGTTTGGATTTCTCAATGTTCAAGGCATGCTGCAGGGTTTTTTCATTTTGCCTGGCCTTTGAGAAAAAACAGAGTTCACTGAAATACAGGCCAGTGTGCTGGAGTGTTGTTATTTGTATTGGAAACTGCTGCCTGATAGAAAGGATGAGGTGATTGAAATGTGGATTTGATTCTGTATTTTAAATAATTATCAGGCACTCAGAGAGCATATTGTTCTAAATAAAAATGCATAAATAATTAAGAAATAATAATTACAACAATTTACAAATCAAATTTCACTCTTTGTAAACACTATTTAGCATTCACTTAAAACCCATCATTTTGCTATACATTCCAGTCTATAAAATTGTTTGCTGGAACATCCACTGAAAGTGAACGCAGGCAAAGAGAATTCAACTTTCTTTCAGAGTATACATTTGTGGAAAAATAATCTGAGGTAATTTTGCCTAGCTCTAGCAAATTTGCCCTTTCTCAAGCAAAGCCAGTCTCAAATGCTCTCTTCTCTGCAACCAGAATGAGTCTGAAAGTGTTGGGTTTTTTTACTTGTAAAAACATGTAATTATCAAACATCTACAATTCCTGGATCTCCATCAAGTAAAGGTAATGAGTTAATTCTAAAAGTGAAAGGATTAAACTTCAATTAAAGAGTGTCTAGGTTGGTTTATTTGATAATAAACATTATAAGAAGATAGAGATCGGCAGGATTCCAGGGAAAGCAAGTTTTCTTCGTTTATGATCTAAGGGCCCATTCCTGCCGACAGTTATTACAGGGAGTGATCCCTAGGGGGTTTATTCTCCTCTCATTTGTGCCTACGTGATGTCACTGGGCCTGATTCTCGTTTACAATAAGGGCCCTCTGCACTGCCCTGGCAGGGTAAATATAATTTACTCTAGAGCAGTGTAAAGAGGCCTTACTGTATGTGAGAATCAAACCCATTGACTCTTGGTTTACACTGGTGTAAAGGTAAGGAGTATCAGGCCCAGTACCTTTTCTGGGACTACATTTAGTAGTAAGCCCTCATGGATCAATTTGCATTTATACTCTGGCTCTATAAGGAGGACTTAGCGTGGGTGTAAATGTAACTTACTATAAGCCTCTTTACACTAGCAGAGCAGTATAGAAGTGCATTCATGTAAATGATGATTGCAGAAACAAGCCCTACATCAAAATATTGTGAGTTATTAATAAAACAATCATCTCAATTTTTCTGATATTAAAATTAATTTTCATATCAAAACACTTTTAACACCCTACCTATATTGTGTGGAGGGGGGGACAGCAGCAGGCAGAAATATGGGCGTAACCAGGTCTGAAGTCTGAAGTGGGGGGGATTAATTGAGAATGCCCGAAAATTGACATGATAATAAGTGCGTGATTATAGTTGAAAATACAGTTTCTTTCCTTTGAGGAGTGGGATGGTTTGGAAAACTGGTGAAAACACACCCAGGGGGAACAGTGAGCTTCAAGGTTAGGAAGAACCAAAACAGAGGATTGCCACAGGTTGGAGTTGCATTAACACTTTGCAGAAAACAACAGAAGGAAGCAGTGAATAAATTTGCCAGTAATTTAGCAAATTAACTGTCTGATGACTGCAGTCATGGTGCAGCTCTGTCTAGCCTGACCAAATGGTTTGCTTCATTGATGCCAGCTATGATATCAGGTAGATCAGTAACCATATTAATTGTAACAAGTACAGAATTGCTGAGATCTACAAAAACACAGTGTCTGGAAAGAATTAAAACACATGATTAGGCATGTGGCTAAAATTCAAGGGCCTTCAACCATTGTATGGGTAGTGATATCTCAGAGTATCATCGCACCCTGGGAGGCACAATGTTATTATAAACTAGCTCATATATATTTGAGATGGGCAAGAGAGATAATTTTGTTTAGCACGCATTTAAATGCTGCCAAGTTACAGGGTAGATGAGCAGGAATCGCAGCCGTAACAACACTCCCATAAAGCTTTCAGTAAAAAAAAACCATATTAATTAAAGGATGTAAAGATTTTCACATTGGAACAGACCCTCTACCACCACAGAGTCTGGAGTAGAGATCAGGGGTGGGGATATGGGAGAGGCAGACCAAGGATGGCTGTGAAAGGAGATGATGTAAAGCTCATCTTTGCACTCCCCCACTCCTAGCAATGTTCAGGGGTGGTTCCCTGGCACAAGTTAAAGAAGCATAAAGGTTGCCTTAAATTACACGGGCTGCCAGCAACTCCAAATGGCCAAAATAGCACTGAGGATCAGTGGGGTGAAAGCCTTGACTATCATCCCTTTGCTATGGATGGTTCGCCTATAGTGGCAGCAAGTGTGCTGTAGGAACTGCTATGTTATTCTGAGCTACATTGGCATGAAACTCTTGTGGCCAGTTGAACTGATTTCACAGCCAAATTCTAGCAGTGATGTAGCACAGAGGAGTCACGCCACACCCAGAGATCTGACCTATTAATTCTACATGTTGAAAGACTGCAACAAACATAAATAATTTAGCCTGGAAAGGAAAATAATTGGGGTGGACTTGACTGAAGAATTGCTGTTTATGAAGGGAATTAGTAAAAACTGTTTATTCCCTTTTCTTTGTCCCCTATCTTATAATAGAACAGGGATGGGGAAGTCTTCTCCATTAAATTAAAGGTTGTATATGGTATATGTAACACCAATCAAAAGACATTCTCATTTTCACAGTGCATAGACATTACATGGAATTGAGTGCCATCATACAGCGAGTCAAATACTATGACTGGATTTTTAAATGGGTTGGATGTTTCATGACAACCAACACCATTTAAAGCTAGCTAAGCCGCTATATGGGTAATCAAATCTCATGCTTAACTCTATAAAAGGATCACCTACAGCAATTGGGAAGGAATTTTTCCTCCATGTACTAAATGCACAATTGGTAAATGCATGGAGAGGAGGTTTCACTTTCCTCTGATTCATCAGATGTTGCCTTTTCTGGGAAAGGAATACTGAACTAAATGGAGTAGGCTTGCCAAAAGCTATTTAGAAACCTGGGCTCAGAAGGAAAATGCTGTATATAAGAAAGGGACAGGTAGCGGAGCATCCTAAGACACTATGAGGTGAAACTATCTTTTACTCTTTATGGACTCAGCATTTTCACATTCATACACTGTGTTCACTATCAAAGCACTGTAACTGCTTTTGTCGTTAATTTTAAAATTCAAACTGCTGTGTAATTTTAGAGTCATTTTCCTCTCCCACTCTGTTTATCTCCATGTATAGAGAGATACACACAACCATGCATTTATCCAGAGAAAAACCCTAAATATTTTTATTTATTCTCAGAACTCTATGATGAGATGATGAGTTTAATATTAAGACTTAGATGGAAATTCTTATGCGGGTGAATGCTATGCTAGGATTGGAATTCTTCATGCACATGTCCAGAACATCTGCAACTCCACAGATAGACACAGGTAGGCTGAAAGAGCAATCAGTATGCCATCTGTGTTTGGCAAAAGATTTCCAACCACTTTGCTGCTTTCTCTTTCTCTACTCTCAGTGCGAAGAGACAGGGGAACCCATCGAGATTCAGTGAGAATTTAATCAGAACATATTGAAGACTCCACTGACAACTGTGGATTCAAAGCAGATGAAAAATGAATGCTAGATAAGCAATATTGCTATGAATTAGAGAGGGATCTATTAAACGGCTAGCACAGGCATTATTTCTATGGGGGCTTCGAGTCTGGGCTCCCTGAAGCTCTACCTTTTCATGTAGAGTTTCATCTTTCATAATACTTGGTGATTTCTGATGTTAGTTTGAGTGACTCTCAAAAGTATTTAACAAAAATCAGCAGCCCGGATATGTAGCATGAGTAATTGTATAAGAATAAAGACTTCAACATCACCCAGAAAAAGAAAAATAGAAAGTTTTCCACGTCAAAGTAGCAAATAATTCTGGAAAAACCACATATTTCTAATGGCAAATTTGTCATAAGCACATGGCTGTGTTACTGTGACCTTAGAAGGTGTTTCTCTTCCTATCATCACCAATGCTGGTGTCAACTAATAGTATATATAGTGCCCGTAGTAATTCCTCCATTTCATGTAACTATTCCCAGACACTTATTTAACATCACTAAACCTGATCTAGGTTTATTCTATTCTAATATTTATTCTGCCTGATTAACAAGGAAAATCAGCTTTAGTATAAATGGCTACAACTGTACTAACTTCACTGGAATTGTGTTCTGTTATATCAAGGCTAAAAATGGCCCCATGGATCTAGTCAAAACTTTCCACTTTTGTGGGTATCTATAATGGTAGGGCAAAGACACAGAGAACAATAGGCAGACAGGTAAGCATGTCTTCTCTGCAATTTACCTGCCCATAGTTCAGACTGCATGGTTCTATATGGCATCCCCCAAGGCCAGAGTAGGAGACAGGACATAGATGATTCCTTGCTCTCTTCATTTTGAATTTGTCTTCTAAAAGCAGTCTATAGCAAATTGCCACACCTTACACTAGGTAACATTAAGCCTCTCCTTTACTGCTTAGGAAATATGTGCAAACACCTGTAAGTGGCTGGTCCGACATACTCTTCTGCTGAGGTTTTCAGGCCAGCAGGAAGACACATCTGTAATATAATATGCTCCAAGTCTAATGGATCCTGATGCTTCTGCTACTCTATATGCCCCTTGAACAGTAGAATTTACCATGTGGTAGTTGCATATCTGGAGCCTGTTTGAGTCTTTGGACTGATTTGATACAGATTGTGAGTTTTGAAAGGATTTGGTTCTAAAACAAACAGATTTTTTTAAGTGTGATTATGGATGGAAATGTGACTTTGTAAAAGGAGCCAAAAATAGAGAGGCTCAAGCCAGATCTTGTTCTGCCTCATCAGCATCAGCTAAGATCTGATTGCAACATGTTTGATGATGGCTGAGGACTTATTTATTTATTAAGTGGTCTAGGCCAAGTCAAGATGCACTTACAAAAAAGTTACACAAGTAATACAAAACTCACAAAAGTGTGGCCTCGCTGACCCACAGTAATAACTGCCCCCAAATAATTATTTTAAAACCCCTCCTCCCACCATGCAGTAGAAATTAGAAAGCTCATAAGAAGAATTCATAAATGCAAGCCCAGTTTAAATTCATAGGCCAAATTCCTGATTAAACCAAAGAAAGCCACAATAAGGTCATTGAGGCGGGAGAAAGACCTCTGGCCCTAAGAGAATTGGAGTGTTGGTAAAGCTTCTTGGAACAGCAGCAGTAAGGAAGTGGTCCAGATGAACCATCAGGGATATCCTGGATCATACAGATACAGTCCAGAGTGACTGTGGCAGAAGTTCTTTTTTCATGCCCGGGGAAGGTACAATATGGACATATGGGTCTGTTACTGAAAACAAGCTCAAGCTTTACTCAGTACTCACTCAAAGCACAACCTGAACTGCTCTGGGTTTGTCCACTGTGGGGGGACTGGTAGATATTGAAAAGAATCTGAAAGATCTAAAGCTGTGAAACATGAAGAGAGGAGTGACTGGGCTAAAGTTTTTTCCAGAGGGATGTGTGAACTTTTTTTGCACAAACTCAAAAACTGAGGGCACAACAGAACTTGGTAGGTTGTGATTCTGATTGGCTCTGGCACTACACAAGTTCTGGGTTGCTGGCACAGCTCCCTCTTCCCCATATTCTCCCACAGACCTAGGTGCAAGGAAAATAAAGAGAAGGAGAGAGTACAGACTTCAATATAGCTAGAAAGGACATATATATTCTAAATTAAACTCACCTTGAAAAAGAATGGTTTAAAGTTAGGGAGGAAATGTTTCATGAAATACAAAACTATAAATATTATCAAGGTGGTGTAAATCCCCCAGACACCACTGTGTTCTCCCATATATGATGAAATCTAAGCTTTGAATCCTAACTGAGATCCTGTGCTGGTAAATATGATGCTGGATTTTCTAGAAGTCACTGAACTCTACATCTACAGTAATATTTAGGTACGTTGCTATTCTCATATGAAGAACTGAAAAACAATGAGATATTCTCAGTGGTGCAAAGTTAAACTTTTAACTATAAAAATGAACTGAAAGCGCATAGAAGGGGAAAAAGTCAGTCTGGATTTAGAGTAGGGAGGGAAAAGAAGAGGCAAGGGAAGCAACAACATGGTGGTTAACCCATACTAAAGAAAATTCTCTGGGCACTCTGGTTAATTACAGAGAAAACATTTGTTTCTGATGAATTTAGTACAAGATGGCTCATTATTTAACTGGATGCAGAAAATAGTTAATTGATTTACTTAACCAACTGTACTTTTATGTAGTCGTATTCTTTGTCCTATGGATATCATTAAACACATTTTACTTACTCCATTCAATTTGATTCATTTTCTGTTAAATTTGTTTCACAGTATCAGTGTGAATCATTTAACTAGGTCTTTCTCTTTTGGGTGAAAAATCATTAAAGGAAAGAAAACATCATTTAATTGAGTCTCAGTAAGCAGCAAGCTGATGTTTACAAAAAATCAGCAATGATCACTGGCCTCAATAATTGTGACCCAAGCAGTTTAAACAGACGTGGACATACCTTTTGGTTTTTATTCCTTACACTTAGGGCCTGGTTCTAATTGACATTAAGGCCCCTTCACACTTTCTTAGAGTGGGTAGATGAAGGGGCCACAGAGTAAAGGAAAATCAGGACTTTAGTCTTTTTGCATTTGTTTTTTCAAAAAAAAAAAAATCCAGTGAAGATTGCAGTTTACTTGAGCTATTTAAAAAGAAATGACAGCATATTAACAAGATAAAAAGTGAAACCTCAGGCTGGCAAAGGGAAGGAAAGACCTTAATATTTTAAGCTGTCTTTATTCCCCTTTTTGAAATACTTTTATATAATTTATATTCTCTACCCTTACAGCATAAATGTGACCTTGAAAACCTTTTGTTTTCGTCTTAATAAGGACATTTGCACTTCTTTATTTTCTGCACAAATTACGAGAGATTAAAAGCAGACTTTTGTAAACCATTTCAGAAAAACACATAAGCATGAATACAGCACTTAACCTTTGGGTCATATGGGAGATGCTACCTACACTTAGCCAACTTGTATGTACTGTAAGTCTGATTCATGAAAGTTGGAGATACAGAAATGGAAAGCAGGTTGAGAGGGAAACATCATTTTTTTACTATCATCTGCACCAGAATATTCAAAATTCACCATATGTTCATTTAAGATTCTTGGCCAGATTCATTCCCAGAGTAACTCCATCATTTTCAGTAGAATTAGGTCAGGGATGAATTTTACCTTCTGCATATTTTTAGAAAGTTTTAAAAGAGAGGAGAAACGCATAAAGAAATCCAAAATATTATATTGCTTTGCAGGCAACCAATTTCACAATGAATAGTCTGAGGAAGGGTTTGGATAGCAAGCATGCATGCTGACAAAGAGTACTTAGAATCTACAAAGCACTTTTCATCCAAGGATCTCAAAGACCTTTACAAGCCCTTTAGAGATAAGGAAGCTGAAGTGAAGGATAATTAAGCAGTTTTCCTAAGGCTACCCAGCAAGGAGAGCCATACAAAGAACTCAGGTCTTCCAATTCTCATTCCTAGATCCTATCCACTGGACTGCATTATACTCCAGTTAACATTAACTACTATGAAGAAGGACTTCTGTTTGATTAATCTTTAGTCCTTTAAGGGAAGCAACACCCTTTGCAAAGCTATAGTTCAAGGTCTGCTGGTATTTACATTACATATCACCACCTATTTTTGAGGTTTATATAACTCAGCCATAAAGAATTAGCTCCGGGTGAATGTTGGCACCCCACATCTCAATCCAGGAACATAACTTGTTTTTTATGCTAACTTTGAAAAAAAGAAAAAGGTTTGGCCATTTTATGATAGCTAGTGAAGCTCAAAACAGTGAGAAAATGGTTCAATTCAAACTAGTATACCCAGCCCTAATCATGCAAAGAACTGACACAGATCTTAAAGCAACCCGAAGCACTGATGGTTAACATTTCTGGATGTCTCTACTGTTCTTGGATTCACTGGGACTGGAAGGAGAAATATTGTTGAAGCAGGTTGTTTTTAAAAGTATTTTGGCTGGTCCAAACTCAAATTCCTGGACATTTTGTGAGAGAACTTGATTTCCAGCCACTAGGATTTCCAGACCAAAGAGATTTGATTCAGATTTGGATAAAGACAGAAACTTTCAGCTTATCTGAATCAACCTTTCAAGATGAGCTAGCTTTAGTGTGAGTTCATGAGTTCAACAGCACCCACAGTAATCATGACCCCAAGGATGCAAAAATAGGCAAGTGTACATTTCTCCGAGCCAGAGCAGATAGGAGGTTGTGGAGAAAGGGGGTTTGGACAGCGAAACCCTCCTTCCCCCACAAACCCTGCAATGTTGGTTCCTGTTCTGTGGGCCTGTGACTGACTCCTTTATCCGGGCATTCTTCCTAATGTCCAACCTAAACTGCCCCTGCTGCAATTTAAAACTATTGCTTCTTGTCCTATTCTCAGAGAATAAGCCAAACACTTTTTCTCTCTGCTCCTTGAAACAACCTTCTATGTACTTGAAAACTGTCAAGATGTCCCCTCTCAGTCTTCTCGTCTGCAAACTAAACAAACCCAATTTTTTCAATCTTCCCTCATAGGTCATGTTTTCTAGACCTTTAATCATTTTTTGTTGATCTTCTCTGGACTTTCCCCAATTTGTCCTCATCTTTCCTGAAAGGTGGCACCCAGAACTGAACACAATACTCCCGTTGAGACCTAATCAGAGCAGAGTAGAGCAGTGTCAATACTTCCCGTGTCTTGCTTACAACACTCCTGTTAATACATCAAAATTATGTTTTTTGTTTTGTTTTGTTTTTGTTTTTTTTGCAACAGTGTTTTACTCTTGACTCTTATTTAACTGGTGATCTATTATGACCCCCAGATCCTATTCTGCAGTACTCCTTCGTAGGCAGTGATTTCCCATTTGGTATGTGTACAAATGATTGTTCCTTCATAAGAGGAATACTCTGAAATAGTCTGAAGTAAATAGGATGAAATTCAATAAGGATAAATTCAAATTTTAATCCTATCCTCCAAAGCACTTGCAACTCACCCATACCCACCCCAGGTTGTATTATTCGCAAACTTTTTAAGTGTACTCTCTATGCCGTTATCTAAATCACTGATAAAGATATTGAACAAAACTGATCCCTGTGTGACCCCACTTGATATACCCTTCCAGCTTGACTGTGAACCACTGATAACTACTTGCTGGGAATGGTTTTCCAACCAGTTATGCACCCAGTTTATAGTAGCTCCATCTGGACTGTATTTCCCTAGTTTGTTTACGAGAAGGTCATGTGAGACAGTATCAAAAACCTTACTAAAGTCAAGATATATCACATCTACTGCTTCCCCCTCATGCACAAGGCTGGTTACCTTGTCAAAGAAAGCTATTAGGTTGGTTTGACATGATTTGTTCATGACAAATCTATGCTGTTACTTATCTCCTTATTATCTTCTAGGTATTTGCAAATTGATTGCTTAATTATTTGTTCCATTATCTTTGTTTCCATTATCTTTTAAGATGACTGGTCTAATTCCCCGGATTGTCTTTATTTTCCTTTTTATAGATTGGCACTCTATTTGCCCTTTTCCAGTCCTCTGTAATCTCTCCCATGTTCCATAACTTTATCTGAAGGCTGCCCCACTTCCTCATCCTGTCTTTCTGGAGGAGCAAGTAGTGGACTTTTGCCCTCCAAATATCACAGGAAACATCTTCAGAGAACTACGGATATACTGGGCTATGTTAATTGATCGGGCAATAAGAGGGCAGTTTGAATTGGCTTCAGTGGCATAAGAAGCCAGCAGTAGGGGAGGTATTAGAGATATGGGGTGTCCCTGTTGAAGTCAATGAGCATTCTGACATTGATTTCAGTGGACTCAAGCTCTCACTTCTTGGAGCGAGAGTTTTGCAGTTATTCATCTTTTCCCCTTTACAAATAATGAAAACAAAGCTCTTTAGTATGTATGTTTATAATTCTCAGCATCAGGAAACAACAACAAAAAGATCCTTGAGATGTTGTCAGCTTTGCAATGTAAATGCTACAGGCTTCTTTGAATTTTTCCTGCCTAATAACTTTGGATAACTTCCTCTTTACTGTCAGTGCATCTAATGCATATGTCAGACCGGTGCAGCACTGACATGATGTAGCCATTAGACACACATTGATAGCAAAGAGGAAGTTACTTGATTCTGACAGGAAAAGACTATTACCCACAAGTAGTAACATATAAGGATGTCATGTGACTGCTCCGCTCCATAACCATGTATCACATGGTGATAACACAAAGTTTAAGAAATCTTGGGAGATGCTGGGACTGTAGATCTTGTCCTTGGTGCCCACAAGGTTTCTGCATTAACATGGACACCTGCTTCAGTCCCATCCACATCTGAGCATACTGTTACTCTGGATTATATTCCACAATATTCAGCGTGATTGCTACATCCCAAGATCATCATGTTATTTTCCTTGCAGGATTAAGTGAGTGCAAGCTACACATATTTAATCTATTTTAATTTTTTTTCAGGACCAAAAAAATCACTCTTGGTACATTTCCCCACACACACTTTTCTGTTGTTTTTGCCCATTGTGCCATAACTACCCACAGTGCTGAGGTCATAAGAACTGCCATGTTCCAGGGTAAAAAGAGAATACACAAAACATAAAAGCAGAACAATTTATTGTACATGTCATATATTCATCAGCCTTCCCTTAAAATACAAGAGTGCAGTGGATTCAGAATGGGACCTAAATAAAATGCTATTTATGTTTTTAAATATAGCACAAAAATATCAAAGGGCATCAGATCTTTGAAATTAAGGAAGAGCAAAAAATGTCATTTGGAGATGAAACAATACAGTTTAATTTGGGCCTTAAACTAAGTTTTGTGAATGTTTGCTTGTTTGTAAATTAGCCCTTACATTGGTGCACTGTATCAGAGGTATCAAACGGTAAGGAATTAGTCAAAGTCTTATACATATGTTCTTGCCTTTACTAAGATTTGCATAAATGCCGACTGTGCTACCTGAAAGTGTTCTTGTCCTGATTTATGGATGTGTTTGTATTGCTCATATCATAAATCTTCTCCTCTAAGACACTTCTGTTCTGGTATTTATTGACCAAAGACAATTTGCTTTAAGAATGTTTTGAGATCTTGCCAGATATGCACTAGGGGATATTTGAGAAAACATACAGTACTCCGATGAATGAATATAGGTAAGTGCATGAGCTCACTACCTGGCTAAACATTTTACCATAATATTTGCGTGCCCTATTTTATTAAGAGAAATCTATGTCTTCATATGCATCTATTTACCATAGTCAATTCATTAAAGCCAAATCAAAATAAGTGCTATAAGAAGATAATTCAGGCTTGCAATCTAAGGCTGGTAATTGTGGTTTAGTGGACAAATGCTTAGGTATAGATCCTGTGTCCCTAAATCCAGCTCAAGTCCTAGTATTACAGCCTCTTAATGTCAAGACAGGATGCCAAAAGTTACCCTGTAAAGGTACACATTTCTAAATTTCATCCACGCTCCACTCTGCTTCTAAGGAGGTTGTTTATTTATTATTATTATTTTTCTTGTTCTCAAAGCATATATATGGCTCAGATTGATATCGGAGATCCATTGGGCTAGGTGTTCTACATATAAATAGTAAACCAATCTAGATTACAATTTAAATAATCAAGACAGACAAGCTTGGGAGAAAGAAAGTATTTTCCTTATTTTATAGATGGGGAACTGAGGCACAGAGACTAAATGACTTGCCCCAGACCCTCTCCCCCTTCCCCCCCCCAGAGAGCCTGTGGAGGAACCAGGAATTGAAACTCCATTCTCCTAAGTCAAAGTTTAGCCTCTGGCAATAAGAGCTTCCTCCCCCGTTATGAAATTGTCTGTATAATTTCAGACTGACAAGAAAATGGAGCGAGGGTGGAAGAGATAGAGACTGTTCATCACCCAGAGCGATCACAGTTAACCACTCTGCCATTACCAGTGGATACATGTAATTAACAAACCATTCAGTAGACAACTCTGAATGAAAAGCACAAATAAAGCTGGAGAGTTCCTGGTATAACAATTTAGTTATCTTTCCAGAGCAAAACAATGTGGCTGTGTGTAACCTTTTAACTTTTTTCCCCTCCTTTCTTCCTCTCACTCTTATACTTATACTGGATAATTATTTATTTTGCAACTTAATTAGCTAATTAGACATGTGTTATGGTACTTTTAAGAAGGAAGTCACTTTATTTAGTTGCTGGTAGCACGTGGGTTTGGTTTGGCTTCTATGATGTGGGTTTGTAATGTAATAATTTTTCCTTATAGTGGTCGGAGGTTGTATAATGTATTTAATTGATGGTAATTGATATTTTAATTATTAGAGGCAGAGAATCAAGCTGCTTTCCTTTAGAGTCTTTTTGTACAAATTTTCCTAAGAATGCATTTAAAGGGTATCTATTAATTTAGAATATCAGACACCTGTATGATTCCTACAATCCTGCTAAAACTTGGGTGCTGTTTTTCATGGCAGACACTATGAGTATGCCTACACTATGGTAAAAAATGCTGCATCAAGTCTCAGAGCCAGGGCTAAGTGAGATCAGTCTGCAGTGCTAAAATAACAGTGTAGATCAGGGGTCAGCAACCTTTCAGAAGTGGTGTGCCGAGTATTCATGTATTCACTCTAATTTAAGGTTTCACATGCCAGTAATACATTTTAACGTTTTTAGAAGGTCTTTCTATAAGTCTATAATATATAACTAAACTATTGTTGTATGTAAAATAAATAAGGTTTTTAAAATGTTTAAGAAGCTTCATTTAAAATTAAATTAAAATGCAGATTCCCCTGGACTAGTGGCCAGGATCTGGGCAGTGTGAGTGCCACTGAAAACAAGCTTACCTGCCGCCTTCAGCACCTTTGCCATAGGTTGCCTACCCCTGGTGTAGATGGTCAGTCTTGGGCTGGAGTCCAGGCTCTGACACCACCCAAAGGGGCAGATTATGAAAGTCCAGGCTTCAGCCCAAGCCCGAACATCTATCCTGCAATTTTGTAGCCCTGCAACATAAGCCCTTTGAGCTCAAGTCAACTGCCCTGGGCCACCCGCGGCCATGCCACTGGTCTTTAATTGCAGTGTAGATGTACCTTGGCTGTCTTTACAAAAGAATGAGGACTTGCCCCAGACCCTGCCAGTTAACTCAGCAGTATCCAGATCTAGTTTGTACCTTTGAGGCACAACCTTTCACTGGGGGTAGGTGCAGATAGACCATTGCAGTGAGAGCCCCAGGAGGAATTCTGGCTCGTTTCTGGGACCTCACACTACAGAACAAACTCTACCACTCTTAAAATAAGTGGAGTATGGGGTCCCCACTGAACCAGGCAAAATCCAATGGCTGCTGTGGGGGGGGGGCGGGTCTGTGGTGTGCTGGCTCCACTCCCTCTGGGTTGGCTAATGACACTGGCACATGGATCAGTGACTTTGCTTCCTAGCCACACTATAGCTGGTCTTGTGTAGAGTTGCATGGAAGTGCCTCCTCGCATCTCCTAAACACTCCTAAACACTAGTGTAGCACTAGATGCTACACCACTTTTAGTGGAAGCCATCCATAGGTCAAACTGAACATGTCCATAGGAGTACCCTAATATCTGTCCCTTCTTTAGGTGCCCAGGTAGTGAAGCTGAAATCTGAATTTATACACATTAATACTCTCTATATTAATACATTCAAAAACACACATTCCAAGCTACCCATTTTTGTATTCACTAAAATCTATGCTCCATACCTGAAGAATACAGAATAAAAAAAGGATGGCCTTTGAATATCCCTCAGAAAAAGACGGTTACTCACCTTTGTAACTGTTGTTCTTCGAGATGTGTTGCTCATATCCATTCCAGTTAGGTGTACGCGCCGCGCGTGCACATTCGTCGGAAAACTTTTACCCTAGCAACTCAGTGGGCCGGCAGGTCGCCCCCTAGAGTGGCGCCACCATGGCGCTTGATATATACTCCTGCCGGCCCACCCGCTCCTCAGTTCCTTCTTGCCGGCTACTCCGACAGTGGGGAAGGAGGGCGGGTGTGGAATGGATATGAGCAACACATCTCGAAGAACAACAGTTACAAAGGTGAGTAACCGTCTTTTCTTCTTCGAGTGATTGCTCATATCCATTCCAGTTAGGTGAATCCCAAGCCTTACAAAGGCGGTGGGGTCGGAGTGAAATGTGGCAGAATAAAACTGCTGAGCCAGAGGCTACAGCCTCTCTTGACTGCTAAATCAGGGCAAACTGCGAAGCAAAGGTATGGACCGAGGACCAATGGAGCTTCGCGACAGATCTCGTGGGTAGAAACACGAGCCAGCAAGGCGGCAGATGAAGCCTGAGCCCTGGTAGAATGCACGGTGATGTGGCTTGGGGAAAAATGAGCCAAATCATAACAAGTGGGGATGTCCGCCATCACCCCAGATGAGATCCTCTGAGAGGAGAACAAGCAAGCCCTCCCTTTGGCCCGCTACCGGGATAGAGCTGGGGCACCTTAGGAAATGGTTCTGTCAGCAGAATATAATGCGAGCACTCCACAGATGTCCAAGGAGTGCAACGGTTGTGCCCATTGCGTTGAACTGTGGGTAACATGAAAAGCCCAAAACCACCTTAGGGAGGAAAGCCGGGTGCGGTCATAACTGCACCTTGTCATTGTGAAACCTAGTGTACGGCGGAACCCCCGTAAGAGCTCTGATCTCAGAGACCCGTCTGGCCAAGACTAGGTTGAGGTCCCAGGTCGGGGCTGGGCGGCGCACCCGAGGGTGCAAGCGCTCCAAGCCCTTGAGGGACCTCGAACCCATAGAGCGTGAGAACACTGAACGTCCATCTCAGCCTGCTGGAAGGTAGAGATGGCTGCTGAGTGTATCCTCAGCGCTGATACCGCCAGGTCCTGCCGCTGAAGGCCAGAGGCAGGCCAAATAGAGGGGATCGAGACCTCAGCAGGAGCAAGATCGAGCGAATTGCAGCTGTAAAAGAAACGCTTCCACCTGGCCCGGTACGTCGACCAGGTGGAAGGCTGCCTGTCACCCCGACTCAGGAACGCAGCAGCCACCGTGAGGTGAAGAGGCTGCAGGTCCGAGTGACGAAGCCTGTCGTTGCCCTGAGTGATGAGGCCTGGGCTGACAGGCCGAGTAACGTGGTATGTCAGTGCTGCCTGGACCATTCTGGAGTGATCATGATGATGCACGCTCTGCCCCTGCGGAGTTTGAGCAGGACCTAATGAACCAGTGGGAACAGTGGGAAGGCATAATGCGGTTGGCCTTTCCACGGCATCAGGAATGCGTCCAAGATCGATTCCGAGGAGAGATCTTGGAAGGAGCAGAACACCTGGCATTTCCTGCTCTCGCGGTGAGCGAACAGGTCTGTGTGAGGAAACATCTCCACTTCCGGAAAGTGGGACGCCTCACATGGGGCAGAGTGATCACTCGTAAGGCAGGAAAGACCTGCTGAGGCAAAGAGTTAGGACGTTCCAAACGCCTGGGAGAAAGGACGTCGCCAGCTCCATCGAGTGGGCCATGCAAAAGACCCGGAAATGGATGGCCTCCTGACAAAAAAGGGGGGGGGGAGGACTATGTCCCCCCTGAATACTTATGAAGCACCTGGTCGTTGTGTTGGCTGTAAACACCGAGATACAACGGCCTCGCAGCTGCCGCTGGAACCCCTGGCATGCCAGGCGGACTACTCTCATTTTTTGGGGCATTGATGAGGAATGCCAGCTCCCTAGAAGACCAAAGGCCTTAAGCTCAGAGGTGACCATGAACACTCGAGCAGAGAGATGAGGCGTCCGCCGTCAGGGGCAGTGAGCCGGACTTGGAGAGGACGGAAGCGGAGCTTGGCGTGTTTGGTCACAAACTTGCGGGCAACCATGGACCCAGGAGACTGAGACAAGAACGAGCTGAGGTCGTTGGGAAAGCCTTCAGACCTCAGATGATTGTTGCCATCGCCTAAAATCTCAGTTGCGATAAGCAGGCTCCGGCTAGGTAGGAGACCAGGATAGCCCCTAGGGAGCCCAACCTCTGCGTGGGGACCAGAGTGGATTGCTCTATAATAAACAGCAGGCCTTGACCTGTGAATAAGATCGTGGCGATGCCCACGCGCTGAGTGGTTTGTGTCTCAGAGTCTCCGCGGATAAGCGAATCGTCCAGATACGGAAAAACGCATATCCGACATCAGCGACGGTAGGCGGCGACTATGGCCGTAAACCGGGAGTATTGACTGTCGGCTATAGAGCGGAGGCATCTCCCGTGCGGAGGGAAGATGGCATTGCGAAAGTACGCATCCTCCATATCCAGGGCGGCACAGTAGCCCCCAGGAGGCAAGGATGGAATAATGGTTCCCAGGGATACCATGCAGAACTCCAACCTTATCCTAACCCGGTTGAGTCCGTGCAGGACCAAGAAGGTCTGAGACCTGTGTTCGAGTGGGGGACTAGGGCATAACGGGGGTAAAACCCCTTACCCCTTTCGTCCGCTGAAGTGGGACAGGGCTGGAGCAAATTAAAGGTGGTACCTATGCTCCATCGTGCGCAGGACCCAGCGATCTGAAAGTAACTGGGGCCATGCTAGGAGAAAGCGGGATCGGGATCCCGTCCTGCGACTGGTACACCGCCCTCAGGTGAACCTTGGAAGGTCCGTCTTTGGTCCCAGTGGTAATTGCGAGGGACCTTGACTTTGGCTCTTTAGGGGTCCTGACGTTCGTCTGCGACCACCTTGGCCCTGCCATTTGCCAGAGTTCTGCCTCTGGCTAGGCACAGAGTATGGCGGCTGGGGCCAGAATGGCCTGCGTTTGGTCACTGGCGTATACATGCTGAGACGCATTAGGACCCTATTGCCCACCAGACTTCGCAGTCTGGGGCTGTCTCTGCCGCGAAGATGCCTTTACCAACAAAGGGTAAATCCTGAATGGCATACCGCAGCTCCGGCCGGAGGTTTAAAACCTGAAGCCATGAAATGCACCTCACGGCGACACTCACGGCCAGAGTGCTGGCCGCAGAGTCTGCTGCGTCCAACGAGGCCTGGAGGGACACTCTGGGAACCTTCTTTCCCCCGTCCTCCAAGACGGCAGCGAACTCCAGGTTTGGAAGTTTTGAGGGAGAAACTCCTTCACTCAGGTGCTATAATTATCGCAGCTAAGCAAGGCTTGTTGCTTTGCTACCCCGAGCTGCAGGGCCCCTGCAGAGTACACCTGGCGGCCAAGCCTGTTCATTCGCCAAGCCTCTTTCTGCTTCGGGGCTGGCGCCCGCTGGCCATCATATCAGGATCGTGGTCCTGAGCATAAAATCTGCGCATATGGGATGACACGGATGCGTGTCCGGACGGCCATGGAGGTACTAAAAGAAGGCACAGGCAGAGCCTCTGACTCACTCGGACCTTGCCCAACTCGGCCCCGGGGACCGGCATCGGGAGGCGTATCGGTACCTGGAACGAGATCCAGACCCGCAACCAGAACGGTGTCGGGAGGTCGACCGAGATCTCGAGGCTCGGAGAAGGGCTACAGGAGTCAAGGTACCTGCCCCGGTGCCAGGGGTCGGAACGGTGCCGATAGCGGGTCGGCGAACGGGATACCGACCGGTGCAGCGAGTGTGACCAGTACCGAGGAAAACAGCACCGGGACTGCCAGTGGTGTCCGGCGTGCCGACAGGACTTGGAGTGTCTGCGGGACCGTGATCATGAACGGTGCCGCTCTGCTGTGCTGACAGGGGACAGTCCCCTGAAGAGACTGTATTACCCGTACCGGCGGTGCCCGGGTCAGGCAGCACTGACTCTGTCATGGCACTGAGAGCCCTCGCCGTTGGTAACATCTCCGGCGTGAAGGGAACAGCAGGCTCAACCACAGTGCGTACTGGGGAGCTGTCAGGCACCGGATTCGACGGCCCTCGTGGGACAGGGATCCACGGTACCGAGGTCATCAGAGCTTCGGTAGGTGTCGGTGCCGGGCGATCCGAGTTAGATAAGCTGTCTGGCTGCGGTGCCGTCAGCACTGAAGCAGCGGGAGTAATACGCTCAACCACGGCGCGTGCCGGGGAGCCGTCGGGTACCGGATTCGATAGCCCTTGTGGGACTGGAATCGACGGTGCCGATGTTGTCGGTGCCTCAGAGGCGTCGGTGCCGGGCAATCCGACTTAGACTAGCCCTCTGGCTGCGGTGCCGTTGGCATGGAAGCAGCCGGAGCAGGAGCTCAACCACGGCGCGTGCCGGGGAGCCGTCAGGCACCAGATTTTACGGCCCTTGCGGGACCGGGATCGACGGTGCCGACGTCATCGGTGCCGCAGCAGGTGTCGGTGCCGGGCGATCCAACTTAGACTAGCCCTCTGGCTGCGGTGCCGTTGGCACTGAAGCAGCCGGAGCAGTAGCTCGACCACGGCGCGTGCCGGGGAGCCATGTTAACCATGTTAGCAAAGAAAACACGTATAACCATACAAATATATATATAAAAGGGTTATAACTGCATAACTATATACGAGAAAACGAGTAGCTAGGGAAGTGGAGGTCAGCTAAGCCGCGCTCCACTGTTCCAACGACCGACACGGGCGGTAAGAAGGAACTGAGGAGCGGGTGGGCCGGCAGGAGTATATATCAAGCGCCATGGTGGCGCCACTCTAGGGGGCGACCTGCCAGCCCACTGAGTTGCTAGGGTAAAAGTTTTCCGACGAATGTGCATGCGCGGCGCGTACACCTAACTGGAATGGATATGAGCAATCACTCGAAGAAGAACCTTAGCATTTCCAGCAGCTCCTACACAGTCAGCTGAAAAGTTGCCCTACGCTTTTCAGCTTCCTGACAGTTTTAAGATTTAAAGGACTTTTTCTGCCTCTTTTTCACACTCCCATTCATATATTCTTCATGGTGGTGGCTGTGAAAAACAAACCCCTTTCTCTAAGGGATCAAGGAAGGAAATTCAACAAGTCACTGCCTCTCCCCTTTCATTTTTTGTTTAGTTTGGATGGTCTCCGAAATAGGCTGGAATGCAAATGGAAGATGTTTGGCAGATTGACATTTGTCTGCAAAACTAGGCAATATGCCAGCTACATGGAGAAAGCTGGAGTGGGTTTATATACAGCAGAGGCAACGATGCCAGAGCACTTCAAACACATTCTCGCGTGAGAATCGTATGCTGCCCACTCCATTCCTCCTTATGGGTGAAATGCACCACTCTGCAAAGGGCCATAGCACAAAGTCAATTCATCACTTATGCCCTGGGTTTAAGAAGTGCAAAATCCTTGTGTTAGCCTCCTCTACACAGGAGTAGATTTCACCCTAAATAAGAGTCTTGGGCTGTATAACAGATGTTATTACCAAGATTATAGCCACCTATTGTGATGAGAGCAGAACACTGGCATTTAGTTAGGTGGACTACAGTTCCTGCAGTGCATAGTTGGGCCCATAGCAGAGGCAAAACAATTGTCTTCTATTCTGCATATCTGTAAAGAATCCACACATGTGAGGAGGAATCCTTAACTTGGAAAGCACTCAGGGCTGACCCTCCTTTCATCCTGGGAACGGTAACTGAACACACAGTACTGGCAACCTAATTACTGACCTGATGGGTGATTAAGAAGTTCCATAGATGTATAGTATCTGGCTTGGTGTGCTGATGGCAATGTTTTTATTATACACATGCACAGTCATCTGATATGCTTTGATTAGAATAGACAATGTTTAGATGGAGCGGTTAACATTTATTATTATTATCTCCATTTCTAAAGCAGGCATTTAGTAGCTCTCCATTGTAGTCGGAAGTGACTCCTTGATGGAGGATGTCCTTGTTAACAAGGTCAATACTATTATTTTGTATTGTTTGCATTAATGCTTGTTGGTTTGCATGCAGTAAAGGGTACGCTGCATATTTTAACTTCAAAACAATGGTGTGGCACCATGTCAAAGAAAAGCACAAGGACTAGGAGAGCATGGGAATGCCTGAATGTCAATATTACCACTATAAAACCCACGATTTTCACAGCAAACTAGTGATAATATGAGCAAACGGTCTCCATAACATGAACCAGCGCAAGGTCACTTTGAGTCTGTGTTTTAGTTTTCTTCAGAGGGCATCTACTCCATAAATAAATCTCTTTGCATAGTGCATTAAATTAAAATGTAGTGCGGCGTGGTGAATGCAGGAAATATGGTTTTCAATTAAAAACCTCTTCACACAGTGCAAAGATGCTGAGTGCTGGGACAGGGACTTACCAAACAATTTGTGAGATCATCCCACCAATTGTATATTATCCCCTTGATGCACACACTGAATGCCCGTTAGCTGCAGTGGGCACAACAAGGCTGTGCTAGTGGAGAGAATTGACAAACTGAGATGCTTCCCATTGAAATTAAGGTGCTTTTAAGAATGTGGGGTTAAAAAAATACAGTCTACACAAAGAAAGTGAATCAAATGTTTACATTATATAATTGCTTTTGCTTGCTTTGACAAGGAAAATTATCTCTGTAAAGTGCCAGTTCTAAAACGCATACTTGCATACACTTGATGAGCGTAAGATCTTTGCACACCTAAGGCTAGACTGATTTTTTTTTTAAATCACATATGCAATTGTGCTGAATATTCCCCCCCCCCCCTTACACTTGCTGTCAGGAGTCTATGAGCTGAGGAGTTAACTCTGTCATTTGCGAAAGAAAGTATGTTTTAGTATGTGAACAGGGTGCATCTGGCAAGAGGTTTATTGGAGGAAATAATTTAGGGAGCTCAGGAGACAGGTGCTTCCCCCCACCCCAATCTTTCTTTCTCTGCTTCTCTCTCACACTTAACCTGCATTCCTATAATTTTTCTCCTTATTACTGCTCTCAGACTATCTCTATCCCAACTCCTGAGTCTTCCCTCCTGCCCCATCTTTTACTCTCTTCCAAGTTACCCTATTTGTAACACACTCTTTTTCTTCCAACATAACTTTCTTTCCACTGTCATTTTTCCTTTGTTGGTCCCTCTCTCACATCATCTTTCATCTGTCTTTCACAGAGTTCTCTGTACCTAACTCCATTTCTCTCCTTTTCCCATCACCTCACAGACCTCTCAAGTGGGGAAGGTTTTCAGGACTCAGAGCCCCATTTCCCGTTCCTGAAAACTCCTGAATATTCAAGGCTGAACAGCCCACCCCTCCAGTCTGGCCCCTCTTGGGATCTGTTGTCAAGTCAGCAATGGAATGTGTGAGGTCCATTAACCCTTTCTGATGTCCAATACCTTTCTCCTTCAGATCATCCCTCTTTCTACACTCCCCACACTGTTGATACTACCCCTAACCCTTCTTGATTCTGACAGCATAGACCTTATAAGAAATCTGTCCTGATATAACAATATTGCATTTTAAATTACCTTTATTTTTTAAATCTATCCTTGCCCTCTTTTTGTGACACACAGACCACATGTGTACTACTCAGATGTGGTCCTAGTAAAAAGAACAAGTTAAAGACTGCTAACAGAAACTCATTGCATGTAATAAATGCATTTGGGCCTGATCCTGAGTGGCGCTGAGCTCCCGTTGATTTGACCATATGTTTTGGAAGGTACTCAGCTCCATGCAGGAATGGATCTTCACGGAACAGAACATGAGAATAATTCACTGACAAATTAAGCTCTTTGTCTTATGTGTACAATTGTATTCTAAATTGGATAAGCCTTTTCAACAAACCAAAGCTATAGGGAGGGAAAAAATGTGAAATGAGTTCTTTAAAATTTCACCATCAGGGCTTTGTTTCACAGGCATGCAGTGTCTTGATTTCTAGGGCATCCTACAACTTCTGACACAAACAGTAAAAACTGAAAACAACGAGTGGGAGAAGTATATACACAACCTACTGTATTTTCTTCACAGGTTTCGTGTGTGCACTTTCCAATGTTGTGTGAAAGCGCTCGCTGAGGTGCTACAACCTGAATATTAGCTGGAGCTTTATTTGCAATATATTTCCTGAGAAACATTTGAAGTCATTTTAAATAAATAAATAAATAAATAAATAAATAAATATGGAAGTTGGCTGGGCCAAACAACTCTCTTAGACCCACAGACGAAAATATTGAACTGTGATGCCTGCAAAACTCATTTGCATTTGAGATTGCACTGATGCAAATGAGATAAAAAGTGAGCCATACAGAATTTGTTTAAATTTTGGTACATACTGTTTACCTAGTACCTTGTAACTGCAGCAAGATACACTCATGCCACTTCTCTTATCATATTATGGTCAATATTATTTCCAACATGGATACCAAAAGTTGGCAATTAAATAAGTGGCCTGATTTCCAGAGTGACTGCATACCTATTTCCAGAGTGACTGCACACCATTCTAGCCACCATGGATGTAGAGGCTCTCTACACAAACAACCCCCACACAGATGGAATACAAGCTGTCAGGAACACTATCCCTGATGATGCTACAGCACAACTGGCTGCTGAGCTCTGTGCCTTTATACTTACACACAACTATTTCAAATTTGATGACAATATATATCTCCAGATCAGTGGCACTGCTATGGGCACACGCATGGCCCCACAATATGCCAATATCTTTATGGCCGACCTGGAACAACTCTTCCTCAGCTCTCGTCCACTCACGCCCCTTCTCTACCTACGCTACATTGATGACATCTTCAACATCTGGACCCATGGGAAGGAGACTCTGGAAAAATTCCACCACGATATCAACAGCTTCCACCCCACCATCAACCTCAGCCTGGACCAATCTACACAGGAGGTCCACTTTAACACCACCCTATATCGAAAACCTACTGACCGCTATGCCTACCATCATGCCTCCAGCTTTCATCCCGGACACATCACACGATCCATTGTCTACAGCCAAGCACTGAGGTACAACCGCATCTGCTCTAACCCCTCAGACAGAGACCAACACCTACAAAATCTCCACCAAGCATTCTCAAAACTACAATACCCGCACGAGGAAATAAGGAAACAGATCAACAGAGCCAGACGTGTACCCAGAAGCCTCCTACTGCAAGACAAACCCAAGAAAGAAACCAACAGGACTCCACTGGCCATCACATACAGCCCCCAGCTAAAACTCCTCCAACGCATCATCAAGGATCTACAACCCATCCTGGACAATGATCCCACACTTTCACAGGCCTTGGGTGGCAGGCCAGTCCTTGCCCACAGACAACCTGCCAACCTGAAACATATTCTCACCAGTAACTGCACACCGCACCATAATAACTCTAGCTCAGGAACCAATCCATGCAAGAAACCTCGATGCCAACTCTGCCCACATATCTACACCAGCAACACCATCACAGGACCTAACCAGATCAGCCACACCATCACCGGTTCATTCACCTGCACATCCACCTATGTAATATACGCCATCATATGCCAGCAATGCCCCTCTGCTATGTACATCGGCCAAACTGGACAGTCTCTACGGAAAAGGATAAATGGACACAAATCAGACATTAGGAATGGCAATATACAAAAACCTGTAGAAGAACACTTCAACTTCCCTGGCCACACTATAGCAGACCTTAAGGTGGCCATCCTGCAGCAAAAAAACTTCAGGATCAGACTTCAAAGAGAAACTGCTGAGCTTCAGTTCATCTGCAAATTTGACACCATCAGCTCAGGATTGAACAAAGACTGTGAATGGCTTGCCAACTACAGAACCAGTTTCTCCTCTCTTGGTTTTCACACCTCAACTGCTAGAACAGGGCCTCATCCTCCCTGATTGAATTGACCTCGTTATATCTAGCTTGCTTGCTAGCATATATATACCTGCCCCTGGAAATTTCCACTACATGCATCTGAGGAAGTGGGTATTCACCCACGAAAGCTCATGCTCCAAAACGTCTGTTAGTCTATAAGGTGCCACAGGATTCTTTGCTGCTTTTACAGATCCAGACTAATACGGCTACCCCTCTGATACTGCATACCTATAGCTGCCTTTGTCTATTTTTTGTATGCATAAAATTTAAAACTCATTGCGTTTCACTGAAATACAGAGGTGAACTAACTCTCTGTATCATAACATTCATCAGTGGTCCATGTCTCCTAAATAAGGTGTAATAGCTTTTATCTATTAACAATTCAGCAGCCACAGAGTTGTCAAGAGTAAGGATGGGGAGATCATAGTTGTGTTGCAGAATAATGAGGCTCTTTGGACACCAAGAAACTCAACAGACCACAACTCAACTCAAAAGCTGCATAGGAGGCTTTCAGCTGGGTCAGGCCAACATCAAAGGAGAGACCCAAAGAGTCTTCATATTGGGGGTAGGGAGGAAGGAGGGACGAAGAGATCCCAGATAGGGGACATACAGTCCCAAAGCATTTCAGCAGAAACAAGAATTCACGTATGCAGTAGAGGTCATAAGACACAGAGCAGGGCAAAACATGTTGAGGTACTGAGATGTGAAACTTTAAGGCATTAGAGTGCATGGACAGTAGGGTGCATGAAGAAAGAGTTGAGGTCACTATATAGTCTAAAAACAAAGTAAAAGAAAACCCAAAAGCAAAAGACAAAGCCCTGAAACAAGACAAGCTTGAGTAACTATGCACACAAAAAATTCACAATAAAGTGAAGGCATAAGAACCAAATGTTACGATGCCCATCCCAGTCAGCATAAGTGCTGATTCTGTTGGTGCTCTAGGGCTGAAGCACTCACTGAAAAAAATTAGTAGGTGCTTAGCACCCACTAGCAGCCAGCTCCCCCCTTCCTGCCCCAGCAACTCCCGCCTACTGGCGGCCCTGCTGATCAGCTCCTCCCCCTCCCAGGTCATCTGTGGGGACTGGATTTCTGGATCTAATAGCATTATTCTCTATTGTTCCAGCTAAGAACTAGGTTCATTAGCGCAATGGCAATAGCAGATACATAAGCATCTATTATGTGAGCTGATCATTGATGAGGACAAAAGAATGTGGATTACGCACTCTCAGTAGCCAAGGGAGTTTCAGAGGTTCACAGCCTCTCAAATACCTGCAGATGACCAAACTAGGGATGTCTTAACACCAAAACAATTATAAATCCTGAAAAATATGAAAGAATAAACCCCCATAAGGGATGGACAATGAAAGAATCTTTGCAGTAAATCAGACTTGAGAAAGGAGCAAAAATCAATATGGAAAGAAAAGATTGGAAAGATAGATTTTAAAAGCAATTGGTCACTCCATGTGGATATGTGAATGTCAAGATTTTCATTGTATAGCTGAGTTGTATACTACTTAATGCTAAGGCATTTTACTATTGGGGTCTAAATCCTACTCACTTTGGTTTTGCAAGTCAATGGAACTACTTATATCAGTGAGGCATGAAGGGTTTGGCCTGAAAAGTCAAAAATTTTTAATTGGACCAACTTCTTTGGATGACAGAGACAAAGTTGGTCCAATAAAACATATTGTCTCCCCCACCTTGACTCTCTAATATCCTGGGAGAGACACAACTACACTGCACACATGGTCCACTTGACCTTTGGTAGTCTTCTATAGACCAACACATGTCTTTGAATCATGGTGATAATAGGCCTATCATGATAGAATGGAGTCTCCTGAGCATGCTACTTTGCAAAGTAATATATGAGAGGATAGACCTACAAATTTATCCAAAATTGTGAGTTTATTTATCCAAAACTGTGAAAAGTGAGTATGAGCTCATAAGATATCATGATAACCTATTATAACGCGTGTTGATGGGGAAAGATGCAAAAGCGAGACAAAAAGGCTGAATTAGTACACAGAAAAAGCCCAACTGATATAACTCAAAGACTGTAATAAGCATGCTTGGTCAACAAGAAAAGTGTGAAACCATAATCAGTGAATCAAAATCAGTGTGTCAGAAACTGGGCCTAACTGGAGGACAAAATAATAACAACAACACAACAGCACCAAGCAAGAAGCAGGGAAGTGTTTTCCTCTGGAAGAGATTAACACTGGTCACTGCTCTAATTTAGTGTACTGGTAAACCAGGGAGAAAGACTCTTAATAGTTTAAATAAGCAGGTCCAGATAACTTTCATCCAAGAGTTTTAAAGGAGCTTGCTGAGGAGCTTCTGGACCATTACTTTTGATTTTCAATAAGTTTGGGAACATCAGAAGTTCAGAAAACTAATGTCCTGCCAATATTTAAGAATAAACAGGATGATCCAGGTAATTCACAGCAATATAGGGCTGAAAGGGACCTTGAAAAGTAACCAATTTCAGCCCCTTGTGCTGAGGCAAAACCTAGTAATCATAGGCTTGTCAGTCTGACATCGATCCTGGACAAGATAATGGAGTATCTTATACAGGACTTGATTAATAAAGAATTAAAGGAGGGTAATATATTTAATGCCAATCAACATGGGTTTATGAAAAATAGATCCCTGTCAAACTTTTTTTGATGAAATTATAAGTTTAGATGATAAAAGTAATACTGTTGATGTAATATACTTAAACTTTTGTAAAGTGTTTGACCTGGTACCGCATGACATTTTGATTTAAAAAATCAGAACAATATCAAATTAACATGGCACTCATTAAATGGATTAAAAGCTGGCTAACTGGTAGGTCTCAGAATGTAACTGTAAATGGGGAATCATCATCAAGCAGGTACGTTTCTAGTGGAGCCCAGAAGGATCTGTTCTTGGCCCTTTGCTATTTAACTTTTTATCAATGACATTTTTCCACTGATAAAGTCTGAGGATCACACAAAATTTAGGGGATGGGTAAATAACAAAGACCACAAGTCACTAATACAGAGCGATCCAGATCTCTTGGTAAACAGAGAATAAGCAAACAATTTAATACAGGTAAATGTATACATCTAGGAACAAAGAATGAGAGCCATACTTACAGAATGGGGGATTGTATCCTGGGAACAGTGACCCTGAAAAAGATTTGGGCATTGTAGTGGATAATCAGATGAGCATAAGCTCCCAATGCAATGCTGTGACCAAAAGGGCTAATGCAATCCTTGGATGCATAAACAGGAGAATCTCTAGTAGGACTAGAGAGGTTATTTTATCTCTGTGTTTGGCACTGGTGTGACCACTTCTGGAATACTGTGCTGAGTTCTAGTGTCCACAGTTCAAGAAGGATGTTGACAAATTAGAGAGGGTTGAGAGAAGAGCCACAGGAATGATTATAGGATTAGAAAATCTGCCTTCCAAGGATAGACTCAAGGAGCTTAATTTAATTTGTTTAACAAAGAGAAGGTTAAAGGGTGACTTAATTACAGTCTACAAGAACCTACATGGGAAGCAAATATTTGATAGTGGCCTTTTTAATCTTACAGTGAAAGATAGAACATGATCCAATGGCTGGAAGTTGAAGATAGAGAAATTCAGATTGGAAATACGGCATATACTTTTAACAATGAAGAAATTAACCAGTGGAACAATTTATTTAGAGTTGTGGTGGATTCTCTATCACTAACAGTTTTTAAACCAAGATTTGGCTGTTTTTCTGAAAGATTTTCTTTAGAAACCATTTTGGGGAAGTTATATGGTCTGTGTTATATAGGAGGTCAGACTAGATGATCACAGTGCTCCCTTCTGGCCTTGGATTCTATGAATCTGTGAACACTCATGCAAATAGGGCAACTAATGCATAAATGTTAATATTTCTGCAGCTCTGTACTGTACATGGTATTTCAGTATTTACATTGATAACTCATATTTGCTAAATCTGAGTCCATAGCATATTTTACAGTGTCTTCCTTTCATTATAAATTTACTCCATGAAACACCAGTACTGAAAGCCTACAGACACAAATACCGTTTTCCTTTGAGGATGCTGTGGATGTTAAAACATTACATTTAGGGTATGTACCTTTGAAACATCTGAACTCAATTTTACGTTAACCTAGAACTTTCACAAAGACTAGAAGTCATGGCAGGAAAAAGGGAGATGTAACTGGACTCCCCTTTACTTTAGATTTCTATGGAAACTTCTTCTCATTGACAGTCCAGGTCCTGGTCTTTCACTTTTTTGCTAAGATGCCAAATTCAAACCACAATTAAAGTTTAATCATCTATTTTGCTCTTTTTATTTGAAAATATAATCCCTATGGTTAAAAAAAGAGAGAGTAAAGTGTTGACTAACATATATTTATGAGTATTTAATACCTTCAGATCTAACACAATAATGACAATTTCTATTTGTCTAGGTTATGCATGCTAAATACATAACTGATCCAGTCCATGTTCAGACTGCTGACATGTTACAATTATTTCTATATCTGAGAATATTTGAAATTTAAACCTGGAAGAATCTGAAATATTAAGCACGCATAATCAAGGTTTAATGCATCAGGCATTTGTGGTGAAGGTATTTTTTTCTTCTCCAAACCCTCCTGTAACACTGTTAAATAATTATTTTACTAGGTGTATTCTGTGTTTGGCTTCATACAATCGATGGATAAAATAATCAACATACTTTAAAGCCCCTGACACATTTGATTCACAGATACATTTCATTATCTTTCCCCTATAGTAGGCCACTTTTATCTCTCTCTTTTCACAAAATAAGGGTACATTAGGTATTATTCAAGTTAACATTTTGTTTTTACCTGGTTCAAAAACTAATTAGCTCTGCCTTCACAAATAGGTGCCTCAGTGAAAAACAAATAGGCTAAGTCTGTTCTCTTCTGAAGAACTAATTAAAAGTTAAATTAAACATACTGCAATCAAAGTAAGAACATGTCAGGTCTCTTGGTTTGTGAGTTTGTTTGGATTTTTTTATTTGAGGGGATGGTTTTTTTGGAGTGGGGGAGTCAATTCTAATTTTTAAGAGCTTCTGCTTTTAACACCGAAAATGTGACTTTTTTTGCTAGCTGAAAAAAATGGGCAGGATTCTCAACTGGTGTAAATCAGCATAGCTTCTTAAAAATCAGTAGAGATATGTTGATTTATACTGGCTTAGGATCTAGCCCAATTTGTATGTTATCTAGCCAGGAAACCTTCATGGTTTTACAAAATATGCAGTTTTGTATCTAATGTCTTTCATGATTAACAGAGTTGTCTCATATTGTAAATGTTGCTGTTTTTCTTGTCTAAGAACATATTGGTTAAAATCATCATATGTAAAAAAAACCCCAATATCTTGATATAAAATAGTTCACTTTATTTCCTTCATGGCTATTAAAGAATCCAGCGGTGGTACAGTGCTCAGAAACCACAGAGTCCAAATGATATTACTGTGCAGAGGTGGGACATGAACATCAAGTTACTCAAAATCAACACTGTCCAGGCAGAAAACTTGCATCTCACAAAATAAATTACTTGTAACACTAAATGTCTATATGAAACATTAAAGTTTTAAACTGCTCTGTGTTACCCATTTTAAATATAGTCACCCAACTTATGCTGCTACTTCTCCATCCGTATCTGAAAGTGAACAGGCACACTGCATCAATCAGAAGAAGACTGCAGTGAAAAAATAATCTGCCATCAAAGCAAAACACATAAATACATATATAAAGACAGTGTTACATAAAATATCAGCAGTACTACAAAGTATGTAAACGAGTAGTTAAATATGTCAAGGTATTTTTCTCTTCCCTCTTGCCAACCTGTGCTCGGTTTTATTTGATAATTTAAGAGTCTGGCTCATTAGGCAAATATTTATGAACCTGTCTTTAACCAAAATCCCATCCATAGCTGCACCTGAGAGTTACTCCAACCTCAAATTGGAGTAACTCTCGGGGATCAGCAAATAGTTTGCACAGCCACGGAGGGGGAATTAAAAATCTTGTTGAATCAGGATTAACAGTCCACAGGAGGAGGAGGAAGAGAATTCATTTCCATAAGCTCTTCATCTCCCAGGCTGCTTCTCAACTCTCCATGGCCTCCAGACGTGTGATTCTACACCACATACACCCCCTACCCCGTACACACTAAGAAAGCATTACTGGCGACTGCAAGAACTGGATCCTTGCTATATCTGGTGGGATGTGGCACAGCCAGCTTCAGCATCAACCCCAGCCTCATGGAATGTGGCAACTATCCTTTCATCACAGCTACACCTTTACTTGTGTCATAAGCAGCATTGTCACACAAGCTGAATGTTGCCGAGAAAACATGCCACCTTTATTTTCTCCTCCTGATTAAAGGTAGGGCACGTTTTTACACCGTGTGGTTTTCACACTGTGCATCTGCATTGAGCCATCTACCTGCACTTATTGTGGTCTACGCAAACCTTCTCATCAATGACACAAACTTTGCAACTCCAAGAACTTCTCTGGCGATTGAGCTAACCACATCTAATTTTCAGACTCATGGACTGAATTTCCTTCCAAAAAGTTCACAGCCATAATATCTGCTTCCATTTGTGTCTTCCATGCCAGATGGATATATAAAGCTGGTTGGGTTCAAAAGCAATTAGCCCTGTAACTTCCAAGGAAAGACAGACTAGGGTTGCATTAACTTTGCCGCAGAGTCCTTTTGGATAGTAAAACCCCAACCCACACCCACTGAGAGGATTCCAGAGCGGCTACAGACATAATGTGTCTGCAGCAGCATGACTGCAATAGAGCTGCATTGCCAGGAGCACCAGAGCCAAGGTAGAGATACAGGGTCTAAGCCTTCATCAGCTCCCCAAGAGCTTACTTTTCCAGGAACAAACCACATAACTCCTTGATGGGGAGAGGAGGTGGAAAAAATCAAACAGCCCACTCTCAGCTGGACTACTTGGAAGAAACACCTTGTTGGGAAGCTTGTCATGGCTCCATCATTCCCTTAAGGCTCTCCTCTTCCAGGTTTTACTGTAGAAGGGACCAACCAATCTGGGTCTTATTTTAACTTGTGACAAATCAACCTACAACCCAGATGTAAGTGTTGTGAGTACTCTCTGGGTCCTATGCCCAAATTTATTACTCTGGAGCTGGATTCTACATCTTACTCACACTGAGTAGTATCCTCATATGTAAGTAGTTCTATTGATTTCAGAAGGACTGCTCACAAAGTAGTATAGGGAAGCATGGAAGAACCGGGTCCAAGTGAATGGAGATCCAGTGGATGCAGCTAGTATTGTATTGTATTGTACATGTTTCTGGTAATTGTATTTATGATCTTTGGGGAATCAGGAGCACAACATCCATCAGCATTAATTGTGGTTATGCAGCTAAATCTCTACAGCGCAGTATAGAGATGTCCCATACTGTAGTTCCCTGTGTACTTGCATCTGTTATATGATCTGTTGTTGGATGGATTATAAATATAATCAGATGTAGAAATCAATGTTTGAAATGCTCAGAAAAACAAAAACGCAAAACACAGCTGTAGGTGTCATTTGAGACTCTGGATAAAAGTTATCCAGCTTGAGTTCATTTCTCTTGGCAATCCTGTGATTATTCACCAGAGCACCTCCAAATTTTTTGAATGAAAAATGTATGAGAAAATCTGGTCCCATTTTCAAAAAATGGAAATTTGTTGCCAACGTTCTAATTTTCTTGCAATTTTTGACAGAAATTTTGAATAAAAAAAGTTTAGTTCTGTGAAATATTTGGGGGGGTGTTGCTTTTTCATTTTTCTGTATTGCCTATTGTGGTTGATCATATCAGTCATTTGAGCCTCAAAAGTGCCAACATTTACACAGGTGTTTTATTTTAAGCACCTATATAGTCTATTGGGTGTTCCTTTACCCTCCTAGTAGAACACCTTGGGTGAGAGTCTGTGATGCACTTCTTAGAGACTTTAAGCTCCCTTTGTACTCTCTGGATTCTGGGCTGCTCCAGAGAGTGAAGAGGCTCTTAGTGTGACTTAGATAAATAATCCCCAAGGCCTGTCTAAACTACAGCACATCCTCAGGTTTATATACGTCTGCTGTATCATCTGCATTTGGGGAGTTCTTCCTGAGCCAAATCTGCAGCTTTTATGCCCCTTCATGCCAATCTAGCCCTTTTACCAATAATAAAGAGGATGAAGCTGGGATGATGATCTCCCCATTTGTGTTTATGTACATGTCCCGCAGGCCCATATCCTCCTTCAATTTCCTTCCCAAAGCCCACCTCTGTACGCTTGTTTATTAAGAAGGGGAGAGATCCTTGTGCCCTTCTCCATTGCATGTCCACACACCCCTCCCGCACCCATACTCCCCTTGGACTGGGATGGAGGATGGCCAGATTCACACAGTCCCTTCCAGTCATTCCATAGTCTCCTCATTCCCTGACCCCACCTGCTTTTTGCTTGGTGCTTTTCAGGAGGTCCTGTGGAGGTGAGCTTGATGCTGAGCAAAGAATGTGCACCCCCTGTATATCTATAAAATCTCTTCTCCCCACCCCCTTGCAGCAAATGCATGAGGGGTAACTGTGTACTTTCGTAAGAACAGTCATATTCGGTCAAACCAATGGTCTGTCTAGCCCAGTGGTCCCCAATCTTTTTCATCTGGCAGGTGCCAGACGAAGGTCCGTGGCGGCAGTCAAGCATCCACCAAAATGCTGCCGAAATTCAGCAGCATTTCAGCGGCGACGCCTCTGGATGATGCGGCTTGTGGCCAGCAAGCGGCGTCATTGCCGAATTTTGGTGGCATTTCGGCGGATGCTCAATAGCTGGCCAGGTTGTGGGTGCATTTAGATGCACCCGCGGGCACCACATTGAGGACCCCTGATCTAGCCCATCATGTCTTCTGACAGTGAACAATGCCAAATGCTTCAAGAGGGAATGAAAAGAACAGGACAGTTATCGAGTGATCCATCCCCCTGTCATCCACTCCCAGAACCAATGCATCTAAGTCTATGAGCCCAAATGTAATTCAGCATCCAACATTTCATTAGCACCATGATACCAGGGTGACTGGTTCTCTCCATATATAACTAAAATTGCTAGACTGATGATGTTGTGTAATAGGTTATATGCACTTCAAAGCACCAGTCTTTTAGGACATTTTTTGCAGATATTTTCTTTGTTGTCTTTAGAAACTGCACAGTGGCATATTACATTAGTACAAACTGGTGCTGATACTCGGAGGCCATGCCCACTGTGTCAGGATTTTAAATATTACCACAATCAGCAAGTAAGAAATAAGATATGACAAGGAGTGTGATACTGTAACAAAACAATGTACCTCCAGGGACACCTGTGAGGGAGGAGGTGAAACTGAGTGAATTCAACTGCCCAAGGTATGATTTTTATCTCAAACTATAATGTAATAAGATGTGATAATAAAAAGGCACAGAACTGAAACAAACCAGGTCTTTTTTTAAAATGTCAACATGTTTATGCTGTAAAAAATGTTATGCAGTTTCCTGCCTCCTAAACAGAATAGTTTTAAAGTTAGTAGCTGTAATTTAACATCTCTCCCTTTCTTAAGAAAACCATTAGCAATCGATTACATTTTCCTCATCTGGGTTGTGGATCTAACATTCTTTTAGCACCAAAACCTGCCTTGTTGACCTCCAAGATTGCAGGACTGTCTCTGATTTTGTTTTTTTTTTGTTTTGTTTAAAACATCAAATATTAAGAAATGTTCTAAAGAACAAATACAGTATACAACTAGCTACATATTCTCATGACCCCTTACCTCAGATACGTTCATCGGCCAATTATTAACAACCTCCTAAACTTCCCTGACCATACAAAAACTAAACAGATTGAAACAAAAACAAAACAATATTTACTAGATTTTAAAAAGGACTGTCACTTCATTACATGTGTGTACAATGCCGAGTACAATAAAATAGGGTCACTTTTTCTTACTACCATAGAAACAATATATGCAACAGTTTCCAAAATATGAAAAACACAACAGCTGCTTAATGATTGAAGAAAGAATACCCATTGTGGCTCTAATTCTGAAGGTGCTGAGCACTCTCTATTCCAAGTGACTTTAATTTAACCTCACAGAAGACGTCTGAACATTTGATGAGCAGGCCATTAAAATCAGATCTTCCTTCTTTAACAGTTCTTCCAACAAACCTCACGGTATTGCTTATTTTCGTACGTTCATTCAAGACTCCTCAATATAATCCATTCATGTCTTATAAAATATATTTGGAGTATATGAATAAGCATGATGTGGATATTGTCACAAATGGCTTTAAAGAACATGCTCAGTTCTGATGTCCACTTTTGGTGCAGACTGGAAACTCTCTATTTCAGTTTTATGAATAGAAAAACCAGGCAAGCCCTGATCCTTGTTTTCTCTGAAACATGCCATAAGTGTCTCCTAGGTCATGTAGACAAGATAACAAGTCGTAACAATTTTGGCACATACAGTCCAATTAGCACCAAATGAAAAAAACTGAAGCAAGAGGACAGAAGGATGTAGAAACAAACAAATGCTAAATGCCATGCTATGATAATTGCATTATTTATTTAACCATTCACATCCCATTGTGATGACACGTCTCAGTTCTAAAGCCATTCTGCTACTCTCATCAGCTGTGCTTGAGCAAGGGTCTTAGCACATGCTTAACTTTAAGCATGTGAATAGTTCCACAATGGGACAACTCACATATTTAAAGTTAGATACATGCTTAAATATGTTGCTGAATTGGGGCCATAATCATTTCTGTCTTTAAGCTACACATTAAACCTTTCCTGTTTATTTAAGCTTGTGATGGACTCTGAAGCCTGCTCAACGTGAGGCATTCTTCCGTCAGCCATTTTTTGTGGCTATCATGCAAAAATGTTAATTTACACCTTTACTCCTTATCATTGCCTTGTCTCTCTCCCACATTGGGTTGCCCTACTTCATGTCTTGTCTGGTACGATTCACTGAACCTGAAGTTCTGGAAGGCATTATTTCACTGTTTTCCTTCCCTTTATAAAGCATTCAGTTATCAGGACTCATAAGCTGGGTTTGATCAGTGCTTAGATGGAAGACCTTTACTAGAAAAAACAGGAGGAGGTGTTTGTGATCCAATAAGTGGTACTACTCCTTCTGCATCAATATTTAAACTCATGCTCCAACTTGGTGGTCAGACGACCTTGTGCTGTTGGAGGTGCTGCGTTTTGGATGAAGCATAAAACTGAGTTTCTGACTACTTGATTTCATTAAAGACCACATAGTAAAATTCACAATAGAAAGATTATTATCTTCAGTGTTCTGTCTACTTTCCAAGTTGGATAATTAAATTCTGTGTACCTACATTTCCTTTGTAGTTTCAACTGGATACATTTATTTCTTGCTTCTTGACTTAAATTTTTGTGGCACAATGCACTATTAAACAATTGTCATACTCCTGTCCAGAGACAGGTGCATGGGAGTTTAGATACTACAATGGTGAGAATTGTAACATTATATATAAATAAATAAATAACTTTTAGTCATGAGAGAAGTGATTCATAGATACATATGGGACACTTCAGGATGAGAGGAAGTTAATAAACATAAGACATAGTGATGTTATCATGCTTTGTATGAAGGATGCTATGTAAGATATTAATGTATTTCATTAAAATGACTCTTTATGTCAATACACAGTGTGACTGCTCCATGATTTCTTACTTTAGTAGGTGCTTTACTAGAAGTTATAACTTTATATTATTCAACCACAATATTCTTCATAGTAAATGTATCGTCTCTGTTATCAACTTGCTTATGCCCCATGAAAAACCATTGCTATGGTGATGAGTATTTTATGGTACAGTATTCACTTAATTATAAACTGTTCTTGAGCAGATGAACTAATGTTGCTTTCAACCGCAGAATTCATTTTTGAAATTAAAATATAAGCAAATAATTGTGCCATAACCCATTCTCAATAGACAATATCTCAGATTGATAATTATTTTTGTGTATTAAAAATGTTAGAGGTAAATGTAAAAGTTATTGCAGCTTGATATTTAAGAGGGCTTATTTTTATAACTCTAAGGTAATATATACCTTTGTTATATGCTGAAGGACTGTGTGGTGTTAAAATGCAAAAGTTACAAGAGAAATAAAATGCTTTCTATTTCTAGACTGAGCATAAGATCATGCAGAAGAAAAATGTAAGATGTGGCTTTATTAAGCATTTATTTGTAAATAGTATCATCCTAGGAAAAATGACATATTTAGTTCTCTGACTTTATTGCCACTTCCACGGAGTTCAATGTTTTTCTTCAAATCATTATGATTATTATACTCAGTCTGAGTATTTGACACCTGCTGTTTCAAAACTTGATCACAAATGTTTCTGCATATATATCAGTACACATAAGAGGAAAAAAATCCTGACTACAATAATGTAAGGAGATTATTTTGAAAAAAAAATGCTTTTCCCAGTAAGCAGAATCAGCTAAACCAGAGGGATCTGGACTCTGGAAAGAACATGATATGTGCATTCAAATTAGTAACAAGAAAATTATACTTGTTAAAAAGAGAAAAAAAAATCCTGCTACCAGAGGAAGTGAGACTGGTTGAATCATCTCAATTAACTCTCTACGGTCTGAAAGAAAAGCAATGAGACTAACACGAAGAAGACTAATAGTAAAATTGTAAAACAGTTCTGAAATGCTTGACTGAAAAAGACTGGGACAGCTTTACATAATATGAGTAAAAAAAATATGTGTAATGTTTAGTTTAATTTTTATTCATTATTTCAATGGGAAAAAGAAAAGGCACAAGTTACTGTTTAATATCCACTGGGTTCTAACCACCAGAGCTTTGCACTTAAAATAATCTGAAAGCTCTTCTCTCTTGCCTATTCCTCTTAATTTGCCTCTCCTTTTCCTTTTTATTTGTAACTGGATAATATATTGAAACTGTATGATTAACTCTGTAAAGCCTTTTGAGATACATGCTTTATGGAAGATGCTATAGTATATAAAACAACGCAGTATAGTGCCTGTTCTGATCACTAATTAAAATAGACAGTGTGATCTTTTTTATAGTCTGTGTTGCCTAAAAATGAGAGTCTGTGTTTCCTTTAAGTTAACCATGGACTCAATTCAGCAAAGCATGTAAGTACAAGCTTGACTTCAGGCATGCTCTCAAGTCCATCCCCATTCAGTGAAATACTTAAGCAGATGCTTAGTTAAATAGGTGGCATGCTGAATCAGAGCTACATATCCCAAGACTATGGGCCTGGTCCTGTGAGTTACTGAGGGCTCCCAACTCCCACTGGATTTCAGCACTTTTATGCTGAGACAAGAGGTGCAATAATAAATGATGCAGTAACCTACCCAGGCAGGTTTAGATAAGGTCCCTAAAATTGATGGCTATTCATTGAGCCTAGGGTAAGACACATCTGTCGGCTTTGATTAGAGGCAGGAGAAAATCAATCTCATGAATTTGCCAAAATTTGGGTGAGAGGAAAAGGAGATCAGTTTTTGGTGTCTGGATCTGGAAAGGGCACCAGTGTTTGACCCATTTCCATAGCCAATCCCAATTTCTGTTTCCTGTCTTGGGTTAATAGAGGGTTGCTTACTGCAGGTAAGTGTTGGTAGAATGAGGCAAGCTTTACTACATGCTTATATATAATTTTGCTTTGTGGAGGAGAGTTGCCTTCATGTTTTCATATGTATGCCTGCAATATGAATGCTAGTGTTTGCATTTTATTTTATATTATCCCCCGAATATGGGGAAAAGAATTAATTAGAAGAGAAAAGGAAGATATATTAGTAAAAATCTATTACAAGGAAGCAGGAGAAATTTGGAAAGTTACCAAAGAGAAACTTGACACCCTCACCCCATTTTTCAAAAAGAAGGAATACTCTGTATGCATGAGGCTTCTCCCTTCTCTCCATGCAGATCCCAAGGGTATGTTTTGTCTCTAATGTTTTAATTTGATATTACACTTTAAAAATATTACATTTTAAAATCCTCCAGTGAAGACTAGTATGATTCTTTATTAAGATTTCTAGTAAAACAAAAACCCCTATTGAAATGTTGGGACATCCAAACTACAAGGTGTGGGAAACACCCCTTATGTTTTAACTCATATTTGTTATTTTGATTTAAGCTTCTCAAACATGTTATTTTAAAAAAAATATTCCTCAGAGGACTGTGAGAGCTTTAGCACTATGGGCAGCAGGTGATATTAAAAGATAAAATATTTGTGTTTTCACTGGTACAGTCCTAAAAAATAAATAGAGGTAATGAAAAAAATGCAATATATCAACTTGAAACACTCAGTAGGAACTTAACCTGTGGGTTTACTAATGCCATAGTTTCCTATAGGTGCACACTACAAGCTGGAAAGATATTTGCATCCAACTTTGTTCAAGTGAAGATCACAGAAATACACTGTCATAAAAACCTAAAGCTCCTGATAGGATGCTGTCAGTCTTTAAGGATATTGACCAGATAAATAAGCTTGTCACTCTGAAATCTTATCTTTTTATCAGGTTGTCAGTGAATACTATAGAGTTGTTTCTACTTCTGAAACATGGGGAAGGGGGAAAAAATTTGCATAAATAATAAATGTTAAATATGCCCAATACTATTTATTTCAGTTGGAGTTGAGAGCACTCAGCCCCATGATGGAGACTCTTGGAAGGGCAGAATATGCCCTTATGCAAAAGGAAATACCTCATTGATTGCTCTTAACTATAAATGCTATCATTTCAGGGGACATAGCACAGAATGTCAAATATGTCACATTCAAGGCCCCATTCTTGCAAACACTTATGCATGTGAGTAAATTTATGCAGGTGAGTTGCCTTATTGAATTCAATGGAGCTACTTGAGTGGATAAAGCTACTCTCGTGTGTAAGTTTTTGCAGGGATGGATTCCCTGCACTAGCCACTTTCAGGCATGTGAACTGGATGCACACACATACTCCCTCACTCGCATGCTTGCAAATGTTCCCACTTCGTGCCTTTCTAAGTCATTTTCACTTTATTTCCTTTTAGTAGAATGAACTTTTCAGTACGCCCAGCACCTGTCCCTTTAATATAGCACACAGGGTTCTTTGCTCCATACTGTACATTATCCTCATTAACACATATCAGTCAAAAGCACTGTTAATTAAACTGGCAAGATGATTACACACGCCTTCATGTGCCCCCTCAGAGCATCCGCTTGCCAAGATTTTTTCCTCCCTCGTCTAAAGTGGGTGGAGAAGGCCCTGAGTAAAGCAGGATGTAATTTTTTAAAAATATTGAAGCACATTGTTTTCTTTGAGCAAAATGCCCTACACTTCATTACCATTGCCCCAAATAAATAAATGCAACACTGACAGCAATCTGTAAAACTAACACACGCATATTTGATCTGTACAAACGCTGCATATGATATGACATTTCCTTTCAAAATGCCCTTACAGATATAAAATTCAAATTAGAATGCACTATCCTTGGACTAATGAGTGTGTCATAAATAATTGATTAAAACTGCACAAAACCCTGTGGGATTTTACTTTTTCAAAAATTCCATGGCAAAAATCTCAGTCATTGTCCAAATTTTCTGCCCAATCTCATTTCACTGTACAATTTGGGCTGGAAACTTCATTGGCATCCATCCAACTTTTCCATCCGTTTTCAAAAGTTACAATTATTTCCACGACAGTTGTAGGAAATCTTTAAGGAATCTTGGCATTTTAATGGGCTTTGTATCCCTAAAAAAGTGTGGAAAAGCAGAGCTGGAGGCCTGGGAAATGGATATTTCAACATTGGAGGATAAGTAAAGGCAGGCAGAGGTGAGCCCTGAAGTAACGATAACTTATTTTTCTAGTACACACACAATGGTCTGATAGCTACATGATAAAACATCCAACTATCTTGCTAGCAGGGTGCAATTCTAGGGAGCGACAAGAAAATACTGGCTTCTGGGGAAAGCAATGAATTTACAGGAATCCCACACCAAGACTAAAAATATATTTGTTTACTTCATAGAGAACATGCATACTTAAACTCATGGAAAACTGGACCAGTATTCAACTGATGGCCAATATCCATAGCCTCAGACAAAAGAGACATCTTTGAACAGTGAAGAGGCAAATTATCAGCAAGCTCCTAAAAATTAGAACTATGTAGGAAAATGGTTTTGCAGTCCAGCAAGAATTCGAGGTTTTGATGAATACGATGTCAACGGGAGATGCTCTTCCATTGACTCCCCTTACTCTTCTCGATCTGGTGGAGTATAGGAGTCAACAGGAGAGTGACCTGCAGTTGATTTAGTGCGTCTTCACTAGACCCGCTAAATCAACCACCAATACATCCATCGATGTGGGTTGATCCCCCAGTAAGTGTAGAAAAGCCATCAGTACAAGACAAGACACAATCGACTGACAGGGGAGTACAAGGTAACAATGAGACAATATTGATTTCATGATAGGCTATGATCTCAGCAAAACAGCAGCCGAGTAATACTGGGCTAGATCCTCAGCTGATGTAAATCAGTGGAGCTCCACTGAAGTCAATTTACACCTGCTAAGGATCTGGCCCACTGGCTTTTGTATTTTAATATTAGATATCTATAAATGCAGCTTTCCTGTTTAAAAAGATCATTAAAAGTCCAGTAAATTTTATTTGAAATTTGGTTGGGAGCTCCGTTTACATGCTAAGTTTTAAACAGTAGAAGTTTGCCAGATTTGAATAATCTCTGTGAGAAAAAAAAAGCCCAGCCTGTGTGTTCACACACACACAAATATTAAAAGGCATTAATATGTGTGATGAAGATAATGAAAGCTACGTGCAGAATGGATCACAGTTTTGCATCAGTGCAAAATGTATCACTTTACTTTTGTACTGCTTTAAACCTATATGCCTGGCTCAAAGGATAGATTGTAGCAGGGACACCTTCTCAAGGTGATCTTGGGTTATTTTTATAATGCAGGCAGAGGTCGCTAACCATTCCTTTCAGTTTTTTCTTAAAATTATTATCTTGATGTTTTCAACATATTTGCAAGCAGTGAGCAAGACCAAAGCTGTCCTATGTACTAAAATCACTGCTGGGCCTGATTCTATCCCCTCTGCAAGCAGTAGCAATTTTGACACTGAATTAAACAGAAGCAGACCTATTTTCTAAGGCAGGGGTAGTCAACAGGCAGATGGTGGGCCAAATCTGGATGAGCAGGTGCTTTTAGAAAGACTACGAAATCTTTTTATTTACTTATTATTATCATCATTATTGGTTTTATTATTTTGATTTTCTCTGGAGTCTGCACCTTGTCTATACCTTGACAAAGGAATTTGGACTTTGACAAAAAATAATTGACTACCCCGATCTACGGGCCCAGTTCTGCAATTAACTACAGGCTAGTACAGTTGCAGACTCAAAGCCCAATTCAACACCTAACTTCTGAGAGAAGTGTTTAACTCTTTTCACTAAATCAATCCCCACAACTCCTATAAAGTCTGGATGTTGGAGCTTCTATATTATAAATTCTGTAAATCTATTGAAAAATTAGAAAGCAGCAAGATATAAAGATGAAAAAGCAGCAAAGGATATTGTTAGTTGCCTGCCTTTTTAAAGCACTTTGAGAACTATGATTAAAAAGTGCTGTCAGAGTTTAGCATTAAATAATAGATAGTGGTACAGTTTGTGTTAGACGTTTTGTTTTAAATGATCACAAATTAAATTCAAAAAAACGTGCCCTTCAGAAATATCTTTATAGGAGAGAATAAAATCTTCCCTGGCAGAGATGTTTTACCAGTGGCCAGAGAAAGGGGGAGCCGTAGCAGAAGTAAGGAAATACTGCTGCCCCCACATGCACCCGCACTTTCATTTGTACACTGGAGATCTGGCTCTGTTAATCTTCAGTGCAAGGTGTTTTGTGTGTTTATATTTCTTTGAATAAAAACAAACCAAATCAAAATAGAAACTTTATTTCAAGTCAAGAAATACTAGGAAGCAGTGAGCTACTATTTTTCTTAATTGTTTAAGATGGCAAAGAGCGCAGAGGGCTGTACTGCTATAAGCCTCTATAGCAGCATAGGCAATTTATGGCATGAGTGCCAAAGGTGGCACGAGAGCTAATTTTCAGTGGCACTCACACTGCCCTGGTCCTGGCCACTGGTCCAGGGGCTCTGCATTTTAATTTAATTTTAAATGAAGCTTCTTAAACATTTTAAAAACCTTATTTACTTTACATATGACAATAGTTTAGTTATATATTATAGACATAGAAAAAGACCTTCTAAAAAAGTTAAAATGTATTACTAGCATGTGAAATCTTAAATTAGAGTGAATACATGAAGACTCGGCACACCACTTCTGAAAGGTTGCTGACTCCTGCACTAAGTATTAATATGCACTGTAGTTTTCCCTAGTTATTAGTTCTTTAGTGACTTTTGGTAGCTTTCAGTCTTTATACCGGAGCTCAGATTCATTAACCTACTAGTCATCAACTTTTCCTTGGTAATCAGGGAATGGAAAGTACAAGAGATGAATGGTTAGATTCTCCAGTATTATGTAGCTCCTTTGCACTAACCAGATAGCACAAGGGGGTGGATTCTGGCTGAATATGTCCAGCAGAGAATTCCACTTGCAGAAAGGAACTCTCTGCTTGCATATACCCTGACAGAGATGGCTCTGTCACTCCAATGTGTCTGGGATGCGTTGGGGGGCAGGATGGAGTTGACGTTGGGTGAAACTATTTGTGCAAAACCTTTATTTCAACAAAAAATGCAGATTTAGGTTTACTGAAACAATCCACAAATCTAGGTCAATTCTGGTGAATTGTTTGTCAAGACAGACGGACAGACGTAGAAAAGAGTGGAAGTGTCGTAGCAGTTGGTTTTAGCATTTCTGAAACAAAACATTTCCACTTTTCAGTTGGAAAGATACTTTATTTTGGAATTTCCCTCAACTTTATTTTAAAAATCATTTTAAAATGCTAAAAAAAATCCCCAAAAACAACATGAAATGAATTTTAATGACTTTTCCAATTTCCTCATTTCTTTTATTTTAGTTTTGGTTCAGCTACCAAATTGGTTCTTCACACAGTTCTAGGTGCTGTTGAGCTCTGTTTCCTCCACTTGTGCCAGGCACCTTACACCAGTTGCATACGTTCCAGTAGACCCTAGGCTGCCCTTACTGAGTTTAGGGACAAGCCAGCACATATAGGCAGAACTGTCTCCTTGATGGCTCCTGCTCACACCATACGTGCAGAACCACGTGTGCGGACTTCAGACACAAAGGATAATTGAGGCCAAAGCATATGAATAATAGCAGCTTCCTCTTATGTTGTGTTTTTTATCTTTAGATCTGAAAATGCTCTGCAAAAGAAGTCACTATCATTATCTCAATTTACAGATGGGAAAACTGAGGCACAGAGCATGACTTGCCCTGCGTCAACCAGCGGGCCAGTGCCAGAGCTGGGAATTGAATCAGATCTCCTAAAGTCCAGTCCATAGCTTTATCTGCTAGTCAGCACTGCTGGAACATACATCTTTGTCATTATCAATGAGTAATAATTTGTTATCATTATAGGGATTATTATTACATTAGTGAATGTTTTGACTATTCTCTTTTATATCATTGTGAAAGTGCTCAGAGCATTAAAAGCCACAAAAATGGCTAAGGAAACAAATGATATTATGTAGCACTAGCAATGGAAGCAATAGGTTTGATATAAGCACAGATCACACTGAAAATGATTTATAATTCTCTGAAGTGTACTGCCAGAGATACAAGTCTTAGCAAGACCTGTTATTCTTCCTTTGAAACCTACTATAAATATATGTCTACATGGACACAGAAAGTCTTAATTTCTCTAAATTACAACTGAGAAAAAGCAAGTTGGAGAAGGAAATGTAACAAGCCAACTCAATGGGAATTTTCCAATGAATTCCAAGGGAAAGCACATTGGGATAGTAGCAATGGAAAACAGAGCAGAGGGGTGTGAAGGGACTTCAGGCACAGCAGCCATATCTGCCATCTGTTAGTTTTTTCCATTTTTACAGGGCTTGAAAAAGACACTCGCCCACTTGCCAGGAGCAAGTGTGAAACATTCGCTGGTAAGCACAGGCAGCAGCAGCAGCAAAGTGAAGTTTACAAGAATGTGATCCATTTTACTAGGCTGCTGCTGTTGAGAAAGAAGAACAGAGGATAGAATGGAGAAGAGGAGAAGAAAAGAGACCCCCTAAGGGTGGGTACCAAATTACTAGTATGAGAGTGACTGAAATAAACCAACAGATGGGGTTTAGAAAGAAATTCTCCTCCTTCCTTCCTCTGGAAGCATCTGGTCCTGGGCACTGGCAGAGACAGGACACAAAGCTTGCTGCACCATGGCCGTGATTTAGTATGGCAATCCCTGTGCTCCTATATTCCAAATAAGTTGAAATCATGGTAACATGGGCGTGACTATGCTAATAGTGGTGGTAAGGCTCTGAGCATGCCTGCTGTGAATGACATCTTCCCAAAAGCCTGGGCCGACTCATGCTGAGCTGAGTCCTTTTGTAGTTCATTTTTAAAAATGCTCTGCTTTTTCTTCTGACAAACCTGGCTGCTAAGTGTTTATTAATCAATATAACTCAAAAGTTGGCATTAGGTGTAGCATTCACATCTTGAGTAGAACAAAGTATAGAATAAAATCAAATCACATTGCTACTCTGTGCCAGTGATGTCTCTTCAGAAGAAGTTGGAGGAGGGGCAAAGTTGTGTTGGCATATAGAACACTTTATACAATTTTATTATATCCTGCAAAGTCAGGTGTGGGAAGTGGAAGCAGAGGCAGCACTAGACATTTCGCCACCCCAAGCACGGCGGCATGCCCAGGGGATGCTACGCCTGTGGGAGGTCCACTGGAGCCGCGGGACCAGTGGACCCTCCACAGGCATGCTGCCAAAGGCAACCTGCCTGCCGCCCTCACGGCGACCAACAGAGCGCCCCCCGCGGCATGCTGCCCCAAACACACACTTGACGTGCTGGTGCCTGGAGCTGCCCCTGAGTGGAAGACATAAAGACTTATGAAAAGTCTTCAGGGGCCAAATTAAGATCTGCAGGGGACACCTGCTTCCCATAGCAAATGAAGCCTCTGCTCTGTGCCTTACAATGACTCCCAATGCAATTCCAGAGAAGATTTGTGATTCCATCTCGAGTCCCCAAAACCCTCAGATCTAGCCTTGGATCTAGCAATCTCCAGGAGTTTTTCACATTGCACTCTGCAGAAATGGGATGCTGTGACTAACAAGACCCAGCTAAAGATTTCTGGGGCAATATATTCTCAAGGAAGGACCCCAACAGTGGTACCTCTTGTCACTAGAGATCAGAGTTCAAGTTTTACCACCTTTGCAATGCAAGGCTCTCCTACTTGCACAAACCTTGCCATGATTCTATGGTGATGGGTGCAATAGAAACTCATATAATGAAAAATGGAGCGATGGTGATAGGGGAAAACCAAAAGAAGTAGCAGAGGGTGAGAAAAGAAACAGTGTTTAGGGAATTTGAAAAGCCAAGATGATCTGGGAAGAAAGAGAAGACCTCTAAATTGCATCAGAGCTGACATCTTAGTTGTACACCAATCAAGCAGTGGTGGGGCAGCCTCCTGGCAGGAGCTATGTGAGAGCTGATGCTTTGGCAAGGGACAACACTCAGTTAGGTATATCACAGAAACAAACACTGGCTAGATGACCTGCTTTGGAGGAATAGACTGAAAGGGAACATCCTGAGTACCAAGAAACCCTAATCTTCTTTGGACTTTCCTTTAAGGCTCAATTGAGTAGACTAATCTAATGTTCAATTGTAACTGTTTAAATTGGTATGCCTAGGGTTTTTATGAATTTTTTTTAGAAAGTTCTAGTTTTTTCAGACTGGAAATAAGGCATTCATATTTAACTGTGAAGGTAATTAACCATTGAAATAATTTACCAAGATATGTGGTGGATTCTTTATCATATTATATTTTTAAATCAAGATTGGGATTGTTGGGTTTCTAAAAGCTATAACAGAAATTATAGGATTGATGTAGAAGTCACTGGGTGAAATTTTATGGCCTGTGTAATGCAAGTCAGACTAAACCAAGGGTCACTGCTTCCCACAGCTCCAATTGTCCGGGAACAACAAACCGCAGCCCCTGGGAGCGGCCATACCTGCAGATGCTCAAATAAGCAAAGTGTCTCACGGCCTGCCAGGGGCTTACCTTGAACAAGCCGTGAACCAATTTGGGAACCCCTGGATTAAATGATCCTGATAATAACATCTGTGAATCATCTTTCAGTTTGACTCATTTGTTAGAGTGCATGTTGAAACCCACCGAATGGTAGCCATCAATGGATCTAGCAGATTGTGCACCTTCAGCTCTTTCCTGTGATAGGTGGCACTGCACACCTGATGTGCTGCCAAATAAAGTAACTGAAAAGGGCTGCTGCATCCTACCATATTTCAGCCATTGCTCTGGTCACTGGAAATGGAAGTGCTGGAAAATTCGCCAGAAAACCTATCCTTGCAAAAGACCCAGGCTGAATTTACACAGTCAAAAGGTTCAGAAAAGCTTGTGAACTTTGATCTTAGCTAAATTTGAACTCCAAACCATTTAAAGTTATTCCTACATCCCACCTCCCCTGGTCACACACTTAGGAAGAGATACTGAAAATGTTGCAAAGCACCCAGGTTATCTAGGAAATTAAATGGTAGTCATTTTCTGTAGACCTTAATCGCCCCACCCTCACCCCCCAATTAAAAATGATGGGCTGTGATAGCATCACTTTGAATTAAATTCTACATCCCTCTGCAATTTAAATGGCTCAACCACTTATGGTACATTGGTTAGGCACATTCATTTCTTTCAAAACCTGCCAAGCCTCAATGTTATACCATTATCTGCTATAAAGATGGAGGCATCTATAGACACAGATTTTTTTTTCCAATGTATGCACACAGCCAATTTTACTGTAGAGTGACTAATATCTCTGGATCATTAAAATATTTTTCACTCAGTATATTCATAACTATAACTAAATTTGTGCATTAAATTACATCGAGTTGTTCCAGAAAGCAGCCTAGCAGTTTTCATGACAGACAGAAATAAAAGGCAATGAAATTATGCTGATTTTTAAACATAATTTTCCAGTAGTTTAAAAAGAATAAGTTTTTCATTTAAAAAAGCCAGCAGGATCAGCAGGCAACTAAGTTCTGTTTTAGTTGAAAATCAGTGGGAGGGAATATAAAGCCATATTTTTTCCCCTTAAACGGAACTGGAGCTGCAGCAAAGTTAACAAGTTGTAATCAGCCAAGATTCTTTTTTAAACATATCACAAAAGAGGTAGTTTTAAAAAATCCATATAGCAACATATCAATTGCAAATTTGCTTCTAGTAGCTCCTCTTGCCATACAAAGAAAGTCATATATTTGTGGGGTAGGATGTGCAAGCCATTTACAAGTATAATTGACTTTATTCATTTATTTTTATAAAAATCTTTAGAGGCAACCATCTTACACCAGGGCCATCCCAAAACTAAATGTAAAATACTGTTTATCCCTGCTTGAAGATAAAGAAATGTCCACCAGCTAAGTGAGAATAATAAAACAAAACCAAATTCCTCCAATCCTCAGCTCCAACCTTCTTAAAAAGGCCAGAGTGGTGGGATGAAATGAGCTTTGCAACTTGCTATGAAACGTAACAAAGAAGGACTATGGTGGACCAAATGGGAGAGAGAGCAAAGGACCCACCATAAGGAACATTCTTCCGGCACCCTCTTCCCTTTTATAAGGCCTGATCCAAAGTCCATTCAAATCAGTTGGCATCCTTCCATGAACTGCACTGGGATTAGATCAGGCCCACAGTGAAGAAGTTCCAGTCTGAAAGCGTCTGCTGATCTCAGCTGAGGCAGCATGACATGGAAAGAGGGGGAAATCTTCAGGTAGGCAGATCCCAGGCTACTTAGGACTTTATAGGCCAACATCAGCATCTTGAAATCCATCCAGAAGTTTATTAGGGCATATCCCAGAACACTGGTGTAATATACTCTTGAGTTGAAATATCATTTTTAAACAGGTGTTCTGCACTGGCTTCAGTTTCTGAGTGGACTCAAGTGTATAAGACATAGAGAGTTTCCCAAAGCCATACAGGAAGTCAGTGGCAGAGTGAGAAGAAGAATTCAGGAGTTCCTGACTCCTATTCCATGGATTACATTGCCTCTTTAAAACACAAGAATTGTTCATGCAGGCTGGAGATATAAAAATCCACAGGCACAAAAAACTGGAAGCCTCTTGAAATATGTCTCTTTGTATGCTGTTTTTTGTTATTAACATCCTGATTTTAAATGCTGTTAATATAACAGAGGTAAGGTTTTATGATAGCCAAGCCACTTGCGGCAGGCTTTCTATGAAAATATGCTGGGCCACTAAAAAATATGGCTAGAAAAGAAAAAAATGCAGAAGGAATAAAAGGGCGTCCTTCACACTTTCAAAGTGAAATTAAAGGGCTAATGATCTCAAATATTCACAGTGCTATAAGATAGAGCTGTTTGAGGTTGTTACTTTTTTTATAAGCATCCTGGAAATCTTATTAATAGATATATTATTCACAAGGTTTCATTTAAAGCAATTTTATCTATTGCTTGAAGCAATTTTAACCCCAATGATGCAGGGGGGACAGGATTCCTAAGATACCAAATTTTAGCATTTCCACATATTTAGTTGATGGGTGGAAGCTCTGATTCCTATCACACAGAAGCATTGAGCTGTTTTTAGATCAAGCTGGAAGACACATAGGGTTTATAGAACATATTTAAACCTAGAGAAGAGGCTAAACTTGCTATGCGCCATCACTGCCATTATACTTCTGGTCAGATTTGAATCCAGATTCAAATTTAATAGATTCCTAATTTTAAAAAGACTGGACCATGCAAGAGAAAAACAAATTTAAACTTGGAGATAGCTCTGATATAGACTGAGAACTGCATGTGAATTTTGCATATTAGGCCCATCTCTATTTTAAACTAAGTTTAAATAAAATATGTATTTTAAGCTTTAGCCACACCATTGGTTGACCTCAGGGTTACTGTGTTTGCTTACGCCGGTGCTCAATTTGGCTCAAAACAAGAACTGCCATGTCTTTGGGAAGGTATACATTGATTTTGGTCATGACAAAGGCAAGGTTATCAAAGACAGTAAGCATGATACTTACTAAAAGTAGTTCCTGTTAGGGTTTGTTCACAGAAAGGTCAAAAAAAGAGACAGATGGCCTCCAAGTTAGACACTTAATTGAACTGCTACTGTTCTATAGTCCAGGGAATAATTGCCATGTAAAAAAGCATTAAACTGTAGACACTGTGATTCCCTCACCCTGACAATAGCATTTGACATCATTAAGGTGTAAGTGTGTCCTGCATGGCTGACCAAACCAAGCCTTGGGTCACTTTAATAATTAAAGAGATGAGTAAAATCAATAACCCCAAGCTGTAGCAGTTTACAGCACAATAACTGGTTTCATGTGGTATAAAGGGCAGTAACAACCTCCTACTTATTAAGGCTGGATGAAATTGATTGGAAAATTGTTCACTAGTTTGTTTTCAAGCTCTTCTTAGTCAACTTTTCATGAAATTTCCATATCTTATTGATTTTTGTTTTTGTTAGTATTGGTTGTGAAATCTACTTATGCTTTGAAATGTCACAGACTTCACATGGCAGCTATCTTTGGCAGTTTCTGGTTTGTGGAGGAAAGAAAGGGAGAGCCAGATCAACCCACAAACAGTGCTTCATTCATAGACACACTGATAATAGTGCTACACACACAGGCACTGGTGAGGCAAAGTAAGCCAGGAACCATGCATTCTGGTTCCACATCCAGAAGAGAAATGGAAAAATGTGCACCCCTACTCAAAATAGAAGGATATATAAATCTAATGGAAAACTTTAAAACAAGGTTCACAGCACAGAGACTCATCCATCCTATCAAATCCAGAAGCTGTCTTTGCCATTCGCCCTTCTGCCCACTCAACCAATCATGGAACAGAAAATAGTTCTATGTTACATATGAGACCAATTAAACTCCATAGGTCCTATCAGACATTCAAACAAGTAGATGTGGAAATGTGCCTCTGAATTTTCTAGAGTCATCCTACTGGGATGTGAAAATCTCTCATCACAGAATTTGGCTGAAAATTTTCAATTTTTTATAAAATTCACCAATTTTATGAAGGTTTTGGAGTCTCAAAACCAGACATATTAGAATCGAAGGGAGGGAGAAAACAAACACACACAAAAAATCATTGTGAATATTTTGACCACTTCCAATATTTACACGTTTGGAAAAATGAAGCTCTAATTTATCATTCTCTGCACCGAAGTTACTCAGGTGTATAGCTAACTGGTTACATCTTCGGCTCATGTAAATTGGCACAAGCTCCACAAAGATATGCTGATTTAAACCAGCTGAGATTCTGTCCCCTTAATTCACATTTGAAATGCAAAAGACAATTCAGTGGACGGAGCCAAGGGCCAAGGTCTCAGGGTCACCAAGAAACACAGCAACCTGATTGTTTTTTGGTGATTTCCTCCTGCTATCCTGTTTTCAGGGCTCATGTTCAACCTGTCAAAATTGTCATGACAGTAACCTTTGCCATCAATTTAAACTGGGCTTTTAAAGTTGCTTGTTGTTGAGTAAAGAATCATTGCAGGCCTGTAAATGATAACCCTGAAACCCTAGCTTTTGTTGGCTCACAGACCTCTTAAATGAAATAGAGTGTGCAGCAAAACTGCGTCAAGATTAAAGAGCCTAACTGGTGATAACTTTGAATGATATTATCTTAATAAACTTTCTGTACTTGATTAGCCTGGATAAACAAGATATAGATCACTCATGATAAGTGGAAAACTACAGATAAGCTGGTCATCATTTCAAGATAAAAATGCCCATCTGTTCAAAGATTGTAATCAAGAATCCTGGGCTGATTTTTAGTATATTTTCTTATGGCCTCTAACTAATGAAGTACTAAAATGAAATTCAGAGTTAATGCTTTTGCTTTTTCTTTAACCCACTCCAGTACCTACTCTATGCATTGCAGAGGTCCCAGAATACTGCCTAATGTCATGGTGCTCTATCGTAAAGGTTGCTTCGGCCTAGTCATTTCATAGTGTGCTAACAGTAGGCTGGCAACAGAAGTCAGAATTCATTTGGGAGGAAGCGACCGGTGAAAATTAGAGAGATGTCCATCATATGCAACTGAATTCAGATTTCTCTCTTTTTCAGGGAGTGGGGATGGTTGCATTTGGGGTCCAAGTTTGAGTCCACTTTTGTTAAATTAGAAACTTACCATTGCCAACATTGCCTTCTTTATTTAGCTCAAAGGCCTCTATTTAAGGTTTTGGGATCAGGAGGCAGTGCCAGAGGAACTTAAATATGCCAACATTATTCACCTTTACAAAAGAAAAGGAAATCTCGCGTCTGGCCATTGCAGGAAAGACACTCGCCTGAGTCACAGTAAACCAGCTTTCAGAGAAGATACTGCTTGAAAGCCAGTGTAGACATGGTACTTAAGACATGATTTTTGTATCTAGCAAATTCAGGAGAAATGTGAGCAGAATCCAGACATATATAGTTTTTGGCTCTCTTATTAAGGCTTTGCACTCTGTAAATAGAGATGGCCTGTGGACAATCCTCTGCAAAGTCTGGTTTCTTCAATAAGTTTGTCAGCATTGTTAAATCTTTTCACTCAGGATTGCTGGGCCATGGCCTTGACAAAAGCTGCTTCTCAGATCCCTTTGTCATCACGAATGGAATAAAACAAGCCTGTGTTCTTGCTCCAATATTATTCAGTATTGTGTATGCAGCTGTTCTAATAGATGCATGTACGGACACTGATTGTGGCATTTATATGCAGAAACATCTGGCTGGATGTGTCTTGAATCTGCATTGCCTGCATGTGAAGACAAAAGTAATGAAGAAAGTTATTTGCAAATTACTGTTCACTGATGAGTATGCTTTATTGGCCCATAACCTCAGGGACATTTAGGTGCTCACTGTTTTGCGAGTGCAGGAAAATGTTTTGGCTTAACGACCTGCCTAAAAAAAGCCAGAAGTCACAGTCCAGCCTTGACTGGAAAGTACTGCAACTACTCCACTTGTGTCCTATGACAATGTACCGTTGTTGACAAATTTTGCTACATAAGCAGTGTCATTTCACGAGATGTTGCTGATGACATTACGAAGTGCATTGGTTCAGCCAGTGATGACTTTAGAAAACTTCAGCATTGTTTTGGGAATGAACAATGTCAGACTGCAAACAAAAATTAATGTTTAGTTCACTCTTATCATCACCACATTTCTCTATATGTGGACTACTTACAAAGCCACATAACACACTTCCACCTATGGTGTCTACAGCAGCTAACAGGAATTCATGGCAAAATGTGGTTTCAGACACAAAGGTCCTTGCTGTGACATCACAGACATTGAAAATTTCATAGTAGTATGGTTATACAGTCTGTATGTCTGACAGTAGAAGGCCATCTCTTATGGAGAATTTTAGGGGCAAACCAAAAAAATAGTACAAAAAGACTCTTTAAGGCCAACCTCCAGTCTTGCAATGTTGCCCTCAACACCTGGGAGCTCTTAGCCCATGATAAGATCCAGTGGCAGCAGCTCTGTTACATCAGATTGAAAGATTTTGAGAGCTCGCAGATTACTGCAACCAAAGAGAGATGTTTGAAGCATAAAGCTAAAAGCAGCATACATTCATCTATAATTATCTTCACTTGTGCCACTTGCAGATAGGCTGCAGGTCTGAAATTCATCTTTGGTCTCATCTGAGGACCCACAGTAAGTGACTGTAGCTCATTCATTGAAACAACGGGAGATTCCACCACTTACCCAGAAGTGTAAATTAATACGAATTAGGACTGAAAGGGATTAGAGCTGGAGGTGATTCTAGTCCAATCCTTTCTACTTCATTGCAGGGATCTAATTGAATGAATTATGACAATGTAGTAGTCTCTCCATAATTAAGATTGCAGGTAGTGCTGATGGAATATATAGTGATCTTCTTCAATTTCTCTGTCATGGAGTTAGTTCTGGATAACTATTTTTTGTTTCTTACATTCAACCCATGTCTTTCTATTTGTGCATTTAGAGTGACCTCGCCCTTGTAGAATGGGGATTCTCCAGTTCAGACCTTACACTCTTCTGTCCCATTAGTTAATGTTTATACTGTGACTGTAACGTGGAAATACTATATGAGATGTGTTACCATTAAAGCAGCTATTATGATAGCTCCTTCCTACAATATTTATTCATACAATTGCCTTATAGTTCCATTGCAATTATACACCTATGCACTAGTTCCTAATATTATTACCTATGCACTAGTTCCTAATGTTTAAACCCTTATCATAGTCCACAAACCATTTCCAATTAAATATGTCCCAAATAAAAAGATCAAATCACCTATTTGCTCAAGAAGAAAACTATGATCAAAGTGTTTCTTTGCTTCCTCCAGAAAACATGTAATTATTCACTCCAAAATATACTACTGCTTCTTCTGTGACACCATCCACTACTGCTTCTTCAAGACTAGATGGACAAATTCTTTCTTCTTGACATGTCAGATCCTGTTCTAGCATAAATTCCTGCATTATCAGCTGGTTCCTGCCCCAGTGGCTGTTATAACAAACTTGACAAAGCTCTGATATCTGATCCAGGGTCCTTGGCATTGCAGTGTTCCATCACTTCTTACTTCTCAGTCTTTAATATAAATGTATTCTCCACAGAGTAGTAAGCTCTAGTAGTTCATGCCCTCATAATTATTCCAGAAACTTTGCTGCTTGTTACATTAGGCATCTTACAACAAATGGTGTCACCATACGTGAGCTTTAGATCCCAGTATCACCTGCTTATTTAAGTCCCATATCATCTCTGTACTAAAAGCTTTCAAAACACATCTGTGCTGTGCATCCAACACACAGAACCAGGAGCTTCTAGTTGTGCTTCCCTACACTGCCCTTCTCTGTGGTGGCTATTTATCTCAGCCTCTGGTATATCAGGTGTCCTGTTCAAATTAGCTCCAAACTTTCCAGGCATACAAGTTTCTGTTTGTCCATCTTCTTTTGGAAAAAAAACAAACCAATTTTCATGCAATCCTTTATATCTTATTTATATTACCCCAGAGGTAAGCAGACTTCTAACACAGTTCCAGGAGCTTTATGAATCCTTCATCTCCTCCTTTCTCTCTCTCAGCAGCCACCCCAGGCTTCTATCTTGATTTCTTCTACCAACTATTTTCTTTCTGACCTCTTCTATGCCCCTGTCTTTTCATACCAATTTCCTTTCTAACTCTAATCCAGTCTCAAAATCACAATCATCAAATTTCACACAAAACTTCTTTTTAATTCATTAGCATCTGTGAGAGCACAGTAACATAAATTAACCTTAAAAATTCCCGGTTTACCTTTTCAAAATCTTAGTCCCGTCTGAGTTCTCTCCCACACACACTATTTGTTGTGACATCACTTATGGGGTTTATCTTTACAGAAGAAAAGAATGAAGCAATGACCATATATCATTTTAAATTGCTTTGGTTTGGTAGTTCTACATTTTATGAATATCAAGAGATACACACTAACAGGAAAACTAGACTGAATATGACAGAATTTCAAGTGGATAAAGATAATGAAGGAACTACAATACCAGTTGTGTCCAGTTTCCATTTAGCGGCTCAGCTAGTCTATTTCAAGCAATGGGTGTTAGATCAGAAATTAAACTACTGGAGACAAATTGAACCTGCCAGTTCTGTTCCTCTACACATTCAGTCACTCTCATTGTTATTTTGGATTCAGTGTAGAAATACCCCCTTGATGGGCTTTTTTACTGAAATGCTAGAGTAAAAGCTATGTTTTATCCCTTCTTTCTTACATATATTAATGCAGGTTTTCTCCTTGCATGATGAAAACTACCATTGACTCCAATGTGAGCAAACTTGGGACAATGCTGAATATCAATGAAAAATCCAACCTGGAGATACCATACTGTTCAAGATAATCTTTTTATAGGCCCTGCATCAGTTATGGCATATGAATATGAGCAATTAGCTTTAATAACCAAGAGGACGTGGTTCAGCTAGATAGGCATTCACCAAATCTTCCTAAATGTGGATTTAATATTTTTCCTAATTTACAGTTGTTGAAAGGTTTCTCAACCAACACTTCGTGTCTTCAAGGGGAAAAAAGCATGGTTGGTCTATGTAACTTAGGGTATGTGTACATGAACATTTAGTTTGCACCAGGGTGGAGTGTAATCTACCCTGCACTAAGTGTCTGTGCAGACCCAGCTGCTGCACTCTAGAAGTTCCTTAGTGCAGTTTAATCTACCCTGCTTTGATCAAAGTCCACTAGGGAACTTTTAGTGCATGGCAGCAGGGTCCACAAGGACACTTAGTGAGCAGCAGGTTAGTGCATGATAGATTTACACCCCAACTTGCTTCAGACTAAGTGTTCATGTAGATGAGCCCTTAGCATTTGCTTCCAACGAATGCATTCAAATAGGTGGAAAGATGCAGATGACATGCCATTTTTGTTTGTCTTCTGGTGTCAGGCCAGCTGGCTCCATTCCTGGATGATGAAACTTTTATCTCATCAATAGGCTCTCTGTCATCCACTGGATGTCTTAGTCTGATTTAGCTTAGAGCACAAGATCTTTTTCTGACAATCTATCAAAATCAGTGCAGTTTCCACACAATACGGTTTTCCTAAAGTTTGCATAACTACTATTTATTTGACAGTGCCCAGAAGTGTGTTAGGTGCTTTACAGTACACAAAAAAAGCAGGGCTCCTACTTCAACGAGTTTACACTTCAGTATGACAAATGATGAGATTAATGGGATAACAGGCAGTAGCGAAAAGATTGAGTGGAGAAAGATTTCAGCAATAAGAGCTCCAATTTAGCAAAGCACTTAAGCACATGCTTATCTCTGAGCATTCGATTAGACTGATGAACTGGTACTAAGAAAACATGGCTGCTCATTTTAGTCAAGTGGTCAATTAAAAGTGTTACATAGATAGACAGACAGCTTGCTCCTTCTTCAAACCCCAGTGTGGCCCCTCTGCTGAGCAGTAACAGGACTCTGGGCCCTGCAGGTCAGCTTTCCAGTGGAGGAGAAATCAGTGATACAGGTTCTGGGTATGCTCTAAGTGTAACTTGTTTCATTTACACATATGCACTTGTACTGAAACAGAGGCAGTAAAAAACAGTGGACAGACAATCCCCTCTTCCAGATATCTCAGTCCACACACTAGTTTCTGGTTCCCTGGATGGTGCTCTGCCCCAAGAGCTGACTCTCGTTAGAGAGATTAAGGATGAGACCAAACCTTCCTGAAGCTTACTAGTGCTTCTCTTCCCAAATGAGGGTGCCCAGGTGCTCAGTTTTCAACCAGAAAATTTGGTTGAAAAGGAGACCAGCAGTGTCCGGTCAGACGTACTGATGGGACACCAAAAGTCCAGTTACTGGAGGGGTGGGAGGTGCCAAGTCATTAATCTGTGCCAGCCACTGCTCAGCTGGGGCCACTTCCTAACTGAAGGCAGGCTTCTTATCAAGCTGCAACACCTCTTATTCCAGCCCCAGAGCAGAGGGAGCCCAGCTGTGGGAGGGAAAGGGAGATGGGGACCATTAGGAGAGTGATGGAGGAGGGGAGGAAGAGGAGTGACCAACAGGCGCAGGGCCGTGGGGGAAGAGGCCAAGAAGGGGGCAGGGCCTCAGGGGTATGGTTACCAGCAATTAGAAAGGTGGCAACCTTACCCCAAACACCCTTGCCTAGACAAACAATATAGGAATTTATTTCAAGACTAAAAACTGACTCGCACACTAAAAACAGAACTTGCTAGACTACATGCAACAGTGCCACCTGCTGACACCTGCCATAACAATATTAAGTATCAGAGGGTAGCCGTGTTAGTCTGGATCTGTAAAAGCAGCAAAGAATCCTGTGGCACCTTATAGACTAACAGACGTTTTGGAGCATGAGCTTTCGTGGGTGAATACCTGCCCCTGGATATTTCCATTACATGCATCTGAGGAAGTGGGTATTCACCCACGAAAGCTCATGCTCCAAAACGTCTGTTAGTCTATAAGGTGCCACAGGATTCTTTGCTGCATAACAATATTAATTAGTATTGACTCATTTGGGACCAGATTGTTACATTTAGCTGTGGACTGAGTATGGGGGTAGAGCAAACTGCACTGCTATACAGGAAACTGAAGGAAATAGCATGCCCCTGGGAAATACAATCCATTCCCAAGTGGCCTGATATTCAGAGGGACTGTCACACAATAGCCCTTCCTCTTACCTGTACCCTTGGAGAATCATCTCATATAGGGAGTAGCCATTGCATTGCAAACAAGATAGGCCTTTGTGCAGGCTGTTCAAAGAGGAGAGAGCCTTGTGTAAGGGACTGTTAAATCACAGACCAGACTAAGTGTTGTGGGAAAAAGGGGAGGAATTTAAATGAGGAGTGGGGAGCAGCTTGGCCATCCAGAGAAGGAAGGGACATTCCAGGCACAGGGGACAGCGTACAAAAAGGCACAGACTTACCTGTGTAGGAAGTGGGTGAATCATAGAATATCAGGGTTGGAAGGGATCTCAGGAGGTCACCTCGTCCAGCTCCCTGCACAAAGCAGGATTAATCCCCAGACAGATTTTTCCCCAGATCCCTATATGGCCCCCTCAAGGACTGAACTCAAACCACTGAGCTATCCCTCCCCCGTAATGACTTATCAAACCTGGGGTCATAGGCAGAGCGGAGGGTGTTAGGGGAAAGTCATGATCATTTATAAGTATGGAGCTGTAAACTGAGTGTTATCTCAACAAGTTCTTTAAAAACCAGAAGGTGGAAGTTTATTGATAAAGAACACATAGAATTTTCCACACGACATTAGATTATTGCTCCACTTACTCTATGTTACATCTGTCAGTGCCTGACTCTATAAAGGAAGGTGCCACCATGTCATAACATATTTCCCAGATTTGGACCTTAGTATCCAAAATATGGGTGTTAGCATGAAAACCTCCAAGCTTAGTTACCAGCTTGGACCTGGTAAAGCTGCCACCACCCAAAAAATTAGAGTGTTTTGGGGCACTCTGGTCCCCCCAACAACCTTCCCTGGGGACCCCAAGACCCAAATTTCTTGAGTCTTATAACAAAGGGGAATAAACCACTTCTCCCTCCCTTTTCCCTTCCAGGTGTTCCCTCCCTGGGTTCCTGGAGAGATACACAGAAGCAAGCTCCGTGAATCTGAACAGAGGGACTTCACCCTCCCCGTTTCCAGTCCTGGAAAACAGAAGTACCGAGAACTAATCTCTCTTCCCCCCTCACCCAGAGGGAATGCAAAGTCAGGCTAGTAAATCTAACACACACAGATTTCCCCTTGACTTCTTCCTCCCACCAATTCCCTGGTGAGCACAGACTCAATTCCCTGGAGTTCCCCACAAAAAAAAACTCCAACAGGTCTTAAAAAGAAAGCTTTATGTAAAAAGAAAGAAAAATAGATAAAAATGGTCTATCTGTATTAAGATGACAAATACAGGGTCAGTTGCTTAAAAGAAATATGAATAAACAGCCTTATTCAAAAGAACACAATTCAAAACACTCCAGCAACTACACACATGTAAATACAAAATAAAAACCATATAAATCACTATCTTATCTTTTGTACGTACAACTGGAAAACAGAAGATTAGAAAAGCAGGAGGCAGAAAAATCATCTCATAGCCGAGAGAGTCAGACACTAGACAAGGAACAAGGAACTCACGCCCAAAACTTCCCTCCACCCAGATTTGAAAAAGTTTTGTTTCCTGATTGGTCCTCTGGTCAGGTGTTTCAGGTTACTTCTTTCCAGGTGAAAGAGACATTAACCCTTAGCTATCTGTTTATAACACCCTTAGCAACTGAGAAATGTTGTACAAGGAGTAAAATTCCTTCCTGACCATTGCAGGTTTTGTAATCATCTTATGCCCTGAAGTATATGGTTGGATTATCGTTATTATCTTAGCTTTAACTATAAAATATTATTCATGATCATGAATGTATTCAGTCTTTTTTAAACCAAACTACTTTATTTGCCTTGATTACTTCCTGTAGCATTGCATTTTGTAGATCTACTGTATCTTGCATATCTGAAGCTTATCCAAAACTTTATGGCCTGCAAATGAGGTCCAACATTTTATAAATCTTATAAGAACAAAGTTTCCTGGCTAGTACTTCCTGCTTGTTTGAGGATGGCAGGAATTTTGCAAGAATTGCATGTTTTGAGATATTTCAGTCTTTTCACCACCAGTCCTAGATACAACTGGATAAAGAGGCTGCATATTTATGAAAATTAAAATATAGTAAATAATAAAAAATCAGTTAATCTCAGGTAAATATATTAATCATAATAGTGCTAGTGATTTCTACAGGTTTGTAGATCTCAAAGGATTTTACAACTGCGGGCAAGCATCATTTCTGACAATTACCTCATGTGTAGAATGACCTGCAGCCAAATTTTCAATAGCAGTCTCTAATTTTGCCTGCCCCATTACACACACTTTGGACCTGATTTTAATAAAAGCTGAGCACCTGTAGCTCCCATTGACTTTTGCTGTTACAGTAGGTGTTCAGCACCTCAGAAAATCAGGCCCAACAAAATAAAGTGCCACCCAACATTGCCTTGATTTAAGACAAAACAAATTTCCTCAGTGGCAGCAATGTTGAAAATAAATTACGAGTTCTAATTAGCAATTTGAAATAATAGAATTCAAGTACTAACGTTACAAGTAGCGCAACGCATTAGCCGACAAAAAAAGAGTTAACTGTAGCTTCAGAACAGAATTAATGGTCAGTATCAAAGGTCAAAAACAGAGAAACTGCATCCAAGAGGCCAATACCCCGTTGGGCATAAACTTGACCTCCTGCTGACCTGCAGCTGTCATGGAGTCCTAAGAGTCACGGTCAAGTCCAAAGTGAAGCAATCTGACCCTAGAGCTCAGAGTTACCATGACAATGACCTCGAGCTATTATTTATTGACTGGCTTCTCTGCATGCTTGACTAGGCCTCTGGTCAATGGTGAAAGGTGTATTGATTATACATTAGTCTGCTAGGACTGGCTGGCATCATGAGCTTTTGAGAAATGCATACCAACTCTCACACATTATTAGGTTTGGCATAATGCTAAAAGGACACATAGGATGCTTTTATTTTACCTGGCAGCCATGACATTCACTGATATAAAGGATATAATCACAGAAACTGAATAAGATATTAATGTGAAATTTTGTACAACAACTCTGAGAGCTCCAGGCTGGAAATATATACACTGCTTTCTAACATGTCACCATTTAATTTAGCATCCAAAACACTCTATCCATGCATGTTTTCTCAATTTATGTCAGCCAAAACTCTGAAAGAAAGGCATAAAAAAATTGGGGCTATTGTGACCAAAAACCACAGTAAGAAATGTGTGATTTTTTAACTGCTTAATTCACATCCTGTTTTCAAACCCAAGAGTTAAAAAAATAAAAGATGATGTGTCAACTAAGGCTTTTAAAATGATCATTCTGTTATGTTTCATTGTGGCTATTGCCTTTATATACTGGGTATTTACAGATACCCTTACAATTGTAAAGCCATGAGATAAAAAGGCACTTGCTATGGAAATATGAAATTGCATAAAACAGCTATAGTTTCATATTCTATATGCATGTAATACTTGAGAAAAAGGAGGTTTAGGGTTTTTATAAAAATTCAGATCTCAAATTCCTACGTATCAACCTGCATCCTAATATGAATCTGCATAATATGTGGAAAATGAGTTTAGAGAAGTACTGATTAAGCAAATTAAGTGAAAAATAAAATATGTTTTTTAAGTGAGTACTATATGAGAATGGCAATACATTTTACTCATCCCATTTACTCTGTCACTCAATTCAGAACAGGATTGGTCAGTTCTGTTGTGGTTAAAGAATTGTTTGTGCATGTGTGAAAACTAAAAGGAATCAAGTTCTGGCTCTCCGCTACCCAATGTGAAGAACACAAAAGCCCATTCTGGGGGATACAAGATCACCAGTGGACACATGCCAGCTGATGGAAGAGGTAGTATTACAGAGTGCCTCTGGGAATCCATAAGATTCTCCTAGTCAGGTGATAAGATAATTCCTAAACTGGAACCAGCAGGATGAGGGCAGAGAAATAAGATAGAGATTTACATGGCCTGATTTTAGGTTGTCCTGCCTTACTAGCAGCCAGATGATTTAGTAGGAGCAGTTAAAGTAGGCCTGGCTTTCGGAAAGTTTGAATGACAGTTAATTGTGTTAAGTTAATGTCAGTCTTGTTGAACCCATAGCACATTTTATTGATTGCTAACAAATAAATTTAAAGCCAAACCATAAAAGCCTCACACGTACAGAACGAAACATTATATGTATGTTTACTAGCAGCATATCATTCATTCTGATTAAAACAAAACATAGCACTAATGGCATAGGGCAGCAGTTCTCAGCCTGGGGCTCCCTGGGGGGCCATGAGCAGTTTCAGGGGCCCACCAGAATAAACCAGACAGCAGGGCCGGTGTTAGACTCGCTGGGCTCCAGGGCGGCAAGCTGAAGCCTGAACCCCGTTGCCTGGAGCTGAGCCCCACATCCCAGGGCTGAAGTGGAAGCCCGAGCAACTTATCTTCGTGGGGACCCCTGGGGCATGGGACCCTGGGCAATTGCCTGCTTGCTACCCCATAATGCAGGCCCTGGCTTTTAATCTACTGGATAATCTACAGGTGGGCCATGGAATTTTTATAGTATGTTGAGAGGGCCTCAAAAAAGAAAAAGGTTGAGAACCCCTGGCATAGGGGGCCTGAAAAGGTGCTGCTCACAGCCAGTCAGATGTTCAAATCCCTAGCTGAACTATGTGTCTGAACCACCTCACTATGTGAATATTAAGGGAATCTGTATCTGCTGGGAATGGCATCTTTTAGCTGAAACAATGGACTAAAGACTCCAGTATGGCCCTGGGAACCTAAGCCATGCAAGGGGAGTGGAGGGGAGGAGGGATTCTGCCTGAATTCATTTCCCTCTGAAATGCAAAATACCTCCTGGGCATTTGGGGAAAGGTTGTTCATTGCTACATCTTTGTAAGGGTGTAGTCAGCACTACTACCTCGGTGTAGCTCTACGAAAGGGGTGGGGTCATTTACTGGCTCTTTCTAGACAGGGCAGTGTTTGGGTGAGGTAATGAGTGGGAGTGCATTAATCCTACAACTTCAGGGATCAGAACATAGGCAGCATAGTCAAAATTTGTGTTGAAGGGCATATCCTCATATTCCAGGGGTTGCTTCAGGGATGAGAACATAGGCAGCATAGTCAAAATTTGTGTTGAAGGGCATATCCTCATATTCCAGGGGTTGCTTCTACCTCTGGGGCATTATGTCTGCTGGCAGTGTTACTGGGCCCTTCCCCTCTTCCTCCTGAGCAATCTGCAAACAAACCAGGGCTGCCTCCTCTATCACAAGCTAGAGGTGGGGACAAGGATCCCTACTATCTGCCCTCTTCTAGTGCATTGAATGTTTGTACATGAGATAACACTGCTTGCTACCCTGGTCCTTAGAAGGATTCCTGCTTCTGGCTGTAACAACCTCAAACTTTCCACATATTTCAAAGCACGAATTCAGGAACAGGTTAGCATTTGTGCAAATGCAACATCCTATGTTTGTCTGTGCCAGAGTGCAAACTCTTATTTTATAATGGTTTTTCATAAACACTGTCTGAGTTTTCTACATTTGTTAGTCAATCTCCGGAGCATCACTGAATCTGACCTCGAGAATTGCATACAGACAATCATATGACTGAAGATGAACAAAACAGAGTCAGGAATCAGCAGATAAACACATCTCCCCCACAGCAAGGTAGCTCAAGGTTCACTGGCAAAACAAAAGTATTCGATGGTATGTAATAGAACCAAAATGAAAGTTGAAGTCACTTCCACCAAAGATAATTTTTACATTTGTAGAACAGCTAAATACAACTGTTGTTCTACTATCTGACATAAAATCTGGTATGCACTAAGCCTTGCTAGCTTTAGGTCTTGTGCAATAATCATTCATCCACTACACTTGGCACAAGAAATCTCAGCTACCGGGCGGAAGTTCCCCTTAAAAAGTGGAAAACTATTTTGGACATTTAATAATAATAAAATTAAGACTCTTTTCACTTGGCAAAGAAAGGAGTGTATTTTAGGCATAGTTTACTGTAGATCTCATGTTAATGGCATGGTACAGAGACCAGTGAAATAAACAATGTACGTTTCTCCTTCTAAACCTGGGAAATACTTATGTGAGGCCAGATACAGAGTAAAAAGGAAAGGCTTCAAAAAGAACTACAGAAGGTAGTAATTAATACAGCAGGCCACCACACACACAAAAATAATAAATAATCATCAGAATCAAGGCACCAGTCATTAAGGCACTCACACTTTGTTCCAAAGTAAAGTCTGGGCATTTAACTATGATGTTCTAGAATTCCCCTGACACCAGAATACAAGCTATGACATTTAATCATTAATGGTCATGATCTCTCACATTAAATAAATGGAAATGTACAGTGTATATATTATGGAGGATGAAATGCACTGGCTGTCATGGTTTATAGTATAACAGCAACGTTAATACAAAGTGATATTGTTAGGGTAGGTCAGAAGTATGATCTAATCTGAATGTATTTTACTGTGCCTTAATTATAACAAATTGATTATAATCTTGTAAGTTTTACACAAGTTCGCAGCCAACGAGTTAAATAGAGGCTCAGTCAGGAAGGCGCAGGGCAGAAAGCCCTGTGCATTGTGTCTGCAGAGGATAAAAGCAGGCTTAATTCTCTCTGGGACTGCTGAGGGAAGCAGCAACATAACTAGATCCAGTCTCTAAGCACCAGCCCATGTGCAGTGGGGTGGAGTTCTCACCATGTCTGTATCCCGCCCACAGTCACTCACTCTAGACACTGAGCATCTCTGGAAGTACCAGCATCCCATTTACCCCCATATGCTTGCTCAGCATTGTATGGCTACCCCCTACATGGATGTGTTGAGAGCCTAGGAAAAGGGCTTCCTGAATCCTCTGTTACCAGTGCACCCACAGAAGGCAGCTATAATTTGCACCTGTCCTGGTCAATTTAAAAATTCTCATGCTGTGAGAAATTCTGGGATAGGCTGTGAAATCTATAAAGTCGATTCTGAGCCTAAATGGAAGCAGCCTTCTTGATAAGAAGTGAGGCTTTTGTTGCTAGTGCCAGTGGCACCACAACGGCAGGACAGAGAGGGGCGAAAGCCCCCTTCTTCCTGCTCCCAACATGTTTGGTAAAATTTTGTCCCTTGGTTGGTGATGCTGCTGAGGCATCTGAGGCAGCCCAGTGCTGAGCGGGTATGTCTCCACCCACCGCCCAGAGAGAATGACAGCGGCTGAGGAGCTCGGCTACCACTGATCCCAGTGGGCAGGGGGCGCTGCCTGTCCATGGTTCCCACATGCTGCACATAGGGGATGGGGAATGCCGAGGACTTGGAGCCAGCTCCAGGAGTGTCGTGGGGGAAGAGGGATGCCACGGAGCTGGCTCTGCAGATGCAGGTTTCAGGGAAGGGACTATGATGGTCTGGGGAATGGCATTGCCATTACTAGGTCTTTGTTATTGCGCAATCTGCGCAGGTCTTACCCGGAGCCCAAACGCCACTGCCGTCTCCTAGTAATGCCTGAGACAGCATGGGGTGTCTACTCCAATCTTCTCCTTCCACTGGGGTCTCTTCCCTCAAAACCCTTTGATCTCTCTCCACACCAACAGAGCCCCAGCTCCTAAACTACCCCTCCCCCTGGCCGTAGCCTCCATCCCAGCCTCTTAGTCTAGTCACACCTTTGCCCCATAGAACTGAACCCCATCCTGACACCACTGATCCTGTAATAGCCCCCCACATACACCCCATTTTTCACACAGTCCCAAATAGACATAGCTCATGGCCACAATCCTGCAGACACAGCTCTAGTACCCACTCCTTCCCGTCAGCCTCCTCAAATGCACTCCACTGCTTGCCCCTCGCTTCCCCATGCCCATCCCCAGTCTCAGTGTCCTTCCCTAGCCCACTGCTCATACCCATCACTAGTTCCACTTACAAGTGGAAAGATGGAGGGCAGGTATGAGAAATATGTTTAGTTAACTTGCAAAGCTGATACAATTCAATAAAACTTCAGGAAATGTTTGGTACATTTTTTCACACTCACTCATCGCCACCCCCACTTAATATCCCAGGTGTTATCCCTCACTTGTGCCAAGAGATCCCACAGAGAGGCTGCAAAGCAGCTTTTCAACCGCTTTAACAGTGGTATAATAACTTTTCACTTTCAGCTTTGGTGTAAGAAGCTACTGACTTAAATCTGAAACTAAAAATAGCTTACTAAGACTGAGCTAGATCCTGCTCTCAGTGAAGTCAATAATAAAACTCCCATTGACTCCAATGGGAGCAAGATTAGGCCCTTGCTTAAATGGAAACCAAGTGATTTGAAAAAGTTTGATCAGATTAATTATCTTATTAATTATTTATTATTATATATATTTATTATTATTTTAAACTTTAAATGAATCATCATAGTATAGGAGTACAACCAGCAGCATTTTCGCACAAGACTACACTCTTTATGGTGCCAGGAGGCCAAGATTGAAGTGAAATCAAGGCAAAAAGAATCAGCATAGGAAATAATGACACATTGCAATGAAATTTCTATTTGCAAGTTACAGTGCTAAAACTTTTTATTAGGCTGTAATTGAGGAACTCTTTCAGATGTTAAGTACCACTAACATCATTTAAAATATAAATGCTACCAGCTAACCTTAAGGCTTGTTATAAATCAGACCCACACTGTATAAAAACTGTTATTTGTGTCCTAATGGGTCAAACAGAAGAGATGCACTCTCTAAAAGAGCTGGATACCATTTTCCCCTCTCATTGATCCAGGTTTCAACCCTGGGTGCTTGAGTTTATGACAAAAGAGTTCACAACACTACTGTCAGGAAGTCGATAGTGTGATAGATACCCTATGCAGCTGGTCCTGTCTCTAGCACTTTAACCATGCTTTCACGCTGACAGTTATTACTGCTGCAATAAATTCTTCAGTAAAACAAATAGGCTCTCCATAAATGTATTAGTCCAGGCACGCTATTTTGCTTAATGTAACTGCAAGTCTTAAACAGGTAACTATCCTGGTAAATAGACCAATATATTTAGAAAGAATCATGTGTTTATATATGACATTATAGTAAATTACCTATAGTTCTTTTTATTACATCTTCCGGTTATACTTTTAAAATTCTCAAATAACTATCAAATCTTCCATATAGGTTCAGAGCCTGAGCCCCATTGATTTTCAGTTAGACTTAGGTTCCTAAGCTACTTAGGTGCCTTTGAAAATTTTTACCCCCTGAATCCATGTTTGACTTTAGCAGCCACAGAATCTCCCAAAATACATAATTTTACCATACATTTATGTTCAGTTATTACTATATTTTTGTAGATATGGGCCCTATTCCTGTAAGTGACTGCATAATTTTGTATCCAGTTAACTGTTGTCTCAGAGATATCACCCCATTTCACTAGGATGCTTCGTGCTACATTACAGCAAGTCACCAATTAAAACACACAGTCCCTCCGTTTTCCCTTTTCAAGCTTCTTTGGATTGTTGGGCCCAAACAAAAACACCAGGTCTGAAGACATCAGGATTTTACATAGTTTAAAATCTGGATCCTCATGGGCTCCAGTTCATCTAGTCACTTAAATCTTTTCTGAGCAAATTTGTAAAGGCATAATACGTTTCCAATAATAATAAAAGGCATAACAAAGAAAGGAGTGTTTTCTACTGGTAATTTTTGTCAGTAGACTTTGCAACTTTTCCCATTCATATTTCACTATTCATCTTCATTAAAGTCATAGGTATAAATTTTTACCTAAACTAATTTATTAACTACTACACAAATTCTCCCTTCCCCACCCCTACTTTTCAAGAAAAAGCATCTACATACAGAACCTTTCAGGACTGCTTCCTATATCAAGAGCCTTTGTGTCACTTAGACAAGATATCTTGAGACATCTATCCTTCAAGATTAAATGCATACCTTCTGAGTGACAGTTGCCACAATTGAAGTAAGCATTTACTGCTAGTGCTCAGCCATGCAGCTAACTGCTCTGTAGTTGGCTGTGGCCTCTGGAGGTGCAGGACACTCATGGGGGAATGCAGATAATTTTGTTTTACCCTGCAGGCATGCAGTTTCTGGCTGCACTGTGAGGAAATACTGTGGAGTCCATGCTGAGAGCACTGTGCCTGCTGCTCAGAGCTCTGATGAAAGGAACTAGAAAGACAAGGGCTCTTCTGATCTTCAAAAGTTCACTTATTTTAGGCAGTGGATCTTCCAAATATTTGAGAAAACAAGCCCATTAGATTGGCAAGTGGACAGAAAGGATGAAGAGGGTGATAAAATGCTAGAGAGACAATGTGGGTGAGGTAATATCTTTTATTGGATCGGCTGCTGATGGTGAGAGAGACAAATTTTCTAGCTTACACACAGCTCTTCTTCAGGTCTGGAAAATGAACGCAGAGTGTCACAGCTAAATACAAGGTGGAAGAGATTAAATAGTTAACACATATTTCAGGAGACCATTAAGAGGCCTGTTAACACCTCTTCAGTCATAGGTGGGAAAGGAAAAAAAACCTGGTGGAGGGGTGGGTTAAGTAGGTTACAAATTGTTGTAATAAGCCATAAATCCAGTGTCTCTATTCAGTGCATGATTTTTAGTATCTACTATCCCAGATTCGTCTTTTGAAGGTGTTGTGCAGGTTTCCTTTGAGGATGAGGACTAAGAGGTCAGATATAGAGTGATCGCTTGTGAGAAGTGTTCACCCATAGGTAGTATGGAGTTTTTCTTATTTTTTGTGAGAGAGTTCATTTGAGAGTACAGTGATCATCTCATTTCACCCACTTAGTTGTTATCGGGGCATTTCGTGCACTGTAAATGACATGTTGTAGGACCCATGGATCTTGAAAAGTGTATTGTGAAGGGTGTCGATCGTCGTAGCCATGGAGACATGTTTGTAGGTTTTGCATCTGTTGTTCTTGCAAGTTCTGGTGCTTCTTTGAGTTGGCATATCCTGGTCTGTGTGGAAAGTAACCACCCCAAACACATCAATAAATCTGTTATCCACAGCTAGTCATTTAGATGCCACAGAACATGTTCTGAGGAGAAAGTCCAGGAAATATATCTTAACACTCTTAAAACTGCTTTCACCAAACAAGAAGATGCCAGCAGAGAAGTAGATTGCATAACAGAATGGGCCCTCTAAATACCTTGAGACACCCTGTTTCAATACAGAAATAAAACCCCGTCCAACACCACACCTTTAATTGTCACCTACTACCTCACACTGGAATGCATATGGGGTATCATCAAACAATTACAACTCATACTCGATAGGGACATCCTGGAAGAAATCTTTCCTGACCCTCCCCACCCCCCAGCTTCAAACAATCGCCCAACCTCTCCAAACTCATCATCAGAAGCAAGCTTCCCACAGACCAGGAGCCACTAACTCAAAACTGCACTAGACCCTGCCAGAACAGCAGATGCAAACCTGTAGACATAGCTCCACTGATTAGAAGATCAATGCCCCCAACAACACACTTTTCAGGATCCATGGGTCCTACACACAGAAGTGATGCATGGGGGCCCATGTGCTTGCCCTCATTTTGCTGCTTGGCTTGTACTGAGCTTGCTCACACAGACTGAGCGTGCTCAGTAATACTGCAGAAGCTAGCTGCCCTCACTCTGCCCCTCCTCCCCCCGCACTATCATCAGGCATGGGTCCTCTCTACCTATACGTGTCTATCAGATACACAAGAAGAGCTCTGTGTAATCTTGAAAGCTTGTCTCTCTCACCAACAGCTGTTGGTCCAAGAAAAGATATTACCTCACCCACTTTGTCTCTCTAATATCCTGGGACCAACATGGCTACAACAATACGGCATATGATAAAATGCTGGCAACCAAGACAATGGAACAATCTGTGTTTTAGTAAAAGCAGCATACTTGACAGAGATGCTAATGTAAGGCCACATCCAGTACCACGGCCATGTAAGGCAGTGCTCACCATCTCCTTACTAATGTTCTATGCTTTCCCAAAAAAATATGTCTCCCCTTCACTCTGACCATGAGAAATCAGGACTTTTCCTACTCAGAGACCAGCCCTCTTTACTCTCATCAGGGATCAAACTTGCCCTAGCATTTGTTTAACTAGTTGCAAGCTAGTGGAATAATACAGAAAAGAAAAGACAGAGATGCACTCAGTCACAGTTTTCCTCAAGGGATAATTGTTAATAACCAGAAATCAAATCAAGTTACCACTAGCATGCGCCCTCACATGCAAAAAGTGTTTAAAACAAAAAACTCCCACAGGCTGGGTTTCAGCCCAGTAATATGAGTCTGAATTTGAAGACTTTGACAAACATCGTCTCTTCTCACAAGCAGCCAATTTTTAGTCCTTCCAGAGTATCTGTGCAAGGAGAGAGGTAGAGAGAACCACAACTGCAGTTAACTTTTTGTTCACCACAGATGAGGCAGTGCCCCTAACCCATGTCACATTTCATAATGTACACACATACATGCACACTAGCACCACCTAAATGTACTTATTTCATTACTGAAGTCTTCATCCGTTTGTACACTCAGGCTTCTGTGTATCCTATGCCACAGCCTAGATTTTCTGCATGAAAAACTTTGGAGAGAGAATGATTGGGGATCTGTTACATAGGATGTAGTATAAACTTCACATAGAGGTCCAGGCATATGAATTTCTAGCTAGTTTTATCAGAGACAGGAACAGAAACTTTTCCCCAAAGGGAGAAAAAGCAGCAGACTCCCTCCTTAATACAGTGATCAAGGAGAATAAAATAAACTTTGCCAAGATGACACAAAAAGGTTTGCAGCAACATTCAATTTTATTTTTACAACAGCAGTTTCTTCAGTTATTCTATATTACAGTTTGAAGAGGTTTTCTTAGTTTTAGCAAGTCAAGATTCACACCATGCTGCTTCAGCTCCTTGCCACGTAACTATTGGGCAGAACAGAAACCAGAGGGATATTAGCAGAGCTTTGCAAGTTTCAGGCAGATATTTTATTGTTTCTGGTAGCACCCACAGAATGCACTGATAGGTGCTTTCCAAACAATAGAAGACACAATCACCATGCAAAGGATTCACAGCTTAAAAAAATGACAAACGGTCTGAAGGTAGGGGAAAGGTTACAAAGGAGGAATGTTGATGTTGTGCTTTAGGCACTGGGTTGGGTCAAAGGAGATCTGGGCTTGATTCCAGGTTATGCCCCAGACTTTACATGTGATTTTGGGTCAGGCACTTAGTTTCTCTGTTTCCCATCTATAAAGGGGAATAATACTACTTCCTCTTTCCTATCCTTTGCCTGTTGTGTCTGTTTAGGTCAGCATCCTGCAAAGACTTGCACATGTGCTTAATTTTAAGTGTGAGGAGAAGTCCCATTTAAGATAGTGAGACTAATTATAGGAGGATCAAGGTCTTAGACTGTAAATTCTTTAGAACATAGACTGTCATTTACTTATGGGTGTGCGCTCTGCCTCTCATAATAGGGTGCTTCTCTGGGCCTACTATAATACACTGTTACTTCAGTCCAAGGTTCTGATAGCTGTAAAGTACTACATGCTGGAATTCCACTCCAACACAAGGATAAGCGATATATAGAGCAATCACACGGCAGAGTGACAAGTATCACGATGCACCCCAATCCTCTCCATTAGCAAAAACCATACAAGTGAACACATTCCTCTCACAGTGGCAATAGTTTCCTTGAATGTTTATAAAACTACTTCACAATGCAGAACAATACCTCAAGTCATGGTCTCTCTTAAATCCTCTCTGTTTAGCGTGTGAACTTGAAACTATTTCAATTTTTTGGGATTTTATACATAGAATTAATTTAGTAAAATTCTGCTTCTGGGGTCTTTTTACTCACAAAAGAGTTACCAATTTATTTTGTCCTGCCACAAACATTTCCTTTCCATCCAGTCCTTCGCTTGTCCTCCTCAAAGAAGGCCAGTAGCACCACCCACCCTCCCCCCTCCAATCCATCTGCATGGCCTCTCTATGGAGGAGAGTAGGAACTTTGAAGTTCAAATCAAACATTGCCTCTGATTTTTTTTTCTAATTACTCTATAGAGACTTCTACATTCATGCTGCAGCCATTGCTTCAGAAAACTGGACTTTCCTCTTTTTCTAACCATACTGGACTCATATTTGCTGACATGTCTTTTCAATTAAACTAACCTTGAGCTGCACAGAAACAGGAAACCACTTTCAACCTCAAACCAATCCAGACACAGGAAACCAGGGATAGACAGAAGCAAGCTGCAGCTTCATCACCAACTGCCAGAGCAGCAAAAAGCAGCACTTACAGAAGGACATCAGACCTCCCATTCATGTATGCCCTGTTGAAAGCCATACACTTTGCAATCTATGATGCCTCTACTTCAGGAGCCTTTACAACTCATACAGGTCACACTAACCATCAAAGATTTAAGAGAGGATAACCATGGGTCCTTGTATAAGGGAATTGTTGTCCCCTCGCTAAAACTCACTAGGGGTGTTTTGGTTGGCTAGCTCCCAGTACCAAAAGTAAGAGGAAGAGTCCATGGGAAATCAGGACCTTTAGACTGACAATCAGCAGGAACAATGGGGAGAGGCCAATGCTCCAGGTCAGCCTGATTGACAGGGTGGGAAGGCTAACAAGGGAGTCAGGAGGTGGGGGAGAGGGGGTCCCATCCTCCATGTGAACTGGAATTGCCTGGAACAGACAGAGTGGGGTCGAGCTAAGGCGAGAGCAGGGGCCCAAACTGTGCTGGGAGAAGAGTCACAGAAGCAGCCCAGAAAGCAGACCTGTGCTGGAAGAAGAGCTGCAGCAATCAGATCCAGAGGGGCCAGAAAAGCAGCCCAGGAAGAGGAGAGCTGCAGCAATCAGATCCAGAGAGGCCAGAGAAGCAGCCCAGGGAGTGGGAGGCAAAGCAGCAGTGGCAGCCATGCTGAGGCAGAGTGGAGCTGTAGTTGGGGCTGGAGGAGTCCAGAGCCGGGTGTGGTGAGCAGCTGGGGAGAGCAAGGGGGGCCCTGGAGTGGGCCCAGCACCGGGAGACACCCCCAGCCAAGAGGCCCTGCAGGCCAGACTTGGAGGGGGATCATAACCCCGATGGCACGGGAGCGATGCTGGGAAGATGAGTCCTGACACCTAGAACCTGAGAACGTGTGGCCACTGCCAGAGCAAGTGTCTGACCTGCAGCATCCCTGCAGCACAGCCAGGGCCTGAGAAGAGGCCTGGGACTTGTGAGGAACTGACTGAACTGCCCTGACATTCCAGAGACACTGGTTGTGATGCCCCCATGCCACAGAGCGGGGTTATGGGTTTTCCTTTAACCTTTCCCAGTTTTTCCTAATTTTTTTAAATTTGATTGCTGTTTAATAAATTGTATTTGCTTTGAACTGTATGTAATGATCAGTGGGTCAGGAAAGCATCCAGTGTGGAGACAGCACCTTGGAGTGACCACTGACCTAAGTGACCACGACAAGGTTGGGGGTCAAACCCCCAAGGTATCCTGGGCCCAGCCTTTTTGGGGTTATGAGGACTCTGCCACAAAGGAGAGTGGAAAGGGAGCCCTCGAGGTCAGGCAGGCCTCCGGGTAAAGGAAGCGGGAGCGAGATCCTTTCGCTTGCCCATTTCACTGGGGTAGTGCAGAAGCCAGGAAAGTTCCTCACAATAGCGGGACCATGCCCCTGCTTACACTTAGATGTGGCTGGAACCGTCATTACTCATACAAAGTCAGCTGTGGTATTTATTGCTACCCACCAAACAAAAATGGGCATAATGTTTTGTTGTAAGCTATGCTCAGTTCTGCCCATTTACAGAAAATTCCCCCTGTACCTGTGCAATTGTCCCATTGAAAACTTCATCTAAGTTGATATGGTTCATTGAAATATTTCAGCTTCAACAGGACAGCAGAAAAAACTCTTCTGACCAGATCAATTTGTAAATTACACACTCTTTGTAGATTACAGATATGGATATCATAGGCAGAGATTGGCAGGAAACTGATTTCCTGTTTTGCAAGAAAATTTGAGATTTCAAAACATGTTAGCCTGATTCAGGATGGCAAAAAAAGTTGAAATCTCAAACTTTTTCACTATCCAAATGCCTTCCAAAAAATTCTTAACTTATTTGTTTCTATTTTGACTATTTGGGATTTTACTTTAATTAACCTACGGTACATTTCAAAACAAAAGGTAGATCTGAATCGGAAAACCAGAATTTTTCTATTTGAAGATGTCAACACGAAACATTTTTACAATTTTGAATCTTTTTTCAATAATTTTTTTAGTTGAGAAAGTTGGCGAAACCAACCTTTGGTTTCAGGGAATTGGCATTTTCTGATGGCAAAAAAATATTTATGGGGAATGGGGCACTTGTCATCACCATCACATTAACTAAATGGAGAGGTAGTTTGGTCTTATTAGGGCACTGAATGAGAGTTGGGAGGAATGAGTTCTCCTGCTGGCTCTAACACTTACCTGCTTGGATAAGTCACTTTATGTCTCTGCTTTCCCTCCTTTGCCTGTCCTGTCTGTTTAGATTGTAAGTTCTTTGGGGGCAGGGACTATCTGTACATGCCTAACACAATTGTTGGTTGAGTCTTCAAGGCTCTACTGCAATATAAATACATAATAATAGACACTAGCCACATGTTAGGGGGTCATTGTGTAATTATTAATTTCCCCGTTGAACTTTCCAAAGGGGAACTAGATACACTAATGATGTGGAGGGAGGGTTGTGTGAACTCCTTGTTAACAGAGAAGACTTTTGGGCCAAGTAACTGAGAATGACAGCTAGCATTCAGTTAAGAAATGAAAGTAAGTACTCAGCCCTTTTCCTTGTGGAGATACCCTTGACAATGAAAACCAATAGCTACAACTGAAAAGAGTGCCTCTGCTTTGGCAGCATGGCAATGTGGGTGGGGGGAACATGAAGATTCCCCTGTACAGCATTTTATAATTGCAAGCAAACATCTGACTCACTCTCTCCACAATCTTCAGACCAGCCCTGTGCATAGTGACATGATAATCTCAGAGGGGAATTAGCTATAATTGTGGGGAGACAACATACTGTGTTTTATATCAACCCCAGAATGCTACATTTTGCTCCCCAAAGTAGTAGGTGATCTGATTGTTGTGGAAAACTTTTTGCTTAGAGAAAATAAGTCAGCTTGGGGATGCAGTAATAATCCTTTCTGACTGTGCCAACAAGGGTGCAAGCCCTTTATATTGGAAATCCGTGTTTTGTTTTATTCACAAATCATAAAATTGAAGTTCTTAAAATTAACCTCCAGCATCTTTAAGGTTTGAAAGTTGAAGGCCTCATCTACATTACAAAGGATCCACTTACAACATGGTTGGCCCCTGACCTAGTGAAGATGAGAATTAACAATGCTATAAAGTGTTGCATAACTAGGCTTAAAGCCTTGGATACGTGAGGTTTGTGGTTATGTTGGGCACATCCAAGGCTATAGCATTCTTATAACAAAGTTAGTTAAAAATTTGTAGTGTGACTGAGATCTATTCTGTAACTGGATTGCCTGACAAGGTTATATTTCTTTGCAGTGTTGTTGTAGCCATGTCGGTCTTAGAATAGGAGAGACACAGGATGGGTGAAGTAATATCTTTTACTGGACCAACTTCTGTTGGTGGAAGGGACAAGCTTTTGAGTTTCACAGAGCTCTTCTTCAGGTCTAGAGAAGGTAACCAGTGTGTCTAAGCTAAATACAAGTTGGGACAGATTGTTAAGCATAAGGGGTTCACACATGCTGCAGACCACTCAAAGAAAAATGAGAGACAAGAACACCATCACCCATGGGCAAACATTTTTTCACAAAGTGATCACTCCACATCTGATCTATCAGTCCTCATCCTCAAAGGAAACTGGCACAAAACCTTCAAAAGATGAGCCTGGGAACTTAAATTCAAACTCTGCTAAACACTAAAAACAATGATTTTATGGCTTATTATGGCAATTTGTAACACAGTCTACTGCCTGCCTCCTTCTCTTCATTGCCCACTTTATTTTAAGTGGTCTCGCACAGTATGGGTGAACCCCTTATATTTAAACTGCCCCAACTTGTATTTAGCTTAGATACTCTGGTTACTTTCCCAGATCTGAAGAAGAGCTTGTTGAAGCTCCAAAGCTTTTCCCTTCCACCAACAAAGGTTGATCCAATAAACTATATTATATCACCCACCTTGTCTCTCTCAAGGTTATATTTGAACACGAAGTAGCAGTACCATTGGGGCAGCATAGTTGTCAATAATGATACCGAGGTAACAGAAAGTATTTAGGTGCTAAAGACTCAGATAGACATCTAGTGGGATTTACACAAGTGCCAAGGTGCCTATCTTCCATTGATTTCAATACGTGGTAAGTGACTAGATGATGAGTATATTAAAATATAGGGTTGTGCTTCTGGTCTCTCTTTAGATGGGAAGTGCTGTTCGTTTTGAAAAGGGGCATTGCTGATCATGGAGAGAGCTAGGAGTGGCAGCTGAATGTAGTGAGATAACATGAGGCAAATGAATATAAACTAATTGGTTTTTCAGGAATGAAAACATCATTTGAGAAAATAATTGGCAAAATATTTTTCACCAGGTGTGGTTGTCATGGAGTCACTGGGCAATGCTCTGGAACTGCTCCCCACCAAGCCAGTCAGGACTTTGGGGAGCCTCCTCTCCCTTGGAGCAGACTTGTTCAGGGCAAGAAGCTCACACGTCTTCACCTCCTGGGCCTCTCCTTGGAGCATTCAGCATCCTCTGCCCCTCCGTGTGCTTCCCACAGCAAGCCCACTTCAGTGGGGTCCTGGGGAAGCCACCGGGACCTTCACCCCCACTTCGCAGTCAGACATGACTCTCAGCCAGCCAGTAAAACAGAGGTTTATTCGATGACAGGAACAGGGTCTAAAACAGAGCTTGTAGGTACAGCGAACTGGACCTCTCAGCCGGGTCCATTCTGGGGGGCAGTGAGCCAGACCCCCCACATCCGCCCTCCACTCCTTTACCCCAGCCAGCTCCAGACTAACAACCCCTCCCAGCCCCTCCTCTCTGCTCAGCTCCTTCCCCGGGCCAGGAGGTCACCTGGTCCCTTTGTCTCCAACACCTTCAGCTGGTACCTTTGCAGGGAAGGGGCCCAGGCCATCAGTTGCTAGGAGACAGTGTCAGGCATTTAGATGCACTGGCCCTTTGCTCTACCAGATACTTAAGAACTGCCTAGGGGACACTGAGGCACCAACACAGTATTCAGAGAAAACATTAAGAACATTCCCAGTTCGTCACAGTGGTAGATTGAAGAGTTAGGAATGTGTCTATTGCCAGCAGAAATGAGAGCTGATGCTGTGTGGTTTTGTAGATGTGAGCCATGTCAGAGGATGACATTAAAGCCAATTGGACACCATGGTCTCTAAGGGTACGTCTGCACTGCAAATAGACACCCGCAGCTGGCTCATGTCAGATGACTCAGGCTCGTGGGGCTCAAGGTAAAGGGCTATTTCAGGGACCGGCAACCTCTGGCATGTGGCCCTTCAGAGACCAGGACAGTTTGTTTACCTGCAGCATCCTCAGGTTCTCGTGGCCAGTGAGAGCTGCGATCGGCTGAACCTGCTGATGCTGCAGGGAAACAAACTGTCCCAACCTGCCAGTGGATTTTCCTGATGGGCCGTGTGCCAAAGTTTGCCGACCCCTGGGCTGTTTAAGTGCAATGTAGATGTTCGGTGTTGCAGCCCAAGCTCTGGGACCCTCTCCACCCAGCAGTGTCCTAGACCTATCCTCTAGCCCACACCCGAATGTCTACACTGCAGTTAAACAGCCCCTTAGCTCAAGCCCTGCAAGCCCGAGTCAGCTGGCCCAGGCCAGCTGCAGATCTTTAATTGCAGTGTAGACATACCCTAAATAAAAATTTAGCCTGCAGGAGGATCAGAATTATTGAGCTCAGGTACAGGTATCGGGTATTGCAATGATGGTTTATCTCTAGCTCCAGATCAGACATGAATGAAGGAATGGATACCATAGCTTGAGCGCCTAAATGGTTGTATCATATCATGTATGTCAAATCACTCCTCTTTTCCACCTCTTCTAAGTCCTCTGTTCAATTAAGAATCCTTCAGTTACAAGAGATACACGTTAAACTGCCTATGTATAGAAATGAAAAAAAAGGAATATCTCCCTTATTGTATTTTTTATTCATAATTTTAAATTTCCATTATTATGAAAAGTTGCTTTTGATTAGAAAAAGGTGAGTTCAGTGGCTTGTTTCACTTAAAAAGTATCAGTTTATGTTTGCATTTCTTGACGTGGGATGTTATACTAAATTATTCATTTTTACAGAATGGAAATTAATTATTGTGTATGAAATCCCAAACACATATGGTCACAGTGCTGGTTAGATCTGCCTCCTGCTATGCTTCAGAGATTCAAATTTGGAGGTAGTATGTTATTTTCCATGCCAAGACCACCTATGGTTTTCAAGATATAAGTATCTGAAAATTAGCATTTTCACAAAGAGCACATGTTCCAGCTTTAGTATACACTGACTACTATCGTCTTGTAAATCCATGCATTAGAATGGATGTTAGTAGTCTATAAATGTAATTTCAGTTCTAAAACATACTGACTGACTGCTTTTTTCTACATCTACCTTTAGCACTATATAATATCAATCTCTTCTTTGGAAAACCTTCAAAATGTCTCTTGACTGATAGCAATCACTGGCACTAATTAATTTCAAGGGTCAGTTGTGAATGACAGGTTTTTCATGGTCAAGGACTCAATTATATATGACCAGGAAAGCATGCTGAAATGGTCAGTCAGCCTGTGAAAATCAAAGAAAGCCAGTTCAGATGGGAGAGAATTCATAACTCTGTTTATGAATGCATCCAAGCCACTTTATTTGAAAGTAAAGGGTCTCTTCTCATGAAGGTGCTCTGAAGCAAGAGGACAATGTAACTGCATTTTTAGCAATAGGGTCTATACACAGAAATTCCTCTTCCTTACATAGCTGTAAGGGAAGTCCCTCTTCAGAAACAAGTAGAACCAGCCACTGTAACTCACTAGTTTGTATTGTGCAAACAAAATCAGATTATATAATGTACACTTATTCTTAAATCTTCACCAGTGCATCCATATGTCAAGTTATAACCAAAATAGGGAGAGGGAGATTCTGGATTAAATAGAAAAAATTGTGATAATTGTTTCCTGTTTGCCATTATATTGATTTAGCTTAGTGTCCTGATTTGCATTCCCTGCAATATGTAACTAAAAGAAGAGTGAAGAAAAAGGAATATACTCAAGGGATCTAGTCTTCCTTCCAAGAAAAGAGTAGCTCATGATTTTTATGCCAACATACTCATTGATAAAGATTTATGTTGAAAGTATTCTAATCAAACACATCAGTGAATGTTCATTGCATAAGGCTTTTATAATTGTATACTATATATATATAAAAACTCAGTTAAGTCAGTATCTAAGGGAACAGATGTAGGAACAATATCTGGGAATGTTTACTGTAGGAATTCTTTAAAATCTTGTTAGACGTTGAGGGTGAAAATGCTACTTGATTTACTCACTCAAGTAATTCCATTGGTATTCTCTGAGTTTAGCAACCAGGATTTGACCAACAAAGAACTTTTAAGAAATATAGCCAGTTACATTTTGCTCATTCATTTCTCTTACTCATTTGACACACAAAATAATATAATTTGCCATCCATTACTTACTCATGATCTACTATCAAGGAGCATTTGAACCTCAGTATGATAAAATGTAACATATCACACCTTTATATGAGGGTTAGGCCTAGTGCCAAAAAAGAATCAATCCCTTTACCTCCATATATAATTCTTCTCTACACACACATCTAAGTTCTTAGTCGTTATAAGAGAGGAAGGACCCATTAAGTCACCAGCTCTATCCCCCACAGAAATACAGGAGAATATAATCCTACAGATGACATATCTATTATTAGCCAAATAGCCTGGCGCACATAGAAAACATGTACAAATATGAACATTAGAATTTCTAGATGCCGGTAGGTCTGTACCAAAAATCTTACAAGAAAGGCTGTTCTCACAAAATTTCAAGCCACATGAGAGTCAATTAGTTCAGACTCTAAGTCTGGTATGCATTGCATACTTACACAAACCAAATTGAATGATTGTTTCTTTTGATTATCACACATCACTGTTAAAGAAATTGGACATGACCTACATGCTGCATTTCTTTATCATGCATATAAGATCTTTTTGATAATAAGTGAGCAATTAGAGAATGTATATACGCAAGACTAGAGAAAGAAGATAAATATTTGACTTAAGTGATCCATTGTGCATAGAACTGTGCAGAGGATGGAAGTTATGTTTTGCAAAAGCTTTAGAGATTTTGAAAGTTGGCTTCTTTCCAAATCAGAGCAAAACCTGAACATTTCAAAATATTCCATGAAGGAAAATTCTGAAAAAAATAATTGGCTTGATTGAAATGTTTTGTTTTGATATTTGAAACATTTTGTTTCAATTTTGCCTTTCTAAAAAATCGTGCATTATAGTAGTATATAAAATAAACTGAAATGAAAAGTAATCTCAAAATAAAAAAAAAGAATGTTTCATTCTGAAAATGTTGAAATAGGACATCTCAACATTGTTGGAACTTTTTTTTCTAGTTTTCTTCTGAAACAAAATTCTGGCAATATCAACTCAACCTCACAAAGCATTTTAATTTAGTATTCTTATAGTCACAAGAATAATTAGTGCATTACCCCTCTTCCATCTTTAGTACAAGTAGAGTAGGCTGTACAGAGCAGTGTAAAATATGTATCTGAGGAGCTTTAACCATTGGACAATAAATATCAGCTTAACATATTCTCTCTCAGGCTAGGTGTCTCAGTGAAAGACCTTAGCAAAACAGAATAGAAAAGTCCATGTCAGTGATTATAGATTTAACAGTAAACCACAGAGTAATTTGTACATCTGCTATTTCTAATCGATTCATCAAAAACATTAATAAGTAGGTTGAAATGAAAAAAATTGAAGGTAGATCAGTAACAGGAATATGCAATTCCTGGTTATTGACAGCCCCTATTAAGCATGCTACCAGCGTTATCTAGTGTGAATCAACAGCTTCCAAAGCTCTATGGATTCATCAGTGTGACCCTAAAAAATAGAAATAGTTGTCTCTAAAAAAATAAATTTTCTTCTGAACGTACATTCTGTCATACGTAAAAACTAACACCCCAGTTTACGCAATACAGAAAGAATATGAATAGTTCAGTGACCAGATTTGTAAGTTAATTTCATAAGTTTAGAACACAGAGTTATCAGTATAGTTTACATCAAGTTGTCTTAATAAAAAGTTAAGACAAGAGTCCAGGGATGTACAACATTTCATCCAGACTCAAGAAGCCGCTAGTTCAGGCCTCTACACATAATTAATTGCATCTACCGTCACCATTTACATGCATTTATTGTCAATCACAAGATACATTTGCTATTTAAAACTTATAAATAAATAAATCAACTATTCCCATCTGCCCCTTAATCTGACCACACGCAAATGCCCAGTTTCTTACAGGTGTTGCAGCATAAATGTATCTTTCATTTGTAAATTGAATTGGATACATACAGATTTATACAGTTTCTCTGATAAAAATAACTGATATTTAATTAAATTATTTAAAAAATATAGACACCTTTCTCATGATACAGGTACATAGCAGTCATTCATTTTAATGAGGGTAGCATGTGTTATTTATTGTTTTTTCATTTTTTTAAATTATATTGAAGTAAAACCTAAACACCACAACCAGGTTAGGCTTCATTGTGCTGGTAGCAGAACAAACCTAATGACAATCCCTGCACCATGGTACTTACAATCTTTGTATAGAAGGAGGTATAGAACTGTGTTATTTCTTTTCTGATAATCCCATATTTGATTCACTTCTTTTAAATCATTCCATGGACATCACATTTAATGGAAGGAACCAAAGATAGACACCAATGCTTGCAAATATGGGCCAGAGAGGGATCAGGGCCACAAATCATCCTGGACAAGTGTGTCTAGTCAAGTGGAGAGGAGTTATAATTATTGGGTGAAATCTTGGCCAAACTGAAGTCACTAGTAAAACTTCCAATGATTTCAGGAGGCTCAGGATATCATCCATTGTGCATAACTAGATGTGTCATGGGTTCAGAACCGCATTTTTTATTTTTGATACATCATATACTACAGTACAGAGCTAGCATGAACTGACAGTAACAGCGTTACACAATCTAATGGCCGGTCCCAAACAGGAAAGACTCCCATTGACATTAGTGGGGTTTGGATCAGGACTTAAAATGGACACTTAAAATGTTTAAGACCAGGAGTTGAAGAGCCAAACTTGCTCAACAGTTAGGTCTAAGTAGCAAGCAGCATGAGAAACTATTGTGATGAGCACATTAAAAATACTGAGACAGAGAGAAAGAAAAAGGTTGATAGATAAATAACAAGATTACATGAGAAGTTTCAGAGTCGCAGCTGTGTGAGTCTGTTTCTGCAAAAAGAACAGGAGTACTTGTGGCACCTTAGGGACTAACAAATTTATTTGAGGTTACTTGGTATCACACTATAGGTGATGTATATTAGAAGCCAGCAGGTGCATGGAAGCATGCAGTACCTTATTAATTTTCATTTTATTTGGGAAATTGGTATATTTCCAAACCATTGGGCCAACATGCTATCGTTCACATCTGATTCATGAGAGCAGGGTTAAATATGTCCGCCATCAACACTTATATTTTGTTTATTAACATGTAAACTGGTCGCACTGTGTATAAACAAAACAATTATTATTTGAGTATGGTGTGCTAAGCCATTAGTTTTCCTAGCAGAGCACAAGCTCTGGTAAGTGTAGGTAGTGGTTGTTTTCTGTTTTCTTTTTTTTTTTCCTGAGGTAAAATAGCCCAGCTTTACAGAGTCCAAGTACCAGTGAACCAGTTTAGTCAAACAGCAGGCACAGCAGGTAGAATAATCAGGCATTAGGTAGTGATCATACTAATGACCAGACAATGTAAGTAAGTGGAGAACTAGCAATACACAGCTGACACCAGAGTTGTAAAGAGCCATCCCTATCTGCTTTCACCATATTAATTTAAAACTTTGCTGGAGGCAGTGCTGGCCAATGCCACCTTATCAGCAAATTTAGAGGGTGACAGCCTGTGATGAAAAGTGAAATAGCTTGTAATTTGCTCTGCTGGTACTTTGTCAGCCAAATAGAGAGCAGGGTGTTCAGACTTTCTAATTCCAATACCAGCAATCATTCATGAAACAAAAGGGGCCACAAGTCCACCTGTATTTACCTAGATCGTTACACTCCAAAGGGGAAAATTATGAACTCGTAGTAAAAGTTATTTGTGTGGAATGTTTTTCCTTCACTGCTTTTTTATACTGAATGTACTATCCTGTTTTGGAGCAGTCTGTTTACAATTGTGCTCGCTTTACAGGACCAGATCCTCAGGTAATATAAATCAGTGAGGTCAAGGGAGCTACTCTAATTTACACTAGCTAGGCGCAGAGTGTATTTTTCACTATAATCTTTCAAATGCGGATGTCCAGTTTTCAGAACTTGGTAGAGTAGAACATATGATACAATCTTTAACTTGAAATAACAGCTAATTGAGCCATTCAATGCCCCTTCATTAGATTTAAGAGACTATGACCCACCCAGAAATGAGAATAGTATGATAGCATTTCATAAAGCACAAGTTAGTTATGTATTACAAAAGCACCACAACAAAACTGAACAGGCACACTCTCAGTATGAGCCTGTAGACTATTTTGCACGAAGTTCTGTCAATGATACTGTCTGGATGTGGCAGTAGTTTAGATACCAAATCTAGGTCACTTTCTGGACTTGGTTTTTATGGGGGAAGGCAATCACAGTTCACACTGTATGTCACTGTAAAAATACATGTGTGTTAAGCCAAGAATGGACAGTCATTCTGTGTTGATTCCCTAAGAGCTAAAACATATATTTTAAATCTCTGTAAAGAGCCCAAAGAATTGGAGAGACAAAGCAAGAGATTAATGGATCATTTTAGGCATCTAATGAGAATGAGGGTATGTCTTAGACACAGGTCATAAAACTGGCTCAAGAATGACAACAATACATAATGACTGTGCAAAGGAGTACCCATTATCAAGCTAATAGTCAGGAAAAGATAGATGAGGATGGCACAGTATTCACAGGCAGCCCCTTGTGTATCATTTTTTAAATTAATTATTAACATGAAGAGCTGTAAAAAAGATGATTTGTTGAGACCTAGAGATGATTTTTTTCTTAGATACTTCTGTGTTTTCAATATGGCTGATGATGTGGTTTCTTCTTAATACATGCCCTCATCGAATAGATACACTACAACAGTTTCCAATGAGTTAGTGAAGCCTACTTTGGCATAACAGTGTGTTTCAACAAACAACTGAACATGTTGTACTATACTTGCCTGGCTTCATATACTATACAGTGAATAATATATAAAGGTGTGAGATATGCACATGGATGTGCTGAGGACGTTCTTTATTTCCTGGATCTAATCATCATATGTGGTTAGAGTGAGCAGATGCCCCGTTTTTACAGGGACAGTCCCGTTTTTGGGGACTTTTTCTTATATAGGAGCCTATTACCCCCCACCCCTGTCCCTTTTTTTCACAGTTGCTATCTGGTCACCCTATATGTGGCTCAGAGTTACGACATTTTACCCTGACCATGTGGTCAATCTCTGTCGACTCCAATGGCTATTGTTGCATATGTGAGAATCCTAAATGTGTGTGCCCATTAAACACGAGACTTTTCATATTAAGAAATGGAGACGTGGACCATGCAAATACAGGGATACATTGTGCCATTCAGGCACAGGCTCCATGTGGGAGCTGTGCAGAACTGCAGAGCCCAAGGGAATGTGCTGAGAGGCATTGTGCTGTGGCACTGCCCACTCTGAATTGGTTCATGCTGCAGCAACACAAACCAGACTTAAAAGAGGCTTCAGAGGCTTCCCTCAGATGGTGTAAAACTGGCCCAATGGACTTTATGCTATCCTTTCTGCTACAGCAAAGAGCATGGGGCTTCCCCCATGCAAGGGCCAAGACAAGCTGCCCCCTGGCTAGTGCATTTAATTGAAATATTTGGAGGATTTTTTTTTGACTAATAACTACAGCCCTTTTGCTGGAGAAATGGGGGAAGAAACCTCCAGCACGTATACAGTACATACCCTGGGGCCGATCCTACTTGCCTTTCTCGCTTGACTTCAGTGAGACAAGTCATATAGGGGAGCGGGATTTGGCTTTTTGTGCACCCGAGTCCCACTGCAAAGGCCTTTCACTGACTTCAGGCCTATGTTGTGCATTGTTAAGAATAAAACAAAATGAGGGCACTGTCTTCTAATGCTGGGTTATGCCAAGCAATTGACTCAAAACATAAGCACAATGTACAAAACTTCAGAGAGTTCGTCAGACCGTGAAATAAAATTTAGAACCTTTGAATAAAGGTTTAGACCCGTCAGGGAAACACAATTTCAAGGGATGGTCCAATTATTTTAGCATCATGTTTTTCATACTTCTAGTATTGTTCCTAATCTCCATTTATAGCACAGGATGAAAAATGAAAATTGTCCCTTCCACTATTGTCCTCTTCCACTTACTGAATATTGTGTGTTCCTGACTTTCTAATGCAGCAAACAATCAATATGGTTTTCTGTGTGTTTACTTACAGCCTGATCCTGCTATTGATCTGCACTCAAAGCTCCTTTTCACTTCAGTGGGAGTCTCATATATGTAAGGACAGCAGGGCTTAGTCCTAATGAGTTTCTGCATCAGCATTATCCATTCTATATGCAGGATTATGTACAATTCTGGGAATAGTGTCAGCCAACTAAATGGTGCTGCATGGCAGCAGAGGGAGCCACACATTTTTTATTAGAGTGACCCACTAAAATAGTCCTTGGCGCTAACCTATTAACCCATGCGATAGATGGGACAAGGAAAAGAGTTGCTAGAAATTCAAAGCAACATCCAGTGTTAAAGGAGACCTGGGAAAGAGATACAAATAAATGTATATTTCCACTTTATTCTGACTCAGTTGTGTGTTTGTTATGAGCCCTTTTGATATTCTCTGATGAGTTGGACACAGTGTTTGATGCATTTTCATATATACTTGAAGTTTGCCTGTTTTCCCAAATTTGGCACTTAAATCCTAAGGAACATCCAGGGGAACTGAAGCTAATTTCATATCTCCTGTCTCCGGGTGAAGCAAGCTTCAGGAGAAACATTTTTAGGCTCTCATCCTGCAACTTAATGCCAACCCCAAATGTTCAAAAAACCAAGATGTAGGACCTATAATATCATGAGATTGGCTTAAATATCATAAGGTTATTACAAATAATAAATTTTGGATTGTTTGTATTCGCCTTGTGGTTTCAGAGCCTTTAGGATTCACTGAGGTCAGGTTTTCATGTTTTTCTCTGCAATTATAAGGGCTAGACACTCTTTTTAAAAAGCTGGGATTCTTGGGTATTCAGGCGAGTACAGCAGCTGAAGCTGTAAGAAACACACCAGTTATCTTGACCAGGCAATACTGGGACTGTTGTGCCAGCATTGAAGCATCCACAACAGAAATTGCAGGACCAAGGCTTTAGTCAAGATCCAAGACAAAAGAAAATGCTAACCCATCACTAATTTACCTCAGGTTAAACGGACAAACAGGCTAAGCAGTATCCAAATATCACAGTCACGGTTATTTTAAGGAGTACTTACTTCCTATAGAGAGAGAATATATTAGCATTTGGAAGAAATTGTTGATAAATGTTTATTGCAAATATTGTTCAGAAAAAAGCTGTACACTGGTCAAATATATTTATAATGAGGGACAGATTTTCTGTGGGTTGTGGAAATGATATGTGCACCTTCTTGGAAAACCCCCAAAAAGCCCACTTCTGTGCATGTAACACATACAGCCACATCCCTGTCTATGATGCTATATTTGTTATGTTACAAAGTCAGTGGGAGTCTATGCTCTGACTTCAAAGAGCTTTGGATCAGGCTACAGCTGACTGAAAAATTGTAAGTACTGTATTTTCCATGAAACAAAAGAGAAAATTTCCATGTAATTTAGGGTTCTTTGATGCAAAAAATTAAAATGAAAAAACCCTCAACATTCATTTTTTGGAGTGGTCTTTACTTCAACACCCTTTTCCTTCATTCCTTTTGGCAACTGGAAATGGAACAGGAAATTAGAAAAAAAGAGAAAAATGTGAAAAGAGGAGAAAAAGAAAGGAAATATACTAAAAATTGTTGGTTTCCTTTTTTCATTAAAAAACTGAAGAAATCAATGAAAACAATGTTTCGTCAAAAAGTCAGTTTTGTCAAAAATCTGTTGTAAAGAAGATATTTTGATAAGCTCTAGATCAGGCCCTTAGACCCTGATCCTTCAATATCCTTCATCTGGGTAGACCCCTCATGTCTGCAGAGGGGGCTGCACCTAGGCACAGAGATCCAGCCACTCAGAGCACTAGTGTGGCCTCCTATGAGCTCAACATTGCTTCCTAACTTGAAAACTGAGAGGTTTTAAATTTACTTCCATAACCAAGACATAATTATGAGTACAAAATAGAGTAATAAAATTAGTAAATGAGGGAAAATAGAATGCACAGTGTTAAAGGATGATAAAAGCACGTGCTATGTTCAAAGTGCTTTACAAACACACACACAACACTCATAAGAAGCAGGATATAGGTGCTATTGTCATTGCACCCATTTTACAGATCCAGAAACTGAGACAAAGTGAATTGCCCAAAGCCATACAAGAAGTTAATAGGACCTGATCCCCTGATTCCTACTCCAATGCTTAATGTACTAGATAATACAGCCACTCAACTATAATTAGGGCCCTACCAAATTCACCGGCATGAAAAATGCATCACAGACTGTGAAATCTGGTCTTTTGTCTGCTTTTACCCTATACACGGGGGAGAACAATGGGTAGAGAAATGTTCTCTGAGCTCATGTAGTCCTTCCTCACTGAGAGAGCTCAACAAAATGCGTGGAGGCAGACAATGCCAGTGCACAGGAAAGCACAAAATGTACGCAACGAGAGGAGGGACATGCAAGAGGACAGGTGGCGGGAGCAAGAGGAGAGGTGATGGCAGCGTGATGAGAGGAGGCAGGATGCAATTCTGAGGCTACTGGAGGATCAAACTGATATGCTCTCGCATATGGTTGAGCTGCAGGTAAGGCAGCAGAAGCACAGACCACCGCTGCAGCCTCTGTGTAACCGACCACTCTCCTCCCCAAGTTCCATATCCTCCTCACCCAGACGCCCAATAATGGGGGAGGGGAATGGGCGACTCCGGGCACCAACCACTCCACCCCAGAGGACTGCCCAAGCAACAGAAAGCTGGCATTCAATAAGTTTTGAAGTGCAGTGTGGCCTTGTCCTTCCCTCCTCCCCAGCCTTCTTGGGCAGTTATCCCCCTATTTGTGTGACAAATTAATAAAGAATGCATGAATTTGAAACAACAATGACTTTATTGCCTCTGAAAGTGGTGATCGAAGTGGGGAGGTCCTTGTTGGCTTACAGGGAAGTAGAGTGAACCAAGGGGGCAGATTTTCATCAAGGAAAAATAAACAGAACTTCCACACTGTAGCTGGGCCAGTTATGAAACTGGTTTTCAAAGTTTCTCTGATGTGCAGCGCACCCTGCTGTGCTCTTCTACCTGCCCTAGTGTCCGGCTGCATGTAATCAGCGGCCAGGCAATTTGCCTCAACTTCTCACCCCATCATAAACATCTTCCCCTTACTCTCACAGATATTGTGGAGCACACGGCATGCAGTAATAACAATAGGAATAATGGTTTTGCTGAGGTATAAGCGAGTCAGTAAACTGCGCTAGCATCCCTTTAAACATCCAAATGCACATTCTACCACCATTCTGCACTTGCTCAGCTCATAGTTGAGCAGCTCCTGACTACTGTCCAGGGTGCCTGTGTATGCCTTCATGAGCCATGGCATTAAGGGGTAGGCTGGGTCTATAACTATAAGCATTTCAACATCCTCAACAGTTATTTTCTGGTCTGGAAAGTAAGTACCTTGCTGCAGCTGTTCAGATAGACCAGAGTTCCTGAAGATGCGAGTGTCATGTACCTTTCCCAGCCATCCCACGTTGATGTCGGTGAAACGTCCCTTATGATCCACCAGTGCTTGCAGCACCACTGACAAGTACTCCTGTGCTTTATGTACTGGCTGCCAAGGTGGTCTGGTCCCAAAATAGGAATATGCATTCCATCTATCGCCCCACCAAAGTTAGGGAATTTCATTGCAGCAAAGCCATCCACTGTGACCTGCACATTTCCCAGAGTCACTACCCTTGATAGCAGCAGCTCAGTGATCATGTGGCTACTTGGATTACAGCAGCCGTCACAGTAGATTTGCCCACTCCAACTTCATGCCCGACTAACCGGCAGCTGTCTGGCATTGCAAGCTTCCAGAGGGCTACAATCACTCGCTTGTGAACTGTGAGGGCTGCTCTCATCTTGGTATTCTTGCTCTTCAGGGCAGGGGGAAACAAGTCACAAAGGTCCATGAAAGTGCCCTTACACATGCAAAAGTTTCACAGCCGCTGGGAATCATCCCAGACGTGCAACACTATGTGGTCCCACCAGTCTGTGCATTTCCTGGACCCAGAATCGGCATTTCACAGCATGGGCCTGCCCCACTGCCACCAGGATGTCCAAATTGCCGGGCCAGTACTTTGAGAGAAGTCTGTGTCCATGTCCTCATCACTCTCGTCACCACACTGCTGTTACCTTCTCACCTGCTTTTGCAGGTTCTGGTTCTGCACATACTGCAGAATAATGCGTGGGGTTTTTACAATGCTCATAACTGCCATAGTGATCTGAGTGGGCTCCATGCTTGCCATGGTATGGCATCTGCAGAAGAGCAGAGTTGCAGCGGAAGTGGTGGATGACAGAATAGATATTTAGAGAGATGCCATGAGAATAGATATTTATAGTGAATGATTGGAGGACCTGCAATGTGGATTCATGAGAGCAGGAAAGCAGAGTTGCAGTAGAAGTGGGAGCCCATAGTAGCCAACATGAAGAAATTTGCCATCAATCAAGACAAGAGCAGGAGAGCAGAGTGGCAGCAGAACTGGTGGTTGGAAGACCAGTTTGCAGACCTACTGCACCATCTGCTGCCAGGACACAACAGCGGCGGTGTCTGTTAGCTGAGCTGAGTGGGCTGCATGCTTGCCATGGTATGGCAAGACAAGAGCAGGAGAGCAGAATTGTAGCAGAAGCGGTGGATGACGACTGTCATATAGAGGACTTGCGAGGTGGATTCATGGCACCAGGAGAGCAGAGTGGCAATGGAAGCAGTCATTCGATGACAACGGTTAGCAGTCCTACGGCACCATCTGCTGTAAGCAGTATGGCACCCACATGGAAAAAAGGTGCGAAACAATTGTCTGCTGTTGCTTTCATGGAGGGAGGGGCGACTGACCCAAAACCACCCATGACAATGCTTTTGCTCCATCAGGCATTGGGAGCTCAACCCAGAATTCCAATGGATGGCAGAGAATGCAGAAACTGTGGGATAGCTACTCACAGTGCAACGCTCTGAAAGTCAATTCTAGCCACGGTACTGTGGACGCACTCCGCCAACTTAATGCGCTTAGTCGGGACACCCACAATCAACTGTATAAAATCGCTTCTTAAAAAACCAACTTCTATAAATTTGACCTAATTTCGTAGTGTAGACATACCCTTAGAGAAGTGAAACTCTATCCGCCCTGGTCCTTTGCTTTACCAGTGCTAATAGCAATCAGTATCCATATACCTCAGCACTTTTCATGTTCAAAACCCTTAATCTTCACAATATCTCTGTGACTTTGGTAAATTAGCAGTGTTATCAAATTCCATGTCACTATATTTAGGTCAATAATTAAACATAGAATAACCCACTTCTACCATTTTACAAATGGGGAAACCATCAGAGAGGTAAAATGACTTGGCCAAGGCAATGGAAGGAAATCAGTATCAGAGCTAGGACTAGACCTCAGGAGTTTCTAGTTCCATCTTTTGTTCTTATTATTCTCATCATGTTCCTTATCTCCATTTCCTTCTAGTACAATTTTTGGCAGCTTTCAAAGCATCCCATTTTCTCTACTGCACCACTCAGCACTTCTGTTCTATTGTCAAAGGGGTTATATTGTGAATAGGCTACAGAACTGTTTAAAAACTTCAGTGTATCCATTTCAGTAAAACTGACCTATTTCTGTAAATGAAGAGTCCTCATTTTCTCTCTGACAGATGTGCAATGCCTCACTAACAATTACTGAGGGTCATGAGCAAACAATTCCTACACTTACTGTACATAATAATTGTCTTCATATCCTTCTATGCCTCCCATTTGCAAACAATAGTCTGTATGATGATATTATCTCTATAGCTTACAATGCATACATATTAGTCTGGTACATACACAGATTTCCATGTGAAGTCAGCATTGATCATCAAAAGTTTATTCCATGTGAAGTCAGCACTGTTTATTCCATTTATATATATATATCTTTATCTATATATATCTCTACCTCACTATAACGCTGTCCTTGGGAACCCAAAAAAATCTTACCATGTTATAGGTGAAACCGTGTTATATTGAACTTGCTTTGATCCACCAGAATGCGCAGCCTCATCCCTCGGGAGCACTGCTTTACCACATCATATCCAAATTCATGTTATATCGGGTGGCATTATACTGAGGTAGTGGTGTATATATATATATATAGATATCTATATATAAATGGAATAAACTTTTGATGATATCTGTATATACACAGATTTCCATGTGAAGTCAGCATTGATCATCATTACATACAAATGGAATAAACTTTTGATGATCAGTGCTGACTTCACATGGAAATCTGTGTATATACCAGACTAATATGTATGCATTGTAAGCTATAGAGATATTATCATCATACAGACTATTGTTTGCAAATGGGAGGCATAGAAGGATATGAAGACAATTAAGTAGTCATAAGCATTAATAGTCTCTGTAGTGGTAAACTGAGATGATTTTGGAGTGTGAGCTCATATAATATGGTTGCTTTAAGAAATGCTTCTTTGTAAACCAGAATTTTACATTGAGAAATATAAACAATTTTATTCCCATTTCTCTTAATACTAAAATATGATAGACGTGCACCCTCTCAAACTGTTTTCTATAAAGTGTGTGTGTATGTGTTGTTAAATATACATGCTTCTTGTACATAACACCTATACTGTTTGCCAAACTGCTTCTCTCTCTCTATAGTTAATATTCAGAAAAATAAATAAAATTAATTTAAAATGCATCCCATTTTGTATTCTGTATCTCAGAAAGCAAATTTAATTCTGCTTTATATGAAACATACTTGAAAAAATATTGCATGATTAAAACACACCAGAAAGGCGAAGTAGTTATTTCACTTCCTTTGAGTATCCCACAGTCCTTTAATGCTTAAGGCTAAAACGCTAAAATACTCAAAACAGGTGTATCTTGACCCTCTCAAGATCTGATAGGATCTGACTGGATCAAAGGCCAAGGTCACTTGAGTCATAAGATTGGCTGAGTGATATTATTTTTGTCATGGTTCCAAATTGTTGAGTGGTAGGACTCTGAATCTGGCACATGAGAATCAAATGATATGATAGTCTAGTTATTAAATATGACAGATAGAAAAAGCTCTATGTTGCACAGCTACTCTGTGATTAGTACCCTATATTTTACAATGTCACTGTTCTGAATGTTGTAATACTTCCAAGACTCTTTCAAGAACTGATGGTTTTGAATTTAAAAGAAATAATAAAAGAAAAGCTAGATGAAATATAGCAACATCCCTGTTAGATTTCACAGCTTATTTTCCTAAACAGTGCTGTAGTTCAATAATTCAACTGCAAAGCCAGTTCTCTTCCTCCAGTTTTTCTGACGGATAAAAAAAAAAAGAGAGAGAGAGAGTAAAGATTAACTGAATTTATGGATTAACTAGTATGAAGTACTGAGGAAAAAACAAAAAAGGTTTGATGTATCACCTAATTTTCACTGCCATGCTTAAAGCCTGTCTCCATTTCCAAAGGAAACCTACGGTATATTAATGCTGAGTATTCAAAGGTGAATGAATTCCCCATCCCCCAAAAAAGGTGAGAACAGCCATTTCACCCCAACTCCCCCTAATTTTTCTATGTAAACAATTTCAGGGTAGTTTAGTGGTTAGTGTGAAGTAATGGCAAGTCACATAACATATTGACTTATGCATCTGTAAAGTGGATATAAAATTACCTTCCTCCCAGGTGTGCTGTGAGGCTTCATAAGTCAATGTGTATAAAGTGTTTTGAGGTCCACTGATGAAAGATATTATGGCAGCATTAAGTATCATTCTAAATAGGCAATAAGAATGTCCACTTTTGCTCACAAAATGTGGCTTTTGGTCCCCCTCTTTGAAAGTAGGCTCAAACTCCTAGTCAGAATCAGAAACAACCAAACCTACAGAGCACACTTCAATTGTCAGCATTAGATAACAGCACAGAAATACCAAACCCATTGAGTAGCCATGCAAACAAATTAGAATGCAATCAGATATGGTTGCAATGAGTGGAGAAATAGAAGTCTGTGACCGTAGTATGTTAGCATAGGTTTAATTTCTGGTATGTAGCTGATACAACAGAAAGCTAGGAAAATTATATTAGAAAAGAACGGAGAAGATGTGTTCACAACTTAGTGCTTTTGGTTGTTTCTTTTTAAAAGAAAGAAGAATGCTTTTAACAGAAAACAATCATAAAAGGACATGTCTGGACGGGCAATAGCAGCTACAGTACTTCAGACAAGAGCTAGAAGGAATGACGGTTTCTGTTATGAGTAGAAATGGGCCCCCTGGTCTCAAAGAATGTGTGCATGATGTATAATAGATACCTGTCTGATATAATTAATTATATTTTTCCTAAATTTAATATTGCCTGAAGGGTGAAATCATTTTGCTTGGTGAAATCCCTCATGCCACACGAAGTCTGTGAGCAAGCCAGATTTAATTGCTGTGATAAAACCACAAGAAAGACCAGGTTTGCATTAAATCTATAACCACATCTAGTGAAGAATAGCTTTAATCACCTTGGAAATGGTGACCACAAGATAATTAAAGGGAAAGTGTTCTCATTAGTAATTATCCTGGAATATCAAATCTCAGTTTATCGTGAAGTCCAATTTAAAATGTCTTGGCATGGTCTTAAACTATTCCTCTATTTTTGAGGTTATGCATCCATTAGAACTTTTTACAGGAGGCTGGGAAAAGACTTGTGTGTCCTTGTGCAACTTCACAATCCATTATTGTGTTTAGCTAGACAAAGGGGGTCATTTATTGGGCCATTGACAATATGATCAAAGAAATACAAGTAGCAACATTTACATTTTTGCTTTCTGTTCATTTTAGGACACACTTCCACCGTCACCGTCTTTCAATCCCAGGCTTCCTTCACCAGGAAGAGTAAATGGTGATAATACTTTGTTTTACTATATATTGTTTCCCCTACTACTAACACCACTATCTCATTACAACACCAGCATCAGCCTTCTGCCAAGTAGTAACAGAAGTCTGGGGTCTTGTAGGTTGGCTTCCCAGTAGAGGAGAAATCATTGATGCAGAGCTTGAGTATATTCTAAGCATAGCTTAGAATTTTAACACATAAACCTGCTCTGGAACAGAGGTGGTCAAACAGTAGGCAGGGCAATCTCTTCCCTCAGGAATCTCAGTCCAACACTAAAGCCCACTTTCCAAGGGGCAACTTTGCCTTAAGACAGGTTTCAGAGTGGTAGCCGTGTTAGTCTATCAGGAAAAAGAACAAGGAGTACTTGTGGCACCTTATAGACTAACAAATTTATTTGAGCATAAGCTTTCGTAGACTAAAACCCTCACAAAAGCTTATGCTCAAATAAATTTGTTGGTCACTAAGATGCCACAAATACTCCTCGAACTTTTTGCCTTAAGAATTGACTCTAATCAAAGACCACGGCAGAGAGCAAATTTTCCTGCTGCTCACACAGCTCCCTCTACACAGAACCTTGTATAACAAAGCTAACAATATACAGCATGTCTTCCCAAGACTTAGCATTTGCTTGCATGTTGAGAATATGAATTTGGAAGATAATGTATACAATACCAAGTGGTGATTGACAACTGCCATAACAATACATGTGCAATCCTATGAGATTATTTCCTTTTGCAGCAACCCTCACACCTCAAAAAATGTAGCTAATAATCTAGAAGGAAAGATTCTACCATGGTGTAAACTGATGCCTTTGAAAATTCAGATCGATCTGGGGGGCATTTTTTAGCTTGGCAAAGTTTGGTGGGATGGGTAGTAAATATCAGGCTTATAATGAAAGTCTTGTTGAAACCTTATCTACAGTTAATGGTAGAGATCAGCATCACTCAATAATAAAATAAAAATTGCAGAAGGCTGTTTTTTCTTTCTTTAAATGCAATTTAGTTTTCCTTTCTTCCTGGTCTCATTGTGGGTTTACTTAGCTATGCTCCCCTTCAGGCAGAAATGGAAACCAGAGGAGTTGCATTCTTTCAGTCCATTTCTGACAGCGAGTGTGGCTGCATCAAGCTAAGTACTTAAAGTTTTGCCCATTGCTCTTTAAAGCAGCTGTACAGAACTTAGCTGTTTTGGATCATGGTGGTTAATATAGACCTTTTCCTGCAATTTCAGGGCACATTCACTAGGCCTGTAGCTACTGAATTTCCCGCCAAATGTACTACTCACTCAAAAGCACTGTTTCATCTGGTTATCTGATATTATGCCATTTGCATGATATATGATGAAAGAAAGGTTCACCCAAAACTGGGTCAAGTTCACTTTGAAATGTTTATAAACCGCAGCAAAACCTTCAACTGGTCTAAGTTCATAAAGAAACCAGGCCATTTTACTTGGGTTCAGCTTTTATAATGCATGCCTCTTATAAACTGTAGTTTCAAGGGAACATATTCCCTTCTCCACATGGCATTTACATACTCCTCATACAATCAAACAAAATATCCTTTTTATATAGCCATAAGTCCTGGAGCTTTATGTTATGTCCAGGGGAAGGAAAATCAGCTCATTAAGGGCCAACTCCTTCCCCCTGCACGGGCATGTTAAGGCCCAAGAGGCAGCAGAATGACTGTGCTTTCAAAGGGTATGTAGCAGAGCAGGAGTCATCTGCACTCCTCATCACAGCACAGAATGGGATCAGTCTATGTCACTGTGTAGGGGGTTGAGCAAGGGCACAGCAGCCACACAGAGCACTGGAAGAAGAATCTAGTCCAGAATCCTGTTCCTAGCAGACAGGGCTCTCCATCCCAGCTGCTGGCACCAGATTGCAGATAGTGTCAGCAAGGAGAGCAAGGACTGAACGGCTACTGAAAAAGCTACTGTTTTATTCCTAGATACGGTCCCTTCAATTCAAGGTTGAAGCACATTAGCAGGATAATATAGGCACAGCTGTATTTCATTATTTTAAAGAACAAAAAAATTTCCACTTCTAGACTCAGATGCCTTTCATAGCACTAAAAACAAACAGCACAAAAATCAGAAGTGCACAGTACCTGCATTTTACTACAACTCTGAGCACACAGATAGGACCCAGAGAGACTTGTATGGGTTTGGTTTCCAGGAACTTTAATGTTGTGTTTTGTTGTAATGAAATGGTAGCATGAGTCACATTAGCAATTGAGTTGCGCTTTCAGTTCTGTTCTGATAATTAACTACTGTAATAATAATAATAATTTGTGCTTAGGTGATACCTCTTATTTGGGGAGGGCAGACTGGTTTTCAAAAGGTGAGTATTGTCCTCATTTTCTGCACAGAAAAACAAACAGGGAGGTTCCATAATTTGCAAAGTTACCCAAAAAATCTCTGGCAGTTGAGAACAGAAACCAGGTTCCCCGACCTTCTCTAGCCACTAGACCACACTGCATCCTCCAGTTCTGTTATCTGTGCACTTCACTCGTGGACTACGTTTGCCTTTCGTTTAAGCCTACACTCTGTAGTTTTCCCATCCCTTCAGTCTCTCCTGACCACACACTGGCCTTCTAAAGGGAGAAATATTTTGTAACAGACAAGATGGACTTTCAACACTTCTGTAACAACTCTCATTTTAAAAAGAAAAGTAGATATAAAGAATAGCCTAATTTAAGATCTAGGGACAAATTCAACAAGTCTCCTTCAGCTACAGCCCTACATAAAAGGACAGCTTGTTTCTACCACAGTTAACTGTTGCTTACTTCACACAAGCACCAAACACTGGGAGAACCGTTTGGTTCTCATTTGATCTCTAACCCCTTACCCAATTTCCTTCCTCTCTGACTCACCCTGCCAAACTTAGCCAGCCCCTCATACACCCCTTTTATACTGTGTGCAGGGGTATGTGTAGGAATTAATTAACTCCCCACAGCTGGCCCAGCTAATCCCTACAGGCTGTGTAAACCTCTAACCAGAGAGTAAGGGTTAACCCATTCACTCCCAGTGCCTAGGGGGGGCCTCTACACCTTCTCATATATACATGTATTTATATCAGTTTGCATATTTCAGCTTTCTGGACCCATAAAATCTTTCAAGCAACAATCTCAAGTTCCACATCAAAAAGACACAGGGATATATGATTTTAAATGAGACATAAGTATCTGCAACACATTAAAAACCAAAGTTTGTGTTTATGACCATTATTGTAGATCCAATCCATGCAAAACTGATCTTGTCCTGCAGAAATTAAGAAGAAAAGCAGGGCTGGTGCTTTTCATCAGACAGTAAGTTCTGTGTCATTCATGTTTGTACCTTGCAATAAATATATTATTGAATGCTAATAATAATAATAACACATGGCATTTATATAGCACCTTTCATCTGAGGACCTCAGCACTTTGCAAACAGCTACAAACGTCACAGATGCTAACAACATGGCCTAGGTTCTTTTCCAGTTAAACTTTCAAAACTTTATACACCATATGAGCATGTTAAAACCAGGAAATGAAAGTGCTTGTGACCCCACAGAATTCAACATAGATTCAGTTTTAAATCTGGTGCAAATATTTGGCCACACTCGCCTTGGAGTGTCTGGAATTAGAATATTATTGTTACATTTTTTCTTATCATCACATCAAGGGCTTCACTAAGCCAAAGTCTGCTCTGGTAGATGTTCCCCTCCAGGGAAAGATAGCTCAGTAATTTGAGCATTGGCTTACTTAAACTCAGGGTTGTGAGCTCAATCCTTGAGAGGGGCCATTTGGGGATTTAGTTGGGAATTGGCCTGGCTTTGAGCAGGGGGGTGGACTAGATGATCTCCAGAGGTCCCTTCCAACCCTGATATTCTATGACCTAGACCTTTCACAGCCCCACAAGACATCTGAAAACTCATTTTCCCCAGAGGTGGGCAGCAATGGCTAGAAAGAGGGCTTGACCAGGAGAATCCCTTAATGCAGCCTACACCATCAGTGATCATATTGAGCCCTCCCACACACTAAACATAGATTCAGAGCTAAATTTCCTCTTACAGTATTGTCTGTGGATGCACCCTTTGTAAATAGTACTCCACATGTATGTACAATGAGTGACTGCTGAATAAGGAGATTAAAAAAAAAAACTACTGGATTGAATCCAGACATATGAAACACTATGTGGTCATTATATATTGGATTGGGGAACACAACATAATAAAATCCTGGCCAGATCTTTGGCACTCAGTTAAATGAGCCAGACAAGGACCTGCCCAGCAATTTCACATACAGAACTGAAAATGTTCATATGTACACCCTAGCTAATGGAAGGTGGTGTTGTCTAGTGGGTAAGGCACTAGACAGGGAGTCAGGAGACCTGAGTTCTGTGTTCTACACAGGTATTGAGCTGATGTATGACCTTCATCAGATCACTTCATCTCTCTGTTTGTTTTTTCTATTTAGATTGCATAGCTCTTTCCATCACTGGAAATTGTTCAATCAAGATGGGATTTTTTTTCTAAAGATATGCTCTAGTTCAAACAGGAATTAATTCATCGAAGTTCTTTGGCTTGCGTTATGCAGGAGGTCAGATTAGATGACCACAATGGGCCATTCTGGCCTTACAATCTATGAATCTCTTTGGAGCAGAGACTTAAAATGTGTTTGCACAGGGCTGACACTATGGGGCTCCAACCTCAGCTGGAACCTCTAGGCATTGGCTCAGAAAGAGAGTGAGAATGCCTACATAACCCAGGCTAAAGACTTACCTGAAGGATGGGAAACACCTGTTCATATCCCTTCTCCTCATAAAGTAGACAGGTCTTCCACATCCCAGATGTGTCCCCTAACCACTGAGCTAAAGGTTATAAGAGAGACCGGCAGCTGGCTACTTGGGGTGGAGTTAGGCAGGCCCATTCTGGATCAGGGAAGACAGGCATTGCTCACCTGATTTGAAGATTGCACTGGGGTTTAGATGTGCAATAGGGATCTGGAGCCCTGTCTTTGTGTATGCCCAGAGACAGAAAATTAAGTGCCTAAGGAACATTACTGTGCAAGTGTAGATGCTGAGTGACTTTAGACACCTACAGAATAAGGCAGCAGCCCAGCAAGAGTTTTGTGGATTGCAGTAGCACCTAAATCTGGGATTAAGAAACCTAAATCTGGAGTTTAAGGGCCTAAATCCCTCTGTGGGTCTGGAACCTAGTGTCAATATAATATCAGATAAGGGAGTATAAAGAGCCTGTTAATCAGCCTTTTTAATGCTAGGGTCCAAATGCCTAGCTTAATACAATGTTCTTTCTTGTACAAAAGAGGACACAAAATAATTTTGAATATTCAGTTTGCCTGATCTCTTCTGCCCCTCTCATATGCACCTTCCCTCCCTCTCCCTGATTCACCATCTCCAACCCCAAAAATGACTAGTTCATGTTTATAAAAGTCATGTCACCAAGTCAGGAAATAAAAATGAAACCATGTGACCTAGGTAATCAGTCACACACAAGAAATAACTTGTAACAAGTAACCATAGCTTGTGAATTACAGATCATTCATAGGGTGTCATTTGTTCACAAAAATGATTAAGTTACAAATAATGAACAAATTTGGAGAAAGCGCAATCATTTCAGAGACAATTCATTTAAAGAAGAATTGAATCTGTCAGATGAACTATTTGCTATGAATAGTTTGACCAGCTCTGCTCATAAAGTAACTAAATCCAGTGAGCACACAGTGCAAACCACTATAGGACAAAAGTATTTACATAATATCCATGTGTGAAAGCCAGAGAGAATGCATATTTTAAAAGGCATGCTAATCATCCTGGAAAATCATAATGTAAAATTAGCATGTAATAGATGTAAGATAGCAAGCAAATAAGCCCAGGCATCAAATTCAGCCAGAATAGTCCAGAACAGTGTTTTGCTTCCTTGCTGATCGTGTTTTGTCTCACGGATCCAAGAATGTAATTTTTGCAATGCACAGACCGGAGCTCAGAATTCCCTTAAATTCATGCACATCCAAGCTGTAGAAATGGGCTGAGGAGGTGATATGCATGTGTGGGATATGTTTAGGCTAGAATCAAGGAGATGAATTTTGAAACTAAATTAGGATTGGTGTTTGGGATTGATGGTACCAAAAACGTGTGAGGTGTTCTCACAAGACCTTTGACCCAAATTTGCAGAAATCTCTTAAAATCAGCTGTGCTCATGGGCTCAAACATACAGGAGTTCCATTTCAGTTTTGGATCTGTCCCAGAATCAAACCCATAAGTGCCGGTTCAGATCCAAACACACACAAATCAGATTCAACATTCTGCTCTAGGCCAATTTCCAGTGGCCATAGCTAGGTCACTTTTTTAAAAAAACAGTTAATATCCATTTCTGGTAACTATTGACAAGCAAAGTACCCCTGTGTGCTTCAGTATTTCCATTTTCACTATAGTTACTCAATATGTGAGTGCGGGTTGGGATCCTATTTGGAGCTTTATTAGGAATCATTTTTTCTTAATTTAATCAGAGAGTTGTTCTTCTCCTCTTCCTTTATTTGAAAACAGCTCTGCCATTTTGTCTTCATTTTCAGCCAAGAGTTAGTTCTGACCATGTTTCAGGCCAGGAGGATATTTATGAGAAAGGACAGTGGTTTTCAAATATGTTTATATTGGTGAACAGGTTTAAATAGGGAGTCCTTCATGAACCACCTTCACTCTCGATCTCCCAATCCCAATCCCACACCTTTTGGTCATTGCCTGGGGGGAAAGTCTTATTAGGACAGTATTAGGGACAGGACATTAAAATGCACCTACTTTACTGTGAAGGGTATAGATGCTAGGTCAAGTCTCCTATTTTTTACCTGCTCTGTTTAATTTCCTCTTCCTGGGACAAATCCTGAAGTCAGTGAGAACAGGAATGGGCTTCAAGTACTCACAAGCATCACTGCTTGAAGACTGATGGCTGCCTCGCTCCTCTGATTGAAAAGCTTCCATGGACAAATCCTAAGTGTGCCTTGGACCACAGTTTGACATTGGGTGAGATAGGATAACTCACTCATTTAAAAACCGATGCCTGCTCTTCATTTTCAGGAGCTTTATTTAAAGGGAGATGATAACTGACAACACAATTGCTTAGGCAATGCAATATTTCCTTTGCATTTACAAGCCAGTTTGCTTGGTTAAGACTTCTGTACTCCTCATTTCCACTGCTGCGAACTGTGCTGGGAGCCACCTAGTTGCCACTTCCTACTCTAGAGGCAGCTGCTTTTCAGTGGTGCTTTGTAGTTGTATTGTTGCAAAGTGCTTTGGGATTTTCAGGATGGAAGACACTATAGAAAGGTGAGATATTGTATTGTGTTTCTGATTAAGATTATTATTAAACCTTCACTTTGTATTAGCCAGTTCTTTTCGTGGCTCTTAACAATCACTTTACTACTACAGCAAAATGTCATCAGTCCTTTCAAATTAGAGATAGGGCCCAACTATATCCATTTAAACATCATTATCCAACCCCAGAACCCTGGGAGATTTTAATGAATGGGACCTGCAGCTTATTCATCCCTACATTTATAAAACAAAACTGATTTGATTTTGCAAACCCCAAAATACCCTTTAATTTGCCTATTTCTATATGCGGGATGGGTTAAAACCAGAACCATTTAACTGAATCACGGGCTCCCCTCAAAATTGTGAGGAGTTCAAATACATCCAAATCAACAATGAACATAGTTTTGTCCATCTGTACTTCAAATCCCTACTTTAGTGTAGCTCTAGAATATGGCATACTGTGAATAAAAAGGCAGTCTCTTTTACTGTTCAGATCATCTGAAACAAAAACAGTAATTAGAACACACAAACACACACACACACACAAAGGAAACCTTTATCAGCCTAAGTTAGTCCAAATGGTCCAGTAAGGAAACAAAAAAGAAGGAACAAATGCGTTGTGCAAGCAGCCTAGTCATTAACAGCTCTACACAGAGACGGGAGCTTAACTAAAACATTATTGTTGAAATGAAGAAATAAAAAAAAGCAACCCACAATTATGACATTCAATTATTCTATTAAGTGAAATTAACTATTCTTCTTGTTCTTTAAAAAGAGCAAGATAAAGCACAGGAACCAAATAATTAGGTCAGCAGCAATGAATTCTGAAGAAAGGCTGTCTAGACTTCTATTTTCAAATTCAAGTGGTTGGGTTTTGTGTGTGTGTGCGCGCGTGTGTGTTTGCTCCTTTGAATTCTCAGGGTGGTCACATTAATAAATTTGCCCCGGCAGGTATAGCAAAGTCTGAATCAAGGTGTAGCATTCTCGCTTTGATGTCGGCTGTCACACTTGAATGCCTCTGGATCTCTTTGGCTGCCGTCAAGTCTGTTGTCGTGGGAAACCAGGTAAACCAGAGCTGTTCTGCTCTTTGGCACAAGTCGAAGGAGAATTGGTTCAGACTTCTTTGAAGCTGTGAGGTATTCTGGTCTTTACCAATCATACACATAAAATGAACATATCCAGTAGCAAACTTTCAAATAAAAACATATTGCTTCTCACTGGGCTCTTACCAGAGATCAATTATCAAGCATCTGTTTGAAAAAGGTCCTCTAATTAGGAACCATACAATGGACCAAGATAAATAGTGCATTGCAATATGTTTAGCAAATTAGAACACGAAACACAGAAAAACATATAGAGGAGGAGAGGTGGAGGAATACTTTCTTTGGCTGGGAAGTTGGACATTTAGAGACAGAGAGCAGAGAATTTCCCCAGCTTTTCCTTGCCTACAAACAAACAAACAAAGAAACACACAAACAATGCAACACCCAATGGTGGTTATTACTATTAAGGACCTTCTTTTCTGTCCATAAACAAGCATTCTCAAATGAATAGGCAATGTAAAAATAAGAATCCAACATTAGCTTTTTCTTGGGCACAAGGAGGCTCATTGCAAAGACAGAGCCTGTTATTTTTAAGTGTGATGTATGTTAGAAACTCCAATGGATTGCATCTCTGTTTAGCTCAGTGGTTCATAGCACAAAAACTTTCATACACATTGTTCTAAAATGTCTAAAATGTTTCCATTTTAAAAGAGGGTGAAACCAAGATTGAATGTTCTTAGAAATTGGTCATTGCACTATATTCTAAGGATGTTATGTAAAGTAAAGTACAAACTTCTCCCTGGAGCACTAAAACCTGAAGGCACAGACATTTTAATGGAAGCCTTCAGTATGCTACAGATCCTATCCTCAAACCCATACTCACATAACTACTCCTTGCTCATGCAAGCAGACACACTGAAGTCACCACGAATTTCTGAGTGAACATTGAATAAAAACTGGGTAAGGGCCTCAAGATTTGCCCCATTTAAGATTAAATGAAATACAGAGTATGAAAGTACAAAAACAACTATTAATACTTTTAACCTCATTTTTTAAAATCCAACACAAGTGCATTGATTTATTCCACTCCCTCACACTTGCCATCTCAATACCTAGACCGAAAGTAGGGCTAGAAAAATTCTTCCAAAGCCACCTTAAGCTGAACTAGCATAATAGTAAGGTCTATTTAACTTGGGGGTGAGAGGAGGAGGTCAGGGAGAAATTTGAGCAAGCATATAAAATCCAATCAAGTCCAATTGCTGGAATTCACCTTGTTACACGGGTCTCCTGACAGAATACTGAGCAATATAGACATAGTTAAAATATACCACACACTTTGAAATAAAAAAATAAGGTAGAAAACACTACAGGTAAGAGTGCACTTATTTATATCTTCTGGAGAGAAAAAGTGGTAAATCACAGTTGCTGTGGGAAAACAGATAGTAAATTATTTCTCAAGGAATTTCTAAAGAAAGCTCCAAAGATATTGAGTATTACTTGCATCCAAAAAGCATCTTATGTCAGGAATAGCCTTAAGAGCATTTCTAATTAGACTTAAATTTACAGAGGATTAATGTCTAAACTGTACTGGGAGACACTAAAGTGGATCCTGATTTGGGAACTATAATGCAGTCCAACAACAAAAGCTAGTAGAAAATGATCCAGGCAATTTCATCCTGTGACGAAGAGGCATCAAACAGCATTATACAACATCAGGCTACTCATTTGGAGGACATCCTGTTATCTGATGCATTATGGTAGACTGCCAGAAACTCTTGGGCCAATTTAGTTATGACATGTGTGGAACTAGTACTCTGGTCAACTCAGTCACTTGAGTGTACAAGTTGTCACATTTGCTCTTTATTTGGATTTTTCTATCTGATGTAGATGTTCAGTATCACATTATTATTTATCATTATTAATTAGCAGCAGTATTATGTTAGTGCCTAAGGGCCCTAGTCATGGACCAGGACCCCATTGTGCTTGGCGCTGTACAAATACCAAATTACTATTATGTCAGTGTTAATAATAGAACATAGGGATACATTTTCAAAATTGCCTAAGATCCAGATCCTCAACGATATTTTGGCAGGGCCCCCCGGGGGGGGGCAAGTGGGGCAATTTGCCCCAGGCCCCGGGCTCCGCAGGGGCTCCCATGAGCATGGCTGAGGCTCTCTCCCCAACCCCACATGGCCCCATCTCCTCCTCTCTCCTTTCCTGGAGTCTCAGCCCATCCAGCAGCATCCTGGACAGCTGCAGCCTGGCTTTGGCCGGGCCCCTAAGACGTGTGATGAGGGGGCAGGGCTGCAAGCTCCAGGCTGAGTGGAGGGAGCTGAGCTCAGCGTAGAGCTCCCAGCCCCGCCCCCTGACCACGTGGCTCTGAGCGGGGCAGAGCTCAGGCCCCAGCAGAGCCATGCTGCCTCTGTCGAGCAAAGCTCCTGGATGTGCTGAGGCTCCGGGTGAGGGGGGAGCCAGGGGTAAGGGGTCAGGGCTGTGGGAGTTGGCTAAGGGGCAGGGAGTCCCAGGGACAAGGAAGGGGCAGAGGTTGGGGGGTGATCAGGGGACAGGGAATGGAGGGGTTGGATTTTGGGGTTCCAGGGGTCTGTCACTCAGCGAGGGGGTGATAGGGGTCGGGGCAGTCACGGGACAGGGAGCAGGGATGGGGTCCTGGGGTGGTAGTGGAGGGTCTCTGGGGGATGGTGAGGGGGCAAGGAGCAGGATGGGTCGGGATTCTGAGGGGGGGCGGGCAGTCAGGGGGCAGGAAGTGGGTAGGGGTCGGATAGGGGGAAGGGCCAGGCTGTTTGGGAGGCACAGCCTTCCCTACCCTTGTCATAAACAGATAGCTAAGGGTTAATGTCTCTTTCACCTGAAAAAAAACGTAACCTGAAGCACCTGACCAGAGGACCAATCAGGAAACAGGATTTTTTCAACTCTGGGTGGAGGGAAGTTTGTGTGTGAGTTCTTTGTTCTGGGGTCTTCTGTCTGCCTCTCTCTCAGCTATGAGGAGTGATTTCTGTTTCCTGCTTTCTAATCTTCTGTTTCCCAGTTGTAAGTACAAAAAGATCAGATAGTAAGTTATATAGTTTTTTTCTTTTGTATTTACATGTTTATAGTTGCTGGAGTGCTTTGAATTGTATTCTTTTTGAATAAGGCTGTTTATTCAATATTCTTTTAAGCAGTTGACCCTGTATTTGTCACCTTAATATAGAGAGACCATTTTTATGTATTTTTTTTCTTTTTATATAAAGCTTTCTTTTAAGACCTGTTGGAGTTTTTCTTTAGTTGGGAACTCCAGGGAATTGAGTCAGCAGCTCACCACGGAATTGGTGGGAGGAAGAAGTCAGGGGGAAATCTGGGTGTGTTAAATTTACTAGCCTGACATTGCATTCCCTCTGGGTGAAGAGGGAAGTGCTTGTGTTTCCAGGACTGGAAACGGGGGAGGGTGGAATCCCTCTGTTTAGATTCACGGAGCTTGCTTCGGTGTCTCTCTCCAGGAACACCTGGAGGGGGGGGAAGGGAAAAGGTTTATTTCCCTTTGTTGTGAGACTCAAGGGATTTGGGTCTTGGGGTCCCCAGGGAACGTTTGGGGGGACCAGAGTGCCCCCAAAACACTCTAATTTTTTGGGTGGTGGCAGCTTTACCAGGTCCAAGCTGGTAACTAAGCTTGGAGGTTTTCATGCTAACCCGAAGACCCCAGAACAAAGGACTCACACACAAACTTCCCTCCACCCAGAGTTGAAAAAATCCTGTTTCCTGATTGGTCCTCTGGTAAGGTGCTTCAGGTTACTTTTTTTTTCAGGTGAAAGAGACATTAACCCTTAGCTCTCTGTTTATGACAACCCTAAAGCTGATTCAGCAGCTTGAGGCTTGCAGAAGAGCCAAGGTGTTAGCTTTTCCATTGGGCTACCATCCCTTTCACTTCTCAAATGCCAAATTATAGTCTATATTTAATTTCAGTGCCATAGGGAGATTCATGTCAGGGGAGGGTAGCTTCATTTAAAATTAGCCACTGGGGGAGAGATCACATGAGAAGAGAATATCCTACACCACCTACCTCCTTCCCAACCCTCCCCCTCCCCGACATTTCCTGAGGCTCCAGAGGGGTTAATTCAGTGGTTCTCAAACTTTTGTACTGGTGAACCCTTTCACATAGCAAACCTGTGAGTGTGATCCCCCTGCTTATAAATTAAAAACACTTTTTAATATATTTAACGCTATTATAAATGCTGGAGGCAAAACAGGGTTTGAGGTGGAGGCTGACAGCTTGTGGCCCCCAGTAATAACCTCGTGACCCACTGAGGGGTCCCAACCCCCAGTTTGAGAACCCCTAGGGGAATTTAATTTTAACACCCTGTATCCATTCACGTGCATGTGCTATTTTGAGCATTTCAGTTTTCACAACATAGGCTCATCCTAGATTTGGAACAAGCTCAAATGCTCAATTTGTGGAGTATGTACATAGTCTATACTAAAGACAAACCCACAGTAACCGTCTCCAGTTTGTGAGGGACTCCATGGAGCCAGTCTCTAGGAAACAGATAGATTCATGGAGGTTAAATCCATTAATGGCTATTAGCCAGGATGGGTAAGGAGTGGTGTCCCTAGCCTCTGTTTGTCAGAGGTGGAGATGGACAGCAGGAGAGAGATCACTTGATCATTACCCGTTAGGTTTACTCCCTCTGGGGCACTTGGCATGGGCCATTGTCGGTAGACAGGATACTGGGCTGGATGGACCTTTGGTTTGACTGTTCTTATATTCTAACTTAAATGAACCCAAAGTTATGGAGACAGATATGAGTCAAGGAAGCCAGCAGAGTATCAGAAACCTGGAAAAATCTCTGAATGGATGGGCTCAGGCGTTTGGTCACAAGCTGAGGTGGTTCAAAAAGTTTTGGATTTTTTTTTAAGCAGAATTTTTTTATTGTTTCTTTAAACAATCAAACACAGCAAGCAGCAGATATTTGGCCACACACTTCTGAAACCCCAAACCATATTCAGGTTATGGCAGACTAATTTCAGCTTTTCAATTAAAAAAACCACAACAAATTTTGAAGGAAAGCAGACATTGTCCGTGATTTTTTTCTGCTTTTTAAAAACCCTTAGTTTTCAATCCAGAAACAGTTTTGACGGCGCAAATTTGTCCAATCCTTTTAATGAGCATTAGTGCCTTTTAGCGCTAGCTGATGCTGAGAACCAGTGATACCTTGTAAAGAAGTTTTCTCAAAACTGGGTTTGTGCCAAGATGCAGAAGGTTTATTTTTCCCAGGGCTGCCCATGGGGGGGGGAACAAGTGGGGCAATTTGCACCAGGCCCCACAGGAGCCCCCATGAGAATATAGTATTGTAATTTTTTTTGTGGAAGGGGCCCCTGAAATTGCTTTACCCCAGGCCAGCTGAATCTTCTGGGTGGCCCTCTATTTTGGCATCTAACTCCCATTGCTGGGCACCTAAGTAGCTTTAATGATCGAGGTCTAAGTGATTTAGGAGCATAAGACCAATTGGCTTTGGGATTTAGGATTTTAAGTCAATTAGATGTGTTTGAAAATTGTATCCTATATTTTCATGCTACATTACTGAAATTTCCTAATCAATCATTTAGAAAAGAAAGAGTAAGAACAAAATGATCCTCAAAATTATAAAGTTTAGAGCATAATATACAGACAGTTCTGCTCTCTATTCTCACAGGTGGCCAAACTCTAATTCCCTAATTTAATTTATTAGTTAAAGCCTATGCTAACTGGCAGGACAAATCCAGACAAAAGTCCCTTTTTAGAGCCATACCCAGACTAAAAAACACCCCACATCCAAACAGCAAAGAAAATTCATACACACATCGAAGTACCACTGAAAGACAGAAAATGCATTTCGGATCATTCAATCTCCCTGCCAATACACATGTGTTCCTTGCTGTACATTCTAGGCCGCTGTAAATGTCCCAATAATGGGGCTTTCATTGCTTGGCTTTCAAATCTGTTCCCTGGCCCTATACATCTCACTGTTAGCCAATTTGTCCCAGAGATTCAGCTTAAAATGTTCCTTTTCTTTATCTCACTCTCTTCGCTCCAATTTATACTTCCTCATGATTCCTCTCCCTCCTTGCAAAGTCCAAGCCAAATGGACAATAAGCATAAAGGTCTTAAAAAGCATCTAAACAGAGCAGAATTTGTTTGTGTTTCGCTGTCGTTCCTTTTTTCCAGACTACTGACATCTCTGCAGGTAACGCTTTTGCCTCTGGGCAATAGGCTCATAGGTTCATATTACAATAAAGAGGAAAAGGCTGAGGAAACTCCCTTTTCTCCTAGCCTAGCACTGCATGTGTGCAATGCACTGTATTCCTCCACTGCTTCCATCTGCTACATAAACATTTAATATCCCATGACTGTGTTGAAGAGCTGATAAATTCTGACACTTTGGCCCATTTTCTCTCAGAAACCTACAGTAAGTAGCAGTATATCTGAGATGGTCTATTTGGCAGGAGAATGTATTCAGGGTCTGTACACATTTCTTCAATGCATTTTCAGTATAAACTATTTAAAATGCTGAACTGAATATCTTTCAGTAATTATTGACCTCGCTGCCTGATAAAATAGAAATTAGCCCTCCCCCCAACCCCCCAAACAGCATTAAGATTATTGACGTGAATATTTCTGCTTATTTACAGTAGATAAGAATTAGTAAAAGAGATAAAATGGAGGTTTTGTATTGTCAATTTAACATTAATTACCTAAATCTCTTTGAGGACATGTAACAACCCCCCCGACATTTGTGTCACAAAGATTATGAGAACATATTGCCATATCATAGCATTGCTGTGCTCTTAGACAGAATTCAAATTCAAATCCAGACTAAAGATGCTACATCTGTCACCCTTGCCCAGCAAAGCCCTCTTAGGTTCAAAAGTTAGCCATCCTCCTGCCTTCCTGCACCAAATCTGCTCCTCAACCCTAGAGATTACTAATCCGGATTTCTCTGCACACAGTTGACAGGGAGAATAAAGTTATTGTGCCTTCCTAATAAGTCAGACTAATCACACATTTATAAAAAGAAAATTAGAAACACTCTAGTTCAGCCATTGATATTGAGCAGTAAATAAAGAAATGGCTGGGACAGTTTTAAAATGTATTTATATTTTAAAGCACCATTATAAAATAATTGCTAAATAACTACATTTTGGACTGGCCTGATTGTCCAGTAATCCTCTCCACTGCCACAGGGAACCCAAAAGGAGGCTTAATGCAGACTTTCATTTTGGACTATACAACCAGGAATACCAGATAAAATCATGACAGGGCCAGCTTAATTGTTCTTCCTTCAGAAGTAAAAGGCAAAATTCAGTATCCATTTGAAACACCCAGAGAAATGTAGGTAATGCAATGGTCTTCAATGAAATTTAGCAAATATTATTCTTATTTTTATTGTGGTAGTGCCCAGCACTCCAGTCATGGACCAAAACCCCATAAATACAGAACAAAAAAGATGGAATCCTTCCCCAAACAGTTTACAATCTAAATATTCTATGTTTTAAAACTGTGCCCGGGATCTCTAAGAATCACAGGTAGCGAGGGCTTCAGTTTTATGTCTCCCTCAAAGCACAGCACAGTCAGCTCCTTGTCCCATAACAACATGCGGGGACATAGGGTTAGTGTGGGTTCAGGGAAAAGAGTGCTGCCTATTGGATCACCAATACCACTTTGTGTAGGCTGCCAGATAACAAGTGTCAAAAATCAGGACAGGAAGTCAGGGGTAATAGGTGCCTATGGGTACGTCTACACTACAGGATACATTTGAATTAGCTTAAACTGATTTTATAAAACAGATATTATAAAGTCGATTGTGCGCGTCCACACTAGGCACATTAATTCAGTGGTGTGCGTCCATGGTCCGAGGCTAGCGTCGATTTCTGGAGCGGTGCACTGTGGGTAGCTACTGTAAAAGAATGAGGCCAATAATGTCGATTTGCATCCACACTAACCCTAAATCAATATAGTAATATTGATTTTAGCGTTACTCCTCTTGTTTTGTAGGAGTACAGAAATCAATTTAAAGAGCCCTTTAAATCGATATAAAGAGCAGTGTAGTGTGGACGGGTGCAGCATTAAATCCATTTAACGCTGTTAAAATCGGTTTAACAGCGTAGTGTGGACCAGGCCTATCTGAGAAAAAGACCCAAAAATTGAGATTGTCTCTATAAAATCAGGACATCTGGTCACCATAACTTTGTGTAACATTAGGTGTTCCTTAGCAGTATCCTACCCAAGTACTGACTTTTTTCTAATCTTTTTCTAACCGATTCACTGAAGTCAATGAGAACTGAGGGGCTCAGCACTGTGCAGGAGATGATCAGCACCTCAGATGATTGAGCCCTTAATATGTGAGATCTTACAGGAACACAGCACAAAATGGTATGACTATAGATATAGCCATACATTAGCATAAAATCATGTTGATTCCATCTTCATGTTGTATTATGCACTATTACAAGCAATTTAAAAGTGATCTTATTTGCAGTTACTTCTTTGAAAATAAAATGACTTTTATATTTCAGTTGCTGAAAATCTCCAGTTTTTGCAAGCACCCAAAGGCATGGATATTGTTAAAAACTTGTGACTTTTGAATTCTTATCAATCTATTTGCAATCTATTCAAGCATCCAGAAAAGGAACGGTAAGAGACTATGCTAATGCTTTTGATATTAACCTTTAAGCTTGGTCTAAAATGAAATGAAAACATAACATTCATATGTAAATCCAACTATGTTTCAGGTCCTTCCTTCCCTTGGGCCCTAGCTCCCTAGTTATTCCAGCCACAGAACTGCGGGTTATTAAGGAGAGAGAGAGAGACTTTCCACATATAAAGTCCTGTAGAATTTAATAGGAAATTATCATCTTTCGATGGAATTTTATATCACAGAGAATTATGTGTCTCTCCTTTAGAATTATAGGGGGTGGCATACAAAATTCTAAAGGAAAGGATTCTCTGTTACATTCCATAGAGTGTCTCTGTAATTTTTGTAGGCCCCTATCTCATTTCTATAGCTTCATCCCTAATCAGTTGTATAGCACTTTCCCATAAGGGCTTAAAGGAGGAGGAGCAGGCTGTGATCTGTTTTGACTGAGTTAGGTAGGCTGTGCTTTCACTAAGAGAAACAGATTTTATACATTAAAATCATAGCGGGGACAAGACACCTATAGTTGTAACTTGTAAGGCAGGTGAGGACCAGGTAAAAACAGCATGAAAACCTAGGGTTTACCTCAACGGTTGTTACAAGGAGGAGGGTGAGAAATTGTTCTCCTTAACCTCTGAGGATAGAACAAGAAGCAATGGGCTAAAATTGCAGCAAGGAAGGTTTAGGTTAGACATTAGGAAAAACTTAACTATCAGGGTAGTTAATAGGGTTGCCAGCTCTGACTGACGCTATTGTGGGAGATTCTGCCCCCCCCACCCCAAGATGAAATGTCATTTTCTTAAAATATCCTGCTAAAATCTCCTGGGTTGCTTTCAACAGTCTCCGGGAGATGGATGTCGAATCTGGGAAACTCTAGCCCAATCCTGGAAGGTTGGCAACCCTAGTAGTTAAGCACTGTCCCAAACTGCTTAGGGAGGTTGTAGATCTCCATCATTTGGAGATTTTTAAGAACAGGTTAGATAAACATTTATTAGGAATGGTCTAGTTATTATGTAGTCCTGCTTTGAGTGTCAGGAACTGGACTAGATGATCTCTAGATGTCCCTTCCAGTCCTATACTTGTATGATTCTATGACTCAGTCAGCTAACACATGTTAAAACTAAGTATTATCTTTATATATGGCTGCATAGGCACCAACTTCTGATGGCACTGGTGGGTGCTCAACCACCCTCTGCCCCTGGCCCCACCCTGAGTCCACCCCTGCCCCCACATTCCAACTCCTTCCCCAAAGTCCCTGCCCCAACTCTGCAACCTCTCTTCCCCTATTCCAACTCCTTCCCTAAATTCCTGCCTAGCCCTGCCTCTTCCCCACCTCCTCCGCTGAGCATGCCAGGTTCTCGTCCTCCCCTCTCCCTTCTGGAGCTTATTACGCCACAAAACAGCTGTTTTGCAGTGGCAAGTGCTGGGATGTAGACAAAGAAGCGGGGACGTGGCATGCTCAGGGGAGGAGGCAGAGGCAGAGGTGAGGTGAGGTGGGGCAGGGAGGTGTGGAGGGGAGCTTGGCTGTTGGTGGGTGCAGAGCACCCATTAATTTTTCCCCATGGATGCTCCAGCCCCAGAGCACCCACAGAGTCGGTACCTATATATGGTTTTAAACCTGCTTGAAGACTTTAGACGCTTTGCCTATGGTCTTTCAGATGTCACCAGCCTGAGAAAGTGTGAGTATGTAGTGAATGTTTCCTTTCAACTCCTCTCATTGTTCCTTTCTCTAATTAATGCTGAAAGATCATCATCCTTTCCTTGTGATGTTTGATTATATACATTTCCAAAGCCAGAAAGATCCTAACGTTATAGAGTAGCTTGTGATGACCTCTTAGTATGAACGAGCAGGAGAAGGAGATGAGCGTTGAGAGAAAAAGCTCTTGTTTACAAACATTTCTCTTTAATTAGTAACTATTTATGAAAGAAAATAGCCACAAATACATGATTGGCAAATTGACTTATGTTTAAATAGTGTGTCTAAAGTTTGACTGAGCACAGAAGTTCATCTTTAAATAAACAAATAGTACCATAATGTTATAATCATTAAATATAAACAAGGAGCAGCCATCCTACTAACCTGCCACACTAAAGTTATGCAGGCGCATCTGAGTTTCCTTCAGCTATTTCTGTGAACTGTGAAGAGGTTCAGACAAGGAGAATTCAGTGAAATGCATTATACTCACAATCTTTTATTTCATTGTATTCTTTCCTGCTGTAGTTAAACCCACCGGCATACTGAGGTTGCTAGGAAGGGGAATGGAAGACCATTTTCTAATGTTGTCAACATAAAAAGGTAACGTGCACTCCCTCTGAACGGAGAGCAATGGGGATATACCTCAGCTTTTCAACATTTGCTGTAGTGTTTCCTTTAACACTCTTGGATTAGCTATTGTCTCTGGGGCACCACAGGCAACAACAGAAATAGGCAGGTAAGCAGGGATTTGTCTTGTGTTCCTATTCGCTAGATGGGTGCTTATAACTGCCAGTGGGACTGTCTCTCTGTCTCTCCTATGTCTATCACCAGAGTGTTTAAACACCTTAAAGGAAAATAACAAGAGGTTCATTGCCATGTGATCTCTCTCTTCTCCCATTTGTGGCAGTGAGAAAGTAATAGGTTTTCATTCTGGGGAGGCAGGGGGAGAGGTTCTGTTTGCTTTACTGAGGGAAAACTATGGCAAAGAGCTTTTGCATTTGAATCTGAAGATGGTGAGAGGTTCACAATCACTCTGATTTCTTCAGGAAGAGAGCTCCCGAATCAGGATCTAATCACTGAGAAACAAAATCTTATAGCTGAAAACTCTGGCTTAGATCCTTACTTCAGCTGAGGATTTCCCTGTGCTAGGAGACTCCTCAGACACTGCCTTAAGGTACCTGAATGTCTTATTTGCACAACTGGAGATTTAGAACTTAGGAGAGGCCAAAGATCTGGCCTCATATCTCCAGCTCTCACAAGTCTCACTCTTGTTGTGGATAGCATCTTCCTTTCTGAAGAGTGCAACTGTAGTGAAATTCATGGCTGCAGTGCGAGAGGTGTTAGGTTGGTCCTAGCTCACGAAGAGCTTTGAACGGCTCTCCTGCAGAGTAACCTTGGGAAGGTCACTTCTCTCTTTGTGCCTCAGTTTCCCACTTTTAAAATGATATTTACTTCTTTTGTAAAAGCACTTTGAGATCTGCTACTGAAAAGCCCCTATGTAAGAGCTAGGTGGTATTATTATTATTATTATTATTATTATTATTATTATTGAAGATTAGGCTCATGATCTTGAACTTGATTCCGTGTTTAATGCAGAACCAAAATGGAGTCCACAGCACTGGGATCAGGGGCTTCCCCTTGCCAGTGATGCCTAGTAGTTTTGTGTTCTGAACTGGCTGGAGGTTTTCATATATTTTTGATATACAATATAAACTATATTTATAATGGAAAGGCCTAAAGATTCTTTAGAGGAGCATCTTTGGTGGCTGCTCCCTTTAAACTCACAGTTACAAGCACTGAAGTTCACATTCACTACCAAAGAGTAATCAAGTTTTAATGCAATTTGAGAATGCAAGAGAAACTCTGTTGATAGTTATATAAACAATGAGAAAATCTGTAAAACAATCTGGGGTGAGTTCAGTACAAACATAAAAGAAACTCCTGCCCCAACAATATTATAGTGTAATTTGGACACAGATATCAGGTTAATTAACTGTCACCACCTGATTCGCCGCTCACTGCACTTTGTACAATTATTACACCTATACAAATGATCATTCTTCTGCTTACTTATGACAATGGTGGCATTTTATAACCACTTTGCACTTTATACAGTAGGAAATGGCTCCACAAGGTGCAAGATCATGGAGAATTAGACCTATGAGTTTAAAAGACATGAAACAATGTTGCAAAGTATGGAAAATGCTATAGAAATCGTTGAGGAAGGAAGGATAGAAACATTGGGATAGAGCAATTAAAAGCCTTGATTTCCTCCTCTCTGCCTCCAGCATATGGCAGGGATTTGGACCAGAAACAAGTGATGTCTCCCCAGTGGAGTCTGACTTCTGACCTACAGGACAATGGAGTCACAAGCTATTCTGAGACTTGATTGAGAAGCCACTTCAACATTTCCATAAGTCATTCTGCCATTACAGATCTGTCACAATTTTGTCAAAGTTTTGCAGAATTCTGTTGACACAGTGTCATCTCAATAAATGCCAAGGAAAAAAATGAGTTGGGGCAGGTGCGAGCACAGATTTCAAGTCTAATGCGTGGGCTGCTGCATGTCTTCTGACATAATCTAGGCTCTCATACTCAATGTTTTTCTGCAGCCGTGGTGAACTCTTCCATCCTTTAAAACAATCAATCTCACTTAACTAATTTGAGAAGAAAAAAATTAAAATCAGAATCACTGCTTCCTCTTGCAAAGCATCCTCACCCCAGCTAGGTCTGTTAAAAAAATAACCTAGCAGAAATTTGGGGCCTCATTCTCCTTTACCACTTCACACTGACCTGTCTGGGTAGGCAGACCTTAAATTACATTTACATCCACTCCAAGGACCCTTTACGCTTGCCAGAGTGGTGTAAGGCAGCCTCAGTATAAATGGGGATTCTGGCCATTCTTTTTAAAGCACCCTTGCAGTTGATGTATCAGGCGTACACGTTATTGTCAATTAGTTGTTTTAAAGGAAGCATGCTGCTTTTGAAACACCAGCAACACTGGACATGGACAACACTAGAACTAAAGTCCATAGAACATATCTCTTGTCTAATACTTAGGCTGTAAGCTCCTTGGGGCAGGAACTGTCTTTTTGTTCTGTGTTTGTAGTCCATGACTAGAGCTCCTAGACGATACAATAAAACCAAAAATTAATAATAACAGTTAACTTCATTTTGGGTCCACTGATGTGCAAAAGATGAAAAACAAAAGACCTAATTGTTCCTGTGCCTCCAGAGTATGAGCATTAATACTTCTGAACGTTTATATGAGGGCTCAGTATATAAACAGCTGTCCCTTTAAGACAACATGGGGGAGATGAGTAACGATTAAGTTTCTGCCACTTATTGTAAACATCTCTCATTGAAAAGCCTCTCTTATTAAGAAATGCTGTACATATAGAAAACACAATGATTAGGGAGATCCAGCAGCCCACTGGCAATGGGAAGACAGTAAACTTTGTGGCTCTGGTATCATTAAAATAAATGGCAGCACGCACTGAATATTCCCTTCTATGGTATTGCTTTCATAGCTTATTCCACAGCCTTTCTGAAACAGGTTGGTGGTCTCAGTCCAATTCTTACTGGACAGATATCTCTGCCTCCAAACCTTTTGGCACAGTTGTTAATGTTCTCAGCTGTGAGCCTGAAGACTTAGGCCTAACTCTAGGAGATGGCGTGTGCCTGCTTGCATACCAGCTTGGAGGTGCTTTGTGCCTCAGCCCCTTTAACAAGTATGCCATCTGTGATAGTGGCTTTGATTATCTGGATATCTGTCTAGTAAGGACTACACCAAAACTCCTTATCTCAAATAGGCTAGAATAACCATAAAATAGTAACAACTTTTGATCATTATTTAATTGATCAGGATTCATATCAGTGGCATTGTGGTGGCTGGCTCTGTATCCAATCCCCTGAATCATTCAGTCCCTCAATATATTCTTATATTCTTCCTATATGTACCCTTCTTCATCTGGATTCCTTCCCAGGCAACAGCATGAAGGAGATGAGTTAGGAATGAGATATAAATGGCAAGGGAAGAGTTTACAGTTTTGTACAGAGAATTATGCAAATTTCAGTTTTGCTAGATGGAGTTTGGTCATTTTCACTGAATTTCATCAAAATCTAAAACTCAAAGGGGTTAGAATCATACAGATCAAAATTGATGGAACCACTGAAAAGTGACATGCAACTTGAACTTAAGCAGACTTGTGACTGGATGACTAGCGAAGTTACCATAGACAATAAAGAGGAAGGGATACAGATTGGGATAAGTAAAGAATATGTCAGAGATCTTCTGACCAATTTGAATTAATTCAAATCAGCAGTGCCAGATGCTATTCATCGGAGGGTATAGAAGGAATTAGCTGAAGAAATCTCGGATCCACTGGCAATAATATTTACAAACTCATAGAGGACATGAGAGGTCCCTGCAGACTGGGGAAGGGCTAACCTAATGCCCATCTTTAAAAAGTGGGGAGAGGAGGAGCCGGGGAACTATATGCCAGTCAGACTGACTTCGATACCTAGGAAGCTACTAGATCAATGTATAAAACGTTCAATTTGTGAATACCTGGAGGATGAAGGGGTAATCCCTAGCAGCCATCGTGGATTTACCAAGAAATCATCATGCCAAACCAACTTGATTTCCTTCTTTGACAGGGTAACTGATTTGGTGGGTGGGGAAATGCCGTGGACATAATATACTGGGACTTCAGCAAGGCTTTTGACACAGTCTCACACGACATTCTGATAAGTGAGCTGGAGAAATGCAGGCTTGACAGAACTACCATTAAATGGATACATAATTAGTTAAACAACTGCAAACAAACTATTTATGGAATGATGTTGCATTAGAGGGAGGACTCGAGTGGAGTTCTACAGAGATCTGTTCTGGGTTTAACCAGTCTTTATTAATAACCTGGATGTAGCAATAGAGAGCATACTGATTGAGTATGACCATGACACAAAGCTGGGTGGATGCCAATAATCTGGAGGATAGAGCTAAATTTCAGAGACATCTTGATAAATTGGAGGACTGAGCTATAGACAACAAAATGAAATTCAACGAAGACAAGCATTAAGGTGCTACACTTAGGGAAGAAAAAACCAAATGCACAAATACAGAATGGGAGAGAACTGGTTTGGCATCAGCATTGCTGACATAAATCTTAGAGTTGTGGTAGAATACAACCTCAACATGAGTCAACAATGCAATGCTGTTGCAAAAAATGCAATTTTAAGGTGCATTAAGGAAGGCAGAGCATTCAAGTCACTGGAGGTGATAGTACTGCTCTACTCAGTGCTGGTCAGGCCTTGGCTGGAGTACTGTGTCCAATTTTGGTCACCAATGTATAGAAAGGATCCAGAGGCAAGTGACGAAGATGATCAGAGGGATGGAATGCAGGCCATGGGAGCAAAGGCTGAAGGAACTGGGTATGTTTAGTTTGGAAAAGAGGAATTTAAAGGGGGGTTAGATAGCAGTCTTCAGATATTTGAAAGGCTGCCATAAAAAGGATGGAGAAAAGTTCTTCTCTTTTGCCACAGAGGGGAGGACAAGAGGCAAAGAGTTCAAACTGCAGCATAGCAGATTTAGATTAAATCTCAGGGGAAACTTCCTAATGTAAGAACAGTAGGACAATGAAACAGACAGCCTAGGGATGGTATGGAAGCTTCTTCACTGGAGATTTTCAAAAAGAGGCTGGACAGACATCTGTCTTGGATATTTTAGATACAACAAATCCTGCATCTTGGCAGAGGGTTAAACTAGATGACCCTTGCGGTCCCTTCTAACCCTATGGTTCTATGATTCTATTACTTCAGTTTTATGGGCCCTATGAGAAGTAACAGATGCAGATCCCCATGCAAATCCCTCCACCACTTATGCCCCAGTTGTCTTCTGCCTTTTCCTGATCTCCCTCAGGCTAAGACAAACCCACTCCTCACCTCTTTGTATAGTGTTATAGCTTCTGGGAAGTCAGGAGGCGGAGCCAAAGTGCAGTTTCCCAAGTAAGGAGCAGAGCAAGACAGCTAGTGAATTCAGTCCACATTGGCCCACAGGTATCCAGAAGGGATCATAGATGGAGAATCTGAGATGCTTCTCTGACCGGTGGGTCATGTGTGAGCTCATGGCATTAGGAAGATCAGGACCCTATTCAGTTGCATAGGTTGCACAGACCTAAGATCACCAATAGCTCTAGCCAACAGAAATACATATATATTTTCAATTATTTGAACAGAGAGCACCAGTCATTAAGAAGCTGGTCAGGATGTCTTTAGAATTAGGATATTTGATAACTGTCTGAGTGTGCACAGATAGAGGCACATTTTGAAAACCTGGTCATAACTGACACTACATAATTGTCACAACACCCCAGTGAGGCTGGTCTGTATTAGCAACCCACAGTTTATAGGTGGGGAAGGTGAAGCAGAGAAATTGAACACATTGTTTTATTAAGCTAAGTTGGCACAGCCCAGAACTACAAGACAAACTGCACAAACAAGGAAGGGAGCGGGACACATCTGAAAGTATTTTGTCAGTTACTTAGGAAGAAAAAATACATTAGTGCTAATGTTTCAGATTTGTGCTGCCAGCCCATTAAACCCAACATTTGATGCCACAATGCCCATGAACTCAACAATCTTTCTACTTAGTAATTATATAAGTTGTAAAATGTCATAATTTTTTTCATAAAGGTTATCCTAGGTGGACAAAGGTGAGTTACTTCTAATATTGGCAGCTGGGTTGCATATGCTACTGGTGCGCGTACACACATGCACAAAAATCCTCATTATTAAATCACAGGGCAATTAAAAAATTAAAAATTTCATAAGACCCCACATAAAAGAAATACAAGTGTTTAATGATGGATTATAAAGTGAAAGTGAGAAAAAAAGTAAAAGCTCAGCTGTCTCTGGGGCTTCCCTTGTAGCCTGTGATACTGATTTCTGTCTTCACCCTCTCACAAGCCGCAAGAGCTAATAAATTCCTGGCTCCCCTGCCTGGGAGCCAAGGCCGATTAATATCTGCCTACCTTGTTACCTAATTCATTATGGAATAGCAGTTAATTTGATTTGATATTATTTTAATAAAATTCTGTAATATATTAGATTGTTTCAGGCTATCAAAATAATTTTCCAATTATTACGGTTACTCAAGCAAGTCTTTTTTTCCCTTCATGAGCGGCAGTTGGTCTGACTCAGAATACATTAGCTCCTACAGCTTCATCCTGGCCAGAGGAATACGAAGTATATGCATGATTACACCAGAAATGTTATTGCTAGTAATCTGAGCCTGCAGATCAATGCAAAGAGTCCACAGATTGATGTGCAGTTACAACCCCCATGACGTCATGACACAGGCGATTGTCCTTCTATAACTGCATTAATGAATAAAAAAAATCTTTTTCTTATATCCTGATTCTAGTGGGTCAGTGGTAGCAATATGCTGAGCTATGGTGGAATAGATATTGCATCGCACAGAGAGCTCGCTATTCTTAATTCTTCGGCCTGTAATGGTTGGTATGACATAACACAACCGGGCCAGCTTCCAGAGAGCGAGGCTGCTGTCAGCCACTCTCACAACTTTTGGCCACCTCACACAGAAGCGGCTTGAGTTTCTGCTTTGCAAGCAGCTGACTGCTCTTTCTTCCCAATAAAAACAAATGCATGAGAGTTAGTGAAAAGGGGAAACAGGGATGGAAGTTGATTTAAATAGAAAAAGGCAGCCTAGACAAAAGAGCAGGTGAAAACACTGGAGTTCCATTTGCAGTTGTACCAGATGTCATAAAATGTCTGCCTTCAAACATGAGAACACCTTGGTCATAAGCTTCTCGAGTTAGGATAGCAGATGAGATAATTGGGCTTTTGTTGGGGATGGATGCCAATCTCCCTCAGCTGTAGATTCCCAGTCACACACATAAGGAACTTCATTGGTTTAGCTATTTTAGAACAGGTTCGTATACAAATAGAAAACAGGAATATAAAACCACATAGCCCAAAAGCCTGCTCCTGTTCCCTTTGAATACAATATGAGTTTTCCCATCACCTTCAATGAGAGCAGAATGGGATCCTCATTTATGATTTAAGATTTCACAATATAAACTTAATTGATAAGCTTCAAATTCAACAGCCGAATTTCACCTCCCTATGTTTGCACAGTGCCTGTCCCGAAGGGGTCCTGATCCAACCGGGGTCTCTGAGTACTATCCTAATATAAGCTTTGTTATCAATAATATTAATAAATACCAAACTATGATTTAAAGCACCCTTAATTATGTATAATAATAAAAGAGTTTGTATGGTAATAGCTTGAATGCCTATGGACATAGGAAGTGGTGGGACCTCATGCCTGTCTCTTAGATGAACACTTAGTGTACATCTTGACACCATCATCTATCTATTGAACAGTAATCTCTGACCCTGCTGTGGCCCATCCTATGACAAGTTAAAGTTCACCAAGGATCGCTGGACTGTTTCCAGTCTTTCCTTGCATGGATTAAAAAGAGAACTGTCAGTACCTGATTTTCAAGCTACCGATCATTGTTTTAAATGATGGTTTTCTGCCTTATACAGTGCATCACAGTTCCTTTTTCATATTCTGCCTCCAACATCTTTATTCCTATTCCATTCAGTTATCTTAAAAGAGTGGTGGCTGACCCATGGGATGTATGTCAAATATGATTTACAACCCTTTTCATGCTTCAGCAGAACTCAGTGGAAACATAAATGGATCAGAACATATCCTACATACGTGGAGAAATACAACTTCTTTTTGTTTTAGTATTTGTAAATTGCCTTATTATTTCCATTGCTTAGCTCTCATTAGGTGCATGAAATAGCACTGTTAATAGCAGGGGTGCTGCAACTACACTTATTGTACAAAGAGTTTATTATTACAAGTAAATTGTATGCAACCTGCCAAGTGAAAGCACTATCATACCAAACCTAGGGATTAGTGTAATTTTTTCCTCTGTGCATCAATGTTTTTTAACTTAAATTCCCATTCTAGTGGGTTTAAAGTATTGAGACAAAAAGACTATTGTCTATCAGAAGGATATTAGTGAAAGACGACAAAAAGGAAAAAAATGTGTGCCTAATATAAGATTACTTGCTGCTGTAATCCTCAAAGATAAGAATATTTTTACGTTTTCATTTTAAAAATCAATGCATCTTTTCTCCAAATTATATTTTTGCAAGCACTTACTAGATAAAAATATAACAGAATTGTTGGCTTGTCACAGAATTCACATATACAAAAGGTTGCTTGAAAGCATTTGCTGTTTTAAATATACCAGATTTCCAAAAGGAAACTTCAGATACAATATTTGACAGCTAAATGCTGTGGCTTACAATCTATCTATCTATAGCCTATTGTCACTTCTGGGATATTTATGACTTTTTACATTAATAATTAAATTTAAAGGATTTTTAAAGGTAACTATCACATTTTCAAAAAAAGAAAACAGCCAAAGTTTTACAAAGAATTCTACATTATATCGTGAAAAGATCCCAGTGTCATTAATGAAGTTCTTCGGACACTCAGTATTAGTGATACTGAAGTGAATTAATGAGAAGACCTTCAAGCTTCTTGATCATAGGTCTCAATCCTGAAACTCACACAAATTGTCAATGGATCTCAGCATAGAAGTAGGGTTTGAAGAGTGGGGCCTTTAATATATAAAAGCAAGAAACAGGGTTGGTTCTCATGATTCTTGCATAGAAACTGGTTCTTTTCAACATCACTAATACATAATCAGCTAAAATTATTTTCGATCCTAGAAATTGCTACAAGATGGTTACAAAGTCTTTGTGTGGACAACTTTTCCATTTGGTGGTAAAACTGGAAGGCCTTATCACTCTTTTATAACTTCCCATATAATTTTTATGAACACAAACATAAAGCATCAAAGACTGCAGGCTGAAAACTTCTCTGTGATCCAAACCAAGTGGCAAAATTAAGTCCTGAAAAAGTTAAGATTCACATCTGGTTTATGGTCTGCTTAGACAAGTTGGCCTGAGAACATAGCACAGGACTAGACTGATGCAGAGTAAGGCTCAAATTTAATAATCAAGCTTGGTTACTAAATACAGTTATAAAGATGGATGAAATGAAAAGTTTGTATTACGTCTCCACTTATCACGTAACAAAAAAAAAAGAATGGTATGTTTTAAATTGAAAGGAATGGACCATGCTGATGAGACATGATATAGAAACAATACAGAATAAGACATCATTGTAAACAAGGCCATACCAAATACGTCGGAGTGATTTATCAGATAATGGGAAAAAAGAAACTTAGGCCGAAATCCCGCAAACACTTACACACGTTTCACTTTGCATATATAAAAAGCTGAAGGTTGCAGAATCTGGCACTTAGACTTTACTACTTGTATGCCAATGGACAGCACTGCCAGAATAGTTACCATCTATTCCCCACCCTATTTGCTCTTCCCTCTCCCCTTACCCTACCCTTTCCTTCCATGTTACTCAATCTTTTTTTACCAGCAGAGCCACTATGGTACCTGTGTATTCTTCTAACCCTGCTCTTATTGCATGTCCCATGACAGAGTCTGTTTCAGATGAGGTACATTAGAAAAGGCCTCAAATGGAAAATTTACATACTGTGCTATTACAAAGCCCTTGAAAGGCTCTGACAAGTCTAGCTTTATTTACATCAGCTGGGATATGGGCTTGACAGAAAGGAAAATCCAGGAAGTGACATAGAGAAATGTTCTCATATTAAACTAATGGCAGCCCAGACAGCAAGGACTTAACTCTAGATCTAAAATGCTTTCATTCCATCACTAGACTTTCTGGATTACTTCTTAGACATCTAACTAGATAATCTTCACCCTGGCCATAGTATGCTATTTTAGGTATTTGCAGGGGCTCCATTGTTATATCTGAGTGCTTCACCATCTTTAATGAATTTATCCTCACTGTGCCCCTGTGAAATAAGTAACCCCATTTTACAGATGGGGAATTGAGGCACAAAGAGGCTATATGACTGACCAAGGACACAAAAGGAGTCTATGATGGAGCAGGGACTTGAATCTAGGCTTCCCAAGTCTTATGCTAGTGCCCTAACTTCTGAGCCACAATTCCTCTCCAGATAGAGAAGTCAGTGACTATCAGGCAGAAGCAGATGATGTACTCTGCTTATCAGTGTACCTTCATGTTTCTGATGGATTGCACTCTGATTGCTATTATACTTGGAGAAATAAATACATACAATGGGTAATACTGCTAAGAAACAACACATCTTTGACATGTGCAATGACTTTTGAGAATATTTTAGGCACTGTACTAATTGTTACAAATTGTTTTAGTTAAATACATGTCACATTATGTCTCTGACATGCCAATAAAAATATAGTATTTCACTTGAGTAAAATATATTTTATATATTAGTATATTTTTTCTGGGTATTTTTTAAGGAAACCAACAGCATGAGTAAAATTCAGGAGGTCAAAGGTAAAGTATCTTGTAGTATAGAAACATATATCTGCACTTCCTGTATAATGACAGATATAATCAGCATCCTGATAAATAAAAAAAAGGTCAACTAAAGGGCAGATCTGAACTCATCAGCATGGAGGAAAGAGTAGTAGATATGTTAATCAATGCATTAATGACAAAAAAATTCTTAAAAATGGACGTGTTCTGTGGCTTTACAGTCCTAAGATTATTCCATTTGGAAACAGAATGTCCAGTTTTCCACTGAACAAGTGAAAAGACTTGTCCATGGAAAGAAAGGGGCCTTGTTCTTCTTCCTCTTACACTCTTACACTGGAGTAACTACTTGAGTTATGAAACTAGGGTGAGGGCAGAATTAAACTCAAAGCTTTCAAACAAGGTTTTTTTCCCAAGTTAACATTTGGATCCTTAGCAGCTGAAGGTAGATTTTTATAACTAAAAATATATAACCACTTCAGTCTGAGATCATCTCAAGTTTTCTAATATGTACATGGTTGGGGTAATCCAATACTTGGCTGATAGACCTTCAGAGAAAACCTCCAGTGCTACCAGCAGCAGTGATGTTTATTTAGAGATGAAGGATGGTTCATTGGTTTGGACACTGCCCCATAACTTGGGAGACCAGCATTCATGTCTATGTTCCACTTCAGAATTCCTAGTTGACCTTAGCCAAATCATTTAGGCCCAGTTTTTTAAAAGTATGGAACTGTGCTCAATGTCACAACAGTTAACTGATTTAAGAACCTAAAAATCATTTTCAAAAGAGATTTAGGCACCTAGTCTAAATCCCATTGACAGAAAGAAGTATTTCTTCACACAATGCATGCTCAACCTGTGGAACTCATTGCCAGGGGATGTTGTGAAGGCCAAAAGTATAACTGGGTTCAAAAAAGAATTAGTAATTGATGGACTCTATCCTCCATGAATTGATCTATTAGCCAAGATGATCAGGAACACAACCTTATTCTCTGGGCATGCCTAACCCACTGACTGCTAGAAGCTTGGCCTGGATGACATGGGATGGATCACTCGATAATTTCCCTGTTCTGTTCATTCCCTCTGGCCACTGGCCACTGCTAGAAGACAGGATAGTGGGCTAACAAGACAGTTGATCTGACACAGTATCACCATTCTTATGTTCTTCTTAGCAATTATTGTGTAGTATTGTTGTGCATTGTTAAAAGGTTGCCATGTTTCACCCCAAAAATGGATGGGCAAAGTCATTCTTTAGTATTTAAAGCACTTTGCAGTCCATTAGGGTGAAAGTTACTACAGCATAGAAACTGAAATAAGCCATGCACTGAAAGGCTTTGTTTCTCAGGAGCTGAAACTACACTTAATCAGACCAAGTTTACTTGGAATTGAGCCTTAGTTTGATCAGAAAGGTTGTGAATTTTAACAAGCTCTTTCACCATCTTAGCAAAATCCATATGAACAGCAAAACTTGAAACAAGGAGATACTAACATAGTTGCTGGTTTCACTGTGAACCTTTCTCACAGTTCTGCCCAGTGGACAACTTGATGACCTCAAGATATACTAATTACTTGCACCAAATGTAATACCGCACCTCAAATACTAAACTCAAAGAGAGTGCAGAAGTTCCCATATTAAGACTTCCCACTGGATAAATTAACCTAGCAGAGTGTGAAAAACAGTGCAGCAGAGCATAAGAGAGAGCCCATTGGAGACACTGGGCCCATCAAATGGGTGGAAGATAGAGCAGCACTGGGGACGCTCATGGTGAATGGTATGATTATTAGTGAATCTTTCTCAAAGCCTTTATAAATCTCTAGTGATTCCTCTTTCTTGAAGCTTCTTAACTTACAATGATCTGTTACTTAATGCACTGGCCTGGTAGCCAAGAAATCTGCATTGCTACAGGCTGGATATATGATGTCACTTAAAGTATCTGTGCACTACTTTCTCCATCTGTAAAATGAAAATAAAAACACGCATGAGCCTCGCCACCAGCCCTTGGGAGGCTGAATTCATTGGTGTTTGCAAAGCACTTTGAGACCCTTAAAGAGATTAGATGATAAAGTACAAAGTGTTATTGTAGAGACTGCAGAGACTCAAGACACTGTGGTTGGGGCAAATGCAAGGCACTCTATTTCCTGTTTACACAGTCCGTTACCACCCTTGTGTATGCCCCTATTGCCCACTCTGAATAATGGCTCTAAATATTCACAACTAACACCACAGTTGTTATAACAGGACAATGTTACAATAAATGAAATATTTTTCAATGTTCCCTATATTTAAAACTATTGATGGATCATACCTTTGGAAAAGAAGAGTGTGGGGGACTGTATGTTTTGAGGGCAGGTCATAGGATACATGTTGTCTTTATCTGCTAGGTTTCTGAAATGAAACCAGCCCAGGTTGCTAGGCAGTGGGACGAAAAGGGTCAGTAGATCAATTCCAAAAAAAGTGACAGCAGTGTGTGAATTCCAGCAGATACATCAAGAAGTGAATGAGAATGAAATAATTAATATGTAGAGGGAAAGTACTGATGGACCTCATATTTAAATCCTCCATCCAATGTAAAGCTGCATAAAGAAGGTTAATGAGATTCTGTCTGGACTCAAAAGAGTAGGATACAACATAAAACCAAGGATATTTTTACATCCTGCCATTAAGCATTGATTGGATCACATTTAGCACTATAATGCCTAATTCTGATCTCGGTTATACCCAGTGACATCAAATCAAAGTCAGAGTCACTGACGTACATTCTGCTTTACAGTGGTGTGATTGAGATTAGAATTTGGTCCATACTGTCCATTTAAGGGCACTTTATATAAAGGAAGATAGAAATTCAAGACAGTACAATGTAGTCCAACTAAGTTGATAAATAGAATAGAAGAGTCTGAGGAAAGAGTGACAAAATTGGGATTATTTAGTCCTGGAAGAATAATAAAGATGCTTAAGAAGTGACATGACTGAAGTATTTAAACTAGTTAATGGCTATTATAAAATTAAACTTAATGCTCTATTTGCATGCGTTGAAGAGACCAGAACTAGGGGATTTAGGTTTAAGTAAAGGGGATATATATAAGAAGAATTTAAGGAAGTATTTTTTTTAGGGAGACTGTCAAATATATGGAATGGACTTCAGATTCTCATACAGAAACAAGCAACATTCATCTATTTGTTAGTACAGTATGATTATTTGAAACCTAATACATTTATGTTACATCAGTCACCTTTGCGTTCAGGAGTAAGAAACCACCCTTCATCAAGAGCTAATTTTTCACTGATTATTTCCACCCACATAGCAAGATCAAATCTGAGGGCCAGATCTTAAATTGGCATAGCTCCACCAAGCTACATCAGTTACACCAGCTGAGAATCTGGCCCTTCGCCATGCTCTCATTCAACAAGACTGACTAACTCATATGTCTTGAGAGGTCAGTTCTGAGACACATTTGCAAGAGAAGCTTACACTACTGTTGTCAGGGCTGAACCTGTTTTATGAGTAATTAAAGGATTTTAGTCTCCAGTGCCGTCAATCTGGAACCTTTCACAACCACAAATTCACATTAGCAGTGGGAAAAAAACACAATAAGAGAGAAAAAATAATAATTTAATGAAAAAAACAAAAATAAGGAGTGTATTAACAATCTATTGTTATCTCATCGAATCACTAATGGAAAAGATAAAGTCATTCCTATTCTATTCTATACAGGTTTTTATACCATGCCCATCACCAGAATTTCTGAGCATCTTCCAGTAGTTCATTAAGCAATGTGACTACATATATCATTTGTTGTTTGTTCTCTTATCCTCTCCCCAGAGGGAAAATCAGGTGCAGTGGATTGTCTTGTTTTGGTAGGGTTTTTATTACAGATGGCAAGGTCAAAGAAATCTGCCTTGCATTTGGAACAGGAAGTGGCAAGGTTTATGACAGTACTTCATTCCTGGGGGAGTTCATTTCACAGTCTCAGACCACTCCCAGAGAAGGTTCTGTCTCCTGTACAGACAAGTTTTACTCTTACTGTTGAGAGATCCATTCACATGCAACGTGAGAGAGAGAGCAATTTGGAAAATGTCTGAAAGGGAAATGTCACACAATTTTCCTTCCATAGTCCCACATGCAGGTTTTTTCCCTGGGAAGAAGCTAAACCCTTCTAGCCTCCCACTCTTGTAAGGCTTAGAAACAGGATTAGGGTAAGAGAAAATCTGAAGTTGATTAAATGGGTGGCGATAGGAGAATGTGTGTTAATGTTATCTTTTTCACATCTGATTTTATTACAAAACCCAGTTAAGTAACATGTCAGTGACCTGTAAAAATCCCAGAATCACCTTCTAACCTTAGAGTTCACACCATGGCAGTGAGTGTGATATCAAAACTTACACACATAGAGGCATCCATGCTGGAAATATCTTATCAACAGCAGCATGTGGGTGCCTCTTTTGTGAAACTGTTCCTCAAATTATAGCTTTTGGGGAGGGTGAGTAGCAGCAGGCCAGGCATAATTTTAAAGCAAGATCATGGATGGGATTTTGAGACTATCATGCAACAAAAGTGCAACGCACAGAAGTGTGGGCAAGGAAATAAACCAAGACTTTCAAAAATAACTAGTGACTTTGCACATCTCTGTTTCTGAATGCTCAGCCTAAGACACCTTAAAGGGACCTGATGTTCAGATGGAAGTTGCCCAGCATTTTCTGAGAATCAGGCCCTTGTAGGGTGTCTGAATTTTGGACCCCCAAAATTGAAGCATAGCAAATCACTATTCACTCTTGAAAATCTTTGCCTGTATCTTTATTTCCTAGCTCTAATCACATGATGTGTCAGGATTACCACACTTCATATCCTTGCCACATGACACAGTCAGGATCCACTAACTCCACTGGCTATTGATACAAACCACTCTTGGGGGCACTAGTCCACGCATGCATTGGGCTATATGGAATAATAGTGACTCCTGACAGTCATGCTTGCCAAAACACCAGTGGAACTACTCAATGTAATATGTTGGAGCAAAGCTCTTTTGGAAATGGTTTCTTTCATTCACTTGAACAATTTGCATGTATACTGCCTGAGTACATTGGGAGTCCTTCACTGATCAATATGTAGACTCAGTGGATGACATTCTAGCTTAATTGAAGTCAATGGGAGTTTTACTATTTACTTCAGGGGGCTTCACTCAAAAACCTTCATGATTCTCTATAAATGACTATATTGATTTGGGTTTCTCAGTCTTCTAGTTTTCTCTTTGGTATTCATCTTACTCCCATCATTAAGGTATCTGAAAGCCTCAGAATCTTTAATGCATTCAGCCTTACAACACCTCTGTGCGATAGGGGCACAATTATTTCAATTGTGCAGAAGGGAAATGAGTCACAGAAAGACTTTCCCCAGGGTCATACTGAAAGTCTGGCAGAGCACAAACTTGAACTGAGATCTCCCATGGCCCTGGATAGTGTTCTAACAAGTTGACTATTCTTTCCAATGTTACCATTACAGCTGGTTAGGAAACAGAATCTCTGCCCCATGAAAAATGTCAAGATTTTGGAAAAATAATAAGTCAGACCCAACTGAAAAGACAAAATTTAGAATTTTTGACAAAAAGAAATTCAATTTTGAAACATTTCATTATGGTAAATTCAAAACATTTAACTTCAATTTCAACCTTTTTTATATTTTAAAACCATTTTGAATATGAAATAATGTAAATTCTGAAGCAAAATGAAAAAATGAAACTTGCCATTTTGAAAATGTGGAAACATGACATTAACATTTTTCAGAATTTTTTACAAATCTTGTGTTGAAATGGATACAATTTTGCAAAAAAAATGGTTTCTTAAAAATGACGTTTTCCAACAAAAATCTTTTTAAAAATTGGCTCTAGTTACTATGACAGATAAGGCTGTTTCTCTCATCGTTCCTTTATCTGCCATCTCCTAAGAAGATGAAGCAGAGATAGTATCTGCCTATGTCAAAGTATTTACCTTTTCATGTTGTTCTGTTGCAGTTATATTTGTGTATATCCTTATTGACATGACAATAAATATGTTTCCTTGAGCCCATCTTTACCCCTGCACACCCATGTGAGAACCAGGCACAATCTATCTCTATGAGTTACCACTTTCTTCTCCTCCTAGGAAATAAATGGGAGCCAAGCAGCAGTTTCTGGTTGTATATGTGTCTTCTGACGATAGCCAGTTTTCCATATTCAGTTTACGTACATAAGCATTTTAGCACTATATCTATATACATCTCACTTCCTATTATGCCATCCCAAATATTGCACTGAGCCTGCTTTACTCCCCAATGATTACAAATAATGGGCGTGTCTGGATGGAACTAAGCTGCAGGGGCTGTGAGCAAATGAGCCCTACAATGTGGGGCAGCCCTACAGTTAGCAGAATCCACTTGGATTATTTCAGGCAGTGAGATTATTAAGTGTCGTAGGGCGGTCATTCGATCGAAATATCAGAAACTTAGTCATATTAAAATTTTATTACCAAATGCTTCTATGTCATCTTAGTCCATCTTTTCCTCTTCTATGCATGAATCTAGATAAACTTTGGCTCAAACTGGTATGCTAAATAACAATTTTATTTTTGGCATTGTAAACCAATGCCACCTCTGGGCATGAGCGCCATTGGCACAGAAGGATGTTTGGGTTCTTAGTTCGACACAAGAAAAGAGACTGAAAGCATTTTGGTAAAGGAAACAAAAAGGGAGCTGGATACTTTAAAGAAAACACATAATGAATATGCACATGTTAAGAACATTTACATGAAAAGCTGTGTCAGGCCATCTTTCTAAACTTCGCCAGATGATCTGAAATTACAGGGTGAATATTTAATGTAAAAAATGTATGGAAAACTGAAAAACCATAATCCTAAAATATCAAACCATATACAAATCTCTTCTCCTTGTATTTCAAAGGGGCTACTTCTGTCCCTATAGCAGCTTGATCTTGAGCTTGCTTTAGTTTTGGTGTTGAGGAAGGAGCAATATTTTGTGGATGAATTTAACACCAGCACTGTTATGTTGTGTAACAAAACTAACTAAATTAGGGTGTGGAGTTTTCATCATCTCAAACTAAGCCCTGGTCTGCACTACCAACTACGTTGGAAAATCTGTACCCCTGAGCAATGCAGTTATACTGATTAGGCTCCCAGTGTAGACAGCCCTATGTCAATGGGAAGTTTTCTCCCATCGACATAGCTACCACCTCCTGGGGAGGTGGAGTACTCAAACCAATGAGAAGAAGCTGTGCAGTGGTGGTGCAGCTGCAGTGCTATAAGTGTAGACAAGCACTCCGTGATGCAATTTTTGTCATGCCTGCTAATGAAGGGCCTGAAAGAAGTAGAAAAAGTTCAGAGAAAAACCTTTTGGAAGATGCAATGTGATCTACTGGATTGGCGCTCAGGGAACCTTGGTCCTATTCCTGCCTCTGTCACTGACCTGATGTGAGTCACTTCACCTCTGGCTTCTCTCTCATCCTTTGTCTATTTAGCTTACAAGCATTTAGGGGAAAGGAACCGTCTCTTCCTATATGCTTGCACAGCCCCTAACACAATGAGACCTCAATGTGCTACTATAATAAAATAGTTACTGACATCTTGGGATGGTAGCAGTGTGAGTGTGTGCATGTTTGTGGTAGGGAGGAAAATGTTCCATATGAAGAGATTTAAAAGATGAGGACTATTTAATTTAGGAGGGAGAAAAATAAGAAGAGATGTTCTAGAAATATATGATATGGGCTAGAGAAGGTTATATGGGCACTGTCCCTTAGCCTGTCCCATAACATAACAACATTCCATGAAATTAAAAGATAAGTGTGACAGGGTCAGGCCAGATGGCTACAGGAGAGTGATCCTATTGGTATCTAGGAGGTGGGCGGGCTTCTAAAGGACCTACCCCAGCCTAAGGGGAGGATCCATAGGTCTGTGACACCAAATAATTGCATGGGACAACTAATGAAAAAACAGGATCAGGAGTGAAGTCATAGGGCTAAACGAAGGGAACCTAATGGGGACACCGAGCAGAGAATCACAAACAATGCCCACTGCTCCTCCAAGGTGTCAAGGGAGCCAGTGGACGCCACCCAGAGGAACTCTGCCCGGATGCGTGAACGGACGGAGGAGCAGAAATAGGCCCCACAGTTGCAGGAAATCCCGTCAGCCAACCTCCTCTCCCTGGTTTTGTAGATGGCTAGTTTGGCCAGGGCCAAGAGGAGGTTGAGAAGGAGATCCCACAACTTTGTGGGGCCACGGATGAGGAGTGCATAGATAAACAGATGAGGGGAAAAGTGCAACCAAAAATGCAAGAAGAGATCCAAGAGGAGCCGGAACAGTGGCTGCACCAGGCACACTCTAAATAAATGTGCGCCAGGGTCTCCTTCATGCTGCAAAAGAGGCAGGTGTTGGGGACGGGTAAACCACGCCAAGTACACACCCGTGCTCATGGCCCCTTGAAGGAGCCGTCAACTGACATCCCCGGAGGGCCTCAGGACCAGGGCAGAGTATAAGCTGGCCCACCGGGGTTTCTCACCCTCGAGAGGTGACAGGAGGTCCCTCCACTTTGTATCAGGGCGGGACTCAAGGGAGAGGTAGTGAAGAGTGTGGAGCACGAGCGTGTACAGATGTTTCCTCGGCGCAGTCTGGAACAGAACTGGCTGCAGATCATGCAGCCGGCTCGCAGTGAAAGGGTGGGGGGGGGGCGATTGGGTCCATGGGACAGGGGCCCGATAAAAAGGTCCACGGAGCCTGGGGTGGAGAGTGGGCGGGGCGTGCTCTCTCACAGGACCCGGTCGAAGTAGGCCCCAGTCGTGGGCAGTAAAGCGGCTTCACCTTCTGAAGTATGCACCAGGGAGTACGAGGTCTGGAGAGCCCCATGCTCTGAGGGAACGTCAGGGGATCCAGCCAGTCTCCCCGGTCATAGTCCAGGAGGTCTCCAACCCTGGTGACTTCCGCCAAGACCAGCCTCTGGTGCATCGTGGGGGACTCCGCCACCTGCACACGAAGCTGGGGGTTGTGCAGCAGGGGCTCCATGAGTAGATCGGCCCCCACGGTGGCCGTCACAGACCTGGTCATTGAAAAGAGCTTCCAGGTCCAGAGGACGTCTTGGTAGAAGACCGGCAGCCTAGAGAGGTCTGGCGGAAGACCTCTCGGATGGAGGTAAAAGAGCTACCAGTCGTATCGGAGCCCTCGGAAGCAGAGGAGGAAGGCGTGCGCCAATACGCTCCACACCAGACTACCTGCACTATACAGGAGCCTCTGCAGGGCCTGGAGGCGGAAGACATGGACCTGAGTGTGTAGGCACTTCAGGCCCTGCCTCCCCTCCTTCAGGGCAGGTGGAGGACCCCTGCAGAGACCCAGTGCATTCCTGGCTGAAAGAACTCCAGAATTGCCATCCAGAGGTTGGCCAGGAAACCCAGGGCCGGGACCAGGGTGTTGAGCCGGTACTAGAGCATGGACAGGACTAGTTGATTGAGCACCAGCGCCCTCCCTCGAAGAGAGAGGCAACGGAGTAGTCCCGTCCATTTCCGGAGCCGCTCCGTCACCCTGCCCTCTAAACCGTGCCAGTTATCCGGCGCAGACGGATGCGTGGCAGAAAGGTAAACACCAAGATAGAGCGGCGGACCCGCACTCCACCAGATGGCTTGAAACACGGGTGGGAGTGGGCTCGCCTGCCACTCGTCCCCGACCACCAGGCTAGAGCTCTTGACCCAGTTGACCCGGGCGGAGGAGGCCACCGAGTAGATGGCTTGGCAAGCCTCCACCCGCACCAAGTAGCCTGGGTCCTGGACCACGAGGAGCACATCGTCAGAATATGCCGACAGGACCAGCCACAGCTACGGCTCTCGAAGCACCAACCCCGTCAGCCTCCGATGGAGGAGACAGAGTAAGGTCTCGATTGCCAGAGCATACAGCTGACCCGAGAGGGGACACTCCTGCCATAATCCTCGCCCGAAGCTGACTGGCTCGGTCAGGGTCCAGCTGAGCCTGACCAGACACTCCGCAGAAGCATACAGCACCTGGAGAAAACCCACAAACCGGGGTCCGAAGACGAACGCTCGCAGAGTGCTCAGGAGATACCTGTGGTCCACCCTGTTGAACGCCTTCTCCTGATCCAGGGACAGGAGGGCGAATGACAGACTATCCCTACACCCTAATTCCAGAAGATCCCGGACCAGATACAGGTTATCAAATATCATGCGGCCCAGGACAGCGTAGGTCTGGTCTGAGTGGATCACGTCCACCAGCACAGATCCTAGCCGCATCGAGATGGCCTTCGCAATGATTTTGTAGTCCGTGCTGAGGAGCGAGATGGGACGCCAATTCTGTAAGTCACAGAGGTCCCTGCACGAGAGAGGGAGGACCCCGCTCTGCAAAGACTCGGCCCAGACGGTGACCAGGTCTGGGCTGAGGACGTCCCAGAACATGCGGTAGAACTCCACGGTCAGCCCATCCATGCCCGGATATTTATTGGTGGGCATGCGAAGGAGGGCTTCCAAGAACTCAGTCAGAGTGATGCAGCTCTAGCCGGTCCCGGTCGCCCATGCTAACCATCAGGAGTCCATCCCAGAGCATTCTGCAAGCGTTAGGATCAGTCGGATCCGGGGAGAAAAGAGTCACGTAGAAGGCCTTGGCCCTCCCGCACATCTCCGCTGGATCAGTGAGAGGGGTGCCGTCCTCCACCAGGAGGCAGGTAACGTGCTTCTTGGCCCCCCTCCTTTTCTCCAGGGCGTAGAAGAAGCAGGAGGGGCGATCCATCTCCAGAAGAAGGCGGACGTGGGATCGAAAAAAGGTACCCTGGGCCTGATGGTCTTAGAGGGCCCGGAGCTCCTCCCACTTCTCCCGGTACGCTCCGCAGAGGGATGGGTCCTCGGGGCTGGCAGCCAGACACCTCTCCAGGACCAAGACCTCCCATTCCAACTGCTCTATTGCCGCATCCCTCCATCGGCTGGCACCCCGGGTGTAGTCGCAGCAAAAGAGCCGGGCACACACCTTCCCCAGGTCCCACCACCACTGCGCCAAGGGAAAGGTGCGCATCTGCCCTTGCCAGGCCAGCCAGAACTCCTAGAAGGATGCCACGAAGCCCGTATCCTCCAGCAAACTATTATTAAAGTGCCAATAGGCCAGCCCCAGGCTCTCCGCACAGAGAGAGGCCGTCACGGTGGCAAGATGATGATCTGAAAAGGGCGCCAGCCAAACGCTGGAGGAGTGGCTCGTGAAAGGTGGAAACGCGACAGGTAAATACGGTCCAGCCGGGTGTGGCGCGACCAATGGGCCTCCACCCGGACGAAGGTGAACGTCGAGACATTGTCCGGGTGGTGGTCGTGCCAGACGTCCACCAGGGAGTGGCGATCAATGATCTCCCAGAGGACGTTAACGGCGGCCGGGCACTGCTCGATCCCCGAGCGGTCTCGTTCGTTGAGGGTGGTGTTAAAGTCCCTGCCCAGGACCAGGCACTCACGAGGATCCAGGGAGCCTAGGAAGGCAGACACCTGCTGATAAAAATGCAACCTCTCCGGGCCTGATGTCGAGATTAACCACAAGCCCCTCCCTACAGACCCGGATGTGCAGCAGGCAGCCCAGCACACCTTCAGCAACCCCCACCATCTTGGGCCATAGGTCGGGGGAGAACAGGGTCGCCACTCCAGCCATGAGAACCAAGAGGTGGCTAAAGTAGACCCCGTCCCCGCACTCCAGCCACCAGCTAGCTTCATCAGCTAGATCCATATGGGTCTCCTGCAGGAAAATCACAGAGTACCCTCCCTCCCGAAGGAAGGAGAGCACCTAGCTCCTGCAGAGATCCATCCTACAGCCCCAGGTGTTTAACGTGTCAAAGATTATCAGTGCCATGAGGAGGGCTGGGGGGGATCCTCGCCGGCAGACACGCCCACGGCCTCTGTCGGGCCGCTCAGCACTCCGTGACCTACCCCGTAGGTGAGTAAAGAGTCGCAGAAGAGGTGGACCCGCCGGTAGGCTGCAGCGGCCTGCTTCCTGGTCCTCTTACTCTCCCCCATGAGGTCCCTCGTGGCCCAGAGGATCTGATGGAAATCCCCGCACTGCTGGAGCGCAAGCTGGACTTTGTTACAGGAGCCACGGATGTCCTCAAGGAACTCCCACAGCTCCTCCCTCAGCACATGGGGGAGCAAGGTCACTGATCTATGACTTTCCCCCAGTGGGGCTCCCGTCACAGCCTCGTGGCCCACTGAGGCAGGCAGGCAGGGGGCAGACCCCCAACATGGCATCCGATGGGCTGACGCCACACGACCTGCCCCACTCCCTGGTTCAACAGGGGGTGGCGGAAGGAAAACAGCAGCTCCTGATGGGTGGGGATAGGGAAAAACTATTAAAGTCGCTCTCTGGGAGATATCCCCAGGGGCGGCAATGGCATCACGGGAGGTGGAGGGGACAAGGATGGGGCTGGCATCAGGGATAGGGCAGGGGACAGGAGTAGGGCGAGGATCAGGAAGAGAATTGGGGATGGGGGCAGAAGTAGGACCCTGAGCCTCAATAGTCGGGCCACTGGAATGTGGCTCCTCCTGGTTAGGCTCACGGATCTCAGGAGTGGGAAGGGGACCCCCAACGATGCCGGGCTCAGCCACTAAGGTTTGTGCAGCAGCCCCGGTATCCGGAGATGGATAGTCATCAATGGGGCCCCTGCCTGGGAAGGAGGTTGGGTGCTCCACACCCAAGAGGGACACCCTCTGGGAACCGGGTCCCGGTAGTGGGGCACTGGCTGTCGCCCCAATGGGTTCAACGGCCGTTAGCGGGGTGCCACCCGCTGTCGAGCTAATGGAAGACCCCAGGGGACCTTCAGAGGCGGGAGCAGAAGCAGCAGTCAGGGGAAGGGAACACAGGGACCGGGGTGAGGTCGCTCAGATCGAGGCCCGCCGGCAGAGGGTCGTCCTCCCCCTGTGTGACAAGGGTCAGATCCAGGGCCTCAATCTCCTCATAAATAGAAGGGAGATCAGCGTCTGCCACCCTAGGGCCCTCCCCGCCAGCACCCGAGGCTACGCCCACCTCGGCACTCGAAGGGGCTTTGGATGGTAAGGGGGCAAGACGGACTCCCTTGGGGGCTTCCACAGGAAGGGACCGTGGAGGAGGGGCGGTGTCACCTTCCAGTGTTGCCACGGTGTCACCAGCCAGCACCACAGAACGGAAGTAATCAGAGGGCAAGGCGGAAGTCTCATCACTGGTGCCCCCCTTCCTGCTCTTCCAGGGGGTCTCCGAATCCAAAGGATGTAATGGGGCCTGAGCCTTCCACTTGCCCCACTTCCCCTGCACTAAGGACCAGCCCTCCATGGCATCATCCAGGGGCTGGCTAAACAGGGGTCGGGTCGAGGGGCAAGGGCGATGGCTCAGGGACTCGGGGAGGCAATGGTGGGGTAGCAGGAATGAGTGAGGATTCCCCCTGGGGCGAGCCCTCTCCCACGCCCGGCAGTATCTCCGCTGCACCATCCTCCACAGCAGTGGACTGAGAAGGAGGAGGGGCAGCCAGGGGGATTGGCAATGACAGGGCCAGCGCCTTGCTGGGGCTTGGGGGTCCCAGACACTCCTCCGTGCCGGGCCAAGGGGCAGTCCCTCTGGACGTGCCCCATCGCCGGGCAGAGGTAGCACCAGGCCTCTCCCTTCAAATAATGCACCCAGTAGTGGGCTCCCTGGTAGGGCACCAGAAAGGACCCCTTGAGCACCTCTCTGCCATGCACCGCAGGCAGCAGTTGAAGCTGCACTTGCCAGCGGAATGAGAGAACATGACGGAGGGCGGGGTCCTTGCAGCCTAATGGGAGAGGGCTGATGATGGAGATAGGGTGCCCCAAGGCAGAAAGGGCAGGCAGCAGGGTGGCATTGGGCAGGAAGGGAGGGACGGAGGTCAGGATCAAGTGGACCCCCAGGTCTTCCAACGGCTCCAGGGGGACGAACACGCCCCCCCCCTGCCAGGCCCATCTCTATCTCCTCCTGGGCTGCGGCCTCCGATACCAGGAAGAAGACCACCCTCCCGTACATTTTGGAGGCTGCCATGATGGCCGTGGGCCCCACCATCCTCGCCAACGCCCGCACGTAGGTCTCCACATGGGGCAAGGCGGGCACCAGGAGGCAACGGACACTGTGCTTCCTGATCAAGGTGGGGAAGGGGCCCCAGCCACTATAGACGGTAGTGGAAGCTGCGGTTGGAGGAGCAGTGGTAGGCGGGGGGGCCATCGCCACCTGGGTGTATGCCTTGGAGGCCAGGGGAGGGGACTCCCGCAGAGCTGATGGAGGGAGCAGCGGGGAGGGATGCCGCGGTCGGTAGTGAGGCTGTGGCAGTAGGGGCAGTCTCTGCCATGGAGGGCCTGGCCCTTTTAGCGGGGCCCTTACCCTTCTTCCCACCGGCTGGGGGGGTTCCCCCTGAATAGGAAGGGGTGAGGGATGTGGCAGCAGAGGAGGTCTCTCCAGTACTCACCGCCACCTGTGCCTCACCGGGGGCAGTGGCAGGTGGACCTGCACCGACGGTCGAGGTAGAGGCTTGGGGAATGGACGGAGGGGCACGTGGAGGAGGGGCGGTGGGAGCATCACGAAGGGTTTCCCCCGCCGCGTCCCCTGCCATAACGAGAGTGGGGAGGGGGACAGACAGCGAGGGGAGGGGAGGGAGAGGAGGCGACCACACCTTCCCGCGAGGCTGCAGGCAGGGGAGGAGGGTGCCTGAAAGGGAAAGCTTTGGGGAGCAACCAAGGACCTAGGGGCAGGAGGGTGTCAGGTCACCGACTCAGAGGGGAATTCCGGCTCCTCTAGTTGCACTAGGGGATCGGGGGGATAACAGCATAGGGGGGTGCAGTGAACAATTGCAAACTCAAACGAGGGAAGGGCACAAGCGCATGGGAGGGGGCAAGGGCGCACGAGGGGAGGGACCAATCAGGCTGGGGGATCACAGGGTGAGATGAGGGGAAAAAAGGCAGAGCTAGAAACGGGGCAGAGGGACCATGGGGTTAGCTGCAGGGCTGGGGCAGGACAATCAGGGCCGCAGAGGGAAACAAGTGGGGCAGACAAATATGGCAAAGGAAAGGGGATCAGTCCATGGGGCGGGGGCGGTGTGCCCATGGGCACTTGTGCAAAAAGTCAATGGTTGGCTGCTGCTGCTGCTGCAGGTCCAAAGGGTGGAAATGGGTGTGGTGAGCCAGGTGAGCAGCTCAGTCCCAGAGGCAGGAGGTCAAGGCAGAAGGAAAACAGCCAGCGGGGATGGTGGAGGGGGCAACAATGGTGGTGTGGGCAAAAGGGGGTACGGACAGACCAGGGGCATGCTCCATGCCACACCCCCGGTGTCCCAACAGACACAGTCCAAACCCCCACCACAAGAGCACAGTTTGAAAAAAACTCAGTCCAGAAAAGCCCCCTCCACAGTGGCCTTCAGAGCCATTACGCAGTCTTCCAGCAGTGGGTGGTCCTCTTCTCTGTCTTCTCCTCGAGGCACCAACAGCTCCCCAGCAACAGCCACAGTAGCCTCAGCAGCTCCAAGTGGTGGTGGTCTGGTGTCCAGGCAGGGGAGACCTTGCTCAGATGGTGTCCTCAGCAACAAGAGCTGGGGTCCCTCACTCCCCTTCTCTCTGGGAAGCAGGCCAGCAGCCTCCATCTCCCCCCAGGGCTGTAGGTGGAACAACAGCATCAGTTGAGTGGGGGCGGGGGGCAAGGGGAGTAGCCAGTCAACTAAAGGATAGCAGAGAAAGGGGGAAGTGGTGGTGGTGGTGTCTGGCCCAGCCAAGGGAGCAGCTGGAAGAGCAGCAGCAAAGAGGGCCAGTGCTCAGCAGCAGCAGCAGCAGAAACAACAGCAGCCCTTTGCCTTCCTGCAGCCTCCAGGCCAGAAGGCTACAGGAGAGTGATCAAAGGCAGATATATTAGTCCCAGATTAAGCAGCTCCCTTTTTCCTGGGTAAGGTAACAGGGGCAGTTCCAGAACAAGAAGGAACTTGCTGGAACCAATTAAGGCAAGCAGGCTAATTAGGACATCTGAAGCCAATTGAGAAGAAACTGCTAGAATCAATTAGGACAGGCTGGCTAATCAGGGCACCTGAGTTTAAAAAGGACCTCACTTCAGTTTGTAGCGTGCATGTGAGGAGCTGGGAGCAAGAGGCACTAGGATCTGAGAGTAGGAAGGCATGTTGCTGGAGGATTGAAGAGTACAAGCATTATCAGACACCAGGAGAAAGGTCCTGTGTTGAGGATAAAGAAGGTGTTGGGAGGAGGCCATGGGGAGTAGCCCAGGGAGTTGTAGCTGTCATGCAGCTGTTCCTGGAGGCACTCTAAACAGCTGCAGTCCACAGGGCCCTGGGCTAGAACCTGGAGTAGAGGGCGGGCCCGGGTTGTCCCCAAACCTTCCAACTCCTGATCAGACACAGGAGGAATTGACCTGGACTGTGGGTTCTACCAGAAGGGAAGGTTGCTGGGCTGTTCCCTGACCCACATGGTGAATCTCTGAGATGAACAAATCCACCAATAAATGCAGAACCCACCAAGATAGAGGAGGAACTTGTCACAGTAAGAAATTGAGAAGGCATGAATGCAAATACTTCTTTACAAACATAATCAGCCTGTTGAACACACAACTGTAGACTGTTATAAGGCAAGTAGTTTAATAAGGTTTGTAAAAAGCATTAGAAACGTATTGGTCAGTTCCTATATTCCTTTCTATAGCTGTGTTAATTTTGCAGTATTACATCCTATCACCTTATCAAAAGGGTTTATAAATAAAGGGGCAACCCACTAACAAAGCTTTGGTAACAAAGCAGGGCCTAATTTCACAGTATTGCAGTGGAAACAGGTGAAAGAAAAGATGGTTTTGTAGCTAAGAAAATGGACAAGGCCAGGGATACAGGAGGTCTGAGATCAATTCCCAAGTCTGCCATAGACACCCTGTGTGACACTGAGCAGTATTCCATTGCTGTATGCACTGTTGTTGTAGCCATGTTGGTGTCTCTCGGACATTGAGCAAGTTATTTAGTCTCTGTGTCTTGCTTCCCTATCTGTAAAATGGAGACAATAATACATCCTCTCCCCCATGCTTTGTCTGTCTTGACTAGTTAGACCATAAAGGTGAAATCCTTGTCCCACTGAATTCAATGGGAGTTTTGTCATCAACTTCAGTTAAGCCAGGATTTCACCCAAAGCAGGAACTATCTCTTACTATGTTTATGTACAGTATCTACTACAATGGAATGCTGAACTCAGTTGGAGCTGCCACGTGCTACTATATTGCAAATAATAAAGGCTAGTGTACATAGGTATTTTTTTTATCCATTGTATAAAAGTCCCCCACAAACTCAAAGGACTTCAGAATATTACATTAAAAATAGCTTTTGATTTTTTTGCAGGATCTTCAGCATTTTTTCTGTTCAGACTAAGGGCTAAAAGCTTTTCATCGTATTTACAGGAAAAAATGCACAGTGCTAACTAATCACCACACACTGTGAGAGGAACTTCTGTTTTTAATAAAACCAATCTGGTCTAGATCAATGATAAGAGGGCATAATTTCTTCAAATGGGAAGCCAGAACTTTGAAAAGAAGCATACAGTCAACATTAATCTGAGATCAGGGTCTGCAAGGGAAGCAGAAATCAGTGGGTTTGCCCTTTACATGAATAAAGGGTATTGTTCCCCTTCAAGGGGAAATGGTAGCAAAGTGCTTCCACCAAGGGAAGGGGGAATGTTTTGCTGTAGAGAACACAGTGCTCCCAGAGGGTGAAATGTCAATGGATTGGACTTCTTCCTGCCATCCTCTACTATTTCAGCCCTCTCATTCTGATGTGGATCTTTTTTGTGGGGTGTATAGGTAATGGCTTCCATTAACCGCCATAGACTACAGTCTTGCATCTACAGGGTCCTGGCAATTCTTCATATCTTCTCTATCCAAATGATTCCCTATAGCCCCTCTCCTGCAATTCGGTCTATGTGTGCGGCCTCATTGTGTGTGCAGAGGACCATTCAATGGGGCTTTGCTTGGGTGCAGCAGTTCATTCCAGGAAAAAGCTGAAGGATCAGGGCCTTGGTTTTCTTTCCCTCTGCTACATGCCTATATTTCCCCAGGATCTTCTGTCTATTTCCTCATGTACTGTTGCTGCAGAAACAGTCTCCATATTCTCCACTCTGAATTCCTCCCAGCTACACAATCAAGCTAATTTTACTGTCCATTGTTTCTGTATTAATGCATTGGTGCATAACAAATTGTTAAACAGAGGGAAAACAGAGTTGTCTTTGAACAGTATGGATCCCAAACGGAAACTGCAGGGAGGAGAAGAAAAAGACAGCAGGTGTCTGAACAAACCAATTGTCATATTTGGACTGAAGGACAGTATTCAAATGCTAGACTAGAGCTCAGTTCATTTTAAGCAGCTGTCCAGTTGGAGAGCTACTATAAACAGGGTGGCTTGTAACAAGAACATTTTTAGCTTGAAGAATTTCCAAATATTAAGGGTGAACTGAAAAAAGCAAATAGACCATCATCAGTACTGTTAACAACAATAATATCTGAGACTCATATAGTGCATTTGTCCCATAGATCTCAAAAGCATTTCATAAAGGTGTAGATGGGTTATTATCTTTATTATACAAAAGAGGAAACTGAAGAACAGAGACGTGACATGGTTTACCCAAACTCACATCACAAGTCTGTAACAGAATCAAGAACAGGACCCAGGTCTCCTGACTCCAGACTGATGCTCATTCCACTAGATCAGAATTGCACCTCATGAAAGAAAGAAACTGAAACAAGACAATGTATAAGCTTAGACTTAAAAAATCAAAGTTAGTTTCATTTTGAAACAATAAACAAAAACAAAAAAATCACAAAATCAGTTTCTTTTGTATTTACCAGCCAAGACCTACATGCACAGTTCTGTGCTTCCTCTGAGAAAGTCAAGCACCACACAAGTTCATTCTTCTACTCTCTGCTACAATTTCAATGTTAGCTGAGATACCAGCTCTTGCAGAGGGAACAGATCTTTGAATTCAGGTCTTGGCACACAAAAAAAGAGTGGGGGATGGGAAATGATTTTCAGATAAAAGCAGCAAAGAATCCTGTGGCACCTTATAGACTAACAGACGTTTTGGAGCATGAGCTTTCGTGGGTGAATACCCACTTCCTCAGATGCATGCACCGCCAAGACAGTCATTTCTGAACACGAATGGAAAACTGTATGTGCATGTAACCAGACACACTTACAAACCCATGAAACATGCACTCTCTCTCACCATACATATATACGTATACATATATAAAATCACACACAATATAAACCTGCTTTTATCTGAGATAAAAATGTGTGCATATAAATTTACAGCCAAAAGCAAACGTTTTTGCTTTCATTTTCTTTAATGCGTATGGCCAGTTTCTCACAGCTAGTTCTAATGCTAGATGCTGTGAAAACTTCCTTAGTTTCTGTGCTTTTACAGGGTTCCAGCAGGGGGTTGTCTAAAAGAACACCTGATTTTTCCATTTCTACTACAGATGAAATCACCAGGAGGATGAATGTGTCCATGGTATTGGAAAAACAGACAGACAAGACATATAGCCAACCATCAAAGTTACTTTTAGTGAACAATCAACCATTGTCATTGCAAAAACAATACACGTTCCCCTATGAAACGGTTTCAGAGTGTTTCCTCTTCAAAGAGGTCAAGTAAAATAGCATCTATCAAGAGGAGCATTTAGAAACAACCCACCTGCTCTTGCCAGCCGCTATCAACTCATGGAAAGGATGCTGGTGTATGGGGAAGGATAACAGGTCATCTGTCTGCAGAGGCATTTGATTGAATAAGAGAAGAAAACACCAACTGAAATTCACAAGCCATTACCTTAAACTAGATCTCTAAGAGTCCCCCAAAGCCAGTAAAGACAATGGCTTTCTATTTCAATGGGTTTTGGGTCAGGTCCCTCAATGAAGAGTAGTGAAAAGATACACGTGAGTGGACCAATAGGAGAAATCTTTTGAAACTATACACGATCTTCTTACTTTTGGAGCTTATTTCTGGAATCAAGAGTTATTATAATCAATACATATTTTGTCTAAAAGAGATGCTATGGTTCAAACAGAAATTATAGGCTTGATGCAGAAATTACTGGATTAGATTTTATGGCCTGAGTTATGCAAAGGATGGATTAAATTATCATAATGATTCCTTTTGGCTTTAAAATCCATTAATCTATGAATAAGAACATTCCCTGAAAATGAACAAAACATTGTCCTTTCATCCATCTATCAGTGCAGTACATTAAAAAATCAAACTATCTTCCATGGTACAAGTGCCTCATTCAAATTTGTAGTCTTCCCCCACGGCTCTGCATCGAACATCTGTCTAGTTCTCTGACTTGGGAAACACAAAAAAAATTTTAATGCATTTTTTGAAGGCGAAACCTTCTAAGAATCTCCATTCAAAAGATCTGTTCATTCAGGGTGTTACTGTGTGAGTGTATGCAGTGAGCATCTGATAGTGAAAAGCAGCTGAGTGATGATAATGTATATGACAAAATGGAAGGGACTACCAAAATCTGGATTCTTACAGCAGAGAAGTTTAATATGCAGGTCAACAAGGAGAGGAGGAAGAATCGGACATCCTGAAGGGCAAATCATGCTACAATTCTATGCAAACCACCGAGCACAAATGACAAGAACACCCAGAGACAACACTCTTGTGCACAAATACTTTGTACAATTCCAGACTCTGTTAAGAAACATGTGAACATCTGAGCTTTGCATTTGCATGCATTCTAAAAATGATAGAGGATTTTTTTTCCTACAAGCTGCTATTTAATTTATTCACAAGGTCGATTTGGAAACAGTGTTCAAATGTTTTGGAAATACGTCAAGAACATCGTTTTATTTCATGGTATTGTAGTAGCATCTCATTATATTAGTCTAATAGGAATGCAACACAATGAAAAAGCTATTGTGATGGTATTGTACTAGGCTAAATAGATAGAATGTTATTACAATACTGTAAAAAGAAAGATTTATAGGTTACCATTTGCATTGATGAGTAAGAACAGCATATGCAGCCACACATTTGGCTATTTGGACTCCCAAGAAAACTAAGTCTTTTGTTATATTCAGAGTAATCAGCCATTTGATAGTGAACAAACCTGCTTTTGCTAGGGAAAGCAGCAGCAAGGGAGAACAGACGTGTTGACTCAGCTTCTGGATCACTTCTTCTGTCATACTCCCCAGAGGTTTTATCCTCTTTCAACAAGCACGTCAGCATCCCTGACAGAATAGGATCCTATTGCACATCAAAAAAGCCTCTTTTTTTTTCAGGTTGCACAAGAAAGGGGCACAATTTTAATTGCCACAGAAATGCAGCCAACTAGGAAACAAACCTACATTGTGTGAACTGAGGAATGTTTTTGCCTTCTCCAAGATATTTCCTGCCATCACTAGAGGCATCAAGTGATGGTGGCGAGGGCTTTTGGTTTTGTTATCCCTTGGTTCCCCAGCTATATACATTTGCCAGCTCTGAGCAGCTGTCAGTAGGGCACTTTTCAAAAAATAATATTTAAAAACAACCTCAGATTTCCTTCCCTGGGTATGTATGAATCAAACCTGTCAGGATGCTATTTAAAGGAAAATAGCACTGAGTAGTTGCAATATAGTTAAGTAAACAAATGTTTAGTAGATAAGAAAAAACTGTGTATCAGATACCCCTCTAGCTGTGTGGACTTAAATGGAGCTATGTTGATTACACCAGTTATCTGGCCCTTTATCATTAATGTTAATGTTAATGCCATTTGTTGTTAAATATCAGGAACTATTCTGCTCTCTCAATCCCCATGATTATTGCAGAGCCAACATTTTAGTGATACAGCAGGAATTGCCAGCAGGAATTCCAATCTGCTAACAATGTAGTTTAAACCTCAGGAACTAGTGCTCTGCTATGAGAAAAGGCCCTAATCCAAAACCCATGGAGATTAATGAGGGTCTTTCCATTGACTTCCAGGGGATTCAGATCATTCCTAAAAAACAAACCTTCAAAAATGCCTGAGATTAGGTCCCCAATTCCCACTGAATATGAATGTGAGTTAGGTACATAGCTCCCATAGGCACCTTTAAAATCCCACACAACATAACAAATTTCAAATGTCCTGTAAAATACATTCTAGGGTGGAATTTTGGGACTAACTGTAGCCACTGAAATCACTGAGAGTTTTAACCTTGACTTCATTGGGAGCAGAGAGAAACCAATGCTAGGGGCTTTTGAAACTCTCACTCTAATGTTGTTTGGTAACTGGATAGGTCAGTCTGAATGGTCGGTGTTTAGATCAGTGATTCTCAAACTAGGGCCACTGCTTGTTCAGGGAAAGCCCCTGGCGGGCCAGGCCAGTTTGTTTACCTACCTTGTCTGCAGGTTCGGCCAATCACCCACTGGCTGTGGTTTGCTGATCTGGGCCAATAGGGGCTACAGGCAGCAGCACAGGCCGAAGGACGTGCTGGCCGCTCTTCCAGCAGCCCCCATTGGCCTGGAGCAGTGAACCGTGGCCAGTGGGAGCCACAATCTGCCAAATCTTCAGATGCAGCTGGTAAACAAACCAGCCCGGCCTGCCAGGGGCTTTCCCTGAACAAGCAATGGCCCAAGTTTGAGAACCACTGGTTTAGATAACATTATACTGAACAGACCTAGCCTGACCAAGGGTCCAATCCTATGAGTTGCAGAGCATTTCCTATGAGGTACTGACTGGTGCCTTCAAGGAAGTTGAAGGCACACAGCAGCTTGCAGAGGCGCTCCGGACTAAGAAGTAAGCCCAGTCTTCAATAGGCGTGGCTAAATATTACTGTCATTTTGTAAATAGTTTCACTGACATTGTATCTGTTATCACAGACTTACACAAAAAAAAACCACAAATAGTGTGGACAGAAACCTGTCAGAAAGGTTTTGCTGAGTTAAAGAAAATTCTGTCAGGGAAGCCTGTTTTGGCCAGTTCAGGTTTTGACAAAATGTTTGAACTGTGTACTGATGCATTGGACACAGGTCTAGAAGCAATACTGATTCAAACAGGGAAAGTAACAAGAAGCATCCCGTTGCCTTCTTAAGCAAAACACTGACACCCACTGAACAGAACTATTCTGTCATAGAAAAAGAATGTTACACAATTGTGTGGGCAATCAAGCTGTTACCTTATCTATTAAAAAGAAAATGTAGGGTCCTGACAGACCACTTGGCATGGGTATGGCTGCACAGTACAAAAGGTAACAACTTCACACTGCTACACTGGAACATTATTCTCCAAGAATATGACATAGAAATGTTACTTGTTAATGGTAGAGAAAATATAGTGGCAGATGCATTGTCCAGGTAACGGTTCTGAACCAACGTCTACAGGTTAGAATAGTGGCTGACCCTACAGCATCAATGTAAGGAGGGAGGAGTGTTCTTCAATAATAAACTTGTTATTGTTTTCATTATACAAAGTGGTAATCCTGAGTTAATTGTTACAAGCTCGTGTGTCTTATTTCTTTGGGAACAGCAGACCTGGTAATTCTGTGAATGTTTAGTGGACTAAGAGCTGGACACTTCAGGAAAAGCTCTGAGGACTTGAGGTTGGTGTGTGCCTATTGCTACCTGTACAGAAAGAAAATAAGGGCTACAGAAGTCTAGAAGACGGTGCTTTTGCTGCCAGAGTCTGGTGGTTTCAGGGTGTTGATCTATAGCAGGCAGAGACAAGCTCTGCTTCACACTAAGGGCAGATAGTGGTGAGCTGCCTCACAACTCTGAGTACCCCTGGGGAGTGCCACAATGTTTGATGATTGGTTAGAGGTTGGCCTGAAAGGTCGCTGTTTAGACAACATTGTACCGAACAGACCTCCTAGCCTGGCTAAGGATCCAATCCTGCAAGTTATAGAGCACTTTCTGTGAGGTATTGACTATGCCCTTGTGGAAGTTGAAGGCACTGAGCAGCCTGCAGGAGGTATTCAGCACCTCACAAGAATAGATAGTTTAAGAAGGCATTCTCCTTCCTAGAGTGACTGCAGGTACAGCCCATGCCACACCAGCTTTACCCATTAACATAATGTTTGCCTTCCACAGAGGGGGTAGAGTGGCCCAATTTATTATTACTCATAGGAATCACAATTCCTTCTCTGCTTCTTCCTAGTTCTTGGGAGGGGAAGTAATTCATTCCAGCCTTAGTACAGAGTGCAGGTTATTTCCTCCACTCACGCCCACAGGCTGCTCTAGCTATAGGCAAACAAGGGCATGTCTACCCGTACAGCGCTGCAGTGGTGCACCAATATAGCTGAGCCGCTGCAGAGTGTCTGGTGAAGAAGCTCTACACCTATGGCAGAGGGCTCTCCTTTCAGCTTAACACTCTCCACACCAGTGCTTATGTCGGTGTAATTTATGTTGTCAGGAGAGGTGGTTCATTCACACACATGAGCTACATAAGTCATCCCAACACAAACTGTAGTGTAGACATAGCCCAAGGCAGCTGCCTAGGATACAGATTTCTGGAAGAATTGATTTTACATGGTACCACAGACCAGTCTATGGGGATGTGAACTGTAGAGCACTTGAACATGTAGTTCTCCAAATGCCCTGTGGAGATCCTGCTGGCACAAATGACATTGATGCAATCTGCTCAGGTCAGATGGGCCGCAGGGCAGCCTTGTTCAGAGACACCCTTGTGCACATGCACCCCAGGGGTGCCTGATTTGATGGCAACAAGCAGCAGTGGAGAGGAGCCTCCCATCTTGCCGGGTTTGGCAGGTAAGAAGTGGGGGGAGGGGGCTGGGCACTTGGTACTACCCACTCCCAACAGGAGTTTGCCTGGGGTAGGAGGTCAGGGTGAACCAAGAGCATCCCTGCCTCCCCATCTCCCATAGGCAACCAACTCCCTCCCCACTGCCTCCCACACAATCACCCTGCCTCCACAGGTACCCAGCCTACCCTGGCTCACCCAGAGATCCCAAATACACCCATGCCTCCCACACAATCTTCATTGTCTCCCACAGGCACCCAGCCCCTGCCTCCCACACATCCACCCTGCTTCCTGCGGGCGCCCACTACCCATATGCCCCGTATCATCAAAATCATCACCAACCCCCTGATTCCCACTCTCTTCAGCACTGCCAATTTAGCTGGCTGGGCTATAACTCTCCTGAGGTGGGAGTAACATGAGAACATAAGAACGGCCATATTGGGTCAGACCAAAGGTCCAACTATCCCAGTATCCTGTCTTCGGACAGTGGCCAATGCCAGGTACCCCAGATGGAATGAACAGAACAGGTAATCATCAAGTGATCCCATTTCCTGTTGCTTATTCCCCGCTTCTGGCAAACAGAGGCTAGGGACACCATCCCTGCCCATCCTGGCTAATAGCAATTGATGGACCTATCCTCCATAAATTTATCTAGCTCTTTTTTTACCTAGTTATAGTCTTGGCCTTCACAACATCCTCTAGCAAGGAGTTCCACAGATTGACTGTGCATTGCATGAAGAAGTACTTCCTTTTGTTTGTTTTAAACCTGCTGCCTATTAATTTCATTTGGTGCCCCCTAGATCTTGTGTTATGAGAAGGAGTAAATAACACTTCCTTATTTACTTTCTCCACACTGGTCATGATTTTATAGATCTCTATCATATGCCCCCTTAGTCATCTCTTTTCCCAGCTGAAAAGTCCCAGTCTTATTAATCTCTCTTAAGCCATTCCATACCCCTAATAATTTTTGTTGCCCTTTTCTGAACCTTTTTCAATTCCAATATATATTTTTTGAGATGGGGTGACCATGTCTGCAGTATTCAAGATGTATTCAGGAAGGCAGGGTTCAGCTCTGTTCCCTGGTCCACACTCCCTTTTCACAGTCTCTGGACCCCAGCAGCTCAAGGGAAACCCCTACCCCACAGTAGCTTAAGCCACAACTAGACAGCAGCTCCCCTCTTGACCCTGCAGTCTCCTCTTTCTCCTCCTGCTCTTCCCCCCAGGGGCGGCTCTAGGTATTTTGCCTCCCCAAGCACGGCAGGCAGGCTGCCTTCGGCGGCTTGCCTGCGGAGGGTCCGCTAGTCCCGCGGCTTCGATGGACCTCCGACAGGCGTGCAGATTCTCTTAAGCATCCTCTACTTGCAACAGCTCAGCTCCCGTCTCTTCTTATCTCCATCCACTCCTGTCCACCTGCCCATGAACAGTATCAAGTAGGCAACTGATGTTCTTCCCTTAGTATCTGAGCTGTAATACAGGGGGGAGGGATAGCTCAGTGGTTTGAGCATTGGCCTGCTAAACCCAAAGTTGTAAGCTCAGTCCCTGAGGGGGCCATTTAGAGATGTGGGGCAAAAATCTGTCTGAGGATTAGTCTACCTTTGAGCAGGGGGTTGGACTAGATGACCTCCTGAGGTTCCTTCCAACCCTGATATTCTATGATTCTAACACAGGAGGCACACAGGGAGCAGGCTTTATTCCCCTTTATGGATGCCTAGTCCAGCCTTATTTATTACAGGAGCAAGTGCAAAAGTGTAAACAGAAATGCTGTCATTGGTTCTCCAGATGTTTTTATTGGCAGAACCATTGGTACACTATGCTCTGAAGAGCCTGTTGCTATTGCCAACAGCCCAGGATCGAAATCCTGGCCCCATTGACATTAATGGCAAAACTCTCATGGACTTCAACAGGGTAAGGATTTCACCCTAGGTACCTTAAAAATGCCAGCCAAGCTTGTTATGAAATAAAACATGCTAAGGGAGCCATGATACTGAGATAATATAATAATAAAATCTAAAGAAATAAAAATTAATGCCCTTCCCCAAGAAGCATTTTACCTCAAAAAGAGAGAAGAGCAGAGACTCTAGGAAATCCACTAGGGACTTTATTATAGCTGTTGATTTTATGTGGAATGCGTGCACTCATATATTATGGTGTATTATGGTGACAGGCAACAGAATAAACCCAATGAGAGAGAAAGAGAGAGTTGTCCTGTCTAACACTAAAACTCAGAGAGCTTCATATCTCAGAACAAGGACCTCCCCCTCACCAAGAAAATTACAGCTATCCTGTGGGATGATACTACATGACTTTCCCCCCCACTGTTGATGGTATTATTACATCAACAAGCAAGTTAGTTGTTCCAGTTTCACTGTAATAATACTATATCCTTATTGGACAACCTCTGGTTCTAAGACACTATCCCAAGGAACCTCCAGACCTATCAAAAATAATACTATTTTATATTTTTTAATAAACCATCTTTATTTAGTCATTAGCTTTTATCAGTTTCTTAAGTGGTCACTTTAGACAGGTTTCATCACATTTTAAGTAACCCAAAGAGACAAGTTTAAAACAAGTTAAAGAGACTCCCTCTGCCCCCCTCCGCCTGCTTTCTGATTGCACTACACAAGTCTTATTCATTTCAGACCTTTACCTTGACGCCTGGATTACAGATTGCTCCAGAGTCAATGATTCACTGAAGTCTAAGATGGAGAATTATTAAGAAATAGATGGCTGCTAAAACAGATAGCAGATCAGAGTTTCCTTGTAATGTGTTGGGAGTTTAAACATGCAGATCTTGTGAGTGTTCATGAGAGAAGTGCAGATATTTACCTATTTAGATACTAATTTCCTTTTATTCAGTATAAATTAAACAAATGCATAGTAAATCCATATATTTCAATTAACTTGATAGCAGGAGTCTATGGTAAATACTAAAATGCCTAGATCTTGTTTCCTAATACAGATAAACTTTAAGGCAGTGAGTGTTGCCTGATGTTGAGCAAATGAGATTGAGAGTTAGGATTCCTGTATCCTGTTTCCAGTTTTTCCACTAATTCATTATGTGATCTTGGTCAAGTCACATAAGGGCAGTTTCTGATACTATTACAATGAAAAGCACCCTACTCCACAAACAGTGCCACTCATACTAATGGGACTGCTTGCAGAGTAAGATGCTATTCATTGTGAGTTAAGAGAATTACACTTTGGCCCTAAATGTCCATGGGACAAATTTGCACATGATTTTTTGTGCAAATTGGTATAAATATACATATTTTTCCAGGCTATTCATCATGTAAGTCACACTAGCTTAGGCTCTCTGAGGGCTAGATTCTAGGGCTGTTGATTAATCACAGTTAACTCATGCGATTAACTCAAAAAAATTAATCACAATTAATTGCAGTTTTAATCAGTGTTAAAAACAATAGAATACCAATTGAAATGTATTACATATTTGTGGATGTTTTTCTATATTTTCAAATATATTGATTTCAGTTACAACACAGAATACGAAGTGTGCAGTGCTCACTTTATATTATTTTTATTACAAATATTTGCACTGTAAAAAAGATAAAAGAAATGGTATTCTTCAATTCACCTGATATAAGTACTGTAGTGCAATCTCTTTATTGTGAATGAGCAACTTACAAATGTAGACTTTTTTTGGTTACATAACTCAAAAACAATACAATGTAAAACTTTAGAGCATACAAGTCCACTCAGTCCTATTTCTTGTTCAGCCAGTCACTCAGACAAACAAGTTTGGTTACATTTGCAGGAGATAATGCTGCCCACTTCTTATTTATAATGTCACCTGAAAGTGAGAATAGGCATTCACATAGCATTTTTGTAGCCACATTGCAAGGTATTTACATGCCACATATTCTAAACATTCATATGCCCCTTTCATGCTTTGGCCACCATTCCAGAGGGCATGATTCCATGCTGATGACGCTCATTTAAAAGACCACTACAGTACTTGTATTCAGTGAATTGAAAAATGCTATTTATTTTGTTTCTTAACAGTGTAAATATTTGTAATAAAAAATAAAGTGAGCACTCTACACTTTGTATTCTGTGTTGTAACTGAAATCAGTATATTTCAAAATGTAGAAAACATCCAAAAATATTTAAATAAATGGTATTCTATTATTGTTTATCAGCCCAATTAATCACATGATGAATCATGATTAATTTTTTTAATCACTTGATGGCCCTCCTAGATTCTAATATCAATTCTCCCAGGTAACTATGAGGTAAATCTACTAGTTTCATATTTAAATTTGTGAAACTGAGAGCAGAAGTCTTCCCCTTATGTCTACTTCCTAACTTCTACATCTTGACACTTCCTTCTGCCTTGTCCCTGTATGTCTTGGTTCAGTCATCTGCAAAACTTATGTAATAATCCATACTGTACATATAATAATTAACTGGCTGTGAATATGGTTTGAGACACCCAAACAAAAATTTCTTTGTGGGCCCAATCTAGAAAAGAACTTCACCACATGCTTAACTTTAAGCATGTGCATAAGTGCTTCATTGGACCAGAGTTTTAGAAATTAGTATCATTATTATTCTATCTTCCATACCAATTGATTTATGTATTCAGTTGTTTCTGGTGTAAACAGTTAGTAATCTTTTATGATTTCACTCAGATTTCCTGGAATGAATTTATGATTTAAAGTGAAACTCATAGATTCAATCCAAACAGGTTAACAGAAAAACAAAACAAAACAAAAAAACATGAGAAATAAAATCATAAACAAATGTCTCTCTTTTCAAGTGTATTGACTAGGTGGCTAAGAATGCGTCAACTGAGTTCCCAACATAACATTTGTGCTGGTTATGCTCATTCAATTCTGCTCATTTCATACAAAAAAGAAATAGTGTGTGAGAAATTGGAGCTAAGACACAGAACTACCAGTCTCGGTTTTCTTTTTGTTAGCAATAGTATGAACAATGAAAAAAATCCAGTAACCTACTGTTTCTAAATAGGAGAGGTCTTTCATTTATTCTTACTCACATGGAAAGGCATTTTTGTTTAACTAAAAGCGCAAAAGGTTGACTGTTTACACAAAAGACAAAACATTACAGTCCTTACACAGGTAGCTTCAAGGATAAAACCTGGCCACCTACTAAATATATACTTAAATCCTTATGTGATCTAAAAAAAAAAGGATTATTGGATTGTATGGCAATGTGTGCGTAAAAACATACCCCTGCACATCAAGGCCACAAGAAAGAAAAAGAGAGCAAGTTTCTAGTAGGTGAGTTTTGAAGAACAGGGTGTTCCTAGTCCAATTGGAAATAATTACAGTACTCTGAAAAGAGGGAAGATAATTTAGTGCCATTTCAGCTGACTAAAGTGGTTGGATTAACTGCTGACATGAAGTAAAGTGGGAGATTTTTGCAGAGGGAAAGATAAAGTTCTTGTAGCATATAAACTTTATAATTACCAATACAAAACCTTTCTGTGCTGGTACGTTCAAATAAAGGCAGTTACAATAGCAAGCATGTGAGTCTTGAACAACCACCTGCTCAGAATAAACTAATTTTTACTGACCAATTAGCATTAGTTTTCCTGTGCAGACCAGAGTGTTATACAGTTTTGTAAAACGAAAAATTAAGTCAAAAGAGGTGTATTACTTTACAAGTGCTACATACATGTACTCTCCCTTCAGTTTTCCTCAATACAAAGCTATGATTAGAAAAAGTTGATATCTGACTATATAAAATAATCCAAGAAAGAGATAAGGTCTAGTGGATTGAACACAGAAATAGGGACTAGAAATTCCTGAGCTCCACATTTCCAACTACACAAAAGAAAAAATATAATAAATAATAATCTCTGGTTGAAGAAACAGATTTGGAGAGCAATGTGGTCTAGATAGGTTACAGGACTGGGAGTCAGAAGTCCTGGGCTCTATCCAGTCTAAGCTACTGACTGATTCACTGTGAGATGTTGAGCAAATTACTTCATCTCTCTGTGCTTCTCTTTCCCTTCCTACCTTTTGCCTGCCTTATCTATTTAGCATGTAAGCTCTTTGGGACAAGGACTGTCCATAACTACGTGAGTGTGTAGTGCTTAATGCAATGGAGCCCTGTTATCTCTCTCTAATGCTGTTCTCTATTGATGGTGTTCTGAAACCTAGACTTTTCATACTTCAGAGACTTAGTCTGCCCTCATTCAGAACACTTGATGACATCAACTCCTTTCCACTTTCTTCATCACCTTCACAGGCTTTTTATCCATCTCCAAATTTAACTTAAAATTGTCCCTGTCCATCCAAATCTCTGGATGAATTTGCTCTATCTTGTCTCTGTTCCCAAAGCTATGAGTTCACTCACTTACTGAATTCCTCCATTGCTAGACTCCCCTCTGGCTGTAATGGGACACAGTTGGGGCTTGCTATTTCACTTGCGCTACTATATGCTGGAAATTCCCTCTTCCTCTGAATCACTTTCCCTCTTAATCTCACCTTAGACCATTCCTTTGCGTTGTACTCCCAATCTTGTGGTGAAAATGGGAGGTTCATATATATATAGAAAAATGTTTAGCATTACTTTGTAAAACTGAGTTCTTATTTTTACTAGGCATTGTGATGTGCACTACACAGATGATTTTTTGTCCATGTGTTGGTAGCTGTGATCAGGTTAACAAATTTTAAAGCTATCATATTTGCAAATATATGGGTAGCGAAGCAAACGTTTCTCCATTTAGAGGTAAAGCCAACTCTCCACGTATGATTTGGACACTGCTTTACACACCATATGTCATTGCATAAGTCCCTGGAAAATCTGGGCAGTATCAAAGATATCAAAAGTTGCCATTTTACTCAAGGATATTAACTTCCAGGTTGATTTAGTAAATTTGAAATGCCCTCTGGGAGAGGAATGGAGAGAAACCAGCCATTCTAGTACAGTCTTAATGGCGTACACTGAGAAGATACAGATGATCAGTTCTTGGATAGCTACAATGTATCAAAACTATCCAGTTTCCCCTCAGTTTTCCAATCCAAGGAAGCTATTTGGAGCAGGGATTGAAGACAGTTTGGCACAAGCAGTCAATGATTGGCCAGACTTCAGGTCTACTCTCTCCAACCCCCTAGTATTTTTAATGGGAAAGAAACATTAGAAATCCACAGTCTGATAGTTAGATGGCTCCGGCTTTCAGTTTCTGGGTCAACAACACTTGATCAAGGTAATCAGTATCATCCTCACAAACGGGCTTTCTTATTCGGCTGCATATACTGCACAAGGAGATGCTAAGCTGTTTGAAGAGGTCCTTTTAATAATAAAGCCTGGAGATTTTATTGGATTATGGGTGTAAAAAGTTAGAGCTTCCTTCCTCAGAAGAGCTAACAAGCCACAAAGGAACCCTGAACTGGGTCATATTTTTTTCCTCTTTTTTTCCCTTCACCAATAGAAAGCTTGGTCCTTCAAGGTGCTGAGCAACCTCAACTCAAATGGAAGTCAGAGAGTGTTCAGGGTGCTCAAAATCTCCTAAGAGACTCTTGGCACTTCACTGGTTTGGGTCCAGTCCAGGAAGAAGATTAAGACCATATACCAGGATGTGAAGAAACAGCACTTCTAGTGGTGAAGTACTAATTTAAGAGAGAGATTCTGGCTGAAATAATAGTAGAACCAGTGCATAATATAGGTTAGAGGCCTTAAAAAGGACAGCTATTTGTGGAGAGTCTTTCAGATTTACTTCTCGGGTGTCTGTATCCTGCCTGTACTGCCATCTATGAACCATTTGTTCATGATCTGAGATGTCTGTTCTATCCAGAAGTTCTGAATAATTTGTGCTATAGTGATTTGGAGACTAACTGCAATAATGAGCCATAATCTTTCATTTCAAACCCTCATTGCAGGGAAGGCTCTTGTGCCTTATTCTTTAATTTTATTAATTTATTTTCCTCTTTGCCTTTGGGTTGAAGCTGAAAGGAGTTGGGCACTTCAGAGAGATTTTAGTGGAGATTTACAACGCCATATCATCTTTCTATTGTTGGTGGTTTCTCAATGAATGAGAAATACAGAAGCAATCCTAGCCTCTCTGAAAGGGGTGGGGAAGGGTCTGAAAAAAGCTGTATCAGAAATATCCACTGAGACTCTGTGGTGCTCCCTGGGGATACCCAGGGTTGAGAAGCACCTCACTACTACCTGCCATTAGTGAGAGGGAGTCTTGTCTATGCCTGCCAGGGATCAGCTCAATGTTAACTTCAGCCAAAGGCAGCACAAGTACTCCCCTCTAAGCCTGCACAGGTTCTGCTAGCCCTCATGTACGTTAGTGATAGATACACTCCATCCATGAGTCCTTCAAGCATCCCCCTGCAATGTTCAGCCCCTTATCCACTGGACATTCACAGAATTACCAGACCTGCTCTTCACAAAGGAACCAAGGAATACACTACAACTTACTGATTACACCTTAGATCCCAGCTCTGCTTAACTCACAGCACTTAGATATGTTTTTAGTGAAAACAAGAATCAGTTTATTTAACAAAAAACAGAGATTCAAATAATAGTAAGTAGGAAATAAAATAAAATCATAACACACATTCTAGAGCTTAAACTTAACTAACAAGATGCTCCGATGTCTAATTAGGTACTGCTTACCCAAAGTCCATCTCATGGCATTTTTCAACCAGGAGGGCTGAGGTCCTTCTTTTATGAGACTAAGACTGCTAGCAGTTTGTCTCCCCCAGATGAAAGATGCCAGTGTGCCTTTCTGCACCCATAGATATATTAGACCAGTCCTTTGTTCTTTACCTGTAACCAGGGTTCCCTTTCCTGATGTTCATCTCTTCCTGTTAGTTTCTTCCCTTGGAGCCCCCACAATCTCTTCATTAGCATTTGTCTTACTTTGTAAACTGATTTCCATTGTAGGACACACAGTACACAATGATCCGTTAGGGAGGTAAGTGTCTCCCATCTCCTGTCTGATGGAACTAGTCTTAAGGCATGCTACCTCTGAGTGGTCTGCATTTAATTACAAGGTCTTATTAACATAATTTCCAGTATACATACACATTTATTTACATATTAACCACACATACATTTTGCAAAGATTATAATGATCAGTATGACACAGGCTTGCAGTAGAAACCTCACAAGACACTTTTTGGTGAACTAGAATGTAAATACCAGACCCACTGGATCCCTATAGCCCTTATACAGCCCTGTGACTCTGACAGTTGGCATCAAGGGGTCCTTGGATCATACTTCCCCCCCAGCAGCATAACATTAATTTGAGGTACAGTATCGTAATACAAGATAACTTGGGGCAGGTTTTGTTCAAAATTACCTTTGTTTTAGTTTTTACAAGTCAGTCTAGCCTAAAATTATTCTTACATCTATCTTAATGAGAGGAAAGGGATGTATGGGGGGGAAGGAATCAGTGATGAAAAAATGGGGTAACTGTGGATCTAGAAGTTGCAGTGTGCTCAGTTAATCAGAGTCTTCAGTTGTGAAAAAAAAAGAAAAGAGAGCGAAAAAAACAGTCTGTGAACATATTTAAAAATTGCTAATGAAATATCACTACTGTATCCTATGGAGTCTCTTTGAGATGCTCAATGAAATACTTCAATTACAAAGTAACAATTTCTATTGTTAGGAGTTGCCACTATTCTCTTTTTATTGATGTCATAAAGAAAGTATTTATGAGATGAGGTTATTAAGATCAATAGTATAAATGGAACACCTAATTCTTTCTTTTTTAGGCTAGCACAAAGAATTCCTCCAGTGGAATCTGTGAGAATAAAAGGTGACTGGATACTGTCATTTAACCTTAATCCAAATGCAAAGAACTCCCCCTATTAACAATGAGTCATTTTTTACATGTTTCTCAGATCTAAAACTATCTTGCCCCTAAGTAGCCTTTATGAAATGTACAGATTTGAATTCATTGCAGGACTGGATTTTCCACATTTATGTGTAGTACTGAAGCTCTATTTTAAAATAAGAAATAAAGAAGAAGGAACAGGTCTTTTTTATTTCAAAATCCATTTAGTGAAGTATTTTTAAACTTTACTAGTTTTGTGTTATGAAAAATGTCTACATGCAAGGGAAAAAAATCATGGACTTTACAGATGATACTTTAAGACAATCCTGTTCTTCCACTGAATTTTCTCAGTTCCTAAGAAGCTACTTTATGGACTGGATTAACCAATCTGATAATGAATACATGGATTTTTGTTTTCGTTTTCATTTCCCCTTCCCCCCACCACACACACAACAATAGAGAATGCTCTTGGGCCAAGCACTCACAAATAGCTCCCGTGATTTGGTCCTTGTTTGCCTTTTGCAATTGTAATAAATAGCTCCATCAATCATTATTAATCTAGCTCATGTTTAAATAATATCACAGTCTATTTTAGTGATCATCCTTAAAAAGATAATATTTAACAACAATTTACCACAATATAGTATCTGACGTACAACATTTAGGGTTCAATTTTGCAAACCCTGTTTCACCTGAATAAGAAAGTAAGGGTTTGCAGGGTCAAGCCCCCATTTTTTTCTAACATTTCCCTTAATCTAAGGGAAAATACTGTAGATCCTCAAGACCTAATCCTACAAGGCTATGAGCACCTCCTGAGAAATACCAAGTCCTCATATCTTCCAACAGGGACAGGAAATTGAAAGAGCTCAGGACCTCAGATGATTGGACAGACTAGGGGCATGCAGCTCCCCACTTACTGTTCTCAGACAAAGAATGTGTGTATGTAGATAAAACAGACTTTCAGAACAAAGGAGTAGACATTGCTGCATCCCCAACACCAGCAATAGTTACTTATTAGGAATACACATACAACTAGGGAAAGCTCTGTTTGTGTCCTTTAGATGGCTTTAAGGGCTGCAAAAGCCACAGAAGGCTTTGCCAGTTATTGCATGTCAGTGCCTGGTTTAAAAATATATTTTGTAGGACATCCTTACTTACTTGCTGGGAACGAGGTATAGAGCTGTGTCTGCAATGGGAAACGGAGAGCTCATGGCATTCAAGTCACCTTCCACACTACTCCCATTAGTCCTCTTTGGATCCTAGTTCTCTTTTCCCTGCAGGTCTGCAGAAGTTACCATAAAACCTTTGAGACTCTAAAAGAGAGATGGCAGCTTTGTCCTGCTGAAAGGTATTTGAGGGGGGATCAATCACTTGTGTGTGTTCATAGTACCTCTTCAATGCTTCCTCATGGTCATTCCTCAAAGCCTGCAGCAAGGGTGGGATAATGAAGCAAGCACATTCCCTCCTTTGGATACACATAGGCCTCTGCAGCTCTGGAGTCCTTCATGATCCAGAAGCAGTGATACACAGGCTGTGGGACCTAACTATTAAAGCTATGCATCGTGTAATGTCATCACAGTATTCTTATTTCAGATCTTTTGTTCCAGTGAGCTGGAGAATGTGTCTGTGATACTGTTATTCACAGACAACAATGTAACATCCTGAAGTTTGTCCAGACTCTATAAAAGTGCAAGGGGAAGTTAAAAGAAAACAACCCTTATGATAATGGCATCTCGTATCACTGTTGGTGCAGAAGGATTCAGCAAATAAACACGTGTGAGATCAGACCAATGAAAGAACCACAAACACAGTTACATGTGAGACAGGCAAGATTGTCCATGACCATTGCAGGCTGTTGTATCCTTGCTTTGTGCTGTTCATGTTTTTTACAAAAGATGTTAATGTGCTTTGCTTCAAAGTGGTTAACGATGACACGACAAAGCAGCTGCTTGTATTTATAGGATGATTGGGTTAAGTAATAAATAAAGTTAAGTTGTGGTCTAAGTTAGCCCAAGTGTACAGGAGTGTGGGAAATTGAAGTTTCTAGTGTGAGAAAAGTTAAAGATAAGTTGGAGACAGATTGCTGTGGGAAAGGAAGAGTTATCAAGGACAAGATCCAGGGTTATGTTACCATTATGTTTTGATTATAACTCGTCTGAGCAAGGTTTTAATGAGTGATTTTGAAAATTGTCAGTCTTTTATTAAAATACTGTATTGATAGTATGGTAAGGACATTGGTGCAGATGTTAATTTAAATAATGTGTAATGTAAAGAGCCAATAAGAAGGTGGCAGAAATATAATTATGATAAAGGGCAGTTTAATGTTAATTAGTATTATAATGGAGTATAAAAGGAGTAGTTTTGTTAAATTGCAGGGGAGCTCCAATTAACAATCCAAAGGGTACCATTATCTTCCAGGATTATAAGGCCATACTTCATTCTATTGTCACTGGTCTGATCATCCATTTATATACCATTTAATCTTTGAGTGTGAGTATAAATGTAGTATTGTATAAGTAGTCAATGCAGACCTGTTTCTTTAACTAGTCACATTTTTTTCCTCTTAATAAAGTTTGGTTGTACCATTCAAAGTGTCACCTAGTGGTCCTCTACTAAAGAAATTTTCTGTAACTGACCTAGAGACTCGAACCTGAAAACTAAGTTGGGTTTTATTGCACCCTTATCTTTCACACCTTAATATTAATTGTGACTATATCAACATAAAGGTTACAGAAGCTTACATGCTCCCTTGCTCTGTCATGGTCTGTTGCTTTCCAGTCACTGGAGTCAACCTGATGTGCTTTCAAGTTTGACTTCAGTGTGTCTTTATGTAGTTTGTACTGGCCACCATGAGAACAGGTGCCTTGCTTTAGCTAACCATGAAATATGGATTTTGGTATTCTTGAGTTGACCATATGAACAAGATCCCCAGATCAGCTCACCTGAGCTTTGATGAGCAGGTTTTGAATGCCAGACATCCAACAATGATTAAGGGTTTAAGTACTGGAAATCTTGTTTCAGCATTTGAGGCTGCAAACAACAGACCAAAGACAGCACATATGGAATTGATCAAGTTTCCTAAGGTGGCAGTGATATGTTGCCCATGTCTCACAACCATAAAGGAGCATTGTAAGCATGACTGCCCAAAAGATATTTAGCTTAGCACTTATTTTTGCATTCCTATCATTCCATAGGTAGTGTGACAATATTCTAAATGCAGAGAGGGTCTTGGCTATAGGATAGCTGTTGTGTATTTGATTGTCGTGGTAATAGAATCTTGTGTTGCTTTGGCAACTTAGTTGGATTATTAGGGGATATCCCAGCCAGTTTTGGCTGGCTGTTGGTTAGTTCTGTGTGTGGCAATAAATGGCTGTTTCAAGGTTTACAGCTCTCTGTGTCTCCAGTGATTTCTTCCTTAAACTATTGCCCCCAAATATTATAACAATGTAGCAACGAGGATTGGATCTCTGTGCTGCCCCAGCAACAGAAGGAAGTAGAAGTTAAGGTAAAAAAAAAACCAACCTTTTTTGCTGCTGGAAGGGGGTGAGAACTGGCTTGTTTGCACTGACTGTGCAAACGGAAACTAAAATCATGGCTACACTTACAGGGCCACTGGAACCTTCTGAGGAGACTAAAGTTCAATGGCCCACATATACGGAGCATTTTGAGCTTTTTGTTATTGCAAATGACATTACAGAAGAGAAGGTGCCAATATTCTTAAGTGTTGTAAGGGCTAAGACCTACTCCCTACTATGCAGCTTACTACACCCCGTTAAGCCAGAGACTAAATCTTACAGTGACATGGTGGAAATCCTGGGGTCCCATTTTTTTCCAAGACCACTGGCAATTACTGAAAGATATATAGCCTCATGTGGCATTCTGTGATAACATAGTCATTAGGTAGCAAAACTTTTCCAGAGACTTTAAAGGAGCATTGTTGATTTTAATAACCAAGTAGATGTGCATCTCCAACCTCAAGTTGGTATAGTAGTTCACTGTTCTTTAGGCTAATTGTGAAACCAAAACAACTGACAGCAGGAGGGAAGTGATCAGTTATAAACTGAAAGTCATCGAGTGAGCAAGCATAGAAGCATTGCAGATTAAATAGCTTCCCAATCAAGGTCATCAAAAGCTTCTGTTTCAACTTCACATGCAGTGTTGATCACAGTTTTTGTAGGAGCAGCAGTGATCTGTATGCTCTGTATAACCTGTATGTTCAAAAGGTCTGTTACACCTTCTCACCCCATCTCCTCTCCCTCTTTGAATACCTGTGAAGTGGCTTTCCCCCTCCCCCTCTCTCCTGGAATGCTTGTGGAATGAAAAGGGCTGCTTGAACAGTTGGAAGATCAGAAGAGCTCCCAGGTAGACAAGGTGTCTGGGACTCTAATTAGGCAGCGCTCACATACCCAATGCATGGACACTACATGGACACTCTTTGAGGTGGAGTGTGACCAACCAGACGCAGCCGAGTCATCTCTAGTCGCAGGCCATGAGGAGCAGGTTCTTAAAAGGGGAAGGGGCCAAGTGCTCAGAAGTGCACTCACAAGACTGTACTTCCCGTAAAGGCCCTTTGCCCAGACTGGCTGGCCAGTGGTTCACCTCGTTGCATTCCATTGTTTCTCGGGAAGACTTACCTTCATAGCACCATCCATCGCTGCGCTGTGGGACACTTACCTTGAAGGATCCTGACATCTCCAGTGCCATGCTTGTCCTGGGAGCATAAGTATGTGAGTGTAACCCCCCCGCACACACACTTCTTTTGAGCTTAGCTATCAGTATTAATAAACATGCTGCTTTCTGCCAAACTCTGAGGGATCATTAGTACTCCCTAAGCTGATTAGCTGGCCCAATTTCAGGTAAAAACCGTGAGCTCAGTTTTGAAGTCAAAACAGAAGTACATCAGGGTGTGTCATATCTGCAATCTTCTTCAATATTGCTATCGACTGGGTAATGCAGCGTACAACAGAAGACATGCCAAGAGACATTAAATGGACACTCTTCTCATCCCTTGAAGACCTGGACTTCACAGATGATGTTCTCTCCTATCACATACCCAACACCATAAATAAGAAAAAACATCTCAACTCAATGCATGGAGCCAGCAAACTGGACTGAAAATCAACCACAATAAAACAGATATCATAACCTTTAATATTGCCTCACCATCACCCGTACGGATAGAGGATTATGTTCTCCCCAACGTAGAAACATTCATATACTTGGGCAGCACCATCAGCCAGGAGGCATTGGTGCAGATGTTAATTTAAATAATGTGCAATGTAAAGAACCATAAAAAGGTGGCAGAAATATAATTATGATAAAGGGCAGTTTAATGTTAATTAGTATTATAATGGAACAAGCCAGGACATCCCGAACAAAATCAATAAAGCCAGGAACACCTTCAGGAGCTTAAATACAGTCTAGAAATCATCAAAATACAACACCAAAACCAAACTCAAGATTTATCAGAGTTGCGTACTTTCAACACTACTTTATAGTACAGACTGCTGGGGAATGAAAAAATATGACATGTCCAAACTCTCTTCATTCCATACAACCTGCCTTAGAAAATTCCTCCATATCTTTTGGCTCAGAACTAGCTCAAACCAAGATCTATTGACACAGTGCAGCTAAGAGGATCTGGGCATCATCATTGCCAGGAGGCGCTGGAGATGGATCGGTCATGTGCTTCAGATGGAAATTGATTCCATCATAAGAGTAGCAATAAGATGGACACCTGAAGGAAGTGAAAACGAGGCCACTCAAAAACAACATGGAGAAGAGCTGTGGCAGCTGAGCTAAAAAACCTGGGGCTCAGCTGTGGAACCATTGAAAGACTTGCCAGAAACAGACAGGAGTGGAGGAGCTTCATCACTGCCCTAAACGCCAGAGGAGTAATAGGAACATCATGATGATGATGATGATGATGATGAACAGTGCAGAACTGGATAAATACTATTTTATTTTTAAAGTACTCTACATCACCTGTGAGTTATCTGGTCTAGACATACAGAGGTAGGAGGTGCTATGAGCCCTCTTCAAACTTCACCCCATCCTCAATGCGAGTCAACAGAAAGGGGAGTGAAGTGCACAGGGATTTGGCTCCCTCTATACAATATGTCTGCCAGAAGAGAGGATCCAGCGTATGAGGTAGTAATTTCCTACTGGTATAGGTCACCAACAAATTATGTCCTGACCCAGGGGTGAACAGGAAAGGAAATGTGGCTCAAAGAAATGTAGCTCTTTTTCCAGATGGTCCTGGAGGCATGTTGTAGCGCACCACCCCATAGTATGAGCTGTGTTGCTGTGGCCAACCTTGTACATGATAAACAGAGTTGGTGGCATTTTCTTTTTCCCCAATTTACAACCTGTCATTTTTGATTAAAAAAAAACCTGAAACCTCAAAACCCAAAAACTTTTTAGTTTTCAGATTTTTGGTTTTCCAACAAAAAACAAACGAAGTATCATCAAGGAAAAGATACTTTTCACACACAAAAATATAAATTTAATCAAAAACTCCATTTTACATAGAAAGTTTCAGGGAATTTTTTTTTGACCAGCCCTGTTAATAAAAATTGAGAGAAATTGCAGCTGAGTTTAATAGAAAATGCTATCCCTTCTAGGTATTTTAAACCATCCTAAAGAACTCTACAGCTGGGTATAATTTTCAATAAAATTCTATAGGACTTTTCCATAAGGGATACCACTACCTTGGTTTAAGAACCACTGATTTAGCTTAAAAGGTTTCAGCTATAAAGTTATCAGGATCCACGATATAATGAGGACTTTGTCCCTTTCTTCAGGACTGATCCCAAAGGATGTTCTGGCTGGATTATCTTCTATAAAGTGCTCGGTCACAAATACCCTGTGGAGAGTTCCTCTTTAAAAGGACAACATCGTAATTTAATAAAAATCGACTCTATGGAGATCCATTACTAAACAACAGGGAATACCAAACCTAAATGGGCTACTAATATGGAAACTTTTATGAATTTCTTACTGCATTCCTTGTACTACCACATTTATAAATGACCACACAGATTGTGCACTATCACCTACAGCAGTTAGATTATTTTATATGTCCCTGTGGGCTGCAGTCTTTAGATATAACAGAGATGAGTGGAGGGGCTGGTTGCAGATTTTACTGGGAATTCCTACATTTTATGGGCTTGTATCTCAACCATATCATTGTTTTAAAAATTGCTTTTCTGTTTAATAGTAGGACAGCTCAACCTCAAAATAGTAAGAACACATGTTTTCCTTGATTCAGTGCTGGATCAGTCTTGAAATGTAATGTGAAGAGATATTAGCTATGTGAGTTAAGATGCCATTAGCTAAACTATCAGGAAGGGTAGCTTTGTCAATTGTCATTAACACATTTTTTATCCTGGTACTTTAGAGATCAGGAGTGTTAACCTGGAAATGGTGTTCTGATTTAAATCTCTTTAATGCTTTGATGGCTTGGTCATTTCTTCATGATATCCCAAGGCTCATTTCAGAGAGCAGAGTCCTGCCGTGGTTCAGCATCTGTAAATTGCCAGTATTTGGAACTCACTTAAGAAAGGAGGGGAAAGATCCCTTCAATTGTTTGGTGAGCTAGTCAGATGTATCATAAAACTGTCATCTTGGATTATTGCTTAAATGTTGGCTGCAGGCTGGAAACGGTATGTCCATGCAGCTCTCACTCGGTTCAGGTGAGGTTTATAAAAGGGAAATTGTTGCTCTGCAGGGAGATACCTGTTAACCGTATTCATCTGTAAAACTAGTTACATATTTTGGCACCAGCTTGTATAGTTTGACACTGGCAAAGCTTTTGACAAGATGAAGTGGATATGTAAGGTTCTCATAAAGTGCAGATTCAGAGCAAACTTTACTAGCTAGATCTGAGCTCCATCTGTGTCAACCAGCAGCTATTTCTGTAAGAAAGACCTCAGAGCTGCTGTCCTTTACCCTTTAACAAGATACAAAGCAGGGATGCTGGTGACACAGGACTCACAATTAGCAGAGCAGCATTCCAGCGTCACATTCATTGTTCTGCTTTGTTATTCAGATGCCCTTCACCAAGCTACAAGGTTGTATAGGCCAGGTCCTGGTTATTGCGGAGCTCTTCCTGAGAGATGCTTAATACCCTCCACTTCCAGGAATAGCAATGGGAGCTCAGCGTGTCCAGAGTAATGTAGGAGGCGCTCAGCATCCCACTGAATCAGGCTCTCTCTCTATCTGTATGTGTGTGTGTGTGAGCGCACGCAGGTGTGGTGCATGTACTTGTTAATGAGGGCAGGGGACTGGACTTGATGATCTCTCGAAGTCCCTTCCAGTCCTAGAATCTATGAATCTATGAAACATGCTAATCTAGCTTTGAGTGTCTAATTCCGAAACAAAAATGTAATAGCCAAATTACATATTGTATCATATACTCAAAGAATAATCATTGCTAATCTATGGTAAAGCAGAGTTGAATATAGTTATAGTATATGTTTCAAAGTACAACGTTGCCTACTTTTTTAAAAACAGCCATTAAAACCTAACTAATTGATCTAGGTATTTATACCACATTCATCACTGCAGTCTTCATCACCTTAGGAAATTTGGTAAGAGGAATAAAAAGTACAAGAAAATAGGACAATAGAGTAATCCCTCTGCAGTTCAGATTATTTACTTCTTACGGGGTTCTGGATGTAGACTATCCCAGAATGTCACATAATTATTAGTGTATGAGGCTAGTCACAAGGGTCCACCAACATGGAGTTCATTGTAGGATCCTGGCCCAAGTTTGTAAGAAAAGAATAAGAAATAAGTGAGAGTGTAATTAACTTGCTGGCTCATTATTGGACATTGCGCTAACACCCAGTGCAACATCTAGCCAGTAGAGGGCCCCAGAATTTCTCCAACACAAGAAAGGGCAGTTTTGCCTTCTGTCATCAGGGACCTGGCTCAGGTAGGAGGCAGAGGCAGTGTGTAGAGTCCTGCGCGGATACAAAAAGGTGTATTTGCATCTGATCTGTGATCTGCAAAAATGATCTCTGGGTATCCATATCCAGAGATGTGGACATCCGCAGATACAAAGCAGATACCCAGGGATTTGCAGGGTTCTAGCAGTGTATGATCAGGAGCAGCTGGAAGCAGCAACCTGGGAGCCAGACTTGGAGGGAAAGCCCAATAGTAGACATGGAGGGAAGGCCTGAGAGCTGGGCTGAGACACATGCTTTGCTGCCAGGGGCAGCAGTAGCCACAGCAGGATGATGCATCCTAGAGATAAGAGGGCAGTGCAGAAGGGTTACCCTGGGACGTTTACACTCTTGGAATGGACAGACTCCAAAGCTGGCCTAGTTTCTGTTGTGTTTATCATTTTAGTTTATTATCATTAAAATCACTATACCAAGGGTACATGCAACTTTTGTTTTGGCAGCCCTAAGAAAGGAATCTTATTTGAAGTGTGCAAATGTTCTTGGAAACCTACTGATGGGTGAAGCCTAGTGCATGGATCACTTACAGCACTTGCCTTCAAGCATTCATTATACTCAACACACTATCATTCATGTGGCGGACAATTGTTCCATAATACATGATGTTGACACCCTTAAAGTATCCTTCCGTCAATAAATTCAGGCACAGATCATCCTATGGCACAGATCATTCCCTGTTATGGTAAAGCTCATGGAAGGGAACACAAGAGGAGGAAATCTTCATAAAGATCCCCTCACAGTGTTCCTCCCTATCATTCCAAGGAAGAACAAAGTATGTCTGTTGCTTTAATGGTCCTCAAGGTCCACCCACATATCTAGCAGATCTCTAGTGCCCTGCACAGGTTCCAAGGGATCCCCCGGAGGCCAGAGTGATCTTCATGGAGGTCTTACGGCCCTTACAATCATCCACCATTCCACATCAATGCGGTGGAGCCATGCTACCAGAGACTTTCTCCAGCTGCATCTGTTCCTTGAATGGTCACCTTGAGGCAAGGGGGGGTCTATGGAAAATATAATGTAGCCCCAGGCTCTAGGGCCAGACGTAAAAAGATCTGTGTCCCCGACCTGTCCACAGCCTTGGTTCTCCTTCTCCTCCTTCTATCCCACCCAGTATCAGTCCCATTCTCCACCCCATCCAGGTCATGACAACCCAATTGTGTTTTCTGCTGATTAGGTGTAAGATACTTATTACAACCACTGTATTCTAGGCTGGAATTTTACATATTACAATTCATAATGATTACTTTATAGCATGTGCTAGGTGCTTCATGAAAGACAAAGAATGACAAGGTCCCTGCTCATGTTCTTATGTAAATACTGGACATGACACAAGAAGTATGAGTGACATGCATTGCTTTCTGATTATCAGGAAGATAACACAATTCTGTTGCCAAGGCCTGGGCAAAGTGTGGGTTTTTCTATACTGTTGCCTTAGTCAACAGGAGAAACAAAGGTTTCTAAAAGAATGGGGACAGGGTGGACAAAGGGAAAGGTTACAGCAATAAGCTTGTGCAGTTATTCAGATGAAGCACATGTGTGGCTGAGGAAAGGTGGTCCACTTAATTTTTATATAAGTACAAATTAAAAAAGAAATAAGGGGGGGGGGAGAGAGAGAGAGAGAGAGAGAGAGAGAGAGAGAGAGAGAGAGAGAAGATAGTGAATACTCTTGACTTACTATTGTGGGTATTGCAGAACAGGTGAGTTTTCAGGAAGGATTTAAATGTTATGAAGGTTTTAAATATTATATAGATCTTAAGACTTTTAAGATCCTTTACTCTCACCTCCTGATAATCCGAATGGGTGTTTATTCTACACAACTTGAAAGTTAAGTCTGCAACAAGTTTTAACAAATGAAAATAATCTATTTTTTTGAAGTCACTGGGAGTTTGATCCAATGTCCACTGAAGTCAGCAGGACTCTTTCCATTGAGTTCAATGAGCTTTGGATCAGTCCATAGAGAGATAACTCTAAACTGCAAGTGTGATACGTAAAAATGCCTTTTAAGTGCTCCTTGCAATCAGATGAAACCCTCTCATAAATGGCATCATTCAACGTACAGATTGTAGCAGATCATTGTAATTGTAAATGACTGCAGCAGGCTTAGAATCAACTATTAAAGTATTCATGTGGCAAAGCTGAAATAACTAAAGGTTTTTCTGACTTTCCAGTATATATTTCATTTTTCATGGCTCCTTAACTCAAATATTAAAGTGGGCAATTTGGATTGAAACTTGGCATAGAAGTTTTCCACCTATGAGCAAATATTTGTTATTTGGAAATTCTGCAGCTGGTGAGTAAAACTTGGCAAACCCTTTCAAAACTATATATAAGCCATGCATACTAGTAAAGTATCTATGCAGATAGTATGGGCATTAGAAAGTTTTCTAGAAGCTCACCCACTCACCCCCTCCCTGCGCATAGGTACTTTTCAGAATGCCAGACTGATGACTATGTATGTCTCAGATCTGAGTAAGAATGTCACTTTAAAAGTTCCTTTCATAACAAGCAATGCCTGACGTTTTCTGTGCATTGACACAATGCAGTATAGCGCTTCCAATGGAGTTTTTATGAATAATAAACACACAGGCAAACACATTTTTAAAGTGCACATGCACTTTTGAAATGTGGGCCACTGTGTTGATGCCAAGTGAAAAAAATAGTGAAAAATACAGCTAAGGCTTAAGAGACTCCATAATGCTTAATATTATGACTATCCACATATGGTTTGATCCTGAAAGTTGCCGAGCAACTTCTGGGGGTAAAAAGCACCGTCAATTCGTATTTAATGTATTGAGAGTTGAGGGTGTTCTACATGTTAAGGCTGCTCAGCACACAGTGTAGGACTGAGTTCTTTGCAGACGAATGTTGGTGCTTAAAAATCAATAAATAATACCCCACAATGGAGCTGGAGAATTTTCAGCAAGAATACTGCTCAAAACCCAGTTAAAATTTCAAAACCATAATTTTCAGTATCAGAGGGGTAGCCGTGTTAGTCTGGATCTGTAAAAGCAGTAAAGAGTCCTGTGGCACCTTATAGACTAACAGACGTTTTGGAGCATGAGCTTTCATGGGTGAATACCCACTTCCTCAGATGCAAGTGGAATTTTTCAGTGGAAGTCTTCATTCACCTCATACTACAACCATGAGGACTCACAGACCCAGTGTGATATCAAAAGAAATGAAGGAGCCTTGATAGTAGGACTTCATTGCCCCATGGATGTAATGTTGCGTCAGTGCAAGGATGTTTTGTTAACCACATTGTTGTGACATTAGTGACTGCAAGTGACTAAAGGCAGCATATTAGCTCACATGGCAGACACACTACAATAAAAATAACCAGGTAATTTGAAGGCAGAGTGGCAGCCTTAACTTAAACTGTCCATATTCATCAGTTCAATTCCATGAGAATTTATTGATAGGACAAACTGGACATATGTTGCCAAAATTAAGAATATCACAGACTCCTCAGATATCTGTTTGAGGCAAGTATAACCCACCCAGGACAGTTTCATCCCCTGTGTCCATATGTCACTATTGACCATTCCTGATTTAGTGGTATCTTTGCCATCTCTCTCCGTATACTCAGTGCCAGGCATGGTTTTTTCTGTCCCGCCCCGCCCCCCCGCCTTATTATAATGATAAGATGTGATGAGGTGTTCATGTCGGTCTGTATATATCCAGGTATTTTTATGACCTTCAGCACCATGTTTTCTGAGGGCCTAGACTGCAACAAATTCAACAGGTAAAGAGTGCTGAACATAAATACTGAAGGAGACTCTGCTATATCTATATGGCAAGTAGCATTGATTTTTGAAGCTCTATACATTAAAAATGAGCTTTAATTATGTGGTATACACCTAATTAAAATGTACTATAATTGTTGAAATATTTTACTGAAGTCATATTTTTTCAAGCGACAGGTTTACCAGATGATAAAACTTGTCTTGTGGTTCCCATGTGCTTGCCAAGAAGTTCTGAGCTAAGTACAGTGGGTGGGGTCAGTCGTGGACATTAAACTCCCTGTGAATGCCAGCATTCTTCACTAAGTTCTTGTTCTGAAGGCTTAAGTCAGGCTTCTTGCCAAGCACTCAAGTCCAAGATAAATTGCCTATGTGGGCGTTTTGTGCACAAAGATGACTGAGGTTCAGTTTAGCTAGAAGGATAAACCTTTTGAAATGTTGCTTGTTAGAACTGACTATATTATAGATCACAGTTAGTTGCTTATTGAAAAGAACTGTGAGAAAAACGTAAGTTACCTTCAAATCAGAAGTACCTAGGTAGAAGTACTCCCAGCATTTTGCAAATGTACCCTCATATATGCTCACAAAGAATGCAACTGTTTATTAATGATGGACTTGTTTTAAAAAATGATCATACTGCAATTATGTGGTTTTCAGACTTTACCTTGTTTCTTTTACTGACAAAACCAGTACATAATATACGATGAATTTGTAAGGAAGAGTTCCTGAACCCTATACACGATGTTTTGATTTGTATTGAACAAGACTGCATGTGTCAGATGGTGAAGCTGGTGCTGGTGATTGGCAGTGAAATTTCCTCTTGGATGAAAGTGCCCCAGGGCAATGAGCCCCCAAAAGGCCGCATGCAACACTTAAGCCCCACTTAGGCCTCAGTTCAAGGACTTAAGTGTTCCATGAGGCCCTGTCCTGCAGGGCCGCCAAGCAGGGGCGCAAGAGGGGCAATTTGCCCCAGGCCCTGCAGGGGCCTCCACGAGAGTTTTTTGGGGCTCCTGGAGCAGGGTCCTTCACTTGCTCTGGGGGCCCTGGAAAACTCTCGCAGGGCCCGGGCCCCCGGAGCTTCTTCCGGTCCAGGTAGTCACCGAAGATCCCAGGCCCCCTGAATCTTCTGGGCGGCCCTACTGTCCTGGACCTCAGCACTGGAATACATTTTACCATGGGTCAAGAGCTGAATCTTAAATTTATAAAATGTCACATCATCCTGCATTACACCCTCTATGCAGAACAAAGCCAGGCTGTAGTTGAAACATGACACATTCCTGACTCCTCTTGTGCATACAAGTCTCTTAGCCCCTTCAGCACTTCCCTCAATTTGTTTTTCATCATTCTTTCATTACGGGGAAAAATTAATCTTTTCTAACCACCCAAAACTCTTTAAAGAACTTTGAAACCTGGGAAAGTACAATCCAGTATGTCACCTTGTACAGGAATTCAAGAGAAGGGGAAGTGCTTGTAAAATACAGTGTATCTGCATCAAAGCCACTTCCCTAAGGCACTGAACTAAAATTAAAAGTTATTTTCCCCTGTAGGGACTAGATTTTTTCCTCCCTTTTTCTTACCTGTATGAATGAGTCTGTTCTTTTTTCTGAAGGGCCTATTCTGCCTCAATTTAAAGAAATTTGTTTTTAAATTGTGTTCTTGAAAGGTACTAACCTTAGAGACTGGCTCAACTACAAAACAGGTACAGCCTAGAAAGTGTGCTTCCATCATGTTCTGGGAGAGCTAATTTTGTCCGTTCCACCTAGGGTGACCAGATGTCCTGATTTTATTGGGACAGTCCCGATTTTGGGGTCTTTTTCTTAAATAGTCTCCTATTATCCCCACACACACACACACATACACCTCCTGTCCCGATTTTTCACATTTACGGTCCGGTCACCCTAATTCCACCCTTGGCTGCTCTGCTGAGACCACCAGCAAGGTTGCCAGTAAGCACCAAAGTTGGTGGTACATTTTGTGATGTTAACATGTGTATCCTGGGAACTGGACTGAGACAACCAAATAATGTCACATAGGGTTCAAGATAACTATCAGATTGTATCAGCTATTGTTTACTGGTCATCTAGACTGGATTTGACCTAATAGTGACATAAATAAGGCAGGCAGAATCAGGCCTTTGAAGATTGATGTGGAATTAACAGCACTCTACTGGGTGTTATGAAAATCATGACAATGATTATGGTGCTTGTGGCACATTTCCACATTATTCATGGTATTCCACATTTGATATACATGCTAAAAATAGGAATACTGTGAATACTCCAGTAAAATTAATTAGCATTTGCAGGTAAAATTATCAAGTATTTCAAAGGTGACCACAGTTGTAATACATTATGTTCCTCAGATGATATTAAAATTACAAACACTGAACAGTGAGCATAAAACAAAATATTGAATAGCTGTTCATTCAGTAAACACCATCCATTCTTGCACTGAATGAGGCAGGGATCCAGTAGAAAAAAAATAGTATTGGATCATGTAATGAAAGACTATATCCTAATGCATGCATACAAGAAAGGGTGAATTAACGCTGCAAAGGCCACCTTCATTCTGGAATATCTTAACTTTTGAGTGCTTGACTTTGCAAGCTTAATATCATTCTTTTTAATATAGGAAATTACACATGCAAACTAGAGTTTTTTTTAAAAAAACCTGAAACAACAAATTCCATTCCATGGCATTCATATTGGGCTATAATGTATAATATATAAAAGTTAATACAGTGAAATGGCAATCAAACTTTTTAAAGAGAAAGTACTCAAAATACCTTAGAAGTATCATAACACTGAAAAAGGGATCCCCTAGTTGTTATGGCAACTGTTAGATTTTATACTGAATTTCAAAGTAAACATATTAAAATAACAACAAAGTTGTGAAAACGTTATAGTCTTCAGATGTCAACTGCATATAGGTCTACACAACTTTTCTTTCAAAACCTTAATTTTTTTCTATAAAAGCCCTCCTAGCACCTGCCCCTGCCCCTCTTGGAGCTGTGTAACCTGAGTATGTAATACTGGGGCAATTTTCACAGTGAGACAGAAGCTCAGCATTCATAGAGGCCTGATCCGGCATTTGCTGAAGTCAACTTCAGTTCAGTTCAATGAGATTGTACTGGCATGACAAGCTATACAAGTGTTGCCAAAGTATAAAAGAAACAGACAGACCCTCAGGTACCTATCAAAAGTATGTAAGATCCATCCATGGTTGAATTGCACATTGTCTGGGGTCTGATCCCCTTTATCCATTTGTTGTTACTGCCCATTGCTGGAGGCAGGTTGTTACCTACCTCTCTCCTTTCTGCCTCTCTCCTTTCTGCCAGGGCAGGGCACAATTATTCCTCATTGCTTTTTGATGAGATCTCTTTTATAATTCCTGATAGTTTGAGGAAATCTTTCTTAAAAATCTTTTTATTAAATTCTATGGGCACTGGATCAGATTGCCAAGAGGCAGGTGCGCTAAATAGGGTTGGCAACTTTCTGACTGCAGAAAACTGAATATGCTTTCCCCGCCCCTTGCCCCACTCCCTCCCCAAGGCCCTGCCCGCCCCGCTCATTCCTTCCTCCCTCCCTCTGTCACTCACTCTTCCCCACCCTCACTCATTTTCACCTGGCTGGGGCAGAGGGTTGTGGTGCAGGAAGGGGTGAGGGCTCTGGCTAGGGGTGTGGGCTCTGAGGTGGGGCCTGGGATGAGGAGTTTATGGTGCAGGAGAGGGCTCCAGGGTGGAACTCAGAGGTTTGGAGTGTGGGAGGGGGCTCCGGGCTGGAGCAGAGGGTTGGGGAGTAGTGAGGAGGTGGTGAGGGTTCTGGCTGAGGGTGCAGGCTCCAGGGTGGGACCAGAAATGTGGGGCTCAGGGTGCAGGAAGGGGCTCTGGGCTGGGGCAAGGGGTTGATGTCTGGGGGAGTGAGAGCTCTGGCTGGGGGGGTGGGCTCTCGTGTGAGGCCAGGGATAATAGGTTTGGGGTGCAGGAGGTGGCTCTGGGCTGGGGCTGAAGGGTTCATAATGCGGGAAGGGGCTAAGGGCTGGGGCAGGGCATTGGGGCACATCAGGGGGTAAGGAGTGTGGGCTCTAGGTGGCCTTACCTCGGGCAGCTCCAGGAAGCGGCAGCATGTCCCGCCTCTGGCTCCTAGGCACAGCGGTGGTCAGGTGGCTCAGCTCCGCGTGCCATCCTTGCCTGTAGGCACTGCCCTCGGAGCTCTCATTGGCCATGGTTCTCAGCCAATGTGGAGCCAGCACTCACATTGTGTGGGGCAGTGTGTGGAGCCTCCCTGGCTGCTCCTGCACCTAGGAGCCGTAAGGGGGACTTGCTGCCGCTTCAGAGAGCCATGCGGAGCCAGGGTAGGCAGGGAGCTTGCCTTAGCCATGCTATGCCACCAACCAGACTTTTAACAGCCCGGTCAGTGGTGCTGACCAGAGCTGACAGGGTCTCTTTTCAACCAGACGTTCCAGTCTAAAATCGAACGCCTGGCAACCCTAGTGATTAAGTGAATTTAGTGACCCAAATGCGATTTACATTTTGTATTATCTGAGATCATTTCCCCAAATAGCCCAGTACAATTTAACTAGTGTTTTTAAATAATGTGATTTTTTTTTTTGTAGAGCTGTATACCATGTGGCCTACTGGGGAGGCCCAGCAACTGGAAGGCAGGATTCTAGTACTGGGTTTGACTCCTGATTTAGTGCCAGGCTTCCTGTGTAACTTCTCTTTGCTTCACTTTGAATCAGGCCTTTGGGGCAGGAGCTATCTTTTTATTCCTGGCCCATAACTGGGGCTCGTAGGTGCTACCACAATAGAAATTAATAATGAAATAGTCATAATAATCGGGGACTCTTTCATTGTGAAAATAAATTCATTAAGGGGGTTTGTAAAAGATTTTGAGATCTTTGTCTGAAAGAGTCTAAAGAAGTACCAAAGTGAATGGTTGGTACTTGTGCACAGTTTACAGGATTTATGTGTAAATTGGATCTGTGACAGCTGATAAGTTGTACACAAATAGCACCTGATCCAGCTTCCATGGAAGTCAGTGGAAAGACTCATTGGAAGATGGATCAGTCCCCTAATAATTAGAACTGGGAGAAATAGGATATAAATATAATTTACTTTTATAAAACTTTTAATTGAGTTAATAAAATATCATTGCATGAAAATGCAAAGCTCATAAAAACCCACACCCTGCTTATATCAGCACTGCAATGGATTAAGATAATATAAACAAGATTTGTATTACCATGCCAATACAATAGGGAAGTCTCCTGTCTCTCTTTCAAATAACCCTTCATGCAAATTTCAAATGTTGACCATGACACCAGACCTTCAGAGGGCACTAAGTTGTGTTTCCTTATGCTTACGATATATTTTATTTCAATGCAAAACAGCAGACTTATTAAAAGCCCACATGCCAGCATTAAGTCATGTAGATACTATACATCAATTTCCCCTGAATCTTACATAAAGTACTTCAGGCAAGCTCACAAATAATGCAGTACAGAAGGGAAAAAACCCAATTAGAGAAAAGATTTTCATCAACAGGGTCCTTTTAAAATATTTCTATCCTCCCTCACCTTTCACCCCGGCTCAAAAAGCATAGCAATATTACAACTGGCTTCAAAGTGTCTTTGACCACACATTGACAGATGGGACCAACTTCTCTCCCCAGTTATAACTGTGTAGTCTTCCTGAAGTCAATCGTGTTGCACGTTTGCAATTGGGGGCAGTATCTGGTCCTGAAATAACAGATATTTGGATAATGCACAGTTTCATTATTGTTGTGTTTTAATTTCTCACTAATGCATTTCTCACAAATTTCTCACTAATGTATGTTTATGTATTTATAAATACACACACCCAATCTATAAAAATGTTCTAAGAATAACATCTGAGCATAATGTCTGTACACTTATGCATCCGAAAGACTAACAGCACCTGTCACTCAAAACTGTAGCATTAGGATACTGCTTTCCTTCACTAGATGTGTTAGGACAGACTTGTGCTGGAAGGCACAGAAATATGGCACTAGAGTGGGAGGCTTTAGTCCTACATGCCCATTTTTGGCTTTCGCCAAAGAGCTCATTTCGTCAGTTCAATGTATTCCTTACACATGCTAGAATAATCACTGTCTCTATAGGCCCCTCCCCACAGCATAGACTCTAGGGAGCATTCTGCTTTTCTGTAGTTTTACCCTGCCCCTCAGTTAACTCGGACTCACTCCAGAGCCAGGAACATCATATGGCTTTGTGGCAAACTCTCCTGGGTACTTTGGATCTATAAACCAATAATATATCCTGGATAACACTGTTCATTCCCTGCCAGGTGATAACAGACCTTTTCATGCATTCACAGGAGGCGAGGGAGGTAGAGTGCAAAGAACTCCCTTCTCTCCTAGCACAAGAGATTCTTTCAATCTTGCATGCAATGCAGACTTTCCAGGCACCCTCAAGGACTTACATCACCTCCAATGGGAGGGAATGAGATGGGGAGCTATGAATGAAATGGCTGCACACTCCTTTCACTGCAGCCTACAGAACAGGCCCTGTGCACTGGCTGGAATGTGCTTCCCCTCCTAAAAAGGCTATAGCACTGGGTATGCTCTCTATAGGTTTGATCCAAAGCTCACTGAAGCCATTAGAAAATCTCCCATTGACTTCAGTGGACTTTGGATCAGATTCCAAGGCCCAGAGGAATTTTGCCTCTGATGAGCCTAAGAAGTATGTATGGCTGCATTGCTGGACTAAATGTCATTTAATTCCAATAGTCATGATTAGGACATAAGAAATGGGGAAATACCAATACACATTTCCTGCTCATACAGTAGGTGTCATTAAAAAGTATAATAGTGTTCGACACTATTGACTTTATCACAATATGTCCTACACTGGGAGATATTTGTACAGTGCCATGGTAAATGTTTACTTTTTAACAGCACTCACTCTACTCCCAATGGAAAAGCTATTTGGACTCTGCAATTTCCACCATATTTGTTTATTTCTCATATTTCAGTTACTCTGCTGATCTATGTTATGTCCAATTTAAACAAACAGTGTAATTTACAGCCAAGAGAAGGCAGATGTAGATAATAAAAATGTTAAATAGAAACCCCCTAATATACAGACAGGTATGGGTCATATTTTGACTGTATTTGTCTAGAACATGGATATGGAAACCCAGTGTATGTTGAACTGCCAAAACAAATAGAGTCTAAACAATATAAGATGTGCTGACTTTACATCACTTACTTCTACAGTGATTCCACTATTTTGCAAAGGGATCAAAATTTAGTGCAATTATTCCAGGGGGAAGGTAGGAAGGGAAGGGAAGATTTTAAGGCAATAAACAAATTAAACAGACCCACCTTTCAAAAGTCAACTACCAGAATGTAAACCACTTCTGTAAACAGAGGGCCCACTCTTGTGCCACTTATGTCAACAGAAATGTAACTATCAACTTCTTTTAGAGCAAACAATATGGGCCAGACTTTCAAATCAGCATAGCTCTATTAGCTTCAATAGAGCTATAGCAATTTACACCAGTTGAGACTTTGGCCCCTATGAGCCAATTTTCTTAATATTTATCCTTATAACACCTCAGATTTTAACAAATAAATCTGTCTTGTTAAAAGTATCTTTCATTAGTGATAGAATAAATATATACAATGTGAAAATTCTCCTACCAGCCCAAACTCCTCCTACAATTCCCATTGACTTAGTCCCATTGAGGACTAGGCTACAAAATGGGCAATATGCCTGAAAGGGGAAAACCCAGTCTACTCAAGCCATTAGCTTCAGGTATACATTTCCACTCTGACTAGGCCCAATCCTCCGAGATGCTCAGAGATGTCTCTAGGGGGCTTAGCATCCTAAACTACCACTCACTTCACATAGGTAATGAATCTTTATAAATGTCAAAAAAAATGGAGTTATTCCTGTTCCAGGAAGTATTTCACAGAATTCTGTTTTTGCATTTCCCTAAGGAGGTTGCACTAAAGCTGGTCAGAAAAATGTTCTTTTTTAGGCAGAAAATTTCAACAAAATTGAAAATTGTTATAAAAAAACAGAAATGTTCAGTCAAAAACTTTTAGCTGAAAACTGATAATATTGGTTTGGAAACGCTACCATGGTGCCTCATGGGTCTTGTAACTCAGGTTCCTCTTGCTCCCATTCTTCTCTATGAGACAAGCTCCCTAGATGGATTACAACTCAATGCTGGACAATGGTCTCCTCTCTGATTGAGGCACAACAATGCACCATGGAAGTCACAGCGCAGCAGTGCATCACAAGAGATGTAGTCTGGCTGAGGAACCTAGGCCATAGAACAAAATGGGGCATGAGGTATGTGAACTACAACTCCCATGAGGCAACATGGCGGCAATTTTAAATGGACATTTTTCAGTTTTAAGGTGTTTCTTTGTTCAGCGAAACACTGAAATTATCCATGGAAAGCAGACATGTTTTGCCAAAAAAAAAAAATTGTTGAAAATCTGTTTTCCATCAAAAAACAGTTTTGATGGAAATTTTTTAACCAGCCCTCTTATGCAAACATTTATTCAAATGAATATACTTGGCATGGTCCTAGAATCTCATACTTTTAAAATGTACTATAGGACAATGATTTAGTAGCATTTTTTGGAAAATATTATATGACTTTAATCTACATTGAATTAAACTATACAAACTGGCATTAGAATTCTGAACAGGGTATATAAGTATGTTGTGATGACATTTAATTAAATATATAGATCATTAGCTTTATATATATATTTGTTAGTATTCAGATTAACCAAACTGAAATTCCTAGGAACCTATCTAGAAAACATTTATTTTATTTTCTGTTTAAGCTAGTGATCTGGGGAAAGAAGATATGAGAGTAGATATGACTGGAGAATTATCATATCTGCATCTCTTAGTGAATGCCACAAGACAAGTGATTGCTGTCATGTACATGGCATTCACAGTGCCCCTCCATTTTCTTGCAGCAGGAGAGTTATTATGTAAATAGGCCAGGACTGGGTTTCCTTGCTTCCCAGAGCAGAAGAGAATTTCCCTATCAACAAGCCCTGCCTCAGGAGTGGAGCCATGTTCAGTGATGAGCAGAAAAAAGGGACAACCCAATACCTGCCCTCTTGCAGAACTTCCTCATCATTGGAGGTGATGAGGAGAAATGTGGTACACTGCATTGTTTGATGTCCTCACTAAGCTTCTTAATGGAAACAGCCGGCCCTGTTGGCAATAACTGAGAAGTCCACTTACACAGGTGCATGGGAAAGAGCAAAGGGATGGAGAAGGATGAGTGGAGACTATGGGGAAATTTAAAGGGAAGGGTGGGAGTTGATGAATACAGATGGGAGGGGGCATGGAAGGGCTAGGGAAGGAAAAGGGGGAAGCAAAAGGGGGAAGAAAGGATTGATTTGTGGTTACTGTAGACACTGAACTTATTTTATCTTAGTGCCTTTCAGAGCCTACAGCCCTCAAGGAAGTCACTAGTACAGACCTGATATGGTTCATTTAAGCTAGGCTATTGTAATGAGCTCTACTTCAGACTAACCCAGAAATATAGACTGCAGCTGCCCACTTCCAAAGTTAGGTGACCTGCTGCAGAAAGCCTGTGCCTAAGTCACAGAACTTCTTCCCTGTTCACTTCTGGTTGCAGTTCCAGTTACTGGAGACAGTCCTTTAACTCTGCATGATCTGGGACTCAGTCACATGAGAGATCAGCTGCTTATGCTATATCCCAGTTGACCAGTTAACATGGACTGGGAAACTCTTGTTCTCAGTTCCTAGGACTGATCTCCACTGAACCAATGGCAAGGTATTACACTTGAGGCCATATTTTGCAGTTTACATCTCTTCATGTCTCTCAGAATCTGAGTCTTTTTACAATTCAGAATAGGACACCTTTTTTTTTTCTTTTTTTTTAGTTTTTAGTTTTGCTGTATAAATTTGTCTTTTGATTCTGAATAACAGAGTTGCTAGCATTTCTGTAGACAGCTGTCAAGGTTCTTGAGTGCTACCTGCTGTCAGTAGCAGAGCAGGTAGAAAAAAAGCTGAGAAAATTTGTCGGGGGGAGGATTTAATTCCAATTGAGTCTGAAATTCAAAAATTTGAAAAATTTTATACAGCTCTTGTTGGTGATAAACTCTTCAAAACTGTCATCTAAATTTCTCAATTCCATCCACATTAAAAAAATCAAAATATAGACCAGCTGTAGGGAGTAGTATCTGGAAGTTATACTTTTTAAGTTCTCTAATCATCTTATAGCTGCTGCAAGGTTACATCTTATACTGTTTGTGACTGACTTTCAACAGAACATTGTCCTTTAGTTATTGTGAACAAATTCAACCTACCTACAAACAGACAGCTAACATGCTAACCAGTAGTATCCAGGACTGCAGGTATTTTTCAAAAGAGAAAGAAATTCAACCTAAATTAAAGTCTGAGGTGAGTGTCATGGATAATTTACTAAAGCAAGAATATGTATCTGAATCAGTGGGTTCAAAAGGAAGCAAGAAAAAAGTAGCTAAAACACCACAGAAAGTGAAAACACAGCCTTAAAGTATGTCTACACTAAAAGCGCTACAGTGGCATGCCCGCAGCACTGGAGCTATGCTGCTATAGCTCTGTAGCATAGACACTACGGCAATGGAAAGGGGTTTTCTGTGGATGTAGGTAATCCACCTCTCCAAGAGGTGGCAACTAGATCAACAGAAGAATTCTTCCATTGACCTAGTTGTGTCTACAATGGCCCTGTGCGACATTGTTAGGTCGACCTATGTTTTAGGAGTAGACCTAAGTTAGATGGCTCATTTAATCAGCTGTGCAATGCTATATATGTTCAACAATCACATCAGAACACATACTAGACTTTTAGTTTATAAAGCGGTGTTAATCCCAACTCTCCTCTACAGCTGTGAGACTTGGGTGCAGGGGCAGTTCTAGGCATTTTGCCGCTCCTAGCATGGCAGGCAGGCCGCCGAAGGCAGTTTGCCTGTGGAGGGTCCGCTGGTCTCACGGCTTTGGCAGACCTCCCGCAGGCAACCTGCAGGAGGTCCGCCGAAGCCGCGGGACCAGCAGACCCTCCACAGGCAAGCCGCCGAAGGCAGCCTGCCTGCCGCCCTCGCAGCGACCGGCAGAGCGCCCCCAGTGGCTTACTGCCCTAAGCACGCACTTGGTGTGCTGGGGCCTGGATCTGCCCCTTCTTGGGTGGCCTATAGAAAACACCTGAAAAACCTGGAACACCAGCATCAGCACTTTCTTCAGAAGATCCTCAACATAAAGTGTGAGGATCAGCGCACTAAGGTCAGCATCCTTACAGAGGTCAGCATCTTCAGTGTTGAGGCCCTGATTATCTAGCACCAGCTGAGGTGGAGTGGGCACTGTGTGCACATGCCTGATGTACGCTTACCAAAACAACCACTGTACTCCCAACTCAAAGGAGAAAGGAAAGGGGGAGGCCAAAATAAACACTTTAAAGCCACCCTCAAGATAAACATCAAGAGATGTGGCATCAACACCGCACTCTGGGAGACAGCAGCCCAGGATAGAGATAACTGGCGAAGACTTATCAGAGAGAGAATGTCCACTTTTGAGGAAAATCGCCTTGCCTTGCATGCAGGAAAACACCAGAAAAGAGAGTAAAGACAACTGTCATGCAACAGTTGTGGCCCAAACCTGTCTTCCAACACCACCTGCAATGTCTGCCAATGAGCCTGTGGCTCAAGAATCAGAGTCCTTGGTCGCCAAAGGACCCATGAAAAATAAAACCTGTGAAAGATCATCCTCGACCTCGAGGGATCGCTGATGATGATGCTTTATCTGGAGAGGGGAAAATGCCTTCTTGATCTCAATTTACATTCTGGTCTCAAACCTGAGATTCAATCTGTATCTAATCCAAATTAATTGACATAAGGAGAGGCATGATGCTAGAAAAGTAAAGTAATAAAACTCTGTATAGAGCAGAAGGTACCTTATTCACCAGACATCTGAGCTATGATCTTGTCGGATAGCAGAGCAGCTATCTTCTTTTTAAAATATGCTCATTTACATTAATATCACAAATGCCTCTTAACTTCCCATTTACTTCATTGGCCTTTGAATCAGGCCCTTCCTCTATAGTAAAGGTCTCTTCCATCACAGAACTGCAATGTCTTCCTCCTTTTTACCCTTACTAAACAATCAACTCTTGATTTGAAGCTTCAAGAAAAAAACAGCCACCAACCAACATGAACCTAACTAGAAGTGTCCTTATAGATGGGAAACAATATGCAAAAAAATCACCTCAGCTTCACCCAACATTAATATAGAATGTTACGTGACCTACAATCCAATATACTCTTTTATGTGATCATCATGCAGTATAATTTTATAATATTTTTTCTTGGTATACTGAACTTCAGTTATTTCCAAGGTGTTAAAAAATGTTCTGTTTGCTACTATAAATGATTATAATTGACAGTGCATTGTCAATCTATTGCAAAGCTGATTTAATTAAGAACGCCAAGGGGCATCATTTGGGGCCAGGTTTCTAAGCTGCAAAAATTTTTTGATCTCAACCTCTCCCTATAGGACTGTCTACACTGGCACCAAAGGCTGGAGGGCAAGAGAACAAAGGGAATTTTATGCGTCTGAATTCAAATTCTTTCTCTTTGAAATGAAGCGTCCAGAATGGGCAATAAAACTGTGAAAATGGATTTCTGGCCGCATTTGATGTTAAGCCTTCAGTGTCAAGAGCCAGGTCTTATTTTTTTTTCCCCTTTCTTTTAGGGTGTTTTCTTTTTCCTGAATGGTCTTGTGGGGAATTTGGCCTATAATTTATTTCTTACATATTGTATGCATACAGTACTGCCTGTCTCATCCCCAGAACTTGAAGGATGAAACAAAAGTAGATTTTTTAAATTAACTTGTATTTTCAGTAAAATTCTCATGGAAAACATTAAATAGATTCATTTCATATCTCTCATTCTCCCCCACTCCTCCCAGCCTATATGTGAAATCCTGATGTTTATTAGGCATCTCTGTAGAAAGAGGATCTTTTTCTCGCGTCTCCTTCCACTTTCATGCCAAGTTTTCAGAATTATTTATGCCATCTCTCCCATTCCATAGTGGGAGATTGCAATGCAATGTGAAAAGCAGAGGATTAGGCCCACTTAGAATGATCATGCAGGGGGATCTATTATAACAATGATTACAATCACTTTATCTTTAATCGCTAGCCACTGATGGAAGGGTGAGAGAAGGGAGAAGAGTGGCGTATAAATGAAAGGAATCTTGACATATTGAGATGATGATGATCTTGGCTATAGAGATTGTTTCTAAGCTTTGATTGCATATGAAAATGGATCTTTAAATATTTATCTGTAACAAAAGCAGTTGGCATTACCTTATTAAAGCTGGTTAAATTAATTTAAATTGTTAAGCACCATGCAGACAGTCTATCCCTGCTGTCTAAAGAAAACTTTTTTTGTGGGTGTGTGCATATTTTACTTTTAAAAAATATTAAAAAGCAGGAGCACTTTATTATTTATTTATAACCCATGCTTTCAGCAAGCAAAATTACAATGATTAGCAGTCCTTTTCCTAGCCTATCAAGTCAAGGTGTCAAAATCCAAACACAGTTCAAAAAGGGCAGGAGAGACCCTATTATTAGGACTTAGAATCTTTGCCAATATAGCATAACAAAATGTCTTTAAAGTACATCTCTTGCCTGTCAATACTGCTAAGTAAAGAAAAGCCAAACAAGAATGCATTCTCTTTCCTGCTTCTGGACTTCACAGTCTCTACTTCTACATCCCTCTTCTAAACCTCCCTTCCTCCCCACCCTCATATGCTTTCTTTTTTTTTTTTTTTTTTTTTTTTTTTTTGATTTTCTTTCTCCAGGCCTCCCCCAGGCCTCCTGCTATCTCTCTAGAGTTTTCTCCTTCCTTTTCATTCTGATCTTTTTTCCTTTTTGTTTCAAATTCCATATTTAGCTCACTTTTCCCCTTTTCCTATGTTCTCATATATTTTACCCTGAATTTTACCTTCTCTTATTTTTCTCTGCACCTTTGTCTTTCTGAGTCTGTATTTCCTATATTTTAAGGCAGTTTTTTATCATTTTGAGTTAAATATGCACAGCCTGCTTCCAGTCTGAGTTCTATCAGTGTAAATCCATAGTAACAATTAAATCAATGGAACTGTTCTGATTTGTAACTCCAATCAGAATCTGGTACAGTGGATTTACACTGATATAAAACCAGTAAACATGAGATCAGAATCAGGGCCAGAATGCTTTGAATCACAGTAGAAAACAGATTATGCTGATAAACTAGGAATTTATGTGAACAAGTCAATCATACTCATAGCACTAGTACATAGCAAACAATTCTCTAGAATGCAGTATCTTGCACAAATCCCTCTTTTCCAGAAAACTAGGAATGATTGCTTCTGAGAATAGTGACCTGCCATAAAAACCTATAGTACCAGAAGTGCAAATCCCCATTCAAATTCTGGAAGGCTTTTTTTTTTTAATATGGTGCATACCAGAGCACTATGGAAAATGCTTGCCCCCAGCACAGTAATAAGAGTGTCAATACAACTTAAGAACAAGCCAATATGCAGTTTGTGTACAATCAAGATAGATTACAATGAAAACTGTTTGTTTGAAAGCCAAATTACTTATAAAGCACCCTACAAAAATATGGGGTTTGGTTGGTTGGTTGGTTGGCTGGTTCATTAGTTTTAAGTTATCATGTTCACAAAATAGAGAAATATTTCATATGGTACAAGAGATGGCATTTTTCAATACTGGGTCTTCAACCTCCTGATTTTATTTATATGAGACCAGAGGTCAAACTCCTTCACTGATTTCAGAGAAGATTCTGAAGAGATTCAGCTGGTTGTATGAACAGAATGGGATGATACATTACCACAAAGGTCTAGTAACATTCAAACTAATAAGCTGCTATATAGTCCCACCTACAGTATAAATAAAGCTATTGATTACATAGAAAGATATTTCACTCAAGAGCTACATATTTAATTAAACAACCAACTTACAAAGTGAACCATTTTGATTACTACAGAAGTCTTATGTAATTTATCTAAGCCAAAACATACAGTACAATACACCACAAACATTGAATTCTGATGTGATTATTACTTTGTATATACATTCCTTTCACTCTAATAGTTTCATCTTCACCTATGCATAATATCAAATTATAGGACTAGCCCAAGATCATAGCAATTGTCTTATAAGCACCAAGGCTTGATTCAGCAAAGCATTTAACACACTCTCGGTTTTAAACAGGTGATTATTCTGCAAAGTACCACATGCTCAAAGTTAAGCATATGCTTCAGTGCTTTGCTGGGGTTCACTCTTTACAAGATAGTGAAAACTATACTCACTTTAAACCTTCCTTCCACTGAGGGACTGCCATGTCTGGAATATGTACTAAGGGTCTTTTTTACTGAAGGGCTTGATCCTGTTCTATCTGGACACATGTACTTGCACCTAAGTTTTAAAATTGGTTTGCTCACTTTTTCGCAGTGACCAGTTCTCACATACACAAAACAATATATATAAATGCAGGATTAAGTCCAAAAAAGTACACATATAAACATAAATGTAAGCAATGTATTATGAATTCTACTGGGTGTCAGACATTTGTAAATTTGGCATAGGACTCAGGAATTTCTAGCTTCCATACTGCTTCTAGAACAGACACATTATATATAACTAAATATTCTGCAAACACAAACATTTCCACAACAAATACTACATTTTCACAGAGATTGTGTGAATTAGAAAAACAGGAAGATTTTAAATATTTTATACAGCTCTATCAAAATGACTGGCAACATTTTTGTATTATATCTGTTAGCCAGGCTATATTTCACCATATCCTGGCAGTGGTCAGCCTCCGCATAAAATTTTACAGAAATTAGCTCACCAAGATCCATTGCAGTCATATCACCTCAGGCTGTGATAATGTGAGGTTTTATAAACAAAACAGGATTGGTTGCTCAGTAAGCATCTGCCCTCTGAGATAGTTTGCATCAATGCCTTGATGTAGTAGGAATGGCACTTTACTGTTGGAGATGAGACAATTCCAAAGTCTTTGACCACTTGAAATCATTAAAGATTCCATATCATTTGACAGGTGAAGGCTGGTTAACTAACCTTAGTCTCATAGCCAAATTGGAATTTGGAAGCCTACCTAATAAATATTCCATTGTTTTTCAATTGGGTATGGCATCCTTCACTTCCTATCCTAAACTGTAGTTTTGCACAACTCAGCAGCTACTATGTTCCCAGAGTTGGCTGCATTTTAGTAGTGAGTGAAATAATTCTTCCTAATGCACTTTGGAATCCTCTTGGATGAATGATGTGTAACTGAAAACATATGACTTGTTATCAAAGGTTTATTTAACTTGTCCCCTTCGTTTTGTTTTCCAAGATGTGTCCTAAGAAATAAGACAAATATTTTCAGCTGTGTTCCTATCATGATTGAGGTAAACATCACCTCAAGGGAATATTTTTAACAAACAGGCAGTACATATATCAAAATGGTCTTTTATGCAATTTAAATTTTGGAAAAGATAGTGAAAAATTAAATTTCAGTGCAACATTAAACAATATATAAATGTATACAACCCCTTAGCTGTCTTGTCAACTTGTGACCCTAAGAATCCCTCAATATCAACTGGAAAGGGAGTTAGAGAATATTCCTATCCTGGTATATCCATTCTGATTCACCAAAGAATATCATGTGAGCTCTTAAATAAGAGCCAACATTGCACTGGTATTTATTATGATTGTGAAATATATATACAGATACTATGTATGAAGTTATATATGAATACTGAAACATGTTCCTAAAGTCTGTATCAAGGCAAAGTTGACAAAAGATGTTGATTCACCTGTCTCTCAGTTGACATAGTGGAAGCTGCATTTAACATATGAAGGAAATGGGGCAGGGAACAGAGAGATGTAAAATCAACCAAAAGACAGCACACTCAAAAATAAACCACAGGGATTATCCTGACTTTATATCCTGGTTGATATAAAAAGAAGACAAGAAAGACTCCCTGTTATCCTGAACCTAGGAAGTAATTGGGCGATGTGATTACATTTGTGAAAACAGGGCAACCACCAACCTTGGTTGAAATGCTGCAAAGGACATTGGGGTGAAATAAACTGCTTTAGACAGGAGGCTAGCCTGTAAGTTAAGTCTCTAGAAATCATGTTATGATTTTGTTTCATACGTAGCCCTTTTGTTTCCATTATCCTCACTCACTGTCTCTTGCATCTTTAACAATAAACTTATTGTTGTTTTCACTATAAATATATCTCAGTGCTGTGATATTATGCAAGCTGCTGATCCTGAGCTGAACCATTCAAGGCGGTGCATATCTTGTTCCCTTGGGGACAGCAGACCTGGAAATACTGTGAGTGTTCAGTGGATAAGGGCTGGACACTAGAGAGGAATACTTCAAGTGTGCTCCGTGGCTGGGGTGCATCTATTTGCTTGCCAGGTAAAGTAAGGCATAACCTTGAGGAGATTGTCTGAGCAGCTAACAGGCTGGTGGTGTCCAGGATCTGACACCCAGTTAAGCACAAATCTCCATCTGATTGGAGGCAGGGGGTAACAAGTTGACTCACCATCCTGAACTCCCTGAGAACCAACACACCACTCTTGCAACTTTAATCACAAATCCCTTGATATTTGATGTTTTTCTTAACACCCAGCTCCTGGAGTTATGTGATTATATAAGAATTTCAGCTGTCTTTTAAATAAAAATGTTATTAGCCCTTGAGATTGCAGAAAGAAGCTGGATAAGGCTCAAACCCAGAAGGCAAATAATCAGAGCCCCAACATTCAGTATTTTAAAAATATCTAATGATTTTTAAGCCAAACTAATGATTTTAAAACAGCTGGAGTGAGCAATACTGCAGTAACATATTAGAACAGAATATCACCTTTGCTTAGCTCCATGGCACTATTACACAACCCATATTATCAAAATATAGGTTATGACAGAACATCTTTCTTCCTCTAACCACCGCAGATGTCACACACTGCACTTCACCCAAAGCAAACACATTGAAATCCACCTCACTGTCTAGTCTCCTTCTCTCTCTGTCTCTCTCGCTCTTGCTGTCACAAACACCCCCACACAGAACCCCCACACAGAACATGGCATCTCATGAGCATATGATTAGATAATGTTAACACAGCCAAGTGATTTTGTTTACGGTTACATATAGCAAAATTTCTTTATTAGTCTAGTACTCTCTACAGGCCCCTAATCAGAAGCCCACATCTTAAACACCTTAGACTTTGAATGGAGAATATTCTCAGTAAGAGATGCTGTAGCTCAAACTCATTTCTGGTACTCACAAATCAGCCTGTGATGGACTAATAGCTTGACCCACCCAAGAAACAAAGTAGTTATATTGTACGGATGAGCCTCAATGAGAGTGAGTCATGTACACTAAGCTTGCTGCAGCTAGTTTCAGGTATAAAACCATGTGAAGTCTACCAGGATGTGGTCAGATTGTAGTAAAGTACATATAACTTGTTTTTCCCCAGAGGCCTTTGCAACAAACCCACAACTTCTTTGGAGGTAACTTGATTTCACTGCACTATTTTCAACCTGCTGGAGAAATTATAAAGGTTACTCATTACCTCTGGGTACCACAACAATGGCTAGTGCCATCCTTAAATTAATCTCATCTCTTTTCTTTAGCTTCCATAAGTGTTTGGCAGTGGAAGATAATATCAGAAGATTAGTTAGTTATCTTTTGGATATAAGACCTCAAAGAAGAAAGAATAATGATGAAAACATAATAAATCTAAATGGAAACTCTGACTTTTAGTCCTAATAAGAATATTTTTAATTTTTCAAATGTGTTATAAATAAAATTCATGTCAGGCTTTCAGCTTTTTAGTATTAACTTTATTAGAAGTAGTTCCACTCAATGTCTTCAGCTGGCAGATGGAATTTTAGTGCAATCTATAAGCAATAAACCTACTCATATTCTGATTTGGATATCTTGACCCATTCTTAAATGTTCTGCTTTTGAGGTTCTTTAGTAAGACAACAGTAATAAGTGCTAAGTGGTTTTTAAATTAATATTTATAGTAGTAACACCAGCCAAGTTAGAAACAGAGCATTAACCTGAGGTTTTATATAGGAGACCTACTGAATGGAAAATCTGGAATATTTTCTTAATTACAAAAATTGGAGTTTTCCCCTTTTTAAATGGCAATCTGGCAACCTGATATGTAAACAAAAATCTATTTTTCAGAAGTATGCAGAAGTCAATGATCAGCGAACTTCCAAAAGTTCAGATAAAATAATGATTATTATTTATTTAGTACCCAAAAATGAGCTAGGCACTTTGCACAATAAATCAAAGCCTGTGAACAGACTGCCGTCTAACAGCCTGATCCAAAGCCCACTGAAGCCCTTTCATAGAGACCTTACTTTTATTCTTTCACACATTTAGTTGAACCATCAAGTTGTGCGCAAATAAACTGAGTGACCATGTGATCGTATTGTAATCTTTGTCCTTTCCTGTTACGTACAGTTTTTTATTCACTTGTTATTCTCACTCATTGTATAACACCCAAAATTAGGTTCCAAACCGGCCATTGGCCTAAGGGGTAAATCTAGACAGCAGTTGGGAGGTGTGATTCCCAGCATAGGCAGACAGATGCACTAGCTCTGCTTGAACTAGTGTGCTAAATATAGCAGTGTGGCTGCAGTAGCACAGGTGCTGGTTCAGACTCGCTATTCAAATACAATCCCACCCTCTTCCCTGGGTACACACTTGAGTGGCTACCCCAAGCTGCCACCCATGCCCCTGCGGCCACACACACTGCTATTTTTAGGATGCCAACTGAAGCAGAGCTAGCGCATATATGCCCATCCATGTGGAGAAACCAGCTACTGTGTACACATACCCAATGTGCAGGTGAGGACCTGTATTTGCCTTAGGGTCTGATCAAAAGGCCTCTGAAGTCACTGGTAGCCTGAAGAACAGAAGCTGGTTGGAGGATCAAAGTGTAATTTTGGATGTGATACAATGAGGATAAGCAAATAAAGGGGAAAGGAGTAAGGAAGTATAAGGATTAGAGATAGAAGTCACAGGGCCATTCAGTGTAGACATGTATAATTTAGTAAACCATCAAGATGTACATGGGGTTGGCAGCGTCACCAATTAATGTTGACCACCACTTCCCATTACAAGACCCTGTTTTCTGTTGCTGATAGCTTTGCCAAAATTCGACCATTTGGGGTAAAACTTTTCATTCTGGGTGCCTCAGACTGAACTCTTTAAATTCTGACTATATATATATCAGTCAATATAGTTCAACCATGTCTGAAAATAAGGCTAAGGGAAAACACGTTGTTTCGCCCGTGTTAAAAAATTCTGGGGACTTTTTCTTTCAAAAGTGCTAGTGCTGCCATGCTTTGAATCAAGGGCTTGAAATTTGGCAGAGGGTTGCTTGGGGCCTTTTGCACACCACTGTGAAAGTCGGCCATAATTTGGCCAAGTTATAAGCCTTTCAAAAAATCACAGTTCACACATGCTCTGTAGAGACTTCTTAGATTTTAGCAGCTAAATTCCCTGAAGAGCCATTCCATGCTGGGCATGCTCCACTTTAGGGCTAAGCAGGATTTGCCCCACAGTAGCTCTGTGTTGTTGCAGATATTGTCGAGCCCAGTCTGGGAACCTGAACTCTCCTGTGCACTCAGTGACCCTCCTGGCTGACCCAGTCAGTTCTGAGGAGGAAGCTGCCTAATTCAAATGCAGAGAGGACAAGAGTCAGAACTGTGGAGTGGAGTGGAAGACAGACTGGTACTGGACATTGGACAAGGAGATTGGGACCTGACAGGAAAACGGGGCAGAGACTGGAAGTCACCAGTTGGGAGGAGACAGATTGGGAAAAGGGTCCAGAGAGACTGGGATTGGCTGGACAAAGAGTCTCGGACTGAGAACCAGTGGGGTGGGGGTGAGAAGGTGAAGAGGAAGGGAAGACAGATCTCACAAGGATCCAGAGTGTGGGGAAAAAGGGGGCATTGGCTGGGCAAGGACAGAGGGACAAAGAGCAAGGGTGAGCATGGGACATTGAGGTGAGACAGGCAGCTGGGAAATGGAGATTGGACTGGAAGCCAGTGGAGATGGGAAATGTGGTGGAAGAACTGGACATCAGTGTGGGGGGAGAGAGAGAGATCAGGGGTAGGGGAATAGGACTGGCTGGGAAAGGAGCTGACAAGTGTCTGGGTGGAAGTGGGAATGGCTGAGCAAAGAGACTTGGAGTGAGATGATTAGCTTGAGGAGTGGAGACGGGGATTGGCTGGGTGGGGAGAATGGTTCTGAGATAGGAGCTGGGGTGGAGAACAAACAGAACTGGAAGAGGGACAGGTTGGATGGGATGGGGCAGAAGGGGTCAAGTTGGGGAAATGGGTAAATTAGCATATGCCCACTAGAGCTCACTCTCCTCCAGAGCCTGGAATGGAACCCAAGTTTCCTGAGTCTCACCATTCCTTTGCTCTCAACAGATATCTGTGAAATGCATTGACAAAGCATTCCATCCACTCTAGTGCTCGTCCACAAAGAGAACGATGACCTGCTATTGCTATCAGTTACTCAGTCACCTGAAGAGGCAGAAGTCTGTGCAGTGGATGTAAAGGTTCCAGTTAGAACTAACTAAAACATGGGATTTTGTTCACAGGAAATTTAAACATTTTGAAACATGTTTTCATTCAGATTCAGACACAAACCAATTTTTTTTTACAATTCCCTCAAATTGGAAATTCTGTAAAATTTTCATATCAGAAATACCAACACACGTCATTTAAATAAAATATGCACCCCAGAATCCCAACAGTTGTGAGGATCTGCACCCGTGGGATCCCCACCATCCTTACTGCCTCAAGGCCAGGGACCCCAGGGCTTCCAGACTCCCAAGCCAGCTGGAAAATATAGTATGATCATATAAAAATGGGGAATAACTGATATGGTGGCAGTACCAATGTAAAGGATCTAGGAACTATAGTGGATCACAAATTGAATATGAGTCTACAGTATGGTGCAGTTGTGAAAATGTCTAACATTCTGGGGTGTTTTAACAGGAGTACTGTATGTAAGACATAGAAGGTAAAGGTCCTGTTCTACTCAGTACTTGGTGAGGCCTCAGCTGGAGTTCTGTGTCCAATTCTGGGCACAGAGGAGAGCAACAAAAATAACAAAAGTTTTAGAAAACCTGACCTATGAGGACAGGATAAAAAAATTGGGTATGCTCAGTACTTGGAAAAGATGATGAGGAAAGACTGATAACAGTCTTCAAATATGCTAATGGCTGTTATAGAGAAGAAGGTGATCAATTGTTCTCCATGTCCACTGAAGGTAGGACAAGAAATAATGGGCTTAATCTGCAGCAAAGGAGATTTAGGTTAGATATTAGGAAAATTTTCTAACTATAAGGTTAGTTAAGCACTGGAATAGGCTTCCAAGTAAGCTTGCCAATTTTGGTTGAATGAATTCCTGGAGATTTCATCACAATTAATCTTTAATTCCTGGAGACTCCATGACAATCCTGGAGGGTTGGCAACCCTACCTCCAAGAGAGGTTGTGGAATCCCTGTCACTGAAGGTTTTAAAAACAGGCTAGACAAACACTTGACTGGAATGGTTTAGGTTTACTTAGTCTTGCCTCAGTTCAGGGGGCTGGTTTTGATGACCTCTTGAGGTCCCTTCCAGCCCAACATTTTTATCATCTTATCTTTAAAGACCATCATAATATACGTGCACAAGAGGGCCAAATTAAAGTTGCACAAGCAACCTTAATTCTGGCATTTCCTAACTTTTGAGTGCTTGAATTTACAACCTTAATGTTCTTTTAACATAGTTTCTGCATATGTGTGTGTGTGTGTGTGTGTGTGTGTGTGTGTGTGTGTGTGTGTGTGTGTGTGTGTGTGTGTGTGATAACAAAATTAGAAAGAACACAGTACGCTGTGACTTAACCCAAAATGACAACTGCCTTTGCAGCAGAGGGTTCCATTTAAAAGTGCAGCACACACACTCACCCTACGCTAAACAGTGCAAAACCCTCATGAAATTCATCGTGCATCAAGGCTCAGTGCATTTATAGACTTCAAGCCCATATCCACATAGAAGTTTAGCAAACATGGACTGAGATTATTTTAACAGCTGGGGAGCGATCACACTTACCTCCCTCAATTCCTTACCTTCTCCCTACTCTCCTTTAGCCAACTTTTTTTTTCATATAATCAGCAAATCCCTTTCCCTGAAGATATCAAGATATCTTTTTTGAGGTGCAACCAAGGGGGATAGAGAAGCAAGCTATAGGAATTTCCATTTGGAGAGTTGAGTTTGACAAACAATTAATTCCATGCCATTCTTTGCAAAGCACATAACAAGGTTCAGTTTGCATTCTTCTCCATCACCCAAACCTTGCAGTTTGCATGCCTCTCAGCCAGGGTTTATTGCCTCTGAAATAACAGATGAATAGAACACGGTATGGTATATTATTATGTGAATGTATTGAGCTGTCTGTTGCTTCCTTTAACCCAACAAATCCCTATTTCAAATCTCTCTAAGAATTGTATTATAACGAGACATGCAGTGTACAAGGTGTTTAATGCTTTTAATGTTCTGTCGGTCAGTAATATCATACGGATACAAAGGCACAGAACTGCTAGTGTTAAGAAAATTTATTCTTATGCCATTGGAAATATTTAATTATGTGCACTACTTGAAAAGATATGATAGAAATATCAATAACCTGGTGACACATAGTATGATGATTCTTTTCCATTAGTGACTTTCTGTGAGATTGTGAAAGTTGAGCAACTGAGAACTGAAGTTCTCTATTTGTCCTCCAGTAAGATTACAGCTCTGGCAGTTTAAATGTAAACTTCATCTGCCAATAACCTCCAGGGATTTAGCCAAAAATGATTTCATGTCCTCTCTAAGAGTCTGACCTGTTGTGATAATTGGGCCAACAAATTTACTCTAATTGTGAGCACAACTGTAAAAAGTATGTGAAAGCTCATAAAATGCCACAATAATAACAAGTGTCGATGGAAAAGGGTATGAAAAGGAGTCAGAAAAATGGAGTTAAGATGAACATAAAGCTCTACAGATATAATTCAAGGATTGTGTTAAGATCATCCTTGGTAAACAAGAAAATGTGGCTCTGGAAATTAATGAAACAAAATTGGTGTGTTGAATATTAGACCTAAATGGTGTACAAAATAAATGAGGAGATGGGTTATTCCTTTTATCATTCCCTTTTTGTGTCCTTAAAGAGCAGAGAGAAGAGATTAAGGCTACTGGATTGAGCTTCACCTTCCTGGCTTCCCTCTCCCCCCTCCACTCGCCATCTCTTGGGACCCCAGGCCTTTGTCATTCTAATCCTGAGAAATGTCCTGACCAGACCATACCAGAGAGCTGGATCCAGATAACTTCACCACCTCTACAGCTCCAACTGAATCCCAAACACCACCTGGGATGAAAAAAGATTGGATTTTAACATCATCAGCAGCAACGAAAATTCCAGCCCATATCAACTAACTTCTCTTTTCCCCCAAAATGACAGTGATTACCATCTTTGAAAGCATCTACGAAACTGTCAAACGGGGGGAGGGGGGATAGTTTCTTCTAAAAATCTCACCAGATAAAAGGAAAGGGAACAAGAAATGTTGTTTAAATGAAAACCTTATTTAATACTTTACATTTCAAATGTTGTTACTGTTTTTCCTTCTTTTCTGTATCTTTAATAAAAGGTTAAAATGATTTGTGATGATAGGTCTGCCATAGTACTAAACAGGCTAGGGTCTCTGTAAACCAAACCCTGAATCTTGTTTAACACTGTTTAACGTTGGACAGTGACTGGGTTATGCTAACACTTTTGGCCCATATATTACATCTATATTAATACAACCAATCCCGCTCCTCTCACTTTTCAGATGACTCTATTTTCTGGATTTATTAGATGGATGTTGCCCTGGAAGATATCCATACCTCAGCTGGACTTCCCCAGCGGTTCTTGTTGCTGGCAATAGGATCAATAGCAAAGTTTTTGCTGTGGGGCCTTTGTACTGTAATTATAGCAAGAGGTTTTCTGTATCTGCCATTGCTGCTGTTTGTACTTTTTTTTTTTTTTTTTGCAATGTGGGGGCGGGGTGATATAGTGCCAAGTTCTTTTAAATGCATTGTCTGTCCAAAGACAAAGCTGTAAACATTGATTCCCACCAAGATCCTGGTCTAGGTCACACTCTGGGGCACACTGAAATCAATGACAAAACTCAATGGAGAGCAGTTCTGAGTATGAAGGAAACTTCAGAGATCCTCACGGGAACAGAGGGTCAAGAGAAATAGAACCTTGTAAGAAGAACAAGGTACATTGGTCACCTGCAGCCATTTATTTAACTCTCAATTGGCTTTTGGTCTGTAGCTTACCTGTAAAGCCAGATTGGATTTTTAGGGTTCCTGTAAGGTGTGTACAGTTCTTATAGCCTTTTAACCCATCAGCTATTCTGGACAAATATCTCTTATGGCTTTATATAGTTGGGACCATATAGAGTTTAGTTCTAAACATTTGTTTCAATTCCTGAGCATCACTGGATGGTCACATATGTACATGATGGTTGGGCACACTCATTAAATATTTTGCTTTGATGGGCAGTGGATTCATTTTGAGAGGTCACATTGTTGTAGGTGATCCCTTTTAAAAAAACTGCATCTTTAGGAGAACACCTCTTCACCTCTTTTGTAATATAGGGAAAAGTTAATTACAACATTTGTGGGTTCTCCTTTGAAGTCATTTGTCTTGCTGAGAGGAGAGGTGAGATGGACTTTGAAGAGTCGCAGTTCATACTGGATCTCTCTCTTTGAAGTACTTTTCCTTCTGTAGACATTCCCTCCTAGAAAATTTCTCATTCTTTAGTGGTCTCCTGAAAAATATTCCCTGGGGGAAGCATCCCTGAAGAATTATTCGCCTCAGAGAAATGTTCAGTGATGTGTTTTTTCATTCTTGCCAGCAGCACGCAGACTCTAGTTGCTCACTGTCTCCATCAGTGTATATTAGCATAGCATCTGCTGGGCAGTGGTCTAACCTATATAGTGATTTACACTACAATTACCTGGCAAAGTCTCAATAATCCCAGTTTTCATTCTGCTGTTGTTAAGATGCAGAATAGTTTCAGATGTAACTCCCTGTGTTCATACACTCAGAACTTTGAGACTGAAACTTTCTCATCCATGTTCTCTGCCTAAAAGTGAATGTTCTCTGAACACCTGAGCAAAATCCCTTCACATCCATTCTCAGGTCTGAAAATGCTCAGTTATCACAGTGATGGGTTTGGTAAAAACCTAGACAGCTAACCATGGGGAACATACACTTTTCTCACTTTAAATAATTCCCACCAAGGTTTTTTAGACAAGACGTCAGGAAATTACTGAAATCTGAAGTTTTATTTTTAGCATAGCATTCAGTGAGGACTAGTGCCTTTGTTTGGTTTGAAATGCTGGCAGGAGGGAAGGGAGGCAGAAGGGAGGGCAGGCGGGAGCACACAGAGAGAGAAAGACCTTAAAAGCTTTTCAGTTGTTACAGCAACATTCCTTATACTAAATACAGGAAAGTGTAGGAAATTGTGCAAATGCTATCAGGACGTTATCAAGTTGCAAGCAAAGCCGCATTTGTAAAGATTTTCAGGGTGACTGCTATGAATATGTATTACACACACATATTGCACATGCACATTGAGTGGCATTTGCTGTGTCTCAGCCAGAATCCATGAAAGAGGTTTGTCCCAGGTAGATTACCAAACTCATCCTGTTATCTTTGTCAATGTGCATCCCAGAAAAAAGGAGGGACTCAGACAAAACATGGGGGAAGGGAAAGAAATCAACCACTCTAACTTATTCTACTTTGCTAAAACCCAAACAAATGCCAAAAAAAGAGAACACACACATATGATGAGGCTGAGCTAAACAGGATTAAGTTCTTCAATGAGAACCACTCCAACCAGTAGTCAACTAAGAGTTTTATGAGGGGATGGGCCTGAGTCAAAACCCTATATCTCAGTGTTTCCCAAACTTGGGATGCCACTTGTGTAGGGAAAGCCCCTGGCAGGCCGGGCCGGTTTGTTTATCTGCCCCATCCGCAGGTCCAGCCAATCGCGGCTCCCACCGGCCCCAGTTTGCTGCTCCAGGCCAATGGTAGCTGCAGAAAGCGGCAGCCAGTACGTTCCTCAGCCCACACCGCTTCCAACAGCTCCCATTGGCCTGAAACAGCGAACAGTAGCCAGTGAGAGCCACAATCGGCCAGACCTGCTGATGGAGCAGGTAAACAAACTGGCCTAGTCCTCCAGGGGCTTTCCCTATACAAGCGGCATCCCAAGTTTGGGAAACACTGATTTAAAGAGCTGACCCAACTCCAAAAGCATCTCTTGCTAACATTAAATTAAACAATAATTGCATGTACTGTGAGCACATTTTCCACTTCTTTTGAATATTTACTTTAAAACATTTATGCATTTGCTGAATCTTTCCCACTTCTTACTTTTAACTCCATTTTAGGCATTTTTTGACCTCATAATCTCTCCATGCATGACATCACAATCTGTTGCCATGGAAAGGACCACAATATCAAACAAGTATTATGGTCAAAGGTTACCTTGCAGAGGAGAGATAGAGATTTCATGGAAAAAAATCCATTAATACTTAAATATAGTGCAAAGGAAAATATCATACTATCTTTACCCAAACCAGTTACATAATTTTAAAAGGAAGCACTCAAGTAGGATGAGCCCTTATCTATTGTCAGAATCTTCCATTCTCAGCAGCAATTGAAGTTTATATATACAGTATATAAACTGTGCATACTAAAATCTCCATTGCAATACACTGTATGTTTCCCATATCATTTTGAATGAAATGTGAAAATTTAATCTAATGCCACTGCAAACACAGAGCCCTACCCCACAATCTTTATTCATGTGAATAATAACAAGGTTCTTTTCACCCATACATGTCACGGCACTGTACAAAGGAAGACATGGATTGTTAGTCCCATTTTACAGATGGGGAAAATTGAGGCCTCCAGAGGTATAGTGATTTGGCTCAGTTCATCCAGCAGGCCAGTGTCAATCAAAGCTGAGACTAGAACCCGGCCTTCTAAGTCCCAGTCTAGCACCCTACCCACTAGATAATACTGCCATCTGCAGAGCTGTTTATTGCAATGGGACTAGTAGTCATATGAATAAGGGTTACAGGACGATCAGAAGGGAGCAATGGTCCAAGATAATGACCATAATAGTAGTTAAATTACTGTCCCACTCCCACCTTCCTCGCACACTAATGGGGCTTTTGGGTGCACAAGGAGGCATTGTGACTGATCACAGAGCAAGCAGCTCAGAGGTAGTACTTGGCTGCTGGGTTAGATAAGCAGGAAGTCATCACACATTCCCAGGGCAGCCAATCTGCACTGATTAGAGAGGAAGGGGTGGAGCCAAAGTGGTGCCCAATTTTTACCTCTCTCCAACCACTCATTGCTCATTCCTAGCTCTACACATCAGCCTACCCCTATTAACCCAGGCCCTAGTCCACAGGAGGGCGTAAGGCAGAGGGAGGGGTTTCTTACTCTGCCTTATTCCTTTGCACAGGCATATAGTCTAAATCCCAACTGGGCCCTGTTGTTGTCATTCCAGTCCAACACAGAGAAGACTTCCTTACTTTTGAAACATTGCTTCAAGCTTTATAAGGGGGTGGGAGGGTTAACCACCAATTTTAAAAAACAAGCAAAAGACTTTACAGCTAGTTAAATGAATTGATGAAAAGCTGTGTGCTGAGTCAAGCGGCCTGCTAGGCTAGACTGAAAGCACACTGACCAGGCTCTCGCATGCTTTCCTTTGATCCCTGACCCCTTTAGGGTACCTAGACAAGGAAGCAAGACTTCAAAAGCCAGCTCCTAAGTGACCAGAGGAGATAGCAAACAAAGGAGTTTTGCAAGGGAATCTGAGGTGCCTTTGAAAACTGAAAGTCAGAGCACACTAAGGAAAATAGAAAGGCTCAAACTCAGGTGTGTCAAGTGTAAAAATATAATTAGGCAGGCTTAGCAAGAATTTGAAGAGCAACTGACTCAAGAAAGACAAGGCCTTTGCAGAGAAACCAAATGAATTCTTTCTGTCAGTCTTCACTGCAGAGGACGTGAGGGAGATTCTTTTTAGGTGACAAATTGTGGGAACTGTCCCAGATTGAGGTGTCAATAGAAGAGGTTTTGGAACAAACTAATATATTAAATAGTAATAAGTCACCAGGACCAGATGGTAATTACCCATTAGTGCTGAAAGATCTCTCATAAGAAATTGCAAAACTAACTGTGATATGTAACCTATTATTTAAATCAGCCTCTGTACCAGATGACTGGAGGATAGCTAATGTAACACTGATTTTTTTTAAATGGTTCTAGAAGCAATCCTGGTAGTTACAGTTCAGTAAGCCCAACTTCAGTACTAGGCAAGTTGGTTGAAACTCTAGTAAAGAACAGAATTATCACACACATAGATTAACACAATATGTTGGAGAAGAGCCAACATGGCTTTTGTAAGGGGAAATCTTGCCTCGCTGATCTACTAGAATTCTTTGAGGATGTCAGCAAACATACGGACAAAGCTCATCCCGTTATATAGCATACTTGGCCTTTCAGGAAGCCTTTGACAAGATCTCAGACCAAAGGCTCCTAAGCCAAATAAGCAGTCATAAGATAAGAAGGAAGGTCCTCTCATGGATCAGGAAAAGATAGGAAACAAAGGGTAGGAATAAATGGGCAGCTTTCACCATGAAAAGTGGTAAATGGCAGGATCCTCAAAGGATCTGTATCAGTACCAGTGTTGTTCAACATATTCATAAATTATCTGGAAAAGGGGGTAAAGAGTAAGGTTGATGTAAGATGCAAAATTACATAGATCGTTAAATCCAAAGCTGACTGCAAAGAGTTACAAAGGGATCTCACAAAACTGGGTGAATGAGCAACAATTTGAAAGATAACATTCAATGTTAATAAATGTAAAGTAATGCACATTGGAATGCACATAATCACACTATACATACAAAATGATAGGGTCTAAATTATCACTCAGAAAAGATCTTGGAGTCATTGTGGCTAGTTCTCTTAAAAACAGCTGCTCAACATGCAGCAGCAGTCCAAAAAAGCTTTCAGAATGTTAGGAACCATTAGAAAAGGGATAGATAATAAAACAGAAAATATCATAATGCCATTATATAAATCCATGGCACGCCCACACCTTGAATACTGTGTGCAATTCTGGTCGCAGCATCTCAAAAAAGATATTAGAATTTGAAAAAGTACATAAAAGGGCAACAAAAATGGTTAGGAGTATGGAACAGCTTCCATATGAGGACAAGATTAAGAAGACTGGGACTGTTCGTCATGGAAAAGAGATGACTAAGGGGGAGGAGTTCATAGAAGTCTATAAAATCATGAATGTTGTGGAGAAAGTCAATAGGGAAGTATTACTTACTCCTTCACATAACAGAAGAGCCAAATGTCACCCAATGAAATTAGGCAGCAGGTTTAAAACAAACATAAGGAAGTATTTCTTCACACAATGAACAGTCAACCTGTGGATCTGGTTGCTAGGAGATGTTGTGAAGACCAAAAGAATAACTGGGTTCAAAAAATAATTAGCCATTGATGAACCTATCCTCCATGAACTTATTTATTAGCCAAGATTGTCAGGGTTGCAATCCCATGCTCTGGGTGTCCCTAAACCTCTGACTGCCAGAAGCTGGGACTGTACAAAAGGGAATGGGTCACTCTATAATTGCCCTATTCTGTTCATTCCCTCTGAAGCATCTGGCATTGGCCACTGTTGGAAGACAGGATATTGGGCTAGATGGACCATTGCTCTGACCCAATATGGCCATTCTAATGTCCTTAAATCCAAGGGATACTACGGTTGATCATGCTCTCATAATAAAGTCCATCCTCGTTAAATACAGTAATCACTGAGCTCAAATTTAAACTGTCTATGGACATAACACTGTTTACATCTTCCATTTATGATGATATTTCAAATAAAGTTGTTATAAAAGTGCACTGCTTTTGTGCCATGTCATAAAATGGAAGCATTTTTTACATTAAGCAGCAAGGAACTGTATCTCATTTAAAACACATAACCACATAATTTCATAGATATATATCTATACATAGATATATATATCTATGAACAATGAAATTGCCCCAAAATTTAAAACCTTCTGGCGGTGTATTTGTAAACATAATCAGCCCATAATCCAATAAAGAGATTCTGCTTTGAATTAATGTGAATTGTGGTCTCTATTCTGCCTTAACATGTATAACTTTTCATCCAAACTTCCGCACTACTACTCTTTGTTTCACTAAAAAATAATTCTAGTGCCCCCCCAACTTGTAAACAGCAAAGATAGTACTTTTAAAAAGGAAAATAAAATAGAGTTGAAAAATATTTATATCTAAAAATAAAAGTAAAAGATATCATTCTTTTATACCTGCAAATATTAAAAAGGGCAAATCCAATTTCTCAGAACTTCTGGCATGAAACCTTTTGCACATTAAAAAGAAATCACCATTTCAGGTTTTTTTTATTATTCTGATAATGAGAATGAAAGCTAGCTTGTTCAATGGAAAATGCAATAATTTTATATAAACATTTTTAAAAGTTTATTTAATTTTGCTAATTTAAAACAAAACTTTCCATATGACAACCTTTTAGTTTTAATTTGTTAACCTACAGTGAGACCAAGTTTGGTACAAAAGTAGCTCTTAAAGTGCATGAAGACAAATGAAATACTTTGAGGTTAATTCTTGAACAAGACAAGAATTCAAAGATAGTTGTTTGGTTTACAATATTTGCTGACTTTAAAAAAAAGAGAGACATGTTTTTAATATAAACCACACAGTAATTCAAAGGTAGAGGAAACAGAAGACTGAGACCGGTGAAATAGTCAGTTAAAAAGTTCTGTCCACATACACACACAAAATCTACTCTGCGTGTGTGTGTGTGCGTGTGCGTGTGCGTGTGCATATGTGTGTGTGTACGCGTGCGCAGAACTTTTGGGATATTGGACCAATGGGAGGGGGGAGATTTTTCAAAAGCAGGAAATTGACATTTTGCCATAAATTTTTACCTATCAAATTTTGAGGGGTTGCTTGAAATTAGCTATGTAGGTCACATGGTATCAGTTCAGCTTTCCTACTGGCTGAGCCAATCCCTTGTAGTGAAGAACGTTAGCAGAAGCCAATCGACTCATTTTGTCAGAGAGAGCGGCTGTGTTTTGTGTGTTCTTTCTAAACCAGTCAGAAAAACGCGATTGGTGACAGCAGCTACAGCAGGGAAGTGCTCTATGCTGCCGTCAGCTGCACAGGAGTGATGGAAGAATACTTATTTCCATGCCGTGTCATCCAGGATTTAAAGGGATTAAATGTGACCCTCCTTGGTAGCCTTACAAAGACACAACAGAAGAGCATTCACTCCTGCAAAGATGTCACATGAAGACAACAGGCCACCCATCCTGAACTCAGAAGAAAACACCATGGTAAAATTCTGGCCATTCTGAAAAATGGCAAAACTCCCATTAGCTTCAATAAGTTCAAGATTTTACCACAAGTAGAAGTGTTAGGAATTGTTGGGTGGGGAAGGGAAGATTTTGTGTGGTGAACGGGTTGTGTGGCCCAGAGGTCTCCTCTGTGGATGTTCACATCCTCTCTTCATGCCACATTGTGGTGTCTTTCTTGTGTTATCATTATTGCATTACTGTAGTATCTAGGAACCTCAATCAGGGAGCAGGGTTCTATTGTACTAGGTGCTGTACAGACAAAAAAACCTCACTGCCACATGAAGCTTACAGTCAAAGTGTTAGGCAGGACATGAAAGGTGGAGACAACAGGGTGTTGGAAGAATCACAGGATGTGGTTATAAAATGAACAGAATTTAGCAGAAAAATGGAAGCCTCAGATCACCACTTCTATTTTGATTATAAGAATCCTCATTGTTCCCTGTCCTAACTTAATTAAACTATTGTAGCCTTTATTGACACAGATAGTCCTTTCTCACCCTACAAACCAATGGGATCGCCCCGCATGAGGGTTGCAGGATCTCCTTACAAGTTTGTAAAGTGCCCTGGTCACCTATGTCACTGCATACCAAATAAATGGACACTATTTGTCATAATAGTAGCCCACAGAGTATTTACTTCCACTTGTTCCTAGAGCTTCTCTTCTAAATGTAAATGCACACTATAAGGTCCCTAATGCTGGGGATGCTTGCAAGTTAAGGACTCTGATTTTTAACAGCAAATGTCTAAGCCAGTGCTCATGAAATCACATAGGGCCAAATTCTGAAATGACTTAACTGTTGGTGACTGAAAGTGCTAGGTTGGCAAGTGATGTAATTCACTGGCTGAGGTGAGATTGTATGCACTATCACTGAAGGTAGGTTTGTAGCAGCAAAAGCAGCCAGAAAGAGGCTAGGTGTACACTATAGACCTATACTGGTATAACTATGTCTCTCTGGGGTGTGAAAAATCCACACCCCTTAGCAGTGCCCTTGTACTGACCTAGCCCCCCATGTAGAGAGCTTCTCCCATCAACATAGCTACCACCTCTCAGGGAGGTGGATTATCTTCACTGATGGGAAGCACTACAGTGGTGCAACTGCACCCTTGTATGAGAAGATAAGCCCAGAGAGTGTAAGTAGCTGAAGAAAATGCCAGTGCTGGCCTGTCCCATGCCAGTGTACTTAAACCCTTTGAGGTGGGGAGACCATTCTCAAGGCCATGGGGGGCAGGAGGGAGGGAAGGAGGAGCAGTTATTCAGAACTAGGTGTGTCTGCTGAACAGAATTTGACGTAAATAATCTGGAAGTGAAAAACTTTCCCGTGCTTCCCTTCATCCGTGTCTTGGAAAAGCACTTCCCAGGGTCTTTATAAGTCAAATCTTCCCTCCTTCTCTGCCAGCTTGCTTCTCCCTTCACTCTCACACTCCCTTCTCTCGTGCTGGCTTCAGATTGGAGACGGACCATTTCTTTAAATTCTCCAGCTAGATTGGTTGCAGGCCTCTGGGAGTCTGAGGCCAAAACTAAAGCCAGGGACAATTCCTGAAGAAGTAAGCTCACAATGCCATGTTTATTTATACAGCACAAATGATTGAAATCATTATGCCCCAGACTAGCAAGACCTAGTTATAAATAGAATTTTAAGATGAGCAATATAGCAGGACTCTCCACTACATCATAACAAGCGCCAACCCCATCCCCACTATAAAGCGCTGGGCCCCATCTGACTTGCCACATGAAAGATTCATTCCTTGCCTATTAAATTAAAATCTAATCAGACTCTGCAGTAAACAAGGCACAAAGAACACTTTCTAAATTATGGGATGAAAACCAGCAACACTAAGGGCCAAACTCTCCCCTCAGATCTATCCTACAGATCTCTGACAAGTGCAGTCAGTTAAATCTTTGAGCGCTTGACAACAGCCACCCCACTAGACTTTTGATCTGCTTGATATTCTGCTATCCTCCATAAATTACGGATCCTTAGATCTACATGTCCTCCATGTTTATGATGGCAGGTCTCCAGAAGGGAGAAGGCTGGGGAAGAGCTGGGTATTTCTCTCAAAACACTTAAATTATTCCTATATTTCTCTCTGCACAAAGCAGATCTGGAACCAATTAAATGGGCATCAGTCACAATTGACTTTGGAAGGAATAACTTTTGCTCTTGATCCTTCTCAGACATGCAGCCAATAGGGAGCAGGCTAATTTACATGACTTTTGAAAAAACTGTATGTATTTTACATATCTTTCAGCAAAATCCAAGACCCTAACAGCACAATCTAGCACTCTGGAATGCCACAAAGAATCCTGACTCTCACTACAGGGCTTTGACTCTTGAAATGATACTGATCCAGAAAAGCATGGGAGGAAGGGTTTCCCCCCGCATCTATGACTGGCATAATAATCTTCACACAGCAGAAGAAAAATAACTTAAATTGTGAGGAGATAGGAAATTTCATGGCAGGTGATGTCACGTGTTAGCTTTTCATTTGTTGCATGCCACGTAAGGTCAGCTTTAGTCACAAATCCCTCCACACCCTCTGTGAAATGCAACATTACATGTTAATCAAATACATTTAATCACTGGGATATACGTATTTTGTAATCTTAACAGTTTACTTAAACAGCAGCAATCATAACTAGCCCTAGATATGACTAGGCTTTGAGGCTTAATAATGCTTAGCATTTATACAGTGCATTACATTTTTGTCTCTAAAGTGCTGAACAAAAGAACATAAGAACGGCCATACTGGTCAGAAAAAACTTCCATCTAGCTCAGTATCCTGTCTTCCAACAGTGGTCAATGCCAGGTGCCCCAGAGGGAATGAACAGAACAGGTAATCATCAAGTGATCCATCCTCTGTCACCCATTCCCAGCTTCTGGCACACAGAGGCTAGGGACACCATCCCTGTCCATCCTCACTAATACTGGTCAATGGACCTATCCTCCATGAACTTATCTAGTTCTATTTTGAACCCTATTATAGTCTTGGCCATCACAACATCCTCTGGCAAGGAGTTCCACAGGTTGACTGTGTGTTGTGTGAAAAAAAACTTCCTTTTGTTTGTTTTAAACCTGTTGCCTATTAATTTTATTTGGTTATGAGGAGTAAATTACACTTCCTAATTTATTTTCTCCATGCCAGTCATGATTTTATAGACCTCTATCATATCCCCCTTAGTCATCTCTTTTCCAAGCTGAAAAGTCCCAGTCTTATTAATTTCCCCTCATATGGCAGCCATTCCATACCCCTAATCATGCTCGGGGTCACGAATGCTAACTAATTGTTCCTCACAAAAACTAGATGCTGGGAATCATTGGGAGAAATTCCATGGCCTTTGTTATGTAAAAGGTCTGGGTAGGTGATTATAATGGTTCCTATTGGTCTTAAAATCTATTCAATCTATGAATGGTGCTTTTGCTAGCTTTATAGGAGGTGATCTGTTATAACAGCTTTAAAAAGAGGTGTCCCAGTGATGGATGTTAAAAATAGGAGGCAAGGTTTCTGGGTGCATGTTGAATTTTCTGGTCATACTTTATTCACTAAGCTGCTTGGCTAACACAGATGATTGTTTATTTCTCAGATAAGGCTGATCACAGATATGATGATATATTGCTTGTGCATTGATTGGTTGGTAACAAATGGCTAGGAAGCACCTCCTGGTTGACCAGATGGTAGATACAGAAATGCTTATGTGCAGAACTACACCTAAGGATAGGTACAGGTTAGATAAACGTCATGTTTGGGAGAAGCGTGGATCTGTTATCCCCTCCTACTGGTGTAAATTCCACTGTCCTAGTTGCATGCAGAGGTCTGACAAAAAATTGTGTGTGCATACGAATCTTCAGGTGAGTGGAATTTGACCCAATGAGCAATATTGTGGCACCGAAAGCCTCTTCCACCCAGTATATGTGAGTAGGAGAGATCCATAATGCAGTTGCTTGCATTACTGTACTTGAGACAAAGGGGAGAGGCCTGTTTGTGGTCTCAGCTACCTCTGAGTTGGGATAGTTGTGGAGAAAACACACTACACCATTTACACAGGCACAACAAATGCATCGGCTGAGCCTGATCCTCTACCTAATGTCCATGGAGGCATTATTCTTTCTGCAGCCATTGTGCCTCCCTCCATCACCCTGTGGCTTCTACCCAACACTAGCACTCAAATGTTTATTGTTCTGACCCAGAGAGGTGAAGCCAAGTTCTGCCCTCAGCTACACACACGTAAACCTGTAGGATTGCATGCATGAAACAGAGCAAGGCGTGGACCATGGAGTTGCCAGGGAAAAACAAGTGCTACATGCAGGCAATTAGAAGCACTAAAGTAAACATTTAGTCACCATTGACTCATGAGCTGAAAAACACAGTAGTCAATTACAGCTTTCAGCAGCAATAATTAATATGGTGTTGATGAAAACTGTGTTTTTTATTCAACATACAAAGCTATTCCAGGTAATTAAATGTAACCTCATATATATGTAATTTGCCTTTAGACTGCACATGTTACAATGTCTCAATCTTGTACGGAGCATTCTGGGGGAAAATAGTATAGAAACATTAACTAGCGTGTATTTGTTTGATTTCAAAGAATCATACTTTATTCTTAGCTTTTTGACAATAAAAAGGTTTAACCATTTCACACAATCTTTATTTTTGGTATACAAAGATGCACAGAGAGACTGATTGTACCATGCACACTGTAGGCAGGCATGTATGCATCTCTTTCTGTTTTAACATCCTGGGGCTCTCTAGAGGAAAAGAGCATTGTTGTCACCTTTCTTAAAGGTCTTCCCAATATCATGATGCTAGAGGATGTGATTTTGGTGAATACAGAAAGAGGTGCAATATACAAGCTAGTGAGTACTGTAGGGGCCTGATTTTCAGAGCTTCTTATCACTTCCAAAGTCCACAGAAGTCAATGCGAGCTAGAGGTGTGCAGCACCTTTGAAAATCATTTGCCCACTGATTAATGGTTACAAAACTGGATTCTGTGGACCACGGAAGGTCTGCAAAGTACTTCCAGATGGTCTGCATAGTTGATTCCATCACAGTGGTGTAGCATGAACAACTGAAACTGGAGGTGGCCCTGCCATCCTAGAAAGTTTCAATCTGTCCTCAGGCAGAACTCATTTGTAGACTTGAAGAATTCCTTTGTGCTCTATGCCTTGCCATGGTCCTCCACAAGTGATAAAACTGGTTGCCAGTTCAAGTACCAGATAATTTTACAGCATCATTACCAAGATTGCCAACATTATTCCAGACTAATAATGACTAGTAGACTCATGAAGTTTGAATTATCAATAGCCACCTGGCCAGCACACCTAAACAGTCAAATATTTTTATTCCTAGCTGCAAATTACCCCCTTACTGGGCTTTTTAAAAAACACTTGAGAAAAGATCAAGCCACTTGGAATTTTAACAGTTACAAATTTTTAATCAAAACACATGACAACTTTTAGCCCTTTTTATCACAACTAGCTAAAAACTGCTTTATGTCATTAAACAAATGGACATTTTTCTGATAACCACTTCAGATTCTTTCACAAAAGGTGACTCTGATTCTTAACATTAAAAACTCTTCCAGATTAAATAGCACAAAGACACATAATATCTCCAAATAATCAAACCCTCTGTCAGTGTTTTGCCAAAACAATCTGCATTGACTAACTTAGTCTGAACACCAAATGTAAGGTGGTATTCTTTTCTAGAAGCATTAGCGATGTCTCTGGGTAAAATTCAGGAAAGACTTATGGTCCATTGAGGTGGATTTTCAGTCCATGAAATGTACTTAATGTAAAATTGTGAGGCTCTTTGACACCAAGGAAATTCTCTGGCTTGGGCATCAAATAAAGACTTCCTCTGAGCAAGAACAACGAAGTCTTCAACACTTATTCAATGGGGGCACAAGCCAAAAAGAATGGCAGTGTCATCCTAAGCTTATTTGTATACTTTATGTGGAGGAAGAAAGGAGGCTTTTCTATAAGTCATTTGTGCTGTCTCCATCTGTGTTGGAAATCTGCATTATTTGTAGCCTTCAAATTAAAACTTGGCTGTTGCAGTTCTCTCTAAGGACAGCAGGACACTGGAGATGAGACTGAGCTGCAAAACTTCGACCCAAAGCTGGATTTTGACCCACCATCTCCACAAAATCCAGGAATGCTTTTAACTCTTTACAGAGATGAAGCTACAATACTCAAATCTGGAACCCTTTTGAGGCCTTCAGGGTTTGGTGCTCAGATCTGGGCCTATCTCCTGCAGAATATGCAAGCTACAAGAACAATAATAACTATTTTCTATCAGGAAAAAAGAAATGGTTTTGGTGAACTAGATGCACCACTGCCAACTTCCAAGTGTTCAAAAATCATAAATCAGGCCCTCAAAAAATTAGGAAAGCTTTAAAAAATAATAAATGTTGGGTTCTTTTTATTTGCCTTCTGGTTTCCAAGCATTTAGGGTGCATTTGGATCATGCTTTCAATATTTTCACCACAACCAAAAGGACTAGAAACTTACTCTCTTTTTAAATGAGAGATGAGATTCTCGTGTAATTGCTCAAATCTGGGAGCTGGGGTTTTATGAAATTCACTAAATATCGTGAGGCTCAAAATACAATCAAGGGTTGGAAGCATTGTAGATCTGTGATGAACTTGTGGACCTCAGAAGAAACCTGGCAAAACTCACCTGGTTGCAGGTTTCCTTACAAGTTCAAAACTCAGCCCCACTTAGTCTAAAAATTCACTATAATTCATCAGCCTTTCACGTCAATCTGATTTATGGTTTTGTTCCTACACTACATAAAGCTCAGGGTTTTGCACGGATTTGACATGAGCCAGTTGAAACTTAGTAGACCTGACTGTCTCACTGAGATTTTGATTTTCTTTAACACAAAGCAGACAGTGAAATTCACCCTCTCCAAAACAAAGAGAGAGTTTAGCCAGCACCAAAATCACTAGGTTCTGCTCAGTTCTTGGGGTTTGAATGAGTTCATCATTGTGTGGTTGTGCAAGGTAGGGAAGAGAACACAAGGTGCCTTCCCCTTGCACAGAGGCCAAGCCCAATATAGTACTGGATTCCAGCACCACCATCTGTGGGGGACAATCGGGTGTCGAGAAATGAGAGGCAAAGAGGAGTACGGTTATGATCTGCCTCACCTCCACTTTCAGGGAGGCAGAGCACCATTACTTCTCCATGCATCAGGAAGCATTGTACATATCTTTGTCACAAATCATTCAGAGGCACCTGCTGAGGTGGTATCTTGCCACACAGACTACTAGCACTAAGACTGCAAATTCTCTAGGGCAGAGCCCATCTTTTTGTTCTGTGTTAGTACAACAACTCGCACAACAAGGTCTTGCACCATGACCGAAGCTCCCAGATGCTACTGCAGCACAAACAAATAATAATAGTGTTACTTTAAGCTGTAGTTTGCTGACACAACTGAGCCCACAAAGTTATTTTTGAAAGAGAAAAATCTGGTAAAGATTAAATGAGGAGGAGAAGGACAGAGCTATTAGAGGGCAGTACCATCAGAACCTCTTGAACAACATTCTCATTGGCAGGACAGAATTGAGGTATCTCCTTTTCATAAGCAACGTAGTATTTGCTGTCTTTGTCTTCAAAGTTGCTGTGCTCCACCTCCCCAAATAAAAATTATTTTTTTCTGCATGCTGAAGCTAAATCACTATGAAGAATTTAAAGCACACATGGAAAATTCACCAAAATCCCAAACGCTCCCTAGGCTAGAATTTGGCAGAAATAGTATGGTTCTTGGGAAAATACTCACAAACTGTCTGATTACTGGTCATTTGGCACAGCCATGTTTGAACATGGCAGATCTGCTGAAAATTGGTACAGACCTCTGCTCTTACCTTTTGCAAAGCACTTTCCAGTAGAGCTGACTGAAAAAGTTTTTTAGGAGGTTCTCTTCTCCTCTTCTGTGAAACATTTTGATGAAAAAAAAAACAAGAAAAGTTTTTAAATCTAAATTTTCTATGAAAAAAAATTAAATTAGGCAGACGATAAATATTGAAATATTTTGGCCAGTACTGAAATGTATTGATTTGGAAGTGCTGCAGCTTTGCAGTTTGGGTGCCTCTAGCTCTCATTCTTCTTTCTAGGGGTCTGTCTCCTTGGTTGGACATGTCTCCCCAATACACCATGGTCAATTCTCTTAGAGAGGGAAGGGAATTCATCATGGTGGTCCCTGACCACAGTGCATTATGGGAGTGGTGCCCAGCTGGGGAGTTTGGCCCATGCAGCAGAATGGGGACATGAGGCAACTGAACTACAACTCCCTTGAGGCACTACATAGAATTTTCCAAATCAAAATATTTTGGTTTTGAGACATTTGGTTTTTTCATTATCAAAACTATCCATGGAAAGCACTTTTCACAAAACAGAGAGGAAGAGAGAGAGAAAGAGAGAATGTGGTCAAAAACCCAACTCTCCATCAAAAACAATTTGACAGAAACATTTTTACTAGCCTGACTTTCCAGAGATGTAGATGTACAAGTAATGTAGATAGCTGAGCTGGGTGGGAAACAGTTTTCCAATCCCATGAAAATTTTGAGATTTTTTAAATATTTTGAACCAAAAAGTCATTTTTGAGCCCCTCATGATAGAACTTTTTTCTTTTAAAAAATATTGAACTGATGAAATTTTTCTTCAATTTTTTGTTAACAAAATGGGAGGTTCGTCAAAATCAACCTTTCCCCATAAAGTTTCAGTTTTGATGAATCAGCATTTTCCAATGAAAAAAACATTTAATCAAAAAATTTCCTGACTACCTCTAGTAGATATCTTCAAAATAGTAAAAGATTTGCTACAAAGTATAGGAAAAAATGTGCCAATTCCATTCAAGTTTGATACATTGTCTCCTAAAATGGTGCAGGATATCGATATTGTGCCTCAGTAATGTGTCTTAGTCAGTTTTTTCCCCAGGAACTGAAATTAGGGGGGTGTTCGAATTTACAGGAATGGGGTCAGAGCCGATGAGGGGTGAGACCGTGAGGGTGAATGTGGGCTATATGGCACCATAGTAAAAACTGAAAAATGTTTCATTACTATTTTATTAGATTTAACTCATATTTTAAAATCTTCACACAAAATAAAGTTGGCTACTCAAATCTTCTACATCAACATCCTTTTTGGTTTCTTGTTATAATTTTGCACAACTCTGTTAATGAACTTCTTGAATGCAATGCGTTCATCTTTAGTGTCCAGTACTTCCACTCCTTCAACTGATATGCTCATTAGTTCATTCACATGATCATGCAGAAGGTGACTTCTTTCAGAACACATTCAATGATGAAAAAGAACGCTCAGCTGTAGCTGTTGTGACTGGGAATAGCAAGAGATTAATTCCTACTTCTTTCATCCCAGGAAACATAACACAAAGATCGGTTCAAGTCACTAGTGATGATAAAAAAGAAGATGAAGTCAATTCTTCATTCATTCATCGTATGATATTCCACTCTGTGTTCAAATTCTCTGTTCTGTCCTGAGCACATGGCAGCCCCATTGCTAGTAGTGCCTCACTCTGCTCAACTGTCAGTGTTTTATAGGACAGGGATCTCTAAAAGCTGGGTAGAGGTTGAGTAGAATCTAGAAGTCACTGTTGTAGATTTTTAAGAATCGAGTCTGTGTACTTTTTCAGTTGTCTTAACAAACACTTCTTGTCCTCTTCACTTAAGGATTCAATATAAATGCCTTCATTAGTCAACTTCTGGACTGAAGTCTTTGTTTCTTACAGTTCTTTTTAATAGGACTCTGGGTTGCAGGAGGGTGGGACCGAGGGCTTCGGAGGGCAGGAGGCGGATCGGGGCTTGGGGAGGGGGTTGGGGCACGGGAGGAAGTCAGGGGTGCAGGTTCTGCGCAGCACTTACCTCAGGCAGCTCCTGGAGGAAGCGGCATGTCCCCCCTCCAATTCCTACATGGAGGTGCAGCCAGGTGGCTCAGCGCATTGCACCATCTGCAGGCACCGCCCCTGCACTTCCAATTGGCCCCATTTGCTGACCAATGGGAGCTGTGGAAGCAACGCTTGTGGCAGGGGCAGCCAGGGCCAGTGCAAGGAAGTTTCGCACCCTAGGCGAAACTTCCACCTTGCACCACCATTCCTCCAGCAGCTCCCCGCCCCCCCTCCGCCCTGAGGCACCCCCCCCCCACGGTAGCTCCCCTCCTCCCTGAGGCACCCTCCCATGGCTGTTCCCCCGCAGGGAGCCGTGCAGCACCTCCCCACCCCAGCTCACCTCTGCTCCGCATCCTCCCTGAGCATGCCACCCCCCGCTCTAATTCTCCTCCCAGGCTTGCAGCGCCAAACAGCTGATTGGTGCTGCAAGCCTGGGAGGCAGGAGAAGTGGAGCAGTGACCGCATGTTTGGGGAGGAACCGCTGTACAAAAAAATTGGGGGCACTTCAAATCTTTGCGCACTAGGTAACGGTCTAGTTTGCCTTAATGGTAGCATCAGCCCTGAGGGCAGATGCAGAGCCCCCTGGCTGTCCCTACACGTAAGAGATGGAGAAGGGATGTGCCTCTGCTTCCAGGAGCTGTGAGGAGCAAGCCTCTGACCCGGCTTCCTGGCTGGAGCTCAAGGGCTGGATTAAAATGTCTGAAGGGCCTGATGCAGGCCCCGACCATAGTTTGCCCACCCCTGATCTATGGAGTTTAATCAGGTCTGTCTGTCAAATAATACTTGTGATTCAAGCAGACTATCAAGCAAAACACCTTTCCTCTCCCTCTCTTTAGATGACCTCAACCAGCACAGGCTAAGTACAGTTCTACTGCCCTTTACTCATACAATAAGAACAACAACATTTAATTACCCACCCAACCCCCTGCATTCAAGTGATTTGTAACCCAGCCCCAGCCAAAATCTATTACTTGGGCAACACAGCTCTGTTTGCTGGATACCTAGGTAGTTAGGTGTGAATGTAAATACAATCTGGCCCTGAAGCCTTTTCCACCAGCCCCCCGCTCATCACTAGCTGTCAGGGAGAGCTCATTGAGACCTTGCTTACAAATCATAATTTGAAATTCTTAGGTTGGCCAACATCAACACACTGACGTTGTCATAAAAAATGACAGTTGTATAAGGAAGCTAGTTTATGTTCATTTTTTTCAAATCTATTATACTTTTTTCAGATACACATATTTTATCATATACTTTATACGCTTTTGAAGTGTGTATTAATGTTTCAATTTCAATTCAAATTTCCAAACAATCACTAAATTGGCAACACTGCTTGTAACTAGTTTACAAAACTGGAAGGGGAGAGGTGTTGGGGAAATTCAGATGGGGGTGTACACCCCCCTCCTCCAGAGGGAGTGTAGGGAAATCCCTGGTCTTAGTGAGGGTATTCTAATGTAGCGTGTAAAGAATAACAGTTTTGAATGAAAGCATTACCTGGCAAGAAAAGAAAATTCATTTGGGCTGGCTTCTACTAATTCTTGATATTAAGATAATGGGAATATCCTGGTCCTACACTTCCTTTCACTTCTTTACCACACACACACACACACACACACACACACACACACACACACACACACAGTGCAGAAGGGATTTTAACTGTAGTGATTATTTTTTTAAATGGAATTATCTGTCCCCTGCCCATTACTATGCAACATTATTTATATGTGTGTTGACTTTGGTTCAGATTTTCAAATGTAGGCATGTGAAGTTGCATGCATATGACTACAAGCATTAACTTATGCACTCAGATATAGATGAGTGCAAATACCAAGTTTCAACAACCATGTCAGAAATGTACACACATAATTTAGGCACGTACAAATTCATTCAACTGTGTCTGAAAACCTAGTCCTCTGTAATGTGCACTGTCTGTTTTCTGAGCACTTTGAATGCTTTAGATTCTTATCTCATTTACATGGGTGTAAATCCAAAGTAACTTCACTTTAATTAATTGAGTTCTTAGGATCCAATTCATCATATTCCAGTACTTTTACCATCAATGAAACAAGGGCAAACCAAGTGCACTGTTCTGATTTGGAAACATTTTACATCAATTTAACACTCACTTGCATTAGCATAAAGTACTACAAAAGGTGCCATACAAGTCCATAGAGTAACTCAGGATTTAACAAAAAAAAATCAGAGGTGTCTGAATCAAAGATTTTTCTTAAGACCAAACTCTTATATCTGAAGTGTGTAAATATCAAAGAGGGAGATATGGTACAAGGGATTATGGGAAGAAAGCAGCAAAGAATCCTGTGGCACCTTATAGACTAACAGACTAACAGACGTTTAGGAGCTTGAGCTTTCGTGGGTGAATACCCACTTCGTCGGATGCATGCACGAAAGCTCATGTTCCTAAACATCTGTTAGTCTATAAGGTGCCACAGGACTCCTTGCTGCTTTTACAGATCCAGACTAACACAGCTACCCCTCTGATATGGGAAGAAAGGGGATGAAATTAAGAAATGCAAATTTTAGCAAATTTTCCTGATATATATTAGATATATATTTATCATAACCTAATCCCAGATTTGGATCTTAGCGTCCAAAATATGGGGGTTAGCATGAAAACCTCCAAGCTTAGTTACCAGCTTGGACCTGGTAAAGCTGCCACCACCCAAAAAATTAGAGTGTTTTGGGGCACTCTGGTCCCCCAAACCTTCCCTGGGGACCCCAAGACCCAAATCCCTTGAGTCTCACAACAAAGGGAAATAAACCTTTTCCCTTCCCCCCTCCAGGTGTTCCTGGAGAGACACACAGAAGCAAGCTCCGTGAATCTAAACAGAGGGATTCCACCCTCCCCGTTTCCAGCCTTGGAAAACAGAAGTACCGAGAGCCAATTTCTCTTCCCCCCTCACCCAGAGGGATTGCAAAGTCAGGCTAGTAAATCTAACACACACAGATTTCCCCCTGACTTCTTCCTCCCACCAATTCCCTGGTGAGCACAGACTCAATTCCCTGGAGTTCCCCACTAAAGAAAAACTCCAACAGGTCTTAAAAAGAAAGCTTTATATAAAAAGAAAGAAAAATACATAAAAATGGTCTCTCTGTATAAAGGTGACAAATACAGGGTCAATTGCTTAAAAGAAATATAAATAAACAGCCTTATTCAAAAAGAATACAATTCAAAGCACTCCAGCAACTATAGACATGTAAATACAAAAAACATATAAATCTTTATCTGATCTTTTGTACTTACAACTGGGAAACAGAAGATTAGAAAGGCAAGAGACAAAAAAAAATCACTTCTCATAGCTGAGAGAGTACAGGCAGAAGAACCAAGAACAAAGGACTCACACACAAACTTCCCTCCACCCAGATCTGAAAAAGTCTGGTTTCCTGATTGGTCCTCTGGTCAGGTGTTTCAGGTACTTCCTTCCAGGTGTAAGAGACATTAACCCTTAGCTATCTGTTTATGACATGCCCCCCAAATTGCAGACAGTGGGGAAGCTCACTGGCGGCGATTTCCTTCTAGAACTTTAAAATAAACAGATTAATACAACACATGCACCTTTACATATACCACTAAGTATATAACTAACAGACTTCTACATTTTAAGAACACTTTTTAACTACTGGATTATGATTTTTTGTACTTAGAACTGGGAAACAGAAGATTAGAAAGGCAGGAGACAAAAAAAAATGAAGAGAAGAAAAAACAGAAAAAACATAAACTGGACTTAGCGCAAGCTGGGCTGCATGCGCCAGCCAATGCTAACAGCTCTTCGCCAATTATGGTTCCACATCACAAAAAATTTCCCACCTACAAGGCAGGTGACAAAAAAAAAAATCACTTCTCATAGCCGAGAGAGTACAGGCAGAACCAAGAACAAAGGACTCACACACAAACTTCCCTCCACCCAGATCTGAAAAAGTCTGGTTTCCTGACTGGTCCTCTGGTCAGGTGTTTCAGGTACTTCTTTCCAGGTGTAAGAGACATTAACCCTTAGCTATCTGTTTAGGACAATATTAGATTGTGAATGTCTCCCAAGCAAATTGTTGGAAGCCTCATCAATTAGGATGCTGAAAATTAGAGTGGATAAAAAGCTGAAATAAAAAGCTGTATTGTAGGCTACAATCTTGCATTGTAGTCCATGACTGTTTGACATTGCCTTCAGTCAGGCCAGAATTTCACCTGATGAATCTGTACCAACAATCAGATTACAATACTTTGAATCTTTATTTCTCCAGTGGTCAAATTGAAGTTATATATAATTTAACATACATGTATTGTTCCGCTTATTGTGCCAATACAAATATTTTCTGAGATTTAACAAGTAGGCACAAGATATGTACCTTTTAGTTTTATCTACATATCTCTTACACAGTTATTAAACTTCCCCAAAAATAAAATTTTAATAATCTTTAATTAACACACAATAACTATCCTATTAAATTCTACTCTTTAGTTTGGAAAAGTAATTATTCATTTAAGACACTTAATTTGAAGTGTTAACGCAGATCTACATCTCTGTAAGTTAGACTGTAATATTTCTTGTCACAAACATTATAGTACATTCATTTCATGGTGAGGCTCAGCCATTATCCTGGTTAAAAGAGGGTGTGGGGAGAAGATAGTATGTCTGAGAATAGATAGGTGTGCTTCATTCCTGCTGTATCTGAGTCAATAACCCCACATTGTTTAGGTTTCCATTGCACTTTAATATATGTATTTCATTTTACATTATTTTTCCACATTCATACATGGGTCCAAAGGGAGCAATTTCCAGCCCTCTTTGGGCAGAATGGTCACTGAGTGTTTGCACATATGCTAGGTTAGTGCATTTGTGTGCTAAGTACTGCAACTGCATGCAAAGTCTGTGACCGCATGTGATTGCACGCAGAATCTTAGACCCGGTCTACACTACAGGTTACTTTGGTATAATTTACATCACTCAAGGAGGTTAATAATCCATACCCGAGACATGTGAGTTATATTGACCTAAGTGCCAGTGTAGGCAGCGCTACGCCAATGGGAGAGTTTCTCCTGCTGACATAGCTACTGACTCTCACAGAGGCAGGAGTTAACTCGATGGGAGAGCTCTCTCCCATTAGCTAACAGCATCTCCACCATAAGTGCTACAGCTGTCAGTGCAGCTGCACCACTGTAAATGCTGTAGCATAGATGTTGCTGTAGCTTGACAGAAACGCACACCCAAAGTTACAAAATTCTGCTCTTCTCCAGCCTTCACCACAGCACTCTCTTGAACCATCATTCGTTTGCCTTTGCCAAAAAGAAATTTCACCTAGACAGAGCCCTCCTGTAATGTCAATGGAAGTCTGAGCAACCTATGACAGAGAACTTTCAAACCTCATAGGACTAGAAAAACAATGTTCTGTTCTGGTTTGTTGTATTTGCTTTTGTCTTGTATTATGGAAGTGCTAGTGATGACTCTATAATGAAGGATGACTTGAGATTTTTCAATTAAAGAAGAATGAAGTTTCCGTTCCACATTTTAGTGATTGAAATGTCCAGGGTCTCAATCCAACACGTACTTATGCATACAAGTAACTACATACATTAACAGTCCCATTGAACACCTTGGGTCTACACACATGTGAAAGTTATGCATGTTCATGTTGCTAGGATCAGGGACTACATTTGTAAAAAAGATTTGTGGCAGAGGCATCTTGTGGCAAATAGCGTCTATTTTACTAAACCCCATAGCTTTGCTTCAGTGTTCAGTAACAGAAAGAAGGCACTTACTGCCTTATATAGTATTTGGCCATGAGCAATATTTCTTAAATAGTTTGCTTCAAATTCTTTAAACATTGGTGATAGCATATAGTTTCCTCATCAAGAGGGGAAAAGGTTTTCAGAAAATTAAAAAATGCGTTACTACAATGCAAATGGAGTTTTTGAAAATCAGATTTAAGAACATGCCAATTGATAATTCATTCTGCATTGCTTAGTGGTCAGAATAAATGGCTTCCTATCTTCAGGCAACATTTTTCACCTGATAAGTCAGGTTTTTAAACAACAGTGTAGGCAGAAGAACAGTTTGTGTAAGTAAATGAACCGTGTCAGTGACTGTAATTCAGTCAGTATTGAAAACATGATCAAAATGTATTAAATTATTTGTGATAATTTCTCTCTGCAAGAAGACAATTCCATTTCAACAACAACAAAATTAACTAGAATATGAAACTGAATAATAATGAAAATGTCAGGTCCCTTTAAATAGTATCTGAGTGCTAAGATTCCCTACATCTTAAGTAGAATTTCATTCTAGAAGAACTAAAAAAAGTAATTTGTGTTTAAATCTACAGTGTTTCAAAAGGATTGCTCTACAAGTAGATTAAACAAAGAAACCCAGGCCAAAGAATCCACCTATATAACCATTTTCAAACAGGCAACACATTTTACACAACATAAAAGACAAGCTCCTACATTATGTGATAGCTAAAAACTGTTGTATTGATTCCTAAAACTATTGACTTAATTTTATCAAAATGTATTTGTTCACCTCTGCTGCATCAATGATCTTCTGTATTTTATATGTAAATAATCTATTCTATTCCCTTGATCATGTTAATCTTACTAATGACAAATTACCATTCTTCACATACAGTTCCTAGACTTACAAATTATCACTCCTGCTTTCAGGGGACTGAGAATCAGCCACGCTTGCTAATGCCTCCATGGATCGCCTGACACATAGCAGATTTTTATATTCCCCTTTAAAGCATTCAGCTCATGAGAAATAATTTATAAATCTGGCTATCACTCGCACTTATCCTCTTACTGCTTGAGGGGGAAAAAGAACAAGATCAAATTGGGAGGATTATTAACAATTTAAGAACTTTATTTGCTTCAGTTAACCCTTTTCAGGGAGGACTGCAAACTAAAATGCACTACTTTTTTTTTTAAAAGGGGGAGAAGCAACATGTTTATTCAAGTACAGCAGGAAACGTCCACATAACAGATTCTTGTCTCCAAATACACTTTCATTAGCTGATTTATTTTAAATTTCCAGTCACATAGTTTGTGGGTGTGAAACATTCATTTAAACCTAAAAGCTTGCTCTGCATCCTAGATCAGGGGTTCTCAACCTTTTTCTTTCTGAGGTCCCTCCCTCAACATCCTATAAAAACTCCACAGCTCAGCTGTGCCACAAAAGCGTTTTTTCTGCATATAAAAGCCAGGGCCAGCATTAGGGGCTAGCAAGCAGGGAAGTTGTCCAGGATTTCATGCACAGAGGGCATTGTGAAGCTAAGTTGCTCCAGCTTTGGCTTCAGCCCCGAGTGATGGGGCTTGGAGCCCTGGGCTGCAGTGCTGCCTGGTGGGGCTTTGGCTTTCTGCCCTTGGCCCTAGCAAGTTTAATGCTGGCCATGCTTGGCGGATCCCCTGAAACCTGCCCATAGCCCTCCAAGGGCCTGAGATCCACTGTCCTACATAACATAACATGACTTGCACTATAAAATTAGAATTGTGTCCAAGCAAGGAAGCTGAAAATTCACACTGAGTACGTGCTTCTCCTTTGCCCTTACAACTCCGCAAACTGAATGCAATGTGGGTGTAACATGATGCCATCCTGCTCTGACTACACAAGGTGCAGGGCAATGGAGAATCAGGTTCTAAAACTGCCCTTGTTTTTTTACCCTGTTATACTGTAAGGTTACAGTACATAAATGGCCCAATGCAGCTCCCATTGCAGTTAGTAAGTGTGTTTCCATTTATTTTAGTAAGAGTTAGATCAAGCCCATAGTAGTCAGCAACTTGTGTTAGTACCACAAGTCCTGCATTAAGTATATGGAGGTAAAAATAGCATACTAGTGACCCAAAGGATCAATGACACCTGTTTTTCTTAGATTTTGTGTGCCAAAATCTCATTTGGTCTACCCAGCAAAGTAAATGTGTTTGATGTAGTTAGGTTCATTGTGGTCAGAGAAGAGTGACTCTCTCCTTGGATCACTGAATTGCATTGCTCAACCAGCATTGCAGCCTCATGCAGTACCTATTTCAGAGAGTTTCAGATGATGAATCCATGTCCTTGAAGATCCACCAATCCACTCTCAAAACCCTTTCCACAGCAGATCGTTAGGAACCGTTGACCTCTCCCCTGCTCTCCTTGTCATTGTTACTGCTATAAGTGTAATGACATTATAGGGGAATATGGTTGAGAGCTATGATATGCTTATTAGTTTGAAACATGCATGGGGGCAAGTAGATGAACATAAATATACATGAGTAATTGGGATTAGTAAGATTGCTAAGGGTAACATCCTGTTGTATTAGTACGAGGCCTTGTGAGAGTAGTTATGCCCAAGGCTGGGATTTTGCTAAATTAGTGTAAGCCTGAAGGGATACCCTAGGCCATAATTCTGCACTTTCATCTGAAGAAGCAAACAAGTGACCACAAAGGGCATTGTACAGCACGAGATTCCAGCAGACGAGAGTTTTGGAGGGATTTTTGCAACAAGGTTTCTATGCAGTATCTATGCAATTAAACCACATTGACACAAATTATTAATATTCATTATTATGGTTAATTATGGATGCCCAGAATGCTATAGATGAGATGGGGGTAGGAACTGACTTTGTAATAACTGTGGTACCAGAACAAATATGTATATACATCCATGACATTTACATAACATGATGCATAAGACACCACACCTAGTTCCTTTTCTTGGGTTCTCTTGGGCACTGAACTGGTGTCAACTGGATCCGTGGCCTTCTGAGGTGCTCCAAAACTTGTTCTTCATCCCTTTATTCTTCTTCTTATCTCTCTTAGAGTATAAGTATGAAATGTATTTACTAGCCCTGCCATATTGGAGCACAGATGTGAGGGAACCCAGGCCCATGGGTCCCTAGGAAGTGCCGAGGCCAGGACTGCCACCCAGCAGCTCACCTAAGTAAACAGGAGAGCACAGAGTGAAGGGTTAGCTCACAGAGGGCTCCATCCCCAAAGCTTCTGATTGGAGGAAACACCCAGCCCCATGATTGGCTGAGGGGCTCTATATAAACCAGGAAGTAACAATAGCAACCTGTCTAGGTAATTAGATGAATTCCTGGCTGGCTGCTACACTGTTTCACTGCTGATCCCAGCATCCCTGCCTTTTTCTGGTTCCTGTCCTCCTATCCCAGACTCCCATCTACTCCCAGTTCCTGCTGTTCTGCCCTACTCCAGGTCCCTGCTCCTCTGCCTTACCTGTGACACTGCCTCCTGCTCCAACCTTTGGCTTGTACCTGATGCAGTCTTTGATTTGGACTCTTGGCTCTGACCAGTAGGCCTGACTCTGGCTCAGACCCCTAGGCTTGACTACCCATGCCCTGATCATTGCAATAGGCTGCTTATTTGGATAGGTTTATACTGTTTAGTAATTATATGTACAGTAACTTATTTTCTTAGGTTATAATTGAATCTATATTGCTCTGTCACTGGTCACATCAATCCCAGAGAGAAAGAGGGGAGTTTGATAGAAAGTCATATGTAGCCTGCGTGGAGAAAGAACCTGTGACTGGTCATTCATAATAAATATTGTAAGTGTGGCCAGTCAGTTGTGTTATTCTTTATAGAGCTACAGAGCCTACACAGAGAACACCTCCATATCATGCAGGGAAAGCAGTCTTCCTGTGACTACTCTCCCAAGCCTGATCTCCGCCTCATCCATTCCCCCTACATCAGTACCCACTGTTTTTGTTGCTTATAGGGCCAGAATGTGTATGTGACAGGGTTTTCCCCATCATGAAGTCATTTTTCTTCACAAAACAACTTCACTCTAAGAAGAGGTTCACTCTAATAGGACCTATAATCATCAGAGTGCAATGTATTAAGCCAGCTCTAGACTCTCATTCTATCTACATCACTAAGTCCAAGTTCATTTTAAGCTGTTTCCAAGCGTCAATATTTATGAAGATCTTTTTGAAGCACAATTTATTGGCCTGCTAGGCTAGAGCCATTTCCATCTGTCATATCAGTATGTATTTTGAGAGTTTCTAAAAAATGATATAACCTGGCTAGATTGTAATCATGTAAATCTGCCTTAGTTCAATAGCCATTGATACACTAGACCTTTGGAGGCATTGCAGTCTATCATGCGAGTGTGGTTGTTTTTCATACACTCTTTAGAAATCTAATTCTGATCTTCATTCACTATACAGAGATTCTGGTCTGTATTAGGGATGAGCAAATAAGCTGAAATTCAGATCTGCATTATACAGTGTTTGGATTTGGGGCTGTGACTATGCAGAAGATAGTTGCATCCCTAATCTTGTATGTCATCCAGCTCCAAATATCAAACACTGCGTCACTCCACAAAGACCATCTCCCCTCCCACACAGGACCTCTTAAGATGTTTTCTGGAAGGCGTAGGGGGGAGCAGTGGCCTTATTTTCAGCAACTGATTTGCTGCCATCCTTTCCTTTCCTGAACTCTTTAAAGTGGCCAGCTAGATATACCAGGCATCTTGACGGGTATAAACCACCTACCTGGGTCCCATTTAGTAACATCAGGTCAGGAGAGGCTTGCTACTATCTCTTACTGCAGACTGAGGCCTAAAACATCAAATCTTGCCTTACATGGAGTTAAGTCCTAATGGGGTACTCAGAAGTAATTGAGATATGTATTTTACTGTCTGGTTATATTAAGTAGTGGTAATTACAAGCAACAAGAAGTATCACCACAGTGTAATTACATTTTAATTGCATTGTGACCACAGCCACTGTGTTACAAAGTGCAACCCGCTTCCACAAAACCCTTGGCATCCTCAGGATATAGTCATTTTACCACACACCTTCTCTTCCTATTCTTCTTGCATCTCATCCTGCAATACCTCACATCTGGGCAGCCAAAGAAGTTGCTGACTCAACTTCCAGCAGACATCAGAACAGTCTTCAAACAATGTTATTTAATTAATTTAAATGAAGTGAGTCTGTTGTGCCTTTTGCTCTTTACACAACAAATGAAATAGTAAGGACCACGCAGGCATAGAGGGGTCAAATTAACCATGTTTACTACAATACACAATATATAAGACCTAGTAATATATACACACACACCCCCACTGCTCTACATCTAAACACAGAACACAGTGAACACCACAAGAGGGTTCAAAAACTATTTAAAGGAACACTAACCAATTCATCTAGACTACAGGTTCAGATGTTTTGTAGTCATACTAGCTGACTCCCTTCCAGACAGCTAGAAGCATGGCCATATTCTCTACATGTACGTGGGCAACGTAGCAGTGTGACTGAAGTATTTTACAAGGTACATACCTGGTCATTGAATGGGGAAGGAGACAATGCTGGTATGATCGGTGACATTCTATTCCAACTCTTTCCAATACCTGTCAGTTAAAATAAAGAATATTAACCTGATAATACTGGTGATTAATAGATATTTTTAGAAAAAGGAGGAGCAGCCCTGGATCAATGAGGCTATCCTTTCCCCTGCAGAAATGCATGTCTGGGTATGTGAAACAAGAATTAAAGGGAAAGGAAAGCTCAGGCTGTCACGGCACCAAAATGGAATTCCATTACTTCATAACAAACTTTTAGGGGACAGGCAGCTTATTTCAGTACATTTTGAGCCCTCTGCTTCCCATGAGGGAGACAGGAGACTGATGAAAGCAAACTATGCTAATCAGGGAGTGCCATGCAAGTGTAGCAACCTGCTTCATAGCTGGGGACGGGTGCTGTTGTAATAGAATCAGAGGGGACTCTCCTGGCAGCATTGCCAAACTCAAGAGTTAAAAAACAAACAAACCAAAGACAAACCAAAATAAACCCAAGAGATTTACTTCCAGCCTGAAATGCACATGAAGCCCATCCACAGGGTATGCATCTCATCCTACATGCATACAAAAGCAACATTTCATGTCCTGAAGAGAGTAAGAGATGTACCTCAAAGTGGACCTTGGGCATTCTCTGTTTGCCATTCAGGAATCAGACTCAGTCACTTTTCCAGCATCACCCCTCGCAACTGAGACCCATTCCAGAATTTTGTTTTTGTCTGGGCTTAAGAGTGTGGGCGGCTTAATCTACTTTGAGCCTTGGTGTACACATTTCTTTTTCTGAGCTGGCTATGCCCTTCCTCATTTCAGAATAGAGAACACTCCCTTCTCTGAAGTTGTCAATGCCATTTGGTCACTCATCTACTGCTGCAATACTCCTATAGAAGCAGGATCTACATAAAGAAATGCTCATTTCAGTGAGACGCAAAAGCCATTAGCTGACGTTTAAAATACTACAGCTATAATAGAGCAACTGGAAGAGGGGAAAAACAAGAATTAGCAAAGAAAAGCTAGACCTGTAGCAGTTTCACCGAAGAAGCTATTTCCTGACTAGTGGAAATGAAACACTGAGCCAGACACTGTGGTTGGTGGGTTTTTTTTCCTTTTTTTTAAAGGACAATTGCAAAGGCTTCTGGGAGCTTGCCAGGCTATAAAAACCTGGTGATTGCAACCTGAGGATGGCTGGAGAAAGGTTGTAGAGGAGCTTTCTAATATAGGCTGTAGAAGTTGTACTGCTAAAGTCTGCAATAGTGCAACCAGAGCAGAGGAAAAAGCTGAAGGGAGCCCAGGATAGAGTCTCATGCTAAAGGATAGTTCTACAAAGCGGCTTAGACTCAGCAGTGCAACAGCCAATGTTTGGCTGCCCTACTACCTTGTAGACTCCACAGCCCAAGGTTAGGTGTCCTGTATAAAGCATGGGGGAAACCTAGGGAGCCTCAGAAAAGGATTCACAGACACCAGAAAGCAGATCAGGGAGCAATAGGGAATGCAGAGGAGAGAAGTGTGACCTAAGTCACAACCTTTAAAAAGACTTAGGCAACTTAATCTAGGTTTGGGAGTCAACCTTGTAAACCCTCTTTTAAACCCATCCTTGCTGTGGCTGGTGCTATTGCCTCCCCTTTAGCGCAGTGGTTAGTGCCCTCTCCTAGACTGCGGGAGAATGAGGTTCAATACTCCCCATCCCTGATTCTAGCTGATGTAGGGCAGTGATTGGAAGGTGCATTTCTTACGTCTCAGGAGGGTGCATTAGTTGTTGGGCTGTGGGATATGCTACAATCTCTCCTGTTGAAGCTGCTCCTTTTTGTGAAAATAATTAGTTACTGGGTCAGATGAAATGTGAGAATGTCTTTGCAGCTCAGGGGTTAGGGCATTCACTTGGGATGTAGGAGACACAAAGTCAAGTCCTTTCCCTATACATCAGATTACCAGCCCAGGTTCTGCAAGATAAATAACCAACAGGAGGTAACAGAGACATAACCCTGATAGCAATTTCAACTCTTATTGTGCCTGCAAAGGTAGCTTATGAGATAACTTTGAAAAGAGGAAATCAGGGGAAGAATCTTGCATAATTTTGGGGCTTATCATTGGGGTAAGATGGGACTTGAACAACACCAATATTCATATTTAGTCATGTTTATATCATAACTTGGACCACCAAATTCAGAAATAAACACAAAGATTAATTTATGTGTGTACTGTCCACTGCCAAGGTTGCTTAATTCGTGATAGCATCCTAGCTCTGATGACATAGCTCCTTGGGATGGAGAGTAGCTCACTTGCCAAGATATGACTGATATCACCATCATCTGAACACACTCTTTGAGCTTTACTACTGGGAAATACTTTCATCCAAGAGGAAAAAAAATACTTCAGGGAGGAAGCCACCCACCACTCTGTATGTTTTTCCCCAAATAATTGAGTAAATTAAGTTAATGTGTAATATAATAATAACAACAACAGTTAATAATGTATGTTAATTTAATATGTTCCTGCCAAAATGCTAGGGGTGCACTGCAACAGTATAAAAAGTAATATACTATAAGAAAAAAATAATGAAATACCACCTGCTTTAAATACAAACACTTAGAAATGAATGGATTGGAAAGGAAGATAATAACTATAGATGGTCGGCTATGGTCATTCTGCAAACATACTTGAATAGAAAATAGCGTGTGTGTGTGTGTGTGTGTGTGTGTGTGTGTGTGTGTGTGTGTGTGTGTGTGTGTGTGTGTGTGTGTGTGTGTGTGTGTGAAGGGAAGGGTGCAATTAGAGTAGAGAGAGTCTCATACTAGACTGCTCACTCTGTCAACCCCTAAACTATGAGTGGTGTTTGAGCATAGATATTCATCAGTACAAGGCTTAAATCTCAAATGTAGCCACGACAAACACCATTAAGGACTTTAACAGCCAATAATGAAGTTGAGCCATCACTTTGTAAGACAACAACAACAACACAGCATGGGTGTAAAATGACCATCATAGCTCAAACCAAGAAGGAATCATTCCACTACAACCAGAGCATATAGCAAGCTTTTTTGTCCCTAGGGGTGAGTTGCTATGCAGGTCATTATGGGATAATTAAAGGTGCAGGTGAGACAAACGGCAAAACTCAAAAAATCCTGTGTCCAGTATATAATTTTCAATGGAAAGGGCAGAGTCAGAAAAGGATACCAAGATTCCTTTGTCATTTATTCTGATCATATGTGCTAGATAATAATATGCAGCTCTAAAATAGTGTGATTCATCAGCAGATCTCTAAGCATTTCACTGTCTTTACTGTATTTATCCTCACAACACCCTTGTGAGATAGGGAAGTGTTATTAGCCCCATTTCACAGATGGGAACTGAAGCACAGAGAGACTAAGTGACTTTGTCAACTGTCATCTTGTGTCGGAGCAGGAAATTGAACCCAGGTATCCCAAGTCTTAGGTTAATGTTCTAGGCACTGGGCAATCTTTCCTAGCCTGTTTTTAAAATCTGGAATGTGATCTAGCATATCAGCAAAATTTCTAATATCCAGTGATGTAAGAAAATATACAATGGGGTAGCCACAGAGTCAGGATTAAGCATAACATCGTGCTTTAAAAAAACAACTCTGACTCCAAAATTGGGAGCAGCAGTTCAGTAAGCGAACAAGGCAGCATCTAGCATGTTATCAGAGCAAGGAAATCTGCAAAAAAGAACAAAATGGTGTCCCAGTATAGTAACAACGACAAGGTCTGCAAGTCCCAGTGCTCACAAAGACCACAACAGTAATCTTGGCGCAACACGTCCAATCAGCAGCAGCTTACTTGCAGAGTTCAACAGGAAACCCTTACATTTATCAGCTCACCTCCCTCATCAGTAAATGTCAGTGCACCCATAGAAGTTAGCACAATGTTAATTTATCAGCAAATTGAAAGCAGAATAAAAATACAACTTCTATCTTCTTTTGAGTCATTTGTTTCCTTCAACTTTTTTTTTTTTTACGCTCAGTGATAAAATGCAAAAGTTTATATCGTGAAATACTATAAGGAAGAAAAGTAGAGACATTCACTGGGTCAACTCCAACTAAACTGATATTTGGGAAGAGCATTTAGGCCCTGATCTCGCAATTGATCCAGTCAGGCAGACGTTTGCCCCTACACAGCGTCGTATTAACTTCAGTGAGGCTCTATACAGGCACAGGTATCTGCCCATGAAGATCTGATTGCAGGATTGGGGCCTTGGTATACTTATCTGAACATAGACAATGTAATACTTCTTATCTTGGGCTAAGAGGGCCGCCTCCAAAGCATTTGGGCCTGATTGTACCTCCCTTGTTTACACTGAGAAGCATTTTCATGAGTAGCTCAAAACTCAACAGGATTTAATGCTACTCAACATGAGTATTCATTCACCTCAGAATCACGCTCTAGATTTGAGAGGATTGACCCTCCCCTCCCCCAAGTCTTTATGTTTCCATTACCTAGTTTTCATTGATCAGTTTCTTAAACTGTATTTCCTTAAATGTGTGCTGATACAAATAAATCAGTGTCGTTTCATGGAAGTCAGATCATTCAGGATCTGGCCCTATTTGTTAAATATGTTCATACTTTAAAAGTAAACATAATGATAAATTGATTTGGTTTTGCACTCAAAACAAAAGAGATTAACTAACTTTAATAAAATAAAGACAATTAATAATGCTTTGTATTTCTATAGTGATTTTCATCAGAGGATCTCAAAGCAGGTTAATTAAATATTAATTAATTACTCCTCTCAACATCCTTATGAGGTGGATAATATATAGACAACACTTAATCCACCATTGAAATTCAGCCCATATGGATTGGTATCCAGAAGGTGATTAATAAGTGCATTAAAATACTGTCAAAGAATTTAGAGCAGAGTGAAGAACACATATCTAAATGAATCTACAGGAGGTGGCATGCAGTGTAAGTACCACATGGTAATCAAATAGTGTAATTAGGTCTTTAATAAACACAAGCGGTCAGAATGTTGGCTTTGCATCTCATCTGAAAAGCATCTGCCCTGGAGCAATGTCCCTAACACTAGACTGGTTTAGTGTTAATGCAAAGGGAAAGGTGTCCCCTGCAAAGTCACCAACACCACACCTTGCTGCAGCACATCTAGACGTTCAGTAGAAGTCTCTTCTTCAAGACTGATCTGATCCTGCTTGTGAGACATGCTGGAATCATTGATATACACAAGATGTTATGAGAGATTCAGAACAAAAAGTGAAAGGAAAAAGAGAAGCACAACTTCATGGCTAAATATTCTTCATGAGCCAGAAGTCAAAATTGTTCTTGATGCTGGTTATTAATAGAATAATTTTATGTTATGGGAAATGGAGATACATTTATGTTATCCTGATGTGTTTTAAGTGTTCTAAAAGAGGGCAGTGGTCTTTTTTGATGTTTTACTTCTTATATTTAAAAAAATCAAAAATATTTACATTAAAGTACATAACTAATTCAGGACACCATTGCTGATTATTTAAATAGCATCACTGTTTTTCAGCACCCAGAAGAAAATCACCAAGATAATTCACTGCATCCTAGAAATCTAATGCAAACTCTGTCTAGAGTGAAATATGACAAGCGAACATTTGCTCTGCTTGAGCATACTGTACTTCAAGTCAGATCTGTGCAGGAAACAAACATCAGAGCACCATTCTGCATGCTTTTTACCTATGGATCTCGCAAAAAATAAGAACTGACTGTCAAGAGTGAATCTTCAAAGAACAAATATAAATCAAACTGCTGTACTCAGATCATGCCTAAATAGTTTGCCTGTGATGGTAACATCAGAAAGATAAAGAATGAACAGTTAGCTTCATTCAATCCAATTAAAAATGTTGTGTAGGACAGTAACTATACATAAAACAAAAGGTCCTAGTGATAAAGTTGTGCTCTTTAATAAAGACCATTGAGTCAATTAATGTTTACTTAAATACTTGTCAAGTGAAGAAGCTGAGAAAACGATCAACACAACCAAAAGCTTGTGACACCAATTTGCATCCAGTTCCAAGTGCATGTTTTATTTATTTTCAATCAGGACCAATCAGGAAAGAAAATAATCAATGAAGTCGCAGTCATGAGTGGTATTCAGCCATCTGGGGGCCCCAGTATCGCTCGGCCTGCATTGGAGGCAAGGGAAATTTTTTTTTCAAGAGCATGGAGGAGCTCCATATGGTTGAGATCAAAGGTGTTGCTGGGTGCATGGTTCTGCTTTATTGCCAGGCACTGCTGTTAATTAGAAAACAAGATCAGAGGCAGTATTAAAATCCAATTAAATTGATATGAACAGATTGCCAAGTGATGTTCACTAATGTATAATTGAGCACCATGCAAATTTCGGTGGCTGCCTTTTGTTTTTTCACCCCTCACTCTGGAATGAATGATGAAGCTATGAAGTTTTTCCTCGTTGTAAAAGATAAACAAGTTAATGCACTGATCTAGGGGGTATTGCTTCAGTGATTGATGAAAATGAGAGTGGAATATTAAAGTGTGACTTTTGGGGGCTTCTTTTATAATTTTATTTTCTTCTTCAGTCTTTTCTTTTATTATTATTATTATTGTTGTATCCAAGAACATGCGCAGATTCCTCAGCATTCCATCATTTCTGATACAGAGAAAGCTCTTTTGTAGATGGAGATTTGATTTAAACAATTACAAAACAATGAATATTTCAAGTGACAGGTCTGCTACTGCTGGAAATTAACTTTTTCCAAGAACTATATGGACTGTATACTGTATATCTTTGTTTAGAAGCCTCAGCTTCTATTAAATGTAATTACTTCCCTATGCAGCTTTATATAGAGGGTGACTTCAAAATGAGGGCAGCAGCTATTAAATTTAATTACATTCCCCTGCGGCTAGCATAGTAAAGGTGCATGGTTAAGGTGCAGCTACTAAATGAAGGTAGCTTCTAAATAAAGATATACAATATTTATACTGTATATATTTCTCCACTCTCTCTATTTAATATATGTGTAGTGTGTGTATGTGTAATTTTCAGTACAGGTGCACAGTTAAATTAAATGCTAAATGAAGTGAGCTTCTCAACAAAGATATACTATATTTAAACTGTAAATATCTAGCAATCTATTTCTACCTCTATAGATAACCCTAAAGATTTTAACACCTAAAGATTTTGTGTCCTAATGCACATATCGTTCAGAAATCATAGTGTCATTTTTGAAAGGACTAATCTTTTAGATTAAAAAATTGATTAAAATCTTAAAGACATTTTAAAAGTACTTTGGAAAATGCATCTTTGGAGAATACATAGACTGAAATCACAGGGAACTGCAACCCCATAAATAAGTGGAAACTAACACCCGTGCTATACCCAAAGAATTAATATTGCGGTATGTTAGCTAGTCAACTATTTGTTAACTGAAGATACATTGAACTAAAAGCTGGACTAAGGTAAAAATGCATAAAAGACAATGTCGGATATACTGTTTATGTGATGCGCGTGGAATTTTAGGAAACAGTTTAAATTCTCTTTAAAAGGAGAAAATGTGTCTAATCAAATAATGTCATTCTTACATCTGAACAGTTAAACATTGAAATGTAACCTATTGTTAAATGTGTGCTTGCTTTGGGATGTGAAATATTTTGTTTATCTATGCTCATCAGTGCAATGAGGACAACACAAGGAATGTTACAGCTGTATGCAGAAGAAAACATGGGCATTTATGAAACAGTTAGATATTTCATCCTCTAGTGAGGGTTCCATTTTAGATCAACACCACAGAATGTTAAGCAGCCTCAAGATGCTGTCAGTTCAGTCCCATCCCAATAGGTCACCTACCATTTATGACTCATTGTGATGCATCATATGTCCACATAAGTAACAAAATAGATTAGCGGTGGGTTTTGTGTAGCATCTTTCATAATAAAGGTAACTTAAAGTTCTTTACTGAATAGCGCTAAATAATAAACACCGGAAATTCTGGTACAGAATAGGCAAATGGAATAGCCATTAACAACTGTTCCAATATAGCCTTAGATACTAAGGACCTAGTCCTGCAGCCATTCAGGTCACTGGCATCCACACCTTTTACTATAATGTTAGCAGGATTATGTCCCAATTTTTCAAAAAGTAGCCTTCTGGGACCTGGACGCTAGTTGGTTTTCATGCACAAATGTCTTGTTTAAACCATTTTTTAATTTAAAAAATTGCCTTTTTAAAAAAATATATTTTGGGCAGATAATTTTCCTTTATTTCAAAATGTTCTTAATTCTCCACCACAACAAAAACTAAATTGACTAAATGATATTTTGTTTTTGTCTTGCTTTCAGTTATCTGGAGGGGTTTTCTTTTCTTTTCTCTGCTCTCTTTTCCAGACAGAAAATGAAAAAAAGGAGGGGGGGGGAAATAGAGTGGAAGGGAAAAAATAAGGAAAAAATCAATAAAGGAAAAGAAATGAGAAACAATTTATTTAAAAATTAATTTCTCATCAAAAATACAAATCAGAATTTTTCATGAAACATTCTTACCATTTTTCAAAAAGCTCTGACAGAGACCACATTCACCCCGTTGACATTTTTGCTCTAAAATACACTTGTTTTATGGAGAAGGAGGATTTTGGTCAAAATGAGATCTTTCAGTCATACTATGTCCAATAACTAAATTAAGCTAAAGGACTTTTGAGTTGATATATAATCTAATCAACAATTTTTTCAAGTACCTATAAATGACTGTATACATCTAAGTCCTGACTATCTGTTGCACCAAGGCACGATGAAATACAAATACTGTATGACAATATTCATAAGCAAAGCAGCATGATAGTTTTTCTAATTCTCTTGCCTCTAGGAAGAGCAAGTAGATATCCTGTTGAATGAGGGCATGATTCACAGTCCACTGAAATTAATGGGAACCTTTCCATTGATTTCAATGGGCTTTGGATCAGGCTCTAAAGGTTCCTTTCCTAACAGCATTTTCTGCAGCCAGCAGGACTCATTTTACTTTTGCATGAAAGTACCTGTCTAGACTTGATTTCACTTTCTGTTCACAAAGTAAGCATCAGCCACTAGTTCCTTGGCAACATTTAGCTTTACAGTACCTTCTTCCATATCTACAGGCAAACATACAGACTACATTTAAAAGGAAATGAAGTTAATTTCTTCATAGCTAGTCAACATTATAATTGGTGTAGTTATGTATCAGCTCTTTCTCACTTCCTTAGCACAGCCCTTCTCTTTGAATTCTAGGCTTCATTATCTCCTCAATTTTACATATTGAATGACATGGATAATTTAATATTATGCTGTCAGGGACTCAGTGTAAAGTTTGCTTTTGAGAGAAGGCTAACTGCTGATATTCAGAGCTGGAGCCCAGGTTGCTATCAGCAGAGTTCAAAATTGGCTGTGGTCTTGTGTCCTGAGGCCACGCTGGTAACTAATAGCAATTTTAAAATCATTAGTTTTTGCCTGTCAGGCCAGTAGTAAGTGAAACCATGATCATGGCCCAAAATCTAAGAGAAAGGCCTCCAGGCCCAGCTTTTTTGTTAGGATTACAGTTTTAGTTACCTAAGCCAGTGTTATGTTATTACAATTTCTAAGCTGAGGTAAGCTTGATACAGCTAGGATAGTAGCAAAAGATTGACCTAAGCTTAGTGTGGCATCAATCACAAAGGTTGCCTGGAAGGACTTGAATTATAAATCATATGATAAGGGCAAGCCACACAGGCTCACTCTGGTCAGTGCTCTATGGTCCAAAGGCTTTGGTCCAATTTTAACCTGCAGCACCAGTTTGGAAACTGAAATACAATACAAGTATGACACTAGCTTTCTCTTCTGAGGCCAAATTGCTCAGTTAAACACCTGCCAGGTTACGTATTTTTCTACAAGGATGTGTTAAAATGTTCAGCTACAAGATAAAAGTTAAAAAAAAAAAAAAAAAAGAAACCTCCAAAGAGCTGGCCTTGTATACTCTGGGAATAATTTCACATCTTGAACTGAAAGTTTCAACATGTGTAGAAAGATTTTAGCAGACAAATTTGATGAATATTGTGCTGCAGAAATAAACATCAAATGGAAATTTCCTTTGCCTTGCATTTTAAGAATACTTTGAACAAACTTCTTCAAACATGGATTGGCCATCAGTAAATGGGGTGCCATATTTAGCTGGCAACTTCTATGACATTCAGATCCTAGCAGCTGAACGATCTGGAACAGCAGATATATTTGCATTCATTTGGCTGGTAGTCAGGAAAATGCTAGGATATTAAAGGGTTTGATTTTAGTAGGCCTGGGAAAAAGTAGTGTGTTATAGGAACCAGATTGCGATACCCTCACTCATGTTGAAATACATGGGAATACTAGCAGAATAAGGTACTACTCATTAAGAGAAATACTATAAAAATCTGGCCCAGTGAACAAACTCCACAACAGGAAAATGTATGAGTATACGCATAGTGTGATTATATGTATATGTATAAAATATAGGTTAAAAGTGTGTGTCTGTGTGTGTTCGTCCATGTGTATATGTACACCCACTTTCGTGTGTATAGTAGAACCTCAGCATTACGAACATCTTAGGAACGGAGGTTGTTTGTACATCTGAAATGTTCATAACTCTAAACAAAGTGTTACTGTTGTTCTTTCAAAATTTTACAACTGACAGTTGACTTACCACAGCTTTGAAACTTTACTATGTAGAAGAAAAATGCTGCTTCTAAGATTCTAATTTAAAAGAAACAAGCACAGAAACAGTTTCCGAACCTTGTCAAATCTTTTTTTTAAACTTTCCCTTTATATTTTTGTAGTTTATGTTTAATACAATATTGTACTGTACTGGCGCTTTTTTTTTTTTTTTTTTTTTTTGGTCTCTGACGCTGCCTGATTGCATACTTCCAAATGAGGTGTGTGGTTGATCGGTTAGTTCTTAACTCATGTTTGTAATTTTAAGGTTTTACTGTTTATAAAGCTTAATGGACAGAAATGCAAAGGAAAATTAAGTAAACTGGAAAAATGAAATAATAATGAAACTGCCTTAGCTGCAATGAATACACAAAAGGTTAAAATCATTAACAAGGAAGGTGCATAGAGGAACTTTAAAATAAAAAGAGAGAAACTTAACCAGTTCTGTTTATGTAACATAACAATAAGCCACTTTTTTTCCCAGTTGTCCCCTTTGTCAGGAATGGATCCAAACCTCACTGAAATCTTTCCATCAACTTAAATCGGAATTGGACTGGGCCCATTCGGACTAAATACAAAGGTCTAATTTTGGTCTCATCTATCATTTTCACATACCACATGCAAATCTCAGTTTTACTTTTAAAAGTTGCCAGTTGGGTGACATTTGGTTCAGTCCTAAAAAGTACCGCATTTGTCTGATCCTCATAACTTTAATAACTCATTGAAATGAATGAGACTGCTTGGAAAATTAAACTGGAGAACAGCAAAGCTGTGCTCTGATCAAAGTTAAGAACGCAGGACATACTGGAATGTGTAAAATGGGAAAATGAAAGAATGTGAGCATATTCTAAGCGTTGAATCAGGGATTAATAAACATAATACAAGAAGAAATTGCATTAAACTTACATTAAAAGTAATTAGAGTAAAAGATATCTATTTGAAAGGGGCTGGGGTATTGGACTGAGTTGTTATTTATTAATAATAATAATTGATTAATAATAATTACTTAATAATCACTATAATATAAGGTCCAGAGACTATGATCAGAATCCAAGCCCTATCACACTAGGCTTTGTTGTGTGCACAGAGCTGGACACAGTCCCTGCTCTATAGAGCTTGCAATCTAAGAAGATACAAAAGGTAGAGGAAAAGAATGCAAACAAATATATGCAATGTTATATACATATACATATGTGCTTTATATAATATGGTTTAACATACACGTAAATAAATACTAATATATAGGACTTATCCTGATAAGGTGTGATTTTCAAAAACCTTCAGTGCTGAGCTAATTTGGCTCTTATTGGCTTCAATAGGAACAGAGTACGGTCCACTGAACACATTTGAAAATCCCACACATAGTACAGTAAAATAGAGTAGAATAAAATAATATAATACAAAAGCATAGTATTTCTAGTATAGTCAGATACTATACAATAAATAACAATATAATGTTTATATATATATATAATAGGTTTTTTTTTAGAAAAGGTAGGAGTACATCTTTCAGACACTCATGGTGGTAGTCATCCTAAGCTCATGAGATTCTGGCAATCGAACAGGGGGCGGGAACCTAAAATGGAATGAGATTCCCATATTCAATATTAGATTCCAGTGTCACCCTTTGATCAATTATCTCCTGTGTCACTGTCCCACATGGTGATATCCTTGCAACTTTGTGTTGTTGGTGCAATTTAACAATTTTGGCTGGTAAAGAAGAATCAAAACATGCAAATATTGCATCAAATATTAACATTTACTGTAGGGCAGAAATAATGCAATCTTATTAAAGAGAGAGAGAGATGTGGCCTGCTGCCACTCTCTCTCTTTTCTCCAGGGCTGCTCATTAACACCTATCTAAGAGCGGTAGAAGCTGAGCAAGCTTTCACCAACATTAACTGCTGCGCACACCTCTACTCAGAAATCCACCATTTATCAAGGAGCATTTACTTTCAATAGTTGCTTTCTGGTTTTGCCCCTCTTCCTATCCCAACATACCACGGAGAGTAGCTACCTCCCAGTTCTGACCTCTGCCACTTCCAACAAGCCACACTCCCAAACCTGCTGAGTTCTACCTCACCTCATTTTGGATGTACGTTGAAGAATCAGCCTGATCAAGCATGGCGGTGAACTCTACCCACTAAGTGCCGAATTCCCTTTGCCTTCCCAGAGGGCACTCAGGCTGGAATTTGCAAAGGAGCCTAAACAAGTTAGAAACTCAACTTTCTCTTGCTTTCAATGGCGTTTAGGTGCCCAACAGCCCAACTGTGACCTTATTACCTAGCAGAAGCAGGCCCTAAGAGTTTGATCCAGCACTCAATGGAGTCAATGGAAAGAAGCCACTGAATTCAGCAAGGGCTGAGTTAGGCCACAAGTGCCCAGTAAAACAGCCCCCAGTGATCAAATGCTGTTGCTTGAATGAAAAGATTTTAGCTGCTTAAAGGATAAATAAAAATGAAACTGAACAAATTTACAAAAAGGGTGGAGGGCATCTTCTTTATCAGAAGCTTCAAAAAGTTCCCAACGTTATTTTTAGCAGTCGCACTATAAATTATTGACTTTTTGTATAATGTTAAGTTCTGTTACAATGTTGTTTACCCCTCCAGTTATCTGCTTTGAAAGTGTCTGAATCTGCTTATTGAAAATTAAATATAAATATCTATGTATTTTATATATTTATTAACAAACACACACACGAACATGTATAGTGTATTTGCATTGTTGCCTGGGAACCAAAAGCCTATTTTTAGTTAAGATCAGGTGATTTTAATTTACTTGAGTTGCCTCGCCTCTCCGTATTTTAAAGAGCATACACAGAGGCACCTGCATGCTTCCAGCATTTGATGTATCATTAAATATGCCTTCTTACATTTGGCACAGAAACCCTGATAAAGTTTCACCTTTTAATGAAATAAATGACTCAATTAACAAGATGAAAAACAGCAGTGTGGTGGCAGACCCTCTTGGTGGCAAAAAAAAAAAAAGGATAAAAAAGAATTATCCCAGCAGGGTGTTAATTCAGGGAGCGCCACAACACACAGCGGGTACCTGATTTGACTGACAGCCACCCAGCAAAGCTGACAGATTTGTCAGCTTACTGACCGCTGGCTCGAGTCCCTCGCACCACCCTAGGAATAAATTGTTGCTCAAGAATGGCTGGGCAAGCAGTCACTTGTCTCTGTTAATCTAATTGATTTTTTTTTAAAGTTATTTTTATCTGTTGCTATGTAAAAATGCTCTTTCTGGGAGCAGCACATTTTTTGGCATCCATAGATAACTAACTTCCTCCCAGCGCTGCAGTGCTGCAATGGGCATTTTTAAAGAATATGTAGATGTGAAGGCTGAACCAAATTCTCTCCGCTACATTCATGTAGCCCCATTGACTTTGAGGGGCTGAATGGATGTAATATGGGCAGAATTAGGCCCACTGAATGGAAATCTGATCTTGCGGCTAAAGTGCTAGGACTGGGATTCTGGAGATCTGGGTTCTCAGCTCTGCCACAAGTTCCTTGTACTGGAGCCAGTATTGTTCAATATATTCATCATTGATCTGGAAAAGCAGGTGAACAGTGAAGTGGCAAAGTTTGCAGACAATACAAAATTATTCAGGTTAATTAAGTCCAAGGCAGACTGCAAGGAGTTCAAGGGAACTGACAAAGCTGGATGACTGGGCAACAAAACAGCAGATGAAATTCAATGCTGAAAAGTGCAAAGTAATGCACATGAGGAAAAATAATCCCAACTACACTATGCAATGATGAATTCTAAACTAGCTGTTACCTCCCAAGAAAGAGATGTGGAGTCACCATGGATAGTTCTCTGAAAACTTCCACTCAATACACAGCAGCAGTCAAAAAGGCTAACAATACGCTCAGAACCATTAGGAAAAGGATAGAAAATAAAACAGAAAATATCATAATGCCATGACTTAAATGTATGGTTCACCCATATCTTATTCATTTCTGCTCTCCCCATCTCAAAAAGGATACTGTGAAATTGGAAAAGGTTCAGAGAAGGGCCACAAAGATGATTAGGGGTATGGAACAGCTTCCATATAAGAAGAGATTAAAAAGATTTGGACTGTTCGTATTAGAAAAGAAATGACTAAGGGGGAATATGATAATGGTTTAGAAAATCATGAATTGTGGGGAAAGAGTAAATAAAGAAGTGTTATTTACCATTTCAAATAATACAAAAACCAGAGATCACCCAATGAAATTAATAGACAGCAGGTTTACTGCAAACAAGACGAAGTACTTTTTCACACAGCACACAACTAAGCTGTGGAACTCATTGCCAGGGGATGTTGTGAAGGCCAAAACTATAACTGGGTTCAAAAAAGAACTGGACAAATTCATGGAGGATAGGTCCACAAATGGCTATTAGCCAAGATGATTTAGGGTCACCATGTTTGGGGTGACCCTAAACTTTTGATTACCAAAAGCTAGAAGTGGAAGACAGGAGTGGATCACTCCATAATCACCCTATTCTGCACATTTCCCTGAAGCTCTGGTATGGGCCATTGTTGAAGATAGGATACTAGGCAAAATGGACCACAGTCTGACACAGTATGGCAGTACTTATGTTCTTATGTTCCCTGTGTGAACCTGGGTGAGTCATTTATTCCCTCTGAGCCTTAATTTGTCACCCATAAAATGGAGACAACAATACTTTCCTTCTCCTACCTTTTGCCCTGTTAGATCATAAATCTTGAGGTTTGGGACTACAGCTATGGATTTTTAGGGGGCTAACAAATTATTTTGTTATGAATGACAATGAACAGTCATTGGGCCAGGGGGAAAGAATGAGAATGATGATAGCCTGCAGCCTACAGGCACTAATGTTGGCACAGTAAAGCCAGAGCTGGGCAGAAGTGGTACCACTGTGCCCTCTACTCCTGGGGATGCCTCCTGGTAGTCCCCCCCGAAGCTGCTTTGGAAATGAGCTGCCCTGGGGAAATAAGCTTCATATCCCCTGTCCCAATACACTCTGACTTGGACACCAAGAGACTGCAAGCCAAAAAATCCATTGTTCACTCAGTTCCACCTAGGTATTGCCTCTCACTATGTGATTGTACAATGGGACCCCAATCTCAGTTGGGGACTCTAGCTGCTATCATAATACATTGGGGCATTATTATTAGTTGTAACACATATACTGTACTGGGCACGTAATGATCTTAGCTTTACAGGTGTCTATCTGGAGTAACTTAATTGACATCAGCGTCTGATCAGAACGTAGAGCTAGGGAACTATGTGCATCCCAACAATGATAGAAAAACAGTGGTTTTCACAATTTGTCACTAATTAAGAGCCCAGTTCTGCTACCTTTAAGTACCACCCCATGACCTGCAGTAGCTATGCTGCTATGAATAACCTAGCTGTTGATCACAAATTGTCTTTGTAGGCACTATTCTGCAACCCTCACTCATATTCAGCACTTACTATTTTCATGCATAACTGCTACTCGGTTTAAGCACTGCAGATTTAGACCTTTAATGTGTGACAAATTGAAATCTCCCCATTTTCTCATAACTGGGCCAGATTCTATTCTCAGTTATACCACTGTAAATCCCCATCACCTACAGTACCAGTGCTGCAGATTTTCATAATGACTGGAGTCATCAGTATATGTGTTTGATCTGTATGTCCACTTCAGAGGGTACTGGATACGAGGGACTGATCAGAGAAGGGAGTGATATAGGGAGTGAATGTGTTTGCACCTGACTGTCTGGTACTGTCTCTCCAGAAGACAACATGTGTGACATACTCTGTACAATTCCCAGCTTAGTCTAAGAAGGCAGTTAGACAACAACTTAGTTTGATACTGGGGAGTTCTCTGTATCTCTCACAGGGATTTCTGACTGGAGGCAATACAGAAGTAGAGTCAGAGAGCAAGAAATTCCAGCTGCAGCCTGGACTGGTGGCACCGGATTTCCTGAAGGCTGGCAAGGAGGCACTTGAAGCCAGGCCCTCGACACAAACTGAACAATGGATATCCCTTTCCCTTGAAGCTGGAAGTCTTTCTGAAAGAAGCTTCCAACAGCATATTAACAAAGCATTACGGGTGCATTCAGAGTAAACTGGAATTTTTAATCAATGATGGTCCAGCAACTTCATGTTTTGAAGAATCTGTCAATAAATTGAAAATCCAGCCATGAAGTTATAGCCTCAATGGTAGAGGCAATGATCAGGCATTGCATAAAATCAGTCTGTTGGCTGTCAGAATTTTTGAGGATAGGAGAGGGAAAATTGCCACAGATGTATTGGGTATGTGTTTGAGTGAGTCATGTACTCTTGATGACACTTTTTTCAGCTATAAATGGTGTCTTCAAATGATACACAGCTTTTCCATGTGAGGTTGTATCATTAAGCACTGACAATTCATCAGTTAACACTGAGTATAGGAACTATAGTTTTACAAAATTATAAAGAGATATGGTATATAAAGCTATATATGTTCTTGACTGACACCACAGTATCTTTCACATTCTCAACAAAGCTACTTTTAGTAAGCCATTAGTATTCAATGTAGAAGACATGATGGATTTATTCCGACGCATTAAATGCCATGAGACCAGAAAGAAGCAACTTAAAATAATTTCGTGATGTATTTAGTTGTGTGAGACAATTACACCTATGTCTCCGCAGCAGGAAAACTTTAAAACACTACAATGCTGTAAAGTTCATTTAATTTCAAATGAAGTTGCCTCTGGTCACTGGAGAAGGCCCCAAGACAGGTTCTCAGATACTACAAATGAAGAGTCCCAATTTATTTTCAATTACTTGTCTCATGTTGCTTCAGTCCAACCAGACTTTACTTGAAATTTTCCCACAAGCCCTTGACAAGTTGAACAGCAGATTCTGACAGCTGTACCCATGTTAGATAGCACTATACTCCACAAGTACCCTGTTCTATCGATCAGTCTTGGAGTTTTATACTGCCACCCACTCTGGTAGTATCTGAGCACTTTTTTCATAAAATCAGTAGGAATAGTGAAGTCCCTAGTGGTCTTCTTTGAGTGTTCCTATTAAAGTCATTGGGACTATTTGCTGAGTAAGTTGTTACTAAAACAGAGTAAAGATATCAAAACCTGGCATTCAGTGAGCTAACTTTTGTGATTGTTAGGCAGAGATGTGGTTATTACTAAAACAGATTTGGTATCTCAGCGTAACTTACCAAGAAATGCCTACCATAATAAATGGAGACTATATATTTATATTTCATAATTTCATAGAGTTTTAAGGCCAAAAGGGACTATTAGATCATCTAGTCTGACCTCCTGCCTATCACAGGCTATTCATTTCTACCCAGATACCCGAAAGCACAAATACTTTAATTAAACCAAAGTGTTTCAGTCCTCAGAAGCCTAAACTGTGTGCCACAGGTAGAGAAAAGGAGAGATAAAAGTGCCACCATTGCCTAAGGCAAAGAACTGATTAACGTAGTTTTTCCTTTTTTATTTTATTTATTTATTTATTTATTTATTTATTTGCACAACTCTAGCAGGGAGCACAACTCCCCATTTCCACAGGGGAGACAAGTGGTCTTCCCCTACACTTGGCTTACTCTTCCACATGTTCTCCTGTTCTCCTTAACTGTCCCATTCCTGTCCTGAAGCAAAGTCACTTCCACACTATTTCCTCCTAACCCCTGTGTGCTCCAAACAAGCCCGTATTCGCATCCTCTCAAAGGATAGCACTCTGGTTCAAATTCCTTCTTTGGACAATACTACTCCTATTTCCTTAATTTAATTTTTTGTCTGGTATGAACAAGTTATGGGGAATAGTATCAAAAATCTTCTGCCTCCTTCTCAATTGTTCTCAAAGTAAAAGCCTTTTCTTCAAAACAAGTAAATCATTTGTATTCTGGAGCAAATGTATTCTAATTTGCTTGAAAACTTCTTTTTAGCTACTATCAGTTTTTGAAAAATGTCATCATCAATATATACTGAGAGAGAAAGGCAATGAACTTCAGTGCATAGTTGTATAAAACCATGATTTATTAAATCACTTTTGCACTTTTGCTAAGGGAATAGTTTAAAGAAAAGAGGTCAGATACACTACATGATTGATGAAATCTTTGAACATATATTGATACATTTATTTTATTTTCAAACCCTCATCTGTGAATAATTCCTAATAATGCAATAACTGGAGTAAATATAATTTGCTGTTCTTAACCATGGTAGATATCCTTTCCCTCTAAAGATCATCACCAAAGGCCTATTTATATCCAGTATACAATGCAAATGTAGAGTAGATTGAATTTTATACACTGTTCTCTTTTCCGCTTTCATTTCTTAGAGCATTTCATGTCTGTATTTGACACTATCTGTACTAACACATTTTAGTCACATATGGAATCCCAAACAAACTTCCCTGACAATATAAATTGTTACTGCTAAATAGTATAATGATGTGTTAAACCTCTAACCCCCAAAAAACCTTCACTGCCTTATTCATTACTTAAATAAAAAGAAAAGGCCAAGTTAACTGTCAGGAGTTTTTTCTCAGAGCTGTAGAATTTCACAAGGAATTCAATCTACAGGGAAAATAGAGGATAGTTGGTCGCCAAGACAGGCCTGCCAGGAGAAAGTCTTTCTGCTGCTTCTGTTCGACACAGCTTGAGGCAAAGCAGGTTGTATAGGCCTTGACCCAGCAAGGTCATCATTTTGTGAGGAATTCTGAGGTCTGACATCTGCTGCCTGGCTTTGAGTAACAACCAAGCCCTGTTAGCCAAAACAGAGGCCTGTGTAAAATAACCTCTCAGCAAGGATCCTAGACTTCAGTGAAAAGGTTAAATGGCCCTCTTTTTGTCTTGGTGTCCAGGCTTTTTAGTCCTTCCTCATCAGGTAGTACAGAAGTTCAGAAAAAATCCATTCCCAGGAAGCAGAAAAAGGCCATCTTCTTTGAACTCCTTCACCTCATGTGAGACCTTCATTTAAGTTCTGGGTACTTTGCTATACAAATACAAAGGGAAGCACATATACACTAGCTTAAAGATGGACAAGCTTTTATTCTAAAAATGTATTTGAAAGGATTCCTTTTCTCAATACAGTTTTTAGGAAGAAAAAGTACTATGCTTGAATAAAGCAGGCAATGTACAGATATAGTTTAAAAATCATCAGACACACACACTAGAACTGTTCTTGGAGCAGGGAACTGGGTGGAGGGGGTCAGGTGAGCTAGGGAAAGATGGTTTTAAATCATCTTTGAACTCCCTCTGCCTGATTTTGAATTACACTGATGCCATTTTACACCACTCTGGAAGCATAAAGGGACCTTAAAGAGGGCATAATGGCCCCCTAAGAATATCACCTTTACAAGAAGTCTCCCTGGTTAGTGCAGAATTGGTATAAGGACTCTGAACTGGCATCAACATATGGGACAGAACCAAGGTTCTATACCAATTGGCTTCCTAGGGCTGGGCCAGGAAATGCAGAGTGCATGTTAAAGCAGCCTGGATGCTGATGTAATTTACAGTGATGACTGGGCAAGCCCTGCATGATCCCAGAATACAGCGTGTGCAAAAGTGTCTCAATGCTACTTTGGCCCCTACCACTCTGTTCATTCCAGGGAGAAGAACAGAGTAATTCAGTTCCATAGTAGTGGAGTAATCAAGGACCAAAATGGTCATATTTGTCAAGGAGATGGCAAAAAATGTTTTTACAACTTAATGCAAAATGCTCAGGCTGGGACTTCTTTTTAAAATATTCTGCCTTCTCTATATATGCCCACAATTGCCACCCTCACAACCATTACCATCTGCCTCAATGAGTCCCTTCCTGTATCCTCCATTATAGCTTACACGTGAATATGTCTGCACCCTCCATCCACTCCACCCTGCCCACAGCCATGCCAGCAGAATACAAGAAAAGACGAGAGGAGGTAGGGCCAAGTTACTGTTGCACAAAGTGGGAGTCCTATCACTAGTTTAGCCCCTCTCTCTTTTCTGGTGCTTGGAGCCCAGTCCCCTACGAACTAGTCTGTGAAGATCATACACCACGCTAGCCTGATGCATCCACTCCACCTTTCCACAGAACCATTGAAGATTCTTTGACCAGTTGACCAATTATTTTGCAGGCAGACCACCTCTCTGCCACCAATTATGCTTCTGCAGTGGAGAATTTTTGTATTAAAAAACAAGAATAATATCAAATTAACATGGCACACATTATACAGAATACATGCTGGATAACTAATAGGTCTAATAATGTAACTGTAAATGAGGAATATCATTTAGTGGGTGTGTTTCTAGTGGGGTCCCCAAAGGATCACTATTTAACATTTTAATCAATGACCTAGAAGAAAACATAAAACCATCAGTAATAAAGTTTGCAGATGACACAAAAATTGGGGGTGTGGTAAATAATGAAGAGGACACGTCACTGATTTAGAGCACTCTGGTTAGCTGGCTGCAAGCAAACTATGTGTTTTAATATGACTAAATGTGATTATATATATTTAAGAAGAAAGAACATGGGCCATTCTTACAGAATGGGGGAAGCAGTGACTCTGAAAAAGATTTGAGGGCCCTGGTGAATAATCAGCTGAACATGAATTCTCAGAGCAATGCTGTGGTCAAAAGCGCAAATGAGATCCTTACATGCATAAACAGGAACATTTCAAATAGGAGTAGAGAAATAATTTTATCTCTATATCTGGCATTAGTGTGCTGGAAAACTATTCACTTCTAATATTCACAGTTCAAGAAGGATGTTGATAAATTGGAGAGAGTTCAGAGAAGAGCCACAAGAATGATAAAAGGATTAAAAAACCTGCCTTATTGTGATAGACTGAGGTACTCAATCTATTTAATTTAACAAAGAGAAGGTAAAACGGTGACTTGATTACAATCTATAAGTACCTACACAGGGAACAAATATTTGATAATATGCTCTTCATTCTAGCAGTGGAAAGTATAGCACAATCCAATGATGGAAACAGAAATTAGACAAATTCTGACTGGAAATAAGGTGTCGCTTTTTAACAGTGAGAGTAATTAACCATTGCAACAATTTACCAAAAGTTATGGCGACATCTCCATTACTGGCCATTTTTAACCAAAATTAGATTATTTTTTTCTAAAACTTATGCTCTAAGTATTTTTCAGGGAAATTCTACGGCCTGTGTTACACCAGAAATCAAACTGGATGATCACAATGGTCCCTTCCAGCTGTGGAATCTATGATGAGCTGCCTGGTAAGATAGTGACCTAGAATACCTTTGGTGAAGTATAGGAGTTGGGATGCATAGTGAGTTAAAAGGCTGGAGGCTGAGGATTGGGATGGAAGGCTTGATAGATTTCAGAAGTGAAAAGTGCGAGAGTAGAAGAATCTGGGGTGAAGGGAAGGAAAGTATGGAATTCAGTGGCACTGGTGGAGGTAAACCCTTTCCCTCGCAAAGTTTTTGCACTAGTTCAAAGTTCCATATCCCACAGAGCTTGAGGAGTTGGGGAGAGCACATGGCCGATCACTTTTAAGCAGTGGTCTGTTAATAAATCAGCATGGCTACTGCCAGAGAGGTTTGGAGTTTTGCTCTGTCTGTGCAGTTTACAATGTCACTGGAATTTGACTTAGCCAGCCCTCTATATAGATTTAGGAGTGGGTGGGGTAAATCAAAGAGTGGCATTGCAACCTGGTGTATGGGGTCCCAATACCATTCAAATTTGGTTTGACTGCATCTCCGTCCAGATGGCAGGGAAGCCACACCAAATCATGTTACAACCAGATGCACAGGAGGTCAGTTCCTATATGGAAAAGCACAGGAGAGTCCCCCAAGTACGTGACTCCTGGTGGCGCCAATTTATGCACTGTGTGGGTAAGAGAGAAGAGAGATTCTCCAGCTGAGGGAGACCTGGGATCCCTGTGGGAGGAGAGAAGGAGCAAGCAGAGTCCAGAATGAGGTCCCTGTTCGTGGGAGAAGGAATGGGGAGGGCAAGAAATATCTGAAATGATGCCACTGAGCTGCTGGATATTTTTGTTCAGGGCGAAAGGAGGGAGGGAGAAAGAATCTCACACGGATCATTGACTGAAAAGTTCTGAGGAGCTCTTTGTTAAAAAGAATGAGACAAAGTGATGAGGGATTGATGGGAATAATATTATTTAATTCTGGGCGAATTCTGGCCATCTTTATGGAGAGCCACCAAGAGACCTCACTCAAATATCTGATCAAGAAGGGAAAGCATCTCAGTGCTAAACCACAGCAGCAGTTGTGAATTACAATTCCAAGGCTCATTATACCATAGGACTTGAACTCACATCTCACAGATATACTACCTGCCAAGCCACACTAGGAGAGAGCAAGACACACAGAAAAAATGCAGAGTCCAAGGAATGACTTTTGACAATTCTGGGCTTCAGAGGGAGCTCTGCCTGAGGAAGGACTGTAGGGCAAATTATGAAAGGTGGGCAGTATATTGGGGGTTTTCTTCTTGTTGAGTGTCACACCCCAAGAGTCTGTCACAGACACAGCAGTGTACTGGTCTACAAAGGACTGAGCATGTGTAGGGTAAAAAAGGAGAATAAGCATAAAAAGAGAAGCAGAGAGAGGCTGAGGAATGACAGAACCTTTTATGAGATGAGAGTTTCTTTGAGCTCTGTGCTGTCCAGTACCAGGAACATAGTGTTCACAACCTAATTCTTAATTTTTATGAATCACTATCAACTTGGATAGTTGAAGAGCTTAATATAAATAAGTTGTTCTGTAGACTGTGGGCCTCAGCTCTTTAGGGGAATGTCTAGAATCTTCTACATCCCTTACAATATTTCAAGCATTGAGTCTGCCATGTGCACTTAAACCCTCCATCAGTTGCTTCCTATTTACTCTCAAATTTTTATTATAACAGAATATACTTTTTGAATCATTAGTATCAAAGAAACAAAAGCTGGAAAGGACCTCAGCTTCCCTGCTTTTCAAGAACAGGATTTGGTTTATCAAGAATGGCAAAATGTGTTGCAATATTATTCTTGCACTGCAATAAAAGGCTCAGATGTAGTCAGGCAAACAGGTAAAAATCTATTCACCTGGTTCACTTTCAGGAAACCTTGTCAATCCAAATGGCAACTCATTCTGTCAACATATCAGCCATGTTGGCGACACCAGCCAAGGAACAGTTCTTAAACTGCCATGACTTGATGTCACTAAACTTACATCCAGGGCGGAAATGCAGTCACATTGCTTGATGCAGCAGAATTCCAAATCAAAGCAAATGTGTTCCAGCAGTCTTTCTTGGCCTATCAAGGAGCTGCAGACCATTAAGGTACCGTACCTGAGCCTGTGCCCCTTCTCCCAAGCTATGATCACTAATCTCTGTCTTTTTTATTTTTCCCAAAGATGCAACCTACTTACCTAGCACATAAAATGCAGAAACTCGTATTATCACAGTTCAGCTTTAGAGATTTACATTAGAATCAGAGAACCTTATTTTAGCACAATATATATGGTGAGCAATACAGTGAGAGAAGACTGGGTTTATTCCCCAGATAAGTCATTTATTTCTTACCTCAAAGAAAAATCCAATATCCTGAGATCAGATGCATATTGAAGCTTTGGTGGAAGAAAAAAAACTGACTTAGGCTGGATTAACATGTTCAAATTGGACATTCACCATCTGTATTCTCTGCAGAGCTGACTTTGTACATATTGCATACAGTATACAAAAGCATGAGCCTGGCTTTAACATTTTTCTCCAGGAGGCTATGGAACCATGAAATTATTTACCTAGCAAATAATTTATGAAAGCCTCATGTTTCTTTTCGTGTCAATGTTTTATTGTCTTATTGTTTAATGCATTTGTCAACTATGAATTTTAGAGATTCAGGCAATAAAATGGATGTATGCAGGAAGGATGTATGCAAACAAACTCTTCTCACTAAAGTAGGAATTAAAGTGGGAGTTAAAACCTGAGAATAGAGAGTTCAGGAGATTGATAGGATCTATGGAGCCTTTTGCTTTTAGGTTACTGGTGTTTCTGGTCTCTGATCAATGATAACTACAAATCACTACCATCTTTTTTTGGGCGGAAGGTTTGTTAAACAGAGTGGGTCACAACAACTATGCAACTAAAAAAAAAATTCCAAAAAGTTTCTGTTTTCCACAGAAAAATTTAAGTTTTCATCAAAAACATGAAAACCAAAACTGTTTTGGCTGAAACAAAAACATTTCCAGCCAAAACTCAAAATGTTTCAGTTTTCATTTTTTCAATGACAAGTTCCCCTGTGAGTGAACAAAAAATTTCTGAGCATTATAAAGTTAAATGTTCTGTCGGGTCTCAGTCTAGTTTCTGAGAAATCATTACTGCAATTTGTATTTCTGTTGACAACCTGAGTAGAGAGGCCATGGACTGAACTAGATTGGAAAATGAATTAATCTTTCATTTCTAGAGATGATCAGTCTCTTACAGGCCAGACTGATGCTTGTTAGAGGGCTTTCCCTTCACCACTCTCCCCTGGTTCTTGTCATGCAGACAGGAAGCAGAAGACCAGAAGTCCAAAGTGCAGCAAAGCAATATTTATTTGGGTTAGTTCCAAGCAAGCATATCCATAGCTCTACACGCCAGTGGAATCTACCTCCCAGTCTTCCGTTTCCAGCTTAGATGCCACAGAGCATTTACCACGTGCCCCACTTCCCAACAATGATGCCGCAGAGCCTTGCCTGTGTCCTTGTTCCCCTTTCCCACCTCCTCTTTCTTTGCAGGCCCAAATATACCTGCAGTACACACCCCTTGTCCCAGCCCTTACAACTTATGGTCATGTTCTGTTTTGGAGAGTTGTGAGTCTGGGGTCTTGGTCCCACCTCTTTTGTAACCCATGGGAGGGGTAAGAGGTGAGGTTGTGCTCTGGCCAAGGCCAGGCTTTTCTTTGGTTTTTAGTGTTTCTTATGCCTCTTGCCCCATTTCCCCTTGCTCCTCCTAACTGGTTGCTTGATCTTAGCTTAAGAAAAGAGCCAAGCAGCCTTTCAGTGTATGCTCATATATTACACTCCCACCATGCCCAGGGACACTTTAATTGTTTCTCTCTGTAGTGTCTTTTTCCTTTGTTCACACACATTAGTATAAGATATAAAAGTAACAAAAAGTCAAACCCAAAATTCTATCCCAGACTAACAAACAGGCCTATATACTAACAATGCTCACTGTTGTAAAGAAAAGAGGGTCGGAGGGGGCTAAAGCTGTGTATGTGTGAGAGAGAGAGAGAGATTGTGCACACCTCTCTTCGTTTGCACTCAATACAGTAGAATCTCAGAGCTATGAACACCTTGGGAATAGATTGTTTGCAATTCTGAAATGTTCATGATGCTGAACAAAATTTTCTGGTTGTTCTTTCAAAAGTTTACAACTGAACATTGACTTATGACAGCTTTGGAACTTTACTATGCAAAAGAAAATGCTGCATTTAACCATCTTAATTTAAATGAAATAAGCACAGGAACAATTTCCTTGTCAAATCTTCTTTTTTCCCAAAAACTTTCCCTTTATTGTTTTAGTAGTTTACATTTAACACAGTACTGTTGAGTATTTGCTGCTTCTTTATTGTCTCTGCTGCATGAAGAAAGTTCCAGATGAGGTATGTAGTTGGTGGATCAGTTTGCAACTCTGGTGTTCATAACTCTGAGGTTCTATTGTAGTTCATTCTGTGCTGGGATACTGAGAGCTGAAGCAGTTATAGTTAAAGCTCATCTTCAGGGCCAGGGCTCAGGAAATGCTGGTTCTGCCAGACTTCCTGTATGATGTCAAATAAGTCACTTTAGCCTCTCTGTGCCTCTGTTCCCCATATATAACCTGTGGGGTGGAGAGGAGAGGCCAGAATAGTGCCTGCCTCCCTCACATGGATATTCTGAGGATAAATACATTAAAGACTGTGAAGTGCTCAGATGCTATGGTAATGCTGCAGAATGGGGATACTAATATTTTCTTTCTCTCAAGTTTGCAAGTTGTTTGTGGCAAGGCCTCTCACATTTTAAGTGCATTTGTGTCCAGCACAATGAGGCTCTGGTCACAGCTGAGGGTGATACTGTAATGCAAATTATAACAAGAGTAGGTAGGGTGATGGGACCCGTACAGGGCTCTGCTTATCACTTGAGAAGCTGTGAGCACAGCAGCCATAGACTAGTTACACCCCTGCAAAGAACAAAGAATGAATGCCCATATATGGCTTTGGGGGCATGATAGAGAGATGCTCAATACTTCTTAGATCAGCTCTGGGTAGAGGTTAATTTATGGCCTGATTTCCCCAGGTGCTAGGCACCTGCATCTCCCATATTTCAATTGGAGTCAGTTGAAACATTTCATTTCAATAATTTTAAAATGTTTCATTTAGATTGACTCTTTTTTTCACTATTTTTTTTTAATTTTTAAAGAAAAAGCTGGAACTGGAAAACTGGAATTTTTCATTTTGACAGTTTCAAAACTTTTTGTTTTTCAAATGTTTTGAGCCAACATGTTCGTCAAAAATGACCTTTTCCTGCGAAAAGTTTTGATTTTGATGAATCTGCATGTTCTGACAAAAATGCAGGGTCAAAAAGTTCCCAACCAGCTCTAATAAGAACTATCCCAACCCACCAAACTCCAACCAGATCTGCAAATCTGAACCAAACTTCTTCCTGCACCCCATTCAAGTTTAGAAAAAACTTTGGCCAACTGTATTTCCTTTCCAAACCTCCCCTATGCCTTCTGATTCTGGCCAGGGTCATGGAAAATATTGTAAACATTTTACAACGCTTCCAACCTGACCACAACCAGAAAATATCAGAAAGTTCACAAAAGACCATTCCTCTGAGATTTTTCAAACCTAGTTTAAGGGGATGCAGAAGTCTTTTTTATTATTAATTATTTATATTACAAAGGAGCTTATGGATCCAGATGAGATTGGGGCCCCGTTGTACTAGGCACTGTCTGTGCATACACGCAGTGATACAGTGCCCTGCCCTGAAGAACTTAAAGTCTAAATAGACAAGACAGAAAAGAAATGTTATTATCCCCATTTTACAGATGGGGAACTGAGGCACAGAGCGTGCCTTGCCCAATCATACAGGATATCTATGGCTAAGCTAAGTACTAAGTTCCAGTCTGGTGCCTTAACCACAGGACCATCCTTCCTCTGTTGGTCTTTGACTAAGCATCCAAAACAAAACAAAGCTTCAAAACTTGAGATTAACCTATTGCCCCAGCTTCGGGGAGAGCGGATTTTGTGGGGAAAAGGAGGTTGCATTGTAACAATCTTTTGCAGACTGAAGGAACCTGAGTTGGGGTAAGCAGGGGTTCAGTGCATAGTAAACACAACCATCAGGAGTAGAGCTGGTCCAGAATTTTTCAACAAATCATTTTTTTCATTGAAAAATGCCCATTTGTCCAAACGAAAGCTGTTTGCAAAGCACGGTCAGACATGACAAATTTCCCAATTAGAAAAATGTTTTGGAATTGTCAAAGTAAAACATTTCTAGCTAACCAGATGTTTAAAAATGCCAGAGGAAAAAAAAGAACAAATGATTGAAATTGAAACAAAGTATTTCAAAATTAACAATAACATTCTGATTGACCTGAAATGGTCAAAAATGGGTTTTGTTTGTGAATATTTTTGGCTTTTCAGCCTGATTTGAGATAGGAAAAAAATTGAAACTTTCAAAAATATTCACAGGACAGGAAAACTGTTTCCCACCTAGCTCTAGCCAGGAGAGAGAGTTAACCAAGAGTTCACTTACCCAGAGATCAAGTACTGAAGTTGCACTGTAAAATAAAGTACAAAAGTTAAGACTCAAATTCTTCACTTTAACATCAAAAAAATATTTCTAACACATCAGCCAACCAAGTGCTGCCCTTGGGGAGCACTCCAGAATGAAATGGTTCCATGGGGCACCACGGACACTAAGAGATTTAAACTCTCCCATCTATAACCCCACAGTGGATAGCAAGAACTGTTCTCACTCAGGAAAGCAGCAGCAGCTCTCTGGACACCTACCTATAGTAGGACATGACCTTAAAGGACTTTTCTTTTCTGGTCTTGAAAAAAAGCTTTGGAAGCAGGGAATGGAAAAGAGGAGACGCATGCTGGAATCCAAGCTGCAGGTGTTTCATTGAGGTCACTATCTTGCTGTATCAATGCTAGTTACAGTCAGACCCCTGTGCTCACTGCTTTAATTTATAAATAATTATCCTGGATGGGGACAGAGGGAAGAGTATTTCAGCACATATGGCATGCCAAATCCCCTACTGTTTGGAGACCCCTACAATACATAGGTACAACAGAGCAGGAGAAGGGCTCTGAATATCTTAGCTTTTGTCAGTTTAAGCTAGTCCCTTAAATTTGTTTTAATTGAGTTGTTTTGTATTTAATAATGCATCTGCTCTGTAATACACTTATAATAAATACTTCTAGTTATTGTTCCTAATAATCCTTTTCTTTCCAATATTGACTGCTCTAATTTACTTTTATGCAAACAGCCTAGTCAGATTTAATAAAATGTCTTACTAGCATGTTTAATGACATCATTCCCCTTAGGGACAGTTGGGAAAATGACCTTCCATTTTACAAAAGAAGAGGATTAATTTTTATTGTCTGCCCCAGTTAATGCGTGTTTAGACATAAAGGACCGATCAATATGACGGAGAGTATAGTGATTTTACTCACAGTAGTTTCTAAAAGGACATTTCTTACTAATCCATTTTTATAAATCACTTTAAAGGCCTTATTGATCTTTAATTGGGAGTTATACCTAATCACTCTAGTGCAGTGTCTGACTAGCATGAGACATTGTTAACCATTTCCACACAACTTTTTAAATGCAAATCCTGAATGGACATTTGGTTCTGTTCTCCCCTTCCATATGCACACTGTAACAGTCTTTTCTCTTAATGCTTAAAACTCCAACCCAGATCATCCTACACCATGTATAAAGTATTAGGCAGAGAGTTACATTCAAGAATAATAATGAGATTGGTGTGACGCATGCATATCAAGAGGAGATCAGCTGCCATCATAGAGAAGGCCCCATCTCTTAGGACTTTAAAAGCAGAATGGACAAATTATTAAGACACGCAATGTGGGGAGAGCACTCCTAGAGAAACAGTAAGGAAAACTAGAAGACTGAATTATTTTCCCCTCTAGTTTCTATGAATCTCTGATAATCAGAGTGGTGACATCTCTCTTGTTCTTATTAAGAGTCAAGAAATGTATTAAAATGGTTGGCTGGCTTGTATGAACATTTTCAGCCTTACTAAAAAGGTGACATGAACTTTAGAAACTTGGGAGCTGATTCTTGAAAATGTTGTGCCATCTGTACAGTACTTAGAACTTGAAAAGTTAGGCCAACTGATTACAGTCCTACAAGCTGTCACTCCATCAATACAATTCAGTGTTGTTCTTTTCTACAGTGGCCTTGTCATTCAGAAATAATTGTGCTGAAATCAATGAAGTTAAAGGTCCTTGATCCTGATTAGAGCCTTTGGTTGTTACATTAATATAAACACTAAATAATAATAATTAATAATAGGCAAGTGTAAATCTGATGAAATTTAGAGGTGAGATAGACTTTTGAATATTAATTCCGATAGCCATCACTTGCAAAATACTGTAGCAATGCCTTTAGTCTCTCATCACTTGTGTATGTACCACTGAATGTCCAAGAAGCTCTGTGTGCATAGAAATAAGAGAAATTCTCTTTAGTGTATTGCTTATAGTGTCTTGTGTTTTGGGAATGTTTTTTTTTTTTAAAGAACCCTAGAAGTTACAGATGAGACAGCAATGGATTGGAACCTATTTTTAATCTCTTCTTTCATTACACAAATGCAAAACATCATCATAAAATGCTAAACTTCCATGGTTACTGTACTCATACAGATCACCTTATAATGGCCAGATTACTTTAGGAAATATTTAAGAAAATGTGTTCCTGGCATGGAAAACCTCAGTCAAATCAAACCCACAACTACAGTATTTTTCTATATTTACATTGTTATCAAGTCAGTGATATGAAATATGACCCTTTCTTAGGACAATCAAACATAAACTTGGGAGAAAAGATTAATAAGAAAATAATTAAGAGATAATTACTGTGATTAGATGTTTGGCTGCATGTGTATGTTCTCCCAGTATGCTTTCCCTGCTCTGTGCAGACAGTTGGCACAACAGACATCAAGCAAACCACCCAATGACCACAAGATCTGTTAAGGTACGAAGGCATCCAGCCAGGTTTATTGTCAGTGAAGCATGGTAATAGCACCTGGCAGACTCTACGAGGATACTAAGACATGTAATCCCATGACAATGGATGTAGCTTAGTGAGTGGTGGGACTTTCCACTGCCCCATAGGCTGGCCAAAGATAGTCCCTTTGAGATACCTCTTTATACCCTGATATAAACAGTTATGTACTGTCATTCTGACCTTATCTTTTAGGAAGGGTCAGGGTATTTCTTTTATCCTTGGGGAATGTGTTTGTACCACCCTTGATATAGGGATGTTCTGGTACCATTTGATATCGGGGTGTGTTTGCATGAGTACTCTGTACTTAGCACTTCTTAGGAATGTGTATTTCTACAATACCAGCCCTGTTCTTGCCAGATTCTGTGAGCAGGTTCTGCCTCATACTAGACCTCTGATACAAGGGCTTATGTCTCAGGCTCTCTTCCTACTACAATTACTAATGTTCTATGGGAAAAAGGAACCCATATTTAATCTACCCTGTTCCTCTAAGTCTCCACAAAGTACACTTGTACAGAATCTTCTATACAAGAAATATTAATAGACCATACTTACCTAAGGCTTTTTTTAGTAATGGAACCAACCTAATACTACAGTGTATTTTTCAACAAGTTCTTTCAAGCAGCTGCCAAAAAAGTAAATGGAAAAATCAGTGCAAAAACCAGTATTGGTAAAGATGGTTCTGATATTTCCAATGACTCACTGAGCAAACAATCCTGTAGTATGTACTCTGATCCCATTTGAGGTGAACACGGCCATATGCCAATAAAATCTACATAATGCAGTATTCAGATGAACATGGGTAAAGGGAATATCTTCATCTCATTTACATAACACCTCAGTTATTTCTCTGGTTTCTCTACTGTTTTGTAATCAGGGTTAGAAGGACTGGGCAGTTTCAGCCTTTGATTGCTACTAGAGCTATGTTTCTTTATTCTTTATTCTGCTCCACCCTTCTGTGTCAGCAAATGAAGACAAGCTGCTGCTTCCTCTTCCTCAAAATATATTTGGGGGCTACTCAGCAGAAGTAGCTAACCGGGCATCTAAGTGCAAAATGGCTAACATGAAACAGGTTCTCACATGTGCAAAAGAAATTCCCAATGATCATTTGTTTCTCATTTTCTCTCTGGTGTTTGTTTGCTTAGAAGCAGATGGGGCACAACAAGACGGAGACGGCTCAGAGAGAAGTGTGGAGAACTAACAGAAATATATTTCATTCTGCAGTGCAGCCTCAAGTCCAAAACTTGTTCTCCAAAACTAAATGAGGGCTGGACTACTTTTGCAAAGATAAAAACAAGAATGGGAGAGACATGCCACCAGTCCAAGAAGCTTCCCTGGAGCTACAGTGTGATAAGGGGTACAGACTATGTTTGGTGGTGACTGAAGAGAGTGGAATATTTGGTTCTGGATAGACTTCACTTGCTAAAAAGTTGATATGTAAAGGTGAAACATTTCTGGATGTGTTCAGTGAATTAAATGGGAGCTCTAAAAAAGGTTGGCTGGTTCTGGAATAGAAAAAGACATAGCCTGTTTCCAGTTGTATTTGTAAAATTCACTCCAGTCCAGAGGGCAAGCAGAAGACCTATGCAGCACTTCAGTCATACTTTACGTGAATATCCCTCCTGTTGACCCTCGGGAAACAGATGAATTTCATCCTGAGGACACAAGCAGTTTGAAGATCGGGCCAGTTGTAGCTAGTTTCATGATGCTGAAGAGTTTTGGGGATGGACTCCAAATAACGCAGAATGCTCAAAGGCTGTAAGATGGAAGGGTATGGAGGGTGACTGGTTCAGCAGATAACATACCACATAACCAGGAGGTTTGCTCTTTTTGTTTGATGGCACTCAAGAAAGTTCACCAGTGTGGAGAGCACAACCAGTGACTGACATGTAAATAGTGTAATCAATAGCAGGCTAGAAGAGGTAGGCTTTGCCTTCCCTGTTTTGAATAAGTTACAATCTTTACCTACTGAGAACAGCACCTCTTTTGTCATTTTTGCCTGTGGTGGAAGCATGACTCACTGGCCAAAGGTGCTCCTCGTGGTGGGCACGGTGTAGCAGGCTCTACTCCTCTGGCACTGCTCTAGCCTTGCAATGGTCTGCCTCTTCTATGACTCAGCTCCCCAGCCAGGTCAGATTAAAGCTCACCCCTTCCCAAGCATCAATGTCCCGTACAAACAGTGTCCATCCACAGAGCCCATTCTGGGTTCCTCTGCAGTCCCAGTCTTCTCGCAGTGTGGCAAGCTTCCAGGCTTCCCACGCCACGTCCTCTTCTCCCCCTACCTCCCCCCAGCACCCTGCAACAGCACACAGAAAACCCCAAACAAACCAAACACAGCTAAAGCAACCTCTACCTGTCTGGGCATGAGTTTTTAATCCCACCAGGTTCTCCCCAATTCCAGTTCCTATTGCAGAACACTGACCCCCTGAAGCCTTGCCCCTTTCTCAGGTGGTCAGTGTTTCCCAGCAAAGCTAGCTTCGCTGCAATGGCTTTCCTGTTTTCCCATTCCCAGAGTAAGAGAGATCTAGCCCTCTCCTTCCTGGGTTGCTCTCTGAGACCTCCTCTATAGCTTTCACTTCCTTCTTTTATAAAGAAGACCCAGCACTTTCCCAACTGGGTCTAATAACAAATCAAGCCTGACATACCCTCCAGGTGCTTACTGAGTAAGCTGGGCTTCCTGAGCTCTCAGATGCATATTAACTCTTTGTTCACCTGTGTGGGGTTTACATCCCTTCATACCTGTCCAGCCTCACTCCATAGGATAGGAAAAGCATCAAGAAACCTTGCTGCAAAGGGCGGACAGATACTGTTGCTTCTGCTGCAGACAGAGCTTCTGAGTTGCATGAGAAGAAATGTGTCCAAGAGGCAGGGCCGGCGCTACCATTTAGGCAGCCTAGGCACTCGCCTAGGGCACCCAGATTATTCCGGGGGTGGCATTTTGCTGGGGAGAGGAGCGGCAGGCAGCTCCGGTTGACCTGCCGCAGGCATGCCTGCAGAGGGTCTGTTCCTCTGCGGCTCCGGTGGAGCTGCCGCAGTCATGCCTGTGGACGGTTGGCCGCTCGCTTGGCTCCGATGGACCTCCCGCAGGTACGCCTGTGGCAGCTCCACCAGAGCCGCGGGATCAGCACGGGGGGCGGCGAAATGGCCATGCACCTAGGGCGCGAGAAACCCTAGCGCTGGTCCTGCCAAGAGGAAGGTATGGAATGGAAATGCTCATTGTTGCCATCTGCTGGTACAAAACGGCCTCACCTGAGTGTTCAGACTTCTCTGGAGAATGTCGAAATAAAATTGTTCACTAGTTTCCCAACTTTCTGTATTACTTAAATTTAGTCGCTTACCAGACTTTACTATTAATTATTATTGCACTTGGGGTTGTAGTTTGGTCATCATTACCATGTTGACTAGTGAGAGATGTTTTTTTTTCTGTCCTAGACATTGAGTTGTAAATAACTAAAAAGTAACATGAGGATACAGGAAAGCATCCTGGTCATTGTGGGTCAGTTTCACTACAATACAATGGTGAAATATAATCTTTATAATAAACATTAAATAATGAAATCTAGAGGACTAAATCCTTTTCACAGCACCTTGATTATGAAGCAACATATCCTAATGCCCAGAGCTATCTTTCCCTTTGCCAGGGGTATCATTTCTGTATAAGTAACTTATGAAATAGTTCATCTTTTAAACCCCTGTAAAAGCAAGTGATATTGTCAAAATGACAAATAGATGCCATGATCTTGCTTATTTAGCTTTCCTTTTATGTTACCTCAGGTTACCGGTCTCATAGTCTCTGTGGGAATCAACCAAGTGTTTTTTCAAATGTCCTGTATGCATCTGCTTTATACCTCGATAGGAACAATCAACAGCTCTAACTATCGGAGAACCTGATTAGTGATGGTTTATAAACCAAGGGAAAAGATAACATCCAGAGCTGAAGCTGCAGCTCTGACAGTGAGAAAAAATTAAAGCATAACAAAGGTGTTGGAGAGGAAGGACAGAGAAACAGAGAGAAAATGAGAGGGAGAGAGAGGGAAAATGCCTGTATGCATATATGTATAGAGAGGATTTCATGCTGATGAGTGAACATAATAATGAGCAGTATTTTGATCATTGATTGTCATTCTGTGGGATACAGAAAGTGTAGTTATGTCATTAGGTGGCAATCTATAATTAACTCATTCAAGTATCTGTGAAGGACACAATTGAACCAAGGACAGAAACAGCTATTCCACCCACATGTTCAAAACACACACACACACAGAAAGTTATTGCTGCCTTTTATGACAGTCAGAAACTTCAGTGAAGGTTGCTGGTATGTAGCTAGTATTCCATTACTGGCTAGGCCCAGGCTGGACATTAGCCCTCATTAAAGGATCTACTGGGTAAACCTTTATTTCATTACATGAAATATTTAATATATTACTAAAGAGAGTGAATATGCTGACAAGGTAGTAAAAATACCTTTGCAGAGTGAAATCTTCCTTACTGTGAGAGTCATAAATTGAAACCATTTTTGTGGTCTTAGCTTACCTCCTTGGGGAAGGCACTCAAAAAAAAAAAAAAAAGGAACAGTTAGATGGCAACATTCATAGTACTTTAAACTTGCAATATTGTGTAGATCCCCAGGATTATTTTATTCACTTTGTCAAAATGTATAATGTAGAACATGGACAGGAGACAGAAAGAAACCTGTAGCTTGGTAACTTTGAGCATTTAGAAAGATACACATCATGCAGTATTTCACTGACATGATGAAGCATTAATCTCCCTTCCCTACATCCCTTCCCTGCTTCTTTTTAAATCTTTGAAGATTTTAGGGGTGTTTTTAACTAACTACATTCCCAATTTCTGTTGAAGGAGTTTGCTCTTTTAACCTGTAGGAGAAGGGAAGTAAAAGTGAAGAAATTAGGGTCATATATTTTAGAAATGTTCACTGCATTTTTGGATACCCAAGACACCTTGTATCTAGTTTTCAGAGGTGCTGAGAGTCTACACCTCCAACTGAAGTTAATAAGACAATAGGACTCATAACAGATTTGTCAGGAGCTGCTCTGTCACTAAAGGTCTCCAATAAATAATTTCAACCTGGGCCAGATTCTCCATTCAGTTAGAGCAGTTTAGGCCAACCTGTACAAACCTTCCCCAACACTTTACAGGGAAATCCTTGGCTGACATAGAGGCACTATAGCAGCTTGTAAATCAACCTCCCCTATCCTGTGTCTTAAGGGGAGTATCCAGGAAAAAGGAGGCATGACTGGAGTGTCCCTGAATCACCTACAATCCCATCTGCCAGAATAGCCCACTGGGGCTATGAGCAGCCAGTATTCTTTAGAGCAGCCTGAAGGTTTATCTAATATGTGCCAGGAGCCTAGTCCAGTGCTGAACCAGCTTTGTCCTCCTCCAGTCTTCTCCTGAATGCAGTTCAACTAGACCAGAGACTCTGTCCCACTATTTCTAAGAGCATAAAGTATCAAAATTAAAAGGCTGCTTCTGAAGCAACCCTGTAGTTATTTTGCAATTTAAACATCCTCATCAATTAAAGACAAAGTTTCAAATTCTGCTCAAATTTACACTGAATTTGAATTATCCACTGATGTCACTAAAATTACTTCAGATCTACACCAGTGTTACTAAAAGCAAAATTTGGCCCCATGTATTACTCTTACAGCATCATTGACCTATGGCATTGCCAAAATGTGAATAAGAACAGAATTTAGCCCAAGCTATGAAATTAAGGATAGTAATTCCTATAAGGCATCTCTTGATTTTAGGGTAGCTCATTCCAAGTGACTTTCTGCAGTGAAGAAGAAAGAAAGAAAGAAAGAAAGAAAGAAAGAAAGAAAGAAAGAAAGAAAGAAAGAAAGAAAGAAAGAAAGAAAGAAAGAAAGAAAGAAAAGCTCACAACAAAGATCTCTAATATTACTAGTTAAAAACCAATTTGACTGTAAACTTTAATTCATCTACTAAATGTCAAGCACCGTAGGATATACCAGCAGTTTCCTTACCTCTCATGTTATTAATACATGCTTAGCTACGGTGGAAATTAGAAGGTCTGTAATAATACCCTTCCAAAACCACTTTAGATGAAAATTTCGGGTTGAAATTTACTGAGAATTCTATTACTGTAGTAACAAGTTATATAAAAGGCAAATGTTAGGATAGAAGCTTTTCATTTAGATCAGCTTATTTCTGACATTATATGCGAGCTAGATTTTTTAGGAGTGTTAGAGTCATTGAATTTGACCTGTATGCAATCCACAGCTAAAGAACACATTACCCACGGGTTTCCTTTATTTTAAAACCATTTAATTTCCTTAATACCCAGAATCTTTGTATGGCACTTGCCATAAGCTTTGTCACATCATTGCTTTGTCAAGCATAAGCCAAAAAGTACTATGGGCATAGCTTCCTCTGAGGTACATGTTTGTAACCCTGCATAGCTTAGGTTTTCTGAAAATGTAATTGAAAGTCCTTTAAATTATACTATATTCATTACATTCTCCTGTCCAAAAATGGCATTGTAAGCTCTGCAGGCACAAAGCCAGGGATCGATGGGTAGGGGTGTGGGGGTATGTGTGTCAAGCATAGAAAATGGGTAGGGACAGAGGAAAAGGTATGGCTGAAATGTCATCTGTCTCTGTTTCTAACCTCTTTTCCTCACACAAAGCATGTTGGGACCAATTTGGCTGTATAATTTAAAGATAACTGTCAGTTTTTAACCTATAACTTCAAGAGTTTCAAGACAAGAGAAAAAAGCACACTAGACAAGGACTGAATGGAGTGGTCAAGGAATAGGGAATATTAAGCTGCCGGCTAATCACAACATGAAAGCTCTGAGTCACTGACAGATGGCTCTAGAATAAGAGGAAAAAATTCTCTACCCAACTGATAGGTAAACAACACATTGTTTACAATAATTCAGGCATGAGGAAACCAAAAGAGAGTTTTACAATCTTACTTTCAGCAACGTAGCCTACCAAAAATCTTGTCTTACAGCCCCAAAACAGAAATTTATGTAGGGCTTGATCCTGCAAACTCATAGGAGTAATCCTGATTCATGCAAGTGGTTTCAATGGCACTTGTGTGAATAAGTTTTATAGGATTCAGCCCTTGATATCTTTTCTTTCAGATTGTTTTAAGGGGTTAGAAGATAGGTCAGTTGAATATCTCTCAAGGTTAAATACTTCAGATATCATGCAATGAAAATATACTAAGATATTTTGTGCATTACATGCATCTCTACACTCACATTGTTATATAGCAAAACTCACACTGATTTCGGCAAAGCTTAAAATATAAGGACTTCAAGGTTTTCCTTATTAAAGGCAAATCATAATAATAATTAATTCATCCTTCATCCCAAAAGATCTTGAATCTCCTTGGAAACATCATCATTTCTACATAACACCATAGTTGCATCAGCAGTTGGAGTGCTGCTACCTTTGGGCCATTACTTGACAACTGCTGCACAGAGGATTGTATTCTCAATTGCCCATGGTAACAAAAGTCCAGCTCAGCCCTCTAAATAAAATTGTTTTTAAATGTAAGATAAAAGTTGGAGATGGGAATATTGGGACAAACTGGACTGATAAAATTAAAGGAACTGTGTTAAGGGGTTTTCAAAGCTCCTGGTAAAGTCACAGGTTGGTCTGACAGCAGGGTGAAAAATTCTAGAAATGGGAGGAAAGGGTTACAGTTGAAATCACCAAAATATGTTCTGATTCGTTCATTTTAATGGGATGAAGTTGACACCCCTTGCTGAACAATGTTTTCTGGTGATCACTGAAGAGAAGAATGGGACAGACAGACCAGAAGAAGTGAACTTTACTATTATGGCTGCTGTCATTCACACCATCTACTTGGACCCACAGTCCAGCATGCCACTGTTGGGCCTTAATCGTCCTAATCCTGAAAGAGGACCTGACCAGAACAAATCAGAGAAAGGAACCAGATGACATTACCATCTCCACTGGCTTCAGCTAAATCCTGAACACCAGCTGGGATATGAGCCTTGAGTTCCTGCTGCCACCCCCTCAGTAATGTCTCACTTTCCTACCTCAACATGCATCCCCTCTGTCATGTCTTTCTCTTTTTGCCTTCTTTGTGATGAGACTCTGGCTTAGCTGGCCAAGACAACACCACCTTTTGTAACACAGTTGTGGGCCTATGAACAGATGGTCAAGTAAAACACACACTTTAAACAGCCCAGTACTGGTAAAAGTGTCCCAGGTCTCAGGGTCTGGCTACACTTGCAGCTGAACAATGCTTTGGATTAAACCAGCCTTCGTACAGCTGAGTAGGGAAAGTGCTGTAGTCTGTCCACACTGACAGCTGCCAGCGCACTGGCTGTCATGGCCACGTCTGCAGCATTTGCAGCGGCATTGGGAGTGGTGCATTGTGGGCAGCTATCCCAGCGTTCAAGTGGCTACAACATGCTTTTCAAAAAGGGGGGGTGGGGTGGAGTGTGACAGGGAGCATGGGGGAGAGAGAGAGAGAGAGAGTGGATTTTTGGAGCTGACACTGTGTCAGTTCCCTGCCTTGCAAGTTCCGACCCCTTCCCCCACCCCTCTCTCACTCACTGAAAGCAAATAGCAGTTGTTTGTTTTTTTCCTCACAGACTACATAAGCAGCTGCTTGCCGAAACAGACCCCGCACCCCCGCGCACCGGGCTGCTTCTCTCCTCAAGCAAACACTAGCTGTGGGCGTTCCAAAGGGAGCCCCTCTGCCTCTGCTCATTCACAGCAAACAGGAGCTGTGTTTGTTTTTTTGACAAGCAGCTCCGGGAGCTCGGAGTTCACAACAAAACAAAGAGAGGAACCTTCACTTAAAAGGATTATGGGAAGTTTCCGGAGGTCAGTCACTGCGTCCTAAGATTACTCCCTGTTTACACTGGTGCTGCAGCACAATACTCTTTATTCCTCTCGGGGAGGTGGAGTACAAGCAGCGCTGTAGCCACGGAGATACAGCGCTGTATGTGCCTTGCCAATGTGGACGTGGAGAGAGTTACAGTGCTGTGGGCGGCTTTATTGTAATGTAACTCTCAAGTGTAGCCAAGGCCTCAGAGTGGCTGTTATGACCATGTGCTATGTCTGTAGTTTCTGCAAGTAAAAGTAAGGCTTGGTCTACACTGGAAAGTTATGTCAGTGAGGGGTACAAAAAAAATCACATCCTTGATGAATGCAGCTAAGCCCACACAACCTCCAGGGTAAATGCAGCTATGGCAAAGAAAGAATGCTTCCATCAATGTATCTAATGTCATTTGGAAGTGGAGTTCCTGCACAGACAGAAAAACCCCTTCTGTTCCTTTAGGCTGCATCTCCACTACAGTGCTAAATTGGCAGCTATGCCAGAATAGTCTCTGTAATGCAGACATACCCTAAGTATCAGAGAGAGAAGCTGCATTTTTCAGTCTTTGCCATTATTTTCTCTCCATTTTTGTGTGTTTGTTTTGTTTTGTCTTAAAGGAAACAGGATTGAACTCCAGCAATAGCAACAACAACAGCTCAAGACCATTTAAAGTAACTTTTTCGGTTTTCCTCCAAAAATGACAGCTAATGCGATTAGAGCTGGCTAGAAGACAATATTTCCAATTTGTGAAGTATTTCAAAATTTGGCTTTGTTTCAAATTGGATCAAACCTCCAAAATTTCACCATTCTCTACAAAAAGTCAGAAAAATGTTGTTTTGGGTCAATCAAAATATTTTGTTTTGACACCATCAAAATGTTTTATTTCAATTTCAACTTTTTTATTTTAGAATATACAACATAAAATAAATAACATTCTAAATGAAAAGTTGTTTCAAAACAAAAAATCAAAACGTTTCATTCCAAAAATGTTGAAACATGATCTTTCAACATTGTTAGAGTATAGGTGGGGGGGGTTGTTTGTTTTTCTCCAAAACAAAATTTCAGTAAAACTGGCACCATTTCGCAAAGTATTTCAATTTTGATGGAATTGCACTTTCTGTTGAAAAATGGATCCATCAAAGTTTTCTGGTCAACTTTAAATGTTACCTTTAATACTATCTAAAAGATTGTGAAGAAGGGATTTTCCTCTGTAAAGCTATACAGCCAAAGGAATGGAAAATAGGGAAATTGTTAAAAATAAAGCCTTAATTCTTAATGTGACTTAATTCCTTAAGTCTCAAATGTTTTAGTTGATTTATTTCCTTTTCTGTGTCTTTAATAAAGGGTTTTATACATCTTTATGGGGGTTGTTACAGTGGGAAATCAGCCATAATTTGACACAAAACCCCAAACTACACTTAAACTAACTGAGGTTGTAACAGTAAACAAATGTTTTATTAACATCTTATCCCCTGTTGTGTCCAAGATACGCCCTCATTAACACAACAGAACCCAATAACATCACAAAACAATTAGGACAGAAAATGTTGAAAAATACTGTACTTTTTGAAATGGCAAGGGAAGAAGTGTAGCTTTACTTTTATGGAGAATCCAATCCATCATTACTACTTTAAAAAAAGTCATGAATCTCTTGCCGAAATTATGCCTTTTCATTCTTTGTTTAAATCCTTTCACACCATTTGCAAGATAATCCCTCTGTTCTGCAAAGTAGTGGCATGTCATTCGAAAGTAGAATTGGAAAAATAATTGGTGTAATGACCATAACCTTGAAAACACTTACTCCTGAATATAAAAAATGAGAAATGTACTGAAAATGAGGAAACATAAGTTACTGCTCGGCTGTGGGTGCAATAACTTATCTTTGCCAACCGTTTATGTGCAAAATTACTGGAGCATTTTCAATGATAGCATAAATTGTACAGCTACATTCTGAACAGTAACATTCATCTGACAAAAATTACATTCATTCCCACAATGTAGTCATCTCCAATATACCTACATAAATGTATGAGTTAGGGTTAGAGTACCTTATTATAGGGGAAGCAGCAGTGACTTTTATTTAGGATGCCCAACACTTTCCATTGTAAATATCTCCTGGCCATTGCATTGAAGGGCTGTAATGCTGCCATGGTTTGTAGGAGGACTGTGAATTTTGGCATGGTTTTAGCCCTTGGGACAGGGAGATGCCTTTTGCTTTCCCCATACAGGTCTGTTTAAATTTGGTTGAGCTTTAAACTGTTGGAAATCATTATTTCCCATCATCATTTTACTCAGCAGAGTCTGTTACTAGTTTGCTTTCAAAAAAAAAAAACCAACAACCGTTCTCTACTAGTACTGTTCATGGATCATCCTGCATCTCACTTCTGCTTCTGCTAGGACACAGGAAAAATAGATCCTCACCCTCCTCAGGTTCTCTTCTATAACAATATTTTCTTGGTTAAGTAGAAAGTAAACTGGGCTGGGAACCAGGATACTGTGCTCTCAAACTTTTCTTCTGCTAACTCATGCTAATATTTTTGTGCCCTTCTCATCTCTTTTTATTAAGCAACACCTTCTGCCTCCCTGAGAGATTACACAAACTGGAATGGAGCTCAGACCTCTATTATAGTAGACTCAAGTCTCAGGGGTCCTACAGACTATCCCACTGCACAATCTTGATTCATTCCCTGAGCAATGTCCATCCTTATGCATTAATGAGGAAAGGGCCTGTAGAAAAAATAATGTGACAGAGATAGCAATTTCCTGCAACATCGGTAAAAAGGAAGTTAAGTTTAAGTATATTTGGCGTCAAAGGTTATGTATTATTATGGGCCTGGATGATCAAAGGATTATATTGAACAATGTGTCAGACCCAAATGATGTTTTGGGACTATGCATGCAAAGTGGATTCCTGGGAGACATCTAGAGGCAGGTGAATGCAACTTTCTCATCCCTGATTATGTAAAAACCCAGACCTTTGAAGCTATGAGCTGAGGAGTAAGTCTTTGTTCACTGATCACCAGTTACATGAGGCCAAAATCAAAGGCCCAAGCTGTACAAGAGAAAGACTGAACTATTCACACACAAGCTTATTCTGAGCTAAGGTTATTATGAACTTATAACCACAGAAGAAACCCCTTAGCGGGGTTTGAAAGACTGATTCCTACCAGAGCCCTTGTTGGAGTTGTGGGGCTGATCTCCAATAAGCTTATTAGCATGAGTGTAGGTTATTTTATGGTTTTTGAATATGTTTTCCCTGTAATGCTTTCACCGTTAGAATAACTGTGCTTGCTTATAAAGAGCTGCCTAGTAACTTATGACTGCTGGCAAGTATTGTTGTTCATAGCATTCAAAGAGAGAGTGCAGATACTGACCTGTTTAGGCAGTCTAGCTTGCTGAGAATGTCACAATACAGGCAGGGAGCTGTGCAGCCTGGAAAGAAAGCCCATCAGGAGGAAGAGAGACATGAATCTTCACTTGAGAGAGGTGACAGCTGATGAGCTAGGAGCCTAGAATGGGTCCCCTTGGGGGACCATGGAGAAGGAATACAGCTAAAGTTGACCTGAACAGTGAGAAATAGCTCATGTAATGTATTTATTCTTAAAGATCATGTGATCATGTCATTAAAGATTCTGTTTTAATGCCTATACACAAGGGTCCAAATTTAAGTTTCATGGAAAACCTAAATATAGCATTTCCTAACTTTGGGATGCTAACTGCAACCTTAATACCATTTCTTTAATGTCTTTTTTGTATTTAATCCATTATACACCTCTACCCCGATATAATGCTATCCTCAGGAGCCAAAAAAATCTTACTGTGTTATAGGTGAAATTGCATTATATCAAACTTGCTTTGATCTGCCAGAGTGTGCAGCCCCGCCAGCCTCAGAGCACTGGTTTACCGTGTTATATCCGAATTCATGTTATATTGGGTCGTGTTATATCAGGGTAGAGATGTATATACTATATATTATATATGTGTATGTACAATTGTAGAATGCTGCTGGATCTGCTGCTTTGTATATCTCTGTTGGTATCCCATCTTTTCCAGGAGCTTTTCCTGAACTCATCTGGCTAACAGCTTTCTTAATCTCATCTGTAGTGGGCGGAAAGTCAAGATCTGTTGGAGCAGGTTGTTGTGGAATTTCATTGAGGACATTATTATTCACGGTTGATGGTCTATTGAGAAGGTTGCTAAAGTGTTCTCACCATCTTTCGTTGATGCCTTCTTTATCTTTAATCAGTGCTGTGTTGTCTGATGAGAGCAATGGGGTGGTCCTTGGTTTAGAAGGTCCATAGACAGTCTTAATAGCACTGAAGAACATCTTTGAGTTGTGAGTCTCAGCATAGAGCTCTATTTCTTTGGCTTTGCTCTCCCACCAGTTGTCATGTATCTGACAGAGGTCCTTCTGTGTTTTGCTCTGAAGGTACTTGAAATGGTCCTATTTAGAGACTGAGGAAGGGTCATTCTGCCACTCGATAAAGGCTTTTCTCTTTACTTCCAGTGCTGAGCATATTTCTTCTTGGTTCTCATCAAACCAATCCTGATGTGTTCTTTTCTTTGTATCATACCTTTAGTCCCAGATTTGGACCTTAGCGTCCAAAATATGGGGGTTAGCATGAAAACCTCCAAGCTTAGCTACCAGCTTGGACCTGGTACTTGCTGCCACCACCCAAAAAATTAGAGTGTTTTGGGGCACTCTGGTCCCCCTGAAAAACCTTCCCTGGGGACCCCAAGACCCAAATCCCTTGAGTCTCACAACAAAGGGAAATAATCCTTTTTCCCTTCCCCCCTCCAGGTGCTCCTAGAGAGATACACAGACACAAGCTCTGTGAATCTACACAGAGTGACTCCCCCTCTCCGTTCCCAATCCTGGAAACAAAAGCACTTTCCTCTTCACCCAGAGGGAATGCAAAATCAGGCTAGCAAATCCAACACACACAGATCTCCCCCTGATTTCTTCCTCCCACCAATTCCCTGGTGAGTGCAGACTCAATTTCCCTGAAGTAAAGAAAAACTCCACCAGGTCTTAAAAGAAAGCTTTATATAAAAAAGAAAGAAAAATACATACAAATGATCTCTCTGTATTAAGGTGACAAAATACAGGGTTAATTGCTTAAAAGAAATATGAATAAACAGCCTTATTCAAAAAGAATACAAATCAAAGCACTCCAGCACTTATATTAATGCAAATACCAAAGAAAAGAAACCATATAACTTACTATCTGATCTCTTTGTCCTTGCACTTAGAAACAGAAGATTAGAAAGCAGAAACTACTTCTCCAAAGCTCAGAGAAAGCAGGCAGACAGACAAAGACCTCAGACACAAAATTCCCTCCACCCAAAGTTGAAAAAATCCGGTTTCCTGATTGGTCCTCTGGTCAGGTGCTTCAGGTGAAAGAGACATTAACCCTTAGCTATCTGTTTATGACACGCCCCCCAAATTGCAGACAGTGGGGAAGCTCACTGGCGGCGATTTCCTTCTAGAACTTTAAAATAAACAGATTACTACAACACATGCACCTTTACATATACCACTAAGTATATAACTAACAGACTTTTACATTTTAAGAACACTTTTTAACTACTGAATTCTGGGAAACTCTCACGGGAGAGTGCATCAGCAACTTTGTTAGAAGCTCCTGTGATGTGTTGAATTTCAAAATCAAAATCTTGGAGAGCTAAACTCCAACGAAGAAGTTTCTTGTTGTTCCCCTTGGCAGTATGAAGCCACTTTAGTGCAGCATGGTCAGTTTGTAGTTGGAACCGCCGTCCCCAAACATATGGGCGTAGCTTTTCCAGGGCGCACACAATGGCATAGCATTCCTTTTCACTGACTGACCAGTGACTTTCCCTCTCAGACAGTTTCTTGCTGAGAAACACGACAGGATGGAAGTTGTGATCTGTTGCTTCCTGCATGAGCACTGCTCCTATACCACGCTCAGATGCATCCGTGGTTACTAGGAATGGTTTGTCAAAATCCGGGGCCCTGAGCACAGGGTCAGACATGAGCGTTGCCTTAAGTTGGGTAAAGGCCTTTTGACACTCATCAGTCCACTGAACTGCATTTGGCTGGGTCTTTTTGGTCAGGTCGGTCAGTGGGGCAGCGATTTGGCTGTAGTGTGATACAAATCGCCTGTAGTATCCGGCCAAGCCTAAGAAGGATTGGACCTGTTTCTTTGACCTTGGGACAGGCCACTTTTGGATAGCATCCACCTTGGCCTGTAGGGGGTTTATGGTTCCTCGACCCACCTGGTGCCCCAGGTAAGTCACTCTGTTTTGGCCTATTTGACACTTTTTGGCCTTAACAGTTAATCCGGCCTGCCTGATGCGCTCAAAGACCTTTTCCCAGTAAAGAAAACTTTAACAGGTTTTAAAAAGAAAGCTTTATATAAAAAAGAAAGAAAAATACATACAAATGGTCTCTCTGTATTAAGGTGACAAAATACAGGGTTAATTGCTTAAAAGAAATATGAATAAACAGCCTTATTCAAAAAGAATACAAATCAAAGCACTCCAGCACTTATATTCATGCAAATACCAAAGAAAAGAAACCATATAACTTACTATCTGATCTCTTTGTCCTTGCACTTAGAAACAGAAGATTAGAAAGCAGAAACTACTTCTCCAAAGCTCAGAGAAAGCAGGCAGACAGACAAAGACCTCAGACACAAAATTCCCTCCACCCAAAGTTGAAAAAATCTGGTTTCCTGATTGGTCCTCTGGTCAGGTGCTTCAGGTGAAAGAGACATTAACCCTTAGCTATCTGTTTATGACACTTTGGTCCAAGAGATGTTATTGCTGTGTCAGTCACTATCTGCTTGAACTTGTCCCACTTTTCGGTTACAGTACCAATCAATTTCCGTGGGATGTCAGTTTGTCATCAAGACTCCTCTGGAAATTGTTGAAACACTGAGCATCCTTCAGTTTGGCTATGTTGAAAGGAGGTCGCACATGCTTAGGGCGTTTGTGCTGAGAGGGAGCGATGTGACGTTGAAGAGACATCCTGACTAATCTGTGATCTGTCCAGCACTCTGCGCCTCGCATTACTCTGGTGATCAGCAGCAGGTCCAACAGCACTAGCAGTGTTCCACAGCGTGTTCATCAGCATCTGGGAGGATGAAAACATATCACAGGACCTCCGCAACGCTACTATTGTCTCTCTTTTCAAGAACAAAGGCAGCAAAGTAGAATGTGGAAACTATAGAGGCATATATCCCTCCTCTCCGTTGGTGGGAAGATCATTGCCCGCATCATCTTGAACCGCCTAATAGCCAGTATTTCTGAGGCAAATCTACCTGAAAGTCAATGTGATTTCCGACCTGGCCAGAGCACAGTCGACATGGTGTTTGCTGTCAGACAAATACAAGAGAAGTGCATTGAACAGAATATGCACCTGTATGCTGTCTTCATAGATCTGACAAAGGTGTTTGATACCACCAACAGGGAAGCCCTTTGGACCATTTTAACACGACTTGGCTGACCAAGAAAATTTGTCCAGATTATATGCCTTTTTCATGACAGCATGACAGGCGAAGTATTGTCTGATGGAGCCACATCAGCCCCCTTCAACATCACCAATGGCGTGAAACAAGGATGTGTTCTCGCTCCTGTCCTATTTAACCTGTTCTTTGCATGCGTCCTTTACCATGTAATGAAAGATCTGGACCGAGGTATATGATTGAAATACCGGCATGATGGTTCACTTTTTGACCTCCGTCACCTGAATGCAAAGACTAAGACAGTGCAGAAACTTCTTCTTGAGGCACTCTTTGCCGATGACTGTGCCCTCATGGCTCACACTGAAAATGATCTTCAGCACATTGTCAACAAATTTGCTGAGGCCTTGCAACTCTTCGGACTATCAACCTCAGAAAGACAGAAGTTCTTCATTAAACTGCACCTAGATCAAATGCTTCTGTCCCGAGTATCTCCATTGACGGCACTCATCTTAAAGTAGTGGAGAGCTTTAAATACCTGGGTAGTGTCATATCCAGTGATGGATCACTGGATAATGAGATCACCACATGAATATCCAAAGCAAGCCAGGCACTTGGCTGTCTGCGTGTCAAAGTTTTAAATCACCACAACATCCGGATGTCAACAAAACTGCTTGCGTACAGAGCTGTTGTTCTCTCATCTCTTTTGTACGAGTGCGAAACATGGATACTATATAGATGTCACATCAAGCAGCTCGAAGCATTCCACATGCGCTGCCTCCGCAACATCATGAAGATCCGCTGGCAAGACAAAATGCCCAATCTCGAGGTCCTCAAGAAAGCCCAGATGACAAGCATCGAAATGATGATCATGAAGTCACAGCTACATTGGACCGGTCATGTCAGCCGCATGGATGCCAACAGAATCCCCCACCAGCTTCCGTATGGTGAGCTCTCCCAGGGCATCTGGCATATAGGTCGTCCACGGAAACGTTACAAGAACACCATCAAAGCCAATCTGCAGTACAGCAGTATCAAACCTGGGGACCTTGAGGACGCCGCCAGTGACAGACCACAGTGGCGTGCAACAGTTAGAAATACCTGCATCACCTTTGAGGAAGACCGCTGCCGGCATCTACACGAGGCATGCAAACGACGTCACAGAGCATCAGTACCGCACAATCCACTGACTGCGAACTTCCCATGCACCATTTGCAGCAAAATGTGCACCACTAGAATTGGCTTGTACAGTTATCAGAGGGCACACAATGAGACCAACAATAGATGATCTGCACAGATTTGTCATCATGGGATTGATGGACTACCAAGACAATTGTACATAAGTATTTGTGTGTATTTATATCTACAGATATATAGATGTATAGGTATAGACTACATTTATATATATATATATATATATATATATATATATATATATATATATATATATATATATATATATATATATATAACACGCATACTTTAACTTTTGCCGTAGCCTAGATCTGTTGTTTATATTTAATTCTAAATTTTTTGGAAAGAATTTGGATCAGATATAACATGATGATTATATCCCTCTTGTGGCATCAGTGACTGAGTTGGTAATCAGATAATAACTCAAGTCTCTAATAACTCTTATACAGACCAATCCAATGTCTGGCATCAGGATCAGACTCAGAATCAGGAAGAAGGCTTTAAGAACAGGGAATCTGGATCTGAAATGGAAAGAGGGAAAGCAGTTTATGGGCCCTGTCATGCAAACATTTATTCATATGATTAAGTTTATTCACACAAGTAGTTCTACTGTATGTGATGGAGACAACAGAACATTTAACTTTTCCATAGCCATTGGAATTTCTGGACATTTAATATCAAAATCTACAACACAATCATCAATTACAAACACAGCTACAATACAGTCATAAGGTATATATGCTTTTGTGGAACCACAATACATCATCACGATTATCTACTGCTTTTTAATATATTGAATAGGCACATTACAGCTCACACACCTAAAACCACACTGGCTTTCATATTTATGGAGTGCATAGCCTGGGAAATTGAAGTCCAACAAAAGAAAAAAGAAAACAATACTAAGAGAGTACAGACATGATTTCAAATTAAGGGAGTTACTGTGGACTTAGACCTTTTTAACAGAGATCAGAATTTGGTCCTGTACATTTTGCAGAGATACTAGATTAATAACTACTAATGTCACATTAGTCAAGGGATTAACAGAGTTTCCACTGCATGCTTCTGTTTTCAGAGGTTAATATTTCAGCCTATAACAATTTGCTGTGAACTGAGACTTGGCACCCAAGGTCTCAGCACAGGAGAAACTCGTTTTTGCAAAATATGGTTTAAATCATTTGGATATTTAAATATTAAATCATTTGGGGTCACAAGAGAGCAAAAAACAGAGAATGTTTGTGTTTTCACACTGGGTGTTTTATGGTCCTAAAAATTAAAAACTAGCTTTCATTTAAGGAATGCAATTTTGCATAATGTTGGCTATTTTCTCTGTGTTAAATGGCCATGCTAAATTCTGCCATTTCAAGTTCATGAACATTCCTCTCCCACCCCCAATTTTGGCTGACATTTGCTTGAGTTTTTGGCCCAAATGAATGCAAGATTCATAGTGAAACTCAGCAGAAACCAACTATTTTTTCATGGTTTCACATCACACTTACAGCAAAACATCAAATTTCACACATTTCTATTCAAAACCATGATATTTATCTTAGGCTCCCTCAAAACCTAACCTGAGACCATTCAAAATTTGAGCTGGCTTCCTCAAACTCACCTAAGCCTTCTTAGTAATATTAGCATAATCTTAACCACAGTGGTTGGAGCAGTGCCTCTGTAACGAATTGTAGGAGGTTACATTTTTAACAGTCAAGGTACACTCTTAGTGAAACACTTACCAGTGAATGTACTCTGCTTAGCAGATGTTTCATTTTTTGCTTAGAAGAGATGAAGTTTATTTATCTTAATTGTTCAGCTGTGCTCTTTAGGCCAAATTTGTGCATTCCTTACAGGGTCCTTACTGAGGCAAAACTAATACCTATGTTAAATGGAGTATACTTGCTTGTCTGGACTGCACAATGTGTATCAACTCTGTAGCTACCCTTTTACAATATGGATTCTTTAATTCCATTACAGTCTTCCATTCACATAATTATGGCTAAGTTTATGTTGCCACTACTTTATTATTCAGCCTTAAAAATATGTTCTAGCTGAAAACTTGGCACAAGTGTTTGAAAATTAATTAACAAAATTCAAAAATACAAGAAGGTTATATCTTAAATACATATAAATCCCATGAAATTTCAACTATCTGACTTTTTTTCATTCCAGAAATTCAAAAATAACTATTTAATTGACTTTTAATATTTCTTATACAAAAAAAATTCCTACTGAAGCAAAAAAGTAAAGTCACTTACTTGTTTTGCTACTGTAAGGAGAAGAGTTGGGTCTTTTTAGAGAGTAATGGACTTCTTATTAACACCGTGGGTAACTGGGATAGGAAGGGAGCCTTACAAATAATTAGTTTATTTTGTATCTTCACATCCACATCCTTGCTCACTTTCTCAGTAGGCATGTTTAGTGTTCCAGCTCAGTCTATGCACTTCTGCTGCTATGTAACATGATTAATTGTTGTGGTCTGTGGAATCAAAACCTGACTTAAACTAATACATATTTTGACTTTTTTTTAATCCCAAAAAGAGTAAAGAAAATGTGGCTTTCCAAAATGATGATTCAGACCAAACTAAGAGGCTGGTCCTGCATCCCTTGTACATTCCTAACTCTCATTGAAGTCAAAGCAGAATCAGGCCTTATATTTACCTAGGCGATCTAAAGAAACTTTTACCTTTTTGGGCAAATGTTTAATGCATCCAAAATGTGCAATGTACAGCCAAATCAGTGACCAAATCTTGGCAGGTGTCTATAAACAGGAGCAAAGCTTTCCCCCTCACTCATTTCCTGTATCCTACTGGAGGCCACCTTTAAAGGACCAATCCAGAAATATTTTGTTACTTTTAAGTATATGAATAATATGCATGATAGAGACCATATGTAGAGTAGCCTTTGCTAGGCTGGGACAGCTACATAGGTTTACACGCTAAGACATGCAGAATAGAGCTGCATTGGAAATCATTTAGTTCATCTGAGGTACAGTGGGGGAAAACATTCAGGTCAATTGATTTTTTTTTTGCAACATTTTAAAAAATATATATATATTTACTAAATTAGTCTAAATTTAAAAACAAAGCCATTTTGAAGTGAAAAACATGAATTTTTAATTTAAAAAATGTCAAAATGGGACATTTCAACAATTTCATCATTTTTCTAAAAACGCTTTGAAATTAGAGATTTCTTGAAACCAACCCTTTCTCTCAACCAGTTTCAGTTTCAACAAATCAACATTTTGTTGAAAAATTTCCTATCAGCTGTAATGTAGTAGATAGCCCATCCCCTTAATTGGACTCCATTATAACTCCTCATGAAGGATTTGGACAGTGACCTCTTTATTACATTTTTGAAAGAGGAATAACCTGAGCAGCGCATTTCCACCCTGTGTTCCACTGTTGGCTGTGGGTTTGGGTTTTTTGGTTTTTTGCATATGCCTATGTACATCTTTAGTTACAATTTAATCCCAGATGTTTAACCAAATAAATAATATACACCTGGAAATCAAAGAGATGATTACAAACAGAAACTTGAGATCCAAACACCCTTGTACTTTTAGGGCCCTACCTACACTATGAAATAATAGACACATATTTCACCATTAGTGCAGTTCCATGACTGCTCACAAGAGTGGAAGCAGCAGCGTAGACCAGGTTGCACCACTTTCCCCACCATATCGCTTGAGCCCTGTCTACCCTTTCATTTCCACCAATGCCAACACTGGTGGAAAATTAGCAGCCAGATTTTGCTGGTATAAATGTAGCCTGTTAGTGCTAGAAATCTAAGCTAGGATCTAGATATGAATTTTTCAAACGACCCATTTTTCTGTAATTGGTCAAACCAATACCCCATATCCAAACAATCTCACGCTTGAGGATATTCAGCATCTAGAACTGGATCCAAATGCTGCCTTGAGCTGACCACTGGTGAAGATGCCTCTTTCTAGGTTTAGCCTGTCCTGCATGGATTGCGAGTAATAATGCTGGGCCAAATCCTAAAATCGTGACTCTTACCTCCACGGTTTTTTTTCAGAATAAGAGCTCAGTAAAAACTAGATAAGAACCTCAGGGTTTAGTCTGTGCATTTTAGAACCCCAGTGAATGCCTTCTCTTGTTGTTTGTTACTTTTTTTTACCCTACTCTCAAAATATTAAAAATCAAGAATAGTCAGAAATCGGTCTAAAATAACGTAATTGTTGATGGACAATTAGGAATCAGAAATATATTTAATATTTTTAAACCTTTTTTTAAACAGTCATGCTTGTATGTTGTATCTCTCTGTTCCTTAAGGTCCTGTTAGAGTGCAGGCATCACATACTAGCTAAAGCCACAATACTGTGACTTGTACACCTGCATCTACATGGAGCCTAGCTGGCTTCAGTAGGGTTCTGCCTGGGGTTTACCCTTGTGCAACATGTTGTGTTCATCTCTAATCTAATTAAGATAAGAGCCTATTACTGCCACTAACTGATGACATTACTCCTTCAGACCCTAAGATAGCAGAGTACTTGAGCACACATGTAATTTAATTTGAGTAGTCCCATCAAAGAGAACAGGACTATGTGTGCGCTTAAAGTTATGCATGTGCTGGACCAAGGTCTTTGCAATGAAGGCCCTAGTGTGTAAAGTGGAAGAGGTCAGAAGGGGTTGCACACTTGGAGGGGGTGGATTGTTTTAATTGAGCTGGGTTACTGAAGGGCACGTTTTAAGAACTGTGTTACCAAAGTTGCTGATACCAAATTATGGTATACCAGCTAGCACATCCAGGACACTACTGTAATATAAATGGTAACCATTAATAGATGAGGTTGTCACTCTGCTCCAAACTCACACCATGAAGCATTCTGTTTTGCTTTCACCCTGGAGGCAGAAATAAAGAGTGACGTATCCCTCATGACAATGAATTCCTTGACTTTTCTGTCAGTCACATTAATGCTATTAAAACGTATACTTTTTTTTTTTTGCCTTCTTTGGATTGTAACTTTGTTTTGTCTCCTTATTCTACCCCAATCCATTGTCTTCAATTATTACCCATGCCACGAACAATCACCAATGAAGCAGCAAAAATCCTGTTCAATTGTCTGGAAAGCAGCTGTAATCCCATAATGCTGCCAGTCTCTCAGCACAGTGTACTAGCTGCAACATGCAAGGTTATCGACAACATTCTGAAAGAGCTCTAACTTGCATCTTACATTTGGAAAGGCTTTGGAAATTTACCTTTTTTTTTTAAAAAGCACATGAAGGAAAAGGTAAAAATTAAGAAAGGCACCTGAGGGTATCCCCCAGAGAGGAACCTGCACTGAACGTTAGGAGGTGTACACATTCTTATCTTGCTCTCTTTAAATTGTCATATAGCTACATAGTTCACAAAACATTACTAGAGCAGATGACTTCTAAGGTATCTGTAGGAAAAATCTAAAAAAAACACCCCTATTTTTCGATAAATTAATATTCATAATAACAAAAAAGCAAAACTATTATTATGAATAATCATTTAGATTTAAATAATAAAAATATGCCTATACAAGGCACTCAGCATCCTAACACATCATCCCAAAATAATTAAAATAATCATTCAAACAAGAAGTCAGTCAGCTAGCCACCTAAAGGTAACTTTCCCAATCCTTCATTACTCTGGGAAGCATACCCTAAGCCCTCTCAAAAAACTCTATCAAACATATGCAGCTTACTCAGACAATCACCACATTTGTGGTATTAGTAGTAGGCATAGTATTTAAAATCACCGTTTGTTTTTTAAATGACCTATTTCATGTAGAGAAAAATATATTTACTGTGATGTTACTTGTATTTTAAACTCTTAAATGGTCTGCTTCTTTTTCAGATAGTAAACTCATCAGGGCAGGGACTATCTTTATTTTCCTGTTCTGTATAACACTGAGCACATTGTTGGTGCGAAGCAAATTATTAATAAAATGAATGTACTAATAACATTATGTATCTTGTAATATATTTGTAGGTGGACAGAAGATACAAGGAGGAGTAAAATTGTTTAGAAATTCTTGACTGGTCCTGTGACTTGATGTTTTTACTGATGTTAATGTTCCAAAGAAAGATATGACACACATAGCAAGTTTCAATGTTTTTTAATTAAAGATCACAATTTTAAAAGATCTGCGTAAGGAAAAATAAACAATTCTTTTGCATTTATTCTCTGCATATTTCAAGATGAAGATAGAAGAACCAGAATATATAGATCATTAGATTAGATAAGCATGAACAACAATAGCAGTGATTAAACTTGAAACCACCATATCTAACTTCTGAGGAGAGTTATTTTTATTATCAATAATTTAGTAGCAGTTCTCAGACTTTAATTTAAATAGGGAAATGTGAATTTATTGGGGAAAAGTTGTATTAATATGACAATAACATATAATTCTTGCTGGTTTTTAGCCAATGTGAAGCATATTTTGGATTTTGAAAAGGAATTAGACTCTCCAGGTCAGCCTTCTAAGCTAGTTAAATATGGACCATGGAGCTCTTCCCAGTATCTCTCCTTGCTGAATTGTAATAAATTAAGTTATGTTCATTGCCTTTTCCAGCCTCACCCAATTTCTCCTTGGACCTGTCTCTTCTCCAGAAGAGTTCCAGGCATCAATTGTACCTGCATTTATAATTTGAAACCACCCAACTGGCCCAAAGAATTTAGCGCCAGCCCCTTTCAAAATGTTGAGCTGACTGGCTGGCTCGGAGGTGACATACCTTATACTGACCTCCTCATTTCCTTAATTTTCTGGAGATCACTCCTATTGGTTGAGCTGTAAATATTTTCTAGTTGCTTTGAAAGTACCATAGCAAGATTTTGTTTCTTTTTTTCCTTTGTGCATTTTAGACAGTTTATGCTTTCATTCTCAAAACAGATTTTATCCTAATAAAGGCTTTTATTACTATTATTCACCAGTCATTACACAGCATTAGACTATTATGTAGTATAGACTGACTTTCATAGTGAGAAACCTCCCTTTTGGTATAAAATGGAGGGGGAAAAGGAACCCAATATAAACAGAACAGTTCATTAAAAAATAGAGATTCAGCTTTAATTTTTTTAAGCATTGCCAAGGCTGCCACCTACGCTTTTCAAAACTTTGTTATGAAAAGTCACTGGCATGAGGAAAAAGAAAAAAAATATGGGCATGAAACAGTCTCCAGTCACATTTTGATTGCCAGACGATTGACAAAATAATTTGTACCCGTCGATTTTCATGAAGGAAATTTTTACAATGGATTTGCCAAGCAGATTTTTAATTTTAATCAGTAATGAAAAAATGACAACATGGATCACAACAAGACATCAGCCGTTAAATGGGCTTTCGCAATTGCTGTCAGGACGACTCCATTAGGGAGCCGTACCTTTGTGGGCATCAATCACATTCTTCAAACTCTTGTACATCTTCGAGATTTAATTAGACAGTTAAGTTCTTTACTAGCAATTTGCAAAACTGTCATTTACCAAAAGTGCAAGACACTAAAAAAAAAAGAGAGAGATTTCTTACAAGCCCTAAGAGAATGTTTATTTCATTTCTGGGAGAGGTTTTAAAGCTAACATTAACCCTCACTAAATATCTGACCAGTGACTTTGAAGATTAATTCCTTCTGCAGACCAAAATCTAACACAGCAGTGTCTCAGATGCAACTGTGAGCCTTAAATCACCATGTGACAGCAAAAAAAATGCAGACGAGGAAGGTTGCATTTTTGTTTATGTATATTGCCTTTTGCAATTTTGTGTGTGTGTGTGTGTGTGTGTGTGTGTGTGTGTGTGTGTGTGTGTGTGTGTGTGTGTGTGTGTGTGTGTGTGTGTAGAACTGTTCAGCTTTCTAAAATAATTGGTATACATGGTTTGGAGACAGATAATGAACTTTCAAAAGTGTTTCCATTTAGGATATGTATGAAATCACCTGTTTTGTTTTACCCAGCACATTGCTCACTAAAATCTGTAATTTGAAGGTGGATGTCACACAGGAAACTCTGAGGCTGACATTACTGCATGGTAAAGAATCTGTCCTACTAGTGCTCTGAACTCCTGAACTCTGCTGATGGCTGAGTAGCAGCTTCAACACAAGCAGCTAAATGCTGCACTTATTTCTCTGTTGGCTTTGGATTTTCATTGAACATCTTTGAATTTCTAGGGCGGGGGCTATTTCTTTTTTTACACCGTCTTTGCTTGCTTGCTTGCTTGCTTGCTTGCTTGGACACTTTGGGCCTGATTGGCCATTATTGAAATCAAGTGGAGTCTTTCCATTGCCTTCAACAGGTTTGGGATCAGACACTCTGTTTTTATTTTTAGCTAGCAAATATTCAAAGCTTTCACAGGACTTCAGATAAAAGCACTTAGTAATTCTTTTAGACAAATTGTATCTCTTTTCCTTTCAAAGATTTCCAAAAATAAATACTGTAGTATCCTTTAAATAAACTTTGGCATACTATTTAGCATATGCATAGAATGCATATAAAAGGTGGATTGTGAAAAAGCAATTCCTCACCAATGCAAAATGTGCCCTGAGCACAAATGCACTGTACAGAGTTACTTTCAGGCTGAAGTTTTCTTGAAGTGATTTTTTCTCTCTTTGGTGGTGGTGGCAGTAGTGGAGAGAGGGAGTGGGAATTCTCAATATTCTTATAAGTCTTTGGCACATTGAAATAGCACATCAGACACCAGGCATTAGAAGAGTAGAGCTATTTATTAGTCACCACCAATCTGAACTGACATAGGAACATTTTCATATTTTGCAATTACGCCCTCACAAAGATTACCTGTTCTCACCTGTACAAAATCCTTATTGCTTTACCGAAGGAGACAGATGACTGTCTCATTATTCAGGCAATATTAATTTTTTGCCTTCCCAAGCAACCACAATGATTATCATGACAATATCAGGACCCTTCTGGATGAATGTAAGACTCATTTCATGTAAGCAGCATGTGAAACTTTATGCTTTGCACCTCTCCATCATGTAACATGTGTGTCCATCCTTACCAGCAATATGTTGGAGATGGGGAGAATGGATGGCACATAACCTGATGAGGAAGTGGAGGCAAAAACAAATGCAGCACAGCAATCTGTGAGTGAAAAACATTGGCCATGGGCTGCATTCATTAAAACAGCCTCTGGGAACTTTGGTATGTGGCCACCAGAACTTCCTTGGAGCACTATAAGTGAAATTACTCCCATATTCACCACATGGCTTTTGAGTTAGGGCATACACGTGCATTGTATATCTACATTTACACTAGCATTCCTCGTAATAGCGCAGAGGCAATCAAAGAGAAGTAAATAGCAACAACGTGAAACAGTCCTTTTCATCTGCAATGAGCTTCCTAAACGTTAGTTAGTTAATCCCTTCATCACCCATATGGGTAAGTATCAATATCAGTATTGATGATTTTACAAATGAGGATATTGAGGCAAATGAGAAAGTCTGCACTAGAGGTGGCATTAGTGCACAGGTCCTACTGGCTCCTAAGCAGCGTTGATATGATTAGACCACACCCTTCTCGTAACTGCTTTAACTTTAAAAGAAAAAGGCTCTTTGTTTAAGAAGAAGGGGTTTTTACTACACAAATTTATTCTAACCATTTGAAAACTATTCTGACTGTACATTAAAACTCCACTCTCTCCCAATTACAGAGACATATAGGGCCAAAGTATGGAGCCCTTTCCCATCCACAGACGAGGTAGCTGTAATATGGCTGTAGAGAGCAGAGCCATCCAGCATTGCAGATAGCACTAGCAGCCCCTGAGAGGGCATAGCTGTGTGGGCTGGAGACAGGGGTGGCTCCAGGCACCAGCACAGCAAGCGCATGCTTGAGGAAGCAAGCCATGGGGGGGGCAGCCTGCTGGTCCCTGCAAGGGCGGCAATCAGACTGCCTTCGGCAGCTTGTCTGCGGGAGGTCCGCCGGCCCGGTGGTTTCGGCGGTAATTCGGTAGCGGGTAAGCTGAAGCCACGGGACTGGGGACCTCCCGCAGGCAAGCCGCCAAAGGCAGCCTGACTGCCATGCTAGGAGTGGCAAAAAAGCTAGAGTCACCCCTAGCTGGAGACATGGTCATGGCCCTGCTCCCTGCCTACCTATGCTGGATGCACTTTCTTACTGATGAAGCAAGAGAAAAAAATATGATACTCAAAGACCTAATGCCTCTAGGCACCACTGCTTGAGCATTGTGCTTCCTCCTCCTTCCCAGCATACCACAGACTCCTCTGTGGCATATTTTTGCCTATTAAAGTTAGAGATGGAAAAGACCTATTAAGTCATCCAATCTATCTCCCTGAATTTGCATTGCTCAATAGTTTTACTCAGACAAAATTTCCAGTGACTCATAGGGCGTTTCACCTAAGTCTTATGTAAAGACTGCTGGATTTAGCCATATGATTGTCGGTCCAACACAGTACATGAAGAAATACCTCTAGTTTCAGGAGATAAGCCAACAAGCTAGTATGGGAAACCCATAGGAGTATTCTGTGAATCAGTTCTCTCCGCTTATACAAAGGCTGCAGCAGACACATTCCACAATCTACCTGGCCACGCCTCTTCCCCAGGTACTACTGCCAATTTTTCAGACTCTATTGGCTCCCTGAAGAATCCCTAACAGATTGGAAGTTGCAGCCACAATCTGACCTTCCACCTTGGTGGATTTACCATCCCCAACAGCACTTCTTCCTGTTTGCCCCCAACAGAAGTCACTGTAAAGCAGAGTGGATTTAAACCATCCATGTGTACAAAGCACTTTGAGATCAGTGCAGAATATGAAATTTACATTTAGACCTATGCAAAGCCTGGTCCTTTCAGCCTCAAGCCCCTGAATATTTCCAATATCTAAATGCTATATAGAGAGCTCACTCAGACAGCAACAAAGCAGATTTGAGGGAAGATTATACCCTCTGTGAAAGATGCCTTTATGGCCTGAGTGTGTCATTCGCTATTGATCTAAGAACCTCTCAAATTTCATAATGCAAAAATATTTGTGGCTATCCTGATGGGATGGAATGTTGCCTAGGACAAAGTCTTGGTTAAGAATTGCATCCATGGCTAAAAGCCTTGAGCTGATTGGAAAATAGGTCTGATCTGGAAATAATCCATTTAAAGAGATACGGTGAAAGTTGGTAAGGCCAAAATTTGCTTTAATTTCTTTTCTCTTAGTGTCTCAACCAAAGCCCATTGAAGTCAACAGCTGTCTTTTCATTAACTTTAGTGGACTTTTGTTCAGGCCCATGTTCTTTTGAAGAATCTAAATAAATCTTTTTACATTCGTTTTTCCAAAGCCAACTATTTTCTTTTCTTAAAACATGCACAAATACACACTACTGCTATAGTGCTGCTGCTTCTTCCAAGGGTGGCATCCCCAAAATGATACAGGTCTAGCAGGAGAAGAACCTAGCTATAAGGCACTGGCAATCATGATGACCAATATTATCTCATTGTTCACCTCTCGCTCTCCCATCTGTCTATAGCCATCTGTCCCTTGTTTCATGCTTACATTGTAAGCTCTTTGGAGCAGGAATTGTCCTTTCATTCAGTGTCTGTACTGGGCCTAGCACAACAGGATCCTGGCTCCTTGTCTTGGGTTCCTAGCCACTCTGGTAATATAAATAAAACAACAATAAAAATAGCAAAGTGTGACAGAATTCACCATTTCTCATGTGTTCATCTGGAGTTTCAGGTTCATGTGAATCCAAAACTGTGTGTGACACTGAGCGGTTTGAAGGACTTGTAAACAAACCTGTGGTTTGTGAGACAGACTCATCGGCTTTCCATTGTAGGACTAATACTGCAAGCAGTGCTGAAATATGGAAAAAAGAATGGGAAACAATGGATAAAAACTAGACCTATATCCTCAGTTGGTGTACATCAGCATAGCTCCATTAAAGTCAGTGGAGCTGTGCCATTTTATATCAACTAAGGATCTAGACCCTTATGTTTTCCTTGGATGTAGCAACATTTCATACAAAGAGCCATTCAGCATGGTTTCTTTTCTATAGTCTTTTACCCTGATTATCTGACTAGCTACCAAAACAAATAAATGAAAATAACCCAACACCAATGTCTATTGTATCATATCCACAAAGGATCCTGTTATTACATATGCAGAAGTGGAACATTTAGAAAATAAAACATGAAGCCGTTTGAGTCTCTAAGGTCAATTACAACTGCTCTGATTTAAAAGGATTACAGTGACGCAGGCTCTGTGCAATAGTTTCCAGTCTAATTACAATTTAGAAAGAATCTTCATTGTTGTAAAAAATATTTAATGTGCCTGGGCATTTAGCAAATAAGCTAAATCCATTTTTTTTTTGGTCACAAAACATGATCGCGTACAATTCTCTGCGCTGTTTACAGTGAGCAAAATTACACTCAAAGCCACCTAGTTAGATTGTTCTGAATTGGTAGTCAAAAGTGATTCTGATAGAGCTGAATTTCAGTGCCTCCACGAGTGTGCCCTTACTAATCGCAGACTACAAGAATAGCTGCAAACTCCTAAGCTTTATGCATAAAAATCCAGCAAGAGAGCGAGAATGTCCAGTCTTATTAGGATTATTTGCTGTCTAATGGAGGTCAGCACCCCAATACAGTTTAACAATATAACAGGAATACACCTAAATGAATGTCAGTTTTTACAGTATTACGTTATTTAGAAGTAATTACCCCAGCATGTAGATACTATAAATGTAGGTGTTAGGAGTATGGGAAAATAATCTGCTTTGTTCATTCAAATTGATGGTTTGCCAACCACCTATAAAATTAGTGACAGTTGCCAGCATTTTACATTATGTGTGCAAGTAAGAGGTTGATGCAGGTCCTTTTTTGGTGTAGGAAATTTTAAAATAAAGTTTAGTGCTTATAAAAAATGTAGGCTTAAGAGTACTGGATGGAGTGTTCTCTCTAGCAACACAAGGCTGAAACAGTGCAATGGAGACTGAACGGACCCACACACACACACATCCACCACAACTCTCCAAAGGGACTCAGTCCTGACCTAGCAAGGGTGTAATTCAGTCTCCATGCCCAGGGTAATGATCTATTCTAAACTGGCCTTGCTGCTGAGATTTCCAGTAAGGTTGCCAGTTATGATGATGGGTTTTGTGATGTGTAGACACCTGTCTTGTAGGAAAATAGTCTGAAACTACCAGCTGTTTTGACATAGGACACTGATCAATCTAGGCTGGATTCGAACCAGTCATGTAGGGCAAAGTTCCATTGGCCATTGCCAACACTCAACCATCTTGGTGAACACCCCATATACTTGGTGGCAAGCTAAACCTAAATTCTGCAGCAATGCCCCTGAATTTAGCAGTCAGCAAATTGAAAGGTTTGCAGCAACTTGGTTTAATACTTTAAAACTGAAAATGTTAATGAATTGTATTTTTCATTTTTATATCTAATCATTACCGTCGCCCCTATGTTACTTTGATATTAAATTCCCAATTAGGGAAGGTATGTGAGGCAATTTTGGATTGTGCAATCAGCACACTTGCAGCTTGTTTCAGTTAAAAGGACCAGAGATGAAACAGCGTGGACATTTAAACTCCTAGCTTTACATTACAGCACTGATAGCACATTGAATAGAATTGCAGACTTCATATGTCTCAGTTAGTGTTTCAGGCTGCCTGCAGATCCAGGAAGACAATGCTGCCTCGTTTTACACTAAACTCACATTTTCCAGGTTATCTTCACAAACACGAGGGCTAGAAACATGATTTTTTTTTAAATGAACAGTTAGATTCTGCTGTGCAGTTCTGAGGAGGGCTATGTGATAAACAACATGGCTGCAAAACTGCAGAATCCTGAGCTTTTAAAAATATATAAAACTAAAACTAAAAAAAGTAGATATGTTCTTTCATCAAACAAAGGAAGATGATTTGTTGTCAGACAGGTGGAGGCACGCATTGCATTACAAAATGGAAAATAAGGAACACTGGTCTAGCCATTTTATCATGTTAGCATAGTCCTCCTTTTACTCAATATCGTGATATTTGCCTGCTTTACAAAACTCCTGCATACTGATTGGGGCTGCAGATGCTTAAATTATCTATGAAGAGTTTATAACCCAGAGAGCGCCATTTCCTTTACTAAGACTGGGTACAGATTTGTCCATTTTTTTAAATAAAAAGCATTACAAAATAGATACCAGGCATTTTTGTTGTTATGACAATTTGGCATCTTCTGAGCAAATGTATTTACTTACTATATATACACATCTTCAAGCTGTCAAGTAATTGGACAACCACTGCCCTTTCCTCATGTTACAAGTTTGATTGAAATGGCATAGGCCAGATGCCCAGCTCTCTCACAGATTCTTTAATTAGAGGGTCTCCTGAACCTCCGAACCACTAGAATTTAAAAAAAAAAGAGCAATTAACACTTTTCTAGGGCCCCTTTCGTCCATCTGTCACAGCACAGGTGAAAAAAATATGATAATGGATCCTTTCTAAACAAAATGCTGGACTCTGTGTGTGCTCTCTTCCATTCAGTACATCAATAACATTCCCTCCTCCTCCTACCAGAAGAAAAGCCTCTAGGTTTTCTAATATGCTAACTACATAGTACATTGTCTTGGGGAGAAAATCATGTGAAAGCTACACAGACGGGCACAACATGTTTTTAATCACCCCTATTTCCATCAGGCAGGAAAGCCTCACAATTCTATAGCTCAGTTTGCCAGATACAATGGCTTGACATGTGAGGGCATTCCATTCCCCACTCCCACCCCCGCAGCCACACTCAGTATCAAATAAGATCTGTTATCAGCCTTAGTTAGATCATAATGAAATAATTGCAGGACTCAACTGAAGGTGACTGCAACACAGTGAGGTGAATTAATTTTCCCACCACAGCAGAGCATGTCAGATGTGGCCATGGGCAGGTCAATCTGTAATTTGGGGAGGGGGGTTGGGGGGTGAATGTGTGAAAGAAGTTGACTAGATTTCAGTACAAAATTGAAAAGGGTATTGGGATTGCTTATGAAGAAAAGATGGTGTTTGTGTCTCAATAATTCTGTACCATTTAAAAAGTAGACAAAAAATACAGTAAAATGGAAATAACTTACTTGCATAGGGGATGGAAAAAAATCCCAAAGCACTTTAGAAACTTCGACAGGGATCCACACCATACACAGTCAAATTCATGCCATGGAAAAGGCTGAATGTTTTTAATTAGGGCCCAGGGGTCAGGGCTAGAAAGTTAGAGGCATATGCTTCTCTTGATCTACAATAGAACTTCAACCCACATCAATGAGAGCTTTGCACAAAGATAAATATGGCTCCAGGAAGCATTTTGGATCCAGACCAGCTTTATGGTTCAAGGTTTGGATGTGAGGCTAAATTAAGGCTAAATTTAGGGGTTATCAAAAAAATCCAGTTATTTTTCACAGGAAATTTTGGGGGATTATTTTTTCCTTTGAAAGTTTTCGCTTGTTTTGTTTTTGATGGAAAACAAAAAATGAAGAAAAAAAAGTCTTAAAGACAATATTGATTTTTAAATGGTGTCAATAAAATATTTTCAGTTTTCAAAAACTAAAAACTGAACTTTATCAAAATGCAACAATTTGTAATGTAAAATTTAAAGTTTACAGTTTCTGATTTTTCATAGAAAAATAATTTCAACCAAAATAAAAAATGTCCATGTAAAAATTTCTACTGGTGCTACTCCATGGCACCAAATTCTGACGCATTGCTCTCATAGTATTTATCTACAGGGGTGGCTCCAGGCACCAGCACACCAAGCACATGCCTGGGGCGGCAAGCCACGGGGGGCGCTCTGCCGGTGGCCTCCAGCGGCATGCCTGCGAAGGGTCCGCTGGTCCCGCGGCTTCGGCGGACCTCCCACAGGCATGCCACTGAATCCACGGGACCGGGGACCTCCCGCAGGCAAGCCACCAAAAGCAGCCTGCCTGCCATGCTTGGGGCAGCAAAATACCTAGAGCAGCCCCTGTTTATCTAGCCATAGAATGGGAAATGAATACAGTATCTCCAATACTATGGCACAGCAATATTTGATAAAGGTTAAATTTTTGAACAGCTGCTGCAGAAAAAGAATATTGCCTCTGCACTAAGCAGTCTAGAGCTAGGTGGCAGTTTACAGTCTGGGTACGATGGTTTGAAAAAAGTCATTTGAGCTGAGGGAGCCTCACAACTTTCTTCAACTCACAGAAATTCTATGCCAAAGTCCATTGTAGTCATGAAGAGGAAATAATGCCTTGCCTCAAGAAATGGAATACTGGTGAAAAGGGTCACCAGTAATTGCAAACTATTAAAAGGGGAGGAGAAAACTGTGGGGGTACCAACAGAATCATAGGGTCGGAATAAAATTAGAGATTTAACCATGGTGATTCTAACTTAACATACACAGGATTGCAGTGATTACCAAAAATTGAAATTAGGAAGAAACTTTGCCTACCCTATACTATGGAAAGGACCCCCCATTTGCCTCCTGAGTCTAGAACAAGGATGATCTCTTAGGATCAATTGGGTGATGCGTGCTGTATCAATTGCCTGTGAATGGGTGATGGTGGTAGGACATAATACCACTGGTGGTGTATTTTCCTTCCCATCTTCTCTTTCCTTGTTCCAGTATAAATTGGAGCACTGGAGAGGGTGCTTAGAAAGAAGAGAGCTTGGGGGTGGAACAGTGTTCTGGCTTCTCTTATTTAGGGGGAAATGAGATTAGGGCAACTCAATGCATATTTTATTTTCTCTCTTTATTTGTACAGGTTTTTACCAGTAAAAGTAAGTTTGAACCCAAAGCTGGAAGCTCTTAATTACAGAGCAAGCAGACTCAAGTACCTAAAACACCCTTAACTATTTATCTATCATTTTTCTTTAGCAACATTCCCAGTCCAGTCACCTGAGAGGATCCAAACAGCCACTTAACCAGCTGGGATGAGGATAAGTGATAATCAGGCACCCTTGCCTCAATCCCCATCCTTAGTATCAAGCATTGGGGATGCTCTTCTCATGTACATCCTCACTGGTAGCCCTACAGAGAGCAGGATCCTTCTTCACACTGGTAAGGGCTCTTCAGACTCCAGAAGTACATTCAATCTGCATACTCCACAGCATACCAGTGAATCTTTAAATAAACTTTAAGAATAACATCCGTCTGTTTACTTCATTCATAGATTGTTGGCTCATTGGGGTGCTGCCATTAAGTTTATTTTTTCAGACACAGGACTATCCTTATCTATCTCCTACACCTACTCCCGGAACTAGGGTCTGATAATATTGAGGCACATCAGTAGAGAGAAAGATCAGGAAACAAGTCAGTCTGCATATGATATTCATTAACACGGCTTTACCCTGTGAGCCAGGCTAGTATGAGAGGCACTGACAGCTCTCCCTTCATGAAGAAGGAGAGGAGGAAGAGAGGATAGTGAAGGAAACTCTTATCCTTCCTACTCCCTGTATGGTACAAAGTCCTTCCCACTCTCTATCCCCCACGTGCTTTGCCTCAGCCTAAGATGCTGGCTTCATCCTGCTACACACTGCTCCAGCTTTTCAGGGAGAACAGACAGCACAGTCTGAGGCAACATGTAGTGATGCCTCATGGAAAACACTGAATCAGACTACTTTTAGAGTTAGTTCTATCTCCTGTATATTTTCAGGTTGTTCTCTTCTATGTCTCATCATTTGAGAAGCCTATTAGCTCTGGCAGATTCTGTTAACCTTGGGGCCTGCCTCTCACTTCAATCTTCCAGGCATTGTGGGCCTCCCTCTCAGTGCATGTTGCTGACAGGGAAAGATACAAAGTGTCAGATTCTCATCCCTGACTCCCCCAGAATGCTTCTGAGGACACCCCCAACAGCTCTGTGACAGAACTGGGGATGGCGAGGTGTAGGACAGAAGTAGCAATGTTTGGAGGGCATGGAATGCACAATGTGATCTGATCTCCAGCTGTCACAGCAGTCCCTGTTGGCATAACTCAAAGCAACCTCTAGGGTGCTTTAAATTACATGAAGGCACTCCAGAATCAGGGGAGCAGAAAGGTGGCTGAGTCACCATTTCTTCCTGCTGTTCTCCATTGACTCTGGGCAAAGTTCAGTTTTTCTGGCTTGTTTTCCATTACTCCCACCTGCCACTCCCATGCCTGACCATAACAGAGAGAGAGAGACCTTAAAAAGAGTAAAAATAAGACTATTCAGTTATAGCAACTCACTGGCAAAGGACAACACAGAAACATTGCTCTCTGTAGCTCTCCTTCTCCGTAGTTTTATCATCCCACTCTTCCATCCTTCTCTCCCAGTGCCACATTGTGATGTCTTACACATGATTCTCTCTGATTTAGACTGTAAGACCTTCTGGGCAGAGACTTTGTCTTCCAATGCAAAGTGCTTCTCTTCACAATATAGCTCAGTCTGTCTCCTTGTTACTTACCATTCTCCCTCCTCTCTGACTAACTCAGCCTCTTAATTTTCTATCTGACATATAAATCCTCGCTTCAAAAATTATTTACATTGTTGAAGGGCTTGAAGCTACAGTAGCCAGAATGTGAAGTTTTCTATAAATGGCACGAATGCTGATTGCTAATACGTGTTAATTGGTAATATTTGTGTTCGGTAGGTTCCTGCAATATGTGCTATATCACATTAACTAGCTATTATCCCATGATACCAGATATTAACTATTTGTGGAAGAAGTTAGTGTTCCTCAAGGAAGTATCATTTGTTTAATTAGCCTTTATGAACTGTCTAAATCCGGGGAGTGAAGAGAGCATCCATCCAATGTGACAGGCTGTCAAAAACAGGCAAAGCAAGTATCGTCTCTCCTGTTGTAAATTTTCCTTACAATCAGTCTCATTAGATAATAATCTGAATAATATCAAACTAAAGGGAATTCTGGACTTGATCCAAAGTCCACTGAAGGCAATGGGAGTATTTCCATTGACTTCTGCGGTCTTTGCAGCAGTCCTCTGCTAGTATTAGGACATAATGTTGCCCCTGTGGCCCAATAGTTAGACAATATTAAAAGTCATGTAAGGTTGTTTCGGTTAGGAAGAGAAATCCATGTTACTAGTCAGGTGTATTGTTTGGTGTAATCTGGTTTATTTACAGCCAGTTATGCACAGTCCTGTTTCCCTGTACACTGTAAATCCAGCATTCAAATCAAGAATAGGCAAAGTCCTCCTGAAGAAGGGCCGTGTACTTGACCTCAGGCAGGCCAGAAATGTCAACAGTCACATCCCCAACAACTTTGTCATCAATATCAGAGTCTTCATTATTCCTTCTATACATGCTGGCAATGCAAAATTTGAGGCAATCCTTCTCCAGCATCAGCTTCTGCAAACGCTCAGTGGAGAGGGCTTCAATGCAAGCAATGACCGTGTCAAACCTGTAGATACGGTCCAGCAATTGCCATGCAGTTTCCAAGCTTAGAAATCTCAAAGCCCACTCCCATGAGCTCTGTGCCCAGGAAGCTCTGTCCTTCTGCTTCCTGTCGGGGTCATGCTCACAACTGTTTCTCCAGGCTTCCTGATAGTTTCTATTACTAACACACAGGCTGAAAAAAACTCTATCCTAGCCCCTGCATTTGCAACTAGGGAAATCTCTCAGCCCACATGATTTATCTCTGACCTGCCATGTGCAGCCCCTCCATTGTTTGTAGCTAGTTGTCTTTGATATAAAGGGGTTTGACTGTTTCTTCTGTTGAGCCCAACACAGAGTCCTTAGGACACCCATTGTCTTTAATGAGCTCTGCCCCTGTCTTTGGGCCAAAGATTCTTGATGGTAGCCATTATCACCTTTCAGCCTAACAGAGAGCCAAGGTGGGTGAGGAAATATCTTTTATTGGACTAACTTCTGTTGGTGTTAGCCTAACAGTAATTTAGAAGTAACCACAGGCAGCTTCTGTTTACTCCTTGTGATACCAACAGTCTAGCTTCTGCACTGCTTTTAGAGGGCTGAGGATATATATGAACTTGGGCTATGCCTTCACAGCCAAAATAGGCACGTTTTTACATTGAGATAACATATGTGTGTTAGCTGGCTTGCTTTGAAATCCCCATAGAGACAAGATACAGACAGTTTTTAACCACGGTGTAGCTAGGCAAGGTCAACACTATACCCCCTACCCACAGTTGAACTCACCTAGCTACATTGCGGTAAACACTACAGAGCCTTGCCTGCACTGGAGTTTTACAGACAGATTGCTCAAACACATTAATGATGGCTCTGTAAAAACATTCCTTTTTTGGAGGGAAGACATGGCTGCTTAGTCAGACCAAGGCTATCTCCACTCTGAGGGTGTCTGCCCACTCCCTTTGCCTCTTCTTCCCCACACCCTCCAGCACCACTAGCAGGCTGTATGCTAAGTCCTAGAAAAATACGGCAAAAATGTTCTTATAACAACCAATGGTTTAAATTAGGCAATTAAAAATTTGACGGGAACTCCTGAGATCAAGGACAGACTGGGGACTAGTAAACTTTATTTAGTGCAGAACTGAATTGTCAACTTGCAGTCCCAGAGGCCATACCTAATTTGTTTAATATGCAGCAGCTACCTATGGGCTAGATCCTCTGCTGTGTCCAGTTTATGCAGGAAGTTGGATACTGGTCAGTTATAGAAAACCAATTTTATGTTCCCTAAGCCTTCAGTATAGTGTGTTTGTAGAAGATAGACTTGCTGCTGGTGCTCCCCTTTGTGGCAGGGTATGGTGCAGCAGCACAGTCTTTTCTAGTTTGAGCTAGTGACACTACCACACCCTGTAGTCCTATAGTCTCTCTTATCATGACTCAGCCCTCCTGCCAGGTCATGTTTTAGTCCCATGCCTTCCAGGGTCACAGAAAACCCAAAAAATAATAGTTCAATTTCCTTACAAAAGAACTTTATCCCCAACTTTGGGGGCTATGTTCCACACATCCTTCTCTCAGGACTCTCAGTCATCCTTATTTCCTTCTCAGGGTCCTCATGCCACCTTACCAGTGGTTGGTAGGGTAATTGAGGTTTACCTTCGGCCCTGGGTTCCAGTCCAAGGACTCTAGAAAAGGCAGTAAAGGTTCACACCACCAAATTCTTTGCAACCTACTCCCTCAACTTCTTCCTACCAAGCCTGCCATCAGGCCTGTCCCACAGGCCTCTCTAAATTCACCCTTCTTTCAGGGCCAGGACTCACAGGGATCCTAACTTGAATTTCCCAATAAAGCCCAAAACAAAAATGCAAACTTAAACCCAATTCTACCCACCTCAGGCTTTCTTCCTGCTCTGTTCCTCAGCTGAATGCCTCCAGGGCCCTCCTCTTGATGTCCAGATCCTGCCCTATTATCTGGGCTCATCACCACGAAAGCCTGCTCCACCTCCGGTGGCTGCTTTGTATCTCTCCTGGCCTCCTGCTAGACTTTTTCACCTAGGAGAAGGTTCCAGGGCCAACTCTCCCCCTGGGCTTCTTCCTTGACCCTCTATACTATTTAGTCCCAGAGGATGACTGCAGAGTTCCATTCTCCCTGAAATCACCCTTGTGGGCCAGACGTCCTGCCTTTACAGCAATCATCCATCTCCGCTCCCAGATGGGATTCATCTTTAATTAGTGCTGGCTTCCCCTCCAGGGGCAGCCAGGTGAGTTAATTGGCCTCTCAGGCCCACGTCAACCCTTTTAAAACCATGCTGGGGTATATACCCTATTACAATGTTCTGCAAGTCCTGCACATTAAAATTGTTTAATACCTGTTAAATGCTGTCTTTGAAGAGCTGTATGCACTATTGTTGTAGCCATGTTCATCCTAGGTTATTAGAGAGATATGGTTCTTTTAATAGAAGCTTGTCTCTCTCACCAGGAAAAATTGGTCCAATGAAGGGTATTACTTCCACCACCTCCTCTGTCTTTCAAAAGCCTTTTTTTGTGTCAGACACAGCCACATTTGGTTAAATCTATCAACCTTTGCAAGGTATTAACATTTCATATAACTGCTGTTTGTGATAGAACTACAAAAGATGAAATAAAGGAAGATGAAACACTTGCTTTGCCACCATGAGTTCTGTACTGCCATAAGTCCTATTTGCATAAAGATATACTATAGAGAGATTTCATATAGCTATGCTTGTCAGACATCTTGCCATAGCTTTTTTGAGTAGTTCTACCTTCCATTCATTGTATTTACAAACAATATTGCCACCCATAAAGCTATGGAAGCAACACACACAGTTCCAAACTCTTTGTTTTTACTATTATACATACATATTTTCCATGTTCACTGAACTACCCCATATGCAATATATTTTTATAATGATTTCCAATTAAATATCACTAGCTCAATCCTACCATCTAATTTTTTACTTAACTTCAAAGGCAATGAAGCAACTTCTACACCAAATTAATTACGTCTATTATCACTTAAAGAAATCCATTTAATTCTGTCAAGCCTGGCAAATGACATAAAAATGTTGGTTTGATAACATTAACATCAACAACTTAAACTGTATTTAAAATGGGGGGAAAAGTAGAAATAATTAATTGTGCAGCACAAATCTGCCCAATATGAAGTGCTGTGCATGTCTGGTTTTCCAATAAACTGATCTGTTTTCGTGGTCACATTATTCTTGATGTCACCATACATCAGGGTGTTGCAAAAGGAGCATAATGAAAAATTAACAATGGGACTAATATGAAAAGTTAAGTGAGCGGAGACAGGAGAATACCACCAAAAGTTAGGAAAACTAATGTAGGCCATTGAAGAGAAAGTGAGATTTTATCATTATGTCTAGAGGGAGCAGGAGTGGGCTGATTGAAAAGTATATAATATTTTTTCCTGTAAAAATGTGTTAATGGTGTTATTAAAAAAAACAAGAGGGAGAAAACCAGGGGAAATAAATGGGGTATTGGCCAGTATTTACATGTTAAAAAATATGAGAGAGACAGAGATTCCCCATCTGTAAAAATAGGGATAATAATACTGACCTCCTATGTAAAGTCTTTTGAGATCTGCTGATGAAAAGTGCCATACAATAGCTAGGTTTTATTTATTTGTTTCTTTATGTAAACCAGGGACTCAGCCCAAATCAGGAGACCCTTACACCGCCCTGATGACACCAGGGCTCTGCTTGGGATAAGGGATATACCTACATCAGTGTGGCTGCAAGACTGAGGCCCAAACTACTTTTTCTTTATTACAAATTGGGGGGAAATAGGTGGTGGTATTCTCTTATCTGCGCTCATTACTCAAACTTCAGTCACTAACACTCTGCCCATCAATAGGCTCAGATAATACAGGAGTGGGCAGATTTTACCAGGATGAACACACAGAACAGGAGAGAAGCAAATGTCACCCATTGGAGAGTAGATAGCAAATTAAAGTAGCCCTCTTTTTGGCTGAAATCTTCAAGGGATGGTGATGACCTCAGACCTGCTGATTCTGATGATGCTTCTGCCAGCTGCCTACCTAATGCTGGTCAGCAGCACCCATGGTGATGGCTGGTGACAAAAGCACTATCTGATGGAGGCTTTCATGCACAGTCTCACCAGCAGTGTTTTTGATTGTTGGTGCTGCCAGCTCTGATCAGCTTGTGGCACACAATGAGACCAGATAGGAAACAAGATAAGATCTGCTCAGAAGTGCAGCACTACACCTTTTGGGTGCTCTATACACCAGTATATCTCTACGCTAATCAAGAAACAAGGCCCAAATCCCACCTAAATCAGAGGCCTAATTCTGCAAATACTTACCAAGCATGCATCCAGATCCTCACCTGCTGTCAATCGGCATTACTCTATTAACTTCAACTGAGCTATAGTGATTTACATCAGCTGGGGATCTGGACCACAGTGTTGACTCCAGAGGGGCAGACCCATTAAACTGAATGGGACTACCCCAGGTAGTAAGCGCTACTCCTGGTAGGAAGTGTTTGCAGGATTTGGCTCCATTTCTGTTTTGTTCATCTTTCAGGCAATATGCAATCCTCCACCAATGTGCCCATACTTACTCATTTTTACCTTTATACCTTTCAGGAATATTTAAACCAAATGCAAATAGAACCCACCTGCTGAGTGTGTGTCACACACCCCTCTCTGTGATGGTTCCACAGAGGATATTACTTTGCTACAGCCCCAGCTCCTGAGCTCAAGTTGTAGCACCTTCTGCTTCTAGCTCTGGAGGCCCCTGGTTCCAGCCCTCTATGTCAGCTAAGATCATAGCTATCACACACATTTCTCTTTTCTCTATGTATTGTACATACCTGATCCCAAGTCCTTTTGAAGTCAATGGGAGTTTTTCCATTGGCTGCCTCAGTGCACATACAATGAAAAGGAATATATCACTTAAACAATATGGGCCAGGTTTTCTCCCCCAGTTCCATCCCCTTTGCACTGCCTGAATGGCACAAAGAGGATGCAATCTGGCCACAACTGGCCCGTGGAGAATTCTCCGGCAGAAGGGAATTCTCAAAAAGCACAAAACTAGCAGAGCTAGCTCTTATGCCTACTGATCCCCATTACCTTCCTGACATGACAGTCATGATGTGGAAAGATGGGAAGACATGCCAGGGGCAGAGAAGGTGAGAGCAGGGCTGGCTCCAGGCACCAGCCCAGCAAGCAGGTGCTTGGGGTGGCCAACAGAGAGGGGTGGCACATCCGGTTTTTCGGCAGCAATTCAGCAGCCGGTCCCTCCCTCCCTCCCTCTTGGAGCGAAGGACCTGCCACCGAACTGCTGCCGAAGACTGAAGCAGTGGTGGTAGAGCTGATTGCGATCATGGCTTTTTTTTTTTTCTGCTTGGGGGCAGCAAAAACCCTGGAGCCAGCCCTGGGTGAGACAATGGGCTCTACTGTATCATGCCAGCTCCCCACTTGTGTACGTTCCCCTAGCTAGCTGTTGCAAATTAGATAACAAGAAGTTCTCTATCTTAGTCTCTGCAGCTGGAGAATCAGGGAGATTTGAATTCCAGATCCTAAGTCCACTCCTGGAAAATGCCCTGGAAGCAGCCCTTTCTGACTTGTTTGGGCAAATTCCATTTGTGCATGCAATGCAAATACAAAATGTTTCCAAAATCGGCCCTTGTAGGTTTAAAATAATGCAATTGTTAGGAAGGGTACAGTATGTCATACAGCTCTTTCCCAGCACCACAGTACATTTCTGACCAGAGTATATTTTATCACAAAGCCCTAAATGGTATCAAAATTATTAATTCAGCCACCTTCAAATAAAGAAAAAAACAGATTCTGCAATAGGATAAAGGTTGCCATATATTAATTGATGCATAAAACATTTCTCTTTCAGAAATAAGAGATGTTCTCTTCTTTCATCTATTTTGAATTTGTTCATTTGGTTTTATTAATTTACAAGAGGTTTCTTTATCTAAGGAAAGAAATGTTGATGTTATCTCACTTTGTCCCTGCACAGTAAGGCCCCAATCCTGCAAGCAAGTGCTTAGCTTTACACATATGAGTAGTCCATTAAAGTTAATGGCATTACACACATATGTAAACTTAAACATGTGATTAAGTCTCTGCAAGATTAAGGCCTAATATATGTATCCACTGCAATTCTCTGAATAATCATGTTCTGTAAATAATTACTATCTTTCCTTATACTTAATCTATAACATTCACAAATATTATTATTTTTTAAATCAACTCAAAGCTATTAGAAGAGCTAAAGAGGCAGTGTCCAATCTGATTTCCAGTCTGCCAGACATGCAGCCCTTCATTATAATAAATAATAAATAATAATAATAATATTAAATGAAAGATAAGGACCACTGTCAAAAATTTCATCATCAAAAGCTGGAAAATCACACAGTGAATCTGTCAGTCATCCGTGGTGGACAGGGTCATGTAAATGAAAGGGAAAAGAATATATAGCATATAGACTATGCTTACATGCTAATAAAAACCAGCCAGGCACAAACGTATATGCACAAGACTGAGCAATTTGTCACTCTGGACTATCATGGTTGCCCCCTACCTACTATGATAATGCCAGTGTTTAAAATAGCCCGAAAGGAGTTCACAGGAGCTGGATGCAAGCACATGGACCAGCTTCTGAATTCTAGTTTAAGTTCCTTACTGTTTCACTAGAACAGGAAAAAATAACACGATGTAAAAACTGAAATAAAAAAGTTGATGAGAAATTAATGTTGGAAAGAGCCCTAGAAAATGAAGCAACTAATTTGAAGATGCTATTGAATCTATTCTGCTGCACTCATTCCTTCTTTTCCATATTTGCCTCTTCTGTACTTTGCTTCCCACCAGTGAAGCTCTGCAAGAGTCCCCAGGATTTCTCTGCCTCCCCATTATGTGCTGTCCCATCTCAGACCTACAGTGCAACATTATCCAAGTCCCCCTGCTTTTTCTCTTTCCCCTATAATCCATTCCCCAGCTCGGAGCTTCGGCTTGGTAGGAATTCTGTTTTTGTTTTCCTCATCTTCACACTTTGTGCACTGCTGAAATTTCCTAAACGCTCTGCATCACTTCAGCCTTTTGACCGCACTGTTTTAACTGAGTCTTCTCTCTTCAAATCTAATAGTTCAATATTGTGCAAGTGCTTATTTAAAAAAAAATAGTTTGAATCCCTCTCCAAAGTTTACAGCGTCTACTTGATGCATAATCATTTCAAACACTGCAGCACTTCACATTTGGTTAAAACCACTTCAGTTTAGAAGTGATTAGAGGTTGAAGATTTGTAGTTTAAAATTTAAATTAAACTGTTTAAAATTATTGGAGTACTTCACACATTTAAAGCAAATAACTTTTCTTTTTACATACAGATCAGGATTCTCAGTAGATGTCTGGCAGAGCTGAGATAGCTAATGTAAAATAATCGGGAGCCAGGATTCAGATTTAAGGCTTTCAAACCACAGTACCAGGTAAAAGAATGTTTGTTAAACATTTTCACAACATCAAGGACTGCAAAAATATCCATAAGACATGTAAAGAAAGAGATGCAGGAATGCATAATGATCATGCATGGTTTAAGCCTTATGCTAAAATATTAACTCATAGATCATCTGTAACCAAAGTCATAAATTTATAAAATGCGCTGCCTACAGCCGGAAGCAAATAAACACCATGTAAACTTCAATTTAGTTTCACTTCAAACTTTCTGGAATTTAATGCTCAAGATAGGTAAGGCAAATTAATAGATGCTAGACAGGCACAAGAACAATAAATCCTGCTTTCTGTCTTGGGTTTTATTCCACCTCCCAATCCACACATACCCTTCTGTTGCCCTCCCAAAATTACACAATGCATCCCCACTATAAACAATGCTGTGAATTTACACTGCACAACGTCTTAGCTGTAGCTTCCCTGTAAACCAACCTGCTATCTATTTTTGTAGAGATGCATCCTTCATTCTTCTGAAATCTGTGTGTGTTTAAGTGCCAAACTGCAGACCACACTTAAAATAAACCAAAAAAAGGAAACACAGTTAAAGGAAAAAGAGATCCCCACCTGCAATATCACACACACTCATACAAACAAACATCGCTAATAGCAGTAATGAACCATGTAGCATGGGCTTGTGTTTTTGGCCTGATAGGTCTGACAAAGCAGGCTGAAAAATAAAATACTCTAGAGCCTACATCACTAATAAAAACAGGCAATTCCAAGTTTGAAATCAGTTGGGAGGGATAGGAGGCAAAAGCTTCTCAGATATATCAAAAACAAATCTTTGTTCCAGTTTTCCATCTCCTCAGGCAGGGTGCTCCACCCTATTAAAGAGCAGGCAAGTCTGCAAAAACAGTCCAGGTTCATTCCTCCCAAAACTTTTTGTTGTTGTTCTTCCTCTGAATCAAGACCTACCCTTCCCATCTTGCTCGTCTGAAAAGTGTTTTGAGATGTCTTGGCTTTTTATTTAAATGACCATTATGTAGTAACTGGAAGCCTTTTTTTTCTCTTGACAATGGAAGATTGAGAGGAGAAAAGGCAGCTTTCAGATAAATCTTTTACAAATTCCTTTAAAAAATCTGTTGCAAATTACCACCTGCAATCAATCTATCGATACTCTTCTGTCATCCAAGAGAGATGAAGGGCCTAATTCTCATTTACAATGAGTTTTCTTCACACTCCTTTGACCCTCTTTCAGGCATCTTTATGCTGCCAAAGTGGTGTAAAGGAACAGTAGTGCAAATGAGAATCAGGCCTATAATATATAAGCATGATATTTTTCCATACCCATTCACAACATTTCCTGAAAAGGAAACTAGCTAAGGCAGAACCCAGCAAACTACACATCCCTCAAGTGATCATCACCTAACACACTGTGTTTCCCCAACAAATTCATCAGCCTCCACACGCACCAATGACAGATCGTAATTTGGCCTTCACTTCAAACCCCAGACCAGCTTCTTTGTAGATAGGAGTCTCCGTTCAAAGATAACAAAACCGGAGAAACTTTTTCCAAGTATCTGTGTGCGTGATGTACACTCAGCACTTGCTATTCAAATCATTTATGATCTTTATATTAAAACGCCCTATTTGCCAAGTGCCTTGTTAAGCAGTTAGTCTTTGACACACACGCTGAAATCTACCCCATATGTTAAAGTTATTGAACTGCAGTGAGCTTCCTGACAACAGTGCTCTGCTAATGCTAGTTTTGATTCCCCTGACATTAATCTTGGTAGGGCTGAGATGCTGTTAATACTTACTTCCTAAGCGAGGTAACCCCTTCAAAGGCTGACACACACCATCTCGCCTTGTTCATCAAATATATAATCTTACTAAATGCTGTAATCTTAAATCCCCACCTAGAGTAACTAGCAGTGCTTACATTATCATTTTTCTTTAACGTTCATCTAAAAGAAAAAGAAACGATCATCTATTAAGAATTCCAGATTTCAAAGACTGCACAATCAGAATTTGGGACCAATATCTTCTAGACAAACCACACTAAACTGCTTATTAAGCCCTAACATTGACACAATCTAAGATTACTTGCTCCTTTCTCCCACTCCACCCACACACATGTGCACACAAACAAACACACACATGCAGATTTCAAAGAGTCCCATTGAAATTTTAAAGCATTCTGTCTAACTTTTTTCCCCACTTGACAACTTTGCATCCACAAAACAAAAACCAAAAAATTAAATAAATAAAAAGGAGGAGACCATGGCTGCAGCAATGCATTGTAGGAGGAATTATAAAAATGGCCCTTCATTGCCAGTGCTACTCAATGACAGCTCATTTTCTTGTGCCAGTTGGAAGAACAAGATTAAAAATGACTCTAATTCTTACCCACACTTCAGGCCGGTGAAAGTTAAGTTAAAGAAGTAATGCTCTCAGTCTCTGGAGGGCAAGGGTACCAGTCACTTATTCCTTATGAACACTTGCTGATGTGAACTAAGCATAATAATAATAATAATATTTATAAAATGCTCCCCCGCCGAAGTGCTAGGGGCACTATGCAGTATCATCAAAGCAATTTAAAATGCATTTTAAAATATAGAAAATAATGGACCACCCTCTAATAATAATAATTTTTGTTTATAAAATCATGGCAAGAACACTGGGCTAGTGCAACCCACTCCCATGCAGTGCAGTGGAGAGATAAGGAGAAAGAAAGGAAGAAAGAATTCTCCTCCCTGGTTCTCAGTTCACAAATCTCATGGCTCCCTAATGCTTGTTGGTTTAAAAAATACATAACGTATTTTTAATATAAAAGACTATTTCCTACAATTTCAATCATGGGTATATTAAAATGATGCCAGGACAATATAACTAACAAATTCCAAGCAATTAAGTCCTATGTCTGTTCTGAACACTTGTTAGTCAATCTTAATGCTCCAATTTTCAAGACTTACTTTTTCTATTCTGTGTGAAATTTGTATATAACAGCAATGTAGCAATGGATTGGTTGGTTGGTTATTTTTTGATTTCCTTTCTCATTCTGTATGTATGTGAAATTTCTAATTAACTTTTATTTAGGGATTAAACAAGAGGAGTCTTTATAACTCTGTAAAGGCCAAAATTATCCCCTGTGTAACTCTGTTAGTGTCAGCAGAGTTACATCTGGGAAAAAATGGCTCTACTTGTTTTAAAAGCAACAAAGAGTCCTGTGGCACCTTATAGACTAACAGAAGTATCGGAGCATGAGCTTTCATGGGTGAATACTCACTTCGTCAGATCCATGTGGTGGAAATTTCCAGTGGGTATTCACCCATGAAAGCTTATGCTCCAATACTTCTGTTAGTCTACAAGGTACCACAGGACTCTTTGTCGCTTTTACCCCTCTGATACTTTGTTTTAAAAGACACTATGATATATAAATATACTGCCATGTATGTCTTGTGCTATAAGAGATCTCTTTTACAAGTGGTATCAGTTAGAGAACTGGGAAGTTATTCTAAGCATAATACAACATAAGAAAACATTCTTCTATCAGGGAAATACATAAGAATGGCCATAAGATGGACCATCTAGCCCAATATCCTGTCTTTCAACAGTGGCCAATGCCAGGTGCTCCAGAAGGAATGAACAGAACAGGCAACCATCAGGTGATCCATCCCCTGCTGTCCACACCCAGCTTCTGGCAGTCAAAAGCTAGGGACACCCAGTGCATGTCATTGCATACCTGACCATCTTAGCTAATAGCCATTAATGGGCCTATCCTCCATAAACTTATCTAATTCTTTTTTGAACTCCATTATTAGTTTGGGCCTTCACAGCATCCCTTGGCAACAAGTTCCACTGGTTGACTGTACACTGTGTGAAGAAGTACTTCCTTTTGTTTGCTTTAAACTTGCTGCCTATTAATTTCATTGGGTGACCCCTGGTTCTTGTGTTACATGAAAGAGTAATTAGCACTTCCCTATTCACTTTCTCTACACCATTCACGATTTTATAGACCTCTATCATATTCCCCATTAGTCGTCTCTTTTCCAAGCTGAAAAGTCCTAGTCTTTTTAATCTCTCCTCACATGGAAGCTGTACCATACCCTTACTCAGCTTTGTTGCCCTTCTCTGTACCTTTTCCAATCCTAATATATCTTTTTGAGATGGGATGACCAGAACTGCATGCAGGCATTCAAGGTACATGTAGTAACTTACTATAAATTCTATATACTACTGTTGATTTTAGGAAAAACTTTGGCCCGACACTCTATACAGGCCAATTCCTCCCTCTGCCAAACACATATATGTGCTGCAGTGACTTAATGTGTGCAAAGTTAAGCATGTGTGTAAGCCTTTGCAGGGTCTGGGCCAAAGGTAACATTCCTTGTACAAACTATTCCTTCTCGAAATAGGAACGAGTTGCTCAGAGAGATGTTCCAGAAAGGCCAAAGCTAAATCAACATGGATTTGCACACAGCCCTGTGGGCCACACCCTACTCTGCCCCTTCATAGCACCCAGAATAGAAGTTTTGAGAGTTAGGCTCACCATATATTTCCAAGAGAAGCATCTTCTGCCATGTACCCTGTCAAGACCATCAGTTTATGTGCTTTTCCTCCAGCATATGTGTATAGGTCTGATTAGCCAGAATTGACTTTTATCAGTACTAGTGATGGGCCAAAGGAATAATATCCAGATCTGAATCCTGAACGAAGTTAGGGAAGCTAGAAATTTGAGGCTGAACCAGAGCTAAGGTTTGGGCTTTGATTCGATGGTGTCAAATCCTCACAAGCTGGTCTCAGGAGATTTCATGCATTGTCAACTCTCCTTGTGAGTTTTCCACTGAGCTTGCCTTGCATCCAAACTTCATTCAGGAAAACAGCCTCTTTGTGGGTTTGGGTTTACCCCAAACTCAGAACCACTGAAAGCACAGGTAGGGTGGATTTCGGAGTTCAGATACCAATATATACTTGCCATCATGCAGAAAGAATACATCTGAAGTCCTTATCTGGACCCATCTCTAATTAATATTGAAAGAATAATAGATGTTCTAAGATAGACACTTCTGCTGGGTCTCTGGGTGAGTTCCATGTTTCCTGTTCCATCTCAGTTTTTATATCTTTCCTATTGATATTGATTTAAAAAGCCGACTCAGAAGGTTTAGCCACACAAACGTCATTCTTGTCAATGGAAGCTGTGTGGCCAAATACCCTAGTTTGCTCTGTTAATCTCAACCCAAGTGTCTGAGCATCTGTTTATTTAGATTGTTAACTCCCCAGAGACGGGGCTGTGTCTTCTCCTGTGCTTTGGACAACCCAGAGCACATTCTCAGCACTTAACCAATACATATATAATGGTTTATGATTCAGTGATTGGCTGATTGATTGACTGATTGATTTAGCACCATTAACTGTACATATGCTATACAGCAGGCAAACTGTTCTGTTCAGGAATAGAACTGAAATTATTGTAATTAACTCACCACATATTTTAAAGCCATTTTTCTATAAAGCATGCACCTTTTCAATTAGTAGATCTACTTTGGTCCTTAAATTGTATTTTCCTCATTGAATTGCCTGGTGGTGTGCTCTCTTGCGCCTTTCATTGCTTATCATTATCATTCATTAATGTCTCAGTTGCTTTCTTTTGTCTGCTGTCCTTCTCCTGTTCACAACAAGTGTCTTTGCTAGTCAAATAAGTTATCCCACTTATTTTATAATGTCTTGGTTTAGGCTTTACAAAAATAAAACGAGGAGGAAACCATATCTTCGAATGGCTTATTATAATTCAGTATGACTGGCAAGTGTCATTTAAGAAAGATATACTGCATCTTTAATAAATTTAATCCATGTCTGATTACAGAGGAAGAAAGCTCTTTTTTAATCTTATAGGGTTGGAATTTTGCAATAACTGTTCCATCTGATTTTAAAAATAAGATTTGCTAAAGGTCAGTGTATCTCCTGGCCACATACGCAGCAACATTGAAATTTCCTTGGCCAGGGAATAAAAAGATTCTATCATTAAAAATGAAAGCGCGAGGACATCTTGCAAGCCCATAGGGTTTTTAGAAAGAGAAGGAGACATTTTGTTATCAACTAGCAATCATAAGATTTTTAAGCAATATCTCTAATCTGCTTCTCCCCCACCCCCGCTCCTCACCACCCCCCTTTCCTTTTCACATCAAGGTCTTTTTATCTCCCAATTTTGCATCTAAAGATGAGGTGAATGCCATTAGCTCAATTCAACCTCAAGTGTAGTCAGATGTGCCTGTGATTTCTGAAAAGCACTGTCTAAGGTCACATTAAAATGTATAAGAGCTTTTCTATTCCTGAGAAGGGGGCTTATTATCCATCCATGGTGTAAGGGAGTAATGTCAGTGGCCACAGACTTGGGTGAAAACAAAAGAGATACCAAGGTTTCCGTCTTTTGTCAGTGAGCCTCTCTGGCTTCCTTTCATTGCTGTCTGAAGCCTTGCAGATAGTGCCACAGACTGTAAACTTAGACAGCTTTGGGGGAGAGAAAAACAAGTTCAACGGGTTTCTCCTTTTCTTAACTCTCAGCTTTTAATATTTAACCCTTTACATGAAAATTAAAAAAGAAAACATTGCTCCATGTTTAAATACATTGTTGTAATATTCATTTCAGTGCTGGAAAAGATTTGGACTTTAGTCATCCCGACCTTGATCCTGGAAAGATTCACATGCATGCTTAACTTTGAGTATGAGTAGTCCCTTTGACCAGTCACATTAGGGTGACCAGATGTCCCGTTTTTAAAGGGACAGTCCTGTTTTTTGGGACTTTTTTCTTATACAGGCACCTATTACCCCCACCCACACCCCCTGTCCCATTTTTTCACAGTTGCTGTCTGGTCACCCTAATTCACATGCTTAATCTCAGTGCAGAATTGGGGCACCAGCAAGTACCAAAATAAACAGAGACTTATAGTGTAGCATGTCATCGTGGGTAAGTGTTTGTCAAATTAATGGGCATAATGTACATATTTTTCTGCAGTTCAAATAAGGAGCCAGCCTTCAAAGACAGCACAATTTAACAGTCACAGATAGATAGATAGATAGATAGATAGATAGATAGATAGATAGATAGATAGATAGATAGATAGATAGATAGATAGATAGATAGATAGAATAGCATTGACAGTTCTGTTTGATTAAAAAATTAGTAATGGTAGTAATGGAAAATCACTCAAACAATGGCTTGGTTCACTGACACTGCTTTCAAATATGTATTCATATCTTATTTTAAAATGCATTTCAAGTGCCGGCTGTATGTTTTAGACAAGGTTCCTGTCTCAGACCATTGTGAGGGAATATTATAGTTTTAAGAACATTTCCCTTCAGGCCAAGTGCATAGCTAACTTACAGAAGTCTGATGTCTTTAAGAGACTTCAGGCATGCTCTTTCTACTGTACAACTCTGAACTGAACTCCAGTGACCTGGTACAGAAAATACGCTATTCAGGTGATCACACTGAAGATGCAGGTAGGCCCTTTTCTGGTAAAGCAAGGGATTATTTTCACAACTTTAACAGCCACTTGCCCTAAGGAATGGGCAAACCAAAAGAATGAGGCATGGGGTTTTTTTTGTTTGTTTGTTTTTAAAACTGGGCTGCTGTTCGTCTCACCGAAGTACATTAAACACAGTCTAATTTATGAAGGTTGGGCCAAATGTATTTTTGGCATAAACTCTTTGAATGTTTCACCAGGAGTTAATCTAGTCCATAATTTTCCAGGCTGGCAAATTTTCTCATCTTGCAGCTGTAATGCCAGTTAAGTCACTCACTGTGATGAGATAATGTATTGACCTAATTATCATTGTAAACAATGACGTTACCATGCAGTTGGTGTACCTTGAAATGGCACACAAATTGGAGGAATAATGCCTGCTACCAGTATGTGGATTGGATTTATTCTAAGGATAGCAGGTAGACATTTTGAATTTTTTGTATGAGCAACAGTGGTGATAGTTTCCGGAATGCCTCTTTTCCCTTCCCCCACATTACAGAAGAAGCCAAATGTTCAACCCTTGTCTCTTAATTTGTGCACCCATTTTTGTACAGACACCTGACAAGCCAGGAAAAGCAAGTCTGTGCCTGCTTGTAGCATATGAGCAGCTATTTGCATCTGCAAGTTTAAATTTGCATTTGCAACAAATACATGTACAAAAGTGGACTGCACAACCAGAGAACTAGGGGCTGGTTGAAATGTGACCCTGGGCAGACACGTCTCTATTTTTAGTAACTCTGTGGTTGATGATGACTGAACATTGCACTCTGATGCTTCAACACTATGCCTTCCGGATGCCATTACTGGAAATTACACACACATGCACACACACACACAAATCTTCCTCTGCAGAGAAACTTCAGCTTGTTTGGGAACTGAAGGATGGAGCTTAATACATAAACTCAGGTAAGGTCAAAGGCGCTGTAGGCCAAGCGTTGGTTTTCATACCCCATGTGCCAAATAGATAATATAAATCGCTTCCCTACTTGTCATTTATGTATTTTTGAATTGTAATGAATGATTCTATCTTTCTTTGCCAAATTTCTATATTCATAGAAAGCTGGCATTCCACAAGTATCAGAGTGCTTCTCTGTGAGCCAGACTTCCAGAAATCCAGTAATCATCACTAGACCTTCCTGTTAAAACACGAAAACAGATAAATGCCATTTAGCTGTTATGATTTTAAAATACCTTCTTGTTATTCCTTTGATAACCCTATAACACAGTACATTTTTTGTGTTCCTCCACAACCTATGAACAATTCCTGAAGTCCTGGGGCTACCGTACTGTTTTGACGTTCTTAGAAAAATTTAGTTAGATGAATCAGACTGGGCTTTCAGGCTTCTGGTTCTTCTTTTTAATAGGAAACCTCATAAAAATGTGACTGCTCTGTTTTATGACAGTAACTTGACAGTAAATCATGTTTCCTTTAGTAAGCTAAGTCTGTCCAAAGTAGTACTATAGAACAGGCAGTGGTCCCTGAGATTTCCCTGGCACAGTTTAGGAAGGCAGCAAGCCCATCCCTGATATCAGAAAGGTTGAGAAACACTGCTATATAATATGGACATAGGATTACCATATGGATATCAGCAGTAGATTAAATCATTTGTTTAATAGTCTTCTAATTTTATATCTTCCTTTCAAAGCAATCTTTGATTTGGGGAATTGCTATACTTTTCTTCAGGGAAGAGAAGAGCCTCTTCAGAGATCCAGGGAAAAAATCTAAGCTAAGATCAACCCAAGTGAATGTTTCTGAGAGTTTTCCAGTGCTACGTACCAATGGAAAAAGTGACTGAAACTGGAGACTAATAAGTGGCATAGAGAAAAAGGTTTTAGAAGCAAACAGCATTCAGATATCTTCTGTGATGAGAGGTGACTGTTTTGATTAGATGGCCTCCATTTAAACTGATGGGGTGTCAACTTCTTAGTTCTAGAATTGCCTTGTTACATGGGCTTTAAATTAAGCTGAAAAGGAGAAGAGGAGATGTTTTTGCTTAATGTGAAGAATAAAAAGTGTGCTCCTAACACACAAAATAAGAGAGAAGATGAAGTTCTGAAGTAGAAGATGAAGAAGAAGAAAAAATGTTAAAGCCATATATCGTTCCTAAGGAATGGAAATCCTATGGGAAATAAGCAAGAACTTGAAGTTCAACTAAATAATGGAAACTATGAGCATAAGTGAAACCTTGTAAAATGATTATCCTAACCAGAATATCAGCACGGACAGGTACAATTTATACAGAAGCAACAGAGAGGGAAGAGACAGAAGAGGCATTGCTTTGTATGTCAAAAGCATCTACATGCCAGAAAACTATAATATGAAAATGGGGAGTAGGGTAGTGAAATTCTTGGATAAGGACAAAAGGAATGAAAATCAAAGAAGAATCAACAGGGGGCAACTGTTACAGATCACCAGAACTGGAGGAAAGCAAGAATAAATAATTCTTGGACCAACTCTCAAGACACTTATAACCACAGGATGCCCTCACCATGAGGGGATTTAAATTTCCCAGGTATTTGCTGGGAGATAAAGCTAAATATATGCTAAATCAGAGAGGTTTTTAAACTGTGTGGGACACAACTTTCTGATCCAGAAAGGAGACATTCCAAGCAGTGAAGAAGTAACTCTTATTGATAAGTTGGAATTGGGAGGAGGAGAACAGTAAGGAAGCTTGGAACTAATGACCATGATCTGCTCACGTTCAGGAGAATGGGTTCCCACCAAGCATCACACACAGAGCATCAGATTTTTAAGATGGCACATTCTGTGAAATACAATCATTGAAAACCCAATGCTACTGTCATTGAAAATTACTACTGAATTTCAATGTAAGCAGGAGTGGGACCTTAGCAAGAAAAGTGCAATCATAAGATGTATTAAAATTCACTGGTATAGAAGAAGACAGAGAAATCTCAAAGGATATCATAATGGTTTGTCTTTGATGGGGTGACATGTGCATCAAGTTTTGGCTTGTCCAAGGCACTGTTTGACCAAGGGCTGGCTCTCTAGACAACATTAATATTTTTTTCATATGAGCCTGAAGGTAACTTACTCAATGGAAGGGCAGGAACAGAATGCATTTCTCTTGAAGCATAATAGCAGATTGTTTAGAGTAGTATTCAAGCTTTTTTTATAAAGCTGACATCCTTTCTTCTTGAATCATTGGCCAAGGAACAGTGGCCGTCCATCCTGACATAATCTCTTTATGGGGTGAAGGCCTAGTAACCAAGGTAGAATTGTATCTGGAACCTGCTGCAAAGAAGATAATATTTCTTATCAGAGTAAGAGTGATCATTTAATGAGTGATCGGCAAAGAACGATGTGGGAAGTGTTGTCCTCCTTGGACTCAAAGAAAGCAAGTTTACACAAGGTCCAATGGATCCCCACTATTTTTACTGCCCTTTCAACCTCTGCCCCCTTCATCCAAGGTTCTTGAGGTTATAGAGAAAAATCCCCCAGAGAGACTGATCAAAATATTGCTTTGAAACGGGCTGGTAGAACTCCATGCAAAATCATGCTGAAGCTGATTAGGCAAGCAGCAAGAAAGCAAAGGTTGTTTCAAAGTCAGATTGTGGCCACTGTTCTGGCAGCTGTATACCATTCTGGGGGAGTGAGAAAAAGCTAGAAAGTTGATTTTTTCTTATGCGGGACAAAGCCATATCCATAGCCCCATACCAATACTCTTGTATCATTGGACCACCTCCCATACTTTTGTTTTAAAACCACACCGAGTATTTTTCCTAATATCTTTATTGTATGTAAAATATTTCACATGAATCCTGTCATTGCTTGCAGTAGGCATCGGAAATATGATTGCATTCCAAAGGGTAGGGGTATTTATAAAGGTGACCCTGTTAAAATCTACTCATGCAGCATTTAGCTGTTGGATGGGATGTAAGTTAATAGAGAAGGCTGTAGAGAACAGTCAGGCTCCTAAAGAAAGAGCAGTCCTTTATAATTTAATCACCTATTGCCAAGTCTAGGGCGCAGAAATCTGCTTCTCATCCCCTTGCATCAAGGGTAGAGACAGAAGGACAAATTTGGCAACTGGATGAATATTATTCTATTAAGTAATGCACTGGGATCAACCACTATTTAATATCTCATTTAACTATTGAATTTGTAGTTCTGCAAAAGAACAGTGACTCTTTTGGGAGACACAGCATCCATTTTACAGAGTTTGCCTCACCTCCAGAATTTCTTACAGCCTGAAATCTAGTGCTGCTTGTAGTGCACAGAATCAAAGAGCCAAATCTTCAGATTTCAATTTTTTCCACAAGGCTCTGGCCCCAAATCTCTAGCACATGTTATAATTTAGTTTAGTTAATAAGGATGGAAATCAGGTTACTATCATGATTTTGAAGTTCTGGCATTATTACCCAGGGAACACCTAGGAACAAGGGATGTTGCTCAAAGACCAAGCAAAACAAATTAAAACCTCAAATTTATTTGAAGAATTTTTCCAATATTGGCATCAATTTCTGGGCTATAGTAAGTTTGAGGTGTTAAGTGTACTGGTGATTTTCAATTATACAATCAAATTTAATGGCAAATATTAATGTGATGATCTAAATTAAAACCTCTCCTACTGTGTTTTGAAAATATATTTCATATTCAAGAGCATCAAGAGCCCAGTAGAAATATAGCATATTCCTGAGCTTATGGTTTGTAAAAGTTAGAGAAAACAAGTAGGGCCAAGAGCATCAACATACACTGCAGAATTTTGTGACATTGTACCAGAAAAGTATATGAACATATTTTAAATGAGTAGCTGATTTTTCAGGGTCCTCACTGCCTCTTGCAGGGTTCAGAGTGCTCGTAATTCCCACTGAAGTCCCATTAAATTCAGGGCACTCAGCACCTCACTGGATTATTCTCAAGGCAGCTTTGGATAAGCCTCATATTTAGTAGAGACAGCTTATGGTGTCCAACACCATCAGGTGGTCCAGAGACATCTATACAGAGAACATCACGGGACACCATCAATAACACATTGAGTAATCAAGACCACCAACCAGGGAAATAACCCACTTCCTTCCCTGACAAACCAAGGGATGCATCCCACCCATGTACTTATTCACAACACTGATACTGACTTGGACTCTATACATTCCTTGGGTAGCATACCTCAGCCCACTTATCCACTGACGCTCTAAAAACTCCCGCACGCCAGTCTGGGTCTATGCCGGTTATGAGATATGTATGTATCTCGTGATCCTTGTAAAGGATACCTGTAATCCCTCATAATTCAAGCTGGACCCCAAATGTACAGTACCTTCCCTCTTAACTTGTGTATATTTAATTTTAAACATTAACTTTAATACAAATTTTAAATCTAAAATGGAACCCATTCCTGGTTTCTGGAGATGAGGGAAATACACACTTCCGTTTATTGGAAAGAGTACTTTTAAATACTATTTTAGTCTATGCAATATTCCCGTCTATGTATATGTACTTCAATATACAGTATTCTAAACACAGAAAGTGAAATCCTGGCTCTACTGAAGTCAATGAGAGTTTTGCCATTGACTTCAATGGTGCCACGATTTCAGCCTATATATACAAATTTAATCCACTGACCTACTGTATAACTAAAGGCATCTCTGGTGTTTCTGTTTCCCCTCCCACATTTTGTGCCTTTATAGTGCCTAACAGAATGGGGCCCTGGTTTCCGTTGTGTCCTCAAGGCATTACAATAAATAATAATAGTAATATTATGATTCTACTGCAAGCCAAGATTTCCCAGCACTGGAATGAGAGCTATCATAGCATTATTAAATTAATGCTAGTTAGAAAGTTAATTTTAATAGATGAAACTGTTAATCATTTTCCCTTACACTAATTAGCACTATGGTAACCAAGTCAACCAAGTTATTGAGCAGTCTGATAGTGTGACAAAGTCTTTCTTGAGTTTCCTTTTAATATCAGAGATAATACTGATGATACAATAGATCCTACTGTTGCAATCTTATAGGAACATGTGTCTGTTTCTACACACAGTACATTACACTAGAAGATGCAGTTGATGCTCCATGTGGCAATTAGAGTTCAGCTGTACCACTTCGGTTGAATACTTGTATCATCTCCTAATTAAATGGTTTCACTTCACAGGTCAGCCAGATATTCGAGTTAGTAAATAAAGGACCTTACCAGTTTCCTTCATCTTAGGAATCTTTGGTTTTTTGCATGGTTCTTTTCCTTCTACATATATCATAAAGTCCAAAACATAAAATAGAAAACAATTTCAAAATTACTAGAGCAAATAACAAAATATTACAGAACTTTGTGTCTCTGTGACACATATACTTATTAAGAACTGCCCTTCAAGAATTAATTATAATCTTAATTAATTATACAGTAAATGCATCTAACTTCAGATCAATAAAAGCCACAGTTCTACCCTGAAGATTAACACATTCTAGTATATACATCCAGCATAACTCCAGGAAGAGCAACAGTGTAAGAATCTAGCAGAACACATTACAGATCCACCAGCTTTCTAGCTGAGTTGTATATATGCTGTCAAACCAAATACTAGTATTGGTATGATTATGGCCCTACCAAATTCACTGTCCATTTTGGTCGATTTCACAGTCACAGTATTTTTAAAATCATAAATTTCATGATTTCAGCTATTTAAATCTGAAAGTTTATGGTGTTATGATTGTAAAGGAGCTAGGGGGGTCACAGGTTATTGTAGGGGGGGTGAATGGAAAAGCATAAAGGGATAACACATTTTAAATTGTTATGAATCACTTTTAATATTCCATACTTGTAATATGTGACTTCAAGGAACTGTGGGAAATATGGTGTAACAAATTCATCCCTGGTGTAACAGTTGGACTTTAACACTGTCCTCCCACGTCCATGCACTGCATACTTTAAAGTTTGCTGTTATCAAAAATCCCATATAAATATGTGCCTCATGCACCATTTAAACCACATCTGTAATTTCACATTACAATTTTTATTGCATAATCTGGGATTGTTAACATCACTGCCTCCTCACAAACTTGAAGATCCTTATAATGAGGCTTTCCCAGTCTGCTTACAGTGGAAAGATGACACATTTCATTTACAGACTGTTTCCCCTGAAGGAGAGCCATAAACATATGAGCGGCGTGCAAGATTTACAAACTAAAGTCTACTAAAATGGTTTTCCAAGAGTAGAGATGATTAATACTAACCTTCAGAGATTTATTTATTGTGCATCTTAGCCCTGCCAACTCCAGTCACTGAGCTGGAGGAGTGTGCATGTGCGCGCAGGCACTCACGCGCACACACACACACACACTCACTTGTGTTGCAACTTGCCCTTAAGTTTTCTCTTCCCTCTATTTAGCAATCATTATAGGAAATTAACCCTCTTCTCCTTTCCTTCCCTGTGCTCTGTGATCCTATCTACAAATTCCTGTAGTTCTCAATATCTTCCTATGAAAGGAGGTTTCACCAACTCTGTACAGATCAAATGCAAACAAAAAGAAATGAAACTATGCCTGGATGCTTATTGTACAATGCAACGACCTCTTTACTTTTAAGTTATGCGGATGACTCCTTCACAAAAGTAATAATGTCTAGGGACTTGTAAGAAGTAACTGTGGTCCCAGTTGCTGTGACCTAAATAGAGTGCCTCTGTAATTGCCTTGAAAAGGGGTTACCAAAACATAATTTTAGACTATTCAAATACATTTCACAGTGAAAGGATGGAAGTCTGAGGTGGCAAGCAAAGTACATTTTATTTCTCTGCAAGTTAAAATGTAATAACAATAATTAGAATAATATCTTGCATATTTAAACAGTGTGCAATTGTCCATCCTGAAGGATCCCAAATAGACTTGTCTGAAGTTCACATTTTTTGTTCCACAGAATATCATGTCAACATCTGACCATTTTGTTCCATGCAATATTATCCATCATAGCAGCCCTACCCATATTTCACTATATGCAAATTTTGGGACAAATGGCTTGTTTTTGTTTTTAGTAAATACATGGATTCATGTACGGTTTAGATTCTTCTCTCATAAATCTTTTTCCTTTTAGTAGTTTTCATTTGGCCATGAAATTTTACATACCTCTAATCCAAATGTAAGAGTTGTTGGGAAATTTTATTTTTTGCCACAAAAGAAATGTTGAAAAATTTGTAGAGGTTGAACATAAGAACATAAGAACGGCCATACCAGGTCAGACCAAAGGTCCATCTAGCCCAGTATCTGTCTACCGACAGTGGCCAATGCCAGGTGCCCCAGAGGGAGTGAACCTAGCAGGCAATGATCAAGTGATCTCTCTCCTGCCATCCATCTCCATTCTCTGAGGAACAGAGGCTAGGGACACCATTCCTTACCCTTCCTGGCTAATAGCCATTTATGGACTTAGCCACCATGAATTTATCCAGTTCCCTTTTAAACATTGTTATAGTCCCAGCCTTCACAATCTCTTCAGGTAAGGAGTTCCACAAGTTAACTGTGCGCTGTGTGAAGAAGAACTTCCTTTTATTTGTTTTAAACCTGCTACTTATTAATTTCTTTTGGTGACCCCTAGTTCTTGTATTATGGGAATAAGTAAATAACTTTTCCTCATCCACTTTCTCCACATCACTCATGATTTTATATACCTCTATCATATCCCCCCTTAGTCTCCTCTTTTCCAAGCTGTAGAGGCCTAGCCTCTTTAATCTTTCCTCATATGAGACCCTATCCAAACCCCTAATTATTTTAGTTGCCCTTTTCTGAACCTTTTCTAGTGTTAGAATATCTTTTTTGAGATGAGGAGACCACATCTGTACACAGTATTTGAGATGTGGGTGTACCATGGATTTATATAAGGGCAAAATAAGTCTTATTCTCTATCCCCTTTTTAATGATTCCTAACATCTTGTTTGCTTTTTTGACCGCCTCTGCACACTGCGTGGACATCTTCAGAGAACTATCCACGATGATGCCAAGATCTTTTTCCTGACTCATTGTAGCTAAATTAGAGCCCATCATATTGTATGTATAGTTGGGGTTATTTTTTCCAATGTGCATCACTTTACATTTATCCACATTAAATTTCATTTGCCATTTTGTTGCCCAATCACTTAGTTTTGTGAGATCTTTTTGAAGTTCTTCACAATCTGCTTTGGTCTTAACTATCTTGAGTAGTTTAGTATCATCTGCAAACTTTGCCACCTCACTGTTTACCCCTCACTGTTTACCCCTTTTTCCAGATCATTTATGAATAAATTGAATAGGATTGGTCCTAGGACTGACCCTTGGGGAACACCACTAGTTACCCCTCTCCATTCTGAGAATTTACCATTAATTCCTACCCTTTGTTCCCTGTCTTTTAGCCAGTTCTCAATCCATGAAAGGACCTTCCCTTTTATCCCATGACAGCTTAATTTACATAAGAGCCTTTGGTGAGGGACCTTGTCAAAGGCTTTCTGGAAATCTAAGTACACTATGTCCACTGGATTCCCCTTGTCCACATTTGTTGACCCCTTTAAAGAACTCTAATAGATTAGTAAGACATGATTTCCCTTTACAGAAACCATGTTGACTATTGCTCAACAGTTTATGTTTTTCTATGTATCTGACAATTTTATTCTTAACTATTGTTTCGACTAATTTGCCCGGTACTGATGTCAGACTTACTGGTCTGTAATTGCTGGGATCACCTCTAGAGCCCTTTTTAAATATTGGCATTACATTAGCTAACTTCCAGTCATTGGGTACCGAAGCCAATTTAAAGGACAGGTTACAAACTTTAGTTAATAGTTCCGCAACTTCATATTTGCGTTCTTTCAGAACTCTTGGGTGAATGCCATCTGGTCCCAGTGACTTGTTAATGTTGAGTTTATCAATTAATTCCAAAACCTCCTCTAGTGACACTTCAATCTGTGACAGTTCCTCAGATTTGTCACCTACAAAAGCCAGTTCAGGTTTGGGAATCTCTCTAACATCCTCAGCCATGAAGACTGAAGCAAAGAATCCATTTAGTTTCTCCGCAATGACTTTATCATCTTTAAGCGCACCTTTTGTATTTTGATCATCAAGGGGCCCCACTGGTTGTTTAACAGGCTTCCTGCTTCTGATATACTTAAAAAACATTTTGTTATTACCTTTGGAGTTTTTGGCTAGCCATTCTTCAAACTCCTCTTTGGCTTTTCTTATTACACTCTTGTACTTAAGCTGGCAGCGTTTGTGCTCCTTTCTATTTGCCTCACTAGGATTTGACTTCCACTTTTTAAAGGAAGTCTTTTTATCTCTCACTGCCTCTTTTACATGGTTGTTAAGCCACGGTGGCTCTTTTTAGTTCTTTTACTGTGTTTTTTAATTTGGGGTATACATTGAAGTTGTGCCTCTATTATGGTGTCTTTAAAAAGGGCCCATGCAACTTGCAGGGATTTTACTTTAGTCACTGTACCTTTTAACTTTTGTATAGTTTCCCCTTTTGAAATTAAATGCCACAGTGTTGGGCTGTTGAGGTGTTCTTCCCACCACAGGGATGTTGAATGTTATTGTATTATGGTCACTATTTCCAAGCGGTCCTGCTATAGTTACCTATTGGACCAGCTCCTGTGCTCCACTCAGGATTAAATCTAGAGTTGCCCCTCCCCTTGTAGGTTCCCGTACCAGCTGCTCCAAAAAGCAGTCATTTAAAGTATAGAGAAATTTCATCTCTGCATTTCATCCTGAAGTGAAATGTTTCCAGTCAATATGGGGATAATTGAAATCCCCCACTATTATTGGGTTCTTAATTTTGATAGCATCTCTAATTTCCCTTAGCATTTCATCATCACTATTACTGTCCTGGTCAGGTGGTTGATAATAGATCCCTAATGTTATATTTTTATTAGAGCATGAAATTTCTATCCATAGCAATTCTATAGAACATGTGGATTCACTTAAGATTTTTACTTCATTTGAATTTACATTTTCTTTCACATATAGTGCCACTCCTCCCCCTGCACGACCTGTTCTGTCCTTCTGATATATTTTGTACCCCGGAATGATTGTGTCCCATTGATTGCTCTCAGTCCACCAGGTTTCTGTGATGCCTATTATATCAATATCCTCCTTTATCACAAGGCACTCTAGTTCACCCATCTTATTATTCAGACTTCTAGCATTTGAGTACAAGCACTTTAAAAACTTGTCCTTGTTTATTTGTCTGCCCTTTTCTGATGTGCCAGATTCCTTTTTATGTGACTGTTTATCATCTGATCCGGCCCTACATTATCCTCTTCCATCCTCTGTTCCTGACTATAACCTGGAGATTCTCTATCATCAGACTCTCCCCTAAGAGAAGTCTCTGTCCGATCCACGTGCTCCTCTGCAGCAGTCAGCTTTCCCCCATCTCCTAGTTTAAAAACTGCTCTACAACCTTTTTAAGGTTTAGTGCCAGCAGCCTGGTTCCACTTTGGTTTAGGTGGAGCCCATCTCTCCTGTACAGGCTCCTCCCATCCCAAAAGTTTCCCTAGTTCCTAATGAACATAAACCCCTCTTCTCTACACCATCGTCTCATCCACGCATTGAGACTCTGAAGCTCTGCCTGCCTACCTGGCCCTGCACGTGGAACTGGAGCATTTCTGAGAATGCCACCATAGAGGCCCTGGATTTCAGTCTCTTCCCTACCAGCTTAAATATGGCTTCCAGGACATCCCTCCTACTCTTCCCTATGTCATTGGTACCTACATGTACCACGACCACCGGCTCCTCCCCAGCACTACACATAAGTCTGTCTAGATGTCTCGAGAGATCCGCAACCTTCGCACCAGACAGGCAAGTCACCATACGGTTCTCCCTGTCATCATAAACCCAGCTATCTATGTTTCTAATGATTGAATCTCCCATTACTAACACCTGCCTTTTCCTTGCAACTGGAGTTCCCTCACCCGGAGAGGTAACCTCAGTGCGAGAGGCAACCCCAGCACCATCTGGAAGGAGGGTCCCAACTATGGGAAGGTTTCCCTCTGCTCCCATTGACTGCTCTGCTTCCCTGGGCCTTTCTTCCTCCTCAACAGCACACAGACTGTCTGAGCGGAGGTGGGACAATTCTACAGTGTCCCAGAAAGCCTCATCAACATACCTCTCTGCCTGTTTTAGCTTCTCCAGTTCCGCCACCCTGGCCTCCAAAGTCTGTACGTGGTCTCTGAGGGGAAAAAAAACCCCAAAATGATTGTGAATTTTCATTTTTGATGAAAATTTTGTTAAAAATGGACATTTCCTACAGCAATTGTCATTTTACACTGGAAAATCTTTTGGATGGAAATTTTTCCACCACCTTGATGTAACGAGTTGTACAAGGTGATTTAAGAATTAAACACCATAACTTTTTTTATCTATCATAGAGATGCAGCCACCTATGAGGTAAAAAACATCAACTGTGTAGAACTGGATCTGCTTGAAGTACAAGTGGGGGAAATCACAAATAAAATTTCAAAATATTTCCACATTTTTCATCAAAATTTACAATTCAACTTTGATCAAAATTTGAAAATATTAAGATCAGCTTTCAGGTTGGGCAAAAAAATGAGCACAAAAGTCTCAAAAATGTTCTCAAAATTTTCCTCATTTTTTGCAATCCATGTTTTAAAATTTAAAAAATTAAACCCAGTTCTACTGAGGATATGTCTATTTAGAATTTCAAGGTGGATTCACATTGTCAGAAAATAATTCCTTGAGTTGGACGTTAGCCAGGATGCTGAGAAAAGCACACCTACTCTTGCAAAAAATGATATGGTAAAGGGATAAGGGATACTCATTATGGTCCAATTTATTAGCATAATGCTCAGCCCAAACATCGGGGCAGATGCAGAGGGAAAAGTGGGGCAGGCATCCTCCTCCTGAGCTTGTAAAGTAGTTACCTCAGCTTAATGCCAGAAGCAGCCCTACAGTCAAAAAGACAGAGAGACAAACAAAGCCAAAACCTACTACAACCAACAAGCTAAAGATCTCTCAGTTCTACACACTGGAGACCCCATTAGGATCAAATCGTTTCCTCAAGATAAATCATGCATTTAGAAGCATGCTACATGTGTTGATCAGATAAATCCTCATTCACATAACATAGGCTGGCATATATTTCACAAAATTCGCAAATACATTGCCCATTAGGAACACAAGACATAAACATGGACATGGAGGATGGTAAGATTTGCACTTACTGAGGCTTGATCCTCAGGACATGGAAAGACCATAGGCCAATGAGCAACCAATAGCTGTTGGAATAGACTCACAAAACACCACCACTCCACCAGAAGAACCAAGTGCAAGATAGTCTGCTTTCATCACGAGAAAGACTTGCACTGGCTCCTACATCAAACCACCTGCCAGGCACACACAAGACTTTGTACAATATTCTGTCATGAAAGAAAAATCCTTCCAAGACCAGAGGAAAATACCTTGGTTCCCAAGAAGGTTAAGTGTTAGTTTAAAAAAAAACCCTAATAATAATCTGGTGTTAAGTAGCGTTAAGTTAATATATATGGTGAGATAGATTTTAAGGGAATGTAATAGAATGTTAAATATGTAAGCTTGTTACGGTATTCATGTTTAATTTTTCTATCTCAAATTTGACAAAAGATGGCTTCCCAATAGGGAGCATTACAGTATGCTTATGCAGTGTCTAGAAACTTAAGAGTACTCTCCTGTCAGGAAATGCTCGAAGAGAGAGGACAGTGTATATGGAGAAAGGAATAAAGCCTGAATATTGTTCTGGCGAGGCTCTCTCTCATTTTTACACCAAGGACATCATTTCACTTTTAGTGTGCCTGCTTCAACTTATCCTATAACCTCTAACACGTACGTTCAGGGAGGAATAATTTCTAGGTATTGCCTCTTCTCATTTCTTCCCAAGAGTTCAGTAAGAGTGAAGTTACTAATGTCTTTCAAATGAAGTGACAACAACTATGAAGGAGCAGGCATTGTCTGGGGTTCTGAAGAAACCTGTTACCTTTTACCTTATATGCTACTAGTTAGTGCCAAGCTGACTTCATTTCCTTCTTTTTTTAAGCATTTCACATTTTTCTTTAAAAGTTTCTTTGGCTTCTGAGGGGTTTTGTTTTCCTCCTCCTCCTCCTCCTCCTTTTGTTATTATCTACAAGGACAATGCACATCCTTTTATCCCATGGTTCTCATTCACAGTGATCTATTGTTAAATCCTTCCATCTCTGATTATGCACAATGGACTAAGCCTTTTGATATTTTGAATCACTTTGACAAATGAGGGCCAAATCCTGCCTGGTATGTGAACATATATGTTACACACAAGGCCTGATCCTACAACATGCTTGTTGCAAGATTGTGAGTTCTCCTAACACTCACTGAATTCCTACTGAATTGAAGATTTCTCTCTAGGTGGATCCCATGGTAACTTTTGATAGAACTTTTGCATTTTTGTCATTGCTGGGGAGGCAGAGGTCAAAGCCTTTGTCCCTGTAATAGGAGGATAGGAACAGGAGGAAAAGGTCAGGTTGCAGAAGGGACCTAGTTTGTTAGGGCACCATAGGGATCAGGAATTTTAAATGATTGCAAACTGCCCATTCTCCAACTGTAGTGCCGTTAGCATGTAACACTAGCCATTCATATAGCACAGCATATTTCATAAAGATCCCTTTCCTAGAACTCTACCTGCTATATCACTTATTACTAATGAAACAGTTCCCCCTCCCAGTACATTCATGCAATCCTGGGCAAGGTTACTGCCTAAATCCTGAGAGTGATGGGAGGGAGGAAGGGGTAGCTGTCCCCATTGCCCACTAGTGTGCCATGATATACTGGCTAAGTGTCAGAGTCTGTGCACAATGTAGTTGGCAGACAACATTAGCCAGGATTACGTGATATTCACTTTCACAGCAGCAGCAAACTGCACCTAGTAGCATGCATCATGGCTCTTTGCTTTGACACAGTTGCTACCCTGACCTGCATGTCTGTGACCATTACATAATTTGAATGACAAACTGATGCCACAAAAGCTTCTTTCATTCAAAGTGACATTTGTTCTGCTAGAATGCTGGGGTACTTCTCAGAAAACTTACCATTCATGCAAGAGAGGTACACTTGTTCCAGGGGGCTAAATAGATTGAAAATAAAAGTGTGGAAGACCCAAACCAAAGTAACAAGGTAAACACAGTGGGCCAAATTCTGTTATGCATGACGTGAGGACAGTGCCAGAATGACTGAGAGCAAGGCCTCTGATGCAAATACAGAGCAGTGAAAAGGCAATGGTCATGTGGGGCAATAGATGGGCAAAGGGAGCCAGATGTACACATCTGGAGATTGGAATTTGCCCCATCTCACCGACTGCATGTAGGACGTCTGATTGACATACACTCAAATGGGACCTGGCCATCCACACCCACAGTCTGAATGTTGGTCCTGTTTCTTTAAAACAATTTCAATCTAGGGGAAAATCAGATAAATAAGTTAAAGGAGCCCAGAAGCAGCTCTTATTCTTGCTAATAAGTCTGACAGGCACTTATGTTACAGATCATCCCAAACCTAGCTGACTGAGGCAATGCTGAAAGGGTGAAATTTTTTCACAGATTTTTCCAATGTATTTGTCAAAATCGTCTTCATTTCAACAAGCACATCTCTCCTACATTCTCTTTAAAACTCAGTGGACCTGATTTTTAGCTGCTATAAATCTGTCTCGCTCTATTGTAGCTATGCTAATCTATACTCGCTCAGGATCTCATAGGCTCATAAACTTTAAGGCCAGAAGGGACCATTATGATCACCTTGTCTGACCTCCTGAATGCTGCAGGCCACAGAACCTAACCCATCCACTCCTGTAATAGACCCCTAACCTCTGGCTGAGTTACTGAAGTCCTCAAATCATGATTTAAAGACTTCAGGTTACAGAGAATCCACCATTCACATTAGATCTGACCCAGTGTTTATTGTGGCAATTGCTCGGAAAATCCAAGTCTCCTTTATCCTTTGAGTTCTCCTACAGTTCTTCTTGCAGTGATGGAATCTTGAATTAAATGATGGATGTTGGGTTATTTTGGGTTTATTGTAATGTTTTGATGGATTTTTTTCAAACTCACTAAGTTTGTTATTCTTCTCCAAAGTGAGTTCCATATTTCAGGAAGTATTTAAATTGATTATTATTATCCTTGTATAAGAATCTCATCTCCCACTGGTGAGCAGCCACACCGATTGAAGAGAATATGCAGGCAACAGCTATCTACAGCTTTCCCTGCAGGGAAAATAACAGTTGCTGGTTCAGCCTCACTATGTAAGCTAAAAACATGCCATCTCCTTTACATGATTACAGGCAGGATTTGAACTATGGTAGTCTGTGAGCAAATGTTGAGGAACTTGGGCCAACGGTTGCAAAACAGTTTTCCTGGAAATTAGCCAGCAGACCAGCAGTCAACTTAGGACAAGAGCAAAACACATTATTTTAATAAAGCAAGGAATGCTATGACATGTCCTGAGGAATACATGTCTATACTAGCCACTTTGGTGATCCATGAACATTCCATGCAAGCCCAGTAAAATTATACTTATTTACGCCCCAACATCTTTACTTTCCACTGTAGCCTCATAAATGAATGCAGGTATTGCAGGAAATTTCATTCTATTCTATTTGTGTTCTTATACCATGCTTATCACCACAGTATCTGAACACCTTCTGGTAGTGCACTAAGTGACTTGACTAAAATCTGTCGCGTGTTGTTCATTCTTTAATCCTTTTCCCCAGGGGAGAAGTGTGTAGTGGAGTTCCTTGCTTGGTAGGATTTAGGATTTGAAACTGTTTTATACAAATGTTGCTATGTATTTATTTCAAAAAAGGCAAGGTCAAACAAATGTGCTTTGCACTTGCAGTGGAAGGTGGCATGGTTTATGATGGTCCTCAGTTCCTGGAAGACTTCCTTCCACAGTCTCAGCCCAGTCCCCTAAAAGGTGCTGTCTCCTGCACAAACAAGTATTACCCTCATTGTAGAAAGTTCCACTGAGCCAGAGGAGCAAACCTGTCATGACCCCTAAGTATCACATATTTGTGTAAAATCAGCAACGTCTTTCCCCTGCCCCACACTGCAAAGCTAAGATGGACATCTGAATTTCCCCAGGGAGGATTCAGACTGAGTTTTGTTTCAGGACCATTTCTAATCAGGGTTCAATAGATCCTGTAAATAGCTACATTGAAGACAGTGGGTTTACTCGTGGTGTTTAAAGTTAGCATCATGCTTTGCTGCATCAGGACCAGAACACTATGTAAAATCCAGAGGGATGACATCTTAAAATTGTGATCATTAGGAAGCTGAGAGCCTGGGCTAAATTGTGGCATCTATTTGAGGGAAGGAGAGGTGGGAAATAAGGAGTTGGACATACAGAAAATGACAAGTGGTGTCCAAGTGCTTGTCCAAGGGTGCAATCAGAGAGGTTAGGAGGACAGGTTTGAATATTCATCAGGGAAATTGCAGGCAGATTAAACAGTGGCTCCATGTGGGAGACTGAGCCAGCTGGAGAAAAAAGAGGGATTGTGAAAATGCTTGTCATAGCTGGAGATGAGATTATGAGGGAATATACCCATCTACCATTGGTATTTTAATGGTTAAAGAACAGACAGAGACAATCCATCATTTACAGGTACAGCACAAGAGCCTGTGGTAATATGGCATGAAGGCATTTTGGTTTGTTTTTGCTTTGCTTCTTTTCCATTCTTTTGTCAGTTACCCCAAGTGACTAACACTTCTGAAGATCTCGATGGCTGAGGCACCCAGTGTAATGTTGCCAATGTATTATTATGCGAGCAGTTAAGTAAGAGAATTGGAGGAATAGTTTTTTTAAAAATTATCCTATTAATTCCTTTGTGGACCTCCTTGAATTTGAATCAAGAAAGCTGACAATTAAGACAATGACAACAATGTCAGGCCATGGCAGTACAATACTGAATAAGATTTGTAGCATGCATATCAAGGTTTTTAATGTTATCAGAAGGGAAATTCTATCAAGAAACATAAAGTAACCTCGTTTTCCTCATACACAAATTTTCCTTTAGAAATGCTAATGGGACAGCTGAAGATCTACAAAGAATATTTTCCTAGATCCGGACAAAACAGTTTGATGATATAACACATGTTCCCCAAATAAGGACTCGGTCTAGTATCTTTTATAGCTGTTGCATTATCAGTGAAATCATCTGCCCTTCCTTTTTCTTTAGTACAGGTGCAAGCTCTTTGCTATACATTACAAGGAAGATCAGTTCAAAGCATCATATTTATGTTGTGCTGCAAAATGTGTGTAGATGTTGTTTGGACAGGGCAGTAGGGGTTAATTCGAACCTTACCAGTTATATATTACAAACAGAACATTGACAGTAAAACAAGAGACAGAAAATCAATATGGTGTCAGACAAATTAATTATCAATGGGGTATGGAGTTAAAAATAATGGAATGAGATCATCCACTTATTTTCAATGGACTGCATCTCTATGAACCTCTTTTCAGTTTAGAAAATTCTCTGTAAGTCTGTGAAACTAGAATAATTACTTGTTCAATCAGCATCCTTTCTGTTACCATCTTTGTGATGTAAACTCTCAAATTCACCTTGTCAATCCTGACCTCTAGTCCACTGTTCAGGCTCACTTCACCTCCTGTCTCTCCAGTGTCTCCTAGTGAGTGCCCCATTGCTTCCTTAAACTAAACATGCCAATACATGAACTTCAAATATTTCCTCCAGATGCTTCTTCCCTTTCCAGTTTCCCACTAAAGCTCACAGCTTTAGACTCTTCTCAAATCTGGGTTCTCACAACATTTTATTATTTCTAAACACTTTTCTGTCTGCCAAAAGCTGGCTCACACCACAGTCTCTCTCACTGGACTACTATAATCCTCTTCTTCTCCAGCCTTCCAGAGTGTTCCCTCTCCTTCAGTCATCTATCCCATATTCAACAGCAGGAACAGACTTTACTCTTGCTATTTACATCACCCATCTCTTCAAGTCCCTTCACTGGATCCTTCTCTCCTTCTACATAAAGTTCATAGTCTCCAGTCTTCAGTCTCTGCAAATCTAGAACTCATCTCCCATTATTCCCTTCTGCGTGTCCGACACTCTGACTGCATATCTCAAAGCCTGTGAGCCAGATTTCCAGCTGCAGTGGCACAACTATACACCGGCCCTTACTCAGGGCAACACCCAGTGTCTCAAGGTCAGATGCACAGCTAGTGTAAATCAGCAGGGCTCCAACAGTGTTGATTTAGATCAGGAGAGGATCTGATACTTAGTCTTGCCCTTAGGTGTCATTGTGGCACATCACTGACATCAGTTTAAGAGCAGAATTTCCCACTGATTGCACTGGGTAGACCTATTTAAAAACCAATGACACAAAATGACTTAAGTTTTTAAAGTGGTGGGTCATTCACCATTTTGACAGACACATAATAACCAGATTCCTGTAACATAACCGATGCACAGCTCCCACCTACTCCTGCATGCCTGAACCCAATGTCTCAAAGGATCCCATGGAGGGATATGAAGAGGGTTTTGACCCTGCTGCATGGGCACGTAGAGTTCAAGTCACACTCTAGCCCTATAAGATTTCCCTTTCCTGCTTTAGAATTGACTGAAATGTTCTATGCCTAATGGCTTTGAATAAGGGAAACTAAATTAACAAGACCCAGATCCTCAGCTGGGATAAGTCAACATATTTCCATTAAAGTCAATGGAGCTATGCCAGTTTACACCAGGAAGTGGATCTGGTCCAAAGTTTTTCATATTTATTTTCAATAGTGAAGCCATTGTCCAGCAGATGTTTAGGGCATAAAACTTTGGCGAGGAAGCTATTACTTTGGCAGTTCCTTTTTTTCCAGAATCCTCTCCTTATTCTACATTTTGACCAGATCTGTTTTAAATACAAAACATTATGTGTACATAATATTAAGGCTTCGACACTAACTGGCAAAAGCCAGGAAATCGCAAGCTCAGGCTAATCCCAATATCAGTGCCATGAAGGAAGAAACAGCAGAGGTTTTGCAAACAGTTGCCAAGAGAGGCTGAAATGAAGATGCCAGATAAAAGCCACGGTTGTATCTGAGGAAACAAGGAAATAGCTACAGATAAGGGGTGAAATATAAAGAGATTTAAACACAAGAAACGAGGCAGATTTTTGTAAATCTGTATAAAGCTATTAAAGCAAAGATGAGAGAGGAAACCAGGAAGAACAACATTGAACTTCTCAAGACAACAATGAACAAACAAAACAAAAACTTGAAAATACAGTAGTTGGAAAAAAGCACAAGAAAGGGACATACCATTTTATTACAGTGCCAGAAAAATAATGGAACTAAATCAATGACAGGGCAAAAATCATTAAAAAGACTGAAGAATCCTATGGAGAGTTAGAGTACTGTGTTTAGTGCCAATAGCCGTCAGAAAAAGCACCTCTGAAATCACAACCAAATAAACTGTATGGCCTACACCAAGCATCAGGATCTGCCTTCCATGTTCTATAGAACATTCAGCTGATAGTAGAGAACCTCTTCTGATGCATGTTTAGTGTCTTCTGTAAGAGGAGTTGTTGGTCCCAGTCCCCAGAGAAAGTTTGTCTATCTCATAAAAATCAGTACAGTTGGTACGAATTGCTTCTCTAAACAGAGAAGACAAGAACTACCTCATGGAACGAAGAGACACAGGGACTAAGATACCCTTCAGAGATTAATGAAAATGGAAACTGCACTATGCTTTCACCCCTAATGATGGTCTCCCCAGGAAGCATGTACTCCTGCTGTCTGTATTGTACCTACACTGTGGACAAATGGAAGGTGGCTTCATTTTTCAGAATAGCCAATCTGGCATCTTCCAGCAGCACTAAGTGAACTGACATTTTGGGTTTGTTTTTGTTTTGCTTTATGATGGAGGTTGGGGGGGCAGGCAGGATGAGAGGGTGGGAGGAGAGTGGAAATGAGTTGCTTAGTACCAGATCGTTCCTGGCCGTTCTGCAAGCATGCAATGAGGCAGTAGTTCTCAAAGCCAGTCCGCCGCTTGTTCTGAGAAAGCCCCTGGTGGGCCAGGGCAGTTTGTTTACCTGCCATGTCCACAGGTTTGGCCGATAGTGGCTCCCACTGGCCGCAGTTCACTGACCCAGGCCAATAGGAAGTGTAAGAAGTGGCATGGACCGAGGGATGTGCTGGCCGCCGCTTCCTGCTGCCCCCATTGGCCTGGAGCAGAGAACCGTGGCCAGTGGGAGCTTCAATCAGCCGAACCTGTGCATGCAGCAGGTAAACAACCCAGCCCAGCCTGCCAGGGGCTTTCCTTGAACAAGCAGCAGACTGGCTTTGAGAACCACTGAACTAAGCTATACCCTCTGAAAAGGTGAACTAGCATACATATCCCTCATAATGTACCAAAAAACTCAGTGAAGTATGTCCAAGCTACCCCAGGGCCAGGCAGCTCCACCCAGTCCCATACTCTGGGCTGTGCCTAACAGATATGATCTAGCCTTAAGTCATTCGCTAAGAAGCCAATGCTGCTATGCATACTCCTATTAAGTAATTCTTGTCTCTGCAATCCCCACTGCATTACTCAGGATGCATATGGATGGCACAATCTGGCCTGACCTGCCCAATTTCCTTTTAAGAATCAAAGCCAGTGTGGAATATTTCACAACAGGTGCTTTCTCACTCCACCCCATTACTTTTTAAAAGGCCAAACGGTGTGTTTTAAAGCAGATTATGTGAGCAAATTTGTTCCCAGACTAAGCACGCGAGTGCCAAGCTTCCACTCAGAGAACACAACAACACTGGCACAGCCTTGATGACTGGATGCATTTATAGCGACAAAAAATGCTTGTAAATTCATAAACCCTCTACTAACCTTACCTGTAACACACTCCTGCAAATTTTGCAGTAATTACTAATACTGTAGGTATGAACTGTAATTAGACAATTTGAAACAGTAAAAACTTGCATTTTTGAGTTCCATCAGCCGAATTGCTGGCCTGTGATCTGCAGTTTACCAGCGACAAAGGAGAAACAAAGTATATTTCCTGTACTTTCCATTAGCATTTGAGCAAACATTGTGTTTAATATTAGAAAGCAGTACTCATGTGGTTGCTTAGGAATGAAAAACATTCCTTGATGCCCTCTGATATGCACCAGGTTGCTGTGGGATGCTTTTGTGCATTCTACTTGAGCAGTTACTAGGGTCTGGAGTCCACAGGAACATGACATTGTAATCTTGGTCATGTTTTATTTATGGAGAACAGTGCAGCAGATAGGGTGTGTTAACAAACAAAGATGATTGCTTCAGGGGCACTCTCTCGTCCTGAGGTAATTAAGACAAAGTAGCTTCACTGGTTGGGGGATTCATACTGCAGACAACCTTTTCCTTGCTAAAATGATCTGCAGCAACCAGGCCAAAAGGGCTAAATCAAAAGCAACACGAGTAGTGTTTCATCTTTGGATAAAGGTGCATCATTAAATGGAGCTGGCATAAATTATACTTCTTAAAAACCCATATAACATTAAAAACTAGTGAGTAGAAAATGTCAGCTTGGAGATGTGTGGATTTGAGGCTGGAGAAAGATACAAAAGAGCATTGTAGTGGCCCTACATCTCTTTTATAACCTAAATTTAAAATATTGGCTGTAACTAAAGCAACCCTAAATTGCACTAGGCTGGCCCCTGAGAGGTGTTATACAGCCCATTGGCTTTCTGAAAAACCTAAACAGCGTATCAAGCTCAGATGATAAAGAAGCTCCATATCTCAGGAAAAAACAATACATCACTGAAAGGTCACGATTCATAGACAACAGGCTGTTCAATTGTATTAGTTATTGGAAAATACACAGCTATGATCACTACTGAGTGTTATTTGTCTGGTGACTTTACAATAACATGGTAAAGACATAGTATGTATTAACTTGGAAAATATACTAGGACATCAGTTTTCAAACTGTGGGTTGGGTCCCCAAAGAGAGTAATGGGGTTGCCAGGGCTTGCATTAGACCTGCTGGGGCTCAGGGCAGAAAACAAAGCCCAAGCCCCCCAACCCGGGGCCGATGCCTGAGGGCTTCAACCCTAGGTGGCAGGGCTCAGGTTACTAGCCCCCTGGCCAGGGCTGAAGCTGCCATTGGGCCTCGGCTTTGTTTTTGGCCCCCTCACCCAGGACATCTGGGGTTCAGGCAAACTCAGGCTTCGGTCCCCACTCCTGGGGTCATGTAGTAATTTTTGTTGTCAGAAGGAAATCGCGATGCAATGAAGTTTGAGAACCATCGTACAAGGATCATCTTCCTCCTATGTCCCTCTGATCCCCTCCTCCAACAGGATCATCTCCTTTCACCACAGCAAGTTGAAGCTTCAAGGCGCCTCACAAATTGGCCTTTCCCTCTCTTTTGTGTCCAAGCTTTCATCCCTCCCTCCCTCTGCACCTGCTCTAGTCTGTCAATAATGGCAGCATCATGCCCTATTTTTCAGCCTCTTCCCCAACTGTCTCTATGCCATCTTTCACGCTGCCCCTTATGTATAGAATATCCTCCCTGGATTAATCCATAAAGTCTTCTCCTTCTTCAAATCTCTCTTCAAGACCAACCTTTGCTTTGATGCCTACACCATCCAGTCAGTGATGGTTTGGTTCTGTGTCAGCAGGGCAGAGTGGATTTTAATTCCTGTTTTTAAAGTGATCTGATATCTTCAGGAAGCACCATTCAGTGCAAAACCTGCTTGTGCACTTGTGTGACCTTATTTGTGTTACACTTCTCCTTCCTCTCTTCCCTCCTCTTACGTATCATGCTCTTTTGTTGCATAGTCTCAAGTTGGTCCATAAGGTCTTCGGGGCAAGGAATGCCCCTTTCCAGAAGTTTGTAGAGTGCTCAGCACAATGGAGCCAGTACTCAGACCTGTAGCTGCTACCACAATATAAACAGAATGAAACTCACCTGTGATAATAAAGGGTTCAAGCCTGGCTTTGCTGCAGGCCCCATAGATCGGGTAGTGCATGGTTACCCTGCCCCACGAGCAAACTGGGAAGGAGCTAGTATCTGAGAGAGCCACAGTCTGCCTCCAAGTTTCCTGCCGTGCTTTGTGAAGGGGTAAAACCCTATATCAGCCCTAGATTTGGTGCAGCCTAATTCCCTGGTGCATCAGCACAGCTGTGCTGAATGCTGTGCTAAGGGCATGAAGACAAAGCTTTTCCCAGTCCCTGCTCCTTCCCATCAGGGGCGGCTCTATGTTTTTTGTTGCCCCAAGCACAGCAGTCAGGCGGCCTTCGGCGGCATTTGTGCGGGTTGATCTGCCGGTCCCGCGGCTTGCCGCCCCAGGCACACGCTTGCTGCATTGGTGCCTGGAGCCACCTCTATTTCCCATCCACATTTGTGGGCAAGGGACAGAGCAGCCCCACAAAAGCTGCTTTCCTCCTTCCCTCGCAGTATCCATGGTATGGGTAGCCAGAACAGGAGAGTAAGGTGATTCCCCTGCTAGGGTGTGCAGGACAGGCCACAATCAGGTCTCAAATACAGATCTAATAATATACCTAGATTCATGGCTTTTGACACAGAAAAGTACAAATTGATCTTTCCTGCACCAGTGAGGCCCAGAGGAAATTCTCCCCCAGGGCAGGGCAGGGCAGGCAATGCTTTCTGGGTCACCCTCCCCTTCAGCTTTCATTTCTGCCAGATACACTGAATCATATCAACCCCTTCCCCATTTCAGGCTGTGCTAGCCCCCTAACATTTCCCTGTGCAGAGGAGATCACAGCAATCTAGTCCTGGTAAACCTCCCCCTTCACCAGCCCCATGGGGGATTTCCATCATCAGGGCCCCTGGTTTATATCAGCAGAAGTCAGTGTAAAACAACATTGATCTATCCCCTGGTGTGTATGTGTATGCCTCTGTGTGAGTGCTGGAGGTTGAGTTAATAGAATGTGTTAAAGAAAAATGAGGAGGTGAGAGCAGGATAAATAGGATCGTAAGTGTTGGAGATGAAAAAGACCTATTAGATGATTAAGCCTGTTCCCCTGCCAGGGCAGGATATAGTCTCTTTATAGGAGATGTTTCAGATATGAAAGTGGGACTATATCTGAACCTGTCCTAAAGATGCCATAATAAATAGAGAAAGTAGGCATATGTGTACAGAACGTGTAAGGCTGTAGGTGATTGTGTGGCAGCCAGGCTGGGCAGAACGGCTGTGCCGTGCACTTGGCATCAGTCTGAAATAAACTAACAAAATTTGGCTGTCAACACTTTTAAAGGAACAAACACAAAAGGTGACTGCTTTGGCTGCAGTGACTACTCAAAGGACTTGACCTGGCCCTGGAATTCTGGGCTAGTGTTGAGCTGAGCTGAGCTGAGCTGAGCTGAGCTGAGCTGAACTGAACTGAACTCCTCTCCCAGGCTCACTCAGCTCTATCCTCCAGGCAATTTCCAAAGCAGACAAGCCTTCTTAACTGACCAGCTGGCTCCCTATTGGCCAGTCTCTTCTTCTGGCCTTTCTAGGCCTCTGGAGAAGTAAATCTTGTTGGTAGCCCAGCCTGAGTGGGTTTACCTTATTCAGAAGGTGGGTCAGAGCACCGACACCTCTAGCAGGGCAGAGAAGGCCTGATAGACCCCATCACAGACAACATGAAGGATTTATTTCCATGCACTTTGGATAATTTTCAATTCCTGTACACACCCTTCCCTGGAAGGTGAGGAAGGGCAGTAGAATCCATGTAGTGGCACATTATCCAGCACCACCTATCCCTACCTTAACACCTCCTACTCATTGCTGAGCATAATCTACCATGCCACATGGGAACAAGTACTCACTGCTCTAAATGCTGCTCTGTTCATCTTAGGGTTTTATGCTGCTGCCTATCACTGTAGTATCTGAACATTAACAGAAAAAGGATCTCTGACTTATCTTCCTTTTCAAGGTGAAATCGCTGCTTGGGTTATGAGGTGGTATTTTGTTTGTTTGTTTGTATGTTTTGGTTGATTGATTTCTTTGCTTCAGGTTGGAGCTTTATGGGGGCAGTTTGGGTAGGTGGGGGTGTCTGTGTTGTTATAGGGGAAAAGCAATTTCAAAGAGGAAGGTTTTGCAGTTTTTCCTATAGATGACAAGACTCTGGATTCCCCTAATCCCCTCCTGAAGACTGTTTCTTACTAGATCCTGTCTGCTGAGCATGCTTGTTCCCAGCTCTCATACAGTTTGCACAGCTATCCTGGTGATTCATAAGATTAAAATTTGGTCTTTGATGTAGCTGGTGTTTGAGCCATTAATTGCTCTGTAAATTAGGACCCAGGCCATAAACTGACATCTAAAACTGATTCGGAACCTGTAGAGGGACTTAAGCATAGGCCTAATATGCTCATGGTGGCTTAGTTCGTGGAAGAGGTGTGAAGCCACATTTTGTACTAGCGGAAACTGGACATTGTCTTCAGCTTCAGATATAGTAAATTACAATAAACAAGAGTGGAAGTGACAAATGTGTCCCTGTGGCCAGGTCCATGTGCAGGAGGAAGGGATGAAGTTTCCTACTGAGCTGTTTTGCTCTTCCTTGCTCTATCCCATGCAGCAGAATGTTCCTTTGTCCTCTGTCAGGGACATTCTGCACTTGGGAAGGTGGGGCAGGATTTACCCCTAAAACTTTCTGGACCTGAGGTCAAAATTAAGAATGCCCCTCAGATGACCTATTGGGACTAGTGGATCAAACACTTTGTATATTCTGAATGATTTTTTTTACCCAAAATGCAATTCATCCTTTGGAACACATGACATTCAATCTGCATTCACCCCTATGCTCACTTGAAAGGCCAGAATATCTGCAAGTCTGAGACAATTTTTAAATGAACTAAGCAAAAAAGACATAAATCATCACAGCAAAATAAGGCAGACACAAAAGTATGAAACCATCCATTGTATTTAGAAATGTGCTTGATATGGCGTCTTAGTGGGATGATGTATGTGTGGGAGGTTGTACTCTTAGGACGTGTCTAGACAGTCTGCAACAGCGAGCCTCCCAGCCCAGGTTGGCAGACTCAGGCTAGCGGGGCTCGTGCTAGCGCTCTAAAAATAGCTGTTTAGGCAGCGCATTGAAGTCCCACCCTTGGCTTTTGGTTGGGTTTTGTGTTGCTAGATCTCTATTGAGATTTCAACTCTCATAGGCTGGGATTTTCAAAGGAACCACAAGGAGTTTGGCACCCAATTCCCATTGCAATTAAATGGGTGTTGGGCATCTCAGCTCTCTTTAGTCTCTTTTAAAAATCCCTGGTTTAAGTGCTTTGGGGTGTTTTTTTCCTTTCTTTTTTTATGGGTCATTCCTGTTTTGGAAGAAGCTAAGATCAATTGTCTTTTTGAATGTGACCGATAACACAGACCATAGCCTTTATCCCATGTCTCAAGTATTTGCATTACAACTAGGACATGCCCACTACATGGTTTGGAAGAGGGACAGTCTCCTCCCCAAAGAAGTGCTCTGCTTGTCCCAGTTGAGATATTATATGTTGCTGTCAACTTTCTGTTTTGAGCAGAAGTGCCTACCTGCCCTGTTTACAATTACATTAGCTAACTGCCTCTTATCAATAGTTGTATATTGAAACAATTGGGCTAAATCCTCCTGATCTTGCTTGCTGCTGACAGTAATGGAACTACTTGCTTAAGTAAGGCAAACAGCATTTGGTCCTCAGAAGGAGTAATATACATCTGATTTACACCAGCTGATGATTAGGTCCTATATAAAATGCATCCTAGCGCATCATTTCTTTAGTGCTTGGGCCAGTGACCTTTCTTCCATGGAGAACTTCTTTGCTACCCCCAGATACTTAGTCTTCAAAGAATCATTGGAGCCAGTTGTTACTTGCACATCAGGATGAGCAGATCATTCTGATGGAGTTTGGACACCCGTTTCTCATTGATCCAAGCTGTTCCTGTCACTGCTTACTGATGAAGACTGCTCATTGTGGCCTTGGTGTCGTGTGTTCAATATAGATGGCATATGAAGTCAAGTGTACTTCTCCTTACATGCAGACGAACAGTATCTTATGCCTGGAATCCACCTTCACATACCCCATTGGCTCATCTCTACTTAAGGCACTTGGAACATTTAGAGTTTGAAAGCTCATTACACAGAATGCTTTGAATACGCAGTAAGTACCTCAGATGAACTAGAATAGAAACCAGTGCTAGTGGACATAAACTAAAGCAAAAGGACATTTTATATTTAAATGTGTAGGTTGCTCCAGTAGTCTGTTGTGTGTGGAGGATGTAGTTGAGTTGTTCCTAAACTCCCTAGACCAGCATGATGTGGCAGTGTTGTAACGGCAGAGGGTCAGATTTCTAAAGGCATTATGGTAACTTCCATTGATATCAATGGGAATTTAGTTGCTTAAGTATCTTTAAAAATCTGGACCAGAACACCCAGACCCAAGGGTCTGGATGCCTCATCATAACTAAGAAATTCCCCTTTAGGTGATTCACAGACTGGCATTAACAGGCTTAGGAGAGGGCAAAGTCTATTCTTGCTTGGCTGGAGGAAGAAATGACCAAGGTGCTGTGCTTAGAAAAACATGATGGGGAAGAAAAACAAATTGCCTTTGCATTCAAAAATCACTCAGCATTTGAATTAAACGGTTGATGTGAAATCATGTCCTTGCATGCTGGTAACAAATAAAACACTATCCCCTGCATTTTTAGAGTGGGGATAGGCATGTCACTTTCTCTGAGCCATATGGCCAGAGCCCTGCACATCAGAACAAGAACATACCTTTGGGTAAAAATTGCTTTGCAAATTATATTGGACTGAAATGACATGAAAGCTACTTAATTCTACAGTCTGATCATCCAGACACATCACGGAAGTTCAAGGAGATAGACAAAATCTGCCTGACAAACCTAGCACTGATGATTTGCTGCTGCTCCTTTGAGGGTAAACCTTTTTGAGAAGCTGGACTCAGCCTGACAAAACAATGTAAGGAAACTTCAGACTGTCTTCAGAAACTTTGAAGGCTATTACACCAAATCAATCCTTTGGAACAATCCATACAGGTTTCTCTGTCAGGTATTAAAACATCCATAGATCTAGTTTGAGTAGCACAACATCTTTAACTAACTATAATTATTGGGTCATATCCTCCACTGGTGTAAATCAGGCTAACTCCATTGGTTACAACAGAGCTCTGCTGATTTATGCCAACTGAGGATCTAATCCATGTGGCTTGTTGTCATGCAGACTGAAATGAAAGGATCAGTTTTCCATAACTTGCTTGAGAGTATAATGGATATCAGAGATGGGGAAGCCCTACAGTATGCCCCACCTTAAATGTTAAAAAATCATGAGGTAAGCCACCAATGAGATTGTCTTGAAAATTATAAGACATTTTAAAATACAATGTGAGTACTTTTTATTTGCCATCTGGTTTTTTAGCCTTTAGAATGCACTTGGGTCATTTTCATGCTTTTGTGCATAACCAGAAGGGCTAAAATTTATTCTCTCAGATGTCTAAGGAGATTGGCCTAAAGTATTGATCTAGATCTGAACTTCCGCAAACGCTGAAGGGGTTTATATCTGGTGTAGTATTCAGTGCTTCTGTCTTCATGTAAAATTAAAAGAACACTGCTGAAATCTGGCTGAAAATTTAGATTTCTATTTTAGGGTTTCATCTTGCGCTACTGAAATCAAGGGGAATTCTGCCATTGACTCTAAATAGAAGGCAATCAGGCCATAAGACACCAGTTCTGCAATTGGTCCTGTGTGGGCTCAGGGTTCCACCTGTGTATCTTTCATTGCAGGATCAGGACACTAAGTAGCAAAATTTTTATATCCATTGGAGAGATCTCTCTCTCTCTCTCTTTTCTTTCTTCCTCTCTCTCTCCCCACTGGGAGAGAGAGAGTGAAAGTAAATGGGACTTAGGCTTCTAAGTGTTTCAGACCTAGATCTTGAAAGATATTTAGGTGTCTAACTGCCATTGGACTTCAGTCACTTTGTAAATGGGACTTAGATTCCTAAATTACTTAGTTGTTTTTGAAAATTGTACCCACCGTCTAACAGGCTTGATTCACCAATGCGCCATCTGGTTACAAATCTCAGCTGAAAACTAGGGCTGTCAAGCGATTAATAAAATTAATCACGATTAATCGCACTGTTAGACAATAAGAGAATACCATTTATTTAAATATTTTTGGATGTTTTCTATATTTTTAAATATATTGATTTCAATTACAACACAGAATACAAAGTGCACAGTGCTCACTTTATATTTTATTACAAATATTTGCACTGTAAAAAAAGAAAGTATTTTTCAATTCATCTAATGCAAGTACTGTAGTGCAATCTATTTATCATGAACATTGAACTTACAAATGTAGAATTAGGTACAAAAAAAACTACATTCAAAAATAAAATAATGTAAAACTTTAGAGCCTACAAGTCCACTCAGTCCTACTTCTTGTTCAGTCAATTGCTTAGCAAACAAGTTTATTTACATTTGCAGGCAATAATGCTGCCTGCTTCTTATATGCAATGTCACTTGAAAGTGAGAACAGGTTTTCATATGGCACTGTTGTAGCCAGTGTCACAAGATATTTACATGCTAGATGCAGTAAAGATTCATATGTCCCTTCATGCTTCAACCACCATTCCAGAGGGCATGGGGCCATGCTGATGATGGGTTCTGTTCAATAACAATCCAAAGCAGTACAGACCGACAGATGTTCATTTTCATCATCTGAGTCAGATGCCACCAGCAGAAAGTTGATTTCCTTTTTTGGTAGCAGGGGCGGTTCTAGGTATTTTGCCACCCCAAGCACAGCAGGCAGGCTGCCTTTGGCGGCTTGCCTGTGAGAGATCCCCGGTCTCGCGGATTCAGCGGCATGCCTGCAGAAGGTCCACCGAAGCCATGGGACCAGCAGACCGTCTGCAGGCATGCCGCCGAAGGCAACCTGTCTGCCACCCTCATGGCGACCAGTAAAGCGCTCCCTGTGGCTTGCCGCCCCAGGCACGCGCTTGGCGTGCTGGTGCCTGAAGCTGTCCCTGTTTGGTGGTTCGGCTTCTGTAGTTTTTGCATCCAAGTGTTGCTCTTTTAAGACTCCTGGAAGCATGCTCCACACCTAGTGCCTTTCAGATTTTGGAAGGCACTTCAGATTTTTAAACCTTGGGTCGAGTGCTGTAGCTATCTTAAGAAATCTCACATTGGTACCTTCTTTGCATTTTGTCAAATCTGTAGTGAAAGTGTTCTTAAAATAAACGTGTTTGGTCATCATCTGAGACTGCTATAACATGAAGTATACGGCAGAATGCAGGTAAAATAGCAGGAGACATGCAATTCCCCCCCCCATGAAGAAGTTCAGTCACAAATTTAATTAATGCATTACTTTTAACGAGCATCATCAGCATAGAAGCATGGCCTCTGGAATGGTGGCCGAAGTATGAAGGGGCATACGAATGTTTAGCATACCTGGCATGTAAATACTTTGCAATGCTGACTACAAAAGTGCCAGGCGAACACCCGTTCTCATGTCAGGTGACAATGTAAATAAGAAGCGGGCAGCATTATCTTCCGTAAATGTAAACAAACTTGCTTGTCTTAGCCAGGGCTGGCTCTAGCTTTTTTGCCACCCCAAGCACCAAGCCTCAGAAGCGGAAAAAAAAAAGCTGTCCAGAGCGCCGAAGCAAAAAAAACAACCAATCAACCAAGAAAATGCTGCTTGAAATGTGCTGCCGCAGGAATTGCCGGAATGCCATCCCTTGAGATGTGCTGCCCCAGGCATGTGCTTCCTTTGCTGGTGCCTGGAGCCGGCCCTGGCCTTAGCGAGTGGCTGAACAAGAAGTAGGACTGAGTGGATTTGTACGCTCTAATGTTTTACATTGTTTTGTTTTTGAGTGCAGTTATGTAACAAAAAAAAATTCTACATTTGTAACTTGCACTTTCAGGATAGAGATTGAGCTGAATTGAAAAAATATTTTTTATCTTTTTACAGTGAAAATATTTGTAATAAAAATGATAATATAAAGTGAGCACTGTACACTTCATATTCTGCGATGTAATTGAAATCAATATATTTGAAAATGTTGAAAAACATCCACAAGTATTTAATAAATTTCAATTGGTATTCCATTATTTAACAGTGTGATTAAAACCGCTATGAATTACGATTAATTTTTTTAATTTTGCAATTTTTTGAGTTAATTGAGTGAGTTAACTGCAATTAATCTACAGCCTTACTGAAAACCATTTTCTACTTTGCTTATATCTCAACATCTCCCTCCCTCTGCTCTTATTTTCCAATTTAACTCTGTCATTGCATTATTTCACTCTACAGATCATTTTGGGATAGTTTGCAAGACCGATGCTTTGCTCAATAAAGCTACATTGTGTTGCATTTGTAATAAAAATTCAAGGCATTTTCTGCAGGTTTGTTTTCTGCCAACCGTGGACATCCTCACACAGGCAAAACTGCCATTGATATCAATATCGTCTTCCCCTGGCTGTGCTGGTGGGATTGCCCTTGGTTCACAATGGGAGGCGTCATCTAAAAGTTTGCTCCCTTGGACCCTCTGTCCCACGCCAGAAATGCTTCTCCTCCTCAAGGCATGGAGCTCTCACTAAATAGAGTTTGCTCTCTATGGTTTCCACAGTAGATAACCCACTCCACTGTGGCTTTTGTGCTCCCACCTACTTGTAAGTTGTTCCTCTGCATCACACAGCAGGGGAACTATGAGTTTCTAGATTCAATAAAAGGTATGGAGAAGAGAGCAATTTACATACACTTTTCACATCAACAAGAAAAGAAGTAGTGAAAGAGAAATATAAACTCCCCCCTCACTTTCCCCCCAAAGGAATGAAATAGTTATAGCCACTTAATTATGTATTTTAATTACATGCTTATTAGGCAAAAACTATGTCTTTAAGAACCGAAGGGTAGCATTGCTATGTATTTTACAGCTGCCCCTGAATATCAGATCAGAGGTGTTCACAAATCTCCACTTCCACTTCTTTTTATGGGGCTGACTTTGTGTGTTAATTTCAGTTTATGTGCTGGCCAGATGATGAGTGAGTTGTCCAAAATCCAAGAGTAAACAAGAGACTTTATAATCAGCAACTAACTGTCTCATGGAAGAGCTTCCCCATTGTGAGCTTGACATGTACGTTTTGCAGGAAGGAATGTTTTGCTTACCCCACCACTGTGTCTTATACCTGCACCCTAGTGGGAATCTCAATTTACGATGTTCAGCTGGATCCTGTTTCCAGCTGGTAACTAGGTTTTGCAGCTATGAAACGGGTCTATTAGTCTACTGTTTCCTAACTTCTTCTTGCTAGGGGCTACTGTATCTACCAGTAGAAATCAACAGCTGAAGGATGTTGATGGTGTCCACAGGACAGTTCAGTAGGGATGGATTTACATCTTTACAATCATTGTGCAAACTGAGATTTCTATATGGAGTTTCAAATACATACATAGGAGATTCACCACTGCATTGTTCAGTTATAATCAATTACAGTAGAGTTACAGCAGTATGAAATTGGGTAACACAGGAATGAAGCAGGGCCACAACGTGTGGACTAGAATTTGATCTGTTACACAGCTGTAAATCAGGAGTAACTCAAGTGAACTCAGTATTTTAGATTTTCACCAGTGTACCAGAGAGCTGAATCTGATTTCATATATTATACAAGCAAACATAAACACCATCACCCTACACACACAGTACAGCACAGGCTAAACTGAAAAACAATAATTCTCAATGGTCAAACCTTTTTTTTAAAGAGCACTGTATATATTTTTGAAGATATTTTAATTGATCGCCACTCTGTGTAGATATATGTATCACTACACTGATTGTTTTCCTTCTCATTTTCATTAGCTTTGATGTGCTCTGATATACCAATGACTTCAACCTTAATCAGTGCCTGCCAGCTCCACATGAAAATATCTAAATGGTCTGAACTTGCTGCAGGAGATAGTCTCAAGCATCTAGGCGTGCGCGCATGCACACACACACACACACACACACACACACACACACACCCATCTAAATCCAAACACATGAAGATGTGTGAAAAAAGGAAATCTGTACTGGGTATTTCATCTCTATGTAGCATACTTGCCCTATGACCAGTGATTGATTGGAAAGTATAATTAAAACTGTATTTTCCTGAAATAGTTTTCATTTCAAAGCCCTGATCCACCTAAGCACTTAAAAATGTGCATTACTTTGACCAACAGAGTAGTCCCATATTGTAACTTGCCATGATAAAACCTACAAGAAAAGTGACAGGGACAGAATAGGTTCACACTTTTTTTTAAACAATCATATATTTTTAGAATTAAAATATGAAATGATGTTTTATCCTATTCTGCCTATAGTAACATTTAGGAAATGTACTGTAGGGAACAATCTTGCATTTGGTAAGGGATGGACGATACGAATGAATGGGTCTTTTCCATCTTTAACGTGTGTTCCTTTCTAGGAAAGAATAGTCTGTCATCTGACAGAAAATGGAATACATGTTGTCATTGAATAAGTAAGGGTCAGTGTTTAGCTGAGCTAGGAGAATAATTCATAGCAAATCAACCACTAGACAAATATTCTCTCTTTTTTTTGTTTTATAAATTGATCAAATTTTCTTAAATGTCTCTGTTATTCAGAATTATTTCCTGAATGATTTCTGCAACAAATTCTTGGTCTGTTCACAAATCTCTCATTGCAAGTGTTCAATCTTCAAGCTATTTTGACTGGACACATAGATCACATGTACATTTCTGTTCCCTGACGGGCCTTAGAATGCAATGCAACCCTTAGAATCCACTGTATGGTGTGAATATTAGTAGTTATATTTTCTGCTAATATTCTGCAATATGGCCCTAAAATTTATTTAAACTTCCTGCCAGTAAACTCACTGGCTCAGATTCTGATCTCACATATATTTATGTAAATCCATAAAGTTACACTGGTCTCAAATTAATATAAGTAAGAATCAGGCCCTTCAAAATTAAATTGGCTTTGTAACCTCATGTTCCTTTATTACAATAATGCTAAGGAAAAGGTAATTTAAAGGGATTCTGAAAAGAAAAATTGAGTTATAAGAATTTTGTTTTTAAGTTTAAAATACTTTTCAGTTCATTGCTTATCAGATCTTGATTACTGGAGGCCTGATTCTGATTTCACAACAGTTGTACTAAACTGGTGTAACTCCATTGATTTCAACAGAGTACGTCCTGATTTATACCCATGCACAAGAAAAATCAGAATACGATCAAAGCTTGGCAAATACTGCAAAAACATTCTACAAATATTCATTTGAATTTGTGAACCTGTTTGCTTTGCTAGTATTTGTTGTTTCGCTTTTCATTAATAGTCTAACAAACGGGCCTAATTCTGATACTTCATTCACACCAGCGAATCTGAGGAGTTTAAGTCAGTGAAGCTACAAAGTGGCATAAACCAGTAGTGAGAAAGATCAGAATCAGGTCTTACTGTTTAGGGAAAATGTACAATGAAATGAAAAATATGTGAAACTTAAAAATAAAATATAGTGTCCTTTAAATGAATTCTTCTGTTGCAGAGTGCCTTTAAGATGTACCTTACTTGGCATTTTGGAAACTATAAGAGCATGAACTTTAATCCAATGTAATTGTCGAAGAGCCTGATTCTCACCTCACACTACCATAACTGTTAGAATAGTTTAACTATTACATCAGTCTAGCCCCTACTCAGCAAAGCACATAAGCACACACACAACTTTAAGATTCATAGATATTAAGGGCACGAGGGACCATCTGATCATCTGACCTCCTGTATATTAGAGGCCTTTAAATTTCACCCAGTTATACCTATATTGAGCCCAGTAACGTGTTTGACCAAAGCATAATTTAAGCATGAGTATTCCTATTGAAGACAAGATTACTCACAAACTTAGAAATATGGCACCTGCTAACATATTTTGCTGTATCAGGACCTAAGTAAGTTAAGAATCTGGCCATCAAAGCTTCACAAATAAATCCTGAATTGTCTAATAGCAGTGTTGTATACAATTATCCTAGTCAAGGTTTTCTTACACTTGTTAAAAGTATTGGCTTGATAGGGAAGAAGAAAGTGGTAGATTCTGTTGAGATATAACTGTCTCCATCTTTACAATACTCTCCAAATTGAGCCTAATTCTGCCTTTTGATGCATATACATAACTCCCTCTGCACTCAGTCAAAAGGGCAAATGTGTATCTAAAGGTAAATTTTGGTGTATGTAAAATATTGCTTGGAAGCCCATACTGCGTGGGCCAAATTCTGCTCTCAGTTAAGTCAATGAATGGCGTTACTCCATATTTACATTAGAGAACAGAGGCCCTGATCCAGCAAAGCCCCCAACAAACTTAAACCGCTGGGACTGCTCACACGCTGAAAGTGAAGTATATCCTTAAGTACTTTTCTGGGTGGGGGCTTGAGAGCAAAGTTCAGCTCAGAAAAAACAGAAACAATCACGCTTACCTTCTAGTACTTAAAGCTACTTGTTCCGGGACATTTTAAGTGTTTCAAACATGCTTCAGGTTGCATTGCTTAAGGCTCCAATTCAGGAAAGCCCTTAAGCATGTGCCTTACTTAAAGTATACACTTAAGTCTCATTGGCTTTAGTGGGATTTAAGCACATGCTTAAAGTTAAACAAGTGCTCAAGGGCCCTTCCTGAATAGGGATGCTTTCCTGAATCGATACCTAACTGAACTGATACAAAGATATTCCGTAAGTCTAATGATCCTCAGTTTTTCAGGTCCTCCCAAATTTAAAATAAACAGGAAAGACAAGATTTGGAGATCAAGTCAAAAGTCCAATTTATTTTTATAACTTGAAATTGGAACAAACGTTGTTTTGAACGAGCGTACAAATGAAATGGTAGACACATGCTGAACTCAACATTGGTGACAATAAGGGAAAAAAGAGGCCAAAAATCTTGTACAGAGAATAAAAGGAACAATAAATATTTCACTAAGCCATATTGAAATGACCTCCAGCCATCTCAACATTTTATCCATAATAAAAAAAAAGTGCTCTTGTTTTTTAAACAGAGCACAAATACCAAGCAATAATAAATAGTTCCAAACTTGTAGTAAAAGACAAAACCTCCAAGTAAACAACAAAAGCTCATACAATAAGTAATAGAAAAAGGTAATAAAAATATTTTGCCTTGCCGGTACAAATGCAAACAACTTAAATCAACATTACTTTGCTTTGCAGTTCTAAAATACAGAGAGCACCATAAAAATGACTTTGCTTGTGATAAACAAAACCTTGGACTGTCTTGTACTCAGGACTGGGATGAAATGCTGATTTTGACCCCTTTTTTTCATATAGATATTTTCCTTCCCAAAAAACCCTGCTCCCATAGAAGTCAGCTGAAGTTTTGCAACTGACTTCAATGGAAACCGAAGTGGGCACTGGAAGTAATAAATTTCAACTTAAATAAATGTTAAACTGAACTGTGAATATAAATATGGCAGCATAATAGCTACTGTATATCTATGTAATATTGTGCTTATGGCGTAGGAAAGTATGATTCTCCTAAATAGGAAAAAGAGGGTCTCCATTGTTACTACAGTCTGTAGAAACACATTCCTTGTGCTTTTTGGGTGACTTACTGTTGGTTTATGAATGATTTAAGTCACACGATTAGACAACTGCTGGTTTAACTACCTTAGTAAGAAACAATAGGACTAGTGGTGCTCCCAAGCAATTTGCTTTAAAATGAAAGTTGATTTTTTTTTCTTTCAAGGAACTGGTCTTAGACTGGAAACCTAGGATTCAGTGCTGATTTTCATTATACTGGTGTATATTCAGGGGTACTCCACTGAATTCCATGAGGTTACTTCAGATTTACACCAGTGTAACAAAGATTAGTATATGCCTTTAAGGGGCCAGATTCTGATCTCTGTTACACTGGTATAAATCAGGAGTAAATCTTATGTATTAATCCTGATTTACACCAGCATAACTGAAATCAAAACTTCACCCAATAGGTAAATCTTAGGATAGGGTGTAGTCAAGTAAGAAGGTAGCATCTGCAAGATAGCTGGGTCAAATTCTGCTCTGAGTAACAACCATGCCATCTCAATGGCTTCAACTGCACTGCACAGATGAAAGTGAAGGAAGAATTTGCCATGGTGTTTTTTACCACCTTTTTCTGAAACAATGCAATTTCCTCCTTCTCTCCCACCTTAAAATATTCAATAGACTGTCATTGCCACTTCTGCTATGTGCCCCCATCCCGACCGAAAAAAAAGAAAGAGAGAGAATAGAAAAGAGAAATCAAAAGGCACAGAATTTCATCCCAGTCCCTCAAACATTCAGAAATGTATGGAATGTACAATTAGGAGTACAGCAGCAAAGCAGATAATAACATGGACTGGCAAGACCTGTACATGGAATAGGTCCTGTTCTGACAGGGAAAACGAGGGCTGTGCCTGGACCAATTTTACTTCAATCCAAATTACAATTGTACCAAGAGCAGGTCACTTTACCTGTGACAAAGCAGATGCAACAGCTCTCGCTTTTAAAGAGTAAATTTACTTTATTCTGGAGGGCAGAAGTTAGGGGAGTGAGTGGGAGGCAGTGGTGGTAGAGAAGATGCTATAAACAGCTAATCATTTGCAAGGGGGGGGAATCTCCTCTCTCTCTCTTTAGAAGAGGAATCTGTGGAATGTTACTTCAAACATCTTTACAAAAACTGAATTTCCCTTAACATGAATAGGCAATAATCCTCCAGCCTGGTTCACCCATACCTGGTAAAACCTTGATGCAAGGGGTCCAGGCAACTTTGAAGATATTAGAGCCCTGTGGGAACAGCACTTTTTTTTTTTGTAGGCCATTTCTGACAAAAAAATATATATACAAACTAAAATCATTTGTGAACAAAATAAAATAAAATGAAAAACAAAAAAAAACAGTTATTTTGTTTTGTTTCTTTTACTTAAAGGTCGTCTAACAACCCCTCCCCCCCCTTTTTTCCTGTACAATAAGGACTTAACATACAAATTTTTTTTTGCAATATTTTATCCTGCCAAATTAAAAAAATATATTATTGGCAGCCTGTTTGTTTGTTTTTATTTTTATTTCCAAATTCACTAACAAAAAGGTACATTAAATCCCTTTAAAAGGACAAGCGTACAGTTAAAAAATTACAAGCTTCAGTAAAAATACAGCGAGTGCCTACATCATATGAATCAACCAATATCAATATCCATTCCAGAAGGGAGGAGAGGGGGAAGAGAAAAATAGGTATAGGTCAGAAACGTGATTTTTTTCTGCAAAGCAATAACAATATTAAGCACTTTTTTCTACATACTTTTTCTACATGGTGTAGCAATCACCTTTTAATCCCCAAATACAAGTTTCTATACATTTTTTGAAATAAAAATTCAACACCCAAGGCAGAAAAAAATTTACTAAAACTCAAGACTTTACAGTTACAGTGACAAGAACAAATTTATAGACCCACCATTTAAATTTTACTGCAACATTTTCAAGGAAAAAAGAAAAGGCTTTTTTTTTCTGGTTTTTTGTTTTTTTGTTTTTTCTTTCTGGTTTTGTAAAATGCCCAAGCATTCTCCATTATTACAAATACTGGTCCACTTTTACAGTAATCAAGAAATTTTAATATATATAATATATACTAAAACCCCGTCACCAAAAGAAAACAATATACACATGGCCATCATGGCATTTTTTTTAAGAACCTATTAAGCAAACTTTGAAAAAAAAAAGATTGCTCAAACACACATACACACAATTTTTTTACCCTTGTATGTATTCAATACTGTAAACGTATTTTAAGACAGAGTGCACTAAATTTAACTTTTAAAAAAAATTCGCCATTGTTCCTGAATTGTTTTTTTTTTCATTCAATGATAACTCGTAATTTGTGTCATATGAGTTTTAATTCAGCAGTAAATCATTTCCATTCCATTTCCTAAGCAGCGTTGTCCTGAAAAAAAAAAAAGGCTGAGAATAATTCAGCTAATGGATGTCCGAAGTTGTGCTGGGTATGCATCTTCATTTGATTGGGTCTTATGGCATTTTCATGTCCACTATCTTCAACCAGTAATTTTTTTAAAGTAAATGTGGCTCTTTTTTTTCCCCTTAAAGAATGTACTTTTCTTGTTTTACTTTTTTAAAAGTCTTTTCATTTCACAAAAACGTTTTGCATTTGTCTCAAGAGACTCAGATAGGAAGATCAGTTTTCAAGGCACTCACGTCAAATTGAATGGCAGTAGAAAAACTGTCCAATAAATTATTTTTATTTTATTTTTCTTTATAGTGCCAGTATTGTGAATGCCATGCTTAGCAACACTGACACTTAATCTCAGCTGTTCCCTTACAGTTTAACCCACCTTTGGGCCAAGGAGAAGAATATGCTGTAATTTCTTGTTCAGAAGCCATTTTCTCTTAAACACAAACAAAAGTTTTAAAGTGCGGGTCAACATAATGAAAATGTCTAAGCTTAATTGTCCACTCTTCATTATTATTAGTCCTAATATGCTAAAAAATAAAACAACTGGAACACAGAGCAGCTGCATTTTTTTTCCTACAATGCTTTGCTCATATAGGGTCTGCTCCTGCTCCCAATTAAGTCAATGGGAAAACTCATTGACTTCAGTGGGAGCAGAATCAGCCCATCACATGCATAATGATTACTTTTTCCCCTTCCTCACAATAACATTGTTGTGCATTATATGAGATAATCCTGATATTTTCTACTCGCCATCCAAATACCTTATAAATTCTATTGGATTGAGAAACTACCAATCAGCCCTAGTTACAACTGCCTTAATTATAGTGATTCTAGTTGCAGTATACTACTGAGCTAAGTTGGTGGTTTGTACATATATCCCAAACTCGTTTAGGGTGTGTGTGTGTGTGTGTGTGTGTGTGTGTGTGTGTGTGTGTGTGTGTGTGTGTGTGTGTGTGTGTGTGTGTGAGAGAGAGAGAGAGAGAGAAACTAAAAGAATGGCATTTCATTCATCCAAGGGTGGAGAAGGATGCTACAATACCTTAAAAGAGCTTTTATTACATCTGTGAGGATTCTTTCGGTTATTTTAATTACTGAACCTGGAACATGTGACAAAATGGCGGCATCTCAGTACATATCATTAATAACACTAAGAAACTATCTGATAATAATCCACAATTAAGAATGCTATTGCTTTGTTCAATGTAGCTGCCTTCAGAAAATACCTGCACCCATGTCTTTTTAGTTGACATAACTTGAATGTTGAAGTCTACACAGAAAAGGCCTCTATCTTTAGCAACATTGTCAGTGTTACATACCAGATCCAATTCCAAAAGAAAGTGCTAATTTTAAAGATTGTTATCCGCTGTACAATTTTATTTTCCCTAATCTCCAAGGTTATTTTATAAAAAAGGAAGAAGAAGAAGAAGAAGAAGAAGAAGAAGAAGAATTCAGTTAAAATGTTGGCTTCTTCACAAGAAATTACACATGCTTAGCTTAAATTTCAACAAAGCAGCGGCCCCAAAATTATAATTTAAAAAGATATGCCTCTCCCCCTACAATGCAAGTAATCTCAGGCTACTACTGGGTAAAATTAAAAAGGGATACCCAACAAAATTTTAAAAGAAATTTAAACAGAAAGAATAAAAAAAAAGTACCTGCACATGCCAAAAAATTACAAAAACCCAATAAATACAGAAATTATTGCACAGTTAAAAGGCTCCACAATTTTACTGCCTTAATCAACCCTCAGGTTTAATAGAACTTTGTAGACACAGGTTATATTTAAGTGCCAAGGTCTGGCACCTACTATAGTTATGCTAAGTTATGTTTACAGAGGCAAGTTAGGTCAGCTTTTCTCAGTTGGCAATAGTTAAACTGTACAAATTAAATGTTACCTAGACCCCTGATTTAACCCAGTGGGGGTCTTAGCTTCTTTCTGCCTGCTCAATTTTGACGTCATTTGTCAGCAAATGTTCTCCATGCCACTTTTTCATGTGTTTCTCCAGGGTGCTGTAAACACTGAAGGGCATCTGGCAAATGTCGCAGCGGTAGACCTCCTTCCCTATCTGGCCATGCGTTTTCATATGACGTGTCAGCTTACTGCTCTGGGCACATGCATAGTTGCAGAGCTCGCATTTGTAAGGCCGCTCTCCAGTGTGGCTCCGGCGGTGCACCGTTAAGTTGCTGCAGTTCTTAAAGACCTTGCCACAGTACTCGCATGTATCGCTCCTCCGCCCTTCCTTTGAACTGGGTCGACCAGGACCAGGTCCACTGATGTGGGGAGTGCTGCCTCCGCTCGCTGTCCCACTGCGCCCTGAGAGACCCCCATCTAGCATGTCACCTGGTGGAGTGGAGAAACGCAGGCTTCCGTTCTCTGAAGAATGCTCAGAAGAAGTTGCAAAGGGGGATTGTCGGGAGTCTGTGAATCCTAGAAACGGATCCTTCATGAAGTGCCTTGATGCTGCATACCCTACCAGCCACTGGGAGTAAACATTTTCAGAAGGTATTATTGTTGCTGGTGGTAAGTCCAAATCTTTCTCTATTTTTATTCTTTTAGAAGAGTTGTTTAAACTGGGGCTCGTGATAGGTGTTGGCTTGCGAGGGAACAAGCCTGGGAAGGGCTCACCTGGGCCAAAGTTTCTTCCATTGACCGTCCCTTCCTCAGTGCGGTCAAGTTCTCCTGCCACTGAATCTTCATCGCCTGTGTCTCTCTGACAGAGGTCTCGAGGACACAGGTCTCGCTGATCAGAAGACCTTTTCATGAAGCTACTCCTCTTCTGTTTTTCAGCTAGCATGTCATTGTATTGCTGGATGGCACCGAGACTTACATTCTCTATAACTTTTCCAAGGACAAGGGATTTTTCATCTGGTAGCGATTTGGAACCGTTCTCTCGGTTGCGACTTAGCTCTGAGTCCATGCTGAAGCTTGACTCTGGCCTGCTTTCGTTTTCAAGCTCCTCTTCCTCCTCCTCTTCTTCTTCCTCTTCTTCATTGTCATGGCCCAGGGAGGGATCACTCTCATTCCTGAAATCTGTCTCACTGGATTTTAGTCCCTCTCCAGTGAGCTCACTTGTGCCTGGCTCAGGAGAACTTGTGGTGGAGAGTCCATCATCTGACCTGCCTGTCATGGAGCCAGCTTTGTGCATATGTGTTTTCATATGACGTTTTAGCTTGCTGGCCTGGGAGCAAGCATGATCACAGAGTTGACATTTGTAGGGCTTTTCTCCTGTATGACTGCGTCGGTGCACGATAAGATTACTCTGGAACTTGAATGTTTTCCCACAGAATTCACAGGACTTACTCTTCGCCTGAGGCTGCGGCGGCGTAGTGCTGCTTGGGGGCATTGGTGGCAATGGCGGAGTGCTCAAAAAGGGTGATTTAGGGCTAGGCTGGAAAGGATTCAGCAAGCGATGCATAGGGTTGGTACGATTCGGTGAGACTGGAGGAGGGGTAGAATTGTTTCCTGCCAGTTCTCGAAGCCTTCTGGAGAAATCCATCGCTGGGGACTCAATTGCCATGGGGTTTAAACGCATAACTCTGTCAAAGGCACTGGGATGCTGGGCAACTAACCCCATTTCTTCGGCACTAAGGCGATGTGGATCCAGATGATGACGAGGCGGTGGGCTGAACAGTGGAGGTGTGTTGGGGAGCCGACCCTCACCAAATCCGGGGTGATCACGTAGGATGGGGCCCGTCATCCGCAAAAGACTAAAAGGGTTGTTGTCTCCAAGGAAATTCATCAGCGGGGACTGTGCAACAGTCTCTGGTCCCAGAGGAGGAGGGATGGTGATGCGTGGAGTAAGGGAACTGTTTGAAGGGCTGGTTTCCAGGTAGATGCGGAATCCATGTGTGTTCTGGGCATGCTGAAGCAAGAACCAAGCGCTATTAAAAGGCTGCTTGCATGTTGTGCAAATATAGCTTGAAGGCTCATCTTTACCTAAAAAATAAAAAGAGAGAGAATACTCAAAAAATAATACAATGGAGAATATTTAAATACCATTGGCATGTACTTTATTTTGTTAACAAATTTAGTCCTTGGAATTTCTGAAAGGGAGATTTAATTGCAATTTATTAATTGATATAAAATGTTGCCCAGTGTATTTACTCATCCAACATGTTTATTCGCATACATGACACATACTTGCATTATGTGTAGTATGTCTTTATATACTATATCATACAAAACCTTATATAGGCATATTTTTGGAATATAGGGATCAAACTCGCTTCACACATTTATTCCATGTAAAAATACTTGTTTCAAGGGATTTAATGCTATGTATAAATCAAAAGAAAATGTGATGTAGTAGGTAGATCAGTTTTATGATACCTAAATAGGCTGTGGTATCACGTTCAGTCTTTAATTTTACATTTTTATATACTTTACTCAGCAGTCACCCCAGATCTTTGCTGCATTCATTTAAACATGCTTCAATCATGCTGTCCCCTAAATTTTTTAAGCAGTATGTGGATATTTATCTGCACAAGTCCCATTAAAGTCAACAGGAGCTTGGAAAACGTATCCCTGTATAAACCACTTTGACATTCTCTCTGCCAAAACACCAAGAAGCCACTCAAGTGAAATATCCAGTAATCAAAGCTGACAGCACAGTTGCAATTAACAGTAACAAATGTCAGGCAGTGCTTGAACTGGATCCCAAGAATTTCTGAGTCTGAGCCTGGCCTCCATCGCAGAAATAGTAACCAGAGCCAAAAACATGGCTTTCTATTTGCCTTTCTAGCCTCCTTTGAACAACTGTATAAGGTGGGAAACATTCCTTTAACCCTGATTCAGTTTACATAAAAGACAGGTGTGGACAAGCCTGCAGTACAGTCATAATTTTACTAGCTAAAATATTCCAGCCCTGGACACAATATAAACTTTTTACTATCTTCAAAAACGTGGTCTTTTCCCCTTTAGTGCTCCCGCAGCAGTTTAACACCTATAAATGCATAAATACATGTCAGCTTGAAAATCACACTTCAGGACTTTTTTTTTTAAAGTGTCTCTTTGAAAGTAGCTACCTTTTATGGAAAAACTAAAATTGAATTCTTGGATTTCTTTCTATGATGTAATATATTCTACGCAGTGATGGACCTAAACCAGAGCCCTGACCCCAAATGCCATACACGTTTTGAAGTTCAGAACTGGGACTGAGCATCCCGTCTTTCCCTCTGCATAATGAACTGAACCAAATCCCAGCTTGCAACAACTGTAAGAGTTTGGCTCTGGATCTAAATTTCTCAGCCCACTTCCAGCTGTAGGTATTAGGTTATGCAGAAGCCTGTTGCTCAACCATTATGCTTGAAAACAAAAGTGTTTATAGGTGAATTAACTGTACTATCAAAACTACCTTTTTAAAGCTAAGTGACTCACAGGCTATGTCTACACTGCAATAAAGCACTTGTGGATGGCCTGTGTCAGCTGATTCTGGCTGCGGGGCTATAAAATTGTAGTGTAGACATTCGGGCTCGGATTGGAACCCAGGCTCCGGGACCTTCCCCTATCATGTGGTCCCAGAGCCTGGGCTCCAGTCCAAGCCTGAACATCTACAATGCAATTTTATAGCCCCGCAGCCCAAATCCAGCAAGCCTTAGTTAACAGACATGGGCCGGCTGCAGGTGTTTAACTGCAGTTTAGACATGCCAATGGGGACCAAGAAAACTTATGCCAAAACACACCAAAAAAAAGGAGGGGGGGGCAGGGATAGCTCAGTGGTTTAAGCATTGACCTGCTAAACCCAGGGTTGTAAATTCAATCCTTGAGGGAGCCATTTAGGAATCTAGGGAAAAAATGTCTAGGGATTGGTCCTGCTTTGAGCAAGGGGGTTGGACTAGATGACCTCCTGAGGTCCCTTCCAACCCTGATATTCTATGATTCTATGAGAAGAATAACTGCCACTGACTGTATTCCACTGTTCTAAGCTTCCAGAAACGGCTCCTGACAAGGAAACCTTAGACAGAGAGAAGATGGGGGATATCTATCTACCCATCCAGCTTATCTGGCCTTATCATCACGGCATTCGAGTGCCTACAAAAAGGGAGAATAGAGAAAATTATATCTATTCTACCACCTTGACTCACCTAGATAGGCCTATTTTTAATATTCAGTAGAATATTTTGGGAGGAGTAGTTCCTTACACCACAAGTACTGCTACTGATTTTAATAGCCTATTCATGTGAGTCAAGGTGGTAGAATCAGCCCTTTTACAAAAAACTAATCTGGCGTGGAATGCACTTTTGTTTGATTGACGTGATCTTTTCCCACAGGTTCTTATTTTGCGCTCAGAGGGGAGATAATTAAGAGTAATATGCTAAACTTTTGTGATTAATCTGTAACAATAGCTATTGTAAATAAAAGAGCGGGGGCTATATTTTCCTTCTAACATGCATACATAACTCTTATTGACATTAATAAGAGCTGCATGCACACACCAAATGAAGCAGATACAGTATCCTTTAAAATCTACTTAGTGATGAGGCAGTTATAGAGTTTTATGTCAACTCTGAAGTCGAAGCAACATTAAATGCTCCCATTATTACTTCAACTATTTAAATTTCTGTTTCTTATAGAAATATGATGAAAATGTCTAGACTTAACTTTTCTTGAACAGCAACATATGTAGTATAAAAAGTGACAGAAATCACTGAAGCACACTGAAGTCTATAAGATATTCTGTCAAAAGCTTTTTTTAACAATATGTTTTACCTCAGCTCACCCTAGAATGGTTTTAATAAAGCCCTTTCTCAAGTGCGATCTAATAGCAAATGAAGTGCAGTGTCTTACAAGGTCATGTATCTTCCAAAGAAAGAGAGCTCTGCACCCTTCACCTCCATTTTATCCACTCTAATTAATCAATTTATTACCCACAGCTGTTCAATTCTTTCATTTTTAAAAGTCACACTATGCATGATATTTTATTCTATTTTTAATTTTGTGCACGCGTGCACACGCATGCATGCACACACACGTGTGTATGTGTTCTTATAAGCTTGCTCATCTAGTACAAGAACTGACAAAATCCAAACAAAACCAAAAAACCTCAGCTGCAGGTTAAAAAAAAAGTTTACTTCAGAAAAGGCACATATGTAAGAAAAGGAATTCCTGGGCAGGCTGAGGATCAAGGCTAATTTAAAACTGAAATGGCTGATTAAAAAAATTAGCCTCAAAATGGCAGCTGGCTAGGAGCTTGCTACTACATGTTATATGAAGCTCAGATGTTTTGTTTTGTTCTCCAAAACTTCACCTCTGTGAAATTCAAGTGAGGAAAGTTCCTTCTCACCAGCTCCTTTTTAGTTTTCTTTCAAACAGAGCAAATTAGTGTTTATTGCTGAGACAAGAATTATGAGATATCGGTCATAACAGAATCAGTATTCTCTCTTTTTGTTTTATTTAGTTTTTACGCCTCTAAACTCTTCTGTTCAGGAGACCCCTACACAATGGCAAAACTGACTGCAGGCTACCTGGCTACCAGGCCTCTGACAGCTTTTTCTTTTCTTTTTAATACTTTCACAACCCTCAAAGGCTCTCCCTAGATGCATCTTTTTAAAAAAATAAAATAAAATGTTCATTTCCATATTATCACTTCATGGTTATCTTGCCTAGAAGTTGCCCTGAGCAGTGTAGATGCTCACTTTTAAGTACAGAACAATGTCAAAAAGTCTTTGAAGATCCACTCCGAACATTTTTATAGTCTAAAACTTGCTAAATATTTTAAACATACCCAGGAACAGCCATGTATTTCTCAGAAGATTCCTATATTTAATAATGCAGTGCACCTACCCTGTAAAACTCTTTGTTATAAGGCTACTTTTGATATATGGCATAGTCTCTTGCCCATCTCACTGAAGTTAAATAACCCCTTTATAACAACTAGCTACAGTGGCTATGCCATGCCCTCTTTATCTCTTAAGTACATGCTTAGTTTTAAGCAACATGAGTAATCCCACTGAAGTCAATGAAACTTAAGTATATGTTTAACTGCTTCGCTGAATAGGCATGGGATTACATGTGTTTAAAATTAAGCATATGCTAGTTGCTTTATTGAATGGGGCCTGAATGAACACATTTCAAGAATGTAGGCATGACACTATCATCTTTAAGCAGACAACATTTCTGATGTAAATGGCTTCTGGGGGAGCAAAGGAGGGCTTGAGTTTATTTTATTATCCTTATTAATTGGTGGGTATTTATTTATGATGAGATGACCAGTCCTCATACTGTAATTTATATAGTGGGATGAGAACTCAGAGCATAGGATGGGCACCTACAGAAAGTAACATGACCGGGGACACATGTTTACAGATTCAGAGATACATAAATTTTAAGGCCAAAAGGGACTGCTATGATCATCCAGTCTGACCTCATGCATAAAGTAGGCCATGGAGTTCATTGCTTCCTGCATCTAGTCCAACAATTTATGGTAGAACTAGATCATATATTTTTAGAAGGACAGCCAATTTTGATTTAAAGACTCCAAGTGATGCAGAATCTACCAATTCCCTTGGTAGTTTGTTCCAAATGTTGATTATCCCCTCTATTAATTTTTTTTTATCTTATTTCCAGTTTGAACTTTGCTGAGTTCAATTTCCAGCCACTGGATCTTGTTATGCCTTTATCTGTTAGATTAAAGAGCTCTCTAGTATCATATATCCCTCCCCTGAGTAAGTAATTATAGACTGTGAATTTATTGAACACTTCTGTCTTTTCTGCATATAATAGCTAAAGGTTGTCTTTGCCAGAAATATTAACATTTGTTCCCTCCCTTGCTATGTGATTGATTAAGTTTCATTCAAAATGTCAAAACAATAACAAGACTTTTTTTTTCTTTTTAATAAATGGTACAAAACAAAGCTAAATTCAGCTTCCTTGCCCCCTGCCCACCCATAAAATTCTGGTTTTATGTTGGGCACCTAGCAGACAGGTAGGTGGAGTAAATTCCACCCATCCGAACTTCTGCTTAATGCTAGAGCAACTAGATTTTGTAAGTCAGCTGCTCCAATGCATATGTATAATCATGGAGCTCCCAGCAGGCGCTCTGCAGGCCTATTTGTGACCAATGCACAACTTGGTTTTGTGATGCAGAGGCCCTCCCCAAGCAATCAGTTCACACCCTCCCTATGTAGGCTCAACCTTGAGTCCTCAGCAGCAGAGGTGAATTTCCTCCTAAACACTTCAAGATATTCGGTGTCATATTGAACAATAATCATAGTGTGATCAGAACTTAAGGGAATTCATTGTTTTCTGTTTGGGCTACCGAGACATTCTCTGCCTTATGAACTCAGCAGGACTGAATAATTTCATTAGCTGTAACAAGAGAATAAACTCCCCCCTTTAATTAGACATGCATGACCCTCACTAGGACTGTGGCATACACAAAGTTGGGTCCATATAACTACTGCCATTCTTTACCTCTAGCAATACATTCTAGGTAATGTTTCTGGTATGCTTTAGAAAGTTATGACAGCAGCAGTAAAAACATAAGGAATTTTAATGCTGCTTTAGTGCAGCTTTAGAAGTTCAGGAAAAGTAGAAACTTGCAAGCTTTAGAGAAAGGACCCCATTAACACTCAGGAACAGACATGTCTCCGGTTCCTACAATCATTCCAACAGTTTTACTCTTGCCTTCTGCCACTTGATTTTTTAATGAGCATTTAAATAATTACTCCTTCTTATTATGCTAGTTACTCTAATACTACCTATAAAGGTAGCGTTGATGCTCAATAAAAACATACCTTTAATTGAATTATTAAATTAAAATGCCATAATTGAAACCACTGGTTTAACAAGTCTCCTCATAAGACCAGCTGACATTAAAGAAAAGGACATTAAACACTAAAAAGATTTAGAGTTCCATGGTGAACAAGATCTATGAGTACATAACATTTGACAGCATATCAAGGCTGGGACCAAATCCTTCCTAGCAATCCACAGTGGGAATCTCTGTTGAATCGCCCACATGCTAGCTCTACGGAGCATTCCAAAGAGATCTATGATATGGATCCAATAGCACAATTTTGCCCCAGTGTCTTTTCTCCCAGAAATGGTTTCACAAACTGTGCCATTAATTGAGCTCTCCAAAGCAAGCTAGAATATTAATCTACTAACTTCTTTGACCTTATCACCATAATATGTGAGCACCTCACAAACATTAATGAATTTCTTCCCACAATATCCCTGTGAGGTAGGGAAATATTTTAATCTCTGTTTTACAGAAGGGCAACTGAGGTACTGGGAGGTCTTTTCAACGTCCGAGATGTGGTATGTGGGAAAGCCAAGATCTGGACCTAGATCTCCAATTCCAAAGCACCGCCAACCCAGTGCTTTAACCTGAACCCCAAACGAAGACTGAACCATTGACTTTTACACTTCTTTAATAATAGCTCAGTTTGAGGCCAGTGAAAGCTGATGAAATGACATAACCCCTAAATCTTCGGTCCATCCAAAGACTACTAGTAGAGTGCATACTTCCCTACATAACCCAGGCAATGTCAGACTTGTTCTGAAGGGATGGCTCATTGGGTGTTACTAGACAATAGTCTTCACGTCCATTCAAATCTTGCAATGACTATTGAGCACTGATGTGTCCTGTGAAAATGACACTTGTCTATTGAAAACAGGACTAAGACTACCAATGCATTTCACACAGACCACAAATCAGCCATCAGATGGCAAAAAAATGTTGGCCTCTTTTGACTTAGGTAGAATGTCTCCAGACCTCATTATTACTTTCCTGAACCACTCAGTTCCCAACTCAGATAAATATTCATTCCTCTCCTGACTGCTGACTAACCTACCTGCTTTGCTAAAATCCACCTCAGAGCACATCAGATTTAGCATTCTCCTGAGATCTTGGATTAAGAGGAGGAGGACATGGATTCTGGGATGTCGCTGTCATAGTGTAGCCTCAACACCTGGGGAGGTGGGGGCTTGAAGAGATTACACTGGCTGGCCTCAATAAGGCAAGGAGTGCCTGACAGACCACTCATCCCACTGCACATCGGGATTTAAACAGGTGCCTGCTGGAAGGTCAGAGAGAAGGAATTGAAGGTAAAGGAGAAAGAGAGCAGGAATGAGTGTCCAAGGAGCGTGCTGGAATCTGGGGAGGGGAAATTTTTGAATGAGGTCAGGTGAAGGGAAGAATTGGGGATGGAGAAGGTGGGAGGGGAAATAATGGGAATGGGAGCAGAAAGAGGGCAAGGGCAGTTTGCTCTCCATCTCCATCCATCACAGTCTCTTTACTTCAGCTTCACTCCACACTTATCCTCCAACCTTCTCTATCCTCGTCCTGTCCTCACCTCCCTTCCCTTCTATATTCCCTCTCCCTTCACTTTTCTTTATCTTTCCATTAGTTTCTACTGCCCTACTTAAATCCCTCCCCCTAAAAAAAATGGAACTAACATGACATTTGCTGCTATGACATTGTTCACTCTGCTTGTGCATATTATACTCCTTTTTCCCATCCAGCATCTGTCTTGCCTCGTTTACTACTCTATAGAGCACCGAGCACAATGGGGCCCCATTATTTGGTTGGTCCTTAGGCACTGCCCTAATAAACATGATTAATAATAATAATTGCTCTGCCGTGATTGGAAAGGCTTCAGATAAGCTTTCATACTGAGTATTCTCCAACTCTGTTAAGGAGCCCTTCTCCAACACGGCCTTTAATTAATAACAAAATACTCAGAAGAGAATTTGTTTCTCCCAGGCGGACAATTTATAATAGCACTAACTGATTTCATTATTTCTTGCTCCAATATACTAATATTTTTATGTATAGCCAAATCTTTGCCACACTGAAGCCAGTGGCAAAATATTGTCTTCAGCAGGGTTAAGAGCTGGTCCACAAATAGGGATGCTCACTGAAGTCTACTGGAGTTCTCCACTGATTTCAGAAGGCATTGGGTCAGGCCCACACTGAGCAAATATTCAGCGATACACCAAAGCATCAGTATTGTAATCAATAATAAACATTATTTTCTTGCTAAATAAACTTTTACCCAACCCAGGGAAAAACAAAAAGACCAATTGCCAATCATGCACCTTAGCTGTCATTTTGGGCCAAGTTATCCTCACATATGCATGTGCATCTCCTGCTGAAGTCAATAGGAACACAGTGCATGAATCCTAGAGAGAACTAGTGATGTAAAGCTTATTATACACTAGCACGCACTGAGCCAGTATCCACTTTTGATTGCAGGGATATAAACCCAAAGTAATTCTATTTACCGCCATCAAAGAGGCTAAGTTACACCGGCAGAACACAGATGAGAATCTGGCCCAGAGTGAACAAATGAACAGTGTTGTTGATTTTGTTCATTTAACGTTTTTCCCCAAAAATTGTTGAATGTTTGATGAAATTTAACACTTGTAAAAAAAATCAGTGGCTAACAGCTCAGTCTAGTTTGTAATATGGGTTGGTGCATGTTGTTTCTTGGTAGATGTAGACTCTGCTAGAGACAGGGCTGCATGTCCAACAACTCATTTTCAGTTGCGCCCTAATCAAACTTCAGGCTTGCACATCCAGGGGCCAATACAGTAAGCTGTTAGCTGTACATTTCAGCTTAATTTTTATCACAGCACATTACAGCAGTGTTGTACATCCAGATCTCCAATTTCAAAAGTCACCTGTGATTTTGGGAGCCTCAGTTTCTGGGTGCATACCTTGGAGGGGCCTGAGGTTCACAGAAAGTGGATGCTCAGCACTTTTAAGAGTAAGAAACACTTTCCCCCTCCTATGTAGTGGAAAAAAAGAAAACATGCATAGCAAAAATTGGACCTCATAATACAATGTTCCCTGAATGGAAATCACTGCATAAAATAGAAGAGGAGAGCACATTAGTCATCTCTGGACACATTCTTCTAATTGGTGTTAAACTCTAAAATACAAAGCAATTTATAAAAGAGAGAAAGGGAGAGGTGCGAAAGGTAAGGAAAGGACAGGAAAATCAATATTGAGAGATCAATAGTGAATGAGCTAACTTTTAAATTAGCCCTTTGTGATAGAACAGTTTCAACTGACTCCATATACACAGCATCTAAATAGATCTGCTTCTTTTAGGTAGGTTCTATGAACCTTGTACACTAGTTAGCAGAGAGTGGATGGATGGATGCATTAGAAACATGGCCTATAAAATAGTGAATATCATCAGTACCTTAATATTGGGTGGAAAAATGTACCCATAAGTGAGATGAAAAGGCTATTGGACGTATCTATGGTATGGTGGTTTATATATAGGATCCCATTTATAGCATTCATGAAAAACCACTGTACTTCTCAAGGACATTTTTAGGGCTTTTCTTTGCATAAGGCATTCAAATACATTTGAAATAATGTCAGTCTTTTCTACAACATATGAAATATGCCAGCAGCTTTCCTTTAAATCTGTTTCCTATACAGTAGCTTTGTTGGAAAACTGGCAAGAGCTTTTTTCTTTTTTGCCCAGCAGACTTTTCTGAGGTGCCATTTTCTGATCTTTCAGGCAGCAAGTGTAGGCCAGAAACCTGAACAGGAACTTGAAGGGAGACATAAAGGAAATTGTCCATGTCATTTAATGGAAAAATAAAGAGTAAATTAAGAGACAATAAAATAAGCCAAAGGGTGAAAACAAATTTTACATTTTTTTTCTTTCAGTGCTTGTGTCTGTTTTATTGCAACTATCTCTTTAGGGTATTAAGTATCTATTCATAGCTAGTAAATGAAATAGCACTTTTGTTTTAATTCATTACTTCTTTAACAAATGCTAACTCCCATCTCTGCTTCTTTAAATCCACAAAATTTCCATGTTCAATCCTAAGAAGTATTATAAGGGCTGTAAATCTTGTTTTAATGGAATGTACATTTAGCTATGAGGAGATAATTGACGTTATGGAGAGCCTAGATGCTGAATTATATAGGTTATCTAATACAAAGGGGACTCATTATTGAAGCACTACAAACAAGTAGTAATATATGTATATTGTTCTGAGTGGCGTTATAGCAAAAGTGTTCAGGTCTACAGGGATTTATAAAACACAAGAAAACAGCAGACATGCACTTGTAAATTTGTCTCATTTGTCTCTGAAGTTAAAGGTTATTCCCTTGATCTGAATTTGTAATAAAAACATGCTAGACTAAGGTTTGTAGAGAATGTTTGAATATGTAAATTGTGTATAATGATAGGCAATTATAGGGTAAAAACTGGACCTTATGAATGTTACAGAATTGCATGAAGCATCAAAGTATTTTCCTTCAGATGAAATATTTATCTTTTGTGCATGCTATAAGCACTTTTTCAAAGGTATTCAGCAACCTATTTGAGTGGAGAGTTAACAAAAATCAAACCAGTACAACAGACTAAGACCGTGGGCTTAAGCACAGGAGAAACCTTGGCTTTTACAAAATATACATAATAAATCTCTTGAACTAATGGTTCCGGAGATGTATCCTCAAGGACAAGTTCCACTGATTTTCACTCATTTAGATGAAAGCTGGTCAGATGTTTCTGGATATTTTTTTTTTTAAAGAGGATGTGGGGGGGGGTAAGAATTTGAATTTCCTTGGACTGACTGAACTAAGTCCCATTTTTTTTTAGTTGATGGCTGTACTCTTAAAAATAAAAAGGGATGATGCATCAAGATAAGAAGGAGTAAAGCAGAGAGATGATACTGCGGTTTATGCTGCTGAAAATAAGGTTTTCTCCTTCTCCGAGCATGACAGTCTGTTCAGGTTAACCAACTGCAGTGTTAGAATAACTCCAGCCGACTTGTCACAGAGTACAAAAGTCATCAGCAACTGAATGTTCTTTTCTGCACCGCAATTAAGACGAATCAATACGACGTGCCACAAATGGTATTTTACTCTCAATAAGAACTCGGGCTGAGTTTATTCAGAATATTTTAGCGCTTCCCCAGGGGATTTTGGTCCGACGCAGATGGCAAATAAAGTACTCAGCCTAGGGCTAGAGCACATTATGCTAATTCTAATGTCAGATGTACTTTAATATACAGCTCTATTTAATCACCCCATTATTTCACATTTCCATATGAAAAACCTGCGGCACTTCTGCAGAGCTTTCACTGTGTGACAATGCCAGCTTCCTTCAACTAGCTCACTGCAAAATAGAAAAGAAGACTGGTCATTCTCGCCAGTCAAAATGTTACAGTTTCAAAGTTTCAGTATTCCTGAATTTAAAGTGGATCTTCTAGTGTGATTAGCAAGCCACTCTGTTAGGATGCTGATATATGCAAAATGCTAAGGAGGTGTTTTTTTTTTTTAAAAATGAGACTAGTCCTCCCTCTAATCCCCCACACGTGCGTGTTTTACACCCCCCAAATCCACTTGGAAAAAAAATAAATCTGTCGTGCACCAATATTCACAATGTTGTCACCAACAAAAACGCTAACATTCTTGAATTCAAAGCTTCAGTTATTTAAATGAATTGACATGACTGGCACAGCTGCCAACCTACAGATGTCTCTGAATAAAACCCTCCTCGTGTATTGGTAATTTTTACTATATCACACTGCTCTGACTGGAATTAGAAACAACACACCTTCAGCCCAGATCACAGGCCAAATTCTCTTCTAAATTTACCCCAATGCAACCCTACTGACTTAACCGGGAGTGCACCAGGACAGAGCCGTAACCCGGGCAGGGTGAGCAGGAAAGCCACCAAGGGCGTAAAGCCACATGAGACAGAAAAAATGTGGTGGAAAAAGGATGGAAAAAAACAGAAGGGGACACAAATATGCTTGCTCCTGAAGGTCAAATAGTTAAATGAAATCTTTGCTTTTATATTGGAAAGGATTAGTGCACACCCTTCTCTAGTCAGTGATTTTTTTCATAATAATATATGGACTAGTTGTGTAGCAGTGGAAAGTGATACTGGGAATTGTGCCCACAAATTCCCATTCCTCAGTCCTTCCTCTTTACCTCAGCAAACCTACTGGAGCCCTCTCCATGAATGATACTTAACTCAGGTTTTCAATACAGAAGGGGTACAAGTGAAATGAGTTCTATGGTCTCAACTGTCTATATCACCAAACCATCCCCCAGGGTTAGAAGAACTGGGGCTCTGTACAAAAAGGAGGCCCAGTTCAGGAAGGTCAGAAAGGGGATCCAGGTCAGAACTGAATCACATTGATGTGCTGTCTGTCAGCTTCCCACTATTGTGATACACCCACCCAAACACTTGGGGGGGGGCTCTGTTTTTTTTCTTCTCTTCTACAACCATCCAATCTACATGCCTTCAAAATTGTTCAGCAATGCATGCACAAGCCAGCACCTGGGGCCAGACCTCACCTGGTTCCACTGTTATGAGTCAAGGTTTAAAGATGCAGAACACTATTGCTGTGACTGGAGATGGCATATGTCACACAAATTAAATGTTCTAATTTGAACACAGTGGGTAGCAATCCTTATATTCATGGTTGGAACGATGACTTTTTAATCTTCATTTTTCTCACTGTGAACACGGTTGCAATACTCCCAAAGGGGCCGGGGGGAGGGATGATGAAAAGCACAAGGAACTAGAAGGGCCTCCTTAGCCTCTTCTATTATACTTTCAAGCATGTGAGGTCTGATCCTGCAGTCTATACCATGTCCATTCACTCCAGAGGAAGTTTTGCCCAAGTAAGTATTTCAGGATCGAGCTGTCTAGTGGTAGAAAGTTTATTTTGTGAGCTTTGCCAGGGAAACTTTGATAAATTAATGTTTGTTAAGAATAAAAATACTACCCTAAATTCAATTAGTTAATTTCAAAGGGCCAAAAAAATTGTTTATTTTTATGGGCCTGATCCACTGTCCACTGAAGTCAATGAGAGTCTTTCCATTGATTCAATGGGCTTTGGATCAGGCTTCTTGCTTATTGGGATTTGCTATTCTCAGGCCATCATTTTCAGTGCAGGGATAAATCTGACCTACTGCATGGCAGTTAGTTAAGAATACAGGAGCTAGTTCATCCCAGCAAAAAGCCCAAAGACATCAGTTGACATTACACTAAGGGTTAATTTGGATCATCTCTGTTAAGTACTTTTTGTTTCTTTGGTAAATGCACATGTTAAAAACAGGAAATGCACTAGCTGAATATCAGTCCCTGACAAATTTTGCTTTTCTTTTTTTTTTTTTTCTTAACTACACTATAATGGGGGGAAAGGGGGATGAAATTAGAAAAAGTGCTCTCTAGGCTCTCTTATTTCTTTTGCCCAATTTAGATAAATTGACTCTACTTTTAAGTGCCATTATTAAGACTTCTTTGCAGGAACTGTATGTAGCTGAGGCTAGCAAAACAGTTTGAAAAAAAACACATACATTATTTATTCTTGGCAATAAACAAACTTGCGGAATCCCAGTCAATTTCCATCATTATGGAAATTATTTGAATGCCAGAATGCCTATGGTCGCATCTTATAGTAAAGTTGCTCCGATAAGATTCTAAGTCCTCTAAAGGCAAAAAAGCCCAGGCTGAATGAACAGAGAAGCAGAATGAGTAGAAACATGAGAAGTATAAATATTAAGGGGAAAATGCTATAAAATACTACAAACTACAAAAAGATTCAGCCACAGAGGCAGGGATTTTGGGGGTTGCTCTAGATCAAGCAGTTTAGATGTTATCTCTGTGAGCGTAGCTGCAAAAGATTAATAGACTAATATATTTCCTGAAGTGCAAAGATAAAAAATACAATTTCTGCTCCTTAAAACTGCTGTTTTATGCTGTTACAACACTGCAGAAAAAATGCCCATTCAAGCTTAAAAACACCCTCCAAATCCTAAAAACATCATATTTTATTTCTATACAATCCAGATTGATCACCTAAGAGAATCACAGTTAAAGAATGCTAAGTATCCCAAACCCTCTGAGAATGTGCTGCCTAAAAATATTTTTAGAACAATCACTGTAGTAATTCTTCTTAGTTGTAGAAACACTCCAAATCAGAAAGTCAATTTTTCCTCTATTTGCAGAAGTGCGCTGGTTTTCACTGGAAAGGCGCCTGTGTTTTGTTTGGCTGCTGTTCATATACTGCCTTGGCAGGATTTCCTTGGATAGCTTACAGTGGATATTGCTCTTGCACACAGTAGCACTCCCATTTTAACTGTCCCAGCCACACGTTCTCTAATAACACACGGAGAGCTGCAAAATCCCTGTAAGCATGGAGCTTTAAAGCAACACCAGAAAGGGGGGGGAGGATTTCTGCCCCTTCAAAACTGAGTGCTGCAAATGGAGGATAGTCTCTTTAAAAACAACCAATGTGAATTATGTCTAAGGTGCAGTTTTTCTGGAAAAAAATGAGAGAGAGACAGAGAGACAGAGACAGATACAACAACTCAGTGAAAAGGCCTGATTCTGCTGATTCACCAAAGTCAATAAAAAGTTTGGTATGCTCAGCAACTACAAGGATCAGGCACTAAGAATGAGCTGCTTCTTCTGACAGCACAGACCATACAGTGGTCCCTAATATCTCCTAGCCTGCTACAGATCTGATGTCCAATCCTGCATCCTTGCGCAACCAACATTTCCACTGAACTGAGGGAGATTTGGGGGCACCAGGAAAGCAGAACCAAGCTGTTGAAAGCAAATGGGCATAAAATGTAAAAGAGGAAGAAATCTACATCGCTGAAAGATCATTAAGAAACTCAACCACTATATTTACACCTAAGGCTGGAAGAAAGAAAAACAAAAGAACAAAAAACCAAGCGGGGATTCTGAATGCACTTTAGGAACAGCAGTGACTTGTTAGGGAACAGCTGCAGTCCTATACAACTTTCCAACTTGCTGTATTTGCTGCCTTGCTGTTGGAGACTGACAGCAATTTGCATCACCGTACATTTAATCTCTTGTAAGGTAAACTGATTAATTCGGGCAAGGAAAGATGTCACTCGAAGAACAAATTTCCAGGTACAAAACTGCATGGCATCTAGACCCCTAGTATTATTTTTGGCTTCAAAACATCCCTCTCCAGCAGCAATGCCTCCACTGCATACCTCTTTCTCTTCCCTTCCTCTATCCCCCTCTCTCTCTCATTCTCTCTGTTGTTTACAAAGGTTTCATTATGTTTTCAACTAATCAGAAAGGCCTGCTAATACACAATTAACATGTGATTATAAAAAAATAGCTTCCAGAAGAAAGAAAAGTAATTAAGTAGAGAATGCTCTTCAATAAGTGCTCGCTTTAACCCATTGTCAGAACACGATCTAGGTTAGTCCACAATGGATGGAACAGATGCCAAGGGCAGAATGTTAAAAGCAAATTAAAAAAGGACATTATTTTCTTTGGGAATAATAACCATCAACTCCACAAAAAAGAAACATCAAATTTTAGTTGTTTCTCTCTGACCTCCTCCTCTTTCTTGAAGTGTCTTTTATTGTTTCATTTAATTTAATATAAAAAATGGTATTATTTATTATACCTGGACTTCCAGGGTGACAGGAAACCAAACAACAGTCAGAACCATCAAAAGGGCTTGACGTATTGGGTTTTTAAAAAATGTGATTTAGGCCTAATCCCCACCCAGCTTTCCACAAGCCAAACTCCCAGCAAAGTCAATGGGAATTTTGCCTGCATAAGGACAGTGAGATTGGACCCTCTGTGGCTTGTGCTGTGTTACATCCACATCTGTAGCACTGATATAGTTAAAAGAACTGCAGTATTTCTGTTGCTAACCTTGCTTTGCAGGGGTTGACAACGCATCTGTCTGCAGTGTCCTTAGCCCAACACACACCACACAGGTTCACAGCCTGGAGCCATGGGTTTGGGGGATTTTTTTTTTATTTTAACAAAATTTCATCTGAATAGGTTCAGCCATTTTTGAGCTAGACATTGTCAAAACACATCCAAATGTATCTTCTGTTCCTGATGCTTTCTGCCGACCTCCACAGCAAAAATAGTTCCCTTTGGAAAAATATAAATTCCTCTGGATGTTTGTCCTTGAAGTGGCACATTTGCTGTATTTTTTATTCCTGCTTTTTCCCCCAAATGCATTTTGAAACAAATGAGACAAGTATTGGTATGTCTGCAGCCTGTGTGGTACTCAGCATCTCTCAGCTCATACTGAGCATCCCTCTGTTGCGGTTGAAATCAGGGGTTCACAGGATCAGGCTCTTGCTAAGCCTATGCAATAGCAGCTCCATTTCCTTAATTTTTTTTGCTGTGTGTTTATATTCCAAACTCCACGTCACATCCAGAGAATTTTTTCTACTCCAAATTCCATTAGTTTCATTGGCACGTTAGGTAACAAGATTTGCATGGTAAAAATTCCATTTATATTAGATAGGGTTTAAAGGACTCACCAGCCTGATATGATTGTCAGGGGAAAGAGAGGATTTGTCTACACACAATATGCACTAGTTGAATTAAACATGTTTAGTTAAACCAGTGCAAATCCCTGTGTGGACACATCAGCTTAAAACTGGTTCTGTCTCTATAGCTTGACACAGTGCTAACTTAACCGGTGTAAGCCAGGTTTGCATTGATTTAAGAGTGTTCACACACAAAGGCCTGGTCTACACTGGGTGTGTGTGTGTGTGTGTGGAATCGATCTAAGTTATGCAACTTCAGCTACGTGAATAACATAGCTGAAATCGACGTACTTAGATCGACTTACCGTCGTGTCTCCCCTGTTAACTCTGCCTGCACCTCTTGTGGCAGTGGAGACAGGAGCCGACAGGAGAGTGCTCAGGGGTTGATTTATCGCATCTAGATTAGATTCAATAAATTGATCCCTGCTGGATCGATCGCTGCCCGCCCACCCGGAGGGTAGTGTAGACATACCCAGAGTTGCACTAAATCAGTTGGAATACCTCTTTAGTTAAACCAATGCAACTTTGTGTGTAGGCCAGGCCTGAGTATTTCATTCATTTCCATTGACAGAGTTACTATGAGATGTAATGGAATCATTGGCCAAATCCTCAAGCCCTACTCAGGGCCAGATTGAAATCAATGAGATTCTGCTATGCTTATTCATGTTGCCTTCAATGAGAGTGCTTGTGCAGTTAAGAACTATTCAACGTAAGAAAAGGCAGCAGAACCAGAGTACTATATTATTCAAAGTACAGGTGACAGGATCAGACCCTCAGTTTTTACCAAGAACTTACTCAGCCTAATCTCCTACTGAATGTTATGGGAGTTTTGTCAGAGTAAGAAAAGACTTGAGGATTTGGCCCACAGAAATTAGAAATGGAAAAAGCCTATTTAAGTTGCTTTGTCCAGCCCTTTTCCCCTGAAAGATACTGTGTGGCTTCTGGAGCTCTTCCCTGGCTAGTTTGAAATGTCCCAAGCAATGAGTCTTTCGTCACCACCCACTGAGAGGGAGATGATCAGAATTTTTTTTTGTTCAAAAACTGTCGAAACTTGGATTTTTTCAACTGCCTCTACTTGGGACAATCATCCAAATCTTAATGTAAGTCATGGTTTAATATTGAGCCTAAATTTCTCATTTCTTAGTTTTATCTTTTACTCATGGTTATGAGCCCCATTCAGGAAAGCACTTAAGCACATGCGGAACTTGAAGCATGTGGTTTAATCCCATTGACTTTAAGTGCCCTTTCTGAATAGCAAGGACTTCCTGAACTGGGGCTTTTATGCCCTTGGACCATCCTCAGATATTCTTCTCCCGCAATGCTATTTGCAGAACGCTCCTCAAATCCTTGTATAGTATTCCCATCCACCCTCCCCTTAGCCACTTTATTTATAGTAATACTACTCGTATATACATACTTAGTTCTTTTTATCTTTTCTAGTGAATCAAGCCCTCCAGCCCTTTAATCAGTTTTGTTGTTGTTCTCTGAATTCCCTCCCATTTACCAGCATCTTTCCAATATCAAGATGCTCAGAATTATACACCATGTTGAATCAGTATTATTTTTTCAAACTCACTTTAAACAAAGCCCAAAGAGAATTAAATGCTGAAATAACGTTTCAAATAACACCATGGATCAGATTCAGATCTCAGTAACATTTACCATGGTGTAACTGAGAGCAGACTCTAGCCCAAAGTGTGTAACTAAGGCTGATAGAAGCACGTACATTCAGAGGTAGGAGTACTGTCCATAACAACCCCTTTGTTCCTGGATCAAGCAGTGATCAAGAGAGATCACTCTTTTAAGACCCCTGAAACAGCGAGACACACGAGAGTGAAGGGAGGATTAAGTGGCAACCTTAACTCTGGATTGCCTTGCCATTGTCAGTTTGAACCAATTGCTTAACTCTACATGATCCTACAGCAAGAAGTTATTTTCCATTTAAGACGCAATAGCATAGCAGAGTCACAAAGATAAAACTAATGGATGTAAGAGGCAGGCAGCTGCAAGAAGAACCAGGAAGCATGCAGGAACCAGGCCTAAGTGTGAAAAAACATGCCTTTTTTAACCACAAAGCTTGATGAGGTGACAACTGTGGAAGGTGACGTGGTAAATACCCACAAGTATCTGAATGGGGTAGATAGCAAGGATGGTAAGGAATTGTTTTGGGTGATCCAAGGGGGGACAACTAGAGGTAATGGGCTAAAATTGTGCCAAGGACAAGACAGGCTGATTATCAGGAAAATATTTCCTAACAGTAAAGTCTATAAACCTCCCAAGGGAACTGATGGAATTCCTATCACTTGTGTCATTTAAAACAAAACTGAGGGAAAAAGTACTTAAGAATACACTGTAGGCAACAATCTTACATTGGCAGAAGGTGGGCAGCATAATTCCATAGGTATTTTCCATCTTCATACTTATGGACCTGATTCACAAATTTAAGCATGTGTCTAAAATTAAGCACCAGAGTAATCCCATCTAACCCATTAGAGTCAATGGAACTATTCACCTACTTAAAGTTAAGAACATGCTTAAGTACATTTCTGAATGGGGTCTCTGAACAACACTGTCAAGTATCAGAGGGTAGCCGTGTTAGTCTGGATCTGTAAAAGCAGCAAAGAATCCTGTGGCACCTTATAGACTAACAGACGTTTTGGAGCATGAGCTTTCGTGGGTGAATACCCACTTCCTCAGATGCAGAACAACACTGTGCCTTTTAGGCAAAGCCCAGAGCAAAGGGCAAAGCAGAGCTACTTTGTCTCAGGGGCACTCCAGGGGTGAAATCAGAGCTCCACTGAAGTCAATGGGAGAGCCTTTATGGGACTATAGAAATGCCGCTTACCAGTAACAATCAATAGGAGCTAAAGGAGAGAAAGGAAAATAATGCATTCTTCACTTGAGCCATACATTCCTTCTCTCCAACATATAAGCACAGACTTACTGTTTGGGTATTTTGACAATTTTTTGCATTTTTAAATCAAATAACCTGATTCACATAAACTGATTATTATAAAGTTTAAAAATATACCTACTATATAAAATCAACTGGTCTACGTTTTTCTCAAGGCAGGTGTTCTATAACTCACAGATTTACTGAATTATTCCATTTCATATCTACAAGCAATGTAATTTCTTACCTGTAAACTTGGTTACTGTGATTTGGATCCATCAATAATGGATGTGAGGAGTTTTTTTGTTCACTGGGCCAAAATTTATCCCTGGTGTAACTTCAGGTGGATAAATCTGGCGCAATGTCTACTTATACTGATCTGTGCACCATGGACTCTGCTCTGCACAAGGAATCCATTCTCAATAATTCAGCAGAACAATCCAGTGTCTCCAAGGGCCTGATCCAACACCAATTGAAGTAAATGAAAATATTCCCACTGACTTCACTGGTCTTTAGATCAGGCCGCTGATGTGTAAGTAAATCTGGGTCTCAGAAGCTAAATTTACAGCTAAGTCACTACCCTTTTTGTGGACTATATGGACTAATCCTGATGATGAACACTCCCAGGTAACAGCCAAACACTAAAACTCAATGTAATGTTGAGAGAAATAATGGACTAATTTCTGGGTTACAGAAATTGGAAAATGCCACCCCTAAGCCAACCCCTCTGCCCAGGAGGTGGACAAGATCACCTGGATCTAATAGTCTTTAATCCTAAAATTATAAGAAGTCTCTTCCACTTTGTAGGCCTCTTAATGAATGCACAAATATTCTCAATGTACTCTGGCACTCACATTTGAGGGAAGAAACTAGTTTTCATGTAGAAAACTACCCTGTCCTCCTGAAAACTATAATGGGGCTGTGGCACGAAAGATCCCCTAATTCTCCAGCCCTCTAAACAGAAATAAAAGTACTCTTGTATCTTTTTATCAAATCAAAGAGGACTTAAACCAAGGTGGTCAATCCTATTTCAGTCAACTGCCCTGACGTCCCTTTAAGATTCTGAGAGTCTTCTCACATCTTCTTCACAGTATAAAAGCTCTGAAAGTCAAACGATATAAACAGTGAAAGCTGGAGCTGCATTTCACACAATTCCATCCCTTCACATCTGGGTTCTACCTACTGTTTGGGTCAACAGTAGGAGCTGGAAGCTGGCTGATACAACTAAAATTCTCTTGCTGTCCTGCCAAAGGCCTTGCATCCTCATCTAGGACATTCCTTTATAGGGGAAAAGCAATGCCTATATGATGCTGAAACACATCAGAAGAGAGTTGATTCAGAAAATTGCATGAAAATTGTGTAACATGATTGGCTGGTTTTGCCTGAGTGAAAAAATGACCACGGGATGAACAGTGAATCCAAAAGACACAGAGGTGAGATTTCAAATTTGTCTAGGGGATTTGCATACCTGATTCCCATTCAAATTAATGGAAGTTGGGGAGCACATTATGTAGTTTTCTGAGAAAAGTGCATGGAAATCCAAGTGGATGGAGCAGATTTCAAGCACAAATCTATAACAAATATTCTGTTTGGGGTTTCCTATTGATTCCTACATAATTTTAAGCAAAATGTCATTCCCACCCCACCCATCACACAACTAATTCTTTATTTTACTTCCTGTAATCAGGTTCTTTCTGGGTGCTTTTTGTTTATTTTATTTCCACCCCAGTTAGCATCATAAGCATGATGGGCCAAATTCTGCCCTGGTCTAAACCCACTGTAGGTTTACACCAGGGATAAATTTAGCCCTCCATTTACAATAGGATTTGTGAAATGCTGGCATGAGGAAATAACAGTTTTCGATGGTTGTAAGGATGCAGGTGGCAGTTATATGGTGATTATTATATATTCTATCCCCTTGTAATGGACAGACAGAAGTCAAACTGGTGCACTTTAAGTACTAAAACGTTAACAAATGGGCCTCTTCCTTTAATGTAAATAGTCTCCTCTATTTTTTAAGATTCATCTACTGTATAGTATTCTGAGCAAACAAGCACTCTTCAGTTGCCACCTTGTGTATCTGCAATGCATAGTACAGTTCTTCCCCAATAAATATCTGGAAAGAAGCAGGAAACAATTAAAACTAGAAGGTAATAAATGATGAAGAAGCCTATGAACAGAGTTCTGGCCCACTTCCCAGTCTTCATTCATGCGTCAAAAAATCCCATAGCTCTGAGTCTTTGAGAGGGCAGCTGGGCAGTAGGGGTGTCCACAGTAATATAAATGGGAATTAGATATGATCGAATGTGCTCATTCCATTTTCAACAGCACATGTAATCTTCTCCCCCCACACCTCCCGCCCTTTTACCAGAATACATGACAAATGATTCTGTAACCAAGCAACCGGACAGATGAAGAGTTTCAAAGTTCCAGCACATGACAGCTTAGCTTATTATCATTTGGGTGATCAGGATCTGACTAGAGGGGCCATACCCATTTTCTGAGTTAAATCCATTCATACACACTGAGAGCTTTGGTTCATGCTCTAAGCCTAATTCAACCCTGGCAGGTCTGCATGGGATGCGAAGGTAGAATTCGGTTCTCTGTCCTTAAAACCTATATTCATTACCTTTGTTATTTCCTGACATAAACAGGTGTGTGACCTCCACTGGTGAAGCAGAGTTGCACCCACTTGCCAGTCAGCTCCATGGCAGCAATGGAACTGCCCCAGGTATCCCCAGCAATTTGCTAGTTAGCATATATTAGAAGTGCCTGGGAATGTTCAGAGTATTTAGCATAGCTTAATCCCCCACCGATATTTGCACAATATAGGAACATGATTTATAAAAACTGAGTATCCTAAAACATCTTAAAACAACTACATCTCTTCCAATGCCTGTTCTAACTGTAACTGCCCTCTCCACGGGGGATTGACTGTGAGATGACGGAGCTTGATGCCACTATGCACACCCTTGTTTTCAACTCAAGACACATACCTCCCCTGGAGGTCAATTATCTCACAGTACAGTCCCCAGGAGCAGGGACTATTGCTTAAGAGATCCTCTGCTAGCAAAGTATACAGTTATCCCATATGTATGTGTTTACAAAATCTTTTTATTGGTCAAACTACGTATATTACATATATTATATTATATATATGGAGAGAGAGAGAAATATATCGTGTGTGTGTTTATTTTGTCTCTCTTTCAATATAAGTACTTATGTGGCCCTCATAACTGTAGCATTTGTGTATGTATATGTAGAAAAATTATAAAACATTTTAATATGCTCATTTAGATAGATAGATAGATAATCTACGACCACAAAAGGTTTCACTCTTACTAATTTGGATCAATAAAGCCAAATTGACTAAATGAGCTTTGAAATACAGACCAATGTCTGTTCCGCTGTTTGAATTCTGAGTTATACTAAACATTTTAAAATCCATAACTACCCAGACAATATAAAGTCAGCATTAACATATTAAATTTAGTAGTTAATTGGCCACCATAGTAGAAAAATGCTAATAACACAACTAGAAACTGTTAGGTTGGAGCGAAGTGAAATTCTCTGGCTGATCACTGAAATGGGGGGAAGGCAGGCGGCGTGTGGAATCTGCATTGGTACATCTCTGTTCAGCTATAAGGAATCAGCAGAATGTGTTGTTATCCTAAAAAAAGTTATCCTTTGAGTCAAAGGCAGCTAATGCTCACAGGAAAGCTCTGACAAGGCACTTTAAACTTAGATGGCCTAATCCCAAACTGGCAGCGGTGACTTCAGCTCCCATGGAAGTCTCTGTACCATATTCTTTGCTGATGTAACCAGAGGGTTAAATCACATATCAGACATAGCTGGATGAGAAAGTGGGTGTAAGTGGCCTAGTTTTCACCAAGCTGGCATACTAGGTTGTGCAGAATTAATGTAGATTACACATCAAAAGGGAAAATCAGCTAACTGCAGAATGTCAGCTAAACCTTTATCTTACACCATCTTCTTGGTTGCTATTCCATATGAACTCTCCTCCAGCCTCCTCACCATTTAAGTTACACTCATTTTCCATGCCCAAGTGAATGACAAAACTCTCCAAGTTATGCTACTTTAACACTTACACCAGTTTTTGATATCTGACACCACTGGTAGTTCTTATCTTAGCATGTGGCCCACAGCATAACAGTATTTGTTCGTAAGATATCTATAGTGCACTGGCTGCCAAATTGCAACCCCGGCAAAGTCAATGGGAGACTGGTCAGTGACTTTGGTGGGACCAGGATGTTGCTCAAAATAAAGACAATGAGAGAAATTAGCGAAATTATATCAGGAATGTGCATTGCTTGGGGGTTTTAAAGCAAACTCACTTCCCTATTCCTTTTAAAAGTCAGCATATGAACTACATAAAACTCCAATAAATAAATATAATGTAGGAAATGAGAAGATAGCACAACTGAGGTTCATCATCATGGTATCTAGTATGGGTTTTGTGGTCACAATTAAGTAGATTCAATGGTGTTTAGCAGGGACCATCTACTGGGTGCACTGATTCGTGTCTGAAAAAGTTAGCAATCATACCTGTATGCATAATTGCTATTAATATTATTAAGAACAAGCTCTCCATCACAGTTAGAATTATTGTAGCCACAAGTAATGCAGATATGCTGGAGAAATTTCAACAGCCTATCAGCCTTTCAAATAGTAATTGTCCCCATAACACCTAACACACTGATTACGCTTTGTCACAGCAAATAATAATAATTAAAAAAATCTTGTGAACTATAGCAAGTGAAGTAGGCTAGTTCCTAGTGGAGTCCAGTTGGATAAATAGCAATGGGATGGCAAGAAAACAAGAGCGAGACATACAGAGCAACCAGAGTTTGCAAGAACAATGAACAAACTACAAATCATAGCACAAATGACAAAACTGTGTCAAGTTTTCATCCTTATTCAAGCTAAAGGCTGCAATATAAAGAGAGGATTTAATGAAACATTATGGCTTGAAAGGATGACATGAGTAGGATGCTTGGTAGATTACGTTGTACATTTAGCACACAGGCTATAGTAAAGGGCAGTGCATAGGCTCCTAGGGATGGACGAGTAATTTGCAACATTTCTTTATAGGGTGAATAACACTTTCTTTCTCTTTGACTTCCACCCTGCACAGCCACCAACTCCCCTGACCAATGGACGAGTCAGAGCCATGACTCCCCTTCCCTACCCTCTCCTCACCCAGTTGCTCCCCAAAACCACTGTAGCTTTGGCAGCTTTAACGTGAACTGCACGGAGAAGATGTTGCCCCCCTCCTACTTTCCTGCCAGATTGTGTTAGATTGAGTTAGATGAAGGCAGAATCTATCCCTACAAGACCACTTCTGCCACCTGTACTGATGCTGTGTAGTAGTTTACTCCACAAGCAGCCCCACAGAGATCAGTGGGACTATTCATAAAGAAAGGAATTACTCAGCATGAGCCAAGGTGATGGCATGAGGCCTCGCAGGAACTGCGCTCCTCATTCAACACGAGTCACTCAAACTTTTAATCTGATAAATCATGTCCAAAAAATTTCCTATTCTGGCTTTGAATATATGCAACTTGCTTGTCCTGTGTTTACTATTGTTTTTCCCATTCAATTTACAAACAACTCTGTCTCCCTAAGTGTACCATGAAGCCCTGCGCACTGCATACTGAACACCACTGGCCCATCAATTTAGCATGACACAAATTTGCTCAGTGGAATGATGTTTTGCACTGGGCTATTGTCCACAAACCATTATTTGTCGAAAAACAAACAAAAGGAGAACATCGCAGATACTTTTACATGATACTTTCCTGGTTCCTGAAAATGTGAGATAATGAATAAAAATGTTCATTACAGAATTATTCACTTTTCTCCATGATTCACGTCCCGGTAATTACCGTGACCAGCCTAATAAAAACTGCTACAAAACGAAGGTCAACTAGCAGTTAGAAGTGTTCATTTTCATTTCAATGTATTCATCTCTGGCTCCTAATGGTCTCATTTTCTCCTATGCTCTTTAATAAATACCACTGAATTACAGGTTAAATAGCTAAATTAAATTATTGCAATTACAGCGTGCAGAGCACTGAAACTGGTTTACCTTTCCCAGTTCAATTAGAGGGGAAGTTTCAACAGCTTGAGAATCCTGATTGCTGTCAATATACTGAATCGCTGGGAACCTATACTGAAGCACCAGATATTTGGTATCAGACCCAGTATTTTTTATTTTTTTTTTTTACATACCCCTGTCTCCTGCTTCTAGGAGAATGACTGGAGCACTCTCAGCTGAAATAAAATCAGATAATCAAAGTGGTTTTTTTTGGAAAGCAACCACAAAGCATAATTGATTTTTGACTGAAAAGAAGGAAGCCTTGAAGTGATGGGGGCTCGTGCAGAGTAAAAGAAAAGAATCTGCCTCTTCTAAATAGGGAGGAAAGTACATTTTAATAAATATGAATGCTTAACCTGCCACCAGCCTGCAATTATTTTACATGTACAAATTAAAGAAGTTCTTCATTATTTAAATATATTCCAGCATTTGTTGATGTTGCCCCCTCCATAGGCTTAATTATTTAACATCCCTTATAAGAAAGAATATCTTAATAATAAGGACGGTTGGAAGAGAAATTAAAAAAAAAAAAGGGAAAAAAAAAGAAAGATTTTGTTTCCAAAAGATCCCATAGCATGTGGTTATATTTGTTGTGGAAGAGCTCCCCCTTACTTTTTCATTTTTGTGTGTTAACAGAAACACCAAAGTATATATCAAGGATGGTGGAATCTTTTCTGCAACGATAACAACACACGAGGCACATGCACTTCAAATTCAATTAGACCCGTACCAGAATATTTCAACTTCTTGTCGTTTTTAACATCGAGGGAGAAAAAGCGTGTTTGGCTTGCACCAAATCAAGCCACATATTCCACATTGCACTTTAATGGAGAAATGATATTGTCACTGTGGGAAAACTAAGGAGAGAGACTGCTCTGCTCAATCATTCACAGCTTTTTATCATTTTTTCTTATGATGCCTTCAGGCAGCAGGGAGGAGAGGAGTTGCTTTGTGCCAAGTCTGGGAGACATTTTAAAGTATCCCTAAAGCCGAAGTGAAAATTACTCACAAAGGAAGTCGGGAGTGTTCACAAAATTATGTACTTTTATTATCTCGGCTCTAATAGGACACTCAGCTCCATGGGTGCACTTCCCACTGAAGTCAACAGGGTGCAAGTCAGAGCAGAATATGGCCGACAGTGTGCAGCTGTGGCTACGTCCAGACTACCCGCCATATCGGCAGGTTAAAATCGATTGTTCGGGGATCGATATATCGCGTCTCATCTAGACGCGATATATCAATCCCCGAGAGCGCTTATATCGATTCCGGAACTCCATCAACCCCAACAGAGTTCCGGAATCGACAGGGAGAGCCGCGAACATCGATCCTGCGCGGTGAGGACGGGTGAGTAATCCGATCTTAGATATTCGACTTCAGCTACGTGAATAACGTAGCTGAAGTTGCGTATCTAAGATCGATTTCCCCTCGTAGTGTGGACCAGCCCTGAGAAAGGAATTACCTCTCAAAGTCATTCAAGCAGAGGAAACTGGTCGGGATACTGTTGTGAGGCTTGATTCCGCCCTTTCACATAGAGGATTTCAAATTATTGGCAGATCCTTGGAAATGTGAGGTCAAGGCAGTGGAGCATGGACAAGATTCTGCCATTTGGTTTTCTTGGAGCCATGTATGTGAAGATGGCTGAGAAGATCGTTTACAGATCGCAACATTGTCACCTATGGACTATTTCAATGTTCGTTCTCTGTAGTATGGCCCTTGCTGGATCCCTATTTAATTTTTTCTACACGTTTTAAATTACATCTACTGATGAACTTTGTAACGTACAGAGTGAAAGAGAGAAGACAGACCTGGGGGTTGTAGTTTTAAAATTTTTATTTCAAATTGTTATCTAGGGAGAACCAGATCTGCAATTATATCATTTAAATTCTGGGGCAGGATCTCAGCTGAACTTACTATATAACAATAACAATTGTGACTGTACTTCTGTAGCACCATCTACAGCAGGGGTAGGCAACCTATAGCACGGGTACCAAAGGCGGCACTCAAGCTGATTTTCAGTGGCACTCACACTGCCCGGGGGGCTCTGCATTTTAATTTAATTTTAAATGAAGCTTCTTAAACATTTTAAAAGCCTTATTTACTTTACATATAACAATAGTTTAGTTATATAGTATAGACTTATAGAAAGAGACCTTCTAAAAACGTTAAAATGTATTACTAGCACGCGAAACCTTAAATTTGAGTGAATAAATGAAGACTCAGCACATCACTTCTGAAAGGTTGCCGACCTCTGATCTACAGTATGTAAGGCTCTAGAAGCACTTTACAAAAACTAATGAATTAAGCTTCATGCAACCTCACTGAAGTCCCATCAAGAACAGCAGATATGAGGAGCAGCTAACTACAGTCCCCTCTTTCTTACCCCTCCAACCTTGAAAAGTAGAAGGATAGGAAAGAATATTACCAGGAACTCCTTGAAGGCAACAAATCCTAAGTAAGAAATCCATGGGCTAACTGGGGGTGAGGGAGAGCTAGGAGGGATGAAGAGGTCTGAAGTTCTAAATGTATCAGACCTGAACCTCCAGGCAAACCTGAAGGGTCTGGTTCACCATCAACCCCTCATGAACCCGAGAGCAGGATTTGCTCTGCGTACGCCATTGTGAATGGAACCCTGCAGGGTTTGAACAGTTCTAGCCAGAAGTGCAGCAATGGAAATAAAATGAGTGTGTGTTTCGTGACAGCTGACAAATGAAGTTACATCTCTCCAACAGACAAGTGCATTCATTCTACAAGGTATGTTTCCACTATTTCCCTCCCAAGTCTGAGAGGGAATACTTAGCAGCTCAGGGCTGAGTGGCCCATGTGCTGGACTTTCAGATTCTATTTGGAATCTGACTAAAATGTGCAGGACATAGGGGGACGTAAATGGTATGTTTTTCTTGTTTTCAGCACATTAAAAAGGCTATTTCAGAGCAATTGTATTACCCAAGAAATGCAATCTTCATACATTTCTAGCTTTTATTACGTTCTATTGTACACAAAGATCCTGATGTGTGTTTAAATGAATGGTTTTATTTAAAGGTGAACTTGAAAGCTCCTTACTAGAGCTGGTCAGAACATGTTTGATGCAATTTCGTTGTTGCCAAAGCTAAAATGTCTTTCGGAGACATACTGATTTGAAGATTTTGTGAGCAGGAAAGAGACTTTCGCACTCTGTGGTCTGGTGGTTGGGGCACTGAATTGGGATGTGGGAAACACAGGTAAAGTTCAAATCCCTGCTTTGACTCCTTCGTTGTGTTCTGGGATGAAAAACTCTGCTCAAATTTCCAAAAGTTGCTGTGAAACAAAAATACTGTCCCTCCAGTCCCCTCTCCTCCTTACCCACTAGGACCAGAGTCCCGGCGTGAAATCCTAACCCAACCGAAATCAAAGGGATTGGTTTCAGTGGGGCCAGAATTGCACCCCTGGCTTCTGTGTTTTTCTGCAGCAGTCAATTCCATCATGAACACCTGAACCAGTGGAAGGAGCTGAATTCCTGGTTTATGTGCTAGCAGTAACATCAAATGTAGCAGGGGAAAACCGAATCTTGAACTCAGACATTGGCAAGTAAATAGAAGAGGAAATATTTTGCAAATGACTTGGTTTTTTTTAAAAAAAAACTATGTATTTGCATTGTTCACAGATATTGTGTTAGTGATATGAGATTTTAAAACTATTTTATCTAATTAAAGAAAATTCAGATCACCTTCAATTATTTGTTCTAATGTTTAGTACTGTGGAGGCAAACAACTAAGGAATAATCCTTGGAGGTCTGTCGCTATTGCTGCCTTCAGGAGGAGTTACACATACATTTCCATGGGACAGTTCACAAGACTAAAAGATCTTAACTGATCACTGATTTGTAATGTGGTCCCAATGCTTTTAGTAGCGGAGGAGATGACTGGTTTAAGATGGATGAACATGAGGAATGCCTGGAGCCACAGATTCAAATCCAGATCAGTTTGAGTCCCCCCCTGCTCTTTCAGAGGAGGATAACTTTATTCTTGACTAGGGGTTCAGATGATGTATTTAAAAACCAGGTATGATTGTGCTCTGTGTAGACACTTAAGCTCCCATGGCATCTTTCAGAATGGATGGGGTTCGCCCAGATGTCCTTAGCCAAAACTGAATCTCCTCTCACTGGACTGTGTACAGTGCAGTGTGAGACACTGGCCTCCACCCCAGGGGTAGCTACATTTCAGTAGTTTGCATATTTGCATTTGGTGATGTGCTTTAGGATAAAAGGTGCACTGACATGGTACAATATTACCTTTCCTCATATTATAAGTACATTCTAAAAATGTCAAGCGTGCGTGAGTACCAGGGGGTACTTTCAAGAGCAATTTGGCAATTGTTTTTTGTTTGTTTGTAGAGAAAGGCAATGAGAACAAAGATAATAATCACAATACCTAACTTATATAGTGCTTTTCGTTAGTAGATTTTTATATGTGCATGCACCTTCCTTCCTCTGCGCTGAATTAAAAAAAATGTTCTTCTAACCCTTGGATATCTTTGATGACTTTTGGCTACATCAAGTTTTGCTTCCATTCTCCATTTTTGCAGGCAACTGGGAATGGTTAAAATAAGACCCAGCAGGAGCCCCCAGAATTTGAATTGATTAAACCTTTTCTTGAAGCTAAAATGATTTTTCCTCCTAAACCTCCAAACTTTCAGGGCCAGACACGGAAATATTGAGACACTATGAGAAAACTCTCTCTACCTCTACTGGTACCAGAAAATAGAAGAAAGCTCATCTACAATTTTAAGCTCAATTCTGCAGAGTTGACAGTTCAGGCAATTTGGATAAACTTTGACTGTAAACTCTTTAAGGAAGATATTGTGTTTTCTGTTGTTGTTTGAACAGTCTCCAGCACAATAGGGTACTTACCCTTACTGGGGCCTACGGTATGGCCAGTAACTAAATAATGAACAATAAGGACTAACCATGGCGTGCTTCTCCAAACTAAACTGTTTTTCTGAGCCATTCAAATTTCCCACCATTATGACGTCCAATTTCCCCCAGCCGGAAGTCAAAAAGGAAGGTATATCAGTACTTTAATAGAAGTACATGATAAGCGGGGAAAAAAGAAAATCTGTATTTCCAACATTCTTAGACTTTTTCTTACTACAAACCAAATACAGAACAAAGAACTTGGAAACACACTAGAACACATGACCCAATGTCTGCATTATCTGGTTATTTATTTCTGAGCATGGATCATCCCTTTCAAGTGCGCTTCCCAGGATGGGAACATCAGCATTACAGATCACCCATTTCCGAGTAACAAGTGTTGTGGTTGAACTGCCACTCCCTATTTCTTCAAGGCAAAGAGAGTGGGCAGTCTCAACAGACTACAAACCAACCCTGAGTGCAGGTGAAAGAGTGCCCACATTGGCTTATCCTGAAGGTGTGGTGAAGGCTGGAGAGCATCAGGGACAGTTGTTACTTTAGGGCAGTCAGATGTAATTATGGATTGGAAGAATAGCATGGAAGTGAGTGATAGTCACCAAGTGAGTGGAAAAGCCCATGGGAAATAAGCACAAATATTAGTAATGATAAGTCAGTGACTAGGTTACTAGGTTTATGAATTACACAAAGGTCCTGATTTTGCAACCTTTACTTAAGATAAGTAACATTACTCATCGTTCCCGCAATGCAACTAAACGCTTCAAAAAGTGCTGCCCACTGTGGGGTAAGTATTGCAGAATTGGGTCGGAACCTCTTTCTCAGTTCTGCACAGAAACACCACACAAAGCAATAGTTCTGGATTACTGATCTCTCAACTATCACTGGGATACACACCATGGATCCAACCCGTAGAGGCTGCTTTCCCAACAAATGCAAGTTCACTAGTTCAGCAAGGAAAAAAAGACGGTTACTCACCTTTGTAACTGTTGTTCTTCGAGATGTGTTGCTCATATCCATTCCAGTTAGGTGTACGCGCCGCGCGTGCACATTCGTCGGAAAACTTTTACCCTAGCAACTCAGTGGGCCGGCAGGTCGCCCCCTAGAGTGGCGCCACCATGGCGCTCCATATATACTCCTGCCGGCCCACCCGCTCCTCAGTTCCTTCTTGCCGGCTACTCCGACAGTGGGGAAGGAGGGCGGGTGCGGAATGGATATGAGCAACACATCTCGAAGAACAACAGTTACAAAGGTGAGTAACCGTCTTTTCTTCTTCGAGTGATTGCTCATATCCATTCCAGTTAGGTGAATCCCAAGCCTTACAAAGGCGGTGGGGTCGGAGTGAAATGTGGCAGAATAAAACTGCCGAGCCAGAGGCTACAGCCTCTCTTGACTGCTGAACCAGGGCATACTGCGAAGCAAAGGTAAGGACCGAGGACCAATGGAGCTTCGCGACAGGTCTCGTGGGTAGAAACACGAGCCAGCAAGGCGGCAGATGAAGCCTGAGCCCTGGTAGAATGCACGGTGATGTGGCTTGGGGAAATATGAGCCAAATCATAACAAGTGGGGATGTCCGCCATCACCCAAGATGAGATCCTCTGAGAGGAAAACAAGCAAGCCCTCCCTTTGGCCCGCTACTGGGGCAGAGCTGGGGCACCTTAGGAAATGATTCTGTCAGCACAATATAATGCGAGCACTCCACAGATGTCCAAGGAGTGCAACGGTTATGCCCATTGCGTTGAGCTGTGGGTAACATGAAAGGCCAAAACACCTTAGGGAGGAAAGCCGGGTGCGGTCATAACTGCACCTTGTCTTTGTGGAACCTTCGTAAGAGCTCTGATCTCAGAGACCCGTCTGGCCAAGACTAGGTTGAGGTCCCAGGGCGGGGCTGGGCGGCGCACCCGAGGGTGCAAGCGCTCCAAGCCCTTGAGGGACCTCGAACCCATAGAGCGTGGGACACTGAACGTCCATCTTAGTCTGCTGGAAGGTAGGGATGGCTGCTGAGAGTATCCTCAGCGATGATACCGCCAGATCCTGCCGCTGAAGGCCAGAGGCAGGCCAAATAGAGGGGATCGAGACCTCAGCAGGAACAAGATCGAGCGTACTGCAGCTGTAAAGGAAACGCTTCCACCTGGCTCGGTACGTTGACCAGGTGGAAGGCTGCCTGTCACCCCGACTCAGGTACGCAGGAGCCACCGTGAGGCGAAGAGGCTGCAGGTCCGAGTGACGAAGCCTGTCATTGCCCTGAGTGATGAGGTCTGGGCTGACAGGCCGAGCAACGTGGTATGTCAGTGCTGCCTGGACCACTCTGGAGTGATCATGATGATGCACGCTCTGCCCCTGCGGAGTTTGAGCAGGACGTAACGAACCAGTGGGAACAGTGGGAGGGCATAATGCAGTTGGCCGTTCCACGGCATCAGGAATGCGTCCAAGATAGATTCCGAGGAGAGACCTTGGAAGGAGCAGAACACCTGGCATTTCCTGCTCTCGCGGTGAGCGAACAGGTCTGTGTGAGGAACCATCTCCACTTCCAGAAAGCGGGATGCCTCACATGGGGCAGAGTGATCACTCGTAAGACAGGAAAAACCTGCTGAGTCAAAGAGGTAAGACGTTCCGAACGCCTGGGAGAAAGGACGTCGCCAGCTCCATCGAGTGGGCCATGCAAAAGACCCGGAAATGGATGGCCTCCTGACAAAAAAGGGGGAAGGACTATGTCTCCCCTGAATACTTATGAAGCACCTGGCCATTGTGTTGGCTGTAAACACCGAGATACAACGGCCTCGCAGCTGCCGCTGGAACCCCTGGCATGCCAGGCGGACTACTCTCATTTTTGGGGCATTAATGAGGAATGCCAGCTCCCTAGAAGACCGAAGGCCTTAAGCTCGGAGGTGACCATGAGCACTCGAGCAGAGAGATGATGCGTCCGCCGTCAGGGGCAGTGAGGGCTGGGGCGGATGAAACCGCATCCCTGTCCACACCAAGGAGGGAGTTAGCCACCACTCTAGGGAGCCTAAGGCGTTCGAGGGAACGGTGACTACCATGACCACTGGCTCCCTGTCCAAGCGGTACGCCGAGGTGGGCCGGACTTGGAGAGGACGGAGGCGGAGCTTGGCGTGTTTGGTTACAAACTTGCGGGCAACCATGGACCCAGGAGACTGAGACAAGAACGAGCTGAGGTCGTTGGGAAAGCCTTCAGACCTCAGATGATTGTTGCCATCGCCTAAAACCGCAGTTGTGATAAGCAGGCTCCGGCTAGGTAGGAGACCAAGATAGCCCCTAGGAAGCCCAACCTCTGCGTGGGAACCAGAGTGGATTGCTCTATAGTAATCATCAGGCCTTGATCTGTGAATAAGACCGTGACGATGCCCACGGGCTGAGTGGTTTGTGTCTCAGAGTCTCCTCGGATAAGCGAATCGTCCCAATACGGAAAAACGCATATCCGACATAGCTATGGAAGGCGGCGACTATGGCCGTAAACCGGGAGTATTCACCGCTGGCTATAAAGCGGAGGCATCTCCCGTGCGGAGGGAAGATGGCATTGCGAAAGTACGCGTCCTTCCTATCCAGGGCGGCATAGTAGCCCCCAGGAGGCAAGGATGGAATAATGGTTCCCAGGGATACCATGCAGAACTTCAACCTTATCCCAAACCGGTTGAGTCCATGCAGGACCAGGGAGGTCTGAGACCTGTGTTCGAGTGGGGGACTAGGGCATAACGGGAGTAAAACCCCTAGCCCCTTTCGTCCGCTGAAGGGGGACAGGGCTGGAGCAATTTAAAGGTGGTACCTACGCTCCATCGTGCGCAGGACCCAGCGATCTAAAAGTAACTGGGGCCATGCCAGGAGAAAGCGGGATCAGGATCCCGTCCTGCGACTGGTACACCGCCCTCCGGCGAACCTTGGAAGGTCCGTCTTTGGTCCCAGTGGTAATTGCGAGGGACCTTGACTTTGGCTTTTTAGGGGGCCTGACGTTTGTCTGCGACCACCTTGGCCTTGCCATTTTCCAGAGTTCTGCCTCTGGCTAGGCACAGAGTATGGCGGCTGGGGCCAGAAAGGCCTGCGTTTGGTCGCTGGCGTATACATGCTGAGACGCATTAGGACCCTATTGTCCAGCAGGCTTCGCAGTCTGGGGCTGTCTCTGCCGCGAAGATGCCTTTACCAACAAAGGGTAAATTCTTTCCCCCGTCCTCCAAGACGGCAGCGAACTCCAGGTGGGAGGTTCGAGGGAGAAACTCCTCCACCCAGGTGCTATAATTATCGCAGCTAAGCAAGGCTTGTTGCTTTGCTACCGAGAGGTGCAGGGCCCCTGCAGAGTACACCTTGCATTCGCCAAGGCTCTTTCTGCTTCGGGGCTGGCGCCCGCTGGCCATCATATCAGGATCGTGGTCCTGAGCATAAAATCTGCGCATATGGGATGACACGGATGCATGTCCGGACGGCCATGGAGGTACTAAAAGAAGGCACGGGCCGAGTCTCTGACTCACTCGGACCTTGCCCAACTCGGCACCGGGGACCGGCATCGGGAGGCGTATCGGTACCTGGAACGAGATCCAGACCCGCAACCAGAACGGTGTCGGGAGGTCGACCGAGATCTCGAGGCTCGGAGAAGAGCTACAGGAGTCAAGGTACCTGCCCCGGTGCCAGATGTCGGAACGGTGCCGATAGCGGGTCGGCGAACGGGATACCGACCGGTGCAGCGAGTGTGACCAGTACCGAGGAAAACAGCACCGGGACTGCCAGTGGTGTCCGGCGTGCCGACAGGACTTGGAGTGTCTGCGGGACCGTGATCATGAACGGTGCCGCTCTGCTGTACTGACAGGGGACAGTCCCTTGAAGAGACTGTATTACCCGTACCGGCGGTGCCTGGGTCAGGCAGCACAGACTCTGTCATGGCACTGAGAGCCCTCGCCGTTGGTAACATCTCCGGCGTGCAGGGAACAGCAGGCTCAACCACAGTGCGTACTGGGGAGCTGTCAGGCACCGGATTCGACGGCCCTCGTGGGGCCGGGATCCACGGTACCGAGGTCATCAGAGCTTCGGTAGGTGCCGGTGCCGGGCGAACCGAGTTAGATAAGCTGTCTGGCTGCGGTGCCGTCAGCACTGAAGCAGCGGGAGTAATACGCTCAACCACGGCGCGTGCCGGGGAGCCGTCGGGCACCAGATTCGATAGCCCTTGTGGGACTGGAATCGATGGTGCCGATGTTGTCGGTGCCTCAGAGGCTTCGGTTGGCATGGAAGCAGCCGGAGCAGGAGCTCAACCACGGCGCGTGCCGGGGAGCCGTCAGGCACCGGATTCTACGGCCCTTGCGGGACCGGGATCGACGGTGCCGACGTCATCGGTGCCGCAGCAGGTGTCGGTGCCGGGCGATCCGACTTAGACTAGCCCTCTGGCCGCGGTGCCGTTGGCACGGAAGCAGCCGGAGCATTAGCTCGACCACGGCGCGTGCCGGGGAGCCGTCAGGCACCGGATACTACGGCCCTTGTGGGACCGGGATCGACGGTGCCGACGTCATCGGTGCCGCAGCAGGTGTCGGTGCCGGGCGATCCGACGTAGACGAGCTCTCTGGCTGCGGTGCCGTTGGCACGGAAGCAGGAGCAATACGCTCAACCACGGTGCGTGCCGGGGAGCCGTCAGGCACCGGATTCTACGGCCCTTGCGGGACCGGGATCGACGGTGCCGACGTCATCGGTGCCGCAGCAGGTGTCGGTGCCGGGTGATCCGACGTAGACGAGCCCTCTGGCTGCGGTGCCGCTGGCACGGAAGCAGCAGGAGCAATACGCTCAACCACGGCGCGTGCCGGGGAGCCGTCAGGCACCGGATTCTACGGCCCTTGTGGGACCGGGATCGACGGTGCCGACGCCATCGGTGCCGCAGCAGGTGTCGGTGCCGGGCGATCCGACGTAGACGAGCCCTCTGGCTGCGGTGCCGCTGGCACGGAAGCAGCAGGAGCAATACGCTCAACCACGGCGCGTGCCGGGGAGCCGTCAGGCACCGGATTCTATGGCCCTTGTGGGACCGGGATCGACGGTGACGACGTCATCGGTGCCGTAGCAGGTGTCGGCGCCGGGCGATCCGACTTAGACGAGCTCTCTGGCTGCGGTGCCGCTGGCACGGAAGCAGCAGGAGCAATACGCTCAACCACGGCGCGTGCCGGGGAGCCGTCAGGCACCGGATTCTACGGCCCTCGTGGGACCGGGATCGACGGTGCCGACGTCGTCGGTGCCGGGCGAGCCATCTTAGACGAGCTGTCTAGCTGTGGTGCAGCTGGCACAGAAGCAGCAGGAGCAGTAAGCTCTACCACGGCGCGAGCCGGGGAGCTGCCAGGCACCGGATTCCATGGTCCTGGGGGACTGGAATCGACGGAGCCGAAGTCATCGGTGCCTCTGCAGGTGACGGTGCCGGATAACGCAACTTAGGCGAGCTCTCTGGCTGCGATGCAGGTGGCACGGAAGTAGCGGGAGCAGGGGGCTCAACCACGGCGCGTGCCGGGGAGCCGCCAGGCACCAGCAGGAATCGTAGGCTCTCTCGACCTCGGAAGAAGGGAGCGGTGCCGAGTCGACATCGGTGCCGGCGACGGTCGGTGCCGAAAGGCCTTGGTGGTACCGGCGGGGTCCGGTGCCGAGGAGGCGCTTCTGCCCGCCGCTTGAACATCGCTCAGCGCCCAAGGTGGAGGGGTAAGTGAAAGTCCCGCACCTTTTTGTTCTCGGCTTAAAGGCCTTGCAAATGGGGCACTTATCTGTCAAGTGTGATTCCCTGAGGCACTTCAAACAGGAGTCATGTAGATCTCTCTTCGGCCGCGGCTTCTGGCAAGCCGGGCCCCTTTTAAAACCCGGTGAGCCATGCATGGCTCCGGCACTGGGCTCATGGAAGGGGCTACTTCCTGAACCCCGCTAACTAAACTAACCATGTTAGCAAAGAAAACACGTATAACCATACAAATATATATATAAAAGGGTTATAACTGCATAATTATATACGAGAAAACGAGTAGCTAGGGAAGTGGAGGTCAGCTAAGCTGCGCTCCACTGTTCCAACGACCGACACGGGCGGTAAGAAGGAACTGAGGAGCGGGTGGGCCGGCAGGAGTATATATGGAGCGCCATGGTGGCGCCACTCTAGGGGGCGACCTGCCGGCCCACTGAGTTGCTAGGGTAAAAGTTTTCCGACGAATGTGCACGCGCGGCGCGTACACCTAACTGGCATGGATATGAGCAATCACTCGAAGAAGAACTAGCTCTACTTAAACCTTTAATGGCCTTTTTTACTGACTTCTCATTTAGTCAGTCAGAATAAAAGCTGAATGGATCCCAGGATTTTACTATAAACGCCACTAGAAACACATCTGTAGAACATAATGTTATTTATTTCCTTTTTTTTTAACCCACTGAAGCAGAAATTGTTGTATCTCACACACATGCTGGCACAGGAACAGTTTCTGCTTCTGTATATTTTGCCATGTGTGTAGCTTACTACAGAGAGAGAGGTGGTCTGACCAGAGGCCTGCAAGCTGCTATTTACTAAGTCTGTGTCTCTGAGCAAGTCACTTACATCAGTCTTCACCTCTTCTTTCCCCACCTGTAAAATGGTGATAAACCTACTTACCCATCTCGCTGGGGTGTTGTGAGGGTTGATTATACAGAATCAGCAAAGATGACCCTACTGTTTATTTTCACAAAAGTTGTGAAGTTTTAAAGAGACACGATCCCATTTCTGAGCAGCCGAAAGATCACATTTCAAAGATGAAAGGAATAAAGAAATGGAGCAAACACAAACCACTATACACCCCGCCCCCCCGCTCACCCTGCACTTAATTTCAAAAGAATTCACAGATCAACAGGATGCTGATTATTTATGAATACTATACCAGTCCAATATACATGTATAATAAACTGGTCTGAGGTGCTTTCCAAACTAACAAAAATCGCACCACGCATTACAAAAAATATTTACTAATGAAATGACTAAGAAGAACGGGTGAATTACATTCTGTGGCTGCCAGAGAGGCAACACATTACTGGGAAGTATTATTCTTGTTAGGGAGCCTGATAATGTTTTCTGCTCTTTATGCCTCATGTTTCTTCGGGAATACAACACCAATCCACTCTGGTAATTAGCATTTCTCAATCTCAGTTTACTACATGGGGGGGAGGGGGTTGCTCCTTGAAGCAGCAATCTCCCTGAGGGAAAGGCATCAAGAGCAAAAAAAAAACAACCAATAGCAACAGAGGGAGGGATATAGAACAAGTTTGTCCAACGGAGCCTAATGCACATGCTGCCAAAGAAATGGCATCAACTGACAGAAGCTGTAAAAAGAATTACAGCAGAGCCCTCACTGTCTCACTGCTCAGGACGGCTTTCATTATGGACAGAGATGTAAGGGAGCACAGAGGAGAGGAATAGGGGAAAGGCAGAGAATGAAATTAAAACACTGAACAGAATCTGCTCCACCAAAAAAAAAAAAAAAAAAAGTGAAGTTTGCTGAACTACAAATGGATTAGGGGCCTGATTCAAAGCCCAGTAAACTCAATGGAAGTCTTGCTGACCATTTCACTGGGCTCTGAATCATGCACTAAGGGTTACTTTTTTCACCATTTCAATCACGCTTCGTATCCCGTACACACTGTTATTAGCAACACTTTTTGCATCCCACTCTCAAAGCACTTTATGAATATTAGTTAATTCTGTTCTATACGCTGCTCTCATTGCCACAGCATCTGAGCATCTTGAATTAAGCCTCACAACACTGCCTGTGAGACAGGTGTTATTATCTCGCACTTTCCCCACTATAGCTGTACAAATGGAGAGACATGGAGGTGAAATGACTTGGCCAAGCTCATGCAGGGAATGTGAAGCAGAAATGAGAAGAGAACCCAATTCCACTTCCAGTTCTGTCTCTCAGCTGAAAAAATGTCTCTCTCATAATGACTAATCCAAGCCTATTGTTTACACCCACTTCAATCAGAAAGTGCTCGGGGCTCCTTGGGACAAAAGATACTAAAATAAATGCGTTAAGTTTTTATAATTATTATAATTCACAAATAGAGATGTCTCAGTAGCTGCAGAACAAGTTTTGGGTGACTGCCCCTGGTAAGGCTCACATGTCTTCCAGGCATCTATCCATGCTGTTATATAGTATTAAGGTGTGGATAGGGGAAACCATCTACCTACTCAGCACTGTGTTTAAGTGGCCTGCCAATTCCAGCTAATCACCAAGTTATTTACTTGCAGTTTATTAGGCCGAAACTGCCACTAGCCGTTGGCAGCCTCAAATATTTCCACCTTGCTTTCCTGGGGTCTTTTAAAGCACTGCTGTAATAAAAAAGCCATTTCTTCCAGGTTTAGAAGCCAGAATTAACAAAGAAAACCCAGTTCAATGCCAAGCCAAATTCTGGTCTCAGTTACTACTGTGTAACCCCACTGATTTCCAATGAGCTTCATTTGCAAGGTGATTGTTCTGTTATACCTGAGAGCAGAATCACAAAGAGGGGACTAATAGCTGTAATTCTTTTATACTTGTGAAGATTATAAAACAATAATAATCAAATATCAATCCCAATCAGTCTCATCAATAACCTTCAGTCTGCACAGCAAAAGCAGGATCTACAAACTATATTCTCCATGTGTATCTTAAGTACTTAGTTGACCTCCATCACCACAGTATATGAGTACCTCACAATCTGTAATGTATTTATTGAAGCCGCCCTCCTGTGGGATAGGGAAGTGCTATTATCTCCATTTTAAGATGGGTAACTGAGGCACAAACTCTACATGATTTTCCCAAGGTCACACAGGAAACATGTGGAGGCACAGGGACCTGAATCTGGGTCTTCCTAGTCCTAGGGAATAGGGAATACAATGCAGAAGCCATACATCTGTTTAACACCTTCGATTATTCACCAGTTAAAGTCAGGGCCAAAGTCTCAAATCTATCCATGATAGTTCTTGGTGCAGTTATTCTGCTCTCACCAAATACCTGGTTTAGTTCTTCCATTGGGGTCCTCTGGAAAGGAGAGTTTTCCTTCCTGCCAGCTTTAAAAGACAGTGACTGGTTTGCTAGGCTACCTTTCCTATGGATTGGGTCTCAGGGCGTACCGCTTTTCTGAATGTCTGGTCCCACTGTCATTCTCTTCCAAACTCATTGATATGATGTTTGACAAGAAATAGAATATAAGAGTCATAATTCACCATACAAATCTAAGAACAGAATTCTGCCCTTAGTCGATTCAGGTGGGGTGAAGACAAGATTTGAGCTTTCGGATGCTAAACGACTAATTCTGGATATACTATGTGCTTATATACAGTTCTTGATGCCTCCACACCAGTCACACTGCCACTAGTGTGGAATTCCAGCATTCAGTGAGGGTCATATACGCTATTCATAGGAAAGCCTTGGAGAGCAATAAAACAAGAGATGGAACAAAAAGATTCTTATTTATTAGTACACTGGTACCCAATCAACTGACCACATTCAGGAACTGTATGCAAACCAGCAATGGGCCCTGCACTGCAAAATTCAGATTGAAATTTGGAAATCCAAACAAGGAACTCCTCAAAGATTGTTTGTGTCTGGTGATTTGGTTTGGCCCAACAGAACAGTGAGCAGCTGCCAAACTCAAAAAGGTAATTTTCTTTCATAGAATCATAGAATCAGAGATTAGGGTTGGAAGAGACCTCAGGAGATCATCTTGTCGAACCCCCTGTTCAAAGCAGGACCAACTCCAACTAAATCATCTTCATGTAAATCATTTAATTGTCTAAATCTCCACACTCCTATTATAGTGACCTGAGAGCATCTCACTTGGATTCCAGCTCTGACAGTAAAATTCCGGTCCCATTAAAGTCAGTAGGAGTTTCGCTATTGACTTTGATGCGGTCAAGATTTCACCCTGGACATTCAGTGAGCACTCCTCCCATACAATGCAGACATAACCAGTAAAGTTCACAGACATGTAACTCACTGTTGAGTTTCACGAGTAGTAATTGTGTTTACAACATCCACAGTTAAATGCATTTCCATGTCAAGAAAAGAGAGCTTAGAAGAGGGAGAAGGGGAAAGGAGGACAGAGGGGAGATGAAAAGAAAATTTTGTTTTAAACTAATAGGAAGCTATTGTTAGACACTGGAAGGCCTAGTATTTATTTTAGTCCACTTTAAGCCTAACAATCACTTTGTGGGGTATACTGGTGGGGGACAGCTGAGATTACAGCATAGTGGAGTGGAATTAAGTGGTACATAATGGGTGGGGACAAACTGAAAGGGTGAATTTTGTCCCCAGAAGGGGTGGTAACCCTAACTCTGCATGGTAATAATGCAGCTCTCCTGTTCTTTGCTTCTCAGTTCCTTACAACTACAAAAGAGTTACAGGAAACAAAGGTATTTTTAAAAAATACAGTTAAGTAACATTAATATTATAACACAAACAAATGCAAAAGAAATCTCTCTGCTGCTCTCACATACCTGGAAATATACTTACATTGCCAAGTGTATACCAGGTAAATGGAAGGTCATCATGGAAGTCTTGTTCATTTTCTGCAATTTTTATGCTGCTGCAGCGGCACAGAAGCTGGTAGAGGATGAGCTTTGAAAAGGCTAATACCCACACTGTCCTTAAGGCTCTCTCTCGACCTGTCTCCTTTTCTCCCTCACACACACACGTGCATCCCCCCCACACACAGACAATACCCTGATATGCATTTAACTTTTTACTTTTGGCGATTTGTGATATAACTTTTCAATTAAATGCATTATATAAATGATATTTAATCTAAAATATAAATGTAAAGCCCATTTCAAGAATAAATTCCAAATTGCTAATTATCTATTAAATTAGACTTTTTTTCAGTCACCCTCTAGAACATTTTAACAGCCCATCACATATCCTTTTACTATGACTTTAAAAAAACAAATCCTGTCTGCTCTTTGTGAACACTGGTGATCCTACCAGTTTTCAAAAGCCTCTGCCCTTTTGTTCTTGGCCAACATTTCTCCTCCCTCACCCTGAGATGTACATGGCTGATACTTCAGAGATAGTTGTATTAGATGGGTGAAGAGATCTGTTGTGTATATAATTTATAAAGCTGAGATACTCTTGAAGTGAAAAGTATTACAGAATAGGTACTGTCTGTAGTTATTGCTATATAAAATCTGTCTCTTTCTGCACGTGTGTGTGTGTGTGTGTGTGTGTGTGCGTGCACATGCACGTCAAAGCTGGTTGGATACTATAAAAAAAAATGTCCTGGAATTTGGCTCTTTTCACAAATTTGCATGCAATCAAGTTTTACTAGCAAACTGCAAAATCACAGGCACATTCATTTGCAGAAACCAACTTTGAGATGTGCATGACTTCCTGTGCCAAAAGTTCCTGTGCACTTGTCCAACCCACCAGTAAAATCCCAACAACATGAGCCCAATTTCCCATGAGTTCTCACAGCTTGCATTGACTTAAACCTTAGGACTGAGCACCTCTGAAAATCTGGCTCTGTGTGACTCATCTGACTTTTGACAACTAACCAGCACAGCTCAATTGATGAATACTAAAGATCAAATTCTCACACAGAACTATTTGCAATCAATCCATGGAGGGGTTTTTTTAAATGACATTAAAGACTGTCAAGTACTTCTGAATGAAAATCTGAGAATATTCGTTTACAGCTCACACTAAAGTCCCTCAATAAACTGTTTGTTGTTATCTGGTCGCTCAGCTTTTAATGTATATGGGTTTATGACTATGAACTGTATTTGGCATCTAACATCTATTGATAGATAGCTATATCTCAGCAGCCTGCTCTGTGAGTCTCTGCAGACAAGGAAAGGGGAGCACACTTTCAAACTAGCATCTGTTTTCAATTCTCATTTATGGATGTGGAATCCTTTCAACTGGACATTAATCATTCTCCACAGCAGCAATTAGATACTTGAGACACATCAGAACAAATTAAATTAGCCCTATTTATTTAAAAAAAAAGAATCCTAAGAAGTGAATAAAAAAGGCAATAGACCATCCTGTGTGTAGCAACACAAAGAAAATTAAGACACTGAATCTCAGGAGTCTGAAAATTTCAGGTGCTATTTTCAAAGCCTGAACTGTAATCAAATAGCAGAGGGGTTCTATTGCATAATGCCTGGTGGATTACTTTCGCAATAAGGTATAATTGAAAGGATTAACTTGAATGCAATGTTTCCCTTCCAAAAATTCCAGGAATGCTGAAATGACTCTCATCTGCACTGGTATGACTCATGTTTTTAATGCTGGAACTTAATTTTTACTTCTGAGGAATTCAGGTTTAGGGAAACATTGCCTCAGAAATAGTCATTCAATTGACAAAGGAAAATCTCTCTTTTAGTGTGGTTAAACCCTAGGAGTCACATCTTTGGAGAATCTGGCTTGGCTTGGATTCAGGTAATGGACACACCAACAAGAGAGGATCTGCTTTTATTAGAATGGAAAAACCAAGCAGGATAGATCACAGTAATGAATTCAAAATTCTTCAAGCAGGCCAGACAATACGACTTCCTACTGCTGTGTTTGTCTTGCCTGATATAGCAGGCTATTGTCAGCAGGTAACATGGGAGACCCAACTCTGCCTCCTTAGAAATAAACATCTAAACTTTCATGGTTTCAACAGGAACAGGATGGTGCCCAATTCAATTCAGTGTCAGGCATGAAGTTGCTTGCCAGTCACGATGAGCTAATAAAAAAATTATAAATGAAATCTGCTGATTTTTTAACCAGGAAAAACACAATAGATATATTTTTAAGGAAAAGTTACAGAAAGAGGGACATTTCTGGGCTAAGATAAGCTACTGTTGTGAGCTCCTATTACCTGTACTAATATGTATCTCAACAACTCTTAGTTGCCTTTACTTTGGAGGCCAAATCTTATGCACCCAAGCCATTCCACTACAGACAGTCGGAATGCATATGAGTTCTGCAAGCATGATTTGGTCCTCTATGGCTAAAACTACCCTCACAGATCCACCCAGTGGATCATGATTCTGACCTCATATTCCCATTTGGAAAGTCAGTCCCCTGCCTGGCAGTGCACGTATCTGCAAAGTTTTACCCAGCGGAGCACAATATTGGAGGAAAACCCATGTGCCATGCGAGTCTAGAAATGGATTTTTGCCCTCTCCTATAAAGAAATTTGCTGATGCTAGAGTCTTCTTTCTTATCAGTGCCCATACAGAGCTTGCGCAGGGAGGAGAGAATACACCCTTTTGAATTAAGCAGTCCATCCTCTCCTCTTCCTTATGTAGCTACCAGTCCAGTCACCTCCCATAACAATTCTTTCCTCTTGCTTTTCTGTAATAACAACTGGAATAAGATTTGGGGTTAGCCCATCTAATATTTATTGCTCCCTTGTTTATTTCTTCATAAATAAAAACCATTGGTATCTGCACACAAGTCCAGCACTGTCTCTGGTACTTCTTAAAAGCCTCAAATTGAAAATAGACTCAAGTTATGAAGAATTAAAGCAATACTATCCAATCCAAAAGGCCAGCATGTGAGCAGACGTATCCAGGGATTGCCATTGCAACATATAGAATTCACATATGATTTTATGTTTAAAATTCCCTGGTTTGGAGAAACTATCAGCTAGTTAGATGAAGCTATAAATAGAATCGCCTGCTGACATTAATCACAATAATTTGGCAACATGACTACTAGTGAAATTATGAAAGGGACAGGTAACTTGCAAAGCAGAGCCCAAATCCATTCCAACCATTCATCAGCAGGGGGAAAACATTTTCCCCATACACTGCAACCTCATGAGAGTATGTGGTATTGGAGTCCGTATTTTTTTTTCTTTTGGTTAAATGTAACTTTAAAAAATATTAATCTGTTCCTTCGTTTAATTTCATCTGTACCATCGGCCAAGAGAAATACACTAATTTATAAGTTGAAGTGAGCCTTGAGATAATGTCACCCACCATTCATCCAAATTTGTCACTAGCATCCTATTAAAGCTGCAATTATTTTTTAATTAAAACTAAGAAAACTGGCATGCGTGTGCCTATTTTATACATCTGTTATGGGTTAAAATAGCTTTTAAAAAATGTTTTTTTAGACCGCAGTCTTTTGTGGCCAAGGCCTATGCCAAAGAAAACGCAAGCTTGCTTATTTTCTCCATGGGGCGCAACAGCGCCTGTGTGTGCCTGAACAGATTCGACTGGCCGTGAAAAGAATTCTAAATAAAACACAAACATGGAATTTGGCAACGCCACATAAGCAAGCTTAAGACTAATTCCAGCATGCGGACAGCTCTCACACAGCAAGTCTGGCTCCACTATAAATGAAACCAGGCTCTGTAAAATATCCAGTAAAGTTTGAGTTCAGATTTAAAAGGACAGTGCTCTTATTCCAGTTTAAAAAAAAAATCTGATTAAAGAAGCTCATGCTGGCTCAATAAATCTGCATGTTGTGAGCTGTGTTTTCTTTCAGCTGATACTTCCATTTAAAAAAAAATTAAAACAATTTCACTTTGGGATTGACTTTTGTAGAGGAGGCTCTGAAAAATGTGTTTAAAAGTAATGTGGAGAGGGTAAATAAAGAGAAATTTTCCTAAGGTGAAAGAAATCAAAGAAAGTGAAGGGACTAATTATTTTAAGAAAATATTAAAATAGATCCGCAAAATAGGAAATTCTAAAATAAAAATTAGGTGTGGATTAAGTGTGCGGATCATTCACCACAAGTCAAGCAGGCCATTGACAGAAGAACTTGTTCTAATTACATATCAAAGTAACCAAAATGTTGACTCATGATGGGGAGGAGGGGTGTCTGTCTATCTGTCTGTCTGTCTATGTGCAAAATGCTCCAGCATTCCCAAGAGAACTACAGAGGAGCAGGGTGTGTGGTGCTATCCCCAGGGGAATACAATCACATGGGCAACCTTCCTCTAACAATCTCAGTAGACCAGATTGTTTAACCAGAGTTAACAGGAGAAAGGGAGGGGGTGGAGAAAAAGAGCTACCAACTATATAAACAACCACAGACAAAAGATTTATTTGGTTTTGCCAATTCTAGTGTAATAAAAAAATTAATCATTGATTATCATCTCAGAGGGATGTGCAATGGTGCTGGCAGACTTAATGGGAAAGGACGGAAAAAATATATAAGGCAGTCTTCAACCCAACATTAAAAGGCAATGGCTTTTTTCCCAGTACATCTTCATTTTCCCACAAAGGTCTGGATGACGCTATGTTGTACCGTTCTATAATCACAAAAAAACTACCCTCCACTGCCCATTCCCAACCCGGATCATCTGCCTGCTCCTTGAAAAGCAGACTTGCTGGCCAGTGGCCACTGAATGTTTCAAGAGATTGTGCTTTTAAGAATGCTTTGACTTTATCCTAATGATCTTTGACAATGATAGTGAAGAGGAGGAATAAGAGAGCTCTATTGCCTCTCATTTCAATAGCATCTTTTACCCTACTTGTTATGGCAAAGCCCTGCAGAATGCATAAGGATGAAGCCAGTAAGTTTCTAGAGAAATTTAATAGGATTCTATCAAAATTATTCTACAAACCTACTGAATGTAACAGAAAATTATATCCATGCTATAGGGCTTTTATAACCATACTACAGAATTTTATAACAGGGATATTATTTTAATTAAATGAAAAGGTTTACAAAACTTACAGAATGGGTTTATTTTCTATTAAATTCTATAGGACTTCTGCATAAGGCTAAAATTACTTATTTTAATGTTGTCCTCACTATAGGCAAAACCAAAAACATCCTGTTTCCAGCTCAATCAACAGTACACATATTTTTATAAAGGATTTGGATTAATTAACCTGTAAACACTCAGACCTAATTTTTAGACACCCTTTAAATATTAAACAGTGCTACGTCATAATGCATGCACTTATTCACTCCCTGTTCTACTGGAGGGAGGAAAAAAAAACAGAAAGACCTTTTAGAAGATGTGAACTAAAATAACAGTAGTTCTTTTAAAGATGGATTAAATGTAAGCAGGTTTACTGCTATTTTAAGATCCTATTCAGTTCTGTTAATTTTTATTTCTTACATAACTTATTGTTAATATTTTTAAATGACAGATCCTTCCTAACCATATACTGGTTCTCATTTAAAGCTTTCCTGGGCTGCATAGGGGAAATTCACAGCTTGCATAAACGGGTGTAACACACTGAAGTTGATGGAAGTGAAAACCACTAAGGCACCTTTCAGGAAGACATGCTCATAGGACTAAGTACCACATGTGCTCCCCCTGTTGTCAACAAGAATTCCACACACAGACTGATGGCACTGTATGATCATTGTTCTGCCTGGTTCATGGAGGCTACCACATGGCTCAGTGTTAGGGAATGAAAGTGGGTACTCAAAAATTACCCAGAATCCTGCTGAAGCTGAATGACTTAGAGGCTTACTGAAACCCAGGAAATAAACAAAAGGCATAAGTATGCTTTTGTGAGCACTGAATCATCTTTGGAGTGTTTTATAAAAATAGGTTAAAGGAACAGCTAAATGGACCATTTGTGTTCTGAACGAATTATAACCGCTCGAAGCAAGCAATTCAAGATACAGACAAAGAAAACAAAATAACCTGTCAATATTATGAAAATTAAAGAGTCAACCACCCATACAGAAGGAGTGGGATTGAAGGACGGAAAGACAAAGGGCCCAATCCCACTCCTTTTATACTCCACCGGGACTGTTTATATGAGTAATCAAGTGGGATATGGCCCAAAATAAGGAAGTGGTGTTTCAACAAACCTAAAGGGTCCAGGTGCGTTGTATACATTGACTTCTCTCTACCCACGGATTCCTTAGGCTCTTATTAGCAAAGAATAATTTTAAAAGTACAATTTTATGGAAGATTCCAAATACCCTTGTTTCCTCAGATATTCGCTCAGCACCTGCATTAACCTCATTCCAAAAGTCTCAGGACCTCTGACTCTTACAGTTGAATTCATAAAAAATGTAAGCCTTCTCTGTGGGATTTTTGCCTGTTTCTTTTCAAGTACACATTTTACTGATTCATTAGACTTCCTTCCCCAATCCTTGCTATGGTGAATGGCCTTGTCTTTAGTACCAAGGACATTGGTTAAAAGAAACAAGAAAAACAACATCCACAGGGCAGAAAGAAGAGGATTACATAAGGGACATGCCACACTCCAGTGCACTATATACACTTATATGTGACAAAAATGTATGGAAATGACAGACAAATGAAGAAGAAAATGAAAATGTAGGCTTCAAATATTTACGCAGTCATTTACCTATCAAGAGAAGTGCCAGAGGTACCTCAGTAAGTTCCTTTGACTTCAATGGAGTTATGCTGTGGTACTGCAGAGGGGAAACTGGCACAGTGCCTCTAAAAAACTAAAAGGTTCACAAAGAAATGTACACTTACCAATGCTTTTCACGCTGATTTGTGGGCCAAACACACAGGCTTGATAACATCTACATGATATTTCATAGATTAGACTACTTGCCCTTGATTGTGAGAGATATGTCTACATTCAGGACACTAATCCTCCTTACTGAGTCTGAAAAGCCTAGTTAGCACATTTCCTTATACACACACATCAAATCTAAAGTGCCAAGAAAAGTAATGACAGAAACCATTTCTGAAGGGACAGAATAACTCAGTGCTACACATGCCAGGTGAAGCAATGCAAGCAAACGGTTTGGCATATGCTACATACAAATGAATGGGATTTTACTGAGGGAAATAAAGAATAATTGCAAACATCTACGTATTGTGTGTCTGTGTGTCTAAAAATCTCAGTGCTAAAAAAAACACAACAAAAAAACCAAACCCTGTGCACTACACAGCCAAAAGGGAAGCCCAGTGAGTGCAGAGAGGCAGTGCGAATCCTAATTTGATCCTTCCATTTCCTAACAGATTATTGTTTCACACAAGCCTTCCCCTCTTCGTGTTTTTAATATTTTTATGAAATGTTTACGAAGAGACTGGCTGCATTTAGAGAAAGAGTGGAGAGGCAGGTAAAAGGCAGTGCAATCAAACGGTTGATCTTACAGCACAAATTATCCTCAGCAGTTACCCTGTTGCTCCTGCTGCAAAACAAAGTGGATCCTGTCTTCTTTGTTGAGTAATCATGTGCACAATATTTCAACTAGGAAAATAGGTCTGCTCTTGCTACTGGCAGTGGAGGTGTTTCCTGATATGATTTCTGTGTGCAGCTATATATTCACCTAAGCTCCACCTACATTCCTATTAGCAGGGGCATCCTCTTTTTATTTTGGATCTCCTGAAAAGTATGGCATGAGCCCCAATCTGCAGAGAAAAAAGCAAAAGTGTAAATGGGTTTGTTTCTGAGTCGGTCCTTTGTCAGAACAGTAGCAACTCCCTCATCAATGGTGCTGCTTCCTAATCCTTCTACTTACTCTCATTCAAACTGACGCTGCTTCCAAATATGAAATGATTCAAGAGAAGAAATTTGGGGTTTATTTTTATTGTGACCGACGAAATGCCACAAGAAAGCACTCTTTAAAAAAAAGGGGGGTCTGAAGGAACTCAAATGCGCCTCCTTTATTTTCTTTTAACCTCACAAACCACTTCGCCTTTTTCAATAGGCTTCTCCACTTGACAAGCTGTGGTCAGGATTTAACAAAGACCGGTCACTAAAAAATACAAATCCACCAAACTTACTGCTTAGCCTAATGGTGTTTACCTGCTCTGAAAACATTTTTTCCTAAACAAGCCATCATTTACCATACACTGAGCCCCTCAGTCATGGGGAGTTCATCCACTTCCATAAATAAATTAAAAAACACCTCTATCTTGTTCCAATATTTTTAAATTTAATCATGGCCAGAGAAATGATGGTTAATAATTAGCCCTTCGCCACTCACTCACTCACACACACAAACATACATACACACACCCTTTAAAAATGCAAAAATCTAGCCCTCTATTTTAATATTTCTGATGTCGCTGACCGGTGTCAGCTCTCCCCATACAGTAACTGCTTTAAAGCGCTGCATATAGCACTGCATTAAAAATTAATTACACATGCTATTTTATTGATAGTGCATAATGTAATGAGCACCAGCTGTGCTAAACATCCAAACTCCTTTTTAAGACAGCTATAAAAAAAGAAAGAAACTGCACTTCCAAATGCTTCTCCTGTCAGAGGAGAAAAACAGCAACATCTTGTATGGATTTGAAACAGAATTCTTTGATTTAGCTCTACATTTGGAACGTTTGAAGAATTCAGACTCTCGGGCTTGGCGTAGTGGTATGCAATCCAGTTAACTCTCTAAATGTTGGAGCTATTGTCTCTACTGTAGGCAATGTTTCCTTGAACCCCTTTGTCTTGAGACTACTGGATCCAGTTCCACTCGTTAATATTGCAATTAAGCACCTTTCTTTTTCCTTGGATGTCTGGAAATTGCAGGCATCTAGTTTTAAGCAACTTTAAATACTCCTTTCGCCCCGCTGGTTCTTAACTTTACATAATTAGGACTTACTAAGTTATACTGAAGGGTGTCTTTCTAGAACAAAGCCTAAGCCTCACTTATATTGCCAGTACTACTGCCCTGTGAAGTGCCCTAATTTTAGCTGCCTCTGTGCTGTCTTACAGTCTCCTGTAACATACCATGTATTAAAAATAAGTTTATGATGAGGTCTAGTTTGTGGCTGGATATGAGACAGATAGATAGATAGACAGACAGATACTTTAAACACTGTGCATGAAATAAAATCTTCAAAATGCATTAAATATTTCACTAAAATAAGTAAATAAATATAAGTAATCAGTGACTAATAGAGACATCTCTTCTGAGCACAAATTTTAGTCAGTTCTACTCTAGCGTGAATCATTTTTTTTCACAGCATAATGAGAAGCAGCATTTGCAAATGATTTTAATATAGCTGTAGCTCTTTGTCGGCATTCACACACACACACTGACCAACTCCTCTTTTTCCTCTCCCCAAAAAAAAGGGGAGGGGAAGTGGATCTAAAATCTAATTTGGATGAATTATTTTTTTTTCAGATTCCACTGAGTAAGAGGGGGAGGAGTAACATATCAGTCATCGTCCTGGGACTTGATGCATGAGGAGGCTTTTGCAGGATGAGTTTGCATTCTCCATTCTGATTATTGTTTTGTTTTCCATTGATCTTCCAGTGTTAATAAAACCCAGTCTGATATGAAACAAAAGCTTGCTTCTTGTTCTAGTATGAAATGTGCAGTACACATACCATATCATTAACATAAAAGTTTTTGAAATAATATTGCTTTCTAGACACACTGTATTAATTGCATTAAATCTTTTACAGCATGGTGGTCTTTTCTAGCCTGTCTCCTCATTGGCTGACTCAGGTTATAAACCAACACAAAACGAATAGCATGATATAACTAAATGAGGAAAAATATTCTACTGTTAAAATCTATTATTTACTTACAGCTATTTCTTTTAACTTTATTGTCACTTTAACCCGTACCAAGAAAACACCAGACTAGTTAAATACTACAGTCAGCAAAATTTTAGTAGCAAAATAAATTGATGTTAACTTTACAAGATTATTGGGTAATTATTAGAATGTCTTAACTAATATGGTCAATTCCTTGAATTAAAGGAAAACTGTTCTTACCATGTGATCTAGGACCCCATGGCGCTTCTGTGTTAGATCCTGAACCTCACAGTCCTGCCTGTTAATCACTGCTGTCAATGGCCACTTGCTGTTTTTAAATATGCAACTGAAGTATTACAATAGCTTTCTACCTCTTATAGATATGTCTGTGTTGGAAGGAAGTTGTTTCACTGATTGATTAGATATACGTTATGTTAGATAGGTTTTATATACATATATAAAAATAATTAAATCTATGCTCACATGGCCAGTGCCAATAGATTTACATCAAGCCCATATGAATAAAAATTCCATTTCTAGCACCTTTGAATTGTACCATCTTTAGGGCAAAGACTTTTTGTGTTTGTACAGTATGTCATAAAATGCTATGTATTCTTGGGCTGAGATTTTCATAGCCCATTTCTCTTTTATTTTAATGGGAATTGAGCATCCCCATTTCGTAGGCCGCTTTGTACAATATTAATCAATCAGATCTTGAAAAAGAAGCCTGTATTTATAGTATGTATTGTGAAAAATGGCTTCAGTGAAAGTTTTCCAGCGTGTTTGTATACACAAACATACATATAATTTTACATATAATTATGTCACTCAATAATCATCTGAATGTCTTTGTTATGTATGTTACAGTTAAGCTAAGCTGTCAGAATTAATTTAAACAAAATAAAAAAGATTTAAAAACACACTCTGATCTGGCAAGACACAAAGCAAAGTGAATTTTGTGCCCATTTATATTTTAGATCCAAGCTACACAACCCCGTGAATTTCATGACTCTGTTCCAACTTCTAATTAAATAGGCACTAAAAACATTTAAAACAAGAGAGCCCAATTCAACAGACAGAAGCTTCTGAGGCACAAAAGACACTGCAACAGTGATATGTGTAGATATTAAAATAATAATATTTTAATATGTAGGCTCTAACTTGCTAATTCTACATCCTGTATTTACTTATCCACAAAGAAATAAACAAAAGCATAACAGGAAATGTAGCAAGCAATCAAAAAGTGGCCCAGCACACACCACAGCAGAACTTCCACGTCATCCATTTGTTGTGGTTATTATTGACTACACTGAATATTATCTGTGTATTGTATATAAGACAAATCATATCTAGTATCAAATTTTCAACAGCAGCTTTGACACGTGGGCTCCCATATGCAGCCAACAACTCAGGTTGTTGCTGCCACAAATTGCCCAGACTCCTAAAGACCTGATTTGTGAGTGACAATCAGAGATACTAGGTGCCCACAGATGCACCTGCAATTGCTTGCCCTCAGATTTAGTGAGGTTGAGGCTACACTGAAAAATGTGAGGTCCTTACTAAGCATTTAAGCAAGAGCTAAAAAATAAAAAAGATACGAAATGGAGGAGGGGAGGAGAGAGGAGAGTAATGTTAATGGCTTTTGTTCAAAGAATGAAACAATTCCTCAGAAACAGGAACAAGGCTGACAGAATAAAGAGCTAATCGAGTTAGGGACACAAGCAGATCCCTAAAGCTGGAGTAAGTGACTCTCCAGTGTAAATGGTTATATGAAGAGGAAAGAAAACAACATTGAGATCATCACTGGTATTATATAATCAACACAAAGAGGTTCTTTTTGTTTCACTTCCACAAAACATTTTGGGTGTAAGAAAGACCTTGCTCTATGTTCTCAACATTATACATGGAAGACAATAAAGGGTTAAGTAGATCTGAGCCTCCTTTCCAAGGGGAGAAAATGTTTCTTTCAAGCAGAACTTGACCAACTACAGTCATAAACACTTAGCGTGTGCTTTGATATAACCTATTCTCTAAGTGCCATAGACTGTAGCAGTAATTATAGGAAGCCATGATAACAGGTCTATCTCCCCACAAAGCTGGCATCACTCTTTTAGCAAATAGATCATTCCAAACACTAGCAGCGCTCAACTATAAAATGAAAGTACGTAAAATAGAAAAGCTTTGTGTTCCAACATGCTGTAATGAGTTAGTCCTTCCTTCCTTTTCTATTTTTAGTTTTACTTTCTTCTCTCTCCATTAACTGTCTATATTTGTTTTAGAAGCAATAGAGAATAAGAGTATCAGTTCATCGTTACAACTACCAACATATCAAAGACACCCAGGTCTATTCTATATCACAAAATAAGAGAGAGAGAGGGGAACAGAAAATATGAGCTTGCCTCCAGTATGTTTTACTAGTTATGGGGGGAAAACTGCCTACCTTCACATACTGCGTTAATTGTTTATAAGGGCTTGATTATATTATTTATGGCAATGTCAGTCCACTGAAGCCAATGAAGTGAAGCCAAATTAACAGAGTGGAGAATCAACCTCATTGAGAAAGCAACCTGCTTATAGGGAACTTGGATATAGTCTAACTTCACGTATCGCTGGCAGACATTATTTGAATACTTTGCATTGTGCAACATCATGCTGGATATAAAAAGTTTGTGCTTAGAGAAAAGTTGGTGTATAAAAACTGACTGCACTGTGGGCTCGATCTAGCATCCTCTGAAGTCAACTGGAGTCTTTCCGTGGACTTCAAGCTTTGGATCAGGCTCTAGGAGGTACTGTTGTGTATTTTTAAACCTCCTCTTGAGAATTCTTCATCCTTCAAGACTCAAGGTTTAAAATACTGTACTTGCAAAACTTTCGATCTCTGTTCATCACATTAAATCTGAAGTTCCTAACTTTCTCCCTCAACCCTGGTATCCCCCAGTGAAAGGCTGCAGACATGTAAGGAAATACAATCAGGTATTTTCCAAAGAAACTGAATCATAGGTTTCAGAGTAGCAGCTGTGTTAGTCTGTATCTTTATGCAAAAAGAACAGGAGTACTTGTGGCACCTTAGAGACTAAAATTTATTTGAGCATAGGGACCCTGTCTTGATATATGGTCACTGTTATACTGTGGTAGGATTCTATCTGCACATGCTACAATGAAAAGCTGTATGCGAGCAAGTTTATGATGGCCCTCCCAAGAAGTCATCGGGGTCAACTCTTTAAGGCTTTACTCACTTCTCACTCTGCTAATTCCTTCCTGACTGTCCAAATTCTGCAGTCCTTATGCAGTATTTACTCAGCATTATTCTGTGAAACTCCGAGTAAGTTTGCCCAAATAGGGACTACAGAATTTGGCACACATGGGAGTTTTGCCTGTGTAAGCACTTTAGAATTTTGCCTTAGCTGAATTTTCTTTCAGGCCCTTCCCATTTTCACCTCTAACCCCCTAAATTCACTACAGGCCTGATTTTTTAACTAAGCTGCACTCAGAACACCCCTTGATTTCAAAGAGATCCCTGTGTCTGAAATGGCAGGGTCAGGCATCAACTCTTTAGTCAGTCACATGTCAGGGTCCTCCCTGGCTACCTAGGTTTCACTAATCCACATTGCCTTTTCTTCATGGCAGTGACAAGAGTCAGGGTTTAAAAAATGAAGACAAAAAAATGTTAATGAGGAACATTTTCTCAAAAGCCAGGCAGAAAAGTGCATGGAGTACAAACATCCTGCATGCACATGGAGTCTGAGGAAAGCCCTTAATACAAATGATTAGGAAAAAAAGACCTCAGATGTTAAATGTTATCCAATTAAGCTTAAAATAAACAGCCCAGAGAGATGAAATCTTGATACCAGGGTATCACATTATGTGAGGATTCTCAGACATTTGCTCACAATGTGGCATAAACAGATCAGCAGCGACTGGCAGTGACATCTGAAAGTGGGTAGATGTGGGGGGGAAGGAATGGACTCACATCCCTTTTCCCACTCCCCGTCCTCAGTGATGAGGGAATGTTTACGTTTTCACTGTCTCCCCCACACAACCCAGCGAAGACCACTAGCCCACAGTAACGGTGACATCACTTGGCAGCACTACTGACCTTCAGATAGCACAAAAAAAAAAATGTTTCTATTACCTGACAACTGACAATGACATCCAAATGTGCCTGAAGTCTCAGTCTGAGTCTCAGTCTGAGTCCCGCCAACTGAGACTGCACGGGCACCACAGCAGGGCAGGCTAAGGCAGGGCGGGAGAGAGGCCAGTGCGCGGAGAGGTGACGTGATCACTGATGTGTGAGGGTGGGAGGAGGCAGCTATGGGAGCCCCCAGCAGCTTTGCAGGCCTGGACGGCCCTGGAGAAAAAACAATAGAAAAAACTGTCAGTCGGATCTAAGTTTGAAGGGACAGAGGAGGTATCATCAGGGAAAACAGGAGGGGCAGAGGGCAACTAGGCCTAACTCGCTACATATTTTTATTTAACCAATTTATATTTCAGGCCGAGAATGGTGTGGCTCGTTGGAAAGCCACGGAGGAGAAGCCAGGCCGGGGGGATGGGCAGGCAAGAGACCTGAAGAACTACAAAACCACAGATTGCTACAGGCAATTTTCTGGAAGCGAACTCAGACTGGAGGGGCCCAAGGGAGGGGGACGTGGAAAGGGGATGAGGTGGCCGGTGAGGGAAGCTAGAGAAGGACAAAGATGGTGCAGATGAGAACTGGAGGCAGTTACCAAGACCCACCAACATGTGCTTAAGGACTGAATCAAAAGAGGGATTCTTGTTTTATGGCGTGTTAATGCATTTAACTGACACATAACCGGGTAAGCTTTCTGCCGAGCTGCTGCTGAAACAGGATCAACCCACCAGCGCAGACAAAGTGCAGCGACTTACAGCTCAAATGGCTTCAGAGAGGTGCCAGAAATCAAGTTCCCAGAATAAAGCATTCATGGGCCACTGTGCTTCCTTCCCAGTTGAGCTGCAGCCAGTTACGCATTTTGCATGCCCCATTTGTGTATTCTGTTTCCCTATCAAGCCTATAAAGAATGCAACAACCTTTTTCCTAATAGCTGAAAAATGATATTGTAGCCTCAAACTGTGTTATTTATTTTTAAATGCAGCTAGAAATCTTCTGCTATTTAAGCTGTGTTTAGAATCCTCTCCTGCTTCTTTGGAAACCCTCTCTTCTCCAGGCACTAGTCAGAAAGGAGCCCTATGACTTAAAAAAGAAAATATAAATCTTAAAATATGTGTATACACACACATACCTATGCACAAATGCACATGCAGACTCACACACACACACACACACAATATTGTAAATCAGCATAATTCCACTGAAGTCAATGGAACTACACAAATGTGACTGAACAGAAGATCTGGCACTCTTATGTTTATTTAAAGCCATGACTTTTATTTAATTACTCGACAAAGCAGTTGCAACTAATCCAGGGTAGCTTCTAAATAAAGCTATGTGGTACAGTGGTCACCATTCAAAAGCTGGCATTTGCCAACAATTACCTCACAATGGTACCTCGGAAACCACAGGTTTTCCCTTACATTTAGATCAGGAAATAAGTGTGTTAACTGTGGGGTATCTTCTGGCAAACACTGTTGCTCTTTTGTTTTAATGGTGACAACTCTGTTTGTGCATGCATGTGCATGCATAAACATACACACACCCGGGCATCAAGAACTATTTTGCCATAAGCCCTATGACATTAGAAGCCGCATGTTATAATGCATCCTCTCCATCTCAAGAGTCCCAGTTCGAAAACTATGGCTACATGTTGATCTGACAGTTACACATGTGAGGCAAATAGGGATACTTCATCCTTGGCAAAGCATCCAGAGCGTTAGTCTGCAAGGACTGCATTTGATTTTGTCGTTTATCTTAAATGGCTAAGAGACCACCAGTGCAAAACATTTGTGTGAAGCTTTTGCCAAAACCACAAGTGAAGAATCTAAATTCCCTGTGTAAATACTTGAGCTCCAAGCATCAAGGATAAAATTTGTGCTCTTTTGCAAGGGCTGCTTTTAAATAGAAGCCATCTCTGCGGCTCATGGGGCATTTTTTTTTTTGAACTGTTTGATCTCATTGCAAATGCTTCAAAAACAGGTAAAGAAAACCATTAACTGGACTGTATCTGTACTACATTCTGAGTATGACTGTGTGCCAGGCAAAAAGAAACAGATGTCAGACATATACATATAGGGGCCACTTCATTGTAATTTTAAAGTACAATAATAAGAGAAGTATTTTTATAGAACAATAAAGACCTAAGAATGGGGGAAGGCATCCTAAAGCTATTGAATAATTGCACTTTTATTTTTAAAAAATAGTATAATGAATTAGGTTGGCACTCTGCTGGCTTGATTCAGCCACCTGGTTACTGGGGAACTTGTGTGTCGTGGGAAGAGATGTGAACTTGATATCTGAGTACACAGGGTGGCTATTGGGCATTAATATTCAAAATTATACTGCAACCAGTGTCAGATCTCCAACTACCCATGTGCGGCACCACAACGTTCGCACCATAATGTTTCTAAGAGACAGACTGGGGCATACAGAAGGAGTACAGGTGACGTGTACTCCAGTCACTTACACCTTTCAACAGAACCAAAGCTTACAATGGAGTCTAGGGGGGGCCAAAGTTCTGCCTCCAGGCCATATGGGCCTACAGAATTCTATACTACCGGTGGGTGAACACAGCTTTAATACGGAGGTGAGGCCTGCAAGGAGCACAGATCCCAGCATGCAGCATGACCCAAATGCCGGGATCAAAATGAAGCACAAGTAGTCTTTCCTAAAATCTCAACGGACCACAACTCTCTGTTAAGGATCAGGGTGGCTGCAAGCTGCTCCATTTAGCCACAGCCCTCAGGATCATAAAAAGATGCAATACAGCCCTCAGGTAGTGACACTGAGTCCAAATTCTAGTCCAAGGTGCTCTAGTCGAGAAAGGAAATTAAGTACCAAAAAGGACACTTCTAACAGGGGAAAAAGCAAATGTAAGGCAAAGAGCAGGAAAAGAAGTGAGAAGCAATAAACAATAAAACACAACCCCGGCAGGTCTTAAATGCCACTACCGCATGGATTGGTGCTGTGAGAGAGGAAAACTCCCAGGGCTTACAGACCAGCACATGGCCATGCCTTCCTCTGTCAGCAGTTACAGACCAGGTGGTGCCTCCTTTTTTCTCATTTCTCCCTTCATTTTTAATAACTTTCTGAAGCAAATGAGGGTCAGACAAGGTGGCACCTTGGCAAATGCAAAATGGCTGGAAAATAAACTTGCAGAGAAGCCTCACCCATTGGTTCAAGGGAAGTCGCCAGAGAAGATTAGGGCATTTTTTTAAACAAACAAAGCTTCCTTCTGGTTGTATAAATTGCGGAGCTGGTGCCCAGCAGCACCCCGATAAGGGTGTGTACATTAAGGATATGTCTGGGTTTTGCACATCCAACCCATTGTCAGTGGGTACCAGGCAGCCCTAGCCCAAAGAGTATTTTAAAGATGAAAACGAAGGTAGGGTACCTCCTCATCAGTTTAACTGCTTTAAGTATAGACATGTGCAAGAAAAGCAGAAATCTGCCCTTTTAAGACAGTGATGTGAGATACTGATCATTCTCAATTCAGCCACAAGTTACGGGTCTGGATGCAGGAATCACTGGCTTGAATTCTATGGCCAGTGTTATCCAGGAGCTCAGATTGGATGATCAAAATGGTCCCTTCTGGCCTTAAAAATCTATGAACTCCCTCCTAATTCAAAAGATCAGATACTCAACATTTACCCATCCTTTACTTCAGCAAATCTCCCACTGAGATAAATTCTGCTCCCAAACACACTACTATCATTCTGGAGTAGCCCCAATGAATGGTTTGGAGTTACTCTGGATTGACACCACTGTAACTAAGAGATAGAATTGTCTCATTCATCACGGCAAGATTTTGCCAGAATAGGGGCAGAGCAGAAACAAAGTAAAGACTTCCAGATTGGCCCAATCACACTAACATGTAGGTTTGCAGGCTCTGGGACTAAAATTTGACAAGTGCCCAGTCCATAACTGGCCTGTCAAACTGTGTCCATGCTTCTTCACATCCAAGTTTTGTACATATAAAAAACTCAAACCAGGCTGAGGAAATCACATTTACACATGAAAATCAGATACTCAGAAATCTAGATGCCCAGCCTGCACAGTCTGGATGTAAAGAAAAGGTGGGTGCAATTTTAGAAGCTACTTTAGAAAAATTGATTTAATTGTTTTAGTGTATTTTATATCTATCTAGATAGACAGAGAGCTAGATAGATATAAAATACCTAGATCTTTGAGGCCTAGATGTTTGAGGCATAATTCTCCTTTGCAGTCAGTATGGGAGAATCACTCACCTGCACTGCAGATCCCTATTGCATATTTTCTACTCATTCTGCATGTGTAGCTCTTATTGATGTCAATGGGAGTTTTGCAGGTAGAATAGCATGAAGCAAGCCTAGAGAGATCACAGTCTGGATAAAAGATGTCCAATGCATATGGGAGAGAATACATTTTCCCTTACACTTTAAAAAGGCTCTACATTGCATATACAGCACAACTGAATTGACTCCCAGATACATCTGAGAGTCATTTTTGTTCCCCACTATTTTTACAACTTACAAAGAAGAATTACTACAGATAATTTTCCCAGATATCTGGCTGATACATCTTGCCCACATGTTCAGGGTCTAACTGATCACCATATTTGGGGTGAGGATGGAATTTTCCCTAAGGTCAGACTGGAGGGGTTTCGCCTTCCTCTGCACTATGGGGCAGATTTAAATTAGTGTAAATGATGGATTCTCTGTACCTTCAAGTTTTTTTTATCATAATTTGAGGATTTCAGTAACTCAGCCAGAGGTTAGGGGTTTATTACAGGAGCGGGCAGGTGAGGTTCTGTGGCCTGCCATGTGCAGGAAGTCAGACTAGATAATCATGATGATCCCTTCTGACCTTTGAATCTATGAGTCTAAGAAATTAAGATAAATTGAATATAATCCCCCAAAATTAAAATGAGTGTAAGGATCTTGCTGACAATGATAAAACCCTGGAAAGTCACAATCCAAGCATAAATGTTATCCTTTCATTGTCCCCCTCACCTTGGCTAGGCACAGCTGGACATACTGTATTGTATATGAAGAAAAAAAAAACCAATCCTCTTAGACACATCAACAGAACAGTATCTAAGCACAACAGAGTGGTACAGGAGTGGAATTGTAGCCTACCCTTGGAACATTATGTATCAGAGTTTTTAAGACAGACACCAGATGAAGAGAGATCTTGTTTTACGTATTATATTGTGACCAATGTGCATGCATATGTGTGTGTATTTTTGTATTCCTTTCTCGATGTATTGTGTTTGCCTTTATGTTTGTGTGTGTGTACATTTGTTTAAGCCTCTCTTCCAAGTATGTGCGTGCCTTTGTATGTACATACTTCTCTGTGCCCACATGTCCAGGTAGACAGCTAAATAGGCAGACAGACAGATTCAGTTACGTTATATAAAATAGCTCTTAAAATAATGGCAGATGTCAGTACTAAGCAGGAAATTCAGGATATAGGTTGCAAACCCATGCTTGCACCATCCCATTGTGTTCAGGTACACTCCTACAGCTATTTCTGAGAAGTCTGGTATTCTGTATTTACCGTGCTGCAGCCATGAGCCAGACACATCCGACAGTGCAATGAGCATCTATTTGATAATCTCTCCTGCTGATCTGAAAGCCTTTCCTAAAACGAACTGTTTCATCTATGTTACATATCACAATACGAATCTTTTCCATCTACTATTATAATCTCTTAACCATGAATTTTCTCTCTCTCACATATACACACACACACAGAGGTCAAAGACAGGCACACATATGCACAGTGACACACACATGGCCATAGGGACACACACATGCACATGGAAGCAAGCACACACACACCAAGTACGTACAGTACTGAGGTTTTCATAGAGGCTCTAACCTTTTTCAGTGGTAACACACATACCACGGCGTGCACACAGAGAGAGGCAAATACCCCTTTCTCACACACACAGAAGAGCATATGCAGATACACACATAAAACGTGTACATGCATGCATGCGTGCACACACCCCCACACACAGAGGCATGTTCACACACAAACACTCAGAGGTATGGACGCCCCAGCCACGACACCTTGCAAGCCGAAGCACACACAACTATTTGTGATTATTCAGACTCACACACTGCCTGATTTATACTGGTCTTTCTCCAGCTAAACTTTATCTACAAATATGAAATGCAATGTTGTAAGGAAGGGGTGTTCTGCTTAGTGTTTTTTTTTGTTTTTTGGCAAACGAGGCTTCCCTTTGAATAGATACGTTTTTTTATCCCAAGGATTCCAACTGATAAGGCATAAATGAGTCATAGAAGAACAGCAACATTGTGAGCATGAAGGAGAAAGAGTGAGAGTGAGGGACACTGGCACAGAAACTTGACAGTACCCTAAATCCCCCTCTTTCTCTCCCCCCCCCCATGCCAAGACATTAATTCTCACAAGTCGGAGAAAATTACTATGCATGAATGCAAAAAGCATGATCAGGAGTAATTAACATGGCTTCATATGCAAATTTTATTAATGCAGAAGTACAAAGTCATTATGCAAATGAAACTTACGTCAACTCTCTTGACAAATATTCATCTCTAAAGCTCAAGTTTCTCCCTTCTAATTTTTTTTTAATTTTATTTTTTTAGGTAAAACAGAAAAAAGTGATGAGGACTGTTTGACAAGTTTGCAAAGTTGTTTTTCAACCAGAGAAATTTATTCTTGCACTGTTGATATTTTTTTGTTGTTGTTGTTGGCAGGTACACGACAGCTCAAAGAGAAGGGAAGGGGAGAGGTGGGGGGCAGGGGGAGGGAGAAAGCTACCAGCAGCAGGCAGCCAATCAAAACGCCAGCGGCTGTAATGAGCGCGATTGATGACTGTTTGGCTTTACTGCAGGGTAATGAACTAGAATTCAGTCTGAGGAGGAAAAAAATATGAATATTCATGAAGCTGTGCTCCTGCCTTTGATGATTAAAGAAATTTTTAATATTCAAATAAGCGCTTGCCAAGTGATTAACAAAGAACAAGCATGCAGGAATATGGAAATGGAGCTGTGGAAGATTTGGGAGTCACAGTCTGTGCAGCAAAGACAGCACAAAATTTCATAAACAAGATAGGCAGATAACCCAATTCAAATTCAAGCAAATAAAGAAAAAAAATATCTAGTTTCTTTTCATTGGTTCAATATTGCACCAGCCACTTTATTTTAAATTATAAGAGGGAAAACAACTATATAGTAAGACTAGGGTGAGGAGAAATATCCCCATAATTAAATGTACTGTTTGCTTATTAAGTGCAAGTCATTTTTGTCAAATCTACCCTGGAAAAGTTTGGGAGTTTCCTGGTTATAAATGGATAAGAAAATACAGAATAACTCTCCAGTCTGTTCTGAGGCATTGCTCTTTAGGTGTCTGTTCTTGCATAGTGCTCAGCACCTACAGAATGTTGAAAGCCCTCAACGTATGGTTTATGACTCAAGCAAGAGTCGAGGGTGCTTTGCACTAAGCAGACCAAGCCCTATAATAGTATGTGTGGTCCCTACTACACTATAAAGTCCACCCTTGGGTGTGGCCATAGTCTGGAAACAAAAAAAAACATACCAGGTAAGGAGTAGCATGCATCCTTGGGAGCCCAGTGGCAAAGAGGAGTTCAAGAAGGTCCCAACCAACTGATCAGTTGGTAGGAAATGCGCATGCAACATTCTCCAAGTGAGAAAGGGACTCCCCTCCTGACAGGGTTTCTGAACAGTGCTACAAAAATCCAACAGTTTTACAAAATGTCTGGTAAGTTCAGGCTCTCACACTTTAATAGCTCCACTAAGGATTCACACTGAAGCACATAACAGCAGTATTAACTACCAAAATCATTTTGCAGTTAAAATACATCTAATTAACCGCAGACAACATCCTCTGTTTTGAAATTTTCAACACCAGATAAGTTGAGTGCCACCTTAACTGAGCACCAGTTAGCTAAGCTCTAACTGCTGCTCAAAGGACCAAGGCATGTAGGTCATCATTCCGTGGGTCTCTCTTAAGACAGCGGAAATCGGACTCACCTTCTTTGTTATTAGATCCCAGGGTTGCACAGGCCTGTTTGGCTTTTCTGCAGATTTTTACAATCTGAGGTTAATTATTCCCATATTTTAAAATCTAAAAAACATATTCTAGGAATCATTAAAGAATTAGCTGATTTCTTCAGAATGTATCATTTCAATGCTATTTTTTTAAAAAAGAACAAGGATGAAGCCACAAATTGCATAAAATCTCCACAGACGAAGCCTTTCTAAAAGGGAAGGATGGATCTGATGGGATTTTCTCCCATAGCTGATCCATTTTTAGAAAGACAAAAAAAATCTATTATTTAAGCACTGTAAAGGGGAAAAAAGCCTAAATGTAAATAAAATTAAGATTAAACATCATCATTCAGGAAATGCAAAGTTATAGCTGAGATTTTGTCTTCTGAACAATGCCAAGCTCTTCCTAACATGCCCTGTTGTGTCTAAGCATTTGTAGGAGTCTGAAATATTATGTTACATAACATATATGCTGCAGTGGTTAAACACAACAGAGCTGGTTTAAAAGAGTGAATGTGACTTCAGCTTTATACTTCCTGACTTTTGTTAGTTTATGTCAGATCCTTAACACAATGTAAACATTGTCTTTTGTCCATGCAATTCCTTAGTTTTGTTTAATAGTAGTATTTAAAAAAAATGTCATGGAAGCAACTAACAGCTCACACAGTCAGTTCCTTTGCAGCTCTGTCTTTGAAGTTTTTATGCTCAATCATAAGAATGCATATTTATATGTAAGGTAAAGATTTACTTAAACTGTCTTTAAAAGGCACCCTATTTACTCACTTCTAGACAGAAAATGATCTTTCAGTGGATCAGCTGAATACACATTCAGTACAAGGAGTCAATGTGAAAAGTGTTAGGGTCACGTTTTTATGAATCACTCTCTAAATTTAAGGGCCCCAAATTGTGCATGCAAGTTGTAGGGTCCTAGTAGTAGTCAGATGCTATAATGAAATAAATAATAATAATAGTAATACAAATAACAACAATAATAAAAAACAACTTTCATTTCACTAATGCCTTCCATACAAGGCTCTGGAAGCACTTTACAAACATAAAAAAACTGAGCTTAAAACACCTCATGTGAGGTTATTAAATGCCTAAATATCCGTTTTGTGCACGCAAATCCTCTTTGTGTGTACATATCTATGTTTTTGATCATCCATATAATTGTGTGTCCTATTTTGGGTTTTCATGTTTAAAGAGTAGGATGAGGATATTTTTACTTACCCAACAAACAATCTGAATTTTCACAGATGACCCCTAATATCCCTGAAGATTGCTTACAGAATGCCAAAACCTGCCCTTTAGAAGACAGGTATGTTCATTTGTCTTCGTCCCACTATTTGGCAACAACTGATGTCACAGTGCGTATTTTGTATGCCACTCTGGATTTCATGCAGGGGCTCCTGTTACCTGGTCAATAGACCTGACTAGAGAACCAGATCAAAGACTTTACATTCTACTTTGTCTAATGTCACAGCTGGGTCATTGAACCAAACCTGCTCATTTATCTCTGTTATTTTTTTAACCACTCACAGTTAAAATGCAAAATAATTAAGAAATATTTGCTATTTTAAATCCCCCCCATTAAATATATGAAAAGAATTACTCACCAAAACCCAAAGCTATTATAGTCCAAATTAAACCATGCTCTCTCCTCCTCTAGACAAGAGTGTCTGCATCATTGGTAGCTGCCTACATTTCTATAAGGGTGTATTAAATACCAGAGAGTGACAGGAGGAAGGGAAGGGAGGGTAATTGAGGGCAGAATCAGGCCTAAAGTGTCTAGCATTAACAAACAGGACATCAAAACCATTTCTCATTTGAGCTAGTGTGGTCTAGTAAAGCAAGCATTGGACTGGGAGTCAGGATAGTGGGGAATCTACTCCCAGTTCTACCACTAACCTCCTGTGACCTTGGGCAAGTCACTTCACCTCTCTCCCCTCCCATTCTTTGTCTGTCTTGTCTATTCAGACTGTAACCTCTTCAGGGTCTCTTACTACGTGCACGTACAGTGTCTAGCACAATGGCGCCCTGATCTCAGCTGGCGCCTCTAGGTGCTACTGAAATAAAGTAATAAATAATAATAATCACTCCGATTGTGGAAGTTTTTAAAAAAAAAAATACAGGATTGACAATAAACAGTGCATGAATTTTCCCCTGATTTCATTCCCCGGCTCTCATAATTAAGTCCCGAGGAGTTTCAATGGTTATACAAATCCTTGTGGGGATTTACATTTTTAGTCCTGAATATTCAGCAAATATTCTTGATATAATCATAATTAAAATATATAATCACCCCAATAGGTGATTGGAGCAATTTAACAGATCCTGGAATTAATGGAGGGAATTAGGGGGTGAAATCAGGGCTGCATGTGGGCAAAGATACAACATACACCCACACACACACTATAGATATAGATATAGACACGCAGATGCATGTGAGATAGATCTTATTTTAAAATGCAAAAATGAAGGGACATGAGTAAGCAAGCAGGGCAGGAGCCTGGACTAACCAGTGGTCAATTATGCTGACCATTTGGCTTCTGAACTTCTCCATTTGGGACCAAATGTTGTTCTCAGCTGCTCATATTTCAATGCACACAAGCATTCTCATGCAGAATTTGGCCCTTAGAGAAGAAAGCAGAAGGAATTTGCGGCTTGGACAAGTTCCTCCCACCAACCACCCCTAAATTTGTCCCCATACCATTCTCCTCTACCTTCCTCTTTTTCATCTGTCCTCCACAAATCACCCCTCACCAATGAAAAAACCTGGTGGCAGAATTAGACTGTAGTGGGGCTTAAGCAGCTCTCTGGTCTCAAAAGTGGTTTTCTTATTATGGTGAATTTCAGGAGACCTAAGGAACGTGAAATGTGGTGGTGTGAAACGCACAGAGAGAGCGTGACCAAGGAGAAAGGAAGGCTGAAGAGAGAAGGCAGAGGCAAAGAGAGAAGAGAGGACCAATAAAAGAATGAAGGGAATGAACAAGAGCAGAAAGTTATGGTATTCTGTCTCTTTTTTCTGTCCCCTCCTCCTTTCTTTTCCTTCTTTTTGTCTAAAAAGAAACAAAGGGAATGTAATGTTTAACCTTTTGATGCAATGTTAAAGCCAAGAATGGGCACAAATGAAATGGAAATGTTAAGGTGCTCATGGCTAGGATGGAACTTTCTGCTGTGAATGGGATGTAAATCAAGTGCTGTTTATCAGAGGCTAGAGACATTTTGAAACACTAGCTCTGAGAGCTGCAAACTGCCCCATTCAGCTCAACAGCTGTTAACTCTGAAGACTAATGACAACAATTTAAGTCTCAACAATGTCAATTGTTTCACTGTTCACTGAAGTGGAGGGAGGATGATCAGCTCATATTACTGTATGCAGAGCATATCTGCAGTTCTGCGCTATCTTCTGTAAGTGATATCTACAGGGGCTGCAACTTAGCTGGGCTTGGTTTGTGAGAGTAACACATATTTATTTTTCCAGTCTCCTGCTGACAGTCTGCTGCTGATAGCAATGTTAACTTATCCAGTATTTATAATGTGGGCATTAAGCTATAAATTTTATAGCCCCTCTAGTAATTAAAAATTGCAAACACGTACAATGTGGATAAGTTAATTATACTACTAGCAATTTCACTTTTGCTTTTCCTGACTTTTTACATACAAATTTGTAACCACAATTTTCCCCCGTGTATATAGCGCTATTAACAATCACCATGACATTTCACATAAGCAAACTAAAACATAGCAAAGAGTGGCAAGTAGTTAGGGTGAAAATACTCAATATAGATTTAAAAAATAAGGGTGGACTTTGATTTGTGGATCTCTCTGGGGAGAAAACTCCACTAGTGAGGACTTAAAATATGCCATAGTTTGATACCTTGAATGTACAAATGAAGTGGGTAAAGTGACCAACAGCAAATTTGACACAATCCACAAAGTTATAAGAGTCCTGAGGATTTTAAAAGTCAAAAGCAGGATCTTAAACTTAATTCTCAATTCAGTGGTCAGCCAACAAATTTGAATAAATAACAAAATGATACATGTACAGAAAGTATTGATACATGAACAGAAAATTAACCAAGCAGATTGGTTTGATTAGTCATCTAAGGTGGACAAAAAAAAGCAGGAAAGGGGTAGTATAGGAGTTTTAAAATAATTGAGCAATTAATCAAATGTTATTTGCAAAAGGAAGCCGTGTGTTACAAATTTTGGACCCAATCTTGATGTTATATAAATTAATCAATTATAGTTTTGTCCAGTGCTTCAATCTGAGCCGCAGCAGGCTCTTTAGGAATGTTGCCTAGATGAAGACTGGATGATCAAATTCCATCTAGGAAGGTAAAAGACTAGCACAATCAAGAAACAACCCCTTGTTCCTCACAACCAGGGCAGAATGATAACAGCAAATTCAGCCTCAAGAAAACAAGAACCATTTGGACATGACGCTGTAATTATATTCTCTTTGGGCCTGATTCTACCTCATTTACTCATACTGAGTAGTATCTTACTGCGCAAGTAGTCCTACTGTGAGTACAACCAAATCAGGCCCTCTTAGCATGTCTGTCTGAAACTGAAGCCAAACTGATTTACTGAATCAAAAAGGACGTTTAAAAAAATAAAACCAAGCCGAAAACAAGACGGCTGTACTGCACCATCAGAGGGGCAAGCAAAAGACAACCATTTTAGCCATGTTCAGCATAGGGAAGTTATAGTCAATTCATCTTTATTATCCTAGTAAAATAAAGGCCAGTGGATTTTTTTGTTTTGTTTTTGATGGAAGTGTCTATACCCTCAAACTGGAGCTCACTGCTTTATATCACACTGTAACAAAATCTTTCTATGGTTTCTTGGGTTTCAAGCCAAATTTCTGAAATGTCACTGACTAAAAAAATTAAATCGTCCTGTAATTAGTTTCAACACAGTAGTCCTTTTAACCCTGATTTTCTGGATGTAGATGGCATTTCAATATACATATTGTGAACCTTTCCTTAAAGGATGAATGGAATCAAGAGTGCAAAATCACAGTGTTCTGATGTATCACTCAAAACAACTTCCTGATTTTTCTGTAATAGAATTCAATTCATTTTCCAGTCTTTTAACAGGTGATCAGGCAAAATGTGTATGCATATCAGAACTGGTAAAACAAAATAACACCTTAGAGCACTAATTTGATAAAGATTGTTATAACCCGTTAACACTAGTATCATTATTCCTTATGATTTAATATTCTACTGACTGGCTGTAAGAGAGGCTTCTGTTCTGCTGAGGTTTATACCACTGTTTAATGTAATTAAACAAACTGGCAGCAAAAGCCTCCATGGAAATATCATTTTGATCGCAGAGTATTCCCACCAGAAATTTAAAGGAATCATAACATACAAACTTTGATTCTGTTTTATTTTTCCTCCCGTTCTGAAACTGATCAGGCATTTCTGGACTTACTAAAGCAAAGGAAGAAATTAATTTGACTTCTCAGGACATGTGGTTGTTTACAGCAATAATCTACAGTGAATAATGAGCTCAGTTAAGGTGTAAGAACAAAGCCTGAGTTAACAGGCTCTGTGCAGGGAACTGAGCTGGGACTGGGGATATGGAATTCACCGTCTCCCAGCAATGGATAGGGCACAGCCTTCCAGTGTGCTGTGTTCCCAGCCATTGACTTCAGCTTGCTCCCAGTATCACCCCTATTTTGCACCAACCTGTTCAGAGTTACTATGTAGCATGCACCAAAAGCATGTGCAGGAAACGGATGCCCCTCTGAGCGGCCACTCACCTTATGCTCTCACCCCAAAAAGCTCGTCAGGTAGAAAAGGCCTCATAGGAGCCTCCATCCTGGGGTGAATTTTACAATGATGGATTTTTACGTACGCCTCAGAAATTTCTATTTTTATCGAGGGCCTGATCCTTCTCCCACTGAAATCGAAGGTAAGATTTCCACAGGCTCCCATGGGGGAAGGGACATACCGTCCAGTGTGACCACAGAATCACATTTGAGGCCTTGGCAGGAAGGAAAGGAGTGTTTTTCTAGTTTTTCAATCAATCTGAGGGTAGGTCTCCACTGAACACAGCTGAACCACTGTAGTGCTTCAGTGAAGGCACTACTACGCTGATGGGAGCGTTTCTCCCAACAGCGTAGTTAATCCACTATCCTTGAGGGGCAATAGCTATGTCGACAGGAGAAGCTCTCCCGTCAATACAGCACTGTCTATACCAGGGTTAGGTCAGTATAACTGCATCGCTCAGGGGTGTGGATTTTTCACACCCCTGAACAACATAATTATACCAACATATGTTTCATAGCGGAGACCTAGCCTGAGTAAACTCACGAGGGCGCTGACTCATGTGAAGCTCCCATTGGTTTCAACAGTAACTTTGCTGGCATAAAGGACTGCAGGATCATGCGCTACAGTTAAAATAATCTCAATTCCAAATCAGTGGGAGCTTTGCCTGCATTGATTATGCAGCACTGGGCCCACAGTCTGGAGACATAGGCATGCCTGGGCATCTCTAGAGGACGTAGTTCACCGACTACAACAGAGCAGCACCACAGACGAATATAGCCCTGTATGTCTTTGTGAAAAAGGGACTTTCCTTCCACTTCTAGGGTGTGAGCCCAGGCCCCACCCTGCAGTCTGTACGCAGGTGAAACCCCTGTCAAAATCAGTGGGAGCGTTGCCTAAGTAAAGACTGACTGCAGGATCAAACCTGCCATTTGGAATCCAAAAGAAAATGGAATGGCTGTCCCCACTCATATCCCTAACAGGCACAATGACAAAAAGAAAAACAACCTGCTTCCTTCACAACAGCAGAGCATATGAGGAGAGGATGGAGTTGCAACTCAGTTAAAATAAAGGCTTAGTCACCTTTTCCTCACATCTGAGAGGGTATCTGGAGGGGAAAAAAAACACTGAAATGATATCCGTGCCTATTCTGATGGGGGACAGGGAATGACTAAGGGAAGAGAAAAATGTCTGGTTTCTATTACTGCTATCTCCAGTCCTTCCTCCTTCACAATCACAAATAGTTTGCTTAAAAAAAAAAAAGCTTCCATAATACATGTTCTGATTTTCTTAAACTGATCTCACAAACTGCTAGTATCTAGTTCCATCTCCCCACATGCAGGTTTTAATACCCATATTCTACATCCTAATTTCTTTGGGCAGGAGGTAGCTCAGTGTCACTGGGGAAAAAAAAGTCACTGGGTTTTGCAATCCAGCAGCTTACTTGGCAGAGCAAACTGCCGGTTGGCATAATCCACTCCTTTGACAAAACTACTATTTCTGGGCACTCACTCAAAAACAGGTAGGAAGCAAATGCTGAGAAATAAGGAAGTAAAAACAGCCAATAGATTTTCCACTACCAAGAACGCCAAGAGTAAACATGATTTATTTAGCTGAGTTTAACGCATCTCTTCTGCACTAGACGGCAGAAATCTGCTTGCATTTAAGGAAGGAGGAGGAGGGGGCCGTTGTGGAGGCATAAAAAGGGAATCCATTACAGATCTTCGCTAGTACTTTCTGAATTGTTCAGTCACACAGTTTTATTGAGTACAAGTATTTTCTAACCCAAAATATATTCATGTGTCAGAAGAAAGCAGCACTAATCTGCTGTTAATTAACAAGCTGCTGCTAACAAAAGATGAAGGACCCAATTCATACAAACAATATTTACGTGGGCGTCGCACGATTTTACCACAGATCTTTCCCTTTTTTTTTCCGCCCGTCTCCCTTAGCACATGAATTGTGGGTATCTACAGTTCAGGAATCCTGACTCAAGCTTTGGACCAGTGTATGTGGTTGAAGTGAGAATCCCAAGCTGCACCTGCTGAACTTAATGGCTAGATTCCCAATGTTTTCAATAGAAGCAGGATCTAGCCCACAACTACAAGAAAAATTATTGTGTATGGGCAAAGTATTTCTTTTTTTTTTTTTGACTGCAGAAGGTGCCGAGTGATAATTTACTTAGATCCTTATGCAACTACGTACCAGCATCCATCTTTTGGCTTTGAGCTCACAGCAGCAACAATGCTGTGCCACTGAGAAATGACACATCAAGCCCCCTCCAGCAGTCACCCTATACATGTAGCCAGCGGAGGGACTGAAAGGGGGGAAAGGAGAGAAAAGGTCTAAACTTCAGTCTGTGATTTCACCTGTGTTCATGTGTGCTGAGGAGGTGTGTGTGTGGAGGGGTGAATGTTATCTTTTCAAAATAACAGTACTAAAACCTGGAGGGATACGGTCTTGCTGCTCAAAAATAGCAAAACATGCAGAGAGGTGTAGCAGTGTGAGCACTGAACTGAAGGCCAGGAACTCCTGAGGTCTAATCCTGTCTTTGACACCCACTGCCTTCAGTGGCTTTGGACATGTCACTTTTGGTATTGAGTACCTGCAACTCCCATTGAATTTCACTCATGTGGGGGCACCTCTGAAAGTCAAGCCATTACCATCTTTCTGTCTCATCTATAAAATGGGGATGCAAATCCTTTGCTCACATAGGCATCATGATTTGTTGATGTTTCTAAAGAGATGGAAGGGAAGATGCACCACAAACTCTGGTGCTTGCTAGATGTTTACAAAAACGTCCCACCCTTGCTCCATGGACCAGGGACAGCTTTAGTGCAGATAAAGGACCATTGGCCTCCGGTGTTTTAAAGCGTAAGGCCATGTAATCCTGCTTTGAACTTAAACTGCTGGGGGCTGTATGGAGACCTCTACACTTCCATCACTGCTACCACTGGTAGAACTGCCCGGGTCGTAGACACAATGGGGAAAATCGGCAAATATATCCTAGTAGCTGCAAATGCTAAACAGCTATATTCAAGCATGATTTTCAAAGTGCAAAGGTTCCTACCTAATTGCATACTGGGGAAGGGGTTTCTGCTAGGAAGGCGCTCTACATATTAGTTACCATTTCACCCAGAAGAGTCATAGTGTTCTCTCCAATAAAAAACAACCTTTTCTGGGAAATACGCATCTCTTGCCCTGCAGGCTTTGCCTCTGCACTTTAACCCTGATTCTCTAGAACACTCCTTTCTCTTTGTTAAATTCACCATGGATCGGCCAGCTCATTTGCTGGGTATCCTAGCCACACCCCATCTACAGCAGCCCCTCCCACTTCCTGGGCTGCACAGGCAGCCTGTAGCCTTTGCTAGACTACAACCCGCAACTCCTCCAGGCAGACTTTTTGCTGGTAGGGCCCAGAGCCTGTGTTTGCACAGGCAGAAGCATGTGAGGGAGAACAGCACTGAGTATACATTAGTACATGCTGTTGCACAAATCTATCCCCCTCTTTGCACACACAGCATCTCTAGAGGGCAAACCATCTTTACCATTTCATCAAATCAGTTCAAGGGAATCTAGAGCAGCATTTATAATGGAGCAGAGTTCTGAGTCCTCTCCTCATTCCCTCTGTGAAATGCCAAAAAATTTTAAACACCGATAAATTTATTATTTTAAAGTCCGAGTTACCATTTTAAGAAGATTTTCAGAAGAGCTAACTAGCACAGGATGGATAGATAATAGATAGATAGAGAGATAGGATTTATTTTGCATTTCTCCCCAAATGATACATCATTTCAGATGAGTAGTGGAGACAATGGGAATCAGTTCCCAAGTATCCCTAGAGAGGCACTGAAAAAAACAGGAGGACAGAATGCAGGATGGTACGATACCACCCCCACGTAACTAATGCTATAGTTCTCAATCCCTTTGAACAAATCGGAACCTTTGATGACAGCTGTACAGGCTGCAACGATATAAGCACTTAGATGACAAATACTAACCCTTCAAACATAAACAAGTGTCCTTGTTCATGACCTCTTATGACCATTTCTGTGCATTTTTCCCCCAATTAATATTTTTAGTGAATTGTAGGGGTCTGATCCAGAGCTCTAGAGACTGAAGTCCACATGGAAGATCTAGCAAGGACAGCATCAGGCAAGACTTCCTCTGCCAACGTACCCTGCCCTAGAGGGAACACTGACGGATAATTTTTGGTAGTAAATAAATCCCAGTAAATAAACCAGATCCTGTACAGTATCAGTGAAATCACATAATGTCTTTCTTTCAAGAAAAATTCCCCCATACAATTAGGCACCTTTGATCAACTTCAAAATCTAAAATAAAGCACCTCTCCCTACGCGATGAACACTGCAAAAATGGGGTAGGGTTTCTGCGGGGGAGGTTGGGGGAAGGGAGGTAGGGAAGGGGAGGTTGGTTAAGTGATTTATCGTTTTCTGCAAAGAAACTCCGTACCATAAACATTAATTAAACACTATATTCTGCCTTTTAGTCTCAAACAATTATGAGTACAGTTCTGTGATCTTTAGCCATATTTACTGATATTCAAAGGCAGATTCTATCTTGTTAGATTGTTATAAATGGGACCCCAGGGAAACAGCACATAGGCTGAGACAGATGTGAAAGCTTTCTTAGAGTTTGTGTGTGTTTGACTTTCCAGTGCTAAAATTATAAATTTTTTATAAAGAAAAAAAAGCCATCTTCAGATTTCTCTGCCAGGTCATTAAACAGAGCAGTCCTTAGACTAAAAAAAGTTCAGTTTTGCTGAACAATTTATCTTGAAGGTTAACTGTTTGTTAATAAATTTTCAAGTGTGGTTTACATGTGCTTGCCATTTGTAAACTTACAAGTTTTAAGAGACAGAGAGACACAGAAAAGGTCTCTGGTTATACCCTAAAAAAAAAAAAAAAAAAACCGCACACAAATTCTACCTTGTTTTCTCTTAGTTAAATGCATTGTGTCTGGTCCAGACCTGTTTCACAATATCATAAAATAGAGACATGCTTCCGACACTAGACTTGAGAAGCTGTCACATTAAAGGTAAACTTTTAATCTGCTATAGGCAAACAGTGTACCTTTTTATTTCCTAAGGAACAGCTTTGGAGAAATGTTTAAACAAGAAATTAAGAGCTTCACTGTAAGGATGCATACAGGGGATTCAGAAATACTGTTTTGGGGTTGAGGGGGGACACGCATTCATCCTGGTCTTTTATTTTCTTGGGATACTTTTAAGTACTTAAGCGTGTCACAGTTTGCAACACATTAGTCCTCAGATATTTGTAATAGCATCACAGGTTTTTCCCAAGGGTGCTTAAACATGGCAGCCCACTACACCTTCCTTATCTACCCCTATGCATTTCCCACACACAATCCACTTGGGCTGAAAATACGAACACGGGCCAGAAATCCTGCAAACACTTAATGAACATGCTTAGCCTTATGCACAAGTAATCCCAGTGAATTCAATGACACCGCTCACATTCAGAAAGCTAAGTGCACGCTAAGGATGAAACTGATGCCTCACTGGGGCGGATGGCAAAGTTCCCACTGACTTCACGAGGGTCAGATTTTCACACTAGCGTCGTTGCAGGATTGGGGCCATAACCATTTTAAGCCACGTTTCTGCAGTTGTCCTTATGTTGCTGCTGTTTTGACCTATGCCCCTTTCCCACCTCAAGGCCCCTCTTTAAGACCCTGCCATGCAGGAAACCGTGCTGTGACAGGAAACATCCTTTGCAGGTAGAGCTGAAAGAAACTATTTTACCCCGCTGCATGCGTCTGAATAAACTAATTAAAACATGGGAACTTTGGGTCCAAATGCTGCCAAGAAGCAATTGTTAATGGGAGTTGATGTGAAAGGGGAAGCCCCAGACACTTACAACTAGCTGTGGTAAAATAAGAGGAGGCAGAGAATTCTGTTTTTTTAATTTAAAGACATTGTTGCACAACTCAGCCCTCAAGTGGTTAAAGCAACGAAGCAGAGAAGTGGGAATCGCTGCTGAAAAGGGGGGAAGGGGAAAGCAGCAGCAGCCGCTGCTTGCTGCCTAGGAAGCAATGCAGCAGTGCTGCAAAGAGGAGGCAAAAGTGAGCAAACCAGCTGAACTGCTTGCAGAATTAATCAGTAACAAAGAGGCTGGAGCAGTTGGCGGGCCTCAGCCCTTGAACCTGGACTCTGCTCTATAAATTTCAACTTGGAATGGCTCTTTACTTGATGAAAGACAAGTTGGCACTGGGCCAAGTCTAGCTACCACCATGGCGCGGGTGGAGGTGAGGGCAGAAAGAAAAAGAAAACCTTACTCAGGAAACTTCACTTCAGTTTCAAACTCTTTTTTATGAGCTAGTAACAGGGCACTCTAGAAAATGGAAGGGGGGGGGTTCAGAGGGGAAAAATTAGCAGAGAGTCTTTTTAATGAATAAAACAAAACAAATAAATGCTAAATTCTAATCTGGATTTGTCTGCGCAGAATAATAGCAGCTATAATAGAGTACTTCAGGATTCCTAGCCAATAATTCAAATAGCAACTTTTACAGTTATATTAGCCGGCTACGGGTTTGACTCTGAAAATAATAAATGTCTTAAAAGGAAACTGGCAGTTGAATCCTTGTTAGCTGTCTTACTGTATCCGCTCCTCCCCCAACATCCCACCCTGTTTAAATGACCAGTAAAAAACATCAGCTTGGTGTAAAAATCCAGATGAATCATTTAAAAAAAGAATAAATGTTATTTAATAAATGTTCCAAAGGGAAGTACATAGAGAGCGAGCAAGCTGGAACGGTCCCTCCACCAGCCGCCCTCGTGCATTGCAAAGGCAGTTTTCTTCACGAATACCTTTCCATTTTGGTGTTTATAGAATGAGAACAGACAAGGAGTGGGCTGGGGAAGAGGGTGGCGAGGAGAAGAGGGGGAACTGTCAAAGTGGAAAGAAAGAAGAACATCTATTCAGAGGCCAGACACACTGACCAAGGTCAGCTGCACAGACACAGCCCCCTTGCAGCAGCTGTGCAATTATGCCCAAATTATGCATGGCACTGAGCTTCCAAGAACCTGCATGGCGAGGTTGGACAGGAGGATCTAGGACAGCAGGAATGAGGTGTCTAATGATTTTAATTGCTCTGCAAGTTTCTAAAGGCTAGATTAGATGCTCTCTAGCTAGAAAAGGGTCTGATGCGCCGCACTGTTTGCAAGAATAAATGCGGATAAAAGACCCTAATGAGAGATTGGAGAGAGAGCGGTATGGTAAGTGCCACCTGTGATCAAAAGGTGAAAGAAAATATCAAAATAAAATGCCGTACAATCAGCTGAGAGGGGGGAATGATTTCTTCACAAAAACCAGCTGCTAAAGTAAATTAGCTTAATTACTGGGGGAAAAAATCCTCTTTTTGCTAATGTGTTCTTATGGAAATGCTTGGTCCTGTAATCTTGTCAAGGATGCAATAGATAGAGATACCCTGCTCTTGGAAAGGGGACAAGGATCAACAGCTTGGTCTTTTCCATCTGTGACTTTCATGACCCTGCTGAAAGATCAACAAGCAGTGTCCCCCTTTTCTCGCTCAAGAAATATGCTAACAAGCCCAAGAACACAATACTGAAGGTCCCGAGATGTTGGACTCAGCAGTAGTTAGTGCTGAGCGTGCTCGAATATTCTGCAAAGGCAAACATGCAAAATGCAAAAAGAAAAAAATAGCAACCACCAAGAAACCACTTCACATCTGCCATTAAGATTATTAAATTTCTTACAAGTGGCATCTCCTCCCAACTTCCTCACCCACCTGGAGCCCTCCAACATGCCAACTGAGAGCAAGAATGCTTTGCTTCTGCTGCAACCACATTTATTCCTGTTAAGGGGTTAACGATTCGTTTCCACTACTTCTCTCGAGAAAACCTACAATGAAAACATTGGCTCATGAAAGCGTTCTCACTGCCAGAATGCCACAGCGCGAGTGAAAAGTCCGTTTTGTTTTCATTACATCTCTGGGATTTCCGGCTTAGCTCCTGAGCTTAGACACTAAGTCCCCAGATACCCCACCCACTTTTTCTAAAGATTTATACAGCACAACCCACCAATTACCAAGGTGCAAGGGAATGGGGACAAGTGATTCTAAAGAGGGATGCTCTGGGTGAAATCAACGTGTCTGTCTCTCAAACTGCGAACTACCCAGTTTCTCTGGGGCTCTGGATTTATTTCCAGCTTTGTCAATTAAGCAACACTATTTCACATATATGACTTTTTTTTTTCCTTCTGCTTCGTGCTCTCCCTGCCCCCCTCGCCCTATTCTCATCTACATGCTCACAGGTGAAATTCAACCTAAAATCAATGGCCTCTGAGTGACATGAGATGACATGACAGAAATCTAAGTCTTCCTAGTACAAAATGTATGATTATTTCATGATTTTTAGCTACAACAGAAAAATGTTCCAATCTCAGACACCCTGGGAAAGGGCAACCTGTGTCACAGCTGATTTGGTCACAGTGTGTTTAGGCAGCACAGGTTCAAACATGGACCGAGAAATCACTACAATCTTCCACAAGACATGATGGGAGCCTACTCTTGTGGTACAGCAGTCCTATCCCGCAAAGGCAAAGGAGCATCTATTTTTATTTACTTATGTATTGTAAAACCATAACCGTGGCTTTTATTGATCATTCATCATTCTCAAACAATCCAATAATTTGCACTCGCAGGCTGGCTTTTCTACAATACAAGGTGCGCATGTAAATGTCCTTTCCAACTAGGGTTTCAGTGCTGCCTCTAATTCCCCAGCAAACTCACTTCTACCGTCAATACTCCACTAATCATACAAAGTATTTTTATTATTATTTTTCATGCAATAACAAATGCCATAGCAGGTTTTTATAATTACCAGGCATGTCTTTATTTTGCAATGGACTGGTTTTTTGCAAGAACATCAGGAAAATGACTTATGATTGGATGACCAGCACTTGTTCATCTTTTGCCATCATATTGTCATTAAAAATCTATCAACCTGTCAGTAGTAATAATTATCAGACATGCTCACTCATCTCACACACACGCCCTATATAACTGCAACAGAGGTCCCAATGAAGGCAGAGAAACATTTTAATGGGGGAGATTTTGGTTCTGCTTAGTCCTGGGCAAACCAGGAGTCATTCCACTGAAATCAAAAGAGTAATACCAGTGTAAAGCTGATGTAAATGAGGGGGATTCTAGCCCACTGCTTTTTTTAAAAATGTGCAAATACTGCTCTGACACCAGCGTCACAGAGAATTTACTCGAGATTTATATCAGTATCAGAACAGAATTTGACCTCCAGTACTCTACGACCTTCTTCCAACTTGAAAAAAAATCACATTTCCGTCTGAAAAAGTTTTACCTAGTATTGTCACAAGATGACTGTAACTGAAAGAGATTAGAGGGAAAAATTATATTTGTTCCGATTTTTTCACTTTTTTACTTCGTGCATTTGACAGCATGCTGGGCTTGAGTCACTGCTCCGTTATCCCACTCAGTTCAGTGTAACAACACTGGTTTCAACAGAGTTACCCTGTTGTGAATGTGGAGTAATACAGTGATGTACCTGCCCTTTGTGAGTAATCATTTTCACTGTTCCTCCTGACCAGTCAGACAGCCACTTTCCCCTGTTGTTTGTGTGGGTCTATCATGATGCAACAGAAGACAAAAACATTTATGAAATATAAGAAAATGTGATTATAAACACACAAAAATTGGCAGGGAGAATCTGAGGTGGGTGTTTTACCTGAAATTACTTTTATTTATTTTGTCTAGATTTCAAATTGATAGACAGCAGCATCCTTTTAAAAAAAAATGTTTCTTCCAAAATATCTAAATAACAAAATTTCACCCACTTTGGGAGAAATGTTGCACCATCCAGGCTAACTCCTTCTCATCTTTCTCAGCAGTAGCCCCCACTGAAATCAAGAGGAGTCATCGACAGAGTAAGGAGAGCAGGATTTGGCTTCCTTGTTTGCTTTGATAGGATGGACTACTGGCAAAAACACAAGATAAACCCCTGACACGGAGCACAATTCACAGGGCAGGGGCTGTCTAGTCTGTCCAAGGGATAGTTGAAAAACAATAACTAAAGACTACATCAGAAGTGCCAAATGGGTGCGGAGAAGTTCAAGAAAGGGGAAAAGAAAAGGTTTCATAATAAGCGAGTTTCTCACCTTTAACTCTTCCCAGGATTCCTACACTTGCTGTTGTGCCTTTGCAGCACACTTTGTATACTGACAAATAGACGAGAGCCGTTATTTCTGTGATTATCTGTGCTGGAGCTCTGTGTACGTATCTCCTCAAACACCTGCCCAAGGCACTATGCCTATAGTGATGTCATACAACTGCATATGTGTGTGTCTAGCTAAGTGTTAGATGTGTATCTGTACATGTATTTCTTTGCAGGTTTAGAATTAAGGGACACTAGGTTAATCTTTCTGTTTTTCACCCATGTTTTCCTCTTTCCTGGTCCCGTGCTAAGTCCACCTTTCACTCTCTGCTCCCTTCTCATCACCTAGTCCCCGACCCTCAACACAAGTTATAGTTCACGCCTACCCTATAAGCTTTACCATGACTGTGGTTACCAGCCATATGCTTTCCCGTTGCAGCCTATTCCACTTCAATAGCAGAAAGTAGCTCAAGAGCATCTCTGAACTTCCCCCATTAGCTTTCCTGTCCCCTCCAGGGACAACTTCTGCATTGTGATTAGAAGTGGAAACTCATCCATCAGGAGAGTTACAATTCTGACTAAGCCAATGGCAGTGGAAACTGAACCAGGCAAAGGGTTTTATACTATTGAGCAGCTAACCTGCCAAAGAGGAACCAATAAGAAATCTATTCTAGAAACACAAGACTTGCCATACTGGATCAGATCCAAGGTCCATCTAACCCAGTGTCCAGTCTATGACAGTGGCCACCACCAGACTGCAGAGGAAAGTATAAGAACCCCACAACAGGCAGATGTGGGTTAATCTGCCCTCTCACACAGGCCTGATTCTGGTCTCTCACAGTTAGAAATTGGTTTAAACCCTTAATGCTGTAGTATATTTCTGCAGTTACTACATGAGAAATTCCCCTTCCAGAATTAGTGTGTACAGCTTACAGATGAGTGGAACCACAGTTATGGCACTGGGGAGATCCTAGAATAATGCAGGCAGGCACTGTGCAATTGTTCTCACTTTGCTGTACGAATGTACCGCAGGAATGATTTTCTCTTCTTTGTTTTGGACTAGAGAGACTCCTCAACATGCTTTATTTTGCACTCGTTTGGTGATGTGCACAAACAAGGATGAGCTCATCCAACTTGTTTTTCTGCCTTGTGACCCAAGTCAGGGCCTCCACCGAGGTCTCCAGAGGCAAAAGACTTGTTCTTTAAACCACTGCAACACTGCACCCCACTGCTCTCATCAGGTTTGGGGCTGATAGGGCTGGGGTGTTTTGTTGTTTCTTGTGGGGGGGGAAAGAGTTCTGTTTTCCAATGTTAGATATGCAAATTAGCAAAATATATTGATAAACGTCTGACAAAATCACAGCGCCTGATTCTGGTCTCACAGCAGGATAGATCAAGGTAACTCCAGTGACATCACTGGAGTTACACCAGGGGGAAATGGCAAAAATGAGAGGAGAATCAAGCCCGTAATGTTGTCTCTAGAAGCCTAAGTAAAAGGCTCCTACAGTAAGCTGATTTTCTTAGGCCCTCATATCATTTACTTTCGGAAGCCTTTTCTTCCTGTTTAACACTGTTTCTAGCCATCTCCGTTCCTTGCTCTGATAAATTATCCATGCTACAGCTACTGTACTGAAGAGCTACTGGTGGTGGGATCAGGTGCCACCGCAGACTTCATAAAGAGAAGATCAGCCAATGCTGACTGGTTTCCAGCGCCGTATGCCAGCTCAGTGTTGCTCAGACCACCTGTTCCCAACCTGTCTGACATCACGGGCGATCAAACTAGGATTTCTCAGCTTGCATTTTCCTTTGCTGGTGTACTAAGACATGGTGACGGCTGGCTGAGTCCTATAGTTAATATGGGTGCACAGGCCCGTAATGGTACATTGTAAGTGAATGTCTCAGACTAGACAGCAATAATAATTAGCTGTCATGATTTGAAAAAAGGATAATCCATGCCATTGAGTTAACAATCACTCACACAACACACATGGATTTAACTAATCTTAATTTGGAGAAAAATAACATTCTAAATATATCAAATAGCCTATTTCATGGCAACCTGTGGCAGTGTTTATCTCTGGCTTCCAGCACATGCCGGTTATTTAGTTTCTCTACAGGCAGTTTTACCATTTAAAAGCCTGAAATGCACATTCGTGGAGCAGGGGTTGCAGTTAAATCCCATATTTTATAGGGAGGGTTTTTTTTTCCACCTTGCACGTCTAGTTCGAGTCCATAATGGATGGAACCCAGCACTGGTGGCCTGAACTGGATGGACAAGGAATTCAAATGAACTCTTACTCCCAGCACTGTCTTTGCATAAATTAACTCCACTGTCCTAATGAATTTCTGCTGTTGTTTTGGAAATGTCTGGCTCCTGGTCTACACTTGTGAACTAGAGACAAAAACCACAGAACCTATCCAAGGAAAGCAAGACAAGCTACAGAACGCCACTGTATTTCTCGTACTACTTCTAAAACAAGGGACATTTATAAAATACATGCAACAATGATTGACAACTCCTAGCTAATGCACTGGCCTGGCTTCATTTTGTTGTGGAACAATCTGAAGCATCTGTTAATACAGTGCTTTCTGCAGGAGAGCGAGAATGGGTTTCCAACAGGTCAGCCAATTTAAAATAAAAAAATATTTGCAGAATGAATCGCCCGTAGTCAAGTCATGTCTTTACATTGGCCATGTAACATTCAAAAGCATATCTTATAGACGGCTTTCGTGATAATAAAAAGAAAGCTCTTTGATCAAACAGAGTTCGGCCTAGCAAATTACAAGTTAAGAGAACACTACAGACTTCAATATCAAAAGGTCTTTAAAATCTAATCCTGATTCAGGAGACAAAGTTACCTTCTTTTCTATGGCAGTCCAGAAGTTCTGGATTTGTGTTATACACACACACATGCACACACACACGCGCACACTCTCCTGCAGATCCTCAGGATCCACCTGTCTCTTTTTACTATGCAAGTATTGTAAAGCCACCAGTGATGTGGTCAAGTAGGATTCATGGAGCATATTAAGTGGAGTCACACCTGGCTTCAGATGAATGCTGTGAAGAAAGAAAGAACGAAAGAAAGCTATCCATTGGTCTATCAAAGAAAGAAGAACTCGGCTAAATCATGAAACGTTAAAGAACAAAATTCAAAGCTTTGAAAAATGAGGCCGTGAATCCAGCTGGAAATTTGCAATATGGAACCTTGTAACCCAACCATTCCAAAAAAGAAAAAATCTCACAACTATGGAGCACCCTGAATTGGGATTAAAGTTTTACAATGTGCTGCCTCTCGGCACTCCGGAGGAAACACCCACGCACGCAGAGAGTAAGAGGGTTCTGTGGCTCAGCCACGGAGGGCTGTAATGTCATGCAGCTTAAGTCACGCAGCAGAAGGCCACACAAATCATTTCGACTGAACAAGAAGGTCTACGAAAACAACACGGGATCAAGGAGAGTAGCTGAAACCTATTTGAGGGCAGCAGCGGTGGCAGCATATTTCAGGAAGCTGGAGTGGCAAGTGGGTGATTTCTGGTTTCTCTCTTCAAATATAAAGACTCAATTATCTTTGAACAGCTTGCTTTACACATGAATTGACACATTTATTTTACAATAAATAACTGAAAGTTATCTATGTTTCCTTTACTGTTAATCTACATAAAGAAATAATAAACAGAGCTTGTCTACAAAAATGCAACTATTGCAGTCCTCAGAATTCAATTAAGCTAAAATAATTAATGCTTCCGCCATATTAAATTACTTTATACATTTGAGCCACTGAAGTTTTTATTCTTTAATCTTTTCCTTTTTATTTAATAAAAAAAAGTTTTGTTTCAAAGTGTGTGTGGAGGGGGGTTGGTTAAGAGGGGGAAAAAAGGAGCATGATTTGCTGTTAAAATGTAATGGTCTCCTTTAGCTGACACAGCATGTAGAGTGTTTTGTGCCTTTGATTAAAATAGCATTTTAAATGCTTTGAATAAACATATCTCATCATACTTCTAAGGGATTATTTTACATATTTCTTGGTGGAATAAAAAAATTCATTCTTCCTGTCACAGTGAAGAAGGGCTAAGAATATCTTTCGTCACATATAAAGTAAAAATACTGTAGGCTGCTGCATTATTACCGAAAAAAAAATTAAAAAAACTAACGGGAGGGGGCAGGGGTAGGGGAAAGCTGCCTTAGAGATTAAGTTTCCCTTTTATGAAATCTTATTTAGCCTCTTTTTTTAACAAATCTAACAACAATGCTCTACAGCCTCTCACTGGGAAATACCTTTAATGTTAAATGCAGATTCTGATTTTCTTGGCTAATGCAGAAAGCCTTTCTATTGAAATATAAATAAGGGGCCTGGTATACCCCACTAAAGCCAACCAGTGAATGACTTCTGTGGGTTTTTCATGGCTACCCTCCATGGCTGTAATGTGAGGCTTTTATCCTAATATTGAAAACTATCCTCTGCTATTAAAAAACATAGAAGGACACCACCTTTTTATCTGAGAGTTCAGTTCCTAATTGAGAAAGCATTATTACTGCAGTATTTAGTGGTAAGTCCCTAACTGAGTGCAGTGCAGAGAAAATCCCAATCAATCTATAAACTCCTTTTATTTTTGTAAATTCAGAATATCCCATACACACTTCCATTTGATCTTCAGATTAGTGTGAAAGAGATAAGGAGCTCTGGATTGGCTTGCTTCTTCTTTTTTTTTTTTTTAATTCCTTTTACTTTTGTGTGAGCATTTTTCCCCTCTGCAGATCTTCGATGTGTCAGTGTCCTGGCTGCCCTGAGTTTGGCCCAAAGAACAGCCAAAGCATCATGAAATGGTGCACTAGGTTCTGGTCTGGGATTGGCCAACGGTGTGTTTTAACTATGGATTACATTTGGGCATGACGTTTGGCAACGTGCAGCTACAGAAAAGACTCTAGGGCCAATCCTGTCTGGCACTACGCACCTCCTGCAAGGTGCCAAATGCCTTCAACTCCCATGGAGGTCGATGGTTGTTGAGAATGCTCAGCACCTTGCAATATGGGTTCAATGGCTGCAAAATCAGATGCCAAGTGCACACTTTGAGCTCTCTCTTGCTCCCATTAAAGTCAAGGCCTGAACTGATTGATTTCAATGGGATCTGGTCCTTTAATAAGTTATTAGACCACAAAGAAGCCCTATCTGCCAGAAAATGCATGCACAAGGGTATCTTGGAATCATGGGAAACGAGTGGGAGAACTACCACAGTGCAACCTGCTCATGATGCTATCACTTCTGATGCCCAAAAAACTGCTACCTTCACATGCTCCACTTCAAAAGCCAATGCACTCTTGTGAGGAAATGGGGTGAAAGCATGTTCTGACTAATCACATTCCAATGGGAAAAACAGAAAAGTACCTGCTCAAGATCTAATTTGGGGGCTAAGTGCATTAATTGAGGGGGAGATGTGTGTCTGTTACAGTGCCTAGCTACAGAGCCTGGCTCTTCAGATCATCTGATAGAGACTCATGTGTTTAGCTTTGGAGATTCCCCGATTCGCACTCCAGTGTCAGCCAAGATAGCAGCTATCGCAGGGCGGGCGGCATAGCACACACCAGCAGTGGTTACATACTTCCTCTCAACAGAGGAAGATCATCTGGAGCATCTGATGCCCACACCAGTTTAAACCCACTTACGTAACAGCAGACACTAGGGCTTGAACAGCAGCCTCCACTGCTAACAGCATAAGTCTTTGTAGCTCAAACTAAACAGACAGCCGCTATAGCTAGTGGATGTAACCAACACACATTTTCTGTCGATCAAGCCCTGCTGAGGACACGTAATACTCACTGACCAGTGGGGTTGTGCTGTGGTCACTAGCAGAGAAGGGACACTGGGTCAGCGGATCTGATCCGGCATGGCAATTCCTATGGAAGCCAGCATACTGAAAGCAATAACCACATCCTGTTGCTCTTCGGTATTGGATGGAGAAAGTGGACTCCACCAAGAAGACAAGTTTGACTCAAGATTCCATGCTCTGATAGTACAGGAAACCCGCACACTAAGAGAGAGAGCAAGTCACATAACTGTCATAAGCAGTGTGTGCTTAGTAACCGAGGAAAGCATAGGTGCAGAGCAAAGGAACGGACTATATACTTGATGCTACAGAAAAGATTTCCATGCTGTGTGCGCTGCAGAAAAGGTTTCAGAACAACTCATCCAGGTGGATACAGTCCCCTGTAATGTTCCGGTCAGTGAGACCGCTGGTGATCTGCTGAATAAGTGCTGGCCTTGGCGCAGCTTTAACCTACCCACCCAATTTCTCCAAGAAATCCAATCATTTTAGAAAAGAAAATGCCTGTAATCTGCTCTCCCAGGCCAGTGCGTGCTTGTCTCTACTTTCAAAAACTCCTTTAGGGGCATGCTTTAGAATAGCTCCCTTCCTTATCGCCTAAATCTATGAAAATCCAGGATTTACGGGGCATCGGTAAACACAGCCCCATCAAAAGGTCATTTGGGTAATGAAACTGAAATTCACCCCATTGCAGAGGGAGTGAGGAAGGCCCTATACACCAGGTAAGCCCCCACTTTATTCCTCAGGACCAAATCCTCCTCCCATTAAAATCAGTGCGTATATTGCCATTGATTTCAGTGGGATCAGGATTTGACCCTTTCTGCAGGCTTTAAGTGTTGCGTAAGGCCTCTGCCCTGGGATGAATTTCCCGAGTGTGTCATGTACTGTTGTCTCTCCTGAGTAACTATCTGCCTTCCGACTTGGGGAAGACACCACCAAAACGGCCTCTCTGACCCTGGGCCCTGAGCTTTACTTGTGTGTGCAGGCAGTACCTACAGCTATCCCAGAAGACCAACTGCAAACATTGAAAACAGCCGTGTCTCCCTGACAGCTGGTCCTTCACAGAAAGGTGTTGCCATATTAAAAAATTGGTCAATATTATTTCCGCAGCCCTAACTAGTGAGGTTGCTCCAGGCAAATGGCTCCTTCGTTTCAGAGCACTTTCTAGAGGGCTTGCTTTAAAAGATTACCTAGGTAGTTGATTGAGTGTAAAACATGCTGTACCTGCAATGTTCTCCTGCTTGGGGCAAATTCCTTTTGTAGGCGTGAGAAGACGGTCTTCTTCATCGGGTGTGACTTGGATCCCGATTTCCACTGGCTCTGACACTTTCCTGAGCTCGGAGCGGGACAAGGGGGGAGGGCTGCTCTTATCCAGGCTCTTTTCATAGCAGACACCACCAGTGCCATTGCACTGTTTCTTCTTGTGCTCTATAAAAACCAAGATGTCTCCCAGGGGGAAGTTCATCTGACACTGTCCACAGGTTAACAAATCGGGGTCTGTCCCACCTGGGGCGATGCTGATGCCGCCCGGCTCCGCTATTGCCAGGCTCTCATCTTCGTCGGCAAGCACCGTTTCCACATGGTCAGCCTCTGCTTTACACGGACAAGAAGAAAGAGGGAAAGGGGGTGGGGAGGAGAGAGAGATTGGTTTGAATGTTCATAGAATCTGAATGATGCACCATGAGGTCAGCCAAAACAGCCTGATTGTATCTTCCTTTTCTTTTCCATGTCTTCCTCCCCTCCCCAAATGATTTCAATATATTTTGCAACCAAGACTGTCTGTGAAACAAAATCATAGACTGACCTGGCCTAGATTTCCTGACAGCTCCTAACTGCTGCCAACACTGCAATAATATCAGCAAAAAGCCATTTTGCAATGCTCAAGTTTTGTTCTGAAAGGGTTACTTTTTTGTCCCATCTTCTCATTCCTACTGCATCTCCCTGCCAACCAGCACAGACCCACTCCAGCAATTCTTATACACTTAAAACTCTCACTTGACTGCCATGGGTGTTCTGGGTGCTTTGAGGAATGCACAGTTGGGCTTCCTATGGCACACACTTATCCAAACACATAGACAGCAGCAAGGCTAAGTGGTAGCCAAATAGCACTAGTTACATTAACCTACTCAAGTAAGTAGGGTGATATGGCCTGTGCTGAGAAGTCAGGGACTTTTCAAAAGCCTTTGCACAGAGAGAGAGAGAGAGAGAGAGAGAGAGAGAGAGAGAGAGAGACTCACTTATTTCCATGTAGGAATATTAGCTGGACTTTAAATCTTCTGCTCATTGTTCTACCACCAAATTTCGGGATGGCTCTACAGGTTGTAGAACATTTTCTTATTAAGTTGATAGAGAATTAAAGTGTGCGGGTTTCAAATAATTACCTTAAAACCTTCAGCCTCAGAAAATATTTCTTTACTCGATCACCAAAGTCAGTTTCGAAGGAACATGTAATTTCTATTACTTTCATAATCAATCAGTAAGTATTCTAAGCCAATTAATACATCTAAAATAATTGTAGTTCACAAACCTCTTCTAGAGCGAAATGTTTTGGTTTTTTGTTCTACAGCCGAACTGACAAAACTCACAAACCTTAGTCTTTACTCAGGCAAAAATCTCCATTGACTTTTACCTGAGCGAGTTTTGCCTAAGAAAGGAGTATAGGATTTGGCCCAAACAGTACATAGAGAACTAGCAGTATGTAAATCAGTAAGTAGAGAGACAACACTATTGAATCTGGAGTAGGCAATAGTAGGGGGAAACTTCTACATAAGCATCAGTGCTTTGTTTTTCAGTTTCCTGGAGAAGGAAAGGCGTGCAAATCTCTCAAAGCAGTAGGTAAACAACATGTCGCAATATAGAATTGGATCCTCCTCCCTTGAAGTCAATGGGAGTTTGGCCAAGATATATAGCAAACTGCAGCAAAAAGTATACAAAAAGAGATGGAGGAACGGGAGAAATATGCTTTATAGCTAGGAAGTTACTGAACATTCTGAGCCACAGAAAAAGTATAGAGGAGGCTTATCCCCTGTCTTCCCCTTACAAGATAAATTGCTGATTAGTACCTCCACCAGCTGTATCTCAAGTTGCATCAGGATTCACTACCAGCTTAGAGCAATGGTTCTCAACCAGGGTGGGGTACATCAACTCATCTAGATATTTCCCTAATTTTACAACAGGCAACATAAAAATCACTAGCAAAGTTGGTACAAACTAAAATTTCATACAATGATTTTTTTATATTGCTCTATATACCATGTACTGAAATGTTAGTACAATATTTATATTCCAATTGATTTACTTTAGGATTATGGTAAAAATGAAAAAGCAAGCAATTTTTCTGTAATAGTGTGCTGTGACACTTTTGTATTTTCATGACTGATTTTGTAAGCAAATAGTTTTTAAATGAGGTGTAACTTGGGGGTACGCAAGACAAATCAGACTCCTGAAAGGGGTACAGTAGTCTGGCTTAGAGTATGCAAAAATACCATGCTTCTTATATCTACGGTAATAAGATTAGGCCTAGCATCCTATGAAACAAATGTCTGAGCAAGTCACATCCTATCGACAGAAGATATATAATATAGGGCTTTGAATTTGCTAACTTATAACAAAATAAATCTACGAGGTAACTAAAGTCTAGGCATGATACACCCTCTGCAAACGATTAATTACTTCCCCCCCCCTTAATCTAACTTTAAAAGGAGTTTGAAGACAATGCTACATAATTAATTTACCAATTTATTTTCTGAAAAGATGCTATGCCATAGTGAATACGTAATCATAACCCTGTGCTGAACAAAGATTGCTGGGGAGAGAGTGAATTTCTGTGAACAGTGTGTCAGAATGCAAAAGGTAATTATTTAGTGCTTCTGTTCCCATTAATGATCTAACATTGAGCAATATTGTTTATATTGAAGAAAGACTGCACCTTAATTACCAATTGCATGTACATAATTTTAGAGCCAAACAAAAAGGACTGTGAACAGGGTCTTTAAGAAATATGTGCACCATTTCTGGCTAGAATTCTTATTAAGTGGGAGCAAAGTGTCAAAATATTAAAACACAGACAAACTAAAAGAGAGATGGGACAAAGCCCTGCAAAAGACAAAATAAAAATGAGAATTGAATTGAACTAAGGAAAAGTGGTAGGGAGGGGGAAAAAATGCCTGTTACCAGGTTCATTTAACATCACTGTTCAGCTTTCAGATTAAATACGTCTCTCAAATTACAAAAGTTTAACTCTGGTATATAGTACTGATAAATAAACACACATATGGATCTCAACTTTATTATCTTTTTGATGTATAGGATTTTTTTCCCCTGCTGTTTCAGAAAACGTAGCAAAACTGCTTCATTTGATAAGGGTTCTGACTATGCCTAGGTGGAAAAGCTGAAGTATCTTTTAGTTGTTAGCTGCTAAAATTGTTCAGAATTCCTTCTTTTCAATTCTACAATTAATCTGAATATTAGTTACGTCCACATATGTCTCTTCATTTATACTCTCTCTCTTTTTCCAAGGATTCTGCACTGGTATTTTTTAAAATAACATCTGGTTTTCTTTCGTATTTTGGCAGTCTTCATATTACAGAAAATCAGCTTTTCATTTTCTGGGTGCACTAAGCCCTCGTGATCTGTAGTAATTGGGTTCCAAAGTATTCAATGATTTTCACTCCACTGTATTTCTGATTTTAGTTTAACAAATCATCCAGAACAAGATCGGTCTGATAGCTATCAATTCAAAGCGATGTAAGATACACACACAGCTTTCTATAGGGCCAGGAAATAGTCATAAAATAATGTCAGGCAAAACACTGACTATGTCTTCAAATGCATTTTATCCATATCAATTTGCATATTAATTTTTTACTCAGAAAAGAACAAAAAAAGCTCCCTCTCAACAAAGATAAGCCACTAAAAACCTACATTCAAATAGCATTACAGGACAAGCATAAACTCACAAAGGTAAGGACGGAAAAGGCTAAACATCCAGCCTTAACTCATGTGCCAAGCTTGGATAACACCATAAGTTAAGTCCTCCACCACTTAAGATCCCTGCAGTTTCAACTGGGCAGTTTAGGTCAGACCCTGAACGAAAACTCTGACTTTGCTTGTGGATTTAAAATGAGCTGCTCCTTCGCATTATTTGAACTTCGCTTTCTGTGGTTTCATTTCTGTTGCTGGGCTGCTGGGTTTCACCATTACTTAGGTTTTATTCTAATTATTATTTACTGAAAACAGAATGTTAAAAAGGAGGAAAAGCTGAACCACAAAAAAAAGAAAGGAACTAAAAAACACCGGCTGCTCTCACATGGAAAAGGGCAAAGTGAAAACTAGTTGCTTCCAGCCAGGCGGGTTAAGGTGTGCCCAGCCTCTCACCACACCCCGATGCATTCTCTAAACAACCCGTCAGTAATCGCTCACAGGGAATATTGTGATCCATGCAGCGGAGATGGTGTCCAAAGTGAAAACCCTCTGAAACTGGTGTCATTCAATGGTTTCATGCGAATGTATTTAAACAATGTTCATTCACAGCGCTGTATTTGTCAGACTCCTAGCGGCATCTCTAAGCACTGTTACTATCTCTCGCACCAATCTGCATTAAAAATAAAGTGCTTTTTCATCCAAGACTGTAACGGCTCTATCACAATACCATTGACACTACAATTCTTAGCCTGGTGGCACCATTACAGCATTTATGCACGTGTATATTGTCCAACATACAATATTAAAATTACTACACTTGCAATGGTTTCTGACTTTCAGATGCTTCAAGCTCATTCATAATACCAAGAGAGTTTCAGTTACTACACTCTGAGCCTGATCCAAAGGCTATGGAACTCAATGGAAAGACTCCCACTGGGCTTTGGGTGAGGCCTATAAAAGGGAGTGTTACATTTCTTTCTATATTTTAGTTGTATTTAAGTACTAAACATACAAAAGAACCCAAAAGCAATAAACTGCCCTCTTTCTTATTTTCCCTCCCTTATCGTACAGTATAAAACATACAAAATGTTAATATATTTTATTTTGTTTAAAGAAGTGGGAGAGAAAACACTGATCGCAGAACAAAGTCCTGCATGTCAAATTTCTTCCCCATGAACCATTTCTACAGCTGAGTAGCAAATCCATAAAAGCAGAGGCTGATGGAAACACTGCCACAGCCTTTACTACAGAGGAGCTAGCGAGTGCCCCAATTGCCATGGGTACTGTGAGATCGGTTACCATGTAAATCTTCCACAGCCCCAGATGAGCAGAGTTCAGATTAACCAGGTCTGACTGCGACTTGTAATGATGAACTGATAAATCTTGCAGCACTTGCCAGCTGCACCCCATCTACAGGGAAATTCTACCTTCAAGGATATAGCAAACGCTCCCTCCTGCCTATGCCCCATGTATGTGGCGATATCAGCTGCATGATCCATGTTACAGTCACTGCACTGAAACACAAGAAACTCTACAGTGCTTTGAAACCAAATCCCTACTTTTAATGTTTTACCCATCGTCCTGGTAAAAAGGCACAAAGGAAAGACTGGGCCCTCAGGGAAGTGAATTTCAACCTGGAGCCTGCATACTATGTCTAAGAGATCCGAGAAAGATAGTCAAAGCCATCAAACAGTGGTTTACCACCTGTGGACCACGGACCCCTGGGGGTCCACAGACTATGTCTAAGATTTCTAAAGGGATCCATACCTCCATTCGAAATTTTTCAGAAGTCCGCAAACGAAAAAAGGTTGAAAACCACTGCCTTAAGCTGCTACCCACAACTAGACTTTAGAATGATGTCCCACTGACAACACCTGCATGTCACACTTATTGTAATATTGAATTATTGAAATAGCGCAGACAACACATGCTGTGGCTAGGTTATCGGAAGCACCTAGTGTCATGATTTTACCTGCTTACAACTAATACTTTGGAAACCAAAGGCTTCATCTCCTCACCATCCAAAGTCTAGCAATAACCTGCATACAGATTCTTTTCATCTTCGCAGCTGTGAATTGCAGTGTTTAGATATTGTATTATGTCTAAATTGCACCAACATCACACTCAGCAGCACCGGCCAGTTTTAGCTGCCATCAATATTTAATTTTTCTGATCCACACGATTAAAAATCAATTCTTCGTAAATAGAAAGCTGAGGATGGATTAGTAAAGAGAAAAACAACAGCAAAAGGGAATAAAGCTCTCGTATTTTTGTATTACTTTTAAGTGAACCTCATGCCTGTGAAAAGTGTATGACAGCCCAAGAGATTCAGATTCTCCACTTATCCACAAAATAGCACAGGCAGCAGCTGTATGAGCTTCCCCAAGCTGCCCAGCCAATGTGCCTCAACCTTGACCTGTGGGGACAATCTCTGGGTGTAGAGGACAGTTTAGTCTCGTTGGCCCATTCAGTCTGCTAAGACAGTCACACAGCATGCCAATTAGTTCCAACTGTGGCAGAGAGGGGCGGTTTTTGCTATGATGTGAACACCTGTTCACTAGGTACTGGACAGAGATCAGTGCTTCACATAGCCCACTGCACAGCCTTCAGATGTTTATGATTTTCGATCACTAGGCAGCACAGGGACTAGTATGCGGGGAGGGGAGAGGGGAATAGCCCATTTAGATCTAATGCATTAGCAAACAGAACACACAGCTGTGAGTTTCAGGGCTCTTCTGCAACACAGTACATCAAACACCTATTTTGGAAGTATCCTGAACCTCTCAGAGCGCAGTTTAACTCTCAGTCCACACCTGAGACAGAACAAACTTCTCTGCCACTGCAGAAAATGCAATAAGGATTACAGTATAAGAAAAATGCAAATGGAAATGAAATAGTAATAATGTAAATACCAAACAAAACAAAAGCCAGGCATATCCAAATGTGTACTTAAATCTTGGGCATTTCTCAGATGTAATTTAATCAGAAGTCACACACACAATGTTACAGAAAGGGGTGATGTATGCTTTCCTAAATAAACTAGATGCTCTTGAAAAAAAAAAAAGATTTACTGCTATTGAGAGCCTAAAATGCATCAGTTCTTTTATAGACCACAAAAGCTGTAAATCTTCACAGATAAAACAGGGATTGTGATGATGTGATATAAAAGCGTTCTTTGTTCCCAAGTGAATAGATTTGTTTTATTTAAAACTAAACACACATACAAAAAAAAAGATACTGGATACACAAAAGAAAAGAAAAAAAACTACTGAAGTACAATCTTCTAACTGTATTGGAAAAGAATCTCTGAATTACAGACGCTTAACAAAATATTTAAAAAGCATGATGGAAGTTAGGTATTTTGTTTCTCGTGTGGATTTAAACACACAGCTATATTGTTTTTTAAAATTTCAGTCTCCAAAGAGGTTGTGTTTTGAATGAAGCATAAATCACTGTTACTCGTATACAACTTTCTTGAGCCATTTTTTTGACTTTCATTGAAGCATATTCATTATAACATTCAATGAATTTATGGCTTATGCCAGTGGCTTAGTGGAAGGGGTCATAAAAAAGTTAAATAAACTAGTGATTTTTTTTTCTCCCCCTTAACTTCCCTTTTTATAATGTGCTGTCTAGTACAGAATCTCTGGAAAGGACCCTGGGCACATAACAGCACACACACAAATTATCAGCTGCTTCAGACAAAAAAAATTGAATTTCTTCCATTGAGGCAACTACACAAAAGACTTGCATATGTCACAAATACAGAACTCAGTCCCTGTGAATGCCATACCATTAATCAAATCCCCGATCTGGTGTCACTTTTGCCAGTAAAATGATGGTATTCTTCTAACCCCTTCCATTGGCGCGTGCCTGCGATGCGTGAAGTGCATCCCTCTGCTTTAATTTGCTTTCGAATAGCCTGCTTTAGGCATTTTTTATATATTCCTTGGGGAAAGCTGCTGCTGCTTAGAGCTCTAGCGAGGGGATACAGAACAGGCTAGGCAACAGCTTTTTAGGGAGGAAAGCAGTGAGCAAATTTAACTGATGTTTAGAAGCTGTAACTTACTCTGAATACACAACTGCCTTTGAGGGTGCAAAGGAACAGTGCGCAGTGTACAGCCTGCATAGACACATTTTATGAAAGTAAATAAACATGAAAGAGGAAGGTGCTGTGGTAGCAGCAGCTGAATGAATCATACATTTATCAATGCTTCACGCTGTTATTGATGTCTTTTTCCCCCCTCATTACAAAGATATATATAAATCTATCTGCATGTAACAGCGGTACACACTTCGCAAGGCGCTTTTCTGGCACCCGTAACTTTACTGTGCGTCATGATTCAGCCCCAAAAGGCAGCTTACTTTTCCTCTAGCCTTCTCTGAGGCTACCCGACTCTTAACCTTGAAAGACCAAATTCTACAAACAATTCTAACTCAATGTGTTGGGCGCGGAGAACCAAAGAGGACTGCTGCTCTGCGGAACAACCACCAAAAGAAGAAAATGTTCAGCGGAAGTGGAGAGCCATTTTGGTTGTAGTAAGTCTCTTCAGCGACACTTTTTAAAAGGTGTTTCAATCTCAGGGGGTTTCTACCCAACTATAACGTATGTGGGGCGGAGGTATTATGTCTCTTAGTCAAAATTTACAGCCACGATCAGCAAAGTTTGAGGTTTCTGCAGAAAAGGTTTTCCCATAGCTGGAGAATGTTAGCATCATCAGGGTTTGAGCCACTGTGCTCTTCATCCTCCAGGTCTGTCAAATGGGCTGGCTGCTGTCTATATGCTTCCAACTAGCTCAATTCAAACATTAAATGAAGTAGAGAAATCATCAGATAAATTGCTGGCCCTCTGTACTCAAGAGTGAAGGCTTTTTCTACAATTGATGACAGCCCTGATCTTTTGTCTGACCTAATTTATTTCTCTTTCAGGTTAGAATAAAACACTCTTTCCTGTCACGGGATAACCTCCACCCACATATTGTGCCCTAAAATAAGAATAAGTCATTGCTATGTTAACAAAACTGTAACTTGATGAATTTCTCAGACTTGGTGAGGTAAACATTATATCCTAACATCCAGTGATCAAAGCTTTCCATGTGTACGCCATTAAATTATATGTTTGGGCAAGAAGTGTCCCACTAAAGTCTATCAACAATGCACAGGCAAACTAAAACAGTGAACGGTAGAAGCCCTTTATACAGCCTATCGCTCGTTCCACAGAAAGTTTTACACATTGTATGAGACTTGTGTTTATTTCTTTAGCGAAAGACATATTTTTATTTACAGGAACTGCGGCCTGTATGTTAAAAGGACTCAAGGATCAAAAGCAATACAAGCTATCCAAAATTTGATACAATTATGTGGGATTTCAAGCTTTCTGAAATGTAAGCACACACAATTACACGAATGTGCATGCGCTTTTTAGTGTACACAATCTAATATTCGCTGTATGTTTATACATACGCTGGAAGCAGATAAATAGATGCCCATTTTTTTACAATGAATCTATACCTATGGCTATCATCAGCCTGGTCACTATCTGACAACAACAAACTGAGAATTTAAAAATTATATGTTGAGGATAAAAGACACTGTTAAAAACTAATTTTAATTAAAAACTTCTAACTGCAGGAGTCTGTTAATCAGTCATGATTTGTTTAAAAATAGATTTATCTAACTTGCAATCTCACTCATCTAGTACCATATAGATCTCTGCATGAAAATCAATACTTCAACTTTACACTTAAAATATTTTGCAGCAACATAAACTGCCTCAGATACAGCTATTATTTCCCAAGCTATTGTATCCCACCCACCAGTACTACAGTACTGGATGATTCAAACCATAATCTACTATGATACAGGCTATGAGCTCCCCCTAGTTGTCAACACATGTCACTTAAAGCCAGAGGGCACAACTGAGACTTGCAATTCAACTAAAAGCCAAGCAAAGTTTATTTTGGAAGGTATTTTATATCAACAAACAATCCACAGAGCAAAGCAATCTAGATAGGAAATGTGAAAGGGAAATAAATGCCTTGTACAAAGCATTTTTAAACAAAAAGATTATGCTAAAAGCAAACTCAGTTCTGATAAAAACAACAGAATAGGTGTCAATGAAAGTCAGTCATTGATATCTATAATTTGTACTATTTTACCTAGCACATACTCATCTAAGTCATAATTATTGTCAAATATGCCACTAGACATCCCTTTGTTCAACATAGCAAGATACATTTTGCACTAGACAAGGATTCAACAAACTATTATTAAACACAACAACACAGGAAAATCTTAGACTTGTTTGCTAAATGTTTAAATAAGCTTGACAAAATATTCTCTGTATTTGCCTACCAACGAAACAATAAGAAACGCTTTCTTATCCATCGTACAGCTATTTAAATCACTAAGCAAATCAAGCAAAAACTAGGAAGCAATACAGATTCATAATACAAAGCCACGTGTTGGCTTTTTAAAATACGCTATTTTTTAAAGCCAGGAAGGCTATGAAAATGAGCTGTTTTTTTCTCAAGAGTAAATTACAAATAAATGTATATAAAATGCATCCCAAAGACTGATAAAAAACACATCTTTTGTATTGCCTTACCTAAAGCTGTCATGTAACGTCTTTAAAAAATATATTATGCTTTTGTATGCACAGCTATGCGTGTATTAAGAAAAATGCAGCCATCTCCAAAAATCATTTCCTAGCTAATTCTTTAGTAATCTCTTACATTCTCAATGTGTGACACTAGGTGAAATTGTTTTCTTTGAAGGCAAAAAGCGCACTAATTGCAGCAAATCTAAATGCATTTTAAGTGGAGTTCTTTGCACTCAGAAGCAATTTGCAAAACTTTTATGTACTAAAATTTTTATTAGTTGTTTCTTTTGCTTAAATTACTTTGTACATATATGAACTGATAGGATAAATTATTAATCTTCCTAGGGAACCTGTTGACCAGTTTTGAAAGAAATCTCCCTGGGGAACTCTAGTTCTCTATCTGGAATTTTATCTTTTACTGTGCTTTTTTCCTCCATATTTTCTACTGTTTTATTCATTTTGCTTATTTTGCCTTATTCTGCAAAACTGATAGAAGCTGGCTTTTTACACAGATTCTCTTTCACATTTCCTTCAACTCTAAAATATAGTTCTGGTTTTAAAACACATTTCTCTAGTTCAAAAAGTTGTTAAATTGCAAAATAAGCAGTTTTAATCAAACCAAAATAATCCTTCTTGGTATGGAGCAGTTCTACAGCATATCATCATCTCTTCTGTATAAGACCTTTTTTCACTTTGTCTATAAATTTAACTAGCTCAGGTACAAGTTTTTGTCTCCATCGCTGGATAAAGGTCCAGACTTTTGTTTTAAATTTCTTTTCTCTTTTTTCCATTGCAAATATATCTATTGCAACACTGTATGAGGAACCTAGAGTGAGGCAAATAGGCCACTCAATTTTGCAGATTATGAATAATAATAATTGTTCCAATTTGGGAATAAACAACTATATATATATATCAGTGGAACAGTGTCAGAAAACCTCTTTTTTCTTTTTCTGCCTTGCACAGGACTCCTATCCACCCTGCAAAGCATTTATCCTGACAGATGCCAAAAACGCGGAACTAAACATCAGATATATATATGCATCTGAGGAAACAATATCAAATTCATTCCAGCTTGTTGTTTTGGTTATTAGTTTAGGCTTTTTCCCCCCAGCTACTCCCCAAACTCTCCTTTTCACAGGACAGACACTGGCTCTTTAATAATGAATTAAAGCCTCCTGAAAACTGGTAGCACTACTCCTGTCTGGCAAAACACCCTTCTGAAAGTCTGCAGCTTAGGCTCAGTGTATGTGTGCTAAAATGCCCGCATTTCCTGCTTTCCCACCCACGCCCCCACCCCCGAATTGATACCTTTATTTTTTTCTGCCACTATTCAGTATGCATCCTGATTTCTCCGCCAGCTTCCTCAGGATGGAGAGAGAGATAAATACAAGAGGGGAGGGAGGGAAACTGCATGCAGCTTTCCCTTCCATTCCTCGCAGGCTCCCCTCCAAACCCATTGTGCACGCTGCTTCTTGGAACCCTTATTAATGATTCCCTGTCTCATTATATCCTTTCAAATAAGGCGGTATGAAAACAAGATGTCATTAAAGAGCGAACCTACCTGGCTCCCCTCCCTCCCAAAATATATATATATATATATATATATATATATATATATATATATATATATATATATATATATATATATATATGTTTCTCCCTTTTAAACAAATTCAAACGTGCGCAACAAACCAGATTATCCACACAGTCCACGGCCCCTTTCAAAACCACATATCTCCTTGCAAATGAGACAGAAAATAAGTAGTAGAATTTGTAATAGATGATGCAGATGTTTTTAAAAATCAACAATCACCCCACATACACAAAAAAGGAAAAGGAAAAGGAAAATGCAATTTCCAAACCAGATTTAAAAAAAAAAACGCAAATAACAAAAGCGGGAGAGGAGAGTCGCCTTTTTTTTAAATGGGCATGCTAATCTGGTTGCAAAATAACAATGAATTAAAAACACCCCCGCCCCAAAAAAGAGTCAAATATCAGATGCATCTTCATTTTGTTGTACCAAGTGCTGGTTGGGGGGGGGGAATGGGGGTGAAAAAACGAAATAACCAGGTGAGCTAAAAAAAAAATTGAAATTTCAGAAGGCAAACGCCACCCAAGATATCTAATAAAAAAAGTATTTCCAACAAATTCTTACAAACAAAATTTATCAGCTGTAACAAAGGAGAGATCGCAACCACCAAATGCTCCTGGCAGATGGCTTCTATTCTTGGTTTTCAGGGGAGGGGAGACTCTCGTATATATTTATTTATTTATTTATTTAAATTTTTTAAAATATAACATAAATATTCGGATCTGCAGCGTTTGAGACTCAGCCCCTGGCTTGCTCCATGCGCAACACTCCTTTAAAAACAAGTTCGGGACTTATTTTATTGATGCTGTTTGTTTGTTCTTTGGCTACATTTTTTTGCCCACATCAGATGGTGGGATTTCGGAGAGCCATACAAGGGAAAAACCTGCCTGCAATCTTCATTGCACCTAGAAGAGGTTTGATTTTTAGTGCACTAAAATTGTGCATGGCGAATTAGGGAAATAAACGCTAAAAACAGGGGTAGGAGGGGAGGGAACGTGCACAGAGAAGGTGCAATTGCAGCCGCTTCTGTAGCACGCGCGCGCGCACACACACACACACACACACACACAAAACTGCACTGTCCCCCGGATCTTCGTAGAGATTTTTACATCTTATTACCTTCTCTTTCTTTTACAATGGGAGCTTTTGCAAAGTGAAGCTCTTAGTCCTGCCCGGGCTGGGGGATCTAACGCTTCTGCTTAGTTGCTTTATTGTGATTTTGATTATTAGTATTAGTATTATTTGCTACAGCTGATGCCTCGTGGAGTAATTCTCCCCACCCCCACCCCCTTGCAAATTGGGTCCTGGCTCGCAGCGGACCACGCCGATCCGCTCGCTGCCATGCCTGAGTTGGTGGCCGGTGGAGGGGAAGGAGCCCCCTCCCGTGCCTTGGCACCTGGGCAGGTCCTTCCGCAGGGGGCTAAGGGAGGGCAGCCGCCTTCCCAGCTACCTGGAGCCTGACAAGCATTCCGGGCTGCCGCTGCCGCTGCTCTCCCCCTCCGAATTCGCCTCCCCCAGCCCCCAGCCCAAGGGCTGCCTGGATCTCACCCCCCGGCCGGCGATCTTCCCCCATCCCCCTGCCCGCATGGTGCCGGGGACGGTCCCGGCTTCGCCTCCCTTCCTCCCGGAGCGCGCTGGCCGAGAGGGGCTCCCCGGCGGCAGCTCCCTCTCCGTGGGGTTCCCCCCCGACACACAAGCACACACGCTCCGTCCTCCCGCCGCTCTCCTCTGCTGCCCGCCTTTCCCCACCCGGCTCCCCTTCCCCGCATCTCCCCCGGCCGGCTGTCACCCCGCCGCGTGTGCTCGCCAACTTTCCCCGGCCCTTCCCACTGCAGCCAGCACGCGGGCTTTGCAAACCAAAACACCGAGACCCCACCGCCAGCTCCTTCCCCGGCCCCTTCTCTGCCCCACGCCGCCTGCCGCCTCCCTCCCGCGCCGCCACAGCCTGCAAATTCACTGCAAACTTTGGTTTTCTCGAGTCCCCCCTCCTCCCATCCACACACACCCTCCCCCCTTTAATTCCTTCTCCTCTTCCTCCACCCCCCTCTCTCTCTGGCTCTAAAGTGCCTTACTAGACTTGGCTTTTCCTGGACTTTTTGCCCCTTTTGAGCCTTGATTTCTGATCGTTCTTGTTTCAAGTTCAAACTTACGTGTGATAATCTCTCTTTGTGACAAGTGCTGCGGGTTTCCCTGCTTGCGACGGGACATTGCCCTGGCATTTACACTGGCATCGCCCGGAGAGCTGTACTGGGTTGGGGGGGATGTGGTGGGGGCGGATCTTCCTCCTCTTTTTTTTCGTTCACTCTTTCGTCTTCTTCTTTATTGATTTCTTCTTTTTAAAAAATAAAATAAAATGGAGACAAGAAAAACCCTCTTTTTTGTTGTTCTGGTGCACTAGGTGGGATATCCCCCTGAATTAAAAAAACATCATCATCAGGAAAAGCTCTTTCTTTTTTTCTCTCTCTCACTGTCTTTTCTCCACTGCTTCTGTCACTTGGACTTCCAGATCTCTTCTCGAACTTAGGAGGATTTGCACCAACAGTGACACTTTTTTTCTCTCTCTCTCCAGAGTGCTTGGCAAATTGGCAAGTGCACTTCTTCCACCAGGAGGGTAAAAAAAATCAGGATTTTTTTTAAAGTACAGAATGGGGATTGCCCACACACACAAAAATGCCCCCAAAAATATTTTTTTCAGAAATTGACCCTTGCTGGGTTTTTTTAAAGGGGTAGCCAAAACTGTGTCTCCTCTTTCCCAGTTCAAGTGGCACTGCTTTGCCCTAGTGCTTTTGGATTGCCAATGCCTCTGCACCACTTTGCACTGCTTCCCCTCGCCTGGCACTGGGACTGGAAGGAAGGAAGCCCCCAGTGCAGCTGGGTTGGTGCTGGCTATTACTATTATATATTGCAATGTGAAGATGGCGGAGTCCTGGTTCTCTGGGAGCGCTCTGTCTCTCTATGGCTGGGGCTGCCTCTGTACAATGGGATAAAATTCAAGTTCAAGTGCGGACGTGACGTTTAATCTGCACTAGAGACAAAAAGACCCAGAGAGTAGGAGCACTGGGGGCGACTAGCGGTGGCTTTTTAACATTGTACCCTGCAAGAGAACAAGAAACACACACACACACACACACACAAACTGAAGCACATGCATGGATCGGGAGCAGCTCCGGGCTTTGTGCATTGCCTCCTTCACCGGCACTCCGAGTGCCAGCCAAATAATAATGATCAATAATCACCATCGTGATAAATAATCATCATGCAAACTAAACTTCCCTCTCCCCTGTTCTAACTGTCCTGTCTGTGCTGAGACCAGCTCCCGTGGGGCTGGGGAGGTGAGGCTCGAGCGGGTTGTTCACCCCGGCCAGGGACTCACTAGGGGAGTGACTTGGGAATCTCCCTGGGGCAAAGTGCCTCGATTGGACTTAAATCGTCCAAGGGATTATGCCAGGCAGCGTGGCACCGCCACTCGGGCTAAGAGAGGTCAGGATCGGAGTGGACAGCTCAGAGCGACTCAGGCAGCGGGGCTAAGCCGGGGGTCCTGGCAGAGTGATCGCTCCGCTCTGTTATTAATGATGGCATAGGATCTCCATGGTCCAGGCTTGACTCTGGGTCTTGCTTCGTTGTGCTCCCTTTCTAGGATCACCGGCGTAAACGGCTGGGGATCACTGGCGTAAAGGGCTTCTCTTTCCTTCAGACAGCACCTCAGGTACTCAGCTGCAGGCACATTCCCAGTGTATTTCAAACAGTTTTGCACTAACACAAATATCTGTGAGGGCTGGGGAGAGATTTTTCTTTCCCCGATCTGTGAGTGATGCTACAGGGAAACACACTGGGAGACTCTTTTTGTCTCTCTCACACACGCACACCGCTTCGACCTTTGGTGGTGGTGATGGTGGTTGTTCGTGTGAAAATTCCTGACAGGGAAGATCTTTGTGTGAGTTAGTGGCACTCACCCAAGACAGGGAGAATCCAGAGGCATTTAGATCACGGCGGAACAAGACACTGCATGTACTTTTCATTTGATTTCACAGGCAGGTAAATGCCCGGCTGAGTGCGCTTCCAACTTTAAGATTCTTGGAAACCAACTTTCCTTGCCCCGCCCTCTCTTTCTTCCCACACCCCTGTATTTTCCCCTTTTCCCCCCACCCCACCCCACCCCAGAAAAGCAAACTTCTTTGCGAAGTGCTTTTCAGCACTAGGTCTGGACAGAGCGAAGGAAGTGTGGGGGGGGGGCTTTGAAGCCAGATATGGGGGCTGCAGTGAAATCCAATAAAAATCATCACCCTTCATCCTGAACACGCTGGGCAAGACATTCCGCATTCGTGTCATTCGCTTTCTACGCTGAATGAATATTTCTGTGTGTGAAGTCGCAGGGGAGCCTTAGGGGACCAAAATTCATCTCCCTGCCCTTAATCTGCTTTGAGCAGTATTTGGCTAACCAACTACACTTGCCTCTTCCAGCAACTGTTGGGAAATCTGCTTCCCCCTACAGAGAACGAGACCCTCTCAGATCTAAGAGATCTACTTCGTCAGCCTCACTCTTTCCATAGACCCTAGTTCTGACTGGGGATGTCACATGGGGAAAGCCAAGGAAATCCCACCACCAGGCCTAGGGATGGGTTTTGTTGGCGGGCACAGGGCCAACCTTACCATGCCCTCTTCTCCCTGGCTCAGCCACCTTTCTCCCTTAACAGCAACTATGGAAAAGCCAGTTCAGCTCCTAGCACCCTGCCTAGATTCTTCCTGGCGTTTGTTTGTTTTGCCTAACAGGGTCCTACAAAGAAAATGAACGGTGTGGTGGTAACACAACTCGCAGCAGCTGGGCGGGAATTCAGAGATCCGCGGCTGTTTTAAACACACACGCCCCTACACACGCGGAGCCCTGTCAAAAAGTTGTTCAAACAATCGGGTGCGAAAAGGGTGGCACAGCAAGGGCCAGAGGTGGAGGAAGGTCCAGGTCCGAGGTAGCCTGCGGTTGGAGGGAGGGGAGGAAAAACGCCTTCCGAGGAACCTGGGCCGGAGGAGCAGCAATGTCCCCTCCCATGCCTTTCAGGGGATCTTTTGCTGAACCATTCTTCCTGCAGCTCCACCCCCGTTTTACCTAAAGCTTGAAAAGCACCAGCCCCACCTGGTGTCAGCATGATGGATGCCACAGGGGTCGGTTGTAGCCTTCCCAGGAATGCAGCTGAAAGTCCAAAGAAAATACAAAATAGCAACCAAAAACAAAAAGTTTAAAATAATTCTACCGACTCTCTCGCACATATACACACACATACTGCACTTCATGCATTTATAGATACTTGAGTCATATTTCTACAGCCATTTCCTATAAGGGTTCGCTTTCATTCATTCCAAGAAGAGTTTTTCTTTCTTTCTTTTTTGGTCCCTCCATGCTCCCCACTCCCTATTTCCTTGCACTTCGCTTGGCGTCGCAAACAGGCTTTGTGTGTGTGACTCTCATACAAAATGTGTCTCGCGATTCTAGAGGGAAAGGGAGAGGGCATTTGCAAACCCACTGGCTGCTCCTGGTTTAAAGGTGCAGCGCGAATGGCGTTACTGACAGCCAGGGGTGTGGGGTGGGTGCAAAGTCCATCTCGCATTACTTTGGCCGGTTTCAGATCTTTGCAGGAAGCTACACGTACCTGAAGCAACCCTTATCAGGGAGTTCCTGGGCATCATTTGTTGATTCACCACTGTCTTACAGTGGGCATTCAAACCAAAGATAAGGACACATAAATGATTGACCATGCTGCGTTCCCTTATTGCCTCTAATGGTTCAGCCTGGGGTGGATGCGGTCTTTCTCTCTTTGAAGTGAGATCAGGTCTAGTGTAAAAGCTGGCATCGCCTTACACACAGCTTATTTGAACCATTTTTTAAAATCCTGCCTTCTCTTCCTCCTCCTTCTAAAATATATCCCAATTAGGGGGGGGGGGAGATTCCAAAGTGATTTTTCAGTCTCCTCTTTTCTCCCCTGTCTGGCACTTGTGATCATTAGCACTGAAAGCTGTTAATGTCTTGTCTCACAGCTCCCCCTTTAGTCTCTTTGCTCTCCCTGTCTCGCGTTCAAAGCCAGATCAATAGCAGGCTCTTTCTAACCTTGACCTATCCCTCGACCCCGCCTCCATCTGCAGCTGGCCCACTGCTTTGTTTTCCCACTCTGTCGATATCCAAGTCACAATCGGTGACAGCAGACAAACAAGAGGGGCTTGCTTCTCTCTGGGGGCTAGCTGAACTGCCCCCCCCCCCCATTTCCTCCGTCTCAGGCGACAAGGCACAATAGCGCTATGGTCAGAGGATTTCTGTCCCACTGATTATTTGACTGCTTTGTCCAAGTTCCTTTTCTCTTCTCTTTCTCCCCTCATCTCAGTGTTTTAACACATAACAAACACACACGCGCGAACGTTAAAGCTAGGAAAAGCAGCTTGGCACTTAACAAAAAGGAACACGAAAAATTATTTTTAAAAAGAAGCGCTGCCTGTGTACAGGCTTTACAGATTCCAGTTCCTTTATTTTAAAGGAGAAATAAAGCAAAACAAAAATCCTGCCCCGACGAGCTGATGAGTCTGTTCATACCGGATCATAACAAATCACTCTCACCCAGTAACATCTTCCTTAAGGGAAAACAAACCAATACAGTTTTAAATATTCGATTTTATTGTATATGCAACAAGGCATGGCGATTCAAGAGCTTTCGGCACCTAGACGTGGTTTAGCTCCTGAGTGTCCCTCCCCACCCCCTTTTTTTTAAAGCATGTGATGTCTTCTGCTGAAATTTGGAGTGGATATAAATAACTGTAACTTCAATGTAAAAGAGGAACTCCCAACATTCTTGCAAGAGGATGAGATGAATCTGTTACTTGGGCGCATTTTAAATCCGTCTCCACGCTCTCCCTTTTGGCCAAACAACTTTTCAGCAGAATTACAATTTCTGCAACAGAGTCTGTCTGATGTGACTTTAGATTTCTTCACATGCTTCACTCGAAAAGCTCGTGCTAAGTTGGAAGTAAGTGTTTTGTTTTTTTTTACAGAGCCCTGGGCAGAGTGGGCGAGAAATCAACCTTAGCTGAAACGAGTCTATTCGTTCCTGTTCCCTTTGAATCTTTAAGTGGTGGTGTTTGTGAAAAGGAGTGTAAACGCAGGGCATTGGTCCGATCGTCTTAGTTAGCCGCTCTGCCTTGTGAGGAGCTATAGAAACACAGGATCTAACTAGATCACATTTACATACATATTAATAAAGCTCCCGTGGTGGCAGTTCTGCCTTCACGTATTGTACAAGTATCTCTATGAGCTCTCATTTCAGATCCCTTACAGAAAAAGATAAAAAGAGGTCTTTGGGGTTTCCTTGTATATTTGTCTGCAATGATTTTACATCATTTCTCATAGACTCATAGACTCTAGGACTGGAAGGGACCTCGAGAGGTCATCGAGTCCAGTCCCCTGCCCTCATGAAAATGATGTAGTTGTAGCACCAAATTTGTGGGTGATATAATAACACAAACTGTATATTTTTTTTGTAGCAAAACACTTTGTAGCAGTAAACGGGACTGCAAAACAACAACCAGAGGAACAGTTTGGTGGGTCTCTTTCATTTATAGCTTTGATAGCCATTAATATGAGACCGAGAGCACCGCTGAGTCACCTTATTTTCTTTGTCATGAGTGAGGTAGGATGAGCCTTAAGTGAGAACACTGGCGTATTTCAGGCTGTCAGTCAAATGAAAGCTGAGGGGGCTAACGCGTTATCTGCTACCACTCCCCAGATCTCTTGACAGAGCCACAAGGGATGCAAAGTTAGCTCTTTCTTTAGACTTGGGCTTGTCCCACTTTTTGTCTGTCACTTGCTGACGTCTTCGGGACCAGATTTGGGAAGTAACATCCCAGCAACATTGACACCCCCAATGCTTATCTCCAGTGCTCTGCTCCTTGGGAATCTTCTGCCTTTCCAGCTGAGTTCTGTGCCTCCATCCTCGTTCCAAACATTCACTGAGTGACAGCTGAAATGTGGGGGCCTGATCCTTCACCCCTCCCGCATTAAGGCGGAGTGGAGGGGGAGCCACACAACCCCAAACAAACCTCCAAAGAAGAAAAACCCCACCCATCTAAGTCTGGAGCAGACGGGAGCTTTGTGTTAAGTCAGGGATGCAGGATCGGGCCCTCCGCGTCTGTGAGAGACAGGTTCCTGCAGACATGAGGGCAGCCTGTTTGTATCTTGGACCCAAGCACTAAATGGTCGATGCTGCCCCCCGTGAGGGCAGTGGCAAAACTTCCACTGACTTCAGAGGGGGTAGGATATTTGTGATCCGAGTGCCTCTCTTGCTAACCAGGAGGCAGCTCCTTTCCTGTCTCTCCTACTTAGGGTTTTTGTTTGTGTGTTTGTTTGTTTCTGTATCACTTTCCAGGCAAAAGCAAGACAATGGGATGAACTACAGGGTGTGTGTGTGGGGGGGAATTTTATTAACACCCTCCTTTCAGTGAAAGGGACTCTGCATGAATCACGAGAAGATGCCACTTGGGTGCTTGCATGCCATGAAATGAACGCCCGGGTTTCCGAATCTAACTGAAACCCAAAGAACAAGGGGGACCGGTAAAGTTCTCCGTTGCTGTTGGGAGGAGCGGAGTGGGCTTTATCATCAGGGCTGTCGCTATTGCTAATGAATGCAAGGCAGGGATTGCTGCTTGTGTCTTTGCAAAACGCGGCGTATTAAGTGCCACGGCTCGATAGAATAGACTGAGTACAGATACGCTGTGAGGTCCCGCAGCTGGCACAACTGTGCGAAAAGTTGGGACGCTATTAGAGACGGGCTGGTATCTTCCCGGTGAGAGCCCGTTTAAAAAAGTTGTTCCATAATGTAACTATATCGAACGTTATCTCGGTTTGGAGGCTCACTCGGGACTCAGTTTGCATGGGAGGGGGGGGGAATCACTCCTCAATCCAGCACTAACAAATCCTGAAATTTGGGAAACAGTGCGATGCTCCTGTTGTCCTCTGCTTTCTAATGTTGGTTTCAATCAGCTTCCCCCAGCCATGATTTCACGGGGATTTAAACTCCTTGGAATTTTTTGAAATAACAAAGGCCTCTAGGATATCGATGTGGCAATAAAATCTTCCACTTAAACTTATGACAGAAAACGTTTCAGCCTGTCTCTCAATGATCATGAAAATATGAATCTGGACATCACAAAAGAAAGACATCTCGTTTGTCTTTCTCCTGTTCTCTAAAATCTCCCTGCTTTGTGGTCTTTAAATACGGCAGATTTATGGTCATTCTTTTTTTTTTTTAAACTTGGACAACTGAACTCAAACTGGTAAATTCATCAGCCTCTAGATTCACTGTAAACATCTGCAGCTTCATTATTCCCATCAACAATTAGGGAACTTAAAAGTGAGGATGTCTGGCCTGGAAGTGATTGTATATTGCACCCAAACTGTGCATTCTTGTTGGTAAGGAGTGGAGCGATCTATGAATCAATGCGTTTAACACTTTAACATAGAGTTTGTGTTTCTTAATTGAAACTGATCAAATAATAGTACTTCCTTTTACAACCAAAAAGCAGGCATTTTTCATTCTACTGGGAAGTGGTAATATTTTAGGGAAATAAGGAGCAGTGTCTGGGATTGGCTGTCAGCATTTTTTTCATGTGGTGCTGGATTCTGATCTCCCCTTACTGCCGTTCTCCACCTGGGTAACTCCATTGACTTACCAGAGTCCCTGCTGATTTCTGGATCAGGTCTATGGTTCCAGTTTTACAATGTCCCCAAACACACTGCTTTTGCCTCCTGTTTGTGGTCTGCAGGTCAATGCCATAATGATAGATCCCATGTTCCCCTCACCTCAGCTGACACTTTGAAATGTAATTTAGGATAATTAGGCAACCTCAGTGCCTGATGCACCAGAGGTTTGATAATACCATGGTAAAAGGCCACAGTGATGCAAAGCTTTTACAGAACAGCAACTGAAGTCTTTTTTTGAGCCAACTGTTCCACCTGGACCACACAACAAATTATTGTTTTCAATTACCACCTGTGTACTCCTTCCCATGCATCGTATTGATGTAAAATTACAACAACACTAGTATAAATAAGTTATGCTGTGGTAGTAAAATGGAAGAAATTTTGTTGTAGCAATTATGTTCAGCAAGATGACAAAATAAATTTCCAGTGCTGTGCTTGCAGTAACCTGGGGAATTTAAACCTCATAATTTCCATTCATTTCAGATAATTTGGAGTAATTTCTATATGTAATAACTCTGTAATGAAAAACACAGCGGTACTGAAGTGATTTCAACTCTGTTTTTTTTTTCTATGGTATACATGGCACAAAATAAATAATAAAAATAATATTTCCTTTTGTATGTGTTGAGTAATTCTCTCAGCAAAATCATAAACTAATACCAGGACTAAATCTCTGTCCATGAAATGAAAAATAAATTGAGTTAAAGAAAGTGAAAAAGTATGAAAGGCCTTGGATGTTTTATTGTGACTTTATTAAATTGTATCATCTCTATGCTCTATTGTATCCCCCAGGGTTACTGTTCCAGGGAAGGGCATACAGATAGATGGGTACGTGTCCCTTGATCAAAAGGAGAGGTGGTTGGAGCCATATTTCTGAACATATTTAATTCAACACTTTAGTTTGTAAAAATAGAAACTGTAAATGAAAAGTGAGAGGTGCAAGCATGTACAGGATAAAATAAATAAGTTGTTTGTGGCCATTGATTTGCATTAGTGTGTTGAATAGTAAATTACTTGGAAGACTGTAAACATATGCATTCACTGAATAAGTTCCAATATAAAGGATTCACCTTTAATTAAAGACAAGAGAGACATTATTGAAGAGCGGGGTTTGTGTCCTACCTACAGTCATGACACAAAGCAATTATTACATAGTTAATATGAAACCATATGTGTTACTTTGTGGCAAGTACATAGTAATTCCACTGAAAATAACAGTAATAAAACATAATATTATTATTGTGTACTTATATATCACTGTCCTCTCCAAGTGTTTTACAAGTGTGGTTATGGATTGAAATACTTGCTTTACAGGTGAGAAAAATGAGGCATAAAGAGAGTAAGTAACCTGGGCAAGGCCACATAGCTAGTCTGTGGCAGAACTGTGTGATTATTTAGGCCAGCACTATTTAGGCCAAGTCCTGTATGCTAATCCAGTGGCTCTCAACCTTTCCACACTACTGTGCCCCTCCAGGAGCCTGATTTGTCTTGGGTACCCCCAACTTTCATCTCACTTAAAAACTACTTGCTTACAAAATCAGACATAAAAATACAAAAGTGTCACAGCACATTCATACTGATAAACTGCTTACTGTCTCATTTTTACCATATAATTATAAGATAACCCAATTGGAATATAAATATTGTACTCTCGTTTCATTGTATCATATATAGAGTGGTATAAAGAAGTCATCATATGTATGAAATTTTAGTTTGTTTATGTAGCCTGTTGTAAAACTAGGCAAATATCTAGATGAGTTGATGTACCCCTTGAAAGACCTCTGAATACCCTCATGGGTATATGTACCCCTGGTTGAGAACCACTGCTTTAATCAATAATCCTATTTCTCAGTGGCATCATAATGAGCCTTCCTTTTAAACAATGGCAGTTGAATTGCTGTTTTATTGCCCGATATTATGCAATTAATTTTTATCTCCACTGTCATTATATCTCCTATTATGAACAATACAGTCAGGATCTATGAATGAGCAAGCTGGTTGACAAGCAATAAGAGCTGGCTTAAACCTCAACCCTGCCATGACGGAAGTGAATGAGAACATTCTCAATGATACAAACTGATTCAGGTACATTCTCCCAAGCTACACACAAGCCCTGCACCTAAGGTCTGTTCTTCCTTCAACTTATTCTGTTTTTGCTGGTGCCCATTGTGAGGTCTCATCTGGTCTGGAAGGCTCTGCTTGGCCAATTGCTGTCTTTACATCTGCCTCCATTGCCATGACTACAGATCAGGGCGCTACCGCTTATGTCGATGTAAAAGACTCCTCCCTGAGCAACGGAAGTTACAGTGGCCTAAGGGCTGTCCACAGAAGTGATATGTCGTCAGGAGACACTCCCGCCAACATACCTTCTGCCTCTTGAGGAGGTGGAGTGATTATTCCAACGGGATAGCACTCTCCTGTCAGCATAGCGCATCTCGCCAGTGACACAGCTGCATCAGTGCAGCTGTTCTGATGTAGTGCTGTAGTGTAGACTTGCTCTGATAGAAATCCTTTGATCTGAGGATGCCCTGAAGCATGCAATGCTGCATCCAGCCTCCTGGACTACTGAAACATTTTGCGAGGACCTTCCAGTGGCCTTGAGGGAATATCAGGAAACTAGAGGAATCAGAGGATCAGATCAGACTTTGTTGGGAGAGACAGAGAGAATGAAAAGGGGGGGTGGGGGTGCTGAGATTGACAATGTGGACATTTAAATCCAAGCCAGTGGGGTTAGACAGGAAACCAACCACAGTTAGGGGAAAGAGGAAGGAAATAGGTGTAGGGCTCATTGGGGTAGCAATTGTGTGATGGAAAAGATCAGTGTAAAGAAGTATGTGAGGCCTTGTCTTCACTGCTAAAAAAATGTGTATTTTTTACCTCAGGGTAACTAACACATGTGAGCCATCCTGAGGTAAAAACACAATGAAGACCAGGGACTGTAGTTTTACCCTGAGGTAAATTCACCAAGGTCGACACCTGGAGGGCCTAGAAGTCTGCTTATCTCATAGTAAAACTAAAATGCCCGTCTTCGCTGAATTTTTATATCAGGATAGCTCATGTGTGTTAGATACCCCCATAGTAAAAATGTACCTTTTTAGCAGTGCAGATAAGGCCTAAAAGTGTTGGCAAGAAGAATGTGATGTGTGAGATGGAGAGTCAGACAACTGCAGAAAGTTTGGATACGTGCATGCATTTGGACTGGCTTGTTGAAGATGGGTGAATACCTCAATATTCAGATATCTTAGGGACTTACATGGCCCCCATTACCATGGTATCTGATCACCTCACCATCTTTTAATGATTTATCCTCACAATACCCCAGTGAAGTAGGGAAGGGCTATTATCCCCATTTTACAGCTGAGGAAATGAAGCACAAAGAGACTAAATAATATGTGCTAGGTCATACAGGACATTTGTTATGGAGCAGAAATATGAACCCCAGTCTCCTAAGTCTGATTTTCAAGATATATGGGTTCAAGTTCCCTACTCTTCAGTGGATATGGAGGAATATTTGAATCTGGAAACACTTATGGCAGGAAACATAAGGTAGGCAAGGGGTCAGCCACAGTGCAATAGCACACAGCAGATGGTTTTAAAAATAAAATTCCCATCACCAGCCCCCGTACAAAATAAATAGAAATGAAAACTAAGTTCTAAAGTTAAAGGTAGGTCAGGGTCAACAGCAGCATGTAATGAATGGCAGGGAGCTGAAAAATTCAGATCCATTCATCAACAGAGTCTTTAAAAGCGTACACCCAAAATGAACTTTTGGTCCAAGTTTAAGGGCTGCTTTTGAATGGTAGGTAGATTTTATGTGATGCTATTGCTGCTACCGAGACCAGGAAACCTCCGCTAGAGGTGATGGCCATTACAGCAAGTGCCAGGGTTAGGTTTTCAAATCTTTTTTTTAAAACAATCCAATTTTTTTTTAAACTGACCCCAATCTCAGCTCCACCAAAATACAAAATCCATTCCCCAAATGGCAGGAAACCAAAGAGTTTTTTTAGTATAAATCACAATAAGATTGGATCCACAGTTTCCAAATATAATTTTTAAATGAGTATATTAATAACCCTAGGCAAATGAACAATTGTCCCACAAACTACCCTCCCAAACCAATGAGTGTCTCTCTCCGCAATACCCATAAATGTTTCTCTTCTCCTCACAAATGGAAACATCCTCCTGGTGTCTGCTGCCATTTGGAGCCTGACTCTGCGAACACTACATCTTCAGTGCAAAAAAGTGCATCTTGATGTAAAATACCAGTGAAGACAGTGCCCTTTGTCTCCATTAGCTTGAGTGAGCTGCCATGATATAAAAACAATCCTTTCTGAGGTGAAGACAAAAGCATGAGTAACTTTACATACATGGGTAGTCACACTGTGGGATCCCTTGGGCATGAAATCACTCATATCAAAGAATTGTGGTCTTTAATGTAAACTCCTCAGGGCAAGGACCATGTTTTCCTTTAGGTACAGTGCTGAGAATGCTGCCAATTCTTACCCGATATATGAATTCACAACATAGCAACACAATAATGCTAACAACATTCCTCCACCTCACCCCCACCAATTAAGTGCATAATGAATGTGCGTGAGAGACGAAAGCAGCAGTGGAGGCCTGGCGTGACACATTAAACTATATCTCCAGTCTGCCTCCTCCTCCACCTCTTTCTTTTCCTCCCCCTCACCATGTGGCATCCTACTCTCCTGCTGCTCTCCTACTATGTCTCTGCAACCTCTCTGATGAGGCACAGTACTGTAGCAGCACGAGCAGTAGGAGCAGCATTAGAGCCTGCCAGTCCCTGCCTAATAATCCCCCCATGATGCAGTCCTTTCAGGTCAAGACCTAGGAAAACTCTTTCTTCTCCCACTGCTGTGGTGCTGATTGTCACACAGCTAACGGGAGAGGTGATGGCACTGAGTCTGCAGCCTTTTTTGTAACTGGTGGAGGAGATGGACACAGGCTGTAGGCAGCTGATGTTTGTTCCACACCAGAGATATATTATCCCCTCGAGCTCTACCTACTCTGGAAAAGTGCTGCTGCTGCCATGCCTTTCATTTATCCGGCAGTCTGGAAGGAAATGTTTCAAAAATTCTCAAGGATGTGTTTATGGTAGGGCTTGGAGGTATCAGTCACTCCACCACTGGTAGCTAGACAGAGCTCCATGCACACTTTCAGAGCTCACTGGAGTACTTAACTATTCTGCAGCTGCTACCAGCCCATTCCTACCCTTCTTCCATTTCTACAGCAGCTTTCTCAGTTCTCCAGCCAATGCCACCACCAATATCATTACACCAGCTTGACATATGGTGTCATGCCTAAACCTTGCCCAGTCAACGAGAAATCCCCCAGTGGGGTTGACAGGCTAGTAGTCAATAATGATGCTATGGCAACATCTGCTGCTTTGCTCATACACTCATTTTCGTGGTCACCAGGTTTTATAGCTGGATTCAGCCACTCGCTGGCTGTGGGGTGACGTAACTTCTCTGTTCTTCTGGTTACCTGTTATGAAGGAGGAACTGCAGCACGAAGTGCACCAAGAGGTGGGAATCCCTATGGACCTCAAATAACAAAATTCAAGGCCAACAGCAGCAACAGGATGAATAACAATAGTAGCAGCTCCAACACACCGAGAGATTTCACAACTTGAAGCCTAGGTAGAGTATGTCCCTGCTGTTTGTCACTGTGGTGACTGATATACTGAGGTGACTGACTTTTTTAAGGGTGAAAAAATTGTGTCTCTCTGGACTGAAACAATAATAACTCTGGACTTGGGGAATAAAAGTTCAAAGACAGCAGTATCATCCCTTATAAAAGCATCTGCTGCACACTAGCTTTCCACAGACCAGGCACAAATGCATCACTCTCATATGATAGCCACTAGCTCTCAAAAGTACACATCAGCACTTTCAATGAGATTGTAAACCATGCCTTTGGGCTAGCCACTGTTTCAGTGTTGACAACTCGCAGGATTATATCGAAAGTCTTGTGATATTTAGTAGTTTTCTGAAAGCTCCAGCTCCCAGATTCATGTGATTCCATGGTAATCTCAGTTTTAATTAAAATAAAGTTAAGTTTCTAGCAGAAAAAAAGCTTGAAAAAGTGACCCACGTGCATCCTTAAGGCTCAGCAACCAGAAGGCAAAGAAAAAGAATCCAGCTTTTATTATTTTAAAAAATCTCATGATTTTTAATCCAATCCCATGATTTTGTACAGCCAAACTCATGATTTTTGAGTGCTCACAGTTACCAGTTTGCTTGCTTGACATGCTTCAACTTGTCATTTAGCATAATAACACTGTGAAAATGAACCACCAGCCATTGTCACAGCAGGCAGCCGAGCTTAGGGCTTTGGCTGACAAAGAGCAGCCACCATCCCATTGCAGGCTGAGTCATGCCTGGCAATGCGCAGGTGCACAATGAGGAAGGGAGGGAGCCAGGCACAACAGCAGTCCCTGAGTGCAAGGACTGCTCCAAGCTAGTGCCAGCATCCCTGGAGGGCTGGGTATAATGAAGGTGTGACAGGTAGGAGTGCTGGCAGAAGGCTAACATTTTATTTCCTGCCCCCAATCACATGATACTGGTCAGGGTTACGGAAGGTAGCTATAGGGATTAGATATGGCACAGCCTATCCCTTCCTCTCTTCACTAGCTGTGATAGCTGGCACTGCACAGCATGGAGTACATGCTTCATCCATGGCAGTATTTATGTCCACCCACTGATGGACTGAAATGCTGTCCTGTGACTCTGAGGCAAGCTACTAAGATTTAACTCCTCATTGGCACAGGCATGTTCCCACATGCATAGGATCTTGATTTTTTCCTGATTAATATTGGGAAACATTTAGGTGCCTTGAGGAGACTAATTTTATAGCTCTTTGGGACACTGAGTGTTCAGACTCCATGTTCCTAGAGCTGATTCAATTAGAATCTTTCAGTTTTCTGAGATTGGTCCGTTGCCCTCAAACATTACAAATTTCTAGATTTCCAAGCCAGCAGGGATAGTTATGATTTGACAATCTACATAACAAAGCCAAAGAACCTCACCCAATAATTTCTGCATCAAGCCCATAACTTCTGCTTGAACTCTAGCATATCTTTTAGGAAAATATCCAGTCTTGACTGAGGCCCAGCACCTGAAAGTATTCAGGCAGCTCACCACTGTCCCACTGCCCATTAGAAATCAATGGGAATTAGATGCCTAAATACCTTTGAGGACCTAGGCCTTAAAGGGTATGTCTACACAGCATCTAGGAGCAAGGCTCCTAGCCCAGGTCCCAGACTTGTGTCAGCAGGGCTTGCATTAGTCTTCTAAAAATAACTGTCTAGATGTTGTTGCTCAGGCTCTGAAGCCTGAGGAGAGTGGGGACTTCAGAGCCTGAGCTACAGCTCGAGCCACAACATCAAAACACCCTCTACACTGCTATTTTTGGCATGCTAGCCCAAGTCCTGCTAGCACACGTGTGTGGCCCCCGGGCTGGTGGCTCACTCTCAGATGCTGTTCAGACATACCCAAAGACTGTAGGTGATAAAGAATCCACCACTTTCCTGGGTAAGTTGTTCCAGTAGTTAGTTACCCTCGTTAAAAATTTACACCTTTTTTCTAATCTGAATTTGTCTAGCTTCAGCCTCCAGCAATTGGATCTCATAATGCCTGTTTTTCTAGATTAAAGAGCTGTCTACTGTTAAAAAACTCTTCCCCATTTAGGTACTTTTAGATCGTGAGCAAAACACCTCTTAACCTTCTTTTTGATAAGCTAATTGAGCCTCTTCATCCAAAGCAGGTTTTCCAGACTTCAGATCATTCTTGTAGCTCTTTTCTGAACCCTTTCCAACACTTATGTACGTTTTAAACTGCTCAAGTTCTGAGGATAAATCAGAGTGATACACATACTCAAAAAAGGTTGAACCAAGGCAGCCCTCTAGAAATCAGTCAATCAATTATAGCTATGTTAAGCAGCCGTCCAGGAGGGTTAGTTTTCTTTATATATATTATAAAAGGTGGAACAGGAGAAGGACTTTCAGATGACTTGGAACCATCAAATTGTGCTATAACTAATCTGCACAACCACATGATTTTATTGCTGTTGCCCTTGTCTCTGCTCTCCCTTCTCTCCTTTTGGAGCACTCACATTTTGCACCTTGCTTCACATTAGATTGTTTGCTCTTCAGGGCAGGGACTCTGGACCCAATTTTTAAATGCATTTCGGTCCCCAAAGATGCAGATTGGTGCCTACGAGGATTTTCAAAAGCACCTAGGTACCAAACTCCTATTGAAATCAGCAGGAGTTGAGCACCTAGGTGCTTTTGAAAAGACCAGTGGCAGTCTATTTCCATCTTTATGGTCTTAAATACCTTTGAAAATCTGACCCAAGTAGCTAAGTGGCTAGCGCACTGGACCGGGACTCAAGAGAACTGGGTTCCAGTGCTTGGTGACCTTGGGCAAGTCACTGCACTGTTCCATGCCTCAGTTTCCCCATTCGCTAAATGAGAAAAATTATACTTACCTCCTTTGTAAAGAGCTTTGAGATCTACACCGGCAAAGTGCATGTAAGAGTCAGCTTTTTTAATAGTAGCCATCATCATCGTCATCCAGTTTAATGTCTGTAAGGTCTCTGGGAGAGGGATTTTCTTCTTATCACTTGCTTGTACATTGCCTCATGCAATATAGCCCTGATCCCTGGTTGAGAACCCCAGGCACTACCAACATATTATTTATTTATTTATTTATTTTTTATTATTATTGTTATTGTTATTGTTATTATTAATAATAAATCAAAGAGAATGAAAGGGCATATTTTATCAACTATTGTTGCTTATATGTGTTAACCCGATTAACATTTCAAAATGTATCTATAACAAAATATGCCACTTTTAAGTATATACTTTATATTTTACATTTATATGTTGGAATAAAAAGACAGGCATGGTTAGTACTGTTGTACAGTTAGTGTTACCTTTACACTCATACACTTATCATGAAAAATGTCCCACTTACAATCTCTGCCCATTGCTATTTTTGAAGGCAATTACTGTATACAGCTTTCATTTGAGATTTTTTGTAAAGCAAAATCAATTGAGAAGGACATTTTATACTGGCAAAGATCCGTTATTGGCTTTCACCAACAAAAGAAACAACTGCTTCCTTTCAAATTTCTCACCAGAAGTGAGGAGACCTCAGTTATTACATTAATATTGGTTGCTGTTTTACCAATAATTAATGTATGTGTAAGTAGCTACAGATAGTTGTATACACTGAAACTGTACAGTCAAAGAAATACAGTGGGCCTCATTCGCACTGATGTAAGTAGAATTACTCCAGATTTAAATTCGTGCAACAGGTTTTAGAATCCAGCCCATAATCTGTAATAAGAAATGTACAAACATGTGGCTACATGCCAGCTTGTAGGCATAGAAGGCAAACCACAAATTTAGCCATCTATTTAAAATATAGGCTAAGGGAATAACTTCTGATGATTATATACATTAAGTGTATAAGGCCTATTGTGAAATATACATTGCACTTTATAAAACAATAACATAGAAGCTCTGGGCCTGATTCTCCACTACCCGCCTGTCCATAGTGAGTGTAAAATACTACCAAGTCAGTACAGTAGTGTTTTACACCAGCTCTTCACACAGCTTGCACCGGTGTTAAATGTCTAAGCAAGGCAGCTGAGAATGAGGCCTTCTCTGGTTATGATGCAAGGGTCAGAGATTACATGGGCCAGTTTCTCCAGCCCATTCTAGCTCCTTTTTATTGCTCTGGTGGTGCAAAGGAAACAGAAATTAGCCAGATCTCCTCAGCATGCATAGAGCTGGCTTGATTGGCTGCTTCACCCGCAAGTGGTGTGGAGGATAACCTTGTGGCAGAGCACAGTGCTCTGGCTACCCTGGCTGGCGGATGGCTCTGGGATGCTCTAGTATATGATGGGGCTGAGGTGCTCATAGAACTGGCCCTAGAATCAAGGAGCTGCTGTTGGTTCCTTTGTGCCCCCGGTCCACCTGTTAGCTATGCTGGACACAATGGGCAATGGGAAGGGTACTGTCTTTATCTCACAGTGAGAGAATGCTGCCTAAGCACAATCTGTTGACCCCGATGCTTGCTGCCTTTTCTGATACCCAGGATACTGTCAGCTCAGCCCCCACTTATGTTGATGCCAGCACCCACGTTGGGATGGCTGGAAAAGGAACATGTTCCGAATCATCATGCCACAACATGGAGACCTTGTTCATTTCCTCTGTGCGTGACAGAATTGCTAGCTCCAGTCACCAAAGAGCAGCAATTGTTACAGGCTAGAAAAGAAGGGAGCTTGGGAAAACAGGGAGGAAATATTGGAGGAACATGATTTTGCTCTGTTTTCCTGGAAGAGGGGCAAAGGGGAACGCAGCAACTAGAGGAAATTAAAAGTTTCTTTGTATTGCTTCTATAAATGCTATGGGCCTGATTCTTCAGCTTATCGCTCTGGTTTTGTGTCAGTGCAACTTCACTGACTTCAGTGCACTTATACCAGTATAAGACCAGCATAAGGGAGTAGAGAATCCAGCCATACGTTTTTAAAAATAGATGAGAAAAAAATAGTTGAATGAAAAGCCCTGCTTCCTTGGTGTTAATGGAAAGTCTCTTTGTGTTTAATACTGTGGAAAAAAAATTGTCCAAGAGCAATTGAACCAAATGTAAATATTACCCCCTACTAGCACTGCCAAGACCAATGAGAAGCTAGATTATCTGCCTCATAAACGCTCACCATTTAAGTTAGATCAGTGCCAGGGGCTGGTTTAACATAGGTACCTGATTTTCTAGCACTTTTCTTTTATGATTTTTTATTTCTCTTTAGCAAATGTCATGCTCATGAAAGGCATCAGACTGAGCGCTCTTGAGACCGAAGTCCTCTAGTTATCCACAGACCGGCTGCAGTAGCACTGCATCACAAGTTGCCCTCATCTTTATTCTGGAAGGCCAAACACTGGGAAATTCATTCTGTCTCAATGTCTGCTCAACTGTTGGCCAGTGAAGTGCTATTGAAAATTTCGCAATATGAAATAAATAGATTGCAGAAGGCAACAAAACTCATTCTTCATTATTACTGTAAACTAGGTATGTGTTTGCATGATGAATAGTTTGGGGAATACTATAAGAAAGAGTCAGCAACATTCTTTCATATATAAATGGCACTCACATGTCTTTTTATTCATTTCCCACAAACATTTGTAAGAGCAATTCTTTTCTGTTCATTCCAAGAACATTCCCAGAAAGTGAAAATCTTGCAACCATTACTCTGTATGTTGTGCTCCAATCCAGCAGAGCAATTAAGCATGTGCTTAACTTTAAGCACAAGTCATCCCATTGACATAAGTGCTTTGCTAAATCAAAGATATATTCCTCCTATCCAAGTTATTTGTCTTTGCAGAATGATTCACTTTTGGACAGCTTCCTATAGATTGATTGTAAACTACCAAAGTCGGTACTAGAAAATGAGGCTCAGTTCTGCAATGCCTCCACGTGGGTGCTTCATTGACTTGCATAAGTGCATCACTAGGTGTATGTCAGGACAAAATTCAACCCTTCTTTTTTAGAAAAAAACCTTTGCAAGGCCCAGACATCTCCAACTTTGTCACAGATCTAGTAAAATTGGAGGAGCAGCTTTAGATGGATGAAGTGATGCTAAAGCTCTTTAAAATTTATATTGTGTTTTACATGAAACTGAAAACAGTTAGTATGTTGTGAGTTTATCTTTGTGATGTGAGTTTTTGTCCAGTTTAATCAAATTCCACATACCTGATGTTGTTTTGCAAAGTTTGCTGGTCTGTGACGTTTGCTGGCCCATAATGTTAGTTGGGCAACTCTTTACAAAACAGGGTCAATTTTCAAAGAGGAATGCACCCTAGCAAAAGCTGCAAGTATACCTAACATGAGATGAGAAAAAGATTTCCATGTCCTTTGCCTTTTTGCAAAGGGCTTGATCCTCCAGGTGCTCAGCAACTCTTATGGAATACTCAGCACCCTGCACTGCAGTGGCTACACAACCTTGGTCACCCCACAGAAAGAACACGTTAGGGGGATTTGCTAAAAATCTACAAAGAAACTGGACACAGGCAGCATGAGTGTCCTTCTTCCATAACAGTGAAGGAAAGAGTATGACATTGGCAAGATTAAAAGAACCAAATAGCTATAGCACAACTAAAGAAGTGATGATAGTCATAATAATGTAGTGAGCCAGCTAGCTGGTGTGCATCCAGTGCACTCTGCTCTGAATCAGAACTGCTTAATGGTGATAGATGTACTATGGTATGCCCTTTAGCACAAGTAGTACGGCCTTATGCATTTGGAACTAGGGTGACCAGATGTCCCAATTTTGTAGGGATAGTCCCAATATTTGGGGCCTTTTCTTACATAGGCTCCTATTACCCAGCACTCCCTGTTCTGATTTTTCACCCTATTTAGAAAACAAGAAACTGAGAACTGGTCCCACTGTTATTGCAGTATAACACCAACTGCAAAGACCTATGTGACCATGTACCTGTTGCAACAGTTTATATTTTTAGTGCCTTTCATCCTGAAGGTTTAATGTCTATCAGTAAAGGGATTAGGTAGCTAGATGTCCAAGGAAGTGGAAATGAACCTTTGGGGGATTATGGCATGTTCTGCCTGACCAGTTCTAAAAGCAGAGAGCTGCTTTAAGTGTCCACTTTAGCCTAGGAAGGCAACTTTTGACAAGTGTGCAGTTCCGTGCACAGTTTCACTGCTAGAAACTTTGCAGATGCTCATTGAAAAAGACATGACTCTGGTGCCATTTAACCACAGACAACTTTTGGGGAAAGTTTATTCTCACTGCCTTCAATTATGCATTTGTTTTTTCTCCTTTTAGTCAGCCCACTTTGTATTTCACAACTTGGAACATAATCTGACATTAAAAGACTCCACCCCCTGCTCAGGTTTCCCCAGGTCACAGAAGAGTATCTTTCTGCCCCTTAACGATAGTGGAACCATGCCTGTTTGTTAAATATAACAGCTAGCAATCAAATTAATCGTTTGCATTCAGACAGACTTCAGGGCTAAATATACAGTGCACGTCCAGATAGTCATTACACATTTTCAAAGGTAGGAGTGGAGAGATTGTTTTGTCTTTCTTCACTCTTAATTCTGACAATTGCAAATATGCTGCAGGCTTCTCAGTTCAAAAGCACCATCATACCATCATAGCTAACTCCTAGTGCACAGAACAAATGAGATCTCTTGGGTGACCACTACAGCATTCTGGAGTGGAGAGTATTTCATATTTTGTCAGTGTTGCGGTGAAAGCAAAAAAATCTTCCAAAACATCCTTCATGTATATATTCAGACTCTTGATATTTTCATTCTGCACTTTAAGAGCATAAGATCATTGGAGACCCTCATTCTAAGAAGGATCATGGAAATACATTGTCAAACCCTTTTAAAATGTTCCCTTAGATATCTGATCTTATGAGGCAGCTGGGCTTTCAGCAGTTGTGAGTTACTTAGTTAGCTACCACTGTTAGAATTTGTTGCAGCTCAGCCTCTTGGAATAATTCTTGTCAAAGAATCATTATGGATTAGGCCAGCCTTAAAAGGTTAATTTATATACAACTGCTGGAGCTTGTATTGACCCATCTTACACTGGCCTAGAGCACTGAAGGTTTTATTGCCACTCTGTATAAACAGAAGTTCCAGATAACTGAATATCGTTGACAAGATGCACTTAACTCTTTCAGGGGTAGGGAAGGACTTAGAAAAGGGAGTGAGGAGCAGTTGGATAGGAAAAGAGTATGATTACAAACCCAAATCTCTTTGCTTTTAGTTCCCAACTACACTACAAAGAGCTACACCTCTACTCTGATATAATGCGACCCGATATAACATGAATTCGGATATAACGCGGTAAAGCAGAGCTCCAGGGGAGGTGGGGCTGTGTGCTCCGGCAGATCAAAGCAAGTTCGATATATCATGGTTTACCTATAACGCAGTAAGAGTTTTTGGCTCCCGAGGACAACGTTATATCGGGGTAGAGGTGTAGTATGTCTTGAAACCCAGTTACAACATAGTAGCACCAAACATGGTTTATACATAACAAATACAGGTATGCTCAAAGTCATCATCATGACCAAGGAATATGATTAAAACAAGTCTGAACAATGTGGCTTTTAGGACTGAGAGGGCCAAAATATGTTTTAACCATGACCTCAAATCTTCTACAGCCTGGGAAAAGTTCAAGGTTTTAGCCTGATTGAGAAAGATAGTTAAAACATAGTTCAGTCTTGTCTACACTACAAACCAATCTGTGTCTCAATTGTCTACACTGTGTAGTCTTGGAGATGTGATTCAGTTGTGTTTTGATTGGGTTCCCAAATCATGCTAAAAACTTGGTAAAATATAAGGTGTTTTCATGCAACTGGAACATATAGTTTAATCTCACCTATACTACAAGGTGAAACCATCTTTAACTATATCAGGTGCTAGCTACAGTGTTGTAAATACAGGGCCGGCTCTGCCTTTTTTGCCACCCCAAGCAAAAAAAATCCCAAACAAATGAAAAAAACCAGGGTTCAGGGAGGCCGGAGTGGAAACCAAAAAAAAAAAAAAAAATCAGAGTGCAAACTTTCGGTGCCACTTACTTGATGGCTCACGACCGCCTCCCCCCTGCTATGCTGGCAAGCCTCTGGGCAGGCGAAGGCTGCATTCTGGCTAGCGTGACTCCCTGAGCTGCAGACATGCCCCGAGCAGCGGAGTGCTAGCAGGGCGGGAAGCAGGGGGGAGAGAGAAAAGGGGGTGGCCAGGGCTTCCTTCAGCTGGGGCGCTCGCCACTTGGTCCCTCCTGCTGCTCTACCTTCCGGGAGGGCTCCGCACCACTCCCGCCTGCAGGTGAATTGAATGTCGTCAGTCGGAAGGAAGGACAGGACCTGGGCTGCCGGGCTTGCTGTAGACCTGGCACCAGCTGGGGCAGACGAAGTGTGCCGCCTGCTCCCAGCAGGGCACTCCCCTCCTCTGCGCCGCCGCCTCCTACAGTGGTGCACTGAAAGTTGTCAGTGAAACAAAAGAAAAACAAAGAAACAAAAAAACACCAGGGCACAAGATGGCTGGAGCTGCGAACAAAAACAAACCAAAAAAAAAGGCAGCCGTGCCACCCTAGGATTGGACAGAATGCCGCCCCTTGGAATCTGCCGCTCCAAGCACGAGCTTGCTTGGCTGGTGCCTGGAGCCGGTCCTGTGTAAATAGGTTCCACAGCACAGTAATATTTGGATATTGTGGACAGGGCCTCTGACATCTTGATTTACTGTACAGTGGAATTAGGAAACATCAGATGCTTGCCTAGCCAATAACTCTCACTCCATATGCAGTGATACAGTCTCTTATTCTCTACTTGACTAATGTATGATCTTTCTGGCCTGAAAATTGTCTGGTGTTTAGGTGACATATAGAAATCATAGACACTGAATTCATCATCATCATCAACTCTGATGAGCTAAATGGTCCCTTGATACAAATTAGAGATTTGTCAAAACCACAAAGTTTAAATTTTGATCAGGACTCTTACAAAGCCAGGGGGTATTTAGATGCAGAGATTTGGTTCAAGCCTTTATCTAGGCCAAATGTTGGGATACTCTACAGGACATGCATGGAAGCTGTGGATGGGAGAGAAAATTTAGGTTCTACCCAGGTAGGACCTGGAAGGAAAATGGCACCAGAAAATTGATTTTTTTTTTTGTACCCTCATCTCTTTCTTAAAGCCAAAGCTGTAATGCACCAGTACTTGAGTGTTTGTGTCCTGTGTTAAGGGACCTTCGGCACATTGAACATAGGCTTTTGCTTTTGGAGTGCCATTTTACAGTTGTATGGAATTTGGGCCATAGGATTTAGTTAGGAATGTGAACTTTTCATTGAAACTTGAATAAGAGTCATGTGAGTCTGAATCAAATTTCTAATAAACATTGGGCTGATTTATGGTGTCCAGTGGAAACAATGAAAAGCTCTGTGCTTTTACCTGGTTTTGAATCAGTCAGACAAAACTGTATGGTTTTTGACTGAGTTTTGCTCTAGGTTTGTGAAACACACAGAAAGAGAAAGACTCACATGGACTGCAGCTTAGTCCAGATGCGTATGCTTTAAATTAATTACACCCTTAACTGCTGAATAAACCATTCTACAAAGCACATATTTAAAAGGGCGTTATTTGAAAAAATGTGGTGAATTGCAGTGTTCATAACAGGTCTTGTTTTGACAGTACTGCAGTAGAAGTTTCCTATTTAGCTACAGAACAGGCAGCAGAAACTTCCCTACATACCCCCATCAATAGGCTTCAACCCTTACTTGGAGGATAGCTCCACCTCCATGCTTAGATAGCTATGGGCTTGTCTACTGAGTCTTCCATCCAGGGTTTTAACTTTGGCACTGATTTTTGTGGAAATTTGGCTAGTGGACCTGGAATAGCCCATCACTTCATCTTACACAGAGAAACCAAAGAGTTACCACATGGTAACACACTTCACTAAATATCTTGAATTTGAATGGGCCGCTGAGAGGTGAAAGACTCCACAGTTCATTACCTAAACCATCTAGTCCCCCTATATTAAATCACATCTTTTTACTGAAAGGATGTTAGCCCTTCACATTGGCTGGTCTGGAATTTGGGACTGAACAGAAATTGCAAGTGCCTCCTATTGGGGGCATGAACCCCTTACTCTCACTGATGAGTAGAGAGTATTCCCATTAACTTCAGTGGGCCCACTCATATGAGGAACGTCTCACTTGTGTGAGCAAAGGATTCACAAGCTGGCCTCTAAGAATTTTTTTCAACTTAAATATTGGGTAAATCCTCAAAATGATGACTCACTCCAGAAAGACTATTCAGACTACGAATGCTGCTGTATTCCTGGATCATTTCATCCAAAAAATTGTCATGACAACATATTATTAATAACTAAACCTGCTGTTTTTTAACTCCATGGCACCAAGATGCTAGAAACTACTTACAAGAGGAAACAAAAAAAAAAAAAAACTGTTTACCAAATGTGTCTCATTAGTTAGGGTCTTGGATGGCTCAGCATATTAGCAATAAGGCTTTGTGATACCTTTTATATCTAAGTTATCAGTTCAAATACAGGTCAGGCTGGTAGCTACCCACCTCTGATGGCTATGTGCAATGAATAGGTGTTGATCTTAGGCTTTGTCTACACTAGGATGTCACCCATCAGTGTCGCTGCAGCAGTGTAAACCCCTGGAGTAGCCATGATTTTCACAAGGGCAACTCTCCATGGTTTTAAGCAGAAGCAAACTACGCCAGTGGGATTCTCAGTCTGGCCTGGCTTCACTAAGGTAGTTGTTCTCAACCATTGCATGCAGAGGTCTTTCAGGAGGGTATATCAACTCATCTAGATATTTGCCTAGTTTTACAACAGGCTACATAAAAAGCACTAGTGAAGTCAGTAGAAACGAAAATTTCATACAGACAATGACCTGTTTATACTGCTCTATATACTATACACTGAAATGCAAGTACAATATTTATATTCCAATTGAGTTACTTAATAATTATATGGTAAATGACACAGTAAGCAGTTTTTCAGTATTAGTGTGCGGTGACATTTCTGTATTTTTTTGACTGGTTATGTAAGCAAGTATCTTTTAAGTGAGGTGAAACTTAGGGGTACACAGGAGAAATCAGACTCCTGAAAGGGATACAGTAGTCTGGAAACGTTGAGAGCCACTGGCTTAGAGCACAGGACTTGGCCTAAATAGGCCTGGCCTAAATAATCACAATTCTGCCACAGACTAGCTATGTGGCCTTGCCCAGGTTACATACTCTCTTTATGCCTCATTTTTCTCACCTATAATGCAAATATTTCAATCCTTAATCACATTTCTAACACATTTGGACAGGAAAGTGATATATGAGTACACAGAAATATGTCTTACTGTTATTTCCAGTGGAATTACTATGTACTTGTCACAAAGTAACATATATAGTTTCATGTTAACCTGGTAATAATTGCCTTGTGTCATGACTATAGGTAGGACACAGACCCAGCTCTTCAGTAATGTCTCTCTTGTCTTTAATTAAGGGTGAATCCCTTGTGTTGGAAGGTTGAGAAGCAGAGCTCTTATGGTGGCTGGCCAGCAATGACTATAATCTCACATAGAGAGAAAGCCTTAGTCCACTATCTCCTGAGTCAGAATCTATGTTCCAGAAGCCTCAGCAGAGAGTCTGAGGCTTGAGTGGGAAGGTATTCTCTTACCCCTAAAGCCAGCCTTTTCAAAATAGGAGTTAAGCCTGTTCGCAGGGTTGTACGGTTCAGTTTGCTGAGCCGCTGTCCAAGCTGCACCCATTTTGTGGCTGAACATAGGACTTCAGCTTGCAGGTCTAGCACAAGCTACATATTCCGTTAGAAAGGTTCTTCTGAAAAATAAATGTTACTCTGAAAACTTTTCAGTCTGCAGCAAAGCGAGTAACTGTGTGTGTGTCTATTGAAACTCTGAGTCATTTCTCAAGTCCACTCAGCACCAAGTCATTTGAGTTCTAACGGACAAAGGAACAGTTGGCCAGGTTGGCTGCCCTGAAGTCCATGCTGTTGATAAAAGAGCAGGGCCTATGCTCGTGCTCATGGCCGAGAGAGAAATGACTGTCCCTCTCCCTCCCTTTGCTATTAATAAAAAGGGTTAAAGTTTTAATTCACACCCTTGTTGTTTTCGCTGCTACAGGATGTTGAACAAAATTGGATACATATTCCTTTCAGTCAACCCAAGTTATAATTATTGGTCAAAAGTCACAATGCCAGGCACATTTATTGCCAGTTATCTCAGTAATCTTTAACCCTCTATGGCAAAAGAGCTCAAATGAGAAATAGAAAACAAACAAAGGTTGGGCATTAAAACATAATGACTCAACTGAACCTGAGCTGGGTTAGCCAGATACTTCCTATTCTTTTGCTTTTAATGTCCCCAAGCCTGTGGAAATTTGCAAAGCAAGATGAACACTGTATATTTCATGTCCTGGTACCTGGACTCAATTCAGCGCTGATTACATTCATGTAGGAACATCTGTAAAAGCTAGTCAGGCTTTGTTCATGGGTCAGCACTATGAAAAAAGAGTCATGTGCCGTAGTGTGACCAGGGGTGGCTCCAGGCCCCAGCATGCCAAGTGCGTGCTTGGGGCGGCATGCCACAGGGGGTGCTCTGCTGGTCACCGGGAGGGCGGCAGGTGGCTCCGGTGGACCTCCCGCAGACGTGCCTGCGGAGGGTCTGCTGGCCTCGTGGCTCTTGTGGACGTAACTGCAGGAGGTCCACAGGAGCCATGGGACCTGTGACCGGCAGAGCGCTCCCCGTGCTTGGGGCGGCAAAATGGCTAGAGCCGCCCCTGAGTGTGACATTTTCACGTTGCACCAGAGTCAGGTTTGAATTTAAACAGTTCCTAGTGCACAAGTTATCAGCTCTTTGTTTTGCAGTGAGAGAATAGTTAGTTCAGACAGGTTGCAGAAAGTTCTGAAAAGGGGCCAGAGGTATGTATATATCACTTTATAGCATGCTGTAGGCTGAACAGATACACCATCTGGTTTTAAGTGCACTAAGGCACACAAGTTTGTCCAATCAAAGATCATTTAACCATACAAAGTGAACCATGAAGTGTCACTGGTAGAAGCAGAAATATACAGCATTTAATTCAGGTGGAAGAATGAGCTTGTGGTTAAGACAGTAGCTAGGATGTGAGAGGATCTGGGTTCTAGTTCTGACAGTGATTTCCTGTTTGACCTTGTGAAAGCCACTTACCCATCTTGTTAATCTTTGCAAAGTTATGTGAGATTGCTAACTGAAAGGCACAATAAGGGCACAGCATTATTGTTATGAATTTCTGTTGTCCCAGAAAGTCTGTGAGCAAAATACTGAAAGAAAAGTGGCATGAAACACCATGGTTTCATTTCACATGGATTCATGTGATTTTGATTTACACCCCCATGTTCTGGTTTGAGTTTTGGGGTTCAAACAACCCAGTTTGGGCCCTGACTCAACAAGAAAATCAATGGGATTACTTGGATACTCCAAGTTAGGTGCTTAAAAATCTTGCTGAATTGGGTTCTAAATTTCTAATTTTGCAAGAACTGGTCATTTTCCTGGAATTAATCACCTTGCTTCACCTGGTTTTGCGTTGACCCATGAGGAGCGGTAAAGTTAGCAGGGTTTTGATCCAAACCTCTATAGCTATCTAGCATCTAAATACGGTGGAAGTAATTCTTTTTAGAAACTCGGATAGATAGATAGATAGATAGATAGATAGATAGATAGTCTTATAAACCTTTTGACAAGTCTGGGCTGAGTTTCAAGTTTGTAATGAAACCTGAAGCCCAGCAAGTATCTTGTGATTTTAGGCTCTGCTATGAACATTTTGCACAGCTCTAGCTAAAAGGATCTTACCTGCTGTGCTGCACTCTGTGCCCTGCGTGCAGTGCATTTGTCATTGTGCAGAACAGAGGGGAGTGCAGATCAAAGGGAGCACAGAAGGATGGGCCTAGCAGCAGCTGAGGATCAAGGTGCCCCTTAAAGTTTTTGTGTTTTGCTGTTGTTGTTAATAAGTTTTCTAGAGAAGGGTAGAGGAGTCCTTGACCCTGTAATATGTACGATGTTCCCAAAATTTATTACAGTCTTCTCTGTTCTTTGACCAACATGCCATGTCTAATGCCCCAGTTCCACTGAAGAGGCATGTTTGTGATCCTCACATACGTATAGCAGGGAATTCACTCTGATTCCTCTTGGGATCAGCCCCTGCATGTCAGAGCAGGTCAGAGCTGGAAACCCGTTTCCAGACCAAGCTCTGTGCTGCAGGAAAAGAAGGCCTTGGATTAATTTCTCCTGCCCTGTTTGCATGCAGGGATCTGCAGGCCATCAGGAGATGGTACCTGCAAATCTTCCTAACAATAGAATGTTGCCTTTAGCTATGTGGGTCTCTCTCTCTCTCTCTCTCTCTCACACACACATACACACACACACACCACTTTGAGTCTTACTGTGCATAGAATAATGCTAGTTCCCGCTTAATTCATACACTCAGCATTTGGCATTGTTTGTAAATCTGTCATTAACTTTGTTCACAGTGACATCAAAAGCCTTCCTTCTCATGTGTGTCTGTGAGCCTATCAATCAATCAAGCGGGCAAGCAATCAATCAGCTTACAAAGATTTGAAGCTGCTATGTGGAGCAAGACTGTGTGTCAAGAAAATACCTGGGTTCTAATTAGGAATGGGTATTATTCTAATTTTGCTGACTTGTTCTGTGCTTTGTAGGACCTGGGGAAGCACTTTGTCATTAACATGTCAATAGAGCAATATGAATGAGGCTGGAGGGAAATCTCACAGTCCAGAGCCACAGTGTCAGCCATCGTCTCTGATGCTTTACGTGGGTATACAGTTTAAGTACGTAGGAGATCAAAGAAATATCATATACAATAGAACCTCTCTTACACTAGTGATAGGGTGGCCCATTGCAAATGACTGAATTTTATGAATTAGTGACAATGACAAGGTGATTGTATCACAAAAGCTAATGGGCCAGATTAGACGTCAGATAAACCAGTGCAAAGACAGAATAATCACAATGAAGACAACGGAGTTATACTATATTTATATTGATGTAATTCAGATAAGGGTCTCAATCACTTTGTTCATTTATTTTGATTAGTTTGAATTATTTATGCTAACACTTCATGCTGTATTAGTAAATGCACTGCAGTCTAGTTTCAAATGTGTGAACATTTAGAAAGAAGAGATCCTACTGCAGTGTTAATGCTACTAAATCTTTGGGGAGAAGTGGGGAGAGGCCACTGCTATCTGTGTGAAAATTATGGGGTGAGTGGATTAGCAAATTGTAGAATAATAAAGTTCCACTGCAGGAATGGGAGTAACAGATGAAAATTCCTTTTTGTGTTTGGTAATATTTGCAAACATAAAAAATTTCTCTTTCATTTTCTCAGAATGATATTTGTGAATATTATTAAAACTTCTCCCATCTCTATAAAAATGCACCTGTATACATTTGAGGTTAAAAAAATTCACTTTTAGACCAATGATATTTTTTCTTTCCTATCAATTTCCCCACTGTAGGAATGACAATGAAAAAAAGCAAGCGAATATCAGAAATAAAAGCTTAGTTTATTATATGACATGGATAAGCAGAATGTGTATGCTCAGTACATAATGATTGTTTTTTCTTACGTGGTTGCATAACAAGGATAAGTTTAAGGAAGAGCAGTTCTGTACATGAGATTTAGAAAACACATAATGCATGAATGAACTGCTGCCATCTTCTGACTTTTCTGAGATCTGCAAATTAAAGAGACAATTTTCTACTGTAATCAGTGCCCTGGGGAAAATCCTCATAATGTTCTTATTTGGTGGCACAGAGGTTTTTTTAATTTTTTTAATCTCATTCTTAAAGATGCTGCAGTTCTTCCACTGACATATATAACAGATCTAAAAACACAGGGCACAGATAACTACACTGAATTCAAATCACCTAGGGAAGCAGATGAACATTTTCTGAATAGGAGATGTTCTTATTCACAAAATTTAGGATGTAATTCTAACTTCAACTACCCTGTGGACAACCCCACTGAAATTACTGGGGCAGATCATGCATATAGTGAAGAGTAGGGACCTGGCTCTTAAAATTGGAAGCTATATTGAGATTCTGACATCAAACAAAAGAGAAAATTCTAAACGAAGCCTCTCATTTTTAGAAATGGGCTGAAATTAAAACCCTGGGTCAGAAGAGCCCTGAACTTGTTAGACAGTGTTTGAAATATGAATTTGGATCCAAATTTTACACATAACAGGCCAAGCCAAAATCCCACTTCCGAACATTCTCAGCCTTGGGGTGTTTAAAATTCATAGCTGAATTTTGCAGCTAAAGCCCATCTTTGGTACCTGTATGAAATTTTTCACGTCTTACTTGCACTCAGACACTATAAACCTGGGTTGGATTTAAAACTTGATATAGATATAGTCCTGTTTATCCTGCTATCAATGTCTCTGTCAGGGTTCTTGTATCATTATAGAATTTGAGTGCTTTGCTAAGTTGGACAAACATTGGTTAAGAAATAAAGAAGTTCTGAATTATTTAAAGTAATCTATGGCACTATGCACAGTGTATTGTTACTTCAAATTTCTTTGACCGGTTCTGCAGTCCCTATTCAGGCAACACTGTTGTGAGAGCTTTGCCTGAAAAAGGTCTGTGGTACTAGGTGCTGAGTGTGGCTATTCAGACATTCTAGTGGGAGGGTGTTGTGAAAATGACCTTTACAGACAAATTTTCAAAAGAGCTTGCCAGGGCTAGGTTTTGAGAGTGCAGCCCCCCATGATTGGAGCTAGGCTTTTCAATCATTCTCAGCACCCAACAGCTCCTACTGGATCTCAAAAGAGCTCCACACCCAACATGCTGAGCAATTCTGAACATCTCACCACTTATTTTGGGGCCTACATGGCTGAGCTCACTTGAAAATCTGACCCTAATTTTGCAGGCTGAGCCCTTCTGAAAACTCTGGCCATAATAATGCCCATTCTAGGAACGCGAGCTCCTCTGCCGGAATGTCTGATTCACTGAACCACCTGATCAAATGAAGCAAATGAGAGAGCACATAAGCTGTAAGAGGCGACCATCCACGTCACATCCCAGACTGGAAAAGCAGAAGAGGGGTGGGGGGGCAAGGGTGTTCAGTTTTATGTGAATAGGAAGTTGGCAACCCTATGCATGTACAGAAGGGAGATGGACTAGAAAATCTGATAGACCTCTTTCATTTTGGTGACCTTGAAGAATAATAACAAAAGGACACACTGTGGCCGGCTTGCATGGCCATGCCAGAGAGTAAGGGGGCATAAGATGCTCTCTTAATCCTTCACCTCGGCTAACCAAAAGTGCAGGTAGCAGCCTTCAATGGCACTACTGTATGCACCCTGTCCTGCACAAGTGGGTGGGACAGGACTGGACAGGAAGTGGATAGAGTCTTGGTGCTGCCTCCCAGTTTGCTTAATAGGGCACTGGGGGAAGTACAGTGTGCTAGGTATTGGTCTGGGAAAGAGCAGGAGGAAACCATGAGGCAGACTTTGAGCTTGCAAGGTTTACAACAATAATGTTGCCCCTTGCTCAGGCACAGTGACAAAGACAAATCTTTGCTCCTTCCAGCACCTGTCTGTTTAACCCACCATTTTATTTGCCTACACTCCTCACACAAGCAGAGCCCTATTCATCATGCCTTAATTCAGGTGGTTAAAAGCCTCTTGAGGCACAGTTACCCTCTCTCACCCTGGCAACCTGCACACACTATTTACAGCTCATCTGTGCCAGTCCTGCTGCCAGTTGTTACATTTCCAACACACTTCCCTTCTAACGCTGCGGAGGGCCATGAGACTGGAAGCCTTCTGCCTGTGTGCTGAACTGGTGTTGGCTTATATAGCATATTTAATGTCCAAAGGCCAGCTGTGTGCTGTTCCAGCCCTGAAATCTCTAGCTCCTGAATAAAATGAATGAAATGGCAGGTACAGCTCTATGAGTACCTTTTATTTAGTCACCTCAGGCTGCACAGGTATGCTTGCAGCTGTTTGGAAGTTAGCTATACTCAGCGCATGACAAAACGATGTGGTGCCATTTCATTTCTGAAGAACCCAACAAGAATAAAGGGAAAGAGGGTCAGGCTGAAAGTCTGTTTCAAAAGGACTTATTCAGATAGATCACTGACTTTGTGGTGTATGAGATGCTGACCATGTGTGGTAATCAAAGACATCTCAGCGCTTTCCCCTGGTATTATTAGCCCTGGTGCCCTGGCTAAATTCCAATGTGGACAATTCCATTCCACATAGCTAAATTCTTCCTGCACTTTCCAAATGGATTTAGTATTTTCTACTTCCTGTCCTAAACGGTTGAGTAGCATTGCTGCATACACTATTTATCACCTGCCATTAAACATATTCCATATGTCAGTTTCTCTTTGTCTTCACTATTTGGGAAAATTCTCCAATCAACTTACTAGGGTTTCCATGTTATCTTGGGTTGGGGAGAGGGGTTTCTACCATGTTATAAACTCTATCCCCCTGAGAAGTTTGATATTATTAGGTTCTGCTGCTGCATGTGGAAGTGATGATTTTTCCCTATGTTACATTTTCTCTTCCTAGTTGTGTCATTAATCTGAAGATCTAACTTTTGGTTTGGCATCCTCCCAGTAATGTACATTATACTTTGCTTTTCTCTGAGACATCAGAAAGTAGCTTCTTGTCTGATGAAGAAAATTTAGGTTCCCTAGTGCTTCCTTGAAATTTGCTCTCCACCTGCCCAAAGAGTTTACTCTTTGCTGATATTTCCTTGATTTATTCATTGACAAAGAAAAGAGAAACCAACATATCTTAGATAGAAAGAATATTAAAAGGCTTTTAGTTCCAACTTAACCAGTATTTCGTGGAAGTTATTTTGAAACATGTCCATTCTATTAACAAGAATCTACTTACCTCAAGAAATTTGGCAGAACCTTTGGTGTTTTACAAATTAAGGATCATCCTTCACAGAGAAATAAAGGTTTGTCTGCTGTTGTACAACTTGATGTGTTAAATCTATCGTAGGGCCGTATGGTGTTCATTGCCCTATTCTTTGAGCAGCTAACAATCTTTGATGAATTTATTCTCACAATGCCTTGATGTGGTAGAGAAGTGCTATTATCTCCATTTTACAGATGAGGAAGTGAGACTAAGTGACTTGCCCATGGTCACACAGGAAATCTGTAGCCAATAGGAAATAGAACCAAGGCAATTTAAGTCCCAAACTCTAACCACTGAACCAGGTGTTCTCTGTTATAAGTTACCCTCTTTGTCTATAACTAATCTATCTCTTGCTGCACCCTCCCAACTACTGACCTTTGAGCCAGCAGCTGGTATGCTATTTGAGCTCTTCACAAGTATTTAAAAATAGAAATAACACCAATAGCCACACCAGGTAAACAGGGTTGAGCCTGGGCAGTGATTCATTGAGAACCCTTCAAGAAAAACCTGGGAGTGCAGAAGGTAGTGATTCCATAGCTGTCTCCCTTCTCTCCAATTATTAAGCTTGCCTGACACTTTCCATTATAAGACCCTGTTTCCAAGTGCATACAAGCTTGCCAAACTTTAACCATTTGGGCTAGAATTTTCAATGTCAGGGGTTCGGCTCAGGCTGAAATTGCTGAAAAATTTCAGCCCAAAATGGTTCAGCTGTTCAGGCTAAGAAAAATGCATTCTTTTGCCTATATTAAAAATTCTGGTGACTTTTTCTTGGAGACATTCTAGTGTATTCTAGGGACTTTAAATTTGGTTGGAGAGTGCCTTTATGCCTGGGTTGTGCCTTTTGCTGTCCCTGTGAAAATCCACCAAAATTTAGGCAAGGTATAAGCCTTTGAAAAAATTGCAGTTTGCTCATGCTCAGTAAAGAAGTCTTAGATTTTAGCAGCTAAATTCTTTGAAGAGTCCATCCACACTAAGCATGCTGCAATCTGGGTCTGAGCAGAACTTTCGCTGCAATTGCAACTCTGGGCTGCTGCAGGCCAGGCCAGGTTCAGGTCCAGGCACTTGAACTAAAAGCAGGGAGACTGTCTCTCTGGTGCATTCAATGGCTTCTGCTTGACAGCATGGGAGAGGGAGGCGCATGATACAAAAGCAGAGGAGATGAAAGCTGTTCCTGCAGGCAGGAGAGAATTGTCTTGGAAAAGGATCCAGGAAGGCAGGGGAGAAACTGAGAGCGAAGACTGGGCCTGATGGGGCATGGCGACTGGGAGCCAGGGAGGGAAATGTAGAGGGAACTGGGATCCAGTAGATGGGGACAAGACTGAGTTTGGTTAAGGATCTTGGGGGAGCCTGGAATTAGCTGGGCAAGGAAACTTGGACTGAGAACCAGTGGGTAGAGGGAACAGGTGCTGGGGGAGGTTTGTGGAAGGGGGCTAAAAGGGACTGGTTGGGCAGAGAGACTTGGACAAAAGGCCAGCAGGGGACCCAGAGATTGGACAAGGAGCCCTTGGAGGGAAATTAGGACTGGGAGACTGTAGGGATGGGGAACATGGACTGGGGTGGGGGATGGGAGCAACTTGAGGCCATGGTGGGAGGGAGGGAGAGACAGACTGGATGAGGAGTGGAGCAGAACTGGGGCTTGGAGAGGAAACTGGGGACAAGGAGCTGGCAACCACTGGGATAACTGGGAATAGCTGGGCAAGGAGATGGGGGGGAGGGGAAGACTGTTACCCCCAAAATGGATTTTGGGATGCTGCTGTATAACCCGCCTATATCCCCATTAGTCTATTCTTCCTGAGGTATAAATTCCTAGGGTTGTTAAGGAAACACTAAAGGACATGGATATAACCTTCCAGTAAAGTAATTTGCACAGGCAGTGTCCCTTTCCAAAACAAAGTATGTTTTATTAATGTAATTAATAATTCCTAATACAATGTATTTAAAAATAATAAACAAAACACAAAATCCCTCAGACACAATCCCTTATTGCTAGTTAAAGAGCATTCAAACTACAATATCATATAGTTTAAATTATTCTAAGCGAAGCGATTTGTTACATGTGGTCACTTTGTAACAAATCACTGACAGCAGTTCTTAAATTTGCATTAAAGTTTACCTAGATATGTTGCAATTAATAACAGAATTTTATGCATTCTTATAAACACACACACACATACACACATGCTAACCCTGTATATTATCCTACACTATACTTATACTATGCTATAATTTACTTTATAAATTCATTGGTATTACTTTTAAATTCTTCAGTATTTTTCTCTAGTCGCTGTTGCTGTTCAGTTCCTGGTCAGTCAGCTTTGCTCTGGGTTTCTTTCTCTCCCTCTCTGCAACAGCTTTTCTTTGGCTCTTCTGGCTGGCTTTCGTCTTCTCCCGATCGCCTCTCTCTCTCACTACTCAGGCGCCAAAACTGTCTGCTAGCAGCTGGCCTTTTATGCTACATGGTACCTCTCTTCTAATATATCTTTCTGTTTTTAGAAGCAATGACCTCACTCGCATGTGCCCAGTGTTAACCATTACTTCAGAGTTCTTATTGACAGCTCTGACCTTTAAAACTAGTTGTGACAAGTATGAGTGGGCTCTGACCAGCTAGCTGCTCAGTTAACTGACCTCTCTGTCACACCCTTATTGCCACGTGCTCATTGTTGTCATTTACCTCAGAGCTGTGATTCTGCTGATCCACACTCACACATACTTGGCTTTTTGACAAGTGTTTCCAGTGAGCATGCTCAGGGTTCGCAGCATCCATCTCAGGGTGGAGTAACTTTTGCTTATTCAGAATAAAGATCAGAAAATCAAAGTGGAGACTAGAGAATTTCTCTAGTAATATGACTAGGATGAAGAGTCAGGAGTCCTAGTCTGATTGGGATGAGAAGTTAAAAGAACATTATTAAGGTTGGAAAGTCAAGCACTCCAAAGTTAAGAAATATCATAATTAAGTTTGCCCGTACAACCTCAATTTGGTCCCCCCCCCATGTGTATGGATTATGATCAGGGCTGCAGACTTGTCACAACATTCTGTATCAAAACTCAGGGTAAATTTAATAAAAGTCACAGGTTACTAAATTTACTATGACTGTGCCCTGATTTTTGTTAAAACATGCATTCCTCCTCACCCTCCCAGAGTAGTACCCACCACCCACAGCAGCACCCTCTGCCCTGACCACCACAGCCCTAATCCCAGTCTGGTGTGCCACTGAGTTCCTGGGGCTGGGGAGAAGATGTAGAGTGAGCTCACCAAGCACTCACCTTGCAACAGCAGCTCCTGCAGCTCTTGTGTCCTCTGGGGATAGGCCCAGTGCCCCACCTTGGGCATTGCAACCTGGTGCTGCTCAAGTATCGCCCATCCTCCTACCCTAGTCATGATGGCAGATCAGGTGGGTCAAACCTGAGTAGTGATGTGACGAGGTACCTCAAGTCTCAATGCTCAGAGCATGGAGCCAGGCCCAACCCCGGAGTGGCCACTTCTGGGAGCTAGTCATGGACACAAAAAACAGTCACAGACTAATGGGAAAATCATGCTATTTGTGATAGTACCACCCTATTTGGCAGTGGTTAGGCCTCAGCTGGAGTACTGCGCATAATTTTGGTCACAATGTCTAGAAAGGATGTAGAAAAACTGGAAAGGATCCAGAGGCAAGTGACAAAGATGATCAAAGGGATGGAATGCAAGCCATATGAGCAAAGACTGAAGGAGCTGGGTATGTTTAGTTTGAAAAAGAGGAGATTAAGGGGGGCTATGACAGCAGTCTTCAAATACTTGAAAGGCTGCCATAAAAAAGATGGAAAAAAGTTGTTCTCTCTTGCCACAGAGGGCAGGACAAGAGACAATGGGCTCAAACTACAGCACAGCAGATTTTGATTAAATCTCAGGCAAAACTTCCCAAGTGTAAGAACAGGACAATGGAGCAGACTGGCTAAGGAGGTTGGGGAGGTTCATTGGAGGTTTTCAAAAAGAGGCTGGAAAACCATCTGTCTTGGATGGCTTAGACACAAACAAATCTTGCATCTTGGCAAGAGATTAGACTAGATGACACTTGCAGTCCCTTCTAATCCTATGGTTCTATGATTCTTGCTGTAACTTCCAACAGGGTTCCAGACAACTTCACATGCCTCTATTCAACATATCTTCATTTTCGTGTGTCATGCTATTTTCAAGCCTAGCCCACTGTCTGATTATGGGAGATAATTTTTTTAATACATGCCTCTGCATTCCATGGCTGATGTCTTTTTCTCTAACTCCCACACTCTAAAACCATACTTGCGTTTAGGTGGTTGACATTCCTTGTGGAATAGTTTGTTTCCTTAGAATATCCTTGTAATAATTGACTCTCCTTATGGAATTTACATAGAAGTCCAGCAGAGACAGACTAACATTTTATTTTAATGAATTGGGCAGTCTATAATTTGATTCAAAAGTTAAATGCTAATGAAGGTATAGAGCATGTGTGTTCTTCCAAGTGCAGAAATATTTCACTCCAGTTGGCTTGAACCCACAGGATGCAATATTGACTTTAAAAGTACGTCAAGTCAGATTTTTTTTCTTACCTACAAAATCCAGAGGAATTTAGGCTTCACCAGGTCTACTTTCCATGGGAGTTAATAGGTTCTTTTCCTTTACCTCTTTCTTGAGTTCACAAAGCTTGCATTTCAGCTTGGAAATAGTTTTGTAGTTACTACCTGTGTGGAAATATAATAGTGCCACACAAATGTATGCAGCCCACCCCCACAGAGTTAATGCTTTGCATATAGGGCCAGATCCAAAGCCCATTGAAGATAATGAGAGTCCTATTAACACTTCTATTCTGTTCTTATGCCACCCTCCTCACCATAGTATCTGAACACCTTCCAGTGGTCTGTTAAGTGATGTGACTACACAGCTGTCACATGTGGTTCATTATCTTATCCTCTCCCCAGGGGGGAAACTGTATGTGCAGTGGAATGCTTTGGTTTTGGTTTTGGTTTAAATGTACATGCTGCCCCTGTGTTTATGTTAGAGAAGGCAAGATTGAAGAAGTGTCCCTTGCACCTGGAGTAGAAAGTAGCGAGGTTTATGATGGTCCTTAACTCCTGGGGCAGTGCATTCCCCCGTCATGGACCAGCCTGTTGAAGAAACTCTGTCTCATGCACAGGCAATCTTTACACTTATGACAGAATGATCCGTTGTGCCTGAGGCATGGAGTTGCCTTCATCCTGGAGTGTTAGGTGATCTTTTAGATATCCTGGGTTGAGGCCACTGAGTGCCTTGAAAATAAGGACTGAGACCTTGATCTGGATTCAATATTCTATGAGATGCCAGTGTTGAGAGCGGAGCACAGGCTTGCTATGCTCAGGGTAGCTCATGTTGCTGAAAAGTTGTGCTGCACAGTTCTGTGATCACTTTTATTTACTTCACTGGGCTTTGGGCCAGGCTCAGACTGCATACGTGTTGCACATTATATATGTATTTCTAGAAGGATGGGAAGGAGACTGTAAGCATCAGGAGTGGCAACCCAAAGTCAGCAAATTAACCTGTGTTTATGTAACTTTGCCTTGAATATGCATAAGCTTTTGCTATCCTACTGGTGGGGAGAATTACCATGACCTGTGACCCCAAACAACTTGTGAAAAGAAGCAATAGGATTGGAATGGTTACAATGGGTACAAAGTTTATGCACAAGGGAAACCATTAAGGGATAACTTTTCTCTTATGTGTTATGTGAGAATCATTCCTTCCCAGCAGTGCCTTATGAAATATGGAAACAATAACTTTAAAAGAAAGCAATGTTTTTTTTATTGCAGCCTCATGTGTTTCCTTGTTTAAATTCAAAGAAAAGAGATTGCATTTATGATTTCCACAGAGATATTTCTTGCAGATATAAAGGCATTAGGACAAGACTGACCTCTCCAGAGATAAACCTTCTTGTTTCTTTCCCCACTGCAGAACCAGGGGCTTCTGACTGCTACTAGACATGGGCTCAAGCCATAAAATGTGGAAATGAATTTCAAAAGATGCAAAAGATGAAAAATTCGAGGGTACTCATCCATAGCACAAGATACTGCATAAGTGCTGACCTGAAACTTTGGTCAAAAGTCAAACTATATCTAAGCAAAACTATTTTTAGGGTAAAAAGGAAAAATCAGATAATATCACTCTCCCCTCAATTATTTTTTATTTTCACGGGCCTCTGTTCTTCCTGATCCTCTCCAGTAACAGAAGTGATGGAATTGTAACCTGATCCCTTACCTGTGCTGTAAAATCCTGTGAAAAAAGGCTGCTCTTACCATACATCTGACATGAAAAATGCAGAAAATGTCTGAAACCTTGTTCTCAGGATATTTTCAGCTTCATTCTGCAGCCCCCAGTACTGCAGAGTGAAGTGATTTGGATAGCCCAAATCACCATTTGAAGTTTTCAGTACTTATCTGAACTGAACCTCCAGGTCTTTTGAAGTTTATCATTGGCTTCAGGCAGCACTTCTTCGGGTTTAGGCAGTGTTAGCTTAGTCTGTCTCCCACCCGCTTTAACAGAGGATCAACCTGTCAGGGGCTGGTTTGCCTTAAGAGATCCTTTGATAGTTACTTGCCAGACTTGTTACCATTGACTTATTGACAGCAACTCCACTTCCTGATTATTGCCATACAGGAAATATAAACTTGTCATTAGATACCTATCAAGAGTGATCTGTATTTATCTGTGATGAGCCAGTCATGACTAACACATATGTTCACACATATAATTGTAATTTTCTATGAAAATGTTCTTTGCCCTTTATTCCTATAGACAAATATCTCAGATATCTGAGGCTAATCTTTAAGACTCCTAAGGCTTGGGCTTTCTGAATTGGACAGGAATTTACTAAGGAATATATCAAAAGAGTTTACAGTCAGCCTGTGACTTCCAAAGAATCATGCTTTAAAAGCAAAACTGTTATTTAATGGTACCATACTTTATTCATGCCTGCAAGGCCTCAGTTTTTCTTGCTGCACTACATTCATTCTTACACGTTAGATTCCATGCCCACAACCCATCTCTGTGTATTTTTATGGGGAACACTGCAAACCAACGCTCCTGTAGATAGCTGCACACTTGTGATGGGATTATTTCATCTGTGAAAAGACAGTATATTAAGTCCATTACAGGATTCTTGAGATATGCCAAGTATACTGCTTTTCTGTAAAGCTGATGAAAAATGATACCTTGATGTGCTGACTTGGAATCTTTCCCTAATACTTGACAATTTACACTTCAGAAATGTTGGTAAAAATTTCTCCTTTGGTGTAACTCAGCTGGAGCAAATTCTATGGTCCGCTACATACCTGTAAACTTGGAGTTATTCTATTGTATGCAATGGATTTACTCTGGATTTACACTAGTGCAACTCACCAGGCCCAGTGTAGTAACCCCAGGGGATGAATATGATCCAGTGGCATATATGATTGTGTATGGCCAAAGGGGAGCACAATTGCCATTGTTCTTCCATTTAAACTCTCCAGCTCACAGTCTACAAGGTGAACATACTCATCACTCAAGATGGAAGCATCACATTCTCAGGTGTAGCTCCATTCAGTCCCCTTACAAAGGAACTAAATGGCTTAAGCTGAAACCAACTGAAGCTGCCATATAACAACATCTAGCTTTTTTCTGATGCTTTTCATCCATGGATCTTAAAGCAATTTACAAAGGAGGTCAGTATCATTACCCCATTTTACACATGAGGAAACTGAGGCACAAAGAGAGGATGTGACTTACTCAATGTCACCCAGTGACAGACCCAGGTAGTGAACCTGCATCTCCTTTATGACACTCAAGTACTTTACACCCAAGCCACACTGGGAGGCAAGCTTGTAAAGCAAGCAAAAGTTATACAAAGTGAAATGGTTTTCATTTGCATGGAGTTTGACACATTTTTTCAGGGAGACGTGGGGATTGGTGCATATGTGTCCTTGAATTTCAATTTGAGTTTCAGGGTCAATCTCCAATCCCCCTTCCTCTCACCTCAAAAAAAAAAAATAAAACCTTTCAGAAACCAACCTAACAAATGGAATTATCTGGCTTCCCAGTCCATTGGGCCTGATCCTGCAAGTCTATCTACTTAGGCAGTCGTTGCCTTTAGAGACTCAGCCTATAGCTTCAATGGTGCAATGACAAATTTACACCACCCGAGGATCTCTCCCACCCCCTTCCAATATACCTTATCTGGTTGTTATAGAAGATCTAGGCTCTCTCTATCCACTTGATTTATGATAAGACAGACACACCCAGGCACCATTTTGCAGAGGCAGCAGTTTTGCTTTTACTCTCCTGTTTGTTTTCATTTAATTGAAATCTAATGCTCCTTGCTGTAGCTTCCCACCATTTTCTGAGGGAACACATTAGGCCAAACTCAGGCCTGGGATAGCAGGGGCAATGCCATTATCTTCAGCTGAGATGCCATTCCCATTTGCCCCTGCGTCTTGATTTGATGCAGTTGTGTTTTTACTTTCACAGACGGGGATGACATGGTATAATGCTGTGTGCCCTTCTTGGTTCCTACTGCTCCTCTTTCCATTACATGCCATGCTGCTAAGACGTTCATGATACTTCTCCAGCGCTAGCATCTAAATTTTGGTGACCTTCCCAGGGGCTTGCACTGAGGTAACTGAACTTCTCTTAGGTTTTCTTGTGGCTTAGGATACTGCCAGACTATCTGGGCTGCTTTCATTTCTTCGATGCCCTTGTCCTATGCCTTCCTTTACATTCTGAGGAGTTTACACCTGATTATGTCTCACACCAACATTTCATCAGAGCAAGACTGTGCTGTGGTGATGTATTGCACTAACACATCATCAGTCAGTCATTGCAATAATGATGCATTAGCATAATATGCCTCAGGATGGAGATGTGCTGATGATGTATTTTCAAAAAGATGGAGTCCCAGAAACAAGGAAGAGTCTGGACCCAATTCAGTATGAATACAAGAGAAAAGCACTTCCCCAGCAGCATATGATAGATGCTGACTCAGGCACTGGGGTAAGAATGATGACTTAACATCACTCACTCTACCCCAATCCTTTTTTCTTCTTAATCTTTCATTTTTTTCCTGCTTGCTTCTTTTCCTCCTCCTCTAGCAAACATTAATTTCTCTTTTTTAAAAAATCTTTGTTCCTCTTTCTCTTCTTCTTTCCTTTTTTCACTGGTTACTCTCATGGCCACTGGCTTAATCATATATTTTCATCTCATGCTCTGACCTTGTGCTGTGGTGTATAACTTAATATTATACCACTAGAAACTTTTTTTCCTCTCTGAGTGAGATAGTAATAAGCAGACCTGTAAGAGCAGTGGAAAAAAATCTTCAGGCCATCGTGGCAGTGACATTAAAAATCAACACAACCCTTAAGTGAAGGGGGTGGAGGAGGGAAACCTTGAAGGATCCTTCCTTGGCAGTGGCAGCAAATGTGGGAGGAGGATTGGCCACCCCTGGGATTTCTCATAGCCTTCAGCTCCTGGAATATGAGAAGTGTGTTAACCCATTCGCACAGCTAACAATATTAAAACAACAAAGAGCACTCAATCACGCACTGCTTGTCATCACTCAGTTAGGAAAATGTAAACTTTCTAATGAGCATTTCAGCTAGTAAAGACTACAAAAGCAATTATACTATTAGCTCTCTGCCTCTAATAACCAGACATTCCGTTCAAAGAAACTTTTCTGCAGTGTTTAGACCTAGACGACGGAAGATGGAAAGATATTGTACCGAGACCAAACAAATAAAATTGGCTTCAGTCTCGTCTGGAATTCAGGCTATACATGGAATTCTGTTAATGCCCTCAGTCTAGTATTAACATGTTAACACCTAACTCAAGAAGACACTACAGATGAATTCCTGGAATCTGATCTTGTAACTCTTGAGAATGTATATTATGTGAAGAAACAATATTTCAGAGTTCTTTAAGGCTACATATTTGTATCTTTAATGGCTAAGTATTTCAGAACAAATATGAACAGTGAAAACTAGGGAAGACTGTATAGTATTTTAACACAGTGTTTGCAATTTTTATTCTTGAAGTATCCTTTTGTCATCTATTTGGAAGATAAATATTACTTTTTAGTACTGCAGTAGTCTGAAAGGCTCCATTCAGGACTTGAGACATCATTGTGCAAGGCTCAGTACATACATAGAATGACAAGATAATCCCTGACCCCAAAATGCTTAATAACTGCACACCGAATGGTAATATTTCTTCTTCTTCTTCTTCTTCTTTTTTTTAAGATCTTGGTGAAAGTGCAGAGGCTGATAAGTCCTCTGTTTATTCACAGAACATGGACACCTCAGCTGTAGCTCAGCAATAAGATGAATGGAACACATCAAGATTTGAGAAGTTAGTTGATTTCCGTGACTGTTAAAGCTTTGGCATCTCTGCAAGACGGTCAAATAAGGGTGCCAGCAGTGATGGAATGAGGTTTTTTAATGATGTGGACACACGTAGGAACTGGACTGAAGCCACCAATGCATTTTACATAGCGGGCCATGGTCATTTCCAACCAGGGTTTGAAATCTGTGACCTAAGATTTTCCTCTCTTAGCTGTTCTCAGACTACGGTGAATAGTTTACCGCTTAGAGCTGTTGCCAGCAGTGCCTGAGTCCAGTCCAACATGGCTCAAAAAACCACCACAAGATGGTTTGAGATATAGAAAAACCACCTCACAGTGAGAGACTTAATAAATTCAATCTATTTAGTTTATTCAAGAGAAGATTAAGAGGTAACTTGATCATGGTCTATAAGTACCTAAATTAGGAGATGACTTCTGATAGTAGCAGACAAATCCATAATGAGATTCTATAGCTGGATTCTCAATCTAGACAAATTCAGCGTAGATGTAAGGTGCTATAATTTGGGAAATTAACCATTTGAACAAGGTACCAAAGGATGAGGTGGATTCGTCATCACTTTAAGTCTTTAAGTCAAGATTAGCTATCTTTATGAATGACATGTTGCAGAAGTTATGTGCTTGATGCAGGAATTACTAGATGATATTTGATGGCCTATGAAAACTGGAGAAAAGCCAGCCACCAAGCATCTGGTATGAAGCTAATGTTGGTACTGGGGTGAGAATGCTGACTATGTAGGAGGTCAGACTAGAATATCATAATGGTCCCTTCTGGCCTTAAAATTTTGGATCTATAACAATCACTGGTCCATGGAGCCCTTCCTGGTGCTCAGCATATTGAAGTATATTAAAAATCAAGCACCTGGTATTTGGCAGGGAAGATCATCCAAGTTCGATCAAACTGTCTACAGAATGGACACGTTGGAGAACTATTGCTCTATCTCAATGCCAATTCCAAGAACTGTCCAGTCACTCTTAAGATTCTAAATTATAGAAATATAGTAGTTAAGAGATAGACAAGATGTATGCAATCACTTAGTCCATCCCTCTGCCAATGTAGAATACTCCTTTCAGTACACTCACCTTCACTGCCCATTATATACAACTGTATCCAGAGGAAAAAAGTTCTAAAAACAGGAGAATATGAAACTCCTTGGAAAAAGTGCCACACTGAAGAGGATTTTTTTTAAACAAGAATTGTTTATTTGTACAATAGAAACAAATGAAACTATTTGCATATCTTCAAATTAATTTTAATGTATATAGTTTAGGTTGGGAAACTGGTAGTATTGATAATCTTCAGAATTGATCCCATGCATTTCATTTCAAAGCCAACACCAGCTAATTAATCCTCACAATCATCCTGTGAGGGCCGCAAGTGTGTGTTTTTATTCCCATTTCACAGATAGTGAAACAGAGGCAAAGAGGTTAGTTGACTTGACAAAAGTCACAGAAAGTAAGAATGTGGTAGGTAGAATTAAGTAATTAGAACTCCAGAGTTCTTGGCTGCCAGATGTGTTTTCAGATCTCTAGATCTCATTTTATTGATAAAAGAAGCTGCTTCAGTTACAAACATTGGAATGGCCACACTAGGTCACACCAATGGTGCATCTAGCCCAATATTGTCTTCCGATGCTTTTGAGTAAATGAACGGAACAGGGCAATTTATTAAGTGATCCATATCCTGTTATTCAGCCACCTTCTGGCAGTCAGAGGTTTTGGGACACCCAGAGCATTGAGTGGTGTCCCTGACCACCTTGACTAATAGCCATTGATGAACCTATCCTCCATGAAATTATCTAATTCTTTTTTGAACCCAGTTATATTCTGGCCTTCACAACATACTCTGGAAATGAGTTCCACAGGTTGGCTGTGCATTGTGTGAAGAAGTACTTTCTTATGTTTGTTTTAAACCTGCTGCCTATTAATTTCAGTGAGTGGCCCTAGATTCTTGGGTTATTTGAAAGGGTAAATTACTTCCTTATTCATTTTCTCCACACCATTAATTATTTTATAGACCTCTATCATATCCCCTCTTAGTTGTCTCTTTTCTAAACTGAACAGTCCCAGTCTTTTTAATCTCTCCTCAAACGGAAGCTGTTCCATTCCCCTAAACATTTCTGTTTCCCCTCTCTGTACTTTTTACATTTCCAATATAACTTTTTTGAGATGGGGAGACCAGATCTGCATATAGTATTCAAGGTGTGGGCATACCATAGATTTATATAGTGGCATTTTATTTTCTATTTTAACTATCCTTTTCCTAATGATTCCTAACATACTGTTAGCTTTTTTGATTGCTGCCAAACATTGAGCAAATGTTTACAGAACTATCCACAACGGCTCCAAGATCAATTTCTTGAGTGGTAACAGCTAATTTAGACCCCATTATTTTGAATGTATAGTTGGGACTATTTTTTCCAATTTGCATTACTTTGCATTTATCAACACTGAATTTCATCTGTCATTTTGTTGTCCAGTCACCCAGTTTAGTGAGGTCCTTTGTAACTCTTTACAGTCTGCTTTGAATTTAACTATTCTGAGTAATCTTGTGTCATCCGCAAATTTTGCCATCTAAGTGTTTACTCCTTTTTCCATACAACTTCTGAATATGTTGAACGGTGCTGGTCCAATACAGATCCTTGGGGGGAAAACCTGCTATTTACCTCTCTCCACTGTAAAAATTGACCATTTATTCCTATCCTTTGATTCCTATCTTTTAACCAATTACTGATCCATGAGAGGACTTCCCTCTTATCCCATGATTGCCTATTTTGCTTAAGAGCCCTTGGTGAAAGACCTTGTCAAAGGCCTTCTGTAAGTTCCAGTAAACTATATTCACTGGATCACTTTTGTTCACATGTTTGTTGACACCCTCAAAGAATTCTAATATAATTTCCCTTTACAAAAGCTCAACATATAATGTTCATTTATACGTCTGAGAATTTGGTTCTTTATTAAGTTTCAACAAATTTGCCTGATACTGAAGTTAGGCTCATTGGCCTGTAATTGCCCAGATCACTTCTTGAGCCTTTTTTAAATTCAGCATTTCATTAGTTATCCACCACTTATCTGGTCAGAGGCTGATTTAAGCAATATATTACATATTATTGTTAGTGGTTCTGATTAGATTACATACTATCATTAGTGGTTCTGCAATTTCATATATGAGTTCCTTCAGAACTCTTGGGTGAATACCATCTGATCCTGCTGACTTATTATTGTTTAATTCATCAATTTGTTTCAAAACCTCCTCTAATAACACCTCAATCTGGGACAGTTCCTCAGTTTTATCACCTAAAAAGAATGGCTCAGGTGTGAGAATCTCCCTCACGTCCTCTGCAGTGGAGACCAGCGCAAAGCATTCATTTTGCTTTTCTGCAATGGCCTTGTCTTCCTTGAGTGCTCCTTTAGCACCTTGATCATCCGGTGGCCTCCCTGATTCTTTGGCAGGTTTCCTGTTTCTGATGTACTTAAAAAAAATTGTTTTTAGTTTTTGTGTTATTTGCTAGTTGCACTTGAAATTCATATTTGGCCTGCCTAATTATACTTTCACCCTTGACTTGCCAGAGTTTATGCTCCTTTCTATTTTCTGCAGTAGGATTGGACTTCCAATTTTTGAAAGATGCCTTTTTGTTTCCAGCCACCTCTTTTATTCAGTTGCTTAGCCATGGTGGATTTTTTTGGTCCGCTTACTGTTCTTTTTATTTGAGGTATACATATAGTTTGGACTTTTAGTATGCTGTTTTTAAAAAGTTTTCATGCAGCTTGCAGGCATTTTACCTTTGTGAGTGTTCCTTTTAATTTCCATTTAACTAGGTTCCTCATTTTTGAGTTGTTCCCCTTTTTGAAGTTAAATGATATTATGAGGGTTTCTTTGGTATATTCTTCCCTACAGGGATTTAAAATTTAATTACGTTATGATCGCTGTTATGGAGATGCTCAGCTGCATTCACCTCGTGGACCAGATTGCGTATGCTGCTTAAGACTAAATTAAGAATGGCCTCTCCTGTGGAGGGTTCCAGGACTAGCTGCTCCATGAAGAAGTCATTAATGGTGTCTAGAAATTTTATCTTTGCATCCAGGCACCAGCAAAGGAAGCAGGTGCTTGGGGCAGCCAATGGAAAGGGGTGGCACATGCGGGTCTTCAGCGGCAATTCGGTGGCGGGTCCCTCAGGGAGCAAAGGACCTGCCGCCGAATTGCCAGCGAAGGCCAAAGTGGCACGACTGAGCTGCCTCCGAAGTGCCACCGATCGGCTTTATCTTTTTTTTTTTCTGCTTCGCTGCTTGGGCGACAAAAAAGCTGGAGCTGGCCCTGTTGGCATCCCATCCTGAGAAACAGTAAATAGAGATAATTGAAATCCCCCATTATTACTGGGTTTTCTGTTTTGTGGCCTCTTTAATCTCCCTGAGCATTTCACAATCACCATCACTAGTCAGGTGGTTAATAGTATATCCCTATTGTTATATGTAAAGCCTTACTTAATTTCGGATGTTGTGGAAATTGTAGATCCCGCAATATTAGGCTTCCACCACACTTTTGACAGTGGGAACCTTGGCCACCCCAGGGCTGGCAGTGGGAGACCTCGCACTCAGACCCGGGTGAGTCTGAGAGCGAGGAAAAGTAATAATGGACATTATTACCACAAATAATAATTCCGTGATTTTCCATGGCTTGTCCACAACTCAGCTGCATTTTTTTGAGAATCACTCTATTATTCAAGCATGGAATTTCTATCCAGGGCATTTCTATGGTACTATTTGATTCATTTAATATTTTTACTACATTTGACTCTAAGCTTTCTTTCACATATAGTACCACTCCCCCACCAGCATAACCTACTCTGACATTCCTATATATTTTGTACTATGGTGTTATCATGTCCCATTTATTATTATCATTCCACCAAGTTTGTGATGCCTGTTATATCAGTTATCTCACTTAATACCAAGCACTCAAGTTCACCCATCTTAGTATTTAGAATCCCTACATTTACATACAAGCACTTATGAAATTTGTCAGTATTTAGTTGTGTTCCTTCATGTAATGTAATAATTGAATCAGATATTATTTTTATTAGACTGTTTCTCTTCAGCTCCTACCTGTACTTTATCAACTTCTATCCTTTACTCTTTATTAGGATATAAAGTGTCCCTGTTACTAAATCCTCCCCTCAGGGATGTGTCTTTCTGAGCTCTGTGCTCCTCTGCACCTGTTGGCTTCCCCCCAGCCCTTAGTCTATCAGCTTTTTAATTTTACATGCCATCCATTTTGGTTTAGGTGGGGCCCATTCTTCCTATATAGGTGCCTCCTTTCTCTAAAGGTTTCTCAGTTTCTAAACACTTAAAAATCCCTCCTCCCAATACCATCGTCTCATCCACACATTGAGACCTTGCAGTTCTGCCTGTCTAACTCGCCTTGTGCATGGAACTGGAAGCATTTCAGAAAATGCTACCATGAAGGTTCTGGGCTTTAATGTCTTACTTAGCAGCCTAAATTTGGGTGCCAGGACTCTCTTCTATGTTTCCCTATGTCGTTTGAACCTACATGTACCATGAGCACCAAATCCTCCCCAGCACTGAACGTAACTCTGTCTAGATGTCTTGAAAGGTCCACAACCTTTGCTCCCATCAGGACTCCACCATGCAGTTCTCCTGGTCATCATAAACCCAACTATCTATATTTCTAATAATCAAATCCCTCATTAATATTACCTGACTCTTCCTAATAATAAGGGTCCCCTCCTCAGGAGAGGTATCCTCAATGCAAGAGGATACCAAGACATCATCTGGAAGGATGATCCTCCTACTCAGACACTTAACTTCTAATTATCAGTATGAATGATCAAGATTCTTTGAAGTCCTCTTGCCATCAGCTATTATTTGTTGCTCTACCAATCAATTATAGGTCACTAAAAATGTGTATACGCTTAGGCACTCATGCCCTGATCCTGCAACCACTTATGCACTTAAAGCAGGTAAGGATCAGGACCTTATAATTCTTAGGTGAGGATCTGTCTTGTACAATACACATTACAATATATAGCTAAGGGATAATCTCTATTGCTTTGTAGCATCCAAAGTCCTAATTGACTGGTGAGATTGATTAACACATGAAGCAAAGCTGAAGTCTTTAATCAATCTCAAAAGTCATTTATTGAGAGTATATGGCAAAGCTATAAAAGTTTTTGCAAATATATCACTTAGTAACATTAAAAATATAACTGTCTTCCCTCGCATGGGTTTCAATATACTTTGTTGTCTGTTTATAAGAAATAAAAAAGAATGATTCAATAGGTACAAATAAAAGGATATGTTTAGGACTTCGAATCCATTCAGCATAAGGCAGTAATCAAGTTTGACCTGAAACTCAAGATCCCAAGAGTTATTCCTACAGGCCATTGCTGGAAAAGTCACCTGAATCATATTTTTCTGATATTTACCCTATTTCCAAATATGATGTTCTTGAGTTAGGCCTCTTATCTGATCCATTTTTCACTAGATTTGTTTTTCATTCTCTCTTCCTCATCTTTGCTCCTTTTTCACAGTTTCCTAAGTGGAACATTAACCCAGTAACATATGAGATCAAGTAGAACTTTCATGCCTATGATTTTCAAATAGTTTCAGAATAAGACTAAATGAGTTTATCAATCCCCAGTGAGAATAATAAACAGGCAGAACTGCAAAGTTAGTTTATAGTGCCCATGTAGCTGGTCATCACACCAACAATAATGGATTTACCCCCCACAACTCTTCTGAGAGGCTAGGTGGTACTACTATATCCATTTTACAGATGGGGAGACTGAGGCTTGGACAATGCTGTGACTTGTGCAAGGTCACACAGAAAATTTGCAGCAAATCCAGATCCCTTGAGTCCCAGTCCAATATCTGAACCACAAGACCATCCTTCCATTCATTGATGATGCTATATACCAGTTTGGCAAACTCAGGACAATTAGCTACCAGGAGAGGGGTAGTAATTAGTCCCAGAGGGGTTAAAAGGCCTCTCCCTATCCGTTGAGGGGAGATAGCCATGGAGAAATAAGGTTCAGCTGGAACAGGGGTTACCAGAGAACTAATTAGCTTCAGCTGGCCCCAATTGCTGGGGACCTTTTTAAACCCTCCCTGGCAGGGAAGCAGGGTGGAGTGAGAGAAGTAGAGTAGCTGCCAGAGAGTGGGTGCAGCAGGACTCTGAAACTCTTCCTGCAAGGAAGATTGCACTCTCCCCAGAAGGAGAGAAAAACAGAGCAAGGGACTGACCGAGAAAGGATCAGCCATACCCTGCGTGACTGGGAAGGACTTTTGCTTTGCCCAAGTCTGTGGCTCCAAGGCAACAAGGGACTGAGCCAGCAGAGGAGAAGCAGGTACTTTGCCACACCAGCTATTGACGTTTAGAGGAACCATTTGTTGGCTGCATTTTGTTGGCAGTGAAACAATATGATCAAAGGGCCATAAGAAGGAAGCTGTTCTACGAGCAAACACGTGGCCCAACACTTGCAGGCTGGAATGAGGGACCACATTAATGACTGCCAAAAAGCCACTGGCTACTTTGAGAGGAGAACCTTTGGAGGTTAGAGTAGATGACCCTTGCAGTCCCTTCTAATTCTATGATTCTGTTGTTCTGTTGTGGTTTCAGGGTCCATAGAGAAGTCTCCTGAAACAAACAGGGGGTGGGGCAAAGAAGAAAGTGGATGGATTATATGGTCTTAATGACAGAAGTCCCCCTCTCCTGTCCTTTGGCTCTCAGTACCTGAGGAGCGTGGCTGTGTAGCTAGTCGTGATAAATCAAGGCCAACTGCGCAACGTAGAAGGCTAAGGAAAAGAGAGCATTTCAGATGCTACGTCTGATCATTCACTTTCTGTTGTGCAGAAGTGTTGTTATGAGGAAAAGTGTAGAAACTGGAGCCAGGAAAATCTATCAGGTCATCTTGTCCATCTCCCTTTCAGCAAGAGAGGCTCTCAAAGAATAGAAGGTAGGAATTACATGAAATAAGTTCCAGAGTCATTAACAGTCTGTAGAAGTAATATGAGTCAATAAGTAAAATTAAGGTAGATGTGGTCATTATTTTGCCATTTAGGTATTGGTGTGTATATGCCAAGATATTAGTGCCAGGCAGGTTCTAATATTTCCTGGTCATGTCCATAGTAAAAGTCATAAAGAGTCCTCATTCAATAGGATAATGAGGCAGTTAATGGAGGATCTAGCTACCTGCTCTGTATTTTAGAGCTTTTAAACAGAATAGCTCTAATATGGTAATGAAAGCTGGTATCCAGCCAAAAAAAAAAAAAGACATTTCTTTACAGGACAAAAAGGTGACAGTGGTTCTTCCAAGCTCATGCCATGCTTAAGAGTGGCAGTGAACAAAGAAGAGATAACGTATCACAAGGAATATTGCATTTCTGGAACTTTTATCAAGACTCACCTCAGTTACCCAGGCTGAAGTTAAGGGAAGAATTCTATTTTATTCTTTATCATGATTATTTAATGTAGGCAGCTGTCGTCAATCAGTATATGTTAAAGATTAGTGGCCTTGACCCTTAGTTTGACAGCATGGGGCTGCAACAGGCTGGTAGTGTTTTCCTGAAATGTCTCATCCTGATAGCAGGTGTTGATCCTACTGGAGAATGTTAAGTGGATTCTGCAGAGTTACCCATGCCAATGGTAGCTTATTAGACCCACTCAGATATAAGGAAGCAGCTCTCTAAAGAGTGAGAAGTAAGATGCAGGCTGAGCAACACACTCTTACCAGTTACATCATGATGTGACCATGGTCCTCAGGGATGATCTGTATTCCCCATACTGGTTCTGAGAGGGCTGAATTAGCCCAGGTGGGTCCCAACAACCAATTAAGCAGCAAAAGATGGAGATATAGGCTGAGTGGCAAGCCTTGATTAGAGATGGGCTCAGCTAGTATAAACCCAGGAAGCTGGCAACAGAAAAAGTGGCTGTGAGGAAGTTTGAGATCACTCTCTGTTTAGTAGAGAGAGAAGGTGAGAACCCAAGGAAAGAGTAGGGCACTTAATTCCCTGCTGTATAGTAGACTGTACATTCCTCCCTGCCTGATGACTGTCAGTCACAGAAAGCTGCTCCATTCCCATATACATGTATTCAGCATTTTTTCAAATAAAAAAATATGTATTTGGCCTGATAATTCCAAGCTCTTTAAATACACATCATTTAAAACAATAGCACTTCTCTGGTACATCTGCCGATCCAAACTGAGAGCCTCTGGCTCTGTTTTTCTTCCCTCTGAACCCCTTTTCTCAAAACGTGAATTGCTACAGCATCCCTGCACATCTCATTATCTGCTGGCCTTCTAGCACTATGCTGCAGTAGAGGTGCAGTCTCTCGGGATTCTTGTTTTCTGAGGTGATGGGGCCGGGCCATCAAGTAGAGGCAATGCTATACGCTGGAGTTTCTAGGGAGAGGGTGTTTTGCTGCTTCTGCCAAAAACAATTAATTGAGCATGAATGAACTTAACCTAGAGTAGAGAGGAGGGAAGCCCCCAAAATAGGGAATGTGGTAAGACAGGTCTTAGGACCCCTCTCTGCATTTGCCTCTCAGTTCAGATGAAGACAAGACTCCCACATTTAAATGTCTGGAGCACAGATCCCCTGTACAAATGTAAAAAGCCTATTAAAAATAAGCAACATCATCCTATTTGTTCCAAGGGACATTTAGCTCGCCCAAGGATTTTTGGTTCGAAACTGAAAAAATTACACTCAATATTTTTTCCTGAGAAATATAATATTTGCCACACACCTGAAAGGGTTAATGAAAAACCTTGTTTCATGCCCCTGACTTTGTCTTCCCTTCCCCCCCTCCTCGCCATATTCTTCCTTCCCTTGCTGAATCCATTTGCAAATATCACTTGTCTGCATATTGTCACTAGCTGCCTGCCCATCCATTTATCAAGTGCCTGCAGCTCAGTGCAGACTTGCCCTGTCCTCCCTGCTCCATTGTTTCTCTTGACCCAGGGGAAGGGGTGTGTGTGAAGTAGGGAGGGGAAGAGGGGTCTCTCCCACAGCAACAGTACCATGGTCATGGGCAAAGACAGGATGGGACAGGGAGAGAATGCAGCTGAGAAGATGCAATTATACTGGAAGACTGACAGCTCTCTCCCTCCCCCTCTGGCACTGACAGATGACCTTGCAGGGACAGCAGCCCTCGGTCTCCCCACAGACATTAGCTGATATAATGGGCTAGACTGGACATGCCATATTAAGAATGCAGGAGGCTAGGTGAATCACCTCTGCTTAGTGAAAATAAACTTCACCATTTACTTGCATAATAGGTTTCTCATCAAACTTGTACACTTGTTTCTCAGTAACCCTACAGCAAAATGATCATGGAGTTTGAACACAACATTTATCAAGTCCTAATGAATAACATAATTACCACTTTATGCAAAACAGAGCTCATTTGCATTTGTGAATATTTAACTATTAAAAACAACGCTTTGATCTTGAATAAAAATATGTATTTCACATAATCATAGCCTTATGGAACATGAAATCTCCAATGTTTTTACCTTATAGTTTCACTACACTTGAGTTTTCTGTTTGAACCTGCTCCGTAGGGACTCTATCTAAAGAGTGCCTTCCCTGAGGATGTCCACTGGGGTCTCTCTGCAGCTGTCATCATGGCTGGGTGCATTGGGCCAACCATCCAGGTCACTCCATCTCTGATCATGGCAAACTTCCTTCATTTCACTTGCTTTTCCTTTCTCTTGTCCACTTTGTTTGCACAGTGAATGCTGGTCCCTCTGGGCACGATGCCCAGACTGGCTGAGTTTTAGTTCATTATGTACAGTGTCCCAGATACTGCCGTGAGATGGGTGCTTTATAAATTAATTACAAAATAAAGAAATAAATCTGACTCCTCTGCATATGTAAATCATGCCACAGTGAGATGTATTTCTCTATTAGGCAGTGAAATATGGCAGCAGATGACATAGCATAGGCCTTTAAGGGGATAATTTCATGATCCACTAGTACAGCCTGGTCACTCCGGTGATGCAAACCAGATGGCGCGTACTGGTAAATTTGGCCCCTATATAATGAAAATGGAAATCTAGGGGGTGGTGAAGTAATGGGGGTATAGTCATTCTTTTCACACGCTGACTCTTCTCTCTGTTCTGTGTCTCATGCATTCACAATAACAATTATGTTTTAAGAAATCCTATATTTATAAATATAACCCCAATCCATTTAACCAATAACATCTTGTGTTAATGAATCAAGTACATTAATAACAACAACAAGCGTCTTGTTTGCTTCACAGGCATTCATGGATTAGGGCCCCAAGTCAGCACATTTAAGCACGTGCCTCTCTTTAAACACAGGAGGAGTGCCAGTGACATCAGTAAAACTACTCTTGTGCTTAAAATTAGGCATGTGTGGCAGTACTTTGTTGAACTGGGAAATTGCCCCTGTGATGTGAGTATGGTACAGCTTCCATGGGGAACCTGAAGTATGGAGGTTCAGAGGTGTTAAGGCCTAATTTTTTCAACTTGTGTGCTTAGTGGTAGACATTGAAATCTCTGGCTGGCCCCTAAATAAAAGTCGGCTGATTTTCAGAAGTGCTGACCACCCACTATTCCCAATGACTATAATGGGAGTTATGGGCTCTTAGGACCTCTGAAAATTAGGTTACTTCTAAGCAGGGGCCTATATATGGATTTAAGCTCCTACTCTCAGGTGCCAACTTTGATTATAAACTCTTTGGGAAAGGGACTTTGTCTCCTTCTATGTAATATACAGCATAAATCACACCGAGAGTTCCATAAATCAGACTTCATCAGATCACTGAGATGATATCAATGACTTGGAGAGGGAGGGGCCAAGGCACTGCCACAGGAATAGGGTAGTAAAAAAGTTTGCCTTGTCATCAAGGTGCCATGTGCCTGCATATGTACATGTGCTAGAGGTGGGTCCAAAACAAATGCCTGAACCAAATCGCTCTGAAATCTGGGTTGCTTGGAATTCAGATGCAGGCCAGGCCCTGTCTAGCAAATGCATGTTCCAGAAGAAAATAAAACATTCAGCAAATAGTTCACACTGAATGGGGGCAAGGCTCCTCTGCTGTCCTAGCCCTTTTGATTTATTCTAACAGAGGTAAAATTAAAATAGATTCATCAACAAAATAAAAGGAATCAACTCTAACCACAGCTGTCTGATGCCCTATCCAAATACAAAATGATATTTCATTTGTTTCCAAATAACCTATCAAATAAAAACAAAAAACTGCATTCTTTAAATCAGTGAATCCACAGCTATGCCTGTAGATTCCCTTTCAGTCCTGTAGGACAGCCTGCCTCTTCTCCGGTGCTTTTGCCCATTGGCATTGATACTCTGTTTGCAGAAAGGCTCCCTGATCTTTGCATCTTTACAAGTTATTTCCTGTACTAAAGATTACATGGTATGTTCAGCTGTTGACCCAAGAACAGAGGACTGAAAAAGAGTAAAAAGACTTAAAGGGAATCCTAACAATTTTTACAACAGAACTTGGCTTTACATCAAGCACTGGGAGATGATTTTCTTCAAATCAGTGAATGTCTCTTAGCGTGTATAAGTCTGTGTTAAGCTGTCATCTTTCAACACAGTTATACTTAAGAGTTTACAGAGAACACAACTAGACTACTAGTGCTACTTCTATATTTTTGAGAGAATAGCCAAAATCATTAAACCTATTTTGAGTGGCTGACTATTGTGGCTACCTGGAAGATACAAAGCTTGTAGTCTTGGTGCATTTTTTTCCAAAATCACTTTGTTAGGCTACGTTCATATTTAGATTTGATAAGAGTGCACTGAGAGTGAAGGGGGAGATGACAACATAAAATTTATGCATGAGCATATTGATTCAAAACATGTAGTAAATGAGTGTGGCAAATGGAAGGAGTGTTTGATGCTGACACTCATTTATCAAAAATTATAAAACAAGGAGACCCAGATGTTACAACTGTAGGAATGTTAAAAATGTCATCATTTGCTTTCCAGACAAGAAAAGCCATGGAAGGTCAGGCCAAACATACTTTGGTTTCATGCTGAGCAGGAACGGTTCAGAACCTTTCTTTTTTAATGTGCAGTATCCATTACCAATGGATGTCAGAGATTCGCTTATATTAATGTTTTTACTTAAAGGTGGAAAAATATCCATGGCAAAGTACCAACATATGTATGTAGAGGGAAAGATGGAGCTATGTATACAGGAGATGAGGCTTTTATTTTGACCAGCTAGTAACAGTAAATTAAGTTTTATTCAGCTGTCTTCTAGTCCCAGAGTCAGAGCATTGTACTAAAAAATTGGAAACTTTTGTATGATGTGTATGAAAAATGTTCTGGAATCCTCTACTTAAGGAGGGTGAGCAAGCCAACCCTGCTTTCAGCTAGGAGTGAATGTATCTGTACAGTGGTGCATTTATGTGTGCATAAATTGTAAAATATGTGTTTTTTTGTCTGTGCACTGCTTAGCCTGGGGCTGTGGTCCAGGGCTGGGGCTTCTAGGTGTTACTGCAATACATATAAATAATAATAAGTAAGGATAAGATTTTGTCATGGAACGCGTGGATTCCTTGCCTTTCAGAGACCTCTGTGACATTTTCCACTTCAGCCCCATGCCCCAGGGCAGCAGGACCAGAGCTGTCAGCAGCCGAGAGGGCCCTAGAGCTCTGAGCCATGGGCCCTGGAGCTCTGAGCTGCTGCAGGCAGTGGGGGCCCCACAGCGGTCAGTAGCCACCATGAGTGGTGGGGGCTGGAGCTGTTAGTCCCTCCTCCCAGCAGTCAGCCTTGCCTTCCTTATTTTTATTAAAAGTCACAGATAGATCATGGGCTCCTGTGAACTTTTGTTTATTGCCCACGACCCGTCCACGACTTTTACTAAAATAACTGCAACAAAATCTTAACCTAATAATAAATGAAGTGCAAGATATTAGACAGTGGAGAACCATTTTGATTGTTTGCAAAGTGCTCCCTACACATAGCAATGTCTTGAAAACTTGCCAGCTTTGCTCAAAATGGGACACACCAAGGAGCAGTGTGCAGGACTTAGGTGACAGTGCGCAGGCCCGGCAGCAGAAATTTAGGCACTTGGGATAGGAACATAGGTGCTTAGAGACTTTAGGTGCCTACAGAATTAGGTGAGACCTTAGTGGGGGTTATAAGGATCTAAATTTTGGACTTAGGCACCTAACGAAGGACAGAGGTGCCTAAATCACTTTGTGGCTCTAGCCTCTTTGGGGCAAGGACTGTGTCTTTCAATGTCTTTGTACAGCGTGCAGCACAATGGGACCATGCACCTGATTGTGGCCTCTGGTCACTGCACTAAGATAAATATTAGCTAAAAGAATAATAATAAGATCAGCTCTGTTCCATAAATCTGTAGCCTTGTATTTTTCTTGTATATAAAGTAAAACATAGTAGGCTACCCAAAGATTCTTGTCTTGGCATTGTCTGCTTACACTCAGGCTTTGTCTCCACTAGGGATCTGCCCCAGTTACAACCTTGGTAACTAGCCACTAGTGTTGCTGCACCAGTGTAGCCCACAGTGTAGACAGGCAAAGCCACTATTTGCACTGGCAAATTTACTCCTTGGAACCACAAAGGCAAGTGCAAATAGCCGCTTTCCTTGTCTATAGAGATTTTACTGACACAACTATGCCATAACTGGCCACTAATGACTGTAACTAAGGTAAATCCCCCAGTGTAGACAAAGCCTTCGAAATTATGGTTTCCTTTTACTGCCTTTTCTTTGTTTCGATATTTTCTATGCTTCTTCAAAATAACCAATATTTTATAGCAGAATTAAGCTTTGCTTCTCTAAACCTATATATTAGAAATGGCTGATAATGGTTCGGCTGATAATGGTTATGAGGCGTGCAGTGAAGAAATGGCACAAAACACTGGTTTAGAACTGTAGTTAAAATGTTCAGCTACCTCGGTGGAGAAACATCTTGTTGTGTATTTAATTATAGAAATGCAACCTGTGAGAGGTTTTGGAATAGAGCCTCTTGCATTTTGGTATTGGTGAATTTTAGTCTATTCTATCGCTTTGTTGAACCTACTAAATATGAAATTTCATTAATGATACAAAAAGTGGAAAGGCAATATAATGCAGAAGTGTTTGGAAGTGATTTTAAAGATAGTGGGAGAAATTACAGATTTTACGTAAGAACCCAGACAATTACTGCAGAACAAAAGGCTGCTTGCAAGAAGTTTAAGAATAAACTTTGAACTCAGACTGTTAATTGACACATCAGCAAATGAGACATTTTTTATTATACAGAAATTCTGAAAGAGACTTTTACTGCTTTTGTCAATTAACCAACAGTAAAGGTCACAACAGCCCTGGGGCATTATTCCTACTGGTACCACCTCTTTGATTTTGGCCTGGTCCACACTACAGCGTTAAACAGCGTTAAATCGATTTAATGCTGTACCCGTCCACACTACAAGGCACTTTAAATCAATTTTAAGGGCTCTTAAAATCGATTTCTGTACTCCTCCCCAATGAGAGAAGTAACCCTAAAATCGATAGTACTATATCGATTTAGGGTTAGTGTGGACAGAAATCGAAGTTATTGGTCTCATTCTTTTACTGAGCTACCCAGAGTGCACCGCTCCGGAAATCGATGGTAGCCTAGGACCATGGACACACACCACCGAATTAATGTGCCCTAGTGTGGACGCATAAAATCGATTTTATAAAACCAGTTTTATAAAACCGGTTTTAATAATTTTGATTTTATGCTGTAGTGTAGACGTGGCCTTAGAGATAGAAGAGTTAACCTAAAGACACTCAGGACAGATACCGAAAGAAATAAAGCTACTGTGAGCTTCCTAACACCATCTACTGGATCCAGGAAAGAGTGCAGAGATGTGTCACCTAAGCAGTTAATTGGTTTATGACATATAACCTGAGGATGAGTGATGCTGAAAACGTGCCACTCCAATTGGAAGGTGACAAAAGCTTTTGTAAGGGATGGACCTGACCCTTGAATCCCGGTGAAAGGGAAAGATTCACATGAAAGACTACACACAAAGACCCAGATCCTCAAAAGTATTTAGGCACCTACTGTCCATTGATTTCAATGGAAGTTAGAAACTTAAAAACCTTTGAGGATCTGGGCCTATGAGCATTTGTCAGCACCTGAAATGTGAGCATGTGAAGAGTTCATCTGAACTTCATGTGCATATGAAGATGCATCATATCTCTGGAGAAATTACCCTCTCTTCTCTCTGGAGAGAGAGAATTTAAGATCATAACAGCACAGTGTGGAAGAGTTTCTTTCAGGCCTTCATGTTTAGGTCATTAGCAGTTGGTTAGGATCTATAACCTTCACATTAACTAAAAGTAAAGGAAAGTTCTTTCCTGAAGTAAAAAGAACTAGACCCTTCCCTGAAGCCAGCAAGCTGAGATTCATGGAACAAAGAAAGCTGTGCCAGAACTGTGAGACTGATTCTACACTAAGTACTATTAAGGGTTATGATATCCATCTAATATTCCTGGTCTGGTGAACTCTGTTCTCCAGTGGCCAACCTTAGAGTGCAAGTGTATTGTTGGCTTAAGAATTGGACCAATAGTAAAGCTGGTCAAATTTTTTAAATTTTTTCATGAAAAATTCTGAAATGAAAAACAACAATATTTTTCTTTTCATTTGATAGATTAGGCACCACCATCATTTCTTACTTCCCTTGTTTGCCTTTTTCTGTTGAAAAAAAGGGGGAGCTATGTAGAAGTGGGAGAAATGGGATATTTTCACACAGAAACAAAACTCAATTTTTGAAAAAAAATGTCTGAAATTTTTCATGGAAAAACAGAAACGTGGAAAATTTCAAATGAAACAAAAAAATGTTCATTCTTTCAAAATTCTTCATGAACTACACTTACCCTTTTCTGGTGAGCTGAAACCACTTGTAACTGAAAAGGTTTTTGGTCTGTAAAACTAGATCTTGTACCAGTAGGAACAATAACAATTTCCTTCATTTAGCGGTAGTCTCTCTTCCTCCAAATCACCACATATGGAAGAAAAAACAAAAGATGCTCAACTTAATAGTGCAGAGATTTCAAGCATTTAATTTTAGCCAAAAGGGAACCCCTTACAGAAGGTCTGAGACAATTAGAGCTGTGTCTTAGGATCACAAGATCTGATCAGATGTTTTGTCGCTTCATTGTCATACACGGCATTTGATCAAACACAAATACAACTATTTTTATTCTCTGTATATTAACACTGTTCAGTGTTTACCCTGCCTTCTTCTTCGCATTGTTTCTACTCTGCCATGCTTCATGTTAACACTGCACAGCAAAGACAGTGTGGTGTTTATCAACGGCACGTTAAATACATCACAGTTCCAAACTCTTGCCCCATTTTGTCACTTGCATATTTACTTTGCACCGTGGTTACACTATATTACTATCTTATGCATGTTAAAAAAGGGCAGTCTATTCATCTAAACATTACTTTAGTCTAGGTGCACTAATATGGTCCAAAGTCACATGGTATTCCAACTGCAACTGCATTGTTAAAGTGACATTTGAAACTGCTCACATTATCACTGTACTGTTATTGCAGCAGCATTATTTACCGTTTCTATACTAAGTGCGTCTCTTGAAATGGTTCTATTTATCAGATGATTATTTACTCTGCCTTCTTGTATTCTGTGCCCAGGCCCCAATTCTGCAAAGATACAGACGTGCTTAATTTTAGGCACATGAGAGCAGTCCCATTGCTAAGCAGCGAAACCTTACATGGTTTTGTTCCTTTGCTGTGTATTTAGCTTACCTGTTTTCAGCTACTAAGTAAAGATTTATTGAGATTGTTTTATTTTCCTGCTGGTTTTGATAATTAAGAAGTCAGTAATAATGTGAAAAACCTATTTGCTATTGAAATTTGTGAGTCACACACTTAATTTAAAATCAAGAGAAACTATTAACTTAAAATGAGGAGAAATTATTCCTGACAATATTCCCTAGAGGCCCCTGTCTCCAAATTGCAGTTTTTGTAATTTTTTGTAATTTTGTAATTATTTGGAAACCAAACACATGAAAGTCACCCTTTCAGGCTCACCGTGATGGAAATGGCTTTTTAGGGAAGCTGATAGCAGAGCTGGTCAGGAATTATTTCTCCCCTCACCTCCAAAGACTTTTAATGGAAACAAATTTGCATTTTGTTTTCATTACAGGTTCCCTTCAATTTGGGGGGAGGGGTTATCAAAACAGAAAAATCAAACATTTGTGTAGTTTCTGAGTTTTCTATGAAAAACCCACACATTCTGGTAAAAAATGGATTTTTATTTAAAGTTTCCATTCAGCTGAGAAGCCATTTTAAGTTAAAAAAAAAACATTTAAACAGAAAACATGTGACCAGTTGTAGCTGCTCTGTTATTGTTATTTATGATTTGTATTATTGCAGGATCCAGAGGTGGACCAGGACCCTGTTGTTGTAGGTGTTGTACAAATACAGAGCAAAAAGATGGCCCCTGCTCCAAAGAGCTTATCCCAAACATACATAGAGATTGTTTGTTAAGTGTTAGTCCAGGGTGATTATGAATTTAGCAAATGGAACAGCTAAATGAGTATCACTTTAGAAAATACTTAAACACTTCATTTGTTTCTCTGTGGTTTGCTCTTTGAAAGAAGGGACATCATTATTACTATTGTTTCTTCACATACTATGTGCCCTGCACTATTTGGATGTGGATTTACTTAATGTGGGGTGTAATATGTAGTGGTTCTTTGCCATGTCACCCTAATGCTTTCTTACATATTGATAAAAATTTAGATTCTTTTCATAATGACAGGTTTCAGAGTAGCAGCCGTGTTAGTCTGTATCCGCAAAAAGAACAGGAGTACTTGTGTCAGCTTAGAGACTAACAAATTTATTTGAGCATAAGCTTTCGTGGGCTACAGCCCACTTCATCGGATGCATGTCATGAGTAGATGCATGAGTAGAACCTCAGAGTTACGAATACCTCTGGATGGAGATTGTTCGTAACTCTGAAATGTTCGTAACTCTGAACAAAATGTTACGGTTCTTTAAAAAGTTTACAACTGAACACTGACTTAATACAGCTTTGAAACTTTACTATGCAGAAGAAAAATGCTGCTTTCTCCTTATTTTTTGTGTAGTTTACGTTTAACACGGTACTGTACAGTATTTGCTTTTTTTTTTTTTTTTTTTGTCTCTGCTGCTGCCTGATTGCATACTTCTGGTTTCAAATGAGTTGTGTGGTTGACTGGTCAGTTCATAACTCTGGTGTTCGTAACTCTGAGGTTCTACTAAACATGAATAAATAAAAAGTTCACAAAGGACCCTTTATTTTGTGAGTTTGGTTATATATAAGTAAGGAAGTTGCTTTCTCAAAATGGTGAAATTTCAAAGTAGTCTCTAAAGATACCCTCCACACAGGTGGAGTTAACAATTGCTGCAGAGTGCACAAGCCATGTGGGCTTAAGCTGGGAGAACAAGTGTAGAAACTTTTCCCTAAGTAATTTGAATACCTTTTTCTTTTTAAAATGGTCCATTGCCAAGAAGGGTGGGGACAATGGTGAGTTCCCCAAGAAGGAAGCGCCTGCTGTATGCCCGTGTCTATTAAAAGAGCATGCAGGGAGCAGGCCAAACCTGCAGCCACAAATTACTGGGAGCCCACCAGCACTCATATATTATTTACAATCCATTTGAAAGGTCTGAGTTTCACCTTAGAAGACAAAAGGAAAGAGTCCTTTGAATAATTCCTAACAGAACTTAAGCTAAATGAGCCAAACCTGCAACTATGGAAAGTTAACAGATTCGATTATATGGGATCAAATTGTAACAGGAATCAGAGATCCAAAGCTGCAAGAAAACAAAAAACGATTGGAAGCTATGGCTCTCGCTTTGGATAAAGCAGTAAGACTGGATCAGGCAGCAGAAATCAAACAGAATAAAGAGAGGGGAACAGGACACTGCCGCTCTGGATAAAGTGACAAGAGAGGAAAAAGCCTGGCAAACTAAGTCAGTGGAGAACAAAAAATACAGAGAGGCATGAAAAAGCAAAGCACAAGAGTTTGCAGGAGACAGCTTCAAGGATTGCACAAGATGTGAACACAAACACAGACCTCAACATTGCCCAGCTTTTGGTAAGTGTGGCAATACTTGTAAGAAATACAATCATTTAGCCAATGCTTTTATGCTTGCAACAGGATCAACAATTGCAGACAAGGAAGCAAAGCATGCATGTTGATGAAGTAATCCAGGAAGAGAGCACAGACAACAGCACAGAAGATGAGTTCTATGGAGAAGCTGTATCTGAAGAGGGAGGAACAGATGAATGGCAAAAATCTTTAGAAACCAATGGGACTCTTTTAATTTACAAATTAGGCACTGGTGCTCAGGTAAATGCAGTTTCCGATATTAATGTTAAAGGGTTGAAAAAAAAACCTAGGGAACATGGTGAGTGAACAGGTTATAATGGGAAAGTCATTCCTATTTGAGGTACATGTGTGCTAAAAGTGAAGGGAAAAGATCAAATAGAATTGATAAAGTTTGTGATAATTCAAGGGAATAAAGCACCTACATTTAAAATATGCCACTCTCTTGGGCTGAACAAAGAGTGCACATGGTATAGGAGATAGGGAACATGTCCAGAGCATTTGATAAAACTGTATTAGAAGGAGAGGTGGACAGACACAGTGTTTGTCGGCCTCATACAAAAGAATTGTCCTGTCTCAGAAAGGAAGTGAAATGAATTAGTTGAGGCCACAGCTAACGATAAGACTTTACAGAGGGTAATTAATGCTATTACCACAGGGCGGCCAGGACTTTACATACCATGTCCATACTTTCAGTTCAAAGAGGAACTGTCTGTCATTGACGGCGTATTGTTTAGAGGAAATAGGTGTTACAAGCTGACACGCCCACAAGAATACATGAAGGACACTTGGGTATGGAGAAACATAAATGCAGAGCCAGAGAGATACTGTACTGGCCACAAATGAACAATGAGAAAGAGAAAAATGATAATGTGTGAAACATGTCAAATATCAATCTAAACAGAAAAAAGAGCCTACACTGATGAACAATGAACAGTTAAGAGCATGGTCTAAAGTTGGTGTGGATTAATTTTCTTATGCAGGTAAAGACTATGTATTGATGTTGGACTCTTAGTCTCATTATCCAGAGGTTGTTTATTAAAAAATACCACAACAAAACATGTAATAATGCACATGAAATCCATATTTTCCAGGCATGGAATCCCTGAAGTTATCATATCTGATAATGCTCCACAGTTCGATGGACATGAATTCAGAACTTTGCTGGAGAGAATGGGTTTAAGCATTGAGTTTCAAGGCTGAGGAATCCTCAGTCCAAGGTCTTGTAATGAATGGTGTGAAAATTGTTTAACGACTTTTTCAAAAGGCCACTAACTCAAGTGCAGATCCATATTTGGCTATACTGAATTATAGAGCAGCACCAGTGAGTCATGGACTGTCATCTGCCAAGAGATTGTTTGGCAGGAAGTTGAGAACAAGACTCTGACTTAGCCGTAATCCTGACTTAGATGTCCCTAAGCAACATGATAAGTGTATACAAAAGACGAATCATGACTAGGGCCCTAACAACTTCACAGTCATGAAAAATGCCTCACGGACCATTAAATCTGGTCTTTTGTGTGGTTTTACCCTATACAATACAGACTTCACGGGGGAGACCAGCATTTCTCAAACTGGGGTCCTGACCCAAAAGGAAGTTGCAGGAGGGCCAAAAGGTTATTTGAGGGGAGGGGGAGTCACGGTATTTCCACCCTTACTGCTGCGCTGCCTTCAGAGCTGGGCAATCGGAGAGTGCTGACAGAAGTCCGAGCTCTGCAGGCAGCAGTACAGAAGTAAGGGCGGCATGATATGGTATTGCCATCCTTACTTCTTTGCTGCTGCTGCTGGCGGCAGCTCTGCCTTCAGAGCTGGGCTCCTGGCCAACAGCCTCTGCTCTCTGGCTGCTCAGCTCTGAGGCAGCACCACCACATGAACAGCGAAAAAGTAAGGGTAGTAGTATCACAACCCCCGCTACAATAATTTTGCAAACCCCGTCCCCCACAACTCCTTTTTAGGGTCAGGACCTGTTTGCCAGAAGCAATGAGTGACAGGGGATGGATCACTTAATGATTACCTGTTCTGTTCATGCCCTCTGGGGCACCTGGCACTAGCCACTGTCGGAAGACAGGATACTGGACTAGATAGACCTTTGGTCTGACACAGTAGGGCCATTCTTATGTTCTTATGACCCCTTACAATTACAATACTATGAAATTTCAGATTTTAATAGCTGAAATAATGAAATTTACAATGTAAAAAATCCTGTGACTGTGAAATTGACCAACATGGACCGTGAATTTGGTAGGGCCCTAATCATGACAGAGGGTCCAGTGTCTTAGCGCCTTTGAATCCTGGGGATGCTGTGCAGATTCAGGATGGTACTTGCTGGGCTCAGAGAGCAGTAGTGACTCATGAGGTGAGCCCTTGATCTGAAGAAGGACAGACTCCTGAAGGAAATAAGTTTCAGAGGAACAGGAGACACCTGCAACATCTTCCTGAAGAAGATGGGAATAAGGAGGCAGACTCTTCACTGCCAGCTACAGGACAAAACACTGAGAAAACCACCGAGGAACCATCAGACCAGCAAACAGAGCAGTCTGTTGATTCAGCTAGTGCAAGAACTGACGTGGTGCCCCATAGATCTAACAGACTGTGCAGAGCACCTGAAAGACTCATTGAGCACTGCAGCAAAGTTGAGAATGTTATGGCATTTGTAGAGAAACAGTTGGTACATATGTTAAATGGTTGGGATTGCTTTTGCTGGGAAGGGGAGATATTAGGAGTATGTATTGTGCCTTTAAGAGCAGAGGACTTTATTTTATGTATTGTGCCTTTAAGAGCAGAGGAAGAACTGGTTGGAAGCAGTCTAGAGGCAGATCACCAGATACACAGCTAGGAGCACATGGCTCTCCTTTGTCTTATGTAACTGTGTTTTAGTTCTAATAAAGCCTTATTTCTAAAAGTCCAGACTGTGCCTCTTACTTATGAATACACAAGACAACGCAATGGTAAAGGAAAGTATTAAAATCTTTCCTCATTAGGAGTAAGTGGGTCAACATGGCAACACGGTGGGAGGATAAAATCTGTCTGCATCAGAAATCCTTCTCTCTGCAGCCCTACAGATGCCCCATGACAGGTAAAAGTTAGGTCGTGAGAGAAGCTTGCCTACATAACCTGCTGCCACAAGATTCCGTCAGGAGACAAGACCCATTGGGAGAATGGCTTGCAACAGCATTGAAGATAGACTTTGCATGCAGTGTCAGCTGTACTTTGGATCAACATTTCTGGTTCACCAAATTGTTTTTAAAGGAGCTGGAATGTGGAAGGATAATGGGGCAGTTGATTAAGCACCAAAGCTACATATAATGGGGTTCTCAATGAGTGCAATTAGAACAGGGGTGGGAAAATTACATCCCACGGGCCGGATTCGGCCCATCACGGCTTTCAATCCAGGCCGCAGGATTGCCAGCCCCGGCGTGCACTGGGGCTAAGACAGGCTCCCCACCTGCCCTGGCCCCGTGCTGCTCCCGGAAGCAGCCAGCACCACATCCCTACAGCTCCTGCCCTGCCCTCGCCTGCAGGCAAACCCCCCCCCGCAGCTCCCATTGGCCGGGAACAAGGAACCGTGGCCAATGGGAGCTTAGGGGGTGGTACCCACAGGTGAGGGCAGCACACTGTGGAACTGTCTGTCCCACCCTATCCCCAGGAGCCACTGACAGACATGCTGGCCACTTCCAGGAGCAGCGTGGGCCCAGGGCAGCCAGGGAGCCCCTCCTGCACCCTACACCCAACCCCCTGCCCTGAGCCCCCTAACTCCCTGCCTTGAGCCTCTTGTCACACCCCCTACATCACAACCTCCTGCCCTGAGCCCCTTCCTGCACACCATACCCCTTCCTGCACACCACACCCCCTGCCCTGAGCCACTTCCTGCACATGTCTCCCTCCAACATCCCAACCCCCTACCTTAGTCCTACATTCATGGCCTGCATCCAATTTCCCCACCCAGATGTGGCCCTCAGGCCAAAAAATTTGCCCACCCCTGAATTAGAACAACTCAGGAGATTCTCAGGATTCCCTCATTATTATTAATTATTGGTTATTATTATTTCTTTATTTGCTATCGCAGCAGAGCACAGAGACCCCAATCCAAGAACACAGCTCCATTGTGGTGGGAGCTTTACAGACATTCATAACTTGAATCCAACAGGAGCGTAAACAAATAATTACACTGGTCATTCTTTGGCAGGAAATGGGGCAGAGGCAAAAATCTACATTTTAGTAAAGAAACAGCATGGAGTTACCTTCTACACAGACTGCCCGTCGCCTTGCTCCCTGCTGGAAATTCTTCTCAAAGGGGTGACCAGGCTAGAAAAATAAGGGGCAGACACTCCAAGTCACCCCTGTCACCCTCCCTGCCCATCACATTCACTGAACCGACAGAGACAGAGGAAGCAGCCGTTGGAGGGGTCCTAACCTAGAGTTTGGTCAGTCACATTTCTGAAAGCTCGTGGTGAGAAAACTTTGTTCTGAATCTAATATAGTTTGTTAAGTTAGGCACCAGTAAGCATTTTATCTTTCTTGTAACCATTTCTGACTTATGCTTCATTACTTGTACTCATCAAAATCTCTCTCTTTGCAGTTAACAAACTTGCTTTATTTTTTTAATCAAGCTAGTGTGCTCAAGTTGAAGTATCTGGGTAACTCCACTTGGAGTAACAGTTGTGTGCATATTATTCCCTTAAAGGAATAATGGATTCCATATATGAATACTGTCCAGGAGAGGGCTGGGCAGTACAGGATGTACATTTCTGGGGGGAAATCTAGGACAGGGAGTGTTTTGGGGTCACCTCATGGTAATCTTTAAGGCTGATAAGAGTCAAGGTGTGGCTAGCTAGCTGCAACACACAGAGACACAGAATCATAGAAGATTAGGGTTGGAAGAGACCTCAGGTTATTATCTAGTCTAACTCCTTGCTGGAAGCAGGACCAACCCCAGCTAAATCATCCCAGCCAGGGCTTTGTCGAGCTGAGCCTTAAAAACCTCAAAGGAAGGAGATTCCACCACCTCCCTAGGTAACCCATTCCAGTGCTTCACCATCCTCCTAGTGAAATAATTTTTCCTAATATCCAACCTAAACCTCCCCCACTGCAACTTGAGAACATTACTCCTTGTTCTGTCATCAGGTACCACTGAGAAAAGCCGAGCTCCATCTTCTTTCAAACCCCCCTTCAGATAGTTGAAGGCTGCCATCAAATCCACCCTCATGCTTCTCTTCTGCAAACTAAATAAGCCCAGTTCCCTCAGCCTCTCCTCATAAGTCATGTGCAGGCCCCTAATCAGCTTAGCTGGGAATGACTTACATGCCAGAGGCTACAGCAGCAAGGCATTGTTAAGGGCACCCCAAGTTACAGGGCAGTGGTGACACAGATACTCATTGGCCTGAATTGTACCCAATATGTTCTAGAGCAAAGTTCCCATGGCACATGTATGTAAGGAAATAAGGCTTGTGGTTTGTTTGTTCTAATTCCAATACACCAGGTAATTTTCATCTATTGCAGGGGTAGGCAACCTATGGCATGCGTGCCAAAGGTGGCACACAAGCTGATTTTCAGTGGCACTCACACTGCCAGGGTCCTGGCCACTGGTCCGGGGGGCTCCGCATTTTAATTTAATTTTAAATGAAGCTTCTTAAATGTTTTAAAAACCTTATTTGCTTTACATACAACAATAGTTTAGTTATATGTTATAGACTTATAGAAAGAGACCTTCTAAAATCATTAAAATTTATTACCGGCACGTGAAACCTTAAATTAGAGTGAATAAATGAAGACTCGGCACACCACTTCTGAAAGGTTGCCGACCCCTGATCTATTGTATTTATGTTTGCCTGCCCTTTCTATTCCCAGCCAGAAACCAGAAGTGCGTTAGAAGAGATGTTAAGAGTAACAAGAAGGATTTCTTCAACAAGAAGAAAGTCAAGGAAAGTGTGGGCCCCTTACTGAATGAGGGAGGCAACCTAGTGACAGAGGATGTGGAAAAAGCTAATGCACTCAATGATTTTTTTGCCTCTGTCTTCACAAACAAGGTCAGCTCCCAGACTGCTGCACTGGGAAGCACAGTATGGGGAGAAGGTGACCAGCCCTCTGTGGAGAAAGAACTGGTTAGGGACTATTTAGAAAAACTGGACGAGCACAAGTTCATGAGGCCGGATGAGCTGCATCCAAGGGTGCTAAAGGAGTTGGTGGATGTGATTGCAGAGACATTGGCCATTATCTTTGAAAACTCATGGCGAATGGGGGAGGTCCCGGATGACTGGAAAAAGGCTAATGTAGTGCCCATCTTTAAAAAAGGGAAGAAGGAGGATCCGGGGAACTACTGGCCAGTCAGCCTCACCTCAGTCCCTGGAAAAATCATGGAGCAGGTCCTCAAGGAATCAATTCTGAAGCACTTAGAGGAGAAGAAAGTGATCAGGAACAGTCAGCATGGATTCACCAAGGGCAAGTCATGCCTGACTAACCTAATTGCCTTCTATGAGGAGATAATTGGGTCTGTGGATGAGGGGAAAGCAGTGGATGTGTTATTCCTTGACTTTAGCAAAGCTTTTGATATGGTCTCCCACAGTATTCTTGCCAGCAAGTTTAAGAAGTATGGGCTGGACAATTGGACTATAAAGTGGATAGAAAGCTGGCTAGATCGTCGGGCTCAAAGGGTAGTGATCAAAGGCTCCATGTCTAGTTGGTAGCCAGTTTCAAGTGGAGTGCCCCAAGGGTCGGTCCTGGGGCCGGTTTTGTTCAATATCTTCATTAATGATCTGGAGGATGGCGTGGGCTGCACCCTCAGCAAGTTTGCAGATGACACTAAACTGGGAGGAGTGGTAGATACGCTGCAGGGTAGGGATACGATACAGAGGGACCTAGACAAATTAGAGGACTGGGCCAAAAGAAACCTGATGAGGTTCAACAAGGACAAGTGCACAGTCCTGCACTTAGGATGGAAGAATCCCATTCACTGTTACAGACTAGGAACCGAATGGCTAGGAAGCAGTTCTGCAGAAAAGGACCTAGGGTTTACAGTGGACGAGAAGCTGGATATGAGTTAACAGTGTGCCCTTGTTGCCAAGATGGCTGATGGCATTTTGGGTTGTATACGTAGGGACATTGCCAGCAGATCGAGAGATGTGATCATTCCCCTCTATTCAACACTGATGAGGCCTCATTTGGAGTACCGTGTCCAGTTTTGGGCCCCACACTACAAAAAGGATGTGGAAAAATTGGAAATAGTCCAGCAGAGGGCAACAAAAATGATTAGGGGGCTGGAGCACATGACTTATGAGGAGAGGCTGAGGGAACTGGGATTGTTTAGTCTGCAGAAGAGAAGAATGAGGGGGGATTTGATAGCTGCTTTCAACTACCTGAAAGGGGGTTCCAAAGAGGATGGATCAAGACTGTTCTCAGCGGTAGCAGATGACAGAACAAGGAGTAATGGTCTCAAGTTGCAGTGGGGGAGGTTTAGGTTGGATATTAGGAAAAACTTCACTCGGAGAGTGGCGAAGCACTGGAATGGGTTACCTAGGGAGGTGGTGGAATCTCCTTCCTTAGAGGTTTTTAAGGTCAGGCTTGACAAAGCCCTGGCTGGGATGATTTAGTTGGGAATTGGTCCTGCTTTGAGCAGGGGGTTGGACTAGATGACCTCCTGAGGTCCCTTCCGGCCCTGATATTCTATGATTCTATGATTCTTTGGGAAAGGGAACATCTATATATTTAATAGTTAACCCTCATGTGAACCCTAAAATAAAATATTGGCTTCTTACTCAGTTCAAGCTTTGGTTGAAAGCTTGAGGCTTGGAGAGGCAGAAGCAAAGAGTATTATTGTATCCAGACTGACCTATCCCTAACATTGACACATCAGATATTAACACATAGTATTATTTATACATTAATTGTAAATATCACCCTTCCAATGAACATTATTATATTTGTGTTACAAATAGCACTGAAAAATTTCAACTGAGATCAGGGTCCCTTTGTGTTAGTGAGAATCAGTCTCTACTCCAAAGACCTTACAGTCTGAATAGACAAGACGGCTGAAGGGTGGGAGACAGGAAGTACTATATACCCATTTTGTAGACAGGGAACTGAGGCACAGAAATATTAAGTGATTTGTCCAAGATCTCACAGGAAGTTTGTCGCAGGGGTGAGCATTGAATCCAGAGCTCTCAAGAACCTGTCCAGCGCTTTAGCCACGAGGCAATCCTTCCTCACTAATTAGCTGGCTTGGACGAGTCACCAGATCCAGAGACGTAAATAGGAGAATCTTCTGTACTGCCTACCTGCATGATGCCAAAGACTGGTTTGCTCTTTCATGCAACACTCCTCCCACCCCCATTCCCTGCCCCAAAGGATGAGACAGATTTGACAAGGCTGTAATGCAGACTTAAAGACTTCTTTATCCTAATGTCAATGTTCAATATATTAACTTCATTCAAGCAGTCTGACCCTGGGCACAAGTAATGGCATGCCAAACAGATGATAGACAGGATAAATCTCTATGGAAACCTTGACCCAATTTGTGCCACATTAGCTGCATGAGGGAGGGTGACTTGGCATGTAGTGCTTATGAAAGCAATCTGAAATGCTGAAGAAATTATAATTGGATCAGAATAGAAAGATACTGGTTACACTTAGCTGATGTAACAGAAGCTCATCAACAGTGTCAAAAACCAGACATACAAGAGTAACTTAATGCTGTCTTCTGCTGAGCTGCAAAGGGAAAGATGCATACGGGTGCTGTGTGCAAAGAAAAACAGGCTGGAAGCTATCAGAAATCATTATATAAGAGGTGCTTCTTCAACTGAGTAGCCAAATACCTCAATAACTCCAACTAAATTAGAAGAATGTACACAGGGACTCATATGAAAAATTGTCCAGAGAAAAACTCAATGCCAAATCCTCAGCTGCAGCTCCATCGAATTCTATGGAGCTAAGCTGATTTATACCAGTAGAGGGTCTGGCCCTGAGTTTCTTAAAAACAGAGGGTCACAGATCCCGTCTTACAGCATGCTAGAAGTCTGCTATGTGAGAGAAAAGTTGACAGTGATAGTGATAGGCATGTCAGGAGCGTTTGAGACTCCTTAAGCTAATCATTCAGGCCGAGGATCAAGAGAGCAGATGGTTAAGTGTAACGGCAGGATGACTCCAACAACCTTGTCAAGAGGGGGGGAAAAGGGAGGGAAAATTTGCTGACAAAAGTAACAGCTGAAAAGTGAAGCTTATGTGACAAGATGGGTGATTCCCAGGGACGGAGATTTGAGCAGGAATAGATGCTAAAATTATCTACAAAGAAGTATAGAAAGGATTCAGCAACATCAGGAAAATCTGCTGGATCCAAAACACCTGATGGAATTTGGAAGGGAATCAACAGGTTTGAAGAGACTAGCCTACTATGACTAGGAAAACATTCATTACTTTGATTGGAATAACAACTAGGGGTGAAATCCTGGCCTCACTGAAGTCACTGGAAAACTCCCACTGACTTCAATGGGGCCAAGATTCACCCCAGAAGTCTGGACATTTGCAAGGTATATCTCCATTTATGGCAATTCCAAGTCTTGTGAGGGGTGGATGAGCATGGCCCCAAATATTTCAGTGCCTGTAACTATTGCCACTGACCTTGAGTTTCTTTATCAGGTCAAAATATCAAGGTCATTTCTGGTGAGTATATAGCACGTAGATTTGTCGAGAGCACAGATGTATCAGCAGGTTGAATAAGGGTTGTTTGAGACCAGCAGATTTATAATCTCAGATGCATTTGAAGGAGGTTATTATTTTGTGGTACTTTCATTCCTTTTAATTCTTTTTAGACTAATACTCAGCTACAATATTCTGTAGGCAACAATCCTGTGTTGGCAGAAAGAACAGGCCAAGAAAGCTCATTAGGTCTTTTCCATCTTTAATATCTGCCATTCTAAGCAGCATTCCAGCCGGAACTCCTAGGACAATAAAGGTATCACAAGGATCGTTGCTTTTTTCCAATATTTGCTGTGTTTCCATACACAAAGGCCAGCACATGTACTTCTGTTCAAAAATAACTTATTTTAGATTAAGGAACAACAGGAACAGCAAAAAATTGAAAAATAAAGCATCGTGTCTAGGAGCAGGAACAGTGTGTGTCTCTTCGGTAACAAGCTGCAGCAACAGAGTTGGCTGCTGTCTCTGTAAACAAGCAGAGTTATTTGAAATGTAATGGCATGGCATAAAGCATAAAACTTTCAGGCTTCACACACTACATCTGGGGCTTTGGTTCTAGAGGATGAGTTTATTCCCATTGTTACATGAGTTGATAAGTGCTCATAGGTCTTTGGTTGTGTTAATGCCCGAACTCAACAAATGGCTGAAGGAGTAAGATGTAGGGGAGCAACTGTATTTGCCTTTGCATTTGGGATCAGGACTGACCCCCACACATGAGTCATTAGGCCTATAAACAACTGGACAACGATTAGGTTGCTGGTGTGCAGAGACCACTGCCTATCATGCTGACCAGAATTGTCTCACTGTTTACTGGTACGCCCTGTCTGTCTGAATCCATCTTTGTCTCTTGTCTAAGATTGTAAGCTCTCTGGGGTAGGCACCATTTTTTTGTTCTGTATTTGTACAGCAGTTAGCACCATGGAATCCTGCTCCATGACTAGAACTCCTAGGTATGGCAATATAAATAAATAATAATACTAATATCCTTGTGTAACTTGAATGAAGTCAGTGGAATTGCATTAGGACTCAGGAGATATAGGTGAGTTTAGGAAGGCATCACTTAAATCAGGTTTTAGCTCTCCTTGTTTAGACTGATGCTTTCTCCAGAGATCCCTGAATGGCTGGGGCTATTGGTTCTCTCAGTTGGAATGGGAAGTTGTTTTCAGTCAGGGAGCTATCCATCTCTGTGGTTTGACATAATGAGGAAGATTGAGATGATGATTTATGATTATGCAGTTGTGTAATATAAATGAGTACTGGCCTTTTCCTTTCAGCATGGGGGTGGGCATAGGTTAATTACATTTGGAACGGCAGAAGATTTAGGAGCCTGAAAACTTGTGTGCGCGCATATGTGTATATATAGGTATAAAGCAAGCTAGAACTTAATTGCAAAGAATGAACTTTGCCTTCCCCCAGCCTGGGCCACCGTCACTTCCCTCACACACACACTCCTTCTTCACTCAAATACAGGTGGGTTTCAGAAATACTAAACAAATAAGCTCACCTTGAGATTATTATTGACAATTTGATGTGATTTTATTGTCTAAGTTAAAAACTCTCGAAAGAAAAGAGTTTGCATATTTCCATCAGTCAGGGATCTATTACTCATGCTCGACCATCTGTTATTTAATGAGAATATGACAAGCTGATTGTTATTTTTTTTTAACATGGCAAATTGAAAAATGTGACTTTTTGATCTATATTTTAATTACACCCCCTCTGACTTTATCTCACTTGCACTTTCCTCATAATATGTATTGGGAGGGTAAATAAAGCTGTGTCTTTCTCTACTAGCCCTTTCTCTCTGATGGGTATTTCATTTCTTTACATTTTTTCTAGTTCACCTACCTACGATGAATCAACGAGATTTAAAACAAACTCCTTTTCTTCAGCTTGTGAGCCAAGGAAGGAGTGAGTCGTGCAGCGGGATGAACATGTCTAGCTCTCCAGGCAACTCAAAGTCTTCTGCATTACTGATGACCACGGATCTACTGTGCCCTGCATTTTCCTTAACAATATAAACCACAAGGAATCATGCCATGTGCACTCATATTTTCTTATTGGTTTATAGGTTTGATTAAATATTGAAAACATGCTAAAAACATTTCCTTCAGCACCAACAACAAGAAGAAAAAAGACAAAAGGAGGGGGTGTCCAATCCTTAGAAACCCAGATTTCAGTTAAATTGACCCCAGATTCATTTCATGACAGGTTGCTGTTTGTTTAGATGGGCTTCATGCCTGTAAGATGCAGTTAAATCTGACTAGATAGAATATGAAAATATTGCTTTAAAGTGACTGGACGCGGTCACATGATAGGTTTTTGTCCAAGTTCCACTATCATGTGACAATCTACAGTAGATTTATGAAATTAAGCACAGATGGCTACTTTGTTGTTGTTCTTTGAACTGACAGCTGTTGGTATAAAAATAAATTAAATATAATTTCATATAAGTCAGACTTTTAGTTTTTGGAGATTTTTTGTTAAATAATCTTTATAGTTTTTTTCCTCTGCCAGTTTAGTGTTTTATTGATACCCCCCTCCGCCCCCCCCAAAAATCTTTTTCATATCCACAAGGCACAAACCAATGAAAAGATAATGGAGGCTTTTGCCAAGCTGCCCTGGCAATGACCTCTGTCCTGATTTGGAGGAAAAGAGCCTCTCTCAGGGTGAGTGGAGATCTAGACTCCATGGTAGCTATATTGCCAAGCAGAGAGTGAGTGACAATGGAGACAAATTTGTCAGCCTTGTGTGTTTCTGGTCTATGTGATGAACTGAAACAGGGCCATCAAAACCTTTCCCCCTGGAAATGGTGCTGGCTGATTGTGCTAACAGATGTGAAAACCCAATCATTTATCTACCATACCAGCTTTAGGAACCCTTAGGAACCTGTCTCCAAAAACCAGAATGTGCTGATTATTATTATTTGTTTGTGATTATTATTATTTTAAATATGCATGTGATCTGCAGAGGAAATGAATGGAAGTCACTCCAGGTAAGAAAAACTGGCAGATTCATAAAAGGCAATGAGCTGATTTTTAAGAAAACAATGTTTAAAGATTAGCCAAAGGGTTCTCCTTTATTCACAATTCTCCATGGAGCACTTTAAAGTCTTCTGTGTTTGTATCACTTAAAGTGCAGCTATTTTAGGTCAGTGTAAATAAGTCATGTGTGCCGTCAGCCTTGTACAAGTGCTTTCTGCTGCTTAATAATACATGTGCTTGTCCATTATAGGGGCTACATGTATACATGTTGGATGGAGAGGCAGTCATGCAAAGATACCATCTTCAGGATAGCTGCCTAATGTTTTAGAGAGGGGGTGTACGGTATATACTTTGATGACCTTAAGCAGGGCAGAGGCTAAACTTATCACTGATCACGGCACCTAATAAATAATGCATAAGAAATTATGCCATATATAGAGACAGGCATCGTTACTTTCTTCCCCAGCTCTGTCTGACAAACCAGCGCAGTTACCTTATTATACAGGGGGACAGGAGAGGTATTTTTAATTAGCCAGATTAGAGTTCTGCCATCCCAATGGATAATAGCAAATCAGAAACTTCTGGAGGTGTGTTTCAGGTATCAAGAAAGGTATCAAGAAACCTCAAGAGTGCTGAGTGAGGTTCTCAGAAGAACGACACTGTTCAGATTAAGGCCCTGATGGGACCCTGGCAAGCAGAGCCTCGGCAACTGCAGTGCGCCCGTTGATTTTAATAGGGCTACATGCAGGTGCAAGAGTCTGCCTGCATCTATCCCACTGCAGAATCCAGCCCTAATACTGGACATCCAGCATCCAGTCCTGCTACCACTGAAGTAAGTATGTTTCAGTGGGAGCTGGATGCTGAGCCACTGAAAGGATTTAAATAAAACAAAAGTAAAAAACCAAACCCCACAGCACTCACATGGTATTTTCAGCCATTTTATCAATGACTCTCCTTGTGCATTCTAGCCCTTTCCCCTGCCCGGGGTCTATCTTGTCTAATTTCAGTGTAAGCTCTTTGGGGCAGGATTCTCTCGTTATGTGTTTGTACAGCACACAGCACAACAAGGCCCCATTCTTGGCTGGCCTCTAGGCATTGCCATAATCAATGTGATAAATAATGATGATAAGCATCCACATTTCAGAGGCACAGTCCAGTGATGGTCAGGTGCACAGAAAGAGTTGAATGTGCAGCTGATGAGAAAGATTGGGCACCTAAATTACAACCTGGTTCTGAGACTTCGTGTCCTTGGTTAAGTCACCTAACTTGTCAACCACAGTAATATTTGCCGCTCCTATCTGCACCTCAGAGGGGTCTTGTGAGGGTTATTCACTTGATATTTGTAAAATGCTTTGACATCAGTGCAGCCCTAGAAGGAAGAGGATCAGCCCTAGAAGAGCAAAATACTATATTGGTAGAGACAAGTCTCTCAGTACCAGAGTCATCAGGTAACTACCTGCAAATTATGCCATGTTTTGCTGGATTTTGAATAAAAATAATAGTGTTTTGTTAGCTTATGGCTTGCTTATGGCTTGCAACGATTAGATGAACACCAGATATAATGGCATTTTCACTAATCTTCTCATGCTCATGAAATTGAGTAAAAGGTCTGAGACACTAAAAATTAAAGACTAATCTAGCAAAAGTAAATGATGAAAAGGAAAAAAGTAATTCAGAATTTATGCATTTTCCTTCGCTCCTCAAACGTTATGGATCTGATCTTGTTTGGCAGAAAAACAGGATTATATAGATAAATAATTCTAAAAAGAGGTTTAAAACCAAGATTTTTTAGTAGGAAACAAAGATGCTTGAGTTAATGAGCAGACATTAATATGGAAAAAAAACATCATAGTGCTTCTTATGCAAACGTGGGAGAAGGGGGATTGTAAGAACAAGTGGTGGCTTGATGCCTACGTTTATCAAACCCCAGTGGGGCAGGATCACCTCTTTGACTTTGCTGTGCTCAAAGTCATCAACCCCTCCTGTCAAGGGAGAAACGCCTACTCCTTTAGCACAACTGAAGAGACATGAGAGCCCAGGTCCAGACAAATACCATTATTTATCTTGATGATAATCCTGGAGGAATCCTTGCCCACACAGGTAACTCAGGTTCAGCTAGAGTAGCAAGCAGGACATCTGTTTCATGATTGGCTGTTGCAATCTCTAGACACAATTTACAGTATTATTATCACAGTCTCTAAAACAAGTGTGCATAGCCCTTTATAAAAAACATCTAGGTACCTAACTCCTATTGATTTCAGTGGGAATTAGGTGCTTAAATACCATTGAGGATCTGGGCCCAAATTTGACATTCCCACGTGTAACCCAGAATTTGCAGTCAGCCATTTTGTATGTTCAACCACTGCCAGCTAAAACTCAAACACCCCATAGCTAGGGATAATCCTTTTAGGACTCTGAGAAGGCAAGGCCATGCAACTGCATGTTTGCAGTTTTGCTATCAGAATGGGAGGTTGGAACAGGGAGTTAAGGTTCCATGGAAATAGAACCTTGGTTTTAGGTGCCGCTGACATGTACGTTCTATTGTCATTATGACTAGAAATGCTTTGCTCATAAGGAGAATAAGGACTTGTTATTGGCTGTTACTAGGGGCTATTGTGAGTTATGTGCTTTGTCCAGATAAAATTTATAAAAAGTTTAGTTAGAAAGTATGCTTTGGAGTAGTCGGAGGAAGTTTTCTTTGGACAGGGATCTGACACCTAAGTTCTCTAGCAGCTAGATGGAAGGCGGGGGCCCCCGGAAACCTGGCCACTGATTCCTCAGAACCCTTAACTTTAGGTAAATATAAATGTTTTGAGAGGCTCTAAACGTACAGTGACAGCATTTGTGTGTATGTGCTTGACATCTAATAAAAAAGTCATTTCAGGTGAAAGCACTCTTGCTTGTATCCATCATTTATCAGATGGAAGAGCTGTGCCCCCACTGATTTATTCCTAACACTGCCTAGACAGAAACAGTAAAGTTGCCACTGCTTTGGAGTCTTCAGATCCTGGGTAACACCTCACAGGCTGGGGAAAGAGGGAGCTTCCAGTCAGGGGAAGGCAAAATAGAGCCCCGCTCTGTCAAGTTGGCCTAGCCCAACCCAATCCAGACTAAGCCTTCCTCTTGCCTCAGATCTCATCTCCAGCACGGTGCCCCTCACAGCCATCCACAAGCCCTAAGAGTTCATAACTTTAAGCTCATTTCAAACTAACTAAACTAAACAACACAAAATAGACCCAACTCAGTTCATAGTTTCAGTGTGTCTGAAAAATTTATGCCTGACTGCCCGAAGTTCTTATGGAGGGATGTTTCCCAATGACCTGGGAGTAAAGGATGCAAATAGTGAATTAGCGAAATGTCCCAATGTCACCAAAGTATCTAGGTTAGTCAAGACTAGGGGAAACTGTGAGGTGTTTCAGAAAGGTCTATAAACTGGGCAACATGATGGCAGATGAAATTCAGCATAGATAAGTGGAAGCTAATGCACATTGCAAGGAATAATTTAAACTCTTTGTACGCACTGAGGGGCTGTGAATTAGTGATACTAGGCATCATTGTGGACAGCTCAATGAAGATGTCTGCTCAATGTGCAGCACAGGTCACAAAAGGAATGGGTGAAAATTTAGTAGTATCTAGTGGTGAGTAGGCTGTTATTCAGACTGGAGTAATGTTCTGCATCAGGAATTGGAGTATATTTTAAATCCATATAGGAACCGTGCACCCCCTAGAACCTCATCTCTCTCTTTTGCACCAGTAAGGTTTTCCAGGTGCACTTGTACATTTTATATATCAGGATTAGCTGGCAAGCCTCATAAAAGATTGGGGACCTCTATCAAACATTCAGATCCATCCATGAAAGCCTAAGAGTTCAGGGTAAAGCCCCTGAAAAATAACAGTTACACAGCAGAGAAAACAAATCTTGATAATTAAATAATGGTGAGTTGGAATTCAATTGTGTATCCCGTTTATGTGGACAGATTACATAACCACTGCCTTGTGGCTCGAGATGATTCCTATACAACTTCTGCTGGTGTTGAGATCCCAGTTTTGCAACAATTCCTCGAAATGTCCCTTTAATTGCCATTATTGTGGAAAGCACAGCAATAATTCATCATTATCAAAGCAAATAATCTCTCACGGTATGGAGGGGAAAACATGGTTTGGGGTTTGTTTGTTTTTCCCCTAAAACAATATGCATAAAACAATGGCTTAGAACGTGTGCAATATACATTAATTTGCATTCTAACTTCTCCAGTGCCTTTGTATATAAATGGAAGTTATGTGCATAATTTATGGAAGATGGTATATGTGAACTGGAGTCTCAAACCCCCTTGAACAGACTTGCTCAGGCATGATGTGCATAATGCTAACAGACTTAGACAGTGTGCAGAGTGGAATAGTAAAAAAAAAATCACTCTAATACTGTGCATTACAATAATAAATGCAGGAATTAGAGGGTTTTACCTCTCTGTAAATAAATTATGCATACATAGTTTTAAATTAACCAAATTAAATGATTAAAGACACACCATTCCTTCATGAACTTGTCTCAGGAGTGGGGGAATGCAGAGTACAAAGAGTCCCAGATTCTCTGTTTCATAAGAAGCAATTCTAGATGCAATTTCTTCTCCTCCCATTCTTTGCAATGATAGAAAGCATTTTATTATTGGTTTCTTTTACTATTTGAACACAAAACAATTGTGGAGATTAGAAGTATAGATGCTGCTTGTGTTTCCTATCAAGGTGAATTACTGTGGCTTTAAGCTGAAGAAATATTGCATAGCCCAGCCCCATACTTCTCTCAGAGGTCGTCAGCCTCTGGTGAATGGCTCTAAAGCTCCTGCTTCTGGATTTCAAACTGAGTAAGAGTTGTAGGTGCCCAGCACTTATAAAATCAGCTCCATAGCATCATTCCTCCCCTAAGCACCCCCAGAGCTGGTACTAGAGTAACTTTAGACCAACATTGCAGTAATGGTGCACTCAACCGCAGTCCACCCTCCACTATAAACAGTATCACGCATTTTCCTGACGGAGCAAATATTGATCAAGGACCTGCAGGTTTATCTCCTAATTTCAAGAAGTGCCACCATATCTCTAATTTCTAAGAGTCACCAACCACAAGGAGAGGAGACGTCAGTGTAATGTGGGTTCTAAAGGGTGTCACCACTGAGCGTACAACTCCTACCACCACACTTACTGCTATCCTGAAGTATTCGCTTTGTGGGAGAGTCATGTTGTTGAACCCACTGGATACTGATTAGAGACAGACCGTTCCTTCATAAACTTGTCTCAGAAGTGTGGAATGCTGAGTATAGGTACAGAGCCCTAATCCCTCTGAGCCTCTCTGTTTCATTTGGCGCAATCCTAGATGTTGTTGCCTCTCCTCCCATTTTTTGCAGTGATGGAAAGCTACACTACAATGGGGAAACTGAGGCACAGAATGGTAAAGTGATTTGCCCAAGGTCATACAGTAGATCAGTGGGAAAGTTTAGAATATAGCTTAGGGTCACCTGTTGGCTCTTTGCTCTATTTACTAGGCCATATTGCCTCTACAGATGCAGTCATAGGTTAACCAGCTGTGTCACTGAGACACCTATTTAACCTATATTGAACATTCCAAAGTAATTTGTTTGCTGAATGACTCAAAGCATTTACACTTTTCTAAATGTTATGCAACTAGAGAGGTAACTGAATCTGCATATTTAAAAATCCAAGAACGTCCACACAACATATCTTTCAAATGAATTTTACACCTCTCCACTTGGGAAGAGTACGCAGGGCTCGTCACTCTATGTAAAAGTGATTATTTTAGTGCAACTTTCTCCACATAAATCAGTTCAAAAGCTGATGATTTAAGCTGCATGAAAGCGTAACTAACAGTGGCTCTAATTGAAGGCTGTGCTGATATGTCACAGTTCAAAGAGCTCGCTAGTATTTCTTCTTTAATTGCACCTTCAGCTATAATGCACTGATACTCGCTTTCATTCACGGCATTTTGCCCATATTTTCCCTAGTGTTTGCTGCAGAGATGGCCTTAGTCTAAATCCTTGCAGTTGACTAATCCCTCATTTCAAGAGGTGTGTGTGAAACAAATCAGGCTGAGAATTTTTTGCAACTAGCCCCAGTTTTTAACCACACATAGAACTAAACCACTATATCCAAATACTGCATGTCTGTGGCATGTTTGAAATCCAGATCCAAATCTTGCAAATTGAGCCCAATTCTCCTTTTCTTTAAAATTGGGTTTGGGTAATTTAAATAGTAGTGTCATGTACACCACTGTAATTAAGTCCTGGAAACATTTCTGTCCTCTGTTGTCAGTTGTATCTAGGAGCAACTGCTGTTGGGTGCAGTTTAGAGAAGCATCCCAAAAGTTCCCGGGTCAAATCCTCCCCTGCCTTACACCCTGTTCCTCTCTGAAGCAGAACAGGGTTGCGGAGCATGCAAGTCTGGGGAGAATGTAGCCTGATATATGCATATGTGATAACTTAAGCAAATCTCTTTGGCTTGGAAAGCTAGACTGAGGTCTCAGCAAAAGATGTTTTCTTATGAGTTCCAGTTCCCCCTTGTGATGGGTGAATTAGAATAGATTTTCCCATGGTAATGAGGTATTTATACTTTATATTCCAGCCACAGACAGGAAGTGAGGAAGCAGAAGAAAATTCAAATGAATAGAGTTATTTTGAACTTCAAATGTCTTGGTAAATTTGGCTTGAACTTTGAATGAAAGCAGGGATCAGTTTCCATCTAATATAAAGTGATGCACTGACACTCACTTTTTAACTGGGCCAATCAAAAAATGACTTTGCTTTAACAGAAACCAGGCATTTCCAACTCTGTAACAAATGAGATCCAAACTTTTATCGAGATCTTTTTGCAAGACGCTAGTACAAAAATAGCCTTGTAATGTAAACTGCAATTAGCAGACTGTTCATGGTGCGAACCAGTGGTTTGGGATGTTTATGTTTAAAAACAGTTGAGATCTTTTGTTTAGAAATCTCCCTTTCAACATTTTTGCACTGTTTTCAATAGAAAATTCATTAGGATTTGAAACAGCTGAGCTTAATGTTCACATAAAATAATGAAAAGCTTTTAGACAGTAAACTCTGGAATTTTTTCTTGCACAATGGGGCCCCAATCAGACTGCAGCCTCTAGTATCATTATAATACAAATAATTAATATTATATTTACTGTTTGCAAAATTAGTATATATTTACTCAGACCATAATGACTCCATTAAACAGCTGTTATGGTTTTGTAAGTCAATGTGTACATACCAACATATACACGTGCATGGGCATCAAAACAGTAAAGACTTGTCTACACACAAACATTTAGTTTACGGCAAGCTGGGGAGGGAATCTAGCTTTCTGCATGCTAACTGTCCATGTGCATCCTGCTGATGTGCCTTAACGGTATGTTAATGCGCACCAGCAGGCTCCACACAGACTGCATAAGTACTACAACTTTTTAAAATATCAGACTATGTTTTTGGTCTTATAAACTCATGGCCAGAGTCTATCTGTTAAGAATGAAGCCAGAGCAGCTGTGCTATTGGACAGCTGAAGGAACATGGAAAAGGGGCTGACCAAAAGAACCACTGTATCAAAGAGTGCTCAGAGAAAGAAAATTTACAGCATTCAACATGCAAATAGTGATCCGGGATAGATAGAGGAGGAGGAGGAGACTTGCGTACATCCAATGTGATGTTTGACGATACAGAAAGGATTCAGATTCTACTCTTGTTTCCACTGACTTCATTTCATCCAAAGCTGGAATGGCCTTTACTGTACATAAGGCTAAATGTAGTGAGCTAATTAGTCGAACAGGGAGCACCCACTGAAGTTAGTGGGATCTCATCTGTGTATGGCCCTGTTCAATTCCCAGGGACTTCAATGGGAGTGGGACTGGGCTCTAATCCCATACTACCTCCCCCCTCAAATGTTTCAAGATATGTTACTAGGTGTATGGAAATGGATACCCAAGAGAAAGTGAGTAATAATTTAAGTTGAGCTATTTTCAGTAGATACACACACACACACACACACACACACACGCACACACACACACATCACTACAAGATTGTTTAAAACTCATCTGAATATTCAGATGTGAACAATAGGACTTTGGGAAAGTCTGAAGCAGATTTCTTCACTCAGAGTGACCCCACTTTTTTTTATCCAATCTCCTTCTAATTTCCTCTTGCCATGGTGAACCAAAGTCAAAAGGTTACCAGTCCTGCTCCAAAGCTTCTGCTACGGCACTGACTCCAGTTCTGGAATGGAAATCTGGGCTTTGGTCCCCTTATTCCTGAGAGGACAGCAGGGCCTTGGTGTCTAACATGGGACCAGGAATTCCTGAGTGCTAATATGGCCTCTGATTGTTAACCTCTGCGACCTTGGGAAAGTCACTCAACCTTTCTGTTTCAGTTTGACCATTTGTAAAATGGGGAATAACATTCATAGCTCAAAGTGATGTGAAAATTACTGAATGTTTATAAAGCAATTTGAAGATACAAAACACCAATTATTATTTGAGGGCCCATTTGTTTTTCTTAGTTTTGAGGGCTCATGAGTACTCAGCTGTGAGACAGTAAAGATCTGATATATGTTTTTAGGTTCTGGACTATAATAAAGCTTAATTCTTGGCAAAATCAGGAAGAAGGGATGTTTCCATTAGTCCCTTTGTCGAAGTGTATCTTCAAAATTATCTAGGAACATAGAGCGCAAAGGATAGACATTTCTTTTTAGCCAATGAGTAAATGAATCAAACTAAATAAACAAAAAATATATTCAGAGATAGAGGCCCAAGCTGTACAGCTCAAGTCCAATGTGACAATTGGTGATGTTTGGCCCCAGAGTTTTGGTTCAACCCATTTTTGGGAAAAATTGCAAAGTTCACCTCCAAATTCAAACTTCTCTGACACATCTTTGGGTTTCTGTGTGGGCACATCTCTAGTAGTATTGGTTTTCAGGACTATGCAAAAAATGTTGAATTTAGCAACTGCTATATTCAAAAAATGTCCTGGGGAATGTGGGCTAGATTCACAAAGGGACTTTGTCTCTCAATTGCCTCTTTAAGCACCTCAGTCCAACTTTTAGGAGCCACTGGCATTCATACACCATGACACAGCAACTCTTTAACCCTGGAGGTACTTACCTTGCTGATGGCAATGTGCAAAGTCACCTGAATCCTAATGTTGACCCACAGCTAATAAGCTGCGTGTGTTCCCTGCTCATGCCAGAGTCCCAGAGGGGTTCTCAGAATTAGAAATATGGTACAAAATTGTTAACAGTGAAGGTGATTAACCCTTGGAAGGATCTACCAAGGGAGCTGGTATATTCTTCCTTTCCCAAAGTCTTCAAGTCAAGACCAGTTGGCTTTCTGGACAAACAAGTTACTGGGCTCAATACAGGAGTAATTGAGTGACCTTGCAGAAGGTCAGAATACATGACCTAATGGTCCCTTCTGGCCTTAAACTTGATGAACAGTTCTGTGAATAATAGAGTTATATTATATATACTAGAGTTACAGGTGTGCTCTGATGCCCATGTGGCAGCCCTACATATATCTATTAAGGGGACATTGTTTAGGAAGGCTATTGATGTAGCTATTGCACATGTGGAATGAGAACTGATGCCTATGGGAGGTTCTTTATCGTGTAGTATTAGCAGGTTTGGATACAGGTGGAGATCCATTTAGATAGTCTCTGGGTCAATATTGCACAACCCTTGGATCGATCTGTTGTGGAGATAAACAGTCTTGGTGATTTCTGGAAGGGTTTGGTTCTGTCTAAATAGAACGCTATGGCTCACCTGACATCCAGTGTGTGGAAGGCAGCCTCCTGAAAATCCCTGTGTGGTTTAGGGTAGAATGTGGGTAAGTGTATCGTTTGGTTTATGTGGAAGGATGTAGCTACTTTCGGCAAAAATTTAGGGTGTTATCGTAGCATGATTTTGGTTTTGGTGATTATGGTGTAGGGAGGTTCAGCCATCAGTGCCCCTATTTTGCTGACCCTTCTGGCTGATGTGATGGCCACCAGAAAAGTGGCCTTCATTGACATGTGTAAGAGAGAGTAGATTTCTAGTGGCTCAAAGGGTGGTCTAGTCAGACATTTGAGTACATGATTCAGGTCCCATGTTGGTGTAGGTTGTCAAACTTCCGGATATATGTCCTGTATACCCACTAGGAAGCGTCTCATAATTGGGGAGCAAAGAATGATGTCCCATCTATCTTATTGTGAAAGACCATAATCGCCATTAGATGTACTTTAACTGATCTTATGGTTAAGCCAGATTCTCTGAGTTCTAGTATATAGTCTAATATAGTAGATAGAGGCACCGTGACTGAATCTGGTTGTTTTTGTTGGCACCACATCAAGAATCTCTTCTACTTTTGGAGGTAAGTACTTCTAGTGGTAGATCATCTGCTGTTTAGTAATACCTGTTTCACTCTTTCTGAACAGTCTAGTTCTCCATGTTGCAGCCATGTAGGAGGCATACTTTGAGATGGAACTTCTCCGGATTGGGATGGAGTATTCAGCCCTTGTTCTGTGACAGAAGATCTGCTCATAAGGGAAGCGTTTGTGCAGCACACACTGCCAGCCATGACAGGTAAGGGAAGCAAGTCTGTCTGGGCCAGGTGGGGACAATCAGGATGATGTCGGTCCGTATCTTGTGAATCACTCTCAAGATTAGAGGTATCGGCAGGAATGCATATAGGAGTGATGTGCTCCACAATATGAGGAAGGCATCACTTAGTGATTTGGGTATTAGACTTTCTCTGGAACAGAAAAGTGAGCACTTGTGGTTTATTGTTGATGCAAATAAATAGACTGTTTGGTAGCCCCATTTCTGGAATATCATTTTGAGGACACTGCCATGTATTTCCCATTCATGTTCCTTTGAGAAGTGTCTGCTTAGTGTGTCCACTGTTGTCTTCTGGCACCCCAGTAGGTAAGATGCCATGATATTTATGTTGTTGCAGATACACCAGTTCCATAAGTTCAGGGCTTCTGTGAACAGAGAGTGGGAGCGAGCTCCTGCTTGTTGATTGATATAGAACATGCGTGCAGTGTTGTTGGTTAGTATGTGAATTGATTTGTTCTGCATGATTGGCAGGAAGTGACGGAATGTGTTGTGTACTACTCTGAGCTCTAGGATGTTGATGTGAAGTTGAGTTTCCGTCACCGACCACTTGCCCTGTATGGTGTGGTGGTCCAAATGAGCACCCCAATCTATCAGGGATGCTTCTGTCATGATAGTGAGTGACTGAGGGTCCTGTTGAAAGGGGATCCTTGTGCAAACATTTTCTGGTACCGTCCACCAGGGTAAAGATGTGATGGACTTTGGAGGCAATGTGACTGTCTTGCTTAGGCTGTGTTTGCTGGGCATATAAAACAGTGCTCAGCCAGCCCTGAAGACAGCACATGTGAAGCCTTGCATGCCTTACGATGAAGGTTGTGGCTTCCATATGCCCCAGGAGCTGAAGGCAAGTCCCCACTGACATTTGTGGACTGGTATTGATTGTGGAAATTGCTGTGTATATGCTTAAGGTATGTAAAGTGGCCCAAGAGTCCTTCATTGTATGTAAGATCCCATCTGTTTTAGTGGAAAATGCTTTTTGCGGTCAAAGGGAAGGTCCTCCACCCTTAGCTGTAGTTCTTTCGGGATTCCCCACACCTGCAACCAGGATGCTTTGCACATCACCACTGCTATGGCAGTTGTTCTTGTGGCTGTGTCTGAGACAATTAAGGCCTGTAAAGCCATGTGGGCTATTATCTGTCTCTCAGTCATGATGGCCTTGAGCTGGGGACATTTGTCTTCAGGAAGATCCTCTAAAAGTTCCTGCAGTTTTCCAAATTAGAAAAGTCATAATTTGCCAAGGGGCTGGAATAGTTGGCCACCCTGAATGGGAGGGTGGCTGAGGAGTATATTTTATGACTGAAGAGGTCTAGTCTTTTATGTTCCTTATCCAGAACTGGAGTTGCTTGTTGAGGTGATTGAGGACTTCTACCACTAGGGAGTTGGGCTGTGGGTGGGAGAAAAGAAAGTCCATCCTTTTAGCTGGGATGAAGTATTTTCTGTCAGCCCTTTTACTGGTAGGTGGTGCTGTTGCAGGTGTCTGCCATATTGCCTCTGCTGGCTCCATTATGGCTTCATTAATGGGAGAACAATCTTAGCTGAGGCAGATGGTTGGAGGATTTGCAGCAGTTTGTGCTGCTTCTCTTGTATCTCCTCTAGTGTGATCTTCTGGCTGACGGCCACTCTCTTAAAACGCTCTTGAAACTGCTTCAGGTCATCAGATGTTGCTGGGTTTGTAGGCATCACAGCATCATCCGGTGAGGGGGATGAGTTATGGGCAGGTAATGTGTGTGCTTGCTCAGACTCTGAAATCACCTTTTCCTCCTCTATCCCCTGCTCAGTGACCTCAGAGGTTTCCTGCCTGGTGAAAGTGGAGGTGATCTAATTTCCCGTCTGGCTGGGGTGGAAGATCTGGACTAGTGGGCTCTATATGGAGCCCATGGAGGCCACTACATTAGGAAGGTTGCAGCTGTCCGTAGTTGTGAGGCTTGGTTCTGACAGTCTCCCATGGTGGTTTCCTGCCTGTGGATGAGGCGTGTCGAGAGGAGAAATGGCTGTTCTGTCCCCTTCCTCGTCACTATATATGGATTGAGGGGCAGAGGATGTAGGGGGCTGCCCTGTTCTTTGGCTTGGAGATTGCGCTGTGTCAAGTAAGGGCGATTGCAGTGCTGAGGAGACTGCGATGTCTCTCTGATGTAAAAATAGCACTGGTCCCACTGTGGCTAGTGCCGCGTTTCTATTCCGCTCAGCTTTCATGGAGGCAGTTGGTGCCGTTGTAGGTCAGTCTGACGGTGCCGACAAATGAGTCAGTGCCGGTGGGTGTTAGAAGTGCTTTCAGCACCTGGTTCCGCACCGGGGTTGTTGGTGCCCTGGAGGAGACTTGGTGTCTCAACTCTGAGATGGTGCATCGGGACATGGCAGAGGTCTGTGAGGGGACAGTGCTGCAGATGCCCAGGGTCTTGTAGGAGCTCTCTCTGGATGAGCTCAGCCCCGAGGGCAAGAACCTTGCTGGGGAACTCCTCTTTCTGTGAGCACCCCATTTCAGGGATGTCGAAGCTCCCTTCCTTGAGGTTTTGGAAGGCTGAGCATTGCCCTTGTCAGAAGCTTTGCTGGTCTGTGGCTCACTTGTTGAAGTCTGCTGAGACAGCCGAAATTTTAACGTGGAGATCTCTATCTCGCCATGCCCTCACTTTTAGATTTGTACAGTGAGTACATTTCTGGAGGATATGAGTTTCCCCCAGGCAGTGGACACAAGATGCATGGCTATCAGAGACAAGCATTGCCGCACCTCTTACAACCAGGTGAGCCTGGCATTGCGTCTGATGATTTTTTCCGCAACTGGGAAGGAAAACGTGAAACAAAATGTAGAAACTGGTTAAAAAAAACTATTTCTACTAATCTAAGAAACTAAAACTGAAGGGAAAGAAAAAGAAAACTTTTTTTTTAAATAACTGGCTAAGTGCAGTATAATCAAACTATCCAAGAGCCAATAAGCTAAAGTTACTATGTAAACTATTTTCTTTTCTAGAGATTTTTGAAGAAGCAGCACTGCCACTGAGCTCCGTCTGCAGCCGAGGACGGTAGAGAAGGAACTGAGTGGGTTGGGTTGTGTGCACACTACAAGAGGCGCTAATGACATGAGACAGCTGCTGCGCACGCATGCCCTGACCAAGCACTGCTACCTAAAATCTCCGATCTCTGGTGCAGGCAAGCACAACACCTAAAGTGGGGCACCCACAAGGACACTACTTGAAAAACAGCTTCTCTCCCTCCTCCTTGTAACAACCTTTTATGAAAACTGTTACCATGTCCCCCCTTGGCCTTCTCTTCTCCATGCTAAACAAACCCAATTTTTTCAATCTTCCCTCATAGGTCATGTTTTCTAGGTCTTTAATCACTTTTGTTGCTCTTCTCTGGACTTTTCCCAATTTGTCCACACCCTTCCTAAAACGTGGCGCCCAGAACTGGACACAGTACTCCAGTTGAGGCCTAATCAACATGGAGTAGAGCAGAATTATTTCCTGTGTCTTGCTTACAACACTCCTGCTAATATATTCCAGAATGATGTTTGGATTTTTTTGCAACAGCATTACACTGTTGACTCATATTTAGCTTGTGATCCACTACCCCACAGATCCCTTTCCACACTATTCCTTCCTAGGCAGTCATTTCCCATTTTGTATGTGTGCAACTGATTGTTCCTTTCATCCTGTTTTCTTCAGACCATTTCTCCAGTTTGTCCAGATCATTTTGAATTTTAATCCTATCCTCCAAAGTACTTGCAACCCCTCCCAGATTGGTATTGTCCACAATATTGAACAGAACTGGACCCAGAACTGATCCCTGCGGGACCCCACTTGATATGCCCTTCCAGCATTGACTGCAAGTCACTGATAACTACTCTCTGGGAATGGTTTTCCCACTTTATAGTAGCTAGCTAGTTACTGAACTAGGAGTCTTGGTATTTTCAACAGTCATCACCAGCGTAGACCATCCTGCTGAATTTGCGATTTAAAGCTGCTGTATGAGTCTTCTTTGTGACCTGTTCAGTTAGATGGGCCACAGGCCTGATCTGTATGGCACTTCCTACATTCCTTGCCACATATTCCCCACTGATCAGAATTCTCAGTAGTTGCTGTAATAATAATTTATCTAGGATTCACAGACAAGCCAGCTGCACTTCCACAGGTGGTCCACTGCAATTTGGCTTGGCTAATGAATACCTATGATAGTGCTAGTGAAATGTGATTTACATTTTTTCATTAAAAATGTCACCAGAAGTCCAGTCTCTGAGCGTTACAGCATTTGAAGCCAGTGCCAACAGCGTACACTTGATATTAATTAAAGTGAAAGATGACAGTACTAAGAAAGGGAACCGTTTTCTCCACTCAGATAAATGACCTTTACTGAGCACTTGTTCTTTAGTTAGAGTGGGTCATTACTTGAGATTACCGAGCATTTTCAATAAAGCTGGAATCTCTGACTCAGTTTTCAGACATACATTCTAACCCTGAGAACAGATTAGCTCCATTTCGCATTTTGTAATTAGCAGCTGACCACTTTCACAAGCCTGTTGTACTACAGCAGATTGCTAATTGCTCACAAATATAGTTTTCTAGGGGGCAGTGTGGGAAGGGGATATTGAACTCCATGTCACTGCTACTCATATTTGATACGACCTTTCCTTTCCTTTGCAGCAATGGAGAAAGGTGAGGATGGTCATGTGGAGTGTTTTTTTAACTGTGCACATGGCATATGATAAACAGAAGAAAAATAAATTTGTGGGTTTCACATTTCTTCCCACTGTTCACATACTTGTTAGAAAACAGTACTGGTTGCACTCAGGGGCAGAATGCAGTGTACATTTCAAACAGCTGTGCCAGTGAGCCTCATTTTTTAATGGCAGCCCTTCTCGCTGTTTCCGCCTTGGGCAAATAAACTGAGGCTAGTTGTGTCTGATCCTAACTCCTTTGACTTTGATACCATGGCTCATCTCAGTAGGGCATTGATGAAGATCTATGGACTACAGGAGCACCAGCATACTCTGCAAGAAGAAAGTATTTCAGGGGAAAGAGTCCATGTACTTTGGTACTGATCATGTAGTGTTCCTCTTGCACATGCCCTGAGTTTGTGGGATAGGTACATTTAAGAGAAACAAATAGTTTGCCAGCTGCAAGCCTGGCATTCCTCATACAGCAGGAAGGACAGTCAGCATCTTCCAGTACTTGCAGAAGAAAGTGGCTGAGCGAAAGGTACAAAAGCATACTGCACCCACTCACCTTTTCCTAAGTGGGGGATGGGGTCCCACTCCAGTCCACAGCCAGCTGATTGAGTCATATTCCCTGTGTTATTTCTTTCGATGCAAGAAATTAAGTGAAGGGTTTGGGCATGCACAGGGCTGAGAAATTACGTGTGTGTGCTTCAGTTTAAGAGAATTGTGCTGGGCCTGCTTGTGAAGCAATCTGAAATTTTTGAGAGCAGAACTTCACATTACCACAGCGGAGACCTTTAGAAGCTGCAAGTCTCAAATCTTGATCACTTCCAATTGAACTACTTATAAAAAATGTGCACGGCTGGACTATTTTAAATGACTGTGTGCAATGTGTACTGATGGAACACGGGGGCTTCAATTAAACAACGGTTCAGAACATAATGAACTGAAAATTTTCACACACTCTAAAATGAGATAAGCATGAAGCGAAGAAAGTGAGAGAATTAAGAAAAAGTACATTACACATAGTACCAGTCCCTGGCTGGTGAGATTCAACCAGACACTCAGCATAATAGCTGGTGAGCTAGTTTTTCCTAGAATTCACATATGGCGCAGGCGGAGGGGAAATCCAATCCTTTCTTTTAAAGGAACAGACTATCTGCATTCAAATTACAGATACACCTAAAGCCAACACCTTTGCTCTGACCATGGTTAAAGTTTGGGGATATTTGGAGCTAAGCTCCAGAGTTGGCAAGCGAATGCACATTGCCTCTACATTCCAGACATTTAAAAAAACAGAAGGAATGGCCTTTGCCCCAAGAGGCTTACAGTTCTTGCACATTGCCTTAGGATGCATGCACAAAAGAGGATAAATCCAGAACCAAGGGAGAGCAAGCACTCTCTGGCCACCTACCCATTTCCCTGTTTGTTGGTTAGGGAGTAAAATCACTCTGGACACCACCTGATCACTAAAGCATGCTCACTTTGCTTGGAACTAATATAATGGATGAGATCTAGCACGAGCAAGTGTGGCTGGTGCATCTCCGCAGACAATGTATTTTTCTGTAGAGTTCTTGCACAGCTGAAAGGACGTAAAAAGACACATGAAAATTAATATGGGGCAAATGCTTCATAGTACTCAGCTGTTAAAAGCCTTTTTATGGTTTAAGATTGTAAAATATTGTTGTCAGCTGGTCTTCTGTTTACTAATTATTGCTCTATTTTATTTCGTGTCAGATTTTTATCTACGTAAAGTGGCACCTACCCTACCCCCATAGTCACAAAGAGGAGCTGAATAGCTGCAGTGCTGTATCTGAAAAAACATCCTTCCACAACATCGGTCATCTGAGACTAGATTCTTGGAATATTGCTGTATTATTTGATTTGGGTGGATGGTAGAAAAGGCAAAACGGTCCCTACAAATGTGGGTGTAGCAATGCCAACTTTTCCATCATTTGTTATTTGATCCACGGTCAGAAACCAAAGTTGTAGCATCTATACCTTCCCATCTCAGATGGTGGATGTCCACTTTACTAGCCATTTTATTTTGGTGGACATCTGCTAAACAAAAGAGGTGACTAGAGAACAGTATGTCAAAAGAGAGCCAGAAGATTGGATTTATGCCAGTTGACTGATACAAACCTAACACATGAAACGACTGAAGCAGAATATAAAAGTCATTAGCATATGGTGTAAGCGTAATGACTTAACAGAATGACTAAAATAGTGGCTGTGTCCTGAACTTCAAAAAATGTTTCCAAGCTAAATAAAATAAGAGGGATGCTAATGAACATTTTCTAGTTCCGAGTTTGTCAAAATTTCAATCTGTTATCGTGTGAAACACAGGAATTGCCATAAAAGCTCAGACCAATGGTTCATCTTGTCACTTTTCTGCCCTGATGAAGAATAGAAGATGCATCAAAAGGAATGCAAGAAACACCACTGTGGACAGCTGTATTACATGTCTTAGGGGAAGTTTCTACCCATCCATCTCAGGTGGGGTTGGTTTATAGCTTTAATGATTAGGATTAAATAACTGTTTTCATTTTTTTACATCATGCTCATGTAACTGGATAGCAAACATCCACATTGATGTTTAATCCTTTCTGAACTTTTCTGAACTCTTGGCCTCCACATTATCTAGTGGCAATGAGTTCCATAGGCAAATTATGTTTTGTGTTAAAAAACAAAGTTTTGATCAATTTTCAATTTGCTGCCTTTCCATTTTTATTGGATGTCCCCTTGTTCCTCTATTTTGAGAAAACAGATATGCCCAATTGCCATTTAAATGGTACCATTCATTATTTTGTATACCTTTACCATATCTTCTCTCTCACATGACTTGTCAATCTTTTCACTCTCCTCAGCTGGAAGTTTTCCCAAGTCTCTAATCATTCTTATCATCACTCTCTGAAGCATCTCTTACAGGGCCCGCTTCCCTCCTATTCCTTATGCATCCTAATATTTGGTTGGTTTTTCTGACTGATGCTCTTTGAACAGAGTTCTTCATTGAAGTGGCCATCGCCACACTAAATTTCTTTATTTCAGTGCTTACTGTTTATTTGGAATAAAACAGGCTTGCTTTTCTCTGCAGGCTTTCATGTCCTCAAATGCAGCGCTGGGCAAATAACTGATATTTTGGGGTGAGTGGCCAAACCAAAAAAATTCATTTTGGGTCAACTCTAAATGAGTGGGAGGGGGAGAAGGGGGATTGTTGGTTTTTTATTTTGTTTGGTTTGGTTTGAAGAATTTGTCAGCAAACCAAGAAATTCCACTTCAGGTTGAAGGAAACATTGTTTCACCCAAAATGAAATGTTTAGTGTTATTCAAGTTTAACTTTTTAAAAACATTGAATGACAATTCAAAACAAGAAGTCATTTAAATCAAAATATCCCAATTTTTTGTTTTATTTTTGACTGGAATATTTGGCAAAATTGATACAAATTTTCAAAATAATCCAGCTGACCTGAATCTGCACTTTTTGGCAAAATTTAGTCCCCCCAAATTTCCCCAAGATCCGCTCATAAGGCATTTTTGTTCGGAGAAAACTATTGTTACTTAATGCACTTCCACCTTAAAGATGAAATACTTATAAGTTCTTATTCAGGAAAAATTTCTCATAATTCAGTCCCTAGCACTACATCTTCTCAGGTCTACACAAACCACAAATCTTTGCTCAATGAGTCTCATGCACATTTTTTTCTTTCCCATATAGATTTTTCTGGCTGTTCTGTGAAACTCTCAGTACAAACCTAGAAAAACTTTGTCAGGGACCAGGATAGTTTTGTGACTGAATCAGGGCTCTAGCATTAGTTCTGCCAAACTAATTGTCATCTGTGTCAGTTTCTTGTTTCTGAAAATGGGCATAATGCTTCCTCATCTCAGGAAGGTATTGCAAAACATCAGAAGAAATATGCTATGGAAGTGAGAAGTGTTATTAATTATGCTATAAATTTATAAATACTAAAACTCTGGATTTCTAAATAGGTTTATATTAGAATTTTGAAAAATAGATAAGTCTTTTCATATAATGCTGTCAAGATATAGGTTGTTTTGACATCTCTAGCTGCCTCATAGGGACAATAAGAAATAGCCAGTTTTATAAAGTAGTAAGAGGAGGAAAGGGTTGACTAATTTCTTCAGCTACTAAATCATCTCTAAGGTATGTCTCTCCAAAGTGAAAGATGAAAAGAGATGAAATATACATTGCTTATGATAATCTGGAAATCATGGTAATTTTAGTATTGGTGTGTATCTGCTTCTTGTAGCAGACATTTGTCTGAAATGATCATTTTGGTTTAGCTGAAAATTTTTGAATTTAACAGATATAATTCATAACTCCCCTGCTAGATGCATCACTGCTAGTGAGTAGTCAACAGCATTTAGAAAACATAAATAGGAGTTATTAGCCTATTTTGAGGAGGGGGGGGAAAAGGAGGCATGTTCTAGAGAGAACCTGGGGTCTTTCATACACTAGCTAAACTTCTCACACTGGGAAATAAGCCACATCACTGCCAAACTACATTAGAACAAGTTACGGTGTGAAGTTGCAGTTTTTTCAATGAAGCCGAATACAGTTTTATCTAATCTTACATATGAGTGACAATATTGGAACGTACTAGTGTAGTCACTTTAGAAGTTCCAGCAGTGAGTGTAGATTCCCACTACCATTGTACTTGAGGTTAATCTCTCCAAAGCCCCACAGCTGAAGAATTAGAGCTTCCAAAAAGAGACTGAAAAGGTGATTGACACCTAGCTGAAAGCTTGTGCACCTTATGGATTCATTCCTTTCTAAGGTTTGAATCCTACTTATTTCACTTCCCTATGTAGAAGTATACAGAAAACACTCATGCTTTTGCCTTTTACTTGTAATCACATAGCCCCTTTATTCTTTGATACACTTATCATTCCCATACTGGAGTTGGGCAGCAAATCTACAAAACTAACGTGAGCCTTCTTTTAGCAATGTTCAATGAATTAACATCTTTACCGATACTTGAAAACGGGTGTGAAATCTCCACGGAAATATTCAGCTCCAGGGTGTAATTACTACACAATCACTCAGTACTTAAAAAGTATAATGACTTTTACTAACATAAGGAATTACTATGGTTGCATTTGCAAGCACGCTGGATGATACAATTAACAATTAATACATTGCTCTTCTGTAGCACCTTTCCTTAGAGGACCTTGAAGAGCTTTAACATATAATTCAACATTCATTTTTAATTGCTAATTTCCCTAGTAGCGGTAGCATCTGAATATGGAGTTTAGAAAGCGTCCAAGGATTATTTGGCCCAGCTCCTGGGTCCTACAGAACTTCATGTCAAAATTCCCATTGATTTTACCTGGACCACGATTTGAGCCTGTGTGAACAAACAAAAAAGCTTCATTTCATATTTTGTTTTATTGGTCTATGGACCTGTACGTGATGTGCTGACTGGACTATCAATACAGGATGCTGGTTTGGCTATATGGAAAATCATGTATGCACAAGCAGATATTTTAAAGTGGGCAAATTATGTATTTGAAACTTGAGGAGTGGATAATTAGATGTATTTAAACAGGAACATCAGCTGAAGTCAGTTTACACTGAATACATTATTGAGCTTTATATGTAATGTTTGACCCTTCAAACAAACATACCTGTAGTTCTATCCCTTTTGTTACTAACTGTTCAACAGCTATCCTGACAGCAGAACCACATCTTCATTCTTATTTAATAACTATCATCTGTAGCTGCCCATTTTCAAGAGGGAATAAAGTTAAGTGTTCCAGAAATTTGAAAAAATTGAAACTTGACCTTTATTAAGTGGGTTAATTGTCACAATCTCAGCATGTATGAAATTAATGACCAAAAAGGGGAACTTCAGAGATTCAGAAGACTAGGTTAATGTCCAAAAAAGTCTAAACTCTGACCTTTTTGACATATGCCAAAAGAAACAGCCATCCTAATAAATTACTACCTGTATGCAATTATAATAAACCATTTCAAGCATCTAATCACTTGAATTAATTGCTGCAAGGCGCTATAGCTTTCTTATAGATATTCAAGTTATTCTCAAGAAGCCCTTGCAGCTTATATGAGGTTGAGTGTGTCTGTTTGTTACAGCACTGCAGATTCAGTTTTAAAGTACATTATTCATACATTTGGACTACAGGGGTGTATACAACATTTATTAGCAATGAAATTAGGAGTCTTGGCTGAGTAGACAGCAGTCCTAAAAATGGTGAAAAGCAGTCTTAAAAATGGTGAACCGACTGGGAATAATGCTAGGACAAATGAATGTGATTGAACACCATGTCATGCACAGATTGCTGGATTTAGGGACACCTGCATATTTACAAAAATGTAAATTTATTTGACATTGAGGAATGTGGTCATTGCTATAATCAGTTTTCACTGTACAGAGATGTCAATGAACAGCTGAATGTCCGCATCAAACAGGTTTTATAAAAACAGTATTTCTAAAATGATTACATTCAGTTGGAAAGACTGTATTGGTCAGCACAGTTAATGTGATACGAATCCTGTTAACTTCTAGCTGACTGTTTTAAACGTGAACTGGCTGGATTGGTAGTGAGTGATATGGCCGTTTGAGGGTATATGCAAAATGAATCAGTGGCCTCAGTGGGATTCCAAACAACATCACAGAAGCGGCACAAAGGTTGGCTGGCAGCCTCTACAGAGGCAACAAGGAATTCATGGGGATTAAACTACTCTCATCGCTGCAGAATGCAGAAACATTAGTGGGGCACGATGCAGAAGCTTGCTCTGTCCATGCTGTTCCTGTTCGGAGGATGAATGACTTCAGTGTCCAGAATTGTCAAGCTGACAATTATTATTAAAAAGAGTAAGTATGAAATTTAGTTACCTAATTATTCTTCTGCTTTCTAATTCTGTGCATAAATTATGGGATTCAAGCTGGAGATCAACATACAAGATTTTGACACCATCCTCATGCAGATTTTGAAACACCCTTTGTAAGAGCCATAGTAATCTCATATCTCACTGTGCAAAGGGCTACTAAAATGTTTCAGCTATAAAGGCACTCAGCCAAACCAAGCACAAGTGGGGCCAGTCTACACTATCAAATTTTACTATGTTTGAACATAGCTGTAACTAAACAAGTTAGCTGAGAATGGTGGTCATGACTGCGCAGTCAGTATATATGAGGAAAAGTTGGGCACAATGACCACAAAGTTCTGGTAAGCATCATGACACCCACAGGTAACATTTTGTAGCAAAATGCCAGCCTGTACCATTTTCACTTGCCTAGCGCATGGGAGTCCCTGGATCAATTCCATCAAAAGAGGGTTCCCATGTGGCAGTGCAATATGCTATAGCTACTCCATTGAGAAACTTCGTAACTTTAGATCGAACAAACTCTTCTGTTCTTCCACAGTCCTAACTTGAGGGTTTATTATTTTAAAACAAGACTGAGTTCAAATTACTTATCAGTCAATTCAGAGGTTTCCTTGACATCCAGCAATTTATTAAAACCATCCCTGAGAACAGTCACCACTGCATTCACTGCTTAAACTGACTAGTACGCAACTGGCCACTTGTTATTTTCCTTGCTTTATCAAGGGGCCTTCCCTACTTTCCTCCTTCCACACCTCATGTTCAACATAGATATCTGGCCATGAAGAACCAGGCACGTTGCAATTTAAGATTTTACTATCTAAGGTACACATATGGCTCCCGTCGCTGTTAGTATCTGAGCACCTCACAAGCTCTAATGAATTTATCCTCACAAAACACCTGTGAGGCATAGACATTCTATTATCCCCACTTTACAGACTGGAAACTGAAGCACAGAGAGACTGACTTGCCCAAGAGGTTAAGTTACTGACCTAATCTATCGTCATAAGTCAAATTTTCTTTGGTTTCTGGTGGTTCCGGTACTGCATGTTCCTTTTTGTGCATATTTCCAGAATAATGCTGACAAAACTTTGTATCAATTTGGTTTCTTTTGTAAAGGGTCAGTGACTCACGTGTCATATTGCTCCACACTTTACTAAAAATAATTTAGTCCATAAATATGGTTTAATCTCTTGGTATTTTGAAAACAGACAAGTTGTTAATGGCAAAAAATATGTAACACTGAGGTTCCATCTATGCTGCAGCTCTGACTGCAGCTTATGCAGACATGCCCACTCTAGCTAGCTCACTAAAAATTGCAATGAGGATGCAGCAACACGGGCTTCAGCACAGACCGCCCAACAAGTACATATTGGGGGAGGGTGAAGAGGCAGCGTCAGGTGAGTTAGTGCATCTAAAGGCTGGTCTAAAGTGGGAACTTACATCAGCATAGCTATGTTTCTCAGAGGTGTGAAAAATCCACTCCCTACCAAGAGAGAGACAGCTATGCTGAACTAATTCCCAGTGTAAACAGGGCTAGATCAAGGTAATGATTCTTCCATTGACCTACCTACTGTTTCGCAGGGAGATAGACAGAAATAGGAGAACCCCTCTCATGAGCATGGTAGTGTCTAGGCTGTAGCAGTTTAAGTGTAGACATACTGTAAGACAGGAGTTACATTCCACTGGGAATTCAGTGTGCCACGTACATGCCAAACATAAGTTTGTCAACCAAACTATAAGAGCCTATTTAAGTTTGCAAAAATATTTACAAATGATCCAGGTACATATATGGTCTCATCACTGTAACATCTCAAAACTTCATTAGTACATGCAAGGTATATTTAGCAAGAGGTTATTAAAAACACCCACTCAGACTGTGATCAATCCCTTATACAATGGATATGACACTTCTTTGGTAGCAAGAAGGCAGGTCTTCTTTCCAGCTGTTTCTCTTTAAACAATAGGTTTACCAACACATGTAAAAATTCATTTTCAATTACGGTTTGAGTTCCTCGGTCCTTCTACAGGAGCCTAGAACAATCAGTCAGTCTCTTCTAATTCAAAAGCCCCACAGAAGACACCAGCTCTAGAGGAAAAACTGGGAGCCTTTATTGTTTTTTTTTCCAGTCATTCAGTTTCTCAAATTCATTTTGCATCTTGGCTTGTGAAAATCCTGAGCATGGCCTCCAAGGTGATGAAGGCAGCAGCAGGCTATTGAGGGACCTTTACTATCCATGAATCCACATTGTTCCTGTGCTCTACTGAAAGTGGTCTACTCACACTAGAGCACCATAGGGATGTACACTGTTTATTAGAAACTTTTAACTGCTTCTTTATAGGGTCAATACCTGAAACCCGTATGCCCATATTTGAAATCCACAATAGGGTAATATAAGCTAAAAGAAAAAAACACTATTAAAAGGTTAGACTGTGTGCTAATTTAGAAGCATTTTGTTGAATAATATTTTGCCTGAACAGTGCTATTTGGCAGTGTAATCTATGAGAAAGAATAGGGTATATATATTTTAAAGCTAGACTGATTTGTACAACATGAACCTCTACCAGTGTGCCTTAAGTACCTCAGTTGCAGCTCTATGATCATTCCTCCCTAAGGGCTAAGCTATTTTAAACATGCAGCCCCTGCTGAGGTTAAGTATATTTTCTGTATGAGTGACCATTTTAGAAATGTACAGAGAGAAAGTAGCTAACTTTAGCCCAGTTCCTAAAACACTACTTGTATCCTTAGCTTAGCCTGTAATTTTAGCTTAAGTCTCACCTACAGAAAAGACATGGACATACTGTACAAAGCCAAATAAGTTTGTATAAGTTACAGGTTGTTAGGGAAATGACCCTCAGCAGATAGGTTTTCATGCAGAATTCAAAGGAAATATTCTTATTTATTCCTTGGAAAACAGTCTGAGAAATCTGACTGATGTCTACTTACAAGACTACTACATATAGCTAACTAAACAGAAGCAAAATTTGGCATTTATCCTAGGATTAGTGTGAACAGCCATATAACCAAACATTAAGAAAGTTAACTTTAAAATGCTTTTGAAAGGTCTGTTTCATGACAGATGGCTATAAGGGTTTATCAGTGCCAAAATAATTACCCCTCCCCCTTCAATTTTCAAATGCTTAAGGAAGATTTTAGATTAATATTTCTTTGAGGCATCAGTTACATCTAATGAGTAGAAATGTAAAGTACAAGATTAGACCATTCTGCAATATACAAGATTAGACCATTCTGCAATATTACTGTATCCAACATGTTTTTCCTAGGTAACAAACAGATCAAAAATTGGAAAATGAGACCGCTTAATAGATCCAACATTTACCATGCTTCTCAGCATGATCACTCTTGATTTGACTAGTGCCCTCTGTGGAGTACTGAAATATTTACCTGTGATAAATTTCCCTCTTTCTCTCGCTATTAAGAGAAAGGCCATGTAAATATTACACAGGGTTCGGTTTTTTTTTTTTTGTGTAATACACTTACTAGCAAAGACATTATAGAACTATGCTTTATTCAAGAAAACCCACACATTCCTGCCTGTGGTCACCACAGGTTTTGTTAAGCCATAGTTAACAGCAAATATTGGAACAAAATACAGTGCATCAGAGTGAACCAAATCCTTTAGATTTTGGATTACAATGAAAATGTTTAGAGAGAACTAGTTTCAGAATTTCATATCACCGTCTACGATATATGTGCAATAAAATTGGCAGACGCAGGAATGAAAGAGTATCGTTTCTAATAAAAGCTGAAGTTTGTGACTTTTGTATGACATTTACACTCTCAGGATGACAACGCATGCTGTTCTACCTACAAGCGGCATTTTAGTTACAAAAATATCGGTCCAGCCTCTAGTTACTTAGTGGGGAAACAATATCCCCAGTGTAATGGCAACATGCCATTCTCAGTGAAATATTTAGAAAAAACTATTTAACATTTTTTTTTTTTTACATCTCATTGGATTCCAAAGTTGCTATGGCAATATGAAAGTCACTTCTTGACATGTGTATTGCACCAACGGTTAATGCAAAAGCACATTTTTCAAGTTGTAATGTAAAAGAGAAGCAAAAAATCTAAAATAAAAGACTGTAAATGTCAAAAGGTATTTTAATGCAACCAATCTTGGATAAACAAGTTGCTACATTCATTAAAGTTTAAGCAGTCAGCCAAGCTTGCCCAATCTTTCTATTATTTTGAAATTTCAAGATAAAACAGTCTAAAAGGGAAAGTCCTTAAAACTGAGCTCAGAATTAAGCTGTTTATTATTCACTCCTCCTAAACTGGGAAATATCCAAAAAAAAAAAGGTTTGACACTATCCTCACTTCAGTATTGCACTGAGCTGCAATTGCTTTCAGACAGAATTCACAATGTATATGAGAGGGGTGACCAATACTGCTGGATAGCAGACATAGCTAGCACTGGGGAGGTAACCCAACGTGCATCAGACCGCGACACAATTTAAATGGTAAAGTATGTACCAGGGTTCATTTTGGTCTTCCCCAAACCAAAAATACTCCTGCTTACCTTTTCCTTCAGGAGAACAATCAAATGTTTCAGCCAATAGATGGAAGTTTAAATAAGATTAGCTAATAGCGGTCACATTCAGTGTTACATCCAATACTACATAAAAATGAAAAAGTAAAAGACAGGAGTATTACTCAGCTTTTCGTTTTAATAATGCTTTTAGCCAAAAGTGTAGCTTTGAAAATCTCTAGCTAATTGTGAAAACGTGCAGAAGCTGGGAAGCAACCTCACTTTGAACCACACAGTTTAAAGCTGCGGCCTGGCCTATCTGCTTTCAAACTCTCCATTACCTTGCCAAAGTTTAAATAAGAAGGTACCATTTTAAAATAAAAGTCAGCCTTTAAAATTAGGTGGATGATGTACTGTAGTAGCCTAACTTTGATTCAAGGAGAAAGATGAAATGTTTTTATATAGTAAACAAAACACAAAAGTAAACTGAAATCTTTAGAAATCACTGTAAGTGTATATAATTAGGATTCTCATCAACATTTAAAACTACTGAAAATAAGGTTGCCACCTTACCTTTTTAGGACTGGCGTACCTGGTTTTAAACAGGTTTTCCTCCAGTCTCCCAAGTTTCTGATCCTCTTATTCAGTTTTCTGCTGTACTGCTCTCCTACTTTCATGCTGAATACCAAGTCAGTCCTGCCTTCTGCTTTTCTTGGCAGGAGGCAGAGCAAGATTTTAATTTCAGTAGTCAGAGTGACAGAACAACAAAAGCACAGCAGATAGCAGAGCTTAATTCTTTCCCAAGAAGAAAATACATTTGTCCCAGAAAGGTCTGCAAAATCTTGCAAAGGCACCTTTTCCCCCCGTTTCTGCCTGAAAGCAAGATGGCAATCTTAATTGAAAAGGTATGATAAAATTTTTAAATAACTTAAAAAATCATTTTTATATAAAGCAGCAAAAACATTTTCTTCTGCAGAAAGAGAAATGTTAACAAAGAAACACACCAATGTAAATGCACTGTTCATAAACTTCTGCTAATTTTAATTTCACAATGAAGTCAAACTTTATTTTATGACTATTCTTTAACCTCATCAGTACTGTCTGAAGAAGATTCTTTGGCATCTTCAGTGTATCTGTTGCTTTCCTCTTGATTTAGATTTTCATTTTCTGATTTGGTCCCATTAAGTAGAGTTTTTTCACCATTTACAAACCCATTCTCTGTGACTTCTGCATCAATAGCTTCATCAATCTTTAAGTCCCCTTGTTCCTCTGCTTCTTCCTCTAGGTTTCTCAAGACAATTGGGAGCCTAGAGTCTGCCACAGTGTTCTCTAGCAAGGCAATATTGTTTTCTTCATATTTAGGAAGTAGGGCTCCTTCTGCCATTTGTCTACTATAGTACTCTCTGTTAGCAGCTGCACTCTTCACTGCTTTCTCCAAAATCTCTTTTTCGCCTAAACGCAATTTGATAGCCATTGTCGCATGGAAGGTAAGGTCATGGGTCTCCAAAAAGGATTTATCATCCTGGAGGAAAAAGAAGGAAGATTATTAATAAAATCCATCCAGCATGTGTCGTGCAATAACAAAGGCTCCAGATCTGTAAGCTGATCCACACAGGCAGATTTTTATGCATGTATGGAACCCTAGTGAAGTCCATGGGAAACCATAAAGGAGCACAGGTCCCCCAACATGGATCAGCTTTCAGAATCAAGTCAGTAAGTTTTAAGGACAGCTGTAGTGAAAGCAATAAAAAAGTGATACCCTTTCTAGATGTGTTAGTCTAGTACAGGGGTGGGCAAACTTACTGGCTCAAGGGCCATATCTGGGTGAGAAAGTTGCATGCAGGCACACGAACGTAGGACTGAAGTAGGGGGTATGGAGTGCAGGAGGGGGCTCAGGGCAAGGGGTTGGGGTGCAGGAGGGGTGCAGCAAGGGGTTAAGGGCTCAAGGCAGGGGTTTCGGGTGTGGGATGCAAGAGGGGGCTGGGATGCAGGTTCTGGCCCGGTGCCACTAACCTCAAGCAGCTCCGGGATGGCAGCAGCGCACAGCAGGGCTAAGGTAGGTTTCCTGCCAGTCCTGGCACCACATTGCTCCCAGAAGTGGCCAGCATGTCAGGCAGTGGCTTCTGGGGGTGGGGTGGGGCAGGTGGCTCCACTGCATGCTGTCCTCACCTGTGGGTACCACCCCTGAAGGTTCCATTGGCTGCGGTTCCCCGTTCCTAGCCAAGGAGAGCTACAGGGGGCAATGTCTGTAGGCGAGGCCAGCTCACGGAGCCCTCTGCCCCCCACTCTCCCAGTGGCTGCAGGGACATGGTGCCAGCCGCTTCCAGGAGCCTGCCTTCGCCCTGCTGAGCCATGGGGCTGGCAATCCCACGGGCCGGACTGAAAGCCCTGACGGGCCGTAATTTGCCCTCCCCTGGTCCGGTAAATAATTTAGAAAATATAAAAACACACAGGAATTTAAAACTGATTCCACATTTTACTAGTGGAAAAACAAGGAGCAACAATTTACAGAATCATTAAAACAAATTAAAACAGATTGCCAAAATCTTATGTACTTTTTCTTCTTTGGCTATTCCAAATAAACAGTAATTTAAAAAACAAGTGAAAAATGAATGGTCACATAACAAAGATAAACAAAATAAGATGGGGGAGGGAATGAAGTTGTGTTTTGCTAGGATCACCACGCAAAAACCTCAAGATTGCACAGAATTACAGGTTCTTGGTAGCTTTACCTCCACAGTAGTCTTGTAGGTTTTCAAAAGAAGGGATGCTCTGGCTTCAAGGAACGTCCAAAGTTTAACCTCATTGTCCCAGCTAACTGGAAACTCAGAGTTGCCCAGAGTGAAGATTTTGTCAATCGCATGCTCTCCTATTAAGTGTTCTTTCAGCTCTTCTGCAATAATTATGAAGAACAATATGTTAAAAAACAATCTTACCATTCACTACGGTAGTTGACAAAACTTAGAAAGCTTCATTTTCAATAACATGGATTTTATATTGCTTGAGAAAAAAAAAATCTTCTCCCCTTAAAAGGAATGATCCAACAATCTGGATATTTCTATATTCCCCTCAAGGTAGCATCTGGAAATCTTGAGGTTAGCAGAAAAAGGAACCTTCAGCTCCATTCTTAAATAACGCTGTAAACATTTTGGCTTAAAATACAAATCATAACTCTTACTTTGTATGCCAATTACAGATACAATGTCACATATAATCCTTGATGGTGATAAACAGAACAAGGGGGTGATACTTTAGAGTTGGGTGTACTTATATAATATCTCCCTGAAATGTTTATTTTATTGGATAAATAGCAATAGAGTTCTTTTTCTACTGTTAAAGGCTATTTCTTTCAGTTAAAAAAAAATATTGAATACTGTTGGTCAAAATATATCCATCAAATGTGCCTCAGGGAAAATGTCAAGTGGTTTGTGACAGCATTACACAAATTTCATTAATCTTAACTGTTTAATTACCAAACTCTCTCCTGCAAAGCAGTATATCACAAACTTCCAATTAAACATTACAAAAGTTGGTATTAGCATTTTATATAATAGACTTCAGTGACGTCTATTGTGTAAGTTTCATTTGTTGATGAAAGAGTTACTAAGGCAAGAGACTTCTCACCAACGGATCAACGATTCATGTCAATACTGCTCCTCATTGAACAGTTTAAATACAGACAATAATTGCAGTTTTCATGCTGAGTGTCTAGGACACATACCTCAATTGCACACCAGCACATTTCATGATAATGTAGCAAATGCACTTCAGGTATATTTCCTAGAAGAGAAAATTCACCAATCCCTTCCACGTCCCTCAAGAATTATGCTTATCATGTAATCATTATATCATCTCTCTTTGAAATCAAAAGAAGCTCAGTCCCAAAGTCCACACTAGTTTAGAATTCTAAATGAAGCACAAGCCTATATACCAATAGTATCCCACAAACTTTTAGCATACGAAGCAACAGCTTTTGATCAATTAGAATGTACACACACATGAATCATTACTCTGCTATCTTTCCCCATAAAGCTGCTGTGAAAGAAATGGTTCATACCTATAACCTCCAAAAACAGGTTTTTGGATTATTTTCATAAATGTAAAAACAACAGCATATGCAAGATTAGGTCCATAATTGTGCCTAATTAGCAAACAGTTGTGATTGTATCCACCAATGAAGTTATTACATGCACAAATTAGGTGCTCAGTTAATAAGAGCGCATACATTTTCCCTGGTGCAACTGCACACATGCATATTTGAAAGTTAGGCTCTGATAGTTTACTTCACAAGACAAGCTGATTATGAGTAACCAAAAATGTTGATTTAAATGTGCAAACTGCCAACTTTGAGGTGTGTCTTGGATTTCTGCTATAGTGCAGTATTTTCCAGTTCCATTCCCAGAAGAATCTGGTGGTAAAAGCTGACCAAAATGCTGTCACTATAAGCGTACAGCAAACTTTTGGACTCATATGACCTTGCACTGTGGGCCATTTTTTAGCCTCTGAATAAAGAAGACTGGAGAGCAAAAGTAATCTATTGCAAAGTACAAGTTGGAAAAAAGGCAGTGATGATGTACTATATGGTATCCTTCAAAATTAGAACATTCACCACACCTGCTGCTTGGTGGAGAAAGTCCCAAAAAATTCTCAAGCTGTCAGCTCACTCCTAATACCACATGACCCAAGAAAGTAGACTGATGCAATTTTACATACTTTTCGAAAACTCAATGTCCTCTAATGATCTATTAATTTAAGAACGATGCAGAAGAGGACCATGTTCTGTTCTGTGTTCTCGATCCCTTTTCAATTTTCCCCTTAAAACATTCATTTTAAAGTTTTTTAGTTTTGTTTCATATGAACATCTCATCTTCCCACTTAAGAAAACCTCCATCAATAGGAATATTGTGAATGTTTTACCTTCACTCATACAAAACACTCGAAGGAAAGCCAGAAGCTGAGCAGAGATTGGAGGCTCAGTGGAGTGCAAGGCAAAAACACTGGAGCTGACAAAAAAATTGAATGCAAATTAGACTGCGGTAGCTTCAACATGAAATCTTTAATGTATGCTCGGATGCCACATTATTAAATTCTGAACAAATATGAGGTCACACCAATTTCTGAGTCTGAACTGAAGAAACTTCTTTTTCTGGGACAGGTTGGAGAACAATCACTTCTCCAATCGACAGGCAATTTTACACTTAAAATGACTTTTTACATGGTTTTAATAATAAATTCATGCTTGATTTGAGTAGCCAGATGAGTAATATATAAGAATAATCTCACCTTAAGTGCTGATTTCAAAATGTTAACAGCAGTATTATGATTAATGACTGATATTGAACCAATCAATTACTGACATACACCTTTACCTCGATATAATGCTGTCCATGGGAGCCAAAAAAATCTTACCGCATAATAGGTGAAACCGTGTTATACTGAACTTGTTTTGATCCACCGGAGTGGGCAGCCCAGCCCCCCTGGAGCACTGCTTTACCACGTTATATCCAAATTCATGTTATATCAGGTGGCGTTATATCGAGGTAGTGGTGTAGTCAAAAACAGAAAGGCCCAGATAATAGTTTCCATTAAGACGGTTCCTTTCCCCTTGAAAAAAACAATGTTTCATGATTGCTGCCCACCATACTACAGTCTGAACTAACAGCAGTTTCTTCTAAGGAAAAATAGTTGAAACCACTATAGATAACAAATTGCGCACTGCAGGACATTTTGAGAAGGGATAGGGAAGAAATGAAAGCCACATATTGGTTCATATTTAACTCTTTCACAATTTTTACCCAAGCACTTAAAGAAAATTTAATTCCTCCTTGTATACACTCCAAACTAGATTATTTAGATCTGAGTAGTGCACTAAACTTCATTATCACAATATATTTCATTTGCTATGTAAACAGTCAAGATAATAGGCCTAAGGAAACTATTACAGAGCAATTTTAATAATGCACTACTGGACTTTATAAATTTTGAAATATTTTAAGCATGAAAGAAAAATCTCTGTTCATTCTGTTTTACTTACGTTGGAATGCCGGCACGAGCTAAGACTTCTGCCTTCATAGCATACAGCCTGTCACTTTTACTCACTCCAAGCTTTATTTTCACTCTGTCATGTGAATTATTATCAAAGAAAAAACCACTGTGGATCACAAATTCAGCATTCGACCGAGTGCCATAAAAAATGTAAATCTAGAAGGATGAAAAGAGAAGTGAAGGGGAGGGGAGGGAGAGAGGGAAGCTTAAGATGTCAGTTTTGTGAGTTAATAAGTGGAAAATTATTTACTGAAAAAAGTTATATTGTCATGAAATACAATACTTATGTGGTTATATGACTAAAATGCATGTATATTTTCATTTAATGATTCAAAATGCCATACAGTGTTGCCATAAGACTTCAAGGATGTTGTGAAATGTGTTCAAAATTTCCACATATTGAGATGGGCCCGTTATTTTATACCCTGCATGCTATGGGAGATAACTGCTATGGTGTTAAGGATATTTAATATCATACAAAGACATCTTATAGGTATTCAGCTGATGCTTTCTATATTATCCCCATTTCCCCCAAACTTTTTCTAAGTCAAATTTGTACTTCAAGACTATTTATTCACCATTGTCCTTTCGCTTACAAAAAATATACTCCATATTTATAGATAGTAATGTTTTTTGTTCTAGGTGCCATACAAATGTAGACATGTTTCCTCTTACAGTTTACAATCTAAAATGCTAGATGGAACAGCATACACTGCAACAAATGTTTTAAAAGAACTGAGAATTTAAAGAAAAAAATCACTACAAGTTTATGCTGCAGTTTTTCAGCTAGCATTTGGCTGCATAAAGATATTGGTACAGCAAGCCCACAGCAATAGCTATTGCATTCTGAGCCACAAGGACTTTTTTTTTTTATAATGGAATTGTCAACAGAAATAAGACATTTATCTTCTACGCAGATCCTATACAATCATTGCCTTTAGAAATAAAAATATCTTTTTTAAAAGTATATCTATCTATCTATGGAAGCCTGCTAATCAAGATATTCTTAAATAAGCTTGCATTATAAAGGCAACGATTCTATGAATGATAGTTCTATGATATATATAGATATAAGATACAGACCTAGGCAAGCCTTGGATACGATTAATACATTCATAGATTTTAAAGCCAGAAGTGATCATCTAATCTGACCTCTTGCATAACACAGGCCATAGGATTTCCCTGTACTAATTCCTACTTGAAATCCAACTACAGCATATTTTTTAGAAAAAGATGAACGATAAGAAGAAAGGGACATATCTGCTAAACATTCTTTTGAGTACAAAGGTTGTAATCCAAGGAGAAAACAGAACTAAAGAGGAGTTCAAATCCTGCACTCACAGATGAGTGCAAGGAACCTGCCTGGGAACCAAAAGTATCCCCAACAAACTAAGTATCTGAACACAGGATTCAAGCCCCTGCCAGTCAAGGTAACTCCATGCACAAACTGTTTGTATACACCTCTACCTTGATATAATGCTGCCCTCAGGAGCCAAAAAATCTTACCGCACTATAGGTGAAACCGTGTTATATCAAACTTGCTTTGATCCACCGGAGTGTGCAGCCCCGCCCCTCGGAGAACTGCTTTACCGCATTATATTCAAATTTGTGGTATATCGGGTTGTGTTATATTGGGGTAGAGGTGACCTATCTCAATCAGCTCAATTTAGAAGACAGATGCTTCTCCTCTTTAGAGAAATACTCCTTTAACAATTTAATACATATTTCTTAATAGACTGGATGTGAAAGATGTGAGATCAGCATCTTTCCAATCATATCTTCAGAATACACCGTGGGACTTGATGCATGTCTTGTCTACATTACACTGGACTGGTGCTGAACACTGCTTAGTTTGTCCTTGGATCAGTGAACAACTAGCATCCAAGGCTACATTTGCAGCTAAACTGTGCTCAAGGCCACTCCATCAGTACCTGTTTTCAGCAACAGGTACTCTTCCTGATGTAGGCAAAGCTTTAGAGTTTTGCTCTTTCTATTTTAATGGTTGGACCGATTAGTCGTAATCCAGGATGATTACTTTCAAGCTCCTTTCTCATTCTAACTGAAGTTTTGGGGTACACACAGCACAGGCCAAATATCTCCTGGACCAATGGTCTTTGTCTATTGGATTGTTGATAACAGCTCCTCCTCTTACCTGTTGACTGGACAAGTACTAGCCTATCACAAACTAGTCAAATAAAAACTATGCAAGACATTTCAGGCAGAAAAAAGCACTGAACAAAACCAAGAGGGAGAGTTCCACTGCCTGCTATTGCTGATAGAAACTGAGGCATTGAGGGCAGTTTTGAGTATGGACCTTTAACAACCACATCTAAGATTTCTAGATCAGTGGCCTGCACAGTGTACACTCCCCAGTGATTAAATACATGAAATGGTTATTACTCAGGAGGAAGCTTGCAACTCCTACAGTGGAGATGTGCAAAGATGATTGTGTGACAGAGAATGTATTGTGTTCATTATTTTGACAACTGTAGTTTAATTTATTTAGCTTTATTAATACTTTACAAAGTATTATCCAACTACAACGAAAACCTTGGTTATATAGTCTGCTATTAAATCTTCACAGAGAAATACTGAGCACTCCTTTTTGTGCAGATTATATTTGCAGATTAGCAAGGCTTTTCTGCAGCTAATAAAAACAGAGTTTAGTTATCAAGTAGACAAGCAGATGTTTGTGTGAAATCTTCACCCTTTTCATCAAGATAGTCAGTTGCATGAACAATACATTTCTGCATAAAAGTCACCAAATAGCCATGGCATAGATAACTGTCTCACATTACCTGTTCTCCAGCCTTAAAATCCTGAAGCGCTACACACTCACAACGGTCATCTTCTAAATTGTAGCCAGTTGTGATCTACCCAAGGGAAAAAAAGTAATGAGTCTTTAACATGTTACATTTCTTTCCTCCCTATTGTCATAAAGTTGCCTTTTATTGGAGATGGATATTACCTAAAGTAATTGCACATCCTGCTTTTCCTTCACCTGACGCAACATGGTTGGTACTAAATGTTTTATGAATCTTAAGCAATCATTTCTTAGTTAGGAACATTAAAAATCTCTGCACTAGAGAAGATCAAGGAAGGAAATTACTAACCTGAAGTAAATGGAAAGCTCTGAGTGAAGTACCCTCCACAGACCAACAGTTGCTGGTCCCTAGCTAAATCCAGTAGCTTATTATAAAGTTCCTGAGTTTTAAGTCACTCCTGTGAGGCACACTGGAGCGCTGCATTGAGTGTGCTACATTCTGTGTCAGACCCTTCAACTATCAATGCATTTTCGATCTCTCTCAAAGAAAGAGGAGTGGATAACTGGGAATCTTTAAGGGATATCATCTTCAGAGAACTCCAATTTACTTGCAAATAATTCCTTTATCTAAAGTTAAGCAATTATTCTCAAATACTGAAGAGATTTTTCTGTGCAGAGCACAGGTGGGGGTGGGGAGATTCTTTACCATACCCTGAATATGTTTCTTTTAAAAATCATGAAAATAAAAATGCTTATATTAGTAAGTAAAGCCATCCTAAAACGTATCTTTTTTAAAACGTTAAATCTAGTGTGTTCTTGACTAACAACATTCAACATGGACTCTATCATAAAGGATTCAGAGACCATGCTAGACATAAGGAAGTTGTGCAATCAGGAAACAACTTTTGTGACAAGTATTCTGAATTTAGTGTTTACACAACTACATTGTAGTAAAAATAGGTTGTGAACCTGTGGGACAAACTGCAAAAAGCCACAGATTTTCTCTCTAGAGCTTGTGGCTTCATTAGAACTTTGTTTTCATTTACAGAAATTATGTTTGAACACAGGTACTATACTGTGACTGCCATCTTGGATTTGCTTTGTCTGAGAGAGCCCCTTAGGCTACTTTGAAAGGTTGGCTGGCAGTTTACAATATTAATAATTTTTGCTTGCATATTCAATCATGTATTTGTAAGCCAAAACAATGCTTTCATAGTGACCACAGGGAACTCTTCTCAGACACTGCAAATCCAAAATGGTAGCCATAAGCAGAGCCCTGTGGGACACACATAATGGCACTGTACATAGATGCAAAAGTTTCACACATTTATGTAATACATTTTTGAGCTGTGGCAAGTCCTTTATACACTTTCTTTGTAGCCTAGATCATCCAGTTTGATTTGATGCATAACACAGGCCACAGTCATCTAAGTTCCTTTTAAGGTGCATGGCCGTGCAGCAGCCTATTAAGTGCTACACAGGCATTCAGGGCTGCGGTGGGGAGAGATGACTCTCCCCCAGCCCCAGATCTACCGCGCCCAGGAGGAGAGGAGCACCTCCCTCTGGCCCCAGCCCAGCCCTGGACCTGCCGCGTCCAGGGGGAGAGGAGCTTCTCCCTCTGGCCCCAGCCCAGCCCTGGACCTGCCGCATCCAGGGGGAGAGATGCCCATCCCTGGACCTGCCGCGTCCAGGGGGAGAGGTGCCCAGCCCTGGACCTGCCACATCCGGGGGGGAGGAGCCCCTCCCTCTGGCCTCCCAGCCTAGCCCTGGCCTGGACCTGCTGCGTCTGGGGGGAGAGGCACCCTTCCCCTGGCCCCAAGCCTGGATCCGTTGTGGCTAGGGGGAGAGTGACAGAAGGAAATCCTTGATGCTATCTGAAAAGCTTCATATGTCTTGAACAGTTTCCTTAGCTGCTTCATAAATTCAAAGAAACCATTTTCAAATTTTAAAAAACAAACAAACACAAAAAAACCCCTTAAAATCTTCTAAAATGATTTCAGAGAGAATGTGAAGCATCTATGGATTGCTAGATGTAGGCAGAAGGATTCTGTATGTCTTAGAGAGTGCTGCAAATTTGCTGAGTGTGTGTTTCACTAGACTGCCAAACTTTAAAAAATAATACCACTTCTAATGGGCTTCTCTGCAAAGTCCAATACAGTGCTAGACTCATGATTTACAAAGTTAACTAAGACAGGAGATATAGTAAGAAAATGAGCACTGGAGTTGCTTCCTTTTCCAGAAGATGGATAACCAGTTGTCTCCCCCTTTAGGCACACTGCTGGAGTAGGCCAGTTCATGAATATCAGGTTGTGTAGGGGGAAGTAATAGTTTGCTTGGCCAGTGATTTGATAAGGATGGCCCCAGCCCAGTAGGCATAATTTAGTTTATTCATTCAAAGCTCAAGTAACTAGTAATAAACCTTTGACTGTCAAAATACAATCCCACTGAAGAATAACAATGAGAAATGCATGAAGACAAATATTTTGACGTAGTTCTTAGGCTGATCTAATTAGTAGTGTCAGAAGCAAGAAAAAGCTGGAAGGCCCTAATGCCAGCTAAAATCCAAAGAGCATTTTATAATTTAGCATGTGGAAAAAAGACATAACAGGGACTGAATGAAGGGGCATTTCAACACTACCTTTGGAACAGACATTGTAGAATGCAACACCGTCTTTTTCATATATTCATGCAGTGAGTCAAGAGTTCACTTGATGTATTTCATTGGGATGTGCTATAATCAGAGCAAAGACTCCCACTCGCTCCTCCAAAGCCTACTATAATGCATAATTTTTGGGAGATGAGTAAAACTGATCTCTGGGGGTATTACTCCTACTTCTGATAATTTAAGTAATCTAAACTTGTAATGAGAAGAACAGAGCTTTTCTATTTCAACAGAGCCAATAACATTCAGCTCCTAAAATTTGCAGCTACCTTCTCTGTTTATGTATTGATATATATTTCCTTCAGAGTAAACTACTCAAACATAAGTAATATGAACAACTGATTAGAGACCTCTCCACTTTACCCTCACAGTTTGGGTCCACAAGCTGTCTCTGCACCAAATCTATTCACCAAGTAGCATAACAAAAACATACTTTACTAATATCAGCAGAAGCTTGAAATAATTAAAACAACCTGCTTGACCTTGCTTTTAATATGGGCTAGCTAAGTTTAATTTTTTTCTTAGAAGCGTCATTTGTCTTCCCTCTTTTTAAATCCCAACTTTTGAAGGCACTCATTAAAGGACCATCCATGTGAAAATGAACAAACTTCTCCAAAAGCGTCAAGGAAGAAGAGGGCAATGAGAATTACAGTAAGCAACATCTAAGCCTTCCAGGAGGGTTTTTGCTTTTTAAATTGTTTTATGAAGTTTAAGAAATATTGTATACTCGAGGCTAGTCAAACACTAAACCTATCCTTGAAACAAAGTAAGAGAGCTACCAGATTCTGCAACAAGTACTCAGTTGTAAAAGGCAATGGGGTTAGAGAAAAACATACATAATAAATAACCATTTCAATGGGAGAGAATAAAAGAGAAAAATTATCATCCAGGACTGAATTCCACTGTATTTGATACAGCCAGTCATAGTGATATCCTCTATAAAGAAACCCGTTGTATGATCTAATAAACCAAACTGTTAATATCAATAGAAAAATGCAAATCATTACTATAGCCTGATTGAGCATAGCTTCACTCATGACAATAGTACTGCTAACACATGCTGACCTGTCATCCACATCAATTCTCCCTTACAGGGACCAGATTACTAAAATATGGAAGAACGAATAGGTCATATTTGCTGTTTACAGAAGTCACCCGCCTACTTACTTATAATATAATTTGAAAGTAGAAACTGAAATATACAAAAGCTTTGTGAAAGCAGCAAAGAATCCTGTGGCACCTTGTAGACTAACAGACATTTTGGAGCATGAACTTTCGTGGATGAATACCCACTTTGTCAGATGCATGCTTTGTGGTAGGCTAAACAAGACTGGCAAACCATTCTCTTGTGAATTCTCATTTCATCAGTTTAAAATTGACCAGTCCGTTATCAAGTCAAGACTTGGTCCTCTATGAGCTAGGAGGAAATCTCAGGCAAGCCAAAACGTCAGCAGGTCTGACTTTCTATATACACATGCCATCTTTTAAATGTTAAGTGTTAAGTAGTGTTTCTTTGATGTACTAACAGATGTACTGGTTTTGTTGAACTAGATTTTGTTCTTGCCGTTGCTGCCTCCATAACAAGGCTCTTTGGGCATGGTTAAGAGCAGGCAGCATTGTTTAGTTTCAAATTTCTATCCACTCTCCCTTGTGGTAGCCAGGACCAGGGCCGGCTCCAGGCCCCAGCGCGCCAAGCGCGTGCTTGGGGCGGTATGCCGCGGGGGGCGCTCTGCTGGTTGCCAGGAGGGCGGCCGGCGGCTCCGGTGGACCTCCTGCAGGCATCCCTGCGGAGGGTCCGCTGGTCCTGCGGCTCCGGTGGAGCATCCACAGGCACGCCTGCAGGAGGTCCACCGGAGCCGCGGGACCAGTGAGCGGCAGAGCGCTCCCCGCGGCGTGCCGCTGTGCTTGGGGCAGCGAAATGGCTAGAGCCAGCCCTGGCCACGACACAGATGCTTTGAGACACAACCTCCATCATCATCTGTTTTTATATACCCAGTACAAAAGTATCTAGTCTCATGAAAACCTTTGTTAGCAACATCAGTATGTGTGAAGATTAGAAATATTCAAATTTGCTGGAAAGAATCTGATATCAAGTCTGTCTTGTATCATTGGAAATTCTTCCCCAAGCCGAACACTTGTGAAAGTGCAAGGAAAAAGAAAAAACTATGCATGATTTGCAATTACATATAGAAGTCTCTTAAGTATGAAGGATTTTCTCATTGAAAAAGTTATTTCAAGATATTTAAGAAGTTGTCATTTCTTTAAGATGGTTGCTTTTGAGGGTCAGCAGGGAAGATGGAATCCCTGTGTTAAGAAAAGTAGGTATTAAAATGTGCAACGGTAATTGAAATGGTTTAATATATTAAGTTCTAAAGCTTCTTATCCACATCAAAGAAATGCTTACCAGACCATTGATGTGATTACACATGTCCCATAAAGGAATCAGAGCCAAGGTAACTCGGGAACCATCTTCAGTTGGAATCTGGTTTTGTCGTGTCATAACAGAGGAAACTGCCCATCTGCAAAGAATACAAACTTCAAGATTTCATTGTTTAAACACAGCCAGTTGATCAGCTGCAACCCAAAAGAAATCAACAGTTTAGATGAGCATTTCCAAACTTTTCCCCCAAAGAACAGAAAACATTCAGATCTCCATTTATGTAAAAATTTAAATAGTGTGCCCTTCCCATATGCCACAAAGTATCAGAATTTCCTGTATAGTACTTTAGTCTATTCACTCAACTAATCCAGAATTTTGAAAACTGAGGTATTAAAAAACTGGCCAATACAATACTTTTTAAAATGCATACCTTTATCATTCACATTTTGGTCAACTTCACACTTAAATTGACACCTTCCTCCCACCCTCCCAGTGAAGGAAACATCTGCGGAGATACCATCCCAAAGTAAGTAACAAAAGGACTAAAAGATCCCTATGAGAGCTCATGAATTCCTCTTATTTATGATATTTTATCATTTTAACTCAATTCAAGCTCCCTCTTATCTGAACTAATTCCACTTCTTAAAACACCTCCAAAATGCACTCAGACTTCACATGCATAGGAAGAGTTTTCCAGGTCTCATACCAAATATCACTTCTGAGGTAATATATGCTGGTAAAACCTTTTCTGAAAAATAAAGAGGCTTAAACGCCAGAATAAAAGTTATCTAAAAACTACACAACACCACACTAATCTCAGGCTGTCACGTATCATTTGGCTAAATTAACTTCTCTTCTTACCCTAGATTAATGACAATTTCTATACGACTGTTGAAACAGGACACTTACCCTATTCTTTGTTGTTTCTAAAAACAGTACCTGTGGGCAGCATACACTGATGTTTTAAATGGTTTAGCAAACAGGGTTGGTTTTCCCCTCCCGCTTCCTAGTGAAGCATTTCTCACTTTTCAAGATCCCAAGATTCACTTTAAAAAAACAGCACACAAACCTGTAGTCATCATAAGTGAAAGAATCCTTTAAGGGCAGTTTGCTGGCATTAGGATGGGTCTGGGATGGGGGGGGAAAAAAAAAAATCAGAAATCAGTCAGCAGAATTTTCATTATTTAGCTGCCTAACAGATCCTAACAAGAGCCAAATGAAGCAGGAGGCGTCCAGTCGCGCTACAGAGGGATCATCATGCTATTATGCTCTCATACATCACTGTCAACTTAATTTGTTGTGCCCAGCAGCCGCCATAAATCTGTTTCTTCATATTTCAAGACTGGAACCCATAGACACCATAGAAAAATAAAAATTTAAGGTGGACTGACTCCATAAAGGTAGAAAACAATCAACCTCACAAAACCTAAACAAGACATGAACATTAGGTTTCAACAAATTCTACAATCCCCTCTCCTATCCTGGAATCTTAATTCTGCATCTTATATATGGAGACTGAATTTATTCTAAGTCTTTCTTTCCTTTGTTGTAGCCACAAAGGATTTATTCACAGTTATGCCACACTTTAGGAATCTCAATAGATTAAAATATTTAAATAAATAGTTTTAGTGACTAGCATAGTTAGGTTTAGTGAAGCAACTATATGTAGAGACATTCATCCAGAAGTAGGGTAATTATTTTTGCTTACATTATTTATCAGATTAGATATAAAAGTTATATACATACCTTAGTTGACATTAGCAAATGAAGTACTGTGGTTAAAAAAAGTTTTTTAAACCTGTAAATCCTGTCACTCGTTTCTGGTAAATGAAGTATACAATATGCAGTATGTCTAAAATAGCCTATCATACATTTTCTAAAAAGACTTGGACTTTTCAACCACTTTAAAACTTTATACCAATTAACAGACTGAAAGCTACATGACTATAATTTTAATCTTGCGTTTCAATTAAGTCTGCAGACAGATTGCAGTAAGCAATCAAATGAACAAATGGTTATTTCTTAATATATAAATGAATTTTTGCTTGGCTGTATCTTTGCAACACTGTTAATACATGAAGCTCCATGTAGTATGCAGTTTTTACTCTTGACACATTAGTATCACAAGTGCATGGTAATTTATCATCTCTCACTGTAATGTACTTGCTGGCACTGTGTGCAGGACAGTAGGGGATGAGGTAAAAGTGGCTCAAACCGTAAATCAATTAGAAAACAAAAGCTTGTGCTCAGTGCACAATTTTAGGCAAATTATACATTACAAAAGACTGCCAATTGGGTGTTAGGTCCCAGGTGTCTGCTCTCCCCAATGCCGGTAGTTAACCCTTTGGCTGGATTAACTCTGAAATTGATCATTTTCAAGTAAAAAGTTAATAATCTGAGCTTTTATTTTAAGAATTCAGTGTGAACATCTACATTTCTATAGGATTTTAATATCTATATATGTATTACATTGCACAGCAAATTACATATGTTTAAACTTAACAGCACATTTTACAAAACGATTTCTCTTTCTCACAAAGCCACTAACACACACAATATTGAGCCACAAGCAGCATTCTTTAGGAGGCTCTCTTTCCCACCAAACTATACCATAATTAGAAGATGAACATGCTAGAATCTGAGATAGCTGAAATGATGTATTCCGTTACAATTCTAAAAAACTCTATTTCTTTATGACAACTTATTTCCATTTTGATTAGCAGTATACTAATAGTTTAAAGATTAAACCTTGCCATAACGAACTAAGCATCCAGGAAAGTTAACATTCAGAAGAGAAATTAAAAAAAATTAGCAGCATAACAGATTAATTTTAAAAAATTTCCACTAGAACATTTATGCCCAGTTCTATTACAAACGAATAACTGTCAAAGCTTTAAACGTCATTCTATACCTAGAAATCCTAAAGAAAATTTTCTGCGAATAGGGAAATTCCTAAAGTAATTTCTGATTGTTTCCCAATTATATTTAATCCACTGAGTTAATTCAGGAATAAATCTTCATATTGCTAATGCTTACAAAGATGATGTATTTCTCACTGTATTTTTTTTTGTATTGAAACAATTTTGCTTAAGAAAAGTGACATGGAGTTTTTCCAACTGTCATATTGATATTAGCTTTGACTAAACAGTTCAATTCACGAGGAGAGACTTTGTCAGTGTGGCACTGATGCCACCTACTGGGACTGGAGCAGAATAATCACCAAAATGCTATGCACAAAATTATTGGATTATTTCCTCTTGAATTTGATCATTAATCATAGCATGGCCAGGCAAGGTCAAAATCCTTCCAAACCCTCCTCCCTTAATTCGCAATAGCTGGTGTTAGGATAAACAGGACACTAAAATGAAAATCTCCTCCAGCATTACTAACTTGACACTGGTGGTTCAAACTAATTCACCACTGTGAAATCCTAGTATTTGAAATATTTAGTGTAAACTGATGCTACTTTAAACTAACAGTATGCAGCTGTTTATCATGAGATCAAAAGAAATTTTAGGTATACAAGAGAGACTTATTTTTCATCCCAACAACCACTTTTGACAGGATGAATGATTGTCAACAGACCAGTAGTTAGAATGTACTAAAAAAACAACAACAGTTAAATGGCATATAAACAGGAAAGTAAGCATCTCAATATTTTTACTGATTTTTTCTTTGAAATCCAAATTCGTTTTAAAGGTCTAGGACTGAGCACACTAAAGTAAAGTTCTTAAATGAAGCCTCAGATCAAATACTATACAGGCAGAAATTATTATTCGGCCAATGTGTCTTAACCATGACCTACAGCAAGCATCTCTCTAGAAAGCAAGAGGGTAGTTCACACTATGATCAATCAGCCATTCACCTCTCCAAGAGTGTAGATTAGTGTTAATTTTGATGGTGTAGTTTTTGTAATGGAGACATCTGACAACAAGGAACTGTACTGAGACCACCAGTTTATTTCAGATGGGCTACTGAACAGCCATCAGATGGTAACAACTTTCAGTCACAACATACATCAATCCAGATTTGAACATGTGACCTCAGGGTGAAGGCTGTACGTTCCATTAATTCCCTCATTTATATATTTCTAGAAATTAGAGACTGCTACATCTTAACAGTTCAGGTGCATGTAACCAGTGTTTTTATTAATTACAACAAAGGGCAAGAACGATATGGTTTTGTAATAAAAGATGCAAGACAGAATAAAATTACCAAAAATATGTAATTACCATATTTATAAGAACACTTTCCACAATGCAATAGTCTAGTAGCTATTTTAAAGAAATTAAAATACACTAAAGTCAGCATATCTGACCATATTAGATTTCTGCCCTGAACTATTTCATCATTCTACTTAAAAATATATCGAGAAATTTAAATTAAGTCGATAGATTATAAGGGTTTGAAGACAAAAAACATTAACAATATTCTGATTAAAAAATTGATTTAGCATGCAGCTTCTCTTTATAGTCCCTTGGTAAAAATGAAATCTCCCTAACAAACACTTAATAAAACCTGTCAATATATCTAGAAAGAAAAATGACACAAATGCATTAAGTATTAAATACCCTTGGAAAAAGTCACATATTCCATGAATTTTTGATGTACTATCTTGACATTAATGTAAAACCTTGATATTTATAATTGACAGATATTTAATAAAGTATAGTAGATGGCTGCTGCATAGCATGCAAATTTTTCAAGCTGATCAAAAAAGATACAGACATGTATTTAAACTAAACAAACACTTAATATACAACAAAATCAGATATTGCTTTTTTAAGCTTAGGCAGCCCCATCTTTAGGGAACAGCTATAAAATATGGCATTCAGCATTACATGAACTCCAATTCAAACTAATCAATTCTATATGAAACAGCTTTGAATAGCTTTATTTTTTTAAAAAAGTTAAAAATGGGAACATCAAGTGAGTATTCTCACTTAAATGCAGGCTCTTATATTCTACCGAAAGGGTCATTATAAAAGAACAAACCCCATACAACAGAATCTCATAGTTACAAACACCAGAGTTACGAACTGACCAGTCAACCACATACACCGCTACCTTGATATAACACCACCCGATATAACATGAATCTGGATATAACACAGTAAAACAGTGCTTCGGGGGGGCGGGGCTGCGCACTCTGGTGGATCAAAGCACGTTCAATATAACACCGTTTCACCTACAACGCGGTAAGATCTTTTGGTCCCCAAGGACAGCGTTATATCGAGGTAGAGCTGTACCTCATTTGGAATCGGAAGTATACAATCAGGCAGCAGCAGAGACCACCAAAAAATACAGTACAGTATTGTGTTAAATGTAAACTACTAAAAAAATAAAGGGAAAGCACATTTCTCTTCTGCATAGCAAAGTTTCAAAGCTGTATTAAGTCAATCTTCAGTTATAAACTTTTGAAAAAATCATGTTTTGTTCATAGTTACAAACATTTCAGAGTTACGAACAGCCTCCATTCCCAAGGTGTTCATAACTCTGAGGTTCTATTGTATATTTAAACAAAAAGTTAGTAAAACTTTTTGGGAAAATACTGTCAAGAGTTGGCATCCTGTGTGGTGGCTAAATGCAGCAAAATCAAGGGTTGGTGTATATACATTTCTGGGTGTCTATTTCCAAATGGTACTGTTTAGTCTTAAAAAACCAAAAAAACACAACCCTTCCTCCAAGTTTCAAGACTTGCTTATATACAGTTGGAGGATGTCTCAAAATAAACAGAAGTATTAAAAGGTAGCAGTGGCTGCTACCAGATTGCCTAGAGCCATGCTGGAGAAAGAAAGGGTCTACTCTAGTCACCAAGAACACCACCAAGACTAGCAGCCAGATATGGGGGTGGGGAGGGGTGAAGTTGTCAAACACTTCTTCCCTCTTGGGCAACTGACATATCAAGATGGTATGTGTGGGCAACTTGGTAAAAATAAGGTTCTTTCCTTCCTTCACATTATTTCTCAGGCACAACAGAAAAAGAACAATTATTTACTTTATACTTCTAGAACATAAGGCCAGTCATACTGCATCAAAACAATGGTCCATCTAGTGCAGGATCCTGTCTTCTGACGGTGGCCAGTGCCAGAGGCTTCAAAGGGAATGAACAGAACACGGCAATTTCAAGTGATCCATCTTCATTCCAACTTCTGGCAATCAAAGGCTAGGGACACCCAGAGCATGGAGTTCCATACTTGACCATGTGGCTAACAGACACTGATGGATCTATCCTCCATGAACCTAATTCTTTTTTTTAACCCCGCTGTTAGTTTTGGCCTTCAAAACATCCCATGGCAACAAGTTCCACAGACTGACTGTGCATTGTGTGAAGAAGTACTTCCTTATGTTTGTTTTAAACCTGATACCTATTAATTTCATTGAGTGACTCCTAGTTCTTGTGTTACATGAAGGGATACATAACATGCCCCCGTTTGCTTTCTCTACATCATTCATGATTTTGTAGATGTCTAATCATAACACTCCCCTCATTCCCAGTCAATATTTTCCTAAGATGAACAGTTCCAATCTTTTTCATCTCTCCTTCTTTGGAAGTTGTTCTGAAGCCCTAATATTTTTTGTTGCCCACCTCTGTACCTTTCCAATTTTTTTTTGAGATGGGGTGACCAAAACTGTATGCAGTATTCACGGTATGGGCATACCATAGATTTATAAAGCAACATGATTATACTTTCTGTTTTATTATCTATCCCTGTCCTAATGGTTCCTATTTATTTTACAAACCAGTCGGCTTAACTTCTGTACCCGGAAAGATAAAGGAGCAAATAATTAAGCAATCAATTTGCAAACACCTAGAGATAATAAAGTAATAAGTAACAATCACCATGGATTATCAAGAACAAATCATGTCAAACCAACCCAATAGCTTTCTTTGACAGTGTAACAAGCCTTGTGGATGGGGGGAAGCGGTAGATGTGGTATGTCTCGCATGTCCTTCTCATAAAACAAACTAGGGAAATACAACCTAGATGGAGCTACTATAAGGCGGGCAAATAACTGGTTGGAAAATCATTCCTAGAGAATAATCATCAGTGGTTCACAGTCATGCTGCAAGGGCATAACGAGTGGGGTCCTGCAGGGATCGGTTCTGCTCAATATCCTAATCAATGATTTAGATAATAGCATAGAGAGTACACTTATACAGTTTGCAGATGATACAAGGTGAGAGAGGTTGCAAGTGCTTTGGAGGATAGGATTAAAATTTAAAACGATCTGGAAAAAACTGCAGAAATCATCTGAAGTAAATAGGATGAAATGCAGTAAGGACAAATGCAAAGTATTCCACTTAGAAACGAACAATTGGTTGCACACATACAAAATAGGAAATGACTGCATAGAAAGGAGTACTGCAGAAAGGAATCTGGGGTCATACTGGATCACAAGTTAAATATGAGTCAACAGTGTAACGCTGTTGCAAAAAAAAGCAAACATAATTCTGGGATGTACTAGCAGGAGTATTGTAAGCAAGACACGAGAAGTAATTCTTCTGCTCTATTTCACGCTGACTAGGCCTCAACTGGAGTATTGTGTCCAGTTCCGGGTGCCACATTTCAGGAAAGATGTGGATAAATTCGAGAAAGTCCAAAAAAGAGCAACAAAAAACATGACCTATGAGGGAAGATTGAAAAAAATTGGGTTTGTATAGTCTGGAGAAGAGAAGACTGAAGGGGAGACATAACAGTTTTCAAGTACATAAAAGGTTGTTACAAGGAGGAGGGAGAAAAATTATTGTTCTTAACCTCTGAGGATAGGACAAGAAGCAACGGGCTTAAATTGCATTAAGGGCGTTTTAAGTTGGAAAATCTTCCTGTCAGTGATTAAGAAAGTGGTTAAGCACTGGAATAAATTACTTAGGGAGGTGGCAGAATCTCCATCATTGGGGATTTTTAAGAGCAGGTTGCACAAACTCCTGTCAAGTATGGTCTAGATAACACTTAGTCCTTCCTTGAGTGTAGAGGCTTGGACAAGATGACCTCTTGAGGTCCCTTCCAGTTCTATGAATCTGTTAGCTTTTTCGACTGCCGCTGTACACTGAGCAGATGTTTTCAGAGAATTATCCACAATAACGCCAAGAGCTCTTTCTTGATCGGTAACAGCTAATTTAGACCCCATCATATTGCACGTATAGTTAGGATTATTTTTTCCAATGTGCATTACTTTGCATTTATCAACATTGAATTTCATCTACCATTTTCTTGCCCAGTCACCCAGTTTAGCGAGAGTCCTTTGTAACTCTTCACAGTCAGCTTTGGACCTAACTATATTGAGTAATTTTGTGTCACCTTCAAATTTTGCCACCTCGCTGTTCACTTTTTCTAGATCTTTTATGAATATGTTCAACAGCACTGGCCCCAATACAGATCCCTGCGGGATCTCCACTATTTACCTCTCCTCTATGAAAACTGACCATTTATCCCTATTCTTTGTTTCCTATCTTTTAACCAGTTACTGATCCACGAGAGGACCTTCCCTCTGATCCCAGGACTGCTTACTTGGCTTGCAAGCCTTTGGTGAGGGACTTTGTCAAAAGCTTTCTCAAGGTCCAACGACACAATAACCATGGATCACTCGTCCACATGCTTGCTGATATCTTCAAAAAATTCTAATACATTGATGAGGAATGATTTCCCTTCACAAAAGCCATGTTGACTCTTCCCCAAGACATTATATTTAAGGCTAAGATTTTGTCATGGTTATTTTTAGTAAAAGTCACGGACAAGTCACGGGCAATAAACAAGTTCACAGAAGCTGTGACCTGTCTGTGACTTTCCCTTCTGTGGCTCCATGGTTTCCCCTGCCACCGTGGTGAATGAGAGCTGTGGGGTTGCCCCTCTGCCTGCAGCAGCTGGAAGCTGCCGGGGGTGGGGGGTCTCTCTGCCCACGGTGGCTGGGAGCTGCAGGGTGACCATATTTCCCAAAGAGAAAATGGGACACCTCCAGCTGCTCGCCCGAGGCGTGTCCCCCGTACCCACACATGCGAGGCTGTCACCTGTCACTGGAACCCTGAGGACAGCCCCCTCTGGAGTCTGTCACCTGTTGCTGGAACCTTGCAGAAGGCCCCCTGTTGCTGGAACTCTGCTAGGGCCCCACTGGCTGCCAGGTCCAGAGTCCTGCAGACGCTAGGGCTGAAGCAGAGAAAGTCAGGGAGGTTTCTGGAAGTCAGGGATTCCGTGACTTCCATGACCTCTGTGACTTACATGTAGCCTTAATTATATTCATGTGTGTCTGATGATTCTATTCTTTACTATAGATTCAACCAATTTGTCTGGTGCTGAAGTAAAACTTACTGGCCTGTAAATTGCCTGGATTATCTCTGGAGCCTATTTTAAAAATCGGTGTTACATTAGCTACCCTCCAGTCATCTGGTACAGAGGCTGATTTAAGTGATACTTTAATTGACTCTCATAGTGTTAACTCCACCACCAACGCAACCTGCTCTTTCATTCCTATATATTTTGTACTCTGGTATTACCATTTCCCATTGATTATCATTATATCTCATAACACAAGAACTAGGAGTCATCAAATGAAATTAATAGGCAGCAGGTATAATACAAACAAAAGGAAGTATTTCTTCACACAATACACAGTCAACTTGTGGAACTCTGCCAGAGGATGTTGTAAAGGCCCAGACTATAACAGGGTCAAAAAGCAACTAGACAAATCCATGGAGGATTGCCCATCCTGGCTAATAGCCATTGATGGACCTGGGATAGCGTCTCTAGCCTCCGTTTGCCAGAAGTTGGGAATGAGCAACAGGGAATGGATGACTTGGTGATTACCTGTTCTGTTCATTCCCCCTGGGGCACCTGGCATTGGCCACTGTCGGAAGACTGGATACTGGGCTAGATGGACCTGGTCTGAGCCAGTATGGCTGTTCTTATGTATGTTCTTATCATTGTTCCAAAATTCATCAATATCCTCATTTAATGCCAGGCTCTCTAGCTCACCCATCTAAGTATTTAGATTTCTAGTATTTTTATATAATCATTTGTACATTGTCACTGAATCTGGTTCTTTGAGACATTCTGTAAATGTAGAACCCATACCTGCCCTCCATTCTCACAGCTCAGGCCATGTCTACATCTAAAATTTTGCAGCGCTGGTTGTTACAGCTGTATTAGTACAGCTGTATAGGGCCAGCGCTGCAGAGTGGCCATACTTACAGCAACCAGCGCTGCAAGTGGTGTTAGATGTGGCCACACTGCAGCGCTGTTGGGCGGCTTCAAGGGGGGTTCGGGGAACGCGAGAGCAAACCGGGAAAGGAGACCAGCTTCGCCGCGGTTTGCTCTCGCGTTCCCCGAACCACCCTGCAAACCGCAGGGAAGGAGACCTGCTTGCTCGGGGGTTCGGGGAACGAGAGAGCAAACCGGGAAAGGAGACCAGCTTCGCCGCGGTTTGCTCTCGCGTTCCCGGAACCACCCTGCAAACCGCAGGGAAGGAGACCTGCTTGCTCGGGGTTCGGGGAACGCGAGAGCAAACCGGGGAAGGAGACCAGCTTGATTACCAGAGGCTTCCTCAGGTATGCTGGGATACCTGCTTATTCCACGGAGGTCAAGAAAAGCGCTGGTAAGTGTCTATACTTGATTACCAGCGCTGGATCACCAGCACTGGATCCTCTACATCAGAGACAAAACGGGAGTACGGCCAGCGCTGCAAACAGGGAGTTGCAGCGCTGGTGGTGCCCTGCAGATGTGTACACCTCCTAAGTTGCAGCGCTGTAACTCCCTCACCAGCGCTGCAACTTTCTGATGTAGACAAGCCCTCAGAGTCTTATTAGGATTCTTGGTGGCTAGTGTTAGGGATGCTCTGTCCTTTATTCCTTTGGTATGGGTCATGCAAGGGTACGTCCAGTCCCAATGGACACTACCGGTCAAAAATTCTGATCTCCTGTGAATGGGGTATGTGCACACCAAGAGTGGGATCCATGTGTAAGGATATGAAAAGAAAAATTTACTGAATCCCACTGTATTTAATAAAATGTTTGAATAAATTAAAATAAGTGATGGCAGTAATGGAAGAGAGTATCACTCAGCTCACTATTATACTTTTGTGCATACCTTTCATGTTACTGGATGCCTTGTCTGGAATATGAAATATGGTTTTTACACACAAAAAATATTTTCAGAGAAAGATGTATTTTGTTCGTTATATTTCCTCTGGGCAGAAATGCAGAGATAACGAAGATCTTTCCACCCCTTGATTCTCAAAGAGTTCATAGAATCACTAAATCTCAACAGCTGCCTTTGCAGAGGTAGACAGTCAAGCAAACTGCTACAACACCAGGACCTTTCCCACTGACCTAGTTAGGTTAGCCTCAGTTTTAGAAGCTCATCCTTGAAGAATTTCTCGTCTACGTTACTGTTTTAACAGGACTTTACCACTTGGATGGAAGCAACAGCAGCCATCAAGTTCCCAGTTCTAAAAAGTACTTAAGCATGTGCTCAATGCTTTGCTGAATCAGGACCCAAGAGCTGAGTTCACACACCTCTGTGTTCTGGCTCAAACATCATACTTACACTTCCATTTAGATTAAATTACGACAGAGGTTCCAGTACAACTTTGCTTCCTATTCTTGTTGACAAAGAAGCAGTGGAAGGAGTCCTGGGGAACCTTCTTCCTGTCTCTCTCAGAAGAATATAGTTTCAAGCACACATCCCAAAGGAAAAATAATTTCTGCATCAATATTACTAAATCAGGTGTTAATATCATAAAGAAACTATTCTGTGTCACTGAACTTGTGTCAGGCTTTCCTTCTGCGTATCATCTCTGGAAAGAATCCCACTCGGTGTGGATTACACTGTAGCATCCAAAGCAAAAGGTAAGGTTACTTGAGGTACTTAAAGCCAAACCCAGTTTAAGCTTCCACCTTGTTAGCTTTCATGCTTTTGAACATTAAGCTCAAGGGTTTTTCTTTTGACCAAGCAGAATTTTTTTCCTCCCCATCTTCAGTGAAGTCTTCCCTTTCCAATGCATTCATTAACATGGAGAAATTTCATTAAGAGCCAAGTTGGATACTACATGATGGTTTCAGGCCAAGGTGTGGGTGTATGAAAACACTCACACTCCGGGCCAGAAGTAGAAAGTTCTATCAGTAATTGCTGAGCACTGTCCCCTTCCCAGCTGTGGAAATCCTTTGAAGCAGGAGGCTTAAAGAGAAACACTTCTCTGTACAGGACTACTGAGGCTGCAATTGCCCTTAAGCTAAACTAAATAAAGAATTCAGAAAGGAGAATCCAAGCGATCTAGAGAGAACCAAGAATTCTTATCTTCTATTGAATATGTGCTGCCTAACCTAATGAGCAGCAAAGAATCCTGTGGCACCTTATAGACTAACAGACGTTTTGGAGCATGAGCTTTCGTGGGTGAATACCCACCCACGAAAGCTCATGCTCCAAAACGTCTGTTAGTCTATAAGGTGCCACAGGATTCTTTGCTGCTTTTACAGATCCAGACTAACATGGCTACCCCTCTGATACTTAACCTAATGAGGTAATCCATCAGTCCAGAATGGCGGATAGGAAGAAATTACAAAGTAGAAGACATCTTGTTGTAGTTAACAGTTTACTTCTACAGAGGTACATGTCAGAACATTTACTTATCTGGTTTTATTAACCGCCAGGAATGTGTCTATTCTAAAAGTAGGTGCTAGATTTTCCAGGGTGAGAAAGAACATCCTGGTTTGTAATATTTTTTTTTTAACATCAGAGCAGAATGGAGCGCTAAACTTTAAAAATGCGCAATAGGACAGTAATTAATTAAAGCAATATAATTCACCTACTGACTTGATGAGTCACCTGAAAGTACAGTAAGTTTGTGTCAGTGATTTTTGTTTATTGCATATCATAAATATTGACTGGATGTTCTGTATCATTCCTACATTACAGCAGGATTCATGTGATGAGAGTGGTGTAGAATGACACTTCCTGGCAAGTAGAGTTAATTGCATCTTCCATTCCTTTTCTTTTCTACATCTCACTTGCAAAAAACTTCACATAACCAATTGAGATAGCAGTGCCATCCTAGCCCCCTCAAACATACACAATCATGACTCAAGTTACCTGTTCTAGGGTCCAGAGGGCAGTCAATCCAGAACATTTGGGAAGTAGATGGATATACACACTTAGTTGGTAGTGGTTGCAGTCTTTTACTCCCCCAGTCATCACACAGACTAATAATCCTCAACCTGTTCCATAGCCCCGCTCTTATAATATATGGGAAGGAGTTCCCACCTATAATACGCAAAAGGAAGGGCAACTGTGACTCCTCGATACCTGCTTGCAAATCTCAGGTTGAAAGCTCCTGATCTAGAGATAGTGAAAGTGTACTTGTACCTTCAGTGAGTTCCCTTGTAAATGCCTTTTTTCCCTTAGACAGTTCAACCCCTATCACATGCAGAAATACCCAGACCTGCTTCCTTCACCTTCTTCCCACACACCGTTGACAGCATGTATGCCAAAAGAGAGGAAGAAGGACAGCATCCAGATGTGCAAATCCAAAAGACAACATGCCTTCCTCACCCAACTGTTCTGTAACCCGAAATGAGTACTGTGTTTCAGTTGGCAAGCACAGCAGTGCCAAGTGAAATTTACTTTTAAAGCTGGTCACTTAATTTTATTGGAGGATCAAAAGATGGTTACCATAGCAAATCCTTTTCCCACCCTGTTATAACCTTAGTCCCAGATCTGGACCTTAGCGTCCAAAATATGGGGGTTAGCATGAAAACCTCCAAGCTTAGTCACCAGCTTGGACCTGGTACCTGCTGCCACCACCCAAAAAAATTAGAGTGTTTTGGGGCACTCTGGTCCCACTGAAAAACCTTCCCTGGGGACCCCAAGACCCAAATCCCTTGAGTCTCACAACAAAGGGAAATAATCCTTTTTCCCTTCCCCCCTCCAGGTGCTCCTGGAGAGATACACAGACACAAGCTCTGTGAAACTACACAGAGACTCCCCCCTCTCTGTTCCCAATCCTGGAAACAAAAAGTACTTTCCTATTCCCCCCAGAGGGAATGCAAAATCAGGCTAGCAATCCAACACACAGATCTCCCCGATTTCTTCCTCCCACCAATTCCCTGGTGAGTATAGACTCAATTTCCCTGAAGTAAAGAAAACTCCAACAGGTCTTAAAAGAAAGCTTTATATAAAAAAGAAAGAAAAATACATACAAATGTTCTCTCTGTATTAAGATGATATAACACAGGGTCGATTGCTTAAAAGAATATTGAATAAACAGCCTTATTCAAAAAGAATACAAATCAAAGCACTCCAGCACTTATATTCATGCAAATACCAAAGAAAAGAAACCATATAACTTACTATCTGATCTCTTTGTCCTTACACTTAGAAACAGAAGACTAGAAAGTAGAACTACTTCTCCAAAGCTCAGAGAAAGCAGGCAGACAGACAAAAGACTCAGACACACAATTCCCTCCACCCAAAGTTGAAAAAAAAATCCGGTTTCCTGATTGGTTCTCTGGTCAGGTGTTTCAGGTGAAAGAGACATTAACCCTTAGCTATCTGTTTATGACACGCCCCCCAAATTGCAGACAGTGGGGAAGCTCACTGGCGGCAATTTCCTTCTAGAACTTGAAAATAAACAGATCAATACAACACATGCACCTTTACATATACTACTAAGTATATAACTAACAGACTTTTACATGTTAAGAACACTTTTTAACTACTGGATTCTGGGAAACTCTCACGGGAGAGTGCATCAGCAACTTTGTTAGAAGCTCCTGTGATGTGTTGAATGTCAAAATCAAAATCTTGGAGAGCTAAACTCCAACGAAGAAGTTTCTTGTTGTTCCCCTTGGCAGTATGAAGCCACTTTAGTGCAGCATGGTCAGTTTGTAGTTTGAACCGCCGTCCCCAAACATATGGGCGTAGCTTTTCCAGGGCGTACACAATGGCATAGCATTCCTTTTCACTGACTGACCAGTGACTTTCCCTCTCAGACAGTTTCTTGCTGAGAAACACGACAGGATGGAAGTTGTGATCTGTTGCTTCCTGCATGAGCACTGCTCCTATACCACGCTCAGATGCATCTGTGGTTACTAGGAATGGCTTGTCAAAATCCGGGGCCCTGAGTACAGGGTAAGACATGAGTGTTGCCTTAAGTTGGGTAAAGGCCTTTTGACACTCATCAGTCCACTTAACTGCATTTGGCTGGGTCTTTTTGGTCAGGTCGGTCAGTGGGGCAGCGATTTGGCTGTAGTGTGGTACAAATCGCCTGTAGTATCCGGCCAAGCCTAAGAAGGATTGGACCTGTTTCTTTGACCTTGGGACAGGCCACTTTTGGATAGCATCCACCTTGGCCTCTGGGGGTTTATGGTCCCACCTGGTGCCCCAGGTAAGTCACTCTGTTTTGGCCTATTTGACACTTTTTGGCCTTAACAGTTAGTCCTGCCTGCCTGATGCGCTCAAAGACCTTTTCCAGGTGTAGTAGGTGTTCGGGCCAGGAGTCTGAAAAAATGGCCACATCATCGAGGTAGGCAACTGCAAATTCTCCCAGTCCAGCTAGTAGACCATCTACCAGCCTCTGGAAGATGGCGGGTGCATTTCGAAGGCCGAAAGGAAGGACATTGAATTCATACACCCCCGCATGGGTGACGAATGCTGACCTCTCCTTGGCAGGTTCATGTAGCGGTACTTGCCAGTACCCCTTGGTTAAGTCTATTGTAGAGATGAACTGGGCACGTCCCAACTTCTCCAATAGCTCATCAGTGCGTGGCATTGGATAGTTGTCCGGACGAGTTACCGCATTTAGCTTACGGTAGTCCACGCAAAAGCGTATTTCCCCATCTGGTTTGGGTACCAGAACCACTGGAGATGCCCATGCACTGGTAGATGAGCGGATTATACCCATCTGTAGCATGTTCTGGATCTCCCGTTCTATAGCAGCTTGAGCATGAGGAGACACCCGGTAGGGTGGGGTTCTGATTGGGTGAGCATTACCTGTATCAATGGAGTGGTATGCCCGTTCAGTCCGTCCTGGGGTGGCTGAGAACAATGGGGCGAAGCTAGTGCACAGCTCCTTGATTTGTCGCCGCTGCAGACGTTCCAGGGTGGTTGAGAGGTTCACCTCTTCCACGCCACCGTCTTTTTTCCCGTCGTAGTAGACACCGTCAGGCCACTCAGCATCATCTCCCTGGACTGTAAACTGACAAACCTGTAAGTCTCTGGAATAGAAAGGCTTGAGAGAATTAACATGGTACACTTTAGGCTTTAGTGGGGAATTGGGAAATGCTATGAGGTAGTTTACATTTCCCAGGCGCTCTTGGACCGTGAATGGCCCTTCCCATGATGCTTCCATCTTATGGGCCTGTTGCGCCTTCAAGACCATAACCTGGTCTCCTACCTTGAAGGAACGTTCTCTGGCATGTCTGTCATACCAGGCCTTTTGCTCTTCTTGAGCATCCTTTAGGTTCTCTCTAGCAAGGGCTAAAGAGTGTTGGAGGGTGCTTTGTAGGTTGCTTACAAAGTCCAGAATGTTAGTTTCTGGAGAAGGCGTAAACCCCTCCCATTGCTGCTTCACCAACTGTAATGGCCCCTTAACCTCGTGACCATACACAAGTTCAAATGGTGAAAACCCCAAACTGGGATGTGGTACAGCCCTGTAGGCAAACAGCAACTGCTGCAACACTAGGTCCCAATTATTGGAGAATTCGTTGATGAATTTTCGTATCATGGCCCCCAAAGTTCCATTGAACCTTTCCACCAGGCCATTGGTTTGATGGTGGTACGGGGTGGCAACCAAGTGATTCACCCCATGAGTTTCCCACAGTTTTTCCATGGTCCCTGCCAGGAAATTAGACCCTGAATCTGTAAGGATGTCGGAGGGCCAACCTACCCTGGCAAAGATGTCTGTTAGGGCCAGGCACACAGTGTTAGCCCTGGTGTTGCCTAGAGCTACTGCTTCTGGCCATCGGGTAGCAAAGTCCACTAAAGTCAGTACGTACTGCTTTCCTCTGGGCGTCTTTTTTGGAAAAGGGCCCAGAATATCCACAGCTACTCGCTGAAATGGGACCTCAATTATGGGGAGTGGCTGGAGAGGGGCCTTGACCTGGTCTTGAGGCTTTCCCACTCTTTGGCATACCTCACAAGACCGGACATACTTGGCAACGTCCTTGCCCATCCCCTCCCAGTGGAAGGACTTCCCCAACCGGTCCTTGGTTCTGTTCACCCCAGCATGGCCACTGGGATGATCATGGGCTAAGCTTAAGAGCTTCCCCCGGTACTTAGTTGGAACCACCGTTTTTGCGGCTGCCATTCTTCCCGGTGTCCACCAGAAAGAATTTCCTTGTATAAAAGTCCTTGGTCTATAACAAACCGGGATCGATTAGAAGAGCTGAGAGGCGGTGGGGTGCTCCGTGCCACCGCCCACGCTTTCTGAAGGCTGTCATCTGCTTCCTGCTCAGCCTGGAACTGTTCCCTTGAGGCTGGGGTCACCAGTTCTTCCTCAGACTGTGGACTTGGGCTTGGTCCCTCTGGAAGCGATGTAGGTGATGGGGTTGTTTCCGTTGCTGGTGAACCGCTCTCCGCTGGTGCACCTGAGGGTATTTCAGGCTCTGGCTGAGCCTTTTGGGTATGGCTGTCTTTTGCTTCTGCCAGTTCTGGCTTGCTGGCGCCCTCTGGCGTTGAGTTTGAAGATGTGGTTGCACTTGCTGGTTGCTGTTCCAGTTCCGGGCCTGGGACTGGAGATGCTGTGGCTGTTTCAGTGGTTGGCATGGAATCTGGATCCACTACCTCTGTCTGGGTCTCTGGTAACACAGACGGGGCCTCTGTGGACGACTCAGGAACAGGAATGGGTCTGGAAGCTTGCCTGGTTTGGCTACGTGTAACCATTCCCACTCTCTTGGCCCGCCTCACCTGGTTGGCCAAGTCTTCCCCCAGTAGCATGGGGATAGGATAATTGTCATAGACTGCAAAAGTCCACATTCCTGACCAGCCTTTGTACTGGACAGGCAGTTGAGCTGTAGGCAAGTCTACAGCTTGTGACATGAAGGGGTAAATTGTAACTTTGGCCTTTGGGTTGATGAATTTGGGGTCAATGAAGGATTGGTGGATAGCTGACACTTGTGCCCCCGTGTCTCTCCACGCAGTAACCTTCTTTCCGCCCACTCTCAAATTTTCCCTTCGCTCCAAGGGTATTTGAGAGGCATCTGGGCCTGGGGATCTTTGGGGTGATGGTGGTGTAATGAATTGCACTCGCATGGTGTTCTTGGGACAGTTGGCCTTGATATGTCCTGGTTCATTACACTTAAAGCATCTTCCATCTGATGGGTCGCTGGGCCGAGGTGAGTTACTGGAGACTGGTGAGGTTGAAGGGTAGGGTATCTGTGGCTTTACTTGGGTGGTATGTGGGGTCTTTGGCTGTCCTCGGTTGTAGGGTTTATGGTCTGTGTGCCCCCTGTGGTAATCGTTCCCCTTGACAGTAGCTTTCTTGCTTTCTGCCAGTTCCATCCATTTGGCTCCAATCTCCCCCGCCTCAGCGATATCTTTGGGATTTCTATCTTGTATGTACCGTGTGATGTCTTCAGGAACACCATCCAAGAACTGCTCCATTTGTATGAGGAGGTTCAGTTCTTCCAAGGTTTGAATGTTGTTTCCTGTTAGCCAGGCCTCATAGTTTTTTGCAATGTAGTAGGCGTGTTTGGGAAATGACACCTCTGGTTTCCACTTTTGGGTTCTGAAGCGCCGACGGGCATGATCTGGGGTTATTCCCATCCTGTATCTGGCCTTGGTTTGAAAAAGTTTATAGTCATTCATTTGCAGCTTAGGCATTTCAGCTGCCACCTCTGCTAAAGGTCCACTGAGGTGTGGCCTTAATTCTACCATGTACTGGTCTTCGGGGATGCTGTACCCAAGACAGGCTCTTTCAAAATTTTCCAAGAAGGCCTCGGTGTCATCACCTGCCTTGTAGGTGGGAAATTTCCTGTGCTGTGGAGCAATAATTGGCGCCGGGTTGTTAGGGTTGGCTGGGACATGCAGCCCAGCTTTTGCCAAGTCCAGTTCATGCTTTCTCTGTTTTTCCTTCTCCTCATCTTCTTTTTGTTGTTTTTCCATTTGTCGGCGGTGGGCCAACTCTTCCTCTGCTTGTTTCCTTCGGTAGGCCACCTCTTCTTCTTCTAGTTTTCTTTTATGTGCTGCCTCTAAGGCTGCCTGTTCTCTTTGGTAGGCTGCCTGTTCTCTTTGGTAGGCGGCCTCTCTGATCTGTTCTTCTCTTTCTTTCATTTCCATTTGTCGCCTGTGTTCAGCGTCTTTGAATTGCTCTTCGGCCTCAATTTTTGCCTTAGAAGTCATGATTCCTGTTTTCTTGTGTTGGGGTGCCCTCCGGTGTTTCTCTTCTGAACTGCAGGCTCTCTGTTGCCTCCTGAAGTCTGCCTAGCAACAGTGCTTTTTTCCTTTTCTCTCTCTAGCTATTGTTCAATGAAGGGAAACCAGAAAAACCACTTTATTTGCATGCATATAAGTGCTGGTACTTGCCTCCTAATGGGAGGGCTATTGCATGCCAAAAGACCCTTAACAGTTTGGTAATGGCTTCTTGCTTATTATGCAAGCCACAAACTGCCAGATAGAGCAGAAAAAAAAAATTCTCTCTGGTTCCCTTTTAAAACCAACTGTTTCTCTTTGCTAAAAAGCCCTTAGCAGAGAAAAGAAAAATATAATATTCCTACTGGCTTCTGGATTCTGTCTATCTCCCAACCGCTGCTACACCATGTTATAACCTTAGTCCCAGACCTGGACCTTAGCGTCCAAAATATGGGGGTTAGCATGAAAACCTCCAAGCTTAGTCACCAGCTTGGACCTGGTACCTGCTGCCACCACCCAAAAAAATTAGAGTGTTTTGGGGCACTCTGGTCCCACTGAAAAACCTTCCCTGGGGACCCCAAGACCCAAATCCCTTGAGTCTCACAACAAAGGGAAATAATCCTTTTTCCCTTCCCCCCTCCAGGTGCTCCTGGAGAGATACACAGACACAAGCTCTGTGAAACTACACAGAGACTCCCCCCTCTCTGTTCCCAATCCTGGAAACAAAAAGTACTTTCCTATTCCCCCCAGAGGGAATGCAAAATCAGGCTAGCAATCCAACACACAGATCTCCCCAATTTCTTCCTCCCACCAATTCCCTGGTGAGTATAGACTCAATTTCCCTGAAGTAAAGAAAACTCCAACAGGTCTTAAAAGAAAGCTTTATATAAAAAAGAAAGAAAAATACATACAAATGTTCTCTCTGTATTAAGATGATATAACACAGGGTCGATTGCTTAAAAGAATATTGAATAAACAGCCTTATTCAAAAAGAATACAAATCAAAGCACTCCAGCACTTATATTCATGCAAATACCAAAGAAAAGAAACCATATAACTTACTATCTGATCTCTTTGTCCTTACACTTAGAAACAGAAGACTAGAAAGTAGAACTACTTCTCCAAAGCTCAGAGAAAGCAGGCAGACAGACAAAAGACTCAGACACACAATTCCCTCCACCCAAAGTTGAAAAAAAAATCCGGTTTCCTGATTGGTTCTCTGGTCAGGTGTTTCAGGTGAAAGAGACATTAACCCTTAGCTATCTGTTTATGACACACCCATTTCTTCTCATTCTGTATACTGTCTAGAACAGGGGTGGGCAAACTGTTTGGCCTGAGGGCCGCATCGGGTTTCAGAAATTGTGTGGAGGGCTGGTTAGCGGAGGTTGTGTCTCTCCAAATAGCCAGGCGTGACCAGGTCCCCGACCCCTATCCCTCTCCCTAGTTCTCGCCCCCGATGCCCCCCCCGCCAGGATTCCTGCCCCATCCAACCTCCCTGTTCCCTGATGGCCCCCTTGAGAACCGTGCCCCATCAACCCCCTCGCTCCCTGTCCCCTGACCACCCCCAGAATCCCCACCCGATTGCCCCCCGCCATCCCATCCAACCCCTCCTCTCATTCCTGACTGCCCCTCCTGGACCCCTGCCCCATCCAAGCACCCCTTTGCCCTGACTGCCCCCGGAACACCTCGCCCTGACTGCCCCCCCCACTCCATCTAACCCCCTACCCCCCCAGGACCCCTGCCCCCATTCAACCCCCCTATTCCCTGCCCTCTGACCACCCCGACCCCTATCCAAGCCCCCACTTCCTGATCACCCTCCCCAACTCCCCTGCCCTCTACCCAACCCCCCACCCAACCCTCTGTGCTCCCTTACCGCGCTGCCTGGAGCACTGGTGGCTGGCGGCGCTACAGGCGCACCACTGTGCAGCACAGAGCACTGGGTCAGGCTGGGCTCCGCAGCTGCACCGCCCCAGGATCTTGCAGCCCTGCTGCCCAGAGCATTGCGCCGGCGGCGGGGTGAGCTGAGGCTGCGGGGGAAGGAGAATGGGGGGTGGGAAGGGGGATGAGGGCTAGCTTCCTGAGCCAGGAGTTCAGGGGTTGGGCAGGAGGATCCCATGGGCCATATAGTTTGCCCACCTCTGGTCTAGAACAGCAGTCGTCAAACTGTGGGTCCTGACCCCAAAGTGAGTGGCGACCCTGTTTTAATGAAGTTGCCAGGACTGGCATTAGACTTGCTGGGGCCTGGGACCAAAGCCCAAGTCCCATTGCCTGGGGCTGAAGCCCAAGGGCTTCAGCCTTGGGTGGTGGGGCTCAGGCTACAATTTCCCCCTCCCAGGGCTGAAGCTCTTGGGCTTTGGCTATGGCACCCGCTCAGGACGGTGGAGCTCAGGCATCAGCTTTAGCCCCTTTGCCTGGGGCAGTAGGGCTTGGGTGGGCTTAGAGTTCGGTCCCCCTGCTCCTGGGGTTGTGTAGTAATTTTTGTTGTCAGAAGAGAGTTACGGTGCAATGAAGTTTAAGAATCGCTGGTCTAGAAAAATATGAATGCCTTCCTCAACAGGTGAAGCCAACAATACCTTTCTACAATCAACTGACAGAAAGGGATGTCATCACACTTAAAAAAGTGAGTTCATCATTTAAGGGACTCCACTTTAGATAACTTGTGGAAAAAGACATTCTTTCCCAAGCTTGACTGGAATGATGCCTGGCAAGGAGATAAGTATATCATCACATTAAATTGATTCCATTAAGAGTGTGTGAATATTCAGACACTGTACAGAACAATCTGAATATCAGAAAGTTACCCCAAATCTGCATAGTTACCCAGACCTTCTTAAAAAAACATATTAATTAAATCCTTATCGCAAAATTCAGTCTGTTGGAACTTTACTAATGTTGCCGAGTGGCCAGCAAAAAGCCAACAGCAGAATCTCCATAGGATGTATATAACTCTACAGTTCCAAACCACAGATTTTACACTTTGCTGTAAGAGATCTGGGTAAAGGAATATCAAGCTTTTCGTTTTTAGATTGCTATTCCCAAGCCAGCAGTGCCAGAAATCCACCGCTGCTGTTTAGTATATTATGTTAAATGGTCTTAGCATAGTTCTCTACCTTCAACAGACCACACAAAGGCACCATTGTAACTAGTACCCTTGTTATTAGCACAACTAGAGTGCATGCTCATTTATTCCTTGATGAGTGAACTATTGTCTCACTGTCAAGACATGGATCTTCCATAACAAGACTGGAACACTCCTGTAAAAAAAAGTATGAGGCAGCTTGTACTGCTAATGCTGTATTAGGATTTCGGCCTCCACAACTTCTTCTCTAACATGATGTATTTAGCTATGTAACATTTCTATATTATATGTAGTCAAAAATTGGAATACCTGATGTGTTTACTCTCTGCTCTAAAGCCCAAACAAAGATGAATCCAACCCCAAACATGCTGAATTTACACCATACAATTGCATACTTTATTACCAGCCCATCTTCTGCCTGCCACTGACCGCCCCCTTGCCCCAACTATAGTTCTTATCAACTTGCATTATATATAAAATACGTATAACACACACCTTTAGGTAACAAACTCAACTTTCTAGTACAAACAGGATCAATCATCTGAAAGAACTGAAATACTAAATGAAAATATTTAACAGCTAACAATCTCTATTATGCAAACAGCAACATCATCATCTAGGGAAAGAACAGCAAAGTAAAAATAAATTTCCCATTGGTCAGACATTTTGTTCACTGTCTAGGTATAGTAAACAAAGTTGTCTATTAACACAAGCATCCACAGAAGAGAGAAAAGAATGATGGGCATGGTCTACACTACGCTTTTATACCAAATTCAGCAGCGTTAAACCGATTTAACCCTGTACCCATTCACACAACTAAGCCCTTTATATCGATATAAAGGGCTCTTAAAACCGATTTCTGTACTCCTCCCCGACAAGGGGAGCAGCGCTGAAATCGGTATTGCCATGTCAGATTAGGGTTAGTGTGGCTGCAATTCGACGGTATTGGCCTCCGGGAGGTATCCCACAGTGCACCATTGTGACCGCTCTGGAAAGCCATCTGAACTCGGATGCACTGGCCAAGTAGACAGGAAAAGCCTCGCGAACTTTGGAATTTCATTTCCTGTTTGCCCAGCATGGGTGGCTATACAGTCCCAAATCCAAAAAGAGCTCCAGCATGGACCGTACGGGAGATACTGGATCTGATCGCTGTATGGGGAGACAAATCTGTTCTATCAGAGTTCCGTTACAGAAGATGAAATGCCTAAGCATTTGAAAAAATCTCCAGGTTATGATAGACAGAGGCCACAGCAGGGATTCAGCACAGTGCTGCGTGACAAGCGTAACGGAAAGCCAAAGAATCAAATGGACGCTCATGGAGGGAGGGAGGGGGGACTGAGGACTCCAGCTATCCCACAGTCCTCGCAGTCTCCGAAAAGCATTTGCATTCTTGGCTGAGCTCCCAATGCCTGAAGGATCAAAAACATTTTCCCGGGTGGTTCAGGGAATATGTCGTCAATTTACTCCCCTCCCCCTCCCTGCCCCCCGAAAGAAAAGGGAAAAAAATCATTTCTCGCCTCTTTCAATGTCTCCCTATGTCTACTGCATGCTGCTGGTAGACGGGGTGCTGCAGCGCTGAACAGCAGCATCCCGTCCCTGGTGGCAGATGGTGCAAAATGACTGATACCCATCATCATCATCATCCCGTGAGAGCTCCTGGCTGGCCTTGGTGAGGTCAGCTGGGGGTGCCTGGGCAAAAATGGGAATGACTCCCGGTCATGCCCAGCAGAAGGTACAAAAGGCTTGGTAACCGTCCTTATCATAGCAGCTGGAGGCTGAGCTCCATCAACCCCCTCCTCCACACTTTCATGTCTAACGAAGATTCTGTACTGCCTGGACTATCATAGCAGTGGGAGGCTGCCTCCCCCACATTTTATCTCACTAAAAAGTCAGTGTTTCTTATTCCTGCATTCTTTATTACTTCATCACACAAATGGGGGGACACTGCCACGGTAGCCCAGGAGAGTTAGGGGAGGAGGAAAGCAACAGGTGGGGTTGTTGCAGGTTGTTGCACCCCCTAGAATGGCATGCAGGTCATCATTTCTGCGGCATCTCTGGGGCTCTGACCCGGAGCGGCTGTGCTCTCTGGTTCTCTACTACACTTGCCCCATATTCTAGGCAGGACTGACTCTATTTTTAGACAAAACAAAGAAGAGAATGACCTGGGGAGTCATTCCCATTTTCATCTATGTGCCCCCGGCCGACCTCAGCGAGGCCAGTCAGGAGCACCCGTGACAGCAGCAGACAGTACAAAAGGACTGATAACCGTCACCACCAATTTCCAATTGTTAACGGTGCAAAATGACTGATAACCGTCATCTTATAGCCAATTTCCAATTGCAGACGGTGCTATAGCTAGTAACCATCTCTGCTACCTTGCAAAGGCAAACGAATGCTGCTGTGTAGCACTGCAGTACCACGTCTGTCAACAGCATCCAGTACACGTACGCTGACAGTGACAAAAGGCTAAACGGGCTCCATGGTTGCCATGCTATGGCATCTGCCAAGGCAATCCAGAGAAAAGGGGCACGAAATGATTGTCTGCCGTGGCTTTCAGAGACAAAGGATTGAGTGACGACATTTACCCAGAATCACCTGTGACACTGTTTTTGCATTGAGATCTCAACCCAGAATTCCAATGGCCGGGGGAGACTGTGGGAACTATGGGATAGCTACCCACAGTGCAACACTCCAGAAATTGATGCTAACCTCGGTACATGGACGCACACCGCTGATATACTGTGCTTAGTGTGGCAGCGTGCACTCGACTTTATACAATCTGTTTTAAAAAACGGTTTCTGTAAAATCGGAATAATCCCATAGTGTAGACATATCCTTTGACATCCACAAGTCAGTCCTCTCTTTAGCAGAATAAAGCAATATAAAATGCAGGCTCCTTTCCCCCCCTAACTGAACTCTCATGGAAGAGAAAAAGTGATTTCATTAAGAGAAAAATTAATGAAAACCTGTAACTGTCTCATCACACGTTACTTTCTTTGTGTGCATATAGTGTTCCATCATGTACAGTTCAAAGCTCAGAATGATCAGCAAATCTTTCCCAAACAAAAGGCTACCCAGGCTGTGGCCCAGCAGCTGAAACAACTGCTACCAAGAACAGTTTCTACGTGTTCAGAAAAATCAATTAAGTATTTGTAAGTTTAGTATTCATGAAAATTTCAGAAACTGATAGATTTGGAGTTTAAAGTGGTCTCTATCCACATAATAGGTACAGCAAAGGCAACTGCAGTGAAAATTTCCTCGCAAAGTGATCTTCATTTTTGCTTTTAAATTCCTCTAAGGTGGCCTGGTTTAACTTCACTCTTGTACAATAGAGTGCCTCACTGATGTCCCATGTAGCAGGTATGCCACGAAGGTCCACTGTTAATTCAGTGGATCACAACCACAACCAAAATACTATAGTGGAAAGCCAAAAGGGAACTTTTCCTATTTTTCCCCAACAAAAAAAATTTCTGACACAGCATTATGTACTACATGTGTTACATTATTTTAAGATATCCCTCGTTTCTACCTTGTGCTACAGATTAAATATTAATTTTCTTTTTCTTTTTTAAACTAACAACTGGCCTTTCTTTCCTCTCCAACTCTCATCCAAATGTATGTACAAGGAATTAAACTTTGCTTTCCTTTGCAACACATACCAGTCTCTGAATATCATCAAGTCTGAAAGTAGAAGATAATCCATTTTGTAATTTAGTTAAATTAATTTTAAAAAAGATAAGTCCCCTGAACAATTTTGCAGTGCTTGAAAAATACATCCTTTGAGCAATCCATCAAGAAAAACATTACATCTGCACAATGAAGTCAAAAGGTTTATGTGGAAATGTACACTTAAGTACACAATGATCTCCCGATCTCAAACGAGGCTCTCAGTCCCACATCAAGCAGATGGAACATCTTGGGATAGAGCCAGCTGCTCCTACAAAGTGTAACACAGTGACCAAAAAAAAGTAACAATATCTGCTAGCTGTAGAAATAAGATGTTCATCTGCATTCTCAGCCAGCAAAGGGGTTGGGAACCTCACCTTCCGAAGAGAAGGTTTCAGAGGACATTAATAATTTCTAGGGAATGCAGCTCCTTTTCACTGTTTCATGAAGTACAAAAAATAGTACAGATTCTCTCTTTATTCAGATGTGGCTATTAGAATCTTTTATTGCACTACTGTTAAATTATAGAAACTAATGTTAATTTTTAGGGCTGTCAATCGCAATTAACTCGTGATTAACTCAAAAAAATCAATCATGATTAATCACAGTTTTAATTGCACTGTAAAATAGAATACCAATTGGAATTTATTATAAATATTTGTGGATCTTTTTCTACATTTCAAATATATTTATTTCAGTTACAACACAGAATACAAAGTGTACAGCGCTCACTTTATATTTTTTTACTACAAATATTTGCACTGTAAAAAAGTTAAAACAGTATTTTTCAATGTGCCTCAAAAGTACTGTAGTGCGATCTCTTTATCGTGAAAGTGCAACTTACAAAGAGAGCCAGTGCTTCCATTTATAGGGCCAGGATTTGGGAGGGCAGCAGGCTGCTCCAGTGGACCCTCCGCAGGCACGCTTGCGGCAGGTCCACCGGAGCTGCGGGACCAGCGGACCCTCCACAGGGACGCCTGCAGCAGGTCCACCAGAGCCACGGTACCGGTGAGCGGCAGTGCGCCCCCCCGCGGCGTGCCGCCGTGCTTGGGGCGGCGAAATGGCTAGAGCCGGCCCTGCGCCTAGGGCGCCAAAAACCCTGGCGCCGCTCCTGCTTACAAATGTAGATTTTTTTGCTATATAATTGCACTCAAAAACAAAACAATGTAAAACTTTAGAGTCTACAAGTCCACTCAGTCATTTGCTAAGACAAACAAGTTTGTTTACATTTACAGAGGATAATGCTGCCAGCTTCTTATTTACAATGTCACCTGAAAGTGAGAACTGGTGTTCACGTGGCACATTAGTAGCCAGTTTTGGAAGATATTTACGTGCCAGATATGCCAAACATTTGTATGCCCCTTCAAGCTTCGGCCACCATTCCAGAGGACATGCTTCCATGCTGATGACTTTCTTTAAAAAATGTGCTCCGTGTTTTACTAGCATTCTGCCATATATTTCATGTTATAGCAGTTTCAGATGATGACCCAGCACATTTTGTTGTATTTAAGAACACTAACTGCAGATTTGACAAAAATGCATAGAAGGTATCAATGTGAACTTTCTAAAAGACAGCTGCAGCACTCGACCCCATGCTGAACAATCTCAAGTGCCTTCCAAAATCTGAGACTGACAAGATACGGAACATGCTGTCAGAAGTCTTGAAAGAGCAACACTACGATGCAGAAACTACAGAACCCAAACCACCAAAAAGAGAATCAACCTTTAGCTGGTGACATCTGACTCAGATAACGAAAATGAACATGTGTCAGTCCGCACTGCTTTGAATGGTTATCAAGCAAAACCCATCATCAGCATGGAAGCATGCCCTCTGGAATGGTGGCCAAAGCATGAAAAGGCATACACATGTTCAGCATATCAGGAACGTAAATGTCCTGCAAAAATGACTAAAAAAGTGGCACGTGAACACCTGTTCTCACTTTCAGGTGACATTGTAAATAAGAAGCAGGCAGTATTATCTTCGGTAAATGTAAACAAACTTGTTAGTCTTAGTGAATGGTTGAACAAGAAGTAGAACTGAGTGGACTTGTAGGCTCTCAAGTTTTACACAGTTTTGTTTTTGAGCGGTTATATAACAAAAAATAATCTACATTTGTAAGTTGCACTTTCATGACAGAGATCGCACTACAGTAGTTATATGAGGTGAATTGAAAAATGCCATTTTTTTCAGTGCAATTATTTATAATAAATATAGTTAGCACTGTACACTTTGTACCCTGTGCTGTAACTGAAATAAATATTTGAAAATGTAGAAGAACATCCACAAATATCTATACTAAATTTCAAATGGTATTCTATTATTAACAGTACAATTAATCATGATTAATGTTGTTAATTGTTTGACAGACATATTAATTTTCTATTTTAACATGATTTTAAAAATTAATTACAACTACAAATTAAATAGTTGTCTTATAATGGGGCAGACAAGAGAAGAACAACAGCCTCCATCATTCTTGGGGAGAAAATGCTGTAATCTACAGCCACTGGCCCTTTGGTATGAGAAAGAATTAAAGTAGCATTCCAGCATTTCCAGCTGCCATAGAGCGCTCTTGATGCCTTGCACTGATCTATGCAGAAACTGCTCTGCAGTTAAGTACAAACATGCAGCCAGATGCAGCTGGGAGGAAAAAAAATCTTACAGGAAATCCAATGAATATTCCTTCCAAAAGCCACAAAGTATATTTATAAACAAAGACTCTCACAGTGAATTACTAAACTATACAGGTCCCTCTTGTGCTTATTATACCACATTTCACTGCAGGAAAAAAACCCTAACATTAAACCACGAACATTTGGACTCTGTTCATCCTTCAGTGCACATATAATGCCCACAAATGTTAATAGAAGTTACACGCGCACATATCCAGGAAAGAAGAAAACCCTATGTACAAAAGTTCTCTTTGGAACAAACTACCACTTAAAAGAAAAGCTACTTAGATATTAGGCTACTGATTTCAAAATTTCCTGCTCTTTATAAGTAGCATTCCAGGGCCCAAATATACCTTTCAAGTCCATCTGCAAGAATTTTTTCCTCTTAACTATTTTTTAGTTATCAAATTACACACATTTTAAAAGGTGTCAGTTTGGTTTATAGGTCCTGGCTAACATGCTCAAGGGTTTATTTTTGTCTGCTCAACCTCACACCTGTTTTTGCTTATCAAACCAGACTACAGTTTAGCTTGTAACAGCTGTTAAACGCAGAAGTCTGCCTGTTCTTCATGTGTATCCAAGACTAATCTCTTTGGGAAGGGTTTAGAAATATACTCTTATGAGAATACCCCATTTATGCAGAAGCTAGTGAAACAAAGCAGACAACTACCAGTCAAACACCACTTAAATCTGCATGCACATGAAAAGCAAATCTGTTTTAATCACTATCAACCTTATTTGTAAAGTAAACCAAGTATCTAAGTGACTGCTCCATTAACCCACTACATTCCCAAGAGGCACATTGTGCAAGCTAAAACCAATCCAGAATGAAGGCGTTAAAATCTTTTTGCTTCACTCAATAGTCTCATCCTTCCTTCTAATGTTTGCAGCCATCATCAAAACACTTTCTATTTTAAGATGCCACAAGTTCTGCCTTCTGTGGTGGAGTAGCTAGCAAGAGTGTGGAGGAAGCTGGAAGACTGGTTTGTATTGTTAGGGGCAAGTATCAAATTCAAAAAGATTAGCCTGGATGTCTAAATCGTGGTCACACTGGCCAGCTTTAATACAAATTTCTACACTAAAAACATGGGAAGTACTAAAGGAAATAAGTTGGTGCATGAAATCAAATATTGTATTCCTCTTTGAAAAGCATGCAACTTACCCTCAACATAGAGTAGCACCCTTTATGGTTAGGAAGCAAGACCGCTTTTATTATTAATTCATTTCTGGCCCTACTCCCAGTCCCATTTCCACAGGCTTATAATTTCCAAAATCATTCACCATTTGGATCAATACTTTCAAGGCTAGACTTCTTCCCAAAAAGTGATTTTTGTGCATGTGTCTAAAATTATACCAACATTGCTATTGGTTTTTCAGATTTATGAGAAAGCATTTTTTGTTTTGGTCGTGGACAGAGAGATGGCAGTGTCAGGAACCAGGTTGCAGGACGGCTTGGACAACAGAGCCCAGCACAAGTAGGGGTAAGGCCAGGATAGGATGGACTTTCTGGGGTGCAACCCCTGCTCCCATGGAAAGCCCGATTTTCCACTACCCCATCTTCACTTGCTATTCTACTCACTACCCCCAAGCTCCCATTGCTTCCTCTTAGAGTTTCCCACCACCCTGCATTCCCTTACTTCTTTTTTTAGAGCTGGTCTATCTCCAATCAAAACCATTGCATAATGGGAACTATCACAACTGCCAATGCAAACGAAAATTACTATTAATATTTGATAGTGTACAGCCATTGTAGTCCAATGCATCTATGGCAAATGGAATGAGTAAAACCTGGGAATCAAAAATTCCTAAACTCCAAACCCAGACCTGGCAATGATTCACTGTGTGATCTTAGAAAAAAGAACAGGAGTACTTGTGGCACCTTAGAGACTAACAAATTTATTTCAGCATAAGCTTTCGTGGGCTACAGCCCACTTCTTCGGATGCATAGAAGTGATGTATTCTATGCATCTGAAGAAGTGAACTGTAGCCCACGAAAGCTTATGCTGAAATAAATGTTAGTCTCCAAGGTGCTACAAGTACTCCTGTTCTTTCTGTGGATACGGACTAACACGGCTGCTACTCTGAAACCTTTGTGATCTTAGGTGAGTCACTTAGGCCGAGTCTATGCTAGAAAGGATTTGCTGATACAGCTATAGCGGCAAAAAAAACAACCCCCTCTTGGTGTAGATGCAGCTTATACAAACAAAAACGTGCTTCTGCTTGTATAGCTTATTATACCAGTACCCCAAGTGAAAAAAGTTATACCAGCAAAAGCAAATTTTACTATACATTACTATACAAAAGTTTCTAGGATAGACCTGGCTTAGGTCTCATTTTCCCCCTTTATAAGACTGAACATCAAATCGTGCTTGTTCTGTGCTTTGGAAACAACTCTGAACCCCAGGTATGTGTTTCTTTTCTATAATCAGTAGATAATGTTTGAATATTTTTGCTATTACATATACTAGGGCTATCGATTAATTGCAGTTAACTCATGCGATTAACTCAAAAAAATTAATCGTGATTAACTGCAGTTTTAATTGCACTGTTAAATAGAATACCAATTGAAATTTATTAAATATTTTGGATGATTTCTACATTTTCATATATATTGTATTCTGTGTTGTAACTGAAATCAAAGTATGTATTATTCTTGATTACAAACATTTGCACTATAAAAGATAAACAAAAAAGAAATAGTGTTTTTCAGTTCACCTCATACAAGTACTATAGTGCAATGTGTGTTGTGAAAGTGCAATTTACAAATGTAGATTTTTTTTTTTGTTACATAAGCACTCAAAAACAAAACAATGTAAAACTTCAGACCCTGCAAGTACACTCAGTTCTACTTCTTGTTCAACCAATCACTAAGACAAACAAGTTTGTTTACATTTACAGGAGATACTGCTGCCCTCTTCTTATTTATAACGTCATCAGAAAGTGAGAACAGGTATTTGCATGTCACTTTTGTAGCTGGCATTGCAAAGTATTTTCGTGCAGATATGCTAAACATTCACGTGCCCCTTGTCAAAGTAGAATGAATTATATTGTAAAAATAAGAGTGGATTAAAGAAATGTGTATGTACCTTTAAGCAGAAATAAGAAATGTTGAAATACAGGTGCCAGGAAAAGAAACATTAGGCATAAACTAGGGTGCTAATGGCAAAACATTAACAGAAGATCGGTAATAGTTAGTAAGGAAATAAGATATGCATGCCTAGCCCAGCTAAACTTATCAGATTCTGCTTCTTTTGTTATCTTGTTAAGTGCTAGCCCTTTTATTTGTATAAATAAGAAAGTTTGTGTCTTGCATGGTGCTCACATTATCTGGGTGTTATTAGCAGAGCGCTGTGCTAATAAAACAGAGTGGTCTGACAAACTGTTGTGAGTCCTGAGTCTAACTTTGACACCCTTCATGCTTCAACCACTATTCCAGAGGAGATGCTTCCATGCTGATAACAATCATTTAAAAAAAATAATGCGCTAATTAAATTTGTGACTGAACTCCTTGGGGGAGAACTGTATGTCCCCTGCTCTGTTTTACCCACATTCTGCCATATATTTCATGTTATAGCAGTCTCGGATTATGGCCCGGCACTTTGTTCATTTTAAGAACATTTTCACTGCAGATTTGACAAAATGCAAAGAAAGTACCAATGTGAGATTTCTAAAGATAGCTACAGCACTTGACCCATGGTTTAAGAATCTGAAGTGCCTTCCAAAATCTGAGAGGGACGAGGTGTAGAGAATGCTTTCAAAAGTCTTAGAAGAGCAACACTCCGATGAGGAAACTACAGAACCCGAACCACCAAAAAAGAAAATCAACCTTCTGCTGGTGGCACATGACTCAGATAATGAACATGAACATCCATCAGTCTGTACTGCTTTGGATTTTTATTGAGCAGAACCCATCAGCATGGACACATGTCCCCTGGAATGGTGGTTGAAGCATGAAGGGACATATGAATCTTTACTGTATCTGGCATGTAAATATCTTGTGATGCCAGCTACAACAGTGCCATGAGAACGCCTGTTCTCATTTTCAGGTGATATTGCAAACAAGAAGTGGGCAGCATTATCTCCTGCAATTGTAAACAAACTAGTTTGTCTGAGCGATTGGCTGAACAAGAAGTAGGACTGAGTGGACTTGCAGGCTCTAAAGCTTTAACATTGTTCTATTTCTGAATGCAGTTTTTTTTTGTATATAATTCTACATTTGTAAGTTCAACTTTCACGATAAAGATATTGCACTACAGTACTTGTATTAAGTGAATTGAAAAAAAATTTTTTTACAGTGCAAGTACTTGTAATAAAAAATAAATATAAAGTGAGCATTGTACACTTTGTATTGTGTCATAATTGAAATCAATATATTTGAAAATGTAGAAGACATCCAAAAATATTTAAATAAATGGTATTCTATTATTAAGTGCGATCAATCACATGACTGATCGTGATTAATTTTTTTAATCACTTGACAGCCCTCACATATACTAAAGACTAATTAACCTAGAGCTCTTTTTAAAGAACAAAATCTATACCAGTTACTCATAAGTCTTCATCCAAGACATTGATAATGAGAATCTAGAATATTCTCTTGCAACCCTAGTGCCAAACAAGTTGAAAATCTCACTAGTGCATTATTGCTGAATGCCAGTTAATAAATACACTGGGCCAGATCCACTATTGTGATATGGCTGCTATGTATTACCCCAGTGATGCAAAACGGCTGTAAATCCAGCTTAACTTGTCAGTTACAATGAGTTTATGGCTGCCTGGTGTTGTTGGAGTGGCACAAACCAACTGGAACATACCAGTGAATCAGGTTCCATATATTTATATATCACTTTTCTTTCCAAAGGAAGCCAAAGTGCTACAAACTAATATATAAATTATATATGCATAAAGGGATCACTTCATCTACCACTGAAATGCAGTCTACCTTATGGTGAAACGGCAGCTGTTTAATAATTCAGCTGCATTATACAAAAGTTTAAAACAGGAAGAAAAGCATGCCACAGAGGAGTTTCAGGTAAAGGGAATCTGGCCAGGACATTTGTGTATTTGCAAAAAGGGCCATGGGGATCTATAATGATCACAAGTGCCCAGGACCTTGGTTTTTAACAACTAATTAAAAAAAAAAACAACATACCACTCTCATTAGTAAACACCCTGTTGAAGGAGTATTGATTTAATGTTGACTCGGAGTCATGCCATTAAAAATCCTGCCCAGCCGGGCTCAGCCTGCTCTTCTCTGCCCTCCGCCCCTCCCGCCCCGTGGGGAAGCTTGTTCCGCTCCCCTGAGTCTTCTCGAAGTGTGCTGGGTTTCTGCCTCTCCTCCGCCTCTCAATCCTCCCTTTCCCTGCCCGCGGATCAGCTGATGGCCCTTGCGAGGGAGGGGGTCGGGAAGGAGCAGACTCAGTGTGCTCGCTGCTCTCCCTGGAGGCAAAAAAGAAGCGGAGGCAGGGCCTTGGGGAAGGGGTGGGTGGGGTGGAATAGAGGCATATCCCCTCCAGGCCCCCTGCCGTGAGCACCCCCACACACACCCCAGCCCTCTGCTCTCTTGCATCCCTCCCATACACACAGCCCCCACATCCCATGCACTCCCACATCCTGACTCTTGCACCCCCCCACATCCTCCTCACCCTGAGCACAAAACGGGAGCTCCTGCACCCCCCCCATTCCTACCTGCACCCCTCGCACCAAATGGGAGCTGCCCAGGTAAGTGCCCCACACCCAGCCCTAAGCCCCCTCCCTCATTCTAGCTCCTGGCCAGACCTTTCATCCCCAGCCCTCTGCTCAGTGCACTCCCACCCTGAGCTCTGTGCAGAGAGAGGAAGAGAATGGGCCAGAACCAGGGAGAAAGTAGGTACCCACTGTATGTGGGCAGGGCTGGGACTCCAGACTGGCAGCGCGCTGAGTGGGTCCGGCAGCCGGAATCCCAGCTGGCAGGACAGAACTCCTGAGCGGCAGTGGGCTGAGCCGCTCAGCCCACTGCTGGTGTGTGGTCTCGGCTGCCGGCCCCACACAGCCCACTGCCGGTCTGGGAGTTTGGCTGCCGGACCCTTGCCAGCCAGGGTCCTGGCCGCAAGTCCCGCTCAGCCCGCTGCCAGCCTAGGTGAACAGAACCCCAGACCAGCAGCAGGCTGAGCAGGCCAGCGGCGTAAGATCAACATTTTAAATGAAGCTTCTTAAACATCTTTAAGACCTTGTTTATTTTACAATACAACACTAGTTTAGTTATATAATATATAGATTTATAGAGAGAGACCTTCTAAAAAACATTAAAATGTATTACTGGCATACGAAACCTTAAATTAAAGAGAATAAATGAAGACTTGGCACACCACTTCTGAAAGGTTGCCGACCCTGATCTAAAATATTAACACATCCCAAACCAATCAGAATCAGGCTGACCAGCTGATCACTACCACAAAGTTGGAATTATTAGGTAAATCCACACTTCTGAATCAAAGTAGTACCGCACCAATCTTTATAATCAATACAAATATATTACTACGCAGAATACTGTAATCTATGTGATCATGCACACGCGGTTCCCCGATTAACGCTGTTCTAAAACCAGCTACTGATTTAGTGTAGATATTCTGCCTGGAAAGCCACACCAGTTTCTTCTTCCAAAGAAGAATTTTTCTGGCATTTTTCTATCCTAGCACAATTTACAGCATGGTTTGCAAATACCTAACACAAACCAGTTTATTAATTATAAAACTATCTTCGTGGCAATTTTTAAATACTGAAGAAATATAAAAAGTCTTAAAATTCAATACACACCTGATCAAAACAACAGACAAGTCTAAACTGACATTGATTGCTGCTTGTCTGGTTTTTGATCATACACATGGCTGCTGTGCGTGCACATCAGTAAGTTAGAAGTCCGGGATTTTTATTTTTTAGCAACATAAGCTTGTTGCAAGATAAAGTTCCACATAAAAGATCTCAGCTAGTTTCTTTGGGGGTGGGTGGGTGGGTGCGGGGAGATAAAAAAAATGAACTGAGTTAGACATTCTGTAATGGTCACACGTGAACAGATTTAATATTTCAATTTGGGTGCCATGCAATCATAATGATCATCCATGAGAAGCAAGGTTCCAGGTACCTAGGAACATAATGTGGTACAGCAAGGACTGTCAGAACTAGAGAGCCAATTCTGGACATTCACATTAATCTAAAGTTCAAATGACTTGAACTAGTTTCCACATCCTCTCCCCTTTACACCAGTTGACTTAGATCACAAGAAACACAAAGCTAATCATATCAATCAGTTAACGTTTATCAAACGGCTACAAAAGAGAACTCCCTGAAATATTATAAAAAATTCTTCAGATGTTCTTCCCCTTGCCAAAACATTTAAGCAATCACTTGCAACTTAGACACACACTACCCACTGTTCTATTTATACTTTACATTATAACATTGTATTTTACATAGATTCTTATACAACATCATACTTATCACAGTAGTATCAGTTTATGCACATTGGCCAGTCATCGCAAAGAAATTCTGCAACATATTATGTGCAGACAAGTCCATTATGTTTAGTCACTTTTCTCAGCCTTAGGTTTATTTTAATAACCAAGGCCCTGATCACAGCAAATACTTTGCACATGCCTAGCTTTACTACTATGAGTAAACCCAAAAGTTAATCCAATTAAATCAATGTGACTAAGTAATAGTAGTAAAATTAAGCACACGCAGGTATTTGCAGGATCAGGGAATTAGGCTAGGCCTGCACTTAATGCGGCATGTAGAGTACAGAGAGCACATGCCAGCTATCACATGTAAAATAGCAGTGTAGACCATGAGATGTGCCTTAGGCGAGAAGAGTGTCCTACATGCCTGAACCCCCAGGGTATGCACCCTACACAGCTCTCTATCTGCCCAAACAGTGCCTCCCATGTCTACTGCTATTTTTAGGAGTGTAGTGTCCTGCTTCCTCCACCACAGTGAAGGCTTCAGCAGAGGGGAAGACATCAGGGAAAGGCTTTTGCATGCCCTAACATGAGGTTTTCCTTCCTGCTTCTCCACTGCCAGAGCCTTTCACTGCAGTGTCTAGATACATGTGTAGTGCCTGTACTCTACATGCCACCAAGCACTAATCATATTCATACTGTGATAGCAATTCCTTTTAAAATCATTAGAACTACTTGAGGAAGATAAGATACTACTTAGCATGACTAAAGTGGCATTATATGCTCCCTTCCATAACACCCCACCCTCAGACAGAAGTGCACAGCTGGAGGTGCAGCTGTGGATTGCCAGCTATGAGTAGCGCAGGGGAAGATCTGGCAGTGCACTGAGTTGACTTCACTACCCTTCTATGAGTTTTGTCCCAAAACAAGGGCAGGAGGCAAGAGCCCACCATTCTCTGCTAGAACACTGCTCCCATGATACTACTCAGCTCCAAAGGAGTATCATTTCCTCTGATGACCATCCATTATCTGTCAAAGAACTGCGTTTTCAAAAATTCTCTCTAAGTGCATTAAGCACTAACAGCAGTTGGCAAGCTGACATTCTGATGGGAGTAAACCTTGCTAACCTCTTTGAACAAGAAAACCACGAGCAGAATTTTTTAACCTTTGTTAACTGAAAGAAAGTAGTTAACAGAAACCGTTTGAAAGACCAGACCATTCCTTAGTTTTATCAATGTCTTTCAACCTCTCCTACTTCCAAACAGATGTTCTTTGTCTGCAATCTCCTGTCGGAAACCCAGGAGTGTCATATGCTCCTCATATGCGAATAATGCCATAAGCACCTTTGATGACTGGATATCAAGTGCTTCTTTGGCAATGACACAGCCCAATCCACTCCTAATCTTGATTATGACTATATGCCAAAGTAATATTTCACTACTTTGTGACAAACTCATTTAAAAGGATTACATCAAAAATTTGATGAGAAATGTATACAAAAACTTTTGTATCATTATCTTCACATTTCCATTTTGCTACTGGATGGACACAGTTGTATTTTTTTAAAAAAGCTATATTACACTGAAGAAATCTATTACAGAGCAGTGCATATATGATATAAATGAAATACTGTTATAGAATTAAAGTTTCTCCTACTTTAATTAAAATGATTGTTTCACTTTGTTTCCTCTAAACTCTGTTACATTTTAACAAACCTATTAAAATATGACATCTCAGCAGTAGACAAACATAAGTGAGAAGTTATATGTAATGACTCATATTTTCAGTTTTTCTAACAGCAATAAATTTTTTATCATTGTTTTACCTCTTTTCTCTCAAAAGTCTGTAAGTGCAATATATTCCATACATTAAATTTAAGCAGCTTACCTGAATGACTTTGTAGAAATAGGCATACTGTCTAGCTGTATTTTTATATTGGCTGAAGACATCATGTATGGCCTGAGTTGACTGAAGATACTGCACTTCATCTTCTTCAAAATATAGAGGGGTATCATATTCACTGGGGAGAGTTTGGATGTATGGCAGCCAGAAAGAGTTAGGATTGGCTCGTTCACAAAGAAGATGGAATGCCAATGTGATATTGCCCATTGCCTGGAGAATTCGGTCTTGAGAATACAAGGACCCTGAATAAACCATAAAGACTAGTAAATGGCTGAACTAAGTGCCTCGAAAATAGTTATACTAAATTTATTTTAAAATTAATATAATTAAAAACTGCATGCGTATTGTATCAAATAAAAGTGTCTGGGATCACCAGTGTACAGCACTACCTGGGATAGGAGATGGTTATCTTGAGTGCCTATGTGGTATCTTTATGACATTAGGATACATTTTTGTATAGTTAAAAAATGATTAATTCAAATTAAGATATCAAAACATAAGCCGCTCACTATCTACATTTATAGCACATTTCATCTCCACACGTATTAGAAACTACCGAAACACATCAGGAATTCCATCACCGCTGAAATGCATCTGTCCTCTGAGGTGAGAATGGCAGCCAGGCACATACCTGGTACATGGAGCAAGGGGGGAGATGGGAAAAGAGGAGAGGGCGGCAGTGGAAGGAATGGAAGAGGGAAATTAAATTCTGGTCATTGATACTTCAAGATTCTAGATACTGAAAACCTGATGTTTAGACTGCTATTCCATTCCCATGTCAATTTGTAATGCTGTATCAAAGAAACTCTTCCCATTGCACATATTTATAAAGAAGCTCAAAAATTGCTCTTACCTAACACTGAATTTTTAGCTGATTCAACAGTCATCAGCAACTTTCTAGGAACCCAAAGAAACAACTCTTCTGCCTAGAGGGGGAAGAAACAAAAAACAACACACAAAACCCAAGAAAGTTCAGAAATTTATTACTGTTTCACATGAAATATAACAAAAAACCTGTTTCTCTAACATCTCAAATATACATGTAAGAAAATTAAGAATCTTAAAGGTTTTCCTGTCTTTTTTAAATCGTAAAGTTATTTTGCATCAATACTCCTCCCCCATCCACTACCAAGTAAACTGAAATGCCATGAGAACTTCTTGCATTATGATATTACATTACAACTGAAAGAACATAGGTCGAGCCACTACTTGATTTAAAACATCATATATAAATATTACCTTAACAATTTAACGTTAAAATGAATTTATCTAGGTTACAAAGTCAAGCACTCAATACTTAGGAAGTACCCAAAGTTAAGATGACTGCACCACCTTAATTCTTCCTCCTCATGTGTATGTGTTATGATGTAGTCTCTAATTACATGAAACACAGTATATGACCACAAGACTCGTGTCTCTTTTAGTGCATGGGATGGAAGAAGCTGTTCAATATTTTATCCTCATCGTTTAATTAGTTGCCCTGCTTTATTAACGATACACCATCTAAATCCGGTAATGAATATGGAAACATACATTTCCCTGGTGTCCTTGCTATGGCATTTTTTCACCATAGTATCTGAGTGTTTCACGCACATTAACGATTGTCTCCACTGCAGGATAATAGAGAATTATTATCCCAATTTTACAGTTGGGAAACATACAGGAGAGATAACCTTTACCCCAATGGGCTTGCAAACTAAGAATGGGAAAAATACAACTTTGACATATACTGTGTAAGGTGACCAAAAGATGGATTAAAAACAAATCAGTGTTTATTTAAATTCACCTTCAAATAAATATTAATAATTGGTTTGGCAAACTAATGCAATTAAAATCTATATTTTAGGAAGGAATTTAAAAAAAAAAAAGGGGGAAAACCTGGTGCCCTGGGGGTAGGCAGGGAGTAGCAAAAGGGAGTGTGTAGAATGAGGCATAAAGACACAAGGAATGGTTAGCTAAATAGTTTGGGCAGAATAAATAACCCAACTAAGGATTCATAATTAACACTTTTACACAACCCATCAAACAACTGCCCGATGTTAAAGAACAATACTAAATGTCTCTTGTAAATTTTCTCATAAATATTTTATAAACTATATACAACAGTAGTTCCAGTGAAGTGAACGAGAGGGAGAGGGAGAGGGAGAGGGAGAGGGAGAAAAGAATGGTTTTAATGTCCTGCTGTCACATTTTCAGTACATTTACAGACGTGATTTTCTAATCTGTTCAATGTTCATACGTTCACCTTTATCTCTCTTGCTGCTTTCAAACCAAAGCCCTCTTCTTCAAAATTTGCTAATTCGAAACCCTCTGTGGATGCTCCATTTTCAGTGGCCCATTTCATTAGTTCAGGAAAATAATCTTCTCTTTTTCCATCAAAGATAACAGACAAACCTATATGCAAAATTTATAAAAACACAGAAATGAGAGGATCTAACTGGCCAAAGAGAGTCAATATAAACCACATGCAAATGAAAAACTCCTAACTATCCCACAGCTATCCTTTGAAGAGTCTGGATCAGAACTGGTCTTTGTTAAAAGTAACTCAGTAATGTTCTACAGTCATTCAATTTTAGTCAACATAAACATTGCCACATTTGCTTACCAGCCACCTTAGAAATGGCAAATCAAACTAGTCTGTGAAAGAATATGTATGAAATTTTTCTTTTCCTTTTTTCATTTAAATGAGCTGAGAGTAAAGACATTCCATTGCTAAGTGCTGATGATAACTGCACTGATCAAGACACACAAGTGAATGTGGGCAGACCAAGGGATGGATTTAAGTGGAAGGTTCCAACTTTACAGTGGGAAGGGATGCAGTATGTTCGCCCAGCCACCTCCCTGTCATTTCTTAATACCAGGCATTTAATTGGGTCCAGTGAAGAGTTACAGGGCTCCGCAACATATAACCAGCAACTTGGGCTAGATCCTCCTCAGGCTAGCCTTAGGATTCAGCTCTCTTCTGAATCCCTTCACCCTCCCCCGGTGGGTAAGAGGGTACAAAAGGGGATCCTCGGTTTGTGAAGACTTCGGGTCTCACCTTCTGCTACAAGGTACACCAGCAAAGCCCTAGGTCTCATTTACCTCTGGGAACTGGCCATTTTAGCCTTCATAGGCACTAGACATTGGCTATTGGGGAGCCAGCAATTAGCTTGGTCACATCTCTTGCCTCCACCTGGTATCTATTTCCTGCTTAATCCAATCCCAAGATGATCACAGTGAAAATGTTCTAAAAACAGGGTTATTTTAGTTCAATATCTCTGATCAACTGATCTACACAACACCAGTGTAGAATGTATATATTTCAGATATGTGCGAACTTGCACATTTATTCTTAAGATTGTTTACTCTTGAAAACAAGTTCAAAAAGCTCACATAAGCCATTTCTAGCCTTCTGTGCTATTTTTCTGTACTTTTTACAGAGACAGAAAACCCTCTGTAAAATAACTATGCAGCACCTCCAAACAAACAATATTTTGGATGCACACAATACTTAAAGGTTCTGTATTTTTCAATGAAAAAGTACACAATGTAAAATATTCAAACTCTGATTCCCCCATTCTCATCCCACCCAAGCATCCGTTTTGCTACTAGACCACACAAGTTTAAATGAGCAGAAGTCAAGAAACTCAGTAAATAGCTTTAACTCTGCTATTGTATATATGCATTGTGGTAGGATATAAGGCAGAGTATCTATTATATAATACTAGACAATGGGACATAACACCAGAAAATAATAGCAGTCAGAGAGGGAAGAAACATAATTCAAGTTCATCCTGATCCAAATACATGATGAAGTCACTCAAACAGTATCAGTTTAATCTTCGATATGCCTGTTGTCAGGAGGTGATGTTTAAATGCCTAAGCTACTTTAAACAATCTGAGGTTTTTATGCATTACTCAGTATCTTTTCTTGTAGTTCTCATAAAATGAATGACAAGTAAAATACCTACTGAATGGTAAACGGTACAGCGATGACTACCATAAAAAGAACAGGTTATTTATACTAAACTCGAATAAAACATTATAATAGTATATTCCCAGATAAAAACTAAATTAATATAGAATTAAAGTTGAGTACAGATCAATGATTTAGGGTAAAACATATTAGAAGAAGGTTTCAATTATCTGAAAACAATCACCAGGAAATTCAGAGAAAGGTTAACTTTCAAACACATCCAAACTTGTTAAGGTATGGGAATGCACAGTTAATGCATTCAAGCAATTTAAACTCTATCCAGTAGTAATGTCATGAAATATCTTTATAGTTATGATTAGTGCATAATATGGTTTGCAGTCCCAAATTAAATTAAAAAACTGATTAAGGACTTTTTTCCATTTGATTTTTTATTATAAAACACACAACAGAAAATAGGTTGATGATCAAGTAAATAAGAATTAAATTTTTGAGTTGATCATACTGAATGTCATATCAGTATGATCAACTCAAAAATTTAACTCTTGCAGAGCTACCATGGCCTAGTTGTCAGACAATGGGGTTGGGAATCACGAGTCCTGGTTGAGCTCTATTCCCAAATTGACCACTGCCTCACTGAGATATTAGGCAAACCACAACCTTTTGATGCCAAAGCTTCCCTGTGTATAAAATAGGGACAATTCCTCTGTAACTTGCTATTGCATTCTTAGATGCAAGTATTTTTATTTACTAATCACAAATATGCTCATTCAATCAAATTTTGTTTGCCCCTTTTGTAGACATTTTATTAACGTAAGAATTAACTTCATAATAAGGCTATTTTTAGACTGCATTCGTACATAAATCTCAGATATTAAGTTTAAAAAGATGCATCTGCAAGTGAAAAAAAGCTGTTTACAGGTCAGTGCATAAAACTATATCCCATGGCTCGGGGTCAGACAATGATTATACCACAACAGAAAATTCATTCTAGACCATATATTAAACGGGAAAAGCCAAACTTGCTGAGGCAAATTAATAGCCCACCCAAATCTTGTCTACCCTACAATTCAAATGTTCTCTCAGGGTGAGCTAAAACCATAGTTTTAGCTATGTGATTATGTCAGATGAGAACAGCTACTGCAATATCCCACACAATAAATAGTTTTGTCTCATTTTGAAACAGAACTCCAGTCACACATGGACAGTATGTTTGTTGTCATACAAAGACACTTATTCTGCCATTAGCACGTTGTCCAAGGAATTTTTTTTTTAATTCCTTCCTTCTCAGCAATGTCTGAACTCTTGCCTTAATCCAAAGAGACAATTAAGTTAATCAAAACGACCCACCAGCACTTAAGAAGTGCTTAAGCAAGAAGTAAAAAGACTTACTTACAGAGATCATTTTGACTTCAACTTCCTGTCTTTATGAAGTTTGCCAATATTACTTTTCACTAGCAATAGCTCCTGTATTTGAATGATTCTCCACGCACCTGTATAGTTGTTTGGTATAGATCTCACTGATGTGCTACTTCGTGATACACAAGTTGCTCTAAATTTTGCTGTTTTTCCTATTACCTTTTTGTTTTTTGCGGATTTTCTCAACAAGAGCTCGAATCTGCACATATTCTTCCCATTCCTTTCCAGGACCAGGGGTTGGGCTGCTGCATTCTGGAAGCCAAAAATATCAAAATAATAATATTTTAATACAATTTAGTCCTTTTATCATCTTGAAAAAGGCCTTGTTTTTATGCTAACTTTAATAGGACCTTACTACCAAAGTGCCTTCACTAGATACAATATTGGACAAAACATGTATTGTGTAAACACTATAAATTTCCTATTCTTTGAAATGCATGTAGTAGAGCTTTCCATTTCTCATATTACTTGCCTCAAAAAATGTCACCCTGATCCATTTGTCTATTCTCTAAGAAATAAAAGAGATCCAATAGCTAAAAAAATTACAAAGAAGAAGAAGAAAAACTGACGGGACAGAACCATCACCAGAAGGTTTCTTCAAAATGGAGAAGATCCTTGTAACAAAAACAGATAACAGCAACAATACTTGGGACAGGTGAAAGATAAACTTACTATTATCCTAATTATGTTAATACAATGCTGTGAAATACTATGTGGATTGGGGAAGGGAGAGAAATTTAACAATAATTTTCTTGCTTTGGACTACAACCACCACCATCCCAACAACACTACGTAAAGTCATTGTGCCATTTACCCAATTTTGGATGAGACTGAAATGCACACTTAAATTTATACAAGCAAAAACTACCCTTCTCAACCTGATTAGAACACGAGACCTTAAGGACTGAGCAAAGTATCAAAGCATAGTAGACAGTAGGCATCAGGGCTTTGTCTCTGCTTGGAAAAATCAGGATACATGATTCATCTGTGATAGCAATGAATGTATAGGGTAGAAAGTACAAAAGCAAGCTATAGTATAGGACTCCAAAGGTATTACCACTTCATTGTCTTACCACTCTGAACAATGGTGGCTACAAATCCTAATTTTCTTGGTATAGCATTTGAGTGCATCTAACAATAGGAAAATCAGGACCTGTTTTTCAACAATGGCGCAGCTGCAGTGTCACTACCAATGAGAGCTACTGTGGACAGGGATCAGATGCTGTACCGTCATGTCATGAAAACCAGCAGTCTTTCATAACTACGATAAACACACCTGAGCTCTTTCTACACTAGCCTATACACCATCAGTAGCAAAAGTGAAACTGATTCTCTTAGTTACTCCCGGGGGCATCCTGCGCCAAAAAAAATAAAAATCTTGTGCATAATATCTTAAGATTCTGCAAAATTCTGCAAATATTATTTATCAAAAACACACTACATAATCACGCCAGTTTCAATTATTTTGGTAATTTATTTCAAAATACCTGTCAGCAAATATGTCTATAACAATACAGACACAAATTCCCCAGAAGTAGAGAGTTAAAGAAAATCCCTATGACAACCCAGTTGTTTCATTGCTCCCTTGTCCCTCAACCCCCAGAGCCCAGCCACAGGGCCCTCCCCCTTGCCCAGATACCAGACCCCTCTGCCCCCAGAGTCCACTCACTCCCCTCTCCCCCAGAGCCCAACAGTGCCCTGGTACAGGCACAGGCATACACGATCCAAAGGGAAAAACAGCCCGATGCTCAGTCCCAGGCTTAAATGGAGTTTCCTGCGCACCCTCCTCTCCTTCCCTCAGGACATGCCAGGAACCCTCTAACTCCCTCCCCATCCCCCCAGTAGTGTCTTCTATGGGCTAGCTGGGCTCTGCTGGATCCATCGGCTCCTAGTGGCGGCTAGCAGCACTGCACCCCACTTCCTGGGGGGGGAAAGGAAATTCTGCATGCATGTTAATTTCTGCAAAATTCTACATTGTGCAGTGGTGCAGAATTCCCTCAGGAGTACTTAGTGTAAACAAAGCCTATCCAATGGAAGTCATTTGGTGAGCTCAAAATCCTTCCATAGGAGTTTAGGGCTATTTGTAGCTCCAAGCACCACAACTGAACCATGGAGAAGGTTCATAAATAAGGATACATGTAAAGTTCTCTTTAAAAGGCTAAACATATCAATGAAGAATGCAATTAATTCAAGCTGGATTGTTTCTCCAACAGGTAACCATACTGCTCTGATACGACAAGTTATACTTTAATTCAAAATATTTTCCATTTGTTAATCAGAATGGTATAATCCTCTGTTTACACAATTCAGTAAGATATTTTAAACAAAGATGCTTTGCCAAGTAAGCTTAAGTAGGGTTTTTGGTCTGATACATTTTAAATGTACAGGCACATTAGTAAAACTTCAAACTGCACAAAATATTATATATCTGATATATACAAAGTCAAACTGAAATTTTGATATAGCTGTAGCTAAGAGATTGGAGTCACAAGGTGACTCTTCCAGGAAACTTAACTAATGCAGTTAGCTGCCTACAGTACTAAAAAGGGAAACGGGTCTTTTTTCACTCATCCTAACCCCTCTCCTGCTTTATACAAAGATGTATAGAAAATTAAACTTACTCTGTAATAATTCACTAATTAGATTCAACATTTCTTTTGGAGAAACTGTTGCTGTAGCTCCTGTACCTGACTTCTGAGTTTTCACTCTGCTCTTCTTCCCCATCTTCCAACTAGAAAGGATAAACAGACAAACTGGAATTCATTACTAAGAAGCAAAATATAGTAACTAAAATGTGGAGCAGACAGGGTCCTCTCCTATTAGATGCTTTAAAAAAGAAAAAAGTACGCATTAATATTTATTTAATTAAAGTTTTGCATATAACTACAGTAGAAGTATATCTTATACAGGGATAGAAAAATACTTTTTAATATGACAAACTGATATGGTGTATCTATATTGTTCATAAGAAAAAAGCATCCATGACGTGTAGTTAGCAAATATAAAGATAAAGCAACAGTCATATTATGGACACCAACTATCATATGACAACTTACATTTTACTCTGAATTAAGTTGATACCTGTTTGCTTGACCCAACTGAGTAAAGAGTAATTCCAAATGAATAGCAAATTAAAAGTTCTACTTCAAGATAAAAATAAAATTATTATTTATGTATGTAACCCCTTTGGAGGAGGTACTCCTGAAATACCACACTGAGCCTCTAGGGCACTCACCCCAAACTACAGTAGTAATGATGACAGTGGTTCAAGACTCTGTTTCCCAGGGTCCAGGGCAGAAGTAGAACTGGCTAGGAACATTACTGGAACTAATCATGAGCCAGGACTCAGAAAAAAGGGGCTGAGTTCACTTCCAGCTGGCCGTGTTTGGAGTGTAGCAGGAACAAGAGCTACACAACCAGGGACAACCCTTCTCCCTCCACATTCCTTCCCAAAGGAAGACTGAGTCCTTTTGGGCCAGTGAACAGTGTCATCTCAGAAAAGACTAGAACCCCAGGAGGTTGAGGGGAGACTCAAGGTCAGGCTACCAAGAGCCAGCCTAATTGCCCATTGGAATCCAGACCAAACAGCCAAAAGGATGATCTTATCATCTTTGGTGTGGATACTTTGTTAAAACACCCTTGTTTATTTTGATATTAAGTTTACCACCGATTTCAGTGTTGCATCAGCTATCGAAGACTGAGTCTAAACTCATCATATGCCTAGGCAGGTGCTGGGAGGGAGCAGGATGGTATGTATTGACTGTAAATGTTGGGAGAGGTACAGTTTATGTATTGTTTATTTTGTCTTTTATTATTCTAATCCCTTTATCCATTGTATCCTACCCTGAATTTCCCCAAACCTAATAAAGCCCCGGTTACTGTTTTATTACTCTGGAAGTTGTAATAGCTATTTTATTGTGCTTGGGCACTCCTCTATATGAGATTGGGTGTTGAATATTTTCCCCAGTGACAATCCCTCTGTGTTCTCTGCACCAGGAGGGGTTTCTTTGGGTGGAGGCACCAGGCGCCCTCATAGGTGAACCCAGAACCCATACCCCAGAGGAAAAAAGAACACCCCCAGGTATAGGTTACATGTGCATTTGCCAGAGCTGTCCATCTGTGGCTCAATAAAACCAGTTAAGAAAAACATGTTTTTACAACCACAATAATGGAGCCATCGGTCTACTAATTCTTAACATGATTTTTGAGAGGAACTGGGCTATTGTAGAGAGACAGCTGTCTGTAAACTATTTTAAATATGGATAAACTTGTTCCAGAAGGGCAACTTCATCACATTAAAAACCTTAAACTGCTTTGGACGTTGTAACTAGAGGAAAAACAGCTTTGAACACACAGTTGGCTACAGGTTTTGTTATGAGTGTGGAGTAGAGAACATCTTGTGCATGTTATAAGGAGCAGATATATATGTATCTAGTTACAGCAGTTTCATACAAAAAGACATGAAAGTGGTACCACGTACATCTTATTCATAAGATAATTTAACCTCTCAGAGTACATTAAATATACCACGAAGCAATATTAGTATGGAACATAGTCAGTAATGGGAATCTATCTGCATTTAAAGCACTACTCAAATATAATTCATTACCAAATATATTATGGACTCCAGCTTCTTCAATGCGATGAAAAAAACAAAAGGAAAATTAAAAAGGTACAGTAAAGCAACAGTATTAATTTAATAGGAGAAAAGATTTGCTTTAAAGCAAGTTTTTATAAATTCAAACCCAAACCAAACCCACAAAAAAGAAAAAAAGAAGTTCTAAATCAAGACTAACAGCACCCATCTGAAGCATCACACCATAAATCTATAACAAGAACCAACAAATTCTGTGAACAACATTTTTGGACTGATTGTACAATCTTGATAAATGTGTTTTCATACAAGTGGTTACACTTTTTACAGCAGATTGTTACCAATATATGGCCATGATATAAATTCTACCCACGTTTTCATTTTCTCCTTTGAAAATGTATTTGTCATGTCCAGACTCTTGTTTTTTGTCATCAGAACGTGTGTCTGGAAACAAATTCTTGCCTGCAAAATTAAACTAGCAAGCCCACTTCACGTAACAGAAAAGCAAGCACTGGACTGTGGTATCTCGAGATATTGTGATAATAAGACATTTCCTTTTATGAAACTCTCCATTTTGATCACAACTATACATTTTTATCCAGTTCACAAATCAGAAAGCCATTACTACCCCCTCACCCAAAAGAAACTCAGAATCAGTTGTTCAGATCTATTAAACATTGTTACATCTAATGAAAAAAAAACACCAAAACCAACCATGTGCACTGCTCAGCAAAAATAAGAATTTCAACTGAGTTGCAACCACACACGATGGTGCGTAGAAGTCTTTTCCAAAACCACCCCAGTATAGCTAGCATTTGCTAGAAAGAGAACTTCCTAAATGTCTCATTTAGATAACAAAATATTGCTCCATAAGAGAGGCCCAAGACTAATTAGTAGGGGAAAACAGAATTGTCATCCACTTATGTATGTCGACAGAACAGTTGATTTAAGAAACAGTCCTTCCCGGTCACCTGGTTTACCCGCAAATGAGGGACTGCAATGATAGTGTCACGCTGAAGAAAGCCATATAAGAGACAACACAGTCCTTTATTAGGAAGTAGAGAATAAGTCTAGTTGATTTGTGGAACTACTTTTATAATGAGAATTAAATTCAGATTTCACAGGTGATAAGAGATTTAGGATTTGATTAAAAAAGTCATTATCATTGTTCTCACACCCTAGAAACATGTAACTACAGAAAACTGATCCTTCCATTCTGATTTAAAATAAAGTCTGAATTACAAGAGAAAATGTGTACTGAAGATTAATAAAATCCAAAACTCTTTCAAAGAAAAATTAAACAAAGGACCCTGGTTTGCCAATAAGGAAAGACATGATCCTTAGCAGAATACACATGACAAATGTGGCAGAAACATAAAAGTTGTTTGAAATCAGACTAAAATAAGATTTGGATTAGAGCCTACAGATTTGAATGACTACCAATAGCTGTGGTCTAATTCTCTCTCTCTTTTTTTTTTGTCTCATCTTTCTATCCAAATGATAATTCTGTGCAGAACTAATGAAAGTGTCCAGCAAAAAGAAAAGATTACACTGATACAGTGACAAATAAGCTTGGTTACGTGCCACAGCCATATTTCCAAATAGAGAGTATCAGCTAGCTTGGCAAAAGGAAGCATGCACAAACAGAGGCAGTGATGGGTTTAACTGATCTTCCCCCTTTAACACTGCTGGCAAAGAGATGCTTTGTTGCATCAGGCTCTGAATTTCTGTCCTAAGTACACACACAGAACATTTCATTAATGAGTTATAAAATGCTCCCCACTCATTTTTAACAGCTTTTGAAAGAATGAACATTAAACACTTATCAAACATTTTTCCCTAAAAGGCACTTAGTTTGAAGCAATTTCAATTTTTTAAAATGACTGCCTAAAAACAGAATAGGTAAGCAACCCGCAAGTCCACTAGTATATGGTTTTATAGAGCTTTTCTGTATCATAACATTACAGACCTATAGAAATACGGTGCTATGTTTCCACATCAAGCTCTAAAATATGGACATTTCAACACGATACTTCAGGACAGACTAACTGTTATACAGAGTTCAATCACTGGGACATACTGATGGAGAGTAGATAACGGCACAACTAGCAGAATTAAGGTTCCTACAGCAACTGAAAGGGCTCTCCACTTTTAAGGAGACATTTTTGACTTATTTTTTTCAAAAATGTATTACCTCTTATTGCTGTGGGGAAAAAAAAATGTTTAAGTGTTTGTGACTAAGAAGGAACCCAAAAACAGGCAAGTGTCAATAAATGGGAGGGGTGAGAAAAGATTTATAATTTTTAAGAAATCAGTTTATATGTCTATAACGAGCACTACTTTTACTTGCAAGCACCACCCATGTAGTGTTACTTGGAAGCCACACGTTCACACCTTGTCACTTTTAAGGAGTTGTTATAGATGCTCATGTTACTAATTATTACTTCTGCAAGAAGATACCAAGATTAATGACAGACAAGTGAACCTTGCATGAACAGATAATATTTATTATTTCCATCACAGTTTAACCTGCTCATACAGTACAAACCTATGGTTGTCAGCAATGCCATTTCCCAGTTCAAGCACTAACCCTGTATCTTCAACCCTCGCTACATGTCTGTTCAGAAAAGGTACACCTACAGAACTTTAGATGATTGACTGATTGCTTGAATAGCACCAGGAGAAGCTTCAAAAATACAGTCAGGTAGATGAGACTTGCATATTCCTTAGTGCCGAGTGGCCCTGTGTGTTCTAACTGTGGAAAAACAGAATATATTTCTGAACAAATAATACAACTCAATCCTCATTTAAAAAGCCTTTATAAACTGAGGAACATAATTAACTCAATTCCAAGATGAGAAGATGAGATTAAAGCAGGTGAGACTGGTCATATTGGATACAGAAACATGGTTTCAAAAGACAAAACTTACTGCTGAGAGTCTTCAATTACATACAAATCACTAACTCGCCAATGCTCCTTTCAATCTCTTTTTACAATAGTAGTCTCTCTGATTCGAAACCAGTCATAAAGTTAATCATTTATTTATGGATTACAAACATCAAACCAAATTGTTAAACTATAACTCCTCTTTCAGAATTTCACTTGGTCTATTTACTATTTAAAAACAAAAAATAAGAAAAATGTACTGCTGAAAAATTGTTTTAATGTAAAACAGACTCCTAAAAATGACCAAAACAATAATACTTTGTACTGAATATTAACACCAATGGGACAGATTATAGTTGATTGTGAACATATATGACTATTAATATTAACATACCAACTGGAACTCAAAAAATGCTGTATTAAAGGTTCAGTAGAAACACATCTACAAGTATACAGCTCTGAGGTAGCTGCACCACAAAGAGCGTTCCTTACATTAGTATGCAGTCTAGCTTTTCACTAAACATTTTGAATCTCTACAGTATTATTGAATAGATGTCATATTACATAAGCCTGGATCCCAAAAAGCTTCTCCCTTCATTATTTACATCTTGCCCAATCCCAACACAAAACAGCTATTTTCCTAAACTCTTTCAGACTCATGAGGCGAGACCATGTATTTCCTGAACACAAATACAAGATCTTAGTGTTTTATAAAAGCAGTCAAGAATATCCCCTTACTACTGCTCAGTTTGGTGAATCATTGCAGTTAATAGGTGGATCAGTTGGGCAAAAAACAGCACACATTAGGTCTGGTTATTACACTAGATAAATTTAAGTCCCTGGCCATTACCATCAAGTAGCCTCTAGGTCCCAATTACAAGAAGTTCAGTATTAACCTGTCCAGATAGGACAACAAATAGATAGCAAAGGTCAAAATGTTGGGTAGCACCACAGACTTTGCTGGAGAATGCTCAAAATATTTTGACACTTGTAAAGCATGTTTCGGGCCTTTCACCAGCCTCTGTGGCACAGCATGACTTCAAGCTTGCCAGAAAGCTGAGGATCTGTAGAACTACAAATATACCAGCTCTGTTGTAAAACAGTGAAACATGGGCACTGAAAAAGGCTAAAGAGAACTGGATTGATGTTTTTGATTCTCATCATCTTTGTCAGCTGCTCCACATTAAGCGGCAGGACAAGATTAGAAACAAGCATATTTTAAACTGAACTCAACCACCTCCATCAGGCCTGGTTTGTTTTTGGTGGCTTTCTTAGTACAGACACATTATTAGGATGGAAGACCAACAAATTCGAAAGCGTGTTTACCAAGGAATATCACTTTATGCCCAGCAATCATGTGGTCACCAAAAGCTTTGTTCATGCAGTAAGACCACCACTGATTGACATGCTGATGGGATATTCAGTTTACCTCAAACATCTAACTTGAGATCTACCCGGATGGTGCTCAATCTGCAAGGAGGCTATGTCCTTCTGTGATTTGCCATGACAACAATGATACCAGTGTAAAATTCTTCTCTATAGTACATACTTTGAGGAAGAAAAATATTGTGCAATGCCACAAAAGTCAATACTACAGTTTTACTCAGTGCTGCTGTGATCAGTTCATAGACAATATAGTTCCTGTAACACATAAATGCCCACATAAAAGTGCCCACTTTTAACAGAGGGCAATAGAATATCTCATGTTCCCCCCCATCCATACAAGAATGTGCAAAAACCAAAAAAAAACCCAAAATCCTAAATCTGATTTAAAGGTTAAATAAGGATATTTTTCTTAAGTATGAGGAGAAATGTGTCAAGTGTGTACAACATCAGACCCCAAAACTCCCTTCATACCAAAGCTATCACTACTCTGAAAAACAAGGCAAGCACTAATATAAACACAAATGCAATTCAATAATGCCATACTAAATATTAAATTAAAAAAATTACAGTTGCTTTCCCCTTCACTTTCCCTATTTAATCTCAGGGTCAAATGGATAATGCTAGGAATAATATGAATGTGCTTGATAACTAATTCATGTAGGTTTGTACTATGAACTATTCCAGGGGTAGGCAACCTATGGCACGGGTGCCGAAGGCGGCACTCAAGCTGATTTTCAGTGGCACTCACACTGCCCAGGTCCTGGCCACCAGTCCAGGGGGCTCTGAATTTTAATTTAATTTTAAATGAAGCTTCTTAAACATTTTAAAAGCCTCATTTACTTTACATATAACAATAGTTTAGTTATATATTATAGACTTATAGAAAGAGACCTTCTAAAAACATTAAAATGTATTACTGGCAAGTGAAACCTTAAATTCGAGTGAATAAATGAAGACTCGGCACACCACTTCTGAAAGGTTGCCAACTCCTGAACTATTCTAATACACCAGCTACCCTTATTCTTAAAATACACTATAACCCAAGTGAGGAAATGATTTTCCTCTGATGTTTTCATCAGTAGATGGAATAGGCTGTTTAAAAAGATAGCAAAAAGCTATGCCCACGATTGTAAGTTCTTCCCAAAGTATCAGTTTCTTTCCCTTTCCCCAGTAACAGGTTTTAAGCAGACTTGGTGGTAACACCATTTATTCAATGACAGAAGCCTGTACAGCACACTTCAGGTTGCTACTTCAGATATACGCTGCAAGATAATTTGCAGCAGTCGTGAATGATTTTTACCAGTTTGTGCTTTTGTTTCATTTTTTTTAAACTACTCTCACAGTGCGTCAAGAATAAAACTTTTAGATGTTTTAGTTTGATAATTTAGCCAGAAAACCTCAAGTGAGATACAGCATCTGTTTTTCAAAAAGGTCCTGTGCTTTTACCCAATTTCATAGCTGGGCTGGTGACTAAGGCACAAGGACATCAAATGACTTCCTTGAGCTTCAATCAATCCAGCTGTAAAATACATTTAGATTGTTTGGGAACACATTGCTCGTATGCTTCGTGCTGGAAGAATGGGAAACATGTTTCATTTAATTTAACTGGAAATGTTTCTCTCCAATTCACAGAATACCAAAAACCCCTTCAAAATAAGGCTTTGGCTACATTGGCACTTTATAGCGCTGTATCTTGCTGTGCTCAGGGGTGTGAAAAAACACTCCCCTGAGCGCTGCAAGATACAGCGCTGTAAAGCGCCAGTGTAAACAGTGCCGCAGCGCTGGGAGTGTGGCTCCCAGAACTATAAGCTAATCCCCACGGGGAGGTGGAGTACATGCAGCGCTGGGAGACCTCTCACCCAGCGCTGGCACTGCGACCACACTCACACTTCAAAGCGCTGCCACAGGAGCACTCCCGCGGCAGCGCTGTGCACTTGCAAGTGTAGCCATACTATAAGTCTACACTTATTAGTTAATGGAGACAGACAGACAGACAGACAGATAAGGAGAAGAAGGGTGACTGCCAAAAGAAAGTGTCCTTTGTGGACCAGTTAAACCTCCCAAAAACATTTAGTTTACTGTAAAAATACTTGGGTTGATGTATCAACCAAGTTTTTGTATAATTAAAAAGTCACTTATTAGGTAACATTTTCTACCAAAAGTTCATGTGTTAATATTTAAAACCACTGTAAATACATGTTACTTGTGTCTCCAGATATGAATTCAGCGATTATGAAAGATACCCAACGGATAGCCCTGGAAACTGAAGTCCTCTGTGTGGATGCAAAATACATATAGCAGCGCTGTTTCTACAATTGCAAATTTAAGATCCATAATTCAGCACTGCTCTATCTCCAGCAGTGTTAACAGCAGTGCTGGTTGTAATACAGACAGGAGTTGGGCATTTTTATCATATCATCTATCTTTATTCAGAGTCAGATAGCAATACTACAGACACCTGAATCCTGTCTTATACTATTGCCTTCTGGGATCCTAGCACTGTGAGTTGCAACATTGTTAAATTATAGGTCCTATGCTACAATTGTGTAATTGTAAACAATAATATAAGCTTCCATGGCACTGCCATAGAGCAGTGGGGGGTTCACGAAATGTTACGGGGGGGGCGGGGTCTCAGTGAAAAAATTCCCTAATGGTGGACAGAGCTGTCCCTAGGGACCCCGGCATGGGGCCAGCAGCCCAGAGCCCCTGGACTTTCAAGAGCTAAGCAGATCAAAGCAAGCATATCGATCACATTGAGAAGATTTAAACTTCAAGACTCCTTATAAGAAATGGAAAGGAAGGTGGATTTTTTTTTGCTGTTTTTAAAATTAAACAGGCAGCTAATATTGTTTTTTAAATTATTACGAAGAACAAATTTAAGCTTTGTTGTAACGTGCGTTGTTTGCCTGGACCGCTCAAGACCTGAATGCTTGTGTAGGAGGAACTCTTTGAGTTGGCTTCTTAAATACCTTCATGCTGTTTCACATCTGATATTCCTTGATGAAACATACCAACCCTGTCTAATAACGGGTTTATTCAAAGTGATACAAGCTAGAAAGATCTTGGAAGCGTGTTGCCATTTTCATAATGTAATAAAAATACTGTAATGATAAATAATAATAAATAGTGTGTAATAAGCATGTCATAAAAACAAATTTTATATTTCCAAGATCAGCTTTTATAATTTATACTCAGGTAAAGGAGAAAATCCCTGGAAATATTCACTTTTAGGAGGGGGTTCGCGAGACTTGATATTTTAGTGAAAGGGGTTCACAGGTTGTTAAAGTTTGGGAATCACTGCCATAGAGTGACTACCTTTAGGAACAAGTAATTCAGTCTCCATTCTGATGTAGCTATTGGATTCTTTCCCAAGGTTGCCAAACATGAGAAGCAATTGTGCTCACTGTGCTAGCAGTGTCAGTCTACTGGAAACTGGACCGAGACACTCTCACTTGTTTCACACAGACCATCCAATAACTTTTGGTTACTACCAACCTTGACTTGATATAATCCACCAACCTAGAGGTGGAAATGCCTTATATTCATTAAGAGTTTCCTAAGCCATCAATTCCTCCGTATATTACTTTTTTAAATGGTGACCTGAAAATAAACACACACAACATTTTAGTACTTTGTACAAATGCTCTGAAAATGCAAAGAAACAGGTATCTCAGCACACTAGTATTTTTCATTTGCTTTTTCCTTTTGCAGCTCCAGAATTGTATCCCTGCTTCACATAATATTAGAGCTTGGTAAGAAAAGTTTTCTCCAATATTGCAGGGATTTTTAGAGTTCTCTTTTTTAACTTATAATCAATAAAATAGAAGATACAAAACTATGCCACACTGCATAATTCAGTTAATTGAGATGAGACCAAGGAACAGATTTAAGGCTAAATATACCTAATAGCAAGGACTACAGCTTATTAGAACTCCTAAGTGAAATGTCCTCAGGTGACTTGATGGCTATGGGGCCTGACATGAGACATTCTTGTGCCGGTTGTTAATTTTTTCCTCAACATCTTTCTGTTCATCCTTAGTTAGGACACAAGGAGAAAGTGGGTGAAGAGCTTTACCACTGCCTGCCAGGCTGCTCCTTTCCAGTCAATTATTCTGAGATACCATGCAGGCATCTCACATCTGTCCCTGCCAGTGGAAAGGTAGCGGACTCAGTCTATCTCAGTGTAAACATGCTCCTCCTCAGTTCCACAGGCCTTTACAGAAATGCAATGGACTCATCCCAGCTTTGAAGCTCCCCATATCCATGACTTTTACTATATAACCCTGACTAAAACTTGGGGGGGAGGGGGGGGAGGAGAGGAGCAGCTCAGAAGGGTGGCCTGGAGGGGAACTGCAGGTGCTGGAGAGGGGGTTGAGGCCTGGGGGCGGAGCCACAGGCCCTGGGGGGGGGGGGAGGAAGAGTCACGGCAAAGGGGTGTTACGGGTCCTCGGATGGGGGGAGCATGTGGTCGGGGGAGTGCCGCAGGTGCTGGGGGAGTGGTTTGCGGCCTGGGAGGGTGGTGTTGCTGGAGCTGGGGACAGCTCCCTACCTGGCTCCTGGGAAGCGGGGACCCCACCTCCTAGCTCCACATGCTGCCTCCACTCCGCCCTAAGCCCCGGTTCTTCAGTGGCTGTCGCCCTTCCAGTAAGTACCCCAACCTCCAGCTCTGAATCCCCCTCTCAAACCCAAACTCCTGCTGCTGGAGGGCAAGGGCAAGACACAGGCAGTCCCCAGGTCAGGTGCACTGGCCACTGCAGAAGTCACGGAAAGTCACAGAATCCGTGACTTCCTTGACCAACACAGAGCCTTATTAATGATGAACTAAATGTTAACTTTGTTTTAAGATGTAACTTTGTTTAAGATGTTACCTCCCACCTAGTGATCCAAATACAAGTTATTGCTTCATCTTAAATTGAAGTAAGGGTGGCAATACCATACCAGGCCATCTTTACTTCTGCGCTGCTGCTGGCGGCGACTCTGCCTTCAGAACTGGGCTCTCAGCCAGCAGCTGCCGCTCTCCGCCTGCCCAGCTTTGAAGGCAGCAGCAGCCAGCAGCAGCAGCGGCGCAGAAGTAAGGGTATCAGTACTGCAACCCCTCCCTCCCCCGCATAACTTTGCAACTGTTCCACAACTCCTTTTTTGGGTCAGGATCCCTACAATTATAACATTGTGACATTTCAGATTTAAATAGGTGAAATCATGAAATTTTTTATTTTTAAAATCCCATGCCTGTGAAACTGACCAAAATGGCCTGTGAATTTGGTAGGGTCCTAATTATTAGATCATGCAGAACTAGAAACACTTCTGTATACAATGGATAGTTGAGATGTTCTCAGAAACCCCCAGGTTAGCTTTCAACAAACTACTCTGCTTATCACAGCAAAAAATAAAGTCAGTAAAGGCCACATACTTAGCATAATGTAATACAAGACATAATTCATGCGAATTTATAGAGTACTTCTGGGCTTTGGTAAGAATTACAGTACGTTCTTGTGTCATTTATCAGAAAAACTTGCAAATGTCAGCCAGTATGTGAAATTTCTTTTCATCCTTTCAGAAGTCACTACTTCTCTTAAGTATAATGCAAGTGAAGTAATTCTCAAGTCTTAGGTAGTAAAAGAAAGCTTAAGAAATCCGATAGTGTCCCAATCAGCAGGACTCAAAGCTAAAGGATTTTTATCATCATCATCTTTGATCCAGTGCCACTTCATCATTTCAAAGCATCTGAGTACAGCTTGAGCCCATCTCTTAATTTTAAGGCTGTCATCTGCATAATGGCCTCATCTTTGGTCAACCACAGCTGTAGTACTTACTTCCTGACTGCAAGGACAAGGGGGTTAACTCATCCAAGGCTTGCTTTAATTCCTATCCAACAGGTGGCAATCAGAGGTAACTAACCCATTTTCTCTACATTAGAAAGCAACATGCTTGATCTGCTTTGGTCCTAGAGACCTTAAATTGTCATATTACTCCAGAATCCAACCACCTCTCAAAGTGACTCTATAAATGACTTGCCATATACTCCAGTATTTCCTAAAATCTGCTATTCTAATTGTTACATTATATCATCCTCATTTAAAACAATTAAACAAATAAATGGCAGTTTAAATGTAGAAATTATTTCTTTATATTTTTAACATTTAGCTATATATGAAAAAAGGAGATGCTAATATTTTACGAAAACGTAGCCCTCATTTACCTTAACTATGGAAAGTGGTATTTCCTGAATTAAAGCCTTCTTTTTGACTGCTTACTCCAACACCAACAAAACTGAACATAATGAAGTTAGATTTGCCCTAATATCTGGGGTTATGTTGGGCACAGTAGCATGGCGCCTGTAATCCCAGCTACTTGGGAGGCTGAGGCTGGTGGATTGCTCAGGGGTTCTGGGCTACAGTGGCTTTTGCTGATCAGATGTTCGGTGACACTGACAGCATGGCCAGTGGGTGGCTGAAGAACTGGCTAGAATATCACAAATGATGTGTTGTGATTGGTGCTCTCTCCGTGAGGGCTGATGGACCTATCGATCATAGAATCATAGATTATTATTAGGGTTGGAAGGGACCTCAGGAGATCATCTAGTCCAACTCCCTGCTCAAAGCAGAACCAATCCCCAACTAAATCTCCAAATGGCCTCCTCAAAGATTGAACTCACAACCCTGGGTTTAGCAGGCCAATGCTCAAATCACTGAGCAATCCCTCAAGGTGATCTAGGATTACAACCTAGATAGAAAAGAGATTTGCAGGTTTTGTTATGAAGCATGGATTAAAGAATTTTTGAAATTATAAAAAGAAAAAATGGAAGATACAGGTATTTCCACTAACTGCTTACAAAGGAGTAAAGGTACATATTGATTTACCTCTGTTGGGAGCTGCATAACTCGACCACTGTATATCATAGCCTAAATTTGTACCTCCTCACAAGGAAGAATAGGACCAGAATTTTACACAGAAAGACTAAAATAGAAAAAGTAAAGTCTAAATATGGTTTTGACCTCAGAATCACCCTTCTAACTTAAATAAAGAGTTTAAAATGTTTTTTTTTTTAAATGGTGTTCTATTTTTGTGTTTGATATGCCATTCTAAGCTAGAATATTATAATTCAGAAGTAAATTTATAAAGCAAAGAAAATATATTCCTTGCCTCTTATCACAGTGATGTTCTCTCTACTGTCCATTTCTTTGGTCAGTACTTTTTAAACTAATACAAAAAGTAGCAGAGTAAAATCCAATTGCAAATACTTTTTAGAATGCCAAGTTTTGTCTCTTGAACTCTGAATTACATTCTTCTAAATTCTGCCAATTTTAGCCCAAACATATTAGACTTACCAGTCAAGAGAAGCTGAAAATAATGCCAATGATATATAGGGGATATAAATGAATAGTGTTCCAAAACGAATTTGCCAATCTCAACTGATTAATTATTTTCAAGTCCAAGTAAATCAGAATGTAAGAATAATATCAGGAAACTATTATAACTGGTGCAGATAATGACATTTTGGTTAAGGCTGCCCAGCACCATTATAAAACTGTTTTAAGTTGTTTATCACTTTACCAAACTTTAACCATTAAGGCTAAGTTTCCTATGTCATGAGTCTGCCTCAGGCTAAATTTTTCTACAAAGTTTGAGCTGAAACCATTCAACTGTTTCAGAGAACAAAACTGGGGGAAAAGAAGATGTTTTTTAAAAATTCTTAAGTAATTTCATTGAGAAACTAGCACTTCCATGCTTTGAAGCAAGGACTTGAAATTTGGCATTGTGGTGTCAGGGATGTGCCTTTTGCCTTTCCCATGATAATTTGCCCAAACTTGGTCACATTATGAGACTCTGAAATGTCTCAATTTGCATATGATCAGCGGTGACTTATTAGAGTTTCACAGCTAAATTCTCCCAGGATTGTGTGTACTGAGCATGCTCCAGCCCAGGGGTCTCAAATACGTGGTCCGCGGACGGCCTGCCAGGTTATTTTCTGCAGCCTGTGAACTCCTCGCGGCTCCCCAACCCTTCCCCAGTATTTACGTACAGAGGCTCCGACCTGGCACGCACCGGGGGAAAGCCTGCCCTGCCCCTCTCCAGGAAGCGGACAGAACCCGGGGGAGAAGAGGCACAGGGGTGTGTGTTGACATTGCTTCATGCACCGCCCCCAGCAGCTCCCATTGGTTCCCCATCCCCGGCCAATGGGAGACGCTTTGGCGGTGCCTGAAGCAACAGCAACACACACACCCCTGCACCTCTCCTCCCCCAAGTTCCAACCACTTCCCGGAGCGGTGCAGGAGCCTGTCCTGCCCCCAGTGTGCGCTGGGCCAGAGCCCACCCCCCAAATCTCTCTTGCAGTCGAACCCCCTGCCGTGAGCCCCTGGCCGCACCCTACATCTGACTCCCTACTCTGAGCCCTCTGCCGCATCCCGATCCCCTGCCCTGACCCTCTGCTGCACCCCTCCTGCACCCTACACCCCGACCCACTGCCCAGAGCACCCTGCCGCACCTCTTCTGCACCCTGATCCCCTGCCCTGACCTGTTCTGCACCCCTCCTGTACTCCGATCCCCTGCCCCCTTGCCATACCCCTCACCCCTCCTGCACCCCACACCCCAACCCACTGCCCTGAGCCACCGCCGCACCCCTCCTGCACCCCGATCCCCTGCCCTGACCTATTCCGCACCCCTCCTGTACCCCAATCCCCTGCCCCCTTGCCACACCCCTCACCCCTCCTGCACCCCACACCCCAACCCACTGCCCTAAGCCCCCTGCCACACCCCTCACCCCTCCTGCACCCCACATCCCAACTCCCTGCCCTGAGCCCCTGCCACACCTCACACCCCTCCTGCGCCCCCTGGGGGCAGGAAAGGGGCGGAGTTGGGGTGGGGATTTCAGAGAAGGGGTTGGAATGGGGGCAGGGCCAGAGCCTCATGGAAGGGTGGAGTGGGGGCAGGGCCGAGGTGTCAGTAATGCAGCCCTTAGGCCAATGTACTAGTCCTCACGTGGCCCTCGTGGTCACTTGAGTTTGAGACCCCTGCTCCAGCCCAAGACTAGAGGGGCTGAGAAGGATTTTCCTTGCAACTGATGACTGCCAGATTCCACTCTGAAGCAGGACACTGGAACTGAGAGTAGTAAGATTGTCTCTCCTCTGCTCTGGATGCCCCTTTTGCTGGTGCAAGAAGCAGAAGGAAGGTGTTCCTGACAGGAATGCAGGTGGATTGGGAGGGAGGAGGGAAGCTCCAGAAGTTGTAGAAACCATAGCATGGGGTGCAGCAGAGAGGGGAAAGAACAGGACCAGAGGGTTGAGAAATGGAGGCAGACAGCAGCTGAGGTGGGTGGGTTGGACAGAAACAGAGGAGGAGGGGGACAGAAGTCAGGGTGTGGGCTGGATTAGTGCAGAGGAAGAGTAGAGATGTGTTCGGGGCTGCACTGGAGCAGAGAGGAAAAGGGCAAGAGCTGGAAAGGGGAAAGTGGAAAAAAGTAGACAGGGATGAAGACATGCAGTGATTACAGGGTCAGAAGGATCTATAACCACTAGAGCAAATCCTCATTAAAATCTGGAACTCAACCCAGGGAGTCAAATTAAGGTTGCATGAGCAACACTAACTTTGGACATCATCTAACTTTGAACACTTTACTTTGCCTCTCATGGAGGTGGCTTTCTTATGCTGATAAGAGCTCTCTCATCAGCACAGAGCATCTTCACCAGATGCACTGCATGTGTAAACAAGCCCTCAGAAGTAACCAGCCTTCAGAAATCAACATCAAATGAAGTTACTCGAATCAAATGCATTTTAAAAAATGATAATACATCAGCCACACAGAGAGGTGGTCTATATATGTACTGAGACACAAATTCAACACCTGCTGACAAAGGACAATTCACAATTTTCTACTTGGGTTTTACCAAGTTGAGAGAATAATTCTGTCTCAACACCACAATTACAGTTCCCAATAAACAGGCCTCAAAAGCGATTTGATTAGTACTTCTTAGCATTAACTAATTGAAATCAAGCAGAATGGTGTCTTGACAATACTGACTTGCCAGGTACAAAATATCTATGCGTTTACCCTCAGAAAGTACTATTACTAATCAAGAAGTCTGACATTGTAAGATTAATGAAGTCTGACTATATTTATTGATGGGATAGACATACTGGCAAATCCAGCATCTCTTGATCAATGCTTGAGAAGTTTACCAGATACTTTAAGCCAGAAGACTATTCGAAACATTGAAGAGTGGGGAGAACCAACCACGTCCAAAGAAATACCTAGTAATACCCCTTGATTCCCACAATACTGGGATTTTCTACTAGGTGCTATCCTCAGATGCCACTCAGGAAGACAACACTGGATTAGTTAATATTAGAGAAAGTAATTTTTTTTTCTGAATTGATGAGCAAGTTCTTTTTCGGGGGAGAGTAGTAGTGTTTTTAAGCTGTTTTCCACTTGCAGGGGGAACATCAGTTGTTTGTTACAAATAAGCAAGTGGACTTTCAAGCCTTGTCTCCTGACAGACAATATCCTTCCCCACCTCCTACTGAAGGTGACAACTGTTCACCTAAGCCAGTGAAAATATTACTCCTTATGAAAAAGCCATTCAAAACCACTAACCATCATCACCCCATGAAATTGCTTTTATCACTTCAGAAGGGGGCAGTTCAGGAAGTGAGATATGAAGAGTCTCACACAAAAAACATTTGTTACCCAAGAGTTAAGGTTTCTCAAATGCATTTCTTGTCAACACAATCACTTCAAAAGACATATAAACCACTATTTCATACATAACAACTTAGCTCTCACGTACTGCTTTTGTAGTAACCCGCACCCTGACACTAGCACCTGCTCCAGTTGCAAAATGCAGCCACATAGAATGCTGTCCTGGAGGGTGAGAATGAGGGCGCATGAGACAGCAGCTCGAGTTGGGGAGGGCGTTCAGAATCCACCCGAAGGCGCAGTTGGAAAAAGCTGTCAGAGAAGGAGAAGAATAGAGATGTTGAGCTAGCTCATGAACGGGAGCCTGGGTAGGGGGTAAGATGATAGAATAGAAGAACAGGAGACTACAAGTAGGGGACTCAGAACTGAGATGGAGGAAAAAAGGAAAATACTAAAGGTTTTAGATCCGGACAAGTGGGTGGAAAAAACCAGACCTGGGTACATGAGCAGATACTGTTAGAGAAGGGAAGTAGAGGGGAAATAAAAATAGACAGGCTTACCAGAGAGGAAGTATCAAGGGAAAAAACTGAAAGGAAATATAATTTGTGAAAAAGGAAATTGACTAAAAAGCTGTGTTAGATACAAACAGATCCTGGAAGCAAAAAACAAGAAACTCATCAACAAAGGACCTAGAGCCATGGTGGGCAACCACCGGCCTGCATGTGGCCTATCAGGGTAATCTGCTGGGGGGCAGCCAGATAGTTTGTTTACAGCGGCAGGTCACCCACCACTGACTTAGAGTGTGTGAACAGAGAGCGACTGAACATCTATTGAAAAAATACTGTTCAAAAGTGCCTAATGGACAAGTGAGGGCCCTCTAGGTGAAAACACCCTGCTTGTGGATAAACTCCGTTAAAGAGGTATAGCACAAGAACATTGAACCTAAGAAGCACTTCCAGATGAAGAGAAGCAAAAATCAGGACAGCAAGAGTGGAGTTATACTTACAGCCAACGATAGGAAACGTTGATTCTGCTCTGAAGGGACACAGTATATTGTAATTTCTTTTGTTCTTGTGAAGAACAATACATTTGGTACTAACTGCAAAGTGTGTACAAGTTCACAAAGGCTAATGAGTTGGTAACCTATAGTTTATTATTATAAACAATCTTTGGTAATGTTTGTCATAAACAGATAGCTAAGGGTTAATGTCTCTTTCACCTGAAACACCTGACCAGAGAACCAATCAGGAAACCGGATTTTTTAGATAGCAAAGGGTTAATGTCTCTTTCACCTGAAACACCTGACCAGAGAACCAATCAGGAAACCGGATTTTTTCAACTTTGGGTGGAGGGAATTGTGTGTCTGAGTCTTTTGTCTGTCTGCCTGCTGTCTCTGAGCTTTGGAGAAGTAGTTCTGTTTTCTAATCTTCTGTTTCTAAGTGTAAGGACAAAGAGATCAGATAGTAAGTTATATGGTTTCTTTTCTTTGGTATTTGCATGAATATAAGTGCTGGAGTGCTTTGATTTGTATTCTTTTTGAATAAGGCTGTTTATTCAATATTCTTTTAAGAAATTGCCCTGTATTGTGTCATCTGTATAGAGAGAGACTATTTGTATTTTTTCTTTCTTTTTATATAAAGCTTTCTTTTAAGACCTGTTGGAGTTTTTCTTTACTTCAGGAAAATTGAGTCTGTACTCACCAGGGAATTGGTGGGAGGAAGAAATCAAGGGAGATCTGTATGTTGGATTGCTAGCCTGACTTGGCATTCCCTCTGGGGAAATAGGAAAGTACTTTTTGTTTCCAGGATTGGAAACGGAGAGGGCAAGTTACTCTGTTTGGATTCACAGAGCTTGTGTCTGTGTATCTCTCCAGGAGCATCTGGAGGGGGAGGGAAGGGAAAAAGGATTATTTCCCTTTGTTGTGAGACTCAAGGGATTTGGGTCTTGGGGTCCCCAGGAAAGGTTTTTCGGGGGGACCAGAGTGCCCCAAAACACTCTAATTTTTTGGGTGGTGGCAGCAAGTACCAGGTCCAAGCTGGTAACTAAGCTTGGAGGTTTTCATGCTAACCCCCATATTTTGGACGCTAAGGTCCAAATCTGGGACTAAGGTTATAACAATGTTCTATAGTATTTACACTCCTGATACATTGTCGAAGTTTTCCCTTAAAGTTCTAAAAATGTAAAGTTATTCCTTTTGTCTTGGTTTACCTCTGCCTCTCCTAACAGTCAGCCTAGCGTACCCAGGTCACCACACTTTCTTCTCTAATCATTTATAAATAAGGATAGGTGTCATTAGCCTCTCGCTGCCTCCATTTCTCCACCTGTAAAATGAAATGAAGTGATTTATCCAAGCTCATGCAGCAGGTCAGTGGTACAGTTGGCTACAGAGCCCAGGCCTTTGACTCCCACTCCAAGACCCAATCAACTGGATCATGTTGTCATGGCCAATGATGGGAGACAATGTTGTAGTATTCAGATCCTACATGCTATTATGCTAAATGCACCTTATATGCACAACTCCCTTTTACTTCCAAAATACAACCACCCACAATATATACATCTAATTCATTCAAAACGCATTCAGATATATAACTTTAATTCAAACTTCAACTAGATTAGAGTAAAAACACATCTTGATAAAATAGTTTAAACATCTATGAATGTACCTGTGACACAATCATACTGTAGTGTATTATATCCAAAAATGAACATTGCCTGTGCAACCTTAATTTGGCCTCTTGTGAGCATACATTGACATAGTTTTTTAACAACAGTGGGACAAGTCTACATAAGCATCTGTGTAAAGTTTAACGTTTGATTAATTGATTTAAAACCTGCTTTAAATGTACAATTCAGTGCAATCTGCACTATGGGTCTGGTAGGGAAATCTTGCTAATTCTAATCACACATTCTTGTACTATACAAATACGGAACAATAATGCTAATAAAGGTGCATGCATCTCATATATATGGATAGACAGTGATTCACATTTTGTTGTTGTTGTTAAAATAAATACAATATTTGTGAGTAGAGAGAACTTTGGGAAATTCAGCTCTGCATGCAGTCTGTAACTCAGTCCACTTTTACTTGGACATGTGAGTATTTTGATTTTATGTGCTTACATTTTGGCTGAAATCCTAAAACTATGTCTGGCCCTGCTTTAACAGGCAAAAGGGTATGTTTTTCAATTGTGTTAGCTCAATCCAATTAACACAATTGAAAAGGCCTGTTAAAATGCAAACTAGCATGTCCACAGTTGTCATATTAAATTAACCTGACTGAGTTAACACGATTGATAAAACACACCCTTTCTGCCCCTGAAGACATATTATCTGTGTATTTGTAGTTTACTGAGCAGCTGTCTAGTTTTAATTAGGAGCCAGATATATGGATAATATCTGAAACATCACATTCATCCATATACCTAGAGTAGCTTCTTCATACTATGTTGTTTTCAAAAACAAATTAAAGAGTAAAAGATATTCAATGCATAGTACAATAAAATGCAAGTATTCTGCTATTTATTGACAAGACTATTCCTCTGAAAAAACAGTACATTTCTCCATTAGGTCATCTTAATAAGGAAAAAAAGCCCTTTCCCCTTCCTTGAGAACACAGGCTTTTCCCCTCTTTGCCAGCTACTGAAACCTAAGTTAAGTCATCAGTCTGAAACATGGACTGAACATCACAGACTTGGGAGGAGAAAAAGGGAAGAGATGTGTTTATTTCACAAGTAAAATGGCACATTAGGGAAGATTAGAGCCAACCATTTTACTGTGAAAGAGAACAGCAGTATGAATTCATCTTTATATTTTTTTCAAGTGATACTTTAGTCTAAACCAATCTGTTTTGAGCAGGAAAGGAAGTCGCAGAAACAGCTTCACCTGGAATCAGTTTCAGCAGCAGCTTCAGTACTGATTTGGGAAGGCTGCAACATACAGACTCATGGAGAACTAATACCCCAGCAGATCAATCAATTTAAAAGATACTTTGCTTAAATCATTCAGAGTCTTTCTGTTGTTGGGCTTAATTCTTTTACAAAAAATGAAATAAAATAAAATAAAAAGCCACAAAGTGGATGGGAGAAGAGAGAACAAAAAAGTGCTTAAAATGGTACACACCAATGTTAAGTTATTGATCAGTGAATATGAGCAACCTCCTCCTGCCTATTAACCAGGAACCAGAGAAGTGAAGGTGTGGGAGAATTATGGAAACCAAAGAGGAAGTGGGAGCTGATTTAACCATTTTAAAAACATGTGACCCCTATGATCAAAATAGGAGAAATAACATAATGGAGAAATCAAGTTAAGCAATTTGTTTACTTTCACTCTTCACCCTTGCTATCACTTTTTTGGAAGGAGGAGCAAGGGAAGGAAGATGAATGAGAGGAAGTGGATTTAATTGCTTCCAGTTTTCATAAAAGTAAAGAAAATTTCATACCTCCAGAGACTACGAATGGGTATTAAAGCAGAACACCCACACATAGATACAGGGCAGTGAGCAGCATGTGGGCTTGGGATGTAATGTTTTTCTCTCGTCCCCTAACAAGACACTGGGAGTGGGAAATAGACAAGCAGCAAGTGGGAGAGCGGCAGCACATGTGATGAAGTGCTTGCCCATATCGGTCAGTGTTGTCTCCTTCCAGAAAGACAGCAAGTGGGAAGCAGAAGAGAAAAGGCAAAATGGGGGACAGAGCAGTGTAGTGATTCCCATGAGAGGAGCAAGGTGGAGTGGTGGGTCCGCGGCCGGAGGGTTGCAGCACCCGCAGAAGGAATCGGGGTGAGAGTAGGAGAGGGATGAGAAGGGGGAGCTGCGAGTGGGTGCGCGAGAGGAACAGACGAGAGGAGGAAGGCGGGGAGGATGGGAAGGAGGAGGAGAGCCTGTCCCACCAAGACGGCGGGTGCGGGAAGCAGGTTTTCAGCGATCAGCGCACGAGGACGGGGCGCTCCCAGCAGAGGAAACGGGCGGGCGAGGCCGCTCCCGCACCGGAGGGAAGGTGACACTGAGGATGGGGTGAGGTCAAGGCACCCCTAGGAGAGATGAGGGCGGCAGCTGAGAGAGAGAGAGTCACGGGGTGTAGTGAGCTCAGAGTGGCGGTGGGGGGGCGAGGCCTGGGCGCTGAGCGGATGTGTCCGGGGAAGGAGAAGAGAGAGTTGCTCCCCGGGGAGGCTGGCCCCTGCGGGGGACAGGTGATGTGAGGGGGTAGCGCCCCATGCCCAGCCAAGGGGTGAGCGGGCGGGGGGCTGCCCCCCAAAAGAAAACGAGGACGGAGGGGCCGGTGGGTCCCTACCTCCCGCGAGACCGCGACGGCTCCTCCTCTTGGAAACAGCGCGGAGTCGCCCACGTTTCTCACCGGACACCGTCCGCTACCCGGGGAAGGGGGGAGGTGGTGGCCGAGCTAACCCGAGCCCCACACTCCCGACGCCCGGCCCGCCCAGTGATCCCACCCCGCGGCCGCCATTGGCTGACCCGCACCCACACAGCGAGCCCGCCCGCAGCTCTGCCACAGCCAACGAATCCCATAGGCCGCCCCCTCGCCACCGCCCCTGTCGCTCACCCACTGGGAGTAGCGGAAACAGGGACAGGGGGCCAGGCCACTCCCGGCTGGTGAGAATCCACCCTACCACTTTCGATTCCTATTGGTTGAAGTGGCCTGCAATCCTCTCGATTCTGCTACCTGATTGGTCTTCCTCGACACTACCGCGGTAGGGTGCGCACAAACCTGTTCTACTCAGCGTGTGAGGGAGAAGGGTGGAAGTTAGAGCTATGGCTATGATTCTCATTGGGTGGTGGGAACGTGGGCGCCGTGCCCTCGCGACACTGACGCACTGACGTATGGGAACGACTAGGTCCGATTCCCAAGATGGCGGCGCGCAGGGAGCTAAGGTCTCGTTGTCGTTAGTGGGCGCGCTGTGTTGTGGGACCCTCGCGTGCTCCATACGTGAGTGTTTCTCGAGGGGGGCGTCTCTCAGAGTGGTATTGGTGGTGACGAGGGCCTCGGGTCTGGGTGAATGGGGACTAGAGTGCCGCGGGGAGGGGACTCCTGGGTCTAGAGCGAGGGCCGGGGCGCTGAGGAGAAGCGGCTGTGATAGTGGCGGGGGATGCTGTGGCCAGGCGGTTGAGTATGGAGTGAGGCGCAAACTGAGATCCTGGCCAAAAAATGCCGGGGTTGTGGCTGTGGTCGGTGGCCCTGAGGCAGCGGGAGATTGAGGCGGCGGAGTGGGCGCAGGCACGGGGCTCAGTGGTTGAGAGCCTGGGGTGTGGAATAGTACCAGAGGGGTAGCCGTGTTCGTCTGGATCTGTAAAAGCAGCAAAGAATCCTGTGGCACCTTATAGACTAACAGACGTGGTGTGTGGAAGACAGTGGAGTGGGGAGGGGCTGTGTGGAAATACGTGTGCAAACACGGCTACCGTGCTAGTCGGCCTTGTGCGTTGTTTCTCTTACTTAGTTCGGCTTCTCCCTGAATTCTGTTTGAGGGAGCCTGGTGTCATAAAAAACATAACACTGCTTTTCGGTTCGGTTGTGTTATTTGTGTCATAGGTAGGAAAAGTCAGTTGAGACTGTACATTGGATTAAATCAATATTCTTTGCTGGCTATGAAGCAGGAGGTTTTCTAAGAGCAGTTTCACTGTATAAACTGCTTTATGTTTGAAGGCACTGTATTAAGGAGGGTAGGAATGAGCTCATGGTGCCTTTTGTGATGTATAAAGACAATTTTAAAAAGCTTAGTTTAATATTATTAAAATGTTGAGTGTACCAATTTTTGTCTGTCTTGGTTTTGGTGGGAAACATCTTGAAACAAAGGATTGAGAGTTTTACTCCTGAGGGAATTCTGCACTAAAAAATGCTGCACACAATATTTTAGAATTCTGCAAATTTTATTTTATCAATAAATGTGGAGGCTCCAGCATAGTAGTGGGGAGCACAAGCAACTGGCTGCACAGCGGTAGGCAATCACCTTGCAGGTCCCCCCATCCGCAACATGACAGTGAGGCTGCACCTGACCCTGACACAGCACAAGGGCTGGGCCTGCCCCAGAAACACTTTTAGGTCCTGCCTCTCTGCACCAAGTATGGACAGGCTGGCCAAGCTCGGTGGGATGAAAGTGTGGAGGGGCTTGGTGTGGAGGAATCTAGGTGTGGAGCCAGAGCATTCTATGTGAGAACAGCCTGTTAAGTGCCCTGCAGGTGCTCTGGGCTGCAGCAGGGAGAGATGCCTCTACTCCTTCTCCCACACCCCCTCCCCACCTCAGTCCAGGTGCTGCTACTGGGAAAAAGAGCTGGGGAGAGTCCTCTCTCCCCGCCGTAGCCTCGGGGCAGCCTGCACACCAAACCCCTCATCCTTGGCCCCACCCCAGAGCCCAGCCGGAGTCCTCACCTCCCTGCATTCCAATCCTCAGCTCCACTCCTGAGCCACCTCCTACACTCTGAGCACCTCAGCCCTATGCCTGCCACATGAATTTTGTTATGTGCACCAATATGGAGGTGATGTGGAATTCCACATACAGACACTCCCTGGTTTACGCAAGTCCCGACTTATGCAAATCTAAATTTACAGAAAAAGTTCTTTAAACTAGAATTAGGTATTTATTTATTTTTGCATATTGGAGATATGTTTCCAACTTATACAAAATTTGAGTTACGCAAGACGTTCCGGAACAGAATGCTTGTGTAAGTCGGGAAGCATCTGTGTGGAAGTGAGGTGAAGATTTCAAAGAAAGGCGTGCCCTGGTGCAGACCCCAGTTCATTTATACCAGCAGGGCTCCTGTTTATGTCCATCCAATGTGTTGTTGTGCCATGGGGGAGAAATGGTTTTTCAAGCAGGTAGTTCCTAAACAATTTAGGGCCTAGAAGCCAGTTATGAAAAATGTGGAAATCTGTTGTTTGTATGAATATTAGGTGATGCAGAGCAAAGGGGATTACCTGGTTTAAAAAGACACTCACTGAAGTTTAGGGATGGCAGATACAGGCTGGGGATGTGCTCACTGATTCCCTGATTCTGAGAAGTGGCAGGTCAAGCTAAGCCTAACTTAGTATTAAGTAAGACCATTGTGCATGTTGGCCTGTTGTTGTTCTAACACTTTTCTCTGATTTGCTGCATTCCTATAGATAGATAAATAGTTCTGATAGCGTTCTTTTGGATAGATAAATAGCTCCCCAAGTTGGGTATGCGGAGTAATCACAGTTAGTGATTGGGGTGTTGTTGCCTGGAGACTGTCTAACAGAGGGATGAATCTGGGATTCCATCCCAAGAACAGTGAAAACATAGGGCCTGTCATTTGAAAGTGTCCATGGAGAAAGAGAGAGAGACAAAAGGTTCAGCTAACCCTATAATCATATTACTAGCACCTTAAATTTCACCTAGAAATTCATAGGTGTCCATTGGCAACTGTGAAGTACTGGTTTAATATGCTTGTAGGAAAATACTTCACTTTCCAAGTGGGCCACCACATTCTGTACAGTATCCTTTTTGATGGTGGTTTTAAGACATAGTCCCATATCAAGTGCATTTTAGTAGTCTTAACTTTGACATGACAAAAGTGTAAACGACAGTAACAAGGTTCATATCTGAAATATCACAACCTCCTTTTTTGTCTTTACTTAAATGATAAAAAGCTGACCTGGTGGTTGCTGCTACCTGATCTTCTTGTGGCATTTAGGAATCCAACACGACCCCTAGATTGCAAACCTGACCGACCTGTCATAGCATATACCTCTACCCCGATATAATGCGACCCGACATAAGGCAGTAAAGCTCAGATACATTGCTCTGAGCAGTGTGTTAAGGGTGCCGGGCCAGGCCAAGGAGTCTGATAAGAGACAGAGAGTCTTGGGGGTGGTCAGGGGCTCCCCCCCCCAGGGTCTGGGGGGCAGGAGCTGTGGGAGGGCACTTTTGGGGGCCCCGCAGTCCCAGAGTGGCCTGGGGGATTAGCGGGGGGCCGGGAGCAGCCCGCTCTGCTTCCCTCGCCCCAGCCATGTTGCTCGGTGGAAACAGCTTGGGGGAAGGGATCCCCTCCATGCTCACCAGCAGTGGCAGAAGCGGAGCAGCCCAGCCCCAGCCAGCTCCTCTCCGCCAGCTCCCAGCCATGGCGCTCCGCTTCCCGCTGCAGGTGAATGCAGGACCCTTTCTCAGCCACCCCACAATGACATGGCTGGGACTGGGGCAAGGAAAGCAGAGTGGGGTGGGCTGCGTCACTCCGCTTCCCACTGCAGATGAGTGTGGGGGGTATCCTTTCCCCAACCGTCCCGCACTCACCGGCAGCGGGAAGCAGAGCGCCACGGCTGGGAGGTGGTAGAGTGGAGCGGAATGGGGCTGGGCTGCTCCGCTTCCCACCGCTGCCGGTGAGTGCCTGTCAGAGGGCAGATAGGGGTCGGAGCAGTCAGGGAATAGGGGGTAGTGTCCTGGGGGTGATTTGGGATGGGAGTCTCTGGAGGGGGCGGTCAGGGAACAAGGATCGGGAAGAGCCAAAGCAAGTTTGATATAACACAGTCTCACCTATAACGCGGTGAGATTTTTTGTCTCCCGAGGACCGTGTTATATCAGGGTAGAGATGTATAATAAGAGATTTGTAGTCACTTATTTGTCCAAGTTTCCCTACTTTGGCATTTACATCATTCTCTTAGTTTTCCACATGTGACTAGGGGAAACCAGTGTAGATGAAACCTGATTTTTTCACAAATGAAATATCTTTTCAAAAAAAAATTTCAAGCCTTTTTTATGCATCATTAATAAGCAAAAAATACACAACTGTTTCCCTTCTTTCAGGTCATCTTTCCATTCTACCTTGTGACATGTATAGTGTATGTGTGCGTAGCAAAAATATCACTTATCTCAGGATGAAAAATGTTGGTCTGTTGCAGTTTTACCTGACTTTTTTTTTTACTTTTATTTTGAAGCTGCTGTCTGAAAACCCATTGTCTGAAAACTTATCAAGCAGGAACAATTCTACTTCAATAAATGAAGGATAATAAAGAAAATTCCAGCCCTTCTGTAAATTTGGCAAACCTGGACCACACAAAACCATGTTGGTACTGGGATAAAAAAGATCTGGCACATACACCATCACAGTTAGAAGGACTTGATCCAGCTACTGAGGCACGATACCGCCGAGAAGGAGCCAGATTCATATTTGATGTAGGAACACGTCTGGGACTGTATCCTTTTGAGTTGATATTTTCAGGGTACGATTGTAGCATTATGAATTAGAAAGTCCAGAAAAAATATACAAAGAGTGGTCCTTGTGCATTTGTGTTATTAATTTGTACAGTGTAGTCTTATTTCAAAAACATCACTAAACTTTTTAAATTAAACATCTTTGATGTTTAATGTTTTTCTACTTGAACATTTTCTTCTGTTAATTAAATCCTAGTTTCTGTAACAAATGAACTATCTTAACTAATGAAGTGACAACATAAGGAGGAGAAGTGGCCTGTCAGTTGTGTGGTGATTTTAGAAATTAAAAGCTCCTAATCTTTCCCTTCAAGGCTCTGTTTGGGCATGTTTTTAATTTACATCTTTTCTTGTGCATTTTGTCCCTCTGTATATTCTCTCCTAATTATTCCGTCTTTTTCTTCTGCTCCCAGCTTCTTCTCTTCTTGCCATTCCTTATACTTGGAATTACTTTCCACTTCTGTATACCAGTAATCCCTTTTCTCCTTCAGTTCCTCATTAAAAATCTTAGCTTCTATAGTTTTGATCTTCACTAAAGTTGGATTTCATTTCAGCTACAACAGCCTTTAGCAATCACATGTTATTGGAGAGTTAAGGGGAGGCAAAATCCACCTGTCAGTCACAGGGGAAGTCCTTCTCTTGACTGTACTCCCAGTCTGAGTTGAAACAATGGTCTCAGTGCTTCCACCATTTGCTCGGGTGTTGTGATCATTAAATTCCATGACTCTTCTCCAAGCCAGGTATGGGGCTTATGTCATGCAGATGGTGTTATGGACCTTCTGTACCAAGGTGAACTTTACCTTGACTCTGTAGCCATGCCTTTTACACTGTTTTAGATGTCTACTGCACCTGAATTAGATTAAAAAATGCTCAGGGCAGGGACCTTGTGTTTTTTATGGGATTTTTTGGGTAAAACATCGCACTTGCTTATAAAACTTTAAAAATAAATATGAGATATTAGAGAATCAGTCAGCTTATTTGTTCAAAACAGGCTTTTTCTCTGATTTGGCTTCCTCTGATATGTCTTGTGTTTTGAACTTGATTTATACTGTTTAAATCCTTATTGTATAGCGCAGACACTATGACACTTTGGCAACTGGAATAATTTATTTTCATCGATTTTATATGTTTCATTCCTTCAAACAGTTCCCAAGATATGTGAGTATTTACAGCATTGACTTCTTAAAGCAACCATGGAATTAAGTATGGCATATTTAAAGTGATGGCAATTAAGAAAGGCTGATGGCCTCATTTCTCAACTAAAGCCTCATGTATATGAATAATCCCCTGAAATATCTTGCCACGGTTATAGTTTATACATATCATTTCTTTAAATGTTTAAGCTTTCTGTTAATATTGTGCTTTTCAGAGTTGCAGAAGTATGTCATAAAAAGGATAATTTGGAATATTTTAATTACATGTGATTGTTTGATTTATGATTTAATGTAGAAACAAGACATGCTTTAAAGTATTACACAGTTCTCATATTTTCCATGTAATTAAAATGTGTTATCTTGCTGTTACAATTTTGTTATGTTAATGTAATTGAAAGTGTAACAACTTGATTTGCAGCAGGGGCTAAGTAGTCAAAGAAAAGACAAATTACGTGTATCATTTCGTTTTTAAACCCCCTTGTGAGGCAATGCTCTCTATGCCAAGACAAAAACCTCTGGTTGTATTTCTTTAAATAAACTAAAATGCTATTTAATAGACTGTCTTCCAAAAGGTTATATTTACTTGGAAATAGGAAAATCTAAATTGTGCTAATCATTGCCTGAGCTTCTAATTCTATTAACTGTTCTCTGAGAAACAGCATCTCATAACCTGGTTGTTGAAACTGACACTTAAAACACAATTCTTTTTTAATATAGATGCGGCATTGTAAATGTAGACATTCTTACAGAATTTTCTTTGGTAGGTGACTGGAGCCTGCTGTCTCTTCCTGGCAGGAAAAGTTGAAGAAACTCCAAAAAAATGTAAAGATATAATCAAAACAGCTCGTAGCTTATTAAATGATGTACAATTTGGACAGTTCGGTGATGACCCAAAGGTAAAATAATTTATTCTGCTTATGATTCTTTTACTTAACTTAGCATTTTAGCAGAGTTAATACTTACACTATATATTTCCAGGCTTTATTTCTCTTCGGCGCTAAAAAAAAAAGTTGGATTCTCATTTGAAAGGGCACTGTCAACTTTATTCTTCAAGTTAGATAAATAAACCTAAAATTTTTCTGGCATATTACCACGTATCTAGTCTAACTTACTTAAGTGTGTTTCAGCTTTCCTGTTGCTTATAAAGTGTTTTCAGCAAAAGAGAAACTGATTGATTATGAACTGTGAAATTGACTACAGAAAATATTGTCAAATTCATAAAGTAAACGAACTAGGGGAAAAAAATTTGCCACTGGTTTCTTTCAGTTGTAGATCTTAATTTGTAACTATAGTATATACACATTTTTTTAGACAAATACGACTTATTTTTAATTAGATGCCATACCTTCAAAAGATTATGGGAGATCTTAGTTTTTTAAATCTCACTGTGTGCTGTTGGTGGTGTTACTTTTCTGAGTAACGCTGCTTATCTGTCATAGTTTATTTAGCAGTTAGCTTTGCCATTGCATTTGCTGTGATAGCTTCAGTTTTCTTATTTGATACTCAGCTGTCACCATCAAAGGCCAAAGATTTTTCAAAGTGACTTGTGATTTTGGATGCTGCAGTTTTGAGGTACCTATCTTGAGGCACCTTAGAGGAGCTCAGTTTTCCAAAGGATGGGTGTTTAACACTTTCTGAAAAGCAGGCCTCTTTAAAGCATCAAGATGAATATGCCACAACTGAGACACCCAAAACCCCTATTCACTTTTCAGAACTTAGCCCAAATCTGTGTCTTGTGATCTGCCATCCCAAATGTAGAACAGCTCACTCAAAAATGGAGTTTTAATCCGTTTTGGAGATTTTAGGTAATGAGGTGGGAGAATGGAGGTGAAAGTATGGATTCAGTTGTTTCATTCACTGAAGTAAACACTTGGTAAATAACCCTAAAGGTTAAGAATATTTAAAAGAAACTAATAGATTCAAGCATAATTAGGTTCAGTAATAATTCATATTGGGCAGTTAAATCTCAGAATGCTAACATTTAAGGTAGGCAATTCAGCCTCTGAAAGATCAGGACTATCAATGGTAGGGAATAACTGAAGAGAAAGCTAGGAGGTGACTTGATCACAGTCTTGTACATACCTGCACAGGGAAAGATAATCTAGCAGACAAATGCATAATAATATCCAGTGTCTGGAAGCTGAAGCTAAACAAATTCAACTGGAAATAAGGTTACTTTGTCATATTGTCTAGGAGGAAGTGATGGTCCTGGAGAGAATCTTACTGCAAACAATAAAGTTTGATTTACAAGTGGAACATCCATACCAGTTTCTTCTCAAGTATGCCAAACAACTCAAAGGTAAATATAAAGAGTTGCATTGCTGAACAATATTCAACAGATCTTAAATAGCACACTTGATTTGTACTACTTTAGAAACTTTAATCTACTCACCAACCATCTGAGAGAAATACTAACCATATTTCCCAGAAGGAAACTGAGACAGAGCTTGTGACTTCCTAGCCCACAGAGTGAGAACTGGTAGAATTAGGTATTCTTGGCTTCCAGTCCTCTGCTCAAACCAATCTTTTAAGATGTTAAAGAGATCATGTCACTTTTTTCAGTGTATGACTATTGTGTATAAATAAGGCTACGTTTTAGTCATGGATATTTTTAGTAAAAGTCATGGACAGGTCACGGCCTGTGACCTGTCCATGACTTGTACTAAAAATACCTGTGACTAAAACTTGGGCAGGGTGTTGGGAGAGTTGGCCTGGGGGGGTGGGGGGTGCTGGCAGGGGCTCTCTACCCGGCTCTGTGTTCCTGCAACTCCTAGGCGGTGGAGGGGCACAAACACTGGCTGCCGCAGCTCCCGTTGGCCAGGAACCTCAGCCCCTGAACCAACACCAGGTGCTGCAGAAGTCACGTAGGTCATGGAAAGTCATGGAATCCATGACAGATTCACAGCCTTATGTATAAATTGTTTGAATCCGGTGGCTTAAGGGTTTTCTTTTCCTGGCCTGGTATAACCTGGAAACTTACTTGATGCTTTCCTGTCTAGGCCTACAGGCCCAGGTGAAAAGTTCTTTTCCTGCTACATGTTCACTCTCCGAAGAATAACTATTTAACTTAAACTGCCTTAAAGTCCCCCCCAAAATCTGTTAACTCACTTAAAAAAATAATTTAATTTGTTCCAATTTACAAACCAATTCTAGGTCCCCCTACCATTTTTCAAAATTCAGTGCAAAAGGCAAATGTTTTGGGGGACTTTGAGCATATGAAAACATGAGGTTAGAGTGTGAACAGGTTTGCACCCATAACAGATCTGTTTCAGCTCATTTACCCAAAAAGATTAGAATATTACAAAGATCCCATTTTTCTAAAGAAGTCTTTTCATTTATAATAGTTTATAAAACTAAATTTTCTGAGCTTTTTAGTTTAGTAAACTTTTTTGTTTCTCTCTTTCAGGGGATAAAAACAAAATTCAAAAACTGGTTCAAATGGCATGGACATTTGTAAATGACAGGTAAAAAAAAGTTTCCAGACATTTAAATATTTCAGCTAGTTACCACCACTTAGTTTATTCCAGACACTGACCTCTTTCCACAGTCATGCACATTTAGGCTGTATCTCTTCGTGCGTATTCCAAAGACAGTTCATGTTTGTCCATGGATCACAGGTTTGGCTGTGCTCCTTCTGCCCTCGCTCCACAGTTTTTACTTGAAAGGATTCCTCTTATTCCAGGATAAAATTTAGATGAGGAAGCCCAGATCAGGGAATATGGTCAGTCCTTGCTTCCAATCCATACAGTGAGGCCAGAAAGGGCATAGCCAAATCCCAGAGCCTTCAATACATATTGGAAGAGAGGTGTGAACCAATGTCTTGGCCTGGGAAGAGGTCAGTCCCAGAAATATAGTCTTTGTGCAACATATTTTTTATTCTTCATCGTGCAGTAATAGGTTCAGATATAAGTGGCGTTTATTTGTCTTTCTCATCAGACAACACTTGGGGGAAAAAATTGGCAAAATATTTGATTTTACTTTGTAACCAGCTATAACTCAACTGAATTTAACTATGAAAGATGATTATGTAAAAAATAGCACCTTCTTAACAGATGTATTGTCATTTCTGCATACCTCAAATGCTTAAATAAACTTAGTGTACTACACTTCTGTTAGCACTGTAGAGCCAACACATGAGAGAGAACGAGCTAGGTTATATATTGGTGCGTCAACACAATTTGTAATTACTCTCAGATTTCTAATTAGAGTGCTTAACTTTAGACATCCAGAAAAAAGTGGTCTTGATTGTTCAAAAGCACTAAGCACCTATGATTCCCATTGAGTTGAGTCAGACTTGTGGGTGCCCAGCACCTCTGAAAATAGGTCACTTTTACTCTAGTGCTTAATTTTAAGTATGTAAGGTTAGAATTTAGGACCAAATTCTCAGTCTTGAACACCTATACAACCCAAATGGAGATAATTAGTTTACATGGGTGATGGTGGTGACATAAGTTGAAGAAAGGTGTCTGGCACAAGTGTGACTGTACCATCTGGCTTGCATCATCTTTATTACAGATGGGGATACATAGGAAGGAAAGAATCTAGCTTGACTTTCAGATTCCTGGTTGAATATGGAGGATGGCAGTTGAGAAACTTTTTTTTCTTGTAAATTCAGAAAAATTGATAGTGTTGTTGAGACAACACTATACTTGGAATTCAGAAAAATGCCTTTGGAAAAACTACTGGACTTACGCAGCTTTGTTCCATACTGTCATCAATGTGGATTTAAACTACGTCTACTTTGGTTAAGATTTTCACTTAGCCCTTAAGACCCTGCACTATGCTTAGTGCACACTGATTGGTGAGACTTATCCCATGGGACCTTGTGAAAAATGATGCTATGCAACATCCATTAAAGGGTTTCAGAGCAGAGGGTGAGGCATCCTGTGTTAGCTGTAATGTAAACATAGACCTAAGTGCCATGGATGTAGAAGCAACATTAAAAAAGGAAATTCTAATCCAGTTTACTCTTGGACAGTTTTTTAAAGCAGACTGCAAAGAGCTGCAAAAGGATTTCACAAAACTGAGTGACTGGGCAACAAAATGGCAGATGAAATTTAATGTTGATAAATGCAAAGTAATGCACATTGGAAAACATAATCCCAACTGTACCTACACAATGATGGGGTCTAAAGTACCTGTAACCACTTAAGAAAGAGATCTTGGTGTCATTGTAGATAGTTATCTGAAATCATCCACTCAGTGTGCAGTGGCAGTCAAAAAAACAAACAATGTTGGGAATCATTAAGAAAGGGATAGATAATAAGACAGAAAAAAATCATATTGCCTCTATATAAATCCATGGTACTCCCACACCTTGAATACTGTGTGCAGATGTGGTCTCCCCGTCTCAAAAAGAATATATTGGAATTGGAAAAGGTTCGGAAAAGGGCAACAAAAATGATTAGGGGTATAGAACGGCTTCTGTATGAGGAGAGATTAATAGACTGGGACTTTTCAGCTTGGAAAAGAGGTAACTAAGGGAGGGTATTATAGAGGTCTATAAAATCATGAGTGGTATAGAGAAAGTAAATAAGGAAGTGTTATTTACTCTTTCTCATAATACAAGAACTAGGGGCCACCAAATGAAATTAATAGGTAACAGGTTTAAAACAAACACAAGACAGTATTTTTTTGCGCAATGCACTGTCGACATCTGGAACTCCTTGCCAGAAGGTGTTGTGAAGGCCAGAACTATAACGGGGTTCAAAAGGGAGCTAGATAGATTCATGGAAGATAGATCCATCAATGCTGTTAGCCAGGATGGGCAAGAATGATGTTTCTAGCCTCTGTTTGCCAGAAGCTGGGATTGGGTGACAGGGCATGGATCACTTGATAACCTGTCTGTTCATTCCCTTTGGGGCACCTGCCATTGACTGCTGTCAGAGGACAGGATACTGGGCTTGATGGACCTTTGGTCTGACCCAGTATGGCTGTTCTTATGTTTTTATGTACCTTTTGTATTTCTAATTTTGAAACTACTAAATGACTCACCTCTATTGGTACACTCTAATGCTTTGTGTACTTCAGTCATCCATAAACCAGTGAGTTTTTTTAAACATAACTGCTATTAGTACCTTGTGCTAAACAGAAGAACTCATAGTGAATTGGTTAATGAATGAATGGTGTGAAATTTGTTGTAACTAGTTGGCTAGATCACTGAATGGCAGATTTTCCAACTTTTTGCTTTAAGAGGTTATATTATAGAACATAGCAATGAGTTGAGTTCTTACCTAAGAAAAGCTGGCTCTAACCTTTCTATGGGTTTTAAATTGCAAATCAAGCTGAGTATTTCATGATTAATCTAAACAATTGAGAAGTAGTGGTAAAATCAACTTTGCTGTAGCCTTCACTACTACATATGCTAATCGGGACAACTTTCTAGACCTCTTAGAACTAAAACTTAAACTTATATATTGGAGTATTTGGTCTCAAAATTCCCATGATTCATTGTTTATATTTAAGTGCATTTTATCCAAAATTATGCCCAAATGCATTACAAAATAAACGTAGAAATCCTTTCACCTACCACTGAAATAAAACCACCAAACAACTGTTTAGGACAGAACTTGAAGAATATCATATATAGCTGATGTTACAGGAGGAATTTTTTAGATAAAAAGAATGTAATCACCCAAACTGGAATCTGGTGCAGCTAAATTTCCTCATGCTTTTATGAAAACTTTATCTCGGTATGTCAGACTCTTTCTAAATAAGTTCCTCAGAACAAATATTTTAAATCTGTTCCTGTTGCTTTTTGTTGCTGCAGGATAATGGTGCTTTGTATGTTTAAAAATCAAATTACTATTAAATCAGAGTACTATTAACAAAGATCTTAGTTTGGTAAACTGGTTTGTGACAGGGGAATCCTAATTTTGTTCCAAAATTATCTGAATGAGATGTTAAAACTTAACTGTCATCTGCTTTGTCTTAACAATACTTTGTAGATGTCAGGTATTCAGACTTGTGCTACAGCTATCTGGGTTATCTTAAAATTACTGTTCTTTGATATTCTAGTCTCTGTACTACGTTGTCACTGCAGTGGGAACCTGAGATCATAGCTGTTGCAGTTATGTATCTGGCAGGCCGTTTGTGCAAGTTTGAAATTCAGGAATGGACATCAAAGCCAATGTACAGAAGATGGTGGGAGCAGTTTGTTCAAGATGTACCAGTTGATGTTCTGGAAGGTACCAGAAATATTTTTGTCACACTTCAAATACTTACCTTCTTTTTTTAATTTGAGATTGGGAGGGAGGGATAGCTCAGTGGTTTGAATATTGGCCTGCCAAACCCAGGGTTGTGAGTTCAATCGTTGAGGGGGCTACTTAGGGATCTGGGGCAAAAATTGGTCCTGCTAGTGAAGGGAGGGGGCTGGACTCAGTGACCTTTCAAGGTCACTTCCAGTTCTAGGAGATTGGTATATCTCCAATTATATTTTATTTTATCTTTTTTAAGATCTGGATTAGGGTTGCCAACTTTCTGATTGCAGAATAAGTGCCATGGTTTCCAGCCAATGGGAGCTGCGAAGCCAGCTCTTGGGGTGGGGGCAATGTGCAGAGCCTCCCTGTGCCTAGAGGCCACAGGACATGCCAGCTGTTTCCAGGAGCCACAGAGAGCCAGGGCAGGCAGATAGCCTTCCTTAGACCTGGACTTTCAACTGCCCAGTAAGGAGCTGCCAGCATTCCTTTTTGACTGCGCATTGCAGTCAAAAACTGGATCCCTGGCATCCCTAGTCTGGACAGTTTCTCCCTTAATCATCAACCTTGCTTTTAGGGCAGGGTACTGAAGATCATCTGTTTACTTAAGCTTTCCAGAGTGGAGCTGAGTAATATTGTGATGGGTTGGATCGCAGAAACTCCCTTGGGAAGTGTCAACTGGTGTGCCAAGACTACTTCTGCCCTTGCTTTCCCTGCCAGCTCGGGACCCCAGAACCCTGTCTTGCTGAGCCAGACACACCTGTCTGCTCCACCAAAAACCCAGGGTCTGAATTACTTGCCCCAAAGCGGCAGACTTAACTGAAAGCAGCTTACAGAATGTTCTTGTCTTTAACACTCAGATGCCCACGTATAAAGCTTATACAAGGTAAACTCAAAATTGTTCGCCCTCTATAATACTGCTAGAGAGAGATGCATAGCTGTTTGCGTCCCCCCAGCTATTAATACATACTCTGGGTTAATAAGTCAAAAGTAATTTTATTAAATACAGAACGTAGGATTTAAGTGGTTCCAAGTAGTAACAGACAGAACAAAGTGAATTACCAAGTGAAATAAAATAAAATACACAAATCTAAGCCTAATACTGTAATACAACTGAGTAGAGGTAAAAATCTCACCCTGAGAGATGTTTCAATAAGCCTTTCACGGACTGGACCCCTTCCTAGTTTGGGCACAGTCCTTTCCCCTGATACAGCCCTTGTTCCAGCTCAGGTGGTAGCTAGGGGATTCCTCATGATGGCTCTCCTTTTTGTTCTGTTCCACCCATTTATATATCTTTTGCATAAGGCGGGAATACTTTGTCCCTCTGAGTCCCCCCCCTATGGAAAAGCACCAGGTTAAAGATGGATTCCAGGTCAGATGACATGATCACATGTCACTGTAAGACTTCATTACCCACTTGCCAGGCAGACTTACAGGTAAAACAGAGCCATCTGCAATCAATTGTCCTGGTTAATGGGAGCCATCAAGATTCCAAACCACCATTAATGGCCCACACTTTGCATAATTACAATAGGTCCGAAGAGTTATATTTCATATTTCTAGTTTCAGATTCAAGAGTGGTACATTTATACAAATAGAATGATCACACTCAGTAGACTATAAGCTTTGTAATGATACCTTACAAGAGACCTTTTGCATGAAGCATATTCCAGTTACATTAGCATATTTTCATAAAATATATGGAGTGCAATATCACAAATACAATAAAACTTCCCAGAAAATTCAATTGTGTATTTTAAAAACTGAATTTTTTTTATTACAAATGTTGGAACCAGATCAAAATTCTGGATTCAAATGCCTCTAAACTTAAGAAGTGTTCAGATCAGGTGATTTGATCATAACATTTTGCAAATACAAGTGATATAGGTAGTAGCAGTCATGAAGTGGAATAGTGTGGAGTTCACAGCCTGGAAATCCTGCACTGAAAGACAAGGATTTTCTACACACATTGATCTTCAAAACCCAGCAAGTGATCTGTCTATAGGGTTTCTGTGCATATATAGCACTCCAGATTTAGGATACCGGTGGCTCCCTTTTCCCTACATTTATATACTGCATTTCTTTCTTTCTTTCTTTTTTTTTTTTAATAGGGCCTTCCACTGAACCAATGACTCCTCAGTTTGTATAGCAAACTGCATTTCAAAATATAACAAGGCATAGTGTTCCATATTACAATTAGTGCTTCTGACTTTGTTTTAATGGACAGACATCAATAAAACAGCCCGATACAGAAAATGAAATCTGTGTTTAACGAGTAAACAACAGAAATGATTGCTTGTATCTAAGGGCTTGTCTAGATGGAGCAGGAGTGTGTTATTTCTAAAGCACACTAGTGTGTTGCATATTAATTGGTCAGTGTAATCCCTTCTGATGCTCACTAAAAGTTCCCTATTGCTTTAATATAGTGCTGTTTGAAACAGTGCTAGGTTGAAGTGCACTAGGGAGCATTTATACTATTATATACTTTACTCATTAAAGTATGTACAAAGAATTTCCTGAAAACCCCCGATTAGTGGACAACTACATAAAACTCAAAAGTTGCTAAAAATCCCACCCCCCCCCCCATTAAATAAAACAGAAAAACAGAAGCCCTGCAATAAGCATTTTACCATGCTTTTTACACGTGTATAGTAGTCTCCAGTCTAACTGACACTACCACTTCATATTCATTGGGAGTTATAATTTTCTTGTGGAACTGCATTCTTGCATTCCTCCCTTTCTGTGTGCATGTACTTCACACTTTTATCCTGCATTGCTTGTATCCCATTCTGAAGGCTAGTGGCTTCTGGAAGTCAAATAACCTGACTAAGGAATCTTTTGAAGGTTTGGATATTTCAGTATTTATTTAGGCCATGAATCCAAGACGTAATTGTTCTTGGCACTGGAAAGATAAAACATAAAGGATGTTTTTCCAAAACAGCTGCTAAAACCTCGAATCATACACTTAACTTCCACAAAGAGCTAGATAGTTTAGTCTACAGGTGAATATAAAAAATAGGCTTATTAGTCGGCATGCCATGTATAATAATATTAGAAGAAAAATAAGTTTAAATATCCCTTAAAGAAACAGAACAACTCACAGTTTCAACCCATTTTTATCTAACTAACATGTAGAGGCTCCAACCAAGATTGGGGTCCCATTGTACTAGATTATGTATATACCCATGGTAATAAAATAATTCCATCGTACTAGATTATGTATATACCCATGGTAGGTAAAACATTTTTAGCCAGAAATGTTGTTTTGACGTTGGTGTCCCTTTAAAGGGTTTCAAGCTGATTATAAACATTGTTTCGTTTTACTAGGAATGTTCTAACCTTTTGGACTTTTTGTTAGACATCTGTCACCAGATCCTGGATCTGTACTCACAAGGGAAACAGCAAATGCCTCATCATACTCCACACCAACTGCAACAGCCACCATCCCTTCAATCTACACCTCAGATGCCTCCAGTACTACAGTCCCAGCAATCTCAAAGTTCAGAGCAGTCACAGACGCTGCAGCAAAAAGAGTCCCAGCAGTCAGTGCAACAGCAGCAGCAGCAACAAACACAACAATCTAAGAAACCCTCTCCTCAGTCAAGTCCTCCGAGGCAGGCTAAACGTCCAGCGGTAAGGTTAACTGAACATAAGTGGTGAACAGATTTCTAATTTAGAGCAGGAGCAGTTGTTTCCTTGGCTTAATCTAAATTATGGTTATGCTCCAAAATGTGACTGGAAAATATAACCTTAACATGTAGGGCTTTTTTCTTGCTTTATTGAGTTTAGGTCTGCTTATTTTAGTACCAAAATAAGTTGTTGTTTTTTTTTTTAATGCCTACCAGGTCCACAGGGCCTGCACCTCTCTTGTGCATTGTCAACAGAATGGTTTACTGTGTTCCAATCAGTTATGCCTATGCCCACCAACTGAAGGCTGTGAGTTTGCCCAAATGTTACTGATGAAATCACTTGATCTGCAGAACCTTTATAAGTGATGATGTATGAGAAAAGAGCCCAAATTCACTTTCAGAAACTAGACTGAGTTTGTTGGATTGTCCATTTCAATTTTTCCCCCAAAATGAGCATAATTTTTGTAAAATCAGAGATTCAGTATAGGTGGAACCCCTAATGTCATTTTCAGAGTGGAACCACTTGATGGAGTAGTCTGCTCCCTTAATGGTAGTGATACCTAGGGGTTAGTTTACCCTTGGCTCTTTAAGATTTCGAAAGATCTGATGTATACAAGGAGCTGAGAGAGATTAGTAGAGAGGAAGTGGCACTAGGAATAAGTGGTAATAAATGGACATGAAATCCTGTCCCTGTTTCTTAAGGGCCTGCATCAGGAATCCTGCAGGGTGGGGGCAAGTCTTCCCTCTCATCTAACCAATTGGAGGAGCATATATGCTACCTTCTCTCTCATAGCAGGGAAGACAGCCATGGGAGAAGACTTGTCTGCTGAACCCTTTGAGGCTGGAAACTTATTGGGGAAAGTGACTAGCTGAAGGAGAAGCTGTGCAAGGCCCTGCAGTTGGGCTAAATTACAACCCAACTCAGAGCTGCTGTCTTAAAGGGAAAAAAATTGTTTAAAGTCTGACCCAGCTTCAAAGAAGTGCCTGGGGTGCCTCTTGAACAGGGGCAGTAAAAACCAAGACTCTTCTGTGGACCTGGAGTGGGTGTGAACTTGAGCAACTAAAGGAGTAAGTCACACTCTGTAGACAGAATTAATAAACTAGCGGCCCCCACCACCACCACCACCACCAAAGTGAGTGTGTGCTTTTAACTACTCTGGACTGAGTACAGGCAGTCCTCAACTTTACGACGTTGGAGTTACGATGAACGGCACTTACAATGCTTCTACATTGACACGCTGATTTGACTTATGACTATAGGTTTCAAGTTTGATGCTTGGTCCAACAATGGAGTAGATTGCGGTTCCGAGTTCTGACTTACGACTTACCAACTGTAAGGAACCAATTGTGTCGTAAGTCTGAGGACTGCCTGTAATTGAAAACCTGAATGGGTGCCAGGAGCAATTCACCTGCAGGGCCACAAGGGGGCATGCTTGAGGGCAGCACCCCATTACAAACCACTTAAAAGTTTTGCATATTTTCATCATGACCATATAAAAAAAATTAATCTTGCAGACAGTTTTATGCATTCCATGTCTTGTGCTCTGTACCATCATCTGTTCTTTTAAAATAAGAAAGCACTCTACACAGTGGACAAAACCACATAAATATTCCAGCTGCACACTTATCCGAAGTCATTCCAGGGTCAAGTACAGCCTTTGGACCTCTATTTGATACGCAGTTAACTAAATTGTTATCTCTATTACATTTATGTTTTGATAATTTATTCAAACAGCAGTGAAATAACAAGTGCATAATTCACACTTGAGCCTCTGGTATCTGTTTTCTTGGGCTGTTTAGGATGTGCCCTCTCCTCTTTCTTATAAATTTGTAATGTCTTCTTATGACCTATTACTGCTAATGCAACTTTGATTTGGAGAGAACAGCAGGCAGCAGCTCTGGAGAAAGACAATACAGTGAAAGATTTGGGGCTGAGGATGAGTGTGCAAAAGTCTAGATAGAGGTAGCAGGCAGAAAAAGTTAAGAATGCATAGGTCTGTGTAATCTTAGATTTTACACAGAATGTTATTTACTGCTGAAGCAAAGTCACATCTGCAGTGGAACATGGCAGCACTGTTGGACAATTGCACATTTGCAGGATGTGGTAGTTGAAGATGGAAAATAAAGAATACCAAATTCAGTTGAAACTGTAGGGGGAATTTTAGGTAGCCAGAATGTATTTGCTGATCGCTCTCTCCCTCCAACCCCCCAAAAAAGAAAAAAAAAATGGTTTCATTGCACATTGTCTTCTTGCGTTGTTGGGTCTTAAGGGCAGGACCTTATTTATATTTGTCTGTGAGAAGTATGTAGTAATCAGTTGGCACTATGGAAATAATGAAAACACAAACTGGAATCTGACCATATATAACTTTTGCAAAAATGCCAAGGAACTTTTGTCTGCAAATAGACTAGGTATTTGTTTTAGGTCTTTCTTAAAAGAATGCATCTTCAGTAGCTTTAGGCTTCCAATCCCATGCTGACGCATGAATTCATGAATTAACTTTGGAGGAACGAGAGTATACTTACTGAATCAGCATGATTTCCTGCAGCACCTGGAGTTTTCTTCAGTCTCATAAGTATTAAGCAGGCTTGATCTTGCTTAGTTGGAGATCTGATGAGGATGGTATCTGAGCCCACCTAACAGCAGCCTAGAGTGTAAACGGATGCAGAAGGGAGACTAATAAACCAAGATAATTTGCAGAGCGAGGTTAAAAAAAAAAGACATCTAAAGCCTATAAAAAGTTAGACGTGTAAAGATGTGGGGGTTGTGACAGGAGAGTGCAATAGCGCAGATTAGATAATGCTTTATGTACCAAATTTGTTCTATGTTAGGAAATTCATGACTTGGAAGCAATAAGGTGCATAGTGCTTAGAGGATTTATTCATAGTTTGTACCCCAAAGACATTTTAAGTTAAACCTTACTAAGAGATTCTACCAGTGTTTGTAAATAGGAAATTGCATGACTGCCTCTTAAGATGTTATAGGAGAAATGTGTATATTCCTCAGAGCCAGATGTTATACTTTGTCAATCATCATAGCTCAGTTGAAGACAATAAAGATATGGAAATTTACATGAGCTGAGGAGATGGTCCCTGGTTTATAAAACCTTTCCAAATGCCTGTTGTCTAAATCTGGCACCTTCTAAACTGTCGGTGGGGAAGACCATTTTGAAAGTTCAGCTGATTACAGTCTCTGTATCCAATAATCTCTCCCATTGTTATTTTACTGAAGAAAAACTACCTTAAATGGTAAAACTAAAATATATGTTATTGGGGACTGATACATTTTGTATTGAAGATGTAAAATTTTCAAAAATACAGGTGCACATACAGTAGAACCTCAGAGTTACAAACATCTTTGGAATGGAGGTTGCTCATAACTCTGAACAAACGATTATGGTTGTTCCTTTTCAAAAGTTTACAACTGAACAGTGGCTTAATACAGCTTTAAACTTTACTATGCAGAAGAAAAAAGATGCTTTTAAACATCTTAATTTAAATGAAAAAGGCACAGAAAGTTTCCTTAGCTTGTCAAATCTTTTTTTAAACTTGCCCTTTATATTTTTAGTAGTTTGTTTAAAGCGGCACCGTACTGTACTTCCAGTTCCAAATGAGGGGTGTGGTGACTAGTCAGTTCATAACTCTGAGGTTCTACTGTATGTTGCAGGATTGCCTCATATAAAGCTGCCGATGAACTCTTCTCAAACTTCAAATACTATAATAGAAAAAAATATTACTGTGGAACATGGGATATTGGTCAGCAACACAACTAAATAGCCAATTTAAAAAAAAAAATCTCCATAAACAGATTTTAGTAATCTTTGCTAGAAGAGGTAATATCTTACATGGAAGAATGGCTAAAAGGATTTTCAGTGATTTACTGAAGGAAAAAGATTACACTCGCTGACATGACTGGAAAAAGCACTTTGGTAGGCTTTTTTGACATGTGGTACATACTGCTTTTACATAAACAACTAGTCACAGATCTTATTAGTGTGAAATTTTGTCTGACCCATTTTATTAACTGACTCGAGAGGTCATCGAGTCCAGTCCCCTGCCCTCATGGCAGGACCAAATACTGTCTAGACCATCCCTGATAGACATTTATCTAACCTACTCTTAAATATCTCCAGAGATGGAGATTCCACAACTTCCCTAGGCAATCTATTCCAGTGTTTAACTACCCTGACAGTTAGGAACTTTTTCCTAATGTCCAACCTAAATCTCCCTAAATGACTCCTCCATCAGCTGCTTTCACTTACTCCATGATGATGGGGCATCTTGGTGAAATTATTTTTGCAAGATTAGACTTTGTGACTAAATACAGAGTAACCTAATACAATGGAATTTGGTCGCTGCTTGAAGTGATCATTTGACTCATTAGAGCAAACAATTTCAGAAGTCATCTCCATGATGGTCAAGGGGGAGTCACTTCAGATTTAAAATGGCTTCTTTGATTTCACATGTAGGGAAGAACTTTTCATTTTGTGTGTCACTTTAGTGCTAATGAAGAATTAAAACGTGGATCATCATTTGGCATCAGTTAAAGCTGCTTGATCTGTTGGGTATTAAAATGCAGAATAAAATTTATCTACCCTGGCAAAGTGGAATTATTGCTGCTTTGCATATATGTGATATGGAAAACTAGTGATTTCACAGTTTATTAACAATGTAGGTTGTGCTGTAACTTGGCCTGGAGCTTCATAGAGATTTAAAGTCATGCTTCCTGCCCCAGGGAGTGTCCCATCTAAATTAAACAGAAATGAGGTTAGCCAAGGGAAAGGAGGGATGTGAAGTAAGGCAAATAAGTCATTGCAGAGTAAGAAAATCATAAGTTCTGATACCTAAACACAGACTAAAGTAGGGCAAAGTGGAGGAATTACACTGCACAGGAGTAGAAAACTGGTGGAAAGCAAGGCAAAAGTAAATTTTTCAGACAAGGTTTGGAGAGGATAGTGAGGATAATTGCTACACAGGGATGTTATAACAGGCATAGGGTGTAGGATAAGAGTAGAATTAAAGTTAGCTAAAGTTTAGTTAAGGATATACTGTGTGTTGTAATGAGGGCCCCCATCAGCAAGTAAAAGAAGGTCATAAGAATAAGTAGTATTACTAGTAGTGTGGGAAGGATGTATGGTTTCAAAAGTAACTAATAAAATAAAGAGCGGCAGTAACAAGACAAAGAAAAACTGTCATAAAAAAACCCAGCCCAAACCTTCCCACTGTTCTTCTGGTAAGCAAGGAGTGGGGGAGAAAATAAGTGAAGAAAGGGGGCTGTAAATCTTATGAGGATTAAGACTGGAACTAAGGGTCAGTTGTCTCAAGTTGATTTATAGCTGAAGTCAGCAAGCAGTGACCTCACTTGTTTGTTATGGTTATAAAAAGTAACCCCCTAATACCTGTCTGACCATGCTGGAGTCAATCAATATGGGTCTAAGCATGGGCCTAGCCCATTTGTAAGCATCTTGATCAAATGCTTATAAATGTTTTGGTACTGGTTGGATGTAGTAAATTGCTTATTAGTTAGGCTTTTTAGGCATTTTTAGAGCAATTGGATAAATACGCTTTGGCCTTTGGATTTAATAAAGGAATTTGTGTTAAATTAGTGTTAGATGGTTTCCCTTATTGATGTTTATAATTTCACATATTAATTATTCAGACATTTTGGCAAATCTCTAGAGACAACATTTTTATGAGGTTATAGAATTATTTACCTCTAAAGTAAGCTGTAAGAAAGAATTTAATTTAGTTCTAACTCCAAATAAATTGCAGTGTTTACTTAATGACATTAGTCAAGTTCAATTCTTTGGGCAAGATCCTGCAGTTATTGGGAGGAAATGTGTTTGCAGGGTTAAAGAAAGCAGAATATCACCATTTGTGTCTTGGAGACAGTACAGACTTCCACTTACAGGGCAGCATGGCTCAGGATAGACTTCAGGAATGTAGTTGTCTGCATTTGTGAAGTATTGGTGCAGAAGTTTTGGTGGATTTTATAGGAGCTCTGTAACTTGGCTGATTCTGCTAAAGAATTTAATTTCTTGATAAGCTTTTGTGCTCATTAAATTCCTGTTAGATTTACTGAACTTCTTAAACTACATTGGCTTGAGATGGCTGGTGCAGGATAGGTAGGAAGCCTACGAGTGTATACTTTAGTCTGCAAGAAAGTTTATAAAACTAAAAGGAATTCAGACAAATGAAAATACATTTGCAGTTTCTACACCAAGCCACTTTGTGGTAGAATGTTCCAAAAGAAAGTCGTGTCAAAGTGAAAACATTTGATTTTCTCACTCCCATGTCTATAAAACATTTCTCATTCACTCTGAATTTAGTGTGCGCCCACGTTCTGTGCTGTTACAATAATATTTGGCTCTTACGGACACCATGTCTACATCTAAAATTTTGCAGCGCTGGTTGTTACAGCTGTATTAGTACAGCTGTATAGGGCCAGCGCTGCAGAGTGGCCACACTTACAGCAACCAGCGCTGCAAGTGGTGTTAGATGTGGCCACACTGCAGCGCTGTTGGGCGGCTTCAAGGGGGGTTCGGGGAACGCGAGAGCAAACCGGGAAAGGAGACCAGCTTCGCGGCGGTTTGCTCTCGCGTTCCCCGAACCACCCTGCAAACCGCAGGGAAGGAGACCTGCTTGCTCGGGGAACGCGAGAGCAAACCGCGGCGAAGCTGGTCTCCTTTCCCGGTTTGCTCCCACGTTCCCCGAACCCCCCTGCAAACCGCAGGGAACGAGACCTGCTTGCTCGGGGGTTCGGGGAACGAGAGAGCAAACCGGGAAAGGAGACCAGCTTCGCCGCGGTTTGCTCTCGCGTTCCCCGAACCCCCCTGCAAACCGCAGGGAAGGAGACCTGCTTGCTCGGGGAACGCGAGAGCAAACCGCGGCGAAGCTGGTCTCCTTTCCCGGTTTGCTCCCGTGTTCCCCGAACCCCCCTGCAAACCGCAGGGAACGAGACCTGCTTGCTCAGGGGTTCGGGGAACGAGAGAGCAAACCGGGAAAGGAGACCAGCTTCGCGGCGGTTTGCTCTCGCGTTCCCCGAACCACCCTGCAAACCGCAGGGAAGGAGACCTGCTTGCTCGGGGTTCCGGGAACGAGAGAGCAAACCGGGGAAGGAGACCAGCTTGATTACCAGAGGCTTCCTCCTTCCACGGAGGTCAAGAAAAGCGCTGGTAAGTGTCTACATTGGATTACCAGCGCTGGATCACCAGCGCTGGATCCTCTACACCCGAGACAAAACGGGAGTACGGCCAGCGCTGCAAACAGGGAGTTGCAGCGCTGGTGGTGCCCTGCAGATGTGTACACCTTCAAAGTTGCAGCGCTGTAACTCCCTCACCAGCGCTGCAACTTTCTGATGTAGACAAGCCCAGAGTGTTTTCTACCTGAGGATTTTAAAGTGCTTTACAAAGGGAAATACTTTTTTCATTATCCTACTGACTGGGTAACTGAAGTATAAAGAGGTGAAATGACTTGCCAAAAGTTCACACAATAGGTCAGAGGCAGAGCCAGAAATAGAGCCTACATCTCCACGACTTCCCGGTCAGCACTCTGTCCACTGCACCATGATGCTTCTTCAGTAGATTACAAATAAATTAATTTAGATGTGAATATTAAATGACAAGAATTACAAAGGCAGCTCTGTGTTCACACACAGTAGGTACGTTTTTCAAACTCTTCACTCTCACATTCTTAACCATCAACTCTCCTACCCAAATCAAGTTACCCACTTCATATTGCCTGATTCAACGCTCTTTGTGTGTAGAGTTTCTTTTGAAAGCCTTGGAAAATCACAGGCCTTTTAGTTTAAAAATAAATAAATAAATAAAGATTTAGGGCTTGTCTAGACCACAGTTCTCTCACTCAAATTGGAAACAGATTTAGTTAAATTGATGCAAAGCCTGTGCATGTACCAGGCCTTAATAAACTGCATCCTATTAGTATTAGCAGTATGTGTTCGCTAATTATGTTTTCATTTTTGAATTATTCAGATTTTATAATGTATAGTTCTGGAGATTGATGTGAATTTTGTTTGGTTTTTTTGTTGTTTTTGATCAATAGGCTGTATCTCCCAAAGAAGAAACCAAGGCATCAGGTAGATATTGTATTTTTTTAATATATATATTACATCTTTCACTTTTTTGATAAACAAAACTGTTTGCCAGAATAACTAATTCACTGCACCTTCTAAAATTGCTTCTAGGTCTGGAAATTATCCTGTTTGGTCTTGATTATGCAAGCTTAAATATAGACCTTCCAATTAAAAAAAAGGGTTGTTTTTTTATTTGTGGAAGTACAAAATAATTGTTCCTAAAGCATAGTCCCTTTATGAGTATACAAGTAGGCTGCTTAGTAGAACTAACAATTACTATTATAAAAGCTCCATCTCCATTATAACTTAAGAGCGTAGCCAATTACTGGCATGGCTTGCAGTCTGTACCCAAACATAGCATAGTTAATTCTTGGTAACTGCAGTTAACCACGTTTTTCTTTTGTCACAGAGTTAGGCCAACACGTTTGTCTTCCAGTTTCCACTTTGTAAAAGTTATTTTGCTGTATACCCCAACTGTACCTATGTAACAAGTTTGGCTAGTTCTTTCTTTTTCCATCTCTGTAGTAAAGTAACCATGTCTCCGTTTATAAAATCATGGTTAAAAGTTGTGGGTAGACCCTAATAATAAACTAACATGTGTGATGCTAGATTTCAGTTAGATTATTTAAGTGTCATACTGTGGTAATGCCTAGAGTCTCCAAACAAGTCGGGGCCCCACTTTACACAGCACAGTATAAACATAATAAAATAATCTTTTTCCCAAAACCCATTCTGGATTTCTGGTCTTAGCATGCTGATGGAGCCATAACTAAACTTACATTTTTGTTGATGGGGCTTCCAAATTCATTTTTTTCAGAACCACCACCATCTAAAATTCCTAAAATTGAGACATCTCATCCACCAATACCCCCTGTGCACCCACCTCCAGGTAAGGTTTTATTAAGAGTTAATTCCCAGCATGCTATTCTTATTGGATCTTTTGGAGTTAAGTGCTGGACCTTGTTCTTCTGCTACTGTGGGCTAAAAGTGTCATGTTGGTTTGAATAAAATTAATTGTAGTATGAAAGGTAATGAAATATTTGATAGTGTAATTAGAACAATGAGTGCATTAGTGAGATAATAGCCAGAAGACTTCTTTGAACCTCCCAAACAGTCTGTTTTGCTCTGCCATACTTGAGGTTATATACTAGATTGGTCTGAGATGGTGATATCAAAGCTGATTTAGGACAAGTTACGGAAAATTTCAGGCCAAAAGGAATTTGAAAATATTAATTGAAAAAGCAAGGTTATGACTTGCGATTTCACCTTTAACTTTAATGGGCACTACCTTTGTAACCTTGAATCTTCAAGTTTACAAAGTATTCTGTGCCAGTTTTGATAGTCTGTGGAGAAACGTATGAAGCAGCTGAAAATGTATAGAATCATAAAAATGTAGGGCTGGAAGAAACCTTGAGAGGTTCTCCTGTAATTGAAGGGATACCTACAACATCCTTGACAGGTATTCGTCTAACCTGTTATTAAAAACCTCCAATGACAGGGATTCCACAACCTTCCTTGGTAACCTACTTGAGAATAAAATAGGGGCTGGTTCCTCTACAATTCAGTATAGTGAATAGATTGTGCTTCTCCACTGTCATAAAACAGTGGACACTTCTTTTGAAGGTGGGTATGTGCAGCTGTGATGCACATATCAGATTTATATAAATTATTTACGGTAGTCCTCACACTTAATTGAAATTTTATACAGGAAAGGGGAAAAATGCTGATCCTGTTCCTCTTTATATTACAAAGTACACACCCTGCCACTGTGTTCTTCTGTCTCTTGTTGTCCCGTTAGGAGCTGTCATTTTTGGTTGCATTACATAGCACACACTATAAAATATTTATGTCATATCTCAGGGTCAGTGGAAGGACAGCTAATGTATCAAGGCACTGGAAGCACAGTGCTACAATTTCTTTCACAAACATATGGCATTTTGGAGTATTACAGGGTTCCTTGGCGGATCAAGCCCTCTTTAAGGAAATCAGCCAAGGAAAAGAACATCCTCTTACTGGTTGGCACTGTATAAGAATTAGAAACTATGTTCAGGTGTGTATTCTAAAGAGATATTACATATGGGATTGTTTGAGGCAATTTGAAGCTACTGCCTGATGCTAGCATGGCACCTGTCACCATTTTATGAAGACCATATAATATTTAATTATTCTGTGTATTACCACTCCAGCTATGAACTCCTTAAAAATTCAGCATTTCCTACAACAATTGTGATGGAATAGAAACTTTCATTCATCCTATTTTCAGTTACTCGCAAATTTTAAACTTCAGATCTGTCATGGACTTAGCCCTTCATGAGGAAGAGTCAGGTGTCTGAAAACTTTTTGCAAATAAAGTTTTAACTAACTGAAAAAAAATATGCTGGCCATGCAAGGTTTTATTTATTTTTCCTATCACTTGTAAGCTGATGTAGGAAATCTCTTCAAGTGTCAAATTCAAGAACTGACAGTGCAGCTCTTCAAAGGCAGATGTATTAATCTGCAGCACTGGCTCCTGGGTAAAAATCCTACTATTGGTTGTAGTTGTGTCAAAATGGTGACCTTCACAAAGGGCTAGAAGTTGTGGGCAAGAGAGAGAAGCATGGTAAATTATAATAAGGACATAAGAACAACAAGATGGGGACAGTAAGACAGCGGGAATCTGCTCAACATCTGAGATGTGTATACACAAATCCAAAGGAGTATCGTGGGTATATTACCAGGAGTTTCATAAATAAGACATGGAGGTTATTGTCCTGTTCTACTTGGCACCGATGAAGCCTCAGCTGGAGTATTGTATCCAGTTTTGGGCACCACACTTTAGGAAAGATGTGGACAGACTGGAGAGAGCCCCAAAGAGAGCAACAAAAATAATGGGTTTTAAAAACATGACCTTATGAGGTCAGGTGAGAATACTGCACGTGGTTTTAGTCTTGAGAAGAGAAAGGGGGAGGGAGAAGAGGAACTTGATAGTCTTAAAATAGGTTAGGGCTGTTACAGAGAGAATGGTGATTGATTATTCTACAGCCAAAGGGCAATATGTGCAGGCTTGTCCATCTCAGCTTTCTTTTGCATTGTCATTTTAGTTCAACTGTTGGATGGTGGTGAAGGGGCAGCTCTGCAAACCTGCCCTATACAGCTTTTTCAGTGAAAAGATGTTTTGTACCTTGTTATAAAAGTGAACTATTCTGTGTACAAACAGGACATGTGCCTTAGCTTTGTGTAACAAGTTTATTTCCATCAGTCAAGCATTTTAAAACTCACTACTGGGGATTCTGAAGATACTACCATTTGGTCCTATCATGGAGAACATTGGTCTACCCTTAGTTCAAACCAGCTTTGATCTGATTGTTAACTTCCCCCAACTTTTGTCCAATCAACTTGAAGTTTCATGGGTGTGATCTTGTGCCAGATTAAGATTTTTTTTTGTTTTGCGGGGTAGGGAAAGGGAATAATAGAAATTAGACAAAAGTGTTTGTGAGAGGAATGCTCAGATGAAATGACCCAAATTTTGTAACCCTTTCCTAATGCTTGTCTGTTTCACGGTCTCAAATCTCTGTAGCCCTTGCATGTGGAATGATTGCACTTAGAAACTAATATTCTGGTTGGGTTTTTTTCCACTGCCTCTGCTCTTTAGCTGATTTTTCTTTGCATCTAGCTTTTGGGACATGTGGGGCTTATTGTAAGGCAGAAAGCCACATATGAAGTGCTCTGGCTGTCAGCAGGCTGGTTGACCAGATATTCTCGAATGTAGTTAGCGTTCAGTGATGTAGAACCCAACAGACCAGGGCTCACCGTGAGCCTGCTCTTTCTGCAAGCTGGCATTGTGTGCATATTCTTACAAGGTACCTGAAGATAATTTAGAAAAACAGACCTGGTGATAGAAACGTTAAATTGCAAAGTAACACATTTTATTTTAGCTGGTTATAGATCAGCATAGACAGGAATGAGCTTTGTGTTGCATCTTTTCTTTTCTTAGCAGACCTAAGGTTCATGTTTGCTTACATGGAGGTGGTCAAAACAGTAGCATATACTGTGACCTTTTGTAAACTTTCCCATAATCTTAGTAGCCTCAATCAGCTCAGTAAGTTCTAACACAGGAATCAAAACTGGTGCAGAAATTCAAATCCCAACTCATCAAAAGAATTCTTTTCATTGTATCACATTTGTTTCCTAGAGTAGTTAAAAGATGTTGAAGGTAACGTCAGCACAGGCATTTGGTGGCTTTGTTCCTAAGCATCTGCTGAACTGGATGGATTTAGACATAACTGTGTATCTGTACTGGTCATAGAACAATATTGAACAATCTCAACAGTGTGGAAGGAATAAATATTAAGAATAATGAAGGTTTCAGAGTAGCAGCCGTGTTAGTCTGTATCCGCAAAAAGAACAAGAGTACTTGTGGTACCTTAGGGACTAACAAATTTGTTTGAGCATAAGCTTTTGTGGGCTACAGCCCACTTCATCGGATGCATAGAATATTCTCACACCTCTTGTCAAACTGTCTGTAATGGGCTATCTTGATTATCACTACAAAAGTTTTTTCTCTTAATTAATTAGCCTCTTAAAGTTGGTAGGACAACTCCCACCTTTTCATGTTCTCTGTATGTGTATGTATATCTCCTTACTATATGTTCCATTCTATGCATCCGTTGAAGTGGGCTGTAGTCCACGAAAGCTTATGCTCAAATAAATTTGTTAGTCTCTAAGACTAATAAAGTTAATTTTCACTGTGGGGTATCTACTGTTTCTTCTGTGTTTTGACCTTAGAAGCTCTTATTGCATGTGATTTCCAAATATTTTAGCTGCAGAACAAACAGGAAGAGAGCAGGCTACTATGTGCAACATATAAACATTTTAAGAAAAACATAGCAGTGTGGGTAGTACTTATTGCTGTGTTACAGAAAAGTAAATTAAGCTTTTTTTGTCTGTTGCAGACCGTAAGCTTCCTTTGACAACTGCAGTTTCAATGGGAGAAGCAGAGCAAAGTACTACAGCGGACTCTGTAGACATACCAAAGGTCCAGATTCCTCCTCCAGCTCATCCTGCACCCGTACATCAGCCACCACCTATGCCTCATCGTCCTCCACCGCCTCCACCTTCCAGCTACATAACTGGGATGTCCACTACAAATTCTTACATGTCAGGGGAAGGTTATCAGAGTCTTCAGTCAATGATGAAAACCGAAGGACCAACCTATGGAGCTTTGCCACCAGCTTATGGACCACCAACTCACTTACCGTATCATCCTCACGTGTATCCTCCTAACCCTCCTCCACCTGTTCCTCCACCTCCGCCTACATCATTTCCACCCCCTAATATCCCACCACCTACTCCTGGGTACCCTCCTCCACCTACGTACAATCCTAACTTCCCACCTCCACGACTGCCTCCAACTCATCCACCTCCAGGGCTGGGAATGCCACCAGCCAATTATCCCCCTCCCACAGTTCCCCCTGGTGGACAACCACCAGTACCACCTCCAATACCACCACCTGTTATGCCACCTGTTGCAGGACTTGGACGTGCTACATGGATGAGATAGCATGAGAATTGTGTACAAATATCTTTTAATTTTGAGGAATAGTTTAAAAGGCAGAATAATTGAGCAGCGACCATATTGTAAAGATAAATAGGAAATTAATTTGTATAATCTAGATTCTGGTATAGTATATAAAGACATGGAACAGTGAAATGGAATCTGAGTTGACCTACTTGTAGTATTGTTAATGGCAAGATATATAGGCTTTTAATATAGACATGGCAGAGATAAAAATCTAAATTTATACATTTGATTTAAAACTAAATTGTCTGACTAAATTGTCTGGAGTTATTCCAGCACTGGATTACTTTGTACTAGTGACTTTAACCAGCCATATTGGCTCATTTATATCAGTAAGAAGTAAATTTTCTTCTAGAAATCAGTGCCTACTTTTGAGTATCAGAATAGTCAGATATCCTGTAGTTCCATCTAGAGTGTTAATGAAAATGAACTTTTTTTTTAAAGTAGCTCTCACAGCTACTTTATTTAATATGTATATATTTACAACCCCCAGCTGACATAAATCATTTTGAGATGTTTGCCTTGCTAATATTTTTGTTTTGGAATGAACTATCTTGAAAAATTAAGTATGTTTACACCTATTTGCAAATTCCTGTACATAAATATATATATTTTCTAAGTGTGAAAGTCTGAATGTAACAACATACTGTGATTTACACTTGGGTTATAAATAGGACTGCTTCATTCACTTGTACCCAAATAAAATTGAATCTGAATTTAATGGATTTTCCAAGTTATTTCAAAATCTTTTTTCCCCAGTAGCTCTACATAGTCTGTGTCCCTAAAATTACTGTTCATGTTTATACTGCTGCAAGAGGAAATCTTATTCTATGTAGGTGTTTTACACCTCAGACTAACTCACTGTAAGAATATTTCAGCAGGGTTCTATCAGAATTTCAAAGCATCACAGCTCACTTACAAAGAATGTACTTTATTTTATTCAACTGAAAGTATACACTATCACAATCTCATACTTCATTTTTACTAAAATATTTCAAATGAATGTTTTACACATCAAAAAAATCTCCCCTCGCCCCCAAGTGATTCAATAAAAGGTATAAATGCGTGCTAATTTCTAAAGATTTTGCTATGTGCACAACAGTGGGTGCTAATTTATTCCAGTTTCTTTTGTAAATCATATGCAGGAGGACTGTAAGATCACAGGTTTAACAGAAATCAAACTTCAAACTGATTTCCCAAAGCAGTTCAAATAGACTTTCCCCACATTATGAAAAATATACAATTTTATCACTTTACGGTCATTCACTTTGAAAAAGATCAGTAGTACTTTTTCCCCACCCAGTTTTTAAAAAGATAAAAGGTCACTTTAACACTGATTTATATCTAATAATATTTGGATAAAAATGTGCCATTCTCAAGGGTGGACTCAGCAGTCTTATTAAAGGTGCAACGCTCCTCCTGAAATTGGTTACACCACAGCATTTCAAAATGCCTGTTTCACTCAAAGAGAACTTAAGGGCCTGGTTCTGCTTTCCTAAAACAAGCAAAACTCCATTTGAAGTCAATGGAAGCTTCATTTGTCTCAGGGCTGCAGAATTTGGAGCCTCTAAATAGACTGGGGACAGTAGCCCCATGCATATCAACTTAATGGCCACCATTTTGGGGAGGGTTTCCCTCAAACTTACTATACAAAGTTTTTCAGGTCGTTTTCACAGTAGACCTAGAGCATAGTAAAGAGTGAATTGAAATGTGCATATAAAACATCTTTTTAGACAACTGAAAGTTTAGCACCCAAGTCATTCTGTAATGTCATTGAGTGTCTTTTTTCCCCCCAGGAAGACACTTCTTTTTTTAGCTCAAATGGAGCTAAATACAAAGAGTAGCAAACTTTAAAAAAAATACACGCAGCACTAACTTCCATGTACTTCTATAAAATCAATAATGCACATCTTGCATTTGGGGCTTATGCTGCCAAGTAGAATCATACAAAATATAGTTTTATCCTACTAGTGTAAAGGATCCTTCAGTGGTTTAACTAAAAAGACTGGCCCATACAACATGCCTCAGGTTTAGTGCTGTTTCCCCTTTAGTTAAGAGTTTGAGATCTGCAGATGAAACCAGAATATGGACAACGCTTCAAGCCAAAAAATGGCTTGTGATCGATATAGCTGATTAAGAGTAAATTTGGATGAGTAGGTCAGAGCCAGTAAGAGACAGGCTAGTTTTAGCTCTCAGTCCTGTTGAGAGGGAGGGATCATTAAATGCTTATTTGTTAGTCTAATCTACTTAGAGACCAGCAAGCACATTATCAATACTATCAACACTCTACAGGCTTTACTGGCAACACTTCTGCTGCTTTAGTTGAAATTTGCTGAAGTAAATCAATTCTGCTCCCTAACAATCCAGAATTTGGACACTGGCATAATTACAATGGCCTGTCAGGTAGATGGATTGAGCAGCCATATATACATTTTATAGCTCAGAGGGGAAATTAAAACTTTCTCTGCTGCCTTACTTTGGAAGGAAAAAATCATGTTTTTCCCCTCTCCTTTATATGAAGGAAACAGTTGAGCAAGAAAGAAAAGAAACTGATGGGTAATATAGACAGTAATAGGCTGAAAATGGTCAAAATGAAAAGCTAGGAAGAGGAAATTCAGAATGCTCTAGAGGTCAACTCTTAAAAGGTAACCAGTGTGCCATTTTCTAGGCTAGTTTCTGCCAGGCTACACAGACTGCATAAACCTAGTATAGAGTTACAGTTTGTCAGCTCAATAGTAGCTGATACAGCTGAGGTACGCTTTAGGGGGAAGTGAACTGCTGTTGAGGGAGTTTCTAATAACTCACTGATCTCAGCTACCAGGGCCCATTCTTATTCTACAGTGACTTACTGCTTACTTTTTTGTTTGTTTGTTTATATTCCTGTTTCTTTATTGCTCAATCCTGCAAATTCCTTACTCGGGCAAGTAGGCTCATTAGACAGTGGGACTATTCACTTGTGTTAGAACCTGCAGGACTGACAGTTATTTGTAGGTGCTTCATGCTAATCAGAGTCAAGAACTCAGCTAATGCAAAACAATTATATCTAATCATGACAACCTCCAACTGCATTTAAGTAACTGACTGATTTTTCTAAAGTGGCAACATCTGAAGTCATTAAAGCTTCAAACTAAGCACCAAAACCAATGCCATTTTTGAAGAGGTGGCATTGAATCTACATGCACCTATTAAGATTATTTTATTTTACACAGGCAGGTTTACTAACTGAGTCCAGTTTCCCGTAGACTACTGGAGGGGAAAGGGAAAGAACATCTCAGGAAATACAGGGCCAGATCTTGTGACAAGATGGAACCGAAAGGGGTCAACTCAACCTCTTACTACAGCTCCACAAGCAGCTACTCCACAATACCAAAATATGTCTCGTTATTTTTATATACAGCGGTTAGAAGGAAAAAACACTCCATTTTGGTTTAACAAAAATAAAGCTTAAATGGCAGCAACAGCCTCATTTGACAGCTTCTGTTGATATAGCATTTAGGCAACTTTGAATGGCTGTTGCTTTGATTACATCACAAAGTAACCAATTTTGTTCAGTATTTCAACAAGGACATTTAAAAAAATCCTTATAATGTGAGTGAATGTCAAGACAAACACTAGGATCCCAGAGAGAAACTCCTCCTGTTGAAACGGTAAGCCATATTGCTGGGAAAGCTGTCCTTACTTAAGTATTTAACAGTAAGAGCTTTACAAGAACAGTGTTACCATATTCATAGTGGATTGTGGCTAAATGACTTGAAATTATTCACATTATGACTGCAGTATCATTTGTTCCATTAAAATCACATCACTAGCAGCTGAAATGGAGGCTCAGGCTATTCTGCATACCTGATATGGACCTGTGTCATGGTCAATACGGTACAACATACAAGGTGCTTTCAGTGTTTTATCATTCCACGAAGTATTTTATATGACAGCTTTTGAAAATAGTTGCATATCATCCTCCAAAAATAAGGACCTCCAAGCAGTTTTAGCAGCTCAGTAAAGGGACAGCCAATAAGCCACCTGATTCTGATTCTTTTTTCCTTGGGAGAATCCAAAAATATGCTGCATAGAGCCACCTGCCTAGTTATGAATCAATAAACGAGCAGGTGGACAGAAGCAATACAAAATAACTTCTCCAGGTTAGGGTTCCATTTTTCCTCCTAGAAATTCTCTTGTTAGGTAATTCTACATAGAGACCATACAACAAAGCAGGTTTGCACTACAATACAAGTGACACAAGTCTGCGGTTATAGGATGGTTAACCCATTTAACATTGGTTCCAGATCATAGCCTGGAGGCTAAGCCTTTAGCTGCCATATTTACACTATAGACAGTTGCAAAAAAAAATCCAAACTGGCTGCTAGAAACAGAGCTCTCTTCCTCTCTGATTCTTTATAGAGTTGCTTCTAGTTTTCAGTGTGACGTTCCTACAATGGCCCCTTGAACTGGTTTCCTGAAAGGTGTTGCCTGATGGATGGTTTGGAACTTGCTGCATCACCCAACTTTCGCCAGACAACCTGTGAGAAAGGGGGGAAAGATTGCAGTTGATGAGCTACATTATTTGTCTGGAAGTCAAAATAGGCAGGTTTCCAAACCAGAGTTGCAGTTCTACACGTGACCATTAGATGGCACTTACGCACTAAATTACATGTTCTGCAGGGGATTAACTATAGTATTTGTATATTCAGGAATTTTAAAGTTTTTTTTAAACCCTGTTTTTTGACGGGGTGGGGCTAGGTAGGGCAAATTTGGAGCTAGCTCCTTAAATTTGTTCATGCTTTGGGTGGGGAAAGGAAGAAAATCCACAATGAACAGTTTCTGATCTTCCTGCCCAACATCACTTTTTTAAAAATTAAGTCATCAAAATAGTACATTCATATTTTCCATAAATAAAATCGTATCACATTTTTGCACTGATGTGCCATTCCAGTAGTTTTGAAACACATCATCACCAACCTATTCAAAAATTTTGCAGAGAGTTTTGCTTCCTCCGCAATTCTCGTGCACGAAAAAGGCCCCACTGATATTCTGCCTTGCAATATGGATTTCAAAGAGAATACGCCACAGGACTCCCTGCTATGGGAAACACTGCACTGTCAAGCAGAAAATCCTCTCAAACACGTGACTCTCAGCTTGAGCAATGTTTTAACAGCAATACAAAGCTCACTTTTCATCCACAGTGTGTACCCAAGTCATTTTTCTTATTAGATCATTCTGCCTGCAATAAAAAATAGATAGTAGAGCAGCAGTAGCAAGCAGCCACACCTCAGCCAGAGCAAAGTTCTGGCACAAATGCTCAGTTTATAATATGTAGCAACCTCTGTATACAATGTGGTTGCTAGGCCAAACATGTTAGCGGGTGCCAAAAATCATATGTAATCACACCTACTGGATTCAAACAAGAGGATTCTAATTCTGACATCAGATTATGGTCACTCAATTTCTATGACTTTAAATACCCTTAAACAAATAAATTAAGGCAAAAGGACTAACCTATGCTTTTAATCAACCATATAATTCTCAGGGACATCCAGGGGACCTCTGCCTACAAATCAAGATCAATACACAGGGCTGAAAATTGAAACCTCCTAGCCAGGTAAAGACAGTTGCATAACTGTCAATCAGCCCTAATAGGATAAGCCACTCTCTCACAGGAAATGAGTGGGGCAGGTGGTGTCTGTATCCTTTAAGGCAGCTCAGCCCTAGGTTTCTTCTGTGCAAATGCATCAAATTAAGTCTTCAGGTATTTGATATTTGGCTCCTGCCTGTACAGAATTTAGCGGAGCTTCAATTTAGTTTTATTGATGACTGAATTTCTCTGTGGGTTTCAAACAAGGCTGACACACAGAACAGATGCTACAAAACATTAGGCCCAAAATGACACTATAAAAATATTACAAATAAAAAGAGTTATTACATTGCACATTTCACGAACAATTGCTTTCTCCTTTTCACTCAGGTCTTCTTCATAGTTATCTTGCATTTGCCTGTCCAAATTTTCATGGACTTCAAGGACCTACAAACAAACAAATTGCCAAAATATTATACTTCTCAAAGATCAATTACATCTTCTGCAAGAACACTAGCTAGTATTTAAAATGACATGGCCTGCCACATCCCCAATCCTGTAAACTGCTGCTCCCACAAAGAGATGCATTCCCTTCAATGAGTGCAGCACTCAAGCCACGGACTATCAGGGACAGGAGCAGAGCTTTAGCACTTGTCTACACCTACTTTACCTACGTTGCTTTGAAACCGCTATAGTTAAAGCAGCGAGAATGCAGTTCTACCAGGTAAAGATGCTCATATCAGTATAGCTTAGTCCCATGAGTGCGCATGAATAAACTATACTGGTATAACACTCCATTATACCTGCATCCATATTAAGGGTTGTGCTGCTTTAACTATACCTGTAAACAAATCACACCCCTAACTAAAGAAGTTAAGTTGGTACAAAAAAACCTTTGTGCAAGAGTGGACCAGGCCTTCCAATGTAAACTCCTCAAGGCAGGGACTGTCTCCTCCTATGTGAATGAAATCAGTTTAATTCTCTCTCTTGTAACATCACATGTGTAAACGTTTGCAGGCCTGGGGGCCTTAGCCATTCATTTTCTCCTACTGTACCGGTGGGTCTTTTACACAGCAACAAGGGAGAGAAATGCATTTTCAAACAGGAAAATCTGGTTGGAAAAAAACAAAAATTGGCAGGGGGCTCAGGGAAAAGTGAGATATCTGAAGTTACTTGTAACTCATTTTCTTGACTCACTGCTTCCCATCCAGTTGACAATGTCTTATTAAAATCGCATTATTTTTATGTATAAAAACCTGATTTTAGATAATGCTTAGAGGTTGCTAAAAAGGGTTTTTCCTTTTCTCTGATGTCCAAATTGTAGGGTTCATGGTATTAAACCCACCTGCCTTTATAGGTGGAGACACCCAAAAATAGCACCAATATATTAAAAACCTTCTAAAATATTTTTAAATTAGCTTTTTCTGTCAAATCTGTTGCATGAATAATAGCACAGCATGGGAGGACACTAAACAGTCATTTTACTGACGTGTTTGGAATGACCTACATAACTCATTCATGGCTTTGTTACTCACACAACATGCTCAGACTGCACCTCAGACTCCTGGAAATAAGATTTTTAAACCACTCACCATGTTGCCTCTTTTTTATGCTAAAGGAATACACATACAACACATACACCCTTACAGCAGGTATATTTGTGTGTGCATAAGTGTAAGCATGCAAATGAACTACAGGATTAGATTCATTACAAGGATGGATTTCACTCATGAAGCATCCAGCACTGACCACTGCTAGAAACAGGATAGTAGCCTAGATTATTCATTGGTTAGTTCAAGCACAGAAATCCTGCTGTATGCTAAATGTTTCAGTTATAAAACTAGGTCATTCTCTTAGGGCCCTTAACCTACTTTTTAAAATGTACCAACCACTAGTTTAACCAATATATCTGGGACCAGTGGAATTTGTGCACAAACATTAACTTTACCTAGATTAACCTTTTTAATGCAGCATGTGAAAGACATACCAGCCCTGACAAATAAAATGTCTATTTTTCTATTAAAAAGAAATGAATTGATTAATTATAGATCCAGCTGGACTCACACTTTGAGTAAGCTTGTTTGGAAACAGTACGCCTCTGACTCTCAGCTGTGAAAGCAACACAACCTATACAATCAAATCCCAGTGCAGACCACCAGAAGTATCTTGCTATAAAGCAAACTTTGACTGTATCCACAGGGTAAATGTCCAGGGCAACTCTGGGGTAGATTAATTAAAACGTCCATATCTGATTCTATCAGTCAGCGATCTTTCAGGTACATGCAGGGCAGGCCAGAGGATTCAGGAGGCTTGGGGCAAACCAGTTTCGGGGGCCCCTTCCATAAAAAAAAGTGCAATACTGTACAATACTATATTCTCGTGGGGGTCCCTGCGGGGCCCGGCACAAATTGCCCAACTTGCTCCACACCCACGGGCGGCCCTGGGAAAAATAAATCTTCTGCATCTCAGCACAAACCCAATTTCGAGAAAACTTCTTTACAAAGTATCACTGGTTCTCAGCACCAGCTAGTGCTAAAAGGCACTAAAGCTCATTAAAAGGGTTGGACAAATATTTTCCATCAAAACTTTTTCTGGATCGAAAACTAGCGGTTTTTAAAAAGCAGAAAAAAATCACAGACAATGTCTGCTTTCTTTCAAAATTTGTTGTGGTTTTTTTAATTGAAAAGCTGAAATTAGTCTGCTAAAACCTGAATATGGTTTGGGGTTTCAGAAGTGTGTGGCCAAATATTTGCTGCTTGCTGTGTTTGATTGTTTAAAGAAACAATAAAAAATTCTGCTTAAAAAAAAAAAAAAAAAACTTTTGAACCACCTCAGCTTGTGACCAAACGCCTGAGCCCATCCAGTCAGATTTTTCCAGGTTTCTGATACTCTGATGGCTTCCTTGACTCATATCTGTCTCTATAACTTTGGGTTCATTTAGGTTAGAACATAAGAACAGTTATATTGGGTCAAACCAAAGGTCCATCCGGCCCAGTATCCTGTCTACTGACAATGGCCAATGCCAAGTGCCCCAGAGGGAGTAAACCTAAAGCTAATGATCAAATCATCTCTCTCCTGCCATGCATCTCCACCCTCTGACAAACAGAGGCTAGGGACACCACTCCTTACCCATCCAGGCTAACAGCCATTAATGGACTTAACCTCCATGCATTTATCTGTTTCCTAGAGACTGGCTCCATGGAGTCCCTCACAAACTGGGGACGGTTTCTGTGGGTTTGTCTTTAGTATAGACTATGTACATACTCCACAAACTGAGCATTTGAGCTTGTTCTAGAATCTGGGATGAGCCTATGTTGTGAAAACTGAAATGCTCAAAATAGCACACGCATGTGAATGGACACAGGGTGATAAAATTAAATTAACCCAGGGGTTCTCAAACTGGGGGTCAGGACCCCTCAGGAGTCACGAGGTTATTACTGGGGGTTGCGAGCTGTCAGCCTCCACCTCAAACCCCGCTTTGCCTCCAGCATTTATAATAGTGTTAAATATATAAACAAGTGTTTTTAATTCGGGGGGGGGTCGCACTCAGAGGTTTGCTATGTGAAAGGGGTCACCAGTATAAAAGTTTGAGAACCACTGAATTAAACCCTCTGAGGCCTCAGGGATTGCAGGGGAGGGGATCCCCCATGGTAGGGTTGGGAAGGATATTGCTCCTCATGTGATCCCTCCCGCAGTGGCTAATTTTAAATGAAGCTACCCTCCCCTGACATAAATCTCCCTATGGCACTGAAACTAAATATAGACTGTAATTTGGCATTTGAGAAGTGAAAGGGATGGTAGCCCTAATGGAAAAGCTAACAGTTTGGCTCTTCTCCAAGCCTCAAACTGCTGAATGAGCTTTAGGGTAGGGAAGGCTGTGCCTCTCCAAACAGCCTGGCCCTGCCCCCATCCGACCCCCACCCACTTCCTGCCCCCCGACTGCCCACTCCTCTCAGAATCCCTGACCCATCCTGCTCCTCTTCCCCTCACCATCCCCCAGAGATCCCTACCCCTAACCACCACCCCGGGACCCCACCCCTGCTCCCTGTGCCCTGACTGCCCCGACCCCTATCCACTCCCTCGAGTCCTGATAGACCCCTGGAACGCCCATGATCCAACCCACTCCATTCTCTGATTGCCCCCCCAACCTCTGCCCCCTCTCTATTCCCTCCCTATCCCCAGAACTCCCTACCCCTTAGCCCACCCACCCCCCCGGCTCTCCCCTCACCCGGAGCCTCAGCGCATCCAGGAGCTTCACTCCACAGCAGCGGCGTGACTCAGGCAGGGTCCCTGAGCTCCACCCCGCTCACAGCCATGTGGTAAGGGGGCGGGGCTGTGAGCTCCAGGCTGAGCGGAGGGAACTCAGGCCCCGCTGGAGCTTGCAGCCCCACCCCCTTATCATGCAGCTCTGAGCGGGGCGGAGCTCAGGGACCCCGCCGCAACTGTGGAGTGAAGCTCCTGGATGCGCTGAGGCTCCGGGAGAGGGGCGGAGGCGGGTCAGGCTGGGGCCGGGGCGAGAGCCTCAGCCACTCTCGTGAGGGCCCCTGTGGAGCCCGGGGCCTGGGGCAAATTGCACCACTTGCCACCCCCTCTGGGCGGCCCTGGGTACATGAGTCTCAAAGGGAGAATATTTACTATATTTTCTATTACTTCAATTTAAATTTAAATTACATTCCCCCTAGCAGAGCTGGATTAATGAACAGTGGGCAGGTAAGGAGGTCAAAGGTGCATGTTAAATTCATTTATCACATGGTTCTGTAACATATAATATGGCACACGCATTTCACCTCAGTGAATGGAGCTACACTGATTTACACCAGCTGTGGATCTGACCCCAAAGAAGCTTACAAATATACATGCACACAACCACCGGACTAAACCCTCAGCTGCTACAAATCAGTGCATGCTATCTAGAAATCTGACTCATGGTGTTGTCTCTCTCTCTCTCTCTGTCTCACACACACACACAAACACACATTAGGAATAATTTCATCCACAGATGAAATGCAGGTATAGTTTAGGATGGAGCCTAGCAACTGTTCCCAAGGAATCCATTTTGAAGCACTTGGAGGAGAAGAAGGTGATCAGGAACAGTCAACATGGATTCACCGAGGGAAAGTCATGCCTGACCAACCTTATTTCCTTCTATAATGAGATAACTGGCTCTGTGGATATGGGGAAAGCAGTGGATGTGATATACCTTGACTTTAGCAAAGCTTTTGATATGGTCTCCCACAGTATTCTTGCCAGCAAGTTAAAGAAGTATGGATTGGATGAATGGACTAAAAGGTGGATAGAAAGCTGGCTAGATTTTCGGGCTCAACAGGTAGTAATCAATGGCCTGATGTCTAGTTGGAAGCCGGTATCAAGCGGAGTGCCCCAAGGGTTGGTCTGGGGCCAGTTTTGTTCAACATCTTCATTAATGATCTGGATGATGGGATGGATTGCACCCTCAGAAAGTTTATGGGGGGATTACAGTAAACTCAGGGGAGAGATAGATACACTGGAGGGTAGGGATAGGATCCAGAGTGACCTAGACAAATTAGAGGTTTGGGCCAAAAGAAATCTGATGAAGTTCAACAAGGACAAGTGCAGAGTCCTGCACTTAGGGCAGAAGAATCCCATGCATCGCTACAGGCTGGGGACCGACTGGCTAAGCGGCAATTCTGCAGAAAATGACCTGGAGATTACAGTAGACGAGAAGCTGGATATGAGTCAACAGTGTGCCCTTGTTGCCAAGAAGGTTAACGGCATTTTGGGCTGCATTAGTAGGAGCACTGCCAACAGATAGAGGGAAGTGATTATTCCCCTCTATTCAGCACTTTTGAGGCCACATCTGGAGTATTGCATCCAGTTTTGGGCCCCCCACTACAGAAAGGATGTGGTCAAATTGGAGAGAGTTCAGTGGAGGGCAATGAAAATGATTAGGGGGATGGGGCACATGACTTATAAGGAGAGGCTAAGGGAACTGTGTTTATTTAATCTGCAGAAGAGAAGAGTGTGTGTGTGTCGGGGGGGATTTGATAGCAGCCTTCAAATACCTGAAGGTGGGGTTCCAAAGAGGATGGAGCTAGGCTGTTCTCAGTGGTGGCAGATGACAGAACAAGGAGTAATGATCTCAAGCTGCAGTGTGGGAGATGTAGGTTGGATATTAGGAATAACTATTTCACTAGGAAGGTGGTGAAGCACTAGAATGGGTTACCTAGGGAGGTGATGGAACTTCCATTCTTAGAGGTTTTTAAGGCTGGCTTGACAAAGCCCTGGCTAGGATGATTTAGTTGGGGTTGGTCGTCTTTGCGCAGGCGGTTGGATTAGATGACCTCAGGTCTCTTCCAACCCTAAACTTCTATGATTCTATGATCTGTCAACAGCACAGAACCATTTAGGTCAGGAAACAAAGAATGTCACCATATCCAGAAACTACAGGAGAAATACATATAGGCAGAATGGGATTGTAGTGTGAGTGGTCATGTCTCCCTCTGTTGGTAGTACCAGCAACTACACAGCCTGCTCAAATGTTAAAGGCCTTTAGTTTTTTAGTGCTGGAGGCCCTAGTCCTGATCCCCACAGACATCTATGTGATGTGTATGTAGCCATGGTTCACTATACAGTGACACCATCAGACTGGAATGTCTATGGATCTTAGATACTCAGGACAAGGAAAAACATGTACCACACCAGCCTAGTACATGTCAAGTGAATTTCTCCTTCCAGAGGCTGGCCCTAGTGACTTTACCACTTCCTACCAAGTCAAAAGTTTTCCTTTACCTCAAGTGGTAGGGTTCCAGTTTCGACCCACAGGGACAGATCAGGTGTCTATATGTGTATGAAATCACAGTTTGTTACAGAATTACATAAAATGCTCCCTACTCTTATGAGAACTGCCACAGGATTTTCAATGACCAGAAGTGTATAAGACCTTTGGTATGTATCTCATTCTGAAGTGGCACCCAAAGCTTCCTAATGCCACCTTGGGGCATTGGTTCAGTCAGAACTGAGGAACTCAAAAGGTAACAAGCTTGTAGTATTGTGATTTTTCCTTGCAGGTCTCCCAACCAAAAGCTAGCCACACTTGAACTTGCTTAGCTGGTAAGTGTGTGACAAGGTAATGGCTTGAGGTGGCATGGCTGCTGGTCAGTAATAATCTGGCTGAATAGTTCTCTTCCATCTTTGATTACTATGATTCCATCTTAGAGAAAATGCCAGATGATGTTTCTACAGTTGTTGTACGCAGGAGAAATGCAACATGTGGGTTGAATGCAGACCTACCTTCATAGCATGCACCACAGCCTCCGGTTTCTGACCCACAGGGACATATCCTGCCACCGGAGAGGAAGCAAGATCAGGAGCCATACGAGCTGGGCCCTGTTGAAACAAGAAGTAAAAAACATACTTTAAGTATTTTTAACTGAGTTCTTTCAATGAGAGGAAGAAAATACCTAAGAAATCAAAACTGCATCAATACTACCTCAAATCTAACTCTCCACCAGCCTTAGGCAAAGACAAACGCTTTATCTGCAAACAAAAGCTACACCATTTTAACTTGAAGCAGTTCTTAAACTGAATTTAATTAAACCAGTGCAAACCCCTATGTGGACACACACCAGCTGACTCTTTTGTAGCTTATTCATCTAGGCCAAGTGTCAACCAATTTAAGGGTTTCCCCATAGGGACTTGTACCAGTTTAGCTAAACCAGTTCAAGAAACAATTTTAGTTTAATTGGTGAAACTTCTGTGCATTAGACAAAGCCAAAAGAGTTCTCTAACCTTTCCATAGAGAAAACATTGCAAATGTGATAACTTTCAGGCATCGCCTGGCTTTTACTAAGACGTTATAGAGCATCTGGCATGAAAATAATAGTTGGCATCAGTTTTTATTGGTTTCTTGGCAACATTTTCAAATGGGCATCATGTACCCATCTTCAGCTATAAGAAGGATTGGATGGTAACCTAAAGATAAACAGATGTCCAAACTTGATGGTGGTGGGGATTATTTCCAAAACATGCTCTCTAGTTCAACTGTGTTTAGGATTCCATGGGGAAAGATATAAAAATTGCTATTTTCCTAAGAATTCAAGTATGCAAACAGCTTGATAAACACTTTTGATATAGGCTTTCCTTTCCAAGGTCTCTCTCTTGAATAACACAAGATACAATATCCTTATTCAGCGAGATGCACTCCTCCTGTCCTTCCTATTTGTGCATTTGCATTGTAATACTCGGAGAAACCAACAATAAATCCATTGACAAACTCATATTTAGTCTTCACATCCCATAGGAAACACAAAGAACGATTATTCTGTTGGAGGGTGAAAATAAATTAGGATGACAGAGTGATGTGTAGCACCATCACAGGAATGCTTTGCCCAGACAATGCATGTGGGTCTTCATTACCATCTTTTCTAAGATTAAAAAAACAGTGTCTTTTTTATACATCATTTTTATACATCATTTTTTATACCAAGCAGAGGCCAGTGGGTTGTTCTTATCTCTCCTGCATTTCAGCTGTGAGCCCCAACTTTCCATGTTTTACTTTTCCAAGTGTTTTGTTTTTATTTTTTAAAATGTTCATCTCCATGTGATAAAGGAACTGGATTTGGCCCAGTTTGCTGGCCTCTGGATAATGAGACAGGATGGCCAGGGATTCTTTCATGTCTAGACCACTGATCTGAATTTAACCAAGTTATGGACCTAAAACCGTCTTCCCCGATGGTTGTTCTGAGGCCTTTGTGAAATGATTTGGTGGCCCACACCTCACTTTCTATTGGACAGGTGAACGCATCAGAGAAACCAGCATTAGAATTAGCAGCTTTGTGGGAAATCTCAAAGGAGAATTAATAGGTTGTAAAAGCATGGAGATAAGGCTACCATTGTATTCTGCATTGAATCCCTCCAGCACAGAGTTGGATCTCAGTGTGGGGATAAATGAAAAATTCATTTCTCCCACCAGGGTTGTGAATGTTGTGTAGCTAAACAGAGAACTTTCATCTTCAAGGCGGTCAAGCCAATTCTTTTAACAATAAATGATAAAGGAGGGGAAACGCAAGTGAGTGATCCACTTAATCCAGAGCTGCCAACAAAGAGTATTCAGTAGGATCTTGGATGGAGATCTGCTAAATGCTCTTGGAAGCCTGCAGAATCAGTCTTCAATAAAGGTCAAATGCATCAATATATGTATCATTCTCCCAACCTCTAGCTTCAAAAACACCACACTTTTCTTCTTAATACAACTTAGATCTTAATCTCATGACAACTAAAAGCAGAAGAATTGGGACTCTGTGGCCATAAATCCCTCCCAAAGCTCCCCTTGACTAGAAGATATTAACATACAGTCCTGCTGATCATTACAAGAGGAATCTTCATTATCACCCTGGAAATATAAACAAGGCTTTCTAACTACAATCCAGTAGAGTAAAGGTCTCCCACAAGAGGCAGCAAAATGGACACGCCTTTCCACAATAGCATCTTTCTCTCTTCCTATGTCAGGCATTGATAGTTCTACTACCTTGAGCTATGACTGTAACCACTCTTAAAACTAATATGGGAGACGAGTATGAGGGAAACATGAGCCATAAAGAACAGAGAGAAACGGTTTCCAAAACATGTGATCATGCCCAATTGCTCACTGCACTCACATGAAAAAAAAAACCCACTATTATTTTTCTACAACACCCTCACAGTTGCATTTGATTTAAAGACAAATTGTATATTTTGGATCATTTCAAAAATACATACACATTGGGCCAGATTCTCTGCTGGTGTCAATGGCAGTGGAGCTGTACCCATTTACGGCAGCAGATAATTTGTCCTTAAAAATACAATGTCATACATTTAACATACAATGTTAAATGATGGAAACGTAACAAAGAAAAGGGGCCCGCTTCTGCCTAAACATAGCCTTACTCTGGGATGGCTTCCTTTCCAAGACAAATATGATCATGGATTCTCAGGTTAGGCTTGGTGTTAATAAGTATTATTTGTATGGCAATGTCAGTGGGGAAACCCCTTTACAGATGAAATCCTCAACCCAAAGAGCTCATAAACTAAGTGAAGAATGTACAAATGCAGGAAAGAGGAAAGCAGGACACTAAAAGCAGTGTGAATGAGCAGCAAAGGGTTTCACAAAGCAAGTCTTCAGGATGGGTTTTGAGGAGGAGAACATGTAAATAGGGAGACCTGGGATGCATGTGGTGTATTGAAAACTGTTTTAAATATTACATGCTATCAAGTGTAAGGGGTTTCCTGGTCCTACTGGCAAGCTAGGGGGCCCTGTAGAGAAGCATGTGATCCGAATCAGTCTGCAAAGAGCCAGACTAGAGCGAGGTGAGGTGACTTGTGCGTTGCTGCCTTCAGAAGCAGCCTGCTTTGCCTCTCTCTCTCTCTCTCTCTCTCTCTCTCTCTCTCTCTCTTTGGTTCTTGTGGTCAGGGTTCTGGATTTGAAGAAATAAAGTAGTGTTAGGTTGCAACCCTCCAGAATAAGCGATTTATATGTTTGTATCTAACTTCTCTGTTCGTGTGCTGTGAACATAACATTGAAAAGGGAGTTTTGGGCACAGGAGGCAGCACCAAAGAAGGCACAAAGGTGGGAGTGGAGGGAAAACACGAAAGGGGCATCAACTTGACAGAGTGAAGTCATCAAGGAGAAAAATCAGAGGAGACAAGAATGGATAGGGGGATGGAGAGCTGGTTGTGTAAGTTCCTGAAGGTGAGGAGGAGCATGAATTTCATAAGAAGTGAGAGGGGGAAAGCCAGTGCAGGGATGTGAAAAACAGGTAGATTTAGTCAGAGTGAAAAGTTTTGGGAGGAAGGATGATGTGGTTAGGAATCTGACTTGGGACCCCAGGGTTCAATTCCCCACCCTGCCACAGATTTCTGGTGTGATCTTGGGCAAGTCACTTAGTCTCTCTGTACCATAGTTCCCTGCCTCTTAAATGGGAATATTAGCACTGGCCTACCTCACAGGATAAATACATTTAAAAATAATGAGATGCAGATACTATGGTAATGCGGGCCATATAAGTACTTAGCTAGAACCACAGTGGCTTTCCGGGCTGGAGTGAGTGCCAAGGAAGCCCAAGAAGAGGTGTCTGTAGTAATCAGAGTGATAGGTGACCAGGGTCTTGGCAGGAGGAATGGCCAGATCTGGGGGATGTTGTAGAGGAAAAACTGGCAAGATTTACTGATAGCAACAATCCGGGGAGAAGTGGAAGGAGTCAGAGATAACCCCAAGATTGCAGCCCCACTCTGCAGGAAGGATTGTGGAATTGCCAACAGCAGGAGAGCAGGGAAGGAGGGGCCAAGAAGGAAAGATGAGGAGCTGCATGTCATCCAGCAGCAAGAGCATAAGATGAGATACTGGGGAGAGTGAGAGAGTCAGAGATATGACTGGATGGAAACCAAAAGGTCAGGAGTATGGAGGGAAAACTCAGGCCATCAGCACAGAGGTGGTAGTAGAAGTCTTGTGACTGGAGGAGATTAGCCATATTATCTGAAGGGCTGTTGTACTCTGCTATTTCTGCAGCTCCCATCTCCACAGTAATTTAAGCTCATACTGCTCTTGTTTCTCTCTTACGCCACATTCCTTTATTTCCTCCTTACCCTTTTATAGCAAGGGTCACAGTATTGAAGCAGCCCACTGCAACCCAGCCACAAACAGGTTAATCTATTTATCGCCTTAACAAGCGGACACAGTCTACACAGACAAGGAATGCTACATTCTGCGTTGTGAGGCTCGTATCAGTCTGAATTTCTTCTCTTCTGTTGGTTCTCTTGGATGTGTACACTGCATTAGTCAGAGGTCTTGCTGACTTAGCCACTTGCTAGATTTTCATATCAGTCTGTAATTGAAGCTGGAGACATTCCCCACCCTGTCATGGGACCTGTGGGCTGTTTTCAGAGGTTAATAAAGAATAGTTCACAAAACAAACAGGATGTGACTATTTTTATATTTAAACTGATGAAAAATACACCCTTTCTGCCTCATCTCTCTACTGAGCACAGAACAAGTGAATAAGAACCTAAGTCATTACTAGATGCTAAACTTCTCACTCTCTTTGGTCCAGGTGGGCTTTAATGGCTTTAATCCTGATTTACATCTATATAAATGAGAGCAGAATCTGGCCCATTAAGTTCTATGGTATAGTAGGTAAGTCCATGTGCCAATTTAGCAGGACAACAATTGCAAATTTCTGTTGCATCAGTGGCTTCAAGTTGTTGATTTTGTGAACACATTATATAATAGCCATAGGCTCGCTCCTACCATTCCTTCACAGAATCTAAGTGTCAACATCACCCATGTGGAGAAAGGGGTTCTAAATGATGACTGGTTAGAAATGTACATTTTTCTGGGGTCCCACAGTGCAGGGGCAAGTTGCCAGTTCTCTTATTTAGGATTATTTTATCAGAATGTTCAGGATTCATTAAATCCTCAAAATGTTAAAAGCCGGGAAGACAGGGGAGACGGAGTCTAGATTTTTTTTATATAAATTCTGGCAGTCAAAAGGAACAGAAGAATTGTGATGAGCAACTTTTCCAACATTTCTCAATGGATTTGAAAAAGACAGGAGATCTCATTCTTCTTAGTTCATTACTCTGAGTGTGAATGCTATATCCATTTAACAGCCCCTTCCTCTGCCCACCCCAAGTCACTATTTCAGTTCCGAGATGTCTAGTCCTGAACTGCCAGGAATTGTGCTACTGGCTCCCGAACAGATCAGCTAGCCTTCAGAATCAGAATGAAAGCTTTTAAAAGGGTTTTGCTCGACTGGACAGTCATGGTCCACAGAGATCCCAGGAGCTGAGAACTTTTCAAATAGAGAACTTTTAAGATGGTTAATAATGAAATGGAGCTTGTAGCCACATTTCAAAGCTTCGGAATGTCACGTCTTTTTATTGCTTTCTATTACTACTGATCACTGATTTAAAAAACAAGCAGAATTTTGAACATAAACCCTGATTTTAAAAAAAAAAGCCCAGTCAAATAGTTCAAACAGCAGTAAAACAAGGATAATTGTGATCACATGGGATGCTGTGAAGTGTTGATTGCCATGTGACTGATCAAAGAAAACTACAAGTGAAATAGGCAGGTATCCCCATACAACTCACATAAAACAAAAGTGGATAGATTTTGGTTTGTCACTGATTGATAGGATCCTAGCGGGAGCGGGAAAGAATCCGTTGATTGTCCTTCATGTGGGAACGAATGATACAGCTAATTACTCGCTGGACTGTATCAAGGAGGATTATGCCAGACTGGGGAAGACGCTCAAAGAAATCGAGGCTCAGGTGATCTTCAGTGGGATTCTGCCGGTTCCTAGAGCAGGGCGACGAAGGAGTGACAAGACTATGGCGATCAACAGATGGCTCAGGTATTGGTGTTACAAGGAGGGCTTTGGGATGTACGGTCATTGGGAAGCGTTTACGGACAGACAACTGTTCGCTCAGGATGGACTTCATCTAAGTAAGGAGGGAAATAGAATTCTAGGATGGAGGCTCGCCGACCTCATCAAGAGAGCTTTAAACTAGGAAGTTGGGGGAGATGGTTGGGAGATGTTCAGGAGATCTCCACGCCAGAATATAACCTGGAGAGGGAAGTAAACAAAGTGAGAGGGGATACCCTTGCGGACCAAAGAATTGATCCAAGGAAGAATAGTGGAGTAGAAACCAGATTAACGGGTGATGCTGGTGGTAGAAGGTCTGTGCACGACGGGGGAAAGAATGTCATTGACGCTAAACGCCAAAAATTAAAAGGTTTGTACACTAATGCGAGGAGCCTAGGTAACAAGATGGAGGAACTGGAGCTACTGGTGCAGGAAGTGAAACCGGATATTATAGGGATAACAGAAACCTGGTGGAATAGTACTCATGACTGGAGTACAGGTATTGAAGGCTATGTGCTGTTTAGAAAAGACAGGAAGAAAGGCAAAGGTGGTGGAGTAGCCTTGTACATCAACGATGAGATTAACTGTAATGAAATAAGAAGCGATGGAATGGATAAGACAGAGTCTGTCTGGGCAAAAATCATACTGGGTAAAAAAGCAACTAGAGCTTCCCCTGAGATAGTGCTTGGGGTGTGCTATAGACCGCCGGGATCTGATTTGGATATGGATAGAGACCTCTTTAATGTCTTGAATGAAGTAAACACAAAGGGGAAATGTGTGATTATGGGAGACTTCAACTTCGTGGATATAGACTGGAGGACGAGTGCTTGCAAGAATAATAGGGGTCAGATTTTTCTGGATGTGATAGCGGATGGATTTCTTCATCAAGTAGTTGAAGTACCTACGAGAGGGGATGCCATTTTAGATTTGGTTTTCGTGAGCAGTGAGGACCTCATAGAAGAAATGGTGGTAGGGGATAACCTTGGTTCGAGTGATCATGAGTTGATTCAGTTCAAACTAGATGGAAGGATAAACAAATGTAGATCTTGGATTAGGGTTTCGATTTCTCGAGGACTAATTTTAAAGAGTTAAGGAAATTAGTTAGGGAAGTGGATTGGACGGAGGAACTTGCGGATTTAAATGTGGAGGAGGCCTGGAATTACTTTAAGTCGCAGCTGCGGAAATTGTCGGAAGCCTGCATCCCAAGAAAGGGAAAAAAAACCATGGGCAGGAGTTGTAGGCCAAGCTGGATGAGCAAGCAACTCAGAGAGGGGATTAGAAGAAAGCAGAAAGCTTACAGGGAGTGGAAGAAAGGCGGGATTAGCAAGGGAAGCTACCTTGGTGAAGTCAGAACATGTAGGGATAAAGTGAGGAAGGCTAAAAGCCGCATTGAACTGGACCTTGCAAAGGGAATCAAAACCAATAGTAAAAGGTTCTACAGCCACATAAATAAGAAGAAAACAAAGAAAGAAGAAGTGGGGCCGCTATACACTGAGGATGGAATGGAGGTTAAGGACAACCTAGGCATGGCCCAATATCTAAATAAGTACTTTGCCTCAGTTTTTAATAAGACTAGTGAGGAGTTTAGCAATGATGGAGGGATGATAAACGGGAATGTGGATATGGAGGTGGATATTACTGCAACTGAGGTAGAGGCCAGACTTGAACAGCTTGATGGGACAAAATCGGAGGGCCCGGACAATCTCCATCCGAGGATATTAAAGGAACTGGCGCGTGAAATTGCGAGCCCGTTAGCGAGAATTTTTAAGCAATCGATAAACTCGGGGGTTGTGCCGTACGACTGGAGGATTGCTAACGTAGTCTCTATTTTTAAGAAAGGGAATAAAAGTGATCTGGGTAATTATAGGCCTGTTAGCTTGACATCTGTAGTATGTAAGGTCTTGGAAAAAATTTTAAGGGAGAAAGTAGTCAAGGACATATAGGTCAATGGTAATTGGGACGAATTGCAACATGGATTTACTAAAGGTAGATCGTGCCAAACCAATCTGATCTCCTTCTTTGAGAAGGTGACGGATTATTAGATAAAGGAAATGCGGTAGATCTAATTTACCTCGATTTCAGTAAGGCGTTTGACACGCTTCCTCATGGGGAACTGTTAGTTAAATTGGAAAAGATGGGGATGAATATGAAAGTTGTAAGGTGGATAAGGAACTGGTTAAAGGGGAGACTCCAGCGGGTCGTATTGAAGGGTGAACTGTCAGGCTGGAAGGAGGTTACTAGTGGAGTCCCTCAAGGATCGGTTTTGGGACCGATCTTATTTAACCTTTTTATTACTGACCTTGGCACAAAGAGCGGGAATGTGCTAATAAAGTTTGCGGATGACACAAAGTTGGGGGGTATTGCTAACACGGAGAAGGACAGGGATACTATTCAGGAAGATCTGGACCACCTTGTAAACTGGAGTAAGAGTAATAGGATGAAATACAATAGTGAAAAGTGCAAGGTCATGCACTTAGGGATTAATAATAAGAATTTTAGATATACGTTGGGGACGCATCAGTTGGAAGCAACGGAGGAGGAAAAGGACCTTGGGGTATTGGTCAATAGCAGGATGACTATGAGCCGCCAATGTGATACAGCTGTTAAAAAAGCAAATGCGATTTTAGGATGCATTAGGCGAGGTATTTCCAGCAAGGATAAGGAGGTGTTAGTACCGTTATATAAGGCGCTGGTGAGACCCCATCTGGAATATTGTGTGCAGTTCTGGTGTCCCATGTTCAAGAAGGATGAATTCAAACTGGAACAGGTCCAGAGACGGGCTACTAGGATGATCCGAGGAATGGAAAACCTGCCTTATGAAAGGAGACTCAAAGAGCTTGGCTTGTTTAGCCTGGCCAAAAGAAGGCTGCTGGGGGATATGCTTGCTCTATATAAATATATCAGAGGGTTTAACGTTAGGGAGGGAGAGGAATTATTTAAGTTTAGTTCTAATGTAGGCACGAGGACGAATGGGTACAAACTGGATATTAGGAAGTTTAGACTTGAAATTAGACGAAGGTTTCTAACCATTAGGGGAGTGAAGTTTTGGAACAGCTTTCCGAGGGAAGTAGTGGGGGCAAAAGACTTATCTGGCTTCAAGACTAAGCTGGATAAGTATATGGAGGGGATGTTATGATAGGATAGTTTAATTTGGGCAATTGATCTTGGATTATCACCAGATAAGTCTGCTCAATGGTCTGCGGGGAGATGTTGGATGGGATGGGAACTGAGTTACTGCAGAGAATTCCTTCTTGGGTGCTGGTTGGTGAGTCTTGCCCACATGCTCAGGGTTTAGCTGATCGCCATATTTGGGGTCGGGAAGGAATTTTCCTCCAGGGCGGATTGGCAGGGGCCCTGGAGGTTTTTCGCCTTCCTCTGCAGCGTGGGGCATGGGTCGCTTGCTGGTGGATTCTCTGCAGTTTGAGGTCTTCAAATCAGTTTTGAGGATTTCAATAACTTAGTCCTGGATTAGGGGTTGTATAAAAGTGGATGGGTAGGGTTCTGTGGCCTGCCTTGTGCAGGAGGTCAGACTAGGTGATCATATTGGTCCCTTCTGACCTATGAGTCTATTTTGTTTGTGACTTGATTTGCTTTGCTCTGTTTGGATTTATTTCTAGGTGTTTCTATGGCACCCTAGGTATCTGGGAGTTTCATATACATTCATGAATTTATCATAGGAGGTAGGGAAATAATATTATCCCTACTTTACAGATTAGGAACTGAGGCACACTGAGATGCAGTGACTTGCCCAAGTTCACACAGGAATTCTGTGGCAGAGTCAGAAACTGAACCCAGAACACTGGAATCTGACTCTAGTGCCTTGATGCAAATCTCAGTCTTCTCTGTTGTGCATGGTTCTTCTATTTTGCATGAGAAAAAGGATTAATAACAAGCTGGCTGACTTTCTGTCACATGTTGGGGGTAAGAATAGCTCAGTGGTTTGAGCATTGGCCTATTAAACCCAGGGTTGTGAGCTTAATCCTTGAGGGAGCCATCTGGGGCAAAAATCTGTCTGGGGATTGGTCCTGCTCTGAGCAGTAGGGGGTTGGACTAGATGACCTCCTGAGGTCCCTCCCAACCCTGATAGTCCATGTTTGGTTAAAAAAATCCTAGAGACTTGATAGGAATCTCAACCTACAGGAAATATTTTTCCAACACTACACCATCACACATTATACTACTTATCCTTTTCCTCTTTCCCTTTCTCTGAGGTACATTAGCTACTAAGGAAGCAATCATTGGTATACGTGGAGCTTCACTATATTCACAAGTGCAATGTAAAGTCAGTTGATACAGTGGCTTATGAAATGTGAGTGTATGTCAGAGGTTCTCAAACCCCCTCAGGGGGTCGCAAACTGTCAGCCTCCACTCTAAACCCCCTCTTTGCCTCCAGCATTTATAACGGTGTTAAATATACCAAAAGTGCTTTTAATTTATAAGAGTGGTTGCACTCAGAGGCTTGCTATGTAAAAGGGGTCATCAGTACAAAAGTTTGAGAACCACTGGTGTATGTGATGGTGATCATGACCACATGCAGGGTGTAAAAGTTACATATAAAACTGAAGACTCACTCACTGAGACCTGATTTGCATACATGTACAATCATTCATTTTGTAAGTGCAAATGGATGTGCCTGCAAGTATTGCTGGAGCAATCAGGGAAGCCCACTAAATACTTGGCCCCAGAAACACAAACACCCCAGGAGATTGTGTTGTCTCAGTGCTAGCAACTAAATTAAATCTGCATTTACCAGATTATACAGCAATTAATGAAACTTTGCAAACGCATGCCATAAACACAAGGCACAATAAAGGTAAAATAATCCCAAAAACTACTACCACCACTTTCTTAGCTTCAATTGATTCATTCAGAAATGGAAACTGAAATTTCACAGTTCAGCTTTAACACATCATCAACCACCCACCGAGTGGCAACTCCAAGAGATCTTGCTGAAAATGTTCCCCTCCTTTGTCTTACCTATCTTGCTAGGGAAAAAAGGAGCCCATTTTGGGAGCATATCAGACCAGGAGCTGTGCTACATGCAGAAAAGCCACCTTACTGAACTGAAAACCCTGCTCAGTAGGGTTCAGGCAGGATCCAAAACGAGGAGAGATGGGGGACATCTATTTGAGCCTATGTCCATTTTTTTCTGTTTTATTAGGCTGCTCACAAGATTTAGTCCTTACACTGATATACAAAAGGCCTAGAGACAGACTCCTTGAGGATCGGAAATAAGGTTACTATCGTTGGTCTCAAAAATTCTTTGGGTACTTCAATATAAATATCATCGTTAGCATCTATTTGATGAATCTGTGGAAGCTGTCAGTTCGGAGCTGGGACTCGCACATGCCTTTCTATGCTATGCGACCACAGAAGGGTTAAACTTGGAAAGAAGAGCCAGTGCAATGTATATTCCAAGCATGACATGACTCTGAGAAGACATTTCCCCCTCCCTTCGAAGCCCCTTTCTCTCTTACTGTATATAGTCATGCCTGGAGCACACTCCTGCCTCTGCTATGCAGTGCATATAAGGAGGACCAATTCCTCTTGTGATAGCATCACCTGAAGACACTCAGATTAAGTGTCTCCCAGGAGGGGAGATTGGTTAACAACCAATTACAGGTGCTTTTTTTGACCAACTTTAGCCCTTTTTTTTTTTTTTTTTTTTTTTTTGCCATCCTGCTGTTCGATGCATCATTCTCTAATCCCATTATCTCCTTTCCTGTCTCTGAGTAGAGCATCCACGAATGTGCCAGTTTATTTGGAATTGTTCTGAACAGTTATCTTCCCAGTTTGTCTATTCACCAGCGTGGCCACTGACCCACAGTAATGGTAGGGCCGTCAACCCTCCAGGATTGGCCTGGAGTCTCCCAGAATCAGCATCCATCTCCCTTCCTACTGAAAGCAATCCAGGAGATTTTAATAGAATATTTTAAGAAAATGACACTATGTCATGTTGCGGGGGGAAAAATCTCCTGAAATAGCTTTAGTCAGAGCTGGCCATCCTAAGTCATGGTGGCACTTCATTAGCATGTGCCCATCATTCAGACATATTGCAGGATTTTTTTTAAAAAAATAAAAAATCCGCATCTCCTGCACATTCAGATGGCCACACTTTTGTACTAACCTAAGTCATGTTATGCTCCTTTCCAGCTGTGCAAAGCATCATGACTACCACAGGATACAAACACGAGAACACGTATCCCACAGAGGGAAGTACGGGCAGATGCTATGGAAAGAGAGTTTACATCTTGAATAGAAGACTATTACTGTGTGCCGCTAATTGCTTCACTGCTGTTACTGAAGGAAGTGAGCCACTGGTCCTTGGTATTAGCAAGTGAAAACAAGACGCATCTTCCATCTCAGATTCAGAAGGACTTTATTCCAGATGCTAATCTCCTTCAGCATTATTTAATTTGCCTCCCATTAATCATACTGAGCAGCTGGCCATGTAAATATTGAAATCCATGAATTAACCATTGGGTCTGTCCAGGAGCCAGGCAGAGCCCATCTGCACAGCTCAGACACCGACTAGTCAGACAAACCGTATCTTCAGGGCAGAGTTTAGTGAAATCTACTTAAGAAACAAAAAGGGCTTATATATCCTGTTTGATTAATAAAAAACAATTTAACTGCTTCATTGCCATACAGTCCTAAATATCCAGTCTCTCCAATGGAAGAGGACCCCTTTCTCTGCAGCCATGTCCCACACTGCTCCCTGTCACATGTCTGAATCGGTGTGCCAAGGAGAAGGGAGCTCTGATGGGACCACACAGAGGAGGATGAGGGAAAGCATGGACATCCTTTTGCAACTAGCTCTCCCATGCAACAGCAATGTTTGGTATCTACCTACCTGAACAGCATTAATGCCGCACACAGTTCCACTCTCCTGGAATGCCGCAGTGCACTCAACTCACTGGTCCAACTTCTCCTCTGGGTTACAACAATGTAAACCCAAGTAACTCCACTGTGGTTTGTATTTAGACTGGTGTAACAGACCGGAGTTCAATTTACACTATCTAAAAAACATGATACCCCCTTAGAATCTCACAACACCAAAAAGGCATCATGGTCTTTCACAAAATTTTACAAACTGGTATTAGCATGCTAAATCCAGAGCTGTTTCAGACAAATAACTAAGTGATATAGGTTGCAAAAAAAATTCTGCATACTATCGGCAGCAACGTTATACCATTTTTCCACGGACAGTGTGTTAACACATTGTTAAGTGACTGGCTAAAGTGGAGACTGTCAACTTGAGTATTTTGAAGAAGACTAATTTTTTAATTAAAAATAAACAAATCAAGCACTCTTAAAACAGTACTTCCAGATTTAAAATAAAAAGAAGTTCCTTTTAAAAAGATTAAGGATTTTTCTGCTCACCTTTTGATGTTTAGAACAGTATTTTGGCTGTGCCTGGTAGCCACATTCCCCAATGGTGTTGTCAACTCTCGTGAATTTTTGTCACACATGCATATTTGTTATTTTTCTTAAAGCCCCAGCTCCTGGAGCCAAATTATTAAAAGCTTTCATTTTAAAGCAGAGAAAAGGTGGAAAATGTGAAACACTAAATACTCAAAAAACAGAAGGCAAATAAAAATGTTATTTTTAAGTTTTCATGTTCTTTAAGCCAATCTTATGATGGGGGGGGGCTGATTTTGGAATGCTTGGGGATGGCAAATACAGCAGTAGATAGTCTCAGGGCCATCTCTCCTCAACTCTCCCCTTTCCTCTCTGCACATACCACTGTATATTTCAGTTCTGGTTTTGCAGCTACTGGTCAACAGTCTCTTGAGAGACCTGGGGAAGACTGAATGCAAGAGTTTCCCCCACACACACTCCCCCGAGCTGAAAATAAGCAATGTCATCATACTAATACACAAAGCAGGAAGTGAACTATCTGCAAAGTGGTGTCAAAAAGCTTAAAGCCACAACAGATGGATTTCTCTCATCTCTTTCAGTTCTGAAAGGTTAATTATGACAACAGTAGATACAAAAGATTAAGATGGAAACGTGATTTCCAAGTTGTTGGTCAAATTGAGCAAATTCTGTCTTGGGTCAGCTGTTTTGGGACATTGAGGGGAGACACACCACCCGCTGTTCATAGACTTCATAATAACTGTTGATAAAGGCCTACTGTCTTTAAAATATATTAGCTTATTCTCAGTTGCTTGAAGTTTTAAAATAGCATTCCTTGCACTGCAAATTCTGTCACTCTTCTGACAATCATTTCATTTAATTTTCCCGTCTTCACCCCCTATTGTCATGGCAGTGAAAGGGCTGCCTTGGATTTCTCTCTGTTCAATAGCATCATGGTGTTATCAGCATCATCAGCTGGAATGCGCTTCCTTCTGTCGTGCTCTCCATTCATTGTTCCCCGTGTGTAAAAAGGTACTGGGTTCATTAGGCAAATATTCCACAGAGCGGAGGTAATCAATGGATCCAGTGGGCTACATCCTGGCCTCAGATCCACTCAGAAAGCTCCCATTAAGTAAGCGGGTTATTGAATGCATGTATGGGAGGATCTTTAGTGGTATGATCCTCAAAATAGAATGTTATTTAATAGTTGACCTTGCAGAAATTCCCCCTGCATAATTAAGAATTGAATAACACATCTAATTTGTGTATTTATATGCATACACACACAAATACACACACAGAGATTTACCCTCTTCTCATGCTAGCTGGGCTACAGGTTGGTGTTTTTTGAGATAGGTTGGAGAAACAGAAAGGGGAATGGAACATTCTTTTGGGGAATGTGCCAGTGCACACCAGCTCTAGGAACCATAAGGAACTGTTTTGGGAGCCTTTAACTCTGATTTCATTGCATATGCTGGTCTAACACAGATCCTTAACTTGGTATTTTCCCCCCACTGGGAACTGACGAAAAGAAATTCAAGTTCGCACACCAGTTTTCCTATGATTTATTTCAAAGGGGCCTCATATGAAAGTGCTTTGCATGGGAGCCACCATATTTCCGGCTAAAAAGGACAAGACAGGAGTTTGATTGGAGCAGTGATGTAACTACCATCATGTTGTCTCCCACCACTACCCTAGTAGGAGGCTCAAGAGATATCCTGCGTATCAGTTCAGGATTGTCTATAGCACCCATCCCTGTGGTATCTAAGTGCTTCTTATACACACACACACACTTTTTGTAATAATAATGTGCCCACCATATAGCAAAAGAAAATGCACTTTTCAAGTAATATCTTTATAAGGAATGTGACATCTCTGGCTAGTACATGGTAGCAAAATCTAGGGAGATGAACCCCAAGGGGAAAGGAATTGCTCCCAGACTCCTCTTCAGTTCAATCAATGCAAATGTGATTTGTTACAAAATAATCATGCACTAAATAAAAAGTATACATTAATAAATATGCAATGTCTCATTTGGTCTTTGGAGCATCCAGAGCTACCAAGTGCATTCCTCAGGTGGAGGATGGGAGAAGTCTAAACATGTAGGCCGCTTCAAATAATGAATAAGGAGTCGTGTACCTAAGGTTTGCATGGGGCTGGTAACCTCATCTGACAAAAACAAACTTACTACAGAAATGAACATCAGGAGCCATATCTGTGTGCAGCAGGCTCAAACAAGTGATCGACTTCATGCGAAGAATATGACATATTGGTCAAAACTGTAAAGAAAGCCCATGTCCTGAGAAGTCTCTTGCTCAAGACCAGATCAATAATGAAAATCAGATTTTGGAATGTGGGAACAATGTACAAAGTTATTAAAGCTGTCCAAGTAATTAAAGAAATGGATAGATTCCATCTTGATATCCATGAAATCAAGGAGTGTTAATGGACAGGTTCAAACAAATTACACTATATAGAGAAATAAAGAAGATCATTTCCATTCCAGGATTGTGGATGGTAGACTGAAGCTGGCATAGCAATCCTAATGTTGAATGTGGCAGGGCAGGAATCAGGCAAAGAAAGAATTATTAAAGCTTGGTTTCAGACTAGATTCTTCAGACTAACAGTCATACAATGCTATGCACCAACCATAAAAAATCCAGACGAAGAAAAAAATACTTTTTATGATTTGTTACAGAATGTGTTAGCCAAGGTCCCAACATATAATATCATAGTGACTAGAGGTGGTTTTAAATGCAAAAGTTTGAAATAACAATGATGGGTTAGATAAAGTTATAGGCAAGTGTGACAGGGGTATGGACATCAATCAAAATAGTGAATGATCAATAGAAATTTGCAATGTGAACAACTTAGTGATAGGTGGAACAATATTTCCTCATAAAGAAATCCATGAAGTGACATGGAACTCCCCAGATGGTGCCACTAAGAACCAGACAGACCACTTCTGCATTTCAAGAACCTTGCGCAGCTCCTTGGCAGATGTACATGCATAGGGGAGCAAATGTGGGCAGCGACCATAACTGTTGTATCACTAACTTGAAGATCAAGTTAAAGAGGATGTTGAAGATTAAAAGTGGACCATGCATAAACAGAATACAATTAAAACACAAAGACAAAAAGTGCTTTTCAGCTTGAATTGAAGAACAGATTCAGTGTTCTAACTGAATCAACCAAAGCGAAACAAGACATCGATACTCTGTGGGAAAACATCAGAGGGTGCTATCTAGAAAATGCAATTGGCAAGAAGAATACAGAGTTCTACATCAAGAGGTGAAATGGAGGAGTGCTACAAGAGATAAAAGGGCATATACTGATAGAAAATGTCAAGAAGCTTAAGATGCTAGCCAAAGAGGTGACCTTACAATCTTATGTAAGACAATCAAACAGCTAACAGGAACTTTAGCACTACTACAGGCCCTATTAAAGGTGCAAATGGAAAGACTCTTAGTACAGAAGAGGAAAAAGGGAAAGATGGGTGGTACATTTTTAGGTTGTTTTAAATAGACCACGCCCAAGTGACCTGCTAGAAATACATAACGAAGACCTAGCACTAGAGCTTCATTTTGATCATGGAGATACTGCAATATAAGAAGCTAGAAAAGCCATCAGTAAACTGAAAAATGGGAAAGCAGCTGGAGAAATGGTTAAAGCAAGTGATGAAACAGCCTGCCAAAACCACAAGGAAAGTCTGGGTAGAATATAGAATGACTAAAAGAACCTAACCCAGTGGAAGAGAGCCCTTATAGTAAAATTGCTAAAGAAGGGTGACCTTACCAAGTGTAATAACGGGAAAGGAAGCACATTACTCTCAGTGCCTGTGAAAATTATGTACATTATCATCCTTGAATATATCAAGAAACAAATAGATCTACAATTTAAGACAGGATCAAGCAGATTTTAGACCACTGAGATCCTGTGCAGACCATACTGGCATTATAGAACAAAGTATGAGGTGGCAAGCACTTCTTGTGATAAATTTTGTAGATTTCCAGAAGGCTTTTGACATTGTATCCAGAGACGGTCTTTAGAGAATTAGGGCATATTATGGAATATCAACTAAATAATTAGAATAATCAAGGATCTATAGGTTAATGCCAATGATAAAACACAATTGAATGACCTCATTTTTGCTGATGACGTGTCCTGCTTAGTTCAACACATCACTTAATGGAAGAAAAGACCCAACTTTTGGCAGACACAGCAAAACAAGGTGGTTTGTTTATCAACAGAGGGAAGACAAAATATGTGGCTATCGGTGTCCCAAAAGTAACTATTATAGAAGATGAAGAAACACTTGAAGTCATTCATTTTACCAATCTAGAGAGTGAGATGTACAATGATAGTGATAGATATCAAGCAATGAATATCAAAAGCAGCAAAAAACTGTTATAACCTTGAAAAAAATTGGAAAAGTAGCATGATTTGGAACTGGCAAAAATACAGATTTTTAACATAGGCATCAAGTCTGTCCTTCTTTATGAACCAGAGTCATGGAAATTTACAACAGAAATTGATAAGATCAGCTCATTCCCAAATAATGAGCTGCAAAAGAGCTTCAGAGTCCATTGGAAAGAGTTTTTTGCAACATCAGAAATTCCAAGTAGTGCAAACCAACTTAAAGCTCAGATTGCTCCCACAGAGTTCATCACTAAAAAGGAGCAGGTGGTGGCCAAGGTACGGGGACTTGTGCCATCCTAGGGAGAGGTGGCTTCCCTGGCATGTGTCAGGGTGGGCTGTCAGGCGCAGTGGTCTACCACAGTGTGCCCCTGCAGCTGGGTGGCAGCAAGGCCACCTACTGAACTACCCCAAATTATGTTACCCCCGGGTCACTTCCTATCAATCTGGAGCTTCTGAGTTTGGGGCATGGTCAGACTTTTCTCAGGCTCTCAGTGTCCAGTTCAGTTAATCAGCCTCAGGGTTTTCAATTCCCAAAGAGCGGGGAGACCCCAAGTCCTGTGCTAGTACGGCTAGTTGCCACTCCCTACACAGTTCTCCACAACAGCGTTGCTTCCTGGTGTCACATGCAGTTCATTCCCCCTTCTCCTGGGCTACAAATGCTCTTTGAAAATGTTCCTCCACTAGAAATATGCCTTGCACCTGTTGAGTGTGGGCCTCCCTAGCCCAGTTGCTCTACTCTCTACCCTGGTTCACCATGGGGCCTGTACACCACATCACACAGTATCCTTCCAGGCACTGAAGTGAGGCTGACTGGTCTATAATTCCATGGGTACCCTGAGTTTCCCTTTTTAAAGGCAGGTACTATGTTTGCCCTTCTCCAGTCTTCTGGGACTTCACCTGTCCTCAGGAGCTCTCAAAGATAATTATTAATGGTTCCAGGATTCAACTAGCTTCAGTTAATTTCCTAATTACCTTAGGATGAATTTCATTAGACCTTGCTGCCTTGAATACATCTAACTGATCTAAATATTCTCTAACCTGTTATTTTCTTATTTGGGCTTGCATTCCTTCCCTCTTGTAGTTATTATTACTTGTGTTGAGTATTTGGTCACCATTATCTTTTTCAGTAAAGATTGAAACAAAATAGCCATTTAACACCTCAGCTTCTTGATGTCCACAGTTATTAGCTCTCCCTCCCAACTAAGTAGAGGACCTTCACTTTCCTTCATCTTTCTCTTGCTTCTTATGTATTTAAAGAACCTCTTCTTAATGCCTTTTACATCCCTTGCTAGGTGTCACTCTTTTTGTGCCTTAGCCTTTCTGATTTTGTCTCTACATGACTGTGCTATTCTTTTGCATTCCTCCTTATCAATTTATCCATGTTTCCACATTTTTGTAGGATTCCTTTTTGATTTTCAGGTCACTAAAGAGCTCCTGATGGAGTCATATTTGCCTCTTATTAGTCTTCGTATCTTTCCTTCGCATTGGGAATAGTTTGCAGTTGTACCTTTAATATTGTCTCCTTGAGAAGCTGCTAGCTGTCCAAAAATCCCATTTCCCTCAGATTTTCTTCCCATGGGAACTTACCAGCCAGTTCTCTGAGTTTGTTAAAATCTGATTTTTTTAAGTCCATTGTTTTTATTTGGCTGCCCTCACTCCTTCCTTTCCTTAGAATCATGACAAGTAATATTTCATGATCACTTTCATCTGAATTGCTTTCCACCTTCAGATTCAATACTAATTCCTTCCTGTTAGTCAGAATCAAGAGTAAAACAGCTGCCTCCCTGGTTATATTCTTCATTTCCTGAAACAAAAAGTTGTCCACAATACACTCCAAGAAGTTACTGGAAATTTTGTGATTTGCCATATTACTTTTCCAACAGATGTCTGGGTAGTTAAAGTCCCCCATTACTTTTACCGCAGAATATACATGTATACTTATATACACACAAAGATACACTGACACGTTTTATTTTATTGCCAGATTGCTAGAAAAGCTCAAAATAATTACAGTGATTTGGGAATTTTATTCTAATTCTGAAAGAACCTCTACAAACTGATATATTTTCCTAATATTTTATACTTTCCTGGATTCAACACAATCAAAATTACAGAAAGGGGGTGTGATGGGGTATATGAGACCCGCTGAGGCCCCCTGCTGGAGGCTGCATGGTCTTGCCACACCCCACCCCAATAAAGGGCAGTGAAAAGGATCCTCTAAGCTGCCTGAAGTGGCTGTGTGGGACACAGCCAATCAGGGCCCAGAAGCCTAGTATAAGAAGAGCTGCAGGACCAACGGGAGTTCAGTTCCTTGCTGGAGCTGTAGAAGTGTGGCTGGCTGGTGGAGCTACAGAACCCTGGACAGGGCAGCACTGCCAGAAGTTGGGGAGAGTGAGAAGGAGCCTTGAGCCGGTTGCTGGGACTCCATACCTCTGAGAAGGCTGTAAAAAACATTGGGGTTTGCTATAACTGGCCCCTCCAGTAAATAAGGATTTGAAGTTGCCAGGGTGAAGATACCTGAATTTGTAGGAATATGAGTCTAGACTGGTATTAAATTATCTCTTCTTTTCTTAGGTATTCATTTGTAAAAAGCAATATGAAAGAGGCCTGGGTGCTTGAGGGCTGTGCACTCATGCTACAGAGCTCTGAAGCAGTATTCTCTTATCATTTAAAAGATGAGAACTGCATCCAGAATCTTATATTCAAGGCTCAGAAACAGCCAACACATGCTCTGTATGCCGTACCGGCGCTTTTCTAAAACTACTTTCTTGTTCTCCAGGATCTCAACTTCCATTTTAATAAAAAGCAAACCTAGCTGTTATGGCTGCAAAGAAAACCTTAAAAAAATGTGAACTAAATGAACCTGAAACAGAGATGAGTCTGCAAAGGGCATAAAACAACAGCTCTGAGGGGTGTGAACTGCCCCATTCATTTCAGTGAGGTGTGAACTCAGCTGCCCAGTGATTATAATTTCAATGCAATATTGTTAATTCTTTCGTCTCCAGGTAAGAAAGGAAAGGGACGGTCACAATCTGGTCACAAAAATGAGTGAGGTCCCATCTTGGTGTCACAGTAGTTGGCATCCTGGATAGCACCACTTACTCTTCACTTTCTTGCCTCACCATGCAAGGAGCCCAACAGCGCACAGAGACCAGGCACAGTCATTCTGAACAGCTGCATAATCTGCTGAGAGTAGGCAGAGCTTCTTTTATGAGCAGAGCTTGGAAAAGCACCACCACTTCTCTCCTGCCCCTGGCTTATAATTAGAAGATTTCTCAGTGTTGCCAACTCTTGCGATTTTATTATAAGTATCAGAAAAAATGGTGTTTTTCTTAAAACCCCAGCTGCTGGACTCATGTGGATATGTGAGAATCTCCACTTCCTTTTTTTTTTTTTTAAGTATGTTTCTAGCCGTATGTTTCTGAAGAAAAACTTGAAAACCTGACCAAAGTATGGTCTAAAGGTTCAAAGCTATACATTGGGGGTTGATAGTTATAAGCATGGGCCTCTCTTGTAGTGGCGTATTAGTTTTACAGGGCCTTTTCTCAATCTCCCCAAAGAGACAACACCAAAAAGTAGCTTCCTGCTTCCACCAATTTAAATAGGATCCTTAAAGTTTCCTGCTCTCCAATCCCAACAATACACTGGCACTTTGCCTGCTATAATTTGTCAGCCCAGCAGAGATAGTCTACCCATATCGTGCATTACTGTCACACATCAGGTTTTATTTACAGGAATAAACTATTATGCTGACCCATTACAAAAGCCATTTAGCATACTTCAAAATCTCTAGACTGAGATCCTTCTCCCTGCTTTGGCCCCTTTACTCTGGATAAAAGGGCCAGGGTGGTGTCAAGTTGCTCCAAAGCCCTGGGTCCTGCCAATGGAGGATTCTCCTGGTACAGATACTGTGGAAGACAGCCATTGAGGAGGTGCGTGGAGTGGAGCTTTGGGTGGGAGGGTTGTGTTGGGGTAGGGCCATAACATGCAGCACTGCAGAGATTCTGGGAAGTGCTGCATCCCTAGGGGAGATGCAGGAGGCTGTCTAAATTCTGACCGTGCTGAGGAGCAAAAGCCGTCTTAAATCCCCATCCCCTGGGGTTGTGAGTTCTTTGCAGCACCTCACCTCTAGAGTTTATCTTTAGCTTTGTTACAAACACTTGACTCAGTGAAAGCTCATACACCAAAAACCTGCAAGTTAGATTTCACACTGTTAGAAACTGAATTGCTTAAATGCCATCTTTAGTAGCAAAAGTATAGCAAAAACTTGCTTCATGGTTAGAGATATCTTTTGCCCCATCCCTAAGAGGTAAACGTTTGTTCAGCAGAGTATTAAAGGAACACAATGATTAAGCATATTTGTACTATCAGTTTTTAAAAAAGAAAGACATGAGGAGTTACCACATATGGGCAACTTAAATTACATCTCACAATCCTAATTCATTACTAGATTAATTCTGGAGAAGACATCTGACCATAACAGATGAACTCTGGAGCAATCCCTTAACAAATGAAATAGCATTCCAAAAATTAAATAATAATGCCTTGTAGTTACATAACATGTTCTGTCAAAAGCTCCTTAAGCAAAGAATTAAGCCTTAAAAACACCTCCATGGAGCTGGTAATTATTTCTCCTCTTTTATAGATGAGGAAACGGAGGCACAGAGAGGTGAAATAACTTGCAGAAGTTCACACAGGAGAGAGAGACTGGAAGAGAACCCAGATCTCCTGATTCCCAGACCTGTGCCTCAGCCACCTTATTATACAGCAAGCAAGTACCTGCAGTTATCATTATTTATTCTTTTTTAATTGATTTAGATTTTATTTTTTTTAAAAATCCCCATCCCAGCCTCCCTCTGCAGGAGTAGACAGGATATATAAGTAGAAAATCCATACCACTTGAACAGTGTCCATAAAAAAAAAAAATCTAGGAGACTCCCCCGACTCCTGCCTTCCAAACTCCAACTCCCATAGCATCCTTGGATGCATAGCCTGGAGAATCTTGAGTGGAACTAGAGGTTATTTTACATCTGTATTTGGCATTCGTGAGACCACTGATGGAATACTGTGTGCAGTTCTTGTGTCAACAACCGAAGAAGGATGTTGATACATTGGAGAGGATTCAGAGAAGAGCCACATGAATGACTAAAGGGTTAGAAAACCTGCCTTGTAGCAACAGACTCAATCTATTTAGCTTAACAAAGAGAAGATTAAGAGGTGACTTGGTTATAGTCTATAAGAACCTACGTGGGGAACAAATATTTAATAATAGGTTCTTCAGTCTAACAGAGAAAGATACAACACAATCCACTGGCTGGAAGTTGAAACTAGTCAAATTCAGCTTGGAAATAAGACATAAAATTTTAACAGTGAAGGTAATCAACTACTGGAACAATTAACCAAGAGTCATTGTGGATTCTCCATCAGACAATTTTTAAATCAAAACGATGTTTTTCTGAAGGTTATGCTCTATGAATTATTTTTGGAGAAGTTCTATGGCCTGTGTTATACAGGAGGTCAAACCAGATGCTTACAGTGGTCCCTTGTGGACTTGGAATGTATGAATCCTGAAAAGTAATAAGCACTCAAAGCTATGATCTGCACACTGTCAGAATCAGACCCTGGATCGATTTCATATCACTTTACAGCCAGCATGTGTCTGGACACTACCAGGGCTACCCGTACTGAGCAATCCTTACCGTGATATAATTGAACAAGTATAACATTCAGAGGTTCCTCAATCTTTTTGGAAGAAGAGCATCAAGGATTGTTTGGTATGTTCTCATCAGCTACATTTTGCACAATAATCAGTGGGGGTTGTGGGACTGAAAGGAGGAGCCAGGAAGATAACAGCATATTGTTTAGCAAACTCAAGACATTTCACCTCCTTTGTCGTTTTAGAGGAAGCAGAGCAGGCCCATCTTGTTACATAAACTTACTTGCTGTACAGAAGCAGCACAGGGTAAACAGAAAGCACCAAGAACTTGAGCACTAGAGATCCTGACTACTAATTGTTAGAAACCTGGCAATGTCTTTTATCTTATCCAGTGTCAGATTTTTTGACACAGGCCATAAGAGTTTAAGAAAAGGAGCATCAGATTTGATTGGACCCCCTTTGTTTTCAGATAGGCACTTAGTGACAGGTTTCTGAGTTATCTGAGAAACCTCAACTAGAAAATCCTGAGCTCAACATTTCATGGGTTACAATCACCAGACTTTCCTCTGTCTGGAAATCTGCAACCTGTAAAATTGAATAAGTCTTGTGATAAAGGGCTTGATTTTATTCTGTTTCACACCACTGATTTCAGGGTAAAATTTAGTTCTGAAGGAATGACCTATCAACCTGTCAGATATTTGCATTCATGGCCTGAGCTCAGGCTCGATCTCTCCTCAGAAATTTAAGATTCTTGTCTGTATAAATACACCAGGTAGCTAAATGGCTCTTACATTTTGCATGGCATCCTGATATTGCGGCAGTGATGACAGCTGTGACTCAGAGTGGTACGGGGATAATCCTTTTCTTAGAGTCCTCAAATCCCCAGAGCTAGATTGCTGCAAAGACAAAGAAAGAAAATAGGACAATCTGTATTAACCAGAGGAAGGAAAATAATGCTCATTCTGATTAGAAGTCTTTATTAGCTTTTCCTTGTGACCATCTCTATTCTGTGGCCTGTTCCCATAATAACTTTTCCCTGAAATGATGGTTAAAATAACCATCATGGTTAAAATGCTTTTCCTTTCCTCAATTCTGGAAAAACATTGTCAAGTGGTTGGAGATTAAGCAGATAGACTGGGCAGATATTTTATTTTGCCCAACTTCATCTAAATTTCAGATCACTAAAAAAAAAAAATTACATTAATATGCAGATAGGAAAATTATTCACATGAACTCTGACCCCATTCCTGTAAAATAAAAATGTATTATTAGAAGAAAAGTAGCATAGACCGATCAGAATATACCAGAAACCATTTTCTATCTCTCCTTTTAAGATGACATTGGCTATTCAACTGGCAATTGGAGAGTAATAAGTGTTTTTAAATATTGACACTCTCATTTATGAAAGCTTTCGCGTATCAGTGACACCATCTCTTGTTTGGCTAAGAATTTCTTGCACACAAAGAGTCTTGAATAAATATTCTACATGTCATACAAATAAATGTAATAAATCACACACATTCTATGGAAAATAATACCCACAATGACCACCAAATGATCATGTATTATAATGGTATTGCATAATCCCCTTATGAGGGAGTCTCTGTCTAGTTCCCTCACTTGGTGAAGCTGAAATGAGATACACTTAGAACCAGCAGAATTGTTTTTAAAAGATCCAGTATACCTGAGGATGACATGAAGGACCTGGGATGAGAATTATATCATTTTATTACCATAAACATGCCATTAACTTTATATATTTTAAGAGCGTCAAGCAATGCATTGTCCTCCATTTTAAAGCGCTAAAAGCATGACCTTTGGGATTTTTATGCTCCATTAAGACTTTTGACTTGCATTTGCTGCAAAAATGATATTTTCCACTTCAAAAGAACTAAATAAAAACCATCGGTGCAATAAAATTTAATGGAATGTCTCATAAATCAGCTCAACTGTTCAGATTAAGAAAACTCCCCAGTAACCCCAGGGGTTGACCATAGCCAAAACCTTTAGAACTCTTGTCGCTGCAGCATTGGTGGTGGGTGTACTTTCACTGCTTGGTCCCATTTTACAGCAGAAAAGTTTGGTTCCCTTAGAACACATTCACCATTCTCCCATCATTGACCGTAGAGATTTTTTTTCTTGCAATGATCTGTTTGGGAACTCTGTTTCTGAGCTCTCAAATATTATATTTTTCTAAAAAGATCCAGTGTGATCTAACGAGTTCATAGCTACAGCCCGCTAACCCTATTCCTTTTACAGGATGTGCAGAGATGACTAGTCTTCATGGCAGCTAACCTAAAGAACTGGATATTACTGCCACATAGTTTAACCTGCTAGAAGTGTTTTATCCCTTTAAAGTCAGTTGCCATAGAATGATTTGCCCAGATTGCACATTAACACTTTCCTTGGAATTGTAAGATGGCATCAGAAGTGATCATTGTCTTGTTTTCCCAACTTTTACATTTGACAAGTGAAAAGTCAAAGACAGTAATATTTTGAAATGTAGCTCACTCTTGCAAGTAAAATGTACTTGGAACTGAGGGCAAGATTTACTTCACTGTATAAATGCCTGGGCTTTTTTTGGAAGTTTGAGGGTGAAGGCATTTGGGGAGAAGGGTTGGACAGGTCTATGCAAATCTGATGACCAGACACCTTCGTTTAATGACAATGTCCCATGGTCCAACGTGTAATCATTTCTTGGCTGATTATATTGAAACAGAGGATTTGTCCTGGGTGGCTGTGCAAGCTACAACCTGCACCTCACCTATCACATATGAACATGTGGCTCCAGCAGTCTCAATGCTGGATTCCATCACTGTGTTATCTACCGTTGACCTCCATTTTGTCTTGACATTTCTGGGCATGGTGTACTGCTCCCTCCTGCATCTGAGTTGAACGCATGCATATGTGCACGCACGTGAACAAAGGCAGACAGTACAGCAAGGAATTTTAAAGTCCTTGCTATGTGCTAGAGTGATCACAGATGCATAGGCTCTTATCGGTAACGCTCCAGTCCAGAAGGACAATGCATGCCTTTCTGGGGATTAGAGTGCATGGCCCAACATGTAATTCTGCTGCACTGGAATCTTACAAACTGCACTGATAGAAAAGTGCCACTTTCTGACACAAACATGGAAGTGACTGGGTGAATACGGATAGAGATGGGCAATTTGTGGCTATTTATTTCTATCTTTCAGCATCTTGCTCTCCTGCCACAAGATGAGTTGTTCCCATTGAGAAGGGTCCTGGTACTCTGGACCAAGTGTTCATTTTCTCTAGCACATTACAGATTGCCCTGACAGCAAAGTCAAAATATCCTTGTGAATAAATCCCCCTTATCCCTGAGTGCCCTCTTGCGGCTGGGTGCCATAATGCCAGGTTAGTATCCCACTTCCCTTTTCGAGTCCTTAAGCACTCCACAAAAGGCTCTCTTAGCTCAATAATACCCCCCCGGGGCTAGTTTATCAGAAAAACACAGTGCATGTATCTGTACAAAAATCCCAAAACATTGTCCATGTATTGCCCCTCAGTGCACATAGTAATTAAGATCCCACAACTTCCAGTTCATCAACATAACACACACCATACTGCAGCATTTTCCACCACATCTTGGCTCTTCTTCAGTCCTTTCCTGTCCTTCTGCCAGGAGAGCAACCCTAGCCCTTCCAGCGCAGGCGGGAGTGGGGGGGGGGGGGCAGGCAGGCTCCGTGCCCAGCTCCCAGAAAGCTGCCAGCCAGGGCCAGCTCTACTGTTTTTGCTGCCCCAAGCAGCACGCCTTATTGCCACCACGGACAGTGGGGGCAGTCCGTGTGCCGTTAGGACAGCACATGCATTTCCGTGGCAGCGGCAATTCAGTGGCAGCTTCTGTCTTCAGCCGGAAGACAGAAGCTGCGCCACCGCGGACAGCTGAACGCAGAAGCTGCTGCCGAATTGCCACCACCGTGGAAATGCGCCTGCCGCCCCAATGGCACACAGACGGCCCCCGCCCTCCGCAGTGGCAATTCAATGCGCTGCTTGGGGGCAAAAACACACAGACTGCTGCCCCTTGCAGATTGCCGCCCCAAGCACCTGCTTGGAATGCTGGTGCCTGGAGCCAGCACTGCTGCCGCCAGAGGGGAGGCCAGGGGGAAACCACGGTCAATGGGAGCTGCAGGGGCAGCACGAGGAGACCCTGGCCATCCCTCCAGCTCCTAGGAGCCACCTGAGGTCAGCACCACCCGGAATCCACACCCTGACCCCCCTCCCATGCCCTAATCCTCTGCCCCAGCTCAGAACTCCCTCCCACATCCAAACTCCCTCCTGGAGCCCGTACCCCCTCCTGCACCCCAACCCCCTGCCCCAGCCCTGAGCCATCTCCTGCACTTGTCCCCAACCTGGATCCCCCTCCTGCACCCCAAACCCGTCATCCCCAGCCCCACTCCAGAGTCTGCACCCCCAGCTCGGAGCCCTCACACCCCTGCATTCCAGTCCAAAGCCCCCTCCAGCATCCTTAATCCCTCATTTCTGACCCCATCCCAGCACCTGCACCCCCAAGTCCATGCCCAGAGTCCATACTCCTTCCCACACCCCAATCTCCTTCCCCATCCTAGAGCCCCCTCCCACACTCCTAACCACTGGGCCCCACCCCCACCTGCACCCCAAACCTCTCGTCCCTGGCCCCACCCCAGAGCCTGCATTCCCAGCCAGAGCCCTTACCCTCTCCTGAACCACAAACCCCCTGCCCCAGCCTGTTGAAACTGAGCAAATGGGCAAGGGTGTGGGAGAGTGCATGAAGGAGGGAGGGGGGATGGAGAGAGTAGGAGGGGGTCCTTGGAGAAGGGGAAGGGCAAGGGTGTTCGGTTTCCTGCGATTAAAATGTTGGCAACCCTACTTGGAAGCCAGCAGGCTACCCCTTCTGCTGATCTCTTGCCTTCAGCCCTCTGGCTCCCACTCTGCAGCATGGAGACATCAGCAGGAATGCCCCTCTTCTGCTCCCCTGTTCAGACCTCTCAGGTCCATGGCTCTCCAGCTTGGGAGTTAGCAGATAACGCCCTTCCCGGCTTTTCTGCCTTCAGCCCTCTGACCCAAGCTCTCTCTAGCTTGGGGAGATCAAACAGCAAACCCCTCTTGCTGCTCTCCTGACTTCCAATTCTCCCTGATCCTTCCCCGGGTGCTGCCCAACCTCCTTTATTGGCCAAATTGGGGACAGCTGTTCTGGTGCAGGACAGTTCACTTAAAGGTGCCAGCTGCCCTGTGACAATCTGTCTTGCCAAACAATTTAAGGCAACCACACCTTTGCCTGGTCTACACACAAGGTTGCACTGATTTAGCTGAAGATGTGATTTTACACTGATTAAAGAGATTGGTGCAAGCCCCAGCATGGACACTGTTCTGGTTTCAACCTGGTTTATAGAAGTTTAGTTTGTGTTGGTAAATTTACAGGCACAAATTAAACCAATAAAACCGAGGCTCCACACAGGGGTTTTCATTTGTTTAACTAAATCAGTTTTTAAACCAATTTTAGTCGAACTGGTGCAACTTCTCTGTTTAGACAAAGCTTCTGGTTGTTTCGGTTGTTGCTGTTCATGAGTCTGATCCAATGCCCTGGAGATCAATGTAAAGATGCCCACTGAATTCAGTCTACACTGAATCAGACCTTTAGGTAAAGAAAAATGGAACAAACCATTGAGAGAACCTTCAACGGGCTGTCAGCATCGGAAGAGTCCATAGGAAAATAAATGTATTTAGGAAGCAGTGAATGGGTGTTCATGCTCCTTGTTAGTCCATTGTTCTCTCTCTGAGTCTCATAGTTTTGGAGAAATCCATTTCTACACTAGTGGCCAATCCAGCTCCCATTGAAATCAGTGCAAATGTAAAGTCAGCCATAGGGACTGAACCACAGACCTCTGGTTCTAAAGCATAACCCTGTGCTGCCTGAGCAAATTCTCCCTTCACGGGATACAAACATCTCTCTGAAGTACAAAAACTTAATCACCTCAGTAATAGTCTTTCCAGGTCAGGGGTAAGGCACATTAGTGGGGTGGAGCATAAAATCTTGACCTATTTGGGCTATACTTTCAGTGCTGTTGCTCCAGTCCCTCTCATGAGCACTAAACTGTTCTAGTTTCCTTTTACAATTTTCTTTAAAAGAAAATTTGTTTCAAAATGTAACTTGTTCTATGAAAACTGGTTTCCTCCAACAGCCCATAAAGCATATCTCAGCACCATTATTTCCCGGCTGCAGAAGAAAAGCATTTCAATTAAACTTGTGCAATTACCTCACAGACATTCATAAACATTTACACATTCATCAGACTTTGCTATCAAGGTCTAAAGCTAACCAAGGAAAAGTGTGAATCTCTCATTAACAGGCAATATGACTAATGATGCATCAAAATGAGAAACTATTACGCCATTTAAACCTAAATTAAAAATCCTGGTATTTGCATTGTTAGTTCACTCACAAAATGAAATCCCTTATTCCCTTGCCCAATTTTCATTACTGAGATGGAAGTGACTCCTAAATTACTTTTCTCATCAGAACGGCATTTAAAAGCACAATTGCTGATCACCTTCATTCTACATCACCATTTGGAGATGATCTTAGTTGCAGGTCTTTAGTAAATCACTGTTCAGTAAAGTCATTTTACAAGTCTTGTGAAAGAAAATCCTTCATACGATGAAAAGCTTCACACCACTCAGCTTAGTTAGGAGTCAGTCCTGCTTTCAATGGGAGCAGGAGCAAGTCCTTAAATAACAAGATAGAACCTAAAGCACACACTAATGTAAGGCCTAATGCTGCTTTCCATTTTTGTACACAGTACTTTCCATTGGCTTTCTTGGTACACAAAGAAAGCAGGATCAGGCACATAATATCACTTAAGTGCAAGGTCTCACTTAGCTCCAATCCAACTTCCACTGTAGTCAAACAGAGTGTCCATCAATTACTCAGTGTAGAATTCTGTCCCCCGCGAGTGGCAGGGCAACATACAGTCATTGATGAGCCTGGGACAGCTTTACCTAACAGAACAGTCTTTCAACTCAGGCAGTAGAGGTTGGTGCTTTAGAACTAGAGATCTTGAGTTCAATCTGCACCGCCACCAACTGACTTATAGGCATGATGTTCATTTGCACCCATTTCAATAGATTTCTCCAAAACTACAAGACTCTGAGAACAATGGAGCATATACACCAAACCACTGCTTCCTAAACACATTCATTTTCATGTCAGACACCTCATCATTGACAGCCCATCAAAGGTTCCCCCAGTGCAGTTATTTACTTATTCTCTGAGAATGACCATACAACATCTTTTACTGTTTAATTAATCCTAAAGTCTTGAATCAGAAAAAGACTTCTACTGGCCAGATCCTGAGGTCTATACATGGTTGTTACTCAGCTTAAGCCTTAATGAAGGAAATGAGTCCAACTCTGTTCCCGCTTAAATCAATGGGTATTTTACGCATTCACTTCAGTGAAAGTGGGTATAGTGTTAGACCTTAGTGAAAACGGACTAACACCATAAATTTCTCTCTCTTCTAGAATATAGGTCTAATCATTAATAAAATAATAAGAAGAAGAAGTTGAACTGGATGAAAAAATAGGGAACATTTTTCACATTTCATTTTTTGTTAGAAATCTCAAATTTTTGACAAATTTCAATCAATTCTAATAATAAACTTTTTAAAACTATTATCATGCACCTGAAGTCTGAACCAAAGCTTATTATTCTTTCTAGCAGAGAGAATAAATTGTGACCTGTTACTTTTGACCTGCTGTGATCAGGGTTATTCAGTCTGATTACAATGCAAATAGCATGAGAAGACGGATGATGTTTATGTTGCTATTTTAAGGTTAGCTAACAAGCAGAAACATTTATTTTCCTTTTTCTTTCTGTCTGGTCAGTGCTATTGCTATATTGAACCAACTATGTAGATAAGAACTTACACGCAAGCAAGGCTGGCACTATCATTTAGGCGACCGAGGCAATGGCCTAGGACGCCAGAATTTTTGGGGGGCGCTATTTTGCCAGGGGCGCGGCACGCGGGTCCAGTGGACCTACCGCAGTCATGCCAGTGGACGGTCCGCTGCTGGAAAGGCTCCAGTGGAGCTGCCGCAGTCATTTCGGCAGACGGTGCGCTGGTCTAAAGGCTCCAGCAGACCTACCGCAGTCATGCCTGCGGCAGCTCCACTGGAGCCTTTCCAGCAGCGGACCGTCCACCGGCATGACTGCGGTAGGTCCACCGGACCCGCGGGGGGCAGCAAAATGGCCGTCCGCCTAGGGCGTCAGAAGCCCTGACGCCGCTCCTGCACGCAAGTAAGACAAATTATCTTTTTAGTTATACTTTAGGCTAACTTCTGCTGTAGAGGATGGAAAAACAGAACAAAGAGGACCTAATTCCTATACACTAGGACAGGGATAGGCAACCTATGGCATGCGTGCCAAAGGCTGCATGTGAGCTGATTTTCAGTGGCACTCACACTGCCCACGTCCTGGCCACTGGTCTTGGAAGGGCTCTGCATTTTAATTTAATTTTAAATGAAGCTTCTTAAACATTTTAAAAACCTTTTTTTACTTTATATACAACAATAGTTTAGTTATATATTATAGACTTATAGAAAGAGACCTTCTAAAAATGTTACAATATATTACTGGCACGTGAAATCTTAAATTAGAGCGAATAAATAAAGACTCGACACACCGCTTCTGAAAGGTTGCCGACCCCTGCACTATGATATAATAAAATGGATCATTCCTATATTAAAGTTAAACAGAGAAAGATCCAAATGTGCTTGATAGCCACCCAGATCTTTCTCAGCATTTATGTATAAGATTAGTAAAGCTATGGAACTATTTAAATTAGAACTATGTTCTAAAATAACCCAGGAATATTAGAAAATGACATTGTCAGCTTCCAATAATCAATGAATTAGCATTCAGAACAGAATTTATATAAGTGCTCATTAATTGCAAATACTGTTCTCTCCTTTGTCGTCAACTGAAATAGCTGAAGTTCTGTACAGGAGGAAAAAATTTGTATCCGCATGCTCTGAAGTATTAGAGCCTTTTCCCTAGGTTGCTCTGTCAGATTGTCTGTTTTTGCTTGTTTTCCTCCTGGGTAATTTTTTCTTCTTTTTACCTTCCCACAGTCTGTCAAAGCTGGCATTTGATAGTCCAATTTGCATGGAAAACAGAAAGAAGCATCACTCTTGTGAAGCCCTGCACTGTTGAAAAGCATCTACTAATGATAACTTGCGTGTCTGGAGTTTTTATTTACTGTCAGTGGAGTCCATTCAGGAGGGGATTGGGAAGCACTGAGTGGACAACTGCAGACAATGTCACGGACTCTGGAAATCCCAGTGGTCATAACTTTTAGACACTGCACTGTACGCTTCACCTTTCAACCATTTTAACTTCTTGATGGTGAGCTAGAGAGACAGCAGATTGCATGTTATACTGGTGGGCTCAGCTCATTGCCTGGCAAGGTGAGCCACTACATCAGGAGGTTCCCCCCTTATGCCCCCTCCATATGAAAAGGACTTTTCTATAGCAACCTGACAGACATAGGCTCTGATTATGCTTTCATTTATCCCATCCTCCTCCATGTAAATCAGGAGTAACTCCATAAAGCCAACTGCCTTGGAATGGTGTAAAATTGGTGTAAGATCAGAACTTGGCCTTTAGTCCACTGGCATTCATTTTAAACAGAACAGCAGCGCTTTTACATAGGAAAATGATATTCAGACTGTTGTAAGTTCTGAGCAGAAGCATTATGAAAAGTGAATGGGAAATCTTACACACACACAAAGTATATTTAAGATCCAAAAGCACAAAGCAATTATGCACAGAGCATGATATTTTAAAACAAAATAGCTGAGATTCATTTACTTTTGACTTACCTGCTAAGCCTCGCATTCAAGGCTCTGAGTTTTCCTTGCAAGAATAGAAGAGGCCACTAACACACAACATTTTCTTGAACTGTTACTGGCATTGGTGGTGTCATCTATTCTTTCAGGAGAAATGCAGATTCCTGAACTTGGAGGGTAGCCAAGATTTCTGATCACTTTTAAATGATACCCACAGGTCATAACGTCATAACTGTGTTACACCTGTTATGCAACAGAGCTTTAGAGGAAAATATATCTTAGCATGCAGTAAAACTAAATGGAAAGGATTCTTAGATCTGCAATAAACTCAACAGTTGCAATATACTGTATTTTTGTCAACACCATTGTAAAAGATTTGCTCTAAAGCATGTACATGTCACACCAGCATCCCAACCTCTAGAGAGATGGACAATTTCCATTTTTAGGGTCTGCTCCACTCTTTTTGTCTAATTTAAATATTTAAGGTGAAATGCACCCCATCCAGTGAGTCAGGACAAGACATCTGGACCATTTAAACGCTTAAGGGACTTTATTGCTCTATAGGCCCTGGCCCTCTCCATAGGGGCTAATTTCACTCTGGTTATTTTGGCTTCACTCTAAAGGTCCAGAACACCACTTAGGCTTCAGGTAGGAGACCTGTGGAAAGTTAGCACTCTGAGTGCTGGAATCCTGATTGGCTGGGTATATGGAAGCACTCTGATTTCAGTTGTGGAGGAAGTAAGGGTAAATCAGAAGCTGATTAGCTCAGGCTCTTGTGCGGGTAGGTAAAGGAGGCAGCTGCAGGGAGGAGGGAGGTTGGGTTGTACAGGTGAGTGGGAACCAGTACATAGGAGGTTGGTGGAACTGGGACCAAAGTTCAGTGTGTGTGTGTGTATGAGGATGATAGATAAAATTAGGGTTAGGTAGAAAAGAGAGTGAAAGAACATGTCTATGTTGCAGTGTAAAGATCCCTCAGACTTGGGAGGAGGTAGGAATGAGCTCATATCTGGGGACACAGGTCAGGAAGCTGATTAGATAAGTCAGGCTTGTGAAGAACTGGACAGCCTGAGGGGCTGAGTTCCTTCAAATTTGACAGCCAAAAGGTGGGTGGGGGATATCAGAAGCTGGAAACACATGTTGTCATCTGCAGTGTCTAGGTGCAATTTACTGAGGAAGGCCTGTAGATCATTCTAAGCGCTAATTTAGAGAGCGGGCAATGTGCTTATGGACAGTAGTACAATACATTATCTAAGTCACCTGCCTGTTGCTGTGGTGTATATACTTCACCACCTACTAGCAGCATTTCACTGCACCATAATTGTTCTAGTAATTGAAATTGCCTCAATTTTGACACTCAACAGTCAGTTGTTTGCATCTGGGTAATTAAATGGAAGATTTAGTTTGAAAGCTTTTGCTATTATTCCAGACACACACTGGTCCAGAAGCCATTTAGCTGTGAGCTCCTCAAACTGGCACATGGCTTTGATTTGAATAGTAATTTTGATTGTACAGTCTGAGTTTTGACAGACTTACCCATATCTTTATTACCAATGCAGAGCAGAAGTTAGAAATAATTAGGAGTGCATTTAATACATTCAGATTATTAAAAATGGAAAATTGCCAACATGAGCCTCTGAAAGAAAGATCCACCAGTGCACCAAACAGCCACCACCAATACTCAGAGGCAGTCCCACAGATCCCAAAAGCTCACAGCTTATAAATGTACTAGATCTCGCTACCTTAATGAAATTTCTTGGCAAGCTGTTGCGGTCAGCCAGCTAGGAGGGAACAAAAGAATATTATGCAATTTAAATCTTAATTAAAATAAAAGACACTTTATTGTCATGGTAAACTTTAATCTTTATTACAGATTACTAAAATAGGACCTTTTTAACATTCAGGCTTTGCAAGATAATATTTGAACTCAAAGGTCTTTACAAACATTGATAAATTAAGACTCACATAATTCCTTATGAGACAAATAAACACAAATAGCCTAATATCCCTATTTTAAAGATGGGGAACCTCAGACAAAATTGGCCAAACTGTTATACCCTTACTTGTATTGCATAACACTTTACCTTACAAGAACTCCTCTTGAATTCAATAGCCATAACGGTGCTATAATAAAATATTCAGCATGATTAAACTCAGTGTTACATCATTGACTTCAATAGAGTTACGTCGGATTTAAATGGATGTAAGTAAAATCAGAAAAAAAGGCCTTAAATGACTTGTCCAGGATCCCACAGCAAGTCGGCAGAAGGGCTGGTGACAGAACCAAAAATTTCTGCCTCCTGGCCATGTTCTCATATCACTAGGCCTGACCACAAGAACAAGGGGCAATATTCTGTGCTGCGCCTCTTAAAAGGAATGTGATTAGGTAGCGTTAAGCCACCTTTGCACCCTCTTGATCCTGGGCTGCTCTGCAGCCCCTAGAGCAACACAGACCATCTTGGGTGGCTATCTAAGCAACCTATCTCCAGCTGCCTGTGGACTGCAGCACTGCCCAGAATCCCTGCAGCATTAAGTGTTGTGACCCCACTCCCAACATGCCCTTCCTATCTCCAGCTCTGCCCCTCCCTGCACACCCTCTGTGCCAGGGCTTGTGAGGAGGTGCTTAGAAGACAGTCTTATGGCTGTTTTCCATATTGGCTGCACCAGAAGAACTCTCCAGCTGTTCAGTACAAAGCTTTTATGGGTCCTCAACACCACCATTAAGGGTATGGAGGGGGATACGACTTCCCTAGGAATCCAGTTTTGACTGGAATAGGCTTAATTTGATGATTGAGACAGACGCTTTGCATACAAGTTGTCAGCTAGCTTCACACAAGGAACATACATAATATGGGTAAGATCTTCAAAGCTGTCTAGAGTATTTAACCATCCAACTCCCACTGAAATTGATCTCTGTCTCCCACTCACACACGTGCGCGCGCGCACACACACACACACACACACACACACACACACATACAGATGGCCAGAGTTGACACACATGCACTCTTGTATGGATGGCCAGAGTTGCCAGTAGGGTAATGCTCTCAAATCCAGATTAACAGAGTCACAGAGTTTAGGGTCAGAAGAAACCACCAGATCATCTAGTCTGACCCCCTGTACATCACAGACCACTAATAATCACTAACCCCAACAATCAAAACTAGTCTAAAGTATTACAGTCCACAGGCAATTAAATTACAGTGTGCCACCATCAGAGAACAGACAGGCTCAAGATGCACCACTTCCCAAGGCCCCTGCAGTGGCAGGGAATGGATTAAGTGAGATATACCCAAATGATCTTGGCAAGTGACCTGCCCTCCGTGTTGCAGAGAAAAGTAAAAAGCCCCACGGTCACAGCCACTCTGACCTGAATACAAGAAGCAATCCCCTGGATTGTATACTCTGGCCACAACGCACCAGCACATGTAAAATGGCACAAACAGTGTTAGCCACATTGCTTCTGGTATTTCCAGTAGCTGAAACCATCAGCATCCTTAGTCAAGACCTAAATGGAGGCTGCACATCTTTATCTGGCTTCAAGGCAGTCCATCAGTGCTTTGCAGCTGCATTTTTAAATGCCAGTAAGCAAACCCCAAGCCATTACTTCCTCAGATCCCATCCTACCATCTCCCCTTCAATCTATCATGACGTTAACTAAAAACTGAATTAAGCTTCAGCCATTAAAGATATTCTTACCAATCATGCTACAGCAAAACATATGTACAACGTTAAGAACATCTGAGCAGTCCCATTAGCTTCAATGGGACTGCTTGCATGTGATTAAATTTACACGAGTATTGGGTATTTTGGGACCTGACTGTTTATTGTTTGGGTGGGGTTTTTTTTAAAAGGAGAGAAACTTCTCAAAATACTGCAGATGAAAGGAAAGTTAAGGGATGAAATTAAATACCCCTCTGTTTAATATCTTCTATGTCATTATAGCACTTCTAATCAGCAGATCTCAAAGTGCTTTTCAGAAAAGCTCACTATTATTATCCCCATTTTACAGACAGGAAAACAGACGTGCAGAAGGTAACCTGACTTGCCTACTGTCACCTAGCAGGCCAGTGGCAGAGCTGGGAAGAACAACACAGGTCTCCTGAGCCCCTATCCAGCAGGCAAGTGGGGAAGCTCAAGTTAATTTCACAGGTGACACACCCAAACTCCTTTTGTGTTTCTCTCTTCTGGAACAAGATGACAACTGTGGGAACAACATGCAGCAGGGGCCTTTGAGAAAAAGTGGCACAGGAAACAACTGGGGTTCCAATGAAAAATACAGAATTTATTTGTGTGTGTGTGTGTGTGTATTTAGATTTTTAAGATAGGGCTGGATCTTGGCCTTATACAACAGCAAATTGGGAGTAACTCCTCTTGTGTCAAAAACTGATGTGAGAACAGACTCTGGCCCATACATTTCAGATTGTACATCTCACTGGCTTTTGCTTAGACAGGGAGTGGTAAATGAAGATTTGAAGAAGCAAAAACAGCAGATGTCATTTGGTTAAAGTGCTGAAAATTGGAGTTCTTAATTGACAGAGGAGAGATAATTCTGTGGAGAAGCATTAATGAATAGCAGGAGATTGTTAACAAGAGGTTTACCAGAAGATTTCAGCATGTAAAACTCTATTGTAAAAATATTTGTTATCAGCATCTCCATGGGGTATAAGCAATAAAAAACAGTGCCAGTTACAATGCTCCCTGTCCTCTGTAGAAACTGAGACAGGGAGCTTTAATACATCATTAACATTCAAGAATAGTTGTCTTGTCTTTTCATTTTTATACCAGCAGAGAAAGATCAGCCCAATAACTCGTGTGAGGCTCAAGTAATCAGCTCAAATGAAAATACAGTATATAATTATAATCACCTAACTGGCAATCTTTGCTCAAGAGTGAGAGACCAAGGACTGGAACAGCTGAGGTTGGTGCTGGGATTCAGATTCAGGGCTTTTAGTCTCTTACATCCATAAGTACTGTATTAAAATACAAAATGGAGTTGTTTCCATTGCCATTCAGTGGCTGGTCTGTGGCTTGTATGCAATGAGTTTGGGAGTTTCAGACCAGTGGAAGGTGCCTATAGCACAACAGTCAGCTCCACAATCAGCCCCTTTTGTTGGCAAACTCATGGAGAAGCCAAGGACTGAGGCACCAATTCAGCAAGGTGCTTAAATACATGTATAACTTTAAGCCTGGGAGTAGTCTCCTTTGGCCCCTTTGCCCCACTAAGGTGGGGCAAAGTGGATCGATTCCAGCCAAAAAGAGTCATTGGAGAATTCCTCTTGCAGAGGAGAACAGCTCACAAGTATCAGCTCAACTAGGGGCACCTTATAGACTAACAGACGTTTTGGAGCATGAGTTTTCGTGGGTGAATACCCACTTCGTCAGATGTGGGTATTCACCCACGAAAGCTCATGCTCCAAAACGTTTGTTAGTCTATAAAGTGCCACAGGATTCTTTGCTGCTTTTACAGATCCAGACTAACACGGCTACCCCTCTGAAGCTCAACTAGGGTGACCAGATGTCCCAATAAAATTGGGACCATCCCAATATTTGGTTGTTTGTCCCGCATCCTGACCAATATATGTTTTGTGATCCGGTGGCACTCAGGCTTTATTTTGTGTGTGTGTGTGTGTGTGTGCGCGCGCACGTGCGCTTCAGCGGCACCCCCTCATATGTCCCAATATTTTGTTCTTGTCATATGGTCACCCTAAGCTCAACAGAAGCAGTGAAGCTAGCAGCTGTGCTAAGCTGGTCTCCAAACTCCGTATAGGGGTGTGCTGGGAAAGGGATGGAGCAGTGGTGGGGTAGGAGCACAGATTCCAAGGCCAGAAGGAGTAGAGCTGATTCTCCACTGGTGCAAATTAGACCAACCCCTCAGTTGTTCTAACTAAAGCTGGGACCACGTCTACATGCACGAACCCAAGCTCAGATGCAGTGGAGAATTGAGCCTATTGACTTCCATAGGATTACTAAAGTGCTTAAAGTTTTTCATGTGCTTAAGTATGTTGCTGAACTGGGCCTTGAATGGCCAGAGAAAATTAGCCAGAGCTGGACAAAAAAAGTATGATGATTTTTCATGGGATATTTATTTATTTAAATTTCCCACAAATCTCTTAAGGTTTTTGTTGCTGTTATTTTATGAAAAATCCAAACCGGAAAGCTAAGAATTCTTCATTTTGAAAACCATTTTTGGTTAAAAAAAATTATTTTCAAAAACAAAAATTTGTCCTGAAAGCCAAACTGGAAAATGAAAATTCTTACCAAAAATTTCAATTCATTTTTAATTGTAAAAACAAATTACATTTTCCACAACAATGTTTATTTTGGTCAAAAAGGCAATTTTTCCCTTAAAAAAAATGTACCAATGATAAAAATTTAACCAGCTTTGGAATTTGCTCTCTTCCCAGCCCTATAGGACATCTTTCCTGGTCATGGCTGAGACATCTGAGAGAGACTGTAGGGACACATGGTTAGCCAACCTCAATGTCTAAGGTTGTCAGTGAGACACATCACAAGGATTAAAATTCTCTCGCGCACAAAAAAGCAGAGATCGATGTTTCTCTGTATATTCCCCTGAATTCTTTTCACATTGTTGATCTTGAATTTCTCTCAAAATTAATCTTGAATTCATAACTGAACTTATTGGCAATGTTCATCTTGAATTCTTTCAAGCTAATCCTTAGCTTCTATGTACCATTCTTTGAATTTTTTCAGACAACCATTGAGATCTGTGTGATTTGTACCTCTTTATGCATTATAAAGTTATATGATATTACCACTTCACAGCTTTTCATACTGTGATTAACTGGCCTTTTTCAATCTCTGTCTCCATAAATGGACAAAAGTGGCTTGTAATAAAATTATTAAAAAGTTGTTTAAGCACAGAATATGACTAAGCCTGTGTTCACAGCTGGAGGTTAAACCAAGCCTCATTAAATACAATGTTCTTGCACTTTTCCCACAGCAGAAATAAATGGGGAACAGAAGAGCTTTGACCATCACCATCCCTCCACCTCTCTCTCACTCTCTCACACACACTCCCAAGCACACACCCAACCCCAACATTTCAAAAACCATGAGTCAAGAAAGCATAGGAGTGGCTTACAAATACAAATAAATAAATTTTTAATTCTTTTCATCTGTCTTCTGGTTTCACATCCTTTAGGATACATTTGTGTCACATTTTCTCCACATTCGTGAGGGCTAGAAACACATTTTATTTGTAAATGAAAGCTGAGATTCTCACATCATCACTTGACTCCAGGAACTTTAAAAAAACCCAACAAATATTATGACATTCACAAGATCACAAGAGTCAGAAACACTGCACACCCACACAAGCTTTACTCCCTGCAATGCAGGCCACTTTACTACTGTGTTAAAGTTTGCAGTTGTTTTTTTATTTATATCTAATTTGGAGAACCCCATCCACACGAGTATGGGCTAAGCAAGTACTTCCCTAAGCAGCAGTCCCAGGTCTTGATTCAAAGCCCATTGAAATCAACAGAAAGTCTTCACCTGACTTAATGGGTTTTGGATCCAGCTCCCAAAGAAAGGCCTGTAGTATCTCAACTTCCTTTTTCTCTGAACTGCAGTTAGCAGCATTTCTAAACTACTCTTATAAAGCTGAATGGCTCTTCTTTTGAAAGAACATTTTGTTCAATAAATATATAATGCTTATTAAAAAACTTCTGCTTACTGGGTTCCAACAGATAATTAATTAGTCATATCAATCAATCTGGGCACATTAAATCATCAGAGAAGGAGCAGGAATGAAAAGCACTGATGTAGACACTGGTACCCTTACATTTTCTGTGCTACATTTTCATGAAGCTCCCCACCAACACTGCTGATCCCACATTTGTGTGCACATGCAAAACCTGTACTTGCATGTGTAAAAGAGGCACATGTGCATGCAAATGAGGATTTGTGTGTGCAGTTCAGATGAATAAGTCAGTTTTGAAGGGTATAGCTAAGGTGGCCAGGAGCCTAGTTTCCAGCCAGAAAGTCTGGTCAAAAAGGGCACCTGACAGTGTCCAATCAGATCTACTGACCATACACCCAACATCCAGTTACTGCGAATAGAGGAGGCGAGGCAGCGTCGAGCCATCACCTGCATCATCCCCTACTCAGCCAGGGCTGCCTCCTACCTTTGCCAGGCAGCTGCAGCTTCCCAGCCCCAGCTCCACAGGCAAGTCCCTTCTTACCCGGGTAAGAGGTGTGGGAGGGGGAGGAAAGGGGGAAAGAGGGGTGGACGGGGACAGGGCCTCAGGAGAAGAAGCTGGGCAGAGGCAGGTCTCAGTGGAAGAGGTGGGGTGCTTGCTGCTTGACTGAAATATATCGTCTGGTTTTGTTTGGGGGACTGTATGCTGAGGCTAATGGCCTGCTAGGCAAGGCTGAGAGCTTCTTAACGAGGCTTTGATCCCTAAGTCCTTTAGCACCCATCAACCCTTAACCAAGGGGCAGGGCTACTCAGGAAGACTTTAAAAAGTCCACTCCTAAGTGACCAGAGGGGCTGTCCAATTTATTGCACCCAATGCAACGTGTATGATTATCTGCCCTTCGGGCAGGTGGCATATGTGTGCATTCGGTACAAGAACCTCCTGGCCCTCAGACTGTGTTCGGGCTTTGGAGACCAGAGTGGCTGAACTGGAGGAGCTAAGGGAGACAAAGAGGTACAAAGATGAGAGGTACATAGATGAGACTTTCCAGGACATAGTAGAACAGTCCCATCCCTGGTCTGACAGCCCCGGTGCTGTTGAGAAGGATGAAAGCCTCAGGGAAGGAGAACATCCAACTGGAGCAGGTGGAAACAATCCCATAATTGGGACCCTCCTTCCAGATGATGTTGTGGTATCCTCTCGCACTGAGGATACTTCTCTGGGGGAGGGAACCCCAGTTATTATGAAGAGACAGGTATTAGTAATGGGAGGTTTGATCATTGGAAACAGATAGCTAGAACAGGTTGTGCTGGTAGGGGTTTGGCACTATATATGAAAAAAAGTAGAATCAAATGAAGTAAAAATTTTAAATGAACCAAACTGTACCATAGAGTCTCTATGGATAGTAATTCCATGCTTGAATAACAAGAATATAGCAATAAGGATATATTACCAACCACCTGACCAGAATGGTGATAGCGACTGTGAAATGCTTAGGCAGAGTAGAGAGGCTATAAAAATAAAAAACCCAATAATAATGGGGGATTTCAACTATCCCCATATTGACGGGTCCATGTCACCTCAGGATGGGATGCAGAGATAAAGTTCCTTGACACCTTAAATGACTGCTTCCTGGAGCAGCTAGTCCTGAAACCCACAAGAGGCAATTCTTGATTTAGTCCTAAATGGAGCACAGGATCTGGTCCAAGAGTGAAGGAACTCTAATGTGAAATTGTAGAACTACTGATTGTAGTTTGTAACCTATCATTTAAATCAGCTTCTATACCAAATGACTGGAGGAAGGCTAATGTGACACCAATTTTTAAAAAGGGCTCCAAAAGTGACCCCAGCAATTACAGGCCTGTAAGCCTAATTTCAGTACCAGCCAAACTAGTTGAAACTATAGTAAAGAACAAAATTGTCAGACACACAGATGAACATAATTTGTTGGGGAAGTGTCAACATGATTTTTGTAAAGGGAAATCATTCCTCATCAATCTACTAGAATTCTTTGAGAGGGTCAACAAGTAAGTGAACAAGAGGGATCCAGTGGATATAGTGTACTTAGATTTTCAGAAAGCCTTTGACAAGGTCCCTCATCAAAGGCTCTCAAGCAAAGTAAGCTGTCATGAGATAAGAGGGAAGGTTCTTTCATGGACTGGTAACTTGTTAAAAGATAGGAAACAAAGGGTAGGAATCAATGGTCAGTTTTCAGAATGGAGAGAGGTAAGTAGTGGTGTCCCTCCAAGGGTCTGTACTGGAACTAGTCCTATTCAACATATTCATAGATGATCTGGAAAAAGGGGTAAAACAGTGAGCTGGCAAAATTTGCAGATGATACAAAACTACTCAAGATAGTTACGTCTCGAGCAGACTGTGAAGAGCTACAAAAGGATCTCACAAAGTGAGTAACTGGGCAACAAAATGGCACATGAAATTCAATGTTGATAAATGCAAAGTAATGCACATTGGAAAAAACATAATTCTAACTATACAATGATTAGCTGTTACCACTCAAGAAAAGAGATCTTGGAGTCATTGTGGATTGTTCTCGGAAAACATCCACTCAGTGTGCAGCAGCAGTCACAAAAGTGAACAGAATGTTGGGAATCATTAAGAAAGGGATATATGATAAAACAAAAAATATCATATTGCTTCTATATAAATTCATGGTACTCCCACATCTTGAATACTGTGTGCAGAGCTGGTCACCCCATCTCAAAAAAGATATATTGGAATAGAAAAGGTTCAGAAAAGGGAAACAAAAATTATTAGGAGTATGGAATGGCTGCCATATGAGGAGAGATTAAGGAGACTGGGACTTTTCAGCCTGGAAAAGAGATGAGTAAGGGGGGATATGATAGAGGGCTATAAAACCATGACTGATGTGCAGAAAGTAAATAAGAAAGTGTTATTTACTCCTCATAACATAAGAATTAGAGGTCACCAAATGAAATTAATAGGCAGCAGGTTTAAAACAAACAAAAGGAAGTATTTTTTCACACAATGCACAGTCAATCGTGGAACTCCTTGCCAGAGGATGTTGTGAAGGCCAAGGAAGACTATAACAGGGTTCAAAAAAGAACTAGATAAGTTCATAGAGGATAGGTCCATCAATGGCTATTAGCCAGGCTGGGCAGGCATGGTGTTCCTAGCCTCTGTTTGCCAGAAGCTGGGAATGGGAGACAGGGGATGGATCATTTGAAGATTACCTGTTCTGTTCATTCCCTCTGGAGCACCTAGCATTGGCCACTGTCGGAAGACAGGACTGGGCTAGGTGGACCTTTGGTCTGACCTGGTATGGCCGTTGTTATGGGGCATGGGTGGGGCCCCAGGGAGAAGGGGCAGGGCAGGGGAGATTCTGGAACTCCTGCTGTAGTGTCTGGTTTTTAAATATTACCAATTTGGCAACCCTAGGTACAGCTAAGGAAGGTCCTATGATAATCTAATCCTCTGTGTATTATGCCCACATACAAAGGTCTGTCTTTGAAGTCAGTGGGAGTCTAACATTGACTTCAACTTTGGATCAGGAAAACCACTAAGAAAAAAATATGGATATAGGATTTTGATTAATCATATTTAGGAAGAAGCAGAAATTTTAAACAGTACTTACAAAAAAGGCCATAAATTGCCTTGGTACTTTTTACTTTAAGTAATTCTGAATTTAAACAGAAGCAAACACAGGGAAAGCATTCGTATCTGAGTCACTCTCTGATCCAAAAATCAAATGGCTCTAGTGAGATCTTAAATTAAAATAATGATAATTCTCCCTTCTCTCAGCAATCAGTAGGGTGTGCTTTAGGGAAAAAAGGCAAGTTTGCGATTGTATTCAACTTCCCAAGTATATATGTACCATTCCTGGACCAAGTAATTGCCACACAACAAAACTAACAAGCTGATTTGAAAGGGAGGCTCAAATGTTCACAGCTGATATGAGCTCAGTGTGCCAGAGAGGCAATTGCACATGTGGGAGTGTTAATGGCAGATCTGATGCAGAAGTGGCTGATATTAAAACAACAGAAGAAATTGCAATCCAGTTCTTTTGGCACTCACCCGTTGAGTGTGATTTCTTTTACTCTCCCATTTTTAAGAGAGGTTTAACTCCTTTCCAAACTGTGTTTATTTCCTAGTTCATCCCAGCTCTAGTGGCTCTCATATTCCTTAAATCCAGGGGCTATATTCCTAATTTGCAGACAACATTTTGGGAATTTCACATGTGTATTTGTGGAAATGCACAAATTCAACTGGCACTCTGCTGATCCCCCTGTTCCCCAGGGCAGCAGATCCTAATCTGGGCTCTTATGCTCAATATCGTTAATAGTATTTACAAGCAAGAATTATTTGCTACCTGCATGGCTGCAGCCTGAAAGAAGTTTAGTTTGTCCAGGCCACACTACTCTTAAAAATAAAAACAAGCCTTACTTTTAAAATTAGAAGGAAAAAAAATACTTCAAATTGGGATTCCTCAGGAATTATCCAGACCGCAATAGTTCCCAGGAATGACCCTGACAGGTTTGGGGGTACTGACTGAGAAATACTTTAAGATTGTTGGTCTTTTAAATAAATGCTCAGCCATTCCACATAAGCTTTCCGGGTCAGAAAAGACTCTTCCTATCCCCCAGAGGAACCCACTCTTTGATGAAAATCAGATCATAATCCCACTGCCAAGCTTCCAGCCAGTTGCAATCTCACAGCCTACCTTGAAACGGCTGCTCTGTTCAAATCTAGGCTCCCCTAGGTCAGCAACCTGCAATGCATTCTAGGGTACCTTTGCCCTGGAAAATCTTCCAGGAATGCCAAATCTGGCTAGAGAAGCCACACGAGGCCCAGTAGAAACTATAAACCTATGGAAATCACAACCATCATTCCACAATGTGAAGGACCTGATGGTGGGAAATGGGAGTCGGAGTGGAAACAGGCTCAAGCATACAACCCATGAAACCTGATTTGGGACAACCTATACATTGCAGCTTTCATTTAAAGAAAGTAATTCTAGCCCTTTCACTTGTGCAAAGCAATGACTTATTTTTTTCCTTGTGCAGAAAATGTTAAACAATGTAAACAGGGGTGAAAGTTTGTCATTAGGATTATTCCTAAAAATTGTGGATTATTCATGGTGTTTCCCATTGCTACCCAGAACTGACCTTTGGCACCTATGAAACTTACAAGCACGGGGTCCCTTTAATTTTGGGAGTGTGGGAGATGCAAGCAGACTAATTTATAGTTGTGGGGCAGTGCTGTCTGAGATGGTTCAAAGCCCCAACTTCATGGGTGATCTGGAGTTCAAGCACCCTGGGAAATAAAATAGGGGGCACTGAGCACCCACCAGCCCCAAAGGTTCCAGCTGGGCTGTCCGCTGATGAGCTGTTCAGCCAACCCAGGGTGGCCAGTGGAGCAGGAGCTGTTGGAAGCGGTTTCGGGGGAGGGGGCAGAGTAGGGGCAGGAAGAGGTGTGGCAAGGGCACGGCCTTGGGGGAGGGGGTGGAGTGGGGCACAGCCTCAGGGCAGAGTGGGGATGGAGCACCCACCAGGAAAAAAAAAAGTCAGCACCTGTGGTTCAAAGGCATTTGGTCTCCTTCCTATCTGGCTACCTGCAGCTTAGCCAAACGGGTACATTTAACTATAAGGGGCACATTTTATCAGTATAAGAGGCATCCTGGTCTAAGGGATGAAGCATGGATTGAGTGCAAGGGGGCGGGGCTAATCCCAGCTCTATGGTGTGCTCCCTCTCCAGAAGTGGAGAAAACAATGCTTCCTCTCTCTCTCCCAGTAATGGGGTGGATTGTGTCAATTAAATAGTTAATGTTCAGATATTAACATTATACAGTCCTGTAGTCTTAAAATTGCCTTGTCCCAGGCAGAGGTTATTTTAAAGACTGTCTGAGTGGTAAAACACACACAAAACCTTCCAGTGGCAGCTCTTATTGTTTCTCACACTCTTGTTTTATAGGGATAATTAGCTCTCTAAGTACTTCTTTTTTTTTTTTTTTTTAAAGGTTTGGCAATAAGGACAGATGCTAGCATAAGCATTTGGACTCCACTTCTCCTGCAGAGTGAGGCTGGAGACTGGAAGGGGACAAAGATTTTCACTGCTGCTTTTCACATAAAATTGAGTCCGTTAAATGGTGCCATCAAAAATCAGATCATTCCCTCCCCTCAGAATCCTGCACACCATGGTGTCACAGGAGTAGAGCAGCAGATTTCTGAAGCCCGCAGCTTTTCTGGGTGAGGTTAAATATTAAAAAAGTCATGGGCTTTGGAAGACAGCTGGTGCATTGTCTAAGTGCAGCAAGGCTCTCCCCCAGGCTGCAGAGCCTAAGGCAGAGCTGCAAGGTGGAGGATTGGTGGAGCTTCTGGGAATTGGGGCTGAGGTGAGGAATGTGGGTAATGCAGAAAAAGGAAAAACATACCTAAATCACAAATTTGGGGTAAAACATGTATGTTTAAAATTAAAATTTGCCCTGACTCCTCAGTGATTTCTCCCCAAGTTTAACATGACAAACGCTGAAGTAAACACATTAGCAGGATCCTACTTTAGAGATCTCCACTGTACTAAATGCACTTACAGTAGCAATACCATTTACCACATGTAACTTACTTTCTTGTTTGCAGCTTCATTCTCTGAGCTTCTATGGCAGCCCCCACTCCCCGCAGTCAGGATCTGTGCTTGATCCAACCGCTTGTGGCAGATGTCCTCTATTTGGGTGTTTCAGAGACAATAGTTTCCAAATAAGAGGAAACATATGAAGTGAGAGTATATTTAGATTCAGATGGTACCTGCCTCACTTAGGACTTGTCTATACACAAAACACTGCAGCAGTGCCTTCAGCTGTGCCACTGTAGTGCTTCAGCAAAGACCCTACCTACACAAAGGGGAGGACTTCTCCTGTCAGTGTAGGTAATCCACCTCCCCAAGGGGCAGTAGCTAGGTTGACAGGTGAATTCTCCCATTGACCAAGCACTGTCTACACGGGGGGCTAGGTCAGTTTAACTGTGTTGCTCAGGGGGGTGAATTTTTCACATCCTTGAGCGCTATAATTATACCAACCTAATTTCCTAATGTATACCACAGGCCTTAAGAGTTAGATGCCTACAGGGCTAAGTACCTAAGACTCCAGCTGGTAAGGACTAAAGCTGCCAAACAGGAACGGCTGCACTTCAGGGGAGGGGTAAAATGAGGCCCAGTTGGGGGCCACTCCTCCCTCCAGCACCCCGCTGACCCAGAACTGCAAAAGCAAGAACCTTTGCACATTCCCTCAGAACTATAGAATGTGCTCTGACTTTCTCTGCCCTGCACTGATTGACTGTTTGCTCCACTATTTCTCACTTCCTCTCACTCTCTCCCTTTTCTTTCCACTTAGCTGATCCCTTCTTAAGTAAACCCAATTTCTCCTCCTCCCCCACAAAAAATATTGTGGAACTAACATGATGCTGGTTGCCATCACATTGTTCGCACTGCTTGTGTGTTATACCCCTTCCGCCATCCTGTGTCCATCCTGTCCATTTAGACTGTATGTTCTTCAGGGCAGGGATGGTCTACTCTGTGTTTGTTCAGCGACTAGCACAATAGGGCCCCATTCTTGTTTGGAACTGAGGCTCTGCCGTAATAAACATGATTAATATTAAAGCATCTAACTCCCATTGAAAGTCAATGGGAATTAGGTGCCTGTCTCACTTAGGCACTTTTGAAAATCCCACTAGACACCTATCTGCATTTTTAGATGCCTGAATACCTGTGTGAACTGGATCTCGGTGCTTAATTAGGTTTCATTTTAATGTCATTGGCAAAATTTAACTCAAGTTAAATTTAAGTCAGCAAAAGCAAAACTAATGTTATTATGAAATGCTACATGATGGAAAATATTAAACATTGGATTATGAGGTAAATACACAGCAGAAAAATGGTTCTGTGAATGGCAAAATGGCTATGTTTCCATGGATCATATTGGACTATTCAGCCCAAGAACACTGTATACCTGCCACCTATTTGTATTTGTCCTGGAGGATAAATTAATCTTGTTCCAACAACGTGGCATTCTTCATGGTGATATTTGGCATGATAACATTGAGTTATATCACAAAACCAGGAGAAAATTCCCAACTCAAATTAGGATAACAAAACCTTCACTGGAATAGGCCAGTGAAGACCTTAGAATGGCTGATGTCAGGAGCCCACATGATCAGTAGACACTAGGACTTGCAACTCTACATTAACAAAGGGCTGTGTCCAAAATATAGTCAAATTCTGCTCCAAGGCTGCAGAAAGCATTAGATGATGCCTCAGGAGATGTAATGAGTCTTGATATGAAAGAGGGCGCCACCTACATTTAAATGCCAATTCTATCATATTGTTCAACACTCGCTGTTACATGCTGCACCTGGCTTAGAGCGTTACCAAGGGTAGCCCTGAAAAGCAGCTATCAATTCCTGTGGGTAGAGATGACATAGAAATTAAAGATCAACAGGAAGGAAACAATGGGTCTACAACGAAGCAGTGGGAACAAAAGAATAAAATAAAACAAAACAAAAAAAAACTCTGAACAAAAATGTCCCATCATATCTATACCTGGTTATGAACAAGGAAAGAAAAAGGAGAAAGGAAAGCTTCTTCATTTCCCCCCCATCCTCAGTCACGGTTCAGGGAATGGGAGCATTCGATCCTACTCAAAATGGGAAGAAAAGAGCTTCCAAGGAATCTGTTCAGAACAGTCACCGGAAGCAGGGAAGTACATGTCTTAACACACCAGTATTGATGTTAACGTGCACAGTACGAACCGCAGACTCAGAAAGACCCTGGAATATCACTACTCCCACAGCACCAGCATTCTTTATTCTTATGTGTTTAAGGATGGCGGAGATGTCAGCCAGCAGAATAATGAGCTACATTTAAAAGTCTCACATTAACTTATTTTTCTGTCTGAAAAAGGCACAAAAGGTACTGAGGTACATCTTCACACAGCCTCGCATCCCAACCACTAAACAGGGTAAGTAACAAATCTTTGTCAAGAAGCCCCAGTTAGCAAAGGAGCCCTGAGTCCCAGGCCACTGTAGTATAAACGTTTTTACAAAGGTTGCAGTATCATTTACAGCCCTGGCAATAGCAGATCTCTCTGGATGAAACAGTATTTTGGTTCTATGCTTAGCATTTGGAAAGAAGCCAGTACAGATTTGTTAATCTCTTAATGCACTGGCATTGTTTGTTACTTAGGACATCAGGTTTCATTACTCCTTCAGCGCCTGGGAGACAACTTCCTGCCATTGGGAAAGCATCTTTCCAAATACCACTTGCTACTGCACTGTCAACACACAAGGAAAAAGGCTGAGCTGAGTTAAAATGCAACTTAGGTGGTGAAAAGTGAAGTGAGTTTGGTGGCTTCAACAAAAGGGTATGTCTACACTACCCGCCGGATCGGTGGCAGTTTCACTGTTCATGGTACTTCAGTACCAAGGGCCATATAAGTACACAGGACACAAATAGATGGTCTGTGAGCAAGAGGCATTCTTTTAAGCTTGGCCCAGATGCCATAGAGGACCATAAAGATGTTTTATAGTGAGTGAGTAGAGCACGGGGTCATATGTTCTCCATGACTAGTGTTGCTAACAAGGTGGGCTGCTGCATTTTGGATCATGGAGCTTATTACGGTCAGTGCATTCATTCCCAGGCATAGCAAGTTGCAGTAATCTGGCCTGGAAGTCATGGAGGTGAGGATATTTGAGGATAGATCATCAAGTGACAGCAGAGGTCCAGTCTTCTTGCCAGCCACAGAAGGCAGGCAGCATATTTGGCAGCTGATGCTATTTGAGCATCTAGAAGCAGGAGAACCCCAAGGCAGCAAACTGACTTGGATAATTGCGGGCAGACTCCCTCGGCAGCAGGAGGCACGACGGCAGTGACCAGATCTTCAAAATATTTTCCTCTTCCCTCCAATTTATGCATGTTTAGCTTCAGTCCATTGCCTTTCACCCACTTGCTGGTCTTGGCCAGTCACCAGGTGAGCGAGGGATAAGGGATTTGGGAGCAGTTGAGATAATGCCCCTGCACCATTATCTGAGCGTGGCCTGAAAGCCAGGACTGATGGGATTTTCTGTATTAATTCCTGCTACAGAAGTGCTGGGTATTATTGGGGGAAGGGGAGGTGTTTTATTAAAGAAACTCTCCATCTAAATGTCATTGGCTAAAAACAGAAAACTGAAGACTCTGGGCTTTCCTGTAAGGTGTATAGAATCCGTTCCTTCAAACGTGAACATTTCTTCAGCTGTTGCCTCATGTGAGGTTCATTTGCAAAAAAAAAAAAAAAAAAAAAAAAAGCTTCAGCTGGGAACAGTGTGCTAATGAGAAGAATGTCCCTAGACACTCTGTAGTCTATGTACTTTTCACCTACTAATTACTGATCACTTTTCTGACCTCATAAAAGCACAGGCAACCAGATAAAATGCTCAGTGCCCTATGGCCTGCAGAAGACAGAAATAAGTTAGGCCAAGGGCATATTGAACAGGGAGCCACTTACCCAATCCATGGCCAGTCTCCTAGCAACAGGCCACAGCATTCAGAGCCCATCTGTTTACCAATATTTCCAATGAAATCATCTCAGGGTTTAAATTGCCACCAGCTAATTTGTGGATGGGAGAGAGTTAAAATTAAATTAGCAATTGATTTGTTTGAAGGCCACTTGGATGCTGTTGAGTTGAATGCCTTTTGGGGTTTTAACCCTTTGGTGCCTACCTGGAACCAAAGGACTTTCTGGTGTAATTCAATAGGGCATTTTGCTTTAATGCCAGGGATACCAGCTCAAGATCTCAACAAGCTGAAAGGATTACAAAGACCACGAAGTCGGTTCAAACTGTAGCCTGAAATTCAGATTTCGTAAAAACAAGATTTTACAAAAACCTCAGCACCAACAGAAATACTTGCATCTTTTGAATTTTTTTATTTTGTTTCTTAAGTCCAGTGGGGAAAGGATTTGTTTTTTTAAACAAATGAACATTTCAGCACCCTGCTAAAATCAGAATGTGGAAACAAAAGCAATATTGGACTGGTTTATTTTAATTGTTCAAACTTAGTGAGATGGAAAGAGCAAGCAGAACAGCATAAAGTGTAAGAAGTAAAACTAGATTTAAAAAAATCTTTTCATTTCAATAAGTCTAGTGATATTGACAAAGGGGCTGTTTTTAAATAATTGCCAACTCTCTAACCGGACAGAATTTTAACCCAACATCCAAAAGAATTAGTAGTTGTACTCACTGCCATAGCGCCCCCTATTGTCAAAGCTTCTTATTGCAGGGGTTTCAGACCTAGCACCCCATGTAGGCAGTCTGCCTTTGAGCATGATCCAGTGCTCCAGCTGAGAAGATCTCTTACAGGGTAAGAGAAATTCAAACTAGCATCCAAAGTGTCTCAAGAAATCAGCCCTTCCTCTGGGCTTTGCCTTCACTCCTTCTCCCCAACTCTGGTATTCAGCATTAATCCTGCAGTCCGAATCTTCCTGAGGTGACTGTTCTTCTTCAGCCTCTGGCTCAGGGCACTTCACAGAAGTTCCTCTACTTCCTCAATTTCACCCCTTTTAAGACTCCTGGCTGTCCACGAAGTTATCACTTGACATCTCCTAGTCCCACCCTCTCTGCCTGGAAAATAGCTAATTAGTTACAGCACAGGTGTAATAGATGTGACTAACTGGCTCTTATCCCTTCCTAGCCCATAAGGGGGTTTCAGCCCCTCAACAAGAGAAGGTCACAAAGAGTGACTATAAAACATTCCTTAAAGCAAGAAGTGAGGTTTAGATCAGAAGAAACCTAAACACACCAGCACAGAAGAAAGTGAAAGGATATGAGGGCACAGGGCTCAATTCTCTGCTGGTTTAAATGGCCATACCATTGACATCAATAAAGCTGCACCAGTTTACGCCGGCAGAGAATTTGGTCCTCAGTGTTCCCTGCAGAAGGGAGAGGAAATGCAAGGCAAAAGGAATGTTTCCTGCTGCAAACTCACATGTCAGAGCAGCCAAGAAGCAAGAAGGAACAGAACAGTTGGTGGCTAGAAGCCCCTAGCAGCAGAAAACAGGGAGCAAGCAGTCTTAGCTTTAAATACTTTTTCTGAAGCCCACTGTGTGCAAAACAGTCACCCACCTCTTACGGTGCTTGTTTGTTTATAAGCACAAAGATCGTAAACAAATGTTACAAACCACATCCATACAACAATGGCCAAAGCTGCTCCTTTTTGCTGTAAGCGCTCCTGCAGATATTATCCTTGTCCTACTCACAAATGGGTAGTCAAGACAACACCCTATAACAAGGATAGTGTATGCACTGAGGTCCTCTGTATAGACACATACATAACCCCGCTGTAATGGGGGCCCACACCTCTAGAGTATCCCTTCACAGCCCAGTGCAATACAGCCATTGTATCTCTGCCTTAGTTTCTCCAAATGAGGCTTTTAATAACTCCACTGAAGCTTGCTTTTTAACTGTGCCCCTCCAGAGGTGTCTAGTTTATTCAGTCCCAAAAGCAGATCACATGGGTAGACCTCCCCATCAGCACCTCCAGCTAGAGGAGAGGGGGGCTGAGTCAGCCTTAGTCCATCAACCCAGTTATACACAAAGTCCCTTACCAGCAAGGCAGTCATAAACTGGAACCCTCTTCAAGTCAGAGGCCTCTTGGCAGTAGCTGGGGAGGGTCCCTCCTCTTGGATCAAAGTCCCCCCACCCAGAGGCCAAACCGCAAGGACCCTTATCAGGACATCATATAATTCCTCTAATCTAGGACTTCTACTGTTGCCTGGGGAAGCTCTTCATAGGAACCAGGTTGGTTTGAGACTTAGCATTCATAATCCCTTCCTTCTGGAAACTCTCCCACCCAGGAGAATTCTCTCTGGCTTTCTTTTGCTGCTGTCCTCCCTCACTAGTTTTCTCTCCCTGAAGCTATCCCTCTAGGAGCTTTCTCTTCCTGAGCTCTGGAAACCATTCCTCTCCCCAGGAGCTTCTGTTCTCCAAGCTCCCCTATCCTGGGTGTAGCTTCACTTTTATCATGCCCAGGTGTTTCCCTGCCTAATTAACTGCTTCCCAGTAACTCAGTGACTTAACTAGTCCCAGGTGAACCTGAGTTGCCTCATTCCCTCTTGTGGAACCTGTCAGAGAAAGGCTGGGCCCCTTATCCCTTCAGAGGGCCAGTTACCCTACAACACCTCGTTTGTGTTCCTCCATACTATCTGTTGCTGCAAGAGCCTTCTCCTGTGCAGCTCCTGCTATGGGGAGAAACCTTCCTGTCACTCTCTACCTCTTGAACACCTTGTCCTTGTCTGGACTTGTTTTCATTACTCTCTCTCTCTCTCTCTCTGTCTCTGATGTGGTTTATTATTTAATTTTATAAATGATTTTGAGGTCCAGTTAGTATGAAAGTCATTTTACAAAATAAGACCTGATCCCACAACTTCATCAATGCAGGTGCACTCTTGCACTTCAGGAGGGCCCAATTGAAATCTTGGGGGAACTAGATTCTGTCTGTTTGGATCCAGTTGCAGAATCAGGACATAAAAGTCATATTGTATTTTACCACCACCAGAAAAACCTACCTGAGAAAGGAGTTTGTTGTCATCCTCCAACAGTTTGACTTTTGTTTCAAGTTGCCTGATGTAGCTGGAAGATGAATCTTTAAAGAGAAGAAGAAAAATAAATAATATTAATCTCCCTGTGACACGGTTCTTTAAAATCAGTAATATAGTTTCACAATTAGACTCATTTGTCTTCTCACTGGAAGATAAGCTTAGAAAAGAGCTAAAGAACCATGCTCAGGGGTCACAGCTGGAGAATCTAACACATTAACAAAGGGGAGGAGATGGATGCAGCAACACCTAAAACCTGAAGTACGCACATGGATGAACATACACACCCAAAGAATTTTACCAGTGAGATCTGATAGGCTATTCTAAAAACACACGGAGTTCGGCAGAAATAATTGTAGGGCAACAGAGTATAGTAGTCTCACATAACGGCAGTGTTCAATTTGGGGAGTTTAATAGACAGTTTTGCATTACAGTATGTGATGATGCGGTTCTGGCGGGACCCAGCTGAGAGTGCCAATTCAGGACCAATTACTCAAACAGGGCAGTTACAGCCCAAGGCTGGGGTTTTTCCACCTCTAAGGCAAACCAAACCAGCCAGACAAAAATGACTTCGGTTTCACCTCACTGGCTAACCCCAAGTCACACAAGCAATTTCCTTAGACACTCCAGTCTCCCAGTATCACCACCAGTGACACCCGTCCTGGGGACGAATGGTTATGAAAACCAACACTCCAGTAAAAGAAAAAGGTTCTCTCGATCCCAAAGGACCAAGCCCCAGACCCAGGTCAATATACGCATCAGATCTTACCCACAAATCACACTGTTGCCAACCCTTTAGAATCTAAAATCTAAAGGTTTATTCATAAAGGGAAAAAGGTAGAGATGAGAGCTAGAATTGGTCAAATGGAATTAATTACATACAGTAATGGCAAAGTTCTTAGTTCAGGCTTGTAGCAGTGACGGAGTAAACTGCAGGTTCAAATTAAGTCTCTGGAGAACATCCCCCGCTGGGATGGGTCATCAGTCCTTTGTATAGAGCTTCAGTTTGTAGCAAAGTCCCTCCAGAGGTAAGAAGCAGGATTGAAGACAAAATGGAGATGAGGCATCAGCCTTACATAGGCTTTTCCAGGTGTAAGAACACTTCCTTGTTCTTACTATGGAAAATTACAGCAAAATGGAGTCTGGAGTCACATGGGCAAGTCCCTGCATACTTTGCTGAGTTACAAGGCGCATCTGCCTCCTCTCAATGGGTCCGTTGTGTAGCTGATGGTCCTTAATGGGCCATCAAGCAGGCTAAGCAGAGCTAACACCAACTTGTCTGGGGTGTTACCCAGAACTACAGCATCAGTTCGAAATACAGACAGTATACAGCCAATACTTATAACTTCAACTACAAAATGATAAAGACATACATACAGCATAATCATAACTAGCAACCCATAACCTGGTCTTAGACACCTTATATGACCCCCTTTACATAAGATTTGGTGCCACTACAGGACCTTGGTTGCAAACCATGTTCTATATGGTTCCAGTTTATACCAGTAATGTCACACAGAAAGACAGCACTAGGGGTTAGGATGACCTGGTGCCAAAGAGCTCTATGGGTGCTTTTTGTTTTCGAACACACTTTGAAGCAACATATATTGTAAATTGCACAGAGAGAAATTAAAGAGTGGGCAAAATAGTTGCACCAGCTTCATCACAGTGTAATTATTTGCAGGACATTCTTGCACACATTAATCTGTCTGTAACATTTCAAATTAGTCTGCAGTTTTAATAGCAGGATGTATGATCTGTCTGCGATGAGTTTTGCAGCTTAAACAAGTGACTAACCTGAGCAAACTCTGTTCTGAATGTCAAAAGTACTTTGTAAAATAGAGAAGATAGAGCACTGGACTGGGACACAGGAGATCTAGGTTTTATTCCCACCATGGCCACTGGCCTGCTAGGTGACCTTGGGCAAGTCACTTCATCTCCTTGTGTCTCAGTTTCCCCATCTGTGAAATGGGGATAATGACACCCACTTTGTGACAGGGTCCACTTACCCCACACTAGCTCAGACAGAGGCCATGTCTACATCTAAAATTTTGCAGCGCTGGTTGTTACAGCTGTATTAGTACAGCTGTATAGGGCCAGCGCTGCAGAGTGGCCACACTTACAGCAACCAGCGCTGCAAGTGGTGTTAGATGTGGCCACACTGCAGCGCTGTTGGGCGGCTTCAAGGGGGGTTCCGGGAACGCGAGAGCAAACCGGGAAAGGAGACCAGCTTGATTACCAGAGGCTTCCTCCTTCCACGGAGGTCAAGAAAAGCGCTGGTAAGTGTCTACATTGGATTACCAGCGCTGGATCACCAGCGCTGGATCCTCTACACCCGAGACAAAACGGGAGTACGGCCAGCGCTGCAAACAGGGAGTTGCAGCGCTGGTGGTGCCCTGCAGATGTGTACACCTTCAAAGTTGCAGCGCTGTAACTCCCTCACCAGCGCTGCAACTTTCTGATGTAGACAAGCCCAGAGTTAAGCCCCAGGTATTGACAGCGGAAGTCCCACCCCCCTGGCAGGACTGGGCATGGCTCCAAGTGCTCTGATAGTATAAAGAGAGGGAGACAAGCTCATTCTGGGCTGGAAGTTGTGGGGGAAGTTCCTACCTGGGAAGTGCCGGTGCCACAGCCACAGCCACAGCCACAGCCACAGCCACAGCCGACCGTGCTAGGAAACGAAGCCGTTCACGGCCCGCCTGCACCCCGGCGACTGGAGGAAACCCTGGAGATGACTGGCCCCACTGAACACAGAGGACCTGATGTCTCATGAGAAACCCCAACACAGATTCTGGTAGGAAGTGACCCAGGGAGGGTGATGGAGTGGTTCCTCCCCCCTAGGGAAACTCAGTGTGTTTTTGGTAGGACCCCCTGCTGAGTCAGTGGCAAACTGCTATGCCACTGTTAGGGCCCTGGGTTGGGGCTTGGTGGAGTTGGATGGGCCTGGGCCCCCCTACTGGGGCTGCTGCACCCCATAAGGGGTGCCCCAATGCTATAGACTCTAGCCACTAGGACATGCTACCCTGTGCTAAAGGGCTGCTTTATGGACTCTGGCTGTTAGACCCCATTGCCCTGTAGCAAAGGGCAGCTCTATACATTCTGGCTGTTAGGCCATGCTGCCTGGCACCAAAGGGTGCTGCTATAGACTCCAGTCACTAGGCCATGCTGCCCTCCACTGGAGGGTGGCACTATAGACTCCGGCTGCTAGACCATGCTGCTCTGCTTTGAAGGGCTGCTTTATGGACTGTGGCCAATAATCCACATGGCCCTGACCCTAGGGGAGTGGACCGTCACACACCTCCTTTGCAAAGTGCATTGAGATGTACATAGGAAAAGCGCTATATGAGAGCTAGGTATTCATATTTACTGTGAAATGGTGCAAAGCCACTGTTCAACCATAATAGTTCACACTGGGCATGAATAAGAGAAGAACTGAATATCCTGCAACCACACTGATTTTTGTTGTGCTTTGGAGATACTGAGCACTCAGGCTCAGACCCACTGTGGTCTAGCAAGATGCAGTTAGTAAGAGATTTTCATACATGATCTTCCAAGCTTCATTCCTATACAAGGCTGAACTGCCTCATCTCTCACTGACATCAATGATGTTGAAGTTGTCCAGCACCTACCAGACGCAGGGCTGGCTCCAGGGTTTTGCCGCCCCAAGCAGGAAAAAAAAAAAGCCATGATCGTGATCAGCTCTACCGCTGCCGCTTCAGTCTTCAGCGGCAATTCGGCGGCAGGTCCTTTGCTCCAAGAGGGAGGGAGGGAGGGACCTGCCGCTGAATTGCTGCCGAAGAGCCAGACGTGCCGCCCCTCTCTGTTGGCTGCCCCAAGCACCTGCTTGTTAGGCTGGTGCCTGGAGCCGACCCTGACCAGAGGCACTCAGCACCTTGCAGAATTCTTGCCAGGCCATTCTTTATGTGAGTTTTGCAGATCTGCTAGCATGCAGCTACAGCTAATCTCTTAAGGTGCTTTGCCTGTTCATGTGGAAAAACTGAAATATGCGAGACGTGCCACACTGCACACAAAGGAAGTGTAACAACTACTCGGAAAAGACATATTTTATTCAAGTACTGTATCTACTTACAGGACAAACTCCCCCGGACGACATGTATTGCTTTTGTTTAACACTGTTTTGTATGAAACAAGTAAATCCAAAAATTCCCCATAACAGAGGATAAGAAAAGGCAATTTCAAATCACATAGGTCCTCTGAGCGGTTAAATGGCCTTAGGATCCATACAATACCACCTTTAGGCCTTGTCTACACTACAGAGTTGCAGCGCTGGTGAGGGGGTTACAGCGCTGCAACTTAGGATGTGTACACACCTGCACAGCACGGCCAGCGCTGCAACTCCCTGTTTGCAGCGCTGGCCGTACACCTGGTCGAGCCTCGGGTGTAGAGGATCCAGCGCTGGATCACCAGTGCTGGTCATCAGGTGTAGACACTCACCAGCATTTTTGTTGACCTCCGTGGCATAAGCAGGTATCCCAGCATACCTGAAGAAGCCTCTCTGGTAATCAAGCAAACTCCACTGCCCTGGGCTCACCTGACCCCTCCTTTAAATGCCCCAGGAATTTTAAAAATCCCCTTCCTGTTTGCTCAGCCAGGTGTGGAGTGCAATTAATCTATCAATCACTCAGCGACCATGCCTCCACGCGCCAAACGAGCCCCAGCATGGACCAATGCAGAGCTGCAGGACCTCGTTAGTGTTTGGGGAGAGGAGGCTGTGCAAACACAGCTGCGCTCCAGAAGGAGAAATTATGATACCTATGGGCCGATATCGCAGTCCTTGATGAGAAGGGGCCATGAACGGGACGCCTTGCAGTGCAGGGTAAAAATTAAAGAGCTGAGGAGTGCTTACTACAAAGCCCGTGAGGGAAATCGCCGCTCAGGAGCTGCCCCCACAACCTGCCGGTTTTACAAGGAGCTGGATACCATACTTGGGTGTGACCCCACTGCAAATCCTAGGAGCACGATGGAGAGTTCAGAGCAGGGAGAAGTGGGGGAGGTTGTAGAGGACGGAGACAGTGAGGCTACTGGCGTGGAGGGAGACACCCCGAAGTCCCAGGACACATGCAGCCAGGAGCTCTTCTCAAGCCCGGAGGAGGCTAGCCAGTCGCAGCAGCTGGAAGTTGATGTTGAGGAGGAAGCTGAGGATCGTGCTCGGGGTAAGTAGATTTCTATGTTTTGGGAGAGGAGGATTTTGGTTATGGCTGCCTGCATGCATGCCTAAACGTGGAATAGCCCATTGATTTGCTCTATCACGTCTCTGTAATCTGCCTCGGTAATCTCTTGAAACGTTGCTGCAAGAGCGTTTGCAATTTGCTTTCTCAAATTGATCGGGAGAGCCACCGTGGTCCCTGTCCCGGTCAGGCTAACTCGTCCGATCCACTGTGCAGCGAGTGGTGGGGGGACCATGGCTGCACACATGCAAGCTGCATAGGGGCCAGGGCGGTATCCACATTCCTGTAGAAGACCCTCCCTCTCTTCCCAGGTAACATGCAGCAATGATATGTCTGGCAGTAGGAAACCCTGTGGAGAGTTTAGGGATAATTGGGTGCAGGGCGCCAGGTTCGCGTTTCTCCCCAGCCCATGGCGCTCTGTTTTTAACCCCCCCCTTCCCAGCACGTAGTCAGCCATGCGGTGCGCTCCTGTGTTCCCCACCCCCCCTCCAAGCAGGCATCCAACCCCGCGGTGTGCTCCCGTGTTCCCCACCCCCCCTCCAAGCAGGCATCCAGCCCCGCGGTGCGCTCCTGTGTTCCCCACCCCCCCTTCCAAGCAGGCATCCAGCCCCGCGGTGTGCTCCCGTGTTCACCACCGCCCCCTCCAAGCAGCTAGCTCACCACCTTCCTGTTCACTACTGTCCCCTCTTCAGGACACCAGCTACCTCCTGTACTCATTGCTGATAAACCCCAGTGACCCACTGGTCAATTCCCACTCCCAAGGGGAAATCGGGGCAAAACCACTCACCCCATTGCTCGCCATGACTTAGCTTGCCTGCCCTCTCTGTGTTATGTGAGGTATGTGAGAAGGATGCTACCAAAAGTCTAAAAAGTCCTTCACCAAGTGATAATAAACAATGTATCCTCTGTGTATTACATGTTTCTATTTCTCTTTTTTCTAGTGACCTTGACTACTGCAGCTGGATCACCAGCCTCATGTAGGTTGCAGAACTTGAGACGGAATCCTAGAAAATCAAAAGAGGAATTGATTAAATCTGTTATGAGCCACTACAACAGAGAAAGTAGGAAGACAGAGGAATGGAGAGAGAAGACCTATGAATGGAGAAGCAGTGTACATGAATGGAGGCAAACAGAAAGCAGGAGAAAGGAATTGTCTGCCAAAAAAACCACAAAGCAGATGATAAGCCTCCTGGCTCGCCAAACTGAGTCTTTCGAGTCTATTGTAGCCATGCAGACAAATATGTACCGTGGTAACCCACAGCCCTCCCAAAGCCCTCTTCCTTGTTCCCCAATATTTCCACAAAACAACTTTCTCCAGCAGCCAGTTCCTTATTATCCCCAGCTGCCCCCAACACCTGTAAGATCACCTACCAGCCCTGATAACTATAATTCTTACCCTGTTCACTCCACCTCCATTATTCTGCAGCATAGTAATCCTCAAGTGCAGCAGACATTGAATATTGATCAAAATAGGACATATTAAAACTTGTAAATGTACAGTCCACCACCCCTACCCCCTTGCCTGTTATGTACTGTATGTTGAATAAAGTTTTTTTTTTCTATTTCTTTCACTATGTTTTATTGTTGCTGGAAGTGGTAAATATTATACACCAAGGTAAAGCAAAGCACATCAAATGCATCAAACATTACTGTTGGCTCTCAGCATCAAATTGCTCCCTTAAAGCATCCCTAATCCTTGAAGCCATTTCCTGGGCTTCCCTATTAGCCCTGCTCTCTGGCTGAGCAAACTCATCCTCCAGGCGTCGAACCTCGGAGGTCCATTCCTCACTGAATCTTTCACCCTTCCCTTCACAAATATTATGGAGGGTACAGCACGCGGATATAACAGCGGAGATGCTGCTTTCCCCCAAATCTAGCTTCCCATAAAGACACCTCCAGCAGGCTTTCAAACGGCCAAAAGCACACTCCACAGTCATTCTGCACCGGCTCAGCCTGTAGTTGAACCGTTCCTTGCTCCTGTCAAGCTTCCCTGTATACAGTTTCATGAGCCATGGCATTAAGGGGTAAGCGGGGTCTCCAAGGATCACAGTGGGCATTTCGACGTCCCCTACTGTGATCTTGCGGTCTGGGAAAAAAGTCCCGGCCCTCAGCCTCCTGAACAGGGCACTGTTCCGAAAGATGCGTGCATCGTGCACCTTTCCAGGCCATCCTGAGTAAATGTCAGTGAAACGCCCACGGTGATCCACAAGCGCTTGCAGAACCACGGAGAAATACCCCTTGCAATTAACATACTCTGATGCCAGGTGGGGTGGTGACAGAATAGGAATATGCGTCCCATCTATTGCACCTCCACAGTTAGGGAACCCCATTTCTGAAAAGCCATCCACAATGTCCTGCACGTTCCCAAGAGTCACGGTTCTTCTTAGCAGGGTGCGATTAATGGCTGTGCAAACTTGCATCAGCACCATTCCAACGGTAGACTTTCCCACTCCAAACTGGTTCGCCACGGATCTGAAGCAGTCTGGAGTTGCCAGCTTCCAGATTGCAATAGCCACCCGCTTCTCCACTGGCAGGGCAGCTCTCAATCTCGTGTCCCTGCGCCGCAGGGTAGGGGCGAGCTCAGCACACAGTGCCATGAAAGTGGCTTTTCTCATCCGAAAGTTCTGCAGCCACTGCTCGTCATCCCAGGATTGCAGGACAATTTGATCCCACCACTGACTGCTGGTTTCCCAAGCCCAAACGCGCCGGTCCACGGAGCTGAGTACGTCTGTTACTGCCACAAGCAATTTACTGTCTTCACAGTGAGGCGATTCAATATCATCGTCTGACTCCTCACTCTCACTGTCACTCTCACTCTCACTTTGCAGCTGAAGGAATAGCTCCACTGCCAAGCGGGATGTGCTGGCAACATTCATCAATAAGGTTGTCAGCTGCTCAGAATCCATTTATAACAAAAATCGCAGAAAAAGCGCTGTACAATCACAATGCTGCCACACTGCTCGGAATGTGTGCCAAAGCACCACGGGGTGTTGGAACAGGAAGCGGAAAGACAATCACACTTCCTTCCCCTTCCCACAAGCCACAGCGTCGAAATGGGACGAGGTGCTCTGTGGGATAGCTGCCCACAATGCACCACTCCCAACAGCGCTGCAAGTGCTGTAAATGTGGCCACACTGCAGCGCTGGTTGCTGTAAGTGTGGCCACTCTGCAGCGCTGGCCCTATACAGCTGTACTAATACAGCTGTAACTACCAGCGCTGCAAAACCGTAAGTGTAGACATACCCTGAGATGCAGAGCTGTCAGAGTTCACACACTAAACAGATCAGGTTTGAACTTGGCTGGGAATGAACAACAGGACTTGTCTACACTTACATTTTATAGCACTTTAACTTGCTGGCTCAGGGGGGTGAAAAATCACCCCCTGAGCACAGCCAGCTGAGAGCTTTAAATTGCTTGTGTAGACAGGCTCCAAGTGCTTGGCGCTAATCCCCTCATGGAGGTGAATTACCAGAAGTGCCGGGAGACCTCTCTCTCCCAGCGCTTGTGGGCGACCACACTAGCACTTCCAAACGCTGCCACAGGAGGGTTCCTGCAGCAGTACTTTGACATTTCCAGTGTAGACGCACCCTAAGAGCTGCTGTAGGAAGGTGATTTGCATGGTCAATACTTGGCACTTCCCCTCTGAGGCCTCAATTCAGCAAAGCAAACAGCTTAAGCAAGTGTTAAAGTTCCACTAAAGTCAGGGACACTTCAGCACATGCTTAAGTACTCTGCCAAGGTCTGAATTAGTAGTGTATCTGTGGCCCACCACAGGGTTAGGGGCACTGTTTTGTTGTGACATCTTATGATCATTAAACAAACTTACAAATTTTGCCCTGAGAATATCAGGAAGCACCTGACCAAATTCCAGTGTTGCTTCCCTAAATTCAATCTGCAGCCCTGATTAGATAAGTTATTATTCACTTTCTGCCATACATGGCTTCAGAGAGTTTCTGTGCACTGCTAAATAAAAATTTAGTACCAGAGGTGAATCTGTTTCAGCAGTGAGGGATGTGATCTATGTACATACAAATCTAAATGTTTCCTCTTGGTTTCAGACATCCAAAGTTGTGGGAAATGAGTGGCTTGGAAAAGCAGGATGCAATGCAAAACTCACTTTGAGGCTAAAGGATCACCTGTGATTACCTGCAGATCAGATATCACTAGACTGGATATATTTTGTACATCCTCTTGATAAATATGTAAGCTACTAGGATGAGAGGTAGTATATAATGGTATGGAGCAGTAATTCTCAAACTTTTGTACTGGTGACTCCTTTCACATAGCAAGCACCATTTAACACCATTATAAATGCTGGGTGCAAAGCAGGGTTTGGGGTGGAGGCTGACAGCTCACAACCCCGCATATAGTAATCTCATGACCCCCTGAGGGGTCCCGACCCCCAGTTTGAGAACCCCTGCTATAGAGGCTCGATATAAGCACAGCTAGCTCAGATGAAGGTCTCAGCTACAACCATAGGATTTAGCAGGGTTTTTGCCTAGTTTCCCTGTGCAGGGTGACTCTGTGGAAGATGGACCTCTCTAGACAGACTAGCATAAGAACAGCCATACTCAGTCAGACCAAAGATCCCTCTATCCTAGTAGCCTGTCTTCCGACAATGGCTAATGCCAGGTGCCTCAGAGAGAATGAACAGAGCAGGTAACAATCAAGTGATCCATTGAGGCTAGGGACACCAACCCTGTCATCCTGGCTTATCGCCACTGACTGTCTCATAACACTGGTCTACAATTTTTGAGAAGTCGTCTGCTTCAGAGATAAAATGTGATATTTATTATGTGTTTTGATGTGCTGAATTCAAATATGACAATTAAAACAACTGATTGGCTCCTGTTTCTAAGAGATTTAAGTTTTTACATTTTATGTCTCTGTATACTATGTAGATAGTAGAGTTTTAATCATAAATTGTAAACCTAGGTCTTTTCATGTGTTTATGGTTGCTTTACATGATAATATTTCACCTGTCCTGTTTATGTAACACTTTAAAAATCAGCAAAAGGGTTATATAAATAAAATTTATTATGAAACAAAAGGCAAAAAACTATTATGTACATAGTTTAGTCCTATTTAGTGTCTACTCGGCACTTCTTGGCTTGTCTCTTGTATTCATTAAATGGAGCATCTCTTATCACTGTCCAGCAATAGTCTGCAAGCATTGATGGGCTCCATTTGCCCTGATAGCCTGCCAGGGGATTCCACTGCTGTAGTCTGGAGCCCAACAGTTCTGCCTTACTCTTGGGTAGTTCCAAATCCCTGACAAGGTCATTCAGTTCACCTTGTGTTATGAGGTGTGCTTCAGAGGAGGAGGATGGGAGAAAATGTGGGTCCTGTGACATTGATGGTTCAGGACCAGAAGTTTCATCCTCTTCCTCTTCCTCGTCTGACTCAAGTAAGAATGATTCTGGTGCATCAGGAACCGGCAGTCCTTCTCCGTGGGGTACTGGGCGTATAGCTGATGGAATGTTTGGATAATGCACAGTCCACTTTTTCTTCTTTGACACACCTTTCCCAACTGGAGGCACCATGCAGAAGTAACAATTGCTGCTATGATCTGTTGGCTCTCTCCAAATCATTGGCACTGCAAAAGGCATAGATTTCCTTTTCCTGTTCAACCACTGGCGAAGATTTGTTGCACAAGTGTTGCAGCATATGTGTGGGGCCCACCTCTTGTCCTGATCTCCAATTTTGCAGTCAAAATAAAGGTGATAGGCTTTCTTAACCATAGTGGTTATACTGCGCTTTTGTGATGCAAAAGTCACTTCACCACAAACATAGCAGAAGTTATCTGCACTATTCACACAAGTACGAGGCATCTCTGCCCACTTTGGCTAAACAGAAATGTGTCCCTTTGCAAAATCAAACACTGACAAATAAGAGAGTACGACACTGTATGATTTCTAGAGCTGATATAGGGCAATTCGTTCAGCAGAGTGATGTAAGCTTCGTTATGATTGCATCATCCATGGCTTCTAGGAATAACATGATGCAATTCATATCATGTATGATGCAATACCAGCTTCAGATTGCATCATTCATTGTTTTGCCTAAAAAGCAAGTACTGTCCAAACCCAGTCATAGATTTATTCATAGATCCAGTCAAAGATGTATTTTAGTCATTTCTGGTTTAAATTGAGATCTCTTCCCTTTATAACTCACTTATCCTCCGCCATTCCCAAGTCAAGGGTCGTATATACTGACCCAATAGCATATCTTGAAAACTAGAACCAATCAACAATTTTAAGCATCATTTTCGTTCTCAGTGACCCAGAATTAGTAAAGTTGGACTACATTTATTTCAGAAGCATTTTGGCTGTAGAGCAGTGTAATTATTTATTATTTGTATTATGCCTAGAAGCCTCGGTCATGGGCCAGGACCCCTTTGTGCTAAGTGCTGTACAAAATACTGAGGAAAAAGACAGTCCCTGCCCCAAACAGCTTATAACAGATTTTTGATCAAAGAACTGAATACTCCATGGTCAGAGAAACTATGCTAGAAAGTAGCTAGGAACACCCATGTTTAAACAGAGTTGTGGATATATACACCGGCATGGAGAGGGTCTAGGGTGACCAGACGTCCCAACAAAATCGGGACTGTCCTGATATTCAGTTGTCCAGCATCCTGATGGCTATATGTCGGGATGCCACTAGTCCCAATATTTTGGCTAGGGGCTGGAGGAGTACACTGGTGAGCCTATTTATTTAAACTCCCGATATTTTGTTCTTGTCATCTGGTCACCCTACTCAGAGGGTCCTCCATACACGAGTTTTATTACTATGCTTCCAATCAAATGGATTTGTTCCATGGCAGGGACAGGTTTTGAATACAGATACTTTCCCTTTCTTTCTATGAGTATTATTTCTTTTTTTAAATGATGCCTATCACATGCCAGTGTGTGCTTTCTAGATACATATTCAGTAGGGCCATGTAACTCTGTGGAATTCAATGGGAGCTCTGGGTGCTACTAACTTTAAAATTCAGTTTTAAGATTTACAAGGGCACTAGTTCTCATCAGCTGACACTCTGGAAAGTTGAGTCTGTGTTTAAATACAATAAATGAACTGATCTTTAAATTCTGCCCTCTGTAAGGGAACGTCAAATGACCATAGTCAAATTAAATGTAAAAAAACAAAGAAGAAAAAGAATCAGCTATTTTGTTGCCAGCAGTAAATATTGCATCTCTGGCACAGCATGAGAAACACTCACCAGTACTGTCAGCCTCTGCATTGTACTCTCAGATTAATCACCAACATCTTGTGAACGTTCTTTATTCTAGGTGGGTACCAGCTGAGCAGTTAACATCCTGATTTCAATTTTAAAAGACTCCATAACTCTCAGACCTGCAGGCAGTGTCACTCAAGCATTAAGCAGCAAAACCTATGCTGATTTTTAACCTCTTTTAGATCAAGAACCACATTCCCAGAATTTTTCTGCCTCTGACCTTCCTGGTATCAGTAAATTTTCCACCACCACCTCCCCCGTCCCAAAAGCTTCATTTGAAAAAAGGATTGCAGACCCATCTACTGAGAAGGAATGTTAATGGATCAGCCCCCCCAGCCAGAATCACTGTTAAAAATTAAACAAATCTGCCCCATCCCCCACATCTCCATATTAGCTATGTCTTCAGATTTCAGGAATGCTTTAACACACAGTCCAAATGCACATTCTTATTTGTTTTAGTGGCTCTACAGAACCGCAAACTTCATATCATATAAACAGCACAGCTTGTGTCAGATCCTCAGCCCGTGTGAAGTGGCACTGATTTCAATGGCCCTACTATGATTTACAAGAGCTGAGGATCTGGTGCCTTGTTTTTAAGTTTAATCGCACAGATCTATTAATAGGCTCCGTACATGTATACTACGCTGAGGAGGATGAGAGGGAGTTGTAGGGGCTGGGAAGGAAAGTGTCTTGTGTGGTCAATGATGCTATAAGACAGAGGTAGTCAATTGGTGGACTGCGAGACAAATCTGGACTGCCAGATGCTTTTGAATGAACCCTGAAATCTTTTTCGTTATTTATTATCATTATTGATTTTATTTTTCCTCTGGAGTCTGGACCTTGACCAAGAAATTTGGCCCTTATTTAAAAAATAATGAACTACTCATGATATAAGGACTGGTGAGCTCTTGGGTGTGCCATTAGGGAGGGTTTCCCAGCTAGAATGAGGCTCACTTCCTCTCTGGCTATTGCTAAATTAGCCCTTGCCCTTGAAGCTATCCCTGGAGTTCTTAAGCAGCTGTGTGAGGAAATGTTTGCCTTAGGACCCAGATCAGGTATCCGCCCATCCTGCTCTCCTTCATTATTATAACCACACCTCACTCTTCACAGCTCTTTTCATCAATAGTTTCAAAGCACTTCACAATCTCTAATGCATTCGCAGGACACCCACTGAGGGAAGTGCTATTACCCTTATATTACATATGTCACACACTATGCTATATAGTCATGTGCTCAGTATATTTTTTTTAAGAGCAAGGTATAAACCTTTCCAGACAAGTGCAGTATAATACAAACTGGCTTGCTTGGGGGGTTGCTTCCATTCCTGGCTATTTAAAATGGGAACACAAATGGACAGGGTCCCTGCACTATCTGCCTGACTCTCTGAGCATATGCACCTTGGAGCAGGGGGATTATCACTGGCTAAAAGAGAGACTATTTTGGGGAGCCCTGCTGGTTGGGTTAAACTTATAACTGACAGCATGTCACTGAGTATTGGCGGCATGTAGTAGGGAGGAGGTGTGGAGTGGAAGTGTTTGTCAGTGTGGTGAGGCCAGAAACAGGGGTATGTGATCAGAAGGGTAAGTGCAATAGGGCATAAGGGGGGTATCTAACAGGATGGCATGATTCTTCTGTCAGCAGGCACTGGAATCCTGCATAGAAATGCTGAGTAAATTCTGCTGTTGTGACAGGTGCTTCACTGGGAATATATGGGAAGTGGAAGCAGCTTTGCAGAGAGAGAGAGAGTGCGCGCGCTAGGAAACGGGTTCTAGAGGGAGACCAGAGAGACAGGCATACTCAAAGAGAAAGTTTAGAGTCAAGTCTATGTTACATTGTTGTTTTTTGAATTCCCAGTAATCTCAAAGCCACCACAGGGGTGAGTTTGGACACTAATTCAGGGTCTGTGCACTCTGTCGGGGAAGGGACAGGGATGCTGCCCATTCACAGGGAACAATCGGAAATAAAAACAAGGCTAATGAAAACTGAGGAGGGACGTGAAGATTATAACTAATCATGATTCATTTACTCAGTGCTAGCTCCCAAACTAAATTGTATGTAGAGCTGTAAAATAAGTCCAATTTCTTTTCTGAACCTTTGAAATGCTAATTGATGTAGTAGGTATCATCATCTCTGCTAGCAGCACCTGAATTACTCTCCAAAGTCATAAAGGAGCATTACTGTTATTACCCACCCTCATGAATATTTACTGATCTTTAAAAATATATATATTCCATCCGGACTAGGGTGTAATTCAACTTTGATATAATCTATCTGAATAACTTCTCTCCACATAGACAAAACACTTAATACTTATTACAGCTAAATCAAGGAGAGACAAATCACTCTTCCTTGTTTTAACTAAATGGCCTTAGGGGAGTGGGGAATTGCCTTGCTGCTGAAGAAGGCTTTTAACACACAAATTAGAAACGGTTTTACAATAAAATAAATCTGTGTCGGGAACACAGAACAATGTCACATACAGAGATGTTTGCAGACGCTAAGGCATTTCATTTCCCCATTTGAGATTTCAGAGGAAGCTGGATGGTGGGTAAATAGGATGAATGCATTTATTTTGACAGTTGTAACAATCATGGTTTATTTCCCTGTACGTCATTTCTCAAATATGAGAGAATGTGGAGCACAAACTAGCACCATTTGTATAAGAAATCTTTAGAATGTTTTACTTAAGTGAATTAAATCAAAATCCATACAATCCACTTTATAAGATCAGTTTGCCATGGAGACAGAGGAAAATATTAATGTAGCTATCTATGAGAACAGAAAACAGTGGAACATCAACTGAGAGCTGAAATGGTACGAATACATTGAATTACACATGGTTTAATTTAGCAAAATCATAACAAATAACCACACAGACAGAGTGATACTGCGTAGTAGTAATAATTAGTTGGGATTTTTGTTATATTCTATGGGAGTTTGGACTGATTTCTCTGCTGTGATATAAAGCTTCCTGAGGGAAGAGGTGAAAGACCCAACACTTGGCTCGGAGCAAGCAGATCTAGTTGGGACTAAACTCTATGCAATGTATTAGAGGAAATGATCCTGCATGAGCAGAGAGATGGACTAGATGGGATGACGCAGGTTTTTTCCACTGTATTCTTTCTGTGCCATGTATATTTCAAATAGAGGGCCACATGTGATCCCCACTGTTATGCTGTATAGAAGGTGGCAGATTAGGCTACAAATCTACTGCATGGTTTTCCCAAGCACCCCTTCCACTGTCAGCACTTGGTAGATGCTCCACAGTTTGGGGAGGTGAAAGGGGAAATTTACCCTCCGTTGGGTTCTCTCCCTATGAGTCACTTTTACTCAGTGAAGCACAGGAGACTTAACCATGGCAAGATGCATCAACATTTCCTCCCTTAGTGTCCTGCAATGACTATTTTGCCCCCCACAAAAAGCAGCTTCCCCCCACCAGCACTGCCGCCAAATTCAAACCATAGGAAAGGAGAACACGGAAAGGAGAACACAGAACGGAGTGCAAGTTCTGACACAGTTTCCTGTCTGCTGCCCTATTTTCCTTCCCTGTGCACAGATGCTGACATCTTCCTTTCCATTCCATTGCACATTGACCTTTCCATTAAACTGGGTATCATGCAAAGACCCTCAACCTGTACTAAATAAAACAATTTGCCAGCACTAGAGCTGCTTGTCAGTTGTTCTTGTTATCAGACTTCTACTCCTCAGCACAATATATCAGACTTTCACGGCTCCACTGGTTTTATTTATTGACACGGACGATGAGGATGACAAGCAGCTGAATTATGGGCCAGCAATTTGTCTTGTGATGAAGTTGATTTATCAAGGCGGTGTGATTCTCTCACAGAGAAACCAGAAAACAGGTCAAACCAGCCTCATTTCTTATTTCACTATGAAAATGAATCTCTGAGAAGAAATCAGGCAGACCTGTAACCTTCATTTTCCTCATGCAGCCCAAAACCCCAGCTTCCCTTGCCTTATCCAGTGCTGGTGCATGTAGGTATGTCTTCATGACAGAGTTAATTTGGGTGATCAGCACAAAGGTTCGCTTAGCCCAGGTGTTAGCAACCACAGTGTAATGCCCTACCTGAGCTGCTGCATTCTCACTGGTGTCATTGGGACTTCTGGAGGCATATCCCATGGTTCTTTGTGCTGCATGAAGCTGAGTCACTCTCTAATTCTTTCGCAGTGAACTGGCTGTCCTTCTGGGCACATGGCGGGAAGCTGGGGAGGGCACTGGAGGACTATCACATTCAAGTGTTTTAGCCTTTGTCCTCACTGTATAGTGAGTGGGTGGCTTACCAACCTGAATGAAAGAGGCACCTGAGCTCTGGGCCAGCCAACCTGGGTTGAAAGCAACACTAAACTCTCAGGTGGGGTAGCTTGTGTGTGTGGAGGGGAGGAGGGTTGGGGCAACACTCAGGTAAGAACCCATGTTAAACCTGCAGGGAAGTCAGAGTTTGTGTGTTTTGGGAGAGGGGTGAAAACGCTCTGACCTGCAACTTCTACCTCCACCATCAAGTCTTTGAGGGTGTCAAGCTGGTCCCCTGTGCCAACCCAGAATCTGGTCCCCAACAGGAGTGTAGGCCCCTAGAGTGAGGCCTGGCAATGCTGAGGCACATTGAGATTGTTGCCACAAAGGATTGCCTAAGCGGGACAGTGCATGTGCTACTGGAGCTACTTAATTAATGTTTCCAAGTGAGTCTCTAAATACTGGTTCTGAAGTTTTACAAGACTGCACATACCTGCCTCTGTTCCAGTTCATTAGACCTGTCTAAAAGCTTAGCAGCCTCAAGTCACTCTGTACGAGTCTGATAAGGCCTCTCTTGTGCTTTTACCCTCACTGCTGTAGCTTCCAGAAATGACATCATCTCCAAGTATAGCAAAATATCTTCCCCACTATGACTGTCAACAGGAGCTCAAGAGCTTCTGATAGCTTATCAGGCTTTCGTTAGAAAGAGACTGATAGGAGAAAAAATATCATGTAGCAAAGAGAATGCTGGCTCATCCCTTTAAAAAGTAGCTTCTGAATTTTCTCTCTTGGTAGGGTGATCTTTCTATTACAATCCTAAAATTCTCTCTTCCTAGGGCAACCTTTGTTACTATTCAAAGCAAATCACTTGTGGCAAAGTATATATAACTCAGTTACTCCACTGGTCCTATTTAACAGGCCAAAGTAAATAAAGAGAACTGAAGGAGGGGGAAAAAAGAGCAGAGTTATTGATAAAATCTTACTAAATGCTGATGGTGATGCATAACCAGAGTGCACCATTATTTATCCAGTTATTTTCCAGATTGCACTACTGCACTTAGCATAATGCAATCTATTTTCCTAGTACTAGGGCAGAGCACTTGGTCCAGAGGAATGACACTGTCACTGTCCCATCATCCCCAAAGCATCAGCAGCGTATCAACCTGATGCTGCATTTTCCTTCTTCTGAAAGAGAGGATTAGCAGCATCTTTTTTTACAGTGCTCTTACTACCTAAGGTAATCAGCAAATGACAGACTGTTTCACTAATATTCCTCAAGGTGGACAGGTAGTAGGTATAGCAAAGCTTGTTATGAAGCAGTTACCAGAGGATGAATCCAGTATGAGTTACTTAAAGGTTTTCCAATATATGAAATCAGCCACTGGTCTGTTTCCCGGAAAGCCACATAATGCACACAATTTCTCCTGTATTTGCCCCCCATCATCTCTACGACAGGTTACGCTCAACCATTAAGGGAAAGGCAAGAGAAGCTGCAATTTAGGAGGTATTAATCCAGCTAGGCATGACACGAAGTCTACACCCAGGACACAAAGCAATCTCTGGGGATAAAACCATTAAGACAGATCCTTAATGTTATTTAACAGTAGTTTTTGATGTCGCTTACCTTGATATTGACACAGATTTGTTCCAGGATATTATTTTTCTTTGTCAAGATGCACTTGGTATCCATATCTCTGAACACAAGCAGGCGAGAGTATTTTGCTTCCCACATACTTATCTACCCATAGGAGAAATGCCCTGGTGGGCCTGAAACTGCTTACAAAGGACATCCAATGACTGCTATTATCCACAAGGGAGAATAGCATAGCCATGAACTAGTAAGCACCAGAAAAACAGACTCTCCATTGTTCTTCCAGGGTATGATGGGGAAGGAATATGATTTTCTTTCCCACTATATTTTTCATAGCCACGCAGATCTAACACTTCAAAAAGACTTTGAAGGCACTCATCATAAGCCAAGGCCTCATGTTCGGCCTTATGGACTAGGATTTAAATCCTGACTTCTGGTGATGTCCTGAGAAGAAAGGGGGATGATTTTTCAAGAGGCCCAGCCTTGGGCATTTTTAACAAGTGAACTTTCAAAAAAAGAAGTCGACATAATCTGTAACTCAAGGACTGGATTAAAATAAAAGTACTATTAATTCCCAGTACATATGGGACCAGAGCCTAGAGTGGCCAACTTTCTAATTGCTGAAAACGGAACACCCTTGCCCTGTCCCTGTGCCCTGCCTCTTCCCCTGAGGCCTCACCTCTGCTCCCTCCTCTCTCTTCGTGGCTCACTCTCCACCACCCTTGTCACTCACTCTCTCGGGACTCACCTGCTGCCTGCACAGCCAGGTTGGGAGGAGCTGACATGGAGGCTGCCCAATCAGAGCACAGTGGGACATGGTGGGGGTCAGCCCCTGGGGCAAGGGGCCAGAGTGGGGAGGGGTCAGTCCCTGTAGCGAGGGGCCAGAGCAATCGGTGCAGGGCAGAAGCGGGGAAGGACAGGATCTGTGGCCCCCCGAATACCCGGGCAGCAGAATCCAGCACTTGGATCCCGGTCTGGAAGCCACCCACTGCTCTCTGTCAGGCATCAGCAGCTCCTCAATATGGCTCCAGCTGCATCTCTCCCCCCCTCCCCCCCAATCTGACTGAAGCTACCAAGTTCCCTTTCAAACCAAATGTTCCAGTCAAAACCAGACACCTGGCAACCCTAGAGCCCAAGTTTGTGTAAACTGGTATCAACTTCAATGGAACAATGCTGATTTACGCCAACTGAAGAGCTGTTCTATCACTTGTGCTAAAAAGTGAACTTTAATAAGCAGCAAGTCAACACAGAATAAAAATCACACATCATAATGGCATAATGTTTGCCATTTCTACACAATGTTGTATAGACCCCAGAAAGATTTTGTATTTTATCATCATTATTACTTGTCATGTCAACTAGCTTTGCAGAAGACTGGATTGGGCTGTCAGTACCAAGGCTATCTTAGAAACATCTAATAGTTTGCAATGTCCAGGCCAAGTTCATGCAGGTTTTTTTCCCAGCAGAGCTCAGAATCAGCACTTTTCTTGTGTGTTAAATTGTTGATTGCTGTTTAATATGAATAAGGAAAATAAGATGATGCAACAGCTGGGAGAATGAAAGAGGAATTTAAAACTTTGTAATAGCTCCATAAGTGGTGGGTGAGGCTAGTCCCCTGGCCTATTATACCCGCCGCCCATGAACAGCTGGGATTCCATGTTGTTATAAACCTACAAGAAAAAGACTAAAGAGTGAAAATGAGTAAAGGTGGCAAATTGGAGGCTTTGATCAGACATGTTAGCTGTTCCTTCCCAATTCAACATATCCCCACCTGCAGGGCTCTGCCCCTGAGTCAGATCTTGCATTCAGCAGTACAGGCATCTCCTGGTTCTCCAAACTGACCACAGAGTGAAGAAATAGTTCACTGATCAATACAGAAACAATGAATTAGGTACCAACATAATTGTCCTTATCCTGTACCTCCATGCTATCATACAGATGGAGGAGTGCTCATCTACTGTCATACAGCCTGAGAGATATCTTCTCCGGGTATCTAATTTTAGATACACCAAATTAAATCCACTGCTTTCAATAGCTTTATGTGTCATGCTACTTTTCACTGGCATGATTAACACTTATTACACAACAAGGAGCCTGAGACCCTTCATTTCACAATATGATACAAAGGTCCAGATGTTCTACTGACTTCAGTTTCATCAACAGAGAAGGACACAGGTGAACAGAAAGTTCAGTCAGCAGCTTGCATTCAAGGAGCAGCACTGCAAGTCACTCACAGACTAATGGGATTCGGCAGCTTTAATGATTAGGAAAAGGTTAAAATGACCTGCTGGGCACCCTCAGCTATTTAAACCTCTTTTCCTTCCTCATGCTGCTTTAATCTTCGTAACACGGTCACGTGACCCAGCAGAAAACTGAAGCCGATTAGTGGCTTTCCACTGGCTACAGACGGGTCAAAACATTGGATATGATGTGAATACTTCAGGAAGAGGAGAGTGCCAGGCTTTGTGCCCTCTTGGTGAGCACATCTGGCTGTACATTGCAGCCACTTCTAGAAATTGCCACAACTGGATTCCCAGAGGGAAAATCCTACAAAAGGACAAATTTTCTCCTCATTTTTACCCAAGTAAATCCAGTCACCATTTCCCCACATTCTCCCCCTCACCACAGACTTTCCATTCTTTAACAACCCAAACTACCAGCATCTTTTGTCATGGCCTCCATCATTCCAGACAAGGACAGGATAGGATTCCCTTTGTATTGAGTCTACCTGCTGCAGACAACAGATCCAATTACTAGATAAAAGACACACTCCTCTGGGAATCCAGGACTAGAGACCTGATCCTTCAACTCAGAAAATATAGACCTCTTCCTCTTGAGCTAAAGGAGCACTCCCTTGGCTAATACTACTAGCCTCTTATCCTCCGTGTGGGCCAGCTACTAAAGGATGTCTTCCTTGTACATGCACACAGCCAGTGCATTCCTTCTGTAGCCCTGTATCAAGTTGGATCTAAAATTCCATGCCAATGCCTCTGGATTCTGCATTTTCCTGGTGTATGCAGCAGGACCTGTACTAGCTTCATTTAAATTACAGAAACTGAGCTTTTTAATGAACTGAATATGAAACTGAACAATACACTGCATATAGCAGCCCTGTGTAACTGATTATGATACAAGGTTCAGGTTACTTTAAAATGTCTACTATCTTTGGATTTTATTCTATCACAAATTTTTATACTGACAATTTATAACTGCACTGTACTTTTCAGAAGGAAGCTGGAGAATCTGACAGTTCGATAAAGGATTGTTGGGGCTTTGGGCACCTGGAAAGAAATGGAACACAGTGTAGGATTTTGGGATAAGCATACTAGGTGGATGTTTCCAATAAAACAATCATGTATATAATGTAGATATTTAAATAAACAGCATTAGGCTTCAGAGTTATCACCCCATTCCTTTGAGTAAGGAAGTTCACACCTACCTATGTGTTCATTTCAGGCTGTCTTAGGACTTAGGAAGAGAACACTGCACTGGTTACACTCCATTCAATTTTTAAAGTTATCTTCACAACCATACAGTCCAGAAACTATATGGATACGTACATATATGTATCTACAGTGACAGTCTAGATTCTGTACACCTGAAAAAGAGCTCTGTGGAGCTCAAAAGCTTGTCTCTTTCACCTCTCACCTCCTCTGCTTAGCTGTAGAATGTTCCAAAACGATAAAGAAGCTGCAAACAGTGAGTGTCTGATCATACGCCCCTGAAACCCCTAAGATTTTTAACATGGACTTAAATGAGAGCAGGATCAGACCCTGAGTGTTTCCTCCCTCTGCTCAAGAAGAATGAACTTGGAGCCACCACAGCCCATATGCTGCCATTCAGTGCCCCACCCCTTCCCATTCTGTCCTAGTTAACTGCTATAAACAGTGATTTCTTCCTGGATTGACTAATATTCCAGATGAGCAGGCATTTTAGTGCTTTCTGTCCAGGAGCCACATTGTAGGAGCTGAGACTGGAGTCCGGTCAGCTTTATAAATGTACAAGCTTGGTTACTTTCTTCCACCTTTCCCCAGGCAGAGTTCAATCACAGATGTTAATGTGCTTCAGCAGGTTTTTGTTAGTCCTTGCTCTTCAACAGCAGTGATAGCACTGGTATCCATGCACCCCTGGTATCTGAGCTACTTGATCTTCTTCGATCAAAATTCATGTTAGACTGGGAGACCTAAAAGTGTTCTGTGTGCCAGACTTTTCTCTTAGCTACACCTTGCAAGTCCCTTGAAGTCAGCAGAATTGAACCAGTGTAACAGAGAACTTGCCCCCATGTCTTCATTCTTAGAGTACATATGTTATTCCTGTTACTACTTTCAGCAGGTGTTAAGAGGGAATACAGGCAGTGAGGAACTCTGACTTGGGACCTTATTCCATGGTCCCACTGAAGCCCTTTATGCGGATTAGAGCTAGTCAAAATGTTCACAAGATTTGAAACCACACAAAAGTTGGATCATATTTAGTGAAAGGTTTGCTGAAGTTCATCAAATTTTTATGGCGATTTTTGCCCACTAATGGTTTTAGTATCAAAATTGTGCGAAATATTTGGGTTTGAAGCAAACCTCAGTAATAGTTTCATGTGAACTTTCCTTTGAGATTTTAGGTGGGTTCACATCCATAAACTGAACCAGAAGAAAATGTTTACATGACACCCTGCAACACTACCAATTTCACATGTTCCTAATTAAAATATTAGCACTGTTCATAATTATGGGCATGATTCTTCAAAGGGATTCTGTTTACAAACTGATGGACCATTTCAGAGCCAGCAACTGGGACAGGATGTACAGAATTTCTTGGGTTAATAAAATTGTTTCACTGACAACCTTTGTAAACAGAAACAGATTTTTTGATCATGTGAAGCATTTTGTTAAAACAAAATGGACCACAAACATTTTAAAATTAAAAATACAGAAAACCTAGGATCTTTGCCATAGTTCTGGTCTTTCTTTTTAGAAGTCCAAGTGATAACTTTTCCAGGCACTGAAAACATATTCCTTATTATTTCTGTCTGAGAAGATTCTTCTGGACAATAGTCTCTGCAAGCTGGGGTGAAGACTGCATAATTTACTGCTCAGCACAAAGGAAAGCAGCTTCCCCCCAGTGTGGTCTTTCACAGTTGTGAATCCAAGTTGCATGGTAATTAAAACTCAAAAATCCTCTTCCATCAACTCAAGAGAGAAATTCAAATTTAATTTCCAGTACTTAAATACCCTCCCCTGGTGCTCACTGAGCCTCCTATTAAAAAATCTCATACATGCAAATGATGCCCTTTTCTGTACAGGCAGGAAAAATGTAATTGGTAGCAAGAAAAACTAATGATTGGGTTAATGAAAAATAGGCTCTATTGACTCAGGATACTCAACTGAGTCTGTTCCTGATCAGGGTAAACTATACTCCTCCACCCCCCTTTCCTTTGTCTGCTGCATACTACTCAGCCTAAAACGGAAACTCATTCAAGAGTGATGCCTCAGTTAGAAATGGCAGGGGTCAGATCAAAGTCCCTCTATCTGCAGGCCAGCAAGTGTTTACAGCTCTTTAAATGAAGAGCATAGCCTCTATGCACTTAGTGTTTTTTATCCCACACACAGCCAGTTATATTTGCATGGTGAAAGTGCAGGTTATTGGCTTGTGTTGGAAGAGCTGGCAGCAAAAAGGAAGCAGCAGAAAGAGTGCTGGATGGTACAAATCATTTTGGGGGTTAATGATGAAAAGCAAAACAAAGCGGACAGAACTTTCAAAGATCAAGACCAAAGTCTCACAGGATGGCTTGGCTTCATCCCTAGAGGTTAGAGAAAGACCTGTCTTCCAGCTCATCTCTCTGCCCACGCAGGATCATTCCCTTCCATACATCTAGTGATGGTTATGTCCACTCTAGTTCTAATGGCACAGGGCACTTCCCTAGTGGGGCTATTGCCCAGCTCCATACGCCTCACGGTCAGGATGTTCCTTTTGCTGATAATCAATCTAAAGTTTCCTTTTGTTAATTTGATCTCATCCCTCCAACTGCGCCCCCTCCATACTGTCCCACCATCAATAATTCCATTCTCTCCTGAGCATTAACACCCTTCAACAATTTATAGAATAATGTCCCCATTTTGTCCTCTTTTAAGCCTGCTCTACACTACAGAGTTAGGTCGACGTAACTCTGTATATGTCTACACTACAATGGTGCTCCCGCCGATGTAAGTTGCCCACTACATCGACTTAATAACTCCATCACTGCAAGAGGCATAGCGCTTAGGTTGCTGTAGTCAGGGTGACACAGTGTCCATGTAGACACTGCATTACCTACATCACCTGTTGGCTGTCAGCTAGAACCCCTCACCCCTGCTCTGACAGCCCGCACTATCAGCCAGGTGAGAGGATCACAGCTGCCCCCTCCATCCGGTCCTGACAGACTGAGCTGTCAACACTGGGATGGGGGGCCCATCTATGAGCCCTGCACCTGACTGACACTCGGGCTGTCATCACCAGCGAGGGAGGGGCCCCAGCTGTGAGCCCCATGCTCAACTGACAGCTCAGGTGGTCAGTGCTGGGGCTGGGGGGCAGCTCTGAGCCCCACTTTTGGTTGACACTCGGCAGTCAGCCCCAGGGGAGGGAGCTCCAGCTCTCAGTGTCCCTGAAATGCCCCACTTCAGTCAGTGGAAGTGCTCCTGGTAAGGATGTGGCACCGCCAACAGAAGGAGCATAGGGTGGATGTGAACCACCGCTTAACTTCTGTGGTGGTTGTACATCAATGTAAAGTATGTTGACTTAATTTTGTAGTGTAGACAAGCCCTTAGACATGTTAATGCAGAGTTTTCGCTTTCAATCTTTCCTCATCACTCAGCCCCCCAATCATTTTTGTTGCTCTTCCCTGAATTCTTTCCAGTTTGTCAGGCTCATTATTGCAGCCTGGTGCCCTAAACTGAATGCACCATTCCAGGTATACTTATACCAGAGGGAACATAAGCAGAAAACAGGTAAAGTAATTCCTCCAAGCTTTTCCAAGCTGTTTGTTCCCATTAATTTGGTGTATACTTGAAAGGTGTAACAGCAGAGATGTTAAGACCTCAAAAAAGGCATTGGCTCATTTAGGCAGAGTTGAGAGTAATTGTCCAATTATACACAGCATTTACTTACTGTATAGGATTCAAGCAAGTCTCACAACTCCGCTAACAATACAATGAAGTGTTGGCCAAGATGATTAGAGAGAAGCCGGTTTAGTGGCAGCATAAGTTCCTGCCAAGAGCTTTGTTCAAAGGAATGTACCCTCCAAAGTTCATTGCTCCAGCAAGGAGAGCGCTACGTTCAGCAGTGTTATCGTCGGAGAAAGGCTTCAGGGGCGATCTCTGATCCAAAGACATGGAGTCTGGCTATGCTGCATGAGTGATACACTGGGGTCCCATAAGGAAATACAATCCAGCCCCACATTACTCTGCACTGATCAGCTGAAGGGGTTCTCCCTCCTACACTGGTCAAGTATTACTAAAGCAATACTGCTCTAGATGCAAGTGTCTCGAATCAGCTGCAGCATTCAGCCACATTCCAATTCAGGACATGACCCCTTCTGGAGTATTTAGCAACTGGCCAGGTCTGATGTTCAGGTCCCTCTCATCACCACAATACTTCTTGGGCTTCAACAGCTCAGCACCCCAAAACAGGGTACAACATGCCCTATTTGGTAGGCTAAGTTGGGTCACAAAATGGGGCTCTGGATTTTGAACAGTCCCAGAGCGCAGAAGTCTGTGGTTTAAATTCAGACCCATTTCTACTCATAACTCACAACCCTCCAAGGTAGGTAAGGAAACAGAAAAAACATTTGATTTGGCTTCTAGCCCAAACTCACTATGAAGTGGGGGGCAAAGGGAGAAAGCTGGAGAGTAAGAATTGAAGAGTCTAGGCTCCTCTGGGTGGGGTTGGAGAGGCACAGAAGTAGAAAAGGGTTGGTTTATTTTTAATTGAGGATTTTCCCCAGATACTGCTTTCCCCACTCAGTTCAGGAGAACGCTGAGCTGCACCATCACCCCTACAACAGACGTTAGGTAAACATTATGTGCTCACTCCATTTGCCCAGTAAATTTAACTTTCTTCTGATAAATGCATTCCAATGGCAGCGTAACCACAGGAGGAAGTTGTGTTTCTCTCAACTACCTTTCAGAAGTCAATACAGATATGAAAAACACAGGCGCATATGAAAACCATCAAGCCACAGAATTACCTTCCTGGGAATAATCATCCCAGTCATTGATAGTTCAGTGCCAGGCTGCTGAGCAGGTATAAAGAAGGGCTCTGCAGGAGTTCGCTCAGGATACAACACAATTCCATTGTTATAAAACAATAATGGGCATCCATCTGCTCCCTTTATGCCGCTCAGACAGTGCAAAGGGAGCAGAAACTGTCTGCATATCCCTGATATTGGGGGTATCCCTCTTTGGGATACAGTTAGTGTAGCTAGTTCCTATGCTGACCCCCCACCTGCAACACTGGACTGAGAGTATAAAAATTAGGAAGGGGAAGGGGTCAAGCTATGCTGAAATGCTGGATGGTTCCTTGGGGGTAGTTAACAAGTGCTGGAGCGTAGAGCAGCCTGAAGATTGCTCCAAACTGCAGCAGGGCTGGAGCTCTTATAAAACTAGCCAGAGAATCAGCCATGACCTGAAACGAGGCACAGCAGAGAACTCAGATGCTCAGATACCACAATGATGGGTGCAGTATAAGAACCTACATAGAATAAATCTATTATTAGGGCTGTTGATTAATCACAGTTAACTCACGCGATTAACTCAAAAAAATTAACTGTGATAAAAAAAGATTTGTGATTAATCGCACTGTTAAACAAAAGACTACCAAATTAAATTTATTAAATATTTTGGATGCTTTTCTACATTTTCAAATATATTGATTTCTATTATACCACGGAATACAACATGTACAGTGCTCGCTTTATATTGTTATTTTTATTACAAATATTTGCACTGTAAAAATGATAAACAAAGGAAATAGTATTTTTCAATTCACCTCATACAAGTACTGTAGTGCAACTCTTTATTGTGAAAGTGTAACTTACAAATGTAGATTTTTTTTGTTAAATAACTGAACTCAAAAACAAAACAATGCAAACCTTTAGAGCCTACATGTCCACTCAGTCCTACTTCTTGTTCAACCAATTGCTAAGACAAACAAGTTTGTTTACATTTACGGAAGATAATGCTGCCTGTTTCTTATTTACAATATCACCTGAAAGTGAGAACAGGGGTTCACGTGCCACTTATTTAGTCAGCTTTGCAGAGTATTTACATTCCTGATATACTGTATATTCATATGCCCCTTCATGCTTTGGCTACCATTCCAGAGGACCTGCTTCCATGCTGATGATGCTCATTAAAAAAATAACATGTTAATTAAATTTGTGACTGAACTCCTTGGGGGAGAATTGTATGTCTCCTGATCTGTTTTACCTACATTCTGCCATATTTTTCACGTTACAGCAGTCTTGGATGATGATCCATCACATGTTCGTTTTAAGAACACTTTCGCAGCAGATTTGACAAAATGCAAAGAAGGTACCAATGTGTGATTTCTAAGGATAGCTCCAGCACTCGACCCAAGGTTTAAGAATCTGAAGTGCCTTCCAAAATCTGAGAGGGACAAGGCATGGAGAATGCTTTCAGATGTCTTAAGAGAGCAACACTTTGATGCGGAAACTGCAGAACTCAAACCACCAAAAGAGAAAATCAACCTTCTGTTGGTGGCACCTGACTCAGAAAATGAAAATGAACATGTGTCAGTCCACTCTGCTTTAGATCGTTATCGAGCAGAACCCATCATCAGCATGGACGCATATATTCTGGAATAGTGGTTGAAGCATGAAGGGACATATGAATCTTTAGCGCATCTGGCACATAAATATCTTGCAATGCTGGCTACAACAGTGCCATGCGAACGCATGTTCTCACTTTCCTGTGACATTGTAAAAAAGAAGCGGGCAGCATTATATCCTGCAAATTGTAACCAAATTTGTTTGTCTGAGCAATTGGCTGAAGCAGGACTGAGTGGACTTGTAGATTCTAATGTTTTACATTGTTTTATTTTTGAATACAGTTATTTTTTGTACATAATTCGACATTTGTAAGTTCAATTTACATGATAAAAAGATTGCACCACAGTACTTGTATTAGGTGAATTGAAATATACTATTTCTTTTGTTTTTTACAGTGCAAATATTTGTAATAAAAAATAAATATAAAGTGAGCACTGTACACTTTGTATTCTGTGTTGTAACTGAAATCAATATATTTGAAATGTAGAAAACATCCAAACATTTTTTGAAATAAATGGTAGTCTTATTGTTTAACAGAGCGATTAATTGCTATTAATTTTTTTAATCATGCAATTAATCATGATTAATTGTTAATCACTTGACAGCCCTATTTATATGAACTATATAATATTAATTAATTATTATTATTGATGATGATGCCTGGAATGGAGCATACACAAAATATTTACTAATAGCAAGAAGCTGAGGGGGATCAGAAATATTTTGGAGCATCAGATTGAGATACAGAACTGGGCAGGATCAAAATGAGACATAGGAAGACAAATGGAAAGTGCAATAATCAATGTGTGAGAATGGGGCAATACCATGGAGGAGAACAGGAGAGAAGGAGGAGGGGTTATTTGATAATTGATTAAATGTGAATCAATAGTAGAACCTCATCTCAATAACAATAAGGCAAGTAGCTCAGCGAAGGTCGGTCAATCAGCGGCTAAATCTCCTTGGTGTGTCTCTGCTTTGCCATCACCTGGACTATATTCCTCATTCCATGCTTGTCTGTGATCTTTAGGAAGGTCTCTGCAGGTCCACTCCTGGCTCTGCACCTCCTCAAAGGTGCTGACAGTTCACAACTCCATGGGAGATGTGCGTGCTCAGCATTTCATAGGACCAGTCCTTAAGTTATTGAAGAAGAACATGCTGCCAGGAGAGGCTGTGGAATCACTTTGACTGGGGATAATTCAAGGACAGGTCAGACTCCCATCCATCAGAAATTAAAAAAAAATAAATCAATCCTTCCATGATTCAGGGGAGGAGGGGTGGGACCAGACTATTGGAGTCTATAAACTAAATGAACACTTCATATGGTTTGTAAAAGGCTGTATTCTCTTTTTCTTATCAGATGTCCCTGAAAGCACATTTTGAAATAAAAATTCTATCGAAGCAGAAAATAAACAACGGGGGAACTTGGCTGCATTAACAGGTTTATTATCTCCACTTTAAGCACTTTGGACTGGTGGCTGACCACTCCCTGAACCACTTGCTGGAAGTCTGTATAAACGCCACAGAGATTAAACTAAAATAGAAAACTGACTCCAGGCTGGGGAAAACGAGAAGCAGGAAAACGAGAAGCAGGAAGTCAAGGGATATTTTTATTTACATTTTCAATTAACTTTAAGAGACAAAAATTGCAGAGTGCTCAGAACTGGGTTTCAACCAAGGTAGGTGAGAGGGAGGAGTGCTTCATCTACATGCTTGCATCTGAAAATAGCTGCCCGCTCACAGCAACTGCTGTAGGTAATGAGGTGATTTCACACATTTGTGACTTGGAAATGTGGGTTCCCAGCAGTGGCTGTATGATGCAGAAGCCAGGAGAACTGGGCTCTGGCTGTGAAAGGTGTGTCATCGTGCACTGCTGAGCCTGAAATACATTTTAGGATTTCACTACCATAATGTCTTACTGAAGTGTTAGCCACCAGAATAGCATGGGTTCTGAATACACATCATGTATCATGGTTCAACAGGGACAAAGTGTATGCAATACAGAAAGGGACCCCTTCTTCTCAGAGAGAAATGTTTCATGGAGCACATCCCCTCCAAACCCCCCAGATCACACACCTTGCTCAAGACACCTTCTGTCTGACCATTATGTAGCATGATAAAAAGGGGGTCCAAGCCCACAGACAATATTTACCAAAATAAAAGTTCATTTTGCACATCAAACAAAAGGAAAAGTGGGGCCAAGAGAGCCGTTGAGTAGCAGCTGGGGTTGGTGTCCAGTCTCTGATGAATGGTGCACACAGCATGGAAGGTAGGAATCACACGTTAGGAAAAGCCAATTATTCATCGATTCTAAGGCCAGAAGGGACCATCGTGAACATCTAGTCTGATCTCCTGTATAACACTGGCCAGAGAATTTCCCCAAAATAATTCGTAGAGCATATTTTTTAGAAAAGCATCCAATCTTGATTTTAAAAGTGTCAGTGATGGAAATTACACCGTGACCCTTGGTACGTTGTTTCAATGGTTAATTACTCTGTTAAAAACGTACACCTTATTTCCACTCTACATTTATCTAGCTTCAATATCCAGCCACTGGATCAGGTCATACCTTTCTCTGCTAGACAGAAGAGCCCGTTAGCAAATATTTGCTCCCCAGGTAGATACTTACAGACTGTGATCACGTCACCCCTGAACCTTCTCTTTGTTAAGCTAAATAGTTTGAGCTCCTTCAGTCTATTACTATAAGGCAGGTTTTCTAATCCTTTAATCATTCTTGTGGCTCTTCTCTGAACTGTCTCCAATTTATCAATATCCTCAACAGGGCTGGCTCCAGCATTCTTGCTGCCCCACATGGCAGGGGAAAAAAAAAGCTGTGACCGCCGCCGCTTTGTTCTTCAGCCGCCCCTTTGTGTTGGCCGCCCCAACCACCTGCTGGCTGTGCTGGTGCCTGGAGCCAGCCCTGATCCTCAACATCCTTTTTGAATTGTGGAAACCAAAACTGGACCCAGTTTTCCATCTATGGTCAACACCAGTGCCAAATACAGAGGTAAAATAACCCTTCTCCTCCTACTCCAGAGTCCCTCGTACATGCATCCCAGGATTGCATTAGCTCTTTGGTCACAGCATTGCACTGGGAGTTTGTGTTTAGCTGATGATCCACCATGATCCCCAAATCTTTTCAGAGTCACTGCACCCAGGCCAGAGCCCTCATTATGTAAGTGCAACCTACATTCTTTGTTTCTAGATGTATACATTTAAATTTAGCCATGAAAAACCCGTACTGTTTGCCTGCACCCAGCTTACCAAGTGATTCAGATCACTCAGTATCAGTGATAGTCCTTTTTATTATTTCCCACACCCCCAATTTTTGCAATCTGCCAACTTTACCAGCGATGATTTTATGTTTCCTTCCAGATCATTGGTAAAAATGTTAAATAGCATAGAGCCAAGAACCAATCCCTGTGGGACCCCACTATAAACACACCTGCTTAATGATGATTCCCTGATTACAGTTGCATTTAGAGACCTATCAGTTAGCCAACTTTTAATCCATTTAATGTGCGCCATGTTAATTTTATATCATTCCAGTATTTTAATCAAAATATTGATTAAAGTCTAAGTATATCACATCAACACTATTACCTTTATCAAGCAAACTTGTAACCTCATCAAAAAGAGATGTCAAGCTAGTTTGACAGGATCTATTTTCCATTAATGTATTATCTTCCTGTAATTTTTTTTATCAATTGAGTCCCATATCAGCCATTATCTTGCCCAGGTTCGATGTCAGGCTGACAGATCTATAAAGAACCGGGTCATCCCACTTACCTTTTTAAATATTGGCACAATATTAGCTTTCTTCCAATCTTCTGGAACTTCCCCTGCCCGGGTTTAGGAATGGAGGCAATGGATACATCATGGAAATTAAAGATGGAAAAAGCCTAGACTTACTAGAAGAACCAATAGACCATCTCTCTACAAGCGCAGGATAGTTCTCAAGTGCTCAGTCTCATCCCATTTTAAATGACTCAGATAAATAACCACGAGTCACTTCCCTTCATATCCCTTTTCCACAATCTCATAGCTTTCACCTTGAGGAAATGCTTCCTGACTACATTTCTCCTTCACCTACTTTCATCCCATTAATCCTAGTTATACATGCTTGGGCCACCCCACACAGTGCCTCCCTATCCATACTTCCACAGGGTTATAGCCTGCTTTGTCAGTGTTTGCTCAAGCTGTAGAAAATATAGGGCCCAGTCCTGTGGTCCTCACTGAGGAAACCCCACTTTATAGCAGGATCAGACTCACGCTAAGGAGAAGTGAAATAGCAGGTAAGCGTTTGTACAGAGTGATTTGTACTTCCCCCTCCACCCCTGCCCTCCCCCTGTCTATACACACATTCAGAACAGTTTTAAATGGCAGGTTGTCCTTTCTTTTCTCTGTGGAGAGCTCTCCACTGCCATTTTCCATCCCATGAACACAGCCAAAACAATACTATTTGTGTTGACCAACAGAAATTTAATCAATGAACAATAATAAACTGGGCAATACTTAATTACATTCTCCCATCAGTCAGATGAAAGGATTTACAAAGCAAGGATTTATTTTCAAGCCTTGGCAGTTTTCCCATGGTTACATTCTAAACTGCGAAGTTAGACAGGACAAGAAAACTCTGACATCTGGTTTTCCCTGCATAGTCGGGTACGTTATAATAAGTCTCTCAGCTGCAGATCTTTATTTTATAGTCTCTGTTTTGCTTCTTGCTCTTACCTAACTCCAGATGAGCATTATACCATAGCAAGGCAAGCTTTGAGACAGGAAACTAACGTAATAGCAAATTCCATGAGCATTATCATGTTTCCATTGATAAAAAAGATCAATACAGCCTCATACAGGCTTAGACCAACAAAGGCCAATTTACAGTACTTACAGGAACCCGTTAGCAGGATCAGCATTCATTTAACAGACACCATCTTTCCAGTGAGTTAAGACAACTCTTTTTCTAGTGTTACACAAAGACCCTCAGACTGTCTTTGCTTACCTGAGCAAAAGGAAGCTTGAAGCAAGGAACAGAAAGCCACAATGGGCCACATTTGCAAACACACTTGTGGAATAAGTTGATGGCCAAACATCATCCACCTCACCATGCTGGTTGAAAATGGAGCAAGGTGAAATGTCTCGTCTTTTATTAAGGTATTTGCATTGAAGCCTGCCTGATTTTGAGTTCACCCATGCTCTCCTCCTCTCAGACAATCCATCCAGGATGTTAGCAGATGGCCCTACATGGCAGTTCCCCACAAAACAATGGAGAGAGGAATGGTCCATTTGCCAGTGACAGAAAGAAGTAGCAGGCAATTGGTTGTTCAAGTCAAGAAGACAACATTAGATAGGGTGGGCAGACGAAGGAGGCTCATGTGGTCGGGTGGAGCTCTCCATTGTCTGGTGAGCTAAGTCTGACTTGCAGTGATACACCATGCTCCCTACATCCCCACCCCAGGGGCTGAACACACTGTCATTGTCTTGACAGCATGGAGGAGGACTGAGCCAAGTTTCAAACTGAGCTCCCATGTGGACTGGTAGCACGCAGAATTACCTCCAGGCAGAAAACATTTAACTTCCTGGCAGTTATTACATCACAGACTTTTGCAAAACAAGAACACTGGTTTAAGTTCTCAAGTGGAGAGCTCATAGTAAAGCCAAATTATTCATTATTACTGAAGATAGATTGTTATAATTATTTGATGAGTACCAGCAGCATACTTGGTATGATCACAGTTTGGCCACGTCTACTACAAATTTAATGGCACAGGACCTTGAAGAAACGCATGTTAAAAAGCTAGCAGGATTCCAACTTTACAAGAATGGAATAATTATTCGTTTTCTGTGGAACCTGCTTAGTTAAATCATTCATTAGACTGTATGTAATGCTCATCTAGCAATGCAAGCACATTTGTATACTCAATAATGGGATTTTCCATATACCTTTTCTCATTATGTGGTATTATACGAATGAACTGCAGGCTGCAAGGGGAGTGGCACATTCAGTAATATCTAGATCTGTACTTTCTGTTCAGAGAGGAGGCTCACAGCAGGATTCAAAAAAGAAAGCTCAAATTAGGCATGTTTCTCGGAATAGTTTGCATCAAGCAGTAGTGGGACAAGTCCTTGTACTGATCACTGCTGGACTCCCCACTGATGGGGTGAAATTTTGGCTATAACTTGAGGGTTAGCTAAGCCTCAGGGCCAACTAATTTTGGCATGTAGGCAACACATCAATTACAAACTGAAATTCTGAACCTTGGAAAACCCTGAAACAGCTGCTCCCTGCTCCCTGACACTGCTCTGTCAAGCCAGGCGCTACATATTTGCATGTCAGATTCACTTTGGGGATGAAACTCTTCTTATTTTGGCTTTACACCATCCCCACACTCCTCTACTGATCTCCTACCTGCAGAAGAGGAGCAAACAGAAGCAGGCTGGGTACTTGATTGGTGCACTGGAAAGCTAGGTTTCAAGGTTTCATCTTCAGACTTGAGGTCTGGGTATATTCCATGCATGAGCACTCATAGCACAGGGCAGAATCTCCAAACACAATAATAATAATACCACTACCTCAGTCTTATATGGTGCTTTTTATCACTAGATCTCAAAGCACTTTAACAAGGAAGGCAGTATCAATACCCCTTTTACACACAGGGAAAAAGAGGCACAGAGAGGCGATGTGACTTGCCCAAGGCCTCCTAGAAAGTCAGTGTCAGAGCCAGGAATAGTACCTTGGTCTTCTGAATCCCAGTCCAGAGCTCTATCCACTAGGCCACACTGCCTCAGGATGCTGGAAGCAGCACAGTGAGGAGGAAGGTTCGGGTGCTTCTAGACATAGGGACACTGTTTGGGGGAAAGTACCATGAAAAGAATAGGTCTGGGTGCCTCCAAGCAGAGGATCTGGAGAGCGTACAGAAGGGCAGGGTCGGTCTGAGCACCTTCAAGCACGGCAGTATTAGGGCCAGAACTAGGGAGAAGCCATCTCCAAGAGAAGAGGTTTCGGGCTGGGACAAGGGCATCCTTAGTGAGCTGGATGTGGGTACTTCTCAGCACAGGGCCATCATAGTCAGCACTCTTGACAAGGAAGATCTTTTAAATCAACTGACCCACCTCCAGGCCAGTGTTCTAAGAAAGGGGTCAGGGTGGAGGCTGCCAGTATGCTATCACCATTAGAAACACCCCCAAAGCACAATGCCATGGGGGTATTAGCACAGAGCCTGTGGGCAAGAGAAGTGTCTGAGGCACACGGGCATTCTAGAAGGTCAGAAGAGTCACACTCAGAATGATGCCACATGCCTCTGCGTCCTCCTCAGAGAATCAAGCCCTTCCCTGAGAATATCTGAACAGGGAGTCCATTCAAATAACCACAGAAACCAGTACATCAGAGCTGAAAGAGAAAGCTCTTTCCCTGGAGTGACAGCAGCCATAAAAGCTCCCCTAGCTGAACACTGCGTGCATGCTAATTTGAGGAGGAGAACTTCCAGGAAGCCCTCCCAGGTTGCACAGGCTCCACCTGCTCCCACCATAACACAGTTTGTGTTTGATATTAAGCAGAAGAATTAACAGACCTACAGGGCCCAGAACTGGGAGATCTCTGTCAACAGCGCAGGTAGAGAGGAGACAGTTATGGACAACAGGGGTTGGTGGTGGGACTGGAGAGGGGACAAAGTTTTGCTGCTGTGGAGGGGAGAGGAAAGGAGAAAGAATTGGCCTCCCACCACAGGCTTGACAGAGTAGTGGGAGGAAATGGGGCTACAGCTTTAGCCTTTAAGGCTGAGGCCCCTGTTTAGCAGACACCATCCTCTGACAGGGCCAGTGCAACTATTTAGGTGATCACCCAGGGCGCTGGCATTTGGGGGGTGCCATTTTCTTCGGCAGCAACCTCGGCAGCCGGATCTTTGGCCGCCCTGGTCGCTGCCGGCATTTAGGCGGAGGGAGCTGGGGCAGGGGAGCGTGGGGAGGGCCACCTGCAGCAAGTGGAGGGGTCACGCAAGGGAACTCCCCGCCCCAGCTCACCCCTGCCCCCCCCCTCCCCGAGCACGCTGTGGCCACTTCACTTCTCCCGCCTCCCAGGCTTGCTTCGGCAATCAGCTTAGGTGCCTCAAGCCTGGGAGGCGGGAGAAGGGAAGCAGCCACAGTGTGCTCGGGGAGGAGGCAGGGCAGGGGTGAGCTGGGACGGGGGGGGGGGGGTGCCTCAGGGTGGAGGGGGAGCTGCCGTGGCAGGGGGGTGCCTCAGGGCAGGTGCGCGGGGGGTGCAAAGTGGAAGTTTCGCCTAGGGCGCGAAACATCCTTGCACCGGCCCTGTCCTCTGACCAAAGAGGGATCCATCCACAAATGCCATTGACCAATGCTAAACCAACCCTTTCTCAGGCAGATTGTTGGCCATTCTCTGCCTCGGGCCCTGAGGTGAGAAGGAGAAAAAACAACCCAGGAATCCAAACCAGCTTTCCCACATGAACAGCTCCCACCATTACCATGGGCCTGCTGAATAAAAGGACACAGTTATTTGTAAAGGGCCTTTTCTTCTTCCCACCCCCAATCTGTACTAATCTCCTCCAACATCACCACTGCACAAGGTAATTTAGAGGAGATGGAGTGCTCCCAAGCACTCTGCCTCTCACACACAGTAATTAAACGCACATTGTTGTCTGGCAATCCTGTATCCTTGGGGCAGAAGGGATTGTCATCATCTTAAAGTCATGATTTACAGAGGTAATAATCGCTGCACCAGTCTCATTACATGCCAACTTTCTGGAAATTAGGTGATAGATATTCATTAACTTGCCACATGATGCTCACATCTGTCCCTCTGTCACAGCTAACATTTTGGTTCAGAGCATGCAAGTTAATCACTGCTTTTGGAAAAAGGCAGCCGCTCTCCCCAGATACGATGGGGAAGAAAGAGTCTGTGAGTGCATTGGGAAAAATCACTTTAAAAATAAATGGTCTTCCAGTTAAAGGAGAGTCCTGACTCACCTCAGAGGCTTTGTGAATATGCAAATGTGTCTCAAGTTAAATGGGCTGCCAGGACTGTACTTTCCAAAGCATGGCGGAAAATGAAGTTTTAATAACTTAGTACAGCTCCTAGGTAGCGAAATGCATGGGGTAAGATATCCTCTTCCTGGAGAAATGCAACCCAAGGCCACTTATGCTGCAGGGCTGTCTCTGTGCTCTACCGATATGTGGTGTTCAGTGACCACTCAATGCCTACAGTGCTTGCAAGAGACCTGCTTTATTTTGTTTTGGATTCCAACTGGGGGAGCATAATATCAACAGCTTCACAGCACCCCTTCCAGATTCTCTGTCTGGGAAGCTCGCCCTTAAAGACCACAGTGAACAGGTTGGGGCAGATAAGATTCATAATCTCTGGCTGAGTTACTGAAGTCCTTGTGTTGCCTACTGCAGATTGCTGCTGAGGATTCCATTCCTTCTCTCCACAGTGTGCACTGGCTGGCTGGCAAACAATACCCAGCTGTAGCAAACCTCCACACACCATGGTCATGCTATTTTCAAAATACTTTAGCCAGCACAGGTGATCTCCCAACCTGGTGCATAGCCAGATCTGCTGCCAGGTTTGTGATCCCCTCGCAGGAGCTCCTGGTGCAGAAAGGTGGTGCCTGGGATACCACAGGATGGGACAGGGGTGTGAGGACATGTGGGGTTGGGGGGCGATTTCCAATAGCCCAGCTATCATCTGGCTGCCATAAGTTCACAGGGACCCCAACAGCAGTCGTCAAGCAATATCCTAACTTGTGTCAGGAGCCAAACCAGTCTCCTCTCCTATGGCACAAGTCACTTCTCCTTTGATGGTGCACCAAACTCAGCATCAGCGTAGGGATGAATTTAACCCCATGTCTTTTTTCCTCCCAACCACCATGCATGGGTGACGGTGGAGGGGGTGGGAAGAAACTAGCTGAATCGAGCCAGAGCATTGACAGCAAGAAAAAAGATTTGCCATCAAGAACTCTCCCTGCCACACAGGATGGGAAGAGGAGAGGAGAGACAGAGGTGATGGGGTTTCTAAGAAGAACCTTGCAACTGACTCTCCCCTAACTCCCAACCCTAAAGCTACCTCTGATCATCATGCATTTGGACTCCAATCACACCTTTATTAGCAGAAATGCTAGAATGAGATTTTTTATAACAATCTATTCATTTTCAGGATGACTTAACAAAAAAAAGAAGGAAGAGTGTTTCAACCGCAAATGGATGAAAATTGTGCTGTATTTTATGGCTCCTATGAACACACTATTTTAAGAAGGGCTATGCTTAGTGGTGACAGGTAGGAGAGAATAAACCCCAAGCCCTCAGATGGGCATTTCACTGGGCAGCAATCTATCTGCTGTGGAGTTTTCACATCTTAGTCATCATTAGTTAAATAATAAAAACTGCTTCGCAGCAAAGTTCTTGCCGTGGGAAAAAAAGAAATGCTGATGTTCTCATAACCAGTGTTAGCTTTTAAAAGGGAGGATCTGGCACTGCAGCTCTTTGACAAGGGTTCTGGGTTCACAAGCCATTAAAAAAAAAAAAGCAGTGATGAGTAAATCTACCATTCCAATGGCACAGCAGGTTTGTGTCCATAAATGTACAGAAAGCGTTATGCTGGCAAAAATTAGCTTTTCCAGCACCACCTCCAACCCCCTTGGCAATTGCATCCTCAGGTAAAATGCATCAACATGGATCACAAAATAAAAGAGTCTCTCGTTCTTTTTATCCCATGCATGTGCAAATGTGCCCGGGGCATTACAGGACTGGGGGGCGGAGGGTGTTGAGATGAAAAATGCTGACACAGAAAATATCAGAGCATTCCAGGCTCCCCTTACATATGGAATGCTGCATGGGTATAATGTTGTCTAGTGGATAGTGCAGGGGTCTGAGAGTCAGGAGGAGTTCTGTGTTCTCTTTACAAGCTCGCCATTCACTATCTGCATGACCTAGTGCCTCATCTGTAAGTTGGAACTAATATCTACATACCTTTTTTCCAAGTACTCTAATACCTTTGGGTAAGCAGCATTAAAAGTGCAACACATTATTATATTTGAAAAAGCTCTGGCAGCTCAACTAAAATAGTTATGCATATGGCAGTGGTCAGTAACAAATCTATTAACTTAGTAGGGTTAACCATCCTGATAGTATCATTGTAGCACTCGTGTTTCCTAAACAATCTGATAAAAGTTATAAGTCTCTCACTTGCATGCTAGTCCTGCTGAACTTGAAATTGTGCTATTCAGACACACCTTTAGAGTTCTGGCAGAATGCCTTGACCCCAGACTTCCTTGGCAGAAATAAAAAGTTTCTTACACCAATCACTAGCAAAAGCTGAAATGGTTAAATTTCAGGTAAAACGGGTATGATCAAATTTTTGCTTTGGTTCCAACTGGTTCCATGCATATACTTTCCTGATTAACTTAAATACTAACATTTTGTACTTCCATTGTATGGCACCACCTCAGTAGCTGTAAGTGTATAAAACAGATATCAAGGACTTTAGTCTCACAAGTCCCCACAGAGGCAGGTAAGTAGCATCATCCCTATTTTACAACTGGGAAAACTTTTATGGCACAAGGCCTATATATATCACAAAAGAAATCTGTGGAAGACCGAGAAATGGAGTCCTGATCTACTGTCCCCTAGCCATTTGTCTCAAGCACAAGACTATCATGTCTAAATGAAATAAGCTCTAGTCATGCTCAAGGAAGAGGAGGTTATGCTGTTAGCCTGTCCCATCCCATTTGAATCCTACTTGGATCACAAGCTTAACTGGCATTTCACTTCTCATTCACAAACACCACAAAAACCTAGCATGTTGAACATAATTGCCTTCTCATTCACAAATGACCTACATCTGGCAATGCTGGTCAGAAAATGTTGGTCAGAACCGAGATGCATGGGCAGAGCTGCAAAAAGAAGTTTGCATAGTGCATATCTGCACTGGGACTGACTCAAAATAGAGCTATTATAACCATCTTTTGTATGAGCACTAGATTCAATTATATTGTTTTAAAGGTTACAAGCAGCTGATACTGCTAGTGGTTTTAATGCCTCCATGATTGTGCCCTTTGGTATAGTTTTCATTCACCGTATACAAGTACTGTTTCACCTGCAGATTATTTAATTCCTCATTCCAGTGCATTGTAAAATAAGAGTGTGAGATCTCAGACATAATCAGGGCTTAATTGCACACTGTAAACCTGGTCAGGTCAGGTCAACAATGTTTTTATGAAGCTCTCTGTGGCATTTACAGTATATACCACAAAGTCAAGGTTTATCTTATCTAATAAATGGCCGGTGTGCCTTGTAACTCATACTCGCAAAGAGTATATACACCGCACATGCATGCAAACCAACACAGCAAATCACACATATTTGGATATTATGGCATTCCTCAATTATGGCAGTAAAACTGATTATAATTAAAAGTGGTTTCCATCTGAATTAATTTATACAGAGAAGGACTCAGGGAGAAAATCATCCCTAGTTTAACCCCAATGAAGTCAATGCAGTTACTTCAGGGATGAATGTGGCTGCTGGTAGCCTCCTCTCAACATGAACACTAAGTCTCGTTGCTGTAAAATGAGCTATATGTGTGCAGCGAGGTAAAGGATCTCTAAAGACAAACACAATCACACGCAGAGACTGGCATGCCCAAGATGAAGGTAACAGACCAGAGTGCCTCCTGGTTCCAGATGCAGTAATCCTAGCATCCTTTCTAATTTCAGCCAGTGCTGTTACATAGATTCTGGTTAGGTCAAAACTTAGTTTCAGGTCAGCAGAAAAACAGCAGACATAAACATGCAACATGTCTATATGAAAAAAAAATTTTAAACCTCTGCAATTCTCAACTGGGTCATTGCCACGCTATACCAGTGTCAAGTGGCCCATCAGGAATTCAAGGCAGGGCCACCCAGAGGATTCCGGGGGCCTGAGGCAAAGCAATTTCGGGGGTCCCTTCCATAAAAAAAATTGCAAAACTATATTCTTGTGGGGGTCCCTGTGGACCCGGCGCAAATTGCCCAACTTGCTCCTGCCCTCCCCCTCCACAGGTGGTCTTGGGAAAAATAAACCTTCCGCATCTCGGCACAAACCCAATTTTGAGAAAACTTCTTTATAAGGTATCACTGGTTCTCAACATCAGCTAGTGCTAAAAGGCACTAAAGCTCATTAAAAGGGTTGGACAAATATTTTCCGTCAAAACTTTTTTTGGATCGAAAACTAGGGATTTTTAAAAAGCAGAGAAAAAAATCATGGACAATGTCTGCTTTCCTTCAAAATTTGTTGTGGTTTTCTTAATTGAAAAGCTGAAATTAGTCTGCCAAAACCTGAATATGGTTTGGGGTTTTAGAAGTTTGTAGCCTAATATTTGCTGCTTGCTGTGTTTGATTGTATAAAGAAACAATAAAAAAATTCTGCTGAAAAAAAATACAAAACTTTTGAACCACCTCAGCTTGTGACCAAATGCCTGAGACCATCCAGGCAGAGATTTTTCCATGTTTCTGATGCTCTGCTGACTTCCTTGACTCATATCTATCTCCGTAACTTTGGGTTCATTTAGGTTAGAACATAAGAACAGCCATACTGGGTCAAACCAAATGTCCATCCAGCCCAGCATCCTGTCTACCGACAATGGCCAATGCCAAGTGCCCCAGAGGGAGTGAACCTAACAGGTAATGATCAAGTGATCTCTCTCCTGCCATCCATTTCCACCCTCTGACAAACAGAGGCTAGGGACACCATTCCTTACTCATCCAGGCTAACAGCCATTAATGGACTTAACCTCCATGCATTTATCTGTTTCCTAGAGACTGGCTCCATGGGGTCCCTCACAAACTGGAGACGGTTTCTGTGGGTTTATCTTTAGTATAGACTATGTACATACTCCATGAACTGAGTATTTGAGCTTGTTCCAGAATCTGGGATGAGCCTATGTTGTGAAAACTGAAATGCTCAAAATAGCACATGCATGTGAATGGACACAGGGTGATAAAACTAAATTAACCCAGGGGTTCTCAAACTGGGGGTCAGGACCCCTCAGGAGTCACGAGGTTATTGCTGGGGGTCACAAGCTGTCAGCCTCCAGCTCAAACCCCGCTTTGCCTCCAGCATTTATAATAGTGTTAAATATATAAAAAAGTGTTTTCAATTTATGAAGGGGGGGGGGTGGTTGCACTCAGAGGTTTGCTGTGTGAAAGGGGTCACCAGGACAAAAGTTTGAGAACACTGAATTAACCCCTCTGGAGCCTCACGGAATGCAAGGGAGGGGGTCTCCCTTGGTAGGGTTGGGAAGGATATTGTTCTTCTCATGTGATTCCTCCCCCAGTGGTTAATTTTAAATGAAGCTACCCTCCCCTGACATGAATCTCCCTATGGCACTGAAATTAAATATAGACTATAGTTTGGCATTTGAGAAGTGAAAGGGATGGTAGCCCTAATGGAAAAGCTAACAGCTTGGCTCTTCTGCAAGCCTCAAACTGCTGAATAAGCTTTAGGGTAGGGAAGGCTGTGCCTCTCCAAACAGCCTGGCCCTTCCTCCTATCCGACCTCCACCCACTTCCTGCCCCTCGACTGCCTGCCCCCCCTCAGAATCCCTGACCCATCCTGCTCCTTGTCCCTTCATCATCCCCCAGAGACCCTCCCCACCACCACCCCAGGATCCCACCCCTGCTCCCTGTGCCCTGACTGCCCCGACCCCTATCCACTCCCCCACTGAGTCCTGACAGACCCCTGGAATGCCCACAATCCAACCCCCCCATTTCCTGTCCCCTGACCTCCCTCCCAACCTCTACCCCCAGGACTCCCTGCTCCTTATCCAACCCCCCCGGCCCTGGCCCCTTACCCCTGGCTCCCCCCTCACCTAGAGCCTCAGCGCATCCAGGAGCTTCCCTTAACAGAGACAGTGTGGCTCCGGCAGGGCCCCTGAGCCCCTCTGCTCAGCCTGGAGCTCGCATCCGTGCCCCCTCACCACGCGGCTCTGAGCGGGGAGAGGCTCAGGGGCCCCGCCGGAGCCACGCTGCAGCAGTTCTGGGACACTCCTGGATGCGCTGAGGCTCCGGGAGAAGGGCGGAGACAGGGTTGGGCTGGGGCCGGGACGGGAGCCTCAGCCATTCCCTTGGGGGCCCCTGCGGAGCCCGGGGCCTGGGGCAAATTGTCCCACTTGCCCCTCTCTCTAGGCGGCCCTGATTCAAGCTTTCAAACATATTAATATAGGCTTGACTGAAGAAGGAATGAAGACAGACAGTTCTTAATGGATTAAAAATTATAGCAGCCCTTGACTTGCTTTGTTGATTTTCTTCATAATCCCACTGAACTAGAAATTCTGGTTTATTTTCAGTTTGTATACAAGGAAGAGCAAGTGCTTGTGCTCTTAACAACTACTTTTAATTAAAATGATTAATAAAAGGTACCAGTTCACGTAGATTTATTACTTTTAGTCCTTTTGAACTCTTTTTTTTCCTTTCAAAAAGAGAGTCTATAATACTCAAGATACTAGTAGGATTGCCACTTATCCATTTTTCACCAAGACAGTCTCGTTTTTGGCTTCCACGTCCAGGTGCTATTTAGGATTGCCAGATGCCCGGTTTTTGACCACAAAGTCTGGTCGAAAAGGGGACCTGGCAACCATAAATGGCACCTGAACCAAAAGTCCAGTTCCTGCAGGGCGGGGGGAGGCATTAACCTGCGCCAGTCCCAGCTCAGCCAGGGCCGCTTCCTACATGCAGGCAGCAGGCTCCTTGAGATGATCCAGCAAGCAACGAGGGTTGGAGGGAGAGGAGCAAGTGACGGGGCCTTGAGGAAAGAGGCAGAGCATGGGCAGGGCCTCACGGACAGGGGCAGGACCTTGGGAAAAGAGGTGGGATGGGGCAGGGCCTCAGGGGTCCAGTTATCAGCAGTTAGGAAGGTGGCAACGCAATATACTAGTGCCATCTATCTACATATTTTTATGACCCCCGGAACCGTAGTATCTGAGCACCTCATAATCTTTAATGTATTTATCCTCACAACACCCCTGTGAAGTAGGGATGTATTCTTATCCCCATTTTACAGATGGCTACCTGACTTGCCCAAGGTCACACAGGAAGGCTATGGTGGACCAGGGAATTGAACCAGCGGCTCCCAAGCACCCCAACCACTGGACCATCCTACCATGTGCTCAGTTCTGATAAACTAGACTGTCAACACAGTGAAAACCCTTACAACTGGAAAAACAACATACAGCAGCTTACTAAGCAGCACAAGGACTGAATGGGAATGTAAACTGACCTACTGGAGTCATTACAAGAGATGCTGTGGGTCCTCTCCTACATAAAAGCACTAGAATTTGAATGTTTAGGGAGTTTATTTTCACTACTAAGCCACTGATTTTAAAAGCCCTTTGTAAGGTTATAATGAATGATATTATAATGATGCATATATACCACTGTTTGCTTGGGTTTTTGTTTTTTTTTTTAAAAGGACATCATCAAGGACAACAGAACCAAAATATAAAACTGGGGTGTCACTTTAACTCCCTATCCCAGTGGTTCTCAAACTTTTGTACTGGTGACCCCTTTCACGTAGCAAGCAGCTGAGTGTGACCCCTCTTATATAAATTTAGAATACCCTTTTTAATATATTTAACACCATTATAAATGCTGGAGGCAAATCGTGGTTTCGGGTGGAGACTGACAGCTCACGACCCCTCATGTAACAACCTCGCGACCCCCTGAGGGGTCCCGACCCCCACTTTGAGAACCCCTTCTCTATCCCTTCCCCCGTCACCCCAAACACTGACTAATCTATTTGTTCCTTAAAGCAAGAGCTGCAACATGGTAGCAGTTAATTTAAACTAATTTCTTGGCTGAACCTGAAATAGAAAATGTAGCATGCTGACTTGTGCTGCAGTCACAAATACATCAGTCTATCCCTGTGCTCGGCATGCCAGAGCTCTGTACACTTGAGTGCACAGGGGAATCCTGTTCTCTGGGTATCTCACTAGTCTGCCTGCAGTGCTCTAGAGAATGGAGCAGACAGGCCAAGAGAGAGGAGCTATAGCGAGACGTGCACACATTTACCAGCACCCCAAGACACACGGCCAGCAGGTCTAATTTTAGACCTAACAGCCTTGACAGTGTCTCTTGAAGATGTGTATTGGACAGACCCGTACATAGCTGGAATGGCTGCATTGCAAAATAAATTAACATATAAATGAAACCCAGAGATTTCCAAGAAAGGTACAGAAAATACAGCACATGGAACAGGCTGCTTCTTTGCAAAAGGGTTTACAGGCAAGAGGCGACTGAAGCTAATGTCAGGTTTCAGAGTAGCAGCTGTGTTAGTCTGTATCCGCAAAAAGAACAGGAGTACTTGAGGCACCTTACACACTAACAAATTTATTTGAGCATAAGTTTTCATGGGCTACACCGTGGGCAAGCATCCGATGAAGTCGGCTGTAGCCCACGAAAGCTTATGCTCAAATAAATTTGTTAGTGTGTAAGTTGCCACAAGTACTCCTGTTCTTTTTGAAGCTAATGTAGAAATGATGGACCAAATTCAGCCCTGGTGTGAATGGGTGCCACTCCCATTGACCTCCATATGAGCTGCACCCACTGAAACCAGATCTCAAATGGTACGGAGATCTGTGAGCTTACCCTCTCCCCCCTCCCTTCCTTTGGAGGAAAGGGGTTTTTACTAAATGTCATCAAAGCTACAGCATCAAATAGAATAAGCACAAAAGAGGTCTTCTTCAAGCACTACTTTTCCCAGACACCTCACATTAGTTTTGCAAGTAACAGAGTTGGAAGGGGATAGTAGATTGCACACAAATCATAATAAATAGAACTACACCAGGGATTATCACATAGTTTGATAACATCAAGCCCCATCTTAATAGAAAGATTCTTTTGTGGGCATCTTCCCTCCCATCCACAATCAGATGAAGCACCACCTCTTCCATTTGTAATTGCATAATGTACCTGCAAGGACGGCAATTGCTAACACAGGAATGTGGTATTAGGGAAGTATTTCATGCATATTCAGCTGTCTTTAATATGATGCAGCAGCTGGGAGTGAAGAGAAGCATCTTCACCAGGTGACAAGCTGGCCCTCCACAGACTACCAGTGAGTTTTGGAAACCACTAAACTAGAGTGTATGCAAGAGGGCAACAACGCTACACTGGCCCTGGGGAGATGGACAAGATTATCCAATAGGACTTTTCTACCTCTAATTTCCATGATTCTATGAATAGACTATTCTCACCTGCCAGAGCTTCTGGGACAAACATACCCAGTAGTTAAAGTACTAGTTTGGGCAATATTAATTGTTCCATACGAAAAGGCTTGTCAGTCTCGGACTGCAATTCTGCACAAGGTTGGCACCAAGAGCATCCTCTAAATGAGCAACATTCCGTTCACTTTCTGATTAGCCTGGGGGTAGGGGTGGGAAAGGAGCAGAGTGTCTGGTATATTCACACACTAATGCATGATGGGCCAGATTTTCAAGCGTTCAGCACCCACAGTTGGGGGCATATTTTCAAAACGCCTATAAAAATTTCCTTAGGGGAAAAGAAACATAAATTGTTCCAGTATTAACTCTTGTTATCAAAGACAAAATACATTTGTTGCGAGCTGGAAAAACAGTGCTACAAGTAACTGTTGGCTGAGAAATGCCTTACCGTTGTGGAGTCAGGTTTTTCCTTCAGGATTACATTTAGGTTTGTGGGAATTTAGTACTGCAGAACCTCACTAATTCACAGAGCCCATAATTTGCTCACATAAAACAGCAAAGTGGTATCATGAGGTCTCGTTTTTCCAAAACTTCATTCCTTTGGCAAAATATATTACAGAACATTTACTAGTAGGAAGGCTCATATATATCTTTCAAACTAAAGTACATGCATCCAGCGAGTGAATAAAGTACATTTTGCGCTGCATTATCCTGAGTATCCTGAGTTTTTATTAGGGTTACTGTCTTTGTTTAACTACTAATTTGCAGAATTAAGACATTCACAATGCTCTCTGTAATCTGTACAGCAAATTAGTAGGAGTCTAACCAGCTCACGAAAGCTCATGCTGAAATAAATTTGTTAGTCTCTAAGGTGCCACAAGTATTCCTGTTCTTTTTGCAGATACAGACTAACACGGCTGCTGCTCTGAAAAATTTTACCGCAATTTCAGGGATGAGAAAATGTGAAAAATGCACTGGCAAAGTATTTCACGTGAAAGGAGTTTTTTGAATAACAACCCAGCAGCTGAACAGCTCATACAATGAGGGACTGAGTGAGACAGAGACTGAATGTTGGCATTCAGTGCCAAGATCTATGACTCAAGTAGATCATAAAATAAAATGGCTCTTGGGAGTACAAATTTTGTTAGAACAATCACTTCTGGAGCCAGAGTATCCACCACACGTCTGAACTCAGTCCAACAAGGTCCTTCAAGGATTCTTTCAAGAAGCTCACCTTTCCTCATTAGGGTGTGGGCTAAAAGGATGAAAGGCAGGCCTGCAATTATCATATTGGATCCAAAAACATATAAGCAAGAGTGTGACATCAGTCAGGAGAAGACAGGCCCTGTTGGAGAAATTGTACAGCTGTGCAGATATATTTGAATAGACAGACCTGCAACAGGTATGCAGAATGTTCTTCACTAACCTTAGAGCCGACAAGGGCTGTGAGCTATGAGGATACTTCACTCTTGTCCCCCATAATTGCTTTCATTCATAGGCAGCGGGTATAATAGTCCAAGAGAGGCTAAACTGCCACTGACCTGCCTCCGTGGTGACCCCCTGGCCCGTGGTGGCCCTGCCTGTGCTCCACCCCTTGCCCTAAGCCCCCACTGTCTGCAGCTTCATGGTCAGTCCCTCCTCTCCTCCACTCCACCCCCGCCCTTCAGAGATCCCTGCCGCCCACCACATCCCTCCTCATCTGCCCTCCCCTGCGAGACCCCCCCCAACCCACCATGTACCTCCTCACCTACACGCCCCTTCCCCACAAGGTCACCCAAGTCCCTCCTCACTCCTCTCTCCCTACAAGCTGGCAAGGACTCAGCTCCAGCCAGCGGCCTGAAGCTCAGGGCTCGAACCAGCCAACAGCCTGGAGTGGCTTGGACTGGTGCTGGAGCTGGCCTGGAGGTCAGGTGGGTGCTCGGGTCAGTGCTCAGGCCAGCCCAGGGGTCCGGGAGGTGCTCTGGACAGTGCTTGGGCCAGCCCGGGGATTGAGGCAGTTCAGATGGGGCTCCTCTGGCCACAGTGGCGAAGCGTGGCTCTGGTGGGCAAGTGGGGATGGAAGGGCTGGCGTAGGACAGGGGTCTCGGGTGAAAGGGACGGGGCCAGGTGGCTAGCCTCCCCGAAACGGGGTTTCATCCACCTCCCATGCTTTCATGGTTATGAAGACATGTCACGACTGCAATATCCAAGCATGTAACATATAATGAAGTATTACAGTAGCAGCTATGAGTATGTTTACACCACACCTGGGAGCCAGCTTCCCAGAACAGGTAGACAGACTTGTGCCAGTGGGGCTTGAGCTAGCATGGTAGAAATTGCAGCATGGATGCTGCAGCTTAGATAGCAGCTTGGACTCACAAGCCCACCTAACCCCCTGGGTCAGGCTCAGGTGCCAAGCCCGAGTCTCCGCTGTAGCCACAACATCCACAATGCCAGCACGAGTCTGTCTACCTGGGCTGGAAGGCTCACTCCCAGTTGTAGCGTAGACAGAGCCCAGAGGTCCCCCAACCAAGTGTGAAGCCCCTGCCCTGATGTGCTTACAACCTAAATAGACAAAATAGACTAAAAGAAGTATTGTTATCCCCACTTCACAACTGGCTAACTGACACTCAGAGAGGTTAAGTGAGTTGCCCAAGCTTACATAGGGAGTCTGATCGAGCCAGGAACAGATCCCACGTATCCAAGTCCAAAACCTTAACCACAAGGCTTGTTGAACACTGTGGCTTGACTTGACCAGATTACATATGCCAAATAAATAAATACCACAAGGCCATCCTTCCTCTCCAATGCTGTGACAAGGCTTAGATTAAGAGCAACTCACACGTTGCAGATACAAAGATATAAAGCCTAGATCCTAAAGTCTTTTCACAGGCAAAACTTCTGCTGACTTATGGTCCATGGGAGGCAAACATACCATGCCTCCCACCAGCAGCACAACTTCAGAAAAGTGACTTAGGCCATGTCTACACATACATAACTGCAGCAGCCAGCTACACCAGTATAGCTGTGCCTCTGCAGCATGTCTTCACTAGACACTCTATGCCGACGGGACAGAGCTTTCCCATTGGCATAAAAAAAACTACCCCGCATGAGCGGCATAGGCTATGTGCGCGGGAGAAGCTCTCTCGCTGACATAGCGCTGTGCACACTAATGCTTATGTCGTTGTAACTTAAGTCGCTTGGGGGTGAAATATTCATACCCCTGAGAGACATAAGTTTTGCCAATATAGGCAGTGGTGTAGACACAGCCTAAGAAAGCCCAAGTAGTAGGCTGAGTGAGTTGGAAGTCATGGGTCAGATGGAGTTAAACATAGATCTCGTCTCCCTCCTCCAAGAGTAAAAAGCCCAAACACCTGAACACCAGTGATCACTCTAGCAGCCCTTGCCCCGGCACCTCCTTCTGTTCATGACTGATGCCTGTCTGTAAGGGCAGCAATGTTCTAAGCTGGCACCAACCTAATGATTCTCCTCCATTAGCACAGTCACAGGCTGGGAACCCAGAGACTGCTGTTGCCATAATAGAATATTTGCTGCCAAGTAACTGTGACAATATGTTTATCAAAAAAAGAAAAAATGTTTGTGCACAGAGTCAAATGGCTGAATTCTACTGCGCTGGAGTCACTCCAGCCAACAATGCACTTCTGTTAACATTGGCATGCCTGAATGCTCCACTCTTCAGTGTTTTATATCCTCTCGTGTACATGAAATGCTGGAGGGAATGGCCTCCTAGGATGGAAATCTGCAGGGTGAAGTCCTGGCTCCACTGAAGTTGATGGCAAAACTCCCAGGATTCACCCAAAAAGTTAAAACCTTTGTGTATTTAACTGAACTCCAGTATCACAGGTAAGCACAACTAATTTTTGTGTGATCTGGTAAAAGGGCCAAATTCTGCTCACAGCTATGCTGAAACCAATAGAGTTCAGTCTTCCCAACCTCAAACATTCAAAAACATCATGCACTGGTCCCCCAAAATCACTAGATTGGCTTCAAACTCATGAGATTTTAAAAAATACGACAACAATTTGGGCCTTTGATTTGTCTTCTGATGTTTAAGCCTTTAAGGTTCACATTTTCTAGCTTTTCTCCACCACCATGAGACTGACTTTAAAAACAAAATTCTCACATTCACATGCTTCCAAGAGTCTGGGCTTATCAGAAAAGCACCAAAGATTGCAAGACTCAAGATAAAATTGTAAGAGTTGGCAGAATTGAGAATCTCTCTTGACTGATTACGAGAATTTGGCCCAATACTGCTATTTAAATCTTTCATTGTTTCTCATAGATATCTTCTCAACACTGTTGCCTCTTGGAAATGTCAAGTACATATACAGTAATAATTACTAAGGGCCAGATTCTGATACGTACTATTCAAAGTAAGTAAGGCTAATTCCAAAGACAGTTCCATTGAAGTCAATGGAACTGCACATGGAGTCAACTACCACTCTCGCAGAGTTAGGGCATCAGAATCTGGTCCTAAATCTAAACATTTATTAATAATAATAAATATTTGTACTGTGCCTAGCACCTAGGAGCCCCCAAACTTGGATCAGGGCTCCACTGTATCATGTGCTGTATAAATTCCAAGATACAGAGTCGAGAAATTTTGTCAATAGGGGAAGGTGAAAAAATGAAATGTATGTATTAAAGTTCTAAGCACCAAAGACTGTTCATTCAGTCAAATGAGGAAGTCATGAATATTTTACTTTAAAAAAAAATACTGAAAAAAAACTTTTTTTCACATTTGTAAAGTCACCTCTGAAGTTTTTGGGGCATCAGAGTAAAGTTCTTTCACTCACTATCTGGGCGGTTTATCTGTATTTTCCGGTCAGTGTTGTCCCCTGATAGCAGTACACATCAGGCACTGCACTCTCACTTATCTAAACCCCTGTTTTTCCCTAGGTTTCAGATGTTTTCAGAAACATTTTAGAGAAACCTGGGCTTGTACTTCATGCCCTAAGCTTGTTATAATTAAGAAGAGGTTATCTGAGTGCTCACATTCTTCTTCCAGACAAGATCACACACCCCAAAATCAGATGGAGGAAATTACCAGGTTGTGAAACATGCTGGAAAAGACTTGTGTTAATTATTAAAACAACAGTTGTTAATTTCTGATTCTTAATAATTCAATTTCATTATACAGGAGATAAAACTGTCAGACTGCAGACAGACTTTTTTTTTTTTTTAAATCAGCACAGGACCATAATGATTTACTATATTGCCCTCCATGCAAACAACAGCCACACCTTAGAAAACTTGCATAGTTGCAAGCAATGAAAGTGGCACTAAACTGTGAGAGGTTTCAGTAGTGAACTATGCAAACGGCCCCGTTTGAAGCAGGTGATGACAGCAGCTCTTCTTCAATTTAATCGTTATTTTTTTAAAAGACATAACCCCATCATCCTCTCTCAAATCCTTTTGTTCAGCAAACAATGGGTCCTGCACAGATGGCACTGACTTGTGAAACAAACTGTTTCAGCTCTTTGTTCATCCTAGCCATGAACAGCAGGAATCAAGGGGATGAGAGAGTGGAAGCATGGACCGTACAGCCACAAATTATCAGTCAATAGGCATCAGTGCTATCCCTCAGAACGGTCACAGTCTCTTCTCTCTCAGGTCTATTTACAGGGAGCAGGAAGGAAAGGATGTTCACATGCCCTCAAAAAGCTCATACACCAGAAAATAGTTACATTAATCACCACAACTACAAAATAGCATCTTTACTCTGGATTATGTGTTTAGTCTCTAGACACAACAGGAGTCCATCCGACTACTCAGACAAATCATTGCCTCCTTCCAAGCCAATCAGAGCACTTCGTTCGCCAGCATTCCCAGCATGCTTATCTTGTTGCCAGTGCTGCTGAAAATGGAATGCGAAGTTTATACAGGCATCTTTTGGGGGACGGGAAGAAGGGTCCTGGAGGAAAGAGATGCAAATAAAACCTCATCCCTTTCACTCACTTACCCCCTCTCCATAAAATCAATGGAGTTAAACTCCATAGGCCATTTAGGAAATGTTAAAAAATGGTTTCTGGTAAACAGAAACCTATCATCAACACAGATCATGTCAGGGGCGAGCGTGACCTCGTGCTGACAGTGATAGAGATTAACTCTACTGGGTTTTCAGTTCTTGTACCCTCCCACCTGGAGGAGAAGCACCTTCAGCGGTGCATTTAAATTGAGAGAAAAATCTATACTTTTATTGGTGATGCGGCTGTGGAATTCAGTAAGTGGATAATCACATTAACATAAAAACAAAAAGGAAAGGAAAAGCCTGTGGCAAGACTAATATTAATACCCAGCTATGTCACTCTCAGTTAGGTTCATATCTAATGAGCACATTTTCTCCTTGCACTGTCCACTAATGATATAAGCACTGTCCAATAAAAAATGATCAAATGCTGCTTCTGAAAAGCAAATGATCTGGACCAGTAAATTTGGATCCAACCAATTCTGAACATTTTTAATGGTCCAAGTAGGGCTTCTGCCAATTATAGCCAGAGATGCTGGAAAATGTCTGCTTTATCCACCTGAACTGAATATTACAGCTTCACAAAATGTCCAAATACAAAGATGCACATGCATCATTCACACACTGCTGCTACCATGTGTCTTTCTGTTACTATTACTACAAAAAATACATCATTCTCCACACCATCTCTGCCCTTTCAGTTGGCAGCCAGTCAGCACTTAATACCATGTTTACATACCTGTCCCATCTTTCAAGATGTGCAACTGTTTCCCCTCTTGTAACCAACAGTGTATTCCAAAAGAAGAAATATAATTACACCCTGTTTTACTCACGTTGTCTAAGGTTGGGATACAAGATTTCCAACAGGATTGTCCTAACTTTGAACAAAAAACCTCCAACACACCCCTAAAAATACCTTCCGCATAAAGCTTTAATGACTGATGTTTTGCTAAAGGGAAAGATGACCCCCATGATGGTTCTGTTTGTAGTCTTTCCAAGATAATCAGTTCAGGGCTTAATCTCACCCATGCTAGGCTCCAGGAGTGGAGGTTCTCACAAGCAACATGGGGCTCTTTCATGAGAGCTGTTTACAATTCTTGGGTAAGAGTTACTCTCCCACAGCTATCTAATGCCACAATATACTTCACCTCTCTTTTTCATCTCCAAGGAGGGCTAGGGTGACCAGATATCCCGATTTTATAGGGACAGTACCGATTTTGGGGTCTTTTTCTTACATAGGCTCCTATTACCCCCCATCCCCTGTCCTGATTTTTCTCATTTGCTGTCTGGTCACCCTAAAGAGGGCTCTCCGAGCACAAGGCTGCATTTCCATGATAATCTCGCTCTTGAAGACATTGGGATGCTGCACTAAACATATTCAGGAAGCCTTTTTTCTATCTAAACATATGGTTGGGTTCTTCCCTGGCAAGACAACAGTAGTCACCCAGGAATAACCAAAGCCTAATGTCTTGCAGATTCTGTAACTAGCCTGCTTCAGTCAAATGTGGGATTTAGACCAGTCATTTGTTTCTACTTGCCCTCGTGGAGACAGGATGGTAAAATCAAGAGCTGTCAAAACCTCGCCCAGGCTCATGTTAGCCAGTACAGACCTGTCGAGCAGGGAGCAACAACAAATGGATCACAAATATTAAATGGACCCCATAGATGCCCCTCATCCTCAACAGAATCTATGAATCCATCTCCTTCCAACACTGCTAAAGTATCACATCTTCAAATCAAGTATCCCAAAATGATAGACAAGCTTTACACTCTCCAGCTCCACTCCAGCAGTTGGATCGAATGGGGGGCAGGAGGAGGGCGGAATTGACATTTTCCCCAAAATTGTTTTTCCTTTTTTCCATCGCCTCTGCTTGTCACTCATTTTAAAATGCCATGGGCAGGGGCAGCTCTAGCTTTTTTGCTGCCCCAAGCATGGCAGTCAGGCAGCCTTTGGCAGCTTGCCTGCGGGAGGTCCCCGGTCCCGCAGATTTGGCGGCTTGCCTGCTGGAGGTCCCCAGTCCTGTGGATTTGGCGGCTTGCTTGCAGGAGGTCCGCCGGTCCTGCGGCTTTGGTGTACCCAGGACCAGTGGACTTCCCGCAGGCCAGACACTGAAGGCTGCCTGACTGTCACCTGCGCAGGGACCGGCTTGCCACCTCAGGCACATGCTTGGAGCGCTGATGCTTGGAGCCGCCGCTGGTCATCGGATCCAAGTGGTGAGACGGAGGTGTGGGGAAGGGAATAAACTATTCAGGTCTGCTGCTCACCCTAGATTTTAAACACCAATGACCAAATCACTGTTAGTTTCCTCTGAAACAGAATTAATACATAAAAACAGAAATGGGTCCCATTTCTCATTCCCTGACATGCTGGGACCGTGTTGGCAATTAAAGAGAAAGAAGATCAATCTTTATAGGTTTTTATTTGGGAAAACAATATTGTCCTGAGCTGGTTCAGCCTCAAAGAAACAATTTTGTGACATTAAAATTATACTTACTTCTGAAGCCAGCCAGATGCAACAGTTCCATTTGTAATCATAGAATCATAAAATATCAGGGTTGAAAGGGATCTCAGGAGGTCATCTAATCCAACCCCCGCTCAAAGCAGGACCAATTTCCAACTAAATCATCCCAGTCAGGGCTTTGTCAAGTCTGACCTTAAAAACCTCTAAGGAAGGAGATTCCACCACCTCCCTAGGTAACCCATTCCAGTGCTTTACCAGTGAAAAAGCTTTTCCTAATATCCAACCTAAACCTCCCTCAAATCTATTTGCTTTGTTCTTCCTCACTGCTCTAGCTAGGCTTGCAAGACTGGAGAAGTGTTAGGGAAAAATAAGTAAATAAAAGCCAACTTCCTCTTTGGTCATCTAAACCCCACCTCCTCTCATATGGAAATCTGGCACAATCATTTTATTATAACTTTGGCTGTTCTAATCCAATTCAACTGCAAGACCATAAATCTCAGAGTACGGCAGTGGAGCCTTGAATGCAAGTCATGTGCAATCCCTCACCTGAGCAATGAAAACCCCAAATTGCTGTTTTATTTCACCTTTTGGCACCAGGTTATGGCCATTTGTAAGGCTAATGCTGGAGCTTGCTAGCCAAAGTTAGCAGCTAATGATGGAGGAAAACCACAGGTGCTCTAGATCAGAGAGTTTAGCAAATATTGAGAAAAGGGCAAAAAAATCCAAAAGGCAGAAAGACTCACAGTTCAGGGTTGTGATGCACACATGGATTGTCTGGCCAATCCATAAACATATAATCACAAACTATTGTCGAACAGCCTGAAATTCCTCCACAGCAATTAAGAGGCTGATTTTAGGTTTAAGACTATCTGGCCAAGACAGAAGGCCAGGAAGAAAATCCAGTCTAATTCACAAGGATAAATTATGCTTCCTTCTTTTAAAATTCTTTACAGCACAGAAAAGGTAGGAAGCTAGGATTATCGCCCTAAGCACTGCAATAACAATCCACTGTTCTCTTGCAATATTATTTGCCTTTCACATGGCACTGAAAACTTCTGCAATCCCAGAATTCTGACAGGACCAAGCACAGAAGCTTTGTCTCTCCCAGCTGGTGATGTAAAAGAGAGGAGAACATTATCTAGTATTCTGAGCATAAAAGGGCGGGGATTAGTTCAATCATCACTTTGCCAGGACCTCCAGAGTTCTTATTCTATCTCAGACACTGACTCGCTCCATGAAGTTGACCAAGTAACTTAAGTGCTCAGTTTCTCCTTTAGTAGAATGGGGACTGCGTTTACCTCTCTCACAGGGGTGTTGTAGGAATTAATTTGTCATGCTTTGAGATCAGGGTTTCCTTATCAAAGATTGTGGAGTCATCAAGTATCTTTAAATGTATAACGCTCTATAAGGGCCCCATTCAGCTTTAGATTGCATTATGACTGTTTTGGGAATTCCTGGCTATTACTGAAGCTTCAGTGTTTTCTTTCTTATGTTGTTTTTTCACACTGTTCAGTACATATAATCAACTGGGTTGATTCTCTGGGGGGAAGGGTGGAGAATTCAATAATAAAAATGATTAACTAAAAACGCATTCAATCTGATGTGATGCTGTCTAACAGGTTGCAAGCTCAGACCAAGGCAGCAGGCTAATTCACTCGCATGCAGTTTTGAAATGTATTGAACTGTGATCAGACCCGTTCACTTGTCTGCTAGAATAGTTTAAAGAAATATTATTGTCTTTGTTTATCTGTAATTTATTGATTCACCTTATCTATGTCCCTGTAGTTAATTAACTCTAGATCAAAGGTTGTATTTATGATTAAATGAGAATTTACTTAATGTGTAAAACTTCATGAAAACTAATGAAAGATTGTCTGGATTGCTGTAACTAAGTGCAATATATATAATTGCCCATCAAATGGGATCAGAGCCTTGGAATTTAAATGAAGAAGCATGTTAACTTCAAAGCATGGGTCACTGTGTTCAACAATGGAATAGCCACAAACTTTGTCTGCGTTTAGTCAACAAGCGGAGGACTCATGCTGTGATGGGAACACTTGCCAGATTGCCTTCCAGGGAAAGAAGCTATAAGAAGAAACCCTGGGAGTGAACTGGTATCTCTGGACTGATGGATTCTGACAGGGGGAATCCTGAGTGATTGGACAGAGATCCCAAAAGCCATTTTGGGTAACCCTTAGGAGACTTACAGAAAACTAGCAGATCACTACATCTCTGCTATCTTTTCGACTACAAATTTAGATTCATTGTAATGTATTTTACCTGCTTTAACCTCTCAATAACTCTCATTTATTTTTCTTAGCTAATAAATCCTTAGTTAGTTTACTAGAGAAACTGGCTACAGCGTTATCTTTGGCGTGAGATCAAGCGCATCCACTGACCTGGGATAAGTGTCTGGCCCTTTGAGGTCGGGAGTGACCTATTGTGATGTGATTTTTTATTTTAATTACCTTTGATCACCTAGTCCATCTTGTCTGGGTGGCAAGATGTGCTGGAGAGCAGTAGGGGGAGGCAAGACTAATATAGTAATCCAGCGCACAGTTGGTTCTGGCTTGGTGAAATCTAACTATAGAATACACCACCAGTTTGGGGTGTCTGCCCTGTTTTCTGACAGTCTGACCCTAGATTGGCACTCTCAGTTGTGAGCTATTCTGGACAGCGTGACAGCTGGTAAATCACTTTAAGTTGCTGGTGGACTTCTAAGGGTACGTCTACACTAAAATCGGGAGGTGTGATTGCAGCACATGTAGGTCAACCTGCAGAGCTTTAATGGAGCTAACGTGCCAAAAATAGTGGCGAAGCACAGCTAGTTGCCCAGGTACAAATCTGCTCAACACCCTGGGTACATAGCCATGAACAGGAGCAACTCCAGCCATTTTGCCAGTGCACCCACCCCACACCTAGAGTGGCTGAGCAAAAAAAGTCATGGAGATCAGTTCAGTCATCACTTTGCCAAATCAGCAGCCTTTGTTAAGCGTTACACGACACTACTACAATTATTTCTGATTGTTAAATGGTTTGGAGAAACAAAATAAAACTATTAAGCAGGAACAGGCCACAGACCACAAAGCCACAACTCTGCCTTGAATTCTACAAACAGATAATTAAATTCACAAAGAGAAGTGACATGAATTGACACATGCATGGAGTGGATGATAAGACACACATTCCTATCTAAAAGATAAAGCACAAGAGAAAAAGGCCTGCTTAGATTGGCTAAAGTTTCCCAGACACTGAGGATATGTTGACTCCTTGGACCCAATTCTCCTCTCACTCACGCTGCGTTCACCCCATTGCAACTATGTGGGCTTCAGTGTAGTTAGGTCTGATTTACATAGATGCATGTAAAAGTAGAATCAGGCTCTTTCTATCTTCTTATTGCAAACATTGGACACAAACCTGGAGTGTGAGACCAAGCTCTGGTGCTCTTGGCATCTTCCAGATCACAGACTGAGAAAGACAACTTCTGCTTCCCACCAGCAGACACAAAATGTTATCAGTATTTGATTGATGCATTTACTTCTGTGTAACTTCCACATTCAGTGCATTGGAGAAACATTAGCTTCTTCCCACCAAGGAATGGTAATTGCCATCTATGCTTGCTTTTATATTGGAAAACATATTTCTAGCGCATAGGCATCATCCCAGCCCACAGAATTTTATAACCTCCTCCTTAATTGTTATGTTACCACAGGACTCTATATTGGGTATTCAAACCCCTAATAAGCATTGTAATATTCAACAAATGTAAACAAGCCTCTGGCTAAAATATGCATGAAAAAGCCAAAAGAAATTAGGTACTAGAAAGATTAATAAGAGTCTTTATGATTCTAACAATGGGAGACAGAAAAACAAATTCTGGCAACTTATTTTAGGTCTTTTAAATTGTAGGCAGCTTTTCAGCCATATTAATCCTTTGAAGCCAGCAGTTCTCTCCTAATCATCATAGTTTATATTTACATGATGAAATGTATTGCTGCATCTCAGGAATGTTGTGGTGGTAGTTCAATTAATGAAGACAACTCTGGCTGCAAACTGATGAGTTTTCATGTGTCAACTTTAAATACAAAAATGCAGTTGCATTCATCCCAGAATTCCCTTGACGATATGGTTCAGAATCATCATTAATGTATTTGGATTGCGTTTCATGAAACTTACAAGAGCATGAAATCTATATTTTTTTTCATAGTTCTGAAAAACAAATATTTATTTGCCAAATTGTGGTATTTTATTATTGTAAGTTGGGGGAAGAGGAAAAGTCTATTTCTTCCACTGCAGATACTCTCATTGGGAGCTTCCAGCAGTGTTAGTAAAGTTCATTAACCAGAAGTCAGTTGGAGCTACTTCACCACATCAGCACTTCCGTAGCAGACCATCAGTGTCAGCATTGAGTAAACTTTTACTTTAATAAAGGAACTCATTTTCTAATCACTGTGTGTTGTACAAAAAAAACCTTCCAAATATACATGCAGCCCAGTCCTTCTGAGTCTGCAGACTGAAACAATAGTTATGAGGTGAGAAATGCCCTAAATGGGGAGTGTTGACTCTTAAACCTACTGATGCCAATCTAAATGTCAACACTGTTAATTGTTGCTGTACTGAGAGTCTTAACTGTAGCTTCCAGCTAATCAGGAGCTACGCTCAAAGTGCATCTTAGAAAGAATGCATTCATATAGCGTGAACATGGAGCATTCCACCTGATAAATGTAGAGCTACCAGTCTCGCCAACTTGGTTTTTAAAGAGCTATATGAAAATGCTGATACTATCAAGTTAGGAGAAACTAACCATGCTCAACCTCCACTGCAATCAGTGGAGAGCTCAGGATGCTCAGTACCTTGTAGAGACAAGCTTTAAAATACTAGACAATATTTGTTCCACTTGAGAGGGTCAACAACACATTAGCATGCCATAAATTCCAGTGCTGTGTGGGCAGGATACACAAACAGCTGTGCTGCTTAAATATCGCACCTACACAAGAATAAGGAAACACAGTAACTAATTACTAAGAAAGGAATTGTCATCGAAAATTGTGCAAGCACAGTAATACTTATAGTACTCCCGATAGCGATGCCTACAAAAACTTTGATAACAGTCAGGCAAGTATTGTGCTGCTACTGATGCCTATGCTAACCAGTATGGACTCGTTGTTATCTTGTATGCCCCCATCTGTTTGTTGCATCTACCTGTTGTCTCTTGGCTTAAGATTGTAAGTTCCAGCCATTTCTTCATTCTGTTTGTGTCCACCATGTATTATGGGGTGGGGTGCGGGGGGAGCCCTCCCTCGTCTATGACTGTACCCTCTGGGCACTACCACAATACAAATAATAATAGCAATTATAATGGGCACTTCACAGAAGACACAAAGGAAAAGACCTGATTCCAAAGGGTTTAACCCTGTAACATCACACGAATACGCATAACAAAAAAAGCATAAAGCGGTGAGGTAAGAAGTCATAGCAGCTAAAGAATAAAGTAAGACACAGTAAGAATTATTAGACTTCTGTAGCCTATTAGTCTTCAACTGCTGCCTTGCCATTTCTGTTCAAAGAGATGGACTGTGCTGGCACAACCTGCCCTGCCTAAGCACTGGAGTTTCACTACTCTGCCCCAAGATTCCTCTCTCCTCACCTCTCACGTTAGTGGGGGATGGTAACCTCCTCCTGGCTACAGGACTAGCAGATCATTAGTACCCCAGCATGTCAGCTCAGCTGTGCTAGTTGGCAGATTAGGGGGATGGAACAAGACTCCATCCATTCTCCGTCCCTCCCCATCCACTTGTTTAAGGCAAGAATAGCAGGTGTGAAGCACCTTCTTATCCCTGCCCCATCAGACCCAACGTCTAGGAAGGCCTGGGTGGGAAATGGGAAAGAGAAGTCTTAGTTTCTGTTAAAACTGATAATCTGTACAATTATCTCACTCCCAATCCATTTCTAGATTTTAGAGTTTGCCGTATTTTGTGAGCCAGCTGGGCTCGCTTGATTAAAATAAACAAATCATTAATTAAAACTAAAAGTTCAAACTCTCTTTTGCTGCCCAACATACAATCAAAGTAAGCCACAAAACAACCAAACTAACAGCCAGTGGAGTCAGCGTTTGGAGAATATTAAAACCTGTTCATCCTTGTCAGACAATGGCCTTCATAAGGTCATAAAGATGATGGAAAATTTAAACAACCTTGGAAACATTTTCACAGTGCATTTTCCATGACGGAACAACTGGGCAGATGTATTCTTCAAAACAACCTCCACAACGAGAGGTTGTTATTACACAAAAATACATCTCCATATGCATCACACACAAGGCAGTCAGGTATAGCTGAGGTGTAGGTACTTCTTTAAACAGCAACAATAAAAACCCCATATAATACAAAAAAATTACCCCAATTTTTATTTTAATCCTCTGCCCTCCCCTTTGTATATTTCTGGTCATTTATTATTATTTATTTGTATTATCATAATGCCTAGAAGCCCGAGTTATGGATCAGTACCCCATTGTGCTAAGCGGTATACACACACACCCACCAGAAAGGCAGGCAGTGCCCCGATGCACAATTAGGGCTTTCTAGTATAAACAAATACACACTGCCGGCATGTTTGTGTAGCAAACAATTGTTATCTCTGCTGTGGTAGCACCTAAGGACCCAACTGGGATTATGGCCCCATTGTACCAGGCACTGTACAAGCAAGTAGCACAAAATCAGTCTCTGGGCCAATGAGCCCACAGACTAGGGACACATCTGCACTTACAGTCACTACCAGTAGAACACAGACAGCACTACAGCTGAGCCACTCCACTGCCTGAGTGTATTCACTCCCTGCATCAATGGAAGGGGGTTTTCCATCAATATAGTTAATCCATCTCTCGGAGAGGCAGCAGCTAGGTTGACAGAAGAATTCTTCTGTCAACCTAGCTGTGTCTACACCACGGGTTAGGTCAACCTAAGCACTTAAGGTGTAAAATTTTTCACAGCCGTGAGCAACATATCTAGGTGGATGGAATTTTTAAATGTAGAACAGGTCTGGGATTTAGACAGTACGATAGAGGTGAACAACAGCCAAATGGGAAGGGGAGGTTGGGGGTACAAGGTTACAGCAGAGACAGTAAGATTGCATGAAGTAGTCATCATAGAGGTGTCAGGAGTTCCAGGTGGCCATCAGTCCAAGTCCAACGTACTAGACTATTGTGGGTGTGAGTAGGAAACAAATGAACAACAGCAAATGAATTACGTGCACCGGTGAGTGCTTCAGGATCAGCTTCCGAGACCCTGCAGTCTGTTCAGACAGTTGGAATGAGCAACGCTAAATCTACTTGCAGCTTTGAAAAGCTCATGAGGCTTCAAAAAACATCTCTGTTCAGCAGAGTTCATTGGGTCAACTTTCTAAAATGCATCTTTAGCAAATTAATTCAATGCAAGATGAAATCTTCCGTTACTAAGAGGTGGCAGAAACAATACTGCTCTCATTATGGTCCTGAACAAGCAGTCCAGGCACAACCCTCACTGATCTGACCCTACAGGACTTACCTGGGCATAATGCCCATTGACTTCAAGGCAAGTTGACTCTGTAGTTCATTCTCAGGCATAAATTCCCTGGAACATTCTGAGAAATAGCTGCAGAGTCAACTTGCATGGAAGTCAATGGCAGTTATGTTCAACTAAGGACCAGAGGGTTGGGCTGCATGCAATGCACCATAGGTGCTGACTTTTATTTGTCCCCATGGGTGCTCCCCCCACCCTGAGGCCCAGCCTCCACTTCACACCATCACCCAGGCCCCGCCCTGGCACCACATCTTTCTGCCCCCACTCTGCCCTCTTCCTGGAGCTTTGGCCTCGCCAGTGCCAGCTCTAGGCACCAGCAAACCAAGCATGTGTTGGGGCAGCACAATTTCAGGGGTGGCACTCTGACCACCGGTTTTTTTTTTTTGCTCTGGCAGTTACACTCCCGGAGGTTGTTTTTTTGTTTGTTTTTTTTGGCTTGGGGCGGCAAAAACCTAGAGCCAGCCCAGGCTCTCGCTCCACCTCCTCACCCAAGTTCCTCCTGACAGACACTGAACAGCTGATCAACGGCCGCACCAAACAGCTGTGGTTGGTGGGTGCTGAGCACCCACTATTTTTTTTTCTGTGCGTGCTTGAGCCCCTGAGCACCCACAGAGTTTGCGCCTATGCAAGGCACAACTTCTTCCCTTGAAAATTCAGACAAAAATCTTTAAGCGTGAGCTGTAATTTAGCAGGGATCACAATAACAAAGACAAATGTCCTGACACGTGATGTCAGCTCCTGGAGGATAACCAGAGAAATCCCAGCAGCATGATAGGACCGCTAACTCCACTGTCTGGCTATTTTTCTGCCTTGCTCCTATTTTCCTTTGCTCTGCTCATACTTTGCTATTCACTCTTTGTTCAGAGCTCATCTGAATCTTTGTTGCACTCTGCTTCTTTGCCTTCTCTTGCTAACGTATCCCATCTGTTGGCATGTGGTTTACTTTTTATTAAAATAAATTTAAAAATAACCTCATTTCCCTTCCCTGTGCCCCCACGTACACAGAAAACAAACACTTCCCCTTCCACGGTGAACAGAGCCATTTGCCACTGTGGTTACACTGGATGGCTTAAATTAAGGCCCTGTTTACCCATACATGTTGTACCATTTGAACTATATCAGGACAGTACAAGCCCCCTTGTAGGGAGGCAGTTATACCAGTATAAAACGTGCTTATACCAGTAGAGCTTATTCTTGTACAGGAACAAGAATAAACTCTACTGGTATAAGGCTCTTTTGTCTTGGTGTAAGAGTGTCTACACTAGAGGTTGCACCAATGTAACTGTACCTGTAAAATATTTACACATTCAACCAATGTAGTTATACCAGTGCAACAGCTGTGACTAGACCAAGCTTCAGAGTCCGCTCACGTTTAGAGTTCCCAATTTTTACAATTACTTTGACAACAGAGGAGGTCTATCCCTATTATTTTTCTTTTCTAACTTTTGTGCTCTCTCGGCGTCTCTCTCAACTGCTCTGGCGATTCAGTTGTGAATCATTATAATGATCTAATATTTTAGCTGGTAGAAAAAAACCTGAATGCATTATCCAAAGTGGAGATCAATGTTTTACAGCTGTGGTCCCCAAACTATGGGGTACGCCTCCCTGGGGAGCACAGAGCAACATTTGTGGTGTCGGGGAGGCATAGCAGGGCCCTGGCCAGCCCAACGGCGGGTGGGGAGGGAGTGCCAGCCAGCTCCACTCCGCCCCCAGCTCCACTCCACCCTGCCCCCAGCCCCTGCAGCAGGTCCGGGCCCCATTCCTGGCCAAGGCCCCAGCTGCAGCACCAGCTCTGCTCCCTGCTGTGGCCCCCAGTCCCAACTATGGCCTCGCTCCTAACCTTGGCTCCTGACCGTGGCTCCCAGGAGGGCCGTGCATAGACTAGGTAAGTGGAGGCACGGACAAAAAAGTTTGAGGACCACTGATTTACAGTCTTCCCTCTTTTCAACCAAATAAAGGCACCAGCAGGCCAAGTCTTCAAAGGTGGGGAGAAGGGGAAACAAGAGCAGAAACCTTAAAAGTTGTGTCACTTACATTTCAGTAAGTTTCAACTATGTGATCAGGTGCTTATGAGACAAGGACAATCAACCACATACACCCAGGTGTTTCCCACAACTGTACATAATTACAAGTTGTCATGTTGAAGATTAGCAGCAACAGCAAGTTTGAACCAGTTTTGCTAAATGGGCTTCTGAACGCCAGTCAGTCCGTAGTCACAGAATGGCCTGGTGCAATGGTGCAGCGAACACAAGGGCCACGTGACACAGCAGCCTCACTACAGACACAATAAGGCAGACTTGGCCCTGACATACGCATACAAACATCTCCAGTGCTGAAGTCCTTTTGTCCTTGTGCAATTCATTCACAGCTCACTGGCTGCTTCAGTCCTGCCTACATCACCCACAAATTTCCATTTCAAAAAGAATATGCAGTCTGCTTTTCATTCAGCGTTCCATTTTCATTCCAGCTGGGAAACAAAGAGTTAAGATCCACATCAAACTGAGCTCAGGTCAGAGGAGCTGTGCTTTACAACTCCACCAGTCCACAGCAGCCTTAAATCTAGAGCTTCTGAACCACGCTGGCCATACGGTGACCTCTGTTTGCAAATGCCGGACATGGCGAGTGCTGCACAAACTGACTAGCAAGACCATGTAGAGTTAGTTTTAGCTAAAGATTTAAAACTAAACTGGAGGTAACTTGAACATGTTTAACATGAGCATTGACTTGCCAGACAGGGTTCTCCCACGGATAGGCACCGTTCAATTAATCTTCTCCATCTGCACTGTTGTTATTTATTGAGGGCTGTCAGTGTGGTTGGGGCTATACGAAATGTGGAGGAAGATATAGTGTCTGACTCAAGGAGCTCACAGTCTAAACACATTGCTGCCTAAAGCTGCATTTTAATGCTTTTATTCAATATTTATGATAGACGCCAGCCTTAAGGTGAACATGAAAATGAACAGAGCAAAAATATCCTTATCATTTGGGACACTTAAAACCTGATGGGCTAAATCACTAGAATTTATAACTTAGGGAACAGCCCTAGATTGGCCAGCGATCTGTCTCTATGCCTGTCACAGGGTCTCAACCTGGAGGTCACAGACCGGTCTAGCAGGGTTGTAACTAGACATGCCAAACAACCAGTGAAAAAAACATGGAAATTGGGCTAGTTTTGGGCTTAATTGGCCTGTGAGTTGCTTGTTGGCTAGTTTTTGGCTTGTAGCTTGCTTGGCTTGTAGTTTGTTGCAGATTTTCGCTTCTTTTTTTTTTTGATCAGTTGTAATCCCGCTCCTTTTCTTTAGAGGTAGATGGGAGCAGGGTCCTGAAACCTGTTTCTGTTGTAACATAGGATCGTGCTATGGAAAATAACTAAAAATCACTGATCTAAGTGCTTATACCGTACCCACCACAACTGCTGTTTGAGCATAGCGGTATGGCCCAAATGAACTAACAGGCCTTTTCCAGCTCTAATTTCTGATGTCTAGTTGTAAGAACTAGGCAGAACCTCAGCGTGCCCAAGTTAAGGATTTGGGGCAAGATTTTTAAAGGTATTTAGACACCTACTTCCCATTGAAATCAATAGGAGTTAGGCACCTAAATATCTCTTAAAAAGTCTGTCACTTTATTGTTTATGAGTGTTTAATGAATAATAAAAAGCTCCAGCCACCTACTCACCACAAGCCTAGAAGCAGCCCCAGAGAGAGCAATAAAAGAATCAAAAGCACGTTTACAACTGCAAAGCAGCACAAAGAATATTGTGAGCGGGAGGGAGAATCAAATATGAGGACGAGGCTACTTTTCCCAAAAAACCAACAGATTATGTCAGCAAGAAAGCAAGAGCCTAGGACGATGGTTCTTGAAGTGTGGAAACAGCCTGCTCCAAAGGTGTGGCCGTGTTTCCTCTAATCCCTGGCAAAGCTTTCTGTAGGAACCAGGAACAGGACTCTAGTGCCAACATTTCAGGGCGCAGCCACATATGTTCTGTAAGCAGGGCGTGAGCAGGGTGTACTTTAAACTGCATTCAAAGTACTTTGCCCTGTGGGGTTTTTTTTTTTCTGTTTTTTTTTTTTTTCAGGAAAAAAAAAAATCAGCTGGCAGTTCCAGCCACAACTTCACTTGTCAGAGAGCTCTCTTGTAAACAACAGAAGTTACTAACAGAAAGGAATCACATGCTCGGATTTGGGTTATGGTTTTCGGGCCCAATTTTGATCTTACACTAGTATAAATCTGAAGTGGCTCCACTGACGTCTATAAGTTTACACAAATGTAAAAGCAGTGGAAGTGGGATCAGAATCCAACTGTCTTGTCTCTTTAGTCTACTTTTATTTAGGAAGAATTTCCAAATGTGGTCATGTTAGCTACAAAGAGATTTCAATCATCACAACCCGATTTCATCACAGCTTTGACCACTCCTTGAAGCCACACAGGGAAGAATGTAGGAGCAAGCTGCCTCAGAACCCACGCAGCCCAGGCAAAAGGAACCTCAGTCCAGCTCGCAGTGATGAGAGGGATGTGCAAGTCTAACAAGTGAGAGTTCTACTTCTTGGGCTACCTTACAAGTCGATCTTTCTGCTGAACATCCAGCCATCTGTAATGGAGCCAGCCCGCACCCTTCACGCAGTTCAGAGACGGCAGCTGATGATTAAGCTGTATCACCTGGCTGCTCTGACAAAACTCTCTACCTCAAGGTGTATTTCCATAAAACATCCCTCTGATCAGCAGTAGTACTATTATATTCATATTCCAGAGCTTTTAATAGGGTTTGTATAGAGCTGGAATTCACAGATGCATCAGCTCAGCCCTTCTCTGCTGGCTGTACAGCCTCTGAAGAATTTAAACTTCCATTTTAAAAGAAAATCATTTTCTATCCCTGTAGTGGCTAAGAAAACCTTCTGAACATGACCTGATATGCTTCTGTTTTCTTGAGTTTGAAAACCAATAACGAGAAATAATTGCTTAAAGGCTTGTCTGTACTAGACATTTTCCTAACTTTTCCCACCATCGTCACCATTGCTGCAGCGACACTGGTGGTAGAGATGGCTAGAGCACTAGAGTAGATAAGATGGCAGTTCCTGGTGTTTTAACCATCATACCCTGTGGACCTACTGTGTGCTGGTTTACAGGACACGGCTGTTTAAAAGCCCCAGTCCATCAGTCCAGACTACACACGTGCGCCCACAATTGCAGTTACCCTGGTGCTGGCAACTGTGGGAAATTTTAAAGGAATAAAACCAGCCAGTGTAGGGTACAAACTAGGGTGACCAGAGAGCAAGTGTGAAAAATCAGGACAGGAGATGGGGGAGGGGGGTAATAGGAGCCTATATAAGAAAAAGACCCAAAAATTGGGACTGTCCCTATAAAATCGGGACATCTGGTCACCCTAGTACAAATTCCCAACATTCATTTCAGTTGTGCAGTAGCAGAAACATCCAGCTATACCAGGAGTGTAAGCAGCGTTTGACTCAAGTGACACCACTATTTTCATATTCTGATTCCTGGCTATTCATATAGGACATGTTGATACATTTGTACATGCACTACGTTAGCTGAACCTCAGTCTACTTTACACAAACAAGAAAGCTCAGAGTGAAGGGTGAAATTTGACCTTAACCTATTTTTGTATTAGAGGATGGCAGCTTACACTACATGCTATATATCAGTGTTTCTCAAACTGGGGTCACTGCTTGTGCAGGGAAAGCCCCTGGCGGGCTGGGCCGGTTTGTTTACCTGCCTCGTCCGCAGGTCTGGCCCATCGCGGCTCCCACTGGCCGCGGTTTGCTGCTCCAGGCCAATGGGAGCTGCTGGAAGCGGCACAGGCCGAGGGACTTATTGGCTGACACTTTCAGCAGCTTCCATTGGCCTGCAGCGGCGAACCGCGGCCAGCGGGAGCCAGGATCAGCTGGACCTGCGGACAGGGCAGGTGAACAAAACGGTCTGGCCCGCTTTCCCTACACAAGCAGCGACCCCAGTTTGAGAGAAACTGCTAAATATACACTATGTAAAATCAACAGAATGCAGTAAAGGCAAGTTGCAACTTAGAAATTTCTTTCCTTTTCCCCTTCCCTTAGCCCTTGTATCCTTCAGCAATAATTATTTGCTGGTGCTGGTATTTATTATACCCACTGACAGATACATATTGCACACACCACGCACATACAGTTAGCTCTGACACCAAATAATACACTGTTTTAAAACTTAATCCACATTTATCTAAGCAAGGCAAAAATACCCACAGATGAGGAATATCAAATGTTATAAATAAATCAAATATAAACTTCAAAGTGTAGTTTTATACCAAATCAGTTAACATTTAGCTCCAAAAATGCCCAGCATAAGCTTTGCTTCTGCTCTCCATTCATCCAAGCTTAAAGCTTCATTCTCAAGTATATACTGAAATGGTGACCTCACTCAAAGAAAAAAAATATTAAATGAAAAAAATCCATAATTAACTAACTATTCTTTCCACTTAAGCACTATTAAATACATTACAGTGGGCATTGGGTTACAGTGGGCAATTCTGAGTTATTCTGTTTGACCTTCTTGTTGAAAACATCACACCATTATCATTACCAGGGACAGATCATCATAAAGATCCTGGGGCTTGATTTTCAGAGGCAATGTGTGTTCGCAGAACTCATTGAATCAGTGAGATCTGCAGGTGCTCCGCACCTTTGAAAATCAGACAACTCGTTTTCAAAGATTAATGTGCAATTTCACAGCTAATTGGCTCATGCAGTTACCATGATTCCATGCAAATTCATGCCTAACTAGCCACTTGAGCTTTCAGTAGTAGCAACAGCCAGGGTAAATTAGGCACATCAGCCACACACCTACATGTCTGAAAATTAGTTTCAAAATATTAAGAGCACATTCATTTACTATTTCCCAGTCATTAGGTAAAGGCATTTCTCACATACAAGAGAAAACAAACATCTAAGTATGTAATTTCCACTAGACGTACTTGTTTATAGTTTGTAATTGGACAAACCGATTTTATTAATTACACCTCTACCCCGATAGAACGCTGTCCCCGGGAGCCACAAAATCTTACCGCGTTATAGGTGAAACCACGGTACATCGAACTTGCTTTGATCTGCCAGATTGCACAACCCTGCCCTCCTCAGAGCACTGCTTTACCACGTTATATCCGAATTCGTGTTATATCGGGTCGCATTATATCAGGGGAGAGGTGTATTATTATTTTGTAATGATGGGGCTAGATCTGATATTCTCAACACCAATGGAACTACTCCTGGAATACTCCAGTACGAGAAAGAGGATCAAAATCTGGCCCTTAGAGAAGAAGTAACAACACAGGCTATATGATTTAGAAACTGGAGAATCCAGGCCATAAATGTAAGTTTCGCAATAGACAAGAGCTCCTAAATGTAATAATAAATAACTAGGAGCAAATCTATAACCATCATGGCTTTTAATTAAACAACATCCGAGTAGACAGTTCAGAAGCCATTGCAACAGGATGACCATAGCCCCACTCCAGGCAGGAATATAAAAGCACTGGACCACTGCTGACCTTTTGGCTTTTGACTCCAAAGGTCAGATTCTCTGCATACCCTTTTGTGCAATTCCGGCTCTTGTTCAAAGTGGTGTACGCTCTATTTTAACAGAACTGCAAACAGTGAGCCTGCCCACACCAGGTGGCCAGTGGGATTTCCCCACTTTCATTGGGACTAGAATTTATTTGGTAAACAAATTCCATGCACTCTAAAAAAGGTAGAGTTCTTCAAACTGTTATTCCACTAATCTCAGCTATGATGACTGATGTTATGAAGCAACTGTTACCTTCAAGTCTGGCAATCCCATTTATACCACATTTAAAAGCAACTTGTGTATGGCCTAGACCACATTAATCATGGGTGTAACTCCACCAGCAATTAATTTGGCCCTATGTGTTTGTCATACAGACTTCTTGATCAAACACAAAGCTCTTGCCTCGGAAAAAAAAAAAGTGCCTTTGTAGCTATATCTTTAATGTGACATGATAAGTGTTATTCATTCATTTTACATAAATATGCACTAACCAGGTCTTCCATGTTGGTCTGTGATAGCAGTTCCCCCAAGTACTTAGAAACACAGTGCCATTCAAATGCAAGCATAAATACTTCTTAAAACGAATCTATATTATTCCTAGGAGGGCTTGGATAGCATTTTAAAAAAAAAGGCATCATTTTCACTTCTTTATTAAGGTCACGCTGTAGTTAAAGAATTCAGTGTAGATTTTCCCCAAGTGCCAATAACACCTGGCAGACCATAATATTCTTAAGGCTCCTTTACCATAATGACATTTCCACTGAAATTAATTCAAGCACTTAACTTTATTTCCAGAGATATGAAACTTTATCTGTGATGAAAGGTCACGATCTTGATATAAAAATAAAACCCCAAATATTCCAGTCAATAGTATTGACCCAAGGTAAATACAGTTTATGCAATTGCAGATCCAGGAAGAATACACATGTATCTCTCTCTCTCTCTCTCTCTCCCCCTCCTCTCTCTTTCTCTCTCTCTCTCTCACACACACACACACCCTCCTCCACTCTGCCCAGTGTTTTAATCAAAGAGAAAGTTCTAATTCTCTCCCTCCTCCTCAGAGTACCCGTGAAATATTCTGTTCTCTGCAATTTGATAAAATGTTCATGCAGGCAGGGAAGGAGAGAGGGAGCAGAAAATGTTCCAATAACAATGCACTTTAAAGAAAAATGTTTTCCCATGGTTTAAGGTTACAATCTAAATTTTGGTAGAAAAGCGATAGCGCGCGTCTTAGTCACAGGTATAATTACAGCAGGCCTTTGTTGCATACTATAGCGTAATAGACAGCATCCATAGGTCCACCTTGGCGTGGGAATGTGTATTGTAATCCTGCTGGTGGCAATTCATCTTCTCTAAATACACTGCTGACCTAAAAGCTCAGGTGCTCAGTCTTGTAGGTGGTCTGTTTCTTTACAGGAATGTGCCTGGTGTTTCTCAGCTCTTATGTTTTTACTGATTAAGAGGATCCCTATGCGGCTCAAAGATGCAGGGGTCTTTTATGCCCTACATGTTTCAAAGGTTAAGAAAAGGGAAGGGCGGTGAAGAGCTGCCTTCAGCTGCAGCCCACAGGAGGAGTCCAAAGTTTCTTTGACAAGATAAGCAGTGATCACTTCCTAACAGCAGGATGCCACTCTTCCTGTGAATGTATTTGCACTTTAATACAGCTGAGACTACAGGCAAAAAGTAATCAAAAGCAGACATTTTAGCTGCAGTGAGGCAAGAGGAAACCTCAGCCAAAAGTGGAATGCCAGAAGGATAAAGCAAGAGATACATGTTGCTTTATGGTTTATTTTTAAATTAGGGGATGGGGTGGGAGAGTCTTTATATTTTCTGTTCATTTTGATGGGCTTGCAGGCACACAGCCTTGGGCCATGCACATGTCAGATTTCATGACCAAGTAGTCAGATCTGCTGAATAGTTATTTTGTTATTTCGATTTGATATTAAAAAAACACCCACAAAAAGCTCTGAGTGCCCTGACAATAATTAAGCTTACAATAGCCACCCGGCAGCATTAATACTAAGTAATAAATCAATTAACCCCGCCAGCCAACAGCTTTAAAACAATCAAATGGAGATAAAAATCGACCTCCGCCATCAGACAACAGAAAGGAAAAAAAACTGTAGAAATACATCTCGCCCCAAAACCATACTCAGGAACATCCTTCCCCCCAATACCCTGTCAGACAAAGGCCATCACCTTCAGCCTATTAGACGGGTGGCTTCCAAGAAACCCCAGATGCTGTGGGATTACAAGCTGGAGACTGAGGAGGGAACACTTCTGTCAGTGTCAGCATTGACTGTATAGCACGCTGGAGCACTCGACTGCTGATTGTTCTATCTTCAAGAGGAGTCAAGAGTGCAAGTCCCAACAATTTGTTATCATGATGCTGTCAATGCATGAGACGTATAGATATCTGTGGTCATTAGAGATCCCAGGTGACTTTTTATCAGAGTAGGGGAATTCTTGTTTGTATTATTCTAGCACCAAGGAGATCTAGTCAGGGACCGGGATCCCATTGTGCTAGGTGCTGTACAAACACAGAACTAAAAGATTAAACACAGAGTTTACAATCTAAGTAGCTGCATTATTCTGGATAAATCTCAATTCCCATATTTGCATTGGTCTCTCTGTATATCCTCTGTATTTTCAAACAGATAAGCTATTCCTTACTCCCTTCCTGAAAGTACCGTTAGTAGTGTTGCCAGCATTGAACACTGTTTCACATTCCAACCTACAGGAATACTAAATCAATGGTTTGGTATGACACTAACACATATACAAAAGCATATATGCAAACGCCCCTTGGCTAAAACCCCTTGGGTTTAGCCCATTTGGATGGAAGGTGCTATATAACTGGAAGGGATCATCATCATCAGGCATAACTGTACATGGTATAGGATTACATCTGCCATTTCATAAATCTGAAGGATTTATGACCCAGAATCATGGCTGTGCCTGTTCTGAAGACACCTAACCCCAAAATGGCTTGAGAAACCACACCAGTATCCCTCTGAACAGATCGTCAAAACGAGCAGAGGTCGGGCAAGGGGTTTTTTTCGGTTTCTCTCTTTTGGTCTGGTGCTTCTTTGCAAGCATTAATTAATTATTATTATTATTATTATTATAATTCAAATTATGTGGAGTAGGGCTATACCCTAAACCAAAGAAATAAGACCTGAGCTGCGCTTGAAAATTGTCCACTCTAATATTTCAAGGTACAGATGTCTTTTGATCTATTGCACTGTGTACCAAGCTGATTTTACAGTTGACTTGCTGATGTTACATTGCGAAGAGTCCAAAGCATTTGAGGCCACTTTTTAAATGGAGATTTTTAACTCATTGCACAATGTAAATGTAGTGTTGAGTACTCCTCCCTTAACCAAGCCTGCCTTTGAAATAATATTTTCTCCTCTAGAGTGCAGCAATGTTGGAGATGTATGTAACTGGAGTGTGAATCTTTTCACTCTCTCAGAAAACTCTTTCTAGTATTCCTTGCATTCACTACCCCATGTGTTATTTTACCATTTTCCGCGGATTATCACAAGTGCTCAATTTATGTTTTGAGGGGGTTTTAGATGATCATTACGCTGTCACACATACTAAGGTCTGAAAAGGTCAGAGCTAACAACATCAACAAAAATAGAATTGTTCCGTTCCCTTGTTGCTCGCAAGTTCTACACTACTTTCACATGCACATTTAACTGATATTTTATTTTATAGAGCATGGGTTATAATTTGATCTCATCCTGCAATGAGCTATAGGTGCACAAGTCTCACCTCCTAAAAAAGCCCCATTGACTTCAAGTACTCTTCTGCTTTCACCAGTTTCTATTTTTCTCACACTATCCCTAGTAATTAAATGGAACAACTATTACGCAGAACTGAAGGAAAGTTGCAAATATGCATGGATTTTCCTTGCAATAAGTACATACAACCTGGAGAATCTAGTTCCAGGAATGAGCATTCACCAGTTCATTTCCAATCCAAGTGTGCCAATCATCAATGGGATGTCAGTGCAGCTGAAGAGATATATAGCTGATAGCACAGAGTACAGAGAGCTCCAAACATTTGTTTTATCCTGCCAGCTTTGAAGATGGATGAGCAAGCAGAGCATTGCTCAGTGGGCACGTTTCTGGGAGAAGGGTATTGTTTCACAAAGAGCGTACCAGTTATTTCAGACACATGCTCTTTTATGTTGCTTTTACAGCCATGGAAGTTAGCGAGAACATGGTGATATGAGGCCCTATCAGGATGGGTGGAGCTACATCTTCATCTCTCCAAGATGAATGGGAAGAGAGTAGGTGATGATGAGTAGGTGTCTGTCCCATCTGAGCCTCATGAGGTATGGGCTAAATTCAGCTTTGAGTAAAAGGGATTTGACTCCCACGGAAATGTCTGGGCCAAATTCAGCAGTGTGGAATAAGTAACACATGAGGTGCAAGCTGATTAGCAAAGCCGTCTAGCTTGTACCAACCAAGCATTCTGTAAGGATGTAAAATGGGTGACTAACTCTCCTTACTCACCTGTGTGTGGAACAGGAAAAAAAATGAAGGTGTCAGGTAAAGTAGGTCACTTTCAGTTCAGTGTATGCTGTACCAACACCAAGCATTCCCTGGGCCAAATATAGCCCTGGTGTAAGCAGGCCTTGCTCCCACTAAATTGAGTCCCCTTAAAAATAGGGGCTAAATTTCGACTTCATGGAACATCAAGTTGGTGAAATTACATTCATTTTGCACATGCCAAATCAGCACAACTTACAACATTTTGCCACTTGCACCGGATGTTCAGTTTGCACCACCATTTACACCATCACCAAATCTGACCCTAACAGCCAGGTTCAATCTCAGCTTTGCTCATGCGGATGGAACCTCCTTAAGCAGAGTCACATCTTTCCTTGCCTTTAGGAAAGGATTAGCAATTTTGGTCCCTCGCCATGGAGCCATAGGAGGGTAGGGCAAGCTGTGAACAGGGAGTTGGCAGGGGCGGTGTTGTACAGCCATAGGATACAGCTATTGATACAGCTTCCTCCCCCCACAAGGTTGTGCACCTACTGAGCAATGACATGGATAGAAATAGAGTCGTAGGGGGCTCGGAGCTGGCAGACTGTCCTTGCATTAGGACCCTGGCAGAACCATTCCTGAGTTCTCCAAGGTTCTTGGGGAATCCAGTGTTTGTGGATCAGGATCTCGGTTTATCCCCAGGTGGGAGAGGAGTGCAAACCCCATGTAAGAATTCTCAGGAAACTCAGGAAGAGAAAACGTAAGGAGCTTCCTGACTGCTGTGTGGGTATTTCTGTACAGTGTATATAGCCAGTCCTGTGTTATTTCTTCCCTGATAGCAACCCTACCCCCACTCACTATGACTATGCAGCCAGGTGCTCCAATACACACGCATATCTGCAGCCACAGTGTAATTAATTGAGCTGAGAAGAGAGTGCTGGAGATGCAGGGATCACAAATGGGTTTTGTACGGGGCACTACTGGCAAGGGATAAAGGCAAAGAGATGTGACCACTCTGCCAATGTTATTTTACAGGAGGCAAAAACGGGTCACCCTGCCACGGAGAGGGGGAGTAGTGTGTGCATGTCTGTGTGTCAGATGAAGTCTTCTTCAACCCCTAAAGCTGGGAGGGATTGTACAGCCATTAGCAAGTCATTTCCTGGGACCACATTGGTGTAGCCTGAGCTGCTGTCTAGGTGGGTCTGGAGGGGAAGTGGATGCTGCCCAACCAGAGCTAAAGAGCAAAATAAGAAAGTTTGCAGTGGCATTGGGAGACAAGTTTCCAGGCTGCAAATGAAGAAGTTAGGATTGCATGGGCTTGTTCAGAGCTGATAGAGCAAACCTGTCAAATGTTTTACTGTGGATATTCAGGCCAGAGATTTGTGTATGACCCAGGCAAGGGACTGCAAATTTGTCTTTGGCTGATGGCACCTGACAGGCCTCTTTCTCTGTGCTAGACTTGGCCCAGAACTCAGCAGAGAGCAGTTCTGGGATTCTTTAGTCTGCAGAAGAGAAGAATGAGGGGGGATTTGATAGCTGCTTTCAACTACCTGAAAGAGAGTTCCAAAGAGGATGGATCTAGACTGTTCTCAGTGGTAGCAGATGACAGAACAAGGAGTAATGGTCTTAAGTTGCAGTGGGGGAGGTTTAGGTTGGATATTAAGGAAAAACGTTTTCATTAGGAGGGTGGTGAAGCACTGGAATGCGTTACCTAGGGAGATGGTGGAATGCCCTTCCTTAGAGGTTTTTAAGGTCAGGCTTGATGAAGCCCTGGCTGGGATGATTTAGTTGGGGATTTTCCTGCTTTGAGCAGGGGGTTGAATTAGATGCCCTCCTGAGGTCCCTTCCAACCTGATATTCTATTATTCTATGATTGATTCTAAAGCTGAGACCGGATTGCCCTAGAACATCAATACAATGCACTGGAGGAAAAAGTCGCACCCCACCACCAACCCTCACCTGGCCAACGATGAGCTGCCTTTGTTCACAACCTCCCACCCCCTCTACCTTCCTCTCAAAACTAGCCCCCTCCCCCCGCCACACACACACTGTGGCAGGCAACACAAGGTGCCCAGGTACAGTAGGATGCTGGGCGTACTCTCTTTTCCAGGAGCCCCACCCACAGGTAGGTCACTGGGGCAGATGGAGTCCAAAGGGAAAGAGAACCAACATCCCTAGAGCACTGAGGGGTTTCCCTGGCTCCAGTTCTAGGATGGAGAGTGAGAGAAATGGGGAACCACTCCACAAGACACAGGACAGATTGCTCTCTCCTCGAGCATCAGCCCCACTTCTCAAGGTGGTGCAGACAGCTGTGGAGGCCCCACTCTCTCACAGTGACCTGATCCCCACAGGGAACAAGGACCACGCAGTCTGCTCACAGGGAATGCTAGTGCAATCACCCTTGCACAGTCCATGCAACATGTGAGGAGGAAGCTGCTTGTGTAGCACCGCACCTCACACCAGGGCCAATCATAATCTGGCCCAGAGTTGGGTCATCAGAAAGAGTAGAACAATAACTTAGCATAGATGACTCTGACTTACTCACTTGAGAGCCAAATTTCAGTCTCAGGAATAGGGACTTGACGTCAATGCAATGATTTGCAATGAATATCCATGAGTTTCAAGATCCAGCACTGGAATTAAGGCTCCTCAGGATCCAGCAGATAAACTTCAGTGCATGGCATTATCTCTGCATCTCAGTGTTAATAATTCTGGTGCCTTTCTACTTCTATTCAGCTTTATATTCACATACTGTCTTCAAAAAACACCATGGACTCTGTAGTCACTTGCTTCCCGCAATCACTGCTTTCTTCATTGCACTTGGCAATTGTCCCCCATCACGTCTTCCTTCTCACTCACATTCCCAGCAGCTGGGCACCATCAGCAGAAATCCAATTACTGGGACAATAGGTCCCAGCCTGCAACAGGCTGACGGGCCTAGCTGACCTCCTGATTCTGCGATCCCTGAACAATCATCACTTTTGTTTCAGCATTGCCATTGTTTGTGATTCTTTCGCCTCCATGGACACAGGATAAAGGGAGATGTTCAGGGAGATGTTTATGAATGAGGCTCAGAGTACACACTGCAGGAATACAGGGCTTAACCTTGCACAAAAGGGGTCATGGTTTATTAAAAAAAAACAAAACAAAAAAAACCATGTATAGATTAAATGATTAAAGATGCAGTATGCAACCAACTCAAAAATGAAAGGTTCTGGACAATCTAAAAAAAGGGGGAAATCCTGGCCCCAGTTGAAGTCAATGGGAATTTTGCCATTGATTTCAACTAAAATGTTTATACAAAATAGAACATCTTGGCAGGTTTTATGGTTTTGTTAAGATAGAGTTTAAAACATCTTTAAAATCTAATTAGATTGAATCTCAACTAGAGAAAAAAATAATTGAAGTTATTTTAAGTAAATCAGTAAAATTCCCATTAAGGACCAGTTATGGGCCCCAGGATTTGGCCCAGAAAGACTAGGACCAGATCTTCACCTTGTATAAACTGGAATAAGTTTGACTTCAGTGGAGCTCCTCCAGCTTACACCAACTGAGGATCGGTCCCTAACAATTCTACAAAAACTAAACACCTAGATCTCCCTCATCATCAGGGTAGCTGAGAACTTAAGTGGCTGGTTTAGACTCAGTCAGCTACAACAGACATTCTCTTCGGGAGGGGAGAAGAGTAGCTTAGACCACTATTGGGTTAACTAGCCTTTAATAATCATAGCGTAATGTGCCTCCCTAGCATAATGTAATGGACATTCTAGTTAAGGGATGAGTTACACTAAGGCCAAAGAGGCAGCCCTACATTGCACAGCCAAACCTCCCAAGGATGGAGGACAAGAGTCGACAGCAAACCAGTCAGCCGCATTAAAATGTTCCCTCTTTGTGAAGCTCTTGTAAGCAGAAAAAGATAGTAACAACTTAAATCCATTCTAGGCCTTCAAGAGTCAAGGCAGTCATGTAATTTCATTCAATGAAACATCATATGATAATAAGCAGCAATGAAATAAGCCACATATAAATCTCCCACTCACTGGAGCACCACATATATAAATCCATTTACCAAGGATTACTTTGTAGCTCCTGTCATAATAAATCATTGGGAAAATGTCTTGTGCTTGCTAGCAGGCTGGGGATTTTGAAAGACAGGCAGGCTCTCTCTTTTGGGGTAGGGTCAGAGGAGGGAGTCATTTTTACTGAGCCAGCCTGAGAGTTAATTAAGAATAATGTATTAAAAAAAACACTTTTTTTTTATTGTCTGCCCTCTCCTCAACAAAAGTATCAATATAAGAGCAGCTCTAAGGACCTGATCCAAAGTTCAGAGAAGTCAGTGCAAAGACTCCCCTTGACTTAAATAGGCTTTGGATCAGGCTTCATTTCATCATCATCATCTACAAAAGGCCAATATTCTGGCCTTCCTTCTGCTTGAAGTAAATGTTTTATGTAGGCTAATCCCAGATAAATAATTGTTTTCTTGTATTATCTAGATCTTTCACTACACATTGAAAAAGATTAAGCTCTCCAAAGTTAACTAAGAGCCTTTGCTATAGGGTACTCCGGTTTTCAACTCTACAAGAGATCAGTGCACCATATTGAAATACCCTGTGTAGCTGCACTAATGCGTTTGCCTTGCCGGACCCAGTAGCATGTCACCCAAAGTTGATTATTTGCAGCCATGAACCAGGAACATATCAGAGAAGCTTTTGTTCCAACTTGATGAGCAAGTGGCGGTCAAAAAGGAGTATGGGGTAGCATGACACAGTGATAGGAGGCACTATCTTTATGCCATTTTACTTCATTTATTGGAGCCAAACTGAAAATGTATATGTGAAACGTCCTTACGGGAAAAGCAAAATGCTTTAATGCTACTTCACCCCAAAGGACAGCTTCCTTAAGGTAACAATAGACAAGCACATGCTATTCAGCTTTGCAGCACGTAATGGAGCACAACATACCTACCCCACACCCTTCTTTCTCATTGGATCATGTAAGAAAGTAGAAAATAACAAGATGCAGGCAATGCATATTACTGGATCAGGACTCTTTCCTCTGCTTTGGCTTTTGATTTTTGCCTGCCCTTCGTACCATCCATATCTTCTCTCTTCAGACCAAACCATCCTCTTCATAGCCGTGGGGTGCAAGAACCTGAATAGAATAGAGTCAAGCCATGGGCCCAAATTCACCCCACTGTAACTCCACTGACTAGATAGCAATGCCCAAAAGAGGTGGTAAACAGCTCTGCATTATGCAGTCAGCTTCTTTCAAAGGAATTAAACCAGATCTTGATCTATATAATATATGGTAAGTCAGACAATGGATATAGCAGCCCTCTCAGAAGTGAAGAGAAAGAACAATCTGTGCAGGGTCAAACCCAGCCAAGGTCAGTAGTAACAGATTTTTGTTACTGTTTAAAGGATCTATAGTGGCTTATTGATAAACCTTTGGGGATTCACCATCCAATTCCAGGTAGCCAATAATCTAGAGGAAGTGCAAGAATAGCTCCGGGAAACACCAGGAGGCTAAGCTGCTCACTAACGCACCTGCTGCCCTGAAAAATTCCCACTGCCCTCACCCCTTTCATCCACTTCCTATTTAGAAATGGGAAATTTGCTTTATGACCACCCAGCCCAGCCCCAGTACTTGGTCACCATGCGCAAAGAGAGGCCACGTGAGACCACGCTGATAGCATGTCATTAGGACAAGCTCTGCTAGCAGGTAGATGTCCACATTGCAAAGACCATCACCATGTTTGGAACCCTACTGACTCCTGGTTGGCAGCCTCAATAGATTCCAAGCTTTGCGACCTTGAAGTAGTTCTTAAAGGTTAGGAGTCAGGTTTGTTGGCAGGAGAGTGTGGGGAAAGTTTGCACAGCTGCTGCCTGTGTAGTACTGTCCTGTGGCTAAACAGAGGACTTCAGTCTCCAGGACTGCCATTCTGTCAACTTTCTTAAGCACTTAAACTCACACACACAAGTTTTTAAGAAATAATAGATATCAGAAAACACATGTTCCTACTGAGGCCATGCATTACAGGCTAGCTTTCAAAAATCAATACTCGGACTTCAATGAAGCTTCTAATATCTGAAAAACTTTTAGGAGGAAATCTTGCAGCAGTGCCTTACAAAGGTCGATTCTTGAGAAGTCTCCCATGCAGAGCATTTTTCACAGGCATCACAATCACTGTCCTTTAACACCAGTGATTATCTGATACCATTCCAGGCTGACCTCACATTCCTTACCCACCTGAAACTCCCATTTAAAGATAACAGGAGTTTTGGGTGCACAAAGAATGCAAGATTCAGCCAGGGACAAAGTGTCCAACTAATGCAGATCAAGACAAGGCTGTTCATAAATGCTTGGAACTGATTTTGTTTCAATGCCATATTAACTTTAATCTCAGTTGCATGGACCCAGAAGGCTAGTAAGAAGTCCAATATAATGTATTAGAAGTAAGCTAGTAGGTTAATTTTTTGCTTTAAAATGGACAGCAACAGTTTTGCAAGCACAAACATTCTGTTGTTGACGTGGATGGGATCTGCAAGCAATTATTGCACATATTTCAGATACACTCAGAAAGGCTTATAGATAAGGCCTGGGACTGGAAGTCAGCAGATTTTCTCGCTTTCTCACTCTGTCATAGGTAAAATAATGTCCAAAGTGTAAAAAAAAAAAAGGGGGGGGGGAGAGGAGGGAGGATAATGATGCATCTTTAAGGCTCATAAGGCTGCTTGACACTAAACTCATTAAAGTTTGTAAAGCACTTTGAGATTCTTACTTGGAAGAGAATATACAAGCATAAAGTATTATTCGTGCTGTTCTAAAGAAATACAGTACATATTACTGCAAATCCAGCAGTACCATTTCATGCACCATTAAAGTTTACTACACTTCTTAATCTAATCATAAGCACTTCAGAAGCTAGATCTGTCATTTGAAACATACAGATGAGCCTTCATCACTGAATTACCAATTGGATCAACTATATACAGCACAGAGTGAATATGCACTTATTTTTTCCATTTCTGCAACATTGTGAATTGTGCTAAAGTTTTGAACCGAATCCTGTTTGTATTTTCAAAACTCTGTAATTATGGGTCTCCTAACTGCTTGCTTTCCATCCTTGCAGGACTAGGGCTGCATATTTCAGCAGGTTTCAAACTGTACAGCATGTTTGTATGCACTGAAAAGCAAAGATAGGCAGAGCCACAAAGTTCAGGTCTAAACTTTCCCAATAGTTAAATCAGAGGCTTTGCTGCAGATCCATCTCATGTAAAAATACAGACTTCCCTTCTCCACCTGCTAATATTAATGAATCTGTGTTAGTTACAGTTCTCTACAGTCAATTCTTGGCTATCAGTTTGTGGTTTATTGATAAACATACAGTCTTTATTATTTTTGAGGCTCCTCTTGCCTGTGGTATGGTCCTGGTTTAAATCCAGATATGTAGGCCTTGGTTTAAAAATAAAGATCAAATCCAAACATTTTCATCCTTAACATATTACCCAGTCAGGAAGTTCTCTCGTTTTAAATACACAAAGCACTAGACTGTGTTTCGTATACAAGTCTGACTCCAAACCCATCCTTCGCTTTGAGTGGTCAGAAAATAAATACCAGACTCCCTATTTTATCCAAATAGGACTGAACAATAGGCTGGAACTGCAGTTTTTCTATCAGAAAAATTCCCCATTCAAAGGGACTTAGCTGGATGATTAAAAAGAAAAATAGAAATGCTTCCATGCGGGAACAAGTTAATCAGCTTTTGTTGACATGACCTACTCCTTCATAGGCAGGACCCACAAAACAGACAGGTCATCTCCAAAACTACAGTGCAAGCAAGGCTACTGATCAGCTATTTAATGCATTTAACAGTTCTATCACAAGGTTTTGTCAGAAACTTAACCAAGATTTTTTAGACGTGACTAGTCACTTTGGGTACTGCCAATTTTCAAAAGTCTGACTTGAGTTACCTTCACTGAGCACCTGTCCTCTGAAAATCAAGTATCCTTAAGGTATCTCAAGTTGAGTAGTCAAAAATGAGGCACCCAAAACAACTAACCCCTTTTGAAAAATCTTGGCCTAGAGCTTTAAAAACAAGCAATAATACGTGTGTGTGTGTGTACATATACATGTCCTTCACCTGTTTACATCTTCTTGCAACACACATGTAGCATCTGCCTCAATCTGCAACAATGCTTCTCATTTCATTGAAAAATTATGTTTTTAGGTAAAATCTTTCCATCTAGATTTGAAACAGAAAAAAAAAAAAAAAAACATGAAGGGCATGGCTTTCACTTCTACCAGTGACTGACCAGTGCAAGCATTTTTTCCCTTTAATACATGTTGAAACCAGTATATTAAAATTAGTCTATCAATCTAAGGTCTCTTAAAGAGGGTTTAATCTGTACTTATTATTTGAAATATGATTTATGAGATTCAGTTTCTCCTTCCTATCATCGCTCAGCTGCAAATTAGTACCTGACTGAATTCAATAATGTATTTTACCCCCATAGGATCTGCATGCACAGTTTGAATAATTAAATGGTGCTCATTTGGGGCAATCCTTATTTTCCCCCTTGCTGCTTGGTTTTACATATAGAAAACATTTAGTGTACTAGACAAACAACAAACAGAAGCATAATTAGTCCTTTCAAACAGAGATGTTGTTTAACCTAACTAATTGAAAAGAGATAAAGCAAAAGCTTCCACTGAATGGCTAGCAGCAGAGTCACAAATGCCACTTTTCTGAAGTTCATATTCCAGTAATTATCTTTTATACAAAGAACAGTGACTCACAAATCTATTTAAATTTTTTAATGAAAAAGCTGCACAAAAAGAAATCTGATAAAAAAGCTTTTTGTGTCAACTTAAATCTGAAACAAGGTCTTTATGATTTGTGGGAGTGGAAAGTCATTAAGGTTTCAATTCCAAACGAAAATTAAGGCTTTTAAACTTCCCATAATACTCATACTGACAACCTTTCATACATAATTGCTGAGGAAGAGTTACTGTGGTCTTGTCACCATTTTAATGATTTGCTAGTATACTGACAAACATATCCTCCCTGTGAAATCCACCATGCAAACAAGAATGAAAGCCAGGGTTGGCTAAAGAAACATTTGGTTCAGACAGCAGACTGGATCTGATTACTTTTAATTCAAGACTTATTAGGTGTTAACAAATTAGAGAGGTCAGAAATGGAGCAAGCAAGGGACAAGGTGGGAGTTTAGTTGGCAAGGCAAGGAAGAGTCTTTAGTTATTATAACACAGACATTATTAGCTTTTGGCTGAGACAAAGAAAAACACAGCAGTTGAGGATCCATTTCCTTCATGACTATGGAACTGTGTCTCAGCCTAAACTGCCTTAGCAAGTCCTATGTTGTCATCTCATCATAAAAAAACCAAACCTGAGTATAAAATTTAGGATTACACGTGCTCATAAATTAGATACGGTGAAAGACAATAACTTCCACCACCAGCTATTTCTCCCCCACTCCTCCAAAAAAAAATTGTTGCTTTTTCAGTCTACTAGGACATAAGTTAACCTGTTGTGCATTATCTTGGCCTGTCTGTATTGGTCTGGACAGTGCTTATGTTCTTGTCTCATTCACCTGAGGACTTCCTTTAAGAAAAGTTTCTGTTGCTAGTATATTTAACACTAAGTTGCAGCGCTGGTGAGGGAGTTACAGCGCTGCACAACTTTGAAGGTGTACACATCTGCAGGGCACCACCAGCGCTGCAACTCCCTGTTTGCAGCGCTGGCCGTACTCCCGTTTTGTCTCGGGTGTAGAGGATCCAGCGCTGGTGATCCAGCGCTGGTAATCCAATGTAGACAGTTACCAGCGCTTTTCTTGACCTCCGTGAAGGAGGGAACCTCTGGTAATCAAGCTGGTTTCCTTTCCCGGTTTGCTCTCTCGGTCCCGAGCCACCCAGCAAACCGCAGGGAAGGAGACCTGCTTGCTCGGGGTTCCGGGACCGAGAGAGCAAACCGGGAGACGCCGCGGTTTTGCTCTCGCGGTCCCGGAGCCCCCAGCAAACCGCAGGGAGGAGACCTGCTTGCTCGGGGTTCCGGGACCGAGAGAGCAACCGGGAACGCCGCGGTTTGCTCTCTCGGTCCGACCGGAGAGCAAACCGGAACGCCGCGGTTTGCTCTCGTCCGAGCCACCCAGCAAACCGCAGGAAGGAGACCTGCTTGCTCGGGGTTCCGGGACCGAGAGAGCAAACCGGAACGCCGCGGTTTGCTCTCTCGGTCCCGGAGCCACCCAGCAAACCGCAGGGAAGGAGACCTGCTTGCTCGGGGTTCCGGGACCGAGAGAGCAAACCGGGAAAGGAACCAGCTTCGCCGCGGTTTGCCTCTCTCGGTCCCGGAACCCCGAGCAAGCAGTCTCCTTCCCTGCTTTGCTGGCTGGCTCCGGGACCGAGAGAGCAAACCGCGGCGTTCCCGGTTTGCTCTCTCGTCCCGGAACCCCGAGCAAGCAGGTCTCCTTCCCTGCGGTTTGCTGGTGGCTCCGGACCGAGAGAGCAACCGCGGCGTTCCCGTTTTGCTCTCTCGGTCCCGAACCCCGAGCAAGCAGTCTCCTTCCCTGCGGTTTGCTGGCTGGCTCCGGGACCGAGAGAGCAAACCGCGGCGTTCCCGGTTTGCTCTCTCGGTCCCGGAACCCCGAGCAAGCAGGTCTCCTTCCCTGCGGTTTGCTGTGGCTCCGGGACCGAGAGAGCAAACCGCGGGACTGGTTTCCTTTCCCGTTTGCTCTCTCGTCCCGGACCCCCCTTGAAGCCGCCCAACGCGCTGCAGTGTGGCCACATCTAACACCACTTGCAGCGCTGGTTGCTGTAAGTGTGGCCACTCTGCAGCGCTGGCCCTATACAGCTGTACTATACAGCTGTAACACCAGCGCTGCAAATTTTAGATGTAGACATGGCCTAAGATGTTGGTAGCACCTAGAGGTCTCAATCAGGTCAGGCCTCCCCTCATCCTAGGCAGTGTATATGCTATAAAGACCCCTTCCCAGAAGAACCTGATGTCCTGTTTCAACTTTATTGATCCAAAAACTGGGAATTCAGAGCAGCTGGGGATTTTGGTTACTGAAAAAGAGAAGAACTGCTCCTGGCTAGCTCTGAAAAACGTATTTGTTATTATTTGTATTACAGTTGTGTCTAGTGGCCCATCTGCAGTCAGGTCCCATTGTGCTAGGTGCTGTACCTACATGTTATAAAAGGCACTTCCTTTCCTGAAAAGCTTAGAATCTAAATGTACAGACAAAGGAAGTATTATTAGTCCCATTTTACAGGTAGGGAACTGAGCCACAGAAACTTTAAATGATTTGCACAAGATCTCACAAGAAATCTGTGGTCAAGACAGGATATGTACCCATGACTTCCAAGTTCTAGGGCCTGAGCTACAAGACCACCTTTCCCTCCCGCAACTGTCCTTATAAGGCTTAAAATTACAGCAACAACAACAACAAGATCTTTAACCACAGAGCAAGAAAAACCCAGGTTTTTCCATTTGGTTTAAGAGATGACAGAAGGAAACAAAACAGCCATGGGAGATTAGACTTCCACAAAATCCATAAATCAAAGCAAATAAAAAACAGACCCACCTTCAAAATTTGTTCAAATATACCGAACTGAGTGTCATTCTGTTCAAATGCAGATATGTAACATAGCCTGGAGGACTGCAAATTGCAGAAGTTACAGTTAGAGGTGGAATCTTCAGCAATTCCAAGAGAGCGAACATCTCAACAAACAGGGCATGCATTATCTTGTTTCATGACATCAAAAAGAAATGAGTGTTCAGGCTTTGAGAACTGATCCCCGTGTTTTAAGAGGTGGAACAAGTAGTTAAGAGGATGACAAAAGAAAAACTTCTGGAGAAGATCCACAACAGTAGCTGAACTGTAAACTGTTTATAGTGTCAAAAATAAAAATCATGACTGAAAAAGTGAATAATTCAAAACCAAGAAAGCAAGCATGACACACATGTAATAGGAAAGTATAGACCTATCAGGGATTTACAAAGTATCAAACAACTCTACTCCAGTGCTGGGTTTGAGTAGCTACCATCATCAAGAACAAGAATAATTTTTATAATATGCCACCTTTGTGGGCCACATGAATCACTGGTGAAGATCGTATAACCTACAAGTATGTATCACATTCAACTGAGAACAAGCTTTAAACTCAATAGAAAAGGATTAAGAGCTCTGCAGATCTAAAGCATAGATCAACCTTGTATTCAGCTTCTGGAAAATTTACAAATACGAGACTGCTTCTACAAATGTAAGCACCAAAAAGAGGGAGAAGAAAGAGCAATCAGGAAGACAAATGAACACTACTGTCTTAAGTGCTTTGAGATCTACTGATGAAAAACACTATATAAGAGCTAGGTATTGTTGTTGTTATCAGAAAAATGCCTTACGTTTATACGTAAAATACCATTTTCTTTATAACTCTTTGAAGAGCTAAAATGATTGCGCACCTGAAAAGGATTACTTCTGCCCCCATTACCCTGTTGACAGGGTAGGCGTCTACTTGCCAAAAATTAACAAAAGTGTTCCAACATAAAATGTGGGAACTTTACTATACTGAAAATGGATCCACGGGAAACATACATTATGCTAAATGTGGGGTGGAGATGGAAAGCCGGTGAAAGAATCAACACAGCTATTGAAAATAAATAAACCCCTTTAATAAAAAGATGTTGCTCAAACTCCCGGCCATTCATTAAGAAACTGGAGAAAGCACATAAAGGCTAGGTCTATACTGCACACTACTGGCACTGGCATTTCAGGCACATGTAAGTTCTCTTGGCCATCCAGCATCTTGACAGATAAAAGGAGACACAACGTCAGTCCATCAGTGGTGCTTAGCAATGATATGGGAAAAGAGCCTGATGTGTGAGCAGCAAACCTTTCCACTGTGGCTACATCTCCACTCACCAGATGGAGGTTGAAGCACACTCTGCTTCCTGGCTCACCTGCAGGCCTCAGCCTGGGCTCTCTGGTGGCTCTCCATGGTGACTGCACCAACTCGAACCCAGCTTCTCCGAACTGAGCAATTGTGGGCAGCATTTTCCCAGTTGTCAGTGGGAATGCTGAATTTCTTTGCTTGACCTTCTCACTGTATCAGAGATTTGGCCTTCCTCTGCGTCGCAGGCGATTCTTGCATTGGTCACAGAGTACAGCCTTCAGCAGACGATCTCGAGACATGCGCTCCATGTGTCTCAACCAGCAAAGTCTGCGAACGTCCAGTGTAGTCTGCATATACTGTAGGCCGGTTCGCCCAAGGATCTCGGTATTGGTGATCCATTGATCCCAAGCAACTCCAAAGATTTTTCTAAGACATCAGAGGTGGAAACTCTTCAATCTCCACTTCTGCTTGGAGTCCATAACCCAACTTGCAAAAACGTAAAGAAGAGTACTAAGGACACAAGCCTGATCCTTTGTGTTCAGGATAAGCAACTTCTTGTTCCAAACACGTGAAGTACATTTGCCAAAAGTGACAGAAGCTTTGCCGATTCTTGCATTGAGTTCCCTATCAAGGTTAAATGAGCTGGTAAGAATTGAGCCGAGATAGCAGAAGTGACCCACATTATTTAAAGCTTCATTATTGACTTAGATTTCAGGTGGAATGATGGTACCTTCTGATAGGACAACTGTTTTCTTGATACTGATTACCATGCCAAACTTGGTGCATGCATCAGAAAACTTGTTCATTATAACCTACAATTCATCGGGTGAATTAGAAACAAATGCAGCAGCATCTGTAAAAAGCAGATCCCAAATAGTAAGCTGGGTGACATGCCTTCTGCTTTGGAATTGTCTGATGTTAAACATGTAGCTACATGCCATAGTGAAAAGCAGGCTACATCCACACTGCGGTGTGTAACTACACGTGTTAGTGAAAGGCTCTGGGGGTGGGGGGCAGCGAGGAAGGGCTTTGGCAGCTGCCTTACCCTGTTGCCTCTCCCCTGCCAGAGCTTTTCCTCACTGCTGGAAGCCATTCCTTCCTGCAGGGAAAGATTCCAGCAGCAGGGAGGCAGCAGGTTTACAATTTTTATTAAAGTTAATGTTTAAAATTAAATATACACAAGTTAAGAGGGAAGGTACTGTACATCTGGGGTCTGGCTTGAGTTATGAGGGATTACGGGTATCGGTTACAAGGATGACATATCACATAACCAGCATAGACCCAGATTGGGATGCAGGAGTTTTTAGAGCATCAGTGGATAAGTGGGCTCGGGTACGCCACCCATGGAATGTATTAAGAGTCCAAGTCAGTATCGGTGTAGTGAATAAGTACATGGGTGGGATGCCTCCCTTGGTTCGTCAGGGAAGGAAGTGTGTATTTCTCTGGTCTGCGGTCTCAATTACTCAATGAGGTATTGGCAGTGTCCTGTAATGTGTTCCGTATAAATGTCTCTGGACCACCTGATGGTGTCGGATACCATGAGTTGTCTCCTGAGCCAGGTGTAGCGTCGACCAACTCCACATGCTCTCAGTACTGGTTCATTGTGGTGGTCCCACGAGCCCAGGGCTCCCATGATCATGGCGTGTATCTGGACCTCATAGCCCTGGGCTCTCAGGGTGTCAGCCAGTGGGGTGTACTTTACTACACTACTAACAATAACAGTGTAGATGGGAGAGGCACTTTATGGGCATGAAGAGTGCTGTGTAGGGTACATACCCTAAGGGTTCAGGCGAGTCTCTACTCACCTAAACAATGCTTCACCTTCTATACTGCTGTTTGCACCCGTTCTGGAGTGTGCGTAGTATATGTACTCTACACACTGCCATAAAGAGTGAGCAGTGTAGACCTATCAATATAAGGAGTAGGTAATGACAGGAGAGGTGTTCATGGGACAGGACATAATCAATGATAACTAAGGTCCTAGAACACAAGACATATATCGTAGTAAGCAGTTGCACGTGAAAAAGATGTGAGTCTTCTAATGCATGTCTGACACTTAATGGTCAAGTCAAAGCAAGGAATGCAGGGTGCAACTTTATATTTGTAATACCTGGTATCAGCATAGATTCTGAGGACTCTGGTTAGAAAACTTTGGTAACTCCAACCAGCAGACAGATATCAGATAAGGATACTGACAGCAAACTTTTCGCTACAATGGTTTCCACAGAAATATTGAGCTTCAGGGATTGGAAATGCCACAAGGATAACCTAATTTTTTTTAAATAGTTGTTTGCTTTTTATTGATCTGCTTTGACTTGTCCTCTTTATCCTCTCCCTTTGTTTTTGATAGAATCATTCCTTAGTGACAGCTCAAGGCAACATCAGTCCTGCAGCTTACTGCACAGAGCAGCATGCTTACCACACAATATAACCTAATTTTCTTATAGCAGGATGCAGCAAGCCCACAGGCAGAGTGGGGCCCTAGCTCATGAGGCCACTCTCTACCTCACCAGGGACCGGTTGGTGCCTACTGCTCCAGCTCTAGTCCAAGCAATGTGAAGCATGAGAAGCCTTATTTTGACTCCTTGGTGGTGATAACTTGAGCCCCCTGGGAAACCCAGAAGTCCTTCCCCCTTTATTGTGAGCCTAGCTGGGCTCATGCAGGCTCCCCCCCTCCTCCATCCACTAATCCCCTAGTTTCCTACATAAACACTTAAGCTCTGTTTCCCTATTGTGAGACCAGATCCCAGCAGGCATAGCAGAGCAGTTTGGGGCAGGTGCAGGAGAAGAAAGGAGATCAACACACTGTCTTGAGCCTTACTGCAGGGGGTAAAGAGGGCAACTGAATAGTTTTGCAGGGTGTCACAGATTTGCTTGAGCAGGACCTGCAGTCAGGGCTGGGTTGACACTACAACATAAGATTGCTAGACTATCACCCTTCTACAGTTTGATCTTCAGTGTGCACCTGACCTGGTCCCTGCCTGGAGCCTACCATCAGGGACATGGTAGCCCATTGTAATCAAAACTGCCCAAGCAAAATTTGGCACCACTAAAGTGGCTGTTGACGGGGGAGGGGGATGTGCTGACTTCCAGCTCCTATGGCTTCGAAGGCTGCGTTCCCTAGCAGAGAACCAGCACTACTGGTTACCCTCTCCCAGGTTGAAGTCACCTCAGAGCACAGCCGCCCGAGCTGATACAGAGATGAGTACAGGCCAGTGAGTCAATGCCGATGAGTAAGGGTTTGTGAGATCCGGAACAGGCCTCAGTTATCCTAAGGAGTGACTAGAACAGCATTTAAAAGCTGCGCTGGATGATGGGACATCTGGTTTCAATGAGGATGTTGAATATCACTCCTGTTCATATACAGCTAGACTGGGTGTTACAGCATAGGGGGAGCACAATGCCTCAGGGGGGCACTCTCCCCCACATGTACCCACTGTGCACTAGCCAGTTGCTCTTCTAGGTGCCCAGCACCACTCCTTGAACCTGTGCAGAGGAAGGGACAGGTGATTTGCTCTGCATAACAAGGGCCAAGCAGTCCTTGTTATTCTGATCAGCTCTTGCAAGGGCAATATAACCTAGGGGGCCCCTCTTTTTCTGTGGTCCCTGTGCACAAAAGCCAATTGCAACATGGTCCAAATGGTGCAGATGGACAAGACAACAAAGGTGTCATATATAGCGTGCAATGCAGTACTCCGATACCTCAGTGATAAGTGCTTCATAAATGCCTATATATACAGAGCTACCCAGAGATCATTTCCGAGTGCTGTACACCACGCATCCCATTCACAAATAAAAGCGCTCATTAGAAAAATGGAATTGCTGCCGTTTTAAGCCTCTGTCAGATGAAGGAGCAATTTACAAATGTACATGAGCAAGGATGCTTCTGTTACTATGGAGAGTCACATGCTGGCATGATTGCTGATGCGGGAGACGGAGTTAACCTTCTTCTTACTTCACAAGTCAGTAGGCAATGGAAAGGCAGATTCTCTGAGACAATGCTACTTTTCCTGCCAGTAGTTATCTATTTGTGGAAATGGGTCAACCTCCTCGTGGTGGACATGTTAGTATGTGAGTGCCTAGCAGCACTGCTTACAATTTTCTGTCCATTACACAAGCAGTGGAACGGTTGCACATAACTACTTCTGGCAGCCAAGTGTTTCATGAATTGCAGCAAGTTAACCACAAGGAGAGGATGACATTCTGAGACAGGGCATGATAAATTCCATCTCCCAGACAAAAGGCATCTTTAAAAAAAACCATGCAAATGGGAACACAAAGCTATGCAACCCATACAGGTAAAAGCTACAGATGTGAGTTCTGGCGCTAAGTCACCCCAGTACTGCCAAGGTCAGCAATGTCATATGCTTTGCAATGAGATAAGTTAAGGACAGACTGCCCATGAGTGAGGATGGAGTTCAAGTATTAACTGGCTTTCCCTGAGTCACAGCTTTAATACTATTTGACACTGTTTTTTAATCTGGTAATTTCCCTTATTCTGCTGCTTGGAAAGTGTATTGGAAACGGTTGTGTCAATTTAAGCCCATTGCCTACTAGCCCTTTTCTCCTTTCCTGCTGCCCTCCAGAGAACCTGCACCCAAGGCAGGCCTGAGGCAGAAAGATGCCCTGGGAAGCTGGGACAGCAATAATAGGTCCCAGAGGAGGTGAATCTGAGGGAGGTATGGGCAGAGTCCTGAGCTCCACACCGTCACGCTGCTCACCAGCAGGAGAGCATTGGTTACACCTTCTCACTGGTAGCAGGGGTATTGGTCACTGTGCTGTGCCCAGTGCCACGTAGGGCATTAATCCAAAGGTATGAAAGACACCAGACACAGATCCTGCATTCCTCAGCCCTCATTGCCACAAATTATCCCTTCGCCTTTTACAGGCCCACTATTACCTGCTACACCGTAGCGACACCTCTACTAAATCTCAGCCTGTTTTAATGGCCATGCCCCCCACAGTCCCCATTCACTGGGCACGGCAGGACTGCATTTTGAGTTACAGTACCTGTCGCTTCATTAGATTGCTGTTTAATTTGATCCTCTGCTTTATCTGATCAAATGCCTCCAGAGGAACCAAATTATTTACATGGCAACAAGCGCAGTTTACATCCCTTGTTTTGATTGCTTTTGACAGGTGTAAGTGGATAATTCCATCATCAAGAGCCATAGAAAATTGCTTTTTAATCAATAGGGAGTTTTCCCTCCTAGGGGACATCTCATAACAGTGAAAGGTCTCTTTGGAAGAGAGGTCAAAAGTATTAATGATTGAAAGAGAAAGAGTTGAGAGATGCAAGGCAATGGGATGCAAATTTCTAAAGATGACACCAATTCTGGGGGCCCAGCTTAAACATCTATGGCCTGATTTTTAGAAGTACCCATAACTCCCAGTGCAAGTCTAAAAGGAAGGCATGAGCTCAACACCTCTGAAAAAATCAGGCGTTAGGTGTGTCTCAAGCTGGTCACCCAAAAACTGAGGCACTCAAAATTAGTGGACAATGAACATCTGGCCTGAGGAGACTCAAATCACATTAGGACAAAATTTGGCCCCTCGGAGAAAAATGAAAAGCCCTCATGTCTCGTATGCACTGGGATTTTGTCCCCATCTCATCTGTCAATTGCTAGTGTGTTTGCACCAGTACAAACCTCTAGTGTGGACAAGGAAACCCATAATTTGCATTTACCCTTGTTTCAAGCAGAATTAAACTGGACTGGTGAAAATCACAGCTGCCCTTGTCTTCACTAGTGATTTATACCATTGCAGTACTCTGGCGATTGGTCACCAATGGCTGGTGGTGGGAAAAGTCCCACACACAGACAAGGCAGAATTGTTCTACATTGGCATCAGTGTCAGCTGTGCAGAGTCCCAGATGTGCACACAAATCCTATGGAAGCCAATTGTCTTATGCTTTCAACTGTTATTGGATAACAGCAATAAGGGTCGGATCTAGAGTCTGCTAAAGTCAATAGAAATACTCTGACTTCAACAGTCTTTGGATCAGTCCCTGAAAGTCTAATTTCCCACATACCTTTCAGTTAACAAGCACACGCACAGATAAGCAGCAATATGAAATATCATTTACAGTAAGGCCAGACAGATTTCTACCTGGCTTTTTACAGAATATCCAGAGACATGGTAGATTTTATACACGCTTCTAGTAAATTTGGGGTCATCACTTATCTTTATTACCATTATTACTGCTTTGTCAGTAGTTAGTCACTGAGCTCTGGATACCTCTCTGATAAAAGGCCTACTAAGATCCCCTTGCACCACAGAACTGATACACTTCTAAGGAAAGAGAACGGGAGATAAGAAAAGGGAAAGTGGGACAATGTTCCTTCTCATGGCTACTAAAATTAGCCTGAATTTACCTGGAGAATCTATCATTTCACGTACATCGTCTCACCTTGGGCCTGATCCTCAGTCCATTGAAGTCAACAGGAGGATGGACAGTGAATGCTACATTATGCTCTTGTGCTCAGTCCCACGTCTATAGGCTTGTAGGAGAAAGGGAAGGCAAGGCTGTGGTTTAAACCCTGTTCTCTTGTACAGACCTCCTTCAAATCTAATTTATTGCATGAGAGATGAGCTGAATTACCTCCAAGTGCTTGACTCTTTCACAAAACCACCATCCAACTGAAATCATTCTGCTTAATACATAGGAAAGCATGATCCCCACACAAAACCTGAATACTCTTACTCCACGTCCTGTCTTAGGCTCCTAGAGCTAAGAAACCATGTAGGGACTGTTTTCTGTCTGAGTAGCTGGGGAATGGGCAGCCTGGGCATTTTTCAGTTTGCTTAGTGCCGCAAAAAATTAAAACCTAGCACCAGTGCTTCTCTGCAATGAGACACTGAGGAAGAAAGTGAACTCCACTCTCCTCCTTTTACGTTGCTCTATCCGCCTTTAAATTTTCCCCTTTTTTTTAATCCAAGGAAGAAAAATCAATCCAAAAATGTAAATAAATTTGAATTCCACCTTCTCATGCTTATGGTACAAGAATCACCAAGCGGAACAAATGGACAGAATCCACGATGCAAACTGTTTCTGTCTCAGCTCAACCACAGACTCAGCTTTCTGCATTCTTTATGTTCACCTGTCTCGCTCTTCCACATTGCAGCAGTCTTACCAGAATTGCAGCACACAGTCCTGAGAGTGCCTCAGCGCCAGACTTTGTGCTGCCAATCAAAGGTTGCCAGATAAGAGGCTGTATTTGCATATGTATTCACAAGCTTTTCCAAAGGCACAGGGCCTTCGCTGAATACCGATGCCATTGGAGAATGATAACTATGCAAGTCATTTTACAGCTTCACTAGCTAACTCACCAGATCAGGTTTACTGGCATCCGTACATGGATTATTACAGAGTGTAGATTATATCTGCCCACTAGCTGACACGAAACTATATAAATTCCTGGTAAAGAGTCAGTGTCAACATTTCCCAAAGAGACCATCCTAAGTGTTTCAAGTCGAGCATCCATTAAACAGAGGAACCTAAACCTGTCACCACTTCTGAAAAGTTTTCCCTAAGTCCAAACTGCTCCTTCCTACACAAAAACCCAACCCAGGCTGCCACCCTACACACATGAGATCCTACCAAACCTAACAATCCCGTCTCCTCTACATGAATTATTTCCACTCAGAGAAATGGAAAATGAGTTTCAACACAGAGTTTTCTTGGATTTATCCCATCAGGGCAAAGTTCCACATACATACCTTATGGGAGAGAGAGCCCAAGTGGTACATCCCCTAATCTCAGGCTTTCCTCACCCTGTCCGATACCAAATATCCTGAGAGAACCTCTGGAAGTAAAGGGTATCTATGCTGTGTCTCCTTGCTTCTACACCGCAAGGCACTCACCTCTTTACAGTTCATGTAGCCCCTGCACATTCCATGCAGTCCAAAGTTTCCCCAGCTACCAGCATCAAACGGAGGGGGTGAGGCAGCATATGTAGTACAGGAGGAGTGGTTGCACAGCGCAGAGTGAGAAACTAGGCAAGTTATCACACAAACTTGTGTCAATTACCCTGGCAAGTGGAGAATCTAGCACAGTGGTTTTCAACCTGTGGTCTGCAGACCTCTGGGCGTCTGCTGACTATGTCTAAGGGGTCTGCAACAGGTAGTTGTTACCATAGAACAGCCATTTTAATTTGCGATCCACTGACCCCAGGGGGTCTGAAAATTATGTCTACGATTTCCAAAGAGGGCAGCACTTCCATTCGAAATTTTGTAGGGGTTCACAAATGAAAAAAGGTTGAAAACCACTGATCTAGCAGCTCTGCCTCATGCATCCCATAGCACTGTACATTAGTGGGGAGTTGGAGGGGAAGCTTAGAGTGGGAAGGGTTGGAGAGAATGGCATGCACTTCCCCACTTCCATGCCCAGCTTGGCCCAGCAGTTGCAGACTTTCCTTTTCTTGTGTAAGCAGAGGGAGGCAACTGAATTCTATCTAATGTTTTTCTATGGCGCCCATCACCATGGCATCAGGGCCTTCCAGGAAGAATATTTTTATGCTCTGCATTAGCAAATAAGCCAATTCATGAAAACATCTGGTTTCCATGAATGGGCTACATTCAGCCCTGGTGTCACTCTGTTGAAGTTAGTGGAGTGACAACTAGGAGGACATTGACCTAGTGTATCAAAAAGACTGTGTGACCCTCCTCCCACAAAGAAAGAATTTAGAATTAAAAAATTTTTTTTTGCACAATGCACATCAGCAAAGCATCTGAAATGCAAACAGCAACGCTTTATGAAATAAGATCTACAATTCTGCTTTGAAGACATTTTAAAATTCTGCTTCAACTTCATGAGATGGTAGAGTAGCAGGAGAAGCAAATTACTTTTAAGATGCTGAGTATGTCCTGCAACGTCTGAGGACAGCACCAGCCTCTAAACCAGCATTCCCTGCCCTGAGTTCAATGGATGTAATGTGTTCAACTATTTCAAGGGAAAGGCAGCTATTGCAAGGGAACTCGGACCACGGCAAGTTAGTGAAGGATAACACTCTTCAGAATTGGGCTGATAAGTGCTGAGTGACCTCAAGTCTCACTCATGTTCTTTGGGGCCCTGAGGCTTACCCATAGAACATCAGGACCTGCCTATGTCCTCTGCTCTCTCCACCACTCGTAAAACCCCTTCAGTTTTAAGGGACAGTTACTTGGCAACGCTGCCAAGTCACCCTATCTGCCCCCTCCTGTGGTTCTCCCATTGGAGGGGATGATCTACATCAAACCCTTTGTAAGTGTAACATTCTCACATTTGGAACATGACAAGTTGACAACATCAGTCAGAATCAACTCCCTCGCTCCTCTCTTCTGACATTCCACTCAGCCCTTGCTGCTGCAAGCTGGTAGTGCTGAGGCTGCAGTTTCTAAGCTTGGAGAAGGAGGATGCTGTAGTTTATACCCCATTTACCACAGAATATTCCAGTTTGGATTTGGATAGTCTGGTGGAAAGTGGCATGAAGAAGCTGAAACGCTAGCTGTTGTGTATGAGCCCAGTTTGCTTCCTATTGGCTTTTCTCATCTGAACTGCACCCTTTAGAAGTTCTTCCTGTCAAATTTGAAATCCTCTTGCATCCCAGACTTCTTTCCCCACAAATCTGGATTTTAAGGACATTCTGGGGATATGCTGGTAATTAATATTATCAATATTATTATTATTACTATTTTACAGCCAGTTCGATATAGACTCTACTGGGAATTTGCCTGCCTGAGAAGAGCAGGATGACGCCTGTCATCATTCCATATTGGGATTTTTTCTAATTGTGACCACACAGTTGTATCAAATATAAGTAGAGTTTCCGTTATAGACTGATCTCTGCCCCTCTGATTATTTCACAAGAGGTAAGGAGGGAAGCAAAAGAGTTAAGCTAATTCCTATACACTGAACACAGTCTTTAACTACTAGGCATTGCTCAGTTTCAGACAGTCTGCCAGTGAAAGCCCCATGGAGTTAACAAGTGATGCTTTTATCCATTAGCTGGCAGATGAGGACTGTAATAATTCCAACATCCCAACTATGCTTTTATCAAGCTCATCAAACTATCAGGCAAGCAGAGAAGATAAAACAAAACACTAACAGGAAAAATCAATGTTTATTTAATTCAGAAAACACATAGTCAATTTGCCTGCCAGGACTTAAAACAAAAAATAAAAGACCATCCCACAGCCCACTCCATTAATAATGCATCTGATGAGCATTTAACAATAGTGTAATTACATCAGAACAGATCCACTATGAACGAGTTATCAGATTAAGAGGTTTAATAAAACCACAGAGAAATGCACAGGGTGCATTTCACATTTCCCAGAAGATCACCTGCTGTATTTATTATTATACAATTACTACTCCTTATAATAAATGATAACATGCATTCCCATGGACTGTTCCGGATGGATGCGCTGTCCAAAGGTCAATGCACTAACCCTCACAATGCCTCCTTAAGACAGGCATCTCCATTACACAGGTGGCAAAGTGGAGGCAGAGTGGTTACAGTGACTTGCCCAAGTTCAGACAGGAAATCTGTGGCAGAGCTAAGCACAGAACCCATGTCACCTCACTCCAGTTATGTAAACACTAGACAGCACTTCCTCAAACAGAACTAGAGAGAGGGAGGAAGTGGGGGAACAGACTTACCATTGAGACCATTGGGGATACTCCTGTGGTGAAGGGGTGCAGACAAGTCATCCATAGATCTCCTTATTCCTCCAGCCTTATTCTCGACAGGTTTGTGATGCTGGAGGTGATGGTGATGATGATCTGGGCTCCCTGCGCTCCCAGTGCTGGAGGTGCTACTCCCATCCCCCACATCCCTGGTGCCAGAGCTCCCATTCAAATTGGTCAAACTGGCCTGGCTGTCTATAGAGCTCCTAGAGCCAGCTCCATTTCTCTCTTCATCTAGCATGAGGACTATCTCCTTCAGCTCCATGTTCTCCCTCATGAGAGACTCCTGCTTTGCCTCTAGCTCCTTCAGCTTCTGTTGATACATCCCAACTTCTTTCCACATCACACTGGCAGTGTGCCTCCCAAACCTCTGCCATTCCCGGGACAGTTTTTTGCCTTTCTGCCGGTCATCATCCAAGAAGCAGCAGAGCTCTCTCAGTTCCTGATTATCATCCTGTAATTTCTGATTCACCTCCTTCAGCCCCCTGATCTCATGCAGATGAACCTGCAGCCTCCTGTTTACATCCTTCATTAAGTTGCCATGTTCCACCATTAAGTTCATTTTTTCATTTTCTACTTTCCTCAATCTTTTCACCAGCTCTTCCTTGCTCCATCTCATCATCTCCTCTTCTGAAATTTTGTTCAGGTCTTCCTTAGACCCTTCCAGAGAATTTTTTGCCATATTTGAGTCTAGATATTGTTTCTTTTTAATTAATAATAAACAGTGTTTTCTGGAACTAAAATTTACTGTAACATGTTGGGCAGGGAGAAAATTATAGCTCTTCAGAGAGGATGTGGTCAGGAAAAAACAGCAAATTCACCTTGAAAGATTTGTCCCCCATATCAAAAACCAAAAAAAGGGGCGATCCGATTCAAAGCTTTAGAATTCTTTTAATTGTCTCCAAAGTGAATCAATCGACTTACCCTAGGAGAACACAACACTAAGTGGAGGCTAATCAGCAACGGTCAGTCTTCTTGGATTTGTTCATTTCACTTGTTCCTCTACAAAAACCCCAAACCCACCGATTTCCACTAAACAGTACAAATAAAATAATAAGGGCACCATTAAATCCTCCAGTGCAGACCCAGCTTTCCCGATCCGATCCCTGTCCACATCACAGCTGCTGAGCTAGGTAGCTGGTTTTTTAAATAACATGTGAAATAGAAACCTGTCCCTCCGGTTGTTTGTTTTGCGTTAATTCCGAGGCTGCTCTCCGGATGATGTCAATGCCTTTGTAAATTGCACGTAAAAAAATTCATGACAAGAGGTGGTAAGCGAAGGAGCATTCCTCTAATGGCACAATCATCAGAAAGCAGGAGCTCAGCTACAGGGCTTGAACTAGTCCCACCTACTTCTGGGGAGGAGAGCGGAGGTGGGGCCCCCCTCCAGTACTGCAAGAGAGAAAGCACAGCACAGATCTACTAAACAAGAGGCTTCCCCCACCTCTTACCCGGCTGCTGCCGAACACAGGCAGTTTTTTGCTCCAGGAGAGGAGGATTGCAGAGGCAGGGACCTCCCCCCGCAGCCTGATTGGGTGGCAGAGGCTGGGGGCAGGGACCTTGCCATGCTTCAGACTTTTCAGGTTGCATTCATATGCGCCTCGGGTCAAGTTACTGGGGAGAAGTGGTGGCTCCCCCTAGCCAATGCGAGGGCTGCAAAGCGCTTTCAAAAAGCAGGTACAAAGGGAAAGGTAGGGCAGCCTCGGCTCTTAAAGGGGCCGCGCTCTCCCCAGCAGCGCCACACACAAACACACACACACACTAGGAGCGCCTGTGCCCCGGGATCTGCCTTTGCCAGCGTCTCTCGGGCTAACCCAGCAGCCATATGTCACCGCCAGGCTGTATCTGAAGGGAACACAGGGGACGCAGAGCCTCTGCTGCCTTATTGTATGTCTGTAAATGGCCCCCTTTCTTGCTCTCTCCGCAGTAGTTGCTGGTGAATTTGGTTTATTTGTGGGTTAGGTTTGCTGCCTGGGTTCCATTATGAGTTATTCATTCTTATTTATTTATTATTGGTTTGTGTTATCCCCGTTTATTACTAGGATCCATATGGGACAAGGGATGTGGTGTAAGAACCCTCCCCCACCCTTGATGCAGGAAAGCAGGTGGAGTATGTGGGGAGGGAGGTCAGGTGCCCTTTATTCCAGCAGCAGAGATTTCCCAATTCTGGGGATATTCCTTTTGTTGTGATGGTGCCTTGGTAACCACAGTGAATGGGAAACATGGTGCTGACCCCGGGATTGCTGGCACAAGCAGGCAGTGTCACAACAGCTGCAAAAACAACCCATGGCTTGTTATTTGGAAGGTTTCCACTGGTCAGTCCAAAGCATGTGTCTTGGTCACCTACCAAAGTGGCACCACCAAAGCTGAGGGACTGCGGTAGATCACTTGGGTGGCTTTCTATCATTTTGTAGGGCTCCGCGACATCACAGGGATGGGTGCATTGTATCTAGAGAGCTAAATAACCAGAAAGGGGGAAGCAGCCCCTTCTCTAACTCCTGCCCACATACAGCTGAGGCTACTCTACCCTGTGTAAGCCTCCTCTCATAGCCTCCATTCTGCTAGCCCTTAGCCTGTGCAGCCCACCCCACTGTTACACAACATGCAGCCCTCTCCTCAGCCCCATTACATTCGATAGTGAGGTTACTTCTCCAGCCATTCTCCTCCTAGAAAGCCTTCATCCTTCTCTGACCCAGTCTGTGTCAGCATTTGGCCACACCACAATACAGCTTTGGAACCAAGTCAATTTTCTTCAGTGTATGTCCTAGTGCCTCCAGTCCTCTGATTCCCACTCCTGTAGCTGCTCCTCTAACTGCAGCTGGGCAGCAGCCTCCTGTGACCTAAGCCTCAGCTACAGTAGTTCACTGGTAAGCATGTAAAACATTGCTCTCAGTGCCTTCTCAACAAGATAGGAGGCTGTTAGAGTCCCCAGTTGGTGTGGCTTGGCTTGTAAACTCAAGCTATCATGGTTTATGTTTTTAGTTCTGGAGGCCCCTGGTTCAATCCTTCGTGTGTCAGCCAAGATGGTGGCCATCACACCACCAGTATGGCTGCCTAAAGGGGGAGGCAGCCCTGCCCCCAGGGAGGTGGGTTTTCTTACCATACAAGCTAAGGTGCTTATACCTCTCACCACTATGAGGGGAAGGGAGACCAGGACTTGTGGCACACAGGGCCTTTGGCTAACCTGAGGCGTTTCTTTGACCAGCCTTTACTGAATGATTATTTAGTGCTGGCCAGAGGGATCTGGCAATACTGGTAGGCATACTCAGCTGCTGTCTAGAGCAGTGGCCCAGATAGCAGAGTGTGTGGGGTCTGGATTGGACTGCTTCTCAAGTGGGCAAGGTGGAAAGAAGTGAAAAGCACGGGAGTGGGCTAGGTCAGCCTCAGATTTTTGCATCTTCTCAGCCCACTACCCAATAGGCTACAGTAGGGGTGTTGGCTGTGCATGAGAAGAGACATCCCTTCCCCTTTCATAGCCATACCTCTTTACAGGGACCCTCTTTCCATCCACAGCCTGTGCTCAGCTACATTCTGAGCAAATTCACATATAACCCCCAACAATGGAGGATGTTCATGAGTTTCTGCAGCAGCAGCTGAATTGCATGATTCCTAATTGTCCATAGTTTTAAAGGGAAAAATACAGAAAGGGCATTTTCTCCTACAGAGACCACTATCCTGACATACTGCTGGTTAGGAAGAATGAGCTAGAAGCCAAGAAGAAGCTGGTCATAGCCGGTAACAGCAGTACTGCTTAGCTGCAATATATTGAGTGCTTTCGGAGGAGCCAGGATAGCCTTGGAAGGCAAGTGAGCAACCAGCTTTGGCTTGAAGTCATTCCTATAGCTAGGCCTGACAATTTTCAGCATCCTGCTAATGCCCTTCCCATTGTCCCTGAACCCAAGCATGAGAATGAGGAAAAACAGGTAAGCTGGGCACATGAACAGAATGCAGTGGTCAGCACAGGGCCCAGGCTTGCTGTAAGGGGAGGGTTAGCTCCATGTTGCTGGAGAAAGGGTGGACAGTAGGCAAGATGCAAACTCCAGCAATACAGGGTCTGGGTAGGGAACTGCAGAGGTGTCATTAGACTAAGTTGATTGAAGAGCTGTTGAATATGTCTGGGAAGGATGTAATATTTGCATAGTGCCAAGTAAGTGCTAGGCAGTTTTGTGATGGTTGTAGGATATCTCATATAGGCTATGTGATAATAAATAAGTATGCTTTGCATTTATGTGTCACTTCTCATCCATAGATTTTAAAGGAGGGTAAGTATTGTATTACAAGACCTATTTTATAGATGGAGAAACTGAGGCATAGAGAGCAAGGCATTAAGTCAGTAGCCGTGGCCAGGAAGAGAACATAGGTCACCTGACGTTTAGTTCTGTGCCCTATCTTCTGGACTACACCACTTCTCTACACCCATAATTTTAAATCTGCTTTTGCCACGGACTGTTGTAAAAGGAAAAATGCACCAACAATTAGTTGTGGTAGTGCTGCCAGCCATTTCCTTTGTGACCTTAAGCTGTCTTAGCTCATGGCTACACTTACAGTTCTGCAGTGCTGGTAGTTACAGCTGTGTTCGTACAGCTGTGTAGGGCCAGCGCTGCAGTGTGGCCACACTGACAGCTACCAGCGCTGCAGTGTGGCCGCATTTGCAGCACTGTTGGGAGTGGTGCATTGTGGGCAGCTATCCCAGCATTCAAGTGGCTGCAACGTGCTTTTCAAAAGAGGGGGGTGGGGTGGAATGTGACAGGGAGCGTGGGAGAGACAGACAGAATGGATTTTTGGAGCTGACACTGTTCTCAGCTCCCTGCCTTGCAAGTTCTAAGGACTGGAAGACACACAGTGCCTAACTTCAATCATTTTAAAAGTTCTGACCCCTTCCCCCACCCCTCTCTCATTCACTAAATGCAAATTATGCACTCCTAAATAGCCATCAGACCAGATAAGCATCTGCTCAACATGGACTTCCCCCTCCCCCTCTGCCGTGTGAGCGTGCTGTTTCTCTCAAGCAAACAGTTGTGAACATTCCAAAGTAATTCCCCTGCCTGCCTCCGCTCGCTCAGCAAACAGGAGCTGTGTTTGTTTTTTAAATAAGCAGTTTGGCTGAACTCCGAGCTCCCCCTTTCTTCCGGTTTGTTGTGGACAGGAATTCTGGGATACCTCCTTATACCGCGGAGGTCAATAACAGCGCTGGTGGGGTCCACACTTGCTGACCAGCGCTGGATCACCAGTGCTGGAATCGCTACACCCGAGGCTCGACCGGGTGTACAGCCAGCGCTGCAATCAGGGAGTTGCAGCGCTGGCCGTGCTTTGCAAGTGTGGCCACATCCTAAGTTGCAGCGCTGTAACCCCCTCACCAGCGCTGCAACTCTCTAGTGTGGTCATGGCCTTAGAATGTCCTTACTGGGAAATCATCACCTTCCTTATCCAAAGAGAACCTCAGTCAATGAGTCATTTGACCTCCAGGTTAACTTTGTGCACTCTCAGTCTTTTGGCCACATTGGAAAGCTGGTATGGGCCTGTAGCCTTGATGCCCTTCTGGCAAAAAGCAGCTTCACATCTGATGCATCTGAGCATGGTCACAGAGCAATGGCCAAAGGAATTCCAGTTGCTGCCCTTTGGTGTTAGATTGTTAAATTTAACTCAATAAATTTGCAGCCTCTTGGACATTTTTCTGGGTAAGTTAGTCTGGGGTCATTGGTTCCTGCCTCTGGCAATGTCCTCTGTAAGTAAAGACAATTCCCTACTCCTCACTGGAGCAGAAGAGAGGGATTTCCCTGCCTCTGGTGGAACACATTCCTCTCCATGGATGCTGCTAAAGCATCCCTTAGCCAGGCTAACTTTTATCCCTGGCTCCTAAAGAATGTAGAATAACAGCAATCTGAGATGGAGGACACCTGCTACATCTCCAAGTATGGGATATGCAGGTGGTCCCCAGTGTTAGATATTTAACCTGATCAATCTACTTCTGAAGAACAAAATTTCTGGCTTGTATGTTGTAACCTGATTGCACCAAGTGGCAGGATACCCTGGGCTCCAATACAAGGATTTTATCCCCTAGTGGCAAATGACTAAATCCAAGCACTGCCCTACATTTGCCTGGAGCAAGCTCATACTGGTTTCATGTTAGGGTGTCCTGCTGTACAATTCTTGTTCATAAGCAGGCACTCATGTTGTCAAAACAGCAATTGTGTAAGATCAACATAAGAATGTAAGAACGGCTATACTGGATCAGACCAAAGGTCCATCCAGCCCAGTATCCTGTCTTCCAACAGTGGCCAATGCCAAGTGCTCCAGAGAGAATGAACAGAACAGGTAATCATCAAGTGATTCATCCCCTGTTGCCCATTCCCAGTTTCTGGCAAACAGAGGCTAGGGACACCATCCCTGCCCATCCTGGCTAATAGCCATTGATGGACCTATCCTCCATGAATTTATCTAGTTCTTTTTAGAACCTTGTTATAGTCAAGAAGATAAAATTTCAAAAATAAGAGATTCTAGTCCATATCTTATGATTACACTAAGTACAAAATAACCCCTGCCTTGATGAAGAGTGGGATTGTAGAATGCCTGAAGGTTTGGAACTAGATTCTGGCTGGATCCCACATGGCCATGCAGGAGAATCAGATTACATCCCCTGCACAGCTGTGCAGGATGAACCCACATCTTGGGAAGAGCAGCAGTTGTGCGTCTGATATAGCTCCCCCATCAGAAAGGGGAGCCAGGGAAGTTGGTAGAGCCAGGGCTTTGCCCCCATGTGCCTGTCAGCACAATTGGCTGCATGTGGTGAGGGAGTATGTATGCTGCATCTAGTAATTAACGGATATTGCATAGTTATAAAGAGGAGCTCCAGGAGAAATGTGTCCCATAGGGGATCACTGAGGCACAATGCTTACAGGATCTTCCTGAAGCAGTTCAGCTATATGCTGCTTCTGACTCCAGGTTGAATCTAAAGGCTCAGGCTAGCCCTTTATTTTTAGTTAGCCCCCTGTAAGGTCTCCCTTACCACTCTTTGCATCTCATTTTCTTGCATGAATAATAACAACACTGGTCTAACTCCTGTGGCTTTTCATTGGCAGATCTCAACATGCGAGTAAAACCATTGCCCTTTCGGATAAGCCAAGGTGTAGAGTGGCAAAGTGACTTGGCCAGCAACTCAATGCAGGGCAGAGAATTGAAACCAAGTCCCCCGTTCCCCAGTCCACTGGCCCACATTGCTATGCAAATACAATTATTTGTTTTGTAACATCTCTGGGTTGCTTCATGTCTCAGGCATCGGAACATTTTCTGGGGCAAGCCCTTTATTTACATGGCTTTAATCACATCCTCTCTTATAGGAAGTAAAAAGTGCTTCTCCCAGGCCCTCCCAGCTCTGTTATTTCAGGCGTGCTCCATCCTCACTTGTAAAATTACCTTCAACTTTCTGGGAGGGAAAAGAGGAAGGAGGGGTGAAGGCAGAGGGAGTTGTTTGGAGGTGTCGTTCCACAACATCACTAGGAGGAGAAGGCCGTGATTATTGCGCGATGCAATCTGGACGTGGCTGGACTGGGCAGCATATTACCAGGGCTGCCCTTGATTTGCAGCACAGAAGTTAACTTTGTGGCGTCAGAGTTGACCTTGTTCCCCAAGAAGCTGTTTTTTCTGGATTTTTTTTTTCTCCCCTGGAGGAAACTCTGGATGAATCTGCTCTAGAGCTGGCGTTGCAAAGTATTAGCCTAGTGGATAAAAGAGCTCCAAGGATGAAAGTATTAATATACACTAAGAAGACAAATCATTGTGATGATTAATACTTAGTATATAAGGATACAGACATACACTAGCAGCAAATAGACATAAATGACTTGTATTTGGTGGGGAGGACTCTCACCCAGACGTCTTTCTTGAAACATGGGTATCGTAATGCTTTTTAAATAGACAAAAGCATTGTCAGCTTGGGAAGGTGCTGAGGGAATGTGTTGTCTGCTTAGGGTAGAGGGCTCAGAGTCAGGACTCCTGCCTCTGTTCCCAATTTTGTCACTGATTCTGAATCATGTTGTGAAGCGTGTCTGGAACATCTGTCAGATTTTTGGAGAGAAGTGACTACATCAATGCAAGATATTATTATCAACAATACATATTAAGGTATTCAAATAGGTTTATTGCTTTTATCTCAACAAACAGCACACATCCTGGGATATTTTTGAAGGGCTTGTGCTTTTTACATCCAGCTAACAAACCCAGTTCCTCTATGTGGTTCAGCTGGAATTATGGCTCTGTTAGGCCAATTTCAGATGAAAAACTCAGAGGAATTCATAAAGAACACACCAAACATTTCGTTTGTTATATTTAGCCGTGGGACCTTCAGCAAGCTGTGAACGAAAAGTCCTTTTAATATGCATGTCATCACAAGCTTTTTATGCCCAAGTAATACTGCATCAAAGCCTATCACTTGCACTGAATTTACAATAACATTTTTTTAACTTTATTTGAGGATTAATTTATTAAGCCATTGTGTAACACAACAAGAATCTCTGGAAAAAGTTACTGAGCCAAATTCATCCCAGGTGTCATCCCATTGAATTGAGTGGGGTGACGCCGGGGGGTGAATTTGGTGCCTGGTGTTGGAAACTATACATCGCATCAGTTAAGTCTTACTGAAGCATTCCCTCTACAGGGCTGAGTCAGTATTACAAAAAACACTTCTAACGCTCTGATCTAGGGTAGTGCTTCTCCCTCTGAGAGTCTATGGCTCTCAGGAAACCCGTATCTCAGAGTCAGGTTTTACCTCAGGAAAAGGAGGCAGAGATCCCAGGGGGGCTCTAAAAATGGCTTTGCACATTTACCATGCAGCACAGGAAGCACTAAGCACATGCACTGGAGCTGCCAGCATCTCTTCTTATTCCTCCAAACAGCCTGGAGTGGGGAATGAGAGGAGAAATTAGATGAAACTCACCTCTGGCACATTGATGTCAGTGGATTTGTCCCTGCTTACATCCAAGATGAATTTGACCCATTGTATTGGATGAACTTGCAGTGACTCTTTTCCCAAATAACCATGGTACAGTGCACTCTGATGTGTCTGACTATCCTGTGTGCTGATTAAATCTTAGGGTGCAGTATCATGACACAAGCATTGCAACAGGGTGCCCTGATATCACTCCATTGCTTTGTGACTCCTTGTGAATAAATTTGCTGACAAAGTGACTCTCCTGCTCTGCCAGGTTGAAGATTGCTTATCTAGACTACCTAATGCTACAAACCCAGATCAGAATGAACCCTTTGCTATCGAATGGAAGGGGCCAGAACCTCAACTCAGTGGTGCTACCCCAATTCACACCAGCTAACGATGTGACCCTTAGAGTCTAAACTCCATTAATCACTTACCCAAGTTATAAATCTTCATCCCTATTAGTCTTTTCTCACAAATCAGCGCCAAGGACTAATCTTTGATTAATGTTTTTAAATGCTCAATCCAGGTTACGACAGTGAAAGTTTCAGCTACATGATAATACAAACTATTGCTACATTCCTAATCTGTGCAAATGAGATTTGTCCATTGCTCCAACTCGAATTAAATAGTAATTTGAGCGTGAGCATTTTAGACCTCGCTATCGTGTTTAATTCTTTCTTCTTTTATTTGTTTCCCACTATATGATCAGAGCCAGATCCACTGGAAAGCCCCATGAAAGGGGGCTGCCATCCCATTAGCTCCTCTAGCTGAGATACAACATAAAGGCAAGATCCTAGCAGAATATGCAGCTAAGTACCGAGTTCAGCTATAATAACTAGGTCAAATATTTCCTTCATTCTGCTTGTGAAATTCTACCTGACATCAATAGGGAGTTTCATCGTAAGAGATGAGAGCATCCATTTGCTTTATAATTCAGAAGCTAATAAACACATAAAATGCACCAGCAAAAAATCTACTTTAGATTAAGGGAACAGTTAAGATTGTGATCAACCACCGTAGGCAAACTCTTCATCAGTCCAAAAGTCAGGTCCTAAAAATGCCATTGTATATATAGCTTGTTGGTTAGATTTGAGATAAAGACTTCCTGAGATAGTAGATCAAATTCTGTGGTTCTTGCAATGGTGAATGGGAGGGAAGGTGTCCATTGGACAAATTCTCTATTAAGATGTGGTCTACACTCTGGAAAAAAATCAAGACGCCCTCTTCTAGAGTTTCCTGCATTCTCTCAGTAACATTATTGGGCCCAGATTGGCTCCAAGGACCTTTAACGGGGCTGTGGGGGGAATTCCAAGCTAGCTCTTTTTTTTGTTTCACTAACTGTTAAGAGTTTTAACCATGGTAAGTGGTGGTAAATTTCATGGACATTTTTCATCAAAATTTCATTTTCATTGAAATTTTCCAACCGCCTCTAGTGAGTGGGTGGGTTTTTTCACCAACTCTTTGAAGATTTTGTTATATTAATTTTTAGATACGTAAAATAATATAGGAATTGGGGTCTAAATCCTAAAAGGCTCTGGGAATATGCAGCTCCCACTTGGGAGTTACAGGTAATCAGCACTTCTCAGAATCTGTCCCTGAATATTTATATTTAACAGTTATAGCAAGAATTTCACTGCTAGATAAATGGGGGGGAGGGTTACTCCTATTTCATGCTATATGTAATCAGAAGACTGCATTTCAGGCCAGTGATATCAAAGCCATTTTTCAAGGGTTGAGAAAATCTCCAAACTACTCATAACATTTTAATCAAGAAGATTGCAGAGTACAAATGAACTACAGGCAACATTAGCTGAGTCACCTCATCTGCCAGAATCCAGCAATGAGCTGTGCCATTAAGGTCTTGAAATCAAATGTTTAAACAAAACTAAAAATATTTTTTTTCTCTTATAGAATTTACAAGAAATCAGCAAAAAAAAAAAAAAAAGAATATAAAAGTAGCCAGACTGGATCAGACACTCCTATATCCGACAGTGGCCTGTACCAGATTCTTATAAAGACTGTGCAAGAAACCTGCCCAAAGGGTGAGTTTCTTCTTAACCACCATCTGTCACTGGTTGGCTTATGCCCAGAAACATGAAGGTTTACATCTCTTCTACAGATATTTGTAATCCTATCTAACCTAGCAGGGGACTAAAGGGACATTGTTAATATCACTTTATTTTTTAAATATTCTCTTAAAATCTTATGTGATGCATTGAATATGTACAATAAATGACAAATAAGGTTTACCTACATCTCAGAGCTCTGAGGCGATCACAAAGCTTCACTCCTTTAGTTGCCATGACATCATCATATGCCCTTGAGGCCAAACCCTGTCCTTAGATACATGCATAACTCACAGCAGGCGGAGGAGGTATCTGAGGAAATGATCTGGTCCACGCTGCGTGTGTAACGCCTCAGGGTACTATTCTGCAAGGGGCTGAATGTAACTTGTGAGGAGTGAGCACTCCTCTCTCACTGATTTCTGTGAGAGATGAAGGCATTTAGCATCTCTTAAGATGCACTCAGTACTTCACAAGACAGGGCCAACACAGCTCACAAGGCCTGATCCGGCACAATCCAAGTCAATGTTAGTTTTGCCATTGGCTTTACTAGGTGTGTGAGCAAACCACATGCAAGAATCACCCTCTATGTGCCTTTGTCTGCATCTCTCCCTGTGCTTCACCATCGGAAGTCATTATTGATAAAGATTCCAGAGGGAAAGGATGACTCAGTGAGTAGGGCACTGGCTGAGCCTTGGAGTTCCCCGGTTCAGTTCTGCCATGTCCCAGTTCTGCACTCTTCCTGTTTGACCTTGAGGAAATCACTTAATCTCTCTCTGCCTCCGTTTGCTATCCCTAAAATAAGGATAATAACGCTTCTCTCCTTCACAGATGTTGTGATGATAAATACATTAAAAGAATGGGAAGCTGTAGGGGGGTGGTTACGTGCTCCTGCCCTTCGGGGCTTGAAACAGCTGGGGCAAGAAGCTTGGGCTGATTGGGGAAAGTAGGCTCAGCTGTGGCCATGCCCCAGTCAGGCCAAGCTGGTCCCTATAAGAGGCAGTGAGCCAGACACCCAGGCAGTCTCCCTCTGCTTGTAGAGGGAGAAAGGCCTGTCTGCAGGGACCCAAGCAAGACACCTAGATTGGGAGCAGGGCTGGGGAAGGGCTAGAGGAGCTGGGAGCTCCGGCCTGGAAAGCCCCAGGCTGCAGGCCTGACTATAGGCCGAATAGGTGCAGGGTTGCAACGGGGTAGCCCAAGGGTAGGCAGAAGCAGCAGGTCCGAACCCCTTTGTCTATGATGAGTGGCTTATACTGCAGGCTGCCCCAGTGAATGTGGGCTAGATGGAGACTTGGCAGTAGCCAAGACTGAGGCAAAGTGGGGATAGTGGGTGGGGGTTCCCCTGGGAAAGGGAGACCCAGAAGGGTGGGGTACTGCCAGGGGGTAGCACCCAGTTAAAGGGGCACCGGGGTCCTTGGAGAGACATGGGGGGCCAGTGGTAAGCCAGATCACCAGCCAGCAGAGGGTGCTCTGGAAGCTAATTGCTGAGGATAACTAGCAGGAGGCGCTGCTGGGTGAGTCTGCATCAGCTTACAGAAGCACTTTGAGATATATTGGTAACAAGTGTTATATAAGAAATAGTTGTTATCATGCATGACTTCAGACTGATATCAGTGGAATAAAAATACAGGACAAAGCTTAATACAGGAATTGAGAAATAATAGAGTTGTTTCCATATGACATTGTCTTACTGCCACATACATTCTCAACATTTATTCTCACACTGCTGGCTTTGCTGTTTTGAGCAGATTCAAATTTAATAGCACCCCACTCTTTAAGAGGGGCCACATACCTCTCAACTGTGGCCTCATTAAGAGAGAGGTCCTTCATGCAAGACCCAAATTTACTGTCACCCTTGTCTTAGAGTATTTCTTGCTTTTCATTCCTGATAATTAACATCAGAAATCAAAGAATCATAGAAATGTATAGCTAGAAGGGACCTTGAGAGGTCCTCTAGTTCAGCCCCCCACACTGAGGCAGGACCAAGTATATGTAGACCGTCCCTGACCAGTGTTTGGAGATTTTAAAGAACAGGTTACACAACGCTGGGGATTCCACAGCCTCCCTTGGAAGCCTATTCCAGTACTTAACTGTCTTTGTAGTTAGAAAGTTTTTCCTAATATCTAACCTAAGTCACCCTTGCTGAAGATTTAGCAGATTACTTCTTGTCCTACCTCCCCTGGACCTGGAGAAGAAGTGAAGACAGTTACCAAGTTCCCCCTCAGTCTTCTTTCAAGACTAAAAACATGCAGTTTTTTAACCATTCCTCATAGATCAGGTTTTCTAAGCCTTTGTCATAATTGTTGTTCTCCTCTAGACTCTCTCCAATTTATCCACATCTTTCTTAAAGTGTGACATTCCACACTGGACACAGTACTCCAGCTGAGGCTTCACCTGGGCCAAGTTGAGTGGGACAGTTACCTCCTGTGTTTTACATACAACACTCCTGTTATACAGCCCAGAATATTAGTGTTTTTTGCAACTGCATCACATTGGTGACTCGTATTAATTTTGTGATCCACTGTAAATCCCAGATTCTTTTCACCGATACTACCACCTTTCTAAGCTATTCCCCATTTTGTATTTTTGCATTTGATTTTTTCCTTCCTAAGTGTATATTTTGCACTTGTCTGTATTGAATTTCATCTTGTCGATTTCAGACCAATTCTCCAATTTGTCAAGGTCATTTTGAATTCTAATTCTGTCCTCCAAAATCCTTGCAAACCCTCCCAGCTTGGTGCCATCCTCAGTTTTTATAATCATACTCTCCACTCCCTTATCCAAGTCACTAATTAAAATGCTGACTATTACTAGACCCAGGACAGTCCCCTCCAAGACCCCACTAGATATGACCTTCCAATTCGACAGTGAGCCACTGATAACTACTATTGATAATTAAATCATGTTAAAATATGTTGAATCATGAAGCTGAGGTTATAGACAAATGGGGTTGAATCAAAACACATCTGAATGCTAAGACATTCAGAATTCTAACCTCTAGTCAAATTTTGCAACTGGTCCCAATGTTTACAATAAGCTGAATCAATATTCTCAGATCTGAACACCTTCGGAGTGTAGTGTTTGAAATTCAGATCAGAATATAGCAGCTCCAGCTCATGTTTTCTTGTTAATGCTAAATAAACTAATCCCATATCATTTAAAGCTTCTTGTACTATTCTTTGCTTTGTGTCCCTCATTTTAGATCTTTGACCCTCATTGTGGCTGACATTTGGGCCTCAGCAGACTTGAGAGGTATCAGGGGAACGGAAGCCTTGTAAATGTCAACATGCTGCCTGCTGCTCCCAAGGGCACAGTAAGTAGACAGAGAGAGTGTAAACCAGAATATTGCTGGAATGGCTCATTTTAGGCCTCCTTTCTAGTATAAATTTACTAAGTTACTTGACTAAGTAAATCTACCTCATTTGATTTATGATCAGCAGCCACAGCAAGCAATTCTTAGTTTTCAGGTGATTGTGTTAAATCTTCTATAGTGTCTACACGACTCAAATTCACAATAGGACTTGGATACAGTTACAAAGGGCGATGCCGTTTGAATACAAATTGGAGAACGAATTCCACTCTTTCAACATTTGAGCCAAGAGAAGCCCCAGGTGGCATTTGGGTAATAGGTTTGTTATTGCAAGGTTCAATGTGGCTGTTAGTACAACTTCTGTTCTTTAGCCTGGCAATGCATTTTATTAAATTTCCTGCATGCTTCTCATTTGCATGATTCAGTTTGGCACAGCTTGTCTCGCTCTGTGGTTTAGAACAATGCCAGGTTGGCTTGTGTTTTGTCCTTAAGATAGCAAGTTCCTTTGCCTTGCTTTTGTATTCATCAACAATTTTCTGTTGTATTGTTTTTCTAAAGAAGGTTCAAATGCTCTGCTCCTAACAGTGTCCATGTCTTATTCTTACATTAATTAGCAATTTGATTGTTGCCATGCAAGTAAAACTTTGAATGGGTGGAATTACCTACCTTAGGGTTATGATAGTTTTAACAGCTGGGAGAGAATTTGTCAGTTTCATGACTTGTTCTAGCACTGAACAGTCAGTGCAGCAAAGATTCATGTGTTTGTGATCTTATTATATGTCTCTCCCTTTCATTTGCAGAGCAGACATACTTCAAGCTTAGTAGAATTTACATTTTGGATACAATTAGCTTTTCTCCCCATAGACATTACTTTAAACTAGGCTCTAGGCTTTTATTTTGATGTTGTGCAGAATTTTAACAGGCTTAATCGATCAACCGTGGCTGTGAATTTGAATATATTTAATGTATTCTCCTCCTCCCCCTGATTAAAAGTGAATTTAATGCTCATGAAAGGTTCTGAAATTAACAGCCCTGGAAACCAAAGTCCTCTTGGCACAAAACAAGTTGGGTAAAGCCAGCAGCGGTGTAAGCTTACCCATACCAGTGTGCCCCAATTCAGACACAAGTAAGTAGCAACCCAGAGTGGTAAGCGCTCAGTCTCCATGCCCATTCAGTCCTTTGTCTCTCTGCTGGGAATGCCAGCAAGGATGCCAGTTAGTGCCAACTGTGAGTTGTTTTTGTGTTCTGAACACTTGCCTACTAAGATGTGGACTGATACAAACAGCCTGTTATACATTTACCACCGTGCACTTGTGGCCTATGGGTCACTATTGGTTGGCAGAACTGGACTGCTAGTAAACTGAGCCAGCTTCAAACAAATGACCCAGAGGTAAAAGATCCTATGGTCCAGAGCCTTAGCTGGTGTAAATCAGTGTAATGTTGTGTCAATGAAGTTACACTGATTACACCAGCAGATGATCTGGCCCATTAGCCCATTAACATGTCCTAAGTCATCCAGTACTATTTTTAACATTCTTGGTTTTGAGTTTTTTGTAATAGGAAAGCAACAGTGAGTCCTGTGGCACCTTAAAGACTAACAGATGTATTGGAGCATAAGCTTTCGTGGGTGAATACCTACTTCGTCAGATGTACGAAGTGGATATTCACCCACGAAAACTTATGCTCCAATACATCTGTTAGTCTTTAAGGTGCCATAGGACGCATTGTTGCTTTTTACAGCTCCAGACTAACACAGCTACCCCTCTGATACTTGTAAGAGGAAAGTTTCTGAGCTATTTGTTTTTGTGTCAAGAAACATGTGAGTTGTTTCTGTACTGAATAATTTGCCTTTTTTGAGGCCCTCTGGCGCCTAGCCCTGTAGGAGGCATTGTGGAGACACATCAAGCCCAGCACTGTGCCTGGAGAGCAGGGACAGCTTTTGGACTCCTCATTATAGTTGGCTGTCCAAATACCCATGCAGCAAAACACCCACTAATGTGCAACTGGCCAAAAGAGTCTGCTTTATCCTATCCAGCCCAGAATCACCAACAATGAGCCATGCAGTCCTGAATTCCAGGCTTGATTATTTCCAATCATTGTATCTAGGAATGAAGCTACATACCCTGGAAAAGCTTCTTGGTACTAAACACTTATCTGCTTAGCAACACAAGTCTACATGAACAACGTCCTCCGTAGAACTCTGGGTGTCTGCGTTGGCTCTCTGCAGAGTTCAGAGTACAGTTCAAGGTCTCTGGCCAGGTAGTCAAAGTCCTTCAAGGGACTGGTCCTAGCTACCTAAGAAGAAATCACCTCTTCCTTTGTGACCATGATCTTCCACAACAACTATGTTCCACTCAACTCTTTGGATCACTAGGGGGAGATTCATGAATGGGGGAGACAGAACTGTCCCAGGAGTTGGGTTGGCCTATGGAACCCACTCCCACAACAGATGAGAATGAGACCAGAACTAACCCCTTTCAGAACTAAATGCAACACTCATTTCTCCAATGATTACATATACCATTCCACAGTAGTAATTATGAAATTAGCACCCAAAGAAGTGAAATTTAAAGAAAATAGTGCAGAGTAATTTACACCAGTCACAAATTATGAGCCTCCTGTCCCCTTGCCAGTTCAGATGCAATGATGGGTGAGTTGGAGGAGTAGAGGCAAAATGCTACTGATTTTTCCCTCCCACACACACCCTGTTACCTGCTGGTGAGGTAGGGAGAGGGAGTAAATGGATGTGCAGCACTTGCTTGCTTTTGAATACTTGGACCCATAATCCGGGTAGTCCAAGTCCCAGACTAGTCATTAATGTGTTACTATTTCTGATAATATTCTAGAATTGTCCTTCCTCTTCCATTTTACTGTTTCGTTCAATCTTCTGTGCTTGAGAGAAATCCCCTCTCCTCAGTTGTGAATCTATTACTGAGGCTGGCCTGGAAGGACTTCTTCACATGGAAACTGAGGCCTTGATTAGGGAATCTGCATTGATCCCAATACACAGGGCCCAAAGCTCTAACACAATTGTACTAGGAAACCTTGGCCGTTACTTGTGGCAAGAGGACGCTTATTGAGAGTGCGCCTTAGTGCATGGTTCTTCACAATATCTGTAAAACCAGGAGGGACATTAATCTCCTTACTATCTGCTCAATATCTTGTGGTTAAAGTATCAGCAGTTGTTTCCCCCTTTATCAACAATAAATCACTGGATAAATGGCAGATAATGCAGTTTACTGTACAACAGGCTTCAGAAGCGCTACCAGCTTTTTTGCCGCCCTAGGCGGTGGAAGGTCCCACTCCCGAAATGCCGCCCCTGACAGAAGTGATGGACGGTCCTGCCCCAGAAAAGCCACCCCCGACTGGGGCGGCCACAGATCCAGCCGCCGCCCCCCAAATGTTAGTGCCCTAGGCGACTGTCTAGGTTGCCTAATGGGTTGCGCTGGCACTAATAGGCTTACTGTTGGTGTTACATGGTTCAAACAGGTGATATGAAGTGATAGATTTTCTGCGTAAATTTGCTATGCCAGAGAGATGAATGATAGTGACAGGGACCATGTTGGGTTTTTTTTTGTTTGTTTGTTTGTTTGTTTTTTCTGTGTTTGTACAGTGCCAATTGCAGGGGGGTCTTGATCTATGACTGGGGTCCTAGATGAGACTACAAAGCAAATAACAGTAATAATAACACACACTGATGAAGTCTTTTCATGCTTTAGGATATAGGGCCAGTTACACCTCTTTAGTGACTTCAGTGGGATTACCTCAGATTTACAGCAGTGTAAATTAGATCAGAATCTGGCTCACAACACTGAAGAAAATATATTCCATATGGCCAGCATGCACTCTGAGTAACTGGTGGCAAAGGGGCGCTAAGCTGTTTAAAACAGTGTTGATAAATTGGTTTCCTTCTCCCCCTTCCTGCAAACAATTGCACTTTTATTCTTTTAACTCTCCTGACCTGATCAACTGGAAAAGCTTCTTGCAGTGTGGGAGCAGGTTTTCATTCAAACATTTTACTGCCACAGGGACTCCCATAAATGACTGGCTGCCCTATATAAACCAGCTTCCTACAAAAGCCTGTCTACCAAGGGCAAGAACTTGGGGTGTTGTGACTTATCAAGCAGTTCCACAGAGCAGAAAAGCATCCTGCTTGGCAATACAGTTTCCTACGCTGCAGGTGCTTAACTGGCAGTGAGACTCTTACTGCAATTGGCTTTTCTCTAAGCTCTGAAGGCTTACCAGTTATTTGAGGGATTTTTTATTTTTTTTATTTTATGAGGTCACATACTCTTCCCAGGCAATGATTTAGTTCCATTTCCATTTCAGTAGCATGCTTTCTTAGACACTAATACTGCAAAAATCTCCTAGGACTAGCCTGTACAACTGTAAGTGTTAGCAGGATCGGGCTCCTGACAAGGAGGTGCCAAACCAAGCTGTCCTTGGCTGCTGGTGTTTCATTCCTTTTATGTATCTTCTCAGAAGCTGATTATTTTGCAATACTGTGTTTATCAGTTACATTAGACGGCAGCATCTGTGTCATTTTAGCCTCGCTGGCAGAGCCTTATGGGGAAACAAGATGAGCCAAAATCTCTGTTGGCGTAAATGGGAGTAGCTCTCCTGACTTCAATGGCGTTTTGCCCATCAGCAGATAATTTGTCCCAATATCTCTTTCCCAGCTACATTGACTGGCCCTCCTTAAAGATCTTAATAAAATAGCTAAGTGACCTTTACACCTTTTGAAAATGAATTGTGTAATTGTTCAGTGAAACCCAGGTGGATGATATGTATTTAAGAGACATAAACAAAGGTACTTCTCTGACTGCATGAAAGTTAGAACAGCATTAAGCAGCCAGAATGACTTTAGGGATTGTCTACTCAGAGGTGTGTAAAGCCAGTATTTCGCTTGCATTTTAGTGTTTTGAATCATAACCTTCTGGATTTATAGTACCACATATTAAAATGCTGCATCCACTTTGCTATGTCAGTGGGTGCAATATCATACTTTTAGTGCTGTGGAGCTAATACTTTACAAATATTTATTCAGCCCATATTTTTAGACATGACTGCCTCTGTTTTGACACTCACATATGAGACATCTGCTGCTGGGGAACTGGACAGCTCAGGGGATTGGTACTAATAAGAGAGGTGTCTCTTGTGTCTAAGTTACTGGTTCAAACCCAGGCAAGGTTGGCAGTGACTGAAAGTCATTACCATCTGAAAGCTGTTATGTGGCAATATGAAATGAGTTGGTGCCCTCAGTCAGCTTCCTGGTGGACAGATGTCAATATCACCACAACAAGAACCCCAATTAGCAATCCTTTCCAAGAAGACAGTGATTGAATAGTCTTGGAGGTAGAGTAATTACTCTATCACCCTGTGAGAGGGGAAGTGTCTTTTCAGGTCAGTGCTGGGGCACAAGCCAGGGGAGAAACTTGTCCTGGCACTATCCATGCAATAGCTGTCCTTCGGATAAACAGAGGATTTCAGCCTCCAGGGGTGTTAAGCCAGCACTTTTCACTAGCTTCCTACAATCACTATTATTAGTATTGTTATTTGTTTGTACTGTGGTGGTGCCTAAAGACCCCAGCTCCATTGTTCTAAGCAAACTATAAAAGGATGGCCTGTGCCCACAAACAGTTTACAATACATGTATAAGCCAGAAGAAGATAACAGGCAAATACAAGAAACCGATGGAGAAAGTGCAGGTTAATTATAAGCCCATTATGAATCTGCGCTCCAGCACACACCATTACAAATTTTAAAAATTTAACTAATAGGTTGATTTTTAAAATAGGTTAAATCCCTCAGTAGCCCAGTGGCCATATACACTTCCTTAACAAATTCAGCACTAAGGGCCTGATCCAAAGCGCGCTGGGGTCAGTGGGAGTTTAGGCCCTAAGTATGGTGTTAATGTCATTTTCAGTTAAAAAGTAGTAAATAAGAGTAAGATTCTTCTATTATTCATAGCACTCTGCATTCCAACCCAGATGTGTCTTAATTTCAATGGTAGGTGAAGTGATATTTGTTATAGCTAGATAATTGCTTTCAGTTCCTTTGGATGAATAGCACTACATAGATGAAATACATTATTATGTAGCAGTAGCGTTATTGCTAGATATAGGCCTGATCCTGGTAAGTGCTGATTGCCTGACACTTTCAAACCCTTACTTACAAAGCTTTTTAACTTTGAACTGTGAACCTGACATACAACACAGATAGTTAATGTACGAAAAGTTTGGACAACTAATGAAGCCATTAGTTTTCATTAGACTTTGCCTGTCCATATGTTACTTTTAGTAGTATAATTCATCAAGTGAAATCCAGCTTTCACATCAGTCTTCTTCTGTCACCCTAGCACATAACAGTGGTCATTCTTTTCTGAGGAATTGCTGAAAACAGTGTCTCACAGGTGGCACACAGAGTTGATGGATGATATTTAAAAGCCTGCTGCCCTGAGCTGGATGAAAGCAATTCATGATATAAAGGTTGACATCAAATCTCACACACGGCTGTAGTGGGAATATCTCCTGTCTAATGCAAGACTAATGCTGAACTGCTCAAAGACAACTTTTAAATCACCCTGTTCTGGAACATAAAGGGAGACATGTTGGCCATGCTACAGAAAGATCAAAGAGCAATGGAGACAGTGACCATTTATAGAACCTTTCTTTCATCCATTTAATGTGTGACTAACATCATAATTCTTATTCATAAGGAGTTGGTAAAGCTTAACCGTCATAACATACAGTGACTAGCTCAGGCTAACAAGTTGGTCAAAGGAAATAAGCACTTTTACGGGAGGGAAATATGGGTTGAAAGTCTGGTGAAATGAAAAGGACACCAGTTATTTTATGTTTATGAAACTTGAAGTGCAGTCTTTTAGACTTTCTTGATCTGAACAAGATGCAAATCTCCTACTACTGTTGGAAAACAGCTTCCTAAACTAAAAGTTACAGGGTCACTGTCAGGTAAAACTTAGCCCCAAGTTCAGATTTTGAAAAAAAAAAAAATAATAACCTAACACCAACAGAAAAGTTTCATATTTTTATTTATTAGTTTGTTTTTAAACTCCACTGCAGATTATTTTTAATTGCAAATTCTTTGAGAAAGTTAACAAGCACATGGATAAGGATGATCCAGAGGATATAGTATACTTAGATTTTCTTCAGAAAGTCTTTGACAAAGTCCCTTACCAAAGACTCTTCAGGAAATGAAGTAGCCATGTAAAATAATCAGAACTATGTGATTTTTATTTACTTAAATAGAACATAGAATCATAGAAACATAGAAATGTAGGACTGCAAGAGACCTCAGTAGGTGATCTAGTCCAGTCTCCTGCACTGAGGCAGGACTAAGTATTATCTAGAAGACCATCGCTGACAGATGTTGTGTAACCTGTTCTTAAAAACCTCCAATGATGGAGATTCCACAACCTCCATGGGCAATTTGTTCCAGTGCTTAACTACCCTGACAGTTAGGAAGTTTTTCCTAATATCCAACCTACACTGTCTTTGCTGCAATTTAAACCCATTACTTGTGTTGTCCTCAACAGATAAGGACAATAATTTATCACCCTCCTCTTTATAAAGTCCTTTTACTTGCTTGAACACTGATATCATGTCTTCTTCAATCTTCTCTACTCCAGACAAAACAAACCCAATTTTTTAATCTTTCCCCATAGGCCATGTTTTCTAGACCTTTAATAATTTGTGTTGATCTCCTCTGGACTTTCTCCAATTTGTCCTCATTCTTCCTGAAATGTGATGCCCAACACTGGACATAGTACTCATAAGAACATAGGAATGGCCACACTGGGTCAGACCAAAGGTCCATCTAGCCCAGTATCTGTCTTCCAACAGTGGCCAATGATGTGCTTCAGAGGGAATTAAAAGACTCTGCAATCATTAAGTGATGCATCCTCTGTCACCCATTCCCAGCTTCTGGCAAACGGAGGTTAGGGATACCATCCCTGACCATTCTGGCTAATAGCTATTGATGGACCTATCCTCCATGAATTTATCTAGGGTGGGTTTTTGTTTTTGTTTGTTTTGTTTTGAAACCCTGTTATAGTCTTGACCTTCACAACATCCTCTAGCAAAGAGTTCCACAGGTTGACTGTGCATTGTGTCAAGAAATACTTCCTTCTATTTGTTTTAAGCCTGCTGCCTATTACTTTCATTTGATGACCCCTAGTTTTTGCATTATGAAATGTGTATAATACTATGAGAGAGTATAAGAAATACTTCCTTATTTACTTTCTCCACACCAGTCATGATTTTATAGATCTCTATCATATCCCCCCTTAGTTGTCTCTTTTCCAAGGTGAAAAGTCTTAATAATTTCTCATATGGAAGCTGTTCCATACCCATAATTATTTTTGTTGTTCTTTTCCAATTCCAGTATATCTTTTTAGATGGGGTGACTTCGTCTGCATGCAGTATTCAAGATGTGGGCATGCCATAGAAAACATCATATTGCCTCTATATAAATCTATCTTATTATCTATCCTTTCCTAATGATTCCCAACATTCTGTTCACTTTTTTTTGATTGCCACTGAACATTGAGTGGATATTTTCAGACAACTATCCGCAATGACTCCAAGATCCCTTTCCTGAGTGTTAACAGTTAATTTAGTTTATAATCCAGTTTATAATTCCTTATAAAGCATATTTATGTCTAAGAACATATGAACATAGATCTGAATAGGACTTCTGAGCCATCAAGTCCAGTCCCTTGCTGCCACAGGCAACCATGTCATATAATCCCTTTTGTATAAATATAAAACAATGTTGGTAATTGGGTACATCAGATAAAAAACTTTACACAGCTACACTGTAAACAGTATATTTACAATTGAAATGATATGATATCAGAACTCACATCTGGGCCCTGTTTCTTTCTGAAGGTCTCTGGATGTCCTCTAAGTTGGTAAAAAATTCTCACGGGATACATGCATTCATACTCTTGATCTATTCTGACTTTAAAGGTCCAGCTTCTTTTATCCAGTGTCTCATTGCGCAAGTTCTTGCTACTGAGAGTGCACTCCCATCCTTTTTCACTGATGTCTGTTTAATATAATGTCTTTTACATTTAGAGCGACCAGACAGAAAGTGTGAAAAATCAGGACAGGAAGTGGGGGGTAGTAAGAGCCTATATAAGAAAAAGACCCAAAAATCTGGACTGTCCCTATAAAATCGGGACATCTGGTCACCCTATTTACATTATTTAAAATGCAAACATATGAATTAAATAAACCAAACACTGCTAACAAAGCTTACATATGCTTGACAACTTTTGACCAAAATATTGCAAGCTTTCTACATTTACAGGTCATGTGTATAAAATCCCGAGGTCTCAACGCTTGACTACATTAGGGCCTCTTGATGACACTGCACCTGAGCAAACAGTCCTAAAGCCAGTGTGCCTGGTCCTTGGAGAATGACCCCGGTGTAGACAGATTTTCCAGTGACGTAGACCATAGGGGCATAATTGCTGGGGGGAGAGGAGAAGGAGGTGTGGTTAGGGATGTCCTACACCTCAGAAATCTCCAACTGTCATAACAGATCCTTGGAGTCATTGGAGCTAATATTCGTTAGCTCAGCCCTCAGGCTGGCCCAGGATCAGTGGAATGAAAACATTGCTTCATACCACCTGAGCTCTTCCTTTTCTCCTTGCCTCCCAACCTGTAGCTCTGTGCTCTTCGGCCACAGCCAAAGATCTAGGCTGTGTCCCTATTTTGCATTCTGTGCATCACTTTGAAACAGAGCCATACATGGATCATAATCTTTTGTTTTGGAGTGATATATAATCTTTGCTTAAAATTAAATAATATCAGTCCAGGTTTATGGTTATAGTTACAAATGTAACTCAATCATCATTCTTCCCTGTATTCATCTGTATTTAATAGTGCATTCCATCTCTACTCATGTTTGAAAGTATCCCTCATGGCTACTCATCAAAAAACTTAGATGTGATAAATTAGGAAGTCTTTTAGATCGTAGAGCTTTTTGGAATATTAATAATTCTACTTACCAAAATAATTAGTAGAGGCTTTATCAGTTTATTTCCAAAAACTGTACAAATAATGTCTGAGTGATACAAATTGACAGAAATGAATATATGAGCCAAAATTTCCAAACTTGGGTGCCTGAAATTAAATGCCCAAGTTAATATTTAGGCACTGAAATAAGTGGGTACATACTCTACATGCATAGCTCCTATGGACTTTAAAAATATAATCCTTTTGGCCATGGTTTTTTATTCTATCAATGTGCCTAAAATTTGGATACTCTTTGATTGCAGATAGGTGAATTAACACAGTGTTAGATTGTTCTTACACTTTGGGCCTTTTTTTAATGTTTTGATTAATTTTATTTGTAGTTGAGACTGTGGGATAAACACACTAGCCAGATGTTTCTGCTAAAGTAGAGAAATGGGAATGGTATTTTGTTGTTTTATTTCAGATGGACAAGACAAGTCAGATAAAATAAGAAACAATTAAAAAGCCAAAAAACAAAACAACAACAATGATGGTGATTTATCTGTCAGAGCTGTACAAGATACAAAAGAGAAATCCTAGAAATGCTTGGAAGAGCTTGCAGTCTAAGCAAGACAGACACAGAGCAGACAGAATGTTCTAGGAAACCAAGAGAATGGAATAGTTAAGATTCTTTTCAGTTTGTATCATTTACTCACTTCTTGGGAAAGGAAGTGGATCTTCAGAAGGGATTTGATTGGTTTATGCTAGCCTGCCTGATCTCATGCAAAGGAGTATGTTGGTGTCAACAGGGTTATAGCTGGGACTTTGAATGTGGCTGCAGCAATATTGGGTAGTCTATTAATGCCAAGATAGGTACATTAGGAAAAAGCATTAGGCCCGGTCTACGTTACAGAGCTAGGTTGATGCAAGGCAGCTTATACTGACCTAACTATATAAGTGGCCACACTAAAATTTTGCTCCCGTCGACATAACTGCACTGCTATGCCGACTTAATAACTCCACCTCCATGAGAGTCAATGTCGAAAATGTAATTAGGTCGATGCAGTGTCAGTGTAGGCACTGCATTGCTTACATTGACTACTATGGTTTTCAAAAGCTGTCCCACAATGCCTCACAGTGATAGTACAATTGGTACAAGTGCTCCAGGTGAGGACATGCACCGCTGACACAAGGAGCGTAGTGTGGACGCAAAAGCAATGTAATAACTGCTGCGGATGTATGTCGTGGTAAGTTGGGTCAACATAATTTTGTAGTCTCAACGTACTCTTAGATCAGAGGTGGGCAAACTACAGCCATGGGACTGTCCTGTCCAGCCTCTGAGCTCCTGGCTGGGGAGGCTAGGCCCCGGGCCCCCCTCCCCTGCAGCCTCAGCTTGCCACATCGCCAGTGCTCTGGGAAGCAGGGCTGCGAGCTCCTGCCAGACAGTGCGGCAGCGTGACTGGGTCCAGCCGGTAAGGGGGTGAGGGAGCAGGGGGGTTGGATAAGGGGCATGGGATCCTGGGGGGCCTGTCGGGGTGGGAGTGTGGATAGGGATCAGGGCAATCAGGGGAAAGGGAGCAGGGGTGGATGGATGGGACCGAGGTTTAGGGGGGGTTAGAAGACCGGGAATGGGGGGGTTTGATAGACATGGGAGTCCTGGGGGGCCTGTCGGGGTGGGGGTGTGGATAGGGGTCAGGGCAGTCGGGACAGGGAACTAGGGGGGGTTGGATGGGGTCTCCGGGGGGGCAGTTAGGGGCAGGGGGGCCCGGGAAGGGGTGCTCAGGGGACAAGGAGTGGGGGGTTGGATGGGTTGGAGGTTCTGAGGGGGGCAGTCAGAGTGTGAGAAGTGGGAGGGGGCAGATAGGGGGCAGGGGCCAGGGTGTTTTAGGAGGCACAGCCTTCCCTACCTGGCCCTCCATTCAGTTCTGCAATCCTGATGTGGCCTTCCGGCCAAAAAGTTTGCCCACTCCTGCCTTAGATGCTCGCAGATAAGGTCCCATCCACACTACCAGCTGCAACTATGTAGTGCCTGAATCTCTTATGCCATAATTGTATTTGCAATGTAGAAAGACCATTAGTCTTTTGAATTGTGTGTCTGTTATCTTGTCGACCACATTTTACTCCATGTGCCAGCATGTTGCTTTCTACTGCTTCTATGTGCTGCAACTTCATAAGTAAGCTTCTGCGAGGAAAGCTTGGGGCCTCTGTGGATGGCGGTGGCAGCAGCAGCAGTATCACGTGTCCTGTATTTCAGGGAGTCATGGAAGACCTGCTGCTTTGTTGGTTGTCATGGTCCTTTTGTTTTGTTCATTTTTTTTCACTGCTGGTTACACTAATGGATCCGAAGTCATTCTCTATCTTCTGTAATGTAAAATGGGAATACAAATCCAATTTTGAGTAAGTTGGTATGGGCATTTTCTGATGTTCTCAGTCTCTGCTGGCCCAGGGATAGGAAATACTAATTGCCTCTGAACTGATGACTCCACTATGTGAACTGCTAGAGCTGCCAGCCAAGCTGGTGGGACAGCTCTGTGCCCTCTTTCATTGTGGGAAAATCTGCAATCTGTATTGCATTTTCCATTCCACCCAGTGGCATCCCAATCGGACTAATCAGTGTTCTGTTTAGCACTTACCAGGGGTATAGCTTTGCGCTCCTCTGACATTCCGCATGAGCTAATACAACCTAGAGGTTGCATTGTTGTAGGCATTTCACTGCACTCCAATTGCAAAGGCTTTTCAGAATTAAGGTCCTTAAGGAGCATTTATTTAAAATTTCACAGAGTGGTCCTATAGTTTAAGGCCAGAAGGAACCTTTAGATCATAGTCTGACCCTCTGTATATCACAGGTCATTAAATTCCACCCAGATATCCCTGTGTTCAGCCTAATAACTTCAGTTAAATTAAAGCATTTTAGCTCTCAGATGACTAAGCTGTCATGAGCCAGAGGCAGAAAAAAGGAGAGCAAGGTGCCACCAGTTCCCGAGGCCCCTGCAATGGCAGGGGTTTTCCTCATGTGAGATGTTTCTTTAACTGCTTCTGTCTTTGACCCTTTACCCACACTGCAAATGTTACCAATATTTATTTGTGCTGCAGTAGCATCTAGGATCCCTAATGAGCAATCAGGTCCCCACTGTGAGGTGCTGTACGAACATATAAAGAAAAGATGGTCTGTGCCCCAGAGAGTTTGCAATCCAAATGACCATGAACTCTTATCTTCCTGGTGCCCAAATGTGGGGCAGAGACTCAACATCAGAGACAAAAGAAGGGGGAAGGCATTTGGTGACCATAGAGATTATCCCAGGGAAGGATAGCTTTCCACTGGGAGCTGCTGAGGGGATGCCTCCTCCCCCCCACAGTCTTCTGCCTGTGCTCCCTCCCTGGCCAGTGTTGCCAATACTTTGGGCTGCAGGCCTCTAGCGAGGCCCCTAGCAAGGCTGCAGGCCTGCAGGCCCCTAGCGAGGTTGTTGCTGCAACCTAAACTCCTTCCACCATGGGCCCTGCAATCCCATTTGACACCAGAATAGACAACTCATGGGAGGGACACAAAATGGGGCACCAGCTAAAAGAGAGGCACATGATGTCCCCACGTGACTCCTCCCTGCCCCCAGTCCGGGGCCTCTGTGCTCTCCCTGTTCCCTCCACATCCCAAGTTACCCGGGGGGAGGCGGGTGTGTCTGGCCTCCCACTGCACCAGATACCAGTTTCAGGCAAAAGGAGCAGAACGTGGGGCCGCCAGGCAACCCCACGCCAGCTGCTTCATCCAGCATGGCTATACCACCCACAGCCCTGTCCTCTGGTGGGACTGTACAGACCTCAGTAGATGTAGCTACGTGGAAGGGCTGGAGGCGGGACTGGGGTGTTAGCGGTACAGCTGTGCTGGAGGAGCTGCCAGCACGGGGTGCTAGCTCCTGGAAGTGGCGGCCCCACATTCTGCTCCTTTCACTGCTGCGCTTCCCTGCTGAATGTGCCTCCCCCAGGCATCTGAGGAGGGGCATGTGACCCTTCTTGCCCCTCCCAGATGTCTCCTTTCCACAAGGATGCCCTGAAATCTCCACGTCTGGGGACATCCACGTGCTCTGAGATCCTTCCTGTCCTGCAAGTAAAGGAAGGCAGAAGGTTCTAGAAGTGAACCGCTGGCTAGGTAAATGGTGGAGGGGTTTGGGTTTTGTGGGACATTGGTCCACTTTCTCTGGGGAGAGGGGCTGTATAGTTTGGATGGCCTCCCACCTCAGTAGAAGGGGAACCAATCTCTTCAGGGACATGCTGACTAGAGTAGTCAAGAGGGCATTAAACTAATAACAAAAAGGGGAGCATAAAAAGAGGGAGGATATGAGGCCTCATTTAGCAGAGAATCAAGATGCTGAAAACAAATTTAATCAAGGAATCAAAGGACACGAAGACAAGAAATTCTTTAACTGTGTGTACACCAGTGCTTGGAGACTGGGTAACAAACAAGAGAAATTGGATTTACTAATTTATGAGCATAAATTCAAGCTAGTTGGTATTACTGAAACCTGGTGGGATGAGTCGCGTAACTGCAACGTTAAAATCAATGGTTATAACCTATTTAGAAAGGATCAAGCAGGAGAATGGATAGGGGCGGGAATGACACTCTGTGTCAACAATGGCCTTACCTATATCTAAGTCACTGATAACTCAGTAGACAATGATCTGGAATGCTCGTGGATCAATGTCCATAAAGCATAAAATGGGGTATTAGTGGGTGTCTGCTACAGACCACTAAATCCCACTAAGGAAAAGGCTCTTATGATATAGCTGGATATATATAATGCAGTGCCATGGGTAATTTATCATCACTTTTCATCATGTGTTTTGATGGGAGGGGATGGTATAGTTCTCTTTGGAGGGCCTATGGAGCTCAGCATTTCCCCCACAATACATCTGGTTGTCAGGCGGAGGATCTCATTTGGGTTGGGATCATAAGGATAAGGAGGCACAAGCTCTAGTGGAGGGATGGGTGTGGTGCAGTGATTATGTCTTTGACTTGTAAAGCATACTACAATTTCCACTGCTTGGCTCAGAGAGAGAATCATCCAGGGTGAATTCCTGGCCCCCTTTAAGCCTGTGAGAGTTTTCCATTTATTTAAATGGGGTCCAGATGTTGCCCCCTCTGACCAATAGGAAACTGTTCTAAACTCTCATGATTATCTAGATTTGGATTTTCATTTTGGGCCCTAAATGAGAGACAATTGTAAAATATATTGGGTTAGATTATAAAATCTGCCCATGAGTCTAAAATGTATTTACAACAATTTAAACCATACCAATAGCATAGTGGATTCCTGCATTTGGTCTCCTGGACAACGATGTATTTTGGTTATAGTGAATAGCCAGCATGGTAGCTTGACATACGTTATTTGACAATGTCCTAATATTAGAAATGTCTGGTCAACTATTATAAATGTTATAGAGATTTTATGGAATCAGAAACCACTGACTGCATCAAAATTATATTTGCCACCTGTTTTAATTTGGTCCATGGGGCTACAAAGTCTTTTAAATCACCCTTGGTTGTATAAAGAGCTTGATCCTGAGAAGGTGGAAAATCTCCTATGTCCCAATTTTAAAAGCTTGGTACTATAAGATGGCAGAAATTGCTTCAGGTGAGCATCTCACTTACAGGATTAATGGGGGGCAAAGAATTCCTCTTATATGGGAGGAATTTCTCTCTCATATAAAGGAAATCACATACACATCTACCCTGATATAACACAGTCCTCAGGAGCCAAAAAATCTTACCGCATTATAGGTGAAACCGCACTATATCAAACTTGCTTTGATCTGCTGGAGCATGCAGCCTCGCTTCTCCCCCCCACCCTGAGCGCTGCTTTACCGCAATGTATCCAAATGCGTGTTATATCAGGTCCTGTTATATTGGGGTAGAGGTGTATTTGCAAACAAGAAGGATGTGAGATTGATAGGAAGACATCATGGGAAGGCGAATGATGTGTGTGTAATTTTGTAGCATTGTTTCAAAACCAATAGAGATAATATAAAATAATCAAAACATATATTGTATTACTGATGCTCTTTTAAGCTGGTCACTGTGCGGACAACATAGTGATGAGCTTGGTATAAATGCCTAGATAGTCGCAGTAACAAATGGCTGCATTTCATACAAACAGATGTATTCTGCAATATTAGCTAAAATGGACAGAAGCCCAGCCATCATCACATACCAACATATAACGTAATCTCAGTGCAGCACTAACAAAACAAATAGTAATTGTAAGGCATGAGTTGTTTGGGTTTGCATTTAGTACATCTTGATTTGATAGTAACCATTTTAAAGTCTGGAAGAATTTTGCACTCACTAGGTGATTTTACAAGAAAAGAGAAGCGCTTATCAGCAAAGGTTAATGTAGCTGTCAGTGCATGAGAACCCTATGGGTAGAAAGAGTCTCATCTGGCTGGTTTTTAAAGGGCAATGGGCATCACTGTAAAAAAGGATTTTTTTTTCCCATTTCTAGAAGCCTTTCACATGGTCCAAGCGAGTTTCATGCCACATCACTGGCTGCTATTTGTAGTTACATTTACTACATTTTCATGATTGTAAATGCTTTGTTTCTCCTTGTCTGCACTTTTAAAATGTATAAACTGTTGGTGTCCAAACTAAATAATCTACATTTTATTTCAGTGTAAGAGAAATCTATCTTTGGTACTTACCTGGCCCCTATTATCGGAGTATCTGAGCACCTCATTATCTTTAATGTATTTATCTTCACAATGCCCTGTGTAGTAGGGGAGGGTTGTTATCTACATTTTACAAATGGGACACTGAGGTGCAGAGAGGCTACATGACTTGACCAGGGTCCCAAAAGAAGTCTGGGGCACAACAGGGACTTGAATCCCAGGTCTCTGTAGTTTTCAAACTAGCACCCTAACCTCTGGCCCATCCTTAGTAAACCAAAGCTAGAAGTTCATATGGTTACATGTATAAACCAGTGTACAACAATTCTGATAAAGGCTTGCCTACATCAGACTTTCTTCCTTAAAACCAACCTTCCCTTGCTACCACCCATACAGCTCCATGTCTCACAGCAACAGCAGGAGCACTGGAAGAGACAGGTCAGCAGTGTCTTTACCACAATATCATCTACAACTGCTCTGCACAGAGTTAATTGCACAGCAATGAAAACTCTGGAGGCTGCTCTACACGAGTGCTCCCACCATCAGTACCACCAGTGGAGCTAAATGGTTGGAAGTAGCTGTGGGAAATGTTATTTAAAAAAAAAAAAGTCTAGTGTAGATGCAGCCTTATAGGACAGATTAAGTTCTGGGCTAGCTCAGATGCAAACCCTCTCTCCCCAGTGGTGGAAATCTGTTTTGAGGGGGGTTGTAGTGACAGAACACATCCTCAGTCACCTCTCTACCAGGACCCATTGTTGGCTAGTAAAACTCTCATTATTAGTGATGGGAATGTAGCTTGAGTAGCCAGGGAATACCCAGGAATATGATACATGAAACAGGTCACCAAGGAAAAGATTAAATCTGATCCAAAATTTTAACAGATTTCCAGGTAATGTCCATGCTTTATTTCCCATTGGTTGCAAGAAGACGGAGTAGTCCAGTGGTTCTCAAACTTTTGTACTGGTGACCCCTTTCATATAGCAAGCCTCTGAGTGCAACCCCCACCTTATAAATTAAAAACACTTTTTAATATATTTAACACCATTATAAATGCTGGAGGCAAAGTGGTTTTGGGGTGAATGCTGACAGCTCGTGACCCCCCATGTAATAACTTTATGACCCCCTGAAGGGTCCCGACTCCCAATTTAAGAACCTCTGGAGTAGTCCAATGTGAAGTATTATTGCAGACTATATTTTGTTCATGCTTAGGATCTCTAATTTAGGAATTTAATTAAGTTTTTCCAAAGAGTTTCCAGAACACAAAACATTTCATTCCATATGTTTTGGTAAAAAGATATGTAGTGATAGAAACACTAACAGGCTTGTTGTGGTAATGGTTTCAGTGATAAGGAAACCTGTCAACTAGAAACTGGAAGGGAGGACATTAAATCATTTGATACAGTCCACAAAATGGGCTTCAAATTGCAACTGCTCTTATTTACTACTGAAGTGGACCAGATTTGAGCCAAAGACTCAAAGGCAAATGTCAAACTTAGTTACTATGGTGAATGGAATCTTAGAAGTACCTTGGATAGACAGACTGGGTAGGTTCCACATTGCACAACAGAGATAGAGGGCTTGTCTGGGCTGGACTCCAGCCCCTTTGCATTGCCACCCAGGGGCTGGAAAGCCATCATTTATCTTTTTGGGGATTCCCCTGGTACGGCAGAGACTCCAGCTGACATAAAGCCAAAGTAGGTGGTTTCCATGACACCCCCATGCAGCACCCAGGCTTGGGGTGTATTTGGAATGAGGGGGAATGTACAGTGGCTGTTGCACTTTGGTAGTTCCCAGCTAGCCTGTCAAATGGCTGTTGGCCCTTTAAAAGCAGATGAGTTTCAGCTCCACCTGTGACACAGTTAGGGTAACCAGATAGCAACTGTGAAAAAACGGGATAGGGGTGGGGGGTAATAGGCACCTATATAAGAAAAAGTCCCCAAAAGTGGGACTGTCCCTATAAAAACAGGACATCTGGTCACCCTAGACACAGCTAACTCTCCTCCCCAGATGGGGAAAATGAGGGGCATGTGATATGACTGACAGGTCATATGACTCACTCAGCCTTCTAGGGTGGATAGGAAGAGGGCTGGGGAGGAATAGTCAGTGGTGGTGGAGCTGCTACCATTTCATATCAAGAACAAGTGTGTGCCTGTAGGAGACCTTGGTAGGGGAAGTCTGTTTCCCTGTGGTGTGATCTGATCTCCAAACTGTGGAGGGACGCGGGAAGACCACACTGCAGTAAAGATGCTGTGGAGGAAGAACTATTAAAAATATTTTGTTTTGAGTCTCACTTGTTTGGAAACACTTTGTTGCCAGTCTGGGTGGAATGAAATGAGAACAACTGGAGAGCCACTTGAAACTGTATAAGGACTTAATAAATTGGAGCACAGAACAGGAATCTTGTTTTTTTGAATACCTTGAACTGTGTGGAGTTCTTAAGGAGCCCTGAGCGGAAGGAAACTGAGATGGGGTGCTCTAGGACTATCCCAGGCTACAGGGGGCGTTATATGGACAGCTGGCACACTTTAGAGCAACCCCCGGGCCAAGATAGGAGAAATACTCCTTTTGTAGAATCATAGAACTGGAAAGGACCTTGAGAGGTCATGTAGTCCAGTCCCCTGCTCTCAGAGCAGGACTAAGTATTATCTAGACCATCCCTGACAGGAATTTGTCCAACCTGCTCTTAAAAATCCCCAATGATGGAGATTCCACAACCTCCCTAGGCAATTTATTCCAGTGCTTAACCACTCTGACAGTAGGGAAGTTTTTCCTAATGTCCAACCTAAACCACCCTTGCTGCAATTTAAGCTCATTGCTTCTTGTCCTCTCCTCAGAGGTTAAGAGGAACAATTTTTCTCCTCCTTGTAACAATCTTTTGTTCTTGAAAACCGTTATCCTGTCCCCTCTGTCGTCTCTTCTCCAGACTAAACAAACCCAATTTTACCTCATAGGCCATGTTTTCTAGACCTTTTCTCATTTTTGTTTCTCCAATTTGTCCGCATCTTTTCAGGAATGTGGTGCCCAGAACTGTACACTGGGGAATTTTTTTCAAGTTTAGGTTTTATTAACTATATCTTCTATTGTCAGCTAATGGAAAACATCTGAACAAGAGGCCTGCAGTTCCTTATCGTTATAGCAAAGGAGGAGTAATGGCAGCACTGGCTGATACTTGTTTTGTTCCATTTGAAAAATTCTTGTTAGTGTTGTGTGGGTTTTGTTGTTTTTTTTTTTTTGTTAACGTACGCTTGGTTTTACTCACCATTTAACTAGAGCCGTGGCTGAACTACACCCCTGGATGTGATCACATCAAATTTTGGCAAACTTTTGTCATAGCTCTATCAGGGAGCATCAGTATCAGTGCTTCGGCCATCAGTGATGGTTCTCGTGGATGCCATAGCTGAGCACTGTGCACCAGCATTGGCAGAGAGTAGCCATACTCGACTTGTTGATGGCCAACTTAACCTTCAACAATGAGACTTCAATCCTGATGAAGCGTGGAAAGCTGAACGGAGTTCACAAGAAGTCACAAACAAACCGACCCGATGCAGAAGATTCCTGGCTTTGAGCTTCCGTGAAACTTATAGGTGACCTTAAACCACATCGGCACAAACCATGGCAAATGCAGATACTTGCTGCACAAATGGAAAACTTAAAAACTTTCCACTGTGCGACTGTGGTCACCCAGAACAGACCATGGAGCATATAATGACTTAATGCCTGATACACAAATATGAAGGAGGCATCAGTGATACACCCTGCTACTCCTGATGCAATTATCTGGCTTAACCACCTAAATGTAAAATTATAGTTATTGCTCTACATCTACATCAGCCGTACAAAGAAGAATTATAGAAGCTATTTGTTCTGGTAAATGAGCTTTTTCACCTTCCACCTTTATTCCTCTTATTATTCCTCTTACATAGTAAGGCCTATCTTATTTTGTTGTAGATCATTGTTAGGCAGGGGAAAGTTTGTTTGCACAGTTCAGTGAGCATGTATTTTGGTCTGTTTCTTGTTGTAGAAAAACTTTATAGTTATACATAATTAGGCTTGGAAAGATTAGATTTTTATTGGTAAATGCCAGTAAGCCTCAATTTCTCCCTCCATACACAAACCGACAAATATTTCTATTGACTAATAATAGAAATTTACAGATAGGCAAAGCAAGAAAAATGCTGTTTTGAGAACTTATTAGAGTTTGATTTAAGGAAAATTACTGTGTATATTTTGACAATATATTGAGAATTTGTATTTTGAAAGGTTAAAGCTTTAACTTTTTGTATCTCGTCTGTCACTAAGTAGCTATTGTGGTCCCCACCATAACTTCCTGCAATTGTAAAAATTTAAATTGACATTATCCATCAGAATGACAAAAAAATTGAATTTTGCCAAGAAAGCAGGCATATGTAACATAAAATCACTAAGCCACTTTTTAAAAGACTTGCACTTTAATCTCTTTATTTTTTACTTGCAAACAGACTAACTAAAACCCCCACATGTCCCCTCTCAGCCTTCTCTTCTCCAGACTAAACAAACCCAATTTTCCCTCATAGGCTCTTTTCTAGACCTTTAATCATTTTTGTTGATTGCAATAGACAACATAATTAATAGAGGGGTTATGTATTATTCCATTCCTTTTAGCTGGTGGGGGAGGGATGCCACTCACTGTTTGTGCACATCTCCATACATTTTTGTCACTATCTGAGCTGATAAGAGAATAACATTGCTATATAAGCATTACCTGCAAGGAATATTATTCCCCCCACCCCGCAATATCCTCAGGCTCCTCGAGCCTCATGTCTGGGAAGTCCTCCTATGGAGGTGGCAATTTATGTGAAGCAAAAAGATACTGAAGATCTGCAAAACTATGGTCTCTGTCCTGCCAGAACATATGCAGAAGCATAAGAATGGCAGGTACGAAAGTGGATAATCAGGCCACAAGCATGCACCAGGCAGGGATGTTGGATTCCCTGCCATGATACACAGGAATACACAAAAGCTATACTGATTTACACCAGCTAGAAGTCTGTCCCAGTGTCTTGTACAAAAATGTACTGTGACACAGAGCACAGAAATATGCTACCGGAAGGGTTTTGCTAAAGCAGTCGGAGCTGCATCATGACAGAGTTGCAGACATGGCTGACACACACAGCTCCACTAGCAATGAGCACTCTGGTCATGAACACAACAGCAGTAAATAGCATCTGCAGCATAATGAACCATTTTACCATACCTTGAGACAACAGGATTGCTCTTTCACTGAACCTCCTCTCAGAGCACCTGTGCTGGATTTTGGGCCTACTGCCAAGATTTGGCCCTTGCTCTTTTTCCTTAAAAATCAAAATAGACATTAATATCAGGCTTTTTTAAGACCTACCTCTTATATAGCACTCTTAATCAGTAGCTCTAAAAGTGCTTCACAAGGCAGGTCAGTATCATTATCCCCATTTTACAGATGTAATTCTTTCTTCTTAAAGATTCAAGATGCCATAATATCAGAGGGGTAGCCGTGTTAGTCTGGATCTGTAAAAGCAGCAAAAATCCTGTGGCACCTTATAGACTAACAGACATTTTGGAGCATAAGCTTTCGTGGGTGAATACCCACTTCGTCAGATGCGTGTAGTGGAAATTTCCAGGGGCAGGTATATATGTTGATGGATTTCCACTCCATATGGCTAAATGCAGTGCCTTTCTGGTGTCAAGTATCAGAGGGGTAGCCATGTTAGTCTGGATCTGTAAAAGCAGCAAAGAATCCTGTTACAGATCCAGACTAACACGGCTACCCCTCTGATAGTTGACACCATGCAAGGCACTGCATTTAGCCGTATGGAGTGGAAATCCATCAACATGTATACCTGCCCCTGGAAATTTCCACTACATGCATCTGACGAAGTGGGCACTCACCCAGGAAAGCTCATGCTCCAAAATGTCTGTTAGTCTGTAAGGTGCCACAGGATTCCAAGATGCCATAAGAGTGTCAGTAGTGCATATTCCACCGTCTTCATTTAGGCCCTGAGTCAACAATGCTCTTACACAGCTCCTTAACTTCAGTGGGACTACTCGTGTGTTTAAAAATCAACAATTTTTTTTTAAATAAAAAATCAATTTTTTAAATTGGATTGTTTTGATAAAATGCTTTTTGAGGGAAAAAACCTATCTAAAGATAGTTTTAATTAAGATACCTTATAGCTCAAAGATATCTCATCATGGAATAGGGATTATAAATTCTAATTATATAGTATGAGACAATGTATTCACATAATGTTTAAGAAAAGTTTTGTAAACGAGTTCCAATAGTTCATGGATTAGGGACCCCAATTTTATGGGGTTCCAGGGGCTTCTGTATAGATTATTCAGGTTAATCTTTCTATCCACTCAATGGGACTCAGTGCTCAGTGTAGAAGATACCATCAGAGATGCTTAGTTTTGCAGTTCTCAAATTGGATTTGTGTCTCCAGAGGTAACATGCTTGTTAACAGCAAAAAAAAAAAATTTAAATAAATAAATATACAGAGGTGAGAAATAAGAGTCCTCAACCCTATTGTCCCTCTGCAAATTTGTGTACAGAGTCAATCCCCTACCTCTCTCTAAAAGTGCAAAGTTTCAAAAAGTTCAATGAATAGAACATTGTTGGGGGTGTGTCAAGGTTTTTTCCCCACTCTGAACTTTAGGGTACAGATGTGGGGGACCTGCATGGACTCTTCTAAGCTTAATTACTAGCTTAGATCTGGTAACACTGCCACCACCCAGAATTTCAGTGTCTGGGGCACTTTCTTTCCCCCCAAAACTTTCCCCTCCCTGGCTTGCCTTGAGGGACTTCACCAATTCCCTGATGAACACAGATCCAAACCCCTTGGATCTTAAAACAAGGAGAAATTTACCATTCCCCTCTTTTCCCCCCACCAATCCCTGGTGAGTTCAGATCCAATCCCCTTGGATCTTAAAAACAAGGAAAAAATCAATCAGGTTCTTAAAAAGTAACCTTTAATTAAAGACAGAAAAGGTAAAAAGTATCTCTGTAAAATTAGGATGGAAAATGCTTTACATGGTTCCTATAGACCAGATTCCTATAGACCAGAGGGCCCCCCCCAGCCTTAGGTTCAAAGTTACAGCAAACAGAGGTAAAATCCTTCCAGCAAAAAGAAACATTTACAAGTTGAGAAAACAAACATAAGACTAACACGCCTTGCCTGGCTAATTACTTACAAGTTTGAAACATGAGAGACTGATTCAGAAAGATTTGGAGAGCCTGGATTGATGTCCCGTCCCTCTCAGTCCCGAGAACGAACAACAACAACTCAAAGAGAACAAACAAAAGACTTCCCTCCACCAAGATTTGAAAGTATCTTGTCCCCCTACTGGTCCTCTGGTCAGGTGTCAGCCAGGTTTACTGAGCTTCTTAACCCTTTACAGGTAAAAGAGACATTAACCCTTAACTATCTGTTTATGACAGGGTGGGATAGATCTGGACAAGGAGAAGAAGTCTGGAGATAAATGTGAGAAGGGAGGGACAGGCAGTAGAAACAAAACTGAAACAGTTTGAGCAGCATATTCCAAGAAGTCTTGAGGTCTTTCTGAGCATAGCCTTCATTGATTTGAGATCTACCATACCATTCTCTCACTAGAAGGAAAACCAGTTTAGGAATATTTTAATAAAGTTCCTCTACCTGTGGGTAAGACAGGCATGTGTGCAAAATGCAAATAGTGCAACAAAGAAATGCAAGGCATGGTTGCCCAAATGAAACATCATCATGAGAAGTGTTCCCAGGGTCAGCCTTAGGATTTATGGTGCCCTAGGTGAGATTATTAAACTGGTGCTCCTGTGCCTGATCTGCTCTTAGCAACACAAACATAAGCTTATAGTATTGGAAAACTTGCCACATACACATTATTAAAACCAGTTTAACTTAATTAAGCACACTGTAATGTTGATGGACTAGCACTAAAGAAGCAGCACTATAGAATGATGCAAATAATATTTTTTTTAATTTATCAAAATTTTATTGGAAATTTATATGAAGAGGTATTGAAACAAAGATTTGTTTTTAATTAAAAGCAATCTTTCTGGCTTTTTTGGCTGCAAAATCAGTAATAATGTCATCGTATGACAAAGACAAAGTCGTGTCTTGTTCGATCGCAAGAATAGCAAGACCAGTCAAGCGTTCCTGACTCATTGTAGAGCGGAGATAATTTTTAATGAGCTTTAGTTTTGAGAAACTCCGTTCTCCTGATGCTACTGTTACAGGAATTGTCAGTAGAATACGAGTGGCAATGTACACATTAGGATATATGTCAACAAGTTTGCGGGTATGAATAAACTGTACAATGTCCATCACCGATTTTGCATGTGGCAACATTGATGACAGTGTACTCAATTCTTCGTACAGTTCAAGTCCATTTAAATCAAAATTATCACTGTGCTTCAGGAGGCTCTCTAGATTCTTGCACTTTGTCATTAGTTGCTCTTGTTTTCCTATTTCGTTGAATGTAGTTATGTCATACAAAAATCCAAACTGTTCATGGTGTACTTGCAAGGTATTAAACCTTTCATCAACAGCAGATACTGATTTATCCATCACAACATTAAAAAATTCAACCTCAAATTTCTTTTCTGGATCGTCTATGGGCATGATCTGCTATACAGATTCTTCATAAAGAAGTGTTCCTGGCCTTTTAAACTCATATTAACTATGTATTTACTTTATGAAAGTTGGAGAAAACGTGAAAACGTAAAACATTGGCTGCCCAAATTCTGGGCTGGCAAAAGTCATACTGACTCACAGAGGGAAAAAAAATCAGGAGAATCTTAGTACAATATATGGTCACTCTATACCAGGGGTCGGCAACCTTTCAGAAGTGGTGTGCCAAGTTCACTGTAATTTAAGGTTTCTCATGCCAGTAATACATTTTAATGTTTGTAGAAGGTTTCTCTCTATGTCTGTATTATATAAATAAACTATTGTTATTATCTGAGGTCTTGGCCACCGGTCCTGCTCAGGCCACTGCCAGCTGAGTAAATGAAACCCCAAACCGGCAGCGGGCTGGTGGCTGGAACCCTAGACAAGGATCCCAGGCCCTGCTCAGCCCGCTGCTGATCTGGGGTTCTGACCACCAACTCCTGCCAGCCAGGATCCCAGCCGCCAACCCCCCCTCAGCCCACTACCAGCCTGGGATTCTGCTCACCCAGGCTGGCAGGAGGAAGAGTGGGGCTGGCGGCTGAGCTTCTGACTGGCAAGGGGCCGGCAGCCGGAACCCCGGAGTAGCAGTAGACTGAGTGCTGCTGGCGCAGCAGACAGAGCCACTCAACCTCCCACCGGCCCTGCTCAGCCCGCCACCAGCCCACTCAGCCCACTGCCGGCTGAGTGAATGGAACCCCAGGTTGAGTGGTTCAACTGGCCTGCTCAGCCCACTGCCAGCCTGGGGTTCCTTGGGGGTCCCTAGGCCAGCAGTAGGTGCTGAGTGGGGCCAATGGCTGGTATTCCAGCTTGGCAATAGGGCAGCAGCCGGAACCCCAGAGCAGTGATGGGCTGAGCCGCTCAGCCTGCTGCTGCATACCATCAAAAATCAGCTCACCTGCCACCTTTGACACGTGTGCCGTAGGTTGCCGACCCCTGCTTTATACACTAGTAAGGAGATGAGCATATTACAGTTGTTGGAGGGCTCTTATCAGGAGTAACAGGCTATAGGAAAGTCAGTCAACATTTTTTGTTTCTCTGATGAAAACTGACCCACTCCCTGCCTCAAACCAAACTTGTCACTAATAATTGTCAACAACTTAATTTTCTGTTTTTGGCTAAGATATTGATTTTAAAAAAAAATATTGAAATTGGATTCAGGATTGTTAGCAAGAATTTTTGGCAAACAAAGTTGTTAAATGACAATGTAAATGGCAACACAGTACTGCTTTCATGTTTGGCTCACCCCCCAGCCTGCTGGTCCAACAGCTGCAGTAGAGGAGATAGGTGGAAAACTGCAGGACCCCAAAATCCACCTCTTGGGGTGCAGAGTGGCAACAGCAGCAGCAAACCCTCAGGTCCAATCACACGCCAATGGGCACCGCCGCCAGCCCAACAGACCATGGTGAAGTTAGCACAGCATCTGATCTCAGGGATGGGGCACCCACGGAGCCACAGCAGCTCATCCTGCCCTGTGCAGCTCCCCCCGGATGAGATGGATCGCTGGCAGCTGCCAGCCCGGGGGAGAGGCGCTCCCCAGCTAGGGTGGCCAGATCCAGATGTCCTGATTTTATAGGGCCAGCCCCGATATTTGGGGCTTTGTCTTATATAGGCACCAATTACCCCCACCTAGCGTGACCAGACAGAAAGTGTGTAAAATCAGGACAGGGATGGGTGGGGGGGTAAAAGGAGCCTATATAAGAAAAAGACCCCAAAATTGGGACTGTCCCTATAAAATAGGGATATCTGCTCACCCTACCCCAATCCCCTATCCTGATTTTTCACACATCTGGCTAACCCCAGCCAAGCCCTGTGTGACATTCCAATTCTGGCTGCCTACGGAGGAAGTGAGTTACTTTCACTTTCATTCCTCAGCACGCAGCCAGCCTCCCCTCCTCCCCCAGCACCTCACCCAACCCAGCCCTGACGGAGGGGAGGGAGGAGAGAGAGAGGGGTGCTCCTGGGGAGGAGGGAGAAAGGAGAGGGTGCTCCGTGGGGTGGAGGGGAGGTGAGCTCCTTTCCCAATCCCTACCCCCTCCCCAGAGACCCCAGCAGCCAATCCCATTCCTCAGACTGTGCTGTATTCGGCTCTCTCTAGGACCCAGCAGCCCTGCTTCTACACTGTCTGGGCTGCCTGCAACGTGGTGCCCCCAGGGAGAATGAGGCCCTATGCGGCTGCCATGAGTGTTCCTTCTCAGGAGGAAGCTGCATTGAAGATGGTGAAAGGAACATGTCTGAACATGCAGGATCTTCAGGTTGGTAAACTTTTTTTATTTCATACTTCTTTCTTAAGGACTGCCTGTCTTCCTTCTGGACTATTCTTGAATTTCCATGTTTGAGCAAAAAATATAGTTGTTACCCTATGGTACTATCAATTTAGATGCAGTTGTGATAAAAAATAAATATCTGAAATAGGCAGATCTCCTTTTACAATTTCACCTCTAAAGTAATACTGACTGTCAGTGAATGCAATTAGTAATACTAAATGAGCAGTATGGTAATGACTAAATAATTGCATTGACTTATTTTGAGAATCCATCCTCAACATACAGGATTCTGAAGACTATCCACCTTCAAGATCACCATCATTTTCTATAGTTTCAGGGTTATCTGTCAATGATAGTGTTTCAGTCACATCGTGCATGTCACATAGCTACAGTATATCACCCGTAGTAGCGCAAAAACAAACAAACAAAAATAAACCCTCCATCATCCAGAAACAACCATAGGTAAGTTTGTGATAAGAATCAGCAGATTACAAAAAGAGGTAGTTGATGAAAAAATTGCCCAGTTTGTTTATGCAACAAACTTTCCTTTTCATATGACTGAGAACCCACACTTCATTAACATTGTTCAGTCATTAAGACCAGGATACAGTCCACCCAACAGAGCAGATGTTGCAGGCAAATTGCTGGATAAAGTGTATGAAAGAGAAATTGAGAAGTGTGCTAAAGGTCTACAGGGTGAAATTGTTAACCTGAATCTTGATGGATGGAGCAGTATCCACAATGATCCTGTTGTATGTGCTTGTGTGACTTTTTGGCCTTTTCCTGTCTCAACATCGGGGTAAGCACTGACCAGCCCACTCGATGCGTATTTTCCAACGGCTCAAAGCCGTTCCTTCTTGCTGGCCAAGAAGGGTGGCCGACAGGATGGAGAAGACAGTCTTGAGGGTCAGGTGGTTTATCCTTCCATTCTTTGACCTGTGAAGAATGAAAACATTTCTGCCAGGGTTTCCCATTTTTCACATTCAGGATTTTTATCTGACAAACACTGGGGCTGGCCCAATTCACAGTAGAGCTATAGCCATCCCAAGTGTGTGTAAAGAGCTGCTTAGCAGCGACAGAGCCGGTGGTGTTTTTAGTAGGGATGGCTTAGTGGATTCATACACAGTTGAGAAACTTTGGCAGTTGGAAACTGAACTAAATTCCTCAGCACCTACACTGTTGCTTGCTATGGGCAATGATTCATACTCAGCTAACTCAATCAGCTCACTTCCACAACCTTCAGCTGCAGCAAACTGCTTGCAAAAGTTAGCATGAGGTTTTACTTCTTCAGGAGCGCTTTTAGGCAACAATTCATTCTCCCTAGAAATTTTGTCCTTTCCCTTTTCAGCTAGGGGTTGCTCTACAGAAACATCTTTCTGGGTTTCAGTTGAGTCCCGAACGACTTCTGAGACAACTGACATATTCTCAATCAGCATAAGCTGATGGCACATTCTGTCTGCTTGGAGACAAATTCTCCCCCAACAGATAAACTGCCATTCCCAATATTCACAAGGTTTGGAATTTCCTCCACTTTGTTCCCAGACAAACTTTTGGAGATTAGGGTAGCTCCCTCCATGGTCAAATCATTATCCCCAATGGACACAGGCTTAGGAACACTTCCTTCCTGGGTTTCAGTTTAGTCCAGAACCACATCTGGCACAACTGACAAATCCTCAGTCAGCATAAACTCAGAGGTATTTTCTGCCTGTTTCACAGACAACACACTGGAGACATTTTTTCCACCAGCAGTGAAACTGCTTTTTTGACTAAACAAACAGTTTGAACTTCCCTCCCCCTTGTCACAGACCACATGACTTTTCACAGACAAACACTGGGAGATTGGGATGGCTTTCTTAACAGGCAAATCGCCACTCCCAAGAGACAAATCATGGGAGACATTTTCTTCCTCATACCCATTGAGCTGAACCTGCCTAATGGTGGGTCTCCCTTTGGAGATCCTATCCACTAGCAATTGGGCTAACATCCCTGGGTTCCCCACTGTAGCCCTCACAGTGGGTCTCCTCCATACGTCGCATTGACGTCTTGCAATCAGCTGGGGAGGCTCATGGGGAACCGGGCACCCCTACTGATTGTCAGACTCCCAGAGCCTCCACTCAGAAAAGGGGGCAGGGATCTGGCTTTGACAGGGAGTGGGCGTGGGGGAAGCACTTTGTACCGGGGCAGTGGGTTGTGGGGGAGCTTCCTGCATTAACTCCGTTCTCCGCATGACCTGAGACAAAGCATTAATCAGGATGCTGAGGGGCTGGCGATCATATTTTCCCATATCCTCCCCTAAATTCACCATCTCCTTCCAAATCATGTTCCTAAGGGTCTCCTTGGGTCGGCGCTGCCCAGGGTTGTGGGAGGTAGGGGAATTAAGATTGGGAGGGTGCCTGGCAGAGTGAGGACTATTATTTGTAAATGTGATAGCCTGCACGGGCTCTGAGGTAGTTTTTTTGCTGACTTGTCTTTTCAAGACCCCAGTTTCTCGCAGCAAATCTCCTGCCTGTTTGATTTTTGTCACTAGTTCACTCCAGGTTAGGTGTTCTAAATCTACAGTCCCCATGGTCATTTTTGTCCTTACAGAAACGATACATCAGGAAATGTACACACAGCAGAATACTTACAAGAAGTAGCAGTAAAAGCTATAACAAACTGTGGGAGAAAAAATTCAAATGTCTAGTACGCAGCTTGGTCACAGACAATGCTGCAAATGTATCCAAGATGAGAAGAAATTATTTAGACGAGAGTGAAAAGAGGCCCAAGCTAATTACATAAGCTGCAGTGCTCATTTGATGCACCTCCTAGCCAAAGACTTTGGTGTTCCAGAAATAAAGGCTAATGTTGTTGAAATTACAAAATACTTCTGCAACAACCACTTTGCAGCAGCTGCTCTGAAAAATGTGGGAAGAACCAAGTTAACTCTCCCACAAGACGTGCGATGGAACTCAGTAGTGGACTGTTTTGAGCACTGTATCAAGAACTGGCCTAATCTGATGACAGTTTGTGAACAAAATTGTGAAAAAATAGATGGCGCCGTCACAGCCCAAGTTCTCAACATTGGGTTTAAGAGAAATGTTGAACACATGCCAAGTCCCCTGAAGCCCATTTCTGTAGCCTTGAACAAAATGCAGGGAAATAGCTGTTTTATTGCTCATGCTGTTGAAATTTGGAAGGAACTGAGTGAGATCTTAAAAAAGAGAAATATGCAATAACAGAGTTAAACTACAAGCATTAAAAAAATGAATGGGACAAGCACTATCTCCAGCTCATTTTCTTGTAAATATTCTCAATACTTGGTACCAGGGTCAAACCTTAGCCAACTCCTCTTCTTCAGCAGTTATGACATGGACATCCAGCAATCATCCCTCCATAATGCCAACTATAATAAACTTCAGAGCTAAGGCTGAACCATTCAAGGAATATATGTTTGCTGATGATGTTTTAAAGAAAGTCACACTGGTGGAAGTCACTTAAGCACTTGGATTCAGAGACTGCTGAAGTGGTGATCTCACTTTTAACAGCAGTAGCTTCTTCTGTAGGTGTAGAAAGAATATTTTCATCCTTTGGACTAATTCATTCCAAACTGAGAACTCGTTTGGGACCTGAAAAAGCAGGAAAGCTTGTTTTCTTTTCCAGATTATAAACAAACAGGAAAATGAAGGTGAAGATGGCTGAGTTAGCTGCAGAAGCCAATATTTTAAGTTTCTCCCACAGTTGATTTAATTTTTTTAAATATTTCTTTTAACTATATTAGTTCAAAACAATTTTAACAAAAACAAACCTCATTTAAAATATATTGAATATTTAAATTAAAAAATTAATATGCTTGTTTTGTTAAAATATTATGTATGTTGAAGAAAAATACATACTGTTGTTTTAGTTAAATAAAACTATTTAAATGTCTGTCTGGTGCTGTTCTCTTCCTAATATAGCATGGCAAGAAAATCCTCCAAATATTAATGATTAACCTATTGAATTGGAGATAGTTCACCTCCCAATGACTTCATAAATATCTGCTTCAATAACCTTCGGTAAACGAAATAACCGAACAATCATTCATTTTCTGACATAGCTGTAAAACTAATCTGAAAAGTTTTCAAAATAAATCATTTAAAAATGTATAGTATGAAAATGAAACCTGCATCTATCTGAGTTGTGAAGAATATGTATTAAGGTTATAACAACCAACAAGAATGCACTTTTTTATATAGAAATCCATGATTAAATCAAATCCACCCTGATTTAAAGTCAACAGGACTTCAGCTCCTGCTTAAAGTTAAGTGCCTAAATGTGTTGCTGAATCGAGCTCTGGGTGATGCTTAAAGAAGAAGAAATCTGTTCATTGTAGGCAGTTTTGCAACACTTTTCTAGCATATTTTCAGGACTTCTTATGTCTTTTCAGTTGTTTATGTAGACTGCTAAAATCTAACAGGATCCCTGTGGTATGATGGAATAAATGACCAACTTCTACGTTATCCGATCACATTAGACTAAAATTAATTCTTTGCCTCATTCTCATTTGTATGTTTTTATAAATATTGCCTTACCTTAGTAAACAAAGGAAACATAATGCTCAGGAAATAAATGACAGCAGGGGTAAGAGAGATCAGACATAGTGTGAGCAGGCAGGGCTTAATCTTCCACAAGAATTTGTGTCAATGTATTTAATTCCTGACTGTTATCTATTCCAGTGCTGAGGTTTACAGTCTGACTGCTAATACTGGATAAATATCTACTGGAAAAGCTCATTTTCTTTTGATCTAAGCCACACTTGAACATTGAGGTACCAAGCAAATTCAGGTCCCATTCAATTTTGAGTGCTGTAAATGCACTGTGAATGTGGGCCAATATTCCATCCGCCCACTGAACTGTAATTTTTTTTAACACATTCAAAAGTGGCCACTTGGTTACAGTCACACATAAGGCTATAGCAGGGCTGCCAATAAAACCTAGCTATGTTGACTCCAAGTCATGTGGTTTATCCATTAGACCACATGTCCATTAAACCAAAATGTCTTCATTTAAAAATAAATAATTCAGAACGGAGCTCTTCCCTAATCTAGCTTATGCCATTTTGCAATGCTGAACAAACACTTACAATACTTAACATTTGGAAATTAGCTGCTGTCTATGCACTGCATTTCATTTTTGTTACACGTTCGGTATGTTGCATAGCGGCCATAATAAGCCATGTGCTGTCATAAATCTTAGTATTATACAGTAAGCTTTGTTACAGCAACCCTTTATTTGCATATTAAGTGTTTTTATTATACTAATTTACATTACAACAGTAACTAATGTGTTTTTTAAAAAGCTATTAAAACCTGAAACACGAATCCAATTTTTAACCACAAAATGGAAAAAATCGATGCAAACCAGTTGTGCTTCCAAAACCTGGGACTGGATAATTGCATATCTAATTACTCATTTATACATGCAAATAAAAGGTTTTGCAGGTATGATGGATGAGATGGCGTGTTTGTCATGGATGAAAACTTGTCTTTAAAACACAAACATAACTGCACAACAGCAAGAGAATTCTGAGTTAAGACTACCACACATTACTGTTGTCCACACACATGCATAGCTCTCATTGGCATTGGCAATAGTTACACATATATGGAGAAGGGACAAAATCTCATTAAATGCTGTAGTGCTTATGGTCTTCTGACAGGGTCTCTCAAACCAAGCAGCAATCTTATACTCCGTATGCACTATATACTAATACTTTGGTATCAAAGTGGGAGTTAAAAATAGCGTGGCAGCTTATCTCCAAATTCTTTTGTTTTTATGGGTTTTCTACATTTTAATATTAACTTATCACTCTGAAATGTGGATAATAGTATTGAACAGCTAAAATTACAATGCACCTTGGGGGCTTTATACAAATAATATGACATGATGATGTAAAAAAAATTGCCATCTAAATATTGTACTTAACCCAATCTCTGAAGTAAATATTTCCAAGTACTACATATCAAATGCCTATAGGTGGGAAGTGTGAGACTGGACCCTATGGGTCAGAATCTTTTTCCCACAATGGTGGTGCAAAACTGCTGGAAAGCTGGTGTAACTAGCTACCTTGGGATTCCCTTGCATATGGAATCTCACCTTTGGTGCAGTATCGCTGGGGAAAAGAGCATGTCAAAGGTGCTATCCCTGGCTGTCAGAAAAGGCCCTTTGGACCACAGATAGGCGTGCTAAGTTAGAGCAGTCTTCAGGCAGAGTCCAAACCAAATCAATCAATGGCTGGTCCCTGTATGTGGGAACCACAAACATATGATGTAAAAGGCACCTTGAGCACCATCTCAGCAGCATCTAGTGCTGCACAAAGCTAGGCCAGATCAGAGTCTGACCTTATAATACCAAAGAATGTAGAAGTTAGTTACAGTAAAAACAGTAGCTGCATTGATCCTGAATTTTCTTGCTTCTAAATATGTCTCACTCTTAACATGGCCTGTAAGCAAGTCACATCAATGCTAATTATTATTATATATTGTTCACTCTGAGTCTTCGCTGACTACACCGAATGAAGCTGAAGTCATAAATCTAAATAACTTCTTTCCAAATTACAATATTACTGATTTATTCTTTTTGTGACTGAAGTTTTATATTACTAACAGAATAAAAAACTCACCTTCATCAGTTTAAATAGTTGACCAAATAAGTTATGCTGCAACTATGCACTTTAGACAACAGTTTAGATTAGAAAATGTTAAGGAAATATATTAAAGATTTGGAATTAAGATGAGCACTCACAATGGTCTATTTAACTATGGTATCAGTTTGGCAGTCCTGATGCAATTTTGTAGAAAAGTACTCTAATTTCCATTTAAAATTTTCATATTTCTTAGCAATTTCAATATAAAGCAACACAATACTTTTATCTTTACACTGTATGTGTATGTAGTTAGCAGGTTGCAGTACAGCTGGAACCAGACTCAAGCATTTCCATCACTTTTCCAAAATGTTGATTATACTGTAAATACATATATATAATTATTTCAACAGGACATGATCTATTCAAATCACATCTTCTGAATGGTTCTTACGAAGAGACCCAGTCCACTCAAAGTGAAGGTTGCACATAACTTCCCATTATTAGCCCAATTTTCAAAACCCCACCACTAACTTTACCAAAATCACACCAGTCTTCCTAGAATTTCTCATGTTACATGTAAGAGGAACATTTTTTGGATCAAATTGAGAAGAATCCCATGAGAGTTTTAAAGATATAGTGCTTCCAAAATTTGCCTGCCCTTCATTTTTGGAAGTTGCTCTCGCTCTCGTGCGCTCTCTCTCTCTCTGTTTAGTCTATAGTAGAGTTGATTGAAAAATGCTCATTATTTTTAATGGGAAATTTCAGAAAAAAGAACTTTTTAAGATTTCCCACAAATTTTTTTTGGTTTTTCAATTAAAACAATTTTTTCCTGCTTTTGAAAACCAAAAATTTTAACTGAAAAAAGTTTACTGAAAAATATATATGGAAAATTTCAAACTAAAATGAAACTTTTTGTTTTGACCCAAAAGCCATTATTCACTGGAAAAAAAAGTTTCAGCAAAAACATTCCCACCAGCTCCAGAGGGAATGCAGGAAGGGGGGCAATTGCCTACCACCACAGACTTTTCAAAAGTCTACATCAGAAGTTCTCATACTGTGGTCCAGGCTCTATTCAGGTGGTCCATCCCTCTATGGTCCACATACAAGAGAATGAAGGGCAACGCATCTAATTAGTGGAGCCGCACAGGCGTGACTCCACTAACTAGGTGCCTGGACCCTGGAGAAGACGCATGTGTAAGGTGAAGTGGTGGCCTTGGGGGGGGGTATAACTTCTTTAGTGTAGACTAGGCCTATGTCTGCACCTAACATGCCATAGTGGCACTGCTACAACTGCGCACTAACTAGAGTTGCCAACTGTTGAATCGCACAAACCCAAATTCCCTTGTCCCACCCCGAGGCCACACCTCTGCCTTGCCCTGTCTCACTCCATCCCCCTCCCTTACTCACTCTTCCCCACCCTCACTCACTTTCACTGGCAGGGGGTTGGGGTGTGGTCTCTGGGCTGGGGCCCAGGAGTTCAGAGTGTGAGAGGGGGCTACAGACTGAGCCTGAGGCAGGGGGTTGGGGTTGGGGTGCAGGAGGAGGTGAGGGGTGTAGGCTCTAGGAGGTAGTTTGGGTGTGGGAGGGGGCTCAGGGCTGGGGTGCAAGGTGCAGGCTCCACCCAGGTGGTGCTTATCTCAGGTGGCTCCCAGAAGTGACTGGCATGCCTGGAACCTAGGCACAGGGGTGGCCAGGCAGCTCTGTGTTGCCCCTTCCTACAGGCACCACCCCTGCAGCTCCCATTGGCTGCAGTTGGCAACCTGTGGCATAGACACTTTCTTCAGCAACAGAAGGGCTTTTTCCATCAATGTAGTTAATCAAAGAATATCAGGGTTGGAAGGGACCTCAGGAGGCCATCTAGTCCAACCCCCTGCTCAAAGCAGGACCAATCCCCAACTAAATCAGAAAGATTTTTGCCCCAGATCCCTAAATGGTCCCCTCAGGGATTAAGCTCACAACCCTGAGTTTAGCAGGCCAATGCTCAAACCACTGAGCTATCCCTTCCCCCTTGTCTCTGTGAGGTAGTAGCTAGAATTCTTCCATCCACCTAGTGGTGTCTACACTGGGGGTTAAGTTGACCTAAATACGTCTCTTAGGGCTGGACAATACTAAAAACTCTGTCACACAGGGGTGTGAAAAATCCCCATGTAGCTAAACTGACTGAGACCCTGGTGCAGACAGTGTCAGCTGGAGTGAAGAAGTCTAGCCATGCCCAGTTGTGGAGGTGGTGTTGGGAGAACCCCTCCCGTGGCTGTAGTATCTGAAGTGCCACAGCAGCACCTATCTCACCGTGGGTTTTTAATGTGTCGCCATGGGCTGGGGGGGGGGCTGCTCCCAGCCCCGAGCTCTGTGGAATTATTCTCCCTCCACCCCCTCGCCGAGCCGCAGCCCACAATTTCTTTGCCAAAGTTGCTTCTTCCACATGCGCTTCCTTCCCCGCAGCTGCTCTTGGCTCTGCCCAGTGCCGGGGCGGCGCTTCAGCCTGACTCCGGGGCCCCCGGCCCTAGGGAACCGTTAGCAGCAGAGAGCGGGACCAGCCAGCTCCCGTCCCGGCGGCCGCTGGGTTCCGGTGCGGCCCGGCTGCCCCGAGCGGTGGGAGCGGCCCGGCGAGGTGCGGCCAAAGGGGCAGCCCGGGGATTGCATAACCCGAGCCCGCCCTGGAGCGGCGTGTGAGCGCGCGGGGGCCAGGCTGCCGCCGCACAGAGCCCAGCGCCCAGCATGGCACATGGCAAGGCGGCGCCGGCGTCGGGTCCCCGCTGGGCCAGGCCGGGGCAGCGGCCCCCGCTCCTGGCGCTGCTGCTGCTGGCCGGGCTGGGCCAGGTGCGCCCGCACCCGCAGTGCCTGGACTTCAAGCCGCCCTTCAGGCCGCCGCAGCCGCTGGACTTCTGCGTGCAGTACACGGACTTCGGCTGCTGCGACGCGGAGCAGGACCGGGCGCTGATGGAGCGGTACTACAGCATCAGCGGCCGCCTGGCCCAGCCTGTGTACGCCGCCTGCGCCAGCCACCTGCAGGACCTGCTCTGCCAGGTGACGCTGCCCCCTGCTACCCTTCCTCCCTCCCTGCGGGGTCTGCTCTGCCCGGTGACACTGTCCCCTGCTACCCTCCGTCCCAGCGGGGCCGGGTCTGCTCTGCTCTGCCCGGTGACACTGCCCCCTGCTACCCTTCCTCCCTCCCTGCGGGGTCTGCTCTGCCCGGTGACACTGTCCCCTGCTACCCTCCGTCCCAGCGGGGCCGGGTCTGCTCTGCTCTGCCCGGTGACACTGCCCCCTGCTACCCTTCCTCCCTCCCTGAGGGGGTCTGCTCTGCCCGGTGACACTGTCCCCTGCTACCCTCCGTCCCTGCGGGGCCGGGTCTGCTCTGCCCTGCCCGGTGACACTGTCCCCTGCTACCCTCCGTCCCAGCGGGGCCGGGTCTGCTCTGCTCTGCCCGGTGACACTGTCCCCTGATACCTTCCGTCCCCGCGGGGCCGGGTCTGCTCTGCTCTGCCCGGTGACACTGTCCCCTGCTACTCTCCGTCCCAGCGGGCCCGGTCTGCTCTGCCCTGCCAGGTGACACTGTCCCCTGCTACCCTTCCTCCCTCCCTGCGAGGTCGGGTCTGCCCTGCTCTGCCAGGTGACACTGCACCCTGCTACCTTCCCTCCCTGCCGGGCCGGGTCTGCTCTGCCCTGCCAGGTGACACTGTCCTCTGCTATCCTCCGTCCTTGCGGGGCCGGCTCTGCCCTGCTCTGCCAGGTAACACTGCACCCTGCTACCCTTTCTCCCTGCGGGGCCTGCTCTGCTCTGCCAGGTGACACTGCTCCTGCTACCCTCCCTCCCTCCCTGCGGGGCCTGCTCTGCCAGGTGACACTGCCCCTGCTACCCTTTCTCCCTGCAGGGCCTGCTCTGCTCTGCTCTGCCAGGTGACGCTGCACCCTGCTACCCTCCCTCCCTGTGGGCGGGTCTGCCCTGCTCTGCTCTGCCAGGTGACACTGCCCCCTGCTACCCTCCCTCTCTGCGGGACCTGCTCTGCCAGGTGAGACTGCCCCTGCTACCCTTTCTCCCTGCAGGGCCTGCTCTGCTCTGCTCTGCCAGGTGATGCTGCACCCTGCTACCCTCCCTCCCTGCGGGCGGGTCTACCCTGCTCTGCTCTGCCAAGTGACACTGCCCCCTGCAACCCCCCCCCTCTCCCTGCAGGGTCAGGTCTGCTCTGCCAGGTGACACTGCCCCTGCTACCCTCTCTCCCTCCCTGCAGGGCCTGCTCTGCCCTGCTTTGCTCTGCCAGGTGACACTGCCCCCTGCTACTCCCCCTACCCTCCCTGCTCTGCCCTGCTCTGCTCTGCCAGGTGACACTGCCCACTGCTACTCCCCCTGCCCTCCTTGCGGTGCCTGCTCTGCCCTGCCAGGTGACACTGCCCCTGCTACCCTTCTTCCCTGCAGGGCCTGCTCTGCTCTGCTCTGCTCTGCCAGCTGACACTGCACCCTGCTACCCACCCTCCCTGCGGGGCCTGCTCTGCTCTGCCAGGTGACACTGCCCCCTGCTACCCTCCCTCCCGCCCTGCAGAGCCTGCTGTGCCCTGCCAGGTGACACTGCACCCTGCTACCCTCCCTCCCTATGAGACCTGTTCTGCTCTGCCAGGTGACACTGCACCCCTGCTACCTTCCCTCCCTGCGGGGCCTGCTCTGCTCTGCCAGGTGACACTGCCCCCTGCTGCCCTCCCTCCCTGCAGGATGAGCTCTGCCCTGCTCTGTTCTACCAGGTGACACTGCACCCTGCTACCCTCCCTCCCTGCGAGGCCGGCTCTGCTCAGCCCTGCCAGGTGACACTGCCCCCTGCTAGCCTCCCTTCTTGCAGGATGTGCTCTGCCCTGCTGTGCTCTGCCACGTGACACTGCACCCTGCTACCCTCCCTCCCTGCGGGGCCTGCTCTGCTCTGCCAGGGACTCTGTGCTCCCAGCTCATCCTTCCCTTCAGGGCCTACTCTGTTCTGCCAGGTGACACTGCAACCCCAGCTGCCCCTTCCCTTCCTGCAGGGTCTGCCTTGACACATGACTCTGCATCACCAGCTCAGTCCTGCTATCTATCCCTCCTTTCCCTGCTGGGCCTGGCCTGTCAGGGGACTCTGTATCCCCAGCTCACCCCTGCTATTCTATTCCTCCCCTACCCTCCCCAGGTGAGAGCAGGGACTCTGCATTCCTCTTTCCCATCCTACCTTTTCCCTTCCCTGCGAGGCGGGGAACTCTGAGCTCTGACCTCTCTGCTGTAGGCTCTGCTTCAGGATCTGTTCTGTCAGATGAGGGACTGCAACCTCCCCTGGGGAGTCTGCACCTATTCCCTCCTTCTGCACTTCGGGCTTTGTTTGTTGGGAGCTATACAGATGGGGTCATCAGGTGATCTCTCTACCGAGAAGCACTAAAGTGGGGTTGGGGACTGCTGCCTTTGAGGCCTGGTCTACACTACATGTTTAAACCGATTTTAGCAGTGTTAAACTGATTTAACACTGTACCCGTCCACACTACGAGGCCCTTTATATCGATATAAATGGCTCTTTATATCGGTTTCTGTACACATCCCCAACGAGAGGAGTAGCGCTAAAATCGATATTACCATGTTGGATTAGGGTTAGTGTGGCCGCAAAACGACGGTATTGGCCTCCGGGCGGTATCCCACAGTGCACCACTGTGACCGCTCTGGACAGCAATCTCAGCTCGGATGCAGTGGCCAGGTAAACAGGAAAAGCCACGCGAAATTTTGATTTTCATTTCCTGTTTGCCCAGCGTGGGGCTCTCATCAGGACGGATGGCAATGCAGTCCCAAATCCAAAAAGAGCTCCAGCATGGACCGCATGGGAGATACTGAATCTGATCGCTGTATGGGGAAACAAATCTGTTCTATCAGAGCTCCGTTATAGAAGACGAAATTCCAGAGCGTTTGAAAAAAAAATCTACAGGCTACACAGTGCTGCGTGACAAGCGTAATGGGAAGCCAGAGACTCAAACGGACGCTCATGGAGGAAGGGAGGGGGTACTGAGGACTCCAGCTATCCCACAGTCCACAGCAGTCTCTGAAAAGTATTTGCATTCTTGGCTGAGCTCCCAATGCCTGTAGGGTCAAACACATTGTCCAGCATGGTTCAGGGAATAGCTTGTCAATTTACGCCCTCTCCCCCCCCACGTGAAAGAAAAGGGAAAGAAGTCATTCCTTGACTTTTTTCAGTGTCACCCTATGTCTACTGAATGCTGCTGGAAGACGCGATGCTGAAGCAGTAAAGAGCAGTATCCACTCCTCTCCCCTCCCTGGTGGCAGACGGTACAATATGACTGATATCCATCGTCACTATCAGCCCGTGAGTGCTCCTGGTTTGCCTCAGGTGAGGTCGGCTGGGGGTGCCTGGGTAAAAATAGGAATGATTCCCAGTAGATGGGACAGAACAGCTGGTAACCGTCCTCATCATAGCAACTGGGGGCTGAGCTCCATCAGCCCCCTCCCTTTCCTGTGTAAAGAAAAGATTCTGTACTGCCTGGACTATCATAGCAGTGGGATGCTGGGCTCCTCTCCTCCGCACAGCTTAATGTCCTGCCTGGACTGTCATAGCACCGGGAGGCTGCCTCCCCCTCATTTTATCTTACTAAGGGCTGGTCCAGACTAGGGGGGGGAAATCGATCTTAGATACGCAACTTCAGCTACGTGAATAACGTAGCTGAAGTCGAATATCTAAGATCGGATTACTCACCCGTCCAGACGGCGCGGGATCAATGTTCGCGGCTCTCTGTGTCAATTCCGGAATTCCTGCCGTTGGGGTTGATGGAGTTCCGGAATCGATATAAGCGCGCTCGGGGATCGATATATCGCGTCTAGTATCGATCCCTGAGCAATCGATTTTAACCCGCTGATACGGCGGGTAGTCTGGACGTGGCCTAACAAGTCACTGTTTCTTATTCCTGCATTCTTTATAACTTCATGACACAAATGGGGGGGACACTGCCACGGTAGCCCAGGAAGGTTGTGGGAGGAGGGAAGCAATGGGTGAGGTTGTTGCAGGGGCACCCCCCGTGAATGGCATGCAGCTCATCATTTCTGCGGGATCTGACATGGAGCAGCTGTACTCTCTGATACACTGCTTCTCTAGTACACTTGCCCCAAATTCTAGGCAGGACTGACTCTATTTTTAGAAACCATAAAGGAGGGATTGACTCGGGGAGTCATTCCCAGTTTTGCTTTTGCGCCCCCGGCCGACCTCAGCCAGGGGCACCCATGATAGCAGCAGACAGCTGGACAGAAGGACAGATAACCGTCATCTCATTGCCAAATTACCCTGGCAGCAGAAGGTACAGAACGACTGGTAACCATCTCTGCTATCATGCAAAAGCAAATGAATGCTGCTGTGTAGCGCTGGAGTATCGCCTCTGTCCGCGGCATTCAGTACACATATGGTGACTGTAAAAAAAAAAAAAGCTGAACGGGCTCCATGGTTGCCCATGCTGTGGCGTCTGCCAGGACAATCCAGGGAAAAAGGGCGCGAAATGATTGTCTGCTGTTGCTTTCCCGGAGGAAGGAATGACTGATGACATTTACCCAGAACCACCCGCGACAATGATTTTTGCCCCATCAGCCACTGGGCTCTCAACCCAGAATTCTAAGGGACGGGGGAGACTGCGGGAACTATGGGATAGCTACAGAATAGCTACCCACAGTACAACGCTCCGGAAATCGACGCTAGCCTCGAACCATGGACGCACACCGCCGAATTAATGTGCTTAGTGTGGCCGTGTGCACTCGACTTTATACAATCTGTTTTATAAAACCGGTTTATGTAAAATCGGAATTATCCCGTAGGGTAGACATACCCTAACCTTTACAAGGCCCATGTGTAAGGATGGTCTGGAATTTGGAGAGAGTTCCATCCTTGCCCTTCCTTGTAGACAATTACAGTGTCAGAGTCATGGATTCACCGCCAAACCAGGAAATAACTTCTGCTCAAATTCTTGAATGGGTAGCTTTGAAAGTGTCTAGCCAAGAACTGCAGTCTAGATAACAGGACATCTGTCTAGCAACATCTCCAAAATCAACTAATTGATACACTCAGGATCAGCCTTTAGAATGCAATCATGTCACATGCCAAACTCTTCTGTAAAGGAGAAGGCTGATGACAAAGCAGAAGATTGTTATTGCTTTCAGTTATGTACAGTAGCACACTGGGACTTTAAGAAGTGGATGTATGAGTATCTTATAAAGTGTAAGACGAAGTGGGTATTCGCTCACGAAAGCTCATGCTCCAATACGTCTGTTAGTCTATAAGGTGCCACAGGACTCTTTGCTGCTTATAAAGTATAGTGGAGTTTTGTGGGCCCCATTCCCACTTGGGGACCCTGGCTTTGGGTTGAATCTCCAGAAATGGTCACACAGGAGACAGAGCACAGATGGGCAAAAAATTACTCTTGGAAACCCCGGGTCACTGTGGAACCAGACAGTTCCACTGCAGTGGGTTACAGCAGCCTTAGGGCTGCTCAGGTTTAGGCCAGTGGCTAACAGCCCCAAAGGAGCATAACTGTAGCAAGGATCAGTGCAGAGTGAGGGGTGAGGATGTGATCTAGAAACAGCTATACCAGCTGTATGCCACCAGAAGATCCTCCTACCCAGGGGAATTCTCTTGGGCCATACACGACAGGCGCATAATCAGAAAATGCCATCTATCTGGCAAAGCAGCTATCCCATCATCAGAATCTGCCTTGTGTATCTTCAGATACATTACACATCCAGGCCAAAACCCATAATTGACTCCCTCTGAGGGCTGTTCATTAGATTCTGCTGTTCTGGAATAACTCTGTTTACACTTACATGGCCTTAGTGGACTGGAGAGTCCAATCCTTAGCCTTCTGCTGCAAACTAGGGTATCCTTAGACTTGGCCATGAACAACAATTCCATTTCATGACAACTTTAGTTTTTGTTCCACATCTGAGTGAAAAACCTTTCAAATATTTTTGTGAAACAGAATTGTGTGGAAACATTGTTCTTGCGTGGAAACGGTTAGGTTTTCAATTCAATAGTTCACCTTTGTGATACCTCTGAGCCTGCCTAAAGCTGAGTAACCTCTGCTTAAGCCTGATGAGTCATCCCTGAGTTACCTCTGAACCTGAGGGCATGTCTACGCTACAAATTAAGTCGACTTAAGTTGACATACAGCTACTGCAGTAATTGCATCTATTTTAAATGTCCACACTATGCTCCTGTTGGCAGTGCACATCCTCACCAGGAGTGCTTGCAGTGATTTAACCGTCATTGTGTGGCACTGACAGCTGGAGCCATGCAGCCGCCCGGGCAACAACAGGCGCTGTAAGCAACACAGTGTCTACACGGATACTGTGTCAGCCTAAGTACATCAACTTATGGCTGTCACAGACATGGAGTTATTAAGTCTGTATAGTGGGCGATTTACGTCAGCGGGAGGGATATTTTAGGGAAGACACTTACAGAGTTAGGTCAATATAAGGTGCTTTACATCAACCTAACTCTGTAGTGTAGACCAGGCCTAAATTTGCTTGAGCCTGATGAGTTATCCATGAGCCAGAGAGAGTGAAGTCATCAGAGGCATCAGGTGTTGTGATAGGGTGAGCCAGAGTTCAGCCAAATTACAGGTGAGGCCCCATCCAGGTGTTCCCAAGGCATGTATATAGGCTCCAAATGGAAGCAGTCTCTCCAGTCTGATCAACATCACTACCTGGCTGGGAATGCTTCTCTTGCCAATAGTTTCAACAGACTGCCCTTGCTCCTGCTCCACCTATGCCTGCTTCCATGCTAACCAGCCCCTTCTCCAGCTGCATCTGCTCCTGCCTCAGACAGCCACTCTGACAACCCTGAAGCTCCTAAGCTATCCCTTTGGAAGCTTACTCAAAATCAGTATATCTCCATGAAATATTTAGGCTTCAACAAAACAACGTATTTTGACAAAAAAAAATTTGAAAATAATCCTTTAAGTATTATCTTACCTACCCAGAAATGGCAGCATTGACAGCTGCCAACAGTGGCAGCTCTAGCCATGGAAACATAAATGGACAGATCCGCGTTATGTATGCTGTAGTATACCCCTGCTTGCAGTCATTCGTTATATATGTGATTTACACCTTTATAGCTGAATGAATAAATCGTTCTTGTGAATTATTCAGCACATTTAGGTCTCCTTTTGCTCACCAATCATGATTTCCTCAAATATATTGCTTATTCAAATTATTTTGACAAGTGTCTCTTCCAAGTTTTTATTCTGGTACTGATTGTGAGTAATCTAAATGTGAGGGTTTTTCCCTCTTAGCTGTGATTTGTAAGGTGGTATTATTTCTGTTCCCAATACAGACTAGAATCCATCCGATTTGCTTAGAGCTGTGTTACCTCTGAAGTGCTAACTGGAGTAAAAACCTAGTAAAAAACAATGTGGGCAGATATGAATGCACATGGGGAGCAGATCAGTTGAATAAGGTGCCATTTTAACATAGCCAGTTTTCAGTTTAAACTGGTGGATTTTTAAAATTTAACTGTTACAGATAAATGACTGCTAATCAAAAGCGATGGATTTAAATATACTGGACTCTAAGCCACCTTTGCAGCCTACAATATAATCCCCAAGAAAGTCTGACAACTGCTTTAACTGGGGCCCTGATTGAGGAAGGTATTTAAGCATATGCCTAACTTTAAGCATGTGAGCAGTCCCATTGTTTTCAGTGGAAGTACTCGTTTTTAAAGTTACTCTCAAGCTTGCTGAATTAGGGCCTGAGCTACAAGGAACCTGGCAGTCAACAGGCTGTAAGAGTTGCCCCAGCAACATCTCTCTTTTCCCTAGATATACCCCCTACATTATGAGCCAGGAATGAGAAGCATCAGAGGCCTCAGAGTTGCTTTATGCCAGGGATTGGCAACCTTTGGCATGCGGCACTGTTTGTTTACCTTCCACGTCCACAGGTTCAGCCAATCGCAGCTCCCACTGGCTGCAGTTCACCGTTCCAGGCCAATGGGGACTGCAGGAAATGGCACGGGCCGAGAGATGTGGTGGCCACTGCTTCCTGCAGCCCCCATTGCCTGGAACGGCAAACTGCAGCCAGTGGGAGCTACGCTCGGTCGAACCTGCGGACGCTGCAGGTAAACAAATTGTCTCGGCTCGCCAGCGGATTTCCCTGACAGGACATATGCCAAAGGTTGCCGATCCCTGCTTTATGCTATTCAAAGACTTTCCATCTCAGGTGAAATTTTCAAGGAGCCAGTTAAGGCTGCTTTAGTGCTGCAAAACAGCAAGGAAGGGGCTGAGGACAAACTATATAAAGTGAAAACAAGTACATGTCTGAGTACAGCCTGGTGAAAACTTTTGTTAAGAGATTGAGGGTCAAAGGCTTTGATTCCCATTAAACTACAACCTCGTAAATAAGTACATAATTTTAAAAAGCTTCCTAGGTTGAAACTGATAAGAAATATCAAAGGTTAAGTGGAAAGTAGAACACTTTTCTAAAAACTTGCATCAGAACTGCCAAACTGATACCACAGGTAAATCATTGCTGGATCTGAGTACCCATCCTGATTCTAACTGTTGCAATTAATGTCAGTCCTTAGGTAAGTATTTTTCGTAACTATAAGTTAGCAGCCTAAATAATTGCGGCATATATAACAAATCCAGCCAGCTACTTAAATTACTGACAGTGTTTCTTTCAATTCTTATCATGGTATTGGCCTGCCCAGTCTTGTCCACTAGCTTCCATGCGCTCTGTATCAAGCCCTATAAGAGTTCAATTAAAAAATTAATAAAACAGGGTAGTGTGTAATTTAATAATATATGGTGATATACCTGTCTTGTAGAGCTGGAAGGGACCCTGAAAGGTCATCGAGTCCAGCCCTCTGCTTTCACTAGTAGGACCAAGTACTGATTTTGCCCCAGATCCCTAAGTGGCCCCCTCAAGGATTGAACTCACAGCACTGGGTTTAGGAGGCCCATGCTCAAACCATGATCTGTTGGTCATGCTGTGCCCTGGATTCAGTGCAAAGTCAGTCAACATTATAACTAACTGAACACAACAAATAAAATAACATTAAGGGTTGAATGCACCACTTTATTCACAAGCAAAGAATTTCAAGATCAGGCTTCATGTATTTCGGATTCAGAATCAGAAGGTCTCCCAACTTTGAGCATTTTAGTAGTGGAAAATAATACAGAAACATGGTTCAGTGCAGTATTTGGCTGGTTGTTAATCTTTTGTACATTACTTCCAATGGGATGTTACTGTGTGTATACAAATGGCACCACAGATATGTTATGACTTGCATATAAGGTTATCCGCAATATCTTCTGTTATTAACACTGACTTAAGACCAAGGGTCAAACACAGTAACAAAGGAATTAGGCATTCATGCTTCTATGCCATTTTTATCTCCTGTATTGAAACCAAAATATTGGTGTATGGTACATAAGGAGTGTAAGATGACTGCCTGGTTTGAGATATCCTGTCAGAGAACCATATGTACTACAGCATTTAATATGAGTTTGTTTTCTTCTCCATATGCGTGTGGAACTCCATTGATGTCAACGTAAGCTATGCATGTGTAGCCAATATGAATGCTATAACAGCTTTTAGTTGGAATTATCGTGCTGTTTTGTATTAAGGTTTGACATTTAAGACCAAATTTTCAGTCATGGCCACAACAAATGCACCAGGAAATATGCCAGCTTATCTGCTATGCCTTGCACACTTCTATTTTTGCATAAATGAATTGGTGTGCAGTTACTCAATCTGTGTATGCAGTTTTGGTGTTTTGTTTCATTGAATCTCCTTTTGTTTACATTAATTACTGTTCATTTGAAGGGCAGTCAGTATAATAACCTTCATTTCTCAATGAATAGGCTGACATAATAAGAAATCTTATTTTACGCACTAATCAGATCTGTTACATAGTCCCTTGCTTTATTATGGGAGATGTCAGAACTGTTAAAAAAATGAAATATTGTGTGTATTACTATTGTGTATATTTACCAGTTAATTTAAATATAAGTATATTGGATGTTTTTTTCTTTTCATCATTGACTAATGACCTAAACTGTATGTTGTTGTTGTTGTTGTTTTGGTTTTTTATTAAGCCCATTTTGCTTAGGAGAAGTGTGGCCCTATAATTAAAGCACAAATTTATTCAAGAGCGTTGGTTTCTTTTCCCAGCTATACCACAGATTTGCTGGGTGATATGTGATAAATCATTGATCCTCTCTTTTTCTCCATTTACTTATCTATCACTTGAAAATAAAAATCCTTACCAACTGAGGCTTATTGCATTGTTATAGAGCACTTTAATATTTTTGGCTGGAAGGTGCATTAGAAGTGGAAAGTAATATATTATTATTACTTAAGGAAAAAGCACCTGAAAACCAAGAGAACTGGATGTTTTGGTCAGTTTGTAAGAGACAAGTAGTTTTCTGGATTTAAGTGACTTATGTCAAGAAAATGTGCTTGTGACAGATAACCCTTATATGAATTTGATTCAGTTCTTAGGCAGGGCATCTTCATATACTGCTGTTTATTTGTGTTGCCGTAGCTACCAAAGGGCCCAGTCTGGATTGGAACCCTTTCTTAATAAGCACTGTAAAATCTCATAGCTGGGGCCCTACCAAATTCATGGTCCATTTTGGTCAATTTCACAGTCATAGGATTTTAAAAATCATAAATTTCATGATTTCAGCTATTTATATCTGAAATTTCACTATGTTGTAATTGCAAGGGTCCTGACCCAAAAAAGAGTTTGAGGGGGACAAGCTTATTATATCGGGGTTGCAGTACTGTTCCCCTTACTTCTACACTGTTGCTGGCGGCAGTTCTATCTTCAGAGCTAGGCAGCTGGAGACCAGCAGCTGCTGGCCTGGAGCCCAGCTCCGAAGCCAAAGCCGCCGCCAGCAGCAGCACAGAAGTAAGGATGGCACAGTGTGATATTGCCACCCTTCCTTCTGCACTGCTGCTGGTGGGACACTGTATTCAGAGCTTGGATCCTGGCCAACAGTTGCTGCTTTCTGGCCGCCCAGCTCTGAAAGCTGTGCAGAAGTGAGGATGGTAATACCGCAACCCTCCTAAAATAACCTTGCGATCCCCCTGCAACTTCCTTTTGGGTCAGGAGCCCTAGTTTGAGAAACGCTGGTCTCCCCTGTGAAATCTGTATAGATTAGGGTAAAAGCACACAAAAGACCAGATTTCACGGCGGGGAGACCAGATTTCACAGACTGTAATGTGTTTTTCATGGCCGTGAATTTGGTAGGGTCTTACTCATAGCATGAACAGTCTCTACTCTAAATGTTTACAATCTAGTTTTATCAGTCTCAAGGTGTATTTGCATTTGCTAGTTAGGTAGTTGGGTAGTCAAATGTAGTTTGTGCTCACAGATCTGTAGCCCTCAGTCTGCGTTGCTGGCACAGCAGTGCATGCCTTTATCAGTTGAAGAGGAATGGAAGCTATAGAAAGCTATGGCTCAGTTGCTACTTCTTTCAATGTGGAAATTTGGGGACTTGATTCTTCAGTGTTTGGTCTAGTTTTATAGTTACAGATGTAACTCCATGATTTCAATGCAGGTGCTCCAGCATTAAGCTAGAGTAAAGCAGTGGTGACTCTCTATCTTTGGATAATAGAGCCTGTAACACAGAATTTCACTTTTCCTCTGTTAGGACATTGGCGTGGTGTACACTAAGCATACCCATGAGTCTGGGTCCATTTTTGGGTGTTGGCACTCAGGCTTAAATACCTGAATCCACATTTGAGAACTTTCATTGAAACCTGGCTCCCACCATCTCTATTTAAGGTTATTACCTCATTTGTTGGGATGAATCATTTTCAGAGGTCTGAGATCTTTACATATGTAAATATATGTGCACAGTGAGTCACAAGCATGTTGTTGTGATAAGGTAAATTTTCGTATTTTGGTGAAATTTTTTCAGCCACATTGTGAAGTAACTGAGGTTTCCTCTCTTTCTGTAGGAATGCTCCCCCTATGCTGCTCACTTGTATGATGCTGAGGATCCTTCCACTCCCTTGCGGACAGTGGCAGGACTTTGCCAAGAATACTGCGAGCAGACGTGGCAAAAATGCAGGTCCATGTTTCGCTATCTCTCTACGGACAAAGAATTATTAGCCCTGGAAAACAATATGGTGAAGTTCTGCCGCTATTTGTCACTTGATGATGTGGACTATTGTTTCCCTCGCCTGCTGGTAAATCAGAATCTTAATCAAAACCTTGGGTTAGTGACTGCCGACTCAGAGGGCTGTCTCCAGTTGTGCCTATTAGAGGTAGCTAATGGTCTGCGGAATCCTGTTGCTATGGTGCATGCAAATGATGGTACTCACAGATTTTTCATTGCCGAACAAGTTGGTTTAGTTTGGACCTACCTCCCAGATCGGTCAAGGCTGGAAAAGCCATTTCTGAACATCAGTGAAGCCGTACTTACCTCACCTTGGGAAGGAGACGAGAGAGGTTTTCTAGATATTGTCTTCCATCCTAAATTCAAATTTAATGGTAAAGTGTATGTCTACTATTCAGTTGAAGTTCATTTTGAAGAGAGAATCCGAATAAGTGAGTTCAGAATTTCTCCTGATGACATGAATACTTTGGACCATAGTTCTGAAAGGTATTGTATGCATATTTATCTGTCAAATTTATTTAAGATTTCAAAGAAAATTTCATGCATTTTTAAAGGCCTGCTAATCTAATAAACAAGATTAATTTGGCTTAATATTGCTCTTTGATTCTAATTTTATATGAAGTAAGTCCTAGTCTATTTATGCTGAAAATTCAAAGGGGAAAAATGACATTAATTCATAATTAAGTTTTTATTTTAATATACAAAGATCAGAAAATTCAAAACCCTTCTCCCAAGAGTAATTGTACCTGCCTCATTTTGCACAGGTATGTATTAAGGTATAAAAGATACATGTTCAATGTAGATGAATTACAGTTGCTCTGGAATAAAACATTTGACTTTCCTTACTGTTCAACAACTAAAGATTTAACTGTAATGTTTCTTAAAGTTTTTTGCATTTAATTTCCTTGGTTTGACTACTGCGTAAGAAAGAAAAAGGAGAGAGAGAAACCTTGACCACACATTCAGGTATACTTCTGCACTGTGTGAGTCAAATTGATCCCTACTGAAATGTCACTGAAGTCAATATATGAAGTCAGCTATGTTACACCAAAGATTAATTTGACCCAGTATGCTTAGCTGAGTGATGGTGCATTCCTATGGTATGTGCGTTCAAATAAGTGTGTATATTTTGGAATGAAATAAATACAGTTGCATTTATTTGAATTTGCCTTGCTCTTCCTATAATCACACTGTTATGAGCACATTTTGGGCTCATCAACTCAGCACGTTTAAAGTTACTAGAAAATAATATTTTAATTCATCACTCTTAAAGCAGAAGCTCTGAAAACCACCTTACTTGCCACTTCATATGCTCATCTGTCATCAGGGGTGGCTCCAGGCACCAGCACGCCAAGCTCGTGCCTGGGGCAGCAAGCCGGGGGGGCATTCTGCCGGTCGCCGCAAGGGCGGCAGGCGGGCTGCCTTCGGCTGCCTGCCTGCAGAGGGTCTGCTGATCCTGCGGCTTCGGCGGACCTCCCACAGGCATGCCACCGAATCCACAGGACCGGGGACCTCCCGCAGGCATGCCACTAAATCCGCGGGACCGGGGACCTCCCGCAGGCAAGCTGCCGAAGGCAGCCTGCCTGCCGTGCTTGGGGCAGCAAAATACCTAGAGCCGCCCCTGTCTGTTATACACTTCTTTTCCTTCCTTCCCCACAATCTCACACACATTGGTATGAAAGGGATTTCTCCTGTGCTAGTGCCCTCATAGACAGCCTCTCTATATCTCTGTTTTGACTGTATCTGTTTTGACTATCCATCTCTTTTAAAATGCCCTCCTAAAATCTCTTCTCAGTGGCTGTATCTTCTTCGGCTACCCTGAATGTCATATAATTCTGCAGCTATAGTATCTGTTATTATTTATTACTCTTATAGGCACAACATTCGGAGAAAGGATGGTTCATGGGTACTAGTTTAGGGCTTGGGAGAGCTCATTTCAAGTCCTTGCTCTGCCACCGACTTCCTTTGTGACCTTGGACAGATCACTTAGCCTTTCTGTGCCTCAGTTTCCCATCTGTAAAATAGGAATGAATACCACATTTCTATCTTACAGGGTGTTGTGAGGATAAATTAAGTAAATATTATGAGGTGCCGAGATACCATGGTAATGGGGGACCCTATAAATACCTTAGCTAGATAGAAACGTGTAATAATTATGCAACATCCTGAGATGCATTTGTATGCAACACTATGTAAGATAATTCTAATTAGTATATATGCCAAATCAAAATATGCACAGTCAATTATGAAATGTGTGAAATGCATACAGTATTATTTGAAATGAATACATTTTGCATGTAATAATCTTATACATTTTAAAAGTTTGCATTACAGTGAATTGGAGCATCCTGTTCTTCTAAAACAAGGCATCAATGAAGTCAGTGTAACATTTCATAAATGTTGGTGTTTCATTGCTTAATATACGGACATATTAACTGCACTATTTTTAAGCATAGCTATATTTTTTCTATTTAAAATGTTTTACAGATTCTGGGTTAGCTAATCTAATTCTTCTGTTGCTCTGCACCTACAGTGCAAAGATAATTGAAGTTTTGCATGTAGGATAAATCAGGACTGGTTTATAAAGTTTATAATCTGGTGTAGGACCAGAAAATTACAGTTTTATGAGAGCACTGAATATTATTTATTTTAATATAGAATCATACAATATCAGGGTTGGAAGGGACCTCAGGAGGTCATACTAGCACCCACAATGTGTTAGGTACTTTCCAAACACTCAAGAATGAGGATTCTTGCTCTAAAGCAGTCACAGTCTAGTGACAGACAGAGGCTGGGGGAAGAGGAACAACAGTTTATATATGTCAACTTAGTTCCCTATAGGCAGAATAGCAGAAGTGAGTTTTTAAAAGGAATTTAGATGTGGACAGGAGAAGAGCCTGGAGAAATGAATCGGGCCTAAACCTGCAAACGTTTACTCTTGTGCTGTCCTGTTGAATGAAGACCCATCAGGCTCTAAGTTTGTAACCTCTTCCATAACTACTACATTGTTCATTACAAAGATAGATTCATGCTGCAACCTGGAAAAAGCAAACCCTGGTCTTGCTGTCCTTACTTTGGCAAGTAGGCATTGACTTCAGTGTGAATATTGTCCAGAGATGGATAGTCAGGCCTGTAAAGCTGCATGGGGTTCCATTAGCAGAATTTATATATTCTGTTTGCTTTCAGGTTTATTAATAACTCAGTTTGTCTTGCTGTACTGCAGAATCCCTTTGCTTTGGGAGCAGCTGAACAGAAAGCAGGTTTCTATTGCTTACAGTATCCTTCTTCACTTTTAAACGTGGGTAGTGTCTTGTGTGCTGTCGAACAGCTACTCCATTCTAGAGATGATGAAGTTTAGTGGTGGATGAATTGATCCCTACATGGCTAGTTTATCTGTTTATAGGGCACTTTAGGATCTTTCAGAAGGAGAGGGGACAACATTAATGCAAGAAACTGCAATTTGTTGTTATCTCATCAATTATTTTTAAACATATTAGAGACTGTCAACTTGAAATATAGTTTTTTTTTAAATTAAGGAAGTAAAATACATTTCAAGTGTTACACTCGTCCCTGAATCACACTGCCAGAATGTGTATTTTTTTAATCATGTTTTCTTATATTTAACTGTTTGCTATACTTAAAGTGATGCCAAATGCACAAAGTAAACAAGCTGAAAACAGATTTCTTTCCTCGAATTTCTTTCAGTTAACAAAAATGTTAGGTGCTACATTGAACAGTAATCAGAATACTTGTGTTGACAGAGTGTGACTATGTTAAGGATGTCCCTTTAAAAATCATCTAAGTTTGTGGTTCAGTAATTTACAGATCCCAGGAGCAAGTGAAATATGCACCTGTAATTCTCCTTAATAGCTTGTGCCCCAAGCCTTGAGTTTTATTGTTATTATTTAATATTTGTAAAGAAGTAGCTCTGAACTTTCCAGTCAGAATTATAGCCATGTTGTACTGGGCACTTTGCAAATGCACAGGTAGACCTCGGCCTTGCACCTTATAGCTTACAGTCTGATTGCAAATGAGAAGCAACAAACAAAAAGCACGAAGAGGGGGAGGACAGGGGTAACAAAAAAAAAAAAGGTCACATAGTTGCACAGGTTCCTTACTGCACAATGTGATGGTTCCATATCATTAAAAACATTGTGAATTTATCTAAAATAATAAAATCAACTGTGTCTGCCCTGTTGCACCATTTGGGATTCAAGATGACTAGTGCACAATACTATGTGGCTCAAAAAATAGCGTGTCTGAAATCAAAAGCTGGCCCACTGCATGTAGCATGTAAAAGAAACATTTCTGATTTCTCTAGAGTGAGGACAAAGCAAAATTCTATAACCAGGGTCTGGAGGAAGATTTGTGTTTTTCCTGGTCCACATACAGTTTCTGTCTCAAATGCTGTACTTAGGCTACTGAGCCTTTTGATTATAACTTACCCAATATTGATAATGCTTCATTCCTGTTTATGATCAGGATAATTCTGGAGGTAGAAGAGCCAGCTTCCAATCACAATGGAGGAGAGCTACTCTTTGGAGATGATGGTTATCTTTACATATTTACTGGGGATGGAGGCATGGCTGGCGATCCTTTTGGGACTTTTGGAAATGCTCAAAACAAGTATGAGCCTCTAAGTCTGTGTGCAACTTTCTGTGTGTATAGGGGGGTGGGAGTGAAGTAGAAGAGATAAGCCATGGGGAGAGGAACTGTAATTTTCTAGTTATGTTTATTGTTTCCTTAAATGTTTAATTCCAGTTCTCTCAACAGACATTAAAGCAGCATTCTTGTCTTTTGAAGGTAAAAATTACAGGAATTATGGAAAATGCCTTTGGTTTTAATTTCATGTTATAATGCAATAAAACCTAGATATGTTGACTCCAGGTCCTGTGGCTTATCCATTAAACTATGTTTCCATTAAACCAAAATGTCTTCATTTAAAAATAAATAATTCAGAACGGAGCTCTTCTGTAATCTAGATTATGCCATTTTGCAATGCTGAACAAACACCCACAATACTTACATTTGGAAATTAGCTGCTGACTGTTCACCGCATTTCGTTTTCGTTACTCTTTCGGTATGTAGCATAGTTGCCATAATGAACCAAATGCTGTCATAAATCTTGTTACTGTATAGGAAGCTTTGTTACTGCAACCTTTTCTTTGCATCTTAAGCATTATTATGATGCTAATTTACATTACAACAGTAATTAATATGTTTTTTTAAAGAGCTATTAAAATCTGAAACACAAACCCAATTTTTAGCCACAATATACTGAACTGAGCCCAGTTTTCTAGGATCTAGATGGGGATTATAGAGCTTTTCACTTCCAAGACACCAGTTTAAATCTGCCACGTTGGTAGTCCCAAAAAGTCATTACTATATGAAGATTGTTCAGTGGCCCATGCAAAATGAGGTAGATGGTCTTGGTCCAGTTGCTTAAGTACAAATATCCAGATAACAAAAAGCTCCACCACAACTGGCACCCTTGTTGGCAGCAAAGAGGCCAATGTCTGATTGGGCAAGGAAACTGCCCTCACCCTGGAGGTGATCCCATTAATCTTCACTGCTGGATCTTGGTGAGGAAGCTTGCACTGCTGCTGCCACCTATTCTGAGGATAAATAGAGGGTTTCCGTCCATCTGGCATTTTTCATGAGCAATAAATTCACTTAGGCTACAGTCCTGCAAATGCTAACCTGCCAGTTGAACTTTTCGCCCATAGTAGTCTCACTGAGGTCTATAGATCTCTTCAGATGCTTAAAGTGAAATGTGTGAATGTTTGCAGAATCAGGGCCTTAATTTTTTACTTAATCAGTTTTTCTTTTGTATGTAAGACTAAATCCTGCTCTTATTAAAGCCCTTGGCAAAGTTCTAGCTTACTTTAAACTGCGTAGGTTGTCTCCCATAAACTTCAACTACATTAATTTTTGATGCACTGAAAGACTTATGTTTTCTGAAATAGAAATTATGAAATATTAGACTGCATTTTTTAAAAAAAATACTTATCTTTGGTTAAGAATATGTGTTTAAGAGCGTGCTGTCTTTTCCTCTCTCTCTCTTTTGAACAAATACAGATCAGCATTGCTAGGCAAGGTGTTACGGATCAATGTGGACAATAATGACCGTGGGCCTCTGTATAGAATCCCTCCAGACAACCCTTTTGTTACTGACCCAAAAGCTCGACCTGAAGTCTTTGCATACGGGGTGAGAAATATGTGGCGCTGCTCTTTCGATAGGGGTGAACCCTACACAAAGGAAGGGAAAGGGCGACTTTTCTGCGGAGATGTAGGACAGAATAAATTTGAAGAAGTTGACATTATAGAGAAAGGAAAAAATTATGGCTGGAGAGCAAGGGAAGGATTCAGCTGTTATGATAAGAAACTTTGCACCAATTCCTCACTAGGTAATTATACACTCTAAATAAATGACCTTGATATTGGGTGGTGCCTGCACTTCCATTATTGACTTCTGCTTTCACAGGCTGATTGTGCAGTTGCAAACATATATTTTGGGGTTTAAACTTGGCATATACAGCCTCATCCTGGGAGCAGACTGACTTGGGAAGTTACATTATAAACGTTTGTCATTTCTGAGAAAAATTAACTGAACTTTAATGCCCTGGCTATTCCACTTCTTAGCCAAATATGCTGCTAATTATACCAAACTCTGCCATGGTGGGTCTGTGATTTGGACAAATATGCACGAGCAGGGCCGGCTCCAGGATTTTTGCCAACCCAAGCACCAGTGTACTGCTTTCTTCTTCAGCGGCAGGTCCTTCCCTCCAAGAGGGACTAAAGGACCCGCTGCCGAAGAGCCCGACATGCCACCCCTTCCCCTTGGCCGCCCCAAGCACCTGCTTGCTGAGCTGGTGTCTGGAGCCGGCCCTATGCACGAGGGACAATTTTCATTTTTGTTACATAAGCAACACTTCTATGCAAGGCTGTGGAAGTCAGAGCTATTTGCTTTGCCCCTGAGATATTAACATTTTACTTATTTATCTCCATAACTTATAAATGGTTTGGTTTCGTTAAGAGAGATTCTTCAAGCTATTATTCCCCTACATGGATTGGTCACTCTGCCAGCTTTTAAAAGTCTATTCTGTATGATGATTATGTGGTGATTTATTTTTTTTAATCCCAAAAGGAAAACACTCTTAACTTTTTATTTTTAACAGGGGCTCAGTACACATGCTGTCTGCTACAGTTTGGTCAACATAGTAAATCTCAGGGCATGCCATGCCATACATGTGTCTGGATTTTGGGCCACAGCTTCAGTGGGAGTAAATTGGCATAGCTTCACTGCAGGCTGTAGCCAATGGAGTGACATCACTTTACACCAGCCAAGCATCTGGCCCATTGTGTTTTTTATGTTGTTCAACACCCTACTTTTTTCTTTTTGCCATATAAACATCATCTTCCTATGAATTTAAATATAAGAAAATTGGTACGTAGGAAAGGATGTTAAGAGCTATAAAATGTGGGTTAATGGGTCAGAAAGGACTTGGCACATTTTAAGTCTGAATTCTCTCTTCCTTCTGCAACTGAAAAAATAGACTTTTAAGTGTCCTTTTAATGCCTTTCTGTGTGTCAGTTACTTAAGCTACGTTAATGATGCTTTCATAGATTCTTTAAAATAAACAAAAGTTGAGTTGTCAGAAGTAACTACTTTAGATGGGTATATAAAAATGATACAGCATGGCTTCCAATCTGCCCTGACCTTTACAGTACATGAATGCAGCATATGGTTAAGGGGAGTGGGAAGAGCTTGGCAGCTCTCAGGATCAGGTCCGGTGTTATATTGTGTAAACTGCTTTCTTTATGGAAACAGCTCATTAATTTCTTGCCCTCAACAAGGGATTTCCCATCTGGCCTTCCTCACCCACAGTACCATCATCTTCCCAAGGCAGAGAGTTACATTTGTTGACAGAAGAGGGCTGCCTAGGATTCCCTTCAGGTCTCATCAGTGCCAATTCTAGCTCAGCTACAGCGGTCACTTCAGAGAGATGAGACTCTAGTGCAGCAGGTTGAGTGTCAAGCTGCCATTCAAGGCTCTCCTAGAGCCAATCGCCAGTTGCGGGAGTACTCGCTGAGAGACTGCAGGAAAGTGCTGAGCCCTTTGGATTCCCAGCAAGTAGGTGTGGAGAAAACAGGAATAGGATAGAAATACATTTCCCTTCTCCAATTTCCTAGCTGCTGTGAGGGAGAAGAGGGATAGGGAGGAGAAATGCATGCCCTCTTGCCCCATATACATGTGCCCTCTGTCCCTATTTCAGGAGTTTGGGAAGAGAGAGGGAGAGGAGTGAGGAAACTTTTAAGATGGAGCCCTAGAGAGCCACAAAATGATTCTCTACCCTGGAGATGTTTTGTGGTGATTTCATGAAGATTTTGCATCAACTGTGGCAACGCTGTCAGGATGTCTCACTGCAGTTATTTTGTGGCTCTTCAAAGTTAATTTCCTCTGCTTCAGAATGACATAGGAGTTTCCCTGTGACAGGGTTGTGAATATGCTGTTTCTTTCATGCTTGCAGCCCCATTCTAGAGGGGAGAGACCAGGCTCAGGAATACAGCTAGGTATCTCCCATGACAGCACCTAGCTAATCACAGAGCCCTTACATCCACCGCTAAGTGTACAAAATAATTTAAGTACTGGGTCAGTTCCTTAGTAAGGAGCCCATAGTTATCACAGCCATTTGGGAGATGAGACCTGAAAGGCCAAAGTATAATAAAAATAAATTTGACTCCATTCAGTTGTTGATTTAGCACAGAACAAGAAGCTGGACGGGAACTTGATAGTACACATCCCTGTCTAGTAACCGTCTATCATTTTATTGATAGAACAGCTATTCTGTGTCATACTTAGAACAAAGCAAGACACAATATCTTCTCCCCTCTACAGATGATGTGCTTCCGATTTATGCTTATCCACACAAAATGGGGAAATCTGTTATAGGAGGCTATGTCTATCGGGGTTGGTGAGTCTCCAAACCCTGATGGGCTGTACATATTGGTGATTTTATGATGGGTAAGTCCAGTCGCTCAGCAAAGCTTTACCACCAGCTGAAATCCTCCATTTTTGCTCCATACGCCTGCAAGTATTTCTGCAATGTAACCTTCGCTGACTTACTGCCTTTGCTTGGTTTATTCTGCGTGCAGACCCTTATTGCATATTACAAATGGACTCATGTAACACGTTTTATGTAAGCATTAATCCATGTTGTTGTGAAGGTATATGATTATCACAGTAGCAGTAAGATGTTGCTGATTCACGTGGTGTCGTACGTGCGAATGCATGTGGCTTTGACATTGATTTAAAACCATAAAGAGGGAGAGTAAATGACCATTCTGTATTTTGGTGCATCTTTAATGCATTGCACTGTCCAGCCACAGGAGGTATTTCTAGTCACAGGAGGTGCCTAACTCCCATTGAAGTTAATGGGAGTTAGGAACCTAAATATCCGTGAGAGTCTGTGCCCATGTATCTTAATGCTTCTGGTCCTCTTAAGTGTTCATCCCCTTTCATTTCTATTGAATCTAATGTGAGTGGAGATCACACATCCATCATGGGATTGGGCACTCTTTTAATTATCCCATTTGGTACTATTAGATCAAAAGTGTCTGTCTCAGTTGCCTGATGCAAATTATTTTTTGTCTCACAGACGTTTAATGTCATTGAAAGAGAAACATTCTACTGGAGAATGGCAGTACACTGAAATTTGCATGGGAACAGGACAAACTTGCATGTTCCCTGGGCTTATCAATAATTATTATCAGTACATCATCTCTTTTGCTGAAGATGAGGCAGGTAATCATATAATATTACACTGAACAGTGCGGTTGTATTTTATCTTCAGAGCAAAACACCTTGGAATGAGAATACCTTTTTAGGTTAAGAAGCACGCATTCTGAAGGGTAGGTCAGGTAAGATCCAGAGTGTGCTCAAACTTTGAATAATTGGACTCCTAAGTTCTCGCAGCTACCCAAAAAAAACCCAAAACAACAATTGTCAGACTTTTCAGGCAGTGTCCTATTCCTTAAGTGGCCGGTGTACCATGCAATGATGAGCCCATCAGCAGTTTTGGGAGAGGATTGCTTGCCTATTAATGTATTTATTTTTACTGTAGATCCATTTGCATTACCATCTGCCACATTGTCATTTGGAGGGGAGCAAATGCCTGTGGATAAATATGTTAAAACATCACTTAGAGGGAACCTTAATCTCCATTTTGAAAAAGCTGAGGAAATACACGGGAGTACATCTACACAGCAATAAAAGAACCACAGCATGGTTTGGGGCTGGCCAGAGTCAGCTGACTTAGACTCGTGAGGCATGGGCAGCAGGGCTAAAAAGTGCAGTGTAAATGTTTGGGCTCAGGCTAGAGCCTGGGCTCTGAAATCCCATGAGAGGGAAAGTTCTCAGAGCCTGGGCTAAAGACCAAGCCTGAATGTCTACAGTGCTGTTTTTAACCCCACAGCCCAAGCCCTGCAAGCTTAAATCAATTAACTCGGGCTCTGAGATTCAACGCCCGTTTTTTTGTTTTTTTTATTGCAGTGTAGATGCAACTGGGTGGCCACCAGGTTGACGGTAAAAAATGAAAGGAGTCTGGTGTTTGATACAACATGCTTATGCTTTTGGCTCACTTAGGGATCTGGACTGGAAACTATTAATGGCTGACAAAATTAGACACAATGAGTGGTGACAGTGAAACCTGCTCATACTGGCCTTGAATATTGTAAATCTCCTTTACAATGAAACAGAATGGAAGTTGTACACTGTTTTAGTATTTTGCAATGTGTGAATTGCAAACAATTGTATCTTTGCTTTTAAATATATGGAGATATACCTGTCTCGTAGAACTGGAAGGGACTCTGAAGGGTCATTGAGTCCAACCCCCTGCCTTCACTAGGCAGGGCCAAGTACTGATTTTGCCTCAGATCACTAAATGGCCTCAAGGATTGAATTCACAACCCTGGGTTTAGGAGGCCAATATTCAAACCACTGAGCCATCCCCCCCCATTGGAGGGAGGGACTTCCGCTGGAATCAATGAGAGTTTTGCTCAGGTAGCCGGTAAAGTATTTGGCCTCATTTTTAAATAATTTTATTTGTGGAAAGGCTTCAGATTAAGCTGCTGGCTTTGTATATTACAAGAGTGATTTATTATGATATGAAACAGAGATGGAAGAGGATCTGAAGGGGAAACTTGACAGTGGTCAACTGTTAGTACATTCATATTGTTAATTATGTGGGACTGAAGTAAGGATAAGCACACTGTACAATTCATAGCAGTAGACAAATTAGAGTCACTCCACAAAAGTTTAGCGTGGTTGCCAAGCAGCAGCATGCACTACATTGAAATTTAGAAGTTTGTGCTCTTAGCCATTGTAATATAAGTCTTGTTGGCTTCTGATCACAATGACTCCTGCCACAGTCCCTGAGGTATGGTTTTATAACTCTTTGTTGTTCCTGGACAGTTGAGTAGACAATGTTTGGTATTAATGCAGGCTGGAGGCAATTGAATAACTGAATGCACAGTTTTTTCCCTTTTTTATATTTAAAAATAAAGCCCTTTAATAACATAATTAGCCTATTCCCTCCCTAGGCTTCAGAGCCAGTGCTCCAACCCAAACCACAACATCTACACTGCTGTTTTTAGCACCACAGTGCAAACTGAAGACTGTAGACCCAGGCTCTGAGACTCACTGCCAGGTTTTTTAAAACATAGTGTGAACATACCCAGTGAAGTGCAAAGTGGATGTAAAATACTACCATTCTGCAGCTTTTTACACTTACATTGTACTGGAATAAGTGACTGTACAAGGTGCAATGGAGTATCAGGTTTATAATCTGGTAACAGGTTTAGTTCTTCTTATGTATTCGTTTCAGTATAATGAAAAGAAAAGGTATCACTAAATTAATATTTTCCTCTACTGAGTTCAGGATATAATCTTCTCTTGGGCCCTTTTGCTGTCCGCAGATGTTTGTTTATGACTTTACCAGTCAGTTATTTGAATGGGCCTTCCCTCACTAAAATGCTTGTTTTCAGGATTACTACTTTGACGAGTGGGAAACAGGCTCCTGTGCAATGGCAAACCACAAATCTTTTTCGTGTACTTGTGGCATTTGCATAAAATTGAAAGAAGGTCCCAAATCAGCTCTCTGGTGCTAGTGTATGGGTGGGTGTGTTCTGCATGCATAAGTCGGGCTATGTGCATGGGTCCTGTGCACAGTTAACCTCATTAGTAGAGCAGTGACTATTTTCAGGTTAAATGTCTGGAAAAAATATTGATGAGTCATGGCAAAATTTGATTAAAATCCAGAGGAAAATCTTGAGGTTCCCTGTGCAGTTGGTATTATACCCAAGCAAAATCAGAGTAAAGACCTCAGGATTTTGCACACAAGATTTCTCCTTGATTCTCACCCACAACCCATGATTTCTTTGATCTCGCCTCTCCTGCTGCTGCTTCCCCTTCTCCTCTTCACTGCATGTGTAGAGATGCTTTAGGGGGTCTGGCAGGTCAAGACTTCTCCCAACCAGCAGGTCTGTGCCTGTTTCTCTCTCCCCTTCTCTCTGCACTTTGGGGATGGGGAACCCAGAGAATATCCTCAGCAGCTGGCCTGAAGCCAGTCACCGTGAGGCAGGGTTGAGGAACCCAAAGTATAGCCTTTCCAGCAGGCAGGCTGGTGAATGAAGTGTGTGGTGGGAGGAGAGGGGTGTGTGTAAAGGAAATCAGTGAGTTTTGACAGAAAATTTTCTCTGGCAAGTAGAGCTGTGTGAATAATCTGTAACTAATTTATTTCATCAAATTTGTCCTCATAAAAATCTATTTTCTCCAATTATTTTAATATTTTCACAGATATTTTGGTAGATAGCCTACTCTCTGTCTGTTTGTTGTATTTTATATTCAGTCTTTTCGATTGGATGCATAGATTACATGACAGGTTTCTCTTCCGAGACAGTAATTCTTACTTGTTTTTCTAAGGAGAACTTTACTTCATGTCCACTGGAGTACCAAGTGCCACCGCTCCTAATGGAGTAGTTTACAAAATAGTAGACACCTCACGGTAAGAAATACCCTTGTTACAAAATCTACATTTTGGTTCAGTGGACCTGGGTTCAAATGTGATTAATGGTTATGGCTGAAATAAATTGCTCTTGTTTCACCTTGGTCTTTTGTTAAAGAGTAAACCAGTGTAAACAGGAACTGGTTTCATATTAGAGAGTTGTGAGTAAGCTTCCTAGTGGATGTTCCAGGTTTCCACAGAGTTGGAGTCTGTATGGTGGGTGATCCATGGATTTGCTTGAAGGGGTTGTGTGCCTTACCTGGGTGTGCAGGTTGTTCAGTGTCAGCTTGAAAAGCAGGCAGCTGGTTTTGTGGGACTCGAGTCTCTGAGGCTGCTGTATTAGGGAACAATGGAGCCTCATGACTTCTGCCCAAACTGATGCTGCCTTTGTCAAGGTGGCTGATATGTTCCCGACAGGCCCATCTACTCCCTGTTCCCTCCTGCATGAAGCCCACCTCCACAGAGCGCCTTCTGCAGCTGGCCACCATCTTCTGCAGGAGAGGTGTGAGACCCATGTCCACAGAGGGGCCTCTCTATGTGAATTAAAGGGCACAGCCCAGCCTGATATCAGCACCACCACTTTCTATAACTAAAACAGAAAAAATAAAATAAAAACTGCATTTACTTTTTGACATTTATGCTTTTGGTGTAACGGTGGAACTAGCTTGGACAGTGGCATGAAGACTAGGGCTTCACTTTCGGGATCTTATGTTATTGCACAAAGTTGTTGTATCTGGGACATTAACAATGTAGGAGAATCTTGGGGAGGATTTATAGATTTTAATTTAATTAAAACATGACTATTAAAGGACCAAAGAATGCCTTCAGATAAATGCGCCCAGTGGGCTTTTTAAGATGTGTGCTTATTTAAAATAACTAATTTGGGCATCAGCTCTCTGAGCACCTTTTTCAAGTCTGCATGGGAAAACTCCATATTTCCAGAGAATATCTCTACTTTCTGATTGTATATTGGTAACTTCTGAATTCCAGAACTTCACCCCTTTTTTCCTCTGACTCCTTTGCAGACTAGTACTTTTTCAATTGTATCATTGCCCATCAGCTGAAACAATTCAGAATATTTCCTGCATATCACAGAAATATTAAAAGATGCTTGCAGTTTCCGTGGTACAAATCAGCATCTAAAAACATGGGCATCACTTTTAAAATACAAAGTACAATGCTTATTAGTATCAAATCACATAGAAACATTTAACATTTTGAAAAACAGAACTCAACAGGCAATCGATAAGTTATAAATGAAGGTCTCCTTAGTAGTACTCATTATAGAGCATAACAGTGGAAAAATAAAGATTTGTATAAGAGCTTACAAAAATATAGTATCCTCAAGTCAATAAGTGAGAGAGCTATTCTTCATGTCTGGCTACTGCAGTCTTCTTTCCAGACACAGCAGATGCAAATTACTCTAATTATGTAGGGATTAGTTGCTGCATGTGTGCATGCAAATAGTCAGACTGCATTATCCAACTGTTGCACTACTTTGAAAATCCTCAGAAGCCCTGAAATTAACAAACCAAATATTAGAGGAAAAAGTGGCTATCTACTGGGTGTAACTTCTCAAAAGTGAGGGAGGCTGCCATGGGAAACAAGCTTGAGATAAATGAATGTAGCATTTTAGGAGAATGTTTCTTTAAAAGGGACTCTGAATGTAAAAAACTAATTTGAAGTGAATTGCACCTGTGATGCCATTTAAACTGTTAACTTGCTGTCAGTGACAAATTCCAGATTCTTTTTATTTTCCATTTTAAATCATTCTTTCTGGCTCCTTTCTGTTGTGTGAATTGTGGTCCAAAGTGAAGTGTATTTTTGTTTTAAATATATAAATGATTGCATGCCATCTTATTTCTATGGAGATGGTTTGGAAACTTGCATGTGAACATGACATTCATTTCAGCTATCTAACAAACATGTAGCTTTATGCTTTTTTCTGTTCAGTTTGATTCATATCTTTCTGTATTGCTTGAATCCACCAATGATTTGTACTTTGATGGATTCAGCAATGATAAAAAAAATGCTATCAAAATATTTCACACACTTGTGAATATTTGAGATCTCTGCTATACAGAGTGAATAGGATTTTGTGAGGTGGGCTGTAAGAGTTTATGTGGGTCGTTTAAATAGACTTTTTTTCCACAAGTGTGAAATTCATTGAAAAGCAATGGAAACAAAGAATGCTGCTGCTATCATTGGAAAGCAATTCATCCTGCATTGTCTGTGCTCCTCTTTCATAGGAGAGCACCCCCAGGAAAATGCCGAATTGAGCCTTTGTCAGTGAAAGTGAAAAGCAGGCTCATAAAGTTTGTGCCGAAGGAGAGTGAGTATTGTTGTTGCTCCTTATTTTTAATCCGTAAATATAAACTCAAAACCGACATTGTCTTTTTGGATGTGCAAGCCATCCAGAGCCTCGGCCCCAGTCTATAATTAAAATTAATTGCTACCTACTCCTTTTTAATATAAGGAGTGGAAGGATGGTTGAGGCACTAGCCTAGGACTTAAGAGAGGGCTGGTTCTTGTGCTACAGACTTCCTGTATAACCTTGGGCAAGTCACTGAAGGCAGGTCTACATTTAAAACGCCACAGCATTTCAGTGAAGACACTACCTGTGCTGATGGGAGGGCTTCTTCTCTCGGCATAATTAATCCACCTCTATGAGAGGTAGTAGCTATATAGATCTTCTCCCTTCAACATTGTGCTGTCTACACTGGGAGTTAGGTTGATATAACAGCATCGCTTGGGGTGTGGATTTTTCACACCCCTGAGCAACGTAGTTATACCAATTTAAGTTTGGGGTATAGACCTCTCCTTAGTCTTTCTGTGCCTCAGTTCCGCATCAGTAAAATGGGGATAGCAGCACTCCCCTTCCTCACAGGAGTGTTATGAGGATAAATACATTCAAGACTGTGAGGCACTCTGATACCATGGTGGTGGGAAGCCATATAAGTACCTAGGATAGACATACTAAACATTCAGCTTAGACTGTCCCTCCTTATATGACTTTTTCCCATTCCCTCCCATCTTCCCTTTCCGTGGTAGATAGCAATATGGTTGGCTCATTAAGAGCAGTGTGTATTCCCTGTGCCAGGGCTTAAATTCAGCCGGAGTTATTCAGAGCAGAGCTCTGGTAAATATTCCGGTAGGGCAGAAGCCCTGAGCCCCGCCCCCTGCCTGTTGCCACCTCTGCATTGCAATCTTGAATTCTACAGTGCTTTCCACTAGGAAAGCAGTGGATTTTGGAGTACCTCTGAATAGGCAGAAGCACTTCAGGGGGTGAAAAATCTTGTTATTAGAGAACTGGAAAGTAGCTCATTGGGAGAGATTGGATCTGAGCCATTGTTACTTAGAGGACGGGAAAGGAAGAGGAAAGTGCTCTCAAAAGATTCAGTTCAGTCAGATAGTCAGCTGAACTTTTGGCTGACGCAAACTTTCCAGTCCCTATTGATTGCCTGTTACTAAATGTAGTATTGCATAATGATAGACTTTATCAATTAGTGAGCTCCAGAATTGATGAGTACATTGCGAGATCAGGCCCTAAACCCAATAATGTGTAAGTTTCCAGAGTTTAATAATCTCTTCTCTGTATTGTCAATTTCCCCAATTTATTTTCTGTCTTCAGAAACTGAGCTTTCAGAATAGGGAATGCTTTTCATGCTACAAACAGGGCCCCCCTGCCAACACATGGGATTCTGGGAGGATGTTCCGAAAATTGAGCCCCTCCAAATCTTGGCCAGTCGAGAATGTGGGTTATTTAGGAGAGAGGTATTTTTTGATACTTTTTTCCTCTATATATAAAAAGGATGATGATGAGGTTGTGGGGGAAGTCTGTAGGCTAACAGCAGAATTTTGACATCTTTGCAAATATACATAACGTTGTGAGAGCGCCTTGGTTGATTTATTATTCTGAATAAAGCAACTATCCCTTTGACTAGCCTATATTTATTTTTAACTTAAAAATAGAATGAATAAGCAAGTCCAGTAATTCCTGGAAGCTACAACAGTAAAATTTGTCCAGCCTTTTGCAGTTCAAGGCTGTTTTAAAAAAACCCACTGTTTTATGTGTTGTCCTGGCAACTCAGCTCTTTTTGCACATTCCAGTTACCAGAGAGAATTGATTGTGAATGTTTGTGATTCCAGCCACACGAATAAAGTATCTGGCACAGTGGGGAGGCTGGAGCTCTCACAGTCTGGTAATGATCCAATCATTAGTAATGAAGAGGACAGCAGAAGCAGAAGCATGGCTTTAAAAATGCTTTCTGCAGAGGACAAGAGTATAGGGAGAGAATTTCTGTTTCTTTCCAGAAGTCTTCAGCAAGTCTGACTCTTGATGTGTCCACGCATTAAAGTTCTGTCAGTAAACTGTGCATGGAAATTTGGTAATGTTTCCTTTTTTGTCCTATTTATTGGCATTGAACAGTGCAGTCATTTCCAGCAGCCAGACATTCTAAAAAGCACTGGAAACTTTTAGCTGATGCAATGTTGGTTTAACTGCTCAACAGGATCAAGAAAGCAAACTCCATTAGAGAAGTTAAATACAGTGGAGCTATAAGTTAGCACTGTTTTTATGTAGTCATTTATAAACTATTGTACTAGCTTTATAGACTCATATTGTTACTTCTGTTTTTCCCCCAATAAGAACTGATTGTGAAAACACCAACCCAACGGCCTAGATTAAGGACCACCACCAAAGCCCCAAGGAGGGGTCGGCCAACTTCTGAAACACCCCGTGCCACTACTCCAGACTGGGTGGAACAATCTTGAACCTTTAAGGAATCAAATAGAGTGCAGGTGGACCTCCAGAACACCAAACAACCAAACCCCCGAAGTCCAGGAAAGGTGGGAAGAGTGGGGAAAGGAGAGGCAGAGAAGGAAAAAACAAACCTCCCAGCACTCTGTCTCCCCCACAGCTCGCGAATGTGGCAGTGCGACTGATGAACAGGCAAGCACAAGGAAGGGACCGGGAAGAGTGGAGATTTACATCAACGGAGAGTGGGGCACTGTATGTGACGACTTGTGGAACTACAAGGCGGCAACTGTGGTATGTCGCCAGTTAGGGTTCCCTTATGTTGTCAGGGCAACCAAGAGAGCGGAGTTTGGGGAAGGACGCTCGCTTCGGATTCTTCTTGATGATGTTGAGTGCACTGGGCAGGAGAAGAACCTGCTGGAATGCACACATGCAACATCGGCAAAAAACAACTGCTCCCACAAGAAGATGCAGGAGTGATATGTAGCCACGAAGAGGTTATAAACTGAAACTAATAACAACACATTGGGAGGTGTATAAACTGGACTAAACTCATCTTTCTTTCCCCCCCCCCACCCTTTTAAACAGTGGATGTACTAAATACAGTATATTTATCCCTGAGGATGCTATATCTGATTTAAGTAATCTTGCAGTCTTGTCCCCATACATCCTATAATGTATGTGCTGGGAGGAGAGAGAATGTACAGAACGTAATCGCTTGAGCATGTGTGTTATCGGGAATCAGGGTTTTCTATTTTCCAGGTGGAAACAGAACATCCTCATGTTAGCAATTATGAAATAGAAAGATGCACCCTTTGTCATCTCACATACAACTTAGCACCAGCGTTTCCCCCCAACCAGATCTGGCAGCTTTCTGCTGAAAAATATTCCCAAATGGCAGCTGTTGTTAAAAGTTTGTTTATCCAACATTCACATTGCCTGCTTAACTCTTCTGGCACCTGTACAAAAAACTGAACATTGATCTTTGAGCATCTGCAAGTCTGTATGTTTTGCTGTGGGACATGGAGATAACTTAGTGTTGATCTCCATGCTCTGGTTTAAAAGGAAAATGAAGCCAGAGGCCTGATTCTCCTCTCTAGTTGAGCCCCTGAGCCTTGGTAGCCACATACCTCTGTTGCAAAACAGGTGCAAAATGCTACCAAATCAGACATGTAGCATTTTACACCCGTTTTGCACAGGTGTAAATCACTACACAAGGGGCAAATCTATAGAAACAAGGCCTGTTACACATGTACTATCCTTAAAAGGACACCATTGATGTAAATGTATTGACTAAGTGGGAATACACCTGTTTACATGAGGAAGGAATCCTACCCGGAGTCACTGTAGTGCCTGGAAGAACTATGTGTTAAATTCTACAAATTGATTGAAATTTCAGAGAGTCTTGTCTCATCTCACTTGCACCAGAGTAACCTCATTGACTTCACTGGAATTACTCCCATTTACACCAGTGTAAGCAAGAGGCAAATCCAGCCCATAGTACATATGGTGCTCTAATCCAGTTTAACTGCAGGTTATGGAGACACTTCAGTCCTGAGTGTCCCCTGCCTTGAGCCTTGTGTAGCCACATACCTCTGTGCAAAACAGGTGCAAAATGCTACCAAATCAGACATGTAGCATTTACACCCATTTTGCACAGGTATAAATCACTACACAAGGGGCAAATCTATAGAAACAAGGCCTGTTACACATGTACTATCCTTAAAGGCCACCATCAGCTTCAAAAAATCTCACAATTCTGTCTGAATTGGTTTGGTTTTTTTTACAAGTAACACATAAGTAACCCTAACTGAATGAGTGGAGACACGTTTCTCCCTCCCTCTCACACACACTTTTTAAATAGTTTTGTGTCCTCATTTTATGTATAGTAATTTTACTTATATTCAGTGTCCATTTCCTATTTACTGTGTATCTTTCACACAGCAACATGGGAAAGTTAAAAAAGGGAATAATATGTAGTACTTGTAAAGACACCCAGCAGAATTCAAACGTAAGACTTAGAATCTGCAACTATTGACTAATTTGTTGAAATAGCCCAGAATCCAAGCTGACCATGTCCTTTCAAATCCAAAACACAACTCCAGATGCTAATAAATTTGTTAAAATGATCATGCCTGAATTTCTTGAAGACCCTATAAATAATACTGGATGGTAAAGAATGACATCAGTGTGTAAGCAGAGATGATGAAAGGAATAGCACAGACTACAACTTTCTGTTCCATGTTAATCAAGTTAAAAGGGGAAAACGAAGAAACGTGCCTTTTGTGGAATGTTATTCTTGTTGCCGCAAAAACTAAAAAAGTCGTCAAGGCTTTTTTCACGACTATCCAGTAACCAGGTGCAGCTGTTGAAAACTTGGGGATACTCAGTTTGGATGTATCAGATTGTTTTGGGAACAATTAGAGAAGCTCTTGGGCCATATACAACAGTTTTTTGGGCAGGTTGGGGGAAAGATAAATTATTTCTCAACATTTGTTTAAAAAAATTCCCCTTCCCTTTTCTTTTTTATAATCCATTTTATAGCTGTTCAATTTTAAATGGAAATTTGAGGAGGTGTTCTGCTTAAAAACTGTGGGTAGGTTCTGGCCCACGTGAACTAAAGCTATCCCAGAATACTCCTGGATGATTTGAGTATCTTTGCCAAAGAAAAGGTGCGGAGGAACCTCAACATGGGGAAGAGGGGCAGGTGATTGAGTACTCCTCAGATTAAAGTCTTAATTTTATTTTACTCATGCTTTTCGCCAGCTGGAGCCTTTGGCAGCAGAATGTAAGTAATTGCCACCTCATCATCGAGGACTGTCAGTGTTGATCATCAGCATCTCCTAGTTGTTGCTGTTGCCACCTTGTGGCATTCATTCTCTGCTGGGAGAGGAGAATGTATAAATTAAGATGTTTTTATCCTCTATCTGGTAATGTAAATGTATCTCAAAACTAAACTATTATATGTTCTTTTTAGCCGCTAAGGAGTCCTGGACCACCAAAAGAAAAAAAATAGTTTGAAAATGAGTTCTATTTCAGCTCTGTGAAATTTCAATTTTAGATTTTTAAGAAATATACAGAGCAGAATTCTGCAGTGAGAACCCTGCCTGCTTCCTATGTATCAGCTTGCTGGGTATAAACAGTAGCCCACACGTTTCTTACACTACTCAATACAAGCAGGTTTGTAGAAATTTTGGTGGTGCCTAGAACCTACCCCCCTGAACTCTGCCCCCTGAAAACTCTGGTTCCCCCTCAAACTCTGCCCCCCACCTGCCTAAGGCTCTGGGAGGGAGCTTGGGATACAAGAACTGTCTTTAATTAATATTAAGGCTCTGACTCAAACAAAGGAAATTGAGTATTAGCCCTGCAAGTGACACGCTGTTTTTAACATGTCAAAGAATGGAAGAAAACAAAGACACCAGGGTATGAGTCAGGGACAAAATTTCAGCCTTAATGGCACATTTCCTGGCATTAGCTGGATAGTCACACCCCAAATTAAAGTATTTAAACTTTATTTTTGGGTGTGTTTGAGATTGAGGGGAAGAAGGGATCAAAGTAGTTCTGAAATGCTTTGTTCTCTGCACTGAACAGCCAGAGAGAGTGGTGTCTGAGGGACTGGGATGCCCTCTCAGAAAAGCTGGATTGCTAGATAGTCTCATGAGAATTTTTTTAAACCCAGCAGGTGCCAACCAGCCTGTATTTTATAAATAAAAAAGCCAGATTTTAAAATTAATTTTAGAAATTTTTGGATATATTTGAAAAAAACTTTACATCTTCACTTCTGATGTGAGCATTTTGCACGAATGAATGCAGGTGGGTTTGCCTACAAGCAAATGTTTTCCTGCATATGTTCTAAAGGACATGTACAAGATTAATAATGGAGAAGCAACTATATAATGCAAGAGTTCCAGTAATGGGGTCTGTTCATGGTGTGTGTACTTATAGTTGGGGAAAATGTTATTTGCTCTTACTCTAACCCAGAAAATGTGCACTCTAGTACTATAGTGATGGGTACCATACGAATCTACACAGTAATAATAGTAAAATCCAGCAGATCAGCTGTTAAGAGAGTTGACCGTCAGAACACCAAGATTTTTTTTTTTTATTGTGCTGTTGCATATTTTTATATAAGGTTAGCCTATTTTATTTTAAACCTGGGATTATATGCCCTATCCCCAAAGTTATTTTATAAAGCATTGAAATGAGCTGGATGTATCCATGATAATGCTACACAGTGCTAGTGCCTTTTGCTTGCTGTGTATCGCAATATAAATTGAATATGTTTAAACCTCTAGCACATTTTAAAATCATAGATAAGTGGGGCAGTTTTGCTTTGCCATCACACAGTAAGAAAGCACAAGATTACATGCTCTATATACTAGATTATAAATTCCTTGGGGGCAGAGACCAGGCCTCTGTCTGTTGTAAACTGTATTTGCTCAATGATTACTCTATGATGACACTAGACCATTGAACAGACAAGGAATCACCAATGAGAAAGCAAAGACAAATTTTATATAGTGAGGTTTTGTTTTCAGTGACAGTAAAATCCATTTACCTCCCATTAGACAAATGCCTGAGTATTTTCATTGTTGATCCAAGCAATCATTTTCTGTCAGAGTAATGTCTGCATTACAGTGTCTAAAAATGTTCTAGCACACCATGACGCTATAGATCTTCTATAAACTTTGTTATAAGTGATTTGAATATTCCCACAGGCAGCACAGATTATGGTCCTAATCCTGCAAGCAGTTACTACTGAGATCATCTATCATCCTCCCAACCCCCATGAACTATGTGTAAAGGAAAGCTAATGCTTGCACATATTATGGTAACTATATGCTGCAAAAGATCCTATAGTAGCAATGTGACATGCTATTGATGCCAGTATAAAATACTAATATACAAGTGTTTATTTCCATTGGCTATGGCACTCTGCTCAAGCATGTTGCTTGCAGAGTCCCAGATCTTGTACCGAGTTCAGGGCCCTGCCTATATAAGTGCTCGGTACAGTTTTGAAGATTTTAGATGGTAAACATTCAGGAGGGACTGTCTAAATTGTCAACTCCAGTGCTGAGCATGCTGATGATACTTAATGAATAGCCGCCATGTTCATTTGCATATTTGAGATGGATGCTGTTAAAAAAGAAAACAAAAATCCTCTTATTTGGAAACCTGATTTTATTGACAAATTCAGAACTGTCCCAAAGACCCATCCTTTTGCATCCCTCAAACTGGTCAAGTATGCGGTGCAAAGATAGCGAATGGTTTTCAAGTGCAAGCTGCTGTCTTTACTATGCCCGCTGCCTCCTCTCATCACTTACAAAACATGTCACTAGCTATCCTGGGACTGGAATAACAGACAACTATATACGAGAACCCCTCTGTAGCACCACTCTTAGCTTCACAGATCCACAAACACATCAAAACATCTGTTATCTACAGCCAGGCCCTCAGATACTGCATAGTGTGCAGGATATACACCTTAACACACTTAAAACTCCCTTTACCAAACAAGGACACCCCACCAGACATAGACTCAGACTTTAAGGTCAGAAGGGACCATTATGATCATCTAGTCTGACCTCCTACACAATGCAGGCCATACGATCTCATCCATCCACTTTTATAACAAACCCCTAACCTATGTCTGAGTTATTGAAGTCCTCAAAGTGTGGTTTGAAGACCTCAAGCTGCAGAGAATCCACCAGCAAGTGACCTGTGCCCCATGCTGCAGAGGAAGGTGAAAAACCTCCAGGACCTCTGCCAATCTGCCATGTAGATCGCATCATAGTACTGGCCATCCAAATACCTTGAGAGAACTTGTTTCAATACAGAAAAAAATACCCCTACGTTGACACACCCTACTTGTCACCTCCTACTGCACACTGGAACCCATATGGGGTTTAGTTAAACTGTTACAACTCATACTTGATGGGGATCACAGCCTGAAAGAATTCTTTTCCAAACCCCTCTTCTGACCTTCAAACAGCCCCCCCCAACATTCCCATGCTCATCATCAGAAGCAAGCTCCACACAAACCAGGAGGCACCAACACAAACTGGCACCAGACCAACAGATGCAAAACCTGCATCGATACCCCCCACAACACACGGTGATTCACATGGGTCTTACACGTGGCTATCGCAACATGTGATGTAGCTCATTCAGTTCACTAAATGCCCCAATAACAACTATGTGGGTGAAACCAGGCAATTACTACCCTCTCAAATGAACTCACACAGGAAAATGATAAAAGAAATAAAAAACTATCACTTTTCACAAAACAATGACTCCATATCTGATTTATTAGTCCTTATCCTAAAGGAAAGCTGCACAACTCCTTCAAAATATGAGATTAAAGCCATAACTTTGGTACACTCTAAAAATCATGATCTAAGGCAGTAGTTCTCTAACTTTTGTACTCGTGACCCCTTTCACATAGCAAGCCTCTGAGTGTGACCCCCTGTTATTACCTTAGTCCCAAATCTGGACCTTAGCGTCCAAATATGGGGGTTAGCATGAAAACCTCCAAGCTTAGTTACCAGCTTGGACCTGGTACTTGCTGCCACCACACAAAAAATTAGAGTGTTTTGGGGCACTCTGGTCCCCCTGAAAAACCTTCCCTGGGGACCCCAAGACCCAAATCCCTTGAGTCTCACAACAAAGGGAAATAATCCTTTTTCCCTTCCCCCCTCCAGGTGCTCCTGGAGAGATACACAGACACAAGCTCTGTGAATCCAAACAGAGTGACTTGCCCTCTCCGTTTCCAATCCTGGAAACAAAAGCACTTTCCTCTTCACCCAGAGGAAATGCAAAATCAGGCTAGCAAATCCAACCCACACACAGATCTCCCCTGATTTCTTCCTCCCACCAATTCCCTGGTGAATACAGATTCAATTTCCCTGAAGTAAAGAAAACTCCAACAGGTCTTAAAAGAAAGCTTTATAACAAAAGGAAAGAAAAAATACAAATGGTCTCTCTGTATTAAGATGATACAATACAGGGCAATTTCTTAAAAGAATATTGAATAAACAGCCTTATTCAAAAAGAATACAAATCAAAGCACTCCAGCACTTATATTCATGCAAATACCAAAGAAAAGAAACCATATAACTTACTATCTGATCTCTTGGTCCTTACACTTAGAAACAAAAGATTAGAAAACAGAACTACTTCTCCAAAGCTCAGAGAAAGCAGGCAGACAGAAAACAAAGACCTCAGACACACAATTCCCTCCACCCAAAGTTGAAAAAATCCGGTTTCCTGATTGGTTCTCTGGTCAGGTGTTTCAGGTGAAAGAGACATTAACCCTTAGCTATCTGTTTATGACACGCCCCCCAAATTGCAGACAGTGGGGAAGCTCACTGGTGGCAATTTCCTTCTAGAACTTGAAAATAAACAGATTAATACAACACATGCACCTTTACATATACTACTAAGTATATAACTAACAGACTTTTACATTTTAAGAACACTTTTTAACTACTGGATTCTGGGAAACTCTCACGGGAGAGTGCATCAGGAACTTTGTTAGAAGCTCCTGTGATGTGTTGAATTTCAAAATCAAAATCTTGGAGAGCTAAACTCCAACGAAGAAGTTTCTTGTTGTTCCCCTTGGCAGTATGAAGCCACTTTAGTGCAGCATGGTCAGTTTGTAGTTTGAACCGCCGTCCCCAAACATATGGGCGTAGCTTTTCCAGGGCGTACACAATGGCATAGCATTCCTTTTCACTGACTGACCAGTGACTTTCCCTCTCCGACAGTTTCTTGCTGAGAAACACGACAGGATGGAAGTTGTGATCTGTTGCTTCCTGCATGAGCACTGCTCCTATACCACGCTCAGATGCATCCGTGGTTACTAGGAATGGCTTATCAAAGTCCGGGGCCCTGAGCACAGGGTCAGACATGAGCGTTGCCTTAAGCTGGGTAAAGGCTTTTTGACACTCATCAGTCCACTTCACGGCATTTGGCTGGGTCTTTTTGGTTAGGTCGGTCAATGGGGCAGCGATTTGGCTGTAGTGTGGTACAAATCGCCTGTAGTATCCGGCCAAGCCTAAGAAGGATTGGACCTGTTTCTTTGACCTTGGGACAGGCCACTTTTGGATAGCATCCACCTTGGCCTGTAGGGGGTTTATTGTTCCTCGACCCACCTGGTGCCCCAGGTAAGTCACTCTGTTTTGGCCTATTTGACACTTTTTGGCCTTAACAGTTAGTCCTGCCTGCCTGATGCGCTCAAAGACCTTTTGCAGGTGTAGTAGGTGTTCGGGCCAGGAGTCTGAAAAAATGGCCACATCATCGAGGTAGGCAACTGCAAATTCTCCCAGTCCAGCTAGTAGACCATCTACCAGCCTCTGGAAGGTGGCGGGTGCATTTCGAAGGCCGAAAGGAAGGACATTGAATTCATACACTCCCGCATGGGTGACGAATGCTGACCTCTCCTTGGCAGGTTCATCTAGCGGTACTTGCCAGTACCCCTTGGTTAAGTCTATTGTAGAGATGAACTGGGCACGTCCCAACTTCTCCAATAGCTCATCAGTGCGTGGCATTGGATAGTTGTCCGGACGAGTTACCGCATTTAGCTTACGGTAGTCCACGCAAAAGCGTATTTCCCCATCTGGTTTGGGTACCAGAACCACTGGAGATGCCCATGCACTGGTAGATGAGAGGATTATACCCATCTGTAGCATGTTCTGGATCTCCCGTTCTATAGCAGCTTGGGCATGAGGAGACACCCGGTAGGGTGGGGTTCTGATTGGGTGAGCATTACCTGTATCAATGGAGTGGTATGCCCGTTCAGTCCGTCCTGGGGTGGCTGAGAACAATGGGGCGATGCTAGTGCACAGCTCCTTAATTTGTTGCCGCTGCAGACGTTCCAGGGTGGTTGAGAGGTTCACCTCTTCCACGCCACCGTCTTTTTTCCCGTCGTAGTAGACACCGTCAGGCCACTCAGCCTCATCTCCCTGGACTGTAAACTGACAAACCTGTAAGTCTCTGGAATAGAAAGGCTTGAGAGAATTAACATGGTACACTTTAGGCTTTAGGGAGGAATTGGGAAATGCTATGAGGTAGTTTACAGCTCCCAGGCGCTCTTGGACCGGGAATGGCCCTTCCCATGATGCTTCCATCTTATGGGCCTGTTGCGCCTTCAAGACCATAACCTGGTCTCCTACCTTGAAAGAACGTTCTCTGGCATGTCTGTCATACCAGGCCTTTTGCTCTTCCTGAGCATCCTTTAGGTTCTCTCTAGCAAGGGCTAAAGAGTGTTGGAGGGTGCTTTGTAGGTTGCTTACAAAGTCCAGAATGTTAGTTCCTGGAGAAGGCGTAAACCCTCCCATTGCTGCTTCACCAACTGTAATGGCCCCTTAACCTCGTGACCATACACAAGTTCAAACGGTGAAAACCCTAAACTGGGATGTGGTACAGCCCTGTAGGCAAACAGCAACTGCTGCAACACTAGGTCCCAATTATTGGAGAATTCATTGATGAATTTTCGTATCATGGCCCCCAAAGTTCCATTGAACCTTTCCACCAGGCCATTGGTTTGATGGTGGTACGGGGTGGCATCCAAGTGATTCACCCCATGAGTTTCCCACAGTTTTTCCATGGTCCCTGCCAGGAAATTAGACCCTGAATCTGTAAGGATGTCAGAGGGCCAACCTACCCTGGCAAAGATGTCTGTTAGGGCCAGGCACACAGTGTTAGCTCTGGTGTTGCCTAGAGCTACTGCTTCTGGCCATCGGGTAGCAAAGTCCACTAAAGTCAGTATGTACTGCTTTCCTCTGGGCGTCTTTTTTGGGAAAGGGCCCAGAATATCCACAGCTACTCGCTGAAATGGGACCTCAATTATGGGGAGTGGCTGGAGAGGGGCCTTGACCTGATCTTGAGGCTTTCCCACTCTTTGGCATACCTCACAAGACCGGACATACTTGGCAACATCCTTGCCCATCCCCTCCCAATGGAAGGACTTCCCCAACCGGTCCTTGGTTCTGTTCACCCCAGCATGGCCACTGGGATGATCATGGGCTAAGCTTAAGAGCTTCCCCCGGTACTTAGTTGGAACCACCAACTGTTTTTGCGGCTGCCATTCTTCCCGGTGTCCACCAGAAAGAATTTCCTTGTATAAAAGTCCTTGGTCTATAACAAACCGGGATCGATTAGAAGAGCTGAGAGGCGGTGGGGTGCTCCGTGCCGCCGCCCAAGCTTTCTGAAGGCTGTCATCCGCTTCCTGCTCAGTCTGGAACTGTTGCCTTGAGGCTGGGGTCACCAGTTCTTCCTCAGACTGTGGACTTGGGCTTGGTCCCTCTGGAAGCAATGTAGGTGATGGGGTTGTTTCCGTTGCTGGTGAACCGCTCTCCGCTGGTGCACCTGAGGTTATTTCAGGCTCTGGCTGAGCCTTTTGGGTATGGCTGTCTTTTGCTTCGGCCAGTTCTGGCTCGCTGGCGCCCTCTGGCGTTGAGGTTGAAGATGTGGTTGCACTTGCTGGTGCTGGTTGCTGTTCCAGTTCCGGGCCTGGGACTGGAGATGTTGTGGCTGTTTCAGTGGTAGGCATGGAATCCGGGTCCACTACCTCTGTCTGGGTCTCTGGTAACACAGACGGGGCCTCTGTGGACGGCTCAGGAACAGGAATGGGTCTGGAAGCTTGCCTGGTTTGGCTACGTGTAACCATTCCCACTCTCTTGGCCCGCCTCACCTGGTTGGCCAAGTCTTCCCCCAGTAGCATGGGGATAGGATAATTGTCATAGACTGCAAAAGTCCACATTCCTGACCAGCCTTTGTACTGGACAGGCAGTTCAGCTGTAGGCAAGTCTACAGCTTGTGACATGAAGGGGTAAATTGTAACTTTGGCCTTTGGGTTGATGAATTTGGGGTCAACGAAGGATTGGTGGATAGCTGACACTTGTGCCCCCATGTCTCTCCACGCAGTAACCTTCTTTCCGCCCACTCTCAAATTTTCCCTTCGCTCCAAGGGTATTTGAGAGGCATGCGGGCCTGGGGATCTTTGGTGTGATGGTGGTGTAATGAATTGCACTCGCATGGTGTTCTTGGGACAGTTGGCCTTGATATGTCCCAGTTCATTACACTTAAAGCATCTTCCATCTGATGGGTCGCTGGGCCGAGGTGAGTTACTGGAGACTGGTGAGGTTGAAGGGTAGGGTATCTGTGGCTTTACTTGGGTGGTATGTGGGGTCTTTGGCTGTCCTCGGTTGTAGGGTTTATGGTCTGTGTGCCCCCTGTGGTAATCGTTCCCCTTGACAGTAGCTTTCTTGCTTTCTGCCAGTTCCATCCATTTGGCTCCAATCTCCCCCACCTCAGCGATATCTTTGGGTTTTCCATCTTGTATGTACCGTGTGATGTCTTCAGGAACACCATCCAAGAACTGCTCCATTTGTATGAGGAGGTTCAGTTCTTCCAAGGTTTGAATGTTGTTTCCTGTTAGCCAGGCCTCATAGTTTTTTGCAATGTAGTAGGCGTGTTTGGGAAATGACACCTCTGGTTTCCACTTTTGGGTTCTGAAGCGCCGACGGGCATGATCTGGGGTTATCCCCATCCTGTATCTGGCCTTGGTTTGAAAAAGTTTATAGTCATTCATTTGCTGCTTAGGCATTTCAGCTGCCACCTCTGCTAAAGGTCCACTGAGTTGTGGCCTTAATTCTACCATGTACTGGTCTTCGGGGATGCTGTACCCAAGACAGGCTCTTTCAAAATTTTCCAAGAAGGCCTCGGTGTCATCACCTGCCTTGTAGGTGGGAAATTTTCTGTGCTGTGGAGCAATAATTGGCGCCGGGTTGTTAGGGGTGGCTGGCACATGCAGCCCAGCTTTTGCCAACTCCAGTTCATGTTTTCTCTGTTTTTCCTTCTCTTCATTCTCTTTTTGTTGTTTTTCCATTTCTTTTTGTTGTTTTTCCATTTCTCGGCGGTGGTCCGCCTCTTTGGCTGCCTGTTCTCTTTGGTAGGCTACCTCTTCTTCTTCTAGTTTTCTTTTGTAGGCTGCCTCTCTTTCTCTTTCTCTTATTTCCATCTCTGCTTGTTTTATTTCCAGTTGTCGCCTGTGTTCAGCTTCTCTGAATTGGTCTTCGGCCTCCATTTTTGCCTTAGAAGTCATGATTCCTGTTTTCTTGTGTTGGGGTGCCCTCCGGTGTTTATCCTCTGAACTGCAGGTTCTCTGTTGCCTCCTGAAGTCTGCCTAGCAACAGTGCCTTTAGCTAATCTTCAATGTTAAGTAAACCTGAAAAACCACTTTATTTGCATTTATATAGTGCTGGTATGACTTTCAATGGGAGTGCTATTGTGTGACAAAAGACTGTTAATAGTCCTTAACGACTTCTTGCTTAACATGCAAGCCACAAACTGCCAGAGAGAGCAGAAAAAAAAATTCTCTCTGGTTCCCTTTTAAAACCAAACTGTTCCTCTCTGCTAAAAAGCCCTTAGCAGAGAAAAGAAAAATATAATATTCCTACTGGCTTCTGGATTCTGTCTATATCCCACCGCTGCCACCATGTTATAACCTTAGTCCCAAATCTGGACCTTAGCGTCCAAATATGGGGGTTAGCATGAAAACCTCCAAGCTTAGTTACCAGCTTGGACCTGGTACTTGCTGCCACCACACAAAAAATTAGAGTGTTTTGGGGCACTCTGGTCCCCCTGAAAAACCTTCCCTGGGGACCCCAAGACCCAAATCCCTTGAGTCTCACAACAAAGGGAAATAATCCTTTTTCCCTTCCCCCCTCCAGGTGCTCCTGGAGAGATACACAGACACAAGCTCTGTGAATCCAAACAGAGTGACTTGCCCTCTCCGTTTCCAATCCTGGAAACAAAAGCACTTTCCTCTTCACCCAGAGGAAATGAAAAATCAGGCTAGCAAATCCAACCCACACACAGATCTCCCCTGATTTCTTCCTCCCACCAATTCCCTGGTGAATACAGATTTAATTTCCCTGAAGTAAAGAAAAACTCCAACAGGTCTTAAAAGAAAGCTTTATAAGAAAAGGAAAGAAAAAATACAAATGGTCTCTCTGTATTAAGATGATACAATACAGGGCAATTTCTTAAAAGAATATTGAATAAACAGCCTTATTCAAAAAGAATACAAATCAAAGCACTCCAGCACTTATATTCATGCAAATACCAAAGAAAAGAAACCATATAACTTACTATCTGATCTCTTGGTCCTTACACTTAGAAACAAAAGATTAGAAAACAGAACTACTTCTCCAAAGCTCAGAGAAAGCAGGCAGACAGAAAACAAAGACCTCAGACACACAATTCCCTCCACCCAAAGTTGAAAAAATCCGGTTTCCTGATTGGTTCTCTGGTCAGGTGTTTCAGGTGAAAGAGACATTAACCCTTAGCTATCTGTTTATGACACCCCCCTTATAAATGAAAAACACTTTTTAATATATTTAACACCATTATAAATGTTGCAGGCAAAATGGGGTTTGGGGTGGAGGCTGACAGTTCAAGACCCCCCCATGTAATAACCTTGTGACCCCCTGAGGGGTCCCAAGCCCCCCAGTTTGAGAACCCCTGGTCTAAGGCGATGTCTACACTATCATGTCAGCAAAACATGTCATTCGGGGTGTGAAAAACACCCCACGAGCAGCATAAGTTTCGCTGGCATATGTGGTAGCATGCACAGCATTATGTCCTCAGGAGACCTTCTCCCCATAGCCACTGCCACTCATTGAGGTGTTTTTATTATGTCATCGCCAGGAGAGCTCTCTCCCATCAGAATAAAGCAGCTTCATGAGGGATCTTACAGCGGTGCAGCTGCATCAGTACAGGTGTGCCACTATAAATTCACTAGTGTAGACATGGCCTTAATAAAGACACTAGATTTGTGGCTTATTACAACAATCTCTAAACCCTTTTTGTCCTGTGACTGTAGGGGTGTTAATTGACCACTTCCCCTTGAATGGTCCGTTAGAATAGGTGTTAACTACTTATGCTAAATCTGTTCCAACTAGTATTTAGCTATGACAGGCTGAGTACCTTTCTCAGATCTGAAGAAGAGCTCTGTGTAGCTCTAAAGCTTGTCTTTCACCAATAGAAATAAAAGTCCAATAAAAGATATTGCGTCATCCACCTTGTCACTTTATTTTATCTAGCAAATTCTCCAAAGCTCCACTAGGTGGCAGTTTAATACTTCGGTGTTTACTGCTGTCACTGTGATGTGTCTATTAGTCATGCAATATTCATAGCCAAGCAACAAGGCAGATGAGATTCAGTCCTATGCTGAAGAACTTCTATGATGCTCTGAGGGACACGGTCATCAGGAACGTTTCCAATACTGAGTATGGATTGCACTACACTGCTCACTGACAAAGAGAAGATACTGCAAAGGTGGGCAGAGCACTTTAACAACGTTTAACTTCACAGTAAAAACATTCCAAGAGCGTTGTAATTATCCAAAACCAAGCATAATAAACTAGGAAACTCAGGGTTTAAGGTTACACTTGAAAGAAATGCAGATATGTTCAGGTAAGAAATGCATAGTTAAGAAAACCAGAAAGCCAAAGCTCTGCCTTGTAGTGATGTCATGCAATGATCATAGGATTACGATTAAGACATTTTAGTATTTGTGGTCCTAGATTAGTTTACATGTGTTTTAAAAGGCACCTTCGATTTTAGCCCTTTGATCTTTGCTGTCCAAGATTTGTGAAATGAATGCCCCAAAAGTCAGCCAACATCATAACAACGAACTATCAAGTGACTGTTTCTCGGTTGCCAACTCTCAGATTTTATCACAAGTTGCACAGTATTGAGTGTTTTGTCTCTTAAATCCTCTGCTCCAGCAGTCTTATGAATTGTGGGAAAATCTCAGATGTTAATTAAAAAGAAAAATTACATTTCTGCTCCTATGCGCCGCTTGCGCTTGTAAACAAGACCCGAATGTGATCTCAAAGTTCACAAGTCAGAAGGCAAATACAGAGAACCCAAAGGATATATTTTTAATATTAAGATTTTTTTTTAAATCTTGATTTTAAAAATTAAAGCTTTTTAGGCCAAGCTCGGGGTGGGCAGGAGGGGTGTTACTCGTGATTTTTGAACCAGGCTGTATAACCGAAGGGGAGGAAAGTCCTGCATTTCTGTATAACACACGAGTTTCACCTCCCTGTATCCCTTCAGTGGATTTTGCCCTGTGCTGACAGCTCCCTTGGGGAATTATTAACTTTCTGGTTTCCCTCTGGTGAGAAGAGCAGCAAGGCTCCCCCGGGGGACGTGGGCCGGGCTGGGGACAGGCTGTTACAGACTCCTTGGCTTTGCGGGGCCCAGCCGGGACGGGAGGCAGAAGAGCCGGGGGAAGGCCTGGGCGGCGCGGCAGGGCTGCCCTGTCTCTTTAAGCACAGCCCTGCGGCGCTTTCTGCCTCTCCCCGAGGGGCAGGGCAGGGAGTCGGACACCCGCCCGACCCCGGCCGAGCAATCTAGCCCCCGCTATGGAGTGGCTGGGGGCCCTGCTGCTCCTCTTGCTCTCTCTTTGCCTCCTGACCTTCGGCCTTTACTGCGGCTACGTGAGAGCCGTCCACGCGAAGTACGATCACATCCCCGGCCCCCCGAGAGCGAGGTAAGGGGGGGCCAGCAGCCTGCCCCCGGGGAGGGACGAGGGGGAGCAAGGATCTTGCTATTTCAGGCATCTCAGCAGCACCCCCCGCCCATGTGCCACACCAGTGCCAGGTCCCCTGGGGGTGGCAGGTTCTCACTTTGCACCAGCCTGGGTGCCCATCTGCTGCCCTGCTAATGTCAGCGTGGCCCAGTGAGGAAACAGGGGAGGGGGCTGCTGTGCTGTCCCTTCGGGAGGGGTGTCCGTGACCTTGCTGGTATTGCAGGGATAGGCGTGCTGGCCTGACCCGCATTGGGTGCAGAACTGGCTCCGTTATAGTCAGTGGCAGCTTTGCCATTGGCTCGAATGAGGTCAGGATTTCTCCTTTTATGCTGGGGGCGGTAAGCACCTGCTTAGAGGCACTTTAAGTCATTTACCTGGAGGATTTGGCTTTGAGTTATATTTGTAGGATTTGGGCCCTGGCAAACCAGGGGGAGGGGGTTGTGATCCATCTCCGGGCTAGCGGACTGGATATGTTTGAAGCTCTGTTTCTGTCATACACTGTCTTTAAACTGACCCTGTTCGGCACAAAGCCTCCCCCCTCCTGAATGCCTGTGATCATATCAGAATTTTTGGACCACGTCAGCTGACAATAATTTCACCTGCTTCAGCATAGTCTTTCCTTACCGTATAGGTGTTCTGTTTTGGCAAAAAACAAATGTCAACAGATATGAACAGGGGTAAAGAGACCTGTAGCCCCAACGTGGCATTGCTGTCACAAGGGAGAAACCAGCTCATGTAGTGGTATTGAGGCTGCTTATTTAATCTTATCTTTGGGCCTGTGTGCCCTAGTAAACTGGGCATATACCAGTGTGTGAGCAGATGCAGCAATAGCATTCTATTGCATAAGCATTCTGTTGCATATTGCAACAATCAAGTTTGGTTGTGTAACTACAGTTATCATGTCTGTCTGTTCAGAGTCTACAAATTAATATTGGGGATACACCAGCTTTAGTCCTGTTTGTAGTTAGATCAAAATGGCTTTCTAGGCCTGTGGCACCATGTAAGTTAAGTTTTTGGTTGTTTATTTGTCTGTTTCTTCTTAAGGATTTTTGGTTTGATCTTCACTGATCAGCCTAGGTAGGATCCTTCAGAATAAGGCTTGTGATCTCTATATCCCTTTTTAATTTCCAACACTGCTATATTATGCACTATATTGAGATTTGTGTGGCTCCAAGTATGAGCTTTATTTAGGCTTGATACCCTGTTGTATATTTTAGAATAGAAACTGGGTAAATTGTTTAAGGTGCTCAGAGCCTTCATTTATGGGCACTTTTAAATTAAAACATTCTGCTGAATAGCTGTGAAAATGATCCTTGCACTGGGGTTTTGGGCCATTTTTCTCACTTGAATGGTTCACATCTTTGATTATCCCATCAAAGGTTTATTTCACATAAGAAATCTAAAGGAAAACATGGAAAAATAGATGTCTTTCCAAACTGACATTTTTTGGGATAATTGTCACATGCTGATACATCCCAGCCTGAGCAAAGGTATCACATCGTGGTCTACAATAGGTATTAGGAATCCGGGAGTTTAATGAGTATTCTAGTCCCCTTGTAGCTCTTTGATCTGAATCTTTGTTCATGTGATAAAGAAAACCATTTTTAAGATCCCAATCCTGTGAGATGCTGAACCCCCCCACAGCTCCAATTGGAATCCAGGACTTCTGCAAAGAATCCTCTGCACTCCAAGAATCTCTGCAGAGCCCTGGAAAACAATGAACTTGCAATGACGCAGATGTGTGAAATGATGCAAATGTGTGAAATGGCTACACTACAGGATTATTCCGATTTTACAGAAACTGTTTTTTAAAACAGATTGTATAAAGTCAAGTGCACGTGGCCACACTAAGCACAGTAATTCGGCGGTGTGCGTCCATGTACCGAGGCTAGCATCGATTTCCGGAACGTTGCACTGTGGGTAGCTATCCCATAGCTATCCCATAGTTCCCACAGTCTCCCCCGCCCATTGGAATTCTGGGTTGAGATCCCAGTGCCTGATAGGGCAAAAAACATTGTCGCTGATGCTTCTGGGTACAGCCTCACCGCTCCCTCCGTGAAAGCAGTGGCAGACAACCGTTTCGTGCCTTTTTTCCTGGGTGAACTGTGCAGACGCCATACCACGGCAAGCATGGACCCTGCTGAGCTCAGGACAGCAATCGTGGACGTTTTAAAGACCTCGCGCATTCTCGTGCAGTCTATGCTGAACCAGGACCTGCAAAGCCAGGCGAGGAGGAGGTGGTTATGGCAGAGCGGCAACAAGAGTGATGAGGACATGGACACAGAATTCTCTCAAACTGCGGGCCCAGGCATGTTGGAGATCCTGCTGGTAATAGGGCAGGTTCTAGCCATGGAACTCCGATTTTGGGCCCGGGAAACAAGCACAGACTGGTGGGACCATGTAGTGTTGCAGGTGTGAGACAATTCCCAGTGGCTGCAAAACTTTTGCATGCGTAAGGGCACTTTCATGGAACTTTGTGACTTGCTTTCCCCTGCCCTGAAATGCCAGAATACCAAGATGAGAGCAGCCCTCACAGTTGAGAAGTGAATGGCAATAGCCCTCTGGAAGCTTGCAACGCCAGACAGCTACCGGTCAGTCAGGAATCAGTTTGGAGTGGGCACATCTACTGTGGGGGCTGCTGTGATGCAAGTAGCCAAAGCAATCACTAAGCTGCTGCTACGAAAGGTTGTGACTCTGGGAAATGTGCAGGTCATAGTGGATGGCTTTGCTGCAATGGGATTCCCTAACTGTGGTGGGGCGATAGATGGAATCCATATCCCTATCTTAGCACCAGAGCACCAGGGCACCCAGTACGTAAACCGCAAGAGGTACTTTTCAATGGGGCTGCAAGCACTGGTGGATCACAAGGGACGTTTCACTAACATCCACATGGGCAGGGCCGGCTCCAGGGGTTTTGCCGCCCCAAGCAGCCAAAAAAAAAAAAAGCCAAGATCGTGATCTGCGGCAATTCAGCGGGAGGTCCTTTGCTTCGAGCCGGAGTGAGGGACCCTGCACTGAATTGCCGCCGAATACCTGAAAGTGCCTCTCTGCTCTGGAGTTGCCGCCCCAAGCACCTGCTTGATAAGCTAGTGCCTGGAGCTGGCCCTGCACGTGGGATGGCCGGGAAGGGTTCATGACGCTTGCGTCTTCAGGAACACTACTCTGTTTAAACACCTGCAGCAAGGAAATTACTTCCCAGAGCAGAAAAATAACAGTTGGGGATGTTGAAATGCCTGTAGTTATCCTGGGGGACCCAGCCTACCCCTTGATGCCATGGCTCATGAAGCCATACACAGACAGCCTGGACAGTAGTCAGGAGCTTTCAACTACAGGCTGAGCAAGTGCAGAATGGTGGTAGAATGTGCATTTGGCTGTTTAAAGGCGCGCTGGCGCACATTACTGACCCATTCAGACCTCAGCCAAACCAATGTCCCCATTGTTATTGCTGCTTGCTGTGTGCTCCACAATCTCTGTGAGAGTAAGGGGGAGACCTTTATGGCGGGGTGGGAGGCTGAGTCAAATCACCTGGCCGCTGATTACGCGCAGCTAGACACCAGGGCAATTAGAAGAGCACACCAGGAAGCGGTGCGCATTAGAGAAGCTTTGAAAACCAGTTTCATCACTGGCCAGGGTACAATGGGACTGTTGTGGTTTTTTTCTCCTTGATGAAACCCACTACCCCTTGATTGACTCATTCCCTGTAAGCCACCTCCACCCTTTGAACACAGCTTGCTTTCTAAGGAAATAAAGTCACTCTCGTTTAAAAATCATGTATTCTTTATTAATTCATTTTAAAAAGAGGGAGAGAACTGACAAGGTAGTCCGGGTGGGGTTTGGGATGAGGATAGGAGAGAAAGAAAAGACCACTAAAAAAATTTCATAATAATGACAGCCTTTTGGTTGGGCTGTCTGCAGGAGTGGAGTGGGCGGGTGCACAGAGCCTCCCCGCACGCGTTCTTACTCGTCTGGTGGGTGAGGAGGCTAAGGAACATGGTGAGGAGGGGTAGTTATACAGGGGCTGCAGCGGCACTCTAAAATCCTGCTGCCATTCCTGAAGCTCCACGATACACCGGACCATGTCAGTTTGATCACACAGCAGCCCCAGCATTGGATCCTGCCACCGCTGATCTCCCTGCCGCCACTTCTCATCTCGAACTTTCCTCCTGTCCTCACATTCGTCCCTCCTGTCCTCACAGTCACTGGCATCTTTCCTATACTTTGATACCACGCCCTTCCACTCATTCAGATGAGCTCTTTCATTGCGAGTCACTTCCATGATTTCCGAGAACATTTCAACTCGTGTCTTTTTTTTCCCGCTGCCTTATCTGAGATAGCCTTCGAGATGGAGTAGAGAGGCTTGAAAAATTTGCAGCTGCATGAGGGAGGGGAAAAAAGGGAGAGAAGTATTTAAAAAGATACATTTTACAGAACTATGGTTATACTCTTTCACGGTGAACAACACTATTCACCTTACACAGCACATGTGATTTCACTACAAGGTCGCATTTTGCATCTTAATATTGAGTGCCTGCAGCTCTGGTGTTAGATCTCACAGATGCAGGTCCGGGCAGCAGAATTCGGCTTGCATGCGGCCATGGTAAGCCATTGTCTTTCGTCTTGTGCAGACTTCATATATCCAGCACCCTCCTTTCCCAAATAGCAAGCAAAGCCCATTGAGTGCTGCTTCTTTCCTGTCTTGTGCAGCAGCAGAAACCACCTCCCGCATCCAATTCTCTGGGATGATCACTTTACCCCTCCCCTCACCATGTGGCTGGTATCATGGAAGATCACTGCTAAACACCCCCCTCCCTTCCCCACCGTGTGGTTGGTAGCAGGGAAGATCCCTGCTAGCCAAACACAAAAAAGCTCAGCGCCAATCACCCCCCGCTTCCTCCTGCTTGGCTACTTGCAGGTAAGGATTTCTTTTCAGCCACAGGCAAACAGCCCAGTAGGAATGGCCATCTCTGTTCCCTTAATTAAATTCCTGAATTTCAAGCAGGTTACCATGAGCGATATCACTCTCCTGAGGATAACACAGCGAGATAAAGAACAGATGTTGCTTGAATGCCATCAAACACCGGGACTATACTCAGCTAGGCTTTGTCGTGCAATGATATCAGATTACTTGCTACATGCATGGCATGGTCAAGTGTCCTACCATGGAGGACGGAATAAGACTGCCCTGCCCAGAAACCTTCTGCAAAGGCTTTTGGAGTACCTCCAGGAGAGCTTCATGGAGATGTCCCTGGAGGATTTCTGCTCCATCCCCAGACACGTTAACAGACTTTTCCAGTAACTGTATTGGCCGTGAATGCGTCCCAAGTCCTCAGGGCAAATTAATCTTTAAAAAACGCTTGCTTTTAAACCATGTTTTATATTTACAAAGGTACACTCACCAGAGGTCCCTTCCATGACTTCATTGTCTGGGATAGTGGCTTGGGAGGGCTGGGAGAGTAATTCCGTCAGGGTGAGAAAAAGCTTCTGGTTGTTGGGGAGAACAGAGTGCTGTGTGCTCTCTGCAAGCTTGTCTTCCTCTTCCTACTCCTCATCTTCCCCGTCCACAGAATCCTCAGGCATGGCTGAGATTACCACCCCCACCTCGGAATCCACAGATAGGAGTGGGATAGTGGTGGCGGATCCCCTAGAATTACATGCAGCTCAGCGTAGAAGCGGCATGTTTTCAGCCTTGCCCTGGACCTTCCATTTGCTTCTTTGGTTTTCTGGTAGGCTTGTCTGAGCTCCTTAACTTTCACACGGCACTGTACTGAATCTCTGGTGTGGCCTCTCTGCATCATGGCCTTGGAAATTTTTTCAAATGTTTTTTCATTTCGTCTTTTGGAATGGAGTTCTGTTAGCACAGAATCCTCTACCCATACAGCGATCAGATCCAGTACCTCCCGTGCAGTCCATGCTGGAGCTCTTTTTCGATTCTCAGGAGACTGCATTGTTACCTGTGCTGATGAGCTCTGCGTAGTCACCTGTGCTGGTGAGCTCTCCACGCTGGCCAAACAAGAAATGAAATTCAAAAGTTCACAGTGCTTTTCCTGTCTACCTGGCCAGTGCATCCGAGTTCAGATGGCTTTCCAGAGCAGTCACAATGGTGCACTGTGGGATACCGCCCGGAGGCCAATATCGTCGAATTGCGGTCACGCTAACCCTAATCCGACACGGCAATACCGATTTCAGCGCTACTCCCCTTGTTGGGGAGGAGTACAGAAATCGGTTTTAAGAGCCCTTTATATCAATATAAAGGGCTTCATTGTGTGGACGGGTGCAGGGTTAAATCAGTTTAACTTTGCTAAATTCGGTATAAACGCGTAGTGTAGACCAGGCCTCAAACATGCTGGTTTAGTCATTTAGGGCCATAGAGTGCTGTCTGTGTTAATTAGCGTGGCAACTGAGGCTTACATACCAACAGCCTCTTAAAAAAAATATGCAAGTGGCCTGTGTGAAGAATATATGTTCTGTATTATCTTGGGTCCTGATCCTGCAAACCATACTCATTAAACTCCTGGATTGCTAACACATGCTTAACTTTATGTGTTAAGTCCATCAGGTGTCCCATTGATCAAAAAAGCATAAGTGGAAAAAAATGTGGTGCTGTCCTTTCCATGGGAGGATGGGGTAGAAGTGTTCTATAGTAGGACCGTTGACATGTTCCGTCTCCATCAACCAGCCACTGGGCTAGAGCATACATAGAGTAGGATTCAGAGGCCTTTTCTATACTAAACCTTTCTCCAGCACCAGTGCTGCTCAACCAGCAGGAGCACTAGTGTAGACAGGCCACTTTTGCCACCAGTGTTCTAACAACTAGAACTGCTCTAAGCAGATCTAGACAATACTATCTATGGTACGCTTTGCAGGGCTCTTACCACTGTAGTGAGCACTTCACATGCTTTTAACATAGTTCTTCTCTCAACATCCCTGTGAATTTTACCAATAGGGAGCTGAGATAGAGCAACAAAGTGACTTGTCTAAGGTGACACAGAAAGTGTTTGACAGAGCAGGGAATTGAAACCAGCTCTCCTAAGTACCAGGCTAGTGCACTAACCATTTGGCCATCTTTCCTCTGTCATAGTGAATTAAACCACTGGCAGCCAGCGTATGTGAGCATTCCCACCATTGTTACCACCAGTGACTCTGGCACTGGTGGACTTGCATTGGTGGGAAATTTTGAAGAAAAATATCTGTGGTGAGGACAACAACCACAGTCGTCAAATGAAACACGCAGAAGGGGAGCCAGGGCTACAACTTTGCTCCTTTATGCTCAGAAAACACAGGTTTCTGATACTTCAGCTAAAGGAGAATTTCTTTCGCTAACAGCAGCAGGGATCCTGTCTTTTTTGGTCCAGTTGCTAGAAGGGAACTTCACTGATTCACACCCACAAAGGGTTAAAAGAGTTTGTTATAAACCGTTGGGTAATTTTATTAAATGCTTGACATTTTTAGTAACTGAAAGAAGCTAGCATAGAGAAAGGGAACCTGTGCTTTGTACCATAACAACAGCACAGCTATCTGTGTCTCATTTGGAAAACTGATCCCCTTAAGCACAGCTTGTTGGTTTTGTGAGAAATTGCAGTAGGAAGCTGCTGAGCCAGATCCTACTTCCCACAGACTCCCCAAGTCAGTGGGAATTCCCAGCTCGCCTCTAAAGGAAGGAATTGATGCATGGGTTTTAAATAAAGCTGATGCATTTGATGGATTAACACCTTTTATTCATTTATGTAATTTCCATATTAGCCAATACTTTCCCTTCTGATTTTTCCTCTTTATTTCATAATTTGAATGAACCAGAATTTGTAGACAGAGAGGGGCCAATTCTAATCATACTTTCAGCAGTGTAACACCATTGACTGAGTTACCATGGTGTAAAGATGTTCAGAATTGGGCCCACATTCTCTCTTCTGTACATACAATTATATAACAACTACGGCATGGATTCAGGAATATTAGACTGAAGGCATTGGGTCCCTTTATCACTGATGCCAAGACAGTTACCACTTGTAATCCCAAACAACTCAGATTCTTACACAGACAAAAGACTGTCTCATTTTACAGAATAGCGGAGTCTTTGTGCTCAGTCTCTGTTCACAGACCTTCTTCCTACAGAATGCAGAGAAATCTGCAGAACAATTGAGGGAGTCTTGCCTTGTAAACATCAGAGAAGGGGGTGGTGGGGAATGTGTCTTTTAGGAGGGGCTGTGCGTTGTGAGTGTGTTTTCTTAAAAGGAAAGAAAATACAAGCAATGCAGACAGCACATTAGTGGAAACCAGAACAACGTGATTAAGTTCTACAAAAGTTTACAAGCCACACAGAGTTGCAATCACTGTATCTAGAAATACACACTCATTAATACAATCTACTCTTGTCCTCAAATGAAGATTTAAAGCACATTTCAAAGGCAAATAAACATTATCTCTATTATTACAAATGGAGAAACTGATACGTAAGGTCTAACTTGTGTCAGTTCACACAGCAAGTTAATGGCAATGCTCCCTGCCTCATGCAGATCCCCCAAGACCTGCATATTCTGGGAGCTGAACCAATAAATTCTTCCAAGTCCCTTCCAGCCTTTAAGTCTATCTCCCATATTTCATTCCGTCCATAGACTCTTGAGGCCTATAGACAGAGTAGTGTTTCAGCCTTAGGATTAGACTAAGATCTAGTTTTGTTTTCTCCAGCTTTTTACTGGGACACCTGCCAACCATCTGGAGGATGCTAAAGAAAAATGAACTGGTGCTTAATCTCTTCATACCATGGTAAGTTGTTATATTTCAATAATTTTTCTTTTATTGAACCACACCACCACTGAGCATTACACAGGAGAGGGACATGCTGGCATCATTTACCCTATATCACAAATTGGGAAACTGAGGCACAAAGAGATTAAGTGATTTGCCCTGAGACACTCAGCAAGTCAGTGACAGAGTCAGGAACAAACCATAGGTCTTGCTGTAAGTGCTTTGCCTAGGTGTGACGGTAGCAGTGCCCATTACACTGTATTGTGTTTCTTTGAGGTGTTTTCATTTCACACATGATCTGCACCATAATTCTTCTCCCTCTTTTCTCTTGTAGGGCAGAGGAGTATGGCCCCATTATACGTTTTAATGCTTTTCACAGAGTCTCGCTAATGGTTCTAAGTCCAGAAGGAGTAAAGGTACTGCATAAATCATCTGACTGGAATCATCCTATCCATCCACCCAGCCATCTGTCCTCTTATAAAATGAATTGGTGTGGTGCAGTGTTTGGAGTCTTAGGTTAGGAGCCAGGATGCCAGGGTTCTAGTTCTTGCTGTACTGTTTGCCTTGCACTGTTGCCGTGATTCAAGCCACTTGTGACATCTCTTTCCAGGATAGTGGATGCCCGCAGCACTTACTGCAGTCAATGAGAGCTGCAGGTGCTCCACACTTCCAAAAAGTCATCCACTAACTGCTAGATGCCTCTGTTTCCCCCTTCTGAATCATAGGAATAATAGTGATGTGAGATTTGAGCAACTTTTGTAAGGCACTTTCAGATTCTGGGAGAAAAGGTATTCTAGTGCCAGGCCGGCAAAGAATCCTTAAGTTCTGTAAGTGTACAAATGAGGGAGACAAACCCTCTAAAATAACTCTGTCTGGCAGATAAATTCCTTCCTTCCTAATAGTTCATGGGACGACTTTGTGTGATTCATGGAGCCTGTTGCCTGTGGACTTTTGGTAAAACACAGAAATTATTGAATGCTCGAATGGCTCTTTATATTTGCTGACTGTGGGATTTGATTTTAGGAGTTCCTGATGATACCACAGTACCCGAAGGATCGAATAACATATAGCAAATTCTATGCTATATTTGGCATGAGGTAGGCCAGCTCCAATCAAAAGCATCGTCTGCTTAAAATAAATTTAGATATGAATAAAATGGGAGGAAGGGATTAAATTTGCTTTGATCGGATCTGGATTTGACTTTAAATTGGGATCCCTGGCTAACCCGCAGTCATCATTGGGCACAAGGCACCCATTATAGTAATGTGATGAGACTCAAATAGAATCAACTGTCTTTCTAGTGGACCAATGGAGAGTACACGTGGAAGTCCTTTATCTTCCACATTCCTCCCTTGTGGGATATACACCTAGCCTCAGAACAGTTGGGCTTCTGTGAGCTGAACCCAAAGCAGATGAAAGTTTTCACAAGACTATTTTAAAAAATAAATCAATCACTGGTTGCCCTTTATTGAATCATTCCATTGTGCATAGGGGTATTCAGCTGCTGGTTTTAATCATAGAGGGGGAAAATATCCTACCCTGCTAGCATGATCTGCTGAAACATATAATGTGGTACTTCAGATATGATTATTTATGGTTTTGGACATGGTAGTGTCTAGAAGCCTCCATTCATGGATCAAGGCCCAGTTGTGCTAGACAGTGTACAAACACAGCTGTCTTTTAAAGTAATTTCCTCTTCCACTGGCATGAGTGGAATAATGTGCTTGGACCAACTTAGACTCATAGACTTTAAGGTCAGAAGGGACCATTATGATCATCTAGTGTGACCTCCTGCACAATGCAGACCACAGAATCTCACCCATCCGCTTAGTGCTTCCTGAGAAAAGAACATATTTATAATTGGAAATTACAAAATATTGCCCTATTATAAAACCAAGTAGGCTAATGAGAGCTCAAGCAGATGGGGAAAGGCTGCTATACCTGTGGCTTAAAAGAATTGAAAACTTCACATCAAATCCCTTGCCAGAAACTTTTTCTTTTCCTTAATCCTCATCTTTTTGTTAGATTTTTAGGGAATGGCTTAGTGACTGATCTTAACCATGATCATTGGTACAAGCAACGGAGAATTATGGATCCAGCTTTCAGCCGAACGTAAGGGGCTCAAGCACCCACGGAAAAGAAATAGGGGATGCTCAGCGCCCACCAGCCACAACTGTTTGGCAGCTGGTGGGAGGTGCATAGGGAGGGTGGAGAGCAATCGGTGGGTAGGGGCCTCGGGAGGGGGCAGAGCGGGGTGGGAAGAGGCGAAGTAGGGGCAGGGCCGCAGAGTGGAGTACCCCAGGAAAAATAAAATTCAGCGCCTATGCTTAGAGGAAAAGGTAAGCTAAATCTTGGCTTTCTGTTTCATTTTGGGTCTGATCCCAAACCCACTGGAGTCAATGGGAGTCTTTCCATTGAAGTCAGTGGGCTCTGAATCAGGCCCTTTGCTCTGAAAGTGATTCATTCCATGGTTATTCTTATCTCTAGCAGGATTGAATTCCACAGAAGTAGTGCAAGCAGAATTTAGCTCGTTCTATTGTGCTTAAGCAAGTGATTATACCAGGTGTTTTCTTTAATTTGGAAAAATGTATGTAGCTATTTTGGAGTTTAAAATATCATTTGAAAATTTTTTTATTCTCTAAATTTTCCTTTGTAAAACAAGTGAAGATAATTTTTCTTTGAACAAAGATGCCCCATCACTAATATTTTTTTAATTGTCCAGCTACCTGATTGGTTTGATGGAAACCTTTAATGAAAAAGCAGAGGAGCTGATGAAGAAGCTAGAGGAAAAAGCAGATGGAAAAACTGAACTGGACATCATGAGCATGATGAGCCGAGTGACTCTGGATGTTATTGCAAAGGTACAGACTGTCTGACTTCCTTTTTCAATTGTAAGTGACAGAACAGTTGAAGTGCAGATACCTAGGCCAAAATCAAGGGGCTGTAGCTGTGAAACAGAAAACTTTCCCCTGAAGGCCAGTCTAGTTCAGGCTGAGAGTGCACCACCTCTACACAGGGAGAGTAGTAGCATACTCCCTAACTAGACCCTCTGAGGTCAGTGTGAAGTAAGATAACTACTCGCAGAGTAAGGTACCACTCAACCTGCCCAAGGGTGGCAGAATATGATCTGCAGTAAGGGATGGAGGGGAAACATTTTCAGAAGTGTTTTATGTCCCAATTTAGAAACCCCTAAGTGGCTTATGTGCTTTTCGGAAATAGGACTTTGGCATGTTTTGAACATTTTGCTTAGGGGTTGTTACATTCAGACTGTGTGTGGTGTGCAATTGGAGGTGTGATTTGCACCTCACGTAGCCATACCAGTGCTAGCTTTCATCTAGCTAGCACTCTAAAAATGGCAGGGATTCAGTGTGGACTAGCAGCATAAGTGCATATCCAGGGTCCCAGATGGGTTTGTACAGCCCATGCTGAAGCCTATGTTGCCATTTTTGGTGTACTAACTTTGGTGTACCCAAGCTCACACCTGCAGTGTAGATGTAGCCTGAGAGAGTGCCCAAGGCCGGGGTCTTCTTCTCCCTCTCCTCAAATCTCAAAGGAACATGTCAGTATTAATTCACGTGTGTATAGTGTTAATTGCCATTGTGCATCAACAAAAACTTGCTATGGCTACATCTTCTCTGCAGGAGCCAGCACGAGGTTGGTAGAAGAGAGCAGTAAATGACTACCCCCATTGGGTAAGTAGTGTGACACAGAGGGGTGTCTCTGAGCCACACTCTCTCTCACAGGGGCTGCTTCTGGACTTTAGATACCACCGTTTGCTCAGGGCTGTACCTAAAGGTAAAATCTAACCCTTAGGTACTAGCATGATCTAGGAACAGGGCATGGGTCTATTCATGAGTTTTGGTTTTTTTAAATTATAGATGCAATAAGCAGAAGGATTTAATCAGCAAATAGATGCCTCTTTCTCTCAATATCCTCAGGTGGGCTTTGGCCTAGAATTAAACACGCTGCATGATCACCAGACGCCTTTCCCACATGCCGTGTCCATGGTCATGAGAGGAATGAATGAGATACGTATCCCTCTTGTGCAGGTCCGTATACATCTCACTTCAGTTAGTGCTCTCTTCAGAGTGAAGCTGTAGTCATTGCATGCATATTGACTGGTGAGCACAGTGGGCTGGGGTTGTGTGTTTGGGCCCGTTCGCAATAGAAGAAGGATCAACAGATTGAGATGGTTCCTGTGTCTTTCCTTTCCTCTCTCTTTTTGAAATAAAATTTCAGTAGCAATTTAAGAAACTCACACACTGAACAAAATATTTTCTTATCTCCCCCCTCTCTCTCTCTGAATAGAAGCATAAATGCATCTGAAAAAAGGATCATGATCTTTACTAGAGCTGGTTAGAAAATGGGTTTTCTTTCTGTGAATTTTTTTTTTAGCAAAAATTCATATGCCAAAACTTTTCAACTGAAAACCAAAATATTTTTATTTGAAAATTGCTGCCACAGTGTCTCATGGGAGTTGTAGTTCAGATGCCTTGTGTTCCCATTCTCCTCTATAGGTCAGACACCCTGGTTAGACTACATCTCCCATGATGCAGGAGAGGGTGCATTTTGATGCTTCCCAGGAGTCCTTGGCCATGGTGCATGAGGCAGCTGAACTGAATTATAGCTGTTGTGAAGTGCTACAGCAGCATATCCAAACTGAAATATTTTGGTTTTCAAGCATTTGGTCTTTCAAGAAAAAAATCTAAATTTTCCATGGAGAGCAAATATTTTTAGCAAAAAATTTCATTTAATCAAACCCAGTTTTTTATTAAGAACAGTTTTGACCAGCCCTAAGTCTCTACACCTCTTTTGTTTATTCTGCAAAGCTAGTAAAATGACCAAGTACATTTTATATTCAGTACATGCCAGGAAAACAAAAATTGATAAAGGAGATCCGGGAAAGTGTGAGACTGCTGCACCGTGTAGGAAAGGAATGCATTGAGCAGAGGCGAGAGGCCATCCAGAATGGGGAGGAAGTCCCACGAGATATTCTTACTCAGATCCTGAAAGGCGATGGTAGGAAACACAACATTCTCCGATTTCATTATTCTGTGAATTGTTTTGCAGGGTTAAACAGTGGATCCAAACATGCCCAAAATTTGGGGATTCACTTCTGGATCTGAACTTTAAGGCTCAGTCATTTCTAACATGGTCAGGAATGTTTCTTTCAAGCTGAAGATCCAAACAAGGGTTTCTTTACAAGTGGGACCTTGTCCTGGAGATTTTTGCTCCTTTCTGAGTTTAACATATACCTCTTTTTACATTTAGAATTGGAACTTGGGTTCCAGGTCACCACTGAGTCTCCTCCTCCCTTCTAGCCCCCCTGCCCCTTCCTATGTCCCCAAAATGTTGTTAAAGGGGCAAAGTGAACTTTCATAACTACATTGTTTCCTATCCCAGCAGCTCAGGAGGAGACTGGAGATGATGAAAATATTCTGGATAACTTTGTCACTTTCTTCGTTGCTGGTTTGTACAGTAACTTTTTTACTCTGACACATAATGTGGGAAGCTATTGAAAACAGTATGCATTCCCAGGGGGTCTACAATGAGAGTTACTAAGGGCTTGATTCTCTCTCTGACACAGGTGTAGGTCAGGAGTAAATCCATTGCAAGTTACAGTGGTGTAAAATCAGTTTGAGTGGGATCTGGAGTGAGAAAAAGGAAAAAGACATTTAACTCTCCCACCCATCAGATAAACATAATCAAAGAATATCTGGACCAGTGGCTCCCACGCTATGGTCCACAGAGCAGCACTTGATGATGGTCTGCAAAGAGCTGGTTAGTCTCGTGATTCTGTCTCCTCCCCTAGATCTCATTGAAAGTAGCTAAAAGACATTAAGGGAAATGTGGTCTAAATGCAATTCCTATAAAGTGAGGGCACAGTGTGTTGAAAAAATGTGCTCAAAGAATAGTTATCAATGGTTTTCTGTCAAACTGGGAGGATGTATCTAGTGGGGTCCTTCAGGGGTCTGTTCTTCATCCAAAACTAGTCAATATTTTCATGAATGACTTGGATAATGGAGTGGGGAGTATGCTTATAAAATTATGAATGATGCCAAGCTGAGGGGTATTGCTAACACTTTGGAGGACAGGATTAGAATTCAAAAGACGTGACAAATTGGAGAATTGGCCTGGAATCAACCAGATGAAAATCAATAAAGACAAGTGCAAAATACTGCACGTAGGAAGGCAAAATCAAATGCACAAACACACAATGGGGAGTAACTGAGTAGGAAGTAGTACTGCTGAAAAGGGTCTGGGGCTTCTAGTAGATCACAAATTAAATATGAGCCAACAATGTGATAAGGTTAATATCATTCTGGAATGTAATAAAAAATTATGTAAGACACAGAAGGTAATTATTCTGCTGTACTCAACACGGATATGGAGTAGTGTGTCCAGTTCTGGGCACCATACTTCTGGAAAGATGTGGACAAATTGAAGAGTGCAGAGAAGAGCAACAAATAAGGTTTGAAAAACCTGAACTATGGGGAAGATTTAAAAAACCTGGTATGTGTATTCTTGAGAAAAAAGATTGAGGGGGGTCTGATACTTTTCAGAAATGTTAAGGGCTGTTATAAAGAAAATGGAGATCTGTTGTTCTCCATATCTTCTGAAAGTAGGACAAGAAATAATACACTTGATCTGCAGCTCAATTTGTTTGTGGTTTTTATTGCTGAAGGTCTCTTACATGCATATCTCAACATTTATGTGATTTCATTCATTTATTGCCTAGCACAGTATTAAAATTAAGCATTTGAGACTTATTTTTTTAGAGGCCTCAATCTGGCCTCTGGTGTTGTGGTCACAGTTGTATTGGTGCACTTAATTTTATATAGAAAAGTAATTTTTTCAATGTTACTTTTTAAATAGATTCTCAATATTTTTAGGTCATGAGACCACTTCGAATCAGTTATCATTTACAATAATGGAACTGGGGCGGCAACCTGAAATACTAGAAAGGTATGTTCACTCCATGTTTAGTTTGCCAGCTCAGTTCTCTGACTCTAGAGTGAGCATGTTGTGCCCCATAATAATTATAAGAACTATTAAATAAACAGTATTTATTCATAATAAATCCTAATCTGTATTCCAAAGTAAATAATATTTAATGCAATTCACACTGTAAAATAAAAAACATGGAAATGAGATTTTTCAATTCTATTTAAGTAATTTATTTAGAAGTCTTTATACCAAGCTCGTCTTGTCTGCAGATGGAATTTATCACATTTGATTGCATTATACTTTATGAATACTGCTGTGGTACTCATCCTGGAATATTTGCTCAGGCAGTCAGCCTTTGGAATCAATAGGCATTTTGTCTGAGGGAGGAAGGCAAGATCAGGCTCAATATTAGGATGGTTTAAAAAAAACAAACAAAAAAACCCTATTCACTTGGTCTAGCAGGAAATGGATGTCAATAACTACAGCTTCTCCTTCATTGCACCTCTAGACTTCATGCTGAAGTAGATGAGGTTATTGGAGCCAAGAGGGACATTGACTATGAAGATCTTGGGAAGCTTGAGTACTTGTCACAGGTACAGTAGGAGAATGAGGCCAAAAGGGCAGTTGGCGTTGTTTTGCAGCACTTTTACCATGTCATAGCACAGCCATTAGGGGCTCTGAACTGGTTTCATTTTATACAAGCAAAAGCAGCAGTCAGTTCTGACAGTGTTTGTCCTAGGTATTCTGAGCCTTCAGGGGTAGCATAACCTTGTGAGAAAAGATGTTCTTGGGTTTTCACTGTGAAATCACACACAAATCCTTGCCTGCTTAGTTTAATTATTATCGGAGCATAGAACTAGGCAAAGGTGTCAACATATCCCGGCGCCGATGGGTGCTCGCGCCCTCCCCACTCTAACTCCACCCCTTCCCCGCCCATGCCTCGTCCCCATTCCAACCCTTCCCCAAAGTCCCCGCTCCCTCCCTGTCCCTATTGGACCCCTTCCCAAATCCCTGCCCTGGCCCCACCTTTTCTCCAAGTGTGTTACATTCTCCCCCCTCCCTCCCAGCGCTTGCGCTGTGAAACACCTGTTTTGCATAGCAAGCGCTGGGAGGTAGCGGGAGAAGCGGAGCCCGCCGCGCACAAGGGAGGAGGCAGAGGCGGAGGTGAGCTGGGAGGGCGGGGCAGGGAGCTGCTGGTGGGTGCAGAGCACCCACCAATTTTCCCCCGTGGGAGCTCCAGCCCCGGAGCACCCACGGAGTCGGCGCCTATGGAACTAGATTTCTCACTCACTCTCTATATTTCAAGTGAATCTCTGCCCTTATTTTGACAACATGGGTTTATAGCCTGGAACTCCACCCCAGAGAGTCTGTCTTGGGGTGACTGACCAGGTTTCAGAGCCTGAGCTCCAACCTAAGTGGTAATAGACTTTACACTGCTATTTTTAGCACTATGGTGCAAGCCCCACAAGCCCAAGGCAGTTGACCTGGGCTCTTAGTCTCGCTGCCGTGGGGTTTTTTTGGTTGTTTTTTTCATAGTGTTCTCCTTACACACAAGGCAGTAAGAAGGGCAGAAGTATATGTATTTAGCTGTCCTGCTTTGCTGGCCATCAACTTCTCTAGCTAGAGCCTTCCTTATATTGTTCACCCTCCAGATCAATGACCTGATTGGAAATGCTATGGGGGAAGAATTAGCATCATATCTCTTCTCTCCATGTTGTAATAATTAACTCTTTGTTACTCTGTGCTGACACAGGTTCTCAAAGAATCCCTCCGATTATACCCTCCCGTTCCAGGGACCATACGTTGGACAGGAAAGGAAAATGTCATTGAAGGTGTCAGAATTCCAGGAAACACTTCTCTCTTTGTGAGTTTGATGGCTGCATCCAAAACCCATCAGGTTGTAGGTCCACACACAATGGAGTTAGACACTATAGAGCCAGAATTCCCTGCTGGCATAGTTCATTGACTTTGGGGGAGTTATGGCAGCAGAGAATTGGGCACTGAAGACCAAAAGAGGAAGGTGTGAAGGGGGCTTTTGGACCCAGTTTGTGGCAGTACGTCAGATCCAGTGAGGGGGAGGGTGATGCAAAGTCTTTAGTTAGAGCCAAACAGAATTATTTTTGTCCTTGTGAGCCATCAGACAGGCTTTAGCAGTGTGCAGCTCATAAATAATACAAACACACATTTTATTGGCAGTTCAGCACATATGTCATGGGGAGGCTGGAAAAGTTTTTCAAGGACCCACTGACCTTTAATCCTGACCGATTTAACAAAGATGCACCAAAGTGAGTATATTTTACTACCATGTTACCAAAACATAGTGAGTAACCATTATGGTAAGAGCATTAACAGGGGAAATGTGTTTATTATTGTAGCTTTATGCTCAGATGCAAATCCAAGCATTATTGTTAATAATTTTGTGTTTTATACAGCAGGTTTTTATCTCCCATTCTCAAAGGAGAGTGGTGGTATTATTATTATTTTTTTATTTTATTTATTAACATTTAGACTTGAGTAGCACCCAAAGGCCAAATCAGATTGGGGCCCATTGCACTGTGAACCGTCCAAATATATAATGAACGACAGTCCCTGCCCCCAAGAGTTTACAGTGTCATTTTCCTCATATGACAGGAGATGGGTACAAAGACTTATGAAGCTATTCTGCTGTTAGGTTAAGAAGATGGCGCCTTCCAATGAGTCAGAGGTGTAAAGACATTATTCTGAAGCTATTCAAATTACAGTTGTGATGAAATATTTGACTTATAAACCAGCTTCTATCATTTCAGGGCAGCCATCAGAATAAATGTTGTATTTTTTTTCTTGTAGGCCATATTTTACCTATTTTCCATTTTCTTTGGGACCCCGTTCCTGTATTGGACAGATATTTTCACAGGTAGGCAGGCCTCTGAAGTTGTGGTGTATCCCACCTTTTTCATAGACTCCAAGGCCAGAAGGGACCATTGTGATCATCTTGTCCGACCTTCTATATAGCACAGACCATAGAACTTCCCCCAAATAATTCCGGAGCAGATCTTTTAGAAAAAACATCCAATCTTGATTTACGAATTGTCAGTGATGGAGAATCCACCATGACCCCTGGTAAATTGTTCCAGTGGTTGGTTAATCACGTTCACCATTACCAATTTATGCCTTATTTCCAATCTGAATTTGTCTAGCTTCAGCTTCCAGCCATGGGATCGTGTCAGACCTTTCTCTAATAGCTTGAAGAGCTCATTGTTAAATATTTGTTCCCCGGGCAGTCAGATCACCCATTAAACTTCTCTTTGTTAAGCTAAACAAATTTTATCTGTTGCTTCATTGGTACATGCTGTGCCATGTTGCTGAAGCAACAGGCAATCAGACAGGCCCAAAGGCATAGAGGCAAATCTACTGCCCTGGCCTCTTCCCCTGAGAGCTGGGATCCCCAAGGCTGTCCTGACGCACATTTGTGGACGGTGCAGGGAAACTGGCCTTGCTGTTTGTTGCCTGCTCTGCAGCTCTTATGTGGAATCTTCTGTTTTTCCAGTCTCCCATGCTGCTAATGGAGCTCATCTAAATGCAGTTATACCTGCGCTGGCAATCCTCATATTAAAGTGGATTGATCCGTATCCTTGTCTCCAAGCCAGACCTAGAACTTAACCAACAGACACATCTTTGTGCCTATAATATATCTCCAATTCGGGAATGCTGCAGGTGACTGAGGAACACCTCTCACAGGGGCATCTGTCTCCCTAATGGAGTTACAATAACACCGTAGCTTGTATCGTTTTAAATCTCCGTATTTTACAGAATTGTGCAATGTCTTCAATTTAAATCTCTTCAGCCAAAGAAACATTTGCATCTGCTGATTTTGAGTGTTCTTTTCTCCTTAACAGATGGAGGCTAAAGTGGTGATGGCAAAACTGCTTCAGAGGTTTGAATTTCAGCTGGTGCCAGGGCAGAGCTTTAAAATTTTGGATACAGGAACCTTTAGACCAAAAGATGGTGTAGTGTGCATATTGAAACCACGGATCATTACAAAAGGGTTCCAAAAATAATGGGAGTAGGGAGCAAAGGAGTCAAATGGTGGTGGAGTTTCTCCCCAGATTTTAGAGATTTTGTAGTCACTTTTGAGGGGTGCTATATAGAAAATGTTGTTAGCTCACCCCGTAATTACTGTGGAGAAGTTCAGGAGTTTCATTTGAATCTTGTTGATCTGGAAGCTTTGCAAAAAGCGGACTTTTCATTAGGTACTGCCTGGTTCTCATCAGACTTGGAAAAATCACAAGAATATCATATCTCACTCTGCTGCGTGTGATGACAGACAAACCTAAACCTGGTCCAGGTTTTTCACTGATTTCAATGGGACCATTGGGCATAAGTTCAGAAGCACCTGAGCATTTAAACAATGAATCAAACACTTGGTTGAATTGTACATTAGTTTTGGCTTGAGTTTGGGGGTGAAAGTTTGGGTTCATTCTTATTGCACCCAAATCATTTTCCCCGCCCATGCTCTAAACTGTAATAGTGCATGTTACCCTTGCTCTGAATATGATTCAACATATGAAAGCTAATGGCAGGGGAGGGGATCAGAGGCTGCATCTATTATCTATCCTAGAGCTGTGCAAATACTGGATTTTCTGATTCATTGACAATTCCAAAATAGATTTAAAAAATTGTTTCAGAATGAGCAAAAATGAATTTAATTTTTTTTTTGGCAACTCAAAAAAGTAAAAAAAAAAAATTGGATTGAACAAAATGTTTTTATTTCAAGCCTTTTTTAATGTGTTTAATTGTTTGGTTTTTAATAAAATTAAGGTCAGTTTCTAAATGAAAAGTTATTTTGAATCAAAACATTGAAATGTTATGTTTTGTTTTGAAAATTTCAATGAAGCACTTCAGTTTTTTGCTAACTTTCTTTTTAGGGTTTTTACAGCCAAAGTAATTGGACAAAAGCACCATGAATTTGTAAAACATTTTAAATTTTGCCCATATCTAGTTTTTCCTCCTTTCTTATCTGTCTCTCATGCTGTCTTTCACACTGTCATTCTCTCCAATCCCAGTCCATCTTGCTTAGTGAACACATGCTGGAAGCAAAAGTTGTGCTGTGTCTTAGCATTACTCTGTACTACTTCTACAGCTGACATTATCTGGATCCTAATATGACAGTGCTCTATGCCTGACGAAGCACACAGCTGGATTAGCTTCCAAATGGCCTATCTCAATTAAGGGAAGAACTACTTGGGAAAACACTACTGTTTAGAAATAGATGGTAATTAATAGATGATGGGGAACATGACCCTGTCTTGGATAAAAGGGAGTTCAGGATAATTGGAGCTGAACTGTGTTTCTTATCACTTCCAATTAAGATGAGCAGAAGACAAGCTGTGACATGGTACAGTGTCCGTCTGCTCCTGTAGAGCCAGATTGTAATGCCCTTACACTGAGTTCCCATTGACTTCATGCTCATGGGCTAAGGTACTACTGAGCATAACTAAGGGCATGATAATCTGGGCTATCACATTGATGCTATCACTCTGACAGCATTACTGTCTTTGGTAATGTCCTAAGGTACACATGCTGTCACGTATAAGGCCCTGCAGCTGCACTTGCTCAGTCTCCTGCCAGTCTAATGAGCACAGCTGGGATGCATCAACTACTAGACCGCATGACGGATTGTCCCTAGTTGGCTGAGGAAGTTTGCAGTCTTGCTCTTAAGCCCAACAGCAGCAATTCACTGGCTGCTCAATGCATATGTCTGTGGTTACACTCAGTTCCTGTGCTCAGCTTGCTCCAAGCCCTGCTTCTGCGTTACTCCTCCTTGTCTATCCTGTTACACACAAATAAAGGGACTCTATCTTTCTTTCCAAGTACGTTGCTGGAGGTTAATGTGGGACTGAGCCAGATGCCTTTTTGCTTGAAGGCAAACTGGGGACATTGCAGCGGTCTGGATGCCCTATCAGGGGTGAGGGCTGTTGTGATAATTGGGCCTACAAAGATACCTTAATGGTGACCTTAACTGTGAAAAGTGAATAACAGTTTACAGAAGTGACGCAGTAGCCTATAATAACAAGTGTTGATGGGAAAAGGTGAAAAAGATGGAATTAGTCTGAACAAGAAGGCCGAGTAATATACTTCAAGAATTGCGTTAAGATCATACCTGATAAACAAGAACAGTGTGAGACTGGAAGTCAGTGAACCAAAATTGGTGTTTTGGAAATTAGCCCTAATTTGTGGGCAAAATATGAGCGGATGGGCTATTCCGACTACTCTTCCCCTCCTCAAAAAGGGACTTTGAGTGGGAAAGGCTACTGGGCAGCTGGCTGACTGAAAGACGAGAGAAGGAACAAGCTTCACCCTCACAGTTGACACCTCAACCATCTCCTGGGCCCTAAACTGTCTCTATTCTAATCCTGAAAGATGTCTTGAGCAGACTGGGCCAGAGAGAGAGAACCAATTGACATCACCAGTTTCGGCTAAATTCCATATGCCATCTAGGAAGTGAGACTTTGACTGACAAATATACACCTATGTGTGTTTCCTCCCCATCTTCAACAACAGCTCCAGCCAATTTCAACTAACTTCTTCTCTTTCCCCAAAAAGGACATTTTTTACCATCTTTGATACCATCTAAGACTGTGGTTTTTTCAACCTTTTTCTTTTGCAGACCTCTAAAAAATTTGAATGGAGGTGCAGACCAATATGGAAATCTTAGACATAGTCTGCAGATCCACCAGGGATCCACAAACCACAGGTTGAAAACCACTGTTTTATGGTAACAACAACCTTTCACAGACCCCTTAGACATAGTTTGTGGACCTGAGATTGAAACCACTGGTCTAAGAGACTGTCAAACAAGGGAGGGAGTTCCTTTGAAAAGGAAACAAGGGATGTTATTAAAATAAAAGTCTTACTTAATATTATTCAAATGCTTTAACTGTTTTTCCTTCTTTTCTGTATCTTTAATTAAAGACTAAAATTATGTTTAATGTGATGTGTTTTCCATGGTACTTATAGTCCATAGGGCTAGTCTGCTATCTTGCTATATTATATATCCTGTCTTTATTGACTGGTTTGATTATATTATTTTGGCTTATTTTTGTACTGAATAATTTTAGTAAATATTACATTATAATTGGCTATAATGCAGGAACCTACAGGCCTGTATCTTGTATTATTAGCTAAAGCAAATTTGCTTGAGTGTTTGTAACCTGTGGAATAGATAAATGGCCTACCGGTTATCTTTTAAGACTTTGGGAAACTGAATGTGTTTACCAATTCTAGGACATACTAATAACCATAAGGTACACAAGAACATAGAAGTAATGGTTCAGGCCAAAGGTAACAGGGTATCAGATAATTGGCATTAATATGCAAGAATATGCCAGCCTATAGAATAAGTGTACCCTAAGATTGTGTGGTTGAGGAAATGAGATTTGGGCATGGTAGATTGGACACTGACATGAATATTCAGGATAGTGCCAAGACTCTATAAGAGGGCAAACCACCATTTGAAGATTATTGCTTTAGATTTTTAGTTTCCCTTTGTTTAGCTACCAGCTTATCTTTTGCAGTAAACTTAGTTACTCAACACTGACCCTGCTCTCCATCATCGGCATTGACGAAACTGGACCATCAGACTCTTCCAGCATGTCAGAGGCAAGGCTGGTCCTGTGTCTCATCACCAGGTCCACAAGAAGGGTATGAATATGCTAGTTTAATTAGCTTTAGTGAGGAATGTTACCACAGGTACTCTTAAAACTGTATTATTTCTTTTTAATTCTGTGGTCTGGAGCTTTGATGACATTTTCCTTTAATAAAAATCTCTGCTTTGTTCTCAGCATGAATGTTCTTGCCACACACTGTGAGGCTCCTTACAAAATATTGAACTCTCTGCATAGAATTCTGATGCATTGATTTCAAGACAAGAACCTTATTATGTTCTGGTCAGATCATTGGAGAGCCTGTAATAAATCAGCTCTGTAAAAATCAGGTTAGCATACTAAGCAGGTTTAAGTTTCCGTATACCAAACCCCAAACCTTGTCCAACACTGTTTAATGTTTGACATTTTCAGGATTGCATTAATACCTTTGGCTCTTTGGGCCTATTTATTCCATCTAAATCAATAGCACGGATCTGTCGCTGAGAACGTCTTGAAGGGTTGGAAAATCTCAGAGGTAGAGGAGTTATAGGACCATCAAGGAGGCCATGGAAGGAGCTGGCAGAGCTGTGGATACCTTGCCAAACAACAGCACAAACATTTGCAGAGTATTAGCTGTCCTTACAACCATGCTAAACCCCAGAGGCTGCTAGTCCCAAGATGGTTAGCACTTGCCCAATTTTTCACACACAACTCAAAATGAAAGAAAGAGCAAGGAAAGTGGCCAAATACAAGGAAAATATTAACACAGTCTCTGGATTGTGCGAGTTTTGTGCTCATTACCCATTGCTTCCACGAGGTGGCAGGCTCTCATTTCCAACTGTCAAACCCCGGCTAGCCCTGCAGGCCTGACAGCTTCTCAGGAGCCAGCAGCACAGGGGGAGTAAATGCTTCCCATGCTGGAGGCTGGCAGAGTGAGATGCCAAATCTCTGCAGCTTTCTTCTGTCAGTCCTGTTTCCTTTGGATTGCAGGGGGCCTTCATCCCTCTGGCAAAAGCTGTGTTGGATCAAGCAGGAGCTTGATCAAGCAGCTGCATGGAGCCTTTTGTGCTGGCTGAAGCCCTGAAGCATGAGATTTGTTTATAGTCTTTGCCCTAATACAGAGCTGCAGATATTAAGAGTAGTGGGTGTGTGCAATGTAGAGCTTCCTGTTCTCTCCATAGCCTAGGTGGGAGGAATAGGGCTTATTGTATGTCACTGGCCCGAAAAGCAGGGTAGCAGGATGGAGCTGGGGGGGGAGGGGGTCAGTGTAAATCATGGGGATAGTGCCTTGAGTGTGCTGTGCACTTACACCACAGAAAGCCCAGCCCTGCCCTGGAGTGAGACCTCCCAGACTGAATAACTGAGAGAAAAGTAGAACATTCTCCTCTCTCTGTTCTGTGACAGCAAACCCCTCTGGTTGCACTGAGGGCACAGTGGGACGTGTTGGTCTGCTCCAATTCTCATTTGTTCACTCCTTCTCTCTCTTGCGCTCTCTCTCTCTCTGTGGAGGGACTGTGGCTGCTTGTGCACTGTTAGACCTATGGGCAGAAATTACATTGTTAAAACAAGAAAGCTAAATTCCTATGGGGTAGGAACTGTCCCTTCCCCATTCTGTCACCGGTGACAGGAGAGTCAGCAATGGAAAGCTGGTGCCACCCCCAATGGTATATCCCAGTACTGCCTTCACAATGGTAGCACCCTCTTAGAATTGCTCCTACCCAAGGGCAGTGATGCATTTCAGCTGATCATTCTGCCCATTTAGCTACTTTGGTTTGTTCACACTCCAGCTTCCCTCAGAACCAAGTCCTTGTTATTCACTCTAGGTTTCCTCGGCTAGTTTGTCAAGAGACCTGTCTCTTACCACATCACCTGGGCTCCAGCTCTTGCACCCTCTCCTCTCTCTGGTGTTGGAACTGCTGCTGCACTGACTCATCCTGATCCACCTGCGGTGGCTTTTCTCTCTCCTGCTCCTCCCACCACTGTCCTTCTCTCACTCCTTCTCCTCTCTTAATCTCGAGCATTCTCTCCTCTCCATAATGCTGCAGCTCTAAATTTGAGTGTGCCACACAGTTAGAACTCCTGGGTTCTGGCCCCAGCTCTCCCTCTAACTTGGTAGGTAACCTGGGAACCAGGGTTAATGGCTCTGCCTGGCTGTGCCTTATTTTATAAATAACTTGCTTCCATAGGCGGCAGGTTTGTATAATTTGTGGTGGTGCCCAAAATGGTGATGCCTCCCCCCCACTCCCGCCCTGTAAGCCGATATATATATTTTATTAAATAGTGTAAACATGGACTGGAAGCTGTAAGCATTTAAGTTTCTCTTTATTGCACAATATCGCTATCAGAAAAATCCATTGTTGATTATTAGTGGTCCTACAAATCAAGAATTTGTTGCTGGGATAAAATGAATCTACAACGCGTTAGCGCCACAAGATTACAAGCGTCAGTTAAAAGTGGAAAGTCAGAAGCAGCACTTGCCCGTTTCAATATACGGTATTATATTTTGTGGGAATGTTCTTAATGTTTTCTCTGAATACTGTGTGGGTGCCTCAGCTTCCTCTGCAAGGTGCCAACTGAAGGTGTTGGTGTTGGTGTCACTAAGCATAACCCTACGTAACTCGGGAGGGTGGAAGGCCACAAGGGTATGGAGCCTTCCTGGTTTTAGGCCTCAGCAGACAAGAGTCCCTCCATGTTTGAACTTTAATCGACCTAAAAGGCCAGGTGTAACAGCCGTTATCAGTTGCAACAGTTCTAATTGGTCTAAAGCAGAAATAATGAGGCCTGTGCACCTTTAGCAGAAGGACAAGATAACTTGCAGAAGGAAAACTTACTAACGAGCTGCCACGGCCAAGATTACTTAATGCACCTGTGCTTACGTAATTGCTACAGGGGGAGAGGGGTGGGGGAAGAAAGAAGAAAGAGAAAAAAAACCAAAAACTTATAAAAAGGGAAAAGCCGCTTGTGTAGGGGTGCTGGATCTGAGGCATGTCAAGTCTCCCAGCACCGCTTTGAGATCTCAAATAAACTTTGCTTGCTTCTCCACCCTGGTGTGTGTTCATTGGCGCTAAGCACTCCAGGCACGAACCACTGTTGCTTGCCTTGGGCACCCTCTGTGCCTGCAACATTGGGGACAAAGAGATCAGGTGGCCTCCTTGTCCGGAAGAGACACAAAGGCCAGAGGAGGGAGTGTCAGTTTGGAGCTGCCTGGAGAAATGAGGAGAGGCCCAGAACTTAGGTCTGGGCTCCCCACCCCCCAAGATGGACCTGACTGAGGGGTCCTGTTTTCTGTACCTACAAGCGCTGTTCTAGACTGTGATCCTGTTATCTAATAAACCTTCTGTTTTACTGGCTTGCTGAGAGTCACGTCTGACTGCATAGTTGGGGTGCAGGGACCTCTGGCTGCCCCAGGACCCCGCCTGGGCGGACTCACTGTGGAAAGCGCACGGTGTGGAAGGGCATGCTGAATGCTCTGAGGTCAGACCCAGGAATGTGTAAGTGTCTTGCCCTGGAGACACTATGCTCAGAGAGAGGAGGCTCCCCCACAGTCCTGACTGGCTTTGAAGGAGTGGTTCCAGAGCATCCCAGCATCCCCTTCCACACCATGCGCTTCCCGGAAGTCCGCACAGGCACTAACACTTCCTTTCTCTGGCCTTTGTCTCTTTTCCAGTCATTAGGAGGCCACATGAACTCTTTGTTCTCCAACACCTTCAGTTGGCACCTTGCAGGAGAGCAGCCTAGGCCACCAGTTGCCCGGAGACAGGGTTTCGGCCATTCTCTGTGCAGACAGCATCACACTGGCCCTCTGGGGCTCTACAACAATCACACCCCCTTATCCCACCATCTAGATTGTTAAGAAATGCATAGGGGAAACAGGCACCCACACAGTATTCAGAGAAAACATTAAGAACATTCCCACTTCGTAACATTTGTGTACAACTAGTTATATACTTGAAAGGGTGTAAAATAATCAAGTATTGTGCTAAACACAATGATACTAGTTAGTAGGGGAAGCAAAAGTGGATGGGAACCTAGGAGGCCGTGACCATGAGATGGTCAAGTTCAGGATCCTGACACAAGGAAGAAAGGAGAGCAGCAGAATACGGACCCTGGACTTCAGAAAAGCAGACTTTGACTCCCTTGGGGAACTGATGGGCAGGATCCCCTGGGAGAATAACATGAGGGGGAAAGGAGTCCAGGATAGCTGGCTGTATTTTAAAGAATCCTTATTGAGGTTGCAGGAAAAAAACATCCTGATGTGTAGAAAGAATAGTAAATATGGCAGGTGACCAGCTTGGCTTAACAGTGAAATCCTTGCTGATCTTAAATGCAAAAAAGAAGCTTACAAGAAGTGGAAGATTGGACAAATGATCAGGGAGGAGTATAAAAATATTGCTCAGGCATGCAGGAGTGAAATCAGGAAGGCCAAATCACACTTGGAGTTGCAGCTAGCAAGGGATGTTAAGAGTAACAAGAAGGGTTTCTTCAGGTATGTTAGCAACAAGAAGAAAGTCAAGGAAAGTGTGGGCCCCTTACTGAATGAAGGAGGCAACCTAGTGACAGAGGATGTGGAGAAAGCTAATGTACTCATTTGCCTCTGTCTTCACAAACAAGGTCTGATTCCAGACTGCTGCATTGGGCAGCACAGTATGGGGAGAAGGTGACCAGCCCTCTGTGGAGAAAGAAGTGGTTCAGGACTATTTAGAAAAACTGAACAAGCACAAGTCCATGGGGCCGGATGCGCTGCATCCAAGGGTGCTAAAGGAGTTGGCGGTTGTGATTGCAGAGCCATTGGCCATTATCTTTGAAAACTCGTGGCAAATGGGGGAGGTCCCAGATGACTGGAAAAAGGCTAATGTAGTGCCCATCTTTAAAAAAGGAAAGGAGGAGGATCCAGAGAACTACAGAGCAGTCAGCCTCACCTCAGTCCCTGGAAAAATCATGGAGCAGGTCCTCAAGGAATCAATTCTGAAGCACTTAGAGGAGAGGAAAGTGATCAAGAACAGTCAACATGGAATCACCAAGGGCAAGTCATGCCTGACTAACCTAATTGCCTTCTATGACAAGATAACTGGGTCTGTGGATGAAGGGAAAGCAGTGGGCATGTTATTCCTTGACTTTAGCAAAGCTTTTGATATGGTCTCCCACAGTATTCTTGCCAGCAAGTTAAAGAAGTATGGGCTGGATGAATGGACTGTAAGGTGGACAGAAAGCTGGCTAGATCGTCAGGGTCAATGGGCAGTGATCAACGGCTCCATGTCTAGTTGGCAGCCGGTTTCAAGCCGAGTGCCCCATGGGTCGGTCCTGGGGCAGGTTTTGTTCAGTATCTTCATTAGTGATCTGGAGGATGGCGTGGACTGCATTCTCAGCAAGTTTGCAGATGACAATAAACTGGGAGGAGTGGTAGATACGCTGGAGGGTAGAGATAGGATACAAAGGGACCTAAACAAATTAGAGGATTGGGCCAAAAGAAACCCGATGAGGTTCAACAAGGACAAGTGCAGAGTCCTGCACTTAGGACGGAAGAATCCCATTCACTGTTACAGACTAGGGACCGGATGGCTAGGAAGCAGTTCTGCAGAAAAGGACCTAGGGGTTACAGTGGACAAGAAGCTGGATTTGAGTCAACAGTGTGATCTTGTTGCCAAGAAGGCTAACAGCATTTTGGGCTGTATAAGTAGGGGCATTGCCAGCAGATCAAGGGATGTGATCATTCCCCTCTATTCAACATTGGTGAGGCCTCATCAAGAGTACTGTGTCCAGTTTTGGGCCCCACATTACAAGAAGGATGTGGAAAAATTGGAAAGAGTCCAGTGGAGGGCAACAAAAATGATTAGGGAGCTGGAGCACCTGACTTGTGAGGAGAGGCTGAGGGAACTCAGATTGTTTAGTCTGCAGAAGAGAAGAATGAGGGTGGATTTGATAGCTGCTTTCAACTACCTGAAAGGGGGTTCCGAAGAGGATGGATCTAGACTGTTATCAGTGGTAGCAGATGACAGAACAAAGAGTAATGGTCTCAAGTTGCAATGGGGGAGGTTTAGGTTGGATATTAGGAAAAACTTTTTCACTAGGAGGGTGGTAAAGCAGTGGAATGGGTTACCTAGGGAGGTGGTGGAATCTCCTTCCTTAGAGGTTTTTAAGGTCAGGCTTGACAAAGCCCTGGCTGGGATGATTTAGTTGGGGATTGGCCCTGCTTTGAGCAGGGGGTTGGACTAGATGACCTCCTGAGGCCCCTTCCAACCCTGATATTCTATGATACTCTAAACTGACCACCAAATTTAAGTTGCGTGTTTTTCCCCTTAGGCGAGGACTCTGGGGTGGGGCTGGGGATGAGGGGTTCACAGTGCAGGAGGGTGCTCAGGGCTGGGGCTCAGGATTGGGGTGCTGGGGGCACAGGCTCTGGGGTGGGTCAGGGCTGGAGATAAGAAACTTGGGGTGCAAACAGACTGCCCCAGGGCTAGGGCCAGAGAGGACTCCCCCCACCCCCACTGGCAGCAACAAGCTCCAGGGGAAGGACCCCTCCTCTCCCCCCCGGTCACTGCACATGCTCCTAGGGCCCCTCTCAGGTTCAAAAAGCTCACTTGCCTCCCCTGTGGTGGGTACCAGGGGGGCAGGTTGCCATTACGTGTGGCCTCCCCTGCTGCTGTCCCTCACCATAGCCTCACTGGCAATGGGGCTGCCCCTTGCCCAGTGTGGTGCAGGGTAGTGCCTGGGGGGGAAAGGTGTCACAAAATTCACCCAAGCTCTAGGAAGCTCCCCTCCCCAGTGGTGTAGCCAGGTTCTAACATCAGGGAGGAGCGAACACATAAAAAAAGGTGCCACCCGATATATCCAATTACTAATCAGGTAGTAGGGTTTACAATGCTATAATAAGAGATTATACTATTACCATTATGCCATCAGCTTGCACACTACTATTTTGAATTAGTGATAATTCACAGAGAAAGAAGAAAGCTGAATTTAGAGAACAATTATTAACCAGATTCCTGGTTATCCACCAGCCACTTTGCTCCAGTCCATAGTACGAAGCACCATAAACCCAGTAGAATCTGGCCAAGAGACTATTCACCTCAAATTGGCATCTGCTACACTCCCTCCCCTCTGCCCCCAGTCACCACTATTCAGGAGATAGCTAAGTGAGAAGGTGGCATTGCTGAAGCATTTAGCAGGCAAGTGAAAACTCCTCCAGAGCACTGGACAGTCCCTGAGAACATTGCTGAATTCTGAGCACTGGGGCTGCAGCTCGTCAGCAGTGACACTGAGGAGACATAACTGGCACCTTAAAGCACCTTTACCTCCCTCCTTCACAAGCTGCACTAAGCAGAGTTTCACAGCCCCGGGCGCAACACTGAGGGGGAGTAAGTACAGCAGGGGAGGCAATAACCCAAAGTCGCCCCTTTGCCTCCTGGTCCTGCTGCTCCCTCAGCCCCTCCGCTGAAGAGAGGTCTTGAGAAAAAACATCTCCCCGCCCCCCCTTTTCCCTCCTTCTCCACCGGCACCAGCTGGGCTTCAGAGCCCCCCTCCCTGCCGCGCAGCCGCCTTGCTCTGCACGGGGCTGCCTGGGACCAACGGGGCTGCTGCTCCTCAGTCCCCCGCCGCACTGGGGGGGGCTGCACTGCCACCCCTTCCCCTCCCAGCAGAGCCCACCCCGGCTCAGGGAGCCGGGCAGCTGCGGGCGAGCGCCTCCTCCTCACCCCCGGGGAGCCCGGCAACCAGCCCACGCTGCCTGCAGTCCCGGAGACACAGGCGGGTGGTGCGAGCGGAGAGCCAGCTGGCGGACACACGCAAAACCCGGCTCCCGACTCCCATCCTGAGCCCCGTGCTGGCTGCCTGGAAAGACGTCGATTTTGGAAATGTGCTCAGAGGGGAGCGGCCGCTTCCCCCTCTCCGCCCCACTACACTAGTGGGTGAGAGGAGGGATGCTCCGCGGCGGGGAGTAGTGGTGGTGGCAGGGGCCGGTGCCCGCTCCAGGCAGGGCCAGGGGAGAAATCCAGCTCCAGATATTGGTGGAGCACAGCCCCCAGCCCTGAATATTCCTGGTGCTGGGGCACCTAGAGCCCATATAACCTGCTGCCTATGCTCGCTTCTGAATCTTTCCAAACAGATTTTATTGGACCAAATCAGAGTCAAATGTCTTGTCCCCTTTCCAGTCCTCAGGAGGCTAAACTGTTGCAAGCCACAGGCAAGGAAGAAGAGACCAAGATGCCATCAATGCCTTGAGGGCCATGCAGTGTGTGGCAGAGACTTGATTAGGTGGAGTGTGTCCAGATGATCCATGCTGCAGAGGAAGGCACTGTGGGATCTGTTGGGCTTTGCTGATGAGGTTTTTAATCTTTGGGCCGATCTACACTACAAATTTACATCCCCACAGCTGCACTGCAGCCCATCTGGTGAACACGCTCTAAGCTGAGGGGAGAGAGAGCTACCATCAGTTTAACAACTCCATCTCTCCTGCTCTCATGTTAATCCTACAAGTTTGTTACAGCTCCAGAACAAGTCTCTTTACTAGCTTCCTTAATATATGAGTATGCCCTTGAAATGACATTGTTTAGAGGGTAAATTGTCTCAATAATATTTAAGACATATAGTGTCATATTTTCATTACACCATGGTTAAGAATCATCTAGTTGGGTCACTGTAGATCGGGGCGGGCAAACTTTTTGGCCTGAGGGCCACATCAGGTTTCCAAAATTATATGGAGGGCCGGTTAGGGAAGTTCTATGCCTCCCCAGACAGCTGGAGGCGTGGCCCGGCCCCTGCCCCCTCTCTGACACCCCCGCTTCTCCTCCCCGACAGCCCCCCTGGGACTCCTGCCCCATCCAACCCCCCCCCCCCCCCCGTTCCCTGTCCCCTGACACGCCCTCTGGGACCTTGCCCCATCCAGGCCTCCCTGTCCCCAACCGCCCCGGACCCTCCACCCTTGACTGCCCCCCACAGCTCCATCCAACCCCTCCTCTCATTCCTGACTGCCCTCCTGGAACCCCTGCCCCATCCAACCACCCCTTCTCCCTGACCGCCCCTGGAACCCCTGCCCCTGACTGCCCCCAGCCACCTCATCCAACCCCTCGCTCCTGCCTGACTGCCCTCCTTCAACCCGCCTGTTCCCCGCCCTCTGACTACCCCGACCCCTATCCACACCCTTGCCCCTTGACCACCATCTCCAACTCCCCTGTCCTCTGTCCAACCCCCCATGCTCCCTGCTCCTTTACCGTGCTGCCTGGAGCACCAGTGGCTGGCAGCACTGTTGGTGTCACTAAGCATAACCCTATGTAACTCGGGAGGGTGGAAGGCCACAAGAGTATGGAGCCTTCCTGGTTTTAGGCCTCAGCAGACAAGAGTCCCTCCATGTTTAAACTTTAATCGACCTAAAAGGCCAGGTGTAACAGCCGTTATCAGTTGCAACAGTTCTAACTGGTCTAAAGCAGAAATAATGAGGCCTGTGCACCTTTAGCAGAAGGACAAGATCACTTGCAGAAGGAAAACTTACTAACAAGCTGCCGCGGCCGAGATTACTTAATGCACCTGCGCTTACGTAATTGCTACAGGGGGAGGAAGGAGGAGGAGGGAGGGGAAACGGGGGATTGCTAATCAGTGAGAAAAGTTCTCATGGATATAAAGGAACAGACTGCTTGTTTTAGGTGTGCTTGATCTGAGTCAATCTCCCTGCACCGCTTTGAGATCTCAAATAAACTTGGTTTGCTTCTCCACCCTGGTGTGTTTATTGGCGCGGCACACCAGGCCACTGACCCCCCCCCACCCCCGCTGTTGCTTGGCCTCAGGCAGTTATCTGCCGGCAACAGCACTATAGCTGCGCCACCCAGAGCACCAGAACAGGCAGCCATGCCACACAGCTGGAGTCAGCCACGCCACCTCACAGCACAGAGCTCGCAGCCCCGCTGCCCAGAGAATTGCAGCGGTGAGTTGAGGCTGTGGGGGAAGGGGAAAAGCAGCGGAGGGGCTGGGGGCTAGCCTCCCAGGCCAGGAGCTCAGGGGCCAGGCAGGAGGGTCCCATGGGCCGTAGTTTGCCCACCTCTGCTGTAGATACTAAGGATTTCTATTTTACATTATAGCACTGAACAGTTTCCACAGGCTAAAACTGGCTTTTAGACCAGTTATTCTTAAATGCAAGTTCAATTTTTAAATTTGTGTTTATGTTTTGAAGCTTTACACCTTAACTATCTTGAACTGAAGTAGCAAAGAATCCTGTGGCACCTTATAGACTAACAGACCTTTTGGAGCATGAGCTTTCGTGGGTGAATACCCACTTCCTCAGATGCATGTAGTGGAAATTTCCAGGGGCAGGCATATATATGCTAGCAAGCAAGCTAGAGATAACGAGGTCATGGGTATTCACCCACGAAAGCTCATGCTCCAAAACGTCTGTTAGTCTATAAGGTGCCACAGGATTCTTTGCTGCTTTTACAGATCCAGACTAACATGGCTACCCCTCTGATACTTGAACTGAAGTGTGTTTTCATTTGTGCCTGAGAAATATCAAATGCATTGTATAAACAGATTACTATATTTAATACTTTATTTCTTTTTACTGAAGTAATTTAATAGGAAAAGAAAACACATTGCCATTGGAAAAAGGTGATAACATTTTTCTACTGGAAATACACTTTCAGGTGTCAGATCTGATAGGAAATCCATGTTGGTCAATCTATTCTAATATTTTCTTTCCAATTATCACTTTAAAAGCTTTTTGTCTTTCCTTTTTTCTTAAGCTAGTGCAAAACGAATTTGTTCTCTAATTTGTTAGTTATTCCATATTTTAGAGGAATGTTTGAGGAGAAACCCAGCTACTTTAGACTTCATAACTTTTTTATGAGAAATGAGATATACAAATTAAGAGTGCGTATATTTGCTTGTTTATAATTTTCCAGATGGTAATAGAAATGAAAATTAAAAAGTATATGGGTGTTTGAGGGTGATTAGTGTAATATTGTAAGGACAATGATACTGAACAAATATTCTGAATGAATTTTATTTACCAATTAAAGTTTTTAGTTCTTGTATTAAAGCTCCAAAACTAATTTCTAAGTTATCTGCCAAAAAAACCCTAGGGTTTTCAGGTGTTTAAGTAGCCCCTGGAATCATGGTTAAAGTTGCTCCCACTACCAAAATCTGAAATGACCCCCCTGCAGAGCCAGCATCTGCTTTTCATTCTGTTGCTGGGCTAGGCAAGCGGGGTGAGGGCAGGAATGTGAAGCACTCAGTTTATGTGAATAGGGATGTCTCTTTTATTCTCCTCAGAGATCTTGACGAAACTTTCATGGAGATACTCTGCAATCCTCTCCCAAAGGCTTCTAGGGATGGCAGCCTTATCCTTCCTCTGTGATAGGGAACTTTCTCACGCCATACTGCAATGAGTTCAGCTGGCACCACCGCAGCAAACAAGTAGTGGGATAGAGGCCTGGGCAGCTTTAGGATGCCCTTAGAATTAAGGATCTTGACTACCACTGACTTGTCTAGGGAGCCAAGGTGGGTGAGGTAATATCTTTTATTAGACTGACTTCTGTTGGTGAGAAAAAAGAAGTTGGTCCAACAGAAGACATTACCTCAGCCACCTTGTCTGTCTAATATACTGGGACGCACAGACCTACAGCAACACTGCATACTGACTTCTCTAGTCATTTACGTCCACTGAAATACTAGAGTGCTGTGCCCACAGTCAGACTCGCTGTGTTTTCTTTGCTGTCTCTATGAATAATTGAAAGTAGTGTAGTTAAAGCCAGAGGACCAAATTCACAGCTAGTGTATTTCCTCTAACTGCAGTGCCATAGAGTTGGCTCAAACCTAAGCACCCCATTACTGCAGTGTAACCCACAGTCTTTGCTGTGTTTATCCTCACAACACCCTGTAAGGCAGGGAAGTGCTATTTGCCTCATTTTGCAAAGTGACTCAGATAGTCAAAGGTATGTAGGTACCTAACGCCCATTGATTTCAATCAGAGTTAGATGCCTGAATACCGCTGAGGATCTGCCCTGAGTGACTTGTCCAGAGTCACACAGGGGTTTGTAGTAGAGCAGGGAACTGAACTGGGGTCTTCTGAGTCTAGCAAGCTAATCAGAGGGACCATCCTTCCTTTCAGCTCCGCCGGTCAGAGCAGCCCAAGTCTAACGGGCCACATTCAGCGGCAGTGAAAGTGCAGTGAAATCGGGGCCGGATTTGATCCTCCCTGTCTCCCAAAGGCACCTGAAATGGCTGGTTTAAAACCCCGGCCCCTGCCCCCACCCTCGGGCTGGGTGAGAGGAGGGGCTGGCTGCAGACGCCAGGCTCCCCAAAGGCTCCGGGAGGCGGGCAGGGAGAGGGCAAGCCGAGCGAAGGGGGAACCGATCCAAGGGTGGGTGTCCGGGAGCCGCCAGCTGCCCCCTAGGGAGCCGAGCCGAGCCGCAGCTGGGTGGGCGGGAGCCCCCAGCTGCCCCGTAGGGAGCGGAGCCGGGGCTGTCAGCCGCGCGGTGCTCCGGGGCCGGGCTGACACGCCTCCCTGGGCTCGCCCCTGGCACTGGCAGGCAGAGGCGTCGGGGTCGCTGCCGCGCTCAGCCCGTCCCGCATGCGGGCAGCCAGGGGCAAAGAGGGCGCCAGCCTCGGCCGGCCAGGGGCGGTGGCGGTGCTCGGCCTCCTGGGCTGCCAGCGCCCTCCTCGCCCTGGCCCTCCAGAGCTCCCCGGCCGCTGACCCCTGCTGGGGGGCGAACGGGACGCGGGGCTCACCGCGGCCGCCCCTGGCTCTGCTGAACGAGCTGAGCTGGCGGCAGCGGGACCTGCTGCGCTTGGCCACGTCTGCCGGGGGGCACACGGAGCTGGGGCCGAGCCGCGGCGGCCGCCTGGGCTGCGAGGACCTGAGCCGCGTGACCGGGCTGGGCACTGTGGGCTCCGGCTTCACCAAGCTGGTGCTGGGAGCGGCGCTGCGGGGGCCGGAGCCATTGCGCTCAAGTCCGTGCACCGGGCAAGCAGCTATGTGAGCCGCTGCGTGCAGCGCCACGGACACCCCGCCGGCTGCCACAGGCTGGCCAGCTACAAGTTGCTCAAGGAGCTGGCCCTGCTGCAGCGCCTCGACCACCCCGGCGTCGTCAAGGCAGGTAAAGGGATCGAGGGGGGCGGAAGGGACGCAGCGCTTCTGCTCCCCGCTGCTCCAATGCAGCCCGCGCGGCTGCCCCACTCGCCCACCTCCCAGCGCCCCGCGGCTACTGCGGGGGACCCCGGGTAACTGCTATGGACGGTAGCGCCCCCATCCCCGCATGAATGGAGGCGTTTGGGGGAGAGGGTAGCGGGGCGAGTGCCCGATCTCCTTGGCCTACAGCCATCGCGCACAGGCAGCGACGCCCTGCGTTAGCCAGGTGTCCGCACCTGTCAGTCCCTGCTGTGCTATAGCGCCCGGCCGGTACTAATGTGCGTCCGGAGCTGGGCGAAGGAAGGAGAGCCCGGTCTTCCAAATAAAGCCAAGCTGGTGAGATGGGAAGGGGGAGGGGGTGTTTACTACAAACTCTCTTGAAAGATGCGCCCGGAGCCACGCGCTTTGTAGAAAGCGAGGTCTTCAAATTTACAGCCCGTAAACTAATCAGGGTCTCTCTGGGCTTGGTGACCGCTAATGATGCCATTCGCGGGAGGGAATCGCACAAGGCAGTTCACGCTGCTTTCTCGCTCAGCGGAATAACTGCTCTTGGTCGGGGCAGCAAACAGAACTGTGCATCGATGTGATGGCATCAGTGACTTCTATACACAGAGCAATTGAATTGTATTATCTATAGTACTGTATTTACACAGTGTCTGCCTGCTTTAAACAGTATAGGAGAATTGATGCTTTTTACTGTACTTGAATCTGTATTCCCCAGAGGCCAAGCTGATCTGTCAATATATATTCAACCTTTTGACATTTGTATTTGAATATGCATCAGTATGACAATCACTCCTTTTCTCTCTACAGCTGAATGGTCAGTGCTATGATAATAGCTGAAATAAGGGTCATAGCTATGCTGGAGCTGGGATCCCCTCTGGAGATGATTCAGCTTCTGCAGGCTCCCTGGGAGGAGAGATTTAAAGTAAGAAAACAAAACAAAGGCAGTTTTATCAGTAGCTTTTAGGTCTCAAACAGAGTAAATGCAAAGAGCCGATGATGTGTGCTGGGGCTCACAGGATTGTCATGCTGACTCTCTGTATGCGCCTGGAAATCTTTAAATAATCTTGTTTTCACCCCTTTTAAATTACAGTAAATAATATCCAGGGGCGACTCCAGGTACCAGCATGCCAAGCGCGTGCCTGGGGCAGCAAGCAGCAGGGGGCACTCTGCCGGTCGCGGCGAGGGCAGCAGGAAAGTTGCCTTCAGCGGCATGCCTGCGGAGGGTCCGCTGGTCTCGCGGCTTCGGTGGATCTCCCGCAGGCATGCCACCAAATCCTCGGGACCAGGGACCTCCCGCAGGCAAGCCGCAGAAAGCAACCTGCCTGCCGTGCTTGGGGCGGCAAAATACCTAGAGGCGCCCCTGATAATATCTCCAGTCAGAGAGCAGGAGCTCCACTATTACTAGCTATTCCTTTATTCTCCCTTCCGAAGCAATGTTACAACAGACCTAAAATTACAAAAAATTTAAAGAATCCTGCCTAGGGATAGTATTGCGTTTAATACTCTGTGTTAGACCGGATGTCTGGTTTCTTCTGTTCTGCACGCCTTTGCAGAGAGGTCTATTGTTTTGTATAGGCAGGCCCATTATTGCAGTGCTATTATGTTCCAGTGGATGGGGCAACAGACAGGGACTGGTTCTATTCCAAGCTCTTCCACTGACTGACCTCCTGCGTGACCTTGGGCAAGTTACTTCACCTCTCTGTGCTTCTGCCTTTTCTCTTATCCTTTTTCTGTTTCTTATCCTTTTTCTAGATTGGGATGGGCAAACTTTTTGCCGTGAGGGCCACATCTGGGTATGGAAATTGTATGGTGGGCCATGAATGCTCATGAAATTGGGGGCTGGGGGTACAGGAGGGGATGAGGGCTCTGGTCGGGGGTGCAGGCTCTGGGGTGGGGCCAGAAATGAGGAGTTCAGGCTGCAGGAGGGGGGTCTGGGCTGGGGCAGGGGGTTGGGGTCCAGTTTGGGGAGTGAGGGCTCCAGCTGGGGGGGTGCAGGCTCTGGGGTGAAGGAGGGTGGGACTGAGGGGTTCGGAGAGCAGAAGAGGATCAGGGCTGGGGCAGGGGGTCGGAGTGATGGAGGGGTTCAGGAGTGCCAGCCATTGGGAGCTGGGGGGCTGTGCTTGGGGAAGGGGCAGCGTGCAGAGCCCCCAGCTGCCCGTACGCGTAGAAGCTGGAGTGGGGACATGCTAATGCTTCCACAAGCAGCACGGAGCCACAGCACATGTGGAGCAGGACAAGCCCCGGACCTTGCTCCCCGGCGGGAGCTTGAGGGCCAGATTTAAATGTCTGAAGGGCCGGATGCGGCCCCCAGGCCATAGTTTGCCCACCCCTGTTCTAGATTATAAGCTGTTCAGGACAGGGACTGTCTCTCACAATGTGTTTGTCCAGTAAGGCACTGATCTTGTTTTGGGCCTGTTTGTGCTACTATCATACAAACACATAATAATAAATTGCTGACTCAGTCTGGTTGGTGAGAGGCCAAGTGAGGCTCTTAAGCTCTCCATTAGCATAAATTACATATGACGTGGAAGTTATTTTTATTGTTTGTATTACAGTAGTGCCCCCAGAGGTCTTGGTCAGGGTCTCACTGTAATGGCTGCTGCTTATTTGCTTTCCTGGAAGGAGGATGGTGTTGAAGTTAAAGGAAGAACTACACTGCAATCAGTGAGAAATTTTTTGGTTAAAAAACCCTCAAACCATAAAACCCCCAAAAGCATGTGACCCACAAGGCTAAACATGGCTACCACAGTCATAGCTACCAACAGACCAAGACATCCAAAACTCAGCATAGGGGCTTCATGGCAGGCTCCAGCAGAAGGAAAGGTCTCCCACATCCCTGCCCCAGCCCAGATCTCCCTCCAGCACCCCAAACCCCTCATTCCCGGCCCCACCCCAGAGCCTGCACCCCCAGCCAATGCCCTCACCCCCCCACACACCCCAGCCCCCTGCCCCAGCTTGGTGAAAATGAGCGAGTGAGTGAGGGTGCGGGAGAGTAAGCAACAGAGGGAGGGGGGATGGAGTAAGCAGGGGACAGAGCCTCGGAGAAGGGGGCAAGGCAGGGGCCTCGGGGTAGGGGGCAGGGCAAGGGTGTTCAGTTTTATGCAATTAAAAAGTTGGCAACCCTACCGGTGCCCGGCCCTAACTTGAATGACTACACCGTAATTTAACAGCCCCTAAGCCCAAATCAGCTGGCACAGGCTGACCGCGGGTTTTTAATTGCAGTGTAGACATACCCTTAATGTACAAAATATTTAGTACTATAGTTCTACATAAGGAGTGCTGTTCTAGAACAGATAATTGGACCATCTACACCTAGATCCTGACTCTAGCAATGGTCTATACCAGGGGTCGTCAACCTTTCAGAAGTGGTGTGCCGAGTCTTCATTTATTCACTTGAATATATGGTTTTGGGTGCTGGTAATACATTTTAATGTTTTTTAGAAGGTCTCTCTCTATAAGTCTATATATTATATAACTAAACTAGTGTTGTATTGTAAAGTAAACAAGGTTTTCAAAATGTTTAAGAAGCTTCGTTTAAAATGAAATTAAAATGTTAATCTTACGCTGCTGGCCCACTCAGTGTGCTGCTGGTCTGGGGTTCTGTTCACCTAGGCCAGCAGCGGGCTGAGCGAGGCCTGTAGCCGGGACCCCGGCTGGCAAGGTTCTGTCAGCCAGAACCCAAGACCAGCAGTAGGCTGTGTGGGGCCGGGACCTAGAGGGCTGAGGGCAGAGGGCTGGAGTCAGGGCTGAAAGCTGGGTACGTGGGGGGGTGTAGGTGTCAGGGCAGAGAGGGGCCTGGGTATGTGTGGTGGTGCCGGTGTCAGGGCTAAGGTTGCGGAGGGGGGGAAGAAGGAGTCAAGCAGAGGGCTGGGTGTGTATGAGGGAGGTACACGGCTAAGGGCAGGGGCCTGGGAGGTGTGCGGGGCTCAGGGCAGAGGGCATGGTGTATGTGTGGGGGTCAGGGCTTAGGGGAGAGGGCTGGGTGACTGCCCCCTTAAGAACTCCCAACCCCACTGCTCCTTGTCCCCTGACTACCCCGTCCTGGGACCCCTGCCCTCAACTGCCCCCCAGGACCCTACCCCCGATCTAAGCCTCCCTGTTCCTTGTCCTCAGAGTGGACCCTATCCCCTACCTGTCCCCTGACTGCCCCGACCCTTATCCACACCCCAGTCCCCAGCCAGACCCCTGGGACTCCCATGCCTATCCAGCCACTCCCCGCCCCTGACAGGACCCCCAGAACTCCCGATCCATCCAACCCCTCTCCACACTCCTGCCTCCTGCCAGGACCCCCAGAACTCCCAACTCCTACAACCCCTCCAGCTCCTTGTCCCCTGACCACCCCCTCCAGAGACCCCTCACCCTAACTGCCCCCCCTCCAGGACCCACCTTGCCCACCATCCCCTGCTGCCTGACCCCTATCCACCCTGTGCCCCCTCACAAACCCCAGGATTCCCATGCCCCATCCAATCCCCCCTGCTCCCTGACTGCCCCCTCCAGAGACCCTGCCCCTAACCTCCCCTAGAATCCCACCTCCCCATCCAACTCACCCTGCTCCCTATCCCCTGACTGCCCCCACCCCTTATCCAACCCTGGGCCCTTTACCTTGAGGCTCCACACAGAGCCAGACACGCTGCCCTGCCGGAGAGCACAGCCATGGCCCTGAGAGAGCGGCAGCGGCATGGCTCCAGTTGAACAGGGAGAGTGTCTGCCTCCCCGCAGAGCCAAACGCTGCCCCGCGGGGCACGCAGCCCCAACCGCTAGAGCGCTGCACACGGCGGCAGGCCTCCAGGGGAGGGGCCGGCAGCTTGCTGCGCTCGGCCGGCGCTCCAGCCCCGGGAGCGCGGACCTGCAGCTTGCCGTGCAGGGAGAGTGGGGCCATTTTCCCACCCCATGCGCACGGATATGCTTCTGCTCCCTGCTCCCACGGGGGGAGCAGAGGGAAGAGGAGAGCGGACAAGGCTGGAGAGAATTTTTAATGGCATGCTGGAGTCCGGACAGGTTCCATTGTGCCATTAAAAATTGGCTCGCGTGCCATCTTTGGCACGCGTGCCATAGGTTACCGACCCCTGTCTATACTGATGGTCCCTGCCTGCTTTTATCCCATGATGCACCACACTAGACACTGATCCTGTAAGCTGTTCTGAGTGAACAAATCCTTGAACTCATGCAGACTGAAGTACATGGGATTCCATGTGGGTGCAGGAGTCCAAGTGCATGGAACAATTGCAGGATCGGGACCAGTTGTATAATGCTGTACCAGGGTGGAAAACACCTTCCTGATCCCAGCCAGCAATCTACATATGGCCTGAAGCATGAAAGGTGATATTATATCCCTTGTAGCTTTTTAGCCTAGTGGTGTGACTGCAAAGGTTTATTTTTGTGCGTAAGCATATTTAACAAACATTGCTAAACTGCTTATGACAGTGAAATCCTGAGGCAATATTGACAATACAGCTTGTAACATACACATAATTTCCTTTTAAAATACTGTACATTTCTTGTCTTTAATTTCACTGAATGCCTTTCCCCTTCTTCTTCCAGTTGAATAGCCTTTTTTGGACTATGTTTCCCATGCATATTTATCTCCTCTTTCTCAGATTTGCCTGAGTCTAGTGAAACTGCTGTTTTACCTGGCACATTCCCCTCTGGGTTCAATAGTCCTCTTGGATTTCCAGCCAAGGCAGTTTGTTATGGTGGATGGAAACCTAAAAGTGACAGACATGGACGATGCCAGCACTGAGGAACTGTCATGCAAGGAAGATAATGACTGCACACTAGACTTCCCTGCAAAAAGCTTCATTCTCAAATGTACTGCAGCTGGGAAATGTGACGGACTAAATGAAAAGAAGAATCTTTTTAATGCATACCGGTATGTACAATTATATAGAAAAAATTGGCAAATTTGATCATAAATTGCACAATACCATGTAGTGAGCAGTATCCTGTGTTTATTCTATGTAGCAGAGAGAGAGAGAGAGAGATTTTTAAGAATCTCTTTGTAGCAAATATTATTTTTCTTGTTAGCTAAGAATTTGAAACAGCGTAGTCATTGACTAGAAAGAATGCAGACACCCTTCCTGCACTGCTTCCAGGGGCGGCTCCAGGCACCAGCGCATCAAGCGCATGCCTGGGGCAGCAAGCCGTGAGGGGCGGCCTGCCGGTCACTGTGAGGGCGGCAGTCAGATGGCTTTCGGTGGCATGTCTACAGGAGGTCCACCGGTCCCGCGGCTTCGGCAGCAATTCGCTGGCAGGTACGCCAAAGGCGCGGGACTGGCAGACCTCCCGCAGAAATGCCGCCAAATCCGTGTTACCAGGGGACCTCCCGCAGGCATGCTGCCGAAAGCCGTCTAACTGCCGTGCTTGGGGTGGCAAAATACATAGAGCCGCCCCTGACTGCTTCCCTCTATGATGACCAATAAACCTGCCCAAAAAACTTTCACAGTGAATTGATTGCTTCCCAGAGGTTCCACAATGACAGCCTTGGAGATGGCAATCCTCTAACTATCCACAGAAGAGGCGGTGCAAGCTTCCACCACCAATGTGCCTCAGCTTGGTGGTACTGCAGGTGGAGTTGCCTCTGCATGAGAACAGGATAGTTTAGTCTCTGTGTCCCTTTAACTCATGGCCTCTCATTTGAGATGGACAACAAAGGAGCAAAGAAGAAATAGAGATGGACATCTATTGGGAATTGAACTGAGACTGTCAAGTCACTTCACGTAGGCCACAAATCAGTCATCAAAAGACAGCAACTTCCCCTCTCCATTGATCTGGGCTAGATTTGAACTGCTGACCTGGAGGTGAAAGTCTTGATAGCCCATTATTAATGTTTGGGCCTTAAGACGAAGACACTGTTATTGAGGGATCCTAATTTCACCCTAAAAGAAAATTATAGTCTTGCAATAATTACCCGTTCCTTTTAGAGCAGCAGCTTTGTGGAAGGACTGGATGGTTCAAGGAATTAATAATGAGCTACCCTGTCTTTCAGTTAATAATGGGCTGCCAAGCCTTGTAAGCACAAGGCCTTCTGGTTGTCCTAGGTGAGAGAGCATACATGTCCTTTGTAGACTGGAAAGTCACTGCGTAAAGGTGAGCAAGGCAGTATACATAGGAGCCTTTCAGGGGAATTTAGTGAAAGCTTCATTGCTTGAATCCTTTTAATTAGACTGAATAAAGCACTTGGCAGCACTATATGCCACAGGAACCAAGTTTTAAGAGGGGTTGGCAACATGATCTTTGAGAAGCCAGTTAAGGTGCTGCAGCACCACAGTACTGGGCATTGTGTAAGAACCTGAATAGAACAGAATAGTTCTCCTGAGATGGAAAGTGAAAATTTAGAGAGGACTAACTGATAACATATTGAGACCTCTCACTTCTAACAAGCCTGTGGGATTTTTTTGCAGGTATTTTTTCACATATCTTTTGCCACACACTGCACCTTCTGCTTTGCGGCCCCTTCTGGGTGATATTCTGAATGCAACAGGTACAAGCTAATATTTAGACCCCCTTGTCTTTTATGAGAAGACATATTAAATGATATTTCATCGGGTTAGTCACTTCTGTCATATTTTTCTTTTTAATGTAGGTAATTTACGATATGGAATAAATGAAACCCTAGGAGCTTTTGAAAAAGTTTTACATTTGTACAAGTCTGGGCTATATCTACAGAAAAGACTTCCTCATTTAAAAGGTACAGGACTTCAGAGTCTTTAGATAATAGTTCAATTACTGCAGGTGTGATCAAACTGTAAGAGTCTTGTGGTCTCCAAATATGGCCAAATTCTGATCTCAATTATGCTCATGCAGTGGATGTATGTGAGGGCAGAATTTGGCACACTTAGGCCTAGTCTAAACTAGAAAAAGTTTACCAGTAAAACTATCCAGGTATAGCTATACAGTCAAGCCCTCCTAGTGTAGATGCTGTCACACCAGCAAAAAAAAGTGAAATAAGCCATACCAGCAAAAGCATTTTTATGCTGGTATAACTGCATCTGCACTGGGATTTTTTAAAATAGAAGTATCACCAAAACAATAAAATTATCACCAAAAATCACTCCCTAGTTATATTGCTGTGCCAGCAAACATTTCTAGTGTGGAGCTGGCCATAGAATCCCTGTTTCTTTCTCTTTGGAGCAATCTTTGCTGTTTTTTCATGAGAGTTGCATGGGATTGCTTGTACTGTATTGTACGTACCTTGCAGAACAATTTGACTTACGTGTGTGTGCATGTGTGCATGCTGCTTTAAGTACTCTACTTTACTCACAATCCTTTCAGCATGTGCATCAGTTTGTGTTTCAAGTGAATATATGTCCTGTTAATATCTTAAGTGGCCCTCCAGCTTTTTACTTCTGTGGGCCAGGTGGTAAGGAAGATCCTCAAATGGCCTCCACTCTCTTTACCCACGGAGCCCTGTGATACTTTATTTTTCTCCTGTTTCATTGTGCAACCTATCTGCTGCTTTGAGTCATTGGTGGACCATGGATCATAGTTTGGGGCTTTGTTCCTCTGTACTAAAGAAGGGGACCTTTTACATTGTGGGGAAAAGTGGCTAATCATGCTTCCTCATGAAAAGGTTCATTCCTTGCTGCTTTGAGCACAGAAGGTGTTGTGGCCCAAGTTTTCCTAAGTGTTCCCATGCAGGCTTGTGATGGGCATGAATTTCAATATCCGTGGAGTGCCAGATTTACATCTACTCTGGAAATTGCAAGCTTGCAAGCTGAGCATGTGCAAAAATGTAGGTGCTCTCTTGCACAAATGGGCCTGCATTTCTAACAGTCATATTTTCTAACAATGTCTCTCCCTCAATTTATCCATCAGTGTTCATTAGCAGCACCTCTGCCCTATTTTACATCTCTACAAAGGGGCAGAAATCTTAACAGTGAGTGAGCGGTAGCCTTAAACATTGCCCGCTCTGTCATAGCTGTCTGGAAGGCATTAGATAAATCTAGTGGTTAAAGCAGGAAGGGGGATTAAGTCAAAATGTACATGTTCTGTGCTTGGTTCCTCCACTGATTCAGTTAGAGCAGGCTACTTTAACTTCTCTCTGTCTTATTTGAATGAAGGATGTCACGCAAGGGCAAAGTATAACTTTATGATGTAACCGTAACATACTGCAAGGTATCTTCCTCTTGGATTATATTAAAAGTTTCCTAAAGGCTGTGTCCCTATGTACTAGTTTTTATTCTGTTTCTCAGAATACATCACCCTAAAGGGATTCCGAACCATGGAAATGCAGAACTATAAATGCTGGCCCTCCTACAGCCATCTGGGATGTTTGCTCTCCATTTATAATGCAGAGGAAGCTGCAGCAATCTGTAACTCTCAACCACAGTGCCAAAGTTTTATTGTCACTCAACAGAGAACATGGACAGGTGAGATGATTTGATTTTATTGAAAATCCCAGTAAAGATCTTTCAATACAGATGGCCAGAGCTAGTTGTAAGTTGCTGGAACTTGTGACAGCAAGCGTGTAGGAAGGAAGTCAAAAAGGTTCCTTTTAGATCCTGTATTTAAAAAAGCATGACATTCCACTTAGGAACTGGTATCATGTCCCATTGCATAAAGGTGCTTTTCTGTTTGATTTAATAGAAGCTGGGTTCTGAAGTGGTTAGATTTCACAAGCTGTATAGGATCTGGCCTGATCAGTACTGAGATGAGAGGCTGCCTTGCCATGAAAAATCCGGAGCGCCTAGGAAGTGGTGTGGGTGATTCAGGAAGTGTCTCTGTTCTCCGAGTCAGTACTTTGTCAGTGCCCTGGCGTGGTGCTAGGTGGCACAGTTATCTTGGAAGTATTATCTCAAAGTACTGTCTAGGAGAGGCAGTGTTGCCTAGTGACTAGAGCACTGGCCTGGAACTCAGAAGATTTGGGGTCTATTCCCAGTTCTGCTGCTAACCTGCTGAGCCAGTTACTTCCTTGTCTGTACCTGTTTTCCCATTTGTATAATGGCGATAATGATACTGCCCTTCTTTGAGATTTACAGAGGAAAAGCACTATATAAGAGCTTAATATAAGATAATAATATTGTCTTACTGTTGAGACAGGAAGCTACCTTTTGTGGTCATTAAAGATACCATATATCTTGCAAGAATAATGGAGATTTTAGTGTCTGTATCCATGTTTTGTTAATTACATTCTCCCTCTGTGAATTCCATCAGCATCTTCAACAGGATGTGATAATTTTCTTCACTTCCTGTACTACAGTTCTGCATGGTGTTGGTTTAAATAGTTACTATGATCCACCCCAGAGATAGCTGCATTTCAGTAGTGGGTGAGGCAATTGCTATGGTATGTACTGTTTGTAAAAAGCCTTTGGGTCCTTTGACCTGAAAGAAGGTATATAAAAGTAGGCGTTTACTATCATTATACTCAAAAGAATCATAGTTTACAATAGTTTTGCTCCTTTTTATATCAAATTAAAGCCCCAAACCAATGAGTTTCACAAATGTCCCTATAATTAGCTCTGATTACAGCCTTTCATTGAAGTCAGCTTGCATGGTTTTAGAATTACGCTGTAAATCCCCTCATTTAACTGACACTTCAGCAGCAGTCTAAGCTATTACTTATAATGTGAACACTGAATAAGGTAAATGAACATTAACCAGGCATTGTTATGATGGTGCTTATGATCATGTATCTTATCAAATTGTACTCTATAAGTTTTTATGAAAATTGTACACGGATAACTTTATCATATAAGAGTATTCATGTGCTGACAAAACAATACGTCTGGCCTCTATGCACAGAGCCAATTTCACGATAGCAATAGTTTGTGCATGGGTATTGTATTCTGCATTTCTTCTAGATTTTATAACATGACAGATGTTTGCACATGAAGCATGTGACTAATAGAAGGAGCTCAGCTACTACCATGATGAGCATGATATAAAAACCTATATAGAATGGAATAGAACATCTTGCCTGTGTCGCTTGATTCTCTTTCTACATCAAGGCCATTCTGTAGTCTGTTTTTATTCTCCTAAGCCTTTTCTTCCTCACATTTTGTAATAAGTCTTTGTTTCTGAGTGGCCGAAAAGGACAATTCTGTTACTTGTGGCCTGTTTCTCTGACATGCTGAGGGCCTGGATCTTGCATTCACATTAACTGGAGCTGCAGGTGTTGGTAACTTGTTAACGTAACTCTGTAATACAGACTGAGACATAAACCCTATGGGGCCTGATCCTGCGTTGTGCACTCCTACGGAAGCTGGTGAGGATCATGGATGCACAGGGAATGTAGGAAGAATGCCTCAGATGCACATATCTGGTGTAAAAGGAAGCTTCTTAGAGAGAGCTTTATAGATAAATCTTTCTTGGAATCTAAAGAACCAAGATGACCCGTCTCCTCTGTTTAAACTCGCATTTTTATTTTCTTAACAGGACATCCACTCGCCTCATTTCGAAGTAGCCTGACTGACTTCATACCAGACATCAATGCTGTACTCTGTATTAAACGATCTGCTCCCACAAGGGAAAGACTTTAAAAACAGTGAGAGCTCACATAAAGCGATTTGGGGGGGAATCATCTGGGAGAACATCTACTGAAAAGAATGATACTTTTTATTTTGCTTTAGATGCGAGCTCCATGCTAGCTTGGACTGTGTAAAATGGTGCTGTCTGCTTGATCAGAGCAGAGATTATCCATAGCCAAATGCTCTCCTCTACACAACCCCACCTGGTTGTTAACCTGTTCCCAGACTCTGCTGTTCCCTGTAACCATTCGCAGTTTTAATTCAAATGTTGCAATTTCCATAACCTCAGCTTGCTGCTTGCAGAACTTGTCAGCGAAGGAATAGAAATGGCCATGAGCGACTTGGCTGTAGTAGTCCTAGTTAGTTCATCTGTCTTCGAAAAATCTATGAATAATGCACTGCTGAAGAGCACACAACTCCCTAATAACGGGGCTGCCAAAAGGGATTTAGTAACATCATAAATGTAAAGAATCCATACATTAGTGATGAGGCCCAAGGTGCAGTGTTTGGATCCAGAGCCAAGATTTTGGATCTGCCCATGGGGGTGGGAGGCAGGAGGTCTAGGTATGCAGTTCAGAATGAGGGGTTTGGGTTCGGTCCATTGTGCAGGGTAAGGGGGTAGGCGTGTGGTTCAGAAGGCAGGGTTTGGGTTCAGTCCATTGCGGGGGAGGAGGTATGCAGTTCAGATCCAGGGTTTTGGTTCAGCCCATTACAGGGCAGAGGAACAGGTCTGCAGTTCAAATCCAGATGCAAAGTTTGGGATGTTTGGATGCAGGGTTTGGGTTTGATGTGCGCATTTTAAAACACCAGTTCCCTTCAGCCTTGAAGGTTGTCCAGTTTTACTTTCAATGAAAGAAATTCTGCTGAGCAAAATGTTCAAAATATTTGTCTGAAGTTCTATTCTGTATGATAAAGAACTGCTATTTTCCTGTTGACAATGAGGTGAAGGGGGAGGGTTGTTTTGTTGCTTTGATGAGATAATATATTGCATGGGCTCTCTGGGATCAGTTCCTCTGAAAAGGCTTCAGGATTTCTACGCATTTTAAACTGCAATAAATGGAGACATACCCAACATTGTCCCTGGACAGGAATGACTGGCAGTACTGCACTGCCTGTTCTTTTTTCTGGATCATTTTGTGGTCCAGTTCAGGAAAGCCAAATCACAATGGGCCTTAAGCACTGTGCATAGAGCAGGACCACACAGTCCGTGTGTGCTATGGAGTAGGCAATCACAGGGGTTCTCTGCACTGCTGTGAAGAAGGTGAGTATGTTTTGGACATGACCAAGGATTTCATGCCATCTTATGGTGAGTGTGCAGGGAGAACTAAGACCATATTGGCTACTCAATCCACATACTCTCATTACCCTGCAGTGGTCAGCTGTAGGCCACAAGAGGCCACATCCAGGACTAGCTCTTGTCAGCTGATGCGGGCTGCGGGGCTATAAAATTGCACTATAGGTGTTTGGGCTTTCTCCAGCCCAAGCCCAAATGTCTCCAGTGCAATTTTGTAGCTCTGCAAGCCCAAGTCTGCTTACATGGGCCAGCCATAGGTGTTTTATTGCAGTGTAGACATACCCGATTGGGGTCTGGATACCCCAGAGTGAGATTCCTGAGCATTTGCCTCAGGCTGTGCTCTGTGTCCCATGCTATTCCGTGTTTCCTAATGTAGCTGCTCACCTGTTCGCTCATTAGTGTTCCATTAAGGCACAGCAGAGCCATTACACTACTGCTTTCTCATGCAATCCATTCCAGTTGCATTATGCTCCAAAATGACACAATTAATGAAAATGCCTATCTAGCACCACAAGAAGACTTTTTTTTTTTATCATGATGACCCTCCTCCTGTGGGCTTTGTGAAGACAATGCTTTTTAAATGGACAGTCAAAGGCCATGGCTACACTTACAGTTTTGCAGCGCTGGTAGTTACAGCTGTGTTCGTACAGCTGTGTAGGGCCAGCGCTGCAGTGTGGCCACACTGACAGCTACCAGCGCTGCAGTGTGGCCACATTTGCAGCACTTGCAGCACTGTTGGGAGTGGTGCATTGTGGGCAGCTATCCCACAGAGCACCTCATCCCATTTTGGCGCTGTGGCTTGTGGGAAGGGGAAGGAAGTGTGCGGGTCTTTCCGCTTCCTGTTCCAATGCCCCGTGGTGCTTTGCTACACATTCCAAGCAGTTTGGCGGCATTGTGAGTCTGCAGCGCGATTTCTGAGATTTCTGTTACAAATGGAGCCTGAGCACATCACGCATGGCAGTGGAGCTATTCCTTCAGCTGCAAAGTGACAGCGAGGAGTCAGACGATGATATTGAAATGCCTGACGCTCAAGACATTTAATTGCTTGTGGCAGTAACAGACGTGCTCAGCACCGTGGAACGGCGCCTTTGGGCTCGGGAAACCAGCACTCAGTGGTGGGATCACATCGTCCTGAAAGCCTGGGATGAGGAGCAGTGGCTGCAGAACTTTAGGATGAGAAAAGCCACTTTCATGTCACTGTGTGCTGAGCTCGCCCCTACCCTGCGGCGCAGGGACACGAGATTGAGAGCTGCCCTGCCAGTGGAGAAGCGGGTGGCTATTGCAGTCTGGAAGCTGGCAACTCCAGACAGCTACCGATCGGTGGCGAACCAGTTTGGAGTGGGAAAGTCCACCGTTGGAATGGTGCTGATGCAAGTTTGCACAGCCATTAATCACACCCTGCTAAGAAGAACTGTGACTCTGGGGAATGTGCAGGACATTGTGGATGGCTTTGCACAAATGGGTTTCCCTAACTGTGAAGGGGCAATAGATGGGACGCATATTCCTATTGTGTCACCACCCCACCTGGCATCAGAGTACGTTAATCGCAAGGGGTATTTCTCCGTGGTTCTGCAAGCGCTTGTGGATCACTGTGGGCGTTTCACTGACATTTACTCAGGATGGCCTGGAGAGGTGCATGATGCACGCATCTTTCGGAACAGTGCCCTGTTCAGGAGGCTGAGGGCCGGGACTTTTTTCCCAGACCGCAAGATCACAGTAGGGGACGTCGAAATGCCCACTGTGATCCTTGGAGACCCCGCTTACCCCTTAATGCCATGGCTCATGAAACCGTATACAGGGAAGCTTGACAGGAGCAAGAACCAGTTCAACTACAGGCTGAGCCGGTGCAGAATGACTGTGGAGTGTGCTTTTGGCCGTTTGAAAGCCCGCTGGAGGTGTCTTTATGGGAAGCTAGATTTGGGGGAAAGCAGCATCTCCGCTGTTATATCCGCGTGCTGTACCCTCCATAATATTTGTGAAGGGAAGGGTGAAAGATTCAGTGAGGAATGGACCTCCGAGGTTCGACGCCTAGAGGATGAATTTGCACAGCCAGAGATTAGGGCTACTAGAGAGGCCCAGGAAAGGGCTTCAAGGATTAGGGATACCTTAAGGGAGCAATTTGATGCTGAGAGCCAACAGTAATGTTTGGTGCCTTTGCTGTGCTCCTTTCTACCTTGGGGTACAGTATTTACCACTTCCTGCAATAATAAAAAGTATTGTAAAAGCCATAAAATCCTTTATTCAAAGTACAGTACATAACAGGCCAGGGGGGTTAGGGTGGTGGACTGTACATTCAGAGGTTTGAATATGTCCTGTTTGGATTACTGTTCAATGTCTGCTGCACTTCAGGATTACTATGCTGCAGAGTAATGGGGGTGGAGTGCACAGGGTAAGAATTGTAGTTATCAGGGCTGGTAGGTGATCGTACAGGGGTTGTGGGCAGCTGGGGATAATAAGAAACTGGCTGCTGGAGAAAGGTGTTTTGTGCAAATACTGGGGAACAAGAAAGAGATCTTTGGGAGGGGTGTGGGTTACCACGGTACAGATCTGCCTGCATGGCTATGAGAGACTCGAAAGAGTCAGTTTGGCGAGCCAGGAGGCTTATCATGTGCTTTGAGGTTTTTTTGGAAGCCAGTTCCTTTCTCCTGCTTTGTGTTTGCCTCCACTCATACATTTTCTCTCTCCATTCCTGCGTCTTCCTACTTTCTCTGTTGTAGTGATTCATAACTGCTTTGATCAACTCCTCTTTTGATTTTCGTGGATTTTTTCTCAAGTTCTGCAACCGACGTGAGGCCTGTGATCCGGCTGCATTAGTCAAGGTCACTAAAAAAAAACATAGATAGAAACATGTAATACACAGAGGCTACATTGTTTATTATCACACAGTGAAGGAGTTTGTAGACTTTTTATAGTATCATTCCCACATACCTAACATAACACAGAGAGGCCAGGGAAGCCAAGGCATGGCGAGCAATGGGGTGAGTGTTTCTGCCCCGACTTCATCTGGGAGGGGGAACTGACTGATGGCTCACTGGGGTTTATCTGCACTGGGTACAGGAGGTAGCTGGTGGCCTGCACAGGGGACAGTAGGGAACATGAAACTGGCGAGCTGCTGGCGGGGGGGGGGGCGGTCTGCGGAACTGCCGGCCTGCTGGTGGCGGGGGGGGAAACGCACCGCGGGGCTGGCTACCTGCTGGAAGGGGGTGGGGAGACCGGAACGCACCGCGGTGCTGGCTGCCTGCTGGAAGGGGGGGGGGAGCCTGGAGCGCACCGCAGGGCTGGCTACCTGCTGGAAGGGGGGGGGAGCCTGGAGCGCACCGCGGGGCTGGCTACCTGCTGGCAGGGGGGGGACCGCGAACCTGGCGCCCTGCACTCAAGTATCCCTAAATTCTCAACAGGGTTTCCTACTGCCAGATATATCACTGCTGTGTGTTACCCGGGAAGAGAGGGAGGGTCTTCTACAGCAATGTGGATTCCGCCCTGGCCCCTATGCAGCTTGTCTGTGTGCAGCCATGATACCCCCACCCCTCGCTGCACAGTGGATCAGACGAGTTAACCTGACCGGGACAAGGACCACGGTGGCTCTCCCTATAAACTGGCAAAAGCACATTGCCTATGCTCTGGCTGCAACTTTTCAAGAGATTACCGAGGCAGATTGCAGAGACATGATAGAGCAAATCAATGGGCTATTCCACGTTTAGGTATGCATGCAGGTAGCCATAACCCAAACCGTCCTCTCCCAAAACATAAAAATTGCTTACCCCGAGCACGATCCTCTGCTTCTTCCTCACCAGCAACTTCCAGCTGCTGCAACTGGCTAGCCTCCTCCTGGCTGGAGAAGAGCTCTTGGCTGCATGCCTCCTGGGACTCCGGGGTGTCTCCCTCCACCACAGTAGCCTGACTCTCGGCTTCCTCTACACCCTCCCCCACTTCTCCCTGCTCTGAACTCTCCATCGTGCTCCTAGGATTGGCAGTGGGGTCACACTCAAGTATGGCATCCAGCTCCTTGTAAAAACGGCAGGTCATGGGGGCAGCTCCTGAGCGGCGATTTCCCTCACGGGCTTTGCAGTAAGCACTGCGCAGCTCCTTAATTTTTACCCTGCACTGCAATGCGTCCCGTTCATGGCCCCTTCTCAGCAAGGACTGCGATATCTGCCCATAGGTATCATAATTTCTCCATCTGGAGTGCATCTGTGCTTGCACAGCTTCCTCACCCCAAACACTGATGAGGTCCTGCAGCTCGGAACTGTTCCATGCTGGGGCTCGTCTGGGGCGTGGCGGCATGGTCGCTGATTGATTGATTGATTGATTGCACTCCACACCTGGCTGAGCAAACAGGAAGGGGATTTTTAAAATTCCCCGGGGCATTTAAAGGTGGGGTCAGCTGAGCCCAGGGCAGTGGAGTGCGCAGGATTACCAGAGAGGCTTAAAAGGTATGCTGGGATACCTCCTTATACCCCGGAGGTCAATAAAAGCACTGGTGGGCGTCCACACTTGCTGACCAGCTCGACCGGGTGTACAGCCAGCACTGCAACCAGGGAGTTGCAGCGCTGGCCGTGCTTTGCAAGTGTGGCCACATCCTAAGTTGCAGCGCTGTAACCCCCTCACCAGCACTGCAACTCTCTAGTGTAGCCATGGCCAAAGACTTTCCTTCCACTTCTACAGGACTAATGTATTGGAGAGAAAGGCCCTAGCACGGGGTCCTCTGTTGTTTTTCTTTGACTCTACTGGGTGAAGGCTGCAGGGCATCTGCCATGTGATGTTCTACATTAGAAAGTTAATGTGATTGTATCTATCTCTCTGAACCCTAGGAGAGACAAATCAGAACATCCTCCTGGCAACAGCCAAGGGCTGGTGTGTAGTCTCCTCATTGCTGGACATAGAAAGAGAAGGGATAACGACTGAAAAGTGCAAGAATGAAGTGACCCTGGTGTGCATTAAAAATCTTTCTGCACACTCCTGATGAAGTCAAAGCCTGGGCTTAAAAAAAAAAATGTGGATTTGAAACACCCAGAACTCTCAGAGGTCTCCTCTTTGGGCTAATAATTTTTCAGAATGTCTTCATTGTATTATCTGTTTCCCATGCAGTAGTCAGGCCTGGCCCTTGTGTAGATGGTGTGGGGGAGGGCATTGTTTACTGCAAATATGCAGATCCCAGAGTCAGAGCTACAGCAACTAAGGCTTTGTCTGCACTGCACTTTTGTTGGGAAAACTTTTGTTCTTCAGGGGTGTCAAAAAAAAACCCACCCCCGACCGACAAAAGTTTTACCAACGAAAAGCGGCAGCGTGGACAGCGCTTTGTCAGCGGGAGACACTCTCCTGCCAACAAAGAGCAGATACACTGCGCACCTTTTAGCAGCACGTCTGTAGCGGCACACCTGTGTCCATAAAAGGTGTGTAGCATAGACATAGTCTAAGTAATCTAGAAGCTCCCGGGGAGGTGAGGCTCATGTCCTATGTTTTGCAAAGGGCTGTGCACACATAAAGGGCTAACAAATATTGTTTTTTAAATGGTGTATGAAGGGTTTAAAGGATCCCAATTAGCTGATTTGCACTTGGCAAGCGAGATGCCACATGTGGAAAACTTAGCCTACACATTTCAAATTAATGGATACATTTTCAGACCCCTAACTTCTAAAGTGCGTATGCAGGTGCCTAACCCTAAGTATGCATGTAGTCCCACTGCATAAGTACCATGCTGAACAGGGGCCAGTTGTATACCTATATGTGCACCAGTTCATGCATATTTCCAACAGAGTAACACCTCTGCATGTGTTAAAAATTGCACCCACAAAACTTAATGCTCCTAATCAATGTGGTAGGTGCAAATTCTAACACTTATGAATATTCAAGTGTCATGCTATTGGAAGTACACACACAGGTGTTTGCACCTACAAATTCAGTGCAGGCGCAAGTGGAGACCTAATACGCACTTTGAAAATGTGCCACTCCAAGTGTGTGGACACAATTCTCCCTGTATCCACCATGCAACTCCCCAAGGCATATAATATGGACATTGCACTTTCAGTGGAGGGTCTGTATGTATGCAGAATGAGCTCATATGATGCAAGGTTCTGCAGTCAATGGGAGTTTTAGGTGTGCATTGAATGCAGGATCGGGCACCTAGAAGTGAAAGACTGTCCTGCTGAGTTTTCTAAGTTATCCAGGGTCAGACTTCTTACTCAATCAACATTTCTTAATTGTCTGATAGTTACTTTAGTGTCTAGATTCTGATCGTCAATGGTTCCAATTCAGAAAAAACATGATTGTCTTTTTCAGTTTATCACTTTTCTAGCATTTGGATGTACAGGTTTGTTGACTAATAGTGAAGTCCTTAGACACCAAAAGCTCTCATTGCACTCACTGAGCATTTTGGGCATACAGCGATTGCAGAACCAGACCTTTAGGGTGTCGGAGAAAAAACTCAGCTCTCGCTTTTTGTCTGGGTGCAGCAAAATCAAATACTTATTATTTCTCCAGCAATTGCAATAGAGGGAGGGAGTGCCCTAGGACACAGGGTCGCCCCAGTCCCGGACAGGTCTCTCAACAGGTAAACAATTACAGCAAGCATTTATACCTTTGTTACAGACAATAACAAGCAATAATACAGACAATAATAAGCAACAGCTGCATTTTGTTTATACATAGGCTATCCTGCTATCTTATTTTTCTTACTTCTAGAAGACGCCAGTCTACATATTTGGTTATTAGCGCAAGGTCATGACAACTTTTCACAGTTCTTTTCCACTCGCCTCACACCATCCTTGCTTCTACAAGTCTCGCGTCATTAGAGTTACAGCTGGCCTAACTCTTGTTAACTGCTAGCCTGACTTTTGCTAACAGACTGACATGCATTGAGATCCCCTACAAATCCTTGTCAATTCTTTCCCTACTTCCACAAGGGCAAAGCTGTGTTCATGCCAAACCCAATGAGGTCAGGCATTCTTCCTTCTGCTCTTTGGCTTAGTAATATTTAAGTGGCCATACACTGAGTCTGTGGAATCCAAGCAAACACTATTGTGTCTATTTTTAATTAGTTGCTTTAACAAAACATCATCGAAACTTGTAGTTGGAGAGTGATCCCTTTGGGAGTCAGTGCCCTCGAATGAGAAAGGACTTGAGCCTCTGATATATGAAAGAATTTTGAAACCACAAAATAACTTCCTCTGCTTTTAACTTCCCAGTCCCTAAAACAGTCTGGTAGCACCTTAAAGCCCAATCCCTAGTTAACTCCTGTTTATCCCTTCTTGCATTTATTGTGCACCCCAGGCTCCCACTGAGCTCAAAGAACTCAGGAGAATGAATTCCGAGGCAAATCTGCAAGATTATAATCCAGATTCTGCATTTTGCAGATTACAATTTCTGGCAATCTTTCAGTTCAATGATGCGCTAACCAACACGCCCTCCTCAACCATAGTATATTTTGTAAACCTCTTGTGTGCAAAGTGGGTGTTTTATAGAGAGAGCAGTATCTCCATATCCCAACCAGGCCAATCATTTGTTGTTCACTTTGTCCTTCATTTATACTAAAGCTTCATCAAAGGTCTTTATAAAGTCAACTGCAGTAAATTTTCCCCCTAATATCTTTATTTCAGTAACTAAAGTGCACGCTAAGGTAAATAAGTTTGTTGCCCAAAACCAGCTGCTGGAATAAATTTACCTCTGCTATCAGTCACACTATTGCAGTCACCATTGTGGAAGAAGTAAGGTGGGGGAGTGCTTAGAAGGAAACAGCAGGGGAATCAATTGCAATGGAAACCATGTGATTGGAGGTACAATATTTACCCAATATGTCTCTCACATCTTCCAAAAGGACAATACTATTGGGAGAAAATGTCCCTGTGGATAAAAGTAAGGAATGCCATTTAAAAAAAAAAGAAAACTTTAATATTCTTCATTCATTCCAGGTTGCAATAACAGAGATTAAGCTGTATTCATAAAACAAAATACTGTGCACTGCAAAGACATACAGCATAATTTAATAAATAGCAATAGATGAAGGATGGCTAACTTCAAGTGTGTGAATGGGGAATTCATACATGATTTAGCACTTGATGGGGAGCAGAACTTGATAATGAAAAAACAATATGCCATGTATCTAAAAAAGCACTTATGCTGATAAAAACAATGCTTTGCACTTGTAATACATCTTCCATTTGAGGATCACTGTGTGTTTTACAAGCATCAGTTAATTCTCAATGACTTTAATGTCCCCATTGACGAGTTGGCTGAGTTGGTTCAGGATTCTCAGGACAATTATGGGATTATCCCAGGTGCTAGGAAGCAAAATGACAGCTTGTTAGAGCTCTGCTGAGGGAAGCCTCATGCAGAAACTGATTGACTACATCATTAATGATTTTTAAAGTTTTATGCCATGATTGTGAAGAAGGCAAAGAAATGCTTCTGGTCCTCCTCCATAGCAGTTGCATAGTCTAGGGCAGTGGTCCCCAACCTTTTTTGTCTGGCGGGCACCAGATGACGAGCCACGGAGGACCGTGGCAGCGGACGACCATCTGCCGAAATTCTGCCAACAAGCGGCAACGTCAATAGGTGTTGCCGCCGAAATGCCACCAACAAGCAGCATCATCCAGAGGTGTCACAGCCGAAATACCACCAAAAATCGGCAGCATTTCAACGGCAGTGCCTCTGGATGATGCAGCTTATCAGTGGCATTTTGGTGGATGCTCATCCACTGGATAGTATGTGGGTGCACTTAGATGCCCCGGCGGGTGCCATGGCGCCCGCGGGCACTGCGTTGGGGACCCCTGGTCTAGGGCAGTGGCTTTGTTCTGGGTGGTGGATAGTCTGGGTAGCTGTCTCGCTCTGTCAATCTGTTTCCTCACTTTCCCAGGTAGGTATTGTAGTTTAAGAATAAAGATTGACAGAGCGAGATGGATACCCAGAAGTCACCTTCTGCAGGACAGGCCCAACAAGGAAAATAACAGAACACTCCTGGCCATCACGTACAGCCCCCAACTGAAACCTCTCCATCACATCATCAACAATCTACAACCTATCCTGGAAAACGATCCCTCACTCTCACAGACCTTGGGAGGCAGGCCACTCCTCACTTACAGACAGCCCCCCCCAACTTGAAGCAAATACTCACCAGCAACTATACACCACACCACAGAAACACTAACACAGGAACCAGTTCCTGTAACAAACCCTGTTGCCTACTCTGTCCCCATATTTACTCTAGGGACACCATCAGAGGACCCAACCACATCAGCCACACCATCAGGGGCTCATTCACCTGCATATCTACTAATGTGATATATGCCATCATGTGCCAGCAATGCCCCTCTGCCATGTACATTGGCCAAACCGGACAGTCTCTATGTAAAAGAATAAACAGATACAAATCAGACATCAGGAATAGTAACATACAAAAGCCAGTAGGAGAACACCTCAATCTCCCTGGATATTCAATAACAGATTTAAAAGTAGCCATCCTTCAACAAAAAAGCTTCAGAAACAGACTTTAAAGAGAAACTGCAGAGCTACAATTCATTTGCAAACTTAACACCATTAATTTGGGCTTGAATAGGGACTGGGAGTGGCTGGCTGTCATAAACAGATAGCTAAGAGTTAATGTCTCTTTCACCTATAAAGGGTTAACAAACAGTGACCTGCAAACTCCTGACCAGAGGACCAATCAGGAGACAAGATACTTTCAAATCTCGTGGAGGGAAGCCTTTGTTTGTGGGTTTTGGGTTTGGCTTTGTTCTCTCTGGGTCCTGGATGGGGCTAGAGGTGCAACCAGGTTTTTGCCAATCTCCCTGCTACAGTCTCTTATCTATTCAGAATTGTAAATAAGAAAAGGTGGTCATAGTCTTTTAATTTGTTTTTTTTCCATTTGCATATGTGTCCTTGCTGGAAGTAGCTTAAATTGTGTTTCTGCTGGAGAAAGTTTCTTTCTATTGTTTATAAGTTGAAAGACCCTGTACTGTTTACCATCTAAACTGCAGAGATAAAGCTTTTACTTTTTCTTTCTTTTTTTATTAAAAGCTTTGCTTTAAGACCTGTTTGATTTTTTTCTCCTAGTTAAGGCTCAAAGAACTTGAGTCTGTGTACTCACCAGGGAATTGGTGGGAGAAAAGAAAGGGAGGAGGGAAGAAAAGCCTGCTCTCGGTGTTTATCTGTGTATCTCTCTCCAGGGAAGAAGGGAGGGGGGAGTGGTGATTCAAGGATTTGAATTACGGTGATCTCCTAGGGTACCCAGGGCCGAAAAGATCTGGGAGGAGGTAAAGAGGGGGAAGGGAATGGTTTATTTCCCTTTGTTGTGAGACTCAAGGAATCTGGGTCTTGGGGGTCCCCAGGGAAGGGTTTGGGGACACCAGAGTCTATCAGGCGCTCTACTTAAGTCCTGATTGGTGGCAGCCTATCAGATCTAAGCTGGTAATTAAGCTTAGGGGAATTCGTGCTAGTACCCATATTTTGGACGCTAAGGTCCAGATTTGGGAATTATACTATGACACTGGCTCACTACAAAAGCAATTTTCCTTCTCTTGGTATTGACACCTCCTCATCAATTATTGGGAGTGGACCACATCCACCTTTACTAAATTGGCCTGGTCAACACTAGTTCTCCACTTGTAATGTAACTCCCTTCTCTTCATGTGCCAGTATATTTATGCCTGTGTCTGTAAATTTTCACTCTATGCATCTGAAGAAGTGGGTTGAGTTAAAGGCGCATTGCCTTGTCTACAAACTAGGTGGTTAACACATGTTAACTAACACCTTCCAAATCCTAGTCTACACAAGGCCTACCACAAGGACAAATACTTAAATTATAATGCCAGCATTTATATCCGAAGCCCATCAAAATCAATGAAATTACCTGTTGGACGACTTCGGTGGAATTTGGATCAGACCCATTGTTCTGCTTATTGTACTGGAAATACATGGACTGTCCTCAAAATGAATTAAAGGCATTGGGCTATCCCAAAGTTCTAAAACTAAATGACCAACCCTCCCAATTCTCACATATGTAGGTTACTCCTACCTAACAAATGCCTTCAGCAAAGGAATTATCTGCTGGGGAAAAAGCATCCTGTGACACTCTTCATTGCTTCAGATGACAGATGTGAGACTTGTGGCTCAGACTGAAAGCTTGATAATGTATCCTTGGGACACACATTAATCAGCAAGTTGGCATAGCTGGACAGGCATTTTACTATCAGTCTTGAAGACTAAAGCACACAATGAAATTTCCTAAAACAACAGATGGAAAATACCAAGAAGCATTTCACATAACTAGCTGCTGTGCTATATTCAACTCAAACTCCTTGCCAGAGGATGTTGTGAAGGCCAAGACTATAACAGGGTTAAAAAAAGAACTAGATAAATTCATGGAGAATAGGTCCATCAATGGCTATTAGTCAGAATGTGCAGGGATGATGTCCCTAGCCTGTTTGCCAGAAGCTAGACTGGGCAATGGGAATGGATCACTTGATGATTACCTGTTCTGTTCATTCCCTCTGGGGCACCTGTCATTGGCCACTGTTAGAGGACAGGATACTGGACTGGATGGATCTTTGATCTGACCCAGTATGGCCGTTCTTATGTTTTTATATTTGTAAATAGAGTCACAAACTCCCCCTTAATCTTGCTCTTGTTTCTTCTAATTCTTTAAATAGCTGGGAAATGATTCACTGTCCCATCCAAGTGAAGTTAATACACTGTAAATAGGACTGGAAGGGTAATCAAGTCCAGTCCCCTGCTATTGAAAGCAACCCCATCGCATAAACCCATTCATAAACTTTGGCCTGGTCTGCACTAGAAAATTAGCTCAGTTTAACTATGTTGGTCAGGGGCGTGAATAATGCACACCCTTGAATGGTGGATATAAGCCAACCTAAGTCCTCGTGTAGACAGCGCTAGGTCGATGGAAGAATTCTTCTGTCAGCACAGCTATTGCCTCTCAGGGAGTTGGATTAATTACACCAATGGGAGAATCGCTCCCATCGGCATGGGTAGTGTTTACACGGAAGTGCTGCAACTGTGCCGCTGTAGTGTTTTGAGTGTAGACAAACCCTTAGCAAGCCCATCTTAAAACTAGTTAGATTTCCTGCCTCCCATATTCTGACAGAAGGCTGTTCCATAGCTTTCAAGAACAGATGGCTGTTTCAGATTGGAAATAAGATGTACATGTTTAACAGAGAAGGCAATTAACTATTAGAACAATTTGGTCATGGTGGATTCTCCATCACTGACCATTTAAAAATCAATATTGGATGTTTTTCTAAAAGATATGGTTTAGGAATAGTCTGCAGAAGTTCTCTGGCCTGTGTTACGCAGGTGGTCAGATTAGATGACCACAATGGTCCCTTTTGGCCTTGGAATCTATTATTCTTATTCCTCTGATGGTTAGACACCTTCTTTTAATTTCCAACCTACATTTACTCATGACCAGTTTATACTCATTTGTTCTTGTGCCAACATTATCATTTAGTTTAATTAGTTCTTCGCTCACAGGTGCTTACCCCCATAGAATGGAGTTATATTTACATAGAAGTTAGGTTGACATAAGCTGACACCAGGAGACACATATGCATGTTGTCATGTACATCTTGTACATGGTAGGTCACATGGGTCAGTCTTCTGGATCAGATAAAGATTTACTATCGACCTTACTTCTCAGAGAGAAACACTCACACCACATGTTCACTATAAGATCCTTTAATGCCTTGCTAGGTATAGCTAAAGTTAGCTTAAATTATGTGTTTCATGCACAGCACCACCTTGGTGGCTGAACAGTGCAATGCAGTTAGGCATTCCATTATACGTCTATGTTCAAATGTGTCTCTAGTTAGCGAAGGCACTTTGTTTCAGAAACACAGTAAAACCACTGCCCCGAACAGCATAGAGCCACGGTCGACCTAGCGAGATTGACACAGTGCGAGTGCAGATACTGCATGACCTTTGTCAATCCTAACAGTCTCCAGCAGCTGTCCCACAATGCCCCGTTCCCTGCAACAGGAATCACTGTGGTCATAATTTTAAATTCCACTACCCAGAGGTCACAGAGACTATAAGTCACCCCCACCCCATTTAAAACCTCCCATGTGTTTTTGAAATGCCTTTTTCTGATAGCCCACCTTGGCAAGACTCCTAGCAGCTGTCCCTTGTTGTGTCCAACTGCCCAGGCCGGTACCACACACTAGATGCGCTCTGCCTGGAATAGACAGGATGTATTAGATCTCTGGGGCCTGTGGGGAGAAGGGGCTATGCAAGCACAGCTACAGCCCAGCCATAGAAACATGGTCAACTATGAGCAGATTGCTCTGGGGACACAGGCAAAAGAATACGACAGGGAACAGCAGCAGTGATGCATGAAAGTGAAAGAATTTCACCAGGGATTCCACAGCAGAGAGAGCAGCAATAGATCTCAAAAGCCCCATTGACCTGCTGCTTTTACAATGAGCTGTTGGCAGACACCCATCCAGCACTCCGCAGACCTGTCAAGGAACAGTGGGGAGGAAGAGGAGGCTGAGACAAAGTCCCTGTCAAGGAACAGTGGGCAGGAAGAGGAGGGAGACGCAGCAGGGAACTCCAGCAATGCCGCAAGCCAGGACCTGCTGACTCTGCCAGAGTCTAGCCAATCCTCCTAGATGATCACAGACGAGCCTGAAGGAGGGGAACGGAGCTTGGGTAAGTATGTGCATGCATTTTTTCCTTACAAATGTTTAAATGTAAAGATGGAGGCCAGTTCACCCTAATCTAAAGACAAAAGTATCAACCTTTCATTGTTTTACTCATAGGAGAAGAGGTAGAGGTACAACAAACAGAGGATTCAGTTGGCATCTTCTTTTAATTCCTCTGTCGGGCTAGGTGGCGGGGGGGGGGGAGAGGGCATACAGGGCACTTTGGTTATGTCCATATGGCTCTCCCTTTGATCCTCCTGAGAGAGCTCGATGAAATTTGCATGGAGGTATTCTGCAATTCTCTCCCAGAGTTTTTTAGGATGGCTGCCCTATTTCTTCCTCCATGATAGGACACTTTCCCACACCACTCTGTGATGAGTTCAGTTGGCACCATTGCAGCTGTGTGGCAAGATGGGCTGATGCCAAAATATGGATATGTGTGCCGTCTATCACCCCACCACAGTCCAAGAACCACATTGCTGCAAATCCATCCACTACATCCTGCGTATTGCCAAGAGTCACAGTCCTGCATAGCAAGAGGCAATTAATGATTTCTCACTGACCAGTAGCAATCCACTGTTGCAAGCTTCCAGACTGCAAGCCCCCCTCGCTTCTCCACTGTCAAAGCACCTCTAATTTTGGTATCTAGGAGTTGGAGGGCTGGGGTGAGTTCGACACACAGATCCAGGAGCATGACCTTGTGCATCCAAAAGTTCTGCAGCCACTGCTCGTTGACCCAAACCTGTCAGCTTCTGTAACTGTGTTAGTACTAGCTAGGAGACTTTAACTAGTGTGAAATGCTGGTCTCCAACAGAAGGTGTTATGGCCTGCCTGACAAGGAAGGCCCATCAACACCAGATGGACTAGAGTGGAACGGTAAAGAGGATGCAAATGTTGTTACTCTCCCCTCCCCCCATCCAAGTGAAGATGAGTCTTGCAAATCAATTCCTCCCATCAGCTGAGTTTGCAGCTCAAATCAGAAGGAGGAAAGGGAATAAAACTCCTAGCAAGGAGGAACTACATCTCACTGCTGCTTGGAGTCTGGGGGCAAGGTTTCATAGACTCATAGACTCATAGACTCTAGGACTGGAAGGGACCTCGAGAGGTCATCGAGTCCAGTCCCCTGCCCTCATGGCAGGACCAAATACTGTCTAGACCATCCCTGATAGACATTTATCTAACCTACTCTTAAATATCTCCAGCGATGGAGATTCCACAACTTCCCTAGGCAATCTATTCCAGTGTTAACTACCCTGACAGTTAGGAACTTTTCCTAATGTCCAACCTAAATCTCCCTTGCTGCAGTTTAAGCCCATTGTTTCTTGTTCTATCATTAGAGGCTAACGTGAACAAGTTTTCTCCCTCCTCCTGATGACACCCTTTTAGATACCTGAAAACTGCTATCAGGTCCCCTCTCAGTCTTCTCTTTTCCAAACTAAACAAACCCAATTCCTTCAGCCTTCCTTCATAGGTCATGTTCTCAAGACCTTTAATCATTCTTGTTGCTCTTCTCTGGACCCTCTCCAATTTCTCCACATCTTTCTTGAAATGCGGGTGCCCAGAACTGGACACAATACTCCAGTTGAGGCCTAACCAGCGCAGAGTAAAGCGGAAGAATGACTTCTCGTGTCTTGCTTACAACACACCTGTTTATGCATCCCAGAATCACGTTTGCTTTTTTTGCAACAGTATCACACTGTTGACTCATATTAAGCTTGTGGTCCACTATGACCCCTAGATCTCTTTCTGCCATACTTCTTCCTAGACAGTCTCTTCCCATTCTGTATGTGTGAAACTGATTGTTCCTTCCTAAGTGGAGCACTTTGCATTTATCTTTATTGAACTTCATCCTGTTTACCTCAGACCATTTCTCCAACTTGTCCAGATCATTTTGAATTTTGACCCTGTCCTCCAAAGCAGTTGCAATCCCTCCCAGTTTGGTATCATCCGCAAACTTAATAAGCGTACTTTCTATGCCAACATCTAAATCGTTGATGAAGATATTGAACAGAACCGGCCCCAAAACAGACCCCTGCGGAACCCCACTTGTTATACCTTTCCAGCAGGATTGGGAGCCATTAACAACTACTCTCTGAGTACGGTTATCCAGCCAGTTATGCACCCACCTTATAGTAGCCCCATCTAAGTTGTACTTTCCTAGCTTATCTATAAGAATATCATGCGAGACCGTATCAAATGCCTTACTAAAGTCTAGGTATATCACATCCACCGCTTCTCCCTTATCCACAAGGCTCGTTATCCTATCAAAGAATGCTATCAGATTGGTTTGACACGATTTGTTCTTTACAAATCCATGCTGGCTATTCCCTATTACCTTACCACCTTCCAAGTGTTTGCAGATGATGCCTTTGATTACCTGCTCCATTATCTTCCCTGGCACAGAAGTTAAACTAACAGGTCTGTAATTTCCTGGGTTGTTTTTATTTCCCTTTTTATAGATGGGCACTATATTTGCTCCCTTCCAGTCTTCTGGAATCTCCCCCGTCTCCCATGATTTCCCAAAGATAATAGCTAGAGGCTCAGATACCTCTCTATTAACTCCTTGAGTATTCTAGGATGCATTTCATCAGGCCCTGGTGACTTGCAGGCATCTAACTTTTCTAAGTGATTTTTTACTTGCTCTTTCGTTATTTTCTCTTCTAAACCTACCCTCTTCTCGTAAGCATTCACTATACTAGACATTCCTTCAGACTTCTCAGTGAAGACCGAAACAAAGAAGTCGTTAAGCATCTCTGCCATTTCCAAGTCTCCCGTTACTGTTCCCCCCTCCTCATTGAGCAGTGGGCCTACCCTGTCCTTAGTCTTCCTCTTGCTTCTAATGTATTGATAAAAAGTCTTCTTGTTTCCCTTTATTCCCATAGCTAGTTTGAGCTCATTTTGTGCCTTTGCTTGTCTAATCTTGCCTCTGCATTCCTGGGTTATTTGCCTATATTCATCCTTCGTGATCTGACCTAGTTTCCATTTTTTATATGACGCCTTTTTATTTTGTAGGTCCCGCAAGATCTCAAGGGTAAGCCAAGGTGGTCTTTTGCCACATTTTCTATCTTTCCTAACCATCGGAATAACTTGCTTTTGGGCCCTTAATAGCGTCCCTTTGAAAAACTGCCAACTTTCCTCAGTTGTTTTTCCCCTCAGTCTTAATTCCCATGGGACCTTGCCTATCAGCTCTCTGAGCTTACCAAAATCCGCCTTCCTGAAATCCATGGTCTCTATTCTGCTGTACTCCCTTCTACCTTTCCTTAGAATTGCAAATTCTATGAGTTCATGATCACTTTCACCCAAGCTTCCTTCTACTTTCAAATTCTCAACAAGTTCCTCCCTATTAGTTAAGATCAAGTCTAGAACAGCTTCCCCCCTAGTAGCTTTTTCAACTTTCTGAAATAAAAAGTTGTCTGCAATGCAGTCCAGGAACTTATTGGATAGTCTGTGCCCCGCGGTGTTATTTTCCCAACATATATCTGGGTAGTTGAAGTCCCCCATCACCACCAAATCTTGGGCTTTGGATGATTTTGTTAATTGTTTGAAAAAAGCCTCATCCACCTCTTCCGCCTGATTAGGTGGCCTGTAGTAGACTCCCAGCACGACATCACCTGTGTTTTTTACCCCTTTAGCCTAACCCAGAGACTCTCCACCCTTCTGTCTCCTATGTCCATCTCCACCTCAGACCAAGTGTGTACATTTTTAATATATAAGGCAACACCTCCTCCCTTTTTCCCCTGTCTATCCTTCCTGAGCAAACTATACCCATCCACACCAACATTCCAGTCGTGTGTATTATCCCACCAAGTTTCAGTAATGCCAATAATGTCATAGTTGTATTTATTTATTAGCACTTCCAGTTCTTCCTGCTTATTACCCATACTTCTTGCATTTGTATAAAGGCATCTAAGATACTGGTTTGATCTCGCCTCCCAGCTTTGCCCTGACCCTCCTTCCTCTCTGCCATTATAGCCCGTGCTCCCTCCTGTTTCCAACCCATCTCCCAGGTCTTGTTCCCCACTTACCTGTGGGCTTTGCTCACCTGTCCCCGTCGAACCTAGTTTAAAGCCCTCCTTACTAGGTTAGCCAGTCTGTGCGCAAATAAGGCCTTTCCCCGCTTCGAAAGGTGAACGCCATCTGTTCCTAGCAGTCCTTCCTCAAATAGCATCCCGTGGTCGAGGAAGCCAAAGCCCTCCTGGCGACACCATCTTCGCAGCCAGGCATTCACCTCCACGATGCATCTGTTTCTAGGCATAAGCAAGGGATCCCCAGCTGCTTTTGCCTAGGTTAGCCCTAAAAGACATATAGATCTTGCTTATTCTATAAGCTTCTATTACCTTTTGAAATGTAAGACTGTAACTCATTCATGTGTCCGTTTACCTGCTTTGGCCTTGTAAATAACTCTCATTTCTTTTTCCTATTAATACATTTATATATAGTGTGACAAAGTTCCTCCTCTACCTTGGTGGGTCCTGCACTTACTGGCAGATTTGCTCACCTCAGTGATCTTCCCCACAGTCTGGATCAACTTCTCCTGTGTCTGATCAGGAGTTGGGAGGTTTGGGGGGAACCCGGGCCCATCCTCTACTCCGGGTTCCAGCCCAGGGCCCTGTGGATTGCAGCTGTCTGTAGTGCCTCCTGTAACAGCTGCATGACAGCTACAACTCCCTGGGCTACTTCCCCATGGCCTCCTCCAAACACCTTCTTTACCTCACTACAGGACGTTCTTCCTGGTGTCTGATAACGCTTGTACTCCTTAGTCCTCCAGCAGCACACCTTCTCACTCTCAGCTCCTTGTGCCTCTTGCTCCCAGCTCCTCAAACGCACTTCCTCTCCTCTGGCTCCTCCCCACCTGACTGGAGTGAGCTCCTTTTTAAACCCAGGTGCCTTGATTAGCCTGCCTTGATTGGCTGCAGGTAATCTAATCAGCCTGTCTGCCTTAATTGGTTCTAGCAGGTTCCTGATTACTCTAGTGCAGCCCCTGCTCTGGTCACTCAGGGAACAGAAAGCTACTCATCCAGTGACCAGTATATTTGCCCTCTACCAGACTCCTGTACCCCACTGGTCTGGGTCTGTCACAATAGTTTATTGTAGGATTAACTACAAGCATAGTGATTGGTGTGAGTGCTAAGGTACAATTGACCTGGGATAATTGACTGGTCCTTTGTGACTGGAAGTAACCTGAATATTGCTGTGATGCATGGTGTAAGGGACCACCCAACACAAAGGTAGGCTTGCCTAGGTGACAAGATAGATTGAAGTACCCAAGGGGACTGCTGGTGACTCCATGTTAAGGCTGTTATAGTGCCTGAAGAGTTTACACTTGATAATTGGTTGGTGAAATCCAAGCATAAAACCCCCAGCCAAGCTGGTGTTTGTACCCTCGATCTTAACAGTCTGCTCTGAAGTTGGTATTCATGCTTTTGCAGGACAGCTTGACATAGTCAGTTGTTTGATTGCTTTGTGAATGTCACAAGCAATAACCTCTTGACCTCACTGCATCATGCATTTTAATAGTGATTTATTTTGTCATTCAGTACTAATAGAAAAGCATGTGTTCACATGTCAGATAGGGCACAATGGTTAGAATGAGAGTGAAAATGAATTGCAAAGTGTCCTACGTGATGTCATGCAAACTGTCAGAAGCTGTCAGCCACAAGCCAGGGACATGGAGAAAGCATCCTTGCCAAACTCTGTGAAGTGAGCCTTGCCTTCTCTGAGCAATTCACACAGCATCACTCCTTACACTTCACTACCAAGAGATAAGGAAAGACAATGGCAGCCCTGTCACACCATTCTGTAGCCAGAATGCATAATTAACGCTAAACACATGGAGGGTTCAGATGGATTGAGTCTGCCTCTGATAGAGGGTTTGAAGGCATAACACAGAGGGAGATCGACCATCCATTGTTTTCTCTGACGGTGTGAACTGTGAAAGATCTCCAGCAGTCCACAGTTTTGGAGAGAGACTCTCATTTGGAGCAAGTTCCTTTATTTTGACATCTGTATAGGGGAACATCATGTCAGATATTGGCCCAGAATCTCCAGTAGGCTCAGTGCCAATACAGGCTCTGTCAATCATTTTCTAATCAGTACAATACTGGGCAAAGTACATTGCTTTGTATCTGATAATGCTTCAAATGTGGGGATCACTATTGCCTGGGTAATTTTTTGTTATTCTTTAGTCAAACAGAGAAGATCCAGACAGTTTATATGAGGAGTCTTGGAGAGTTCAACATTTTCTGTCCCAGGAATCAAATCAAAAATTTATCTAAAAAATAAGTGCATTAGGTTTTACCTTGCCTGACACATCACATGCTACTGAGGATCCATAACCTGTGTGGGTCATCTTAGCACTTCTCCCATGTTTATATCCAATACAGGAAAATGAAGAAGGAAAAATAAACTTGTATTTATTTAAGATCAGAGGGAAAGTTTAGAACCAGCCTGGAGAGCTTAATTTATGGATTCAGAAGAACCTCGTTATTTTCCTTTAAATGCATAAATATGCAGATGAAAGGAGATGTGATCTGGCCACTGGCCATCCTGCTTCAGGCTCAGTCTAATTATCAGCTGCCAGATCTGCTTCTTTTAAAGTGGTGAGAATGATTAAAGATGCAATTGAAAGTTAGATCAGTTCTTACAAGGACTTGTTTCTATTTTATAACCCCACATGGCAGCTTGGCCTTACGAGTGAATCTGCCCATACAAGTTGAGGGAGAACAGTTCTGCTGATCATAAGGGTTGTGGTTTTTTGTTTGTTTCAACCACATGCTTTTAAATAAATTGTTTTCATCAAGAGATTTTACAGTGATACATTTGTCAAGGTAAACTAACTTCCTGCCCCAAGCCAAGTACAATGCTGAGCAATGTAATATAGCAGGCATGGGCAGGATGCGTTTTCGTGAAGAGCAACAACACAAACAGAACAGAAGTTGAGTCAATGAAAAGCATCCAAATGTTCACACCATCCAAACCAGAGAGGGTTGGTCCTGAGCTAGAACAGGGCTGCCCAGAGGATTCAGGGGGCCTAGGGTCTTCGGCAGCAGGAGACCCCCACCGCCGAATAGCTGCCGAAGACCCGGAACTTCGGTGGTGGGTCCCAGAGTGGAAAGACCCCCCTGCTGCCAAATTGCCGCCAAAGATCCAGAGCGGAAGAAGCTCCAAGGGCTTGGGTCCCGCAAGAGTTTTCCGGGGCTCCCGGAGCAAGTGAACAACCCCGCTACAGGGTCCCCGAAAAACTCTTGTAGGGGCCTCTACGGGGCCCGAGGCCTGGGGCAAATTGCCCCAGTTGCCCCCTCCCCAGGTGGCCCTGAGCTAGAATATGATGAAGGCAGGCTTGCTCTCATGAGATTTCTGGGAATTCTCTTTTCAGGTTGAACTGGAAATGCCCATTGAACAGAATCTTCCTGCAGTGTTTGGAGAGGAATGACAGTCTTGTGGTTAAGGCACTGGCCTGGGGTTCCTTTTGCAGTGGTTGCCATTTTCCCCATCTTAGATTTGTAGCCCTTTGTTTTTGTATTTTAAGCAAGGTCAAATAGCCTGGCAGCATCAGTCCTCTTTTTGGCCCATATTCACAAGGGGACAGAGTCTGGTTCCACAAAACATGGCCTAGGAAACCCAGAGGAGAATGAGTGTTAGATTCATTTTCTCTTTTATTATTAGGGTCACCATTTCAGAAAGGAAGCATGGGCTAGCAAACAGGGCACTGAGCTGGGAATCAGGAGACCCGGATTCTCTTGCCTGACATGTTGTGTAGCCTTGAGAAAGTCACTTCACCTGTTCCTCTTTTCTCTGTCATGTCTAGGTAATTACAAGCTCTTCAGAGCAGAACCTCTCTCTTATGATGAGTATATACAGCACCTAGCAGCACACTGGGGCATTGATCTCGGTTAAGGTTTTAAGGCACCTTTGTAACAGAAATAATAACAATAATAAGGCTCTGTGCACACAAATGATTGGACACATTTGCATATATGAAACTGCAGGTGCAAGCAGAGACGAGGCCATCACACAGAGAAAAGCTGGGCCTCCAGCAGTCATTTGCATATTTATTTTCCTGATATGTGCCTGCATGGACAGTAAGTGCACAGGCAAGTGATGCAGCCACACCCAGTTGCATGCAATTTCCTACTGAAAATTTGACCTTTCCTCCCATTTGAGTTCTTAATTTCAGATACCAAGGCAAGCAGAAAACTGTCTCCTCACTTCTAAGGTACAGACTCAGGGAGCCACTTTGTCCCTTCAAGAATGGATGGTGCATTAATGAATGTAGGTATATCTGCCTAGGAGTAATGTGTAACCATTCTCTTTGGATTGCCTAGTGTCGTAAGCAGTGCCTAGTGTCGTATCATCATTGTGATACAAAGACTGAAGAAAACCTTGATTATTATTGTTTGTATTGCAGTGGCAACTCGAGGCACCACTCCCACTGTGCTAGTTGCTGTACAAACATCTAGCAAACAAATTGTCATGTCCTTTCCCTTTAAATGTGCAAGGGGCTCTGTACTCTCCCCTACTCCACAGCCCAAAGCCTCACTTTCAGGTTGATTTCAGGTTTTTCAGCCAGAACAATAAAGCAAGTACAGCAAGAAGTTCCATCTGCTCCCTCTGTGTCTGTTTGTTGTCTATCTCCTTCTCTGCTGGCTCCAGAGACAGAACAGAAACAGTCCCTGCTGTGAAGGGCTTACCATTTAAGTAACTTTCTTAGGTCACGTTTTGTTAGAGGATAAACCATTTAAGGAAATGCAATAACTCTATCCCAAAGTTATGCTTTAGAAGGTTCCCACTATAATTTTATGTTCAGTGCCAAGGCCTAATATTTAAACTGAGAGACAATAGCATCATTGTTCCAGAAGTAGCCAAGAATCCTTAAAGAGCTCTTCTAGGATAAGGCTGGGATTTGCGATTTTCCATTATGATAACCTCATGGTTCCCTGACCAGATTATATCTTCTAAGAATGAAGAAGTGCTTGGCCACTAACTTATAATCAAAACTGATTTCAACTCCTAATTTGTTTCACTATTTGGCAAAACAAATGTATTTAGTCCAAATGAGGAATTTATTCCAAAAAGATGAACACATATTAAAAGAGTTCAGGTACCTGCATTAATTAATTTTGCTGTAAAGGACATTTCACATTTCACGCTGCTCTAGTGCATATAATCATGCCACAGAAGACTGCTTTTGAAAATATTAATAATGCATAAACATGCTGTACCTTCTAGTCTCAGCCAGATGTCTGGGTTGTGTGAAACTGCTCTTATTGATGTAATTGCTAGTAGAGGAAAGGAAATATTAATCACTTTAATCAAGGGCAGGAATTATATTTTGTGATTCTTCTCTGTCTTCTGTTCTTATTTGTTTGCATTTAAGCATGAGGAGAATCTTCGTGCTTCAGTTCATGGGCCTAAGAGAGGTTAGGCTGCATTCTGTCTGTCTCTCTCTCTCTCTGGGGAATGGGAGCTATTCCAGGGTTAGAAGCAGGATAGGGAATGAGGCATTAGGACTCCTGAAGCCTCATTCCTCACTATCAACTTGCACTGAAGTCCCAGTTTCTATCCTCAGCTCTGCCACTCTTCCACCCTTTCTCTATGGGAAAATCACTTAACTGGTTCAGCCATTTGTAAAATGGCTATTCTAATACTAGCCAGTGGTTAGGGTGCTAGCCTGTGCTGTGGAACAACCAGGTTTAGTTCCCTGCTCTACCAGACTTCTGTGTGACATATAGTCTCCCTGTGCCTCAGTTTCCTGGCTGTAAAATAGGGATAACAGCACTTACATTAGAGATTGTGAGGTGCTCAGATTGTTGAGGTAATGAGAGCCATAAGTGCTTACTCACACTGGCATTTTGAGGATTAATTAGTTCATGTATCTAAAGCACTGTGAATGCAGCCAGGATGATGTAAGTGCTAAGTATGTTATCTGCACTAAACAGTGTGAATAAATGCACATCATTTAAATATCTGACTAGTCTTATATACCTTCTGTGCATTCATATGCACACAGACAGCACCTAACACAAATAATAAAAATCTGTTCTCCAAGTAATACCAGAAATGCCTCCCCCCTCACCCAGCAAGTTCACTTACCCCAATTAAGCCAGTAGTAGTACAAACATTTTCACCTCCACAAAAGTAAATAGGTGCCTACACTCCAGAAATGGGTCCCTGAGTCTAGGGTTTAGGAGCCTAAATCCCAGTTTTGTTTCCACTGAGATCCACAAAACACTTGCCCAACACTGTAGGCACCTAAACTCACTTGGAGCCTAAGTTTTTCAGAGTAGGGGTATGGCTACACTTACAGTTTTGCAGCGCTGGTAGTTACAGCTGTGTTCGTACAGCTGTGTAGGGCCAGCGCTGCAGTGTGGCCACACTGACAGCTACCAGCGCTGCAGTGTGGCCACATTCACAGCACTTGCAGCGCTGTTGGGAGTGGTGCATTGTGGGCAGCTATCCCACAGAGCACCTCGTCCCATTTTGGCTGCCCTTGATGTCCCTTGAAGCGCTGTGGCTTGTGGGAAGGGGAAGGAAGTGTGTGGGTTTTTCCGCTTCCTGTTCCAACGCCCCGTGGTGCTTTGCTACACACATTCTGAGCAGTTTGGCGGCATTGTGAGTCTGCAGCGCGATTTCTGAGATTTCTGTTACAAATGGAGCCTGAGTTGCTGAGGAGCTTGCTGATGAATGTTGCCAGCACATCACGCATGGCAGTGGAGCTATTCCTTCAGCTGCAAAGTGACAGTGAGGAGTCAGACGATGATATTGAAACGCCTGACGCTCAAGACACTAAATTGCCTGTGGCAGTAACAGATGTGCTCAGCACCGTGGAACGGCACCTTTGGGCTCGGGAAACCAGCACTCAGTGGTGGGATCACATCGTCCTGCAAGCCTGGGATGACGAGCAGTGGCTGCAGAACTTTCGGATGAGAAAAGCCACTTTCATGGCACTGTGTGCTGAGCTCGCCCCTACCCTGCTGCGCAGGGACATGAGATTGAGAGCTGCCCTGCCAGTGGAGAAGCGGGTGGCTATTGCAATCTGGAAGCTGGCAACTCCAGACAGCTACCGATCGGTGGCGAACCAGTTTGGAGTGGGAAAGTCCACCGTTGGAATGGTGCTGATGCAAGTTTGCAGGGCCATTAATCACACCCTGCTAAGAAGAACTGTGACTCTTGGGAACGTGCAGGACATTGTGGATGGCTTTGCACAAATGGGTTTCCCTAACTGTGGAGGGGCAATAGATGGGACGCATATTCCTATTCTGTCACCACCCCACCTGGCATCAGACTACGTTAATCGCAGGGGGTATTTCTCCGTGGTTCTGCAAGCACTTGTGGATCACCGTGGGTGTTTCACTGACATTTACTCAGGATGGCCTGGAAAGGTGCATGATGCACGCATCTTTCGGAACAGTGCCCTGTTCAGGAGGCTGAGGGCCGGGACTTTTTTCCCAGACCGCAAGATCACAGTAGGGGACGTCGAAATGCCCACTGTGATCATTGGAGACCCCGCTTACCCCTTAATGCCATGGCTCATGAAACCGTATACAGGGAAGCTTGACAGGAGCAAGGAATGGTTCAACTACAGGCTGAGCCGGTGCAGAATGACTGTGGAGTGTGCTTTTGGCTGTTTGAAAGCCCGCTGGAGGTGTCTTTATGGGAAGCTAGATTTGGGGAAAGCAGCATCTCCGCTGTTATATCCGCGTGCTGTACCCTCCATAATATTTGTGAAGGGAAGGGTGAAAGATTCAGTGAGGAATGGACCTCCGAGGTTCAACGCCTAGAGGATGAATTTGCACAGCCAGAGAGCAGGGCTACTAGGGAGGCCCAGGAAAGGGCTTCAAGGATTAGGGATGCTTTAAGGGAGCAATTTGATGCTGAGAGCCAACAGTAATGTTTGGTGCCTTTGCTGTGCTTTGTTCTACCTTGGGGTACAATATTTACAACTTCCTGCAATAATAAAACGTATTGTAAAAGCCATAAAATCCTTTATTCAAAATACAGTACATAAAAGGCCAGGGGGGTTAGGGTGGTGGACTGTACATTCAGAGGTTTGAATATGTCCTGCTTGGATTACTGTTCAATATCTGCTGCACCTCAGGATGACTATGCTGCAGGGTAATGGGGGTGTAGTGCACAGGGTAAGAATTATAGTTATCAGGGCTGGTAGGTGATCGTACAGGTGTTGGGGGCAGCTGGGGGTGATAAGAAACTGGCTGCTGGAGAAAGGTGTTTTGTGGAAATACTGGGGAACAAGAAAGAGAGCTTTGGGAGGGCTGTGGGTTACCACGGTACAGAACTGCCTGCATGGCTACGAGAGACTCGAAAGACTCAGTTTGGCGAGCTAGGAAGCTTATCATCTGCTTTGAGGTTTTTTTGATAGCCAGTTCCTTTCTCCTGCTTTCTGTTTGCCTCCAGTCATACATTTTCTCTCTCCATTTATACATTTTCTCTCTCCATTCCTGTGTCTTCCTACTTTCTCTGTTGTAGTGATTCATAACTGCTTTGATCAATTCTTCTTTTGATTTTCTGGGATTTCTTCTCAAGTTCTGCAAGCGAAGTGAGGCCGCTGATCCGGCTGCATTAGTCAAGGTCACTAGAAAAAACAAAGATAGAACCATGTAATACACAGAGGCTACATTGTTTATTATCACACAGTGAAGGAGTTTTTAGACTTTTTGTAGCATCCTTCTCACATACCTCACATAACACAGAGAGGCCAGGGAAGCTAAGTCATGGTGAGCAATGGGGTGAGTGTTTCTGCCCCGAGTGCACCTGGGAGGGGGAATTGACCGATGGGTCACTGGGGTTTATCTGCACTGGGTACAGGAGGTAGCTGGTGTCCTGCACAGGGGACAGTAGTGAACAGGAAGGTGGCGAGCTGCTGGCGGGGGGGGGGTCCGCGTTAATGCCGGCCTGCTGGGGGGGGGACGACGCACAGCTGTGCTGGCTGCCTGCTGGGAAGGGTGGGAGAACACCGGAGCGCACCGCAGGGCTGGATCCCTGCTGGGAGGGGGGTGGGGGAACACCGGAGCGCACCGCGGGGCTGGATGCCTGCTGGGAGGGGGGTGGGGGAACACCGGAGCGCACCGCGGGGCTCGTGGCGGGACCGTGAACCTGGCACCCTGCACTCAAGTATCCCTAAATTCTCAACAGGGTTTCCTACTGCCAAACATATCACTGCTGCGTGTTACCTGGGAAGAGAGGGAGGGTCTTCTACAGCAATGTGGATTCCGCCCTGACCCCTATGCAGCTTGCCTGTGTGCAGCCATGGTACCCCCCACCCCTCGCTGCACAGTGGATCGGACGAGTTAGCCTGACCGGGACAAGGACCACGGTGGCTCTCCCGATAAACTTGAGAAAGCAAATTGCCCATGCTCTGGCTGCAACTTTTCAAGAGATTACCGAGGCAGATTACAGAGACATGATAGAGCAAATCAATGGGCTATTCCACGTTTAGGTATGCATGCAGGCAGCCATAACCCAAACCCTCCTCTCCCAAAACATAAAACTCTGCTTACCCCAAGCACGCTCCTCAGTTTCTTCCTCACCAGCAACTTCCAGCTGCTGCGACTGGCTAGCCTCCTCCTGGCTTGAGAAGAGCTCCTGGCTGCATGCCTCCTGGGACTCCGGGGTGTCTCCCTCCACGCCAGTAGCCTCACTGTCGGCTTCCTCTACACCCTCCCCCACTTCTCCCTGCTCTGAACTCTCCATCGTGCTCCTAGGATTGGCAGTGGGGTCACACCGAAGTATGGCATCCAGCTCCTTGTAAAAACGGCAGGTTGTGGGGGCAGCTCCTGAGTGGCGATTTCCCTCACGGGCTTTGCAGTAAGCACTCCTCAGCTCTTTTATTTTGACCCTGCACTGCAACGCATCCCGTTCATGGCCCCTTCTCAGCAAGGACTGCGATATCTGCCCATAGGTATCATAATTTCTCCTTCTGGAGCGCAGCTGTGCTTGCACAGCCTCCTCACCCCAAACATTGATGAGGTCCTGCAGCTCTGAATTGTTCCATGCTGGGGCTCGTTTGGGGTGTGGAGGCATGGTCGCTGATTGATTGAATGATTGATTGCGCTCCACACCTGGCTGAGCAAACAGGAAGGGGATTTTTAAAATTTCCAGGGCATTTAAAGGAGGGGTCAGCTGAGCCCAGGGCAGTGGAGTGTGCATGATTACCAGAGAGGCTTCTAAGGTATGCTGGGATACCTCTTTATACCACGGAGGTCAATAAAAGCGCTGGTGGGTGTCCACACTTGCTGACCAGCACTGGATCACCTACACCCGAGGCTCGACCGGGTGTACAGCCAGCGCTGCAACCAGGGAGTTGCAGCGCTGGCCGTGCTTTGCAAGTGTGGCCACATCCTAAGTTGCAGCGCTGTAACCCCCTCACCAGCGCTGCAACTTTGTAGTGTAGCCACGCCCTAAAAGTTCTCCAGGCACCTATGTTTCTGCCTGTGAGTGTGTGTACTGCTGCCTCCATCTAGGCATTTGGATGCCTATCTCCCAGCTAAGCCCCAGAGCGATTCACAAAGCTGGGAAAGTTATCTTTTAAACTTGCTTCATTTGCAGCCCCTGAATATTACCCCTTTAATCCTTTTGCAGTAAAGGCTGAACAAAGAAAGCCCACAGAGAACAAAGATGGTTATGTCCTTTTACATATTTTCTGTAAATACTACAGATTAGACATCTTAGCGTTAGCAGGTGAGGCTTTTTGTAGTAACGTCCTTAAGGGCTGCAGTGTTAGAGTAGAATGGTGATTTCTCCTTTACATTTTATTTCATAGCTGTCAATATTGATATTGACTATAGGCATCCTGTCTGATAAAATGTTTATGTTATTGGATCTGGAATGAAAGAAACACTTGTATAACATATGGTAGATGAATATTACGATTGTCAAAGGATAGGGAATTGTATATGCAAAATGGTGCAAAATCAGTGCCGGCTTATGCCGAGTGTTGTTATCAATGAAGTGATTGCTGCCGCTGCCACCAGGCTCCTTTTCAGGCAGCTGCTGCGCTGTACAGAGTGGAAATCCTGAGTAGCCCGCTTCAGCATGTGCGAAGCAGTTCCATTCTGCTCCCCACCTGGGCCTGCCTGCCAGGGACAGGGGCCGTACATGTCGGGGGGTAATGGGGAGATGCACTGGGAGAAGAACAGAAACCCCCTACCCACCCTGACTTGGGGCAGGGAGGGCACGGCAGCCCCAGGCTGGGTGCAAGGCAGGGGTGGGGGGGTAAGGGTCACTGGGCAGAGGAGACACATGGGTCTGTCAAGTGACCTCCCCTTTAAATTGTGGCCCCCAGGTCTGGGGAAGCATGAATTGTCTATGGAGAGGCCATTCCAGTAGGTGTTCTCAGAGGCCACCTATCTGATCGGGTCCCATTCAAAATCCAGCCAGAAGAGGAGATGGTGGGGGGGTACCTCTGCCCCCCTTATAACTTTTAGTCCACCAGTTAGAGCATTCCTCTGGGATATGGGAGACTGAGGTTCAATTCTCCCCTCTCTACCAGAGGGGGAGAAAAGAGAACTCTTTTCAGAGGGGGTGCCCCTCTTCAGATCCTAACCAGTGAGCTCCCTGCTATTCTGCTGAAGGGCTCCCCCGCTGTCTCCTGTTGAAGCTGTCACACTCTGGATAAATAATGAAAAAGTGATTAGAGCAGTGGGACACAGGATCTCCCACCTGCCAGGAGTAGATGAATTATTGTGGATGAATTTGTAGGTATATCAAGATGGGACGAGCCTGGAAAATTCAGGGGGTGTTCAGACCCAGTGTTTGGGCCCATTGCTGATAACACTGAATTTACAAAAGCCAGACATATGAATGAAAAGGAAGGAAAGGAAAAGTACTGTTGGTCAATAAGAATATTGAATTCAGGGACCCTATGTTCCTTCTGCAGTTACACATAACTAAAGTTCGATGAGAATTATTCATGGGCAGGAAGAGAACACGGTAGGAACTGGACTCTACCTATATAGCAGACACATTTAATATAGCTCTCTGGTGCAAACATATACTATGTCCACTCTCTCATTTCTTCTACCATACCAGCTGTACATGTAGGAACATGTGTAGTGTGACCAACTGCTCTTTGCTTTCCCATGTATTTTGAATCCTGCAACTTGGAACAGTCTCAGGAAATTTGCCTGCATTGGTGGTCAATTGTATTCCACTCAATGAGCCTGATTCACTACTGTTCTGAACCTCATAAAATCATTAACATCAGGGTAAAGAGTGTGTAAAATACTAGCAAATCTTCGCTTTGTTTACCCACAGATGTAAATTAGAAGGTGCAGGACAATGGCACATCAAGCCCAGTGAGTCTGTTTGTAGTTTCTGTTGGGCTATGGATTCAGGGAGGGAGCGCCTCTAAGGCAGGGGTTCTCAGACTAGGGGTCGCTCATGAGCAGTCAACCTCCATCCCATACCCCGCTTTGCCTCCAGCATTTATAATGGTGTTAAATATATATAAACATGTTTTTAATGTATAAGGGGGAGTCACACTCAGAGGCTTGCTGTATGAAAGAGGTCACCAGTACAAAAGTCTGAGAAGCCCTGCTTTAGGGTATTTCTTAATTGTAAAGTTAGTCCAGGTGGTCAGCACCCCCCGTTAGCCCAGCCCAGGTGTGAGCAGCCATAGGGCAAAGCCATTCCTGAGTTGTATCCTCACTGGTGTGTTGCTAGGACTTCTGGGGATATATCCCAAAATTCTTTGTGCTGTAGTGAGCTAAGCTGCTCTATGATTTTTCCCCAGTGATTTGTGGGAGAACTTGTCTGTCCTGTGGACACAGAAAGGGAATTGTGGGAAAGAATTGGAGAACTATCAGCACACGAGTGATTTATCCCATATTGTCATTGTGAAGAGTGTGGTTTACCAGCCTGAGTGTAAGCCTAATCTACAATCCCAGCAGAGCCAGCTAGCTTGGGTTGAAAGCACCTTCAAACTCAGGTGAGTACATTTTGTGTGTGGATGGGAAGAAGTTTGGGGACAACACCTGAGTTTGAACCTAAGCAAATTCTGCGCTGAAGACACCATGAGCTGCTTGATTAAGAGATCCTTACACTCCACTCAGTCATACTCTGTGCAAAAGAGCTTTAATTTCAAACAATGTGGACAAGGCTTATTTCAAAGTCTCCTTGACTTGAACTGGTTTCCTAAATGCTGGGCTTTTGTCCAGATACAGATAATGGGCAGAGTTCTACCTATGCTGCATCTACCCTTATAATAAAAAGGGAAAGTAATGGAAGCTTAATATTCATCAAAGGAAACTTTTCTGGCTTGCATTTCAAAAGAGATTCCTGGCCAATAGTCCAGATTTATTCTTAAATTGCATCTAAACTGCAGTAAGGTGGTAAATTGATGTAGGAAACCAGCTGCCTCAAAGACACAACCTCCATTCTCCAGCTCACTGATCAGAGGCTTCATTCCATCCATCACCTATAGCATTCCCTTTCTGTACCAAGGAACTCAGGAACAGCTGAGTGAGCAATGCTGACCTCTGTCAGCTAATCATTAGGCAATTTTGTTACCATAACACGCCTTTTGAAAGCTGATACTGTAATTAAGGGAGGATGCCCAGATTTTCTTAAAGGATTGATATGTTCAAAGTCACTGATAATGGATTTCATTTCCTTTTGTGAGATTAACCTGAATTATGATTTGGTTCTGTCTGTCCTGCAGTAAATTTGAACAGGACAATTTCATTGTTGGTGTAACGCTGTTTAATTAGCCTTGCAGCAAGGATGAATTTGGCCCTACATCTGAGTCAGTAGATGAGACTCTTTAGCCATGTGTAGTCATGATTCAAGGTGACTTCAGTACAATTATCTGGGAAACAAGAAAGAAAGAGAGAGTGTTTTACAGTACACTCAGCAGAACTCCAGCTCTGTGTAGTCTTTTCTTAAACACAGTGGGCTAGATCCTTGGCTATGGCATATCTGCCAAACTATTGATTTCAGTGGAGTGATGCTGATTTAAACCAGCTAAAGATCTGGTCAGTATGTGAGTCATGCACTGAAACAGAATAAAAGTTGTCAAATTATTTAGAATATTTAGATGTTGGAGCACAGCACACTGTAGAAATGAGAAGAATGGGCCTTCTGAATACTGTGTTGTACAAGGCAGAGAATCTCCTGGGTTAGAAGGAACCTGCATTGAAAGTGGGTGTTTTTATTCTAAGCATATAAGCCATTAGTCTTTGAAGACCCATCTTGCAATAGTAACCCTGTATGTCCTTGGGTGGTAGGGTAAAACTCCTGTTTAACATTTTTCCATGAAACTTGGTGAGGAAAAAAATATTGCTGTTACAACAACTGCCAGAAATATTTGCACACATTTCCAAGGTCCCCTTTTGTATCTGGTTTGATCTGTCTGAGAGGCATCATAGTAAATGGCATAGTATTAATTGGCTGATCAGCCCCGTATGATTGGGTGGATGAGCAGAGTCATTGCAGCTCATTTGCTCAGATCCTGTCCAGGAAAGTTGCACCAGTTTGACTAAACTGATTTTTAATCTGATCTAGTTAAACCCAGTGCAAATCACTAATGTAGTAGACACACTGTAAGCAAAATGACCTCCTAGTTTAAATCATCTTTTTCTTCTCTCAAGCCTCCAAAAGAGCAGGGAGCTCCAGTAGTATAGATAAGGGCCCAGCAGGAATGATGCCAGCGGAGATCTTGTGCAGTGCTGTCTGTCACAGAGAACTGTGGAAGAGGGACCACATTTTGCTTCTCAAATACCATGCACACTGCTCTTCTTGGCAATCTCTTCCCCCTGAAGACACCAGATGGGAAAATAGTTCATCAGCCAAAGATGTCAGAGAAGGGCAGGGATAGCAGGTCATGCTTCCCCGCAAAGAATGAGTGCTAGGTGTAGGGTGCATTGTTTAGGGACAGAGAACCACCTGGCCTGGTGGGCTGGATGGTTCAGAGACATATCAAAATTCTGAACCATTTGAGTTTAAATTTGTCACCAGGTTTCTGTGCAGTTTGAGTAAGCTGATTTAGAGTGTGACTTGCTTTGGCTATGGTAATCTTGGGAGTGGCATGTTTCTGGGTATTATCTCTCCAGTAGTCCTTGTGGGCAGGTTATAAAGATCAGCATGGCTTTGGGTATATTGTCGGGATCCTGGTGAATGACAGGCCTGCTTATCTGCTACCGTTTGGTTCCTTTGCTCTGGCTACTCAAAACTCTGATTTAAAGCCAGTTGTTCCCTTGACTGGAGGGTGCATGATTCATCATTAATCCCCATGCCAAGTCTGGAAGTTGAAATATTCTGCACTTTTAGTGCAACTTCTGCTCTCATCTGACCTGCTGTACATGTATGTACAGCTTAATGTGTATCATCAATGGATGTGGTTTTTTCCCATGTGTTTCATCTTTCCCTGTCTTCTGTCCACAAGCCAGAATCACCCAAGGTATTACTGCATGCTCCATTTCGAACACACAAAATCTATAGCCAGAAATGAACTGCATGACTCAATCAAGGGGAATTTTGCGGTTTGCAAACTGTCATAGTGAATGAAATGCTGAGGATTGAAAAACTCACAGGAACGGAACTGGCAAAAATGTTCATGAACAACTTCAGCCACACCCACAAATCACCAGTATTTAATCATCCTAATTGCTCTATTTCATGGTTGGGGAAACTGAGACACAGAGAGGCTGCCAGTTCCCCCTGGTCACCCAGCAAATTTGTGGCCAATGTGGGAATAAAATGAGAATTCCTGATTTCCGATCTCCTGCTCTCACTGCTAGATTATGCTCCCTCTCACCGTCAGGCAGGCTTTTCAAGAAACCCCAGTGTTGCTGGGATTGGCTGAAGGGTTAAGTTACCTACCATAACAAGTTATGAGAAAGCTGAGCCATAACTCATCCTGCAATAAAACATGAAGACATCAGACATGCCGTGGGAGTCGTATGATTATTTCAAGCCTAAGCCACAGTACATCAAAAGAGTTGTTCAGTTAAATGACTTCACTACGCTACCTTCCATTTAGCAATCAATGGAATTTTTCCCTCTGGGGAAAACCTTGAAGGGGGGCGGGGCGGAGTTGGGTCCGCTGTCTTGCCTGTGGTGCCAAAAATGAATCCAGATTTGCACATCAGTGAGAGATTCTTGTTCTGCTGTCATTTGGCAAGATGCTCCAGAGGAGGACTGTGGGGTTTAGTAATTAGAGGAAATTAATTGATCACGAAAGCAAGACAGCTTGCTCCCTGGTGAGAACTGTAAGTAGGGCATTCAAAGACTGACAGAACACTGGCTGGTTTGGCTTTCTGTGTGTATTACTACTGACAATTACTCAGCTTGCTACTGTCAAAATACCCAGAGTCTTTCTCCAGCGCAGGTTATTGATAGAGCATTTCACATCTCCAGTCAGCATGCAATCAATGGTGTTTTCAATTAGAATAAATGATTATTGATTAGGACAGGGCACAGCTACTGCTCGGCTTCCTGGGAAGCAAGGCATAGGGGCGAGACAAGCAGCTAGCCTATGGGACTGGGAAAGAGCTTGGGGTTCTGAACATTTCCAGTGAATCTGATGTTTTCTGGAACATCAAACCAATGAAGATGGGCTCATAAGAACGGCCACACTGGGTCAGACCAAAGGTCCATCTAGCCCAGTATCCTGTCTACCAGCAGTGGCCAATGCCAGGCGCCCCAGAGGGAGTGAACCTAACAGGTAATGATCAAGTGATCTCTCTCCTGCCATCCATGTCCACCCTTTGATAAACAGAGGCTAGGAACACCATTCCTTACCCATCCTGGCTAACCTCCATGAATTTATCCAGTTCTCTTTTCACAACCTCCTCAGGCAAGGAGTTCCACAGGTTGACTGTGTGCTATGTGAAGAACTTCCTTTTATTTGTTTTAAACCCTGATAAAGGTGAATGGTTAATGTTGTTAGGCAGTGAACGATGGGGCTGATCTAGAGACCACTGAAATCAGGGGGAGTTTTTCCATTGACTGCAGGGAGGGATCTCAGGAGCAAGTGGGATGAATTCCCTGTATGCTTCTGTTTGGGAGCTACAAGATTTCCTGTGGCTCCCCAGTTGACATGACTGCTTCAGGACCCCTCTCCACTTACCCCAGGTGGAGGAGCGGAGTCATTCATTATGTATATAGTGCCCACAGTGTGCTGGGAGGTGGTGATGCGTGGCAGTGGGGCACATGAGGTAAGGCTTCCCGATACAGAATATGAGTGTGGAGATGTGTCCCCTTTCTGCACAAGAGGAAAATGTAGTCGGGGTAGGAGGGAGCTCTGGGTGGCGAGCACCATAGAAATCAGGAAGAAAAGAAAGGAGAGAGTGTTCTCTCTTGCACTATCATTGTTCATAACTCACTAGTTCTCCCCTTCCCTGCCTCCTAATATTTATTACAGAATTGACCAAAATGTGTGGGACGTGGAGGCTAACAACTCTGGGGAACACCGCTATTTCCTATCAGAGACCCCCCACAGCGTGTGTGTGTGTGGGGGGGGGGTTAGGGCTAGAATGGCCCTGGCCATGGCCCTGGCATGGAGAATGCGGAGGACACAGCTCACTGTAGGAGGTGCCTTGTTTTGCCCAGGGGTGGTAAATACAGTGATAATGGGGACAGCAATGATACTTGGCTTTTCATCTGGAGATCCCAAAGTGCTTTTCACTGATGGGGGAAACAGGGACAGAAAGGTCATGGGGCTTATCTAAGGTAAAGAATAAGACTAAAATCTGGGAGCCTTGGTTCCTGGTCCTCTCTTGCTAACCAGTTCCAAAATACCCACAGATCAGCAAGACTGGCTCATATTTGATGGTACAGGAACCCTGGTTACTTTACTTGCAGGCAGTGGTGAGAAGAATATAAATGCTTAGAAAGAAAAATAACCTTCCTCATGACAAATCCTCAGTGCCATATTTACCATCAGGCAAGAGGCTATATAGATATAAAGTTTCTTAAAATTACCTTAGCTAGACAGAAACATTCTGAGCATGACATGCCAACGCCGTCCCCCTCTTCCGTCCCCGCCAATGGTACCCATCATTAATACTGTTAGATCTGGGCACTGTGTGCTGGAAATTACTGCATCTCTGGGTATCTGAAACATTTAACTCATTAATAGACGTGCTATATATCATATGCACCCCTGGCTTGATTAAACACGTTTGCCTTAATTTGGATTAATGTTCAGACTATCTAGCCCTGACCAGAGTGTCAGCATGCATTACACTGGGAGTGGGAATCCTACCTCCACGCTCCGACTGCGTTATTACCTCAGAGTACTGCCCCAGGCCTAGGGACTTATTTATGATGATACTCTGATCAAGAATAGTTGTGTGTTGCAAATAAAGCAGAGTGCTGGTAAGATTTCCAGTCTTCCTTCTCCTTTTAATGCCATCTGTTGTAAAGTGTTTGAACCTGCAAAAGTATGGGTGCCCTCCCATGACTTTTCAGCTGCACACCACCTTTCTCATCAGTCCTCCTAACTAATGCTCCTCAAATATGACTCAAAGGATTCCTAATCTTTTACTGGGAGAGGAAGGTATTTCTTCTACTGCCACCTACTGGATTTGACAGAACTCTTAGGGGGAAAAAAATCAGTGTTTGGTTTGTTTGTCAAAGACTAACTCAAGGGAGTTCAATGCTGAAAACATGCTGAGGAGGAAAAAACTCACTGAGCAGGAAAAAATGGGGTTGACTTTTGTTCCAGCCTGCAAGAAAGCCAGTGCAGCAGGCTCGAGGGGTGGGCGCTAGAAGAGGCCCACTTTGTACCAGGCAGGAATTTGGTGGTTTCAAGTTAATCGGAAATATTAGTGCACAGTAAGGAAGCAAGTCAGAGCGGAATAGAGTTGGGGGGAGAAAAGCCCTGAAGAAGGGCTTGCAGGGTTGCCACTAAGATAAATGCAGGAAGTTTTAGCCTTGACAGAGAGGCAGGGGGGACCAGTGAGTAGACCACAGACCGTCAACTCAGGAAAGCATGGTTCCAGTCCCAGCTCAGCCACTGGTGAGCTGGGGTAAGTCATTTCCCCTCTCTGGGCCTCCATTGCCTCCCTCTCCCTCATTCTGTTCTTCTCTAGTTAGACTGTGAGTTGCTCAGGGCAGGGACCGTCTCTCCCTGAGTTTGTACGACTGCAGCACAATGGAGTCCTGATCTTGTCTGGGCTCTTGAGGTCTATTGAGAAAAAACAAACCAGGGCCTTGATCCTTTAATGAAATGGGGTCAGACAAACCCTTGAGCCCTCACAGAGATCTGCTGAAACCAGTGAGGCTCTGTGCGGGCACCAGGGTCTGTCCATGAGTGTCCCGTTGCAGAAAAGAGGCTGATACATGCTCTTGTGGTCTCTACATTCAGGCTACTGCTTGTCCATCTCCCCACCACTTCTCTGCACGTAGGCATTTCCTTGGCCATGCCCCAGGGTTCCTGTACCATTAAATATGAGCCAGTCTTGCTGACCTGTGGGTATTTTGGAACTGGTTAGCAAGAGAGGACCAGGAACCAAGTCTCCCAGATTCTAGTCTTATTCTTTGCCTACTGTAACCCTCTAAAAAGTGACTCCTGTGGCACCTTATAGACTAACAGAAGTATTGGAGCATAAGCTTTCGTGGGTGAAAACCCACTTTGTCAGTTCCACTGCATATGGCTAAATGGTGCCTTGCAGCTTATGCTCCAGTACTTCTGTTAGTCTATAAGGTGCCACAGGAGTCACTTTTTACAGATCCAGACTAACACAGCTACACCTCTGATACTTGTAGCCCTCTAGTGTGTGTTTGTGTTTTATGGGTCCCACTCTGTGCCTAATCCACAGAGGCTATGAGGCAGATACAACAGTGGCAACAGAACCATTGCTCTTTAGCTCACTCTGTGGCAGCTCATGCTTTTAGCTTCTAGTTCACTCTCTGCCACATTGGCCAACATGGTGGCTGTTGCACTGTCTTAGCAAGTCCCCATAATGGTGACTATAGAACAGGGCTTATTCCTTTTCAGTAGATAGTATATTCTTTACCATGCCCAGCTCCCATCACCATAGCCGCAAGATCCCAGTGTCACTCTCACTAGCCAGGAAACCACAAAGAAAGAGAGAATAGCTGCCTGGCTACCAGGCCATGTGGAATTTAAAATCGAAGTCAAATAATTTGAGGACTGAGCCATGAATCTCTCCATGGGAAGCAACAGCAACCAGACTGTGGGATCCATATCCTCAAACCTCCAGGCTGATAGGACCTTTCCCGTCCTAACTAAATACAGTATGACCTTGTGAGGCATGAAAAGACAGTGTTCTAGACAAGCAGAAACAAAAGCACTTTTGTCTGAAGGTCCAATACTGATGAATTGAATGTAATAGCAATTCTCTAAATGATTCATGAATTCCTTTATTATTCCTGCCTGTGTCATAGGTGCTGCCAGAGAAAGTCCCATGGCAAGTACTGCATAATGGATGTCTCCAGTGATAATGCAGCTACTAAGCTCTCCTCTGAGAGGGTTGCAGTTTTGCTCTGCCAATCCCATATGTAACATCAGTGGCACAAAAGTGTTTGTCGTGCTGAGACACTGCTTTTCTTTTTTTTGGTGTTTTTTCCTGCTTGCATCATTTGTGCTCTCATTTCAGTGTCATAGCTGTGATGAGTCCCCCCTGGGGTGCTACCTGGAACTGAGGCACAGCTGAGCCCTTTGTCTAGTTAATCTGGATTCCCCCTTGCACTGTGATGTTGTGACAAGCTGCAAAGCCTTCCAAGTTTACACTAACACCAGCATCCACAGGCAGGGATGACACCCAGCTGAGTTCATGAATGCTCTGGCCAGCCACTCATGAACCCACAATAGAGAGGCTACCCAAAGTATCCCCGGCACCCTAGCCTGGGACCCCAGAGCTGTACCGTCCTGCCCTGGTCAAAACCCAGTCAGTATGAATTTATTACCCAGACCACCACTTCTATAAAGGAAAGTGGATGTGCACCAACTCTTATCCATGAGCTGAGATTTATCCCCTTTGCACTTCAAACAACTCAGTGTTTTAGGTAAAATATGAAAAAGCTTTATTAACTACAGAAAGATGGCTTTTAAGTGATAGCCAACAGATCAAAGTAGATTACCATAAGAAATAAAACAAAACACAAACTAAAGCCTATGATATTAGATAGGAACTGAATCAGTAATCTCTCATCCTGAGTGATAATACAAGCAGTCCACCAAGTTTCCATAGATAGGCTAGAAATCTTTTTAGCCTGGGACCAGCACCCCCCGCCCCCCAATTCAGTCCTCTTCCTCTGGTAATTTCAGGTGTGTTCTTGTAGGGAGAGTGAGATCCCCTCATGATGTCATTTCCCTCTTTTTATAGACTCATAGACTTTAGGGTCAGAAGGGACCAATATGATCATCTAGTCTGACCTCCTGCACAAATCCTACCCATCCACTTCTATAACAAACCCCTAACCTATGTCTGAGTTATTAAAGTCTTCAAATTGTGGTTTGAAGACCTCAAGCTGCAAAGAATCCACCAGCAAGTGACCCATGCCCCACGCTGCAGAGGAAGGCGAAAAACCTCTAGGGCCTCTGCCAATCTGCCCCAGAGGAAAATTCCTTCCCGATCCCAAATATGGCGATCAGCTAAACCCTGAGCATGTGGGCAAGACTCACCAGCCAGCACTCAGGAAAGAATTCTCTGCAGTTACTCAGATCCCATCCCATCTAACATCCCATCACACACCACTGGGCATACTTACCTGCTGATAATCAAAGATCAATTGCCAAAATTAAGGTACTCCATCATACCATCCATTCCATAAACTTATCAAGCTTAGTCTTAAAGCCAGATATGTCTTTTCCCCCCCCTACTCCCCTTGGAAGGCTGTTCCAGAACTTCACTCCTCTCTTTATATCTTCCTCCATCTTGCTGGAGAGCTCTTTTGCTGTGACCTGGGTCAAACAGTTCCTATTGTGTAGTGCTGTCTCTGAGAGGTTTCTGTTGTACACAGTTCCTGGAGTAATCCTTGTGCTTGTTTGTATTTCCTCAATAAGCCATTAACATTGTTTGGTCTTTCTAGTGTTGTACTTGAAAGGCAGCTTGTGGGTGTTCTCAGCCTCACAACATGTTTCAGTAACACATACATAGCCAAACTTCATAACTTCACATACAATGAGAGCACATACAATCCAATGAGATATTCATGTCTAGCAGATCAAGACTTCTAGAATGACACCTCACAAGGAATACTTTGTACAAAACATATCCTAATTATATGACAGTGGTGAAGAAGAGGGTGCCAGGGTGTCACAGTAGCATCATAGTATTCAGAATACCAGGTAACATCACGGATCCACGGCCTGTATTATGCAGGAGATCAGACTAGATGATCATGATGGTCCATTCTATGACTCACTGAATCAATCTAGTCTAGTGTTGTCTGCAGCATGGGAGAATGAGACTCTCTTTCCTTCACAAATCATGAAGACAATAGAGACAAGCCTGAGCCACAAAGTTTAATCCAGATTTTCCCTACACCCCAGAGTTTTCAGGTCTGTCCCCATTTATGGCACAAGACAAGTGTGCAATGATCTACCCAGCAGGGAAGTTTGTACGTGACCTGTGTGGGTCCCACACCCTGAAGCATGAGCTCTAAGTGCTCACATCGTTATCTCAGCTTGCACTGCTGAAAATGTTATCTGGGAGGGGAAGGAGCACTGGGATTCCCTGGGAACGTTCATGCCAATGTAGGACAATGTAATTATTATTACCTTCAGAGGAGGGAGTGACTAATAAGGATATTGAGAGTGTGTTTCATCCATCCTTCCCTCTGTGGCTTCAAAGGCCACTTTAAAAAGCATAATTAAATAGCCTGAGTGCTAAACCTGCCTTGGCTCTTTTAGTTAATTTCTTTCTACTATCAGGACATAAAGTGGACGATAATTTCCCAGCAGGCTTACATCTCTACATTTAATGAGCTAATGGAGTATCCATCTGTCTGTTTTTCTGTTGTGCTCCTGCTGTGCTTTTCTATGTGTTGTTCAGTTTTTCCCACTGATTCAAGCTCTGGAGCCCTGTAAAAATGAACGTTTCTTTTCATCACCGCCCCAGGTTCTCTTCGTAGGGTGTTACCTCCCAGACAGAGTAGCTCTACTGATGTTTGGATGGCTGTCTGCACTGAGAATCAGTCTGACTTTGGAATGAGACTTGACTGCATTGAACTTATTTATACCCAACACGGGCTTTTCATTGGTTCACTAGGACAAAGTCAAGGTCTGAGTCTTTTCTGGTTTTGGAGGAGGAGATGGAGATAAATATGATGAAAATCACCACTGATAGTCTGTAGGGTTTTATTATTATGTGTATTAGCATAAAGTCTAATGGCCCTCATCGTGGTCCAGGATCCCATTGTGCTAGGTGCTGTACAAAGTCAGAACAATCACATTACCACCATGGGTAGTGATACAGAGGCAGCATTTTAATAATTGTGAAAACAGTAGATTTAAACCAAATGTTATGATCTGAGGTGTTACATCTGAAATATCTAACACATTGGTTCGCAAACTTGTTTCGCCGTTTGTGCAAGGAAAGCCCCTGGCGGGCCGGGCCAGTTTGTTTACCTGCCATGTCTGCAGGTTCGGCCGATCGTGGCTCCCAGTGGCCACGGTTCACTGCTCCAGGCCAATGGGAGCTGCTAGAAGCTGCCACAGGACTCTTTGTCACTTTTTACTATATTAGAACAATATTTGTTTCCTTTTCATCTAACACTGGAACAAAAGGAAGGCATGGTCTGTTATTTGGAGCACAGGACAGGTAGCCCCAAGCTTCTGAGTTCTGCTCCCACTTCTGCTTCATTGTTACCTTTGTAAGCTTCTTTGCCTAAGTTTACCCAATTGTAAAGTGTGATGAATCAATGCTTTTCTAAAATGCTAAGCATTAAGATGTACTAGGTGATACACTTTAGAATGAAAGGTTTTAATGTTCAATTTTTAAAAATGAATGTCTGTTCTGGGAATAAAGCAAACAAGCACTTTCCTTGCCTCAGCCCCCTAACATTAGTTGACCAATTTACATAATTTTGGCAAAGTAGTGCTACCAGCTTACAAACCAATCGCCAGTTGGGGACAAATAGTCACCTAAGCGCAGTTTAGTTTCTGCCCCTTCCTTCAGGGCTCTGTTTATATCAGTGATTCTCAATCTATTTACCATTGTGGGCTGCATCCAATACTACCCATATAGCCCTGAGAATGTCACATGGGCCGCAGCTGTGTGCTGACTGGGCCGCAGGTTGAGACCCACTGGTTTATATAATGGAATGCTAAACTGTGTTTTGCCACTAGATGGTGCAGTGTGAAAAACCTTATTTAAAACAAACTACCCCCATACATGGCAGGGTATTAAATGATCTTATGATGAACATATCTGGTGTGTGTAAGCAAGTTCTGTGACTCAGCCATACGTGGTACAGAACTACATGATGTGGTGTCAAGATTACATTAAAAAGAGAAACAGAAAGAAAATAGCAACAAAGGTTGCAAACAGAAGGAACAAAACAGCAAAGGTGGCAGGATCTCTTCAACATGGTGTTGGGTCTAAACTTTTGGTGAACTTTGGAGCCAAAAAACACCCAGACTGGCCGTCTCTGCATAATCCTTTCTGAACCTTTTTTTAAACAAAGCACTAACCTGCAAACTACTCATGACACCCCCTTCCTCAAGTAGCCATTAGCCTTTTATCTCTATGCATTTACTTCTTAAACTTGCTCTTCCTGTAAAATCTTGATTGATTATGCATGACCATTATCTTTTGTTAATCACTTTGTTTACTTCTGTGTATAAATATTGATGCCCACCCCTAATAAAGGGGCCACACTTATTCTAAAGCTTTTGGGGTAGTGTGTGCCCGTTGATCAACGCATTTGTGTCTGGTCTCTGACAGAATTGTGGGCCCATATTCCAACTCCGCACAACCTCGGGTGTTGGAGAGGTGAGTGAGGACTTGCTTTATTACCTAACAATTTGGGGGCTCGTCCGGGATTCCTTCTGGTGCGGTACCTCTGTCCAGTGGTCAGACCACTCATATATGAATTGGCAAGGCGCCACAGGAGATTTCTCCTAGCCAATTCAATATTGAGGGGTCGTGTATTGGACAGCAGGGTAAACGCCAGTTGGAGGGCTCCTGTCAGACACCATGGGTCAAGGGACTAGCGTGCCTCTTGAGAGTCCGTTGGGGATTGTAAATAAGTTATGGAATGAAGGGAAACTCCCAGTACAGACAGGAATGTCTAGGAAGAAGTTGTACACACTATGTGTAAGGAATTGGACTGGGTATACCGCGGTATTGGCCGACTCGGAGATGAGGTGGCCTTCGTATGGCTCTTTCGAGCAGGCTGCCTTAAGAGGAGTAAAGAGCCAGATCGAAAAAGACCATCCGGGACAGTTATGTTACTGGTTTTGTTGGGACACAGCAGCAGAGCTGTGGAAATCTTTAAAAATTATGGCAGTCAGGTACTCTCCCGAGAGTGAACCCCCTCCAGGTTATTTCGATGAAGGGTGTAGACCACGGCGTGTTTTGACTCGTCAGCTGGTCCCCTCTGCACCTGCCCCTATTCCTCCGCAGGGGAACTCTCTCCTTGTAGCAGAGGGGAATCTGCAGGATCCCAGATTGGAATTTGTGCAGAAGGATGAGGAGGAATTGGAGGGGCCAACCTCGGGAGGAGTAGTTACTAGGCTTAGGTCCAAGCAGGTACAGCAGGGTGCATGCCCCCCCCCTGAGGATAGCCTAGAGGATGTCTCTGTCAAATCTCTTGCGAATAATAAAAGTATGGTTATAGAGATGCCTTTACAGGTGCACGATCAACCTTATATGAGCAATGATGGACGATTGCAACATGCTAGTATTGTGGAATATAAAGGATGGCTAGAATGGGATTTGAAAGAGTGGGGACAGTTGTCAGGGTCTTTTGGGGAAAATCCCCGAAAGATCATAGAACTTCTAGAAAGATTGTTTTTAAGTTATAATCCTACTTATACGGATGTGGATCAGTTGTTAAGTAGAGTTTTGACTGGAGAAGAACGTAGTAGATTGTGGATGGCAGAAAGGACATGGGGAGATAGCAATGCAGCTAATGTTACTTGGATGGATAGGCGGGATCTGGCCGCTGGCTGGAATCCCCTAGACTGGACTCAGCTAAGGCTGACTCAGCTGCGAACAGATAGAGAGCGATTGTTAGAGAGACTCAAGGAAATGGCTCGCCGCTCGCCTAATCAGGCTAAGTTCATGCAGATTCGGCAGGAATCTGATGAGCCGCCCAGAAAGTTCTGGTCGAGGCTATTGGAGGGGGCCCGAATGTTCACTCAGATGGATCCTGAGAGAGAAGCAGACCACCCTACTCTTATTTCATTTTTTGTGAATCAGTCGGTGCCCCCTGTAAGGGATTACTTCTTAAAGTTTCGCCCTGGTTGGGGAGGTGAGTCAGTCACTTCAGTGTTGGAAGTAGCTGATTTTGCCTGGGAGAAAGAAAGGGAAAGTAGTAAAAAGAAAGAGAAAAAGGAAGAATATAAGCTGATGGCTTTAGCTTTTCACGGTGGTGTTCGAGGCAAAGGCCGTGGCCGTGGCAGGGGATTCCAGGGTGCCCGGGGAAGAGGGTCCTGGCGACCCCAGCCATCAGGAAATTGTTTTCAGTGCGGACAGCCTGGTCACTTTAAACGTGAATGCCCCTGGGGACGCCCAGAAGGTCTGGCTGCATCCGCAGATGCTTACACAAGTGAGGAATACACCCCTGCACCACCAGCTCAGCCCATCCCCCAGGCCTGGATCAACTATGGAAAACAGCAGCAGCCGCAGCAAACTCAGCCTCCTCAATGACGGTACCCCGGGGGCGAAGGCAAACAATGTGATGGTCTTATTTCCTTAATGTCTTTAGCCGGCTCCTTTCTCACTTTCTCTCCTCCCAGCGAAGAGCCTCGTTTAACCCTTTCAGTCCAGGGACTGCCTGTCTCTTTCCTCATTGATACTGGGGCTACTTTCTCTCTTTTAAATCATGCCCCCTCTCCCTGGCTATCCTCTGAGGTTAAAACTGCGACTGGGGTGGAGGGCAACCCACAGTCTCTGGGACTCACTTTGCCTTTGAATGTTATTTATGCTGATAAATGTTTTTCTCACCGTTTTCTTTTTTCCCCAGCTTGTCCGATCCCTTTGATGGGCCGGGATTTACTCTGTAAGCTTGAGGCTACTTTAACCTGCACTCCTGAAGGGGTAGGATTATTGATGACAGTGTTAGGAGATTCGGCCCCTACTCAGGGTAATTGGGAAACACCCCCCTCTCTCTCCCCTGACCTCACTGACTTGCCTTCAACCCTCTGGGGAATTTCTGACACTGATGTTGGCCTGCTCCTTTCGGCAGAGCCCGTAAGGATTCAGGTAAAGCCTTCCTTAACCCCCCCGTCAGTCCCTCAATACCCCCTGTCGCTGGAAGCCCGGGAGGGCATCCGCCCCATTATTGAGGGATTCATTGCACAAAAGCTAGTCCGCCCTCAGCGCACTCCCTGTAACACCCCTATACTGCCTGTCAAAAAGCCTCCTAAAAAGGACGGAGACCCTGTTCGTTGGCGCTTTGTACAGGATCTACGAGTTGTTAATCAGTATGTGGTCCCTCTTCATGCAGTAGTTCCTGACCCAGCTACTATCATCAGCCAAATCCCCTGGGATGCTGAGTGGTTCACTGTTATTGACTTAAAATCAGCTTTTTTCAGCATTCCTGTGCACCCAGACTCTCAGTATCTCTTTGGTTTCACCTGGGAGGGACAAAGTTATGTCTGGCAACGACTTCCTCAAGGCTACAGAGACAGCCCCACGATTTTCAGCCAGTGCCTCCGCCACGACTTGGAAGGTTTCACCAGTCCGCAGGGATCCACATTGGTCCTATACGTAGATGACATCCTATTAGGTAATCGCGAAGAAGCTGCCCTCCGCATCGATGGTAAGGCACTTTTATTATACCTACACACCAGAGGCCACAAGGTAGACCCTAAAAAGATTCAGTGGGTCTCACAGAAGGTCCGATATCTGGGCTTCCTGTTAACCCCAGAAGGAAGACAGATGGACCCAGCCCGCATAAAGACTATTCAAAACTGCCCTCTACCGAACACCAAGAAACAACTTCGAGGTTTCTTAGGATTAATTGGCTTCTGTCGCCCCTGGTTGCCGTCCTGCGGGGAGTTAAGCAAACCGCTCCACCGACTCACTGCTAACCTTGCTCCTGACCCTTTGCAGTGGTCCCCGGACACTATTCAAGCCTTTCAGTTACTCAAGGACAGTGTGGCCTCCTCCATGTCTCTCCGCCCCCCCAATTACAGCAAACCCTTTCACCTTTTTGTCCACGAGAGGGGCGGAATTGCTAGTGGTGTCCTTACCCAGCTGAGCGGGCCCCACCATTTCCCGCTTGCTTTTTACTCTCAGCAAATCGACCCTGTCGCTCAGGGAACCCCATCCTGCACCCGGACTCTGGCAGCAGCTGCCCTGCTGATCACAAAGGCAAAGAGCCTAACCCTGGGTCATTTTACCACGGTTTGGACCTCTCATGCCTTGTCAGCCCTTCTGCGTAGGGGCACAACCCAAGTCTTTTCGGCCCATCGTCAGCAACAGCTAGAGGCCGAACTCTTAGAAGACACTAACCTAATTTTTGAAAGGTGTGGACCCCTTAATCCAGCTACCTTGCTTCCTGACCTGCCAGTCCCCCAGGACCAGCACGACTGTGTGGAAGTAGTTTCCAGCATCTTACAGATAAGAGACAACCTGTTTGACGTGCCACTGGACAACCCCGATTGCATCCTCTTCTCGGACGGAAGCTCCTTCTATGTTGATGGCAAGCGTTTCACTGGTTATGCTGTCACCTCTGAATGGGACATTCAAGAGGCCGCCTCACTGCCAGGCAACTGGGGAGCCCAAGCCGCTGAACTCTATGCCCTGGCCCGAGCTTGCCAGTTGGCCGCTGGTAAGACCGTTACCATTTTTACTGATAGCAAATATGCTTTTGGAGTTGTGCATTGTCATATCCACCTCTGGAAGTTTCGAGGTTTCCAGACAGCTGCCGGTAAACCCATTCAGCACCTCCCCCTCATCCACAAGCTTTTGGACGCCCTCCAAAAACCCTCCGTCCTGGCTGTAGTTCACTGCCGGGCCCATACTAAAGATAGCAGCCCCGTTACCCGTGGGAATGCCCTGGCTGACGCCTCCGCCAAGAAGGCTGCCACCTTACCTTTAGCCATGCCCACATTGGCTATTGCAACCTCCTCCTTTACTCCACCGCACCCCGTACCAGTACCCGCTGCTGAACTAAAATCATGGGAAAGCCTCGGGGCCACTCTGGTCAAAGGGACCTGGCTTATGCCAGATGGCCGAGCCTGCCTCCCTCGCTCCACATACCCTGTGGCAGTTCGCTGGCACCATGATAAAGGGGGTCACTACGGCACGCACGCCCTCGTGGACACTATCGCTCGCTTTTGGTATGCTCCAGGCATTCAACCCTATTGCCTATCAATAGTGAAAGCATGCAGCACATGTCAGCGTAATGGACCTGCTCCACCTCTTAACAAAATTAAGGGTGGAAGACCTCCGCCTGCTGCTCCATTTCAACATCTTCAAATTGATTTTGCAGATATGCCAAAGGCTTTTGGAAAAAAGCACCTCCTTGTTTTGGTTTGCCCTCTGACTTCCTGGGTCGAAGCTTTTCCTACTGCTAATTGTACTGCTGCCACAGTGGCGAAGATTCTCCTTAGAGATATTGTACCCCGTTTTGGCATCCCTCTTGTGCTCGACTCAGATCGCGGACCTCACTTTACTGGTCATGTCCTTGGCCATTTAGAACAAGGACTGGGCATTTCACACTCCTTTCATACACCCTACCACCCCCAGTCTAGCGGGAAAGTTGAGCGTATGAATAGGGAACTTAAGTTTACATTGGCTAAATACTGTCAGGAAACAGGATTAAAGTGGCCTCAGGTACTTCCCTTGGTCCTGTTTCACCTTCGTACTCGCCCAACCCGCGCATTGGGATTATCCCCCTTTGAACTGCTCTATGGACACCCCCCTTTCAAAGGCGGGGCGCTACCACGTGCTGATGTTTCACTATTGGGAGGGGATCATATGACTGCGTGTCAGTTTCTCTCCCTACAGGCTCGCCTCCGTACCCTTTGGAAAGCCTCGCAGTTTTCCCAGACCGTGCCGCTGGAGGAACAAATCCACCCGTTCCAACCAGGGGACTTCGTCTGGGCCAAAAAGTTCGTTCGTGACGACACCCTCCAGCCAAGGTTTACTGGACCCCACCAGGTTCTTTTGACAACCCAGACTGCAGTGTTCCTGGAAGGACGCAAATCTTGGATCCACCACTCCCACGTCAAGCCAGCCGTAGTGGACCACAGTGACGGACCAGCAGCTCTTGTCACCACTGAGGACACTGCCTTCGACCAGTGGACCAGCTTACCTCTCTCAGACATTAGACTTAAATTAACTCGAAAAAAATGAGAGGACCCTTTATTCTGACAACTGTATGTTTTTTATGCTTTTTCAGTTTATTTTCTGCTTATGAAGATAATGCTTTTATTAGATATTCCCATGAGGTTAAAACTCGTATTTTAGGAAATAGAAGTGATTGCTGGGTATGTACTCAATTTCCAGTAAATGCAGCACAGGGACTCCCCTTCACACCCATTCCCCTAACCACTGCTAATATGACTTGGATGCCACCGACTAGAATAAAAGATCCAGTCCAACCCAATCTTACATGGGACAAAACAGAAGTGCCAATTAACAAATATCTCAGGGTAACCAATCAAACAGGATCACTGTGTTTTGTTAAAGAAAAAGGGTCAACTTTTGTGGGAACAAGTAAATGCAACATATATTTTAATGGCACCGCCTTTAGTAAAAATCTTGGCTTCAAGCCTTGCGCATCCCACTTATCCCATATGTGGATCCCTCACCCCGATCCAACCTTTTCAACTTTTTCATGGAGGGGCAGGTTTTCAGAGTCAGTTTTTAAAAAGCCCTGCTCAGAGCTCGAGGGTGTCCAACTAATTGTTAAAGGATACACAATTGCCTTCTACAACTGCTCAAGCAGTACTACACTGCCCTTTGAGGACAACACTACCAAATTGTGCCTCTGCAGTTCACACAACGACCCCTCTGCGTTACCAGGGGAACAGTGGTACAACGGGCGGTGGGTTACCTCCTACTTTGAGAAATGGAATACCCAAAACGCATTATATGGAACATACTGGGTGTGCGGGCCCAAGGCTTATTATTTCCTCTCCCCTGATTGGGCAGGGTCATGTTATTTGGCATGGCTAGCACCGCCTTCTCGGATCTCCCTCACCCCCCCTCATTTTCCCCACGTTCGTAACATCCGTGAAACTGACAGAGATATTAATCTCCGTGATGGTTTGTCCTGGCAGCGGTGGGCTGGTCACACTAGCTTGAAGGGTGCTATCATCCGTCTACAGGGACTATTAGAATCTTTGACCAATGAAACTGCAACCCTATTTGAAAACCAGGCCGGGGAAATGTCCCAGCTGCGCCAGTTGGCTTTGCAAAACAGAATGGCTTTAGATATGATGTTAGCAGCCCAGGGAGGAACTTGCGCCCTCATAAATGAAGAATGCTGTGTTTTTGTAAATGACACCTACTCTGACACTTTTCAACGTACCAAACACCTAAGGGAAATGGCTAAAAACTACTCCTCTGGCCAGCCACCTTATGATTGGTGGGGAGCCTTATGGAATTGGCTGCCCGGATTTGGGTGGGTTAAAAACCTCTTGGTGGGTGTTGTTGGGGCCATGGTAGTCCTTATAATACTGTGTTGCTGTATTCAGTGTGTCCCCTCCCTCATAAACTCATGTAAGTCAGTTTATTCTTTTCCCACTTCAGCTAAAAGCCTTACTCTCTTCGAATTGGCCCAGGCTGAAATTGCCAAGCGGCCCTTGAGATCTTGAAATAGGGTGTAGCTTTTTGATTAATAGTTATCTCAAAGCTACAAATGGAGGAATGTTGGGTCTAAACTTTTGGTGAACTTTGGAGCCAAAAAACACCCAGACTGGCCGTCTCTGCATAATCCTTTCTGAACCTTTTTTTAAACAAAGCACTAACCTGCAAACTACTCATGACACCCCCTTCCTCAAGTAGCCATTAGCCTTTTATCTCTATGCATTTACTTCTTAAACTTGCTCTTCCTGTAAAATCTTGATTGATTATGCATGACCATTATCTTTTGTTAATCACTTTGTTTACTTCTGTGTATAAATATTGATGCCCACCCCTAATAAAGGGGCCACACTTATTCTAAAGCTTTTGGGGTAGTGTGTGCCCGTTGATCAACGCATTTGTGTCTGGTCTCTGACAGAATTGTGGGCCCATATTCCAACTCCGCACAACCTCGGGTGTTGGAGAGGTGAGTGAGGACTTGCTTTATTACCTAACAATGGCACTCTTCAGCATGGTTCCACAAAACTTCAGCTTTGACACCACCAGCAACTGAACTGTGGCCCTGCCCCCACCCTTCTCCTGAGGCCCTGCCCCTGCACTGCCTCTTCCCCAAGAACATGCCCCCCCATTTGCTCCTCTCTGCTCCCTCCCCTCAGTTGCTTGCCCTTACGGCTGATAAAAAGTAATGGGGCTGTGGGCCCCTGACCTCCCCCTCTTCTGGTGCCCCTGACTGGAAGCAATATTTTGCAGGATTTTGAACTGCAAACAAACTCCACAAAGGAGCTGGAGATGTACAGATATCTTCTTTAATTTATGCTACAGGGAAGCAAGAAGAACATACCTTTAAATTCTCTTACTGTACTGAAGACAGTCACAAAGATATGTGGTCCTGGCTATGTCTGAGGCATATACCTAGAGAAATGTGGTTTACAAAAGAGCATTTTTTTTCACCAGAGAATTCAAAAACCAGGGGAAAATATTGTATATAGTATAAGAGCTCTGCAAGCATTGGCTAAAAACTGTGATTTGGGGAATGAAAATATCAGAGACAGGCTGGTTATTGAGTTAACAAATAAAAACCTTTCACAGCAGCTACAGCTGAAGAGAGATTTAACTCTAACCACAACTATACAGAAAGCAAAGCAATCTGAGCTGGTGAGACAGCAAAACCAAGAGCATATTGCCAAACTTGAAAAACAAGAAACTGTCTTAGAAGCTATTACCATCTGCAGCGTGAATGATAAAAGTCATTACCATAAAACTCCTGAGACAAGGAGAGAGAGATCCCAGGCTAAGAGGGGCACATTCTAGCCTAAAGGCACAAGGTGTGGAAAAGAGATGATGCATATCCTACCAGAGGCACATGATTTAATACATGCATGAAATATGGACATTTGCAGCTACTTGCCGCTCCAAAGTTGTCAGGGAGTTGACTTATTATAGACAGTCAAGAACCATTGTTTCTGGGATCTATCACTTGTGATGACATAGAGCCTGCCTGGAGAGTGAAACTGAATATTCATGGAAAGACTATTGCATTTAAAATAGACCCAGGTGCTGATGTCACAGTCATCTCAGAAGGGGCTTACAATCCTCTTCAACCCCTCCCAGAGCTGAAATCACCTGACACAGCTCTGATTAGCCCCGGGCGGTTTTCTGAAGATGCATGAGCCAGTACACCACATAAACAACTTACGCTCTTTTGTTTTTGTACGTGATCAAAAGATCACAGACCAATATTCTTCTCAGCTGCAATGTGGCAGCCATGATGGACTTAGTGAGAAAGGAGTAAGAACTCGATGGAATATTTGGTGATATTGGATTTTTGGAAGGAGATCCAATACAAATAACCTTGAGACAATGTTGAATGATATAGTGTACAAACACTTTTTGCAGGATTCCTATCCCATTATTTCATAAAGTGGAAACAGTTAAATAGATCAGATTGGTGTAATTAAAAAAAACCTGAGCCAACATTCTGGTATGCCCCAATGGTACCAGTCATAAAGAAAAATGGAAAGATGTGAATCTGTGTGGATCTTAAAACTTAATGAGGCAGTTGTGAGAGAAAAATATATCCTCCCAGTCACTGGATGACTTTTTCTCCCCAAAATGAAAGGAGTTACTGTATTCTCCAGGCTGGGTGCCTTAGCCAAAGGAAGAGCTAAATTGACTATATTTATCACCGCCTTTGGGAGATTTTGCTTTTGCAAGATTACCTTTTGGGATTACCAGTGCACCTGAAATTTGCCAAGGAAATATGGTAGAACTGTTAACAAACACAAATGGAGTTGTAATTTTCATGGAGGATATTTTGATATATGGATCTTTGACAGAGGAACACACCAAAACCTTTTTAAAAAATTCCTAAGCCTAATCAGTCAGTTTGGACTGAAGCTAAACAAGGAAAAGTGTATTTTCTGCCTACCCCAAATAAACAAAGATGGAATCAATCCTACCCCTGAGAAAGTAAAAGCAATTTGAGAATTGAATGCACCAACTAATATACCACGCAGTACATTATAATATAGCTTATATCCTGGGGACGGTAAATTACCTTGGTCGATATCTACAAGACCCTTTAACAATGACAAAACCGCTGAATGAACTACCGTTACCCAACACGTTTGCCTATGTGGGGCCATATCAAGAAATTGCCTTTGGAACGGTAAAAGAAATGATCTCAACAGCTCCGGTTCTCAAGTACTATGATGTGAACAAACCCACAGTAGTCGGTGCAGACGCAAGCAGCTATGGCCTAGGTGGTGTACTGTTGCAACATGGCTCTGAGTGGAAGGCAGCTGCATTTTGCTCTTGCACACTCACAGAAGCAGAAAAAAACATATACACAGTATGACCAGTTTGGTCACAGAGACCCCCTTGGGACTGTCACCTGACATGCTGGAATTACCTCTGATCCCATTTTCCACTGCCAGCTTGGGACTCCAGAACCCTGCCTTGTTGAGCCAGACATGTTAGTCTGCTGCAGCACAGAACTAGGTCTGGTCCATGCCCCCAAAGCTGCAGATTTTAACCAAAAATTGCTCAGCAAGTCACCTGTTTCCAGCACCCAAGACACCCAGTTCCCAATGAGATCCAAACCCCAAATAAATCTGTTTTATTATGTATAAAGCTTATAGAGGGCGGACAGTTTGAGTTTACCCTGTATAATACTGATAGAGATGCACAGCTGTTTGCTCCCCCAGGTATTAATCACTTATGCTGGGTTTACTAATAAACAAAAGTATCTTTTTAAGTATAAAAAGTAGGATTTAAGTGGTTTCAAGTAATAACTCAGGACAAAGTAAGTTACCAAGCAAAATAAAACAAAAGATGCAAGTCTAAGCCTAATACATTTAAGAAACTGAATACAGGTAAATCTCACCCACAGAGATGTTCCAATAAGCTTCTTTCACAGACTAGACTCCTTCTTAGTCTGGGTCCAATTCTTTCCCCTGGTACAGTCTTGTTTGTTCCAGCTCAGGTGGAACTAGGGGATTTCTCATGACTGGAAACCTCTTTGTTCTGTTCCACCCCCTTTTATAACTTTGGCACAAGGTGGGAATCCTTTGTCTCTCTCTGGGTTCCCACCCCTCCTTCAAAATGGAAAAGCACCAGGTTTAAGATGGATTCCAGTATCATGTGACATGGTCGCATATCCTGTGAGACCCCTACTCTCCGTTCTTCCAAGGCTGGCCAGCACATACTCCAGAAGGTTTGCAAGTAAACAGAGCCATTTACAGGTGATTGAGTCTGAAGCACCCTTAATGGCTTCCATTTGACACATTTACATCAGTAATATAAGTTTATATCTTATTCTCCTAACTCCAGACATAGAAATAATACATGCAAACAAATGGGATGAACACACTCAGTAGATCATACGCTTTTAAATGATACCTTACAAGAGATGTTTTGCGTAAAGCATATTTCAGTTACAGCATATTCACACTTATAAAGCATATGGAGTGCAACGTCACACACAAATTGAAAAGGAGTGCCTGGAAAGCATATAGGCATGTGAGAATGTTTACAGATATCATTGTGGATTCGTTTATACTGATAACAGACAGTAAACCCCTTATAACCCTCATCAATGGAAAAGACCCCTGGATCAAACATTGTGCCATTGTCTATTACTAAGGCTAATACAATTTAACCTAATTTCTAAATATGTTCCTGGGGAAAAATCTAGTAGTAGCAGATACTCTGTCATGGAGTCCAGCATTGCATTCAACTACCTCTGAGCCTGAAGATGACATAAAGGCATAGATGGATGCTGTGGACACATACAGACCATTGTCAGAAAAGAGACTACTACAACTACAAAAAGCAACCTTGACAGACACGCAACTTCAGGAAGTTCTAAGCAACATTAGGGGTAGCTGGCCCAAATACCTAAAGGACACTAAGGAATTGACAAGAAACTAGTTTGTGGTGCATGGAAGATTAATCATGAGTCCATTTGACTTGCTTAAAGTCAATTCCATTGTAATTCCAAATTAAACAAGAGGCGAAATCCTATATCTTCTCCATAAAGGACATCAAGGAGTAATTAAATGCCATGAATGGGCCAACCTGTCAGTGTGTTGGCCAGGCATCAGCAAGAACATAACGAATAACATCTGCATGTGAAATTTTCAGAACTAACAGATCAACACAATGCAAAGAACCTTTAATAACAACACCTCTCTGGAAGAGAGTAGCTGAATTCAGAGGACATCATTATCTGGATGGACTATTTTTCCAGGTATACAGAAATAATGTACTTGAAAAACATATGTCACAGTTTTATCAAGAAACTGAAGTGCACTTTTATCGGTATTTCGGAACAACTAGTGATGGACAACAGACCACAGTTCAGTGCAGCAGAATTTAAATCATTCCAATGTGATTTTGATCATATTACTAGCAGTCACATTACCCACAAGTGAATGAAGAGGCTGAGAGAGCTGTACAGACAGCCAGGAAAACCTACAGCAGGAAGATCTATTCCTTGCTCTTCTGAGTTACAGATCAACACTAATTGCAAAAACTGGTTATAGTCCAAGGCAACTCCTGATGGGAAGACCACTCAGAACTACTGTTCCAACTTTGGAAAATAATGCATCTCTGAAGTGGCCAGACATGAAGACAGCAGCCGAATCATATGAAAAGGCAAAAAGTTTATGAACACTCTTACAACAGACATCACTCAGACCACTGCTGGGTCTAAAATTTGGTGACATTGTCAAATTGAATGGAGAAAAAAGATGGACACCTCCAGCTGTCAAAAAGAAAAAGAATTCAGCACTCACATCATATGAGATCAAGACTGATAGTGAATTCAACAGAAACCATCACCAAATTTGTTCCACAGGAAGAACAATCAACAAAGCAAACTCTACAGATGGCGGATGCCAAACAAGAAGACAACTCGAGAATTCCAGACCAACCACAACCAGTCAGGGCAACTAATGGACAGCCAAATGACCAAGCTGTTATGTGTTTGGGTCATGTAATTAGAAAACCAATACAATTCAGAGACACTTAACAGACAGATCCATACTGAACTTCAAAGATAGCATGATAGTGTAAATATTGTAAATAGCAGAAATGCAGAACTTAAAGGGGGAGATGTGATGGAACGCTAAACTGTATTATACCACTCAGCAACTAGGTGGTGCTGTGTACAAAAAACACTCTAATTTAAAAGGAACCTCAGCCATTCCTGGCAGAGCATTAAAGGATCCTATGATGAACTCATCTAGTGCGTATAAGCAAGTTCTGTGACGACCGCACATCAGGTGCAGAGGAACATGACAGCTTATTGTCTTCACAAACAAAGAAAGAAACAGTCTGGTTAAGGGTTCATATTTGGGCCCTCTGGCCTCCAGTAGCTACTAAGCAGGGCCTTCCCCAATGCTGCAGTGTGGCAGGGGAAGGAAGATCCACAGGATGCCTGTCTGCAGCCTTCTGCTTTGATTATGGGTTGCATGCTCCCTCATCTCTCTCTTATCCAGCTCAGAGTGTCAGCATATCAGCTGCTGTTTACCTGCATTAGTTGATTCCCAGGACCTGCCTGCTGGGTTTCTCCCAGGAGCAGGGTAGGTTGCCCCCATGCCTGCCCTGCCCACATAATTAATGGAGCAGATCACCCAGTTACACAGATAGACTAAGAAGAAGTTGTAAATTGATCCATAGGTACCTCTTTGGGCTCTTCTTATTTGATTCAACTTCAAAGAGGATGAGACAGATGTTGTGAAATTGTTTATACTGGTGTCCGTCACAAGTGACTTCACTGAAGTCAATGTAGTAACACCAATGTAGAACAAGTATAAGTGAATGAGTGCTAATAGGTCTGATTGGTTTCAATACTACCTACCATGTTCCTAGAGTGATTCAGAAATGGCTATCAGCTGGTATTGTAAGGTACTTGCAGGCACACAAAGGAAAACCTCTGTGACATTAGTAATGAATATCGAGCAAACCTAATGAGCTTCTTAAATGATTAATAATGTCCTCTTTCCCATACTGGAGACTAATTAGCCAAGTCAGACATTTTCATTCTGTAGTCGGAAGTAGGACAAGTATTTTGATCATGCTACTGTACTTTTGCCTTTGTTATATAACTAAGGAAGAAGCAAAGGAATTGTTCACATCTCTGCCACCAATTAGGTGTTTGCAGCTGGGGGCCGGACAGGAATCCAGCTTGCATTTAATTCAAGTTTCTGAAACTTTTTGAGGACTCCGTATAGAAAGCAAACTCATGGGGAATGTTTGTTCTTAGATGAAAGTTAAATCTGGTTGTTGCTGATCTAACGCTGCCATACTGCAAAAGCTGTGCCTGGGCTACCCTATACAAGCTAGCTTGACTCCAGCTAGCACGGGTAACAGTGAACACTGTGCAGCGAGGGTTTCCGCACAGGTAATGTGAGCTTGACATGGATTCTGGATACGTACTTGGCTCACTAGCCTGCTCTGAAGCCCACACTGTGCTGTCTTCACCGCTACTATTGCCCAGGCCAGCTGGATTCAGCCTAGCTTGGACAAGCTAAACTGGGTACAGCTCTTGCTGCATAGACATGTGCTGGGAAGGGGAAGAGAGAGATAAGGAATGGAGGACAGCATGATGGTATTAATTGTTAATAGTAGTGCCTAGAGTCCCTAGCCAAAGCATGGGCCCATTGTGGTACATGCTATACAGAGTAGAGGCAGTCCGTGCCCCGAAGAGTTTATAATGTAAATTGTCAAGTCAGACCAAGGAAGGATTATTACCTCAATTTTATGTATGGGGCAGTGAGGAAACTAAGGAACTTGCCCAAGGTCACAGAGGAAATCTGTGGCAGAGCCAGGAATTGACTCCTAGTTTCAGTGGCGTCAGAACAGTTTGTATAGTGGGGGTGCTGAAAGCCATTGAACCAAACTGTAAACTCCGTATGTGATGGAAACCACATCAAGCCAGGGGGTGCTCCTGCACCACTAGCATCCCTAGTTCTAGCACCCCTGCCTCGTTTCCTGCATCCCAGTCTAGTGGATGGGGGGAAAGCAGTAGATATGGTATAGCTTGACTTTAGTAAAGCTTTTGATACTGTCTTACATGACCTTCTCCTAAACAAACTAGAGAAATACAACCTAGATGGAGCTACTATAAGATGAGTGCAAAACTGGTTGGAAAACCATTCCCAGAGAGTAGTTATCAGTGGTTCACAATCATGCTGGAAGGGCATAACGAGTGATGTCCTGCAGGGATGTGTTCTGGGTCTGGTTCTATTCAATATCTTCACTAATGATTTAGATAACGGCAGAGAGAGTACACTCAAAGTTTGGACGATACCAAGCTGGGAGGGCTTGCAAGTGCTTTGGATGATAGGATTAAAATTCAAAATGATGTGGAGAAATGGTCTGAAGTAATAGGATGAAATTCAATAAGGACAAATGCGAAGTACTCCACTTAGGAAGGAACAATCAGTTGCACACATACAAAATAGGAACTGACTGCCTAGGAAGAAGTACTGCGGAAAGGGATCTGGGGGCCATAGTGGACCAAATATGAGTCAACAATATAATACTATTGCTCAAAAAAAAAAAAAAAAAAAAGCAAACATCATTCTGGGATGTATTAGCAGGAGTGTTGTAAGCAAGACATGAGAAGTAATTCTCTGCTCTACTCCATGCTGATTAGGCCTCAACTGGAGTATTGTGTCCAGTTCTGGGCGCCACATTTCAGGAAGGATGTGGACAAATTGGAGAAAATCCAGAGAAGAATGACAAAAATGATTAAAGGTCTAGAAAACATGACCTATGAGGGAAGATTGAAAAAACTGGGGCTGGAAAAGAGGAGACTGAGAGGGGACATAACAACAGTTTTCTAGTATCTAAAAGGTTGTTACAAGGAGGAAGGAGAAAAATTGCTTTTCTTAACCTCTGAGGATAGGACAAGAAGCAATGGGCTTAAATTGCAGCAAGGGAGGTTTAGGTTGGACATTAGGAAAAACGTCCAAACTCAGAGTAGTTAAACACTGAATAAATTGCCTACGGAGGTTGTGGAATCTCCATCATTGGAGATTTTTACGAGCATGTTAGACAAACACCTGTCAGGTATGGTCTAAATGATACTTAGTCGTGCCATGAGTGCAGGGGATTCAACTAGATGACCTCTCAAGGTCCCTTCCAGTCCTGTGGTTCTATTCATGCACAAGACCATCTTTTCTCCCTGATCCTGGGCCTAATCTGGTAACTTCTTATGCAGTCCTGCTAGTTACATAAATCCTAAACAGGGGCACAGCATTGTACTACAGGTGATGAAAGCTCTTGTCTAGCTAACTGAGGTTTCCACAGAGCATGGTCCAGTACACTATATAAGCACGTTGCAATGGGATGCCCAGATTAAACTCTATTCATATTTAATACCTGGATGCATAATAATATAATACACAATTTTGCACTTGTGTAGCACCTGCCATCCCGGGGTCTTAGAGCACTCGGTACGTACAGATTTCTACAGAAATGTATGCCATTTCCACCACAATTAACACTGAGCGAGTAAATACTAAATCCATTATTTACAGCACTTTATTCTTCACCCAATACTGTACAGTCACAGCTTAATTTTTATTTTGAGTTTAAAATATCCTAAAGACTACTCAGTAATTTGCAATGGTGTAAGAAATGCAAATGTATCCTTCGTTGAACCCCAGTATTGTAATTACTGTGATTAATATATAGGCGAGAGACAGGGTGTAGGTTAAAGATGGATGTGCTTGTAGGTATTAGTAAAATACCTTTCAGTAAAGCTGGTAAATTGATGCGTTTGGTAGTCTAGCAAGAGCCATCTGATTTACCTCCTCCTCTTGTGATACCTTGTCATAAATAGATAGTTAAGGGTTAATGCTCTTTTACCTGTAAAGGGTTAAGAAGCTCAGTAAACCTGGCTGACACCTGACCAGAGGACCAGTAAGGGGACAAGATACTTTCAAATCTTGGTGGAGGGAAGTCTTTGTGCTCTTTGTTTTGGGGGTTGTTCGCTCTTGGGACTAAGAGGGACCAGATGTTCATCCAGGCTCTCCAAATCTTTCTAAACCAGTCTCTCATGTTTCAAAATTGTAAGTAATAGCCAGGCAAGGTGGATTAGTTTTATTTTTGTTTTCTCAACTTGTAAATGTCCTTTTTTGCTGAGAGGATTTTACCTCTGTTTGCTGTAACTTTGAACCTAAGGCTAGAGGGGGTTCCTCTGGGCTATATGAATTTGATTACCCTGTAAGGTATTTTCCATCCTGATTTTACAGAGATGATTTTCACCTTTCTTCTTTAATTAAAAGCTTTCTTTTTAAGAACCTGCTTGATTTTTCCTTGTTTTAAAATCCAAGGGGATTGGATCTGGACCCACCAGGGATTGGTGGGGGAAAGGAGGGGGGATGGTTAATTTGTCCTTGTTTTAAGATCCAAGGGGTTTGGATCTGTATTCACCAGGGAACTGGTGAACCCTCTCAAGGCTGCCCAGGGAGGGGAAAGTTTTGGGGGAACAGAAAGTTCTCCAGACACTGAAATTTCTGGATGGTGGCAGAGTTACCAGATCTAAGCTAGTAATTAATCTTAGAAGTGTCCATGCAGGTCCCCACATTTGTATCCTAAAGTTCCGAGTGGGGAAGGAACCTTGACATACCTTACAAAATCAGTCTATAACCACATACTTAGAGTTATCACACTCACAATATAGGGAGAGCCCCCTGACTCAGGACCATGTGTTTACGGTGACCAGACAGCAAATGTGAAAAATCGGGACGGGAGTGGGGGGGGTAATAGGAGCCTATATAAGAAAAAGACCCAAAAATCAGGACTGTCCCTATAAAATCGAGACATCTGGTTACCCTACGTGCTCTCCAAAACCAGAAGCCTACTTCAATATTCTAAAGGCTCAATTTCTGTAGTTTCCCCTGGTTAGGGAAATAAATCCGTTAGCATTTCCAGTATGTTCCAATAGAGGTCAGTGATATGTATGATATTTTGCCAGCAGAGAAACAATACGGTGTATACATAAGAAAAATGATTATTTTTAAATATTAAGATTTACCTACTCACACTGTTGTGGCTGCATTGATTTCACTGGGTGCTGTTGGACTAAAAGATGACTCCAAACTGTAGGACCCATCAATACTGCATCAAAACATTTTCCTAAACCGATCCAGCTGAATTGTTCATTCGTAGAGGCAGCCTGAATGAGACACCAGATGTTTCATTAAGCAACTGACAGGTATTACAATACAAAGTGAAGCCTGCTAGGGCAGTTATTCATTCACTCATATTCAAAGCTCTGAGCACATCTGTATTTTCCTTATCTAAGTACAGGCTCTTCTCCAGAAGAATGTATGGGGTATGTTACATTACACCTAACCCAAACCTGGCAGTGCCATTGTAATAGACATTCTAAACTGCAGCTGAATCGCTGGGAATCATTTGAAAGGTATTATTAGTCTCTTTTATTATGTTAATGTAAGGTGGAAGTCAACACAAATATGAATTGCGATCCTCTTTAGTTGAATTGCTTTGAACCAAGCAGTCATCATCATAAAGCTGAGAAGCTTTGTGTTTTATTTTAATTAACTCGACAAGAAAGGCAATTTAAATTAAATGTTTTCTGTTGTGTCTCCAGTGCTAATCAGCTGCTCATTATCTTTAATAACACTGGCATTAGTATTCTCCTTTTTGATTTTGGTGATACAGAGCCTGTGCGTGGAGGAGGAGCCACGCACCTTTAATCTTTGCATCAGTACAGCCCACTGAGGCAAACATTAAGACAGGAGCAGCCTAAGGACGATGTGGAATTAAAAGGGGAGCGTGGATGAGGCCGAGCCCTTTCAGAAAACAGCAGACATGATCACTGACATCTATCAGAAAAGTGAACCAAGCTGCTTTTCTTTCATTTCTGGAGTGTATTGTGCTTTGTCTTGCAATGTGTGTCAGTTTCCAGTTTGGCATTTTTTCCAAAGAGGTCTTTAAAAGAGGTGTATGGCAACAGGACCTCGCTGTCACAGAATGAATGTGCAGTTTATAAGGACTGATTAGCTAAAGCACTGACTTCTAAGGCCCAGATTTTTAAAGGTATGTTGGCAGCGCTCCGCTCAGCATTGGAAGGCTTAAGTAATTTAGGATCCTAAGTCTAATTGAAAGTCAGTGGGACATAGGCTCCTATGGCCCAGATCCTCAGAGGTATTAGGTGCCTGAGTTCACCATATAGGTGCGACTGACATTTCCAAAACTGCCACTCTGCTAGCATAGTGCTTATGTTTCCACCAGTCGACGTTCACTAAGCCACCAAAGCCCTGATTCAGCACCCCACCTGATGAGCAGCTTGCTGCCCTGGCTCACAGTGAAGCCCCAGAGGCAGGGCCGGCTCAAGCAGGTGCGTGGGGCGGCATTCCATCCGTTATTGGGGCGGCAAATTCGGATCTCCAGCGGCAATTCGGCGGCGGGTCCTTCAGTTCCTTGTTTCCTCTTCAGCGGCACTTCGGCGGCAACTCAATCCCTCCGCTTCAGTCTTCAGCGGCGGGTCCTTTGGCGGCAGCTCAATCGGGTTTTCTTTTTTATTTCCTTTCTTCGCCACTTGGGGCGGTAAAAAAGCTGGAGCCAGCCCTGCCCAGAGGCTGCAAAGCGGGACTCTGAAACTAAGCCAAAGGATGTCCATCTTACCCGCAGGCCCAACCCTGTAGGCATGCTCTGAGCACACCTAAGACCTGATCCCGCTCAGAGCCCACAGCAGGAGAGGCGGATGCAGGCCACTGGTAAGTGTGAGGCTTGCACAGCACCTGCACAAAAGACAGCCTGTGACACAGAGAGCAGGTGTGCTAGAGGTATCAAGCATGAGCAGGAGACAGAGAGAGAGAGAGAGAGAGAGAGAGAGAGAGAGAGATGTCAGCTGCCAGTGCACTTGAATGGCTGTCCTGACTTAGGCACCTACCTCCAGAAGAGGGTTTGCAGCTGAGGCAGGCGTAGCAAAGTTCCCTAAAAGTCAGGGGGCCACTGGCACCCAAGCCGATACCCTGCCTCCACACTGCCCCTTCCCTCCAACCGCTTACCCTTGCACCGCCTCTCCCCCCGCTGAGACATTGCCCCCCTGCTCGCTTCTCTCTGACCTCTCTCCATTGCTCATCCTTATGGACGGTAAAAAGTTGGAGGGCATAGACCTCTCACTTTTAAAAGTGTGGGGGCCATGACCCCCTGACTTCCCCTCTTCTGGTGCCCCTGAGTTGAGGATCCTGAGCTGGCAGAGGCTGGGGGACACCGATCTCTGGTCTGTCAGCCACTTAGACGCCTAAGCCCCTCTCCTCTTCTGACCCTCCTCCTTGGCATTTACTCCTGGCTAGTTTGGGTGGCTCCTTTCTCAGCAAGTCAGCTTGTAAGGATCCCTCCCTTAGGCCTCTAACTCTCCCCATGCCTTGTTTAGGGAGTCTGGAGACCTAGGTCCAGAGCTGAGGATTCCGTTAGGGGACTGTTGAGGGGATGATGTTGCAATGCCGAGTGGAGCAGTGCCTAAGTACCTGTCAAGATCTGGCCCAGGATCCCAGCCGTGCTGTTTACATTATACAACTGTTGAAGATCCACCATGTCACATCACCTTCCCAGCACTTGGTGGCTCACTGAGAGAATACAGAGAATACAGTCCTCTACCTCTCCCAGCCTTCAATATTAATTCCCAAACTGCTAGTTTTATGTAGTCTGGCCTGAAATCCTGATTTTGATATTGCCTTGGATATTATTGGCTATATCCATTTCCTTTATGGTTAGCTCAATATGTTCTATATCATGCACTGCATTGTATGACTGCATATGTCATAGGTCATGTTAGAAATATTTTTAAACATGTCCGAAGGTCAGGTAGTTCTTTCCAGTTAATGCTTCATAGTTTGGTAAACAATATTGTTGTTATTTATATATATATATATAATTGGAACCAGGAATCCTGCAACCTTTTTTCATGTGAGAAGTCCCAATGAATTCAGTGATGCTACTTGTTTAAGGATTATTTACAAGGGTGAGGGTTGCAGGATTGGGCTTTTAGTGTGCATATTACTTTGCAAAGTGTCAAAGATGTAGTGCCAGAGCAGAGGTGTAGCGATGGATATCAAGGAATGAAATCCCTGCTTGCAAGATCTGACCGTGAAAATCACAATTACATACAATGCAGAAACACAGATAGAAAAAGAGACCAGGTTTTGGCTTCTTCCAGTCTCTGTACAGAATAATATAGTAGAGAATAAATACAGAGTGGCTAGTGATCACAAAGATAAACTGAAGGCTCAGAAAACATACAGCACCAGATAGGGTATTAAAAAGTTGCTGGGTAAATTAATGGATATATTCCTTCATTGCAAATATTATACATTACTCAATATAGGCCTGCTCCTGCTCCCAATAAAGCCAATGGCAATGCTCCCAATGACTCCAACGGCACAGAATCGGGCTCTGTGTCTGACTTTTGCTCATTTCCAGGTAAGTGAAGTCTACACACACAATCTGCTCATGGCCTTGCGATCCTTTGTGCCAAGATGGCATCCATCAGATGAGTGAGGGTTGCTGATTAACTGCAGAATGCTATGGCCTCTGCTGTGATAGGGAAACCAGGCTGACCCACCAAATCTGTTGCACTCTAGAAAGCTCTTTGCTGAACTCCCAAGGAATCTGAGTGAACTTCAAATTCCTTCTCAATAGTAGCATGAAATCTGTAATTTAACCTTGTAAATTCCAGCGCTGGGAAATCTCTGGCTGCATTTATGCACCATTAGTTCTTCCAAAAGTTATATTCTTTGCATCTTATTGTACTGGGTACTGATTCACTTTTTAGTGTATTCAGGGGAGATTCCTAACAGCATGTATACCTTATACTGACAGATCTGAAATAACTGATAGAGGTATGGTTTTGTGTTTGGACTAATTGGAAAAAATACTGTCCATACAGTCCACATTTTGCATGTAGACAGGATTTCTGTATTACTCCTTATATTTTCAGAAGGCCCAGTAACCTTTATAAAGAAATACTCCTAAGGGATGATGACAGATCCAGATCAAAGAACAAGAAGCTAAATGCAGCATAGTATCAGTGTCTCAGCCAGAATAGTCAAGTTTATACATGTGTGCAGCTCAAGTTCAAATTTCCTGGCGATATCATCCAACACGGTATAAACACAGTGGGCCAAGTTCATTCCAGGTGTAATTCAGTCAACTCAAAGTACATTTGGATTAATGGCGTTAACCCAGGGATGACTTTGGCCCATGGTGTTTAATTTAGATCTGTTATTTCACAGAGCAGGCAGGATTACAAAGGAGTTTTCTGTTCACCTAATGCTGTGTGTGTCCCAGTGCATCATCGTCCTTCTCTGGAAAATTAAATACTTAGTCCAGTAGTGGCTAAGCAAAGTATTCATCAACAGAGGAGAAAATGTGGATTAGCCCTACATCTGCTCCCGTCTCTGCTAAGGAACCCAGTGAAGTAGAGGAGGAGTTTTGCCAGGGGAGACAGTAACAGAGAGCTGTGTAGATGTAGATAGAAGTAAAAAGTCTGCCCTGAGGAAAACTGTCAAATGAGTTCCTCCCCCCTCCAACCCCCGTTGTCACTAATTACAATTCTGAGGTGCAGAAGGAATGTGGACATGATGGAAAAGGTTTACTTTGCCATGCATTGTTCAAGTGTATTTTTAAAGAGCCAGCATCAAGTCAGGTTTTCATCTCATAAATCTTAGCTTTTTTCCTTCATCATTAATTGTTATGCCTACTATTTTTACCTTGCCATGCTCAAAATAATATTTATACAGTAGCATGGGCTACATAATGCATTGCTGGTTTCATCTTGGGGTATTGGCCAGAAGGATTCTGAAACTAATATTCTTTCCATGGTTATATCAGTTATGTCAATGATAGCATCATTTCAACCATCCATAGCTGAGCAAACAGTCCTAGATGCATTCTGTTTGTTAGTGAGATGGATTGCAGGTAGAATTATGTATGAGAGATGGAAAGTTCAGTAATCAGGAATGCAATACACCTTTCTTTAGCAGAGTATATTTCAAACATGCTCCATCACAAAACACGTTTTAGACATAAAATATGCAAGTACTTAGTGTTACAGTAGCATAGTTACAGTCAAGAACCAGGCCTCTTCATGGTATGTGCTGTTAACAAATAGTAAGAGACAGCATATGCCCCAGCGAGGTTACAAACGAAACAGATAAAACAGAAGGTAAGTCTTGTTATCTCCATTTTGCAGATAGGAAACGGATGTTTCACACAGGGTCACACTGCCATGGACTGAACCTAGACTGCCTGAGTCCCAGTCCAGTGCCTTAGGCTCAAGACCATCAGGCTTTTCTCAGACATAGCTGACTAGTATACAGCAGGGGGAGAGGGAACTCAAAGGGAGCCAGGGAGTAATGAGATGCTCTCAGCTGAGGTTGGAAATGACAGGGAGAGTCAGTGCGGTACAAGGATACTAGAAGGGTAACAGGATTTGCTGAGAAGGTGGCTCTTCCACCAACTGTTCAAGATGGTATGGAGTGAGTGGTAGTGAGTATCCCAGTGCTAGAAGAGTGGGCAGCCCAGGGAGAATAGGAGAGAGAAGGATGATTCAAGAGAAAGGGACTCTCAAAAACAAAGAGAAAAATGTTGGTCTGGTTCCTGAAATGGACGGGGAGCCATAAGTGGAAGTGTCTGAGGGTGGAGGTGCTATGCTTGGTATGGGTAAGCCAGCAGGCAGCAGCATTCTGCACATACTAGAGTCTGGAGGGCTGGGACTGGAATAAACCCATCATCTCTGTGAAGATGAGCATCCGCAGTGTGGGAGCCCAGAGTAATGGGAGGAGATAATGCCCCTGTAGCTGGAGTTATCACACCAAGATGGCAGGATCTAGCTGTGCTTTGTAATTTGTCAGTGACAGAGCCAAGGCATGAAATAACTCTGCAGCATGTTCCCCAGGGCCCTTATTTGAAAAGGATTCCAATGGTGGAGTTACCAGTTTAGTATCCCCATGAGTTTATTGGTAAATAAACAAAATTTGATTGGCTCCTAGAGAACATGGGGCCAAATTCTGCCTTCACCTGCCCATGCAAATCTCAGCGGCTTCAGCGGGAGCAGTGCACACCCCTCTGAGGGCAGAACTTAATCCAATGAGCCTTTTAGAATGGAGGGTCAGATCGCAGCGCCTATACAACAGGACCACTTGCAGAGTTCGGGGCTAGTCAGCGTGAGAGTGGCAGAATGAGGCCTTCGAGTAACAGTGGGGAGAAAGAAAGGAGTCTTAACCCTTTACAAATACACAGCAGCTTTTTGTGCAAATGAACTAGAATGAAAACTCACCATTACAAAAAACTTCACTCTAAGCAAAGGTTCACTCTGACTGGAAATGCAATCGACACATTGCCCCGACTGAAGAAATATCCTGACACTTGACTATACATGAATTTCCTTATACCTGGACTCTGCTGTGAGACAGATTTCTTTGAGTTTCTGCTGCTCTCTAAATTAAAAAATTCCCTGGAGTTTTAATTTTCAGCTCTGTACCCTTTGCACTTTTCCTATCTATTCTTGGCAAGTTAACATCAGCAGTAATGAGTTCTTGTAATTTTTGTCAGTATAATTTTCTGATAAAAAATAACTATAAACGGATACTGTGTTTAAGAAATGCTAGGACCCATTATTAGGTCACATTAACTGCTGCTTTGATGGCCCGGGGGTGTCATTTCAGCACACTAATCCAGCTCTGCTAAAGCACTTCGCACAATGCGCTAGCAATTCCATGCAGACACCCCCTGCTGAACGTCTATATTCCAGGATTTTACAGCCAAGGTTTCACTCCCCTGCTTCCATTAGTTCCTGTCATTGCTGTGAGTTAATAAAGACATAGGCAGGAGATGCATCCAGGACATAGCAAAAACAGTGGCCTGGAAGGGTTTGTGCCAACAGAGAGAGGAGGATAATGAAAAACTACAATAGGTGGCCAAGCAGGGCTGCTATTGATAGGCAGCAGTAGTGCTGGAACTGTTGGGGAATAGAGCCTCAATTTCTACTGACTGACTTGGATGCTAAAATGTTTTGTAATTGTTACATTGTCATATGTTGCACTGGGACCCAATCCTTTGGAAAACTATACTCAATAGGACAGCTGGTGTGAGTAAGTACTGCTCCAGTGAGTTAGTGGTTACAAGGTCAGGCCCTAATTTACCTTCCAGGAAACCACTGGACACCACTGTTAATGTGATGCTGTAAAGTCTTGCCTAAAGTTGGGAAGGCTTTCTAAATGCATTTTCCCTGGAAAACTTTAATTTTTCAGTGGAAATTCAAAAATCAGATTTCTGCTGAGAATTTTTCATTTTTTTTTCCGTTTGGAAATCCTGCGATGGCACCTCATAGCAGTTATAGTTCAACTGTCTCATGTCTCCATTCTCCTTTATAAGCTTTGAGTACGTCTCCCATGATGCACCACAATCTCCACTTTTGAAGAGGAGGTGGTGCATCACTGCAGTCCCTGGCCATGGGGCATTGTGGGAGTTGTTGTCCAGTTGAGGAGCCCAAACCCTAGAATGAAAATGAGGACATGAAGCAACTGAATGACAACTCCCGCGTGTCTTCTCAGCAGCATTTCCAAAGTGAAATATTTTGGGTTTGGGGCTTTCAGTTTTTCAAAGGAAAACGGGGGGGGGGGGGGAATGCTGTGTAAAAATGCTTCCTTTTCATGGAAATTTTTTTTAGTTGAAAATTCAATTTTCCATTGAAAACCACTTTGATTGGAAATTTTCAGCAAACCTTAAGGTACTCCTGCATATGTTTATCCATACATCAAAAAGCAACCTTATCCCTTCAGCCAGACATTTATTTTAGAGTAAGGGAAACAACAAAATAAGGAAGAATAAAAGTAAAGTCAGCACAGGTGAGCCTAGTGTTGTCTATTCTGTGCTATGCATGCAGATAGGTATAATCCTTAGAAATTTAAAGGTGTAGTACCCAGAAAATAAAAGCCATAGCTTTGCGCATAGAGCTACATGCACAATCAAATGTGTGCCCAAGTTTATGGCAGATACACAAACATGGTATTTTTATTGCCTCAAAGACTAATCTAATATGTTCTCTTCCCTTGATATCTTTTCTTTAATTCTCTCTTTTCCTCCCTACTATTGCTTTCACTTCCCTTTTCCTGATGATAGGCAAATGCTACACAACGTATTTAAGACATTTATCTCAAGTGATGAATTGATTTGACATCCCTGCATAGTGAATTCCTCTATTTTATCACAGATAAGCAGCATGGCCTACTGGATAAGGGCACTGCAGTGGGATTCAGGAAACCTGGGTCCAATACCTGGTTCTTCCACTGGTTTGCTGATCTAAGTGATAGGGCAACAAAATGGCAAATGAAATTTAATGTGGATAAATGTAAAGTAATGCACATTGGAAAAAAATAACCCCAACTATACATACAATATGATGGGGGCTAATTAGCTACAACAAGTCAGGAAAAAGATCTTAGAGTCATCGTGGACAGTTCTCTGAAGATGTCCACACAGTGTGCAGAGGCAGTCAAAAAAGCCAACAGGATGTTAGGAATAATTAAAAAGGGGATAGAGAATTAGACTGAGAATATATTATTGCCCTTATATAAATCCATGGTATGCCCACATCTTGAATACTGTGTACAGATGTGGTCTCCTCACCTCAAAAAAGATATACTGGCACTAGAAAAGGTTCAGAAAAAGGCAACTAAAATGATTAGGGGTTTGGAGAGGGTCCCATATGAGGAAAGATTAAAGAGGCTAGGACTCTTCAGCTTGGAAAAGAGGAGACTAAGGGGGGATATGATAGAGGTATATAAAATCATGAGTGATGTGGAGAAAGTGGATAAGAAAAAGTTATTTACTTATTCCCATAATACAAGAACTAGGGGTCACCGAATGAAATTAATAGGCAGCAGTTTTAAAACAAATAAAAGGAAGTTATTCTTCACGCAGTACACAGTCAACTTGTGGAACTCCTTACCTGAGGAGGTTGTGAAGGCTAGGACTATAACAGCGTTTAAAAGAGAACTGGATAAATTCATGGTGGTTAAGTCCATAAATGGCTATTAGCCAGGATGGCTAAGGAATGGTGTCCCTAGCCTCTGTTTGTCAGAGGATGGAGATGGATGGCAGGAGAGAGATCACTTGATCATTGCCTGTTAGGTTCACTCCCTCTGGGGCACCTGGCATTGGCCACTGTCGGTAGACAGATACTGAGCTAGATGGACCTTTGATCTGACCCGGTACGGCCATTCTTATGTTTTTATCTTGGCAAGTCATTTCTCCCTGAGCCTCAGTTTCTTAATCTATAAAATAAAGATACTGACTTCCTCAAGCACTTTGAGATCCATGGATGCCTTGATCAACCCTGACCTAGAGAGGACACTTAAATGGCAATGGAGTTGCTCGTTCCTTATTCCCACCGAGTCTTTGGCCTCTTTGCAGACATTGACAGAAAGGTTACCAGTTTATGCTAATTGTAATGGTGTTTCTTATTATTATTCTCCAAATAAATAAAAAATAAAGTTCCTCTGCAACCTTTCCTGCCATCCAATGCCATTGACAAATGTTTGCAAAGAAGTAAATGAAAATGGGTGTGAATGTGAGCAGACTGAATTATGCTGCAGATTTTATGAACACCCTAGTGAATAGTTTTCTTCCATTGTTTGCTCAACTCTGATCCCATTAGCAATCTCTTAATTCATCCCATCTCCCTGGATGGGAGACCTTGACTCTGCACCTTGAAGGTTGCAGTTGATTTCAGTGCAGGAAAATATCTGGAGGATCATCTGATTTTACCACCTATTTGGTGCTTGCTGTTTGCTGCTGGTGATTCCCAAAAGTCGGAAGCTGTGGAGAATCTGTAAAGTAATTGTGATGAGATGAGATGTGATGAGATTCAAACTGGGATTGCTATCGAGCAAAGGCTCTCAAAATGGGAGGCGGGCCTCCCGGGAGGCACAGAATGTATTTGTGAGAAGCTTTAGGAAGAAAAATGTACTGCACACATTTTATCCACAGCAATGAATAACTAGCAAAGCTGATTCCTCCAGACATAGCAGGTCCTCAGATAGCACTGTGCATTTGACTCTAGATGGTGCTATGCATTTTGATGGATTTCTGTTAAGCTTGCATAGCGTTATAGAAAGTCGTTGCCATCTGTATGTTAATTTGTTTGCTACGACATAGGACTTGTCTACACTTACCGGGGATCGACACTGGCTGTGGAGAATCAATACACTGGAGGTCAATTTAGTGGTTCTAGTGAAGACCCACTAAATCGACCGTAGATTGCTCTGCCGTCAACTCCGGTACTCCACTGGAAAGAGAAATGTAAGGTAAGTCAATGGGAGAGTGTCTCCCATCGACCCAGCATGGTGTAGACATCGCAATAAGTCAGCCTAAGCTACTGCTAGTCACGTATTTGGAGTTGCGTAATTTAGGTCGATTTACCCCCATAGTGTAGATAAGGCCAGAGTGTACACATGGACAACAGTTGCAGTTTGCTTTTGCTCTTATTACAATGGATCCTTGGCTCATTTGTGCAACAGAAAAAAAAAACTCAAGTGGAAAAACAAAAAAGCCAAAACTGATTTAAGTGAAGTGCTGCTGCCTATATCAGTAGATGTACTTGTGGGGCGAGGGATGGGGGGAGTAAACTATTACAGACACAAAGAAGGAGGGGCTCAATCAAATAAGATTGAGAACCATTGCTATAGAGGGGTAAATGTATCAGCCTCTGGCCTGATCATCCAGCACACCTCTTGCTACACCTCTGAATAGGGTGACCAGATGTCCCAATTTTATAGGGACAGTCCTAATATTTGGGGCTTTGTCTTATATAAGTGCCTATTACCCCCCCACCTCCTGTCCTGATTTTTCACACTTGCTATCTGGTCACTCTATTTCTAAATGAGTCAGCATTTGCTGGCAAATATCTCACGCTTTGCTCCTGTTTCAAATATGGAGAGAAGCTATGACCTCACGGATGCCCCTTTATGGTCATCGTTGGCAAGTAATTTTTTTTTTTAACGGTAACAATGTCTGTCTTGATTTAAATGTGCACAGGTGGAAAATATTAGAGACAAAAGATGGTGAAGCCTTATTCATTAAAACATGGGACTAATCAGGCCTGATAATATTCTATTTTTATTGTTCTATTTGGGCCCACTTTTAATAAATCTCCTTCTCTCAGGCGCAGGCGAGCGGTTCAGCTCTGTCTCGCCTGCTCTCTCTAGTGTTCTAATTGGCATTGATCCTCATACTTTCAATAAAGGAGTGTGGTTTTCCTTCTCTTAAAACAAGATTTAGTATTCCCAGCATGGTTCCATAATTCATGGTATCTGGCACCTCACCTTCCTTTATTACTGAATTGAAATCCTTGGTCACAGACGGCAGCAATTAGTCTCCGAAGCACTTACAGTCCATAACTAAAGCGGCGGCTTTCTCCTTCTGAAAGGATGACATTGCCCCTTCTTAGTTCCTCCCGGGACATTCCAGCTCTCCAGTCTTTTGTCAGTTAACCTTGGAGATCTGAGCTGTCTGGGGATGTAACTGATTCTACTCCTCTCCTCCTCCCTGCCCAAAAAGGCTGATTTATAGGAATTTTGGTAGGAAACACTGAAAACCTTGCAGAGCCCTTTCATTTGTGAATCTTTTAAGACTGGCTTCATTGCAGAGAGCATCTGTCTTCCTGAATTTTATTTTTGCAGCTGCCAAGCCTTCTCAGTTTGCTAGACTCTCACTTGCTCCTCAGATCCACCATGCAATAACATAATATTTACCTTCAGGGATTCAAGCTCTTTTTCCTCCACAAGTGCAAAGTAAATTCAGCTGCAGGCGAATATAAAGGGCTCAGTCCTACTCCCATGGAAATAAATGGCAAAGCTGCCATTGAAACCAGGGGCAGCAGGATCAGGCCTAAATTGTATAATTGTTCTTTTGCTCCTTCAGTTTCCCCTTGAGACTACCCATTAACACATGGAAAGTTTACATTGTCTACTCCCATTAACACTAATTGGAATTATGCTTGGAGATCTACTGTATATTGATGGAAGAATGGCCTTTACATTAGTCTCTCTCTCTCTCTCTCTCTCTCTCTCTCTCTGCACTGAGTGAATACTGCAAGAATGCTGGTGAACATTTGCTCACATTTCTTAGTGAGTGTGAGAAGCCCAGTTTGTGTCCTTTTTTGTATTCACCTTCTGCAAATAGCTGTGCAAACACATTTTATCCAGACAAATGCTCACGGCAAGTCGGATTTAAACTTACATGCTCAGTTTGAATTGCAATATATTAGCAGCCACAATCCCACCTTTCAAATGGTAGTTAGCATTAATATTTTCAGTGGTCCTTTGTAACTTCTCCCTAGAGAAAGCAGCTGCTTATAAATAGAATGGGACTGAAATGCCACTGAGACTCATGGACTATCTACTCTTTCCTTCTCAAAGACAAATCCTCTTCCAAGTCTTTGATCTTCTTATTTTATTTACTGTATAGAAACACCTTTGCATAAAACATTTTCTTTGTGAGCCAGCAATAGACTTGTGAGATATACGTTTCTTAGAGATGGCTGGAATTTCTCCCCTCATTTTTTCTCTTTTAATGTGCAAAGTTCTATTCTGTGCTGCTGGATTGTTGCCACCTGACACAGATAATCTTCTAATCTTCTCTCTGGGGTGACATCAGAGGAGATGGAGACTTTTTCTCTCTGGAATACCAAGCTCACATTCAGTTGTGACCACTAAGAATCTGGCTTTAAAAATCCCAAACTATAGAGCAAAATGTGTGTCTAATATCAGGATCTCATATGTACAAAACTACTGTAAATTCTATTGTATATATTTGTGGTAATTACTATCACTTTATATATTACTGTCAGTTATAAATGTTATTGTAAATGTAAATGTCATATTCTCCTCCCTTTTTTTTTCAGTCATCTCCCACTTCCACATCTGAAAATTAATTTGAGAAAATAATCCTTAATGCTTCTTTGTGATGTATTGTCATTGTTACAAGTTACCTCGCAATATTCCTGGGGGAATTCTGCGCCACTGTGAATGTGCAGAATTCATGTCCCCCACAGATTATTTTGCTTCCCTGTAGAAAAATGACTTCTGACAGGGAAGAAAAGGGAAGCTGCAAAAGTAGTCATGTGCCCCTCCCAGTAGCACAGGCGTGCCGTTTTGGGCATCTGAAGCAGCCAGTGGAGAAGTAAATAGCTGCAGTGGGGGAAGGGCTGGGGTGCCCTGACTGGTAGCTCCTACCCTGCACCAGGCTCAGCTGCTAGTCTGGGCTGGGCTAGGGATGCGGGAGGACAGGATGACGACTTCTCCTGCAAGGAGTGGTCAGAGCCAGGCTGGGTCAGATCCACCCCCAGAAACATCCCCTGGCTGAAGGAAGCTTTGCCCCCCATATCTTGCCCCCATGCTACTCAGCCATGGGGGGATCATTGTACAGGAAACTGCTCCCCCATCCTCCCAGCCTGTGCATCCAAACTCCCCTATGCCCAGACCCCCTACTGAGCCTGACCCCCCTCCACCTGAATCCCTGCCCTGCTGAGCCAAACACTCTGCAGTGAGATCATCCCACACTGAGCCTCATCCCCCTGCATTCAGGTACCCACTGAGCCCCTCCCCTTTCCCTGCATCTGGACCGCCACTGCTGCACCCAGACCACCATCCATTGAGACCCATGCACTCAAACCCCCTCCCAATGAGCCCCACCCTCCTGCACTTGGAACCCCCCACTCAGCCCCCCACACCCAGACCCCGTCTGCTGAGCCCCAACCACCTTCACCCCCCAATGAGCCCCTCTGCATCTAGATCTTCCCTGCACCCAGATCCCCTACAGCCACTTGCACCCAGATTGCCCCAAACAGAGCCCTCTCACGCTACACCTGGGCCCCCCGCTCCACGCTTGGATCCTGCCGGGATAAGCCTGCCTGCCCACACCTGGACTGGGGACCAGGGCTGGACGTGGTTCCAAGATTCTGTCCCTTTCGTTTGCTTGGTGTGGAGGGGCAGAGCCTTGGGGTGTTTCTGGGGCAGACCCGGCCCTTGAGCTGTGTCAGGGTCAGGTGCACCCTCACCACTGAGTCCATGTCCCCAGAAGGTGCGGGGGAGGGGGGAAAGGAGCAGCGGGTGATCTTCCACCTCCATGCAGCCAGTGGCCTGTGCTCCCTATTGCCATGCTGAAGCCTCTGCATTTATTTGACAAATAAAATTTGCAGAATTTTAAAATATTGTATGCAGATTTTTGTTGTTGTTGTTTGTTTGTTGTTTTGGCACAGAATTCCCTCAGGAGTATTGCAAGAAGCATATTACGCTTCTCTACCCACCAAATTGAAAATCCAAAAAGATCATGTGTCAGGAGATCATGGGGGGAAAAATGCCTTTCACTGGCACTTAATGGTCATTGTACTTTGGGTCTGAACTAACCTGCTTTCCTTAGGCAAAATTTCCATTGATTAAGGAGCAGAGGGTGAGGCCTTTATACCACCTGTTCTATAACCATTACTTTACTGTATGAATAATCAAGAACTGAAGTTTAACTATCACAGTGTAGGTAAAAGGTAAGACTGATTCATGGCTTTGTCCTAAATACTAGGAACTGGATGATGGTTCCCACTCCAACCACTTCATGTCATTCTGGTGGTGGAAAGGGGCCTTTGGAAATCACCCCAGTGAAGCAGAAGCACAGGGTCACCATAGGCAGCCTTACCCCCACACTCCTGTGCAGCCCCCAGGGTAGGGAGTGGAGCATGGGTGGGACCTGGGGCAGGAGAGAGTGGGTTCATCCTCTGGAGACTCCGATAATTCTTGTATTTTGGAGGAGTGTTCGGTAACGGGAGATGCATTATGCCTGATTCTCCTGTCGTTTACGTGCATTTTACAACAGTGTGACTCAAGTGACTCCAGTAGCATTACTCCTGATTTATACTCGGGTGACAGGAGATTCAGGCCCCTTGTCTTTTGACTGGCCACAACCAGTATGTTTATTCAGGCAAAAGATGTTTTTATTAATGAATCCATAACTTTGAGGAAAAAAAGGTGTCCTCTGCTATTGAGAGCATAGACTGTCTACTTCACATGTGCCTGATTCATACATGGAAAGTACCTGGGGATACTTTGAACTTGCAGTACTGACTATTTTTTTTTAATGCTCTAAGTAACTGATTTTATATGCTGATGTAAATATATTGATTTCAGCCTACTGCTTCTTTCCATCCCCCCACCCAACCCCCAATTTCCTATTTGGTCTTGTATCTCCTCCAACACCTAACAGACAGGAATCTCTTCACACAGCAAAAAATATTCCAACCTGATTTGCATAAATTAGAAGGGAAGGAATGTATTTCAGTCATTTTCTATTTAAATGGCATGGAAATCACACCAACGTGAGATATAAATGCCTGCAGAATTGGACTATAAGATGCTCATGGAAAACTGCAACTGAAATAATCAGAGCTGACTTGATTACCTCAGGAAATCATTCTCACTCTGATTTCCCTCTGCCAAGAGAGATAAATGGAGAGTGAATGAGAACACTTCATCTGTACCACCAGATAAATGATGAGATTAGCTGAGCCCTTTCACGGGTAATGCTAGAGCATGCCTACCCTGTTGCTCTTACCACACTCCAGTGGGGTGCGAAGTCCAGCCAATTCCAGTCATAGCTTCCTCCACTGCAATGAAGGGTTTGGACCAGCACAGCTACATACATGGCTGGAAATGGGGCAAATTCCACCTATAAGCCAGGCCTAAGGACCTGAGCCTGCAAACCTCTATGCCTATGGGACCACTCAGGGAGTAAAGTCATACATGTATATGTTTCCTAGAATTCAAGAAGTCATCAAGTCCAGTGCCCTTTGCTGAGGCAGGATCAAGTAAACCCAGACCATCCCTCACAGGTGTTTGTCCAACCTGTTCTTAAAAATTGTAAAAGAGCCATAGATTCTGTTCCCCAGTGAGAAAGGGCCCCTCCAGCAGGAGAGAACCCCATTCCTTCACCCCTTCTCACAGGGCAATAGTCATAGAATACCAGGGCTGGAAGGGACCTCAGGAGATCATCTAATCCAACCCCCTGGTCAAAGCAGGACCAATCCCCAGAAAGATTTTTGCCCCAGACCCCTAAATGGCCCCCTCAAGGATTGAACTCATAACCCTGGGTTTAGCAGGCCAATGCTCAAACCACTGAGCTATCCCTCCCCCCATTTAAAGGCCTTTGGAATGAGGTGTCTAACTCACTCACCTAACAGAATTTACAAAAGTGCTTAAGTATCTGCCCCTTTAGGTGCCTAAATCTACAAATACCTTTGTAAATTTGGCCCTTTCTCATTGAACATCAGTGGGATGTGGGATCCTAAGTCACTTAGGTGCTTAAATTTATTTTTCCCTGTGTGTTTTTAGTGACCGTGACTTTTGGACCCTGTGTGTTTTTAGTGACCAAGACCATGACCAGAAGTTTGCTCATGCTCAAGACTCCATGAATTCTTACAAACATTCTGTGAATGTACTTTCTGGCAGAGTGTGCAAGAATGATCTGAGTTTTTTAAATAGCATTAAACCACATAATGTAAGACTAGATAACATGTTCTAGGACACATAAGACATCTTTTCTAGTGCTTTATCATTTTTAACACGTATTCTGTATGGAGTTTGGTGCTTTGTTCTCTATCTGCTTTAAGGGTGGGATGTTCCAAGGTGGCTGAGGGAGAGCCAGCTCTGGAACAACCTTCCAGAGGAGATCAGATGAATCCAGAGTCTGATCATCTTTAGGAAATGTTATGAAACCTTCCTCTCTGAGAAAGTCTTTCCATCAGAAGTGACCCTCCCAGTTTGAACAGCCCTTTTATTTTCCTCAAATCTCTCCAAGAAACCCTGTAAAGAAGGGATGGCCCAGGAACTCCATTAAGAGATTTTGCTATTTGTATAGGTTTTACGTGGGAGGTGCTTAGATAATACAGTGATGGGTGCTGTAAGATAGATAACAAGGAGTCTGGTGGCACCTTAAAGACTAACATATGTATCAGTCTCCACGCATCTGAAGAAGTGAGGTTTTTTATCCATGAAAGCTTATGCCCAAATAAATCTGTTTAATCTTTAAAGTGCCACCGGACTCCTTGTTGTTTTTGTGGATACAGACTAACACAGCAACCCCCTGATACATAAGATAGAAAGACACACAACTCCCATTGAATTTTATGGAGCCTGACTCCCTTGCAGTCCTTTGGAAATCACAGCCTAGAGCCATTATTGACACCTATTTAACACTTTTCTCATATTATCTTAACAATTATTCAAATGTGTGTTGTGATTTCCCCTCCCTTTTATTATTTAACTCAAATTATGGCTCTGGCACTTTTTGCCATAGTAAACACAGCCTTACTCATAACTTCACCTTTGCTCTCTATCAAAAGGTTATTCCCCTCTCTCCCCGCCCCCCAGCATCCCCGAGTAAATAAAGTTCTGCTCTTTTCTGAGTATGAAGAGAGTGGAGAGAAATATAGTTTTCACACAGGAAAAAAAATTCTTATAACCATTTAAAAAAAGCAAACAACTTTATGGCCCTGATGACTCAGGGTAGAAAGTTTAAAATGGGGATGGAAATAGCCCTCTTGGAGGATGTGTCATGAGTGTAAAAATGAAAATTAGTTTTTATTTGACCAAGCTACAACCATTTGGATATTTGTATGTCCTGCATAAGCATCTTGCACAGGGTTTTTCGCAAAGTCCCTGATCCTGCAAACACTTACTCATGTTTAGCTTTACTCAGGGGAGCAGTTCCACTGACTTCAATGGGGCTATTCACATGCATAAAGTTAAGCTTGAGTGGAAGCACTTGCAAGATCGGGACCTAACTGTGACTCGCTAAGAAGGCTGTATGTGCATGTGTGGTCAATACACTTAAGAAGCGAAAAGTGCACTGAAGTTGCACAAGAAGTTGGGGAGAGCAGCTGTGCCCTTTGTAAAGTCTGCAAGATGGTGCTCTGCTCTGATGCTCAACAGTTGGAGAAAAAGCAAAGTTCCAAAGGCTGGTCCAGACTGTTTCTCCCAGATCTGTGCCTGGAAGGTTCCTTCCATGTATGGATCTTCCCCTTATCCTTCTATGCAGAAGTGGAGCTCAGCCACTTCTGTGGAGTCATCCTTCTCCCTCCAGATCTGACAGAGGGTGCTCTGAGTCTGGGGTTTATGTGGAGGAAGGAGTAGAGGAATGGACAGGCCTCAGAGGGGGCCCATAGCCTCTCTCTCCAGCCCTGTAGAGCATCCCTGGAAAATAGAATGCAGGATGCAACTTTATTATCATCTCTGCATAGCGGCCATCCATGTGAGCATCCCTTCACTGAATAACCCACCAGGAGACTTACAGGTTGCCACAGCCTGGGACACTCCCTGGTAGAGCTTCTCCAATTATGCTTCATGCCAGTGACCAGGAATGAAAGAGGGCCAGGAGGGCCAGAGCCTGTGCAGAGGCACAGGACCTCCCTACTTGCCCAGGAACTTTGAAAGACTAAGGGGAAATACCTTTTCCACCCACTCCAATGAAATAACAAGGGCAGAATGCAGTGCAGGGATTTCCTCCCCTGGCTTCCCCTCTGTAGGGTGTTTTCAGGCAGGGATGATCCAGGACAATAACTGGAGAGAGGCCCATCCTGTGCACTTTGAGGTGCATGGCACAGGGCAATCTGGTGGTGTCACTGTGCACCTTACTCAAGGAAAGCAAGGGCTCCTGCATCATTGATGTCATGCATTTGACAAAAGGGGATGAGATCTTTGGATGTATCTGAGCTATACTCAGCATGCACCTGGGGAGAGTATAGCTGGCTTTCTGCCTCATCTTCCAGGCATCTCCCCTACTCCAGGAGCAACCTAAAGAAGTCCAAAGGGGATGGAGCAGGAATAGCATCTGCTCCTCTGTAGAGTTTAGAATGTCCTGAAAAGAGGCAGAACTCCTGTGGAGTCAAAGCACAGGACTGTTCAATCTGAGGAGTTTTCACTCTTTGTTCAAACCCATAGCTAGTCCATAGATCTAGATATATACCAAAGCAAAAGCTACACAGTGTATCTCAAGAATGATAAAAAAAAAAACCTGATGAGTCCTTGTGACACTAACTCAGCAGAGAACTAGGAATGCCCTAGAACGTGGTTTTCAACCTGTGGTCCTTTGATCCTGGGGGTCAACAGACTATGTCTAAGATTTCCAAAGGGGTCTGCCTCTCCATTTGAAATTTTGTAGGAGTTTGCACATGAAGAAAGGTTGAAAACCACTCTCCTAGCACTGCAACTCCCACCACAAACTTCACCACACAGCAATTAGCCAGTTTGTTCAATACTGATTTTCAGCTTAGCTCTTAAAAGCCATTTCATAAATATTCTATGGCCTTTCAAGCAGTGCAATTTGCCTCTGTGACATTAAAGAGGGGAGGGGAGGGATGACAACAAATTTATCCACCAATAGCATGCTCTTTTGGCACAAAAGCACATTCTTATCTTTACATCCCATAATGAGAAGGCAAAGACGGGATTGTTGCTACAACTCCCTGGGTGGGTAGATGTACATTATAGGAGAAGGGTTAGATATTTTTTCCTCTGCCTACCCTAACTGAGTTTGTATTTTCCTGTGGTTTTCCTACGTACGGTTGAAGAGAACTGTTCACATGATGTCAGACTGCGAGGGACTGGTTGTGGGTAAGTGCCAGATTTATATTTACCACAGTGTCCTGCCGACTAGTTCACATTCTCAGATTGCAAAGTCACACACAAACCCGCTCGGTTTTGAAGGGAGTCTGAGCCATTGCAGGGGAAGAAACCCCATGCATCAGCAGAGTTCTACATGCTTGTAGTTACAAAACATTCTTGGGTAGCTGTTACTGGGTGGCTAGCCTACGAAATTACGTTTTCTTAATAAAGGCATGAAAAATAAATGAGACTGACTTTAGCTAATCAGGGAAGCAGTCTGAATCTGTCAAAATGACAATGTCACAATTCGTTCTCTGGAGCTTCTAAGCAAGAATTTCTGGGAACAGTTCCTGAAACAACTGCCCTATATACGCACTATGTTAACATATTGATTAAACTTTTCAAATGGCAAGGGGCTGCCGAAAAGGCTGCTGAATGTAATAAAGATGGGTCCTTTACTGGGAGAAAATACGCTTTATTTTCAAAATCAGTGCCTTGTGTATTCTGCCTATAGCAGAAAAGGAGTCATTCCCTGACACACATGGCTGGCTATGTCAAACTTTGCTGCACAGGAGGCTGCGGCATGTGGTAGGAAGACATTTCTTAGCTTTTTGTTTTCTGCCCTTCTGTGCCTAGTGTAAACATTCACTAGATCGTCTGCATGAAAGGAAATTCTTGTGGGGACATTGGAGCGATTCTGTGCCAAGACTTTTGTTAAATAAAAGCATTCCATTTAAAAACACTTCTTGTATTTTGTCACTGCAAGCATTTGTCTTCTCCTATTTATAGTGGAATAATTTAGTTTGACTGGCTTGTGATGGCAAAGAGTCAAAGACCAAGTTCTTGCTTTAAAAGTGGTCGTGAAGTGGGGGGGTGGGCGGGTGAGCTATTTTTCTTTTCTCTCTTTGTTTCCATTTCAGGGAGGGGGCAATATTAAAAAAAAAAAGAGTGAAAGTATGAATATTTTAGTTCAGCGTAGCTGTACCGTGGGCAATTTCCTATGTCAGCAGAAGGTCACTATCATTGTATGAAGGCAGAGTGGAAGTCTGGGAAGATGAAGATTTCTTGCTTACCTTGTCAATGGGCTGATCTCGTACCAGCATAGCTTCCCTTCTTCAGCAAAGTTGGCCTTGACTTTAACAGCTTGAGCTATGTGTGCTTGTTAAGGACTCTGAGTTGAACGGGGATATTTCAAAACAACACTGACAATATTTAGCTGGCATCTGTTATTAATGATGAAACTGATATTTGGCATGCAAGGCATGATGGGTGTGAAAGTTGCTTATATCTGAATTACCTTGGCAATTGCAAGGGCCCAGGATGTTTCCTTTGCAGAAAGTTGTGATAGGCATGTAGTTTTATGGGTTTTGGTTTGTTTTTTTGAAGGGAGGGAAGCTAGGGAGTGTTAGATGAAGAAGGGAATAAATATCAGAGCTGTAAAGTTTGGATCTGGATGCAGCTCTGAAACTTTCCTGCATTTGCAGGCTGTTTAGAGCAGGAGGTTTGGTTTCCTCACCATCATTCTCTTATTCTCCCTTCCTTCTCCAGTCATCTTGGCATCGTCTCCAGTCCACTCACTACCTCCTGTACCAGACATCATGGTTGACCCATGCTCTTTTCACTCTCCCTGATATGATGCAGAGATAGCGGAGTGGTAGCCAAACCTGTGGCCACCACATGTGATTTCCTGGATTTAGTGCTGTGTGTCTGTAGAGTTATAAGTATCACTACTGCACTGTATGTGGTTACTAAACTATTTTTAATATTCCAGTTCCTGACAGTTTGTCTCATGTTAATGGATTTGTGGAAGACCAAATAATTCCCTTGGTCACATTTTTTACACCACTTTAAAGATTAAAACTTTATCAATAAAATCTCTGTAAATAAGGATATCAAACATCAATAGAAAATTCTCTGTGATAATATGATTACAACGTAATGGTCCAAGTACCACCCTACTGATTCCAATGAGAATTGTATGGTGTAATTGAGGCCAGCATTTGACCTCGTATTTTTAAGACTCCATGTTGAATGGGGCTAGACAATAGACTTGCAAAAAAGTTACAATGATATATTTAAGATTAGCATTGTAAGGTGGCTAGACAATACAGATCTATTTATAGCTCTCTGTGTGTGTATTGACTCTGTACTATAAAGTCTGTATTGTCTAGCCACATTGCAACATTAATCTTATATAAAATAATTGTAACAACCTTTTGGAATGTATATGCCTAATAAACAATCCTACAAATTAAAGTTTATAGTTACAGTAAATGCCAAAATTTCTACACTACTTTCAGCCTACACAAGAATGTAGTAGGAACAGCTGGATAATTGTTCAGATCAGATAAACATTACAGAGAAAATTGGTGAATTTTGATTTTAAGTAGCAGGATATGAACTGGCCAATGTAACTTTAACAATAAACTTCATTTTAATAGTAAAACTCACATTTCTGAATTAGAAAGAACTAGGGAGCTTTTCAGGGTCTAAACATTGGGTTTTTACTTCTGTAACACAGAGGCTTGTGACTTATGTTAGGTTCCCATATAACTACAGTCTTTGGTTCAGAATAGAAAGTTAAGTGTGCAGAAGACAACAGCCTGTAGAAAGAAGTATCATTTTGTCTTTTTAATATAGCATATGAGACACACAAACTGTCAGAGTTGCAGAAATGTTTAAAAGAAGTCACTGTCACACTGGACTGAATTCCACCTAAAAAGTGCTTGTGCACTTTAAAGTGCTGAGATCAAAAGGATCAATTAGTGAACAGAATTTTTAAATTTATTCCTTTAATTTTCCAAGAATATTGTGACACTGGTAGATAAAGACATAAGAAGTATCAGTCACTTCAGGACAAGTGCACTGCCTTCAGTTTCTTTCTTATTAGCAATTATTGACATACTGATGCTATCCATTAGTGCTAGGTACATAGATTTACTGTCATTGGTACATGCAGATAAAAGCAAAAGGCATCAATTATTTAAGTGCTTCCCCGGGTGTGTATTATTTTTCTCTTGTAAGAAGACACACTTCAGTCTCTATACAACCGAACAGCCTTTCATGCTCCCAGCATTTTGATTAGGAACGAGTGAGTCATAATGGCTCTGGTTCTTACCACAACCTCTCAGACTTCAGATAAACCTCTGAAGTCACGCAAAGGCCCTTAAAATCTCTCTTCACTTATTTTCCCCTCAGAAACTATATCATGAGAGAGTAACAGTGCAGAATATTTGTGAACAGGGTTATTCTTTTGCTATAGTCCTGGAAAATTCAGCTGTGCTGTGATATAGATTTTTATTGCCAAGAGTGGGCACTACAGTTCAAACACAGAGAATCTCATCCATACATCCTTTATCTTTTATTTAGTAAAATGTTGCTCAAATATGGAAGAGAGAGAATTGATTTCTCTTGCTGTGCCGCAGGCATACGGGGGCCCAGTACTCTTCCTCCCAAACTCTTATATTTATTTCTACAGAGGAAGGGAAAAAAACCTGTGAAGTGTGTTCTTGAACACCTCCTTAAATATCACCCCACATCAAATGAGAATTGTACATTTCAACATGTCCTAGAGACGTTATGGGCACCTGGCTAAAATGGGGTGTGCTTCTCAGGAAAGGGGTATCCCAGGAAACTACAGGCAGTACAGGTGTCTTACTAGACACACTATCCAGTCAGATTACACAGGGGTACATTTGGGCCTGCACTGAGAAGTTGGTTAGCAGTGCTGTTGATAATGGGTGAAAGGAAACAGAATTCAGCTCACTCTCCCATAGTCATGATGTCTCCGCAGGACTAACGGGAATCAGAAATTATACAAATGTACTTTTGTCACTAAAAGCAGGAAGGATGGCACAGCCAATGCACAGAGAGCAGATCTGTCTGGGGAAATTGCCCCATTTTTATGTCGTCCCTTTTGAATTAGAACCATGCTTTTCAAAATGGTTTTTAAAGTTGACCCAGGGGAAAGTGTTTAGCTTTTTGCTCTTTATGGCAGGAAGTGCCATTTTGCAGAATAAGGGCTCAATCCTGCAAATGCTTAGGCACTTGAGTAACTTTATTCATGAGTAGTCTTATTAAATTCATGCATTTGCAGGATCAGACCCTAACAATTGGCTCCATGCTCATATTATGTCAGCAAGGGCTATGCACAATATAAAATTAGTGCCCTCAATTTCCTGGGGTAAGGAGGAGGCTCTGAGCCTTATGTCTTGTGTTTGCCCAAACTGCCCCATACAGATCAGTGCTACCGATTAACTGGAATTAGCCAGCCCTCTCAGGATTGTTGGTCCTCTCAGGCGTGAATGTTAGCTTCCCAACCTCACTCAAAATAGCCTGTGCTTTGTGCAGCTCTGCCTCATGTATTGAGGTCTCTCAGCAAGTTTGCCAAGGCCAGGGTCAGGTAAGGACATATAGAGAGCTCATACTCAGATGCTTGAAGATCTAGCCCCTGCAAAAGCCCCAGACAGTAATGCAAGAGCAACCTTGTAATCAATAAAAGGAAACCACCATAAACTTTTCAGCACTGGGGAAATATGCTCTGAGGACCAAATTCTCAGCTATTGTAAATGGGTGCAACTTTGCTGAAGTCAGTGGCACTGTGCCCCTTTACACCAACAGAAAATTTGGCCCTGAATGTTAAGTCCAGAGGAGACAGATGCCTTTGCTGGTTATCTGGAGCTTGTGTAACCCACACCCCACCTGGGTATGGTGTTCGGTCCTATCTAGTGGCAGCGAGTCCACTTAGAGAGCGAGAGAAAGCAATTAATGAGTCTGCTCTATGGCCTTAGCTAACAGTTGGCTTTTGGCTCATGCACTAACCTCCAGAGGTCCCCGATTTGATCCTGCCTGCCGATGACCTGGGTCTGTCAGTGTTACACTTGTACAATGCTACCCTGCAAGGCCTGCAAGTTCAGCATTGCAGTTGTCTAGTATACGGCAAACCATATTTCAAATCAGTCTGCACAAACAATGGCCACAGCTTAGAAATACTCCTAAAAGGGTAAGGTTAAGTATCAGCTAATAGCTAATGTATATCATGTAGTCCACTGATGCAAAGTTGCTCATATCAAAAAGGAACACAACTGTGTGGCAGGTGGACCAGTGGGTTCTGTTTCTGGTTTTGCTGCTGACCTGCTGTGTGCCTTTGGGGAAAATATTTCACCTTTCTGCACATCAGTCTCTGTAAAAGTGGATTAATGGATACTTGCCAGCTTTGCAAAACACTTTGAAAACTGCAAATGAAAACCATTGTGTGAGTGCTTCAGCACATGAGAGATGTCCACTGAGACCATTGTAGAATTATGTGCATCAGAAGAAGCACTAATGGCTGATTCCAGCAAATTGCTCTGCACCCTCAACACCTTCCATAATTCAGTAAGAGTTTTTGATGATGAATGCACCACAGAATCACTGGGCTAGGTGCAAGAATCATCTGGCAAAATTCTATGGCCTGTGCTATGCAGAAAATCAGATGATCATTCAAAAGTTTTCCAGTGGAATGTTATTCCATCAGAAAATGCTGGTTCAATGAAACCTGCTCTACTACTTAGATTGTAAGTTATTTGATGGTGTCTTTTTGTCCTGTGTTTTGTACAGTACCTAGCACAGTGGAGCCTGGTCCACAACTAAAGTTCCTAAATGCTCACACAATACAAATAAATAATAATAATGATCCTTTGTGGCCTTAAAAATCTATATGAATCATTATGATCAGGCCCACAGACATTGAGAAATAAATGTGAATCTAGAGTCCTGAGGAGTCTGTGTTTCACAGGAATATCATCAGAAGTAGATTTGTGGTAACAAGCGAGCCCTGCTGAGACACATGAATTAAAACATGTCAGAAACAGGCCTGAAAAGCCCTTTCTATGCATGAAGCATTTCAAGAGCACCCCATGATCCACAATATCAAAAGGAGCCAAAGGAACATAAAGAGTTAAAATGTACTGTGCAAAGAATCCACCTGCTACAGAAGGTCATTAAAATATAAACCTGGATTAAAACAGCTCTGGAGTGAGGCCTGATTGAAGATTTTAAAACATTGTGGTTTCAGAGATATGAGGCTGCAGTAGCCTAGTCATGGCTTCACCCCACTCCCACCCTCAGATCTTTTGGCTAGTGTTGAAACCTGAAAGCTTCCTAATCAATGCCAAAATTGCCGCAGTCTTGTTAAAGGGAGAGAGCCAGGGGGCTAAGATCTGCTCCCAGTTGCACCTGTGTAAATGCAGACTAATGCCAGAGAAAGCAGAATCTGCTCCTTCATCATCAAAGCCAAAGAAAATGAGAAGAGGGAAGTGAAACCTGTACCCAGTTATGCTCTGTTCGCCAGGTTTTGTCTATGCTGGGGGTTTGGTTTGTCCTAGTTCCAGCCATCGGTGTAGCTGCACCAATGCAAACCTCCAGTGCGTGTAGACAAGGTAAATCCCTAACAGTCACAGTTTGCTCTATCTCAGAGGTAAGAGCCACTTATGCAAATGGAAACTCACTGACTCACTTTGTAACCCTGGGCAAGTCGCTTATCCAAGTTATTTGCTCAGTGCTTCAGTTTGCTCGTATGTAAAGCAGTGATGATACTTCACCACCAGGTTTGTCAAGAGCTTTTATATTTAAGGATTGAAAACTCTGAACAAACAAAGTATGATTATTTCAATTCATTCACATAGTAGGTGTTATGAATGTAAATCCCTCCTCTATTAACACAGGGTAGAGCAGAGCTGTGTGAACCATTGCAACTTGTTTGCTTTTAAAATGTTTGTGATTTTTTTCCAGTGTACCTAAGTTTGCAGATGTTGCAGTTTGAAAGGTTTGGGTCCAAATGAATCTATTTCTTTCCATATTTGAATCTCCTTATAAATTCATGGGCTTGATTTGCCAAGCTCTGGGTTGGCTTTGGATTTGCATATGTTCACTCAGGTTCACAGATGGAATAAATATATTCAGTCACCACCTGTAATGCACATGCATGCACACACGCATGCGAAGCTTTTTGCATGCCTTGTTTGTGGGACTGTTTATGTCAGAACTTTCCCTTTAAACCTGTAACAGTGAACTAATGAGTCTAAAACACTTTCAGCTATCGAATGGGATTAATAATAATACATTAAGCTCTGTCTATGACAGACACAGAGGTAACTCCATGTCGCTCTGATACATTACATTTATTGGGTCATTCACGCACAAGCTGTCAAAAATGTTTCAAAATCTATAGGAAGAGTGACTATTATCATCCTCAGCTCCCACAGAATAATGACCTCAGGATCTGACTCCTAGATAGGAAAAGGTTCATCCTTGGGAGATAATCTTACTGTAGTCTGGTGTGGCAGAAGGTACCATGCAAAGAATTTTCTAGCATTGGTGAGTTTGTGCCCCTAAAGTTCATTTTGGGGATACATCAGTCTGATGTCAGAAGGGTAGCTATGTTAGTCTGTATCCACAAAAACAATGAGGAGTCCAGTGGCATCTTCAAGACTAACAGATTTATTTGGGCATAAGCTTTTGTGGGTAAAAAAACACTTCTTCAGATGCACGAAGAAGTGGTTTTTTACCTACAAAAGCTTATGCCCAAATAAATATGTTAGTCTTGAAGATGCCACTGGACTCCTCATTGTTTTCATCAGCCTGATAGCATCTGCAAGCCGAAAGACTCTTGCAGGGACTTGAAGGTGTCTTTGAAACTGGCTGTTCATGACTGTGGGTCCCAGTGAAGTCAGTGTCAAGCTCCCATTGACTTAAGGAGGAACAGAGTCAAGCCCAAGGAATGAGTTGCTGAAAAGAATGTTCACTGTGCTTTAGATTTCCTTGTGATGCCCTTATCAGCTGACCAACATCAGTAGGTTTCCACCATGAATGATGACCAGCAGTGACCACTAGGTGAAAATTAGCAAAATTACCAAACAGTATAGTTTCCACATTAGCTTCCCTCTAAGGGATAGCTCATTGAATAGCAAAGAAGTAAAACGGTTACGCCTATGCTGTTACAACAATTGCTTGGAGCGAGGTTGTAGGAGACACCACAGGGCAAAGTGGATGAAGAAAATGAAGAAACACTGGCAACCTTTGCAGGCCAGAAGCATCAGGACCCAGCAGCAATCCATGCAGCTCCTCACCACACGCTCTGATGAGAGAGAATAACCCTGCAGATCCTCAGCAACACACAAGTTATTTTAAAAAAAAATCTACTTCAGAACCCAACACTAGCAGATTAAAAAGCAGATTTGCTTGCAGTGCATTCGAGCTGCTGCCTGTAGAGTGTACTGAGCTGAATAAGTTATCCCAGCAAGAGTCTCTCCTTCCTTTCCAGCACAGAGAGATTCACACAAAGTACAGGTTTTACCCAAAAGTTAAGCCCTTGTTAATCACTGATATGATTGAGGAAAAAATGATACCCCAGCTAATCCACTGTTAGCCCAGGACTACTTACGTTATGAATTTATTTGAAAACTATTTTTAGTGACCATATGCTGTTTAGACCAAGGTTCTCAGAATGATTTCACACTCTCTTTTTTAAATGCTTTTTCAACTTTCCTAAATCATTCCAGTGAAGCCTCCGTGACAGATATCTAGCTGTAAATAGATATATGGGCCTGGACTCACAGGCTCAGATCCCTAGATGGTCAGCTCAGTCATTCCTCTCAAGGAGGATTCAGTGAGTTCCATGCAGTTCTGTGTGTGGTCTTCCTGATGGTAGTTTAACAACCACGATTCTTTCTTGTGTGGGAACTTTAAAGTGCTTGTGGCACTTAGCCCAATGCACAGGCGCTGACTTCTCCTCTGCCTGGTGGGTGCTCAATTCTGCCCCCACTCCTGGCCCCAGCCCTGCACCTCCCTTGCCCTGCCTCCATTCCACACCTTCCCTGAAGTCCGTGCCCTCATTCCACCCTCTTCCCCCAAGTCCCTGCCCCTGCCCCACCTCTTCTCCGTCTCCTTTTGAGTGCACCACGTCCCCACTTCTCCCCCTCCCTCCCGGAAAGTCCTAAGCAACTCCTAACAGCTGTTAGGCAGTGGGGAGAATGGGAGGAGCGGAGACACAGCATCCTCAGGCTGGGGAGGAGGCGAGGGGCAGAGAGCTTGGCTGCCAGTGGGTGCGGAGCACCTGCTAATTTTTCCCTGTGGGTGCTCCAGCCCTGGGGCACCTATCCCCCAATGGTAAGAGTGTATTTTATTCACATTAAGGGTGCAGGCACTTAATTCAAACGTGGTTAATGCTATGTGTGTTAGAAGTAGAAGGCTTGGAGAAACAGTTGTGAATGTGATCCTGAGGGGAAGCAGAGGAACAGAGTTTCTTGGGTCCAGAGCTCACTGGAGTGACAGAGTTGGGGCTTTCTGAGCAGCTCTTTGTTTGTGTGGGTGTTAGGGAAATAGGACTTTCTGTACATTTTTTGTAAAATAGGCAACACTTTTACAATTGTAGACTGATCCTAGGAGCATACAGTTTTCTGTCCCTGCACTCATGGCTTCACCACCCAGAACTGAAATATTAATAGGAGCAGGAAAATTTCCAAGTCCCTATCATTTGTTCCAATTAAATACATGTCTCATGTAGCTGGTATGACACTGCCAATCCTGCCAGACTATAGTAGAACCTCAGAGTTACAAACACCAGAGTTATGAACTGACTGGTCAACCACACACCTCATTTGCAACAGGAAATATGCAATCAAGCAGTAGCAGAGACAAACAAAAAAACGCAAATACAGTACTGTGTTAAATGTAAACTATTTTTTTTTAACAGGAAAGTTAAAAAGATTTGACAAGGTAAAGAAACTGTGTTTAAATTAAGATGATTAAAAGCAGCATTTTTCTTCTGCACAGTAAAGTTTCAAAGCTGTATTAAGTCAATGTTCAGTTGTAAACTTTTGAAAGAACAACCATAATGTTTTGTTCTGAGTTACGGACATTTCAGTGTTACAAACAACCTCCATTTCTGAGGTGTCTGGAGCTCTGAGGTTCTACTGTATGCCAAACAACTAGTGAGGTACCAAGTTATTACTATTACAGCAAGCTAAGGAAGTGTTATTGTTATCAGTGATCTGGGTATGAAATAAAAAAGCAGTTTATATTTTAAAACTAAAGTGCTTCCAGTGATGATATGAATGAGATGGTATGTTCCTGCAAGACTGATCTGTCATCTTCAACAGACTTTGGTACCTCCCAATCCAGAAGGAATTGTTTCCTACATTTACAATCAGTCCCAAAAGCGCAATTTAGGCATAACAGTTTGTGTGAGGGTATTGAACCCATGAGATGGCAGTGATTTTCTCCAGGGAACTGCTCCTGAAATGTTTGATCTATCTCAGTGTTGCCAAGTCTTGTGATTGTTGGTGTGTTGTTTTTTAAGCTCAGTAACTGGCATTGAGAGAGACTCCGCTTTCATTTGACCATCCTTCCAACATTTTAGTTCACATGGGGAAAGCTGTAAAATATGAACTGAGTGCACCCTAAGGCATCAAACCAGAAAGAGAACAAAAAGAACTCCAACTTAGAGCTGGGCAACGTTTTTCAGCTGAAACTCTTTGATTAAAAAATGCAGTTTCAGGGCAACCCAAACATTTTGTGTATTCAGACTGAATTCACAAAGTTGTTTGTCCAAAAAAAAAAATCTGGAAAAAAAATTTAAATATTTTGTTTCAACGTGAAATCTTTCAGTTCTTCAATTTTAAAGGGTTTTTCATTGAGAACTTAACTTCAGTTTAAAAACAAAAAAGTGACAAGCCCTCAGAAGCAAAATGAAACATCGGATTTTGGGTTGAATAAATATTTAGGTGGATCTCAAATTATTTTTTCCCTACTTTTTCAGTTCATTCAAAAATGCAAAATAATTCATGTGATTTTTTTTTGAATGCTTGGGATTGGCAATACTGCTGTCAAGCTGTCTGGAGTGGCTCAGGAGCATGAGTACCAACCAACCAACCTCAGGGCAGACTGTTAAGAAGCAGGGCACACATCCCCAAACCTGCTGTGAATTCTATACTCAGATTTCACTTACCAAGTATCAAGTGTAAATGCTCAGGAATTTTAACAGCCTAACTCTGGTGTCACAGACAGTCCCTTGGGTGCTCCAATCTATCTGGTCACCCAGATAAGCTTGTCTTTATGATAAATAGTCCCTTACACCAAAAATCACACCATCATTCAGGTTACTCTGAGTCCCAAAGGACCAGTCACTTACCCCAAGTCAATTGCACTTCAATTCTACACCAAAGATAACTCTCATAGCCAATCCAATAATGAACTAACTGAAGATTTATTAACAAAGAAAAAGACCTGAGTGTTATTTACAAGACTAAAGCAGGTAAATGTACACACACAAATGAGTTACAATCTTAGGTTCCAAAAAGTAATGGAGGCTGCTGTAGTATGTAAGTTCTATATATCCTCTAGGGCTAACCCAGGCTAAGCAGCTAGGGATCTCTTGCTTATGCTTATGCTTTGAAATTTTGCCCTCCCAAAATCCAGGCAGTATAGTGCTCCAGTGTCTGCCTGTCAGAGTTTTTATTCTCTTCCCCGGAGTTCAAGCTGCTAGAATGAGTCCTCATGCATGTCTCCTCTTCATAGGGGGCTGGGGAAGAGACAATCAGCAACATCTAATGTCTTCTGATATTCCACAATAGCTTGTCTGGTGTCTATGGGCCTTCTTTTGTTGGGCAGGAAATACCTCTTGTGGCAAACTTGTATTCCACACTTGGTAATGCCTGTCTCATGACTAGGGGGGAGGGGGGTTTATGGTTTCAGAACAAACACTTAAATACTATCTTATAACATGGAAAACAGATATGTCAGATTAATGCATGCAGCAACTTACAAGCATTTCGTAAAGTCTAAATACATTTTTATAAATCTAGTACCTGCTTCACCAATATTAACACATAGGTGAGACAGGCTGTTTTCCAGCAGTGCATTTGTCAGTGTACAGTTGAGGCCTAGAGGCCTTTGCATGAGCTGGATCCTGGTCTGCCAGCATCACAACTGCTACCTATCTTCCATACCCATCAGTCTAATATCACATTTTTCCCTAGTAGGGTTTGGGAGTGAGGCTTGCCAAGAGGGTTCAGTGAGGTTTTTAGATATTTTAGTCAAAATGAGAAGAGGTGTGTGGGAAAGAGGGTGAGTAAGAGGTTAGGCTGAGAAAAACACACAAAGCCCAGGACTGGAGGGCTGGTGGAGATTTTTTTTATCTGATGAAAACTGCCTTTTTAAACACCCACCTACATTTTTGCAATAAATAAATAAAATCTGGTTTGAATCATTTTGTCAAAAAATTAGAAACTTCCAAGGAAATTTCTAATGAAATGAGAAATTTTCTTTTTGTTCAAAAATATTCACAGGAGAAAGAATTCCCAGTTTTTTCAACCAAACACTCAAATATTTGTGGGATGGGAAAACCATTTCCTGCCCCACTCTAGTTATGAGGCAGCACAGGCTGAAAAGCTAAGAGTTCATTTATTCCAGGAACCACTACAAAGACTGCCTTCCAAACATCAGTTCAGCACCACCTACCTAACCCACGAGCTAAATTGCCAGACCTCCTTAGCTCAAAACCCACTACTCTCCTGGGAAAGGAATCAAGGTGTGCAGCCTGGGACATAAATAGTGCTAAAGTTCCAGTGTGCCTGTTACAGAGAGACCTACCTCAAGAATACAGCAGGAGGGGAAGAGAAGCAGCTCTTTTCTCCCAGGAAAAACTACTCCTAAGGTAGGAAATAAGTCCAAGTTCTTATCTTGGCCCTGGTATGGGACCATAGCTCTAAGGCTTCTTCCCCATGGTACTGCCTTCTTCAGCCACCCAGCCAGGGTCCATCTCAGTACCGTCAGCTGCTGTCTTTTTCAGTAGCACTCCCTGGGCTCAGTCTGCAAACAGACCAGCAGGGCCCCATCTCGGGACCCTCGCTGGGTCTGGCCAGGTCTTGGACTCAGTCCCCTGGGCTCAGCCTGCCCGCACTGACCTTTTCATGGTCCTGCTGCTACTCTATCCAGCTAACCAGGCACCTGGTCTTTGGCAGCCTTCCCTGAGCTCAGTTCTGCCTGGCGAGCTCTCTGCAGTGAGCTGCTCGTGACCTGCTGCTTATCTAGCCAGCCAGGTATCCAGTCCCCACTCATTAAGCTCCACACAGCAAGTGAAGGCTCTGTTCTGTTGCTTGCCTTTTATTTGGCCTTTCTGGCCCTTATTGGTTGCTCCAGCAGCCCCTCTGTTGGCCACTCTTCTGCAGCTACTCTAAGCTGCGTGGAGGACTTCTCGCTGCACTATTCGGGAACAGGGTGATGCAGAGCCACAAGGCTTTCAGCTGGGGCCCTCCGGACATAGTCCACCCTACCACACACATCTATTGCATAGTTAACTGGACCAGGGAGAGGAAAGAACAGGTTTCCTTTCTGATACTTACTTGTGATGCTCTTGGTAGAGTCCTATCCTAAATCCCATGAGAGAATTCAACATCCTATCAATTTTGTTTCCCAAGTTTTTTTACCTACAGAGCAGCATAGGCGAATATAAGAAGCTTGTATCTGGGATTGTAAAGACTGATGCATACCTATATGGGCATCATTTTTGTACTTGGGTACTAATCTCTGTAATGATGTTTTTAATTGTGGAACATTATTGAACCACTAGATGTCTCAGTGTGCTATACAGATTTCCAGATGGGGTGTGGTCCATGGTAAACAAGAGAGATCAAATGGGAACTCAAGTTATGTGCAAGACTGTTTGTGTCTATAATTTGTAGTTGCTTTCTTTTATAAATGTCTCCTGTTTAAAAAGGAATGTGATTCCATATATCATGCAATCACTATGCCCTCCAGGCCCTGCTAACTGCTGGCAGGATGGATCATTACTCTCTATTTTTGCTTTGCAAATCTGATTAACTGCAGCACTATTAATTTAATGTCCAAACTCAGTTGGGCTATGAGGACTAGCTATTTGATCACCTCTTTTTAATACAGTCGTTTAGGAGGGACCATCTTTTGGCTGTACAAGGAGAAGATGAAATACTTTTAGGCTACTCAACACATCACAAATTATGACTTTTGCATATTACTAGTTGGTCACACGTCAGAATTTGCGTAGGTGAATGTTTGAGCATTCAGGCTTAACATTTGCTTGTCATGAATATTTGTGATGATAAATTGTGTGTGTCTGTTCATGGAAAGCAAACACAAAAAGTAGTTTTTCACTTTGAGTGAAGATCAGGAGAAATTTTTTGTCTTCTACTATTGCTCAGCTCTAATAAGGAATAATGTTTCCCTAATTGTATATAATAAATGTATAATTCTATCAAGGGATCTAGTGACAACCCAAAACCAGAAAAGTAAAATGTGAGCAGTTTGTTCGTGTTACTAGAAGCCCAAACAGAATTACAGCCTTTAATTATGTGCAGTTGAAATATCTTATTTGATGTAATTGAGACGGACAATCTCATTACACCAAAGTTCAACCCCATTCAAACACGGGTTCAAAAGTACAGCTGGAATAGTACTGGATTTATTTTCCTCTTAGGAGAAAGGATCTGGAAAAAGGAGCAGAGAAAAAATGAAAGAAACAAATAAATGCAGTACATGGAGGTCACACATTTGTGTAGGTTAGCACGGGGAAGGAGGAAGAAGGGTGGGGAAGAATGCAATGAGGCAAGACTTAAATCCCAAATACATGGCACAGGGTTCCTGTCTACTACAAAAACATGTTCCTGGGTTGTTTTTTTTTAAAGAAAACTGAATCACACTTGAAAAAAAAACCATTGCTTCTCTTCATCACTGGTGTAACTTCACTGGATTCACTGGAATTATTTCAGACATGAATTTGGCTCTATTCATTTAAATCACAGGATCCAGTTTATTTATTTTTTAATTAACCTGTTTTGTAATCCCAAAAAATAACCTGAGAAGCTTGCATAACCTCCAACTCTACTGAGCTTGTCCATTCCTATATATAAACCATGAATACATAATTCCTCTCTCATTTGATGGCTTGCTCCTGCTTCTGTTGAAGTTAGTGGTCCAGATTGAGGGCTGCGTTTTGGACCATTTACTCTGCTCTGTGGTGTAAAGGTGCTGGAAAGTAGCTAGCTCTCTCCACCTGAGAATTCTTTCAGCGCAGGAGAGTTCCCTACTACATGGTGTACCCATAGGGCCAGCAAAACTTCTTTATGTTGCCCCTGTCATGCCTGGGAGTCAGAAGAGATACATATGGGAGCACAATAAACCCTGACTGGCAGCATCATTAAATCTATGGATCAATATAACACCCAGTGCTCTCACGATTCTTAGCTACTGGACAATTCTTTGGAAATCACAGCAGCTTGGCTGTAAGTTAGAGCAGTCTCTGAAGCCTGGAGATACAAAAGCAGCACCCTTGTCTCCTCCCATAGAGTCTATGATGCTCCTTCTGGGAGGCATAGCTTGGAACTGGGGGCAACATCCATATTTCTATTCTCTCCAGTGTCTGCTACCACCTCTGTACCTCTAGTCCTCACTCGCTTCTAATATCAATATTTCCTTCTCTCTTTTTAACGACATGCATCCGACGAAGTGGGTGTTCATCCACGAAAGCTCATGCTCCAATACGTCTGTTAGTCTATAAGGTGCCACAGGACTCTTTGCTGCTTTAACTCCATGTGTTTCTAGTTTTTAGCTCTTCCCTTGTTCTCCCACCTCCCCAACTGGAGAGTATGCATATTAAAATGATCTTCATTTAAAACAGTGTGTAAGATTGTTGTTTTTCCTCTGCAATATACATGTGATTTTATTGGCACTTAGTTATTAGGTATAATGATACTAAACTAATACTACCATGTAGGTTAAGCTCTAAAATTTGAAGTTGTGACAGAAAAGTAATGAATAAGAAAGAAAGAAAAAAGGAGTTGAGATTATGTATTTATTTATCTAGCTGCATTTTCTAAAGGGTTTATCACCATAATGTTCAGACACTATTTACAAAACACATTTGTGATCGTGTCTCCACAGACTTTTTCTTTAATTTCAGTTAAAGCTAGACTTTTTTTGCTTGGGATTTAAACACCTTCCTGAAATATCTGTGATCTAAATATTACACTATTTAGTTCATGCATCAGAACTGGAAAATAAAACTGACTCTAAACCAATGAAATTGACTAGTCAATTTTCATTGCTTAAACCAGTGGTTCTCAACCTTTCCAGACTACTGTACCACTTCCAGGAGTCTGCTTTGTCTTGCATACCCCAAGTTTCACTTCACTTAAAAACTACTTGCTGACAAAATCAGACATAAAAATACAAAAGTGTCACAGCACACTATTGCTGAAAAATTGATTGCTTTCTCATTTTTAGCATATAATTATAAAATAAATTGATTTGAATATAAATATTGTACTTACATTTCAGTGTGATACTTGGTCCTGTTTTTCACTTCTCAGCTTTGTCTGGAGCCTGAGCCTCAGGCAGCAGGATTGAAACATATAACTTAGCTTCGCAGGACCCTGCATGGCATGGAACCCCAGGCATTTGCCCTGCTTGCCATCTCCTAATGCCAGCCCTGCACTTGTGACCCCACCAAACCTGTCCTGTGACACCCCCCCGCACCCCCGGAGGGCTGCAATCTGCAGGTTGAGAAGCACTGATCTAGATGAGTTGAGTACCCCTGGAAGTCCTGTGAGAACTCCGAGGGGTACACATTCCCTGGTTGAGAATCACTGAGCGAAACACAGAAAGCTAACCACCAGCATACATCATGGGAAAGTAATTAATGTTCACATTTCTTTCAGTTTTAATGTGGAGTTATCAAGGAAATTTATTTTTTAACACAATTTTTAACCTGACAGTGTCCCTTTAAAATCCCCTATGTAAGCCTATTACAAGCTTCTGTGTATTATTAGACTGATTATAATTAGCAAATATTAGTGGAGCTGCACAGTTCTAAGACATTTATTCTGTTCCATTTATCCTTCCTTTCTCAATTTCTTTCCTAACATAAACCCAGCACAGCTCAGATCCTTTCACACATCAGCCGTTCTGCTAGACAAGTGATGAAAAGGGAGAAGGACAAAAAGAAATGTAAAATTAACCGTCAGGAGCAGCTGATGAGTCAAGAGGCTCTTGGGTTAAGTCCCTCACCAGTGTCATTGCTTGCAGCAGTGCCAATGGCATTAGTGACACTAAGTCACTTATCTCCAATATAAAAATGATTCAGAATCATTTTATAGCCATAGGCTTTAGTCACTGTAAATCTTCTTCCTTCTCTCTTTCCTCCCCTGCTCTTTTGTTTGCCATCCCTTGCCATCGCATGCCATGTATAAATTAGATTATAAATCATGTGGAGGAGGGGCATTTGTATATGAAGTTCCTTGCACACCAGTGCTACTGTAGAAATAATAATTCCTGAAGGCCTCACTTTGGTTGTATGTTTTATTGAGTCCTTGTTTGGACAAAACCCAATAAAATCAAAGAAAGTTTTACCTAAATAAGGACTAGGCTCCAGATTTTTAAAGTTGTTTAGGCGTTGCTCTGCTCAACAGTTTCAAGGCCTGAGTGACACAGCTGGGGTGTGAATCTCATCGCACTAGCATGCTGCACACTAATTGGCCACATGGATCCTGCTAACGTGCATTAACAGTGCCATAGTGTGCTTTGGTGTATTGCTGTTTCAACAGGAGACCAAAGCACACTATGAAACACTTACTGCAAGGTAGCAGAGTCCACATGGCCTGATAATGCACCGTTTCCTAGATCCCTGGAGATTTACACCCCAGCTTGCCATGCGCTAACTCTGTAGAGACCTGCCCTTAGACACCTATGTCGCATTGATGAGCCTGGTGTAACAACCTGAACAGAACAGAACAGAAGTGAAAGTCAGTGGGCCTTAGGCTCCTAAGTCACTTGAAAATGAGATTTAGGCTTCTAAGTCACTTAGTCCTTGCAACACTGAGCAGAGCAATGCCGGTACCTTTAAAAATCTGAGTGAAAACTGAGTAAGGAGTTCATGATTTAGGTCAGCAATTTTAAGAAAAAACAGGGTAGTCTTTATGGGGCAACTCCCACTCTCTCCTGTGGCTGTGGAAGAATATAAGTGGTGCAGTTCCATTAGCTAGTGCGGGACAGGAATTGGGAAGCCCCTCCGCCACCTCCACAATTCATTTAGCACAGAGGTTTTCAAACTGCGGGCATGAAAAAAGTCACCTTCAGAATCTGGTGGAGGCTAGGAGCCACCCGATCTGGCTGGGCCACTGACTCTCTGCACTGTGGGAGCTGGGGTGCTGGCTGGCAGCTCGGCATCCCTCTCTGCTGTGCTCCCTGAGCCAGGCCACCTCTGCCCAGCCAGACTCTTGTCTCTCCCTCGAAGGAGCCTGGCATGAGCCGGGGACCCCCCTGGAGCCAGCTCTGGCCTACAGAGCCTAGCTGCCATGAGAAGCTCCCTGATGTGCTCGCTCACTGCTGCCTTGGAGCTCCTGGCTCTGCTGCCGCTTGATAACCCAGAGGTTATGAATGAGGTGGTCACGTGGTTCCTTCCCCCCCACCCCACAACCTTGACAGTGTGCCTCCCCACCATCAAGAGTTATGTGTCATGTCTCTCCACCACCACTGTATTCTGCTGTGGCTGAGCCAGGCCTCCCCACCACACAATGGGGATTGAAGAACAGGGGAAGGGATGGTGACAGGACTAGACTAGGACTTGGAATGAGATGATTTCCTTCTCTGTGAAATGCAAAAATGCCGGAGTGCTTTGTGATTTCTTGTGAAATGATTGGTAAGAGTGGCATTGGGAAGCCATATAGGAATGTAACCTCTGGCAATCTATGGTAGCCCTCAGCTTGTTCCATAGATCACATAGGAGAAAGAATGTTGATGGTTTGCCAAGCGTCAGACTGCTTGAGGTGGTTAAGGTTTTTATGGTCTGAGTGCCACCCACAGAAGCTGGATGTTCTGAATGCATTTGCAAGGACAGATAATAACAGGAAACCAGCATGATTTAAAGGCCACTGTTTTTCTTGGTCTGGAAAGAGGTAGCTCCAGGAGGTTCAATCATTCACCTAATTAAAGCGTTTTTAAGAACTATCCAAGAAGAATGTCACATAAAGTTCAAAATCAAAGTCTGTAGGGATTGTTTCTGGAACAGAGGAATGAAGATCAATGTTTAACTGAGATCTAAAGCCAATAAACAGGAGTTAGGGGTCCGATTCACTGATGTTTTCTATTCATTTTACTAGACTGTATCTTTTGCCCCGTAGTCCCCCTCCTTAAGAATATACACCACCTTACTACTCTCTGATGTGAATCCCAGAATACGTTTCCTCCAGAGATGTTGTCTGCTAGCGATTCAGCAATCCTGGTGTTACTTTCAAGAGCAACTAAAATAATACAGTAAAATAAAAGGTACCAAATAGTGAAAGTACCTGATGCAATGCAAAGATCGGTAGGCACTTCATTTTCAGGAATTCTCAAATAGGCGGGGGGGTGGGTTCCCTAGGATATCAGTGTTAAAATAATTTAATTAATTAATAAGTGATTTGGCGCTTGTGATGGGTGCCAGACTGGCAATACCAGGGACTGGGCTCTTCTGTTGAATCACAAACCCCTCACTGTGCAGTACAGCTGCATTATTTACTGCCTTCTGCAGCCACAAGTTGTACAAGCTTCTTCACCACCATCCATCCGTGTGCCTCCAACTGAATCGCGAGTTACCATGTGCAGAAGTGAGCATACTTCATTCTCCATGCCCCTCAGGCTGTCAACAAGGGTGCTGGTTGCAGTTGATTCAGGAGGTAGTGCCTGTGCTATGTTAAGTGAGCTGCCCAGCAAAGACTGCAATGAGACCACCAGTTTATTTCAGATAGATTACCAAACAGCCACTTCCACTCGCCTTTGCTCATCACTGGACTAGTCTGGATCTGAACTGCCAATTTAGAGTCAAGACCTTAAAACATTGTGACAGTTTCATATACTCTGAGGTTAAACAACAACATAACTAACTGCACAATTTACATCATTAGGCTTGGCAGAATTTAATTTTTTAATATAATTGCAATGGATAATATCAATGCTTATTTTTAAGCATTTTTAAAATTTTTTTATCAAATTAAGTTTTCACAGTTGCAGGAAAATATGGAGAAGGGGGGTTAGAAAAGTATGTAATGACAGTAGGTGTTGAGATAAAGTTTTATAACCATTAAAGCACAAAATTTCAACAACACGTCAAAATATAAAGTAATTTTCCTTCAATCAATCTCTCATGTTCTCAAGCAGCATTTTTTTTTATTTTGCTTATCTGTAAATTTCAATTATTATGAATGGAATTTTTAGTCACTTTGTGTGTGTGTTTGGTGAAATCAACATTTACTCGGTGTCAAGTATCAGAGGGGTAGCCTTGTTAGTCTGGATCTGTAAAAGCAGCAAAGAGTCCTGTGGCACCTTATAGACTAACAGACGTATTGGAGCATGAGCTTTCATGGGTGAATACCCACTTCATCAGATGCATCTGACAAAGTGGGTATTCACCCACGAAAGCTCATGTTCCAACATGTCTATTAGTCTATAAGGTGCCACAGGAATCTTTGCTGCTTCAACATTTACTGACATTTACAGATAAAAATCTATTCTTTCCAAGCCTCTATATAACTCGCCCCTGGCCTTACCAAATTAGCTGGGCAGAAGAAGGGGAAGGAGGCACCACTGTTTCTAAGAAACACCTTTCTACCCACTGTTAGCTTTGTCCATTTTTCTTCCCTCAATCTGCTGGCTCAGCCATTCACTCAGGTCACTTTGCTGGGTACCCAAACACATTTTTCTTTCTTCCTTATGATACACTTTCCCTCTGATTCAGTGTGTAAATCTCACAAGTTATATGTATTCAAAGTGTTTAAAAAGATTATGTATAGAAATTTAATATTTATACATTATACATACAAAAGTTGGCTTCAATTTGAAAACCCCTAGGTACGCTCTACCTTGAATAGGGAATACATTTCCCCGGAATACCTCTTGTGACATCTGCTCTGCCATCTCTTTACTCTCTGCTGCTCCCCTACATCTGTTGGCTCTGGCAGCTCTCCCACATCATTTCCTTATGGGTGTTCCCTGCTGCATAACTTGAGTTAAATGTGCTGTGTACAGGACCTATAGTGGTAAGAGAGTCTGTAGCCTGTTATCAGATATCTCAAAGTTGATGCAATAACAGTAAGATGATCAAAAAATGCCATCATGGCCAAACAGCAAAGTAAAAGGTGGCTAGAGGCAAAAAGGCATTGACTTTAAAATATGGATGTCAATTCCTTGTGAGGAAAATAGAAAGGAGTCAAATGTAAAAGTATAATAAGGCAAGAAAAGAAACTATGTTCAAGCCTCACAGAGTGGAGAAATTTTCCAAGAACAACTTATCACAGAAAAAAAAATTAACCCAGTAATGTCACCAGTGGCAGCGCCATGGTGCCATTACTACCACTATGTATAGCTGTATCCTCATGTTGCTTGAGCAAGTCAATTAGAGCTGACCAGGGGTAGTCCACGGTGCCCATTGACCAGCCTGAAAATACTCACATCAAGCCTGACCCAATACCCATTGAAGTCACCAGGAATCTTTCTATTGGGTCCATTGTGTAGAAAAGTGCTCGAGCTGTTCACCACATGACTTTCTTTTTTATGTTGTTGTTCCTAAAAACCCAAATTATCACCTATTGTCTCTCACGTTTTTGTGTGTGACCCAGTCTTGCGTGATCCATTCGTGAAGCGAATGTTGGACTGATTGAGCTGAAAAACTGCATTGTTACCTACTTCCATCACCTTTTCTGAAATGTGTTTCAGACATAATGTAATGTGGACACTACAAGAGGTACAGCAGCATAGCTACAGCACTGGAGCTAGGCCACTGTAGCAATATAGTGTAGGCACTTACTACAGAGACAGAAGGAGTTTTTTCATCATTGTAGTAAATCCACCCCCTCGAGAGGTGATAGCTAGGTCAACAGAAAAATTCTTCCATTGACCAAGCTGTGTCTACAGCGAGAGTTAGTTCAACCTAACACATCGCACAGGACATGAATTTTTCACAGACCCAAGTGATGCAGCTAGGTCAACCTAAGTTAGTCCAAGTCATAGTCTAGAGATGGTGCCTTGGCTGTTAGGCGTGTTAGTAACAGCACCAAGCCAAAGTCAGGAATACAACAAGGCAGAAACATTTGTTGCAAAAAAAAAAAATCTCAGAAGAGAACAAAAAATCTATATGTCACATAAATTTAGCAGCATTTCAAATATGTGCCTTTGAAATGAATCAGCCATAACACTTAAAAATCAAATATCTTTTGAGGGATATATTCCATTCCACCTTAGATGTGGTCAGTGTTAGTGCTTCTCAAAAGATTTGAAAAGGAGACAAAATATTTGATTTGTCCTCCCCAGTTGCTAAAAAATATATATCTGTTATTTCCTTCTGCTTACTTAGTGTATGAGAGTCAAGGCTCATGATTCTTGTTGTGCTTGCTGACTGCTGGAAGCTAGCAGCTTTTCTCTCTAAGCTTGGAACTGTGTATGCCCAGCTCTTGAGAGGCAACATAAATAAATCAAAAGTTAGCTGATGTTGCCTCATTACTGTGAGATATGTAGTCTGAGCATGTACAGTATGGATAACAGATGTGCTGTGGATCAGAAAATATTTTTGGAAACTTTCACAAATGGGAAGACAAATATGTCAGTTTTTATCACCTTCCTTCCATGAGCGCATTTAAGATTACACCATACACTCACTAATAAGAGCGCTACCTCTCTCTTTAATATTCAGAGGTAAAGATGGCTTTTTTGGAAGACAGATTGTATCTAGAGGGAAAAATCCTAAACATATGGTAAAAAATAGTATTTTGTTGCAAAACAAACAACAGCAACAAAAGCAATCTGGTTAAGTGACCCTTTTAAAATGAAGAGACTAAATATTCTAAAACAAAATATCCCCATCATAAAGGACTTTCATTACTATTCACAAATTATCTTACCAAACCTTAAATATCTTGAAAAAATAACTCGGCAGCGGCAAATGTTAAAGACAGCCATATTTACACAGTTTCTAGAGAGTATCTGCATCAGAAGATAAAAGATGTCAAACATGAGATCCTATTATAAGCAATGGAAAGAGTCATTAATCACAGTATCGCAGACACATTCCCTCTGGAGACTACAGTAATAGACACAATGAGTTGCTACTGATGTTTAAAATCCTGTTACCCATGTTCTCTTTAGTTTGAGATCAGTCCACAGCTCTCAATTCCCTGCATGAAGATATCTCTCAGATTTCTGCATGAGCCTGCATAAGAATGCATGCTGCTGTAGCCAAGGCGATTCTCCATACTTTCTTCATGTTTCTTAAAGATAATGAGCCAAATTCTGCTCTCAGCTAGGAGCTGTACAATGCTGTTCCAGCCATTGGTGTTCCCCAGTGTAAGGGCCTCACCCAGTGTAACAGGGTTTCAATTTTGGCCAATCTGTGTTTTGTACTTCATTTAGCAAAAGGAACTTGAATATATAGATACTGCTCGGTTTTCTCAGTTAAACTAAGTAATATGTTTTGATTTTCCCTTTTGCTTGAGTTGCAATGATTATACAGAATCATTTGCACAAGGTATCAAAGCACCACCATTACCCATCACACTGTTCTAACCATTGGTAATAAATCTACAGAACTCTCTTACCAAATATAAATATATACATAAATAATGATTTCAGAAAGATGCTAATATTATGACAGCTAATGAAAAAAATCAAACAGAATCCATTTCAGTTTCAGTCTATCTTAATGTGCATCTATAAGCTAATGCAATATATTCCTATAACAACCGCTTGCATGACAAGACTATCACAGATGGGTCCAATTTCATTTTCTCCCACAGCACAGTAATTTACAGAGCTGTGATTTAAGCTTTGGTCATCACCTCTGGTGAATATGTTTGGGGGAGGGGATATTGAATCGCACATGCAGTCCTTCTCTCCTTTGTGGAAATAGCTGTAAATAGAGTGTCCTAATATATTCAGCAAATGATAACATTCCGCATAGAAAAATGTTGAGAAAGAGTGGAGAGACATACACGTACTGGCTGAGAAATTAATGACCCAGGGAACAGATTGTTTAGAAAAGGGAACTTCATGGGCACTCCCCCACCTACAGCTTAATCACTAATCATTAGACTAATTTGATTCTTTTCAGCAGCTAAACCTATTTTTCTTTAGAGAAGAGATCTATGGGAAGTGCTATATAAGTGTCACTAAGTAGTCACAATAGAGGGAAGCTTAGCTCCCTTACCTGGGCATGCAGTGCACAAAATGCAGCAGAAACACCTTATTTTTGCTGTGCAATGGGACTAGAAAATGAGGAGCCTAAGTGGAGGTAGTCCACATCCCACTGCACACCATATTGGCTCTGAGCACCTGCATGGAGGAAGAGGGTGGATGGTGTGGAGGTGGAGAATGGGTGTGGTCAGCTAATCTATGCTTCCCATAATTCCCCTGGCCCCAAACCCTACATATGAAGAAGCTGCAAGTTACATTTGCTATACCTTCCTAGCCCCTCCTGATGTGTAACAGGGAGATTTCATCCCCCTGATCTCTGCATTGTTCTATTGGCAAAATCCTTTACTTGGGTCTTTGGGATCATGGCTGGGTTCAGTAACAGGAATCAGTAGATGTTTATTTTTATCATTATAGCCAATTGTTTGGAATTAATGGCCTTTGAGCCTTACATGATTCATGGCAGGGCATCACATTCACGTATCTAAATAAAGTGAAAATGTCCCCCTTGGCAGCACTTAACAACTTTCTCTATTACTTTGATATCTGATCACTTTGAACAGGAAGTGCTTATACGCATCAATGAAGCTTGTGTATAGCCTTCAACCATGGAAAAATGCTGAGATGGTGCAAAAAGTAAAACTTAGAATATGTCCTGTGGGGCATAGGATTCATTCCTAGTGCAGCTCCATTGACTGCAATGAGGTTGTACCAGGTACGAATCAGGAGAGAGTTGGCCCCATTATGCAATATTTACAGGGAGCAGAACAAAGCCATTTCAACTGTGCTGCCTTTGCATTATTACCAAGTAGATTTCACAGTAAAATTCATGTATGAAATTGATCATAAAATATATACAGGTCTAAATCTGTCTCACAGGGATGGCATACCAGGCACAGTATGTACCCATTCTGCAGCAGAAGAAATACATGCTAGAAACTGACATGCTTGCATTTCAATCCAGCACATCAACATAAAGCCCTTGAGATGTTGTTCTTACTGTGATTACAAGTAACAACCAGCAGGAGAATGGGGTGGGATGGGGAGCGGAAAGTGGGGAAACAAGAGAAAAATGTCTATTCACTTCATGGGATTCTTCTAAGTCATACATATGATGACTAAACAGAGGCAGCTCTAGACATTTTGCCAGCACGGGGGATCCGCTGGTCCCTCGGCTTCGATGGTCCACCGAAGCCGCGGGACCAGCGGACCCTCCGCAGGCAAGCTGCCGAAGGGAGCCTGCCTGCCGCCCTTGCGGTGACTGGCAGAGCGCCCCCCGTGGCTTGCCACCCCAGGCACGCGCTTGGAGCGCTGGTGCCTGGAGCCCCCCCTGTGACTAAAGACACTGATAAATAGTTCTTACTGTAAAGATCTCAGTGACAAATTGATTCCCATCTATATTTCTGCTGGCTGCCTCTATCTTTACCATATGGTATACCGTGATTGCTGTGTGATCATTTTATGCATGGTAAGATAAAAGATTCTGCTCTAGAGCCTGGTTGTGCAACCAATGTTCATGTGTGTTACTCACACAAATAGTTCCACTGATGCCAATACTAATATGCAGATTGCAGAGACAATTTCACTCTGAGGATTGGAAACTGAAGACAGAGAAATCAAAGATTATTTTCTTAAAGTTTTATATCCACGTATCATTTTCTGACTCACTTCACCTCATGTGGGACTGATTGGTTAGAAAAACCCACACTGCCATCGTTTTACCACGTTTACATGATTGCAGCCTTAGGTTACAGAAAGCAATACTCACTCCAACTGATTCCATTAATGCTGAAGTCACAGGCTTATACTTACTCAGTACTGATGGTTGAAAATGCTGCTTTATCAGAGGATTATGGCTAGGGCTCAGATGTTCAGTGTTTACTGGTGGGAATATTTCACAGTGAAATGGTATTAACATGGGGACCTTGCTTTATTTCTTATGCAAGATTCTCTCTTAAATCACATCTTTTCATGGAAAGGGAATAGAAAATTTCAAAAGACAATTGCTTCTACTACTGATTTTTATTGATTATATTAGGAACACAATACAAAGTATTATACAAACTTAAAAACCCATCACTGGAATAACTTATATCAGCCTATTACATTTTGTGGCATCGCTGTTATATAATGAATGATGACATAGTAATAAAGCATAAACAAACCACAAGAGAACTGAATTATAAGGCATAGCACATTTGTGAGTGTTTTATTCATTTACCCAAGACTGTTATAGTTTCTTTTTTCTATTCAGGAATCCTCTTGCTTTCCTGTTGGGTACTAGGAAAGTACTGTAGTATTTGTACTGTAGTATTTTGTGTGTTCTCAACACACTGACCATCATTAAGCATTATAAAGATATTTCAGTCGTCAGTGTTTTCTCCAAAGCAAAATCATTCCAATTCATTTCTGGCCTAACTACACTGATATTAATAGAGTGACCCCCAAAGATGAATTTAGCCTAGTGTTCCTTGGTGATGGCCAAGTGACATCTTTGCTTATAAACTATTTCACAATGGTCCTGATCTTTCTTTTCTTTTTCTTTTTCTGCATGGACTGACTCTTGTGCCAGCATGGAAACCCATTGAAATCAATGGGATGCTGAGGTCCACCCATGTGGAACAAATTCCAGAATTGAGGCCAATATTTCCAAACTGACATATACACACAAATGAAAGCACTAGAGTTTTTAGCATTAGATTACTGAATACAATGTGCCTGCTTCACCAGAGCACTGCTCCTATTTTATGTCAGTGTAACTATGAGTTATACTGGCATAAAACTGGAGTTATGCAGTGATGAACCAGGCCCAATGTATTTTTTTTGTCCCTATATCTATCTTTGAATGGGTGGCTATAATAACTGAAGCAGGTGTATGCGCTGTATTTTGCAATCCTCACCATCCCTACATGCCATCGATTTGGTTATTTGTTTATTTCAGTTGATAGAAAAAAGCCCTCCTCCTGATTATGCCAGGCTCGGCCATTTTAGTCTATGACAAATACATGCAGGACATCCAACAAAAGTCCTTCAAACTACAAATTGGTTTAGTACTGGAATTGTACTCTCCCTTTCCAGTAACCTTGCTAGCCTAAGCCAGTTCTTATGACATCACCTTAATGCTGTGGCTTAAAGGCAGCTTAATTAATTTAGTGTCTTTGTGTGTTCAGTCTGCTCTCATTGTAACCTTTACATAAATAAAAAGAAGATAAAGGGAGCCAGCAGTCTGTCTCATGCAAAGCTCTTTGAATACTGGAGATATTTCACCAGAAGCTTCTGAAGCATCTCTGACAAATATGAAATCCATTCCTGAAGAGCCAGTTCAGATGGATCACATTGGGGCTCCAGAATTTTGTGCAGGTCTCTACTTCTTAGCATTATTTTATTCTGCATCACTACTGACATGACAATTAGTCTGTACTTTATAACTATGCTTAAACTTTTGCCTAAATCTACCAAATTACTCCAGATCTTTGGTTTTATTGTAATGAAGCCTCTTTGTAAGGCAAGAGCTTGTTAGGGTTACTTTAACAATGTTTTCTTGCAGCCTGAATATTATATTATTGTATCATAAGACGGATTCCATGGCCATATTGGTATGTTTGAAATATGTATATGGAGTGGGTAGAAGAGTAGAGGGAAAAGGTTTAATGGCTTTTTTTAATCTTTTTGTCATTATGTTGAGCTCTGAGACCATAAACTCATTTCTCATAAGTATTCTCATTTCATGGTGAGCATTTTAGCTTGAACTGAAGGCAGAAGACAGCTTTCCTCTTCCTTTAGTATAATTAGAAAAGCTAGACAGGTGGCAATAAGTAAAGGGTTGTAAATCTAAACCAAGCTGTAATGCCATTAACAATTTAATTCAATTTAATAAGAAGAGATTGGTTTGGTTATTAGCTCAGTTTTGTGAACAAGCAAATTTTTGAGCAGTAAGAATAAAAGAAGTCAATCAGTCAGTCATAATGTTTGATGTTAAATGTATTTGATTTTCCTATTTAGTCAATTTGTAAATCTTCTTTATTTTATTCATTGGCTAACAAAAGAAATTCCCGTCCACAGATCTGATCCTGGAAGCCCAGAAGGACTGGTATTAATGCTGAGACTAATCTATGTAGATGAAATAGCTTTATTATTTTTTCCTGCAAATTGTACTTTGAGAGTTACATCTAGACAATGCACTCCAGAAACAGCAGCAGATTTAAGAAAAGAGAATGTGCAGTGTGCTGCATTTCCACCCAGCTCCCTGTAGGTGTCCCAGAAATACCAGATCTACCTTACCAGCAGGTTCTAATGGTGTCCAATATTAACTGTATTGTCTATGGGCCAAATCCTGAGAGGTGCTGAGTGCCCTCATTTAACTCAATGGGAGATGAGGGGGCTCATCATCACCTGGCATGTTTCAGTCCCATGAAAAGAGCACTTGTGAGGCAATTAGCCTCGCAGTGGCAAATAGCATTGCCTGAGTTATGCGTATATTGAGTGTAGCCTATGCTCACTGAGAGTAAATGAGAACACCAGCAACTTTATCACAACATTACACAGTATCTGACAGTTTAATAAAATGCAAGTAGTTGAGACAATCCAGGAAGCCACAATCCAATCCAGGTGATAAAGGTAAAATCTGGAGCTGATGGTGAGGAATTAATTTTGTTTTAAAAAACTGATGCTTAAGAGGAGTGATGTCAGCTTTATCAGTGCTCAAGGCCCAAATATGTGTAGTACTTTTAGGACAGGATCATATTATTGAAGATGGAAAAGATCTATTAGGCAATCAAAGCTCTTTCCTGGCATAGGGAGGATGTAGTTGCCCAACAGAAGGTCATATCAGACATTATGTTGATGTTAGTAAAGGTAATGGTGGTAGACACAACTCTGAAGATACCTGAAACCATGGCACCCCACTCGGAATTGACAGGATCTTTCAGGTGACAGCCACAGAGCTAAGAGGTCTCCTGGAAGATTTTGTCTTTAGTCTCAGAAGAGTCAGTCTCACAAGGCCCCTTTCTTAGGTAGCTATTACAGGGCATGAGTAGGTGGAGCTCATCAGTTCATGGGGAAGTACAGCCATCAGTGCATGGGACTAAAGCAGTGTGAATGCTTTTGAAAAAGCAGCCATTTTTGCTGTTTCACAAAAATTGGTGAGACAAAACATTTTGCATTAGTGAAAACCTAGGTCCATGCATTGCCTTCAATGTGCATCAGACACCTATTGTCAGGGGCGACTCCAGGCCCCAGCACGCCAAGCGTGTGCTTGGGGCAGCAAGCCACGGGGGGCGCTCTGCTGGCGCCACGGAGGCGGCAGGCAGGCTGCCTCCGACGGCTTGCCTGCGGGGGGTCCGCTGGTTCCGCAGCTTCGGTGGACCTCCCACAGTCTGCAGGAGGTCTGCCGAAGCCGCAGAACCAGCGGACCCTCCACAGGCAAACCGCCGGAGGCAGCCTGCCTGCTGTGCTTGGGGCGGCAAAATCTCTAGAGCCGCCCTTGCCTATTGTATTCAACAAGAAATCCATTCATAGGTCTTGGGTAACATAGGGTCCTTCCTTTGTGAAGAGCAAAGAAAAAATCAGTCACAAGTGAGGGGGAAATAAAGCACAGATCCAGTCTGTTCATGAAAATGGAAACGGTTCTGTCTCTAATCAGACACAGCAGGGCTAGAAGGGTAGACTGCAAGAGCTGAGTTTCTCAAACTTTTTCATTGTGTTGACCACATTTTAAGATGGAGATTTTTCTGGTGAACAGCTGAATCCTCTCCTCTATGACTGAACAACATCTTTGTACCAACTATAGTAGCAATTATCTACACAGAAAAGTGATGCTGGGGGCTTGTCTACACAGAGGTTAGTGTGCAGCAAATGTACTAAGCTGACCCACTCAAGGGCACTTTTAGCACGCAGTAAGAGTGCCCACTCAGGAGTTAGTGTGGAGCAGCAAGTGCACTGTAAAGTCACGCCCTAGCTTTCTGTGCATTAACATCCCCATGTAGAAAAGTCCTGGAGAAGTACGTAATATATATTTTAGATGTCTTTTAATGCAATGTAGCATTTGGAAATAAGGAGAAGGAGTGACCAGTTAGCATGCTGTGAAGCACCAACGCATACTCCCTGGACCATAGAGTGGATGTACTATTGCTCTCTGAAATGCAGCAGTTTTGCTTTTCAGTGACAAGTGCGAACCATTTTCTTTGTCTTTGGCTCTCACATGTTGAAGCCCTAAGCTGAATTCTGAGAGATCCAAAATCTCAATGTGAATCTCACTAGAAATTACTCAACTTTTACTGCTTTGGCACTGAAACCACACAAAAGTCAATTTCGCATACTTCTGACTCAAAGCCATAAATTGGCCCAGATTGACTTGTGAATTTTGCTAGCTTTTTGGCACACTTGGTCTGCGTTTTGCATTTGTAACAAAATGCCAAACCAGATGGGCTTTGCCCAGTTTTATTGCATTGCAAACATTCCACACGTCACTAAAGATGACCCATGTTTATAATCAATATGTAGGCAGCACTAGTAACTGGAGGCTTGCTGGTATAGCATACTTCTCATGTCTCTTTCATTCCAAGCCTGCATTCTCTATGCATCTAAAAGGACCTGTTGACATCAATTGGGTGTCCCATAGATTTTTTCTTGGTTGTTCAAGGAACAAAGAACCCAGCCCTTTACAGAAGCTCTATAAAACACATGGGAAGAAATTGCACTAATTACACTTTGCAAACAATAATTGTGTTTTTCAATGGTGAGTTGGAATGTCAGTTTAATAAGCATTTGATTTGCTGGTAATAAGTTCGCTAAGTGGCATTGAAACTGGGCCATGAGTTCCAGAGGTACTTCTATGGCAGAACCATAGAGAAAGATACTGAGCAAAAAGAGAGGGTCTTGAGAGGATAGAGGGAATGAAATGTTAAGGTACAAGTGAGTTTGAAATGATTTTAAAGCATGAATGCCTTGAAAAAACACCTACAGTACAAATAACCCATAGACCTGTCTGTGCAAACACAAGCATTAGCTTTAAAACCACTCTTTAGGAGGGTGAAGATATGTTACTTGTGGTAAATAAAATGGTCTATTGTGTAATAAAAGATAAATCTCTGTTTAGATGTAGTATTCCCGTGAGGAATGACTCTGTGAATCACTCTGTAGCACGTTTCATTGCTGACATTCTAATTGCAATGATGACCAACAGTTCTTACCAATTCTACTGGCTTTCTCATTGCCTAGCATGTGGAAGTGTTTACTTGCTAAGAAATCATGCCAAAACATTTGAGAAAATGGTGAGTATTATCCGCATACTATACAGCGTGAGGGTGGAAGGCAAACAAATCTGGGCAGTGAGAGGGGAAGAAGAAGATTGTAAATGTGGCTCTACATTGCTAGCCAAGTGGGAAAATGATTCAACAAACAGGGTACCTGATAGCAACAATTACGTGACTGCAGGCGTTACCTGTCAGAGGTGTATGGAAAGCAACGCAGCAGTCAGCGTGGGAAAGGCATTAGTGTATGGGAAAGGCGAGTCATGTTGCAGAAATGGACAAGTATGTAAAGGGCAGTGACATACCACAGCCAAATGACTCAGGCAAAATGCCCTGTGAGTCAGATTGACAGCTGGAATGTGGGGAAGGAGAACACACACACTCTCTCTCTCTCTCTCTCTCTCTCTCTCTCTCTCACTGTTGGGAAGAACTGTATTAAGTTCACCGCATGCAAACACTGTGATATTGGTGGCCACTCATTTAGCATCTGCTGGCCCCCTGCGTAGTTCTGTGTCTGTCTAGTACGTGCTGAGCTTCCCCCTCCTACAGGGTGATTCTGGAGCTCTTCCTGTCTCTTTTCATCTTCATTAAACAGATTAACAGACTGCTTATGTGCTAGGGGGTCACTGAGTTCCTGAGCTGTGCTTTACAGCTTGAACTGACTCACCTTAATATATACTTCTACTCCCTAACAGCTACATGTATGGAGTGAGGCAGATTGTACCCAGCTGGACTCGATCTCATTACCATCGCCCACATATCCCATTATCAGACAATGGTCCCTTAAATACATAATCGTCTTTGAGGCTGGGCCACACTGTGCTGTGCTTCTGTTCATCATAACAGAGGGCCTGTTCTGGTTCACCTGGGGTTGTACCAGGAGAAATGCATACTGTGTACCCTTCTGATCTGTTGCACAGTACGTGAATTAGGGGACCATTGATCCCTACACATTTAAGCTTTGCAAAAGCCACTGATTGATGTTATCTTCCAAAAGATTTGAGGAGAAGCGTGCTGATGGAAACTGGATTTTTATGGTCCCTTGTTTTGTCATACACACATTTACATACACACACTTTAAAGTCACAGTAAAAGAGTTGGAAAGAATTACCATACAAGAAATTTGGGGGAGGGGGTTTGGGCATAGATTAGAACTCACTGTCCTGGATTTTCATAGCCCAGGAACAGGCCAATCTGAATCCAGCAAAGCCTTACCCACGTGAGGGCTATTTGCATGACTGAGAACTACTATTTGCAGGATCAGGGCCTCCTGTAATACCCAGACAATGAAGAATAAGATGTTTCCTTATATCCACTCATTGGATCAAATTCATGAAACTCCATTGATGGAGATGAATTTAGCTGGTTACGTGCACTTAACCCCCAAGGTAGTGCATTCCTAAAGTGGCTGACATGATCCCTCAGTATAATTTGTGATTCAATTTGTAATGAATGAAAGGTACTTTGTGCATACAGTATGTGATGTTATACTTATTGTATGTATTCACGTATACCTTGGCCAGGTGTGTCTCTATACCTAGCTAAGTCTATATAGTCTCAAGATGTGAAATACTTGCTCCATTGAAGTCAAAGGGAACTTAGCCATTGAATTCAATGGGACCAGGATTTCCCCCCAAAAGCTTTGTTTCACTTGCATGTAAATCATAGGTGCCAACTTCCCCTCTTTTCCATGGGTGCTCAACCTCCACTCTGCCCCCAGCCCACCCCCACGCCACACCTTCCCTGCCCACATTCCAACCCCTTCCCGCAAGTCCCCACCCCAACTCTGTCCCCTCCCTCTCTCCATTCCAACCCCTTCCCCAAATCCCCACCTCAGCTCTGCCTCTTCTTTGCCTCCTCCCCTGAGTGCACTACGTTCCCGCTCCTCCCCCCCCTCCTGGAACATGCTAATACTGCCAAACAGCTGTTTGGCGGTGGCCCGACAGGAAGTGCTGGGAGGTAGGTGGAGGAGCGGGGACATGGCGCACTCAGGGGGGAAGGACGAGGTGAGGAGGGGGCAGAGGAGCTTGGCTGCTGGTGGGTGCAGAGCACCCACTAATTTTTCCCTGTGAGTGCTCCAGCTCCAGGGCACCCATGGAGTCAGCACCTCTGATGTAAATAATTTGCCTTAATTCACATGTGAAAGAAACTAAAAAAAAATCAGGTATTGTGTACATACTGTTTTGTTACTCTACTAGATTAGGGGAAATCCCTGTTTTAATCTGTACTTGTTTTGATTGAACAAATACAGCTATAGCAATAAGAAAGCTGTTACCTATGACACTAAGATCTTATTCACTTGCATGGAGTTCTTCCTCTTCTTAGTCCTAGAGTAAGTGGGCATAATTCCAGTAACTTCAGCCTACTTACATCACTTGAAATTTTGAGTGCAAAATTCATATATAATACTAAAATGTAAACATAAATCAATTAATAACTGGTCTGTATTTTTCTATTTTTATACTGGAACAAAGAGGCTGGGAAGTCTTTGAATAACATCATGTGTCCAAAACTAGAATATAAAGGGAGTTTTCCATAAATGCATGAATTCCAGAAGGTTGTCATTAACTCTGGTCTTAAAACAAATGGCCATAGCTAACTGTTAACAAAATAAGCAGCCATAATTGTAAGTAGAGTCTTAGCAGACAACTAGCCTATTACAGTGTTTACAAGACTAAGTCGATGCCCAGTTCTGTGCCATACCACCTAGCAGTAATTTTCACACCTATAGTTTTTAATGTTAGCCTTCGACATCTTTCTGCATTACTGCAAGTGGACTTGTAAAGCAATGATTATTATGCATCTGCATAACTACCTTGTCTCATAAATTATTTATCGACACACTGAAGTGTTTTAAGAAGTAGGGCAACACCAGAGAAATGTGAAATACAGACAGTGTTGTAAATGGGGGCGAGGAAGGGTACCAGCTTTTAAGAAGGGATTTCATTTGAATCTATCTGTGTATTTTTAATGTTCTCTTCCTTGAAGCACTTAGCTGCCAATGTTAAAGCACTGAATGTTTTTTTTCTCTTGAAATGATATGATTTCCAATATAATTTTATTCAGCACATAGATAATTTTTCAGACACTATACTTTCTCACCTAGAAAATTGGTTGCTATGTTGTTTCTACAACAAACACTAATTGCAAAGGATGAGATAAGCTACCTGTACAGAAGCACTACCCTTGATTACAACTGAGCTATAAGCCTGAATTGTTTTACATTAATTGGTAGCCCTGTGCCTGGAGTATTGTGATTCAGGCATAATGAAACACTAGAAAGGATGGGTGCCTCATAACATGATGGCCACCCATTTTCCCAGATCACTAAAGATAAAGCTTAGCAATTTTGTTTGAAATACAAAACCAGTACTTGATCAACTGAGTTGGCTAAAATGCAATCTGCAATATATAAACTGCATCAGAACTTTTTTTGCCTAAATTTTGCAATGTTTAATATAGCATCTAATGATCAAAAATGGACTTAGATAGAGAGACAGGTATCTCCACCAATTAACTCAAGGGAAAAGATTGTCAAAAAATATCAGAACTGACAGAGTGTTTTACATTTTGCTAAGAAAGATTGTCCCAGTCCTGTAATGGTTTGGGGGCATTTCTCAGCATATGCTGTGTTGTGTGCTCTTATCAATGAAAGATGTCTATGTTAAAGTGGATATGTTCTTATTTTTATTTTTATTTAAAATTTCTCAAATATAATTTACATTTATTTATGGGGGGGAAATCTCTTTACATAGTATGGGCCTAACTGGACACTTCTTTCTTGAGCTTCATTGCCCAAGAAAGGACTGAAGGATTTGGTCCAATCTGAAGTATTTAAAAAAACAAAAACAGCATTCCAATAGCTGAGAAAACATCATGTGAAAATCATTCCATAATATTCTGTTCATTAATTTTTTTGTACGTATAATATAAAATCCTACATGTGTGAACAGTCAGTAGTAATAAACAGTGACACTAAAGCACTCTGCTTCCACAAAAAGAGAGACCATCTTTACTTAACTTACCCTATTAGAATTCTATTTTCTGTTGTAGTCTATGCAGGCTTTTATATGTGCCTATCTTAGAGTCTCAGTCAACAGATGGACCTTGCACTGTGCCCTGAAGAGCATCAAATGTAACCATGTCAGGCCAAGATGGGAAGTGAATCCCAGACTGATGCTCACGCCATTGAAAATGTTTTTCTATGTGCCCCCAAGCATAGAGGCCTTGATCCTGCAAGGGTGCCTCTTTAGCATGGCATCCCATTGGCTTCAGCGGGACTCCCTGCTGATGTAAAGGTCAATACCAGTGCATCTGATGTCATGGTTGGGGCCTTACAGACCATCAGCTTGAGCATGTTACCTGCTCTGAACTCCTGAAATATATCAAAGGAGGAGAGGGAGGCCTTAAAATACACAGCAACTAAACCACAAGGGGAGAAGCTTTTAGTTCAGCAGATTTATTTTAAAGCCCCATGCTACAGCTCTTAATCAAGCACCGCGCCTATTGACCAGAAGGTCCCTGGTCCTGTTAGAATTTTTTCCTAATAACCTAAAAATATCCAGTAGATGTTGTTATTTTTGAATGAGCCCCTCTGTGCAGTAGGTTTTTAAAGATCTCTCTGTTGCCAGCTTTTGTTTTCAGAATCACAATGGGACATTTTAACAGGCCTATTAGGTAATGCACAACTTCTGGAACCAAGTTCACTGTCTTCAGTTCAGTATCCTCATGGTAGAGCTTGCCAAGGTTACAAATATTAGTTTTCCATAAATTCCATCAACCATAGTAAAACTGGTTTGTTTTGATTTGTTTCAGTTAGTCTCTGCTTCATATGAATTCACCTGAACTACCCCAGCATTGCTGTTCTATCCGGTCATTACCCTTTTTGTATTTATGTCTAGGCTACTTTAATTCATCTTTAAAATAATAATTTCTGAGTCAAATGGGGAATGGGTCATTCTAATATTGTTGGTCAGTTTTAGTTCTTTTGCAAGATATGTGAGCACCTTCCTTACTTAAGGTTGGGAAAAAAATTATATTGTCCCAAACAAATGAATATAGAAATATTATTTTTGTGAATCTCAGGGAATCTCATTTACATAAATGTAAGTATCATTAATGAACCTTTGAGAGGAACTGGAGGCTGTAATTCTGTGCATATAGATAGTTTATTTAGAGTACAAATAAATTGCCAGGATGAGCAGGTATTTCTAAGGAGGTAGCTTACATTCTGTCACATTGAGCATGAGAGATTTAATATGCACACACCCCTCCAAGACTATTTTTTCCTTAATAGTATATTAGTGATTTCCTATTTTCTTAAGTTTTTAGAATTCCTGTAACCACTATAAATATGTTCTAGTCCAAATAATACATTTTAGTTCCTTAAAATCCCAACATAAAAAACACAAAAGCAAACAAATTCATCTAAGGACTGAAATCTGTGTGGACCCTTCATCCTCAACACATATCCCGCCACAAAATAAATAAATAAACAAATAAATATAAGCTACAATGACATGAATTAATACTACAGGTCAGCCTATATTTCTTAGGGCTAAATCCTGACCCCTGTATAAAGAAAATGGGTTTTGCACAGGGGTTATCTGTATGGACTGGAATTATGGAGTCATAAAGTTAAAGGCTTGAAGGAACCACCAAATCATCTAGCCCAGCAGTTCTTAAACTGGATCAGGACCCCAAAGTGGGTCACAATCCCATTTTAATGGGGTAGTCAGGGCCAGCTTTAGATTTGCTGGGACCTGGGGCTGAAGCTGAAAAAGAATCCTGAGCCCTGCTGTCCAGGGCTGAAGCTGAAGCCCAAAGGGTTCAGCCTGGGGTGGTAGGGCTTGGGCTCTGGCCCACCCCCACTCAGGGTCATGTAGTAATTTTTCTTGGCAGAAAGGGGTTGTGGTGCAATGAAGTTTGGGTTCCTAGGGACAGAGTGATTGAGTGACCTCCTGTATCACAGACACCAACACCACTCAGCATACATGATCTAAATCCAACAACTGAAATTAGACTAAAGTATTACAGCCCATAGGAGACCTGTTTCAGGGCCTACAGCCCCAATAAAGTTGATTCATGGCTACTATTGGTGCTTCATGGCTATAATATTCTCTTAGTCCTCTGTACACTTCTCTACTGAGGGTTTGGCCAGTTCATTCCTATTTTCATGGATCCATTGGGCACTCTCCTGCCTACAGCATTTGCTTCTCCAGCACTGCTCAGGAAATGATCCTGTACCTGCCAGGAGATTAACTACAGGACGTGTTTTTTTTCTATCTTTAGATTCTATGGGCCAAACTGAACTCTGGGAGACCATCATTAAACTCTATGATGAATTTGTTCCCATGATTCTGATCACTTACAGTGTGACCTGAGGCAAATTACTTAACTTCCTGTGCCTTGGTTTCCCCATCCTTCTGTAAAATGAGGATAATTGCAGCAAGGACAGTTTAAACTGGACATTAGGAAAAGCTTCCTAACTGTCAGGGAGTTAAGCACTGGAATAAATTCCCTAGGGAGGTTGTGGAATCTCCTTCTTTGGAAATTTTTAAGAGCAAGTTAGACAAACATCTATCAGAGATGGTCTAGATAATGTTTAGTCCTGCCATGATTGAGGGGGACTGAACTAGAAGACCTCTCAAGATCCCTTCCAGTCCTATGATTCTATTAATAATGCCTAGTTCATAGGGATGAAGTGAGTCTTAATGTATTAATTAGCGTTAAAATGCTTTGATCTCTACAGATGAAAGGAGCTTTAGAAATGCAAAGTTTTATTTTCAATTATTATTTTCAGTTTACACTTGTTCCTTGCTTCACAGTGACACTTGTGGGCCAATGTTTTATTCCTGGATGCATGTGTGGCACTCATATCAGGTGAAATCAGTGGGAATTTTGCCACTGACTTTAATGAGGCCAGAGATTGACCCCTGGACTGGAAAAAGAGATGCTCATTAACAGGGCCGGCTCTAGCCATTTCGCCACCCCATGCCTGCGGATGCTCCACCGGAGCCGCGGGACCAGCAGACCCTCCGCAGGAATGCCTGCGGGAGGTCCACCGGAGTCTCCTGCCGCCCTCCCAGCAACTGGCAGAGCGCCCCCCACGGCATGCTGCCCCAAGCACACACTTGGCGTGGTGGGGCCTGGAGGCAGCCCTGCTCATTAAAATCCTCAGGTTATACAAACACCTGTCCGGGATGGCCTAGGTATACTTGGTCCTGCCTCAGCATGGGAGCTGGACTTGATGACCTTCCAAGGTCCCTTCCAGCTCTACATTTCTATGATACTATGCAGAATTTGTCCCTTTTGATTTCTGCTCCATCAGGCCTGATTCCTACAGCCATCCCTCAGTGAAAGACAGTGAGAGTTTTTCCTCTGTTAGGGTTACAGGAATTATCCCTGTTTCTTCACTCTTGTTTATAGCATTCTTCAGAGTAGAAGTTCTCTAAGCCCTCTCTTTTTCTCTGCTGTTCACTAATATACACTTGCACTAAATGCGCCTTTCATGAAATAGTGGTAACTGCACTTACAAAGAGGCTTTTATATTTGAAGGAAAAGGTTCTGGTAGTGCCATCAATCAATTAAAACTGTGACTCTGCAAGGATAATAGGCAGAAACGTGTTGACACTGTTTGCAGAGAATTTATCTATTACCCATATTGACGTAGTAAACAAGTAGTTCAACAGCAAAATTGATGAAAAGTACATTTGATTTTTACAATCCATTCTCAGGTAAAACTGTACCATAACTTGTAATTATCTGTACAGAAAAGAAGATGCAGAGTGTTATGTAAATAATTATAGGCTTTTTGACATTTATTCAGTTGTTTGATACTGCTTCTTTGAAAAAATTATAAACTGCTATGATATTTTCTCAGACAAGTATTGTATTTAATAGTTTGTACTGATTGGTCCTTCATCATTCCAGATATGGAATAAATAGATAAAACATCTTTAATTATTGAAATTCCAGTGGACATCTTACACCAAGATCATTGTCAATTATTTATTTGCATTGGCCAGAGAAAACATTTTTAAAGTTTAATGAAGCCAGCAGTGCTACACAGTTTTATGTTGCTGAGCAAATATACTGCTGGCCAGTATTTTTAAAGTAAAATAATACAGCATAATAATGTTTATGCCTGGGGGCTTTGTTATACCCTCTCACAGTATAATCCATGGGGAGTGGGATCAGAGAGTCCAGGACACTCTCCAGGGTCCAGCTCACTGAATTTCTTATGAAGAAGGAGGGGCTTGCAAACCAGTGAGGAAGAATGGGGGATAGATTCCAAACTCCAGATATCCAAAGGAGCCACAGGAAAGGAAGCTCCAACCTCTTCCAGCATTGAAAGATTTGTATATGAGAAGATAATGGAAAGATTGGAACAGTTTAGGTTAAAAGGGAGACATAACAGAAGTATTCAAAATAATGAATGGTACTGTACAGCATAGCTAGCTTGGGCACCTCTATTCTCAGAATACAATAACAAGAGGATATTGATTAACAGTCGATGGTATAATATTCAAAAATTCATAAAAGAAAAATATTCTTTCACATAACACATAAATGACCTGTGGAACTCCCAGCTACAGAATATTGCTGAAGCCAGAAGCTTAGCATGATTAAGAAAAAGATTAGATATTTATATGGATCCAAAGAACATCAATAGTTATAATAGATAGGATAATTTTTCTTAAAATAAAGAAGATAATTTTTCATGCTTCAAGGGATAAGCCAATTATGAATCAACAGAATTGGAGAGAAAATTAATCTGAGGGCAGGTTATTCCATAATTGTCTATTTTGGGGTTTCTTGCATCTTCCTCTGAAGCACCTACAGGCCTTAGGGTATTGGGCTAGCTGGACTATTGGTGTTGTCCAGTATGGCAGTTTTTGTTTATATGTTCCTGTGCAGTGAATCTGTCTGGTTGTATGGCTCTGAAAGGACTGTGCTGCTTTTGGCCACCATCCCTATACCTGGACCATATTCCAGTTCCATGGAAAAGGAGTCAGTGCGAAGTGAGAGTTAACATATGCTACTTCCTCCCACGTCTCTGAGGATTCACAAGTAAAATTAACAGCCTGCCGGTTTGGGAGGGGCACAAAGGGATAGAGTGGCTGGTCCCCGCTCCAATCCTGTCTGCCCAACTTATTCCTTCCTGATTTATGAAGCCCCAGTCATACAATTATCCTGAAGGGGGACAATATTCAGGCTTGAGGAGGAGTATAGTATGGATCCATTGCTGGCCTCTGCTTCCCTCTGACAGCATAAAGGAGTGGGAGTATGCAGCCCAATATCAGGTTATGTAGCCACTTTCTCTACCAATAAACACATTGGTGCAGAGCAGTAACAGGCTCTGTAATGCCTAATATTATCCACTACTTGTGCATATTTATTTTAAAAAGAGTATTATGTGTCCACTGGGAGTTAAGCTTTTCAGTGTTCCTTTTTCTACACTCTCTGAGTCATTTTCCCATAATTCCTAAGCTCACAATATTTTCCCATTGCCATAGTGACTGCTTGTGAAGAAGGCACAGCTGAGTAACTACAGGTTTTTACTGAACCCAAATTGCCCGTCGGACTGGACCTCAGCTTGTATCTGTGTTACATAGAACAATCAGTGTGAACCACATAGCCCATTATTTCGTCAGTCAGAACTGTAGCTGTCTCCCCACACAGAGAAAAATTTGCCACTTAGCTGTAAGAGCTAAAAAGCCACTAAACACTCCCAAATGCCTTATTCCCATCTCATTGAGCAGATCTGATCAGTGACTCCACAACTGAATATTAACAGAGGGACAGCTAGTATGAACTGGAGAGTTTTTAAAATGCCATTTTAATTAATACAATGTTTGCTTGGGTTTGTTTTTTTCTTCAGTTGCATTCCTAAAAATTGGAGATGGACCAAATCCCTGAATCTGAACACCTCTATATGTTTACATGGATAGCTGTCCTATCACTATAATGTGTTGAACTAGAACCGTGGGTCCAAACAGCCTTAACTTGATAAAAGAATTAGATTTGAACTTTCTGACTCAGGTCCATGAGTACTCCAAAGATGTCTAAGTCTTGTGAAGTTAAATTTAAACCGTAGGTAGGTTTAACTCACAGAGCTCTGACCCAAACTTGATTTTACTTTGACTACAGAGTACAGTTCATAAAGTGGAAATTTAATTATAGCCTTGAAGGTTAATAATTACTTTAATGCAATTATTATGGGATTGTAGCTTGATATCATAATTGGAATAAAGTGTCACTAGTTTCTGGGGTATAAGAGAAGAAAGTTTCTATGTAATGCTCTTGTCTGTACACAGAGTCTCCTTCAGAGAAATGCCTTTATGTATCATAGAAAGTACTGTTCTCGTATGACCAGATGATACAAATATACAAGAACGTTCTACTTCCATGTGCAGTGGCACTTTGTGATATTAAGCCAAATATAGTTTGATTTCAATTAAAAATAATTTTAAATATACTGCTGATGGGGAAAACGTCATACGTGTTACAATTAAGGAGCGCTGATCTTTCTTGAGATTTATATTTGTCTGATAAGCAATAAGCATATCCTTTCAAAGCAAAATATAATTGTGGGGAACCCCTCCCACCCAGATTTTGACCAGCTCTAAAATCCGGTGTGAGAAGAGAATCAGGCACAGAAACTATCATACTTGCTTCAAGAAATAAATATACTAAGGCCTGGTCTACATTAGGTGGGGGATCGATCTAAGATACGCAACTTCAGCTATGAGAATAGTGTAGCTGAAATCGACATATCTTAGATCGACTTAGATTGACTTACTTCGTGTCCTCGCATTGGGGGATTGACAGCCGCCGCTGCCCCATCGATTCCGGAGTCGTCGGGGAGCACATTGGGATATCGATTTATCGTGTCTAGACGAGATGCTATATATCAATCCCCAATAGATCAATCACTGCCTACCGATCCAGTGGGTAGTGTAGACATACCCTAAGAGTGGGTCCAGTTCTCAGCTGGTTTAAGTTGTTGTAAATCCATTGACTTCAGTGCAGCTTGCTGGTTTACACAAAATGAGCCTCTGGCCCAGTATTTGCACTTTTTAATATAAGTATACTGATGAGTAAGAATTAGAACATGTTTGAACTGGAAACAGATAGGTAGCCCTGCAGTCCATGACATGCAAGGCTCCCATTCAGTTATGACTCCATGAGTTTTGCTTGTGTAAATGTTACAGGATCAAGACCAGAAAAGAAACAACACTGCACAAAAAAAACCAGACTTTCTTGCCTTATCCACCATTGTGATTAAACTCTGTTTTGGAGCAACCAGCCTTGAGGGTAGTTCAGTCACCAGGCCGATTCAGCCCTCGGGTTCCAATTATTACCATTTGTAATGGTGGAGTGGTGTCCCCTCTCTGGGTATTTTTTAATTCCTACCTACTACTAACTAGATAAGAGGCATTTTGCCAAGGCCACTAGAAAATTGTTTTTTTCTTGCTACTGATACAAAGCAAGACCAAGAGAAGAAAGGTTCTCTCTCCCCCAGTACCAGTTCCCTGACTGGTAAAATCATCTCTTCCGTTGGACCACTAAAAGGTTATAATACACAAATGTTCAGGTCGAAAAGGGTGCCCTTAAGTTTTGTATATTAGAATGTAATTGTTGGTTTCCCATAGCTACATTGCTTTCTTTTAAAAATCAGTCACACTGCAATTGATGTCAAGGAGGATTTTGTTATTGTCTTAAATGGGGGCAAGATTAGACCTATTAATATTACAAGAGTGGATACTGGATTGTTCAGGGGGCTTTTAATCAGTATGGAGCTTTTTACCTTTATCTTACTGGTTTAAATTCAGCCCAACTCAGTAGTGACTGAGAATTGTTTTGCTGTTAATTCAAGTTAAATGACTTGATGGACTCAAGCCAGTTACAAGTGGGGTTTATTTCACACACTCACACAAATAAATTAAAAAACACATATGCAATTGACCCTGTTGTTGGCAATCTCCACAGCAAAGTAAAAGATTGAAGGAAGTGAGGTTGGTAACTTGCTGGATTGAGATAGGGGCGGTAATTTTATAAATAGGGGACAATATGGAAAAAAGTACAAGAAAGGGAGCAGGAGAAGGAAAATAATGGGGTGTCAAGACTTACATATATTTCCTAATATTTTACAGAAAGAAATAATCATAGATGAATGAAAGATAAAAGAAGCAACTTTTGACAAACCAAAAGAGGAAAACATGAAAGGCTAATTTGTGTCAGTACCTGCCACTGATTGGGTTGCACCAACAGGGTGGAAGTCTGGGCAGAATTTGGTCTAGAGAGGGAAACAACAATTTTCAGTAAGATTCAAGTATCCCTGATTTGCTCAGCCAACCTGAATGGAAACAGATATACTTGCTCTGCTTCTTGTCTGTCTAATTATATCATTTTCTACAAGGTCACACATTACGACAACTATAAATTATGACTCATATTTATTCTTTTCCAGAATAAAGCTTTATTTATTCATTATTCTTGGGTGGCAGCCAAGTGTAATTTAAAACAACAGGACTGTGAGAATGTCATTTAATACAGTGTTATAGTAGATGCCCACTTAGATACCTTATCTGGGAGGTAAATGGGAGATGAGGGAAAGTGGTACCATTTACTTGTTTGAAAAGGATTTATTGTTATTAATCAAGTGTGAGAAACTGATTTACACCTACATAGATATCTTTTGTTTTTCTGCTGAAATGATTGCTGAATAAGAAAATAGTTGTTTTTATCTTGTATTGTTTGAAATAAATCACACACTGAAGAACTAAGAAAGAGATAATGGTACAGATGGGTGCAAGCAGAAAAATCTGGATCCAAATTTCAAATATTGCCAAAGAAAGATTGGAGGGTATTTTGGTCAGGGCCCATTTCAAAATAATATAGATAACTGGTGACCATTATATAACTACCAATGTTATTTTTAATTATTTGTTTATACAGTACTATAAATGTTCATAGCATATACAGGCAAATAAAAATATGAGGTCAGCTTCTCAACTGAAGTTAATGGAGCCTTGCCAGTTTATACCATAAGAACATAAGAACTGCTGTACTGGGTCAGACCAAAGGTCCATCTAACCCAGTATCCTGTCTACCAACATTGGCCAATGCCAGGTGCCCCAGATTGAGTGAACCTAACAGGTAATGATCAAGTGATCTCTCTCCTGCCATCCATCTCCACCCTCTGACAAACAGAGGCTAAGGACACCATTCCTTACCCATCCTGGCTAATAGCCATTAATGGACTTAACCTCCATGAATTTATCCAGTTCAGCTGAGGATGTGATCCATGGTCCATGTCCCCAAGAGCTTACAGGCTAAGTGTCCCATTCTCACTTACATGGGAATAACTTCCATACAGGGATGAGTTTATGGAGTAAGACAAGAGGCTTGGTCCTAAATTTCTCACTCCCCTATAAAAATACTACAATATATTTAATTAGTCATTTTCATGGCCAAAGTGTGTTTACTTTATTTAATAAGAACTGATATTTAAACAGGATGTTTAACAGGAGGAAAGAATCATAAGAGTAAAAGCATTAATTCGAAAAGGATGTAGGTATTGGTATGATGCTGATCTAGCTGAATCTTAAAGCAAAATCTTAAACTAGAATCTACTTTAGTCATCCAGTGTCCCTTGGCAACCTTCAGCCCTTCATCAACCAGTGGACACTGCAGGGGGTTTGTGTTCTTATTTCTTTTGGCTCATGCCTGCATCTTCTTGTTTAATTGATGACACACATTCCACAATACTTATCTTTTGAAATTCAATCCACCTCTTTTTATTTATTTATTTATTGGGGCATGGGGAGGATTGGTTTTCGCACATCAAGAAGGATGAACCTTTTATTAATCCAGTCTTTTCTTGAATTATGGCTGCACAAGTGACAAAATCCTTTGCAAATTCCCTTCATTTTGTTATCGATAGCCATGATGTTGTCTTGCTTCTTATTTTCTTGTAGTTCGGTAGCGAAATGTCAAGTGATGAAACATTATGTTTAAGAGTTAAAATTCTCCATTGGACAATATTCTAAACAAAGAAATTACTTGTTAGCTGAGACATATGTATAATTATTTTCTATTCCTCTTTGTTTTAGTGGCTGGCTGGCAGGCAGGCATCAGAACCTAGGCAGTTTCTCAGTGCTTCATTCAGGGAGTGTCATTATTGCCCCTATTTTCCCCCCTGTGTCCATGACTCTCTTGAATGCCATCACCGAAGAAAAGAATGCTATGCGTGGCCTCCTCTGAGATGGATTAGTAATACCATGCAATGGGTGGCAGAGGAGTTTTAAGAGTAGGGCAGTTGCATTCTTTTCCAAAGACAGTGTATATGACCACTATATGGCCCTGCAGTCTGATCCATTATGCCCATACAAAGCCCTGTTGAGAGCAAGGGGGGCCTGGATGAATCCAGCCATTTATTTATTTGCTTATTTTATTCTATTTAGATTTATATAAAAGTAAAATAAAAAGAGGCACCTATCTAAGTTCTAGGCACCTCTGCCACAAATTACAAAAACAACAAAATTAAACAGCCTGTATTACACAGAACTGATGTGACTTAGGTTGCAGACTCTAATGTGTCCGCTCTTCATTGCCCACCTAAGGAACACTGTGGATAAATTTGGCCCCAAAGTAAATAGAACAGCTTAATTTAAAACTAAATGATATTTACCCACAAAAATGAAATCCATAATACTTGCTAAAATTAATTTAAGACAATGTTGAAATCGGAAAGCATTGCTCCCCATTGCATTTTCTCCAATCAACCAGGTGGGATGTTATCTGCTTTTTTCCAACCCCAGGTGGCTTTGGGGGTATAGTGTTATGAAGGCAGAAGAGGGCTGGGGTAGCAGAGGCAGTGCAAAAAAATAGGGCTTCTGTGCAAGTGGCCTTTGGCTCTGCCAGACATCAAGGGAATCTGTGTGTTCAGTGGGATGAACTCTCTGCCTGTTCCAGGGGATTCAACTTTTCAACCCCCTACCTCCCTATGGGACAAACCAGATCAGATTCCATAAGTGCAAATTCATGGAATTTCTAGTTCCCTAGGTAGGAATAATCTATGTGATAATAATATGACCCATACTCTTTCCTCCCATTTGTATATATAAATATTTATACAACATTTGACAGAAAAATACTAGAATGTTGTTGGTTACCAGCAGGAAAAATACTGAGCTAGGTTAGCATAGGCAAAATTGACTAGTTTTCAAGTATAATGGCTATAGTGCAGACTTCAAATAAATTATATTTTTCTATACTTTTTTTTTAGTCACATAATTAAGGTTTTGCTATCAATCTTTAAATAAAAGGCAAGCACAGCATGTATACATTTATCAAATGAAGTCTAGTAATTCTTCTCAGTTTGCTTCTCATAAGACATTAGCCATGATCTGTATCTATCAAATTCCATTTTCTATAGTTCCATAGGAATTAAAAAAAAAGCCATATACAGGCTCCTAATTTACAGTGATACAAGTTAGTAATTTAAACTCTTAACACAAATAGAGAAAGTGAAATAAAAGATACTGGATAGTTCTTATATACAGTTGGTAATAATAAACTAACATGGTATTTAATCTACTGCATACAGTTTGTGTGTGTGTATTATTTATGTGTCTGACTGCTAATTTAACCAAATGTGCAGCAGTTCCCTTGAGATGGTCCTATTTACCTTAATTGCATTATATCCTGATGAGAAAATTATTAAACGGTGATAAAGGAAAATGGAAGATTGTAGATATCAAATAGTATAATGCATAAATAAAATAATTCCTCTGCAGATTGAGTAATGTAGCAAATAGCGGTCAGGTCTGTTCTCTGTCCACAGACCCTGACGTTGTTTTGGTTTGGAGGTGAGTAACAGAAAGAGAGAGTACTATCTTGAAAAGCAGTTCAGAGACCGTATTTCTTCATTATTATCTCTTGCTTCTTCTATCTCCACATTCTTAGAAATTGCTACATTCAAAGTAAAATCTCATGCTAAACACTGAACAGAAAAATGTCTAGTATTAGTGCAGTATATGTTAAACTGAGAGTTTTTATTGTACATCAATGGCCACATTATGGTGCCTTTATTTAAATGTCTACTGTTATTTTAGATTTGTTTATTCTAGAGTGTGTATATATGTTTTTAGATATGGATACAAAAATGATATGCAGCTATGACCTGCCCCACCAATTCAAGCATTTTAAAGATAACTTGCCAAATTCTTCTCTAAATTACACCAAAGAATCCCATTGAGTTAAGTGGGTTTACAGCAGTGTAATTGAGCAGAACTCGTCTATTGGCCCTACGCATTTATTTGCTTGTAAAATCAAGATAAAAACATATAGAAATGGCCTGCTGATCATAACAGGCTACTTTCACTTGTTTTGTACTGTTACTGGGATCTTATTCACAAATCAAGAGCGTACTATGTTTACACTGGTATGTATTGTTGCCAGTAATTCATTATAAAAGTCTGCAGCAATGGGCCAGATCCTGCAACCTTTAGCAGTTCTTAATCATAACAGAAGTTGCATTATATTTAATGGGACTACAGGCAGAAGAAAGAACGACCCACAGGATCAGGTCCCTACTTTGTATCTTGTTACCATCGCACTCTATTATCTCATTCATCAGTGGTACAATTCAAAAGTCATAAACTATAAAATAATATAGTGTATCTGTGTATTAGCTGGATCTCAAAGTGTGATAAGATACTAATATAACTCAGTGTATCTCTAATAAATAGATTTTGTGTATTATCAAATTATTTACAGCTGTAACTCAGATATAAAAGATGAATCCTCTCTGGATCCTCCCTGTGCAGAAGATATGACTATGGGGAGCCAGCTTCTTAGCACTGTCCCTCTTTTTCTATCTGTGGAAGACTCTCCACAGTGACTATGCAAGGCGCTCTGCAAGATTTGGGTGGGTGATAGGGGAGAGACCACACTCTGCAGCACCATCCCCTGCTGAGCTCAGTGTGAGAGGGAATTACTACAGTTCAGGTCAGTATTAACTGCCTCTACACTACAAAAATAGGTCAAATTTATAGAAGTCGGTTTATAGAAATCGATTTTATGCAGTTGATTGTGTGTGTCCCCACTTAAGACCATTAAGACTATTAACTCGGCGGAGTGAGTCCACGGTACTGAGGCTAGCATTGACTTCCGGAGCATTGCACTCTGGGTAGCTATCCCACAGTTCCCACAGTCTCCGCCGCCCATTGGAATTCTGGGTTGAGCTCCCAATGCCTGATGGGTCAAAAACATTGTTGTGGATGGTTCTGGGTACACGTTGTCAGCCCCCTCCCCTCTCTCTCTCTGTAAAAGCAACAGCAGACAATCATGTAGAGCTTTTTTTCCTGGGTTACCCGTGCAGATGACGCACCATGGCAAGCATGGAGCCCACTCAGCTCATCGTCACCATACATCCCGGGTGCTGGCAGACATGGTGCTGTATTGCTACACAGAAGTAGCTCATTGTCTTTTGGCAGCAGACGGTGCATTACGACTGGTAACCTTCATTGTCGTCTCCTGGGTGCTCTTTTAGCCAGGGCAGCTCCAGGCACCAGCGCAGCATGCGCGTGCCTGGGGTGCTAAACCGCGGGGGATGGCCTGCCGGTCGCTGTGAGGGTGGCAGTCAGGCATTTCTGAGGGAAGTCCGTTGGTCTCGCAGTTTCGACAGCAATTCGGTGGTGAATATGCTGAAGGCGCAGGACCAACGGACCTCCTGCAAAACCACCACCAAATCTGCGTGACCAGCAGACCTTCAGCAGAAACGCTGCCGAAGGCTGCCTGACTGCCGTGCTTGGGGTGGCAAACAACATAGAGCCGCTCCTGCTTTCAGCTGACCTCGGTGAGGTCTGTCAGGGGCGCCTGGACATAAATGGGAGTGACTCCAGGTCATTCTCTTTTTAAGTTTCGTCTCATGGAGATTCAGTCCTGCCTGCAGTCGTACTGCACCATCTTCTGGCTAGCAGCCAGGAGATGACGATGGCTGGCAGTTGTACTGCACTGTCTTCTGGCGAGCAGCCATGAGATGATGATGGCTAGCAGCCATACTACAACGTCTGCTGCCAGCTTAAGATGTATAAAAGAGATGGAATGGATCAAAACAAGAAAAAGACCAGATTTATTTTGTATTCATTTGCTCCCCCATCCCTCCTTCCCTCCATGAATAGTGGGGGGAGGGCTAGCTCAGTGGTTTGAGCACTGGCCTGCTAAACCCAGGGTTTTGAGCTCAATCCTTGAGGGGGCCATTCTGTGTGACAGTTTGTGTTTCTCCTTGATGCAATCCCCCCTTTGTTGATTTTAATTCCCTGTAAGCCATGTTGTCAGTCGCCCCTTATCATTAGTTGTCAGAGCAACAGCAGACAATCATTTTGCGCCTTTATTCAGTGCACACGCCATAGCACAACAAGCATGGAGCCAGCTCAGATCACCACGGCAATTATGAGCACTGTAAACACCACACACATTATCCTGCAGTATATGCAGAACCACAACCTGCAAGAGCAAAACCAGGAGAGGAGGTGATGGCAGCGCAGTGACGAGAGCAATGAGGAGATGGATACAGATTTCTCTCAAAGTACGGGCCCAGGCAATGTGGACATCATGGTGTTAATGGGGCAGGTTCATGCCATGGAACACCGATTCTAGGGAAACAAGCACAGACTGGTGTCACTGCATAGTGTTGCATGTCTGGGATGGTTCCCAGTGGCTGTGAAACTTTCGCATGCATAAGGGCACTTTCATGGAACTTTGTGACTTGTTTTCCCCTGCCCTGAAGCACAGGAATACCAAGATCAGAGCAGCCCTCACAGTTCACAAGTGAGTGGCGATAGCCCTATGGAAGCTTGTAATGCCAGACAGCTACCTGTCAGTCGGGCATCAAGTTGAAGTGAGCAAATCTACTGTGGGGGCTGCTGTGATCCAAGTAGCCAACACAATCAAAGAGCTGCTCATATCAAGGGTAGTGACTCTGGGAAACGTGCAGGTCATAGTGAATGGCTTTGCTGCAATGGGGTTCCCTAACTGTGGTGGGGCGATAGATGGAACCCATATCCCTATCTTGGCACCGGAGCACCAAAGCAGCGAGTACATAAACCGAAAGGGATACTTTTCAGTGTTGCTGCAAGCACTGGTGGATCACAAGGGACGTTTTACCAACATCAAAATGGGATGGCCATGAAAGGTACGTGACACTCACATCTTCAGGAACTCTGGTCTGTCTGAACAGCTGCAGTAAGGGACTTACTTTCCAGACCAGAAAATAACTGTTGGGGATGTTGAAATGCCTATAGTTATCCTTGGGGACCCAGCCTACCCCTTAATTCCATGGCTCATGAAGCTGTACACAGGCAGCCTGGACAGTAGTCAGAAGCTGTTCAACTATAGATGAGCAAGTGCAGAATGCTGGTAGAATGTGCATTTAGATGTTTAAAAGCACTCTAGCGCAGTTTACTGTCGGATAGACCTCAGCGAAACCAATATTCCTATTGTTATTACTGCTTGCTGTGTGCTCCACAATATCTGTGAGAGTTTTATGGTGGGGTGGGAGGTTGAGGCAAATGGCTTGGCCGCTGATTATGCACAGCCAGACACCAGGGTGGTTAGCAGAGTACAGGAGGGCACGGTGCACATCAGAGAAGCTTTGAAAACAAGTTTCGTGACTGGCCAGGCTATGGTGTGAAAGTTCTGTTTGTTTCTCCTTGATGAGCACTGCCTCCCCCCACCCGGTTCACTCTACTTCCCTGTAAGCTAACCACCCTCCCTCCTCTTCGATCACTGCTTGCAGAGGCAATAAAGTCATTGTTGCTTCACATTCATGCATTCTTTATTAATTCATCACACAAATAGGGGGATAACTGCCAAGGTAGCCTGGGAGGGGTGGGGGAGGAGGGAAGGACAAGGCCACACTGCACTTTAAAACTTATTGAATGCCAGCTTTTTGTTGCTTGGGCCGTCCTCTGGGGTTGAGTGGTTGGGTGCCTAGAAGCCCCCCCAGCGCGTTCTTGGGCATCTGGGTGAGGAGGCTATGGAACTTGGGGAGGAGGGTGGTTACACAGGGGCTGTAGCGGCGGTCTATGCTCCTGCTGCCTTTCCTGAACCTCAGCCATAGGCCAGAACATATCAGTTTGTTCTTCCAGTAGCCTCAGCTTTGCCTCTTGCTTTCTGTTACCAAGCTGATGCCACCTGTAATCTTCAGCCCACCACTTATTGTCTTCAGCCCGCCAACTGTCTTCGCGTTCATACTGTGCTTTCCTGGACCCTGACATAGTCTGTCTCCACGCATTCTGCTGTGCTCTTTCAGGGTGAGAGGACTGCAGAACCTCAGAGACCATTTCATTCCGAGTGTGTTTTTTTTGCCTTCTAATCTTCGCTAGCCTTTGGGAAGGAGAAGATAGTGTAAGTGTTGAAACATTTATAGCTGGTGGAGGAAAAAAAAGGGAGAGTGGTAGTTAAAAAGACACATTTTAGAGAACAATCAGTAGACTCTTTCACGGTAAACCTTGCTGATAACATTACATAGCACATGTGCTTTTGGTCCAAGGTCGCATTTTGCCTCTTACTGAGGGAATGCCGGTTTGGTGTGAGAGATCATTCATGCAGGGCTGGGCAACAGAATTCGGCTTGCAGGCAGCTATGGTAAGACACAGTCTTTTGGCTTCCTTAACCTTCATAACATGTGGGAATGGTTTCAAACAGCAGCACCCTCATTTCCCATACCAAGCAGCCATTGGGTTGATCATTTAAAATGAGTTGGCAATTTAAAAGGCGAGGCTTCAGTTTTTGTGTTAATGTGCAGCACAAACCCAACTAACCTCTCCCCCCTACACACAATTCTCTGGGATGATCGCTTCACTCCTGCCCCCAACACATGGCTAATAGCGGGGAACATTTCTCTTCAGCCACAGGCAAACAGTCCAGCAGGAATGGGCACCTCTGAATGTCTTCTTAATAAAATCACCCTATTTCAACCAGGTGACCATAAATGATATCACTTTCCTGAGGATAACATAGAGAGAGAAAAAACAGATGTTGTTTGAATGCCAGCTGTGTTATGCAATGATTCCAAACTATGTGCTACTAGCCTGGTGTGGTAAAGTGTCCTACCATGGAGAATGGAATAAGGCTGCCCTCAGCAGAAACCTTTTGCAAAAGGCTTTGAGAGTACATCCAGAAGATCTTTGTGGAAATGTCCCTGAAGGATTTCCGCTCCATCCCCAGACACGTTAACAGACTTTTCCAGTAGCTGTCCTGGCTGTGAATGCCAGGGCAAATTAATCATTAAACACGCTTGCTTTTAAACCATGTATAATATTTACAAAGGTGCACTCACCAGAGGTCCCTTCTCTGCCTGGCGGGTCTGGGTGGCAGTCTTGGGTGGGTTCAGGGGGTACTGGCTCCAGGTCCAGGGTGAGAAACAGTTCCTAGCTGTCACGGAAAACGGTTTCTCTGCTTGCTTGCTGTGAGCTATCTTCAACCTCATCGTCATCATCTTCCTCATCCCCAAAACTCACATCCCTGTTGCGTGCTACTCCGTTGACTGAGTCAAAGCACAGGAGTGAGGTAGTGGTGGCTGCACCTCCTAGAATGACATGCAGTTCATCATAGACGTGGCATGTCTGGGGATCTGACCTGGAGCAGCCATTTGCCTCTCTGTTTTTCTGGTAGGCTTTCCTCAGTTCCTTAAGTTTCATGCTGCACTGCTGCAGGTCCCTGTTATAACCTCTGTCCTTCATGCCCTTGGAGATTTTTTTTCAAATATTTGGGCATTTTGTCTTTTGGAACGGAGTTCTGAAAGCACGGATTCATCTCCCATACAGCGATCAGATCCCATACCTCCCGTTCGGTCCATGCTGGAGCTCTTTTGCAATTCTGAGACTCCATCATGGTTACCTCTGCTGATGAGATCTGCACTCACCTGCAGATTGCCATGCTGGCCAAACAGGAAATGAGATTCAAAAGTTTGGAGGCCTTTTCCTGTCTACCTGGCCAGTGCATCCGAGTTGAGACCACAATGGAGCACTCTGAGATAGTAACCAGAGGCCAATACGTCGAATTGCAAACACACTACCCCAAATTCAACCTGGCCCGGTCAATTTCAGCGCTAATCCCTTCATTGGGGGAGGAGTACAGAAATCAATTTTAAAAGCCCTTTAAGTTGGAAAAAATGGCTTAGTCATGCGGACGGGTGCACGGTTAAATCGATGTAATGCTTCTAAATTCGAGCTAAACTCGTAGTGTAGACTAGGGCGTATGTTTCCTTGGTTTCTGTTAATGAGCCACCATGGGGAACCCTGCCAATGAAGGACTACTGCCATGGGGAAGAAATGGCAGTTCCATGGTATGCAATACGGTTCTTGACTCTGTGCATCAGGGTTCATCTTGCTGTAAAGCCGAAGGAAGCATGGGATTGGGAGGTTTCACACCCTATCTAAGGCAGGAATCACTAAAAACTGGGTTCTTGAAGGAGTGCTGTAGGGGAAACTTCTTGATGTGATCCTTGTTGAATTGTCTGCCTCTTTAGCCATAGGATGATAGGATCTGGCACAGAGTTATGGTTCTAAGAGAGAATTTTTGCACCAACACTTAGTATTATTAATGTCTCAAAGGCATCTGTTGCTGTTCCCATTAGAAAAAAATGTGGTGTTTTCCTGTTTATTTGCAGTGTGTTGCATCTCCTCAGACTAATACAGGGTGTCAGATCTGTAGATCTAATGTAATACTTGCTATATATTTGCTTTGTCACATGTAGTGCATTGTATCTAATTTGTTTCAGGGTAGTTATGATAATGAGAATAGTATGAATTTGGCTATTGCACTTGAAAATATTTAATAATCAATTGTACAGGTACTGTCCGTAGCATTCATAGGCAGGATTGTTTAGTGGTTAAAGCACATGACTGAGAGTCAGTCTATTTTTGATTCTCCCATTGGCCTGCTTGTGTAATGTTGGGTAAGTCTTGTGGTTTTTCTATCTCATTTTCCAAATCTGTAAAATAAGGATAATACTCACTTCAAAATGGTGGCATATGTCTAAAATCACTATTCCTTGTAAAGCACTCTAAGATTTTTAATGGAAGATGTTATCAAAATGCAAAGTAGTATTCTTTTCATCTTCAAAGCACTCCATATACATTTACAATTCAACCTATTTACAAAGTGCTATTTTTCGGAATGGTTTGATTTTTCTATAGTATTTACTAATGACACAGAAAACTATATTTCATTACCACTCAAAACAACATATTGTACACAGGCATAAATGCCACATACTTATATTTGAATTATAAAACATACAAACCTTTGACAGTTTCATTGCACATTTGTTATACTGTATTTTTAATGTACCCAGACTGTGCTTGTATAATCATGTTTCTTCCCTTAAATCCCCTCTTTGCCCACATGTATGAAGCAAGCTTTGTAATGACACTCACAAAGACCCCTGCTGGTCTTGAAACAGTGGAATTGTGCTATTTAGAGTGAACCATTATTCTAGCAGATGAAATGTTTGCACAAAGATGACTAGGTGGTCGGCTGTTTCTTCTTTTCTTCTAGGATAAATTAAAAGAAAATCTTTATCTGAGACTGTGATAGGGCCTAGTCACAGAACCCCACTCACAAATACCTGGAAATAGGTCTATACTTAGAAATCCTCTTCAGGGAAAAAAGGTCATATTCTGCAATTTTATCCTTTAACAATTATTAGTGAATTTAGTGCTTGCTAAGGGTGCTGATTTAACTGTCTTGGAGGATACAGTTTGCTCACTGTGCACAGATGACCTGAAGGAAACATCACTATGGATGAGGGAGCAATTCAGTCTTTGTGGCAAACTGAATGCTGATCTTGGCTAAACCTACCCAAAGCACAGCCCAACTAGTTCTAGTTGTGCGAATGTTTATTGTGATGCAGACTCTTGTTCACTATGGGGCAGATTCTGATACCTTTACTCACACTGAATAGCAGTTTATTCTGAAAGTAGGCTCATTAAGGCAATGGGATTTCTCACAGACTGAAGTGCTACTCAGTGTGAGAAAGAGTATTTGAATCTGGCTCTTCGAACTGAACTAAGATCAACTCCAAACAGCCATCAAATGGTAAAAATTTTCTGTCACTACCAAACTGGACTAGATTTTAACCAATCACCTAGCAGTTAAATACTTCATACCTTATTACTGATTCTATTAACTACGCAGACTGTGCTTGTGTTTATAGACTTCTCTCTCAACATTATTGTTAAACGTAAATAACATGATAATGGCTTTTATGTTCAGTTTCAGTTATTTAGCTTTTATACAGTGATAGTATAACTTTCACTAGCCTCACTTCATTTTGACATTGTAACTGGGACTCCCTACTCTTGATCTAAAATTATATATTAATCAAAAGCTCACATTATAATATCATACAGTTCTGTGGGATTTCCATGGATATGAATTACAGTACTTTTGATGTGAAAATGCTAAATGGTAGTGTTAATGTGAAATATATAATACTTTTGATATTCACTGCTATTGCAAAAAGGGTTAGCAATAACAAAGAAAAAGGAGCAAATCCGCAATACAAATATCAAGAGTCTTTGATTATTGCATTGTAAATGGGTAGTGAAAGTAAAATTCCTTTGCCCTAAAATCAAAATAAATTATGTACTCACACTACACTTTGAAGTTATAACTCTGGAAAATTTGCTTAAGGATTTCCAAAAGCTCTTTCATTCTCAGTAACCAATTAATTATTTGCATTCCATTACTCAGTACAGGAAATACTTAAACAATTAAATAGTTACAAAATTGTGTTTCCAAAAATGAGATGTTGCCTAGAAATTTAACATTTTCAACAATAAACATGCACAAAAACAAACAAATCAATCCCTAATGAATTGTGCAGAATGCTCCATTCCCATTCAAATAGTTTCAGATGTTCAAATTCACTAGGTTATATTTGTACAAATCCATTAAGTATCCAATTTACTGAATAATGTATTATAAAAAGATTTTTTTCATTGGTTAGCTGCACCACCTGAGCTCTCACAGACACATTAGTGACTCTTTCAGATCTAGCATTCCATTGTGCACATTGTGAAGATATAAGTTCTTTTTCATTTTGTGGTTCTAAAGCGTAGTTTAACAAGATTGTAACAAGTCTAGAAATCTTTACAATGAAATTATATTGTTTTTCATTTCTAATCTTTGGCCTCAGAATATAATGGCATAACAGTGTTTAGGGACTTTAACTAAAATTATTTTATGTCACAGCATTCAGCTGATTTGCACAGCATGGGTAGCTGATAGGTTTCATTCAGGTGTTACTTTTATAGGAAATTTAACAGTTAGTCAACATTAAGTTTTAGATATTTAATCTTCTTTTAATAAGGCTGCCCTTGCCTCAGTTTTGTATTTAATTTTCTAAATGGCTTTTAATGGCCCATCTCTGAACTGGAGCTGAGCTGCTCCAATTTGTCCTTTCCTCTGTTTGTCCAGATGTTGCGAAAGATATTGCCCGCCCCCCATCAAAACTTCTGTAGCCCTGGGATTTTATTGTGGGTTACCTTGCTGACAGTAGATAATTTACTACAAAGGTAATACTTTTGAATGCAATTCTTAATTTAACTCCTACTGTATTGAGATCTCTACAGGCCTACGCAGAAATTGTTTTGGCATCAAAATCACACATCATAATGAGGTTTTCATAGATTTATATTGAAGTTGTTTGACATCTTAATGAGGTATAGATTCCACTTCCATTGACATCTTGCTGAGAGCATAGTAATTATGTTAAATCTGTCTGGCACTAATGGGAAACTAGCATACCAAAACATATTTTTCAAAAAGAGAGAGAGAATAAATTAAAAATATGAAAAGGATTTTTTAAAGGATGTAAATTCTCATTTGTATTTGTATTAAGCCTGAACTCTATTTTCCTGTGCCTAGATAGTGTAGCAGGTATCTGTGCTGAAAAAAAACCCAAGATATTTATCTAAGGAACAACCGAGTGTATTTGGAGTGGTTGGATGGACCAAATATGCCTTAAAGAAAAAGCCCAGGAGAGCCGTGTTAGTTATGCAAGAAATAATTACTGCACATTTAAAATAGTAAGCAAGCAATTGCTGGACAGACGCTAAGAAGGGATTTAGATCAGAGGTTCTCAAACTGTGGTGTTCCATGAGCTCCATTCAGGTCGTCCCTCTAAGGTGCGCACCTGGGCAGCCGCACATGAGAGAATGAAGGGCCACCCACCTAATTACTGGAGCCACACAGGCAGGGCTCCACTAATTAGGTGCCTGGATCCTGGAGAAGACGCACATGTAAGGTGAGGTCTTGGCCTTTGGGGGAAGAAGGGGTAGCTGGGAGGGAGCAGTGGGGTGAGAAGAGAAGGTGAGGTGAATTTTGGACATGCAGGGCTGCGGCAGCCAAGAAAGAGGCAACTTTCCCCCTCTCCAGGGCTGTGGCTGCCAGGGAGAGACGGCCCTCCTTCCCAGCGCTGTGGCTGCTGCAGCAGGGGAGAGAGGGAGAGGCCCCCCTCCTTCCCAGCCCCAGTTCCAAGGTTGCCTGGGCAGGGGAGAGAGGGCACATCCATCACATTAGAAAGGTAAGACTACTGATATTAAAATGAGTTGTGTGCTTTTATTTGTAGAACAAAAAAGTTAATAATTATTACAGGTTTTTTTATGTAGCGCTTTTATCCAAAGCACTTTACAATAGTTAGCTAATGGTACAAACAACATTTGGAAAGATCTTTAAGTGGTTCTCCGAGACCCTCAGCAATTTTCAAGTGGTCCACTCAAAAAAAGCTTGAGAACCACTTATCTAGATAAAATAGTGATAAGCATAAAGATGGATGCTGATATGGTCTATATATTATATATTGCACTTAGGTTGACAGTATGCATAATTCATCCCCAAACTTAAATTATTGAGATATTTAAATCTGAAAATCAAGACTTCTAAATTTAAAGACCTGAACAGTGATAGCAGAACTTCTCAGGAGGACTCATGTGTATTCTGATTTGTGATCCTTAATATCAGAAACGTCATTTGGGAAAGAGGAACAAAAGGTTTTGTCCCACTAAATCTGCTCAGTCACTTTACTGGCATCTTCTTGTTTTGTGTAATTTTCTATCCCAAAGTTAAGAGATTCGTTCTTACTGTATCTTGCCCCTGGGGGAGGCTCCAGGTACCAGCACGCCAAGTGTGTGCCTGGGGTGGCAAGCCAAGGGGGGGGCGCTCTGCCTGTTGCTGCGAGGGCGGCAGGCAGGTTGCCTTTGGCAGCATGCCTGCGGAGGGTCCGCTAGGTCCCGCGGCTACAGTGGACCTCCCGCAGGCTGCCGCTGATTTCGCGGGAAGGGGGACCCCCCGCAGGCAAGCTGCTGAAGGCAGCATGCCTGCCGGGCTTGGGGTGGCAAAATACCTAGAGCTGCCGCTGCTTGCCCCTTTGCTTAAAAACATTTTCTTTTAACAATACAACATCTTCTGCTTTTCACTTGCTTGTATTAGTCTCTAGGTGCCACAAGTACTCCTCATTCTTTTTGCTGATACTAACACGGCTACCACTCTGAAACCAGTAATTTTATAGCTCTCAAAAGCCTCTGCCCCAAGGTGCTTACAATTTAAATGAAATCAGAGAAATGGAAAAATATGAAACCCCTTTTTTCTTCTTCCTTGTCCTGTATGGAGTGGAGCTAAACTTTAAAATCCTAAGCACATCCAAGCCGGCCTTAAATGAGTTACAGAGCTAGTTCCATAGAGCAGAGATTGTTTTACATTGAGTCTTTGTAGTCTCTTCCCATCCTCGTCACCCTCCCCAGCCCACCCCGTTATGTGACTGTGTGGATGCTTCTCTCCATCAGTGAATGATAAAACGCCCGGACGCTGCCTTTTGGATGGGTCGAGTGGTTCAGTCATTTATTTCCATTAGCAAATCTCTCTCCCCGGCCCTTCTGTGTGCTGGGAGTGGTGGCAGAAAGGAGCCGGCTCGGCCCTCCAGGCAGAGCAGCCAAAGCCCGTGTGCTAGGAGCTTGGGAGGTTCGGGCTAGAGCGAGTGGCCAGAAATGGCTGCTTTGCTGCTCTGTCTAACCTCAGACACATTCATCATCCCTCCTACTCCTCTTTCTCACCCCCCTTTCCCCCTAACTCACCCCGCCTTCTCTTTCACTTTCTTTTTCTCCTGCCTCATCCCCCCCCGCCCCCCGATCCCCCCTCCTTCCCTCTCTGCGGCCGCCCGGCAGCGCTTTCACGCCTAGCTGAGCTGCAGCATCTCTCGCCCCGGCTCCTGTGCCGGTATTTCGAAAGGGTTTCGGCCTCGCTGCTCGGGGCTTCTCCAGGGATTCGGCTAGGAGCGGCCCGGCTACCCCTGCCTTGCCGGGGGGAGAGACAGATGCAGCCCGCTCCCTCCCTGCCTGCCACCCCCAGGCGGAGCCGCAGCCGGCCCGGGGCCGGGGGAGCCTCGACCATCGCTCCCCTCACCCTACCCAGGAGAGGGAGCCACTGCAGCCCCCCAGTCACAGGGGAGGGAGAAGCAGCCCCCCCCCCAGTTACAAGGAAGGGAGCAGCAGCCTCCCCCCCATCACTGGGAGTAGCCCTCCCCCCAGTCACAGGGGAGGGAGAAGCAGCCCCCCAAGTCAAAAGGAAGGGAGAAGCAGCACTCCCCAGTTACAAGGAAGGGAGCAGCAGCCTCCCCCCCCCCAGCCACAGGGAGGGGAGAAGCAGCACCCCACACTCACAGGGAGGGGAGAAGCAGCCCCCCGTCATAGGGAGGGGAGAAGCAGCCCCCCCAGTCACGGGGAGAAGCAGCCCCCCCCAGTCAGAGGGAGGGGGGAAGCAGCCCCCCCAGTCAGAGGGAGGGGGGAAGCAGCCTCTACTCTCCCCGCCTCGGCAGTGGGAGAAGCAGGGTTCCCCCGGCACAGGCAGAGGAGCAGCAGCCCAAGCCGGCGGAGTGAATGCGTTGTCATAGTAACTGACAGAGGCAGGCAGCAGGCCGGCCCCAGCCGCCTCAGCTCCTCAGTGTGTGGGTGAGGGCAGGGAGCCGCCGCCAGCGCCGGACAGACAGAGGCCGGGGGAACGGAGCGGGGAGCGCCGGGATGGAGGACGGATTCTCCAGCTACAGCAGCCTCTATGACACGTCCTCGCTGCTCCAGTTCTGCAACGGTAAGAGGGAGCTGGGCCCCGCGAGAGCCTCCCGCCCGGGTGCGGAGCTCGGTGCTCCCGCCTTGAGGGGGCCTGCGGACGGGAGGCAGCGGGCTGCGGGGGCTGCCTTGGAAGTGCTGCTGCGCCCGGGCTGTCTGCAAGCGGGGGCTGAGTGCGGAGCCAGGACCGGGCTTGGCAAATCCCCCTTCCGCACCCTCTGCGGAGAGGGCCCTTTCCCAGGCTCGCCTCTGCTAAAACTGCGGAGCTCCTGATTTTCACTCCGGGGAAGAGGGAGGGGAAAACTTTGCCCCGCCGCCCTCCTTCCCTCAGCGCAAAGCGGACCATGTTTGCTGCTGCTGCGTGTGGAGGGTAGTAGATGGCCCCCTTGTGCTGAACTTCATTGGCATCTGCTTCGTTCGTGTGCGTGGGTCTGTAACAACGAGCTGTTTCCCCCACATAGCGAAAAAGTGGATCCCCGCCCCACCACTGTGTGTAAGACCCAGCTCTGCATTTGAATGTGCATGAGCCACCACCTTGTTGGTAAAACCATGTCCAACTGACACGTGTTTATTTCACATCACCGTGTCTTGTATGGGGGTGGGAGGGAGGAGTTGTAAGTTGTAAGTACTGTAATGTGCAATAGTTAAAAGATTTCTCTCTGAGGGTTTCATGTTTTGCTGGAGATCTGTTACATGTGTATACTAAGATTTATGATCCCAACTGAGGCTATTTTTAGGATAAAATGCTGGGTGGAAACTAAACCCATCAGTTACTAAGTTCTGTAGTTTCTGACATATTTCTTAGGAGGGGTTTGTTCAAATCGCAGTTGTGCTTGGATGACCACATGAAAGAGATGCAGCTTAATTTGCAATAAAACAGCATAAAAAAAGAAGGAAAGGGGGAATAACCAATACCATCAAAGGAAATATAGGTATAATTGGGCTTGCAGGATGTTTGGAGGTATGTTTATTTTGATTAGCTGGTGTTTGCTGCTGATTGGGGAAAATATTTAAGGTAACTTTAAAGTAATATAAAATTTAAAAAAAAATACTAACAACAGAATGCATCAAAAATATAAAGAGTTTTTCATTGCAAACCTTAGAACCTAGACTAAAATGTTTGAAATTTTGTTTATCCTTTACCATTAGAATTGTAAGTGTAAATACAGTATTTTATCTCAAAAGTTTTACTAAATATTGTGTGAGCACATATCTTTTATTCCTTCTTCCCCAGATTCCTTGTAATAATCAACCAGATTCTAGCTGTTCAGGTAGTAGTGAGAAGAGAAAGTTAAATTGTTTTAGGAGGGCAAATACTAAAACCACAGCTGCAACTTCTGTTGAACAAATAATGATGATGATAAATTCTGCCTGATTTTTCTAGGGGGAAGACCTAGGCTAGTGGGGAATCTTAATACTCATGGAACATCAGAATATGCTAACTCTTTTGAGAACGTTGAGGAAACGATGCATGATCCATGTAATAAATTACTACATGCTGCATACACTTTATTTTCTGCATCCCTCGAAACATTAAACTAGCCCATTTTGTATTAGTATTATTAGTTTGTCTGTTAGTAGACTTCTACATTATACTTAAATTTAGAGAATAATTCTGTTTCCAGGGAGGAAATACATTATAGCTAATACTTTAGCCTCTATAATATATTAGTGAGTTTTCCTGAGCAAAATTTCTTGATTACTTTCCTTTTAGGTCATTAGTGATATACATTTGTGAGCTGTAATAGCTGTACCTCTGAATAAGTTAAAGAGAATATTATCTGTTGAACATAAATTTCCTATAGTGACTTTGTGACTCTGGATATATCATTGTGAATGCTGTACATATGCTACAATACATGCTAGACAAAAGTTTAAAATCTCATTTCATCCCTTCCACATAACTGTCTGAAGGTGGATGAATGAATTATTTACCTGTTTCTTCTGTAACATAAGACTTGTAGGTATTTTTTAAATCATATAATAGCAGATATCACAAACTGTATAATAAGTTAGTCTGTTTTATGTGGCATTGTATTAGGGTTACCAGACATCCCGATTTTATAGGGACAGTCACAATACTTGGGGCTTTGTTTTATATACGTGCCTATTATTCCCCACCTCCTGTTCTGATTTTTCACACTTGCTATCTGGTCACCCTACATTGTGAATGTATATTGGTCTGTATATAGGAAGAACAAATGGTTTGATCCTGCAGCTTTTCCTTACATGAGTTAGTTTTCAATGAGACTTTCAAGGTGGGTGAGGTAATATTTTTTATTGGACCAACTTCTGCTAGTGAGAGAGACAAGCTTTCTGGCTTACATAGACCTCTTCAGTGAGACTAACTTACATGATGAAAGGCTAGAGAATTGGACCCACATTCTCTGCCCTGAGGAGATCAGATAATTTAGACAGACCAGTATGGCCCATGAGAAAACAACAAAGACAGAAGATACCAATGGAGAAGCTGTACACTTCTGCCCCGATATAACGTGACCCAATATAACACAAATTTGAACAAAACGTGGTAAAGCAGTGCTGCGGGGGTGGGGGTTGGGGGTTGCACACTTCAGCAGATTAAAGCAAGTTCGATATAACACGGTTTCACCTATAACACAGTAAGATTTTTTAGCTCCCGAGGACAGCGTTATATCGGGGTAGAGGTGATTTGAAAGTGGAAAGATTGCTTCATGAGCATTTGGGAAGCTCTTGCATGCATAATAGGTTGGTGTGAAAGATGATATAAGGCTGAAAAGTAGGGGAGAGAGTAACAGGGAACAGTTAGAAGATTAGAGACAGCATAGACTGGAAGTGACAGAGATTTGAGGAGCAAAGAAATGTGGTTGGAGCCTAAGAGAGGAACACAGTTTCAAAACCGCATTTTGTATAGAGTGGCCTAGGGAAAAGTAATATGTGAGGAGGGCTGATGGATAGAACTTGCAAAGATAATCATTGTGGGTTTCAAGGTTTTCTGTGTTGAGAGGCAATGATTCATTTTAGCATTTTAAGAGAAGAAATAATGGGATCTACTGGCAGCTTAGAATTGAGGGATGTAGGGACAAAAGAAAAATCAAAGGTGCATGCACCAGGCAGGGTTAAAATATGTTTGATGGAGAGGACAGTGTAATGATCAGAGTAATTAGAGAAAAGAGGATGAAGAGAAGAAACAGAAGAAAAATAAGCTTTTTCATCTTCATTTCGAGTTGTTTTGTTTGTTTGGTATCCAAAAGCCTAGGGGTAAATTCTTTACACAATCAGTTGGTTAAAGCAAGTACTCTAGCCTTTTCATTTTATGGAACACCAGGAAGGGTTTAATATACCACAAAGTGAGAACCCCTAGGTTAGTGGTGGAAATGTCAGTCAGGAGTCACAGCTTCTATTTCTGGCTCTGCCACTAACTCACACTTGGCTTTGGGAAAGTCACTTAATTTCTTTGTGCCCCAGTTTCCTTATCTATAAACTGGGAGCAAATAGTGCATCCCTACTATAGTGGGTTTTAATACGTTAGTTTGCAAATCACCTTGAGGTCTGCAGAAGAAAGTCTCTCTTGATGTGCAAAATATTTTATTGTTTTAAAGTTGGATGGTGCATGAGTACATATTGCTTTTCTTCAAGTAAGACACTACCAGTTTCTCGTATTGATGACTGTCTTGTGCATGTTTGTCAGAAATTATATTAAGGCACCTTGTAGACAAGCAGAGCAGTCTTTATAACAAACAGATACCCATAATTGACTTGGAATGTTAGAAATTAGATCTTGGATAACATTTCTAAGGCTTGATTATGGAGAGCCTATCTAGTATTAGAATAACTTTGCTGTTGCTCTTAGGAAGGAAGCCATTAAATTTACCTAGCGTATACAAGTAATCATTGTGTTATTAATTTGTTCTCTAAATTCAAAAGCAGCATTGTTGAATTAGTGAGGAAGATGTTCAGACCAAATAAAATTTCTCAAAATAGAAGAGGGAGTGGACGTATTCAAAGTGGCATTATGACTGTTAAGTAAATTTGTTCTTAAGTTTGCATTTCAGCCCTGTCTCTGTTTTATGAATTGTTTTGATAGGGAGAATTGTCCTGGATGTGAGGTCCACGGACTAAGTCACATACAGGAATTACATAGCACCTTTCTTGTCGCCAGCTGAATTCTGAGATGCAGGAGTGAGCAGGGGTGACCCTTGGTAGGTCAGTGAAGGAATCAGGATGTGGGCAGAGGTTTGCAAATTGCATGGATCCACTGACCACAGTTCTGTATGTAGGCGTTGTAGTAACCACTGTGATCCACTGCACATCCCTGGTGCTGCAGTAATAGCTATGGACCTGCTTAATGCGTGTCCAGGAGGTGGAATTCAGCCCCCCCCCCCAGTGCTCCTGTTTTCTGCAAAAGCCCATTTACTGAGAGTTTGCACAGGATGTGAGCTTTTATCCTTCAATTTTAATACAGCATTTTAAACATCAAGAGATTGTCACAAATACAGACAGTTAGCAAGAGGATGAAAGTAAAACTCAAATATTTATTTCTTCAACTACAGACTTTTTGCATGAAAATACACTTCCAACTGTAGAGTCTGTTTGTGTAGAACACAATAATAAACTTTAATAAAGTTTACCTCAGCAATGTGGTGGAAAGGGCCAACTGATTGATTTTTTTTCATCTCATACCTGTTTAAATCAATAGGAAGTATTATACTGAAAAAACCATGAGTATAAGAATCTTCCAAGTTTATCCCAAATTTGTACCTGATCTCTTATCTGAAATTCATGTTAGAGTTTTTATGAAATGCTGATTTTGCAAAGGATGCCATGACTGTAATTAAAACTAGGTTTGCTTTTATATCAAAAGTATAACTGCTAGCAATAATGTCTTAAACCCTAAATTTTTCTAAAGTGGTAGACTAAGTGGCAAGATACCTTACCCACTATATTGAGTTTTTATTTTTTATTTATGTAAATCAAGACAATAATAGTGAAATAGAAAGAAAACACAGTGGATCACCTGCCAGTGAGATTTTTGCCATCTAATAGCTCTATGTGGCCATGTTGATAGTAACTGGTAAAGTCACAGAAACGTTGTTAGTTTCAGGGGAGAAAATAAATTAGCTTGGGCCTTGGTTCATGTGATTGTGGTCATCTTCAGTTGTTTGTTTCAATTTATATCCATCTTTAGTGCTTTTATATGCAGAAAACCAGTTGTTGTGGCACAGATGGACCGTGGAGTTTTTATAGCATGTTGTGGGGGCAGAAAGAAAAACATTGAGAACGCCTGGTCTATTCACCTTGAGGTTACTGGTTCAAATCTATCAAAGGTTGGTAGTGACAGAAAGTAGTGTCTGTTACTTTCCAGAAATGAATCAGGTCTTAATTCAGTTCTCTGTGGACAGATGTACACATCACAATACTCTCTTTACTATGCTCAAATGCATAACTGGCACTGCTTGATGCTTTTATTGTTAGTCTTAGCAGAAGTAAACGATTGAATAGGACATAGATACTAAACTGTCTCAGGGCTGGTCTACACTACGGGGGAAAATTGATCTCAGATACGCAACTTCAGCTACGTGAATAACGTAGCGGAAGTCGAAGTATCTAAGATCGAATTACTCACCGTCCTCATGGTGCGGGATCGATGTCCACGGCTCCCCATGTCGACTCTGCAACTCCGTTCGGATTGGTGGAGTTCCGGAATCGATATAAGCGCGTTTGGGGATCGCTATATTGTGTCTAGATGAGACGCAATATATCGATCCCCGAGCCATCGATTGCTACCTGCCGATACGGCGGGTAGTGAAGACGTAGCCTCACTTCTTATTCCTAGACCCATTTCTTCCAGGGGTACATTTTGAGTTCACATGGAGAAGCTTGCAATGTTTGTATTAACTTTATAGATCAGTGGCTAGAGCTGCTAATCTTGTATCTTCAGTGAGCATTAATTTCATACCTGATAATAAAAGATGTTAATGGATGAAACGTCATTGTAGCAGGTTCTCTGTCATGCCCCTCTTCCAGAGCCCCCTGGTTGTCCCAATAAAGTTCAGAGGCTTTCAGTTATGCAGCAGCCATGGCTTTATTTATACATACACAGTCCTCCCACCACCAGTGTTGAGCTATATACAAGGCTTACAGGGTTAGTGCCCTCTTTTCCTGCAGTCAGCCTACAGCTGGGAGTCTGACCTTTCCCTGGCTGGCTTTTCTTCTGGCTCCCAGCCCTTATAACTGCTGGCTTGTCAGGCCCGCAGGTGGAGGCAAGTCCCAGGCCAGGCATCAGGTCTGTTTCACCAGCCCCAATCTATTTCCCTTGATTGGAGCTGGCTGAGCAGAGGTAGTTAGGTGCTTTTGCACCAGCAGCCTGCTACAGTCATCCTTTTCTTTGGTATTTTCCTTTCATCTGCCCTATTGCCCTTTAAATAAGGCCATTAACTGAAAGCAACAGAGAATCTATCTTTTGATGCCTCAGTGTTTGTACAACAGAATTTTGAGGATGTGTGGAATATCAGAGAATTTTTAATCAAACATTTATGCTCACTTAGTGAAATTCACTGCAGTGTGGAGAGCCAAACAAAGCCCTTGTGCATCACATATCTACCATGTTGAGGGCTTAATGGGGTGAAAGCAGTGCAGAGGGCTTTGTATGTACACTGAACTGGGGATTCTACTTGCAGACATTACCTAGTTTTCTTCCAAAGTAATACTGTATTAAGTGTGGCCTGATAAAACACTATCTAGGTTTAATTTCAGGAGCAGACTTCTTTCCCCCCCATTTTTTGCTGCACATAACAGTTTATTTTTTGAGGTCACAGACCACTTTGTAATTGCTGATTGATTCACAGAAGAACTGGAGAAAGTTTTTAAAATAGCATCTATGGATATTATAAATGATACAATGTCCCTCCCCCCAAAAAAGCATTCATAAACCCATAATATTATACATTTGTTAATGTGGTAAATGTCCGTGGAAAAGCAATTAAAAAATTAATCATGGTTAATCGCACTGTTAAACAATAACAGAATACAATTTATTTAAATATTTTTGGATGTTTTCTACATTTCAAATATATTGATTTCAATTACAACACAGAATACAAAGTGTACAGTTCTCACTTTATATTTATTTTTTATTATAAATATTTGCACTGTAAAAAACAAAAGAAATAGTATTTTTCAGTTCCCCCATTACACGTACTGTAGTGCAATCTCTTTATCATGAAAGTTGAACTTACAAATGTAGAATTATATACAAAAATAATGACATTAAAAAACAAAACAGTGTAAAACTGTAGAGCCTATAAGTCCACCCAGTCATACTTCTTGTTCAGCCAGTCGCTCAGACAAACAAGTGTGTTCGCATTTACAGGAGATAATGCTGCCCACGTCTTGTTTACAATGTCACCTGAAAGTCAGTATAGGTGTTTGTATGGCACTGTTGTAGCTGGCATCACAAGATATTTACATGCCAGATGTGTTAAAGATTCATATGTCCCTTCATGCTTCAACCACCATTCCAGAGGACATATGTCCAAGCTGATGACAGGCTCTGCTCAATAATGTTCCAAAGCTGTATGCACTGACAAATGTTCATTTTCATCATCTGAGACAGATTTCATCAGCAGAAGATTAGTTTTCTTGTTTTGCTAGTTCAGGTTCTGTAGTTTCTGCATCAGAGTGTTGCTCTTTTAAGACTTCTGAAAGCATGCTGCACACCTAGTGCCTCTCAGATTTTGGAATCCACTTCAGATTCTTAAACCTTGGGCCAAGTGCTGTATCTTTAGAAATTTCACGTTGGTAACTTCTTTGCATCAAATCTGCAATGAAAGTATTCCTAGAACAATATGTGCTGGATCATCAGACGAGACTGATATAACATGAAATATATGATAGAATATGGGTAAAACAGAGCAGGAGACATACAATTCTCCCCCAAGGAATTCAGTCACAAATTTAATTAACGCATTATTTTTTCAGCGAGTGTCATCAGTATGGAAGCATGTCCTCTGGAATGGTGGCCAAAGCATGAAGGGGCATACAAATGTTTAGAATATCTGGCATGTAAATACCTTGCAACACCAGGTACAAAAGTGGCATGCGAATGCCTCTTTTCACTTTCAGGTGATATAAATAAGAAGCGGACAACGTTATCTTCCCTAAATGTAAACAAACTTGTTTTTCTTAGTGATTGGATGAACAAGAAGTCGGACTTAATCAACTTGAACACTCCAAAGTTTTACATTGTTTTGTTTTTGAGTGCAGTTATGAAAAAAAAATCTACATTTGTAAGTTGCACTTTCATGATAAAGAGAATGCACTATAGTACTTGTGTCAAGTGAATTGAAAAATACTATTTCTTTTATCATTTTTACAGTGCAAACATTTGTAATAAAAATAATATAAAGTGAGCACTGTACACTTTGTATTCTGTGTTGTAATTAAAATCAATATATTTGAAAATTTATAAAAGCATCCAAAAATATTTAATAAATTTCAATTGGTTTTCTATTGTTTAACAGTGTGATTAAAGCTGTGATTAATCAAGATTAACTTTTTTGAGTTAATCACGTGAGTTAACTGTGATTAATCGACAGCCCTAATATATATAGTGTTAATTCCATTTTGTTACAATTTAATTAAAACAGAAGTTATTTTAATCCATGTTTTAGCACTGTATTACCTATGAAAATAAAGTGTCCGGATAATGGAGAATTCTGCAATAATAGACCACCATAATTAGGAAATCTGTGTCACTGTGGATAATGTGAAGTGAAACCATCAGTATCAAGTATTTTATCATAAATAAAACAACAGTCAGAACTGTAAATTAAAGCATTGGGCTTTCACTAGGAAATCATGTTTTATCTGATCATCAAAGAGTTGTTTAAAAATTAGGATACTTTACGGTGCTGATAAGATGTGCTTTAATTTCTAATTAAGTATACCAAAATTCATTTTTGTACTAAAGTCTAAACTACATGCAGATCATTTAAAATGGATTTAAAATTTCTTTAGATGTAAATTATTAAACGATTAAGTCAAATAATTTTATATTATAAAGTCTTAATAAGTTTTATTTTGATTTTTTCTCCTGGAAGTTTAAGGTGAAATATGTCAAGTTGATGTTGCAATTGCTTTTCTGTCACTGGGAACTTTGGTAGGCCATAGTGGAAAGTTTTTACTTTTCATATTTATGGGTGTAGCATAAGGTTGGGGTGAATAAATAGGGAAGTTGTCTATAATATTTATAATCTATTTAGAGTTATTTGCAATGTCAGTAGAAGCAACTGCAAGTTCACAGAAGGGGACAAACTTAGACTCAGTCAGCCTGTCCATCCTCCATGAAACTAAATCTAAAATGCTCATCCATTACATGATTAAAATGTGGAAGTAGCTCCCTGGGGATATTTAGGAAGATGGGGTGGGGATAATGATATGTTAGCATGATTTCACTGAATAAGTTATTTGGAAAGTAATTAATTGAGATTGCCCACACTCCATTACTTTCAATGAGTGAAATCTGACATGGTCCATCATTTTCTTGTCTTCCCTTGAAATGACCTATGATTGAATAAATATAATCTGCTTGTACTAAAATTTGTATCAGAAATCTCTAGTAATTGCCTTATGGAGTTTAAATCTGAAATAAACATCTGTTGTTAATGTACAATTTGCATTAATTAACAGTATAGCTACTATGGTTGCTTGGAAAATTATGTAAATCTCTTGTGGGCAAGAGGGAAATCAAATATTTTTTATTTTTAATTATACCTTTATAATCTGGCAGCATACACTTTGCATATTGTGCATGCCATCTTACACTTAATAATGTTAAAGCTGCCTGAGCATCATATTATGCATTTGAAATATTGTCTCCAGCATTCTCTAGAGCCAAGTTCTCAGAAGCTTAGATTTCTAAAATTGGAGCTAAAGCTTGCATGGGTGAAAATAGGCACATTTCCAGATGCAGATGGAACAAAGATGTCTATGATCATTATACCTAGAGCACAAAAAAATCAAAACATTTTCAAGAATATTTTTGTAAAATTCTTGTATTTTACCTGAACTTGAAAAATTTCAATCAGCCTAATTTTGCAAAACCACACTGAAAAAACTTGAAATCTCCAGCTGTAATTTTTAACAGGGATTAGATGACAGAAGCATGAGCAGTAAGAAGTAAAGACTGGAAATTACCTGAGGCTGTAGGAGGTTCTGCTGCTCCTTTCAAGAGCATTATTGGAAGCATATTGTTTTTACAAACAGCAAGCAAAACTACAGTTTTAAAACTTTAGAAATGTGATAGTGTCACACTTAGTTTTTGCTAAATATAGTAGTATTACCCCTCCACCCCCAGAAAATGGTTTAAACTATATAGGCCTATTATAAGCTAAGTACACAAAGTATACTTGATTTTATTTTGTTAGTTGTCATTCACATTAAATTATTTATATTTTTATATTCTTTATGTTAAGCACTATATTTGTAAAAATAATAAAAATCCTCTTAATGAGACCCTTCTAGCCCCTACAGTAGTCTGGTATATGGTTTTGTGGTTCCTTTTATATCTTTAATGAGAGATGAGGAGAGACCACCAATCTTTTTATGTAAATTATACATTTTGTGGTATTGCAAATATGGATTTTTGAGGCTCCATTGTATATTTTTCTTGAGAAGAGACCATTAATAATGTTAACAAGTCAATTAAGGACTCAGGGTTGCACGTGAACAGCAGTTTTATAGTTTTATCAAAATTATTTTTTAATAATCCCACTGTAGATATTGAAGATGGAAAATTCATGATGAAAAATTTATTAGCTCTGGATTCCTTTAGAGCAAAGACCAGTGGGTTACACTGAATTAAGTTGCATTCCTGCAACATGTAGTTCGTGGACACATGGCTGCACTTGTGTCTTGCTCCAGTAACTTTAATGTCCAGAGCAGTCGGCCTGCCTGCTGCCCATTGCAGGATTGAGACCTTATTTTATAGCTCGTTACTATCACTGTTTCTAAGGCTGTATAAAGAACATCAGAAAGTTATTTCTATTCTTGCAATAGGGTTGATTGTCATAAATGATAATTGAGTATGCTTTTACTTCACTTTATATGTCAAGGAAATGTCTAAAAGAATGTAAAATATATAACATTATTAGAAGAAAACTTTCTCAGGTTTCTTTCAATAAATTGCATATCTTTTTGATGTTAGGAAAAATAGGTTAAAAACACGAGATTGATTTCTCATTTCCTTTAATAGCACATATTTTCAGCTGAATATGTCAAATGTTATGTGCAAATATAACATGTGACTAAATGTTCAGTTATGGATTTAAAAGATATGTCCATAGTTCATGTTACTCATGTGCTTTATAATTACAATTCAGTAATTTGTATTAAAAGTAGAAGAAGAAAGTTTAATTCATCTCTAGACTCTCACAAGGATATTGTGGTATTGCGACTGTGCCTTTAAGAACTGAGCTTCCCAGATAGTCTTGGCAGGGCAGTATGAAGATCCTATTATGCACAGCCAGTTGGAACAGAACACAGAATAAGGCAGATTTCCTGCAAGCTCCTTAAGCACTGAGTGATATCTGAACAGCACAGATAAATATTTACATTTAATTGCTTTGTATTGTGTTCATGGCTTTAAGAATATTTTAAATGCTTAATGATAGCCTGTTTTATCTGAATATCAGCTCCAGTATGGCTTGCCACTAGTGAAGCAGCAGCTATGACAGATGGAATGGGAATGCCAGAGTGAACTGGAATGAGTGAATAACTGCCCATCCCCTATCTGTAATTTCTGGGTAAGGACTAGAACTATGGCTAACAACCATTTTCTTCAAGGGATAGGCTTAGAATTAAGGATGAGATTCATTCATGTTGAAGGAGTGTGGGGGAGTACATTCCTCTGACCCTATTTCATGTTTTTTGCAGAGCAAAGCTGGGAAAAGAAAAATTGTTGTTTGCACATAGCTTTGTCTGGTTTGGTAAAGTTTGCCCTATCTCTGTTTAACACACATTTGGGTAAAAATCAGTTTATAATTTTTGTAATGCATTTTGAGGATGAAAAACACCATAGAAGAGAGTTCCAGCAGCGGACCGTCTGTGGGCATGACTGCGGTAGGTCCACCGGACCCGCGGGGGGCGGCGAAATGCCTGTCCGCCTAGGGCGTCAGAAACCCTGGCGCCGCTCCTGGTGACCAGCAGGGCCGGTGCAACCATTTAGGAGAACTAGGCGGTTGCCTAGGGTGCCAAGGTTTCGGGGCGCCAAAAAGCGGCGCCCCCCCCAACATTTTTTAAATGATTGCAGCCGCTGCTGCTGGAGAGGTAGTCTGAGCTGCCCGCGGCAGCAGCTGCCTGCAGCCGGCAGCCCAGGGTGCCCCCGGGGTCAGGGCGCCGTCGCGGCAGCCCGGCAGCCCAGGGTGCCCCCGGGGTCAGGGCGCCGTCGCGGCAGCCCGGCAGCCCAGGGCGCCCCTGGGGTCAGGGCGCCGCTGCAGCAGCCCAGCAGCCCAGGGCGCCCCCGGGGTCAGGCCCGGCAGCCCAGGGCGCCCCCGGGGTCAGGGCGCCGCCATGGCAGCCCGGCAGCCCACGGTGCCCCCCGGGTCAGGGAGCCGCTGCGGCAGCCCGGGGCGCCCCCGGGGTCAGCATGCCGCCGCGGCAGCCCAGAGGTTCGGGCTGACGGTGGCTGCGCTGACCCAGGGGAATCCCTGAGCTGCAGGCAGAGGCTCAGAATCCCTCTCCCTCCTAGAGCAGGGGCTCCAGCCTCTGCAATTTTTCTCGTTGCCAGCGGGGGCGCCGGCAGCTGGGCAGAGCTGTGCAGCTCTGCTTAGGGCACGTGGCAGGGGCCCTGCGACAGCGGCGCAACACCAGGGCTTCGCTTCTGGAGGAAAGCGGCGGCTGCCCCCTGGCTCAGCCTCCACGTCAGCCCCAGCGAGGGACACGGAGAAGAAAAGAGCCTCAGCGGTGGTCTGGTGGAGCGGAGGAAGAAAGAGGACCCCAACGCTCATGCATTGGGCAAGGTAAGCAAGTGCCTCCCCACAGGTCGGCCTCAGGTGCCTGTGCTCCTGCCCCCTTGGTCCTCGACTGGTCCCTGCTCCTGCTCCCCTTGTGCCTGGACGGCTGGAGAGAACTGAGCTGCCTCAGTGCCCCCAGGCACCCCCCTGACCCCATCCCCCCCACACCCCTGACCCCCAGCTCTGAGCCCAGCCCCTCTGAGCTGGAAACCCCCTGACCCCATCCCCCCAACAGCCCTGACCCCCAGCTCTGAGCCCAGCCCCTCTGAGCTGGACACCTCCCTGACCCTATTTCCCCACATCCCTGAGCCCAGCCCCTGTGAGCTGGGCACCCCTGAACCGAGAGCCCAGCTCCCCTCCCAGCCGTGGGCAACAACAGCACCAGACAACAACAGCCCATTGGTACCAACTATCACAATCACGCAGCAACTGCCCATTATGTAATTGCAAATGTATACATACCATTACAGCTTTTAATGTTTTTAAATAGTGTATTTAGTTTATTTTCAAATTATTACAAATTAATTTTTGAATGTATTTCACTAGTTATTTTTTACATTTCCTAATACATGTTACTATAGTATTGCAAATGTTTTATGGAAGGGGCCCTCAATTTTGCTTTGCCCAAGGCTCCCTGAGTCCTCTGGGTGGCCCTGTCTGAGTTTTAAGCCCTGCTGCTGTGTTTTGCCTGCAACAGGCAGGCCTAAGCCTGTGAGTGACCCCCATAGCAGCTGCCTGAAGAAGTGCTTGGGGGAATCATGCAGAAGGAGCGTGATATTTGTTTGAGTTCTCTCCTCATGGAGGCTGTGCTCCACTTGGTGCAGGACAGCAGTCTCAGCAGGACTCTAGGCCCGGCACCTTGCCTCAGTTTGTAGATTTGTAGTGCACCCATCACCGGGCTCAGTCTGGCACCGCTACCCCTTACCAGTTCCCAAGAAGCAGTCAAAAAAGTTGGATGGACTGGTTAGGTTAGTTGTCATGCTGTTGCTTGGCCAGTGTAGAGACCACTGAATGCATAGTATTCCTCTATGATGTTCTGTCCTGAGCAAAATTGGCATGTTATGAGGTAGTGCCTGTGAGGGACAGGTGTCTGTTTATGTATCCAGCCATCATGTCTTAGGTCTTCTTGGCGGGGGGGGGGGGGAGCTTTTCCATCTTGCTTTCATTGGTGACATCTGTGATGCTCTGGTAGACATCTATGAAGACAATACTCTGACAGGATCATCTGGCAATACATCATGAATTGATGCAAAGGCTCTTATAAAAGCCATTTCTAGTTTCAAGTTTCTTGTTTCTCTTGTTTTGTGGTATGACATATTGTTTGAGATCAACATAACTAGCAAACAACTTCAGGCAAAAGAATTTGATATATGTGATGCCATTAATCAACTTGGAGAAACCAAAAAGTTTCTTGTGGGCCGCAGAAGTGACGCAGCCTTTGAGAAAACATTGGTAGATGCAGGTGAACTTGCAGAGCAGTTGGATATACCGGCACTTTTTGAACCAGATCCAATCCGTATTAGAAAGAAGAGGAAGCAGTTCACATATGAAGCAGATGACGAACCTATTTATGATCCGAAAGAAAAATTCAAAGTGAACTTTTACTTTGCAGTCATTGACACAGCAATACATTCGGTTGAAGAAAGATTCACAATGATGCAGCAAATTAGTTCAGTATTTGGCTTCATATATGATGTTTACAGTTTGCAAATAAAACACCAAAGCAAATTATGGAACATTGCTTGAATCTGGAGAAAGCTTTGCAACATGGTGAATCCAAAGATATTGATGCCTTTGACTTGTGCAGTGAATTGCAAGCTATTGCAAGATGAGTCCAAAGGAGTTCATCACCGCAAGATGTATTGAACTTCATATGGGAAAATAAGCTGACAGATAGTGTCCCTAACACAGTTATTACTCTTCGCATCCTCTTGACTCTCCCAGTTTCTGTGGCCTGTGTTGAGCGAAGCTTCTCGAAGCTCAAGTTGATAAAAACATATATGCGAACATCAGTGTTGCAACAAAGACTTGTTGGGCTATCTACCTTGTCAACAGAACATGACATTGCTCACAGCATTGACTTGGAGTAACTTGTTTCTAAATTTGCTAAACTTAAAGCGCGGAAACATAAATTCTAAATTATAACATGTTACTCTGTGACCGTGTATTGTGTATAATGTATGTGATTTTTGGGGGCGGGGGGGCGCAAGATGGAAGTTTCGCCTAGGGCGCAAAATATCCTTGCACCGGCCCTGGTGACCAGATGTCCTGAGTTTATAGGGACAGTCCCGATTTTTGGGTCTTTTTCTTATATAGGCTCCTATTACCCCCCACCCCCGTCCCAATTTTTCACATTTGCTATCGGGTCACCCTAACTGGAAGGAAGAGGAAAGAAACAACTTTTGGCTACTACAGTCTTGATTTAGATTTGAATTTGGTACATAAAGGTAGAAGGTTCCCTTATATTGTAAATATCCTCAACAATTCAGTATTAGACTGACTCCATAGCTCAGTTATTAGGGAAAGACTATTTTCATAGTCTACTAAAAGTAGTAGTGTGGTTCAGCAGTAACCAATTCTATAGATGAGATGTGACTGTTCTGCTCTTGCAAGTTCTAACCTGGGCTTCTCTAGCTGAAGCATCTGATTGAATACAGCTGACATAGTGAGTGAGGAGAGCGATATAGCTGGGTCATAGCCCATTTTGGTATTTAAAGGTGAAGACCTGCTTCTTGAAGTGGATCCTGTTTTTGTCTCCAAAATCTATTGAGCTTCAGGGGACTCAGCACGTGAGGATCCTAAGCAGGAGAAAGCACCTGTCTAGTCTAATCCTGTAGCACCTAAATGAGTGGAGTGAATAAAGCCAGCTAAAGTGGCTACATTGACTCCTTCAATGCTTTGTCATATTTGACAGATAAATCCAGAAACAACCTCTTTGGCTGCTAAACTGCCAACCCAGGCAATTATGGCTCAGAAGGTGGTGGGGGTATGTGTATATCGAGTGAGATGGATGTACATTAGTTTCCCCCCTTATTATATTTATTTTTGTATTAATTTTAATTTTTAAAATAAATGCTTACCCTCAGGAGCTTTTGGTGTTTGCTGAACTTGGCAACTTCATCTTTAGCTTGAATCTCTAGGTATGTTCAGTATGAAGTCTTTGAAGTAGCTGAGGCCTGGTGGAAGCTGCTCTCAAGAGGAGGGGTGGGGAAGGACAATAAAATACACACTTTTATCACTTTTTTCTCTGCAGAGTGGTTTGAGCCATGCAGCTATTTCAAAGACTTTGCACAAAACACCATTTGACGTTGACTATATGCCAGTTTCAGCAGATACCAAAGGTCTTAGAGTCCTAAAGAAGCTGGGGCCTCAAGTGGTTTCATTTTAAGTGGGTTACAGTCAACAGAAAAATAGAACCGTTATAGAATTTGTCAAGTCTTAAAACTTTAACAACTCCAGTTTTAGAAGTGGAATGCCACACTCCAGAGAGAGGCAATATGGTCTAATGCAGGAGTCAGCAACCTTTCAGAAGTGCTCTGCCAAGTCTTCATTTATTATTTATTAAGGTTTCACGTGCCAGTAATACTTTTAAACGTTTTTAGAAGGTCTCTTTCTATAACTCTACAATATATAACTAAACTATTGTTGTATGTAAGTAATAAGGTTTTTAAATGTTTAAGAAGCTTCATTTAAAATTAAATTAACATGGAGAGCCCACAGGACCGGTGGCCAGGACCTGTGGCAGTGTGTCACTGAAAAATCGGCTCGCGTGCCGCCTTTGGCACGTGTGCCATAGGTTACCTACCCCTGGTCTAATGAATTGAAACACTGAATCTAGGAGGCAGAAACTTCAGAATGCTCATCCTGACTGTTTGGCCCTGGGCAGGTACTTAGGTTGTTTCTGTTTAGCTTTTCCCTCTGCAAAATGGCATAATGTTACCTACATCACATGGGTTTTGTAGAGATTAATTAAATATATGCAAAGTGCAGTACGTTGTAAAAATTCAATATAATTTACTACTCCATGTTACAGTCTGCTGCCTGCGGGTCATGACTTTTGAGGTCATGTTTTACCATTTCATCTGAGGTGCGTGTCTGTCTCAGCAACTGAATGTTGTTACGTGATTCCTCACAGAGAACACACATGTTGGAATTGATCATTGGTCTTAGAATGAAATTGAATGATTTGGTTCAGCTCAGAGCTCTGAAGATCCTCTTCTTCAGAGTTCTAGAGTTTGTTTCTCAGTCCTTACTTGTCCTTATGTTCAACAGAGTGGAATTTTATTTAGTGAAATATAGTTGTTTTCCATTGGTTTAATCTAATTCTACAATGTCTCCATTTTTCATAACGACACCTGTACACGATGAAAGTCTTGCCATGACTGGAACCTTAATCACTTCTGTAACTATTATAAATTTGTTTTGGAGAATAGTGTAGTTGATCTGCTGATTTTAGTTGCAGGTTACAATAATATCTTCTAATGATCTTTTTGTTCAACTTGCTAAATATTTATTCACTTCTTTTTACAAAGTATAGCATTCCTTCATATTGAAATAAATTTGTAAACCTACACAATAAAACATAAACCAGGGTTCTCAAAGTGGGGGTCAGGACCCTTCAGGGGGTCACGAGGTTATTACATGGGGGGTTGCGAGCTGTCAACCTCCACCCCAAACCCTGCTTTGCATCCAGCATTTATGATGGTGTTAAATATATAAAAAAAATGTTTTTATTTTTAAGGGGGGTCCCACTGTGTAAAAGGGGTCACCAGTACAAAAGTTTGAGAACTACTGACTTACACCATTCTCTATATTAGAAAGTGACATTCTGCAGAAAATTAAATTCAGTAGGATCTCTTGACATGCAAATTTAGATGGTGATATAAGGTCAAAATCATCCCAAGGAAGATTGCATCCAAGGCTGCATCCAAGGGACAATCTTAGGCCTGGTTTACACTACGCGTTTAAACCGATTTTAGCAGTGTTAAACTGATTTAACACTGTACCCATCCACACGAGGCCCTTTACATCGATATAAAGGGCTCTTTAAATTGGTTTCTGTACTCCTCCCCAATGAGAGGAGTAGCGCTAAAATCGGTATTACCATATCGGATTAGGGTTAGTGTGGCTGCAAATTGACGGTATTGGCCTCCGGGCGGTATCCCACAGTGCACCATTGTGACCGCTCTGGACAGCAATCCGAACTCGGATGCAGTGGCCAGGTAGACAGGAAAAGTCCCGCAAACTTTTGAATTTCATTTCCTGTTTGCCCAGCGTAGAGCTCTGATCAGCATGGGTGGCGATGCAGTCCCAAATCCAAAAAGAGCACCAGCATGGACCGTACAGGAGATACTGGATCTGATCGCTGTGTGGGGAGACAAATCTGTTCTATCAGAGCTCCATTACAGAAGACGAAATGCCAAAGCATTTGAAAAAATCTCCAGGCTATGATACAGAGTCCACAGCACAGTGCTGCGTGACAAGCGTAACGGAAAGCCAAAGAATCAAATGGACGCTCATGGAGGGAGGGAGGGGGTACTGAGGACTCCAGCTATCCCACAGTCCCCAGCAGTCTCCAAAAGCATGTGCATTCTTGGCTGAGCTCCAATGCTTGTAGCGTCAAACACATTGTCCGGGGTGGTTCAGGGTATAGCTTGTCAATTTACTCCCTCCCCCCACCACGTGAAAGAAAAGGGAAAAAAATAGTTTCTTGACTTTTTTCAATGTCACCCTACGTCTTCTGAATGCTGCTGGTACACACGATGCTGCGGCAGTGAAGAGCAGTATCCGCTCCCCTCCCCTCCCTGGTAGCAGACGGTAGAATATGACTGCTATCCGTCGTCATCATCAGCCTGTGAGTGCTCCTGGCTGGCCTCAGGTGAGGCCGGCCGGGGGCGCCTGGGTAAAAATAGGAATGGTTCCCGGTCATTCCGAGTAGATGGTACAGAATGGCTGGTAACCGTCTTCATCATAGCAACTGGGGGCAGAACTCCATCAGCCCCCTCCCTTTCATGTGTAAAGAAAAGATTCTGTACTGCCTGGACTATCATAGCAGCAGGATGCTGGGTTCCTCTCCCCCCGCACCGCTTAATGTCCTGCCTGGACTAATAGCAGCTGGAGGTGCCTCCCCCTCATTTTATCTCACTAACAAGTCAGTGTTTCTTATTCCTGCATTCTTTATTACTTCATCACACAAATGGGAGGACACTGCAGCGGTAGCCCAGGAGGGCTGGGGGAGCAGGGAAACAACGGGTGTGGTTGTTGCAGGGGCACCCCTAGAATGGCATGTAGTTCATCATTTCTGCGGGATCTGACACAGAGCAGCTGTGCTCTCTGGTTCTCTAGTACACTTGCCCCATATTCTTGGCAGGACTGACTCTATTTTTAGATACAACATAAAGGAGGGAATGACCCGGGGAGCATGACAGCAGCAGACAGTACAGAACGACAGATAACAGTCATCTCATTGCAATTTACAGTGGCCAGCAGATGGTACAGAACAACTGATAACCGTCTCTGCTATCATGCAAAGGCAAATGAATGCTTCTGTGTAGCGCTGCAGTGCCGCCTCTGTCAGCAGCATCCAGTACACATACAGTGACAGTTACAAAAGGCAAAACAGGCTCCATGGTTGACATGCTATGGCGTCTTCCAGGGCAATCCAGGGAAAAAGGGCGTGAAATGATTGTCTGCTGTTGCTTTCCAGGAGGAAGGAATGAGTGACGACATTTACCCAGAACTACCCGCGACAATGATTTTTGCCCCATCAGGCAATGGGATCTCAACCCAGAATTCCAAGGGGCGGAGGAGACTGCGGGAACTATGGGATAGCTACAGGATAGCTACCAACAATGCAATGCTCCAGAAATCGACACTAGCCTCGGACCATGGACGCACACCACCAAATTAATGTGCTTAGTGTGGCCACGTGCACTCGACTTTACACAGTCTGTTTTACAAAACCGGTTTATGTAAAATCGGAATAATCCTGTAGTGTAAACGTATCCTTAGAGTAATTTAACTGCCTCTGGAACTATAAAACGTGGGATGTTCTTTGATCTTTTGTAGGCTCTTACAGCCACAGATGCAAATTCACACTGAACAAAGCAGTATTCTAAAAATGGCAACATTTTTCAACAATGTTGAACTACTGATTATTTTTACATGCCAAAGCTTGTGGATTGTAAAAAAAAATCATTGTTTGGAGGCTTCATCATGATAAGAAGCAGGTTGTAAAAAGACAACCTGTGATGGCTGCCAGGGCCCTAAATGTAGTCAATATGTAAAGTGGTGTGTAGTTTTTAATTTTCCTTTATTCAGCATCTACTCACTCATGACCAGCCCTTACTATAATGAACATGTGTGCACAAAATGGAGGTTATAATTTTAAAAGGAATCAGGTTTGTTTCAATCAACTCAAAAGGAGTTGTAAACAGGCCAGTAAATGATTGAATTTTATTAGCATGATGTGGCAGTGCCACCCTAGTTAAGGTTGCGTCATGACTTCTGTTTAAAGGTTGACCTTTCTACATCCTCTAAAATCAACATGATGAGATGAATTCCTCTGAAATTTTGTGTGCCTTGGCAGGATGCAGGATAGGGTCATTTGGCATAGGGGTTGTGGAAATGCAAGCTCTGAAAAAATAGCAAATTTTCAAAGTTTCTTGGTGTTTTGTGCATGCGTGTGTGTGTGTGCACGCAGAAAGCTAGAGAGAGAACTATTGCTGTAATGCAAGTCAAAATGCTCTTAATCTGCCAAGTTTTACTCAGGCTAGTGCATGGCACCCACTAAATATTTGGGGTACCCAAATTGAGAACAGTATGTAAAAAAATGTATATTTTACAGTACATGTGCCAATGCAGAAAAATGGCTAAAGGTTTCCGTTGTCACCATTTTATATGCTTTAATGCTCAATATTGTAAGAATCCTAAAATTTGACTGGTTATACAGATTGCTTTGAAATTTAGTGTGTCTCATGGAGATGTGAGGTAGTATTAGTGATCCAAATTTGGGGTCATTCACCCAAGGGGTTCTTGAGTTATAGGCCCCCCAAATCCCACTGAGGAAAATAGAAATAAGCATAAATTCTGACAAGTGTACAAGTATAATTAGGCAAGCCAAAAAAGACACTGAAGTTGCTAGCAAAAGACACAAAAACTAATAGTAATTTTTTTAAAAAGCACGTCAGAAGCAGGAAGCCTGCCAAAAAACAGTGGGGCCACTGGATGATCAAGGTACTAAAGGAGCACTCAAGGAAGACAAGGCTGTTGCAAAGAAGGTACATGAATTATTTGAACTAGTCTTCACTGTAGGAGATGTGAGTGTCAGTAGAGGAGGTTTTGGAATAAATTGATAAAGTAAACAGTAATAATTCACCAGCAACTGATGGTATGCATTCACGAGTTCTGCGGGAATTCAAATATGAAATTACAGAACTTCTAACTAATCAGTCTTTGTACCAGTTGGCTGTAGGATAGCTAATGTAACACTAATTTTTAAAAAAGGATCCAGAGGTAATCCTGACGATTACAGGTCAGTAAGCCTAATTTAAGTACCAGACAAATTGTCTGAAACTTAGTAAAGAACAGAATTATCAGACACATAGATGAACTTGTTGGTGAAGAGTCAACATAGTTTTTGTAAAGGGAAATCATGCCTCACCAATCTATTAGAGCCAGTTGGTCTATTGTACCTGGTCTTCTAGAAAGCCTTTGGCAAGTTCCACATTAAAGGCTAAAGTAGAGTAATCTGTCATGGGATAAGAGGGAAGGTCCTCTCATAGATCAGTAACTGGCTAAAAGAGAAAACAAAGAGTAGGCATAGCTGGTCAGTTTCCACAACAGAAAAAGGTAAATAGCAGGGTCCCCCACGGTTCTGTACTGGGACCTGTGATATTCAACATATTCATAAATAAGGCTATTATGTCATGGAAGTCACAGAATCTGTGATCTATGTTACATTTTCTGCTTCAGCACTGGGGCAATGGGGCTGGACCTTTCAGACGGTGAGGGGACCCAGAGCTCCCAATTGCTGCAGGTGGCTGGGGGCCCCAGCAGCTTCTAGTTGCTGCAGGCAGTGGGGGGACCCAGAGCTCCCAGCCACTGTGGCGGGCCCCTACAGCTCCCAGCTGCCCCAGGCGGCAGGGGGACCGGGAGCTCTGAGCCAACGGGCTCGGGCTCAGCCCCATTTTGTCATGGTTATTTTTAGTAAAAAGGCACAAGTCACAGGTTTCCGTTAGGGTTGCCAGTCTGGTAACCGCAGCCAATGGGAATTGCAGGGGCAGTGCCTGTGGGCGGAGGTAGTGCCCACTGCACAGAGCAACCTTTCTGCGCCTCCACCTAGGAGCAGAGAGATATGTTGCCACTTGTGGGGAGCTGCCCGAGGTAAGCTCTGCCTGGAAGCTGAACCCCAAAATCTCTCCCACACCCCAACCCCTGCTGCAACCCTGAGCCCCCTCCCGCACCCAAACTCCCTTCTGCGCACCAACCCCCTGCACTAGCCTTCTGTGCATCCAAACTCCCTCCCAGAGCCTGCACTCCCTCCCATGCCCCAACCCCCTGTCCCCGCCCTGAGCCCCCTCCTGCACCCTAAACTCCCTCCTGGAGCCTGCACTCCAAACCCTTTCCTGTGCCCCAACCCCCTGCCCCAGCTCAGAACCCCTCCTGCACTCCAAACCTTTTGGCCCCAGCCGGGAGCCTCTTCCTATACCCCAAACCCCTTATCCCCAGTCCCACCCCAGAGCCTGCACTCCCAGCCCGAGGCCTCACACTCCCCACACTCCAACCTCCTGCCCCAGCCTGGATCCCCCTCCTGCACTCTGCACCCTCATTTCTGCCCCCAGCCCAGAGCTTGCATCCCCAGCCCAGAGCCTGCACCCCCTCCCATACTCCAACCCCCTGCATCAGCCTGGAACCCCCTCCCACATGCTGAATCCCCCAGCCTTGAGCCTCCTGCAACCCAAACCCCTCATCCCCAGCCCAGAGCCCATATCCCCTCACACATCCCAACCCCCTGCCTCAGCGCAGAGCCCCCTCCCACACTCCGAATCCCTCGTCCCCATCCTGCAGCCCAGAGCTCCCTCCTGCACCCCAAACCTTTCATCCCTGACCCCACCCCATAACCCACACCCTCAGCCGATGCTCTCACTCCCTCTGGCACCTCAACCCTCTGCCCAAACCTGGTGAAAATGAGTGAGTGAGTGAGGATGGGGGAGAGTGAGTGACAGAGGGAGGAGGGTAATGGAGTATGTGGGGGTGGAGCATTGGGAAAGGGGGCAGGGCAAGGGGGTTCAGTTTTGTGCAATAAGAAAGTTGGCAATCCTAGTTTCTGTGAACTTTTGTTTATTGCCCAAGGCCTGTCTGTGATTTTTCCTAAAAATAAGCGTGACATAATCTTAACTTTATTCATGAATGATCTGGAAAAGTGGGTAACAGTGATGTGGGTCAAATTTGCAGACAACCTAAATTACTCAAGATAGCTAAGTCCAAATTTGATGCAAAGAATTGCAAAGGGATCTCACTAAACTTGGTTATGGGCAACAAAATGGCAGATAAAATTCAGTGTTGATAAATGCAAAGTAATGCTGATTGGAAAAAATAATCTCAGCTGTACATACCAAATGATGGGGTCTAAATTAGCTATTATCACTCAAGAAAGAGATCTTGAAGTTATCCTGGATAGTTCTCTGAAAACATCTCAGTGTGCAGCAGCAGTCAAAAAACTAGCAGAATGTTAGGAAATATTAAGAATGGTATAGATAATCAAACATAAAATACCATAAGGTCACTATATAAATTCCCTGGGCAACTCCACCTTGAATACTGTATGCAGTTCTGGTTGCTCCATCTCAGCAAAGATATATCAGAATTGGAAAATGTACAGAGAAGGACAACAAAATGATTAGGGATATGCAACATCATCCATACAAGGAGAGATTAAAAAGATTGGGACTGTTCATTTTAGAAAAGAGATTACTAAAGGAGGATATGATAGATGTCTAGAAAATCATGAGTGAGGTTGAGAAAATGAATAGGGACATGTTATTTATGCCTTCACATAATAGAAAAACCAGAGGTCATCCAGGAAATGAGGATTTCAGGGAGATGCCTTCCCTGCTTATGGTGGGGGAAAGGACTGAGTACTAACTCCTATCAAAATACACTCTTCGTGTTCAAAGAACTAGGAAATTTAATGGCAAAACTACGTTAACAGAGAGTTAAGGTTGCTTGATGTAAGTAATCCCCTTGCAGAATGTTGAGCTGAGCCAAACTCAAACTTCTGAAAATCAGGAAACATCCAGTAAAATTTGCTTATGCAACTCTTTCAGCAATGCCCCAATATGCCCCATTAACACACACACCATTACCCTGCCAACCCCCTATTTGCTGAAATTACAAGGGCTTCACCTTGTTTTACAACCCATTCATTCTCACCCACAGGATTCCATCTAACACTATTAAAAGACAAAAAGGGATGAAGGGAAAAAAGAAAATTTTCTCTGGCAGCTTGTTCTCAGGTGAAGTCCTGGAGGAGGAGATCCTTGAAGCTGCTTTAGTATTCAGAGTAATCCCAGGGGAAATGGATTAATGGGTGCTGTGCAGGTGAGGCAATTGAAGGTGAATCCAATTAGTGTCAACTCCCATCTGTTTGCATGATCAGTGATTATGTGTTGTGTATGTGCACAAAGGTGCCAACTCTGTGAGTGACACGGGGCTGGACCACCCACAGGGAAAAATTAGTGGGTGCTCTGCACCCACCGGCAGCTAAGTGCCCTGCCCTCCCGCCCCACCTTGCCTCCACCTTCTCACCCTCCCCTGAGCACGCCGCATCCCTGCTCCTCTGCCTACCTCCCAGCGCTTGCCGCCGCCAAACAGCTGTAGCAAGCTCCAGGAGAGAGGGGGAGGAGCGGGAATGTGGCGTGCTCAGGGGAAGAGGTGGGGCCAGAGTGGGGATTTGAGGAAGGAGTTGAATGGGGCAGGGAAGGGGCAGAGTTGACGTCGGGACTTTGGGGAAGGGGTTGGAATGGGGGCAGGAGGGGGCATGGCAAGGGTGGAGTTGGGGCAGGGCCAGGGGTAGAGGGGGATCGAGCACCCACTAGAATCATAGAATCATAGAATATCAGGGTTGGAAGGGACCTCAGGAGGTCATCTACTTCAACCCATGCTCAGAGCAGCACCAATCCCCAACTAAATCATCCCAGCCAAGTCGGCGTCTGTGTGTGTGCGTGTATGTATGTGTTATATTACAAATGGAGCTGGTAGCACTTCCTATTATTAAGGTTGGCTGACACTATAAGACCCTGTTTTCAGTGGCTTATTACTTTGCCAGATTTTAACTGTTTGCGCTGAAATTTTCCATGCTTGGTGTCTGCCTCAGAGAGAATTATTTTGGAAAATTTCACCCAAACTGGGTCAGCAGTTTTTGAGAATTAAGCTAGGGAAAAAATACATTGTTTTGCCTATGTTAAAAAAATTCTTGACAACTTCCTTGAAAAGTTCTAGTGTCCCTGTGCATTAGTGGATGGATTAAAAATTTGGCAGGGGTTTGAAGTTTGTGTTATGGATGTGCGTTGGAAGTTCCCATGAAAGTCCACCCAAATTTGGCCAAGTTATAAGCCTTTGAAAATCACAGTTTGCACATGCTCAGTAGAAAACTTTCTTCAGTTTGGTAGCTAAAAATCTTTGACAATTCCACCTTAGTGAGCATTCTCAAGTATCTCTCCTATGTGTGACAAGATGGTGTATATTCCATCTACACAGAGTGACTGAGCATGCTTCCCCTGGGGCTAGAGGGGTGAAGCCAGGCTTTCCTTGTAATTGCTACTGTGTGGCAGAGTGGAGCTGGACACTAGAACTGAGTGCAGGGAGTGGGAGCCTGTCTCCTGTGCTCTCAGGGACTACCCCCTCCCCCACGTCATTTGTTGCAAAAGTTGGAAGGTGTGTAGTGAATTAGGTGGGTAATTGCAGGAATAGAAAGTATGGTTTCGTCTTAAAGATGTTTGAATGCTGCTCTGGAAAATTGGATTTTATTCCATTCTTTGTCACAGAGTTACTATGTGATGCTGAGCAAATCACTGAAATCAGACTTTTCAAAAGTGGCCACTAATTGTGTGTTCCTCATTTTTTGGGTTCCGGACTTGAGACCTTGGATCTGATTTGCAAAAATGTTGAGTAATTACAGCTGCAACAGAAGTCAATGAGTGCTGTGATTTGAACATATCAAGTGCTGTAGCTATATAAAGTTAAGTACTCTGAAAAATCAGGTCCTAAGCATTTCAGCCTAGACACCCAAAATTTAGTGAGTACTTCTGAACTTAATCTCTGTGCCTTAGTTCCCCCTGTCTAAAACGGGGATGATACCAGCCCCTCACCTCACGTCACAGAGGTATTGTGAACATAAATGAATACTTCTGAAGCACTCATACTCTGTATTGATGAGCACCATAGAAAAACCCATAAGGAAGCTAATATTCTGTCTTCAGACCAGCATTTGAATAGTGTGTAGTAAATAAAGCATTAGGCCACACATTGAACAATGGGGAGAAAACAAAATACTAAATAGCTGCTCAATTAAGAAGAAAGATCCTGGAATACATTTTTAAACAATCAATTTATAAGCACATAGAGGATAATAAGGTTGTACGGATTAGCCAGCATGGATTTGTCAAGAACAAATCATGCCAAACTAACCTAATTTCATTCTGTGACTGAGTAACTGGCCTCCTGGATAGGGCTGAAGCAGTAGATGTGATATTGTATCTTGATTTTAGTAAGGCTTTTGACACAGTCCAACATGACATTCTCATAAGCAAGCTAGGGAAAATGTGGTATAGATGAAATTACTATAAGGTGAGTGCACAGCTGGTTGAAAGTCTGTACTAAAAGACTAGTTATCGATCGTTCACTGCCAAACTGGAAGTGTCTCTAGTGGGGTGTTGCAGCCGTCAGTCCTGGGTCCAGTACCATTCAGTATTTCATTAATGATTTGGATAATGTAGTGAAGAGTATACTATAAAATTTGCAGATGACACCAAGCTGGGAGGGGTTGCAAGCACTTTGGAGGATAAAATTAGAATTCAAAATGACCTGGACAAATTGGAGGATTGGTCTGTAATCCGTAAGATGAAATTCAATAAAGACAAATGCAAAGTACTTCACTTAGGAAGCTAAAAACAAACACACAGCCACAAAATGGAGAATAACTGACTAGATCAGGGGTAGGCAACCTATGGAACGTGTGCCAAAGGCGGCACGCGAGCTGATTTTCAGTGGCACTCATGCTGCCCAGTCCTGGCCACCAGTCCGGGGGGCTCTGCATTTTAATTTAATTTTAAATGAAGCTGCTTAAACATCTTAAAACCTTATTTACTTTACATACAACAATAGTTTAGTTATATATTATAAACTTATAGAGACCTTCTAAAAACACTAAAATGTATTACTGGCATGCGAAACTGTAAATTAGAGTGAATAAACGAAGACTTGGCACACCACTTCTGAAAGGTTGCCGACCCCTGATTTAGGGTGAGGTAAAGTTATTTAGACAGGGGGATAGCCTGTTAATGAAAGTATAGTCTCTGGAAAGCGTGTTATGATTCCTGTTTTATTTTGTACCTTTTATGTCTATTATCCTTATTCACAATTGCTCGAACCTTCAATCTTTGGTCATAAATGTATTCTTGTTTTCATTATAGATATATCTGAGGGCTTGTCTACACTCGAAACTTCAATGCGCTGCTGCGGGAGCACTGCTGCAGCAGTGCTTAGAAGTGTGAGTGTGGTTGCAGCGCCAGTGCTGGGAGAGACCTCTCCCAGTGCTGCACGTACTCCACTTCCCCATGGGGATTAGCTTGCAGCGCTGGGAGCCGAGCTCCCAGCGTTGCGGCACTGTTTATACTGGCACTTTACAGCGCTGTATCTTGCAGCGCTCAGGGGTGTGTTTTTTTCACACCCGAGTGAGAAAGTTGCAGCGCTGTAAAGCGCCAGTGTAGCCAAAGTGCTGTGACATTAAGCAAGGTGCTTATCCTGAGTTGAATCATACAAGGTGATGGGTACATTGTTCCCTTGGGGACAGCAGATCCAGTATTTCTGTGAGTCTTCAGTGGATAAAGAGACAGGGGAATGCTTCAAAGGGCCTTGAGGATTGGCGTGCACCTATGGGTAGCCTTGCCCAGAAGAAAGTACTTGAGTGGCTGATAGGCTGATGGTGTCTAAGAGCTGGCAGCTAAGCACAGGCAAAACTCCCTCATGCTGGAGGCAGGGAGTAACAAGGTGACTCATGGTCCTGGGTACCCTGAGAACCATCATGGTAATTACATTCTGGAATAGGCTTCTAAGGGAGGTGATGGAATCCTTGCCATTGGAGATTTTTAAGAACAGGTTGGACAAACATCTTCTGGGATGGTCTAGGTTTACTTGGTCCTGCCTCAGTGCAGGGGTCTGGACCTGATAAACTCTTGAGGTCCCTTCCACCCTTACATTTCTGTGATAGTCCATCTTGTGCACTGAATGAGGCTGGGATCCTGTGAGGAAAAATAGTATATGATCTTGTACTTGAAGGCTGTCACAGTGCACATACACAAGATGGCTGAATTAAAGTTGTATAGGCAACCTCAGTGTTATCATTTTCTAACTTTCAGAGTGCTTCACTTTGCAAATGTAATACTGTTCTTTTTACTTAATTTTTTGTGTGTAATATATAAGTATGCTGACAACTGGCCACTATTCTAACAGATGTGGCCATAAACATCAGTGCAATAGCACATTTTCTCATTTTTCCTATATTCTTGGCTAACAGCCAATAAATAATACTGGTGATCTTAGACAGTTCAAAAGGACTCTTGTTTTGAGATTCTAGTTCAAAAGGGCACTTGCATAGTTGAAATGCAGTAAGAAAGGCTGATGATCTTTTTGTGACCTCAATAGGAAAGCCAAGGTTCAAATCTGGTTTTTACCTTACTCAGTAGCCTGTTGGGATTTGGTGGTTCCCAGTGAGTCTGATGCTGGGTAGAAATCATGGGACTTCGATCCAATGCGATTTAATTCAATTCAATAAAGCTTTATTCAACATGTGCACAAAGAGAGCCCCTGGTACAAAGAATCAGGCGGAGCCCCTCCCCTTGCTACTTTATAGCACATGGTGCTTATATAACAAGTTATATAACAACTTACATAACATGAACCTTTAACCAATCAGAATTAAACAAACCCATATATGGGTTTGTTTATCACATGCTCATAGTGCTCCAGTCCACATGCTGAGCTCACACCCCTCCCCGTGGCCTTCTCCAGAATGTTCCTAAGCCGGTGAATCACAGAATGCTTCCTTATGCATAAGCACCCTGTAAACCACATTTTATCTAAAATAAACACAACCATACCCTTCAGCTCCCCCATTTGGTTTTGGGGCTAAGAACAATTCTTAGACCCCACTAACACCACTTTCTTGTATTTATTAGGAGCAATAATTAGCTTTATTAACACTTAACTATAATTTTAGGAACAAAATAAACTAATACATAATATTTACAGTAAAATAGTAAGTCCTCATGCCATTGCGAGAACACAACCCAAATTCATTTTTTATTTGTTTTTGTTTTTAAAATGGCAAACCCTTTTATCCACTGAATTACTGTAACTGCTCTACCACTTTTTTTATAATTTTTTTTAAAGGCTTAACACAATAGAAAGAACTAGATATTTAAGCAAGGCTTGCCTGCCAGAGTTAACCACTTACATCCACACCAGATAGTGGAGTACTTCCTCACTGCTATATTATCCATTAAATTACATTACATGCACCATTAATTCAGGTTCCAACATTTGAGATAAGACTTGTCCTGACTTCAGGTTTCCCTTACACAAAACCCATCCTACCAGGATGGAACATTGGTTCTGTGGGAAAGCCATATAGTTATCTCCGGCCCTTATGTTACACAGGTGTCTGTGACATGCTTATGGAAGTGGGTGCCCTGGCTGAGCCTCCAGTTCAGGAATTAACACCCCTCCAAGGATGCGATGACCATCTTAACATACCCGTTATCGATAGGGACCACTCCCCTGCCACCGTCCAAGGTGAAGACATTCAGTTCTCGAGAACCACAGCTCTCACTCAACATGGCACTTGTGGCACGAGTGAGTTTCCTAGAAGGGCTGCAACTTTCATGTTGAACACCAGGATGTTACCATGCCAGGATGATAACACAATTTTTCCACATGCCTAGCCCAATGCTTGCTCATACATTTTAGTAGTTCTTAATAGATGGCTGAGTAAAACAGTGAGGACCTGACCAACTGTTGCTGAGTTAAGGTAATATCTAACTTGATTAGACGTGAACCCCACTCTTACCACAGTAAACTGTCATTCCTGCTACTAACAAATTTTAACCCAGTCCCTAGTATTAGATTTGAGTGATGACATTTACAACTGATCCAGTGGCTCCTCCCCAGGTAATTACATCAATATTTTAGGTACATCAGCTGCAGTGGCCTTGGCCACTGGGAAAGCTTCTACCCATTTAGTAAAGTGATCCATGATTACCAGAACATATTCTTTCCCTCTGCACCTTGGCAGGGGACCAATGAAATCTATTTGTAACTGCTCGAAGGGCTGTGTTGGTCTTGGCTGATGTCGCATTCTCACTTTTACTGTGGGAGCAGAATTACATTGAGCGCACGTTACACACCTTCTCACATAATCATGCACGTTTGCATTAAGCTTAGGGTGCCACCAGATGTTTGACATACGGTGGATTACCCTCCATGCTTCATCATGTCCCAACATGTGATACACTTGTATCATAGTTCCCATTAGCACATTTGGTAACACTAATGTGTTCCCTGGACCTCTCCAAGTGTTATTATTATACAGTTTGCCATTATCCATCCATAACCACTTTTCTGCCCTTGGAGCAGCGTGTTGAATGTCCTGTAATTCAAAAAAGTTTGGGGTTTTTATGAGAGGCTGTGTTGCAGCAATTACTTGGGTCTCTTTACTTTCCACTGCTGCTTGTTTAGCTAGTTCATCTGCCTTTTGGTTCCCCTTGCTATGAGGATCTGTCTCTTTTGTATGGGCCTTCACTTTTATTACTGCTACTTCAGTAGGTTTCTGCATGGCTGCATGAAGTTTCTGCACTATCCCCCCATTTTGTATTGGGGATCCTGTACTTGTCAGGAATCCTCAATTTACCCACAAGTTAAGGTAATCATGTACAACCCCAAACGCGTATCTAGAATTAGTATATATGTTTATAGCATGACCTTCCGCAGCTTCACATGCTGCAATTAATGCCTGTAGTTCTGCTACTTGGGCCGATGCTCCAGGTAAACTGCCATGCGCCACCAGCTGCCCATCTTGAGTACAAACAGCCCATCCTGTGTGTCGCTTGCCGTTGACATAGAAGGAAGAACCATCCACGTATAGGCAAGGGGCATCAGGTGTTTCAGTTTCTTTTACCAATGGAAGGTCCATGGGCTCTTCCTTAAGGCAACAATGATGCGGGTGTCCCTCATCTGGGCTAGGCATGAGGGTGGCAGGGTTTAGCGATGATGCTCGTTGCAGATGTACTGAAGGCATTAGCAAGCTCGTTTCCCATCGAGTCCATCTTGCCACATGGACTGCCGAAGATTTCTTTCCTGATAAAATAGCAAGGACAGCATGAGGCACAACAATGTTTACATCCTGTGCATCAATAAGTGGTAAGGCCTGATTTAGGGCCATAGAAGCTCCTTCCACTGCCTGGAGGCACGGTGGCATTGCTTGAGCGACAGCATCTAGTTTAGAAGAGTAGTATGCTACTTGGCACTGTTTATCCCCATGTTTTTGCATTAACACTGCTGTCATATGTCCCTCTATGACATGCGTGTACAATGTAAAAGGCATTAATGGATTAGGAAGTCCCAACCCTGGGGCAGTACTTAGCCTCTGTTTCAATGTGGTAAATGCCTGTTCACATTCAAATCTCCATTCAATTGCATCATGTGGTCCACCAGCACCCTTTAGAAGATTATTAAGGGGCTGGACAATCCTTGAATAATTTGGGATTTGAGTTCGGCAGAAATTAAATAGCCCCAACTCTTTGCTAACTCCCCTGCCCGTAATTGGTTGTGGGCATGCATTAATAGCCTCAATGAGGTCAACAGTTAAACGCTTGTACCCCTTGGATATTAGATACCTCAGATAGGATACTTCCTCCTTTGCAATCTGAGCCTTTTTAGCATTACATTTTACCCCACGGTCTGCCAAGTGCTGCAGGATCACTTCTAAGTCTTTCATGTGCGTTTGGCCATCTGGTGAGGAGATCATCAACATACTGTACAACACAAAAAGTCATGTCTGGCAGCTTTGCCAGAACATCAGCTAACACTCTATGAAACAAAGTAGGTGAGTTATAGAAACCCTTGTTTAGGCGAGTAAAGGTATATTGCTTCCCTTTAACAGTGAATGCAAACCAAAATTGACTGTCAGGGTGCACAGGAACAGACCAAAAGCCATTGCTAATCTCCAAGGCTGAAAACACTATGTGATCATCAAAAGCATGTAAACCTCCCTCTACCATCCACTCCTGTACCTTTTCCCAGAAAGGTAGGTTTGGGTTATTAAGCTGCAAAGATGGCAATTCTTTTAACACGCTCAGCAAGTCAGATGGGCTCATAGGAGTGTGCTCTAGGCGACTAACAGTAGCCGGGTCCCCTTCCCCTGGGTTAGGATTAGGGACAGTGTGCACTCTCACTGAGCCATGAAACAAGACTGATAGCCCCATCTTCCATATGTAGGGTCCAAAGGTGCTGAAGGACAAGATCTCTTTCCCTGCAAGTCTGCTTCTTTATACCTTTTTGCTTCTGCTTGCAATTTTTTTACCTCTGCTTCTAACTCTTCTACCCTTCCTTTTAGCATATCACGCTTTCTAACCAGCTGTTCATAATCAACAATTAAACACATACCAGCCATTTCCTCCTTCTCTTTGCTGTTTTTTAACCTTGTACACCAACAGGCAACATAATAGGGATGTTTAGTTGGGTAATCATCATGTGTTGGATATCCTTGTTTCAATGCCTTGTCATACTGAGACAGGACAGATTTTACAGCCAGCAACCTTACATCTACACTGAGGACATCATCTTCCTCAGATAAATATTGTGGTTTATGCACAAAATCAGTTTTGCCCGCCTGTAATGGGGGTTGGTTATTCTTTCTTTCAATCATACAGCCAAAATATCTCCACAAGAAAGCTAATAAACTTACAACTACAATAGTTATAAAAGCACTAACCATATACTCTTCATATTGTGGATCATTATATCCCTTCATCTTTTTAAATTTATAACTACATTTCTGGTTACAGACTAACAACAATTTATTCCAGTAAAACACACCAGACTGAAATGCTCAATCAGCAGATTAATCCTTTTTCCAATTTATTTGATTTGCACAATTACAAATTCCAATTAGGAGATCTGGGCCTGCCAACACATCAGCTAGAGGTACTTATGGCTATACCTGCCCCTACACTGAGCCCACGTCCACACTACAGGGTAAAATCGATGTTATTAAAATCGATTTTATAAAGCAGGCTTTATAAAATCGATTTTGCGCGTCCACACTAGGGCTACTTACATCGATGTTGAGCGTCCATGTTCCCTGGCGTCCATGTTTTCCCTGAGCGTTGCACTCTGGGTACCTATCCCACAGTTCCTGCACGGGTCCCTGCCCTTTGGAATTATGGGTTACTAGCCCAGTGCATGATGGGATCAAAGTCCCCGTCCTGGGTGGTTCTGGGTACAGCCCCCCCCCCCTCCTGTAAACGGCACACAGTCAGTTCGCGCTGTTTTTACTGGCTGCAGTGAGGGGAAACGCCATTTGCAGCAAGCATGGATCCAGGTCTGCTCTTGTCCTTGATCGCGAATGCTGTAAATAATTCACGCATTCTCGTTCTATCACTGCTGACCCATGATGCAGAAATGCAAGAGAGAATGCTTGAATGCGGGGACGACAGCGATGACGAACTGGAGAACGAGTTTTCTGACACCCCGGGCCCCTGCACGTTGGAGCTCCTGACGGTTATGGGTGAGGTTCTACCCGTTCCGCGCCACTTTTGGGCACGGGAAACAAGCACTGACTGGTGGGACCGCATAGTCCTGCAGGTGTGGGACGATTCGCAGTGGCTGCGGAACTTTCGCATGCGTAAGAGCACTTTCTTTGAACTTTGTGACTCGCTTTCTCCTGTCCTGAAGCGGCATAATACCAGGATGAGACCAGCCCTCACAGTGGAAAAGCGAGTGGCAATAGCCATATGGAAGCTTGCAACGCCAGACAGCTACCGGTCAGTCGGGAATCAATTTGGAGTGGGCAAATCTACTGTGGGGGCTGCTGTGCTGGAAGTATCCAAAGCAATCATTAAGCTGCTGCTTCGAAAGGTTGTGACTCTGGGAAATGTGCAGGCCATTGTGGATGGCTTTGCTGCAATGGGATTCCCTAACTGTGGGGGGGCCATAGATGGAACCCACATCCCTATTTTGGCACCGGAACACCAGGGTGCCCAGTACATTAACCGCAAGGGGTACTTTTCGATGGTTCTGCAAGCCCTGGTGGATCACAAGGGACGTTTCACCAACATCCACGTGGGATGGCCAGGAAGGGTTCACGACGCACGTGTCTTCAGGAGCACTACACTGTTTAAACGGCTGCAGCAAGGGACCTACTTCCCTGATCAGAGAATAACAGTTGGAGATGTCCAAATGCCTATAGTTATCCTTGGGGACCCAGCCTACCCCTTGATGCCCTGGCTAATGAAGCCATACACAGGCAGCCTTGACAGTGCTCAGGAGTTGTTTAATTACAGGCTGAGCAAGTGCAGAATGGTGGTAGAATGTGCATTTGGCAGGCTTAAGGCGAGATGGCGAACGCTTCTCACTCGCTCAGATCTTAGCCAAACCAATATCCCCTTTGTCATTGCTGCTTGCTGTGTGCTCCACAATCTCTGTGAGAGCAAGGGGGAGGCCTTTATAGCGGGGTGGGAGACTGAGGTAAACCACCTGGCCGCTGATTATGCGCAGCCGGACACCAGGGCAATTAGAAGATCTCACCAGGATGCTGTGCGCATCAGAGAAGCACTGAAAAGTAGCTTCCTCATGGGCCAGGGTACAGTTTGAATGCTGATTTTCCTTTCAATTGATTGCTGCCCTCCCCGGCTATGCGGTGTTGCTGCTGCAAGATACTTTGCCTGCAGCATTCCTCAATTGCTTGCTTAGGTTACTTGCGAGAGCTGTCCATTGGAAAACATATAATTCTGTATTTCCCAATTATTACCTACCTCCACCATTAGCTGCTTCCGTCTGCTGCTAGGCACAGGACCTGCAACCTTCCTTAACTGCTTTTTTATTGAAAATAAAGTTACTACTATGTGTTACAAGAATTGTGTTCTTTATTTAAAATCAGATCCTTTCATCAATCAAGCATCATGCTTGTTGTTACAATACTGTGCTTGAATTTCATAACTCAGCGTCTATGGGGGACGGAGCGAGGGAGGTTTGGAGGAAGGGGGAGGGAGGTTTGAAAGAAGAAAGTGCATCAGAGTAGACAGAACAAGAATTCTCATGGACCAGGGTATGGTATGGCTGCTTTCTTTGTTTTCCCTTTATTACCCATATCCCCAATTGTCAAATCCTGATGCTGATAACTAGCTTCCGTGCAGCTTTCCAAAGCTGCTTGCTTCAGTTCATTACCAAACTACAGTCACACTTCCTTAATAGCATGACCTGAGAGTAAAAATAGGCAAAGGTGCCATGGGAGAAGTTTGGATCATTAGAGGAGGGAAAAAACAGGACACAAAGGGCTTTTCAATCTAATGAAAGCCTTCTGGTTGGAGTGTCCGCAGCAGTGGAGGGGGCTGGTGTAGAGAGCCTTCCCCCACGCGTTCTTACACGCCTGGTTCTGGAAGGTGTGGGACAGGGTGAGTACTGAGGGAGGTTATACACGGGCTGTAGGGGCATTCTGAAACCACGGAGCTCTTGCAGCATATCACGGAGGATGTCAGTCTGATCACGAAGAAGATCCAGAGTTGCTGCTCGCCAGCGCTGATCTTCCTGCCACCTGACATCATTTTGGCGTCCCTCCTGTCTTCGCGTTGACTGGCAGCCTCCCTGTACTTTGCGACCAATTGCTTCCAGTCTCCCTGCTGAGCTCTCTCTGTACGGGTCACTGCCATAATTTCGGTGAACATGTCCTCACGCGTCCTCCTTTTCCTCAGTCTTCTTATGATACCCCCCCCACGTGGATGAGAAGCGAGAGGGAGGCTGGAGAAATGTGCAGCTGTGTGTGGGGGGGTGGGGTTTGGAAAGAGTGATAAAAGAATCATGAGACACATTCACACAACCATTCATACAGTCTTTCTCCTCACTGACCTGTGCCTGTTACCGAACCTTGAACATTTTACTTTACCACAAGGTCACCTTAGGATTCCTTTAATACTTATTGCTTGTGGCTGAGGACAGAGAGTTCTGCTCAGACGCAGGTCAGGGAAGCACACAGACCTTGTCCGGAGAAAATGGGAAGTTAATAATGGCTAGTAATCCCTGTAGTAGATTGTACTGGTAATCAAGCTACTGTCCTTCCTGCTTTGCTCTCGCGTTCCCCGAACAAGCAGGTCTCCTTGCCTGCGGTTTGCTGGGTGGTTCGGGGAACGGGAGAGCAAACCGCGGCGAGGCTGCTCTCCTTCCCTGCTTTGCTCTCGCATTCCCCGAACAAGCAGGTCTCCTTGCCTGCGGTTTGCTGGGTGGTTCGGGGAACCGGAGAGCAAACCGCGGCGAAGCTGGTCTCCTTCCCTGGTTTGCTCTCGCGTTCCCCGAACAAGCAGGTCTCCTTGCCTGCGGTTTGCTGGGTGGTTCGGGGAACCGGAGAGCAAACCGCGGCGAAGCTGGTCTCCTTCCCTGGTTTGCTCTCGCGTTCCCCGAACAAGCAGGTCTCCTTGCCTGCGGTTTGCTGGGTGGTTCGGGGAACGGGAGAGCAAACCGCGGCGAAGCTACTCTCCTTCCCCGGTTTGCTCTCGCGTTCCCCCAACAAGCAGGATGGAGACTTTTCTAAAAACCACCTCATGGGTCAGTGTTTTAGGAAAGGTAAAAAAAATTACACTCACCAGAGGACGGTCCCTCAGCTTCATTTTCTGGAGTACTGCCTTGAGATGGCTGGCAGGGAACCTCAGTAAGGGTGAGGAAAAGATCCTGGCTGTTTGGGGGGATAAAATGCTCTGTGCTCTCTGCTGGAGCCTCCTCCTCTTGGTCCTCATCATCCTGATCATCGCCATCAAATAAATCTTCCGTAGTTGCAGGAATCACGACGCCCACCTCTGAATCAACAGACAAGGGGGGGTTCTTCGTTGCGCTGTTCCCCAATATTGCGTTAAGCTCGTCGTAGAACCGGCATGTTTTGGGGGCAGAGCCTGACCTGCCCTTTGCTGCTTTGGTCTTCTGATACGCCTGTCGGAGCTCTTTCACTTTCACTCGGCACTGTAACGAGTCCCTGGTATGTCTCCTCTCCCGCATGGCATTAGAAATTTTTTCAAAGGTTTTCTCATTTCTTCTGCTCGAGCGCAGTTCTGAAAGCACCGACTCTTCTCCCCATACAGCTATCAGATCCTGTAACTCCTGTGTGCTCCATGCTGGAGCTCTTTTCCTATTTTCAGGAGACTGCATTGTTCTCTCTGCTGCTGAGAGCTCCACGCTGTGCAAGCAGGAAATGGAATTTCAAAGTTCCCGGGGCTTTTCCTGTTTACCTGGCCAGCAGAAGAGTACCTTTACCTGTGTAGAGCGGCCACTAGAGCACTGTGGGATACGTCCCGGAGGCCATTAACTTCGATGGCCGTCCACACTATCATAAAATCGATTTTAAAAAATCGATTTTGGGGTTACTCCTCTCGTTTTGATGGAGTTCCAAAATCGATTTTAGGGACCCTTAAAATCGATTTTATGCACTCTGTAGTGTGGACGGTTACAGCTTAAAATCGATTTAAAGCTCTTAAAATCGATTTAAAGCTCTAGTCTGGACCTGGCCTAACTGTTGGTACTTATAGCCTCTTTGATTTTCCACTTCAGCAGCACTTAGTCAGAGGAATTTACAGCTTAGCCAGCCCCCACACTAAGTACAATGCCTTAAGACTGCAACAAACACCCTGAATTCCCCAGCACCTAGACTTGCTTACTACAAAAGGTATGAGTCACCAGTCAGGTCAGGGACACACAACCAAATAAAAAATGAACAATCTCACCCTCTAATTTGATTGTAGGTCATGATCCTGAAGGATATTTCAAATCCTGCTCGCTGCGCCAAGAAACTGTTGGGATTCGGTGGTTCCAAGTGAATCTGATGCTGGGTAGAAATCATGGGACTTCGAGCCAATGCGATTTAATTCAATTCAATAAAGCTTTATTCAACATGTGCACAAAGAGAGCCCCTGGTACAAAGAATCAGGCAGAGTCCTTCCCAGCAAGGAGCCCCTCCCCTTGCTACTTTATAGCACATGGTGCTTATATAACAAGTTATATAACAACTTACATAACATGAACCTTTAACCAATCAGAGTTAAACAAACCCATATATGGGTTTGTTTATCACATGCTCATAGTGCTCCAGTCCACATGCTGAGCTCACACCCCTCCCCGTGGCCTTCTCCAGAATGTTCCTAAGGCCGGTGAGCCACAGCATGCTTCCCTATGCATAACCACCTTGTAAACCACATTTTATCTAAAATTAACACAACCGTACCCTTCAAGCCCATAATAAATGAGTGTACCAATTTTCTTTATTTCGGCTTAATGAGAATGTGGAATTCATTTTTCAGACACTCATTACAAATGAATGTAATTATCAAGTTCTCTTACATCAAACTCCTTAGTCTTTGTTGGAGGTGTGGTATTCAGAGCATGCTCAGAGCTGTGTTGGTCTGGGCATCATATTTATATGTTTGACTCGAGAATACCCAATGCCATATTTTATGGTCAGCTAAAGTAAGGCACCCATTCTTATGGTGGCCAGTACAAATGATATAAAGACACACTGAAGTCAAACTTCAAAAGCTTGTCAAGTTGACTCCAGCAGCTGGGAAGCAACAGCTCACAACAGAGCAAAGTGGTGGCAGATTTGTCATGTCACTGTTAACCACTTTGAAGAAAGATGCATTAACACCTTATGTGAAAAACATGAACAGCGTGAAGCAAGAATACAACAGCCTGCAATGGTCAAGGACAGTCTTGTCTGTCCTACATGTAACTGTTTGAAATTCTTTCATTGATCTGGCCTCTCACATACGTGTACCCCTGTAGTGTTTGCTGAATCCTCCTGCGTCGACAATCAACGTGAGGCTACATCATCATCTTTATGAAGTCCTCTTATTACCATTTTTGAAATATCGCTAGTCTGGAATTATTTTTCGCATTCTGAGGCTTGATATTGGTGCTTAGATGCAGCTTATAAAGGTGAGTGTAATTAGAACTGGTTGAAAAATTATATTTTATTCCACAGAAAATTTTGGCCAAAAATTGAAATATCTAGATTCAGAAATGATGCTGTGGTGCCTCATGTGAGCTGTAGTTCAAGTCCCTCACACATACGATCTATGGATGGGGTGTCAGACATCTCTCACAATGCACCATAGCCCTCTGTCTTGGTGCAGTGCCTGAAGTGTCTGGGGGAAGGCCACTCACCTTCTGGATGCTTGATCTGTCAGCGCTTCAGCCCCAGAGCCCACAAGGACGGGGAGACCTGTCTGCAACTCCTTCTTCTTAAGGAAGCCTTGGAGGCTAGATCCTCTGGATCTGTTTGAACTTCAGTTCCAAAGTTTAAAGAGTTGGCATTGCCCCCAGTAGCCTCCATCAGTTCTGGTTGATTGAAGGGTTCCAAAAAGCCACAGTCCCTATCAGGACCAGACTTGGTTCCTGCAGGCCCTGTGGTCAAGGCCCTGAGGTGATATATGTCCCAATGAAGGCCCATGTGGTTAGATCCCATTGTTCCAGTAACAGAATAAAGGATGAGGACAAGTTCAGCTGCCCTCATTGTGCCATTCCTTATGCCTCACTGTGCCATACCTTGTGCCTCATGGTGATCTGACCCTGACATAAGCCCTGCACCTGCAGGACCAGAGTTCGTTTTGACTACCTCTTCCAGATTCCAGAAGATGGATGTAAGTAGCTTTCAGTGCCTTCACTCTTGGATGCTGAGGCACTGAGGAAAAAGAAGCATAGGAGCAAGATGACCAATGTTAGCAGTGCTGATTTCTGCACATCAGAGCTATCAGATCCATCCAGTTCTGATAGGGCTACCATGGTTGTGAAGAGAGACCTGTTCTATCTCCAGCCTCAGTAACAAAGAAGGTGAGCCCACATGTATCATTGGATCCAGAAAAGGATCTGGAGGTTATAGTGAATCACAAACAAAATGTGGGTCAACCACCTAATACTGTTGAAAAAAAGCGAACATAATTCTGGGATGTATTAGCTGGAGTGTTGTAAGCAAGACACAAGAACTAATTATTCCACTCTACTGAGCACTGATAAGGCCTCAACTGGAGTATGGTGTTCAGTTCTGGGTACCACACTTGAGGAAAGATGTGGAAAAATTGGAGAAAGTCCAGAGGGGGGAAACAAATATAATTAAAAGTCTAGAAAACATGATCTACAAGGGAAGATTGAAAAAATATTGGAAAACATAATCCCAACTCTACGTATAAAATGATGGGTCTAAATTAGCTGTTACCACTCAAGAAAGAGATCTTGGAGCCATTGTGGATAGTTCTCTAAAAACATCCACTCAATGATCAGCGGCAGTTAAAAAAGCAAACAGAATGTTGGGTATCATTAAGAAAGGGATAGATAATAAGATAGAAAATATCATATTGCCTCTATATAAATCCAAGGTAGGCCACATCTTGAATACTGTGTGCAGATGTGGTCACCCCATCTCAAAAAACGATATATTGGACTTGGAAAAGGTTCAGAAAAGGGCAACAAAAATTATTAGGGGTATGGAATGGCTTGTGTATGAGGAGAGAATAATAAGACTGGGATTTTTCAGTTTGGAAAGGACACGACTAAAGGGGGATATAATAGTGGTCTATAAAATCCTGACTGGTGTGGAGAAAGTAAATAAGGAAGTGTTGTTTATTCCTTCTCATAACACAAGAACTAGGGGCACCAAATGAAATTAATAGGCAGCAGGTTTAAAACAAAAGGAAGTATTTCTTCACACAACGCACAGTCAATTCATGGAACTTTTTGCCAGAGGATGTTGTGAAGGCCAAGACTGTAATAGGGTTCAAAAAAGAACTAGATAAATTCATGGCAGATAGGTCCTTCATTGGCTATTAGCCAGGATGAGCAGGGATGGTGTCCCTAGCCTCTGTTTGCCAGAAGCTGGGAATGAGTGACACTTGGTGATTACCTGTTCTGTTCATTCCCTCTGGGGCACCTGGCATTGGCCACTGTTGGAAAACAGCAAAGAATCCTGTGGCACCTTATAGACTAATAGAGGTTTTGGAGCATGAGCTTTCGTGGGTGAATACCCACTTCCTCCGATGCATGTAGTGGAAATTTCCAGGGGCAGGTATATATATGCAAGCAAGCTAGAGATAATGAGGTTAGTTCAATCAGGGAGGATAAGGCCCTGTTCTAGCAGTTGAGGTGTGAAAACCAAGGGAGGAGAAACTGGTTTTGTAGTTGGCAAGCCATTCACAGTCTTTGTTTAATCCTGAGCTGATGGTGTCAAATTTGCAGATGAACTGAAGCTCAGCAGTTTCTCTTTGAAGTCTGGTCCTGAAGTTTTTTTGCTGCAGGATTGCCACCTTAAGGTCTGCTATAGTGGGGCCAGGGAGGTTGAAGTGTTCTCCTACAGGTTTCTGTATATTGCCATTCCTAATATCTGATTTGTGTCCATTTATCCTTTTCCGTAGAGATTGTCCAGTTTGGCCGATGTACATAGGAGAGGGCATTGCTGGCATATGATGGCGTATATTACATTGGTGGACGCGCAGATGAATGAACCGGTGATGGTGTGGCTGATCTGGTTAGGTCCTGTGATGGTGTCGCTGGTGTAGATATGTGGGCAGAGTTGGCATCGAGGTTTGTTGCATGGATTGGTTCCTGAGCTAGAGTTACTATGGTGTGGTGTGCAGTTACTGATGAGAATATGTTTCAGGTTGGCAGGTTGTCTGTGGGCAAGGACTGGCCTGCCACCCAAGGCCTGTGAAAGTGTGAGATCATTGTCCAGGGTGGGTTGTAGATCCCTGATGATGCGTTGGAAGGGTTTTAGCTGGGGACTGTATGTGATGGCCAGTGGAGTCCTGTTGGTTTCTTTCTTGGGTTTGTCTTGCAGTAGGAGGCTTCTGGGTACACGTCTGGCTCTGTTGATCTGTTTCCTTATTTCCTCGTGTGGGTATTGTAGTTTTGAGAATGCTTGGTGGAGATTTTGTAGGTGTTGGTCTCTGTCTGAGGGGCTAGAGCAGATGCGATTGTACCTCAGTGCTTGGATGTAGACAATGGATCGTGTGATGTGCCCGGGATGGAAGCTGGAGGCATGAAGGTAGGCATAGCGGTCGGTAGGTTTTTGGTATAGGGTGGTGTTAATGTGACCATCACTTATTTGCACCGTGGTGTCTAGGAAGTGGACCTCCTGTGTAGATTGGTCCAGGCTGAGGTTGATGGTGGGGTGGAAGCTGTTGAAATCTTAGTGGAATTTTTCCAGAGACTTCTTCCCATGGGTCCAGATGATGAAGATGTCATTAATGTAGCGTAGGTAGAGAAGGGGCGTGAGTGAACGAGAGCTGAGGAAGCGTTGTTCCAGGTCGGCCATAAAAATTATAGCGTATTGTGGGGCCATGCGGGTGCCCATAGCAGACTGATCTGGAGATATATATTGTCATCAAATTTGAAATAGTTGTGTGTGAGAATAAAGGCACAGAGCTCAGCAGCTAGTTGTGCTGTGGCATCATCAGGGATACTGTTCCTGAAAGATTGTATTCCATCTGTGTGTGGGATGTTTGTGTAGAGAGCCTCTACTTCCATGGTGGCTAGGATGGTGTTTTCTGGAAGGTCACCAATGCATTGTAGATTCCTCAGGAAATCAGTGGTGTCACAGAGATAGCTGGGAGTGCTGGTGGCATAGGGTCTGAGTAGAGAGTCCACATATCCAAATAGTCCTTCAGTGAGAGTGCCAATGCCCGAGATGATGGGGCGTCCAGGATTTCCGGGTTTGTGGATCTTGGGTAGTAGGTAGAATAACCCTGGTCGGGGCTCCAAGGGTATGTTGATTTGTTCCGGTGTTAGTGTAGGGAGTGTCCTGAGTAGATGTTGCAGTTTCTTAGTGTATTCCTCAGTGGGATCTGAGGGAAGTGGCCTGTAGAATTTGGTGTTGGAGAGTTGTCTGGCGGCCTCCTTTTGGTAGTCAGACCTGTTCATGATGACAACAGCACCTCCTTTATCAGCCTCTTTGATGATAATGTCTGGGTGGTTTCTGAGGCTGTGGATGGCATTGCGTTCAGCACGACTTAGGTTGTGAGGCAAGCGATGTTGTTTTTCCACAATTTCTGCCTGTGCACGTCAGCGGAAGCATTCAATATATAGGTCCAGACTGTCATTTCGACCCTCAGGAGGAGTCCATGTGGAGTTCTTCTTCTTGTGCTGTTGGTGGGAGAGTATCTGTGTATCAGTGCGCTGTTCAGTGTTGTCCTGAAAGTATTCTTTGAGTTGGAGATGGCGTAAGTAGGCTTCCAGATCGCCGCAGAACTGTATCATATTGGTGGGGGTGGCAGGGCAGAAAGAGAGTCCCCGAGATAGGACAGACTTTTCTTCTGGGCTGAGTGTGTAGTTGGATAGATTGATGATATTGCTGCATGGGTTGGGGGTACCACAGTTGTGGCCCCATGAGGCAGGTAGGAGTTTAGACAGCTTACAGTCCTTTTTTCTTCGTAAAGAGGTGAAGTGAATAATGTAGATCTCCTGTCTTATTTTAGTGAAGTCCATTTGTATGGAAGTTTGGTTATTAATGAGAGTCTCCAGATTGGAGAGATGTTGGAAAACAGGATGCTGGGCTAGATTGACCTTTGGTCTGACCTAGTATGGTCGTTCTTATGTTTAGTCTGGAAAAATGAAGACTAAATGGGGACATAACAGTCTTCAAATACATAAGAGTGTTATCAAGAGGAGGATGATAAATTGTTCTCCTTTACCACTGAGGACAAAACAAGAAGTAATGGGGTTAAATTGCAGCAAGGGAGGTTTAGCTTAGATATTAGGAAAAACTTCCTAATTGTCAGAGTAGTTAAGCACTGGAACAAATTACCTAGGGAGTTTGTGGAATCTCTGTCATTGAAGGTTTTTAAGAATAGATTAGACAACACCTGTCAGGGATGGTCTAGATAATACTTAATCCTGCCTCAGTGCAGGGGACTGGAGTAGATGACCTACTGAGGTCCCTTCCAGTCCTACATTTCTATGATTCTATGTTTAGAACTCCTTTGAATTTCCCACTGTACTGCCATATACCCCTTCTGCTTTTATTCTCCCAATATTAAGGCAGATGTATTGCAGAAAAGGAGGATGCCCTAACAGGCCATCAAGGAAATTAAAAAAAAACACCACCACCACAAAATACTACTTTTCAATCTCCCTACTCCTCCCCTACTCTAACAGGATTGGTCAGGTTGTCTCTGCAGTGCTTCTAATGGCAAGTAGTCAGGGATCAAATACTTCCATTTGAGTCTCAAACTACTATCCCCACGTGTAATATTGTACTACACCTCAGCTTTTTCTTTCCTCTTCTGTTCCCTCCACAATTTTTTATTCTAGGGATTCTTCCCAGAACACAGTAGAAGGAATCATAAATAGTGTTGGCCACACAAACTATAAACAGTAACTATTAGTTGTGTTTACTTTAACAAACCTATTCTGAGGAAGCAGTCTTCAACTCATTGATGTATAGATAGAAGAAATAAACTTTTGTTTAGATAATCTTTCATTATTAAAAGAAAAATTGTAACTTCATTTGGAAATAACCATTCCCACTTTCACCTGTGGTGGAAAACGTGGGAATCTTCTAAATACAGGGTAGATCTTGTTGGCTACATGAAGGTCCAGGGCACATACTCAGAATTTTGGTTTAGTGAATGCTGACTAATTAGCCAGGAGGAGATTGCTGAGAATTTACTGCTACATTCATTTTATTTTTTTCTCTCATTTTGTTAATGAATATAGGGTAGTGAACTGTGAGACTCATGATTGTGATTACTATTGTAGGCTGATTTTCTTTTAAAACTCTGTTGCTTATTTTAGGAATTTTATAGTCTTGTTTAATTTTCTATTAGCAAATCTATCAGTAAAGAGACAAGAACATTCCTCACAGAGTATTTTAAAATATAGTACATTGTTGATAAATACTGGGACTACGATTGGGAATATATTTAGTCTAAAGGTAGGAGGAAAAAACTCTTCTCATATTTAACAATTTTTTATTCCATATATAGGAGCTACACAATAATTTAGGTTTTAGAGACTATTATTATTGTTTGAGAGCTGACAGCGTTGCTCTTCATATTGCATAAGTGTTACTGTAGTTATTTCTAAGTCACTTTTCCCTTAGTCTTCCACAAATTCACGAAGTGTGTGGATTTAGGTGGACATGCAAATTAGTACTGTTTACTAAAAGGTGTTTTCTGTTAATTTGTTCTTCTGAGCAGCTGGAAAAACTAATCTGACCAGTTCAGATAGCACAATATGAGATAGACCTAATCACTCAGAACTAGGGAATCTCCTTGCAATGCTAATCTGATTTTAAGTACATTTAAAAGACTGAACTTAAAAGTTGTCCTACCTGTTCAGAAGAATCCTCTGGATAGATATTGCTTTGTTTTTCCTGGTGTCAGGTTAAAAATTTACATCTAATTTCTCATCCCACACAAACCTTATTTACTGTGTTTGGGGCTCGAAATTAATCTAGCTTTCTGTGATGAGAATATAAAGGAATAATCATTCTGCAATTAACAGAACTCAAATTACAAAGCACATTCCTTAACATTTCACTGGCAACCAGTTTTGCTTTCTGTTTTAATGAAAAGTAAAGCAATTTCTAAATAGCTTCTAGTTATAGATTCACAGACTTTAAGGTCAGAAAGGACCATTATGATCATCTCATCTGACCTCTTGCACATTGCAAGCCACAGAAACTCACCCACCAACTCCTGTATCTGAGCCACTGAAGTCCTCAAATCATGGTTTAAGAACTTCAAGATGCCGAGAATCTTCCAGCAAGTGACACGTGCCCCAGAGCTGGGACGGCAGGGGGAGTGCGGGTTGGGGGGGGGGCGGAGAGTTCAGGGCTGGGGCAGCCCAGGGCTGGAGCAGCCTGACAGTTCACCTTTCAGTATGACCCGTTGTAGTCTCCCCTTTAACCAGTTCCTTATCCACCTTTCAATTTTCATATTGATCCCCATCTTTTCCAATTTAACCAATAATTCCCCATGTGGAATTGTATCAAATGCGTTACTGAAATTGAGGTAAATTAGATCCACTATGTTTCCTTTGTCTAAAAAATCTGTTACCTTCTCAAAGGAGGAGATCAGGTTGATTTGGCATGATCTATCTTTTGTAAAACCATGTTGTATTTTGTCCCAATTACCATTGACCTCAATGTCCTTAACTACTTTCTCCTTCAGAATTTTTTCCAAGACCTTGCATACTACAGATGTCAAACTAACTGGCCTATAGTTACTCAGATCACTTTTTCCCCCTCTCTTAAAAATAGGAACTATGTTAGCAATTCTCCAGTCATACGGTACAACTCCTGAGTTTACTGATTCATTAAAAATTCTTGCTAATGGACTTGCAATTTCATGTGCTAGTTCCTTTAATATTCTTGGATGAAAATTATCTGAGCCCCCCAATTTCATCCCATTAAGCTGTTTGAGTTTGGCGTCTACCTCAGATGAGGTAATATCTACCTCCATATCCTCATTTCCATTTGTCATCCTACCATTATCTCTAAGCTCCTCATTAGCCTCATTAAAGACTGAGGCACAGTATTTGTTTAGATACTGGTCCATGCCTAGATTATCCTTAACCTCCACTCCATCCTCAGTGTTTAGCGGTCCCACTTCTTCTTTCTTTGTTTTCTTCTTATTTATATGGCTATAGAACCTTTTACTATTGGTTTTAATTCCCTTTGCAAGGTCCAACTCTATATGGCTTTTGGCCTTTCTCACTTTATCCCTACATGTTCTGACCTCAATAAGGTAGCTTTCCTTGCTGATCACTCCCATCTTCCACTCCTTGTAGGCTTTCTGCTTTTTCTTAATGACCTGTCGGAGATGCTTGCTCATCCAGCTTGGTCTACAACTCCTGCCTATGAATTTTTTCCCCTTTCTTGGGATGCAGGCTTCTGATAGTTTCTGCAACTTTGACTTGAAGTAATTCCAGGTCTCCTCCACCTTTAGATTCCCAAGTTCTTCAGTCCAATCCACTTCCCTGACTAATTTCCTTAATTCTAGTCCCCCTAGTCGCAGATCTATTTTTGTTTATCCTTCCGTATAGTTTGAACTGAATTTGCTCATGATCACTCAAACCAAGGTTGTCCCCTACACCCATTTCTTCTAGGAGGTCCTCACTACTCACCAAAACCAAATCTAAAATGGCATCCCCTCTTGTTGGTTCAGCAACTACTTGGTGAAGGAATCCATCAGCTATTGCATCCAGAAAAATCTGAGCCCTATTATTATTAATCTCCTACTACAGCTGTATCCTTTCTTACTTTGTTTTCTTCCCTCTCAATGTTAAATTCCGGCGTGGAGATTACCTGGACATCTTCCAACCATCTCCCCCCAATTCCTAGCTTAAAACTCTCTTAATCAGTTGAGCCAGCCTCCATCCTAGAAGTCTATTTCCCTCCTTACTCAGGTGAAGTCTATCTTGAGAGAACAGTCCTCTGTCCATGAATGCTTTCCATTGGCATACATCCCAAAACCCTCCTTATAGCACCACTGCCTGAGCCATCTGTTGATCGCCATAATCTTGTCACACCTTTGTTGCCCTTCTCTAGAAACAGGCAAAATCCCACTGAAGATCACCTGAGCCTCGATTTCCTTAAGCGTCTTCCCCAGTCTGGCATAGTCTCCCCTGATATGTTCCAACAAGAATCTAGCTGTATCATTCCTTCCCACAGGAAGGACAATCAGTGGATTCTTTCCCACTCCCATTAGGATCCTCTTCAGCCTCAGGTCCACATCCCATATCTTAGCACTCGGCAGACAGCACATCTGTTGTTCTCTGGATCAGCTCTAGTTACAGGCCTGTCTATTCTTCTCAGTAAGGAGTCCCCAATCACGTAGACCTGCCTTTTTCTGGTGACGGTGCGATTCTCTGGTCTATCCCCTGTTCCCTCTGGCTGCAAGTCCTCTCTATTTCTATTGTCCCTTGCAATCCTCCGCAACTCATCCCTTATCCTCCTGGGGCTCATATTTGGTGGTGGTGTCTGCATTGACTCTTTCCCTCTTCCTATAGGACTAGCTGCTCTTCTCTTCTTCTTTGCCCTCTCACCATCAGCGACCACCTGCTGTGCCTCATCTTCATTTTCCAACTCTGCAAACCATCTTTTCCTCTGCCTGGTTCTCTTAGTCACATGCTTCCACAGTCCACTTTCCTCACCTAGCAGTCTCCTCTCAGAATTCTTTGGTCCTGCTTCCATCTGCAAGTCTGAGCTTTTCCCTTCAGCCTCCTCATGTCTCTGCTCCATCATCTGCTCGAACCCTCTTCTAAACTCAACCAGAGTTTCCACCTGCATCTCCAATCCTTGGATCTTTTCTTCTGTCAGCTCTATCAGGCGGCACTTCATGCAGACGAAACTGTTTTCAGGTACTCCCTCTAGATCATGTACATGCCGCAGCTTCCACATCCAGTCATCCTCACTGTGTCTTTCACTGCTACCTCTGTATTGGTCATAGCCTTCCCACCTAAAACCTGTTAGTCCAGGAAACACCAACCAAAGCAAACCACCACCACCTACAGCAAAAAAAAACCCCAATGGGCACCAGAACACCGGCAGAACACCACCCACTCCCTTCACTAGCCTGCCTATTCCTCTGTCTAGGTTTCTTAGGTTCCCCCACAAACTCCCCTTGCAAACTCCTACTGAAACTCACCTGTTTACAGCTCTGATAGCTGCAGCGGCATAGGAGCCAGCAGTCTATAACGCTGCCTGACTGGCTGGTTACCTTTATAGGACCCCTAAGCAGAGAAGCCCCGCCCCCTAAGCAGGTCTCAGCTTCTCTCCCAGCACACTGCGCCTACCAGCTTCCACACATATAACTACAAAATACAATACACAAAATACAAAAACCTTTCTTCTTCAACCAGCAGGTTTAACACAAAAGAATGTATTCTTCTCACAATGCACAGTCAATCTGTGGAACTCATTGCCATGGGATGTTATGATGGTCAAAAGTATAACTGAGTTCAAAAAAGAATTAGATAAGTTCATGAAGGATAAGTCCATAAGTGGCTCTTTACCAAGATGGTCAAAGTGATGCAACCTCATGGGCTGAATGTCCCTAAGCCTCCAATTCCAGAAAGTGGGACTGGATGATAGAGGATGGATGACTCAAAATTGCCCGTTGTGTTCATTCCCTCTGAAGCATCTGGCACTGGCCAGTGTCGGAAGACAGTATAGTGGGCTAGATGGACCATTGATCTGACCCAATATGGCTGTTCTTATGTTCCTGTGACTTGAAATGAATCTCGGTCAATGTTTGTACATAGGTGGAACATGCCAGATAAATGCCAAATTTTAGTTTAATGATGTAATTCTTTTTGAAAAAAACTACTTCTAAGATGTAACAATTTATGTACAATTTACAAATTACAGTTTGATTTTTGTGAACTGTTTTATTACTGACTTTTTCTGTGTATTGCCTCATGTTCCTTGTGCTAAGGAGCAGTGGAGTGGCACCCACAAGTCTCTGACTTTGAAAGAGACAGTCATTAAGGGCTATATCAACCAGTGAATTGACCTGGTCACAACAGAACAATAGGATGGCTGAACTCCAGGGGACGCCAGTTTCCTCCAACTTCTCTGCAGGGGACTTAGGGTTTGGAGCAGTGAAATTTCACAAGCAGCAGAACAAAGAAACTAGGTGTGAGTGGTGGAGCTTAAAAACACAAGAATTCACACAGCAAGAGGCAGGGGAGAGGAACAAAGGGGGCATGCTTTTGTAGCATAGGAGAGTGCAGCATAGTGTAGCATAGGAGAGTGTAGCATAGGAGATTTTGTGACCAGTCAAGGGCAAAGGAAGCTGATCTAGAACAGTTAGGAACTTTTTCCTAATGTCCAACCTAAATCTCCCTTGCTGCAGTTTAAGCCCCGCATGGCCCCACAATATGCCAATATCTTTATGGCCGACCTGGAACAACGCTTCCTCAGCTCTCGTCCACTCACGTCCCTTCTCTACCTACGCTACATTGATGACATCTTCATCATCTGGACCCATGGGAAGGAGACTCTGGAAAAATTCCACCACGATTTCAACAGCTTCCACCCCACCATCAACCTCAGCCTGGACCAATCTACACGGGAGGTCCACTTTCTTGATACCACGGTGCAAATAAGTGATAGTCACATTAACACCACCCTATATCGAAAACCTACCGACCGCTATGACTACCTTCATGCCTCCAGCTTCCATCCCGGGCACATCACACGATCCATTGTCTACAGCCAAGCACTGAGGTACAACCGCATCTGCTCTAACCCCTCAGACAGAGACCAACACCTACAAAATCTCCACCAAGCATTCTCAAAACTACAATACCCGCACGAGGAAATAAGGAAACAGATCAACAGAGCCAGACGTGTACCCAGAAGCCTCCTACTGCAAGACAAACCCAAGAAAGAAACCAACAGGACTCCACTGGCCATCACATACAGCCCCCAGCTAAAACCCCTCCAACGCATCATCAAGGATCTACAACCCATCCTGGACAATGATCCCACACTTTCACAGGCCTTGGGTGGCAGGCCAGTCCTTGCCCACAGACAACCTGCCAACCTGAAACATATTCTCACCAGTAACTGCACACTGCACCATAATAACTCTAGCTCAGGAACCAATCCATGCAACAAACCTCGATGCCAACTCTGCCCACATATCTACACCAGCGACACCATCACAGGACCTAACCAGATCAGCCATAACATCACCGGTTCATTCACCTGCACATCCACCAATGTAATATACGCTATCATATGCCAGCAATGCCCCTCTGCTATGTACATCGGCCAAACTGGACAATCTCTACAGAAAAGGATAAATGGACACAAATCGGATATTGGGAATGGCAATATACAAAAACCTGTAGGAGAGCACTTCAACCTCCCTGGCCACACTATAGCAGACCTTAAGGTGGCAATCCTGCAGCAAAAAAACTTCAGGACCAGACTTCAAAGGGAAACTGCTGAGCTTCAGTTCATCTGCAAATTTGACACCATCAGCTCAGGATTGAACAAAGACTGTGAATGGCTTGCCAATTACAGAACCAGTTTCTCCTCTCTTGGTTTTCACACCTCAACTGCTAGAACAGGGCCTCATCCTCCCTGATTGAACTGACCTCGTTATCTCTAGCTTGCTTGCTAGCATATATATACCTGCCCCTGGAAATTTCCATTACATGCATCTGAGGAAGTGGGTATTCACCCATGAAAGCTCATGCTCCAAAACGTCTGTTAGTCTATAAGGTGCCACAGGATTCTTTGCTGCTTTTACTGATCTAGAACAGAGATGGTGTGGAGCGGGCGAGACTCCATAACTGAGAGGAGAAGCCATGAACTGCATTAGCAGGTTCTGGACACCCCAGAGGATTCTGAACTAAGCCAAGAGAGTATTCTAATGGTGCGGAAACTGAAGTTTAGATAGTACGAAAGGGTGTAGGGTTTTATTGTTTTTGTCTAGATTTGTATATCTTTTGTACCATCTAAAGCAGTGGTTTTCAAACTTTTTTTCTTGCAATCCAATGGAAGAAAAACACTTACCCCGCAACCCAAACAATACCTTCTAACTAGAGTTTTCATAAAATCACAGTAAAGGGCAATATGTGCTAGCTTTAATCACTTCACAAGATGAAAGTGCTACCTGCATATCAGAGGTGCTGTTGAGTCGGTTTCTTCCTTTTGTTTTTAACTATGTCAAAGTCAAAAATCCCAGTTTGCACATGTAGGTTGTTGTGAACTATAGTAACAACAGAACACTGATCTTACTTAACAGTGGGTATATTGTTTGAAAACACTTATCCAAAACGACAAATTTAATGACATGTAGCGTGTTTTGAGTGTGCTGTCATAGGTGAGTGGCAGCAGCTCTTGTTCTTGCTCACGCATCAAGTTTAACTCTATTATTGATTCAGGATTTTTGAAAGCAAAAGGATTTTTCACCCAACGCTTTTCCTTCAGATTTTCGAACCCCTCTGCAGGGAAGTAGCGACTAAAATTGTTAGAGCAGTCAGATGTAACTGTACGACACTTCATTTCATTTTTCTTCACTAATGCTATTATCTTCAGAGCATTGTAACAGTGTTGAGAACATGTAGTAGCTCAGACAATTACTTTTCAGTCATGCTTGCCACAGTGCTAATGAATTTTGGAATGCTTGTATCTGTTCGCAGTGTCTAAACAAACCATTGCCTCTTCTTTGTAACTTCAAATTCAATTAGTTTAAAACTAAGAAAATGTCAGTTAGATATGACTTTATTTAACCGTCATCATCAAACAAATTTGCCAGATTAGACTGTTTCTCTAAAAGAAAAATGTGAATCTCATTCCTGAGTTTGTACACCCTTGTAAGCACTCTGCCCTCTGGCAGCCACCGTACTTCAGTGTGAAACAGTAAATGAATGTGCTCCGCTCTGATTTCTGAGCATAATGCTTCAAAAAGCCTGCTGTTCAGTGATTTTCTGTTAATGCAATTAACAATTTTCATTACTTCCTTCAGTACTGCCTTAAGATTGGGTAAATATCTGGGATGCCAAAGCTTCGCGGTGAATGAAACAGTGGTTCAAAACATTACCAGCTGCCTCAGATATTTTTTTCACAACTCCGCTATTTCTAGCTGTCATATTTTCTGCACCACCATTTGTAATTCCTTTGCAATTAGCCTAGTCCAATTTGTATTTTCCAAGTATGCAGGCATGCAGTGCTTCGAATATCTGTGTTCTTCTTGTATTTGTTGGTAAAATCAGACAATACAGCAAATCTTCCATAAAATCATCCTGCCAAACATACTTCACTTAAACTAACAATGTTGCACAATTTGAAATATCCGTACTCTTGTCAAGTTGGATAGCAAAATCCCTGAGTTTCCAAATACTCTGCAATGTCGCCGAGTCATTGTGTTATCACTGAGAGGAATAATTCTCAATTTTTTGGCAGACTTCTCATTGAAAATTGTACACACCATATTCAGAGATGCTTGAAGAATAAGCTTTTTGACAACTATAGGGGGCATTTTCTCTTTTGCCATATCCTGTGCACCCAAATATGATGCCAGTTGTGCCTTATTCAAAATAGTTGACCGACCAAGAACTTGCGCTGATAATGTTAATTCCCATTGCTTCCTCTGAAAATATTCAAGAGGCTTAACAGCGAGTTCGCCATGTTTTGTTTCTAAATGTCTTTTTAACTTTGATGGTTTTAAACTCTTATTTGCAAGCACCTCACTGCAGATAACGTGCTGGGGCTTTGGATCTTGGTTTGCATTAACACAAGTGATGAAACCATATTTCAAAAAAGCATCACTATACTGTCTCGTCCACACTTTGGTTTTCTTCTTAGTAGATGGTTCAGAGGAGGTTGACATGGCAGAAGTATTATTGTAACACTTCTGCCCCTCTGAGTTGGCAGCAACAAGGGCCGGGTTCAGTATCCAAGGGTTCCGTTTCAGTAACACAATGCATAACCGGCTCGAGCCCCCACCCAGTGACCTGGGACACTCACATATCACACCCCCCTGGGCGCCTCTAGGAGGCAATACTTCCCCTCTCGCAAGCATGGAGTCTGAGTGTAGCAAAATCTTTTTAATAAAAGAAGGAATCAATGCGGAATCCCATTGGAGAAACACCACAAACAGGGTTATAACACAAACCATAAACAAAAACCCACCTCCAAGTACGTTTGGCACTGTCCTTTTTCCCCTTAGGGTTTTAAGTCCAATCACCCCAAAGTCCAACAACCCAAAAGTCTCTGGTCAATGCCACCCCAGAGTTCGAGAGTTTATCTGTAGAAGTCCCTCCCCCCAGCCTGGGTAGAAAGGGGCACCTTATGTGGTCCGGGGCCAACTGCCCTGCTTCTCCATGGTTCTGCTTCCGCCTTCTCCACGAACTGCTCCGCTTCACCAGCCGCTCCACTCTGCTCCTCCAGCCGTCCTCAGAAACTGCTCCGCTCCACCAGCTGCTCTGCTCCATGAGCTGTTCCAGTTCTCCCTGCAAACTGCTCGGCTCTGCTCACTCTGTGGGCTACTCCACCCGTCCCACAGCTACTCCACTCTGCCAGCCGCTCCGCTGCCACCAGCCGTCCCCACAACTGCTCCACTCTGCCAGCCGCTCTGTTCCACAGTATATCTTCAGGCTCCCCCACTAGTTAGCACAGTACTCAGTGCTCTCAGCTCAGTAATTTCAGCTCTTTAGTGATTTCAACTTTTAGTGACCTCAGCTCTTAGTAGGGGAGCCCCAGTGCTAGTGCACCATTAGCCCAAAGTGAATTCAGCTCAGTAACCTGTATTTAGATTCTTGAGGGAATAAAAAATCAACTCTGACATTCCACAGTGGAGAGAGGAGGGGGTGGAACTGGTGCTTCTGGCTCCACAAGGCGACTGCACCACCAGGCACAGATACCTATCCCCAGCCTCTCTCAATTCACTGGGTTTTGGAACCCATGTCCCTTGTCTAGCAAGTACCACCCAACTGAGGGTGAGTCATTTGTCACCAAGGAGTCCCACAGCTCAGCAGTCTGGGATAGGGTAGGCGTGCCTATGCAAATACACTCTCTGAAATTCTTTCCACCAGATGTCAGGGTAGAGCTTATCCTGACTCTGCTTACATCATAGAATTTTCTGTTGCCTACTACATACTTTTTTCATTTTCAGATGTAGATGGATTTGATGACTGTGTTTCCAAACTTCTTTTTCTTATTACAAAACGATCCATTTTTCAGAAACAAAGTTTATTGATTAAGCCTCACAACTTGAGTCTCCACAACATTAACAAAACTGACAGTATGCAGAAAGCAGTCTTGTTAGGTTAGGTGATTACATTCATAATGGCTACATTGTGTATGCATGTAGTGCATAATGCATCAGACACTCTTTGCAAACGAGTCTTACTGGAAATAAGTAAATTGTCCAACATTTAAATGATTATAATGCTATTTTGAAAGGATTATGAAAGACATTTTAAGAGATTGTGACATTTTAAATTTGCAAGTGATCCAGTGCCTAATATTCCATGACTTAGTACTGGGTCATGACTGATTTAAAATAAAAAGTGGTCAACATAGACACCTTTGCAAAATTTGTGTGTCTGTTTGCTTTCACTATCACGTCCTACTTAGGTAACTGTAAATCCAGAAAAAAGAACAGGAGTACTTGTGGCACCTTAGAGACTAACAGTGCTCTTAAGGTTGGAGCATCAAGAAAGGATTCCTTCAGCTACACTGGAATTTGGGGTATCAGCACTGGTTCTTGGGGCCTACTGTAGCTGGCCCCTGAGAACACAGTTCTATGAAGGGGTTACAGAAAGAGAACCTGTGCCTTGGATCTGTGCCAGCCAGGCCAAGGAAATCAGACAGTGCTTCAGCCTACTCAAATTATGGGAAATTTAAGACCAGATGGGCCCACTATAGTGGGACATAAACACAGCAGCCTGGTGAGTGTCATGGATAGTGAGTTTTCCCAGGGCTGTATGTAACATTATTTTGACGTTTTCTTGTTTAAATATACTTGTAATACTGTTGGGGAAATAAGTGGTTAATCTGCTGACTTCTTGCTCATCTTGAAATGTTACACAGAATTTTGACATCTGCCCATGGAAAAAACGAATAGCATAGTTAAATAGGTTACTAACGTCACCTATAGATTCTTCCGCAGAATCAGTGTGTACTCCAAACTCAAACATGGCATACAACCCATTTCTACTGACTTGTTACATTTTCAAAGAAATACAAATATTAAATAATACATTTTGAAACTCCTTAATCTCCCAAAGCATCAGCCCATAATGTAGATTTAGGCTTTCTGGCAATTGCATATAAGATTTGCTGTTAATGTTTGAAAATTGATCCTTGCAAATTCTCAGTAACTTTAATGACTGATTTTAACATGCCCAACTGAATAACATTGCAAGCATATCTTCTTTTAACACTTTCCTTTGACAGTCTGGGATTCCAGAATTTACCTTTTGTTATTTGTAGGATGAACCACTTCAACCATGCTTACTGGTAAATTACATGTCCTTCTCTTGGCTCTGTTTCAGATATTTCTTCACGTTTGGCTACGTTCAGTAATAAGATGCTCCAGACTGGTAGATAATTTGGAAGCAGATTTATCATCTGACTTAATCTAGTCCAATAATTTGCTATATGGAATCTTTCCAATCTATGAGATCATGGATTAGTTAATGGGAAAATAAAGAGACAAGCATGAGGAACATTCTCTTTTGTGCAGAGTTTTCTTTGAATCTTACAGAATCTCATCTAAGAGTAAATGCTAAGAGTTGTTGCTTCCAAGCTGTAACACAAATGAAATGAGAAGAGCACTACGTCGAGCCCTGAAAAAGATTCCTCCTTGATCAAAGATTACCTGAATTAGAAAGCATTTCTCAGAAGATTAATTATCAGTTAATCAAACAATTGTGTATTCCTCATCTGTATCAAGAGTTGCTCAATGACATAGACGCTTCAGAACTTGTCCATCCAGGGATTGTGGAAGCTCAAGGCTCCATAGTTTAGGTTAAGTTGAGTTGTTTGTTTGTTTTTTCAATTAAAGCAGGGATTTAAACCACATTGTTATGTATGAAAAATGCAGCCTTACCAAAATGACAATATTTACCCTTTAAGTACAGAATAAATTTTCTGAGACTTTTCAAGTAAATCCATTAATTAGTTTGGATTCAAATTTAGCACTTTGTCACATTTTTGTGTGTGTCCTCATGATCTCAGCTCAGACATTGTCTACACAAAAAAATGGTAGAGAAGTGAATCTTGAGTAGATTCAGTGAAGTAGGTAGTATTCTAAAAGAAATTTTAGAATCAGTGGTTATTTTTACACATTATCTTTCAAGACTGGAAGTTTCTTATTCAGCGGAGGCTGAAAAATTATCTCCTTCAGAGAGAATCTCAAGAATTACCCTCTTTCAAAATGGTTCACATCTGCTATTGTTTTAATTGGGAATGAGGCCACAGGCTTCTTTCAACTAAGATTGCCTTTTCAAAAAGTTCACTATCTCTTTGTAGTGACAGCATGACAGGGGAAAATATGAAAACATCTAGCATGTTTTCAAAATCTGGGATCACAGACACAAACAGGCATTACTCATAATGATCATAATCATAATGATATGTTTACTGCATGGCAAAACTACAGAGTAAAACTTGTCTGGGTGTCTTAAATGTGCATTTCCTTGTATTATCATGTTTGGCTTTCTTTCAGGGTGGATTTGATTTAAATCAGATTGTTTTAAATCACGATTTAAATCACTAGTCAGGAAGACTCGATTTAATCATAGTTTTCTAATAAAAATGCATTCTTGTTGGTTATTATGACCTTAATACAGTATGTTCTTCACAACTCAGAAATAGATGTAGGTTTCATTTTTAGAAGGTACACACTATACATTTTTAAACAGCGATTTATTTTGAAAACTTTTCAAATTAGTTTTTCAGCTATATCAGAAAATGAATGATTGTTTGGTTATTTCATTTACCAAAGGTAATTTGAAGCAGATATTTATGAAGTCATTGAGAGGTAACTATCTACAATTCAACAGGTTAATCATTAATATTTTGAGGATTTTCATGCCATGCAGTATTAGGAGGTAAGGGATTGACTCCGTGTACACAAATTTGCAGAGGTACAATAGAGTTGAGGTCTGTTATTTCTCACCTCCACATAATATTTGTTTATTTATTTAAAAACATTGTTCTGTTAACAAGCATGTTACCTCTGGAGACACAAATCCACAGTTTGAGAACTGCAAAACTAAGCATCTCTGATGGTGTCTTCTAGACTGAGCACTGAGTCCCATTGGGTAGATACAAAGATTAACCTAAATAATCTGTACAGAAGCCTGTGGAACCCCATAAAATTGAGGTCCCTAATCCAGGAACTATTGGAACTCATTTACAAAACTTTTCTTAAACATTTACATGAATATATTGTCTCATACTATAGAATTAGAATGTATAATCCCTATTCCATGATGAGATATCTTTGAGCTATCATTTATCTTAATTAAAACTGTCTTTAGATAGATTTTTCCTCAAAAATCATTTTATCGAAAAAATCCAATTTAAATGAAAAAAATCCGATTTAAATTAAAAAACTCTGAATTTTTTAATTTTAAAAAAATCATTGATTTTTATCCACCCTGCTTTCTTTTGTGTTTAATCTTATCTCTGTATTTGCTGGGTTTAAAATTGCTGTAAAGTATTTTATTTTACATTACTGATATGTATTGTCAAACAACTCCATTTTCATTTAGTTTTTGTCTAAATAAGAGGCTGTTTTTTACTGTGAATTCAGATTTTTTTACAAATTGCTCTGTTAATATGAAGTTGATGATCATAATACAGAGGCGGGTACTAAAAACTAGACTACCAATATGGCTTAAGCTTTTTTGAACAGGTATTACAGCTACCACAGAACAGATCGCAATATAGATGACTGAATTTTGTGGCTTTCTCTTTTTAAGGCATTCAGCAAGTTATGCTTATTGTATTATTTTTAATTCCATTCTTCAGAACTCATACACACATTAAGAATAAAACTCTCTCTTATCACTCACTTATATTTGTATATGCATTCATGAACAAAGCAGATTTATCCTAACTGGACCCTAAATGCATCTCATCTCTGATCTTAACCTTTTACTAGCACTTGGTGAATGCTCATTTTGTTCTGTACTCATACTTAATAGAGAACTAGATTCTAGAGGGATGTCAACAAGAAGGAGATAGTCGCAGGTGACCTATGCTGAGAGGAAACACAGCAGCAAGGAGAATTTGGAAGCTAAATACATAAGAAGGAGGAGGGATAGCAGAAGTAGAAGAGACAAGAATTACATGTCTTTTTGTTATTCAACAAGTGTGTGTGTGTGAGGGGGGTGATGGAAAGAAGAGTAGCTACAACAGATGGGAAGTGGGGAAATAATAAAAGGGTATATATTGCACACACTTTGTTACTGGTTTGGTTACATTACAGATCTTAGCCATACAGGTCACTACTAGTGCCAGTAATACCAGACAGCTCATCCTTTGCCAAGAAGTTTGCTAATATAATTTTTTATTGGACCAACTTCTGTTGGTGAGAGAGACAAGTTTTCAAGCCACATAGAGCCCTTCTTCAGGTCTGGGAAAGGTACTCCCAGCATCACAGCAAAATGCAAGGTGGAACAGATTGTTTAGCTTGTGTCTCTCACTAACAGAAGTTGGTCCAGTAAAAGGTATTATCTCATCCACGTTGTCTCTGTAATATCCTGGGATCAGCACAGCTACAACTACACTGCATACAATCTTATTCTGGGGATTAATTAGCTGCAATAGCTTCAGTAGAAATATCTGTTGCTCAACACAATAGTGATTATGCTAAGATTTGAAAAAACATTTGGTGTGTGTTATGGGGAAACAATTTCCTCATATTTCAGAAATTTGAGTTCTGTTTTAGTCAAACCAAGAGGTCTAAAATATAGCTTTGTTCAGTAATTTTAAACATAAAATTGCATATAATGTTTTTAACATTGACATTTTCATTGTGTCTTATTCTAAAAAGCCCAACTAACAAACTGATTGAAAACTATTGCAGCAGTGCTTAGAGGCCCACTACTGTTTATGGTCAGACAGTATTACTATTTCAGTGTTTGAGTTGTTTATAAATCAGCTGTTTAAAAAATGCTGTCATCTGGATTTTGGTATACCAAAAGTAGCCTGTGAACAAACTTTGTAAGCAAATATTATTTGAATGAATTTGGAGGCAAATAAAATATGCTATTTTTATGTGCTTTTTTGAAATTCTCTAACAAAAAACCAATAGTTTAGTGATACTTTGGGCATATCACATGACATTTTTAAAAAGTATATTTAAATATTGTAATGATTGTTTGCCTGTGCATGCATAATATTTTGTTTTGTATGTAAATTCCACACTAATGATCATAAATACGCAAACCATGCAATTTTAATTTCATCCTCTGACATCTGAAAGGAAAGACACTGGTTTGAAGTATATAGGAACTAAATGCATAGGAGAAAACAGTGGCTCCTTTAAAAAAGGAAAATGTGATTCATGTAGAGTCAGAAGAAACAACATATGCAGTGGATGTGCATTAACAATCATTGGCAAAACTAGGATATCCTAATATCTCTACCAGCATGATAAATGTCCATTTCTACCAACAAAAGAGTAGGCTAATTCTTTTTATTTTACTATTAAGGCTTTTGGTGAAATCTGCTAAAGCAGAACTCAGTTCTTGATTCATTCTGGTTCGCCAAGAAGCCTCCCAAATTAATGACTTTTCAGAATGAGTTTAATCAGGATTTTTAAAGCATTTACTCTTTGTGTGGATTATTTAAATAACTAACTAACTAAATAAGGCTGTATTTCAGTCATCACTGGATGATATTATTTGAAGTGACTCACTGATGATATTTGTAACAGGTTGGCTTTTCCTTTAAAGGCCGGTAGGCACAGGTGAGTTGAATCAGGTAATTCCCTATAACAGGCAGCAGATGGCTGTAGGGAAGGGGGGAAGCTCAGGAAACTGCAAGAAGAGCCTTCTGCAGGGAAGACCCTGATATCAGCGGGTTTGGAAGCAAGCAAAAGACAGAAACCAGAGCCAGGTAGGGCCTGGGAGTGGCCTGCCAAAGCAGGAAAGGCCCCAGACAGAAAGGCCTGAGTGTAGGCGAAACTGGAGCTTCCTGGGAGTGAACAGACTCCACCAGAAAGTGATGTGGAGTTTCCCTACTGAGACTACAGGAAATAAAAGCCTGAGAGCGACTTAGGGTGACCAGACAGCAAGTGTGAAAAATAGAGATGGGAGCAGGGGGGTAATAGGCACCTATATAAGACAAAGCCCCAAATATCAGGACTGTCCCTATAAAATCGGGACATCTGGTCACTCTGGAGTTACTCGATGACAGGATAAAACCAACATACTGTGTTTTGGGACTTTGAGTTTTATTTTGGAGTTTTATTTATGTGAATAAACTTGGGCCTCCGAGAAGGGGTGGTGAATGGACAAGAAAAGCCTGTGTGGAGCTTGTTTAAGAAGCTCTTTGAGGGAGAAATTGTTATCAGGGCACTACAGAGGTACTTTTGGGAGGCAGCTGAACCCACTACAGCAATCTTTTCATAGAATTGTAAAAACAAATATTTTTGTTATAATTCTGTTTAAAAATCACTAGATTTTTTGCTTTGTCTTTTGTATATTTCTGAACATATCCAGATATTATTTTTTGTATTTGTTTTTTCTTATGTAAATCAGAAAAGTCAAGAATTTGTAACAGGATATATGAAGTTCTTTGATTGCACTCCACTTCAGTGGTGTGTACTCCCACATACACCTCACACACATTCCACTTCAGGTGTGTGCATGCTCAGTTCAGCAGAGTTGGAGACTTTTCCCTTAGTGGTGCCTGTTCGGGTGGTGCATGTGCCCTCTGCTGCCTTGTGTTACTGCATAATGGTATAAAGGGCGGCGCTGCCCTCGCCCATCCTCAGTTCCTTCTTATCATGATCGGTAGTGGGAACCTGTCGGCTTGCTCCTGCAAGTTTATCCCCTCACAGGGAATTTATCTTATCTTTCTGTAAATAGCTGGGACTCGTTAGTTAGTCCTTTATATTCATATACGTTTCATTTGTTATTTTTATTGTTTTATTGGCACGTTGGTTCCCTTTTGTTATGGGGTGCCTCAGTTTGTGGAGTTTAAGCCTTGTGCCAGCTACAAAAGATCCATGTTAGCTACAAAAGATCCATGCCATTCTACCTACCTAAAATATCTCAGCAAGGGTCACGTTAGGGATGCTGCCAAATTTGCAGGGACTTTAAGCTGTGAAAGAAGAAAGAGAGGCAAGCCTGTGCCACATCCTTAGTGAGGCTGCCCTGTGTCCACCTGATGAGCCTTCCTGCTTGGGGAGTGCTTTGGTTTCAGTGCAGAGTGCTCCTCTGGGCATTGGCACTGATCCCCTTCCCCAATGCTGAGAAAGAAGGATAAGGAATTCATCTAAGGAGCTGAGGCTTGGGTGTGCTAGAAAATCTAGATCCCTGGTACCATCCACCAGTAAGCACTTAGAAGGACAGAGGAAGGTGTCCTCTGGCAAGAGATGCTCATTGGTACCAATCACTTCACATCCAAGGTTGTTAACTGTGACACTGGTACAAGGGCTATTGAGATTGACCCCCTCGTGATACTGACTATTTCTATGCAACATGAAAGGATCTCAGTACCAACAAGGCTGGAGACATATGTGGTAGCACAAGACATACTCTCCCTTTTGGTGCTGGACTCCCAAGGTTACAGGAGACAGCTCACCCCGTGCCAGTGTATCCTCAGGACTCTGCTATAGACTTGCCTAAGGCTAGTGGCTCTGGTACTGTGGGTGGATAAAGCATCAATCTGTCCGGTGTTTCTCGACCAGTGCAATCTAGGAGGGGTAAATCTACCTTGATATCCTTGGTATCAGTACGTCTGAAGCAGCACACTTGAATCTTGTCATTGCCTGGTATGGCATCACCATGATCAGCTTCCTCTCGCTCCTGAGAGAGACAACGACTCTCCTTTTCCTTAATCAAGAGAGCTGTGTTGCTGATGCCCACCGGAGGTACGGAGATGCTCCAGAGAAAGGGAACCTTGAATCAATCATAGCTGGAATCATATGCCATGTACCCATGGCTCTAATGAAACCTGCTTCCAAATCCTCCTCAGCTCCTATCTTTAAGGTCCAGAAGGATGTCCAGGAGGATGTCTTCGCTACTGAGCAAAATCCTCAACCTTTGGAACATCCACCCACTATGCTGCAGGGGAATCAATCTCAGCCTCCTTTATATATGTCCACATCATTGCCTGATGAGATAATAGTGCCACAAAACACTTCACCAGTGCAAGATGACTACAAGGCTTACCAAGACATTTTCAAACAAGTAGCTACATCTCATGATATCCCTTTTGAGGTGGTCTAGGAGAGTTTGATTAACCTTGTAAACACTCTGGTTTCAATAGGGCCATCTAGAGTGGCTGTCCCTATCAACGAGGCCCTCCTGGATTCTGGAAGACCCTTGTGGCAAATGCCATCTTCTCTGCCTCCAACAGCCAAGAGAACCAAAAGAAGGTACTATGTGCCTTCTCAAGGCTATGAGTCTTTTTATACCCATTCATTGCCAGGTTCCTTAGTTGTCTTAGCAGTGAGTGAAGGAACACATCTGGGACGGCCTTCTTCTACCCCAAAGGACAAGCATGTACAGAGACTAGACCTTTTTGATAGAAAGATATACTCCACAGTTGGCCTACAATTTCATATCTCTAACCAGCAAGCTTTCTCCCTCTAGGACTATATAGTTTTCAGAGAAGTTGTCAGAGTATGCCTCAGGCAGAAATTCAGGCCATCTTAGCTGTGGGCAAATGATGGTTAGGATTCCTCTTTGCAAGCTTCTTTAGATGGGGCAGATTTGGCAGCGAGAGCTATGGGATCTGCAGATGCTTAAGGAACTGAGGGGAGTCTGGGGAAGCTCCGCCCTTTATATCATCACGCAGTAGCATGAGGCAGCAGAAGGCCCATGTGCTGCCCCAATGGATACCACTAAAGGAAAAATCTCTAACACACACATCTGAAGTGAAATGTACATGTGCAACATATCTTAAAGAAAAAAAGTTATAGAACTGGCTAGTAACTTTTTTCTATTTAATAAGAAATGGAGTGGGATACACAAATAAGATTGCAGTCCAGAATAACTCTATTTACTGTTTTGAGGTGAAAAGGTGCACACCTTCTGTCAGGTTCTAAGCATCTACCAGATTCAGTTATTTTTAAATATAGAATGAATTATAAAGAAATGTGAAGATCAACTGTAAATTTACAGACTAAGGGCCAGGGCCAGGGCCAGGGCCAGGGCCTTCAAAGGGGGAGAGATAGCTCAGTGGTTTGAGCATTAGCTTGCTAAGCCCAAGGTTGTGAGCTCAGTCCTTGAGGGGGCCACCTTGGGATTTGGGGCAAAATCAGTATTTGGTCCTGCTAGTGATGGGAGGGTACTAGACTCAATGACTTTTCAGGGTCCCTTCCAGTCTATGAGATAGGTATATCTCCATATATTAAGTGCTTATGCATGTACTTAATTTTTAACATTTAAATCAATGAGACTACTTTCATATATCGTTACTTATGTGCATAAGTGCTTGCAGGGTTGAGCAAATATTGCATCCTTTTATAAGTGTCTCAGCAAACCAAAAATGTGTGTGGGCAATATTTGAGACATTTCAGTCAAGTGAGAAATGACCAGTTTTATTAGATACACATATAGATGCTAAACAGCTTCTTGGTCTTTTGGTCTTTTGGGTATGGATAATATTGGCATTTTTTTTATAAAGGCAGGAGCTTATGAGATGTGGGGATAAATTGATTACACTGATACAGAATACAGTACATGCACTGTGGATGTTTAAGAAAATGGATATATAACAAGAATGAATCTTGAAAGTAAAGCTATGATTTTAGGAGGCTGGATTTTTCTCAGAAGCCTTTGTTTTCTCACACCGTCTCAAAACATTCCTTTTCATTATAATTCTACAGGTCTGAAGAAATAAATTATGCTTCCAGATAATGTAGATACATTCTGTATTTCTTGATAACACATTGAGATTACATTGTTTTCACATCATTTTGTTTAGATGACAGTGCCTCTGCTGCAAGCAGTATGGAGGTAACAGACCGCATTGCTTCTCTGGAGCAGCGTGTCCAGATGCAGGAAGATGACATCCAGCTGCTCAAATCTGCCCTGGCTGATGTGGTTCGACGTTTGAATATTACAGAGGAACAGCAGGCCATGCAGAACAAGAAAGGACCTACCAAAGGTTTGCATTTCAAATATATGTGAACAAATATATTTAAAATTAGTCAAACATTTATATGTGTTAAAGTTTGTTATTAAGTCTTTTAAAACACTCAGGATGAACAAGAAAAATTAAATTTAAAAACAAAATTCATAGCCTACTAAATAGAATACATAAAAAAACAAAAGTAAGTGTAGCAGTCTTTCAGAAGCTCTCACAACCTATCAAATCATCTGCATTTTCTTACTGTTTTAATCTACATTTTTAATTTTCACACAATTCCTATTTGCTGCCTCTTGTCCAAAATCAGATCATAAACTCTTCAAGGAGTGAGTCATCTTCTGTGGTCTGAAACCCCTGTTTTGTCTTGGCAATACAGATGAAGCTGATCAGCCAGTGAAGATGGCTAAGCTGCCTTTGAGTACTTTGTACTAACCTATCTTGATTCATGTTGTTCAGAATAATGTCAGTAATATACAAAGATGATAAAAAAATTAAGTTGAGCATCCAGTATTACATAGATAGCTAAGGTTTGCTACAACCGGAATGACATGGTGTAAGTGGTAGTAGTCTGATGGAGTCAGATTTGCTTGCTGTAAAATTGCGGTGAGTTTGTTGCCATTTGAAAGCTATTCAAAAATGCATAGGTTTTTTTTACCTCTTTTTTTCTGTAATCTTAATAGAAGTAATTGTGGCAAGCTAGATGTGAAAACTGTGGCTAGGTTCACAAGCTCTCTGACACCTGAATTATGAAAGTATTTTCATTACAAGTGGGATATATGTTCACTTAAAATTAACTTTTTAAATTTACATTTGATGGAAAATGTGCATTTTATGGTCTTGTAATTAAGTTACAGGGCTGAGAATCAGGGATCTGCGCTTTCCTCCCAGATCTACCACAGACCTTTTGTGTGATCTTGTGCCATCAGTTACTTTTCAGGCCCTGATGCAGCAAAACAGTTGAGCACATGCTGTGGTGAATTAGGGCCTTTGTATGCTTTGGGGGGAACTCCAGCAGCTCACTGTGGAAATAAATTAAAAAAAATACACTACTTCTTGGCTGGAACATGCTGAAGGCGTTCACACTATTATTTTTTTGTATCTCCTATTGTTGTTAGAGTTGCCAGGTTTTCGACTGGAACACCTGGTCGAAAAGGCACCTTGGTGGCTCCGGGCAGCACCGTTTGCACTGCTGATCAGGCCGTTTAAAGCCCAGTCGGTGGTGCAGCAGGGCTAAGGCATAAGGCAGATTCCCTGGCTCCACGTAGCTCCTGGAAGCAGCCGGCAGGTCCTTACAGCCTCTAGACATAGGTGCAATCAGGGAAGCTCTGTGCACTGTCCCCATCCCAAGTGCCAGCTCTGCAGCTCCCATTGGCCAGAAACTGTGGCCAGTGGGAGCTCCAGGGCCGGCACCTGTGGGTGCAGGCAGTGCGCACTGCGTAGAGACGCCTGGCCGCTCCTCTGCCTAGGAGCCAGACATGCGGTCGCTTCTGGGAGCCGCGCCGAGCCAGGGCAGGCAGGGAGCCTGCCTTAGTCCCCTGCGCTGCTGACCAGGAGCCACCTGAGGTAAGCGCACCCAGCTGAAGCTCAAACCCCCACCCACACCCCAACCCTCTGTTTCAGCCCTGAGCCTGCTCCCACACTCCACCCTGAACCCTTCATTTATGGCACCACCTTGGAGCCTGCACCCCCAGCCAGAGCCCTCACTCTCTTCCGCACCCTAACCCCCTGCCCCAGCCCAGTGAAAGTGAGTGATGGTGGGGGAGAGTGAGTGAAGGAGGGAGGGGAGATGGAGTGAGTGGGGGTGGGGCCTCAGAGAGGGAGCGGAGTAAGGGGTCCTCAGGGAAGGGGTGGGGCAGGGCAAGGGTATTCAGTTCTGTGCAATTAGAAAGTTGGCAACCCTAATTGTTGTCCTTGCTTCTTTTGCTGCCAGAAACTGTTTAAGGTCGGATACAGTAAATACTACTATTAGTAGCTTCAGGGAAAAAAAAGCTCCATTCCAACATAATTTTTGAGGGGCTAGGAAGCCCTATGTTACATTTATATTCGAAGTTCTTTGAGGTGAGAAAACAAAGGCAGTAACTATTGTCAAATTGCAGCCAGATCAGTTCTTATTTTTAGGCTTCATGACAGTGTAAGAAGTACAACTACAGGGCCAGTCCTGGTTGCATTGAAGTTAATGGTGCATTGACTTTGGTAGGAGCAGAACTGGATGCTAATATAGCAGGTAATTCTTCTGATGGCAACTTTCTAATGAGTTTGTACTAGAGAAAGAGCTTCAACTAACATGAGCTGTTCGGCCATCACAAACTGCAAAAATAAGTATTGATAATATTTGTAATTTCCTGCTAATTTTCAGAAATAGGTGTGACTATAAATATTATAAAATTTATTTTTATCATGATATTTCACCTTCATCATCACTGTCTGCTTCCCCCATACCTCTGCAGGGATATAAAGTAGAATTAGAAGCATCTTAATAATTTGTTCCTTTTAGCAGTTTTGACAAAAAGCTAAACTTCAGAGATGGACATTTTTCTTATGAATTATAGGTAAAACTATTTTTGAACAAACTGCATACCTCAAACAGCTTAACAAAACAAAAGCAACAAAAACGCTTAACAATTTCCTGAATGTTAAAATTTTAGTTTACTTCACTTTTAGGAATAATTTAATAACTTCAGGGTGATAGTTTAGCACAGCAGTGACTAACAGTAACAATTATGGGAGGGATTTGACTAGAGGGGGCCAAAGGGGAAACTGCAGACATCTTGTCATGGGAAGCTGATTGAGATTCAAACTTTTTCATATTGACTGCACCTTTAACCCCCAGTGCCACAATTATTAAACAAAAAATTGAACTTGGATCTCAAACGCTGTTGTGCAAAAGACTGACACATAACAGTCAGGATTTGAAGTGCAGTATATCTTGTTTCATGCAGATATTCAACAATTCAAATCAGAGGTGCCATGTTGGGGCCCACCTGAGAGAAAGGTAAACTCACAGCTCAACTTTTAAGACCTGGCACTGGGTATTGCAGTGGACTGCAGATTCTAGAACCACTGCAGACTGCTCAAATTTTCCCATGGCACAGTAGTTAACTTTGCTTGGTTTAAAGCCTAATGAATTCCAATTTTAGATACCATAATGAAGCTAAGCTCAAGATAAAATCAGGTATTGTTTGTGTCAGTGTTGTATGAGCACTTGTGTGATCTTTCAGTCATGTAGTTAAAAAATACGTATAAGGAAACTTCAGTTGCTTACCTACTCCAGTTAGGATTTCATTTACTAATGGCTTTTAAAAAATTTAATTAGCCTATTATGTAGAGTTTTTATGAGGTCCTGCCTATCCTTTATTTTTGTTTGTTATTCTTTTTTCAATTATTAATATGTTTGTAATCTTAATAGCCCTATTAATCCATAGATCAGAGTATGAGTAAAAAAGCAGCTGCTGCTGAGCCTGATAAACATGTCAGTGCTGCTACCACAGGTAAGACCCTGAAGCAACAGAACCTGTAAAATAAATATGTAACAACTGACAAAACTATAATATGAATGAGTGAATTACCAGCAAGCTAACAGTACTGACATGTTTGGACCTATTTGACAGCTACAGCTATTTAAAATAACTGTAATAAATAAAACTAAAAAGCCACAGAGTACATAACTGATTGATTAAAGAATTTAAAAAGAGTTAATTGTGTAGCACTTAAGAATTCCAGATGATTGCTGTACTGCACGCTCTTTTCACGCTAACTTTGTAGTAGTAACAGGGATAGAATTTGGATCCTTGTGCTCCAGAAGCACAGGTGCTTGCCACTTGATTAGAAGGTGAATCTCCATTAGCTGGTAACAGTATAGCATTTATGACATACTGTGGAGTAATTCTGATTCCATCAAGGTAGGAAGGTAGGTACACACTTAGCCAGCTCATTCCAACACTTTTCAATAGGTTTGGGTTTTTATACATGTATCCAATTATGAAAACACAGATAATGATTGTCAGCATGTTAACAAAAGCACATCTAGCCAAACTGCAATTGAAACTTACTTTGGCAAAACAGAATCATGTGAGTATTTATATGGCCATGACATTGGTGTTATGCAAAGACCATCGGATGGTTAATGACCACAAGTTTTCAGGACATTGGTTTCATGTCAACCACAAGGTAGCACCTCCATATTAAAAATAAATGAATACATGAAGAGCAGATTTATATTTTGATGTTATTAGAAAACTTTGTTTTGTTCTCTAATTTGCATTGCAAGATGCACGAATCCAATTTTTGTTAGTATTTGTGATACTTTCTGTTCTGGTATTCACATAATTTAGTGCTGTCTTCTTGTCAAATGTGCTGCATGCTTTCATACTCAAAATGGACTTCAGTGCTCAGACATGTTGGCTAAAGTTAGTTAACATGCACAAACATATTTAAGTTTGTTTTGTTCAGAGTTCGAAAACCTGAGGTCTGCAAGGCAGTAATGACTGAGAAGCTAACAACCATCATATTCCAGTGTTTTAGAAGCTAGAAAGAGTTGTTAACATAGTATAATCAGGAATCATGTGCAGTTTTTTTCTTAGTGCTTTTAAAAGAGTGATTTCTTTCATTGGTGTCAGTCTGTTAGGACTCTTCCTCATTTCAATGTTTCCTCGGAGCATCCTCTGAGTCCTTTTAGATGTAATCTACATTCCCAATAGGAGCATCAGAAAAGAACTAACTACTTTTCTCAACGAATAAGGTTTAATGCCAAAACCGAGTTACCAAGTTCAATGGGGCAGTGATTGAAAGCGTTTAGTTTGTAGAAATAAAACCAGGGTAGTCTGTTAAAGCTCGGGGCCCATTATTCTAGACATTGTACAGACACATAGGAAAACATGGTCCCTGTCCAGAATTTACAAACTAAGACCCCAGTCTTGCTATTTGCTGCATGTCCATGTGGAACCTCTTTGACTTCAGTGAGGCTCCATGCTGGTCCCACTGGCTGTGTTTCACTGCTTCAGGCCAGTGGGGACTGCGGGAAGCGGCATGGACCGAGGGATGTGCTGGTTGCCCTTCCTGCTGCCCCCATTGGCCTGGGACGGTGAACCGCTACCAGTGAGAGCTGCGATTGGCTGAACCTGCGGATGCAGCAGGTAAACAAACTGGCCCAGCCTGCCAGCTGCTTTCCCTGGTGGGAAAGCAGCTGCTTTCCCTGCTTTCCCACGTGCCATAGGTTGCCAATCCCTGCCTTAGTACCTACAACAGAAACAGAATGGACATCTATGATAGGGTAGTCTGCCCATGTAAGGGTGCCAGTCAGCCATCCCTGGTCATGTGACATGGCCCTTTAAAACGCTGGAAATTTTCTAGTGTATGCAAAGGCCTAGGAAATAAGCTGTATTGGGGGAGAGGAAGTGGTCCCAGGAATAAGTGTTAATTTGGAGAAAGTCACTTACTGTTTCTTTAAGGGCCCAGACCAGAAGCCTTGCAGAATGGTCAGGGAAAGAATCCCCTCTCACCCAATCAATTGGGAATGATCTGGGAGAAGGGGACTAGCATGTATGCCACCTCCTCTCTCATAGCAAGTCAGATATCAGTCGGAGAAGACTGACCTGCGGAATCCTCCAAGATAGAGGACTGATTGGGTAAAGGCACCCACCTGAAGGTGAAGCTGGCTAAAGCCTTGTAACTTAGAATCATAGAAGATTAGGTTTGAAAGAGACCTCAGGAGGTCATCTAGTCCAACCCCCTACTCAAAGTAGGACCAACACCAACTAAATCATCCCAGCCAGGGCTTTGTCAAGCTGGGCCTTAAAAACCTCTAAGGATGGAGATTCTACCACCTCCCTCGGTAACCCATTCCAGTGCTTCACCATCTTCCTAGTGAAACAGTGTTTCCTAATATCCAACCTAGACCTCCCCCACTGCAACTTGAGACCATTGTGCCTTGTTCTATCAACTTGCCCAAACCATTACCCCAGCTCCATAGCAGCGAGCCAGAGGAGACTCCTATCTGGAGTAGGGAGATCTGATTGCCTGAACCACAAGCCCAGCTCCAGGAGGAGGGCCGAGGTGAGCTCCTGCCTGAAAAAGCGCATGACCTAACTACATGGCTCATAACCCCAGCTCCAAGAAGAGATCTGGGGATGGGTGGGGGTGGAATCCTGCTTTAAGGAAGGAAACAATACAGATGGTTTGAAACATAACCCGGTGAGTGCCAGAGAGGCTGAGAAACCCCTAGGAGTAGAGCAGGGGCTCGCAATACAGGCAGAGGAGAAGCCACCCACAGAATCTCAGGAGGAGAGTACCTTAGGGTTGAACCAGGGAAACAGTATACAGGAGGAACTCAATAGAAAGCAGGCCAGGAAAACAGTAAAGGGTTAGAGAGAGATTTGCGTAACTGCTTTGGCCTTGGCCTGGAACGTAGGGAAGAGGCAGGACTGGGTTCCCCTACCAAACTCAGCAAGAGGGTTTATTAAGGACTCGAGCAAGTAGGCCAAACTCAAAGAGACCAGGGGCTGCATGTCCCAGTTAGGAAGACTGGCCTCCTGAAGCACTCGACTTTTCAGCACCCTGAAAGGGGACAGGACTACCAGCAACCCTACTGGAGGGCTGAGGTCTTGACAAAGGACCAACTAGTGAGCTAGACAGCAAAAGCTCCATCTGAATGTGGACTTCTTCTCACAGGATGATGAAGAGCAGTTGGGGGAGGGGAGGCAGACCTCAAATGAAGTCATAACGGGGAGGATGTGTGAAAGAGCAGAAAAACTGCACCCTGGTACAGCAGGGATTAAAGAAAACCTGTGGGCTCAGCTAGACACACTCCGCTATACCTGCAGCCAATGCCAGGCCTGTAGGTGGGAGAAAAGGAAGGAGCCTGGCTCAGTTGGGGCTGTCTCTCAGAATCTCCTGAGGCACCCTGACTTGAGCAAAGATCCTCATAAGTTTCATAGTCACTGTTTTGGACTTCATGGAGCATAATGGCATGGCTTCCACATTTAAAGCATGACATATGGTCTGTGCTACCCAATTAAGTACGGGGCCAGCACTGCAACCCATTGGTCTCGGACTACCGGGGCTACCCACGCAAAAGTTTCTAAGGAAACCTCAGGATCATCTTCAGGCCCCATTTTGGTAAACTGGATAGGGGCAGGGTTAGTTGACTCTACTGAAGCACTAAGTCGCTGTATGGAGGCCACCTGTTGGACCAGCTGCTGCTGCTGCTGGGCTGTCAATTCAGAAATTAACTGCTGCTGCTGGCTGGCCATCTGCTGCAGGAGTTGTTGCAGTTGCTGTTCATGGTGGGTGTTTTGCTCGGCCATCCATTTCAGCAGCTGTTCCATCTCCATTCAAGGTCTTTCCTTTTGTTTGGGCTTTTGCTTTTGTTTCTGTTTGTTTAAATTCCTTTCAGCAGGGACTAGGGCAATACACATTTTCTCCACCACCTGTGATAGAGCCTTCGGTGGCCAGGTGGCCTAGTGACTAGATCATTGGTCAGCTGGGTTGGAGGGGGACCCAGACTCTCCCCAGGGCCCTGTGTAGTTCAACCCCCCTAAACAGGTTGATGGATCTGCCTCTCTGCCGGGGGGGTCAAGATCCACTTCCCTGGGCTGCTATTTATTAGAGTCTCTTTAGTTTGGGGCATAGCCCCATTAGTTCAATAACCCCACAGTTGGGGCTTAGCTGCAGGCTCCTCTTGGCAGGGGAAGGTTTCCTTGCCTCCAGTGGCTGCGTTGGCTGTCCAGTCACTGATCCGTCCCTTCAGGCAGGCAAACAGAGAGCTCCTGCTTCCTTGTCAGAAAGCCCCCAACTGAGCCAGGCTCCCTCTTTTTCTCCTCTCTCCAGGCCTGGCATTGGCTGCAGGTATAGAAAGGCCATGCTAGCTGAGCCCACAGGTTTTCTTTAACCCTGGCTGTGCCAGGCAGCAGTTTCCTCGCTCCTTCACAGGAGCAAAGCTCATGAAGTCATATGGGCTTCCTGGACGTGTACTTTGGGATGCAGGAGAGGGGTGCCAGTTGTGAAACAGCAGCTGAAACTTGCTACCTGACTAGCTGCTTCCAGCATTTTAATGACAGTTTACATTTTATATAGCATCTTTTTGTATGGATGGATTCTAAAGTTCTTTACAAACTGATATGTCGGGTATTTACTGAAACCATTTGATGGACATCAAGCACAGCAACTGTTTAAAGCAGCCTAGCTCTACTACATTTTAGGGCTGGATTTAAAATGGAAGGAGAATTTAAATAGGCAGAATATAATTTTCAGAACTAGAATTTTGCAAGGAGATTGAAGTTATATTTCTGGTCTTGTAATAATAATAATAATAATAAATAATAATAATTAATAATTGGATCTTTTAATGATAACAGTTGGTTAGAACCTGGATTTTATAGCTTTGCTGAGAGATGGTATTTCCAATAGTAATGCAACTTGTAATATTAGACTGAGGTATTGGTTAAATACTAATTTTAGGGGGAAGAGAATGCCTCATGAGTCACAATTCTCCTGAAGATACCTTCTTTTGCTTAGTGTCTTCCTCTAAACGCAAAGACTTTGTCACCTTTAGAAAAGTCGATGGAGGATGACCTAGCTCAGCCAGTAGCTCCTACTCTCCTCACAGTTAGGAAGACCCCAAATAAGGAAGAACTTGAAGTAATTTGTAGCTGAAGTTATGAGAGGTAAAGTTCCATCAACGTTCAGATAGCTCTATGACCATTGCAGTTCTTTGCTTTTTTTTCTGTAGAGAGAGAAAACTAGCTATGTTGAAAGCAACTGATATAAATACATGAAGAAAGTTACTAAGTTCATATTTGTTAATTATTTACGTAAATTAAGAGAAGCCGTTTAAAATCCAGCTGTGGAATTAAAAGATCCTGTTTCAGAACACTTTCTCTAACAGTATTTACTTATCTTTATATTTTCTATTGTTCACAGCCTTAACCATTGTTTGTTAACTAACATATGGTTGATTTGAATGAAAATCTTTGATAAAAACCATTCCAAAATTAATTACACATATGGTATGTACATAATTTATTTTTCTATATTGTGTTTTTTTCGTCAAGATGACATGAGAGTAGTAGAACATCTCAGTTGATTATATCCATGGTTCTGTTGATTCCAAATGCATTTTCTCACTTTAAAAATATATGACATATATATCTACCCTGTTTGCTGGGTTCTCAGTCATAAAGCCACATACTTAAAAGCAAGTTTTTAATGCAATATATAGACCAGTGGTTCTCAGACTTTTGTATTGGTGACCCCTTTCACACAGCAAACCTATGAGTGCGACCCCCCCTTACAAATTAAAAACACATTTTTTATATTTAACACTATTATAAATGCTAGAGGTTAAGTGGGTTTTGGGGTGGAGACTGACAATTCGTGACCCCCACATAATAACCTGGTGATCCCCGAGGAGTCATGACCCTCAATTTGAGAACCCCTGACATAGACCTTGGGAAAGCTTGTTGCATAAGCAACAGTGTTTAGCTTCTTTATTGAAGAACACAGGCCTCTCAGAAGGCTATTCGCCTTTCTTTCTGCTGCTACGTTGAACATGCTCTAGAAGGGAAGTGGATTTTTTTTTTGGAGAGTGGAGTGATTTAGGGTTGCTCGTGTAAGCAGTCCAATTGAACTCCAGTAACTCCCAAAATGAGTAAGTGTTGCACAATTAGGCCCTTAAGCAGTACAAAGGTTATTTCACTTACGTCATTATGAATATGTTTAACAATAAAAATGATTTACCCCTTGTAGCTGAGATTTAGCAAGTGAAATTTCAGAAATGTGACTACAGGCTTATTGTAATGAGAGATTTCTGAATGCAATAAATTATTCAAGCTGTAACTTGTTATTAGTTTAATATTCAGTTTAAACTCCTCTAGGAAGCTTATTCCAAAATGATTTCCTTACAATAAATAGGGCAATGGCTGAAGTTTACTTAATTTGTCCCTGTTTAATTTTTAATCCCTACTTTATTGAAACAAATTTAACACTTCAAAAGCATCTATGAAATGTGTGTAACCTTTTTTGTTGTCTGCAGAAGTAAAAACTGACCTTTTCAATGCAAGCTGTGATTTTACCATCTGCTTGTCTTACAGCTAGACCGTTGATGCAAACATTGCCATTAAGGACAACTGTTAATAATGGAACTGTGTTACCAAAGAAACCAAGTGGCTCTCTACCTTCCCCATCAGGAACCAGGAAGGAAACTGTGTCACCAGCAACAAAGAGGTATGGAGAAACTTGAAATATGTATAAGGTTATTAAATTAACTGAGAAATAGTAAATGTAATTGTTACACTTTTATAAGAGCATGTATGTGCAGTTTTTCTCTCTTTAGATAACACTTTCAAAGCAATGGTCTAGATAATTTAAAGTGATTTATAAAAATACTTACAACGTCTTTCTATTCATACCAAGTTAATTAATCAGGCCTAATATTATTGCAGTAAATACCATAGAAATACACAATGATTAGTCTATTATTTATGTGTTTCTTTGTTGATTCTGCAGTCTAGTAGATTAAGAGTAGGAAATTTCTGCTTTGGATTTCAGAACACGTTCTGAAAAGTAATACCAGGGTTCTTTGTTTTAGACAATAGAAGAAACAAAATCTGGGGAAGGCATGTGGTCCTGTGACAAAGTCATATAATGCTTTTGGTCACTTTTTCTCAGTAAAATTATTTTATGTAGAAATCTAATTTGCTGTGTTGTACAAGGAAATTCACTTATTTCAAACCATGTCTAGGAAACTCTTATGCCAGTGAAAGCAACCCTGCTCTGACTTCTTACTATTAACATGTATTTAAGTCCCTTTAAAAAATTCCTTAAATGTCTTGGGTATGGTTTAAAAATTAGTATGCTTCATATTTGTGTATTCCTTTGCATATCCAAGCTCTGGGAAACTTAGTGGGGTGAGTGGAGCAGGTTCAGTTTGAGCAGACCAGAGATGCACTACAGAGCCAGTCTGTTATGCTCCATGGTGAAAAAGATAAGATTCTGTGTATGACTGATTTTTCCTTCTACATTCCCCTACCTTGAATGCCTAACCAGCTTTGGGTGGTGGTAATACACCTCTGTCTCGATATAATGCTGTCCTTGGGAGCCAACAAATCTTACTGCGTTATACGTGAAACTGCGTTATATTGAACTTTCTTTGATCCGCCAAAGTGTGCAGCCCCGCCCCCCCCGGAGCACTGCTTTACCACATTATATCTGAATTTGTGTTATATCGGGTCATGTTATATCAAGGTAGAGGTGTACTATCAGTCTGTCGAAAGCAGATTGTAGACGCAATGCGTGCAGAAATTACTTGTGTTTCTAGAAGGAGCTAGGGATATAGAGGATACAGATTTTACATTAAACATGAGGTAGAAACCTATGATGTGCTATGATGGAAACCAGCCATTGACATGATGAAAGGGGAGTGTTGCTGATTACCCAGAATGCTCAAGTTATCATGCACAAAGTTCTCAGACAAAGCGGCTTAAACTCTACACCACACAGTGACAGAATCAGTAAACATCATGCTGTTGTTTCTACCTACCTGAGATGGAGCTGGACCTCTATGACTGGGGCTCAGTGCAGTTGCAGGTTCAGCAGTATTGTATGAACTAGCCCTGCTGATGGGAAGGAAAGATAAATTTAAATGGGTGAAATGTCATCAGAATGTTTAAAAGTAGGTGAGAACCTATTTTAAAAAAGAAAAACTACTTTTAGTGTTTCAGAAGTAAAGTAACACTGATTTGTATATACTGCATTTTTAGGGTGTTTAATTTTATTCATCATAATTCCTTTCCCTAGCACTGGTAAAGACAACTTGTTACACATAGTAATTGCAAAATAAAATGCAGCATATGAGTATTAACACACTTCAGATGTACACGTAGGGTGTTATTTCATGCTCTGCGTCTAAGGGTTTGTCTACACTACGAAATTAGGTCGATTTTATAGAAGTCGATTTTTAGAAATCGATTTTATACAGTCAATTGTGTATGTCGCCACTAAGCGCATTAAGTCAGCGGAGTGCGTCCTCACTACCGTGGCTAGCATCGACTCATGGAGTGGTGCACTGTGGGAACCTATCTCACAGTTTCCGCAGTCTCTGCTGCCCACTGGAATTCTGGGTTAAGCTCCCAATGCCTGATGGGGCAAAAACATTGTTGCAGGTGGTTTGGGGTACGTGTCGTCAGTCTCCCCTCCCTCCGTCTGTGAAAGCAACTGCAGACAATCATTTTGCGCCTTTTTTCCTGGGTTATCTGTGCAGACGCCATAGCACGGCAAGCATGGAGCCCACTCAGCTCACTGCTGCTGTTGCGAGCATTGTAACGGGGGCATTATACTGCAGTATGTGCAGAATCTGGCTAAGAGACGGCAGCACGAGGACAGTTATGAGGAGGACGTGGACCCAGACTTTCTGAAAGCATGGGATGTGGCATTTGAGACATCATGGCAGCAGTGAGGCTTGTTGATACAATGAAATGCCGATTCTGGGCCCAGCAAACAAGCACAAACTGGTGGGACCACATAGCGTTGCAGGTATGGGATGATTCCCAGTGGCTGTGAAACTTTTGCATTCATAAAACCACTTTCCTGGAACTCTATGAGTTCCTTTCCCACACCCTGAAGCACAGGAAAACCAAGATGATTTGTGCCCTGACAGTTGAGAAGTGAGTGGCGATAGCCCTGTGGAAGCTTGCAATGCCCCACTGCTACCAGTCAATCGGGAGTCAACTTGGAGTGGGCAAATCTACTGTGGGGACTGCTGTGATTCAAGTATCCAATGCAGTCACTGACATTCTGTTATCAAGGGTAGCGAGTCTGGGAAATGTGCAGGTCATAGCGGATGCTTTACTGCAATGGATTTCCCTAACTGTGGTGGAGTGATAGACGGAATGCATATCCCTATCTTGGCACTGGACCACCTTGCCAACCAGTACATAACCCACAAGGGGTACTTCTCAATGGTGCTGCAAGCACCGATGGATCACAAGGGGCGTTTCACCGACATAAACGTGGGATGGCTGGGAAAGGTGCATGGCACTTGCATCTTTAGAAATTCCGGGCTGTTTGAGCAGCTGCAAGAAGGGACTTACTTCCCAGACCAGAAAGTTACTTCTGGGGATGTTGAAATGCCAATAGTTATCCTTGGAGACCCAACCTATCCCTTGCTCCCATGGCTTATGAAGCCATACACGGGCAGCCTGGACAGTAGTCAGGAGCTGTTCAACTATAGGCTGAGCAAGTTCAGAATGGTGGTAGAACGTGCCTTTGGATGTTTAAAAGCTCGCTGGCGTTGTTTGCTGACTAGGTTAGAGCTCAGCGCAACCAGTATTCCCATTGTTATTACTGCTTGCTGTGTGGTCCATAATATCTGTGAGAGTAAGGGGGAGACGTTTATGCAGGGCCGGCTTTATGAATGGCAGGGCCTGATTTGAATACCCAGCAGCGGTCCGGGGCTTCAGCGGCACTTCGGCTGCGGGGGTCCGCTCTGGGTCTTCCGTGGCACCGAAGGACCCCCCGCCACCGAAATGCTGCCAAAGCCCAGTAGCAGACCCTCCCCCCCACTGCTGGGTGAGTTTAAAAAAAAATTAAAAAGACGCTTAAGGAACGGGGCCATCTTAGGCGCCGCGCGGGGCCCAATTCTGGGGAATTGGCTTAAAGCCGGCCCTGCATCTGTGGTGGAGTGGGAGGTTGAGGCAAATCGCCTGGCTGCCAATTTTGAACAGCCAGACACCAGGGTGATTAGAAGAGCACAGGTAGGTGCGCTGCATATCAGAGAGGCTTTGAAAGCCAGTTTCATGACTGGCCAGGCTACAGTGTGACAGTTGTGCATGTTTCTCCTTGATGCAAACCCACCTCCTTTGTTGATTTTAATTCCCTATAAGCCAACCATCCTCCCTCTTTTGATCACAGCTGGCAAAGGAAATAAAGTCACTATTGTTTTGAAACCATGCATTCTTTCTTTATTAATTTTTTAAAAAGGGAGATAACTGATAAGGTAGCCCGGGTGGGGTAGGATGGGGTGGGGAAAGAAGGGAGGAAGGAAGGACAAGGCCACATTGCTTACTGTAGCCACACTACAAATCAAAACTGTTTGAATGACAGCCTTCTGTTGCTTGGGCCATCCTCTGGAGTGGAGTGGCTGGGTGCCTGGAGCCTCCCCCCCTTGGGCATCTGGGTAAGGAGGATATGGAACTTGGGGAGAAGGGCAGGCAATTGTACAGTTGATGCAGCAGCGGTCTGTGCTCCTGTTGGCTTTCCTGCAGCTCCACCAGATGCCTGAGCATGTCCATTTGCTCCCCCATTAGCCTCAGCATTGCATCCTGCCTCTTCTCATCATGCTCACTTAATGCTTTCATGGACTCTGCCACTGAATGCCTCCATGCATTCAGCTGTGCCCTATCAGTTCGGGAGGACTGCATGAGCTCGGAAAATATATCATCGCGAGTGCTTTTTTTTTCTATTTCTAATCTGTGATAACCTCAGGGACGGAGAAGGTAGGAGGAGCATAGAAACATTTGCATCTGCAGGGGGATAAAAAGGGGGAGTAAAATTTAAGATGATACGTTTCTGAGAACAAAAGAGAGACTCTTTCACAGTGAATCAAGCAATTCACAGCAGACAGCACATGTGCTTTAGGTACAAGGTTGCATTTTGCCTTTTATATTGAGCGCTTGCCGGTATGGTGACACATCACACATGGCTGGGCAACAGAACTCGGTTTCCGGGCAGCCATGGTAAGCCAAAGGGTACGCGGGTTTGGCTTCTAATGTCCTAAACATATGGGAATGTTTTCAAACTGAAGCGCCCTCCTTTCCCACAGCAAGCAATGCCAGTTGTGTTTGCCATTTAAAAGGAGGGGCTGTGGTTTTCAGGTGAATGTGCAGCACACAGCTCCCCCCACCCCTCCGTGTGGCTATTTGGGATGATCCCTTCACCCCTCCCCCCACATGTGGCTTTTCTCAGGGATTATCCCTTTTAGCCAAGTGCAACCAGTCCAGCATGAACAGGGTCCTTTTACTGTTCCCTTACAAAAATTCTTCTATTTCAACCAGGTGAAATGATATCACTCTCCTGAGGCTAACACAGAAAGATATAGACCGAATGTTGCTTGAATGCGACCAAAACCCAGGACCATTTGCTGCCATGCTTTGTGCTGCAATGATTCCAGACTACTTACTATTGGCTTGGTGTGGTAAAGTGTCCTATCGTGGAGGACGAAATAAGGCAGCCCTGCCCAGAAACCTTCTGCAAAGGCTTTCAGAGCACCTCCAGGAGAACTTCATGGAGATGTCCCTGGAGGATTTACGCTCCATCCCCACACAAGTTAACAGACTTTTCCAGGAGCTGTGCTGGCTGCGAATGCATCCCAAGTCTTCAGGGCAAATCAAACATTAAACACTATTGCTTTTAAACCCTGTACTGTAGTTACAAATGTGCACTCACCAGAGGTGCCTTCTCCGCCTTCAAAGTCGGGGATCCAGTGTGATGAAAAGGTCCTGGCCGAGAACAGATTCACCGCTTGCCTGCTGCACGTTCTCCTTCTCCTCCTCCTCTTCCTCATCCACAAAATCCTCCTCCGTTTTGCATGAGACTCCCCCCTTGCAGGTGTCTACGGACAGTGGTGGGGTAGTGGTAGGCTCCTCCCTTAGAATGCCATGCAGCTGATCACAGAAGCGGCATGTATAGGGCTCTGACCCAGAGTGACCGTTTGCCTCCTTTGTCTTTTGGTAGGCTTGCCTGAGCTCCTTGACTTTCACGTGGCACTGCGGTGTGTCCCTGTTGTAGCCTCTGTTCATCATGCCCTGTGCTATTTTGGCATATATATTAGCATTTCTTTTTGTTCGGAGTTCTACCTGCACAGATTCTTCTCCCCGTACAGCAGTCAGATCCAGTGTTTCCCATTTGCTCCATGCTGGAGCTCGTTTGTGATTCTGGGGGGACTGCATGGTCACCTGTGCTGCTGAGCTTGCCACACTGACCAAACAGGAGATGAAATTCAAAAGTTCCCAGGGCTTTTCCTGTGTACCTGGCTAGTTGAAAGTGCTGTCCAGAGCAGTCACATTGGAGCACCCTGAGATAGCTCCCGGAGGCCAATAACGTTGATTTGCGTTCACACTGCTCCAAATTCGACCCAGCAAGGTCAATTTTAGTGCTACTCCCCTCGCCAGGGAGGAGTACAGAAGTAAATTTTAAGAGCCCTTTAGGTCGACGGAACGGGATTGCTTGTGTAGACGCATTCATTATAAAATTGACCTAATGGAGCTAAATTCGACCTAACCCTGTAGTGTAGACCAGGGCTAAGAGATGCAGAACAGAAAGAACTTGCAGCCCAGGGCTGGGGGTGGCTAAATGGGTTTTAAATCATCCTGGCACTTTCCTGATTCTGACAGCCCCACAGGCTAACCCCTGCAGCCTATATGCCTCATCATTCCTTGGAATCTCTTCTGTGTTAGCTATGTGCTGCAGCCTTATCTTTCCATAGCTTTTCCCCCAGCATATCCTCTGTTGGAGGACAGCCTGTGGCTGTCTTCCTCAGTTTTTGTTCTATGGAAATTCTTCACTGACCTTTCTACCCAGCGAAAGGGGGCCAGAGGGGGGATGAGAGTCTCACCCATAGATCTTAAATAAACAGTGAGAAATTAACTTGAGACACCTCCATATGGGAGAAGAAACAGTAGACATAGGCAATCTTTCCTGTTAACTAGATGCTTATTAAGACAGTGTTATTTCTCTCATTCTCACAGAAATGTAATTTATAAATTCAAGTACTATAGTATGTGAGAATTGTTTCTTTTAAAAAATCTTTTTTTGAAATGATATAATGACAAATGTAGTTATAGGTAATTTTCACTTTATAGATTCTAAAATGTAGGTTTTAATATAGCATTTGCCAGTTTCAAATTTATTTAGGTCTGTCTTTCAGAAATGTATATTGTACAGTGTTACAGTTCATCATTGTAACTAAACTTCAGGAGGAGGAGATATTTTAAAAAATTACTTCTTCAATGAATTACTGTGAAAGGAAGACTGTTTTTACTTTGTAGATTATTGTCCACTGCTGAAAGCTTCTGATATTGACCTCTAAATTGACTGGTAGAATTCCCAGTTTTTGTGGTAAATTATGCTCCAGATATTCCATATTTGGAGTAGCTTTACTCTGAATAAATATTTTATGCTTACAAATGGTGAGAAAAATGAATTCATTAACTATTTTACATTTATATTGGGCCATTCCACATTAAAATACTGTGGAAGAGCATGTGTGTGATACAAATGAAAAGGTATCAGCAAAAAGGAACTTTTTTTCCATAACTCTTTATTTGCATTTAGAAGCTTAACTTGTTCCTTCATTGGTATAATATGTGTAATTTTAAAGAAATCATTCTATGCTGGCTTCAGCTAGTAAAAACAAAAACAAAAGATCATTGTTCTTTTTACACTGAAGGATTTGAAAACATTCAGCTGCTTGTAAACTTAGATATTCCAGAAGCAATCCACCACAAATTGGTAATGCTTTGTGTTCCCAATTAAAATCTAGATTTTGGAGCTGATCTGGGATAGATTTGTTTTCATTAGACAAAAGTAAAAGAGGAGAAAATATAGGGGAAAAGAATACAGGCCATATCTTGCTCAGTAGGGATTCTGGTGCAGTCTATAGACTAGCATATATATCTTAGCTTTCAAAAGGAAACAATCACTCATTCTCTCTGCTTGAGGAGATTGTAAGATATCACAGTAGGGCAGAACTGTGAGGACTGGCGATCAAAATAAAGAAACTGGTACAGAAAAGAACACTATAAAAAGCATGGTTCTGTACAGAGTATAAAATACTTAAATATGATAAATTCCTGTTGCTTCTAAATTAGCAACACATGCCCTCTGAGAAATTGCTCTCTCTCTTGGAATTAATGTACTACATTCTGTACTGGAGCAACAATGATTTTATACTGGCATAAATACAAAATCAATATGCAGTTTCAATTAATTCTTCTGTTCTAATACCCTCAAATATCAAGAAAGAGTTTTTAAATGGAAAACAAACACAAACATTCTCTCTAAAGTGAACTTTGGGTGGCAAAACTAATCTATTACATTGTGTCACTAACGACAGAAGATATTAATGCATCACACTCAAAGGCATAATGCAATTAAAGCCATAAAAGAGTTATTGAATTTATTCTAATTAATTTAAATGAAGGTGAGGGAGCATGTAAGACAAAAATGTGAAATATACTATTATAAGTATTGTAATAACTTTAGTTAGAGTTTTAACCGAATTGTGCATCATTTAAAATTATATTAATTGGGTTTGGCAAATTTTCTGAGTCAAATTTTGACCTCACTTCAACATTGTGGGTCTGAAAGCTCAGCTTGAACTTGAATACTATTAGATTCCTGTTTCATTTAGGGGAGAGAGAGAGAGAGAGAGAGTGTGTGTGTGAGAGAGAGAGAGAGAAAAATTCCAGTGGAAATATAGATACAGCAGGCCTGGTTCTCTTCTCTGATGTTTGTACATCAGGGCACCTTTGTTAAAGTCAATGGAATTACACCAATATAAACTTTGGAAATTTCAGTAAGCCAACTAGAATATTTTCTTCTGGAGTTACGCCCATAAGCCAGGCTAACAGAGCCCAGGTTTCCTGTTTAGTTAGCAAAACACTTAACTATTATTGATATAGATATCTATATACCATACAGTCATAGTATGTTTAACATATCCTTTAATACATATGTGATGAATTAATTTGTCAGATACCTTTTGACCATTGCACCTCCACTCTCTCCACTTACCCATTTCCACCCAGACTTATTCTAATATTGCGAACCTCTGAGCAACTTCAAATATCTTGCGCACTTTAAATACCCTGTTACACAAGTTACCTAATTCCACGCCAACCTGCCCAGTAAGACTGGTCTTTGATTCAGGATGGGCTTAAGCCGCAATATTTTGGGACTGTGTATGTCGAGAATTAGGCTCTTTATGCTTTTTGGGAAAAACTATTTCCACCCAGGGTGGAGCAACACTTGTTCTAGTTCTGGAAAAGCCCACTATATTAGATTATAAAGCTGTGATCTTTGTAATAGAAAAGCTATTTCAGGGTACATTTAGATGTTTTCTTCTCCCTCTGAGTCCTATGAAGTTACTTAAGAACATAAGAACAGCCATACTGGGTCAAACCAAAGGTTCATCTAGCCCAGTATCCTGTCTTCTGACAGTGGCCAATACCAGGTGCCTTAGAGGGAACGACCAGAACAGGTAATCATCAAGTGATCCATTTCCTGTCTCCCATTCCCAGCTTCTGGCAAGCAGAAGCTAGGAACACCATCCCTGCTCATCCTGGCTAATAGCCATTCATGGACCTATCCTCCATGAATTTAACTAGTTCTTTTTTTAACCCTATTCTAGTCTTGGGCTTCACAACATCCTCTGGCGAGTTCCACAGGTTGACTGTGAGTTTTGTGAAGAAATACTTCCTTTTCTTTGTTTTAAACCTGCTGCCTATTAATTTCATTTGGTGACCCCTCGTTATGAGAAGGAGTAAATAATATTTCCTTATTTACTTTCTCAACACCAGTCATGATTTTATAGACCTCTATCATATCCCCCGTTAGTCATCTCTTTTCCAAGCTGAAAAGTCCCAGTCTTATTAATCTCTCCTCATACGGAAGCCGTTCTATACCCCAAATAATTTTTGTTGCCCTTTCCAGAACCTTTTCCAAGTCCAATATATCTTTTGTGAGATGGGGCAACCACATCTGCATGCAGTATTCAAGATGTGGGCATACCATGGATTGATATAGAGGCAATATGATATTTTCTGTCTTACTATCTATCCTTTTCTTAATGATGCCCAACATTGTTTGCTTTTTTGACTGCAACTGTACATTGAGTGGATGTTTTCAGAGAACTTTCCACAATGACTCCAAAATCTCTTTCTTGAGTGGTAACAGCTAATTTATACCCCATCATTTTAACGTATAGTTGGGATTATGTTTTACAATGTGCATTACTTTGCATTTATCAACACTGAAATTCATCTGCCATTTTGTTGCTCAGTCACCAAGTTTTGTGAGATCCTTTTGTATCTCTTCACAGTCTGCCTGGGACTTAACTATCTCGAGTAGTTTCGTATCATCTGCAAATATTGCCACTTTACTGTTTACCCCTTTTTCCAGAATATTTATTAATATGTTGAATAGGACTGTTCCCACTACAGACCCCTGGGGCATTGGTATTACTTATGGTAAATATACAATACCTTGTTTTCCTAGTATAAGGATACTAAAAATTACTTCAGTGTTTTTAAACCCTCTCAAATATCTGTAAAATAGTTTTATGTAAGATAATATGCTGTAAAGGCACTACTGCCATAAGATTTCATTGCCTTGTTTATCTCACTTGTGACTTCATCACAGATCAATGCAACCATCCTAAATATTGGTACCATTACCACACCATTGCATTGTATGTATGTGTGACGATTTATGTTCTTAAGCTTATTATTGCTAGGCTATTAGTAATAGCATCTTGTTCTCTAGCTTGATATTATCCATTTTGTTTATGATATCCACTGATTTTTAAGAGAACTTAGGCTAGTGTTTCTCAAACTGGGGTTGCCACTTGCGTAAGGAAAGCCCCTGGAGGGCCAGTTTGTTTACCTGCCCTGTCCGCAGGTCCGGCCGAACAAACTGGCCCGGACCGCCAGGGGCTGTCCCTACACAAGCGGCGACCCCAGTTTGAAAAACACTGACTTAGGTTGTTTGTTGAAGCTGTGGAGATGGTCAGTATATATAGAGTATTGCTAAACATTCTTGTCGTGCATGGATAATTGTTGGACTATAAATACTTATTTTGAACTGACCACACATCTGACTGAGGAGCCAATAAAATCCACGGTACTTCATTCTTGCATGTATTTTCATATCTTGAATGTGCAGTCATGTGTGTCTTTAATTGTAAGTTTGTTTTAAATGTGTCTTGCTTCCACACTTCTTGTATTCACTTTTATTCTGCTTTGTTTATGCACCTCTCAGTCATGGATTACACAGGTCTGTGAGTCTTCTCAATGCATGCAAACTGAAAAACACTACTGTAAGGTGAGGGATTCTTAGTAGTATTGTAGTGTCATAGTTCAGTAGGTTTTCCTTTATATCATAGCTCAGTCTATGCAGGAGGGTTATTTTAGTGGTGGTGTTTATATCCTAATACATAATTGTATTAACTATTACAACCTTTAGTATTCTCAGAAATAAAATTTGCAACATATACTCATAACCAATGTGTTTAAATGCACCAGAACTTTTATAAAGTAATTAACTCAGTAATAGTACCTCTACTTTTCATGCTAATATTATCTCAATTATAGTGATGATTTTTCATAATGCAAATTCCTTCAAACATAATTGCTTATTGCAGCTTGTTTCCTAAGTATTGTAAGTCAAACTTTTTGTCCTGGTATTGCACCGTTAAATACTACCTTTTCTTAAGATTAATTATGAAGGCCAAATTCTGGACTCAATTATTCTTGTACACCCCTATAAATCAGTGTCTTAGTTTCTGTGATCCTTATGCTTCTCATTTAAATTCCACTTGAAGTGTCAGTATGTCTGCTATGTCCAGAATAAGCATGTCAGTAGTGTTCACTGTAGCACCTTAGTTTTTTAATTATATAAAAATATGGTATTAGACCTACCAAAATACGTGCATGCTTATATTGATTTAACAGTATGATGATGTTGCCATAACCCTTAACTTTTCTTGCCCCTTCACTTCCTTACTGCCTGTCACTATTGTTTATTTTCTCAAGGCTAAAATCTAAATCGTAAATTCAATGAGGCAGGGACCATGTACTTGTGAAATGCCTAGCTCTCCCTTGGGTCCTATAAAATAATAGAGGTTTCAGAGCTAGGGTGATCACCAGTCCCTCATTTTAAGGGACCAGCCTTTATTTCATTGATTTATCCCTTTTGGTGACCATTCATCCCTTATTTTAAGATGTATTTAAATGTATTAAAACTGTTAAGTAATATTTTAAACATTAAATTGAAGCTTACGATAATTGCATTCTATATTTGAGGTCAGTAGAAATATCCACTTGAGAGAGAAAAATACATGATATGCTAAAGGAAATGGTGTTTCCCTGAAATAGCCCTTAAAATAGAGCATTCTCTCTTATTTTTCTTGTGGTTTTCCGTTATTTTCTATTCAGAAGTGTAATTGAGGTTAGAATTTGGCACATGATCATAATTTAGGATGCACAAAGGATGTATTAGCATGCATGGGTTAGTATTAATATCTAACATACTGTATCATAACTGATGAAATAGTACTAATCCAGGGGTGAGCAAACTACGACCCACGGACCAGATGCAGCCCATGGGACTGCCAACCCCATGGTGCAGCAGGCCCCATGCCGCTCGCAGAAGCAGCCAGCACCATGTCCCTGTGGCTCCTGGGGGCAGGGGCAGAGGGCTCCGTGCGCTGTCCTCGCCTGCCGGCACCCTTCTTCACCCTCCCCACCCCCCGTCGCTCCCATTGGCCAGGAATGGGGAAGCACGGCCAATGGGAGCTTTAGGGGAGGTACCCACAGGTGAGGGCAATGCGTGGAGCCCTCTGCCCCCCCCCCCCACAAAGCTGTAGGGACGTGGTGCCAGTTGCTTCCAGTAACGGCGTGGCACGGGGCTAGGGCAGGCAGGCAGGGAGCCTGCCCTGGCCCCGGTGTGTGCCGCTGCCACCCTGGCACTGCTTCAGGTAAGTGGAGCCACTCCAGGTAAGTGGTGCCAGGCCAGAGCCCGCATCCTGAACCCCTGCTGCATCCCACACTGCAACTCCCTGCCCTGAGCCACCTGCAGCACCCTGCTTGCACCCCAACCCTCAGCCACACCCTGCACCCCTCCTGTACCCCAGCCCCCTACCCTCATCTCCTCCCACACTCCGCACCCCTCCTGCATCCCAATCCCCTACCCTGAGCCCCCTCGTACACTCCACACTCCTCCTGCACTCCAACCCCTTGCCCTGAGCCCCTTCCTGTGCACAGCACCCCCTCCCACACCTTGCAGTCCCTCCCGCACCCCAATCCCCTGCCCAAGTCCTACATTCATGGCACTGCATGCAATTTCCCCACCCAGATGTGGCGCTCGAGCCAAAAACTTTGCCCACCCCTGTGCTAGTAAATAGCAGTGTCATACTTAGCCATCAATTTTATATGGAACTTTTCTGAGAATAAGGTTCAGACTTCTCAAGTTGCCACACATTTTTTAACTGAAGACAATGCTTCAGTTAAAAGACAGCATTCTTAATTTCAGTTCTCTTGTCCTTGTAATTTTTTGTTTTCAGGATGAGCTTAAGAACTTTACAAGTGAAATTGAAAATATTCATATTGTGACAAAGTTCCTCCTCTACCTTGGTGGGTCCTGCACTTATTGGCAGATTTGCTCACCTCAGTGATCTTCCCCACAGTCTGGATGAACTCCTCCTGTGTCTGATCAGGAGTTGGGAGTTTTGAGGGGAACCCGGGCCCATCCTCTACCCGGGTTCCAGCCCAGGGCCTGTGGATTGCGGCTGTCTGTAGTGCCTCCTGTAACAGCTGCATGACAGCTACAACTCCCTGGGCTACTTCCTCATGGCCTTCTCCAAACACCTTCTTTATCCTCACCACAGGACTTTCCTCCTGGTGTCTGATAACGCTTGTACTCCTTAGTCCTCCAGCAGCACACCTTCTCGCTCCCAGCATTTCACACACACTTCCTCTCCTCTGGCTCCCCCTGCCTGACTGGAGTGAGCTCCTTTTTAAACCCAGGTGCCCTGATTAGCCTGCCTTGATTGGCTGCAGGTGTTCTAATCAGCCTGTCTGCCTTAACTGGTTCTAGCAGGTTCCTGATTACTCTAGTACAGCCCCTGGTCTGGTCACTCAGGGAACAGAAAACTACTCATCCAGTGACCAGTATATTTGCCCTCTGCCAGACTCCCTGTATCTGGGCAGCGTCCGCTGGCTCCCTTGATGCCTTCGAGGAGCAGTGGGCGTTGTCCGAGGTTCTCTGCTCGGTGTCCCCATCAGGTTCCCTTCATTTAGCCCTGTGACCTCACTCCCGATCCTGTTTTTTCATTAGTTGTCCCACGGAATTAGTTGGTGTCACAGACCTGTGGATCCTCCCCTTAGGCTAGGGGGAGGTCCTTTAGAAGTGGGCGGGCTTTGCCCGCCCACCTCCTGGATACCAATAGGACCAGACTCCCTGTACCCCACCGGTTTGGGTCTGTCACAATATATTTAAAGGCATATTCAAACATTAACATTGATGGTAAAATATGAATTGTAAAATATTTTTATCTAAGAACATTGTTTTTGTCCTTACATGTTAGTACACTTTTTAAATGATTTCTTTCTCCAGAAAAAAGACAGCATTTTGTGTTATAGATGGTAGTGAAGTTATTTAATATTTGTTGCTAGGTTTTTGACATTTAAAATGAGATTAAAATGTGCTCTGTAACTTACTAATTATCTAATATTAATGCAACAAATTGCATTTTTAAAGTGATGTTACCTTTTCATTCCCTTAGCTAGTGAACTTAATACAGAAGATAGGCCCTGATCCTACAAACATAGGTTTAATTTTATAAACTGGTGTAATGGAGTTTGGTGGGCAACTCATGCAAGTAGAGGCACTCATAAGAGTAAATGTTTTCAGGATCAGGACCTTAGTTTGTAATTGGAGAAACATTAAAATAGACTACATTATACATTAAAATGTTTTCACTATGGTCTGGCTGCCAATATTTTATCTAATTGGTTGGAGGAGCTTGCTCTGAGTGTTCCTCCTTTATCCCTTTCACCCAGGGCCAGCCTAAAACATACTGGTTTCTGAAACGAAAGCAAGATTTGATCTCTTACTACCATCTCTTCCTTGTTGGCAATTTATTTTTCGCACCTACCTATGCAGCTTAGCAACCCACATATTTTCTATGTTAGTTCATCACCCAAAAGAATATTTTTATTTCAACTTAATAATTTACATTTTGGTTGGGTTTTGTATCAGAATGTATCCAAAACAATTTGTACCACTCTCAGGTGCTCCAAAAGAGAGAATATAGTAGCTGATATAAAGCTTTCCAGGATGCATCTGATGTTTCTGACTGTGTAGAACTTAAAATGGAGACATCCTTTCAGAGTAGTGCTTGGTTAGGTAGCAACTTAGCAGCTAAAGAATAGTGGTTCAGGTCTGGTAAATTGGTGAAGTGACCACAGTAATCTCTCCCCCCCTTTCAATATGAAGTCTTAAGTGGCCAATCTATTTCACTAGTTACTAAAACTGTTTATGGTTGAGTCTTCTGTCTAGCTAAAGAGAGTTGGATGCTGAGAGCACACTAAAGAGTCATGCAAATCCCTCATGGTAGAGATGTTTGGAGGAAGGTTGGAAGGAGAAATTAGCCCTCTGAAAACTCCCTCACAGAAGAAAAGGGAAAAAGATTTTTTTAGGGTCTATGTTTTTTTTCATAAATGTAAGTAGAAGTGTCGCATGTTGACAAGACAGTGACTGAAACTGCAGAAATATTTAAGAGGTCACAGTTTACTCATTACCTTTGGGTATATTAAAACTAGGTTGAAAGTACAGGATAGAGTATTTGATACTGAATTAAAGGCTGAATGGATATGAAAAGAGATGGTCAGCTTATTAGTGCTCAAAATTTGACCTACTTTATGTAATATGGCTAGGAATGTCACATTATACTTTCTTTTTAAATCTATCACTCCATTCTCTAAATTTAGGTCGTTTGGACTGATACACAAAAATTGTAAGTGTGACCTTTCTGATATTCTGCTTCAGAAATCTATGTATTGCATATACCTGAGCAGTTGATATTCCAACTGGCATCAGTGATATTAGTATAGCACCTCTTGTAGACTGAAAAATAAGCAAAAAGGCAGCCATGTTAATCTCCATTGCAGTAGATACCCAGCAAAATAGTCCGACTGCTGCAGTTCAGTTCTTAGTAACCTAAATATTATCTGTTCTGGAAAATAATTTGTTAAATAGTTATGTTAATGCTCTTAGAAATAAAAGTTCAATTAAACTTTCTGAGGTATAGTTTATCAAAATCCTTTTGTAATAAAATACTTTTATATGTACTGCTGTATAACTTACTCCCTTTTTTGTTAGTACTGTCAAAAGAACCAGCTCAGCTGAACGTGTATCCCCAGGAGGTCGAAGGGAAAGCTATGGAGATTCCAAAGGCAGCCGCAATCGCACTGGATCCACCAGCAGTTCTTCTAGTGGTAAAAAGAACAGTGAGAAGTATGTGATGTTTTTAATGTTTCCCTCTTCTCCACACTGACGGCCCTAATAATGAAGTTACTAATTTTAAATAAGCAACTATTGAAAAGTTGGATTTTCTGATGATACAGCAGTCAGACATGAGATGCCTATTCTGTATTGAACAGAGGATAGTTTTAAAGTACTTCATCACCACTTTGGTCCCTTTGTCAGCATTGCACTTAGTGTCTAGATAGCAACTCCTTTCTTCTCCGCCACAGACATGCTTATTAAATCCCCTCCTGAATTTTCCCAAATAGTTTGTTGGACACATATCCACGCGCACGCGCGCACACACACACACTCACTTGGGTTTGTCAACAGCTTTAATCTCCACCTTCCGGGAGATGATCCACTGAAGAAGAGGAAATACTTAACAATGGTTGGTAGTCGCCTTTCAAAGGCTTACTGACCTAGCTTAGATACCACCTTTCACAGATGAGTTTGGCTGGTTGTGCCCGCTTATGGACAGGGTACATAAATACTTAAATACTCTCCCAGTTATGTTTTTTCAATTGTCAATGAACTGTGAATTATGGACAGAGGCCCAGGCCCTCTGTCATACTGATATACAGATACTCCTTAAAAATATATCTTTTTTGGTGTAGTTGTATACTGTTTTTGGACCAACAAGCGTTGGTGGCCGATGAGCAAAATAATGATGGGATACTGTAGGTGCTAGAGATACTTAACGTCTGCCATGGTTGGACTAGATTTTCAAAGGAAAAAAACTTGACATCTAGTGGGTGAGAGGCTGGGATCCCCGGGATGTGAAAATGGTTGTATTAGAAATGTGAAAAAAAGTTTTGGCATCTATGAGCAGGGTACTACAAGGAAAATGTTATTTTTAACATGTCCACATGTTGTATGTGGTTTTTAATTAATTGGTTTTATAAAATTATGTAAACTATTACTATGGCATATGAAAAATGTTGTATGCATGGCAAACTTTAAAAGAGAACTCCTTGATTATTTTCACAGCAAACCCAAGGAACCAATGTTCAGTGCAGGTAGGTTCTGTTTTATTTTTCTCCATTTCTAAAGAGATAACTTGCGTGCTGATGCATTTTTTATTGTACAGTGATTTATCAGGGAAATTGGCATTAGGATTCAGAGCCTTTCACTTACAGACCACTGGTGGCCTACTTCTTAGTGGCCAATGGGACTGCACTGTGACTGGAATCCATTTTTGGCAAGAAGGCCAAGAATAAAAAGCCATGAAAATGAAAACTACCTTCTTATCCAATAGAGATATTCCTGTTCAAAACAGGATTAAGGTTTTTGTGGGTTGAAGTATATGTGAAGGTCAGACTATGGCTCTCTGCATTATACAATATTTTAAGTGTGATTCTTCTCATAAAAATGAGCGAATGCAATTAAGAGATTTCATATTTATGTCTCAGTTCTTTCCTGAGCAAAATTGCCAAGTTACCAATAAAAATATTGTTTTTTTAACTGAAGTTCTGGAAGCTCATCTTTTGACTTGAAAGTCAATGTTCTTTACTTTCCTGCTCATGCATTATCACCATCAATAAGATTCTGCAGGCTACGTTCTAAATTTAAATAAGGACAGAGTTTATTTGCCTCTACCATTAGAACTTTACTATCAATCCTGTTGATGGCATGTGACACAAAATAGAGTATAGCTTGCTTCCCTGTTGGTTCTGCAGAGCCAAGCAAAAGTAAAAACTAGTAAAAACTTACTTTGTCATTGGAATAAGCAAATGTGATGGAATGCACACTGAGAACAAATCTGCTGGTTCAGCATGTGGTGTTTTTATAATTACTTTTCAGACTATAATCATAATTTAAGTTAAAGATGGAGGATTTCTGTTTCTTGGGCTGATAATCAAGGCCCCCAGCAACGCACATAAGCCTGTGCCTCACATCAAGCACTTAAGAAGTCTTGTTGATTTCACTGGGACTATTCGTGTACTTATTGCTTCTCTGGATCACAGCCCAATTCCCTCTCATGGACACTTAAGTTCTTGAACAAGAAAATAGCTTCTGATATGCTGCATTTGTAATTTTGTCTCATAGTAACTTTTTTTCTTTTTCATTTTCCTGGAAAAAGCACATTTGGCTTTAATAGTCTTTGTTTCAAAATTTTCCATTGAGATTCATAATTTAAATGAATATTTTAACCTACGTGAGTCTGATCTTATCCTTCTGATTCAGACAAAATTCCCAGTGAAATCAGTTACATGTTTTTTTCTAAGCAAAGTATATCCAGTATTCCTAAATATTGAATTATTTTTTATCATAAAGTTACATAATGGAGCTTAAATCAATCTTTTAATGATAAAATAGCTCTGAATGTATTACTCTTGGCTAGAAAAACAGAGTTTTGAATGCAGTTACACACAATCCACTGAATGGTCCATAGGTCAAAGTTTTGTCAAGCAACAGGTTAGCCTCTAAGAGGATACAGCTCGACAACTAATAGAGCAGGGGTGTAGGTGAGCCTGACTGTACTCAAACCCATCTTTATCTAGCACTTCTGTCTCTGTCTCTGTAATCACAAGGGAAGCGCCGTGTGACACACTGCAAAGGTAGGCGTCACTTCCAAAACCTCATAGCTCTCTAAGCAAAACTGTTACCAGGGTGACAGAGGCTGTGTTTTTATACAGCCAATATACATTTTTATTGCAAAGTTAAAAATATTCAATTTATTTTGAGTAAGGTTAAAAATATTCATGTAACAGTGACTGAATTATAACCCTTGGACGCACTATAATGATAACAATGGGTTATAATTTAGATTTTGGTTGACTTTGGTAAATGACTTTTTTAAAAATTCAGTGTTGAGAGAGCTATATGGCAGCACCTGGATGTCTCACTGTGTTTGAAATGCTGTTTTGCACCTCTGCTGACATGCCCTATGATATAGAACCTGCCCTGTTTTTGCTGTTTTGCTGCAAATCTAATGTATGCTTATCGAAACATTGTTTTTCCCTCTGCTTATATCTTCCTTGGTAGATTGTAGATTTGTCTGAATTATCAGTAAGCAGAAGTAGGTGTATAATTCATTTTAAATGCTTTTTTGCACAGTATAGTAATACAGAATTATGTTTAGTAAATGTATAGTGTTGATTTCTGAAACATAATTGAATTGAACATTAAATATGCACAGTTGGTACATGTCTGTAACTTGTCTCTCTGGTATAACCAGAGATCTTGTCTTGGATTTTAGAAATTGCCTATGCTTAACTAATTTTTCACTGACTTGCCTCTTTTAGCTTTACATCAATTAAGTTTAAGCCCTTATAAAGGAATGACTCTTTTACTCTCAAGACTAAATTTTGGAAGGGGCCTCAACCCCACCACTGTGTATTCATCATGCAGTTTTATGTCTATAACCAAAAGTGGGTTCAATTGCAGGTCCAATTAGCGTTAAGACATCTGACTACTAAGGTTTTTGATTAATCACAGTTATCTCACACAATTAATTCAAAAAAATTAATCACAATTAAAAAAATTAATTGTGATTAATCACACTGTTAAACAGTAGAATACCAATTGAAATTTATTAAATATTTTGGATGTTTTTCTATATTTTTAAATATCTTGATTTCAGTTACAACACAGAATACAAAGTGTACAGTGCTCACTTTGTATTATTTTTCATTATAAATTTTTTCACTCTAAAAATGGTAAATAAAAGAAATAGTATTTTTCAGTTCATCTCATACAAGTACTGTAGTGCAATCCCTTTATCGTGAAAGTGCAACTTACAAATGTAGATTTTTTTTGTTACATAACTGAACTCAAAACCAAAACAATGTAAAACTTTAGAACCTGCAAGTCCACTCAGTCCTACTTGTTCAGCCAATTGCTAAGAGAGACAAGTTTGTTTACATTTAAAGAAGATACTGCTGCCTGCTTCTTATTTACAATGTCATCTGAAAGTGAGAACAGGTGTTCGCATGGCACTTTTGTAGCTAGCATTGTAAGGTATTTACATGTCTGATATGCTAAACATTCGTATGCCCCTTCATGCTTTAGCCACTATTCCAGAGGACATGCTTCCATGCTGATGATGCTTGTTAAAAAAAAAATGTGTTAATTACTTAGTGACTGAACTCCTTGGGGGAGAATTGTATGTCTCCTGATCTATTTTACCCGTATTCTACCATATATCTCATGTTATAGCTGTCTCGGATGATGACCCAGCACGTTTTTCATTTTAAGAACCCTTTCACTGCAGATTTGACAAAACGCAAAGAAGGTACCAATGTGAGATTTTTAAAGACAGCTAAATCACTTGAACCAAGGCCTAAGAATCTAAAGTCCCTTCCAAAATCTGAGAGGGACGAGGTATGGAGGATGCTTTCAAAAGTCTTAAAAGAGCAACACTCTGATGCAGAAACTACAGAACCCGATCCACCAAAAAAGATCAGCCTTCTGCAGGTAGCATCCGATTCAGATGATGAAAGTGAACATGCATCAGTCTGCACTGCTTTGGATCGTTATCAAGCAGAACCCATCATCAGCATGGACATATGTCCTCTGTTGAAGCATGAAGGGATATATGAATCTTTAGTGCATCTGACACATAAATATCTTGCGACGCTGGCTACAAATACCTGTTCTCACTTTCAGTGACATTGTAAACAAGAAGTGGGCAGCATTATCTCCTTGTTTGTCCATTAACCAAAACTTGTTTGTCTGAGCGACTGGCTGAAGTAGGACTGAGTGGACTTGTAGGCTCTACAATTTTAATTGTTTTGTTCTTGTGTACATAATTCTACATTTGTAAGTTCAACTTTCATGATAAAGAGATTGCACTACAGTACTTGTATGAGGTGAATTGAAAAATACCATTTCTTTTGCTTTTTACAGTGCAAATATTTGTAATAAAAATAAATATAAAATAAGCACGGTATACTTTGTATTCTATGCTGTAATTGAAATCAATATATTTGAAAATGTATAAAAGATCCAAAAATATTTAAACAACTGGTATTCTATTATTGTTTAACAGTGCAATTAATTGCAATTAATTTTTTTGATCACTTGACAGCCCTAATGACTGCCTAAAAGGAGAAAATGCACCTGCATTTGCTTGGGCTCACAAAATTTGTGGGTGCAGAAATACAGGCTATGTAAAAATTTGGTCCTTGGGTTCTTGTTTCTAGTCCTCTGATGCCTCTGTCTCTTCACATTTATAGTTTTATAGTGATCTGATATTTAAAGACCTTTGCTAAGGAAAGTAGGGGGAAAGGATTGTGCAGTATTTTATGTACTTTAGTAGTCAAAATTGTAAAAGTCACTATGGTTCAACTGACCAAATAATGATAATGAGAGACCTAATAATCTCCTCCCTTACCTGCCTTTTAATAATCACGATAAGAGTTGACATCACTAAAATCTGTTACCTTTCCAAATGTACAGTCTCATAATGCCTCAATATCTTTAGTGCTGGTAATATATTCTCAGCCTAATCACAGGGGTATCACATGCTAATATGAACAGTGATGTAGTTATCGATCTTGTGCAGTGCAAGAGCATATTTTGTTTCTTGGTAGAGAACTAGAAATCTAATTATTTATAAATATCCAAACATGTCTTCAGTATTATCAGTCATCTTGAACTCCACACATCTGTTAACATTTTAATTGTGTTCACTTTTAACATTGTTTTCCATTCTGTCACTAGAAATCTCAGTTAAAAAACTATTAGTCTTTTTAATATAGTGCCATAATTATACATGACACCATGCAAGAGCAGTGCTGTGGCACAACAACTAGGTTTCCTGAGCATATACATTTCTGCAGTTCAATAGCAAAATATAGTTTAAACATATGACATTTCTTTATTGAATGAATTCTCGATATAAACAAGACTAGGGCCAATAATGCCTGCATGTACTCCCATTAAAACACAGCTTTTAGTTTTTAAAATTAAACTAATACTGGCATGTGTGTTAATGATGCTTGAAAATCTTTAGCATAACTTTAACATACCTAATTGTATAAGTTTTATTTACATAATTTTGTTACTTCTGCCCTTCCATTTCCTCTGTGCACATGATTATTCTGTCTAGTAACTCTACAGATGTCACTGACTCCAAAAGTGCTTGATTCACATGAGAACAAGGCTGAATCCTTTGATCTGCTGATGGAGCAGCAGGAGCCAGCAAGTGTTGAATCTGGACAAACTTCACCAGAAGTTCACAAGAGACCATGTTTGGCCCTGCCAATTTCTAAAAGTCCTAGTCAGACCTTCATGCCATTTCCTAGATCTCCTAGTTTTATAAGTCCCATGAAATCCCCAAGTCAGTACTTTCAGATCTGTTATTAATTCATGCTTCTGTTCTCAGACATGTTTCTTATAAGACCCCCCCCTACTACAGTATTTCTAGGGTTTTCTCCTCTAAATGTTTACTTTCTATTAGCAAAGTTCAGTTTTGTAGCTTCTTTGCTGTACATCATTTTTCTTTCTATAATGTATTGTCAGTTTGTCATTCCTGTTTCAATGTTTAGCTATGCTTTAAACACTTAACTGTTTTTGCATGTATGTCTGCATGATTCTTTTTACTAATTGTTTGTGTTTATATGTGATGTACCTTTCACATTATGTATCAAGTGTAAAGTACATCTTTACACTGAGATGCAAAGAATGCAACTAACTGTTTAAGTATTTTTAGAAGCTTATGCTCAGAACTGTAAATATCCATCAAAAACTAAATAAAAGAATTTTAAGTGGCATTCCTGCGTTAATTGTAATTTTTACTTTGGTGTTTTTCTTCAGTTCTGGTACAAAAAGGAAATATGTACATACGGTATTAATTTTCCCTGAAAGTAATGGTTTGGTCTTAATCTTTTCATTTCTATAGTTCTTTGTTGCATAGTCTGGTTGAAGAGTTTGCTGCTAGTCTCAAAATATTTAGACTAAAAGGGGACTTCATGCCCTTTGTTTGATAACCCCTATCTAGCGTTAGTTTGTGACTAGAACAAAAACAAAAGCTACATGTCCTATAATATAAGTTTGAAACGCCATATTATGCAAAAATATTATTCACTGAAATGACAGGTGGGAGCAGTTGGAGGAGAAATCTTTGCTGATGTGTTTATGTGTAACTCTCTAAACATTTCTGACCCTTTTTGTAGAAGAAGGATATGTAAAAATGTTTCTGCGTGGACGTCCTGTTACCATGTACATGCCCAAAGATCAAGTGGAATCTTACAATTTGGAAGCAAAAGTAGAACTACCAGCCAAGAGGCTTAAACTGGAATGGGTGTATCCTTTTCATACTAGAGCATTACTGGGAACTACTAATTTTTCAGCAGTTGTCTTAAAATTTTGTTTTAAAAATTATTTAGCAAAATTGAGGTCTTTATGTTGAATTAGTTTCTTTAATGGACTATTAGGCCACATTCACTTTTAAATAGGTGATAATTTCTTGAGGCTGCTGCTCAAGATTTTATGCAAAATAGTCAAGCAGCTCAAGGAAGGTTTCACTTAAATGTTGCCTGAAGCTTATGTTTAAAACATGTTAACTATCACAAATTAAAATGAGACATAATGCAAGAATTTAGTGAACTGTGATTACTAATTATAGTGTACATAAAACAAAGTTTGCTTCTTTTCTGATACACATCAGTACTTTATTACGCTATATATATTTTTTAATTGCACACTTGTCTTTTTTAAGAGGTGCTATAATTGCAGTATACGGATAAGAAAAGGGGCCTTATAGAACATTCTTGTACATGACAAATTCTCTTCACTGTAGTTAGAAATAATTTTTTTTTTAATTGGAGCCTAAAGTTAGACTCAGAAATCCACATTTAGATGCCAGTCATCTATTATCAAGTTTTATTGTAAGTGTCATGGTAGAAGTGAGACTTGAACGGGGATTTGATGGAGGATAATGTGATCACTTTACACATTTTTATTGGGCGCTGCTTCTCAGCATAAGGGCAAGCATGGGAGAATGCATGAAGGTACTTGCTAGAAAATTTGGCAGATGGGCAATGAAGACTGCTTTGGCATAGACCCAGCCTCCACTCCGCCAGCAATGTTTCAATATTGTATAAAAAATTATAGTTGGGATGGGGATAAGCCATGACTTCAGTGTGAGGATTCCTATGTCTTGTTTTTAAAAGTGTGATATCCATAGTATAACCTATTAGAAAGCTAAAGTTTTCAATCCATGGAAATATCTCAAAGGTTAACAGCCTCAAGCCAGCACTGGGTAGTTGGAAGGTTAGAAGGTAGAGGAGGAAAAATATTTCCAAAGAATACCATGCTGAATTTGTCTTTCAGACTTTTCTTTCTTTGGATGTAGTCAGTGGGACTGTTTGCAGGCTTAGAAGTGAAACTCACATGTATGTCTTTGCAGAATACTGGCACAAAGATGTTACTATTTTTTATTATTATTTGTATTGCCATAACACTTAGGAGCCCTTGTCGTGGACCAGGACACCATTGTGCTAGATGCTGTACAGACAGAGAAGAAGACAATGGTCCATGCCCCAAAGAGATTACAACCTAAGTAAGATGATAATGGAGTCTCATGTCAGTGTCGATGGACAAGGATTCAGCAAACGTTACAGGTGAACATGTGTATGTAGAGTGACCACATGTCCCATTTTTAAAGGGACTGTCCTGTTTTTTCGGACTTTTTTTATATAGGTGCCTATTACCCCTCACCCCTTGTCCCGTTTTTTCGCAGTTGCTCTCTGGTAACCCTATGTATGTGTGAGATCAGACCAATGAGAGAAACACAAACATGGTTACATGTGGGACAGGCAAGATTGGCCGTGACCATTGTAGGCTGTTTTATCCTTACTTTGTGTTATTCACGTTTTTCACATAAGGTGTTAATGCACCTTGCTTCAAAGCAGTTAACAGCAACATGACAAATCGTCAGCCATCTTGCTTAGTTATGGGATCAACCTGACATGCTTTCAAGTTTGACTTCAGTGTGTCTGTATATTGTTTGTAGTGGCCTCCAGGAAAACAAGTGCATTGCTTTAGATGACCATAAAGTATGGCTGTTGGTAGTTTCAGTTTGGCCATACAAATGAGATGCTCTGACCAATGTAGCTGAGCTTTAATGAGCATGCTTTGAATGTCAGACATCCAACAACAATTAAGGATATCAGTATTGGGAGTCTTGTCCTACCATTTGATTCTGCCAACAGGCTGAAGACAGCACATATGGAACTGATCAAGTTTCCTAATGTGGCAGAGATACGTTATCCAAGTCTCAAAACCATGTAGAAGCATTGTAAGCATGACTCTCCAATAGACATTTAGCTTAGTGCTTATTTTGACATCCCTGTTGTTTCATAGGTGATGTGTGAGCATTCCATATGCAGAATTGGTCTTGGCTATGTGATGGGTAGTCTTGTCATCAATTGTGGCATTCTGTGACAGCATACTCTCTAGGTAGCAAAACTTCTCTACTGTATTGAGAGGAGTGTTGTTGATCTTAATAAGTGGTAGACATATGCATCCTTGGGTACAGGTTGGTACTGTACTTCAATTTTCTTTCAGCTGATTTTAAAACCAAAGTGATTGACTGCCCTAGCAAAGTGATCTTGTATAAATTGAATGTCATCAATAGAGTGAGCAACCAGTGCAGTCATCAGCAAATGAAATCTCCTTAATGAGTAAACCTGCCGCTTTTGTGTGAGCAGAGAAGCATTTCAGATTGCACAACTTCCCATCAGTGCAGAACTGGATAAATACTCTTCTGTCAATGTCAGAAAATGCATCCATAAGCATATCCAAAAAAGGATGGAAAAGAGTTAGAGACCCAGCAGGCAACATTGTTTGGTGCCATTGATGACTGGAAAGAGGTCCAGCATCTCACCATTTTCCACCACTCTGGCCATCATCCCATCATGGAAGGACCAAATGACAAATTTTGGAGGGCATCCAGAGATAAACAAAAATTTCCAGAGTCCCTCATGATTTTAGAGTCCAGAGTTTTAACTAATTTGGTAAACAACATATAAAGACCACAGTTTTGCTCCCAGCACTCTTCCTGAAGCTGATGAGCTGTGAAGATCATGTCTGTAGAGCTCCATTCAGACCAGAATCCACATTGGGACTCAGAAAAGTTGATTTCCACAAGATAGGTGTTAAGTCTTCAGTATAACCCATGCAAGATTTTTCCTAGCAACAGAGAGTAGGGAAATGCCACAATGATTATCAGTTTGCCATATCACCCTAATGTTTATAGAGGTGGACAATGCTGGCATCCTTAAAATCCTGTGACACCTACTCCTGCTCCCAAATAATGTGGAAGAGTCATATGAGATGCCTTCCAGTGTGGTAGCCACCCTGCTTATAGATATCTGCTAGCATGCCATCAAGTCTGAGTGCTTTGCTTTGTGACATCTGCTTGATTGCTGTTGTATTCTCATAAGGTGGGGGCTAGTACGAGTTCTCCTTTTAATGGATGTTGTAGAAGAGCATTAATTGTGTCCTTGGAAATTTTGGAAGGGTGATTAAGAAGTGAGCTGAAATGTTCTGTCCATTAAGCATGTATTTCTTTTTTCTCAGTTGAGTCAATTGCTGTCCAGTGTGCATACAGGGGTTATCTTGTTGCACTATGGGTCACCACACCACATGCAGACAAAAAACAACAGATGGATACAGACAGGGAGAGCAAGGATACAGTATGACAGTATTGGTCACCATGATGGGCAGTGGTCTCAGCACAGCAAAGGCCTAACCATTGTCAAGATTTTGGATTGCACTCTGGCCTGTCTTGGACTCTGGCCTTCTGGTACTCGACCCAGCCTGACTCCTGCTCTGACCACTAGGTCTGACCACCCATGTCCCTGTCATGACAGGCATTCTCTGATTGGAGGTGGAAATCAACATCTCAATAGGTAGGTGGGGATAGGCCTTCAATGTAAAATGAAGACAACTAGCATATGTGAAATGCTTCTGCCAGGTGGTGTAGGCAGCAACAAGGGCTGGGTTCAATACCTTGGGGCTCCTCTGAACAATACAAAACAGAAATCACTTGACTACCACTGACTAATCTTGAAAAAATAAATACCATTTCTGGGTGTCTTCAGAGGCAGCATTTCCCCTGTCGCAAGCACTGAATCTATGTATAATAAAATAAAACTTTTATTAAGAGATGAAAACACAGCATTAATTTGGGAAAACGCTAGAACAGTTACTTGAATGTACACAACTGATGAGTAAAACACCTGCCCCACAGTATCTTGGGCAGTGTCCTTTTACTCAGTTTCCCACCTTGCAGTATGAAAGTCCAAGGGATGAATGTCTTTTTAACATTTTTCCTCTGCTGCACTCCACTCAGTTTGTTGTCCAAGGTCAGCAATGTCCCCAGAGCCCAGGGATGTGTTTGGGTGAGTTTACCTCCCGCCCTGAGGGGAGAGGATGGTTGAGTGATGCCTTCACCTCTGCCCATCTGTGTGTCTGCAGTCTCTGCTGCTGTTTGTCTCTGTCAATGTCTCTGCATGTAACTGCTGCTGCTGACAGCTGCCATCATCACTGCTTTCTGTACCTGCAGTGCTGTGTTCTGAGATTCCACCACTTAGTCCCTTTCTCAGTGATTTCAGCCCTGTAGTGAATTCACTGGCTAGTGGGGAACCTCTCTGCTGCTACCCTTCTGCATTGTCACCTCACCACTCTCTCTATACCAGGTCTTCCTTAGATCAGCTTGTCAGTGAGCTTAGTTCCAGTTCAAATCAGTCTAGTCAGCTCTGTCTTTTCAAACACTTGTGGAGGGAGGGTCAAATGGCTTCTGGGACGCTTTAAACAGGTCCACACTACCAGGTAGGAACATCTGTCCCTACCGTCTCTGACCCTTACTTGGATATGGCATCACAACCGTACACTTAGTGAGTGAGGTTAACTTTAGGATGATCCCCTTAAATTAGGGTGAGTTAATTACAGTCCTTCTGCCCTTTACTCATACAATGAGGAGAACAACATTTCATTTCCCCTGCATTCAGTACTAAAGTGAATTTTAACCCCAAATAGCCAAAACTGATCACTTTGTCAGCGAAGGTCTGACTGCTGATACCCTAGGCAGAAAACATATATCTATGCAAACAGTCTGCTCCTGAGCTCTTTCCCCCCAGTTTATCACTAGATATCAGGGGAGAGCTCATTCTGACCCTTCTTACATATGTTCGATGCAGTAAAGAAGCAGGAGCCAGTGGAGAGATGTGAAGAGAGGGGTGATATGGTCAAGCAATGGGCTAGGAGATCTTTGCATCAGCATCATGACTGGATATGATCAGGGCAAAATTGCATTTGTCAAGGCCAGAGAGAAGGGTGTTGCAGTAATCTAGATACAAGATTATGAGAACCTGGATGAGAATAATTTCCTTGTGGGTAGTTAGGAAAAGCTGTATCTTAGAGATATTATGCAGAAAGCATTGACAAGCTTTAGACATAGACTGGATGCAAGGATCTAGAGACAGATCTGAGTCAAAGATGACACTCAGATTATGAGCCTGAATGACAGGCAGAATGGTGATGGAGATAGGAGGGTTTGACTAAGAGCACTGTTTTAGCCTGGTTGAACTTGAGCTGACAGCTAGACTTCCGTAAGGAGATATCAGAGAGACAGAAGGAAACAGGTCTGGAGTAAAGAGGTAGATCTGTGAGCTGTCATCATAGAGATGGGAGTTGAATTTGTGTTTGCAGATTGTAGGTGAGATATCCAGAGAGGGAGAACAGAAGCGAACCAAAGATATAGTCCTATGGAGCCCTACACAAAACTGGAGGGAGAATAAGGTGGATCCTCTGGAGGACATGCTGAAGGAGGGATTAAAGAGGAGGAGGAAAATCAGGAAAGGATATAGTTACAGAAGCCAAGGAGAGGGCAAGATTTCACAAAGAAGAAGATGGTTGACTGTGTCAAAGGCAACTGACAGGTCAAACCGGATGAAGATGGGGTACTAGTTCTGACCTTAGGCTAGGAAAAGGTCGTGAGAGACTTTGACAAGAGCTGATTCAGTGGAATGCAAAGGGCGGAAGCCAGACAGGAGAGTGTTTAGGATGGAACTGGAGGAGAGGACCCCCAGACAATGACTGAGAACAGCTCATTCTTATCTTAGAGATAACTGGGAGGAGTGGCAGTAGTAGAAGAAGCAGGAGTGTTGTTTTTTTTAAGATTGGAGAGACTAAAGCATGTGTTTATTGTGAACCAGAGGAGGGTGGGAGGTTAAGGAGAAGAGATGGGGAGAGATGAGAATGGGCATAAGGGAGCTCAGTTGATAGGATGATTTCACTGAGGCAAGTAGCTGGGTTAGAGGAGGAGAGCAGATGAGTAAGCACCTGCAATTGTGATGGCAGAGAGTTGTAGGAGGGGAGGGGAGAAGGTCACTTTGTATTTTGTTCAGTTTTCTCTTGGAAGAAATCAGTGAGCAGTGTGGAGAGAGAAATAGAGGTGGGAGGAGGGTTTGAGGAGTGACTCAAAGGTGTCAAAAAGGCAGCTGGGATTGAGGACCTGAGGCTCAGTTAAGCTAGCCAAGAGTTGTTTAACTAGGTAGATGGCAGAACTGAAAGAAGAGAAAACAAATTTGTAGGGGAAGAAGTCAGCTTGTTCCTGAGATTTCTGCAGCGTGAGAACAGGAGCAGAGGAAGCAGGTGTTGGGGGTGAGGCAGGACTAGGGGTTGGCAGGATGGACCTTGTGATCAAAGAGGGGGGCAAGAGAGTCAACCATGGAGGAGAGTGAAACATGGAGAGAATTAACAACCATATAAATGAAAAAGTGAAGAGAGCAAATGAGAAGTCACTCATGCTGATGGATTGGAAGTTATGTAAATGCCAAGTGACAGGGCATGAGGGAGGGGGCTAATGGGTGATGCTAAAAAGGACCAGGTAATGGTCAGAGAGGGGGAATTCAGCAACAGAGACAGAGAGAGAGCAGTGCTCCTTTTTAATGAGATTTGAGCCATGGTGCAGATCAAATGAAAGGGGATGGGTGAGGTAACACACAACTAAGGGATTGGATGAGTCGTCAACATAGAAGTTGAAGTCACAGAGGAGGGGGGTCGGAGATTGTAAGGAGAAGAAAAGAGAAAGCCAGGAGTTCGAATCAGAGAAGAAGGCTGATGGGGAGGAGTTGGGAAGATGGTAAATGACAACGTGGAGGGGTATGGAAAATTGGCTGCAATGCTGTTCAAAAGAGAAGAGAGTGGGAAGTGGGAGGAAAAAAGGTATTTTTCCCAACTAGATAAATATTTTATATGTAATAGTTATTTACTTAAGGTTTTCCTCCATATAAATAAGGTTATATGCCATAATATTACTTAACTTCTTGACTTTCATTCACTCCGGCTTCTAACCTCTATGGGCTTGATTCTGCAATGTGCTGAAGCAGAGCATAACAAGGAATTTTTGCGCCCGAGGCAAGGGCCAGCTCCAGGCTCTTCGGCAGCAATTCGGCAGTGGGTCCCTGAATCTCTATCGGAGGGAAGGACCTGCTACCGAATTGCCACCACCACTCCTTTCATTCTTTGGCAGCAATTTGGCGCAGGTCCCTGAGTCCCTCTCGAACAGAGTTACCCACCGCCGAACTGCCACCAAAGAATGAATGAAACTACCAGACAGACTCCCTCTGAGACGGACTCAGGGACCCGCTGCCAAATTGCCATCGAAAAAGCGGTGGCGGTAGAGCTGCTGCCGAAGTGCCACCGATCGCAGTAGAGCTGGACCTCTCCATTTTGCGTGCTCGAGGCAAGTGCCTCACTCGCCTCGCCTTTGTTACAGCACTGTGTTGAAGTCTAAGGAAGTTTTGTTATTGACTTCAATGGGAACAGGATCAGACTTTATACAGACAAATAGGAAGATTAAGCCAATAAAGTGGTGTCCTGTAATCCAATGATAATGTTTTCTTAAAAATAGGAAGCTTTTAGTTTTCCTCTTCATTACCAATAAGTCACCTGTAAGAGAGACACTTGCTGTTTTCATTCACGCACGCTTCTTTGTTACTTTACAGTTAGGGTATCTCAAAAAACATAACGGAGTGTTGTTTGAAACTTTCAAATCTGGTAGCCTAAAATTGGGTTCCTAAATACATATTTAGGTGCCCAAATACAAGTGGCTGTATTTTCAGAAATGCTGACTCACTAGTTCTGTTGAAGTCAGTGGGAGGTGCAAGAGTTCAGCACATTTGAAAAGTCAGGAATCCTTTATTTAATTGCCTAATTTTAGGCACCCAAGTTTGAAAATTTTGACTTTACTTCCTGCATCATATCAATGCATGGTTGAACAGCAGAGTCAAACCATCCTTGCCTATAATGAATAGAGGACAAAATATGTATTCATTTCTATATTATTTTTATTATTAAAAATCACTTCTAAACCACAGTAGATTTATACTGTACTTTATAAACATTATCTCTGCCTCAAAAAGCTTACAATCTAATTGTATATACTAAAAGGCCTGGGGAAAAATAAAGCATTGTGTTTTATTAATGTTGTTTGTCAGTGGTTATCAACCTTTTCCATAACACAACCCCTTTCTTCCATACCGGACCAACTGGAAATATCCTCCCATTTAGCCCCTGATGCCTGTTTATTACATACTTGAGTAAGACAACTTAATTTGGCCAAATTGTGATCTCATTTACACAGGTTTATACCTGTCTTAACTCCTGTTATTTCACTGGACTTAATTTGGTATATCACTGATGTGACTGGCATCAAGATCTGTCCCCACTGCCTTTTCAATACTGTACCAGTTAATTGAAATGTATGATGCAGCCCTTTTCCATCCAGATGGATATGAAACTGTAAATGAGGAGGATAATGAATCAATCACCCTGAACAAAGAATAAGGCAATCAATCCTGATAATGATGCAGAGAGTGGTACAGGATGACCTACTAGAGTTCTCTTCCAGCACAAATGATTCTTTCATATAACCAATCAATTTAAATAATAAGTGCACTTGAAACAAAGCTGGTAGTTTGCACAAATGTCAAAGGCTAGTAAAGACACCAGGAATTGCCATGAAAGTATATTGCCCGCACTGCAAGTTTTCAGGGATCTGGTATATTTTCACTGTACAGAAGGGGCTACAATATGTTATTTTCCATGTGTCAGTCTCTTAATTCATAAGAAGTAGTGTTATTTCTTAACAAGCCTGCTAGCTATGGATATAGGGGTCGGGACTGTCGCAGTAACCTATACCTACTTCCAACGGGCGAAACTGTGTATTTCATTGCATCAGTAGTTGTGTTATACAATGTTGAAGAACAACTTCAGAGACATTACACTGGTCACAATGACGATGTGAAGTGGTAAGTCTCCAAACATTCTTATTTCTTATAGAAATGGGGTTCTAGGAAATGCTAATGTTGCCTTTTAAAAAAAATTAATTAATGGTTCTTTCCTCTCTGAAAAGAGAATTCTAGTAATTTAACCTCTAAATCTTCATGTATTAGATGTTTATTACTTAAGAGACTGCCTGTAGTCTTGGCTTATCTGATAACTTTGCATTTCCTTCCGGAAGATCTACTTCTAGTCCGTCTATCACCATGGTATTTATGTGCTTTTTATTCTAGGTCTGAAAAAAGTGCTGGCACAGAGTGGTTATAAAGTGCAGTTTCAGTTCCCTATGTTTGGTTCCCATAACAGGTCTCTCTTTACATACTTAGAGAAGGCAGAAAATCTGGATGTTTGACTTTGTTGTTAGACTTGCTTACCTTCAGGTTCTATGGTCTGTTTGTCTATATTCCCCTCCCTTATGTCTTTGTTGTTAAGATACTTTGGTCATGACCTTTGTTAATTCTTAAGGCTCCTCTTAGCATTTATACAGTCATGCTGAAAAGTATTTCTAGCTTCCTTTATCTACATTTCTCTAGATTCAGCATTATGAAACACCTGTTTGCCTCTATAAGAGGTTAAAAATAGTACTGATAAGTGATAATGGAATCTAGTTGCAACCTTAACTATATAGGGACATGAACATGCTCCATGAAATGAATTAATCGCATAGCTTAGTGGTTTTACAGTGAGATTTTAACTTGGATTTTGATTAACTGTTCCATCTCATCTGTCTTTTTCAAACTCTCCTTCTCCTTTGAATTTTTCAAAGCATTCAGGTTTTAGAGAGTGGATAATGGTCTGTATTGAAAATAGAGTGAATTCCTTATCCTCTAGCTGTCAAAGTTCATTTTGCTTGGCAATTTGCGTCCAGGACTAAGTGAGAAGCAGCTGCAGTGAAAGAAGAATTAATGTATTTGCAGTATTGCTTGCTCTTGTCTTAAACAATACATTGATGATTTCTCTTCTCTTGGGTACGGTGGTAATTGCTGAGTACATTTTGTTTATCTGAACAGCTAATTCTAGGGGTCAAATGGTTTAATTTCTTGGTTCTGGAATTCTGTTTCTGAGACTTAGATTCACTGACCTAACATTTGAACCCTTGTAGAATTTTGAAGTGGATAACAATTGTATTTTTCCAGAGCAAGGTGAAGGCTAATCAAAGCCTAAAGTTGATAAAAAGAACCAAGTAGTACTGTACTACTGTACTGTATGTTAAGATACTGGAAGGGCACAAACGAATCACTAACTGATTCTAGAGTCTGAGTTGTAGTGATGGAAGAGTTTAGGAATAAAAGGTCATGAAAGTAGTTTTGTCTCTATTTTGGGGATACATTTTTTAGATGTTATATTCCTATTATGCATTTATGTAACTGAAGTAATAAGACTAACTCTGTAGACTCTTGTTTTAGTCTGCATGGAATTTGGCATTTGGATGTTACAATATATCCTCAATGCTTTAAATATGAAGGTTGACAACTTTTTCTTTTCCAGCCTAGCTGTCCATCCTGACCGGATCACCATAGCAACGGGTCAGGTTGCAGGTACCTCTAAGGATGGAAAAGTGAGCAAACCTTTGTTTACAGTAAAACGCTCATATTTCACAAGACATATTATTGTATTGTAGTTAGTGGTACATTACCTCTGTGCAGTAGTTAAATCACCCTTGAATTTTAAAAATTAAAAATGCAAAGCATTATACTCTTAATTTGACAGATGCTAATTGAATGGTGCCAAGGTAGCCAATGGAATTGTCAAGTTCCATCAGCTAGTTCCATTTTCTGATGCCGTCTGTCTGTCTCTGACTCTCCATCTCCATTCCTTACAGAGATCACGAGGAGATTTGGAGGTGGGCTCCAGAGGAAATATGTGACCATGAGATCCAAAGTTTTGATAGCTGTGTTTGTCTTGTTTTTAAAAATAATCCACACTGTTATTTGAAAGAAGCTGAGTTTTCTTTAAGGAGTAGTTTTATTAATTAATGCTCAATAAGAGATCAAGAGTAATAATTGGGCCTGATACAGCATTAAAATGTCAGTTAACTTAAAAGATTTACACACACACACGCACACACACTCTCTCTTTCTTTCTCTCTCTCTCTCTCTCTCTCTCTTTAGAGTTTGGCCTTCATTTATTAGTCTATTGTATACATAGAATAAATTCTGTGCAATTCTTTCTAGTTGCTTTGAGGTAATATTTTTAATCAACACATATTTACAAGGACTGCCCTCTAGTGGATTTAAGGAGCATTTAAGTCTCCGTCATATTGATAAATATGGTCTATTATCTTTGTATTACTGTAAGTGATTGTTAGGAGAGAACTTTAAATGTGTACTTTGACATGCAAATAATTTTAATTATTCATATATTGAATTGATTTTAGGCTAAACAAAGATGGTTCTGACCAATGTTTTATAAAGGGAGACTAATAATAAAGTCCTTTTCTATGGCCAACTTTCCACTGTTGTTGAAAGTAATCAGCCAGTAACTGATTTTCTTGTTTTTGTTTATTGTGCATTAGTCATTTGATACCAGCTAGAAACAGTATATTGTTTGCTGCAGTTAAGACTCTGTGACCTTGGAGCAGGACATGAAATGAGCTAATTGTAGATCTGATCTTGCAAGGTGCTTAGCACCTCCAACTTAGTACTGGGCACCTGGGATTGGAGGATGCTCTTTGTGCTGCCGAATTAATCGCAATGACTAGGCATATGTGTGGATATTACTGGGTCATTTTCTAGGCCATCTGTCATTATACAGCAGGAGAACTATATTGGTGTTACCAATAATAATGATATTAAATGTTACTAACATGGGTTTTCACGTATTTTCAAATTTTAAAAAATGCTGATACTCTTTCCCAACATTTTTTTTCAGTTGCTTCTGCTCTAATTTTTTACAGCAATTACCACCCCATGTACGTGTTTGGGATTCTGTTACTTTGAATACACTGCATATCATTGGGATGGGCTTTTTTGACCGTGCTGTCACCTGCATTGCTTTTTCTAAGTCTGTAAGTAAATGCATGCATAAAGTGTTTGTGTGCTGACAGTATAGTTACATTATTTAAAGTTTCATATACACAGCATTCTGAAAAAATTTAAGAGCTAAATCTTGTATACTCAAGCAAAACTCCACAGTTTACTTCAGTCTGTAGGATTTGGATCTAAAGATTTTAATGGAAAGTAGAATAAAATTTTTCACTTTCAGTTAGGCAGTAGTGTTTAATAACTTTTAGATTTGTACCTACGCATTTCTGAATTATTTTATAAATGACTTTTAAAATGTTTTGCTTCAGAATGGAGGAAGTAACCTTTGTTCGGTGGATGATTCAAATGACCATGTGCTTTCTGTATGGGACTGGCAGAAGGAAGAGAGGCTGGCAGATGTCAAGGTGTTGCAATAAGATATTTTATGCAATAAAATGCTTGCTTGTATGTAGATCTGAACTTTTATCATCAAATTTCTTTCTGTACCTTTTAATTCTTATTAGTGCTTTCATTTATAAAGGACAAAGAATATAAAGTACAGATATCTGAAATATTTCTTCTTATGGTTGAAAATAATGTGGGGGGCTTTTGGGAGGGAGAGAAGGAAAAGGGTCTTGTTTTTTGCTTTGCTGTCACAATTTAGAGTTTATTAAGAAATTTTAAAAAGCAACTGTAGGGATGTATAAGAGGACATCCAGAAAAATGCTGTAAACAAATTTTAATTTGAGAGCTTCCTCTTAAGAATATCGGACACAGTTTTGAAGACATGCTTCAAATGTTTAGACATTAGAAAATGTTTTCACTTCAGTTCTTTCCTTCAAGACATTTTATCCAAATGCCTGTTATATCAGTCTGTTGTCACAAAGTAAAAAATCAGCAAAAAAATTTCAATCCAAATATGGAACATAATTATGTATCATAAGTTGACTAATTTGTTTAACAAGAAAACACTTTTAAATTAATCATTTTGTTTTATCTGTATTTTAAATTTTCATACATTGTTTCTTTCTTTCTTTCCAAGTGTTCTAATGAGGCGGTATTTGCAACAGATTTTCATCCTACAGACACAAATATAATAGTTACCTGTGGAAAATCACACCTTTACTTTTGGACGTTAGAAGGGAACTCCCTTATTAAAAAGCAAGGATTATTTGAGGTAAAGTAGTATATGCTCCTAACTTTTCTTTTATAGCAATGATGTATGCACACAGCAATAGAGTTTATTTAAGGCTGGAATGAATTAAAACAACACAGTAATTAAACCTGCTATTTTATAATATTGTATTTTGTACAGCATTTGTAATATTTTATTACAGTACCTTAGCATAGCATGCAGCAATCCTAGGTAGTTATCACTACAGTGAAGGTCAAAATCTGCTTTCCATTCTAGCCTCTAAATTCTTGTTTTCACTTATTCTTAATTTTCTCAAATTCCTTTTGGGTTGAAAGTTTCCATGTTTGGCCAGAGCCCAAAGGTGGTAGGGTTTTTTTTTCCCAAGGGTAATTTGAGAAATACAACTTGATTGAGTTGCAAATTTACGTGAACATGAATTTTCTTTCCTATATGTTCTTTTCAGATCTAAAGTGCTACACGTACATATTTCAAAACGAGACAAAGCTAGACATTCCACTCTTAGTCTATTTTGTAAATATCATTTTTACTTAACGGTCTTGCTTTTTAAGAAGTAGGTCTGAACTCCACTTTTGTTTTTGCATTTCCATTTGCATGCATAGTTAGTACAGTTGCAAGCACAAATAAAATGTTTCTGCAGTGTGTACAGATGGCTACTATGGTGTCTAGTTAACCATTGCTTGTTTAAATTATCTGACTTGAATGTGCAAACAAAGTAACTGCATAAAGAAATGTCAGCATGCATAGTGTGTGTGTAACGGCGATGGATTACTAAAATTCTGTTATGTTTGACTATATTACATTCCCCTTTTTTCTGCACCTCAGTTTAACTCCTTGCTGAAGCACAGGCCAGATTTCTGTCTTTTCAGGACTTTTAAGAAAGCATTACACAGAGTTAAATCTCAGGGCTGAGCATAAAGGAGCATAAGAATGTTTAGCATATCTGGCATATAAATACTGTGACAAAGTTCCTTCTCTACCTTGGTGGGTCCTGTGCTTACTGACAGATTTGCTCACCTCAGTGATCTTCTCCACAGTCTGGATCAACTCCTCCTGTGTCTGATCAGGAGTTGGGAGGTTTGGGGGGAACACGGGCCCACCCTCTACTCCCGGTTCCAGCCCAGGGCCCTGTGGATTGCAGCTGTCTATAGTGCCTCTTGTAACAGCTGCATGACAGCTATAATTCCCTGGGCTACTTCCCCATGGCCTCCTCCCAACACCTTCTTTATCCTCACCACAGGACCTTCTTCCTGTGTCTGATAACGCTTGTACTCCTTAGTCCTCCAGCAGCACAGCCTCTCATTCTCAGCTCCTTGTGCCTCTTGCTCCCAGCTCCTCACACGCACTTCCTCTCCTCTGGCTCCTCCCCACCTGACTGGAGTGAGCTCCTTTTTAAACCCAGGTGCCCTGATTAGCCTGCCTTGATTGGCTGCAGGTGATCTAATCAGCCTGTCTGCTTTAATTGGTTCTAGCAGGTTCCTGATTATTCTAGTGCAGCCCTTGCTCTGGTCACTCAGGGAACAGAAAACTACTCATCCAGTGACCAGTATATTTGCCCTCTACCAGACTTCTGTACCCCACTGGCCTGGGTCTGTCACATATCCCTCCCCCCTGCGCAACACCAAGGCTTTGGGCAGCTTGGGAAGCCAGACAGTGCACACGTGACAAACCATCGGCATTGCCGTGATGGCTCCGTGCTCTGTGTTGCACACAGAACTGGAAAGGTTGGAGGGATAAGAACCACCTGGTCACCCTTGTGTTCTTCTCCTTGTTCCGCTGCATCCATTGAAGAGGGGCATGGTCACGAGGACAAATCTGCGCTCGGGCAAGTAGTAGCGCAATGCTTCCATGGTCCATTTTACGGTGAGGCACTCTCTCTCCACCACTGCATATTTTTGTTCCCTCAGAAGGAGTTTCCTACTGAGGTAGAGAATTGGGTGTTCCTCCTCTCCGACCATCTGTGATAGAATGGCCCCCAACCCTACTTCCGCTTCATCTGTCTGCAGGATAAATTCCTTGGTGAAATCAGGGGCTATCAGTATGGGGTTACTGCAGAGGGCAGTCCGTAGGTCTGTGAATGCTTCCTCTGCTGCGTCAGACCATCTCCTCAGATCAGGTCAATGGGCTTTCACTAGGTCTGTCAGGGGGCTTGCCCTTGTGGCAAAGTGGGGGATAAATCATCGATAATACCCCACTACACCTAGGAATGCCCGGACTTGTTTCTTGCGACGTGGTCAGGGCCAATTTTGGATGGCCTCCAACTTGTTCACTTGGGGTTTTACCAGACCTTTCCCCCCAGTGTAGCCAAGATATTTGGCCTCTGTAAACCCAACAGCGCACTTGGCAGGGTTTGCTGTAAGGCCAGCTTGCCTGAAGGTATCAAGGACTGCCTCCACCTTCTCTAGGTGGGTTTTCCAGTCTGGGGTATGAATGACCACATCATCCAAGTAGGCAGCAGCATAACTATTATGCGGGCGTAATAGCTTGTCCATGAGGCGCTGGAAAGTAGCTGGGGCCCCATGTAGTCCAAAAGGGAGGATAGTATATTGAAAAAGTCCCTCTGGTGTAGAGAATGCAGTCTTTTCCTTTGCATCTTCCGCAAGAGGAATCTGCCAGTACCCCTTTGTCAAGTCTAGAGTAGTCAAATACCGGGTATTACTCAGACGGTCCACTAGCTCATCTATGTGAGGTATGGGGTATGCGTCAAACTGGGATACTTCGTTTAGTCGTTTAGTTGCAAAACCTTGTGGTGCCACCAGGTTTGGGCACCAGCACGATTGGGCTGGACCAATGACTGTGGGATTCTTCGATGATCCCCAACTCCAGCATTTTTTTTCTTCTGCTTTTATTTCCTCCCTTTTGGCTGCTGGCACCCGATAGGGCCTCATTGTTATTCTGGCCCCAGGGTTCGTGACAATGTGGTGATACGTCTCAGTTGTTCGACCCGGTTTTGTTGAGAACACATCTTGGCTCCGGAAGATCATCTCAGATACCTCATTCTTCTGGTCTGGTGTTAAATCGGTAGATACTCTCACCTGTTTGTAAGGCTTGTTTTCCTGGGTTAGGTCTTTTTGGACAGTTATGCACGCCTCTTGTGCATGCCAGGGTTTCAGAAGGTTGATGTGATAAATCTGTTCTTGTTTTCGGCATCCTGGCTGCCGCACCTTGTAGGTTACTTCCCCCACGGGTTCAACCACCTCATAGGATCCCTGCCATTGGGCCAGAAGCTTGCTTTCTGCCATGGGTACCAACACCATCACCCGATCCTCTGGTTGGAACTGTCGGACTTTTGCCTGGCGATTGTAATGGGTTCTCTGGGCCTCCTGTGCCTTTTCCAAATGTTCCCGTACAGTCGGGGTGACCCGAGCTATCCGGTCTCGCATCTGTATTACATGTTCTATTATATTTCTCCCCTCATTGGTTTCCTCTTCCCAGATCTCTTTGGCGATATCTAGTATGCCACGGGGGTGACGCCTGTATAATAACTCGAAGGGGGAAAACCCAGTTGAGGCCTGAGGTACCTCCCGGATAGTGAACATAAGATAGGGTAGTAGAGTGTCCCAATCCTTCCCGTCCCAACTTATCACCTTCTGTATCATAGCCTTGAGGGTTCAGTTAAACCTTTATACCAACCCATCAGTCTGCGGATGGTAGACTGAAGTTCTCAGGGTATGTATATGGAGCAGCGTACAGAGGTCCTTCATTAGCTTTGACATAAATGGGGTTCTTCAAGTGCTTGCTCACATCCATTCCAGTTAGGTGTGCGCACGCCACGTGCACATTCATCGGAAGATTTTTACCCTAGCAACACTCGGTGGGTCGGCTGGGCGCCCCCTGGAGTGGCGCTGCCATGGCACCGGATATATACCCCTGCCAACCCTACCGCCCCTCAGTTCCTTCTTACCGCCCGTGTCGGTCATTGGAACAATGGAGTGCGGTTTTACTGACCTCCACCTCCCTAGCTACTCGTAATTCTCTAGTTATTTTGTTCGAGGTTCCTCAAGGGCTTGGAGCATTTATACCCTCAAGTACGCCGCCCAGCCCTGACCTGGGACCTCAACCTGGTTTTAACCAGACTTATGTCTCCCCCATTTGAGCCGTTAGCAACCTGCTCGCTACTATACCTGTCTTGAAAGACAGCTTTCCTCATAGCCATTACATTGACCTGACGAGTCTCCGAGCTTAGGGCTCTTACGGTGGATCCGCCGTACACTGTGTTTCACAAGGACAAGGTGCAGTTGCGACCACACCCAGCATTCCTCCCTAAGGTGGTTTCGGTCTTTCATGTTAACCAGGACATCTTTCTTCCGGTCTTCTTCCCGAAGCCACACTGAACGCCACGGGAGCAACAATTGCACTCCCTGGACGTCCGTAGAGTGCTCACATTTTATATTGAGCGGACAAAACCGTTTCGTAAAATGCCCCAACTCTTTGTCATGGTAGCAGACTGAATGAAAGGCCTACCTGTTTCCTATCAGAGGATCTCATCTTGGGTGACGGCATGCATCCGCACTTGTTATGATTTGGCACATATTTCCCCAAGCCACATCACTGCGCATTCTACCAGAGCTCAGGCTTCATTTGCTGCCTTCCTGGCTCATGTACCTATCCAGGAGATATGTCATGCAGCTACCTGGTCCTCGGTCCACACCTTTGCTTCGCATTATGCTCTGGTTCAACAGTCCAGAGACGATGCAGCCTTTGGCTCAGCAGTTTTGCATTCTGCCACATCTCACTCTGACCCCACCGCCTAGGTAAGGCTTGGGAATCACCTAACTGGAATGGATATGAGCAATCACTCGAAGAAGAAAAGACGGTTACTCACCTTTGTAACTGTTGTTCTTCGAGATGTGTTGCTCATATCCATTCCAAACCCTCCCTCCTTCCGCACTGTCAGAGTAGCCGGCAAGAAGGAACTGAGGGGTGGTTGGGTCGGCGGGGGTATATATCTGGGGTCATAGCAGCGCCACTCCAGGGGGCGCCCAGCCGACCCACCAAGTGTTGCTAGGGTAAAAATCTTCTGACGAACATGTATGTGGCGCATGCACACTTAACTGGAATGGATATGAGCAACACATCTCGAAGAACAACAGTTACAAAGGTGAGTAACCGTCTTTTCCTTGGTCTGTTAATATCTCCTTTGGTAGCCCCACTCTGCAAAGATCCCCACGCAGCTCTTTGGCTATCGTTTTAGAGGCTGTGTTCCGCAGGGGAACGGCTTCTGGGTAGCGAGTAGCGTAGTCCAAAACAACAAGTATATATTGGTGGCCCTGAGCCGTCTTCTCCAGGGGTCCCACTAGGTCCATGGCTATTCGCTCAAAGGGGACTTCTGTGATGGGAAGGGGTACTAAAGGTGCCCTCAGGTGGGGATGGGGACTGTGCAGCTGACACTCCGGGCAGGACGCACAGTACCTCCGCACTTCTTCATATACTCCGGGCCAGAAGAACCGTAGTAGAACTTGTGCCAGGGTCTTCTCTACCCCCAAATGTCCCCCCAAAAGATGACTATGAGCAAGACTTAATACAGCGTTCTGGTGTTTTTGAGGTATTAGGATCTGCTGTACCTTCTGCCCCTGTACCGGTGCAACTTGGTATAAGAAATTCTTCTTCATTATGAAGTAGGGTCCTGGTCCCTGGGTTTTCCCTTCCACGGGGACCCCATCTATTTCAGTCACCTCCTTTCTAATGTTGTCGTATCTTGGGTCTTCAGCCTGGTCCCGTCCAAAATTTCCTCTCCCGGGGCTAATCTTCCCAAAATCTAGGGGCCCAGTCTCTGTTGCCTCTACTCGTTCAGAAGCGTTAGGGTGGGGGTCAGACTTGGGTGCTTCTCCCTCCTGGGTGGCCTCCTTTTCAGCTGCTCGGGTCTGCTTACCTACGAGAGTGACCCTCTGGCTTTGAGTCAGTATTCGGGTTCCCAAGGCCTTAGCTGCCCTCCTTTCCCTTTTTGACTTTCTACCCTGTCTGGGAATGGAAAATAAATCTGGGGATATTTCAGAGAAGACTGGGGGTTGACAGTCTACTGTGGAAGCCTCACTAACTTCAGGGTTCCCCTTTTCCTCCAATCCTCCTACTGGGAGTAAGTTTCCAAACCCTAGGAAGTACCTCCCTATGAGCACCGGGTATGGAAGTTTAGGGACTACACCTGCTGCTACCTCAGTAGTGTTCCCCTGAATCTCGAGTTTTACTGGGATGCTGGGGTAATAACCAACTGTCCCATGGACGCATGTTATCCCTGTACGCTTATCTCGCAGCAGCTGACTACACTTGACGAGCTTCCCTGAGACAAGCGTGATAGCACTCCCCGAATCAACCAGTGCCATGGTCTGTACCCCATTTAGTTTCACTGGTCTGGTGTACAAATATGGGGTTAGTGAGACGCCCACAAGGTAGATTAGGAAACATGGATCTGCCCAGTTCCTCAGCTTACACTGTATCGGCTCCTCAGCATTGGGACACTGTGCAGCTATATGTCCCCACTCCCCACAGGCATAACATCTGTATGGAGCCCTAGGCATTCCCCGATCTCTTGGTTTGGGCAATCTAACATCATGATCCTCTTCTCCCTCCGTGCTCTGACTCTTTGTGGCGTCTGGTGAGCCTTCAGCCCCTCTCTTTTTCCATCTGGGCCCTCCTGGTGGCCCAGTCACCCGAGCTCTAAGGCTTGGTGCTACTAGTTTAATCCGGGGTGCCTCTTCCTTAACTGGTCAGGTCAGCTCCCTTGCCGTCCTTCGCCTCCCTACCAGTGCAACAACCTCATCATAGGTGGAGGGTTCGTTGTGGCTTACCCAGGCATGAAGGTCTGACGGTAGTCCCCTCATGTATCAACCGATGACCAGAACCTCTAGTATCTCTTCCGGACTCCGGGATTCCGTTCGCAACCACTTTCGTGCGAGATGGATGAGGTCATACAATTGGGACCGCGGGGTTTTGTTTTCCTGGTACCTCCACTTGTGATACCACTGGGCCCGCACTGGGGTCATTACCCCAGATCTGGCCAGGATCTCTGCTTTCAGCTGGGGGTGGCCTGCTGCAGCCTCTTCAGGCAGATCATAGTAAGCCTTCTGGGCCTCCCCACACAGGAATGGGGCAAGGATGCCAGACCACTGATCTCAAGGCCAGGCCTCCTGTAGGGCTGTCCTCTCAAAGGCCAGAAGGTATGCCTCTACATCATCCTCCCGCGTCATTTTCTGCAGCCAATGGCTGGCCCGTATGATCTGCGTCCCATCATGGCCGCGGTTCAGCTCTGTAAGGGTCTTTACCTGGTTTACCAGTTCCCGCAACATAGCCTGGTCTTGAGAAGCCTGGTCTTGAGAAGCCCAGTCTTGAGAAGCCTGAAGGAATGTCTAACATAGTGAATGCTTATGGGAAGGGGGTAGGTTTAGAAGATAAAATAAAAAAGAGCAAATTAAAAATCACTTAGAAAAGTTAGATGCCTGCAAGTCACCAGGGCCTGATGAAATGCATCCTAAAATACTCAAGAAGTTAATAGAGGAGGTATCTGAGCCTCTAGCTATTATCTTTGGAAAGTCATGGGAGACGGAAGAGATTCCAGAAGACTGGAAAAGGGCAAATATAGTGCCCATCTATAAAAAGGGAAATAAAAACAAGGAAACTACAGACCAGTTAGTTTAACTTCTGTGCCAGGGAAGATAATGGAGCAAGTAATTAAAGAAATTATCTGCAAACACTTGGAAGGTGGTAAGGTGATAGGGAATAGCCAGCATGGATTTGTAAAGAACAAATCGTGTCAAACCAATCTGATAGCTTTCTTCGATAGAATGATGAGTCTTGTGGATAAGGGAGAAGCGATGGATGTGGTATACCTAGACTTTAGTAAGGCATTTGATACGGTCTCGCATGATATCTTTATCGATAAACTAGGCAAATACAATTTAGATGGGGCTACTATAAGGTGGGTGCATAATTGGCTGGATAACCGTACTCAGAGAGTAGTTATTAATGGCTCCCAATCCTGCTGGAAACGTATAACAAGTGGGGTTCCACAGGGGTCTGTTTTGGGACCGGCTCTGTTCAATATCTTCATCAACGACTTAGATGTTGGCATAGAAAGTATGCTTATTAAGTTTGCAGACGATACCAAACTGGGAGGGATTGCAACTGCTTTGGAGGACAAGGTCAAAATTCAAAATGATCTGGACAAATTGGAGAAATGGTCTGAGGTAAACCGGATGAAGTTCAATAAAGACAAATGCAAAGTGCACCACTTAGGAAGGAACAATCAGTTGCACACATACAGAATGGGAAGAGACTGTCTAGGAAGGAGTATGTCAGAAAGAGATCTAGGGGTCATAGTGGACCACAAGCTAAATATGAGTCAACAGTGCGATACTGTTGCAAAAAAAGCAAATGTGATTCTGGGATGCATTAACAGGTGTGTTGTAAACAAGACACGAGAAGTCATTCTTCTGCTCTACTCTGCGCTGGTTAGGCCTCAACTGGAGTATTGTGTCCAGTTCTGGGCACCACATTTCAAGAAAGATGTGGAGAAATTGGAGAGGGTCCAGAGAAGAGCAACAAGAATGATTAAAGGTCTTGAGAACATGACCTATGAAGGAAGGCTGAAAGAATTGGGTTTATTTATTTTGGAAAAGAGAAGACTGAGAGAGGGGACATGATAGCAGTTTTCAGGTATCTAAAAGGGTGTCATCAGGAGGAGGGAGAAAACTTGTTCACCTTAGCCTCTGATGATAGAACAAGAAGCAATGGGCTTAAACTGCAGCAAGGAAGATTTAGGTTGGACATTAGGAAAAAGTTCCTAACTGTCAGGGTAGTTAAACACTGGAATAAATTGCCTAGGGAGGTTGTGGACTCTCCATCTCTGGAGATATTTAAGAGTAGGTTAGATAAATGTCTATCAGGGATGGTCTAGACAGTATTTGGTCCTGCCATAAGGGCAGGGGACTGGACTCGATGACCTCTCAAGGTCCCTTCCAGTCCTAGAGGCTATGAATCTATGAATCAGCAGGCGATTAGTCTCTTGCTGCAGCTGCACTGCTTCCTGTTGGGCAGCTGCCTGGACACAGGTAGCCTCCTGCTGGGCCACCGTAGCTTGTATCAATGCCTGTACTAAGTCATCCATTGTGGTGGAAAAAAAAACAAACCCTCTACCTTTTTTTTTTTAAATCACCTTCCTTCTTCTGCCGCACTGTGCACACCAAATCCCACCCCTGACACCAGCTGTGACAAAGTTCCTCCTCTACCTTGGTGGGTCCTGCGCTTATTGGCATATTTGCTCACCTCAGTGATCTTCCCCACAGTCTGGATCAACTCCTCCTGTGTATGATAAGGAGTTGGGAGGTTTGGGGGGGACCCGGGCCTGCCCTCTACTCCGGGTTCCAGCCCAGGGCCCTGTGGATTGCAGCTGTCTATAGTGCCTCTTGTAACAGCTGCATGACAACTACAGCTCCCTGGGCTACTTCCCCATGGCCTCCTCCCAACACCTTCTTTATCCTCACCACAGGACCTTCCTCCTGGGGTCTGATAACGCTTGTACTCCTTAGTCCTCCAGCAGCACAGCCTCTCACTCTCAGCTCCTTGTGCCTCTTGCTCCCAGCTCCTCATACGCACTTCCTCTCCTCTGGCTCCTCCTCACCTGACTGGAGTGAGCTCCTTTTTAAACCCAGGTGCCCTGATTAGCCTGCCTTGGTTGACTGCAGGTGTTCTAATCAGCCTGTCTGCCTTAATTGGTTCCAGCAGGTTCCTGATTACTCTAGTGCAGCCCCTGCGCTGGTCACTCAGGGAACAGAAAACTACTCATCCAGTGACCAGTATATTTGCCCTCTACCGGACTCCTGTACCCCACTGGTCTGGGTCTGTCACAATACCTTGCAACGCCAGCTTCAGCAATGCCATCTGAACACTTGTTCTCACTTTCAGGTGACACTGTAAATAAGAAGCGAGCTGCATTATCTCCTGTAAATGTAAAGCAACTAGTTTGTCTTAATGATTGGCTGAACAAGAAGTAGGACTGAATGGACTTTTAGGCTCTGAAGTTTTACTTTTTTTGTTTTTGAGTGCAGTTATTTAAAAAAAATTCTACATTTATGATAAAGAGAAAGCACTACAGTACTGGTATGAGGTAAATTGAAAAATACTGTTTCTTTTGGTTCTCTTTTTTACAGTGCATATATTTGTAATAAAAAATAATATAAAGTGAGCACTGTACATTTTGTATTCAGTGTTGTAACTGAAATCAATATATTTGAAAATATAGAACATCTAAAAATAAATTTAAATTGATAATTCTATTATTGATTAACAGTGTGATTAAAACTGTGATTAATCATGGCAATTTTTTTATCTCACAATTAATAAAAAAAATTAATAATTTGACAATCCTACATTAAGTAGTAAATCCTTATACAGACTTCTTCTCTTTGTTGCTGTTACATATATTTAATTGAAAGGGTTTAAAATGACATTTACACTTTTGTACTTTACTATACATATTCTCCTCTGATATTCTTTCAGCGATAACTTTTCAATCTCTGGATAGTGGTCATAATATGCAGTGTGTGTCACCTGGATTCTTCAGAGTCTGAGAGGAATGGCAGCACCTCTGTTCTTTTCTGAATGCTTCAAAGCCTTGTCAGCATACAAAAGTCTGGGGATCCTTACAGCTAGCAGCATTTCAGTACTTGAGTTAATAGCTGATTGGTTTACTCAGGTGCTGGTGAAACAGAAATCTATAGGCTATATCCAAAGAGTTAGCCAGCCCTCACAGCAGACATTTCTCTTCGTCCTGCGGAGCCCACAGTCAGTCAGCCATAGGGCTGTCTTTAACTTCTATATCTATAACCTTCCCTCCCCCCCAGCTCTGATTGACTAAGCTCTCAAATGATAAGTATGGGTGGGACCTGCAAAACTTACTCCTGGGGGAATTCCTCTGTCCACATAATTTTGTATTTTCCCGCATAAAATACATTCTGCTCAAGAAGTTCTGCTGTTCCTCCTTTTGCCCAATGCAGCTGGCTGTTCTGGCATCATAGCGGCCCGTGGTGGGCAAAATGCAGAACTACATCACTTCTGGAACAGAATGTATTTTCTGTGGGGCAAAAAAAATTCTCTGCCCAGTGCTGCAGAATTCCTCCAGGAGTAGAAGTTCATCACAGCACCCTGCCCATGGAGCCAGGTTAGGACAGAGCGAAGCACACAGGAATTCTGGGGGATCATAGACTGAGGTTCAGAATGGGTAGTGGGGGGACAGACTGGGGCATGGACTCAGGAGCTAGTGGAGTGACAGAACTGAGCCTGGGGATGGGGGAGAGGGGCTACAGAGACATATGGAGATAGGAGGGTGGGGACGGGCAGATGTGCTTGATTGAATAGGAGGGGCTTGGGGTCAGCCAGGGTCTTCATGGGGGAGGTTTCCCAACTCCCTAACAATCCCTGCCCAAAAAACCTTCTCGCACCCACACCCAACACCCTCCAGGTTCACTCCTAGGCTCCTTCCCTCTCCCTCAGCTCTTCCATAACCCCTGACTCCCCCAAACCTTGCACTGCTTCTGACAGGTGCACGAAATACTGTTCTGTATTATAATTTAAATGAATTACTCAAAGTTCTGTATTAATATGCCTAGTAAGGAATTCATTTGTCAAATTTTTTTTTACCAGACTCTTTATTTTTGGTCTGTATTGTTACAGACATTCTTGCTGACATATTTTGAAATAAATTATCAAAATAATTGATTATCAGAGGGTAGCCGTGTTAGTCTGGATCTGTAAAAGCAGCAAAGAATCCTGTGGCACCTTATGGACTAACAGACGTTTTGGAGCATGAGCTTTCGTGGGTGAATACCCACTTCCTCAGATGCATGTGCATGTGATTCACCCACGAAAGCTCATGCTCCAAAACGTCTGTTAGTCTATAAGGTGCCACAGGATTCTTTGCTGCTTTTACAAAATAATTGAAACTGGCATGATTATATTGTGTTATTTTGACAAATAAAATATGTAGAATTTTGAAGAATTTTTCAAATAGTGTGTGCAGAATTTTTAATTTTTTGGAGCAGAATTCCCCCAGGAGTAAAAACTGCTTGCCCTAAATGAAAACATCTTATGCAGCTTCACAAACAACTGCTGATTATGCTTAGTAACTGCCATGCCCTACTTCTGGATGTTCCTGTGCCCTTTAGCTGAGTTTCTCTGGACTTATGCACAAAACATAGCATATTCAGAAAAAAAAATCCATGTCTCCTCCCCACTGCTTCCCTTCCTTTCTTTGGGCTAATTTTTTTTGAAATGCTGCAGTATAAAGCATGAGAGCTATGCATGTTCTGGTTGGCTTCTACTTTTTAAAATCTGTCTCCTTAAGCAAGCCAAGTTGAAGAAAATTACTCAAATAATTGTAAATTTATAAACATATTAAAGTTGGAACTCTTAAATATGTGCCTTGACATTTTCTGTTTTCATTTTTAAATGCATTTTTAAGGATAGCCTCTGTTAAGCTGAGAAAGTATTACAGATGCATTTGTTACCTCCAGAACAAATATACCTGGAGCACCTACACCTCACAGAACTTCCTCATTGTTCTTCAAAGAAATCTCAAGCTTTTCTGAGAGTGTTTGCAGAACTTAATTTCTGAAAGCCTATACTAGCTCCTGCTTTTTTTTTCAGATGAATAAAAAGAAAATATTACAGTATTAATATTAGGACTAAATTGAATTAAATATAGACAACTAAAAGGAATGGACTATGTGTTGCTGTAAATGTACTAATTCTCTACCATACAGAAACAAGAGAAGCCAAAGTTTGTCCTGTGTGTGACCTTTTCTGAAAATGGTGATACAATTACAGGAGACTCAAGTGGAAACATCTTAGTTTGGGGAAAAGGTAAGACAAGACAGATTATAATAGTGCATTGTATACTATATTGAAATAGAACAACTATTTATTTTCTTTCAAGTGGTTTGTGCACGTATACATTCCACTGTAAGTGTATCTGTGCCCAGTGCATTTGAGTCAGATAATTTTCACAGCAGTACCACTAGGCAGCACATGCGACCCTGCCCTCCTTGTGGTTAGAGCCAAGGGCATAAAAGGGGTGTGATTGCTGCCTCCTTCTCAGTTCCTTCTTATGGCAAGAACTGGAGCTCTCCATCACTCTTGAGCCTCAGTTAGCCAGCTTAGAAAGACAATTTCTCACTTTGTATATAGACTCATAGACTTTAAGGTCAGAAGGGACCATTATGATCATCTAGTCTGACCTCCTGCACAGTGCAGGCTACAGAATCTCACCCACCCACTCCTGTATCAAACCTGTATCTGAGCCACTGAAGTCCTCAAATCATGGTTTAAAGACTTCAGGGTGCAGGGAATCTTCCAGCAAATGACCCGTGCCCCATGGTGCACAGGAAGGCGAAAAACCCCAGGGCCTCTGCCAATCTGCCCTGGAGGAAAATTCCTTCCCGACCCCAAAGATGACGATCAGCTAAATCCTGAGCATGTGGGCATGAGGACTCGCCAGCCAGATAGCCAGGAAAGAATTCTCTATAGTAACTCAGATTCCACCCCATCTAATATCCCATCACAAGCCATTGGGCATATTTACCGCTAATAGTCAAAGACCAATCTCATTATACCATCCCCTCCCTAAGCTTATCAAGCTTAGTCTTGAAGCCAGATATGTCTTTTGCCCCCACTACTCCCCTTGGAAGGCTGTTCCAGAACTTTACTCCTCTGATGGTTAGAAACCTTCATCTAATTTCAAGCCTAAACTTCCTGATGGCCAATTTATATTCATTTGTTCTTGTGTTCACATTGGTACTGAGCTTAAATAATTCCTGTCCGTCCCTAGTATTTATTCCTCTAATGTATTTGTAGAGAGCAATCATATCTCCTCTCAGCATTCTTTTGGTTAGGCTAAATAAGCCAAGCTCTCTGAGTCTCCTTTCATAAGACAGGTTTTCCATTCCTCAGATCATCCTAGTAGCCCTTCTCTGTACCTGTTCCAGTTTGAATTCATCCTTCTTAAACATGGGAGACCAGAACTGCACACAGTATTCCAGATGAGATCTCACCAGTGCCTTGTGTGACGGTACTAACATCTCCTTAGCTCTACTGAAAATACCTCGCCTGATGCATTCCAAGACTGAGGGCCATGTCACGGCCATATCACATTGGCCATATCACGGCCATATCACATTGGCGGCTCATAGTCATCCTGTCATGAACCAATACTCCGAGGTCCTTCTCCTCCTCTGTTACTTCCAACTGATGCGTCCTCAGCTTATAACAATAATTCTTGTTATTAATCCCTAAATGCATGATTTTGCACTTTTCACTATTAAATTTCATCCTATTACTATTACTCCAGTTTATGAGGTCATCCAGGTCTTCCTGTATGATATCCCAGTCCTTTTCTATATTGGCAATACCTCCCAGCTTTGTGTCATCCGCAGACTTTATTAGCACATTCTCACTTTTTGTGCCACGGTCAGTAATAAAAAGATTAAATAAGATTGGTCCCAAAACCGATTCCTGAGGAACTCCACTAGTAATCTCCCTCCAGCCTGACAGTTCACCTTTCAGTCTGACTCGTTGTAGTCTCCCCTTTAACCAGTTCCTTATCCACCTTTCAATTTTCATATTGATTTCCATCTTTTCCAATTTAGCTAATAATTCCCCATGTGGAACCATATCGAATGCCTTACTGAAATCGAGGTAAATTAGACCCACTGTGTTTCCTTTGTCTAAAAAATCTGTTACCTTCTCAAAGAAGGAGATCAGGTTGGTTTGGCACGATCTACCTTTTGTAAAACCATGTTGTAATTTGTCCCAATTACCGTTGACCTCAATTCCATTAACTACTTTCTCCTTCAAAATGTTTTCCAAGATCTTGCATACTACAGATGTCAAACTAACAGGCCTGTAGTTTCCCAGATCACTTTTTTTCTTTTTCTTAAAGATAGGAACTAGGTTAGCAATTCTCCAGTCCGTTTACAGATTCATTAAAAATTCTTGCTAATGGGCTTGCAATTTAATGTGCCAGTTCTTTTAATATTCTTGGATGAAGATAATCTGGGCCCCCCAATTTAGTCCCATTAAGCTCTTCGAGTTTGGCGTCTACCTCACGTGGTAGTATCTACCTCCATATCCTCATTCCCATTTGTCATCCTACCATTATCCTTAAGCTCCTCATTAGCCTCATTTAATAAGACTCAGGCAAAGTATTTGTTTAGATATTGGGCCATGCCTAGATTATCCTTAACCTCCACTCCATCCTCAGTGCTTAGCGGTTCCACTTCTTCTTTCTTTGTTTTCTTCTTATTTATATGGCTATAGAACCTTTTACTATTGGTTTTAATTCCCTGTGCAAGGTAGCTTTCCTTGCTGATCACTCCCATCTTCCACTCCTTGTAGTCTTTCTGCTTTTTCTTAATTACCTCTCTGAGATGCTTGCTCATCCAGCTTGGTCTACAACTCCTGCCTATGAATTTTTTTCCCTTTCTTGGGGTGCAGGCTTCTGATAGTTTCTGCAACTTTGACTTGAAGTAATTTCAGGCCTCCGCCACCTTTAGATCCCCAAGTTCTTCAGTCCAATCCACTTCCCTAACTAATTTCCTTAATTTTTTTAAGTTAGCTCTTTTAAAATAAAAAAACCTAGTCCCAGATCTGTTTTTGTTTATCCTTCCATTTAGTTTAAACTGAATTAGCTCTTGATTGCTTGAACCAAGGTTAACCCCTACAACCATTTCTTCTAGGAGGTCCTCACTACTCACCAAAACCAAATCTAAAATGGCATCCCCTCTTGTTAGTTCTTCAACTACTTGGTGAAGGAATCCATCAGCTATCGCATCCAGGAAAATCTGAGCTCTATTATTATTACTGGCACTTGACCTCCAGTCTATATCTGGGAAGTTTGTCTCCCATGATCACACAATTCCTATTAGTATTTACTTCATTAAAAACATTTAAAAGGTTTCTATCCATACCCAAATCAGATCCCGGCGGTCTGTAGCACACCCCAAGCACTATCTCAGGGGAGGCTCTAGTAGCTTTCTTCCCCAATGTGATTTTTGCCCAGACAGACTCTTTCTTATCCATTCCATCCCTTCTTATTTCTTTATGGTCTACCTCATCATTGATATACAATGCTACTCCACCACCTTTGCCTTTATTTCTGTCTTTCCTAAACAGCACATACCATTCAATACCTGTACTCCAGTCGTGACTACTATTCCACCATGTTTCTGTTATCCCTATAATATCCGGTTTCACTTCCTGCACCAGTAGCTCTAGTTCCTCCATTTTGTTACCTAGGCTCCTCGCATTGGTGTGCAAACATCTTAATTCTTGTTGTTTGGCTTCACTCACATTCTTTACCTGATTAGGCCCAGATACCACCAGTATCATCTATTAGACTGGTATCTACACTACCCTTCCTCCTTATGTCCATTCTCCTACCCACGGCTGTATCCTTTCTTTCTTCATTTTCTTCCCTCTCAATGTTAAAATCCAGTGTGGAGATTACCTGGAGATCTCCTAACCATCTCCCCCCAATTCCTAGTTTAAAGCTCTCTTAATCAGTTGTGCTAGCCTCCATCCTAGAAGTCTATTTCCCTCCCTACTCAGGTGAAGTCCGTCCCGAGAGAACAGTCCTCTGTCCATGAATGCCTCCCAGTGGCCATGCATCACAAAGCCCTCCTTATAGCACCACTGCCTGAGCCATCCGTTGATCGTCATTATCTTTTCACACCTTTGTTGCCCTTTTCTAGGAACAGGCAGAATCCCACTGGAGATCTCCTGAGCCTCAATTTCCTTAAGCATCTTCCCCAGCCTGGCATAGTCTCCCTTGACACATTCCAGCAAGAATCTAGCCATATCATTCGTTCCCACATGAAGGACAATCAGTGGATTCTTTCCCGCTCCCGTTAGGATCCTCTTCAGCCTCAGGTCCATGTCCCATATCTTAGCACTCGGCAGATAGCGCACTCTTCAGTTCTCTGGATCAGCTCTGGTTACAAGTCTGTATATTCTTCTCAGTAAAGAGTCTCCTATCATGTAGACCTGCCTTTTCCTGGTGATGGTACAATTCTCCAGTCTATCCCCTGTTCCCTCTGGCTGCAAGTCCTCTCGATTCCTATTCATTCTTGCAATCCTCCGCAACCCATCCCGTATCCTCCTGGGGTTCATGTTTGGTGTTATCTCCATTGACTCTTCCCCTTTTCTTATAGGACTAGCTGCTCTTCTCTTCTTCCTTGCCCTCTCACCTTCAGCGATTACCTGCTGTGCCCTGTCTTCATTTTCCAATTCCGCAAACCTGTTCTTGAGCTCTATTTCTCCTTCACAAGTGGTCTTTTCCTGGGCCTGGTTCTCTTAGTCACATGCTTCCACCATCCACTTTCCTCACCTAGCAGTCTCCCCTCAGAGTTCTTTGGTCCTGCTTCCATCTGCAAGTCTGAGCTTTTCCGTTCAGACTCCTCCTGTCTTTGCTCCATCATCCACTTGAACCCCCTTCTAAGCTCAACCAGAGTTTCCACCTGCATCTCCAGTCCTTGGATCTTTTCTTCTGTCAGCTCTATCAGGCAGCACTTCATGCAGATGAAACTCTTATCAGGTACTCCCTCCAGGATCATGTACATGCCGCAGCTTCCACATCCAGTCATCTTCATTGTGTCTTCCACTGCTTGGGTCACTACCACTGCTGCCTCTGTATCTGTCATAGCCGTCTCACCTAAATCCTGTAAATCTGGGAAGCACAAACCAAACCAAAACATCACCACCCACACTAAAACAACCCCCCAACAAACACCAAAACACTGCTAAAGCACGGCACACTCCCTGTCTGATCCTCTGCCTGCCTCTCTCAGTCTTCTCCCAAACTCCCCCTGCAAACTCCCACTCAAACTCCCCTGTTTACAGCTCTGTTTGCTGACTCCTGTGCCGCTGCTGTAGTTATAATTCATTTACTATGGTTATAGTTTAGTAGGCAATTAGCTGACCGTGATTTTAGGGATTTTTGCCATGCAGAAATACCCTGGATTTAAACAGTGTGCCACGTGCAGGGCTGTTATCCCTATCACTGATAAACATAAACGCTGCCTAATTTGTTAGTGTGGAAGAAAACAATCCTCACTCTGCGTTTGTTAGCAACAAGGCAGAGACAGTTTATTACGAGCAATTGCAAGGGAAGACTGTGGTCAGACAGGGGGTCCCCTGACCTTAAGCAGATCTTCCCCCTACAAGCAGTATAAGACATACATCCCGTTACATACATCAACAGCTAACGGTTATCCTTCGATTATACAAATTCCCTCCAGACGCTACCTTATCTCATGTTTCTGCTTAAGTCAGCATTCCATCCTTATCAACTGAAAGCAAGGTGAGAACAGCATCTCCTACAACTCTCTCGTTCTTAGGGTTAGGGTCTTAAATGGTCTAAAGACATCTACCTCCAGTTCCTCCTTTTTCTCTTACTTTTCTGCTTCCACATTAGGGAATTTCTCCTCTGCATGTCTCGCCTAATCAGTTCCCTGATCTCCATGAGATTTCTGTCTGAAGGTTCATCTCCTCTACAAGGTGATGTGTTCCTCTTCAGAGCCTGACCCTGACCACAAGAAAGTAGAGAGGTCCTCCACAAGGAGTGCCCCTCTGGTTGTCACAGCTCCAAAGCTTAGATCCTCCTGTCTTGTGGCTTCATCAAAGCTTTCAAAACTTTCTGAGGCTGATAGGCCACACTCCTAATCTCACAAAAAGTCCTGTGGTGCAAGGTGTGGGCACAAGCACCAACATATTAGTGCCATCTGAGATGGCATTATTGACTCTAGCAGGGCCACTGGGACTGGTGCCATCTCTGTTACCAGAGAGATCTTCAACCCTGGCACTGTTGCATCTGGTACTAGCTCCCCCGGCTGGAAACTTACTTCTGTTGTTGGTGCTGTCAATGCCACAAGCCTTTCATGTGGCAAGAGATTTACTGTGCTTCCCTTTACTGTACTTACCTCTGCTGCATCAGCCAACTCTGACTGCAGCTGCTTCAGCCCTGTCTGCTCCTCCCTTAGGTCCATCAGCTCTTCCAGCACCTGCCACTACAGCTTCTGCATCTTCAGTCCAGTACATATCAGCACTGTCGACATCACCTCATCTTTCATCATTCTGTTCACCTTGTCTGCCCCCTCTGGCACTGTTGGATACTTCTTCAATGTCGGTATTTTGGGGGCAACATGATGTATTTCCAGGGGGTGTTGGAGGTCTGGGCATAGGACTGACTCCCCCATTCACTGAGGAGAGTTACATTTTCTGCTTGTTGGACTCTGACCATGATAGACCTTTTATCTCTAAGGTCTTTCAGATCTCCATGCAGATCTTATTCTAGGGATACGCAGCCCAGGGATCAAAATCACTACACTTATAAGATGCTCCAGTATGGTGCCCTCCACCATGAGCACTACAAAAACGTGGGCCTTGCGGACGTCTCCAAGGCTCTCTGGACCTCCACCAACTACACAATCCGGGAGGAGTCACCTTCTCCAGCTCCTGTAGCTACTTGTGAAGTTCCATGAAACCACAAGGTCACCCCTTGGCAGAATCCACAGACCAAGAAGTATCAACGGAGGAACCTCTGAATATTCCTCCTTGCCTTTCTTCCTTTTCTCCAGAGGAGGCTATCACACTGGAGTCAACTTTGCCTCCACCTGAAGACTTCAAGGTCTTTCAAGACCTTATGAGGAGAGTAGCTGTTTCTTTAGGAGTGCACACAGAACTTGTGCAAAACAACCTGCACAAACTATTAAATATCCTGCAGACTCCAATCCTTCCCAGGGATAAGGAATACTATTGCAGATTCCCTCAGCAGGAACTTGATAGACCATCACAAGTGGTCAATACACAAGGACATTCTGTATCAGATTATCCATCAGTGGCATTATCTGATAATAGACATCTTTGTGACCAGCCTGAACAAGTGCAGGACATTCTGCTCCAGAGCAGTCACAGTCCAGGTTCTTTGACAGACTCCTTCCTTTTCTGTTGGTCAGGTCTTCTATTGTACATATTTCCTCCTGTCTTGGTCACCCCGGGGATGAACCGGAAGCTAGAAAGTGACAAAGTGACTTTAATCCTTAGAGCTCCAGACTGACCAAGACACTACTGGTACACTGTCCTATATCAAGGACCTTCTGTCTAAGGAAACAAGGCAACTTTCTGCACTCCAGCCTACAGTCACTTTACCTCGTTTGCCTGAATGATCTCTGGTTCAGCAAGGAGGAGAGAGTTGGCTCCCAAAATGTCCAAGCCATTTTGGTGTGCAGCAGAATGGACACAACCAGAGCAGCAAAATGAAAAAGGTTCTCAGCCTGAGTTGAGTACCACCAATTGTCACCAAGTAGGGTGGAAATTAGGCATATTATAGAGCACCTGCTGCAGTTGAAATTGTGTGGTCTCTCTGTCAGCTCTGTAAGGATATGTTTAGCCTCCATCTCCACAATATGTTTGCCAGTAGAAGGGCTTTCTATTTTTTTGCATCCCTTATCTGAATTTTTGAAAGGCCTCATTCATATGTACCCTCCCATTTTGATCCTGTATTCTTTTGGGACCTGAATTTTGATTTGTCCTGTTTAATGATTTCCCCCTTCAAGCCCTTAGCACCAACTTTGTTATCATTCCTACTAATAAAGACAGTGTTTCTAGGAGCAATTAGGTCTGCAAGAAGGGTATCAGAGCTCTGGGCATTACTAGTTTATGCCTCATATAATATCCACATTCCATCTCTGTCGAACCTTTCATCTTCAAGGATTTTTTCGAAAACTTGAGATCTAGCAAAGCTGAAGAAAGGCATCATAACTTTGGATGTAAAGAGGACTCTATCCTTTTATGTGGACTGCACAAAGTCTTTTAGTTTGTCTCCAAACACTTTGTAACCTTCACTGAAAGGATTATGGGCATCCAATTACAGATCAGTGCATATTTCTCTGGATTTCTGACTGTATCAAGCTCTGCTATAATCTAGCAAAGGTTGCTCCTCCTCTGAGAATAACAGCCCATTCCACTAGGCCTCACTTCACTTTGTCAGCCTTTCTGGGTAACATCCTGATAACGGATGTCTACAAGGCAGCAATGTGATTGTCAGTACATACCTTTTCTAGACACTATGCTATCGCTCAAGCTTCCTGGAATTATGCCAGTTTCAGCAAATCAGCGCTGAAGTCTCTCTTCAAATAATCTGAAGTTACACCACCTATAAGGAACTGCTAGTGAGTCACCTATAGTAGAATGTATATGTACACAATCACTCAAAGGAGAAAAAACAGTTACTTATCTGTACAGTAACTGTTGTTCTTCGAGATGTTTTGTGCACACATGCATTCCACAGCCCTCCCATCATTCCTGCTACTTTGGGCATTAGTTAGATGGTGGGTGTGAAGGAATGTAGAGGAAGGCAGCATCTACACCTCTTTTATGCCTTTGACTTTGAGCATCGGGGAGCAGGGGCACGTGTGCCACCTAGTGTTACTGCTGGCAAAAATCTCTGACTTGAGTGCATTGGGCACACATACACCTATGGTGCCCAACACATATCAAAGAACAATAATTATTGTACAGATAAGTAACAGTTTTTAAAAATGTTGCTGTGAATTTTTAGGCAAAAATTACTACATTTTTAACAAGGATAAACTTGGCTTCTCTGGGGGCCTCTGCCAAAGTCTAATAAAATAGGATTTGATTTTCTGTTCCCAGGTTTTAGCAACTGTATGTTTGGCAATTGTAGCACCAAACTGAAATGTAATGTGCTCTCTGTTTTCAAGTGTTAAATTGCAGAACCCAAGATGAAAATACAAACAAACTGTTATGCAGAGTGTTATGGATATTACTGACAAATATGAGAAGTGGCAGAAAAAGTTCTTTTATTTAATCAAAATAAGTACAAGCTACAGTATGAACACTATAGGTCTAGTTTCCTTATGGTGATCACATGTACTACTGAAGTTATGGCTGTGTATTGATAGGAGAGCAGGTCCCTTAAAAATTAACAAAAACCCCTTGACAGACTATTTGAGGTATCACAATAGTAGTAGGCCTGAAAAGGTTCCAGTGCTTTTATAAAAGAACAATTAGAACAACTAAAAATGATAATATGCTGTTGCTCTATTTGCACTATTTATTGATCTGAATCTGCAATTTTAATTAAAGAAACACCACCTCCCTCAATTTCATTCTCTAATAAAATGTGAGAGGTAAACAGAGTGGTTCAGATTTTTAAGAAAACAATTGTGGATAGCTTCATGATCCCTCACTAATTCTCTGTTTTTGTGATTTCTAGAAAGAAAAACCTCTATCTTAGGCTTCAGGCAACAGTATTTGCATGAAGACAAACAGCAACAATACCCTAAGGTTATTTACTGCTGGGGGGGAGAATGGGGGAGGAGAACCCCCCAACAGTGTCTGCCAGCAAAGGGAGATGGGATATGGGTCATAGGCACCTCTGTTCCATCTCCCAAGAGACTGAAAATCAACTCTGTAGGGCAGAGGAGGAAGGGTTGGTGAAATCCTCAGACAAGGCAGTATGAACTGAAACCCCAATGATCTACCCTTGTAGAGCTTTGCCCACCTGAGTGCTGCTGTCAGCCCATCTCTGCTTCTGCTTCTGCTCCTCACAGGCACTTTGTACTGCTGTTGGGGAAGACAGAGGAAACAGTATTGTAGCTCAGCTCCTTTCTCTCTCTTCTCTTTCCTCAGATCTCCACCAGTCATACCTCAAAGCAAGAGATTTGACACCCACCCACTCCAAATGGAGTTAGACGGTCTGGGCTAGGAACTACACAGCTGTTTCCTCTCCCTTCCTCCCAGCTATCCTTTTGTGCGATTGGAAAGGGAGTAGGGGTAAACAGGTGGGCGGGCAGCAGCCAGTGGCTTTGCATGGGGAGCACAGTTCTCAGGAGGTCAGTTTGAGTTCATGCTAGTTGGCCCACTAGTTTCTCCTATGACCGGCAGCACTCTTCTTCCCCCCACAGACAATTTTAAATCTTTTTTGGGTGGTGGGAGAAGGTGGTAGTAGCAGGGGGAATATTTACCCTTGCAAAGACTGCCTCACCTGGCTAATTCTTTGGGGGACAAGCACAAGTGTTTTTTCCTTCCCTATCGCTGTGCTGCAGATTTTTTGATTTTTGCTGCTGTTTGAAGGCAAATATTGCTTCTACCTTCTTATAATATCCTAAGTGGAAGGCTTTTCCTCTCCTAAAAACAGGAAACAGAGAAGAATGTTATGATCCAAACAAATTAAATTTATCTACAGTTAAAATAACCATGATTAAAAAGCAAACAAACAATATCAGTTTCTTAACTTATATTGGCCCCTCACTTTTTAAGATGTAAGGATTGCTTAAAAAAAGTTACCCATGGTTGGCTGTGGAAAATGCAAGTTTAAATAATGGAAATGTTAATATTTTCTCCTTGTCGTTCACAATCATTGCGATTCTCAATTGCAAGTAAAACCTGTAAGTCAACGTAGTTGGATATATGCCACTTAAGAGATTTACTCTTCGAGCTATGATACATATAACCGTTGACTATAACTCCAGACTTGAGGTTGCTGTGAAAAATAAATTAAAAATTATCCAATGAAATAAATATTTCAGTAATAACCTTTTTTCTCCTTATGTCTAGGTACAAATAGAATAAGCTATGCACTTCAAGGAGCCCATGAAGGTGGCATTTTTGCACTTTGTATGCTGCGAGATGGTACACTGGTATCAGGAGGTGGAAAAGACAGAAAACTAATATCTTGGAATGGGAATTATCAAAAACTTCACAAGACTGAGGTGATATTACTGATCTTTAAATTTTACTTATTACTTTGAGTGGAAAATTAAAAAGAACTTTCTTATGAACTCTGCTCCCTAAATCGGTACTCTTGTTTAGGACTCCTCATTTTGTGGCAGTCCCAGTCAAATCAATAAATAGAATCTGATTCTTATCACTTAAATGATACATTAACTGATATGTTAAACAATCTTTTTTAATTTAATACATCCATTAGTTGGTAGGAAAGCTCCTAATTACATTTTGCTTATATAAATTCTGCCCTTCTTTGTCAAATTATTAATAGTGACAGGCATTTTTAAATGTCAGGTTATTACAGCGCTTGGGAATAGTAAATACTAAACTACTTTCACACTTTTTATTTTCCAAAACCATGATGGTGATGATGATGGTTTTTATCACTTTCCATGCTCGGTCTTAGTCCAGCGGTGAATTTTAACATTTTTTTACTAAAATTTCTTGAGCTGTTATGTAGGAATTTGCAAATTCAAACTTTATATGGGAATAGTCCCAGTGAGTGCATTTGTTATATCTGAAAAAGCAAACAGAGTTATGTGACCATTTAGACATTGTGTAAAGAGCATGATCAGAGGAAAACTATATATTCTGGTGGGTGAACGGTACTAGATATTGTAGAGGCATTGCACGTGCATTGGCAACTTGGGTAGTGTGTCAGTTTTCTAAATCAAGTAAGAACACCTGCTGTTGGGCTTTCCTTGACTTTAACCACTGAAAATGTTCAGACTTCCTGCTCAGTTATTCTCAGCCCCCTCTCCCCCCAATAATGTTTTTTTAATAGTGTCTTATTATTAAATCACTTATTCTATTCAGATTTTCCACATTGTTGAGCTCTACGCATAGATTGCACTGGAATCTTCTAGGAAGCAGAAAGTTGGGTGCAGTGTACACTTGCAGAAGCAATAGATGCTATACTTATGCACAACCTGTCAGTACCTCCAAGAGCAGCTTAGTGATTTTTAATTTCTTTAAAAAAGAAAAAGATTTTGTATACAAAAAGACTTGATACAATATTAATGTTTCGCAGTTTATAAAATGTGGCTGAGTTAACTGCTATAGGAAACATAACATTTTCATTTGCTGACTTACTTGGTTTTAGTTGTGCAGATTTCATGTCCCATTACTGTAGATGCCTTTTTGTGTAGTATTATATAAATTATCGTAGCTCTATTGAAGTCAGTGGAGCTATGACAGTTTGCACCAGCTGAGGATCTGCCCCTGGTGTCCTATATTCTTTTATATTAAGTTGTATAGCCCTATATTTGACAAGACTCAGAGCTGTGTGACTGCTTTAAAAAAATTAAGTTGTAAGGCATATATCTTAAAATAAATACTTTAAAAAACAAATTAACACTTGAGAAACCATTTTGTACCATCTGACTTACCAGTCCATTTATCTATTATGATCACAGATTCCAGAGCAGTTTGGTCCAATAAGAACAGTAGCAGAAGGGAAAGGTGATGTTGTATTGATAGGCACTACTAGAAACTTTGTTCTACAAGGCACTCTATCAGGAGACTTTTTTCCAATTACCCAGGTGAGTTGTTTCCTTGCAAACTAATAAAAAACATTAATTTTTTAAAATATGTAACTGCAATAATAGAACTTGTCTAATTTTATGAAAATACGGAACTATTTAATTAATTTACTAGCACAGTGACTTCAGCAATAAAGAATCTGATCAAATAAGTACATATAAAAACTCAGCAGAATTTCTGAAGGCTTATTTAGACAGTAAGCTAATTTTAATCATATTAATTGGGAAGAATTAAACTTCGTTAAAGGAGTTAACTTGAATGTTACTGTCCATCATCTGAAGAAACTTTGTTTGTATTTGTATAGGGTCACACTGATGAGCTATGGGGACTAGCCATCCATCCCTCTAAACCTCAGTTTTTCACTTGTGGACATGACAAACACATTACTCTCTGGGATGCTACCAGTCATCGTCCTATCTGGAACAAAATTATAGAGGTATATACTATTAAGCCCTCACTCTTCTTTTTCATAGAATAAGGGTTTTCAAATAAGTTAATTTAAAAAAAATGTTTTTGTTAGATTATAATGGGAGGGGAAGAATCAGTGAGATAGTTATATAATTTAACTTTTTGAAAATGTTTGTACAATTCTAAAACCTGTAGCAGTGTTAAGCCAAACATTCTAAACCACTGACCTGTTCGCTAACCCAAAGCTAACTTGGCTGCGGTATAATACGAAAAGTATACTGTGCTTTAGGCACTTAATTTTATTCAGAATTAGAATCACAAAACTGAAACTGGAAGACTTTGGCATTTTATCATTTTTGAGAAGTGGCAGATGTGCACAGCCTAATAATTAATAGTTTATATGAAGGAGCAATGCACACTATGGGGGTGTGATTTCTAAAGCTCACTGACGTGTTCTAAAGCTCACTGACGTGTTACACATTAATTGGTCTCTGTAGACCTGCTGTGTAATGCTAAGTGCACTAAGGAATGTTTAGTACACAGCCGCAGGATCTACACAGATCAGTTAATGCCACAACATGTTAGTGCACTTTAGAAATCACACCCGTGTAGGACACATTACCCCATTGTGTAGACAAGCCCTAAGTCTTCGAACTAATTTCCAACCTTCTCCCCTCTCTGGTATGCAACTTTTGTTATATGGATATTGAGGGAGTATATTGATGCAGGGTCTAAATTTCTTACTTGTACATGTAATTTAGGTCACCTAATTCTGCATTTGGGAACTCATATTGTTATGTTATAATGTATCTGTTTTTGAGCACTTAAAAGAAGAAATAAGTACTGATTTAGTCCTTTTTTAATGCCTGGTATAGCTTGTTTCCTTTTCAACAATCTAGATAGATAAGATATCACTCAGGGGAGGTTAGTGCTGTTTATAGGAAACAAACTAAGGATTCTGCTCCTCAGCTATGGAAATCCACCATCACAGCTACCCAGCAGTCTGTATTTATAATCTTCTTTTTACAGTAAACAGTGAGTAGATTCTTCATATGAGCCATGTAGTGCCCTGTGGTGACTTAAGCTACTTCTCAGTTTTCCCTTCTTGCCCTCTTTCACAGGTCAGGGCAACTACACTTGCATTCTCCCTCCACAATCCACCTAGGGCACCCACTTAAAGATTACTGGATCTTAGCCATTACCTGTCTTGGGCAAAGACCCATGTCTCTCTGCCTCCTGACTTGGGTGGTAAGGCTGCAAGGCTTTCTGATTTACACTGATATTCCTAGCAAGCCAGACTGCCTAAATGGCCAGCATCTGCTCTTCGCTTTCTCTCCAAAGACTATGAAGAGAGCAATTGTCAGCCATTATAAATTACCACACAGTCCTTTATAAGTGAGCACATTTATTCTTAAGGTGAAAGCATTACAAAAAAACCACATTAAAAAAAATAAAAGAACCTACATGGATGCTAAAAAATTTACTAGAGATTACCCAACTCCAGCCTTGGGCTCTGCTAGGTGTCAGTCCCTCAAAACCTACAACTGGGTTTTCCCTGTGATTACAAGTTCATAACTGTCTTAGATTCAGAACAAGAACCAAGTCAGGCAGAGAAGCTGTTTCTTTATACAGCTTGGAGCCTTTAATCTTGGTCTTTGGTGACAGATAAACAGCAGACAAAGACCCTCTCCTCATAATGTAGCTTCAACGGGCTAGGTTTTTGCATAATTGAAGTTGGGTGATTTGCATTAACCTCTCCCTAGGGTATCCCAGGAAATCCACTTAACACTTATTGTCCCAAAAGTCCATTCTGCCTGCAGAATTTTCAGTATACTCCTTTGAACTCTGAGCCCTCACATCACATGTTCCCCCAAAGGTTATATTCAATCCAATTCCAGGAGCACACTAATAGGTAACCTTAATACACTTAAGGTTTTTTAGTAACATTGCAGGAAATTTCCATATCTGTAATACCCTCCATAAAGGGGAAAAGTTCGACAGTAACTTATAAAGTAAATTTTAAAAAATCTGGCATGGGTTCTCCATCAGCCACCCAAGCTCTCAAGTGAAAACTACCACACTAACAAAGGGCTGGTCTACACTATACAGTTAAGTCAACATAAGGCAGCTTATGTCGACTTAATTATGTCAGTGTCTACACAACAGCCTTCCTCCCACCGACATAAGGCCTGGTCTACACTGAGGGGGAAGGGGGAAATCGATCTAAGTTACGCAAATTCAGCTACATGAATAACATAGCTGGATTCAACGTACTTAGATCTACTTACCGTGGTGTCTTCACTGCGGTAAGTCGATGGCTCTTGACTCTGCCTGCGCCTCTTGCCCTGGTGAAGTACTGGAGTCGATGGGAGAGTGCTTGGCGGTCAACTTATCGCATCGAGACTAGACGCGATAAATCAACCCCTGCTGGATCAAATGCTGCCCCTTGGTCCAGCGGGTAATGTAGACAAGCCCTAAGAGCCCTACTTCACTGACATAATAACTCCACCTCCACGAGGTGTAAGGCTTATGTTGTGTAGTTAGGGCAACACTGCATCCCTTACATCAACAGGAGCCGTAAAATTGACAAGAAAGCCAGGCAGCTAGAGCCCAGCTCCCCTGGAGATCTGGGCGTCTGGACCCACCTCCCAGCTGGGAACTGTGGTGAGAAGCCCCAGCGGCTTCAGAAACCACTCCCCTGGGGCAGGAAGCCCCAGGCTGCTTCCTTCAGCTCCCAGAGGGAAATGGGGAGGGGAGAAGCCCCGGGTGGCTTCCCCTGCTCCCGACAGGAAATGGGGAGCAGAGGGGCGGGTCAGCACACCAGGAGCCTGCAAGCCTGTAGGACAGCTGGGCTCCTGGCAGGGAGCTGCCAGCGCAGCTGAGAGACTGGGCTTTCAGCTCCCCACACTGCCTGTTAGGGGGCTTATTCCTTCGCCCTCTCACTTCCCTGGTCCTTCTCACATGAACAGAGAGAAGCAATACCCGAAGTCCAAAGGCGCAAACAATTTGATGTTTATTGGGGTGAACTTCCAGCAAGCATAATTCCAGTTTCCTTCCTTAGTGTCCCCCTTCCCAGCTCTGACACTACAGAGCCTTGCCTGTGTCCCTGTTTCTGTTCCCATCCCCTGTTCCCATTTCCCCCTTTAGCAAAAGATGATCCCAATTCCCCCATCCCCAGTCCCTGTTTCCAACCCCCCACCCCTACTTCACTTCCTGATTGACTGCAGACTATACAGTAAAACCTGAGTTTTGCTTAGCTATACCTTAACCAATCATTTTACTGAACTTTAACTAACCAATCCTAACATACTGTAACATGGTTATTTAACCAATTATATTCCACCACCTTAATTGGTTTACACCCAACAAAATTAATTATACAGCAGACAGAAATAATCACAGAACATGACAGAGACCATGCAAATAAACATACAAAACAATACAGAAGAGAATTTTACAACTGCATCTATACAGACATAAGGGTTTTCCAGCTGTGTCTATTGATAAATGAGTTCTTGCCAGACAGGATGCGATGAAACTAAGTTTCCTTTTACAGGCTCTTCCCTTTCTCATGAGGTGATAGGAATATCAGGACAGGATTGTATTCCTAACAGCCCAATAGCACCTTATTTCAATGTGACTAGTTTGGAATGTGACTAGTTTGGAATGACCATACACTTCCCAGCTTATGGCTGCCTTTGCTGCTTAGCCGAAGAACCAGGCCTCAGACTGTCACAGTAAAAGAAGACCATTACACAGACAGACAGTGATTTTTGATTCTTTCTTTTATACCTCTGTAACTAGCTAAGTGATAAGAATACACCTAAATTATTAAAGTGTAGGCCTTTGCAGACAGGCCTGAATATCTATATTCTAACACTGCCCTTCTTAGGTCGGTGGAAGCGCTCATGGTGAGGACATGCACCGCTGACCCTAAAAGGGTAGTGTGGTCATGCACAACTACAGTAATTACTGCGGTGGCTGTATGCTGACTTAATACAGGTCGACTTACATTTCTGGTATAGACATTCCCAAAGCCCTTGAACATCTGTGCCAAGTGTTAAAAGTGGTACTTTGAATACAGATTCTGTGCTTCCCTACATATATTTCCTGTAGTCATCCTGTCCATGTATTTCTTTTATATTCAGAGGCTTTGCTTCCTTAATTATGATGAATTAGTGATTTCAGTCTATTGCTTCTGTACTGTGTCAGCCATTCTTCAGTTACACTGCACTAGATCTGTTCAGGTTTGCTAATGTACTTTCTAGCTCCTTGTTCATTTTAAGACTCAGGACTGTTGCAATACACTGTTAACATCTAGTAATCCAGTAGCACATTTTAGTAATCTCTAATTCTTTGGGAGACTTTAAGAAATATAGATCCTTCAGCCCACCACTTCAAGCTATAACTATCACTTACTTGGCAAAAATAACTGGTCAGTATGTACCTTTAATGGTTATCTGTACTGAGAAATTGATTGGTCAAAAAACTGTAACACGTCAACTGGCTGGAATAAAAGACCATAGGTCTGGCTCTGGTGGTTCTGGTATTGAGCCCAAAAGGGAAACACTTATTTGTAGGTTGCCAGTTGTGCTGTAGTCCCATAATGCTCCTAGACTGGTACCAAGCAGTATCTACTGTAGACTCTTGCTACCAGTGTGATCTGACAGGGTCCTACACATCTGTCCCACCCTCCAAATAGCTGATAACTTGAGTTTTAGAGTGGACTGACTACAGATTTCCTGGCGTGGGAAGGGGGAGGCAGTTGTTCTTCTTCCTCACTTTATCTGTGATGCCAGTTTCCGCCCATGTCTTCTCCTTTGTCTAGGATACCCTGGTGCTTCACCATGACATATTTATTTTCTTTCAAATGTTTCTGTACAACATGTTAAATAATATTACTTGAATTTTGTAGATTTTCATAATGTATTGGAACTCTTCAGTATGCAATTGTGCATGAAAACATTTGTGTATCTTTCTAGACTTTATAACACAGTTTAAACTAATGCAAGTATTGACAAACATCATTTTGCATATGTTGGGTCTGATGGCATGAAGAGTGTTTATTACAACTGTGGTATGCCTCAGTTTAAAGAACATTTAACACTCAAACCTCAGCCATAGCACATCACATAGGATCCCATCCAAGTAACATACACTTGCTGAGTCATATTCACTTGGTGGAAGTTAGAATTTAGTCTGACCAAGGTCATAAGTTTTCAGATTCTGAAACCTACATTTATGTTGACAGGGGAAGCTTCCGCCTTGATTGGAGAGACCATATCAGCTGTTTTTACACTAGTGAGAACTAGGACACTGCAGAAAGTTTACAGTTCAGTGCCTGGGAGATAAAGAAAAATTGGCCTGTACTAGCTAAGCTTAGAAACCAGTCTTTTAAAGAGGAGAGTGGCAGTCCAGATTTTAAAAATCAAAAGCTAATCATTGTGAGAGATAGGATGGAGATCTTCCGGATATGACGGTGGCATTACATTTTCCCTACCTTTCTGATTATTGTACTATTTAACATACTTGTCATGGAAAGAGAATTTCCAAAGATTTAAAATAAGCTTCTCTATAGGTGGCCCTTAGGAGTGGCCAAATCATTCTGATACAATTAATTATTCTTGAGAGAGACAAAATTCTTATTGTTCATGTGACTTTGTGTTGGGTTGTAACCTAGAGACAAAAAATTAATCAATACACTTTAGGTAAAAACTTACTTACTGTGATAACATATTTTTAAAAAGTCACGACCAATTACAAATCAAACTACAGGATCCTGGAAAACCTGTTCTAAGGAAATATATGCTACAACTGGCACCTAAGCCTCTGATGTTGCATTTTGAAGAAGAATAAACTTTGGAAACAAGCTTCCTGTTGTAGTGAAGTGTGCAGGAATGTGAAGAAGTAGATTTTAGTAGTCCCTTAAGAGAAGTTAAAGTTGATTTGTACTATGACCCGGGCTATTAAAATATTAACATATACCCCTCTCTGGTCTTATCAGACTTCAAACCAGACTTATATTGATTTAGAAATGGCACAAAGTAATAATTTTAAAACTCTTTATATTGTGGTATAACTCTAGTAAGACTTGTATACATATAATGAAGTGGAGAATGGATCTATGAGGTGTCTTTGCATATGTATTTTTAATGTATGTCAGCATTGTATCAGTAAGCTACTGCATGTATTCAGTTGAATATATTGGTGTCTGCCTCATACCTCACTATCTGTGCCTCATACCTCACTCTGTTGAGTGTAAAAATATAGTTGTATTTTTACAGAGAGAGAGAGTAGTGAAAGGTTGGAGATAACTGTTAGTATATCTGAGCCGCTTGTTCTTGTTTTGAGAAAAAGATCAAATGAGAAAATTAAAGAGGTCTAAAGTGGTGAACCAAGACTTAAAATTTTACTTAATACCTTTTTTTAGGACCCACTTTGAGAAAGGGGGCATTTAGAAGTCATTGTATTGATGGCAAAAGACAACAGAATATTTTAATATACCACTATATAATCTATTAAGTAGTCTGTTAGCCAGATGAAGTTCTTTCTCAGAGCTCTCTGAAGCACAGCAAGTTCCACTAGCTATCAAACCAGGTCCTTAACCTTCTAACCTTGTCCTGAAAAGAGACCAGTAAGGATCAGTCCATGATAAGGCTTAGTTTATTTTTTGCTCTCATCTCAAAAGTAGGATTAAGGGTTTGGCTGGTTATGAGTAAATACTGGAATTAATTTGTTAATAGTCAGACAGGCCTTTGAGGATATAAAACACTAAATAAATATTTTTCGTATTACTGAGGAGATGAAAATCCACACTAGTCATTTTGATTCTTGAGAGAGAGGTACATTTTAACTATAACAGCAACTTAGTCTATTGAAATCAAGGACTCATAAGAATAAATCCACCTAGCCAGATTATTATAAAGATAAGGCAGTCATCCAAATACTCTTTGTTTGATCAAAGCAGGATTTCAACTATCAATCACCTTGACAATAATCGTCTCACATGCACTTTGAAGCATCTTAGAGACCTTATTTCGAAAGTCACTGGCTTCTTACCTGGAGTGGATAAATCTTTCATTTGATACTATAGCCTATTTGTGTTAGAAAGAACTATATAACAATGAATGTCTTAATACACTTGTTATTATGGTTCACCAGCACGTTGTTGTTGAGATTAAAATCTTTATTTAAACTCATGTTTTATGTAAGGGAGAATTTAAAAGCACAGAATTTGCTCATTTGTTTGGGTCATAGGAACCTTGGAAAATTGAGCACACTTGGGCTACTATAATGATTTGACTACATGAATATAGAAACAACAGATATTAGCTACCAATATCCATATGATTTTGTGAGTAAATTGCAAAAACATAGGTCTCTCTCTACCTCTTGAAAGTAAGCAAAAGCTCCCTTAGAATCAGCGACCACAGGCAAGGCAATTACAAATTGATAAACCTGTTAGCAGGTCTGCCATACTCACTCCACTATGAGCAATGACTAGAATATAAAAATATGAATAAATTATGTGGGTTTTTGCCGTACTATTATTTTATTCCCTGTTTAGCTCTTTCATATACATGTTAATTTTGACATGCCATGACAAAAATCTGCCAAAAAATTTAGCTATTGATGCTTGAGTTTTCTTCTGTAATCTACAGAATTCTACAGCTCATTCTTTGTAGATTGTGACATAAAGCTAGTAAGCCACTAGTAACTTTTCATATTTTTCAGATGTTATAATGGCAGTTGAAACATTATGGTTCTCCAGATACATCAGTAATAACTTAGTATCAAATATGCTTAAACATTTATGCAAATAAAAATGGCGTAATATCAGACATCAAAGTGAGAGACCCACGTTCATTATAAACTTCCGCTGACTTGTAACTGGCAAGGTATTGCAAGGATACCTTCTGCGTTGTTAGAGGTAAAATCAGGCCCTGCCACTACAGCACTCCATGCCATGTGAAATATGCAGCAGTAAAATCAACTGCTTGCTCAACCTTCAGGTAGTAAACAACTGCCATCTACTGATTAGACATTTATATAACTAAATTAGAACGGAGTGAATAATTTATTACGTTAATTTTACCTATTTCCCCTTTGGGGATTTATCCAGAAGCAGCTTTTTCTCAATTTATTGTTGTTTGAAATTATTTGCCCAATAAATCTTAGGTTAGACTGTGCACAAAGGAAAACAGTGTGGCATTGAATATAGGAAACACTATGTTAGGTAATTTTTAGTGGATTTCAAAATGTACTTGTTTTTCCCTCAAATATAAAAAGGGACGTTTATTCTAAAAAAAAGAATGAGGAGGCTTAGTTTGTTACTGAATAAGCAATTTTAATTGTGTTTTTATTATTACTGTCTCTGGGTATAAATGTATACTTCCTTTGAAACGTTATAGGATCCAGCACAGTCTTCTGGTTTTCATCCTTCAGGGTCTGTTGTTGCAATAGGAACACTAACTGGAAGGTAAGAAGAACAAAAGCGCGAGTATCAATCAACAGTGGGTATCTGTCCATCTCACCAAATCAAAGTTGATATTCTTGTTTCTCCAATGAATAGGGCCAAATTCTGCCCTCTGATGCCTATGCTCACCTCCTGTTGACTTCAGCAGGAGCTGAAGGTATTGGTGGTGGTGTTTATTATTATTGTATTGCTATAGCACCTAACAACCTTAGTTCAGGACTCCATTGTGTTTGACACCATACAAACACAGATCAAGAAAGATTATCTCTTCCCCAGAGAGCTTACAATCTAAGTATAAGACATGAGGCAGCAGATAGATTCAGTCAGATGGATGCAGGAGTACAGGAAACAATGAGGCAGCACTGGTAGGCATGAAAAGCAGTGGTGGCAGTGCACCAGCAGCCTAGCCTTTCTCAGGGGCTTGATGTTGATGTTGTTGTTGTAGACATAACAGCTAATGAGAGTTTTAAGGAGGGTTCTGAAGGATGTATATGGGGAGCTTCTCCTCTAAAATGTGAGGGAGAGCACAGGAGAAGACAAAAGGTGTTTGCTTGAAAATTTAACATATCGTTTTATTATCTTTACCATAGTAATGTCCAGAACCCCCAACCAAATTTTGGTCAAAGCCCCATTGTGCTAGACACTGTACAAGCACATAGATAGTAAAGAGACAGTTTCTGCCAGGAGAGCTTAAAACTGAAATAGATGAGAGAGATAAGAAGTACTACCTCCATTGTACATAGGGAACAGTGGCTCAAAATCGCATAGGGAATCAGTGGTGGAGCTTTGATTTGAACCCTGAACTCTAAAGTGCCTTAACCCTCCTTTCCTTCAAGGGTACCTGAGGGCAGAATTTTGTTCCTAATATTTAAAATATTTGCACTTCATTCTAAAATACCTTTTTAATTGATGACGTGGTTTTAATAAGTATTGAAGCAAAATTTATTTGGTTCTATGTTTCCCTTAATATCTAAGTTAAAAGTAAGATGCTTTGGGAGCAGTCTTTATTTTTGATACTTAATAAACTTAAATCAGCATTAAAATGCAGCTTTTCAAACAATGTATAACAAAGCCCCAATCCATCTCATAGGAGATTTATTATGATCTAATTTTTATTTATCTAATACGTAGTGGGCCTGATTCTCAGAAACACTAAGCCACCTTCTGTGGCCTTTAAAGTAGATATAAATGTAATTAAAATATATTTAATTAAATTAAATGTCCGAACACTGTAAAAGGGCCTTAAAGAATGTGGTCCAATATACACAAGACACACACAAGTATACATCAATCATACTTGCATATAATCAGTGACAATTTGTAAAATGATAATAAAATCTGAATGTAGACATCTGGCTCAATATTTGATTGATATTCTGTTTATCTGCTGTTGAAAATGTTACTTTCAGTTGGCTAGAAGTAACGCAGACAATGTCCCCTTCCTATTCTTTTCCTTTTAGTGCAAAACATATGGAAGACTGCTATTTTGACATAATGAATGCTTGATTAAAGCTGCTGTAGATTTGCATTCCTTACTGAGCAATTTATTGGCCTTTTTCTGTGTTTACAACAGGTGGTTTGTGTTTGACACAGAAACAAAAGATTTGGTCACTGTACACACAGATGGAAATGAACAGCTGTCTGTAATGCGTTATTCACCAGGTTTGACACACTCTACTTACTGGTTAAAAAAAGAAGTGATTGTATGCAATATAAAGTTTATTTTTTAAATTCCCCACATATATTTAAATTGGGAATAGATACATGAGTTGAAATCCTACCTCCATTGAGTCAATGGAGCCAGGATTTTACCCAGAGGCTTTAACTCTAATTTCCTGTTGTTTGCCCCTTCAGATTTTGATGTTTAGCAGAAATCAGCTCTCTTGCTTAGATGTGCATGTAGTACCATGTTCAGGTTGGCTTTTTTCTCAGTTTCCTTATGAGGTTTAACTTCAGTATTTGCTATATAAAGCTGCTGTTTCATTTGCAGTGAATTTTCCTCCGGGGCAGATTGGCAGAGGCCCTGGAGGTTTTTCGCCTTCCTCTGCAGCGTGGGGCATGGGTCACTTGCTGGTGGATTCTCTGCAGCTTGAGGTCTTCAAACCACAATTTGAAGACTTCAATAACTCGGACATAGGTTAGGGGTTTGTTATAGAAGTGGATGGGTAGGGTTCTGTGGCCTGCTTTGTGCAGAAGGTCAGACTAGATGATCATATTGGTCCCTTCTGACCCTAAAGTCTATGACTCTATATTCTATCAAACAATGAGAAGAAGGAAATTCTGGGTTTTTTACTTTATTAATAAAAGTTTTAAGAACAATTCCCATTGTCCATGACACACTAGAACTTCACAGATTAGTTTAATTATTTCTTGCGGATATAATTATAATTCACTTTTTTATAGATGGAAACTTCTTGGCAATAGGTTCCCATGACAACAGTATCTATATATATGGTGTTAATGAAAATGGGAGAAAATATAGTAGAATTGGCAAATGTTCAGTAAGTGACTTCCTTACTACTTATTTACTAATAACAAATAAGCATGTATACTTTATAGTACATATTATGCTATGTTAGTGGAATTAATACAATACACTTTTCTTCGTAGGGTCATTCCAGCTTCATTACTCACTTGGACTGGTCTGTTAATTCACAGTACCTTGTGTCCAATTCAGGGGACTATGAAATCTTATACTGTGAGTAACAAATAGTTTTCTGTGCTTTGTGCAGAGTTGATTCTAGGATACCTAATGACTTTTTAATTAAGATAAGAACATATAATCGCTAGGCTGGAACATATATTTTAATTAGTTGCTACTTTTTAGCTTAAATCAACTCTTGTGCAGCTTAAAAACTGAAAATGTCATCATTTGTTTCTCTTTCTGTAGGGATCCCCTCTTCTTGTAAACAAGTAGTGAGTGTTGACACTACTAGAGATGTAGAATGGGTTACATACACCTGTACTTTAGGATTCCATGTTTTTGGTAAGTTTTTTTTTTTCCTCTCTCTCACAAACTTATGATTCTTTGCTTTTCCAATTAGCTAACATTCAGACTGTCATCTTTACTTGAAACATTACTATTCAGATTTCAAAGAGCAAATATAAAACTTCTATTGCACAATTTTTATCACTATCTGTCCTCTTATTTTGATCCAGGAGACCTCTGATTTAATATTCTTGGTAGCTTCAGATAAAATTATTAATTTCAACACAAGTGAAAACCAATCACAAGCTACCTGCAATGAGAAATTACAATTGTTTTTAGAAAGCATGTATTACAATTAGAGAATTTTCATTTATGTATTTGTATTCCTTCAGCACTAAAGACCCTATTCAGGATCAAGTTCCATTGAGCTAAGGGCTGTACAAACAGTGTACAATCCAGTCCCATTGTACACGGTTCTGTTCAAACAGTGACAGTCCCTGCCCCAAAGAGCAGGGAGTGTAAATTGAGATATTCATAAGAAGTGAGTGAAATGAACAAAAAGAAAGAGAAAGGAAAAGGAGGACAAATTCAATAAAAATAAGATGTTCCAGTTCCAGATGGTTTTGGTTTCTTTCATTGATTTGGGGGTTGTAATATTTTTTTTACATATAAACAAAATAATCCCCTGTGATCAACCATCACTAGTGGTTGACTGCTTTCTTGTAGGCCTCAAAGCACAGGTTTGTTGTTTTGAGGAGGGATTTGAAGGAGAAGAAGGTACTTGCCTTACAGATTAATTCAGGGAGGGCATTCTGTGTATAAGGGGCAGCGCGGAAGAAGTCATTGAGACGATCGTGGGAGAATTCGATAAATGAAGACTGTTATCATTGGAGCTGAGGAAGTGGTAGAATAACACAGTAAGAGACAAGTGTGTACAAACAGGAGGGGTAAAGTGGTGAAGGGTCTTAAAAGGTGAGGACAAGATACTGAACTTGGTATGATGAAGCAGGAAACCAGTGCAAAGAATAAAAAAAAAAGTGATGTGGTCAGAGCAATAGGCAAGAAAGATTATCCTAGCAGCCATGTTTGGAGTGGAACAGAGGGGGTAACATGTTGGAGAGACCCAGAAAGGGGATTAGATTGCAGCCAAGGGCCTGAACTAGAGTTTTCCAATAGTGACAGAAAGAAAATGTTAAATTTTGGAAACATTATGGAAGAAGTGGCTAGGTTTAGATATGGATTTGACATGCAGGTCTAGAGAGAAGACAGAATCAAAGATTACTGGCTGCATATTACTCTGAGATGACAAAATTCTTCTCTCTGCATGGACAGCCTCTGCTGAATTGTTAATATATTTCAACTTCTTAGGGCTAGGCTTTGAGAGTCCCTGACACTTTTAATGTTTTAGGCCCAGATTTTTAAAGCTAGTTAGGTATTGCTGCGCTCAGCACTGCAACACTTAACTGATTTAGGAGCCTAAATTGCATTTTCAACTGTTGATGAAATGTAGACTAAGTGCCTAAATCCTTTTTGAAAATGAGATTGAAGCTCCTATACCAGTTAGGTGTTGCGATGCTGAGTGCAGCAATGGTTAAATAGCTTTAAAAATCTGATCCTCGGTGCTTAGCTTCAAAGGCTCTGAAATGATGCATATTTTAAAATGAGGATTCTCTAGTGTAAGTAATAGTTTGTATGTATCACATTTGTAAAAAGCATCTGCTGTCTTTTTCATGTATCTAAAGAAATGATCACAGTGGTCCCATCCCTGCCCCCCTTAATTTCACTGGTTCCCAGTTCACTTCAGGATTCGATTCAAAACTGCCATCTTTGGTTTTTATACTGTAGTTCCTCCATTAACTCTATCCAGCCTGTCTTACAGACTCTCCTCCCCTGTCAGCTAGCTCTCTACCTTCATATAGTTTTGACTCTGTTGGTGCAAAAGCCTTCTCTCTGTCTGCGCTAGTATCTAGAACAGCTTTTCTCTACCTCTTAAACTTAGGCCTGCTCTACACTAAGGAGGGATCGATCTAAGATACGCAACTTCAGCTATGAGAATAGCGTAGCTGAAGTTGACGTATCTTAGATTGACTTACCTCCCGTCCTCACGGCACGAGATTGACAGCTGCGGCTCCCCATCAACTCCACTTCTGCCTCTCGCCCTGGTGGAGTTCCGGAGTTGAAGGGGAATGCATCTGGGGATCAATTTATCACATCTAGACGAGATGCAATAAATTGATCCCCGATAGACCGATCACTACCTGTCAATCCGGCAGGTAGTGTGGACATACCCTTAATTTCTTTAACCTGATTCATAATTTTATCCCAGAGGAAAGTATATTTATCTTTACTTTGCACATCTCTCTTTATTTATTTTTATACATCTGGATCATGCAAAGGAATATTCCTGCACAGAGTCCCATTAAAGTCAGTTGAATTTGAGGATTCAGTAGTTTCCTTTCTTATTATATTGTTTACAGTAATCCTTTAAACTGTTTTGGGGGAGTTTGTATAAAAGATGCTATATAGAATAAAATTATACCAGTGATTAAAAACATGAAACCACTTCCTTTCTGTATTTCTGAAGTCATTACAGATTTATAAGTGTAGGGGGAGGGGAGGAATTGCTCCTAACTCCAAACACTGAATGTCATAATAATTTAATACTCAACAAAACAAAAAAACACACCTGACTGCAACATTGGACTCTCTCAAATGATTAAACAACCTCTGTGCTGAATGGGGGAGTTGATCAAATCTAAAATACAAAAAACATTAAAAAACTTAAGCAGCAAATAGCTATACATAATGCTGTATAAAAAGAAAATTTAAGTTTCCATAATGTGTTTTATCATTTTTTTTACAGCACATGAAAGCATGCAGGGGCTTTACAGACCAAACACAAAAACTTCCCGTAAAGAGCTTACCATCTAATTTTAGAGGTGACACAATATGTGAGACCAACAAGCAGTAGGGGACTGGGATGAGGAAGAAGGGTTATCATAACAAAAGCATGTCATAATTCAGTTATAACAAGTTCATATGTTCTTGATCATTCATTAGTCACTTTATTGTTATTTTTAATGGTATAATTCTTGTAAACGCCACAAGTGGGGTTTTAGGATAGATTTGAGTGAGGAGAACCTGGTGGTTGTACCTTTTTAATAAGCCTCCTACCTACAAGAAGTCATTCATTATCTGTAAATTATGGAAAAGGGAAGGAGAAAAGCAGTAGTTTAAAATTGTACCTCCAGTTGTTGGCCCTTATGTACACATGTATTATGATATAATACCTGAAGGCTCACAGCTGAGGCGCAATTCAGCAAAACACTGCTTACACCCTCCTTGTTAAGCAAAGGACGTATGCATTGCTTCATTTGCATTCAGATTTTGGGTCTTCTGCACATTTTTAAAGTCAATTATTTGGTCTTCTGAGTCATGGCCTGAATCACTAGTAATTTTGAGGGATCTGGAGGTTGGTTGTTTTTAAACAAGTGGCCTCTTCATTAATGTCATGACAATAAAATGCAGCTAATATTTCTGTTCTGTATCTGTAGCAAAAATATTAAAGTAGTCACTACATGTTTTCAGGTGTATGGCCAGAAGGTTCAGATGGAACAGACATCAATGCTGTCTGTCGATCACATGAGAGAAAACTGCTGTCAACAGGGGATGATTTTGGCAAAGTACATCTCTTCTCTTATCCGTGTTCACAATTTAGGGTAAGTTATTTACTTCATTAGAGTACAATCTTACAAACATGGGAAATTTTATTCCTCTGCTGAGTGTCAAAAACCCCAAAATTAAATCAACAGGACTACTTATATGCGTAAGTGTGGATTTACATGTGTAAGTGTGGATTGGCACTTTAATATAAAAGTCTGCATTTTAAAATAGTCTGACTTCATTGATAGAAATAAGGTGACAATTTTATTTCATTGTCGTTTGAATGCTATACATAATTAAATATTTGTTATGGTAATGTATATTATTAATCTGCAGTAATAACATCCTGTATTGCTATTTTCCAGGCTCCAAGCCATGTGTATGGTGGACATAGTAGTCATGTAACTAATGTAGATTTTCTGTGTGAAGACACCCATCTCATCTCCACGGGTGGAAAAGATACAAGTATTATGCAGTGGCGAGTCATTTAGAGGAAACATCGGTGTGAACACACACAGTCATGAGATGACCATGCACAGAAGTTCTGTACAAACTGTATATTTAAAACTTAAACAGTACATTTTCAGTTTAGCCTGGTCACTGTGATTTTGTTTAAAAATTCTTACAGACCTCAGGAAAATTAAGCCCTGTGCTGGTTATCCTACTCAGCTTAGTGATACATTAAGTATCACTCCTAAAGAATAGCTATATTTTTTCTTTTGTTGTACAATATATGCACCATACAAGTTTAATATAAAAACGTGGCTTGAAAGTTTTCGATACAGTGATATCAGCAGAACTGGTGACTATCGTAACTGTTTTCTACAAACTCTAATAAAATGGTCACAAAAATGCCTTTTTCAGAAAACTGTATATACATGCTTAATTGTCTCACTGTCTACACTTTGTACTGTATATCTACCTATTTAGAAAAATCTATGGCAACGTTGAGATACCGAATTCTTTCTCATGGATGGTGATGAATTCATACTAAAGGAATAAACCTAGCTAGAAGACACACAATAATTAACATGTTAGATATGAAAATGTGAATGTTAGAATTCAGTAATTTGCATTTTCTTTGAGAATAAGAAATCTTTAAATTCCACCAGTGAGGAACTGTATTCTCTTTCAAATCAGCAGGTTATACTCCAGTTTAACTTGAATATCTCAAAAGGGTTTACAGATGTTTATCTAGTTCAGGTATTCCATATAAGCTTAAATTAACAACATCTTTTTTACTTGTATATGAACAACTTCTTATCAAAAACAAAAAGCAAAACTTGACCACATCCCCACTATTGGTTAATATATTTAACTAATATGTATATTAATCAGCATGATGCTCTATTGTACATGTATAAGATTTTCATTATAAATGGTAAGGCAATCTAGGCTTTACTTTTTTATGCTTATGGATATTGTATATTTGTATTTTAAGACCAATTAGACCAAGTCTAAAGATATCTTTTTAAATGTACGATAAACCTGCAGAGGGAAAAGGAAGTATTGGAAGCCTACAGGAAATATTAATGTGTAACTTCTGGCCCCTCTGTTTTGTGCATGGATGGATATTTATAGTATGACATAAGATTGTGTTTTGCAATGAAGTAATAGTGGAGGTGGTATAAAATGGTTAAGAAGGCCTTATCAATTTTGATTGTGAAACAGATTGAAATTTATTGTTTACCTTGAATGTATCTAAAGAATTTAAAAGAGTAGAGTAATAAGCAGACTTTGAAAAGTTAATATTAAAGTTTTGCTTGTAATGGACAGTAAACATTTTAATTCTCTGAACTCTAAAACACTGGTTGTTTGTTTAGAGTGGTTAAATGAAATGGTATCAATGAATTTTGAAACCTTTTTTATTACATCTCCAGCCTGCTATACTGAAAGTGCAGGACAATAATAAATCATGTATTAAAGTGCTTTGTTTTGATGTATCCTTCCTGTGTAGTTCAACACAAATTCATTTCTACATTAAAGCTTTACTGTGATCTGCTTTCATTTAATAAGATAAATTTTTTAATTCCAAACCACATGAGAAAGGATTGTTGGGGAATGAAATATGAATTTTTGTGTATGTAATTATTTGCATACCTATAGAGCAGGGATTAGCAACCTTTGGCATGCAGCTCGCCAGGGTAAGCAGGGCCGGGCTGGTTTGTTTACCTGCTGCATCTGCAGGTTCAGCTGATCGCGGCTCCCACTGGCTGTGGTTCCCCGTTCCAGGCCAATGGGGGCCGCAGGAGGCAGCGCAGGCCAAGGGATGTGGTGGCCGCTGCTTCCCGCCGCCCCCATTGGCCTGGGACAGTGAACCACAGCCACTGGGAGCCACGATTGGCTGAACCTGCGGATGTGGCAGGTAAACAAACTGGCCTGGCCCGCCAGAGTGCTTACCCTGGCGTGCCGTGTGCCAAAGGTTGCCGATCCCTGCTATAGAGGATGCTTTTGAAGATTTGACCAATAGTTTGTTCATATAGGGTGAAAGTCAAAAGGACCAGGATTTCAACCTACAAATTTATTTATTGATTCTAACTCTTTAGTACAACAAAACATTTCCCAGCTGACTTGGGCTTGCAGGGCTATTTAATTGTGAGGTGGGAGAGTCTGAGAGCTCGGGCTGCAGCCCGAGCTGGAATGTCTACACTACAATTAAATGGCTCTTTAGCCCGAGCTCTGCAAGAATCAGCTGGCTCAGGCCATACGCAGGTGTCTAACTGCAGTGTAGACATATCCTTAGAGTCCATTGAAAATCTCAGCTCTAGATTCAGTTTTCAGCAGAAGTGTTTGTTAGCCTGAAGCACTTAGGGCCTGATTTTCAGAAGAGCTCCCTCACATTTAGGCACTGTTAGAAGTAGCCACATTTTCGGTGGGAACTGTTGGGTGCTGAGCAATTTTGAAAATCTAGCCACTAATTTAGGTACCTAACTGAGAGCTGAACTTTTTTTGAAAATATGTCTCTTACAGGTTTATCTAGAATAAAATATATAGTCATTCCAGCAGAAAACAACCCCTATTGTTCTGTGGGGTTTAACTGTCAGGACTACACAAGCTGCATTGTTCCAGGTTTCAGACTGTTGGCTGAAGGAGTCCCCTCCAGACTGTTGGACATTATTGTTAGATGGCAGAGTTAAAATGTTGGATCCGTTTCCCAGCTGTGTTAGATTACTGTAATCTATCTGTCCTCCGCATTGCTCTCTCACTGCTCAGACATCTTAAACACGGACTTTCATTCTGGAAGTAACCTGAAGAGAGTGCACTGACACAAGAGCAATTTACTTGGCTGTTCGCTCAGTGTTTCCTTTTTTGTCAAGACAGATGTCAATGTTTTTAATAAGGGCTCCTTCCTTCCTTGTCCAGCCTCTCCTCCCGCTACAACATTCAGTGAAATCTTAATCCTGTATTTATGATGTCAGTGTGCTGCCATAGAAATGATTGTTATGTCACACATTCAAGCACTGTGGCCTCACTATGGTATCTAAAAAGAGCATAAGGTGTGCACTCAGAGACTCTGGCTGGGCCACAATCTGAGTAGCTGGAGAGAAGATGAGAGGAAGCTCAGTTTAAGCTACAAACTTGCTCTGGCATTCCCAGTTCATTTCCAGTTCCTGTTTAGCAAAGGATCTGGCCACATGCAATTTAACAGTCTGTACGTTCCAAACTCTCTGCAACCAAACAAACACAGCACCTCCTCTGTATCCAACACAGTCTTAGACTGGCTTCCGATTGGAAAACCTGTTTTTTCCCCATGTGATTAGCCACATCCCCAGCCAGGTTCATCTGTGCTTGACCTTCTAGCTGGGATTCTGAAAAGCACTGCTAGGATTTAATTTAAAAAAACAAACAAACCATGACTCTATTTGGCTCAGTTGATGACTCCTCCTTAGGAGACAGCAGAAATGCAGGCCCCAAATCATCTATATACCCCATCACAGAAATCCAGCCTTGTTCAAATGCACACTTTCATTTTTCTCTCCTGCTACAGTTCCTGCCCCCATCCCATCTTACTGCAGCACAGGTCTACTTGTGGGTCTGCACTGTGCTTAGTGTGTTGCCAACTCTTGCACTAGCCTGTAGGCCCCTTGTTTCTCATCAGTCAACTCTTCTGGACTATCATAAAAAGGCAAGGGAAGGACCTAGGCTATTGCCATGAGATAATACTACAGATATCAGTGAGGGTGCAGCTGCTGTTGGTGGTATAGCAAGCCCAGCATAAATCTGTGGTGATGGATGGGCCCAAACCCAATCCCCACATCTAAACACCATTGCATTTGGGGGAAGCTCGGATATGATGTATCTAAACTTTGTGGCTACTGTCATAAACTGATAGTTAAGGGTTAATGTCTCTTTTACCTGTAAAAGGTTAACACACAGTGAACCGGACACCTGACCAGAGGATCAGTCAGGAAACAAAATACTTTCAAATCTCGGTGGAGGGAAGCCTTTGTGTTTTTGGGTTTTGCTTTGTTCTCTCTGGGTCCTGGAAGGGACTAGACGTGCAACCACGTTTCTTGCCAATCTCCCTGCTACAGTCTCTTATATATTCAGAATAGTGAGTATTAAGTAGAACAGGCGGTTATAGTCTTTTGATTGTTTTCTGTATTTGCAAATGTGTAGTTTGCTGGAAGTATTTTAAATTGTATATTGCTGGGGGAGGCTTCTTTCTAGTGTCTGTAAGCTGAAAGACCCTGTAACTTCTACCATCTAAATTACAGAGATAACTTTTACTTTTTTTCTTTCTTTTTATTAAAAGTTTTGCTTTTTAAGACCTGTTTGATTTTTTCCCCTTGTAAGGCTCAAAGGAACTGATTCTGTACTCACTAGGGAATTGGTGGGGGAAAGGAGAGCGAGGAAGGCGGGGGGTGGGAAGGTAAATTTCCTCTTTGTTTTAGATTCACGAAGCTTGAATCTATATTGCCTCTGGGTGAGGGAGAAAGGGGTTTGAATCACAGTGATCTTCCAGGGTAACCCAGGGAGGGAAAGCCTAGGAGAGGCACTGGTGAGGGAAAGAGTTTACTTTCCTTGTGTTAAGATCCAGGGGGTCTGGGTCTTGGGGGTCCCCAGGGAAGGTTTTTGGGGGACCAGAGTGTATCAGGCACTCCAAGTCCTGATTGGTGGCAGCTATCAGATCTAAGCTGGTAATTAAGCTTAGGGGAATTCATGCTGGTACCCCAACTTTTGGACTCTAAGGTTCAGATTGGGGAAATATACCATGACATGTTGACGGCGGTGTGGATAAAGTAGGACCCAAAAAGCCAGTAAGATTATTATGTTTCCTTTTTCTCTCTGCTAGCTGTGTGTAAGCAGAAGAGAAGGTTTTTAAAACTACAGCCAGAAATTTTTTTTCCTTGCTCCTTTCTGGTTGTGCAGAGAGACTGCCTGAGGGCACACACATTAAGGTTTAACAGGGGTCTTTTGTTAAACAAAGCGGGCTTAAGTGGTCAGCAACAGACTCCAACAAAGCACTTCTGCAAATGAAAGGGTTTTTTTTTCTTTTTATTTTACCGAGAAAGGCACTGTTGCTAGGCAACCCTAAGAAGGCAACAAATAAGCAGCAGTTCAGGCAGTAAACACCAGAGGGCACCCCAACACAAGAAAGCAAGAACCATGACTACCAAGGACCTGAAACAGGAACTGGCAAGACTGGATGCAGAGGCACACCTCAGAGACTCCGACCACAAGCGAGACATGGAAAGAAAACAAAAAGAAATAGAAATAAGAGAAAAAGAGGTGGAGCTGAAAGAGAAGAAAAAATCAAAGAGGAAGCCTACAAAAGAGAACAAGCAGCCGAAGAGGAAGCCTACAAAAGAGAACAAGAAGCCAAAGACGCGGACCACAAAAGAAAAATAGAGCTCCAAAGGGAGGCACACCAGCAAGCCATGGAATTAGAACAGGCTAAGCAACAGAACACAGCCAATCCTAACAACACTTCGCCAGTTGTTGTTCCACATCCCAAAAAATTTCCCACCTACAAGGCAGGTGATGACATTGAAGTCTTCTTAGAAAATTTTGAAAGGACCTGCCATGGATACAGCATCTCTGAAAACCAGTACATGATAGAGCTAAGGCCACTGCTCAGTGGACCCTTAGCAGAGGTGGCAGCTGAAATGCCTAAGGAGAACATGAACGATTATAAACTTTTTCAAACCAAGGCATGCCTGTCTGCAGTTCAGAGCCCTAAAATGGAAACCAGATGTGTCATTCCCCCGACACGCCTACCACATTGCAAAGAATTATAAGGCCTGGATATCAGGAACAAAGGTTTAACAATATGGACGAGCTGCACCTCCTGATACAAATGGAGCAGTTCTTAGATGGTGTTCCTGAGGAAATAGAAAGGTACATCCTAGATGGGAAACCCAAAACGGTAACCGAGGCGGGGGAGATTGGAGCCAAATGGATGGAAGTGGCAGAAAAGAAAAAAGCTACTGTCAAGGGGAGTGAATACCTCAGGGGGCACACCAACAATAAACCCTACAACCGAGGGCAGCCCAAGACCCCTAAGGAAAAGCCACAGACGCCCTATTCTCCCACCTCACCAGTCTCCAGTAACCCACTTCGCCCAGTGACCAGTCAGCTGGGCGATGCTTTAAGTGTAATGAACTGGGACATATAAAGGCCACCTGCCCAAAGAACTCCAACTGAGTGTAGTTCATTACACCACCATCACACCAAAGATCCCCAGGCCCGGATGCCTCTCAAATACCCTTGGAGCGAAGGGAAATTTTGAGAGTGGGCGGAAAGAAGGTTACCGCGTGGAGAGACATGGGGGCACAAGTGTCAGCTATCCACTAATCCTTCGTCGACCCCAAATTCATCAACCCAAAGGCCCAAGTGACAATTTACCCCTTCATGTCACAAGCTGTAGACTTGCCTGCAGCTAAACTACCTGTCCAGTACAAAGGCTGGTCAGGAATGTGGACTTTTGCAGTCTATGACAATTATCCCATCCCCATGCTGCTGGGGGAAGACTTGGCCAACCAGATGAAGCGGGCCAATAGAGTGGGAATGGTTACACGTAGCCAAACCAGGCAAGCTTCCAGACCCATTCCTGTTCCTAAGCCGTCCACAGGGGCCCCATCTGTGTTACCAGAGACCCAGACAGAGGTAGTGGACCCAGATCCCATGCCAACAACTGAAACAGCCACAGTGCCTCCAGTCCCAGACCAGGAACTGGAAAAGCAACCAGCACCAGAACCGTTGCCAGCACTGACGCCAGCGCTTGCAAACCCATCTTCAACTCCAACGCCAGAGGGCACCAGCGAGCCTGAACTGGCAGAAGCAGCAGACAACCATACCCAAGAGGCTCAGCCAGAGCCTGGAATACCACCTGGTGCACCAACAGAGAGCGGTTCACCAGCAACGAAAACAACCCCATCACCTACATCGCTTCCAGAGGGACCAAGCCCAAGTCCACAGTCTAAGGAAGAACTGGTGTCTCCAGCTTCAAGGGAACAGTTCCAGACTGAGCAGGAAGCAGATGACAGCCTTCAGAAAGCTCGGGCGGCGGCACAGAGCACCCCACTGCCTCTCAGCTCTTCTAACCGATCCCGGTTTGTTATAGAACAAGGACTTTTATACAAGGAGACTCTTTCTGGTGGACACCAGGAAGACTGGCATCCACAAAACAGTTGGTGGTTCCAACTAAGTACCAGGGGAAGCTCTTAAGCTTAGCCCATGATCATCCCAGTGGCCATGCTGGGGTGCACAGAACCAAAGACAGGTTGGGGAAGTCCTTCCACTGGGAGGGAATGGGCAAGGACGTTGCCAAGTATGTCCGGTCTTGTGAGGTGTGCCAAAGAGTGGGAAAACCCCAAGACCAGATCAAGGCCCCTCTCCAGCCACTCCCCATAATTGAGGTCCCATTTCAGCGAGTAGCTGTGGATATTCTGGGTCCTTTCCCAAAAAAGACACCCAGCGGAAAGCAGTACATACTGACTTTAGTGGACTTTGCTGCTCCACTCTGCAATGAGCCAAGGCAAAATCCTGCACTTTATATCCTCCCTCAACTTTGGAGAAGTTGTAGAGTCCAATTTTCCCATTAAATAGACTGTCTTTTAGAAATAAATATATAAAAATGACTTGGAGAACTGCCACATTTTCCCAGCACATGTTGAGCCAACTCCTTGCTGTAAGGAGTTCTTCTGAGGAGGTACTTTAATGAAGTAATGTCCTACACACTTTAGCAAAATCCTTCAGAGGAAGTACATAAATCCAGATGATGGGAAAATCTGACATCTCTGAATAGCAGCAGACTTTATACAAGAGTATGAACCTAAGGAAAGCATGGAAGCTTCATGCTCACTGCTGGGATGCCCCTTGTGGCTCTCTCTGGGGATTAGTTCTGCCTGGTCTGATATACCACAGCTCCACTTGCTCACTAGGAGTCACAGTGCTTCCTCTTCTTGGCTTGACCCTCCAGCCAGGTCACTATACAGTGTCCCCTTCTGGGGTAGCCAAATTGTACCAACCAACCTGCCCATGTGCCATCTCAGGCAGTCTTCTGTAAGTCCTGGGCTGTGCCACTTTCCCAGTGGCTGGTAGGGAAACTCAAGTCCACCCTCTACTCCAGGTTCCAGCCCAGGGACTCTTGTCAGCAGCAGCCAAGGTCTACACAGTCTCAACACTCTAAGCTGTTTGCCATGGCTTCTTACTACTCTGCCTTCCACTGACTTTCTTCCCTGCAACTCCTCTGAATAAATCCTTTCTGGAGGGCTAGGATCCCAGGTCTTTTGCTCCCTTCCAGTTTCCTTCTACCCACCTCTCTGTGCTCAGAGAGTGACTGCAGACTCTCTGCCTACAGCCTCCTTCTTCAGTTTTGTGATGTAGCAGACTTGCTCAGCCTATGACCACCACACATTGTATCTTGTATCTTTGTCATGACTTAGAGTTTCACACCTTCCCTAGTATTCTTAAAGAAATGCAGAAGAGCTTCTTTTTTTTTTTAAATTGGGCCCCATTTTCCTTGTATTCTTGATAGACGTTGCAAAGAAAATTTTGTTACTCTAAGTTTTCTATATAAACATCTCTTTTCACAGGTATAGCCTTTGAGATCCCAAAGGATATGATTTATCATTTTCTGGACCTTAAATGTTAGACATAATCCATCTTTGTGCATGTTAATTAGAACTACATTACTATTTAATCCACAGTGCCGTTAGAATTTGAAATAGTAATTTCACTCTTCCTCTCAGGGCCTTGGATTACATCAGCATTGTCAATTGTAGGGCATACTTAGCCCCCAGCTGCTCTATCTCGCTGGCTTTATACAAGCCACTCCTGCTCCTGCTCAGCTGTGCTTTGTCTTCAGTTAGTGCTTATCATTCAAGCCTGACTCTCCCCCAGGCCCAGGTGCAGCCTATAAGATCGATTGGACTGTTCTGAGTCACCTTAGCCTCTTTAGGGGTTGTGTGGGGTGAATGCCCTATCATGTTTCAGAAGAAAATTATGAGAAGATGGACAAATCTAGCAAAAAATTTCTTACATCCAGTTGTCTCTCTGATGGGAACAGTTCAGTGACTGCCATCCAGCTATTGATGTGACATCTCAGGCAATGGAGGGTTTGCCCAGAAGGACTGCATGCAGTTTTTCACTGACAGTACCGTTCCAGAGAAGTAGCAGGTGAATGGCTAACACTGCAGTCTAAGGATAGAGAGCAGTGGTGGAAGGGGTCGCTGGTACTTTGCACCTTATGAGAGAAGATTCCATCCCATCCACAGGGCTTCTAAGGAAAACCCTGCCCCAAGCCCTTTCATGTAGACTAGGCCCAAAATACAAGATTGAATCCCTTGAAAAAGGTATTTGGCATGTGGTGGATCCAGGTGAAGACAGCTGAGGGGTGGTGTCATTATGATCAAATGCTAGGGCCACTGCAGTCAATGGAGCAGCTTTGTGATTTCTAGTAGGGCTAGGATTTGACTTGTAATGCAAGATGCTAATTTGTAGGCTACAGCCTGAGAAGGCTAAAAGGTAGGTTCTGCATTTATGACAATATGTGAAATGCCCTCTCCCTTGTTTTTTTTAATATAAGAATATATAATTCGCAAAATATTTGGCCATTGTGCTCAGATAACTCTGCACTTTTATATCACCTTTCATCCTAGTGTCTCAAATCATGTTACAAACACTTAAGCCTCACATCACCTTAGAGAGGTTGGTATTATACACATTTTACAACTGGGGAAACTGAGGCACCGAGCAGTTGCAATGTACCTGAGGTTACTATCAAATAAGAGCTAGGATTAGAAGCCGGGAATCCTGACACCCAATCATTGACTCTAACCAATGGCCTACAGCCACTACTCATGTGCAACTGTATGTGAATAGATGTATCATAACTATGGCAGGCATCTTTTGTAGTATCTTCTATTTCTAAAGAGCCATGGTGATTCTGTATTGTGCAGCTGAGGCCTAAAATGTCTGAATATATGTTGCAGCCTTACATCAGATTTTCTTGCCTACTCTGTTTTTAGATCTTAAGCATATTTACATATGTTCTGATCCCCGCTCCCCTTCCCTCCTGCCCATTTGACACTGTAATTTGTCATCATGGCTTTATTATTTAAAATAAAATCATTTCTTAAAACTAATCAACATTCTTACTTTTATTCATAGTTCAGGTGCAATTAAAATTGCCATGAAACTCCATAGGTTAATAAGAGAACAATGGCAATGTGCCATATGGCATATGGGCTGGTTAGTGACCCATGCTTTGAAGGGTTCCTCACAGATAAGCCAAAGAAAATGGGTTTTATTTTTTCTCATTGTTTCTAGATAAGCTTACCTCCCAGTAACCCCATGAGAGGTGATTTGGATGAGTTTATGAAGGTGAGTGTAACTGATGGCACACCTCGAGTCTCATGCCTGCTTCCTGACACTCTTCTGTTCCTTCATGCAAGTAAACATGACTCTTGGACTCTCTGGACCAGATATATGTAAACAATTGAGAGACGATAATTCTCACTTTCCAAGTATTACTAAATAAAGTTTCACATTTATGAAAAATGTGTGTGAACATGAAGTTTACTTTGGAGCAAATAAATAGGACTATTGGCCATTTCTAATGGTTTCCTATTTATTAAAAAACTGGTCCACAGGCCCTTAACTCATACTAGCTATGTGTTCATAGGGTGCCTTATTAACCTCTGAGCATCTGAACGAAAACTGAAAATAGCAATTACCAGAAATGAGTGCATAAAAGCTTCAGAACCAGTATAAAATGTATACAGCATTCTGATAATGTATTATTTCTATATCACTTAAGGTGTGTTAAGTGTGTATATGTAGTACTGCTTGTATGTATAGATTGCTGTTTGTTCTGTGGGAGCATATGCTGTGCTCGGTATCCTCCTATGGACTTGTTTATGGATAGTGTGTGTGTTGTGCCTGTATGTATACTGTGTTGTACGCATGTCTGTGCATGTGCTCTTCGGGCACTGTGTTCTCTGCATTATGTGGGAGGTGCACAAACACTATGTACGCCTGTGTGCACGTGTGCTCTGTGCGCGATATCTGTATATGTGTGCACTGCGTGTGTGTCTGGGTTGGCTGGTGGTGCATTCAGTGGGCTGGCTGCCGTGGGAAAAGCCCAGCTCCCAGCAGCAGCAGGAGCGGGCTGGCTGCAGGCTGGCGGAAGTCTTTGTCAGCAGCAGTGGGCAGCACAGCTCCGCTGGCTTTGTGTTGTGTTTCCTCTCACACGCGCCCAGGGAGCGGGGAAGATGGCAGGGCCCCGGGAACAGCTGTCAGCTGCCGAGGACCAGCTCCACAGCTAGCGCCATTGACGCTGGAAGATGCGATTGCAGGGGCCGCGGGGTGAGAGCAGGAGCCCAGCGAGGCGAGTGAGCCCCGGAGCAGCAGGGAGCCCCAGCCCCGCTTCGTGCAGCAGATGCAGCAGCCTCCGCGCTTCCCTGGCGTGCACCGCGTTCGGGGGGGTCCGACATTAATCACCCGGCCGCAGCTCGCCGAGCCGGACGCACAGACCAACTTCCCCGCGGACGGACAGCGCGAGTCCCCTGACCTGCAGGGAAGATGAGGTGAGTGGGGCCGGGGGGAGGCGACGGATCCCCCACACCCCGCCCAGCGGGACCCAGCAGCAGCGGGCTGGCTTGGGAGGCAGCTCGGGGGCGGCCGATCCCATCTGACGGCCGATCCTCCCTCGCACGGGCGGCCGGGGGGGAGAACCCGTGCCCCCAGCTGCAGCCCCGCCTCTGCCCGGCGGTGTGGCTGCGCAGGTAGCTCCAGGCGTGTGTTTCCCGGGGGCCGCGTGTCCCCGGCCCCACGCCCCGCTGCCCTGGCTGGGTTGCGCGCGTATCCCCGGGAGCTCGCCTGGGCTCGGCCCCCTGCGCCGCCCTTCGCCTTGCCCGGGCACGCCGGGCTGCGAGCTCCGTTCCCCGCCCCCGGACACGCACCTGGCTCGCTGCGCGGCGGCGGGGGAGGGGACCCCCAGGGCAGCGGGGAGGCTGTCGGCTCAGGGGTGGGGGCGGACGTGCTGCCGGGTCCACGCGGCTCAGTCATTCGCCTGTGATGTGTGAAAGCGGCTGACTAGCCAGGTTGCAGAGGCTCCCGGCGAAGTCTGGCCGGGGTGGAGGCTGGATCTGTGGGGGGCGATTGGAGCAGGGCAAGAGTAATGGGGATCCTCACTGCCAGACTCCCCCTCCCCAGGGTAACACCGTTGCTCTCACTGCACTTATTTGGCTCAGTGTTTGTGTAGGGGGAGGGGACCCCTTGAGGCCCCCCCATCCCCCCGCCGAGTTTGGGGGGGATTTACAGTGGGCGACTGTTTTTGTCAGTTTGTTAGCTGTCTCTCAGGGGCTGGGGTAACTTGATGCCCTTTGGGGGAAGCGGGGGGATTTCCTGCACAGGGGGAGGAGGTTAAGCAGCGCTGCGCCTCCTTGTCCTTCCCCGATGGATAATACTAGTGGGTGGTGACATCTTTGGCATGTTTGACTGCCCTTACTTGAAATCCGTAGGACAGATTATGTCAGTGCTTATAAACGGCTGCAGGCGGGTTTGAAAATAGTGCAGCAGCACAGAGCCGGGAATCTCCAACGCCGATGTTGTTTGGGTAGCACGCTCCAGCTTCTGCCGAGTCTCATCTTCCCTTATCCTCTGGGCTGCTGGCCAGCATGTAAGGTTAATGTAAAAGAGCTTCAGGGGAGCAGAGAAAGTGTACCCTTGGACGATTCCAGTGTAGATCCTTCCTGATCATTCAAAGACCTTCCTCTAGCAGTGGGAGCTGGCTAGATTGCTGTAGGTTTTTCCAGGGCAGTTTTCTAGCATGACTCAGGAGCAGAGAACATAGATTTCATGTAATCAGAACAGAGCTGTGAGGAAGAGGTCATCTGTTTCTAGACCATAATTCCTCCTTCCCCCCCCTAAGCAGTGCAGGAGTTCAGTCTCATTGTAAATGTCTCAAAGCAATGTGGCTTCCAGTGTTTCCCCATCCCACAGTATAATACTATTGATTCCTTCTGCTTCATCATCTCCTCTGTTTAATAAAGCACTCTGGCTTGCCTGAGGAATGGCAGTCACAATCAAAGACCAAATTGTCTTCTGTTCTGTGTCTTTGGACAATTGAATTTTTTTTTAAACTTTCCCCATAGGGCACTCATATGCAGCTATATCATGCTTCAAATAGTCTCTTAAAAACTATTTTTTTTTCTTTGGGGAGAAATTAGCTTTGCTTTCTTACGTGGGTAATTTTGATTTTGTATTTTTAAAGGTGTCCATTGTTGGTTCTTCTGGGTAGAATCCTATTTTAATACATACCATGGAGATTAGTATAAATACTGAATTGGTTAAATCCGATATCTATCTATCTATAATTTACTGGCAGGTTCTATCTAAATATTCTTCCCTCCTCAGAAGGGAAAGAAAACCCACTTAAAATATCTTTAAGTATAAAATTCTCCTCCTAATAAAAGTAGATTGTATTACTCCAGGAGATCCTGGCAGACTGTGCTATCATTTAATAAAAACCTTCAAGAATTTTTCTATAGATGTTTTTATTTATATTGCTTTTCATTGGTGAATAGATTTCTTTTCAGTGCAAATAAAGGTAATGTTTCTCAGTTTGGAGTAAAAACTTGACTATATATTTTAATTTTTCCTTTGTGTCCTCAGTTTTGTCTCATTCTAAAGAGATGAGCTGGAACATAATATGTGAATAGTGAGCATGCATATATCATGGCTTACCTGTTGTAATTTGTTTTCTCACTGTCTGATACAAGTGCTTTGAAATCCACCAAAGATAGATGCAATATAAGTGCGAAGTATTACTACTTGTTTAGTACTTAAATGTGCAGAAATATTACCTCCCACTCCATAATGAATATTACTAGTTTTTTAATAGCAGATCTTATTTATTTTTGCAAGCATCATGCAGTTCTATCATTTTACAGAAATATATCTATAAACATACTCTTTTCATGTTCTGGCAATCTTCCTATAGTTTCCTCCCTATTTGTTAATCTTCAGTATGGCTTATAAAACACCTCCTTGTGTTTGAGAGGCAGCCACAATAGAAATACATGGAGCCGGCCATAGTATTTTGGGGTGGGTCTGTGGAGCAATTTTTCAGCTTTACCCTCCCAAGTAACTAACTTATGTCCACCTCGATCATACCACTGTACACACGGCTACATGCTATACACCAGTTGAGAGGGCTTGTCCTCAACCTGTGCAATTGGGTTTTATCCAAAAATGGGTGCTGAGAAGCTGCACCTCCTTTTTAACAGTGAGGGTGATTTAGCCATTGGAACAAACTACTGAGGGAAGTGGTAAACTCTGCATCTCTCCAAGTCCTCAAAACAAGACTGGAGGCCTTTCTGGAAGGCAACATGTGCTTGACTAAAGTATATTAGCTTCAATACGGAAGTAACTGGGTGAAATTCTATGGCCTGTATTAGACAGGAGGTCAGACTAGATGATCTAATGGGTCTTTTCTGGCCTTAAAATCTATGAATCTCTCCAGACTTCTGTTGCAGAAGTGGTACTGGCTTGTGCTGAATTGCCTGCTTTTTAAAAAAAATAAAATCCCAGTAAGGTGTGATATCTAGGTGTAGAGGTTTGTGCTTTTCACCAAAGTGAAATAACACGAAATAAAACAAACCAACGTACAAAACAAAAACTCACCCTCCAGTGATGGCTCCTGGTCACAGGGCCATTCACATGTGGCCTGGACACCCCCTTGTCATGATGGAGGGGCAGGGGTGCCAAATTTTGAGTGGGTGGCACTGCAGCCTAGTGACTGAAGTCTCACTCCCTTCCCACCCTGCCAGGGGCAAGACCCAACCCTTCCCTCTCCTCCTCCCCTAGGGCATCCTGGGCTCTGCGGCAGAGCCCAGCCTTTTGCCCCGTGATTAAAAAGAGAAATTCCTAAAAATTAAAGCCCTGTGATTTTGGGGGGGGTTGTTATTTATGTGCATCCCTAACCTGAAGGGATGAAACCAACCTACTGCCCTGGGACAAACAGAACCAAATATACATACAGTAATCATAGATTCATAGACTCTAGGACGGGAAGGGACCTCGAGAGCTCATCAAGTCCAGTTCCCTGCCCTCATGGCAGGACCAAATACTGTCTAGACCATCCCTAATAGACATTTATCTAACCTACTCTTAAAAATCTCCAGAAATGGAGATTCCACAACCTCCCTAGGCAATTTATTCCAGTGTTTAACTACCTTGACAGGGACTTTTTCCTAATGTCCAACCTAAATCTCCCTTGCTGCAGTTTAAGCCCATTGCTTCTTGTTCTATCATTAGAGGCTAAGGTGAACAAGTTTTTTCTCTCCTCCTGATGACACCCTTTTAGATACCTGAAAACTGCTATCATGTCCTCTCTGTCTTCTCTTTTCCAAACTGAATAAACCCAATTCTTTCAGCCTTCCTTCATAGGTCATGTTCTCAAGACCTTTAATCATTCTTGTTGCTCTTCTCTGGACCCTCTCCAATTCTCCACATCTTTCTTGAAATGCGGTGCCCAGAACTGGACACAGTATTCCAGTTGAGGCCTAACCAGCGCAGAGTAGAGTGGAAGAATGACTTCTCGTGTCTTGTTTACAACACACCTGTTAATACCTCCCAGAATCACATTTGTTTTGTTTTTTTTGCAACAGTATCACACTGTTGACTCATATTTAGCTTGTGGTCCACTATGACCCCTAGATCTCTTTCTGCCATACTCCTTCCTAGACAGTCTTTTCCCATTCTGTGTGTGTGAAACTGATTGTTCCTTCCTAAGTGGAGCACTTTACATTTGTCTTTATTGAACTTCATCCGGTTTACCTCAGACCATTTCTCCAATTTGTCCAGATCATTTTGAATTTTGACCCTGTTCTCCAAAGCAGTTGCAATCCCTCCCAGTTCGGTATCGTCTGCAAACTTAATAATAGTACTTTCTAAGTTGTTGATGAAGATATTGAACAGAGCCAGTCCCAAAACAGACCCCTGCGGAACACCACTTGTTATACCTTTCCAGCAGGATTGGGAGCCATTAATAACTACTCTCTGAGTACGGTTATCCAGCCAGTTATGAACCCACTTTATAGTAGCCCCATCTAAATTGTATTTGCCTAGTTTATTGATAAGGATATCATGCGAGACCGTATCAAATGCCTTACTAAAGTCTAGGTATATCACATCCACCGCTTCTCCCTTATCCACAAGACTCGTCATCCTATCGAAGAAAGCTATCAGATTGGTTTGACACGATTTGTTCTTTACAAATCCATGCTGGCTATTCCCTATCACCTTCCCACCTTCCCAGTGTTTGCAGATGATTTCTTTAATTACTTGCTCCATTATCTTCCTTGGCACAGAAGTTAAACTAACTGGTCTGTAGTTTCCTGGGTTGTTTTTATTTCCCTTATTATAGATGGGCACTATATTTGCCCTTTTCCAGTCTTCTGCAATCTCTCCCATCTCCCATGACTTTCCAAAGTTAATAGCTAGAGGCTCAGATACCTCCTCTATTAACTCCTTGAGTATTCTAGGATGCATTTCATCAGGCCCTGGTGACTTGCAGGCATCTAACTTTTCTAAGTGATTTTTAACTTGCTCTTTTTTTTTTATTTTATCTTCTAAACCACCCCCTTCCCATAAGCATTCACTATATTAGACATTCCTTCAGACTTCTCAGTGAAGACCGAAACAAAGAAGTCATTAAGCATCTCTGCCATTTCCAAGTTTCCTGTTACTGTTTCTCCCTCCTCACTGAGCAGTGGGCCTACCCTGTCCTTGGTCATGTACAGTATAGTAACAGTGCGCATCGTGAGCTCTTTAATCCAATAGTTTTGACTGAAGATTTACCTGAGTGAAGTCTTGACATTGTTGTGATGAAGCCAGCATTTCAATTATCTTATTGCCCTCTCATTTCTACTCATTTAGCAGTTCATGTGGCAGCATATATATAGTTGCCAGCACTTTTAGTTTGATGTAAAGAGAGCTGTATATGCAGCTTAGTTTTAATGTTTGCTTTATTTGCTGTAAATTCCTTTCTGTTTTGTCTACATAACAATCAGGATTATAATCACAGAAAAGGAGAGTGTGCTGGTTTTTATATATCTCATTTTTAATTGCCTTATTTGATCAGACCAACAGGTCCATCTAGTCCAGTATCTTGTCTCGGTCAGTGGCTAGTACCATGTGCTTCAGAGGAAGGAGCAAAAAAACCCCAAGGGGGTAATCATGTAATGACCTGCCAGTAGAGGATGTTTCTTCTGTCCCTATCAGTTAGTAGTTGACTTAACCCCAGAAGCAGGAGTTTGTAGCCTTTCCAAACTTTGTTTTAATCCTGTCTACTGTAACTGTGATTCTCATTGTCTATGTAAATATCCCTTCATTTTTTTTTTTTGAGACCTGCGAAGGTTTTTGCTTCAATGATACCTTGTGATAAATGGGTTTCACAGGCTAATTATGTGGGAGAGTGCGTGGTAAGCGGTAGTATTTCCTTTATTAGTTTTAGATTTACTGCCTTACAGTTTAATGGAATGTTCCCTTATTAAGAGTAAGGATGAGCAAAGGAGTCTGTTATGCTTTTCTATACTGATTCTTCTTTTTCATCTCTTCTCTAAAATACTTCATCTTTTCAGTTAATCTCTCTTCACATGGAGTCCTCCCCCCCATTAATTATTTACATCACTTGTCTCTGAAATCCTATTTTTGCTATATCCTTTTCTGAGCTAGCATGTCCAGAACTAGTATCAGAGGGGTAGCCGTGTTAGTCTGGATCCGTAAAAGCAGCAAAGAATCCTATGGCACCTTATAGACTAACAGACATTTTGGAGCATGAGCTTTCGTGGGTGAATGAATACCCACTTCGTCGGTCAGTGGCTAGTACCATGTGCTTCAAAGGAAGGAGCAAAGAAAAAGTGGGTATTCATTCACCCACGAAAGCTCATGCTCCAAAATGTCTGTTAGTCTATAAGGTGCCACAGGATTCTTTGCTATGTCCAGAACTGAACACCCGTCTGAGTGAGGGTATACCACTGAGGTACATGCTGCCATTATCATATTTCATTCCATTCCTTACGCACTGTAATATTTTGTTTGGCTTCTTTGACTGCTGCTGTTTACTGTGAAGCTTTTAATAGAGCTGCCCATGGCTTATTCAGAGTTGTTAGTTTAATGTAGATTGTGTATCAATGGTTAAAATTATTCCTTCCATTGTTCATTGCTCTCCCATCATGTTCCCTGTTGACCTGGCTTTATTCCATCCCTTTGGAGTTCTTCACAGGTTTTTCCAGTTCTGATTAACTTAAATAATGTAACGTCAGTTGTGCAGAATTTGCCACTTCCTTGCTATAACCTTTTTCAGGTCATGAATGAACATGTTAAACAACACTGGCCCTGGCACAGAACCTTGGCATAATGAAACTAATACTGTGCCATAATGAAATTTGACTATTTGTTCCTCTTCTGTGGTTTTCTGCCTTTTTAGTTTCTGTTCCTTGACATTACAGCACCTCTCTCCCTTAGTGATATTGAATTTTCCTTAATAGCCTCTTTTGAGGGACCTTGTCAAGGGGAAGTAAATTTTATCAACTCGCTCTCCATTGTTCCCTACTTAGTTGACATGCTCAAAGAATTCTAGTAGCCTAGAGAGACATGGTTCTCCTTTGCAGAAGCTCTGCTGATTAGTCCATATCACATCATGATCACCCCAAGGTGTATTAGAATTCTATTTTTAGTTTATTGCTTCAGCTGGTTTTCTGGCTAGTGAAAAAGATTTCACCGGTTTTGTCATTCCTAGAATCATTCCCTGGTGGTCGAGCAGACTGATTCTTTTGCAGGCTTCCTGCTTCTGATATATTGAAGGGATTTCTCATTGTTCGTCCTTGTATATTTGACTATTTGTTCTTCAGTGTCTACCTTGGCTCTCCTAATTTCCATCTTGCACCTTGCCCATCGTAGCTGATGCTCCTTTCTGTTCTCTTCACTATGGTTAGATTTCCATTTTTGAAAGGATACTTGTTTGGCTCAAATAATCCCTTGGACCTTGCCATCTAGCTATTTTGCCATTTCTTACCACCTTGCTTGCTGCTTTCGCTACTCTTCCTGTGTGCTGGCCATTGCATGTGATAAACTGTATTGAACCTCTTTTTTTTTTTTTTTTTTTTTTTTTTTAGGTTTGAAGTATTGAGGGAATTTATTAAGCTCCTTCCAAATTAAATGGATTTTCCTTAATGTTGAACCCACAAATTAAATTAACTCAAGTATGGATTTCTTGTATCTGAGGTGATCCTAGTAACAACCTCCATGTTTTCTTCCTGAATCTGGACCTGAAGATAAATATTCAGCTCTCCAATCTGATGTTTTATTTCCTTTGATCAGAGCTGTAGAAAATTTAGGTTGTACCTTAGTGTCCGTCTTCATCGATGTAGCTCTGATTTCCACAGTCTCCACTCATTTAAGCATTGGCTTTATTCCTGTAGAAGCAGTTTGAGTTTTAAAAGATGTCTTGTGTTTTCTTTGCAATCATTTCAGAGCTGCCAGTGATCCATAAATCTTCTCTCTTATCCACCCCAAACTTTGGATCTCAAGGGTACTGAGGTAAAGTTGAAGAAACTGCCATAACTTCTTTGTGTGGGCTGACACAGTTGGGTGAATAAATTCTTCTTGTCCTTGCTCTTACCCCAGGCAGGTTTCATCAGCAGTAATCCAAGGCTTCCATTTCATCTGCTCTTCTGATCTAATGTGTAATAATGAGGGCAGTTGCCATCTCCACTGTAACGCAGAGCTCCACAGAGATTCATTGACAAATCTCCCCTCCTCTGCACCCTTGCTGAAGTTTGACAGTTGCATACTAATGAAAGTGCAGCTTTCATAGGAACAGAGAAGCATGACCTAGTGATCTGGGTCGAGCTGTGTGAAATTGCAAACATTTCAGGTTTTTATGAGAGACAATTTTGCTGCCACCAGATTTTTCACAATGGAGTGTTTACATCAAAATGCAAACATTCAGATTTTTATAGACTGAGTCTCAAAAATCAATCTTGACCCATATGAAATTTCGAAATTCAAAATTAGGAAAACAGTAAAGTTTTTCCAAAGAAGAACGAAGAGGCAAACCCCACTCTCAAAATAACCCTGCAAACCACCTTCCAGCAAAATGACCTTACAAGCAAAAAAGGTAATGTTTGTGTTCTACTACGGCTGACTGAAATTGTAACAAATTGCAAAGCTTTCAAATTGCACTGAATATTTCATGAAATATCTGAGACAAGGGTGGGGAGCCAGGAGCTCATGAGTTTTTTGTTTCCAGTCCTGACGTTGACTGTATATGTTCACTATAGAGTCTGTCTTCACTTCTTCTGTTGCTTGGATGCTGGCCCAAACCCTTCTCTTGTCCACTCACACAGCCCTCTACCCTGAGTGTAGTGGTGCTTTACACTAGGGCTAGCTGGCCCAGCTGGGAGTATGGGTTAGAGTTCAGATGCTGCTTTCATGCAGGCCACCCATATGCAGTGAAGACATAAGCTAAATCACTTGAATGTTGATAGGCTTCCTCTACCTTCCCACAGTTTCCCCTTTATGACCAGAAGGGCAGACTAATTCTCCCACAGTTTATTTGGAAATAGTGCTGCTCAACTTACTGCAGCACCCAGAACCATGGGATATGCCCTCAGAAATCCTAGCAACACACACAGGGGAGTGCACACCTGTAAGGACACTGTAACTTGGTTATGGCTTTCCATTGGGGCTGTTCACACCCAGTCTAGGCTAACCCAGGCATTCAGACCTGGTGCTGATCACCTGGATTAATTTTGTAGTGAGGACATACAAACTCATGGTGATCTGCAGCAATGTAATCATTTAACTACGTTTGCTCCACTACCTTATTTGCAGAATGAGGATAATAGTACCTACCAGATGAGGTGTTAAGGTATATTAGTTAGGTCCCAATCCAACAAAGGATTTAAGCATGCGTTTAATTTCAAGCACATGAGTAATCCCATTGAAGTGTTTATTGGCTTTGCTAGAGTGGAACCTCAGTATTTGTGAAGCACTTCGAGGATGAAAAGATACAAATGCTAAGTATTTATAATATTATGTAGTCCCTGTACTCCATGCACCTCTCTCTATGTATCCTTCCTTCTCCCATGCGCTCTTCTCTCCCTCCTCATCAGTGCCTCTATTCCTTTCTTTTCCTGACTCTCATGCATCTGTTAACTACTCCACCACTGCTCCAATAATTAACATAAAAAAGAATAGTATCAGAGGGGTAGCTGTGTTAGTCTGGATCTGTAAAAGCAGCAGAGAGTCCTGCAGCACTTTACAGACTAACAGACGTATTGGAGCATGAGCTTTCGTGGGTAAATATCGACGAAGTGGGTATTCATCCATCTTCTGGGTTAATTCAGATGAACGTCTGATCTCAGCAAACATTTTCTTAAGAAACAACAGTTGATGTGCCACTAAATAAGCTGTGCTTGCTTTCCTCATTCAGCTAATCTCATTGTAGCACGTGTAACCCAGTCAAGTAAGTAAAGCAAACAGTATTTGGCCTGTCACAAATGCACCAAATGGTGTATATTTACTTTTTATTTAGCGTTTTATACAGTGGCCTGGATACAGAGTCACCCTTTTTGCCATTTTTGTTGTTTGTTGCATTTTCCCCAAAATAAGAACTGTCTGTGCTTGAATAAATGGATTGAAGAGTTGGGTAGCTTCTCTTAAATATAGTACTTCAGGATCATCAGTATCTGAAATGCTGTTTTGTAGACTGTTACAGAAATAGCTCTAACCCTGTCCTAACTTTGTATAACAGTAAGTATTTTTCCTGTTTTTCCTTTTCCATCTTGCAATGGACTGAAAGCAAACTCTTAAACCAGCACACTGGCTATTTTCAAACTTATGGTTTTGCATTCAGGCTGAGGAAAGCAAGATACAAAAATCAGCTGTTCTAAGTCGAACGGTTCCCTCCATTTTGGTTCGTGGCTTGAAACGTTTTTTTTCTTGATCACACCTGTTTATGAGTAGAAGATTATCAGCATGGCAAACTTCCCTTGCATCCCACATGAAACTTTTTCATATGGAGAAAACATCTTAAGGCAGCATTTTAAACAATTATTTTAATTAAAAAGGAAGAAAGAAAAAAAGAGGAAATTTTGTCATCCAGAGAGTTTGGAGAGCACAGATGTGTGCAGGTGGCTATAACTGAGTGGAGATGAGTGTCAGATACAGGTTAAGAGCCAAGCTGTGCCTTAGGAAATGTGTATAAAACTCTCATTGAAGTCAAAAGGGATTAAACATATGTACTGGATTCAAGAGCAATATGTACTTAGCCAAATGGGAGAGTGAAGAGGCTTTCTGGAGTCGGAATTGCTTGCTAGACTCTAGCAGCATCTGTCACCTGACCAAGTGCTGGGATGTAAAATATTAAACGTACAAATACTGAAAAAATACCTATGGGGGCGGTACAGAGACACCATGATAATATGTATAAGACATCGAATCACCAGCAGCCAAAGCAGACCACATCTTTCTTTCCTCTCAAGACCTTGCCAGATTTGGGGTCTAGTGTAGTCTGGAGTCTGCAACTCCTGACCATCCTCGCCACGTATGCCTTGTTCCTTGTACATCCAGGACATTGCTGCCCAAAGTCAACCTTGGGTATATGTGACTACTCCTGTCCCAAAGTCCTTGGAATGTAAGTGTTGTTTGTTTATATTGCATCTTGGGTAATATGTATGGTGCTTTACAAGGTATTCTGAGAGGATTACAATCTGGAATTAGAGCAAAGTCATAATAAATGGACAAAAGATCAGGAGCAGTAAATGAAAGGAGTTGGATATGTCCCTGGCAAGGTGTTGTTTCTTGCAATGAATAAGAAACAAAAGATTGCATTGTGGATTTCTAATTAGTTGCTTTTCAAATATATAATAGATTTAAGGAAGGAACTAGTGGTGGTACAGTGGAGACTGAAAGTCACTAGGCCTGCCAGAAGTGAACGAGGAGGGGTGTCAGGATGATCTGAGCTAGTGGTCACAGCAGGAGTCAGGCCAAGTCCGATAGCAAGAGGTCAGAGTCCAAGACAGGCCAGAGGGTAAACAAGATCAGGAAGGGTCAGGTTACCAGGAGATCAGCAGCAGGCAGTAGGAGCTGGTATCTCAGGGGAAGTAGCCCAAAGCAGGGAGAACCCAGCTGTATGGACAGCTTCCTGTGCCTGTGCCTGTGCCTGTGCTTGGTTCACAGGACGCCCAGCGGTCTGCCAATCAGTTTCCAGGATTAGGGTCCTCTGTCAGAGTTCAGCACCTATTCTGATGACAGGAGATCACTGGGTGGCAAATTGGAGCTTACTAGCTCCAAAGAACCCCGTGCAAAGCCAGACCAACACAACTGAGGAGGAGTAGGGTGGGGGCAGGGAAAACGGGGGAAATAGCCTGATTCTGGGCCAGGTTCAAGACAGCTCCAAATTACCCCAGCTATAGGGGAGCTGTTTCACTGGCTGAGGATGAGCAGCACAGCCGGGGTCATGGATCGATCCTAAGTTCAAGTCACCTAGATTTGTTTCTTGACAAAGAAGTGCTTGAAATGTGTCATGAAAAACAGGAAGGTGGAATTAAGAGACACCCAAATAGGTTGCTTGTGTTGAGCCAGGTTGGCCTTGCCCTTGCCCTAAAGCAGGGGGAGTCTATTTTTTTATTAAGATTGAAATTTCTTAATCAAAGCATAGTCAGGGTCCAGACTCCAGAGAAAATAAAAGAAAAAATTCAAAAGCGTCTTGTGGTCTGCCTATTGACTACCCCATCCTAAAGTTTCTTATTTTTTGTGTATTGATTTCAGTGGTGCAGTCATGAGACATAACATAAAAACATAACCTGTGTTTTTTTGACTCTGCAATATTTCTCTTCACACTGGCTCTCTTAAGATACTAAAAGGGCAAAAGCCAAAGGGATTGGATTTCTCCAAATTAATGGTCTTCCAGCCTAACCACAGACAGTCAGTGCTTTTCTGAATCATTTATGATATGGAAGGGCACAGAGGACCATTTTCTCACTTTACACCCTATGAAATCCCATTGACTTCAGGATATATGTCAGGGCAAAACTTGACCCACTGTCTCTGAATTCAGTGAAGTGACACACCAGTGATTTAAAAAAAAAAATGCAGTTAAGTAGATTAGGACCCTGCCTCATTCTAGTCAAAAGTTTAAACTTTGCTTTTGATTTAATTAAAAGTTCAGATCTAAACTTTACAATGTCCATCTGCCCCGTGTAAATAAGATTTGCTTGTTTTCTGTCCTGAGCTGATAAGCAAAAACTATTGGCCGAATTGTAAAACCAAATGTAATTACAAGTCTTTGCTGGAGACCAAAAAATAAGGAAAAAATCCAACAACCCGTTGTTTTGAAATTGTATAGTGTGAAAGCTTGTGAGCATTACAGAAATAGCACAGGAGAAAGTTTCAGAACTAGACATTGAACTGGAGAAGATGGAAGCAAGTTCACAAAGGGAATAAATGCATATTGTGACATGCCTCAAATGATGAAGCATCTTTGTTGAAAGGTCTGCAGTTTGAATACTATTTTTCAGTTTAGCTTCATACAGTTAGTAACTCAAAGTCTGAAATCTGTGTTGAATACCAGTTGTGTTACTGATGGATTTTTAAGACTCCTTCCATTCTGGAAGGAGGGAACATGGAAAGAATTGTTCTTAGTGCTTAGGGCTCAAGGCCTAAGTTTTCAAAAGGAGCTAGTGATTTTTGGGTAACATCACTTTTTAGATGCCCACTTGAAACACTACTAGGTCACAGATAGGTTTGAGTAGATAAAGTCCTTGGTAATAATTGCTGGAAAGTCACAGATCTTGGCTCCACTCCCAGGCAATGTATTCTGCTGATGTTTCATCAGGTGATGGAAACCTTTCTGCCACTGCTTGTATGGGAAACAGTGAGAAAAGCTAGTCATTCTAGATTCTATATACAAATATGTCCCAGATGCTTTATAGAAACACTCTAGCAGTAAGATCAAACTCTGGCATATGTGGTCAATGAATATTTATTTAATTAATTTAATTCAGAGATCAGATCAATTAACTAATAAGAAGGGGGTCCAATGTATAGACATATACAAGACTTCCAAGCTCAAGTGCTAAAACAATGCCTTTTTTCATTTAATTTAGTGTACACCCTCCATATTCACTTGGTCATCTTGCCCTTGATATGAGTCTGTTCTTTCAGTCTCCATCTCTTGTTGGCCAAAGCATGTGGCCACAGATCCAATTAAGGCCTGATCCTGTGAACTTTCTGTGAGCAGAACTTCCTGTGAGCAGAACTTCCCTTCACTGCCGTGGTCATTCCTCACATGGGGATGGTATGGGAAGAGCCCAGTCCTGCTAACTCAAAGTGCGAAGATCTTGCATTGACTATAGAAGCAAATGAGAGCAGAAGATTCCCTGTAAAAGCTTATTAGAGATGTCATTAGCTACTAGAGGTCATAGTCCAAATGTGATTCTCTCTTAGAAGCACGGCCTATAGCTCCATTTCAGTGAGGTGGGGTTGGAGTGTTGAGTCAAATTTTGAGTTCCCTGAGGCCAAAGCAAAGAAATGTGAAGGATCTGAATTGCAGTTCGACTCCATAGACGGCACCTGCATTGGAAGGAAGTTTTAGAGATTCATGCCCTAAAAATGATCATGCGCATTTATTTTGTGTCCATATTTTTGCATGCAGGACAAAATCTCATTGACATGGAGTACCTTAGGACAAACGGGTAATGTGCATTAGGAGGACCTGCCTCTGAACTTGCACCACTGAGAATTGGAGAGTAAATAAGGTGAAAATTAGGTTAGAGACTGAATAAATATGAAAAGTGACTTTCACACTTATCTGCAGGAAGTGAACCCTTATGGTTACTTTTTTTTTCTCTTTTAAAAAACGTGGGCAGTTAGTGTGTGGGGGCTTTTTTTTGTTTTTTTTAATGTGCAGGATGTTTTCAAATATGGATTAGTAATCTGTTGTTTTAAAAAATAGCCATATATTCATCCTTTTCTAGGATTTTTTTCCCAGTACTTCGTTATAATGTCCTATTAGTATCAGCCAGGATATTGAAAATGTTGAAAGACTGAGAAATGAAGATTTGAAATCGCCAGGTCTCTCATTTCTTCAGTAGACTCAAGATTAGTTTTAACAAAGCTGAAAAGCAAGAGAAAAACCACATAGCCAGGGAATTAGCTGAGCCCATAACCTGAACTCAACAGAGTACACTGACCTTGAGTTAGTGTCCAAACCTTATCCTGGCCTGGGGGATTAATTCTTTTGTATCTCAAAACCACTATCAACAAACTTGGCTGTTCCTGGGTTTTTTTCCAGGATTTCCTTTGTTCTAGTTTCCTGTAGCTCATGGGTGTCAAATATCATCTGTCCTGCATGTAGCACACTTGGGCTACACAGAGTCAATAGAATCTAAGGCTTCATTTGGGAGGAAAAAAGGCAATTTCTAACCATCATGGTTGGAAAGATACCCTTCCAAATTTAAAGGCTATAGAACTCGGTGTAGTGATGTCTTCTCGAGTGTGCAGAGCGCCTGAAACAATGGTAGTGTATGCAGCTAATTGCTGTCCCAGACCCATAGGCAACAAAATCGAAGACAGCAGGGACTCTGGGTACCATGCCAGTTCCAGACAACCCCAAACCTATCATCTACAGAAATAATTATGATTGGAAAAGGTTCAGAGAAGAACTACAAGAATAAATCAAGGTCTGGAAAATATGCCTTACAATGAGAACTCAATCTATTTATCTTAACAAAAGGCTACATTTAGAGGACTAAACTCTACCAATATAAGCACTTATAGCAACACATGCTAGAGATCCACGCTAAGGAGTTGTGCTATTTGAATTATATCTGTTTCTAACAGATGTAATTAAAACTGTAAGCCAAGCCAAAGAGAAGGTTTAGAGGTGACTTCATGGTACATAAGTACCTGTACAGGAAGATGATGTCTGATACTGAAGGGTTTTTCTGTTGGACAGAAAAAAGTGTAACCAGATCCATTGTCTGGAAGTTGAAGCTAGATGAATTCAAACTGGAAATAAAGTGCAATATTTAACCATGAGGGCAGTTAACCATTGAAACACTTTACCAAGGGATGTGGTGGGTTCTCCATCACTTGAAAACTTGAAAACAAGACTGGATAACTTTCTAAAAGATAGGAACTAGTTCAGACCCAAGTTATGGGCTTAATGCAGGAATTACTGGGTGAAATTCTATATTCTCTGTTATGCAGGAGATTAGACCAGGTAGATGAACATAATGATTCCTTCTGCCCTTTTAAAATCAATGCATCAGTTAATAATCTTAATTAACTTAGTTTAATGTACTTAACTGAATTAATGTAATTAATTTACTCTTAGATGTGATTTCCATGCATTACTCATGGCCTGATTCTGTATTGTATTGCTTTCCCTTGATGTATAATCCCTAGCCATGGAATTTAAGTGCATATACCTTCTGAATAGCCACCAGCAGCACTGTTTTGGTCTGCTCCACCTAATACCATAGGCTCCCTTAGCTAGTTTTCAGGTTGCTTTTCCTCCCTTTTATCCTCTATGATGATCTGGTGATTTGGCCTTATGTGTACTACATGGATGAGTGCAACCGAAATGCAAAGATAAATCGAAAATGGCAGAGATTCCGCCCCTCCCCCCCCAAGAGTGGTTACTTATTGAACATGGATAATTTTAAAGTATAGAAATGGAAGATTTTCTAATCAAATAGCACCAAGAAAATGCAATGCCATTTATTTTCCCCTTTATGATTTTATCAATATTAAGGAAAATTGCTGTTTAGAAAAATCATATGTATACATTTTAGAAGCAGAACATGGAAATGTGAGGAATTACAATAAATTTTCTTACAATATTTAATAACATTTGAATAGAAAAAGTTAAATGATAGAATTAGGATTATATTAATTTTTATCCAAAAGTATCATTTTGCAAGACTCAATCTGTACAATTGTGGTAATATAAATTTTACATATGATTTAGTCAAGGCCTTTACAAATATGAAGAAAATTATAGAAACATTAGCCTTGACCCTATAAATATTTATGCGCATACATAATTTTGAATGAGTAGTCCAGTTGGCACTACTCACCTGAGTAAAATTGCATCTGTGATGAAGTTTTTGCAGGATCAGGGCCATAGACATGGAGCTTTATTTTAATCTCACACTGGTGTATTTCAGGAGTAAATGAATGGAATCAGTGGACTTCATCTTTTTAAAATAAGGGATGAGACATATGTTAAAATCAAACTACTGTTCTTATCTTTGAAGTATAGTTATCATAGGTTCTTTGTGACACTGGGATGAAGTATGTGTTATTCTGTTCTCTAGAAAGCAGCTCTGTACTTTTGCATACGAGGGACTTCTCAGTAACAGCTTAAAGATAATTTTTATCAAAATGACACAGCAATCATGGTGTTATTAGAGATGGGTGAGCCAATGTTGAGTAAATAATAAAGAACTTAACTGAAACGTAGCCCAAAGTTTGGCTTTGTGCTCCTCAATCCCTTTGAAAATCTCTCCCTATAGCGGTGGTGTCCGAACTTTTCCTGTCACACCCAACCGTTATGAGTAATGAAATCTGTCTGAACCTGCCCCCATTACTACATAGTTGACGCAGTAGAGGAGCTTGGGCTGAAACGGGCAGAACTGGGTATGGGGAAGGAGCTAGGACTAGAGGCAGAGTTGACCTGGGAACGGAGAGGGAATGGGGGCAAAGTGGTGCTGTGGCTGGGGGCGGAGCTGGGCTGGGTGGCACTCCCTTCCCACTCCCCAGAGGGGCTGACCCAAGCCCCACTGTGTGCCCCCTCGAACGTTCTAGGGGAGGCATGCCCCACAGTTTGGAGACCAGTGTGGTAGAGGGAGGAAATGGTTATCTTTTGGGTTTAATTTTGTGTACCTATACACTTCCTGGTATCAACTTGTACTGGAAAAAATGCCAAAATACTTCAGAAAAGGCTGGTCTCACCTGCCCTAAGTTTCCAGAAATCTTATGGGACTTTTCCCCCAATTTGATTTGAAACTAGCCTTTGAACTCTGCCCATCTCACCCCTGTTTGTAATATCAGCAAAACCAAACATCTATAAACAATGATTCTTCATTAGGCAATGATGATTAATAAGGCTTTGAAAAGATATGCGGATTAAAGTTATCACCTTATATGGAGAGTTGCTCCAAACTTGGCTGTCACCAGAGAATATTTTTGGCTCTGGGACAATTTCCTTTACATGGCTCTTAAGAAAGAATCTCCAGTGTTTGGATAGTCATGGTTAACAGAAGATGAGACTGTTGGTTAGGATTATTTTTGTATGAAGAAGAGAGGATGGAATGCAATAAGTAGGTCAAAAATAGAAACACATTTTGTTTGGCCAGAAATTGTATATATAAATCTTATCTGACTTTTAAAAGTGGCTTGTTTCAAGGCAGGTTTTTTAGCACGTTGAGTTCTGCAGATCCGTTTGCTCATTGTTTTGTTGTTGAGTGTTTCTAGATTTGTAGCTGTTTAGTGGGATTCTGTAGATGCCACTCTAGAAATATAAATGGTCAGATCTCTGTCCCCATCCTAATTCCCCCCCATTTTGAACTGGCTCATTGGGAAAAGCTACAGTGGAGAAGGGGGGCAAGGAAAAAAAATAGGAGAGGCAACTATAATAGGGTATGTCTTCACTGCCCAGTTAACCTGGGTTTTAGCCTCAACTCTATCATTCACACAGCCAAACCTCTGGTCTGGAGGTGCTACAAGCCTGGAGGTATGGATTACAACCATGTCTGTCCTTCACTGGGCCTAGAACAGTGGTCCTCAAACTGTAGTGTGTGCCCCCCTAGGGGGCTGCAGAGAAACTTGCAAGGGGGTATGGCGGGGCATGGCCCAGACCCTATGGTGGGCAGTGAGTGCCACCCAGTCCTGCTCTTTCCCCCAGCTCTGCCTTCAGCCTAGGCCTCGGCCTTGTATGCTGACTGCTGCCCCACTCCTGGCCCTGGCTCCCGAGGTTGGGCGGGGGGCTTGAACAGATTATATTATAGGTAAGAGGGGGCTTGACATAAAAAGTTTGAGGACCACTGGCTTAGAATCAGCTCACTTTTCAGTGAGCATGCAGGCTAAATCATTCAAGTGCTGACAGTCCAGTCTGTCAGTGCTTTTCCACAATTCCCCCCCAACTTATCCCGCATATGACTGGGCAAGAATCTTCGAGCATCTCAGCACAAAGAATTATGGGAGATACCCCCAGAAACACATGAGTGCGTGCAGAAACTGTGAGGACTCAGCAACATAAATAGGGCTGTGCTGTGGGAATGCTTGCACCTGGTCTAGGCTGATCACCCAGCTTAATTGCGCAGTGAAGACACAGCCTGAGAGGCCAGTAGCAGGCTGTAGAGAGTGACAGGAATGGAAAGACTGAAATAGAGAAGAGCGTGGTGAGTGAGAGAAGGATGATGGCATTAGCAGCAGCATTTTGGAGTGACTTGAGTAGAGATAGCGGAGAGACAGTGTGGCCAGACTAATCTGAGTGCAGAGCTCCCTGGCCATTTCCTCTCCCACCCGGCATGGCGGGTGGTGTCCAAGACAAGGGGGACCTGTGCTGCCTCATACATGGCAGAATTCTCTAGAGGCTTACTGCACCCTCTCTATGCTGCTCCAGGGTAGATAGAAACTATCCCATTGTACTGTGTCAACAGGGAGACCCTTAAGGTGTTCCAGGCAGATTACTTAGGAAGTCTAGTTTAAGTGAAGGAGATGACATGGTCAACTTCATGTGGAAAGCAGTAGCTGTACTGAGGCTAAGTCATGGTACTGTGTGGAAACCAACTCCACATCCCCTTACTCAAATGTGAAAGTGCTACCACTGGTGCTATACATGGACAATCCCAATAGTAAAACATAGGTAGATGTGCTCTAGATAGTGTGTGAGAATGGTGGCCGGTGGTTGAGAAATGACATCACTGGCAGTTATAGTTACCTTTCTCTGCTGGCTTTCGTCCATCATTGCACATCATTGACCATGCATTTCTATGGCTACTAAAGCAATTTGTTTGTCATTGATCTAATAATTGACCCCGGGGTCAGGTAGTAGATTAAATAAATGAACAACAGGGAAAACAACATGTGCCAGTGGAACCCAGGGAAAATTGTTACATGCTGGAATGTTACAATAACCTGTTGAGAGGTAGCATGGTTGTCTAGATCAGAGTTTCTCAGGCTGTTCAGATTGGTGACATCTTGTTCAAATTCAAAAATGTTTACAACCTCTTTACATTTATTATAAAATGATTTTTAAAAAAGTATCAATGACAATAACACTAAGTATATATCATTTCTTTGTGTTACAAGATGTTGACAGCAAATGCTTGACCTTGAACAGTAAGAGTGTGTGGAGAGTGGGGGAGCAAAATTTTCTTTGCTTTAGATTGTAATAAAAATTTTTCATCATCTCATGACCTCTCCCCTTCTCAATTGTCTTTTGTAACCCCCTGGGAGGTCATGATCCACTGGTTGAGAATCACCAGACTAAAGCAATGAGTGCAAGGATTGGAGTCAGCTAATCCTGAGTCTTGATCTTGGGTCTGTCTAGTTGGCCGCATAGCCTTGGGCAGATTGTCATCTCTTTGACTTGGTTTCTCCATCTGTTTAAGAACATGTAGTAATATCTGCCTCACATAGATATGAGTTAAATAATTAATTTTGATACAGTACTTTGGACATGAAGCGCAAGCATATATACAAGGGCTAAGGTGAACTAGAAAGTGGGGGGGGGGAAATGGTCTCATGCCCTTTTTAGTTGCCTGATGATATGTGAAGACAACCTGTTTCTCTGCTTGTTTAATATATTAGAAAATCTGGTCTTGTGACTACAGACCTTCTGACACTGAAAGCTGAGCAGTTTTTCTGTTGTGTTTTTTGGTGTTTAACATGCATTTAACTCCAAGGTTTAATGTGCAGCTGTGAGACATGATGCCTCTCTTAACTAACGTGTGTAAATTTCTGATAGTACATAGCAGACTTCCACCTTTCCTTTCAAAGAACACCGGGACAGAGCAGACTTGGAAATCCTGTTACTTATAAGGTTAAAAAAAAGTGAATCAAAAAGAGAAACCAACACAATTTAAAAAGAAACCATTTGTAGGTCACTCTGTAGTTGTACATCAGTTTTATTTGTCATGTGATGTCATGGGGCTGCTGCGACATATTTTTGATACCCGACTCTGAAAGAAGAGGCCCTTGCTGAAGCTCTGCAAAGAAGTTTATAGTGCTGGCAAAACCCCACATCCATTTCCTCTGGTGACCTCTTTTCAGAGTGTGTGCTCCTGTCATTAACAGACGGTTAAGGGTTAATGTCTGTTTTACCAGTAAGGGTTAAGAAGCTCAGTAAACCTAGGTGACACCTGACCAGAGGACCAATAGGGGGACAAGATACTTTCAAATCTCGATGGAGGGAAGCTGTCATAAACAGATTGTTAAGGGTTAATGTCTCTTCTACCTGTAAAGGGTTACAAGCAGGGAACTGGACACCTGACCAGAAGACCAATCAGAAGACAAGATACTTTTAAATTTGGGTGGAGGGAAGCTTGTGTGTGTTCTTTGTCCGTTGTGTGTTCTTCTCTCGGAGGGTCTGAGAGAGACCAGACATTATTACAGGCTCTCTAAGTTTCTTTTCAAATAGTAAGTAAAAACAGGCTGTTTAGGCTTTTTGATTGTTTTACTCTATTTGCAGTTGTGGATCTGGCTGGTTAACTCTTATATGTGTAGTTGCTGGGAATATTTTGATTTGTATTGGTACTGAGGGGAAAGTCTCTTTCTGGTGTCGTAAGCTATTAGGACCTTGTAATATTACATCTTGAAGTTACAGAGATAATTCTTTACTTTTTCCTTTCTTTTATTACAAGATTTTTTTAGAGAACCTGACTGATTTTTTTTCCCCTTGCTTTCCTTGTTTTATTCCAGGGAATTGGGATAACTCACCAGGACGGGTGGGAGAGATGGGAGGGGGAGAGATAGAATCTCTCTCTTTTTTCCTTGAATCTGTATGCCTCTTTGTGGAAGGGAAGGGAGATGCTTCTCTGTATGGTGATTTAAGAGGTTGGATCAGTATCTCTCAAGATAGCCCAGGGAGGGAAATTCTGGGAGGGGGAAAGGTGGGGGAATGGTTTATTTCTCCTTGTTTTAAGAACCCAAGGGATCTGGGTTCTTGGGGTCCCCAGGGAAGGTTGGGGAGGTCAGAGTGCCCCAAAACACTATATTTTTGGGTGGTGGCAGTGCTTTCAGATCTAAGCTGGTAATTAAGCTTAGAGGATTCAGGTGCTAGTATCTCATTTTCTGAACTCTAAGGTTCAGATCTGAGAGGGAATGCTATGACAGAAGTCTTTGTGCTTTTTGTTTTTTTCATTGTTCGCTCTCGGGACTGAGAGGGACGGGACATCATTCCAGGCTTTCCCAATCTTTCTGTATCAGTCTTTCATGTTTCAAAATTGTAAGTAATAGCCAGGCAAGGCGGATTAGTTTTATGTTTGTTTTCTTAACTTGTAAATGGTTCTTTTGCTGGAAGGATTTTTACCTCTGTTTGCTTTAACTTTGAATCTAAGGCTGCGGAGGAGTCCCTCTGGTCTATATGAATCTGAGTACCCTGTAAAGCATTTTCCATCCTGATTTTACAGAGAACTTTTACTTTTTCTTTCTTTAATTAAAAGCTTTCTTTTTAAGAACCTGATTGATTTTTTCCTTGTTTTAAGATCCAAGGGATTGGGTCTGAACTCACCAGGGACTGGTGGGGGGGAAAAGAAGGGGGATGATTAATTCCTTTTTGTTTTAAGATCCAAGGAGTTTGGATCTGTGTGAAGCCTCTCAAGGCAACCAGGGAGGGGAAAGTCTAGGGGGGAAAAAGGAGGGGGATGGTTAATTTCTCCTTGTTTTAAGACACAAGGGGTTTGGATCTGGGTTCCCCAGGGAAGGTTTTTGGGGAACAGAAAGTGTGCCAGACACTAAATTCTGGCTGGTGGCAGCGTACCAGACCTAAGCTAGTAATGAAGCTTAGAAGTGTTCATGCAGGTCCCCACTTTTTGTACTCTAAAGTTCAAAGTGGGAAAAAAAACCTTGACAGCTCCCAATCCACAGATATTCAGGAAAACAAATTCCTGAGCTACCTTCAGTGTCTTAAAATATAATCATGGGCCATCAGTGACCCAGAAGCTCTTTGTAGGAGAGAAGGATGAAGTCTCAATGTTGTATCCTAATAACACTGAAATTCTTCTGTCTCTCCCTGAGCTGTAGAGTGCCCTTTGCGCATGTTCACTGTGGTAGATACAAAATTCTAAGACCCAGATTTTGATTTGTATATGTGTGGAGAGAGGAGGGTAGGTACAGAACTCCCCCTCTTTCTCCCCCCACCCCCGAATCCTTGTGCTCTCGTGCCACTCAGGAAGCACAGCTGCTGTTTTCTCCATGTATTTATCCCTCTGATGTATTTATAGAGAGCAATCCTATCTCCCTTCAGCCTTCTTTTGTTTAGGCTAAATAAGACAAGCTCTTTGGGCCTCCTCTTGTAAGGTAGGTTTTCCATTCCTCATATCATCCTAATAGACCTTTTCTGCACCTGTTCTAGTTTGAATTAATCTTTCTTAAACATGGGAGACCAGAATTGCACATAGTACTCCAGATTAGATCTCACCAGTGCCTTGTATAATGGTACTAACACTTCCCCGTCTCTAATGAAAATGCCTCACCTAATGCATCCTAGGACTGCATTGGCCTTTTTCATGGCGGCATCACATTTGCGGCTCATAGTCTTCCAGTGATCAACCAATACACCCAGGACTTTCTCCTCTTCTGTCACTTCCAACTGATGGTGCAGCCTATGATCTCTTCTTGTTCATTGGGGAACTCTGGAAGATACATTGTCTATAGGGTGGTGCAGCTACATAATGCAGGCCAAAACCTAAACAGCATGACGTGTCCCTAAACTTTCAGAGATCCTTTAATGGAGGCATATTTCTAGTGGCATGAGACCACTGATTTTGCTTGCCTTCCCACAAAGTTATCTGACACGTATACAGTGCTCAAAGACACTCATCTGTTAGGAGGACTAACAAATTAAAACTTCCATTAACTTTCCCCCCTAAATATTTTGCTGATAAAAGTGAATGAATACTGGTCTGAAATCTCCAAGACATTGGGTTTTGTTGTTGATGTGGATTTCTAATAAAATAATTCCATAGTATATTCCTGCCAGGCAATGGCTCTGACACCTTTTCTGTCAGGCAAAACTTATTTTTATTTTTGTTCTGAATATACAGAGCCCTGGAAGTGAGGATGTAGATATCTTAACTAAAGTACTGGGACATCATGTTGAAGAGCAAAACTACCCCAGAACCCAACAGTGTAGTGATTCCAGACCACTTGGAAGGAAAATAGTATCAAACTTTATATTGGAAAGTTATATACCACTCGTGTTTTATGATGGACGATTGCTTTATTCATAATGGATGAAATTCACCCTCTTTCATAGAGCCAGTCTAAAGCATTTGCCCCGTACCAGTTCCACTTAGAGCCTCAAAATAGGGCTTACTGGGACGTAACTGGCGCATAGGCCTTGTGGTAGAGAAACTTCACCTAACAGACCAAATTGCCCTGTCATTTACCCCGTGCAATCTCATTGACTGCAATGGAACGACAGTGGTGTAGATGAAAACAGAATTAGGCCCTCAGAAGTTATTACGTTGTAGTTGAAAAGTGAGCTTTTAAAGTCTTAATTCCCTACGCTGCATCCTACCATGTCATTAAGGAGTTCACTACTAAATGTTAAGAAGGTTTGTTTGTCTTCCTATGGTTATTCAGGTAGATGCCAAGGAATACATGGTAATATTTTCACAGGGTAAGACTTATCCGTGTCCTGACAACATGCTTGATAATGACACCGAGATTTAATAGGCATTAATATTCTCAGCTGTGTGTGGGAAGTTGCTTAGTTCATGTTGGCAGTAACTTTTTTGACTGCAAATGCTCTACCATGTAATTAAATGCTTTAGAAGATCCTCTGGGCCATTTGGTTACTTGAAAACTACTGCAGATATCCAGAGTATTTTTGCTGGCATGTGAATATTCTTCTTTATATTCATATAACAGCATTCAAAAATATATTTAATTTTTTCCCGACTTTACATGTGCATTTTCAACCTATGACAGCCAAAAGGTCCACTGAAACGGCATGGCTGCTGGGGGTATCTATTATATATTGTTATAATTTGTGCTGAATATTCATTTGGTGGTGATTATATTGTAATACCAGCACCCCCTCCCACCCAAAAAAAGCTGGCTTACCTAATTACGGCCAGTTTGAGGGACATTTCTATGGAAGCTTGACATCTGTAGTTCATTTTATTTACTCATGTAGTGCCGTCCTTGTCTGCTGTTCAGTTTTCAAATAGGTTATTAGGATACTAATCAGAAGAGGTGTAACTACTATAAGATATTTTGGGTCTTTTCTTGTGAATGTTCATGTGGTATAATTCTTAATTACTAGGAGAACTTTTATGCTGTATGAGTCAAATTAAACTTTGCTGCATTAAAAAAGCAATAAATAATACATTACTGCCTTTGATTTCAAATTCATGCTGCCTTGTACCTTTTCTTGGTATGGATTTTATAGTACATTTAAATCATGTTCTGTACGCAGGCAAAAATCCAGGTCAGGCATATATTTTGAAGGTTTTGATCAAATATAGTAGTGTTTCAAACAATGTGTCTGAAAACAGTGAATCTTGTTAATTGTTGGTTAGGCAATAATGTGAATGCATTGGTTTCCTCATTACTTTTGACATTCGGAGCAAATGCTTTCTCTCTCTCTCACTGTTTTGCCATGTCTTGTCTATTTAAACTGTCAGCTCTTTGGGGCAGGAACCATGTCTGCTATATATTTATACAGCACTCAACACAATGGGCCTCCAAAACCCCAGTTGGTCCTTTGAGCACGACCCTGATGTAAATGATAAAGAATGTACTTGTTTTGTAGTAAACTTTAAGTTTTAATTGATTGTTTAATTAGAATTGAATCAGTGCTGTATTATTGCAGAATCTGATACCACTTAACCTCAGTGGTTAGAAAGACATTAGGAGCTGTGTCCGTCTACCTGGTCTCCCCACCCTCCTGGAAGTATTAAAGCAAAGCAAATGGTTGTGTTGAAAGCATATCCATTTCATAGCAGCGACTCATCACAGCATTGTGCTCATCAGCACCTTGGATCCTGTACAGATCATCTGTTACAGAAAATGGGTGTGCTTTCCAAGCAGCAAGACTGACCTCAGTGGAGCACAGGTTTGGGACTGATCTCAGGATGTCCACTCCCGTGGTCATCCCTAGGCACTAGATGGATTGCAGGGAGTGAAGCAGTTGTTGATCAGACAAAATCAGAGAGGGGTGAGGGCTGATTTTTGTAGTGCAAATGTCCCTGCTCTGGCACACTTTTAAAGTGTCATCAGAAGTGCCTGTATGGGACAGGCGAGCTGGAGGAAGGGGAAGCATGCTCATTTATGCATTATGGCTGTGCTAGCTTTTCCACAAATCAATTGTATTTACATTGAATATTAACAGTATTAAAGAATATTGGGGGGGGGGGGAAATCTGTTGCCAGACATACTCATGGAACCCCTCTGGGATTGTGCAGGTGATGGAATTGGGTCCTGTGTGTTTGTAACCTTTTGCCATCAGAGTATTTTTCTCTCCACACACAGATCCAAGCTTCTTTTGCCAGAATAACCTCCATGCTGGTCAAAATAAAGACTACAGAATGAAGGAACTGAGGAATTTCTCAGTCAAGAGAGTTATTGAAAGGAACAAGAATAGTTTTCTTGTCTCATCACGCCATGTCACTATCTCATGACAAAACATGTTAAAAGTATCATAGCTGAAAATTATTTTTTTGATAATTTTTTTTCTCCTTCAGTGTCTGGAAGTTTGATGATTGCCAGTGATGTTGCTACTAGTAGCATGCTGTTGAGTCAATATTATCACCACAGATGCCATAAATGTCATTGTTCAATAGAGTCTCTTGGGCTCTTGGAATTGTTTCAGGGATTCTCCCAATACTAGAATAATCTAAGGTAACCTTTCCCTCCCCCACTCCACTAAACACTTGAAAATCTTATTTTGCTAAATCCAATAAAGACCGTTAAACTCGAAGAAAACCCTACTGAAGAAGATCTTTAAGCAATATCCTTGGCTGCTTTCTCTGATCTCCATACCTACCCTTATGTAGAAAAGATAGCGCTGATCAAATGTATCAGTATTGCTCAACATGCTGCCTTGTCTTTATTTTCCTTCTCCATTTCCACTCTGTTCTTGCCTCCTCTCCAATTGAAATTAATGCTGGATCATTCCATCGAGTTCATTTTTCAAAGTGGTCAAATTCACGTCACCAAAATTGTAACACAGTCCAATGACAGATGCAAACATAGTGGACTTCTTTCCCCTTGGCAAGATAAACAAGCACTTTATTAAAATATTTCAATCTTATGTGATTAGATGGTATCAATGAGCATCTGGATGGATAGGGGAGCAGTGGAAACTTGAGTCAACAGAGTGAGTGCTGCACGGGCAGAGATAGTACATGCTGTTACGCTAAGTGAAACTGACTTCTGTGTAGAAGGTTAACATAAGGTCTACATACAACTTGTGTCCCATTTAAGCACTGGGAGGAGAATTTCACCCACAGCCTCTGGCAACGTGCCTCAACTCTGTTCTGGATTGTCATATTTCAAAACCCCTTCAATCACTTTCTCCTCTACTAAGATTTCCAACAGGGATGACAGTTTTTGTCACATGGACACCTGTCTAGTGGGAACTAGACTGAAACTACCAACTCATTTTATGTAAGCCACCAAACTGCTGTCAAATGTTAATAAATTATAGTAACTAGTACGGCTTTAACATGGGTCAGATTGGAAGGTGGAAACTGAAAGGCTGGGTTTCCTGTTACTTTATTGTCCAGTCACTGACACAGACTTACGTTCTGGTTTATATGTTTCTGTCCCATAACATAATATTTTTTGGTGCAAGGTGGGTCTTTTTCCTGAAGTGATTGAGCTGGGCATCCAAGCAGAGAATGAATGACTTTGTCATTGAGCAATTCTTTGTCTTTTGCTGATTCTGATGTACAGGACTCTGTCTCCTTTTTGACACATTAAAGCCAGTGTTAAATGTCCATACTCAATATGTGAGAAGTTGCAGCATTTGCTTCTTTGTTCCTTCTTTATGACGTGCTCCGTGATTTTGCAGGGTCTTCCGATTTTAACTAGAAGGCCTCCGGCAGGATTATTCCATTCAGGTTTAAAATGCTGTGTGACAATGATGGCAGTAGATCAATAAGGCTTTGGCATTTCTTTGCCCCCTTATGTCTTCATTAGAAACTTAAATTGTACAAGTTCTGTCAGGCAATCATATGCTAATCTTCATTCATGTGGACGCTGTGACATTATGCTCTAGATCAAGGTAGGCAACCGATGGCACGCATGCCAAAGGCGGCACATGAGCTGATTTTCAGTGGCGCTCACACTGCCGAGGTCCTTGCCACCAGTCCGGGGGGGCTCTGTATTTTAATTTAATTTTAAATGAAGCTTCTTAAACATTTTTAAAAACCTTATTTACTTTACATACAACAATAGTTTAGTTATATATTATAGACTTCTAGAAAGAGACCTTCTAAAAACATTAAAATGTATGACTGGCACATGAAATCTTAAATTAGAGTGAATAAATGAAGACTCGGTACACCACTTCTGAAAGGTTGTCAACCCCTGCTCTCGATAGTCCAATCTAGTCTTAATAATTAATTAATATCAAGAAATTACACTGTTAATTCCCTTGTAGGCTGAGAGCCATGCTTGAGCAGTATGTGACACTACAAGCAGCTGAGAAAACACTGGATAAAAATTAAGTTTTAACAGTTATCTCAATAAGAACTCTCAGTAATTGACCTTTATTAAATGTAAATGCCTTCTGTAGTGTGTTTACCTTTTTTGAGACTTTCTCCAGCCTTCACAGAGTGGCCATTGATGAGGGCATCAGGGTTTGAAAAGTAGACTGTTTCTTTAGTTCATAAGGAGTTGCAACAATCAGAAAGCATAGCAGTGATTTAGTGAATTCAAATGCAAGGTGAATAGATTTGTTTTTAAATAGTATTTTATTAATATATTTTAAAGCTGGCATTAGAAATCCCAGTGTTGCACACAGAGGCCAACTTTGTGGGAGCTTAGCCAGTCTTCAGTCAGATCAGGGTTGGGACAAAAAGAGAATAGAAGAGAGTGCTTCAATTTTCTTCCTTCATCACTGTGGGATCTCCAATCTTAATCCTGACTTTCAAGGTGAAATCCTGTCTTTCGCGAAGTCAATGGCAAAACTTCCATTATCTTCACTGGGGTCTGGATTTCCCCGTCAGTGTCTAGGAAACTTATACTTTCACTGGATCCTACTTTGAAGAAGCAAGATGGTTTTCTGATGTCTTTTGTTTCTCTTTCCTCTGATAACGTGGAGCTCTTCTTTTTTTCCAAGTAGGATACTCAGAAACACCTACTTTTCATTTCACCTCTCCATTTTAATGTTTATTTTTGAGGATAAGAAATACTTTAGCCAAATTCACCCTTCATTTACATCAGATGGTGTAACCAAGGGCAAAATTTGGCCAGGTATGTGTTTCTGTTACTACAATATACATTTATTCCCATTTTAATAACTTGTTTCCTTTTAAACCAGGGATTGGCAACCTTTGGCTTGGCTCGCCAGGGTAAGCTCGCTGGTGGGCCAGGCCAGTTTGTTTACCTGCCATGTCTGCAGGTTTGGTTGATCGCGGCAGGTAAACAAACTGGCCCAGCCCACCAGGGGCCTTAACTTGGCGGGCTGCGTGCCAAAGGTTGCTGATCCCTGTTTTAAACAAATGAGGCAATGCAAACAAAATCCAATGTTCTTGCCTCATATGAATTCAATGCAGCTTTTCTATAAGTCTCCAGTGTCATTTCTTTCTCTTGTCTTTTCCTCTCTCTCCAGCCTCTCTGCTCTCAGGCACATTCCTGAGTTCAGAGTTAGGATTGTTGGAATCCTCAATGAAACGTCCTTGAGAACAAGGTGCATGCTTTACCTAAACAAATAGCTATTGTGAGGCCTGATCCTGCATTTCTTGCGTACCCAAAATGCCCATTGAGGCTTGGTGTTCAGGGAACACAGACTTCTATGGATTTCTCTCTTTTTTTTTTTTTTTTTTTCCTGCCATGTTTATAAAACACAAAGTCTCTAAAGCCTCTCCAGATTGTTTTGGAAGAACATGTGCTTTGCCTTTTGAAGTATTCTAGGAATGTTGCTCTGGTGTCTGTCTTACTCCAGCATTCTGATTTGTTTTTTCCTTATCTACATACAGTACATGCAACTTTTGGCCTTTGTAACCTGAGCTCGAGGTATCTTCTGTTGTGTTGTGGTTCTTGTCATATACCACTTATACTTGGGCAACTTCCTACCCTTGTGCTATTTGAGCCACGTTTTAATCATGAGGCATGGAAGGAAACCCGGTTTTTAGTCACATTTTAAAGAAGCTTTCCATTTGGTTGAACCCCTGTCTCCTTTGCCTTAGAACTTTTCATGTTGCTTCGGAGATTGCATTGCTCTGTTGCTAGGCAGCTGAGGCATCTTCAGTTACATGATACAATTTGTGAAATCCTTAAGTTATCTCGTTGTTTTCTCTCTTTTATTTTGAAATGTGACTTTTTGGCTTCATCCTTCATTCAGTTGCACTGATGTGATTTATTAGCATTTGCCCCCTGAATTTCTGAGAGCCACGTGTATTGGGACAGATTGAATGTGATAGCAAAGAAATCAGCAGTAAAGGAGTTAAATTGGTCAGGATTAATCTACAGTAGGTGGTGATTTCTTGTAGATAAACTACTTAAATGTGTTTTGGCTTCCCTGGAAGGGGTGGATTGTGGTTGTAATCTGTTGCAACATTGTCAGTTCATGTGAATAAAAACACTACATGATATTAAAGTATCACTGCAAGGTAAGAGAGTCAGTTTAGATAGATTAATTAGGCCTATCCGATTGTAACATTAATACCATATTTCTGGTCTGTTTCCTCCTTTATCCTCTACATGAATTTATTTTTGATGTAAAATATGAACCATAATTTAACCACTGAGTATGTCATGTATAGTATTTGACTTATTTGGCTTGAATAATAAAGATATCAGCCTTGTATTCTTGGAGTATGAATGACAGGTTTTTTGAAGATAGCTGCATTAATCGGACTCACTGGAATGATCACATGGTACTCTATGCCTTTCCCTGTTAGCTGCTGCTTGTCAGCAGCTGGCTGAGCTGTAGGCTGCAGGCCAGTATCTGCATACCCTTTCTCTTCAGAATATTTCAAATATACTGCCTCTTAATTATGCATTTTGCTGCGGTTTGACAAACTAAATGGTTCTCCTGCATGTTAAGAAGATTATTTTAAATTTCAGAGAATTTGTCTACTTGCTAGGCCATGTATGCATTTGAAGAATTCAGGTAGGCTCTCTATTTTATATACATCAGTGTGCTTGGTTTTTGTTCTCACCAAGGTTTTTGCTGTGTAATGTCAGATGGCTCTACAGTTAGTTCTCCAAAATGTAAATATTTCTTGCGTTTTAAAATATCTATCCTGTGTATTGGGAGAAGTGTGTAGAAGAATGAGCTGCAGGTAAATGATAGCTAACTGCATGATGGAGAGTAAAGCTGGATAATTGATTATGTCTTGCACAAATTTTATAGTCATGTAGCCAGAAGCTGCAAGTATAGTATAGAGTTTTAAAACAAAGTGTTCTGCTGAAAAGGGTCTTTGCTATTTTTGGTTCCTGAGACCTGACAGATGCATCCTCTCTAAAGAATACTGATTATGATAATTAAGGGAAAAAATATTGATGCTTAGATCATACCTAGGATTAGATTTTTGTGCTGCAGCACAGTCTACATGCCTGTTTTTCATAATCCTGTAGCTGTAGAATTTCATATATTTTTAAATGTGATTCATATGGTTAGATTGGGGTTGGGCAGGGTTTTTGTTTGCAAACACTTGAACAGCTGTGCTTGTTAAACTACAAAATTAGCATCTTTTTATTTAATATTAGTGTTGCTGAATACTGGCTAGTCCTCCATCCTCCCTCCCCCCCCAATATAACTCTCTCCCTATGCAGATTCAAGGTCTATCTAAACCATGACAGGTTTTTTGAAGATAGCTGAAACAAAATGAATAGACATTGTAACACAATGTTTTTACCTGCATTGAAATTGTACTCTATGATCTTCAGTGGGTCTTTCACTTTGTTTTAGGTTTATTCACTGTTTCTTGTAGGTCATATTATAATATTGGCCAGATAAAAATGGTGATAGTATCATGAGGTAATCTCTTGGTATATTTTCTGTTCTATATACCATTGCTATAATATATGAAAAAAATCCCTTTGATTTATTTAGATGTAAAAAAAGATTGTTTAAGTATGTAACTAGACCTGAAGGAGATCAGCTTTGCATTCACAGTGCACATTCAGTACCTGGATTTTTTTTCTATTAAACTTTTTTTTAACATCCAACAAAATATTGATTATATTTTGTTATTCTGTGCTTTGCTAGATGACGTACGTGTGTGTGAGTACGCATCTTGATGCTGACAAATAGTAGAAATGAGCAACTGGAAAAAATAATTAAAAAAACACCATATGTCTAGAATCCAACCATATATGATGAAGAAATACAGGCTAACAGTGACTAGAACTTCACTGCTTATGAAATGCTGTAGGATACTGCCTCAGTGAAGAGATTTTACTGGAACACTTTGTGATGCTGTGTAACTGCAGTTGTCACAGGATTGTCAAGAGATATTCACAAATTTTTATGTAGCTAATTGTTGGCAGGAAGTTAAATTGCAAACAGGCACACAGCCTACTATGTCATTATTTGATTTAGTAGTTCTTTATATTGCACCCAAGTGTTTAAAACATATTATTAATACAGCAATATTCCAACCAGATTTGTCACTAGAAAACAAATTACGGTAATTTGAAAAGTGTACTTAAAAAGCTCTAGCTAATTTCCAGTGGAGGCCGCATTCATATGAAGACAGGGAAGACATTTACATAGTTCTGCAGCAGAGAGGTTTAGATTCTGGTCTATACCCCTCATCAGGCTTGTGAAAGTACTAGCCTTCCCTTCTTAGGCTTGCTTGGAAAATTACGTTGAACTTTACATGCATGAACTACTAGTGCATTCTAAAATCCTTCAAATTGGCAGGATTGTGGTATCTGTGTAGTAACATTTAGAATGACATTTATTTTCTTAAAAAAACAACAAGAGTACTTGTGGCACCTTAGAGACTAACAAATGTATACATTTGTTAGTCTCTAAGGTGCCACAAGTACTCTTGTTGTTTTTGTGGATTACAGACTAACACGGCTGCTATTCTGAAACCATTTATTTTCTTAGGCATTTCAGTGGTATTCTGTTGAAGGTGTATCTGGATGATGATCTTCTTTATGGGATTATTATACGCTCTTATTTCTGTAGCTGTATTTACTTGTGATGGGACCATTGTGTGTCTCACAAACTAAAAAGGATTGGCTTAGTTCAGTATTTGGATGGAGGACCTATGCCTGTAAGATATGGAGTTGATGATTCAGTAGGTGGTGCTGTTTCCTGAACTGAAGACTCAACATGGTGTTAAAGGCACTATGCTGTTGGAGATGTCATCTTTTTGGATAAAATATAGAACTGAAGTCATGGCCACTTGTGCTCACTCAGGGCCTGACTTCCATTTACAAAGTAGGTGCTTACTTGCATGTACAAAAACATGCATCCAGTTTAAATCTCAGATTTGTCTGTATACAAGTCTAGATCGGTGTCTGTCTAGCCAAGTGTGAGTGCAGCTTCCATTTGTGCATGCATATACAATTCAGCACATGCAAAATAGGGTTTTATTTGTGCACGTGCAAGTTTACACCTACTTTCTGACTAGATATGGGCCCTAAGGAATCCATAAAAATCTCTGAGAAAGAGGTGCACAGCCATGGTGGCTTGGACAAATTCCAGATACTGTAGAGTGTTCTGTCTACCCAAGTTCCCTCTGCAGTTTCAATTTGATATAGTGACCTTCATCTCCTGGTGAATGGTTGGGTAGTGCTGGGTACTCTTAAACAGCAGCTGGACTTCTCTGCAGAACCATCTCACTTCAGGACTGGATTAAGAAAGCAGCCGTGGTGTGCTGTTTATAAAATGTTTGTAAAGCACTTTGGGATGAAAGGCACTTGATAAATATAACTAGTGTGGGTGATGAGCCACGAGTTGAACCTCAGAGGAAACGAAGGAGCTGAAATCCATTGGAAATTTCATAATTCCATATTCTAGGCAAGAGCTGTTTTTTTTTCTGACAGTGGGACAGAGCATTATCCCCAAGGCAAACTTTTTAATTTCTTTTTAACTGAGGGTTACAGAAACTTACATGGCCGTGTCCTCAGTTTGTAAGGTCATTGGACCTTTGCCTCCTGACATCAGCTAAAGGTGTAGTCCCTTGTCTTTACTAATTCTTTTTATAGTCTTTCAGTAGCCTAATGTGCATTTTATATGTAAATTGAAGTAAATTTTCTCGCCAGCTGGATTTTCTCAACCTCTCACTGGTCTACTCTTGCCTCACTGTGATAAGTTGTTGTGCATAATGTTAAGATTGCTGTGCTTTTGGCCAAGAATGTACTGTACTTCTGTTATGTGCAGTCAAGATCAGTCTTTGTAGCAACAGAAAGCTTTGTTAAACTGAGTGTAGATTTTCCTCTTGCTGCCTTAGGTATATTAGCCTGGGGTATTACTTAGGATACTTCCCAATACTAGTGTCTGTCTTTCTAATGCACCTTCACCATCACATCTCAGTATTTTTAATTCTGAACTTTCTATTCCCCTATGCACTGAGCATAACTAGTAACAATACAAAAAAGGGAAGTTTTAGTCGCTTCAAAGTCAACCGTTTGTGAATACAGCAAATAATTATTTTTCAAAATTTGATATAATGTATTAGTACAGAAATAGACTATTTATATTTTGTGTAATCTGAGGTTCTCAAAGTACTCAGAAACATTAATAAAGCATAATAATAACTTTCTGAAGATATTATGCCGCCACTTCTATAGATGGGTAAACTGAGGCACAGAGCGATTAAATGGCTAGCCGAAGGCTACACAGGTGAGTTTTGTTGCAAAGTTGGAATAGAACCCACGAGTCCTGATTCCTAGTCTTCTGCTTTAACCACTGCCAAATAAAAAATATAAATACCTCAAAGTAGAAAAGAATTCACCATTTTGGGTACTGTTTGACTAAAGCAAATTCCAGTGGCAAATAAGCCTAGATTTACTTGTTGGCTGCAGTTTTCACCATGCTATTACTAGCATTTCAGGTACCTCCAGTTCGATGTGCCAGTGGGATAAGGTTAATAAAGAATACATAAAAGAAAGTTTTGTCTTCCATCCTACTCTATGAAGAGGGAAATGATAGTGAAATTTGATGTGGAAGCAGATAGGTGCATCTTCAGAAGGGCATAGCAGAAAGATCTCCAGACCAGATAAAGCCAAGTGCTTTAGGTGAATGAGGGCCTAACTTTCCAAAAATGACTAGTTACTGTGGATGCATCAGTTTTCAGGTGAGGCATCTTAAAGGGGCCTAATCTTCAGAAGTACTGAACAATCATCTGTTGTAAATCAGGCCCCCTTTTAAGATCTCTTAAATTAAGCCCCAAATTCAGGAGTACTAAAATCCTTTAGTTACTTTTGAAGAGTTAGATCCTAACCTCCTCCTTGCTAGAGAAAACGACAATATTAATGATCAAAAGAGAGGAAAGGAGAATTTCAACAAACATGTCAGCTTTTGCAAGAATTTGTGAGTGGCACTGGTATTATAATGGTTAAGAAAAGCCAAAGCTACTTATTGTTCTGAATCCAAGGGATTGTGACTTCACAGGTAAGATGAAGTGACTAGTAAAATATATATATATATATATATATATATATACACACACACACACACACACACACACACACACACAAAGTGGGGTAGTTTATTCTCTTCTGATAAGAAGAGAAGGAAGTTTAGGGAGTTAAGGAAGTAAAGCTGCTTAAGTTAAATGGTGTTAAAACAGAACAGGCAGGGGAGAATGTTTAAAACAGGGTGTCGAGGGTTTTGCAGATTCAGATGCTATTTTTGAGCAGCATTTGGCAGACAGTGTCTCAAACTGATGTAACCTGCAGCACTGCATTTACTGCAGTTGTAGCATCATGAACAAAACATTTGAGGGATACTTAACCAATAGCAATTAAGAATTTTTGTAAGCAGGAGTTTAAAACAGACTTTTCAATCTCAGCAGACCAAATCCAGTTATAGTTGAGATGATGAGTTCATTTTGAGGCCTTAGTGGCTTAAACCTTCCGACAGACCAACCAGTGCCCTTCTTTTTATTCCTTCTTTACAAATAGGGAAATTACATTGTATGCCAGTTTTTGCATTTAGTGTTCAGATTGAAGATTTTTAATTGGACCACCAGAGTCCGAACATGCAGTTATAATTCCCACAGCTAATGCAACTATGCCACGTTATGCATCTCCTGAGGCAGTAGGAGAAAATGATGCATGGGCACAAACAGGCCAACTTACGGTTGCAGTGAGAACCATTCCACTGACACTCTTGCATCTTGTGAGATTAAAATCTCAATTTGAATGTTACGACTAATTTAAAGCCAAATTCTGTGGGCTCTCCTGAGGCAAAACTCCCATTGCAATCAGAAACTTGAAGCCAATCGCTAAGAGAAACAAGTTTGTTTACATTTATGGGAGATAATGCTGCCCACTTAATTACAGTGTCACCTGAAAGTGAGAACAGGCATTCGCATGGCACTGTTGTAGCTGGTGTCGCAAAATATTTATGTGCCAGATGCGCTAAAGATTCATATGTATTTTGCTTGAGTAAGGCCCACAAAATGTGGCCGTTCAGTGTTTTGTATTTAATTGTGTGGATGTTGAAATCACATTTAAAAATATGAAAAACCTTTTCTCTTGGACAGCCAATAGTTATTCAGTCATGCTACCAACCTATAGCTACTGAGAGAATGTTAATTCTTCATGGGAATGTTAAATTCCCTTCTTCAAACAGCTGATTATTGTATCAATGAAAGTTTTCAACTACATAATTTTCTCAAGAACTGATACCACAGTTGGTCTTATGTTTAATTGGCTTAGCAATTAGACGTCTGAAGAAAAGGAGTGTTTGTTTTTCTAAGGAGAAGTAACATGAGATAACAACATCCCTGGAGCACATATGACTCTGAATACACTTGCTGGAGATTGGTATTCATGGGAATAATATGTTCCTGCTATGTTGTAGTAATTCTTTTTAACTTTATCCCAGTGATAAAGGTACTAGGGAGTACACGTGGGTAGGGATGTTATTACTAGGGAGTAAAAAATTCCTGTGAATGAGAGGCACATAACCTTATCCTAGAGATCCAAATATTAGTAAATATGTCTGTGTATACTGTTTGTGCAATACCTAATGCTGTGGAGCCCCAATCCTGACTGGGACATCTGAGAGTTTCTATAATATTCGTAACTGCAGTGGATAGAGAGTCCGGTGGACAGGAGGATTGCTGTAGGTTCTACTAGTCTTCCAGCTATAGCAGTCCTGAATTTTGTGTCCTCATGGTCTCCACCTGGTCCTTGGAAAATATTTATCTAAGGTCCCTATTGTAATTGCCATGAACAAAATTTGACAGTCTGTGTATAAGCAAGATTCAGGTGCTTGAGTCTTGCAAGACTAATATGTATTACCAGAGATGTATGGAAATGTATGCCTGGCTTTTAAATAAAAACAAGACCCTGAATCCTAATATCTTTCTTGAAAGGAATGAGGCAACTTAATCTACACAATGCGGTGATTTTTTATTTATTTATTTATTTATTTTTTTAATAAAACCATCTGTATCCAGTAGGGAAGGATGAGCCAGCCTTAGCCTGATTTGCCTTTGCACGTCCTTGAATCAAAATTCAATAAAGGTTTGAAAAAGTTTGATTTAATATATTTCCCTATATACAACCATTACCCCTTGCTTCTCACTTGTAGTAGTGACTTCATTTGGACAGAGTGCTGGTGTCCACAGCATGGTGACCTCTTCAAGAGGGAGTCAGTTTCTCTTCCTCCACCCCCAACTCCAGCCATTCATTTTCAGTGGAGGCCAGTTACCCACTCACCTGTTTCAGTACAGTGTGACCATCCTAGTCCATTAATGCAGTGCTCATGGGGCATGGTTTTTCCAGTGGGGAATGTGTCTTTCAAATTCAGTCTCTCATAGTGCCAAATTGTGAGGTCCCTATTCAGTTTTTGTCCAGGCAAATGCAAAACACTATCACTCTTGTTATGAGAAGGGAGGAAAGCATAGATCTCCCATGCTCGGGCTTTGGATTGGGCTCCATATTCCTGTTCCTGCTCCCACTGAAGTCAACAGGAGTCAAACATTGCCTTTTCTGAGAACAAGATGAGGCATATGGAACCCAACACTCACTGAAGTGAGTAGAAATATTTCCGATGAAGCCATTAGGGAGAAAGTTGTAGGGAAACTACAAAGTACAATGTATATGTTTTACAGGTAGGGGAAACAGCAGATCCTGCAACAGATGTAAGGGGAGAAAAACATGGTAGTTATGGACAAAAAGGAATAGCAATAATAATATTTTGTGTATTGTTATAGCAGCTTCCATATGAAGGCCTCAGCATGCTTTACAAACATTAATAAATTAAGCCTCGCATAGCTAATATACTCAATGATTTTTTTTTTTTTTTTTTTTTTTTTTTTTTTTTTTTTGCCTCTGTCTTCACAAACAAGGTCAGCTCCCAGACTGCTACACTGGGCAGCACAGTATGGGAAGAAGGTGACCAGCCCTCTGTGGAGAAAGAAGTGGTTTGTGACTATTTAGAAAAACTGGTTGAGCACAAGTCCATGGGCCCGGATGCGCTGCATCCGAGGGTGCTGAAGGAGTTGGCAGATGTAATTGCAGAGCCATTGGCCATTATCTTTGAAAACTCATGGCAATTGGGGGAGGTCCCCGATGACTGGAAAAAGGCTAATGTAGTGCCCATCTTTAAAAAAGGGAAGAAAGAGGATCCAGGGAACTACAAGCCAGTCAGCCTCACTTCACTTCAGTCCCTGGAAAAATCATGGAGCAGGTCCTCAAGGAATCAATTCTGAAGCATTTAGAGGAGAGAAAAGTGATCAGGAATAGTCAGCATGGATTCACCAAGGGCAAGTCATGCCCGACTAACCTAATTGCCTTCTATGAGGACATAACTGGCTCTGTGGATGAGGGGAAAGCAGTGGATGTGTTATTCCTTAACTTTAGCAAAGCTTTTGATACAGTCTCGCACAGTATTCTTGCCAGCAAGTTAAAGTAGTATGGGATGGATGATTGGACTATAAGGTGGATAGAAAGCTGGCTAGATCGTCAGGCTCAACGGGTAATGATCAACGGCTCCATGTCTAGTTGGCAGCCGGTTTCAAGTGGTGTGCCCCAAGGATCAGTTCTGGGCCCGGTTTTGTTCAATATCTTCATTAATGATCTGGAGGATGGTGTGGACTGCACTCTCAGCAAGTTTGCAGATGACACTAAACTGGGAGGAGAGGTAGATATGCTGGAGGGTAGGGATAGGACACAGAGGGACCTAGACAAATTAGAGGATTAGGCCAAAAGAAATCTGATGGGGTTCAACAAGGACAAGTGCAGAGTCCTGCACTTAGCATGGAAGAATCTCATTTACTGTTACAGACTAGGGACTGAATGGCTAGGAAGCAGTTCTGCAGAAAAGGACCTAGGGGTTACAGTGGACGAGAAGCTGGATATGAGTCAACAGTGTGCCCTTGTTGCCAAGAAGGCTAATGGCATTTTGGGCTGTATAAGTAGGGGCATTGCGAGCAGATCGAGGGATGTGATCATTCCCCTCTATTCGACATTAGTGAGGCCGTATCTGGAGTACTGTGTCCAGTTTTGGGCCCCACACTACTGGAGGGATGTGGAAAAATTGGAAATAGTCCAGCGGAGGGCAACAAAATTGATTAGGGGGCTGGAGCACATGACCTAGGAGGAGAGGCTGAGGGAACTGGGATTGTTTAGTCTGCAGAAGAGAAGAATGAGAGGGGGATTTGATAGCTGCTTTCAACTACCTGAAAGGGGGTTCCAAAGAGGATGGATCTAGACTGTTCTCAGTGGTACCTGATGATAGAACAAGGAGTAATGGTCTCAAGTTGCATTGAGGGAGGTTTAGGTTGGATATTAGGAAAAACTTTTTCACTCAGAGTGGTGAAGCATTGGAATGGGTTCCCTAGGGAGGTGGTGGAATCTCCTTCCTTAGAGGTTTTTAAGGTCAGGCTTGACAGAGCCCTGGCTGAGATGATTTAGTTGGGAATTGGTCCTGTTTTGAGCAGGGGGTTGGACTAGATGACCTCCTCAGGCCCCTTCCAACCCTGATATTCTATGCCTGTGAGACTGGTGTTATCTTTGTGGGAACACAGGTTCAGGGACGGACTTAACCACAGTCTGTCTGTCTGTCTGTGTCTCTCTCTCTCTCTCTCTCTCTCTCACTCACACACACACACACACACACACACACACACACACACACACACACACACACACACACACACACACACACACACACGTGCGCGCCTCTGGCAGAATCCAGAATAGAATCCAGATCACCTGCCTCTTATCCCTCTCCTTTAAACATGAGGTGTTACTAAACTGTGTGCTCTAACAAATCCCAGCACAGGGAGGCAGTGTGGTCTAGTTATTGTAGCAGATGGGACTGGGAGTTAGGGTTCTTGAGTTCTATTCCCAAAGCTACCACTCATTCCCTGTGTGACCTTGACCTCTCACACCTGAGTTCTCTCAGCTCTCAGAAGGGTCTAATAATGATACCTGTTTTACAGGGTTATTGAGATGCTTAATTAATGTTTGTAAAGAGCTTTGAGAGACACAGAAATGAGGTACTTTGGAGAGTAAGTGGATTGTTGTTTGATTAAAATATTCCATTTCATGAAGCGAGGTGAGGAGCTGGCAGGAGCAGTGGAAAATCACAGTTAAAACCAAACAAAAAAGAAAACCCAGTGACCCTCCTGATTTTAACACTTTGTGATGGCCATTGAGAAGACAGTCGGTGATTATGGGGTTACTGTCTCTGTAAAAGGACGTGTACGACTACAGACTGGTGAAGAACTGAACAGCTAAACAGCAGCTAAAGGATTTCAGCCACAGCAGGCTTAGAGAGTTCCAGCTTATTAGATCTAAACTCTGGACCAAACTGCACTCTTGTGTAACAGGGCATGACTCCTACTCAAGGGGAGTTGTGCCTGCTCGTGGCAGGGCTGAATGTGGCTCTACTCTTCACACAATGGGGGTAGCACTGATAGAAGAGCAAAATGTGACCCACAGGATATTGCTAAGTTGTCAGATATTTATCCAGGTATAAATAGCACCCATACCAGGTGATGTATACAGCCATTTAAAACACAAGCAGACACATTTGCCATCCTCATTGTACTTGCTGGAGAGGAGGTAAGCTTGGGTGGTGAAGAGGAAGAATTCCCAGGATGAAGGGGCTGTAAAAATACCTCCATTTCCTTCAGGTCTAGGCAACAATGAGAGCAAAGTCTTGCTTTGCAGAAGAAAAAGGAGAAGAGGAGAAAGGAGCACGGAGAATAATCTTTCCAAAGTGCCTTGACTCCAGATTGAGTGTTTCTCAGACTGCTGTGCTGAGTAGTGTTAACGTTTAAAAGGGGTACCTGGGATGCCAGGAAGATGGCAGCATAATGAGGGAGATCATTAGAGCTGACCAGAGGTAGATGATTCTCTTTTGAATCCTCTTGAATGTTTTCACAAAAATGGGATTGTGTGTCCATTTTTAGATCCAAACCTGAGCTTTTTGACGGTGGGGTGGGGAGTAGCTTGGTGGGTCGGGCATTGGCCTGTGGGAGACCAAAGTTCAGTCCTTGCTCTGCCTGATTCCAAGCAGAGTTTTTCATCTCAGAACAGTCTGAATCAGACAACAAGTATATGAACCAGGGTCTCCCATGTCCATGCCCTATCCAACAGGCGCTAGGCTGTGAGAAAGTCCTGCTCTCTTAGGTTTCATGGTGATGGATCAGTTTTAACTGTCAGCTTTGAGAAAACAGAATATTTTGACTAATCTAGGTAGAAATGTTCTGACCAGCTCCCTTGCTTCTATTTGGCTGGAGGCTGTTTTCTGCTCTGCTAACTCAGCCTTGTAAAGAGTATCAGTTAACATAGAGTTCAGGTTCAAGAGTATCCATCTTTCTGTCCAGGTTTCTATTTGGCCTTCGTTACCATGTTACTTGGATTAAGTATGAGGTTTTTTGTTTTTTGTTTTTAACATGGGGGGGGAGTCTAAGGACCAGAAGTCCACCTAACACTTCAGTTTAGGTGCCTCAGTGGGTGTGGCCAGATTTTCAAAAGTGCCTTGCACCTAGGTACTGCCATTGTTCTCAGTAGTAGCTGCTGAATGCTGGGCACTAGAAAACTAGTTATCATATTTAGTGCCTGATTTGGAGTTGAATATATTGAAAATGTGCCCCAATTGTGGGTGCTGAACTCTTTTTATTTATTTATTTTTTAATCAGGCTCTAAACATATGTGTCTAAAAGGACGAGGTTAGATAAAATCTTAGATTGCAGAAAACAGAAAAAATTTTAGAAAGCCCCTAAAATTGTAGAATCTGGCGTTTTCTTGCTTCTGTGATTATCTAATCTTCTTCACTTGTAAATAACCTGTAACCTGACAGATTAGAAAAAATGTTCTCTCATACGTGCACACTAATTCGGCATGCAGATCTTACAGCTCCCTGCAGATGATTTTTCACACAAGGTGAGCAAAAAGTTTGGGGGATTGGGATTTGTTTGGTTTTTTTAGTTTAAAGATATGTTTGTTGATATTTCTTGTCTTCAGTGATAACGTGGTGTTAGTGAATGGTGGACAAAAGCATTTTCTGATAAAACAAGGCAGGGTAATATCAAGAAGGTCCACCTTAGCCCATAGAAAAATTAGCTTCAGGTGAATGAAGTGTACTTTGTGTGTGACCTTGTCACCATGAAAAGCTTCAGGCAATAGCATCTATGCTTAAATTTCCATGTAAACAACAGTTACAGCACTTCTTGGGAATAAATAAGTGCATGTCCCAGTTATGCCAAGTGATTGCAGCATCAATATATGTGCTTTGAAAACAAAGCATACAGCCCAACCATAATCCTACACTGGAGCAAGGGAAACAAACCCTCCAAGCCAAATGAGTGCTGAGACCTTATGATATGTAAAAATGCAGTATAGCACCATTGGACACATCCCCATATGGACGGGAAGCAGTCTGATTGCAAGGGGCAATCTGATTGCAAGGACAGTGTATAATATATACCCAATGCCACAGGGAGGAAAAAACCTATTCTCAGACAGGAAAAGGATGTATCAAAACATAAAGATGAAACATCAATGATTTTTCTTGCATGTTATATATATTGCTGCCACTAGCACTGGGTAATACGTTTACTGAACCAGATTCTTGGCTGTTCTAAATTAGAGTAGCTCCACTGAAGTCACTTTATCCATTCCAGTTTTCACCAGCTAAGGATCTGACCTATTGCACCTAACTCATAATACATTCATGCACCAGGAGCTCATAATCCCAGTTTACACATTTGTTTAATAATCTGTTTATGAGGAATAGTGTAAAAAGGAGCAAAAGAAAAACTCAAATGAAAAACTTGGGCAAAAGGTGGTGCAGGGAGCTCAGAGAGTGCAACATGCATACAGAGAGACTCACTGCATGTGGGTGGAGATCCAGGGGGCAAGGGAGAGAGAAGATGATGATGGGGAGAAAAAGAATTCAACCAACAAATAATACTGTGGGCCAGATTCTTGGCTGGTGAAAATTGATATAGCTCCATCATTTCAGTCCTTCAGTGGCGCTATGATAGCTTACACCCAGGGCCGGTTCCAGGCACCAGCGAAGGAAGCAGGTGCCTAGGGCGGCCAATAGAAAGAGGTGGCAGTCTGCCCATTGTTGGGGCGGCACGTCCTGTTCAGCAGTGGTAGCACTTTGGCGGCAGCTCAATCAGTCTGCAGTCTTCAGCGGCAATTCGGCGGCTGGTCCTGCAATCCCTGTCTCCCTCCTTGGCACCACTTTTGGCAGCAGGTCATTCTCCCTTTCCCCCCCTCCCCTCCCTGCCACTTGGAGTGGCAAAAAAGCTGGAGGCGGTCTTGTTTACACCAACTGACAGTCTGGCCCAGTTTATATTCTAGATCATGCAGTACTGCAGGGCAAAGAACTGAAACTTGGGGCCTGATTCAGAGTGAGACTAAGCATCCACTGAAGTTAGTTGTTGCAATTGCCCTTTACAAAGTGGCTTCTTATGCTGCTCCAGTGGCATAAATTGGATGTTGATGGCAGCCATCTGCAGAATAACCAAACGCAGAGATTCTCTTGAGCCAGCATAGAACCAGCGTAATGGCCCTCTACCAGCCCCACTTCCCTATCACCAGCATAGGGGGTATGTCAGAGAAGGAAGTATATGGAAGGAGTGTTAGCTAATCTCCGTTGACATAATTGCTCATAGAGGACAACTGCAAGCCAACAGAAGTTAGAGCATCCTTGAGGCTGCTCTAAATTGTAATGGAGCAAAAACTGAGGAGTTGCGAAGGGTGGCTTCAAGTCAGCTTTCCCTGCACCTATACTGCATCCAGTAGAGCAATGGTCCCCAACCTTTTTGTGGCCAGTAGCACACTCATGTTTTCAGAAGACTGTGGCGGGCACCAACAGTTTTTCAAGGCTTATTTTGTATTTGTACATTAAATAATATGAAAATCGTCATATTTAATATAACATGATACATGAATCCAGAGAGAAGAGAGAAGCGGCGAGCACAGAGAACTCCGGCACCTGCAGCCTCGGAGTTCTCTGTCCCCGGCAGGTGCGAGGCCATGGTTTCTCTCCGGCTTAAGCTGCGGCCCCACATCTGCCAGGGACCGAGAACTCCGGTGCCCGCAGCCTGCAGCCCTGGAATTCTCTGTCCCCGTGGGGTGCGGGGCCGTGGCTTGTCTCCCCTGCTGGGCACTAGGCGTGCCCCACGCCTGCTGGGAACAGAGAACACCACACTTGCAGCCTGAGTTTTCTGTTCCCGGCAGGCGCAGGGCTGCGGCTTCTCTCCCCTTCTGGGCACTAGGCGGGCGCACATAAATGCCCCGGCGAGTGCCATGGCGCCCGTGGGCACCATGTTGGGAACCACTACAGTAGAGGGAAGGAGTGTTGCAAAATGAGGCTTAGTGAGTGATGTGGGTCCCCAGCACTTCTGAGGATTTAAGATCTTGTGATTGTTTTGAAACTACCATGGAATTGCACATGAAAGAAAACAATTAATGAAATCAGCATCCAGTGTACTACAACAGCGCAGAAGGGCATTGTGACAGGTTGGATCACAGAAACCCCCTTGGGAGCAGCCACCTGATGTGCCAAGACTACCCCTGCTTCTGTTTTCCCTGCCAGCTCAGGACTCAGCACCCTGTCTTGCTGAGCCAGACACTCCCATCTGCTCCAACATAGACCCAGGCTCTGAATTACCTGCCCCAAAGCTGCAGGTTTACCTGAAAACAGCTCACAGAAGTGTGCTTTTCTTTAGCACTCAGATGCCCAACTCTCAATGGGTCTAAACCCAAATAAATCGGTTTTACCCTGTATAAAGCTTATGCAGGGTAAACTCATAAATTGTTTGCCCTCTATAACACTGATAGAGATGCACAGTTGTTTGCTCCCCCAGGTATTAATACATACTCTGAGTTAATTAATAAGTAAAAAGTGATTTTATTAAGTACAGAAAGTAGGATTTAAGTGGTTCCAAGTAATAACAGACAGAACAAAGTTAGTTACCAAGGAAAATAAAATGTGCAAATCCTAGGTCTAATCAAACTAAATACAGATAAGATCCTCACCAGTTCCAGAATGCTCCCTTTTACAGACTAATCTCCTTTTAGCTTGGGTCCAGCAATCACCCACACCCCTGTAGTTACTGTCCTTTGTTCTAGTTTCCTTCAAGTATCCTGGGGGGTGGAGAGGCTCTTTCTTTAGCCAGCTGAAGACAGAATGGAGGAGTCTCTCATGGGTTTAAATAGACACGCTCTTGTGGGTGGAAACCCCCCTTCTCACTCCTATGCAAAGTCCAGCTCCAAGATGGAGTTTTGGAGTCACCTGGGCAAGTCACATGTCCATGCATGACTCAGTCTTTGCAGGCAGAAGCCATTATCCATATGGTATCTTGTATGTCTCCAGGAAGACTTCTCATGTGGACGGGAGCATTCCAAGATACATTGTTCCCTGAGTGCTTCCTGATCGGGTACTTAACCTTGCGAATTCCTTCCTAAAGAAGCTGATCAAATGCCTCACAAAGCTTACTTAGAAATCAAGCAGGTATATGATCAATATTCTTAACCTCAAGTACAAAATTATATATGTGTACAAATCGGATGAATAGCTATAGTAGACCATAACCTTTACAGAGGTATGTTACGTGGCACAGGCAGCACAAAACATATTCCAGTTATGTAATATTCCCATAAAGTGTTATGGGAGGTACTGTCACAGGCATGACATCCCTTCTCTCTTGAGGAAAAAAATCCCCACAGCATAAACAGGCCTGGGGATTTCAGGTGAGCATGCAGTACTTGGCACTTGAGCATGCTTAACTTGGTGGAAAAAAGCTGTTAAGGAAAGCTGACAAAGAGGCAAAATCCCTCCATTGCTGTGCTGCAGTACAGAAGGTCAAATGCATACTGCAGCTAGGCACTCTTGCTAGCTGATGATGATGATAATGAGCAGGAAAGATGTACTCCAGAGCTCTCTGTATCCAGCAGATTAACCAGAGATTTCCTCAGCTGCATGATAAGCTCAGCTACAGAAGCATTAAAGTTTAAAAAAAAAAAAAAAAAAAAAAAAAAAAAAAGACAGAAATTCTACTAAGACTGCTCGGTGAGACCATTACTAGACCGCAAACCAGTCAATAAAGCAAAGATTATATATGGCTAGATTTGGAAAATATCTGTGGGAAGAGGTGCTGCTTGTCTCTTCAGGTCCTACATCTGTGTTAGAGCAAACTCAGAGAGGCAGCAGTAAAGATGGAAGGCCAGAGCCTTCGCTGCTGGGAATAGATGGACCTGTGCCTTTGCTGGAGCTACCACCATTACATGTGCAGAGGTTCTGGCCCAGAATCATTAACATTTATTCTAGACCAGAGAAACCTTGGTTAACACAACATCTGTTTTAGGTATGGTCACATTCCAAAGTTCTAGTCAGATTGTGTTTAGTCTACAGCCTCAAGAGACACCTTTCCCTTGACAGTGGGGTAAATATAAGAGTGACACTTGGGGCAGGAGGCTGAGAATTTGTCTTGGATACCAAGATTATTTGCAAGCATTACCAGACCTAATGCTGGAGTGACCACACACTAACAGTGACCCGTGTCCTTCAAAACACAAGCACTCAAGCTAGCTAGCAATTGGTTCAGTTGTTCTTGCTTACTCAAAAGTGTATTGTCGTGGATGTGCATTAGTAGAATGCTTGCACGTCTCAGTGAGGGGTACAAGTCCTTATCATGGTGTGTGAGGGTGTCCATAAAGATAAAGGATTGTGAAATGATCCTGTCAGCTGGGGAGCAGAGTAGAATCTACATGTCACACTATGTATGGAATTGAACTGGCTAATCAAAACCAGCCTTTGTAGCTTTCAGTGGAATATTTTTTTATAATGACAAGTAGCCTCCCTCTGCTTGCATAGCTGTGTGTGGTCAAGTAAGCACTCTGTGGCAATGACTCTGCGTATTTCATTCACCTAAAGATTTCACTCACTCACTGTACTGCGATTCCATTTGCCCCCCTGATAATTCCGCTCTCCCCCCCCCCCCGTCTTTACAGCAACAGCTGCACTTTTACCCTCGGGCTGAGTGAACACTGCCTTCTCTGAAGCTGCAATACCAGATGCTAGCAGCTCTGCAAGAGTAATACACTTTGTTCCTTATCTCTAAGTGACTATGGGATACACGGCCCAATCCTATGCAGTGTGGAGCGCCTGTGTGAGATGCTGAGCACCTGGAACGCTAAGTGAGAGACCATGGGAGTTGAGAGAACCCATCGCCTCATGGGAGATACTCAGTACCTGGCAGGATCAGGCCCACAGTTTTTTCAGTGCACTGACACAGTGGATGTGGATTCATAGCTCTCAAAGCAGTTAACAAAGGAGGGGATGGTATCATTATCCCTATTTCAAAGATGGAGAAATGGAGACAGAGACCTTGACTTAAGTCACTGCCAGTGATAGGAAGAGAACTGAGATGTGAAATCCTGGCTCCTGTGAATTCAGTGGCAAAACTCCCATTGACTTTAATGGTGGCCAGAATTTCAACCCAGGTCCCCTAGCCCAGTAGTTCTCAACCAGGGGTATGTGGGAGTATGCAGAAGTCTTCCAGGGGCCGGGGGTACATCAGCTCATCTCTATATTTGCCTAGTTTTACAACAGGCTACATAAAAAGCACTAGTGAAGTCAGTACAAACTACAATTTCATGCAGACAGTGACTTGTTTATACTGCTCTCTGTATTACACACTGAAATATAAGTACAATATTTATATTCCAATTTATTTTATAATTATATGGTAAACATGAGAAAATAAGCAATTTTTTTGTAATAGTGTCTTGTAACACTTCAGTATTTTTCTATCTGATTTTGTAAGCAAGTAGTTCTTAAAAAGAACAGGAGCGCTTGTGGCACCTTAGAGACTAACAAATTTATTTGACAGGTTTCAGAGTATTTGAGCATAAGCTTTCGTGGGCTATAGCCCACTTCATTGGATCATAGAATGGAACACATAGCAAGGAGATATATATACATACAGAGAATATGAAAAAGTGGGAGTTGTTCTACCCACTCTGAGGCTAATTAATTAAGATGAGCTATAATCAGCAGGAGAGGAAAAAAAAACTTTTGAAGTAATCAAGATAGCCCATTTCAGACCTTTGACAACAAGGTGTGAGGATACTTAACATGGGAAAATAGATTCAATGTGTGTAATGGCTCAGCCATTCCCAATCTCTATTCAAACCTGAGTTGATGGTGTCTAATTTGCATATGAATTCAAGTTCAGCAGTTTCTTATTGGAGTCTGTTTTTGAAACTTTTCTGTTGTAATATTACCACCTTTAAGACTGTTACTGAGTGACCCGAGAGGTTGAAGTGTTCTCCTACAGGTTTTTGAATGTTATGATTCTTGATGTCAGATTTGTGTCCATTTGTTCTTTTTTGTAGATTGTACATGGCAGAGGGGCTTTGCTGGCACATGATGGCATATATCACATTGGTATGACATATGGTATATCACAGGTGAATGAGCTCCTGATGGCATGGCTGTTGTGTTTAGGTCCTATGATGGTGTCACTTGAATAGATATGTGGACAGAGTTGGCATCAGGCTTTATTGCAAGAATAGGTTCCTGGGTTAGTGTTTTTGTTCTATGGTGTGTGGTTGCTGGTGAGTATTTGCTTCAGGTTGGGGACCTGTCTGTAAGCAAGAACAGGTCTGTCTCCCAAGACCTGTGAGAGTGAGGGATCATCTTTCATTATAGGTTGTAGATCTTTGATGATGCGCTGGAGAGGTTTTAGTTGGGGGCTGAAGGTGACGGCTAGTGGCATTCTGTTATTTTCTTTGTTGGGCCTGTCCTATAGTTGGGGACTTCTGGGTACTCTTCCGACTCTGTCAATCTGTCTTTTCACTTCAACAGGTGGGTATTGTAGTTTTAAGAATGCTTGATAGAAATCTTGTAGGTGTTTGTCTCTGTCTGAGGGATTGGAGTAAATGCGGTTGCATCTTAGAGCTTGGCTGTAGACAATGGATCATGTGGTTTGTCCTGGATGGAAGGTGGAGGCATGAAGGGAAGTATAGTGGTCTGTAGGTTTCCGGTATAGGGTGGTGGTTATGTGACCATCGCTTATTAGCACAGTAGTGTCAAGGAAATGGACTGCTCGTGTGGATTGATCTAGGCTGAGGTTGATGGAGGGATGGAAATTGTTGAAATCATGGTGGAATTCCTCAAGGGCTTCTTTTCCATGGGTCCAGATGATGCAGATGCCATCAATGTAGCTCAAGTAGAGTAGGGGTGTTAGGGGATGAGAGCCAAGGGAGTGTTGATCTAAGTCAGCCATAAAAATGTTGGCATACTGTGGGGCCATATGGGTACCCATAGCAGTGCCGCTGACTTGAAGGTATATATTGTCCCCAAATGTGAAATAGATGTGGGTGAGGACAAAGTCACAAAGTTCAGCCACCATCGTTGCCGTGACATTATCGGGGATACTGTTTCTGATAGCTTGTGGTCCGTCTTTGTGTGGGATATTGGTGTAGAGGGCTTCTACATCCATAGTGGCCAGCATGGTGTTTTCCAGAAGATCACTGATGGATTGTAGTTTCCTCAGGAAGTCAGTGGTGTCTCCAAGATAGTTGAGAGTGCTGGTAGTGTAGGGCCTGAGGAGAGAGTCCACATAGCCAGACAGTCCTGCGGTTAGGGTGCCAATGCCTGAGATAATGAACCATCCAGGATTTCCAGGTTTATGGATCTTGGGTAGCATATAGAACGCCCCTGGTCGGGGTTCTAGGCATGTGTCTGTACAGATCTGTTCCTGTGCTTTTTCAGGAAGTTTCTTGAGCAGATGGTGTAGTTTCTTTTGGTAATCCTCAGTGGGATCAGAGGGTAATGGCCTGTAGAATGTGGTGTTAGAGAGCTGCCTAGCAGCCTCTTGTTCATATTCCAACTTATTCATGATGACGACAGCACCTCCTTTGTCAGCCTTTTTGATTATGATGTCAGAGTTGTTCCTGAGGCTGTTGATGGCATTGTTTTTAAGTGAGGTGAAACTTGGGGTACATAAGACGCATCAGACTCCTGAAAGGGGTGCAGTAGTCTGGAAAGGTTGAGAGTCACTGCCCTAGCCCCCTGGATTGTATTGCCTCCAGGAGGTACACTCGTGTATTGACAGGGATACATATGCCTAATAATACAATGTTATCTCCATGATTACCATCATGTTCCCCAGCCTCAGTTAGCTCAGGGATCAAGTGTCCTTCAATTTGTCTCAACTCAAGTCCTACTTAGAAGTACTTGTAGTAGCTGCTGACAGCTTTTATTAGGGAAAAAAACATCAGCAGGCCAAGCTCTGAGTGACACCCATTGTGTTCTTGTCTGACTATATATCTACATTTCTATCTACTGCTGTAAGTGAAACCATGTCCCTCATAGCTTAGAATACAGAATGTTGCAATGTGACCATCTTCTTAGAGAGAAGACACATTTGTTTATAGGTTGGTGGGGTTTCAGAGGTGTAAGATGAAGGCAGTTAGATTTTGTTTTCTTTTTCCAGTCCAAGTTGCTGTATAAAGTGACAAGTGCAGTTCCTAGACCAGAATTATTAGTGTGTTTGTCCATTGGACTTGGCAGAGGCCTGCAGATTTGTTTATGTTGCTGAAATTCAAATCTATTTGTCTGGTGTACTTACTGGCAGAATGTTTTTTCTTTTTTTTTTTTTAAACTAAATATCTCATCACTTTTCAGCAGATAGTAACAAATAAATGAAAGTGCCTTGCATTCATGCATGCTTTAGTGCGGGCAACTGTAAAGGTGGGATCCTGGTCAGTTTACAAAGCATCTGAAAACAAGACTTGAAACCCTGAATAAATATGGATAGGAATATTGTTAAGGATGAGTTATCCAGAGGAGTAGCATATCACTATTTATTCCAGTCTACATGAAAGAAAAATGATGAGCAGGACTGTTCCTGTAAATACAATGAATAATAATAATTCTGTATACATCATAGTTAATAGCTCTCTGGACTTCATTAGCTCCTCCCAACCAAGAATCCCAGAGCACTTTAAAGATCTTAATGAATTAAGACTCACAGCACCCCTGTGGGATTGTTGCTATCGCTACTTCACATTTAATGGAAAAAATGAGATTAAATGACTAGCCCAAGATGCCAAGTTAGTGGGAGTGCTGGGAATACAAATCATATCTCCTGACTCCTCTAACCACTAAACTGTACTCCCTCTCTAACACCTGGACTGGAATGTCCTGGCTTGGGTTAAAATTTCAGGCCAAACTTCTAGGAAAGCAGTATGCCCTAGAGATTGTCTACACTGACAATTGGCTCTAATTTCAGCCAAAAAATGGCTAGCCAGAGCTCTCGTGTGAACAGGGAAACCTACTGTTAAATGCACTCATGTAAATTGTGACTTACAGCAGTTTATCCTGTCTACAATAGGAGTTTACACCACTGCAGCTCAATTGGTTGCTGATTACTAATGGCTGATATCAGGACAAGGCCTAAGGTGTATGTCTCTAAAGTGTAAAGGTGCTCCAGCATATAAGAGTGTAGTGAGTTCCTGTCTATCACATGGCTGAGGTGCATGATGTTATTTAAAGCAGGGGTTATAACCTTTTTCTTTCTGAGGCCCCACAACACGCTATAAAAATTCCATGGCCTGTCTGTGCCACAGCAATTGTTTTTCTGCATAGAAAAACCAGGGAAAGCATTAGGGGATAGCAAGCAGGGCAGTTGCCCGAGGCCTGACACCACAGGGGGCCCTGTGAAGCTAAATTGCTCAGATTTTGGCTTCAGCCCCGGGTGGCGGGGCTTGGTGTCCCAAACTTCAGCCCCAGAGGTGTGGCTTCAGCTTTCAGCAAGTTAATGCTAGCCCTGCTTGGCAGATCCCCTAAAAACTGCTTGCGGTCTCCCAGTGGGCCCCGGACCCCTGGTTGAGAACCATTGGTTAAAGAAAGGGAAAACTAGTGCAAAGGAAGCTACCAGAGGGAAAGGGTGTGTCCTTTCCACCCCCTGTTGGAAAAGTCTTGCATAGTTATTACCCAGTGGTTTGAGCTGATTTTTTTTTCTGTTTTTTGGAAGTAAGTCAAGCCCTGAAGAAAGGGATGCGAGGAGACCTGTAATTAGAACTCTTGTTCTGCCCCAGATGTTGAGGCTGCTTATGAACTCTCAGGCAGATTTTTTTTTAGAAGGTTGGCCTGGAATTTTAACCCAAACCAGCACCTTCTGGTCCTTGAGCTGTAACCAAAGATTAATGGACGGGGGAATGCAGGGGCGGCTCCAGGCCTGCTTGCGGAGGGTCTGCTGGTCCCGCGGCTTCGGTGGACCTCCCACAGGCGTGCCTGCGGAGGGTCCACCAAAGCCGCGGGACCAGCGGACCCTACGCAGGCAAACCGCCAGAAGCAGCCTGCCTGCCATGCTTGGGGTGGCAAAATCCCTAGAGCCGCCCCAGGAGGAATGGGGTCTTTTTCTGGGTCAAATATTAACAAGTGGTGGCTGTGCAGTGCTTCTTTCTTTAAGATGTTCTAGAGAATTTACAATTCTGCTAGTACACCTTCTGTTTTCTAATCTCTTCTCATACTCTCCCTAACTTATAGCCTCTATATTTTGAAGATCTTTCATATCTAACTTCAGTTCTAAGTTTTAAACATGGGAATGCTAAATCTTTCTGATTTGAGCAATATCACAGCTTTGTCTGTTTATTGCTTGACTATGTTGCCTTTGTTGTAAGTTAAGACAGAATTCACTTGTGATCTGGGTAAAAGCGAAAGAATGTTAAATGGTTTCAACAAAGGTATTTTACACAGCTGCTACTGCACACCATCAAACATGCTGATCTATTTATTGCCCACTTGGAATGAGCACTTAACAGTTCTACTCTGACACCAAAGCAGTTCTCTGGGGTGTTGTAAGCTTACCTTAAATTCTTCCTTGAGGTATGTTTATAATGTGATTCCTGCAGTGCGTATAGTAGTCGGCAATTTCTTGAAACCATCCTTATATATGAATGAGAGGGAAGTGTCCTTGTGTCCCCAAGACATTTTTCCATCAATGAGTTCCATCAACAGTAAGCCACAGAACAAATAGGAGAGACTTTCTTTTTTCCTTTCTCTTCCACATGAACGAAGAAAGGAGAGTTTTTAGTGTTCTGGTTCTTTTGTTATTTCAGGCCTAGTCATTTCTGGACCAGACTATTCACTGATAGTGTTTTCCAAACTTTTGAAAGCTGAGTCCCCCCTTCAGGAAAATGAAACAAGTTGTGCCCCCGATCAACCCCTCCTTGTGTTAAAGGCTACCCCTAAATGAGTATTCCTTGTATGGATCTTCATAGTATGATAGTAACTCTCTCCTTTCTTATATGCTTCATTGAGCAGTGAAATCATTAACAGTTTTGACATTTAAAATATCATTGGCAGCTGAGTTAGTATCCATGGAAATAATGGGACTAGGGAGGGACAGCTCAGTGGTTTGAGTATTGGCCTGCTAAATCCAGGGTTGTGAGTTCAATCCTTGAGAAGGCCATTTAGGGATCTGGGGCAAAAATCTGTCTGGGATTGGCCCTTCTCTGAGCAGGAGGCTGGACTAGATGACCTCCTAAGGTCCCTTCCCATCCCAATATTCTATGATTCAGTCTAACTTGTTTCATGTTCTCTGCAAACTCAGGCAGTTATCAAGTGCTCTGGAGAACAGTTGAGTCCATGTCCCGCCCCATCTCAAACTAATTCTTTGTGTCCTACTCTATATGGTAGTGCATCCCACACAATGGGAAGTGCTGCGTTAATATTTCTAAAGTAATATTTACAGCTGAGGGCTACCTCTGTCCAGGAGCTAACATCTGTTCTATCCTTGTGCTTTGCAGTGTTGTAGCCATGTTAGTCCCAGGATATTAGAGAGAGTGGATGAGGTAATATCCTTTTACCGGATCAACTTCTGTTGCTGAAAGAAACAAGCTTTCAGGCTACACAGAGCTCTTCCTCAGGTTTGGGAAAGGTACTCAAAGTGCCACAGCTAAATACAAGGTGGAACAGATTGTTTAGCAAAGGTAATTAACACACATTCTAAGGGACCATTCCAGATGAAGTAGCCTATTAACACCCCTGCAGTCATAGGACAAAAAGAGGGGATTAGCCGCGGGTTACAGATTCTTGTAATAAGCCATATATCCGGTGTCCTTATTGAAACCATGATTTTTAGTGTCTAGAAAAATTATGAATTTTGTCCTATGACTGCATTCACTTAGCCTTGAATGATCCGTTACAATGTATGTTAACTATTTATGCTAAACAATTTGTTCCACCTTGTATTTAGCTGACACACTCTGGGTCTGTCTACACAGCAACTAGACACACACAACTGGCCCATGCCAGCTGACTTGAGCTGTTGGGGCTTAGACTGTGGGGCTGTTTCATTGCTGTGTAGACTTCCAAGCCTCACCTCTGAGACCCTCCCACCTTGCAGAGTCCTAGAGCCCAGCTCCAGCTCCAGCTCAGAAGTCTACACAGCAATGAAACAGCCCCACAAACTAAGTCAGCTGGCATAGGCCAGAACTCACTAGCTGCATATTAGTGCACACTTCCTACTATACCCAGAATGCACCTCCATCTGTCAGATGAGTATGTAAATCATCTTAATGTTGCTGTGTTGACATCTTCATTGCAATTATAAAATACTAGTTGCCATCCCCTCAGCAAGAGAACTGCTTTCACTTGAAAATGTACTGATAGCTTTCCACCTGTCAGCTTAGACAAATGAGAAAATTATCTCACAAAGAAATTTGGCTTATAGTAAAAGCCATCATCTGTTTGACCTAGTTTTAAAGAAGGAACTTGTTTAAAGCAGCTGGCTAAGTAAGCAGATGTTTTAGTTGAGGTTAATCCAGTAGTAAAATAGCATACAGCAGCAAAAAACTCTCCATTTAAAATAACTGGCCAGTGAACAAATATTTATCTAGTGGCATACCGTACCTTAAATGGCAGATATTTTGCTTCTAGAAATAAATGTACTAGAGATACTGAACAGTTTTCTGCAGCATTATAATTTCCATGGAAGAAAAGGTACATATTGAATTAGCAGATCTAGATTCTCTGTGGTGAAACTGCTGTTTAGATCGTACAGGTGAAATGATGTCAGCCACTTTGAAAGTGTTTTTTACAAGTATCTAGAAAGGCATATTCATTCACAGAGCAGGGATGGTAGAAAAGTGATGCAAGGAGATAAAGAATAAGTAACACACACACAGGAGTTAAGACCCTTCTCCTGTCAGAGGATCTGTGCAGATGAATCCTTATGCTGGCATGGTGTGCAGTTGAATTCAGCAGGTTCCCATGTGAGCAGATCCCATTGCAGGATCAGGTTCTTAGTTATTCAATATTTCTCCTGTATTTTAAATACAGTGGTGTGAATTTGTGCCCAGCAAAGTGTGAAAATTGCTAACCTTTATCTCTTTACCCCAGATAAAGAGGCAGATCTATGCGTTATCACAATATGTTTCTCTTAGCGTTTGCAGAGCTGGCTTTTGGGTTTGCAAAGCCCATAGCCACAGGCCCTTCTGGTTTTGGGAACCTGCAAATGGTGAGACTCATCTCCAACCTTCATTGTTTGCAGAGAGAGGCTGGAAAATGGAAAGTGATTTCTAATAATGAAAGTTTGGAAATCTTGAGTGTCTGTTTTTGTGTGGGAGGTGAGTTATTTTTTCTTTGTATACCTACACTGATAAAAAGAGGGCTGTCATGGTATAATTCCCCACTCTGAACCTTAGCGTCCAAAAGATGGGGTACCAGCATGAATTCCTCTGAGCTCAATTACCAGCTTAGTACTTGTAGCGCTGCCACCAACCAGGAATTCCAGTGCCTGGTACACTCTGGTCCCCCCCAAAACCTTTTCTGGGGACCCCCAAGACCCAGACCTTCTGGATCTTAACACAAGGAAAGTAAACCCTTTCCCTCACCGTTGCCTCTCCCAGGCGTCCCCTCCCTGGGTTACCCTGGAAGATCACTGTGCTTCAAACTCCTTGAATCTTAAAACAGAGAGGAAAATCCACTTTCCCCCCTCCCTCTCTCTCCCCCTCCCAGACTCTCCCTGAGAGAGAAAGTAATCCTAATGCAGAGAGAAAATTAACCTCTCTCTCCCCCTTCCCTCCTTTCTCCCCACCAATTTCCTGGTGAATCCAGACCCCTTCCCCTGGGATCTCACCAGAATAAAAAAACAATCAGGTTCTTAAACAAGAAACGTTTAATTAAAGAGAGAAAAACAGTAAAAATTATCTTTGTAAATTTAAGATGGAAAATGTTACAGGGTCTTTCAGCTATAGACACTGGGAATACCCTCCCAGCCTAAGTATACAAGTACAAATTAAAATCCTTTCAGCCAAACACAAATTTGAACTCCTCCCAGCCAAATACACATTTGCAAATAAAGAAAACAACCATAAGCCTAACTCGCTTTATCTACCTAATACTCACTATTCTGAACTTATAAGAGCCTGTATCGGAGAGATTGGAGAGAAACCTGGTTGCACATCTGGTCCCTCTGAGCCCCCAGAGTGAACAACAACCAAAAACTAACAGCACACACACAAACTTCCCTCCCTCAAGATTTGAAAGTGTCCTGTCTCCTGATTGGTCCTCTGGTCAGGTGACAGCCAGGCTCACTGAACTTAACCCTTTACAGGCAAAAGAGACATGAAGTACTTCTGTTCTATTAACCCTTGACTATCTGCTTATGACAAGGGCGTATCGAGTGACGTGTGGCCTGAAGCTTAAGTCACTGTAGTCTTTCTGCCTTATCATCACTGCTTTACAGATAGGGAGGGAGGGAGAGAGAGAGAGAGTGTGTGTGACAAAGGGACGATTTATTAGTGAGTCTTTATCATAAAGCACAAAAAACCTTCCAGTAGGTGAGATCCTAGTTGTTCCTTAACCATTAGCTGATTTCTAATCTATCTGCCAACTTATATGGCTTTGAGGAAGATCCTTGTTTTAGCAGTTAGTTAGCTTGCCCAGGCCTTTGGAGAGAGCAAGCCATGATTCTCAGCAGGAACTTTCCCTCAGCTGGAGGAAGCTAGGTAAAGAAATATGGATTTGAACGATGATCTTTCACGCTCCAGTTAGAACAATGTGAGGAGCATCCTCATTTTCTCCTCTTTCCTGAGATCTAGAATATGAACAAATTCTAAAAGGGGGGTGGTGGAGTGCAATGTGTAAATTGGCACTCAGGAGACCTGGGATCTAGTTCTGGCTCTGCCACTGGGCAGGTCACTTCTCCTCTCTGTATCTCAATTTCCCCGTCTGTAAAATGGGGATAATTATACTGCCACCATTTGTAAAGTGCTTTGAGATCTACTGATGGAAAGTGCTAAAGATGATGTAGGTGTTGTTGATGTTAAAAGCTGCTCCCATATGATTCCAAATGTTGTTCATTCAGAAGGCATCTCACAAGCTGTTTTAATATATATATAAAATATATATTAATGTGTATATATATTTAATATATACATTAATATATTCTATTGATTCAGCATCTGACTTCCCAAAATAGCCCTTCTGTGGTGGTAAGTGGAAGGCTCTATAGCAATTACATTTATTCATATTTAGCCTGATTGCCAGGAAAATACTTAACACTGCTTTCTTGAGGTAAAAAGTTTTCTATTCCTAGATTTCTTGAAACATTACGTGCTACCCTCAAGGTAAATGGAGTCTCTGCTTGTTGCTCCAAAGGTACTTGCTTTAAATCTTCTGCCTTGGACAATAATAATTCTTGTTGAGGGTCCTATTAGTCTCCTCCGAGGTCTGATAGATAAGGAAGTAGACGAGTCATATGAAGTCTTGTGTCTCTCCACACATGTTTGCAAACCTACTTTTAATCAATCTACTGTATTCTGCACTGCCAGGATTAGGATAAGATAATAACAGCCATATAAGAATTAAAATAAAAGGCATCTCCAGATACTTTGGTCCAGGAAAACACATTTTCCTTCTGTTTAGATCCTTTGGTCTCTGTTGGATCCACATCTAGTCACAGGATCATGAATTAACAGAAGTCTTTCCACACCAGTTTATGAAAATCTTAAGTCTAAATTCATTCTTAGGAAAGACTCCCATTGACTCCAGCCCATGTTGCATTTCATACGTAATGCTGTCTGCTATTCCTCATGTATCTTTTTTCTTAAAAGTAATAGTGCAGCTGATCCTAACTTTTGACTACTGCAGATCTGCTGATGCAACTTTTATAGCTCACCATCAGCTGAGCCAGAGAAATGAGTGTATTGCCAACCACATCCTGTTAGCTGCAATTGTTTGTTGTTTGTTTATAGGCTTTTATGTGACCACTATCACTTTTAATGTCTGAGCACCTCACACACACTAATGAATTTATCCACAGTGCAAAGTCTCCATTTTGCAGATGGGTCTAGTCTTTCTCTCAAAAGTTGCCTAACTGAAGTCACTAACCATGTAAGAAAAGCAAGCAGGATCTGTCCCCATCTCTACAGTTCAGTTCAGAGGAGGAAATCTCTAACGCGAGGCCCATTTGAGCAAAGCATTCACGATGTGCTTAACTTTAAGCATGTGCTTAATTCTTATTAACTTAATTGGGACTTAGGTAGGAGCTATTGCCCATATTTTTGGCATTGCAGCACTCAGCGTTGCATGGCCTAACTGATTAAGAAGCTTAAATCTAATTTTCAGAAGGGATTTAGGCATTTAGTACCAATAGTCCAATTGGATATAGGCTTCTAAGTGCCTAAATTCCCTTTGAAAATGTGATTTAGGTTCATAAATTAGTTAGATGTTGTGACACTTTGCTCAGCAACACTTGCTTACTTTAAAAATCTGGGGCCTTAAGTGATTTGCTGGATTGGGGATTTACCCAAATTGTTTAAAGTTAGAGACGTGCTTGAGTGTTTTGTTGTCTGAGGGCCTTATACCTCAAATAAAACTGGAATATGACTTGATTTCTGATTATCCAAGATAGAAAATTCAGAGACTGCTACTCTCATTTCTGTAATCTACCATAATTATGAGCGTAGATAACATATTTGGATACTAGACAGACATATTTAAATATCCACAGTCTCAAGTATTTTGATTAAACTTCAAAAGCTGCAATAGTTCCAGGTTTGTAAGCAAGAAAGAACCCTGGGGATTTCCAGCCCTAGGGAGGGTGGGCAGAAGGGGAATGAATGGGAAGTGTTGCAACAGAGCTGTTTGCAGAAATATAAAGCTAATATGGCTTATGATGGGAATAGAGCCTGTGTCCCCATGTGGAATTTCAACTAGGCACTTCTATCAGGAAAGGTAATATGAAACTGATGCACTTGGCAAATGGACTATAAAAGGCTATATCTAATGCAATTGCAGTGTTTTCTTCAGTATTAGTTACTTTTGATTGGATTTGCCGAGTATATTAGATCAAAACAGTCTATTTCAGCATAGTGATAATGTTATGTCCCAAATGGTGAAGTTATGGAGTGCCCGTTTATGCAGCGTTTTATGTTCTAATAACACATTTCATGCCGTGTCTTATCCAATGTCTCTCTGGGATTAATAATCTTCATTGGTATTTTAGGGACCATTGACTCCTGGCCAGACAAAATGTTGCATAATCATCTTTGTACATTACTGTTGAGCCATGGCTCTCAGCTCCCAGCATTTTCTCATCTCTTTGCATTCAGAGCCTTCTATCCTCTCTGCATCTTTGTTTGCTCAAAATCTCTCCAGTTTGTCTCCTTTGAGTTTCTCTTTCCGTTGCATTTGCAGGCCTCTCTGCTTCCTTCTTCTGGAGAGTGGTCCTCTCTCTAGCTAAAGATAAAACAATAAGGGAGGGAAGATTAATTTGCTGCTGTAGCACTTGTTCTCTGGATAAAGTTACCTTTGCCAACCCCTTTTCCTGGGCTTTGCCTACTGGAGGTGCAGAATGGAATCTGAGCCTATAAGTAATAATGGGGAAGCCCTAAAGACTTGCAGTAGCACTGCTGAGTAATAAGCATATATTATATCCAATCTAACATACCATCCAAATTAGGGTACCGCCATGAGAATTCTGCTGTGAGGAGATTTGAATGCCTTACTAGCTTGTCTTAAGGAGCTTAAAAAAATGATCTTTCTCAATGATGTTTTTAACTAAATAAAAAGAAACACATATTTTAGTGTAAAAAACAATAGAAAAGAGAGAATAACTTTTTTTTTTTTTTTAAATTATGGCTTAGAATTGACTCCGGTGAATAGCACATTGTGGCGATTCTTATCCATTCTGATGCTGCTGTCATTGCAGCTTCATAATACACAGGCAGATGTCATTAAAACGGAGAAAAGCACCGCTAGGTGCATGGCACTATTATCCTGTGCTAAGCATGAGAACGCTTTCTAGTTTGAAATACGAACTGCAGTGTAACAAACAGGTGCTAGAAGAGCAGAGCCAAAGGTTGTCTTTAGTCTATTCTCTCCCATGTGATGTGCCTGCAAGGCCTTTAGCAGAAAAGATTCTGTCCTTTAAGTATTCCTGAGATTATTTCTGCTGGGGTCTATGTGTAGATGGGAGCAGCATCTCATACTCTGAATGGTATCATTTGAAGACGGAAGACACAAAACAACCAGTGGGTTACAACTTGTTCTACCTGAATATACAGTACCGGGAAAAGACATATTTCCTTCCTTTTAGTCAGCATTCAAGGTACTTCTCAAGGATATTGCTGTTTAGATAGCTAGGATTTATGCCCCTGAAATTGATGGCGTTATTTTATAGGGTCAGGATTTAAGAAATAGAGAGAATATTTGTAGTTTTAAACAACGATTAAATGGTTTTGGAGGTGAGTTGGCTGGGCCCATGTACGTCTGATCTTTCCATGAGTGTGGATCCTGGTTAAAATCTCCATTCCACAAGGGAGGGTGCTTTGATCGAAAGGTGCATGGAGTCTGGAAACACCATGTCTACAATGTGTCCATGTTCGGCCAACTTTTAATTTCTTCCTTTGTAATTAAGCCATTCACATTCCATCGGTGAAACCTTTATCAAAATTGTTGATTTGACTCCTGTTTCCAGTTTGAGAGAGGTGGATAATGCAAGTGATTTTAGTTTTCCCCCTGTGAAATGTGTTGGACTAATTGCAGATCCACATTTCGTGGCTGAACAGCGTAGATCATGGAAAAGGCTCTTTGAATTTTTGTCAGCAGCTGCAGCAGCTGGGAAATCATGAATGAACAGGGAAGCGGAAGCTAGAAACCAGCAGCTCTGTAAATGTGAATTATGGAAATGAAATTAACGTACAGGACTCATTCTGAAACTGAGCTTGAAACAAGAAGATATTGAACGTGTGATTTGAATGGAATGTTGACAGTGCTATTGCTAAGGCTCTGTGGGGAGAAATTTCACTCCAGGCTGGAAATGTCTGAGTTTGGGGTGGTGGTTGGCTTTTTGTTTGGGTTGTTTGTTTTGGTTTTCAGATGTTGTGATTTAAATGAAAGCTTTGCCTGTTTTGTCAGCCTAATAGTCCAAGAACTGTACGTCCAGCTGCTACCACTGACTTTGTACATCCACTGTTGTGTACATAACTGTTTGTTTCTGTAAAAGAGAGTATGCAGCATTTTGTGTACACACACCAAATTTGTGGTGCAAACTGAGTACCCAGTTCCATGATTTGCAGACATCCGTTGCTGTTTCTGCATGCACAGAGGTGCACATACTCATTTTTTTCAGGCATAATCAATATCCTCTAGATACTTGCAGTGTTTAGGACCCAAGCTATGAGAAGACCATTATCTTGACCCCATGAGTAACTCTCCAAAGCAGGGGGGGAAGCCAGGCTTTTTTGTTTTGTTTTGTTTTGTTTTTTAAATCAGTTACAATACCAGGAGTCAGGTAGTGAAGTCTGCAGAGTTCCTACTGCTATACTCATGGAGGTTTCTGTTTGTTTTTGTGATTCCATAAAAGTGATTTCAGGCAGGAACTTTTTATTTAATTAAAGAAAACAAGTTCAAGCAAATATAAAGAGTGAAGTGCCAAACAATTTGGTAGTTCCCATGTTCTAGGCTAGTCCTTAATAACTCAAGACCGTTTAGTGTACTGGTAGCAAGGACCACTCCTTTAAAACTTTAGAATCTTTCTTGAGCAGGATGTTTATGTAACATACTGGATGAATTTTATCTTTGTTCCCCTGTAGTGGCTAGAATATATAAGAAGTTTATGAATACACTACTGTCTCCAAGCTAATGTCTCCTTGTGCATTAGCTCAAACAGTTGGGGCTCGTTGTTATTTTTGATGCCCCAGGTTTAATCCCTGCAGTGCAGACAAACGACTCAGGTTGTTAAATCATCATCCAGACCCTCTCTTTGTTGCAGTTGAAACTCATTTGGGTCCTGTACGGCTTGAGAGAGTTTTCTGGTGTGGACAGATGTACATTCCTGAGAACAATCAGCACATTTTACTTGTGACCCAGCTCAGGGTTTATACTCACTGTCACGCTGTCTGGAGTGGCTCCTGAGCAGGAGTGCCTACCATAGGGGCAGACTGTCAAAAACAGGGCAGACTCCTCAAACTGGTGGTGTGTTCTCCGCTTAGATTTTACCAAGCTAGTAACAAATGTAAACTCCTGGATCACTATACCAGTCTTAGACTGGATGTCTGTGACTCCATCCATTGTATCTTGCCACTCAGGCAAACTGGACTTAGTGATAAAAGGTCACTTACACCAAAAATCACACCACAGTTAGGTTGCTTCCATTCCCAAGAGACCAGTCGCTTACCCCTTTGTTGGATTACAATTTGAAAGAGCCTGAGAGTTAGGCTTGAATTAACTGGACAACTAGGTAGTAATTTCTTTGGCCACTGGGCTGGGCATCTGAGTTCTTGTCTCAGCTCTGCTGCTCACCTGGGCAAGTTGATTTATCTCAATGTGCCTCTGTTTCCCCTCCCACCCTAATCCTAAACCTAACCCTAACCTAAGGATTTATCTTACTATATGTTTGTACAGCAAGCAGAATGGATCTTCCAGGCACTACTATGATACAAATAATGTATTGAATAGAATATTTAATTTATTAAAATAACATTTAATATTTATATTGCAGTAGCACTTAGAGGCAGGGCTCCGTTGGGCTAAGCACTGTACACATGCATAACAAAAAGACAGGTTCATTGCTTCAAGGAAAACAAATAAGTTTTGGCTGTAGCGGAGGAGGAATAACTTTGCTTGCCATTAAGTCTGATAATCCCGTAAAGGCCACATAGTCTAACATCCCTGTATAAGGAAAGGTTGGGTTTTGTGTACAGGAACGCTTGCTAGGGGGAGAACTCATTAGAATAGTTTAAGAGCTGGCTTAAACCAAGAACAAAGAACTTCCCCACAAACTTCAGCAGTTTCCTGTCCACATGCAAAGCACGTTTCTTTGACCTGGCTTCTCCAGATAAAAACACATAGCACATCAGTGAAGAAACCTTTTAATTAAAAACAATCAAGCACATGCACATGCAGGACAGGAATACAGAAAAGTCCCACTTGATAGATATTGATATCTGTTTTATTGCTTTTCATCCTGGAAGGCACTCGGATACTACAGTAATTACCATTGTTTAATAATCTAAACAGAATAGATGAGAAAAACAAACACTATTTGCCTCATGGGTGAAGGGGAAACCCTAAATTTCAGAGTGTAGCCTTTGAGGCTGCAGAAGGTGGAAGGCCTTGGAAAAGACCATATTTGGAGAAGGAAATGAAAAGTTCGTATGGCATGGGATACTGAGCTCAGCTGAGGATGTGGTGAATTGGATTGTCATAAACAGAGTGTTAAGGGTTAATGTCTCTTATACCTGTAAAGGGTTACAAGCAGGAAACTGGACACTTGACCAGAAGACCAATCAGAAGACAAGATACTTTTAAATTTGGGTGGAGGGAAGTTTAGGTGTGAGTTTTTTGTTCTTTGTTTTTCTCTCGGAGGGTCTGAGAGAGACCAGACATTATTACAGGCTCTCTAAGTTTCTTTTCATAGAGTAAGTAAAATAGGCGGTTTAGGCTTTTTAATTGTTTTACACTATTTGCATTTGTGGATCTGGCTGGTTAACTTTTATATGTGTAGTTGCTGGGAATATTCTGATTTGTATTGGTACTGGGGGGGGAAGTCTCTTTCTCGTGTCTGTAGCTATAGGACCCTGTAGATTTACATCTTGAAGTTACAGAGATAATTCTTTACTTTTTCCTTTCTTTTATTAAAAGATTTCTTTTTAGAGAACCTGATTGATTGTTTTTTCTCTGTTTCCCTTGTTTTATCCCAGGGGACTGGGATAACTCACCAGGACGGGTGGGGAGACAGGAGGGGGAGAGATAAAATCTCTCTCTGTTTTCCTTGAATCTGTTTGCTTCTTTGTGGAAGGGAAGGGAGATGCTTCTCTGTATGGTGATTTAAGAGGTTAGATCAGTATCTCAGGATAGCCCAGGGAGGGAAGTTCTGAGAGGGGAAAGGTGGGGGAATGGTTCATTTCTCCTTGTTTTAAGAACCCAAGGGATCTGGGTTCTTGGGATCCCCAGGGAAGGTTGGGGAGGTCAGAGTGCCCCAAAACACTATATTTTTGGGTGGTGGCAGCCTATCAGATCTAAACTGATAATTAAGCTTAGGGAAATTCATGCTAGTATCTCATTCCTGAACTCCAAGGTTCAGATTTGAGAGAGAATGCTATGACATGGATAATACAATGATTGTGTATGAATCAGATCAGAGGTTCTCAAACTGTGGTGGTCCGCGAGCTCCATTCAGGTAGTCCACAGATAGTTTCCTCTAAGGTGCATGCCTGTGCGGCCACACACAAGAGAATGAAGGGCCACCCACCTAATTATGATAATTATCATTAAATTAAAGTAATAAAATGATTACGGGGCTCAAAAATGATTAGGGCCAATTAAGTAAGAGAAAAAAACTTTTGAAGTGGGCTATCTTGATTATCACTTCAAAATTTTTTTTCTCTTACTTAATTGGCCTCTCAGAGTTGGTAAGACAACTCCCACCTTTTCATGCTCTCTGTATGTGTGTATATATATCTCCTCAATATATGTTCACTTCTATGCATCCAAAGAAGTGGGCTATAGCCCACAAAAGCTTATGCTCAAATAAATTTGTTAGTCTCTAAAGGTGCCACCAGTACTCCTGTTCTTTTTGCAGATACAGACTAACACGGCTGCTACTCCGAAACCTTAAAAGAAAGCTGCAGTGAAGTGCAAACAGAACACCACACCTAGGAGAAGAATGACAGTCAAACCTGATTTCAGGGAAATTAACTAAACATCTCACAAGTTTACAATGAGGAAATACTAATCTGTAGAGTGTTGTAAGGGTTTACCTTTATCCTTTATGATTAGGCCTCATGGCCTGTACTGCAGCAACTTTTCATGAATTAAGACTAGACAAGATTTATACTGAACACTTTTTGTCTTTGTTTCTTCTCACAAATTATTTTTCTAAATAAAAGTTTATTTACCTGGAACTATCAGGTCTTATCCAACTCCCAGTGGAATTAGTGGGAGTCTTTCCATATCTTCAATTGGAGTGAGATCAGGTCCAAGCATTGGATTGGATGTTAATCTGATGATATAAATGTGGAACAAACATCCCAGGAAGCAAAAGAATCTCTGCCCTCAATGGAGAACGAGAGGAGAGCGTGTTTGTAGCAATGGGCATACTAAGGGAGATGGTATATGCCTACAGCCATGCCACAGATTCAAGATGGATGGCCTAGTCAGCATAGAGCTCACCATCAGACTTTAGCAGTGCCAGAATGGTCACCTGCTGTTATGGTGAAACTTGTTAAGGTTGAAAACCCCCCATTTTCTCTTACACTTATTTAAATCCCTTTTTGATACTGTAAAACAAATCTGTTATCCCAGTAAAGCAAGTTGTATTTCAACACCTAAAATCGCAGGCTCCAAGCTCAGTAATTAACCAGAAACTCCAGGACGCTAGGTGTGTTGCACATACAGTATGGTATAAATCCCCATCCCTCTCTCTGCCTGCCTCACTGGGGGTTGAGGAAGAAATGGGATATGACTAGGTCAAGGATTAATGGTGTTGCCAGGAGGGCTTTGGCTTCCTTGATCATAGGATGGTGTTCTGGGAAGAAGGACTGTTGAGTGCAGATGGGGTCCACCTGTCGAGGAAAGCGAAGAGTGTCTTTCGGTTACAGACTGGTTAACATAGTGAGGCAGGCTTTAAACTTTGATGGGGGCCAGAGACAAACGCCCACAGAGAAGTCAAAACCATGGAGACTTGGGGAAGGTTTGGAATCGGAGGGGGAGCATGGGCAATTTATAGCAGGAACAAAGGAGAGACAAGTGAATGTAGAGGGGAAATCAGATCAGCATCTTAGATTTCTGTATACTGATGCAAGAAGTATGGGGAATAAACAAGAAGAACTAGAAATACTAGTAAATAATCACAACTATGACACAGTTGGCATCACAGCAACTGGAATCTTAGGTGCTGACTCCATGGGAGGTCCAGCCCTAGAGCACCCATAGAAAAAAATTAGTGGGTGATTAGCACCCACCAACAGCTAGCTTCCCTCCTCTCTGCCAGTGCCTCCCATCCACCAGCGGCTCCAGCAATCAGCTATTCCAAGGTGTGCAGGAGCTGCTGCAGGGGTGGGAGAGGAGCGGAAAAGGGGCATGCTCAGGGGAGGGGGCGTAACTGGGTGGGAAGAAGTGGGGTGGGAAAGGGTGGGGGAGAGGCCTGGGGTGGAACAGTGGCGAGAAGGGGCAAGGTGGAGACTTGGGGGAGAGGGTTGGGGGAAGCGGGGCCTGGGGTGGAGCGGAGAGTTGAGCACCACCGGGTCCTGGAGGAAGCCGGCACCTGTGACTGAAATTTTGAGGACAGCTTGCTCAGGAAGGACAGGCAGGGGAAAAAGGGATGAGATGTTGCTTTGTTTATCAGATGTACTCACTTGCACTGAGATTGACATGGAAATAGAAGACTTGTTGAAAGTCTCTGGCTAAGGATAAAAAGGGATGAATGTCATAGTAGGCGAGGGTCTACTATAGACAGGAGGAAGAGGTCATGAGGTTTTTAAACAACAAGAAACCATCCAAAGCACAAGACTACCCAGATATCCATTGGGGAAATAATACAGCAGGGTACAGATTATCCAACAAATTCCTAAAATGCATCAGAGACCATGTTTTTTCAGAAGGTGGCGAAACCTACTAGTGGAGAGGCTGTTTTAGATTTGATTTTGACAAACAGGATCTGGTTGAGAATTTTGAAGTGAAAGGCAGCTTCAGTGGAAGTGATCGTGAAATGATAGATTTCTTGATTCCAAGGAATGGCAGGAAGGAAACCAAGAGAGTAAATATAATGGATTTCAAGAAGAAAGACTTTAGCCAGCTCAGGGAGTTGGTAGATAAGATCCCATGGGAAGCAAGTCTAAGGGGAAAAACAGTTTGAGAGAGGTGGCAGTTTTTCGAAGAGACATTATTAAGGGCACAAGTGCAAACTATCCTACTGCATAGGAAAGATAGGAAGTATGGCAAGAGATCACCCTGATTTAACCAGAAGCTCTTCAATGATCTGAAACTCAAGAGTCCTACAAAAAGTGGAAACTAGGTCAAATTACAAACAATGAATATAAAAAATCAATGCACACATGTTGGCCCAAGCACAAGATGAGTTTAAAGTAGCTAGAGGCATAAAGGATAAAAAGAAAACATTCTAGAAATCCATCAGAAGAAGCAGGAGGAAGACTAAGGACAGAGTAGACCCATTACTCAAAGGGTTGGGGGTGGGGAGAGACAGTAACAGAAATGTGGAAATGGCAGAAGTGCAAAATGACATTTTTGTTTGTTTTCACTAGAAAAGTTAGTAGTGGTCGGATGTCTAACATGGTGAATGCCCGTGAAACTGAGGTAGGATCTGAAGCTCAGTTAGGGGGAAAAAACAAGATAAAAATTACTTAGGCCTGTAGTGTAGACCTGGCCTATGTTGGCATGACTATGTCACTGAGGGGTGTGAAAAATTTGCGTCCCTGAGTGATGTAGTTATACCGACCTTAACTCCCCATGTAGACGACGCTATGTCAATGGGAGAGCTTCTCCCATTGACATAGCTACCCCCTCTTTGGGGACATGGATTAACTGTGCCGATGGGAGAGTTCTGTCATCAGCATAGGAGCATCTCACTTAAGCGCTACAGCTGTATCGATTACAGCTGTGCTGATGCTGCATTTTGAGTGTAGACCAGCCTTTATACAAGTTATGTCTTTGTGGATCAGGTCTGATGAAATACATTCTAAAATACTCAAGGAGCTGAGTAAGGAGGTATCTGAGCCATTAATAATTATCTTAGAAAACTAATGGAAGATGGGAGAGATTCCAGAGGACTGGAAGAGGGCAAAGATAGCGCCCATCTATAAAAAGGGGAGTAAGGACAACCCGGGGAATTACAGACCAGTCAGCTTAACTAGAGCAAATAATCAAGCAATCAGTTTGCAAACACCTAGAAGATAATAAGGTGTTAAATAACAGTTAATGTGGATTTGTCAAGAATAAATCATGTCAAACCAACCTGATAGCTTTCTTTGACAGGGTAACAAGCCTTGTAGATGTGGGGGGAAGTGGTTGATATGCTGTATCTTGACTTTAGTAAGGCTCTTGATACCATCTCATAAACAAATTAGGGAAATACAACCTAGATGGAGCTACTGTAAGGTGGGTGCATAACTAGTTGGACAACCATTCCCAGAGAGTAGTTATCAGTGGTTCACGGTCAAGCTGGAAGGGCATATTTGAGTGGAGTCCCACGGGGATGAGTTCTGGGTTCGGTTCTGTTCAATATCTTTATAAATGATAAGTGGCACAGAGAGTACACTTACAAATTTTGCAGATATACAAAGCTGAGGTTACAAGTGCTTTGGAGGATGGAATTAAAATGATCTAGACAAACTGGAGAAATGTTCTGAAGTAAATAGGATGAAATTCAATAAGGACAAATACAGAGTACTCCACTTATGTATGCAATTGATTGTTCCTACCAAATGGGAAATGACTGGCTAGGAAGGAGTACTATGGGAATGAGAAATGACTGCAGAATAGGATCTGGGGGTGTTCGTGGATCACAAGCTAAATAGAGTAGGCAGTGTAACACTGTTGCAAAAAAAAGCAAACCTCATTCTAGGATGTATTAGCAGAAGTGTCGTAAGCAAGACATGGGAAGTAATTCTTCCACTCTACTCTGTGCTGATAAGGCCTCAATTGGAGTATTGTGTCCAGTTCTGGGTGCCACATTTCAGGGAAGATGTGGAGAAATTGCAGAAAATCCAGAGGAGAGCAACAAAAATGATGAAAGGTCTAGAAAACATAGCCTATGAGAAAAGATTGAAAAAATTAGGTTTCTTTAGTCTGGAGAAGAGATGACTGAGGGGGGACATAACAGCTTTTAAGTACATAAAAGGACGTGACCAGGAGGAGGTTTAAAAAACATTCACCTTAACCTCTGAAGATAGGACAAGAAGCAACAGGATTAAACTGTAGCAAGGGCAGTTTAGGTTGGACATTACGAAAATCTTCCTGCCTGTCAGGGTGGTTAAGCACTGGAACAAATTGCCTAGGGAGATTGTGGAATCTCCATCATTGGAGATTTTTAAGAACAGGTTAGAGAAACACCCATCAGAAATGGTCTAGTTGATAACATAATTGGTTAATAACACAGTAAAAGCATCTTGACTGGTTAAGAACTTAGAATGGTTAATAATTAAATCAGCGTTTTAATATTGTGTGCTGCAAAAAGCCTGAGGAGACACATTAAAGAGCCACTTATGGCTTGAGATCCACAGTCTGAGTGTCACTGGTCTAGTTATTTAGTCCTCCTGGAATGCAGGAGACTGGATTAGATGGCCTATTGAGGTCCCTTCCAGTTCTGTGCTTCCATGATTCTATGATCACAGTAGAAGAGAGCTGGAATTTATTGAGAGTTTGTGCCATGGGAACAGACAAAAAATCTACCAGGAATGCAAGGATTGAGGAGAAATGTGGGATGTTCTTTAATTCAATTCCCAAAGCTTATGAGTTTTGCTCACTACTGTTGTCCTATTAAAAACAGGAGGGTACAACTCAAATATTAATTTATTTACACACACTCTTAGGTAGAATAATCTTACAACTGTGTTGCAATAATGCTCTTCTAAACTGATTATAAAAATAAGGTTTTGTATTTGATTGGGCTGTATTAGGTATTTTTTCATATTCTTTAATGTATTTACAACAAAATTACTAAAATGTCCAGAGCATTTTATATGTAATGCTATAAATAGCAGAGGGATTACTAAACAGTAATATGTGCTGAGTAACCTTTGTACCTTAGCAAATTGCCAAACCTACAGTGAAAGCTGGAAGCTGAAGAATGTGTGTAAGGAATGATATACACCTGACTTCAGACATGGAACACAAAATCCTCACACTTCAGTGGTAGCTCTGCGTTTGTAGGGAGACCTATCCATTGGAATAGAGTTCCTCCATGGGATCCTACAAGATCTGAGTGCAGGATTTTGCTCTTAGATGTGTTTTGAGCAAATAAATGAAGTGCAAAGGCAAAGCAGTGTTTTAATGTCTTTGTGCAAGTCTCTGAAAATAAAACTGCTGCTAAAGATTTTTTTTTAGAAAAATACAAAAGAAACAGATGCAATGCAATGAACAAGACGATTAAATTTATTGAACAATCCTCACTAACATCAGGATGAAGGAATGCAAACAGAACAATCTATTACTTTACACTTTTAACTTCTGGTTTTCCATTTGTTTGTTTCTAATTTAGACACTGTAAAGGACCCATGCATGATCACAGGATCAGTGTATACTAGCTACAGGTGTAATCTAAAAATGTTGTTTTAATGGTGATGTCATGTATGAGTCATGTTGTATCATAAGCGAATTAATGTGGTGATATGACACTTCGTCACCAATACGGAGGTGCTTTCCCCAGCAGAGCTGTGTTTTAAAATTGTTACAGCCATTTTCAACAGCAGATTTTTTTAAAATAATGTTTTCTCATTAAGGCATGTTTGCTACTACTGATTCAAACAAGCAAAAAGATAGGGCCAAATTTCACCATGATTTATATTATACTCCATTCAACTTCAGTGAAATCAGTGTACAATCAGCATGCAGTTTGACTTAGGGTTTTTATTGTGAAGTATAGATCAGAACATTTTATCATCACTGGCATTTGAAAATTATTTCCCAAAATCAGTATTTCATTATCCCTAAAATTAATGGAATATTTTCAGCACATTTTTTTAAATGTTAATTGCCTCTTAATTGTGATAGGAATGCATCTAGCTTTCTCCCAGGGACAGTGTTACAAATGTACCAGAGCCCACATAATCCCTGTTATCATGCTGATGTCTGTGGAGCTACATCAGGGTTGAATTTGTTTCTGTATGTGTTAGGTTTATGTGCATGGAAATATAAGGAGGCTGGTGTAGTGACTTTGCACATGCCAAAAAACTTGCTGGCAGCAATGAGAACCCATGGCAGAAGTTAGTTGTCCTGATTCTGTCTCCTCCAGAAAGTCAGAGGGAGACCAATCCACACGTCCGCCAGAACTGTCATGTCAGAGGGGAGCGTGAGGTAAATTGGTGTGGTCTTGCATATGCAGCTAAACATATCAAGCAGTGGTCCATACTGATACCATCACTCTTATATATTATTCTTACTCTTAGTAGCAATGGGATGAGAATAGTGCTGGTATCAAATAGGACATATTAACATGGCTCTTACACTATATAGGTTTAATTCTGCCATTCTTTAATATTTCAGAAAAAACAGCTGTTCTTGATATGAATTCATTGCTACAATAAAGGTCAGATCCACCACAGCACTTTTCCTTTCTGTCCTGTAGCCTAGCAGCATAAAACCGAACCAAGCTAGAAAAACAGAAAACCAAACCTTGTAGATTAAGGAACGGAAATATACATCTATGTCTATAGTAACCTCAACTTGAAAGCCAGAGCTGTCCAAAGATCGCTGCTTCTTCATGTGAATTATCATAAGAAGAGTCATTCTTTCTTTGCTTTCTTCATCTCTCGTCTGTACCCCCGAATTGTATGCCAATAAACTCCTTCTGGTTTCTGTTAGTGTCACATATGCTGGATGGCAGGGGGATGTTCTGGTGCAGCTGGCATCCTCGTGGAGATTACAGGCATCAGTTTTCAGATGCACAGAGCATCTATAGCACAGCCCAGGGAACTGGAACCTCAGTCAGTTCCTGAACCAAACAGGTTTTCATTTGACAGCACAAAGCCACCCGTAAGCATCAGTAATAGAAAGACATTATCAGAATGTAATTGGATTCAGCATTGTTTTACAAATCTGAAATTAAACACTTTCCTTACAACATTCAACTAGTACCCAGACTTGCTAGCTGGAAAGTTTTATTGATGTCTTGTATTTTCCAGGATGATAACATACTCTGTTTTTGCTGGTGAATCAGAAGAGTTCTTCCTACAACATTCCATCTGAAAATAGTTAAGGCTTGAGCATTTGAATCTCTAAACTTGCCCCAAGATAGGACTGAAATGTAGAAGGACATAATGCAACAAGAGTATCCATTTGCACTCATATATGGTCAGATCCTCCAGTGGTGGAAAATAGCATGGTAGTTTAGCACATGAAAAATGTATTGTCCATAAGTAACACTTCGAGGCCTTTTGAAATGTTTGGTCTGGAATGTCTCATTCCCTGATATTTTGTTCCTCAAACACTAGCCCCAATTCACAAAGGATTCTAGCTCTGACCAATGATAACCCTAGAATATTTAAATAAATTCTAACCTAGAACAAGAACCCAATAACTCAGAGCAATTCTCTGTCTAACTTAATAATGTGGAAGGTCTTGTATTCTCTAATCCCATTACGCTGGTGTGTTTCTCTTAATGTAGTTTACAGAGAGCCTGTCAGTTTCTGGTCTGGTCTATACTTAAAATATATACCAGCCTGTCTGTATCGGTCAGGGGTCTGAAAAAACTATACCCCCTGGCGACATAGTTACGCTTGCAAAACCAGTGATGTAGATGCAGCTATGCTAACAGAAGAGGGCCTCTGTTGCTAGCTAACATTATTCAGGAGGTGATGTTCTGATACCATCAGATTGCTGTTTCTATCGGTGCTCTAGGGGACTATGCCGGCGTAGCAGTGCAGATATATTTATGCCAGCATGTCCGCCGTAGTGTGGACACTAACCCAGGCACCTGTCCCTGCAACAAACCCTGTTGCCAACTCTGTCCACATATCTATTCAAGGGATATCATCATAGGACCTAACCACATCAGCCACACCATCAGGGGCTCATTCACCTGCACATCTACCAATGTGATACGTGCCATCATGTGCCAGCAATGCCCCTCTGCCATGTAACATTGGCCAAACCGGGCAGTCTCTACACAAAAGAATAAATGGACACAAATCAGATGTCAAGAATTATAACATTCAAAAACCAGTCGGAGAACACTTCAGCCTCCCTGGACACTCAATAATAGACTTAAAAGTGGCAATTCTTCAACAAAAAAAACTTCAAAAAGACTCCAATGAGAAACTGCAGAACTGGAATTAATTTGCAAACTGGACACCATCAAGTTAGTCCTGAATAAAGACTGGGAGTGGATGAGTCACTGCAAGAACTAAAAACTAATTTCCCCATGCTAATTTCCTCCTACTGTTACTCATACCTTCTTGTCAACTGTTTGAAATGAGCCACCCTGATTACCACTACAAAAGTGATTTTTTTCATCCTGTTGATAATAGCTTGTGTTAATTGAGTTGTCTTGATCCCCTACTTGGTAAGGCAACTCCCATCTTTTCGTGTGTGTGTGTGTGTGTGTGTGTGTGTGTGTGTGTGTGTGTATGTATATATATATATATATATATATATATATATATATATATATATATATATATGTATATATATATATATATATATATATATATATATATATATATATATATATATATATAAAAATAATCTTCCTACTGTATTTTCCACTCCATGTATCTGATGAAGTGGGTTTTAGCCCCCGAAAGCTTATGCCCAAATAAATTTGTTAGTCTCTAAGGTTCCACAAATACTCCTTGTTGTTTTTGCTGTTACAGACTAACACGGCTACCACTATGAAACTTGCAAACTTTGTGACTAGTGATTGTTGACTTGAAATCTCAATCTGAGGTTTAGGCCCATCAACTCTTCTGAGTGAGCCATGCTGCTAGGGGGCAGAGGTAGGTTGGGGAGCATCGCAGAAGGAAAAGCATGCTACATGGAGAACTTGGGAACTATGGGGCTGACGCTGGATTCCTTGGTAGGATGCTGGATTCTGTAGGCAGTTCCACAGCCCTCATGCAGCCACTAACCCCTATGCTCAGCAACTCTCTGATAAACCTTGCAGAGATATTCAACAACTGTTAGTCCCATGATTTTGCTATGACAGTGATTTAAAAGAGCTGTCACCATGATTATTCCAGAAACCACAACAAAGGTATTTCAACCACAAAAATAGTTTAATAATAAATTAATTCATTAACATGTAATTACATTTATTTATAGCAGCCTTGGGTTTTGCAGTGTGCAGCTACTTAGTCTTCAAAAGCTTCACTTGAAAGCAGCACTGGCTTCAAAGACATCTAGTCCACCATCCTATTATCTGGAGGAAAATTGTTTAAAAATAGCCACTGGAAAGGCTGTCACAAGAGAGCAGTGTATAGAGGCAAATAAAAGAAATAAGATGTGCACCTTAGTAACAATTAATGTAGAAAACTTGCTGCTCAAATTGCTAAATCCATATGGACCTCATAGCACTAAAGAGCCTTATTTGCCATTACCTTGAGTGATAATTTATCCTTGTGCATCATGGATATAAAACTGTACGACATCAGCTTTTTACACCCACTTTGTGAGGGTGGAAATGGCAATACAAACTGTAGAGGAGCAGAAACTAAGGCCCTAAGATTCTTCTGCCATGAAACTTTGTAGAGCCACCAAGATTTTCAGCCTTCCTATGAAAAATAATTCTCCTCAGTGCTAAATTTGAGCCCATTGGTGTAGTGCTGCATTTCCTCCACAGTGCTATGGTGGTTGTCAGACTTGAAAGAAGGATCTGGCTGGAGCTCCTTATTTGACAGTAAATGTGGCATGATGAGGCTGCTCTGACCTGTCGGACTATAGCACTGGATGGGAAACAGAAAAAGAAACTTCAGGTATGTGGGATGCAGATGTTTGTTTTTTTCAGAGATCTTTTCAAGCCATTTATGTCCTAAATCTATCATACTTTTTGAAGTTGTGTGTTGAAATGGGAATTCTGCTCTTTATTCTACCTGTCCCCACACCTTGAGAGGACTTTGAACCCTTAAGGTTCTGCCTCCCAAGGAGAGTCTGAGTGAAAACCCTCACTCAGGATTCAGGCAGGACAGGAAAGGAGTCTAGGAGATGGGGGGAGCTGAAGCTCCTCAGGCAGTTGTGGGCTGTGGCAGAGAGGAAGCTCCCCCAAACTCATGAGGAGCGGACTGTGTGTCAGAAGCTCAGAACAAGGTCTCTGTCTGTGTTTGTGCTCTAGAAAGGAAGAACTTTTATTTTGGGGTTGTTTGTTACCTTGGTGTTGAGGGGGAAATGTGTGCCTGGAAGAGCCCAAGCTGTGACCTCACTTTTGTGGGTTGTTGCTTTTCAATTGAGAATTCTATTAACTGGTACTGAGCACATCTCTGCAGGTGCTATGATCATACCATGTGGACAATATTTGTCTCCTCCTTACAGATTGCTCTTTAAAAATTATTCGGGGAACTGGGGAAAATGATCTTCTTAACTTATTTTCAGCAGGCGGTTGTTTTGCTAAAAGATGTTTACATCATCCTTCATTTCTGCTGTTAAGTGCTCCGTTCTTTCCCTTCAGAATGCTTATGTTGTTGGAACACTAATGCATATTAATCCATTCTGTAAACAGCTGCTGTTGGCCCCAGCTCCAATTTCGTGTTCTCAGTTAGACTCTTTGGGGCCATCCTTTTAACACACGGAATATGAATGATCCCAGTTAAATCACTGGAACTCATGTGCATTCCATGCACCTTTTTGCTTTCTCCCATGCCATCCCTTATGTGTGCAAGGAGCTCCCCAAGTCACCACTTGTCCTTCAAGTTCCTTAAACTGTCCTGTGCTAGAGACCTACAACTATGAGACCAAGAGAGATTGCAACGGTTAGGCAGCTGGCATGCTTTGCCCACAGCTGAGAGCTGTGTCCATAGTCCTCTTATTGCTATCTTGTGCTGTTCCCCTTCCCTCATCAGGTCTGTTTGTTGTTTTCACCTGTTCTTTCCTATCTTACACTTAGATTTTTAAGTCTTTGGGGCAGGGACTGTCTTTTATGTTCATTGCTTAGCACAATATGGAGCCTGATCTCTGATTGGAGCTCTTAGGTTCCCCTGCAATAAAAATAATAAATATAAATAATAATAAATCCTGCAAGGAGTGGGGAATAGAGCTGTTTGGCCTGATACACTTGCATGAGAAGTGAAAGCCACGAATAACTCCACCAAAGTCAATGGAGTTTTACCAGTGTAAAGCAGATAGGAGAGGAGAATCAGGCCTCCTATTTTCAAGCCACTGTAATTGTCACACTGGCTCCTGAAAATACTGCCTTTTGGATGCAAATGATTCTTTGAGCTATTTACTGTTACTTTGCTGGCGAACAGAAAGTAACATAGTTGCTGTGCTGTGGGGAACAGACTAGTCAGTTCATCATTCCATGGAAGCAGAGGGTCTGGAACTAGCAGTGCTGCGGCACCCCCATGGCTTGAAGTGGTTTTCCATTATATGCAGGGTTTACAAGTTTGGTTCAATGGCTCTCAACACCCCCACTATACAAATTGTTCCAGCACCGCTGCATGGAAGTGAAAGTTGCATTACACTACAGCTGTGCTCCCTTATCCCCCGGCTTTAAGATCTTCCCGTTATGCTCTATATTCATGTATCTATTTGATTTCTCTGGGCCCCACTCCAGAACAGATCTCAGCTTCCATCCAGCCCCTAGCCACCCTATCTTCCCCTTATATGTCCCTATGAACCCTGCTTTTCTCTGAGCTACCCAACTATGGGCACCCCAATAATCCTAGCTACCCCTCCAGTCACGTCCACATAGCTAGCCCCTAGAAGCCCCCTGGATACTGCACAAGCCTTTTCCCCTATGGCTGCTTTTAGGCTTTTCCCATCACCCTGCATATTCATATATCTATTTGTTTTCCCTGGGGGCAGCAAGGAACTTTTCACAGGGACGGATGATCACATGCCCTTTCTTCTCTGCAGTGTTCTAATAGGCTGCTCTAGGAGGGATTGCTCTCAGTGCATTAAACCCGTCACCTCTGAGACTCTTGGAGAGCTAGTATTTACTATGGCACACATCTTTTCTGTGCTGTGCAGGAAGCACTTGTAAGTGAATCCATGGCAGAACAGCTCGGGGTTCGAGGACATTCTGGAGATGCAAAGTCTATGGAGGATTTCCAGAGCTCTTTGAGTTTAGGGGGCTCCCAGGACATCAGGAATTGGCCGCAGTAGAGAACCACGGAAACTCCACATATTTGAACCAAAGGAGATCGGCTATCACCCATGAAATCCATGTGTAATTAAGCACATTCAGTAAGTGGAGGTAGACTGGCACTGGAAAGAGAGAATATTCTACAATAACTTTATTTAATTTTGACCTGTAAATTGGAAGTGCCCATCCGTCACTCTGGGTACTTTCACTGTGCTTAAAACATAAAATAGCAAACATATCCATCAATGGAATAGAATAAAGTACAATACAATATAACCTGCAGCATATTTATTAATGACCAGAAGTAACTGGTTTCATGCTTAGGTGAGTCTGACGTACATGAATACACTAACCCACATATTCCTGGTCATTGTTCATACAAAACCCACTGTAAAACTGGACTATATTGAAGCTAGGAGGAAATACTACACTTGGCAGCATAAAATGAGTTCCTGTATTGCCAGTTGGTCTTACTGAATGATCTGTCTGTGGTTTTTGGTATCAGTAAAATAAATTAAACTCTGAATCGATGAGCACTTGAATATTTAAAGACCCCAGTGTGCAATGCGGGAATTCTGTGATCTTTAGAAGGACTGACAGTTTTCCCTCTGGCTATTAGCATGTCTGCTTTACACAACATAAATGTCAGAATTGCTACTAGCCTAATTAGAGCAGTAGGTCAACCAGTGTCTTTCTCTGTATAGGAGCCTGGGCTATTAGTGACATTAAAGAGAGCTTCTTTGCTGACTTTTCATTTTATCCCGTAATATGATTTCAGGATAAAATGTATTTCAGAATGTGGCATCACTGTGTATAGCAAAAAGGGCTGCTATAGGGGACTGCACTCTAAAAGACAGTTTCACCCTCTACCCCCACTTTGAAAACGTGAACCATAATATATGGACTTGATGTGATAATGACAGGCCCTTAGGTTTGACCTACATGGGTGAGGAGCATTGATTTTATTTTTGTTCCAAAGCAAAATGTACATTCAAAATGACAGTTTAAGCAATAGCAGCATTATAGATCCCAAGGCCTATATAGATAGACAAGCATGATTTCCTTTCAATTTACTGAAGGGTAAATAGTCTAGCTGTTTCAAGCTATATTCTGTTAACTTGCAAGCAAAATAAAATTGCCATAATCTCATCCTTTCCTTTAATGGAGAAGTCAATTTTTTGTTTTGGGTTTTTAAGTGGAATTTAGCAGTTGTGGCTTTTCCGTTTAAGATTTAGAAAACAGTGGCGCTCATACTGAATGTATGAAAGATGTGATGGCTGTTTACAGTTTAAACCATTAATTTTCTGATGTTTTCTTCAATTGCTTCTAAGTGAAATGGCAAGAGAAGTTAGGGGAACAGAATGCAAATTATTTAAAGCCAGCTTTGCAGGTTTTCGCATGGGACTTTTTATTTTTTTGTGATAATTATATAAGTGTTGAATTTTACAGTGGAAATCTTTGTGCAAAATTGCAGCATTTTTCAGTGAAGTGGGCAATATTCAAGTGCACTAACAGTGATATAATGTTCAGATCAAAGCCTGTACACCACAGTTGTTTCTTTGATGGGAGGATATAAGCAGCAGGCAGATTTCATCTTTCACCAATGCTCAGTCTATCATTTCTCTTTAAAGAGAAACTTGCCATGGATCTATATGCAAGTCCTGGATAGGCGCTGACAAAGGCTGACGTTCTGTGGGTTATGGTTCTGGTGTTTCTTTATCATATTATCACTAGCACTCAGTTGTTTTCATTGTCCACCCCTTAGTACTCCCCTTTTCATATAATGTAACATGACCCCAAAATGGATTGGACTGGTTACATTCAATGTATTGAAGGCCAAATTTGCACTCACTCATACCCACAAGTAAATCTGATTTATGCCCCTCCCTCGTCCTACCCCCAAGCTGGCAGTTTTCTGCAGTGCTGCCTCTGTAGAAATTGAAAATCACATGAAGGGATGTTTTTCCATTTATAGGAGAGATTCATGGCCTACTACTGTGTTCTTTTCTTTGTGGGGTGGTTGTCATTCCATGGAAAACGAAAGCTCTTGATTCCCCCAGACATACACGGTAGTTGCAGATTTATGTTGCCCTTTTCGAAAAAGATGGGCTGTTTCTGCCAAATTAGCTGTGGCGGATCTGTGGCCGGGGGCAACTCTTCAACGGGAATGGAATTAAAACCACCTTACTCATTTCTGATGGGAACCGCAACTGTATGTTCTGCCTGGGATTTTCAAAGAAGCCTGAGGTGTTAAGCACCCAAACTCCCACTGAATTTCAAAGAGGTTTGGGCACCTAACTCCCATAGGCCTTTTTGAAAATCACAGCTAAACAATAAAGGCTTGTCTGCACGCAACTGGAACTGAAATAACTGCATATGGTTTAACTGAGGCCTGGTCTACACTACGCGTTTAAACCGATTTTAGCAGCGTTAAACCGATTTAACGCTGTACCCGTCCACACTATGAGGCCCTTTATATCGCTATAAAGGGCTCTTTAAATCAATTTCTGTACTCCTCCCCGACGAGAGGAGTAGCGCTAAAATCGGTGTTACCATATCGGATTAGGGTTAGTGTGCCGCATATCGATGGTATTGGCCTCCGGGCGGTATCCCACAGTGCACCGCTCTGGACAGCAATCCGAACTCGGATGCAGTGGCCAGGTAGACAGGAAAAGTCACGCAAACTTTTGATTTTCATTTCCTGTTTGCCCAGCGTGGAGCTCTGATCAGCACTGGTGGCAATGCAGTCCCAAATCCAAAAAGAGCTCCAGCATGGACCATACAGGAGATACTGGATCTGATCGCTGTATGGGGAAACAAATCTATTCTATCAGAGCTCCGTTACAGAAGATGAAATGCCAAAGCATTTGAAAAAAAAATCTACAGGCTACACAGTGCTGCGTGACAAGTGTAACGGGAAGCCAGAGACTCAAATGGACGCTCATGGAGGGAGGGAGGGGGTACTGAGGACTCCAGCCATCCCACAGCAGTCTCCAAAAAGTATTTGCATTCTTGGCTGAGCTCCCGATGCCTGTAGGTTCAAACACATTGTCCAGCGTGGTTCAGGGTATAGCTCGTCAATTTACTCCCTCCCCCCACCACGTGAAAGAAAAGGGAAAGAAATCGTTTCTTGACTTTTTTCAATGTCACCCTATGTCTACTGAATGCTGGTGGTAGACGCGATGCTGCAGCAGTGAAGAGCAGTATCCGCTCTTCTCCCCTCCCCGTGGCAGACGGTACAATATGACTGCTATCCGTCATCACCATCAGCCCGTGCTTGATAACTGCTGAATACCCCTGGTTGGCCTCAGGGGCACCTGGGTAAAAATAGGAATGATTCCTGGTCATTCCCAGTAGATGGGACAGAACGGCTGGTAACCGTCCTCATCATAGCAACTGGGGGCTGAGCTCCATCAGCCCCCTCCCTTTCCTGTGTAAAGAAAAGATTCTGTACTGCCTGGACTATCATAGCAGCAGCATGCTGGGCTCCTCTCCCCCACACCGCTTAATGTCATGCCTGACTGTCATAGCACTGGGAGGCTGCCTCCCCCTCATTTTATCTCACTAACAAGTCACTGTTTGTTATTCCTGCATTCTTTATAACTTCATGACACAAATGGGGGGGACACTGCCATGGTAGCCCAGGAAGGTTGGGGGAGGAGGGAAGCAATGGGTGGGGTTGTTTCAGGGGCACCCCGTGAATGGCATGTAGCTCATCATTTCTGCGGGATCTGACACGGAGAGGCTGTGCTCTCTGATACACTGGTTCTCTAGTATACTTGCCCCATATTCTAGGCAGAACTGACTCTATTTTTAGAAACCATAAAGGAGGGATTGACTCGGGGAGTCATTCCCAGTTTTGCTTTTGCACCCCCGGCCGATCTCAGCCAGGGGCACCCATGATAGCAACAGACAGCACAGAAGGACAGATAACCAAATTATACTGGCAGCAGACGGTACAGAACGACTGGTAACCATCTCTGCTGTCATGGAAAAGCAAATGAATGCTGCTGTGTAGCGCTGGAGTATCGCCTCTGTCTGCGGCATCCAGTACACATACGGTGACTGAAAAAAAAAATAAACAAAAAAATTAAAAAAAAAAAAAGCTGAACAGGCTTCATGGTTGCCGTGCTATGGCGTCTGCCAGGGCAATCCGGGGAAAAAGGGCGCGAAATGATTGTCTGCCGTTGCTTTCCCGGAGGAAGGAATGACTGACAACATTTACCCAGAACCACCCACGACAATGATTTTTGCCCCATCAGCCACTGGGCTCTCAACCCAGAATTCTAAGGGGCGGGGGAGACTGCGGGAACTATGGGATAGCTACAGAATAGCTAACCACAGTGCAACGCTCTGGAAATCGACGCTAGCCTCGGACCATGGATGTACACCGCCGAATTAATGTGCTTAATGTGGCCGCGTGCACTCAACTTAACACAATCTGTTTTATAAAACCGGTTTATGTAAAATCGGAATTATCCCATAGTGTAGACATACCCTGAGACCATTCATTATTGTTCTGCAGGCCTGTGTCTGGACACTCTCTTATTTCAGAATTAGTGTCATGATTTGATTTAATTTCAGGCAATGCAAAAATCACTTTTAATTTGGATTGAGTGTCCATACACAGGCTTGCACCAAAATAACATAAGGTGTGAATTAAAACTGATTTAGTTATTTCGGTGCCAGTTTGTATGTAGAACAGCCCTTAGGGAGGAGAAGCATGCAAGAGGCAAAGATTATAATGAGCTTCTTGATTTATCCCATCAAATGGCAATGTTTATTTCTGGGCCAGAGTGTGGTGAGCATTTACTTATGTGAGTAGTCCATGTGAGTGAATAAGTAAGGGTTTTGCAGTCACTATAAGTAGGTCAGCTGTACAATAGTTCCCACCCACTAAAATAGAATTGCACAGCTGGCTGTATGCATCACTGTTTTCTTTTCATTTCTTCTGACCACCCACCCTATATCATTCCATGCCTCTGAATTATTGTGAAGCTACTGTGGGAAACACAGCCCCAGCCTAGGGGGATTAGTGAGACTGGCTGGGATTCTGCTTCTCTGCTCTTCGCAGTAGAGGCAAATTTTCTATAGCAATTACATTTCAAATTCTTCTAGTGCCTGTAGCTAGGTACCATTATTACTACTGATATGCAGGGTTTTGTTAGTCCTTGGATCTTAGAGAGTGGAAGTTGGTGCAATAAACGATATTGCCTCCCCCACCTTGTCTCTATAAATACAGATAGACCTTCATCATAGAACATTGGATTTGAAACAGCTTTGATGTGCATTGTAATCGACAGCGCTGCCAGGTGTGAGTGCTGTCTAGAGAGAGCCAGTAGTGTGCAGCGCAAACTCAGAGGCAAATGTTGGAGGCGCTCAGAGCACAAAGCCACTGCAGGATTCTAGCAGTGGGTTGCCATTAAACACTCCCAGACTTAGTATGTGAAGGAGGATACTTTCCCAAGGCTGGCAGGAAGGCACAATAGCTTAAACTGTTACAATGAAGGCTCAACATTGGACTTTCTAACTCAGGGCTACATCCAGCTCCACTGAAATCAAGAGGAGCCAAGATCAAGCCCTCACCCCCTGGGGGCACTCTAGGACCGGAGTATAATGGTGACCATGCTCCATGGGCTCCTTCTTTTCCTTCAGCACAACAGAGATGGACTGGAAGTGACATGCAGAGTACAGAGCAGCTCAGGGATAGAGCATGTGAGGTCAGAGAGGCAGGCGGGAAGAGGCAGACTGGAAGCCGGCTGTAGACAGAAGGCAAGGGAACAGGTAGCCTGAGAGCTGGGACAAGGAGGCTGGCTGAAAAGCCAAGCAGGAGAGCAGACTGTGGCTGGCACATCTGGTTAACAGGCCAGCATGGAGAGACCCCAAGCAGCACCATGGCCTGTTGACCAGATGTGTGATTCAAAGCCTGTCCTGCTGTTACTGCCCCTCTGCCAGCCAAAGCCTGCTGGCCATGGTGGTAAATGACTCCAGCTGGGTCTGAGAATCTCATGGTTACCTGGTAAATAATGTGTTCATGTGGTTAGAATACTGATAATGAAAATAGTTTAAGAGCTATAATCCTTCCTTTGCTGTACCAAAGGAAACTGATTGTTTGGGCTTGTGAGATTGGCTATCTGAAGTATTACCGATAGGGCCCAAATCCTGAGTCCACTTACCTGGGAATGTCAGGCCCCAAATTTACATGGATGATGAGCTGTCACTGTGCACATTTGAGTGCTGCTTTGGCTGACAGGAAAATAGGATGCTACACTCCCATAGACAGATGAGACTTCCTCCCAGAGGGCATCACAAAGCAGGGAAGGTGAGTCCAGTACATCCAAGTGTGACAATAGTCATCTTGGCTTATACACCAGTGACTGAACTGGGGAACCTCTAGAGCTAAAAGCATGAGTCTTTGTTACCTGAGCTTAAGGGCCAAACTTTGTAGCTGGACCTGTTTCCTCTGTGGACTGGGCAGAAGGGGAGACACAACCCACTAGTGGTACATGGCTTGACACTGATTTAGGAGGGGAACAGTGGTCCATTGGCACCATTGATATGAAGTAAATATTAAGCTTTACTGTGGAAATACACTTGCATGTGAGCAGGGCCCTTTCACTTGGGCTTGTCTGCATTTTCTCAGATGATGATAATTATTAAATATTATAGTGGCACTCAGAGTCCCTAATCAGAATCAGGTCCCCAGTGAGCCAGACACTGTGCAGACATACCGAACGTGATGTGCTCTGCCCCAAATAGCTTATAGTCTAAGCATGAATCTAAAGCCTCAACCTAACAAAGCAACACTGGGTTTTATTCTTCTTTTCATTTGAAAACTGTGTGAATGTAATTCTAAGGGGGGGTAAAAGCGAGAGCAATGGGCATATGTAGTACACATGGATAGCTTTGTTTTTAGTTTTCTCTTTTTTGGGGGGCGGGGGGGAATTGTTGAAGACTAACTTTTTAAAAAACTACTATGCTGGTCAATTGATCAGTTGGAACCGGTACACAGCACTATACAGGTGGCAGATGGAAGGACATAAGAAATCTTGGAAACAACTTGAGGTGGCAGTTCTGCACCTACAAGTCCTACCTGAATTTAAGGTACAGAAATATCGTAGGGAAAATGACAGGTTCCAGGAATTGCTTAATGCAGAGCCGTAAGCTGAAAAACATTCCACACTCAAGGCCAAGATAATCGTCCGTGAGAGACGGGGAAGTTTTGTTTTCACTTATCATGTATTTCACAAAAGTGTTCTCAAAATTCACTGCCTGATTTCCAGCTATGGTTGTATTAAGTAAAAAAGGACCATTGTTTGGGTGTTAGAAGCCAGTTATCCTAAACAGAAAGAGATGAAACAGGCAAGGAGGGGAGTATTGAAAAGAAAAGGCTTATGGCAAAAATGCAGGCATTACTTTAGAAAAAGAACTGTTTGAAATTAATGCTCCCTAACCCAGTTCCACTGTCTGTCATGAAACTGCAAGCTGGATTTGAAAGGGAGTCTCAGAGGTCAATGTTTTATCCATTAAGCTGTAACTGCCTAAACTGAGTGTGCTGCCCAAGAGATGATACAGAGTCTAGTCTGATTTGTATTCTGTTTGCACATTGGGGAGTTGGCTTAAACAGACCAAATCACAATAAGATATTCCTCAGATGATAACAGACCGACTATAAAGTTCACCACATGCAATTGTGCTATGAGTTAAAGTTATTTGATATATGTAGAGTGACCAGATGACCCGATTTTATAGGGACAGTTCCGATTTTTGGGTCTTTTTCTTATAGGCTCTTATTACCCCACCACCCCTTGTCCCGATTTTTCACACTTGCTATCTGGTCACCCTAGATATTTGTAATTATTTGCATGCATAAAGCAAAACCCCACTTGTGTGTAAAAATTGTCTGAGTATCTGATATGAACATTCAAACCAGTGTGTGTGCACAAAAGAGAAACCCATTTAAAGTGTGTCCTGAAAGTCAGAACAATAATCCTCAAAAGAAGTGAGAAGTCAGGTAGGTTTTGTTGTTTGTTTGTGGCCAGGGGAATGAAGACAGATATAAGATTGTGGTGGTGTTTGTTGTTGTTGTTTTCAATATGTCTTCTTCAATTGGCTGTTGAAGCAATGGATGAAGAAACAAATGTAAATAACCTACAGAATATGATTTATAAAAATTTATTAAAACATAGGAGTGAACATTTCGGGCTAGTGTTATTCAGTGGTTAAAGCAAAGGACTGAGACCCAGATTAATCTCTCTCACACTTGGTCATATAACCAAAGCTATCAACTCATTGTGTGACTTTGGGATCAAGATCTGATCAGCTTAAGCCAATAAGATCACCCTTGAGATCTTAGATAGCTCCTTAGGCCTCAGTCAGCAAAGCTGTAAAATTGACTTAAAACTGAATTCCACTTTGGCTATGTGATTACATTACATTTTAAAAAAAAATGTGTCCAGGGAAAATACCCTCCTTCCCAGGCTAAGTTGTCCCAGGACACAATCAAAAGTGCCATAAATAGCAACCTCTTTTAAACTCTTCTTCAACCTGATCCAGTGGAAATATTTTGGTCAGCTCTAATGGGCTTTGGACATATGCTCATACCAACACTTCTGCCACTATATGCAGGCAAACACCTTTACATTTACCTCATTCAGACCAAAATTAGAAGATAATGTACACTAAATTGAGGGTCTAAAATCTCAGCTGGCATAAATTGGTCTGTTCCATTGACTTTTTTGGAGCCACACCCATATAAACTAACTGAAAATCTAGCCCCAGATTAATAGAACAAGAACAAAGGATTAGATTACAATTCACCACAATGCTCTCAGACACAGTAAACGGCCAAACCTGCCAATCCACCTAAATAGGGTGCTCTTCTGTAGAGACAAGCTTCTAGCCACCCCAAGCCAATCGTTTCCTGCCCCTCCATGTGCTCTGAGAAATACCACTGTTTGAAAAATACATTGCCATAACAATCTTATCTAATGCTAGGCATTTATTTGGGATTGCCGCTGTCCTACACAATATCCCCTTTATAACCTTGACACATTCCTTCCTAACACTACTTCCTTAAACATTAAAGAAAATAATTTAGCCCTCCTACAGAACATTACCTTCATTTTTATGATTATACTTTGGGGTCTGTTTTTTTTGTAGTGAGAGGTTCTCACTCATTGGGAAAACACTTTCCAAATTTATCAAACCCATGCTCAGTCTTTGGCAGTTTGACCTACTGTATCCCTTTTCCTTTCAGCCCTCTGCAAGGGGTGGGAGGAGGGAATAAAACAATACAAACCACAATGAATATTCTCTCTCATTAACTTTTTGTGATTTGTCAGACTCCTAGCCAGAGTCTTAGCAGCTCTCTCATGTCTTCATCTCAGTCTAATGTCCCTTACTTCACGTGACCTAATCGTGTCTTCACACTTGATAACTGTTATACCTCACTTATCCATGGATTTCTAGAGTACTTATGATAAAAGCATTTCCATTAGTATCCAGAAGGCTGTGTCATGGTGCCCTTGTCACAATACATGGATCTTGCACGTTAAATAAAACATGATGTATAGGTTACACTGCTCAGCAGTTTTGCTTCTGGTGTTAGGTAGCATTGGAAATAAGTTAAATCTAAAATTGAGCAACTAAAAAACTTCCTGTCAGAGGTTCCTAGTCTCTGTTTTTTCATGATCGTAAAGTTAATATCCTTCTTAGCTATTTAAAATTTTTAAAAGATAGAATCTCTTTAAATAAAAGAAAGGAAATAACACATACAGCTCACCTTGCCTGCTGTCTGCAGTTGTTAAAACCATTTGTGATAACCTTATTTACTGAGGTAAAAGGAAATGTACAGGGTAAAAGTGAAGGTAACTGTTGTAGATGAGATGTTCATTGACATTTGGTTCAATGTATGAGAGAGTGTCTCTGGACACTCCTGTAATTAGAAATGAGTGTTAGCCAACATTCAGAACATAAATAGCTGCTTTTGAAACCTAGATCATTGTCTACCTTTTATCTGAAATGTTTTAACAGGAAAAAATTAAGTAAATCTCTTATAGAAATTAAAAGCGGTAGTGCAGAGCTGGACATAAAATATTCTGTACCTTCTTAGTCCTCAACATCTTATTCAAAAAAGCAGGAAAACATTAGAAATGAGCCAAAGCCCATTGAAGTGAAAGGGAGTCTTTTTGCTGACTTCAGTTGGTTTTGGATCAGACTCATAGTGCATGCCAGTTCTGACAGCCGAGAGGTTGCAAGATTGGGCCTTTTCTTTGTACTACGAGCTAAAATGTAAATGGTAATGTTTGTTTTATATGGACTGTAAAATGTCTTGACACTCAGAATCCCAAGTCCTCTCATATTTTAAGGGGAACATTTTCTATATCATATTAAATAACCAGCCATTAGATCGTGGTGCTCCAGTTGTTATGAAATTGCTGATTTGTGGTTGTGCAATTAGCTGACTCCAACATAAATGACATTATAGATATTCTGTACATGAAGTGGCAGATTATAGTCTATGACTTGTTCCACTGCTGCTTAGAGTGGGGTCTGGGCTCATTCCCATAAGCTGCGATACAAGGGCTGAGGAGAATTTAAGGCAACCACAGAGTTAATTCTTTGTAATTCAGCATCTCTATTACAGTACTTAAATTGCTAACGTGATACAAGCTATTTGTATCATCAAACAAAATAGGCTGTGCCTTTGAAAGCAGATGAGGCCTGCTCCTGCCGTGAAGCCAATGAGAGTTTTGCTGTTTGACATACAGTGGAGCAGCATTGGGCCAGGTCTTCAATGAAGTCTTTACTTATTGGGTTTAGAAAACTTTTGGGGGGAGGTATAGTGGGTTCCCACGTTGAAGTGGTTAGAGACGAAAAAGACCAGTTACTAGTTATTCACATCAGGGCTGGTTATAGTCCTCAGACAGCAAATGCATCTAATGATTTAACTTGACCTCATGGTTGCTTATAATGCTGTACGGTTGGAGGAAGGAATGGGGATTTTTGTGTGTGAAATGACTGACATTTGTTAAAAGTGGTACTAACAGTCTCCGGATTATATTTATCATTTCACATATCCTTCCTGACAATATATTAGTTGTAACTCAGGAGTCGGCAACCGTTCAGAAGTGGTGTGCTGAGTCTTCATTTATTCACTCTAATTTAAGGTTTCGCGTGCCGGTCATACATTTTAACGTTTTTAGAAGGTCTCTTTCTATAAGTCTATAATATGTAACTAAACTATTGTATGTTAAGTAAATAAAGTTTTTAAAAGGTTTAAGAAGCTTCCTTTAAAATTAAATTAAAATGCAGAGCCCCCCACTCCCGGACAGGTGGCCAGGGTCCGGGCAGTGTGAGTGCCGCTGAAAATCAGCTCGTGTGTTACCTTTGGCACGTGTGCCATAGGTTGCCTACCCCTGTTGTAACTGAAGCTCCTATTTCTCTCCCAGCTATTCCCTGCAGATCTCCTGCAGGATGATAGAGGTTGCAGTCCTGTCCCCATGCTGCATGGAGGAGCTCTCTGTGGCGTCTGCTGCAGCCTCTGGCACTGATTGTTTCTCTCCCATGATTTAGTGTTGAGGGATAGACAATACCCAGCGACAGAGATCTACTTGCCTTTCGCTGGCTTTGCCTCCAAGTCCCCACCGTACACTAGCATATAAGGAGTCTCTGGGAAGCGGGGCTTTGTGAGTGTGTAGAAGACACCTTGTCCGCCTCTCCCAATCCTGCCCTTACTTGTGCAACAGAACCGTACGTCATGTTGTTGTTGTTATCGTCTTGTCCCCTGATACTCGTGCCAGGCCATGAAGTTCAAGAATGAATTCAGTCCTTTGTGATGGCTTGAGCCAAGGTGTCAGATCTGAAGAGTGTCACTTTCCTTACAATATTACATTCAAAAGCATGGGCTATCTCTCTTGATTTGCATTCCTGTGGAGTGCTTTGTCTGCAATCTCACAATAGTAGGTGTTTTTTCTGAGAGGCTTGGATATTAATCACAGGATTTTTGTATCTGTTGACCATTTATGTAAGCTAATATTTTCCATGATAAGGCGTCAATATCATCAGTTATTGTCATTCTTACCTGAATTTCATGTCTTCCAACTTTGGCCAAATCATCAGCTACCTCACTCCTATATATACCAATGAGTGATGAAATCCATTGAAAACTCAATCTATTGCCTTGCTCTCTGATCCTCTTAGCCTCCTTATGAATTGTAACATTGATAGTGTTCTGGTTTCTCTTGCAAAAGGTCACACTGTGATGGCAGAGGAGAGGGGAGGATGTCTGAAGAAGAGCAAGTACACCTCAAAATCTGCATAATTCAGCTCATTAGAAAGATATTGGGTGTGATTTATCTGCCAAATGTTTGCCTAATTTTTAAAGAATTATTTTGGGTGCACACTAAGGTTAAAATCCGGGCCTTGTTTAAGTCAATGGAGGCATTCCCATTGACTTCAGTGGGACCAGGATTTCACCCTAATTTAATAGCATCTGACCACTACTGATGTGAAGCTGGCATGCTATGTAGGCACAATAGCTTCTCTGTCACATCATCAAATTAGCATCTTATTTAGAAACCTGATAATACTAAACAAGTAGATCATTTTATAACCTTTTTTTTTTTTTTTTAATTTTCACAGCTCCCTTTGAAGTGAAATGAAGGTTCTGTGGAATGTGGGGAGACTAGAGCCCTGAAAGACTTGTAGTGCATTTTTTATGTACAGGGCTAATGGTTATTGGACAAAGAATTTTTGACCCATCTGCACATGTAATGGATGCAAATCTGGGAGCATGAGATAAAAATGATCTTATATATTTATATATGACTAACAACTGTGAAATGAGTTTTGCAAATCTGATCTATATCTATGTATATTTGTGCATACCTTATGCAGCATTCATGCACATATTGTGTATTCTATTTTCTTACTGATTTTCAACATTTATTAGTGTGTCATTTTAGTAGTGAATTCTCATGCCTATTAATTATGCTCTCCCTAAATGAAAAATGTTAGTCTATGCAAATACTTCCTTTTACTGTTTACTCATTGTAATGAGTTTCTTTTTAAGATGATAAACCTAAATATGAAACAACAAATATGTACACATCAAAAAGTAATTCAGACGGTCTGAAATATTGTGTTAATTATGGGAAAAGCCTATTTTCAGCTTATCTTCTTTCAAATAGCTCATAGATAGTAGAGTTTATTTTGGATGACTGAGGTTGAGTCTTATGCATTCAAACCCAGGACATCTTAAAGTGCTTCTCTTCATTCTTAAGGAATTAAATGTTTTTCATATCTTGACATGATGTATCATTTTGAGGCTGAGCCAGTAATCTATCTAGATTCAATCGATAGCTCCTAGAACTGATAGCAGCATATCATACATCTCATCTGAAAATCATGCGTGGCTTGCTGATGCAGTTTTCTCTCAAAGAAACACACATACAGCACCTCATCCTCCTTAGAATAGTATCCCTCAGTTAATATGTTCAGTAGGTGTGTTGCTAAAAAGGTTCCAGTGATATTTATACCATTGCTGCTAAGGCTAGGCTCTTGCGTTCAAGAAATCCTGATCTTGCAGAGATCTAAACCAATTGTTTTAGACATACACCTCTACCCTGATATAATGTGACCCGATATAACACGAATTCAGATATAAAGCAGTAAAGCAGTGCTCCGGAGGGGTTAACTGTTGGACTCATTGGGATCCTGGGCGACCACGCCTACCCCTTAATGCCATTGCTTGTGAAGCCATACATGGAGCAACCTGGCAGCAGCAAGGAGCGGGTTCAATGGCAGGCTGAGCATGTGCAGAATGAGTGTTGAGTTTGCTTTTGGCCATTGAGAAGCCCATAGGGAAGCTGGACCTGGCTGATGACAACATTCCTATGCTTATAGCCGCGTGCTGTGTACACTCCATAATATTTGTGAAGGGAAGGATGAAAGCTTCACTTAGGCTGGACTGCAGAGGCTCAGTGCCTGGGGGCTGAGTTTGAATAGCCAGAGACCAGGGCTGTTAGAGGGGTGCAGCTCAGGGCCATAAGGATCAGGGATGCACTGAGGCAGTAATTTGAAGCTGAAAGCCACTAATATTTATTGCTGTTCTCAGGAATGCAGTGCTTGTAATGGTAGGAGGTGATTGGTGCAAATGATGCAATATGTGGGCTTAACATAATTGTATGTTGCTTTGCAAGGCTCTTAAGATATCTCGCTGCTGACCCTCAGCATTGAATCAAGGGAGGGTCTTCTCCAAGACTGCAGTTTCTGCCCTGGCCCCATGCCACTTACCTGTGTGCAGCAATGGTCACCCCGCCCCCGTGACATCACAGTGGCATGGGAAAGTTACCATTAATTGGGCAAGAAACAAAGCAGCTCTGCCGAAGCACTTGTGGCAGCAGATTGCCCAGTATCTCCAGGAGAGTTTCCTGGAGATCTCTGAGGCAGATTCCTGTGAAGTGAGGGAGTCAATCAACAGCCTGTTCCGCCACTCAGACTAGGCATGTGGTGGGAGACAAGCCTGCTTTCTGCAACCTTCCTTCCCCCAGGAACTTGCTTTAGTGATTCCCAAAATCAAATCCACTCACCAGGGGCCGCCTCCTCCTGTTTGCGCTTCACCAACATCCAACAGCTGTGACTGGCTGGCCTCTGGGGTGGAAACGAGGTCCTGGCTGCATGCATCTCTGACCTCCGAGTCATCCTCTGCATCTGGGTCCCCCTCCCCCTCCACATTCTCGTCCAAGATTTCCTCCCTCTGGCTCAGTCCACTTTCAACTGGCAAGTGAGCCCCCAAAGTATCTCTTTGCAGTGGAGTTGGGGTCACTGCCAAGTATCACATCCAGCTCTTTGTAGAACTGGCAGCTCGTGGGCACAGCACCAGAACAACAGTTTGCCTCCCGCACCGTGTGGTAAGCGTTCTGCAGCTCCTTCACTTTGACCCTGCATTGTGTCCTGGTCATGGCCCCTTTCTGTCATGCATGGTGAAATCTGTCGGTAGGTGGTATAATTCCTATGGCTGGAGCACAGCTGGGACTGCACAGCCTCCTCTCCCCAAATGCTGATGAGGTCCAGCGGCTTGGCATTGCTCTAAGTGGGAGATCGCTTGGTGTACGGAGCAGGCCTAGCCACCTGGAAAGATGCACTGAGACCACTGCACATGTCACTGAGCAAACAGGAAGGGGACTTCCAAAATTCCAAAGGCATTTGTGGGGTGAGGATGACGGCTGGTCACCTGAGGGCAGGGCAGTAGAGTTCAAACCGATATCCAGAGAGTCGAGAACAGGCATTGTGGGACACCTCTCAGAGTCCAATCGCAGCTCTGTAATTCACCACGGTGTCTACACTGGCACCACAGCACTGTAGCCCCAGCGCAGAAAGCTCTATGCCTCTTGTTGGGGCAGCTTTTTTACAGTGCTACAGCTGTGCAGTTTCTGCGCCCCAAGTGGCTTGGTAGTGTGTACACCTCAGGAGTTGCAGTGCAGAAAGCTGCTTTACTGTGCAGAAACTTGCCAGTGTAGACAGGGCCTAAGTAGATGATGTCTCTTGCTACGCTGAGCATTGTTTAAATCTGTCTGTCCCTCCTGTGCCAGCTGTGAAATTGTTAATGTGTTTGTTTGCACACCTTAGGTGGCTGAGTAGAATAGGAGTTCTTAGGATCAGTGTCAGCACAGACTCCAAAGTGCTGCCTTCCCCAGTACTGTTTGTACTTGAGGTTATATACTGCCGTAGTGATAATGCCAAGCATGACTGCTGTGTTCCCAGTGAGCTTTAAAACCCTTTGGAGCCAGGCAGTTTGTAAAGATGATTTATAAGGTTGGCTTGACACAGTGCCAGAGTTATCCAGAGGAGTGGGAAAAATGATCAGAATATGGAGGCAAGGTAAGGATTTGTTTTATGAGGCTGTGTAGAGCAGGGGAATAATTCATTAGCAATATGACCCAGTGGGTTGTTTGTGTCTTGCAGGAATAGCTCTGAGAATCTATCACGGAGATGGGCAAACTACAGCACATGGGCCAGAGCTGTTTTAAGCAGGCCCGCAAGCTGCACCAGCAGCTTGGCCCTGCTCTGGCCAGGGCGGTAAGTCGGGGGCCGCACCATGCGGCTCGCCTCCGCTCCGGCCGGGGCGCTGGGTCGGGAGCCGCACCACACGGCTCGGCCCCGCTCCAGCTGGGGCGCTGGGTTGAGGCTGCATTACATGGCTCCCAGAAGCCAGCATGGCCCTGCTTCATCTCCTATGTGCTCTAGTGGGAGCTGCAGGGTCAGTGCCTGCAGATGGGGCAGTGTGCAGATTCGCCTGGCCGTGCCTCCGCGTAGGAGCCGGAGAAGAGACATGCCACTGCTTCTGGGAGCTGCTGGAGGCAAGCATTGCTTGGAACCTGCACCCCCGAGCAACTCCCCATGCCTCAATCCGCTGCCCCAGCCCTGATCCCCCTCCTGCTCTCCAACCCCCTTGATCCCAGCCCGGAGCACTCTCCTGCACCCCAAACTCCTCATCCGCAGCTCCACCCTAGAGACCGCACCCCCAGCCGGAACCTGCACCCCTGCCCCAGCCCTGATCCCCCTCCCAACCCCTCGGTCCCAGCCCAGAGCACCCTCCTACACCCCAAACTTCTCATCCCCAGCCCCACCCCAGAGCTCGCACCTCCTCCCACACCCCAACCCCAATTTTGTGAGCATTCATAGCCTGCCATACAATTTCTATTCCCCGATGTGGCCCTTGCCTACCCCGATCTATCACATAGTTTGGTGAAATTTTATCACACAGTGACTGCTGAGAATCCCATGCACACATCCTGCGATGTTTTTCTGCAATCACAATATGGGCGAGTTCAACAGTTTTTTAAAATCAGTTCTATGATATTAAAAAAAAAAAAAGAAAATAAATTCAAATAAAATAAATATGTCATAAAATAGCTCTCTATTATCATCTAGAAGCACCTTTGTTTCCTTGCTCTTGTCACTTGCACTTCAGTTCTATATTTTGTAACCTTCAGGACTTGTAACCTGGAAGACTATTTACATCAGGCTAGATTCTCTGCTGCATGTTCCAGAAGGCTTAACACAGGCTGTGTAGCACAGGCAGAAAAAAGAAAGAGTGGCTGACTCCCACCTTTTCCCTTTCCAAATTCTGGCCTGGCTGAAGGGCCGGCTCCGTGCACCATCATTCCAAGCAGGTGCCTGGGGTGGCAATCTGCAAGGGGCGGCAGTCTGTGTGTTTTTGCCCCCAAGCAGTGCACTGAATTGCTGCCGCGGACGGCGGGAGCAGTCCGTGTGCTGTTAGGGCGGCAGGCGCGTTTCTGTGGCGGCAGCAATTCGGTGGCAGCATCTACATTCAGCTGTCCACAGCGGCGCAGCTTCTGTCTTCCGGCTGAAGACAAGCTGCCGCCAAATTGCCGCTGCTGCAGAGATACGCGTGCCACCCTGACAGCACATGGACTGCCCCCGCCGTCTGCGGTGGCAATTCGGTGCGCTGCTTGGGGCGGCAAAAACAATAGAGCCGGTCCTGCCTGACTGGGGGCCTGCCTGGTCCCTAGTGCAACTTATACCACCCCAGGTTACCCACTCAGAACTGAACAAGTACTATTCAGGATGAGTACGGAGTGCATTGAGTATAAACTCTTTTGAGCAGATAATCTCCACCAATGCAAATGGTGACTTTCCTTGCCTGCACTGAGGATTTGCACTGATACACTTGCTCATTGGTTCTCAAACTATTGTACTGAGGACTCCTTTCACGTAGCAAGCCTCTGAGTGCAACCCCCCTTATAAATTAAAAACACTTTTTAAAATACATTTAACAACACCATTATAAATGCTGGAGGCAAAGCGGGGTTTGGGGTGGAGGCTGACAGCTTGTGACCCCCTATGTAATAACCTTGTGACCCCCTGAAGGGTCGCGACCCCCAGTTTGAGAACCCCTGTGCTAGCTGCTGAAATTAGAGGTAGCCCTCAATATAGACAAGGTCTCTGTGTTTTGTACAGGATCAAGTACATTGTTGCACAAGTGATAGTAAATCTGTTGGATTTTTTTTTTTGTCACTTAACCCATGACATGAAAAACTAATTAAATGCTTTTAATATCAACTTTACCAGTGGAAAAAAATGGCAGTTGATCTAATCTTAATCCATATTCTTGGTCTTGGACTATTGTTTCTTTTCATCTTTTTATACTGAACAAATTTTCTTTTCTTTTTTTTTTTTTTAAACCTAGTGTTATTTCCTGCTCTCTCTTTTGGTAAAACTTCCGTTTTCCTGTTTGGTTATAAGGCTTTATACGTACACTCTCAAACTGCATTACTGCTGAGTTTTTGTTCTGCTCTATAAATTGGAGAAACAGAATACCTGGTTTAGCACAAATTACATGTGACAGACTGATAATACATTGTTTCTGAATCTTCTGCTAAATCCTTTCCTCAATGGCAAGCTGGTGAGTACCTGGGGACTCTACTGTGAATATATAATGACTTTATTGAACAAAACTCATGTGGTGTAATATAAAGAATAGCGTGGCCTATTTAAAATGTTATTTTCAGAAGGTTTGTGTTTCAGTTATGAAAAGATAATTAGATTTTTGTGGCAATAATAGATTGCTCTGATTCTGGCTTCCAATGCTGAACTTGATTCACTGGGCCGACTTCATCTCTAGTGCAAGTCAAATGATTTCAGTGGAATTATCAGAGATTCATTTGTCCCACTGAGAACTGAACGGGGAATAAGAACTCACCTATGTGGATCCCATTGAAGGATTGAGGCCTTATATAGTTTGTTGTGTTGTGTACAGTTATGCATGTGTCTGTGTCCTGATTGATAGTGTTGTGTTTGTAGTTTGCATATGTTTGAATTTTTGAAAACTTTTGTTTAAAATGTTGTTCTGTTCAAACACACTCCAGTGGCTTGAGAGTGTTTTGAAAGCATTAGCTGGTGTCTAAAATTTGCATTTTCCGTTCACAGGGTAGTTTCTGATTGTGCGTGTTATTTCAGTATTTTCCAAAATTAGTTACTTCTTGTTCTTATTTCTATAAGAGGGAAGTAGTTTACATTAGCAGTGGCCTGATCTTGTAAGGATACTTAATTACAATTTTATTGTATATTCTCAGTATATGTAATAGACTAATCAAGTCTGTGTCATTTTTTCCCCTACACTTACCATCCTGATAGTTACTTCTAAGAACTTGGTGTGTGTAATGGAGGCTGGTTGCAAGATGGCTTGTGGGATGCTATAAAGTACCATGCTTTATTACAGGAAGAAACAGTGAGTGGGTTAAAGAGTTAATGGATCAGTGGAGTGCTGGAGAAGGTGGAGGTATACATACATTGCTTAAATAGCTAGAAAGTCAAGGGAAAGCTTCCGCCCTGGAGTATGGCATGTTCCTATGTGTCTGACTATTCTGACAGGAATGTTGTTTTTAATGACTAAATTGCTGAGTATGAGATGCCTTTTGTTCAGCAGCAGTTTATAGTTTTTTAAGATGCTGATTTGACGTGCTCCCAAGTGGAGTTTGCCTTGAAACCGTTTTTTCCTTAAGTTAATTGTTCTATTTCACAAGAAGGTATCAGAACAGGAAACAGAGGAGTTAAAATGAATCCACCAGCTACTACCCAAAATCTTAGCAGTATAAATGAAGTGCTTGGGCCAGATTCTGCTCCCAATTTCATTGATGTAAATACAGAGCAACTCCATCAGCCCTGATCTGATTCGCTACTGACTCGCAGCTTATATGCCATTCATATGTGGGTACCAGACACTAACAAATCAGAATTCTCTATTCATTCGCTTCAGTGGTACAGCAGCATAGAATTGGTAGGAGATTACAATCAGACCTCTATGAATCATCTGTTACTCTGTGGTGTCTCTTTACATATGTTATACTTGCATCCCAGGTTACTTGTAACTTGCTGCATCAAAGCACTGAGACATGATAGTGAGGTAAATAACTGTGAGCCTTATTGAGCATGTCTGCACTATATGAATTTTCACACTGAAGTGACTAAGCCCCCAAAGTCCTGGCCTACCAGGACTGGACTCTCTGAGTAAAACCTGGATTCTCTATGACTTGTCTCTTTAGTTTCCATCTCACAAGTCTAGAATGGATGTCTTCACACATTGCTCAATACAGTGTTTTAATAACCTCAGAAAGGAGAACTGGATTAAGGGGAACACCATCAGCATTAAGAGCAACTTCTGAACCCTATTCTTTTATAACAAACACATAGTAGTGGGCCTCGTGTTTGTTATTCACACAAACCCTCTCTGTAAACTACTTCCTTATCTGACAGGCATGTTCTGAGGCTTAATTCATTAACAACATCAAGCCTTTTTGAGATGTATGGATGAAGGATCTATATATATATACTCGGGAGTTCTCAAACTGGGTGTCAGGACCCATCAGGAGTCGTGAGGTTATTACATGGGGGGGTCACGAACTGTCAGCCCTTACGCCAAGCCTCACTTTGCTTCCAGCATTTATAATGGGTGTTACATATATTAAAAAGTGTTTTTAATTTGCGGGGGGGGGGTTGCACTTAGTTGCTATGTGAAAGGGGTCACCGGTACAAAAGTTTGAGAGCCACTGAGCAGGATTATTGTAATTTTTATTATTGGTATCTTTGGATTTAAGATATTTTATAGTGACATGGGAGGTGCTATACGCAGGTGCACAGTGTGGATGGATCTTCCCCCTTCGACAGCTCATCCAAGGGCCAGCCACAATTACAGTCCCTCAGTGCACATCAAAGGAAGTGGAAAGGAGGCTGGTGCATAGCTTGCCCCCTGTGCACCAGACTTCAGAGTGCATTAGAAAAGGGAGCATAAAAGGTGATGTGACCTGAGCAGATCATTCTGTGCATTGGGTCATAGGGGAGAATGAGGGACCATGCCTCCCCCTTAGTTGAGCTGGTGGCTAAATGCCGTCAACCTTCACAAGAGTTTTGATCAAGGGAGTTTTCCTCTTGTTCCCACTGCTGCTCTAACGCAAGAGCAGAGTCGAGCCTCGCTTGGTATCTGGTAGAGCAGGAGTGGGCAAACTTTTTGACCCGAGCGCCACATCTGGGTGGAGAAATTGTATGCAGGGCCATGAATATAGGGCAGAGGGTTGGGGTGCGGGAGGGAGTGCGGGATGTGGGAGGGAGTGCAGTATGCAGAAAGGGGCTCAGGGTAAGGGGTTGGGGTGCCAGAGAGGGATCAGGGCAGGGGGATGGGGTATGGGGTGCAGGAGACGTTCGGGGTGTGGGCTCTGGCGCAGTGTCACTTACCTCAAGTGGCTCTGGGGTGGCAGCGGCATGCAGTGGGGCTAATGAGCTGCCCTGGCCGCACGCTGCTCCCAGAAGTGGCCAGCATGTCTGGCAGTGGTTCCTGGGGGTGGGGTGGGGTGAGGTGGGACAGGCAGCTCCACCGTGTGCTGCCCTCGCCTGTGGGTACCACACCCAAAGTTCCCATTGGCTGTGGTTCCCCATTTCCGCCCAGTGAGAGCTGTGGAGGGCGGTGCCTGCAGGAGAGGACAGCCCACGGAGCCCTCTACCCCTGCTCCCCCAGGGGCCACAGGAACATGATGCCAGCCACTTCTGGGAGCAGCACGGGGCCAGGGCAGGCAGGGAGCCTGCCCTAGCCCCACTGCGCCACATCCCACGGGCTGGATTGAAAGCCCTGATGGGCCAGATCCGGCCTGCAGGCTGTTGTTTTCCCTCCCCTGTGCTGGAGGATCCTCTACAAGTGATGCTGACTTTGGATGGGAAATAGAAGTGGTAGATTCTATGGCAGGACAAAATTAGCAACCTAGTCATAGCTGCAGCAAATGCTAAGATGCCAGATATGGGAGGTGTTTTGCTTGTAGTAACTTGACTGAATGCTTTTTTGCCTTGAAGTTTGTAGAGCACTGGTATTTTTAAGCTCAATTCGAATAAGTTGGTTGGACAAAAACTGCAAATATTGTGCCATTCCATAAATAGCCATTTCTTTAAATAATTATATCTAATAAAAAAAAATTTTACCCACCCTAATCATTACTTCATTTGGTGTGATGAAAATAATTGAAATAATTCTGTTTAGCAGAATAATCCATTAGAGTTTGCACCTGACCTCGGCTGCTGCAGGAATGTGGTCTGTACCTTGTGTCTTGTTAACCTTTGAGGTTAATGTTCGTATATCACACTAACCATCCTTCTCGTTATATCCAATTTCTTATTTACATAGGTTTTTTAAAGGTAATGTTAGCTGGGTTCACATGCTGATATAATTCATCTGTTACTTGCAAAGCTAGTTTAACCACACAAATGTGACTTCCTGTAAAAAGTGCAATATGTTAAAAACATATTATAGGGAGGGTTTGTGTAATTTTTCATTGTGAAGTGGATTTGTTGCAAGGCAGAACAACCAAATAACTTCTGACATCAATAATAACGATCAGGCTGGTGAGAAGAAAAATAGTACAAACCAAGTTTTGATAAACAAAATGAAAACAAAAGTTTAGAAAAACTATCAGTTTGCAACTTCAAAGCACTTTACAAAAACACAGTAGTTAATGAAGATAACTAAGTGATTATTAGCATCCTCATTTTAAAAAGTGAGACATTCTTAGCTTTTGTGAAATATCAAGTTAGTGGAGCTATAGCTGTTTACACCAGCTGAGGAGCTGCTCAGGGAAACAGAGTTTTGTATAAGTCTAGGAGCCAGTATGGGCTTCAGTGGTACTACTCACATGCTCCAGTACTTTGCTGGATCGGGGTCAGAGTGCTCAACACACTCTGCAGGATGCAGCCTTTAGTTCTGAAATTGATTAGTTCCATGATCACTGTAATCATTTGTGGGCGTGAGTTCCATGGCCCAATAAAGGCTATAAGCTGTCATGGTTACAGGGTGAGCTGCACGTTAGTTCCTTTTAGTCCCTCTCAAGCGCACGCCACCTGGGTGGAAAGTCCTGGCCCCAGTGTTCTTAGACTGGATCTCTGGGCTGCAGCTCCCCTGTGTAGCATGACAGGCCCAACTGGGTTTGGCCCCTGAGAGCCTCTGAGCAGTTGCTAATTAAAGAAACTCAAAACAGCTTCTTCAAAACAAAGGATTATTTATTAACCCAAAGGAACACCGCAAGCAGAGAAAGGGGCTAAAACAACAGAAGGCCTGTCCACCTGATCTTGCCTAACTGTATTCTTTGCTTGCAAGCTCCGAGTACGTTTCACACAGTCCTACTTCTGATCTTGGGGAGACAGACATCCCCTGCAGCATTCTCTCATTGGCTCGAAGAAAGATGCAGCTCCAGCATCTGCTGCCTACTCGCCTCCCTTCCTCTCTATGCTGGTGTCTTTAATGGTTTAGTGTTCCTTTGATCTTAGGTTCCAGCATGGGAAAGGTAAACCTGCTATCCTAACTGGAGCCCAGCCGATGGGCATTTCCCATTTTGTAGCTCCCTTAGTGTTCCCTTAAAATACCTTCTCTCTCTCATAATTTCATTTCCTCTTTGTTTCCCTCTAACAGCCTCTTTTAATTCCATGCAGTCGTGCAGGAAAATCTCAAACGGGTAAATTGAAGTGCAACTGATATTCATAAAAAATAATACAGATATCTCCCTCGTTCTCCACATAAGCATTTTACATTCTCTTTCGTCACAGCTCCAGTATGGTTTACATTATCATTGGTAATCTTTACAATGAACATCATTCTAGTTGCTGCTATAGAGGATATGGTCCATTATATAGGGCACCGAACTGGAAGTCAAGAGACATGGGTTGTGATTGTTATTAGTCATCTTTCTTATGGGAGTGTCTAGGCGCCAACCAAGAACAGGGCTCCATTGTGCTAGACACTATACTAACGTAGAATAAGAGACAGTCTCTACACTGAAGAGCTTACAATCAAAGGGCTCATCTTCACTGCAGTATTAACTCAAGGTAAATTAAGTGTTGCCTCTAACTTGACTCTCGGGTGACCACTCATCCCTTATTTTAAGGGATCATCCCTTATTTCTTTGATTTGTCCCTTAGGGTGATCACCCATCCTTGATTTTAAGATTTATTGGAATTTATTAAAACTGATAGTAAGTACCATTTTAAACATTAAATAGAAGGTTATAATAATTCCATTGTATATCTGAGGGCAGTAGAAATATACACTTAAGAGAAAAATGCGTGATATGCTAGGGGAAATGGTGTTTGCCTAAAATGTCCCTTACAATAAAGCATTGTCTCTAATTTTTCCTGTGGTTTCCCTTATTTCCATCCAGCAAAGATGCTTACTTCACCCAACTTCCTTTCACAGTTCTCTACCTCAAGTTAGGTGGTGCTTTAAACTTGAGCTAGCTGGCCTAAGAGGAGGTTGGGGTTGCAGCTCTCATGCTGCTGATAATTGAGCTAGTAATCCAGTGGGAATTTAGCTTCTCTGTGCTGTTAATTCAATCACTTTGTGCAAACGTTCTCACTTAAGTGTCATTGACCAGAACGTGGGGAGTTGGGCCTAGTGATTGGATCAAGAGTCGTCAGTCAGGAACAGGAGTCCAGGGTCAGAGTTGGAGTCGCAGGTCAGATGCCAGAGCCAAGGGTCAGGGCTGAAGTCAGAGAAAAGGTTTAAAGCCAAGTTATCTGGTGTGTGGCAAAGCAGGGGAAAGACTGGGTCCAGGACAAGAGTGGGGCTGGAACAAGGCTGGAGTGAGCCTGGGAACAAGCTGGCAAAGGAGCTAATGGAACAGGGGTGAATACTTTGAGCTGCCATTGGCCTAATACTGCTGCTGGGCTTCAGAGCATGCCTCTTGGTTCTTCCAGCCAATTGGGTGGCCTGGCCAATCAAGTGATTCTGCTGCAAGCCAGCTCCCATTCAGCTCTCAGTCCTCTGTTCCTCACTGGGTAGGTGGAGCTAATTGGTTCCAGGCTCAGCTGCAAGCCCTAATACATGACATCGAACTAGGCCAGAGTTTCCTCAAACAGGGGGTGCCGCTTGTGTAGGGAAAGCCCCTGGCAGGCTGGGCCAGTGTATTTACCTGTCCCATCCGCAGGTCCGGCCGATCACGGCTCCCACTGGCCGTGGATCACTGCTCCGGGCCAATGGGAGCTGCTGGAAGCGGCGGCCAGTAAGTCCCTCGGTACAGTATTGTACAGTAATGGCCCAATACGCTGCAGTACCTATATGTAAGCTGCAGTTTTTTAAACCATTACAGTAGAATACTTCAGCACTTTTCTCAGAAGGAAGGGTTTATATCCAGCCATGGGCATTCAGAGAAATGCATTTGATTCTCTCTGCTCAGTTCATAGTAAATTATGGGTCTTCATTTAAAAAAAAACAACCCACCACCCCTACTACAACTGTAGGGCAGAGCTACACAGAATACAATGGGATGACTTCTCCCTAAAGAATTGTGTACATAGCAGAAAAACTCATTTGCCTTCACAAGTTCTTCCCTGTGAATCAACAGAACATTTCATTTTTCAGCTTGCATAAAACAGAGCAACATATTTCACATGCATTCATGCTACCATAAATGTTTTCTGAATTATTGCATTTTTTTTTATATTATGGAGGGTAATTCTACAATAGCCAGAATGCAAATTAACAATTAAAGCCAGGACATCAATAAAATCTGTCCAGTGGGTTTCATTAATGTTACATTTCAATCAAACAAGCAGGGGCGGCTCTAGACATTTTGCCGCCCCAAGCACAGCGGCATGCCGCGAGGGGGAGGGGTCTCTGCCAGTTGCCAGTCCCGTGGCTCTGGTGGACCTCCCGCAGGCGTGCCTGCGGAGGGTCCGGTGGTCCTGCAGCTTGAAGCTGTGGGACCAGCAGACCCTCCGCAGGCACGCCTGCGAGAGGTCCACTGGAGCCGCGGGACCAGTGGACCCTCCGCAGGCATGCCGCCGAAGGCATCCTGCCTGCCGCCCTCCCGGCGACCGGCAGAGTGCGCCTCGCGACATGCCACCCCAAGCACGCGCTTGGTGTGCTGGGGCCTGGAGCCGCTCCTGCAAACAATCATGCCATTTAAACAATTTTATTACTGCCCCAGCTACACGCCTTGAATGATCTAAAATTCTCTTGTTCTTTCCCATGGTACAATACTTTAAATATGTTGAAAATAAATATATGTCTGAGATATATTTGCAAAGCTACTTTAGAAAATATATTTCATGGTTGCTTTACTTACACAAAAGTACTCAGATTTTAAATAAATTTAGGCCACATTCTGATACCCTTACTCATGTTGAATAGTGTGACAGATATGGCAGTTTCCGGCAATGTCCTTGGCGAACTTTATTGAATTAACTTTTGGTGCCCTTAACTGTAAAATATAGAACCTTAATGAATAAATAACCCAGTTGAAGTCAATATTTCTTGTGTAGTAAGAAGCTGCTATATGTGAGTAAAGGTATCAAAATCTAGCCCTCTAATAATAAGTACATTAATGAGATCCATGCATGGAGGGTCTCATCCACGTCTGCATTTCCCCACTCCTGTATGGCAGGTTAGCTCAGACCCATTCCAGAGGCTTCTCTGTGGACCAGCACCTCATCAAAGGTGCTCTGTATCCTTTGATATCACTGGTGGTAGAGGGCTGTTAGCACCTAACAGGATCAGGACCTTCAAGAACAACTTCTTCGTCTTCCACAGCAACCCTGGAAACTTATCACATATCCTACAGTAGGTAAGATGCTAACAATGCTGGTAAATGAGCATTTATCTTTGAATGTTCCGGACTGCATATGTCAGTTTTCAGGGAAGCCAGACCATCCAGGAAGAAATTATATCTTAACTCATTGATTCATAGATTTCAAGGCTAGAAGGAACCATTGTGATCATGTAGTCTGACTTCCTGTATAACGCAGGCCATAGAACTTCTCCAAAATTATTCCTAGAGCAGATCTTTTAGAAAAACATTCAAACTTGATATAAAAATTGTCAGTGATTGGAGAATCCATCATGATCTTAGGTAAATTGTTCCAATGGTTAATTACCCTCACTGTCAAAAATGTACACTTTATTTCCAGTCTGAATTTCTCTAACTTCAACTTCCAACCACTGTTTCACATTCAATCTTTCTCTGCTAGATTGAAGAGCCCATTACCAAATATTTGTTCCCCACATAGATACTTACAAACTGTAATAAAGTCACCCCATAACCTTCTCTTTGTTAAGCCAACCAGAGCAGTCAACCACCAGACAGGAAAGCCTGATAGCTTGTCATAAATATGGTTCTAACATTACAACAAAATGAAATGACAACATGAAAAAACTTATAAACAAAAAGGAGGGTGTTTTTAGCAACAAACACTATCGGACATAGCCATAAATGTAGAGAGATTGACCAATTTTTTTGTAAATAAATGTGGAGTTTACTGCTATTCATCAGATTTATCATTTCACTTGCAAATAAATAAATAAAAAGTGTTGACAAGTAGGCAGGTAAATTCCAGCGGAGGGAGAAAAGCTGCTGTGCAGTAGATCAAGAAGACTGAGACACTCAGAGACCTCAAAGGTGGACATGACTGAAGAATCTAAGTAGATAGATCAATGAATGGCCATGCTGCTTTAAACACAGTGGGGTCTACTAGCATCTACTATGCAGATGAATGCATTTGCTTTAACTTTTAAGTAAGTTAGTAGTCCTGTTACAGAGCTTTGTCATGTCAGAGGCATACTGCACTTGGAAGGAAATAGTTTAGGAATGGCTAACTATGGATATTACCATTCGAGTTCAAACTGGCATCTCAGAGGGAAAAGACCATTTTAATAGGATGTCTCTAGTCTGGTCCAAAATCATATCCCAGTGTATGGGAAGCCTTATAATGTGTGTGAGAGCTCTAAGAAGGGAAGAAGAAAATTCAGAACAGGAATTGGCCATTTTTATTGGGTTAATCACACAACTGTACAAAACTAGTCAGGGCATGATGTGTTGAATTTGCTGTTACTATAGTGTAAAAGTCAGTGGTCTCTTAAGCATGTACTGCTTTGTAATGAGGCTTGGGTTAACAGGTGTCTGGTTTTCGACTGGAACACCCGATTGAAAAGGGATCCTGGCAGCTCCAGTCAGCACCACTGTTAAAAGTCTGGTTAGCAGTGCAGTGGGGCTAAGGCATGTTCCCTGTCTGCCCTGGCTCCATACAGGTCCTGGAAGCAGCTGGCATGTCCCTGCAGTCTCTAGGCACAGGGTGATCAGAGAAGCACCACAAGTTGTCCCAGCATCGGCTCCACAGCTCCCATTGGCCAGAAACCGTGGCCAACGGGAACTGCGGGGACAGCACCTGCAGGCATGGGCAGCGCGCACAATGCAGAGCTGTGTGGCCGTGCCTCTGCCTAGGGGCCGGACATGGCGGCCTCTTCCAGGAGCAGTGCAGAGCCAGGGCATGCAGGAAGCCTGTTTTAGCCCCTCTGCATCGCTGATCAGGAGCCGCCTGAGGTAACTGCCACCCGAGTGGAGCCCACACCCTGAACCCGCTCCTGCACCTCAACCCTCTGCCCCAGGTCGGAACCCCCCTCCTGCACCCAAACTCCTGGAGCCCACACCTCAAACCTTTTCCCGCACCCAAACCCCAGCCCTGAGCCTGCTCTCAAAACCCCTTGGCCCCAGCCCGGAGCCCCCTCCTGTACTCTGCACCCCCACCCAGTGAGAGATGGAGGGAGGGAGGGGGGCTGGAGTGAGTCGGGGTGTGGCATCAGAGAAGGGACGAGGCACAGCTGGGGGTCCAGGGCAGGGTGGGACAGTGCAAAGGTGTTTGGTTTTGTGCAATTAGTTGGCAACACTAAATTAGGCCCATGTTTTTAGCCTCCTCATGTTCACTTGACTATAATGGAAATCCAGGCTGGCAACAGTGGAGTCGGGCATCTTGCATGTTGATGCAATGGAATATAATTAAAAAATCAATATAGAAATTACTGTAATTACATTTTGAGTGTTATGTGTAATGAAATAGCGTAATGGATCTGCTACAAAATATCTCTGTTCTCAGTAATCATTTTTTTTTTTTAGGAGCATCAGGAAGTTTATGGTTGTGGGTTGTTAAACCATGACTAAATACAAATGCTGATATGATCCATACTGTTCTGAGAGAGAGAGAGAACGTAGGCTATTCACAGTCATACGATACAAAGTGTTACCGTATGCCTACAGTGCATTCCCCTGCCTCACAGCATTAACAACAATTTATGGCCCAGAAAAATAGCTGGGGAAACTTCCCTGGTAGCTCATATCGTTATCTGGTTTAGATATAAAACAGTGTAATAACCCTTTCCAGTTCCCACTGAGATCAGTAAAAAGACTCCGCTTGATTTCAATGGGCATTGGATCGGACACTTTGACATATTTGGTGGGAAGTTACTATAGCAGCCGCAGGGGTAAAGTGAGAAAATAGAATTTAGGCTCCTTAGTTCAAGGTGATGGGCTGTATGCTAGAATCAGGTCCTGGGAGGGACAATAGGGTTTGCAAGTAATGAAGGATTTTGCAAAGAGTGGTTTTCCTTGCATTGTATGTCTTCTATGATGTTGCTTTCTTTTATTTCACTGGAGGCCAAGTAATGGACCTGATTCTGTTCCTATTGAAGTAATGGTTAAAAACTCCTATTGACTTCGGGAGAAGCAGGAATTGCGCCTGATATTTTGTACTATAGGAGAGTTAATTAAAATGCCTCAGCTACTAAAACTGACTTGGGGAAATGCTGCTGTAAAGCACTTGCCCACCTTTAAAAAGAATAGTGCTATATTTTGGGGTTTTGTTTAGTCACACAATGTCGATATTAGAGCTGTGTGTAGGGCAGGAGTACCAGTTCATGAAGCATTTTGAAATTTAGCTTCATTCCAAATCAGAATGAAAACCAGAAATTGATAAATTCTTTGTGAAGGAAAATTTTTTAAAAATCATTTTTCATTGAGCACAATGTTTTGTTTTGATTTTGACTTCTTAAAATGTTGCATTTATTATATGATAGTATATATTATAGTACAAAATTTCAAAATGAAAACTCATTCAAAAGAAATAAAACATTTCAATCTGAAAATGTCAAAACAGGACCTTTCGGTATTGTCTTAACTTTTTTCCCTGGTTTTCTTCCAAAAGGAAATTCCAGTAAAATAGACTTGATTTTGCAAAGCATTTTAATTTGGATGAAATATGGTTTGGTCAAAATTTCTCTGACTAGCTCTCATCAATATGAATAAGAGTGCAGATGTGCAACAGACATCATGGAGGACACAGCAATAGGGTGCTGAAAGCAGATGTACTTCACTCTGCAGCCTGTTCTTGATGTCCTAAACTTTCACTGACTCTAGGAATAGTCGCTTATGATCAGCAGGTACTCAGCTCTGTCTTAGTTTGGCCTGTAGTTAATCAAGCAGCTGTTTGGGTTTTTTTTTAATAAGCAAACATATGCATTATAATGAGAAAGTAGGTGGGGGGAAGGGGACAGGACCATGAGCTCCATTTTGTAGCATGAACTATCCTCCCCTATAAACATCAGAAGTTGAATTGGGCTTTTCAGAAAAACCTTTCAAACAACTGATGTTTTATGATTACTCTGCCAAGAGGTTTGACCAAGTTGTTGTACTTAAAGGCCCTAAAGGATTTCGGCCCCATTGTACTATAATGAAAAAACATTCCCTGTCCCATATAACAAGACAACAACAGGTGGATGGACATGGGCATATCCCTTATAAGACCTAAAGTACGTACATAAAGAATGCTAGTATTTATATTTCAGACTGTGCAATCTGCTTCTCCTATATGCTCCAGTAACGCAACCTACCGATTTTCATGCTCTGAAGTAATAATAGCCTATTATTCTGGATTTCTTAGCTTTAAGATAATTAATGGATTGTCTGCCGATATAGGGCATGCTGTCTGACACTGTATCTGACTATCATACTTATCAGCATCACGTCTGAGCATATCCCACAGGTAGAAATTGACAACAATGAATCTCTCTCTTCCTATCTTGATGATGCAAGAGAAGTTTGGAGTTTTTTCTGGTTATTGTTTCTTTGCTTGGTTTTTTAAAGATTAATGAGACAGCTCTTTAAGTGTTACCGCTTTTCCTTAGATACTTGAAAATGCTTTACTATCTCTCCATCCTAAACCAGGACCGCCCAGAGGATTCAGGGGGCCTGGGGCAAAGCGGGGGTGCTGTGGCACTTGTACTCACCCGGTGGCAGTCTGGGTCTTTGGCGGCATTTCAGCGGCGGGGGGCCCTTCAGTCGCTCCGCGTCTTTGGCTGCACTGAAGGCCCTCCCCCCCCCACCACTGAAATGCCACCGAAGACCCGGACCACCCCTGGGACAGGACTTGCGGGGCCTTATGCTGGACATAAACCATAACAATTTCATTTATATTTTTAAAAGACCATAGGCCTGATCCTACACTGCTTACTCATGCAAGCCTACTGTTATGTGCAGGATGAGGGCCCAGATCTTAGATCATAGAAATTTTGAGCATTTACCTATTTCTCGTGAGAGTAGTTCTAGTGTCTGCAACTGCTAGGAATTCAGGGTAGCAATACTTGAAATATTGGTTAACAGTTCAAAAATGTCAGTGATGGATGTTAAGTATTATGTTCTGTGTTTGTGTGACCTCAGCTATATACCCAATGATATCTGTTACATATGGAAGATGTATTTTTTACAGTAATCTGGGGGAGTGCACCGTTTGTCTTAGCTTCTATTCCAAGAATAAATTTCAGTGGGAGGGAAATAATATTCAGGTGAAATTACAGAACAAAAATAAACATTTACAGTAACTACGGTATAATAATTATGCTCTTTAACAAGATATTTTCATCGCTTGAAACTGCAACTGCACAGTAGGTACTCATAGGTGCTGGAACTAAGGATGCTGGGGATGCTGCCGCACTATTTTTGGCTTGAAGTGGTTTCCATCATATACGGGGTTTACAGTTTGGTGCAATGGCTGTCAGCACCCCCCCCACACACACACACAAATTGTTCCAGCACCACTGCTACTGCTAAAAAATATAAAAAACTTAGATAAAGTTCAGAAAAAAAGCAACCTCTGTTATATTGATTTAGATGGGGAAATCTTCCAAATCACAGTTCCCCCAGAATACTCCAGAATTCATGTTGTCATTATCTACATCTATTTAAAATGGTTCTTCACATCTTTACCTCTGGTTGAAAATAACTGAAATATGTGAATCCAGATATTCTGATTTTTTTTAATGTAATCTTGTATTTCTTAACATTTTGGGCTACTTCTGAAAGATGATTATGTCAGTAATTAAACTGCATCTCAGTAATTAAACTGCATCTCCCCAGCCCCTTGATCTTTCCTTCTTTGCTAGTAAGCTGAAGTAAAACTGTTTTTTAAAAGAACGTGTGCATCTTCTACAGTGTATTTTGGGACTTCTAAATGTGTCATCAAGTTCTGAGTTTTACAGACAGTAGCTGGATAAGTGTAACTGATTTCTTCAGTTTACCTAACAGGGCTTTTGGTTTGAGGATCCACTTGCTCCCTGTTTAAACTGTGTGTCTAAACTTTACTCCAGGTAATCTGCCAATGAGCTGCAACATATTAATAATTGTAAAAGCAGATATGAAAGGCCTCACTTGTCAACAGGTGCAAATTAAATGGAGCATTAATGCTTTTGGTTCCCTTAAAGTATTCGTGAATTAAGTTTCCACTTAGGTCCTAGTATTGGTGTGCAAGATTAAAAAAGAATAAATTCAAGAAATGTAACCCACTGAAGAGTGTGTATGTGTTTACACACACATTTAACCATTAAAACATTAATTTGGCAGGCACCATGCAAAATGCCTGCCTTCTGAGGGTTAATAGACCAGGCATGCAATATATGGTTTAAATGTATTTAATAATTGTGTTTTCCTCAGAATAGTTTGCAATAAACCACACATTTACTGTATTTTATGGTTGTGTTACTTTTGTTCTCCAGCGAACAGAGTATTTGCCAAGCCCGGGCTTCAGTTATGGTCTATGATGATACCAGTAAGAAATGGGTGCCAATAAAGCCTGGACAGCAGGGATTCAGCAGAATCAACATATACCACAACACTGCCAGTAACACCTTTAGAGTAGTTGGAGTTAAACTACAAGATCAACAAGTGAGTAACTGTCTTTTGTGTCCTGTACATGATCCTTTGATCTCTAAAGATGTAATCAGTTATATAATTGATCCTGCTCCTACTAAGCACATATACATTTATGTTCTGCTCCATAAAGCCGTGTCCTGTGTGATTTCTTGATCCAGGACTGTACCTCTATTTATTATAGCTTGTTATTTGTCCTTTATGCGAAAAAGAAATCTCATGGAAGATTTTGTGTGTTTTCAGCTCCATTTTATTATCCCTGTTTTCTACTGAAGGATTTGCTCCCTGCTACTCCCCAGCTGCTCTTTACTGCTCCATCCATGGTACAAACTTCTAGTGTTCCTGCCAAATAAGAGATCATTCACTCTCCCTGCGACTCCTGCCTTCTCATGATGAGTAACTAAGTTCTCATTTTGCATTTAAAAAATCTAAGCACATATTCTGATCTCATTTACAATGGCATAAATAGAGCTTTGTGGGATTTACACCATCAAAACTGAGTTCAGACTCTGCTCCCTAGTCAATGGCTGCCTGTATGATAGGGGGGAACTGTCAGCAGCAGTGTCAGGTGTGTCAGATTGAAGTGTGAAGGCATTTGTTCCCAGGAGTTATAAATAGATGTCTCATTTTAAATGTAATATTCACATTCAAGTGAACAAATCACATGATTCTGTAAACTGTTAAATCAGTGAATTAGTCCCACTTTACATTTTAGAACAAGGGCCTGGGAGTCAGGAGTCCTAGCCCTGTCATTCACTCGTGTGATCTAGGGCATGTCACTTAACTTCTCTGTCTCAGTTTCTGTCTTTTGTAAAATGTAATGATGCTCACTGCTCTGCTTTGAAAAGCGATCTGTGGATGGGAAGTGCTACATATGTGCTAATTAGTATTTAATATTAGACAATCTGATGCACCCACTGCCTTCATGTTTTTCAAAGAGAAACTCAAATGATTTTTGGAAAATATAGTATGTTGGTTTTCAACTATTTACGGTGTACTTCTGAAACTGTTTAAAGTATTTGTTCATCTCTATTTTTATCTTTTTCTGGTCAGCAAAGGTATTATAAATATACATAAAACTTGAACCTTGCATTTTGAATAGAGCTGAAATATGTAAAGTTGCTGTGTTTAATTAGTAACAAGATCAGATATCTTTGTTTATGCTTTGGTATCATTGAATGATGTCAGGATGGTTGCGAAAGAGTGCACATTAATGAACTTCTAGTACCTAGCCCAGTAAAAGAAGCACAAATCCTTGTTTTACATGGGCCCAACATAAATAAAAGCTTTTGGTTTTTGTATACAATTTTTTCAGCAATTGGGTGATGGCTTTTTTTTTTAAGCTACTTATATGTAACCCAGAGGGCTTTCTTAATCAGATTATAACAATTTAAATGTAGGACAAATTTGAGAGTTAAATTGTAAGTCTTGGCAATGGTGTTTTAAATGTCAGTTCATTAGCTTTAGCTTCTGGATTGGATTGCAGATGTCATTGTTTGCATGAAGTAAATAAGCAGGCACAGGTCATCACTGAAAACGTCTGAATTCAGGACGAAACGTATGTAAGAAGATAAAATCCATATGTCTCTACTGAATGGGAGGTGTTCAGGCGTTTGATGATAAAAAATAATTGTCAAGCTACCTGAAACTAGGTTAAAATCTCTTCAGAAAATAAAAAGGTATTAGAAAAAATACTCATTTAAAGATGATTACAAAGAAATGTCTTATAATCACAAAATCCATTGGACAAAGCATAAACTTAAAAATAAGACTGGTACTTAAAAGATCATTTCAGAGTTTTTCAGGTTCAGAATTTAAACTACTTCACATCAGTCCCAGCTCTAATATCCCATCTTCTGTAGTGGTTTATTACTGCAACCAAGATTTGCTAAATAGTTGCATTTAACAACAACAACAAATGACATCTAGTGCATATTGTTCTCTGTTTAAACCAACTCATGCACACTCATACTGACTTCAGTAAAGTCCCATTGAAAAGTGAGGGTTTGTTAAAATTAACTACACTTCTACCCCGATAAAATGTGACCCGATATAACAGGAATTCAGATATAACGTGGTAAAGCAGTGCTCCGGAGGGGGGCAGGGCTGTGCACACCAGCAGATCAAAGCAAGTTCGATATAATGCAGTTTCACCTATAACACAGTAAGATTTTTTGGCTCCTGAGGACAGCATTATATCAGGGTAGAGGTGTATTTAGCTAGCAAAGCATGTTTTCTGAAAATGGCCAGATCCTCAAGTAGTGTAAATTGGCATAAAATGAAATCACTGGAGCTTTGTCGATTTATACCAACTGAGGATCTGGCTCAAAATCCCTAGCACAGTATTGCCATACAGAGTCAATTTAAACTTGTATTGCATACTGATTGGCAGGATGGGATAGAGAGAGATTAAACTAATCTACATGACATGACCTTTGTCTGCTTTTAATGTCTTATGTTTAATTTTCTCCTTACTCTAGATCTCTCTGAATCTTATGTTTTTAATTTGCATTCTCGGTCTCCTGCTGCATGTAGGTTTTCTTTACCTTGTCTTTCTCTGGCTGCTTTTTCTTCTGGCCCTTTTCCTAGTTTTCGTTTAATGATATTTATAACTTAATCTTTATTTTCCTTACCTTTCTATCTCTGTTTGTCATTTTCTCTACTTAGCCACCACTGAAAAACTCCCCAAAAAGGTTCCATCCCACTAATGTGGTTTTTAAGATGATGTTGAGTGTGATCAAATGTAAATTTAACAACTGGAAGTGGTCATCAGACCATTTTATAGGTCTCATTCGCACGCTCCACTATGTCTCTCTCTCTTCCTCGGCTGCAATGTTTAAGTACTTATTAACGACATAGTGCAAATGAATTTATCTGTTTCCCCTGCATAGACACACATATCTGTGTACACTCATACCAACATGATCAGCAACCCCAAAAAAGCAGCAGCAATACAGGCTGAGGCACTTTTCAAGCTGTGGTCACCAGCGCTTTAACCACTTCCATTTTGTTAGTCATTTGTCTTGAATATTTGTCTGCAGAAGTCAGCTGCTTTTAGTTTAATTCAGAGGTACAATTGAGTGATTTTTAAGTGAGGAATTTAATATCAAGTCATACAGCCTCAGGAGGAGCTAGTTATTGAGATGCATGTGGCAGGGCTATGCTGAAGAAATAGACAGGACAAGTCAAAAGTGGATCACACTAGTCTGGAGGATTTATGTAAAGTCCTGAGCTAGAAAATTAATATAAAAATGGGACCTTGGAGAAAGTGGTACTTTTCAGAATTGACCATTGCAAGGTTAGGCCAGAATTGGAGCTAGTACCCTGACAGCATTCTTGTGATATAAATTTGCCACATTTTTGAAAATGTTGGGTCAGATTCATCCCTGGTGTTGAATCATAGAATATCAGGGTTGGAAGGGACCTCAGGAGGTCATCTAGTCCAAACCCCTGCTTGCACTAGGCCCAATCCCCAGACAGATTTTTGCCCAGATCCCTAAATGGCTCCCTCCAGGATTGAACTCACAACCCTGGGTTTAGCAGGCCAATGGTCAAACCAATGAGTTATCCCTCCCCACCTCCCCCCTCCAGAGGTGGGGTACCTCTTTTATTGAAGTTGTGGGGGCCTGGGCCTGCTTGCAGCAGGACTAAATTTGGTCTGCTCTGTGGAGGTATTAGCCATTGTGAGGTTATTAGGCTATAACCCTCTGAATTTTAGAGTATGTGCAGTTGGTGCCAATCTGGGGAAACATTGCAAGAGCCACAAGCATCAAGTTGAAAGGAAATGTCCCTGCATTATTATTATGTAGTGCCCAGATCCCAATGATAGACAGGGCCCCCTGTTCCTGGCATTGTATACATCCGTAACAAAAAGACAGGCCTGCCCCAAGGAGCTTACAATCTAAGCATAATACAAAACACAGCAGATGGATACAACAAACAAACAGAGAGCAAGGTAACAGTGAGACATTCCTGGCCGTCATGAAAAACAATGGTGGCATTGAAAGATGGCAAATTATAATATGGATATATAATTTTTTTCATACAATTCAGAATTAAGCTGTGGAACTCATTGCCACAATATGTCATTGAGGACAAGAGCTTAGCAGGATTCAAAACAGGATTGGACATTTATGTAGATGATGTGATTAGCTAGTGTTTCCACAGTAAATATTAAAAGGGATGTGTGATGGGGTGTACGGATCCTGAGCTGCAACAGCTACAATAGGGTTAATGGACAAAGCAGCTACTTCCTCACCTGCAGCTAATTATATAACCAGCAGCAGGTGGAATAAAAGGCTGCAGCTCAGGCAGAGAGGGGCTGCTGACAGTGTCTGTGGAGGATGCTGCACCAGCCACAAACTTGAAGACAGGAAGTGGCCCAGGGAATCAGCAGTGAGTCTGAGGAAGGAGAATGTATCAGCTTAGTAGTACAGGGTTCTGAAATTGGAACACAGAGGAGAGGGAGTGTCGGGGTTCCCACAGAAGGAATGTAAATCCCTCCTGCATTTGCCCCCTGTAAGGGGGCAAAGACTACTGAACTCAGGTTGAGGCTGAAGACCTGACATAAGCTCCTAGGACTGTTTGTTATCCTGGAAAGGGTGGGGCCCTATAAACAACTTGTTGGGAGGGCTGAGTTGTGAGAAGGGTAAACTACGTCAGGCCCAGAGTGGCCACTGATAGGGTATGCCAGAGGCTTCTACACCATGCCTAGCCGTGATAGGGGCATGCTGGCCAATGAGTGACCCGTCTACAGAGGAAAAGGGGTTTACAAAGGGATCAAAATCATCATGTTTTAGGCCTGAAGTTAAACTACTGGGAGTTAGAGAGAAGAACCCTTTCTGGTGGGCAGATTAATCCATCGCTGTTTTCTGCGAGGTCCCTTGCACTTTCCTGTTGCACAGCTGCTGCTGGCCATTGTTGGAGATAAAAACTACTCCAGGTGGACCATTGGTCTCGTCTAGTGTGGAAAATCCTAGTTTCTGACATATGTAGCTCTAGAGGAAACTTCCCCTAGAAATTTTATAAAAGCTATGTTCCGAACACTGGAAAATGTTTATGTATTTATTTTATTTGCTACTTTGAAGCATCCAACGTTCCATTTCACAATTAGCCTTGTGATCCAAGCACCATCTACAGCAGATTCTACTCTGCCTTCATTCTTTCATCAAGAGCCAAAGCAGTCCTGTATTTGCCTTTATTCTGAAACTACTGACTGAGGAGGCAAAATTAAACTCATCCACGTCCTTTCCTTTTTCTTTTAAAAGAGGCCACCCTTTGGAGCATGAGGACAGGTTGTATACTTATTCTTCTACACCAGAGCTGGGCAAACTACAACACGCGGGACCGTCCTGCCCGGCCCCTGAACTCCTAGACAGGGAGGTCAGCCCCCGACCCCTCCTCTGCAGCCTCACCGCACTGCGGCACTAGTGCTCTGGCCCACCGCTCCTGCTGGGCAGCAGGGTGGTGTGACTGGTTCTAGCCGGGCGGCGGGGCTGCAAGCTTCTGCAGCTCTGAGCGGGCATGGTAAGGGGGCGTGTGTATGTGTGGGGGGGATTGGATAAGGGGCAGGAGGTTCCGGGGGCAGTCAGGAGGTGGGGGTGTGGATAGGAGTCAGGGCAGTCAGGGAACAGGGAGCATGGGGGATTGGCTAGGCGGTTGGATCACAGGGGGGCGGTTAGGGGTGGGGGTCCCAGGAGGAGTTGGTCAGGGGACAAGGACCAGTGGGGGTTGGATGGGGCGGAGGTTTTGAGGGGGGAAGTCAGGGTGTGGGAAGTGGGAGGGGTGGATAGGGGGCAGGGGCTAGGCTGTTTGGGGGAGGCACAGCTTTCCCTACCCGGCCCTCCATACAGTTTCGCAACGTCAGTGTGGCCCTTTGGCCAAAAGGTTTGCCCACCCTTGTTCTGCACATTGGTTTTGCTGGCAGCCTGAAAAGTGGCAGTATTCCAAGAGTGAATATGGGCAAGAGGGTTCAGGATTCTGTGTCTCCTCCACCTGAAGTGGTTAAACCCTCAAAGTGAAGGCAGCATTCTGAATTCTTCAGCCCACATGGGATTAAATACGCTGATATGCAAACTGAAGAGTTTATCTGCATTGGTAAATCATTTATTGGAGCGACTTTTTGTTAGTCACCAAATGCTTCACACCCTTCAGTGCTCTTCAGGTTTGTACAGTCCTGCTCCTGAAAACCAAAGACTTTCTGCAGATGAAGGGGACAGACTGCTCAGAGTAGAGAGAGCCACACGCCAGTCTTCCTAAACATTTCTTCAAAGGCCCTGGCTCTGCCTCCCTGGCTTAAGTTCTTCAGAGATGATTGAAAAGTGTTGTTTCTTTTTGTTTGTTTGTTTTTGTTTTTAAATTGGTAAATATGAAAAATACTGGCTTGTTAGCCCAGACATAAGACCCCTTTTGCTCTCTACGGACCCATTTCACCATGGGCATTATCCATGCAAACTTCCCTATATTCCCTTGCCTAAGCTCAGAGGGATCGTCTGTAGGATGAGCAAGTAGTTCCGTCTCTGTGTGATTCAGGCATTGCCCCCCCCTACCGCCCCTCGTGCTGTGTCTGCCATCTAGTGGCAGTAATTGTGGTCTTGCAGAACTGGACTGATACTAATTTATATTCCATAGTCAACGGAGCAGCCTTGTGACCACAACAGATTTCATTCACTAGACACATGAGCTGGTTGTGAATGGAGAACAGAGGTGCAAGATCCTGGATCCCAGATCCAATCCTTTGAGCATTCTAAATGACTAGCAGGGGGATTTTGGTAGGGTGGGGTTGTTTGCTTTAATTATTATAGTTTTTTTGTTGGATATGCCGTATTTGTATTACAATAGTGTTTAGCAAACCTAGTCATCAACCAGAACCCCATTGTGCTAGGTGCTGTACAAACAGAACAAAAAGACAATCCCTGCTCCAGAGAGCTAATAATCTAGATAAGACATATATTTCTAAGGCATACATCACTTAAGTATTTGGGAAAAAAGGATTCTTATTAAAGAAGAAAAAGAAGAAGGCAAGGCATAATTGCCTATTTTGCCTCTATTTAAATAAGTTTTTCAAATAAAAATCCCTGTGATGAATCCTGTGTGCCAGTCTGAAAATGCTGCTGTGATAGGAATTATAGAATATCTATGAGAGCTCCAGATCCACCACCTTATAAAGGGACAATGCTGATGTTAAACTAACTTGTACTCTTAATGTAACAGCTCTCATTCTGGTCTTTTTGTAGTTGTCTAGCATTATCTGTAGTGAGAAATATGAAATTTAAAAAAACACAGCAGCCCCACCCATAGATATCTGTCTGAAAGATCACCCAAAATGGCTATGCGTCCTGTTTCTGATCTCACACAACTGTGAATCAGGAGTTTCTCCAGTGAAGTCTGTGATGACAAAGTAGTGTGAGGTCAGAATTGTACCCAGGATGATTAAAGTGTAAGTTTAATCATGATCTTCAGCTGATACTCGTTCTTGAACTATTCACTAAGCACCAAGTCCATAGAACACAAAGGATGTGGTCTAGAGCTAACAAGGAAAGTCTCATTTTAGGCTAATTTCCAGTATCTGGGTACGGTGGAAACAGTATTAAGAAAGCAGTGATTGTATCATTAGTTACCCACTAATACTTGTCTTTGGATTAAAAACATTTACATTTTATTTTATGTAAATTCTATATATGATTATCAGATGTTTGTTAAATATTTATTTTGGCAGGCTTGTGCCATCCTAAAATGGTAATGGAAATGTGTGGAAAGCAGGTACTGTGCTTATACATTCGCTACTTGTCTAATATTCTTCTGCCAATTTAAATTTTTTCATCCACTGTAAGGTCAAAAGTTCTTAGAGCGATAAGTCATCCATCTGTTAAATTGATTTAAAAAAAAAAATCAAAACCACTTTTGACTCAAAATGGAGGAAAAAAATGTCAGAAACTAATTAAACATAAGTATTGTTAATAATCTAATTACAGTTATTAATAATATTCTAATAATACCAAATACTTACAATGAACCAGATAGATCATTTCTGCATTTTGAAAAAGATTGCAGCTCGTGTGTAAAGGGAAACAGACATAGGTAGCACCCATAACCTTTGTGTTGCTAAATTGAAGATCAAGTTAAAGAGGATGAAGAATGTTAAAAAGAAGTGGCACAGTTGAAAGATCCAAACACAAAAAGTGCTTTTCAGCTTGAACTGAAGAACCAATTAAGTGTTCTAATGGAATCAGCTAAAGAAAACCAAGACAGTGATACTCTGCGGGAAAACATTAGAGTGTGTCATCCAGAAAGCACAAAGACAGTCCTAATAATAACAAAATCTAAAGAGAAGAATGCTGCTTGGGCAGAAATGAAAAAGAGAAGTAGTAAAAAGAAAAAACACATGAATGCTAAGATGTGTGAAGAGAAGCAAGTGGCAAGAAGAATACAGAGCTCTACAGAAAGAGGTAAAAAGGAGGAGTGCTAGAAGGGAGGAAAAGGCACATGGACAGAAAATGTCAAGAGGCTGAAGATGCTAGCCAAAGAGGTGACCTTACAACCTTGTATAAAACAGTTAAAAAGCCAACAGGAAACTTCAGCAGCACTGGAGGTCTTATGCAAATGGAAATACTCTTAGTGCAGAAGAAGAGCAAAGGAAAAGACAAGCAGAACATTTTTAGGTTGTTTTAAATAGACCAAGAACAAGCAAAACTCCTGAAATACACGATGAACACTTTGCATTAGAGCTTGACATCAGTAAACAAACTGAAAAATGAGAAAGCAGCTGGAGAGGATGACATAGCTGGAGAAATGGTTAAAGCAAGTGACGAAACAGCCCTCCAGACTTTCCTTATGTTTTTAGATAGAATATGGAATGAAGAAAAGACCGTAACCCAAAGGAAGAGAGGCCATAGTAAAATCCCTAAAGAAGAGTGACCTTACCTATTCCAGTAATTGGAGAGGAATCACATTGCTTTTAGTGTAACGTCATCCTAGAACATATAAAGAAACAAATAGGTCTCCAATTTAGAGAGGAGCAAGCAGGTTTGAGACCACTGAGATCACATGAAAACCATATTGTTGTTCCCAAATATATTATATAGAACAAAGTGTGGAGTGGAATGCACTCTTGTGATAAATTTTACAGATCTTTCAGAAGGCTTTTGACAGTATACACCGAGTCTTTGGAAAATTATGGCATGTCATGGAATACCAACAAAAATAATTTAGAATTATCATGGATTTCTACAATAATGCAGAATGTGCAGTCAGAGGTGGTGACGAAATCACTCAGTGGTTTGTAGTGACAATGGCAGTAAGGCAAGGGTATATTATGTCCCCATTGTTTTGCATTGGTCATTGACTGTGTAATGGCAGAAGACAGCCGAGGAATTGTATGGACAAGTGTATTGGATGATCTTATTTTTGTTGATGACATTTGTCCTGCTTAGTACTACACATCACTTAATGTAAGAAAAAAAACAAGCTTTTGGCAAACATAACAAAACAAGTTTATTAACAAGGGGAAGCCAAATATATGACTATCAATGTGCCAAAAGCAACCATCAGAGTATGGAGAAGCACAAGAATTCAGTCATTTTATCTGCGTAGGGAGTGAGATGTGCAACAATGGTGACACCATGCTATGTGTCAAGCAATGAATAGCAAAAGCAGCATACAACTTTCATAAACTTGGAATTATGGAAAGGTAGCATGATTGGCACTGGTACAAAAATACGATTCTATAAACCAGCTTCATATCTGTCCTCCTTTATGGATCTGAATCATGTAAATCTACAACAGAAGTTCATGATAAGATCACTCATTCCAAAGTAAATACCTGTGGAATATTTTCAGAGTCCATTAAAAAGAGTTTCTTGAACATCAGAAATTCTGAGTAGAGCAAACCTACCTAAAGCATCAAACCTGATAAGAAGACAACAATGGTTACATTGAGGATACCGTTAAAGATGCCATCAATTTCCATGTCAGGTGAGAACATGGACACCACCTGGGAAGAGAAAACAGGGCAACATAGAGAAACATTGTGCAGAACAAAGAAAGAAGCCAAATCCATCAACATGACACTCAGAAGCCTGAACAGACCAGCAGAAGGCCAATATAAATGGTAGAAACTGGTGAACGCCCTATGTATCTGAGAATGCAGGTGGATAAAGAAGAATACCTAATATGAACATAGCACTTTCTATCTCCAAAGAACTGTAAATCATTAGCTAATTAATCCTGCTGTTAATATTATTTGGATTTATGTCTCCTGAACTCCAAGCTACTGTACTACTTTCAAACTTGGAGATATGCGGCTGTCTGGCTCACATTGCTTGTGCCATAGTTAAATCCGGAGTGAATTTTCACTGCAGAAGATGATGATGCAGAAGAAGGATTTAGAACAGACCTTTCTGCTTATATTTGACATTATCGCTTTAAACACAGAAGAGATAAATCAGTAGGTTTGCCTGTTCGTTGGATATACCGTATATTGTTAATTACTAAAGTAGATAAGGCTGGAGATGGAGTTAAGAGATTTAAAATCTCTGGAGGTCTCAGAGGTGAATGCATTTCTGTGATCTGCAGCTGGGGCAGTTAGGCCCCAATCCTGCCCCTTACTCAGTCAACAGAATTAGATATCTCCCCTTGTACACAGCTCACCTGCCAACCACTAATGAGTTGAATATTTCAGGTTAATAGAGCCATGTTTTCAAAAGGGCAGCTTCCCTTTTCGTGGGCAAAGTTTTCACCTACAGAATTCATGCCTGTAATTGCAACAAGTATCAGGGGGCAGCTGTGTTAATCTGTATCCACAAAAACAATAAGGAGGTGGGGGCATCTTAAAGACTAACAGATAATGTGTCATTATATAATGCCTGCATCTGTAATTTTCACTTCATGCATCTGAAAAAGTGAGATTTTTTACCCATGAAAGCTTATGCCCAAATAAATCTGCTAGCTTTAAGGTGCCACCAGACTCCTTGTTGTTTTTGTGTAATTGCAACAGTGGCACAAGTCTTTGGGAGCAGAGCATGAGTGTGAATCAGGCAGCTAGCGTTGCAGGAACTCTGACTTACACTTGTAAGAAGGGAGGCTTCTTAAAGGTTTACCCCAAAGTTTCCTTCTGTATACGTCCTTGCTATACAAGCCACTCAGGGGGCTATTTGATTATCTGACACCTCAGTATTATTTTCCAATAGCCCTTCTTGGTGAGTGGGCTGCCAAAACTTCTCTGCTTTCTGCTTCCTTGGTCTTCTTTTCTCATTCCTGTCTAAACACTTCCATGCATGCTCAGGGCCAGTGCAAGGAAGTTTCACGCCTTAGGCGAAATTTCCACCTTGCGTGTCCCCCCGAGCCCTGCGGCAGCTTCCCCCCCCCCCGCAGAGCTCCCCCCCTCCAGGGAGCCGTGTGGCACCTCCCCACCCCAGCTCACCTCTGCTCTGCCTCCTCCCTGAGCACGCCGCCCCCGCTCTAATTCTCCTCCCAGGCATGGTGCTGTAAGCCTCGAAGGCGGTAGAAGTGGAGCAGCGACCACGCGCTCGAGGAGGAACGCTGTAAAAAAAAAATTGGGGGCACTGCTTTTTGGTGCCTCCAAATCTTGGTGCCCTAAGCAAGCACTTAGTTCACCTTAATGGTAGCACTGGCTCTGTGCATGCTTCCCCTTGCCCTTAAAATAGTCTCCCAAACGGTGTTGCAAGCCCCCTTCTACTCCTGCAAGTCACTTCTTATCACTCAGTGATGGAGCTGATTCACATATGCCCTAATCCAAACCCCACTGAAGAAAGACTCCCATGACGTCAGTGCACTTTCAATCAGAATTATAGCCTGGAACTTGCTTGGGCCTATGGTAAAGTGAGGATCAAAACAACCCCAGCTGTAAGGGCCAGCTATGAAGTTCAGACCTAGATTTACAATACTTGAACATTTGGAATTGTTCTTATCCAGGACCAAATTTCAGGCTTATCTCTCTCCTAGCCCCAACTGTTTGGTACAGAGACAACCTCTGCCGACCGCACTGATATTTTCATGGCACTGTCTCTGTGTGTAACTTTGGACTGTGAGCCCTTCAGGATAGGGATTTTTGTTTTGGTCCTTATATATTACTTGTCATAAAGTGACAATGTAGCCTGCTGGCGAGTGTGCATTATAGGTCCCCGTCTGTGCCCAGTCCACAAAGCACCTGAGGCTATTACGGCATCAATTAGGAATCCTTCACTATTTAGCTCAAGCTATAGCAGCTCATGCTTTTAGCTTTGGAGGTTCCCAGTTCAATCCCTGGTGTGTCAGCCAAGATGGAAACCATCATAGTATTACTACGAACCTTTACTAATTAGACTGTTGCCAATCGTTTTAATTTGTCTCTGAGCACAGCACTTGGCAGTTCCATCTTTAGGAGACGAAAGATGAAAATCAACAAAAAGATTAAAAAACATTGTAAGCGCTTCTCTCCCCATAGTATTAAAAATACTTCTTATTTCTGTAGCCATGAGTGGCAGCTACAGAACTTGCAGCAAGGTAGCAGGTAGAAATGGACACTCTGAGTCTTCCAGTATAATCTGTGCCTATCTAATTCTAGACAAAACAATTCTCCAATTTGAGAAACTGGTAGTAACTTGGAGTATGCAGAAGGAGCAAGTCAGGCCTCTGGCATCTGCTTAAACATGTAACCTGTTGTGGGGGAGGCTTGGTGCCAGTGAATCAGTTGATCCCCTTCACTAACGACTGTGGATGATCGCTCCCCAACGGGTGCCAGCAGCCGCTGGCACCAAGTCAAACACCTGTCTGCAACATGTGCACAGCTGTATGGTAGAGCTTTTGAGGGAGGCATGAGCAGGTAACAGATTTTTCAGGTCGAGCCCCTGTGCCTCGACACTGAATTGAACAATTCTAAATCTCCTCATCAGGTATGTGTCTGTAAATGTCAAAACTCACACTTGCCAACCTTGTTCTGGAAGGTGCATATATATTTTTGCCATTACCGACCTGAACTGATCCATGCCTTTTCTTTCCTGTCAGAGAGTAGAATGTTTGTAACCTTCATCTTTATTTCAAATTGCAGGTAGTGATTAATTATTCAATTGTGAAAGGACTGAAGTACAATCAAGCAACACCTACCTTTCATCAGTGGCGTGATGCACGGCAAGTCTACGGCTTGAACTTCGCAAGCAAGGAAGAGGCTACCACGTTCTCCAATGCAATGTTGTTTGCGCTGAATATCATGAATTCACAGGATGGAGGTATGAGCAATCACTTTGCTCTGCTCTTTTATTAATTGCTTTGCTAGCCCGGGGTGCTTGCTGTCTGTATTTACATACCTCAGTCATGTGATGTAGGTATACCCAGTATCTGTGCCATGCCAAAAAAATAAGCAGAAAGGTGTAATTTAGTTTCCTTGTAGAGGGTCTTTAATTGTACCAACAGTTGCTGTGGCAGGCACTGTACGTATTTGTATGCTTTGCTTTTTCTTCTTTCTTTCCATTTTTCACTCAGTCTAGTCCATGTCGAGATTAGTGGCCAAATTTTGCCATTCTTACGCTGCATAGTAGCTGACTGGGCAGGTAGCTCCATTTATTTGTGAGATACTACTGGTGGAGTACTGTACAGCTCAATATGAGTAAGAGTGGCAGAATCTGAATCTAAACAAACAAGCTAGAGCAAAGCTGTGACATCTCATAAAACTTTACATGTAGAACTTGGAGTTTGTATTTCTTCGGGTGTCTTATTTGTCAGTTACAAACATTGGCTACATTGGCCTACCTGCCTTGCATAGAGGGTACATATATGTACAGTGTGTGGCTTCTTGTTATAGGACACAGTAAGAGCCAAAGATTTAAACCTTGGCTTTGGCGTATGCTGTTACAAGTAGTATATTGACTGAAGTTCAGGCTTATAGTGGAAAGAAATTGCTTCATGAGTTGAAAAGGTGACTGGTGGTATCTTGCCAAAGACACAGACTAAGGGCAGTATTGCCCAGTGGAGGTCACTTTTATAACCCAAGAGGTTTTAAGTTTCTTCTGTAAGCTTAAAGCCTTTGATCTATAGTATCTGGGTCAAATTCTGCTCTCTGTTATGTGTCTGTTACCTCACTGAAGCACGTGGGTTAACTGAGTGTAGAATGTAACTCTAAATGCTTTGTTATACCATTTATTTTATTTTCCTGCCAAATAATGCTTCAGGCCTCCATTTTCCCTCTGGAAGTGCTTCAGCTCCAGTTACCCGCCACTGAGGCATCTGTGTTAGATTACAGTTTCATGTTACCATCTCACCTCATTGGCAATAGTGGCAGCCATGTTAAATAAATGAAGTAATAACTGAAACATTTTAATAATTTCTGACTAACACAAAACACACTAAAATGCCATTTAAGCTCAGAGCAATGTCACACTCATCTCCTAATGACCCCTGGAGCATCTGGAAGTATGTCTTTTTACTTCATATGCCATGTGGCTGATATTTCTCCCCACAGTTTTTATCTTTCAGATAGATAGATTGATAAATTTAAAAAAATCAACAGAGCAAGAAAATTTGCCCCAAATGCCACACATACTATGTCTCAGAAGGATTGAGGCATACATTACTGCCTTTTTTAGCCCAGGGGATAGTGGGGGGGCTCTGCTTCCATAGGAGACTCCGGGAGGAATTCTGGCAATTCAGCACTTGTTTCCTCTCACCCAAGCCCACCTTTGCAGGACCCAGCACAATTTGATTCTGAATGTCTCCAATACCGGGTCTTATGTTGTGCACATGTGAGGCCCTTCAGTTCAAAGAAGGGCAAAGCCTGAAACATTATTTTAGGTCACATGATAAGATCTCCACCAATTAGATTGTGTTTTGGCAATTGAAAACTGTAATGATGAAGTTGCTGGATTTAGCTGACTTTCCATGATGAACCTGGTTTCCCTCCAAAACTACTTCAGTTTTTCATCTGAAGTGTCTTATGCTTGTTGTCTAGCCAAAGAGCAGTGTTTTTGCGAAGTATGACGTTGTTCAAAGAAGGTGCCTTGGAGATAGGGTACTTTCAAAAATGAGAGGTTTTTGCTTTTGGCTATTTAACTTTAAAATATCTTAAAATAGTTCAGACTAAAAACTCCAAGATTGTGTTCTAAGCTACCTGTCCTCACTGAGGACTAGTGTGTCTAATAGCAATGCATATTTTAGGAAGGAAATTGTTAATGTATTCATTATCAAACTTTGAAACCTTGAAAACTCTGTCAGACCAAATTCTTAGCTGGCCTTCACAAATTCTACTTTTGTGGACACACAGAATTATGAGCATTTGTATTAATAGGCACAAACCCTGCATACACACATCTAAAAACTCTATCACCTGCATGTTGCACAAATGTTAGATTTTGCATATGGGAAAGCCATTAGGAGAAATAGATTTTTCAGTACAAAATCCTAACAGTTATGCGAACATAGGCTTTAATGTTGTTCCAGTGGTTTCTGACTGTAAGATGCAGGAGTGCAGTGTGTGCACACACAATTTTCACACATACAGGTGGAGGCCAGGTACTGAAATTGAGGCCCAAAATCTTTACTGCAAAGTAGAGGTTCTGTTTGGAAATTGTAATCTAAACCTAACGCATGGGGGAAAATGTAGGCACAGTGCATCGGCACCTCCTGCTGCTTGTACTAGACATGGATGTGCTATTTTTAATGTGTGCTTACTTCTTATATCAGCTCCGTGACACTGTTGTTTTGATGCCTGCAAGGCCCAGTGTGGTTTGTTCGAGGTTTTGGCTTCATCTACTATTACCCTCTTAGCTCAAACACCCGCCTATATAGATTACAATTAATCATGAAGACTTGTAAAGAAAACCAGAATATATCATGCTGCTAGCAGATGCAGTTTATTTTAACAGGAGTAAAACTGTAGAAAAAGGCAGAGCTGAGCATCTGCCTTCAAAGCAATGATGTGCTCTCTGAGTGACACATTAATCTTAAATGGAGAGTTTAAGCAATTATGGCAGAGTTTTTCAGCAATAAAAGTAAACTTCTTATGTGGTGCTGACTTTTGAATAAATTAGGAGAAATATCAAATACATTAACAGACCTGAACTACAAGGGAAAAATATAATTGAATCCTCCAGTCTCTTTCCCTGTGCATGCCGTGAAGCTGCTATCTTCAGAAAAGCACCAGGACTGTGCAGTAAAATTCCACAGGGCTTGCCTTGTTGTGCAGAGTGAATGTCATTGTATGACAATGAGTTTCTGTTTTTTTTTTTTAAAGACACCTCTCTCCCATAGATCAAATGGGTTATTTAATGCTCCAGGCTGTCCAGGTGTTTCTTCAGAAAGTACACAATGTGGGGTGAATTTTCAGACTGGCATATAAGGAAATACTAAACCAAAACCCCAGAAAGCAACTGTTGGGTTCAAAATCTAGACCTAAACTTGCACCTGGCTCTTCGTTCTGTAACAGTTGGTAACAGCCCTCTGGATGGGTTATGTGCACCTGGTACTTCTTGATTTAAACATATGAGCAACTCCCACTGTACTTAAAGGACAAAGCCCTGTAGCCAACTCATAAACCTCTTATGTGGACCAGCCTCTAGAAGAGGACAAAGATCAACACTGTGCTAAGGGGGGTTACACGTTGAGATAAGCTCATAGATCCTCAAAATCTGGGAAAGTTGAGACAAAAATCCTAATCTGAATTTTGTGCCTGGCGCTTAGTTCTGTAATGGGTGAAATCAGATGCTTAGATACAAACTCCAAGGTTTGTGTCATATTAGGTGTGAATGTAATTCACAGTATTATAATGGGAGCTGTGTGCTTAATCCTTCCGTTCAGCTCCTTCAAAATGTACAGCGGAGTGTGCTCAGTGGGTTACAGCTAACTGTTCATGGCAGTAGCTGTGTATGGTAGGGAGCATGCTACAAGCATTCTATCCAACACCTGTTCCTAACAAACACCATCCAGCCTTCAGAATTGTTGATTGTTGTCAATCTGAATCATGATTGTTTACTTGTCAATGCTTTTATACGCCTCGTTATTTTGATTTCCTTATGTCTCTCTTTATTCTATTCTCCTTCAGCTTTGTGCTAGAAAATAAAAAGCTAGTCCTAAGCATCCGGCAACATTAGAACAACTGATACCATTGACTTGCGCATAACTACTCCCATGCTTAATGTTGTTAGTGGCACCGTTTATTAAGGCCATTAGGATGACAAACGGGTCCCCATTAAATGAATGCCGTTCAGGAGCATCCACTTCATAGAGAGAAGTCAAACTTGTTTCCTGGCACGAGTTACATCGTGCAATTACTGCCCCTGGCTGCTGCTCCTCATTCAGAGCACAGGTGTTCAGTCGGCAGAGGGGAGCACCCCTTCTTACCCAACTCCAGACATCCTATGAGGAGTATTTCACATCATCCCTGCCCTGGTTCTTGAATACATATCGTGCCATCTGGCGCTTACAAATAGACAAATCTCTGACCCGTAGAGATTTACAAATCTCTGACCGTTAGAGATTACAGCCTGCATTAGATCAGGCACGCAACAAAACCCAGCAGCAGAAGACAGTGGATAGGGCAGGGAGGTGATGGAGGGAAGATATCAGCAAGCAAATTAATCTCTGGCACAACTGGATAGATTTCAGTGGAACTACAACCATAGATGAATTTAGCTTGAGAAGTGTAGTTATTTCCACAATGTGAGGCTAAGCCTTTAGGCTCAGCTGTGCATAGGGGACAGCACATGGCTGCTCTGCCTGAGGAGAGGAATCAGAGAGTCACATTTCCTTCCCTACTCCTTTCTTGCTCTGGAGAAAAGTAAGTTGCTGGTGGTGGGGGCTTGCAGGTGGATTCTCAGGAATGCAGTCTTTTCTCTCCTCCCCATCCCACAGCACCCCAAAGCTGCAGTCAGAGTAGATTTTGTGGGAGCCACATGGGGAAATTGAGGGTGTGGCTTTACTGCCGTGTGACTGTGGTTTCACATCTTTATAATTTGGGACGCCAAGGGGCTTTCTGGTTTTAATAATTCAGTATCATTTGGAGAAAAATGGAGACTCTGGTTTATTTTTGGTGCTGCCTGATAATTTATATAGAATAGGAGTACTCGTGGCACCTTAGAGACTAACAAATGTATTTGAGCATAAGCTTTTGTGGGCTACAGCCCACTTCATCGGATGCATGTAGTGAAAATTACAGTAGGAAGATGTATACGCGCGCGCATACACACACATGAGAAACAATAGGTGTTACCATACACACTATAAGGAGAGTGATCAGTTAAGGTGAGCTATTATCAGCAGGAGAGAAAAAGAACCATTTGTAGTGGTAATGAAAATGGCCCATTTCCAGCAACTGACAAGGAGATATAAGGAACTGTGTGTGGGGGGGGGGGGGGTAGTTTTACTTTGTGTAATGGCCCTACAGTTCCTTACATCTCTTTGTCAATTGCTGGAAATGAGCCATTTTCATTACCACTACAAACGGTTCTTTTTCTCTCCTGCTGATAATAGCTCACCTTAACTGATCACTCTCCTTATAGTGTGTATGGTAAAACCCATTGTTACATATTCTCTGTGTGTATATATATTTTCCTACTGTATTTTCCACTGTATGCATTCGATGAAATGGGCTGTAGCCCACGAAAGCTTCTGCTCAAATAAATTTGTTAGTCTCTAAGGTGCCACAATTACTCCTGTTCTTTTTGCAGATACAGACTAACACGGCTGCTACTCTGAAACCTGATGATTTAGTATTTTTTGTATGTTATGGGATTGCGGTTTTCTTTTTGATGCAAGTATCCGGAGCTTTCTGATAGGTGCCCCATCCCTGTTGTTTTACAAAGGTGGAGAATCAACAAAATATTTCTATTTCTGAATTTAAATTCTATCTGAGCCATGTTGCTGGAGGGCCTCGTGGGTGGAATGTGTGCTAGAGAGAACTGGTCAATGGAAACACAAGATCAGGCTGTCCTGAGCGTAGGGGGCTGCCGGCAGAAAGGCACAAGAGTGGGAGAATGGGTCAAAGGGAGTGACTAGGGAATGACTTTCACAGTAGAAAGCAGGTTTCAGGGTAGCAGCTGTGTTAGTCTGTATCCGCAAAAAGAACAGGAGTTCTTGTGGCACCTTAGAGATTAACAAATTTATTTCAGCATAAGCCTTCATGGGCTACAGCTCACTTCTTCGAATGCATAGAATGGAACACACAGACAGAAGATATTTATACATGCAGAGAACATGAAAAGGTGGAAGTACCCTTACCAACTGGAAGAGGTATGCCTTACACACACACACATAGATAAATATATATCTCTATATACAGTACAAAGTGTGTAGTTTCAGCTGACTACCTTCTGGCACAGATCAGCACGTAGCACAGAGATGGCTGCAACTCAGTTTACCAATAAACTTTGCATGGAGGACATGTTTTGGCAATGAGTAGGGATGTTCCTTGCTCCTGTTTTTCGATTAGAAGCTCTGCTGGCAGCTCTTTTTCACCATTCCGTGTAGGTCATTTCACATGTACCTTTCCAGCACCCTTTCCCCAGAGAGTTTTCAGAATTTGGGATCCCTTTTGCTCCCTCGTCTTTTCAGCATGACTCCTCTTCCTCTGGTGTTGCACTCTGTTCCAGGAATGGCTGGTGACGTAGGAGTATAGCTGGTAAAGCACTTTGGGATCCTGAAGAAGGAAAGGCTTGCTATCAATATAAGATATTAATCTATCAGGTTCCATGTATACTGGCAAAAGTGCAGCCTATGACACAAAATCTCTCCCATTCATGATGCACCTATCAGCATGATACCTGAATACAGATTGTGGTGCATATGACTCTAAATGAAATGAGATGCATGTGTGTCATAGGGTAGCCGGTCCCTGTGGATAGACTAAACCCAACACCCCTGAATGAGAGCAGGTGAGTCCAATCCAGCCAATTAAGGAGGGCTAGGCTACACCTGAGTCTATAAAGGGCAGCTGGAGGAGGGATTGTTTGAGACAGGCTGTGCCCTGGGAAGAGAAAACCATACCAGAGTGGAGGGTACTGCGGTGGGTCCCCCGCTGCTGTTCCAGAGGAGGAGTAGAACTGGTCAAGATTAGGAACTTGCCAAAGGTTCCTAAGAGGAATGAAGCAGAAACCTGAAAGCCAGGAGTTAGATAAGACTGTTTTTCTATTTGTTTGCTGACTTCTGCTAAGAAAATAAGGGTATGTCTACATCTACAATTTTGCAGCGCTGGTTGTTACAGCTGTATTAGTACAGCTGTATAGGGCCAGCGCTGCAGAGTGGCCACACTTACAGCAACCAGCGCTGCAAATGGTGTTAGATGTGGCCACACTGCAGCGCTGTTGGGCGGCTTCAAGGGGGGTTCGGGGAACGCGAGAGCAAACCGGGGAAGGAGACCAGCTTCGCCGCGGTTTGCTCTCGCGTTCCCCGAACTCCCCTGCAAACCGCAGGGAAGGAGACCTGCTTGCTCGGGGATTCGGGGAACGCGAGAGCAAACCGCAGGGAAGGAGACCTGCTTGCACGGGGGTTCGGGGAACGCGAGAGCAAACCGCAGGGAAGGAGACCTGCTTGCTCGGGGGTTCGGGGAACGCGAGAGCAAACCGCAGGGAAGGAGACCTGCTTGCTGGGGGGTTCGGGGAATGCGAGAGCAAACCGGGGAAGGAGACCTTCTTGATTACCAGAGGCTTCCTCAGGTTTGCTGGGATACCTGCTTATTCCACGGAGGTCAAGAAAAGCGCTGGTAAGTGTCTACACTTGATTACCAGCGCTGGATCACCAGCGCTGGATCCTCTACACCCGAGACAAAACGGGAGTACAGCCAGCGCTGCAAACAGGGAGTTGCAGCGCTGGTGATGCCCTGCAGATGTGTACACCTCCTAAGTTGCAGCGCTGTAACCCCCTCACCAGCGCTGCAACTTTGTGATGTAGACAAGCCCTAAACTTCCTTGCAAGAGACTGGCATGGCAGCACATAGATTAGACCTGGGGTGATGGTTGTCCCGATGACCATGTGCTTTTTATTTTTTGCAGTATTTCAAATAGTTATCAGTCAAATCAATTTAAATTAGAACTGTTCCAAGTAGTTGGGAATATTTCTTAATACCTGTATTTCAATGACAGCAAAAGCCACTGCCTGCATTTTAAAGAACAGAAAAATTAGAGAGTCAGCCCTATGCATAGACCTATATCCAGTGCCATCACTGCTGTGGTAGATAACATTGCCCCAAGACTTTTCACTACAACAAAAGACACATAGTGCGGGAAGACAAAAGACTTCATCTTCATTACAGTGCTGCATAATGCATCAATAATGGAGCGTGTCAGCCACAGAACATAAATCTACGAATCAAGACCCATTTGCCGCAGGCTAGGAGAAGTTCATAGCTGATGACATTTCTTCCTCCCTAACAAGTTTGCAAACCTCTGTGGAATAAAGAGTTGCCTGCCCCGCATCACCCCACTGATGACATTAAGTGCCAGGCTGGTCTTCTGTATTCTGAGAGGTGGATACGCCTCAGAAATCTAAGTGGGATTCTCCTCTGCATGCGTAGGAAGCAGTATGCCACCTCATGCCCTCCACTGGACCTTCTTCCTTGTTTGCCCCTTCCTCCTAGAAGAGGACTAGAAGCATGGTGGGTACCAACTGAGCACCAACTCCTGCATAGCTAGTAGTGACATCACCCACTGCTTTCAGCCAACAGAGGGATTACCCTTGAGAATTAGCCCTGTGTGTACGTGTTACCCATTGGTAAGTGTGTGTTACAGTTCCCCCCCATGCCCAGTCTGTAGAGAACAGATGTCTGTTAAACCCACTAGCTACAGAGTTTTGACTTTTTTAACTTCAGCTGTGAGAATTCATGCTTTGAGCTCTGGAAGTCCCCAGTTCGATACTTGGCGTGCTGGCCAAGATGATGGCTGCATACAAGCCCACTGTCTGTGCTTCCCAAAGAGCCACTTCCTCCCTCCTTGTGGTAGCACAGAGAGTCACAATGCTCCTTTGCAGCATCCATGAGTGTGCAAAACCTTCTAAGTAGATGGACTCCTCAGTGCCCTCTTCACTGTGTCAGTGGATACATGGCCTTTTCACTGCATATGCACCTTCATACTTCATCTCCCTCATCTCATGATTTGACCTAATATTAATTAAAATGGATTTTAAATATCAATTAGACCATTTTTGGAGTAGGTGGAGGAAGAGGTGTGTGCTTTAAACATTCCATCTGCAGCTAACCCAAATTTTGTAGGACTTGGCTAGAGCAGGAGAAGCAGAGAGGGAAACTGATTAATGTAGTGTGTGTTATCTTGGCTCAAGAGGAGTGAAAGGCAGGATGTAAGGAAATGGTATAAATAGTGAATTGGTAAACTAGAGCTGAAGAATCCTTTGAGCCCCAATGCTCTAAATGTTATCAGTATTCTCACATCAGGGAACATCAGAGTGTCAGCTTAATTTTTCTGCTGTTGAAAGGTGGACATCATTTACTTGGTTCAGTAAGCTGTGGCGGAAAGTTTTCTCCTGTGTACTTGATAACTCTCTATTTTGGGGCAGCAGAGATCTTTACTGTAACAGAAGTTCAGCACCCCCTTGCTGCTTTCCACAGGACTCCTGCATTATCGTGCTTTAAACCAGCAGCAGCAGAGCTACTTTAACATATCTAGAACAAAGGCTTTCCCGTCATCTTTGAAAAGCATAACAAATCTAACGGCTCTGTACTCCCTTATCTTCTGCAGTGTCTGAAAACCACTTTAGGAAGGAAATTGAGTCTGAAAATGAAAAAGTGTTGAGAGAGCTAAGAGAGACTGAGGCATGTGGAGAGAAAAAGGAGAGTGGTACATGTGAGACTCTCCAGCTCCGTCACCCCCTACCCTGTTTACATTCCAGAGAGGTGTACAAACTGGTGAAATTCCCAGAGTTCAGGAACAAAAAGCGCTCCCCCCCTGGATTTTCCACTAGTCCCGATAAGTGACAGAAGTATTTGAAGAGCATGAGGATTTGGGAAAATATCCATCAGGCCTTGTGAAATGTAGTATTTGTTTGTTAATAGCAATCTAATCTAGGTTTTAGTTCCTGATTCCGTGGAGGACACCTACAAACTGTTTCCTTCACGAATGTGCTTCCTAGACTCACTAGTGATGACTTCATTTGGGGTTAATTTGACCTATAAATCAACATGTTCTACATTAAGCATCTACCATCTTGTTATGTGGGGCTAGATTATGACTTCACACAAGGAATAATGTGGAAGTTCCTTCACCCCAGGAGGCATTGTGAGACAGAGACACTCTTCTGAGTCATTGAGTCACAATCCCTCTCCTGCTTCTTCCTGGCTCCGCATGAGAGGGTGTGATGGGCTCCCCAGGTTACAACCTGCATCTGTGGGACCACTGTGCCTCCTTAACTCTCTAGCCTGGGTTGTCTCTCACAAAGCTAGACCAGTGACAAGCAGCAAAACCTGTCCAGGTGCTGTGATCACTCAGCCATCAACAGGTGTAGCTACACACCTACCTAAATTGCATGGATACTCTGAGCCACTCATGAATCATACAGAGAGAGGCACCAGCAAATCACCCCAGAAATATACTATCTTGCACTGCTCAGGAGTCCCTTGGACAGTGCAGAGTCATTCATAAGTTCACTACTACTTCAAAGTAAAGTGGACATATACCAGCCTTTGTAATCTGAAGTGAGATTCCCCAAGCATTTCAACCAAAAACACACTGTTTTAGGTGAAACAGATTTATTAACAACAGAAAGATAGATTTTAAGTGATTATAAGTAGCAGGCATAGAGATCAAATTTGGTTACCTAAGAAATAAAAATAGAAGTGCAGTCTAAATTCTAACTTTAACAGACTAAGCAAGCTTTGACTCAAGAAGTCTATCACCCTAACAGATGTTACAGGCAGCTCACAGTTGCTCAATACACAGTCTGGATTCCCTTCCAGCCTGGACCAATCTCCCTAGTTCAAAATCTTTGTCTTCCAGACTGTTTTCCAGGTGAGATGTGTGGGAGAGAGGTCAAGTGATGATATCACTGTCTCTCTTTTATATTTTCTTCCAGCTGCTAGAAAGACCCTGGCTGTGATGTGGGGTCAGACAGTCCTCAATGCATACGTGCCCTCTCTGAGAAGCTTCTGGAATAGTGGTTTCTTCTTGATGGGTCATTAACCCCTCTCTGGCCAATGATAGCTGCTCCTTCTGAAAGGCTGGCTGAGAGTATTTCCCAACCTCACAGCTTATTTCAGCAACACGTATAGCAACACTTCATATCTTCATATATAATGATACCACATACAATTCAACAGGATATTACAGTTCAACAGATCAGGACTTCTAAAATGATACCTCACAAGGCATGCATTGAACAAAACATATCATCATCATATGACAGTGGTGAATATAGGGGATCTGGGGTGCTATGTTGAGATACAGCGTGTCACAGAGGGGTTGTCCTATTCCATCAGGAATTTAGTTCCACCCTCCCACCATGTTGCTCAGCTACCCTAGTCAGTGAGTAGGGAGGTTGGACCCAAGACTCTGCCCAGTCGCTGCTTGCTTGCTCCAGAGAGGGAATAAACAGGGGAATACCTCCACTTCCTCCTGTGGGCCTGAAGCCAAGGTCCAGATAGCAAGGTGAAAGGGTTCAGCAAGACTTCTACTCCCTTGTGCAGGCATATAGTCCCGTCCTCAGTCTAGCCCTCTTTCAGACAGAGAAAATCATGTAGTTTTTGTTGTTGAGAAATAATTTGGTATATGCAGAGGGAGACCATAGGTTTTAGGGCCTGATTCTGCAACTGTCGCTCAGGCTGAGTAATGGTGTGCAATGACGGCAAAATTGGGCTCCTAGACTGGGATCTTCAAAGGAGTCAAAGGGAGTTAGGCACTGAAATACCATTGAAAACTTAGTTGGTTCTGGTTGCCGATTTCCCTTGAGTGCCCCTGAAACTTTCAGTGTCAGTATTTAGTTGCTTCTTTGATTCATCTCATTTCTGCTCTTAGCTACATTATGGTTGGAATCCTCATCCAAGTCTCTCTAAAAATCTGCAGCATAGAAGAAACAAATTACTTTCCCTGATGCGAACTGTAGGCTTCTCTTTCCTTTCTCAGTGGATTTAATCTGGTGTGTTGAGTCTCAGCACTGCCATTTTGGCTTGGTGATAATAGACTGGGAGATGTTTGTTTATCGGACACCAGATTTCTTTCAGAGAAAGAGAAATTGATCCTTGAAATAATTTTGATTTTTAAAACCTCTTTCAGTTTTATGTTCACTTGTTACCATCCTTATTTAACTGTTTGGATAATCAATATTCTCTGGTGGCTCTAGAAGAATGTGACTCATTTCAGTAAGCACAAGAATTAGTTTAACAGGACAGGCATTTTATTTTTATCTTTTTCTTTGGCCCTGGTCTGTCAAATGTGCTTTCATTCAAAATGGAACCATGTTTTATTTAATTCTGTTCCTAAAGATACATTGTCCCTCCCCCCCTTTCATTTTTATTGGTATTTTAAAGTCTTTTAACATTAAAAATGTGAAAAGAAAATTCTGTGACACGGCTGTCACCGGTTAAATGAGAGGAAAACAATAAAAAAAATGTTGACAACATAGTGAATTTATGTGCAGCGTGATTGTAGCCATGTTGGCCTCAGGATATGAGAGAGACAACTCATATCCTGGGAGCAACACAGCTGCAACCGCAGTGCACGTAAATTCACTATGTTGCCAACAACATTTTGAGGTAGTATCTTTTATTGGATAAGCTTTTGTTGGTGGAAGGGACAAGCTTTTGAGCTTCACAGAGCTCTTCCTTAGGTATGTAAAAGATGATGACTGTCCAAGCTCAGTAAGAGGTGGGTCAGATTGTTAAGCAGAAAGGCCTTACACATGCTGTAGGGGACCACTTGAAATAAAGTGGACAATTAAGGATTAGCAGGCGGTCTAGGGGGTAGTAATGAGCCATAAACTCAAGGTCTCTCTTAAGTCCATGGTTTTTATCAGGGAGTCAGACATTGGCACATGCTGGCCCACATTTTCAATGATCCTCAACAATTTCCTGGAACAGTAGTGAGTACACACACAAATGTGTTCGTGTATTGTGCACAGATCAAGTTTTTACTTCTCTGGCTACCAAATCTCAGCAAGCAGATGGCTCTTTGCACATGCAAATAGCCTGCTCTGTGTTGCCAAAAGAAAGGTGCCTGCAAATTTTAAAAACAAAGTTTAGGAAGCCTATTGAAAATTTGTTCCTGAGATGTTTCTTCCATGTAATCAGAATAAAAGTGATAGTATTCTGATCTGTCTTTAACCCTGCTTTGATAGGTACTTTAGTCACTGGACAAAAGACAGTGTCTTTAGCATACTTGAGTTCAGTACAAGATGTGTTCTCAGTCAAAACACTCCCCGCTTGGGAGCACAGAGTCAACCAATGACATAGGTAATGATGCAGTTGAAGAGTTATGGCCCAACTATGCAGCCCTCTCTTACAACAGACTCAATTGAGAGGAAAAATTTCCTGTTTGACTCTAACTGTGCTGAATGAATCACCATATGCTGCCTCTGCACAGCACTTTCTGCACCTGGCTGTTACCCATGGAGAAGTCACAACAATTCTATTATTTGCCTTCCTATATGGAGAGAGAGAAACACTCCCTCTGTGTTCTCATGCATCTTCATACTCTTCGTCACATTAAGCATCCTGGGTTGCCACTGAGCTTTTTTGCCTGACAGACGTGTTATAATTCTGCCTCTTCAACATCTATTTTAGATAGAAGTAGTTAAGTGGGTGATGAAATTGAAAGTAAAACCCTTCTTAAATACTTAATGACACTGCCTCCCCAATTTGGGTGGATTTGCAAATGGCAGCTCATCTCGACATACGCATTAGCAGTATAGGTAAAGGTCTTTCCTCAAGGGTTCCTAATTCAATTAGTTTTGTTAACATGCATTTTTTTTTAATTTTAAGGAGGAGTAGATCCTATTGGCAAATCACCACGAGCCATAAAGCACCAAATGGCAAAGTCACATCCAAAGCACAATGCCCTCAGTGCAGAAGTGCACATTTAAAATCTGACAGGCCATCAGTGTCTTTGTGGTAATGTGTCGTTGTCAACAGAGCACTGGATTGGCACTTGGGAGACCTGCTTCTGTTCCCCAGCTCTGCCAGTGGCCTGATGGGTAATCTTGGGCAACTCATGTCCCTCTCTGTACCTCAGCTTTTCCTTCTGTAAAGTGGGGATAATGATACTGACCTCCTTTGTAAAGTGCAACTTACCAAATGACTGGGAACGACTCTTTGGGGCTGAAAGTGTACATAATGCCATAGTGCAGATCCTCCCAGATAAACACCCAAGTTAAATTGTTATGAAAATTCCTCCAAAGAGTGGAGTATTAATTGGCGCCTGTGTAAATGATAATTGAGTGCTAGCTGGCAATTTAACTAGCTGCCCTAAGAAAGGGGCCTTGTCTGCATACCTGCACTGTCCCTCAAGCAAACCAGGACATGAATTGTGACTCTGAGAGTCAGTTAATTTCCTGATTTCCCCCTTGATTTAAGGAGGTAATCCATTAGTGGCCTCTGCCAGTGCAGATTACTTGTGCTTTTGCCATGACTAACTGTGCTGGTTGGCACATATAAGGGAGATGGAGAAAAATTAATGCAACTTGTGCTTCTGAGTTATTTATGTGCTTTTGAAAATCCCACCCCAAAGCTACAATGGTACAAAGCTAGATGAGAAACCTTATTTAAATAACCTGGAACATCAAACTGCAGGAATGGAAAACCATGTGACACATTGAAAAAGCCTGTCAAGGCCATTATAGTTAGTGTGATCACTGGTTTAACTTAATTCACAACCTGTTAAAAGAAAATAATGCCCCAAATATAAAATTGAGATTTGGGAAAATCAAACCTATGCACATAGTGTCTTGGTACTGGGATCATACGAAAACATAGGAAAGGGAATTTTGAATAGTTTTATGGACAACTGTTAGATGAAAATATTCAGTTTATATGAAGAGAGAGAGAAAATTCTGTATGGTTAAGAGCACCTAAAATAGCATACAAGAGTCTGGCAAATTACGTAGATTTAAATAGTTGGACTGTAAGAGTAAAGAAAAAGTACTGAAACATATCTGAGAACAAGGGAAATAGCATCTACATTCCAGCAAATTATTTTCTTCTCAGTTTTCAGCTTCTGTTAACAAAGAGCACAACTTGGATACTCATGAGAAATATGTTCTTAAATGAAGGGGGTGGAAGCCGCAGTTTGTACCCAGCAAAGTGTCACATACCAGGAAATCATACGTGAAATGCTGGTGGTGTTGAAGCCAATGGGTATATTGCCATTGGCTTCATTAGGGACAGGATTTCACCCCGTTTTGTGGGATGGAAGCAGCAGAACAGTTTCTGGATAAATTCAAACTTGTATCCAGAGATGTCTCCGATTTAGACAGAGATAATAAATAATAGTAAGGGGAAATAGCCATTCTTTATTTTCAAAGGAACTTTTTGCTTTGGAAGTTGTGCTATACTTAGGAAAGGCAATTTACATTATTAGGCCAACAGAGAATTATAATTTTTCAAGCTAGAATTCAGCTAGTAAGCATTTCCCTTGCAAAAGTGGACTTTGGATTATTTTGTTGTTTACAATTTAACATAAAATATTAGTATTGTACTCGGTTACTCTCTTGAAGTTAGATATTTTGAATCCTTCTGTAAAACTTTGTTGGAGCAAATAATTTGCTGAATTGTATTTATTTATATTAAATACTGATGTCCAAACTGATAAGACTCATATATTCCATATTATGTTGGTAGGATGCGGTTTTGTACCCACTAAAGATCCAAAAAATAAAATAAAAAAATTAAAACAAAAGCCACGCTCATCTAAGGATCACTGGCAAAAATATCCTTTCAATAAATTGGACCTGATCCAAACCCCATTGAAGTCCATGAAATGACTCTTCTTGGCTTCATTGGGCCTTGGATAAGGATCCTAGGGAGCACTCAAATCCAGGAACTCAAAACCAGAAATGGAATATTGTTATCTTTTCTTTAACTAGAAAAAGATACAGTCAATGGCAAAACTTCCATTGAGTTCAGTAGGGCCAGGATTTCACCTACAGGATCCAGTCCTGAAGTCTTTACCAGGCAAAACTCCAGAGCCTCAGGATTTAGCCCATACGTCTGATTTTCATGAACTGTTGAGTACCTGTGGATCTTGGAATGAGCTAAGATCTGTGGTTTGTTTGGACTCCACGGCCCCATATATAATATAAGAAGTTGTACTTGTTTTCCTCTACGTCTGTTTGTCTTTTTGGGCTCCCTCTTGTGAGTAATTTAACCTGGAAATTATTGTGTGTGTATCTTTTCGTAAATATCTAATACAGTTCCAGATATAAATTTCATCATGAGCACAGCAATAAAAGGGGAAAATACGAACAAAGTGCATCCACTAAAGGGAAAAGAAACTTAGAATAATTATTTGCTGTATTGTCTTTGCTTTATTTTGGTTCAAGCCCATCCTCCAAATTGTTACTAGAGAGGACATAAAGCGATTAAATAAGCCCACCTTTCAAACATAGACACCACAATGCATTGCCCATGTCTTCTTGCATTTAAGGCTCAATTGGGAGTACCTTTAAGCTCCCCAAACTCTCATTGAAGTCACTGAGAAAAGTTGGGTGGGCAAGGACTGCAGAGCTGGTCCTTAAATTAGCAGTTCAGGCCACTGGTGCACAAAGCAACTTTAGTTAAGGAACTAGATTATCAGAGTGGAATTTGTACTGCTAGACTAAGTAGAATCCAACAGCCCCACAAGTCATGGAGTAGGTTCTGCTCCTCACTCTGTGAGCATTCAGAACACCAACTGAGTAAAATGATAGAGTGCCTGCTCGACTTTGGAGAAGATTTACAATGTTAGCAGTCTCAATTTAGCTTCTTAGGCAAAGGCAAGAACATAAGAATTTTCATAGCTGGAAATTTCAATAATCAGTCTGGTCTGATATCCTGTCTCTAACGATGGTCAGTATTGGATCCCCAAGAGAAAAGTGTAGAATCTCAGTGAACCTAAATTGTATACGGAGTAGGAATGTGCTCCGGCCTTCAGCTGCTGATCCATTTATACTCTGAAGCATGTAACTTTTATCCTAGTTAGTATACCGATAGATACTGTTCTTTTTCAAACACCTTTGTAATCGTTCTTTGGAAAACCAAGCCTGGTGAACTTGCCCCGCTTAGCCAAAGGTGCATGAATCAAAGATGCCATTGGAGAAAACATTTGCTGAGCATGCCCAATGTGAAAGTAACTATTTTAAGCTAAAAGCAATGCCAGATATACATGTTGGAGTGCTGATGTTTGGAGTTCAGTATGAGTGACATTCACTTATCAGTGTAGGGGTCTCAATAGACCCTCAGTACAGTGCAACCACTTGGGTTTTTGTGATGCATAGGAGAGGGCAAAGCCATGTGCAGGGGAACTCCACACCACTTGCATGTGGTGGAGCTGGGTTCTGTGCCAGCTCTACGTAATGCAGCAAGAGGGACAGATGTGATATGGCTGGAGTGTGGGCATGACACTTGGTCAGTAATCACAGAGATGCGGTAATCATGAATTGCCAGGTAGGGAACGCATAGAGATTGTAGCCCTTGTTTCAATACATGGGCTGTAAGTAATGTAAGAGGTTGTGTAGCTGCCCAGCCTTCAGGATGGACAGTGGAATCTTTTCCCACCAGCATAGTTCTGTGCGCACAGTCCTTTTATGCAGATTTTGTGCAGGGCTCTGGAGGAGAACAGAGAGAACCAAGGAAACTGGTGGATTTCACTTACCTTAGGACCCTGGTGGCATTCTTCAAACTGGCAGAAAGCTCCGTGAGGAAACTGGCAGCAGCTGGCTTAATGATGCTTTCAGAAAACAAGCCCCCATTAACAAATGCTGGAAATAAAAAACAGCAATAGCTCTGGTATAAAAATCAAAATGTATCTCACGTGGAAGTGATCTGCGTCCCAAGTTAGGAGCAGGAGAGAATACAAGACAGGTGAGCCTGACATTTTATATATTGTAGTTGCACTTGAAAAATCATGTGATACTCAGTTGGAGGGGAAGAACTTTTCTGTTTTTATATAGTCTCTTATGGTATCATGTGGCAAGCAATTAGCTAACAGTAATTTTAAATGGTTTGCAATAAGAGATACATAATGTATTATGAATAATACTTTCATTGACAGTATGCATTTGGAGTGTAGGATATAAATATAAAGACAGTCCCTGTGCTGAGAAACTATCTAAAAGGTGGTCACATATCACACATATTGGGAGACCTAAAGGAGAGTGCAAGCTTGAAATGTTTTGATTTGTTGTCTGATCTCTCTCTCCTTTAAAATAACTTGAATAGCTAGTGAGGAGCCAAGTGTGGGAAGGAGCAGATGTGTCAGTGTTTTAATTAGAGTAGTACTGCACATATTCAGAAACTGCATGTATTGCCCCCTCTACCCCTACCCCACTTCCACACACAAAGGGATATTTTGAAGCCCTGAGACAGGTTTGATAGGTTGCTGCTAGAGATGGATTCAAGATTCATTTCTCTTGATCTGAACTTTCCTAAAATGTTCAAATCCAGGGCTTTGGTTTGGCCCGTTCTGGAGACAGAGTGTGGCTGTTAGGTCTGCATCCTGGATCTGAACTTAATGGAATGTTACTCTATTGTTGTGTGTTGGAACATCATCTCTGAAAGCCGCTAAAACGGGATGAATGAGCAGCATTCAGCCTGTTTCTTAGCTGGTACCATAGCTTCTTTCAGTATGATGGGGCTAATGTTACAGATAGAACTCCACACACACTGTGACACACTAGGGCCATCAGTGGGCACCAAGTATTCTGGTGGCTGCCCATCTTCACTAGTATCTTTGGATATTGGTGTATGGATAGTGTTTTATTTAATGAAATAAATGTGTACATTAGTAATGCAGTTCACTAGCTTATGATCTCAGCAGGAGATGGAGGTGTTAGTCTCTGAAATAAATATAGCTTGTTTAAGGAGCCTAGACAGGCTTTCTTCAAACCATGCAAGTAATGCACGTGTTCAGGAGGTAGTAGTTACAAATGAGGCTAGTCTCATCTTTGTACCCCATTAGGCTTACTAAATATGAGTTCGTAGACCTCATGAGAAATGCCGTGTTCTCCACATCAAAATTTAGTGTAAACCCACCAGAAGTTAAAAATGTAACATAAGCATTTTCCGTTTTCCTTTAAATCTATACAAGTTCAGGTGCAAAATTCTGGCCCAATTGAAGTCAGCAGTCGGCTCCATTGAAGGCAATGGCAAGGCAGGATTTCATCCTAAATCCGTATTATATGCCCAGTCCTACAGAGCGCTGAGTTCCCTCATCTTCCACTGACTTCACTCAATGCTTTTCAGGATTGGGTCCATATTTGTAGTGCCTTTTTTACATCATTTTTCAGGCAAGTGTGCTTCTTTGATTTGCAATACAAAACATTGTATGTATGATATGATAAACTATTTACCATTCTGATTTCCTTTGTTTCTAGATTTTGTCATCTCTACTATCTGATTTCCTTAAGTATTTAGCACTTCCCACCCAAAGATATGAAAGCTCTTTAAATGGGTAAAAAACCAAGGCATAAAGAGTTGTTAAAGGTCAAATCGGTGGAAAGGCTAGGACTAGAATTTGTGGTTCCTGATTCCTTACCTATTGACTCAGGATGCCACGCAGAAGTAAGGGACTGAAAAGATCTGGTAGTATGAGAGATGGGCTCCCTCGTATTTTGAAAGGCCCAAAAGTTCAGAGATGGTTCAGATTGGGGGGTTGGGTCAGTAGATTATTTTTAAAAAAGAAGGGGGGGTGGCATTTAAAAAATAAGGATCTGGATTTGTATTCCAAACCCTGCTAAAAGTCAAGCATTTTAGATCCAGGTTTTGGGCTCTTAACTAATCAGTGTTTGATCACTGTACTAATCCTCTGTCATATGTAGTACACATAGTACCCCCGACAGGCAATATATTTAGTCATTCATTGGGTTGCTTTTGTAGCAACTATTGCCATAGCAACCAGGCACTTTAATTACAGTATTTTTAAAAGCACAGTTATATTTTCGTAGGCCATGAACAACAAATAGTGTTGTATGAATTAGAGATAGGTCTGAGCGGTTCGATTTGAAACCGTATTTCAAACATCCTATAGTGTTTGACTCTGGGGCTCAGGTTTAGATGCATCTCTAATAAAAAATAAAATAAAATAAGTCACTCCTGGGCCAGCAACTCCTTTGCACAGTTAAGTGAAAACAAAACAATTCAAACGAGCAATAACAACAAAGCTAACCAAAGGATGAAGAAAATAATGAGCCTTTTCTCTGTACAGCTATGCCTGCTAGTTTAAAGCAGCCCTCAAGCCCATGTTAGAGGTTTTTCTGTGTGGACAGAAGAGGTTAAGGGGCACACCCAGGCTATAACCTGGGCTCACTCTGTGATGAAGATATACGTTTGTTGAATAGGGCTGCTCTGGGATCTGAGGTCTTCGCTGTTGGAAGGCTCCTAGTTGGCTTATCTGACTCTGCACCTAAAGCTTGCCAAACTACTAAGTGCTGTTTATGACTAAGAATGATCAGTCACTGCACATCTAATGCAAAGGCTCTCAGCAACAGCACCCAAAATAATTGCAAGAAAGAAGAGTTTTGTAGATCATTGTGATATGCCAATGAAAATAACAGAATGCAGGCAGTTCTCTGTAGAGTATATGGTGGGGGTGCACCAGCAGAGTGCAAGCCCCTTCAGCAGAAGGACAGGATTTGCACACTCACATTAAAGGCACAAAGAGAGTTAGGGTAAAATCCTGGCTCTGTTAAAGTTAATGGCAGAATTCCCACTGACTTCAGTAGAGCCAAGATTTCATCTGCAGTTTATAAAAGGAAGAATGGTAAAACAGTGCATTCATCGGATGATATGAAAGAAAGGTACACCATGCTTACTGCTCACAGTTTTATTTCTGCTCTTGATGACCATTCTAATTCCTCTAACTTTAGTCATCACACACTTTAGGTATAAATTCTGTGCTTGGCATGTAAAATATTACCAATAAACATGAACATACAGTACTCCATTTTAGGCAAGTTAATACTGGTTCTTCGTTTCTTATCTGCTACACTAAAGTTTCCGTTACCGAGAGTGCTGCTTTTCTGTCTCATGACTCTTTTCCTCCCAGACTAGATTGCTTCGTGGATTAGCCTATCAATATGTCATCATCTTAAATGCACGCCCACATGCTCTTTCTCCCTGCAAGTCAGGGTTTACTGGTAGATTGAGAAGTTAACCAAGTAGAGATGTGCTGTATATTTTTCTTGTTTTCGATCTCCTCTATTTGTGCAGATGAAATGTTCCAACATTACCGTGTTTCTAAATAATTTTTGCATTTACTGTGCAAATTATGTACAGAGGCATCAGATAGATGTGCATTGAATTATACTGCTTTGGGTTTTTTCTGGCCAGCAAGGCCTGATGTGCAAGGAAAGCATTTTTGTCCCTAACTGACAAAAGCTTATAAAAAACTCAACAGTGTAGAAATACATCCTCAGCGATTAGCTTGTTTGACCTATTTGTTACATCAGTGCAGATCATGTACACAAGATCTGCTAGTAGCCAGTTTTATTTGCACATTCCTGTTTTCTTAAGAATTTACTCAAGCATTGGTAGGTGTGTTTTTGCCTTTTGCTTGTGCCTCTACTGTAAGGTTCATGGGATTATAACATAGGTCTGCAGAGCCTGGGACAGTTGTCCTTCCTATATTGCCATCAGGAGGCCAGTAGTATCGCCTCCAAGGAGCACTGTAGAGATTAGGCACTGCAAGAAGTACCACCCAAAAGGTCCAGAGTGACAGTACCCTGCAGCCTTTTGATTGGTCAAGTGCACTATTTAATCTTGGGAGGTGCCCAGGAAGTCTGGGCAATCATATGGACTTTTGCCCTATTGTGACTCCAGACTGCACCTAGCTTGTGATCTCCAGTTTCTGACCCCCAGCCTGATCTTGGCTCTTGTCTCCTGATTCCAGCCTGGTAGCTATTTCTGATCTCTGACTCCACCCTGACTCTTGTTTGTCAATCCCGACTCTAGGTTATTATGCCAGTCCCTGCTCACTGGCTACCGCGTTGTGGCCATCTTTAACTGGTGGAAACCAGCCTAGCTGTTACTGGTAGGCCGGGCTGCCTATGCCTTAGTCCCTTTATAGCTGTTCAGGTTGTGGACTCGCCTACAAATATTTCGTTTCTCTTTCTGAGTAAGCCTTGTTGAATACCAAGCCCATGTAAATTACACAGAGATGCATCATTCATGATTTGTGGGGGTGGGGGTGTCTAGTTACATATGGAAAATAAAATTCCTGTTATTTAAATCGTTTGTTGTGTACACTTTTCCATTGATGTGATCCTAAATACAGGCCATACTAGGTATTCAGGGTAAGAAGTGGGCCCTGGGAGCTCTTCACTGCCACCTCTTACTCTTGCAGATGACAAGCAGAATCCCTGTGGTTGCTCTCCGTGAACACACATGGGGGAATCATAGTACTTCCACTAATACTAAAACACCCTCAAAGACTTGCTTTGGTGGGTAGCCCAGTACCAATAGTGGGGGAGTGTATGCTGCATCCTTTTAAAGGCCCCCTTTGCTCCTTCTGTGTATGCTCCCAGAGGCATTCTGCCTTCCTCAGCTCATAACCTAATGTGGGACAGAGTGGGGTGGTTAGGGCCAGGAAAGGTTGTAGAGCAAGCGCACTCTGCACTTCCCTCACACCAGTGGTACCTGTCTGGGGCGCTGGTCCTGGCTGCCCACTCCTGGCATTGTGACCTGGCACACAGGGTATCAGCGCTGCTCAGGTTTGGCCTGGCCACCACTCCATCATCATGATGGAGGGGAGGTTGGGCCAAATTTGCGCGAGTAGGGCTGTGACCTTGTATGCCAGGTCTTAGCACCTGAGCGTGGGAGCCGAATCCAGCCCTCCGAATAGGAGCCCTGGGAGCTGCCACTGTGGGGTGAATTAGTTAGTTAAAAAATATACAAATCACCCACATGGTGATAAACTTTGTGTTGCCTTTCTGCTGAATAGTAACAGAGGCCAGGACTTGCAGGTTGACTTCACATTGTAGGAGAAATCAGTGACACAGAGTCTGGGTATATCCTTAGTATATTTTATTTTATTTATCCTATGTATAATTGTCCTGGAACAGAAGTGGGTCAGACACCATTCAGGCAAACCTCTCTTTCTGAACTCATAGCCCAGTTGTATTCCAGGGAGCAAACTCTGCCCCAGGAATCAACTACAGTTAAAAAGACTAAGTTTGAGAATAAATTCTGTTGCTGCAGATCCTCCTCCCACCCCCAGTAAACTACGTAACAAAAGTAACAGCATTTCTTAGAGAGTCTACACTGCTTAACTTCAGTGCCTAGAAAGATAATGGAGCAAATAATTAAGCAACCAATTTGCAAACACCTAGAAGATAATAAGTTGATGAGAATCAGCATGGATTTGTCAAAAATAAATTGTGTCAAACCAACCTGATAGCTTTCTTTGACAGGGTAACAAGACTTGTGGATGGGGGGAAGTGGTAGATGTGGTATGTTTTGACTTTAGTAAAGCTTTGATACTGTCTCACATTACCTTCTCATAATAAATTGGGGAAATGCAGCCTAGATGGAGCTACTGTGAGGTGGGTGCAAAACTGGTTGGAAAAGCATTCCCAGAGAGTAGTTATCAGTGGTTCACAGGTCATGCTGGAAGAGGATAATGAGTGGGGTCCTGCAGGGATCAGTTCTGGGTCTGTTTCTGTTCAATACCTTCATCAATGATTTAGGTAATGGTGTAGAGAGTACACTTATAAAGTTTGTGGATGATACCAAGTTGAGAGGCGTTGCAAGTGCTTTGGAGTACAGTATTAAAATTCAAATTATCTGGACAAACTTGAAAAAAATGTAAATAAATAGGATGAAATTCAATAAGGACAAATGCAAAGTACTAGAAGGAACAGTCAGTTGCACACATACAAAATGGGAAATGACTGCTTACGAAGGAAGTACTGCGGAAAGGGATCTGGGGGTCATAGTGACTCACTAGCTAAATAGGAATCAACAGTGTTGCCAAAAAAGCAAAATTCTGGGATGTCTTATCAGGAGTTGTAACCAAGATGCAAGAAGTATTCTTCTGCTCTACTCTGTGCTGATAAGGCCTCAACTGGAGTATTGTGTCCAGTTCTGGGCACCACATTTCAAGAAATATTTGGACAAATTGGAGAAAGTCCAGAGAAGAGCAACGAAAATGATTAAAGGTCTAGAAAACATGACCTATGAGGGAGGATGGAAAAAATGAGTTTGTTTAGTCTGGAGAAGAGCTTTCAAGTACATAAAAGATTGTAACAAGAAGGAGGGAGGAAAATTGTTCTTCTTAACCTGTGAGGTCAAGTTAAGAAGCAATGGGCTTAAATTGCAGCAGGGATTTGGGGAAGGAGTTGGAATAGGGGCAGGGAGGGGGTGGAGTTGGGGCTGGGACTTTGGGGAAGGGTTTGGAATGGGGCGGGGCAGGAGTGGAGTCAAGGTGGGGCTGGTGGCGGACGGGAGTTGAGCACCCACCAGTGCCAGTAGAAGTCAGCGCCTGTGGTCCTGCCGTGAGCGCAGGGGGCTGGACTAGATGACCTCCCTTCCAGTCCTATGGTTCTATGCTCAACACACTTTAAAAAAAAAAAAAAAAAACTTTTTAACAACTTGTGTAACAGCGCCACCTGGTGACTCATGCCATAATAGTATCCAGCTTTAATAGGTTTCACGTTGTTGTATTAAAGGTCTTTTTAAAGATAAGATTTGATTAGGGCTCATGTGATGCCACCAGTTCCATAAATAGGAATTTTCACAACAAACACATTAATATAGTCTTCACACAGCATAATCAAAACCAGCATTCCCTTGTATTTCACGACATTAAAGTACTTTGACATTTACTTTATTTTTCTCATCTACATCGAGGATTCAGCTGCTTTTCTCAGTTGGGTCAAGATCCACAACCCACCCACCAGGCTGTTAGATAGTCTGAGGCAAGTCTCTCAAACATGCCTGTTAAAGCTGTTCCAATTTGTATAAATATTCATTGGAGCAGAGACTAGACTCTCCCACCTCCTAGCTGAGTGCCCTAACCACCAGACTAGAGAGTTATCCTCACTTGCTCTCTCTAGCCCAGTGACTATTTAATTATTTATGCAAAGTGGAACAGCTTCTACAATAGAGGCGTAGCTAGGAGTGGAAATATGGGTGGGCCCTGACTTTTGGGTGGACAGGCAATGACAGACTGTGCTATCCCAGCTTCCCCTCAGAGCTACACACACCCCCTTCCTAGCCCTGGTGCCCCAGACACAGGGCTTCACTAGTCATCTGAAGGGAGATGGGAATAGCGCTGTCTGGCATTTCAGGTGCTAGAGTGACACTCCAGGCCGCTCTGGCAGCACTACACTCCTGCTCAGCTTTGGGTGGACCAGGCCCACCTACGTCTATGCCCCTTTTCTACAAGAAAGAGCCACCCTCGAATACCTAATAAACTGCTGGAAGACCTGGGTTCAAGTCCCTGTTCCAACTTAGGCATAGCAGGGATTCACACACACACACACACACACACACACACACACACACACACACACACACACACACACACACACACACACACACACACACGATTTGCTTGTCCCTGGATGTCTTTGGTGTGGGTTAGGCATGCACTAAGCATTCCTACCAGATTGGGTCCCACAGGCAAGATAGGTGGGGGAATGCCTAGTTTGTGAATCCTGCCTTCTCTGAAGCATTAGCTAGTGTGCTGAGCTGCTTGGTGGCATCAGGAACTTAAGTGTTATGGGGACTTCACTGCAAAAACTTAGTCGCCATGGGAATTTATTTTCCTACAGGGTTAGGCAGCTGCTGAGTGGGTTTTGAGGCTGTCAGTGGTGTTTAAATGTTGGACTTAGGTGGCTAACTGCCACTTTACATGCCAAATTCCGTCTGCAGATTTAGCCCTTGGTATCTTGTAGTTTTCAGGAGGGACCTGCAACATTGCATTTCTAAAATCAGCAGGAGCCCCTGGACATAAACAGTTAAAAACTGTATGCACAGAACTCCTCTTCTGCCTCCTCCACCTCTCCGCCTTCCCAGCACGTTCCCAGAGCTCAAACTCCACCACTGCCATGTAACAGCTGTGGGCTTGGAAAGAGTTCCAAATGTTGGCATGCATGTCTCACTGTGCCGAGGGCTTTCCCGCTTTTAGCCTCCATTTGTTATTGAGTGTGGTGTAAATATGAGTCGTGTCTTATTTAGGCATTATTTATGGTGGCTGGCTGCCATTGTTTTCCTCAGCAGTCTTTATAAATGTTTGTGGTAATCCGCTTTTTTATGTGTTAGTTTTTTTGTGCTGCAATGGTATTTCCCTCATCTACAAGTGTTTAATATCTGGGAGCTTTTTAAGCCAGCTTCTACTGTATTAGAGATTTGTCCTGTTAAGGTTTCGTAAATTGTTTTTAAAATGTCCTTTGGGGTGCTATCCTTAGCCAACTTTAACCTTCCTTCTGAACTCAATAGCAGATCTGCATGCAGATCAAAGTTAGGTGAAGATGAAAAGAAGGTTAAGACTCAGTTTCTTCCCTTGGCCTAGTTCCCATTAAAATTAGCATGTTTTAAAGGGTAATTATACTTCTTGTATACTATGTGGCCCATTCAGTCCTTGGCTTCCTGATAGGACTGTCTGCAAAGCAGCTTCTTAACAGTTGTTTTAAGAAAACGAAAGCTAATCCTTTTCTGTCAGCACTAAAATGTTTGTCAAATGCTTTACATAAAGTTCCTGTACTTCTGCTGGAAAGAGACAAGGTGGGTGACATAATATCTTTTATTGGACCAACTTCCGTTGGCGAGAGAGACAAGCTTTTGAGCATACACAGAGCTTTTCTGTGAGCTCAAAATTTTTTCTCTCACCAACAGAAATTGGTCCTATAAAGATGTTGCCTCACCCACATTGTCTCTGTAATCCTGGGACCAGCACAGCATGGGAACATATCTGTCAGAATGTTGGCGACATCTACCAAATCTTCCCCTCTATAAGTACCATGATTTCTCCTGTGCTACCCCTCACACTTGGGAGGAGCACCCCATAAACCTTGGCAAAGCTACCTTATTATCCTCCTCAAAACTCCTTTGCCAAGATGCCTAGCGATTCATTTGTATCCATTCCCAAGAGATTGTATTAAAAAGTCATGATACTTACCCACATGAAATAAACGTTTGTTTATGTGAGTGCTATATAATTAGCATATATTTTACATGTGAGATCATGTCATGTCCAATAAGAACTGATATGAAAGTGTCCCCTCATATACTCCTGTCCTTGCACATTTGTAACATCCATTAGAAAAGATGCCATGCTGGCTGTGTATAAGGCACATGCCAATTTCACCTAGACTGCTTCTTTGGAAATAAGTCTATAATTCTTAAAGCAAATGGGAATATAGATCCTTATCCATATACATACATATTCAGATAACTGCCTTTCAAAAATTACCCACAAACAATCCAGATTTCAGAATCCAATGGATCACCCACCCACTGCCTGACGGCGCTTTATCAGAAGCCATGTTTGCCTCAGCTTCAGATATGAAAATCAATGAGGGATATGCACTTCATCCAGAAAATGAAAATGTGCTCTAAGAATGCCCACCTAAACAGACCCCTTGTCTTGCCGTAAAGCCAGGTCGTGGTCTGACCCTAATGATTGAAGTTTCTTTTTAACCTCTGAAAATGCCTTCCATAGTAAGAATTGCTTCCTCCTAGTCCAGTTAAAATAAGCCCTCGGCTCCATGACTGTTACTATTCTAGGTCTCATTAGCCAGCTCTGTATGTTGTTATGACGATTTGAATGGCAGCTGGTAACTGAAGTGATTTGCATTGGAGACAATAGTTCTGATCGGGCAGGAGTCAAACTGCGCTGGTTTGAAGAATCTATGTTACAGGAGTGAATATTTCCAAATAGCAAATAATAAAGCCTATGAACATGATTGGACTGAACAGCCATGAATATATGCTATCCTGGATAGGCATGAAAATCCTGCCTTCCTCTTTTCCCAGTTCCTCCTGTTGAGCCAGTCAGATTCTTTGCTTGGGTCAAGATAGGAGAGAAACCGCTGCCAACTCTCCTCCCTCGCTCCCTCACACCTCCCTCCCTGTCCAAATGAAAGAAACCCAAGCCCAGTCCCTCTCATTCAGGTCAGCCAGAGAACAAAGCTCTGGTCACTCCTTTTCGTCCCTCTCTGGCTACTTCTCTCCCTGGGCCAGGTGAGAGAGGCCTGGCTCACAGCCTCCCTCTCATCTCCTAACACCAGATTTCCTCCCCCTTATTTGCTGCCTACACCGCCAATCCCATCTCTGATTCAGGATAGATTCTTCCTCCCTCTTGCCATATTCTGTCGCCTCTTCCCCACATTCACATCTTTAGAGACACCAACACCAGGGAAAAGTTCTTGAGACATTTCCCTTATGAGATGATAGGACATGGGAGACTGGCTCTATAAAGTCACTGTGTATCTATGAAAATATCTTTGTACTGTATTTAAGAAATGCAGAATTACTGCAAAGAAACGCTCTTACTTTACGATACTGAACAGTTTAATTGGATAATAACATAAATTTTGATGGGAAGCAGAATAGAATCAGTGCAATATTGTCTTTTACTAGCAATTCTGCTGATCAAAAGATGCCTGGGGAGTGGAGAGGGAGTACCTGTAAAACAAATGAGCTGTAGTCAGAACTTTTTTGTTGTTGTTGTCAGTGACAACAGTGTGAGATAGTTATCACTGCTACTGACTTGAGCCCCATTTGAGCCATTGACCTAGGAATGAAATGTTATGTATCTGTTCACCGTCCCTAAGCATTGCAATCCTGAAAATTCACTTGACATGTACTTAATTAGTGTTTTGATGTTTTTCCAGTGAAAGTAAATCTTTAGATTAGAACTGAGAAAATGGTGCACAGCTATTCCATGAATATTCATTCAGATTTTTAAATGAATTTGTTTCAATTGTGGTCACGTCCCTGGTTGTGTTTCCCTGCTATATAGTCTAGTGAATAAGTTTGCTGGCAGGAGTGTTTGCTGAGTGAGTGTACTTCAAGTGAATATTGCAAAAAGCAAACTTTGAGTTGGTAATGACAAGTATTCATGTCAGAATCCTCATTCTAAGAATTATGCTCATCTAATCCTGGAACAGATCACATGGTATATTTCTGTCTTTAATCAAAACAGCTCATATCCAATATTGTCAGTAATTATTCGCATACAAGCTTCAGAGCAAGAACTGGTAAAAGACATTTGTTTACAGAAACCCTTCAGTGAAAAAATGTCAGTAACACACAAGTTATATCAAAAAATCATCTGTTGGAACACAGTTTGCACACCAAAAAAAGATAAAATTTGCTGAATAAATGATGGATTTAAAATTATTTACCCAACTTTAGCATTAATTTTCTTTAAGTGTGTTATTACAAAACAATACAAAAGTATCTAGTGACCTTGCTGTCACTCTGGTGTCAGTTTAGAAGGGCTACATTATTATTGATTTCATGCCAGATTTTACTTTTTTTTTTTTTTTGTGATTTGCACTTAATATCACTCTAAATCAGGGATAGGCAACCTATGGCCAGTGCCGAAGCGGCACGTGAGCTGATTTTCAGCGGCACTCACACTGCCCGGGTCCTGGCCACGGTCCAGGGGCTCTGCATTTTAATTTAATTTTAAATGAAGCTTCTTAAACATTTTGAAAACCTTATTTACTCTACATACAACAATAGTTTAGTTATATATTATAGACTTATAGAAAGAGACCATCTAAAAACGTTAAAATATATTAACGGCACACACAACATTAAATTAGAGTGAATAAATGAAGACTCGCACACCACTTCTGAAAGGTTGTTGACCCGCTCTAAATGGTAAAAATTAAAACTCTTCAGTGAATGCTAGTCACTAAAGAATCAAAAATCCCAATCCAGCCTGTGTATTCAGAACATAGCCCTAAATGCACTGGTGAATTTAAGAATCAGTTTGCTAAAAGACGTTAGCTGTGATTAAACTGATTACAAATCACTGGAGACATAAGTGTTGGTGCACAAGAGTGCTGGTCCAAAACAGAGCATCTTCAAAACAGCTTCAGACTGCTAATTTTTTCTGAGAGACTCACTGGACATTCTCAGCAACTCTTCTGTATTGGTTTATAGATCTGATGCGAAATAATATTAGATTTGAAGACTTAATAAGTTATAACCCTTGAAATAGTGTTTCATTTTAGCGTTGGCCTGCATAATTGAAACTAGTTAGTGTTACCATGTTCACATTGCTATTTCAGCTCTTGTGCTTAATGCATATTCTTTCTCCTCTTACCCTGCCTCTCAGACAGGACCTATTAACCCTACTGTATTTTACGATGACAAGTGACATGTGATGCTGGCTAAGGATAGGCCAGGACTGATCTCAAGACTCCTCTCCTGTTTCAGTCTCTTCAAAGTCTGCCTAATCTAATACGTATATGGTCTAGGAAGGCTTGCATTCGTTTTTCCTGTCACCATGTTTCTGATTGGAGGATTTTAGATCCAAAATATCCCAAGGAGTCTCAGGGTGCTTGACTGTACTTCAGATAAGTTTTTTCCCCTTTCCTTGGGGAGTTTCTCTACACACCAGATTGCCCTGATTATGCTAGAGATTGATTCAGTTGGTATATAACTACAAAACTCTTCCTGATGTGTCCTTCCTGATGTGTGTGTTTGTTGGTTTTATTTTAACTATTGTTATTTATAAGATAGGAAACTGCTTATTATAAATGGAATATGTTACGTAGCTGCTACAATCTTGATTAAAGCAGATGTTTAGTATTCTTTCTTTTAAAAAAAATAGAAAGTTTTTATCTCACATTAGTTGGAAGAAATTAAGGCTAAATGCAACCACTGAATGTTATTCTTTGGTACTAATTGGCACTTGAAGATTTTCTTCACTTGTCTGCATCAGTTTTTGCATGTCTTCATTCTGGTTCCTCTTGTATCACTTTTTACAGTGATGTAACCGTGTTGACTAATGGAACTATTCTTGTTTTACATTTGTGTCGATGAGGGCAGAATGCAGGCCCTTGAGACTAGCTTTGATTGTAAATATGATTGATTGATTGATTGATTGTCCTCTTGAATAATAGGAATAACTTGTGAAATCTACAGTTTGATCTAAATGTGACATGCACAGTTATTTCCCTCTCCCCCCTCGCCCAACACAAACGGTCTACGTGCTCCCTGCAGGGCCCTCTGTTTTAAAGCCATACCAAGAGGCTTTACTTTGGCTTCTAACTCAGCTGGCTCCTTTGGTCACCTCCACCTTTTTATGATAGATATGCCTAACAGCTTTACAGAATCACTCTCGGACTAATCCACAGGGGAATGGAAGACGGATATGTAATTTTACAGATTTTATTTTGCACTTGTGGAAGCCATTCTTTCCTGAAAGCTGTCAGTTAGCAGGGGATGGAATACCTTATCACTGAAGTGTAATTCATTGTGCTAAATTGGAACAGCCACATATTCCCTGTACAGTGAGTTAAAATAGAGCCAGAGCCATGGTTTATTATAACATATAAAGGATAATTATATGTCTATATTTCCTTAACATCCAGGAAGCAGATCCTGTAGAGTCTGCTCCCCTCAACATTCCTGGGAGTTTAACTCTCTACCCAAAGAAAGCCTTTAGGCAAAGGATGTATATTAATTTCTGTAACATACTTCAAGTAGTACAGTTAGTGTGAGCTTGGTCACATATAGTGTGTAATGCATTATTATTTAATTGGATGTTCAGGGGATTAGAAGTAGGATATGGAGCTCTCCTTGTTGAGTTCAAATTTCAGTAGTGGGCAAAAGTCATTGTTGTTGAACTGATTTCAGAGGTGCTGAGCTCCCACCTCTCCTTTGATATCACTGGGAATTAAGGGAGCTCAGCACTTTTGAAAATCAGACTTCATCTGTCAAGTCCCTAACTGAAACCTGATTCTTATAGGCACCTGAACAATCTGATTCTTCCTGGGCCTGTATATACATCCCAAAAGTCACTTACTAGTTAACTCAGCAGAGGGGCCCATGACTGACTGTCTTACAGACAGACCTACCTTCTCACTTCTAGAGGCTTTTTTTTTTCCCAAAACAAAATTAAGGCACATTGGCAGGTCACTGGGTGGAAGTGTATGCTGCCACTGCCCAAACCATACTATTTTGGTGGGCTCAGAGAGTACTTTGGTCTCCAGGGCTGTTAGGCCAGCATCTTCTACAAAACTACAAGAATAGAGGAGAATAAAAACAATTAATTTGGCTCGTTTTGCTACGAACATGTATATAGCGTATATAATACATTAAACTCTTTTTTTGAAAAAAAATTAATCACTTTATTGTGTTATTTATTGTATAACAAGTTTGTTGTTATTAAATTATCCCTTGTGAGTGGAGGAAGACTAAAACATATGAAGTTCTTGCTCTCCATTTCTCCCTCCCTCTCTCGTTCTCCTTTGTTTTCCTTTATGGAACCGTTTCATGGGCAGGTGCAGAGTGCATCATAAAGTATTGTGTCTGTAAAGAAACAGTATAAAATACTTCAAACATCCACACTCTGAAAATTATTTTTCAATGGTTAAAGTGTAAAACAAACCCGAATAATGTAACAGCTTGTATGGAATTGAAAATGTTATACTGCTAGAGCAGGAAGTGCTGTTTAAAAAACAAAAAAACACATTACATTTTATTTATTCCCCTAAGCCAGAGGTAGGCAACCTATGGCATGCGTACCGAAGGCAGCACACGAGCTAATTTTCAGTGGCACTCACACTGCCCAGGTCCTCGCCACCGGTCCGGGGGGCTCTGCATTTTAAGTTTAATTTTAAATTAAGCTCCTTAAACATTTTTAAATACCTTATTTACTTTATATACAACAATAGTTTAGTTATATATTATAGACTTATAGAAAGAGACCTTCTAAAAACATTAAATTGTATTACCAGCACGCGAAACCTTAAATCAGAGTGAATAAATGAAGACCGGCACAGCACTTCTGAACAGTTGCCGACTCTTGCCCTAAGCCCAGCTCCAGAAAAGCATTTTAGTGTGTGCTTAACATTAAGCACTTTCACAGTCCCTAGGGACTGCTCGCCTGTTTTTCTTTGAGCACATGCTCAAGGGTTTTGCTGGATTGGGGCTCTAGTCCTTTGAAGAGACAGTCATTTTCTGACAAGTTTTGGGACAGGTCACTCTGGTGCCAAGTTCTTCTCTGAGTTTCCTTTACACCGCAAAGCAGGCATAGGGCAGGACAGGGGGCCCTGTTTTCAGTGAGAACACACAGCAGTTTCTGACACTAACCATCCAGACTCGGCACATTATGGCACCCCTACAGTGAGATAGGTTATAAAGATGTGTCACTTAAGGTGAAATCACAGCAGTGCACAGGGCCAGCATCAATTTAAATGATGCTGGCCTTCTTTGCAGGGAGTGAACATTACTCCAAGTGAGACTGGTTGTTTATATTCCTTCTGAGGAGAACCTTTAATCCCTAGTAGACTCTATCCTCACTTGTTCTGCATGGCAAACACTGCAAGACAGATTCTCAAAGGCATAAGAATTGCATTCAGTATATTTGTCCACTTTGCCCTTCCCTATTGCTAAATGGAAGGGGCTCCCAGCTAGAAGGGAGGTGGATATGGGGGTCCTGGTATGGAAAATGAGGTCCCTTTATGAAACAGGTTGAGAATTACTGATCTAGACTGTGACCTCTCTAGAGCAGAGAGTGGCTTCATATTTGTTTTTGTCAGCACCTAACAAATAGTAAATAATAATAAAACCAGGGAATCAATTACAGTGGTTACTGGTTTTTTCATTTGTGACATGGATAATATTCTTCCTTTTAATATTCTTCATTTAACAACTAATCCAAAAATAATTGTATATAAATTACTAGTATAAATTCAAAATAGTCTTTGTGTATTTCAAAATTTCAGAGCACCATCTGAAGAAAATGTCACAATGAAATTGATTAGAGAAGGCATTTTTGCAGTGCGTATTGGCTCAGACGTCATTTACTGTTGGGTCGTATTTCTTTTATAAATGTATACTCAGAATTAGGGCATGAGAGAAGGTGGCAAATACACGTATAATTTTTCCTTCTTGTTCATATGTATGTTGACTAAGTTCTTTGGACCTACAGCTCATTCTTCACACAACTCTAATCATTTACTATGATTGACATTGTCTGGTAAAGAAATTACAAGAAGCCCGCTGTGAGTTAAACACTAAAACAAAGCACATGTTAGACCCCAAATTTGGAGTGAACATTTGTCTTGTTTCCCAGATGTAGATAACGTAGCTGTTGCTAGATCCATACCTATCAGCTGTGAATATCAAAGGGGAGTTCTGGTATACATTCTGTTGCCAATCCTGTGTGCAGAATCCCCAGAAGTGTTCAAGTTAACCATGTAGATCTCTCCAATAGTAGAATTTGGACTTGGGTGTGTAGATGAGCAGGCAGAACATCAGCGTTGAAGTGTTTATTTCTCTTTACCTACAGTGCATCATCAAACACTTATGCATGTGTGTAACTGTAAGTACATGCACAGTCCCATTAAAGTTAAGCACTAGTTAATTGTCTGCAGGACTGCATCCTTTGTGAACAAAAGGCCTGTGGCTGATACAGTATATTGATACTGCACAGATGTAGGGATCTGTGGGCTGAATTCTTTGCCATTCCTACAGGGCAAGGGAAAACCCCACCATCCAACAGAGCAAGTTGAAGAAAACTTCATGTGTCAGATCCTCTGCTGCTGTAAATCAGCTCTGCTGGGGTCAAAGAAGTGATGCTGATTTTCACTAGCTGAGGATGCCCATGACAGGAGTGCAGATTTGTAAAATTTCCTACCTGGAAAAAAAACCCAGAGAGGCTCTCTAAAACCAAAGTCCCGGCCTCAACTCTGTGTTCCCTTTCTGCTGCAGTACTTCATCTTACTTCACCACAACAGATAATAACTAAACCTCTGTTCAGCTGAAAGATACAGTATGTTATGGGGATCGTTATTCCTCAATAAAATAAAAAAGATACAATTCAGTGTACATCAAAGCAATCTCAGAAGTGCTTGCTATGTTTGAAGATCAGATGTTGGCTTAAAAAAATGCATGACATCCATCACAGTTATTTAGATCTCTAACTTTGTATGTGTCGGGATAAGTGATACTTTTCAGATGATTGTAATAGTTTTTCCTGTGCTAATAATTTGGGCGCTTCCTCAGAAAGAAAGGAATTTTTTATTATATTTATTTATTTATGCAACTGTAGATAAAGAGAAATAAAAAAGACAGGTACCTGCCCCAGCTTCATTTTGATTTGCACAAAGCAGTCTTTTTATTATTATTTCCCCCTTTGAAATGTCAGAACTCCAACATCTATATATATTTTTAAAAGCTATGCATAAAAAATAAATATGCAGGGCAATGTGGAATGAAAGCAATATTGGGAGGAAAAATCAGACATTTTTAGGCCATTCTGTGCTACTGAAGTTGACGAGACAGCTCTGCACTGAAAGGCTTTCTGTGCTCCGTGCTCAGTTCCCTGCACAGATGCGGTTCAGCAAGCAGACTGGAGCTCTTCTTCTCATCAGTGAACCAGCTGCTAGGGCAGATGACTGTGCTTAATTTCAGGTCATTTGGTAACTAGGACAGGCAGACGTGTTTTGTGGTTCAGGCTGGTGACAGACTAAGAACACCATCAATGCAATACAAAATTGCACAGTTGTGAGCAGCTCAGATGTGTTAAGTGACTCAGGAGGTGAACTCAGCTCTGCTCCTTCATTAGGCTAACACTTACTTCATGTGTTTCGATGTAAGATATGTTTGGCGCAAGAACAGTGCAGGACATTGTGGCTTGTCTTAGCTGGCTTGCCTGCCCAGCATTGAGGATAGCATTCAGAATGCTTTTCACCACACACTGTTTGCAGGCCTTATTAGCCCTGCTTAGTCATGTTAACTGTTTCTCAAATATAAATTATCTCAAATCAAATGAGGGCTTGGTTTCCAGAGTGGCAAAGAAGTGCTGGCATTATGGTGGGGGCATACCAAGGGAGAATCCTCTGCTTCCCTCAATAACTGGTAAATGTGGGGCAGGAAGCAGGTAGATAATGCAGGGAGCACACCGGTCACAATGCGGGGGGCAACTTGTCATTGGATCATGTTGATGCTGGAAGGTGGTCTCTGGGGATGGGCTTTGGTGTAAAAAAAAAATTGGGGAAAGGAACTGCCCTTCGGTTGTGGTCTGTTGTCTCAATTTGATGGAGACTGTTAATTTTAATAAAATATTTATGTCTCATGGTGGGGGCAGCTTGTCTTTGTGACTGAAAAGCTGAATCTCCAGTGGCCCCTGTTCAGCTTCTGGGCTGTTGTAGTCCTCACTTACCAGAAGACAGCCCTCTAGATTCATACACTTTAAGGCCAGAGGGGACCATTATGATCATCTAGTCTGACCTCTGCATCAGACAGGCCAGAGAAAACCCAGTAATTTCTGTATCAAGGCCAGTGACTTTTCTTTGATCTATAGTATTTATTTAAGAAAGTTATTCACATTCCTAGGTAAATTGTTCCAGTGGTTCATTATCCTTGCAGTTAAAAAACTGCATCTGAGTTGTAGTCTGAATTTGTCTAGTTAAGCTTCCAACCACTGGATCTTGAAGAGCCATCTACTGTTAGAAGTCTCTTCCACGCGTAGGTACTTGGTAGAATGTGATCATCAGCCCTCCCAAGGGAAACACTCTGACACACACACACACACACACACACACAGGAGTCTCTGCTACAGCATCATCTGGTGGTTTAAGCTAACGCACATGATTCTTGTTTAATAATACTGTGTAGGGTTTCAAATCTTTGGGTGCCCATAAGGGACAGAATGTTATAAACCTATAATTAATCTCTATGAATGTATCCATTTAGAACTCCAGTCATTATTGCAATTTCACATAAATCTTAGATTAAAGAGATTCAGGGAGTTTTAGTCAAAAGATGCTTTCAAAGAATAGGTGCTTTCGACTCATCAAAACTTTTTGCTGAGAACTTGTAGACTGAATGATAGATCACAGCATATGGCAAATTCAGTCACCAGTGCATGTGTATGATTTAGTTAGCATGTTAATCAAATGAGCCTCTTGAGGTACATCTGTTCGTTTCTTTTGGTGGATTGGTACCTGGAACAGTTTCCTTAGGCAAGGTAACATTTGATAGCATAATCAGACAGACACTGAGAATATTTTAAACAGCCAGAAACTTGTACATAGCAACAAACAGTTTCAATTTCAAATAGTAATAAATCAACTGTTGCACTGCTGTTGCCTAACTTGACTGAGAACATATAGTTCAAAACTATTGCTATATTTCAGGTGATTGAGCTAAAACTTTCTCTGTGTTTGTTTGAACGTGGACATATCTCGTGCAAACCTTCAGGACATGGCAGCTATTTTAACTCCCATTCAGGAAGTTCAGTAGCTCCTCCCTCTCTTTGCTGGAGTGAAGTGCATATACCTTGTCAGTTACCTTTCAGAATTGTTTACCAAATCACCTTTCAAAAGTATTGTGGAGTAATATAATAATCAACAAACTTAACAGCAAAACCCAAATGATTGATAAGCCAACATACATCACAGAAAGGGTCTGATTCTGCCAACAAAAGTCTCATTGGAGTCAATGGGAGATTTCTCTATGTAGTGAGTTGAATCAGGTCCGGATGTATTCACCAATGAAATAATCAGTGTAATTCAGATGACGTAATTATTTTACAAGACCATTTCATATTGGAGAGAACAGGCACCCAATAGTGCACTCAGTAGCTAGGATACTGACTGGTGATTGTTCCTCAGTAGTTACTAATTTTTGCATCCAGCTCTAGATCGGCTTGTTGACTAATTATGGATACATGAGGCTGCAATATTTTATGAGTCACCCTTGCTGACACCTGCCCCAGAATATGGAGGTGCTGGTCACGACTCCTTCATTAAGCTGGAGTTCTGTTTTGTAGCTAAAGCTGGGATTCAGCCTTTCTGTTTTTTGAAAAATAAAGTGAAATTTTCCCATATTTACAGCATTTGCTCTTTAAATACAGAATGAATTTTCTGAGAATTTACAAGTACATCCATTAATTAGTTTGAGTTAAAATTCATTAAAACTGGGTCTCTAAGAAATGTAGCATGTCAGTCTTTTCTTTATCCTTCTTAATAATGATAGTGATCTTAATAATGTTACAGCTCAGATTCTTCAAACTTTCCAAATAGTTAAAATTAATGAAAATCTTATGCATAGGCCACCTTTGAAGAAATTGGTTTGGAATTAAGTTAAATTATTAATAATTGTATTTAATTATGTTTATCTAGACTGTGGACAGATGATAGTTAGGTAACTCTTAAGTGGGGCCATTGTGACATCAGAAGTAACTCAACCAATCACCACCTTTTGTGTACAATTTTGCCCTGCAGTGACACCATGGGAAAGTAGGGAAAATCAATAGCAAATGTGTCTAAAAACCAGTTTAAATCTATTCTTGTATCACAAACACTAAAATGCCTTCATCGTAACCTCATTGAAGCATAACCTTGACTTTGAATTTTTTGGGTTATACTGCTTGGTTTGGGAGCGTCATAACTGTCTCTGGAAAAAAATTACTCTGTAATTACTGATAGGTGCTCACCACTTTAATTCCAGTTTAACATAGTTTTTCTCTAAAATTGTCTCAGGAGATTCTCAAGCTTCGGGCTCCTGAGAGGAAGCAAAGAGATTCCACAGGTCGTGAGGATGAGATGCTCTACTCATAAGCAATACCGGTCCGTGTATGGCTGATCTTGCATCCATTGACTTCAGTAGTGCAGGATCAGGTATTATGCTGTATCAGGTCTCAGATTGTTTGTTCTTTCTGGTGGAAACAACCTCATAGAGATAGAAATGTGTGCAGGCATAGTGCCTCCCCCCAATTTCTAGTCAGATGACCTCTGAATTCTACTCTGTTAGATTCTTATATCATCCTTATCGCCCTAGTATCTGAGTGACTTCTCCGAGTGTATTAAGCTACATGACTCATGTCTGTCCCATGTCAGGTGGTGTATGAGGAAGAAACACCTCATGCTCCCTGTGTAGCAGTTGTTGAGGCTTTCAGAGTGGAACTGATGGTGGAGGTTGAGAGTGGGGGCTAATGTAGTAGTTTGCTAATCCTCATCACATCGCAGTCCAGGATTCCTCTGGGCTCTGCCTTGGCTGCTAGAGATTTTCAGCTGTTTCTTTAGCTGTGGATGCATTTAACCCTTTGGCAAACAGAACCCAAAGTGTAACAGGTAAAGTCAGCAGCAAAGGAAATATGCGTGTAGCAGACATTCTTGCAAGTTAAGCTACAGACAGCAGTTAGTAGCTGCTTTCTCTTTTGTCCTGAATCCGTAATGAAGTATAGTTGTGGATTTTCGCTTTTTATAGATTTCCTTATTATTTTTGTGAATTGCCTTCCTTTGTTTGTGCTGTGTTACTATTGAGAGAGCCAGCTTGTTCCAGCGGCAAAGCAGAATAGGTCAGTGCTTTAGAGATCGGTACGGATAGTTTCCATTGGCCAGATGCTTCTTTTCATTGCATGGTGTCAGAGGGAAACAAAGAAAAGTAAGGAGAAAATGGAAATGCCTCGAACCGTGGGATAGTGGGGCAATGATTTGAATGACGTGCTCTTTTCTTCCAGGAAAAACCTTTGGAAGCACCTGTCCTAAATGCGACATAGACTAGAAAAGTATTTATTAATAATAATAATATGAACAATTTATTTATTTTACAGGTGTTTCATGTGATGAATGTGTAATTATGCAAAACCCTGGGCATGTAGTGCCTGCAATATCTGCCATTATCACAGTATTTTTTGCTTTTTTCTGTCATCATCATCATGATTTATTTAAGTATTGCATGGAGGCACCATTCAGGGATCTGGGCACCATCTGGACAAACAGATACGACAGTCCCTTCCCCCAAAGAGCTGACAGCCTAAGTATATAACAAGAGATAAGTGAATACAACAAACACAATGGGAGTACAGGAGCCTCTTGAGGCAATTATGATTCATATAAGCAGCTGCTGTTGTAGCACACTAGCTGCCTAAACTTTAAGGGTTTTGTCGGCATCATGGCTCAGGTGATTTTTACAGAGAGATTTGAAGAAGGATATGGTAAAGGCTCTGCTGATTTTATAGGGTTTCCTTCCATGGAGAAGGGGCACCATAGGAGCAAGCACAGAGGTGCTTGTGAAAAAAATTGACTAATGGGCAAATTTCCCTTTAACTGCCCAATAACACAAATGCTGTTTTGAATTTAACTGCAGCAGGTGGTAACTGTCTAGTTTTTTAATGGTGCCCAATGCAGAAGTATAAATAGTGTAGACTGACAATGAGATATAAACAGTTAATAGAAATAAACACTGGAAAACAAAAAATATGCAGTTTGATCATAAAAATGTCTACAAATGTCACCCAATTGGTTTGAGAATATTCCGTATACCATACAAGGATGGAGCTTCTTTAGAGACTGCGCACGTCAGTAGTACTAAATAGGTGTCAGGAGTGATGAGAGTGGTTTCTGTTTTGATATATTTCCAGTCTGTGAAATAATTGACTCCAACAGGCGATTCACGTGTTCTAACCGTACCAAGAGCTTTCAGTCTCTGTGCAGTAGCTTCCAAGACATAGATATAACATGCAAAAGACCCATTAAACTCTAGGGGCCAGTTCACTAACTAGTGTAAATTAGAGCAGTTCCACTGATGTGAATGGAGCTACACTGGTTTATACTACTTTGGATCTGGCCCAGTGTGTAACAGTGCAGGATTGGGGCAAGTGAAATCCCAGTAGATAGAATAATAAAAAGTCAGGAAGGGATAAAAGACAGGGAAAGGACTGGTGGGGAAAAAGAGGCTGGGTGAGAGAATAATAGAGAAAAGAAGACAGAGGTGTACGTGTGCACTGCAACTACTAAAAACAGTAGTTTGGCTGTTGCAGTACTGGCGGAGGCTCAGACTAGTCACTGAAGCTCAGACCCAGAGCCTCGGGTGCATTTGAACTCGGGTGACTAGCCCAAGCCTCTGTTGGTGTAGCCACGTCCACACTGCTATTTTTAGTGCATGAGCTAGAGCCTTATTCACACGAGTCTGTCTGCCCAGGCTGTGAGGCTCACTCCCAGGGGCAGTGTAACCACACTCAGAGAGTAAATATTCTGCAGAGCCTTCTTGCACATATGACCCATTAACTTCTAGAGGAGTCCTTTCTGAGGGATCTGCCTCATTTGAAATAGGGAAGAAGTAGCAGGCAAAGTGGAAAGGGAGGAAAGAGGTGGTTGGGGAGGATCAGAAGGGAGAACAGGAATGATCGGATGATGAAGACAAGAACTGAGAGAGAGCAGATGGGGGATTTTAAACAATATATATTTAATTCTAAATCCAGCATGTCAGCTGTTACCTAGTGGTCCAAATTCATCCCTTGCGTAACACCAAGTGACACCAAGGGAAATTTGATCCAATATGTACACAGTCATTATCACCAGTATGTATTGGCTTCTCTTGTCATTCACAAGCTGTTAATGTATTAATAATGTATTAATGTATTAATTAATTGCACGTGAATAAGTCAGTAAAGCTTGGAGCAAGGTGGTGCAGTGCCTGCAGTTTATTTCTGGTTTTTGCAATACTATTTCAGCAGTGTTTCTTCTCACTATCCAGACAATGTGTCAGATGATGAAGTCCAGCATTCAAACATTGTGATAGGTTAGGAAGAAGGTCTGATTAAATATTTAAACGGAGAGGCCCAGTTCCCTGACATAGTGGTGTATTGATTACACTTGGTGTAACCTGGCCTATAGTGAGATGGTAGGTAAGTGCTGATTATGAGAAAGTTGCATAGAAGATTGTTCTAAAGCAGGCGCTGCTGTACTATGGTCAGCAGGGAATGGATTTGTCACTGCTTCTGCCTCTGCCACTGTGACTGCGTCATCCTTTGCAGAATGTCTTGTAGGTGACGGAATCTTTTTAATCTGCTGTACCTTGATTTGCATGCCTCTTTCTGACGTGAACTGCTGCTGGAGGGGGGAGCAGTATTTCTTCAAATTGTGTAGGTTTGACATGAGCGCATTTTAAAATGAAAACATTCTGCACTTCCATCAGATTCTTGTGGCAAATAATTCATATGCTTTCAATTGTATTTCATTGTTGTCTTGTCTTTTGTTTTGTTAATTTCGGTAGATTGGTACTAAAATGCTGAGGAGTTAATATTTGATGGAAATGATCCAACCAACTGGACCTTTACATTGACAGGGCTGTTAAACCAGGAGAAATCAATAGTGTACAGTGTATAATAATTACTCTTAGCAGCACATTGGTTTGTTTCTTTCCTTTTATTTACTGTATTAAAGTATCCTTTTGCTTATGTACCGATGGAAATTAGAGCATCGTTTTAACAGTACCAAAGTATGATCAAGAACAGCATCTTATACCAGCTTTAACTATTATGAGAATGTCTACACTGCAGTAAAGAGGAGTTAACTGACTCGGACAATCTGCAGGGCTATACAATTGCAGTGTAGACGTTCGGGCCTCGGGTGGGTGAGGTGGGTAGGGTCACAGTGGAGACATATCTTTATGTCCTCCTACAAAGTGCTGAGCTTCTCCTGGAAGCTGCCTTGCACACTCCACTCCTCTTGTCTTCATTGAGTTGAGGGATTGGGCCCTTAGGTGTAGAAAGTCAAAGCATTTAGGAATGTATCTAGATTGAGGGGGGCAGTTCTTGCACCCATTGAAGCAAATGGAAGTTTTGGCCTTCCACTTCAGTGTGAGCTGGGTCCATGTCCTAAACTAGCATTTTTCCTATATTTTTATAAGGGTGGCCCTGTTTTGTTTATTATCTTGGAATAGTAATTTGTTCAAGTTGCACTTACAAGGCACTCTCAGCTTCAAACATGAAAAACCATATGTAATCTCTGGATATATACCAATGTAAGGCCATTTTCCCTGCAACAGTCCTCCAGATCCCTGCACCTGTCAGTATGGTCCCATTGGCTTCAATAGGGCACTGGGCAGGCGTCCTGTGCTCGCTGATCCTAATTCAGAATTAGATTAAAGTCTGGTCAAAAATTGTCCAATGTCTTTTCCACAAATGAAAGTTCACTGTACCTTTTTCACTGCACTCTTGCTATTAATTATTGTACTGCAATACAGTATTTGTATTGAGCTGCGGGACAAGAGGGGCTTTGCTGGTGTACAAGTACATGCTAAAAGATTATTCCTGCTCTAGAAAGTTTACAGCCTCAATAGACCAGACAAAACAGCATTTGGGAAGGGAAATGGGAGGCTCAGAGAAGTGGCGTGATTTACGCAAGGTCACACAGCAGGCCCAGTGAGTAAGCTGGAGTAGCATGCTGGTCTCCTGATTCCCAAGCCAACACAACCCATCCATGAGCCCCACAGATGCCTCTGATAGAATAATATAACTGCACCATGCTTTTCTCTGTCAGTGTGTTATAAATCTTAGTGTATGTTAAACAAAACTAGAGAGGCGATCAATCACTGGAGTTTATAAACTGTAGAAATCTACCAAAATATAATTCTGAAGGCCCAGGCCTTGGTATAACTCCCATAGGCTTAATTGGAATTACACCTATGCACTGGGCTTCTCTACGCTACTGGCCGAATCGAGGGGCCAGTGATCGATCCGCGGGGTGTCCAGTTTATCTGCGCGTCTACTGTAGACGCAGTAACCACTGCCAATCGCTCTGGCATCGACTCTGGTAACTCCACCTCAACGAGAAGCGCAAGTAGAATTGATGGGAGAGCGTCTTCTGTTGACACACTACAATGAAGACACCACGGTAAGTAGATCTAAGTACATCAACTTCAGCTATGTTATTCCCATAGCTGAAGTCGCATAACTTAGATCAATCTCTCTCCTCTTCCCCTCCCCCGGTAGTGTAGACCAGCCCACTGTCTTGCTCCGCTGTATTTCAGCTGACATTCATAACATATCCCATTTGTTATACAAGAGGAAGTCAGTCACACAGGGCTTGGTCCTGCACTCATTTAAGCCAGTGGTAAAGCCTGCCCTGTTTTCAGAATCAGGCTGCACAGTATTCTTTTCTTAGCCACATTAGGCCAATTGACTCCTGCTGCAGTCTCCTCTTAAGTTAATACACCTTTACCCCATTAAGTGCCACATGATTATACACAAATTCAATATAAGGCTGTAAAGCAGCATTCTGGGGGGCAGAGCTGCGCACTCCAGTGGATCAAAGCAAGTTTGATATAACGCAGGTTTCACCTATACGTGGTAAGATTTTTTTTGGCTCCATGAGGACAGCGTTATATCGAGGAAGAGGTGTACCGTTATACCATACCATGAGTCTGGCCCATTCTTACCAAAGCAAAATAAACAGTTCAGGTATGCACTAAAATAAAATCCATCTATATGTAATTATAATGCAAAATAATTGATTTAATTCAAACATTAAGGACTATGTGCTGACTGCAAGGCACAGCCCTCAGTGAGGGCAGTGTGGTGGTGCCTGCCGTGGCTGGCTCTTCTGCAGGTGTTGTGCCTCAGGAGGCAACTCTGTGGTTCTGGAAGAGTGTGATTGCTGAGCTGAGCGGGCTCCTCGGGCCTCAGTGCACGTGGGGAGTGGGCTACTGGCTTCCTGCTCCTCAGCCTCTTTGGAGAGTCTCCCACTAGACCAGCATTTCTCAAATTGAGGCCACCAGGAGCTTTTCCTTGTGGCTACAGCCTCCCTGAGTGAATGGTGGTGGTGGGGAGTAATGGCCCCTCCTGTTCCCAGGTGCTCCTGGATGCACCGCCTTGGTGTTGGTTGCTGGGGCTGCCATCAGGGGTTTGGCCCTGCCCTCCTCTGGAGACACCTGGGGCACAATGCTGGAGGGAGTAGCACTGGTGAGTTCCTCACCGTCCCCGGGGGGTGAGGCTCATGATTTGGGCTTCAGCCCCAGGCTCCACCGCATGGCTTTGGACTCTGTCCCTGGGCTCCATCCTCTGGCTGCAGGGCTTTGGGCTGTGGCCATGGGGGCTTCAGGCTCCAGTCCCCTGCTGCCCTCCCCTAACCACCTCCATCACTCTTGGCCCCTGCTGCCTACCCCAACCCTCCATCCAGGGCTTAATTTGTCCCCAGGCTTGCCAGGGCTGAATAAGTCTGTTGTGAAAACTGATACATGTATGTTTGTTAATATCACTTTTCACAAAAGACTTACTAGCTGGCAATAAATAAATTACAATGATTTGGACATGTATGTGCACATATTTGTTTGGTTTTACTAAAGTTAATTAAGTATTTTAGGAAAAAGTGTGAAAGCAGCCACCAGCCAGAGTTGGTGGCTGCACTCTGAGGCCACCCAAAAATTTATCCTGAGAACCCCTGCACTAGACTTACTTGGGCTCCTTGATTGGGCCAGTCCTCCATATAGAGGGAGGGAAGGGAAGGCTCTGAGTGTTGCCAGCTCTCTTGATTTTATTGCATGTTTGCTGTTTTTCTTAAAGCAAATACAGGAGGAACAACTTTTGTTTTAAAAAAAAACATTTCTAGCATTCCTCATTGCAGGAAAACAGCTTGAAAACTTGAAAGTTCAGAAGCCACAAGAGAAGTACAAACAACCAAAATATTCTTTCTCTAAAATCTCATGATTTTTAAGCCAGTCTCATGATTGTGGGGCCTGACTTATGATTTCTGAACCCTTTATGTTGATATTACTGGCTTCTTGTGCCACCGCCGCCTTCTGTGGATGTGTTCATGAAGCCAGATCCAAAGGAGCTCTTGTCCCAGAATTAATTAACCAGAGCAGAGTGACTTTGTTTTTTAAAAGGAGAAGGTCTTCCATAGGCTAAACACTCACAATCTATGATTTAGTAAACTTCTCTTAGGAACCTTTTGATGGTCCTGCCATAAATGTAACTTAACATTTAACTGATTGAGGTGCTTAAGTTTCATAAAACCGTCTATGGAAACAAGGGCATTTCTATAAATGTAGCAAAGGTTCAGCCTCTCTTCCTAGCAGGAAGGAGTTGCTAACTGTTGTTCCGCGGCTCAGTGTTCTAGTAACAGGTGGCAAGCCTGTATTAGCCTGTATTTCATTAGGACATAATTGAACAGTTGCTGAATTATTTGTTTCTGGCTCAGGGCTTTACACAGCAAAATAATACTCCTGGGATGCTCCAGTTCCACCTTTCCGTGAACTCTGCTGAATGTGTTTTCTGCATTAATCTCACCAATCCCTCACTATTTCACAGCTTATGCACACCCTGGGCCTGATTCTGCTACCACACACCGATATAACTCCATTTACTTCAATGGATCTACTCCCTTTATACAGTACGAGCACAGAATCAGGCCTTGGCCCGTTTCATAAAGGGCTGTGTCCGTACAGTGGTTTTCATGTCTGGTAATATACAATGACAAATCCTAGAACTGTCCTTTTGCAGCATAATGGACAGGAAAGTTGTGTTTCTTAATACTAGTTATTCTGGGGGAGGGAGGTTAATGAAGATAAGGGTCACATAGAAAAGGTGCAGAACCATTAAAAACTTTGCCTTCTGCAAAATTTTGATTTCAGTTACACTGGATGGTATATCCAGAGTCACTCCACTGACCTCAGGAACTGGAAGCACTCTAGATTTGTACTAGTTTAGGTGAGAGCACAATCTTCCTCTGTATTCTTGCAGTCCTTTTTAGCTTCTTGACACTTATATGAGAGGTAATCCTGTCTCATATTGACTGGGCAGATGCTGCTAGGATGAAGTGGGTTTGAGCTAGGTTCCCTAATGTATTAAATATGAATAGTCTCTCTTACCACAGGGCACCTACATCTGCTTAATTCAGGATCTACTTTATCACAGAAGCATCTTTATTATGTCCACAGCAAACAAAATTCACAGGTTCCCTCATGATTTTCTCTTCTACCTAATTAATTAAACCACTAGTGTATAGGCCTAGAAATTCCTATGCCAGGACAATGACTGATAATTGTTTTAATACCTACCTCACTGTGTGTGTATCTATCACAACAGATTTAATATTCATAAGCCCAAATAAATGTGTTAGTCTCTAAGGTGCCACAAGTATTCCATGTTCTTTCTTCTGGCCGTTGAGCACACTAGCCCAATAACTTGCTGATATGTTCACTACTGTTTCTTTATTGTGGGCTTCTCCTCTTTGAACATCCTAGAATTGCTCTCACGCCCAATACTCTTTGAGCTTTTAGCATATTAGGAGCCATATTTTCAAACAATGGATCCTTTTGTGCACCTTTTTTTTTAAAATAAAACTGTACACACATTTGTGTGTACATTTGCACTTGCAAAGGATGCAGTATCGTGGTTAGAGTGGGGAACTGCCAGATAGGGCTGCAGGCTTTGTATTCTCAGCTTTGTCTCTGCCTTAGGCATTGTCTACATGAGAAAATTGCACAGGTTTAATTTAAATCAGATTTTAAGCTGATGGTTAAACTGATGCAAACATCTCTATGGACACTCTTATTTCAGTTTAAAATGGGCTTGCTTTGAGTTAGCTTAAACTGATTTCTAATTGGCCTAAACTAAACTGAAGTAAGTCTGGTTTAAACCAAAATAAGAGTATCCACACAATCTTTTGTAGTGGTTTAACTAAATGAGTTTAAAATCACACCTGTCATTAAACTGGGGCAAACTTTCTTGAGTAGATGAGGCCTTAGTATAACATTGATTGTCATTTAACTTTTTCTGCACTCAGGATTGCTGAAGCTACTTAACACTTGTAAAGTGCTTTGTCATCCTGAGAGAGAAAGTGCCACAGATGTGTAGATGATGACATTGTAGTATTTATTCAATATGAAAAGTGCTCTGTGAAATCAAGTTCTACCCTGTGACGTTATTTAAAAGCAATTAGGGAAGCAAGCATCAATGCAGTATTTGTTTTAATGTATGTAAGTTGTCTGTCTAATGTCTCAGTATAACTTTGATTTACATAATAAGACGACGCCTAGACAAAGCCTTAGGTAACCTGTGACATTATTAATATTACAACAAAATCCCAGCAGCATTAAAATAATTCAGAATGGAACTCTGCCAGCCAGCCACCTACAAAAAAGCTTCCTTTCATTCTGGAGAGCAGTCTCCAAAAAACCCATCAAACAGATGTCTTTTTGCAGTATGTCTGGAAGGTTGCCAAATTTGGGCTGTTTCCAGTCTAGTGGGGAACAGGTTCTAGAGTCCTCAGAGAGAATGCCCTGCCAGCCAACCCCTCTCTTCAATAATGAGGGTGATTACTGACCCTGCAGCAGTATGGTATGGGGAGAAAGGCTGTCTCCAGACTGTCTCCCAGGTAAGCCGTCCCTAGGACTTAATAGGTCATAACCAACACCTTAACCTCCACCCAGAGACTAATGGGAAGCCAATGCTGAGCCCAAAGCACTGATGTCAGGTGCTCGCTCAAGATGCAGTGCTCAGTAAGTGAGCTGTTGTGTTCTGTACCAGCTTCAGTCTCCAAATGGTTTTAAGGAGTAATCCCATGTAGAGTATATTGCAATCATCTAATCTGGAAGGAACACATGCATGAGTAATAATGGCAAAGTCCACATCTGAAAGAAAAGTTTCCAACCTCTTAGACAGAGGCAAATGGTAAAAATCTGACTAGGTCATTGCTGTAGTATGCTCATCAAACAGCAGCTTGGGTCTAATATCACCCCTGTGTTGTAAACCCTAGTAACTAAGGATGGACATACTTTCTCAAGCAAAGGGACTGATTTTACCTCTTCCGTCTCCTTCAGCTGCCTCCGCCAACTCACCATCATCACCTCAGTCTTGTCTGGTTGAAACTTAGCCATCTTGCTCTCACCCATGCTCCAGTCTCAACTAGCCTTGTCTAAAGTGCTGTGTGTGAGGTGTTCCGATATCATAGCGAAGCGGCTAATTTAGAGCCTGGATAGGAAGTAAGTCCTCTCGGCTTCTCAGGTGAAGTGTGATTGAAGAGACAAAATCCAGCCCCCAACCCAGGTCCTGGGCATGGGCCTGCAGCATAGCACCTCTGCAGCTGCTGCTTGAGCCCATTGGCTTCAATCCTCCAGTGCCACTTGTGTGGTGAACTAGGGCCACTATATTCATTTATATGTGGATCCAATGACCCTGTCATTAGCCCACCACTATGACCACTCTCGCCACACTGTCTGTGTTTTGCTGGCACAGTGATCCATCCCCTGCATGGTGGAATAGTACTCATGACTGGAGCACGGGTATTGAAGGCTATGTGCTGTTTAGAAAAGACAGGAAGAAAGGCAAAGGTGGTGGAGTAGCCTTGTACATCAATGATGAAATTAACTGTAGCGAAATAAGAAGCGATGGAATGGATAAGACAGAGTCTGTCTGGGCAAAAATCACACTGGGTAAAAAAGCAACTAGAGCTTCCCCTGAGATACTGCTTGGGGTGTGCTACAGACCGCCGGGATCTGATTGGGATATGGATAGAGACCTCTTTAATGTCTTTAATGAAGTAAACACAAAGGGGAAATGTGTGATTATGGGGGACTTCAACTTCCCGGATATAGACTGGAGGACGAGTGCTTACAAGAATAATAGGGGTCAGATTTTTCTGGATGTGATAGCGGATGGATTTCTTCATCAAGTAGTTGAAGTACCTATGAGAGGGGATGCCATTTTAGATTTGGTGTTGGTGAGCAGTGAGGACCTCGTAGAAGAAATGGTGGTAGGTGACATCCTTGGTTCGAGTGATCATGAGCTGATTCAGTTCAAACTAGATGGAAGGATAAACAAATGTAGATCTGGGATTAGGGTTTTTGACTTCTCGAGGGCTAATTTTAAAGAGTTAAGGAAATTAGTTAGGGAAGTGGATTGGACGGAGGAATTAGTGGATTTAAATGCGGAGGAGGCCTGGAATTACTTTAAGTCGCAGCTGCGGAGACTGTCGGAAGCCTGCATCCCGAGAAAGGGGAAAAAAAACCATAGGCAGGAGTTGTAGGCCAAACTGGATGAGCAAGCAACTCAGGGAGGGGATTAGACAAAAGCAGAAAGCTTACAGGGAGTGGAAGAAAGGCAGGATCAGTAAGGAAAGCTACCTTGGTGAGGTCAAAACATGTAGGGATAAAGTGAGGAAGGCTAAAAGCCGCATTGAACTGGACCTTGCAAAGGGAATCAAAACCAATAGTAAAAGGTTCTACAGCCACATAAATAAGAAGAAAACAAAGAAAGAAGAAGTGGGGCCGCTGTACACTGAGGATGGAATCAAGGTTAAGGATAACCTAGGCATGGCCCAACATCTAAACAAGTACTTTGCCTCGGTTTTTAATAAGACTAGTGAGGAACCTTGTGATGATGGAGGGATGATAAACGGGAATGTAGATATGGAAGCGGATATTACCGCAACTGAGGTAGAGGCCGTACTTGAACAGCTCGATGGGACGAAGTCGGAGGGCCCGGACAATCTCCATCCGAGGATATTAAAGGAACTGGCGCGTGAAATTGCGAGCCCGTTAGCAAGAATTTTTAAGCAATCGATAAACTCGGGGGTTGTGCCGTATGACTGGAGGATTGCTAATGTAGTTCCTATTTTTAAGAAAGGGAATAAAAGTGATCCGGGTAATTATAGGCCTGTTAGCTTGATGTCTGTAGTATGTAAGGTCTTGGAAAAAATTTTAAGGGAGAAAGTAGTTAAGGACATAGAGGTCAATGGTAATTGGAATGAATTGCAACACGGATTTACTAAAGGTAGATCGTGTCAAACCAATCTGATCTCCTTTTTTGAGAAGGTAACGGATTACTTAGATAAAGGAAATGCAGTAGATATAATTTACCTAGATTTCAGTAAGGCGTTCGACACGGTTCCGCACGGGGAACTGTTAGTTAAATTGGAAAAGATGGGAATGAATATGAAAGTTGTAAGGTGGATAAGGAACTGGTTAAAGGGGAGACTCCGGAGGGTCGTATTGAAAGGTGAACTGTCAGGCTGGAAGGAGGTCACTAGTGGAGTCCCTCAAGGATCCGTTTTGGGACCGATCTTATTTAACCTTTTTATTACTGACCTTGGCACAAAGAGCGGGAATGTGCTAATAAAGTTTGCGGATGACACAAAGCTGGGGGGTATTGCTAACACGGAGAAGGACAGGGATACTATTCAGGAAGATCTGAACCACCTTGTAAACTGGAGTAATAGAAATAGGATGAAATACAATAGTGAAAAGTGCAAGGTCATGCATTTAGGAATTAATAATAAGAATTTTGGATATACGTTGGGGGCGCATCAGTTGGAAGCGACGGAGGAGGAGAAGGACCTTGGGGTACTGGTTGATAGCAGGATGACTATGAGTCGCCAATGTGATATGGCTGTTAAAAAAGCAAATGCGATTTTGGGATGCATCAGGCGGGGTATTTCCTGCAAGGATAAGGAGGTGTTAGTACCGTTGTATAAGGCGTTGGTGAGACCCCATCTGGAATACTGTGTGCAGTTCTGGTGTCCCATGTTCAAGAAGGATGAATTCAAACTAGAACAGGTTCAGAGACGGGCTACAAGGATGATCCGAGGAATGGAAAAACTGCCTTATGAAAGGAGACTCAAAGAGCTTGGCTTGTTTAGCCTGGCCAAAAGAAGGCTGCGGGGGGATATGCTTGCTCTATATAAATATATCAGGGGGGTTAACGTTAGGGAGGGAGAGGAATTATTTAAGTTTAGTACTAATGTAGGCACGAGGACGAATGGGTATAAACTGGATATTAGGAAGTTTAGACTTGAAATTAGACAAAGGTTTCTAACCATTAGGGGAGTGAAGTTCTGGAACAGCCTTCCGAGGGAAGTAGTAGGGGCAAAAGATTTTCCTGGCTTTAAGACAAAGCTTGATAAGTATATGGAGGGGATGTTATGATAGGATCATTAATTTGGGCAATTGATCTTGGATTACCACCAGATAGGTCTGCTCAATGATCTGCGGGGAGATGTTGGATGGAACGGGAACTGAGTTACTGCAGAGAATTCCTTCTTGGGTGCTGGCTGGTGAGTCTTGCCCACATGCTCAGGGTTTAGCTGATCGCCATATTTGGGGTCGGGAAGGAATTTTCCTCCAGGGCGGATTGGCAGGGGCCCTGGAGGTTTTTCGCCTTCCCCTGCAGCGTGGGGCACGGGTTGCTTGCTGGTGGTTTCTGTGCAGCTTGAGGTCTTCAAACCAATTTTGAGGATTTCAATAACTCGGTCCTGGGATAGGGGTTGTTATAAAATTGGATGGGTGGGGTTCTGTGGCCTGCCTTGTGCAGGAGGTCAGACTAGATGATCATATTGGTCCCTTCTGACCTATGAGTCTATGAGTATTGGTGTGGAGGCTCTAGTGCGGAGCTGCTGGGCTGACTTGCAAAAATCAGTGTCAAAACTCGAGTGGCTGGGAAAATTCTCATTTGACAAAGCCAAAAAAATTCATGACATTTTATCGATTTGGATGAAATTTTGTTCAGAAAAAAAGATGGGGGGAGGGGAAAGCATTTTTGAAAATGTTAAAACTTGCCATTTTCTGAATGAAAAGGTTTGATTTTTATTTCATCTGGAAATGACTTTTTGTTTTGAAATGTATTTTATGTTAAATTAAAATCGGAACAAATGAAGCATTTTGAATTTATTGAAACAACACATTTGAGTTCACTGATTTGGGAGGGTGGGATTTTGTTTTGCAAAAAAAAAAAAATAATCAAAATTTTGCCTTTTTATCCTGATTTTAGACCAAACAATATCCCAAAATCTTGAAATTCTTTGAGGACAGAAAATCTGTTTCCTGACCAGCTCTAGGCAAAACTATGGTTGGCTTAGATGAGAGTTCCTGTTTCTCTGAACCCAGGTTCATGGATGTTCAGAAAAATGATTGTGGTTTGCTGTTTTCTTAAGTATGTCCAGGGTCAGGTAGCGCTTGCATCAGTAAACACACACAAAAGAGAAGAATACAAAAACTATGTTAGGAAAAACACTGCTTGAAATTGTGGGTTGTTTCCACAGAAAACAGTAAGAGGGCGCCTTCCTGCAAAGGCTGTCCATTCAGAGTCAATGCAAGCAGTAGCACATAATTTCTCTCAGTAACAGCTATCTAGCTTTGATCTCATTTACTGACTAGTTTTCTGAGTCAAAACAATAGCAATATCTCTCCCCCTGCAATGGCAAAGTGCAGGGGTAATGAAATAGCCAGGTTTTACTGACAAAGTTCAACAAAAGTTCAGTAGAAACCGGCAAAAATACACAGTAAGACCCACAGTTGGAATAACCTTGGTAACAGTATTATACTGCAGAGAGTTCCCATTCAAGCCCTGTTAGTTCAGTCAGGGAAAAGGCGAAAGCTGTACAAAAGGTGGTGAGCAGCGTCAGCACCCGGAAGTTGCATTCTTAGATTATAACTAGGCCAGACGCAGTGCTGCTGGGACTATCAATAGCACGTACGGCCAAGGCCAATGAGGAAGAAACCAGCCAGTGTCAGGAACTGATGTGAAAACAGCAAATGTTATCTGGATTAGGAAATATCGTGGGTAAGTGTCATCAAACAAAATGGGGAACAAAACTAATATGGAAATTTTCCAGTGTCTGTACACCCAAAAATAGGCCTAGAGCTCAGTCACAAGATGTTCGTATAAAATGCAATAAATTATTACAAAGCAAAGAGGCATGGAAACATCAGACACCAGCAATATATCTCCTGAATTAATTGATAAAAACGTAGATTGCAGCAGCTATGAAACTGAAACAGTGTAGGAACTGAAGGGCTCCTGACTAACCTAATTCCCTTTTGACGGTACAAGGAGTAATGGTCTCACGTTGCAGTGGGGGAGCTTTAGGTTGGATATTAGGAAAATCTTTTTCATTAGGAGGATGGTGAAGCACTAGAATGAGTTACCTAGGGGGGTGGTAGAATCTCCTTCCTTAGAGGTTTTTAAGGTCAGGCTTGACAAAGCCCTGGCTGGGATCATTTAGTTGGGGATTGGTCCTGCTTTGAGCAGGGGCTTGGACTAGGTGATTTCCTGAGGTCCCTTCCAAACCTGATATTCTATAGTCATTGTATTCAGTCACACCTGCAGGGGGTGTTCCCAAAAGCTGTCAGGGTAGGAGGTAAATCACATTGCAACTTGAGGGATGTTTATATGGGGATGTCATTACCAGCTGCATTCATTGCTCATATCTGCTCATATTTAAGAAGCACATGAAAATGTGAGCAGTTAAATGCAGATATTTCAATTTAAACTATTGTCTGTGATCTGTCTCCTGCAGCACATGCATATATGAAATCAAAATCAAGCTGTTGTTAAAATAATCCCTGCCTTCAACATTTGTGTGAGCTTTGGCAGAGCACATTAGAAAACAAAAACAAGACCAGGGATGAGGAGAGCACTAGAGCAGTGTGACTCCACCATTGTGGATTGTAAGACCCTTGCAAACTTTTAATCAGACTTTGGTTTGCAGGGGTCTGCAAGGAATTCAAACTTGAAGCAAAACTTCCAGAACCACAGTTTCCCATAATAATCCCGCCAGATTTACCAGACGCTCAGTCCAGGTTTGTAAACTTATTGGAAAATCTGACCTAAATGTTGGGTTTTGAATAAAATTGGATGAATTTTTGTCAGTTTTGCAATGAAGGTTTCTCATTACCCTAGAAAACAGCCATTTCTGCCTTTATAAGATGATCAGAGCTGGAATTATTTGGTGATGCTTGTATAATCCTTTTAAGGGAGGCAGTGGGGGAAGTGGAGGGGAAGAAACTGAGTTGTTATGTTCCCCCTCCATGGTCTACACCAGTAGGTGGGGATGCCATGGCAGCAAAAGCCTCAGAGGCTCAATAACCCCAGTTATCCCAAGATAGCCCCTCTGAAGGACTTTCCCCTCAACTCTTATGTCCAGACCACTGCCTACCCCCACTCTCCAGATTTGGCAGTAATGCAGACCTGGAATCCATGCTGCCCCTGGCTAGGGTGAACCCTGTGACTAGGGTATGTAGCAAGCATTAATGCTGGTTCGAGCAGCATTATCTTTCCGCAAATTTTAATATCATTCTGCAGTCTTTTTATTTTGCAGGAGAGAGGAGACAAATAAGCCACCCAGTCCAATTTCATTTTCACTGCTAAGTATACCCCTCTCTTGCCACATATCTAGTAGGATGTATGGAATTTCTGCAGAGTTTTTCATAGCCATGTTTCCTCTGTGCACCGCCATGCCATGGAGTGGAGCAGAGTAGCATAGGGGATTAAGTCATTCCATGCTGACACTTCCTTGCTGGCCTTCACTGACAGTGACATATTATGCATCTCAGTGATCAAGGCAGTTCCACGCCACCACGGCAAAAATGTAATTCTTTTACAAAATTCAATAACAGCAAAAGCACTGCATGTTATTAAAAGTAGCTTGAGGGGGATATTGGGTCAAACACAAACTTTTTATGCAAAAGAGAACTAACCTTTGCAGCAAAAGGAGTAAAAGTTTATGTTGGAAAAAATTTAAAGCAGTGGAGGATCTTTTTCTCTCCAAAGTTTTTCCTACATTATCTTACAGTGCAGGGATTTCTATCTGAAAACTTAACTCTGTTTTGCAGACACATTCTAATCTTACACTTACAGCATTAATTGTCACAATATCCCAAGACATCTGACAGAGAACTAATGGAACTTTTTGAGCTCTGTGGCAATGTGCAATGAGCATCTGAAATGACCATCTGGCCCTTTAAATTAATATACATGTAAATTCCACACCACCTTTATGGAAGATGTGTGTGAGAGAGAATGTAAGTTGTTTGCTTAAATCCTGAATAACTTCTTCTCATCTGACTTTTTCTTTTACATGTGTGTGAAGGCCATTTCTTAAGATGTTATAGAGAATTTGTGTTTCAACAGATACGTGTTATTAATGAGGAATAAAACATCTTCATTTTAAACACATTACAGAGTTAACAAATAAAAGAAAACATGATGCCAATTAAAACTCTTTAACTAAGATCTTAAATAAGAGACCCTGCTATATGTAAAAAATAATGTAAGGGAGTGTTAATGTACAGAACAGAGGTATATAGAGTCCTCATCGAGGAGATGAAATCAAGTTACATTAATGTAGTTAAGCAAAAAAGAAATTAAAAATAGAGTTGGAACTCACTTCAGTCTGTTCCATACTCGAAGGGCTGGAGCTACATAGTATGATTTTTGAGATAAGGGGATAGATTTTTAAAACCTGGCCATGCTTTTCTGTCTACAAATATGTGTGGGCTATTGACCTGTGAGCTCAGCCTGCTTCTGGAGAGGTTACAAGGAGAACTTCATTCAGATATTGTGTATAAAAGTGCTTTTATTAGTTATAAGTGATGCCAGTATAGCTAAAACGCAAGTAGGGGACCATACAATATGAGTATTCATATTAAGGTGTAGGCATGCCAATAAGCTGCAGCCTAGGGATGCCTAGTAGTTACAGTTTTGTTAGCGTAAGAAGCATCAAGACTTAGCATAAGTGACCTACGGCAGTGTTTCTCAAGCAGGGGTACACATACTCCTGGGGGAAAGCAGAGGTCTTCCAAGAGGTACGTCAACTCATCTAGATATTTGCATTGTTTTATAACAGGCTACACAAAAAGCACTAGCAAAGTCCGAACAAACTAACATTTCTTACAGACAATGACTGTTTATACTGCTCTATATACTATACACTGAAATGTAAGTACTATATTTATATACCAGTTGATTTATTTTGTAATTATCTGATAAAAATGAGAAAATCAGCAATTTTTCAGTAACAGGGTCCTGTGACACTTCAGTTTTTTTGTCTGATTTTGAAAGCAAGTAATTTTTAAGTGAGGTGAAACTTGGGGATCCACAGGATGAATCAGACTCCTGAAAGGGGTATATCAGTCTGGGAAGGTTGAGAGCCACTGAGCGAGGGTTATACTGTTTAGCAATAAGTGCCCTGTTGTAAACACGTTAACAGCAAGATTGGGTTAAGTTGGAAAATAACCAAATCACAGGTGGGTTTTGAGCAGCATGTACCCTCACGGTTACCCGCATTGATGCACTGGAAATATTGGGAAAGGTGTTGATGCTGATACAAGTATATCGATGCATCTAGCTCTAGCGTGTGGCAACTACCAGAACCCCTAATTATGGTTACCTGAAAAGCTACTTATGGACAGGGGCTGAGACCAGGGCCGGCTCCAGGTCTTTTACTGCCCCAAGCAAAAAAAAAAAAAAAAAAGGGCCGGAGTGCCGTCCCTTGAAAAGTGCCGCCCCAAGCACATGCTTGGGATGCTCGTGCCGGCCCTGGCTGAGACTTAGTTGACTATGGCCACTGATATGTAAATGTATGAATTAAGAAGTGTAACACCTGATTAGTACTGATGGGTTCATCTTATTGTGATGTTCTCCATTTACTTTTCTGTCCAAAGTGAATCACCAGGGATGACACAAACTGGCAAAAGCCTTAGTATGGTCATGCCAGGGCTCTCCACTGACCTTGTTACTTCAAATGGTCCCCATAAAGTTGTAAGTATGAACAATAGGAGATTGTAAGAATGAAAAATGCAGGAAACCACTTTACTTACCTGATTCTTATACTTAGTTTATTAATTTTGCTGATTTCAATTATTTGTCTGTATTAGCTAACGCTCATAAAGTTTCTGTGTATGTTCACCGATCTCATCTTCTTCATTAACTCGAACTATCTGCCTGAATAAAGAGCCTGTTATTTGTGACAGGTGCAATTTGCTCTCTAAAATTATCCCAGTGTCCAGGGTGCAGTTGATGTAATTGTGGCCTCAACCCTGCAAACACCCATGTGCATAACTAAAAACATAAGTCAAAGTTAAGCACATATGTTTGCAGAATTGTATGCTTCTGAGTACCTACTTGATATGCAGGTAGAATCAACTTGCTAGATGTTCATCTGGCAGAAAGTTTCAGCCCAACCTGCAAATCGTGTTGCTCCATACCAATCGCAGAAGAATTTCTGCAACCTGCTTTCCACAAATCGTTACAACTTCTTTAAAAAATTGTGCAAAAAAGAAAAGAAATTGGCTTCTTTTCTGGGGTTTTTGTTTTTTGTTTTTCTGGTTTGTTGTGATTTTGATATGGTCTGATCCTGGTTTTCTTCTGCACTACAAATGTACATGTTAGCCAAATAAGGCATGTTATTTAGTTTGCATAGGCAGCTAACTTCAGAAAAAGATTCTTGCTGATGTACCAGATTAATACAGTGTTCATTAACCATTAACCATTTCTGGGTATCCTGACTCAGTTTATTCTCGAGGAGTTGCAGTTGTTTCTGCTATCTCTCACCCTCACTCTTTCTCTCGGGCTTGCATGAACATTGGCACTTAGCCTGAACGTGTATGTGTTCTCATTAATTTTGCCAATTAGAATGCAGAAGTTAGCATGGTAGTCTGTTTTTTTTTCCCCAAGTGAAATTTCCTTGATAGTAGTACTGTCAAATCTCACCAGGGCTTTTCAAAGTGGAGTCCTGTTACTTGATGAAGGATACAAGGGCCTCTGAAAATCTAACCATAACCCCTAGAATGTCTGCAGCCAAATGAATGTTTAATGAAACATGTAACAGATGTGTACATATCTAGAGAGAGTGTGTGAATTTAAAACCTGGATCCAAATCACCAGCATCCCTGAGCTAGAGGGAAATTTGGGATCCATAACAAAACTTTATGGATGGTACCATATATTTCATCCAAACCTGGTCAAATTGTGTGAAAGTTTAGATCCAGATCCAAACTTTGCTGTTTGGGTATATTGCTAGCATTAATACCATGATGAGATCAGTGTGTTAACCTGTAGAACCATGTGATAACTTGCATTTATCTTGTACCTTGGACACCTCGCATGTGCACTGCCCACTAATCTATCTCCATCAGGTCTGTTTCTAAAACGCAAAGTATCCTAGTAACTTTCCATAAGGCTCTCTTCAAAATCAAAAGCATCCTTTCCACATTATGTTTTTATTTTGTTCCCTGGAAATTGAGGCATTTCCCACAAAATTACACTAGCCAAAGGCCCAGGACAGGGAGTATCCAGTCCTGCATTGGTAACAGATTTAACGAATGGGAACTTGATCCTGTTTGAAGCAAAGAATTCCCCTCCCTTCTCCACTGGCTTTCTGGGGAAAGATTTTCAGAAATGACTAGTGTTCGTGTATGCCTCAGTTTTGGCTGCCCAATTTGAGACACCTTAAAGCAGCCTGTTTATCACGAAGTGCTGAGCACCCACTCTCTGAAAATCAGGCCCCTTTAAAGTATCTCGGTGACATCAACATTTAAGGCACCCACTCTTCTGAAAATCTTTGCCATAGTTTCTAGCTCTAGCAAGTTGTGAGATATTGGCCCTTAAAATCACAGCAGTGTGAGTTACAGAAAAGCTTAAAGTTTTTGATTTTGTCTCCCTCTGGGTATGTCTACACAGCAAACTAAAACCAGCAGCTGGCCCATGCTACCAGACTCGGGTTGCAGGGTTGTTTCATTGCTGTGAAGACTTCCAGACTCTGGCTGCAGCCCAGGCTCTAGGACCCTGTGAGGTGGGAGGGTCCCAGACCTCAGGCTCCAGCCTTAGCCCAGAAGTCTGCACAGCAAAGAAACAGCTCTACAGCCTGAGCCCCGCGAGCCTGAGTCGGTTAGCACAGGCCAACTGCAGGTAGACATAGCCTCTGAATCCTTGAGCACAGTTGGGTTAATGACACTAAGGAAACCCGTCCTTACAAACAGTACCAACAGTAGTGCCAACAGTTTTTAATAGTACCAACAGTTTTTAAACCTTTATAAAATATTTTTTCAGTAGAATCTGCTGTGTCATAGGAAAGTACATGATTATGTGAGGTGACCTAAATGGGTGCCAATAAAACCTTTGATGCCCTGTTTAACTCACTCCTGGCTTTTCCTCCTGTCAGTGATCATCAAAAACTCAGGCCTATAAAACTCTTATACCACATCACCCCATTATGTACATTATGTAAATTCCATGTGTGTTTATGTCCGGAATATGCAGATATGGACACCCAGCCATCCACAATATATTATTGCTGTCAGTAGTACAGACTGCTGTAGTTAAGCTTGCTAATCGATTTCCATTATACCATCTTTTTTTCATACACTTATAACTTCCTAAAATATTCACCTTTTCATTGCTTTGTCTCTGCCAAATGGGACGTTTTAAAACAAAATGAAAATCTGAGAGAAATCTCAGCAATCTTTGAGTTACATAGTGATGGGGCAAGGCCAGATGGCTACAGTAAAGTACTGAGGAACAGGTATGTTAGCCCCAAGCTAAACAAATCCCTAGTACCATGGTAACCAAATGGCAGTTGCTCCAGGTTAATCAAGGCACCTGGGGCCAATTAAGATCTTTCTAGAAGGCAGTGGAGATAGCTACATTGATTAGAACACCTGCAGCCAATCAAGACAGGCTAATCAGGGCACCTGGGTTTAAAAAGGAGCTCACTCCAGTCAGGCGGGGAGAGCCAGTGCATGTGAGGAGCTGGGAGGAAGAGGCGCAAGGAGCTGAGAATAAGAGGGTGTGCTGCTGGAGGAGTGCAAGCGTTATCAGACACCAGGAGGAAGGTCCTGTGATGAGGATAAAGAAGGTGTTTGAAGGAGGCCATGGGGAAGTAGCCCAGGGAGCTGTAGCTGTCATGCAGCTGTTACAGGAGGCACTATAGACAGCTGCAATCCACAGGGCCCTGGGCTGGAACCCGGAGTAGAGGGTGGGCCCGGATTCCCCCCAAACCTCCCAACTCCTGATCAAACACAGGCGAAGTTGACCCAATAAGCGCAGGACCCACCAAGGTAGAGGAGGAACTTTGTTACAACTGGTGTCATTAGTGGGGTATTTGGTGTGCACAGCGTGGCGGAAGAAGGACGGTGATTTAAAAAAAAGAGAGAGGGTTAATTTTTTTTGTCACCACAATGGATGACATAGTGTGGGCACTGATACAAGCCACAGTGGCCCAGCAGGAGCCTACCCATGTCCAGGCAGCCACCCAGCAAGAAGCAGTGCGGCTGCAGCAAGAGACTAATCGCCTGCTGATGGACCAAGCTGCTCAAGACTGAGCTATGTTGCGGGAACTGGTAAACCAGGTAAAGATCCTTACAGAGCTGAACCGTGGCCATGATGGGACGCAGCTCATACGGGCCAGCTATTGGCTGCAGAAAATGACACGGGATGATGATGCAGAGGCATGCCTTCTGGCCTTTGAGAGGACAGCCCTACGGGAGGCCTGGCCTCGAGATCAGTGGTCTGGCATCCTTGCCCCATTCCTGTGTGGCAAGGCCCAGAAGGCCTACCATGATCTGCCTGAAGAGGCTGCAGCAGACTACTCTCAGCTGAAGGCAGAGATCCTGGCCAGATCTGGAGTAACGACCACAGTGTGGGCCCAGCGGTATCATGTGTGGAGGTACCAGGAAGACAAAACCCTGCAGTCCCAATTGTATGACCTCATCCATCTCACACAAAAGTGGTTGCAAACAGCGTCCCGGAGTCCGGAAGAGATACATCGACCAGTACATGAGGGCACTGGCACCAGATCTCCGCAGATGGGTAGGCCAGAACGATCCATCCACCTATGATGAGATGATCACGCTGGTAGAAAGACGCATGACAGCCAGGGAATTGACCCAACTACCCAAGGAAAGCCCCTTTCGTAGCAAACACCAACCCCAGCGCTGGAAGGTGGGACAGCCAAACCCCTGGGGAGTCCTAGGTGGAGGAAGAAGGGGGCTGAAAACCAGCAGAGATTCCAAAAGGAAGGGATTGGCCTGAGTAGGGGGAACCCTGGGACTAACCCCCCTAGCCCACATGATAGGAGAATAATTAGAAACAGTTATAGATGTTATGCATGTGGGGAGTGGGGACGCATAGCAGCACAGTGTCCCAGCACCAAGGAGCCTATGCAATGCAACTTGAGGGATTGGGAGGTCCCATGTGCCCTTATCCCCCTTGCGGGCGTCGCATTAGCCCCGCATAACTACACCAGGCTGGTGAAGATAAATGGAGCAGAGACTACAGCACTTGTGGACTTGAGGAGTGCTATCACCCTTATATCGGGTAAACTGGTCAAAAGTAGCCAGCTGCTGCAAGCCAAACGCGTAGCAGTGACGTGTGTGCATGGGGCCATGAGCCATTACCCCACCATCCCAGTGGAGATAGAGGTTCAGGGGAACCCCATTAAGGTGACAGTGGGCGTAGTTCCTAAACTCCCATATCCTATAGTTATTGGGAGGGACTATCCAGGGTTTGATAAGTTACCCCTCCCGGAGAGGCTGGAGACAGCTGGAGACCCTGTTGGCAGTGACTCATCATTGGGGGAATGTCAACCCCCAATGTTTTCTGAGTTTTCTCAGGATCTATTCTCAGCCCCCCAAAAGGCCTGGAAGACAAAAAAAGAAAGGAAGGCCACGAAGGCTTTGGGAACCCGGATCCTGACCCAGGGCCAGAAGACCGTGCTAGTAGGCAGATGGACACGAGCAGCCATCAGAGAAACTACCAACACGGAAGGTGAGCCAGAGGCTGGCCCCAGCTATGATGGTGACGAGCCATTGGAAGAAGCAGAAGCCGGCCCCTGGGAGCTCAGGCAGGTTAGTCCTGGGAGAGAGACTTTCGGATGGGACCAGGCAGAGGACCCTAGATATGATAACGTCAGGAAAGAGGTGGCTGAGATAGATGGGATACCAGTGGAGGGGAAGGTCCGGGGTCCAGGACCCTGCTTTATAGTGAAGAAAGATCTCCTGTACCGTGAGGTGCAAATGCAGGAGCAGGAGATACATCAACTTCTGGTGCCACGAAAACATCAAAAAGCCATATTGAGCCTCGCCCACGGTCAGGAGGTTCTTCTGGCCAGGAGTACATGAAGATGTCAGGCAATACTGCACCTCTCGTTCAGAGTGTCAGCTACATAGGCCTCGCCCACACTTACAGGCCCCTTTGATACCTCTTCCAATAATAAAGATACCATTTGAACGCATAGCCATGGATCTGATTGGACCCCTAGAGAAGACAGCTCGGGGCCACCAACATGTGCTGGTTGTATTAGACTATGCAGCCCGATACCCAGAAGCCATCCCCCTACGCAACACAGCTTCCAAGACAATAGCTAAGGAGCTAGTACAGATCTTTTCCCGGTTGGACTACCCAAGGAGATACTGACTGATCAAGGGATACCTTTCGTATCCAAGTTAATGAAAGATCTCTGTTCATTGCTCCATGTACAAGCCCTGCGGACCTCTGTATACCACCCACAAACAGATGGTCTTGTAGAAAGTTTCAATAGGACCTTCAAGACCATGATCAGGAAAGTGATGAGCCAGGAAGGGAAAGACTGGGATACCCTATTGCCTTACCTCATGTTCGCCATCCAGGAAGTTCCATAAGCCTCCACAGGTTTCTCTCCATTCAAACTACTATATGGGCACCACCGCCGAGGCATATTGGATATAGCCAGAGAAGCCTGGGAAGAGGAGCCAAATCCTGGAAAGAACATAGTTGAGCATGTACTACAGATGAGGAATCGGATAGCCCGAGTTATACCCATTGTATGGGAACACTTTGGAAAAAGCACAGGAGACCCAACGGATCCATTATAACCACCAAGCAAAGCTTCAACGGTTCCAACCAGGGGATTGAGTAATGGTTCTGGTGCCCACAGCAGAAAGCAAGCTGTTGGCCCAGTGGCAGGGACCCTATGAAGTGATTGAAGCCGTGGGAGAGGTAAACTATAAGGTGCAGCAGCCAGGTCGCAGGGAACCGGAGCAAATTTACCACATCAATCTTCTAAGACCTTGGCATGATCGAGAGGCATGCTTAGTCACCCAGGAGACCCTTCCCCAGGAGGATAACTTACATGAGCAAGTGAAGATATCACCTGACTTGATGCCAATCCAAAAATTCGAGGCAGCCGACATGATTAATCGCAACCGAGATGTGTTCTCTACAAAACCAGGGCGGACGACTGAGACCTATCACCACATCCACACGATCCCCAGAGCCAAGGTAACACTGAGACCCTACCGAATCCCAGCAGTCAAAAGAGAAGAAATCAAGGCCAACGTAAAGAAAATGTTAGAATTAGGCATTATTGAAGAATCCTACAGTCAGTGGTGCAGTCCAGTCATTCTAGTGCCCAAACCTGATGGTACCACGAGATTCTGTAATGACTTTCACCGACTGAATGAAGTATCCCAATTTGATACATACCCCATACTACGCATCGACAAACTGGTTGACCGACTGGGTAGTACCTGATTCTTGACTACACTGGATCTGACAAAAGGGTATTGGCAGATTCCCCTGACCAAAGAAGCTAAAGAAAAGACAGCGTTCTCCACCCCAGACGAGCTATTCCAGTACACTATCCTCCCTTTTGGGTTACATGGGGCCCCAGCCACATTCCAGCACCTCGTGGATAAGCTGCTGTGCCCCCGTACTAGTTATGCAGCTGCATACCTAGATGATGGTCATCATCCATACGCCAGACTGGGGAACCCACTTGGAGAAAGTTGAGGCAGTACTACGCACCTTAAGGCGGGCTGGCCTTACCGCTAATCCCGCTAAATGCACCATAGGACTAGCAGAGGCTAGGTACCTGGGATATATTGTAGGAAGGGGTATAGTGAAGCCTCAAACTAATAAGCTAGAGGCGATTCAAAACTGGCCCCGGCCGACCCGAAAAAAGCAGATCCGTGCTTTCCTAGGCGTGGTAGGCTACTACCGACGTTTTATTCCCCACTTCGCCAGTAGGGCAAGTCCTCTAACGGACCTAGTGAAGGCCCAAGGTCCAGACATGGTGAAGTGTACCAACGCAGCAGAGGGGACATTTTTAGACCTTCAGACAGCGCTCTGTAATGACCCCATACTCATAGCCCCGGACTTTACCAAGGAGTTTATTTTACAGATAGATGCTTCTGAGGTGGGGTTGGGGGTGGTTCTGTCACAAATGATTGGCAAAGAAGAATACCCAATCCTCTACCTAAGCAGAAAGCTGCTCCCAAGAGAACAGAAGTATGCAGTAGTCAAGAGAGAATGCCTTGATGTCAAATGGGCCACGGAGACACTGCATTATTACCTCTTACGCAGGCAATTTACTCTTGTGACAGACCATGCACCCCTCCACTGGATGCAGAGAAATAAGGAAAAGAATGCAGGGGTCACCGGGTGGTTCTTATCCCTCCAACCATTCCAGTTCCACATACGGCACAGGGCTGGATGCCACCACAGCAATGCTGATGGTCTTTCACGAGTACACTGCCTGGCCTCCCAAGTTGCCCAACCCTATAGTGTTGAGCAGAGAGGGGGGGGATATATGTACAGATGGCTACGGTAAAGTACTGAGGAACAGGTATGTTAGCCCCAGGCTATACAAATCCCTAGTACCATGGTAACCAAATGGCAGTTGCTCCAGGTTAATCAAGGCACCTGGGGCCAGTTAAGATCTTTCTAGAAGGCAGTGGAGATAGCTACATTGATTAGAACACCTGCAGCCAATCAAGGCAGGCTAATCAGGGCACCTGGGCTGGAACCCGGAATAGAGGGCAGGACCGGGTTCCCCCTAAACCTCCCAACTCCTGATCAGACACAGGAGAAGTTGACCCAGACTATGGGGAAGATCACTGAGGTGAGCAAATCTGCCAATAAGCGCAGGACCCACTAAGGTAGAGGAGGAACTTTGTCACTATATATATAATAAACTGATCGTAAACATTTTGTTCCGACTGTCTTGGAGGATAACTCAGAAAAAGCTGAACCTTTACATTTGAACTTTTACAAGCCCATAGTCCATAATGATTCTGTGCATTAGGCACTTTATGCCAAGTTATTTCAAAATGTTCCCTCTAAGGAGACTTCCCGGAGCATTTAATAGCTTTCTGTAATCACCCATTGATTACAATGGGGCCAGTATTTCACCCATAGAATTCAATAGAGCATATATTATTAATAATTATGTTTGTTTATTTTTATTCCTCTCAGAAAATAGCATATAAACACCAGTGAACTTAGTAAAGATGTCCAAGAAGCAGACTGAACTGCTGGGACCAAATGCAGAGATGTGACCTAGATTGGGATATAAGTTAAATGTTGGTAAATCAGCATATTTGAGTGAGGATTTAACTTAGCGTAACTCCTTCTGGGAAAGTGGACAGTCAGGATTGGAGAAGGAAAAGCAAGGCCTATGACAGACCTGCATTATCTTACATAGTCTCACATCCTCCTGGTTGTTGCTTTTTCCTGCTTTAGCACTGCCGTTCTGCCAGCTTTGTATTTCAGAGGCACCCACTTACATTCACTCACACTGACCTGTGCAGTTACCAATATGGAATTTACACTACTGTTTACATCACCTCCTAAATTTGTCCACTGATTTATAGAAATCAGTGAGTGCTGTTGAGGTAGCTTTTATGAATGGTGGGCATAAGAGAACAGTGAAGTGAAGCTAAGCAGCCCTCTGAGGGCAAAGAGCTCTCTCTGATCCATGCTGTCGATCTCTTGTCCTTTGATATCTATCACCCTTCTGTACTCGTTCTGCATACTGGATATCCGTGGAAGTTCCATACATAGAACTTGCGCAGTGTATGCAGCAAAGGATAGGTTGAAAACAGCCTGATCCAACTAGGCCTGGTTTAAATGCTGTAGAAACTAAAACTGTGCAGCCTGGTAGGATGGTTGACAGTTGTACCACATTATCCTTTCAAATGTTGCAGGTCTGCAGATCTAGCCCAATTACATTATTATCTCCAATGCCTATGAATTACTTGATAGATCTGTTCCAACGTGCTGATATTTGGCCAGTTTCTCTCAATGGAATGGAAGTGATTTACTACACCTGCTCAGCACCTGACTCAGTGTATGTTAAAATGAATAAAGGGTAGAAAACTTGCACCTTGAATCTTTGTGCTGATCTCTCTTAGTATGTGTGCGCAAGGAATCTGTGGACAGTGCTGTGTTTCAGAAATGGTAGCAATGTTGTCACTGCATTTGCTTTGCTAATTATAATTTGTTGTATTTTACATAGGTCCAACTATCCAGCGCCAGGTTCAGAATGGACCCTCTCCGGATGAAATGGAAGTGCAGAGAAGGTAAGAAATAAATTTTGAAAAGAATTATTAGATTCAAATGATTTTATATTTTAATTATACTAATTATGGCCCCAATCATGCAGTTGTAGTCCGTGGGGCTCTGCCATGGCAGAGAGGTCTGCTTTTGTATATCCATTTGCAAAATCTGGCCCTGATTTGGTCACATTCAGGTTGATTGTACCTGTAATTGGTCAGACTTAGCACTCTGTAGTGTCCCACAGTTATTCTTTTATTTGTTAAGGGTTTATCAAAAAAAATTGAAATGAGGAAATATCTTCTGGTTCCAGCACACAAATTGAACGCTGCATATCTCCAATGGGCAGAGTCCCCATTGTCCCATGTACACCCTGGATTCCCAAACAGAACCATTCCTGACTCCACAATAGTGGGGCATCTGTGTGTGGGATTTATGTGTACACATACACATGCATTCACACACATCAAAGGAGAAACCTTCTACTGGCTCATTATTATACTTAAAAATCACTAGCCAAACTGCTTTAACCAGCACTTGGCCCCCTTAGTAATGATCATTTCATACTCTGAATATCATTATTCTGAAAATACTTGGTGAGTACAAACTACTTTTGTAGTTCACTATTTTAGTGAATTAACATGATTTTATATTTTTTGTGCAATCAGTGCATAGAAAGCAGGACACCTTTGCTAGCAGATGCCATTTTTCCATATTTAACTTTTTAGTTGTTTTATACAGCTAAATTCTGGCATGATTCTGGCTTATATACAATGAATTTTAGTTACTAACTAGTAAAGAGCTCAAACCCCAGTATTTTTTTTAAATAAAAGGCAAGAATAAGATATACTGCTATCCAGAGATACAGATAACACCAGTTTTAAAGAAATCTGCATCACGTTTTAGTGTGCTTTTTTCTTAAGCTTAATAAGAGAGCTTTATATGGTTCTGTATTGGATCAGTTCTTAGCAGTAGCAGATCATATTGCATCGTGCCCATGCCATTGGCAGTATGCGTTCCTGGTGATGAATTTGACCCTTTGTGTCTGGTGCCTCCAAATAAGAGTCCTGATCTAGATGACTATCTTGACTTATAGGCCATTGTTGTTTTCTGCCTCCTATACTGCCTTGTCTCTGACTGTATGCCAGTCTGCATACTGACATCCAAAAGAAATTACGCTTAGGTTGCATTTTGTTGCATATATCACCCACAGCCAAACTGTAACGCTAATTTTTGATGTGACATGCGGATTCAGCCAGAAGTCCTCCTGGGGAATTAGGAAATGCACAATGGAGCAGGAGCACCCCCTTCCTGTTCATACTGGGCTAACTCTGCTGACCAGAGTGAAAAGTCAGGACTGTGTTCTTCTCCTCATTCCACCAATTTTGTAGAGGCTGACACTGTGGCTAGCAGTGCCTGTGCTCCCCAGTTAGACCATGGGCAGGTGGACAAGAGGAGAAGGCTGTCTGTCACATCTCCCCAGCCCTCATGCAGGCGTGCAGTCTGTTCCATACAATGAACACCACTAAGTAGGCTTGCAGTTACATTCTGCCATAATATAGGTGACAAAGAATGATTGGGTCAGATCTTCAGCTGGTGTACGCTGGAGCACTGAAGTCAGTGGAGCTACCCCGATATTCACCAGCAGAGGACAGAACTCTAAGAATTTAGGGAAAGGGTTATTGCCAAGATGTTATTTTTAAATTAGAAGGGTGCAAAAATTTCTTTAAACAAGTGGGCCAGATTCATTGCTGCTCTCCACTAAGCACAAGTAGTACAATTTTGCCTGGTTCTTGCAACATTCTGCCTGGTCCTTACATAGATTTGCCATGTGGGGGATGTGGCCCATAGAAAAGACTTCAGATTTAATAAATTGTTTCCACATCAATATTAAAGGATAGAGGGAGAGACTGTTTCCTTCAAGATTGTCAAGATTTATTTTTGGGACTGTTCGACTATCAGAAAGTTCATAGAGGAGACTCCCTGATGTGCACCAGTATGCTGGTGGTGGTTCAGAGAGATGCAGGGAATATGAGTGTTTTCTGCAGTGCTTTGTATGAAATATGCCATGCACAATAAGAGCCTAATCCTGTTCTTATTGAAGGCTATGTCTGCACTGCAGACATATGCCAGCATAGCCATGCTGGCCAGCGATGGGAAGAGGTATGTGATCCCTGTGCTGGCAGAAATCCCTATTGTAGATGCAGCTGTACAAACAAAACTGCACTTTTAGTGGTATAACCCTGTTGTGTTTGTTGCAGGGGTGTTTTTACTTTAACTGTACAGAGCATAGCTTTGCTGATATAGCTGCATCCACACTAGGCACACTTTGCCAGCATAGTACAGCTGTATTCCTATACCAGTAAAGAGCTCATTGTATAGGTATGGTGCAAGTCAATGGGAGTGGATGGGTGCTCAGAACTGTTGAAAATGAAGCCACAAATGTAGGTGCCTAAATAAAGATTTAGGAGCCTAGACCTGGTCTACACTTAAGTTTTACCAGCATAATTATGTCAGTATGGGATGTGTTTTTTTAACCAACATAGTTATACTGATAAAAGTCCTAGTGCAGTTATTGAACTAGTATTGGCTGTGCCAGTAGATGGACTTTTATAAGTGTGTCTACACTAGGGGAGCGTTCCTGCTTCGACTATGCCAGCATGGTGAGAGCAGCCAAAGGCCTAACTATAGGTGTGTCCGTTTTGAAAATCTGATCCTAAACTTTCATGTGGGCAGGAAAATGAAGATGAGAAAAACAACATTTGTTTAAAAGACGTTATTTGACTGTTTTAAACACAACATATATTAAAGTCACAGGGCCCAATCTGGCTACTCCTGTTCATACTGAGTAGTACCATACTTGTATCAGTAGCGCTTAATATGTACATAAGGCCCTCTCCTGCAAATCTTTACTCACATAAATAATCTTTCCTTAGTTCCATTGATATAAATGTGACAATTTGTGTGTGTAAGGTCTGCTCACATAAATAAATGTTTGTAGGATTGAGCCCTTAACACATGTAGGGTACAGCTGGCCAGAGACAGCCAGGGCCAGCCTGAAATTCAAGTGTCTGCACAGGGTCCCTCCCTTGGGAGTATATTCAGACTTGCAGTTCCCAGCTGGGCCAAGCTCCCCTCCAGCATAGGAACAGTGAGGGAGAGAACTTTCTGCTAGATTTTTCACTTCAGCCCAGCACTGGGACCGCAGTGGAACATGCAACACACTGCCCGGACTCCAGCTCTTAGAGTATAATTTCCATGTGCCCTTACTGGTCTTCCAAAAATTGCACCATTCCATTCTCTTTCATGTGTATACATGTATATACACCCTGTAAAATATATACGCACACACATCCTGTGACTTTATATGGAGGAGTTACATGCCAGTTTCTGTTGTGAATCTAGTACAAGATTGATCACTGCATAATGAATAATCCTAATTATGGATGGGCCAATCCATTGCTTTTGAATTGAAGCCTAAAATATAGGAATGTCTATCATGCAAATTAAAGCATTTAACTTTATTTGTACATGCCCTAATGTAATTTTTCTGGACATGTCTGTTACATATAGTAAAAATCATAAGTTCCACAGTAAATCAAATATATATGCATTTTAAAATACAATGCATATAAAATATAACAAAGAAAACCTATTTAAAGCTGCCACTGATGAATTAATATGCATAGGCAGAGCTAGTAGCACCCACTATAGTTAAGGTTACTTTGATTGTACATAGAATGAAGCTGGGGGTCCTGTGGAAAATATATTGTGTGATTATATAATTATAGACAGTATCATAATGCATATACACAAGAGGACCAAATTAAGTGCTTTTGACTTTTGAGTGCCTGACTTTGCAAATGTAACATTCTTTTCTGTGTGTAATAATATAAATATAATTTCAAATTATGGAAGGAGTCACATCTAAGTGTTGTTGAAATATATAGTTCATATCCATGTAGATTCTAAAATAGATAACTGTTACTCTAGTTTTAGCTGTTTGGCTTTTTAATTAACCAAAGAAAGGTCAGAGATTATATCAATTATAGTGAACAATATTTCTTCAGGATTGTTAGTGTGAAAGAGAGGACCTCTAGTGGGAAATTTAGGGAAGTGCATGTCTCAGTAAAATGGAGATATTTTTGGACTGCTCTGTTAAACCATTGATACTATTCTAATAGGTTGCTTTGTATTATGTATTCCCAACGAAGGGCCCAATCCTGAAAACCTTTACATGTGAAATTATTGAAATTAACACTTTGCTCATGATCATAAGGCTATTAAAAACTCGTCAGAGTAATTTTGTGGTCATTGCTTATTGAGACAATCAAGAAATATTGATCCTCTTGACCTCAGCAGTAACTGAGGACAAAATTTGGCTCATGGTATTTAAAGTATCACATGATCATTCTGATAACCAAGTGTCCAATAGGGGGGCACTCTGCAAAACTCTATGGTTGTGATAAAGGAATTTTGTTCACCTGCAAAACTCTATGGTTGTGATAAAGGAATTTTGTTTTATACAGCTGTGTGAAGCAGCTGGCTATGTACAATCAATCACTGAACACAAATCACGTTTCTTTACATTCTTATCGGTATATTGCCATTCCCTATGCCCCATATCAGCACAATATTTAAGCATGTGCTTAATTTAAATGTGTTAGGTATCCCATTGACTTTAGTGGAACTCAGCTGCTTCAAGTTAAGAATATGCTTAAGAGCTGTGCTGGATTGGGATCCGAGACACTGCAGTATTCTCTTACTTTAAGTTCATTGGCTATTCCACATTTGAATATTCATTATAGCAGAGGTCGGCAACCTTTCAGAAGTGGTGTGCCGAGTCTTCATTTATTCACTCTAATTTAAGATTTCGCGTGCCAGTCATACATTTTAATGTTTTTAGAAGGTCTCTTTCTATAAGTCTATAATATATAACTAAACTATTGTTGTATGTAAATTAAATAAGATTTTTAAAATGTTTTAAAAGCTTCACTTAAAATTAAATTAAAATGCAGAGCCCCCCGGGCAGTGTGAGTGCCACTGAAAATCAGCTCACATGCCGCCTTCGACGTGCGTGCCATAGGTTGCCTACCCCTGCATTATAGTATTATCACATAAATTACAAGCTTCTGGTGCAAGTATTTGCAGTATGCTCTAAGTGCAGGGTCTTGCTCTGATCTCGCTTTCTCTGGTTTAAATCAAGAGAGATGCCACTAAATGAGATCAGAACTCACCTCAGCCCTTTCGGTCTAGCCCTTATTTCTATAGTGGGCTGATTAATGCTCCCCAGATGCAAACTCTAGGGCTTGGGCCCATCTCAGTTTATAGAACATTTTCTAAAAAGAGTAAAAAATAAAACCGGACTGTTTTAAAAACCATTGTTTTAGGCAAGTGATGGAGCAGCAGCAGCAACAGCGCCAGGAATCTCTGGAAAGAAGAACCTCTACCACAGGCATGTATCAAACAATGCAATGCAATGTATCTGTGAGCAATGCGAACATGTTCCTCTCCCTTCCTGTCTCCTCTAGTTGTTGGTGGTTGTCATGTGTTACTACAGAAATAACTGGCCTGCTAAATATAGCTATAATCATTATGGGATTTCAAAGCATTTTCAGTTAGAGACTTAAACTAATAAATTGGAACATGGCTGCATTTTTTCCACAGATTTGACTGAAGTTTAAGGTCCAAACTTCAGAGCTCACAACGCAACTCAGATGGGACATGTAAAGATGAATTTAAGCAAAGCTTTGTGCTCTTCCAGTCCCATGCTAGCTATGAGATCGGCCTAAGACTGAGCAGTGTAAAGGCTGCTCTAAATTATGCTGTTTTCCACAGTGCCAAGAGGGTGGTGTTGCTGGGGTGCAGAAAAGGCCTAGCCACACTTTCTACACGGCCACAGGGAGAGTGGGTGGCATAGGAATCACTCTACTGGCTCTGGGGTGCTATAGGATCCCCCTACCCAGAGATCAGCTGTCTGTGCCTGGCTCTTCCAGCTTTCCACAAGGTGTACAGAAGAGAATCTGACTGTAAGAGTTTATTAGTTGGGGTAATAAGGTGAAAGGCTTGTGTAAGTTTAGTGAGAAAGTATTTACGGAGCGGATCGCAAATATTTTCTAGTATATTAGCAATCTGATAAGTGGTGTGGTGGGAAGAGAAGTTTCTGGCTGCTAAATCTGGCTTTTGATTCTGTGAAAAAATATGTGCAAACGAAGCCAGAATTTTGTGTGAATCTGGGGGGTAAGATTAGGTTTTTGTTCAGCTTTTTTTTTTTTTAATTTAAAAGCAGCTCAGTTGTGTCCACAGAAAATGTCACCTGTGGCAGTCATACAGATTAATGCTTGGTGGATTTGAACTCCTAATTTGGGTGCACACAACTGTGTGCCATTTTGTGTCAGTTAAAAAAAATGAAACTCTTGACTCTGCTTCCATGAGGAACCTTTACCTAAGCGTGATCTGTGAGGTAGTGAAGTTTCCAGCTGAGCACCCTGTTGCATGTATGGAGGCATCTCTGTGCTGTACACAACCTGTGTGCCTGTCTTTATGTTCAAAGTGTCACTTGCCGCTGTCCTTGGAACAAAGGTAATGTGTGTAATTCTGATTCAAGATGGTTTGTGGGGTTAGAAGAAACTTTACAAACATCAAAGCAAAAACTCTAGCCTATGCTGTATGTGTCACTGCTTTGAACTAAAGGAAGGAACAGTTCTCGATTGCTGCGGTCATCTGGACATTACTAAAATTGTGACTGCACCATCCTTTTTTATTTATTATTTTCTGCTTTCATTTACTTTTTAATTCCTTGTCTCCTAACCACTCTGCCTTGTTTTCATTCCTTGCTGTATGCCCATTTTATTCTTTTCACTTTTCTTTTCTGTTCTTTTAGTTTCTACCCTTCAGATAAAAGTGTCTTCTTCCCCCTCCCACTGCCAGTCTCCTCCTCCTGACTACAGTAACTACAGTGCTGCTACTTCCACTGGTGCTGCCCCGCCACCGCCATCTTATGCCAACGTTATCTCTTCAGCATCTGCCATCCCCGAGTCCAGTAGTAAAACCTCTTTCAAATCCTCTAACAGAGCCAGAGGATTCCCACAGCTTCGTCACAGACATTCTGCCTCTGAGCTCTCGCCCTCCCTGTGTTCCTTCTCCTCTCCAATGTGGCCAAACCACAGGACTGTAACACACAGCATCAAACAGATCTCTTTGTCCCCACCGCCTGAGCCTCCTTCCCATTTTCCATTCGCACCTCACCAGCTTGTTAGACGTTCCTCTCTTTCACACTCTCTTCAATCTTCCTCTTCTCCTGTAACAACTACATCCCCCGTGCAGAAGGGTTTTGTCCTGCAGCCGCATATTCCAGAGGTCCTTCCTGTGATTCCTGTCCAGAATGGCAGAATCAGGGGATCTACAAATATAACAGTCCAAGAAGCCTCTGCAAATGTACCTCAGATAGGCCTGAATGGCCAACCCGAAGAACCTCTAGCCACAGAAATTCCTTTAAATTCCTCTAGAACCCAGGTAAAAAGCATGGATGGGTCTTTCTTCTCATACTTAGAAACTGTACCCATCTCTCAGCTACCAGTTATAACCAGCCCTGCTGGTTCCTTTATCAAGGCTTCTTTTCAGTCCTCCCAACCTTCACCTCATCCTCCAAAGCAATTGTACCAGGCCATGTCATACTTTGTTTCATTACCTCCCGCTTATGCTGCTGTATCTGAGGTGAATTTGTCCAAGAAGACCCCTCCTTTCATGACTTCATCAACCATTTCCCACTTGAGTAAGTACTTGTTTTGAATTAGTTATAACCATTAAAAGAGCTTTAGATTTGACCTGATTGTTCATAAAGCCCAGTTTGCTCTCCCCCAGGACAATATGTGGGAAAAACTCTTGAGTAATCAAAGACTAATACTACTGCACCAGATAATTCAGACAAGTAGGGAAAAAGTATGGAAGGTTAGTGCTATAACTTGTGGTGGATTTGACACAAAACCTCATATCTAAATGCTCCAATCTTTGGGGAGAGAATGTTTTTAAAGTCTGAGGCCAGATCTGCTCTCGAAACTTTTGAAAGTGTAGTAATGACAGTTAAGGGCGTAATATTTTTAACGTTTTTTCTACTAATGAAAGGCCTAGTATAGATGCAGAAAAAGTGATCTTGCCAGTGTGGCTTGTTTCATTTGGGGAACTAGTATAAGCTAGACCTGCAAAAGCACTCTTTCAGCCATATAAGTTGCATCTAAACTAGAAGGGTTTGCCAGGACAGCTGAACCAGCCAACCCTTTCTAGTGTAGACTAGCCCTGCGTGTGGATCTATATTTTGCATATGCCTGTATTGGTAACATGCCTGGATTAGAGCAGCTCTGTGTTGTGCCTGTTCAAAATCCAGATCAGGTTTTGCAAGTTGGACCCATCTTTCTGTATAACCATACTGTGTTTAAATGGATGTGCCTAGAGAACTTAGGAAACATTTGTATATTTCTTCCACTGACAAATTTCCTGCTCCAGATATTTCAACTGCTTCTGTTGGGTCAGACCCTCAAGTGGTGTAGGTCACTATATATCCATTTTCTTCAACATACTTACTTCGTTGGTGTAAACTGGAATATCTTGCCCATTATTTTTGAGTGAGATCAATTTATAATCTAAATTATTTTTCAGCCAGGCCTGAGCCTGGCTTCTAATTTTGTGGGTGTAGATTTGCACCTATAATTCACTGTGTTCTCAGTGAATTGCCAGCTATCTCATTTATGGGCCCAAATAGGTAGGGAAATAACTGATGTGCTGCTAATAACACCCACAGTTCATTGCAGGAGCAGCATTGTGAGCGTGGTTATTAGCAGGAGTAATGTTGTGCCAATAACGTTAGAAGTTATCTCTGACCACAATAATGGGTGACGTTATTAAAAAAAACAAAGCTCAATAGATAGAAAATCAGGCCATATTGTCTGACTATCATTCCAAATTTTACCTCTAAACCAATTAAAAAACCCTCTCTCAAATTAATGTTTGTTGCACAATTGATTTTGTAACTGAATAGCAACAGAAGCCTTTGATGAGATGGAGTAATTCTGGGTAACATACCTTTGATGGAATACTCATTCTGTTGTCCCATTATAAATAGGAGAAATATACCAGAGGCATTAACCTATTCTAATCCGTCCATTGAAGGACGCTGCTACGCGGTTGGTAAAATTGAACACGTGCCCCTTAATTTTCAAAGGCTGACATAGGATTTAGCCACACAAATTTCATTAAATGGAAGTTGTTTGAAAATGTATAGCAAAAGCCCAGGATTTTATTTGAAAAGTGGGCGTTGACAGAGTTAGTTGATGACATTTATTTATCTGCATCTGAAAAGTTTAAATGAAGAAGAGAGATTCCAACCATAAACCAGAAATCTCTGTGTTGAGATAGAACAATAGCCTGACCAGAGGAAGGAATAGGTGGTGGTTACATGTTATAGGGATTTTGCATAAGGACACAGGTGCTGATGATAACTAAAAAGCAGATATTGTACCATTGACATACTCATCAAGTATCATTCTTCTGATTGTATGTCATTAGACCTTCATTCACCCAACTGTCAATGACATGAGAACAGGTTGTATGTGAGATGGGGTAGAATGTTCTTTATTTTTATTTAAACTTCTGTATTTTGCAGGTCCTGTCCTTCCACCTGGTCATCCTTCCACTGCTGCCACAATCCCTGCTTCGTCCAGTGGGCCCCCACCTCCGCCACCCCCGCCAGTACCTCCTCCGCCTTCAGGAGCAGCACCACCTCCCCCACCTCCACTGCCGGCAGGTGGAGGACACGGGGGAAGCACTGACGATGGGTCGATGTCAGGACTAGCAGCAGCTCTGGCTGGTGCCAAACTCAGGAGAGTACAACGGGTAAGGATTGTGGCACTGGGGTTTTCACACAGTCTGGCCTTCACTGGAGAATGAGGAATGCTTGACCTAGTTTTATTTAACCTTCTGCTAATCTATTTCATGGATACTCGGAATTTGTTACAAAGCCCAATGAAATGTGTTTTAAGTGACCATTCCCTGGACCGTGAAAAATCAGTTGCTTGTACAGGCTGTTATTGAAAGGAAGATTTGTGCTGGAAACAGGTGAAAGCAAAATTCAACGCTTACTGGTATGGGGCCGGGGCCGGCTCCTTCCCGCTCCCCCGGAAGGGGTGGGGCCTCGGGCAGAGGGGACGGGGTTGGGGGTCAGCATCCCCCAGCCAGCTCATCTGCGCTGCCTGACCCGCGCTGTCCAGGACTCCAGCAGAAGTGTAAAGGGCCCGGGGCGCCAGCAGTGGCAGCCTGGGCCCTTTTAAATCGCTGGCTCCAGGGCAGCTGCTCATTTTGCCTCCCCTCCCCCCCCCAGCAGGGACACGGCAGGGCCGCCAACGGGGGGCACAAAAGGGGCAGCGACTTAAAATCAGCTGTACAGGCCCGTACCGGTGGCCATTTTTTACTGGTACACCGTACAGGCCCACCTCACCTTACTTTCACCCCTGGCTGGAAATCTGTAGGGTGAAATCCTGGCCTATTGAATTCAATGGCAAAACTCCCATTGACTTCAGTGGAGCCAGGATTTCACTCCGAGAGTCAAATTTTTAAATAAGTTAGGTGCATAGTTGCATACCTAATTATATACACAATTCCTGCTGGTGCACATTCAGTGGCTATTTATGACTGTTTGCGCTTGCCTTTTGCTGAGCTGCACGTGCAATGTGGCTAGGCCTTTAAAGTGGCCACTTGTCCATTAGAAACAGTCCTTAAAGCAGATTTCTATGTTTGAGTTTCTAATTTTCAGGAGAAAATTTTCCAGTAGATTTTTTTTTTCTGACTTGTTCTTACAGTAATTCACACTTGATCCTCACTGCGCAGTGAAGATTAACTAGCAGGTGCCTGCATCGATTTCTCATATCACTAAGACATAATTGGTTTCTCTCCAATGTATCCTGTAGAACACTCATTAGTATTATGCTGTCAACCATGATGATCAGTAGTTAAAACTACTCTAGACTTATCAAATAAAGGCTTGATTGTGCAGCCCGTGTGTGAGTAGGTGCTCACTGAGAGGAGTAAGGGTTGCATAATCTCACCAGAAATTCAGTATCATTTTGTTGTCATTTTCATCATTTGCTCAGGTATTTACTAAATCCACAGTGGGTTTCCCAATCCTAATATGTGAATTAGCCACTGGGTTTGACCTGAATTACATTTGCTTCCATTCTGACCCATTGTGCTTTCTGCCTCTGACTGCAAGCTGCAATCATGGTGCTTTGCTCCTAGTGATTATCTAAGCTAGTCAGAAAGAGCAGGTGCTTGCAATAAATTCCTCTGGTGACTTGCAATGTCGATTTGTGTCTTAAGCCAGAAGATGGTTCAGGAGGCTCCAGCCCCAGTGGGGCCTCTAAGAGTGATGCCAATCGAACAAGTAGTGGAGGAGGAGGAGGAGGACTAATGGAAGAAATGAATAAATTACTGGCAAAAAGGTTTGTACTTCGTCCTAAAGTAAACTCTAGAACAAGTGCACCAGCAGACTGTGGAACAATATGCTTTCGGTAGCTACTAGCAATCAGGTAGCTCCAAGGCCTCTTTGAAACTGGCAAAACTCTGCGTGGGATATACTATTGTGGAAGTTCAAGAGATCAGGTTAACAGCCTGCCACACTGCTGTTCTTGTGTAGGTGCTACACAGGACCCTGGACCCCATTTTTTTTTTGACATAGTAAAAGCATAAGTGTTGCCAGCCCTGGTGTCAAGCCAGCTTGAGCTGTTCCAGCTGTTCCTGCAGATTCTGTGGAGGAGAGAGCTTTAGAAGTTACTGATTTTTCTCTCTCTCTTTGCTGGTTTACAATCTACATCAAAGCTGCTGTGTTCTAAAGGAATGAGCTTTAACAGAGCCCCAAGAAGATCATTATTGTGGGATATATCAAGTACAATGGACCAAAAAAGTATCCAAAACTGCAATAACAAGATTGCATATTGGTAGCCTTTGAGGTAGTGAAATAAAAGGCCACTGTACGTCTTACCCAGCAAATACAGCAAGTCAGCTACGATGCCAGGTTAAGCTGATTCCTTGATGAGTCTACACAAGATTGAAAGCAGATAAGTCCCACCATAGCACATGTGTGTCATGCTCACTGGATTCCCAAAGAATAACTTTCCAAAATCAATGCCATGCAGGGGATTAACGTTTGTTATTAGCAATGACATAGGAGTATTTACTGGGTAGTACTGCAGTACAGGATGCATTCATCTGACTTTTTGGTGTCACTGCAGCTTCTCTATGCTGCTGGAAATCAAATTGTACTGCCTGTTGCATAGAGAACATAGACAAGATTGAGTGGAAGTAGATGCCCAGTTCTGTGTGCAAGCCAGTTTAACCAGCAAATCACATCTCACCCAGAAGTCTTCCAAAACATAAGCAAATTCTGCCCTCAGTTACTCCTCTACAATCCTATGCAAGTCAGAGGGTTAGTTTGGGGTAACTGCCAGCAGGATATTCTCTATGGGCCTCACCTGCAGTCAGATCCACATCGGTGCAAGGGTACTCCTGCATGGATCCAATTACAGGACTAGAGCCTACATTTTTAATTTTAATTGTGTTTATTCTTTTTTCCCCTCCCTTTTCCCTTTCCTCAGAATCCTCTCCCGCCATAGGTTGCACCTGTCTTAAAACCTGTACAATAAATAATTCCCTCATAACATTATATCCTTTACAAATTTAAAAAATTCTCTCTACTACTTTACACCTTTGAATTATCCTTTGGCCGTTATTAACAACATAGTACCTGGCACTGACAAATATTTTTACTGATTATATGTGCCAATGAAATGTTACTGGTCCTAAATATGTTTGGGCAAGTCCACGCAAGTGTTTCTATTCCTTGGCAGGACATAAGATATCACACCTTTAAAAATCACATCATTCTGATTCTCTTCTTTGCTTTTTCTCCCCCTCTCTCCCTTCCATTGTAATGTTCATTTTATCAGCCAAGTGTCAGAGAGGCTTTTGAGTTTGTCTTAAAGGATTTTTTTATTGTTTTACATAGTGCAAACAAGGAAAGAGTAAAAATGCAGGAAGAGGAGGAGAAGAATAAATAGGAACATATCCACTATTACAAAGCAAACATTTGAAATGGCTAAATAATGTTCTCTGGGGCAGAAAATGTTTCTTATTCAGTTAGCCCATTCAGCTCTCCAGCTCCTATTGGTTTCAACGAGCATTCTACACACACAAGACAAGCAATTGTAAAGCATCATGTAAATGTACAGTCCTGTAAAACTGGTTATTAATAATATAAAATGCCAAATATACAATTATCTCTGGTTTATTTGAATTCGAATAGTTATTCACCGGATTCAGTGGGTCAAATTCTGATCTCACTTTGTGCTGGTGTAAATAAAGAATGAAGAGTAAAACTGTTCTATTAGACGTAATCTGGCCCAGTGACTAGCGCTGTATAAATAACCAGAACAGATGGCTAGACAGACTCCAGATATTAAGGAAAGACTCCCTCTCTTATGCTTGGAAGTATTAAGCCTCCCAAAATGTACATCTTTAATGTGTGGCTCTAATCTAAGAAAGTGGCTAATTAAATGTGGCGTCTATTTTCGCCAACAGGTCTGGACCTTTGGTGTATGCAGAGTCATTTGTGCTCACTCCAGTGACAAAAATAAGCTTTCCCTACATTTTGCTCCTGTTAGCACTGCACAACCAACACAGCTGAGACTGAGTGAGCCGCAGGTTCTGTTCCCCCGTGGGAGTCGTCAGAAGCATTGTTTACTAAATTCCACCTGTGCGAAGCCATTGAAGGCAGTAAGACTGCACAGGTGTCCGCTGAGAATGTCGTCTGAACAAAGTGCAGTTACACAGGTGTGAGTGAGGACTTCCTGTGACCTGCAGAACTTTGTTACTGGTGATGATGTACAAAGTGCAAGGAGAACTTGACTCCTGTATGGCAGGTTGTGTTAGCAGGGCTGGCAGTCAGAAAAAAATCTTTTGTATTGTGTGAGTTCAGTTTAAAAAAGAAAAAGTCATGGAGAGATCAACAGAATCCCCATTTTTCAGCATAGGTCTGCATGCTAAGGATGGAATGTATCCAGGGTAGGCACAGTATCTGAGAAGCTGGGTTTCAGGTGATATAAAACATTGCTTTCTAGACTTAGTGACTAGCTGCTATAATCATTTCAAAACTGAAGTGGAAACAAAGCGGAATGAAGTGCTGTCTCACAAACCACTATCGTTTCTATCCTCATTAATTTTTCTGCAAGATACTAGAATTTAAATCTAACATGAGCCCATCACCCTCGCAGTGCTTTTCTTGGCATTGGTCCGCAGAAGGATCTAGAAGATCCAAGACCTCTGACCACTGGAATTGTCATTTCCCCAGGCGCTGACTTTCGTTTTTGCCAGTGGGTGCTGCTTTCTGCTGCTTTCCCCACTCCGCTCGTCCCCATGCGAGTGGTGAGCGGGGTTGAGTGTGGGTGGGTCTTTCCGGGGAAGAAGAGGCCAAAGGGGGCGGGGCTTCGGAGCAGGGGTCAGGGCCCACAAAAGATTAATCTGTCCCTGCAGGTGCTGAGCACCCCCTATTCTTTTTCAGTGGGTGCTTAAGCCCTGGAGCACCCATGGAGTCAGCGCCTATGTTAATTCCCTGCAGATATCAAATACAGTAAATTTATTAATGCTACTAAAACTATATAAACACTTCCTTGATCCTGTCCCCCACCTCCAATACACATACGCACCAGTCACACATCACGGTAGATCTTAGTTTCATGCTTTTTCAGGATTTACATGGACCACCTCTGTTTTTGAAATCTGTGAGGCTCTTTCTGCCAACAGAAAGAAGGGAAATCCCTTCACAGATCTTTCCAGTTCAGTTGCTGAGGGGGTTGGAATTTGGTTTTGAGGGGTTTTATTTTCCTTCTGTGGAGTGGACATTGCTGGCCTCCAAGTCAGAAACTAAATAAAAATGCTGCCAGTTTAGTGGAAGAAAAATCTAATGAAGTGGCTTCTGCAGGTGGAGGAGTATTTGATGGATTACAGTCATCACAGCCAAGGTCCATGTGGCGCGTGGAGCTGCATCACACCTAATAATCTAAAGCAGGAAATCAAACATCCCTGAATCTTTCTGGCTGAGGGCCCTATGCCCCAGATGAAGTAGATTTTCCTACAGCTGCCAGGTAGCGTTCACACAATACAGCCCTCCCATAGAGCTCACACAGTCCATCAAAGAGGCAGGATGGGTGAGGTTATATCTTTTATTGACCCCAATTCTGTTGGTGAAAGAGAGAAGCTTTCAAATGTATTGAGAGCTCTTTTTTGGGTCTGGGAAAGGTGCTCTTTGGGTCTGTCTACACTGCAGTTAAACACCCGAGCTGGCCCATGCCACAGGACTTGGGATCACACAACTGTAAAACTGCAGTGTGGATGTCCGGGCTTGGGCTGGAGTCCAGGCTCTGGGATCCTGCCTGAGCCTGGATGTCTACACAGCAGTTTAATAGCCCGCCTCCGAAGGCTGAGCCACAAGTCAGCTGACATGAGCCAGCCACTGGTGTTTAATTGCAACAGCTAAACAGGGTGGAATAGATTGTTTAGCATAAGTAGTTAACACATATTGTAAGAGACCATTCAGTGTGAAGTGGACAGCTAACACCTCTGCAGTCATAGGACAAAAAGTGAGTTATGGGTTATTGTGATAAACCATAAATCCAGTGTCTTTATTAAATCCAGAAGTTTTAGTGTCTAGCAAAGTGATTTTCAGGTTTTCTTTGAGGATGAGGCCTGAGAGATCAGATGCGGAGTGATCACTTTGTGAAAAGTGTTCACACACAGGTAGCATGGCATTTTTGTCTTTTATGATGTTTTCTGTGAGAGTGAATAACTCGCCTTGTCTCTCTAATGTTGTGGGACCAACAGGGCTACAAGAACACTGCAACATTCCATTAAACTGAGTTGCACTGGAAGACATCTTGGGCTCACTACTGTTGGCCATATAACAGGGCAGTCATGAAGTTTGTGCCCCAGTGAAAAGGGTGAACACTTGTAAAAGGAGGTGAGGAGTAAAGAACGAGGGAAAAGGAGGATCCCAGATGCACCGAGACTGTCAATTCATAGTGTGTAAATTTTTCTTTGAAGAGGCAGTGGGCCTGAGTTTGCTTTCAGTTACGCTGGTGCAAATCAGGAGTGACTCCATTCATGACAATAGAGCTAAACTGTTATAAAAAACGGTATGAACAGTAGAGTGGGTGTTTTTGTTAGGATTAATTAGATGGTGGTTGCACAGCACTTTGGAAATGTAAAGCACTATGTAAGAGCAAGGAATTATGCTGATGAATAAATGAAAACTGCCAACAATCCACACTTCCCCCGACCTGGGTGCTGAGTTTTGCCGAGGATAGAAATGTGTTATGTTTTCTCTAGTGCTTTTAGACATTCAGCAGAGCTTGAGAATCGAATGTGCATGCTCCCATTCCTCAGGAATCACATTATCATTGTGGCTAGTATACTAAAAAAAAAAGAGAGAGTAGAAACTGAACAATACTTGCTTTCCTCTGAGCTGCATTGTGGTTTGTAAGCCTCTCTAGAGAGAGAGAGCTGGTGAACTCCTAAATAGCAAGAACTCCCAGAGACACTGTGGCTAGTTCAGCCAGAATTCCTCTTGTGCTGACACTACTAGCCAGGAGGAAGGGCCATGGCTCCCTCACTTCCAGGCCCTTGGCAGAGTCCAGCTATGTAAGTGCTAGTCTATGTCCTGAGGGCAAGAGCAGGAGACGGGTCACAAGCCTTCCAGAACCTTCTTCTCCCACTTTCCTAGCCCTCTATGCTTAAGTTGTGCCATGCCCCCCCATAGGAACAAAGATAGACTGAAGTGACATATTAGGCCACTGTCCCATCCCTCTGCCAGGACAGGATTGCTCCTGTATAAATAGGCTTGGCAGAATTCAATTTTGTTTTTATTTATAATTTTAATAGATAATATCAGTGTTTGCTTTTAAGCATTGTTTTACATGTTCATTGATTTCAGTTTTTGCAGTTGTGCAAAATAATGCAGGGGGTGGAGAGCAGACAATAATTATTTAGTGACAACAGACGTTGAGATTCAAAAAGTTTAAGCTTTATAACTCTTAAATCACAAGTTGTCATCATCACTTGTCAAAATATACAAAGTAAATAGCCTTAAATTAACCTCTAATAACTTCCCAAGCAGCATTTTTCTTCCTTTGCTTTACTTTGTTATCTGTACATTTAGATGATTCTGCGTGGACATATGTTTTCAGTGCTTTATGTGTACATTGAAATTGATGTTTACCCACATTTACCGATAAAAATCGAATTCTTCCAAGCCTGCTTATAAATCACAGTGGTTTGTAACCTGTTTACCTGTTGAGCCACGCAGAGAGCGATGCTTTAACCCCTCTCAGGCTGACAAAGGAATACAGAATCGTGGTCTCAGCTCAAGTATTCTTCATTTAACTTTCTCTAACCCCCCTGAACGCTACAGGTACCGTGAACCTGAGGGCTTAGCAGTTCTACAGTCTTTGGATTGGCTTTCAGGCATTCAGAATCTCCTAGGATCCATGTGAAAGCCCAGGACTAAGTATTGGCACTGGCTCCCTCCTGGCTTTCAGGCAGCCAGAGCTTTCCCTTACCCCCTGCTACCTTGGAGTCCACACTCAGTGGAGATTCTGGCACATCAGAAATGTAAACATGTCCCCAGGCTGCACTATCTGCTCTGTGGGTGCCCTTCGAGGCTAGTGGGGAGTGTGTGTGCATGCAGGGCCGGCGCTACCATTTAGGCAGCCTAGGCAATCGCCTAGGGCGCCAGAATAATTGGTGGGCACCGTTTTGCTGAAGGGGGCGGCAGGCGGCTCCAGTGGAGCTGCCGCAGTGGTGCCTGCGGAGGGTCCGCTGGTCCACGGCTCCGGTCGAGCTTCCGCAGTCGTGCCTGTGGACGGTCAGCTGCTCGCGCGGCTCCAGTGGACCTCCCGCAGGCACGACTGTGGCAGCTCCACCAGAGTCGCAGAGCAGCCGACCGTCCGCAGGCACCACTGCGGCAGCTCCATCGGAGCCACGGGACCAGCGCGCAGGGTGGTGAAATTGCCATGCGCCTAGGGCTCTCAAACCCCTAGCGCCGGTCCTGTGTGTGTGGAGGGGTTAATGTGCATTTCTCCCAGCCCCACATCTCCATGCCCACGTGCAGATCCTCAGGCCTACAGATTGCGCTCTCTGGGTCAGGGTGGGGGCAGCAAAACGAGTGAGTTCTGTACATGGAGAGTCCGCTCGGCATATGGATTTTAGGGGGGAAATAATCTGGCCCAGTATTAGAACACCCAACTTAGTAGCCTATGTGTCAGTTTTTTTATTATAGAAGCAGCCCTACACTTTGCAAGAAATTGCCTCTTAGTTGCTCAATGCCATGTCTATTTTCCTTAGCCCTGTTACTTTATACTGTACAGCCCTGTACTTCTGTATGGAACTTTGACTCAAAATATTGATCCCCTGCCTGAAGATCCTGCTTCATAGAGGCCTAGTTTGGATTCTTAACCATTGGTCAAATTCTGTGCAGCCAACATTTTCAGTCTTCTGCTAGAGAAATTCCACAGCAATAAAAGATAATCTTCACCAAGGCACAAATCAGTCTTGACGATTGAAGCCTTGTGCAGGAAAAGCATTTCTAAAGGGTTGACTTTGTCCTACTTTTTTACCCCTGTGCAAAGGAGGAAAGCAGCATCACAGTCAGACAAGCCAGCTGACAAAAAGGAAGAGGAAAGCCAAAACGTAAGTGAAACGTTCACCAGTATTGTGTGTCTATGAAGCAAAAAGGGGTCTCCCAAACTAGCCGATAAGTTGCAATCTATTAAAGGCTGGAAGCACAATACTTGCCCACTGCACACACAATAAAATGACTAGCAAATGTTCATACATTCAACCAAACCCAAGCTAAATTCAGCTGCTCCAGTGTACCTAGAAACAAGAATCCCTTCTTATTTATTCACAGACTAGATATTGCCTAAACCACATCAGTGGTTGCCTCTTTGCACTATGCTCACAGTGGTGTTTTTAAGGTTGAAGAGGTTTCCCCTCATTTATCCCTCAGGAATATTTGTGCCACCCAAAAGGAAAAGCCCTTTGTGTGGTAAATCCTATTAGCATCTCATCTCAAATCTGTTCCACACATTTTAGTTCAAGCTCGTTGCATCCCTGGGCAGCAGACATCAGCTGAACTAGCCTGTGTCATCCATCATACACGATGGCTTTGGAAAGTAGATTACTTAACCCTTCGCTAAAGCAAAAATCAGCTCACTGCAGATGACAGATTACACTTGAAGCAGGTTTTTAATGGAGAGGGGGACAGTACTTTAGCCACTGAGCTGTTGAAAAGCTTTAACGTATCTTTGTAAATGCATTCTATACCATCAAGCATCCACTTGTTTCAGTTTGGTAGCTCAAACAACATGAAATTTGGACTCATGTAGGGCCTAGTAGTTTCAGTGCGTTTTTGTTTGAACTGTTCTGTCCGTGTGCTGGATGTTTGTTGTTCTCTAAAAGATTAAATGAGGGCTTCGGTTTTGATTGCATTTTAAAGTCAACTTGGTGCTGGTGAAAGGAGCTGCATTATCAGCCAGTAGACTGAAGTCCTTTGTTTATCCACAGAACAGTTACAGCCTAGGAGAGCTTTCCCACCGATCTCCATACCTAGGGTATGTCTGCACTTCAATCAGAGGTGACTTCATCATGTATAGAAATACCTGAGCTAGCTTTGATCTAGGTAGCTCAAATGAGAATAGCAGCAAAACCATGGCAGCATGGACTAACAGTTTGAGTACATACCCAGGGTCCCAGGCAGGCTTGTACAACCCAAGCTGCTGTGGGTTCGCTGCCATTGTCATTTCAGTTAGAGAGATCAAAGCTAGCTGGTATTTCTGCCTATGCTGCAGTCACCTCTCTGATTGCAGTGTAGACATCCCCTAGAGGCAGCGTGTCTAGGAGGACAGGAGTAGTGCAGTCACCACTCCCATGCAGTCCTTTGCCTTTCTGCTGAGGCGACTGGGCCCATTGGCGCTGTCGCTATTGGCTTATGGCCTTGTAGTGTCTTTAAGGCAGAGCCCCATGCTGTGGAGGCTCACTGCCCATGCAGGAAAGTCCAGAGGCATCATGCCTCAGGCACACCTCCGCTACAGCTTCAGAGAGCATCAGCCTCAAAAACAAAGCACCACCTGCTTCCCTCTCCTCTTCGGGGCATGGCCCCAGGGCTTCCCACCCCATTTGGAGAAGCTTGCTGCAACCACAGTGCTGAGGGTGCTTGCACTCCGTGAGTATGAAGGCTGCCATTGTGTGTAACCCCTAGCTAGGTGAGCAGGGCTGCAGCTGCCTCTATGGCCATCTACTCAGCTCACATGTTTTCCTGAAGCCTGGGTTTGAATCATTTATCTAAAAATGAAAGGCACAGTTACCCAAACGCTGCTCTCCCTCAGCTGTTAAATGCTACAATCTGCTTTGCCGTTTGCTTTGCCATTAGCTCATATTCCACTCAGAGCTTTAATTTAGTCACATTTTAACAGGCCTTCCTTAGTGTGATGATTCTGGAATTCACCCACTGAAACTTTGCAATGCCTTTATTGTTGTTTTGGTACCTTCTATCAAGCCTAATGCAAAGCCAGCAGCCATTCAAACTAACTGACTGCTTTTTCATTTTAGCTGACGTGTTTAGTGCTTTGTCACAGAAAGCTCTTAAATAATATTTACAGGTCAAATACATTAGTCTGGATTCTGCTCTTTGTTACCCTTATGTAAACCCCAATGACGTCAGCCCAATTTCTAGGAAGAAATGTTTAATGTCCTAGTTAAGATAGCTAAATAAACTGAAACTGCTACTACCATCATAGTGAAGAGATTGGTCTAAATCCTGTTGTCACTTACTCCTGTGCAATCCAGCTGAAATCAGTGGAATTATATGGGGATAACAGACCAGAATCTGGGCCTGTATTTTTCCAGCAGTACAGTCAGTTTCTGAACTTGGGAATTGGTTAGCTCAAAGAATGGGCAACGGCAGCCAACACTTTTCAGTCACGAGCATGAGTCCAGCCCTACTTGGTAGGTAGGGATGGGACGTTACCGTTTGTCCTCTGTTCAGTGACCTGAGTTGGTGGACTTCAGGTGAGTTCCTAGTAGAAAAGTGTTCCCATTAAAAGAAGAAGAAAACACCATGCATCCGAATGTTCCCCCTTGCCAGTTTTAGTGGAGCGACCAGAATTTAAATGGATTTGGAAGTGACCTACCATCTCACCTTTTGAGGTGGTCCCCTCACATCAGGGTTGAGGCACATGGGCAAGAAGCTTGCACTGACATTGCCTGTACTGTGGATAAACAGAGAGCACAGTCCATCACATCCATAAATGACTGTTCACTTGAAAAACGTTGAGTCGAAATTGAGGAAATATCTTATTTTTCGTTTCTAGGAAGATGCTAGCACCTCGCCTTCACCAGTCACACGAGGCCCTAGCCAGCAGCAGAATTCTTCAGGTATTAAATCTAATTATTAGCACTCTTCATCTTCTCCTTAATCCGGTGAAACATTTTACCATTGGAATCTGGGTTCATTGTCTTAGCTCTGAGTAAGGGGGATTTACTAACAGAATGTCTACAAATAGTTTTTGTTTTAAAATCTCTCTTGAGCAATAAAGGGTGAATGTTAATTTTCTTCTCTGATCAGCATAATGACAGAACAGTGAATCTACTTGTTTGGACCCAGATTCTCTCTCACATTGAAATCAATGAGAGTTAGGCCCCTAAATACATTTGGGGATACGGACCTTGGTTCCTAATGGTCAAATCTCCCGTTGGCTTGTATCTACATACGCTTCTGTTATGGGAGTTAAGGGGAGCTGCACTGATTTATACCAGCTGATGATCTGGCCCTTAATGCAATTGCTAATCACAGTGGGCCTGATCCCACAAGGTGCCATGCCAAACAAAGGAAGTTAGAGAGGCTCAGCATCTAACAGAATTGGGCCCTTAACATGGTTTTCAGTGATGAAGTTGAGAACCAGAGATTAAATAACAGATCATCTACAAGTCACACAGACACAACCTGGTGACGGTCCTGGGCCTTGTAAGCCTTACAAGGAAACCCTTCCAATAAAATGAGCACTTAGGGCTTATCTACATTTAAAACATAGCAGCGGCAGCTCTGCTGCTGTAGCACTTCCGTGACAATGCTTCCTACGCCAACAGGAGGACTTCTCCCGTCCACATAGTTACTCCACCTCCCTGGGAGGCAGTAGCTAGGTTGACAGGAGAATTCTCCCATCAACATAGTGCTGTCTAGACTGGGGTTAGATCGGTTTAACTGTGTTGCTCAGGGATGTGAATTTTCCACACACGCTTTGGGCAACATAGTTATAGTGATCTAATTTCCTAGTGTAGACCAGGCCTTAGTCAGTCCTTTGGGACTCTCAGACCAGCATCACTTTTGAACATAGAAGGCATTGTTTGCTTGCTTGTTGTTGTGACAATGAGGAAGGATCAGATTGAAAGGGTGCATACGGATGAGCTGTAGGATTTTAGGGCTTTCTAAGCTCTTGAACTGAGTAATACTCTTAAGAATTGTATTTCGGAGGGCTCGTGTTCCTGCAAATCCTTACACGCACAAGTTGTATCTCATTGACTTCAGTGGGGCTGCTCACATATGGTCTACGTGAATCAGAAAGATTGGGCTCATAGTAAGGTACTTCACGAAAGAAGGTTATATACTCCTCCTAGATATGCCAAGGCAGGAAAAATTGGGTATTTTTGGCTGAGTGTTTTGTAAAAATATACAGTGGGTTTGGCATTTTGTAACTTGAACCATATGAAATCCTCCATGGTGATTTGCATCGCTGTAATGCTGCCATCCCTTCGGAGATATCCAAATACATTACAATTCTGTTGTCCCATTGACATTTGAACTAAACATTATAAAATGTAAATAGCATTTTTATTCATATTAGACACACACAGCAGAATCTACTTAATTGGGTTTATCAGAGGGATTCTCTACCTTTTTTTTTGTTCTATAGATCACTTTGTAAACATGAGAGCCTCTTGTAGACCCAGCTCCCTTGTACCCTCATGCTTCATACTGCAGACCACCAGCGAGGGTCCAGAGACCACTAGTGGCCCATGGTCCCCAGCTGGAGATCTGCATGTCTGTCGTTTTGATTAAACAGTTGTCGCAATTAAGAGAAGAGGCCCTTTTAAATGTAAACAAAAGTCTAGAAAAACTAAATGAAAATATTGTAATTGAATTAAAATTATACTCATAGTATTTATTCCATATTTCTTCTTTTACTATTTGAGTGATTTTTGTATTAAAAAAGCAAAACTCGGAACTCCACATCTTTTTAGTATGAGGTTAAACATCACTTAACTGGTTGGCACTAGCTTAAGGGGATTGAATTTCATTGCCCCTCCTCTGCATAGATTTTTACTAATACTTTCCCAGTCAAAAGCAGCAGTCATTAATATTCTTTATTGCTAGCCTATCTGCTCCCGTGGATACATCTCTGTAAAGCATCTATCCCAGCTGAATAAATAAATATATAAGAAAAACAGTTTCATGTTTTTACTGTGCAAGGGGGAAAAAAACAGAACTAATAGTAATTCTTCATTCTTACTTTATAGACCCTGGGAAGAAGCCATGGGAAAGAAGCAATTCTGTTGAAAAGCCTGTATCTTCATTACTCTCTAGGTGAGCTGCACAGGTTACTCTCTAGAATAGTGGCACAGTCTTGACTATAAGCATGCTATCTACATAACATGTGCTCAATTCATGTCTTATTTCATTCCATTGCCATAGAAATCCATCAGTGAAGAGTCTTGAAGCTAAGAGCCCCACACAATCCCAACTATCTTCTAGGTACTGAAAAATGATCTGGCTTCTTAACTGTCTCAGCTTGTCCTTTGGGAAATCATGTCATTGTTGAGGCAGCAACTAATATTCATTTGTCCTTGTTGTGACTGTCCTCAGCCTGTTGTGATTTGCTCTTGTCTGCTGCTTCACTAACTCTGAGCCAGAGGCTGGTCTCAATTGGGCGGAGTGGTTGTTAATTTGCCATGCCTGATATCAAAGAAAGTTTGGCTCAGGGAGTTGAGTGGTAGGGCCATGAACTGCCATATGATTTCTATCCCTGGGCCCTCATTCAAGTAAGCATTTGCTTAAGTATCGCTAAAGTCAATGGGACTTAATAACATGCTTCAAATTAAGTGATGCTATTGTGCTTTCCTAAATTGGGGTCCTGTCTCTTGTTTCTGGGGTGAATGGGGAGCATTCTGTGCCACAGGGAAGACAAGGCCCTGCCTGGTGGGTCTCGTTGTCACCTAACAGCCAGAAGAACCCTCCTCAACAGATCTTGCAGGGTGATCTTCGTAACAGGAGACACTTTCATTGCCCAGCATCTGAGAACACTCAAAAGCAGAATCCATCTGGGGGTTTGCACCCAGGAGAGGAAAAATTATTTTTGCATGCAGTAAGGAACATGTGCAGCGAGGAGTGGGGAAGAGGAAATGAAGCTGACTGCAGCATAGGAGCCATCAGAGAGGGCACCCAGGAAAGAGGAGACAGGAACGGTCTGGTTTTGTAGGTGGGAAAGTCAAAGGGAGGAGTCCAACAAAACTCGTCCGTCCAAATGGCTAAATTGCAGGCATAATACATTAATCCCAAGTAATGAAAGGTTAAAGTGTGACATTGGAAAGCTAGAAAGAGGCTTCCTTCCAGTCCTTGGCCAGTACCACAATGCGGCTATCGTATAGAGCTCTGAGTGTTGTTGGGATAAGTTAGGGGTTGGCGGTGGGACATAGGTGCTTTAAATTATTCATTTCAGTAACAAACACTTTCCCTTATTTGGCTGTTATTTTGTGCAATAGTGTTGCTAACACATAGAAAAATAAGTGGGTGATGGCAGATGTCTGTGGGTACTGTGTGAAAGACCAGGGTCAAATCCTGCCCCACATTTCATTGACTTCAGTGGGGTTGCACAGGTGTAACTAAAGGCAAAATTTGGCTTTCTGGGTCTATCCCAGATCCACCATACAATGTCAGCCATTAAAGATGTACCACTTTTCATTAAATACAGATGATCATAGTATTCCCTGTCCTTGCAAGTGCTGAGCTGAAGCTAGTTACCAAGTGCTCACGCGGTGACTGCTGTAAGACCACTGCTGTTTGGAGGATGTTCAGTGGAAAGTGAATTCACATTCTATTCTAGTTCTAGCACGGGAAACTTCTCTGCTTGTTCTCTCACTCAGACACTTCGTGGGTGGGATTTTCAAAAGCACTCCCTGTTGGCCCAGGTCTGCTCCAGCAGAGTCAGTGGGCATTTGACCACAACCAGAGTTAGACCACGACTGAGTCCCTTCAGAAAACCCCATTCATAATCTTGCTTATAGCTCATTTGAGCAGCGTAAGGATCAGAATTTAGGAAACACGAAGGACTTGGTTGTGCAGCTCTTTCTTGGGCTAAAGGCCCACTGGAATCAATGCAAGACTTGCCTAAGAAAGAACTTGCACATAAAGATAGCAGAGCCAAAGCTGAAATGTTCTCATTAGGCATAGGCCACTTGATCTTTTCTAAAACACTTCATAAAGAGTCACCAATTTCAAAACAGGGTTCATAACCTCTACTGGCTATTTTAACAAAGCAAGCCTCTCTAACTCTAACAAAGTCAGCACTCTCAATAACGTCCACTGTGGTGCCCTGGCAACAGGGCCGCTGAGGGGGGGGGGGGGTAGCAAGAGGGGCAATTTGCCCCGGGCTCCGCAGGGGGCCCCCATGAGAGTTTTTTGGGGCCCCTGGAGCGGGGTCCTTCACTCGCTCGGGGGCCCCAGAAAACTCTTGCGGGGCCGGGCCCCGGAGCTTCTTCCACTCCTGTCTTCGCTGGCAGGGGAGTCCTTCCGCTCTGGGGTGGAAGGACCCCCCGCCATCGCATTACCGCCGAAGCGGGACCTGCTGCCGAAGTGCAACCCGGTCTTCGGTGGTAATTCGGTGGCAGGGGGCCCTTCCGTTCAGGGACCCGCCGCCGAAGTGCCCTGAAGACCCACGGCGGGGGCCCCCCGCCACCGAATTGCCGCCGAAGAGCGGGCTGCACTTCGGCAGCGGGTCCCGCTTCGGCGGTAATTTGCAGGCGGGGGGCCCCCCGCCGCGGGTCTTCGGGGCACTTAAGCGGCGGGTCCCAGAACGGAAGGGCCCTCATCCGCCGAACCGGGACCGGCTCTAGACATTTCACCGCACAGGGGGCGCCCTGCCGCTTGCCGGTCCCACTGCTCCGGTGGACCTCCCGCAGGCATGGCTGCGGAGGATCCGCTGATCCCGCTGCTCCGGTGGACCTCCTGCAAGCGTGCCTGCGGATGCTCCACCAGAGCCGTGGGACCAGCGGACCCTCCGCAGGCACGGGCCCCCAGGCCCCCGGAATCCTCTGGGCAGCCCTGCTTGGCAATAGAAAAGAGACAGGACTCAGGTATAGTTACACAAACTGAAGTCTTTGGGACACTGGGTCAAGAAACACAGCTTGTGCTGCACAGCCTTACCACTCAGCTTGCTTAAGGCAGGACTTAGCAATGGGATGGATTGCTGACTACATTCCCTAACACGGTTAGATTAAGCAAACATCTCTTCTTTGGTTTTACCATTATTTTAGCAGCTGACTAAGTCCTGAGCAGTCAAGGCAGTGTTTATTTTATAGGAAATGCAGGTGTGGAGGAGAGAATTAATTTTCAAATGTTTGAGTCAGACATTGATCTTGCAAACTTTCAGCACTGCTACACTAACTAAACAGTGTTGTAGCCATGTTGGTCCCAGGCTGTTAGAGAGAGAAGGTGGGTGAGGTAATATCTTTCATTGGACCAACTTCTGTTGGTGAGGGGGCAAGCTTTTGAGCTACACGGAGTTCTTCTTCACATCTGGGCACTGAGAATGTTTGAGACCTGAAGAACAGGCTCTGTGTAAGCTCAAAAAGGCTGTCTCTTTCACCTACAGAAGTTGGTCCAATAAAAGATATTGCCTCATCCGCCTTGTCACTGTAAATAATTAACAGCCATGAAGACTGCACCCTAAGGTAGCCACAGAACTATCTAGAACTTAATATCATTGATCAGAACTCTTTGGATAAAGTGCTACATTTTAATTCACTCCTCAGCCTCTCCACTGCATTTTAAGATTAGAAAACAAGCTCTTTTGCTGGATGGTAGTGACCAGCTGCAGTCTGCTATCGCAATATAGTGCTGCTTGCTTCCCAAGATACGCTGACTGCAAAATACTCATGAATGCCACAAGAGGGAGTAATGGAACTTTAAAAAAGTTAACCTACTCAAAAGCTGTGTTGGGATTTCACCTAGGTCGGGGGTTCTCAACCTTTTTCTTTCTGAGATCCCTACCCCATCCCACAACATGCTATAAAAACTCCAGAGCCTAGTGGCAGGAGGGGTTTTAGGGCTCTGGACTTCAGGCCCCATGTGGGGGTGGGGAGGCTGGGGCTTCAGCTGTGGGGTTGGGGGGGTTCAGGGCTCCAGGCTTGGGGTTCTGCCCTGTGTGGGCACCGGGGCTCAGGGCTTTAGACTGTGGGAAGCGCCGGGGCTCTCACAACTTCGGCCCCACAGCTCCAGTTCTGGATTCAGCCTCATGGCTCTGCTCCCAGCTTCAGCCCCGTGAGTGATGCTGGGACTCAGGGCTTTAGCCCTGGGGGAAGGAGCGGGGGCTACCAGTGGCTCTACCACTGGTGACTCCACTCCCGGTTTCAGCCCCAAAGGAGACACCGAGGCTCGGGTCTTCAGCCCCACAGCTCAGTTCCCGGCTTCAGCCCAACTGGAGCTGGGGATACCCAGCTTCACCCCCATGACTTCACTCCCGGCTTCAGACCCCCAGGGGGCACTGGGGCTCGGGGCCCTCTGTGGTTCTGTTCCTGGTTTCAGCCCCACACTTCAGCAGCAGGGCCCCCAGCTCCCTGAAACCAGCTTGAGCCCCTCCCCAGGGGGCTGCGGACCCCTGGTTGTGAACTGCTGGTTTAGGTGTTGTGCAACCAGTGACTATTAACATGCTTTAATCGTAATGACAGTAGCAAACACCACATGGCTGAGTAAACATTGCAGAGAATTAATTTGCTCTTTTATCCTTTGTTTCTGTTTCTCAAGGATGAAGCCTGTGAGCAGCAGCAATGATGTGGCTATGGATGCCTTAGATTTTGATCGAATGAAACAAGTGAGTGGGTGTTTGAGCGTAGGGAATTTGATATGTCTTTCCCCTTTGTGTTTGTCATACATGAAGGGCAACTGTTCAGGCTAAATGAAAATAGAAACATCACTTTTTGCCTTTCTGTTTGCCCAAACTTACAAACTCCTAGTATGGAGGAGATCAGAGTAGATCATAGTGGTTCCTTGAAGCTCAGAGGGAGCCAGTCCCACTGTTATTGGATCAAAATGCTTATGCAGCAATGCCACCCTCCTCTTCCCTTTTACATCAGCAGGTACAGAACTCAAGCCCTTTGGTAGTCAGAACACAGGTCCAGAACACAGAATCACTGGACCTAAGGAGTAAAGTTATTTAGCTGGCAGAAGTAGTGGGCTTTTATCATCTACATGGGCCAGCCCGTAATGGAGAACATGGAATTCTGAACACACATCTATTTTTTTGTCTCATCAGGAAATATTGGAGGAAGTTGTAAGAGAGTTACACAAAGTGAAAGAAGAGATAATTGATGGTAAGAAATAGGAAAATAATTGATTTTGATAAGTTTGATCCTGAGAGATTTCACTCAGATTCAACACATAATAAAATAAAAGCTGCATAGAGTAGTTTTACAACTACTATCCAAGAAGGTCTTTGTTAAATATGTATTAGTTATATGTAGATATGAAATAGATTTGACAAGTATGGATGTGACTATTGCTCAGAAGCTGGAGTGGAACCACAAGAGACAGCAGTATCTACCCATACTGAGTTTTGATCACTCAGTTGCATTTTTACATGCCTTGTTTGTGTGTGCTGTTTTGAAGCTTGAACACAAGGCATTCAGTCTGAATCTTTTCAGCAGTTTTGCTTTGCCTTTTGGGGATGGCATAGCTTTTACCTGGCTTCCTGATTTCAAAGTCAACTGTGTATGTACATCAAAGCTTCATATAAGGGATTTTTACCAGCAATACAAAGATTGCACTCCTTTCATGCATATCTAACTGAGATGCTTAAAGCTCAGCCAGCACATGTTTAAATGCAGACTGGAAAGAAGGAAGTTCTGCTGTCCTTGGTTTTTCAGTTACTCTGCTATGCTATGAATTCTCACCTGTGGTAAATACAATAGGGTTTTAAATCTCACATAGAACAAAACTGAGTTTCTCCACGTGTGTGGCTTTGTTCATTCAGTAAGTTTTGCCCTACCTTAAACAAACTGACTAGATTCCGATACTGGCTGCTGTTCTAGCAGAGAAAACACCCATAACCTAGTACTGTTCCAAGACCAAAGGATATTGTTTATACAGCAATAAAAACACTCCATTACAGAATTGCTGGGGTCATTGAACTTGTTACTAAGGCATCTGAAAAGAAGCAAAAATAAATCTTGATTTAGTATTTACAACTCCATCCCCTAATTTCCTGTATGACAATTTATTAATTATAGGTGGTACCATATCAGAGCATTGGTGTATCAGGGTGATGGTTCTGAGAATTCCCCACAATGCATCCAGCAAATTATGTAATAGCATACACTGGGGCCAAACCCCCCTTCCCCACAGCTGCAGTGATTGTAATCTAAATCTCAGAAGATTTGTTTGTCTCATAAGCTTGGTTTTTTAAACATATAGCAAAATACAGTTTTCTAGAATGATTATGAAACTACATAAAAAGAATACAAATTTCTATAGACTGCGATTGTCAATAGGAAGTGTCAGACTTTTCCATGCACATCAGCACTAGCATAGAATGAACTGTGTGTTCCATTTGTTGGGTGGAGGAAAGAGAGTCAGAATTCTTTGGCTCTGATCCCACCTGGCTGTATGACCTACGCTGTAATACTTGACCTGTACATATGTACACACAAGGGCAGTGTGAGGCTTAACTTATAAAGCACTAAACAGTATTATAGAAATGTGAACCTTATTTTTGTGTGTGTATTAATATAATGTATTGTTAAAAGACATTGGAAAAAATTGATACTATTTGACTCACATTTGCAGTTCGGGGCAACATACTGGTGGTGTAAGGCAGCCTAATTGTGGTGCCATTGAAATCAGTGGGAGGTTTGCCTTTGATTTCAATGGATGCGGAAGCAGACACAAGGAGTGCAATTTGGGAGGCCCCCGGGGCAAATTTTAACAGGAAAAGCAACAATTAGGTGTGTGTCAGAAGGTACAAAAGAGAACAGCCCTTTCACCCCTCCAACCTTCCATACGCAAGTTTCTTACTGCGTCCTCTTGTTTTTCCCCAGCTGCAATCCCACCCTTTTGCCCCCTTTGCTATGCAAGTTACTCACATCCTCTTACCAGTGTATAACTTACACTACCTCTGCCTTTGGCTCTGAGTATTTACCGCCACTGGGAGTAGTTGTCTGAATTAACGTTTTGGTTTGGTTTTCCAGCCATAAGGCAGGAGTTGAGTAGAATCAGTACAACATAATGACTGCACAGCTTCTGCGAGGTACTAAGGATGCTGGGAAGATTGGACCATTTCTAAGTGTACCAAGGTCATGCAAGATGGTGAAAGAGGACACCTGCACTGTCTTTGTTCTTAAACCCTTTTTATTAGCAGACTGAGCACACTTTGAAGCTTGCTGCTGCCTTGGATTTGCTTCATTTTAAAAAGTCTTAATCTAAAGAAAATATTAAATTTTAAATTTCTGGATTTTTTAGATTTCATTTGACACGGCACATCAGATTTGTCAGCCTTTTTTGTATTTTGTATTTGCTTATTTAAATGTATTATGTTTCTTTTTAGTAGTAGGTAAGAAAACATGTGAACCATTTGCTTTTAATAGATGACTTCAAAGTAATTTTACTGGTAGTCTGCAATGTAAATGAAGATCCTTTGCCAACAGAAATGTATTGTGGCATCACCAGAAGAAACAGAGACGTTAATTGTCAGCCAACAAGGTCTTTGACTCAGAGTTATCACAATATTAAAACGGTACGTCAGTGCACAAAGGTATCTGTGTTCATATTGGTAATAAACTGTTTATTGTCCATATGGCCCTGCTTTTAGTTTTGTTCATTAGTTGCTCTAGCTTTGCACTTTAATTTCACTGTGTTGCTGTGGTGTGTTTTCTTGCTGGTTTTGGAGGCTCTGCTGAGAACACAAGAGCAGGGCTGCCTGCATGTTGTGAAATCTCATGTAACATTCATTTTTAATAAAACAAGCAGGAGAGGCCTGTCAATGTAGCATTAACCTGCACATCAGAATCTGGCCAAGCAGGCAACTCACTACCTACTCCCCTTTCCCTGACCACTCATAGCAGTGCAATGCCAGCTGTGCAGCAGCTCCAGGTGGGGAACAGCTGACTGCTAGCCCCATCTTCCTGCAGCAGTTGAGGCACAGGGTCTTACCTCTGCCCGCCGTCTATGTTGACCAGGGCCAGACTGCAAACAGGCTACTAGAATCTGGAAATACTGCATCCTAGAGTCTGTCACAGCCCTGCAAGCTCATATTGTCATCAGTAGCATTTACTGACCCGTAGTTGGTCCCAGTGTCCCACTGCTCCACTCAGACCATCACCACTAACCCCTCCACTCTCTCATTCATTCCCTTCCTGCCTCCCACAAAAAATCCCAACCCCATTCCCTGACTTTTAATTTGTAAAGGGGTTTTTGTTCTGTTTTTAAGAAGGCTGCAGCCTACTCAAAGCAAGGGTGAGTGACAGAGTTAACAACTGCAGCCCCGCCAGCCATGCTGGTGCAGCTTTACTGATGTTCTAAAAATTTCCCATGGTTGCTCACAAGCAAAGCCTAGGGGCTGCCTTTAGACAACATTTCAATTGAAATTGGGTATTTCAACCTCTGTGTTGTCACACTGCAGTCCTGGAGGCAACGTTGGTACCCAGTACTTGATCTTTATTTTCTGTAGTCCAGCAGTGCCTGACCACTCAGCTCTTACTACTTGTGCAATAAGTAGGGGCCATTCTTTCAGCCAAGTATAGGCTTGAGAATTTCTGCTAACTTAGGTCTGTTTAAGATTTACAAGAGCAGAATCCTTGTTCTATCCTCCTGCCCGTGATCATTTTGAATGGCATGAGAAAAATCAAACAGTTTGAGCTCACGTCTTATTTAAAACTATTTTCTGCCCACAACTGCTACTGAAGCAGTAGCTCCTGCAGTCAGCTTTTTAAAAGCCCAGATCTCTTGAACTGTGTGAACTTCTTATTTCTTGAGTGAAGTCAAATCTGTTGGTCCCCAAGCTGAAGAACATGTAGTATTTTATTTAGTCTTCTGGCCTCTCTTTGAGCAGTGCTAAATTAACAGAAAAAGCAACATAGAGGCAAGTAATGAGGTAGTAGCTGGTACAACAGAGGAAGGATGGTTTGATTAATAGTAAACAAAGACGGCCAAGAAATTAGGAGAGGGTAAGGGTGCCTTGTAATGTTAGAAGTTTACTTAATAGCAATCCAGTTTATTAATCTTCCACAAGTCTCTCAGGCAGGGTTAAGAAATCTGCCAGGCTAGTTTATACTGTAAATTGAAAGCAGCAAGACACAGTGAAGCAGAATGGAGGGAGGGATATATTTAGAAATAGCAGAAGTTTAGACATTTATGTACAGTTTGTTTTTCTGTACAAATGAAATGATTCACAGAAGTTTTATAGTAAGGTAACATTGTAGAAGAGTGTTACGTCTTGAGCTAGTCTGTTAAGTGAAATTAAAACAGTTCAGCACATAGTGCAGTTGTCCTATAAGATGTTAAATGTTAATTGACGGTAGTAGAAACCCTGTTTCTCAGCTTGCACATCCAAGAGAATAGAAGCTTATGGCTTTTCCCTGAGTGCATTAGCTCCAGAAAGGCTGTGGTTGATCTCCTCTTGGAATGTGGTTCTGTGTTCAGGCATAATGGCACCATTCTTATTCAACAGATGCATATGTACTATATGTATTGAATCATACTTAACAAACATTACAGGCAGGAGGTTGGCCCTGCAGAGCTAATGCCAGAGAAAGTTGAATGAGCTAGGTTTTATTCTGACTCACATGTTAAGCAGCATCAGGACTGATGTCTCAAGGGGAGTGTGCTTGGCAAACTGAAAAGAAATCTCTCCACTACATTGATTAAGTTGATTCCTATGAGAATAAGAAATGAAGTTCCATCGTCATTTGTACAGTCACAGTTCAGAGCACAAATTCTCTGGATATGACAAACCATACCATTGTGTTGCTCATGGTAATAAGATTCCAAGGGGTTTTCCACCTACTGCATTTTGGGTCAATCCCTGCCTTCCTAAACCCATATAATGTAGCAGCAATACTGCAGCAGCTGTTGACCCAGCTGTTATCTGCTCAGAAACCACGATGTAGCTCAGAGATGACTGTACTTGAAGTAGCATGTATAAGACAGCCCTAGCCCTCATCCATCCAAGGAAGCAAGGGGTTGAGTTTGCTCTTGAATCCATGCTGCCTCCTGCTTGCATTGACCTGTTAAGGCAAGCCAATCACCTGTTGAAGTGTGTGTCTCCATTCCTCCAAAGATTAGAAGCATTCTGCACCACAGAACAGGTCTAAACTGAATCTCATGCCACACATGCATGGTCCTGATGAAAAGGGGGAGGGGCGAAATGTTTAATGTGGATTTAAAATGTAACAGTTTCACCCAGATACAAAGGATGGTGCATCTATATAGCCTCTGCTATAAACATACATGTGATATCCTGCCAAAGAGCAATGTTACATAAGCAAAAATCCTTTTAATAAAATTTACAGTATTCTAAAAGACAGTGCCTGTGGTTTTTGCTTCAATATTTCATCACCTTTGGTACTACAGAAAAGGTAAGTGCATAGAAATATTACTTCAGATCATTTTTAGCTCTGAAAACTCAAGTTCACAAAGAATGGATTTTTTTTTTACATTATTAATGACGATGCTAAAGCAAATCTATTGGTTTTCTGTTGCTAGTTTGCATATTCTCTTAATCCGTGAGTAAGGACCAATGGTGTCATCAAAAACAAAATCCCAGAGAACTCGACACCAAGACTGGTGCTGAGGAAGGTTGTCATAATATTCTGCTGCTATCTTCTTCACCTGAAAAGAACAAGAGACCATTTAACCAGCATTGCATTGTCAGAGGTTCTTCTGGATCTAGCTTAGATTGTGTCTTACCCAATTTAACTTTTTAAGATCCACACCATTAAGTCTTTCAGTGAAAAGCATCCCATGTCACAATCTGCTCTATAACTATGAATGATGTAGCATTTTTGACAACTAGTTCTCATGGACAGAAATGAACTAGAGTTCCACATTTTCCTCTGAGTATTTTTGCTCACAGTGTTTAGTAGTGCACTTTGTATGACTGAAATACACCAGCTACAGCCTTGCTTGCACAGGAAATAAAAAATATTACAGAAACCAAAGTCTTTTTAGCTGTATCATCTAAATTCTGTTCCATTTTGTTTCCCTATTTAATAGTTGCTGTTAACTTAGTCTCAAACTAATCTGGCATCCCGTTAAATTTTCCTGTAGACACAGGCCTGAAGGAATTCAGGGATGTTCTGGTTCTAGAACTTCCGTTTAAAAAAAAACCCAATTCTGATCTGTATCTAGAGCCAGTTGGAAACTTCATAATGGGCTTCTATCTCCAATGGACTGAACCAAACCCTTTGGTCCCAACATGCCTTCAGAATTTGAAAATATGGGTCTGAATCTGATCTTTGTATTTTAGTTCCACGGGACTAGAATTCAGCAGTGTTTTGAGGCTGGAAGGGAGACATGAATTAGTCCGATTCATCATGAGAACAAGGCCTTGTTATGAGCTATCAGGACTCCACCACAGCATAATTCATGCATTTTGTGACACCCACTTTTATTCCTGAACCCTTAAACATGTTCAGGTGTCATAATTCAGTGAGAGATCAAACCAGTTCAGAAGACACTAAGTGCTGCTTGACCACAGTTCTGTTTCTCCCTATGCGCCTTTACTAGTTGGTATTTTAGCAGCACATCTGATCTCAGACTGACAGAAATTCACCTTGCCTGCTCTCGCTATTGCTGTAGGTACGTGCACTCTTCCCATATAGCTGAGTTTTCATTTGGGGGTTGTAAACATTAAAATGGTTTTAAAAACTTGCTCAGAGTTAAAGATTTTTAGTGAGACAAGAAGACATCTGAAGTCTAGCTTTGGCAGGGAGTTGGTTTTGCAGGTGGTAAGGACAGCATGAAAAGGAAGAGATTTCAAGAACTCATGGAAGGGGGAGGCTAAAGAAACTTTAGCACTAGCAATATAGTGGTGATACGGGTGCTCTTACTGATAAACAGCTGAGCACTCTGCTGCTGCACGTACTTGAGCGTAGCAACAAGAGAATCAGTGGCACCGCTGTACATTTCCACAAACCTGCCAAGATTATTCTTACCTAGGCAGATTTTTTTTTTTTTATTGAACTCAGCCCTTTAGACAAACAAAAGCCATAGTGTCCCAGGCAAAGTAGCAGAGCTGAAACCAGGTTTCCTTCCAGAACATTATTTACCCAGTATTTAAAAGCCAGCAAGGTTGTTGAATGCAATAAAAATTCCCCCATTTAAACTTGGACTTTTATGAGCCATTCTTCCCATGAAGCCATTTATATGCAGCTTTTGACCTTCAATGAAAGAGTTTAAGAAATTTAGATAAAGTGTAAACCAGTATTAGTTACACTGTAAATTCATTTACCTGTTTTTATAGTTCTCCTTTGGCATGAATTGTGTAATACATCCCCCAACACACAAGAAAAAAAGTAGTAACTATGTTAATAAGGGCTTGAATAAACAGCTATATAAATGCAAGGGCTAAAAGCAATCCACAAGCCTTACAACCAATACATACACCTCCCATGAGATGGTGTCCTGGAACAATACCTTAGGGTTAAGAGCCAGTTCTGATTATCACATTCTGCTGTCTCGTAAAATGGCATTGTTTCCATTAGAAAAGATTCTTCACAACCTATTTTAAAGCTATTGTGAAGGGCTGATTATATGCAGTATAAGAACAGTGCCTAAATTTCACCCTAGAGCAGGTGACCGTGACCCATATGTAGTATTTATGTATCAGATCAGGAAAGAGGATGATTGTATGGGTAAGGTACTGGCCTAGGACTCTGTGGCAGAACCAGGGGCTAAATCCAGCTCTCCAAACTCCCTGCATGACCTTGATGCACAGAGGGCATATGAGTTGAGATTAATCCCCCCCTTCCATAACAAAGGGATAATCCTTCCTTTCCCTCACCCTTTGCTTGGCCATTTAAATTGTAAGCTCCTTGGAGCAAGCCTTATCATTATATGTTTATGCAGTGTCTACTAAATGGGGCTCAAGGCTCTAGATGCTACTGCAATACAAATTAATAGTTACATTAGCAAAGCACACTAGGCTCTTTGGGGAAGTGTGAAATCCACTAAGACTATTAGATCATCTCCCTCTCCCCTGAAATACAGCCACCACTGGAATGGTAAAGCAACTGCATATGATGGTTTGTGAAACTAGTGAGAGAATTTTAGGTAAACTGATTTAGCCAGGATAGCACAGTAACACCCTTATAACACCCTTACTCTTGCAATAGTATCATGGGGTTTTTAAATGGCCCTGGATAATCAGGAACTTGTTTTTAATGTCCCATCTGAGTCTACAGCTCTGACAGCACATTTCTCTTCACCATGCCTCCTTTACCTTAATGCTAAGGCAGTGGTTCCATAAGACTGAGGGCTTGTCTACATCAGAAAGTTGCAGCGCTGGTGAGGGAGTTACAGCGCTGCAACTTTGAGAGTGTCCACATCTGCAGGGCATCACCAGCGCTGCAACTCCCTGTTTGCAGCGCTGGCCGTACTCCCGTTTTGTCTCGGGTGTAGAGGATCCAGCGCTGGTGATCCAGCGCTGGTAATGCAATGTAGACACTCACCAGCGCTTTTCTTGACCTCCGTGGAAGGAGGAAGCCTCTGGTAATCAAGCTGGTTTCCTTTCCCGGTTTGCTCTCTCGGTCCCGGAGCCAGCCAGCAAACCGCAGGGAAGGAGACCTGCTTGCTCGGGGTTCCGGGACCGATAGAGCAAACCGGGAACGCCGCGGTTTGCTCTCTCGGTCCCGGAGCCAGCCAGCAAACCGCGGGGAAGGAGACCTGCTTGCTCGGGGTTCCGGGACCGAGAGAGCAAACCGGGAACGCCGCGGTTTGCTCTCTCGGTCCCGGAGCCAGCCAGCAAACCGCGGGGAAGGAGACCTGCTTGCTCGGGGTTCCGGGACCGAGAGAGCAAACCGGGAAAGGAAACCAGCTTCGCCGCGGTTTGCTCTCTCGGTCCCGGAACCCCGAGCAAGCAGGTCTCCTTCCCCGCGGTTTGCTGGCTGGCTCCGGGACCGAGAGAGCAAACCGCGGCATTCCCGGTTTGCTCTCTCGGTCCCGGAACCCCGAGCAAGCAGGTCTCCTTCCCTGCGGTTTGCTGGCTGGCTCCGGGACCGAGAGAGCAAACCGCGGCGTTCCCGGTTTGCTCTCTCGGTCCCGGAACCCCGAGCAAGCAGGTCTCCTTCCCTGCGGTTTGCTGGCTGGCTCCGGGACCGAGAGAGCAAACCGCGGCGAAGCTGGTTTCCTTTCCCGGTTTGCTCTCTCGGTCCCGGAACCCCCCTTGAAGCCGCCCAACAGCGCTGCAGTGTGGCCACATCTAACACCACTTGCAGCGCTGGTTGCTGTAAGTGTGGCCACTCTGCAGCGCTGGCCCTATACAGCTGTACTAATACAGCTGTAACAACCAGCGCTGCAAAATTTTAGATGTAGACATGGCCTGACTGCTGTCTATTGAGCATCGCTGCCACATCCTACAGCACTGGGATTTTCTCTGCCTGCCATGGAGGTATGGGCACAGGTTGTTTAATTATTCAACAGGCATCAAGCTCCTCATATTGTTCTCCAATCCCATGATTAAGCATCCTGCTGTAGTGACAAACTCCTGCTCATGTTTTGAAAGGAGCTGAACAGATCTGGCTTTAAGGTCAGTTTAAATCGCAGCTCTCAGGCTCTCTACATTACACAAATTGTGTGCCCAGAATTGTATGGTTCCCCTAATATGCTCATAACATCTCATGTAAGAGTGCCCTATAGTTTATAAGCACATCAAATCCGGTTTCAGTTAAATATGCTGCTAGCAATATTAGAGTCCACTTTAAACTGTTTCAGCCTAAATCATCGTATCAGTAACGCTTCAGAAAGTTTCCCCAATATTATCCCACTGTGCATGGGGAACGAGGCTTTATAGTTCCCAGAATCCACTGTTTCTAAGAGCAGACCCAGGCTCTGCAGGATTGGTATGCAGGGGACACACTAAAATGATTTGGAGCAGCCCCACTGCAGTTGTGGAGCAAAATGGCAACATGACCGGCAGGTCTAGCATGGATCCAGGTTGTGCATAAAGCAGTTCCAGTTCAATAAGGAATGGTAGTGCCATAACCAACCCCAGGGCCCGAGCAGCAGCAGCAGCATCAATAGAGCTCTGGGGCTGGTACCACTAGAAAGCGAGAATGAAGTATTGAGCTTCGGAAACCTTACCTTAAAAATGTATCTGTTTGAACAGCAGCAGTAGATTTAATGAATTATCTACAAGTGAAGTTCATGATATCTGTGTACCTAGACACTCAACTTCCCTGCTTTTTATTCAGCACTTAAAGATTGCAAATATACATGTCCTAAACATTGATTCGCTAGTGGCTGGAAGACACCAGCATTTTGAGGGTTAAGTTTGATGACCTGTTACCTCTACTGCAGGGGTGGGCAAATGTTTGGGCCCCAGGACCATATCTGGGTGGGAAAATTGCATGCAAGGCCATGAATGTAGGGCTGGGGCAGGTGATTAGGGGGCAAGAGGAAGTGCAGGGTGTGGGGGGGGTGCAGTGTGCAGAAAGGGGCTCTGGGCAAGGAGTCGGGGTGCAGAGTATGGGGAAAGGGCTCAGGGAATGGGGTTGAGTGCAGGAGGGGTGTGAGGTGCAGAAGGAGTTTGGCAGAGTGCTGCTTACCTGGAGCAGCTCTAGGGTGGCAGCGGCATGCACCAGGGCCAAGGCAGGCTCCCTAGCCCCACAGCATCCCTGCAGCCCCAGGGGGAGGGGGTGTAGAGGGCTCTGTGCAGTGCCCTGGCCTGTAGGTACCTTCCCCAAAGCTCTCATGGGCCACGGTTCCTGTTCCCGGCCAATGGGAGCTGGGGGGCAGTGCCAGCAGGCAAAGGCAGAATGTTTTCTCTCTCTCCCCCACAAAGCCCTGACGGGCCACATGTGGCCCGTGGGTTGTAGGTTGCCCACCCCTGCTGTATTGTGACATACTGGAAAGTGCACTGAAATAAAAGTACTGAAGTTTCTGTGCAGTTCTGCTTTGTAGTGTTTGTTGATGTACTACTCCTGTAAAGAAATCCAACATGAAAACAGCTAGCATGTTTAGTTGTCTATGCTAATAGCATCACAGAACATGAACCATGTACACTGATTTGGACATAAAACTTGAATTCAACTCCTTTTCCTTATTTTAAAACCATAATACTGACAGCCCAACAAACTGAAGTTAAATTGCTACTAAATGTACTTTGGCCTGATAAGGACAGGTATCCTATAATAGTTATCCTTCCACTCCCCTAACACCTGCTATAGTATTACTGTGGACTACTGCCCTCAAGAAGTAATTTCATTTGAGCCCAGTACCATTATCTCAAAGAAAATGGGAGCACTGTGATTAGAGTATAGGACTGGGAGTCAAACACCTGAATCCTATTCCTGGCTGTGCCACCAGCTTCGTGCATTATCTTGAGCAAGTTACTTTACATCTCTGCCCCATCTGTAAAATGGGGATACCAACACTCTTTCTTCACAGGGCTGGTGTGAGGCTTAACCTGTTAAGGTATCAAAACTCTTTACAAACACTATGGAAGGCATTACAGCAGCCTGAAGCATTGCCCTAATGTCTACAAGAGAGACTTGATAACTAGTTGGCAGCTAGTTGTTGAGGCCAGTGCTTATCATCCTGACCTGTACTGCCTCACTGTTTACTTGTCCTTCCCTTCAACCATCTGATGGCTCCTCTCTTACACTGCTTGCAAGCACTTTCAGGCAGGGACTTTTTGTTCTGTTTCTACAGCACCCAGGCACCATGGGATACCAGGCTATGACTGGAGCTCCTAGGTGCTACTGCAATTCCAATGCTTTACTACAGCTGTGTTCATCATCTTCCAAACTGAGTGCTGGAGTAGTGCTGAAAGTCTAAGGAAAGAATAGGGGAGGGAGACCAACAGTGATAAAAGGTATGTGTAAAAATAAAACAGTTAATAAGCCAGCTACTTCCACTGCTTCTGCTATCAGGTTAACTTGTGCTTCAGACAAGCACAGCTACTCGTTATTTTGAGGCAGTCAGTCTAGTAAGCCTGGTTTTGCACCCTGCCCAATACTTTCCCCACAAAGTTTAATGAATAACTCCTTTGCCTCAGGTAATACCCAGTGTAACAATAGATCTTTTTGTCTAATGATTGGGGGGCGGGGAAGAGATTTGCATTATCATTTGGAGCATTTTTACAAGGGTGTCAATTCTATAGATAAGTAGAATGGCTCTGCTTAGCACTGACCAGAAGAGAGTGCAATATTATTAAATCTGACAGTGAAAAAAAATTCACACAAAGACTAGTCAGCCTTTAGCATTACATGTTTTTCTTTAAAATTGGTACTTCAGGACAGGATACTAATCTCATGATATACAAGAAAAGCAGTCATCCCACAGCTCACTGAAGGAGGAGAGGAGTTCTACTGCCGTCATGTGGGGCTCACATTTTAACAGCTACACCTCAACCCCGACAGAATGCGACCCGATAAAACACAAATTTGTATATAACACGATAAAGCAGTGCTCGGGGGTGGGGGGGGGCTGCACATTCCGGCAGATCAAAGCAAGTTCGATATAACACGGTTTCATCTATAACACGGTAAGATTTTTTGGCTCCCAAGGACAGCGTTATATCGGGATAGAAGTGTACTAGGTTACAGCATAGCACAATGTTTCCTGTTTCTATTCAGAGATCTTCTGAGGGTCACACTGATGCAGGTTTTTCCAATGGCAAACATGTTGCTTAGGACATTCTGAATGAGCCTTATGCGATTGATATTTAGCTTAATCTTCTATTTCTGATAAGCAAATGAAAGTGCAGTGCAAGGTCCATTTATTCCCTCATTTCCCCATTATGTGCAAGACCTGATCATACTCAAACAGCTCCCATTACGTACTTGCTGATAGATAAAGCTAAAGGTTCTATATCCAAAGGACGAACTATATTAGAGGATTCAACAATTCCATGGTTAAGCACTGCAGTCCAGTAGACCTAATGAAGTAAGTTATTTCAAGAAATGTTACCCCATTCAAATAATTTGACAAATCAAATCAATTTTTTAACCATCAATGCAGCAGAGTGTTTTTGAGGGCCACTCATTCTATCCTAGCCTGTTCCTTTAAGTGAGCTAGTGCAGCATGTGCACGAAATGGTCCCTCCAACTGTTGCAGTACTTGTGCATTGTTGTATATCCCATAATTTTAATCACAGCTCCCTGGAGTAGGTGCAGCATGCATTTGTTAGTCTTTTATCTGTTGAACTGAAGGATTTTTGTAGTGTCCAAAGCCCTGAATGCTCATTAAGCAGGTACAATATAACCACTCTGTATGCAATACTATATTATCACCTACATATTTGGCCTGTTCCAGTGGCGGGGGGGCACAAGCACCTGAACCACGGCCCTGCTCTTCCACACAGTTCATCACCCCCACTCCCCTCAAAGCCCTGCCCCTGCACTGCCCCTTCTCATTTGTAAGGGGGGGGCCATGGGTCCCTCCCTGCCCCATTCCAGTGCCCTGCCCATATATGAAGGGCACGATTTTAGACCTAGATGTACCTCCATCCCATAAAACCTATTAATCTATTTCCACCATTGCACATATATTGTACACTACAATAAGCTGAAGAGGCCAAACTTAGGAAGTTGAAGAATTGGAACTCTTAGGTAATGTTTTTCATGCAAAAGAAATTACTATCATATTGTTAAACCCCCTTGCATTGTCTGTGTGTAACCCTCCCCCGCACTCCCATTTTTGGGACTTTGACCTCTATTTTCTCCCACAACGGTCTTTTGGCAGGTTGAAAGGTATGCTTTAGCCTTAGTTAAAAGTGGATATTGTCATAACACAAGCCATTCCAAATTAAGCTACTCTAGCAACTTTTACAAGGATCCACAAATATACTTACCATTGGCAGCTTGGATCCAGGAATGCTGGGGAAATCATGGTGCTCCATGTGGTAGCCTGCATTAAAGGTGATCCAGTTGAGAGGTCCATAATAAGAATAGGTTTCGTAGCCTTTTAAGAACATGTAATGTTCTGCTATGAAGTGCCCAGCAATAGGATGCAAACCCATGCAAAGTAATGTGCCTGCTATTAAATAAATAACAGGCTTCAGGCCCCATAGGTAGTAGATTATAAAATCAAAAGAGAATTGCACCAAGGCATTAAATATTTCCATCTGAGTAACTGCTTTGGGGTTCACGTAAAGAGGTCTCAGGCTGTAGAAGAATGGTTGGAGGATGAGCCAAATAAATTTTCGAAATGGAGTGCAAAAGAACCAGCCTTCAAAGTCAGTTGGAACATCCACATCCAAAATGTCTCCACCAAGGTATCGATGATGGTCAATGTGGTATTTCTTGAAGGAGGCGGAGTAAGGAAGTCCAAATGGCAGGTTGGCAAACACTGCAAACCATCTATTCCACTTAGCCTGCTTGTTACCAAAGGCAACATTGTGTGAAATATCATGGATTGCTAGCGCCATTGAGTGATTAATGCAGCCCCCAAAAGCATAAGCCCAAAAGAAAATCCATTTCCAAGATAAATCTTTCACCAAGTAGCAGGCTAGAAGCTGTGTCAACACCATTCCAGACACAATCCATTTAAAGTGGGGATCTGGTCCCATTAGAGATTTAATTGTTGGATATTTGGCTGAAGGGGGGGGGGAGGGAGAAAAAACAAGACAACTCATTAAGTATCAGGAAAGTAAGCATAGTCACCATGTGCATTCCTCTCTAATTTCTTCCACTAAAATTTTATGCACCGGGGCCTAGTCGTTCAGAAAGTAGTGCACAGGTACAGAATTCCTCCCATGTGGTGTGCATTAACCCTACTGAAAGAGTAGCTTCAAACACTGTTACCCTGCACCAAGCCTCTCTTGAGTAAAATGTACAGCTCTGATATCTGGTCCCTGGTACCCCGTGCACTGGTAAGTGGGATGGGGAATGTGTGGTTGTATCCTAAGAGCCACTAAAGTAAAAACTGCAGGAGCACCTTGTATCAAGCAAGTCACTTCCCTGGCTATTTGACCTGATCTGATTGACATTTCTCTGCTTTAGATAATAGCAGATTGATGGTAGAACCACAGAATGGACCCCAAAGTAGACAGAGGTGTTTTGACACCCACAAACCAGAGGTGCTAACAGGGGAGCAGAATATTGAACACAAGACATCCATAGAGAGCACACTTGTGTGCTCTTTTGTACAGGCCCCAACAAGGGAAAAACACTAGCATTTTACTCAATCTGACCTTTTTAAAATCACCAATGGTTATATCAGGAACCAGTCCTCGTTTGCACTGACATCATAAGAGAAACCAATGCTATAATTATCAGGAGAAAGGAAGGAAGATAGGTGGTAGATTTCCATATCTTTGCGTTCATTAGCCTTAGTAAAGTTACATACCAGGGTCAGGTATGAATGCCACCCAGAAAAATCCATAATAACCTTATATAGTTCTGACTGTGGGTCTTCACAGCACCATGAAAAGATATTGCGAAGAGATAAGACATCTGATTCATCCCCCAGTCTAGTTCATGATTGCTGCATACAGACCATTTACTAAAATGCTATATCCAATCCAGTTTTAAGTAGTTATCAATATATGTAGCTACAGCATTAGAGATCCATTACAAGACATTTGTTATATGGTAGGAACATGCTTCTGATATAAAAGATGTAAAGTATTTGGCAACATAGTCCTTTAATTGATCAGGATGTCCTATTTTGCACTTTACTCTTTTGGGTGTGTCTCTATAAGAAATTCTATTTTAACTGCTAACCCTCAATTTATGCAACATGATGTGATAGAATTAGTGTGTAGTAAAAGATATTGACAGTGCTCAGCATTTCCAGTTAATACTAGCTATTGGGAAACACTGAAATCCTTCGAGCAAGGTGCTATATAAATGTAGAGTATTTGTCACTCTAAGTGCCCATAACAGGAGCTGTGTGTATTCATGAAGCATCATGCACTTCAATGGTGATAATGTTATCATAGAATATCAGGGTTGGAAGAGGTCATCTAGTCCAACCCCCTGCTCAAAGCGGGACCAATCCCCAGACAGATTTTTACTCCAGATCCCTAGGTGGCCTCCTCAAGGATTGACCTCACAACCCTGGGTTTAGCAGGCCAATGCTCAAACCACTGAGCTATCCCTGCGCCCCTCCCCACTTGCCCCAAAATAGGTGTCAAAGAAGAAACCATACGTTTTACATAAGGATCATGAATTCAAATTCTTCCAGAAGGTATTACACATTCTGTAAATTCTGATTTATTCTTTACAATGAAAGGAGATTAATTTGACTAAATATACTGTGGGGAAATCATGGCATCTCTACTCATACGCTTACCTGGGAGCCAGAGGGTTGATTGGCTGGGATTAGTTCAGATTGTGACTGAGGATGAAGAGGAGTTAAATTAGTAATTCAGGGTTAGAATCAGTCTCTGCAGCCCAGTAACATCACACTGTGGCCAATACCATATGCTTCAAGAAAAGGTGCAAGAAATTCTATACAAGGCAGTTATGGAATGAGGTTTTATATCCTTATTCGATAGGATAAAAAAAAAAAAAAACTCTGGATGTTCTCCCCATGCCAAGTAGTCTGATCTTGAACCACAAGCAGCTCTTTGCTTCAAGATGTCATGCAGCAATGAATTCATAAGTTACTTATGTAAAGATGTATTTCTTTTTATCAGTTTAAACACGTTCCCTTCTGGTTTTGTTGAATGTCCACTTGATTTACAAGAGAAAAAGAAAAACTCCACTACAAGAATGTGCAATTTACTTTGTGCCCCATTTCATTATAGCCTCCTAGTAGGCCCCCTCTTTAAAGAGAACCTATATCATTTCCAGTTTTTCCCTCACATGAGATTCTATGTCCTTATCACTCATCTCTGGAGTCTTATTTCTGCACTACACACATTAATAAGCATAACTCACACGGAGAAAGTTACAGGATCAGTTCCTTGATCTGAGAACTGTGGCTGCAAACTGTATTTGTGTCCACACTGGATGATGGATGATTTTTTTTGTTTTTAATAATTAGGACAAGTAAATGTCACCTGACCATTACACCACATTTGCTGTTTCATCAAGATCAGATTATGAAGGTGTGGAACAGTGCTGCTATGGATACTGTAAACATCGGAGGCAATGCAAATAAATCCTGTGACTTTGCCAGCAGTGACAGGTGTCGCACATACAGGATACGGAAGATTTGTACTAAAATAAAGATTCAATTAAATAGAGAAAAAAGTGAATTTCCATAATCTCAGTAATTCAGTATTATTTATAATGTGGGGGTTCCCAGAGGCCCCGTTGTGCTGGACACTGTACAAATATACAGGAAGGCACACCCAGCCCTGAGAAGCCTGCAACATCACTTTTTTTATTCCTATTACCAAAGCACGTATGAGCCCTAGTCACAGACCAGGACCCCATTGTATTAGGGGCAGACTTGCCAAACCCATGGGGAAAAAACTGCAGAAATTGGGCTTGTTTTTGGCTTAATTGGCTTGTAGCTTTTTTTTTTTTAATTGGCTCCTGGAAAAGGGGGGGGGGAAGAGAAGAGAGTCAGCGGTGCACAGTGGGCCCACCAGTCCCAGACTCCACAATGGGGGAATCTAGTCACAAAATGTTGGGGTTCTGAGGGATTGGCTAGTTTTGAAATGGGACCAGCTTGATTTTTGGCTTATTGTGAAAGTGGGGTGCTCATTTACCACACGAAAGTTGGTGAAAGTTCCTTCCTTTCTCCTGATTAGGTGTTGTATAAACATACATAATTAAACAACTGCCACGTTCTTATTTCAGATGAAGTTAGTAGATTTTAGTATGCCATGGGATCATTTCTCAATACCCAGCCAGCTAGCAGCATTAAGGCACAAGGCCTTCACACAACATCTCATCCTGAAGGATGGCATCATGCAGTCCTTTGGTCAGATTGCCCACTGTAGGCATTAAACCACATACAGTGCATTTCTACCTAATGCAAACACCCACCGTAAAAATGTCTACTCATATATTAAAAGGAAAGCATCTCCTGAATAGTTACACAATTCAGATCTTGTCATAAGAACATAAGAATGGCCACAGTGGGTCAGACCAAAGCTCCATACAGCCCAGTATCCTGTCTACGCCAATGCCAGGTGCCCCAGAGGGAGTGAACCTAACGGGTAATGATCAAGTGATCTTTCTCCTGCCGTCCATCTCCACCCTCTGACAAACAGAGGCTAGGGACTCATTCCTTACCCATCCTGGCTAATAGCCATTAATGGACTTAACCTCCATGAATTTATCTAGTTCTCTTTTAAACTCTGTTATATTCCAAGCCTTCACAACATCTTCAGACAAGGAGTTCCACAGGTTGACTGTGCGCTGTGTGAACAATATCTTCCTTTTATTTGTTTTAAACTTGCTGCCCATTAATTTCGTTTGGTACCCCCTAGTTCTCATATTATGGGAACAAGTAAATAACTTTTCCTTATTCACTTTCTCCACACCACTCATGAGTTTATACACCTCTATCACAGGGGTAGGCAACCTATGGCACGGGTGCCAAAGGCGGCCGACAAGCTGATTTTCAGTGGCACTCACACTGCCCAGGTCCTGGCCACCGGTCCAGGAAGATCCGCATTTTAATTTAAAATTAAGCCTCTTAAACATTTTAAAAAAACCTTATTTACTTTACATACAACAATAGTTTAGTTATATATTATAGACTCACAGAAAGAAACCTTCTAAAAACATTAGAATGTATTACTGGCACACGAAACCTTAAATTAGAGTGAATAAATGAAGACACCACTTCTGAAAGGTTGTCAACCCCTGCTCTATCATATCCCACCCCTTAGTCTCCTCTTTTCCAAGCTGAAAATTTCTAGCCTCTTTAATCTCTCCTCATATGGGACCCATTCCAAACCCCTAATCATTTTAGTTGCCCTTTTCTGAACTTTTTCTAACGCCAGTATATCTTTTTTGAGATGATAAACACATCTGCACACAGTATTCAAGATGTGGGCATACCAAGGAATTGCCCTTATATAATAAGATATTCTCAGTCTTATTCTCTATCCGTTTTTCAATAATTCCTAACATCCTGTTTGCTTTTCTGACGGCCGCCACACACTGCGTGGACATCTTCACAGAGTTATCCACAAAGATTCCAAGATTTTTCCTAATTAGTTGTAGCTATTATTGTCCATTATTTCAAAGCCATTTAGTTGCTTAGAGTATTTTTGCATACATATTTAAAAGATAATAGAATAGTTGACTGATTGTGCAATATACACGATACCTTGCACTAGAATGTAGGTACCAGCCACACCTGAAAGCAACATTTTCTGATCATGCCATACTGATTCTATTGAAAGATACAGTAATAAGTACAGAAAAGAGCTTACAGTCAATTCAAGTACCTTACTATCTGCATAAGTTTAGCTCAGGAACAAGACTGTGGTTAATTTCAGGAACACTGTACACAAGAAACCCTGAGGTAAATTCTGGCATAACAGTTAGTGGCACAGAAAGATTGTCCTTAGGTTAATACTGCCAAGCATTTGTTGACTATTTTTCACATACGCTTTAGTTTCCTATGCCATTATTGCACTGCCAGAAAATGAAATTGAAAAGAATAGCTGAGATTGCTAGGCTTGTTATACTGACATACAGCGGGTGTGTGTGTGTGTGTGAGGGGGGGGGAATAAAAGAGGCTCTTAAAAAGGCCTCCTGGTTCACAAGTGCAGCACGTGCAAAGTATTCATTACTTTGTTGCTCTGACATATGCAAAACATCGTGGCACATGCTAATGAGGCTCAACTTTAAAATAAAAGGGTAAATTTCATCCCTTAGAATAGTCAATCAGAAATGATAATTGCAGTTTAACCATAACTAAAAGACATGCAGATGAATGAGATCCATTGACTAAGAAGGGCTATGTCAAAGTGGGTGTTTTATACAAGGTCAACATTTATTTATGAATCAGGCTAAGGTATTCCAAAAGGCATAGGAAGAAATATTTTCACCTGAAAAAGTAACACACACATTCAGAGCCTGTGATACTACCATAACAACTTTTCATGGATGCCTAAGTGCTTTGGCCCATGTGGCCTAACAATAGCTATCAGGCCTTGGCGTGTCCTAAACAGAAACATTGATACTCTAAGAAAAGTCTCATATAAGGCTACTTGAATCGCCTGTGCAGCACTACACGTAGAAAAACTCATATTTTAATGGACATTTCAGCCCTTTGTTGCAGCACAGCAACTTAGTAAAGCATCCTTAATGGTAGGTGGTATTAGTAAAGACATTGCAAGAGTAGCTCAAAGGGATGCTGGTCAGAGCCTACCTCAATTTGCTTTTTGCTTAAATAGGGTTTGTATAGCGTGAAAGGTTGTGAATGGTTCCAGAGGTAACATTTTTAACACCAAGGATGTTCCCCTGCAGCATTTTTGGCTCAAACATTACAGCATTGGACTAGAGTCTGAGACGCTGACTAGAAAAGTGACTAAACAAACACTGAGTACTTTCACTGCACAATGGAAGCAAGTGAAGGCTGTGCTGTGTTGAGATGGTGCCATATTGGTGTGGCCATACTGAATGAATGGCGTGAGAACATATCTTGACATAACTGAACTGCGAAAGAGGATTCTGGGAACAGAATCTTTCTCTTAGCATCAGGCAGATGCCAGAAGTGAAACTGACTGGCTCCATGCTGTGTATATGATTAATACTGATCTTTGAGTCTGTAAATATGTCCACTTGAAAGCAAATAAACACATGTAGAACATCTTGAGTGGAGCCTGGGCTGACTAGGGCATCTCGACCCTGTAGAAGGACATCACACCAGGGGCTGAAGTGAATGATTGATAAGGGGGTGAATGTGGGGGTAATGTTCAGTTGGCATCACTCTGCAGTCTCCTCCTAAAGTATCAATTGGGTAAAAAATTAGTAGCCACACACCCACTGGGCATGATTTTAAGACATGTGATTCCTTTGAAGAAAGAGTATAAAAATCAAGCAAATTAAATTACTGTTGAGGGATTCCTTAATTAAAACACTTAATGCTGCTAGACAGAGTAGTCAGAACTCTGCTCCGTGGGCTCAAGTAGGACTGTGAACAAGAAGGGTCTCCAGGCAGGCAAGGCCTTGCCTCGAGGGAATCCGAGACAGACCTGAGGAGACCAGACTTGGAGAGAAGAAGCCATCCATAGAATTGGTAACCTCTTTCTCTGTTTGCAAGCAGGAACTGTGTGAGGCTAGCATAGGGCCTGTTTGTGTATGTTTGTGAAAGAGAGACTCGCTAAGAGGAATGTATAGCCCTTAACATATGTCCAACATAGGCATTATATGCTTAAATGTAACCCTTTGCCACTTGTGTAATTTCTTCTGTGTAAACTGCAGCATATGCAAGATAATTACTGTGGACCTTTTTCACTGTTATGACAGTAATCTGCTCCACTGGGAGCCATTAAAGATCCATTCCAGGGTAGTAGCCTCCTGGTGCCAATCACTGCACTTTTAAAATGGAGACATCCCCTCCCTGCAGAGCTACCTGCCATTTTGTATTCAAAGGCAGCCTGCTTTATGCACAGTGCTCTTTCATGGACACCTTACTTTTGTTTTGTAGGGTTCCCCCCCACCTTCATCTTATGCAATGAAGGTCACTGACTGAAAGTGGATAGCTGTTCTTTGTGTATGGGAAACAAAACATTTTGTAATTTCTTTTAATAATCTAAGTTACTAGCAACAAAATTAAGGAAGTTTATCCTAAAAATATCTCTTTAGAAGGTTCAGAATGAGGAGCATTAGTACGCTACAAGTCACTAACTAGTAGTTGCTCACTGAGGTCACCCCAGTCAAAAAATGGTTTTGAAAATACTGTAGCATATTAGAGTCAGTCATCTTGTTACATTAATGTCATATGTTAACTGGTGCTGTGGAATTAGTCTTCCCACATCTAAGACCCCTCAGTCAAATGGGTGCAGGGCAGGATTATAACTATACAAATAGAGATTTCCAATTATAGTTGGAGAAATCTTTTCAACATGGCAAGAAATAAGTAGGGGATAAAACCTACTAATATTGGCAGAGGCTACTGCTCCGTGCTCCCCCTCTGCATCAAGAATGGCAGTTGATCTCTTGCTCTGGGCTCCTCCTAGTGTTGCCTCAGAGAGCTGAGCAGGTGGTCCATTCTCAGGCTATGTCTTCACTACTGGCCGTATTGGCAGGTAGCAATCGATTTCTCGGGGATCGATATATCGCGTCTCATCTAGATGCGATATATCGATCCCTGAATGAGCTCCTGTCGACTTCGGAACTCCACCAACGCCAACGGCGGTAGCGGAGTCGACAGGGGGAGCCGCGGACGTCGATCTCGCGCCGTGAGGACAGTAGGTAACTTGATCTAAGATACTTCGACTTCAGCTACGCTATTCACATAGCTGAAGTTGCGTATCTTAGATTGATTCCCCCCCAGTGTAGACCAGCCCTCACATGCAGAACAAGAGGCCTGCAGTCTGCCAGTGAGGACATTTCTCCTTACTGATATGAGAAGCTCACATTGTATATTTAATGTTTATAGTGGCATAATTATGCATGGCATGTTAGAGAGAAAGACAGAACGGAGGCTGTATGGCAACAGTAAGGAAAAGGAGCTCAAAAGAAGCAGGGGTTAGAACTATACTTCTGTTTAGAAGAGAGGGGAAGTTTTATTCCCTCATCCTCCTCTTTACTTTGACTCATGACTAGATGACAATAGCAGCAACATGCATGTGCAATGGAAGTAAGGACATTCCTCTTCACACCAGGCTTTCAAAGGGCATTATAAGCAAAGGGGGGAGGGAAGACAAAAAAACAAAACAAAAAAAAACACAACCCAGTGACACCTGGGCCTCCAGGACAGTGCCCTGTTAAACAAACATGAAGTCACTCTGAAGTGATTTCCTGCCAGAACAAATAAGAGGCACAGCATATTTAACCTTACCACACTGCTGCACCCTTTAATTGATCTGGTATTTATATGGAAGAAGGATCAAAGTAAATGTATTTTCACTCCATTCTCTCATGAAAAGGCTTTGTGTTTTTCAGCACCTCACCAGAATGAACAAATCTTTTTGTGTGTTTTAATCCCCCCCTTCACCGACAACCCCCAGCAAGCTAACTTGGGGATACAAGCATCACATAATTAATAATGATAAACCAGACGGCTTTAGATACAGAAATGTTGCACTAACCAACACGTAAACTCCCTCTCCCCCTCTGGCCTAGGTGAAGTAATATATTCCCACATAGGTTTCTCTATTCCCTCATAGAGAGGGAGCTCTTGGACCAGATGAGGACTGGATAGATTCCGTTCAGAAACCCTCAATACAACTTTTAATTAACCACCACGTGTGCTGTTGAGTGACAAGAGACACCGCAATGATGGGATGTTTGTGGTGATTTGGTGTTATTCTCAATGTTGGCCCAAAAGAGACAGTTTGATATTGAGAGAGAGAGAGCGCAAAGCCAGTATTACTACAGGTATTATAATTAATAAAAAAAGTATTTGCTATTAGAAGACCAACGACCAAAACTGTAGGACACAAAATATACAAAAGCAAAGAACTTTTTTACAATCTGAACTTCAGTTTGTCTTAATTTGAGCAAGTCAAGTAAAATAATAAATAATTAATTAGTCTAAATGAGAGGTTGGTTGTGATGTTCCCTAAACATATCTGGGCTTTCAGTTGGGATGGTTTATTTCAGATTAAAAGCATCGATGAAGACAGAGTGTAAAGTCTCCATGAGAGAAGCATAATAGATGAAGGTCAACAGCAGCCATTTTGAACTTATTCATCACAGAGTGTGCTTTTTAGGTACAGTAAAGTGCCCAATGTACAGCAGGATACATAGTAAAAACAGTCTTACGCCACGTACCAATGCAGCTAGGCTGCTGTAAGATTGTCCGTGTAGCCACTCTATGCCGATGACATAATTAAACCACCCCCATCACGCGCCTATTGCTAAGTCAGCAGGAAAGCATCTCCCACTGACAGAGCACTGTCTACACGGGCACTCCTGTTGGTGTAATTTGTCATTCAGGGTATGTTTCCCCTCCTCCCTCCCCCTACCCACACCGTTGAACATCATAAGTTACACCAACAAAATTGCTAGGTGTAGACATAGCAGCCAAATAGCCTTTATGTCAGTGACTCAATCACAAAGTCAGACACCAGAAAACAATGGTGATTTCTTGCAGTTGCTCACTAAGGCTTTATCTACACTACAGCCTATGTCAGCAAAACTTATGTTGCTCATTCACACCCAAGTTGCACAAACATAAGCACTTGTGTGCACAGCGCTATGTCAGCAGGAGAGGTTCTCCTGTCGACATAGCATATGCCACTCACGAAGGTAGGTTTTTTTGCCAACAGAAGAGCTCAACCCCGTTGGCATAGAGCATCTTCACCAGATACGCTGCAGCAGTGCAGTTATACTGATACAGCAGTGCTGTACATATAGGAATAAGTCTTTCACAAAAGACTTACCCTGTATTGTAAGAACAAAAGAATGGTCATAGTGGGTCAGACCAATGGTCCATCTAGCCCAATACCCTGTCTTCCAACAGTGACCAATGCCAGATGCTTCAAAGGGAATGGACAGAACAGGGCAATTATTGAGTGATTCAGTCCCAGCATCTGGCAGTCAGAGGCTTAGGGACACCCATAGCATGGGGACGCATCCCTGACCATCCTGGCTAATAGCCACTGATGGATCTATCCTCCATGAACTTCTAATATATATATATTTTGAAACACAATTATAGTTTTGGCCTTCACAACATCTCCTGGCAAAGAGTTCCACAGGTTGACTGTGCATCAATTACACTGTTTTCCTTAAGAGGGAACAAAATGAATTTGTCATTCTAGAGACCTGGTAATTAGATTTAGAGTTAAAAGGTAAATCACTTTCAGCCATAACATTCAAAGCCAGTCACTGGCAAGGTTAACTGATTCAATCATTATCTCAGCTGTATTTAAGCACCTCTGTTCTTTTAAAGTAAGTTCTGTGAAGCAAAACACCATTCTCCAGTAAAGTTTATTAGAATGGTTTTATAAACTTAGATTTGATCATGCATGCTAGTGAGGTCTCATTCTATCTAGGCTTTATTATTCTGCTCATTGTGGTATCTGGATGCCTTTATCTAACTGAAACTAACATTCATTGTGTTTGAGTTATTGATTTTTAAATTATGTTCTCTTACAATTAAGAATTGGCACCACCCACTGTGGGTGAAAAGTCTGGGCCAGGCAGTGACACACAGCACGTCCTGGACTCCAGGATGGTTTTCAATCTCATTATACCTGGTTGCATACATAGGACATCTCCTGCACTGCACCATACCATCTAGCCCATGTCTGATCAAGGACAGTAGAGTATTGACCTGTATTAAGCCCTGCATGACCACTGGCTAATTGTGCCCTCTCTCTGCTCTATAAATTATCTGTTTTATGCTATGCAGAGTATAAAGGTTAATAATTAACTAGGAAGCAAGTAGAAGGAGTCAGCAAGGGCTTCCCCTACCCTTAACACTACAAGGCAGGGGGAGAACATTGCTAGTCTGTATGGGACACAGTACCAGATACTTTGTCAGCTCTCAAATAATGGGATAACCATAAGGAGGAGTGGGAAAGTGAGAAAGACAACAGGACAGGGGGAGAATAATGGGTAGAAACAGAACCTCAGGAGGCTGAGGAAAAAAGGAAAAAAATAATAAGATGAAGAAAAATTGGAGAAAAAGAGCAATCAAATTCAAAGAGATGGGGGGGCAAAGGGCACAAAAAGGCTAAGGGAGCAAGTCCTGTTCCTCCTTTGCCCGTGTTCAGGTATGAAGAGTTACACCATCGGATAGGCAGCAGTTCCAGTCCTGTTGAACTCTGCTACTGTGACATAAGATAGAGTGACAGTCTATCCATCAGGTAGACAAAACCTATATTGTATAATCAAAATCTTGAAACTCACTTTCTGAGCAATGGGTAGTTAGTACCAACTGTGGAGGGTGAACATTTCTGACCATCTTGTCTTGTGAGCCAGTAAATAGTGAACATGCTTTGAAGCCTAATTTTTTTTTTATTTTTCTAATCACCATCTCCCAAACATCCTTCTTCAGTGACAAAATGGAAAAAGAAAGGGAGAGAAATGGAAATGGGAGTGGGGGAAAGAGGGGACCAAAACAACTTCCAATTTTTCAACCAAATTCAAAGACAAAAGAAACATTTAAAAAACACTAAATTTTCTGTTAAAATTTTCATTTCAGGAGAGAACGTTTCATCAGAAGAGTTTCAAATGAAAAAATTCACTTAGTTCTATTCCCAGGTAATGGCCAACTGTGACCCAGGGTGCCAACTAGCAAAGGGTTCACATTGTTCTTTACAAGCAACTCCTCTCTGAGACCTGACAAACTCATACATGTAACACATTGCTTCCTTGGTGTTTCTCCATAAAGGGTAGCATATGAAGTCTCTACTGAAAGCTAGTAACTTATCAATACTCAGTCATTGTGAGATGTGTGTACAAAGAATAATGCAACTATGTTGAAAATTATGGCCTTGGAGTGAAAAAATGAGCAACCAGGGAATCATGTGTCTCAGTAATAACCCATTCAAGCAGGAGGAAGTGGTCATCCCTCCTGGGCTAGCCAATTATGTAGTGTATTGCTCAATTGTCCACCTTTGCATCAATCCAGAAAAAAAGTCAATGAAAAACCAAAGAAACTATATGCATCAAAACCACTGGTGACAAGGAATATGACAGTGAGAGGACGGCTCTGTCTGTGGATAAAGGCAAAAGACTGATTCAGTGTATCTCAGAGTATAGAAAGACATTGGGCATCCATTCACTGAGGAGGTACCTTGATGAATTAGGGTGCTTCATGAAAGACTGTGTCCTGGCTCCTTGGGACCAGGAAACACTGCAAAAGACTAAACGTTGGGGATGGGAATCTACTCTATTAGATATTAATATTACTCTTCCTATGTGTTCACATTTTGCTTTTTATGTAACCATTTTTTTCCATCACTCACACTTGTTTCAGTTTCAATCTCAATTCTCCAAATTATTTTGTTTTTCTATACTCAAACAGATGTCAGAGTAGTCAGAGGTAAAACTGCTAAGCCCAGTGTGCACTGTTCTGTTGGGAACCAGAGATCTAGGATTTCTGTGAGAATACAGTGATCTGGGAATGGATGTCACAAGAGGATACTTTGAAGTGACTCAGAGGCGAGGGTGCAGCTATTGTCAATGAGTAGGGCTGGTAAAGCCCAGAGGAGAGTACTTGAGTGGCCATCAGGCTGCTTGCATCAAGGGGGCTAGCACATGTAAGACTCCCTTATGCTAAAGGCAGGCAGCAATAAGGTGACTCACAGCCCTAGGTGCTCCAACAAGTGTCTCACTCTTGAGAAAGAAAACCCATCAGAACAATTCGCATTTTTTCTATTTATTAAGCTGTTCCCCAGAAGGATGAATAAGGCACTGGACAAGGACTCCAGAGAGTGGGGATCAACTTGCAGCTTTGGCCTAGCCATTTTGCTGGCAAGGATGGACATAGTTTTTGCCCACCCTCCCACATCTCCCTCTCCACCCCATTGGCTAAGCCAGCAGTGGGGAACCTTTCTTCCTATCAGGGGCAACTGACCCACAGAAAAAAATCATGGGCCATATACAGCCTCGCAGAAGCTCAGGGCTTCCCCTAGGCTCTGGAGTGGGGCTAGAAATGAGATGTTCAGGGTGCAGGAGGGGGCTCCAGGCTGGAGATTGGGTTGTGGGCTCCAGCTGGGGATGTGGGCTCTGAGGTAGGACTGGGTATGAGGGGTTTGGGGTGCCAGAGGCACCTTGAGGATGGGGCCAGGAGTTGGGGTGCAGAAGGTGGTTTGGGGTGCAGGCTTCAGGACAGGGCTCAGGGATAGGGGTACAGGGTCTGGGAAGGAGTTAGGTGCAGGAAGGGGTTCCAGCCTAGGACATCGGGTTCAGGGTGTGGGCTCTGGCCAGGCAGTGCTTACCTCAAGTGGCTCCCAGTAAGCAGCATGGCTAAGGCAGGCTCCCTGCCTGCCCTGGCTCTGCGCTGCTCCCAGATGCAGCTGCCATGTCCCCCCAGCCCTTAGGAGGAGAGGCCAAAGGGCTCTGCCTGGTGCCCGTGACCACAGGCACCACCCCCGCAGCTCCCATTGGCCACGGTTCCGGACCAACGGGAGCTATGGGTGCAGAACATGGAGCTTCCCTGATCACCTCTGTGCCTAGGGGCCACAGGGACATGCCCAAACTTTTAACAGCCTGGTGGAGCGAGCCAGCACTCATGGCTCCAGCCCTGCAGGCGGGCACTGAGGCTCAGGGCTTCCAATCCACAGCGTGGAGACTTGCCGCAGGCCAGAGGTTCCCCATCACCGGCCTAAGTAAAGAAAACCACTGCTGGCCAATCAGAATGGAGTCCCCAAAAAGCCAGCCATTTAGAGCAGAGCAAAAAAAGCTAAATGGCACAGCAACTGAGCACCCACTGGAAACTATTCAGAGCAACCATTCTGCTTGCCCACCTCTAGAACTGGCCCTGACCACAAGCTTCCTGTGTTACAGTAACAGCTGGTTCAAGGTAGTGCCTAGATGCCCTCCCCCTCCCAAGATGAGGGTCTCACTGAGCTATGTGTTTGTACAGTGCTTAAAGAGTCTTCGCCCTGAAGAGCTTACTAACTAGCCAGGACAGATGAAAGGCAGGAGAGAGACGCATTACCCTGTTTTAAAGATAGGGAACTAAGACACAGCAAGATTAACTGAATTGTCTGAAGTCCTACAGGAAGGCTGGCTGAGCCAGGAGTTCTGGGTTCAGTTCCTGAGTCCCACTCTACTGTCTTAACCCTAAAACAAATCTGCCTCTTTTACAAGTAATTTAAGAGCTGTGCCCTATTTCACAGGAAGAGAGAATATCATGAGTACTTAGATTAGCAACAGCTGCCTCCTATAACAATTGCAGCTGATGAGTGTTTTTCTGGAGGTAGCCCCTATAACAAACACATTCCTATATTGCAGCCTTGATGTGGCCATCATGTTGGACAAATCAGAAATATACCTTGTGAAACATGAGTGGAAAGCATAGTGATTTTTGTGGCTTGGCCTACAGCCCTGAAAACACACACCAGAACACATTTTCTTATGTGCTGTCTACCAATATACTCAATAGATTTATCTTATTTAGGAATCCCAGTCAATCTACTCAATGCCTGTTTGATAAATGGAATGGCCAGGCTCTTTCCTCATTCACATAAGAATTTTACTCTCAAAAAAACAACCCCCCCCCCCACTGTCCTAGGATTACAGGTGTCTAGCTTGGGCAGGAGTGGGGAACGAAGGGAGAGAGACAGAGAAGAGGGGCTGTCTTGGGAGGGTGAGCTTCTGTGGCTTGCAGTGTGCAGGAGATCAAACTAGATCAGGGGTTCTCACAAGAAATTTTTTGGTGGTCTCATAGCATGGCCACCAACTCTTGGTGGTGGCAACTCTGACAATTTTTCCTAAAATACTTAATTAACTTTGGAAAAACATAAATGTGCATATATACATGTCTAAATCATTGTAATTTATGTAAAAATTATTGTTTTGCAAACAATAATTGACAGTTGTCTATTCTTTACTGGACCTAAACAGAGTAGAAACACAAACAAGGTGCTTTGCATGTTTTGCTTTTTTGGTTGTTTTTAGACTTGCTAGCTAGTAAGTTTGTTCCTGTGAAAAGTGATATTTGTTAGTATTATTTTTCACAGCAGACTTACTCAGCTTCGGCAAGTTGGGGGAAAAATTAAGAGGGAGGTGTGAGGGGTAGTATTGGAGGAAACAGAGGCCAAGGCTGTGGTGGTGGGTGAACCTGGGGCCAGAGCATGAAACCCTGTGGTTAGGGAAAGGAGTCCACCTCCACATGGATGAAGCCAGAGTCCCACTGCCCCCAGAAAGGTGGTGAATTCCCACTAGTCATCTGCTCTTACACAGTGTTTGTGGCTCCAGAAGGGGACAGGGACCAGCTCTTACTGGTGGGCCTGGGGAAGGGGCTGTTGCTTCCCCCCACCCCAGTCCCATCCCAGCACCACCCACAAGGCTGTGACCGCACAAAAAGCCCCTGGTGGCCGCATTTGAGAAATATTGACCTAGATGATCATGATGGTGCCTTCTGACCTTAAAGTCTATGAGTCTACTTTTGAGGAAGTGTCCCAAGGACCTCATTTTACTACCTAGATTTGAATGTTTTTGAAGTATTATATTTCTGGTGAGCCAATCCTTGGCATGGGTTAAAGAGTAAACATTTACAATAACCAAGGCATGTTGTGAGTCATAGGACATGGGTCCTATGAATTGCTGGCCTCTCTGCCCCAACCTGTCAGACTGTGACCTGGCAAGCCATTCTTACACACCATCAGAAAAGTTGTACCCAGCTCTGCCCTGCAGTACCTGTGGTCTCCATCTCAAAAAAGATAAATTGGTATCAGGAGTGGCTCCAGGCACCAGTGCAGGAGGCAGGTGCTTGGGGCAGCCAATGGAAAGGGGCAGCACGTCCAGGTCTTCAGCGGCTGGTCCTTCCCTCTGAGAGGGACTGAGGGACCTGCTGCTGAATTGCCACTGAAGAATGAATTGGCATGGTAGAGCTGCTGCCAAATGCCACCGATCACAGCTTTATCTTTCCCCTCACCTCCCCCTCACCGCTTGGGGCAGCAAAAAAGGAGGAGCCAGTCCTGAATGGCATTAGAAAAAGTTCAGAGAAGTGCAACTAAAATGATTAGGGGTTTGGGACGGGTCCCATATGAGAAGACATTAAAAAGGGTAGGGCTTTTCAGCTTGGAAAAGAGGAGACTAAAGGGGGGATATGATAGAGGTATATAAAATCGTGAGTGGTGTGGAGAAAGTGAATAAGGAAAAGTTATTTACTTGTTCCCATAATATAAAAACTAGGGGCCACCAAATGAAATTAATGGGCAGAGGTTTAAAACAAATAAAAGGAAGTTCTTCACACAGCCAACCTGTGGAACTCCTTGCTGGGGAGGATGTGAAGGCTAGGACTATAACAGGGTTTAAAAGAGAACTAGATACATTAATGGAACTTAAGTCCATTAATGACTATTAGCCAGGATGGGTAAGAAATGGCATCCCTAGCCTCTGTTTGTCAGAGGGTGGAGATGGATGGCAGGAGAGAGATCACTTGATCATTGCTTGTTAGGTTCACTCCCTCTGGGGCACCTGACATTGGCCACTCTCAGTATACAGATACTGGGCTAGATGGCCAGGACCGGTGCTAGGGTTTTGAGCGCCCTAGGCGGACGGCAATTTCGCCGCCCCGCACGCTGGTCCCACGGTCCCGGTGGAGCTGCCGCAGTGGTGCCTGCGGGAGGTCCACCGGAGCCACGCGAGCAGCCGACCATACGCAGGCACGACTGCGGCAGCTCCACGGGAGCTGCCTGCCTCCCCCTCCGGACACCCTGAACTGCCGGCTGCTGCAGCGGCGCCCTGACCCAGGGTCAGTGCGCCTCCACGGCAGCCCGGGGTTTCCCTGGGCCAGGGGACCCCTGCCCCTGAGCTGCCGGGGCGGCGCCCTGACCTGGGGGACCCCTGTCCCTGGGCTGCCGGGGCAGCGCCCTGAGCCGGGGGACCCCTGCCCCTGGGCTGCCGGGGCGGCGCCCTGAGCCGGGGGACCCCTGCCCCTGGGCTGCCGGGGCGGCGCCCTGACCTGGGGGACCCCTGCCCCTGGGCTGCCGGGGCGGCGCCCTGACCCGGGGGACCCCTGCCCCTGGGCTGCCGGGGCGGCGCCCTGACCCGGGGGACCCCTGCCCCTGGGCTGCCGGGGCGGCGCCCTGACCCGGGGGACCCTGCAGCCGGCAGCCCAGACTCCCTCTCTGTCCCAGCAGCAGCGGCTGCTCAACCATTTAAAAAAAAATTGGAGGGGCGCTTTTTGGCCCTGTAGATGGGCTTTGGTCTGACCCAGTATAGCCATTCTTAGTGATCAGGTGCTCACTGAACATGTCTTGTCTCTACTTGCCCCAACTCAGTTCCTGGCTCTTGACATTTGTGTTACAATTCTGTACAATCATTGCCCAAGCTGCTGCTGTTCAGCCAAAAGGGAAGGTGGATCAGTTCCAGTCTAAAGTAACTTAGCTATTGGAAAACCTGATATACCAATAAGCCAGTGCCTCCTTTGCAAACAGGACAGGAGGCTCCAGTAATAAGAGTTCGCAGGCTGGAGTAGGAATTCTCCTGCAGAACAGGCCACAGCTGACCAGTTGAACCCTGCAGGCGCTAAGCCAGAGCAGTTTGCTGATGATTGCCCGCTCCTGAATGAATCTCCCAGGGTTTGTGCGGGGAAGGGGACAGAGAGCGAGAAGAGGAAACAGCAGTTTAACAAACAGGGCAAGGGAAGATTTTCACCCACAGGGATTCAGAGCCACAGAGGCAGACAAGCTCCCACGATAGCAGCGTCCCGCGAAGCGGCAGGGCAGAGCCGCCCCCTAGGAGCTGCAGCGGCTCCCCGCGCGGGGGACGCAGGTGTCGGCGAGGGAGCGCTGTCTGCGGGAATGGGCGACGGGACCCGGGAGGCAAAGCGGGGCGATGCGGCTCAGCTCTGGGAGTGCCAGGCACCGGAGCGGGATTCCAACAGGCAAAGGGCAGAGCCGCTCGTCGCCGTCTCACTGCGCCGGCAGCTGGGAAGGCAGGTACCTGCCCGCGCCCCACCCGCGGCCGCTCCCCCCTGCCCGCGGCGGGCGCCTACCTAGGATCTCCCGCCGCCGCTGCGTGTGGGGCTGCTCCGTGTAAACCCACTCGAAGTCCCCGCGGGTGACCCTGTTACCCATGTTCCCCCGGCCAGTGCTCCCAGCTCTGCGCCCCACCCCGCGAGCCGGCCCGGGCTTTATACCGCCTGGGCTCACCAGGCTGCCGCCTCCCCGCCCAGTTCTGGGACTGGCTGCTCCGTCCCCGACCAGCTCTTCCTCCCCAGTCAGCGAGCAGGGCTGGGCCCGCCTCAGTCCCGCCCGGCTGCCCCAGCCCTGCCCCAGAGGAGAGGCCGGGTTGGGGGAGCCACTGGGTGAGATGTGAGACAGGCTGGGTTACCCTGGGCCAGGCTGCACCCGAATGGGAGGGGTCAGGAAGCCAGGTGTGGGTGAGACTAGGTTACCCTGGAGTCAGGAAGCCTAGCAAGGGTGAGACTGGGTTAACCTGGGGTGGGATGGGTCGGGAAGCCTGGCAAGGGTGAGACTGGGTTAACCTGGGGTGGGATGGGTCGGGAAGCCTGGCAAGGGTGAGACTGGGTTAACCTGGGGTGGGATGGGTCGGGAAGCCTGGCAAGGGTGAGACTGGGTTACCCTGGGGTGGGATGGGTCAGGAAGCCTGGCAAGGGTGAGACTGGGTTAACCTGGGGTGGGAAGGGTCGGGAAGCCAGGTGTGGGCGAGACTGGGTTACCCTGGGGTGGGATGGATTGGAAAAGGTGGGGTGGCATGAGTGAGACTGCAATGGGCCATGCTGGGTTACAATGATCTGTGGGGGGTGGGCTGCCTTAGGACTGATGGCCTGCAATGTGAAGAGATGGGTTACTGGAAGATGGAGGTGTGTTGAGTTAGAGGGCTGGAAGGATGGGTTGTGTTAGAATGGGTTACGCACAGCTGGGTTGGGATAGAGAGGGCTGGAATTGGCTGGGTTGGGATACAAGGGGTTAGAATGGGATGGATTGGAATGGGTTACATAGATATAGGCTGGGTTGGAATGGAATGATGTGTGTTAGAATGGCTTACACATGCTTGGGTTGGGAAACAATGGGTTGGGATATGTTATATGGAGATAGGTGGGTTGCTATACAAGAGGATGGTTTTTGTTAGAAAGGGTTATATAGGGATAAGATGGGATGGGTTCGAATGGGGTGGCATGGGTGGGTTATACAGGGATAGGGAAGGTTCAGATAGCTAGAAGAGAAAGCAGTGGGCTGGGCTGAAGTGGGTTAACATTAACTGCTTGTGGAATTATTCGTAAGTATTTTGTACTGGGAGAGTTGTAACAAGACTTCACTATAATGAACAGTATAGTTTTAGTTCTTTTATTATATATTTAATACATGAGTGTAAAGAATGCTGCATGACATGTCAAGGCTGATTCCTCACTCTAGCACTTTGAGTGCAGAAGGTAGGGGGCCCGCAAGGATTCTAAAAATTAATACTGGCCACTCCAGGCTGGTATTAAACTCCCAAAGTTTTTTTTCCTCTCTGACCTTGGATGGGTAGATGCTGCCACTCCTCAAGTGCAAAAACCCCTTTGAGAACCTAGGAAGGTGCACTTGGGAATTCCTTCCTGTGAGATACCCTCAAGCCCTTTCATGCCCCTGCCCCCCAAGGGGAAGAGCTGAGAAAGAAAACAAAGGAAATCAGCTGTTGCCACCAGCTAATTAAACAACATGTGCACAAACCTCTTAGGACACAAAACCCAATCCTATTCTTAAAAAAGGTAAATTTTATTAAAAACAAAAATAAATACATTTGAAAACTCAGGCTATTGCTAGATTTTAGAAACCCACTTACAAAAATTCACCATCAAAAATGACCTTCTTGCAGTCCAGCTTAAAGGTTACAAGCAAAACAAAAGCATTTAGGTTTAGCATAGAGGAGTCCACAAGCCATAAAGAAATAAAAAGAAATAAACTTAATAGTGTCTTCCTAGACATTTCCTGATCTACTTACATATTTGGGGTTTCAAACAAGTAGTTTCTAGGTATGATCTGATGATTTTTCATACCTGGCTCAAAGCTTCTTACAGCATTGCTGCTTTGCTCACTCTCTCTGGAGGACAGACAGAAAATAGGGGAAGTTTTTTCCCCGATGTTAATAAGTTCTAGCCTTCCCATTGGCTCTTTTGGTCAGGTGCCCACTCCCTTTCTTTTACCTATGCAGGAAGGCTTTGTAACTCTTTACAGGTAAAGCAAGTAGAGAACATCTAACTGGCTGGCTAGGTGTCTATAAAAGGGACTTACCCCTACCTCCCTTTCATTTATCACAACACAAATTTATCAGAAAGTCAAGAGTAGAAGTTCAGTGGAAGGAGTTCTTGCTACTTGACATTGTGACCTTTCCTCTCTAGGCTATGGTTGTAAATATTTAACAAGAAATAAGTGCTTCTGTGGGGTCATTTCTTCTTGGGGGATTTTGGGTACCTGTAGAATGGACTGTTCACATAACTTAGCTATTACTTCTTTATTACATGGACATCATTTTAATGTCAGATTAATACTATGTCTATAATGAAAACACATCAGGTAAGTTCCCGAGGTCCAGCAATGGCTATTAGCCAGTATAGGCAGGGATGTAATACAATGTTCTGAGTGTCCCTAGCCTCTGTTGCCAGATGTTGGGAGTGGATGACATGGATTGGATCACTTGATTTCCTGTTCTGTTCATTCCCTCTGAAGTACCTGGCATTGGCCACTGTTGGAAGACAGGATACTGGGTTAGATGGACCATTGGTCTGACTCAGTATGGCCATACTTATGCTTTGGGATGTGTGGCGGTTGGTGAGGTGTATGCTACTGCGTGGGGGGTGGGGAGGGAAGCAGTGCCTCTGCATGATTTGTCTAGAAATGAATGTTCATTATAGAATTTATATTGATTGATGGGATAATGATACAGTTTACACTTCCTTATTTGAGCATCTTCTCCCCTATGCACTTGTTTTTAGTCCAGGTGTGACAAATGATCCCTAAGCATTTAATATCACCTCCATGAAAAAAGAAAATATCTTTGAATATCTCTCTCTTTTCCCCAGTGAAGTCCATGCACTTGTTTCAGATGCATGTAAAGCTTTGGAGAACTTCCTTTGAGGAACCTGGCCCAGTGAGAATGATACAAAAACTTAATCCCTGTAATGTAGATAAATACTTCATGTTCACTTCTCCCATGTTCCTGTGTTGCACTGTGGAGAAGTTTGACCTGGAAGAGAACTGGCTCTTCCCTCTTGATAGAGACAGGATAACATTTCTCCAGTCTGCCATTTTCAGGCAGGATTTTCAGTAGTAAGGAGCAGTCAAACCATGATGAATCTATTGCTGCAGCTCCAGCTCTTACTAAGGCATAAGCCAAATATTTGAACACAATTGATCCAGAACTTTTGTCCTCTTAGCTTGACTGCATATTTCTCCATCCTAATCTTTCTTCATAAATCAGTTCCTTGGCTTCAGCCTCCTATTTGAGTCGATCTGCTCTGAATTCCATCCAGTTTTTCAGTATCTTTCTGGAAGTAAGGTTCCCAGTACTGAATTCAGTATTCCAGGTAGTTAGTCATACAGAGGAAGACTACTGCCTCACTGCTCCATCACTTGATGCCTCTCCACGTGCAGCCCTGAAATTATATTGGATTTATTATTGTTATTCATAATTATTATTAGGGCTGTTGATTAATCACAGTTAACTCATGCGATTAACTCAAAAAAATCATTGTTAATCACATTGTTAAACAATAGAATACCAACTGAAAAACTTAAATATTTTTGAAAAGGTAGAAAAACCATCCAAATATATTGATTTCAATTACACAGAATACAAAGTATACGCTGCTCACTTTATATTATTTTTGATTAAAAACATTTGCACTGTAAAAATGTTAAACAAAAAACAGTTTTTCAATTCACCTCAGACAGGTACTGTAGTGCAGTCTTTTTATTGTGAAATCATAACTTACAAATGTAAGTTGTTACATAACTGCACTCAAACAATGCAAAACTTTAGAGCCTACAAGTCCACTCAGTCCTACTTCTTGTTCAGCCAATTGCTAAGACAAACAAGTTTGTTTACATTATAGGAGATAATGCTTCCCACTTCTTATTTACAATGTCACCCAGACAGTGAGAACTGTCATTCACATTGGACTTTTGTAGCCGGCATTGCCAGGTATGCTAAACATTTGTATGCCCATTCATGCTCCAGCCACCATTCCAGAGGGCGTTTCCATGCTGATGATGCTTGCTAAAAAAATAAATAATGCGTTAATTTAATTATGACTGAACCCCTTTGGGGGAGAATTGTATGTCTCCAGCTCTATTTTACCTGCATTCTGCCATATATTTCGTGTTATAGTAGTCTTGGATGATGACTCAGCAGATGTTGTTCAATAACACTTTCACCGAAGATTTGACTAAACGCAAATAAGGTATCGCTGTGAGATTTCTAAAGATAGCTACAGCACTCGACCCAAGGTTTAAGAATCTGAAGTGTCTTCCAAAATCTGAGAGGGATGACATGTGGAGCATGCTTTCAGAAGTCTTAAAAGACCAACACTCCAATGCAGAAACTACAAAACCCAAGCCACCCAAAAAAAAAAAAAGAAAAAAAATTGCTGGTGTCATCTGACTCAGATGATGAAAATGAACAGGCATCAGTCTGCACTGCTTTGGATTGTTATCGAGCAGAACCCATAAGCATGGACACACGTCCTCTGGAATGGGGGTTGAAGCATGAAGGGACATGACTCTAGCTCATCTGGCATGTAAATATCCGTAACACAGGCTACAATAGTGCCATGCAAATGCCTGTTCTCACTTTCAGGTGACATTATAAATAAGAATCAGACAGCATTATCTCCTGCAAGTGTAAATAAACTTGTTTGTCTGAGCAATTGGCTGAACAAGAAATAGGACTGAGTGGACTTGTAAGCTCTAAAGCAGGGGTTGGCAACCTACAGCACACATGCCAAAGGTGGCACGCAAGCCGATTTTTGATGGCACGCAGTGGCAAGCTGAGCAGCTCAGCCCACTGCCGCTCTAAGGTTCTGACTGCTGCCCCATTGCCAGCTGGGGTCCCAGCCACTGACCCCACTCAGTGCCTGCTCCTGGCCTGGGGATCACCAGGGAACCCCAGGCTGAGCAGGCCAGCAGCTGAGACCCTGGCTGGCAGGAACCCCAGAGTGGTGGTAGGCTGAGCCGCTCAGCCTACTGCTGGCCTGGGGTTCCATTCACTCAGCTGGTGGCGGGCTGAACGGGGCCAGCAGCAGGCTGAGTGGCTCAGTCCGCTGCCAGTCTGGGGCTTTGGCTGCCAGGCTGGGTGAGCAGAACCCCAGGCTGGTAGTGGGCTGAGGGTGGCCGGCAGCCAGGATCCCAGCTGGCAGGAGCTGGTGGATGGAACCTCAGCTGGCTGAAGTCAGGGTCCTGGCTGCTGGCCCTGCTCAGCCCAGACCAGCAGCAGGCTGAGCAGGGCCTGAGATCCTTGTCTGGGGTTCCAGCCACTAGCCCCACTCAGCCTGCTTCCAGTCTGGGGTTCCATTCACTCAGCTGGCAGCGGGCTGAGTGGGGCCGGTGGCCAGGACATCAGACCCGCAGTGGGCTGAGCAGGGCCAGCAGACGGAACCCCAGACAAAAATCACACTAAATTGATAAGATCTGCATTTTAATTTTATTTTAAATGAAGCTTCATAACTTTTAAAAAACCTTATTTACTTTAAATACAAATAATGGTTTATTTATATTATATAGACATAGAGACCTTCTACAAACATTAAAATGTATTACTGGCATGCAAAACCTTAAATTACAATGAACTTGGCACAACAATTCTGAAAGGTTGCCGACACTTGCTCTATAGTTTTACATTGTTTTATTTTTGAATGCAGTTACATTTTCGTACATAATTCGACATTTGTAAGGTCAACTTGCATGATAAAGAGGTTGCACTATAGTACTTGTAACCGGGGAATTGAAAAATACTATTTGTTTTGTACAATCAGATATTTGTAATAAAATAAAGTGAGCACTGTACACTTTGTATTCTGCTATAGTCGAAATTGAAAATGTAGAAATCAAAAATATTTAAATAAATGGTATTCTATTATTGTTTAACAGTATGATTAATCACATGATTTTTAATCATTTCATAGCCCTAATAATATTTATTTTTTTGTATTAGCCATTGCAAATTCTTGTTTACCTTACTGCCCACCTCCTCCTCTGGAGGTCTTTCAACAATATTGCCTTCCAACTTACTCCTTACTATTAAATATGCAGGTTTTGGATTCTATTTGCCCAGATGTATTTGCTTGCATTTTTCCAAGATTTTGTTTTGTTAGGTTTCTGTCCATATTTTTAATCTCTCTAGATCCCTCTATTTCCCTGTCCTGACTGGCATCTACAAGCACTCCCAAAGTTACTATAAATCTATACAATATATGGTGAAATCTTACCCTCAGATACAGATGCCTACTCCCAACTCCCAGTGAAGACAAGGAGAGCTGTATGTGCCTCTCACATGGAGGGATTCAGCCCAAGGTAAATAAGCCACAATAGAGAATTTTAGTCATCTGTGAAGAACAGTATAGTCACACCACTGTGTGTAAGTTGGTTTACAGGAAAGTGACAGTATTGGACAGTCATGGGGAATGAAGTCATATACTTATATATAGAACAGCTGCAATAGTGTTGGATAAAATTCTCCAGACTACACTGCTCTACAGCCAAAAATGCTTCTGAAATAAATGTAGTCCAACTTTACTAATTCTGGGTCACTGAGAACGAAAATGATGCTTAAAATTGTTGATTGGTTCTAGTTTTCAAGATATGCTATTGGGTCAGTATATACGACCCTTGACTTGGGAATGGTGGAGGATAAGTGAGTTATATAGGGAAGGGATCTCAATTTAAACCAGAAATGACTAAAATACATCTTTGACTGGATCTATGAATAAATCTATGACTGGGTTTGGACAGTACTTGCTTTTTAGGCAAAAAAAGAATGATGCAATCTGAAGCTGGTATTGCATCATACATGATATGAATTGCATCATGTTATTCCTAGAAGTCATGGATGATGCAATCATCACGAAGCTTACATCACTCTGCTGAACAAATTGCCCTAGATCAGCTCTAGAAATCATACAGTGTCGTGCTCATTTGTCAGTGTTTGATTTTGCAAAGGGACACATTTCTGTTTAGCCAAAGTGAGCAGAGATGCCTCGTACTTGTGTGAACAGTGCAGATAACTTCTGCTATGTTTGTGGTGAAGTGACTTTTGCATCACAAAAGCGCAGTATAACCACTGTGGTTAAGAAAGCCTATCACCTTTATTTTGGCTGCAAAATTGGAGATCAGGACAAGAGGTGGGCCCCACACATAGGCTGTAACACTTGGCCAGTGGTTGAACAGGAAAAGGAAATCTATGCCTTTTGCAGTGCCAATGATTTGGAGAGAGCCAACAGATCATACCAGCAATTGTTACTTCTGCATGGTGCCTCCAGTTGGGAAAGGTGCGTTAAAGAAGAAAAAGTGGACTGTGCATTATCCAAACATTCCATCAGCTATACACCCAGTACCCCACGGAGAAGGGCTGCTGGTTCCTGATGCACCAGAATCACTCTCACTTGAGTCAGATGAGGAAGAGGATGAAACTTCTGGTCCTGAACCATCAATGTCACAGGACCCACATTTTCTCCCATCCTCCTCCTCTGAACCACACCTCATAACACAAGGTGAACTAAATGACCTTGTCAGGGATTTGGAACTACCCAAGAGTAAGGCAGAGGTGGTGGGCTCCAGACTACAGCAGTGGAATCTCCTGGCAGGCTATTAAGGCAAATGGGGCCCATCAATGCTTGCAGACTATTGCTGGACAGTGACAAGAGATGCTCCATTTAATGAATACAAGAGACAAGCCAAGAAGCGCTGAGTAGACACTGAATAGGACTAAACTATGTACATAATAGTTTTTTGCCTTTTGTTTCATCAATTTATATAACCCTTTTGCTGATTTTTAAAGTGTTACATAAACAGGACAGGTGAAATATCTTCATGTAAAGCAACCAAACACATGAAGACCTAGGTTTACAATTTATGATTAAAACTCTACTATCTACACAATATACATAAACATAATATTTAAAAACTTAAATATCTTAGAAACAGTAGCCAGTGTTTTAATTGTCATTTGACTTCAGCACATCAAAATACATAATAAATATCACATTTTATCTCTGAAGCAGACGACTTCTCAAAAATTGTAGACCAGTGCTACCCAATCAATGTGCTTTAATACCCACCTTAAAGGACTACTCCTGGAAGTGAGAGATGTGTGTATTTGCCAGACTCGTTCAGTCCTTGGCCTCTTTGCTGACAGTGTCCACAAGGCTAAACTTTAAGTCCATTAAGGTGGTGATTACTGAGCTATTGATGACTTTCTGCTCTGTGATCACCAACTAATTTCACATGTAACCCTTCTGCCAGGCCGAATTGATAGCAGCAAGGGCTGGGATCAATACATAGGGGTCCCTTCCCTACAATGGAATGCAAAACCAGCTCGAGCCCTCACCCAGTGACCTGGGAAAATCTTACACACCCCCCTGGGCGCCTCGAAGAGGCAATACTTCCCCTCTCGCAAGCACGTCTTGATGTAGCAGGAAAGGTTTAATTACATGAGATAAACAACAAGCATTAAATTGGGAAAACCTCAACTAGAGTTCATAGACCAAACCATGAGCAAAGACCCACCCCAGGAAGTTGGGCTGTGTCCTTTTTCCTGGGCTCTTGAGTCCAGCAATCCCCCAAGTCACCCCAAGACTCCAAAGTCCAATACCTCAAATGTCCCTAGAGTCCAGCAACCCAAAGATCACCCACAGTCCCAAAAGGCCCCACAATCCAAAAGTCTCTGTCCTGGGTCAGTGCAGGCCCAGAGTTTGAGAGTCTATCTGCAGAGGTCCCCCCCACCAGCCTGGGTAGAAAGGGCACCTTACGTGGTCCGGGGCTAACTGCCCTGCCTCTCCGTGGGGTTCTGCTTCTACCTTCTCCACGAATTGCTCTGTTCTACCAGCCACTCCACTCTGCTCCTCCAGCCATCCTCACAAACTGCTCTGCTCTGCCAGCTGCTCTGCTCCATTAGCCGTCCCAGGATCCACTCCAGCCGTCCTCGTAAACTGCTCAGCTCCGCTTGCTCTGTGGGCCGCTCCACTTGTCCCACAGCTGCTCCGCTCTGCCAGCTGCTCTGCTCCAGCAGCTGTCCCGTGATCCGCTCCAGCCAGCCCCACAAACTGCTCAGCTCTACTCACTCCGTGGCTCCATGAACTACTCTACTCCACTCTGCCAGTTGCTCTGTTCTGCAGTATATCTTCAGGCTTCCCCACTAGTTAGCACGGTACTCAGTGCTCTCAGCTCAGCAAGTCCAACTCTTTAGTGATTTCAGCTCACAGTAGGGGAGCTCCAGTGCTAGTGCACCATTAGCCCAAAGTGAGTTCAGCTCAGTAACCTGTATCTAGATTAAGGGAATCAAAAATCAACTCTGACATTCCACAGTGGAGAGAGGAGTAGGTGGAACTGGTGCTTCAGGCTCACACAAGGGGTCTACACCGCCAGATACAGATACCTGTCCCCAGCCTCTCTCAATTCACTGGGTTTTGGAACCCATGTCCCTTGTCTAGCAAGTGCTACTTAATTAATGTTGAGACATCTCTGGCATAAAGCAGTCTCATAGTTCCTCATTCACATAATCAGGATGACAACACTTTATTCCTCCTGCCCCGATAACAAAGAAATTGGGGTTCCCAGAGCTGTCAAAATAACCATCCCAGGCTGCCGTGGGCTATACTAGGTGGGGTAGGTGTGCCAATGCAAATACCTAAAATTCCTTTCCATGCTCCCCATAATTCACCACCAGATGTCAGGTTAGAGCTCATCCTGACTCTGCTTACACACAAACCATAGAACAACTTTACATAGTTTACTGACCTGGGATCTAGATTTGGTTCTGCAACATACAAGCAAAAGACTGTGTCCCATTAAAGAATCCACTGAGTTATCCAGTCACATCTGCATGTATCTCTCTCTGTTATGAATGTGTCTTGGAGTATTAGCACAGCTATTTTGATCTACTGATTAACATAACCATTTTATTAGAAATGGTGTTCTAAAGGCTGTGTGATGGTTGAAACAGCACATTCGAAAAAGTGTTCAACATAGTTGTTTCCTCTTATGTACACAAATTATTAATATGCACCTTGTGAATATGGGGTATGGAAAATCGTGTTTCAGATATTCATTCTGATCAGGCTATTTTGCCTTTATTAATACTTATCCATAAGTCTAAGCATTTTACAAAGGCAGATAGGTATCTCTAAACCCATTGTACAGGTGGAGAAATGGAAGCATGGAGAGGGGAATGACTTGACAGAACTAGAAATTCATCCTAGCTCTCCTGATTCCCAGTCCAGTGACACAGAGGCAAAATCATAATATCAATAATTTTCATCATATCAAGTAATACAAGATAATTTGCTCATTCTACTTAAATAACTGCTGAACTTCCACTTTTCCTTACACTTAAACTAGCTTCCTTAAGCCACACTTTGCCACTGATCTGCACCTTGAACTCTCCACTGAACTCAACAGGTAGTTCTGAAGAATTGATGGCAATATAAATGGCCATTAGGGGATTTTTTTGTTTGCCATGTAAAATACTCTTTTGATGGAATTCTGACATCTAGTGGTCAGTTAGATTAATCACAAATGAATTTTCTATAGATACTATTTAGTAACTCAGTTTTCTAGATCTGAATTAGTATTCCTTGGCACTTCTAATTAGAATAATTCTTCCTTGACATTAACTGTTGAAAATTTTAACAGAAATTCCATTATCTAATCTATCTATAATGCGCTCTATCACAATAGAGTCTAGACACAGAATTAGAGAAATATATCGGTAAAACAGCAGTGCTGGGCTTTAGGGTGAAGGCAAGTGATTGTAATTCACTCTCTGTTCAGTCCACAAATGATATCTGTTTGTTAAGGGGGCAACTAGGAGAGCAGATCCTTTAGTTCAAGATGCAGAAGCTTCTGCTTTAGCCCTGGAGGTACCAATTCAATCCCCAGTGAATATCAAAATGATGATTCTTATGTGATGATATACCCGAAAAGGGATACATTTTTATTCTTAACCTTTTCTCATCCAGCAGAATTTGGCTCAAAGACGGATTTTAGCACCTAACAACAATGCCTAGATAGATAGTTTTATTATATTAGTGAAATCCTTAAAGTAAAACCTACACTAAAGGACAGTTTTCAGAGTCAGTTTTTAAGATTAATCTTAACTTCTTTTTGGACTGGCTAATTAACACCCTCTCTTTTCTATGCCTCTGTTAAGTCATGATTGTAGGGGATAAATGAACACCCAAATGGACAATTCTGTTCCCTAAAGAATTTCTGTTTATAATAGAAATTTCTTGACTTTACCATCTAAAAGTTTTAGATCTTTTTGCAATGAATTGTTTAAAATATTTTAGAATGGCCTGACCTTTATCCCAAACTTTGCTGTAAAACTGCATTAGATAACTATAGCAATTAACAGCATAAAGCATAGGCAGCAGGAAAGCCATCTGTATTGTATTGGGATTGGAAATAATTTATTTTACATAAATACTACTCCAATCTTCTAATCTCATTCTCTTTCTCTACCACATCCAAAACAATTACAACCTTTCTGAAGATGGGTGGCTCTGTAAAGCATTTTGTTTTGTTCAATGTTAGGATTTGTGGTTATTTTCTCAGTCGTGTGAGAGATTTGCTGTTCCGTACTATAAGCACTGAGCTATGATGGGGAATGTAATCATGGAGCAATTTTGCCATTCTGAGATTTCAGGAACAGTTTTACTTTGATCCCAGGGTTCAAATATAAACTGTTAATAAGCCTCAGACAGGTATTCTTAGCTTCTAAAGCAACATTATATATAAATAGATATTAATATTCCCCAATTATGAATATACATACAGATTATTCTAGTCTAATTGGTTGTTTTTCACATTATTTATCTGTATGCATTATATTTACATTTGAGGCCAAAATATATATGTCCTTAAACACAGAGGGTATAGTCCACAAAGCAGTGTAGGCAGCTACATTCCAGAATTAGGCACCTGCTTCAGTGGCATGGCACCACTGCGATCCCAAAAACTTCTGCTTGGCTGCTGCCTAACCCAATAGACCTCTAATTTTCCATTGTAAAAGTTCCCTAGGTCACTAAATTATAGACTCTCTCCAAGTCTAAAGTTTGCACACTGATGCATCCCTCTAGCTGCCTATGTCTGGCACATTTTCAGTATAGCCTTTTGAACTCATAGATCTCACCTCTGTCACATCCTCCCTAGAGATTTTACATACAATCCTGTATCACAATAATGGCTTCCAAGCATATCGCAAGAAATTGCCATGTGGTACAATCCTCTAACTATTGAGCTATGGGATATTGTGCTGTAGGGCTCCCTCAGTGTAACTTGTTGAAGCAGTTCTACTGTAGATAAATAATGAAAGAGTGATTGGAATAGGGGGACTGGACCTGACCCAGGGTCTCACACTTCCCAGGTGGGTACCCTAACCACAGATTACAGTCTCTCTCTAGCTCTTGTTCTGGCCTAATGACTAAGTATTTAATGACAGTGGAACACTCATTGGGCCAGAGAGCAAGAGAGAAAATACTTGTGAGACTGACACTGTGGTCCAGGAGTTAGAGCACCAGTGTAGGAGACCCTGGATTCAGTCCCTCTGCCTCAGTCACGCTTTCATTATTGATAGTGAAATGGCTTCAACAGGAGAGACTGACGGACTCTCTATTTCAGAATATCCCATAGCTCCAGGGTTAGAGAACTTTAATGAGAATGGGGACAGCCCTGTTCAAATAATTTCTTCTCCCTCTGGCAGAGAGAGGGGGGAATTGAACTGAGTTGAACCATTGTGCTGAAAGTTATTAGATGGACAGTGGCACTACCACCTCCTTCTACCTTAGGTGGCTCCCCATTTTGCATGCTGGTTTTTGTGAATTGCTGTGATGTTGCACTCTATATGTTTTATGGAAATATGCTAATGAGTGTGAATATAATGTAACTTGAATATGCTTTATGCAAAAGGTCTCTTGTAAGGTATAGGCACCATGATGCTCAGCACTGCAATGCCCAATTCCCTTCATGGATTTCATCTCAAGAAGCCAATTTAACAAGTAGTAAAAGGAGAATCAGTTTTCATATATGTTTCCACATCATTAGTACTGGCAGATTATGCTTTACTCTAAACTGGAGAGTGAGGAATAATCTGTCAATAAAAATGCCTGTTTGTACTAACCAGCTTCTGTTTCCCTGCTAATTCATGATGTGTTAGGTTCCATTGATACACTAGCAGATTTTGTGCTATACACACATTTTCAGTCCTTCAGATAATTGATTCCAAGTAACATATTTCATCAATCATGTGAACTCAGAAATTCTCATCTTCTCCCACCCCCCAAAAGAGCCAGCTACCTTGTTTGTTGGTGTATCCATATGTTTCAGCTGGTAGAGGTGGGTTGCTGTCAGAAAGAATTCTATGGAGAGTCCAGACTCAAAAATATGTTTGCCAGTCACAGGGAACTGTATGGTGCTTATTCAGCTAAATCATTTCTCCTGAAATGATTAGAAAATCTGGGATCCCCAATGGATAAGGAAACAAGGTCAAGCTCCGATATTCCCCTTTTAATATTGATGTTGGATTTCCTGTGTAACTTCACTACACATCATCAGTGCTTTGGCACACAGTATGGCAGCATCCACTGGGCCACATCAGGCCCTGGTGGACCTACACTTGCAAAAGTATCCACTAATTTTCAGTATTCAGTGTGAAACACCTAGGATCAAGTTTTCAAAGCTGCAGACCACTTGGGATCTGATTTTTACAGGTGCCTCAAAGTGAGTGCCCCAAACCTAATGCACTCAAAATGAGTGGGCTCTTTGATGTAGAGTTCATGGCCTGTTTTATTCTAAGGGCTATATAGCTGAAGACTCACTGCTTTTCGGGTTGGACTAATAGAAGAACCAAAATCTCTAAATCCTGCTCATCTGAAGGACAGATTTCTGAAAAGAGAGGCTTAGGTAAGGTGCAGATAAGTGCTTGGTTTTTGAGACTGGCTGGTCAAAAAAAAAAAAAACACCCCACCAATCAGGGACTGAGCTTCAACTGGAGAAAAATCTCTCTGCTTGGAAACAGATAATGCTTCATCACAGAAACAATTCCACCTGGAAGTGCTCTACAGATGACAGTTAGCCTACAACTGTATAGTGGTTTTCAATTTGCCTTAATATGAAACTGCATTGAATTCCAAAGGTTATGTTGCATTACAAAATCCTTTTATATGGATCAGGACCCCATTGTTATAGGCTCTGAATAAGCCCAGTACAAAAAAGACACTTCCCATTCCAAAGAGTTTATAACCCACAGCTGTTTCTTGAAAACTGTTGGCATTTCTAAATGGGTGTTTCAACAAAAAAATATTAGCACACTGAAAAGTAAGCTACACATATATTTAAATACTTTTCATGCTTAGAATTGTGTGTGATAATTTGCTAAAATACCATTTCAATTATGTGTGACAGCTGTTAGCATAAGTATTCACTTTGTGTTAACAGGCACAGTACTGTATATATTGTCTAGTAGAAACATGATTAGTTTGTGCAAGGGTCCAGTGCTGGGGCTTGCCCCTCCCAGGCGCGGTGGGGAGCCAGGGCGCCTCCCTATAGGCAGCAGTCCATGCAGGGCCCAGACCCATCAGCAGGGGCTGAGCAAATGAATAGTCTCTAAGCAATTCAGAGTCCTAGCCCTTCAGCAGGGGCTAGAGCTGACCCAGGGTCTATAAGCCCAGCCCTGGAGCAGGGGCGGGGCAACAAGCAGCTCTGGCTCAGGGCCCTTCAGCCAGGGCTGAGCAAGTACAGAGTCTATAAGCAGTTCGGGCTCAGACTTTTCAGCAGGGCTGAGCAACACAGTACCTACGCCCAGTCCTGGGGTGGAGCAGGGCAGTAAGCAGCTCACAGCTCAGGCCTTTTTCAGCAGGGCTGAGCGAACACAAAGTCTCTAGCCCAGGCCCTTGGGTAGGGCAGTGCAACAAGCAGTTAGGCTCAGGCCTTTCAGCAGGGGCTGAACAACAAGTGAACAGTAGCAGTCTGTAAAGCCCAAGCCCTGGCTCAGGGTGGGGCAACAAACCCAGGTAAGGGTCAGACCCTCAAGCAGGGGCTGAACAGCAAATTAAACAGCACAAGAGGCCTCCTCAGGCCAGGCGGAGTCTGCCACCCTTGGACACAGGCCCTCCCACTCCACTGCATCCCAGCCCGGGGCCCTAGCAGTGGCAAAGGTTCACTGCAGTCAGTGGGGAATCCTGGCTGCAACACACTGACATTGGTTCAGGGTCCCCTGGGCCACTTCCAATCTCCCCCTCTCTAGGTACCTGTCCTTCACTGGCATCATCCAACAGGTCCCAGACCATGGGTTCCCCTGGGTACCAGGCGTAGGGAAAGCTCAGGCCAGCGCTCCTCCAGGTACCGGGCATAGGGCAGGCTAGGCCCAGCAGGAGCTCAGGCACCAGCATCTATCCTCTCCAGCAGTCTGTGGCCAACTGAGCACTGAGGCTGGGCTTTTATACTTCCTGTCCCCACCCCCCCACCACTGAGGCACCTGTTCTGGCTCACTCCTCTCAGGCACGGCGGGGAGCCAGGGTGCCTCCCTACAGTTTGGCATAGGAAATTCTACTGCCCTCAGGCTGTCATGGGACTGCATTAACTTACCTTCATTTTTTCTAAATGATTAATGTTAGTAGTTTCAGTCAGTAATTCTTCTCTCTTACGGTGAAATGCTGGTTCAAGGTCTAATCATGCTGGGTGCCATCAATTCCCATTGACTTTAATGGGAGTGAATGGCTCAGCAGCTTGCAGGATCAGACCCAGAGTGCATAACAATGTAAATAGATGCCCAAGTGTGGGGCTCAGGGGCACTGCCATTTCTGCAGGCAACAGGTATGTGTACCAGCTGCATGCTGTTGCACATGTGGATATATTTACTGATCACACTAGCCATGACCCCCACCACCTTCCCAGTTTTGAAATCACCCTGTGTGCACTCTCCACCCAGCTGATACACATTATTTTTCAGTGTTTGAGGCCTCCTATATTCACTGTGATTTGGCTCTTTGAGACTTCAACACACCTATCACATGGACAGATATATTCTGGACACCAAATTGAAAAATGAAGTTTGGTGAATTAGGAAAGCACAATTACAAATCTTCATCCATCAGAAAGAGGGGGAAATCTTGAATGAGTTAATGTATTTGCCTTTCAGATTCATAATCCAATATACAATAATTTTGCTTAGATATAATTTCACACATTAAATGATGCTCCTTTTTCTCACTCAAGTAGTCCTCTAGTGCCTGATTCTTCACCCATCTTTTAATGCAACCTAAATCAAGGTTAACTATTGGGAGGCATATCAAACCCATTGACTTAAGTGGGACTACTTGTGTAAGTAAGGCAAGTAGACTGTGTGTGTGTATAAACTACATACAAGGGAAATAAAGGGTACAACTTATCAGATGAGTGTTGTTGCTAGAACAGTTATACATAATTATAATGATTTATGGGTGATAGTTGACAACAAATTAGAAATGAGTTTGCAATCTGAGGTGGCTGTGAAAACCAGGGCCCTACTGTGCTCAGTATGATACAAGCAAAGATAAAAGAAAATTCTTGCTCTGGAGGACTTACAGCCTATAAACCATGAACATGACAGGTACAGGGAGAAGGATATAACATAGAAGCAAATTAATATGGCGGAGAATTGGTGCAGCTTTGTTAGTTATGTGTTTTGTTTTCTTTGATTTTTATTAATTGGGTTTGAAGTAGGGTAAAGAACAGCAGAAATGGGGCAATTAGTAAGAGTAAGTGAGAAAGAAAAAGAAGGCAGAGAAAAAGTGACAGTATAAGCAATTCATCACCTGCCTAGCCACAATCAGTAGAAAAAATTTGGTAGTCATAATAGGAGAGGTGAATCTTGAGGGGAGAGTTGAAGGAGAATAAAGTAGCAGCTATACAGATTATATCTTGGATTTTTACCACATGTAAAGGATGGTATGTGAAAAAGTACAAAGATATTTAACAGATGTTGACGGGTAGCGAATAAAGACTGGCTAAGTTGTGAAGAGCCTTAATGCTAAAGACAAAAATCTTGTTTGATGCAGAGGTGAAGGCGAGTCAATGGAGGGACTCAAGATGACAAACATCCTTCCTATGGTTTAGCTTTAACAATAATTCAATGTGTACCTGAGATACTTTGCCAGAAGCTGGGAATGGGCAACAGAGGATGGATCACTTGATTACCTATTCTCTTCATTCCCTCTGGGGCACCTTGACCTGGCATTGGCCACTGTCGCAAGACAGGATACTGGTCTAGATGGACCTTTGGTCTGACCCAGTATGGCCATTCTTATGTTCTGACTAACCTAAATTTCCACCCTGAGCTTACCCCAGGGTTTCCCCCTCCAAGATCTCTCTTGTCTTAACTCAATCAGTAGAATGTCATTTCCAGGTAGAGGTAACACCTGCTACACTGAGTTAGCAGAATTTATTCAACAGTTTATGTGGGCCTCTAATAGCCATTAAGAGAGTGATCCAAGAGAAGAATCTTGTCTTAAACCAGTGACTTTATTTTCCTATAGTGTATAAATGTCTGATATTTGAACTCATTTGTAAGCAATTCACAAATGCTTAACTATTTCTAAAACTGCCTAGTTTATATATTTTAAAGCCCGTGGTAAACAAAAACACCGGTTTTAATATATAATAGGTGTCTGGGTTACAAGGGAAGTGGTATTTTTTTTCCTCCACAGCTATTCAAATATTGGGCAGAATGTTCTGGATGATGCACCTTTAACAAGAGAAAGGATGGAATATTAGAAGCAGAGAGTTCCGAGGCAGTGGATTTGGGCAGTTTGGGAGCAGAGAGGAAACAAACAAACAAACAAAAACCCTTGCAGTGACATAAGTAGCACAGAAAGGAAAATGGGAACTGGTTGTGGAGGAGAAAGATAGCTAAAAGCTGCTTAAAGTATGTGAGACAGGACCAGTATCAGAGAACTGAAAGTAAGTTGAAGAAAGAAAAAGAAAAAAGAAAAGAAACTAATACTTCACTAGTAGGACTAGTTAGGAACAAAAACAGCCCCTTGAGGGGAAAAAAGGGTTAATCCTGGTTCTGTCTTTTATAGGATGGAAGATGTTTAAGGGTTTAAATTTTTGTCTGATCTGCCTTTTCTTTCAAATATATTTTCCTTCTAGTGAGTGATTTCTTGTTTTCAAGGGACTAGTTATCTAGTTCTGGTTAGATGTAATTGAGGTTAATGGCTATTACTACTAGTACTGAGATATGAGGCATATGTTTCTTACATGTGAGAGAGCTAGTATGTGTTTTATGTGAGAGAGGATTAGAGGTGACACACAAGACTGGATTGGTACATTTACAGGGGCTATGATTTCAAATGCTGCCAACTAATAGATCACCAGAGGAAAACAGGAAAACTAGGAACAGAGAAATGTGGTGTTAAGAGGCCAAAACTGCAAGGTGCGCTGAGCACTAGCTGCAAGCTACTTGGTGCCTGATCCAGCCAAGTACTGTATCTCTTTTCTAGGCCCACATCCTGTGCAGACTTATGCATGTGTTTAATTCTGTGTACTGTGAATGGTCACATGGATTTCAATGGGATGACTCAGTATGTAAAATTAAATACTGGTAAGTCTTTACAGATCTGTGATTTTTACATACTTAATTTTACATAGTGAGTCGTCCCATTGAGATCCATGTGACCACTCACAGTACACAAAGTTAAACATGTGCATAAGTCTGCACAGGATATGGGCCTAGAAGAGCACTTAGGATCCATTGCTGAGAGATAACTCAGCCAGTTACATGCAAGAGAAATGGTAAGGAGAAGACGACTTGTCAAGAGGGAATTTAGTGTTGCTCTTGCCTGTAAGATGTGCACATGCATGTCTGAAACTGATGCCCTGAAAGAATTATCAGTACCAGGGAAGAGGAGTGAAGAAAAAGGAAATGATGAGCAGTGTTTAGAAATGGGCTCTGACAAACTAGGACTAGGACTAGGATTTAGTTTAGCAGATTTTAAGGAAGGTGAATTATTTTAGAAAAATTGCCATTTCTGTAAATTTGACATGTTTATTACAGCTGATCAAAAATTATAAAAAAAATTCATGAAAATTTTTGAAATAGCTTTCTGCAGGCTTCACAAAAATGATTTTTCATAAAAACATGCATAGAAAATGTTCTTTTTTTTGTTTCCCTCTCTTCCTTCCTCACCCTACTTTTTCCTTTTCCTTCCATTTCCCCCTTGTATTTGATAGTTTGAGGAGACAGCTCCAGAACCACTGGTGAGAGAACATAGGACAAAAAGTATCAGAGGGGTAGCCATGTTAGTCTATAAGGTGCCACAGGACTCTTTGGTGCTTTTATAGGACAAAAAGTCACTTACGTTTGAACAAGTTGATTCCTCCATTCAGCCCATCACCCTGTGCACTTCCAACTAGCAAGTCAACTCCATATTATTTGTCTTGATTTGTGTTGAGGGTGTTATGGAGGAAACTATGAACTCAATCACCCTTTCATTTGAGAAAACCACAGGAACTGGGGGGAGGCATAGCAAAAATGTTTCCCCCTGTGAATTTTCCTCCTGAACTGTTCTGTTGGGGTCTCCTCTCAAACAAGGGATGTTCAGGAAGCCACGGGCATCCGCTCCCTGTACTGGCTCTGGAGGCTCTCTACCCTGATTATTATCTATGGCTGTTCCTCAGAACACCCTTAAAGGAATGGGGGGTGGGGAAGTTCACTGAAGATAGGGCTGCAAAAAGGTAACCCTTCTGTGGGGAGCAGGGGCTTCCTTGATCCCTTCCAGACCCTGTTCTGTCCAATCTTCCCCAGTTCATAGCACACAAGGTGTTCTTTGAGTCAAACAAACATTCAGAAGAAAGGCATGTCCCTTCACATACCCCACCCCTGAAGATGGAAAGGCCATTCTGAGGCAGCTTGTCTTCATCCCTGGTCTCCTGTGAAAAGAAATCGGTGTTTCTCGCCTGATGACGTACGCTGAAACTATAGGGTAGCACAAGACACCAACACATAATACATGGGTTTGTGTCTTTCATGGTGTAGATCCATCATAAGGGTGTGTGATCTGTGACCAGGGAGAAGGGGCTACCCAACAGGTAATGTCTGAGACATCCACAGCCTGTCCACAGCTAATTCCCCCTTCTCAATAATTGAATACATCTTTTCTCTAGGTAATAGCTTCCTTCACAGGTATAGGATGGGATGCTCTGCTCCCCCAAAAGCTTGTGAGAGGATGGTGCTAAGTCTGACATCTGAGGCATCTGTGTGCAGTATGAACTCCCAGGAAAAATGGGGGCTGAACAGCACGGGTGCCTGGCATAGTCGTGTTTTCAGTTCACTAAAACTTCCTCGCATTTCTCATCCCATTGGATCCTCTTATTGTTGCTCCCTTTCATGTGGTCCATAGGGGGGAGGGTGCTGCAATTGAGGTGAAACCAAGGATAAACCTCCAGTAATATCCTGCCGTTTGCCTCTTCATCTGGGGAATGGGATATGCTGTGAGGACCTGTACCTTGTTGACCACTAGTTTCATAAGGCCACCTCCTTCACAGTATCCCAAATAGGTTATTTCCTCTACAGCTAATCTACGTTTTTCAGGGTTGGCCATAAATCCCACATCCTACAGGCTTTTAACACTGCCTTTAAGTGCTGCAGGTGGTCTTATCAGGTAGGACTGTAGATGATTATGTTGTAGATGCAACATATTCATGGTGGGGGCTAAGGATCCTATTCATAAGCCATTGGAAGGTTGTGGCAGTTCTGTGGAGGCCGAAAGGCACAGTCTTAAATTAGAAGTGCCCAAAAGGGGGACGAGAAAGTTTGTTTTTGGGAGAATGCGGAGAAGGAAATCTGCCAATAACCTTTTGTTAGTTCAGTAGTGCTCAGACGTTCTGCTGGTCCTAGCCACTCATCTACCCTTGGCACTGGGTAGGTATTGAATTTCGAGATGGCATTAACCTTCCTGAAGTCAATGCAAAACCAAACCATCTGGTTTGGGAACAAGAACGATGGGGCTCCTCTATTCACTTTTGGATTTCACATTTCCTGCCCCCATCTCCAGCATCGCTCGCACTTCCTCTCAGACTGTATCCTTTGTGGCAACAATTTAAGGATATCCCTGAGAACATTCTCCCTGGGTAGGTGGAGAATACAGTCGTAAAATCCTCGATCAGTGGGACGATCTGCCTCCTTCGTACAGGAGAGACCCCCTTACTCCCTGGAACTGTCGCCAGTTCTTGGCTGCTCGGTCCTTGGGGTCCTAATTTAGGTCCTTTCGGAGAGAGAGTTAGCAGCAGGGCCTCCCATGTCTTCCAAAGTTTGAGAAGATTCACATGATAGACCTTTTTTTTTTCTCCTCTTATATCATAGTCCATAGGCCCTGCCTGTCTGACCACTTCAAAAGGACCCTACCATCGGGTCATTAATGTAGACTTAGCTGAGGGTAGTAATAGAAGGAGATGGTCACCTGGTTGAAAAATTCATAGTCAAGCCCCTCAGTTATAATTTTTTTCCTGTGTGTGTTGGGCCTTTCCTCAAATTCTCCCTGGTGAACACCCCTGAGTTGTTCCCTTAACTGTAAGCCATATTGGGTTGCACGGAAGGCCTCCCTTGTCTTGTTCCTCCCAACCTTCTCGTAGCAAGTCCAGGATCCCCCACGGTTGGCAATCATAAAGCAACTCAAATGAAAAAAGAGCCCAGTAGAAGCTTGCAGGACCTCCCTTTTGGCAAACAGGAGTGGTGGAAGCAGCTGGTTACAATGCGTTGTATTGTAAATGACAAAACATCTCAACATTTTCTTCAGTGTCTTATTAAAGTGTTCTAGTAGGTCATCAGTATGCTGGTGGTACACTGAGATTTTCAGGGACTTGACCTTAAGAAAGGAGCATAATTCACACATTAAATGAGAAGTGAAGTTAGTCCCTTGATCTGTTAATATTTCACTGGGAAACCCCATGTGTGAGAAAAGCATCAAGAGTCATTTCTGTGGCTTTTACAGAGTGAAGAGGAACAGCCTCCAGGTACCTGGTTGTGTAGTCAACAATCACTAATATGTACTGATGCCATGATGCAGTTTTTTCTAGGGGTCCAACCATGTTCACTCCAAGCCTCTCGAAGTGTCTCAATCAAGGGCAGAAGGAACAAGGGTGCCTAGCTGAACCTTTGGGTAGGAACAACAGTATTCTCTCACCTCATGATGCACGCCTGGGCCAACAGAAGCAGGCTAATACCCAAGACAATGTCAGATTTCTTCCCAGGTGCTAGCGCATAGTATATCATGCACAAACTGAAACACAGTCTGGAAGTACCTGCGCAGCACTAGCAGCTGGGCAATCAATCCCTGGTTTGTTGATTCCTTTCAATTTGGTAGAAGCACTCTTTCTTGAGTATGAAGTGTGGGTACTGCCCATCATGCTGAGGCTCTGTTACTTCTTCACTTATGGAGGCTAGTTGTTCATATGCATGGCTCAGCGTAGAGTCATTCCTCTGTTCTTGCACAAAATTCCCAGCTATAGGAGGACTTCCAGGTCTCAACTGCTTGCCTCTTCTTTCCCTGTGGGGGTCAGTGGCCATGTTGCTCGGGATGTTCCTTCCTCGAGATTGTCGACTTCCTCAAGACTTAGCAAGCTCCAGAGAACTGGTTGTAACAATTGGCCCAGGTTCTCCTTGCTACCCAGGCTCCTGTATTAAAGACTTGCCAGAAAAAAAGGCCATTTCTGATCTATGATTATGGGGTAGGCCAATTTTTCTGCTAGGACTATCATTATCACTGTGGTATGGGCTCCCATGCTCAGTTGTAAACATTAGCTACAGTATATATTGACAATGCAATAGATACACTGCAGGTGGATCAGATTCTTAGGAGTGATGTCACCTCCCTCCATGGCCCTCCCTCTTTTTGAAGGTGGACAGGCCTGGCTCATTCACTTTTTGCCATGGGCCTCCCAGCCCCACTCCTGGCCAGGCTGGCAGCTGGAGCCCAGCCAAGGAGCCTGGGCAGCATGGGGTGCCACGCTGTGGACCTCCACCTGCCTGAGGTGGGGGAGGCCAAGCGCAGCCCCCAGTCTGTGTCCCCACTCCCCAGGCTCCCTGCCCAGGGCAGGAGAAGGGTCCTTACTAGATGGACTAGTAAGTGGTCAGATAGCAGGTGTTGTCAGCATGAAAAATGGAATTTAATTACATGACACCACTACAACATGAAATATTGAAAACCAAAACATTATTTGTGGATCAAGAAATTTGGAGATTTCTGGGTAGAGAAGGAGTGAGGCTGTCAAAAGGAGAAAAGAGGGAAGAAATTAGGTAGAGAAGTAAAGATGATAGCATGACAGTAAGGTACGGCTTAAACTGTGTTAAATTATTTTAAAATCAAGCTAGCTTTCAGCAGCAGTCTAACAACACTTTTGCCCATTTGTTGTTTTCTTGTTTCCTTTAACATGTCAATATTATGTTTTTGTTATAAATGGAATGCTTGTTTATTCATTAAACATTTCCAGGGCTAATAATACCTCCGAGCTGAGTTTATTTAACAATACCTACCTACCACTTATTTACAGCACTTTCCATCAGTATAACTCAAAGCACTTTTCAAAGAAGCTAAGTATTGTATCCCCATTTTCTAGATACAAAATCTGAGGCACAGAGAGGAACAGCTAGGCTGATCTCAGTGGTGGCGGATGACAGAACAAGGAGAAGTGGTCTCAAGTTGCAGTGGGAGAGGTCTAGGTTGGATATTAGTAAAAACTAGTTCACTAGGAGGGTGATAAAGCACTGGAATGGGTTACCTAGGGAGGTGGTGGAATCTCCATCCTTAGAGGTTTTTAAGGCCCGGCTTGACAAAGCCCTGGCTGGGATGATTCAGTTGGGGTTGGTCCTGCTTTGAGCAGGGAATTGGACTAGATGATTTCCTAAGGTCTCTTTCAACCCTAATCTTCTATGATTTGCCCAAAGTCACCTAGCAGGCCAATGGCAGAGCTAGGAATAGAATCCAGATCTTCTGAGTCTCATCCAGCCCAGTGCTCTGTCTACTAGGCCACGCCTAATTGTAAACACTTTGACCTCTGTATTTATTCAGCCCAGGGGATAGCTATTGCTTTGCAAATAGGAAGTATTTCAAGTTATTACAACAAGGAAAACAACAAATGTCTATTGTTTAATTTTATATTTAAATGCACGCATGCTTACATGTTTGCAAAGAAAAAGAAAACACTCCCATAAATGCAGAGTATTTGGAGTGACATTTTTTTCATCAGCAGCTATTCACACAATAAACTGTGTTTGGGCTGAAGTCCCTGGAACAGGAAAAGGGCCGGAATGCTGGGATTAGAAGATTCTAGAGCAATTTGGGGGGAAGGAGGAAGAATCAAAGAAAGTGAAATGACTACAGCAGGAAGCCTATGATTTTCAGCAATGTGTCCTTTTTTTGAGGGCTGTTAAGTTCAGTGACTAAAAAGGTTGTGTTTTCAGAAGAAAGAAAGCTAAAACAAAGTAGTACTTAAAATATCCATTCATACCTGGAGTCACTATCTGGGGACAAAATCCATCTGGCATAAGCCTTGCTAGGGGATGGGAAAATGCCCCATTTAACATGTCCATCCTCCCTCCCCAACCTGATTCTACTAATTATGGACCTTTAGTAGCAGGTAATTATACTGTACATGTAGTATTCACTCTACATAGCAATTGTACAGAACTAACAAACTGCAATGTACTATTCATATTAAATTCTACACTTCAGCGAACCAAGTTATCGTGCATTTCACTGGATTATACAGGTTGCATTGCTTTAAATCTACAAATTCAGGAGATTGTCTTCAATATTGTTCGACTGTACAGAAGCAAGATGGAGCAGTCTCATTGGCAAACAGTATTTTAACTACATAATTTTAGTTTTTGGTTGAATGAGATAGCTTACTGAAAAACACTGTGCTGTATACACGTCTTCCTAGAAACAAACTTTCCCCCCACTCTCTTGAGCATGCAGGCAGCCACACAGTTGTAAAATTCAAGTAGACCTTCATTATCCAAACTGCCCCATATGGATTTGTGGTGCTTTTCAGATACAACTTAGATAACGTTTTCACCCCTCAGACAGTCCCTACTCCAAAGACTGTACCATCTAAGGGCATGTCTACACTTACCTCCGCAGCAATCGATCCAGCAGGGGTCAATTTATCACGTCTAGTGAAGACGCGATAAATCGACTGCCAAGTGCTCTCTTGTCGACTCCTGTACTCCACCGGAGTGAGAGGCAGAGCTGATGGGGGAGCGTCAGCAGTCAACTTACTGCAGTGAAGACATCATGGTAAGTAGTTCTAAGTACATTGACTTCAGCTACGTTATTCATGTAGCTGAAGTTGTGTAACTTAAAGCGATCCCCCCACTAGTGTAGACCAAGCCTTAGGCCCTGATCCTGCATAGGGATCTTCTTCAGGAAGTGCTTCATTAAGACTTCATGTATGTACAAGACTCTGCACTGGCAGATCTCAATGCAGGATTGGGGCCTAAAGGCCCAATTCCACAAGTCTTCCTTGTGTGGTAGTCCTACCAAAATCAAAGAGTTGCAGATCAGGTCAAACAGAGGAGGAAGGATCAGAGGGGAAAGTTATTAGGAAATAAGGATATTTGTTGGTTGCAGTCTACATTTACTACATATTTTAATATCACATTGAAAAGCTACAGCTAATTTTTCATAGTACTTGTTTTGATATGATTTCATCTTGTTTCAGTAAGGCTCTTTGATCACTTGAACTTTATGTCTGAAGTTTTTCATATCTGCTGAACTTGGCACAAGTATACTAGGCAGCCTACACAGGTTGGTGGGGTGGTTATTATTTGTAATTAGGTGGAGTAGAATGGAGGGAGTGTCACTATTTATAAATTTGGCCTAGGGCAACAGAAAGGATTAAAAGGAAACAGCCATCATAATCATGCAGTAATTCTTACCTGTTACAAACAACAGAATATTAAACGAAATGTTTTGAAATCCATTTGCTGTCACTTTACTGGTGGACAATGAAAATCAAATCAGTTTCACTTTTGTTTAGTCAGTTTCATTTTAATGTTTTCAGTACTGGAAACTTAGTTTTAAAACAATTTTAGGGTGGAATTTCCAAATAAGTTGAGTCATTTTTATAAACTTTTATGTTTAAAAGGAACTCATGCTTACAAACTGGAAACTATGAACCAAATTTAAATTGACATTGTTTAATCTGTTTAATAGACTACAGGGTTTTCCCAACTATCCTCCTTGAGAGGATGACTTTAAATGAAGCTCAGTCATTACTGTCCTACCAGCCGAAAGTTAAAAAACAAAACACTCCAGTTTCTATCACTGTAAATTTACCTAAATAATACCAAAGATAGGAGAGTAGTCAGGTCACTGTCTACTGGTGTTACTGATTGTTGTTGCCTGGACCTGCTCTGAGCAGAAGGGCTAGACAGCAGTCAGTCTACACTAGTGCTCCCAGTCCACTTACTGATGAGTGAGACACTTCATGAAGTAGAGGGGGAATAGTCTAGCAGACAAAGCCTATCTGTTTTCCTTGAAATGGACAACAGCAAGTAAGTAGCCGTTTATTTTGCAGTTTGCCAGGGGTTCTTCACTTTTGATCCAAAACTGATTTTACACAAGTATAGGATTTCTCCTTCAGCAGCCAGCTTAACGAGAGTGACGGTAAAAGTAATTAAGGGAGCTTGTACAGTACTGTAGATTTACAATAGTTTTCCCCTCTTGTCTTTCTTGTTGCACAGATCCCAAAGCAACCACCTCCTGCTAAGGTGCACGTCTTCCGGTTAACACTTGTATGTTGTTTTGGCCAGGGCGAGTCATCCTGTTTAAAACAGCCATTCCCTGTAACATACTAAAACGGTATCGCCGCAAGTGCTTTTTCTTCACTATAAATCAGATGCAACTTCGTTAGAAAGCGTTAGAAACTCAGCATGAGGCTCGCTTTGGAGAGCGCTACTTGACCCTAGCATTAGCAATAATAAAGGGAAACATCCACAGCCGCCTGCCAGCTATGCTGAGCCAGGATTTCGGAGGCCAGGAGCGCGCGGACGGGAGGTGCGAGCTCTCGGGTTCTTTAGAACAGGCTGGAACCACAGTCGGCTCCTCCCGCCGGTGCGGCCGGGTTTCCAGGGACGCGGTGGGAGCGCCCCGCAGCAGCCCCACGGGGGCGACTCACCCCGGCTCAGCACTGGGGCTTGTTCCCCGCGGCGCTCGCAGCTCCGGCATGGCCCGTGACAGAGACCTGGGGGGAAGCGGGGTCACGAGCCCGGCAACCGTCCTCCTAGACCGTTTCCGCTCAGCAGGGGCAAAAGAAAGGACTTGGAGCGAATGACAGCTTCCTCCCTATCCACTGTCGGCGCGGGTCTTCCGCAAGAAGCAGGGATAGGCTGAGGGGCGCTACGGGGGCGTGCCCTGCGCCCCAGCGATAGGCTGTTTACGGTAAAAGGCGGGGCCTCGGGGCCAGACGCTCTCCAGTAGGCTGTCAGGTGGAAGAGGCGTGTCCCCGGTGCTAGGCGCGGTATGATAGGCTGCTTAGCGTGAGGGGGTGACTCCCGGCGGCAGCAGCCTCCAGGGGCTGAGGTCCGTCTCGGCGGTAGCGGCGGAAGTCTCGCGAGGGAGCGTAGCCGGGATTTGGCGGCTGGCTGCCTCCCTCTCGCTGGCTGCGAGGAGCTGCCTGGTGTTTGTGTGGAAGGGGGAGGAGGAGAAGGAAGGGAAGCGAGAGGAGCCCGAGCCCCGTCTCCTGCCCGCCGAGGGGAGCGGACCGGACCCCCTGCCCGCTCGTCCCCTCCCTCGCCCCGCCATGGCCTCGGGAGACACCCTGTACATCGCCACGGACGGTTCGGAGATGCCGGCCGAGATCGTGGAGCTGCACGAGATCGAGGTGGAGACCATCCCGGTGGAGACCATCGAGACGACCGTGGTGGGCGGCGAGGAGGATGAGGACGAGGAGGATGAGGATGAATGCTGCGAGGAGTGCGGCCCGCACCACCCGCCCCATCACTACCACCACCACCACCAGCCCATGATCGCGCTGCAGCCGCTCGTCTCGGACGGAGACCCCAGCGGAGCAGGCGGCGGCGCGGGTGGCGGCGGCGGGGGGCAGCTCCACCTGCACCATCACCAGGAGGTGATCCTGGTGCAGACCCGTGAGGAGGTGGTCGGGGGAGACGACTCGGACGGGCTGCGGGCCGACGACGGTTTCGAGGACCAGATCCTCATCCCGGTGCCGGCCCCCGCCGGGGAGGACGAGTATATCGAGCAGACCCTGGTCACCGTGGCCGCCGCCGGTAGCAAGAGTGGTGGGGGTGGCGGCTCGTCCTCGTCCGGAGGCCGCGTCAAGAAGGGCGGCAGCGGAAAGAAGAGCAGCAAGAAGAGTTACCTGAGCGGGGGAGGCGGCGGTGGGGCCGAAGGCGGCGGAGGCAGGAAATGGGAGCAGAAGCAGGTGCAGATCAAGACCCTGGAGGGGGAGTTCTCGGTCACCATGTGGGCCTCGGGTAAGTGCGCGCCGGGCCCCTCCCTCCCCGGGCCCTAGGCCCCGCCGGGCGCCCACCAGCTCTGCCGGGCCGGTTTTGTTTTGAAGGGAGGCCATGTTTTGATGTGTGTGATGGGCGCCGCCATGTTCATCGCCAGGGCAAGTATGGCGGCTCCCCCGAAAAGATGGCGGGGTCTGCGCTGCTGCTGCTCCTGCTCCTGCCCGGCTCCGGCGGGGGGAAGGAAAGATGGCGGCGGCCGCCAAGATGGCGGCGGGGGGGAGGGGGAGCGAGAGGGAGGCAGCGCGCCGCTGGCTCCTGGACTAGGCCGCAATGGCGTAGTTTCTGCAGCAGGGGGAGGCGGGGTGTGCGGGCGGGCACGGTGCGGGGTGAACCCAGCCGCCTCTCCTCGCCCCCCATTGGCTCCATCTCCTCCCCCCGCTTCTCTTTCTCCCCGGCTCTCTCCCCTGCCATCGGCTCTCTCTCTTCCCTACTCCTACTCCTCCGCGTCGGCTCGCCGCCTCTGCTCCCCTTGCCGCGCCGGCTCCCTCGCAGCCGCCTCCACCAGCGCCCCGTCCCGCTCTGGCTGCCGGTTCCCTCCCCTCCCCTCTGGCCGCCGCACACCCGGGGCCCCATTGGGCTGCATTTTAATGCTGAACATGGGCCGCAGCCCCGGATGACGCGTGTACTTCAGCCCGTGACCGTTACATGAGGGGGGCGGAGGAGGATAAATGGCTGCCTGAGCACCGCCTGCCTCCGCTCTCATGCTGCAAGCTGGTCGGCAGGGCAGTGGGAGCGTTCCGGGCGCTGCCTGGCGAGGGGTGGATGCCTGTACCCCATTGAGGCACATAAAACTTCTCTCGTTCCGAGTGAGCACTGTGGGCGAGCCAGCCCTGCTGTGCCTCTGCACTGAGTCAAGCTCTTTGCAAGAGAGGCTGAGTGTGGGTGGATCCTCTGCCTGACATGAGGATGGAGGCTAAGAGAGGAAAACACCTTTCTTAGATTTTGGCGGGGGGGGGGGGGTCGTCTTCTGTCTATATCTAGTGGGTGCTCAGCTACAGAAGTGTTAATGGCCTTAGAAATACCCAAGATAGGAGCCTGGATCTCTGTCAGCCACTCTGCAGGAAGGGGGTGGATCTTATGTCAGAGAAGCCTTGGTCCCTGGCAGCATGTTGGATGGGGGAGGGTTTGGCTGTGGATCCTGTCTTACGCTTGGAAATGTTTCAGCTCTGCCTTTTCCCATTTGATAATAACTGTGTCAGAAGCTTTTTCAGTTCATCTCTGTTTTAGGAGAAAATACAAAAAAAAATTCACCTGTCAAAGAAATTCTTAGAAAATAAATGTAAAATCCAGCATGATACAAGATTTTAACCTTTTATGATAGGGAGGGTGGAAGGTTGTGCCTGCAGGGTTAGGAATCGACCTGATTTTGTTTCCGGCTTTGCTAATGTCTTTTTATTTCAAATATTGTTTTCTCCCCCTTATTTTTGAAGTGTGTTGTAGATTTCTGGAAGAGATGGACAATAAATTAGGTTGCCTATCAGTGCAGAATTCTTACTGTCTTCTCTGTAAGAATCACATTAACACCTGCCCTCCAGCAAAATATATTAGTAAATCATTTATTTGCTAAAACTGTGTGTGTGTGTGTGTGTGTACACTGTTCATGAAGAGCTGGCTGTTTTAATGTGATTGTTGTATGAGTCTCGAGGAAGAGGTTGGAATTCCATCTTCCACTGATAACTACTACTCACCTTGAGTGTTGTAATAACTTTAACAAAATTTTGTACTCTGAATTTTAACTCATAGAATGCAACAGTGGTCAAGCAGGTAGAAGAGACAGTGTGAACAAAAAATACATCTTAACACATCTGCCACTGTAAGCTGTGTAGTGTAGCCAGAGCCTATATCTAGTTGCGGTCAATTGAGGGTACTGTTAAGATAGCTGAAAACAGATGATCGGGGGACAACTGAGTTAACAGGCTACAGGAGATTGTCAACATCTGTTAGCAAGTGCTGGTGTGCATTTGAATTCTGCACTTCAAAGTGCCCCAGTAGGTTGCTTGTTTAAAGCTTGTTATACATACAGATTAGTACTTGGTTTAAATGAAGTACAATAGATATAACGAATGAGTCTGATACCCTAATGTAAAACTGGTTTAAATGAGAGAAACTCCATTGATTTCAGTGGACTCTGTTCCTTATGCTAATAAGGAGAATCTGTCCCTGTTTGTAACAGTTCATCAGAAATTTTGAATTATACTGGCATAACTAACCACTTCACGTATTTAGACTGTAATCTAATGGTGTTCGGTGCTTATTTTTAATTATAGTAATAGTCTTTTGCTAGAAATGAGGGCTACTTTCTTTATTAGGGCTGGTCTACACTAGGAATTTACTGGCATAGCTGCATGTATGACTATTGGATATGAAAAATTCACACCCCGGGAGACATAGCAGTGCTGGACAATGGAAGAATTCTTCTGTACACCTAGCTTCTGCCTCTTAGGGAGGTGTATTACACAGATGGGAGAGCCCCTCCTGTCAATGTAGACGTTACCCACGCTGAAGTACTACAATAATGCATTTGTGTACAGTGTAGTTGGCTGTAGCAACGTCGTTACTGTTGTGAGGGCCATCGAGACTATTCAGTAGGCTAGTCCATTCCTTGTGTGACCTATAGTCCTGAGACTTAATTGTTAAGTCTGTTTTCAGAAGTTCCAGATTATAAACCAAATGGATACCAGAATAACTCCGCAAGAAGCATACCCAAAAACTCCATCTCCCTTAACAGGGTAGAAGCGTGTTAGTAGTATACTGTTATCATAAAAGATAATGAAATAGGACATTTGACACTGCATACTTCAACTAAACAAGGTTTAAATTAGTGGCTTTTAAATGTTTTGCACCATTGCACAGTTTTAACTTAAATTGGGTCAGACTGTGAAACAGGTCCGTAATTACCTGGTAAGCTTCATGTGTGACATAGAAATTTAGTAAAAAACTCATCAGAGAGAAAAATAAACAAGTGGTTTGTCAAGATAAGGATTCTGTGTGGCTTGCATCTGGGGGTTTCAAAGAGGAACAAGGACACTGCCTTCAAACACTGTCAAGCAGTGGTCTCCAGCCTTTTTACGCACAAGATCACTTTTTGAATTTAAGTGCAACCCAAGATCTACCCTGCCCCTTCCCCAAGGTCCCGCCACACTCAAACACCCCTCCTCCCCATCAGTTGCTCTCCACCACTCACTTTCACTGGGTTTGGGTTTGGGAGGGGGCGTGGACTCTGGCCAAGGGATTCAGAGTGTGGGAGGGGGATCTGGGCTGAGCCTGGGAAAGGGAGTTGGGATGCAAGATCCGTGAGGGAGTTTTGGTGCAGGAGGAGGCTCCGGGCTGGGGCAGAGTGGTGGGGTGTGGGATCCAGAAAGGGGGTCAGGGCTGGGTTTGGGGTACAGGTTCTGGGAGGGAATTTGGGTGCGGGAGGAGGCTCTGGGCTGGGGCAGTGTGTTGGCGTGCAGGTGGGGATATAAGGTGCTGGCTTTGGGAGGGGGCCCAGCTGGGGCAGAGGTTTGGGGTGCAGGAGATGGTATGGGGGGTTGGCTCCAGGAGGGGGTTGGGGTGCGGGCTCCTTCCAGGGGAAACTTACCTCAGATGGCTCCCAGTTGCAGCACAGTGGGGCTAAGGCAGGCTCCTGACCCCATGACGCTCCCAGAAGCGGCCCATGTGCCCCAGGAGCAGTGCATATGGCTCCTTGTGCTGCCTCTCTCTTCAGGCACTGCCCCCTCAGCTCCCATTGGCTGCAGTTCCCTGTTCCCGGCCAATGGGAGCTGCGGGGGCAGTGCTTGCGGGCAGGAGCAGTGTGCAGAGACCCCAGGGTATCATAGTTCCACTACAACACCCTCGGGCTGCAGGGGCATGTTGACTGCCTCTGGAAGCAGCGTGGGGGCAGGGCAGGCAGGGAGCCTGCCTTAGTGACAGCCCTACTATACTGCTGGACTTTTAGCGGCTAGAGATTGTGATCAACTGGGAGAGTTTCCAGGATCAACCGGTCGGTCACAATCGACTGGTTGGTGACCACTGCTGTTGAGCAATATAAATGAACAGCACGTGCCATTTTCCTGTTAAAGTGCTGTTAAAGTGATTGATAAACCAGTGTTGTTAAATTAGGGCTCAAATCTTTCCTTCAAATGAGCATTGCCTTACTTCTTCTAAAATCATGCATGTATAGTAATCTATTAGATGTGAGCCTGTGTACCTAGGAAGTTGAGTATTTAGTTTTGTTGTATGGTTAAGTTAGTTGCAGCACTATTGGTAACCATTTAGGCTTTCCATAAAAGTGCTCTGATGTCTCCTTTTGTATTCTGCTGTGTCAGAACTTGACAAACACAAGGTTGGTTTTAAATAAAATGTTAGTTTGAAAACAGTAATGCTTTATGGCAGTTCTTGAAGCTAACTTCAGCTTTGCATCTGGGACTTACTTCCTTTCATATGTGTGGAAGGACAATGGACAATGATCTCTGATCTGTTAAATATTTCTTGAAATATTTGAAAACTACTATAAACTCTTCAAGCGTATTCCTACGCTGAGTAGCCTCTCTGCACTGTCCATAGTTTCTCCAACGTACCCGTTTGGTGCCATTCATGATCAGAGAAAATCGTGTGTGGTGAATGGTACTGTTTGTTTTAGAGAGGAAAAGGCCCTGATTCTCTTACAAACCGGGAAAATTCTGCGATTTTTTTTGTGGCACAAGAATGCACACTTTTTTTTATAACTAGATCTGTTGCTTTTTGTTATACCTGTTTTCTGTTGCTGGCTTCAGACCCCACTATATTATTTAAAATATATACTGTAGTAGCACCCAGAGGCTGCAGTCTGGACGGAGCCTGGTTATGGTAGGAGCTATGCAAACATTTTTTTTTGTTTTTTTTTCCTTTCTATAATGAGTCAAGTTGCCTCTCTCTTCCCCCTCTGTGTTTCTTGATGTTTCCCTGACACCTTACAACTTTTGTTTTCTGGCAATGTGTATTCTGTTTTCTCTTCACTCTAGTCCTATTCCCGTCTCATTCCAAAACTTAACCACTATCATACTGTTTATCTGATCAGTCTCCTTCCATCAACCACCCATTCACTCAGTCAACTACAGGGCTTGGGAATTTTTTTCAGATGCCTTATAGCCAGAGGTTTAAACCTATGAGCCAAAGACTGATAAAGATGGTGACCAGGGGCCCTGTCTCACCAAGCTATTGCATCTGGAGTCCTCCCTCCACTGGGTGGAAAGGAGAGGATGTCAGGATTTCTACTGCAGGGTGCTGTTTCTGGGCTGTGGTTGATCGCAGTCTTTCATGCTAGCATCTGGCTAAAAGGTGCCTGATAAATTTGAAGTGCTAGCAAGGAGAAGGAATAACTAGATGCTTCCTGGTTATAGGGAGAATGAGTTGGGGAAATGAGATTCTACACCTACCTCCTCCCCAGCATCATAGCTACCTCTGCCCTCCACTCTCCCAGCTTCGATTTGAGTCCTTATCTTCAATGAATAGGGCCAGTGCTGGGTTCTGGATAGTAGCAGTAAAAACTTACAAAACCCCAGTCAGATTGCACTCTTACTGAAGCTTGTCAAAGCTCTGAGCAGCACTGGAGCTCTTTGCAGACTGGGGAAGACAGTACTGAAATTGTGGCTCCAGAAATAGTTGTTGTTTTAAACACTAAGCTTAGAACACTAGGGCCTGGTATACACACATTGCATGGATTCAACTAAATTAGCCTCTAAATTGTAACTTACTTCTGTGAGGCCTCTTAAAACAGGATTGAGCAGCTAAAATTGATTATCTTAATTTGGTAATACCACCAAAGAGTTGCATTGATTCAGTTACATTTTGCAATTTCCGTGAGTAGACCAGTCCTAAGCCATCCCATTCAGCTGTTGAACATTGTGTTCAAAAACACACTTTCAAGTGTCATATGCTCAGACAGGAGTTGACATAAAGATTACTCCTGGGGGAATTCTGTGCCTGTGCAGAATTCATGTCCGTCTGCCCCCCCCCCCCCGATTTTTTTCCCCCATCCTCTGCAGCATATAGATTCTACTGGAGAGGTGCTGCAGTTACACTTTTCGCCCACCAGGGGCTGCTGTGGTGCCAGAAGAGATGACTGCCACTGGGTGGAGCGGAACAGGGAAAAACAGAATTCCTCACAGCGGGAACAGAGCAGGGCACGTGAGTCTGCTGGGGAGGGGGTGTCACATACTGGGATTCAGAAGGGCTAGTGGGGGGACAGACTGGAGTGTGGGCTCAGGAGCTAGTGGGGGTGACAGCATTGAACCAGGAGTTGAATGGGAGGGGGCTGCAGAAGCACGTGGGGATGGGAGATGGGAGGTTGCAGGGACACATGGGGATGAGGCAAATTATCTGCCTGACTGAATGAGAGAGGCTAGGGGTTAGCCAGGATCTGCATGGGTGAGGCTCCCCAACTCCCTACCAGTCCTCCACCACCGACAAAAAAAACAAACAAAACCCACCCAAACCCTGTTCCATACTTCTCCCACCCACACCCAACAACCCTCCAGGTTCATTCCCAGGCTCCTTCCCTCTCCCTCAGCCTCTCCCTCTGCCCCTGACTCCCCCAAGCCTTTGCTTCTGAGGGAAGTAGGAAATATGTTCCTGTTCTGTAGTTTAATATAGAACTTTGAGTAATTTATTTAATGTGCCTCGTTAGGAATCTGTTTGTCAAAAAAAAACCATTTCTTGATTGTTTTTTGGTGGGGAGGTGACCTGTATTGTTACATATCAAGTATCAGAGGGGTAGCCATGTTATTCTGGATCTGGAAAAGCAGCAAAGAGTCCTGTGGCACCTTATAGACTTAACAGACTGACAAAGTGGGTATTCACCCATGAAAGCTCATGTTCCAATATGTCTCTTAGTCTATAAGGTGCTACAGGACTTCTTCCTGCTTGTATTGTTACAGACGTACTTGCTGACAGGCATTTTGAAATAAATTATCAAACTGATTGAAACTGGCGTGGTTATACACCTCAACCTTGATATAACACTGTCTTCAGGAGCCAAAAAGTCTTACTCCCTTATAAGTGAAACTGCGTTATATTGAACTTGCTTTGAGCCACTGGAGTGTGCAGCCCACCCCTGCTGCCCCCCACCCCCCCGGAGTGCTGCTTTACCACGTTATGTCGGAATTCATGTTATATTGGGTCGCATTATATCAAGGTAGAGGTGTATTGTGTGATTTTTTTGACAAATAGAATATGCAGAATTTTTAATTGTTTGTCACAGAATATCCGTGGGAGTACAAGATGTAGTAGTCTGAGAGGGCCAAAATACATGAACTATAAAAATTGTAGTATTCTTGGTAATTTTATGGTTCCATTTCAGTGGGCTTCCTGAGTTTTATTTTGAGACTTTATGCTGAAGTTAGAGGGTGGGTCATTTAAAGTTCAGTTTAAGATTATGTTCAGCCTCACATCACAGCATCTAGGAGGTTTTGACTCCTGACTCTTTCTTCTGGGTTGTTTTTCCCTCTCCAGCATCTAGTGCTGTCTGTCATTAGGAGTACAGGAGTTGCCATACTCACCAGACATCTAATTCAGGAAGGTGCCTGATTCATAGTTTAGGAAGGTGCAAAAATCTCCAGGTAATGGACAACTATGGAATAAGATGCTTATTGGAGAACTTATTCCCAGTTGAGGCAAGTAGTGATTGGCCTATACCCTAAAGCAGAGGACAATAACCTTTTTTAATCCTGATTCATAAAACAGTGGATGTTTTTGGGATCTTTAAGTATTAATCTGCTGTTGAATTTGTGACCCTTTCACATGCTAACTGTACACTGTAAATATTTTCTTTCCTTTGTTTTAAATGTAATGTCTTTCAGTTGTGAGGATAAATCTCACACTTGTAACATTAATTATTTTAAATACCTATCAAGTTGCTTCTCACTTGGTTGTTTCTAAACTAGAGTCCTAGTCTTTCAGTTTGTAGTCAACTTGTTCTAGTTATTTTAATCATCTATTTAAAACTAACTATAATGCATAATTAACATATAGGAGAAAGGGTGTTTTTTTGTTAAAGGTCCAGTTAAAGACTTGCACCTTACAATTAAAATGAGAGCACACACCCCATAAGTCCTCCAGCAAAACTAAATATCAGATTTATCTCTCCTCTTAGAAAGATCAAGAACGTGAACTTTTCAGAACTCCTGCGTACATCATTAAGAATCAGATACAAATCTATCTTAAAAAATCCTTTATAGATGGTTCCTTTTCATATTTATACCTTCGAGATTGCAGCATCCTGCACAATGCTGAAAGGTTAGGGTCCCATAGGCTGAATATGTTGTGAGGAGTAGCTTTTTTTATGCTCAGGAAGAGGTTAAGCAACCCTGTGAAATACAGAAAAAATGTTTGTTTTTGTTGCCATTTTCCATTGAAAATTGGAATTCTTTCTTAAGCCTCAAGTAGCTTTAAAAAGCTTTGTGCCATCTCTGTGCGTGAGGTAGCAGTTACTAAAATTGGGTTGTAATGGAGATGGGGAGCTAAGGCATGAGTTGATTAGAATGACTTAAGTTAAAGTTGGTATTTTTTCAACTGCCACAGTTGGAAATGAGTCCATCACTGTATAGGTGGGCACCCGTCTTTCCAGCGGTGGCTAGCATTCATTTCTAGCTCTGGCAGACAGAGAGAAAGTGCCTTCAATCTGGTGTGGATTGTTTAGACAAGTGTAGTACTCTTTTGGTACCAATCCAGGACTTAGACCAGTGTGAGATTTCCTATACTAAGGTCTAATTTTCAATTTCTCATTAATAGATGGTGCGTATGTGAATGGGGGGAAGAACACATCTTCAGCATTTGCTTAGTAGCTGAAGTTGTGTTCTGCTTTGCTTAATGCTACTTTATTGGCTTAGTTTTTTAAAATAAAATCTTGGTGCTTTTGCTCTGTTACAAGGGGTATGTGAGAGCATAGACGTGCATGCAAACACTACTTTTGGTGCCTTACGTACATGTTCTACTCTTTATTGCCACTCTCCCTCCATTTTTTGACCTCCTGTTTTTTATTTTTTTTTTATTTTTTTTTTTTTTGACCAGGTGCCCTTCAAGATCAGCCCCAGGTGGAGTGTAACAAAATACTATCTGGAGGTGACAAATGTTTGAACTGTTGTTGCTTGGCTAGGGAGGAGCAGACTGGTCACCTCAAACCGGTGAGGTTTCTGGCTACTGCTGCAACGTGTGTATCTTGGAATAATTATAAGTGGTGTAAGAACTTCTGTGCAAGGTGGACTGCATACTACCTTGATCACTAATAGGTAGTCCACCTTAATGGAGGATGAAGTCACAGTACCACCAGTTCCCAGATCCTTACACTGTAGCTTTCTTCTCCCTTGCACTGGATGTTTGTTGACATGGAGAGGTAAACTAAGTGGCATTGTCATGTTTCATGGTGGCCTCACATAAATGTTTAAATCAAACCATGACAAGGTAAATATGTGCAGCACTTGATCAATTCATGCATCTCTAGTGATCTGCTAAATCAGGTTGGATGACCTGGGCAGAGAAGTACCCTGTTCACAATATGTGCAATGAACATTAAACAACCAAACAGTCAATTAGGTAAACAGTAGATGAGGCAGAATGGAACTTGTAACAAGAAGTTTGGCACATAAGTAGAGAATTTAGTAAGCTAGCAACAATTCTTTTTTTCCAAACATAATAACTAAGAAGCCGTTTTGCCAGAAGAGATCAGTGAGCAGAGGCCACAGATGTGCTGTACCAGTCCTGCCACAGAAATCTGTTTCTATGCCTTTTAACCATTCTTGCCATTGTCCAGGACAGTGCTGAAAGTCAGCATGTTGCAGGAGATTGATTCTGATGGCAAGGCTTGAAGAGAACATTACTATTAGCAGAGGGTCCTGTGTATTCCCCAGCCATTGAATTCATTCTTTATCACGGAATTTTATTCCAGTATTTTAACTTTTTTAAAACAAACATTCTAACCTTGTGATTATGTAGATAATATTGAAAAGGTAAATTGAGCATAAGGTGATGGAATGTTGTCTTCCTGAGTTTACAGAAGGCCTGAAACGCTCAATCAGGAGATTCAAAGACTGCAAAATTTGTGGCATCTTGGGGATTGGTGGGGGAGGGAGGGATGCAAGAATTTGGCTTTTTTGCTGCAGAATTTGGCATTTAATGAACCAAGCAACCAGCGACTTTCTGTCCTGTCCTTTTAGGAGTTTCCTGCAGCTCCCTTACATTCTCCAGTTTTCCTAGAAGTGGGATTTATTTGAATTACAGTATATTCTCCCTGCTCTGTAATTGATGGAGCCAGATAACGAGGCTCTGGAAAAAACAGGTCATGGAAATGAAGGGTATCTAATGGAGAGCTAGACAAAAATACTGTCTGCAGAAGTTAAGGGTTCTTTTCATGGCACTTGGGAGTGTTTGCTGTAGAATTTTGTCCTATTGCGCCACAGAGCACAGAAGACCCTAATAATCGAACCTAATAAACATAACCATTTCTACTATTCCTTCCGAACTGGCTGGCTGCCACTTGAGAAGATATTTGGACAATGTAATCTCTACCCTTTCACTTTCCAGATAAAATGCAACAACAGAATCCTTGTAATGTCACTGTAATTTAATGTCTGGCATACACAGTGGAGTTGCACCAAAATCAGTAAAATACTTTGCATGATAGGGGGTGTCTTCGCAACACAGTTAGAATCATAGACTATCTGGGCTGGAAGGGACCTCAGGAGGTCATCTAGTCCAACCCGCTACTCAAAGCAGGACCAGTTCCCCACTAAATCATCCCAGCCAGGGCTTTGTCAAGCCTGCCCTTAAAAACCTCTTAAGGAAGGAGATTCCACCACCTCCCTAGGTAACCCATTCCAGTGCTTCACCATCCTCCTAGAGAGAGTTTTTCCTAATATCCAACCTAAACCTCCCCCACTGCAACTTGAGACCATTACTCCTTGTTCTGTCGTCTGGTACTACTGAGAACAGTCTAGATCCATCCTCTTTGGAACCTCCTTTCTGGTAGTTGAAAGCAGCTATCAAATCCCCCCTGATTCTTCTCTTCTGGAGACTAAACAATCCCAGTTCCATCAGCCTCTCCTCATAAGTCATGTGCTCTAGCCCCCTAATCATTTTTGTTGTCCTCTGCTAGACTATTTCCAATTTTTCCACATTCCTCTTGTAGTGTGGGGCCCAAAACTGGACACAGTACTCCAGATACGGCCTCACTAATGTCGAATAGAGGGGAATGATCACATCCCTCGATCTGCTGGCAATGCCCCTACTTATACAGCCCAAAATGCCATTAGCCTTTTTGGCAACAAGGGCACACTGTTGACTCATATCCAGCTTCTCGTCCACTGTAACCCCTAGGTCCTTTTCTGCAGAACTGCTTCTTAGCCCTTTGGTCCCTAGTCTGTAGCAGTGAATGGATTCTTCCGTCCTAAGTGCAGGACTCTGCACTTGTCCTTGTTGAACCTTATCAGGTTTCTTTTGGCCCAATTGTCTAATTTGTCTAGGTCCCTCTGTACCATGTCCCTACCCTCCAGCGTATCTATCACTCCTCCCAGTTTAGTGTCATCTGCAAACTTGCTGAGAGTGCAGTCCTCGCCGTCCTCCAGATCATTAATGAAGATATTGAACAAAACCAGCCCCAGGACTGACCCTTGGGGTACTCTGCTTGAAACCGGCTGCCAATTAGACATGGAGCCATTGATCACTACCTATTGAGCCTGACGATTTAGCCAGCTTTCTATCCACATTATAGTCCATTCATCCAGCCCATACTTCTTTAACTTGCCGGCAAGAATACTGTGGGAGACTGTATCAAAAGCTTTGCTAAAGTCAAGGAATAAACACATCCACTGTTTTCCCCTCATCCACAGAGCCAGTTATGTCCTCATAGAAGGCAATTAGGTTAGTGAGGTATGACTTGCCCTTGGTGAATCCATGCTGACTGTTCCTGATCACTTTCTCTCCAGATGCTTCAGAATTGATTCCTTGAGGACCTGCTCCATGATTTTTTTCCAGGGATTGAGTTGAGGCTGACTGGACTGAAGTTCCCCAGATCCTCCTCCTTCCCTTTTTTAAGATGGGAACTACATTAGCCTTTTTCCAGTCATCTGGGACCTCCCCCAATTGCCATGAGTTTTCAAAGATAATGGCCAATGGCTCGGCGCAAACATCCATCAATTCCTTTAGTGCCCTCGGATGCAGCGCATCCAGCCCCATGGACTTGTGCTCATCCAGTTTTTCTAAATAGTCCCGAACCACTTCTTTCTCCACAGAGGGCTGGTCACCTCCCCACACTGTGCTGCCCAGTGCAGCAGTCTGGGAGCTGACCTTGTTTGTGAAGACTGAGGCAAAGAAAGCATTGAGTACATTAGCTTTTTCCACATCCTCTGTCACTAGGTTGCCTCCCTCATTCAGTGACTTTCTTCTTGTTGCTAACATAGCTGAAGAAACCCTTCTTGTTACTCTTAATATCTCTTGCTAGCTGCAACTCAGAGTGTGATTTGGCCTTCCTGATTTCCGTCCTGCATGCCTGAGCAATATTTTTATACTCCTCCCTGGTCATTTGTCCCATCTTCCGCTTCTTGTAAGCTTCTTTTGTGTTTAAGATCAGCAAGGATTTCACTGTTAAGCCAAGCTGGTCTCCTGCTGTATTTACTATTTCTTTCTACACATCAGGATGGTTTTTTTTTCCTGCAACCTCAATAAGGATTCTTTAAAATACAGTTAGCTATCCTGGACTCCTTTCCCCCTCATGTTGTTCTCCCAGGGGATCCTGCCCATCAGTTCCCTGAGGGAGTCAAAGTCTGCTTTTCTGAAGTCCAGGGTCCATATTCTGTCCATATTCAAGTTAGCTCGAGCATAACTTGAGTTACTGTTGTGAACACCTTTCCTTCATGCTAGTGTCACTAGGAGTTTGTCGGTGCCCAGCTTAAAATATGTATCACATATATCCGTCGTATTGGAAATGTCCAGTAGGAAGAACTTCCACCTCAGGTATGGAGCTTTATCCAAACATCCTCTCTAATGTGTCCTCCGCAGAGACTCGGAATTCCCTTTTGGATTGTCTGCATCATGCTAAATGTCCTCTTGCAATGTCTCTTTTGAGTCTCTTAAAAGGCAGTATCTCTGTATGCCCTCTGTCATTTTTTTGTTCGTTTGTTTTTTGTGTTTTTGTTAGCAGTCATGTCAGCCAGATGAGTATTGGAACTAGACACTCTCTCCTTAAAGTGCTGGTAGTGCATTTTTCATGCTGATAAAGTGGTTCTTGGGGGCAAACCTGGCATTCATCCATGAAGTCAGTTCTAGAGTCCATAAATCACAGGAGATAGCACACGCTAGTCCTGTCCCATGTTATCGCTGAAAAGCTGTGGCACACCTGGCATATGGACACTGTGCTAAAGATATGTTTAGTCAAATCCAAAATCTTGAGAAAATCAAGATAATCAGGGCTCTCACATGGCTGTAAGGGACAGAAGTCTTGAAGCCTGAAATATCTAGGTGCATCAGCTAGTGCATGAGATACAAGGCATAGATTGTCTTCACCCATGCAAATTACTGTAGAGTTAGTTGCTGATCAGCATATGGATTAGCCTAGCCTGGGTATGAGGCTCATTTAGTGCTTTACTCACCTTTGTGGTACTAGGATTTCTGGGGACATATCCCATGGTTCTTTAAGCAGCTCAATTTACTGCAGCAATATGCATCTTTCCCAGTGAATTGTGGGAGATCTTGTCTGTCTTTCTGGACATGGTCAGCAGGGTGGATAGTGGGAAGGTTCCTTCTGGCCCTATATATATCTGATTCTGTGAAGACAGTGGGGGGACTATCAGCACTAAGGTAGTTTAGCCTGCATTCCTACTACAAGTGTTGGCTTACCAGTCAGACTGAAAGCCTGACTTGGGCTTTTGCCTACAGCCCTACATGAACCAGCTAGCAAAGGTTGAAAGAGGTTGCGTGTGCGCGTGCGGAAAGGATTGTGGTTAGAGCCAATCCCAGAGTAAGAACCATGGCTTACAGAGAAATACCCTAACATCAGTAACTGGCTCTTTGGAAATGTATGCTTCCTAAGAAGATATCTCCCAAACAGCTACCTGGTGGTCTTGTTCATTCACTTATAAAGTACTTTGTAATAGAGGTGCAAGCCTGATCTGTTACTGTCTTTGGGAGGATATTAAATGCTGTAGTGTCGCAGGAGCTGCTTTATGCATAGTTGTTTTTATTTGGTTTTGTTAAATTGGAAAATTTTCTCACTCTTGGGTACATGCTGATGAAATTCCATTGTAAAAACTATAGAAACTACTGTGCTGAAACATTTACTAGCTACCTGCCAGAAGGAAAATTTTGGGCAAGATCCACAGATAGTGTTGGTTTTGTTTGTTTGTTTGTTTTTTGTTAGCCTTGTAGCTAAAAGAAGGGATCACTGTTTGCTAGGTACCAAAACAAAGTTTTCATCCTTTGTGGTAGGAACTCTCATAGTACTAGTGTTTTACTCAGTAATTTACTCATGTAGACCATGGTTTTCAGCATATTTGTGGAATGATCTTGGTTGGCAGACTCTTCAGAAGGAGAGGCATATCATTGAGGTAGTCTCTGACGGTTCTGAATTCTTACAGCTTTGGGGGAAGTGAGCATTATAGAATCTGTGGCTCTTGCTACTAGGAGAAAGGATACTGTTTAGGAATATATGCATACAATTTTCTTATTGACTAGTTCATCTGATGTGAGGCTGAAAATGCAAACTAACCTTTGTCTCTTGTAAATATCACCAAACTCAGAGTGGAAGTTTGGAGAAGGTATAGAATTAGCTAAACAAGAGAGGCTATCAAAACTCATTGTGCTCCAAGGATTCAGGAGGTATAAAACTTAATTCAGAAATACAGAACTATAAACTTCCTGGAAGTTTAATGTTTCTTGCTGTCATAAATGTCAATTAATGCTATTCACAAACCACTAACCATTTGGAAGAACATATTGTTAAACTTGCGGCTTCTGCATTTATAATACCTTCCTAAATTAGAGTGGTGTCTTCTCTTGTAGGTGCTGGAAAACAGATATATTAAACATTTTGTACTTTCACTTTTAGTTAAATGTATATAGTATTTTCAGCAGTTATTAGAGAGAAAGATGGAGAATCTGTAATATGAGGACTAGGAAGACTTTCTAGGTATTTTGTTCAATATGTATGTTAGAGCTTTCTCTTTAACACACATTTTCATTTTGTTAGAAAAGTGTTTCATTTTTACCGTGAAACATTTAAGTGAACGGTATTTGAGCTGGTAGATCAGATTAAACTTCAAACTAGCAGTAACAATTCTAGGAATAGATTGGTGTAGCATAGTATAAAAGCAGGCATTACAAATTGGTGAGAGTTGTCATTCTGGTATTTTTCAACACATAGATAAAAGAAAAGAGAGAAACTTCCTACAATGGAGGTCGTTCGGTAGTCTTTTTTCTTCTATACGTTACTGAACAATGATGGTTTGTTACTTTCTGCATTTTATTGTGCTTCTGTAATATGAATAACTAGCACATACTAACCCAGGCTAGTTCTTTTTTTCCTTTTTCTTCTTGTTCACTGTTGTTCTCCTTCTCCACTCCTGCCATCTAGTACATTTTTCTTTCGACTTCCTTTGCCTTGCCTTTTCTTAAAATGGGGGAGCTGTATCTGCCCTCTCTTATACTGAGTCTTCGCTCTTCACTGTTGTGTTATAAAGTGGGAGTTGATATCTTTCTGGTGTGGCTCTGGGGCTCACTCATGGGACAAAAGTGGTTTGACAGAGCTACCCTAAACAAGCAAGGCAGTGGAAGTAGGATTATACTGGCAAGGAGGTTATTTCTAACACTATATGTACGGGGCAGGTCTACACTACAGCAGGGATTGGTGCTCTGAGATCAATCCACTGTCCGTCCCTAATGCGGGTTTGGTGAACTTTTTAATTGAGAGAGGGAAATTTAAAACCAGACAAATTGAAACTTCAAAACACCACGTGGCCGTTTATTAACAGGAAGAAAATTGCAACTTGGGCTGGGGAGGAGCACTTCTACCAACTAACAGTACTATTAGAACAAGAAATATTTACACAACTTGAAGCAATCTATTTACATTCATTAACAAGGAACCAAATAATTCAAAATGATCTGCTCTTTAAAAATCAAGGTAAATACACCAAATTAAACCAACTGTGCGTACATTAAAATATTATAAAATAAACCAACAATAGCTATTAACACAACAATTCAGCTTTCATATGCTATATACACAAACTTTATACCGAATAAGAACAATATACAGTTCTGCAGAAAAAACTAAGCAAAGCACAGAGTATTCACAGAAAAATTAGAAAGCAAGTACCCTATTCCAAGTGCAGCTGACCAGCAATACAGACACCAGAAGCATACCGAATCCATAATTCGTAGAAGATAACTTTGAAAAATAAACGTCACGTCCCAAGCCGGCTATATCTGGAAGGAGACCCCTGTCTGAAGGGTTGATCAGGTCCTTTAGTCAGTATGTGGGTACTCCTGCAGATTCCGGCACGAGGCATGGTTTTATTCAAAGGCTCTTTTACACTTGTCAAAATCTGATTGGTCCCTAGCTCCTTCACCTTCCAGGCTCCGAGCTGGCGCCCTCTACGTAGATAGAATCTGCACACAGTACACTAGAAGCTACTAGAAGCTGCACCCAGCACACTAGCATGGTTTTGCACACAACCCTAATCTGAACGTTTGAACTGAACTACGATTGGTCAGATTGGGTCCCTTTGCTCACGGTACGCTGGTGTTATGCACACAGCACTAACCTGACCCCTAGGTGACCAGGCAAAAAGAGCAGGAAACTGCACACGGCGCTCTAATGTTGTACACCGCACCTTAAGATTACACACAGCACCACAGTGTTGCACACGGTACCAATGTGACCTTTTAGATGACTGACAATTGGCCATACAGACATCATGTTAGAATAGAGGCCTTAGGGCTGCGACATCCACCAGCGGTCGATTTAGAGGGTCTAGTAAAGACTTGCCAAATAGACTGCAGGTTGCTCTCCAGTCGACTCTTGTACTCTACCCCCAACAAGAAGAGTAAGGTAAGTCGATGAGATTTTCTCCCATCGAGCCCTTGCCCCCTGAGTTGTAGACCCCCGCGGTAACTCAGCCTAAGGTATATAGACTCCAGCTACGTTATTCATGTGGCTGGAGTTGCGTAGCATAGGTCGACTTAACACAGTAGTGTAGACATAGCCACTGTGAGCTGTGCTAGAGGTACTATGAACAGAGTAAAGCTACCCCACACCTGCTAACATCATACCTGATGTTTCATTACTCTGATCCTCGCTGTATTTTGGGAAGGCTCCTTGTGGATGGGAGAAGAAGAGATGGCAGGGAAACACTCTGAGGGCTGGTCCAGACTGGGGGGGGGAATCGATTTTAGATACGCAACTTCAGCTACGTGAATAACGTAGCTGAAGTCGAATATCTAAGATCGGATTACTCACCCGTCCAGGCGGCACGGGATCGATGTTCGCGGCTCTCTGTGTCGATTCCGGAACTTCGTTGGGGTTGATGGAGTTCCGGAATCGATATAAGCGCGCTCGGGGATCGATATATTGCGTCAAGATTAGACGCGATATATCGATCCACAAGCAATCGATTTTAACCCGCCGATACGGTGGGTAGTCTGGACCTGGCCTGAGATCAGTACTTTCCCTAAGGCCCTCTCCACACTGAAGAGAGCTATTAGCTAGCTCCCCCTGCTGGATATGGGGCTTTAAAACATCAGTAAAGAGAAACTAGTATCTCTACCACTTCAGCAGGCTTGGGGGTGAGTGTTGAGCAGCATCACCAGCGACTCCTCCCTGCTCCCAGGCCTGGTGGGAACAGGGAATCCAAAGGACGACCTGCAGAGTTGGTAGAGAGGAATACTCCCTAATCAGCTTTCTGATCAAAGGCCGGAATGATCCCTTCCTTTGTTTACACAGTGGGATAGGGAAGTGGGAGCACAGTCTGATGTCCGTGCTGGAAGAGGAAGCCCCTCAGCATGTGCATGAGATTTTCATGTTGTTTGATTAGGAAGGCAGCCAACAGAGTTGTCTCCACTGATTCATGCATTTTACTTGTTGGACCTATATGAAGGTCTGAAAACTGTCATTTATAGGGAGGGGAAAAAAACAACCCAGAGTTGGCAGTTTGCCAAAGTAGACAGTTAAGATATCCTGTTTAGGCCAAGTTTACACAGCATAGACCAGCAGTTCTCAAACTTTGGGTTGGGACCCCAAAGTGGTTCGAGTCCCCATTTTAATGGGTCGCCAATGCCAGCATTAGACTTGCTGGGACTCAGGGCTGAAGGCCAAGCTGCACCCTCACCCCAGGCAACGGGGCTCAGGCTCCACCCTTGTGGTGCAATGACGTTTGAGAACTCATGGTGTAGGTGCTTCCTATATTGATGAAAGGAGTTTTTGCATAGCTGTATGTAATCTACCTCTCTGAGAGGCAGTAACTAGGTGGATGGAGGAAGTCTTCTGTTGATCTAGCTGTGATGATAGGGTCAACCTAAACAGGTTACACATGGTGCAAAACTTTTCATAGCCTTGAGCAACGTAGCTAGGTTGACCTAAGTTTTATGTGTATACCAGGCCTAAGCTAGAGAAATTTGGGTTTGCTGCAGGGAAACTGGTCAGGAATAGGTAGGTAGATGTGTTTTTTGTCTTCCGTGATCATCTACGTACCTATTGGCTCTGGCTACTAAAATCCTCCACCACATCTTCAGTATTTTGCCTTCAAAGGTGATCTGTGGAGGTGCAATGTACTTTTACCCCAGACATTTTATTTGAGTGTTGTGGCATACCTGTTTCCTTTTTTAAATACATACTTTTGCACACTCCAAGATCCACCAGTTAAGTGTATGCTTCATCTCTAGGATGTTCTAGTGATACCCCATAACTTGCACTTTATTAGATGTGTATACAGATCTAGTAAAAAAAAAAAAAGTGTGTGCATATGTTCACCACGCCTCAGAAAATGTGTATTGTGTTTTTTTTATAACTTGTGGAACTGATTCCTGTTGACTCCTTACAAGTAGCATAGGAGTCTAGAAGTGCACTGACATTGGTTGGAGAACATTAGAATTTTACTTGTTGCAATAGCTAATTTGCATTGAAATATTGGTCATGCAAGATGCCTAAAGCTAATATTCGTGGTGTTTGATTTAATATATGTAAACATCCAGGATATTTTGTCTGTTTCAGATGATAAAAAAGACATTGACCATGAAACAGTGGTGGAAGAACAGATCATTGGCGAGAACTCTCCACCTGATTACTCAGAGTACATGACAGGAAAGAAACTTCCTCCTGGAGGAATACCTGGCATTGACCTTTCAGACCCCAAGCAGCTAGCTGAATTTGCTAGGTAAGTCACAAAAGAGCATCTGTTAAATCTAAAATGACTATCATTCCATTGTTTTCTTAAATAAAACCTTCAAAAAACATGAATACTAGCTGTCAAATTACTCCATTGTTTCCTAGATTACTTCATGTAAAGAGCCTGTGAAACAAGCAGTTAGAGTAACAAGAACTTGGATCCATAACACAGTATTCTCAATATTTTGTTTCCATTTCCCAAATGTTATAGTGTTTGTTTTAAATATTTAATTTTTATCAATGCCAAATAATTTTTTGTTTTACTCTTTAGTCTTTGTGGCGGACAGGAATCGGATACCTTGAGAAGTTACATCTTTACACATGTCCTTACTATTGCTGTTTTGAAGGATTACCTGAGGCTAAAAATACATTTGAGTGAGAGGTGGCTACTTCCTTATTAGATTTGACAAATCAAACATGCGACACTCAAAAGTGGTCTAGTACAGTAAGAACAGGCCAGTAGTGGTGTTAATTTTATTTTCATTCTTGACCACCTCAACCCCTATCAGTGTTTGTGGGTTCTACAACTTGCTCCACTACATCAAATTTAGTTTTCAACGGTTGAAAAGCTGTACAAAACCAATCCGTTGATCCTTTTTTTTTTTCTTAGTAATGGAAAATATCTTTTGTATTGTGTTTATCGCAAAAACCTTAACATGAGGGGGGGGGAAACAGGGTTGCATAGTCAGTACTTAAAAGTTTAGGAAACATCAGTTCAGGTTGCCTGTGCAATCTTAATTTGGCCCATCATGCATATACATTATGATACAGCATCTAATTACATGATCACGCACTGGTTGAGTGTATAGGCATCCTTAATTCTGGCATTTCCTAAACTCTGAGCATTTGAGTAATCTTGTTTTTAAAACTGAAATATTAGCCCATGTGGTATGGTACCACATGATTTGTGCAGGGCTTGGGGAATATTAGATCCACAGCCCAGATTTCTACCACTTGAGACAACAGTGAAATTAGTAGCAGGTAGTCAGCTGTTACCTCTGTATGGGCCAGCCACTAGAGGGGGAAGAGATGTACAGTAGAACCTCAGAGTTACAAACACCAGAGTCACAAACTGACCAGTCAACCACATACCTCATTTGGAACTGGAAGTACACAACCAGGCAGCAACAGAGACCAAAAAAAAAGCAAGTACAGTACTGTGTTAAATGTAACCTGCTAAAAAAAAAAAATATGGAAAGCAACATTTTTATTCTGCATAGTAAAGCTTCAAAGTTGTATTAAGTCACTTTCAGTTGTAAACTTTTGAAATAACCATTAAGTTTCATACAGTTACTAGCAGTCTCCAGTTCCCAAGGTGTTTATAACTCTGAGGTTCTAGTGTAACTTCTGCCAGTGGGATTCACAGCTGTTTGCTAGATAGCAGGGGAATACTGGTTTCCATTCCAGGTTTTGGTGGGGAGTGTACGTAGATCCTTCTGTCTCTGTTCCCTCTGCTCCTGTTCCTCTTCCACAGTCGACCTCTGCTATTGTCATCCCCTTATGCTGCTTCAGCGCTAGCAGAGTAGCACTGAGAAAACAGTATATAGTCTTTCTGCTGTTTCTGGTATCAAAGTTCCTCCCAGCTGCTGGGAAGACACAACTGTTGGGGAAAAATGTTTGTCTCTATGGTGAGGCATGCTCAAAATTTGAGGATGACATATGTGCAGTTCAGCTGGCCTGTAGAAACTGCTTGGCAATAGAGTATGCTCAGTGCATATAAAATCTGACTGTAAGGCTGACAGCTTCTACCAGCTTTTACCGAAAATGTCCAAACTGCAATTTTCCCTCCTCCCCCCAAAATTCTGATATGTTGGCCAAATTTGTGCAGACTTTCACAAGGATAGCAAAAGGTACATTGCTGACATGATTGGAGCATGGATTTGAAAGCATCTCAAATGGTGGTAAGAATTTTTTAATATGGGCAAAAATATATATTTTTCCTGTCCTGATGCTAGTGTCAGGAAGGAGTTACAATTCAGCCAGTGCGTGCGCAAAAAAACCCAAACAAACCTATCCTGCTGAAAATGCATAACTTCTGTCAATACATAATAATTTAGCTCATCGGTAAGAGAGAACAATGCTAACCATCCTCAAGGCGCCCCCAGATATCTGTAAGCATTCATTCTTACCCTTCCCCACCCTGCCTCTTCGCCCCAGAAGTAGTCACAGATAACTGATGTAATCAAAATGGGTCTATAAATATGTATTGTTCCTACTATTATCTTTTTTAAAAGTTATTTTTCTTTATAACAATGTGTGCCCCTATAAATACAAAATAAATGCAAATAAATTAATAAAATAATGTATATAACTGGCCACTATGGCATCATATTTTTAAAGCTGCTTGCCATTCTTCCCGATACCATAAATAAACCCTCTTCAATATAGCCTGTACTTGCCAAATTCTTTAAAAAATTGCCTAACACTAGGAAATGTTTCAACTGTGGGATTTTTTTAAATTTATTTTTTGAATTTTTTTTTCCAGTAACTCAGCCTGCAGCAGACATGAGAGTTCAGCCTGAACTTTAACTATAGGTGGTTCCACCTGTGTGGCTTATATTTCATAATTACTTATGAAGTGTTGGTGTATATATTCATCATAATAAACTAATTTCAAAAAATAAGATTGTTACAAGAAAAACACTTGCTTTGATCTTAACTTATGTCAGTATTTATCTAGAATTTTTGTCAAAGCAAGTTTAGTTCTATATGCTATCCTGCCTATACATATTGCTGTGGGTTGCATCCATCAGGCTAGTTATCTGGGTGTTCATTTGTTTTTTAAATGAATTTTAAATGTTTGATTCTGTTGTGCTGCTTTATAACTGAGTGTGATTACCTGCTACAGAATCTATTTAATACTGGATGTTGCTATGTTGTGGCTTGTCTGACTACTCAAACTGTTCTCTTACTGATGAATTGTCCGTCAGGGTTATTTTTTTGAGGTTTTAGCTTTAACTGCCACATGGATTCTGTTGGGTCTTCACTAAAAAGAATGTACTGCATATGTTATCTTACAGAGAAAAGGAGACTTGTTATGAACTAACTTTTTTGCTATCATAGAATTTTTAGCAAGTAGCATTATAAAACAGGCAAATTAAGTTTATGAGCATACAATTGCTATTCCTTGAAGTCACTTATGTTTTTACATTTATTCCATGTGTTTTTATACTGGAGCCATTCCTGTGGTATCTGAACACCTTAGGAATGCTATCAAAATTGACAAGCCTCAAACTTGACTTACCAACCATTGTGTGTTCATCACAGTCAGGAAAACTCAGTCATGTCACTGCCTGCTAGTATAATTGTGTTGTATATGAAGAATAGGATGGACAAAACCTTCCTAAAACAGTGAACGCTTAGAGGTTTTCAGTCAGTAGAGAATCACTTTAAAGAAATCTCTTCTTTTTGTTACCACCTTTGCTGTTGTAAAGTTTATAGGGCCAGTTTTAGAGAGAACTAATGACAATGTGTATAATTCAGTTTTATAAAACTATGAATGGATGGCACAGTAAACAAGTCCTAGTCTTCTGATGCCCATGCATTGCTGTTTAGGGCCTCAGTCCTGTTTTGTTTGGGTCAATGTGGGGGCAGGGAAATCAACTTGTATGATGCAGGATCAAGCTCTAATTTTCCCTTGGTTAAAGTTTACTACTGATTCAGTTTTTACCTTGATTAAGATACCCAAGTGCAAGGAAAGGGAACTGTAGTACAAAACAGAGAGAGAATAAAAAGTGAGAGAATTGAAATTTGACAATTGATTAGGGCATATGAAGGGCTTGGCAGCTTGTTTTTGCTACAGTAGCAAATGGTCATATTTAGTGTGTGGTTTCTCAGTTGTGACTTAAGGATTTCTAAAATTTTACTCATCTAATAATATTTTGAAAGTGACAGTGAACTTTGAAATCCAGTCAATTTAAAGAATTGACGAAGTAATTTATGGTACCAAATCTATCCTTGAATCCCACTGGCAGTTTTCATGGTTTAAGAATCCAGTCATATTTTTACTAGCTTTAAAAATGTTTTCTCTTCCTTGTTGCTGTGTACAAGATACACACAGACTTAAAGGGGAAATAGAAAAACTGTCTAGACAGTGTTATGTAGGGCTGCTGTGTTTGCCTCCATTCCTTAAATTGATAGGAGGATGTACAGTAGTGATTTGCAGAAATCACTGTACCAGCTTCACTATTGAGGCATCTTATTGATCCTCAAGAACGAAGTTCTGAGGCTAAGGTTCACTCCCAAACCCACAGGCAACTGTGGGTCAGCTAATACTATAGGTGTCCTTGAGTAACACAGCAGAATTCCTTTTCGTGCTCCTCTGTAATACACTCTGCTACTCAAGCCTTTATGTTGGCATTGCAGTTACTTTTAGTGGTCAACTTCAGACAAGCTTCCAGTATTTAGGACATTCTCCTATCACTTTTTTTAAAGATTCCGTTTCATTTACTCTCTTTTTTAATATCTAATCTCTGAGAGCATGTGTTGCTGCTACAGTGAGTAGCCAGATTGTCCCTTAAAATGCATTTCCCCTATAGCTTGTGGTAGTGGTGGTTGTTCCTTTGTCTCTGATGTATGGAGCTGGAATTTTGGACCCTTGGTTAAACCTTGCAGGAACTAGTACAGCTATGCCTGACAGTAGTTCATAAGTTCTAAAATTGCTGAAAATATTGTACACCTCTACCCCGATATAATGCGGTCCATGGGAGCCGAAAAATCTCACTGTTATAGGTGAGACCATGTTACATCAGGTTAGGGAGAGGAACCGCTCCCCACCCCAGCTCACCTCCGCTCTGCCTCCTCCCTGAGCGTGCTGCCGCTGCTCTGCTTCTCCCTCCCTTCCAGACTTGCAATGCCAATCAGCTGTTTGGCCCAGCAAGCCTGGAAGGGAGTGGGGAGAAGAAACAGAGTGGCGATGGGGCGCTCAGGGGAGGATGTGGAGATGAGCTGGAGTGGGGAGCAGTTCCTCTGTGCACCCCCCCCCCCAACTTGCAGCCCACCTCACCTCCGCCTCCTCCCACAAGCGCACCACAGCTCTGCTTCTCCCTCCCAGGCTTGCTGCGTCAATCAGCTGTTTGGCGCGGTAAACCTGGGAGGGAGAAGAAGTGGCGCTGCGGCGAACTTGTGGGAGGAGGCAGAGAGGTGGTGAGCTGGGGTGGGGAGGGCCGCAGCAAGTAATGCAGGCACAGAGGAACTGCTTGTCGTAACACAAATTCGGCTATAATGAGGTAAAGCAGCGCTGTCCCCTGGAGCGCAGCTTTACCGCATTATATCCAAATTCACGTTATATAGGACTGCATTATATCGAGGTAGAGGTGTATGTAACAAGTTGCATCAGAATAATGTAATCTGTTGGGTAGCACTGTCCAGCTAAGGCATATTCTGACATGAATGGATGCATAAACTTGTCACTTCCAAATCTTTATGCAGGGTTTATGAAGAGTGCTGGCATTATTTGTGTTAAACAGGACCAGAAAATGTAAATAACTATATACCTCAAACAGTGTAACTGATGGCAGATTTTTCTCTCTTTGGTTTGCTTATTACAGGCTCACAATTCTGTTTGGGGGTTTAAAATGTGAATGATTTTTAAGCTCTTTACATTGTCTACTATTTAATAAATAAAATCTATAGGAGTGTATGTCTTTGCATGGGATGGTGAGAATCCCTTTAAATGAAAGACTAAAATGGAGCATTTTCTAAATTTGCTATTAAGCAAAACTTACGCTGAAGTGTAAAAATTCCATGATTGTCTGGTACTAGAACCTAGTGGAAGTAAATAAACAGTAGCTGTAATTCTGGCAGTTATGAACAGTGGTGGCTTATTTTTTCCCCTTTTCTTTAAAAATAAATTTTTGCTTAAACGTAAGTTGGCCTCTGATTTTTTTTTTCTAAGCACTGTTAATGTGGCTGAACTGCTTAAAAACAGCAAAAGTACAAATGAAGAAAGAGGAAGTAAAATGTGAAGGAAAAAAAAAAGGGAAAAGTATAACAGATGGGAAGTTGCCACAGCCCTGAGTCTTAGTCATAACGTTCTTCCTTGTTTAGCTTCTCCCTTTTGGCGCCTCTGTTCTTTCATTCACACTTCTTTCTCCACTTCTGCATGCCGTCCAAGCAGTAATCCTCTTCCTCTCCTGCATCCCCTTCATGCCTCCCTAGTGCACTCATTGAATAAGGGCCAGAGTGACAACTCTCCTTGCAATTGACCCCCACCTCCCAGAATTGATAGAGCAAAGGGGAGGAAACTATTTTAGCCATTGGTCATGTCAACCACTGCCACTTCTGCCACCAACTGAAGTGCTCTGGGCACTTCATCCATGGAATGAGGGCAGGCCTACACTATGGAATTACTTTGCTATAATTACATTGATCAGAGGTGTGACTTTTTCACACCTCTGAGTGACGTACTTATAGTGACCTAAGCGCCAGTGTAGATGGCGCTATGTCAACGGGAGAGCTGCTCTTGACCACATAGCTACTGCTTCTCGTGGAGATGGATTAACTACACTAACAGGAGAATTCTCTCCCATTGGTGTAGAGAGCTTCATGAAAGCACTACAGATGCAGTTTTAAGTGTAAACCTGCCCTTAGTCTCCTAGGTTAATAGCCTTAAAGGCATCTGTGATTGTTATGCTTGAGTGGGTTTTTTCTCACAAAAAAAGCTTGTTTCCTCACAGAAATGGTGCTGCTTCTTCGAGTGATTGCTCATATCCATTCCAGTTAGGTGTGCATGCCGTGGTGCACGCTCGTCGGAAGCTTTTTACCCTAGCAACTCCAGTGCGTCGGCAAGGTCGCCTCCTGGAGTGGTGCCGCCGTGGTGCCGGATATGACCTCAGTTCTTTCTTATCGCCCGTGTCAGTCGTTGGAACAGTGGAGCGCGGCTTAGCTGTCCTCCACTTCCCTAGCTTCTCCTTGTTCATTTGATCTCTTGTTGTATATAGTTGACTTAGTCTATAGTGTAATTAGTGTTATAGTTATTAGATAGTTAGTGTATATAGTTTAGCGGGGCTTGGGCATTAGCCCTTCCCCGCACCCGATGCCGGGGCCGATGCCCGTTCACCGGGGTTTAAACCGTGCTCAGCCTGTAAAAAGCCAATGCCCACGAGCGATCCCCATGACTCTTGCCTAAAGCGCCTCGGGGAATCGCACATCTCTGACAAGTGCCGCATTTGCAAGGCCTTTAAGCCACGGACAAAAAAGGAGAAGGACTTTCACTTGAAGACTCTCCTTATGGAGGCAGCCCTGAACCCCCCGTCCTCGGCACCGAGCACTGACAGTGCTCCTCTGGCACCGGACTGCGCCGGCTCCGCCAAGACACCTCGGCACTGGCCTTCTCCGGCACAGGGACCTGATCGGAGGCTCTCAGCTTCCTCCACACCTTCAACGCAGACTCGTTCGGATCGCCTGGCACCAACGACTGTGGTACCGTCGACTCCGGTCTCGCGAGGGCCGTCGACTCCGGTCCTTGAGAGCTCCCCGCCAAGGTCTGTGGTTGAGCTTATGGTCCCCTCCCCACCGGAGACATTCTCCTCAGCCAGGGACCTTATCGCTATGACTGAGTCTGCCCTGCCTGAACCCCCGGCACCGCCGGTGCGGGCTCTGCATTCCAGAGGCAAGCCAGCTGCTATGAGACCTTCTTCACTGGAATCGGCAAGCCAGCACAGATCTCAATCCAGGTCCCGGCACCGCTCGCAGTCCCATGGAAGGTCCCAGTCTAGATGCCACTCGCAGTCCCGGCATTGCTCACCTAGGTGGTACCGGTTGTACTCCCGGCACAGATCCACCTCTCGTCCTGCCCGGTACTCCCGGTACTGCTCCGGCTCTAGGCACTGCTCCCGGCACCAAGACTCTCGTAGCCGGTCCCACCGCAGACATTCGAGGTCCAGGTCGACTTCCCGGCACCGCGCTGGTTGCAGGTCTCGGTCTCGGCACCGATATGATTCCTGGTACCAATCTCCAGCAACGAGAGCGAAGGACTCATACCAGCCTCGCTTGGCTCCTCCATGGCCGTCCCGACACCCGTCCGTGTCTTCTCAGGCGGATAGTGCATACGCCCCAGACACCGACGTGCCTGCTGCATTATTCCATGAGCCCCAGCCTCAAGATCATGGACCGCAGCAGTGGGGTTTCTGGATGCCTTGGGCGTATCATCAGGCCCAAGGCTCTCACCCAGGTCCATCACGCTTGGCCATCTCGGAACACAGGGTGCCGGAAGCCACGATCACCCACCCTCCTCCTCCTCCTATGGAGGAAGGGTTGACCCAGCCTCAGGACTCCGAGCTCCCCAGGGAGACAAACGATCCACTAGGTGAAGCCCTCATCAGACCCGCTTGTTCTAGGTCTCTCCTCTTCATCCTCCCCTGACGAGGCTGTAGCTGGAACCTCATCGGTAGGCCCTCCACCAATTGACCTCAGGACCCACCAGGACCTCCTCACGCGTGTTGCACAAAATATGAATTTGCAGGCCGAGGAGGTCCCAGAGGTACAGGACCCAGTGGTGGACATTTTGTCATCAGATGCCCCCACTAGAGTGGCTCTTCCCTTCATTAACACCATACAGGCCAATGCCACTATGATCTGGCAGTTTCTGGCCTCCGTCCCACCTGCTGCGTGAGGTGTAGAGCGTAAATACATGGTGCCCTCCAAGGGCTATGAATATCTCTTATGTCCACCCTCCTCCTTGCTCCCTCGTTGTCCAGTCAATTAACGAGAGGGAGCGCCATGGCCAGCAGGCTCCAGCCCCTAAATCAAAGGATGCGAGACGCATGGACTTGCTAGGGCGCAAAGTCTATTCCGCAGGGGCACTCCAACTCTGCGTGTCCAATCAGCAAGCCCTCCTTAGCTGCTATAGTTATAACACCTGAGCGGCAGCGGACAAATTTACGGCGTTGCTTCCGCAGGACGCACAACAGGAGTTCTCAGCGATCCTCAATGAAGGAAAGAAGATGGCAAGAACTTTCCTCCAGGCTTCCCTGGACGCCGCGGACTCAGCTGCCACGACTCTGGTCTCTGGCGTGGCTATGCACCGTATCTCGTGGCTGCAGGTCTCTGGCCTCCCCCTGGAGCTCCAACACACTATCCAGGATCTTCCATTTGAGGGCCAAGGGCTGTTCTCGGATAAAACTGACCCTAGGCTGCAGAGCCTAAAAGACAACAGGGTCATTATGCGCTCATTAGGTATGCACATGCTGGTGACTCAGCGCAGGCCCTTCCGGCCCCAATCGCACTGCCCTTACCCTCAGCCCCGGCAGAAGCAAGACTTTGCCAGACGGCGAGGCAGAACCAGTTGCCGAAGGCAATCGGGCAACCAAGGAGGCCAAAACCAAAGCTCCTCCAAGCCTTCCTCAGGGCCAAAGTCTTCCTTTTGAAGGTGCGCCCGAGGGCGTTGTACCAGTTTCTCTAAAGGATCCGTCCCCTCCTTTCTCCAAGCATCTTTCCTTTTTTCCTCCCTGCGTGGTCTCAGCTAATGTCAGATCGCTGGGTCTTACGCACGCTGGAATTTGGATACCACCTCCAATTTATTTCAACCCCCCCCTTCCACCCTCGTCCCTCTTCAGGGACCCCTCTCACGAGCAACTCATACAGGAGGTGCAAACTCTCCTCGCCAAAGGAGCCATAGAGGAGGTACCGGAGCACGAGCGGGGCAAAGGGTTTTACTCCCACTACTTCCTAATCCCCAAGGCAAAGGGAGGTCTCAGACCTATCCTCGATCTGCAAGAACTCAACAGATCATGATAAAGTTGAAGTTCCGTATGGTATCCCTGGGGACCATTATCCCATCCCTGGAGACTGGTATGCCGCCCTCGACATGAAAGATGCCTACTTCCACATAGCCATCTTCCCACCTCACAGGAGGTTCCTCTGGTTCGTGGCCAACCGCCAGCATTTTCAGTTAGCGGTCCTCCCGTTCGGCCTCTCTACAGCCCCAAGAGTATTCACCAAATGTATGGCTGTAGTCGCCGCCCACCTCCGCCGCAGTCGGATACATGTGTTTTCGTATCTAGACGACTGGCTCATCCGAGGGACCTCTGAGGCGCGAGTCCTCAGTCACATCCACATTGCCAAGGACCTTTTCCTACATCTAGGTCTAATGATCAATGCGGAAAAATCGACTCTGATCCCCACTCAGAGGATAGAATTTATTGGCGCCACCCTGGACTCCACCCTTGCCAGAGCCTGTCTACCACTGCCCTGATTCCAGACTATAGTAGCCATCATCCAGAGGCTGCGAGCGGCGCCGTTGACTTCGATATGCACTTGCCTCCTTCTCCTGGGCCACATGGCGGCCTGTACGTTCGTAATGAAATACACCAGGCTGCGCCTCCAGCCCCTCTAGTCGTGGCTCAACTCACAATACCGACCAGCCAGGGATCCTATGGACATAGTCGTCGCCATTCCCCCGACCGTCCTAGACTCCTTTGAGTGGTGGCTGGATCCCTCCATGGTGTGTGCAGGGCTCCCGTTCCATCCGCCCCAGCCCTCGGCATCCCTGACAACGAACGCATCATTCCTGGGTTGGGGGGCTCACCTCGGGCACCTACGCACCCAGGGCCTTTGGTAATCTCAAGAGCTGACCCAGCACATCAACGTCCGGGAGCTGAGAGCGGTCCGCCTCGCTTGCCAGACGTTCCAACAGCACTTACAGGGCCGTTGTGTGTTAGTATTCACCGACAACACAACGGTCATGCACTATATAAACAAGCAGGGCGGCACGAGGTCTTCGCCCTTGTGTCAAGAGGCCTTTCGACTCCGAGACTTTTGCATAGCCCACCTCATCGCATCCTTTCTCCCAGGAATTCGGAACATGCTGGCGGATCGTCTCAGCAGATCCTACCTTTCCCATGAATGGTCACTTCGCCCGGACGTTGCTCTTTCACTCTTCCGGAGGTGGGGGTTTCCCCAGATAGACCTCTTTGCGTCCCGTGGGAACAAGAAATGCCAGATGTTCTGCTCCTTTCAAGGCCTCTCACCGGGTTCAGTGGCGGACGCGTTCCTTATATTGTGGACGACGCACCTGCTCTACACCTTTCCACCATTTCCGCTCGTCCACAGGGTCCTACTGAAAGTACGCAGGGACAAAGCCCGCTTAATCATGATAGCTCCAGCGTGGCCTCGGTAGCACTGGTACATCATGTTGCTAGACCTATCCATAGCCGACCCTGTCCCCCTGCCTCTTCACCTGAACCTGATCACTCAGAACCACAGCAAACAGCGTCACCCGGACCTTCAGTCCCTCCCCCTCATGGCATGGCTCCTGAGTTGCTGACCCAGTCTGAGCTGCGTTGGTCTGCCCCAGTGCAACAGGTGCTCCTGGGTAGCAGGAAGCCTTCCACTAGAGCAACATATTTGGCCCAGTGGAAGCGTTTCGCGTGCTGGTGTGTGGAGCGGAACTTCCTTCCCACCGAGCTCTCCATTCCCAACATCTTGGATTACCTCTGGTCCCTCAAACAACAGGGCCTAGCAGTATCATCTCTAAGGATCCATTTGGTGGCCATCTCTACCTTCCACTCAGGGGAGAATGGCCACTCGGTATTCTCACACTCAATGGTGTCTAGATTCTTTAAGGGCCTAGAGTGCCTCTACCCCTAGATACACTGCCCTACCCCAACATGGGACCTTAACCTGGTTCTTGCCAGACTCATGTCCGCCCCATTCGAGCCGTTAGCAACTTGCTCCCTTCTCTACCTCTCATGGAAAACCGCTTTCCTGGTGGCCATCACATCAGCGAGACGAGTCTCCGAGCTTCGGGCCCTCACGGTAGATCCCCCGTATACTGTGTTCCACAGGGACAAGGTGCAGTTGCGACCACATCTGGCCTTTCTCCCCAAAGTGGTATCGGCCTTCCATGTTAACCAGGAGATCTTCCTACCTGTCTTCTTCCGAAAGCCACATCCGTCCCACAGGGAGCAGCAGCTACACTCCCTAGACGTCCGTAGAGCGCTCATTTTTTATATCAAGCGAACAAAGCCATTTCGCAGAACCCCCCCCCCAACTCTTTGTAACGGTGGCTGAGCATATCATGGGTCTACTCGTCTCCTTGCAGCAGATTTCCTCCTGGGTAACGTCGTGCATCCGCACCTGTTACGTCTTGGCTCATGTCCCATCGAGCCACGTGACTGCGCACTCTACCAGGGCTCAGGCTCATCGGCTGCTTTCCTCGCTCATGTGCCAATTCATGAAATTTGTCGCGCAGCTACCTGGTCCTCAGTCCATACCTTTGCCTCCCACTATGCCCTGGTTCAGCAGTCTAGGGATGACGCAGCCTTCGGCTCTGCAGTGGTACACTCTGCGACATCTCACTCCGACCCCACCGCCTAGGTAAGGCTTGGGAATCACCTAACTGGCATGGATATGAGCAGTCACTCGAAGAAGAAAAGACGGTGACTCACCTTTGTAATTGTTGTTCTTCGAGATGTGTTGCTCATATCCATTCCAAACCCACCCTCCTTCCCCACTGGCGAAGTAGCGGGCAAGAAGGAACTGAGGAGCGGTCGGGTCAGCAGGGATATATATCCGGTGCCACTCCAGGGGGCTACCCTGCCAAACCACCGGAGTTGCTAGGGTAGAAATCTTCCAACGAGCGTGCACGCACGGTGCGCAAACCTAACTGGAATGGATATGAGCAACACATCTCGAAGAACAACAGTTACAAAGGTGAGTAACCGTCTTATTTGTTTGTTCTTTTCAAAATAAGGTACCTTTTTCTGCTCAACTGTGTGAGAATGTGGCCTTCACAGTGCAAAACAAGAATTGTTTTCTCTATTTGCAACAGAAATGATAATTGCATTTTCCAGTGCCTTGAATTGAAGGAGAAATTCTTATTCCATTTTATCACAACTCTCTCTACCTTACTGTGACCCAACTGTGCTAAAACACCAGGATTAAAAACTCTTTAAAGATCATAGATTGTATTAGGGCAGCTTTGTACCACTCTTGTGGTGCAAAATTTAAAAATGACTTCTTAAAGACCCAAATTTCCTTTTTCTAATAAATATAAAGTTTAAATTCTTCTTGCAATAGCTATTGTCTACTAGGATTCCACTCTTGGTGAACATATGCTCTAGGTACACAAGATCAGGTTCTTTTGGCCAGCAATGTCTGATGGGGCCATGTCTGTGCCCTGGATGTCCTAGCACCTCTTTTTAGGGCTTAAAGGGCAGAGCAGGCCCAACCTCAGTTCTTACCATCTGCAGCAGTGAGATGGAACTCCCTGCCTGCTTCTCTGAGCACTGTGCTATTTTTAGTACTGATGGTTAGTCTTATTGCCCCGGTGCAATCCGTGCACGCACAGATTCCTTATTTTATGTATGTTCTGTTTCGTAGGCTAGACCACCACTTCAGGGACTCTAGAAGAATAGTAGAAGCAAAATCTTCATGGTTTAAAACTTGCCTTAACGTGACGCTTCAGTGCCACTTAGTGATAGACACTTTAGGTGCCCATTTAGTTTGAGGAAACATTCCTAAGTGGTGTACTGAATGTTGCTCATTTTCAAGTAGACTCAAAAGTTTGAGGATCTCACTTACTTAATTGTTCCTCTTGAAGCACTCAAAGCAGGCCTCCTTGGACACAGCTAGACATCAGTTGCCTGGTCATTCCCTGTGCATGAGTTCCCTGGTGAGCTCAGAGTCTATACCAAGCTCTTGAGCTTCATCAACCAAGAGGTGTGGTCATCTGCCTTCATTCCAGCATCTGAGGGCTAGGAAGAAGCAGTGCTCCAGAATTGACCCAAGATATAGGTACCTTAAGTCTTTCTTTGCCTTGACCCATAACTCTGATTCAGCAATCAAAGGGCAGTCAACAGCCTGAGAGGGGTCCCTTTGGCACGTTGGTACTGACTTTTAAAAGAATGTTGGTAATAACCACTAAAGCTATGGACTGCATCTCTTGGAACCAGTACTTTATCACCCAGGGCTCCTGTTCACGTAACCTCACAAATGTGTTCCTGAGTGTCCAATGGATTGATACCCAGGCATATCAGGTCCTGTGATTTTTTTTTTTTTTCCATCTGTGTTCCCAGTATCAGAGTCTCCTCTCCATGAGAGCTTGAAGTTAATGATGACTAATCCACATTGGCCAAGTACTTTTTTGAAGTGGTGATATAAATGCACTCAAGATCGTGTTATCCATCAGCCAATCGTTTTTGAGCCATACCCTACATATTTGGCAGTAAAGCTTGACTGCTTTGTCCATTCATCAACACATCAAGACTTGCAAAATCCAGTTGAGTTGCAAACTTGATGGCAACTCATGGGCGTTAGTGTTGCCACCTTACAGACAGCTACCAATTCCCTAATGATTGTACCTGCTTAATGATGTGAATTATCTTAGGGCTCCAGTTGTCATTGTGACAAGTTGTACTCAGTGATCAATTCTGTCCTGCATATCATCAATGGTACAACCCAGACAACTCCAGTTTCCAGTATTCCAATCCTGTTTGGCATTGCTTCCCCAGTAATTAGGCATAAGGCAAGGCCCTGGCCCCATTACTGTGTGCAGCAACTATCAAGACAGCTTACTTCATAATTTTGTTTCAAAGCCATATCAGAAGCACTTGCTAAAGTGTTTTGTGAAATAGTTGATCCCATCAGACAACCTTTCTAAGGAACCTGTTGCCACTGTAGTGCAGGACTATATTTTTGGAGCAGTGGCACATTTCTTGGCAGTTAGACAGCTTAGATCTATATTTCCTAGGCACTTAGGATTAGCTCTCTCAAGACCTTCAGAATAATCGTATGAACCAAAAGATCCTTACAATCGGATGTGTTGTAATCACGGGCCGTTTTACTTGCATCTTTATCATTGGGTCTTCCTGAGCTTCCTATCCTGCTCCCATGGAGCTCAAGAACTGTGTGCTATTTGGTTAAAGAATGCCCTCTTTGTCATGTTGATGGTGGGTAGATGCACTTAACAGAGTGGCTGCATCTCATACCCATTCTAGAATCTAATTCATTGTTTGTGTCATCAGAAGCCATATACCAGGAGAAGGAAAAGCATCAGCTAGCAAGTTGTTGGTATAGCAGGTCAAGAAGATATCTCTGGTATTGAATTAACCCACTGCCGTCTTAGAGAGCACAACAGAGCCCGGGGAATTCTGACAGGATGTCTTGGAAGCCATGTATTCTTTGTCTTCATCCCTATTGGGGCACGATAGGGGCGACTCCTTCCATTCCTTTTGGGTTGTACAATGCGAGTCAGAAAGGGATCTGTAAGGGACAGCAGTATATGACCTAGGGCTCATGGGAAACATCCTTCCTGACTTTACATGCGCACACACCCCCATGTGTCCCTCAATCCAGTATCCATACCCATATCAGCTCCTGGCTTGACTGGACACCCAGGGGAATACAGCTGTATTCATGCAAGCCTGAGTAATCTGCCTCCTTGTGGATTAGATACTGCTGCCCAAAGAGGCAGTATGAACTAACAAGTCAAGTCAGCTAGTGCAGCCTTAGAGCCTCAAAGTATCAGGAGGAAAGTAATGAATGCTACAAGGGGAAGAATGAGGCAGTAAATTAACATTGTCTTTAGCTGATGACTTCAAGGCATTTCAGGACCTCATCAGGTCCATGGCAGAGACTCTAGATACACCTCTGAAAGTGATGCAGGAGAAATCTTTTTCAAACTCCTGCACATTTTACACACTTCCATTGCTGGCAGGCTCATCTTGCTTATAAATGAGAATCATCCAACAAAAGACCTGTGACGTGCACTAGCTTCCATTTTGGCCCCATCCAAGTGGGCTGACGAGATTCCACATCCCTTCCAAAGAACCTGGAGTACTTTTATTCCCATTCAGTATCAAAGTTGTTTCCAGAAGCTGTGGCCCAAGAGAGATCAGAGTGGCAGGAGTCTCCCAAATCTATATCTAAGGGGAGAGATTTAAAAAGACTGGGCCTGTTTGGATGCAAAGTATTCATTTATCAGCCTCCGTATGCTGGTGGATAATTACCAAGTGCTTCTGTCCAAATAAAATTATTTGAATTGAGATTGACTGTTTGTGGATACGCTGCCTCAATCACTGAGAAGAACTAAAGACCATCCCAATCTGAAGGATAGCTGATAACCTGCATCCAGTTGTAGGCTGCAGTAAACAATATAGCAGGGTGTACTTTGCTTACATTGGTGGTCGTGAAAAGACCTTACTTTTTCCAATCCTGAGGGATTTTCCAGGGAGGTCCAAACAAAAATTGAGGACCTTTTGAAAACTTTTTACTTCGGAGTGGTGAATTCCTCTACTCCTTAAAGGAATCTAGGGTGGCTACATTCTCCTGATCTCTTTTCCAGTACTAAGATGGAAGTAAGTGAGACAGGATTTCCTTCAGCAGTGTTTCTGTGCCCACATACTGTTACCATTCTCAGACCTTGGAAGCTGCCCAGAAGGAAGAGGTTTCAGCCTTTCTCTGCTGCTGCATAGTCTGTTTTCCCTAGGAAGCAGGTTTGATGCCATTACTGAGAGCCTGGCAGAATCTTGAGATCTCTTCCCTTCTGTCTCTTTCTTCCCCTTCCACCCACTACCTTGGCAACTATCTCCTTTTATTTTTGGTAAGCCTGGACTCGGATCAGCTCTGGTAAGCCTGGACTCGGATCAGCTCAAGTCATGGAAATAGTAAACAAAGGATATTCTATCCAATTCCATTTTCTTCCTGACCCTTTAGCCCCATTCCCCATCCTCTTTGAGGGACCATTTTCACAAGATACTGTTCAAACAAAAAGTGGACTCCCTTCTACAATTTGGAGGAGGGACTCAGTTATAGATCAAGGAGTTATTCCCATTATCTTTCTCATCCCAAAGACAACAAAGGGCTAATGCAATCCTTGGATGCATTAAAAAGGGGAAATCTTGGGTCAGACCAGAGGGTTTTTTTTACCTCTGTATTTGGCACTGGTGCAACTGCTGCTAGAAATACTGTCCAGTTCTGGTATCCATGATTAAAGAGGGTGTTTATAGATTGGGGAGGGTTCAGAGAGAAGCCACAAGAATTATTAAAGGATTAGAAAACCTGCCATTATAGCGATTATACTCAAGAAGCTCTCTTTATTTAGCTTAATAAAGAGAAGGGTAAGGGGTGATAGATTAGTCTATAAACCTTTACTTGAAACAAATATTTAATATTGGCCTCTTTGATCTAGCAGAGAAAAGTATAGCATGATCCAATGACTGGAAGTCAATGCTAGACAAATTCAGACTGGAAAGAAGGTGTAAATTTTTAAGTCTAAAAAAATTGTTGGATTCTCCATCACTGCCAATTTTTTTAAATCATGATTGGATGTATTTCTAAAAGTTAAGTGCTAGGAATGATTTTGGAGAATTTCTGTGGCCTGTTATCAGATGGTCAGGCTAGATAATCCCAGTGGTCCCTTCTGGGGATTTGGAATTCATAAGAGTTGAAACATTAAAGATTCCCAAGTTGATCCAAGTTCAGAATGGTGACTTTGACCTCTATAGTTCCCTCATTAGATCCCTCAAGACTTTTGTGGTTCTTGATCTGCAAGATGCCTATTTTCAGATATCCATTTATCCAGCCCACAAGAAACTTTTCAGATTCCTAGTGGAAACCTCTCTCTATCTGTACAGGTCCTGTGCGCTCTCCACACTTCTGCACTTTCACTATAAAGATTGCACTACAGTACTTGTATTTTTCAGTTCACCTCATGCTATTTCTTTTTCTTTTTTACAGTGCAAATATTTGTAATAAAAAAAGGAAGTAAGCACTGTACACTTTGTATTCATGTTGTAATTGAAATCAGGATACTTGGAAATGTAGAAAAACATTAACAATATTTATAATAAATTTAAATTGGTATTCTGTTACTTAACAATGCATTTTAAACTGCAGTTAATTGCAACTATTTTTAATCTAGTTTTATGTTAGTTGCTTGTTAACTGCGATTGACAGCCTCACTTTAAATGTACAGTGTGCTGTATCTGAAAGATGCTTATGTAAAGATCTTCAGATATTAAAGTTTGTTTTATGGACTAAAGTGCTTTTTCAAAATGCAAAAATATACTGTTACTATATCTTTATATATCTCTCCTCACTACAACATTAAACTCCAAGTACAGTTGATGTGTATGTAACTTGCAGGATTTTTTTTTAATATTAAAGCAAACAGTTTTAGGAAGGTTGCTTCTGCGTACTTACCAGTGTTTCTTCTTTTGTTTATGTAAGAATGAAGCCACGAAAAATTAAAGAAGATGATGCTCCAAGAACGATAGCATGTCCTCACAAAGTAAGTGAAACTCTCAGAACTTAAGGCATTTTAGTGGTCAGTCACTTGTGGAACTGAATTTTATGTCTCACTTTTTTTCTGTTAGGGAAGGAATAAGCTGAATATTTGTATTAAAGCTAAATATTGAGGCCTATTACTTTTAAATACAGTCACCTCTTTAGATGCTTTCCAGATGCTAAAATATTTCCTCAACTCTTCCTACAAATTTTGTTATGAAGTTCACAAAAGGAAACCTTGTTTGCCTGTAAGATGATCATAGGAGTATGGCAGGACCCTTTGTCCCAGTAATGTAATTTTCCGTCTGACTATATGAAATATCTCATTAATCCTCTAAGCTCAACCCGAACTGTATTCCTTTAAGTTTCTGTACTGCTGTGTCTCACACCTGGCTTATAATATTGATAACTTGAAGGATCATTGGAGAACGTCATTCGGTAAAGGTCAAGGATATGTCTGTTGCAGCTGGGAGCTAGCCTCCCAGCTCAGATACAGCTATTTCTAGCATAAATCTGTGTATGGGCATTGTGTCACTGGCAGAGGCTCAGCCTGAGATCAGGCTTCTCTTGGGGGAATTCTTTGCCAATGCACAGTACAGAAATTTTCAGAAATTAATGTTGTGCACGCAGAATTTCCTTTTTTTCCCTCACAGAAATGGGCTGCAGAGATGTTGGCTGTCACTAGAGGCCACTGTACCCGGCACAAGGCAGGGGGAAGAGGAGGGAACTGGAGGGTTCCTAATAGCTGCAGTTCTCAGCATGCCCTGAAGGAAGGAGGTGACGGCATGCAAGTCTTGAACCCAGCATCAGGCTCTTTCTTCCTCTGGTCTTGGGGGTGGGAGTGGGGATGAGAGTGTCTGGGCTTGAGGGAGGTCCAGCTGGGTTCTCGGAGGGAAGGGGGCAGAGGAACTGGGTTGTCGTAGGGGTTTCTTGAATACTCTACTTGTGGGGGAATTTTTGCTGACAGGTATTTTGAAATAAATTACCAAATAATTGAAACTGGCATGATTATATAGTATTGTTGTTCTTGACAAAATCTGCAGAATTTTAAAATACTGTGTGCATAATTTCCCCAGGAGTAGCTCAAGCCCACCCTGGCGCCAAGCTTGTCTGGCTAGTGTGAGCCTCTGCCAGTGCCACAATGTCCACACAGCTATTTCTATCACATTAGCATGGGCCCCTCTAGCACAAGTCTCGGTCCAAGCTGTAAGGCTGGTCTGGGGTCTAATGTAGATAGACCCCTAGACCAGTGGCTCAACCTTTCCAGACTACTGTACAGGAACTCCTCACTTAACATTGTAGGTGTGTTCCTGAAAAATGTGACTTTAAGCAAAACGATGTTAAGCAAATCCAATTTCCCTATAAGAATTAATGTAAATGAAGGGGTTAGGTTCCAGGAAAAAAAAGTTTCACCAGACAAGAGTGAGTCTGTCTGTCTGTCTGTCTGTCTGTCTGTCTGTCTGTCTGTCTGTCTGTCTGTCTGTCTGTCTGTCTGTCTGTCTGTCTGTCTGTCTGTCTGTCTGTCTGTCTCTCTCTCTCTCTCAATAAAAGATACATACATAGTATACATTTTAAACAAACATTTTAATACTGGTACACAGTGATGATGATTGTGAAGCTTGGTTGAGATGGAGGAGTCAGAGGGTGGGATATTTCCCAGGGAAGCCTTACTGCTAAATGAACTAGCAATTGACTGAGCCCTCAAGGGTTAACTCTCACAATACTGCAAGGCAGCAGGAAAGGAGGGAGGCCAGACACACCTGCCCGCTGTGTGAGGGGGGGGAAAATGCACATTTCTCCTTTAAGTAGCTGACCCCAGGCTTAAGTACGCTGCCTTGTTAATTAAATCAGCTTGCTGAGACCTGAGACAGCAGCTACTGCCTAGAAGCTCCCTCACTCCCTCATGTGTCCCCCTGCTCTATGGAAGATGGGGTAAGCAGGGTGCAGGAGCAGAGGGGAGGGGGAAACACCCTGACATTAGCCCCCTTCTTCCCCTCCTCCCCCCTGTACAGCAAGCAGGAGTCTCTGGGAGCAGCTCCAAGGCAGAGGGCAGGAGCAGCACATGGCAGTGAGGGGAGGGACAGCTGCTGCACAGGGAATTTTGGGGAGTAGGGAGCTGATAGGGGGGCTGCTGGTCCACTCTGGTTCCAACCACCCACCAGCTAGCTCAACAGGCTGCTCTTCCTGCAAGCAGCGGACAAAACAGGCAGCTGCCAAACAACATTAGAAGAGAGCATTTCACAACTTTAAACAAGCATGTTCCCTAATTGATCAGCAACTTAACATCGAAACAACGTTAACTGGGACAACTTTAAGTGAGGAGTTCCTGTACCACTTTCAAGAGTTTGATTTTGTCTTGTATACTCCCCAAGTTTCCCCTCACTTAAAAACGTACAAAATGAGACACAAAAATACAAGTGTCACAGCACACTATTACTGAAAAATTGCTTACTTTCTCATTTTAACATATAATAAAATTAGTCAATTGGAATATTAATATTGTAGTTGTATTTCAGTGTATAGTATACAAAGCCGTATAAACAAATCATTGTCTATGAAATTTTAGTTTCTACTGACTTACTAGTGCTTTTCATGTAATCTGTTGTAAAACTAGGCAAATATCTAGATGAGTTGATGTACCCCCAGATGTACACGTACCCCTAGTTGAGAACCACTGCCCTAGACTAATCATCAGATCTTTTCTGCAGCCAGCACTTACATAAAGGAGAGCACTCTGGTCCCTTTTCTTATGGTTAGCACTTCTGTAAAGTTGTCTTTTGGTAGCGACTGTACACTGTTGTTGCAATATCTTGTCCATGGTAATTTAAAATACTATTTGATGGCATGAACCTGTTCTGAAAACTATCCAAAGTGTATTCCTGAGATCTAGGTGTACCCAGCCTTGATATCAAGTTGTCATAGGTTGTGGAGCTTGGTTTCAAGATAGCGTGAGCCTAAGAGTGCTTGCCTGTGCAGATATTTAATAGTGCACATTACAGATCAGTAACCTAGGTTTGTTCCTCACTAGCCTTGAGCCCAAGCATCTACTCTGGGAACACTGAGCTCCTATTCAGGGCTCTGTTTCAGAATGTAGGTTCTTCTTTCCTTTAAAGTTGTACTTGGAGACCCAGAGTTAAATTATTCTTCCTCTGAGGAGAGATGTTTGTTCTTTACAACTTTAAATCAATCCTGCTCTTGCTTCTCTGATGTAACTATACTTCTGATAAACCATTACATTGTCTACGTTTGGTGGGAGAAGAAAAGTAATACTTCCTTATTGCGTCTCTTCCACTCCCAAAAAGTTCCTTCTCAGTGTAGAGGTAACTCTTAGGACAACTTCGTTATTTCTGTGTAATCAAGAAATACCTCTTGAGACTTTCCTTCTCCTTTCCGCTGAGTAGTTGGGATTTTAAAATCCATATAAAGTTTTTTCATCCCACCCATTTGTGAAGTTTAACTTTTGAATAAAGATATGGAAATCTTGAAGCCTGTTAATCAAAGGCATTGTGAAGCCTGTGGGGAAAACTTTTTTTTTTTTTTATTTAGAAGTGGTGGCTCCTTGGTTTTTCAAAACTTAAGACATATTCAGATACAGTTATTGCTAGTTTGGCAGAAGTAGGTCCTAAAGAGGAAGCCTGCAGAATTGCAGATTGGAAGGTGGATCACTCAAATCAGTTGCTGTTTTCAAACTTGTACTCTCTACAGTTGTATGGTACTATTAGTTCTGAGTACTTTTCATGTACATGTCAAAATTCATATGGAATCTGAAACTCATTCATAAATTCTTTTGTTTTGTTAAAGTTTCTGACATGCTTTGAGGGTCCTTTGAAAAATGAGTTCATCTCTATTCCCATCTTATGTTTGTTCAACAGGGAAGCCCTGGTAGCTCAGTTCATTTAGCTGGGTTGAATTTGTAAGAAGGGTGTCTGTCTTTACCATGAAATGCAGTCTTGATCCCACAAATCCATTGCCCCATCCTTTATGCTGGATAGTGGAGGCAATTTTTTTGGTATGGGTGACTAAGAGAGTCATCTGGTTGGATCCCCTGTGTATGTAGGGCCCTATGAAATCAGTTTTATTATGGATTTTTGGATTTATTGTAATTTCTTTTTTTCCTGTTTTTAAAACAATTCCGCCTTTTTGGTCTTTTACATCAAAATTGTTTGATACATTTGCAACAATTAAGTAGCCTTACTGTAAATGTATTAAAAATGTTCAGAATTGGATTGCAATGGGAAAAATTGATTTTACCACCCCCCAAAAAATATTTAGTCTAAACAAAACATCTGGCAGATATACAGTACACCTCTACCCCGATATAACGTGACCCGCTATAACACGAATTCGAATATAACGTGGTAAAGCAGCGCTCCGGGGAGGGGCGTGGCTGCATACTCCAGTGGATCAAAGCAAGTTCGGTATAACTTGGCTTCACCTATAACGCGGTAAGATTTTTTGGCTCCCGAGGACAGCATTATATCAGGGTAGAAGGGTACAAGCCAAAAGTAATATATTTTAAATTGCTTTTTAAAGTAGCATTTGGTAATATGACCAAACTGACATTGCTGAACAGTAACACAAGAAGTCCACATAACTGTGTTGGGGAAGTGTCAGCACCGTCTCTCTTTAAGCAGAGTAACTCACCAGCCTGAACACTTGTTTAGACAGCAGCTGCAGCAACCACTCCTGAGCCAGAGGCTGGTGTATAGACAGGTGCCCCCCTGTTCTCCCTCTGGCTCCCCCTGCTCAGTGGAGACTGGGTACACCGGGGGAGGGGGAAGAGACACGCCAACATCAGCCCCACCCCTGCGCCAGCTCTGCACAGCAGGCTTGACTCTTAGCCTGCCTGCTCCTGCGGTCCAAGTGCTGGAAAGAGCAGAATTCTGCATTAATGTTTGGATTCTGTCCATGTTCTCATTCAATGCAGATTTCATAGGGCCCTATGTATGGTAGTTAGCCAAAGAGGTATTAGGGGACTTTTTCATAATCCAGTTGGCCTGTTATTTCTGATGTAATGGCTTATGTATGAAATATGAAGCCTCTAGATTATTAACATTGTAGCTAGTCATTGTCCTTTTGTAGACTAGATTTGTAAAGAGGTGCTGTTTCAGAATGATTACAAGGAGTGTGGGTTTGCTCAGCGGTATAGGTGAGGCTGCCTGGTAGTGTTGGGGGAGGGATTAAAGAGATGCTGGCTCTACTCCCAGTTCTGTTACTGGCCTGCTGAGTGACCTTGGGCACATCACTTCACCCCTCTGTGTCTTGGTTTCCCCATATGTAAAATGGGGAGGATATTGACCACTTTTGGTAAATCCTTTGAGATCTGATGAAAAAGCTAGGTGGTAATTTTTATAAGTAATGTAACTTCTGTCCCTCATCTCTCTATTGGTTGGTGTTTAGTGGTATATAAAGTTGGCAAGGGGTTGGAAAACACTCCATTAAAAAAGGATGCCTAGGACATGGCAGAAGCAGCAGGCAAATAAAGAAGGAATAGAACATAGTTGATCAATAAGGAAGGGGATAGAAGAAATGTGTGGTGAAAGAGTTGGGAATTTTAAAGGTAGCATGAATTTTGAACAAATGATATCTGGGGCAACAGGGTTCTGTAAAAATGATCATAATTCTCTATTTTCCAAATCTCACCAACCAGTAAAGATAGAATGGGAAGTTCATAGATTAGGGGTGCAGAAAGGGAATAGCTCAATCAAGAACCGTTGTGTCTAGGTAGGACTTCAGCCTAATTTTGTCTCTTTAGTCTCTCTGCAAATGCAGTATTCAAAATATAAGTGAATCTGCAGAGGCAGGATCTTCAAAAAGTGGGGGTGAGTTCCCGTTACTTGAGGTTATATACTCTCTCTTGTTGCTCAGGAGTAAGAGCTGTATTCTTCCTTCCTGTGATGCAGCTACCAAGTGGTGGTCTTCAGGTTTCAGGACCTAGCAGCACCAGATCCACCTTCCCCCTCCCTAGAAACAACACAGCTGGTACCTTCTGTAATCCTAGTCAATTTATCAGATTAATTCTGCTCTGTGCATTACGGAATAGATTTTTTCTATAGCTGCTGTGCCTTGGAGACCCTCTTGCTGCTTTCTCTGTCAGGAACGGGGAAACAGACAAAGAAAGAAGAAAGAGGGACAGTAGGAGATGGACAGAGACAGACATCACTTGCACAAAGAATATGGGGCCCACCAAAGGTAGCGGTGGACTACCATTTTACCTTTTGCTAGCCCTTGGACTACCATAAATCTTGTTCAGTTGGTTCACTTGTGCTTCTGTTAATAGGATGTAATCTTATGGGGAAGATGCAGTGTGTCTTAATAAAACTTGACTGCATGTAGTACACTAATGTTGTATGGGTGAGTAGAGGAGTTGGATTTTTTTCCCACCTCTTAAATTATTGATATTTACTGGCTGTCCATAGTAAGAGTTTGTGATAATTTTGTTGTAAAAGTGTTTTATTTTTAACCTCCTAAGTCAAAGTAAAATATACTTCAATGTGAGGGAGTTTGTCTTTCCAGAGCCAGCTTCCATTTTAAGGTATTTTTCCAGGGAAAAGGGGGCGGAGGGACAAGTAACTAAACTTCAATCTACTAAAATGCTAGAAATTTTATTATTGGAACTTGTTTATGTATTGACTAAGTTTTTTATTATTCTCTTTAAGGGCTGCACAAAAATGTTCAGGGACAACTCTGCTATGAGGAAGCATCTTCACACTCATGGTCCTCGAGTACACGTATGTGCAGAATGCGGCAAGGCCTTTGTGGAGAGTTCCAAGCTAAAGCGACATCAGCTAGTTCATACTGGAGAGAAGCCCTTTCAGGTATGGCCACTTTCGAGACATGCAGAGTATTCGTGTGTGTGTGTGTGTGTGTGTGTGTGTTTGTAAATTAAAAGGGGGGAGGAGGGAAGACTGTGCTTACCTGGCTTCCCTGCCAGTTGAGGCAAGGAAGCACCTTGTCTCAAAATAAAATTGCATGTGGTGACTTGACATGCAAAATCAAGACATGATCCAAAGTCTGATACTAATATCAGCCTTTCCATTGACTTTAGAGGGCTTTGGATCAGATCCCTAGAGAAGTTAGAACAAGTTCTCTGTTCGCTAATTATTAATACTTAGACAAAATTATGATTGTTTATTTCCAGGTATATTTTGGAAGTGGAGTGCATTATAGCACACACATCAGCACATTTAAGTTTAACTATTCTAGCCTACTTTAAGTTTTTGGAAAACTTGCAAGAAAATTAGACTTTGGATACCATATTTGAGAACTCTCATTGCTTCCTCTTTTTTTTTTTTTCTCAACATGATGTATTTTACTAGTGGTAAACAAGGCCTCAGGTTATGCTCATTAGGGTGTGTAAATGGATTGTCTTTCACTATTAAGAGTCATACTATGTAGCTTGACAGATTAAGACTGCAAAGCTGTATCACAGTGTATTATGTGGATTTTTCTTTTGTTTAGAGGCTGTTTTTGTAACACGTTTGTAAACAAACTGCCTGAATATCCGTGTTAAAATTTACAGTGGGGATACTCCCCGTGGAGGGAGAAACTGTTTCATTCTCTCTCCTTTTTTTTTAATGTCCCCCATGTTGTCAGCAGACACTTTTTTTTTTCTTGTGCTGTTTGATGCACCATTGGCTAATCAGAATGCTTAACTTTCAAGTTGAGTGTTAATCAACTTAAAATTAAAGCCATGAACTACCCACTGAATATCCTCTGATGCTACGACAGTTTGGGAGACGCTTGAGCTCCTGCCACCAGAGGTCCCCAGCCTTCTTCATATGGTAAATATCATTCAAAAATTACTGTAGACTCTGAATTATACAACATGCAGAAATAACTGATGCACATCAGTTCAGTTAAGATACCTTATTTTAATTTGTTTAGTTCCTTCAAGAAAGTAATCTGTCACAAGACACAAACTGATATTCTAAAAATGAGATTCTTTAATACAGAAAACCTTCAAACTTCTGGTTTTAAAAAAAAAAAGCCCCTAAATATTGTTCCTAATCATTTTAAGAATTAGAAGTCCACAAGTCATTACCTGAATTATCCACTTACTGAGTGATTCTCTAGCCCAGTGATTAGAGTATTCACCTGGAAGATGGGATGTCCTTTCACTACTCAGTATTGCATGAGTTGTACAGGAAGTCAGATTAGACTAGATTATCACAGTGGTTCCTTTTGGCCTTAGAATCTGTAGTTTTCATAGAATATAATGCTTGAATGCAGTAAACTGCGAGATTTTTTGTTTTTGGTTTTTTTCCCTAGAAACAAATATTCCTGTGGGTGTGGAGTTTTTATTCATGTATCTGTTTTTATTTGTAGGGGGAAAAAAAAACCTCAAAAACAAACACGCTGATCCAGGCTCTCATGGCTCTTTACGTACATTAAGAACAATTGTATAAAGCATGAGTTAGCTTCGCATTTCTCCCCTGCATGGCAATAACTCATAAAATATCTTATCTGAACAATAGCCCATCTGACCCACAAATAACCCTTATTGTGCTGTGCTCTTCTCTTCCCAAAAACATGGGGGAAATTTTAGTCTTTGAGTCCGTCCAGTAGAATATAGAGTAGCTGCTTTTTGGACCAGGTGGGCAGGGTGGGTACCAAATTCTAAAGCTGAGGGCTGCTTCTTTAACTGAGAGTTAAAGAGAGCCCCATGACAACCCATTCCTGTTTCTCTGCTCCGGCCTCGGAGCCCAGCCAGTGAACCAGACACTCACAATCCCTCTCCTCTATATCTCCCCTGCCCCCTTTCAGACCAGCCATGGGGACCACTCAGCCCAGACACCCTCTCTTCCCTGCCTTCCCCTACCCCCAGAGCCCGGAGATCCAGAAGGAAAAAACATCTGATGCTTAGTCCCAGGCTTGGAGTTTCCTGCGTGCTTACCTCTTTCCCTCAAGGCATGCTGGGAACTGTAGCTGCCAGGAACCCTCTAGCTCCCTGTCCTTTCCCCAGCAGTGTCTGTGTGAACTGTGCTCTGCTGGGTCCAGTGGCGGCTAGTAGGCACTGTAGTCCATTTCTATGGGGGGAAAGGAAATTTTGCATGCACAACGTTAATTTCTGCAAAATTCTGCACTGCACAGTGGGTGCAGAATTCCTCCAGAGTAAAAAAAGGGAGTGTGCAGAGAAAGCTTAGAGCTTTGATCTCCTCAGAATTTTTTTTCACAGTAGTCTTCTGTGTACATTGCAACTATTTGAGAAATACAGTCATCAATTTTCTCTTTAGGCTTTCACTAAAAAAAAAAAACAACTTTATATGTTAAATGAGATGTAATGAATGCAATGTTGATATGCTAAGACCTGCAATTATTTCTCAGGCAAAGCTCTCATTGGTTCTACTAGGAGTTTTCAGGGGAAATGGACGGCAGGATCAGGACCTAATATTTGTAAAGGGAACCTAGTAACGCAAGCAAGAATCTTTTGCTGACTTACCAAGTATCTGTTGCTCCTGTTGAGAATGTTTGTTTGTTTTTTAATCTGTGACCTTTCCTTTCAACAGTGCACGTTTGAAGGATGTGGAAAGCGATTTTCACTGGACTTCAATTTACGCACACATGTGCGAATTCACACTGGCGACAGGCCCTATGTGTGCCCGTTCGACGGCTGTAATAAGAAGTTCGCTCAATCAACTAACCTGAAATCTCACATCTTAACACATGCTAAGGCCAAAAACAACCAGTGAAAGTAAGCGAGAAGAAAGCTCTTGAACTCTCAAAGCATCTTACAGGAGTATGGGAATAAATATGCCTCCCCTTTGTATATTGTTTCTAGGAAAGAATTTTAAAAAAAGAACCCTACCCACCTAAAGGACATGTTTTGATAAAGTAGTTAATAAATAAATAAAAACTTTAAGATGACGTTGCTAAGATGCTCTACCTTGCTCTGTAATCCAGTTTCAAGAACACGGTGTTTTGTAAAGTGTGCTCCCAACACGAGGGGACAATTGATGAACTTGCATCAAAAAGACAATTCTTTATACAACAGTGCTAAAATTGGACTTCTTTTCACATTCTTATAAATATGAAGCTCACCTGTTGCTTACAATTTTTTTAATTTGTATTTCCAAGTGTGCATATTGTACACTTTTGGGGATATGCTTAGTAATGCTATGTGTGATTTTTCTGGAGGTTGATAACTTTGCTTGCAGTAGAATTTTCTTTAAAAGAATGGGCAGTTACAATGCATACTTCAAAAGTATTTTCCTGTAAAGAAAAAAGTTATATGGGTTTTTGTTTGCTATCTTAATTTTGGTTGTATTCTTTGATGTTAACACATTTTGTATAATTGTATCGTATAGCTGTAATGAAATCATGTAGTATCAATATTAGATGTGATTTAATAGTGTTAATCAATTTAAACCCATTTTAGTCACTTTTTTTGGAAAAATACTGCCAGATGCTGATGTTCAGTGTAATTTCTCTTTGCCTGTTCAGTTACGGAAAGTGGTGCTCAGTTGTAGAATGTATTGTACAGGCACTGACCTTTTATTAACACCTGATAATATGTACATCCCATGTAATAGAAAGGACAACAATAAAACAGTGGTCCTAAAGAAAGAGTATGGCAGAAGATGATCTGTAAGCACAGTCTATTTTCTTTTTTTTGTCCAGAATAATTATAGTTCTTGAACCTCCCAGAAATTGGAAGCTTTAATAAAACTCAAGTTTCCTTTACTTTGCATTCAATTAAATGATTTTTGATTAAGTAATACATCTGTGGCAAAACATAATATACCGAAGGTGGTAATTTTAGTCTGAATTGGTGACAGTAATCTTGGGTTTGGGAGTGACTTGGACTCCTATTAACTGGAATAATGGAGTTGGAAACAATATTTTCAGCACCCACAGCCAGCTAATCAGTGGAACAACACAGTGTCTAAATTAATTGTGCTTCTCTCCTTAATCAGGGTAAGGAGTGGGTGGAGTGGAGGTGTATGAGTGCCTGCTTCTTTATTTAGTCACAGTAAGGTGGGTGAGTGGGGTCAATGGTGACACCAAAATATTGAGCGAACCCTTTGTTTGATTGGGCTAACCTTCAGTTTTGGACTAGGTGCAGTATCTGGGATCCATGCTTGGAGCAAGGAACAAAGACCATGAAAATTTCCAATAAGTTTTAACGTACACAACATTCTCTTGATGGTCTAATCAGAAGTGATTTCTAACACTTTTTGTTACGAATGTTGAGTAATAAATCTGTGTGTACTGTAGTTAACAGTGAAAGAGTGACAAACACAAGAATATGCACAAAAAATGCATAGGTATTGTTTTAAAAGAATGGCCAAAAAAAGGCTTAACGTTGTTCTAAACAGTGTCTGATAGTAAAATGTTTGTAGACATCAATCTCTGCATCTGTGTTACAAGAATATAATCCATCAAACTTTACAAGATTAAAATTAGGTACCAAAACTTTTTTTCCAAGTTGTTTGACTTTGGTTTCAACTAGTAGTGTTAAGTGCTTGCACAACACACAGGCCACTTTACAAATAGCAAGGAAGGATTTTCATCTACAACTAATTGAATTTTATTCCTAAAATAGACCCTGCATCTCTGGCTTTGGGGGCTTTTTAGGGGTAGAAGAGTGGAGTGGTTGGGTAATTTAAAAATGTGCATTGGACTATCTATAAGGCAATACTAGTTTTCATTTTGTTTTTATTTTCCCACACAGCTACATTTTTGGTAGGCAGTGGCAAATATTTCATAGTTAACTTCTATTAGCAACTTTCTACAGGAAATGATCATTGTAGTTGCATAAATGTGGCATTTTGGTTTTGAAAGGGGAGAACAACAACTTAGTCTAGTGTTATCTAAGCAAATTGTATCTGTGTCTGAATATCTCCACTAAAGAAGGTACCGTATATACTCATTCAGAAGCCAAATGTTTTTGGTAAAAAAAGTGATGCATCAAAGAGCAGAGGTCAGCTTATAAAATGGGTCTACACCAAAATTTGATGATTTTAAACTCTCTCATTGAATCATTGAATTGCATATCTGATACAGGGATTGGCAACTTTTGGCACCAGGCCTGCAGAGTAAGCATCCTGGCGGCCAGGCCAGTTTGTTTACCTGCTGCATCTGCAGGTTTGGCTGATCATGGCTCCCACTGGCCGTGGTTTGCTGCTCTAGGCCAATGGGGGCGGTGGGAAGCAGCGCGGGCTGAAGGATATGCTGGGCACCCTTCCTGCAACCTCCATTGGCCTGGAGCGGTGAACCACAGCCAGTGGGAACCACAATCGGCCAAACCTATGGACGCGGCAGGTAAACAAACCAGCCTGGCAGCCATGTGCCAAAAGTGGCCGATCCCTGATCTAAAACATTGTAGTTTTGTTTACCTGGAGCCATCTGCAGGTATGGAGCCCCCTCAGCTCCCTGTGGCTGCGGTTCACTGTTCCCAACCAATGGGAGCTGTGGGAAGTGCCACTTGCTACAGCTCCCATTGGCTGGGAACAGTGAACTGCAGCCACAGGGAGCTGAGGGGCTCCATGCCTGCAGATGACTCCAGGTAAACAAAACTACATCTGCAGGCATGGAGTCCCTCAGCTCCCTGTGGCTGCGGTTCACTGTTCCCAGCCAATGGGAGCTGCAGCAAATGGCACTTCCCACAGCTCCCATTGGTTGGGAATGGCGAACCGCAGCCACAGGGAGCTGCAGCAAGTCACACTTCCTGCACCTCCCATTGGCTGGGAATGGTGAACTGCGGTCACAGGGAGCTGAGGGGCTCCAAGTAAACAAAATGTCCTGACCTGCCAGCAGCTTACCCTGACAGACCGGGAGCCAAAGTTTTCCAACTCCTGAAATACGGGGTTGGCTTATGAAAGTGTCATACAGTTTTTGCTATTTTTACCTATCCATTTTGGGGGATTGGCTTATAAACAGATGGGCTAATGAATGAGTATAGATAGTATATTTCTCTCCCTATTCCTCCTTCCCCATTTTGTGGGAAGTGGTATCTATTTTGTTCAATGTGATTGGTTTTTTGGAGGTTGGCTTAGGATGAAGCATGTATTGCACTTCATCTTTAATGCCATTTGAGGCCAGGTTATTTAATTATATTCTGTTTGTGATCTAGAAACATAAATCAGCAGTGCCATCTCCTGTATATACTGTGCATGAGAAAGCAGAGATCCACTGAGCAGCTTTGTCAGAATATTGGATCCCCTGAGTATATGCTGACTCTCATTACCAAAAAAGAGGCTTCTCACAGTTGTGCTTACATAGCTCTGGTGGTGAACGATGAAGAATTCCTGGAGTCAAATTGAATAAATCATAACTTAATTATAGAAGCTATTAAAAAAATTCACTTCTTGGAATAGCTTTTAAAAATATAATTGGCACATCTTATTCTTAAAGCTCCTCACTTCACTGATTCAGCAGCTCCCATTGTGGACTCTGAGGACATTGGAAGCAGGAAGAAGTCAACCTTGGGAAACCCAACACTGTCTGCTACCACAAGAACCTGCATCATGCCACCAAGCCTGCAAGCAAGTTGAGGTAAGGGGAGAAAAACTTTTCTGGGGCCCCACACTGCAACCATTTGTAACTGCCAGGGATTTTTAGGGAGGGCTTTAGTGTCTGTGCCCTATGCATCATGTTTCATAGCCCAGTTACTCTTTCACTCCCTGTATTCCAACTAATTGTCATAGTCAGCAGAGAGAAGGGGAGGAACTTTAGTTATGCTTGTGTGTGGGTTAGTACTCTGGTTCCCAAAGCTTGCATGTCTTTGGGCTCAAAATAGTTTAAAAAAAGCCCCAGCTAATTTGCAAATGCTTTCTACCATTTTCATTGTCTGCCTCAGGAACATCAGCAAATTCATATGGTATAGGGGGAACCCCACAGTTAGTCACAGTAATTGCTCTGTTTGCCTCATGCTCGGAGGAACTTCACCCTAGCATTCTTTCCCTTTAGAGAGCCCTTCTGTCTGAAAGAAAAGACGGGGCTTGTCTGCACTTACCAGGGGATTAACAAGCAGCGATGGATGCATCGGCAGTCAGTTTAGTGGGCCTAGTGAAGACCCCTAAATCAACTGCAGATTGCTCTCCTGTTCTCCTGTACTCCACTGGATTGAGAAGAGTAGGGAAGTCAATGGGAGAGCTTCTCCCGTCAACATTGCGTAGTGTGGATCCCATGGTAAGTAGATCTAAGTTACGTTGATTTGAGTTATGTGAATAGTGTAACTCAAATTGCATAGCTTAGATCGAAATTCCCCTGTAGTGTAGACAAGGCCTGACAAATGTTTGTTTTCCATCCCACGCCCTTCAATCCTAACATGGTGAATATGGTTTTATAACAGAACAATGACAAAGTGCTATTTATTCCTCTCTGCCAGGGCCCCTCTTCAACCACCTAGTTTTGACCTAGCTTATTCTGTCCTGTCCTCATTGTGGCCCCTGAGGATGCTGTGCTCTATGCATTAGAGTGGTCATACAAGCAGCCTATTGGTGCTGCTGTTCCTTCCCAGTGGATGTTGGCCCCAGTCTGTCCTGGACTTTCTCCCCACCCCGACAGCAATCAAATCTTTAAGAGAGACAAGCATATCAGGGGCTTGAATCCAAGCTACCCCTTAGAAATTACTCTTACAAGGAGCCTAAATGTATGTGATCCTCTAGTGAAGCTATGTATGGTGTAAGACTTTTTGAAAGGTAACTGCCTAAAGTGGGGGCAAATCCAAACATCAAAAAACAGCTTTCAAATGACCAGCCATCTAGAAAAGGAAGCTACATCAGTCCCTGAAACTGTGGATTCTAGCTCAGGTTCAAGTGTTCCTGCAATTCCTGGAAAAACATTTTTTGATACTTTAATTCTGAATTTTTGTTGGTTTTTTTTAAGGAGAGCCAATCCCTCCCCCTTTTTTCCTTCCCAAGGGGATTAATCTCATGGGTCAAGTCCCTTCCAAGGATTACCTTGTATCTGACTTCATTTCAGCCCATTCTTAGATGGTCCCCAAGCACTCATATCTTGTTGGGATAGTTGTATTTGGCCTTCTTTTCAGCCACCTACTTCATTTGGAACCAGCTCTAGAAAGTATTTTGAGTTTCATTTTGACAGGACTCATCAGTTCAGATTCTTGTACAGCATCTCAGGTGCACAGGGTGAATTTGCTGGTTCAGGATTCCCTACGATAGAAAAGAAAAGCTTTACTTTTCTTCCTCTGGATCCCTCTCGGCAGATTTCCAAATGCCCTTGTAAATGGTACGGCTAGGGTGTGTTCATTCTCTCTGCCCGAAATTCAAGGATGTCCAGCATTAGTCCTACTTGATTTTGGAACCCACTGCTTCATCAGCACAGCTTGTCAGTCCTCAGTGGAGAGGTTCTTTTTCTTCCTTCTGTATTTCAGAGTTAGATGTGAGATTCCTTTTGTGATGGTTCTCTCACCAGGCCTAATACTCAGCTATGCTCCCCCTGCTGCATCTGAAAAGTAGGGAGAGGTTTCACAGGTCTCTGTCTTCCATTCCTCCCAAGATTTTGGCTTCTCTTTGCTCCATCTTAAACGTTCTAGTAGGAAGAAGGTCCTTGATGAGGATTTTAAGGGGCTAAAAGTAATCTTGAGTAACCAGAAACTGTTGGCACACACTGCCCCTAACTACTGGCATGATGGTAGCCTGCATGGAGACAGTGCCCTGGGTAATGCTTCATCTCAGCCTTTGCAGTATTTCCTGATTGGCTGTCTGCCAGGAGCAGTTGATGGATCAGCAGCTGAACCTCCACCATCAGTTTGCTTTTCCTTCATCTGCTCGAAATGTTTTCTTCATCTGCTCAAGGACAAACCTATGAATGATAAATGTCAGTATGTCTCCTGGTGGGCACAGGTGGGGGACCCCATATGGCTCAGGGCAAATGGACTCCTCAGACCTCCAACACAGCATCAGTTTTCTGGAAGAGAGGAGTAAATGCAATATTCTGCCCGCTACTAAGAATTCCTCTGAAACATGCATCTCTACACATGGAAAGCAACGACAAAGCCACTGTCTCTCTGAACTGCCAAAGTAAAATAGGGAACTGGCCTGAATATGAGGTGAGCTCTTCTGTCCTAAGATCAGTGCCCGTCCGTCAAGGCCTCATATGCAGGGCCAATAAAACACAGGACATCTGGCTAGGTCAATGGACACAGAAAGCAGGGGAGTGGGAACTAAATAAAAGTACTTTTGTATAGTTGATGAAGATGTGGTTCCTGCCTCAAGTGATTCTCTTTGCTAGCTATGCAACAGGAAAGTACCCACATATTACTAGAACTCCCATGCTGGGAGGGAGGACATTTTCTTTCCTTTGGACAGGGCTTTCTGGCTTATGCCTCTTTCTATTCCCTCTGATTGCAAGGGGGCCAGAAAAATTACCAAGCAGTGGTAGTATTAAATATCCCCTGGAGGCCCATGTGCCCAAGGTTCCCAGACTACTTTGGATGCCCATTTGCCGACTTTGGGTATGGCCAATGTTAAGTAATCTTATTCACTAGGAGTCACTCAGAGAATCTAGTAGGCTTCTTGTTCAGAACAAGAAAGCTTCCAAGGAATTGCATTGGGCAGGGGGTGGAGTTGGAGTGGAATGGTTCTGGCATGTACAAAACAAGGCAAATCCCTTATGCTTCTCTAGCATGTCTTAGAATTCTTCCTAAATGGCTGACTCCTGTTTTTTTTTTCAATGTGTAAATATTGGCACTAGGAGTTGTCTTTATTCCATCAAAGTCCACTCTACTGCTTCACCTGTATGCTTCCCAGCTTCTAAATTCAACTTCCTTTCAAAGATCCTGGCTAGGAGGGTGACTGAACAATGGAGCCTCAGTTTGTTCTGAAAATCCTCACCAAGCCCCTTCTGAATCATTCAAAGAGAAGCATCCATAGGTGGAAGAGGATTTCAGGTGGAAGAGGTGGTGATGGTTGGGGAAGATATGCAATTATTTTTCTGATAAGAAAACCAGTCCATTTACTTTACTCCTAACCTTCTCACAATCTAGATATGGTTATAAGAGAGAATTCCATTTCAATAGAACCAAATATTTAAAGAATTCTATGCCCTGGTTGTTAATGGGGCACCTATACAAGGGTGCAAAACTTGTACATCTCCTTTTTCTAGGTGAATAAAATCAACTAAGGACCCCACTAACATCTTGCAGTAGTTAAGGTTCACTTGACCTGGGACACGGCTATCACAGGCAGAGCAGCACAGAGCATGTTATTGGGAAATGTATTGTGAAAAGTAAGTTGGTGCATTATATCTCTTTGCTAAACTCTGCAAAATATAGATTTGGCCTTTGGACAAAGAGTCCCACAGTCTGGTCTGTCACTGATAGGCTGAATCAAAGAACCTAACACTTTTTTTCAAAACTTTTTGTTTTGTTTGGAGTTAATGTTTTCTGCCCTTCTTGGAGGATGTTTCTTACTGCTTGTTACTTTCTCATTAGTACTGAAATGATGGAGTAGCAGGTGCCTCCACAGGAGCAAGGTAGTTACCTGTAAATTTTACCGTTTCAAAGTGGGTACCTGCTGCTTTGACAGAACATACTCTGTATTCATATAAAGGCTAAGCCTCAGTTTTTGAAAGGGCATGTAAATAATATTTCTTGTTTGGGACTGGATGGCCCAGGGGAGAGAACAGTCTGGTAGACATTTTAGTTTACTTGAAAAGGTTTCTTTTCCTCCTGCTTGGACAACTTTATCCTTCTGGGAATAGTTTTCTAATACAGTTGTTGGTCTTCTCTGTGTCCTCGGCTATGGCAGTGTGCTTGGGTTAAGTCTGCAATACCTCAATTATACCAAAAGGGGGGATGGCAGCCCACTTGAGAGGGGGCAAAAGACAACAAGATGGATGTCTCATATATCTCCAAAACATGCTGTGAAGGTGAATAGCCCATTGGTACTGGCCTGACTGAGCAGCAGTAACCATTTGGAGAAAATAAAATTAAGGTAAGGAAGCTTATTTTTACCTTTCTCTCCCTTAAGTGGTGTCTTATAATAGATATGATTTCTTTAGGTCTTCAAACACATTATGAAGCTTATATGTAGATGTTCTCTATCAGAGTCTTCCTCAGGTAGAAACTTACAGGCAGCTTTCTCAGTGGCAAATTACTAGGTATTTCCTGTATAGGTCACCAGAGTATTTTTTTTTTAAGGTAGTGAGGTTATAGAGTAGTCCACTTGGTCTAGCGTAGAGGCTTATAGAACTTTTGGGAGTGCTATATAACTGAGGTATTGTACCCCATATATGGAGAGTAATACCTTGTATAATGTCTAAGATGTTTTCTACATTTTCAAATATATTGATTTCCATTACCACACAGAATACTAAGTGCATAGTGCTCATTTAATATTTTTATTACAAATATTTGCACAGTTAAAAAAAAAAAAAAAAGTATTTTTCAGTTCACCTAACACAAATAGTGCAGTGCAGGGATAGGCAAACTACAGCCTGGCAGCCTCCAGACATTTTAATCTGGCCCTCAAGCTTCTGCCGGGGAGTGGCGTCCAGGGCTTGCCTGGCTCCAGCTGGGGAGTGGGGTCAGGGGCTTGCTCCATTCCACACGGTTCCTAGAAGCAGTGGCATGTCCCCTCACCTCCAGCTCCTACATGTAGGGGCAACCAAGGGGCTCTGCACTCTGCCGCTGCCCTGCAGCTTCCCTTGTCTGGGAAACACAGCCAATGGGAGCTGCAGGGGTGGTGCTGCAGACAGTGCAGTGAGCAGAACCACCTGGCTGCACCTCCGCATAGAAGCCAGAGGGATGACATGACGCTGCTTCTGGGAGCTGCTTGAGGTAAGCGCTGCCCGGATCCTGCACCCCTGACCCCTTCCTGCCCTCTGAACCCCTCGGTCCCAGCCTGGAGCACTCTCCTGCACCCCCAGCACCTTATCCCTAGCCCAACCCCCACAGCCCACACCTCCAGCTAGAGCCCTCACCCAACCCCCAATTTCATGAGCATTCATGGCCTGCCATACAATTTCCATACCCATATGTGGCCCTTGAGCCAAAAAGTTTTCTCACCCCTGGTGTAGTGCAATCTCTTTATCATGAAAGTTGAACTTACAAACGTAGACTTATGTACAAAATAACTCCATTCAAAAAATAAAACAATGTAAAACTTTAGAGCCTACAAATCCACTCAGTCCTCTTACTTGTTCAGCCAATCGCTCAAACAAGTTTGTTTACATTTGCAGGAGATAATGTTGCTTGCTTCTTGTTTAGTGTCACCTGAAAATGACAACAGGTGTTTGCCAGCTACAACAGTGCCATGCATCGCAAGATATTTACATGCCAAACGTGCTAAAGATTCATATATCCCTTCATGCTTCAACCGCCCTTTCCAGAGGAACATGCATCCATGCCGATGATGGGTTCGACTCGATAACAATCCAAAGCAGTGCGGACTAATGCACATTCATTTTCATCATCTGAGTCAGATGCTACCAGCAGATAGTTGATTTTCTTTTTTGGTGGCTCAGTTTTGTAGTTTCCGCATTGGAGTGTTGCTCTTTTAAGGCATCTGAAAGCATGCTCCACACCTCATCCCTCTCAGATTTTGGAGGGAACTTCAGATTCTTAAACCTTGGGTCAAGTGCTGTAGCTATCTTCAGAAATCTCACATTGGTACCTTCTTTGCTTTTTGTCAGATCTGAAGTGAAAGTGTTCTTAAAACAAACAATATGTGCTGGGTCATCATCCGAGAGTGCTATAACATGAAATATATGGTAGAATGCGGGTAAAACAGAGCAAGAGACATACAACTTTCCCACAAGGAGTTCATTCACAAATTGAATGCATTTTTTTAATAAGCATCATCAGAATGGAAGTATGTCCTCTAGAATGGTGGACAAAGCTGAAGGGGCATAGAAATATTTAGCATATTTGGCATGTAAATACCTTGCAGTGCTGGCTACAAAAGTGCCGTGCAAACGTTTGTTCTCACTTTCAGGTGACATTGTAAATAAGCAGGCAGCATTATGTTCCATAAATGTAAACAAACTTGTTGGTCTTAGCGATTGTTTGAACAAGAAGTAGGACAGAATGGACTTATAGGCCCTAAAGTTTGCATTGTTGTGTTTTTGAGTGCCGTTATGTAACAAAAAAATCTGCATTTGTAAGCTGCACTTTCACGATAGAGATTGCACTACACTTCTTGTATGAGGTGAATTGAAAAATATTTTCATTTTTACAGTGCAAATATTTAATAAAAAAATTGTGCACTGTACACTTTGTATTGTGTTGTAATTAAAATCAATATATTTGAAAATGTAGACAAATAGAATAGCAATTGAAATTTAATATATTGTTTAAGAGTTTGATTAATTGCAATTAGTTTTTTCAAGTTAATTGCATGAGTTAACTGATTGATCGACAGCCCTACATTCTAGCAAATTAAAATATTTTGGTCTTCCAAACCACATACTGTCTAGGCAAGACACTTTTTTCAGCAGGCTAACGCCTGTTTCTTTTGGCATTTGTAGCTTTAACACTATAGTAAAAGCTTTGCAAAACCATAACTAGAAGGTACTAATTTGGCACAAAAATCTACTTACAATTTTAGTGTGTGTCAAATAGTCTCAGTCTAGGTGGAAGGATAAATAGGAAGGAGGAAAAGGCAGTGTTGTCTATTGGACAGCACTGGGTTGGTACTCAGGAGACCTGGCTTCTATTCCCAGCTCTGCCACTGGCCTACTGGGTGACCTGGGGTAAATCACCTCTGTGCCTCAATTCCCTTAGCTGTGAAATGGGGATAATGATGCTCTCCTTGTTTTAAAGTTTTGAGATCTATTAATGCAAAGAGTTGTACAAGAGCTAGATGGTGTTATTTGCAAGGCTGCATTAAACTAATTTTTGTATGCAGTAGCTTTATATTTGTCTGAATCTGGTAGCTCACACAAATCACTTCCCCTGCAGAGCTCAAGAGGATTGGTACCTTAGGACTTATCTATACATCAGGTTGGAAATGTGGATAGTTAAAGTGGTACATTCCCCCCAAGTGTTGTTGCAGTTATGCTAGTATAAAAAAAATGCTTAATCTGTTTCTAATGCAGTATGGTTAAATCAACGCAGAAACTGTATAAACAAGCCTTTTAATGTATATTAGAACATCTAAAATGTGAGCCATCTTGTTTAACTTTTCTTCATGATTTTTTTCCTATGACTGACTTGTATATCTTTTGCCATTAGTAATCAGCATTTATATAGGACTGTTGTGTCTCTGGCTCTAGTAGACCCTGTGGCGGATAGACTGGTCTTCTGACTCCCCTTAAAAGGCCCTTGTGACAATGCACACAGTCCACACAGCTTAACTTCTGAACACGCCTTGTTTCCAGCTCTCTCTCTACATAATGGGGCTTAATTGCTCCTTCCATTTAGCCTGAAGGAAAGGTGTGTAGCACACTCATGGGATTTAACCAGGTCTATGATTGTCTCTAGATCAAAGACCTGCTTGATGACTGTCAACATTTTCCAGCATAACAGTATAATAAACATATATGCCACTTTATCGAACTAAGATGTGGTCCCTGCCTAGAAGAGATGGCATATTTTGCAATAAGGTACTGAAATACATTAATGTATCATAACTAAGAGCAAAAGGTATGGAGCATCATAATTTGTGAGGCATCTACATCGAATGCTTAATTGTACATTGTTGTAAGTAGTAGTCTTGTGGCCGCATCAGTCTCAGGATATTAGAGAGACAAGGTGGGTGGGGTAATATCTTATTGGACCAACTTGTGCTGGTGAGAGAGACAAGCTTTTGAGCTTACACAGAGCTCTTTCTCTGTAAGCTCAAAAGCTTGTCTCACAAACTTCTCTCTCATCCACAGAAGTTGGTCCAATAAGATTACCTCACCCACCTTGTGTGTGTCATAATTTGACTTTGAGACTGAAGTCTTAGCTAATCTACTTACACATCACATCACCTGAATTTCCAGGTGCTGAAGACAGTGTGAACCATGAATATTTCTTAAAATTCCATTCACAGATGATGCATTCTGTCCTAGGTTGTGATTAGCTCCTCACAGGTGCTAAAGAGAGAGGGCACAAGAAGTCTCCCCATTTCCCTTTAAATGGTTGTAACTCTTGTACTCTCTAGTACTGGCCAGACAAGGAGGTTCTCGCACTGGGGGATGAGTCCATAAATTCAGTAGTGATGGGATCTTCAGTCTTTATGCTGTAAGAGGCAGATTTTTTGGTTGGCTGGGCTGGCTCATCAGATAACTCCTCACACTGAAGAGCTCCTCCAGAATTTTCTCTGCCTCCAAAGGTGCAGCAGGCTTTAAGAGTCAGGTCCTCTGTGCATAACATGGTTAATTTTGTGATTTTTTTTTTTTTTTTTTTAGGTACTTTTTTTAACTCATCACTCCTCTTTTGCGTGGGAGTTACTGTTTTTTTTTAAAGGCTGTTAAAATTACCTCACAGAGCTCTGCGCAATTGTGAGGGCTTAAATCAAGTGATCCCCTGCAATTAGCCCTGATAATGGCTAAGAAAGTATAAAAGAAGAGGAAGGGCAGGTCTGTACCCTGTGCTCAACACTCTTGGCCAAATGCATCGGAAGAGAAAAGTGTTCCTTTAGCTCCCTCAACCTTGGTGCTACCACAGCTAGAACGTAGGCCATAGCATAGCCAAACGTAGCAGCCTGCCCCCTAGGACATCATATTGGCAGCTGCTAGCAAACGAAGGAGCCAGTAAGTCAAGCTGCTGAAGGAAGAGCAGGAGAACGGGACACCATCTATAGCCACTGATGCAGACCAGGCCCCCATTACTGAGTATTGCACCCCAGGAAGGTGCATGCTCCAATCGACAGAAACAGCTTGTGGTAAAACACCAGGGCCCCAGTCACCTTCCCTCCTCCCTTCCATCTGCCAAAGCATCATGATGGGGCAATACATGTGCTTTTTAGGACCCCTCTCTCTTCCTGCCAGCAGGTATGCTGTGGCTAGGACACCCCCTCAGTTTCTTAGGAGTCCGAAACTGTTGCCAGCACAGAAAAATCAGTTTCCTGCGCCTCCCTTCCTGCCCCTTTTGTAGTGAGGTCATAGCAGCCATTTTAGTGTCAAGAGCTCATGTGCTACAGCCTGGAAGCCATTTTAGAACATGCTCCTGGCCTGTCTCTTCAGCAGCCATCTTAGAGCCCCCTGAGTGGAAGAGCATAGATGTTCCTCTTTTGACTTAGGCCTCCTCTCCTGCTTGTCATCCCTCTAAGCAGAGTAAAGGTCACAAATGGAGACATTCTCCTATAGCACAGGGCAGGAGTGTGCAGAAATAAAAATGACCCCTTTGGGGTCGGAGCTCCCTCTTCCTCTGGGGCCCCATTGGGGCACTTGTGCTTCTCCCGCCTACCTACCCCCGCCATGGGGTACTCTGTGCTCCCACCACCACCTCTCCCTCGACTGATCCCTTCTTTGCCTGCCCCACACCCAGAGGCTCTGTTCACTGCCTCACAACTATTGGTTAGGAGGTTTGTCTATCACGTCAGCTGCTGATTGGTGGAGACAGAGAAAGGGAGGGGTGGGTGAGCTCCAGAAAACACTGGCTCCTGAAGGATGGTATCTGGCTGCCAAGCACTGCAGCTAGGAGGTCATGATTAGGTGTGCACTGTGAGCAGACCTCCGGTATGAAAATTGGGGGACAGGTGTCCCCTCATCCCAGGCTGAAGGAGCTTTCAGCACCGCACCTGGGCCTGAGGAGCTCACTTTCCCCCTGCAGCCCCAGAGCTGGAGGAGTTCTGTGCCCCTGCTGATTACTCGGGGAGGAGGGCTGTGCCCCAGCTTTTCCCCTCTGGTGCCTGCCTCTGCCACAGTGTTAGGGGACAGAAAGCTTTTGAGGTCCTCCTCTTAATGGCCATTGGCTTTATTAACAAAAGCATGTATGGATTTTTTTTTTAAATCACCTCAAGCATTTTCCCCAGGCTTGGCTCTCCTCAAACTGCTCCTGCAAAAATCTCACTAGAGACTAAGGGCTTGTCTACATCAGAAAGTTGCAGCGCTGGTGAGGGAGTTACAGCGCTGCAACTTTGAAGGTGTACACATCTGCAGGGCACCACCAGCGCTGCAACTCCCTGTTTGCAGCGCTGGCCGTACTCCCGTTTTGTCTCGGGTGTAGAGGATCCAGCGCTGGTAATCCAATGTAGACACTTACCAGCGCTTTTCTTGACCTCCGTGGAAGGAGGAAGCCTCTGGTAATCAAGCTGGTCTCCTTTCCCGGTTTGCTCTCTCGTTCCCGGAACCCCGAGCAAGCAGGTCTCCTTCCCTGCGGTTTGCTGGGTGGCTCCGGGAACGCGAGAGCAAACCACGGCGAAGCTGGTCTCCTTTCCCGGTTTGCTCTCTCGTTCCCGGAACCCCGAGCAAGCAGGTCTCCTTCCCTGCGGTTTGCTGGGTGGCTCCGGGAACGCGAGAGCAAACCGCGGCGAAGCTGGTCTCCTTTCCCGGTTTGGTCTCGCGTTCCTGGAACCCCCCTTGAAGCCGCCCAACAGCGCTGCAGTGTGGCCACATCTAACACCACTTGCAGCGCTGGTTGCTGTAAGTGTGGCCACTCTGCAGCGCTGGCCCTATACAGCTGTACTAATACAGCTGTAACAACCAGCGCTGCAAAATTTTAGATGTAGACCTGGCCTAAGCCATTCCCATCTCCCTTGTATCCCATTGAGGCTTCCTGCCTCTGTATCTAGAAGAATGAGGTGTGTGTTTAACAAGTGTTAGCTAACATGTTTGGTAATCATACACCACTTAACACAGAGTGTAGACAAGTGTTTAACTAATTTGGTTAATGTGTTAGCTAAGGTTTGCTAAATACACCACCCCTTTTTAGAATCTAATGAGTCATCAGAACCCGCTTAACTCTTTCCCAGCATAATCAATGATTGCTAGTGGGGGGCAAATACTGCCACCTGTCACAAGCCACTGTCCAGCCGTTTAACAAAAAGGTGTTGTGTAAAGCAGTACAGGTTAAGGCACTGAGGTTAAGGATCTAAGATGTCAAAATGTGTGAATTTCAGTTTCATGAGACTGCAGTCTTACTACATGCAGTTTATCAAGCATTTTATTATTGGAGGATTACATTTCAATATTCAGTGTCTCATAAACAATTTGCAATCCCACAGCCAGCCTTTCTCTCCACTTCCCTGTGCCAATGTTAGCAATTGCTCAACTGAAAAAGTAATATTAAAGTCACAGTGCCCTTCAAAAACAGGAACCCGGCTTTCCAATGATGCCTGATCTCAAAAGCTGGAGAAATATACCCCTCTGGCTGACACCCTGAGAGATAGGGGCGACGAGGTCTAAACTCACGCACTGATCGTTTGGAGCCATGGGCACATGAGACCCCAGTAATGAGTGAGTGCTGAGAGAATGTGGAGTTGGTCAACACTAGCCATCAGGTGGTTGAGGGACACCTCCATAGAACACATCACCGGACATTAGCAATATCAGGAGGAATGAGCTAGTGTGCCGACGAGAAGCGTAGTTGGGAAAACGTAGTTATTTAAAAGCATAGTTGGGGAAGTAACTCAAATACTTTCCTGACGGACTATTTTTTCTCTAAATGGACAACCTATCCTAAATTTTCAATTACTGAGGGACAATCTTCACTCATTAATATATTTTGCTTTCTGCTATGAACTCTGTCTACTCATGAAAAAAAGTTAATGTACTGGAATGCATGGATGCTAAATATCTAAACTGTATTCTTAAACTCATTCATCTACCGATTATGCACTACATATATCTTACAACTTTTTAAAAACAAACTTTGTATTTGTGGATAATCTAAGCACTATACCCAGATGTACAGACACTCTTTTCTCAACTTATGTATTATATAACTTTAACATTAGCTTTCATTAAATTTTAAATCTGTTTCTAATTATAATTTTGCTTCTTTTTTCCAGGTGCTAAATTAGCGCCATGTTATCAACCAGCTTTCCAAGGACTGTTGGCCACAGTCCAAGAAGCTTAATGCTAGAGCAATGTATGTTAGTAGACCACCAATTTTTTACCCTCTGGATTCCCAACAAAAGGCCCAAAAAACTCACCAGACAGACTTCAAAATAAGTAGCATCTACTTTGGTGAAAATAAAATATGCTGCTGGAGTGGGAATGTTTGGGTATAGCCATTTTACCAAGCTAACATTTTAATTCAGACAGGAGCAATTTATTTGACCATCCAGGAGACTGAGACCTGGTTGTGAAATTGTAAAACTGCTAGTTCCCTGTCAGAACAAATACTGAGCACAAATCAGATGCCATTAGCTGGAGTTAACTTGTGCGAGTGTGCCACATCAGAGGCTGTGATATCTGGGTCCATTAAAAGGAATGCTGGAACATGGAAGCCAATCTACTCCATTCCCGCAGACCTTTGATAGGCAACTTTGTTGGTATTTGGCTTTCAGCAAGGGAATCAATGTGAAACTGGAAAATTTTTTGCTCTCCCATGCTGCTCTCCCTTCCTTGATGACATTTGTACCTAATATTTAAAGTTAAGATTTTGTCATCGTAATTTTTAGAAGAAGTCTCTGACAGGTCATGGGCAATAAACACAAATTAACGGAAGCCATGACCTATCCATGACTTTTACTGAAAATAAAGGGGGAGAGAGGGTGGGGGTGGAGAGAGGGGAATAACACCTGGATCCCCATGGGGGGTGGGAATTGACAGTCCCAGCCCCACCGCCATGGGGAGGTAGGGGGCACAATCCTGGTTCCAGACCCTGCTGAAGCCACATAGCAGGGGCACAGCCCCATCTTGGGCTGCAACAGAGGCGGATGGTTCAGAGATTGCTGACAGTTGAAGCCAAAGCCAGAGGTCCAGTAAAATCACAGAATTAGTGACTTCCCTGAACTCCATGACTAAATCGTATCCTTACTAATATTTACTGTTTTGTCTGCCAGACCTAGAGAGAGGCAGGCAGAGGCCTGGAGAGAGACTGGCAGAGGCTTTAAACTGAATGAGTACAGTATCCTCGCACTACTAAGTAGACTCAAGGAGAGATTCCCACCCCGATCCATCTCTTCCTTACATCTCACCAACAAGCCCAAAAATAGGATGAGGGTAGCAATTGAATATGCCACTTCCTATCTTCTTAGTAAAGCCTGTTGAACGGCATGACTGTGGAGAGCCAGGGAAAGGAAGAAGTGATAATTGAGGACTGTTTAGATTTATAATTTAACGATTTGACTGAAATGTCACATGTTAAGCTGATCTTGTATGGACACATGGAGCTTTATTTTTTATAAGAACTCTTTTTTATATAATTCACTAAATGTTAAATATTCATTAATACTTGGTATGAAATTTGACTCATTCAGATAGCTTCGATGTGAATGGATTTGTTAGGAATAGACTAAGCTTTGAGAATACATTGTCTAGGTCCTAGAAGATATGGTCCCTACCCTTGGGAGTTTTCAGTATAAGAACCTGAACCTGCACATGCTTACGGAGTCTACTGTGTGTAGTCCCATTAACCACTTTAGTAAACGCTGCGTGCAGTAGTGTATGCAGAGTCAGGTCCTTTGATGATAAGCACTTTGAGGACCATATCTTTTAGGGTCTAGAAGAGATCAACAAATAGTAATGCACTGAAACCTTGTAGTTCTGCTAGAGTCAAATTGTGAGGTGAGACTAGGCTAAAGTGATCAAATAAAATGTCAGACTAAGAATTGTTAATGGTAATGTTTCTCTGTTTTTGGAAGAAAATGTTTTACTTCTAAACATGCCCAGTGTGACGAGCTGTTTCTAATATGAAACCCTCACAACTCAAAGAAGTTCTTAGTGAGTTTCACCCATTTGGTTTTCCATGACAAGCAAGTTCAAAAATTGTACCCTTGAAGGACCAAGGGTCTTGAACTTTCTGCCTACCAGAGCCTTTTCAGTGGCTTTATTATAACCTTGAGACTGATAAAGTACACTCCTTTTATTAAAACCTCTTGCTCTTAGTGGGGGTAACTCTGTTATTGGGACTGCATCCCCGTTCTTTTGTCTGCTACTGCCCTTCCCTTCCTCAGTTTTTTTTCTATCCATTTTGATATGCCTTTTTGATCTAAGTTTAGATTAAGCTCTTCAAGGTAGAAATTTTGCTTTTCTGTCCATAAAGCAGCATGCACAGCTTTGGTGCTACATAAATAATTCAGAACTTGCAAAGCATTATATATCTTGGAAGTGCGGCTGTGACGAAGTGGGAATGTTCTTAATGTTTTCTCTGAATACTGGGTGGGTGCCTCAGTTTCCCCTACGCAGTTCTTAAGTATCTGGGTCGTGGGATAAGGGTGTGTGATTGTTGCAGAGTCCTGGAGGGCCAGTGTGATGCTGTCTGAACAGAGAATGGCCAACACTCTGTCTCCTGGCAACTGATGCCCTGGGCACCTCCTCTGCAAAGGTGCCAACTGAAAGTGTTGGAGAACAAAGAAAGCAGGTGACCTCCTGGCCCGGGAAAGAGACAAAGGCCAGAGGAGGGGCTGGAGAGTGTTTGAAGCTGGCTGGGGAAAGAGAGGGAGGCCCAGACCCTGGGTCTGGGCCTCCCTGGCCCCAAGATGGACCTGACTTAGGGGTCCGGTTTCTGTACCTACAAGCTCTGTTCTGGACTGTGTTCCTGTCGTCTAATAAATCTTCTGTTTTACTGGCTGGCTGAGAGTCACGTTTGACTACAGAGGTGGGGTGCAGGGCCCTCTGGCTTCCCCAGGAGCCCTGCCTGTGCAGACTTGCTGGGGGAAGTGCACGGTGTGAGAAGGAGATGCTGAATGCTCCAAGGCCAGACCCAGAAAGGTGGAAGCTGTGTAAGTTTCTTGCCCTGGAGACAGTATGCTCACAGAGAGGAAGCTCCCCCAGAGTCTTGACTGGAATCATATGGAGTAGTTCCAGAGCCTTGCCCGGTGACTCTGTGACAGCTGCATTGACTACTATGAGCAGTAAGACCTTTTTTTTAGGTGTGATGTTTCTGTAGAGAGGTAACAGGGAGATCAAGATGTTGAATGTTACCTGGTTTTGAGAATTCTTTTTGATAAAACACAGAAGTATCAAACAATTAAAAAAAATAGTGATGAATTGCACTGTTAATAATAGAATACCGTTTATTTAAATATTTTGGATGTTTTTCTATGTTATCATATATTGATTTCAGTTACAACACAGAATACAGTGGACAGTGCTCAATTTATATTTTTGATTACAAATATTTGCACTGTAAAAAAGAAATTCACCTCATACAAGTACTGTTGTGCAATCTTTTTATCATGAAAGTCCAATTTACAAATATAGAATTATTTTTTACATAGCTGCACTCAAACAAAACAATGCACAAGTCTACTCAGTCTTACTACTTGTTCAGACAATTGCTAAGAGAAATGTTTGTTTACATTTATGGGAGATAATGCTGCCCACTTATTTACAATGTCACCTGAAAGTAAGAACAGGCATTCACATGGCACTGTCATAGCCAGCACTGCAAGGTATTTACGCGCCAGATATGCTAAACATTGGTATGCCCCTTCATGCTTTGGCCACCATTCCAGAGGACATGCTTCCATGCTGATGACAGGGTCTGCTCAGTAATGATGCACAATAATTTTTGTCATCTGAGTCAGATGCCACTAACAGTTGATTTTCTTTTTTGGTAGTTTGGGTTCTGTAGCTTCCAAAAGAAAGTGTTGCTCTTTTAAGACTTCTGATAGCGGTTTCCCCACTTTGTCCCTCTCAGATTCTGGAAGGCGCTTAATATACTTAAACCTTGGGTCGAGTGCTGTAGCTATATTTAGAAATCTCACATTTGTACCTTGTGTTTTGTCAAATCTGCAATTAAAGTGTTCCTAAATTGGGTTGTCATCCAAGACTGCCATAACATGAAATATATGACAGAATGTGAGTAAAACCACAGAGTAGGAGATGTACAATTCTCCCCAAGGAGTTGAGTCTAAAAAATAATGTATTAATTAAATTTGTATGTCATTAGCATGGAAGCATGTCCTCTGGAACTGTGCCTGGAGCACAAAGGGGCATATTTACAAGGACCTTATTTCTAAAATGAGTTTAAACTAGAGTAGTACCCCCTCTCCAGTCCACCCAGTTACCTTCTTTAATGCCAATCTGCTTACAGGTTTTGATGGACAGGTCTGGGTTCTTCTGGATCCCACCACCCACTCAGCAGGGTCTGTCTTCTCTATTTTTTCCAATTAATTTATTCAGTGGTGCCTCCACTCCTCCTCGCTCCTTCCTGGCAGGGCAGCTTGGAAGGAAAACTCTAACCATAGGGTAATCCCCACTTACTTGCCAGATAGTCGGAGACTTCCAAGAAATAACACAAACACATACAATATATTCAACACAATTATTAAACAGGAGCCAAATACACCATAACAGGGTAACACTATTGTTAGGTTCACCGGTGCCCATGCTGCTAATACCTGACACTTTCCCCAGTCATGTGACTTGAGGTAGCAAATGTAAGATTAGTGTCTTGTTGGTACATGTACTTTGTTGAGGCCCTTGATGACCTGTAACCATGATGGTTTTAGCAGTGTGGCTGACTGGGTTCAGTACAGCCCAAAAGACTCACAAATGAGAGGTGGTATATCCCTCCACAGGTTTAATATGCAGTGGGTTATAAAATCCCCACCCCCTTACTCCCTGGCTTGAGGCCACAGTTCAGGGAGTAGGGAGTCCCCAAAATAAATTCCCTGACTGACTAAAAGATGGTGCACTCACAAACTCCATGAATGATCATCAGGTTCAGAGATGACTCTGGACTCCTCAGTCACTGCAGAGGGGCTGCGCTCTGCTGGCAGGGATCCTCTTCAGGCAGGAGGAATCAGGCTGCTTCGATCCCAGCATTTCCTCTCACCACAAAGGGATGCAGGGCTTAAGGTTACTAAAATCCAAACTGTCGTCTCCTAGCCCAGTGTCCAGACACACACACAGCAGGCAGCAGCCCTGCACTAGGAGAGCTGACCATGTGGTGACTGGTCTCACCTAGGCAGCCAGAGGGCAAACCCAGCCTGGCTGGGGAAGTTTTCCAGCAGAGCTCTACAAACGGGGAACCACCCGTGGAGAAGGAAAAACCCAGCTGAGGGATATTGTTTTCAGGTCCCTAGAGGTCAGTTCTCAGGGGGAACCCTGCCTGCAGGCTTGGGACTCACCAGCTCCCCACACAGCCAGTCCTGCCCTGGCCCGGGCTGGCTCTACAGTGACTCCAAAATAGCTTCTCCCCTTTCCTGAACAAACTGGGAGCGGCATCTCATTCCCTATTGGTTGCTGGGCAGACTGAGTTTGCCTTGGCTCCCCATCCCTGAGCTGCCAGCAGACAGCCCCAGGAATCTAGGTAATCTCCTCAGGGGTTATACTAGATAAAAGTGTAGTTAGTATCTATATGGCAAATCTCAAACTGACTATCTAAAAATTGTTAATCCTCTTTTGGCCACGCTTTCTAGGTAAAGAAAAGACCATGGCCACATGCCAGGAAGTGTTCAATTCTTAGGGCTGGTCCTGTTGCATAAATTAATATTTGTCACTAGAACTGGCCAGAACCCCTTTTGTGCTAGGTGCTGACAAATATATAGTAAGAGCCAATCTCTGCCCTGAAGAGGTTACAGACTGATCCCAACTGCTAGTAAGGCTTTCTGTAGTTGTCACCTAACTGGTTTCCCTTTGACTGTTGTGCATTTCTGTTTCTTAAACGTTAGATTGTTTAACTGCAACTGTGTTTTGAGATTAAACTGTTATTGCTGAGGGAAACAAGTGCTCACTGAACTCTCTGGGACAGTCCGTGCTGGCACAGTGAACTCTTTGACCTTAGGGGCGATGGACACAATGATGTGCTCATGAAGTTTGTTTTAGGCCTATTCAAGAGTTAACTTTAAGGGGGGAAAAGTGGAGTGGGAGAATTAATGTATAAAATTTGTCCTTATGTGGAAGTGTTTAATGGAGCTTTGAACTAAAGACCTAGCACTTGCTTCAGTTCACCCATATTTTGCTTTCTGCTCTTGGAGAATTGAAATAGTATCTGCATACCTATAATATTTCTGGCTAATGTGTCCCTCAATGATTTGGCCACTCTGACATTCTAGTGCAGATTTGTTTAGCTGTAACATATTGTGCATTGTCTTGAACTTAAGAACATGTAAATTTTCAAAAAGGGGTTGGGGAGATTAGGTTGGCTATGTATGGAGAACTCGCCATCTCCACTTTTGGTCCCAACCTAGTTTGAAATAAGACTTTACAATACTAGTTCACCAAACTTAACTTAACTGTGTGATATACTGATGTGAGGCTAGAATGGGAAACTTAAAACCCATCTACTCAGTGTTCATAACCCAGCCCTTGCATACGACACCATACCACCACAGCAGTAAGTGCTGACCTATGCATGGGTCATAAATATGACTTAAAGGAGGCTTTGTACTATCCTCAATCAATCATTTTCACTATAAAAGGAATCCCTTCTTGGTTCTGCCCAGTCTGTTACCTTACTTGTATTAGGTGAACACCACTTTTGTATTAGTTACACACTACATTTATTTTCATGCATATTGAGGAACATTGTACTCTGCAAGAGTACAATCTTAAAGACAAGGAGATAATGGCTACAGAGAAGTGGTGAATCCATGGTATTTTGATGAAAGATCTAAGTGAGTAGACTTCTGACAGTATAGGACTTTAGGGTTCTATCAGTGTTATGGACAATTTCCAAATTAAACTGGTTTAAAAGACACCCAAAACCTGTTAAGGTCTCTGGTCAGACCTGACTTTTTTTTTTTTTAGTCCCACCACCACTTTGGGTTATTGTCTTTGTGCCTGGCATTAATTGTACATACCTGCAGCTGCTCTATTCTATCAAACGCAATAGTAGTATCAAGGAACTGTTCTCTGGGCATTGGAAGAGAGGACTGGGAGGTGATTCCTGGGTTTTATTTCTACTTCTGTTTGACTTCAGTGGGACCTTGACACAAAAGTGAAATGGTCTCTGCTTCTTCCCTTCCCACTGTAAGAGATAGTTGCCTACCTATAAGCCTGGGGTAAGATATGAAGTCTTTTAGAGCAACTTTCATCTAAGGCTACCAAGTTACACAGCACTATATCTAGAAACCCAATTTGAGAGATTTTACTGTGTTAGAGAAACATTTGAAAAAGAAATGTTAGAAAGTACTGTCCCAACACCCATGGTCTCATCCACCTCATCTAAGAACTGCCTTTGTAAGGCATAAGGCTCTGACATTTGTATTTCCTTTAAAAAAAAAAAAAAAAAGCATCCCCACAATAAGTCATAAGATATTAAATGTGCCACTATTTTGCTAAATAAGTAAAAATGGGAGTTGAGAACACACCCTTGTCTATAACAATGTTCTGAGGCGGCCTGCTTGGTCTTTCTGATGTCCATCACTGGGTCTTGCTAATTTAAGAGTGTGTATCTGCATAGTATGTTAGAATTATTTCCTTTCTTTCACCCATTTAACAGTTGCCTTCCCATGCAATGAGAGCAGAGTTTCCTTTTAATTGTTTCCAAACTAGTGTACCCCAAACTAGTGCTTAGTTTGTTTCTCTCTAAATAAAGAGGGTAGGTGAGGTGCTAATGCTACTTATCTCCTCTGCAAAGCACTTTGAGAGCTACAGCTGAAACTATTGAAGTAGGTTGTATTTCCTTTAGTGGCTAAAACCCATTTTAAATGGAATTTCTCTATGTCCTTCCTCTCACCCATTTTGTTACACTGGGGAAAGCTAATAAAAAGAGAAGAGACAGCTTAACACTATCCCTAGTTCTATTAGGAACTCTCTTTATAGGGGAAAAATTACACACAATTCCAAGAACTCTTTGCTCTCAAATTATGTTTAAAAACCCCCCAATGAACTATATTCTGATATAGACCCTGAATCGGACTTGCTGTTAACTGCTGGTGCATGTCTCTTCCATCTCAGCTGGAGAAAGGCACATAGCATGCTATAGCTGAGATGTGTGCCCAATTGTCTTATAATCCTGATTTACTGCTTGGTATTTGAACATTTTACAGGAAAAAATCTGTGACACAAACACTGTGAATCCCATTGAGAGGACTTAAGCTGTTGCCTAACTTGCTTTTAAGAGTTAGAACCAGCACAAATGTTTGTCAAATAACTGCCATTGTTGTATGCAGTGTTGTAACCCTGATGGGCCCAGGTCAAAAGACATTACTTCTGTAGAAGTTCAAAAATTTGTCTCTCACCAGCTGAAATTTGTCCAATACAAGGTGGCTGAGGTAAACAGCTCTCTCACCAACAGAAATTGGCACAATGAAAGGTATTACCTCACTCACCTTGTCTATCAGTTAACTGGCATTCAAGATGGATTGGCAACTGGCTTACAGCCTCTTCTGTAGGGCTCACTTACAACATTGGAGCAAGATGGCTGCCTTCACCACATTAGTAACAGTTAACTTTTTTTTGGAGTTTTATTTCAGTTTTTATTCCTAGTGGGCTTTGTAAATGTGTGGTTTGAGCAGAGTGGTGTGCTGTCCCTTCAAAGTGTGGCTATATAACCCCTTCTACAGGCACAACCCTCCTTCCTCAGGGAAGGAAGTTCTCCTGATCTGAGGAGGCTGAATGAACTCATTCCATGCCTCTTGCTTCCTCCCTGCAGTTCTTCCAAGGTGCCACTGCTGTGATAACAAGCAGTATGGGAGCCTGGGCAATGGTTGAAAGTTCATGGCTGGTTCCTGAAGCAGTAAAAAGGAAAGGAGGAGCAATTCTAGTCAAACTGGTTGCTAACGGTTCCTTTTCATTAGTAGTCTTCCATGTGGCTGGGGAGAGTACCAACTAGAGATAAATTCTGCCAAGCCAAAACGTGAGCCTCCCTTTGCTGAGCATCACTAAATATAAGGAAATGTGAACAGTCATGGTAATCACTCCATTGCTGGTAGGGGTTAGTAGATCATGTTCTTTTTATAGGTCGGATAACATACATCAGAAACCTGCTCATCCTGATTGGATTTCTTATCCTGCAAGATCATGCCCTCGCTCATTTCCATGAAGTGCAGCATGTAGTCAGTCAGGTTTTTAGCCTGTAACCAGATCTATTTTTCCTTTAGCTGGAATGTAAAGCCGTGCTGAGGCATTTCAGATATTATACAAGTGTTGGGAGGAATCCCAGTAACAGCATACTCTAACTGTATATATCCCCTTTAAAAGCACAATCATACCACTTTCAGAAGTATTACTGAGTCCTCAGTGTTTCTTCACTTTACTAGAAAAGCTCCCCCCCCTCAAAAAAGCAACTAGCCCTGCACATTTACACATGAATCTGGAAAGCAAACTTATTTCTGGCTCAAGTATCAATACCACTAATTGATTCTGCAATCAGAACTTAACTCTGCTGATCAGCAAGCCTGCATAGTTCTGGAGAATTAACACAGAGCTAACAGGAATAAGTAACCAACCAATAAAAACACTGAACAGTAGGCCCAGAGCCATTGTGTAAGAGGTACTGTGTACCCAGTCACACTTATGTTAGGCAGATAGTTAGCAAAAGTGAAAAACCAAGGGGAGGAGGAAGGGGAAGAGACTGTGTAGCTGGGTATGTAGAAGACAAAGCCCTTAATATCAGGCTGTCTGGTCACCCTATTCTTCTGGCCATAAAGAAAGAAAAAGCATTAGTAAGCAGCTTGAAACATACCTTACAGCGTTGTTGTTTTAAAGAGATCAGTTTAGCTCAGCTTTTACACTCATGGTGAAAACTGCAAACGCTATGGCAATGGGCTACCAGGTAATACGTGTAGAAAATAAATTCCTTCAGGCAAAAAAAGAAGTGTGCATCGTTCAATCCCTTTGGAAGCTAGGTATATTAGACAAGTTTAAATACAGAAGTCTTAAAGGGTCACTTCTATTTATAGAAAAGAACAGAGGACTGAAGTCAAAGTTTTTAAAAACTATTTAAGTTTATGTTACAGTAAATACTGAATACTGTACAAAAGGTATAATTGTCTTTGCTCTGAATTGTTGTGCATATACAGCTTAGCAGACATGTTTCACATTCAGTTTGAATCTCAGTGCAAGTAGGCACCAAAATTTCCAACATACCTTCAAGGTATAAAGAGACAGACCAGTTTTACAGGTTTCTTCAGCTTATTTTGTTACAGTACAAAATGCTATGAATTGAAAGTTTTTTTTTTAAAAAAAGTGTAAACATATTGCACCTGTCCCAAGAAGAAGTGTAACATGTTCAACATCCACTCTCTTACTGAGCAAGCTCGATGCTTTTAACATGCTTCCCCTTCCCCTCCACCTGTTTGTCCCAAGCAGTCGTGGGTCTTATCCAAAAATTAATAATTTTGTTCAAAGCCACTGAAGTAATCCCTTTTGGGAATACTGCTATAAATATAACAGTTGGAGAATGTTACAAAAGGTTCTCCAGAACTCTTTTCAGCATGATTTTATCCCAATGTACTGTAACCAAATACAAAAAGTCAGGACAGTGTAATATAAGAACTTAATAATACCAATATTCCCCTTTCTTAGGCATTTCAGCACTACACTCCTATCCATTACTCCACACTGGCATATGGAACCTCCCCCTCTATGCCTGTATATTTTCACCATTATAAAAAAAAAGGTATAGCAGTGATGACCCAACAGTTTAACAATTTGAGCAGTAACAAAGAAAGGACTTTGTATTACACATCACTGACTGCCATATTGCCTGTCTGGAGAATGGTGAGCAGTGACATGTAGTTACATAAACCTCTCCAGAAGAGCAAAAGCTGCTTGCACTAAAGCTAGTTAACACATTCCATGCACACACACAAAATGAATAAAGTTGAAAGTAAAAGCAAATCATTCCATCAACCTCACTTGCCTTGAGTCTCTTTAACTCTGCAATTTAAAGAAACAAATGTAGGTGGGGTTCAAATGCTCCTTTTAAGCACAATGAAACAAGAAATACATCTGTGTATAGAAGGAAGAGAGAGAAATTACTTAACTAAACTCACTTACAAAAACCAAGGAGAAAGATGTGGCTAGCTGAAGGCTACTCCATGTCTTAAACATTTAAGAGTTCCCAGTAACATCTCCAGCATAGTAAACTATGACTTTTATGAAGGCTACAGGTGTCCCAATCAAATACAAAAGAGCATTTTTTTGTATTCAAAACAATATGATCCACTTGGTCATTCAAAACATGATTGGAAGAAAGCCTGGTTTCTGGTACTACAAGGTTCTCCAGACCATACGCAGCAATAGAGCAGCAGCATCTGTACAGTATGTTTCTAAAGTCAGATCCCTACATTGTGTGGATTAACACATTGATTAAAAAAGGCAATAAGCTGCTTACAGAAGTGATGAGATGAAATCCTAAGTAACAGCCTTTATCCAGATAAAATTTATTTACACAATTTCTATAGGTAAAATGTTTACAAAAGTAAGCCCTGTAACAAGAACTCCAGAGAATAAACATGTAACAGTTGTGTTAGATTACTGAACAATGAATTCACAAGCTTGAAGGTTGCTGGATGGCTGGACCTGCCTCACATTCACGTAGATTCTTTTCTGACCTCATATACATAAGAAACACTGTGACAGTGGCAAAAGTAGCCGCATTGACAGGGAAAGCTCGGAGAAGTGTAGAAGTAAGACCCCTTGTAAACACCCTCCAACCTTCCTCACGGTAACTTTTTCTAACACAGTCCAGAATTCCATTGTATTGAACAACTCCTCTGACTCCATCTGCCTGAAGCCGGGACTTGATCACATCCACAGGATAGGTAGACAGCCAGGATACAATTCCTGACATGCCTCCAGCCAACAGCAATTTGGGGATGATGTAACTGTCCTCCACTTCACAGCCTAGGTATCTGGTCAAAGAGTCATACGTCAGGAAGTAAAAGCCAAAGCTCGGTGTCTCTCTTAGGAATGTGGAAACCATGCCCCTGTTGATGCCTCTCAAACCTTCCTTTTGGTAGATTTTAAGCAAGCAATCTAGAGAATTCTTGTAATTCTTTGACTTTAGATTGTATTCACCTGTTCCCTGAAGCTGCATTCTTGTCTTAGCTAACTCCATAGGGCAGCAGATCACACACTGAATGGCTCCTGCTGCCGAACCTGCAAGAAACTGGTTTAGAGGAGTGTCTTTTCCGAGAGCACGAATTGTGTTTCCCTGAACACCAAACACAAGTGCGTTAATGAAGGTAAGTCCCATCATTGGTGACCCAATACCTTTATAAAGTCCAAATGCCTAGAAAATAAATTAAAAACAAAAAATACTATTTAAGAATAGTGTTAATGATTTCCTAACACTGCATAGAAAATAAGCTTCTCTTCAGCTCTATCTTCTCAACAACGTGGCTGGTGGCAGACAGATTCCCTACAAAGTACAACATTGTCTGTCTGCATTAAGCAGTAATTTGATCAAGCTAGAACTCCAAAAAGCATCTTTCAGCATAAGAACATTGCCAGTTAAAAGTTCTCATAGCTACTTAATGGTCGCATGGACAATTATGATCATATAGCCAGGTTTCCTGTATTATACATACCACAAAATTCACTCAGCTATTTCTGTATCCAGCACAATAACTTGCTGTTGAATTAGAGCATCTTTCAGAAAGACATCCAGTCTTTGTTTAAAGACTTTGAGCCAGTGGTGCCCAAACTTTTCCTGTCATGCCCCCCCCGTAATTGAATCTGTCTGGACCCCCTCCTTTACTGCAGCTGGCTCAGCAGAGCAGCTACATCTGGGGGCAGAGCAGAGCTGTGGTGCTCCCTCCCCACCACACTGGGGACTGGCCCAGGGCCCACTGCATGTCTCGTTGAATGTTTCTCCATACCCGCCTAGGGGGCCCATGTCTTACAGTTTGGGGACCACTGCTCCAAGTGATAAACCCTCCACAGGGATTTAAGATGTTCAATTGTTAATTCCCTTTCTTAAAAATTGCATCTTATTTCCAAAGTGTTTACTTTGTTGACTTCAATTTCCAGCCATTGGATCTTGTTCATGCATTTGACATCTTGATTACAGGTCATTCAAGGTGCTTTGACAACCAGGCTTCAAAAGTTTTGATGCAAATTCTTATTTGGAAGATCCAGAGAGAACAAACCTGTCCTGATGGTGAAACTCATACATTTCATCTGGAGCTCAATTAAGATCAATATAAAACGCTACCATTTCATAGTTTTTCTAATCACATTAAATACATATATTTATCCTTGTATAAAACAGCAATTGGCAACTTACTGATTCATGCTTTATGATAGATTGAAAGCAATGGTAGGTCCCACGGTAGAGAGGTTTCTCTACACTTTGTACTTGAAGGCGCACCTACAAGAAGTTTAGTGAGAAGTAGTTATTTGTATGGCAATATTGATGTAACTGGTACACTAGTGCTTGGTACCTATATATGGAGGTATATTATAGTAGTGTCTACACAAAGCACACAGTAAAGATATAAGAATGCCATAAATGGCAATGCAAAATCATTTTAAAAAGATGTTCAGAATTGATTGCTTTTGAGATGATGATAAAACCTGAGGGGGAAGCATTTATTAAACTAAGTCCTTTTTATAAAAAAATGGGAAATATTTAGCCATTTTGAAAGTGCAGTAGGGTGAAAAGTGGCTATAGGTTTCACCCATGCTAAAAACCAAAGCTTTCTTAACCTAGGTGTTAATGATATTTGTCAAAGCTTTGGGATGTAATGGAGAATTTTTATAATTGATCTACAAACTAAGCATGAAGTATGGCCAGTGACATACTATCATACTATCATATGTCTGGACCAAGTTTTTCAAAACAAATGACTAGTGTTTGTGGATGCCCAACTTAAGACACCTTAATGAGGTCTGATTTTTCTCACAGGTGCTCAGCACTTTCTGAAAAATCAGGTACTGCTAAGGTGTCTCAAATTGGGCACCCTAAATCAATCAATAAATGCAAGCAGGCCCAGGATTTAAAAGCAGAATGCTAACTTAAGTGTTCGATAAGCTTTATAAAGCATATTTCTAAGCTACAGTGCTCTAAGTGATCTTTATTTATTCTGATTTATATATACTCCCTATGTAACATGCACTTCACCCATAGTTTTTCTAGACTGAAACAGTGTATTTTTGGTCAGAAAGATGCCACCGTAACAGTGCGTGGAGTGAGATGAGATAGGGTGTGAGATGAAGGCCCCATATTCTCATGTATTTATAGGCCACTCTTTTAAGACTTCAGTTTGACACCACCACCCCCCCATTTTTGTCTCCTGCACTTTAAAAATGTTTTTAAACTCAGATATGCATGTGTGAAAACCATATTCCAGTAACTAACATTGATTCTGGCTAGAATGATAAAGCCAGAACTTTGTTTATCAGAGTGCAGGGTTGTGAGCATTTTTGGGAGGAGATACCCATTAGCCATCCAATGTGCTGCAATTTCAAAGCAAAACATGCTTTTTAAAAGACGTTTTAATTCTAGATACTCTAGTTCTCCAGTTTGAATGATGGATTCTTGACCCCAGTAACTGTTCTCCCTATCTGCTTAAAGCACCCACTGGTGTCAATGGAAGACCCATGCATACAGCAACAGCAGAATATCTATGACAGTGAAGGCAATGTGTGGGGTCTGGAAAGGATTTTGGCTAATAGTTTGGTTTTTGTTCAAGTTTCATATTTAGTTTTCACTTTTAAAGAGACAGTAAAATTTACTTTCAAAGTTTAAATATCATTAGTATTTTCCTCAAAGAACTAAACCATGTAATATGCAAACTAAATGTCTAGGGTCACTTTTTAAAAGCAAAAGATGGTTTGAACTATGTAAGCACAAGAGTACCTTTTTTAGCCTGCCTTATGGCAAGACAACTCACTCCAGGGATATTGCAGTACAGAGTGAGATATTAAACAAGTTGCAAACCACACTGAACTAAGTTTACAATGTGATTTGAAGAGATTGTAGCCTCTTAATTTCCTACAGATTACTGAGTATGTGATAGTGGGGTGTGAAGGATTTATCAGCCTGAATTTGGGATTTGTTACAAGTAGCAGAGCCGTTAAGTGAGCTATGAAGCTCATGCCGAGCAATGCCAATAAATTTTATACTACACAACCATGAATAAAAGAGCAATCAGTTTAATTTTATTGGTACTATTTTTCATATCCCCTGGCTGTAAAGCCAAGTTGCCTTGTTTACAATGAGTCCCAACTGTATAGGCCTTGGAAGTGAAGGAAATAATTTAAGTTTAAGACCTTTCATTGCCCAATAACTCTTCTATACTTAAGTGTTTTCAAATAAAAGCTACCAGAAGTGTGCTCTGTATCCACACTGGAACCCTTGGTATAAAGCTTCAGTTTCTAGCCCTAACGGAAATATTGGACCTTGAACCTATCACTTGGACAGGACTGAATACTACCTCTCAAACTTTAGGCCAGTATAATTGGGCATAAAAACAGCAAATCTAGATATAATGGGAAGGATTTTGTTTTTTTAAATGGCAGCTGTTTGAAGACACTTCAATTGTTAATGTCAGAACTAGTCAGGACAGGATGTGTTAACTGGCACAGTGGAGGTAAATGTTTCATAAATGCAATTTATCCATGGCTCACTGCCACATTTTAATATTTTGAGCAGAAAATAAAGTTTGATGCTTTTATGCTATGCAATTTGGCTTATGAGAATCTGCACAGACGTCAGTTTTATTACAAAATTACAGAATATCATTAATCTGCTGATAAATTCTTATATTCCTCCTTCCTGCATCTGACAATTCATGGTGATTTAAACAGGCAGACCCAAAAGTAACTTCACTTTACAATTACTGAAAATTTGTTTTAAGATATCAAAAAGCGAGCAGGAAAAAAAAAGCAAATATTAAGTGTGCACAAGTTTGGTGCATTTTAGATATGACTAAACTAAACATATGCCCTCCAAATTTAAGAAGTGGATGAGACAGATCAATCAGGGGGAAAAAAGTGTGCCCAAGATCCAGTTTCACAACCTCTTTGTGCACAACCTTAAGCACCTGGTGAGAAATGCACACTAGTAAGAGTTTCAGAAGAAAATCTATAGGCTTAAAAATGTTCCCATTTAAGGAGGGGAAAAAAAAAAAAAGAAAAAAAAAAAAGATTCTCATACCCCACTCCCTCCAATTCAGAACACTAGTAATGGGACACATTAGTTTAAAACTAAGAAGGGCAGGGGGGAAGCTACATAAGGTTGTCTGTTTGAACTAATCATACATTTTGGAATAAATTAAGACTGAGAGAAACAGAAGTGTTCACCTGGTCTATACTTACTAGGTAACTCTCCAGTGATGAGGCTTATCTGTCATCTACAACAAAGTAACACTTTTGCTGTTAATGAAGACAGCCCCTAGCTCAGAAAGTAAAGGCAGTTAAAAGCAACAAAGCAGTTTTACACATTACATCAACAAATCAGGGAAAGAGTTTGCCACTTTTGAGATTAGACTCAAAATCTGTTTGATTTGTTTTAGCATGACTTTAGAATTTATTTATCCTATGTGTTTCCACCATTCCCCCCCACCCCAAAATCCCACCTTCCTTCTCCCCCATGTTTTTGCCCTTATGAAGTATGATTGCTGGCAAAAAGGTTTAAAAGTTGAGGAAGCAGAATTCTGGCTCTATTGATGCAGCTTCCTCATTTTTAAATTACTGTATTAACACTTTAGTATAGTTTAAACAAAACAAAAAAAAACACCACAATCCAATTAGCCATCTAATCCTCATCAGTCCTGTAGAGTTAATCTTAACAGAATGCACAAGAGACTGCATTTTGTAAATGGATCTCTCCTTTTAAAGACTGGTTAAAAATTCTTAGTTTTCCCCACACTTTAATAGTGATTATACAAATACTGGTTAGAACTGTATTCTCCAGTATGGAAAAGGTAGGAAAGGCTATTTCCTTCTACCAGTACAAAAATAAGTTACCCTGGATTTAATAAAGCAACAACTATTAAAACAAATACTCCATTGAACTGTCATAACAGTTAGTCTACGGCCAATCCAGCTGTCACTGTGCATTAAATAATGCTTAGTTTTAAAAAAATTACAAACTATTAGAACATTTAACACTAGAGCATCAATCCTTCAGACTTAAGCACTTGCTTAATTTTTATATCCTCTCAGTAGTTCCACTGACAAACATCTCCCAAAACCTGAAGTTAAGCATGCGTTTTAGTAGTTCCACCTTAAGTCAATGAAACTAGACATGCCATAAATTTAAATATGTGATTAAATCTTTGTAGATGTGAGGCCCTAGTACTTTCCTTCTGCACTAACTCTAAAAATAGTTGCAAATTCAAGTAATACAATCAATGAGAATGCATATAGTGAAATTCCGCTGAACTGTTTAACAGCGAAGGTTAATATATACTGAAGTGTGAAGAGTCTGAATTGGACTGATAGGAACTTAATACCCAGTAGATATGAGAGTCTTTTCAATAATAAACCATGTGGCTACAACATGTAATAGGGCAATGCACACCCTTAATAGCCTTCAGTTATTTTCCTTATTTATTGCATTTAGATATCCAGTGTTGTGCTGAACTTAATAAGCATAATGCGAGATGGCATGCGCTGTAGAGGAGAAAATGTATCCAGTACTAAATTAATATGCTGTACTTGACATCGTCTATATTCTGCCTTTACAGGTGCCTAGACAGAGTAAAACTCTCAAAGTGCCTATATCCCATTTTGAAAAGTGACTTAAGACACTTAGGAGCCTAAGCCTCATTGACTTTCCAAGAGACACAGACAATTCTGAAAATACTACCCTTTATTTAATATGCCTTCTATTTCTAGCTACTTGACTCCTAAATCTCGGTCTTTCCACACAGAATACATACAGCTGATAGTCATTAGTGTCTCAAAAGGAAAACACAATTCTGGCTAGGAAAGGTAAAAAGATTCCTTGAAGAGGAAAAAGAAAAGTCCGAAACAGTGTCAAATTGTGAAACTGCTGCTTCATGCAGTTCATTGCTTTTGTTCACTAATGATCTAACTATTGGCCAATATAACAAATAATGCTTTCAAAGTGAATAGGAAAGCTTTTTTAAAGAAAAAGGAAAAATTCCAGCCCATAACAAGATAAGATTAAATTACAAGAGAGGGAACAGGCAGTTTTAGAGGTCAGTGATAAACAGCTGCAGGGAAGCAAGCCTGAAACTCTGTCCTGTTACGGGTTTCAATCTTACATTCAAATGGTTTTCATTTGCTTTTAAAGATCTGGGGCTTCAGCAAGTCTAGAAGAATACTTGAAAAGGATTGCTTCAAGTTTTGGACTATCAGGCTTAAGCTTCTGAAATGCCAGTGTTTATATTTTTTCCCCTTGTAAATACTTTTGCACTACTTTCTGCCTAGAGTGTGGAAGTTAAACCTGTTCAAAATCAACCCACCTTAACAGTGTCAAATGGATGTCCTACTAGCACGCCAGCAGCACCTGCAACAAGATAAATGGTAGTTTTATGGTTGTACGATCTAGTATTTTTCCCTTACAGCAATCCAACACTACAGTAGTCCTAGAATGAGCTGGTAACTCTAAGTGTAACTTCAGGTGTACTGTGTTACAGGCAGGCCACATATGGAACAAATTACCAGGGGAAGCAGTGGATTCTCTTATCTCTTGATGCTTTCAAATTAAGACTAGATAGTTTTCTGGAAAATATGCTTTAGTCAAACAAGTCACTGGGCTAAAGAAAGGGTGAAATTCTGTGGTGTTATTCAGACACTTAGGCTATATTATCTAATGATCCCTTCTGGCCTTAAAGCCTATGGACAGTCATCCCCAGCAGGCAAATATTGTGGTACCACAGGCATGTCCATGTAGAAGTGACAGATTTCCTTGAAGTGGAAATGATTGTCAGGTATTTATGATCTTTACCGGATAGGAGCAAAACTGAGACAAACAGGCTTCTTGTAAGAATAGGCAGACAATCTTTCCAGATGTGGTGGAAAGCAGTGTCCAAGCACAGCACACCTGATAAAATGTGCTTGATTCCTAACTGAATGGAGGGAGGAGATCATCTCACAGCGTGGTTAGGACCAGGGATAAGGTTCTTTGCCTATTATTCTGAAGCCTGTAAAGAAAGTCTTCGGGTAATGAAATATTAAAAAAAAAACAAAACTCAGTGACAACAGTTCTTTGATGATGATTGGTGGCTTTACCCTTAGTCATCCACTTACCATTAGACATTGTTTAAATACACTAAGGGCTTGCCTACATGTGATATGCTACTGCAGAGCAGCTGTGCCACTGTAGCCCTTCAGTGTAGACACTCACTGCAGTGATGGGAAGTGTTCTCCCTTCAGTGTAGTTAATCCACCTCCGAGAAGCCTTAGCTAGGTTGACAGAAGAATTCTTCCATTGACCTAGCCTCATCTATATGGATAAGCTTAACTTCTGAGTGGAGACCTGGCCTCAGTTACTAAGGCCAGATTCATATAGGAATGTGAGCATGGTGACAGTGGGTGTTCCCATGCTGAGATTCAGAAAGCTTGATCTTGGCACCTAGGCTTCTTATACAATGAATGGGGAGAGACTGGTGCCTAAGACTAGGAGTCACAAAAAAGCCAGTATACTAGGTGGGTCCCCACCTAACCTGCTAAGGGCCAAGCTGAAGCTCCCTGTAATAAGCTCTGCCCCTTTCTTGGAGATAAGGGCCCAACTCTAAGCTGCAATAAGGCATCTCCCTTTCTCTGGGATTCTCAACTGCACGCTTTTTTTTGGTGTTACATGCCTATGCTGTTTTAGTAAGAAGCAAGGAGAGAGAACTTCCCTCATTACTTTAGCCACTGGGCTAAAAGTTCTCACCTGGGGTGTGGGAGGCCCCTGGTTCAAGTCCTCTTCCATCTGAGGGAGGGTGGGAGTGGGGGGGAGGGGGAGAAAGAGAATTGAGAGATCTGTCACCTCTCAGCTGAGTGTTCCCTCTAGATTGCCTGTGCTAAGATATTCCACTGTGGATAAATAACGAAATAATCACTGGGTGAGAGTCAGAAAATATGACTCTAGCCTAGTGGATACAGAACTGGCCTGGGAGTTGAGACCCACCATCCAGTCCCAAGCTTGCATCAATGATTCTTTCAGTAGTTATCTACAGGGGAAAAGCTTCAGAAGAAGAGATGGAGGAAGGCCCACATCAGAATATAACCCAGCTCACTGACTAGGACACTCACCTGACAGGAGGGCAGATCCCTGTTCAAATACTTTTCCCTATGTGAAGGGGGACTTGAACCAGGGTCTCCAGCCCAGGTGAGTACCCTAACCACTGGCCTAAAAACAGAATGTGTGTGGGAGGGCTGTCAATGTTCTCTTCCTCCCCTGCTGTTTTGTGTAAGCTTCCCTGTAGGGGCCTGACCTGGTAGACAAGGTCTGGGCATGCTTTACCAGATTAGGCCAGTGGCAATTTAGGATAGGAACACCTATCTGCTGCTAATCATAGCATTGCACTGGGGCTTAGGTGTCCAGGTGCCTTGGTGCAGCAAGCAAAGGCAAAAAATATAGGCACCTAGAGAACTTTTACTGCAAAAGCTTAGGTGCTGAGCAACTGCAGGCACTTACAGGGTTAGGGGGCAGCTAAGCAGGCATTTTGTGAATCCCACTGGGGCATTATTGTGAGAGTTTGGTGTTTAAGTCCTTTTGTGAATCTAACCCTAAGTACAGTAACTCCTCACTTAAAGTCATCCTGGCTAACATTGTTTCATTGATGATCAGTTAGGGAACATGTTCATTTAAAGTTGTGGAGTGCTTCCTTCTAATGTTGTTTGGCAGCTTCCTGCTTGCAGGAAGAACAGCCTGTGGCAGCTAGCTAGTGGGGGCTTGGAACCAGGGTGGACCGGCAGCCCCCCTAAGTTCCCTGTGCAGCAGCTGCCCAGCAGGCTAGCAATTGCCACCAGTTCAGCTGTCCCTCCTCCCACTGCCACATGCTGCTTCTGCCCTCTGCCTTGGAGCTGCTCCCAGAGATTCCTGCTTGCTGTGTGTGGGGGGAGGAAAAGGGGGGCCGTCAGGGTGTCCCCACATACTCCCCCCTGCTCTGTGGAAGATGGGGTGACAAAGGACAGGGCTCAGGACAGAGGGAGCTTGCTGGCAGCAGCTGCAGTCTCAGCAAGCTGATCTAATTAACAAGGCAGTGTACTTAAGAGTAGGGTCAGCGTACTTAAAGGGGAAATGCACAACACACACACAGTGTGTGTGTCTGTCTGTGATGCTGTCTCCCCTCTCTCCATTCCTGCTGCCTTGTACAGGGAGAGTGTTAACCCTTGAGGGGTCAGCCAATTGCTAGTTCATCATTTAGAAGTAAGGCATTCCCTCGGAACTCTCTCACCCTCTGACTCCTCCACCTCAACCAAGCTTCACTAGTGTACTAGTATTAAACTGTTTGTTTAAAGCTTATACTCTGTGTATGTATCAAATCCACCCTGATGACTATATAATACATATATATACACACATAGCTAACCCCCTCATTTACATTAATTCTTATGGGAAAATTGGATTTGCTTAACATCGTTTCACTTAAAGTCACACTTTTCAGGAACATAACTACAACGTTAAGTGAGGAGTTAATGTATTTAAATCCTCTATGAAATTCTGATGTATAAATCAGAAGGCATGGTGTTAAATATCTAGCACATCCCCTACAGCACGACTATCAGGGTGAACAAAAATCAATGATTAAAAAAAAAAACCACACACAAAAAATGATTTTTTAATTTAAATTGGATTTTTTTAAAAAACCTATCTAAAGATCATTATAGCTCAAAGATATCTCATCGTGGAATACAGATTATAAATTCTAAAGTATAAGACAATATATTCATGTAATGTTTAAAAAAAGTTTAAGTGAGTTCCACTAGTTCATAGATCAAGGACCCCAATCTTATGGGGTTCCAGGGGCTTCTGTATAGAAAGATTAACCTAAATAACCTATCTACCCAATGGGACTCAGTGCTAAGTCTAGAAGATACCATCAGAGATGCTTAGTTTTGCAGTTCTCAAACTGTGGATTTGTCTCCAGAGATACCATGCTTGTTAACAGCAAAAATGTTTTTAAATAAAATAAATAAATACAGACCTCTGCAAATTTGTGTACAGAGTCAATCCCTTACCTCTCTCTAAAAGTGCAAATTTTCAGAAAGTTCAATGAATAGAAGATTGTTGGGGGCAGAATAGATCTGGACAAGGAGAAGAAGTCTGGAGTTAAATGTGAAAAGAGAGGGCTGGGCAGTAGAAACAACAGTGGAACTATTTGAGCAGCATATTCCACACGTCTTGAGATCTTTCTGAGCCCTGGTGGGGGAGGGACCGATCCAAGTTACGCAATTTCAGCTACATGAATAATGTAGCTGAAGTAGACTTATTTAGATAGACTTACCATCGTGTCTTCACTGCATCGACTCTGCCTGCGCCTCTCATGGCACTGGAGTACAAGAGTCAATGGGAGAGGGCTGGGGGCAGGGGTGTGTCTCGATTTATCAGGTCTAGACATGATAAATCAATCCCCACTGGATCAATCGCTGCCAGCCAATCCAGCGGGTAGTGTAGACATACCCTGAGCGTAGCCTTCATTGATTTGAGATCTACCATACCATTCTCTCACTAGAAAGGAAAACCTACAATGGCAGCAGGCCCTAGATGAGACCCAGTTTGGGTCTCATCTATCTCTGAGTTGTGAAGAATATGGATTAAAGGTTATAACAACCAACAAGAATGCACTTGATGTAATCATGGATTTCTACAGGAGTCTTCCTGACTAGTGATTTAAATCAAGTTAAATCAAATCCACCCTGATGACTATATACTTCATTTACAGAGCACTGGATTCCAATAGTGTTCCCCCCCTTCTATGAGAAAGGTTTTACTGCCATCAGTCAGCTAACCATTTAACATCTCTTCCAAGGGAGAAAGCTAAAGGTTACACTTCCATTGTTTTATTCAGATGGTCTCACTGATCCTTAATCCCTGACTTTTTAATGGAAAAAGCCTCTATTCTTTCTAACAGAGATAAGATCTCTCGCTCTCTGGAGTTCACAGCTATAGCCAGAGGCAGGCAAGCAACTCCCTGCACAGAAGTTAGAGGCTGTGCACAATTGCAGAAGAAACACAGGTACAGATTGCCAAGCGGATGCCATATCCTACCCTTGCAGGGCCTTCCCACCTTCCCTGACATCCGCTGCTAGGGGAAGTACTTAAGCTTAAAAAGAAAGCAGCTAATGCCGCATCTAGGCACGTTTCCCATCAATGTGATTAGCAGGAATGAGAGTTCCCTTTGTGTGCTTTGTACGTGTGGGCAGGCAATGGAAGTTAGTGTAAAAGATACACGAGGTGTGTATGGGCACAAGGAACAGTAAGCTCCGAGCAGGGGCAGATTCAGCCTCGGGGTTTGCACGTTGTGAGGTGGCTGGGAGGGAGGGCGGAAGCGGTGGCTGTTCTGGGGGGGAGATGGAGCTGAGAGGGCGCAGGCCGTGCGCCAGAAGAGGTGACCGGGTTGGGGAGCAGTGTGGAGGAGGGGTGATGTTCCGGGGCGGCGGGGGGGGGGAGGAGAACAAAGGTGCGACTCATTGTTCAAGCTCCCCACTTTGCTCTTGGCGGCTCTGGACGGAGCAGAACTCGCGTTTCCGCGAAGAAACCCGACTCCTGGGCGCTGACTCACCTCCTGCTCCTGCACCAGCTCCGCGCACGCTCCAGCCTCCAACCGCAGGCAGAGACAATGGGCCCAGCCCGGCCCCTACAAAGAGCCGGAGCCATTCAGAGCGAGCGGAGGCGTCAAGCTCCCGACGCTGGCAGAGCGAAGCTGCCACGCCAGCAGCCCGCAGGGCGGGGGAAGGACCCGCCAGCGCTCGGCATCCTCCTCCCCAGACCCCAGCCGATCCATCCCCCACGTCAGTGCGCCTCCCAAGCGGCCCCTGCTCTGCGCCCCGGGACCGGACACCCTGCCCCAGCGCATGGTCCCTTCGCTGTGCGCCCGGCTCAACTCCCGCCCCTCGCTGCTGGCAGCCGCTTATGTAGCCGGATCACTGCAGCAATCCCCAGGCACGCGCCCCGTCCACTGGCGCCGCTCGCGCGGAGCCCCAGCACCTGGGGAGCCTCGCTCCTCTCTTACCGCCAACGCATCCCGCTAGGAAATCCAGCGCCATCCTGCTCTCCGCGGCCCCTTGCTGCAGGCCCGGTGCGTGCTGCTGCCGCTCCCCCCTCGCTACACTGGGGCACCACCGCTGCTGCTCCGGCGGCTTCCTCGGGTCCCTCGGGATTGCAGGGGCTGGATGCGGGGGTCGGCGGCTCGGGATCGGTCGAGATCAGGGACTCGCGAGGCCTCCCGCGGCTAGTGATGGCAGGAGCGCCCGGCACACGTCCCTGCCCGGCTCTCGCCCTTTCTATTTCTGACGCCGCTGCTGCGAAGCCGGGGGGAGACGGTGCCTTATGGGGAAGGGGAATCCTCCAATCAGCGGCAGCGGGGCGAGACAACACCCCTCCGGCTGAGCCCTCCGCCTGGCTGCCGATTGGCGACTCCTCGGGGGTGGCTGAAGCGCTTGGGGAGGAGGGTGGAAATCACGGAGACAAAGAACCCGCGAGGCTGGTGGGTGCTTTGTGTTCTCGCCTCTCTGGGCAGGGCCCCGGCGTTCCGCCCTGGGGCAGAGCCTGACGCTGCCGTGCAAGATGCCAGCCGGGAGCCGGCCCCGTCAGATGCAGGGCGGGCTGACAAAGGGCTTTCTCAGCCTGGTAGTTCTCGCAATAATGCAGCCACTGCTCCACCTTCACCCCGCCTGCTCCTGAGTCGGCTGAAGCAGCGGTTCTCAGGCCTTACGCACTGTGCTGATGACCGCTCCGAATTGGGAACAGATTCAGACGGAGGGGGGTATTGGTTCACGCTTTTAAAAAATCTCTTGTATCGGTTTAGGAACTGATACAGCTAAAGCACTACGGCCCCCTAGCGGGGATGCTGTTACCCCAGTATCGCATGCTACATGTCTGCACTAGACTAGAGCTGTACCGATTTAACTGGATTTGTATACGATAACACCCCCAGCCAAAAAATGCTGTAGACCAGGCCTAATGCAGAATAAATGGTTCCAGAGAATCAATGATAGGTTATTATAAGGACTGAGACCATACAGGATGTGATGTGGGTGTCTTATAAAACACTATGCAGCTGTCTATGGTATAGATCAGTATTAGCAGTATGCTGCTGTGAATTGCCTCTGTGGTGCTCCTTTCACTTTTATACAGTTTTTCCTATTCGGATTCCTAGGGTTCCAGTCAATATAGATTTTCTGGGTAGAGAGGGAGGATTTCTCTCCAGTTCTGCACAGTGATGTTCGCACAAGACTGAATCCTGGTAAGCTGGCATAGCTTTTTAAAAATCTGCTAACAGTATTCAGTTTCCCTCTTCATCAAAATGTGGACTCTTATGTTGCAAGTGGGGCCAGAGAAGAGCCTCGATGAAGTCAGTGGGGGTCTATTCATGTGATACGTGCACCATGGGAGGCAAGTTTATAGAAATTTCGGTGGTGCCCAGAACCCGCCCCCCCAACTCTGCCCCCTCAGACTCCGCCTCCACCTGCCTCAGGCTCTGGGCAGGATTTCGGGGGGGGGGTCTGGGGTGCAGGTCCTGGGCTGGGAATTAGGGTGCAGGAGGGGTGCAGGCTTTGGGAAGGAGTTTGGGTGCTGGGTGCAGGCTCCGGGCTGGGGCACGGAGTGGGTGTGCAGGAGGGGGTGAGGGGTGCAGGCTCTGGGCTGGTGATGGGGGTGTAGGAAGGGGTGAGGGGTGCAGGCTCTGGGAGGGAGTTTGGGTGCTGGGTGCAGGCTCTGGGCTAGGGCAGGGGGTGGGTGTGCAGGAGGGGGTGAGGGGTGCAGGCTTTGAGACGGAGTTTGGGTGCAGGCTCGGCTGTGGGGTGTAGGAAGGGGGAGGTGGTGCACGCTGGGGCAGAGGATCAGGCTGCAGGGGAATGAAGGTTGGGGCTGAGGATGAGGGGTTCATGATGCGGGGGGCTCAGAACTGGGGCAGAGGCTCAGGGTGCAGGGGGATGAGGGCTCTAGCTGGGGCAGAGGATTAGGGTGCAGAGGGATGAGGGCTCTGGCTGGGGATGAGGATTAGGGTGCAGGGGGATGAGGGCTCTGGCTGGGGATGAGGATCAGGGCACAGGGGGATGAGGGCTCTGGCTGGGGATGAGGATCAGGGTGCAGGGGGATGAGGGCTCTGGCTGGGGATGAGGATCAGGGTGCAGGGGGATGAGGGCTCTGGCTGGGGATGAGGATTAGGGTGCAGGGGGATGAGGGCTCTGGCTGGGGATGAGGATTAGGGTGCAGGGGGATGAGGGCTCTGGCTGGGGCAGAGGATCAGGGTGCAGGGGGATGAGGGTTCTGGCTGGGGGTGAGGATTAGGGTGCAGGGGGATGAGGGTTGGGGCTGAGGATAAGGGTTTGGGGCGTTGAAGAGGCTCAGGGCTAGGGCAGAAGAGCAGGGTAAGGGCAGCCTGCATTGCCATTAACAGATGGCAGGCGCTAGGACCCTGGGGCAGCAGACAGCAGTTCTGCCGGGAGCCAATCTGCGAGCAGGCAGGGACACGGCGGAGGGGGGACACAGCGGGAGGGGTGGAAGGCGGAGGCCGGGACCCGCTCCAGGCAGGGACGCGGTGGTGTGGTGTGGTGGGGGGAGACCCGCGGGGGCTGGGGCCAGGACCCGCTCCAGGCAGGGACGCAGCGGGGCGGTGGGGGGAGACCCGCGGGGGCCGGGACCGGGGCCTGATCCAGGCAGGGCCGGGGGAGAGACCCAGCTCCAAATATTGCTGGAGCAGGACACCCGGCCCTGAATATTCCTGGAGCCCGGGCCACCTCGAGCCATATAACTCGCCGCCTATGCGTGCAGCTTCAGACAAAAATGTGATTTTTTTTTTAAATTGATGCCTGTCTATCTTAAAAAAAGTTTCCTGCCTATATTGGTCATCCCAGTCTTCCCTTCCCTTGTTTTTATAGCTATTTAACAAGGCAATTACAGGTAAGGGCACTATTGATACCTGGTTCAATTCCATCCTCTGCCTTAGAGTTCCTGTGTGGCCCTTGTCAAGTCACTTAGGCAGTTCTGGAAATTTTACATAAAAGTGACTTAGGTTAAAATGTGCTCTATGGAGGTGTGATTTCTAAAGCACACTAATATGTTGCACATCTGCTGGTCCTTGTAGATTCTGCTGGTGCACACTAAAAGTTCCTTAGTGTGTTTCTTTAATGTAGTACTGTTTTAAACAGCACTATGTTAAAGTGCACCAGAGAGGTCTATGCCAACCAATCATAGTATGTTTTAGAAATCACACCCATTCAGAGCTCATTACTACACTGTGTAGACAAGCCCTTAATCATGTTTGAAAATTAGATTTAGGTTCTGAAAATGTTCCCCTTTTTCTATGCCCTGTCTGTTTCCCTATCTTACTGGGGTTTTATGTGGATAAACAGGTTAACAAGTGTACAGATACCATGGTAAGTGGGGCATTTAAGTACTAAGACAGATAGAAGATGGTGCTATAGTATACACTACAGCTACCTGGTAGTGATCACTGAGAAGGGAAGTGTTTTCTATACTATTGTTGTCTACAGGAATTAGCAACGTACAAGAGTGTAAATATCCTCAATTCCTAGTAAAACTGTAGGAATTTCTCATTTTCAACTGGACCAGTAGACTGCTGTTGATAACAAACATGCAGCTGTTTACATGTAATATTTGTTATATATAATTTTTCTTTCATTTAACAGAAGAACCATTTGGCCATGAAACCGGTTCTATTGATGTATTCCCTGTGCTCTGAAGCTCTAGAATGGGTTGGCAACCTTTCAGAAGTCGTGTGCCGAGTCTTCATTTATTCACTCGAATTTAAGGTTTCGCGTGCCAGTAATACATTTTAATGTTTTTAGAAGGTCTCTCTCTGTAATATATAACTAAACTATTGTTGTACGTAAAGTAAAAAAGGTTTTTAAAATATTTAAGAAGCTTCATTTAAAATTAAATTCAAATGCAGATCTTATCAGTTTAGTGTGATCCTTGCCTTTGCTTTTCTTTGCTGAGTTTTCCAATGTCTGGCACGTATTTGGATACTTTAAGCTGCGAACAGGCTTCTGAGTGATCAGTTGTTAACTGGCTCCAAGAGGGACAGAGGACAGATTTCCTGTCTGACAATACCTGTTCACACAGGTTTGTGGATCCAAATGCCGAAAGCATTGCAAACGCACTTTTCTTCAGACAGTTACATTTCACTGGCAGGGATGTCCAGCAGGTCAGAATAGAGGCCCCATGATCTCTCTCAGTAGCTTCAAGTGCACTCCGCAGATCTCCAAACTTTGATGTCCACAATTCTGAGCTTTTTAACTGAATGAAATGCATTTCAAAATCTTCAACACCTATCCGCTGAAATACAGACAAATCCAAGTTGCTTTCATTGAACTTTTCAGGTTTAATTAGAAAAGAAAGCATTGGGCCAAATCGCTGGAAATCTTGAAATCTGTCAGAAAATTCTGATTCCAGTTCTTGCATGTACATTCCAATCTCATCGACGCTGACAGTGCAACGTGTCGATAGCTCTCTTATGTGTTGGAAGTAGCGGAAAGTCGAAGTTCGAATTTCCCTCAAAAAAACTGCTAGTTTTACAACAAATGCCTTCCAGGCGTCATAAAGATCCAGAACCGTTTGCCCTGCACCCTGGAGACAGAGGTTGAGTACATTTAGGTGAGCAGTGATGTCAGTTAGAAACATGAGCTTATACAGCTATTTTTCATCATCCAGTTTGGGGTAGTTTTGTCCTTTTTCTGACAAAAAGGCCTTGATTGCATCAAAACAGTTTACAAAGGGCACCAAAACCTTGCCATGACTTTGCCACCAAATGTTGCTGTGAAGTGGAATGTCATTATAAGCACTGTCCATCTCTTCTAGCAGTGTTTGAAACTGTCTGTGAGTCAAAGCAGATTGAGCAACAAGGACATTCACAATTTGCACCACTGTATTCAACTCATTATTAAGTTCCGAATTAGAAATTTTAGCACACAGGTTTTCTTGCTGGATGATACAGTGAAATTTGACTGTCAGGTGGCCAATTTGATCTTCAAGTAACTTTACAAATCCCTTCTGTTTTCTGACCATGGCAGGAGCACCATCTGTTGTCACACAAAATATTTTTCTGATGTCAACTCTTCGTTCTTCAAAATAGTTTACAAAAGTTTCCGCTATATCTTCTGCCTTTGTTGTGCCACACAGGGGTTTTAGGCAACAAAGTTCCTCTTGGATTTCATCAGAAGCACAATATCTTGCAACAACTGCCAAACGTGGAACGTCATTTATATCCACGCTCTCATCAGTTGCAACGCCAAATACTGCTGTGTCTTTTAATGCGGTTGTCTGCTTTTCCTTAAACCTCCGAACTGCTGAGAAAAACTTCTTTTATATATTCCCCATCTGTAAACGGCTTTCCGTTTTTTGCAATGCACTGTGCAATCTTGTAACTTCCTTCTGTGTCTTGATTTTTACTTACACTTAAGCATTTAAAAACACTGCTTTGCTTCTCATGTCCTGCTACTGCCTTTTTGATCGATTCAGTCTTGTCTGCTTCGTCAAGAAAGGTTTTCTCGTACTTTGTTTGGAAATGTCATCGAACACTTGATGTGCGACAAACAACACTTTCTCAACAGAAAGCACAAACAGCACAGTCCTTTTGAATAAATCCAAATGTGTCTGTCCAAGAAGGCTGAAATGAATGGACATCTAACTTTGCTTTCTTAGCAGCTAACATTTTGTCAAATGTATCCTCAACTTACAGTGGGGGAAAAAATCGTGACAGACGGCACTCACGTCAAACGCAATGTGCTGTTCATGTGACGTGATAGTAATGTAAGCAGCAAATCAGGACTTAAAAGTATCCCAGTACAGGGGCGCTGGAAGCATTTTTAAGGTGGAGGTGCTGAGCTGCGCCCCTTCTTGCCCCGTCTGCACTCTTCACTGCCCCACATGGGGGCCAGTGGGCCAGAGCTGGGGGCAGCTGCAGAGTCATGGGTCGAGGCCAGGAACAGAGCCCCGGGCCAGCGGCTGGGACTCCAGGATGACAACAGAGCCCCTGGGACTGGTGGCTGGGACCCGGGCCGGCAGTGGGCTGAGCGGGGCTGACGGATGGGACCCCGGGTGGCAGGGGACCGGGGATAGGACCGCAGGCTGGCAGCAGAGCCCCCAGGACCAGTGTCTGGGACCTGGGTAGTGTGAGTGCCACTCAAAATCATCTCACATGCCGCCTTTGGCACACATTCCATAGGCTGCTGACCCTTGCTCTAGAAGGTAAGGTGCTCTCCATTCCCATTTGTTGGTGGACAGAGGGAAGAATGGCCACATCGTTGTTTCATCTGTATAAAGCTATAATTCCAGGTGGACAGAAACTCCAAACTCTCTGCCATCTGTTGATGAATGGGAGGGAAAGTATGGCTACAGAAAGCTTCCTTTGAATAAGAATTCTTCCAGAGACACATAAAGATACACAGCTCAGAACTGGTTGGGTAGTGGAATTGAACTGAAATAAGGGGAAAAGGCTCCTATCTTGTGTAATAGAAGGAAGGGAACCTGGAGCACCGCATCTGGTGCAAGGCCTGATGCCTGAACCAAAGTCAGCAAGACCCAGGCTATGAACCAAAATCAGACCCTGTTATAAAGCAGATACTTGCTTACAAGTTTACTGTCCAGTACGTGAACTTGGCAAAAACACAGCTAGCATTGCAAAAACACAGGCCCTCCTGAGAAGTACTAGGTACTGGATATTAATATAAACAGATTCCAGAAGGCTAGCATAGGGGTGACACTGTATCTCAAAATAGCATCCTGGAACCCCCACATTCACCACTCTGATATGATTATGGTATATTTTGTATAAAATATGCCTTGTGAGGTATAATTTGAGAAGTCATGAGTAAGGCTGCAATGTAGTCACGGGAGTCACAGCAGTCATGGATTCTGTGACTTTACTGGACCTCTGTGACTTCTAGGGTTTCAGGAGGCGGAGGCGGGACTGTGCGCGGCTTCCCTGCAACTGGAGCTGGAACCAGGAGAATTCTGCAGCTCCTATCCGGCGACTTCCGCCAGGGCCATGTACCCCAGCCGTGTGGTGTCCTGGGCTAGGGGGATGCAGGGCTGCAGCAGGGACCGTGCACAGTCCTGGGGTTGGCGGGGCAGCAGCTGGGGCCACCTTACACCAGGGGCTACAGCTGGACAGTGCAACCCAGCCCTGCGGCACAGCTGCCACCCCTACCACAGCAGGAAGCAGTAGAAGCCTGTCTGGATAATCACTGGGACTTTCCCCGGTGCTGCCTTTACAAGCACCTTCCCCTCCCCACTGCTTCCCTCCCAACAGCGGGCAAAACTGCTGGCCCAGGGGGTCCCGGGCTTGAGGGTGAGGGGGCTGCAGTGGGGATCAAGCACTCCCCTCACGGCTTCCCAGGGCCCTGTGACCGCCTCCCCGGCCCCACAGCCGAAGCAGCAAACCCCAACTATGTGCTCCCCTGTCCTGCAGCTGCAGTCAGATCTGGAGCAGGGCTGTGCACTCCAGGGGGACCTCTGCTGCTAGAGCCAGGGCTTGCCCCCCCGCCATGGTCCGAGGCTCAGCCTGCTAGTCCCTCCCCATAGGACTCCATTCTTCCCCCTTACCTAGCCCTGCCTACCCCCACCCCATTACTTTCAGTAAAGTGTCGGACAGGTCACGGGCTCCGTGAATTTTTGTTTATATCCTGTGACCTGTCAGTGACTGTTGCTAAAAATAACCATGACAAAATCTTAGCCTTAGTCATGATCGGTTGAACATTACTAACCGGTTGAATTATGCATGTTACCATTGTTCCTGAAATACTTTGAGTCTGGGAGACGCCCATAGCTGGCCTTTCAATGACAACAAAGCCAACACCCTCAAGACAGATTTACAACAGAACTAGCTGGCCATCTATTGATGGCCCATTAAGGAGAATCCATTCTCCCAGTGGGACCTTCCAGACCCACGTAGACAATGGGGATTGCTTAACCCAGTGACTCAGCAGGGGACATAGAACATGTGATCCCTGACTTGTTTGAAACAATATCTTTCCATGCACATGGATTGGGATGTATAAACTGGAGTCTGTGACATCAGGCCGTGGCCTCTCTCCTCCGCCACCTACTCTGAAGGCAACAAGAATGTTTAGAAGAAAAGACTTTGAACTGAGGAGATTCCAGGCTGAGCAAAGAATTCAGACCTTGCCACCTGCAACATCCAGTGGGGTGAGAAAAGATGTTTTATTCAAATCTTGCTTAGTCTGATAAAGTTTAGAAGTTAGACTGTGATTTTATTTGTATTTCTTGTGCAACCAACTTTGACCTCTATGCCTAACAATTATAATCACTTAAAATCTATCTTTCTGTAGTTAATAAACGTATTTTAATGTTTTATCCTTACCAGTGAGTTTGTCTAAAGTGCTTGGGGAATCTGCTCAGATTATAAAGGCCGGGCATGTCCACTATCCTTTGAAGAAGTGGCAAACTAACTAATGAGCTTGCATTGTTCAAAAGAAGGTCTTGAGCAGTGCAAGATGATACATTTCTGGGGTGCAAGGCTTGGAGCTGGGGGTGTTTGCTGGTGACTCTTATGTTTAGTTCCTAAGTGTCTTACAGAGTATTCATGCCAATTAGCTGGATGTGTCTCTGCATGCTATTGGCTGAGAGATCACAGCACCGGAGGGGTTTGCTACTTGTAACTAGCATGACATTGTAAGGGAGAGCCCAGAGAGGAGAGTTAAGGGAGCACAGTGGTCCCACAGTTCCAGGTTGTTCCCCAGGGGTATGTCACAACAGGTAAACTGCAACATAACGTTATGACATAAACGCAACTCTGGGAGATGGTACAAGAGCGCTCCGACCCCGAGGAAGACAAGGATGGGAGGACAGGATGGTGGATAGAGACGTTTTTGTTGGATCCATCAGATACACCGCTAACTTGATATAACGCCACCCAATATAACACGAATTTGGATATAAAGCGGGAAATCAGTGCTCCAGGGGGCGGGGCTGCACACTCCGGTGGATCAAAGCAAGTTCAATATAACACAGTTTCACCTATAACACGGTAAGATTTTTTGGCTCCCAAGGACAGCATTATATCAAAGTAGAGATGTACAAGATGTAGGGTTGGTAGTTAACCACATCAGAAATATAATACATAACTTGTTTGTATAAAAATATATATAAAAAAAAATCAGAGGAGGGGTACCTTTCTTAGGGTGACCAGACAGCAAATGTGAAAAATAGGGACGAGGGTGGGAGATAATAGGAGTCTATATAAGAAAAAGACCCCAAAATCAAGACTGTCCCTATAAAATCAGGACATCTGGTTACCCTAACCTTTTTCCAGCTGAGGGGGCAGCAAAAAGCCTTGATGCTGACTGAGCTGGTACCATTGTGACAAGCATACATGTGTTAGCGTATCTGTAGACAAGGATCCAGCAAGCTAGTACCACAATTCATCGACAATAAACCTAGCCAAGCGCCTTCACCACTGATCTGAGTCTGGTCTTTCTAGGTAGTGCTGTCATTATCTGCTAGGCATAGCTGCACAGAGCTGGGACAGCACGCAGAAAGAAAACACATGCATGCCAGCTGATGACACCTTGTAGCAAGAAATGCGTCTTTGGTAGCAAAAACTCTGTAGAAAGATTTGTATGCATGTTGCCCCCAAGATTCTGTGCCATTAGGTGAATTCTTCAATGGGAGATGAGGCAGGAATTGTTCTTGGACACAGACTGAGCGATGGCTCCTCAACAGGGTGCAGGGCTGAATCCACGGAGGACAGCAACAGAGCTGAGTGAACTCCAGTGAGGGCCCCTCCTATCCAGCCTCTAAATAAAGCTGAATTCACCATAGCTAGTTTAGCTGGTGGAGCCTCAGGATAGGAACAGGCAGCACTTCCCAAAGGACTGGAGACAGGCTTGTTTGAATGCACCTGAGAACTCTGGGACTATGCTACTCACTGACATGGGTGGCAAGTTTGTAGAAATTTTGGTGGTGCCCAGAACCGCCCCCCCAACTCCGCCCCCACCAGCCTAAGGCTCTGGGAGGGGGCTTGGGAGAGGAGATGTCTGGGATGCAGATCCTGGGCTTGGATTAGAGTGCAGGAGGGGTGCAGGGTGCAGACTTTGGGATGGAGTTTGGGTGCTGGGTGCAGGCTCCGGGCTGGGACAGGAGGTGGGTGTGCAGGAGGAGGTGAGGGGTGCAGGCTTTGGGACGGAGTTTGGGTGCAGGCTCTGGGCTGGGGTGGGGGCATAGGAAGGGGTGAGAGGTGCAGGCTCTGGGAGGGAGTTTGGGGGTGGAAAGGGGTGTGTGGGAAGGGGGAGGGGGTGCACCCTCTGGGAGGGAGTTGGGATAGGAGGGAGTGCAGGGGTGAGGCTGTGGGGCTGAGGATGAGGGATTCATGATGCAGGAGGGGGCTCAGGGCTAGGGCAGCGGGTTGGGGTGTGGGGTGAGGGCTGAGGAGCTGAGGGGGTTCATGCTGTTGGAGGGCTCAGGGCTGGGGCAGAGGATCAGAGTACAGAGGGATGAGGGTTGGGGCTGAGGATGAGGGGTTCATGCTGTGGGAGGGCTCAGGGCTGGGGCAGAGGATCAGAGTACAGAGGGATGAGGGTTGGGGCTGAGGATGAGGGGTTCATGCTGTGGGAGGGCTCAGGGCTGGGGCAGAGGATCAGAGTACAGAGGGATGAGGGTTGGGGCTGAGGATGAGGGGTTCATGCTGTGGGAGGGCTCAGGGCTGGGGCAGAGGATCAGAGTACAGAGGGATGAGGGGTTCATGCTGTGGGAGGGCTCAGGGCTGGGGCAGAGGATCAGAGTACAGAGGGATGAGGGTTGGGGCTGAGGATGAGGGGTTCATGATGCAGGAGCGCTCAGGGCTGGGGCTGAGGATTAGGGTGTGGGGGGATGAGAGCTCTGGCTGGGGCTGAGGATTAGGGTGCGAGGGGACGAGGGCTCTGGCTGGGGATGAGAGTTTGGGGCGTTGGAGAGGCTCAGGGCTAGGGCAGGGTAAGGGCAGCCTGCCTTACCATTAGTGAAGGACAGGCACTAGGACCCTGGGGCAGCAGACAGCAGTTCTGCTGGGAATCGCTCTACTCCGACAGCAGGAGCAGGCAGGGGAGAGGTGCGCGCTGCTTTTTGTCAGGCAGGGACGCGGCGGGGGTGGGACATGCAGGGGGAGGGGTGGCAGGCAGGGGCTGGGAACTGCTCCAGGCAGGGACGCGGCAGAGGAGGCCCGCAGGGGCCGGGGCCCAATCGAGGCAGGGCCAGGGGAGAGACCCAGCTCCAAATATTGCTGGAGCAGGGCACCCAGCCCTGAATATTCCTGGAGCCCAAGCACCTGCCTCCTATGCTCACTGACATCAAACTGTGAGTAGGGTTTAGCAGCTGAGGAAGAGGGAAGTGATGTGATAAAGGGACATGTGCCTAGTATAGGATGTTCTCTGGCAGGTGCTGTTCTCAGTAATGGGCTACTGCCCAAGTTATTGTGTGGCAATGTTTTTGTTTTCTTCATATAGATAGTGCTGCTGTGTTTTCCCAGACTCATCCTGTTTCTTTTTCTCCCAGAAGTTTTCCTTGTTTCATACACACACAGTGCTTGTGGGAGGGGAAGTATTGCCTGGTAAGGTAACCAGGGAAAGTATTTAGGGAGCTCAGAAATTCTGGGTTTGGACATAAGACAGTGATGTTTGTTTTAAGGTGGACCCTGGTATTTGGACTTTGCCCTGAGTCTCTAGTGGGGGTGGGGTATAAAACAGCGTGGAAAAAAGGTGATTGGTAGAAAGAGTGACATTGTAGTGAAACCGGTTTAGTCTGTGGCCTTACTGTGTAAAACAAGCAGCGCCATATATGGGTATAGTCTGTCATGCTGCAACAAAACCTAATCTTATCCTGTGTTAAGTATTGGTTCAAACTGTTCTATTTGACTATGGCTGAGAAAAGCTGATTCATCTCTGAATTATGGCTAGGGAAAGCTTTTCTTCACACCACCAATGCAGATGCAGTTATATGATTTAAAAGGGATGATGCTGGTATATCTTATTCCCCTTCCCATACACCTCCTCTATTTGGTGAAGCGTAAGGGTGCACTGCAGTGCAATTCAAAAGGGATGTGCTAATTCTTGTATCTCTGGTTCTTTATAGTTATCTCAGATGAAGGAATAACAGTTGTTGAACATGTTTCAGAGTGGTAGCCATGTTAGTCTGCATCGGCAAAAACAAGGAGGAGTCCTTGTGGCACCTTAGAGACTAACACATGGATTTGAGCATAAGCTTTTGTGGGTTAGAACCCACTTCATCAGATGCATGGAGTGGAAAATACAGGAGCAGATATAAATACATGAAAAGATGGGAGTTTTCTTACCAAGTGAGAGGTCAGTCTAACGAGATAATTCAATTAACAGAAGGATACCAAGGGAGGAAAAATAACTTTTGAAGTGGTAATGAGAGTGGCCCATTTCAACAGTTGACAAGAAGGCGTGAGTAACAGTAGGGGGAAATTAGTATTGGGGAAATTAGGTTTAGGTTTCGTAATGACCCAACCACTCCCAGTCTTTATTCAGGCATAATCTGAGCATGTTCATCTCCATTCTGCTAAAGAATTTCCAAACATAATCTATAATAAACTGGGACCAGCATGTAGATAGGAAGTAATAGCTTTCTCTAGCTTGGAATGAGGACACACCAGGTAAGAATTGAAGTGGAAGTAGCTGATGCCAGTCTGGGAAATTTCTGTGGTTCCCAGGCCATCCTGTAGGTAGAGCAGTAACAGTACTACCACCTGATGGGAGGGAGGGGCAGAAAGTCTCCTTGCTTAAAGATCTTGTTCCCTCATCAGTTATGTCTTCCCTCTAGGGAAGAGGGGAAGAAAGAGCTTCCTTATTGCTAACTAAGCCCACGTCCAGATTACCCCGCCATATCGGCGTGTTAAAATCGATTGCTCAGGGATCGATATATCGCGTCTAGACTAGACGTGATATATCGATCCCCGAGCGCGCTTACATCGATTCCGGAACTCCATCAACCCGAACGGAGTTCCGGAATCGACACGGAGAGCCGCGGACATCGATCCCGCGCCGTCTGGACGGGTGAGTAATTTGATCTTAGATATTCGACTTCAGCTACGTTATTCACGTAGCTGAAGTTGCGTATCTAAGATCAATTTTCCTCCCCTAGTCTGGACGAGGCCTAAGGAGGAGGGAAGTAGAAGAGGAGATGCTGCTTCCCTGCTGCCCCAGGGGCAACAAATCGACCTTCAGTTCCCACTCCTCTCCTGGCACTCCATAGTGGGGTTGGAAAGAGTGACTTGGGAGAATGTGAGCCCGGATGGAAATGTGTAGGGAAGGGTGGAAAGTGGCAAATAGAGGGTAAATGAAGAGAGTGGAGGAGAACAGAAAGGAGTTAATGTTAGGGGGAAAGCTGAAAAACTAAGGGAAGAAGAAAGGAAAAGGAAAAAATACAGTGAATATGGAAAACAAAACAAAACAAAACAGAAAAGTGAAGGGGCACTGTCAGTGTATAGAAATTATGGTTCAAAAATAGTGTAACAAAATATACATAATTGCATCAGATGTTCCAAAATCCCTCTTTTTATTTGTTGATGTGACATCAATACAGATTCTTCATTCTGGTCAAGTCCAAATTATTAACATATAGGAATGAAGGTGTCCCCTTCCCCATCCCCAAGATTTAGTCAGGGGTATATAGTACAAGTCATGGACAGGTCATTTGCCATGAATTTTTGTTTACTGCCCGTGACCTGTCCATGACTTTTACTAAAAATACCTATGACTAAATCGTAGCCTTAGTCATCATTAATTAAGCAACACACCATGAAAAGAGGAAGTGGGATTACCATCCAGCAATGTTTAGCATTTAAGAGTTACGTACATAAAAGGTGTAAGTGTCTTTGTTTCATGTGTCAGGTTTCATCAAGACAGCATCATGTCGGGGGTTTGTCTTGGCTTCCAATTTTCTCTTAAAACCAGAAAAAATCATAGGGCTAAATTCTGCTCCCATTCATGTCAATGGGAAAAATTTCCTGTAACTTTAAAAGCACAGGCTCAAACCCTTATTGAACACCTGTGTGTACGTGTGCACACACATATTCAATGTGCACACACACACATTCAATAAGGGTTTGAGCCTGTGCTTTTTAAGTTACTGGGAATTTTTCCCATTGACATGAATGGGAGCAGAATATATATATACACACACACACACACACACAGAGCAGAATAGATAGATAGATAGATAGATAGATACACACACACACACAGAGAGCAGAATGCCATTCAGCTGATCTAATTGGGACCGAGGCCAGATCAGGTAATAAAAAATTTGAATAATCCGGAGAATGGGAAAGTGCAAAGCTGCAGCGCCACCTATCAGCCTCAGGAGAGATCACCAGCTTCTGGACCTGTGCGCTCATTGTTTGGTTACTATGGAGAACTGGATTATGGAGAGTCAGATAAACGGTGTTCTACTATACAGTTATGAATCTTGTAGCATCAGAAGCAGATCCTAGGCCCTACTATCTGCACAGTGTGACACCAATCTATCAGTTCTATCCTATATGCTTTTAAGAGAAATGGTGCTGGGGAGGATGAAAGATCATTTTGTGAGAAAGGGAGAGGATTGTGGGGGAAGAGAAAACATCCCAAAGTTAATCTAGGGGAGAAGGCATAGCCAAACCCCCTCCTTCTAACCCCCTTCTTCAGGGCACTCCCAAGCACAAAACTGACTGATAACCCTTTAAAACTTCCAAGCCCCCTACGTTCCCCCACTCATGCTGTGTGGTGAAAAGGGAAGAGGAGGATGGCACAGTGGGGTGGGTTGCTCCTCCCCCTTGCACAGCCATTTGTCTTGCGTCCATTAAAGATCTATGCTACCAATCAGCTGTGCAGGAAAAACATGTTTGTGCGTGGGAGAGGGAAAGGTTGGGAGGAAGCTGTGCTCAGCAATATGCTGCTCTTGCCACCTTGTGCACGAGAGGAGTAGCAAAATGAATGGGAAGCTAATGCTACCTCAGAGAATATCAGAGAGCACAGCCATGGGCTTGCATCCAGTTGCAGCATAGATACTGACCCTGATATTTTGCTATGGCTAAGGGAAAGGAGACTATCAAGGGATAGTCCCTCCACATGACTGGCCAACGATCTGTACATTTGGGGATCCATTTCTCTGGCTGCTGCCTCTTTATTTTATGGCCAGGCCCGTGTGACTGGTTCATGCCTCTGCCAGTCCATTGGTCTAAAGGTAGAATACAGGCTCTTATACAGAGGAAGAGTTTTAAAATTAAGTTGTTCCCCTCTCACTTCTGTGTGGGCCCAATTAGTCATTCCATTTTGGCAGGAGGATATTACTTTAACATAGATCCCCTTGTGTTGGAGTCCATTCCACTTGTTCCCCACTCTCTGTAAAATAAAACCTTCCTAAATTCTTTTGTAGATAGCCCCTCTTAAGGTAAGCTCAGCATAATGCCAGTGCTTAGAAATGTTTCCTTCTCCTGAAAGCATTTGTGAAGGGCTGCCTCTAAGTGCCTTTGCCACAATCTTTCCCATATGATAGTGAACAGACTCTTGGAGAACAATGATTTATAATTTCAGAGATGGGTTTCCTTCCAAGTTTTCAGATGCTATGCTTGTTCCGGAGCCACAGGATCGGTGCTAAGCCTTCACTTCTGGAACACTCTCTTGGAGGAACCCTTCTGTATGCCAGGGTCTTATTCTTTCTTCAGGGTAGGCCATGTAGCCTTAATGCCTCCTTAGACTGAATCTTTGGGGCTTCATCACCTGCTTCACACCATGAACCCTGCTTAGCAAGTCCAACTAAGAGAGACTCCTGGTAAAGACTTGTACACTCTTCAGAGACCAACACACCTCACCAAGTATTTGCAGTGACACTCAAGCAGTGTTTTCAAAACAGTAGGGTTTATTGATCAACTGGAGCATAGCATAGTCCTTAGATTAGCATAAAGAAATAAAGATTAAAACATAGTCCATTTGAGTCAGCCCAGAGCAGTTCCCCAGCCAAGCTGTGGTGAACTCCATTTTCAGGCTCTGTGGGTCTCTCTCTGACTTCCTCCCTAGTCAGTTCCCAGGTGAGAGAGAGAGCTCAAACTTCTTCCACAGCCCATGTTTATCCCCCCCACCTCACCTCACACCACCCAGTCCCTGCTGAGAGGTGGGTACATCCTTCTCCCTTCCATACTAGGTGTCATTGTCTTGGTGACTGATTTTTCCACTGTCTTCTTGGATTTTCCATATGGGTGGGCCTTGACCAGCTTCTTAATGACTCTATTCATTCCACCCAGACAGCGTAGTGACACACACTCTAGGTCTCTTAGCCTGCTCTGAGTGCAAACTTAATCCTTCTCTCCCCCTCTCGCCTCTCCCAGGTAGCATTGCAAAGCATAGGGGGAAACTGAGCCACACATGAGTTTCATAAAAAATTACAAAAAATTCCCACTTCGTCACAAAGCTTCAAGGGGATCTCAAGCTGATGGTTGTTAAAGTGCGAAGACAATCAGGACAGTCATCAGAATTATCTGATTTCAGGCATGAGCTCAGGAGATTTTTCCACAGGCAGAGCAGGTGCACAGAATCATTTGAGTATGATGCAGGAGGTGACAGTTATTGGAGTGACTAGAAGGGGAAAGCAATGGGGTTAAGTATCAGAGGGGTAGCCGTGTTAGTTTGGATCTGTAAAAAGCAGCAAAGAGTCCTGTGGCACCTTATAGACTAACAGATGTATTGGAGCATGAGCTTTCGTGGGTGAATAACCACTTCGTCAGATGCAATGGAGTTAAAGCATTACAAGAGCATCTTTGCTACCTGCTAATGGAGCTGCTTCTTCTTTAGCTCAGCTGGTAGAGAAAGCCTGTGTTTGGAGCTGAACATCCTGGATTCTATCTGGGTTGCTCACCTGGGGGTGAGGGCACTATATTTACATCCTGAAAGGCAGATACAGTGTGTATCCTAACCAGATGGAGAAACTGAGCCACAGGGTGAAGGTCTTGGCCAGAGGGAGTCAGTGTCAAAGCAGGATGTGGGAATTCTTGCCTCCCAAATCCTGTGCTCAGATCACTAGCCCAGACGTATGTTTCCCACGGAGTGGTAGAATGTGTACTAGAAATGCTGGAAAACTGCCACATTATTGTACTATCAGATAATGGTCCTGACAGTCCTTCTCTGCAGGGCAGCCATCACTCCCTGTCAGTAACATAAAATTAAGACTCCTTAGAAAGAGTTAATTGAGGTGCTCCACAATCCATTTCCCTTCTGTTTTTAAAATCTCAGTACAAGAGTTGCTGAGATTAAAAATAGTAGTAGGATATGAAGGAATAGTTTGAAATAAACCATGCAAATAACATCAGCAAGGCATTTTCATATTTTTTAAAATACCTTTTCTTGCTGTTTATAATACTCTGTACTCCCATACCACGTTCCATCTGAAGATCTGAAAGTGTTTCACAAACATTATTAGCTGCTGCGAGAATGAATCTGTCACCCCCATTTTAACAGATGGGCAACTGAGACATAGAGAGGTTAAGTGACTTGCTCTAAATCACCCAAGAAGTCTGTGCTGGAGCTAGGAACGGATCCCCTCATCTCTTGAAACTTTCTGTCACCATCCTTCCTCCCCTGGAAGTGTGAAATCAATGGCATAACATCAGGGTAAAACTGATGTTAATAGAGCAGAGAGTCATCTTTTTCTTTCTTTGTCCTGGCATACAGGTTCATAGGTTTGTTATTGTAGGACTGGATTGTCAATATCTGGGCTCCTACCTTATTATATTTGTTGGGTTTTATTACTTAATTAAAGGAGAAATTAAGCCTTTTGTTTTGAAAAACGATTGCATGGACTTAGTAAAGAGATTCCACCCCTAGCCCATCCATCCACAGGCCAAGTTTCAGGCCTTGTCCAGGCCCGCTGACAGCAGTTCTGTGCCCCAGGGCAGATCAGTCAATGGCATAGGTGCCAACTTACCTTCTGCCCCTTGGGTGCTTGACCCGCCCCTGCCCCCGCACTGCCTCTTCCCACCCCACCCTGACCCCCCAGCCTGCAATTTAAAAGGGCATCAGGCTCCTGGCCACTTCCAGCGCTGCCTTTACCATGGCAGCAGCCTGGAGCCCCTTTTAAATCATCCGGGCCCTGGGCAATTGCCCCTTTTGCCCCCTTTTAAATCATCCGGGCCCCTTGCCAACTTTATAGCATTGCCGTAACTCTCTCCTGTTCTGCAACTTGGAAACAGCATGGGCATGTTGTTTGATATGTCTCTTTAATCAAGGGTCTTCCAAAATAAAGTAGACAGAAATTAAACTGGTCTGTGTATGTGTCTGATTTTATCAAACACAAAGGCCATAGAAAACAGGACATGGGAAAATTTTCCCAGTGAAGCTGGCCATGAACACTCAGCAGATAAAGCAGAGAGAGATCAGAGACTAAAACATGCATGATGTTCTTTCTCTTTGCAGGGGGAATGGTGCTGGTATAGTGTCCTGAGAGTGGGGTTCTTCACTCCTGGAAGAGCCTGGTGCAGTCAAGTGCCTCTGACACATCTACATAATTCTGCCCAACCGTCAGCTGCTCTAGGCCATGTCTACATCTAAAATTTTGCAGCGCTGGTTGTTACAGCTGTATTAGTACAGCTGTATAGGGCCAGCGCTGCAGAGTGGCCACACTTACAGCAACCAGCGCTGCAAGTGGTGTTAGATGTGGCCACACTGCAGCGCTGTTGGGCGGCTTCAAGGGGGGTTCCGGGACCGAGAGAGCAAACCGGGAACGCCGCGGTTTGCTCTCTTGGTCCCGGAGCCAGCCAGCAAACCGCGGGGAAGGAGACCTGCTTGCTCGGGGTTCCGGGACCGAGAGAGCAAACCGGGAACGCCGCGGTTTGCTCTCTCGGTCCCGGAGCCAGCCAGCAAACCGCGGGGAAGGAGACCTGCTTGCTCGGGGTTCCGGGACCGAGAGAGCAAACCGGGAAAGGAAACCAGCTTGATTACCAGAGGCTTCCTCCTTCCACGGAGGTCAAGAAAAGCGCTGGTGAGTGTCTACATTGCATTACCAGCGCTGGATCACCAGCGCTGGATCCTCTACACCCGAGACAAAACGGGAGTACGGCCAGCGCTGCAAACAGGGAGTTGCAGCGCTGGTGATGCCCTGCAGATGTGGACACTCTCAAAGTTGCAGCGCTGTAACTCCCTCACCAGCGCTGCAACTTTCTGATGTAGACAAGCCCCTAGTGTCTCTTTAATCTCACCTCATTTGCTCTATATGCTCTTCCTAATCTTCTCACTGAGCATTGGCCTGTGAGTTCAATCCTTGAGGGAGCCATTTAGGGATCTGGGGCTAAAATAAAATAGTTGGAGATTGGTCCTGCTTTGAGCAGGGGGTTGGACTAGATGACCTCCTGAGGTCCCTTCCAACCCTGGTGTTCTATGATAATGCTGTCTCTGGCCTCTGATACTGAATTATTATCCATATGCATGGTGTGCTGCGCTCACACTGTTGAAATTAGTGCAGTAGTCTATCCTTCATATCCAATGCAGGATTGGGGCCTGTGTCTCTTTTTCCCACTGTTGGCTTTGTAAATTCTATCATATTGCCCCTTCTGCCTGAAGCAGTCTTCCTGCCCAGTCTTCATCTGACAAGCAACCACCTTGCCTTCTCCTCCTTAAAACCCACCTCTTCCAAGCAAAACACTTAAAAAAAAATTGGCTGATGGAATTTTCTGTAAGATGAGTTGTTATTTCTAATGAAATAATCTCCCTAGAGCAGGCTCAGCACATAAATTCCATGTGTCAGATTTCACTCAGAATTTTACTAAATCAGTAGAAAGCATAGGCACCAACTCTGTGGGTGCTCTGGGGCTGGAGCACTCATGGAAAAAAAATAGTGGGTGCTCAGCACCCACTGGAAGCCCCAGGGATCCGCTCCTTCCACCCCCAGTGCCTCCCACCCGCTGGTGGTCCCTGACGATCAGGTCCTCCCCCTCCCTCCTAGCACTGCTCACCCGTCACAATCAGCAGTTCAGCGGCATGCAAGAGGCACTGTGAGGGAGGAGTGGAGGCAGAAAAAGGTAAGGGAGGGGGCAGAATGGGGTAAGAAGAGGCAGGGCAGGGGTGGGAAGAGTCAGGGTGTGGGCAGAGCAGAGGCGGGAGGAGGCAGGGTGTGGGTGGGGGTTTAGGGGAAGGAGTGGAGTGCGGGTGAGGCCTAGGGCAGAGCAGGGATCCAGCACCCTTGAGGAAATCACAAAGTTGGCACCTTTGGTAGAAAGGCAGGATTAACATCAGAACTGAAGTTGTTTGAGTACTACAGCTATTCATTGCATAGACTTGAGCTGCTCCTCTCCTCTGCCAGAATCATAAGGAACAATCGTAGCTATCCTTAGTACATAGTCTTTACATACCATGTATGGAATGAAGTTTTTAAAGTTTGATCAACTGCAGGACAAGCTTGAAAATCATCCCACAATTTTGAAACATCTCTGTTTGTTTATTTTATAGTGTAGGGCAGGGAGGGTCTGGATTTCTGAGATGTTTCTAATGGAATGATGCCTCGGACTCATAACTATTTGAAGCCCCAAAGAACATAGAATATGACCAAGAGGACTGTGTGTGCGTGAGAGGGAGCTCAGGTCTTAGAATGACTCCATGCTTCAGAAATTTTTATGGTGACCCCTGGGAGAGGCTGAGTCATTGGATCATGACCTCTTTCTCCTTTGGGGCCTATTTATATTGGGTATCTGTGGCAGTATAACTGCATTGTATCCATTTGGTTTAGTTAATGTTACTGAAATCTGGTGGGATGATTCACACAACTGGAATGTTAAAAGCTATCGTTATAACCTATTTAGAAAGGCTCAAGTGGAAAAGGGGCAGGGGGACTGGCACTCTGTCAGAAATGGCATTGCCTGTTTCCAAGTCACCAGTAACTCTCAAGAAAATGATCTTGAATGCTTATAGATTAATGTGCTAAGATAAGGCACAAGATGGGGTACTAGTTGGCATGTGCTACAGCCCATGAAATCACACTAAGAAACAGAATGCACCTATCTACAATGTGTGGGGTGGGAAAAAATGGTTTGTGATCATGGGGGACTTCAGTTTTAGTGATTTATGCTGTGGAGGTTTCATGTGGCCAATACTAAAACATACTTGGAATTTCTAAATATAATAGATGACAATTTTCTAACTTAGGACATTTTGCAGCCAACACTGGGGAATTCTGTATTACAGCTTGTCTTGACAGATAAAGAGGAACTGATCATAGAACTAAAAATTAATGGTAGCTTAGGTACAAATCTGACTTGTTCACACTTATTATGTGCAAGCAGAATAAAGTCCAGAGCAGTCATATATATATATATCACAAAGCAAAAACAATTATGAGCCAAATCAGATGGGAGGAAAACTTTAAACAGAAAAATGTGAATGATAATTGGGAATCATTAAGAACACAATCCTATATGCCCAAAAGCCACAATCAAGGAAGAAGACCATGCTGGTTGAAAACCTGACTGGTTTAGAGGGGAAGTGAAGGCAGCTGTAAAAATAAATAAATAAATACAAATAAATAATATGTAACAAATGGAAGAAAGGGAGAAGTTAATAGTAATAAATATAAATCAGAAGTTAGGAATTGTAGAAAATTGATAAGGAAAGCCAAAGGATACAAGGCGAGCTCTATGTCCAGCAGACTAAAGGACAATAAGGAAACATTTTAAAAAATATATTAGGAACAAAAAGAATCCTGACAGTGATATTGGTCCATTAGATAGAAATGGTATAACTTATTAATAATGCAGAAAAGGCAGAAGTATTCGATAAATATTTCTCTACCATATTTTGGGGAAAAGAATGATTATATAGTCCACCATATGATGATGATAACATTCTTTCCATTCCACTAGTATCTCTGGGGGATGTTAAACAGAAGCAATTGAAGTTACACATTTTTAAATCAGCAGGTCCAGATAAGTTACATCCAAGAGTTTTACAAGAGCTGTCTGAGGGTCTTGCTCTACTGTTAATGTTGATTTTCAATATGTCTCGGTCCACTGTGGAAGTTCAAGAAGATTGGAAAAAAACTAATATTGTGCCAATATTTAAAAAGGGTAAACGGGATGACCCAGGTGATTATAGGCCTGTCAGTCTGACATCGATCCCGGGAAAGATAATAGAGTGGTTGATACAGGACTCAGTTAATAAAGAATTAAAGAAGAATGATGTATTGAATGCAAATCAACATACGTTTTTAGAAAATGGATCTTGTCAAACTAACCTGATATCTTTTTTTTGGTGAGATTACAAGTTTGACTGATAATGGCAATAGTGTTGACACAATATATTTACACTTCTATAAGGCATTTGATTTGTACTGCATGGCATTTTGATCAAAAAACTAGAATGATATAAAATTAACATGGCCACATTAAATGGATTATAAACTGGCTAAGTGATAGGTCTCAAAATATAACTGTAAATGGGGAATCTCCAATGGGTCATGCAGGGAGTGGTTCTTGGCCCTCTACAATTTAACATTTTTATCAATGACCTGGAAGAAAACTTAAAATAATCACTAATGAAGTTTGCAGATGACCCCAAAACTGGGGGAGGGGTAAATAAGGAAAAGGGCAGATGACTGATAGAGAGAGATCTGGATTGCTTGGTAAACTGGGTGCAAGCAAATAGTACATGTTTCAATATTGCTAAATGTAAAGGTATACATCTAGGAACAAATAATGTAGGCCATACTCACAGGACTGGGGACTCTATTCTGGGAAGCAGTGACTCTGAAAAAGATGCAGGGGTCATGCTGGATAATCAGCTGAACATGAGCTCCAAGTGTGACTCTGCAAACAAAAGAGCTAATGTGATCTGGTGATGCATGAACAGGGGACGCTCCAGTAGGCGTAGAGAGGTTTTTTATCTCTGTATTTGGCACTAGTATGACTACTGCAGTAATACTGTGTCCAGTTCTAGTGTCCACAATTAAAGAAGTATCTACAAGGGGAACAAATATTTAATAATGGGCTCTTCAATGTAGCAGAAGAAAGTATAACATGATCCAATGGCTGGAAGTGGAAGCTAGACAAATTCAGACTGGAAATAAGGTGTAAATTTTTAACAATGAGAGTAATTAACCACTGGAACACTTCCCCAAGGGTTGTGATGGATTCTCCATCACTGACAACTTTTAAATCAAGATTGGATGTTTCTTCTTTAAGTGATGTCCCCATGGGTGCTCCACTGTAGGTGCAGCAGTGCCCCGTGCCTGTGATCAGAGATCTTTAGCAGCAGTGCCCATCGGACCACACATGAGCAGCTTCCTCATCTCAAGACGTGAACGGGACATATATATAGCATTGTGTGGTCCGACTAGCCTCCAGTTCCTTCTCTAAAGCCTTTGGTCTGAGACAGAATCGACGGCAGAGCCCACTTCTCCTTTTTGACTAGATAGTGCCTTACCTGTTAGTTTTAGTATAGTTAGTACTTCCTTCTTCTTCTTTCCTCTGTGTTAAAAAATGTTTTCACTTTACCCTGCTCATTACTTCATAGGTTAGATTTTTGTTTCCTCACTTCCCGCCCTTCCCGATTGGGAAGCTTTTTCCTCACCCTTATGCCCAGATTAAGAGATGTGTCTCTTGCTAACTCACTTTCCTGATAACAGATGGCCACCCACAGTATATTCACTGTCTAGCAGAAGGACATGTCTCACAAAAGTGTTCCCACCTCCATGACTTGACTGCCAGAGTTAGAAAAGACCTGGACATTCAGTTACAACTTCTCTTCATGGAGAAATAACTGCATCCACCATCGGACCAGGGCCTGGACTCTCCCCATATGCAACTTTCCTGCTTTGATGAGAAGAAATGGGCTCCCTCATCACCCTGTGAGGCATTGCCCACTAGAACACCATCCCCTGCAAGATCAGTCACCTCGACATCATTGGACATGGGATATAGCTCCAGGGCCTGTTCGAATATCTCTAGTACAGGAACAAACAACAGTCTAAAGACCCTAACTGGCCAGACCTACAGCCCTTGACACCATCTCTCAGCTCTGGAGACCAAGAAAGACCAACTTTGGGCACTAAGGCACCAACAAAACTGTTGGCACCGATGAAGTGGTTGGCACCGAGCAAGTCTTCAGCTCCACCTGCTGGCTGCTCAAGAGACTGTATCTCTTCCTCTGCACCGATTCATGTGGTGCAGATGATGTTCCTACCTCCTCCCCAGGGGTTCAGATACCCTAAGGAGCTACTTGTATCTGACGTGCCTGAGTCACCACTGCTCAGACATGACTTCCCACCACTTCCACCCTCCCCTCTGGGCTCATGACATTCTTCCCTTTTCTCTTTGAGGACCGCAACCCCTTTCCCCAGTGACAAGGAGGAAGAAGAGGAGGAGTGTTCCATCACACCCTCTTGTTCAAGACAGGTGCAAATGAGTTCCTTTACATGTGCTAACTATTCACAATCCACTCCTGGACCAGAACCCTGGTATGAACCATTGTGGATGCAACCCCAAACGTTCCACTCCCTCCACATTGGCCATACTGGTTCCTCTGGCCCATGTACAGATCCCAGTTCAGGAAGCCACCCATGGTGCAAATCCAGAGACTTACACCTTTGCCTTCTGCACCATTTACTCTTCCACCAGAGACCAAGCCTCCCGTGGTAACAGATGAAGAGGAAGAACAGGAGGAGGAAGCTCCATTACATTTCTCCTCTTCTTCCCCTGATGAGGCTCTCATGACTCCTATTGCTGCTGATGACTTATGGTTATACAGTTACACATGTGATGTCTTCAGGTGGGGCTATGTACAATATATGTCCCTCACAGACACAACCTGCATAAACTCTTATCTGTGCCCATGAAGGTCAAGGACTTGCTACTGTGGTGAAAACAACCCAAAAACATCTGTGTAGGGATTCCTTTCCTTCAACCGGCACCCGCCGACCATGATTCTAGCAACCAAAGCCTCCTTAATCGGTTGGGGAGTGCACCTTCACACTTATACAGTGCAGGGCAGATGGTTCTTATCTGAACTCACCCTATACATCAACCTTCTAGAGCTATGAGCTCTCCACAATGCCTGCCAACATTTTCTCCCACTGATTTCACATTCCACCAAAGTCATGACGGATGGACAAATCATCTGCATGTTTTATATCAACAGGCAAGGTGGAGTGAAGTCCCACCTTTTTTGGATGCACTGAAATTATGCATCTGGTGTATCCAACACGACATTACTGTTGTCAGACGCTCCCGGTATAGTGCTCTGCTCTGTTCAATGTTGATATCAATCGGCTGCATGTGTGCGTTCCCTCTGTGTGCTGCCCCAGCTCTGCTCAGATAGCTGACACAGCAGATCCCGAGAAAACCCTCAATGACCACAGACTCTAGTAAGGTACGAAGGCACGTTGGCTAGGTTTACTGTCGAAGAGAAACACCGTCTCCAGCTCCTGGGCAAACAAAGTCCAAGGTGCTGCTAGCCAGTACATATGTGCTCCCTGGCAATGGACTCAGCTCAGTCAGTGGCGGGACTTTCCACTGCCCCCTAGGCTGGACAAAGACACTGCCCCAGGGATGCATTCTTATACACAGGTACAAACAAGTTACACATCACTCCAGACATATTGAGGTGCAACCCCTCTACGTAGCGAGGTACAACCCCTCTACGTAGTAAGGTGCTGCCGCTCACCTTGTACATGTTGGTTTGAACAAAACAACTCTATCCATCATATTCCCCTTTTGCCCCTGTCATTGGGATGGGTCAGCCTGTTCCTTGTTATCTGTGTGGAATGTACAGGTATGCGAATGTTCTGATATCTGGTGTCCAGTACCTTTTAGGTATGTATCTTCTTGCAGCATAAGCCCTTTCCTTGCCAGCTTCTGTGAGCAGGGCCTGCCTCTGGCTCACAGCTTAACTTTGCTTTATGTTAGCAAGGCCTTGACCATTACTTTAGTTCAGGCCTTAGGCCTCAAACAAGGCCTCTGATACCAAGGTTTATATCTCAGGGCCTCCTCTTACTATAATTACCATCTCAGCCACATACATTCCTGGACACAAGGAAACAACACTGCAGACTCATTGAGCAGGAGATTCTTCAATCATGAGTGGAAACTGGATATGCAAATCCTTCAGTTTATCTTCCACCACTGGGGATTCCTCACTATAGATCTTTTTGCCACACTGCAAAATGCCCACTGCCCTCAATTCTGCTCCAGGGTGGGACTAGGACATGGATCTCTGGCAGAGACATTCCTCATCACAAGGGATGCGCCACTACTCTGTGCCTTCCCTCCCTTCCCCCTTCTCTTTCAAGTGCTCCACAAGATACAGGAGCACTGAGCCCTTGTCATCCTTATAGCTCAGACATGGTCACAACACATCTGGTATACTTACCTCCTTCACATGACGATTTGCCCTCCAATCTCTTGCCATCTGAGTCCGTGACTCCTTTCACAGGATGTGGGTTATATCATCCATCCCAATCCACAATTGCTCCACCTAAAAGCCTGGCTCCTTTATGATTCTGGGATTCGGAAATAACCTGTTCGTAAGCAAAGGGATACTCTTGAATAGCAGACGCGACATGACTAGATGCACTAACTTCCAAAATTGGACTAGATTCCAGTGCTGGTGCATCTCCTATCATGTCAACGCAACGAGTGCTCCATTACCACTTATCCTGGACTATATTTTACACCTTAAACAATCGGGATTACCCACTATCTCCATCTGTGGGTATTTGGATGGCATCACAACCATCCATTGCCACATAGACAGCCACTTTGTATGCATATACCCACTCACAAAAAGTTTCCTGAAAGGTCTCCAAAATCTTTACTCTCACATACAAGATCCAACCCTGGCCTGGGACCCTGGCCTTGTCTTACACTCTTTTACTAGACCTGTGTTTGAACCAATGGCAGTCTGCTCCTACTTCACTTATCTATGAAAACAGCATTTCTTGTTGCTATTACCTGTGTCCAATGGGCTGGTGAAATTGGAGGACTTATGGCATACCGCCCGTATACACTTTTTTATAAAGACAAAGTTATGTTATGGCCACACCCCAAATTTTTTACCCAAGGTACCATCCTCTTTCCATCTTAATCAATCTATCCACCTGACTTGCTTCTTTCTGAAGCCTAATAGCAACCAACAGGAGGCACCACTGCACACCAGGACATCAGATGAGCATTAGCTTCCTACCTTTCCAAAAACTGGAAGCTACACTTACTCCTTTCAATGGCCGAAAGATCTAAAGGCAGAGCCATCTCTAAGCAATGCCTTGCCAAGTGGATCTTGCAGTGTATACATCTATCCTGCCAACTACACAATGGAAAATCTCCTCCTGGACCCAGAGCACATTCCACTTGCCACATCCATTGCTTTTCTCAATAATGTCCTGACTGCTGACATTTGCAAAATGGCCACACGGGCATGAGCGGGCACTTTTGCCCATCGCTATGCCATCACTCACGACGCCGCAGCAGATACTGTCCTAGGCCATGTTGTCCTATCATTGGCAGTAAATCCTGGGTTAGGGTTAGGGTTAGGGTTAGGGTTAGGGCCCAGCCTTCCAATTAGGGGCACTGCTTCCTAGTCACCTATTGGGCCCTCATTCGAAGAAGAGAAGGTCACTCACCCTGTGGAGTAACTGAGGTTTTTTTAGATGTGTGTCTCTATGGGTGCTGTACTACCTGTCCTCCCCTCTGCTTTGGAGCTGAAACATAAGCTTTGCAGCAGGCAGAAACTGGGGGAGGGTCAACCTGCCAAGCACTATATATACATGTCCTGCTACGATGTGAGATGGGGGAGGTGCGCATGTGCAGTGTAATGGCTACTGCTGCTGCTGATCTCTGATCCCAGGTGCAGGGGGTGCTCCTGCACCTACAGTGGAGCACCCATATTGAAACACACCTGAAGAAACTCAGGCCTTGGCTACACTCACACTTTACAGCGCTGCAACTGGGGTGTGAAAAAACACCCCCCTGAGCGCTGCAAGATACAGCGCTGTAAAGCGTCAGTGTAATCAGGGCAGCAGCGCCGGGGCAGCGCTTTGAAATTCCAAATGTAGCCATACCCTCAGTTACTGCACAGGATGAGTAACCTTCTCTTTTCTAAAAGCTCTGCTCTAGGAATTAATTTTGGGAAGTTCTACGGCCTGTGTTATACCAGAGGCCAGACTAGACAATCCTAATCAGAGGTGTAGGGGAGGCATGCAGGTGCCACTGATTGGCCCGCTGGGGGTGGGGAAGGAGAGGAGCTCTGTCCTTCTCTCCCTGCACCTCTCCTCTGTCACATTCAGCTGCTCTCCCTGGCAGCCAGGCAGGGAGTGGGATGGAGCCACTTCTGCCTGAGAGAGCCTTGCTGGGAGGCAGCAGCGGCCCGCTCCCTGCCAGGGCTCTGCTGCTGAGGACATGAGTTCAGTGAGCCGGAACCCCCTGTCACCCACCTGGCATGCTCAGCCCCTGTTCCTGGCAACCAATGGAGGGGGCAGTATGGGGAGGCACCAGTCATCTATGATCCTAATGGTCCCTTCTGGCCTTAGAATCTATGATTCAAGAATAAGCTGCACTCTTGCAGCTCTAGTTTACATCAGTTCAGTGTGTATACACTTGGAGTTTGCACTGGCAAGCTTTGATATAGCTGTGCCAGTACAAATATCTGCAGTCTGTCCTCCAGACAGGGCTTCTTGTTGGGTAACCAGTCACAGAACTAGTTGACATTTTTCAAAAACTAAAGTAATTTTCTCTAAAAATGGCTTTTATTTAACTTTTTTTTTTTTTGGTGGAAAATTGTTGACTTTATAAAAATGTTCTTTTCTCATGATATTTGTTTTCTCAAAACAATGATTGAAAACCACTATCAAAATTCTTTCATTTGTTCTAGCCCTAGTTTCAACCAACATTTTGATGAAAATGATTGCAAAACATTCATGACAAAAAGGCCCATTTTTCACCCTGTGAAATGAGAACAGCTTCAATAGTTTTCTTTGCCAGAGGATGTTGTGACGGTCAAGGCTATAACAGGGTTCAAAAAAGAACTTGATGAATTCATGGAGAATAGGTCCATCAATGGCTATTAGCCAGGATGAGCATGGATGGTATCCCTAGCCTCTGTTTGCCAGAAACTGGGAATGGGCAACAGGGGATGAATCACTTGATGATAACCTGTCTGCTCATTCCCTCTGGGGCACCTGGCGTTGGCCACTGTCGGAAGACAGGATACTGGGCTAGATAGACCTTTGGTCTGACCCAGTATGACCGTTCTTATGTTTTATGTTCTTCTGTTTTCCTGAGAGGGAAAAATCACATTTTGTCCATCTCTGTTCACAGTTAATAAAGGTAAAAATCCTTGATTAGGCTTGTACAATTCAAGGGTGACATATTTGCTAGACCTAATATTGATGACTTTATATCTATGAGTCAGAAAATGCCATGTGATAATATTCTCTCTCTCTTTGCTATTTCTAGGTGCTAAAACTGCTTTCAAAATGGTGGCAGGGAGGTAAGTGACAACTCTTTGATAGCAGGAATAGACTGGATTTTTTCACTTGCCCCAGGCAGCTGCTTGTGAAAGAATAATGGAAGGAATACAAATGAAGACACCCTTTACCATACTTGGAAATGTTTGATTAATCACATGGACTGTGGGTGAAGCACTGTTAATAAATCATGTAGGGTTACTAAATATAACCAGGGATGGCTACTGAATAACTCAGCACGTGTGTAGCGGTTACATTGCTACTTCCCTAGGTAATATTTTACCTTTCTATTTGCATTCATGCTGTACTCACATGATATTATATTGTGGATTAAAAGTTCTTTTCAGGTTGGAAAATAATGGCCCAGCTTAACAAAAATTTAAATTTGATATAAATCCTTCGAATAATCTTTAGTTCCCATCCACTCCCCACTTGCTGTAACCTATGATGCTGTAATTCTACAAGGGGACATTGATAAGTATATTCATTCGAATTATGTTCTCTGGAGTGAATCTGGTGCTTGTGAAAAGGATGAGGGCCACAGCACTGGGGACTAATGCCCTCATCTTACCAGTGAAACAGGTATGCAGGGGGGCGGGGGCAGTGCAATTATTCCCTCAGTCTGGGTTGCCCACAGTCCCTTATCTTTTCATTTCTGTACAGCAAGATCAGGAGTTGCTGAGTGCTGCAGAAAGCATCAAAAAATACCCCTGGCAAAGGTAGGTGAGTGCTGCTTATTGTTATGATTATTTATTGATAATCATGATACCAGGAGGAGGAGTGGGATAGGGATGCTAAGGAAACAGTTCCTTATTTTTGAAATACAGTGTTGGCCACTCAATGTGACCTGGTGCGATCTCTGCTAGAAATGTGTGATTCAGGCCTTGATCCAACAAAGCGCATAAGTACATGTTGGCACAGCACATGCTTAAGTACTTTGCAGGATCAGGACTTTGGTTTCCATGATTAATCAAAGGAAATCCAGCCCACTCCTCTGCAGATATGGATGCCACCTGGGCATCAGAACTGGTGTAGTTCTACTGTGCGAAACAGGAGGCTGTATCACATGAGCCAATCCCTCTCCCACTTTGGTTTCCCCTTTCCCCTCCTGTAGGCCTGAGGTCAGTCTTCCATGTACAGCACAGAACAGTAACCATCCATTCATGGGCTGTTACTTTTCCACTCTCAACTAACCTTATTGAACCATTTACATTGACAATGTTTAGTATTGGCTTCTCTTATCTCACTGAACTTTGCTAGCTATGGCTAAATTTTCAGAGATTAGTTCTCTTGGCCCCACAGTGTCTGAGCATGGAAAAATTACAGGCACAAGCACCCACCTCTATTAAAGCCACTCTTCCCTCTTCCCCCAAATTAAAATAATTGGAAAACAAACCAGCCCAAACCCCAGAAAATATTCAAAGTGTCAAAACTGATGAACAATTAACTGATGGTAAAATTAAGTTTGCATTTTCTAGTTCAGAAGGGGCACTGGAGCAAAGCTCCTGTGTTTTTCCTGATTAAGCATCTGATATCAGTGTTGTTATCTTTGATACAGTCTGTTTGATCAGCCAAAACAGTCCAGGTTTAATTCGGGTTATGTTTGTTGGTTTGGAGGACTAGATGACTCAGGATCAGAAATGAGATACAAAACTAACAACCTCTAAGTCATAAACATGAATGCTGTCCAGATAGGAAATGACTGGCAGTTCTTGTTACCTGATGGCTCAGGGGCCTATGTGAAAAGAGCTGATGGTCTCACTCCAGTTCCTACTGGACAGGTGTGCCTGTCACAGTAGAACCCACCAGCATTGCCACCCGCGCTGGTCCTTTCAGCAGAAAGGCAAAGGAATGGAGGATGGTCAACCAACTGCCTAGAGTCCTAGAAATGGTTCCTCCTAGCCCTTGTCTGAGTAAAGCAGTGAAGTGGTAGGAGGAGTAGTGGATATGTAGAGGGTGGCCTCTGTTGCTGCTCCTGTTTTCTCATTAATCACAGAACCCAACCCTGTGGTGACCTTTCTGGTTACTCGACAGCCAATTGTACCAAATCTCTGAGGTTTTTGAGATGATGTTACAATATGCTTTTGCAATAAGAAGACATACCCCATTAAAACCTCCACTGACATCTCATTTAAAATTCCTATGGTATCACTTGGACTGCTCGCTATCACTTTCCCCACAGGGAATTCCTTTTGATGGACGTGCACACTTGGTCCTGCAGAAGCTGCTCTGGTGAGGTTGCCTGTGGTCAAACATTGTGTAATGGATCTCTTAGCTGGCTTGCCTAAATTCAGGCATAAATTTTACATATGGAAATGTAAATGTACCAGTCTCTCTGGACAGACCAGTCATAAGGGATATGATTTGGGAAGCAGAGAACAAACAAAACAGGCATATTTGGTGGAGATATTGTGGAGTGTACTAAGCTGAGGGCCAACAGGGAGTGAGATCACAGCACAATTTACATTGTGGTCCTAGCCTACGTGACAAGGTGCTCCAAAATAACACTGATTGGAATGCCTTAAGCTTCAATGCACTTGCAATGCCCTGTGCTTAGAAATGATAGGATATTTTACAAGCATTGGTTACAAGCTGATTTCAACCCTTGTGATAAGGAGCCAAATTTATCTCTAACGTAACTCCATTGACTTTTGATGAATTATACCTGGGATGAGGTAGACCCAAGTTCCTTAGCACAGATCCACCCAAATCAATGCAAACTTAATCAGTTTCTCCCCAGCGTGGTCCGGAATCTACCAGTGTTGTAGTTGTTGATCCTCTAAACCACTGATCCGCAAAACCCTATCCCATGATCTGCAGATTCATAGTTTATAACTCCAGATGAAACCACTGTAATCATCTAGCTTGACCTGCATAATACTGGCCAGAGAACTAGGAGATGGGGGAAAGCCGACTGCTGCAGAGGAGCATGTGGCTCGGACACAGACTTCTCTTGGGGGAGAGTCTGATGATAGGGAATCTCCAGGTTATAGTCAGGAACAGAGGACGGAAGAGGATAATGTAAGGGCCGGATCAGATGATAAACAGTCACATAAAAAAGAATCTGGCACATCAGAAAAGGGCAGACAAATAAACAGGGACAAGTTTTTAAAGTGCTCGTACACAAATGCTAGAAGTCTAAATAATAAGATGGGTGAACTAGAGTGCCTTGTGATAAAGGAGGATATTGATATAATAGGCATCATAGAAACCTGGTGGACTGAGAACAATCAATGGGATACAATCATTCCGGGGTACAAAATATATCGGAAGGACAGAACAGGTCGTGCAGGGGGAGGAGTGAAAGAAAATGTAGATTCAAATGAAGTAAAAATTTTAAGCGAATCCACATGTTCTATAGAATTGCTATGGATAGAAATTTCATGCTCTAATAAAAATATAACATTAGGGATCTATTATCGACCACCTGACCAGGACAATAATAGTGATGATGAAATGCTAAGGGAAATTAGAGAGGCTATCAAAATTAAGAACCCAGTAATAGTGGAGGATTTCAATTATCCCCATATTGACTGGGAACATTTCACTTCAGGACAAAATGCAGAGATAAAATTTCTCGATACTTTAAATGACTGCTTCATGGAGCAGCTGGTATGGGAACTCACAAGGGGAGAGGCAACTCTAGATTTAAACCTGAGTGGAGCACAGGAGCTGGTCCAATAGGTAACTATAGCAGGACCGCTTGGAAATAGTGACCATAATACAATAGCATAGTGAGGCAAATAGAAAGGAGCACAAACACTGCCAGTTTAAGTGCAAGAGTGTAATAAGAAAAGCCAAAGAGGAGTTTGAAGAATGGCTAGCCAAAAACTCCAAAGATAATAACAAAATGTTTTTTAAGTACATCAGAAGCAGGAAGCCTGCTAAACAACCAGTGGGGCCCCTTGACGATCAAAATACAAAAGAAGTGCTTAAAGACGATAAAGTCATTGCGGAGAAACTAAATGGATTCTTTGCTTCAGTCTTCACGGCTGAGGATGTTAGGGAGATTCCCAAACCTGAACCAGTTTTTGTAGGTGACAAATCTGAGGAAGTCACAGATTGAAGTGTCACTAGAGGAGGTTTTGGAATTAATTGATAAACTAAACATTAACAAGTCACCGGGACCAGATGGCATTCACCCAAGAGTTCTGAAAGAACTCAGATGTGAAGTTGCGAACTATTAACTAAGGTTTGTAACCTGTCCTTTAAATCGGCTTTGGTACCCAATGACTAGAAGTTAGCTAATATAACGCCAATATTTAAAAAGGGCTCTAGAGATGATCCCAGCAATTACAGACCGGTAAGTCTAATGTCAGTACTGGGCAAATTAGTCGAAATAATAGTTAAGAATAAAATTGTCAGACACATAGAAAAACATAAACTGTTGAGCAGTAGTCAACATGGTTTCTGTTTCTTACTAATTTATTAGAGTTCTTTGAAGGGGTCAGCGAACATGTGGACAAGGGGGATCCAGTGGACATAGTGTACTTAGATTTCCAGAAAGCCTTTGACAAGGTCCCTCAGCAAAGGCTCTTATGTAAATTAAGCTGTCATGGGATAAAAGGGAAGGTCCTTTCATGGATTGAGAACTGGTTAAAAGACAGGGAATAAAGGGTAGGAATTAATGGTAAATTCTCAGAATGGAGAAGGGTAATTAGTGGTGTTCCCCAAGGGTCAGTCCTAGGACCAATCCTATTCAATTTATTCATAAATTATCTGGAGAAAGGGGTAAACAGTGAGGTGGCAAAGTTTGCAGATGATTCTAAACTACTCAAGATAGTTAAGACCAAAGCAGATTGTGAAGAACTTCAAAAAGATCTCACAAAACTAAGTGATTGGGCAACAAAATGGCAAACGAAATTTAATGTGGATAAATGTAAAGCAATGCACACTGGAAAAAATAACCCCAACTATATATACAATATGATGGGGGCTAATGTAGCTACAACGAGTCAGGAAAAAGATCTTGGCGTCATCGTGGATAGTTCTCTGAAGATGTCCACGCAGTGCGCAGAGGCGGTCAAAATAGCAAACAGGATGTTAGGAATCATTAAAAAGGGGATAGAGAATAAGACTGAGAATATATTATTGCCTTTATATAAATCCATGGTACACCCACATCTCGAATACTGTGTACAGATGTGGTCTCACCTCAAAAAAGATATTCTAGCACTAGAAAAGGTTCAGAAAAGGGCAACTAAAATGATTAGGGGTTTGGAGAGGGTCCCATACGAGGAAAGATTAAAGAGGCTAGGCCTCTTCAGCTTGGAAAAGAGGAGACTAAGGGGGGATATGATAGAGGTATATAAAGTCATGAGTGATGTGGAGAAAGTGGATAAGGAAAAGTTATTTACTTATTCCCATAATACAAGAACTAGGGGTCTCCAAATGAAATTAATAGGTAGCAGGTTTAAAACAAATAAAAGGAAGTTCTTCTTCACACAGAGCACAGTCAACTTGTGGAACTCCTTACCTGAAGAAGTTGTGAAGGCTGTCTCTATAACAATGTTTAAAAGGGAACTGGATAAATTCATGGTGGCTAAGTCCATAAATGGCTATTAGCCAGGAAGGATAAAGAATGGTGTCCCTAGCCTCTGTTTATCAGAGGGTGGAGATGGATGGCAGGAGAGAGATCACTTGATCATTGCCTGTTAGGTTCACTCCCTCTGGGGCACCTGGCATTGGCCACTGTCGGTAGACAGATACTGGGTTAGATGGACCTTTGGTCTGATCCGGTACGGCTGTTCTTATGTTCTTATGTTCTAATTGATCCCTGTTTGAGCTAGAGCATAATTTTTAGAAAAGCATCCAATCTTGATTTTAAAATTGCCAGTGATGGAGAATCTACCACACTCCTTGGTAAACTGTTCCGATAGTTAATTACCCTCGTCGTTAAAAAACTGTGCTTTATTTCCTCTTCGAATTATGTCTAGCTTCAGCTTCCAGTCATTGCATCTTGTTATGCCTTGCTTTGTCTGCTAGACTGCAGAGCCCACTGTAGATGCTTATGGTCTGTGATTGAATCACCCCTTAGATTTTGCTTTGTTAAGCTAAATATATTGAGCTCCTTTAGTCTACCACTGTAAGGCAGGTTTTCCAATTCTTTAATTATCATAGTTCTTCTCTGAACCCTCTCCAGTTTATCAACAGCCTTCTTGCATTGTGGACGCCAGAACTGGATGCAGTGATGTAGTGCTGTGTGTGTGCATGCGTGTGCACATCTGCACAAATTAACTCAAAGCCCCAGTTTCCAACAACAGAGCTGGACATTAGAACTGACTGGAAAAAAATGATTTTGAATTTTTTTGGTGGGGCAAAAAGGGGCACGTTTTTACTCACAGTACGTGATAGACCCAGGCCAGTTGGGAACAGCAGAACAGCAGAAGGCAGATATACTGGCCACTGGATTAACAGTTTTCTGTTCCCTGACTGACCAGAGCAGGGGCTGCTCCAGGCTAATGAGAACACCTGACTCTAATTAACCTGCCAAGAGTCAGGTGAGGCCATTAAGCTAATGTGACCGCCTGACTCTAATTAAAGCCCCACTGATACTATAAAAAGGGCTTACTTCAGTCAGGCGGGGGAGAGGAAGTGCAGCTGAAGGGCTGGTTAATGAAGACACTCTCAAACCATAGGTAAGGGAGCCCTAAGGTAAGGGTGAAGAAGGGAGAAGCAGGAGAGCCGTGGGGAAGTGGCCCAGGGAAATGTAGCAACTCTGGCAGTGAAAGGTTGGCTGCCAACAGCTGCTACCATTAGGGTCCCTGGGCTGGAACCCGGAGTAGAGGGCAGGCCCGGGTTCCCCCCAATCCACCACTACAGGAACATCTCCTGGGAGAGGAAGTCAGGCCCCTGTCAGGACAGGAGGCTAAACTGTTCTGAAATAAGCCCCCAGAGACAACAGAGACTGTGGGAGTTCTCTCACCAACTTCCTTGCTGGTCTATGATGAAAAGGGCTTAGTAGACTGTAACCCTGGCCCTAGAGAGAGAAGGGCTATGTGGAGGGTCACAGTGAGCCATTGAGGCTAGCATAAACCGCCTAGAAGCACAGGACCCATGGGAGCAAGGTCAGAGCTCTGCCACAACACACAAAATGACCTGCTAATCAGGGCATTATTGAGTTCCAACTGCATGTGGATATGCCAAAATGGCACTGTCAAAAACACTGTTCCTGCAGGAGAATACATGCCGATCTTGGAGCCCCTTTAGCGCTTCTAGTCTGACATAGCTGGTGTCCCGCTAGAGTCATGACCACAGCAGTGAGCAGGAGAGCTCTGCTCCAGAGCCCCCTCAGCTGCAGCATTCCCCGCCACCCCCAGCCAAACGTATAAACGTGTACACTTTACTCTAATCTCATCCTTGACTCTCGTTTTTTTCTGTGCCCTCCCTGAGTGCCCACTAGACTGAGGCTTTTTGTAGCCCTCTGTGCAGTAACTGACTGGAGGTGCAGCTAAATGCTGTGGGAAGTCAGAGCACCCACCAGGCTTTGCAGGGAGAGGAAGGACATAGGCTCTGCCAACACTGAAAAACTCATCCAGCAGATGGGGCTCCCTGCTCCCCAACAGAGTGGGCAGATTTTTGGGTGGGAGGCTGGCACCTGTGGAACTCAGGAACTGCTTCCCTGGAGGGGCCTCCTTCCCATTCCTTCTCCCATAGACCTCCCATGTGAGAGGTCACCTCCTGGAGCTCCAGAGTGCTCCCCTGTTCAGAGGCTGAGTTTCCTTGTGTTTATGAGCACCACTCAGCCACAGCCAATCCCTTCCTGTATAACTGTATCCACCTCCGCTTTTAAGAGTTGGCAAGGATGAGCTGAGCGCTGTGCAAGGCGTAAGAACCAGGACCATAAGTAGGAAAGTCAGGGTGAATGGCAAGGGAAGAGGGGGTGGCATGCTTTGCCTGTAGTTGGGAAGGGAGTCTACTTTGAAATAGTTCTTGTGGGGGGACTCTCCCAAAATCTCCACTCCTGTGTGTGTGGATGTACCTGGGTGAGTTATGGAAGAGACCATCTCTTGCGGTTAATTAGTATTAATGTGGCTGCTCCATGTTCAACATCATCGTTGTTTTAAAAGGCCGGGCATCCAGGGATTTGCAGGGTGAAAGGCACTGGAATAGAGGTTTCAGGTCAATGTTCTGGTGCACTTCTTCATGGGATTATTTATTCACAGTATTATTGGAACCAATTCAATCTTTGTCTCTCCCTGCACATGTATAGTTCATGAAGTTTCCCCAGAGTACATAACCTCTGGAGGAAGGTGGAGTTAGCAGGGTTAGCTTTAATATATTACGAACAGTATAATTTCCCAAGGACTAAAGCTGGCTTGTGCATGGAAAGGCTGAATTTTCCTCTTTGCCTTCTCTACAATTCCAACGTTTGATCAGAACAGTCAAAGCAGCAGACTCTGTGCAGATGGATTTCATTGCTGGAGCCATTGGAGGTAAATAAATAAGTAAAATAGTGTATGATGAAAGCTATGTTTCCTATTAATTTAAAGGCAGATCCTAATGCCACAAATGGCAATGCTATAGTTGAGGGTCTTTCAGTGATTTATTGAGAAATCTCTTTTTTTTAAAAAAGTATTCTGTTAATTTAAAGAATCAGCAAACTTACAGAGCTGTTAATGAATATAGTTAAACATATGGTTAGCTAAGGTTATTGCTCTGCAACGCCCAGTCTAATTCCAAAAGTATTAAGCAAAACAACATGAAAACCCACACGTGGCAGCAGGAGACAACAAGATGGAACAAACTGAATGCAGATGCTGGCAGACACTGCTGGTATGGTACAGTCTCCGTTATCTGATATCCTAGGCAGTCAGAGTAGGAAGAACTGAGGTCATTTCCAGTACAATTAATAGTGCAGAGAAATGACTGTTTCAATTAACAAGGTTTGGAAGAGTGACATTTGGATAACCTTAGGTTGATCTTTATTTGCAGTTTCATGGGTTATTACTACACAGACTTGTTGCATGGCAGAAGGTGATCTGGGAGCAAATATTTTCCAATTTTTTTTAAAAAGGTACTGCTTAGTTTTAGATTTTTTCGGGGTTCTTGTACACAGAAAGCTTGTTGTAAACAATGAAATTTGGCAAGTGATCAGCAAAGAGTATGGTCTAATTACCTGGGAGATTTTGAAAGAGAAACATTAAATGGCTAAGATTGATCAGAACTGGAGAAATGCAGTGTTATCTTTGCTAGAGAGGGTCAGACAAATTTGGCATATGGCTGAGACATGCTACAAACAATTCCAACCAGACTTCCAGATCCCCTGAACTTTGGCAGCCCTTTGCTGGTCAGCTCAGGAGAGGCTCATTGCCCATGTAGAGATTTAAATAGGAGAACTTACTTAAGGTCTCCCTTTATGTAATGATTGGGAGGTACTCTGAGCCCTGTGGGATCCAGAATGACAGCAGGAGCAGGAGAGATGGATTCAGTCCCTTCATTGTGGTTCCCTTCCCTTCTCTGCACTCAGTCATCTCAAACTGTGTGGTGGTTTTGGGAGCCTGAGCACTGGAGGGATATGGTTGACAATGAGAAGTTGGGGCAAGGCTATGAAAGAGATTCTTTAAACCTTGGTACTGACTGCCACATTGGGCAGCAACTGTGCAGTAAGTGCATTATGGGAATGGGAGGCATTCAATACTTGTTGGATCCTGCCCTACGTAGATGCATCGGGGAGAGGGCCGTCCCTCTGGGTTTGTAATCAGAAATACTTTTGCTTATTTTAAATGCACCACATTGCTATACATACAGAATCCTCCTAGCTGCTACCTAAGGCAAACTGGCTGTTTTTCTATGATGTGAAATACCTATAGAAAGCAAGCTCCTCTGAGATATTTTGTCCAGTACCTAGAGAGTTTGAATGTAAGTCAGTGGGAATTTTGTCTGTGCAAGGATGTCAGGGACTGGCCCAATGTCCATCATTACCAGTCTGATGTGGGTGATGCCATTATCTCCTTGAGGGGTATTTTCCAGATCAGAGATTTCTTGTAATACAAACATTTGTGGCTGACTTTCTCTGAGCCTTGGAGTTGGTGTATGGCTTGTGTTTGATTCTGACAAATGTTAGAGAGTTTAAGCAGGCTCATCTTGTGTATTTTCACATTTCCAAATATGTTGCAAACCCAGATGATTTGCATCAAACAACTAAAATGGCAACAGTGTTTCTGTTTAATTAACTGCATTCCTAAGACCTTGATGAGTTTTCACTTTTTGGAGAAAACACTACATGACTCCTATTGGAGAATAGCAAAGAGGTGCAGCCCTCTTAAAATCTTGGCTGATGTCTAAGGTAAAATATTCAAGTTGATAAGTTATCTACAAGCACAAACATGCTCAGAACTGTTGTGCAGCTCCTCGCACGTGCACACGCACACAACCTACTGCACAGCTCCTCCCACTGCTGTTGGTTCAGAGTATATCAAACTAGCTCAGAATCAAGGGAAGGTTTGAGTGCCCAGTGACACCGTATGAGACGTGCCTGAGAGAAATCAGAGGATGCACAGTACCAGCGCTTGTGACACCAAATGGCAACATGACACCAATGTAAACATGTCCACAGCTCAGAAAGATCGTCAGTAATCAGGACATGGGCTGGAGGTGCTAGAAAGCTTATCCCTTCCTTCATATATAACTGAGTCCACCTCTGCTTTCTGGCCTGCATATTGCAGGTGCCCAGGCCAGGGTGGAGATGACTGAAAGGGCTCTTTTCTGCCTGAGGCATAGAGACCTAGTGTTCTCTTAGGTAGAATTCAAGGTATGTTCGCTATTGCTCTGTAGCCTTCAGGGAAGTATGACCAGTCACCTGTGGACATGTCCTGGCTCTACTGCCAACTGCTACCATCAATAGCTAGTGCTATATAAACCAACCACACACTGCCCAGGGTTAGAAAAACTTCCCTTATGGGCAAGTTATTCTATCTTCCTGTCCCAGCACCCATGAGCCAGGTTGGTTGCTTCTCCCTGTACCTTGTGCTAGCAAGGCCAGGATTTCACATATAGCTATTGCAGTCAGTTGTGTTAATATAATTTGTCTTCCACTATGTTATTTTTTCATTGAAGATCATCTGCACAGTTTGCTTCTTCTCAATCCATATCCACACAGGACCCCCGGCTATGTTAAATATCAGGAACTGCTGGCACAGGGGAACACAAGCTGCTGTGATAACTATGTACATAAAAAAAAATAATAATCCCAGACTGGGCACAAAGACAGGGATTCAGAAGACCTGGGTTCTGTTCCTGGCTTAGCCACTGGGTGACATTAGGCAAATCACTTCACTGCTCTGTGACTCAGTTTCCCCATATGTAAAATGAGCATAGTGATACTGGTCTCCTTTGTAAAGTGCTTTGAAATCTACTGATGAAAGTCTCTGTATAAGAGCTAAGTATTATTAAAACCCAGATAGGTCCTTAACTTTATTTCACTGTTTAGCTTCTATCCAACTTACAGCAGCCAGGCACCACTTTACTGAACAGAGTCTTTCTATAGGTTCTGCCTCCCATATGTGTTCCATACAGAGCTGCTCTTGTTTGGTTCTGCTGTGTAAACAGTACAGCCAGCTCATGCTATCACTGTCCAGGGCTATTTATATAAAGTGACGGAGTTCACAGCATTGCAGCTTTCCACAGCCTTTGATAAACTTGACTGGATACCTCCGATGTGTAAAAGCTTCATGCCTTGGGTGTTTAGTCCCTTCTCAGGAGAATAAAAAGCACACATGGAATTTGGTAGCCTTTGGGGCTCACGGTGCAGAGAGGAGCCAAAGTGAAATGTGCCAAGGAGGGGTATCTGTGTTGCTAACTCCTGTGATGTCTTCCCCCAGTTAGGGGATTCTAGCTAGGGCAGCAGTCAGTCTGGCATTGAGGAAAAGCTCCCAGCCTTGCTCAGATTTCAACCCTGCCCAGGGATGTGGGGAATCCCTTTACTGACTCCTTTCCCCACTTGCTGGCCTCCTGGGGCACAGTAGCGAAGCAGCCTTGCTGCAGGAAGCAGGGAGAGATCTTCCCCCTCTCTGCCTCCAGCTGACACCATTCGCTCAGGAGGGGAGGAAGCAGAAAGATCCCAGCAATGCAGGCATCTCCACTCTCTCCTCATCTCCTGTGAGCAACAGGGTGGCTTCTGGGCACAGGAGTCGGGGTTGTCAATACTGGGGTGCTGTGGTGGGGCAGCCTCCCACTCCTACGTCCCCTCCGTGATGGAGTTCAGCTCAAAATGGGACCCAGAGGACATGACATTAACTGAGGGCCGTAGGCACATGAAGAAATAGGGCCCCCTTCATGGTGTCCCCTTTCCTGCTGCACACTTGGGATGGTGGAGGAAGGGATGGCTGCCTGGACCCCTTCTCAGGAAGAGCAAGAGAAGCAGTAACTCTCCTTCCTGGAGAGAAAAGCTGGGCAGCAGCCCGGCCCTACAGTAATGACTTTAGGAAGTGGCGTCTACCGGTTGCGTTCGCTGTACTCTTCTCCTGCCCTATGTGGCCCGTGGTGGAGGTGGAGGTGGTGTTGGTGGGGCCCTCAGAGCGGTGAGCCAGATCGATCAAACTTTTGCTCAGTGAGATTTAAAAAAAACAACAACCCCAAAACACTGTTAACACTGTGGTAACACTTCTTACTGATTTTTAAACTTCCCCTGCCTGCCCGTTTGCGATTCAGCGGAAATAAAAAGTGAAAGTGTTTGTTTTCCCCCTACTTTCTTTCATATTCCTACCCCATTAGAAAAGCTGGGGGAGGGAAAGTAATAAAAACAAAACAAAGTTGGGGTAGGGGCAGATCACACAAAGTTTGGAATAACCTTTTTGTTTAATTTTGAGAAATTTCATTTTGGATTATTTCTTTGTGCAATGAAAAAGGTAGAAAATGTTGAACAGAACAAAACAAAACAAAACAAACAATCCTCTGCCTCCTGACATTTCCTTCTACCCTTTTTGTGCAAATAAACACAAACCTTGAACCAGGTCTAGCAGTGGGTTGTGGAGAGAACACCCCACTGAGATGCTTCGGGCAGGTCACATCCCCGCTCAGAGCTATCTATTGTTTATTGTTAAGGCTGTCTGCAGACTCAGGTAGATATCACAGCATTGGTTATATGTCAGGGCACATGTTCAAGCTTTTCTTACCAACCCTGAGGGCTAGAAAATACCCTTTTTTTTTAAATGAAAGCCTAGATTCTGATGTAATTACAGAACGCCAAGAGCTCTTGGGCTAATAGTATCTATGTCTTATTCTAGTCCAGGGCAGAAGGATTCAGGGATCAACACAATATGTACCTAAACTTCAGCCTAATTCACAATGTATTTGCTATTGCTGCTGTTACTCAGAGGAGCGAAACTGCAGAGAGTTTATGGCCTTGGAACAGCATGAGGGGCTGTTGTGGGATGGAGGTGGAGTTAAAGAGAGCTGTCTCTTGTATATCCCTACCTCATTTGCAGGCCACTTCCTCTCTCAGTCCCTCATGCTGTTTTATCCAGAGGGACAGGGGCAGTAACAGCCGTGTAAGAGGGCCTATGTGTCTGTTTTTGCATTCTGCATATTTGAATGTGTGACAATGCTGATTAATCCCTATCAAGATACTAAATACACCCAATATTAACCCAAATCCAAAAGGAAGGCAGGAAGGCCTGGTCCTTGCCTGTGAGCCAAGCAGGTATCACAAAGTAGCAGGGAGTTCTTCCTTCTTGAACGCAGTGGGGGCAGCCAGAAGACTATGTTTTTAGCTCTGGCATGCACAAAAGATCCCTTAAAAGGTCTTCCAAGAGCCAAAAGTGCCACCTTAAACCACTGAGAAGCTTGCAGCTAATGCACAGAGGGAACACTGGGTGTGGGTGAGGTCTGCACAGTAACTTACTTGCTGCTATGCCCTTGCTTTCCAGCAAATCCTTCTCCCCAACTTAGTGATCTGCCCTGGGTACATTTGCAAGACATCTTGTATGTACCGTGTTATGTCCTCAGGAACACCATCCAAGAACTGCTTCATTTGTATGAGGAGGTGCAGTTCTTCCAAGGTTTTAACATTGTGTCCTGATAGCCAGGCCTCATAATTTTTCCCAACGTAGTAGGCGTGTTTGGGAAATGACACCTCTGGTTTCCACTTTTGGGTTCTGAAACGCCGACGGGCATGATCCGGGGTTATCCCCATTCTGTATCTGGCCTTGGTTTGAAAAAGTTTATAGTCGTTTATGTTTTCCTTAGGCATTTCAGCCGCCACCTCTGCTAAAGGTCCACTGAGCTGTGGCCTCAATTCTACCATGTACTGGTCTTCAGGGATGCTGTACCCAAGACAGGTTCTTTCAAAATTTTCCAAGAAGGCCTCGGTGTCATCACCTGCCTTGTAGGTGGGAAATTTCCTGTGCTGTGGAACAATCATTGGCGCAGGGTTGTTAGGGTTGGCTGTGTTTTGCTTAGCCTTTTCTAATTTCATGGCCTGTCGGTGGGCTTCCCTCTGGAGTTCCAGCTGTTTTTGGTGGTCTGCATCTTTGGCTGCTTGCTCTCTTTTGTAGGCTGCCTCTCTTTCTCTTTCTCTCAGCTCCATCTCTTGTAGTCTTTTTTCCAGTTCTCGCCTGTGTTCAGCTTCTTCGATTTGTTCTTCGGCCTCCATTTTTGTCTTGGTAGGCATGGTTCCTGTTTTCTTGTGTTGGGGTGCCCTCCGGTGTTTATCTTCTGAACTGCAGGCTCTGTTGCCTCCTGGGTCTGCCGAGCAACAGGGCTTTTGCCCTTTGTTTTCAATGTAAAGCAAACCAGAAAAACCACTTTATTTGCATGTATATAGTGCTGGTAATTGACTCCTAATGGGAGTGCTATTGTGTGACAAAAGACCCTTAACAGCCTCTTAATGGCTTCTTGCTTACTATGCAAGCCACAAACTGCCAGAGAGAGCAGAATTTTTTTTTTCTCTGGTTCCCTTTTAAAACCAAACTGTTTCTCTCTGCTAAAAAGCCCTTAGCAGAGAAAAGAAAAATATAATATTCCTACTGGCTTCTGGATTCTGTCTATCCCACCTCTGCCACCATGTCAAACCTTATTCCCAGATTTGGACCTTAGCGTCCAAAATATGGGGGTTAGCATGAAAACCTCCAAGCTTAGTTACCAGCTTGGACCTGGTACTTGCTGCCACCACCCAAAAAATTAGAGTGTTTTGGGGCACTCTGGTCCCCCCGAAACCCTTCCCTGGGGACCCCAAGACCCAAACCCTTGAGTCTCACAACAAAGGGAAATAAATCTTTTCCCTTCCCCCCTCCAGGTGCTCCTGGAGAGATACACAGACACAAGCTCTGTGAATCTAAACAGAGGGAGTCCACCCTCTGTAATTCCAATCCTGGAAACAACAGCACTTTCCTCTTCACCCAGAGGGAATGCAAAATCAGACTAGTAAATCTAACACACACAGATCTCCCTCTGACTTCTTCCTCCCACCAATTCCTTGGTGAGTACAGACTCAATTTCCCTGAAGTTTCCCAGTAAAGAAAACTCCAACAGATCTTAAAAAGAAAGCTTTATATAAAAAAGAAAGAAAAAATACATACAAATGGTCTCTCTGTATTAAGGTGACAAATACAGGGTCAATTGCTTAAAAGAATATTGAATAAACAGCCTTATTCAAAAAGAATACAAATCAAAGCACTTCAGCAACTATAGACATGTAAATACATGATCTCTGTACTAACAACTTGGAAACAGAAGATTAGAGAGCAGGAAATAGAAATCACTCCTCATGGCTGAGAGAAAAGCAGGCAGACCGACAAAGACTCCGACACAAACTTCCCTCCACCCAGAGTTGAAAAAATCTGGTTTCCTGATTGATCCTCTGGTCAGGTGCTTCAGGTGAAAGAGACATTAACCCTTAGCTATCTGTTTATGACACCTCCTCCCCAACTTAGTGACCTGCCCTGGGTACATTTGCAAGAGGCCCAGGCTGGAGGATCTGTCAGTGAGCAGGAGAGCCAGGATGGCTGGGATGTGTTTTCATTTTCTGCACGCTCCACTACCTAGACTGAATAAGCTCCTTTTTTTTTTAAACTCCATCTTTTGCCTGTGTATTTTTCTTTACTCCTCTAGATAGTCCTTCCCCTTCCCACAATGTACTTTACTGTAGCTTTTACATGCAGAAAGTTGTTTTCTGACCTATTTGTTACTGCCTATTGAGCTTTTCCACTGCACAGCTTTGATGGAGAGTCTGGATGGACCATGCAAAGCAATTAAATAAAGGGTTTGTTTGTTTTTTTTGGTAAGTGAGCAAGGATCATGGAAATCTTGTCCAGGATTGTCTAAGGCGCAATGCACTACAGGATTAGCCGTTGGGACCTTGGTGGCTCACTCAAGCAGACACTGTTTACCTCACCATATAGCAGTGCTAGTCAGTTACCAAGATGGCCTTGTTATTTCAGGTGAAATGTGGCTTGTGCAATGACTACAGTGCCCAACACTAACTTTGTAAACGAGCTGAATTACAAACTCCTCTTAACTGGTGAACCTCCTGGAAACAGATCAGTGTAATTTCCCAGCTCCCTGAAAGGGCTTCTACAATACATTAAGACAACTAAATCTGCTTTCAAAACAAAAGGATTGGCCACTATAAATGTCCCATTGAAACAGCTCCATTGTCACTGAACCAGATTTCCTTTGAGGTCACTTGCAGTTCATATATTAACCAGAAGTTAGCCATTCAGTCGGCTGTAACATCAAAAAATACTTTGCATTGATGTAGTATCATTCAACAGAGGAGTGAGACATTTAGAACCATTGGTTGAGAAATATGGTGGACATAATGGCAGTAATGAAATTCTATTTGTTTTTGTTAAGTAAAGAAACCTACATGAAAACTGTGTGTCTTGTCACTGCCCACCCGCCCAAATTGTGACAGCACTTTTTCCTCCTAGAATGATTGAGTTTCCATCTCTAGTGATTATTTTAAGCGCTAGAAATGTTCCTGGGTTTCTATATTTGGGGCAGACAAATTCCTGTTGAATTTTAAAAGCAATGTCTTTGCTGTCACACCATGGTAAGGTCAGCTGGTATCCAGACAAGCTCTGTTGACCAGCCTGACTTTGTTCATACCCCATCATTAGTCCTCCTCAGCACTGTCACAGTGGGGTGACATCTGAAGCTTGCCAAAGCTGAAACAGCAAGGGCAGTTTAGCCTAAGGTCAGCTCTGCCACGCTGATTTGCAAAGCAGCCATTGGGCTTGTGCTGTATGTTGTACACAGTTGTACACTGCCCTGACATTGCATCACATCACAGTGCAGGGATTCTAAAATCAGCTTGGCTCCTTTTCAAGGACTGTTTCCTGGTTAAGCATTAATCCTTTGTTCTTGGTCATCTTTCTTTGCACTCTAGTGTATTTCTTCACTGCACATGTAAAACACACTATCGCTTTATGGGCTCAATCCTGGAAGTGCTGGGTATGCTTAACTCCCACTGAGTAGTTTACTCTGGGGCTTCATATGTGGCTCTTGAAGAGCTCTGTTCCAACTTTTCCCTATTGAGTTATAGAATGAAATCACTGGCTACCTCTGCTTAGATCAAGATGGAGTCTTGCTGGCTGGAACCTATAGCCTGAAAACCTCAGTTAAAGAATGAAGCCACTCAGATATTATTACTTACTATTTTTGGTACAGTAGCATAAAGAGGCTCCAGTAGGGGTTATTCAGTAACATCTAGAGGCCTATGTGTTGCCAAGGGAGCGGGAGCCATGGTGTGCTGCATATGAAGGCTTGGTCCTTGCCCAGAAAGCTTACAGTCTAAGGCCATGGCTACTCTTACAGTTCTGCAGCGCTGGTAGTTACAGCTGTGTTCGTACAGCTGTGTAGGGCCAGTGCGGCAGTGTGGCCACACTGACAGCTACTAGGGCTGCAGTGTGGCCACATTTGCAGCATTTGCAGCGCTGTTGGGAGTGGTGCATTGTGGGCAGCTATCCCAGCATTCAAGTGGCTGCAACATGCTTTTCAAAAGAGGGGGGTGGGGTGGAATGTGACAGGGAGCGTGGAGGAGACAGACAGAATGGATTTTTGGAGCTGACACTGTTCTCAGCTCCCTGCCTTGCAAGTTCTAAGGATTGGAAGACACACAGTGCCTACCTTCAATCATTTTAAAAGTTCTGACTCCCCTCCCCCACTCCTCTCTCATTCAAGTGCAAATTATGCACTCCTAAATAGCCGTCAGACCAGATAAGCAACCCCTCCCCCTCTGCCGTGTGAGAGTGCTGTTTCTTTCTTCAAGCAAACAGCTGTGAACATTCCAAAGTAATTCCCCTGCCTGCCTCCACTTGCTCAGCAAACAGGAGCTGTGTTTGTTTTTTAAATAAGCAGTTTGGCTGAACTCCGAGCTCTCCCTTTCTTCCGGTTTGTTGTGGACAGGAATTCTGGGATACCTCCTTATACCCCGGAGGTCAATAAAAGTGCTGGTGGGGTCCACACTTGCTGACCAGCGCTGGATCACCAGCGCTGGAATCCCTACACCCGAGGCTCGACCGGGTGTGCAGCCAGCGCTGCAACCAGGGAGTTGCAGCGCTGGCCGTGCTTTGCAAGTGTGGCCACATCCTAAGTTGTAGCGCTGTAACCCCCTCACCAGCGCTGCAACTCTCTAGTGTAGCCATGGCCTAAGATAAGAAAGGACATGCAAAAAGGCAGGGAACTAGGAAACAAACAACTATTTTCTTGACATCTCCTGTTAAAACTTCAGACACAACTAAAGTCCAATGTCAACAGGGCAGCCCGCAGCCCATGACATTAGTACTGTGCATGGCATATTCCTAGCAACATTTGTTACTTTTTTCTTTTACAATCCTGGCTTGCACTATGCTGCTGTTACCTCTGGGATGTTTCCTTGGCCACTCCAAAGTTTTTCTTTGAATTTGTCTGAGTCTTTCTTTTTCGCATCTTGATCTTTGGCTTAAACTTTCTGGTTTACAAATTAGAGTTACGGTATCAAAAACAACTTGACTACCTGGAATTGAATTTTACTGAAATTCATTTAATGACTTCCTTTTGCATTAGGAAATTGGTCCTGTAATTATGTACATACTTAACCTTGTTTAATAAAATATCTGTTTCAGGTGGCTTAAGTGTTGCTGTGGGTTATCCACTGGATACAGTAAAGGTATTTGTTTTAACTTTACTTCTAAAACTTAACTTTTTGCTCTTGCCTCTTCCTCTCCATTTAGTAAATCAGTGATATAACTGAATGCTGTAAATTTTTCTTTCAAATTCTTTATACAAAAGCGTTCTATAATTAATATCTGATAGTAACTGCTGTCTGCTTGAGAACAAGATTCTACTGCAAATAAAACAGTGTGGCATTAATGTATTTGTTAATATTTTCTGAATGATGTCCTTTGCTTATAGGTGAGAATTCAGACAGAGAGAAGCTATAATGGAATTTGGCACTGCATTCGAGAAACATACAAAGCGGAGAAAGTAAGTACATGCGTCTGACGAAGTGGGTAGTCACCCACGAAAGCTTATGCTCCAATACATCTGTTAGTCTATAAGGTACCACAGGACTCTTTGTCGCTTTTTATAGATCCAGACTAACACGGCTACCCCTCTGATACTAAGTACATCTAGTTTAATACATTACATTTATCATAAAAGCGAGTGTAACAATCAGAACAATGATCCTGTGAACCCACTTGTTAGCAGTTGCTGAACTGCTAAGCGTGTCATGCTGATTCATATTGCAAGCAGCCCATCAATTCCACTCGAGATAGAAGGGAGGAGAGATCTCAGAAGTAATCAAAGAGAACCTAGGGTCTGGACTGGTCAACCCTGAATGGAGAGTGTGCAAACAGCCAGCCCTGGGGAGAAGACTTAGCTTGAACTTTATTTTATTGTTAAATTGTTACGAGAGCTAATTGCAGGCTGAGGGTGACTCTACAGTGAATGGATTACGTTTTAGAGCAGACTGGATAGGGTATTTGCATAAGTACAGGCTATTTCCTTTCTAATACATTCTTTCTCTCTTTCAAACAGGCCTGGGGATTTTACAAAGGCATGTCACTGTCAGTATCCACAGTGTCGCTTGTTTCTTCTTTTTCATTTGGGGCATACAGAAACTTCCTTTATAACATCTGCAGATTAAGATATGGCACTTCAGACGTGAAGCCATCAAAGGTGGATATTTCCGTTGCTGGATGTGCTACTGGTGCTGTTCGGGTAGGTAAATCACAAAAAAGACCACTTAGAAAGGTCCCAGGTCTATATATGTGAGGCTGGAAAGATAGTGAATAGCTTTTGTTCAGTCCTTATGGGAAGGTCATTGGAACCCACTGTTTATAATAATCCTTTGGAATCTTGCAACAGAATTAAAATAAATAAATAAATAAATAAAAAGAAGTTCTATTCTTCCTCTGTTGTGCCCACATGCTGGTTTGGTTTGGTTCAGTCTTGCTGGGTGTCTGACATTAATCTTCTCTAAAATAAAAACACATCACAAATTACATGTATATGTTTCCTTGCCCCATCTGGTGGACCATTCAGTAGATAATTTTTCAAAGCAGATCACATTGTATAGAGCAATTTAATGCCCAGATTAAGTCAGGCAAAACAAATAGCAAAGATTTCTCGTCTCAGTTTAATTTCTAGTATTGTTTATGACAGTGGTTCCAGCCCATTGACACACGTACTAGGACTGGTATAATGTAGTGTTAGTTTAGGATTCCCTGCTTTCTACCCTAATGGCCTGACTGCTTGCTCCTATTCTTCAATACTGCGTTATGCCCAGTGCACCACTTTTGCCTGCCTCTCATTACACTGTGTGCTCCTAACTCATGTTTAGGCAGCTCCAAACATTAAACTTGCAGTTGCTCTATGATGATTTAGAGCGTGCTCACTTGAACTGGAGGAGGATGGGATTGGCTAGCTTTAGGCTGTAAAACTGCTACTGTTGCCTGGAAAAGTCAAGTGTGACTGATTCATTGGCTCAAGAAGGATAACGATGTTAATCCAAACACTGTGAAAGTTTAAATGTTATACGTTCTTTTAATTTTCCAGGTGGTGCTAATATCGCCTACCGAAATAGCCAAAGTTCGAATGCAAACTCAGAAGCAATCACATTACTCAGTTACAGCTTCTCACCTCTCCAAGCCAAAGTATCAAGGACCTGTGCATTGTCTGAGGATGATAGCAAAGGAGGAAGGTTTTAGGGGTTTATACAAAGGTTGTTCTGCATTACTGTGCAGGGATTGCCACTCATTTGCAACGTATTTCCTAACCTATAGTATCCTGTGTGATTGGTTTACTCCAGCTGGAAAAAATAAACCAGGTATGTGGAGAAAACAGTCCAGGATTGCCTACAAAAATAGGTTTGTTTATATTGTATTAGCAGGGAAAGCATATTTTGAGTATATATTCTTTTTACCTAGCTCCTTGGAAATTTGATTCATAAAGGATCCTTATTGTAGGTTGTTGTGCATTGGTTTTCAGCCACAAAGCTTACGATTATTGCATTTATATAGTACCATTCATCCAAGTGGCTCCCAAAATGATTTACTTACTGAATGTACAAACTATATATAGTGAAATCTGTATGAGGTGACTATTTTAAAGTATCAACAAGTCTTTCAGTATCGTTTTGATCATCCTTTAATTAGACTCTGCAAGCTCAGTAAAGTAGGGTGGGATTCCTTGAATAAGTGACATGTAGTGGTTACCCAAAAAAGGCTTCCCAGTCAATAGAAATCACATTGCTTAAGAATAAATGCAGCTACCTCTGGGATGAAACAGGACACAGATTTAAAAATGCAAAACAATCTAATTAGAGTCGTTTGGATAAAAAGCAAAGATTGTCATATTTATTTGAAGATGCAGAGGCTATTTACAATAAGAAGAATGGAACTGAAATTTGACTAAACATGTTGGGGATAACACCCCTGCTCTTAGATGATGTGCTATGCAGTTTTTAATGACTTCCAGGGGTTGGAACCATCCAATTTATGGTAGCACCGTGTCCGGCAGTAATACACGTGGCACTGGTTCTGTACTAAGGGTTTAATTGTACAAAGTGCCAACTGGCCTCAATTCTCATTTGAATAAACCCTTTAACAAAGGATTTAATTCAATCAGAGAGAGTGGCAGGTCCTCAGTCCCTTTAAGGCTTGGGGTTTTAGAGAGAGGAGGGTCAGCTAGTGCAATTCGCCACTTCTTGCAGGATATGAGTCTTCCTTAAGCAATCTCCCATCCGGGTTGTGTCGCACTCAGCTCTGCTTGGATGGTGAAATCAGACCAGCTTCATTAGACTGTAATTGTTCCAAGTGTAGCAATCTCTTCTGGACACTTGGAATGCTGAGTTCTCAAGCCATACACCTCCTCTTCAGATAGCGATGGGGAGGAATTCCAGCAAATGAGACAAACCAAGCATTCTACACCCCACAGCACTGCATGCGCTACATGCCCAGGCTGAAGTTCGAAAACAAAGGCCTTTGAACTATCCCAGACACAGAAACAAAAAATGTCTTAAGTTTCCTAATAGGCAAATAACCCCAAGATGACTACAAAATGCCTCCCCCGCTCTGGGCTAAGCCCATCTGTGAGAAGTTTCAGCAAAGAAGATTGTTCTTGCTGAGAAATTTATATAAGCAATTGGAAACAGGTGGTGGACTCCAGCTGCAGAGGCTCTGAACACCTTGGAGTGGCAGGCTCCAGCTCAGCCTTAACTATAGTGTCTCAAAACCAAATACTACATTAAAATAGGTAAGGTGCCCCTAGCCACCTGTCTTGTTGTAACATGAAAAAATGAATATGCTGGGAAATCAAAAGGTAGCACATTTAAAATATTGGAAACATTGGAACTATATATAATATACAGGTGCTAGATATCCTGCAGAATTTACTACTACGGACAATACAGGATAGCAAGCTTGCTATCTAGAGAAAGAAGTTACAAGGCACAGTTTTGTTAAGAACACAACTTTGTCTTTGGGCAGGAAGGAATTCCTTTTTCCCCTTCCTGAATTGCATAAATGGTCAGGTTCATTGTAGATTCATTTCACTTTATTTCAGCATCAGGTCAAGCATTGGTCACAACTGGAGGCAGCATCTGAAAATTGATGGTGTATCAACAGTGCTGGTTGAATGGTTATACAGTATAAATGGACATGCATAGTGTAGTGATGGGAACACTACAACCCCCTAGAAAGCCTAGAATGGTCTGATATGGCATGATAAATCCAGTGGACTGGCTGAGGTTGCTAGAATGCTAGTTGAAGTCAATGGAACGTCTGCATGAAGAGACTCTGATCTCACTTATACGGTTGTAATCCTATTGACATCAGTGGAGGTATTTCTGATTTGGACTGTTGTGAGGTCAGTCACGCTGTACAAAACTAATTTTTAGTAAAACAGTCTCTTTCTGCAGTTTTTCCTCTTCTCCTAAAACTGTTCACAGTATTAGATTTGAACGAGTTGCTGGAAAAAGTCTCTCTGGAAATGCTTACTGCTATATCATTACCACACTCTGGTTAACTACTCCTACTGTTGGTTCTCTTTTTTTTCAGACATACTGACTGTGCTTCTTTCTGGTGGCTTTGCTGGTGTGTTTGGCTGGGCCGTAGCTACTCCTATGGATGTAATTAAATCACGGATGCAAGTAGATAACTTGGGACAGCGCAAGTACAGAGGACTCATACACTGCATCCGAGTAAGTGTGAAAGAAGAAGGAATCAGAGTTCTTTTCAAAGGACTTGGATTAAACTGCATTCGTGCTTTTCCAGTGAACATGGTGGTGTTTGTAACATATGAAGCTGTAATGAGACTTGCAGAAGCTCTTATGAAGTAAAAGCATGTTACATCACTCAGTTCTAAGGTGGCTGCTTCCTTTGAGAAGACTTTTCATGTAACCAAACACTTAAACAACAGTCCACCAACGGATGTCTTGTCAAGTTGTCTTGTCAAGTTGTCTCCTATTTTTGTAAAAACTTGATCAAACTTGTGTAGCACCTCCCTCCTCCTGGTTAACTATTTTAGTGGAAATCTCAAAGGTGTTGATGGACAGGCCTGGGTTTTTCTGGATCCTGCCTCAGCTCAGTAGGGTGTAACTTCTGTATTCCCATATGAATTTATTTGACAGTGCCTCCACCCTCCCCTTGCTCCTTTCACCAGGGCAGCTTGCAAGTACAATTCTAACCATGGGTAACCCCCCACTTACTTGCCAACTCCCAAGAAATAACACAAACACAGTAATTCTGTTAAACAGGAAGTAAATGTAACAGGGTAAAACACTACTCTCAGGATCACCAGTTCCCACACTGATAATATCTGTCAAGTTCCCCAGTCATGTGACCTGATATAGCAACTGTAAAATTAGTGTCCCCTTTATACGTGCACTTTGTAGTGGCCCTTGACCACGCTATGGTCTGTAGCAGCAATTAGCAACTTGGCTGACTTGGCTTAGTGCAGCCCAACAGCCTCATACTTGGGATAAGCTGCTAAGCCCCTCCACAGGTTAATAAGCAGGGTTTTTCCCAACAAAGCCCTCTCAACTGGGAGTTGCCTGGAAGAAAGGGCCAAGCTGATGGATTCTGCATCCAAGTCCCCAGAGACCGGTTCTCAGCTGAACCCTGCATGCAAGCCTGGGTCTCACCAGCTGCTCACACTGCCAGTCCTGGCCTTTTTGTGTCTGGCTCCAGACTGCTCCAGCATAGCTCCTCCCCCTTCCAGGGCTCCCAGGGGCAGGCATCTCCCTTCCTATTGGTCCAACTAGTTATTCTTCCTGAGGTTGCACTTGCCAATCATTTGACTCTGCCGCTCTCCTTGCTCTCAGACATGGCCTCCCCTGCCAGCAGGCACCATGCTGTCTTCCCCGGGACAACAGGGGCACCCGGACACTCAGTGTCTCTCCTCTCTCCCTCTCTGTTGCCTAGAAAAATAAAAAACTGGTCTTCACTCCACATGCATGATTAATAAAACAAACCAGCCCACTTTTGCTGTGTCTAACACTGTACACTGTGTATGTACCACAGATACAGGTAAATCACAAATATACCAAGCAAAGTGTTTTTGAGGTGTGAATGCTGGGATCCAGGAACTGACTGTTCTGTTTTGCTTAACATTGCCTTGACCATGAGCTATTAATTGCAACTTTAATTATCAGAGAACTATTTCTTCTGATAAATTATCCAGGCTGAAGGCCAGTCAGCACAAGGAAGACAACACATTTGCCATGCTGATTACCAAACATATTTTGCCAGAAACTGCGGCTTTCTGTGTAAACAAACCTCTTTTGTAACATGAAGTTAATGGCCTTACACTTAAAGCAGTGTTGCGGTAGAGGGGCCAGTCTGCTGCATATATTTTTGTCTTTCCATTTACTTCCTGCCTCTGAGGCAATGTTCTCAACTATTGCCGTGTGCTTTCCAGGGTGTATCACACTAAGAAGTGAGGCAATTTAGCAAGGCTAGTCACAAGGAGTATTTGTCATTCTCAGCCACTCTTCATTCTGGAGAGCTATAGTTTCATTTTTGAGTTCCTCTTGTCATGCCAAACCTCCTGAGACACTGCAGCAATAGCTTTGATAGCTTTCATACCCTTAACTTCTCCCACATAGTTCATCTGTAGATAGCGCTCCAGCTTTACTGCCCTGTTATGGGGCACTGGAGACTAACTGTGAGCTCAGGTCCACCTGGCAGTATGCAGAGAACAGAACCTCTTGGGAGAATCCTTAATTCACAGAAACTATAGAGGATCCAAACTTGGGGGCAACTTCAGGCCTTGCAGAGTTTGGACAAGCAGTATCTGTGAGTGACTGATCCAGTCTTCACAAGAACAGGGAAAGGGGCTAAAACAAAAGTGTGAAATGAAAGTAGATGGCCTCATTAGGTACTAGGAGCTGAAATGGAGAAATTAAACACAGACTTATGTCAACTTGATCTATATTTTTATTATATGGAGATGAACAAAATACCAGCAAGTCAAGGTAAAGTTTTCAATTGATCATTATCTGACAAAAGCTCTCAAGGATTTCACTGAGGCTTTTGAAGATTCTGTTCTCCCCAACCTCTGGGATTTGTTGAGTGACACTTTCCAGTGGAAATCTGAGTTTGTCTGTCTCCTTTGGAAAATATTAATCATGCTGTTGCTATATGTAAACTTCAGTTTTCAGAAACATACTTTTTGTAAGTAATCACTGCAGTACTTTATTAAAGCATTATATCAGCAAACGTTTAATTCATTCTGTTTTCACATTCTTCTAGTGCTTATCAGTTTAAATACAAAATAATTCTATACAGTTAATTCTGTAACTGAGTTAAAAGTTACAGAATTGCACACTCTGTTCCCCTTTCTTCCACAGTAATGTAAGTTTATTGAAACAAATTAGGACATATAGTGCTGTACTGCTTGGGAAATCTGCACAAACAGAAGAAATTTGCATTGGAAGTTCTTCAAAGAAATGAGAAAAATATCCATAATTCCATAATACTCTACACTATTGAGAGTGTGGCTCAAACAGGGTTAAAGTTGGATTGTGGGAAGCTAGAAAGGGCACCGTTAAAAAGTCCACATTAATCAAACAGTTAACTTCTCACATATGGAGACACAGGGTTTCACCTTTCTAGTGCAGGGTCCATACACTCTGTAGGTATGACAGGATGGAAATCAAGTTAGTTTGCCTACAGGCTGGGAAGGAAGATAGATAGCAATTATTTTAATTTTTAAATACTTGGAGGTGCTCGGATACTATGGTGATGTGATGGCCTATATAAATGGGAAGCTGTTGGTAAAGTTGACTTCAGTGTACTAAACCCAGTGAGATTTTGTCTGTGACGACAGGCCCCCATATTCTAGGAGAAAAAACTAAGCACTTTGTTTTGTAGCCTGTTTTGCTAACTCTTATAACCCTAAATCAAGCACTTAGGTTAACTATTTAGGTTTGATGCTAACTGATTACACCTCATACTTTTTGCAAAGTCTGTTACAAATACTTACACATTTTATTTCTCCTACTTGCATTACAGCTTTATTTATTTTTATTATCAACATCTTTAAGCTTCTTAACTTTTCCTAACATATAGATTATAGTTTGATTTTTGGCATAAACCTCCCAAGATCAGGTCAGGGGTGAGAGGTAGTTTTCAGCACATAAATAATGAAGTTTAAACAAGTGGTAGCAAGATCCCAACTTTAACAAGTTTCACCTGGTCCCAGGTGGATGTATATTCGCCTCATACTAAAAAAACACTCAACATACTCCTGAGCAGCAGCTGCCAGTTGTGCCAAATTGCGAGAGTGCAGGACCCGAGTCCATTGGCAGAATTTTGAGGATGGGAAGGGAGAAATTGTGCACTGTCTGCTAGCTCTAAGCAGGACTACTGTATTAGTCCTTCATGTTCTTATGCATTAAGGGCCTGACCTATTGAACTTAATGGAAAAGCTCTCATTGACTGCAGTGGGCTTTGGATCAGACTTTAAGTTAACTCATTGAACATTTTCCTCCTTTCCCACAATAAACCTCTGTGATGGGATCCCTGGGGTGCAGCCTGGGGCTGTGGGACTGCTGTGCCCCTGAACTCTCTTCAGCCTGGGCTGTCTCTCACAATGCCTGGCTAGTGACCAGCAGCAAACCCCTCCAGGTGCTATTATTGCCCAGCACAACCGCATATGGAGACCCCACACTCAGCTAGATTGCATGAATGCTCCCAGAGACACTCATGAACCAGACAGAGAAAGGCACCAGAGCCGAATTCCCCCAGCTCCTAGTACTGTACCTCAGGAAAATACCATCTTGCACTGCTCAAGACAAGCAGTGCAAATTTATTAATTGGTTCACCACTTCATCAATGGACAGTGGATATACACCAGCTTCTGCAAACCTGAGCAGATTTGCCACAAATTCAGTGGTAAACCGTAAAAGAAGTTTACTGACTACAAAAGATAGATTTTAAGTGATAGGCAAAAAGTCAGAGTTAATTACCAAAAGAAAAGAAAAGATTACCCTGCAGTCTAAACTCTCAACCCTATTAGATTGGGCAACATTTAGATTAAGCAGTTTTTCTCACCTCACTGGATATTGCTGTCCATAGTATATAGATTTCACCCTTGAAATCTGGGCCAGTCCCCTCAATTGGAGCCTTCAGAGTGTCCTTGTTGCTTGCAGCATAGGTGGGTGAAGGAGAAAGGCCAAGCCTGGGCCCCTTGTGTTTGGTTTTATACCCTCAGTCCATGTACTTGTAGAGTACAAGTCCAGGCATGTTTAGGGGGCATTTCTGAGTCTGCAGGCAAAGTTGAGCAATCCCCTGGTGTAGCCTCATGCAGGTGAGTCATTGAATTGTAGCTCCCTTGCTGGACAATGGCTGTTGATGGGTTGTTTGACACTCCACCCGGGCGTTGGTTACTTTCCTTGCTGTTGCCTCTGGAGAGCTAATACCTGGCTGATTCCCCAGTTTACAGCATGTTTTAGTGACAACCATACAACACAATTCTCATAACTTCACATGCATTAATGATATACATATGCAGACAGAGAAATGACTTTCAGAAGATCATAACCTTTCCCTTGATACCTTACAAGGCATGCTTTATATGTAGTATCACAATTATATACAGATGAGGAATATGGGGAGCTACAGGGTGCTCCCCCAACGTACAGAATGTCACACCCTCTATCTAGTAAGGTATGAAAAAAGTTGGGAGTGTATCTTTACATAGGTAAAGGACTACTAGGGCACTGTTCATTGTACAACCACCACAGACTTTGGTATGCACGTGCCCAGGTTGTACAGTATGGAAGTCCTGACAAATAGATTTTTCAGGGGGTTCAAACTACCTATCACCTTTCATACCACATACATACACCTCTAACCCAATATAATGCGACCCAAGATCACATGAATTCAGATATAACGCGGTAAAGCAGCGCTCTGGGGGGCGGGGCTGCACGCTCCGGTGGATCAAAGCAAGTTTCATCTATAACGCGGTAAGATTTTTTGGCTCCCGAGGACAGCGTTATATCGGGGTAGAGGTGTAGTTTATTGAATCAACCTCTAATGGATGGAATCTTAGAAACAGTCCTAGCTACTTTTGTTTCATTTTAAATTACCGTCAAATATTACAATATAACACTGTTTTCAGTGCTCAACTGTATTTACAATTTTATCATCCGGTCAGGTATGAGTTATAAATACACATAAATTGTTATTCTTTAGATCCAGTCTAATGAATAATATTTTCATCACCATCAAAAAATGTCAGTTGATTGATTGTATTGCTATTGCATGTGTTCCACCAAAGATTGTAAGGGTCTGTTGCTCAAAGAAAGTGGACAGGAAATAGTTTATGGGATATTTTGAGGAAGTAGATTTTCTAACAAATGCACAACTTAAAAGAAATACCTCAGTCATAAGGGGTTTCTCAGCATAATCCGAGGTATTTTAGATCCCGGTAATGGAAAAGTAATTTGCATTTCTATGGTGTCTTCCATATGAGTATAAAAACTTTACAAACATAAGTGAACTTGGTCCAATGTCTGGGGAGGTAAGTATTATCACTCCACTGTTACAGATGTGAAAATGAAGGGAGAGGAGGTTCTGTGACTTGCCAGAAGGCTGTGGCGGAGTTAGCGTGACTCCCAGTTCTCTGCTTCACCAACAGAGATGTGTAAACTCCATATCTATTTCACATCGGGAACATATTCCTGTACAATTTACCCTGAAAAACTCACCTACTGTGTATGTGCAATATGTCCCTGAGCAGCCACCATTATAACCCACTCCATGAAGCTGAGAAACATAGGATAAAAAAAGTTGGATCTACTAAGAATTTCATTTCTTTTTGAGATATGGACTCTTACTAGCATATCTAGAACAATTTACAAGTTAGACTTTGGCATTACAATAGAAATTTTATTATTATATTTTAGAATTTTCAACTTAAATACAGTAATGGGATCCTCTGCTAACTAACATGGTTCGCGAAAGAATCTGGCAGCTGTTATTTGTGTTACAATGAAATTGATACCTCACCTAACAAGTTTTGGTTTTTAAATACATATATTAATAATGTCTTAACAATTCTTCCAAATAGTCACTGATCGTACATGCAAATAACTTGTTCAGAGCAACGTTTATAAAGCACAGATTGCAGCCTTTGCATAATTAAGGAGTGATGACATACAACAGAAAACAATTCAGTCTATTTCCTACCTATTGATAAATTACATCTACATCATTAAAAATCGAATGCCAGTTTCCGTGGAGTCATAAACTGTTTCACCATTTCATCTGTGATCTGTTTGCGTCTCTGCTGATGAGCTGCTATCAAGGGCTGTAGTGTTTCAATAAGCACCTTCTTTAGCTCTCCTGTGAGCAGCGCTCCGCTTGTGTAAGCCTGCCAAGAAAGTGTCAGTTGTTAAAAACTAATCTGGTAATATGGAAAAGAGCCTCAATGTTGAGCAGAATCTCTTTAAAGGCACAACTCCTGGCAAAGAAAGATTTGCATGTATATTAAAATTAAATATGCCAGAAGATCACCTGATATCACACTGGTAATGTAATCTGCAACATCACTCATTGATTTTAAAAGATTTTAGAAACACAGTACAGCAATTTTTTTTATTTAACATGCTTCTGTGAATAAACTAAGTGAGCAGAGATTTAACTTGAAAATCCAGTTACAGTAAAAGCTGTTTTATCTGGCATGTTGGGGGAATAGGGTGTGTGCGCGTGTGCATGCGCCAGTAAGTGAAAAATGCTGGTTAACTAAAAGGGAGGGAGTTTGGGTGCAGGAGGGGGTGAGGGGCGTGCGCTCTGGGAGGGAGTTTGGATGCAGGAGAGGGCTCAGTGCAGTGGGCTGGAACATGGGAGGGGGTGAAGGGTGCCGGATCCATGGGGGCGCTCACATTGGGTGACTCCCTGCAAGTGGTGACCTGTACTGGCTGCTCCTAGGCAGAGGTGTGGCAGGCAGCTCTGTGTGCTGCCTCTGCTTGCAGGTGCTGCCCCAACAGCTCCCATTGGTCGTGGTTCCCAGCCAATGGGAGCTGTGGAGCTAATGCTCAGGTTGGGGTTGGGGTAGTGCATGGAGCTGCCTGCCACGCCTCTATCTAGGAGCAGCTGGGACAGGTCACCACTTGACGGGAGATCTGGCACCCCGTACCTCCTCCTGCAACCCAACCCGCTGCTCCAAGCCCCCTCCTGCACTCACACTCCTTCTAGAGCCAACGCCCCGCACTTCCTCCCATGCCGCAACCTCCAGCCCCTCACCCAAACTCCCCCCTAGAGCCTGTGCCCCAACCCCGTTGGCCCCGTGCCAACGGGCTATAAACTGGAATTTCAATGAAGATGAGAAATGCTGATTTATAGAGCTTTCTGGTTGGTGAAGTGCTGGATAAAACAGCTTTTCCTGTATTAGCTACAGGAAACCATTTTTTCCTCCCGAGGAGATCAGTTTAAAGAAAAAGTATTAGTAGCCATCTTGTATTTCACAACAGCACATATAAACTGTTATTTTCCTTTCACAGGGTTTAATAGAGAATCTATACATGGATAGTGGATCCAGTTTATACTGAATGGCACTGAAAGTCTCTGTCCACACTAGGAAACATATGCTTTGCTGGCAGTGCATTCAACTGCACTGCTGTTAAATGGCTTAGCTGCAACTGTAAACAGGACCAAACTGTTCCTCACTGTGTTAGAAACCGTGGCTGTGCTTAGGGGAGCTCAGCCCAGGTTTTGAAGTGGTAATGAAAACAGTTTGGACTCATCTCCCCTTAAGCCATTTCTTGGTATCTGTTCATGCTGCAGCTGTTGCCAACACCCAATGAGTACACTTCTTAAGGACAAAATGTAATTATTCCAATGCATTTCAGTGGACTTTTAATATTTTAATGATGTTTCACTCAGCTAGGAAGCTGCATCTACAATGACCATTCTTTGAAAGCCTCCCACTATCTCACTACAACTGGTGCCAGTTCCATTAGTGCTAGGCTGGCTGAAGTATTTTTGCCACCATGTTTTCTAACCTTGTTCTGAGACAGCATGGTGGCAAAAATCCTGGCAGAAGGTCTATGTGTGCACTAGCACTGGGAGAGGTCTGCTGTTACTGATGCAGTGTTAGGAGATTTTCAGGAAACCACTCAGACAGCGTGTCCCACTGTGCTCCTGGAACAGACAAGGACTTGGGTGCAGTATTCCCAGGGGATCAATGACTTCCTCAACTCTGCTTCCTTCTCTGTTCAGGGAAAGTTGTGTGGGGACAGCTAAAGACAAATTGGTAGCTCCTGGTTTTCTTACAGCTATTCTGAGTGGGGAAAGTCAACAAACTATAGTCACTTTCAGTGGTGAGTGAAAGTACTGCTTTCCAAAGAACACGTGCGCCACTTAGACCCATCAATGACCCTTACAGCTAGAGGAGTGAGTGGGCCCTGACCAAGCCCAGGATGAGGAGTTCTTGCGAGGTAGGTTTTAGAGGGAAACTACTCATATTAGTGAGATCTTTAGTGTGGACTTCATTATATATAAATTAGGGCTGTCAAGCGAGTAAAAAACAATTAATCATGCGATTAACTGCACTGTTAAACAATAACAGAATACCATTTATTTAAATATTTTTGGATGTTTTCTAAATTTTCAAATATATTGATTTCAATTACAACACAGAATACAAAATGTATGGTGCTTATTTTATTTTTTATTACAAATATTTGCACTGTAAAAAACAAAAGAAATAGTATTTTCAATTCACCGAATACAAGTACTGTAGTGCGATCTCTTTATCATGAAAGTTGAACTTACAAATGTTGAATTATGTACAAAAAAAACCTGCATTCAAAAATAAAACAATGTAAAACTTTAGAGCCTATACGTCCACTCAGTCCTACTTCAGCCAATCGCTCAGACAAACAAGTTTGGTTACATTTGCTGGAGATAATGCTGCCCGCTTCTTGTTTACAATGTCACCTGAAAGTCAGAACAGGCATTTGCACGGCACTGTTGTAACTGGCGTTGCAAGATATTTATGCGCCAGATGGGCTAAAGATTCATATGTTCCTTCATGCTTCAACTACCATTCCAGAGGACATGCATCCCATGCTGCTGATGGGTTCTGCTCGATAATGATCCAAAGCAGAGTGGACCGATGCATTCATTTTCATCATCTGAGTCAGATGCCACCAGCAGAAGGTTGATATTCTTTTTTGGTGGTTCGGGTTCTGTCGTTTCCACATCCGAGTGTCGCTCTTTTAAGACTTCTGAAAGCATGCTCCACACCTCATCCCTCAGATTTTGGATGGCACTACAGATTCTTAAACCTTGGGTCGAGTGCTGTAGCTATTTTTAGAACTCTCACTTGGTAACTTCTTTGCATTTTGTCAAATCTGCAGTGACAGTGTTCGTAAATCAAACAACATGTGCTGGGTGATCATCAGAGACTGCTATAACATGAAATATATGGAAGAATGTGGGTAAAACAGAGCAGGAGACATACAATTCTCCCCCAAGGAGTTTAGTCACAAATTTAATTAATGCATTATTTTTTTAACCAACATCATCAGCATGGAAGCATGTCCTCCGGAATGGTGGCTGAAGCATGAAGGGGCATACCAATGTTTAGCATATCTGGCACGTAAATACCTTGCAACATTGGCTACAAAAGCCATGCGAACACCTGTTCTCACTTTCAGGTGACATTGTAAATAAGAAAACTTGTTTGTCTTAGCGATTGGCTGAACAAGAAGTAGCACTGAGTGGACTTCTAAGCTCTAAAGTTCTACATTGTTTTGTTTTTCAGTGCAGTCATGTAACAAAAAAAAAATCTACATTTGTAAGTTACACTTTCACGATAGAGATTGCACTACAGTACTTGTATGAGGTGAATTGAAAAATACAATTTCTTTTGTTTATCATTTTTACAGTGGAGATATTTGTAATAAAAATGATATAAAGTGAGCACTTTGCATATATTTTCAATATATTTGAAAATGTAGAAAAACATCCAAAAGTATTTAATACAGTTCAATTCTATTGTTTAACAGTGTGATTAATTTTTTTAATCATAGTTAATTTTTTGAGTTAAACACATGAGTTAACTGCAATTAATCGACAGCCCTAATATAAACATGTCAAAAGTTGTGTTCATCTATAAGGACTATCAGTATCTGACATAAACTTTTCACTAGCTTTAGAAGCTACAAAGAGTTTAGAGACATTGCACGCTACATAAATAGGGTTAATATGCACAATCTACTTAAAACTTTATGAAAACATATCAAAAAAGCCAAACAAAGTAGTATCATTTAAAAAGGGGTAGAGGGAGGGAAGAGATCCTCCTACACAAGACTCCATGAAAATATAGGGGTTTGTCTTTCCTCACTTTTTAAAAAGAAAAATAAAGTGATACATGTGAGGAGAGAATGCCACAACCATCATACACAAATTGTGATCATTCGTAGGGTTGAACTAGGATAGAGAAACCCTTAAAAAGGGAGGATATAGCATTATACCATGGATATCTTCCATGAGGAGGTTCAAATAGGAGGTCTTAATTGTAGCTGGGTCTCTCCCCATGAAAAGACAAATAGTAATTATCTTTAAGTTGGCTCCTTACCTGCTTCATTTGTTCAAGTTTGTCATCATCTTCAAGGAAGAAGGTGAGATACATGTAAGAGACATCAACCTCACAGTTACCCCCATACTTTCTGTGTTCTTCAATAGTATCTTTACCTCCAGAGAAGGCATGCTTGTTGATCTAGAACAACATAATTATTTGATGGTATAACTTCTGTCAAATGGGGATTACACTATAAACAGTTGATATGGAAGGGCCATAAGCACTTATATCAACATTACATCCAAAAAACAATCTACCTTAAAGACTAGTAGAGGTGCAAGCAGGAGCAGATTTGTGCAGAACCTTCAAGGCAAGGCAAGAAGCCTGATCCTGATGCAGAAGGTAATGTGAGGACAGGACTAGGTGAGTGACAAGCTGTGAGCAGCAGGACAAGATGATGATGCACACAATCAACCCATAAATCGGTCCCTTAGGTCTAATTAAGTCGCATCAAGAATTTACCCAGATTTTCATTAACACCTAGTCCTTTCTGCTGCAGTTGTCACCATTTGTAAGGAAGGCTATGTATTATTATTATTGCACAAAACTATCTTCATACAAACAACAGCAACATTATTAGGTATATCCTATATTCACCTCACTGAGAAATTAACTTTGAAGGCGAATGGAGTGGAGTGGACAGATTTTAGAGAGGTTAGAGAGAGAATAAAACTGGTAGGATTTAGCAACTATCAAGAGCGACAAGAGGAGAAGAGAGGAGCTGAAGATAACAATGACCAAGGCTGGAAAGGAGTAGGGTCCAGCACCTTCATTTTTGCTATTTGCCCTTTTTCATTTTCTTCTGTTTACAGACAATATCCTGTTTGGGATTTACTGTATTTGCTATAACTCGGTATTCTTAGTCTATAAATGTCTAATCCATATTTGAATCTTGCTAAGAGCTGATTCTTAAATGATATCTTGAGGCAATGAGTTTCACGTGCTAATTATTCATTGTCTGAAAACGTAAACATTTTTTTTAAATCAATTTTGAATTTGCCACCTTTCAATTTCATGGAATGTCCTCTTGTTCTTGTGTTAAGAGACAGGCTGAACAGCAGCTCACAATCTGACTTTTCTAGAACATTCATTATTTTATATACTTTTATCACGTCCCTACTCCTCTGTACCTCCACAGTAAGGCACACAATCCCAGTCTTTCGATTCTTCAAATGAGAATTTTCTCATGCTCTGAATCATTCATGTTTCCAATCTCTGAATCTCATCTAATTTTGCAATATACTTGCTAACAAGGGATGACTAGTACTGAAAGCAGAATTCCAGCTGAGGGCATACCATTGATTCATATACTGATATATTCTATACAATTCCTGCCCTCGTTCCTTAAGCGTACAAACATTGTTTGTTTTTTTTGACTGCTTCTGCACATTGAGCATAGGGTTTCATTGAGCTGTCCACAATGATGAAGGTCTTTTTCCTGAGCTGATGAAGTTAATCCAGTTAAATGAATAAGTAGTTGAGATTATTATGCTTTACATGTATCAGCAATGAATTTAATGTACCATAGTGTTGCCCATTCACCAACTTGGTTAAGTCCGTCTCAAACTCCTCAGTCTTCCAGTCTTGACTAACCTAATTTGCTTGCACCATCTGTAAGTTTTACCATCTCATTGCTCATACTCTTTTCCAGATCATTAATAAAGTTATTAAAAATCAGTTCCAGTACAGAATCTTGTGGCACTCTGCTGTTAATCTTTTGTCATGATGGAAATTTGCCATTTATTCCTGCTCTGTTTTGTCTCTTAGCCAGTTTTTGATCAACAGACAGTACTTTGCCTTTCTCTCCATGACTTCTTAATTGCCTCTTAGAAAGGACTTTTTCAAAGGCCTTTGAAAGTTTAAATGAATATGAATTAGTTTTCCTTTAGAAAATTTCTATTCTAAGCCACAATTTTCCTTTGTAGAAGAAATGCCTATCATATTGTGATCTGGTGTTTATAATTCTACCTTTAATTATTGTTTCAACCAGTTTACTGGGTTCAGAAATAGGATTTATTGCTTACAATACATTGGATTGCCCCTAGAGTATATCTGATACCCTCCAAGAGACTGGAGGTAAACTACCAATATTGTATTTAAATGAATATCATTATTTTAAAGCAAGGGATTAGAGTTTTTTCCCTCTCCCAATAAAACAGAAGGGCTAATTTACCTACTTAAAACAAAACTGCATAATTGTGGAATTCTTCACACACAAATGCAAGAGGACACAATGCTAAACAAACGCTGCTTCCTCAAGATACACCCAGCAGTTCATATGAGGGATACTAATTGTTCACAAAAAAAAAACATGTCAAAGATCATCGCTGCTACATTTCGTGACACTTTGTCAAACATGTTAGGAATGCCGCCTAACCAGCTACAAGACACAACAAATCTTTCCTGTGCTTTGACCTACAGTGACCCCCACCAATCTACACATGGGCCGGAAACTCCTTTTCTGAACACTCAACTTTCTATGTACAAGAAGGTTTATTACATGTAGATATTCAACCCCTAAACCAAGGGTATCATACGCCTAAAAGTCAGGTTTCCTCTTGTCTAACTTTGTAAAGTTTTCAGAATATTCTAAAGATGACTCATTCTTTATGCAAATTCCACAGTGCACCATGTCACATACAACAAACCTAGTCTAATTTAGTCTCTTGTCATTATGAATGCCTGATTTTCTTTAGGATTAAGAGCCGTTATGGGGATGCACTGGAGAGGAGATAGATACTCTTTTTAAAGAAAAGGTTAATGTAATATTTCTGTTCACAAACTAATTAGCTGGAGAAGTGCATAGCAGCAGCAGATCCACTGAGCCGCAGTGAAAGCTTGGCCTGCCTAGCAACTGTCACTGTGTAACACGGTGGTATCTGGTGCCATGGAGTAGTCAATAGAGAACAAGAGCTCTTCGTTTGATTTACATCACAGGTTGTCAATCTTTAAAATTACAGAAACCTGCTGTGTATTTGTAGAGACAGGACATCGACAGACTTATTCTTATGGCAAAGCTCTGCAGACACCAGATGAACAAACAGGATGTTTAGTACATTAAATATTATTCTGATAGTATAGCTGACAGGGCAAAAGATCAGACTAGGTTAGTTATGTTTGTCTCACTCCGTCGATCTCTGAAGGTACATTAGAATACATTATAAAAGGAAAAAGGATGTGATATGTTTAAAAAAAAGGTCAACAAAACAGAAAGAGAGGGCTTATTGTAACACTCAAGCAAATTACTCCATTGAATATAGTGCTGTACATATTTTCATATTGTGTAGGTTCTTACCTTTGTCTTGATCTGCTTGGGTGTGTCAGTGAGGAAGATGGAGGAATTGGGGTCACTAGCACTCATTTTTGTCTGTGCTCCTTGCAGTGCTGGGAAGAAGACTGAATGCAATAAGGCTGGTTTAAGATATCCAATCCTCGGTGCTACATCCCTTGTCATTCTAAAATAAGGATCCTAGAACAACCACCAATAAAAGCCTTGAATAAAATTGAATATACATAGTTCAGAACTGTTTGATTACAACTCACCTGGTTCAGAGTCCAACCAGTAACAAAATAGCCCATTTCCAATCCCCTTTGAAAAATCCCTTCCGATATCTCTGGTTTCTTTTTAGAGTCCATCTTTTCACAACAAACTGAGCTGCTTATTTAAGAAGAAACTGTGTGAACTTAGCACTTACGAAAATGAAGACGTTTGACTGCCCAGGAGACAGAAGTCTGCTATTTATCAGCAGGACACTTAAATTCTGGACAAGAGCAGTGTAAGCTTCTTATCAAAAGTACCCTGGGAACATACACAGCTTGTAAATTAGAGAAACCTCCTCCAGGATGTAGTAGGTAGTGCTGCCTTCATGCCTGTTAGTTTCTTGATCTTTAACAAGACTTTCAACAAGGGAGCCAACAGCAGTGGTCTGACAATGTGGATGTGTGATACAGAGCTAGAAAGGCTTGTACATCTAACAGGCTAACTGACCCGGATTCAACGTTCAGAGACATATTAGTAAATAATGCTTGTGTTTTGTGTGCTTACATATATACTGTTAGATATAGACAGTTCTTGTCTTTCGCTGCATTATGCTGATTTGGAGAGCAAAAGGAGATAAATAAGCTGTGAATGTAGTAATATCATCATCTTTATTTCTCTTTGAAGTTTGTAGTAAACTACCTGTAAATGGCTGAAGATGGGTAATTATCTTATATTAATCTATGCAGCTAATTACCGGTGGGGTTTAGGCAATAGGAGGTTACTTCAAAGGCACCATTCTTCACCCAAGGAACACCTGCTGTTAAGGGATCTATAAAAACTCTTGGGCCCTGACCCTTTCATCTCAGATCTGCTTAAGCTTCATCAGGGGAAGTTTGAGTCACAAGACTGATGTCTCCAGTTCCATTCTAGATCACCCTGATATTTGACATTGAACTATAACCTGATTAACTGATTCTGGAAAGGACTCTCTGAAACTCTAAAGCTCACTATCTCCACTAGAAACTGACCTAAGAATTCATGCCGGTATATATAATTCTCTTTTAACCAATATTCTCTCTTTTCTTTTTAAATAAATCTTAGTTTAGTTAATAAAATTGGCTGTAAGTGTGTATTTGGGTAAGATCTGAAATATTCATTAACCTGGGGGTAGTGTGTCTGATCCTTTGGATTAGCAGAACTTTTTATATGATGCCACAAGATTTTCAGTAATCCTCCTCACATTTGACTTGGCTGTCTGGGTGGGAGTTCCAGGCTGGGTTGCTTTAAGGGAACTGTGTTTTGGTATTGTAGAAGCTTTTTTGTTGCTGGCTTGGTGAATCTAAGTATAGAATAACCACCAGTTTTGGGGATTGTCTACCCCATACTTTGCAATTTGCCCTAACTGAGCAATCACAGTGTGGCCCCCTGGGGTCCTAGTCACATGAGGTAAATGTAATAGCTTGGTGCATGTAATCCTCTTCTAGCAGCTGTCTCTAATGACTATGGGCTTGTCTACGTGGCACAGCCATGTTCACCAGAGGTGTGTTTTTTCTGGAATGCATGAATGTGCTGTGCACTAACTGGACCGAGTTGACCCAGCACGCACAGCACTATGTTTATGCGCACTAGGGAGCTTTTAGTGCATGCAAGCAGGGTGAACACAGGCCAGTTCACGCTCAGCATATCAGTGCACTTTAGAAATCATATCTTCTAGTACACATTGTCATGTCATGTAGACGAGCCGTACGAGAGCCTTATGGGTAAGTGGCACAGGGAAGCCTATGCTTTTGGTGCTGAAGGCATGGGCAGAGACAACCATGGTGCCTGTACATGTATATTACTCCTGGGGGAATTCTGCACCAAAAAATTAAAAATTCTGCACACAATATTTTAAAATTCTGCATATTTTATTTGTCAAAATAACACAATATAATTATGCCAGTTTCAATTATTTTGGTAATATATTTAAACTAAACTATAATGGATGGAGAATGGGAATGGGGAGCATTGGAGGATATCCCAAAACCTCTTTTGTCTAATGGTAATTTGACTCTTTATTTCTAGTTATTAGTCAACAGATACATGCGCTCAGTATTACATCATAGGCAACTGAAGAGCAAGTGAGTACTAGAGTATCAACCTACCAATTTATATTGGCTACTGACCGTCTCCAGAATGGTTCATAGAGCATAAATGGTTCATAGAGTCTAAATGGTTCATAGAGCATATTTTGATTGGAACATTTTTCAGTCCAAAAATTTAGACCAGTTCTAAATTTAGACTATAAGCATTTATAAGGCCATATTGTCCTTTACTCCACTCTGGCAATGTAAAGGAGCCTTAAAACTTTTACACTTGTGATTATACTCCTCGGGGAATTCGCTAAGAACACTGGGAACAATTCACTAAGAAGGCAGTCTGCTCTGCCTAAGGGGACTGAGCCTGTTCCACACCCATCTCCTCAGAAACACCCCAAAGCCTTGCCACCCACGCAGGGCATACTGCAATAGCAAGCAAGAGGGACAGAGCCTCTCTTATTCACCTGCATATACCCATCCGCCCGCTCCTGCTGTGATTGATGTCTCCCCATGCACACATACCAGCCCAGCCCCAGGGGTGATTTGTGTCTCCGCTGCCTGCCCCGGGCATCCAAACTGACATGCCCATGCTCCTGGGGAGGGGGGGCATGACCATTCTTGCGGATTCCCTTTGCTTCTCCATCAGAAGACATTTTTCTGCAGGGAAGCAAAGAAATCTGCAGGGGGACATGAATTCTGCATATTTGCAACACTGTGGAATTCCCACCCATCAGTAATATATAGTGTGGTCTAGTGGAAAGATCACCAGACTAGGACTTAGGAGACATGAGAGCTCTATTCCAGGCTCTTCAACGCTGACATGCTAGGTGATCTTGGGGAAGTCACTTTCCCTTTCCTGTAGTTCAGTTTTCCCGTTTGTAGAACAGGAATAATGATACTGACTTTGTAGTGCTTTGAGATCTGTAAGAGCCACATGTTACACGTGGCTGTAATAGATTCATGTACACTTGCACACTAGGGATTACTAGTCTGATTTCATGACAGGTTGAAAACTTAATGGGAATCAGTAGGAAATTAGTAAAGTGCTTACTGGGCTGATACAGCCTGTATAATTCCTATTAGGACACAGTATAAGACTTATCCATATCCTCAGCTTCTGCCTGAGGAGACTGCGTGTGAAAAAGATGTTTTCTATTTTTTTGGTCACCTCACAAAAGTCTGATGGATGAGGCATTTTAAAAATGCCAAAATAAAATAAAATAATTTCTAACCTGATCAATGGCACATGGGATAAGACACTGAATGTCTTTCTTGTCCTTGAAGATTTGTGGAAATGATGAGCTAAAGGATGGAGCAGCTTGGATAGCAGGAAAATTGATCTTTCCTAAGAAAGAACATATTTTAGAACATTTTAATTTACCCCTTGCCAGTTCAATTACATACAACACATGCATCTTTAACACTACAGTAAGATAATTAAGAATTGTATTATAGAGATGTATTTAGTCTATCACCACATAGAAAAGTGAATTATTCGGCTCAGCAAGATGATAATAGCTGTCTTTCTAAAAGATATGTTTTAATCCACCTTCTGAGAGCAATTCTGCAGCCTGCATGAGGATGAGGCGTTAGGCTGGCCGCTTCTGGCCTTGGAATCTCGGAATCCCCGTTCATTCCCTTCTTTCACAGGCCATGGGGAGAAAAGAAAACTCTGCACTGCTATCAATATGCTCATTCTACGTTAAGACAGTAACTATCATCAAATCTCAGGCTTCAGACTCTTCCAAAGATGTCTACTGCCCTCTCCAGTAGGAGCACAGGAGATGGGGTGTATGACCTCCTTGTCCGTCCCCCGTGACAGAGATTCACGACCCAAATTGCTCTCCAAATTTAAGAAGGGCAATGGTGCATTTCCCCAAACTGGAAAAGAGTGCTCAGTGTCCCCACAGAGCATAAATAATAGTGGCTGTTTATAATAAACACGTTTTTTCCTACCCAGAGCCCAGCCAATATGTGGGAATCACATCCCAGAATTTAACAGCATATTCTGAGAAGCTACATGAGAGGCCTGACCTAGTAGTTCAAGAACAGGGCTGGGAGCCAGGAACTCCTGAGTCCTAATCTCATATTTGAGCCCCAAACCATCAGGAGCCTTATTGTGAGGGGTGTTAAGGACCTACAACTGGGGCAACAGAAGCTGTGGCTGCTCAGCACCTCTGAAAATTGGGTCTTTCGGACTCTATTTTCCCATCTGAAAAATATAGATAGTAAACCTGTAATTTATCCTAAAAAAAACCAAACCAAAAATAAAAGACAGACTTGGAAAATGCATTTAAGGTAGAAAGTGCAATAGAAGTGTTATTATTAGGTATGAGTTGTAGCAGTAAATTACACAAAGAATTAGTCTCTACACTGTGGACATTGCATGCACGTCAACAACTCCTGTATTTCATACTTCATTGACATCAAGGCCATAAACAGCAGTCCTTACACTGGGAAAACTTACAGGGTAGCTAAAGGTGTTTTGCCTGAGTAAGGACTCCAGGACTATATCCTACGTGAGCAGTTCAAAATATTGATATTTGTGCTTCTCCTGTCAGTTTTTCCAATGAGCAGCAGGTGCTAGTCTGTTTACACAATCAAGGTGCCTTTGGAATCACACAAAGTGCAAACAGCAGTCCTTTCCAGTAACTCATATTCATGCTCTTACCAATGCAATCACTGTCAGTAAAGCCAAAGATTCCCTTCACTTGGTTAAATGTAACATGCTTCTGAACCTTTACAACATTCTTGTAGTAACCTGAACTCATTCTGTAAAAAAAGGGGGGAGGGAGTCAAAGGGAGATAATTTAGTGTCAAAGAGGGTAGACTACATTTCTGTAATAACATCTATACAACACAGGCAGATTGTCAGACCACTTTAGAAGCACTGCTTCCTAGTATTTATTAGTAAATTTAGAACATAATTTTTTAAAAACCAAGATTAAATAATTTCGGAAGTTTATATTCTTTTCTCTGCAAGCTTACTTACAAGTGGTCAGTAGGGCTGGTCAAAAATGTTCTGCCAAAACTGATTTTCAATGGAAAATTGGGTTTTTAACAAAATGAAGTGTTTGCTTTCTGTAGAAAATTTCAATGTTTTGTATAAACAAACAAACAAAAAAACCCCAAGCCTGAAAAATCAAAATATTTTGATTTGGAAATACTAGTCAGGTGCCTCATGGGAATTGAGGTTCAGACACATCCTGTCCCTGTTCTCCTCCATGGGTTAGGATTCCCGGCAGACTAAAGCTCCTATGATGCACCCTGGCCAGGGACTTCTATGATGCATCTCCTCCCTCTCCAGGAGGGAGACTGTGGTGTATCATGGGAGAACCCAAGTCAGGCTGGCCAATAGGGAAAAGGAACTTGACACACCTGAACTACAACTTCCAGGAGGCACTGCAGCAAGATACCCAGAGAGACCCTTCTTCAGGAGGACAGGGCTTGGAAGTTCTTTTGCTACATGAAAAAACAAACAAAAAAGAAACACTTTTTCCTCCAGGGAATCAGGAGGAGGTAAGGCTAGTGAAAACCTCCAACACTGTCCTCCAAGTCACCAAGTCCTCCCTGAACTATCATAGTTTTTAAATGTTGGTCATCATCATCATGGTATCTTAACACCTAACTGACACTCCTTCCCTAAGCATACAAGAGTAGATTCTTCTTCTCTTCTGGAAGAAGATTTATATATATGAATTATTTTTATTCAAAATTGGCTTGATTTTCAGGTCTGATTAAGACATAAAACCTCAGGTTTCACTTGAAAATTGCACACTTCGTTGTGCACAAGTTTGTGTAAGAAATTCAAATTTGTGCTGTACAAATAATTCTAAGAAGAGAGCCGATATTTTACATGCACAGGCACAAGGAGGCAGAGCTAGGCCATGACTACACTAGCGAGCTCATAACAGCACAGCTGCGCCAATGCAGCTGCACTGCTGTAAAATTACTCGTGTAGCCACTCTCCCGTTGACATAATAAATCCACCTCAACGAGCGGTGGTAGCTACATTGGTGGGAGAAGTCCTCCTGCTGACATAGTGCTGTGCACAATATCACTTATGCTGGCAAAACTTATATTGGTCGGGGTGTGTTTTTTTCATGCCCCTGAGCGACATAACTTTTGCTGCCATAAGTAGTAGTATAGATATGGCCTTGATGTTAACTCTTCAACATTTACTCTAAATTTCTTGAGTGTATGATTTTTTCCTCTTAAATCTTGCAGTAGCTCTAGACTTTTACATGGGATATGAAACACTACATACACTTGCGTATGTACTAAGTATACAAGCTTACAAAATGCACTACAAGCAAAATATATCTGTTCTTTGATGATAAAGCTTTACGAATTTTTAATTCACTTTCCCTGGAAAGAAGATTAATGGACACTGACCTAATTTACACTCTTGGGAACATTTCTCAATAGCTGCAGATGCATAAGAATATATAGAAATACTGCAGCCCCAGCAACTGCCACTCAGCAGACATTGCTGCTATTTCTGTTCAAGGCTAAAATAGGTCTCCAAATATGCTCCAATATGTTTGTACAACATGAGTGTCTGTACGTATGATATGGGTGGAATTTTCAGATGCAGTTTCAATCTCTTCTATGGGAGTTTCTTCCTTCTAAGCAGGCAACCATGATGGCTGCTTCTTTTTAAACTGCAAGAATCTTGTGGATTTGTATTAGCAGCACACCCTTACTGGAAGTTAAAATGTTAACCATTTAAGTTCTATTATAGTCATAGAGCAACATGAAAATAACTTGTTTATCCCTAACAGAAAAAGAACACAGCCCCAAAAAGCTATGACATGAAACTATGAAGACATCTGAGGTTTTGACAGCATCCTAAACAAATGAAGCTTCAGTCTTGATGTTACCAGGACATCTATGTACTTTCAGTTATTTTTATAATATTCTCTTTATTACATACTTATATTAAATATATAAAATATTATGTATATTTTATATTGTTATAAATACATACACATGTTCATACATTGCAAAGAATATATTAAAAACATGGACAATAAGGTATTGTGTTAAGTAGTGCAAAAATTGCCTGGAAGGTTTCAGAGCCAGATACATTAGTCAATGTGTTTATATTGCTGGCTGCTGCAAGATCACAGAGATTATCTGAAAACTTTTGATCATGAGGTTTTATGAACTCTTATACCCTTACCCCAAGTAGTCAAGATCAGAAAAGATAAAGGTTTTATTGATGTCAAAGCCACAGGCTATGATGTCCTTTGCATTTTCTATAGCATACTCATAAGCTTTGTCAATTGTCAGATCTTTCCACAGGTATTTCTCATCATCCGTCAACTGTATAACCAAGGGAACATTAAATATCTCTTGCAGCCACCTAATAGAAATAAAAATATTTTATTTTGTAGAACAACTTAAAGGAAATGGGTTGCACAGCCAAAATATTTAAATGAATTCAGGCAGTAATAAAGTTAAGGGGGCTTGATTCTCCACTGCTTTGTACATATGCTAATCTAAAATGGATGGAAAATTCTACCAAATCAGAGTTCTCCAGTCATTCGCCTCAGGACAAGTGTTTTGCATGCATGTGCTACAGATGTAAACAGTTACCCATGGGAGTGGAGAATCAGGCTCGAGGTTTCTGTTGCTATGCTAGTGACCATACTGTACTTTTTGCCTTTGATACCTATTTAACAAGAAAAAGAAGAATGGAGAATAATGTGTGTGTGACATGTGGGAGAGGTAACACTGGTGTAGGGACAGCAACAGACTTGCTTAACCAGGCCACTATAAGAGTTTAATTAACAAGATATTTCCATTTAATTTTATACGCAACTCAAGTAACATAGATAGTGGGTATGATGTACAGTTTTTATAGCTCTAAATACTGTTCAATATTTCAGATGAGAACCAAATATTTAATAAACTTGCAACTTAGAGGCAGAAGCTACTTACTTTGTGAAAATAAATGGGATAAGATGACCAAGATGCATTGCCTCTGAGGAGGGGCCTCTACCTGTATAAAGGTAAAAGTGCTTCTTATTTTCATATGCATCAAGAATTTGGTTCATATCTCTAGAAAATAAAACAGAAGAAACACGGTGTGACTTATAGAATTTAACCAAAGACCACCAACGTAGGTAAATAAATTAGCTCTAAAAAGGAACAGCTGGCAAGCTACAGTAAAAATTTTGAATAGAAAAGTGAAAGCTTTTGAATGCAAAATGTATTCACAAACCAAATATAGTAACTTAAAAAGTCTTATAAATATATAGTACACTTCATACAAGTTATTTTAAAAAGAGAAGGTATCGGTTGAGCACATTTAAAAGATTCAGTTTAAAAAAAAGCAAACCAGAATTATTTAATAGAAAAATGTAGGTCCTGTATAGACACTGTATGATAACAAATTAAGGCCCCAAATGTCTACTGGGATCAAATGATGTGGACTGTGTTGAGTCTCATTGAAGTCAATAAGGACTCTGCAGGAGCATGGAGATCTACGTCAGCAGATCCCAATAAAGGATTGGGGCCTAAGCGTATGGCCATGTTTGGAAATTATACTGTGTTCAACACTTGAAAATGTTCACTCTTGGAATGATAATTCTTTTCCCCTACCAACAAAAACAAAACAAAACACAACAAAACCCAACTCCTTTCCCGCCCCTCTCATTTCCTACAACCACACAAAACTTTGAAAGAAAGTTATGCTGGAGCCCAAGCAGGTTTATTTCTCAGAGAGTTTATAATACTTCTCCTGAACCCAGTTCTGCTGTTGCGAAATATGTAGAACTCTCACTGAAGTCAAAGAGAAGCCAGTGCATGGGGAACCGCTGAATCAGATACTTTGATACTGGCAGCTTTTGAACCAAAACCCTGGCACCCCCCTGATTACTTAACATGGTCTAATTTTTAAAAAAATGCACATTTTTGACCTTGCTCACATTTTCCTTAATGATTAAAATATGAATGCAAACAGCATTTGCATGGGTAAAATAATTAAAAAAATCAACTCCTACCATGGCCATGAATCATGCTAAAATAAAAATGCAATTTACTTCTTAGAAAGCTTTTAACTTTTTAGTACCTAACTTCAAGAGGACCTATGACACTTCAGAACTTCTAGGATTTCTCCCTAGACTTCACATTTCAAAAAAAACTGTCCTTTGTTAAATCAGTGAGATGAAAGAGTACTCATGCTCTTAACATAACTGTATTTCCACTTGATATCTTCCATGTTATTCATTTATTTAATCACAAGTCCATACACAGAAAGTGCCCTCTCTCATAATACAAGGCTGAATGAGTAAGAGGATGAAACAGCAAGGGTTCTCCATGCATTTTTCCCCCAAACTTCCCCTACTTTTTGGGAGCCAGGTTTTGCTCCCAGTGATGAAGTTGTAAACAAGGAATAACTTCACTAATTTCAAGCACTTTATTCTGGGTTTTTATTGGTGTAAATGAGAGTAGAAAATGGCTCTCTGTTGGACACAGGATGCGCCCGCTGAGATTAATGGAAATTGCATGTATCCTGATCCATACATTTCTGTGTTTACTTGCCTCTGGGTATTACCAGAGGATCAAAAAGAAAACCTCACCCACCTATGAGAAAAAAAGATGCCTCTGCGCAGAAAGTGGTGAGGTGTTTTTCCAGTAACTCTCTCTATTCGATTGATTAGCTCTTTATCAATTTTACTGCTTCCAAATCGAACTGAAAGAACAAATGCACAACAAATTACATACACTGCTAGCTGAAACCTGCTCGTAGATTTAAACAGAACATATTGCTTAGGCACAATGGCAAAGAAATATAAAATCAGAAGCATTGATCAAAAAGAATCTGGGTAGTGGTTAACTGATGTGCTTGAAAAACATACAAACATTTGCTTGTTCTTGTCACTGTTAGTAGGCGAATGCACCTCACATCTCGCCTGGTCACATGGGGGGAGGGCTAGCTCAGTGGTTTGAGCATTGGCCTGCTAAACCCAGGGTTGTGAGCTCAATCCTTGAGGGGGTCATTTAGGGAACTGGAGTAAAAATCTGTCTGGGGATTGGTCCTGCTTTGAGCAGAGGGTTGGACTAGATGACCTCTCTTCCAACCCTGATATTCTATGGTCAAGTGTACCCTCTCTGATGTCTGAGACCTCTAGCCTCCAAGTGGAGTTGTGTGATTCTCCCACTTTCACACTAGGCCCTGGGTTGCAATCCCTGGTACTAACCATGATTACCTCGGCAGGCCCGACTTATCCTCAGTGCCCACAGTTCTGCTCCCTCTGGGAGCAATGAGAGTGGTTAATACAGTCCACCAAGCAGCCTCCTTTAAGCCAAGTATTTATTTAGAACAAAAGCGTTTCAAAGAAAACAGATCTTAAAAACATTTAGATAAGACTGTAAACATATTAGGTGTTCCCTAAAGTTTACCATTCCTTGGATCTAGAAAGGCCCAGCTTTTTCTGACTCCCTCTGCAGTCTCTCTCTGTGCCAACCTGTCTCCCTAGACATCTTCTGATAACTGACTGCCCCTTCGCTCTCTGAGAAGGGATTTTAGCTGTTTATTGTTCTTTTGATCTCCAAGCACCTTGTTTTAGCCAAAACAGTATACAGGTTCCTTGAAGCTAACAGTGTGCCCCATTTTTTTGCAAGTCTGTGCTTGAGGCTGTTCATCAAGATCTAGTGTGTGGTTTTCCTGTCTCTTCCCACAGTGCTCTTATTAAGTTAGATCAATGCATTCATACAGGAAATTCTAATATCCCGCTATGTTTATACAGTAACTTTACCTCAGTGGCCAGATTACTTACAGCATTCATGACATTATTACTTATCAATATTCATAGATTAATATATAGCATCTTCTCCTCCATCACAGTTCTACCCTCCTTAAACTACAAATCCTACAGAAGCTTTCCTGCAAGGTGCTTCAGTGAAGAAAATCTTCATTCCTTCCTAGTAAGGGATCCTTGAAACCTGCATGTAGTTTCTACAGTTTGGCTATGCAAGTCTGTGCAAGCTCAAGACTATGTGAGAAAAAGGATATTCCACTGAATAATACCTTATTTCTTGGCACTTTGATTTCCTCTGTCTAAAGTAAACGTGAGTATTGTGTCCAGTTTTGGGTACCCCAATTTACCAAGCATGTGGATAAACTGGACAGAGTCCAGAGGAGAGCAACAAAAATGGTCAAAGACATAGAAAACCTGACCAATGAGGAAAGATAAAAAAAAACAGAATATATTTACTCCTGAGAAAAGACAACTAAGGGGGGACTGGATAAAAATCTTCACATATATTAAGGGCTATTATAAAGAGGACAGAGCCCAATTGTTCTCCACACTTGACTTTATCTGCAGCAAGGAAGATTTAGGTTAGCTATCAAGAAGAATTTCTAACTCTTAAGGATAGTTAATCCCTGGAATAGGCTTCCAAGGAAAGAAGTTGTGGACTTCCTCTAAGTGGAGGTTTTTAAGAACATGTTGGACAAAAATCTGTCAGGATGGTCACTCTAAAACAGGGGTAGGCAACCTATGACATGTGTGCCGAAGGCAGCACATGAGCTGATTTTGAGTGGCACTCACATAAGGTGACCAGATGTCCCGATTTTATAGAGACAGTCCTGATATTTGGGGCTTTTTCTTATATAGGCTCCTATTATCCCCCATCCCATCCCGATTTTTCACACTTGCTGTCTGTAAAAGCAGCAAAGAATCCTGTGGCTCCTTATAGACTAACAGACGTTTTGGAGCATGAGCTTTCGTGGGTGAATACCCACTTTGTCAGATGCATGTAGTGGAAATTTCCAGGAGCAGGTATATATATGCAAGCAAGCTAGAGATAATGAGGTTAGTTCAATCAGGGAGGATGAGGCCCTGTTCTAGCAGTTGAGGTGTGAAAACCAAGGGAGGAGAAATTGGCTTTGTAGTTGGCAAGCCATTCACAGTCTTTGTTTAATCCTGAGCTGATGGTGTCAGATTTGCATATGAACTGAAGCTCAGCAGTTTCTCTTTGAAGTCTGGTCCTGAAGTTTTTTTGCTGCAGGATGGCCACCTTAAGGTCTGCTATAGTGTGGCCAGAGAGGTTGAAGTGTTCTCCTACAGGTTTTTGTATATTGCCATTCCTAATATCATTTCTGTACCCGATTATGCAACAATTACTACTGTGTGTGTCTGGTTACCCTACACTCACACTGCCTTGGTCCTGGTCACTGGTCCAGGGGGTTCTGCATTTTAATTTAATTTTAAATGAAGCTTCTTAAACATCTTAAAAGCCTTCTTTACTTCACATACAACAATAGTTTAGTTGTATATTATAGACTTATAGAAAGAGACCTTCTAAAAACGTTAAAAGGATTACTGGCATGCAAAACCTTAAATTAGAATGAATAAATGAAGACTTGGCACACCACTTCTGAAAGGTTGCCAACCCCTGCTCTAAAGCTTACTTGGTGCTGCTTCAGAGTGCGAAGGAAGGACAATGTACACTAGGTCCCTTGCAGCCCTACCTTTCTATGATGGGACTGGTGGCTATCTCCGATAGTGCTAAAGAATACAGATGTGACATTATGCCCCCATATTTTTCATAGAAATAGTGTTATGATATGAATATGGCATAACTAAGATATGTTTCATGCAAGATGGGTCATGTGAGGTATCATTGAATAGGTTACAATTTACTGAATGTAATTATCCAATTTGTATGCATGTATCATTTCTGTACCTGACTATGTAACAATTACAACTGTGTGTGTACTTGGGGAACGCTCACCAGACAGTATGCAATCAACCTGAATGGGCCATTAGGAAAGACAGTGGGTCTTTGAAGATGCTGATCTCTCATCTTCCTGGAGTTCCTTCCTGTGGATGTTACAATGAACCTTGTCTCATGGTTGCTTTAACACTGCAAAGTCATGTGATGATGTCACCTGGTACAAAATACCACCTTGGACACTGCTGGTACTTTTCCACTGAAGAAGGGGGATGGCAATCAAACAGGAAAACAAAAGATTCAAATTAAGGCTGGAGAGTGAGTTAATCAAGGTCACTGGTTCTTCACTGAATCCCCACACAGGAAAACTGCTGTAAACACCTAAGACTGATCTGGGGAGAAAGGACTGGGACCAAGCTGAGACAGGAAGGACTGGGACCAGGCTGAGACAGGGGTCTAGCCTGTGAAGAGGAATACCTGGAACTCTAAGTGGTAGAAACTCTGCAACCTGCCTAAAACAATATTTAGGGTGAGAAATTACTATTTGTAATCAGTTTCTTTAGTGAATTAAGCTTAGGTTGCATGTTTGTTTATTTTGCTCAGTAATCTGCTTTGTTGTGTTGCTATCCCTTATAATCACTTAAAATTCATCCTTTGTAGTTAATAAACTTGTTTTGTTTTCTAAAACCCAGTTTGTGCACTTCATGACTGAGGGAGCGGGGCAAAAACAGTGCATATCTTCCTCCACATTGAGGGAGGGAGCAATTTTCATGAGCTTAAGACAATATAATTTTGCATTTACACTCCAGAGGGTATGGGCACAGGAGTGCTGGGCAATCCTCTAATTGAATCTTCCCACAGAGAGCTGATCGCAGACTGTATGATTCTACAGCTGAGAGTGTTCCTACCTGTGTGTGTACTGGAAGGAGGCTTGAGAGCCTGACACAGCAGCACAGAGTTGGGGGGACCCAGGCTGGCAGGCCAGGTGGGCTCAGTGGGACCCTAGCACATCAGGTGGCACCCCAGAAGGGGGGTCCAACCCGTCACAACAGACTTTCGAAATAGCACCAGAAATTCACTCTGCCCTGAAGAGGGAAACTGCTTGTTATTAGAATCTTGGACATTAAGATTTGTATAGAAAGGAGTAGTAGGAAGTTAATATGTACTGCTGACAAACTACCTTCTTTTCACACAACGCTCAGTATTCTCATGAAGAAAAGCCCACACTGTTTTCAAGAAACTTAAAGGAAACCGCTCCCTCCCAATCTACAATTACAGTATGACAGGCCAAAAATCATTGAGTGTGTATGTACACAATAAGCAGCTGAAGCAACACAAGTTAATTACATTGATCTAATATTAAGCTCCACTATTCTTTAATTTCACTAATTTACAATATATTCAATGCTAGTCATTGTTATTTCAGTTAACTGATACTCATAAATCATCAAGGGATTATGACAGTAGAGATCTCTTACCCTCCCCACTTCTCCATTTCCTCTCCTTGACCAGGCAAAGTGCTAAATAGTATAAAACCACCACTTAGAGACAGACCAGATGACATAAAAGGTCTTTCAATCTCTAGATTCTATGATTCCTTTCCTTTTTCTCTTTTCCAACTCACATATCTGTCTTTATACCTCTCCCCTCCCAATTTAGAAATATATTCTCTCTGCTATGCATCTTCCCTTCCTTAGAGTTTATTTCCTCTGTAGGCTACAGCCAGTAAAACTCAGCACATAGGAGGATGGACAGACTTGTAAAGCAACACACAAATGCAATGTTAAGGTTGCACAGTTAAAAACGTAAGGAGATGCAAAATGTTAAATGGACACCATCAGTTTCAAAAAGCAAGTTAAAAGACTTTTCAGGTATTGAATGTACTCCTGGGTGCCCCCAGATGACTGTTTTTCTACAACACCTTTTTCCTATTTAAAATGTTTTTCTCTCTCATGTTGCTATGTGACAGACCCACACAAACAGGGAAACTAACTTACCTACACACAAAGTAAAGAAATATTTTTTTCTCTAGCCTCTTTCAATTATTCTTATCTTACAAATTGTAACAATAAAAAGTAAAATGCTTTCGATTAGATGCACATTCTTTATATGGGCTGCATTCCTTCAATTCCAACAGTACTTAACCTGGCCATGGCTCATGTACTCTCTGAGGGAGTGGTCCCCAACCTTTTTGGCTGGTGGGCGCCAGCAGAAGGACCACTGCGCCGGTGGAGCACCCGCTGAAATGCCGCCGAATTTTGGCGGCGATGCCTCTCGATGATGTCATTTGCTGTTGACAAGCGACATCTTAGAGAGGCGTCCCCGCCGGACACCTCTCGATGACGTCATTTGTCGGCGACAAGCATCGTCATTGAGAGATGTTGCCGCCGAAATGCTGCTGAAATTCGGCGGCATTTTGGCGGGTGCTCTCCCGAGAGCCAGGACGTGGGCGCATTAAGATGCCCCCGCGGGCGCCATAGCACCCGTGGGCACCACGTTGGGGACCACTGCTCTGAGGCCTAGTCTACAATGGGGAAAGGGGGGGGGAATCGATCTAAGTTACGCAACGTCGATGTACTTAGATCGACTTACCATGGTGTCTTCACCGTGATGAGTCGACTGCTGCTGCTCTCGTCGACTCCACCTGCGCCTTTCGCGGCAGTGGAGTATAGGAGTCGACAGGAGAGCGCTCAGGGATCGATTTACTGCGTCTAGACTTGACGTGATAAATTGACCCCTGCTGGATCGATCGCTGCCTGCCAAACTAGCAGATAGTGTAGACATACCCTGACAGTGCAACAGCATGAAAACCTGGTTTCAGAGCCACTGTAACAATTCTATATGGGCCACTCTCTGTCCACGTCCCAGGAATCAAGTTGGGGGTCAACTAAGGGCAGGGAAGACACTCAGGCATGGCCACAGCCACTCCACATGTTCTGAAAGTTATTACAAAACAGTGCAACCTCTTCAAAACACTTTCTAATTATATTGTTCTAATAGGAAAATAATATGTACCACAGTACTTGTGTTAAAGAAATTAAATATATGAATGGGAAAGATAAGTTTAAAGGAAAAAAAAAAAAAAAAAGAGAATGGAAGGAATTTTGCTCAAAGTTTAAAAACAGAAATTCACAAAGTGGAGACCAACCCTTGGATGTTTTCAGTCCCAAAGACGAATGCTTCAGAAAGACAGTAGCGTGTAAAGATACAGTATAATGGAAACTGGTCCCTACCACCTCTCCCTATTATATTCTACATTAATAGAATATAATGTAAGTGACATTAATATCAAAGTGACAAAAGTGAAACATCCTGGCAACATATTTTCTCATTTTGAAATAGAGCCTATAGTAAAACAGTGTTTCTCAAACTGGGGTTGCTGCTTGTGTAGGGAAAGCCCTTGGTGGGCCAGGCTGGTTTGTTTACCTGCCCCGTCTGCAGGTCCGGCGGACTGCGGCTCCCACTAGCCGTGGTTTGCTGCTCCAGGCCAATGGAAGCTGCTGGAAGTGGTGCAGGCCAAGGGACTTACTGGCTGCCACTTCCAGCAGCCCCCATTGGCCTGCAGCTGTGAACTGCGGCCAGTGGGAGCAGCAATTGGCCGGACCTGCGGATGGGGCAGGTAAACAAACCAGCCTGGCCTGCCAGGGGCTTTCCCTACACAAGCGGCAACCTCAGTTTGAGAAACACTGTAGTAAAACATTTGCTATTTTTACAGTCATTAGCGTAATCAGACTCATCTTACAGATGTTACATTTTGCTAAGAGTGCTGTTTAAAATGAGAGAGAAGAATACCTATAAGTTTGTCGTAGTCTACACCTTTCGCATTGGATGTCTGCACTGTCCAAGGGTCTACAAAATCCTCATCCTGTGTAGTAGTTGGACCATTATTGCTTACTGGTGAGAAATCTACTGGAGGAGAACCAGCCTTGTAATCTTGTCCTGTTGCTGTTTTATAGGTCACTTTTAATGACAATAACAGCTTCACTGCTGCATCGATTTCATCCTGAGCAAAGGAAAAACAATTTTAAGATGGACGGTGCTTCAGACAAAGCGTTAGTACGGCCTTTCTCCTCCAAACACTTCACACATGCATTGACTTCAATGGGGCTACTCATGTGCTTCAAGTTAAGCAGGATCAATGTTCAAGATAAAAGAAAAAGAAGTGGCAGGTGGGACAGTTTCTTAACACTCCCTGTATACAAATCATAAGAATTTACTGTGTAAACTTGGGCAAGCCACTCAAGGCACTCTCTGTGCCTCACTTTTCCATTTGTAAATCAGGGATAAAGATATTTATATGCCTCACAAGGAAGTGGTGAGGCTTAATTCATTTAAGTATAAAGTTTGTAGATATGCTTAGATAGAAGGTGCTATAAAATTATTAGTTACTCTAGAAATACTCCTGTAGTAGTTATATTTCACATTTTTTAGTTCTTTACACCTCAAAGTTATTTTATGTTCTATATAATTTAATGTTATTGTAACAGCTCATGCATGCACACACTCCCATGTGCGAAGAGTTCTTATACAAGTTCCACTTGAAAAACAAATCTTAAGAGCCCAAACCTGCAGCCAGTCCCCATGTAGATCACCTACTGAAATTAATTCTGTTTGCACACAGACTGATGACAGGGTCAGGTATTTAGAGCCAAATGCTGATCCCACTTAAATTAACAGAAAATTGCCAAATGACTTCCACAAGACTAGGAGTTGGCACTCAGTGAATATACACTGAAAACCACATTTTTTAATAGGTATGATAATACTTTTATACAGTGCTTTGCACCCAAAGATCTCAAAATAGTTTAGAAAGGTCAGTATTACTATCTACAATTTAAAGATAAGAAAACTGAAATCCAACAAGACTAATTGACTTAAGAAAGGCAACGTAGCAAGTCAGTGGCAGAATTAGACCCTAAGTCTAGTGACTCCCAGTTCCTGCTCCAGGAAAAACAACTTGGCCATTTTGAACGAGGTAATATTAATAATTCCAAAGTTTGGACAAAACATTTTTAAAAGAAAATATTATTTTATTACTGGAATATCAAATAGCATCTCAAGCCAAAAAACTGTTCAATGTGTTAAGAGAGAACTAAGCTGCAAAATGGAAAGAGTTCAACAAATGAAATAAAATTACCGTTGATGCTTTCCCTGCTTTCAATGATCTGACTTTTTCTCCTTGTGCAGTCACTCTTTCAAACAGCTCGAGTGGACTTGAAGAGCAAGAGTTACCATTCTGAATGTCTGCCATTTTTTCAGGAGTGTAAATTATCCCTTTTATTCACAATATAAAGTATTTTATCCAGCAGATTCAAAATAGCTGCAGAAACAGACTGGAGAAGGAGAACTGTAAAGAGATAACCAGGTCATATGTTTTATTTTACTGTAATTTTAAAAATTTCTGTTCAAATTCTTATTCTACCCATCTGAAATAATACTATTTAATTTCACCCACAGTAAGTAATATATTTCGAGAGTCCACTTTTTCAGCACTGTTTTTCAGAAACCAAAGACACGTAGCACAATGAAATCGTTTCATAGCAGGTGTTTAGATGTTTGAACTAGAAGATGGGCACTGCTCCAGAGGAAATAAAATCACAGGTTGATTCAGAATACTGTTCCTTTAAATCTACGTATGTGAACTAACTAAACTATACTGGCTCATTTTATGTTTCAAAGTATGTTATAATTCTCCCATCAACACACACAATCTTAAAAACAAACAAAAAAACTCCCAAAACAATGAAACACATCTTGAGCTCATCATATCTCAGGTAAGGTTTTAGTTTTCTTTTTCTTCTAAAATTGTTCTTTGTCCCTTTTAATATTTATTTTCCCCTTTATTTAGCCATAGTCCACAAAAGTACAATGAAGGTGCTTTAACAATTTGCAAAAACAGAAGCTCACATTGTACTGATTATACATTAAATTCTTAACTCCCACTTGGTTATACGTTCTCTGTCTAAAGGACCACCTGTAAGGGACTGGGCCATAGGTGGTCTGGCCTAGTGGTCACAGCTGGACTGAGGTCTGCCCACCAGGTACGGTTGCCAGCCCTCTAGGATTGGCCTGCAGTCTCCCAGAATTGGCATTGATCTCCCGGTGACTACTGAAAGCAATCCAGGAGATTTTAATAGGATATTTTAAGAAAACGACATTATGTCATGTTGGGGGGGGGAAAAATCTCCCAGAATAGCTTCAGAAGTAGCACCAGATTAGAATCGAGAGGCAGGAATCAGAGTCAGAGTCAGGCTGGAGTTGGAAATTGGAGATCAGGAGATGAGGCGAAATCTGGTACTGGAGCAGGCCAAAGTCTGTGTGGTTGCCCAGACAACTTATTGGGCCAACCCCTGAGGTTAAGTAGGGGCACATGACCAATCAGAGGGCCATGGGGTACTATCACTCAGTCTCTTGGACGGTACTTCCTGTGGTATCTACTCTCCACAGTGCTCCCTGGCTTTGCCTCTGCATGTGGCACTCTGGGAATATCAAATGAACCTGGGTCTGTAGACTCAGGTTCCAGTCCCCAGGTCCTGACACTACCTTCTACTACTGGAATTTCTTCCTCCTCTTTCAGGTTTTAGTCTTTAAAGATAATTTAATTAGAGTAACCTTTGTATAGGTTTGTTTATTCTAATAAAGGGTTTGCATTTATGTCTAAGAAATGTGGCAACCATTAGTTCAATTATAATGAAAACATGGTTGGGTTGTGGGGATAGAGCTTTCCCTATGTGATCCTGAAAGAATTGTATTCAGAAAGGAATACAATATGTAGAAGCTCAAGCAAAAAAAAGGTTAATGTCATAAGAACGGCCATACTGGATCAGGCTAAAGGCCCATCTAGCCCAGTATCATGTCTTCCGACAACAGCCAATGCCAAGTGCCCCAGAGGGAATGAACAGAACAGGTAATCATCAAGTGATCCATTTCCTTTCGCTCATTCACAGAAAATATCCTGAGAATAGCTTTTAAAATAGTAACGATGGTTATGTGTAAAATGCAAGCATATTGATTATACTAGTGTTCAGGCATCAATCAAGGATTTATTTAATCTTGTAATTTGATACAGAAGAGTAGAAGATTAAAAAAACATGTTTACATTGACAGTGAGTTCTCCATATTGACAAAGAAAAAAGATTAGTGTGTTGCAAGAAGAGGGGATGTCATAATTCAGAGAAAGCAATCTTACTGGGTGAGCTGTAATTGTCCCAAAAAAGACATATCATACCTCTGTGCTGAACACAGTGTGAGCGCAAGACACAGAGAGGATCTCTAGCAGAGAGTGCTTGTTTTGAAATGCCCTTCATTCATATGTGATGGATACACAACAAATTGAAGACTAAATTAGTCTTATAACAGTACAGCTACCATCAGCGGTCAGTTTGAAAGATGCACCTCACACCTTAAGTATTCCTTATCAGACAAAGGCCCAGAAGCCCACTTGGCACCTCACTCACTTCAAAGGGACACGTGGGCATGAAGGTCTATCTGCATAGAACAAGTTGCAGATTCAGGGACTAGAAGATTATTCCTAATGCTACTGAGGGGCAAATTTGCTTTGAAGATTGATCTTAACATGCATCCAAATATTCAAGAACTCTTAAAAAACAGATTCCTAAACAGTTTATTGACAGAATTCTGTATATGATGCATAATTAGAAATGGATTTACAAGACCTAACTTTAATTAATCCTAAAAGAAAATTACAAAAAATCACCCACTTGGTTTCACTGTTCCAGAGTTCCAAAAACAAGCCCACAGTATTTACACTAGCTGTTCAACACTACAAAGTCTTCTTCCCGCAAAACAGTCTGATCACAACTTGTTTACAAAATATACCTTTAGACTGTCACCATACTATGAGCCTTTTGTCTGCTCGGGAAACATAATGAGGGGTTGCCATGGTTAACTAAAATGTAGCTAACCATCAAGGTTCTGTTCCTTAACCAGCTGCAATGTTTTCAGGTTATGGAACAGCTGAGCACCAACTACAGCTAGTATTATCCTCTTATCAGCCCACTACTATATCAAATTCTTATTTTAAATAAAACTGTCTTGATTAAAGGTACATGCAGTTTGAATGGTCACTAGTTTTGATTGCTTAGTTCAGTAACCCTTTAATAAGATGTTATTTAAATAACATGCCATTTAGACTTATTTCATTTAATTATGTTATGACTGATTTAACATTTAACAATGTTTCCTCCATAAAGGGAAATTCTTTTACAAACTCCTACACAACTCATTTTCATATTCTATTTTGGAGTTTAGTATTTTTCTTGTTTCTTGTAGGCAAAAAAAATGTTTGGCTGGATAAGGAAATGAAATTATTAAACCCACAAATCAAAAAAGGGTTTTATATCATCTTTTAAGAAGGTTAACACTGCATCCTTATGTGGGGCTACCATGGTTATATTACTTGGCTTCAAAATTTCCAATACATGAAGTTAAACACCAGTTTTTTATATGCACCGTTAACATTTATGCATAGTTTGATATAATTTCATTATTCTATTTGCAGCACATCTCCATCCTGAAAGCCTGAAATGACACCATCTGAAGCTGAAGGGCTTCAGCAGTACACTAGAGAAGACCACTCCTGTCTGAGGAAAGTAAAATCGGATGACTCTTGAAAGAAGACTAGGGTAGTGTTATGCTATTCAGCATAGCAGAACTGAATCACAGAATCATAGACTAAGGTCAGAAGGGACCATTATGATCATCTAGTCTGCTCTTCTGCACAACAGAGGCCACAGAATCTTACCCACCTAGTCCTGTATCAAACCCCTAACCTATGCCTGAGCTACTGAAGTCCTCAAATTGTGGTTTAAAGACTTCAAGGTGCAGAGAATCCTCCAGTAAGTGACCCATGCCCCACGCTGCAGAGGAAGGCGAAAAACTCCCAGGGCCTCTGCCAATGTGCCCTGGAGGAAATTTCCTTCCCAACCCCAGATATGGTGATCAGCTAAACCCTGAGCATGTGGGCAAGACTCACCAGCCAGACACCCAGGAAAGAATTCTCTGTAGTAACGCAGATCCCACCCCATCTAACATCCCATCACAGGCCACTGGGCATATTTACCGCTACTAGTCAAAGATCAATTTATTGCCAAAATTAGGCTATCCCATCATGCCATCCCTTCTATAAACTTATCAAGCTTAGTCTTGAAGCCAGCTATGTCTTTTGACCCCACTGCTCCCCTTGGAAGACTGTTCTAGAACTTCAAACTCTGATGGTTAGAAACCTTTGTCTAATTTCAAGTCTAAACTTCCTGATGGCCAGTTTATATCCATTTGTCATTGTGTCCACACTGGTATTGAGCTTAAATAATTCCTCTCCCTCACTGGTATTTATCCCTCTGATATATTTATACAGAGCAATCATATCTCCCCTCAGCCTTCTTTTGGTTAGACTAAACAAGACAAGCTCTTTGAGTTTCTTTCATAAGACAGGTTTTCCATTCCTTAGATCATCCTAGTAGCCCTTCTCTGTACCTATTCTGAACACAATATTCCAGATGAGGTCTCACCAGTGCCTTGTATAACAGTACTAACACCTCTTTATCTCTACTGGAAATACCTCACCCGATGCAACCCAAGACTGCATTAGCTTTTTACACGGCCATATCACATTGGTAGTTCATAGTCATCCTGTGATCAACCTATACTCCAAGATCCTTCTCCTCCTGTGTTACTTCCAAGGGATGCGTCCCCAGCTTATAACAAAAAATCTTGTTATTACTCCCTAAATGCATGACCTTGCACTTTTCACTATTTTAAATTTAATTCTATTACTATTACTCCAGTTTACAAGGTCATCCAGATCTTCCAGTATGATATCCCGGTCTTCCTCTATATTGGTAATACCTCCTAGTTTTGTGTCATCCACAAACTGTATTAGCACATTCCTACTTTTTGGCCCACGGTCAGTAGTAAAAAGATTAAATAAGATTGGTCCCAAAACCGATCTCTGAGGAACTCCACTAGTAACCTCCCTCCAGCCTGACAGTTCACCTTTCAGTATGACCCGTTATAGTCTCCCCTTTAACCAGTTCTTTATCCACCTTTCAATTTTCATATTGATCTCCATCTTGTCCAATTTAGCTAATAATTCTCCATGTGGAACTGCATCAAATGCCTTACTGAAATCGAGGTTAATTAGATACACTGTGTTTCCTTTGTCTAAGAAATCTGTTACCTTCTCAAAGAAGGAGATCACGTTGGTTCGGCATGAGCTACCTTTTGCAAAACCATTGACCTCAATGTCCTTAACTACTTTTTCCTTCAAAATTTTTTCCAAGACCTTGCATACTGCAGATCTCAAACTAGCAGACCTGCAGTTATCCAGATCACTTTTTTTTCCTTTATAAAAATAGGAACTATGTTAGCACTTCTCCAGTCATACGGTACAACCCCTGAGTTTACAGATTCATTAAAATTTCTTGCTAATGGGCTTGCAATTTCATGTGCCAGTTCCTTTAATATTCATGGATGAAGATTATCTGAGCCCCACAATTTAGTTCCATTAAGCTGTCTGAGTTTGGCTTCTGCCTAGGATATGGTAATATTTACCTCAATATCCTCATTCCCATTTGTCATCCTACCATTATCCTTAAACTCTTCATTAACCTCATTAATGACTGAGGCAAGGCATTTGTTTAGAACATAAAGAACATTGCATAAGGAAGATTGAATTTTTGGAGGAAGCAAATGTAATGCAGTCAGTCCAGTGAAAGACGCAGGCAGTGAGGACTGCAAATTGCAAAGAGTAATTCTCCAAAGCTAAAATCTAGTTGCCTGAGCTCAGGATGAAGTGGAGTGTGGCATCCAGCTGTGTTGATGGAATGGAGATTCAGGACACCACCACCACCACCACCAAGATGGACAGCGTTCTTTACTGAGCTCTGAAGTTGAGGAAAACTATTATGTTGAATTATTCATAAGAAAGAACAGGATTTATCTCATATTTCGATCTGACACATTATTTTGAATCCTTTCCAGTGTTAACAATATAAATAGTCCCAAAACAGAGTGTAGGATAGGAATTTGTTTTGTGACTAAGAACATTCAAAACATCCTGATACCCACTACTAGGAATGTTTTCAGGAAAATAATATGCACTGGAGTTTGAAATCAGACTATCTAAGACATTTAGTTTTTGCTTCTGGCAGTGGACAATGCCTGATGAGTCAGAGAAAAACAATAACCATTATTATGCAAAGGCCATAGCAAGGTGATAAGCCAACACTTTAGAAGATGAGGTTCATTTTCCTTTGAATCATAAATTACAAAATGAAAATGTCTTAATTTTGCATAAGCTCATTTGTATTTACTTTTCCTATAAAATGCTGAGAAATGACAAAGCTCCCAAGATGAAATGAAAAGAGAAAATAGACTATGGCAGTAATAAGTTAGAACCATTTTTCAAGTGTCACTTTTGATCTCAGATGCAGCCAGAGAATAACTGGTGTTTTGGTATTGCTATATCTACCTTTACACTCACGGTCAAATCTTATCTAACTCTCTGTAGACTAATATATACATACACTTTTCTTCTAACTCAATTTATCTTTACATCTGAAGCAGATGTTTATAAAAAATAGGCTAGAGTTAGGAGTATTTTAGTATAAAATTAACACTGAACCTTTGACTTATGACTGCAACTACTGTACTTCAGTGCTCTAGCTGGTAGGAAAATCCATCAGTTAAGAAAGTAATTTTACAAAACACAGCATACTTTCCCTTGCTGCTATACAAACAGAACAACTTCCTTCTCTTTATAATAGCGTAAATTTTTGTTTTTGCATTTTCATCCTAAATAGTTCTATAAAGAATATAGTGAAACCAGCGTTGAGTGAACTCAGGTATAGTAAAACTTTGTTACTTAGAAGTAACAAGAAAGTCCATAACTGCGGTAACAGGCCAATCAAACCTCCTCAGTAGATAACTAGGTGTAGTTGTGTGTGTGTTGATGAACACTGAACATTGACTTAATACAGCTTTGAAACTTTACTATGCAGAAGAAAAATGCTTTTAACCATCTTAATTTAAATGGAACAAGCATAGAAAAAGTTTCCTTACCATGTCAAATCTTTTTTAAAAACTTTCCTGTTATTTTTTTTTTGCCTCTGCTGCTGCCTGATTGCATACTTCTGGCTCCAAATGAGGTGTGTGGTTGATCGGTCAGTTCATAACTCTGGTGTTCATAACTCTTGAGGTTCTACTGTATATAATTGTTATGGTAGTAGTATTTAAGAAAGCTTTTATTCTCTCCCTATATTTGCACAATCCAGTCTGCAAAACTGTTCAAAACAATACAATACTACACACTCTACCAGAGCTTGGTAAAGCCAAATCACCTTTTCTTTCATTACAAGCACTTTTCAAACAAAGGGTGAAGTTGCCAACTCCAAGTAGTGATAATCTACTATCTATATAGACATATAGAACATAATTATATATAGATGGACATACAGTTATACTTCACAACATCCAATGGCAATTACTTTATGGTCGCTATTCCTGAGTGGGTCGGTTACACTGACCTCTTGGATCAGAATCTGTGCAAAACTTAGACCAAAGTCAAGAATTACCTCTTCCCTTGTTGGTTCCAGGACTAGCTGCTCCAGGAAGCAGTCAATAACAGTGTCCAGAAATCTTATGTCTGCATTCCATCCTGAGGTGACATGTTTCCAGTCAATATGGGGATAGTTGAAGTCCCTCATTATTATCGCAGCAAAGAGTCCTGTGGCACCTTATAGACTAACAGACGTATTGGAGCATGAGCTTTCGTGGGTGAATACCCACTTCGTTGGATGCATGACATCTGTTAGTCTATAAGGCGCCACAGGACTCTCCGTTGCTTTTACAGATCCAGATTAACACGGCTACCCCTCTGATACTCATTATTATTTGGTTTTCTGCTTTTTTGTAGCCCCTCTAATCTCTCTCAGTCACCATCACCATCCTGGTCAGGCGGTTGGCAGCATATTCCTGCTGCTGTACTCTTATTATTCAAAAGCATGAAATTTCTAGCCACAGAGAGGCTATGGCATTGTTTGACTCTTTTAAGATTTTATTACATTGGACTCTATACTTTTTTCCCCACATATAGCGCCACTTCTCCACCAGCACAACCTAGTTTGTCATTCCTATATTTGTACCCTGATATTAAGCGTCCCATTGATTGTCATTGTTCTACCAAGTTTCTGTGATGCCTATTATATCAAGATCCTTATTTAATACCAGACACTCAAGTTCATCCATCTTAGTGTTCAAACTCCTTGCATTTGTATACAAATGCTTATAAAATTTGTCAATATTTAGCTATGTGTCTCCATGTGATGTAACTGAATGGGACTCTTCTTTGATTGATCCTCCTCAGTTGCTATCTGTACTCTGATGAACAGAACACAAGACCAGCCATACGGGGTCAGATCAATGGTCCATTTAGCTCAGTATCCTGTTTGTGACAGTGACCAGTGCCAGATGCTTCAGAGGGAATTAGCAAAACAGGGCAATTTCAAGTGAGTCATCCTCCTGTCATCCAGTTCCAGCTTCTGGCAGCTGGAAATTTATGGACACCTAGAGCATGGGGTTTCACCCCTGACCACCTTTGTTAATAGTCATTGATGGACCTATTCTCCATGAACTTATCTAATTCTTTTTTGAACCCAGTTACACTTTTGGCCTTCATTCCTGCCAATGAATTCCACAAATTGACTCAGCATGGTGTGAAGAAGTACTTCCTTTTGTTTGTTTTAAACATGCTCCCTATTTATTTCATTGGGTGAGCCCTAGTTCTTGTGTTATGCTGAAGGGTAAATGACACTTCCCTATTCACTTTCTCCACATCATTTGTGATTTTATAGACCTCTATTATATCCTCCTTTAATCAGTTTTCTAAACTGAACATTGCAAGTTTTTTTAATCTCTCTTCTCATAGAAGTTGTTTCATACTCCCCCAATAATATTTGTTGCCCCTTTTTGCACCTTTTCCAATGCTAGTATATCTTTTCTGGATGTACCATGGATTTATATAGACACATTATCAGATTTTGTATTAACTATCCCTTTCCTAATGGTTCCTAAAGTTAGCTTTTTTGAATGCCACTGAACATTGAGCAGGTGTTTTCAGAATATGTCTGCACTGTACAGCTGTGTATGCAGAGCTGTTGCAGCTGTGTTAGTCCCAGAATATTAGAGAGACAAGGTCATCTCTTTTATTGGACCAACTCCTGTTGATGAGAGTGACAACCCTTCCATCTTACACAGAGACTTGAAGAAGAGCTCTGAGTAATCTCAAAAGCTTGTCTCTTTCACCATCAGAAGTTGGGCCGCCCCTGGCCTCATTCTCAAACGGGGGTACACAGAGATCTTCCACAGGGTATATCAGCTCATCTAGCTATTTGCCTAGTTTTATAACAGACTAATAAAAAACACTACCAAAACCAGTACAAACTAAAATTTCATATGGACAAAATGAGACAGCAAGCGATTTTTCAACACTAGTGTGCTGTGACACTTTGCATTTTTGTGCCTGATTTTGTAAGTTTTTAAACGAGGTGAAAGTTGAGGAGTACACAAGACAAATCCGACTCCTGAAAGGGTTGGGGAGGCTGGACTCACTGCTCTGCCGCATGCCCAGACAGCCTGTGCCTACGCCGGCCAGCTCCGAGAGCCGCTGGCAGCGCACTGCGCAGGGACCAGAGCAGTCACTCAGGTCCCCCTGTGGCTGATGTCTCCCCGGCCGGGGACCGCCCGGAAGGAAGTGGCGGGCCTCCGCTCTGAGGCGCTACTCTCCCAGGCCCCAAGGGCGATGCAGATGAACGAACATCCCGAGCGCCCGTGGCGGGTGAACCCACACTAGAGCCCTCCCGCCCAAAGACCACCCGGAGCCGCCGCCGCCGCCGCCCCCCCGAGCGCGGCCAGGCCCTTGTCCCCTTACCCTGGCGAGGCCGGCTCCCCTTCTCAGCACCTCTGCCACCGTCAGCGCCGGGCACCAGACCAGAACCGGCACGGCGCGTTGCTCAACTCTGCCCGGTCGGAAACGCGCACCCCGGCCGGAACCATTGCTACCCGCGCAAGCAGGGCGGCCGGACGCGCTTCCCCAGACCAGACGTGGAGTCTGTCATTGCAGGCGCTTGACTACAGCGCTGGGGTGGCCTGGGGGGGTATTTACATTGGCCGGCCGCGCGCTGGGGCTGTTAGCAGAGCAGCTCCTGTTTCCACCCGGCTCGCTTTGCGGAGCGGACCCGCCGCTGGCTGCTGTGGAATGTGTTTCTGGGAAGGGGCCTGGTCGGTTTCTTCCCTTCGGGTAACTGACGTGTGGGTTCCCCGCAGAGGTAGGGCACGTGGGGCCCAGCCTCGCCAGGCCTCAGGAGGGGCCTCCTGTGTAGGAGGAGCTGCAGGGTCAGGCTGCCCCGTGTCTCCGGGGGGCTGAGGGGAGGCTAACATTTAAAAAACGATGTATGTTATCTCAGTGGGAGCTGGGGGCAACAGCGGTTGGGGGAGATGAAAGATTTTGCTTTTTGTCTTTAACTGAAACATGTAATTAAAAAAATTCCTATCTCCTGCCACTCTAAGCACCTTCAGAAGAAGAGCGCTCTGGGCGCTTTTAATCTGCCTGCTGTCTGACACTGTCATTCTGATTCTAAGGTGCCTTTCTCTCTTATGGGCTGGTGCGAGTTGAAGAAGGGGAGATTTTATCTAGTTAAGACATGCACTGAGCTTTTGAAGGGTCTAATTATCAAAGCTGAGAATGTGCAAACATATTAAGTGCTTGTGCAGGTGGCCAACTGTGTGTGTTATTGGTCTTTTATATGTGCCCCATATCCCAATTTGTATGTTGCTCCATATCTCTCCAGGGTAATTTATGCTTACTCATTAGGTAGGGCAATGCATATACTGAGTTTAGATGCTCAATGTCTAGTTCTCATTAAAAACACGCAAGTAAACCTTTCCCATGAAAAAGAGACTGGAGAAATACTTAAACTGCACTGTCAACTTAAAAATATGTTGTCAACCCATGCTACAAATGCATAACTGGTGCAATACTGGTTGAAAAACCATACTCCCAGAGTAATCGTCAATGGTTCACTGACAAATTGGGAGGATGTATCTGCTTGCGCCCTGCAGGGTCTGTCTTGGGTCTGGTACTATTAAATGTTAATGAATTGGATAATGGAGTGGAGCGTATGCTTATAAAATTGTAGATAAACCAAGTTGACAGGGATTGCAAATACTCTGGAGAATAGGATTACAATTCAGAGTGAGCTTGACAAATTGAAGACTTGGGCTGAAATCAACAAGATGAAATTCAATAAAGACAAGTGCGAAGTACAACGTTAGAAAGGAAAAATCAATTGTGTAACTACAAATAGGGAATAATTGGCTAAGCAATAGTTCTGCTGAAAAGAAGTAGACATGTTTAGTCTTGAGAAAAGAAGACTGAAGGGGGATCAGATAAGTCTTTAAAAATTGAAAAGGTTGTAAAGACTTGTTATAAAGAGAACAGTAGGGATGTGAAATGTTAACCGAGCCAGTAAGCATCAGTCTTACTAGTGAATCCACCTTAACCCCTGGGCAGCCCTGCCCCTGGCCAGATCGGACCTGACCTTAGCTGCGCCGGCCTTGGCTAGATTGGCCCCAGCCACATTTCTGTGCCTGTATAAGCATTTTAGATTAGTAAAAGTGAGAATTTGAAATCCAGTGGATTTATGACTGTTTTGTCTACTTTTTTGCACTTCTCTTCAGTTTTGACCATGAAAAATAAAGACACACATTTTTGGGGAATATTTATTTGCTTAAAAACAGATGCTTTCACTGCAACCACTAAACAAAATTTTGGAAACATTTCTGCTGTTTTCACAAAATTTAAGGCCTCAATCTTGCAATTGGCTGTGTGCAAGAGTGGGCATGCACAATGTCAATTTCAGGTTTGGGGTCTAAACTTGACCAAATTTAAGTTGACAGTGGCCTTTCAGTCCTCAAAAAGGAAGGTCCGTTTCACACACACAGTTATGAAAACATCTGTCTTCCACAATCTTTGTTGTTAGTATTAAAACAGAGTTATATTATAAAATGAAAAGTAAAATCTGTTGGGTTTTTTGGTTGTGTAGGTTGGTTGTTTTGTTTTCAGGCCTATTACAGCTGCTATCCCTTCAAGAAAAGTGTTTTTCTCTATCTAAGAAAATTCCTGTCAGTAGTTTGGACATCCTAGTTCAAGTTACCATATAAAGGCAATTTTTATCTTAGAGCACTAAATCAGTCTTTGAAAGTCTAACAAACTCACTTTACTTCTCTGTGCCTCTCTTTCCTCTCTCTCCCTTTGTCTGTCCTCTCTGTTTATATTGTAAGCTTTTTAGGGAAGAGTCTGTGGCTTACTACACATTTGTTCAGTGCTTAGCACAATGGAGCACCAGTCTTGGCTGGGGCCACTACTATAAAACAAATAATTAATATCTGTTGGTTGTAGTTGTTACTTTTAGCAATGGCTCATAAGCAGCATTTTCATGCATGGATTTTTAGAACCCAAATATGTGTGTCAGGAAAGAGTTACATTGTCCACTCTGGGACTTTGTCTTTAAAGAAATTCAGTTATTAACTCTGATAAATTGACATTTATAAGAGATACTACAAGTAAAAATTGACCTGGATGAATTTTTATTACCCATCTTGTTTTGAACAGGAGTTGATAGTCATGCAACCTTTTAAAAGCTTTTCCAATTTTTCTTCTCTCCTTCTCAGAGATGAGTTTGGCCCCTTCTTATCTGGTTTTGTTGTTGTTTATGAAATAGTCCCACTGTTTTGTACTATGATAAACTTCAGATAAAGACATGGGTTGCCCTCTAGAGGGAGGATTTAATGTTTTTTATACTTAGCTCTATGCTGCTTTTTTAAACTTCTGTTAAATATTTTGGTCACTCTCCTGCAAATGGATTTCGAAGAATCAACATTTAGTTCTGGATAGAGCCTTGTTTGCTTTAGTGGGACCCTGCTCAGGAGTAAGGGTTTGTGCTAGAGGATCCTATTGTAAAATAGAAGCACAACCTACAATGTAAATCTCTTGTTGCTTGGAATAAAATGTGCATATTAGAGACTTGTTCTATCTATACCAGAGGTTTTCAAACTGCGAAGTGTGTTCCCCTAGAGGGGAACAGAGGAATGTTCAGCAGTGACACCAGATGGGAATCCCCCCTCTCACCTCAGTAGGCCACCCAGTCTGTGGGTCAGTGTCAACATTTGCAGCAGCTGTGCTGATTTCCACTCCCAGCACCCTCCACACCCAGTGCTGGCTCCACTTTCAGAGATGGTTGCATGCGCCTTCCCCCACTCAGAAAACTGAAAGGGAAGGGGCAGGTATTATGTCTATTTTTATCTGGCGTGCGGGAGTGCAACCAAAAATTGTAACTCGGGAGGCAGGGAGGGAACTCAGTTCAAAAAGTTTGAAAACTGCCGATTTATACTAAGGTCTGAATCCTGAAAACACTTAGTCCTGTGAGTAACTTTATGCATCTAAGTAGTCCCATTGAATTCTAATGGACTACTTACATGCATAAGTGTTTGCAGAACTGGGATATAAGGTACTGATTCTGCAGATACTTAGGTTTCTGCTTAACTCTACTACTGTGAGTAGTTCCATTTCCACACTCTTTTCAATATGACTTTGCAGAGTAATGAAGTTAAGCACATGTGTAAGTGTTTTCAGGATAAGGGCCTAAGGTTGCAAGGGACACGGACCATATGTTCAAATATATGTGCATATCCCTGGTGTCAATACACAGATAGATTATTATCAAGGTTAAGTTTTTGTCACAGTTATTTTTAGTAAAAGTCTCGGACAAGTTGCAGGCAATGAACAAAAATTCATGGAAGCCCATGACGTGTCTATGAATTTTCCTAAGAATAAGGGGAGTGGGTTTGACTGCTGGGGGTGCGGGGTGGGGAGGAGAAGACAATAGCGCCGGGGTCCCTGGTGGTGGTGGTGGCGGCGGCGGCGGCGGCAGCGGCAGCTAACAGTTCTGGGGCTCCTTCTGCTGGTGGCTGGGAGCTCCAGGGCTGGCAGCGGCTCCTGCTGTAGGACATGAGGCTGAAGCAGAAAATGTCATGGAGGTCTCTGAAAGTCACAGAATCCATGACTTCTGTGACCTCCGTGATAAAATTTTATCCTTAATTATTCTGGATAAAATGTCATCATTCATACTAGATGTAAGCGTTAAAAAGAAACTTTTTATTTCAAACTACAATCTTCATGGCTGATGTCAGGGAGATTCCCAAACATGAGCCATTCTTTTTAGGTGACAGATCTGAGGAACTGTCCCAGATTGAGGTATCATTAGAGGAGGTTTTGGAACGAATTGATAAACTAAATAGCAATAAGTCACCATAACCAGATGGTATTCACCCAAGAGTTCTGAAGGAACTCAAATCTGAAATTGCAGAACTACTGACTGTAGTCTGGTATCAGAGGGGTAGCCATGTTAGTCTGGATCTGTAAAAGCAGCAAAGAGTCCTGTGGCACCTTATAGACTAACAGACGTATTGGTGCATGAGCTTTCGTGGTGGAATACCCACTTCATCAGATAACTGTAGTCTGTAACTTATCATTTAAATTAGCTTCTGTACCAGATGACTGGAGGATAGATAATGTGACGCCAATTTTAAAGGACTCCCGAGGTAATCCTGGCAATTCCAGGCCTGCGAACCTGATTTCAGTACCAGGCAAACTGGTTGAAACTATAATAAAGAACAAAATTGTCAGACACACAGATGAACATAATTTATTGGAGAAGAATCAAAATGGTTTTAGTAAAGGGAAATCATGCCTCACCAATCAACTAGAATCCTGTGAGGGGGTAAACAAGCATTTGGACCTTGTCAAAGGCTTTCTGAAAATTTAAGTAAGCTGCCATGGGATAGGAGGGAAGGTGCTCCAATGGACTGGTAACTGGTTAAAAGATAGGAAACAAAGGGTAGGTATAAGTGATCAGTTTTCAGAATGGAGAGAGGTAAATAGTGGTGTCCCCCAGGGGTCTCTTCTGGGACCAGTCCTATTCAATGTTTTCATAAATGATCTGGAAAAAGAGGTAAACAGTGAGGTGGCAAAATTTGTAGATGATAAAAAGTTACTCAAGATAGTTAAGACTAGGCAGACTGCAAAGAGCTACAAAAGCATCTCAAAACTGGGTGACTGGGCAACAAAATGGCAAATGCAATTTAATGTTGATAAATGGAAAGTAATGCACATTGGAAAGCATAATCGCAACTATACATATAAAATAATTACCTGTTACCACTCAAGAAAGAGATCTCAGAGTCATTGTGGATAGTTCTCTGAAAACATCCACTCAACGTGTAGCGGCAGTAAAAAAAAAAAAAAAAAAGTGAACAGAATACTGGGAATAATCAAGAAAGAGATTGATAATGGTTTAGAAAATATCATATTGCCTCTATCTAAATCCATGGTATGCCCACATCTTGAATACTGTGTGCAGATGAGGTCGCCTATCTCAAAAAAGATATATACCTCTACTCTGCTATAACGCCGCCTGATATAACATGGGTTCACATATAGCGCAGTAGCAGAGGGGCACTGGTGGTGCTTTAAAGGGTCCAGGGCTCTGGCTGCTGCGAGGAGCCTCGGGCCCTTTAAATCACCACTGGAGCCCTGCTGCTGCTACGCTGGGGCTGTGGCAGTGGGGCTCAGCCGGTGATTTAAAGGGCCTGGGCTCCCTGCAGCGGCTGGAGCCCGGAGTTCTTTAAATCACTGCTGCAGCCCTGCCACTGCTACCCTGATGTAACGGCATTTCATCTATAACGTGGTAGGGATTTTTGGCTCCCCACAACTGCATTATATCGGGGTAGAGGTGTATTGGACTTGGAAGAGGTTCAGAAAAGGGCAAGAAAAATGATTAGGGGTATGCAGCAGCTTCTGTATGAGGAGAGATTAATAAGACTGGGACTTTTCAGCTTGGAAAAGAGAAGGCTGATGGGAGATATGATTGAGGTCTATAAAATCATGACTGGTGTAGAGAAAGTAGATAAGGAAGTATTGTTTACCCCTCATAACACAAGAACTAGGCGTCACCAAATGAAATTAGTAGGCAGCAGGTTTAAAACAAAGAAAAGGAAGTATTTCTTCACGCAGCGCACAGTCAACCTGTGGATCTCCTTCCCAGAGGATGTTATGAAGTCCAAGACCATAAGAGTTAAAAAAAGAACTAGATAAATTCATGGAGGATAGGTTCTCAATGGCTATTAGCCAGCATGGGCAGGGATGTGTCCCTAGCCTCTGTTTTCCAGAAGCTGGGAATGGGTGAGGGGATGGATCACTTATGATTCCCTATTCTACGCATTCCCTCTGGGGCACCTGGCACTGTCCACTGTCAGAAGATAGGATACTGGGCTAAATGGACCTTTGGTCTGACCCCATAGGGCTGTTCTTATGACACAAAATTACAATTATTTTTTTTCAGATGGGCACTAGATAATAGCATCACAAATATCTTGAGCCATACATACTTCTATTTTCTAGAGATATCAACATGCTCAGTGATTTCATTATGACTTAACTAAGCTTCCAATGTAAAACTGAAGATGATGCTGAATTTACAATGTGGGTGTGGTTAGATTTACAGATTGTATTTTAAACCCATTCTGTGATCCATTTAGTAATTCTGTGGCTGCTTCTTTTTTCTTCAATCACTTGGGCCACATTCATACTCTTTTACACTACCAGTGTGGTAGAAGAAAGATTCTGTGATATTGGCTCCATTTGTAGTTGTTCCTCTGCATAAAGTTACACGTCCCTAAACTACAGGATAATTCTTCTTATTGTGTCAGGCTAGACCTGGTGGCAGGTCAGATTAAAAGTGTGCTATCATAACTGCACGGGTAAGTCTGTGCTTTCTTTGTTATCCTTTGCATCAGTTTTGTGGAATGCAGCTTGTTATTTATGCAAAATGTAACTAACATTTATAAAGTGCTAGGAGATCCTGAGATGAAAGATGCTGTAGAAGTGCAAGTATAAGTGTGTTGAATTAAAGATTAAATTGTGTGGATAAATATGCACACAAATGCATATTTATATTTGCAAAACATATGTTTTTAAGTGATTAGAACCTAAAATATTTTATAGTGAAATGTCTTCTGAATTATTGATTCCTTTAATTGCAGATATTCATCATTTTGGAGGATTTCAGCACAGAGATTATTGGACTTTGCCATATCTGACCAGGATGAATTCATCATTGGTTGCTTATGATGATTCAGATTCTGACACAGAGACTGGAAAGGCTGAAAATCTCAATCTTTCTAGCAGAGAAACCAGACTTGCAAGTTCTGCTGTGAATCCTATTCACTTTTTTGCACCCGGTGGATTAGGCACAAAATCTACATACAAAATTCAGACTGTTGAGAATACTGCCAGTACTGGCACAAACATTATTTGTGAAGGTGCTCCTGCATATAAGGTACAGGCTAATAACAGGGATTTGGCAGCTGTTTATCCCTGGAAAGAATATTCTAACCAGGCTGAAACGCTTTCTGGAAATGAAAGTTTCTCTCAGAAGAGAGTACATCAGGACAAGATTATTACCATAAAGGGAATTAGACCATATATCCCTAAAAGACTTCGACAAGAAAAAACTTCTAAAGTGTATGAAAAAAAAGAATCTGAAGAACAGAGAGAGAGTTGTGCAATACCAGGAGATCAAATTTCCACGGAGGTTTCTGAATTTATTAAGCCATATTTAGGGTCTAAGTACAAATCAACTGAAATCCCAAGGAACTTGGTGTTTCAGATGTCCAAACACAGTGGTCCAGTTAATAAAGTCCAGTGGTGTCCTGTACAAGGATGGAGCCATATGCTTCTTTCCACTTCCATGGATAAAACTTTCAAGGTAATGTACTTACATGATGGAATGGTTTGTGTTATATATGACTTTAAATAGTATATCTCTTTAAATAGAAAAACAGTTGGGAATGGTTATTACCTGCTGAAAGCCTCCCTCAGCCTTTTTAGTCTGCCTGTATTTGATAATGGGTCCCATGTGTGTAGTACCTACTAAGACCTTGATCAGATCCTGTGCAGGACGAGAGCCTGTTGGAAGCCCCAATATGGCAAGCCTTCTCAGCACACAATCTCATTTTTTCCAGTGGGTAATTAAGGATTGCAAGGAGGTTGTGGAATCTCCATCATTGGAGGTTTTTAAGAGCAGGTTAGACAATCACCTGTCAGGGATGGTCTAGATAATACTTAGTCCTACCTTGAGTGCAAAGTACTGGACTAGAAAACCTCTGAAAGGTCTCTTCCAGTCCTATGATTCTATGAGTCTATGGTTCGTCCCTTTGCTTATTATATACCAAAATAAAAGATTGTGGAGATGATTTAGAATTCATATTTCTAAATCAATTAAGCTATTGAATATAAGCTATTTTAAAGGTCTATAGACTATGATTATGGTGCTTATAGGACTTCTTACTAATTTTATTAGAATTTATAGAACAGTGCTTCTATATTAGACACACACTCATTTTTGTTTTTAATTAAAGAAGCCAGAAACACAGCAGTCTGCCTGTAGCTCTTGGTATGAAATAAGGAACAGATTTTTGTATGAATTCTATTACTCTGATTTGATTTTTTGAATTTTTTAATTGTAATTTTCAATATATATATTTGTGGTAGAAGAATACATCTAAATCCCCAAGTATACTAATGAAGGACTGTTGCCAGAAGCTGGGAATGGGCGAAAGGGGATAGATCACTTGATGTTTACCTGTTCTGTTCGTTTCCTCTGAAGCACTTGGGCCACTATTAGAAGATAATTGACCTTTGGTCTGACCCAGTATTTCTGTTCTTATGACTGTGTATTCTAGAGAATATCGAAAAGAGATTTAAAAAAAAGTACTGGGGTGGATATAAGGTTTTTTTTTTTTTTTTTTAAATTCTTACATGTTTAAGGAAGGAAATGTTGTTTAATGCTTAGAAAGGACTTGGAGTTGGATTCCTTACATGGAAGTTGCTTGTTCCTACTAGTTGGGAGGGAAAACAATAGGTGACCCCGACTTTTATTTTAAACTCACTCACAATGTCAAGTGAAAGTCGCTTAAATGTTGTAAGTCTGAGTTTACTAGTCTATAAAATGAGAATAAAAATTCTCCTCCACTCATGAAGGTGTTGTGAGGCTTTGAGACTTGTAAAGCTCTTTGAAACCCTCACATAAAATATGATAGGGAAGTACATATTATTACTGGGGGAGGGGGAGATTTTCAGCTAGATCACTGTATTTTCAGCAATTAATTATTTGTATTGTTTTTATTGTTTGCATTGAGCTATCACCCAAAGACCCTAGTCTGGATGGAACTTCCCTCATACTAGCAGTACAAACAAATGGGAAGAGACTGTCTTTGCTCTGAAGAGCATTCAGCATAAGGCTTTGATCCTCCAAACTTCTCTGTGTGGTTGAACCCCAATACCCAAATGGAGTCACACTGACTTTAGTTGGGCTACACATGGTGTCAGGGGTCAACCCATGCAGAAATATTTGCGAGATCATAATTCAAGTTTCCACTCCTGCGGTTGGATGTGCATGGACAGACCCTTAGACTGGCTATATGACCGTTAAGTGGGGAACATGACTGTTTACAAATAATATAAACACATAGGATGAAGAGAAAGTATTTAGTATGGCACAGTGGGGTAGAAGTGAGAGAAATTAGATAAAATAAAGAAGGAAATATTTTAGGTTGATTATCAGAGTATAATCAAGAAAGAGGACAGCTTTTTAGCTAAAATATCATCTAGGCGTTTAGTGGTGCAGCAAAAAGCATTAGAAATGAAAAAGCAAAATATAACAGAAGGAAAAAGGGAGAAATAACAATAAATTGAAATTAGAAGTTAAGAAGGCAGAAAATTGACCATTGAAATTAAGAAGCAAAACATCCATGGCAGGCAAGGGTTTCGGAAAATAAGGAGATTGTGTATATTAGGAACAAAAGAAATCTTAGCAATTGTATAAGCCCATTAGTAGTTGGAGGTGGTAAAATTATTAATAATGATGCATAAAAGGCTGAGATGTTCAATAAATATTTCTGTTCTGTATTTGGAAAGGAGCAGAATGATGTACCTGTATCATATGAGGATGTGACGTTAGTAGCTGAGGAGATGTTAGACAACATCTGCTAGAGATAAACATTTTTCAATCAGCATGCTCAGATAACTTGCACCCAAGAGTCCAAAAAGAATTTGCTGAGATTTTTGGTCCCTAATGTTCATTTTTAATAGATCTTGCAATACTGGGGAAATTCCAGAAGACTAGAGGAGTACTAATGTTGTGCGAATATTAAAAAAGAGCAAGCCAGATGACCCAGATAACTGTAGTCCTGTTAACCTGACAGCATTCCCTGGCGAAATAATGGAAGAGCTGAGATGGGATTCAGTTGATAAAGAATTAAATAATAGGAACAGAGCCATCCTTTGGGTAGGGAAAATCAGGGCAACTGCTCCGGGCCCTGCGGCTGGTGCGATTGGCCGGTGCAGTCAGTCTCAGAAGACACAGGTGTGGGAACTAGGAGTGCGGGGAGTGCTGCAACACCTCTGGGCTCCTAGCTGCCGGCATTGTACACCCGGGGTCTCAGCTCTGGGGGGGGAGAGGGAGACGGGGTAAGTGGGCTGGTTTTCAGTACCCCCACTATTAAAAATGTCTGAACGCCACTGCTGGAAGACGAATCCATCACTTCCACAGGGTCCGCCATCTTGTTGGCAGTTAGAGGAGACTGTGCCCGGCTTGGCTGTCTGCGTTTCAGTGCAGTGAATCCCCTGGCTGGAGCCCTGAGGCGCCATGGTTAACAATAGCCCTGCGGTAGGTGCCAGCAACTGCCAGCAGCAGCAGGCAGCCCAGCACCAGGCTGGATCCATCCCGCCACCCCACCCTCGATGCAGAGCTGGGCCCCCAAGCCAGAGGGGGCTGATTTGTCCCGGGTCCTGCAGCTCCCTAGGGACAGCCCTGGATAGGAATATAATTGATGCCAGTCAACTTGATTTTGTGGAAAACAGGTCTTGTCAAACAAACATCAATACATTCTTTGAGATTACCTTTATTAATCTAATTTTGTAACTGCAAACTCTACACTTAAACTTTTGTAAGGCATTTTGTTTAGTTCTGTACTACACTGTGATTAAAAAATTAGCATTATAAAATATCAGTTGAGCACACATTAAACTGACTAACTGATAGATCTCAAAAAGTAATTGTCAATGGGAAATCATTACTGAATGGGGGTTGTCTAATGGGGTTCTGAAGAGACTGGCAGTAGGCCCAGTGCTATTCAATGTTTTTCATCAATTATCTGAAACTAAGATAAAATAACTGCTGATAAAATTTGTGGATGACGCAAAGATTGGTGGAGTGGTTAATGGTGAGGACAGGGCAGTCATACAGAGCAATTTGGATGGCTTGGTAAGCTTGGGTGCATTCAAACAAAATCTGTTTAAGTACGTCCAAATGCAAAGTCGTACATCGTGGTACAAACTGCATGCCTTGTTCCTATGGGATGGGGGACTATATCCTGAAAAGCAGAGACTCTGAAAAGGTTTTATTGTTCTAGGGGACGAGTAACTCAGTGTGAGTTCCAGTGTCATGCTGTGAGTAAAAGGGCTATTGTGATCCTTGGATGTATAAACAGGAGAGTAAGGGTCTAGTTCTGAGTGTCCACATTTTAAAAGGATGATGAAAAATTGGAGAGTGGTCAGAAAATAGCCTGTGGCAGGACCGGCTTGCTCCTGCCACTTCTGAAGTCCACAAACACCTCAAAGACCTTCTTGCTGGCAAAACACCCAGTGCAGTTTATTTACAATATTAGTTTCCTCTACCCTTATACCCTATATAGCTTCACCCCTACTGGCCAAAGAGTCCTTTACTCCTGAGGCAGGCAGAGAAGAGCAGTCTCTCTCTTTCTGCTTCCTCCTCTTCCCACTTCCTTCCTGTGAATTTGTATAATCTGCCTAATGGCCTAATTAGCGTCTTAGTTCTCCTCAGCCCATCAGTTAGGCCCAGCTCTTTTTAATGAGATCTGTTCTGGAGTATGTAATTAGAGTTGCAGTGAGCAGAGTCCTGACTCAGCTGCTGTTGCCCAGCCCTCTGTCACAGAGCCCCAAAATGATTTGAGAGCTGGAGAAAATGCCTAACACTGAGAGATTTTAAGAGCTCAATCTGTTTAATTGATCAAAAGAAACGTGAGAGGTGACTTGATTACAGTGTATATAAACCATCTTCTTCCCCTTATCCTATTGTCTGAGATTGGGCTGTTGTGTGGACATCTACCATCTTCAACTGTCTAAGATAGCACTAAAGTCTACCTCCTTATTATCTCCTTTGATGCAATCCATCCATAGCTTCCTTGGCTTTCCTCTGTGTCTCTTTCCTACTAACCTCCCTTGCCATGCTATCCTCACCAGCTTTCTCTTCATTCATCTTCTGTATGTGCCCAAACCAGTGAAGTCACACTTCCTGGATTTTGTTGGCCACATCATGGACTTTGTCTTCCATCCTAATGCTTTAATTTAGACATCTTTCTCTTTGTGTAACTCCTTTTACAGTGCAAAGACATTGCATCTTGAACACCCGTAGGCATTGAACCTGTCATCTCTTTATGACCCATGCTTCCACACCATATAGCATTGTGGCACGCTTCATTGTGTTATACAGATGGGATTTCATTTTCAGTGACATACGCTTAACATGCATGACACCTGAAATGATATTCCACATTCTTTCAGTGCTCCTCAGTCTGGAATTCATCTCACGTTTAAGGTCACTGTCATCTGTAAGCCAGCTGTCAAGGTATTTAAACTGGTCATTCTGGTTTAGTTGCACTCCATTAATCTCTGTTTCCAGTTTCCCTGTGGCACCTCTACTGATCCTCATGATCTCAGTCTTAGTCATGCTCGTTTGCATCCCATACCTGCTCTTACTATTTCCCCTAGGTCTTCTTTTGAGGACACCCTTTTTGCTATGTCATCTGCATATAGTAGCTCCCCACCTTTTCCCATTGGTATCTTCCTGGTGATGTAGTCCATCTGTATGGTAAACTGCAGCGGACTGAAGGCCAATCCGCGATGCAGTCCAACTTTCACTTCAGAGGGCTTGTCATCCAAAACATGTTCGGAACACTGTTTTAGGCAATCATAGAATATCAGGGTTGGAAGGGACCTCAGGAGATCATCTAGTCCAACCCCATGCTCAAAGCAGAAGCAATCCCCAAATGGCCCCCTCAAGGATTGAACTCAGAACCCTGCATTTAGCAGGCTAATGCTCAAACCACTGAGCTATCTGTATAGTGCATTCACCAGAGTTATTAAATCCTCAGAAACTCCATGTTTCCTTAACACTGATGTGAGCATCCTTCTAGCCTCTTTATTTTATACCTTTTCTAGGTCTATAAAGGCCCCCACATATCCTGTTGTTACTCTAGCTTCTTCTGTATCACTTGCCAAATTACACACATGGCATCTTTGGTTCCTCATCCTTTCCTAATGTCAAAGTATTCTTGTTCGAGGAGTGGTTCCACCATTCTCCTAATCTGAACATCCATGATGCATTCCAGTATCTTCATCCCATGGAATAGTAACTTTATCACTGGATAGTTTCCACGTTCATGGATGCTTCCCTCCTTACATATTGGGACCAAGATAGACTTGCACCAATATTTGGGGATTCTTTTGTCTTGCTATACAGTTTTAACTATTCTGCCCCTCAGTTTTATACCTCTCTTGCTCAAGACTTCCACCACATCCCTTATCACTTCATCAGGACTTTGTGCTTTACCATTCTTCATTTTTTTGTACTGTTTCTCACTTCCTTCTCTGTTTTGTCAGACTCCAACACCACATTAGGATCACATGTTGGCAACTCTGCCGACTGGGTTTTTGCCTCATTTAAGAGACTCTGAAAGTATTGTTTCCTCCTCTCCTTCATTTGTTCAGATGTTGATAGCTTCCCCATGTCATCATTCACAAATGATGTTGCAATACCAACCTCCTTTCCTATGCATCTTATTTTTTGCAGTACTGTAGATCTTTTTGCCAGCCAGCTGTAGGTGGTTCACAAACTCAGTGTACAGGTCATCTAGGGCATTCTCTTTTGCCTTCCTCGCTGCCCATTTGGCAGCTCACTTTGCATTCTTTCTTTGCATTTGGATTAATTTCTTTTTCCTTAGGTGCCATTTCTTGTTTTGGATTGCTACCTGCACTTCATCAGTCCACCACTACGACCCTCTTTCCTTTGGTTTTCCCCATCTGCATTGTCCAGAAACCTTTTCTGCAGCCGCAATCCACGTTATTTTGAGGTAGTTCCATTTCTCTTCAGTTGATGCCAGATCTGTTTCCAGGTACTTTATCCTTTACTACTTGCACAAACTTCTTTGCTACACTTCCCCTTGACTTCTCATACTTTTAATCTTGTTTCTTTTGAGCTTAATTCCCTCCTTGTCCAATGCTCTACGACAATCTTTGCCACAAGAGGCTTTTGTTGTGGTGCTACCATCTCCTTAGTTATCACTCAGTTATCACTTTACAGTCGATAACTTGAGTCCACTGAGATTTCTTTGCCAACATCATGTCAATCTGGCTTTTGTTTCAGCCAGTAATGTGTGTGATCCAATGACTTATATCCTCTTTTGAAAGCATGTTTTGACTACCATCCATTGGTGTGCAATACAAGTCTAGTAGTGCTTTATTTTCCTCATTTATGGGGCTACGGCTGAAATTTCCTAAGCACATTTCTTATCCCTCAGGATTTTGCCTGTGTGTGCATTCATATTGCTCAGCACCAACAACAGCTCCCTTGACACTGCTGTGTCTGATGGTGCCTGCAAGTCTTGGTATAAACTCTCTGTCTCTTCTTTGTCATAGATGCATAGACAAACAGAGCATTCTGTGGGAGTTGTACAGCCATCAGTCTGTCAGTTCTCTAAAAACATCAGTCACCACCTACTTCAGTTCTCCTCTCACTTCCACCCCAACTCCATTATCCCCATTTTGTCACCTACATAGAAGAGGTTACAATCTAAGCACAACTCTTTTGCTGCATTCCTTGGCCATCATGTTTCCTATAGGCACAGAACATCTGTACATCTCCTTACCATCATATCAGCTACTTCCTTTATAGGTGGTGTTACATTTATAATATGGGGCAGTTCTGGCTGTTCAGGTCACTGCTTTTCACCTGGTTTTTTGCTCTGACCATTAGTCCCCCTGGCCACTATCCCCCTGAGAATAGCTCAGACTCTGGCCACCAGAAATCCTATTGGCCTGGGGCTGCCAGGCTTGAGGTGTGCAAACTTCTAGCATGATGCTGAGATGCCCTCCCATCAGGGCCGGCTCCAGGCACCAGCTTACCAAGCAGGTGCTTGGGGCGGCAACTCCGGAGCGGGGTGGCACTTTAAGGTATTCAGCAGCAATTTGGTGGAGGGTCCCTGACTCCCGCTCGGAGCGAAGGACCTCCCGCTGAATTGCTGCAGATTGTGATCGCGGCTTTTTTTTTTTATTTTTTGGCTGCTTGGGGCAGCAAAACCCCTGGAGCCGGCCCTGCCTCCCATCATTAGCAGTAGTCCCTAAAAAGTACAGTGATTGAGAAGTATACATTCCAGTCTTACCCTCACCACCTTTTACAACCAGTATTTACTATGGTCCTTTAACAACTCTCCCAAAATACGAAACTGCTTGTACCAACATAGTCACCTTGTGCCAAAAAAAGGTATAGTGTATCACTTAGTATTGCTGACGTACACCACAGTGAGAGGGCCTCTCTCCAGTTGAACTAAATACATGCCTGCTCTCTTCCCATATTGTTGTGGTAAATTTGGTGGACTGTCAACAGGTGGTACTGGTATTGTGGCTGCCCAATATCACGTTTCGTTTGACCCAGAGAGGGAAGTTTGAAATCAGTTTTCCTTTTCCTGGACTGAAGAGCTGGCTTCCTGGACTGAAGAGCTCCACTTGCCCTGAGCTGTCTGGTTATTTTTAAAAGGTGCCAGATGCTTGTCTTTCACACACCAATTTTTGGTTTAAAAACCAAAACCAAAATAAAAAACCTTCACCTCTGCTGCATGAAGGATATTTTGTTGGGAACTTTCCTGGGGAGAAAATCCTGTGTACTGAGAGCTTTTCATTTTAGTGGAGAAAGGCATAACAAAAACCAGCAGCAGGAAGCTGAAGTCAGATAAATTTATGTCAGAAACTAGGCACAGTTTTTTTTTGTTTTGTTTTTTACACTGAGGGTGATTGTTCTGATGCTGACCCTACCAGGGGAATTGGTGGATTTTCTTCTCTTGATGTCTTCAGATCAAGACTGAATGACTTTCTGGAAGTTATGCTTTAGTTCAGGGGTAGATAACCTATGGCATGCATGCCGAAAGTGGCACACAAGCTGATTTTCAGTGGCACTCATACTGCCTGGGTCCTGGCCACCAGTCCGGGGGGCTCTGCATTTTAATTTAATTTTAAATGAAGCTTCTTAAACATTTTAAAAACCTTATTTGCTTTACATAGAACAATAGTTTAGTTATATATCATAGACTTATTTTCCATAGCTAATTTGTATGATTCTATACAAGGAGCACAACTTATGGTTGAGATTCCTGTGTCCAATTGAAGATTTGCACGGTATCCAGTTACATTCAATGCTTATTAATAATTTTCTACCACTGAAACATATACTAGAACAGTACAGATGTAATATTTCTTTCAATATTTTTGGAGAAATTCTGGATTGCAAAATAAATCTGAAATAAATGTAAATGCGTCACAACGCTTTGACTGTTTTGTTTTCATAAAGACAAAACAATTGGTGAATAACTCAAAAGATTCAATGCTAAGGGCAATGAAACAAGAAACACTTCATTTCAAAAGAGTTTTATAATTGATCTTTGAGTTTCTGAATTTTTTTAATCTTTTTTGGTTTTAATTCTATTTTTTAAAAAAATACACTGATATGAAAGTATCAATTTGGCCCCCAGCTATTGTGGCCTGTTATAACAGAGATTTCTTTTCCTTTTGTAAAAAGCCTGTCTCACTGTATTGATTATAAACCATTGCTCACAAGAACCTTATAATTAAAGCACTTCAGATGTTTACTGTAAATGACCTTGCCAAGAATTATAAGGTTCTGGTGTAGGACTCCGCACAGTGCCATGCCTCTCATTTCTCTGCTAATTTCTCCAAACTGGTAGTTGAATACTTCATGTTTCGTTTAGTGAATGTGATGTCTTGTTTTTACTATCACTAAGGAAATTGAATATCTTCCCACAAGAGGGACTGTCACTTTCGTATGATTCACATTAGAAATTGCTGCCTTGTATTAATCTTGCAATTATTTAACTGGTCATAATGATCAGTGCAGATGGCACTTCACCAATAGGTGATGCTGTATCTGTAACTTAGCAAAACAGGACAATTTTAAACTATTATGTTGTTGTCTTTGGGAGAGAAGAGATGATCTACAAGGAGTTTAAGTCCTCCTTTGTGTGTGCTGGAGTTACTTTCAGTGTTCCAATAAATCTTTCAGAGACTATGCCCCCACATATTTTGAGGAGATGTCATATGCTATCAGAAAATAAAATACTAATCTCCAGCTGGTGTTTCTGCCTGGGGGCCTTTCAGGTCAATCTGTGTGAACTCCCAGGGCTTACTAGGATGGAGCATTTCCTCTAAAGGAGTTCTGCCTCTCCTTTCTGGTGCTTTATAGATAAGTCAGGAAAGTACCTAGTCCTTAACATCTGCAGCCATGCCCAGCCAAAAAAATCTCTTGGGTACCCCAGGTGGCCTGTTGCTTGGTTATCATGAAGACTCTTCAGTTCTTGCCAGATATCTTTACAAGAGCAGTCTATGTGTACTCTCACTGCCCTCATCTGGCTGAAAACATCTGTAACTAGATTTTTGGTTTCAAGGTTTATGATACTCTATGAATCTGTCTTCCTGGGCTTCCTTCCAGGTTGTGCTTTGTAAGGAGAACTGCAGGGCACTGTGGTCAGTGAATTCTGTACCTAGTAAATATGGCCTCCACAGTATCCAAATGCTCCAGTTTTGCAGCTGAATACTTGGTTTCCTTCTCATTCAATTTGTGACTTCCAGAAGCTACTGGTCTGTGCCTGCTGAGCTCATCAGTTTGTTCAAGTGCAAATCCAGGTTTTGCATCTTTTGAGACATAACAGGTTACTATGAATAGGATGGATCTGAGAATTTAAGCACAATATGGTTTAGTAGTCCTTCCTTCAGTGACTCTAAAGCTTTTGAGGGTTTCTCTGTTAGGACAAAGTCACTCTTAGTTGGTGTAATGATGCTACCTGCTCTGTGAAATTTGGGACAAATTTCCTGTAGACTCCATAGAGGCTTACAAACTGCAGTATCTCCTCCAGGTTTGTAGGAGCCCTCCAGCCCTTTATAACGTTCCATTTCTGGAGTTGGGGCTCTAACTCATCATTACCGACTGTATGTCCAATGAAAGTGATGTGAATCTTAAATTGACATGTGCTTCCTGTAGGTTTAAACCTTGACTCCTTAAAAAGCTTTAGAATCTTTTCCACTCCTACCAGATTTTTGTTCAATGTTTTTTGGAAACAAATGAAGTAATCTAGGTAAAGTAAATCATCCATAGGGTGTCACCAAGACAGTTTTTTCCATTGCTCCTCAGGAGTCTCTTTAAGACGGTATCCAGATACCAAATGGAAACCATAAAATATTTTGCACATGACATTTCATCTGGGGTGTGAGTTCAAGTTAGCTACCATCTGTGAATTAAATCTCCTGTAGTCAGATGGTGTCAGCGAGAGGGTTTTTGGCTTCTTTGACAATAAGCCGAAGTTCCAGGAAGGAGAATTACTGTGCTGGTATGGGTTCTCTCCATCATATACTGGGAAGACCACCTTTGGACATTTTCTGGCTAACCTGATAAGAAAAGCTTTAAACTAGGTCTTATGGGGGATAGTGACAAAAATCCAGCCAATGTGCATCCAGGTTTAAGCAATGAGGACAAGGGGAAGGGGCTAAATTCTGGAGAAGGAACTGGAAACAACTGTTGAGAAGGATCTGGGAGTCGTGATGGATCACAAACTCAGCATGAGTCAACAGTGTGATGCTATTGCAAAAAAAAAATGCAGTTTTGGGCTGTATTAACAGAGGCACAGCATGCAAGTCCTGGGACGTGAGAGTACTGCTGTGCTCGGTACTGGTTAGGCGTCAGCTTGCATGCTGTATCCAATTTTGGTCACCAATGTATAGAAAGGACGTTGAGAAACTGGAAAGGATCCAGAAGCGAGTGACCAAGATGAACAAAGGGATGGAATGCAGGCCATATGAGCAAAGGCTGAAGGAACTGGGTATGTTTCATTTGGAAAAGAAGAGATTAAGGGGAGGACATGGTGGCAGGCTTCAAATACTTGAAAGGCTGCCATGAAAAGATGGAGAAATGTTGTTCTCTCTTGCCACAGAGGCAATAGGTTCAAACTATAGCATAGCAGACGTAGATTAAATCTCAGGAAAAACTTACTGATTTTAAGAACAGTAGAACAACGGTACAGACTGCCTTCAGAAGTCATGGAAGCTCCTTCCCTGGAGGTTTTCAAAAAGAGGCTGGATAACCATCTGTCTTGGATGGTTAAGACCAGGGCTGAGCAAAGTTTTTGGCCCGAGGGTCATGTCAGGGTGCGAAACTGTATGGTGGGCCAGGTAGAGAAGGCTGTGCCTCCCCAAACAGCCTGGCCCCCGCCCCATGACTGCCTCTCTCAGAGTCCCTGACCCATCCAAACCCCCCTGCCTGCTCTCTGTCCTCCACTGCCCCCCTGCACGACCTCTATCCACACCCTGCCCCGACAGGCCCCTGGGATTCACACATCTATCCAACCACCCCCTTCTCCCTGTCCCATGACTGCTGCCCCCTGGGACTCTCTGCCCCTTATCCAACCCTCCCCTTGCTCCCTGACCATGCTGCTCAGATCAGCAGGAGCTCACAGCCCCACCATCCATGCAGCCCGCATGGTGGCATGGCTGCGGGGGAGTGGAAACAGCAGGGGAGGGGCTGGGGGCTAGTTTCCCCAGCCAGGAGCTCAAGGGCCAGGCAGGATGGTCCCTTGGGCTGGACGTGGCCCGCAGGTCGTAGTTTGCCCACCTCTGGTTTAGACAACAAATTCTGCATCATGGCAGGGGTTTAGATTAGATTAGATAACCCTTGTAGTCCTTTCCAACCCTATGGTCCTATGATTCTAATGTTTCTTCAAGTCTCCGTTGAGCTTTTTCACAATAACAATTGGGGATGTCCACAGTGGTGGTGGTGATCTATCAGGCCATGCTCCAACAAGTGATTATCTTCTCTTTCACTGCTGCCTGGTTTAAACACAATCTGATGTTTCACCTGTTCATATCTCCCAAGCTCTTCATTGCTTCTGAAGACACATTAGCATACTATAAGAGCAGCTGTTTTAATATAGCTGCTTCTGTCAAGTCAACCCCAAGATCTTTCACTGACTGGGATGCTTCACAGATCTTGGGGTACATCCATGCTACCTGCCGGATCTTTCTATTGGGGATCGATTTATCTGTCTCGTCTAGACGCGATAAATCGATCTCTGAACACGCTCCCGTCGACTCCAGAACTCCATCAGGGCGAAAGGCGGAAGCGGAGTTGACGGGGGAGCCGCGGCCGTCCATCCCGTGCTGTGAGGACGGGAGGTAAGTCGATCTAAGATATGTCGATTTCAGCTACGCTGTTCTTGTAGCTGAAGTTGCGTATCTTAGATCAATCTCCCCACCCCACCCCACAGCGTAGACCGGACCTCGGTCTCTGACCCTGTGAGAAGTGTTGAAACACCAGCTACATTGAACACTGTTCCTATGATCTGCTTTTTCCCTAGATGCTTTCCCTGGTCAGTCCCATTAATTGATTGTATGTGGAACCTCCCCTTTGTCCAGCTTGAAATGGAGTTCTGCTAAACAGCAATCCTGAGTGGATATTTGTTATTTTCAAACACTCTGACAAGGGATACCAGCAGGAATGGAAGTCATGGAATTCCAGTCCTTAGTATGATTCTTATCTTGTACTAGTGTAATGTTTCCAGGGCTTTGGGTTCAGATAATATTCTACTGGGTTGGATTTGCACTGGAATGTATTTTGATGGGAGAAATAAACTTCTAGAGAGAGCATACAATGTAATGTAGTATGTACTGTTGTTCTAAAACTGCTCCTATTAAAATACAAGCCTTTGTTTTTGGTGAGTTACTTTTACAAAATGAAGAAGAAATGCCAATATTTTGTAATGGATCATTTGAAAAGAAGAATACTGTAAAACAGGAAGAGCAGACTCTGGTATCTAGCATATTTCTAATAAGATAAATCAGGGAAAAGAACTTCAAAACTGAGTTTGCATTTCCATTTCATTTGAGGTTGTACTTTTGTTGCTGGCACAGGGTGCCCGAGGCAAGGAACAGCGGGGTCCGTTGCCCAGAGTGCGTAGCGCCAATGAGCACACCAGGGTGGAGAAGCAAACAATCAAGTTTATTTGAGCTCAAATAAGATGCAAGGGAGAATACAATCTCAAATCTTGCACACCTAACACAAGCAGTTTCCTCCTTTTTATATCCCAGTTGCTTTCTGAGAACTTTTTCTTGCTGACAAGCTGATCTCTCACTCCCCCCTCCTTTCCCATCCAGCTGCAGTATCTTTTCTCACTCAATCTTTTGTCTTCCCCCTTCCTCCCCCCTCTCCGCTGCTGAGACATGTATACAGTATTCAAAAACGACCTTGAGCTCGCTTCAGCGTGTTGCAGCAGAGAACTGGCTGTTACAACCAAAAACTAACTGCTAACTACATTTTTGCAGCTATTAATACATTAGGTTACACTAGGTTACACAAAGTGTTTAACATGGAGGAACAATGGTTCATTGAGGCCTGAGCAGGAGGGCTTCACCCTCCCGAGCTACCTAGATTTATGCCTAGTGACACCAACACTTTCATTAGAGTTAAGTTACTTACACAGCATTTATTAAAATTCAGAGTTTGACCTTTTTAGCTACTTTTTTAACCAAAAAGGAGGTCTGAAAACATTGTTTTTTTTTGTTTTATATTGTCCTTGTTTTTTTGTCTTAAAAGCATCATGACAAATCTGGTTTTCCCTAGTTTTTCTGGAGGACTCTTTGGCATGTCATGAGATATGCATTGTGAGTTCTCAAACCTTCAGTGAAGAAGTGGGAGTCTTGAATCATTGAGAAAGAGATGTTTTCTTCTAAATGCCCATTAGGCATTAGTGTTTACAAAAATAAAGAGAGCTTTAAATGATCTGCCTAAAAATTGCTTCTCCTCTCAGTTGCTCAGTTTTGAGTCTCTTATGATGTAATAATTTCACTTGTTGCCTAGGCACCATAGTCTTCCAAGCAGACAAAATATGAATTCCTAATTTGAAAATCTTTCTGTCAAAATCCTTTTGTGTCTTCTTTATATAAGATGAAATGGAGGCCACAAGTCAATATTCCTTCCCTCCCCCCCCGCCCCTTTGCATGTCAGTTTTAACACTCTAAACAGGGTTAGCCCTTGTTAGTACTTGAAGGACAAGACTTCTAATGGAAACCTCAGAGTGCTTCAGGAAGTGCTGCTGGTTATTTTGGTAAAGTTAGCACTAAATCAGTGCCCCAGTATGAGTTGGGATGAGTCATTGGCATTGTGAGGCTGGAGATGCTGATCAGTTTCAATTGGACATAGTATTCTTCACTTCAGTTTAAAGTTAGATCTGATAAAACCAATTTCAGCTCCAGTGACTTCAGCAGGTCTAAATCTGAACTCTTGTCCTAAACTACTGTGCCGTGTACTTAGTGGTTGAGTACTGCCCTACAGTTGCATGTCAATGATGGGTAAAATGCATTATATACAGAAAGTTTGGTAAAGCACTTGGAATGAAAGTTGTTATAGCCATGTAAGATTGTTATTAATATAAGGTCTTAACAATACCTGTCATGTTATCCATCTTATCCTTTTAATAGAAAGAAAGGCTGAAGTTCTGGAGATGGAGAAAACAAAAAAATCCAGAATCATCTTTCACCTGGAGCAATCTTAAAACACTAAGCTGGGATTTTCAAATGAATTTAAGGGAGTTAGGTGTCCAAATCCAATTGAAATTCAGTACAAAATGGCCATATACTCCCTTGAGCACCTTTAAACATACCAGGCTAAATATTATCAAAATAATAATTTGGCAGAAATGAAATTACTGTGCAGAACAGAATATTAAAAATGTTTAAATGTTTTTAAAAAAATGTGCAAAAGTGCTTTACTGAATAGGGTTGGACTTAATCATGTACTCAAGTGCTTTCTTGAATTGGAGCCACACTGCATAATCCGTTTAATGACCAATAATGTAAAAAATGGTGTTCTTAGTAGCTCTGCAATAACAAATGGAAAATAAAATTAAGACAGTTTGAAGAGGTTATAAATATTTTAAATAAACCTGCCCCAGAGAAGAAAATTAAAATGTTCACTATAGAATAATTTTCAGATGAAATATTAAAAAAGAAAAACTCCAGTTGTGAAAGACTTCTGAAATATTTTAGATATTAAATATTTAAAAAAATCTGTTAGACATACAGCAATCTTTAATATTAAAAGTAACTGAAAAAGTATTTCATAGTTATTCCTCAAAAATAAATGCAGATTTTTAATGGTGTGGTAGGGTTGCCACCTCTGAGATGTTGAAAGCCTGGCCACCGACACCACCCCACCAGCAGAAACAGTCCATTCCCCTACCACTAAAAAGTGTCCTGGTGTCAACTATAGCTAACTATTACTAAAATGTTTGAAATCCATTTTACACACACATGCCATATGTGTATTTTTATGTTGTTTTCTCATTTTTCCTATCTTATCCTAACATGGTGCCACAGTCCCAGACTACCAGCGTGTGAATTGTAGAGCTCTCTAACATGTACTGGGGGGAACTGCCCTACTCCTGTCCCCAGCATATTAAATGTTTTGATCAGCAAAGGAGTAAAAACACTGGCAACGCCTGCTGAAAACCAGATTGGTGGCAACCCTATGATCTGTAACATCTTTAGCACTTACATACTTTCTTGTATGCATCCTTCAAGCCAGTAGGGGGCACAGTTAGATTAAATATGGGCATTATAGGAATCTGAAACTAATTGTATTAAGGTTTCACTGTCACAGGCCCATGAATCTCCAATCACTGTGGAAAGAGTATTTTGTAGTTTAGGAAATAAGCTAATGGTGAACAGCTTAAGGAATTTCTTTCTAGATACAAGTTTTTTGAAAAAGTATGCAACTGAAAATAGTGATTTCTGTTATAAAATGTGGATTTTTCTCACGGTGCCACTTTTCTTTGAAACTATGAAGTATCGAGAAGTACATAAAGTGCTTATGAAAAGGTCGCATGTGAATATGAACAAGCATTTGAGATCTCTGTTAGAGGAGATGCAGTGAGTACGTAACATGAAGAATAGATAGCCAGAATTGATGATTTATTAATCTGAGCTTCAGGTTTTAAACATTTAGGCTTCTTGGAACCACAGATTTGAATCCTAGCAATGCAGACTCAGTCTTTTGTCTTTCAATGGGAGTATACATGGTACTAAGTAGACAAATTGCCTACTAGTAAATATTTGTAGGATTAAACCCATAGGCTTCAGTTATGCAATCTGATCAACGCAGACAGATCCTGGTGTTTGCATTGTCCCATTGAAGTCAGTAAGGCTTCATGTTAGCATGGGATCCTGCCTGTGCAGATCAGATTGGCCATGGCTGATACTGCATCAAGGTGTTTGTTTTTTTTTGGTAATGAAAATAGGGTTACAATCATAAAATACTACTACTGTTTCAACTTTGTATCCTGTGAGAATCTGCAGCCGCATAACTTTGCTGCATTATTTCCTAAATTAAACAGTTTTACATCTTTGATTTTTTTTTTTTTTTTGGTTCATGTATGCTTGAAGAGACTGACCTTCTTAAATTGTTTTTCATCACAAACTAAGAACATTCTACTTGGCTGCTTTGAGAAATGATCTATTATATTAGGAAAAAAGAAATGTATAGTACTTCCAAAGGGAAGAAAGAAAAATTGAATAATGTGTCCTGTGTATTATATTCCACATAGGAATATATTCCTATAATAAGCACATGGAACTTACTACTTTTGAAGTAATGTGTGGAATGTGATAAGCATTCTGTCTTTAATCAGGAAGAAAGCACAGCCCACATGTCATGCTGTTCCAATTTAAGGGCCATGCATGGTGTCCTTATCGAAGTCACCCTTACAAATCAATGTTAGAACCTACTACAACATTTGTAAAGTTCAGGGGGCAGTTTTCAATTGGCATCTCACAACAAAATAACAAAGCATCAGAGAGAGGAACTGTTTTTGGTAATGTATAAACATTTTGAATACTTAATAAGGGATATTTTTCATTAAAAGTAGTTGGTCTAGGTAAACATCTGTTTATTTTTATTCAGTAGTAAGCAATCATTGATAATTACAGTACAACTTCATGGTTATAGTTTCCTTTTTATAATCATTTCTACCAATAGGTGGGGCTATTCAGCACCTTAGAGAGTAAAACACAAATTAATATTCTGTGAAAGAAGAGAAAATTTGAAGGTTGCCTCCAATTTATATGTGAAAAGGCAAAATAAAAAATCTTTTGTTCATTTTTCTAGATAGAGCATGAAACACTTTGGAGGAAGAAAGAGCTCTAGGAAAAATAAAATGTCTAAGGTTACATCTATATTTATGGTGTCATGTAAAGTACAGATACTGCACACCCAGCTAGCACTGATATAAATGGCAGCATAGAGGGTGAGACCTGGCCTACATGCCTGAACCCCCAGGGTATATACCTTACAAAGCTCTTCATGTCCCCAAGTCTTTCCTGCTGCTTTTAGCTGTGTAGTGTTCTGCTGCCTCCACTCTGCCGGAGCCTTTCCCCACCACAGTGAAAAGCTTCAGCATCGGGAAAGCCTCTGCCATTGTGAGAGGCAGTGCGGAAAGTCTCTGGCAGCGGGGAGCTGCTGGAATCTTTTCCTGATGCCTCCTGGCTGCCCAAACCTTTCACTGCAGCATGTAGCTACAAACTGTAGTGCAAGTGTGGATGCAGCCTGATTTTCACTGCAGTGTGTAGCTATATGTGTAGTGATTTTAATGTGTATATTACAAATAACTTAATCAGTATACTCATTTCCCCATTCTGGAGCATTTCGATTAAGAATGGCTATTTCATGCTGCTTTGATAATGGCAGGGAATGCTGACAAATGTTTAAAAAGGACTTATGGCCCATACTTTAGTAACACTAAAGTGATGAGGGAAAGAGAAATATAGGGGAGTCGCATCATAGGCGCATTTAACTTACGCGATTTTAACTATACATGTTCAGCAAAAAAAACAAAAAAAAAGAGAAAAATAACAATTTAAATACTGTACCTGTAGTGCGGGCAATTCCGCCCGCCATTCCACTCAATGAGCGTTTGACTATACGCGATTTTTGCCTTACGAGCTGACTTCAGAACCTAACCCCCGCGTAAGATGCAACTCCCCTGTAGATTGAAATGAATCAGGAAGACCATTTAATCAGCATAGGTGCATTGCATAACTACAAGATTCTTGAGATGTGTATCACTTGTATTTTAGGACACTGTTCTCAATGTGACCATGGTTTTTGTGATATTCTCAAAGCCATGATACACTAACTTCATATGGCAGCTAACATGCTTTTGATTAATGATATTATGTAAATACTTATGCCAGTCCCTGTGATTTATTGTTTTGGTTTTATGCTGTATAAAGTTAGTGGAAAAAATTTGTGCCTAGTATGAGTCCAAATATTCCAAATTTTAGAACATAATGGTAATATTCCAAAATGTAATGTCAAAGTTCTGTCTGACTGAAAAATGAGGTTGTATGGAAGTCCTATCTCAAACTTAGGTGGAGTTACTGCAGTGCTATGATAAGTATAGGATTCCCCACCTTGTGTGGGAGGTTTCTTTATATTGTTAATGGAACTGTGCTCCATTTCTTCTTGTTTTAACCATTTACCCTTTAAGTTCTCTATTGAAGGCTTTCAGCTGAGGAGTGGATAAGACTTCCTTTAGAGTCCACAAAGGTTTTCTCTTAACTGGCCAGAGGAGCCAGTACTGATTGTCAGAGTCACATTCTTCCTGCAGGCTCACGTGCTGTTCTTGTAATTCTGTACTTCTAATTCCTGGAGCTAGAGATGGGGCAGGTTTATCTCAGGGTGGGGGGAGGAGTGTTGGGAGTTTTTCCCATAGCAGTAAAGAACACTTTAACCTCCAATAAACCAGCTAAGTTTGTAAAGCAATTCATTCAGTCCAATTTGGGGAGTATGTGTATGATGGATGTGGGGATACAGACACACGATTGTCTGCCTGAACTGCTATAGTATGAAATCTCCCTTTCTTTCCCTCTTTTTAGATAATGTTAACATTCTGATACATCCCTCATGTTAAATTGCTGCTTTATGTAAATTCTAGGAATGTGTGATATATTTAATATTAATGCCATGTATTTTTGCATTAATCTTCTAAGCCTAGTTAAAGTGTCTGAGATTTTCAAAACTGAGTAGTAATTTTTGATGCCTCCATTTTTGAGGTCCAACTTGAGATCTTTTCAGAAGCCTGATTTTTGAAAGGGTGGATGCTCAGCATTTTCTGAAAATTAGGCCCCATTGAAGTGATTCACGTTGAGCAGCCAATAATCATGGAATGCGAAATCACTAGTCGCTTTTGAAAATCTTGGCCATTATCTCTATTTTAGGTGCCTGGGTAGATGGAAATTGTTCCTTGAAAGATAGCCATTTTAACAAGTGTACTGAAAATACTTCTAATTCCAAAACTTCGGTGTCTGTTAGTAGGAAAATGTAACCATTGAGTGCCATTGAAGAGTAGGTACATTTTTGGTAGTTTCTGATGCTGTGCTGATGTTTTTTCTGGAACAAGTGTTGAACAAACAGACACACACACACACAAAACCCAACATTCCCACATTCTATATTTCCTTTAAAATATTTCAGTCAACAAAATTAAATTGTTAAAAGTTAATGTCTTTGCTATCCTTGATTGTAAGTCTTTGGCCCTTGTTTCTCATGTCCATCAATTTAGCCTGTTCCACTTCATAGCGATGGCAGCAACAGCAGCCGTGTTCCAGTTGTTGCAAAACACAACTATTCCCTTTCGGTTTCTCGCATTTCTCTGCATATGGCACTGAGCCTAATGAGTGCAAGAATTGTATGCTTGTCATAAACAGATAGCTAAGGGTTAATGTCTCTTTCACCTGGAAAGGAGTAACCTGAAACACCTGACCAGAGGACCAATCAGGAAACAAGACTTTTTCAAATCTGGGTGGAGGGAAGTTTGGGTGTGAGTTCTTTGTCCTTTGTCTTGGGTCTGACCCTCTCGGCTATGAGAGTGATTTTTCTATCTCCAGCTTTCTAATCTTCTGTTTCCCAGTTGTAAGTACAAAGAGATAAGACAGTAGGTTTATATTGTTTGTTTTTTGTATTTACATGTGTGTAGTTGCTGGAATGTGTTAAATTGTATTCTTTGTGGATAAGGCTGTTTATTCATATTTCTTTTAAGCAATTGACCCTGTATTTGTCACCTTAATACAGAGAGACCATTTTAATGTCCTTTTCTTTCTTTTTATATAAAGCTTTCTTTTTAAGACCTGTTGGAGTTTTTCTTTAGTGGGGACTCCAGGGAATTGAGTCTGCAGCTCACCAGGGAATTGGTGGGAGGAAGAAATCAGGGGGAAAATCTCTTTGTGTTAGATTTACTAAGCCTGACTTTGCATGCCCTCTGGGTGAAGGGAGGGGGGGATTAGACCTCTCGGTACTTCTGTTTCCAGGACTGGAAATAGGGAGGGTGGAGTCCTTCTGTTTAGATTCACGGAGCTTGCTTCTGTGTATCTCTCCAGGAACCCAGGGAGGGAACACCTGGAAGGGAGAAGGGGGGGGGAATGGTTTATTCCCCTTTGTTGTAAGACTCAAGGAATTTGGGTCTTGGGGTCCCCAGGGAAGGTTGTTGGGGGGACCAGAGTGCCCCAAAACACTCTAATTTTTTGGGTGGTGGCAGCTTTACCAGGTCCGAGCTGGTAACTAAGCTTGGAGGTTTTCATGCTAACACCCATATTTTGGACGCTAAGGTCCAAATCTGGGAAAAATGTTATGACAATGCTCCAATACATAAACCATTCAAAATATACACTAAATAAATAACAGAATATATGATAAGATGACTTTATTTCTGTTGATTTTTGATGACTTTTCATAACTCACAGAAATCAATCACATTTTATATGCTCCATAGATGTATTAACTTTCCTTATTCTGGAGGGATTATAATCTTGCTAGAACTGGTTACTTGGAGTTGGGTTCTTTTCTTTTCTTTTTCTTTGTTGCTGTGTGACTCTGGGCAAGAAACTTAAACTCATCATATCTATGTTTACCTATTTGTAGAACTGATGTAATAATGCTAACCTACTAAAGTACTGTGAGGTTTCATATTTGCAAAGAACTTGGAAATCACTGGATCAGAGTTTCTATATTAAAAACATTGTATTATTCATACTATCCAGATTTAATGTACAGGTTTCACAGCCTGCAGTACATCAAGGACTATATAAAGCCATATTTGTGTTCTGATTTTCAAAACTTTATTTTTCCTTATCTGTCAACACTGGAGAGCAAAAATTGCAGACCAGGGCATATATCTCTAGAAGTTTATTCCTGTAGGACAAGCTTCCTGCCTAAATCCTTTTGTGTCAGATGGAAAGGGATGGAAACTGAAGTCTTCTCTTCATCTATATAATGAATGTAGCATGGACAGTAGCAATGTGAATTTCTTCAATGCTATGATTTCTCCCTGTCCTGGAGGGATCACTTCTAAAGTTATTTCAGACTTGAATCCAATTTGGGCTTGGTGTCTGATGAAATAGCCAGTATAGGTGATAATTCTGAGTATATGTTTGTGACATGGATGTATGTTTACTAGGTAATGAACTGAGACCACCAACTCATTTCACATAGTCCATGGACAGCTGTTAATTGGTACGACCTTGTCACTAGTGATCTGGGCTAGATTCAGACTGGTGATATAGTGGTGAGAGCCTCTGCATCACATTGCCAATCCTCTGCGCTGTCTACTTTCAGTCTCCTAGGGCAGATTCCAACAGTCTTGTCAGTATTCCTTTAAATGCTGCCAGAATATTTCTGAGATGGATTCTTGATGTGCCTTTTCTCAGAAAATTTCTGTTACGTTAAATGTGAAAACTAAAAAAACAACCTTGTGCTCTATGGAGGTAAATTTTTAATACCACATTTCTAAAATAACAAGAAGTTGCATCCATCATGTCTTGCTTACAACACTCCTGGGATGTATTAGAAGGAGTGTTGTAAGCAAGACATGAGAAGTAATTCTCCCACTTTACTCAGCACTGATAAGGCCTCAGTTGGGGTAATGTGTGCAGTTCTGAGCACCACACTTTCGGAGAGCAACAAAATGATACAAGGTCTAGAAAACATGACCTATGAAGAAAGCCTGAAAAAATTGGGATTGTTTAGCCTGGAGAAGAGAAGACTGTGTAAAAGGTTGTTATAAAGAGGAGGGTGATAAATTGTTCTCCTTAATCACTGAGGATAGGACAAGAAGCAATGGGCTTAAATTGCAGCAAGGGAGATTTAGGTTAGACATTAAGAAAAACTGTCAGGGTAGTTAAGCGCTGGAACAAATTACCTAGAGAGTTTTTGAATCTTCATCACTGGAGGTTTTAAAGAACAGGTTAGACAAAAACCTGTCAGAGATGGTCGAGATAATATTTTGTCCTACCTCAGTGCAGGGGACTGAACTAGGTGATATACCGAGGTCCCTTTAAGTGCTACTTTTCTGAGATCATCAGGGGTCCAGTAGAAAACCACTCCTGATGCTGTTATTAGATGTGTGTCTGATGGAGTGCTGTTTTATTGGTCTTGTGAAAATAGCACCATCTCCTTACCATCATTACAGAGTAGCATGGGAGGCTAGTGGGAAAAAGGAAGGCTAGTAGTGGGCAAGCAGACTTTCAGAATAATTTTACAAGTGATAGAGAGGCAGACTTCATCTCTTCCTAATGCCCAGTAGTACTTCAATAAGTAATCCTATTTAACTATCAATGAGCCTGCTACTTGCCTGAGTAAATGCTCAGCATATGTAAGGGTAGCAGAATTAAACACACACGAGGGTGGGGATTTAAATCTCTTCTTTGGAAAACTGCCCTTATGGGGAAGCTGTAATCAATTAGAAAAAGATTGTTAGCTGTGCTGTAGAATTCTGATGGATGATTAAAGAAACCTAAAAAATAGATGTAATTCTGTACTGAATTCTATAGATTATTAGTGTGTTTTTTGTAGAAGCCTAGTAATTTCATCTCCATAAATTCTATAATATTTTCCCACAAGTGTCAAGGTCTTTCAAAAAAGAAATCCCTAAAAGTAAAAACAAACAAAAATGGTCTTCTGTATCCCTACATCATTTTTTTTTTTAAAGAAGGGGAACAAATTTCCTCCCCTTTCTAAATCAGGTTCTACCACATTCACCTCAGCACCCATCAAAGTGCATCTCAGTACTGTCCTTATTTCTTTCCTTCTGGTAGTGCATTGTTAACAGAAGGGTAGGGACAACTCTGTGACATCAGTGCTCTACATTCCTGTTGTTAGGGGAGGGGAATGCTGCCTGTGCCGAGAGATGGCATTACAAGGGTCTTGTGAAATGTAATTACTTGGGTAATAAAAATATTTTGCTGCATGACACTGAGAGTTGACACACAGGCTGTCAAACTTTAGTGCTTAGCACATTACACTTTGTTAAATAAAGCAGCATGTCGGAGACTCTGTCATAGAAAAGTAGGGGCTGAAAGGGACCTCATGAGGTCATCTTGTTTATCTTCCCACACTGAAGCAGGACTAAGTATACCTAGACCAGGGGCCAGCAACCGTTCAGAAGTGGTGTGCCGAGTCTTCGTTTATTCACTCTAATTTAAGGTTTCGTGTGCCAGTAATATATTTTTACATTTTTAGAATGTCTCTTTCTGTAAGTATAATATATAACTAAACTGTTGTTGTATGTAAAATAAATAAGGTTTTAAAAATGTTTAAGAAGCTTCATTTAAAATTAAATTAAAATGCAGAGCCTCCCGGACCAGTGGCCGGGACCCGGGCAGTGTGAGTGCCACTGAAAATCAGCTTGCGTGCCATAGGTTGCCTACCCCTGACCTAGACCATTCATGGAATGACCATGCATGTAAGGCTGCAAGAAAGGCCAAGGACAGGGCACTTTAAAGAGAAGTAGACTTTACTAGTTCAGAATGGTCAGTCTCGAATCCTATAGATCAATTTCTTTATTTAGTTTTTTTTTAACTTGCTAATTACTAATATACAGGCACAGTAATATTCAGATTTATTTGTAGAAATGTGTATTAATACATATTTGCCAACCACTGAAAATGCTGATTTTTGTCCATATATTTGAAATTTTTGCCATTTTAAAATGTGTTAAATGGGAAATAGTCTTTTGAATACTCACTGTACCATATATAACATGAGCATTGCGTAGGAAGGAATTTATTTGACAACCAAAACTTCTAACTTTACTGGTATCCAGATAATAATATAGGTCAAGACTTAATAGTCAGTTGTTATAAAAGTAATTTTATTAAAGCCAATACACACATCAGCCAAGTGTAGTTCTTGGGTGGTGAAGGTGCTTGGTTTTGGCTCACTTGTCACAGAAGTACTTGGAATGTACAGGTGTCTGCAGCGTACTGTAATATTATGTTGTTGCTTAAATATACTTTCTTACAAAGATTTATTTTTTAATTATTTTCTCAGTTGTTTCTGGCAATGCTGTTGTCAAGGAAACAGAAATCCTTATAAAGCCTTGCTCCACTTTCTATGATTCCTTGACTGGAGATGACTTGCATAGTATTTATCCTGATTTAAGTAATAGGCAAGTTCTTCTGCTTCTAAATGGTCCTTTTTGAAATGAGTTTGTTTCCTTGATTATGAATAGCATCAGCCTGACCTTTCCATTGATAGTAGGTCATTATTCCGTTTTAAAAAGGCTCAAATATTATACACATGCTGTTTTAAACTCTAGGGCCCAAATTCATCTATGTTCCAGTACGCAGCCCAGCACAAAAGGCCAAGGGGGGGAATCAGTGCACCTTCTCTGGCCTAGGAATATGCTAACAGCTTACAACCCTGATGAAGACCTCATCTGTCTTGATACATCTCTGTAATGCCTCCAGGGTTGGGGCATCTGGGGGTTTGTAGAGCAACATCCCTATACATGGGATATTCCTTGGGAAGCTGTATGGATGCTTCATGGCCCATTTTTGATGGCATAGTTGTCACAAAAGGATCATAGGGCACTGATGAAGTGCTTCCTCTTTCCCCCCTTAAAAGAGCTAGGAAGTGAAGAATTGCAAGAAAATAATGTGACAGAGCAAAAATATATTCTTCACTTCATATACCAAAGAACATCCACTACATCATCCATGCAAAGGGATACCTGTGAGATACTTTTAAAGATGGCTGAAATGAGTGGTAGGGCCAAAAACCTGGCGTATGCTTTTTTTCTTTATAATATACAGAATAAATGACTGAAAATAAGTGTGTATGTGGTTAAAGATTTTTTCTTGCTTGTTTTTCTTACTTTGGGAATATTAAAAATATCAAGTTTGATCTTCCTTGTTTCAGTGGAGGTCTCCCAGGGACCCCTCTCATCTCCCTTGCAGAAGAAAAGATCTGAGGATTGGAGATGCAGGTGGAAACTCTGGTTGAGTTTAGAAGGGGGTTTGAACAGATGATGGAGCAAAGACATGAGGCTGAAGGGAAAAGCTTAGACTTGCAGATGGAAGCAGGACCAAAGAACTCTGAGGGGAGACTGCTGGGTGAAGAAAGTGGAAGCATGTGATTAAGAGAACCAGACAGAGGAAAAGACGGGCTAGTGAAGGAGAAATAGAGCTTAGGAACAGGTTTGTGGAGTTGGAAAATGAAGAAGGGGCACAGCAGGTGATCACTGAAGGTGGGAGGGCAAGGAAGAAGAGAAGAGCAGCTAGTTCTATAGGAAGAAGGGAAGAGTCAATGGAAATAATAATACCAAATATGAGCCTCAGGAGGATACAGGCTGGGTTGCAGAGGATTGCAAGGGAGAATAGGAATTGAGAGGACTTGCAGCCAGAGGGAACAGCAGATAAACCGGAGAATCACACCATCACCAGGAAAAGGTAGGTCTACCTAGAATATCAGGGTTGGAAGAGACCTCAGGAGATCATCTAGTCCAATCCCCTGCTCAAAGCAGGATCAATCCCCAGACAGATTTTTGCCCCAGATCTCTCAATGGCCCCCTCAAGGATTGAACTCTCAACCCTGGGTTTAGCAGGCCAGTGCTCAAACCACTGAGCTGTCCCTCTTCCTTAATGTCCCCCTATATGATTGGGGACTCCTTTCTGAGAACAGCAGACAGGCCTGTAACCAGAGCTGATCCAGAGAACAGAAGGATGTGCTGTCTGCCGAGTGCTAAGATAGGGGATGTGGACCTGAGGCTGAAGAGGATCCTAACAGGAGTGGGAAAGAATCCACTGATTGTCCTTTACGTTGGAACAAATGATATGGCTAGATTCTCACTGGAACATATCAAGGGAGAATATGCTCGGCTGGGGAAGATGCTTAAGGAAATTGAGACTCAGGTGATCTTTAGTGGGATTCTGCCTGTTCCCAGAGAAGGACAACAAAGATGTGACAAGATTATGACTATCAACAGATGGCTCAGGGGGTGGTGCTATAAGGAGGGCTTTTGGATGTATGGCCACTGGGAGGCATTCATGGACAGAGGACTGTTCTCTCAGGATGGACTTCACCTGAGTAGGGAGGGAAATAGACTTCTAGGATGGAGGCTGGCACAACTGATTAAGAGAGCTTTAAACTAGGAATTTGGGGGAGATGGTTGGGAGATGTCCAGGTAATCTGCATGGCAGATTTTAATACTGAGAGGGTTGGAAAGAAAGTAAAACAGGATATAGCTGTGGGTAGGAGAATGGACGTAAGGAGGAAGGGTTGTGTAGATACCATTCAATAGGTGATACTGACGGTAGAATGTCTGAGTAAAGAATGTGAGCGAAGCCAAACAGTAAAAATTAAGATGTTTGTACACCCATGCAAGGAACCTAGGTAACAAAATGGAGGAACTAGAGTTACTGGTGCAGGAAGTGAAATCAGATATTATAGGGATAACAGAAACATAATGGAATAGTAGTCACGACTGGAGTACAGGTATTGAAGAGTATGTGGTGTTTCAGAAAGACAGAAATAAAGGCAAAGGTGGTGGAGTAGCATTGTATATCAATGATGAGGTAGACTGTAAAGAAATAAGAAATGATGGTATGGATAAGACAGTCTGTTTGGGCAAAAATCACATTGGGGAAGAAAACTACTAGAGCTTGCCCCGGGGATAGTGCGTGGGGTGTGCTATAGACCACCGGGATCTGATTTCAATATGGATAGAGACGTCTTTAATGTTTTTAAGGAAGTAAATATTAATGGGAATTGTGCGATCATGGGAGACTTTAACTTCCCAGATATAGACTGGAGGACAAGTGCTAGTATTAATAATAGGGCTCAGATTTTCCTGGATGTGATATCTGATGGATTCCTTCACCAAAGTAGTTGCTCAACCAACAAGAGGGGACGCCATTTTTGATTTGGTTTTGGTGAGTAGTGAGGACCTCCTAGAAGAAATGGTTGTAGGGGACAACCTTGGTTCAAGCGCTCATGAGCTAATTCAGTTCAAACTAAATGGAAGGATAAACAAAAACAGATCTGGGATTAGGGTTTTTGATTTCAAAAGGGTTAACTTAAAAAAATTAAGGAAATTAGTTAGGGAAGTGGATTGGACTGAAGACCTTGTGAATCTAAAGGCAGAGGAGGCCTGGAATTACTTCAAGTCAAAGTTGCAGAAACTATCAGAAGCCTGCGTCCCAAGAAAGGGAGGAAAATTCATAGGCAGGAGTTGTAGACCAAGCTGCATGGACAAGCATCTCAGAGAGATGATTAAGGAAAAGCAGAAAGCCTGCAAGGAGTGGAAGATGGGAGGGATCAGCAAGGAAAGCTACCTTAATGAGGTCAGAATATATAGGGATAAAGTGAGAACAACAGTTACAGAAAAGTAGGTCACTTTTTTTCCTCTTCCTAATGTAAAGTAATCCATTTCAAGAACACCTCACTTAAAATCTTTTACAACAGTTGAAAAATTTCCAAAGGCTTTTAAAATGTATTTATAGTATAAAGAACTTAAATAAAATTAAATTAGTATTCTTTTTCAGGAGCATAGCTTCATGGATATGCAGTGTATGTACACACACACGTATATGTATATGTGTATATATCTGCACATTTATAAAATCTGCTAAGAAAGGTACAATGTATTTTCCACTTGTTTCTTTACCTCTCTTTGTCAGTGATGTTGTCAAGGAAACCCAAATCTTTGAGAAGCTTTGCTCTACTTTTTTAGATTCCATAGAAAAAGAGAGATTATTTCTATCCCAGTGTTAGTAACAGAAACAAATTTGCATTACATTTCTATTCTTTCTAATGTGTTCATATACTTGCTTATTTTTATTAGAAGCAGATTTTGTTTCGAGCATAGCATAAAATAACTAGATAGCGAAGGTCATAATCTATGAGAATATACTGAAGATCATTAGTTAACATTGGTTTCTTTGTATCAACTTTAGTATAAGTAGCATTATCACACAAAAATATGTTTAAATGTCCTTAAGGCAGAGTTAGCCTTTGAGGCCTTGGAGAGCTGTTGTCTGCGGGGCCCCCTAATTTAGGGGAACAAGAAATGCAATGAAAAATTTCCATATTCATTAAAAAAAATTCTAGCCCCTTGTGAAGTTAGCCTTCAGAATTCAAACCAAGCATTAGAGTTGAAATTTTGTGTCTGATTTTTTTCTAAAGATTTTAGATTATTTAGTTTCCTTGCTACTACGATAGAGAAAATGCCTATTCATTCCTGATTTTGAGTAGGAGTTGAAAAAGAAGCTATAGTACAAAGTCTTGCCACAGTAATACAGACTGTTTTCACTGGAAAATCTTAATTTGATCCTGTGCTTGCCAAGGAAGTATCTAGCATGGTTCATTTGCCACCAGCATAAGGAATTGGTGCAGCTGAGCTGTTTGTAGGCTCATTGCTTACTGTGCTGCCTAGGATCTATGACAAACCTGGAGTTGGTCCCTGAAATGCAGCTGTACTCAGTCAGTCTACTGTCAGGTTCACCAGCTCAGCTGGCTGTGAGCTATGTGAGGAGTCCAGTCTGTCAAGATTTTCAGAAAAAAGGACAAAACAGTTTCCTTTAATAGGAACAGAGACAGGCCTGAAAATAGGGACATATAGTAATCCTATAGTTTGTAAAAATGAGATCTTGTTCATTCATCTTAATAGGCAGTCTGATTTTGCAATGGGGTGGGTGGAGTAAGTAAAATCTATATATTGAAGGGGGAGAATATATGTGTGGAGTTAGTAGCCAAGTATTTCAGAGTCTTGACCCTGTCCCCCTCAAATGCTCAGGCTGGCCCTTCTTTAAGGCCTTGAAACAAACTGAGGGAAAAACAAGAAAGAAAAAATTATCTTGTTTGATAGTTCTGAGATATTGCTAGGCATATGTGTTACCCTTGCACTGAGGTTATTCTGCTGCATAAGCTTCCAGTTACTATTGTTTGTTAGAGATCTGGTCCTGTTTGAAGTCCATGAGAGTTTTGTTGTTGACTTCAGTCGGATTGGGTCTATATACTGTAGAGTTTATACAATGCCTTTCACCTAAGGCCTTTATGAACAATTAAGCCTGTCAACACTCTTGTGAGACAAATAAGCAGTAGTATTCCCAGTTTAATGAAAGAGTGAATATTGATGCACAGGTCTGCTATTTGCCCAGGGTCACACAGTGAGTGAGTAGCACAATCATAAATAAAGCACAGGACTCCTGGCTCAAGACCACAGCTCTAATCACTAGACTACCCTGTCTCCCATGTTTAAGTGATATTTCAAATTAATTTGGGCCATAAGGACACACTGATTATGTTTTTTTTTAAGAGTCAACCAATGGCATTCCCAGGATCTAACATCGTGAGTGACAAAGAATCCCCATATAGGGGGATTTAACTATAATCATTCTTTCATCACAGCAGGAAGTCTTAATGTAGAGCAATAAAGTTAATTGCCATTAGGTATATTTAGAACTGTATTGTACCAGTGTATTACTCCCTGAGTTACTGTATATATGCTGATAATAGCTAAACACATTGCAAGCAGGTGCAGCATATAGTGCTTTGGTACAGCTGCCACTCGTGTGATAGCTGGATTGGCAGAGCTTTTAAATAGATTGCTTCAACCCTTTTGTAGACTCCCTCAATGGATAATAAGATCCAGGAATAAGAGGTCTAAAACAATTCTTATCTGTTTTTGTTTTTTGTTCTTATCTCTTTATTAAGTTTAACAATAAAAACAGGTAATAACACACAATGAATACAGTGCTGCAATACACCAACAGCAGTGCTACGTCAGCTGTGATCAGTGGAGGTATTTAAGGTAGAGCCTACCGGTGAGCTGGCAGAGTCTCTAGCCGTGGTGCCATACTACAAGCACAATATACTGACCTGCAAAAGTAATATGACTTTTGAGTTTTGATATCCAATGTGCTACCAAAGCTAAAAAGCTGCTATATATAGTACGCATAATTAGATAGCACCTTTTCCCCCACCCCATGAAAACAAAAGGAGAAAACTAAGGCAATATATATAGTTGTTCTCCCACTTGAAAATGGCTAAGACTACACCTCTACCCTGATATAACGTGACCCTATATAATGAATTCGGATATAACGCAATAAAGCAGCGATCCAGGGGGCGCGGGGCTGCGCACTCTGGCGGATCAAAGCAAGTTCAATATAATGTGGTTTCACCTATAATGCGGTAAGATTTTCTGGCTCCCGAGGACAGCGTTATATCGGGGGAGAGGTGTATATTCTTTAGGAAGCAGAACACAGATGCTAAGATTGCAACTATGCTCTGCAAAAAGTACTGAGTAGACTACTTTTGGTAGTAGTCAGTGGCTAGATTCTGCAAGGTGTGAATACTTCCTTCAAGGTGCATATCCAATGATATTACCAACTTCTCAATGAAGATTGAGGGCACTCTGGGACTGGCTATAATGGGAGCCAAGGTTCCCGCCCCAAATAGAAATAAACACAAGGCTTCCCTTATAGAGAAAACAGTTCTTTACTAAGAAGAAGACTTTTCCCTTTGCTGTACACTGACCACTGACAGTTTTCTTCCCATCCCTCCTCTGTCTCCTGGAAGAGATATTTAAAGGTCACAGGCTGCCTTTAATTGTCCATAATTAACCTGAGGTAACCTCTTTCAGTTTATAGGAAAAAGGGCTTTAATTATTTTACAAAAGATATTCTATAACCTTTTCAGAACTGTCAAGTCTGACTTTGTCACAGGAACTAATTAAACTTCCATGGAGGACTCTTTTTATTTCTTGTCCAAAATTATTCTGGCCACTGTTTGAGAGGGAGGATACTGGACTCAGTGGCCTGCTGGCTTGATGCAATATTATATTTCCAATGCTTCTTTGTTCTTCAGGTTGCAAACATCCTAAATGAATAACATGTATAAATTTATGAGGTACAACACTATGTCCATGATCTATGTAAACAGGACAGGAGGCATCAGGTCATCCGTTCTCTTAAAAAACCCAAATGCCTATTGTCTGGAGCAGTAGTTCTCAATCTTTTTACAATATGTTATATGGGCCACCTCCAGTACTACCTGTATGGCCATGAAGATGTCACAGAGGCTGCAGCTCTGTGCTGATTGGGCCGCAAGTGGCTCGCGGGCCATAGGTTGAGAACCACTGGTCTGGAGCCACAAAAACCCTACGTGCCAAGGGAGCTAAAGGAACTCAAATATGAAATGGAAGAACTACTAACTGTGGTATGTAGTCTCTCACTTAAATCAGCCTCTGTATCACATGACTGGTGGATAGCTAATGTCATGCTGATTTTTAAAAAAGGGTCCACAGGCTGGTAGATCTAACTTCAGTACCAGGCAAATTGGCTGAAACTATGGTAAAGAACAGAATGATCAGACACACAGATGAAAATGATATTTTGGGGAAGCTTTTGTAAAAGGAAATCATGCCTTACCAATCTATTAGAATTCTTGAATGGAGTCAACAAGCATGGGTAATCCAGTTGATATAATGTACTTGGAATTTCAGGAAGTCTTTGACAGGGTCCCAAGCCAAAGACTCTTAAGTAAAGTAGGCAGTCATGGGGTAAGAGAGAAGGTCGTCTTATGGATCATCCGTAAAAAGATAGGGAACAAAGTGTAGGAATAAATGGTCAGTTTTCACAGTGGAGAGAAGTAAATAATGAGGTCTCACAAGAATCTGTGTGGGGACCAATTCTTTGTTTACCTGCAGTGTCCACAGGTTCGGCTGATCGCAGCTCCGACTGGCTGCAGTTCACTTTTCCAGCCCAATGAGGGCTGCGTGAAGAGGTGGCCTTGCCCGTGCCACTTCCCACAGCCGCCATTGGCCTGGAACGGCGAACCGCAGAGAGTGGGAGCTGCGATTGGCTGAACCTGTGGACGCTGCAGGTAAACAAACCGGCCCAGCCGCCGGCGGCTTTCCCTAATAGGCTGTGTGCCAAGGATTGCCAATCCCTGGTCTATAGCATTATACTTGGGTATTATTGAGAAGAATTCCATCTTTGTGTTTGCGATTTATTTGTTTAAAAATGCAAATAAAAATAAATCTAAAAACTAATACAGATCTTATCCTACGTGCATAAACTGTCTCGTACTATCAACTTCGTTACTGGGGAAGATTTTAATTAAGTATTATGGCCATCAGCCTCCTGAATTTCAGAGCAGCTGGATATGTGCAATCAGTTTTATTTTCATCTCCACCTGTTGGTGGAGAAATTCATACCGAAAGTTGGAATTGAACAGGAGCGGACAGTAAAAATAAGGACCATTTTCTCTATTTAATGAGTAGGAGTCTCTCTACACAGTTACCTTTGGCATTAAGGGGAATTTTGTTGCTAAAACCTCTCACCTAAGCTTGTATACATATCTCTATAAGAGCAGGTAAGCAAAGGCATCTCATTTTACAAAGCAACAAAATACTTGATTACAGATCTAATGATAGTTTAAGAGGTGTTTTCAGATATGCTGGAATCAAGGCCTTGCAGCAGATGAATGTAATTATCTTTGTGAATATGCACAGTCACATTATGTGCTTTAAATGTCACATTTGGAAATAGTGCCATGTTGCTAGTTAATTAACAATAATTACTAAAGGCAGTGGTTATGTTTCTGGAATTTCTTACTCACTGAGCAAAACATTTTTTGCATGTACAAATTTAGTCATTTAAAGTCTAGAATTTTTAACCCATTATTAAAGTGCTTCTGTTGCTTAGTCTCTGAGCATTTCATCTTTGGTTTCCTTGCACAGATAATCACAATGCCTTCTATCTTTCAGATAGCCAACACTTTTAAAGGCTAAATCCCATAGTTTATAACTATTTTCTCTATAAAATTCAAGTAGCAGAGCTACTTCAGCAACTTTGAGATATTCACTTATTCAGAGTCAAGCCACTAGGAATTTTATACTCAACCTCTAGGGCTGGGAGATCTGAGCTAAATTGTGGATACAACTCAAAGTGTTATTGTGGAGGCATATTTCCCAGCTGGAACTCTGGGGGAACGTGGCCACTGAGATGCTCCTCAGCTTCAAGAGGGCAGCTTACCTGCACAGGGCAATAGTTTCATCACACTTACTCTCTTTTGGGCGTTTTAATGATGCTGCCATCACAGGAGAGCCAGTGTCCCTGAGCTAAAGGAATATAAGGTCAAGATTATGGCTCGCTTCTTGCACAGGGCAATGGGAAAGGTTTCTTGTACTCTTTCCCTCCTGTGCCCTGTACACTGATACAGGTCCATTATGGTATTTTGGTTAAGGCATTGTCTTGCGAGTTGAAGGTTTTCTACCTGATTCTACAAGACACTTCCTGCATCACCCAGGGCAAGTCACTAACCTTTTCTTGCCTCAGGTTTACCCTTTTGTAAAATAAGGATAATACTTCATTGTTGCTCTTGGATATTGTGTATAAATTAATGTAACCCTTCTGGCCCCTCTGAATTGGCAGGCAACACAGGGCCGGGTTCAGTATCCAGGGGTTCTCTTTCAATAACACCATGCATAACTGGCTTGAGCCCCCACCCAGTGACCTGAGACACTTATATACCACACCCCCCTGGGTGCTTCTAGGAGGCAATACTTCCCCTCTCGCAAGCACGGAGTCTGAGTTTAGCAAAATCTTTTTAATAAAGGAAGGAAACAATGTGGCATTCCACTGGAGAAACACCACAGACAGGATTATAACACAAACCATAAACAAACAAAAAAAACCCCACCCCCAGGTACGTTTGGCAATGTCCTTTTCTTAAGTCCAATCACCCCAAAGTCCAACAACCCAAAAGTCTCTGGTCAGTGCCACCCCAGAATTCAAGAGTTTATCTGCAGAGTTTTACCCCCCACACCCTGGGTGGAAAGGGGGGGGGAAGTCCACACAGGGTGTTAAGGGGCACCTACGTGGGCCAGGGCCACTGCTCCGCCTCTCCGTGAAGTTCTGCTGCAGCCTTCACCACGACCAGCTCCACTACACCAGCTGTGCCCGCTCCTCCAGCTGTCCCTGCAAACCGCTTCACTCCGCTCACTGTTCCATGGGCTGCTCCAACACACTGCAAACTGCTCTGCCTGCTAGCCGCTTAACAATAGGTCTTCAGGCTCCCCACTAGTAGCACAGCACTCCGTGATCTCAATTCAGCTCTTTCAGTAATTCAGCTCTTAGTAGGGGAGCCCTGGTGCTGGTGCACCGTTGGCCCAACATGAATTCAGCTCAGCAGTCTCTAGATAGACTCCTAATAGAATTAAAAATTAGCTCTACTCTTTAATATTGGAGAGAGGAGGATGTGCAATTGGTGTTCCAGGCCCTCAAAAGGGGCCCATACCATCAGGTACACACACCAGTCCTCAACCTCTCTCCATTCATTGGGTTTGGAACCCATGTCCCCATGTTTAGCAAGTACCACCCAACTGAGGTTGAGTCATTTCTGTCACAAGCAGTCCATCCCCTGTGGGGTTATGCTAAGTGGGGAGGGGGGTGCATGCCAATGCAAATTCTTAAATTCTTCCACACTCTACAATTCACCACCAGATGTCAGGGTAGCGCTCATCCTGACTCTGCTTTCATTAATATATGTGACATGCTCAAATAAAACTATGGTGTTGAGTGCTACAAAAAAGTCCATAATAGATCAAATCTAGGCCTATATGATTTAGTTGATGCCCCCCAAACAAAAAAAAAGTTTGGGAAAGGTTTAAAATAACTAACAGACAGCCTTGAGCTAAGAAATTGTTAATTGGACTGAAATATACAAGCTGGATGTTCTTTCCGCCTTGGGAGGGGAAGAGGGATTCTGCATTAGCTGTATGAACAAGTAATTTCCATTGAAGTCTTAGCAACAACACATTCACTGTACAATTTATGTTTTTATCATCAGCTTATCTTTTAAAATATATGAATTGACCAACATTTACAGTAAACCTTTTAGCTCAGATTATATCTACAGCACATGAAATACATGATTAAATTAATAATGTTTGGGAATTGGAAAAAAAAATTCAGAGGGGAGCAAGAAAAATTATTAAATGATCGGTGAGACTGAAGATGAATAGAACTAATTATGTATGCTTAGTACAATTGCAATAATGGGAGCAACAGTAACTATAGATAATATTTGAAAATGTAACACCAAAGAGATAGAGCATTGTTTAGGATAATACAAGAGGTTATAACTATAGGAATGAGCAATGAAAATTTAAGATTTAATAGGACATTGGAATCATTAGATCAGTCAGATTGTGGAATAGACTTCAATTTACTAGATGAAAAGCACAGCAGAAGTGTTAAGTATTGTACTGGGAAGAGCTTCCAGACAGTGAGTTTTGTTAGTCTTCAAAGAGAGTGATGGAAGGGCCTCATTTCCTTCAAGTAATTTGAAAAATGGGCTTGAAAAAGCACAGGAGTCTTATAGTTGTAGGAAACAATTCTGTATTAGAAAGAGGGCGTAGGAGGGCAAATAGGGCTTTTGTATGTCTAATTTCTGTTTTTTTATGAAACTATAAATGGACTGACACTGAATAGAACTCGGTTTATTAATTTCTTCTTTACACCAAAGGACTAGATTTTTTCAAAAGTGCTCAGCAACCAACAACTTCCATTTAGGTGTCTGAATACATGGCCAGATGTACCAAAATGCTTAGTAGCCGCATCTTCCATTGTTTTCAGTGACTACTTCGAAATTCTGACCAACTCCATTTAGGTGCATAAAGGTGAGTTGAGGTCTTACGAAAATCTGCCTTCAGTTGTGGGTGCGGGCACTCCCTAAAATCTGTCCAGAAGGTTTTAATATTTTGCAAAATCCTTTGATGATTGATGGTTTTCAAATGCACAAGAACTAGCTCAAAATAGTTTGCAACATTGTTTGACTTTTAAAATTAGATATTTCATCCTGCTGTACCAAAGCCATAAAATAAGGTGAACTCAATTAGGATGAAGTAATGCTTTTGAAATCCTAGGACCATCTGCTCTGTAAATGTCATGCTGCGTGGAGAAACATTGAACCAAATCTGCCCCAGATGTGTGCAAAAATTATTTTATTTAAACATTTAGTAGCATCTAGAGGTCAAGCAGGATGTTGCCCTGTTGTGGTAAACCACTATTTAAACATAGTAAATGACAGTCCCTGACTCAAAGAACTTGCCATTGGCTTCAGCAGAAGTTGTGTGCAAGTGTGCTCATTGGGCCTTGTAAAATGTAGTGCCTAATCCTGCAGACACATAACACATGTACAGTTTTGCTCACATGAGTAACACCATTATGTGCCAGGTGGTATTACATTTCCATTCTGTTATTGCTTCACCAGGTGGTAACTCTTATCAATATCTTATCTCAGAAACAATTTTTTATTTGATGCCAAATCTCTGGCATTTTAACTAGGGCTGTCAATTGATTAAAAATTTAATCACAAGTAATCGTGAGATAAAAATAGTCGCAATTTATTGCAGTTTAATTGCACTGTTTAATTATAGAAGTGAGCACCTCCCTTGTATTCGTATGGTAATTGAAATATCAATATATTTGAAAATGTAGAAAAACATCCAAAAAATATTTTATAATAAATTAAATTGGTATTCTACTAGTAACAGTGTGATTAAAACCGTAATTAATCGTAACCACTTTTAATCTAGTTAATTTGTTTGTGTTAATCGCATGCATTAACTGTGATTACTTGACAGCCCTAGTTTAAAACTTCATGAAAAACTAATGGGATGTTATTTGAATTGTTTTCACTTATCTGTATCCTGTTATATGTAATAACAAATTTACATTGTGTATAACCCTGTAACTAAATAACCCATCAACGTAAAGAAGCCTTGTGGAATGCAAATGAAGATCTTTAGCAGAAAAGTGCTCAAAGACTCCAAGAGTTCATTACCATCATCAAAGGAAAAGCCCACATGGGTGGTGACACTGTCAGCTTGTTTTCTGTGAGAGAAGCTATAAGAATGGATTCAAGGAAAGATCGTGATCTCTAGACAGTTTGGACTCTTACAGGGAAGTGACCAGATGTGAAGCCCTAATTTCCTGAGATTATCTGGGAACCCTGAAAAGACTTTTGGAAAACTGGCAGTTTATAACATGACTGCCACCATTTGCAATTACAAACTGTGACTCATCTGTACATATATTTTACCTGCCTTAACCTCTTAATAATTCTCATTTCGTTTTCTTAGCTAATATACCTTTAGTTAGTTTACTATAGAATTGTCTGCTAGTGTTGTCTTTGGTGTAGGATCTGGAGTAGCAGTTGATCTGGGGTAAGTAACTGATCTCTTGGGACTGGAAGCAACCTGATGTGGTGTGATTTTGGTTTAAGTACCTTTTATCATAAAGTTCAGGTTGTCTGGCTGTCAAGATAGACGGAGAGTCTAAGGGGAGTGTCTGTGACTCCATGGTAAGACCGTTATAGTGATCCAGGAGTTCACATTTCTTATTGGCCTGGTGAAATATAATTATAGAACATACCACCAGTTTGGGGTGTCTGCCATGTTTTCTGACAGTCTGCCTTGAGGTAGGCACTCACAGTTGTGAACCAATCCAGACAGTGTGACAAAAACATTTATTCATACATTTTGTTAAAATTCAAACCAGTTTACACTTCCATGTTCAAGTAATACTTCTGAAAAAGCAGCAAAGAATCCTGTGGCACGGCTACCCTCTGATACTTGACTTCTGAAAAAAGATTTAATAAGTTTCCAACCCCTGGAAAGAGAAATATGCCCAGGTAGAAAATTGAGTATCAGTCTGTTGTAGGAAGTGTGCATTCAAACATGTTGTCATAAAGAAATAGTTAAGGGTTAATGTCTCTTTCACCTGTAAAGGGTTAACAAGCTCAGTGAACCTGGCTGACACCTGACCAAAGGACCAATCGGGAGACAAGATACGTTCAAATCTTGGTGGAGGGAAGTCTTTGTTTTGGTGCTGTTTTGTCCTGTTCTTTGTTCTCTCTTGGGATTAAGAGAAGCCAGTCATGTACCAGATTTCTCCAATTTACTGAAACAGACTCTCAGGTTCCAGATAATAAGTAATAGATAGAAAGCGGATTAGATTTGTTTGTTTTCTTTATTTGCAATATGTATTTTGCTGGAAGGATATTTCACCTCTGTTTGCTGTAACTTATACTTAGGCTGGGAGGGGGGAGTCCCTCTGATCAAGGTGAAGCTGAGACCCTGTAAACATTTTCCATCTTGATTTTACAGAAATAATTTTTACTTTTTTCTTTCTTTAATTAAAAGCTTTCTTTTAAGAACCTGATGATTTTTTTATTCCTGTGTAAGACCCAAGGGGACTGGGTACTGAACTCACCAGGGATTGGTGAGGGAAAGGAGAGAAGCGGGAGGGAAAGGTTAATTTCTCTCTGTTTAGGATCTAAGGAGTCCTCTCCCTCAGGGAGAGTCTGGGAGAGGGAGAGAAGGGGGGGGAAGGTGAATTTCCTTTCTGTTTTAAGATTCAAGGAGTTTGAATCACAGTGATTTCCAGTGTAACCCAGGGAGGGGAAAATCTGGGAGGAAGAAAGGAGAGGGGAATGGTTTATTTTCCTTTGTTTTAAGACCCAAGGAAGGTTTTGGGGGACAGGGAGTGTACCCAAACACTGTATTTTGGTTGGTGGCAGCATGATAAGATCTAAGCTAGAAATTAAGCTTAGAAGGGAACAGGCAGGTCCCCACTTTCTGGACGCTAAAGTTCAAAGTGGGAAAGAGACCCTGACCCATGTCAATTCATGCAAGAGTATTTTCAGACAATGCAGAGAATATGAAATCAGGTGCAAGGTTACATGCATTACATGCAAATGAATTAACACAGATATATAGAAAAAGATGTTACATTAAATAGTTATGACCTTTGTATTGTTTGGAGAGAAACTGAATAATCAGTAACTTCACTGAAACCTGCTGGTGTTCCCATGACATCCATAGGTCTTGCACCATGGACTTTCAGAAGGTCTTGTTTTTCAATTTTTTTTAATAATAATGTTCCTGAGTTATTTAAGTTATACTTGTCCTATGTGCTAAAAGCTAATGCTGTCAGCACTCTGACCCTTTTCTGTAAAATGTGCTGACGTGAGTGGTCAGCGTCCCAAAGTCAAATAATGCTTTTATGTTCTGTGATCCAGGTCAGAAATTTTAGAGTAAGTGTTATTTCACTGTTGGGAACTTTTTTTGTACATAATAGGCTCTCATTTCTAAACCTTCAGGATTGAGAGATAAAGGTCTTTAAAACTGTTGCTGGCCCAAGCCTGAATATTGCATACTTTGTACCCTAGACAATGGTTGAAATATCATCAGAGTTAGGAATCTTTCAGATTTCATTTCAGCTGCTCATTTCCAGCTTCCAATTACATTGATAAGAGCTGTAAGCACACAATGAGGGGAGAATATATCCAGCTGCACTGCTTTTTCTAGAGGATATATATCCTAGATTAAAGGGAAGAACATGACTTTCACAGATGAAATATCAATGAATGTGTAATAAGCAGTGATATATTGACACGTCCTCCTTTTCTTATATTCCATCTCTTTGCTTGCTTTATTTGGCCCTTATAAATCTTGGCTAACTCGATTCCTTTCCCCCGTGGAGTCACACTTTCACTTCTGCTGCACCCTTTGTCTGGATCTGTGCCATTCAGACCATTGAATCACTTCCTCACTTTTAATCACATCTTAAAACTTTCTTTTACTTTTCAGCAGCAAAGAATCCTGTGGCACCTTATAGACTAACAGAGGTTTTGGAGCATGAGCTTTCGTGGGTGAATACCCACTTCTTCAGATGCATGTAATGGAAATATCAGGGGCAGGTATATATATGTGTGCTAGCAAGCAAGCTAGAGATAACGAGGTCAGTTCAATCAGGGAGGATGAGGCCCTGTTCTAGCAGTTGAGGTGTGAAAACCAAGAGAGGAGAAACTGGTTCTGTAATTGGCAAGCCATTCACAGTCTTTGTTCAATCCTGAGCTGATGGTGTCAAATTTGCAGATGAACTGAAGCTCAGCAGTTTCTCTTTGAAGTCTGGTCCTGAAGTTTTTTTGCTGCAGGATGGCCACCTTAAGGTCTGCTATAGTGTGGCCAGGGAGGTTGAAGTGCTCTCCTACAGGTTTTTGTATATTGCCATTCCTAATGTCTGATTTGTGTCCATTTATCCTTTTCCGTAGAGACTGTCCAGTTTGGACAAACTGGACAGTCCTCTACGGAAAAGGATAAATGGACACAAATCAGACATTAGGAATGGCAATATACAAAAACCTGTAGGAGAGCACTTCACCCTCCCTGGCCACACTATAGCAGACCTTAAGGTGGCCATCCTGCAGCAAAAAAACTTCAGGACCAGACTTCAAAGAGAAACTGCTGAGCTTCAGTTCATCTGCAAATTTGACACCATCAGCTCAGGATTGAACAAAGACTGTGAATGGCTTGCCAATTACAGAACCAGTTTCTCCTCTCTTGGTTTTCACACCTCAACTGCTAGAACAGGGCCTCATCCTCCCTGATTGAACTGACCTCGTTATCTCTAGCTTGCTTGCTAGCACACATATATATACCTGCCCCTGGATATTTCCATTACATGCATCTGAAGAAGTGGGTATTCACCCACGAAAGCTCATGCTCCAAAACCTCTGTTAGTCTATAAGGTGCCACAGGATTCTTTGCTGCTTTTACAGATCCAGACTAACACGGCTACCCTCTGATACTTTTACTTTTCAGTCTACTATGGACTCTTTTTTGCTGTAAATTGTTTTACTGTACTTCAGTTTAAGGATGATTTATATAGAATTAAAATATATTTTGGAATCAGTGTTTTTGGAAGGGGGTCCTGTGCAATTCTCCCCTATTCAACCTGCAGTTGGTCGGAAAGGCTCCAGTGAAGGGAACTTGGAACCAGCTCCCTTTAGAGCCCATCAGTATTTTTCCTTTGATTTGGAAGAGGGGTTGCTAGAGAGGCCTTTTGAAGACTAAACTCACTGCTTCCCCAGTTCTTCCAGCTTGACCCTGTGTTTCATTGCTACTGCACCAGTGACCAACATAGTGGTCCACACTGGAGCTTTCAAACAAAGGTTTGCCACGATTCCCATGCATTATAGTTGCATGGGCTCATGAGTGTTATTTTTGGGAAGTCACTGTGTTCTACTGGTTAGCATATATGGTTGAGAATCTATCTTGTATTCCTGACTTCTCTACCGTGTGGCCATGGACAAACCATTTAACATCTCGGTGCTTAAATTTCTCCATCAGTAAACTGGGGATAATACTTGTAAATCACTTTGAGCTTTTTAGATGAAATGTGCTAAATAAGTATAAATTATTAGTCTTTATTTGTATTTTTGTAGTGCCTAGAAGCCCCAATCCTGGATCAGAACCCCATTACGTTAGGTACCGTACAAACACAGAACAAAAAGACAATTTCTTCCCCCAAAGAGCTTAAAATCTATAAGACAAAGACCCGAGTTAGACAAACAGGGCAATACAACGAAACAGTGGGACAGTACTGGTCAGAATTATAGGCTGTGATCTCAGCAATGGTAAATATTACACGTACCTGGTGGTTCTTTACAAGTAATAATACTTAGCATGTATTCACTCAAGCAAAGCTGATTAGTGTAAGGAACATTTGGCCAGTTGTAGAAGGAAGTGATATAGTGGGCCATTTATATGCATTATCTAAATGTAAAAGCCAACATTTTCAAACTTGGATGCCTAGAATTAGTCACCTAAGTTTCTATTTGGGCATCTAACATAAAAACTCTGATTTTCGGAGGTATGGGACACCCACAATTCCCCTTGGCATTAGTGACACTGGTAGGTGCACAGAACAGGGCTGCCCAGGTGGGGGGACAAGTGGGGCAATTTGCCCCAGGCGCCAGTCCTTGCAGGGGCCCCCATGAGAATGTAGTATTCTATAGTATTGCAACTTTTTTTATGGTAGGGGCCCCCTGATATTGCTTTTCCCTAGGCCCCCTGAATCCTCTGGGCGGCCCTGGCACAGAACCTCTGAAAATCAGGCCACTTAAATTTAGGTGCCTGAACAGGAACTCTAGTTGATTAACCTGATGTACCCAAATTAGAAATGTTTGTGAGGGGTGAAGATGAGGTGCTATCATCGTCTTAATGAAGGATATCCTTGCTTTTGCGATAATTTGTGATTCAATCATTTTTAATATAGCTTTTGTGTTCCATTTTCTTTGTTTTTAAAATGATAATATGACTTACAATGAAAATAGTTTACTGTTGAAATTACACATCATAATGGTCCTTTAATGGCATCTTAATGGGATCCCCCAGGATTTACATTGAAATAGTTACTTCACAGTAGCTTGTAATGGCATCATTTATAGTCTCCGTAAATTTTGTATTGATTTAATCAATGAGTTCTAAGTCTAAATTCCCATTCTTGGGAATAGAAAGAGAGCAGTGTTGAGAAAAACTGCTTGATATGCAGAGTATCTGTTTTTCAAACAAACATTTCAGTTGTCTCAATATTAGTAAGATACTCAGTATTTATAAGATACTAATTTACATTTATAAGGATATTGTCAACATCAGCAGATCACCAAAATCCATGTGCATTAAGTTGATTTTCTTTCCAGTTAGGATTATCAGAATTCCTATTTATCATGACATTGCTGCAAGGTGTCCAGTATTACCATAAGCTAATAACTTATTGCGTAACCTATGCTAATACATTATGACAGTTTTAGAGCCTTTAAACCGTCTTTACGCTTATCACTATAACTTATGACTGTCTTTAAACCTATCACTACATTTATTTGAAGCAATTATGCACTATTTATAAAACTATCATAAGTCATTTATGTAATTCAGTGCCTAGATACTACAGCGATTGCCAATATATGGTAAAAATGCTTAAGATAGATACTAATGTTGTCTTTATTTCGATGGGCTGATAAGAAAGCTGACAACAAGACTAAAAGTTACTATAATAAGAATACATGGTCTTCCCTCCCTCTGAGTTGCCCCTAGGGAATGAAGAGGAAGAGAGAGTCATGGCCATTCTTTCTTGCACTGGTCTGCAGGGCAACCTAAACATGCCTTGGAGGGAGCAGATTGTACCATCTGAAGATGGATGCATCTCGCTGAGGCACAATATTTATCCAAGTGCTTGCTGAGTTAGTTCAGCTCCATATCACCTCAACACAAAATGTTTCTTAAAAGCACAACTTCATCCTAAATAGACAAACCTATGGGTCTGGGGCAATTTATTTCATTGTTTTGTAAACAATTCCTGTGCCTAACAAATAAAAAAGCCCTACCTCTTAATTAAACCCTACCTTAAATTCTTAATGGGCTGAAGTGATCCTTCAGCAGCATATGTAATAGCTGGTGTGCCACACAGTCTGATGCTTGGTTGTTGATGGTATGAAATAATTTTCCACATTACAAAATGAAACCTGGATCCAGATCCAGAACTGTATTCTGGCCAAATCCTCTAGATGGAAAAGCCATGACTTAGGGGCCATTGTGGTACCAATAAGGTTCTTTTAGTTATATCTGTCAGATTCTCTTTTTTATTGTGTTTGAAGAGGATAATAGTGTCTACACTGGCAACTGAACGACAAAGAGGTGTGGACCCACCACCCACCCCTGAAAGGCAAAAGTTTTGCTGATGGAAAGCGCTGGTGTGAATAGTGCTTTGTTGGCAGGAGCACTCTCCTGCCGACAAAGCTACCACCGCTCGTTGGGGGTGGAAGCAGGGGCAGCTCCAGGCTCCAGCATGCCAAGCGCGTGCTTGGGGCGGCAAGCTATGGAGGGCGCTCCACCAGTTGCCGCGAGGGCGTCAGGCAGGCTGCCTTTGGCGGCATGCCTGCAGAGGGTCCGCTGGTCCCACGGTTTCGGTGGACCTCCTGCAGGCTGCCGCCGAATTCGCGGGACCGGGGACCTCCCGCAGGCAAGCTGCTGAAGGCAGCCTGCCTGCTGTGCTCGGGGCGGCAAAATGCCTAGAGCCGCCCCTGGGTGGAAGTTTTTTCTTGATGGGAGAGCTCTCTCCTGCCGACAAATAGCAGCTACATTGCATGGCTTTTTGCAGCATGGCTGTAGTGGCACAGCAGTGTTGCTAAAAGGTGCGTAGTGTAGACAAAGCCTAATGGACTGGGGTGTTGGAACAGTTTATATAGTGGGAGTGCTGAGTGCCATTGAACCAAACTGCAAACCCTGTATATAACGGAAACAATTTCAAGCCAGGGTGTGTGGCAGCAACCGCCAGTATCCCTAGTTCCAGCACCTATGCTAATAGAGAACAAAAGAGAGGATCAGGCAATGTAAAACTAAAGAAATTCTACTGGCACTATGCTAGCCTAGAAATCATAGTTTTAAATTTGGGGAATGCATATGTATAGGAAAACTGATTGGCAATAGCAGAAATATGGTATAAACTTACTGGACTGGAAAAATTCTAAAAACTAAAGTTCAGTTCATTGAAGTAAAAATATTTTTTGAATTTTGTCTGAAGCTTGGCATTGTGTTGCCTCAAAATATTGAGTTATTACAGACTGATCTGTAGGCAAGTTTGGTTTCCTGACTGAAAGAACTAAAACAGTATATTTCTTTAAGTGCCTGAGGAGAGGTGTTTTTTTACTGTTGTGTCAACATTTCCATTATAACCACAGAGGTAGGAACAAGGCCACAGTAATAAAAAGAGAGCCATATTCTTTCTTGAGAAAAAAACAAATTAACTTTATGAACAGGAGGGATAAAAAGATTACTGTTCATAACTGAAATCATGTACTGTCACTTTTTAAAGTAATATTTTTAAAGTAGCACCTTGAAGTGTGTGAGTTTAACTGGTTAGCTAAGCAATTGAAAATCCAATCCTCTGTCATGGGATAAAAGAGCGAACTTAGTAAAGAAAGAAAAATGCAAAGATGTTTTTGTGTTTCATCCAGTGATAATGCTGAGCATGTTAAAAGATTTAGAGTTTGACAGAATGTGGCATGTGACTTTAAAAATAGTTTTCTATGTCAAAATAAGTAAAAAGAATCAAAGATAAATTCTTTGCAACTTTATAGCTGAGATTTGCATGATTGCCTGGAATCCCATAAGACTAAATAGGTATTAATATATATGTAACAAGGAGTATGCATATCTCAGTCTATATTTTTAATGGAGTCCTTATTCCCCCCCCGACTGTTCTTTTTATAGATTTAATATGTAAATTCATGCTCCATATATAGCCAGATAAAACTTTTCTCCCAAAACCTTTTACCTGAAAAATGCAGATTCAGATTGACTGAAACATTACGTGAATTCATGTCGAAAACTATCTCCTAAGACCTTCACTTTTGGATATTTACGAATTATGCTTTGTTCTATCCCGTTGCCTCAATTCTGTTCTGTATAGGTTCTTATACGGCGCTCATCATTGTAGTATCTTAGTGCCTTCCAGCAGTGTATTAAACAACATGACTAACATCTGTCATATGATGATTGTTCTCTCATCCTCTCCCCATGCATTCTTCATTGGAGTGTCTTGTTTTGATAGAGTTTTAAAAAAAAATACTGTGTATTGATATTGGTGAAATGCACCTTGCATTGGAGCAGTAAGTGCTGTGGTTTGTGATGGCCCTTCATTGTGGTAGAATTCATTCCACAGTTTTGGACTTGCCCCCAAGAATGTTCTGTCTCCTGGCATTGAAAATCAGTGGTTTGTGTTACATCCTTGCCCTGTACCTCCCTATATGGTCACTGGGTTTTAGTGCATGAAAGCTTATGTGCAAATAAATTTGTTAGTCTCTAAGGTGCCACAAGTACACCTTGTTCGTTTTGCTGATGCAGACTAACATGGCTACCCCTCTAAAATCATTTTTTTCTCAGTAGACCCAATCAGGTCCCACATGTTTCCAATCCGACTGAATCTGGGAAGAGTTTAATCAATGTTTCTAGCTCTGGGACTCTGGGACAGACTCTGAGGCTCAGACCTGGCACTGACACCCTTCCCTGAGTGTCACTGCTATTCTAGACCCCAAAGTCAGTGTCTGAGACCCCCAGAGTCCTACCAGTCCCTAGCGCACACTCCCCCAGAGCCCCAGCTAAGCTGTGAGCACTCCGAACTTCTAGTCAAGCCCCTTTGAAGAAAACATAGTGGGAAAGGAAGGAACACAGGCTTAGCAAAGGAATTTTATAACCAAAGAAACTTTATCCCTAAAACGTGTTGGCAGAACGGAGTGGGTTGGGGCCAGGTCGCTCCACTTCCTGCCACCCGATGAGTGCAGGGCAGACCCGACTCCACACTCACAGGGTGGTGGGAAGTGGAGCGACCTGGCACAGCCCACTCCCCTCTGCTCCCCTGCTCCCAGCCTTCGGGCTTGGGAGGAAAGGGGGAACTGACCCCCAGCACTCACTGGTGGCGCGACGGGGAGCTGATGGCGTGGAGTGGGCTGGGGCCAGATTGCTCCACTTACTGCTGCCTGGTGAGTGCAGGCCTGACCCCTGCTGCAGTCCTCAGGGGAAGGAGTGGAGTGGGTGTGGGACTAGGGAGGAGCAGAGGCGGAGGCCATGGGGAAGAGGTGGAGCGGGGGCTGGAGCGGCACACAGCTACGTAGGGCACCAGGAAATTTGGTGCCCCAAATTTCCTTGTGCTCTATACAGCTGTATATGGGTAAGGACAGCCTGCCTGAGACACAGTTTTCCCTGGTCTGATCTCACCCCTTCTTGTGAATCTAATGTTTGTCAGCTTTTCAGGATAGTCAGATTACCTCCTGCTTACACCCTCCTGCAAGTCTTATATATGGTGAGTGTTGATCACTCTGTACAGAGCAGAATCCTGCTCTTTAATTAAGCCTCTTTTTCTCTGCCATGTGCTCCATAGGGAAGCTCCAACCCACTTCCAGGCATGCTTACCCTAGCCCCCCATATGGGCTGCTTAGTAGAAAGTCCATTTTCTCATTGTCTCTCAAGAACCATCCCATCCCAATCAAAATTGATGGTTTCTTGGTAATAGTCCTTCAACGAAGTGTCAAGCACCTTTCCCAGGAAGACAACTGTCCAGAATGCAGTTTGATAGTTTGTATTTGGGCATGTCCAGACTTGTGCAATCACAGTATCCAACACTTCATACAGAGAACAAGGTAGAGTTAATAATTTAACTCAGGTATATCCCATTCTATCACAGTTGGTCATGCACGGCTTTCCACCTCTGAATAATTTATTATTCACATGGAAAGTGCACAACTAGTTTCCTTGGACAATCTTGCCTTGACTCTTGAACACCAAGCTTGTTCCTTGATGTCCTTCTTGGTCAGTGGCTTATCTTAGTATTGTTTTTCATATGTATGACTACATCATTATAATTGGTGTTTTAGGGGCTCCCTGCGATATCTCTGGTCTCTTTGGTAGCCTCATATTCTTGTACACAATAGGTCATATTTTTCATCTTCCACAGGCAAAGCATACTTACATTTAAAACTGGTGAGTTCTTTTGGAAAAAATGCAGCATGCTATCCTTCCCATAGCAGGGCAGAGAGCTGTGTCTACATCACTGAGCTGTGTCTAGACAAAACCATGTAGGCCAGAGATTTGTAGGAAGCTCTGGAGCAAACCTTAAGGAATTTTGTTTGACATGGAACATCCTTTTCTGAGTCTCTGATCATTGCCCTACACATAACATTGACAACTTTTATTGTGTAGCCTTGCTTTTATTGTGTTGCTTTGCTTTTATTGTGCGATCTCTACATTTTTTGAGTGTCTCTTAAAGTTGGGTGTGAAGCCACAGTAGATGCTGAACCTATCAGCATTAACTAACAGCAACATCTTCTGCAGGATCAGGTTAATTTGCATAGGGTCATGCCTCCAAAGCAACTGCATTCCAGCTCCACTTCTCGTAACTGGGCACCTCACCCCTAAAAGGATATGTTCCAAATCGAACATTATATAGGTGAAAGCAATTGATGGAAGCTTATGAGGTGGAAATGGAAAGGATGCCATTTAGTGACTTTTCCCTTTCACTCAGTCTCTAATGGTTTACATCCACAGGTGTAAAATGTTTGCTCCCTTCCATAAAATGGAGAAGAACATAAAGCACGATCTGTGTTATACATTTTTTCTCTATTATACAGATTTTCTATTCTTAAACCATGCAATGCTGTTAAAGCTTGTTTTATTTTTCCTTTCTTGAGGAAATGGCTTTTTCATATTTAATCATTAAAACATGATAGGGAATTTTTTTGAAGCATTTACCACCTGTTTTTCCTTTCATCTTGATTCATTCAGTAGCTTCCTCATGCTAAAATAGCTCCTGGACATAATTAACTCCTTTTTTTGTATAGTAATGTCTGAAATGATTGTTAAAAGTCATTAAAAGATGATAGAACCTTATTTCCAAAAGTATTTTAATATTTTTTTCTTGATTTCCCTGCTCATAGTTAGGGTAGAATAGTTAGGATACAACTGTTGTGAAGCCTGCTTAAATGACCAGTGAAGGAACTAACAAGAATTGGTTGCTTATCAGAGTAAAATTATATTCAATACGTGTTATGAGGATACTTTGAAGCAGTGTCATAAGACAGAATCTTGCCTGTGAGGAGTGGTCTATCATACAGGTAATGCTATCAACAAATCCTTCCCAGATAGTAACCCTTTCTAGTCCAGTAAAAAGAAAAAAAATTATGAAGAAGATATAAAAATAAATACCAAAATATTTTTCTTTTGCTGTTTTCTTCTTACAGCTTAGTGTTCCTGATCTATGCTGTTATTACAATGAAAAAGACAACCAGTCATGTGTTGACATTTACAGCATTCATTTTGCCTTTAATGCACATTTAATTGTTTTAAATATAGAACCACAATCAACTGTATCTTACTAATTAATAATTGAATTCAGTGGAGTTGCTTGGCTGTAAATGAGGGCAGAATTTGGCCCTCGTGTTTTTAGATTAGTGCTTTAAGGCAGGGACAGTGTCTTTTTTCTCTGTTATGTAAATTGCTTAGCACATTTCAACCATTATATAAATAGTAATACAGATCAAGGCTTAAAAATGATTAGTTAATTAGGATAGAAAGAATAAAGACTGTCTTTGGTGAGCTTACAGGCAACTTTTGTTTGAAATACACAGCAAGTTTTAGGCTATGTCTACACTGCAATCTTAAGTTGACCTATTTTAGCTCGAGTTACAGCCACCACATTAATTACTGCCATGGCTGATGTCCACGCTATCCTCCTTCTGTTGGTGGTGCATGTGCTCACCAAGAGTTCTTCCACCTACTGAAGAGGGGCTGTTTGGGGAAGCTGGGGGTGGGGGGGGGGGAAGCCACACAGGGCTTTTTGCCTCCGGCGGGGAGATCCACGCCTGGAGTCCAGTCGGCTGTCATGCTTCTGGCAGGGAGCCAGGACCCTAGGAGACATTAGGCTCCCAGTGGGGAGTTGGGAGCCCAGGCAGCAGCTGAAGCCAGGAGCCTGGGTGGCAGCCTGGCTTGGAGCGGAGACCTGTAAGCAACTCGGCTCAGGAGCTGGGAGACACCTTTCTTGTCAATCTCATGGCTCCAACGGATAACAGCCAACAGCTGATGTAAGGACCCCAGTGTCTACACAGACGCGTCTCCCTAACTATACTGAAATAAGCCCTATGCCTCTTGTTGAGGTGATTTTATTATGTTGGCATAGCATATATTACATCGGCAGGCAGAGCATTTCAGTGTGTTCATCTCTACTGTTTTATTGACGAAAGCTGACTGTGTAGTGTAGACAAGGCCTTAGTATGATGGTAATATAGTGACAAACCACAAAGATTCTTAGTATTTCTGTTATAACTTTAAGCCATATATCATCTGGTTTTCAATTTTCAACTGCAAGCACAATAAAATTGTTATCTAGCACCATGAAAACATTCATCTTCTTGCACTACTAATAGTGGCAGTGAAAACACATTGGGGTTCACTGAGCAGCTAATTGTAGTATTTGGCTGGAAGCCAAATAACTGGAAAAAAATTGTTTTGCCTGAGACAAATAATAGATATTGCAATAAGTGATATAGTCAGATTGTATAAACCAGTGTTGTTTGCAGCAAGATATTAATAATAAAAAAAATCAATAGTTAACCTAATCTCAAATCTGATCTTGCTAGATATTATTTTTCACATATAATTTGATAAATTTTGATTGTCATAATGTATGATAAGCTCTACATATAGAATGTGTATTTTTGATTAATGAGGTGTACTGCATATTTGATAACCCAAATCATAATTACAAATAATTAATAGTTGCTATAAATACCTTGTGACAGCTACTTCGATTCAGAAAATCATTACTTTTTCCTTTATCAAATAATTTTTTTGTTTTTAAAATGTGAACTAGAATACAACATTCCAGAAAAGTTAAAGATTGAATACTCTTTTGTTTTTCCTAACACTTTAAAGATTTAAGGTAATTAGTAGAGGTGGGATTTTCAGAAGTGCTCAGATTGGCCTAATTTTGCTCCAATTGAAGCTAGAATTAAGCCAGTGCTGAGCACTTTAAAAGAACCCTACCCAAGCCTCCATGACAATATTAATATCTAGTTCTTAAGCAAAGTTTGAGAGTGGCAAAATGCTGCCTGAAATTAGTATTTGCAAGACTGAAGAATCAGGCCTAGTCAACATATAGGCAGATCTCAGATCTGTAGTCTGCCAGGCTTCCTGTTCACTATCAAATGGCAGAGCTGGCGCAACCCATTAGGTGACCTAGGCAGTCGCCTAGGGTGCTAACATTTGGGGGGCGGTGACCACGGCGGCCGGATCTTCGGCCGCCCTGGTTGTCATCGGTATTTCAGGAGCGGGACCTTCTGCCGCCTCTGTCGGGGGTGCCATTTCGGGGGTGGGATCTTCTGCTGCCTAGGGCGCCAAAAAAGCTGGTGGCGCTCCTGCCAAATGAAGTTGATTACAGGTGAAGTATGTGGGAGAGAAACAAGAGGGAACAAACAGGAGTTGTGGGATTGTTTCTCACCATGGAAGGAGACGAGAGAATGGCAGTGGGAAGGTCTGAGAAGAGCTGCTACTAAGAACAGTTTATGAATTCTCAGGAAATTATGCCTGCCACAAGAATGCTTATTGTCTTTATTCTTTTGCTATTAAGGCTTTTGACACCGTCCCGTGTGACATTCTTATAAGCAAACTAGGGAAATGCGGTCTAGGTGAAATTACTATAAAGGGGGTGAACAACTGGTTGAAAGACCATATTCAAAGAGCAGTTATCAATGGCTTGCTATCAAACTGGGAGGGTGTATTTAGTGGGGTTCCACAGGGGTCAGTCCTGGGTCCGGTACTATTTAATATTTTCATTATTGACTTGGATAATGAGTTGAGAATCTGTTTATAAAATTTGCAGATGACACTGAGTTGGGATGGGGGTTGCAAGCATTTTGGCAGATAGGATTAGCATTCAAAATGACCTTGACAAATTGGAAAATTTCTCTGAATTCAACAAGATGAAATCCAGGAAAGATAAGTATAAAATACTACACTTAAGAGGAAAAATCAAATACGCAACTACAAAATGGGGAATAACTAGGTAGGTAGTAGTATTGGTGAAAGGAATTTGGGGGTTCTAGTGGATCACAAATTGAATATAAGTCAACAATGTGATGCTAATATAATTCTGGGCTTTATTAACAGAAATGCTGTATGCAAGACACGGGAGGTAATTGTACCACTCACAAAGATATTGATGAGGCCTCAGCTGGAGTAGTGTGTTTTGGTGCCATATTTTAAGAAAAATGTGGACAACTTGGACAGAATCCAGAGGCGAGCAACAAAAATGATAAAAGGGTTACGGAGCTTGACCTATGAGGAAAGGTTAAAAAAACTGGACATGTTCATTTTCAAATCTGTTAGGGGTTGTTATAAAGAGGATGGGGATCAATTGTTCTCCATGTCCACCACAAGAAGTAATGGGCCTAAACTGCAGCAAGGGAGATTTAGGTTGGATATTAGGAAAAACTTTCCAACTATAAGGGTAGTTAAGTTTTGAAATAGGCTTTTGGGAGTTTGGGGAATAGCCATAATTGGAGGTTTTTAAAACAGGTTGGACAAACGTCAGGGATGGTCTAGGTTTATTTGGTCCTGCCTCAGCACAGTGGACTGGACTAGCTGATTTCCAGATCTCTTCCAACCCTACATTTCTGTGATTCTGTAAAAATATTTTCATAATTTAAGGGAGTGCAGTATTACTTTAATCCCATCTTCACAGCAAAATCAAATCCATTAAACCATATGAAACTTTCTCAGCTAGGCTAATTTATTCTAATTTTTTATCAGCAGGTTGAATAATTTAATTACTGGTGTTTTAAAATTTATATTTAGAACTGTCATTGTGTTTCTTTTTAAGATATGGAACGCTGTAGATACAGGATGTTGTTTAAAAACATACTCCTGTCACAGCTGTGCTGTTCGAACTGCTCAGTGGTCTTTGTGTGGAAGAAGAATTCTCAGTGGAGGCTTTGATTCTATGCTTCATTTAACGGATGTTGAAACAGGTAAATGTAATTTAAAGTCACATTTTTAACACTATTTTCCAACTCCAGCATGGATAGTGTGGCATGAGACTATTAGCCCTATTCTCCCATAAATGAGGTTAAATCTCAAAATATCAAGGCCAAAATTCATATAGGTACTTTAATGTAGTCAATTATATCCACCTTTAAGACACTTATATAGGTGTGCTAATTTTCAGAGATATTGAACACCTAGAGCCTATTATTTCATGTAGTTAGGGCTCTGTTTCAACAAAGCACTGAGATACAGTATATAAGTCTATGCTTATTCAGCAGAGCATTAAGCATATGCTTAACTTTAAAGGTGACATCAGTGAGATTACACATGTGATTAAGTATATGCTTAAGTGGCTTTCTAATTAGGGATCGACGTAAGCAGGTGCTTAAAGTTAATTAAGTAGATAATGTGTTTTGCTCAAAAGGTGCCTAATTACGGATATAGATTCCTAACTTTAGGACTAAAAGTTTGAAAATTTTGGCTCAAACCCATTAAAAAATGATCTGTAGAGTCATGAATTTGAGATTGGACTTCTCTTTTGTTACCTCATTGGTCTGGTTGCTAAAATGCCATTTTTCCCCCAGACTGCTACAATAATTGGAAGGGCATATTTTGTGAGTCTTCCAGATCTCTTTGTTTAGTATATTATTTCATCAGTCCTGTAATGGCATCTATGCAGCTGATCCTTGCACTTTAATGGAGCCCCATTGACTTCAGTTGGGCTTTGCATGAGCATAGGCATCCAACTGTGTCAATGGAATTGCAGGTTTGGGGCATAAGATAGCACCTTGCCAGCTGAAGCATACACTTTAATAAATCTTGGCCATTTAACCTACATTGAAATATATTTAACTGTTTTACAATGTAATTTATTTTATGAACATATAATTTTATATTTAAAAAAGTTATATTTATAAAGTAGCATCTGTCTAGTAGGTTTTTTCCTGATGTAAAATTAAAAATCACCTTGTAAAGTGAGATCTGATGTCTTTTGGAGAGCAGAGTGGCTGCAAATTAAGCATGAAACGGTCCTCTTCTAATGAATTAGGAAGCTCCCAAAAGACTGAGAAAACTGGTCATACAAATGATTAAAGAGAAAGTTTCTTTCCCTACCTTAGGAATCAATTTCCCAAGATTTGTCATGCCATGTGATTTTAAATTCAGTCATGGCTATAAGAGGGTTGCTGTATGCTGAGACTGTAAAACACATACCTAGCACTGGAATAGTGACGTTTCTTGAGTATTCAGGCTTCATACTTGTATAAATGAGTTTGCCTGGATAGCATTCTGTGGAGTTAATGTACTGTTTTCATTTCAAATAGACGTTATTATGTCGTCCTTTCCCTCCCTCCCTCCCCCCCAGTCTAATTTCAGCATTATTTTCATTTTCATTCTAATTTGAAACTAACTGTGACTGAACCTAATGAGCTTGAATTCTAGTGCAATGTTCAAGAAGTTATGCATACGACTGCGATTGCTAATGGGCAATAGCAGTCATTGTATGCATAACTTCTTGAACATTGCACTAGAATTTAAGCTCATTAGGTTCAGTCACAGTTAGTTATAATGGGAATTTGACGTAAAGTACATTTATTCCAATGCTCTAAATCAATATGGATGAAATCTGTGTTATAAAATGTCAATACAAATTCCTAAGAGAGATAATTCTAAGATTATATAGTAATATTTTATATCTTCTGGCTGCTTGACTTACAGAACTACCATGATTCAACATTTAAATAGAATTCTTTCTTGGATTAATTATTTTTAGTATTTCCTTTGCCTCTAAGGGTAATTTTAATAATAAAATATTGCCAGCATTTTGGACTGTGGTAGCATGAGTGGCAAATAAGCTGATTTACAGCTCAGTATGCTAAGTGGAAATAGTATATGTCTAATCTGTTAAGTTTCATGCATCTCTAGTATCTTTTAATGGCCTCATTTTAAGAGGAGGGTAGCTCCTGTTGACCTGGAGTGTCGGTACTCAGAACTTCTGAAAAAAACAGGCCCAAAGTGACTAATAAACCTCCATAACAATACAGATAATATGACCCCTTCCATGCACATCCCGCCCAAACTTCTAGTTTTCCTGCAACTTGTAAAGTTACCCTCTTTCTCACCTACATTTTCAGTAACTCTTTCAGAGAAACAGGACAAGTAGTTTGCAGATGGAATCCAAATCAGGTTGATATAAAAAGCCTCATTTCCATTTGAAAATATGAAGCCAGTTACTAGAATCAGATCTGCATTAGTTCACTGAACCAGTTACCCCTCCCTACTCATCATTACTGCTGAGAGGATTTCATCTTTGGTTAATTTCAGATAGATGTTACAACTATAACTTGATAAATGTGACTCATTCTTTTTTGGACTTTTGGTCTTAATTATGTTTCCTTGCTAGGCTGAACTCACTGTCACTACATTTAAATATAGTGATGAACATCTGGGGTGCCATATAAATAATAATGCCATCTGCAATTAGTAGCTTAGCCCTAAACTCTGTTCCCTGTGCACTTTGTCCTTCTCGTTCAAGTTTTTTCCAACTATGTTTACTGAAGTCTAATCTCTTTTGTCCTCATTTTCAGTACAGTTGTTTTGTGCAAATTGCTATGTTTATTTAGAGCAGTGGTCGGCAGCCTTTGAGAAGTGGTGTGCCAAGTCTTCATTAATGTAAGGTTTCTCAAGCCAGTAAAAGGTTTTGCGTGCCAGACTGGCACTGTGGACAGCAGATGGAACCCCAGACTGGCAGCAGGCTGAGCAGCTCATCCTGCTGCCAGTTTGGGGTTCTGTCCGCCGGCCCCTGACAGCCAGGCCGGCAGTGGGCTGGCAAGGGGCTGGCGGCCGAGACCCCGCTGGCAGCAGCACGCCACTAAAAATCAGCCCATGTGCTGCAGGTTGCCGACCCCTGATTTAGAGAACGGGAGTATAATAGCCCCAAATTACTTTTATCATGTAGTCAAGTATCAGAGGGGTAGCCGTGTTAGTCTGGATCTGTAAAAGCAGCAAAGAATCCTGTGGCACCTTATAGACTAACAGACGTTTTGGAGCGTGAGTTTTCGTGGGTGAATACCCACTTCATTAGATGCATGTAGTGGAAATTTCCAGGGCAGGCATATATATGCAAGCAAGCTAGAGATAACGAGGTTAGTTCAATCAAGGAGGATGAGGCCCTGTTCTAGCAGTTGAGGTGTGAAAACCAAGGGAGGAGAAACTGGTTTTGTAGTTGGCAAGCCATTCACAGTCTTTGTTTAATTCTGAGCTGATAGTGTCGTGAACAGGTCTGACTACCAAAAGGAGGCCGCCAGACAACTCTCCAATACCAAATTCTGCAGGCCACTTTCCTCAGATCCCACTGAGGAATACACTAAGAAACTGCAACATCTACTCAGGATTCTCCCTACACTAACACCAGAACAAATCAACATACCGTTAGAGCCCCAACCAGGGTTATTCTATCTACTACCTAAGATCCACAAACCCGGAAATCCTGGATGCCCCATCATCTTGGGCATTGGCACTCTCACTGAAGGACTGTCTGGATATGTGGACTCTCTACTCAGACCCTATGCCGCCAGCACTCCCAGCTATCTCTGTGACACCACTGATTTCCTGAGGAAACTACAATGCATTGGTGACCTTCCAGAAAACACCATCCTAGCCACCATGGATGTAGAGGCTCTCTACACAAACATCCCACACACAGATGGAATACAAGCTGTCAGGAACAGTATCCCTGATGACACCACAGCACAACTGGCTGCTGAGCTCTGTGCCTTTATCCTCACACACAACTATTTCAAATTTGATGACAATATATATCTCCAGATCAGTGGCACTGCTATGGGCACCCGCATGGCCCCACAATATGCCAACATTTTTATAGCCGACCTGGAACAATGCTTCCTCAGCTCTTGTCCACTCACGCCCCTTCTCTACCTACGCTACATTGATGACATCTTCATCATCTGGGCTCATGGGAAGGAAACTCTGGAAAAATTCCACCACGATTTCAACAACTTCCACCCCACCATCAACCTCAGCCTGGACCAATCTACACGGGAGGTCCATTTCCTAGACACCATGGTGCAAATAAGTGATGGTCACGGTAACACCACCCTATACTGAAAACCTACCAACTGCTATGCCTACCTTCATGCCTCCAGCGTCCATCCCGGGCACATCACACGATCCATCGTCTACAGCCAAGCACTGAGGTACAACCGCATCTGCTCTAACCCCTCAGACAGAGACCAACACCTACAAAATCTCCACCAAGCATTCTCAAAACTACAATACCCTCACGAGGAAATAAGGAAACAGATCAACAGAACTAGACGGGTACCCAGAAGCCTCCTACTGCAAGACAAACCCAAGAAAGAAACCAACAGGACTCCACTGGCCATCACATACAGTCCCCAGCCAAAACCCCTCCAACGCATCATCAGGGATCTACAACCCATCCTGGACAATGATCTCACATTTTCACAGGCCCTGGGTGGCAGGCCAGTCCTCGCCCACAGACAACCTGCCAACCTGAAACATATTCTCACCAGTAACTGCACACCGCACCATAGTAACTCTAGCTCAGGAACCAATCCATGCAACAAACCTTGTACCAATCCATGCAACAAACCTGCTCACATATCTACACCAGCGACACCATCACAGGACCTAACCAGATCAGCCACATCATCACCGGTTCATTCACCTGCATGTCCACCAATGTAATATACGCCATCATATGCCAGCAATGCCCCTCTGCTATGTACATCGGCCAAACTAAACAATCTCTATGGAAAAGGATAAATGGACACAAATCAGATATTAGGAATGGCAATATACAAAAACCTGTAGGAGAACACTTCAACCTCCCTGGCCACACTATAGCAGACCTTAAGGTGGCCATCCTGCAGCAAAAAGAACTTCAGGACCAGACTTCAAAGAGAAACTGCTGAGCCTCAGTCCATCTGCAAATTTGACACCATCAGCTCAGGATTAAACAAAGACTGTGAATGGCTTGCCAACTACAGAACCAGTTTCTCCTCTCTTAGTTTTCACACCTCAGCTGCTAGAACAGGGCCTCATCCTCCCTGATTGAACTAACCTCGTTATCTCTAGCTTGCCTGCATATATATACCTGCCCCTGGACATTTCCACTACATGCATCTGACGTAGTGGGTATTCACCCACGAAAGCTCATGCTCCAAAATGTCTGTTAGTCTATAAGGTGCCACAGGATTCTTTGCTGCTTTTGTCATGTAGAATCCTTTTTAAAGCTGTAGAAGAGAACTAGCTTTCACACACACGCAAAAAATAAAATAAAATCCAGTACATTAAAATTATATCGATTCTTTGGAATTTTTTTTTGATATATTATTTCTTTTTTCCTTAGGTCTAATATCCTTTACCCTTTATAATTATAGCTCTTTTCTTGAAAACTTCAGTGTTCCTAAAATGTTATGAATCAATGTTATACATTTTTATATAAAATTCAAATAATAGAATATCAGGGTCGGAAGGGATCTCAGGAGGTCTTGTAGTCCAACCCCCTGCTCAAAGCAGGACCAATCCCCAACTAACTCATCCCAGCCAGGGCTTTGTCAAGCCTTACCTTAAAAACCTCCAAGGAATGAGATTCCACCACCTCCCTAGGTAACCCATTCCAGTGCTTCACCACCCTCCTCATGACAAAGTTTTTCCTAATATCCAACCTAAACCTCCCCCACTGCAACTTGAGACCATTACTCCTTGTTCTCTCATCTGCTACCACTGAGAACAGTCTAGATCCATCCTCTTTGGAATCCCCTTTCAGGTAGTTGAAGGCAGCTATCAAATCCTCCCTCATTCTTCTCTTCTTTCTCTCTTCTTTCTACCAAATCCTTATAGGTCAAATGAATTAGGATTTCATATTTGTTCCTTTTTCCAATATTAAAGGCTATCAATTCTGTATGCTACTGAAAAAGTGCTATGGGTGAATTCATGACCTTGTTAAAGTCAGAGGAGTCACCCAAAAAAAAACTGATAAAGACCAATATTCAGTGCATTCATATTTAGTACAAAGTTCTTCTAAAGAAGGACATCTAAATTAGTTTATTTATAATGAAAAAAATAATTATATTCTTTAGTTTATTGAAACACAAATTTGATGTTTAAAAATTGAGATGGGGCAAACAATTATTGGTTATGGAGCACCCACAAAAATATGTTGACAATCCTGTAATGTCCCTCCCAGTCAAATATATTTACCAAATGCAGTACCTTTATCTCTAAAAGTTGCTAAAGTAAACTTCTATGGTAATTTCACAATTCAGTACTGGAGTATTATGTTACTATGGGCAAATTTAGGGTCAGATTTTAAAAAGCTGATGCCCTCTACTGGATGCAAAAATATATAGACATATGCAGTTGCATGTGCATTATCCACAAATAGGTGCAAAAATTGGTTAAATGCATGCAGAAAGCAACATAAACATCTAACTAGCTGTGTGCCCCTTGGTTTATTTGATCTCCATGTACATAAAAGCGAAGTAATTACCGTATGTGTGTTATTTTGTTCATGGACCGCTGCTGCTGCTCAGTTTGGGACTGGCTATAACAACTATGTAACAGTTGCAGAACTCTCTCTCTTTCTTCTCCTTTCTATGTTTTTTCTTGTGTTCCAGCTAGCTGATTGTCCTGTCACTGAAAATGGGTGGTATCAAATGCTTCAAAGGAAGGTGTTAGAATATCTGTAATAAATAATACTAGAATAACCTGTCTGTGATTGTGGGATCTCTTAATGCCAACAGGCAGTGATCTTAAAGGTGAGAGGTTAGAAGAATCCCTGAGTCTGGTATTTATATTCTAGTTCTCCAAAGAATGTTCATGTGAGGTCTCTAATAAAAGCCAGTGTCACTCTGGATATCGGTATCCTTGTGAATTGTAGGTATAGATACTATGTAAAGAGTTATTCATATATACACTGAAAATTATGCTCTTAACATGTGCAGCTGGGGAGCTGGTCACCAGGAAAGGTGAAAAGGCTTTTTTTTTGGTCAAGACTCAAGATGTTTGTCCATATATATATATTTATATGTAAATTGAGTGTTGTCTGGTTCATAATGGGCAACCAAATGCTAATGAAGAGCTGGTAGGAACTTTAGAAGAAAACTAACAGGGAGAAGTAAACAGTGGAGGAGGGTGGAACTTTATCTTGAGGAACACATCAAAAGTTTGTTCTGGACAAGGAAGACACCTTGTCATCCTTCACCCAGGAAGTAAATGGACAGCGAGTTGCTTCATGAAAGGGGGGTCTCAGCCAGGCTTGTTTGAAAATGCTGGAGACAACTTTGGGGTGAGATACGCTTCATTAGACTGGAGGATAACATGTTAGTTAAGTCTCTGGAAATCATGTTATGATTTTGATTTATACATACCCATTGATTTCCAGTATTCTTACTCACTATCACTTGAATCTCTGGTCTTTGATAATAAACTTATTCTTGTTTTCACTATAAATATATCTGTGTGTTTAGTAGAACTTTGTTCTAACATATAACTAATAAGCTGATGTTTACTGTTCCTTAGGGAACAGCAGGCTGGGTAAATCTGTGAGTGGTCAGTGGATTAAGGGCTAGACTCTACAGGGAATGCTCCGAACACTCGGGGGTTGATATGTGCCTTTTGCGTACCTGTATGGCGAGAGCGAGGATAGTGCTTGTGTTGCCAGAGGCTGATGGTTTCAGGGAGCTGACCCACAGCAGGCACAGTTAAGACATATCACGCTAAGAGCAGATCCAGGGAGAGATGCCTCACAATCTTCAGTACCCCTGAGGGTTGTTACTTTGTCCATAAAAGAAGTTTCTTCCTAATCCCTCTAATCCCTTATTGATTGGCTCATGCCCCAAAGCACGAGAGTTTATTAGTTATGGTGATACTGTATTTCACAGTTTTAAAATTTGTTTCTAAAATTATCTGCTGCTTTTCACATCTGAGGTTTTGCACATGCTAAAAACTCAGTTGCGTGTGTTCAAACTGTATTTGTGCATGCAAATTTAGTGTACTCACACAAATCAAAGTGACTTTACGTGCCAAAACATTGATGTGGAAAATTGCTAACAGTCGTAGAAAGAATGTATTGACATTGCTTGGAAATTTGGCTTTGTGCATCTACAAGAAGCATTATATTTACTAACCTACTTTAGGTTTTTCTTAGGTGCCTATCACCATGTTCTTCTATACTAAATTCATAGTATTGATTAAGAGTGGATTTGAGGAGTCTGTTTGTGGAAGCCCAAAGGGATAGTGGAGAAGAGAAGGAAAAGGCAAGAAAATACTACATTAACTGATGCATTTTAATGTTATTAAAAGTAATTTGAGCTCTTGAGAGGAAAGTCACTGTACAGCATATAGTAAGTGCATAGTATTATACATAGTATTCTTGAAGGGAGTAGAAAGCTTTGAATTTGTTGACATAGAAATCCCTTGTCCTTGCTTCAGGAAATGGAAATGACAGACATAAGGTAATGTATAGCCCAATCTTGCAGTCTTCATGCAAGCAACACTCCCTCTATATTCAATGGAAGTTTTGCATGTGTAATGGCTATAGGATGGAGACCATGGGGCGAGGAGGGAGGTTCAATTGATGACATGCAAAGAAAGTCAGTACAGAGTTCACTCCTGCTTTAGTGTGGTTCAAAATAGAGCATTTGCTTCATTTTTTTTAAACTCAGTCTGTCTAAAAGTTATCTATTAGTCTGAGGTCCAAATGATAGGCTCTGACTTTTAGTATGGCTTTCTTTAAAATGGTCATTCATATGCTGTAAAGTAAAGGCTTGATCCCGCAAGCCCTTAAATAGGAATTTAAGATTACACATGTGAGTAGTCCCATTGACTTCTACGGGTATATTTATGTGAGTAAAATTACCCATGTACTTAAGCTATTGCAGGATGCAGGACTAATACTGTGCTATAAGTTTTGGAACTTTAATATTAGATCAAAAACACAACTGAACTGCTCTATTACTTTTGATCAGTGTTTCTTAAATGTACTTTTGTCACCTTTCCAGATTTTTCAACAATATACAAAACCTACGAAAATGGTTATATACAAAAAAGGCACTTCTGTCCTTTTTCAGGGACATATTTCAGTGAACAAATTACATTCTAGTGCAGTGAATATAACAGTGAACATAAACAATAACATTTCTCTCACACACATTTACTGTAGAAAGCAGTGGAAAATATGTTCTCTACAAAATCTCTAAGGTTCTTTATTGCTGTTTTTCTCTGCCCTATTTTAGATATAATTTTTCATTAGAAAAATGCAGCTCTTCTGTTTGCTTTACTAATAATATCACATTTGTGAAACCTTTACATATTCCATGAATCAGTTAGAGAAAATGTTCCGGTTATTCAATCATTCCTTGCTGCTATCTATTTTTTGTTCCTCCCGTTAACAGTTGAGTTCATCCATAATTTACATAGATATAACCACATATTCTATGACTGCATCAAAGATTATGTTTCCAGAAAGTTAGCAGTAAAGTTTTAAAACAAGTTTGCAGAAAGTATATGCCTGCTCCTATGTATCACTTGTTATTTACGCCTCATACACTTTTTAAACTACTGGCCATTATTTTTAGATGTAATTCGTATGCTCGGCAAACTTTAGTAGGCTAATACTGTTTTTCTTTACATTTCTATATCTGTGTGTTTATGCATAGCTATATATATATATATATATATATATATATATATATAATATATATATATATATATTAGTGAATATTTATATATTAGTACAAGTCACAAAAGGAATGCTGCAAACACATATGGAGAATTCTAGCAAAGATAACATTATTTTCATGCCATGGATACCATTCAGTCCTTCATATTATGGCAGAGACATTGCTCCAGGATGTTCAGGAGTTCTTTACTAAGTGCACTTCAAATTGCCTAGCATAGCAATTACATTACAGCTCATGAATTTTATATGCACCTCCCTCATAAGTACATTGGGTCACTTAATACCCTGTTTTGTGCTACTAAGATTACATCTAGCTTTAAAGGAAACTTCAAATTACTTAAAGTAGTTTTTTAAATTTGATGGGTTTTTTTTTTACTTGTTTTATTTTATAAAGCTGTGTAGAGTCCCTTAGTAGTAATACTTTGCACTGCCAAGTGGGGGACATAGGTTTGATTTCTTGTCTTGGTGGTCCTGCTGACATAGTTTATGATTGTTTATTTTTTATTTATGAGAGAGTCAGTTTTAGAAGTCACAGGTGATAATCCCAGCAGGGTTGATGTAGCTCTCCAACTTTATTATGAAGAATGAATATTATGCAAATTACTGTGTAAGAATCTTTCAGAAGATACCTCAAGAAACAGTGGCGTGATTTTTGAAAAGGTACTCTGTGCCTTTGAGAACGAAGCTGCAAGATTTTCAGTAGTACGATTTTGTTTAAGTGTCCTTGAGAAAAAAAAATCCTCCCAGCCATTGTTGAGTAGTAACATTCTGCGTACTGTTCATCTGTCACCTTCCACTTGAGATGTGACCACCTTTCATTGGTTTTGTATACAAAGTGTGTAAAGTGCTTTGGGAAGAAAAAGAATGAAAATATTATTTATTAACATGGAATTATTCTGAAGGGTGGGCAGCTCCTCAGCTGGAAAAATCTATACAATATCTCCAATATTCACAGTTTTAGATTCATTTGAAAGATTAAAAAGTTTTAATAATTTAAATCCATCTGGATAGCTGGACAATAAGCCTTTGTCCTCATTTAGCAGGTTTTTAAAGATGTACAGAATCTAAGACACATTACCTAGGGAGTATTTCCAAAAATGTTACACTATTCTTCAATATAGTATGACCATTTGAAAAACTCACCAGAAGTGGAATTTTCAAATGTGCTGAACCCCAGGCTAATTCTGCTCCCAGTAAAGGCAATGAGAGTTTTACCATTGATCTCAGTGGCAGCAAAGTTAGGTGAATGTAAGAGAGTTCTCTGAAAACATCCACTCAGTATGCAGCAGCAGTCCAAAAAGCTAACAATGTTTGGAATCATTAGGAAAGGGATAGATGATAATACAGAAAATATCATATTGCCTGTATATAAATTCATGGTATGCCCACATCTTGAATACTGCATGCAGATCTGGTTGCCCCATCTCAAAAAAGAGATATTGGAATTGGAAAAGGTACAGAAAAGGGCAACAAAAATGATTAGGGGTATGGAACAGCTTCCGTATGAGGAGAGTAATAAGACTGGGACTTTGCAGCTTGGAAAAGAGATGACTAAGCTGGGATATGATAGAGGTCTGTAAAATCATGACTGGTGGAAAGTGAATAAGAAAATGTTATTTACTCATTCTCATAACACATAAACTAGAGGTCACCAAATGAAATTAGTAGGCAGCAGGTTTAAAACAAACAAAAGGAAGTATTTCTTCCCACAATGCACAGTCAACCTGTGGAACTCTTTGCTAGGGGATGTGAAGGCCAAGACTATAACAGGGTTAAAAAAAGAACTAGATAAGTTCATGGAGGATAGGTCCATCAATGGCTATTAGCCAGGATGGGCAGGGATGGTGTCCCTAGCCTCTGTTTGCCAGAAGCTGGGAATGGGCAACTGGGTGGATTACTTGATGATTACCTGTTCTGTTAATTCCCTCTGAAGCACTTGGCATTGGCCACTGTTGGAATACAGAATCCTGGACCATTGATGTACCATTCGTCTGACCCAGTATGGCCATTCTTATGTTCTTATGAATACAGAATACTTTTGAAATCCCACCATAATTGGTGACATACTGTTACACTGGCAGGCACCCTCCCTTCCTTGGCCCATTCCCTACACCAGAAGTAGAAAGAGGCCAACTCTACTCTGTAAAATGGAAGTATTCTGTAAGGGCCAGTTACACTCCTTTTATGACCTCATTATTCCAGAACAGCATAAATGGGCTGCAGCATATGGGAGAATGGGACATTTTGTCACGTCAGTGTGTCTGGACAGGACCAAACCGTGTTTAAGAATCATGCTAGAGGCCTGCAAAGTCCTCTGTGCAAAAAGTGACAATAATCAATCATAACAGATGCAAATTAAAAGTTGTCTTGTGTCATCAATACTATTTTTTAATTTGTGGGTTTCATTTAAAAATAATAGAACAAAGCCCCCACTATGAGGCTGTATTTTACAAGGTTGTAAAAATATGGATATAATGATGAAGTAACCAACAATAATAAAGAGACAAAATATGGAAAAACTAAAGCTAAATTAATTCTAGCAATAAGTTATATCTATGGTAAAATTGTTTAGCAAGATTTGATCCTTTTGATTTGATCTTTATTTTGGGTGAAATCTTGGCCTCACTGAATAGATATCAAAACTCACCATTCAGAAAAAAAATCATCTTTGCAGGAACAAAGATCTACAATGAAGTACATTATCAAAAAGCCTCATGTTCCCTACAGTCTCAGAATGGACTGAATCTTTGTTATGCAGACAACAGGAACTTAAATACAGTGAATATATACGTTCACTGGAACATGTGCATTTTCTGTTTTATGTCGCAAGCAGCTTTAATTTTCAGTTTATTAACTAAAGGGTGAAGTTACTTTAACTCCTATTGACGTCAGTGTGAGATGGGAGAGCTCTGCAGAGCTATTAAGAAATAGCACCTCACTAAATCTGGCCCTGGAAAAATTTTACTGTGAATTTTAATGTTACTAGTAGCTTAATAATTGTAAACAAAAGTGGACAAACTATTTGCGCAGAAAATACACCTCTACCCCGATATAATCCACCCAGTTGCCCATTCCCAGCTTCTGGCAAACAGAGGCTAGGGACACCATCCCTGCCCATCCTGGCTAATAATCAGGAGCCAAAAAATCTTACCGCGTTATAGGTGAAACCGCATTATATTGAACTTGCTTTGATCCGCCGGAGTGCACAGGTGCCCCCCCATTCCCCCTCTGGACCACTGCTTTACCATGTTATATTTGAATTCGTGTTATATTGGGGCACGTTATATCAAGGTATTGATGTATATCAATGGTTACTTCTAGGGTGCTGGACTGACAGCAAATTAAATTTATGATGATCTTTCTTAGCTGTTTCTATTGTGAGTGTTGAACAGTTAATATGTTGAACATGAATCTGTCAGTATAGTTCCCTGTCAGTTGACACAGTATCCATTACTGGGTAATGAGCTTAGATGAACATATAGACTGACTGTCATATGAAGTATTGGTATGGGATATTTGAACAAAAATCAAAAGCTATAAGTAATGGAAGTAATGGCCCTTTGTGATGCTGGATGGGCATCCATGGAAATTTCTGATCATTCAAAGCAGTGGTTCTCAACCAGGGGTACACATACCCATGAGGGTATGCAGAGATCTTCCAGGGGGTACGTCAACTCATCTCGATATATGCCTAGTTTTACGACAGGGTATATAAAATGCACTAGCAAAGTCAGTACAAACTAAAATTTCATATAGACAATGACTTGTTTATACTTCTCTATATAATATACACTGAAATGTAAGTACAATATTTATGTTCCAACTGATTTATTTTAAAATTATATGGTAAAAATGAGAAAGTAAGCAATTTTTCAGTAGTAATGTGCTGTGAATGACACTTTGTATTTTTAGTTCTGATTTTGTAAGCATGTAGTTTTTAAGTGAAGTGAAACTTGGGGGTACACAAGACAAATCAGACTCCTGAAATGGGTACGATAGTCTGGAAAGGTTGAGAGCCACTGATTTAAAGTGTTCACAAAGTAGCATTATGAAGTACATCTCAAAAAGGTACAGTAAGCTTGAGGTGTCTGTAGTGTGACAAAGAAAAATAAACTGCAACAAGACTAGCAAAAACCAAAGCCAAATCTAATGGGAGGGAGTAGGGATAACAAAAAATATAATTGCACTGTTGTGGTGATGGATGAAGTATAAAAGCTTGACTATAATAGGATGAAAATCGGGGAAAATGACTGCTCAGAAAGTGTTCCTGAGATCAAAAAGCATGAATATTTTTCATAAAATATGATGTCAAGTAGAGACCACATAACAGGTATACCTCTATAATAGAATACAATTTTAGTAGCATCAGTAACACTATATATTGGTTTAGGAAAGGAAAAGAATAACTACACTGAATATTTAGTTAGGTCAGAATGTAATTAGCTTGGTTGGAATTTAGCATGGTGTCACTCCCATACTCTAGCAAATAGTGCCATGGGATCTTTAATGAATACAAGTACAGTAATTCCTCACTTAACGTTGTAGTTACGTTCCTGAAAAATGCGACTTTAAGTGAAACGATGTTAAGTGAATACAATTTCTTCATAAGAATTAATGTAAATGAGTGGGTTAGGTTCCAGGGAAATTTTTTTCACCAGACAAAAGACTCTCTCACACACACACACACACACACACACACACACACACACACACACACACACACACACACACACACACACACACACACACACACAAGTTTTAAACAAACAATTTAATACTGGTACACAGTGATGATGATTGTGAAGTTTGGTTGAAGTGGAGGAGTCAGAGGGTGGGATATTTCCCTTACTGCTAAGTGATGAACTAGCAGTTGGCTGAGCCCTCAAGGGTTAACTATCTCACTCTGCAAAGCAGCAAGAATGGAGGGAAATATGTGCATTTCCCCTTTAAGTACAGTGCCCTGTTAATTAGATCAGCTTGCTGAGACCGCAGCTGCTGCTGTCCTGAGCCCTGGTGTGTCCCCCCCTGCTCTATAGAAGATGGGGTAAACAGGAAGTAAGGAATTAAGGGGGAGGGGGACACCCTGACATTAGCCCCCCCTCTTCCTTCCCTCCCCCCGCACAGCAGGCAGGAGTCTCGGGGAGCAGCTCCAAGGGAGAGGGCAGGAGCAGCACATGGCAGTGGGGAGAGGGACAGCTGCAATTACTAGCCTGCTGGGCAGCTGCTGTACAGGGAACAAGCCCCCACCAGCTAGCTGCAACAGGCTGCTCTTCCTGCAAGCAGTAGACAAAGCAGGCAGCTGCCAAACAGCGTTAGAAGGGAGCATTATGCAACTTTAAACGAGCATGTTCCCTAATTGATCAGCAATGTAAGAACGAAACAATGTTAACCAGGATGACTTTAAGTGAGGAGTTACTGTAGTTGGGTCATTTTTACATTTAATCTGAAAATGGTTCCTCCAATAGTTCAATGACCTAAATCCTTTCCCCTTACCATATACCTGCTGTAACACTCTAACAGTGCAAATGGCACTTGCAGTTGTAGGGGCAATGATCTGGTAAACGATGAGGTGGCAAAATTGGCAGAAAATACAAAATTACTCATGGTAGTTAAATCCAAAATAGACTGTGAAGAGTTACAAAGAGATCTCACAAAACTGGGTGACTGGGCAACAAAATAGCAGATGATCTTCAGTGTTGATAAATAAAAGGAATGCACATTGGAAAACATAATCCCAACTATACATACAAAATGATAGGATCTAAATTAGCATGAAAGAAATCTTGGAGTCCTTGTGGATAGTTCTCTGAAAACATCTGCTCAATGGGTAGCGGCAGTCAAAAAAGCTAACAGAATGTTAAGAACCATTAGGAAAGGGATAGATAATAAAACAGTAGATATCATAATGTCAATACATAAATCCATGGTACGCCCACACCTTGAATATTGCATGCAGTTTCTGGTCACTCCATCTCAAAAAAAGATATATTAGGGTTGGAAAAGGTGCAAAATGAGGCAACAAAATTGATTAAGGTTATGGAACAGCTTCCATATGAGGAGAGTATCAGAGGGGTAGCCGTGTTAGTCTGGATCTGTAAAAGCAGCAAAGAATCCTGTGGCACCTTATAGACTAACAGACGTTTTGGAGCATGAGCTTTCGTGGGTGAATACCCACTTCCTCAGATGCATATGAGGAGAGATTATAAAGTCTGGGACTATTCAGCTAGGAAAAAAGATGACTAAGGGAGGATATGATAGAGGTCTATACAATCAAGAATGATGTGGAGAAAGTGCATAAGGAAGTGTTATTTACTCCTTCACATAACACAACAACTAGGGGTCACCCAATGAAATTAATAGGCAATAGGATTAAAAGAAACAAAAGGAAGTACTTCTTCATACAACACACAGGCAATCTGTGGAACTCATATACCAGAGGATGTTGCAAAGGCCAGAATTGTAATGTGTTCAAAAAAAATTAGGTAAGTTCATGGAGGATAGTTCCATTAGTGGCTACTAGCCAAGATGGTCAGGAATGCAACCCCGTGCTCTGGGTGTCCCTGGCCACTGATTGCCAGAACCTGGGAGTGGATGACAGGGGATGGATCACTCAATGATTGCCCTGTTCTGTTAATTCCCTCTGAAGCATCTGACATTGGCCACCGCTGGAAGACAGGATATTGGGCTAGATAGCCTATTGGTCTGACCCAGTATGGCCATTCTTATGGAATCTTCAGATGGTTAATAGCTAGCTTTATGCCACCTTCTCCCCACCCCTGTTGGTTAAAGAGGTGGGGTGGGGTAAGTAGAGGTGGTGAGCACCTGCAGTGCTTCATTCTCAGCCCTTGGGGCAGTTCTTAGGGGATCACTCTAACCCAGCACAACTTAGAGTCCAACTCCCTGCTCAAAGCAGGACCAATCCCCAGACAGATTTTTGCCCCAGATCCCTATAATGGCCCCCTCAAGGATTGAACTCACAACCCTGGGTTTAGCAGGCCAATGCTCAAAGAAGAATGTAGGTTTTCTCTGTGGAAGAGAACATTACCAGAAATTGTGTCTCAGTTCAGCTAAGAAACAAACGACAAAATATCTTTGTTAGGGATCAACAAAGGAGATTAAAAAAACCCTTCTGCATTTAGTTTAACAAAAGACAACTTTTCTCCATATAAGTAGTGTATTATTTTATTAATAAAAGTTGGACTTGGGAAGAATGGAAATGAACTATATATCTTTTTCCCCCCGAAGTTGCTCTTTGAGGTATGAGATGTGAAACCTTCATTGTAATATTATATATCTTCTTTTTATATTTTCATAGTCTTCTAAAATATAATTAACAAGATGTTGCTAGAGGTCATAAAATAACTGACCACAAATGGAAAACCTATTCTTAAAATTAGAGTTAAATGTTCCAAAAACAAAAGTTAAGTTGCCTATTGTATTTATGCAAAAAGTACACAAAATTGCATATAAAATGGACCAGAATTAAATACCCCCGCACTCTTTTTGTTTATTTAGTTTCTTGTTTTAAAAATATATTTTAAAAGTGAATATTTTGCAGGCTTCCTCTTGTTTAACAAAAAAGTTCATATTCAACTTTTCCCACTCTTTAATCACTTGAGATAAATTTCTTATTTTCCTATTTTTTTGCTGTCTAATAATTTGTTTTGTTCTTTATATCTGACAACATTTTAGATATCTGATTATTAAATCATTGTGTGTTTGTTATGGTAACAATGATCCGCTGTTATTCAGCACATTTAACCAGAGTTGTTAGCTAGCCATTTTGCTTCCCATGTGTTGGAAGGTTCTGCATACAAGATCCCATACTAATCAAGATCCTTCGAAGGCAGAAGGTCAAGCTGAGGAATGTAGCAGCTATTAGATGGAGATGGTGGCCTAGATGAGAGTAATCTCTTGCTACGTTGGTACTACCATTGTCCTCCTTACTTATGAGTATCTCCTCTCTTCCTTCTCCTGTCCTTGGGGAAGTTGCAGGTTTCCAGGAGGGAAAGCCACTAGGAGTGGCGTGCAACTTTGGAAGGAAGGACTGCTGGCCTGCTAACCCACAATTCTTTCTTTCTTTATTTTTCAAAGACCTTTGTTGGATGGGTGCTTTCCCTGTCAGTGTTTACAGGAGCCCTTAAAATTTTGGGTTGACAGTCTGTCAGGCAACAATAAGCAACCATCCAACCCCCCCAGCTGCAGCAGGGAGCAGCATATTTTGTTTTGTATTGTTTTGGTTTTTTCTGCTTTTCTGCTCTGGCTCTGAGTGAGCATGCATAATGAAATCTCATTCTTTTTGAGAAAGTGACTCAGAATGGCTTCTTGTAAAACCTCCTTACCATGTAAGATTGGCTGATCCAGTCAGGGAGTCAGGATCAATTCCTATGTCAAAACCAACCAGATCAGCTCCAGAGTGAAGAAAGTAGTGTGAAATTTTATTACATTTTTCCTTTCAACCTAATAGCAAAGAAATGTTCACATTATGATTTTTATAGAACAAAAAATTGTACATTATTAAAGATAATTGGTCTGAAAGTCTGATTTGCCATACAACTGGTGAGATGCACATTTTTAAGGTGCTCTCATCATATTTTAAGGTGAACAGGGGCCCTTGACTTACTCAGTGATCTGGAAAAGTGTGAAAACAGTGAAATGGCAAAGTTTGCAGACAATACAAAACTACTCAAGATAGTTAGAGCCAAAGTTGACTATGAAGAGTTACAAAGGGATCTCAGAAAACTGGGTGACTGTGCAACAAAATGGCAGATGAAATTCACTGTTCATAAATGCAAAGTAATGCACATTGGAGAACATAAACCCAACTGTACATACACAATGATGGGGTCTAAATTAGCTGTTACTGCTCAAGAAAGAGATCGTGTCATCATGGAAACATCTGCTCAATGAGCAGCGGCAGTCAAAAAAGCTACCAGGTGTTCGGAATCATTAGAAAAGGGATAGATAAGAGGATGGAAAATACCATAATGTCAGTATATAAATCCATGGTATGCCCACACCTTGAATACTGGGTGAAGTTCTGGTCACCGCATCTCAAAAAAGATATATTAGAATAAGAAAAAGTACAGAGAAGGGCAACAGAAATCATTGGGGGTATGGAACAGGTTCCATATGAGGAGAGTAAAAAGACTGGGACTGTTCAGCTTAGAAAGAGAGACAGCTAAGGGGGGATATGATAGAGGTCTACAAAATCATGAATAGTGTGGAGAAAGTGAATAAGGAAGTGTTATTTATTCCTTCATGTAACACAAGTTCCAGGGGTCATTCAATGAAACCTCTTTATATAATGCAGAGTTAACCTGTGGAACTCATTGCCAGGAGATGTTGTGAAGACCAGAAGTACACCTGGGTTCAAAAAAGAATTAGATAGCCAAGCTATCCTCCATGAACCTATTAGCCAAGATGGTCAGGGACAAAACCCCACTCTCTGAGTGTCCCTAAACCTCTGACTGCCAGTAACTGGGACTGGACAGCAGTAGATAGATCACTTGATAATTGTCCTGTTGTGTTCATTCCTTCTGAAGTATCTAATACCAGGCAGTGTCAGAGAACAGGATGCTGGGTTGAATGGACCATAGTTCTGACCCAGTATGGCCACTCTTGTGTTCTTATGTTAGTGCACACCGTCTAATATATTCTCGATTTATGTGGTCGTTATATATTCCTGAATGCAGATACCATGTGTAATACAATAGAATATAAAATTTGAAATTGTGAAAATTTAAATGCATTTAGCTTAGGATATGTTGCTATTTCAGAATAGTATTGCAGTGAATGTACATTATCATGAATTTGATAAATATAACAGCAATGAACTGGAGATAATACCTACACATTCATGTAGCTGAATTTCCTGTGGTATTAATGTATGAATTATATAATTTGGAAGTGCTGTTTGCAAGACAATTACTATTAAACCACAGGATCCTTTGAAGATTACTATACACAATTAAATTTAGAGAACATGGTATCCATGGGAACTGATATTGCCTTAGAATGAGGGGGTATGCAAATTATTTTCTGCTGTAAGGGCAAAATTCACAAGCAAGCAAAATCCAAGAGGAAAAGTATGTGGCTGGCCAGATGGAATTCCACTCCCTGCAACATACATGCGGGCCACAGGGTTTCAATGCAGCCCCTTCTGTAGCTGCTGAAATAAGAAGCACAGTTCTTCTGCACAGGAGTACCCCTCCGTGGGATCTGCATATGTAACTCCTGCATTCCATCCTATCCAGGACCACTGTGGAACCCCCATCCACAGTGTGCAAGTGACCCAGAAGTCTCTCTGCATATCCATTCTGCCCTGTTCTTGTCTGTGCACGGGCACTGCCCAGCAAATGGCGTAGCAGGCCAGGAGTAGGATGAATTTCACCTAAATGGAATAAAGTTAATTCAATTTTTTACAATCCCATGTGTTTATGCTACAATTTACATGTTGACTTTTGGCAGCCTACATTTTATTTTAATATTTATTTGCTACATAAAAATTCAGTATTCTGTTTAATTAAACTATTATTCATGTTCAAATTTTAACCCTGTTCTCTTTTTATTTTATTTTATTTTTTTATTTTAGGGACACAGGTATTTAGCAGCAAAAATGAATTTAGGATCAGCACACTAAAGTTTCATCTTTCTGACCCTAATATTTTTATTTGTGGAGGATTCAGCCCAGAAGTTAAAGCCTGGGATATAAGGAATTGTAAGGTAACAGATATCTGATTCATTTCTTGTTCGCCAGATTATTTTAACTTGTCTGATATAGATGCATTCTGAAGGGTGGGGAAGTATGGGTGGCTAATAGGACTTTTTTTGGAGGGGGAGGGAATAACTGGAACTCTCTCTCTCTCTCAAATTTATTTTTAATTATCCACCATATGTTACTACCAGAACAATAGTTGAGTTTTTCTGTCATTTGAAATTTATATTCTGATGTCTCTGTTGGGGGATTCAGGCAATATTTATATTTTCACTACCTACCCAACCAATGGGGCTCTTTTAACTCTTCCATACGCGGACTCAAAGTGTGAGACATCATCAAGTGGGGTCAGGAGGTGTTCATGGGCACCTGGACCACTGCTTGTTCTCATTTGAATTCCACCTTACAACCCAAGAGTGCTCAAGAGCATTGCAGTACAGGTATAAGCTTTTCCTTGGAGGCTGAGAATATTCCCACTTTGATGTTTCTAAGTACAAGTTCTGAAGTCCTTTGGTCACACTTAATGTCTGATCTCTTAACAGGCAGCACATTTTACAGTCCACAGTACAGGATACTGTGAAGTTCACAATAGCTGAATGATGTATTTCTGTGTCATTAGTTGACCATATTTTTTCTTTCCTGGAACTAGAGTTTCATGTTTAGAAGCTATTTTAAGTAATATGTGGAACAATGAAGAACTAAGGATTGGTAATCTTTGTAGACTGATCCCAAGGCAAATCATAATAATTGTGAGACATTTTGTGCACACCTTTTTTTAGTAGTCTGACTGTAATTAAGAGATAATACTACTCTCCCACCATGTTAACAAGCAGTAATCCAGTTCCCAGAAATGATTAGTTTATTGTAAAAAGCGAAATTAACTGTTGTAAGGCATTTTAAAAATTAGTGTTCAGGTTGTGGGCTCAGAGGCACACCAGGACAAAGGAACTTGTCTACACCTGCTCCTAACAGGCACCGTTTTCAGATATGATTGTCTGCTTTGTTCTCTGAGACATAATTAGATATGTGTGGAAGTTCTTCAGTCAGGAAAGCACCCAAATAAGCAATTTGTTAAAAATATCTAATTTTAACTTGGAACATGCAGCAGTTAATCAGTGTGGAAAGTGTAAGGAGTGGCGTGGGTTGGAAATGGATATTGAGCTTCCTGTTGGAATGTTTGTTTTAAAAACTAATCTTTATGTTTATTGTTATTGATTAAAAAACAGCAGTCTGTAGTTTACAGTCCTATCCATGCAATAGTTTCAAAGTGGACCATCATAGTTTCTTCTCTTTCCTATTGATTTTAAAATGTAGTGTTTTGAATTAGGGAAGAATGTTTGTACTGGGTGATGTGTGGATAGTCACAACTGAATGGTGCCATCAGGGACTTTTATCTGCCTGAGCAGTCTGAAAGTGGAAAAATCAGGGACGAGTTCTGTGTTTTTGATTGATAATGAATAGGGCTTTGTGTCTGTCATGGAGATGGCAGAAGTCACGGATTCTGTGACTTTCCGCAACCTCCGTGACTTCTGCAGCGGCCAGTGTGGCTGACCCCAGGGCCTCCCAAGCAGCTGGCCCCAGGGACAGCTACACTTGCCATTGCTGGAGCAGCTCCGCAGCCAGCTGCTTGGGCAGCTCCACAGCCAGCTGCACCAGTGCTTGGGCGGTTTTGGGCAGCTGGCCCCGGGGACCACCTGAGCAGTGGCCAGTGCGGCTGGCTCCAAGGACTGCCTGAGACGCGGTCCCAGGGCAGCAGGAGCAATGGCAGATGGGCGGCCCTGGGCGTGACCGGAGTAGCCATTGCTTGGTGGCTCCCGGCAGCTGGTGCTACTGGCCCCTGCCCCCTCCAACAGGGCTGTCCGTGACTTTTACTAAAGAACCCATGACTAAATTGTAGGCCTTAGTTATGAGCTTTCACTTGTAGCATAATATCTAATGTCTAATAAATACAAATATACGTATCATTTTTGCAAAGCCTCCAGTTACTTTTCAAAGTGTCAGTTTGCCATAAAACAGTGTGTTGATTAGACATTAATTATTATTTAATGCATCCTGCCCCATAACATTTGATATTTCAATACTGATCCCTTTTCACATATATTAGCTTCTTTATTATTCATGTGAGACAGTAAGCATACTCTTTTTTCTTTTCTGTCTTATACTCTTATGATCATATTCAAGATTGGATAAAGTGTCCTGCCCGGTATTTCACTTTTTGTTCTATTCTAATATGTTCCATATACTCTTAAAATAAAATGGGTGGCTGGGACCTCCTCCCACCTAGTCACAATTGTGATGCAAAGGTCCTGCAGATATGTATAGTGTTTTCATCTTCATTCATTATAAGATCTTTCCATGGTATTCTTGGTCTTACAAATTTGCTGCAGCTTTGCCTATTTTGCCTCAAATTGTATCTTCAAGTGTTTCAAATTGTCATTCAGCTTCAAGGAGCAGCCGATGGCTGTGTGGACGAAGAAATTAATTTTTTTTTAATATTTCCTTCATTACATCCCCGATAGCCTTTCTGAGAAGAATTCTTCTGTCAACCTAGCTGCTGCCTCTCAGAGAGGTAGTTTTACTACAGCGACAGAAACACCTCTTCTGTTGCTGTAGTAAGTGTCTACACTACAGTGCTACAGCATTGTAACTGCAGCTATGCCACTGTAGTCCTTGTAGTCTGACTCTAGAATACACATTTTATACATTGGATTCTCAGTTTCAGTGGTCATTCTTCAGAGCATACTGTTTGCGTTTAATGTGCTGACTTTTCCATTTGCGCATCTTAAACTTACATTTCCAGGGCCAAATAGCCATCATATTTTGAATGTTCTTTACACAACCTGAAATTTATCTGACTCCTGCTCCTGGAATTTTGTGTTGCGCTCTGGGAACATATTACAGGAAGAATAGTGACACAGTGAGGGGTGTTCACAGAAGAGCAATTTATGTGGAAAATATTAGCTACATAGGTGTATAAAAAATGTGACAAAGGGATTGCTTTTTGTGAGAATAGCTGTAAATATGAGTTATTATTAATTAATTGTCCAAGAATTAATATATACCAAAAGAGGAATTTTAAGTCTTAGAAGTAGTGATATATAATGGAAGGTTTGTTACAGTCTTTCACACACTGAAACCTGGAGCAATAGATAGCAAGTTGGCTAACTAGAAACAAAAATGTCAAATCTATGCTATATCAAAAACCATATGAAACATTGAAGGACAAGTTTTGCTGCTCTTGCATATGCTGAGTAGTGCCTTTCTCCACAAGACATCTTATTGATTTTGAGTGTAGAGTAAGGTACTACTCAACATGAGGAAGGGTGGCAAAATCTGGCCTTTAGTTAATATGTTTTAAAGCCAACATAAAGTGGAAATCTTCACTGTAAAGCCAACCAGTGTTTCATAGAGAACTGCATGGTTGTAGGCCGCCGCTTGTTAACAGCTTGATTAATGGTAAAGTATACACACACACACACCCCTCAGAAGTGCACAAGCTAGTTATCTAAACTCATATAGTGAAGAAAGAACAAAGGGGTACTAATGCAGAGTTAGAGATTTAGTATACAGCTATTTCATTCTGCTGGTGTTGAAGCAAGCTTTGTCTATGTAGAACCAATTATTCAAATGACTTTATATTGCTGTATAATGGGCTGATTAAATAAGGTTATGAAACCATTGGAGAGGTATAAAGACTTCACATGGAGACTATAACATTTCAAAATGAAATTTTTAAAATGAGCTGCCATGTCAGAAGGAACACAGAGCTGTGTGTTGTCAGCCAAGGAGACTACACCACACTGAACGAAAGGGCCCAGTCATGGGGTTCTCTGCTCACTTCTGGGATACCTCCTTGTGGCTCTGTCTGGGGAATAGCTCTGCCTGGTCTGACACCCCTTTCTGTCTCTCTTTCATGGTGAGACCCATCTCACACTCCAGGAGTCGAGTGCCTTCTCTTCCTGACTTAGGAGTGGGACACTCCCTCTTCATTGCTTGGCCCTCCAGCCAGGTCACTATAGTTTTTCCCTTCCTGGGGTATCAGAGTCTTTCCATTCAAACTGTCTCAGGCAGTCTTCTAATTCACTGCCTAGATTGCGCCACTTCCCCAGAGACGAGTAGGGGAACCCTGGCCTGCCCATTATTCCAGGTTCCAGCTCAGGACGCTCAAATCAGCAGCCTAATCTTCCTTCAGGTGTGGCCTATCAGGTTACTTAACCCCTTCTAAGCCAGACTAACCCTTTTGGGGCAAGCGTGTCACAGGCCCCACAGGAGCTTTGCAAAGACCTCAGAGCTGAAGCTGCCAGAACAGAAGGGCCAGAAACGTCCCACCCCCAAACACACAGTAATTCAAAGAGATTTTAAAATATAAAACCACGAGTTATCCTGTTTCTTCACTTGGCTATGAAAAGGAGATTCAAGAAGCCCAACTCAAATGCCAGTTGGATTGCCTCATCTCCTTGCAGGAAGCATACTCGATGTTCAGTGGTCCACCTATTTACACTGACTAAAACTTGGCATCATCACTGATCCATTTCACAGGCAGGAAACACCTGGATAGAATAAGGGAGTGAGACCTGGATATTTTGGCTCGGCTCCAAGGGCCCCTTTTATTTTCAGCAGCAGACTTCTCACAGCTGGGTTAAATCTTTTTCTTTTAGGGAACACAGTGATAATATCAGAACAAGACTAGAGCTGTGATACCACTTTCAACTAACACTACTTTCAACTGAGCTGAAGTTTCTACATATCTCAAGAGACCAGCCGTTGTGAACTGTCAGATTGAGCTGAGGAATTTATTTACACACATTGGTTTCATTTGATGAGTAACAATAACTTTTATATGTTGTCAGGTAGGAGAATCCCCACCCACCTCTAGGAAAAGCTACACACTTGTTGTAGAGTCAGGAAGTCACTTCTTAGTCCCAAGAAGTAATTCCTAAACAACACTCCAAGACATTCCAGGGCCCAAATAAGTGTAAGTGTATTTTTTTAAACTTTGTAAGCATTATCAAATAACTGTATTTTGTTTTCCGCAGTGTAGTTGTAGCTGTGTCGGTCCAAGGATATTAGAGAGACAGGGTGGGTGAGATAATATCTTTTACTGGACCAGCTTCTGTTGGTGAGAGAGACTTGTCTCACTTACCAACAGAAGTTGGTCCAGTAAAAGATATTTTGCATCTACCTGGTCTCTTTATTTTATTTTCTGTAATTTTTCCCTTATCTTTAAATTCTAAGAAATGTTTATCTTCCTGTATGACCATTATGTATTGTGTGCCTTACAATGTGTGCCTGTCTGCATACTGAGCCAGGTGCTGATTTAAGAGATTGCAAAATCTACAAAGGCATACACAGGGGAAAAAAACCCAACCAGCAGGATAATAAGGACAATAGCTTGTTCTGATGTATCTGAGGTTGCAAACAGACATCCAGGATATTTCACTGAGGAGACAAGCTGACAGTGTGACTTGTCTCATGAACAGAACACCTCAGCGAAGTTTGGCTGTAAAACACTGGAAGGACTTTGGGTGGGCATTGCTGTATAAGACATGAAAGTATAAAGTTAAGTAAGTTGAGTTTCTAGATGGTTATGATTTTATTGTATACATAACCATTTGTTTCCAATAATTTTACTTCTTATCACGTGAATCTCTATAGTTTAGTTTTTTGCACTATAAACATATCTAAGTGCTGTGTGTCAAGCGGAATGATAATCTGAGATGAAACTGGTAAGCTGGGGTGTATTGCCTCTTTTGAAGCAGTGAGTGTCCAGTGGTAGGAAGGCTCAGGAGTTGGAGTGTGCCGATCACTAGCCTGTAGAGAGACAGAGAGAGCAAGGCCTGCGTAGGCTTCTGTTGCCCATGGCTGAAGGAGTTGGGAAGTTGACCCGTGGCAGACACAGACAAGGCTTCCTTATGCTAAGGGAAGTGATAGCGAGGTACCTTACAAACCAGGGTACTCTGGGAAGCATCACAGTGGCACATTTATAAGAATTCTGAAGTTCTCTTAAGCAAACTGAAATTCAGTGAATTTGTGAGAAGCCTGCTATAGTTAATAAGTCTATTGAATAACTTAACAGTTGTGAGATAGCTTGCATTGGCTCCCTAATTACAATGGTGCATCAGGGCACCATCCCAGGGGTCAGAAAGTCAAGTTCCTTTCAGAGCTCCCTGGCTCCATAGGAGGTGGAATAATTTGTTACATTCATTTAAAAGGTGTAGCATATTTCTCCCCTAATGCTGCCAAGCACCTCTGCTGCCTAATGTGTCCCTTGTTCACTACTGTTGCCAACCCTCCAGGATTGGCCTGGAGTCTCCTAGAATCAGCATCCATCTCCCGGTGACTATTGAAAGCAATCCAGGAGATTTTAATAGGATATTTTAAGAAAACAACATTGTCATGTTAGGAAAAAAAATCTCCCAGAACAGCTTCAGTCAGAGTTGGCAACCCTGTTGTCCACACTTGTGGCAGCATCAGGGCTGCCCAGAGGATTCAGTGGGCCTGGGGCAAAGCAATTTCGGGGGCTCCTTCCATAAAAAATGTTGCAATACTATAGAATACTATATTCTCGTGGGGGCCCCTGTGGGGCCCAGGGCCTGGGACAAATTGCCCCACTTGCCCTGCCCCCCGAGCAACCCTCACTGGCATGTAAAGTACATGTAGCAACACACTGCAATGAAAAGCAGCCTGAATTTACACTGTGGTATGTAGCTATGCATTGCAGTGAAAGGCTCTGGTGGGGGCTGGGGAGGGGACAGAGAGGAACGGCTCCAGCAGTAGGGAAACAGTGGGGACACTACACTGCTCAAAATAGCAGTATAAATGTGGAAGGCACTGCTTGGGGTGTGTAGAGAGCCATTTAGCGTACATACCGTAAAGGTTATGGCATCGCTTTACTCTACTTGCCTAAGCCATGCTTCACATCTGCACTGCTCTTTATACCCATGCTATACTCTATACGCTGCCTTAATATACATCTGGCCTCTGCATGTGGGTTAGCGCCTTGGCTCTGTCTGCTTACATTCCTCTGAGAGTAACTGGGTGGTATCTGGTATAGTGTTCATGCTTCCACAACTCCAGCCAAAAGGTGGAATCTTTCATCAGTCCTGCTACCAGGGCCAGTGCAACCATTTAGGCGTCCTAGGCGGTCGCCTAGAGTGCTAGGATTTGAGGGACGCCATTTCCTTCGGCAGCAACCGTGGCGGCCGATATTCTGCTGCCCCGGTCGCTGCTGGCATTTAGATGGAGGGAGCTGGGGCAGGGGAGCGTGGGAAGGGCTGCCTGCAGCAAGTAAGACGGGGGCAGCATGCAGGGGAATGCCCTGCCCCAGCTCACCCCTGCCCCGCCTCCTCCCCAAGCACGCCATGGCTGCTTCACTTCTCCCTCCTCCCAGGCTTGCGGCGGCTAAGCTGATTGACGCCGCAAGCCTGGGAGGCAGGAGAAGTGAAGCAGCCTCGGTGTGCTCGGGGTGTTCATGTTCGTATGTGGAGCAGGGATGAGCTGGGGTGGGGGCGGTGCCTGAGGGTGGGGGGTGGGGAGCTGCCGCGGGGTGGGGGCGCCTCAGGGCAGGGGGGGGGAGCTGCCACGGCTGGGGTGTGCCTCAGGGCGGGGGCACGGGGGGGGAGGGCGCAAAGTGGAAGTTTCGCCTAGGGTGCGAAACATCCTTGCACCGGGCCTGCCTGCTTCCCTGCATGGTCACATAAGCACTAGTCATAATCTAGCCCTGCATTTTGTATAATGTATATATCCTCATGTTCTTACAGTATATAGGAGCATAACTAGTGTTAATGAGATGAAATTCAGAGAGAATATTTAGGCTGAAATATATAACCAAAAAACTCTTCCTGATAGTGAAATGTTCTAGGCTGTAGAATAGTATCCCTAGAGAGATGGCAAAAGCAGTAATGTTTGGGACTTTTAAAACTAGACTGAACACAATACTAGAAAATCTATGGAACAAAGGGAATAATTCTGCATTTGCACGAGAATGGATGGAATAACAATAGATCTTTTCTTTTCCATTTCTTTAGTCTTTGCTTCTATAAAATAATGCATAGTTACACTTTTGAAGCTTAAGTCACATCTTCTATAGCTGTATGTGCAAGAGAGAGATTATTCATAGTATATTGTTATTACAGGTCTCAGTGTTTGAATCTCATTAAAGGACTGTTAAAAGCTAATAAATTTATAATGTGCAAATGCAGTGCAGTTTCTTTGGAAACATTCTAGTACAATTGCTTTATGATGAACCATATTCATTTTAAGAAGTGTGTAGTTAGGAGCCTGTATAAACTAGTGGAGATGTTTGTACTTACTTTTATTTATGTGATACTTTGTGGAGAAAAAACAAAGATTATTCCTCTTTCAGTGACATAAATCCTTATTGATTTTATGGGTAAGATCTTCAAAGGAAGATGGAGCAGGGGCATTTGCTAATCCATAATAGTATTTGTGTATAAGTGTCTCAATGTACACAGTGATCCTTTGTGCATGTGAAAATACATGTCTGTACTGGGTACAAAAATGCATGCGTAGCACTGAACTGTTTACTAGGAATAGGGAGGGCAAATATGGTGGAGTAGCTTGCAGGATCAGAATCTTAGGGCTTGTCTACATATGGAGTTATTCAGTAGCTGTTCCTGAATAACTACTTGTGTAGACAAGCCCTTAGTTATTAACACCTTAAGATATAACTTGTAAAAATGCATAATAAAATGTTGCTTAATGGATCCTCCAGAGGTTACAGCATTCTGTAATGCATCAAACAGGGAAATACAAATATTCTTTCTCCACCAGCTTCATTATTCTTTCCAAAGAAAATGCTTAAAACATGCCATTTCAGGATCTTTATAGTGTCTCAACCAACTTGAAGTTTGTCCATTTTTTCTTTGTCTCTGTAACCTATAAACATTTCACTGTGAATGACAGCTTAAGCATTCAACATTTTATCAACATCTGCACATTTTTTAACATGCCTCAATAGTCAAGATTTTCTTTCAAAACAGAAGAAAATTAAGAACAGTAGCAAAGAGTGCCTGATCAGAACACAAAAGAGAAAATAGTGCATCTTCAGTGGCATACAGGAAAACCCATCCTGGGTTTATGGTACAGTATTCTAACGCAAAGGAACATATTTTTGTGGAAGATAAAGCTATAGAGTTTTTGACCTTTATGTCCATGACATTACCATCTGTTTCAGTAATTAAAATTGCCATTAAAATTAGTTAGATTGAGAACAGGAACATAAATGGATTTATCATTTGTTCATTTGCTCTTTATAAAATGCTCCATTCTGGTCTTAAATGTGATGAAAGGTTAATAAGGCAAATAGGATTTTTCAGTCACAACAAAACACAGGAAAATTTAATGTTGATACAGCATATGATTCAAATGAAACATTTCACATTATGAAAATATATCATTTAAAATGTGCGGAGTTAACATTTCATTAATACGTAATCATTTGACACACACTCGCACATACTGCAAATTAATGTTCTTTTATGCTAAAATGCAGTTTCTTGTTTGTATGAGTGTAGCATCTAGAAGTCTCAACTGAGATTAGTGCCATATTGTGCTGGACACTATACATACACTTAGTAAAAGGCAGTCATTGCACCAAACTGTTTACAGTCTTAATGGACAAAGCAAAGAGCTGAAAAAACTAGTTTTCTTTTTTACAAGTGGGGAATTGAGGAACAGAGAGATTAATCATTAAGTGACTCATCCAAGGCCACGCAAGGAGGCAGTGGTAGTGCTAGGATTTGAAACCAGACCTGTCCTAAGAACAATGACTTAACCACAGAACCATTCTTCTTCCTCATCGCTTCCATAAATCCTGAGTAATGGGACTTCATGCACATATCCTGTGTGTGGCCAATCTGGGGCCAAGGTGTGGGGCATGCAGTTCACTTTACTTGAGGCTTGGGCTTTTAAAAAATCAAATATCACTATATATCATACACTGCATATACTTCATGCAAAGAAATCCTATGGACCATCAATACAAAAAATAAGTCTCTTAAATTTAGCCTTACTAAATAATATTCATATCACCAATATCATTAGAATCTATATGAAACTGCTTTCATTTGCTTAAATTACTCTTCTTGAAGAACGCCTGCAGCTCTGAACTCTGCCTTATTAAAGGAGTTTCATCATTATGTTGAATTTTATTGATGTCAGAAGCCATTATGACTATCTTTGAAAGCAGGTCTCTTTTGTCCGGATATGCTGAAACTGTGCTAGTGGACTGAACGTTTTCAAAAGCTTGTGTATAATAAACCTGCAAATGGAAAAGCAGCAAAAGCCTTCACTAAAGAATGACAAATAGCAGGGTAGGCTAACTGACGTTTTGCCTAAACTGGCATCCTTGAGCATGTCATAAATTAATGTTCTAAATTAGAACAAAAGTTTAATTATGAGTTCTCATCATAGCAATATTATTGCAGTTATTTACTTTTACAAAAGATCTTTGCAATGTGAAAATGAAATGCATAAATACCTTGATCCCAATTACAAACCAAAATATTACTTCATTCATTCTAGTGATTGAACTAAACTTCATAAAGTAAAAAGGCAGCTTTTTATTACATTTTTTGTTTTTGTAGTCTAGATTATAAAACATTACATGCATATTTTGTATATTACTATATCCTATATTACATAATTTCACTTTTTGGCTTGATATTTTTTAATCTGGGTGAAGAGGGTAATGTCCTTTTTCTGTGTTAGTAAGCGAAATCACTTTGATGTGAGACACTAAAGTGTTGCTCAGTGAGATGTAAATCCAGATTGCCTCCCCCTTTTCTGGCCGCTATTGTTCAAGCCATTTAAGATGGTTGAATCTGGCCCTAACTGGCCAACCAAGAATTCCCCTGCCATAGGAAAGCTCCCAGCAGATGGAAAGCAATGTAGCTTGCTCTTATGCCAACTACCCTCTGCCTCGGGAGTAGGGCATATGAAATTTTTTTTGGCCGTACACATGCAAGGCTTGTGCCAGCTGATTCTTATGAACTATTATAATGTAATTGTGGGGCAGGTTGGACTGGTAGGCACTGTGGACCATGGGGAGAGCCTTTTGGAAACGGTTTTCAGAAAACTTGGTGTCTATATCTAGGTACCTCCTCCAAGACTTTGATGCTTCCCATAATTTTGGAGGTCAGTTCCCCGGTGAGGGAAGCTTTCCCCTCAATAACCACTTCATACTGGGGGGAGTTTACAGGCGTGTGATAGAGTTCATGGGGAATAGATTTTGCTAGTGCATAGCATTTGTTCCCAAAGATGAGTGAGTGTGATTTTTCAGAACAGTGTGAAGAGGAGAGAGAAATCTGGTCTGTTTGCAGCAGTAGCGTGGCGGGTGTGGGGAAAGGCAGCTGAAACACAGACAACTGTAGCAGGGCACAGTTAAGGATGTGGTACATGGTTTATGGTGATTGTTTTAGTAGTGAGGTGTGTGTCTCTGGGAAGAGAGAGGGTATGGTTAGATAGCTTAATTTTTCATCTCTTTCCTCTCATAGCTTTCCATTATGTATGTTATATATAGATCAATCATAGCTGATTCACAGGGTAGTATTTTTTTTGTGGATTATTTTATATAGAATAGAAGTTAAAAAATAAAGAGGTTAAATAGAAAATGTGTGTACACTTAAGAATAAATTGACAGACAAAAGCAACATGGCAGTTGCTCTATTTTTTTCTGAAGCAGATATCCAAGATTACAGTGCCGGAGAAGAAGTTAGCTCTGTAGCAAGAGATTTGATTTCACAAATCCAGTTTAAAGAGCCATGTAAAACAGGAGATATCAAACTGCATTTGTCATTAAGCAACACAGAAATGCATCTAATTTTAACATTCACCAGTGAACATGTAAAAACTGATTAACAATTAATAGCGATATAAACTAATTTTTGCCTAGATTTCCAAATATGTCTATTTTAATTATTTCTCCACTTTTTGACCTTTCTCATCATTAAAGAGATGCTATCTTACTGTATGAGTCCCAAAATGTATGTAAAGAAAATTCCATGTGGCACCCCTGGAATATGCCGTACCTGTGTTCTGTGTAAATATGTATATATGTACATTACTAAGGCTTCAGACAAACATTGTGTTGCCGAGGACCCAAATAATGTATTTGAGTTTAAGCCTAAAACACTTTTAAAAATATAGAAAACTGCCTCTTTGGATTGCTATTTAAGATTTTCATTCATTGTCCACTTCTGCACTGAGATAGCCTTTGTCCCTCCGTACAGCCTCTCTCCTTCCATGTCTCTGTTTTGTGCAGCTCCATCTTCTGATCTTTCCAACTGTCATGGTTAGAATTTGACTCCTTTTTAATGATTCCTGTTGCTAGGTAACCATCTCTTCTATTTCCTGTTCTATCTGGATGTTAGAGCGCCCCTTTTGCATTAATAGCCTCTTGATTTTTTTGTTACATGATTTTCCCTTAGTTTAAATCATTCTCAGTTTTGCTGCTAGCCCTTGAAATTTCTTATATGTTATCATTTCTCATTCAAAAGACAGCTATAGTATATAGGAGTTCTGAAAAATGTTTTTTTGTTTTTTTTACTCCTAACAGTTTATCTTCTTTTGTAACACTGCATAGTGTTATCCATGCATAGTTTTCACAGAATTATAATGTAAAGGCTATATATACAATTATCACTTTGGGCTTTAAAAAGTCTAATTGCTTCTTCTATTGTGCAAGATTCCTAGGAATTTAAGTATGAAGGGAATACGTTTACTTTTTTGCCTTCTAAAAAGGCAAGCGGATTGCTGAAAATTATGTAAATTTTGCAGACTTCAGGCTTATATCTTGTTGATTTTATTACAATGTTTGGGCACTACCTGCATGAGCAAGGGTCTACAACTGATTGCAAGCATTACATTTCCAAACTGATGAGACAGACAAAGCATGTAAACAATTGGAGTAACTGCTCACATATCTGTATGTAATGAGATGACAAGTATCCAAGCAGTCTCATAGTTTTTCAGGTGGAGGCAGTTTTATTCTACGTATACTTGATTTTCACTAGTTTGTTTAAAATGTGATCAGAGATGGTTTAGTTGGAGGACTTGACTGATACTCATCACGTTATTTTTGAACATTTTAAAATCCTTGTTTTTAGATGTTCAATATCAAAGGAAATGAAGCATGTGTGTTGGTTGACCTACACGGTCTGGGAGCAATAAAGGGGCTAATCAGATGAGTCACTGCTGTCATTCTAAATTTTCAATTGGGGCATCATTCTCTGAGCAGCCAGGGCAGTAGTTTCGCTGTCTATTATTACAAAAATAGTCAAAGTTAAAATGATGATAAGAATCTTACTCAAAATCTGGATTTCGTTGCTTTAGTTGTTTTATGTCTAACTGTATCCTTAACTCAGAGGTTTAGTGGGATTACTTAAGAATGAAATAAGATACTTCCTTTGTTTTGAGACCCATTCCTTCCGTCAATCTTAATTTCTCTGGTTTTATGAGTCAGCCCCTTAATATTATTCTACAGTAGTTTTTGAAATTGTTTTTAATAAGCCATAAATATGGTTAACGGGCTGTAGCAGATTTTCACAGCTGATAGGATTGGAACGAGCCTCCCCATGGCTATCTAGTCCAACTCCTTGTGTTAGCATGAAGGGTTCTATATTATGTTTTTCAGTTTTTAAATTATACATTTATATTTATATTGTTCATTTCAATCAGCCAACCAGTTCAAGAGTGAAAGAGGGAAAATTTGGGCAAAGACACAGGGGCAAACCCTTGTGAACAGTACCACATATCTTTAAGGTCAACAGGAGCAGGCCTAGACCTCAATGTAAGAGCCACCCACAGTGTTCAACTTAGTCCCAGAAGGAGAAGGAGTTGAGGAGACCCTGCCGGGATTCAAACCTGTGGTACCATAGAGTCCAGCTGCTTCATACTTGATGGCTAATTCCATATACCATCTCTCTTGCTTTTCATACCAGTGCATTGTAATGGTATGAAAAAGCAAGAGAGAGGTGGCATATAGGAGTAGTGCATTGTAATGAAGTTTTTTGTAGGTTTCTGACTCTACAAACCTTCCCTGAAGCTGGAGACAGGTTTTTAGATACCTTTACTGTGCTTCTTATCTTTATTGGAGTACCTCTAATGAGTTTGCCTTAACTACCTCGTACGCAAACTATCCCACTGATTGTCATTACTGTCAGAAATTGCTTCCAGATAGCCAAGCTAAGATGACAAATTTGAAGATTAAAAAAATTATGCAATAACTAACTGTTGGGCTTCTTTGATACAGATTTTGTCTTGGAGTGAGAAAAAAGAATCTTTCTGTAAATGGAGAATTAATTCCATATCCCACAGATGCATAGCATGGCTCTAGATATATTTCTTTCCTCACAGAACATAATCAGTGTTGCAATTATTTTTTTTTAAGATATACTTTACTTTTCAGTTCAGTTACTGCAGTTCTGAAAGATACAGGTATTTCCTTTATTGCTATGAAGTAAGTAATCCTCAAGCTGCTGTGCTATTGGATTGAGGACCTTTGGGTGAAAGTCTTACTCCAAAGCGATGGGACTATTCATCTAGAGCCTACCACATACCTTTCAGGAAGGAGCAAGGAACAGTAGCATGAGACTAGTGCAGGTTAAAGGCTTAGGGTAAATCTTCAATGCACTGCCCTCAGAGTTGCACATAAACTTTCCAAGAGCAATTAAAAAGGTATCCCTTTGTTCCTCATAAATCCATTTTTGTTAAATTAGGTTTCATGCACCATATCCAGGAACTCTGGAAATAGTAATGTTCTACTGGATTTTTTAAATCTTTATTTCTGTGGATTTCAGTACAAAATAATACTCTGATCACACAATGTATGATGTTTCCTTGTGTAGAAATTCATTACACTCTCATAGCAGCAGCAGCAGCCTTTGGGCACATGTAAACACATTTAAAACAATTTAGCTACATATATACACAGTATTATTGGTGTGAGGTAGACACCAGTATATGTCTCACCAATGGATTGAGAATAATTCCTGTTTTAATACTGTAGATCAAATCATGGGCCTATGTCAAGATGCACTAAAGGTCATGGGAGCTGTTCACTTCCATATATGCTGGCTCTGCACTGGACTGACTGACCTTCACAACGGTTGATCCCAGGGAATCAAAAGGGAGAAAGGTGGAAGTAGGGGACCCAGAGTATTTTTACCCCAATGGATTATTTCCTTCTCTTAACAGCTGTCAGCCTCACTGCCTCCATAGGGCTCATCAGTCGCCACAGAAATCACTTATTTGGGGAGCAGTTCAACCTGTTCCTTGGAAGGCACTGTTTCCTTCTGTGCCAGCTCCCTGGTTACCATATATTGCAGTTGGTAGGTGAAGTCACAGATGCTGCTTCTCAGAAGAGGGAGTGGTTGGGCCAGCCAGGGCCGGCACCAGGCACCAGCTAAGCAAGCTCGTGCTTGGGGCGGCAGATTCTAAGGGGCGGCATTCTGCCCAATCCTTTTTTTTTTTTTTTTTTTTTGCTTCGCCGCTTCGGCCACCCCGCAGGTTTTTTTCTTTTTGGTTCGCCGCTCCAGCCACCCTATAGAGGGCAGCGGTGTGGAGGAGGGGAATGCCCTGCTGGGAGTGGGCTGCATGCTGCGTCTGCCCCAGCTGGTGCCAGGTCTGTAGCAAGCCCGGCAGGGGGGCCTGCGTCCTTCCCTCCCCGCCGACCGGCAGGCAGCGTGGCGGAAGCCCTGGCCGCCCTCCTTCTCTCTCCCCCTCACTCCCTCCCCCCCACTGCCCGGGGCACATCTGCAGCGCCGGGAGTCCCCCTGCACCCACGCTCCGGCCACCCTGCATGGTTTTTTTTGCTCTGCTGCTCTGGCTGCCCTGCAGGGTTGCTTTTTTTCTTTTTTTTTTTTTTTCGCTTGAGGCGGCAAAAAAGCCAGAGCCAGTCCTGGGGCCAGCTTTGAGAGGTTCTTGGCCCTCTGGACTTGTATTGGATTCCACAGCTCCAGCTCCTGAATACTCTTTGATGCAGTAGCTAACAATATGGAATTTAACATTAATTTAGAAGTGGTGCACAAAGTGGTGTTAACAAATGTCCCTGTATCCTTGTTGCCATGACAAAGAGGCTAATTTCTTAAGGTGTTGGACAGAAGTTTATAAGAAAAAAATAGTGACATAATACTTCCTTTTATATATTGTTTGATTTCCCGTTGTGTGTTGTTAAATAAATATTGTGTGATGTTATAACAATGCTTCTTTGATAAAATAGATGTAATACTGCATCATTTAAAAATACTTGTGTGCTACTCTATTATCATTTATCTATAGTTAAAAATATGCCTTATGTGGCTTTAATGCAATGGTGCTCAAACTTTTCCTGTCTTGCCCCCCAACTACCAGTAATGGAACCTGTCCATGCTTCCCTTCCATTATTGCACAGTCAAGGCTTCCTCAACAGAGGTGGTTGGGCTGAAGGCTGAGCTGGGGGCAGAACTGGGGATGGGATGGAGTTGGGGCTACAGGTGGAGCTGGCCTGGGGGTGGAGAGGGAATGAGGGCAGAGCTGGGCCAGCGGTGGAGCAGGGGATGGAGTGGAGTTATGGCTGGGGGCAGAATGGGGCTGGGTGTTGCTCCCACCCTGCCCCTCCTGGAGGAAGGCCTCAGTCCCCACTATGTACCCCACAAACATTGCTCAATGCCTTCCCCTCAATGGGGGCATGCCCTACAGTTTGGGGACCACTGTTTTAATGAAATACATGAATTTGTTATGATAATACACTTGTCACCACTACAAATGACCTCATTTACATTGTGAAATATAATCTAGCCCAACATAATGGGTGTTCTTGTTTCATAGGTGATAAAAGTCTACAAAGCAGCAGTACAACAGACCTTGGATGTCCTCTTCCTTCCTGAAGGAAAAGAATTTCTTACAAGCACGGATGCAGTAAGCCGGGACTCAGCTGACCGAACAATCATTGCATGGGATTTCGACAGTGCTGCAAACATTTCCAATCAGATTTTTCATGTAGGGTTAACACTTATTATTATTTAAATGCTGATTTAGTATATTACATTGTGAGCAGAGTAAAAAGCTTTTGATTTTTCCTAAACTGCTGTGAGTTATTGATCAATTTTGCTGCAAGTAGGGATGAGTGCAGCTTATATTAAATCACAGTACTTCTGTATGTTTGAAGTAAGCCATTATAATGTTACTGTGATGTGTAAAATGCTACTTACTAAAACGCAAGAGCTATTTTTCTATTTTAGCAACGCTTACTTATTCTCTGTAACTATAATTGTGAAATGACCTAGAGAATTGTGAGTGCCCTCCTTGGGAAAATATTTCTATTTCACTGCCTATTCACTGACATATGAGCTAGGTTTAGGCAGGTACACAGGTAGGAATGTCAGTGCGTCCTGCCAACTGTGTACCAAAGTGTTTGTTATAGTATCACGTTTCCCTCTCCAGTACCTTTCCCAGGACAGCAGAAGTGATGTATTTGTGGTGATCACAGGTGAAGGATTTTTTCAATGAAATGTTTGAGCAATAGCATGGTATATGCATGTAAATACATAGCAAAGGATAATAGCAGAGGCAAAATGGTGCTGGCAAAAAAATTACTTTAGCAAACACAGGTGTAATATTCCTTGCAATTCAATTCAACCAACTAATTCATTTACATGCTGAATTGTCAAGAAAGGCTGGCAGCTTCACAGGACACTTAGTAAGTCCTTGCTTTTAGGCTCCTTTGAAAATCCCAGCCTAATTGCTCATGTAAGTTAAAGAATGCATGAGTGGATTGGGTTCAGGTAGTTCTACTTTTTTACTGGAAACAACTGTACTGGCAACAAGATGGAGTGGATGATCTAGTAAGACACTTTTATCTCTAACTTCCACAATTATGTCTTTGTCCTATTTTGGAGCAGCACACCTCCTGGGTATGCAGTTTGACAGCATGTTAGTCATTTGCTCTGGAAAGAAAATGCTTCAGTGAATAAACGAACTGCAAAGCAACCATGTTCAGTATACTGAGCAGTTTAAACAAGACAGTTCTTTTGGAAATAGAGCATCACTGAATGGGGCAGTTACTTCAGCCTTTAAGATGTCACTAACAAAAAATTGATAGTGATTTTGGGAAATAAGTACTCTTAGTTTTGTAATATTCAGTTTGTAACCTTTAAGATGAAAGTGTCTGGACTTTCCTACTATGCTAGAATGCAGATGAGAAACACATCATCTCACTACTCATGAATACACATTAAATAGCCCAAAGTATCTATTTTTAATTTACCTTCTTCTGCAAAATAGCTGAACCCTTTTTGATCAAACTTTCCCCAAAAATTTGACCGGAAATGGGAGGGGGGAAGAGGGTGTCTCATTTTTCACTCCTACATCCTTTCTGCCTGTTCTATACTGTTTTACTATCATTTCCCAAGATTGTTTAAGCTTTCCGCCCGGTGCCTTTCTTTTGTGTTTCCTCTCTCTAATATTCTTTACTTAACTGAGGGTTTGCCTACGTGGAGATTTAGTGTGTGGTAAACCAGGTTTAAATCTATAGTGCGCCTGGTTGCCATACACTAACTGGTTGCGTGGATCCTGCTGCTGCTCACTGAAAGTCCCATAGTGCAGAACTGCGGAACTTTTAGTGTGTGGTAGGAGGGTCCACATGGCTAGTTGGTGCGCAGCAAGCTGTCTCACTGTAGTTTATCACCCTGGTTTGTCATGCACTAAATCTCCATGTAGACAGGCCCTCAACCCCCCAATCTTTTTTCTGTTGTCCCATCTTCTACTTGCTAGTGATGCGTCATCATTTCTCATTTGTAAATTTATCTTTAAGCTTTTATTTATCTTTTTGCTGTCCAACATTTGAAAGAGCATAGCATTCCTTTTGCCCATTGCATAAATCTCAGATGTTTTTACTGCACATAAACTGTGATTTATATTGAAACATAAAGTTGTACATTAGAACTAAAGATGAGCTAAAACCAGAACCTCCTCCTTAGAATTTCAGGGATGGGAAGTTTGTATTTGAATCCCTGGATCTAAACCTGCCCATGTGACTTTGAGTTCTTTCTGAAATTGGAGGAGGCCCTTTTTCTCACTTTGGTTTGGATTTGGCTCATAAAGTTACCATCATTCACAATTCTAAACACTGGCCTAAGGCTAATGTGGATCCAAAAGTCACCTCCTTAGTCTCTATCTCTTCCTACAGCTGAACATTTTGAACTGAAAATAGTCGTGTTGAAAAGTGACATCATTTGTGACTTCTGACCCTACTAGGACTGGAAAGATCAGTTGTAATTAACAAACTCTGTTCTTCATGATACAAATAGCAATAAAGAGTTATTTCATACTAGGGGGGTAAATCCTGCTCCTGCCTCTTTAACCAGAGAAGATTCTCTGGCAGCAGAACTGTGAGGGTAGCCAGGGTTTAGGGACTATGGAAGGGGGTTGGGAGTAGGACTAGAGGACCCATTGCAATATGGAACCTTTAGTCTTCTTAGGGCCCCAGAAGCTGTTTGAGTGCTTTTGGGCTGAAACTGCCTTTTTAAAGGGGAGAAAGGGAATATTTTTCTCTGTGTATTTGCCCAGCTCCTGCTCAGCCCAGGGTAGATACCAGAGTTAATATTTGCCCTTGTGAACTTTCAAGAGAGTGTGTTGAGCAAATTGAGCCTGGATTTCTTTTAATTTTCTTCAGGGTTACATATCTAAAATACGGCAGTTCTCACCCATCTTCCAATCATTCAGATATGTTAGATCAGGGGTTGGCAACCTTTCAGAAGTGGTGTGCCGAGTCTTCATTTATTCACTCTAATTAAAGTTTCGCGTGCCGGTAATACATTTTAATTTTTTTTCGAAAGTCTCTTTCTATAAGTCTATAATATATAACTAAACTATTGTTGTATTTAAAGTAAATAAGGTTTTAAAAATGTTTAAGAAGCTTAATTTAAAATTAAATTAAAATGCAGAGCCCCCCAGACTAGTGGCCAGGACCCGGGCAGTGTGAGTGCCACTGAAAATCAGCTCATGTGCCGCCTTCGGCATGCGTGCCATAGATTGCCTACCCCTGTGTTAGATCTACAGACAGGGCTGGCTCCAGGTCCCAGTGCGCCAAGCGTGTGCTTGGGGTGGCATGCCATGAGGGGCGCTCTGCCAGTTGCCAGGAGGGCGGCAGGCGGCTCCGGTGGACCTCCCGCAGGTGTGCCTGCGTCAGGTCCACCGGAGCCGCGGGACCAGCTGACCGTCCGCAGAAACGCCTGCGGCAGGTCCACTGGAGCTGCGGGACCAGCAAGCGGCAGAGCACCCCCGTGGCGTGCCACCGTGCTTGGGGCGGCGAAATGGCTAGAGCCGGCCCTGTCTACAGAAGACTGCCTGATTAATTTGAACAAGTCTGTATTTCAAGCAACAAAAATATAGGAATGTCAATCTTCTCAACTATCTTTTAGGAGCGTTATACCTGTCCGAGTCTGACTCTGCACCCTAGAGAACCTGCATTTGTTGCTCAAACAAATGGAAACTACATGGCATTGTTTTCTACCCAACGACCATACAGAATCAACAAAAAGAAAAGATATGAAGGGCATAAGGTATTATTCTTCACCAGAATCTTAAAGTATTCAGGACTAAAAGTAATATAACCAAATTCTGTTCCCTTAACATGTCTGCTGGTACTGTTGATTTATAAACCAGGGTAGATATTAATTGACTTGCTTCTTTTCCTGTCTGGTTTCCTGTAATGTAGTTAATTTAGAATGATACCCATTATGAAGACAATGGAGATTAAAATAATGGAAGACTTTGTGAATTGTTAATAGCGTCACCAATTATTGATTGACTAGTGCTAACAATTTAAAGTCGTAATAAGTCTGTCTTAATGAACACCTGGGGAAGTAATTAGATCATATTGTGTAAAAGACATTTTTAGTACATTAGTGCATTTTCAGGTGGTTACATTAAATTTCCCTAATTAGCATATAGATTTACTCTTATTCTTGTCTCTTTGCAGGTGGAAGGATTTGCAGTGGGCTGTGAATTTTCCCCAGATGGAACTCTTCTAGTGACGGGAAGTTCAGAGGGCAAAATATTTTTCTATAACTATCACACTGCTAGAATCATTCACACTTTGTCTGCACATGACCAGGCTTGTGTGAGTGCAACTTTTCACCCAGTCCTTCCGTCACTTCTTGCAACGTGTGACTGGGCTGGAGATATCAAGATCTGGCAATAATAAAACAGTATTCCCTGTCAGAGTGAGTACAGTTAGTCCACATTGAAGACACGGGTGCTGGTGTTTCATCATAAATAAACCAGTGTATGTAATTTGAATTTTTCTTATAAATATGAGAGAGTTGTCATTTTGTATATTCCATCCAAGCCTTCTAAGAGTAGGATTTTCAAAAGTCCTTAAAGCTGGTCTAAGTCTGGAAGTCAATCAGAGTTAGGCTAACACTGAGTGTTTTTGAAAATATCATCTAAAGCTTTAAGCTTAAATTTGTTTTTTATCATTTGATGCCTAATGGGGTGAAAAAGGAGGTGTAGTGGTAAATATTAAACTATACCAAAAATTAAAAAAAAAAAAACATTTCCACATGACTGCAGGTCTCTGCACGTCCAACTCCTTGCTGCTCCTAGGCAGCTTAATACTGGAGTTAGTGTTCAAGTTAATATAATAATAATTTACATTTATAACATAATTTTTCAATCCAAAAGATCTCTACTTCCATGCAGTTCAGGATCACCATGCGGGAGAAATCTTCTTCTAAAGTGCAAAGGAAAAGGGTCTCCTTTTCCACAGACCTTTCTTAATTCTTTAAGATACATATCACCAGTTTTATGGTTGTTCTTCTTCAACCGGTGTAAATTGTCATAGTACCATTGAAGCCAATAGAGCTATAACAATTTAGATCAGCTAAAGATCTCCCCCAAATATTTGTACATAGTCGTGTGTATGAGAGAGAGAGGGAGAAAATTCATCTTGTGCCTTTTAGTATCAACCTTAACTCTGACTCACAAGATATACTAACTCTTTAAACATATACATAGATTATTTAGAAGTTGTCCTTATATTGTGATGATTATGTTGATAAGATAAATATGTCTTGTATGTCGGAGTTAAGACTGCTACTAGAATGTATGAGATGAATTTTCACATATCAGTATTGTGGTTAATTGATTTTAATGAACTGCAGTGTTACAGAATATTTGTCCATTTTAGCTGAATATTTCCAGATTTTTTTAACTAGTCTTTTTTATGACAATGCTGTAGTTTGCAGATGTGTTATTCTGTGATCTAACTCTAAATTAAGGAAGCATTTTGTTTGAGAATATCAACTAGAAAAGAAGAGAGTATGTACCACAGAAATGAAAGGGGGGAATTCCTTTTCTAATGAGACAAAGACCTGAATTTCAAACATCAACATCATTGGCATACCAGTGTTCTCTCCCTATTAATTCCATTATAGTATTTCAGTCTATGCAAAAGAACTTTATTCAGCTACTGGTAATAGTGTAGGTCCATATTAACCCATGCATATGGTTATATCATAGAATCATAGAAATGTCAGGCTGGAAGAGATCTTGAGAGGTCACGTAGTCCAGCCCCCTTTGTGCTGAGGCAGGACCAAGAAAACCATTTCTGACAGGTGTTCGTCTAAGCTGGTTTTAAAATCCTCCAATAACGGGTATTCCACAACTTCCCTTGAAGCCTATTCTAGTGCTTAACTACTTTGACAGTTAGATAGAAAGCTTTTTCTAATATCTAACCTAAATCTCCCTTGCTGCAGCTTAAGCCCATTATTTCTCTTTTCTTCAGTGGATGTGGAGAGCAACTGATCAGTCCCCCTTATAACAGCATTTAATGCTTTTGAAGACTGTTATCAGGTCCCCCCTCAGTCCTCTTTTCTCAAGACTAAACTTGCCCAGTTTTTTTTAACCTTTCGTCATAGGTCGGAGTTTCTAAACTTTTTATCATTTTTGTTGCTGTCCTCTGGACTCTCTTCAGTTTGTCCATATCGCTTTTTAAAGTGTGTTGGCCATAGGTGCTGACTCTGTGGGTGCTTCAGGGCTGGAGCACCCACAGGGGAAAAAATGGTGGGTGCTGAGCATGCACCGGCAACCCCCCATCAGCTCTCTCCCACCCACCCCCCAGCACCTTCAGCCTGCTGGGCCCCACGGATCAGCTGTTTGACAGCATTCAGGAGTCTGGGAGGGAGTGAGGACACAGCACATTTAGGGGAGGCGGAAAGAGTTGAGACTTTGGTGGAGTGGGGGTAGGTTGACCACATAGCAAGTGTGAAAATTCAGGACGGGGGTGAGGGGTAATAGGAGACTACATAAGAAAAAGCCCCAAATATATATAAAATTGGGACATCTGGTTGCCCTAAGTGGGGGCAGGGTCTGGGTCGGAGCTGGGGGTTGAGCACTCCCCCGGCACTTTGAAAAGTCGGCACCTGTGATGGTGGCCAAAACTGGAGATATATATCTGTTAATGTATGTACATATTATATATGTTTGTAACCTACCTGGGTCTAAAAAAAGTAAATATATAAATAGTGTACATATATTTATGTATTTAAATGCTCTGACACAAAGTAAGACTTTCATTCAAATAGCAAATCATCTACTTACAAAGTGGAGCTAAATAAAATGAAAACCCAACCACAGTCTCTGAACTGATGATTAGAGAGCTGCACAGATATTAAATTTGGATCCACATCCATCTGCAGTCCGCAAACATGGTTCATGGATATCCGCGGATGCGGATATCTGCATCTATAAAGCAGATATCTGCAGGTTTGCAGGGGTCTACTGATGAAATATTAATTTACTAAAATATTAAAAAATACCACCCTCTTGTTGAGCTCTGTTGGAATCAAGGTGAGCTAAAATGCTTTTTAAATACATACAAAATCTGATTCATTAAGTACCAAGTCCTCCTTATCTTTACTTATGCAGGTAGTGCTTTGGGAGTCAATGGGGTGACTCTTGAGTAAGACAAGTAAGATTTAGCCATCAGAGAATATGTGGTTAGAATTAAGAATAACAAATAAAATACAATTATTTTTAAATAATTTGTCCTTTTATTTTTCCACCTTGGATTGAGTTCAGGGTTCTGTGTTTCAAATGCAAGAGTTGATGTCATCACTATCACCTGTAGTGTGCACAGCTTTATTCTATGTCTTTGCTTAGACATTTATAATATGCCCATCACCAGAGTATCTAAGATTTTTGGAGTTAAGGCTGGCACCAACTTTTGCAGACAAGGCCTTGGTTCACTTTTAAAACGCATTAAATTAAATTATAATAGTAGTCTATATTTTCTTGAGTCATAGTCCACCAGAATTATCCAGGCCTGTGCAGAGTCCAACTAATTTCAGAAGGACTCCACATGTGCTTTGAAAGATCAGGACTGTAGGGCCTTATCCTGCACCACGAAGTCAATAGGATTTTATGTCCAAAACAGTTGATAGTATTCAGTTTTATACAGCATTTCAGTTCCATCTTTAAGGTTTGTTTCAGCTGTTGGTCTTGAAAGTCTGTTTATTCATGTTTCTGTTGTATATTTACAAATAGAGTGTTAAGGTGCTGGAGCAATTTTGCACTTTTCTTTGTGTTGATAATATGGATCAAAAGATAATAAATTAATCCATAGTGTTATCTTTGGGTGTCTTATTTTGGACATGATATAATTTCCACCATTCTTCCTATTACTTAGAATATTGCATATCTTCTTTATTATAGAGCACTGATCATGACTCTATAGTTAAGGCTGAGTTCTATTTTGCACTTAAAGAAGAGATTTAGCCTCTTGTTGTTCATCTAAAATATTGTGTATCCTCTTCAAACTTATAGAATTTACTCTTTGAGTAAAGAATAAATATTCTGAGAATTTACAAATAATTCCGTTACTTTTAGTTTGTTAGTTTTAAAATAATTCCTTTGAGAAATTTAGCCTGTCAGTCTTTTTTGTCCTGAATGTTCTTAATAATGGAATAACACAGACTCATACTTCCATATTTCATCAAAATCTTGTGCATAAGCTGTATTTGAAAATAGGTTGTAATTAAGCTAAGTTATTAATGATACTTGTAGCTAATGGTTAACTCAAATAGGCTGAAACAGGGTTCAACAACTCAGGTAGCTCTTAAGTAGAGCTATTGTAACATCAGAGGTGATTCAACCAATCATCACTCTTCCTCTATAACTAATTTGCATGCAATAGCTTTATTAGTTGTAATGCGCAAGTAGTATGAGGGACACTGGAGATGTGTCTAGAGTTCTAATTGGTAGATTACTTGGCCCGAGTGTCACTACTCTTTAAAGGTTCCATTGCAGAATGCTACTTAGGCATCAGTGCTTAAAGGCTCATTATGACAGTGCTGCCTCAGCACCTCTGTGCACTAAGGCAGTCCTGCTGGGAAACTGAAAAGAGTGCATGGATGGCCAGAGTCATTGGGACCCAAGGAATGGGTTCCGCTCACTTCTTCACAAAGCAATGCTCTCGGTAACACAGCCCTCTAAACCAATACATTAATGGCAAATTAAGGACCCAAAGTTGTTTTGTGTTGCTCCGGTGTATGGGTGAATCTGCCCTCTAAATACAAAATACCCAAAATCAGTAGCAACACTACATGATAACATTCATTTGGGGTTTCTTGTTTAATACATTTTGAAAACCAAGGACATTTTCAGACAAAAAACTTCATTAATATCAAATTAAGGTTGAGACTAAGTATTAGTAATTTAAGAATAAAAATAATTATAGATATGTTATAATTATACCAAACCCAGGCATTATAAACTCAGGAAGTTCAAAGTTAAAGTGACACTTAAAAAATATTCAAATATTTGAGGTACGGAATACACAAGTACGGTACCCAGGCACCTTTGACTCTGTCTTGTAGGTATACTATGAAGAGAAAAATATGGGGAAATAATTGTCATTAAAATCAGTTTAATTTAATTTGGACCAGAAACACAAAAATGCCTTAGTTTTTACGCGGTGCAGCTAAGATTGCTTCGGTGTCTGCAATGTGCATTTCCATACCATTTCTTTGAAGTGTAATCTTAATGTTGAATTTCCTGTGTTTGTGTTGCTTGGTTTTGGGACCCTTGCTCCATGTTAGCATAGTTTTTTGCCTTTGAATAAGGATTGTGAATTTGGTTTGCATCTGCCAGATTAGTTTAGGAAAGTATTTTAAATAATGCATGATCATTCTGCACAGTAAATTGTCTCTCTGAAAAATACTGATGCCAAATCCATAGTGCATGTATAACAGTAATTGTTTTTCACATGCAGCAGTGTTTTATTCTGCTGATTTAATCCTCCTTGACACAAATATAACAGTTCATTACCATTCTTCATGTGCTCATTTTAAGACACCTTATGTCTTATGAGAAGCATCTGTCCGTTGTAACATTCCAGTGAATGGCAGATTTGAATCAAGAAAATCACAAAAACTGGAACATGGTATTTTAGCAAGCAAAATCAATTATTTTCGTTTGCAGTTCAGAACCATACTTGGGGTCCAAACACCCCAGAATTTTTAGACTATTTAAAATCTGGATCTAAATTTAGTGGACTAAGATCTTCTCTAGTTTTAATTTGCTTGCCAGCAGTACCAACAAATGGGTTGCAAATTGAACCAAGGGACTTGAATGTAAGCAGACCAGGCAACATATAGTAACAAGAAATTATTCAGAGTTTTCTCAAAATTCGTGCTGCTTTTTAGTGCAAGCCATTTCACAGTTTTTTAATTTCTGGATTTTTAAGTTCTTTAGAAATTTTATCAGTGTGCCACCATATCACAGGGAAGATTGGTTCAGCCCCAGCTCTGACTAATTCACTGCCTCCCAGCTGAGATGTGGGATTAGGGTGTCAGGTGATAGCCAGCAAGAGTTTAGTTGAGCTGAAGAGCTGCAGGGAGCAGATAGGCTCCTGTAGTAGGCTGTGGAGCAGGGGAAAGAACCCTGCTACAAGGTACAGTGGAGAGTGAGAACTGCAGGGAGACTCCAGTGGGTTGACCTTGGGCCAGAATAAGGACTGGAGAGGCAGAGAGAAGATGTGGAAAAGACCCTGGGAATGGTAGCCCATGTTGGGCAGAGGAACTAATTTATTTTATCTAAGTTTCTGCATAATCAATAAGACCCTGAGGCAAGGGCTTGAAATGGACTGGGATGGTACTGAGCTTTCCTGGGCTGGGGAGCTAGTAAGTGTACACCTCATTTTGACAATGTATGGAAAATGGCTTAAATCTCTTCAAAGGCAGCATCCGATTTATCTGCTGTAGCCTAATCTATGTTCTTTTAAGAAATGAAATATCAAAATGTAGATTACATTGGCATCAGGTCTCCAAGAATGGCTCAAGGTTTTGATTACTTGTAAGAACTGTGTTACGTTATCTGATCTTTTGACTGGTTATGTTCAAACATTACCTTGTGAACATCTTTACTAGTTTGGAACTGAAATTTGATGATTGAATATATCTTAGCACTGTGATGTCAATTAAGATGTCAATATGAACCAAAGACAAGTTCTCTAATCAACAACTTTCTAATCAATCCACCTCTCGGGTAAAAATTACTATTTGGGCTGCAAACAAGGATTGATGTGATCAACTGAATCTTTTGAAATGCAGTGAATTGTTAGTGAATTTATTTTATTCATAATACAGTAATGACTACAATCTTAAAGTTAGCTGTTGGAGAGATTCCAGTTTACTAGGAAGATCTGCAGAGTATTATGTATTACAATAGATTGTCTGGTTTGGCAGTGTCTAAAAGGAACGTAGCTGTACACTGTGATTAAATTAACAGTATGTGGCTAGAACAAGCCCACCTCTTTTCATTTTTCTTGCTTTATTTCCATGTTTTTTTTAAAAGAACAGATGATGATTGTATTGTTTGTTAACGAAGGCATCATTTAGCACAAGGGTAAGAAAGGAGCTACACCATTCAGATCCTCTTGTTCTTCTCCCTCTGTCCCTGAGGTTTGGGAGATGGTCACTAGGATTTGGGAACCCATTCCAGCCCTTCAGCTGCAATATTGGCTATGGAGGTGCTCTGCCTCAACTCTGCCGCCTGGATTGGAATAATAATGCACATATTCACATTGCAATGACTGTGTTTCATAGCAGAAAACAAAGATTGTTTAAAATGTGATTTCAAAAGGGCTAACTTTAAAGAATTAAGGAAATTAGGGAAGTGGATTGGACTGAAGAACTTGTGAATCTAAAGATGGAGGAGGCCTGGAATTACTTCAAGTCAAAGTTGCATAAACTATCAGAAGCCTGCATCCCAAGAAAGGAGAAAACATTCATAGGCAGGAGTTGTAGACCAAGCTGGATGAGCAAGCATCTCAGAGAGGTGATTAAGAGGAAGCAGAAAGTCTACAAGGAGTGGAAGATGGGAGGAATCAGCAAGAAAAGCTACCTTATTGAGATCAGAACATGTAGGGATAAAGTGAGAAAGGCCAAAAGCCATGTAGAATTGGACCTTGCAAAGAGAATTAAAACCAATAGTAAAAGGTTCTATAGCCATATAAATAAGAAGAAAACAAAGAAAGAAGAAGTGAGACCGCTAAACACTGAGGATGGAGTGGAGGTTGAGGCTAATGAGGAGCTTAGAGCTAATGGTAGGATGACAAATGGGAATGAGGATATAGAGATAGATATTACCACATCCAAGGTAGAAGCCAAACTTGAACAGCTTAATGAGACTAAATCGGGGGCCCCAGATAATCTTCATCCAAGAATATTAAAGGAACTGGCACATAAAATTTCAAGCCCATTAGCAATAATTTTTAATTAATCTGTAAACGCAGGTGTTGTACCGTATGACTGGAGAATTGCTAACATAATTCCTATTTTTAAAAAAGGGGAGGAAAGTGATCCAGGTAACTACAGACCTGTTAGTTTGACATCTGTAGTGTGCAAGGTCTTGGAAAAATTTTTGAAGGCGAAAGTAGTTAATGCCACTGAGGTCAATGGTAATTGGAACAAAATACAACATGGTTTTACAAAAGGTAGATCGTGCCAAACCAACCTGATCTCCTTTTTGAGAGGGCAACAGATTTTTTAGACAAAGTTAATGCAGTTGATCTCATTTATCTCAATTTCAATAAGGCATTTTATATGGTTCCACATGGGGAATTATTAGTTAAATTGGAAAAAATGAGGATCAATATGAAAATTGAAAGATGGATAAGGAACTGGTTAAAGGGGAGACTACAACGGATCATACTGAAAGGTGAACTGTCAGCTTGGAAGGAGGTTACTAGTGGAGTTCCTCTGGGATCGGTTTTGGGACCAATCTTATTTAATCTTTTTATTACTAACCTTGGCACAAAAAGTAGGAATGTGCTAATAAAGTCTGCAGATGAGACAAAGCTGGGAGGTATTGCCAATACAGAGAAGGACCAGAATATCATACAGGAAGATCTGGATGACCTTGTAAACTGGAGTAATAGAAATAGGATGAAATTTAATAGTGAAAAGTGCAAGGTCATGCATTTAGGGATTAATAACAAGAATTTTTGTTACAAGCTGGGGATGCATCACTTGGAAGTAATAGGAGGAGAAGGACCTCGGAGTATTGGTTGATCACAGGATGACTATGAGCCGCCAATGTGATATGGCCGTGATATGGCCCTCGGTCTTGGGATGCATCAGGTGAGGTATTTCCAGTAGAGATAAGGAGGTGTTAGTACTGTTATACAAGGCACTGGTGAGACCTCATCTGGAATATTGTGTGCAGTTCTGGCCTCCCATGTTTAAGAGGGATGAATTCAAACTGGAACAGGTATAGAGAAGGGCTACTAGGATGATCTGAGGAATGGAAAACCTGTCTTATGAAAGGAGACTTAAAGAGCTTGGCTTATTTAGCCTAACCAAAAGAAGGCTTAGGGGAGATACGATTGCTCTCTATAAATATATCAGAGGGATAAATACCAAGGAGGGAGAGGAATTATTTAAGCTCAGTACCAATGTGGACACAATGACAAATGGATATAAACTGGCCATCAGGAAGTTTAGACTTGAAATTAGATGAAGGTTTCTAACCATCAGAGGAATGAAGTTCAGGAACAGTCTTCCAAGGGGAGCAATGGGAGCAAAAGACATAGCTGGCTTCAAGACTAAGCTTGATAAGTTTATGGAGGGGATGGTATGATGGGATAGCCTAACTTTGGCAATTAATTCATCTTTGATTATTAGTGGTAAATATGCCCAATGCCCTGTGATGGGATGTTAGATGGGGTGGGATCTGCGTTACTACAGAGAATTCTTTCCTGGGTGTCTGGCTGATGAGTCTTGCCCACATGCTCAGGGTTTAGCTGATTGCCATATTTGGGGTTGGGAAGGAATTTTCCTCCAGGACAGATTGGCAGAGGCCCTGAGGGGTTTTTGCCTTCCTCTGCAGTGTGGGGCACGGGTCACTTGCTGGAGGAGTCTCTGCACCTTGAAGTCTTCAAACCATGATTTGAGGACTTCAGTAGCTCAGACATAGGTTAGGGGTTTGTTACAGGAGTGGGTGGGTGAGATTCTGTGGCTGCATTGTGCAGGAGGTCATACTAGATGATCACAATGATCCCTTCTGACCTTAAAGTCTATGATTCTATGACTATTGCAGAACAGAACAAAACCAACACATGCCAAAATCATGGAGTCTGTAGCTTTCTCTTATCCTGAACTTAGAAAAGTTAGATGCTTGCAAGTCACCAGGGCCTGATGAAATGCATCCTAGAATACTCAAGGAGTTAATAGAGGAGGTATCTGAGCCTCTAGCTATTATCTTTGGAAAGTCATGGGAGACGGGAGAGATTCCAGAAGACTGGAAAAGGGCAAATATATAGTGCCCATCTATAAAAAGGGAAATACTACTCTGCGCTGGTTAGGCCTCAACTGGAGTATTGTGTCCAGTTCTGGGCACCGCATTTCAAGAAAGATGTGGAGAAATTGGAGAGGGTCCAGAGAAGAGCAACAAGAATGATTAAAGGTCTTGAGAACATGACCCATGAAGGAAGACTGAAAGAATTGAGTTTATTTAGTTTGGAAAAGAGAAGACTGAGAGGGGACATGATAGCAGTTTTCAGGTATCTAAAAGGGTGTCATCAGGAAGAGGGAGAAAACTTGTTCACCTTAGCCTCTAATGATAGAACAAGAAACAATAGGCTTAAACTACAGCAAGGGAGATTTAGGTTGGACATTAGGAAAAAGTTCCTAACTGTCAGGGTAGTTAAACACTGGAATAAATTGCCTAGGGAGGTTGTGGAATCTCCATCTCTGGAGATATTTAAGAGTAGGTTAGATAAATGTCTATCAGGGATGGTCTGGACAGTAATTGGACCTGCCATGAGGGCAGGGGACTGGACTCGATGACCTCTCGAGGTCCCTTCCAGTCCTAGAGTCTATGAATCTATGATAAGACAGCATTTGTTTTATGAGAATTTTGGAATGTTTTAATGAGAGGTTTACAATTTCATTCAGTTTGAAATATCTGTCCTGGTTTCCCTGGCTAATCCCTCCTGCCCCATCACTCTTGTTTCATCCTCAGTCTCTTCTCCATTCTCCTCTTTCATCACCTTCATCTCTGCATTAAAACACACCACAGTCTTCTACATCATCTTAACTAGATTATACTTGCCTCGCATTGCTCTTTCTCCATAGCTTTGTACTCAAATGACATGACTACTCACACTGTATTCATTTTCTCTTCAGTAACTCTCTCCTTAATTCCCTTCAGTCTGGGTTTTCCACTTTCATTCTATTGAAACTGTCATTACCAAGACAGAGACCAGTTCTTGGTCAACTCTCAAAGCATCTTTCTCTGTCTGCCACCTCTAATGTGGTTGATCACTACCTTCTTCTGCAAATTCTTCTCTTTTGTTTTCTATAACTCAGTACTGCCTGGTTTTCTTTCTACTTCAGATTCTTTGGCATTTCCTTTGATGGTTCTTTTTTTGATCATCCCTCCTGCCCTCTGTCAGTGTCCCCTCCTGCTTTCCGGTGTCCACAATGGGTCTCTTTTGCCTTCTCTTCATCTCCCTCTGTCCTTGCTGATAAATCCTATGTCTACCTCTTCTGTCTCTCTGAGATCTCCCCATGATGTCTTGCACCATCTCAAAAGCTGGAATGGGGAATTATAAACTAAATTGATATCAAGGGAAATTTGTCACTGTCACTCAGGAAATTTGTCACTCCACTGGCAGTTTCACCTTACTTTGTTCTCTCTGTGAAATTCTCCTGTTCCTTGTGCAAAGTCTGAGTAGCTCTGCTTTGTGTGGGGACCTGCTGCACAGGGTAGCAACCTATGGATGGGAATAGTGGCCACAGTCCCTCCACTTCTCCGATGTGAAGGCTTAGAGACACTGGATCCATGCCCCATCCACCTCAATGTCCCAATACCTGCATCCTCCTCCTATTTGGAGTCTATCCACATAACATGCAGTGTGATGGAGCCCACTGCATTGTCATCCTGCCTTTATTCCTTGTCTGGAGTACTTGTCAGTGTGAAAGACATTGCGGGAGCCCTTTGCACACAATTGAATTTCACCCAAGTTGCTCAAATCTGGCAATTTCTGTCAGGAAAATATCAAGCACTACCTCAGTTTGGATCACCCATTTCTCTCCTATTTTCTTCAATCAACCACAAAGCCCAGGTAATGTTCCTACTTCTGAACTGAATGAAGCACCAGCAAATTGTCTGAAGCATATGCTCAGAGTAGCAATTTATATAAATAGAAAATGGCTTGAAAGAGCCTCAGAGCACTGTCCCTGGTGCAGATCTGTTTACCTTGACACAGCAGTTTTCTTGCATCCATCTACTTAAAATGAACAGAAAAAATTACCTCCCACTCTCACTTTTGTTTTATTCTCCGCATGTGACCTTGGGTGTGTTTCATTTACGTACCACACAGATATCTCCTGTAGCAACAGCTCCTCTGTAACCTTTATATTAATTGGCATCAATGAATACTCTTCACCATAGATGTATGAGATCTTTTGTCCCTAGATGTCTACTAAACATGTCACCTGAATTATGTACAGTACATCATCATATTTTATGGGACCAATACTGAAGTCCTTCTTCAGCCTTTTTTCTGTATTTTTGCTCAGTCCTTACTCCAAAGAGTTTCTTTTCAAAGCATCAGGCACCAGCCACTGTCAGAAGACAGGATACTGGACTAGATGGACCATCGGTCTGATCCAGGGTGCCCATTTTTATGTTCTGAAGCCAGAGGTGGGCAAACTACGGCCCATGGGCCAGATGTGGCCCATCAGGGCTTTGGAGCTGGCCCATGGGATTAACACCCTTGTGATGCCATGGGCCCCGTGCCACTCCTGGAAGCAGCCGGCACCATGTCTTGGGGGGGTGTGGATCAAAGGGCTCTGCGCGCTGCCCTCGCCTGCAGGCACCACCCCTCACAGCTCCCAGTGGATGGGAACGGGAAACCACAGCCAATGGGAGCTTCGGAAGAAGTACCCACAGGCGAGGGCCCTCTGCCTCCCAATCCCTGGGGCTGCAGGGATGTGCTGCTGGCTGCTTGCAGGAGCAGTGCAGGGCCAGGGCAGGCAGGGAGCCTGCCTTAGATCCGCTGCACACTGCTGCCGCCCCAGAGCTGCTCAAGGTAAGCAGTGCTGGGCTGGAGCCCACACCCTGCACCCCAACCCCCTGCCCTGAGCCCCCTGCTGCACCCTGCACCCCCTGCATCCCAACCCCCTGCATTGAGCCCCCGTTGCACCCCACACCCCCAGCACCCTAACCCCCTGCCCTGAGCCCCCTGTCATCCCCCGCACCTCCCTGCACCCCAAACCCCTGCCGTGAGCCCCCTGCCACACTCCACACCCCGTCCTGCATCCCAACTCCTTGCACCTTCCTACACACCACACCCTCTCCCACACCCTGCATTCTCTACCGCACCACAACCCCCTGCCCCAGCCCTGCTTTCATGGCCCTGCATGCAAATTCCCCACCCAGATGTGGCCGTTGGTCCAAAAAGTTTGCCCACCACATCTTAAGTTCTTTATGCAGTTCACATTTTGAACTTTGGTCTTGATTTTAGATGTGCACACTTTAATATTCCTCTTATTAAATCTGTAGAATATTGTACTCCCCATTGAAGGAACTAATTAAACTACACATGACACACTGCTGGGTGTGTACCATACTGTGTATTGTAAGTGGTCCTCTGAACTACTTAAACCCCACATTCTGAGCTTCAGTGTTGCAGCTGTTGTCCAGGCCCTCGCATTGGACTTCTGGATTTCACTGTGAGAGAAGTCTAGATACCTCAGAGTGGGAAGGCTGGAGCACAAGAAGTCTTCTCTAATGAGTGAAGCAACAGTAATAGGTATAAAACCGAATTTGCCTTTTAGAATTGTATATTGGATTATAATTTTCTTCCCGGCTAAATGGGTAAAATGTGACAAAATACTGTATAAAACTCAACCACTGTATTTTGAACAAATTTTAGGATTTTTATCAATGTTGAGAACTTTTTTGTAGTTAAAATTCAGCAGTAGTCAGCTGAGTGCCCTGAGGCAAGGGTGACGAAGGTGCTGGGGCCGTGGGGAAGTGGCCCTGGGAATCACAGCAGCAGTGAGAGGAGGTAGAGGCACAGCAAGAGGCTTCTATCCATAGACTCCCTGGGCTGGAGTTGTGGGTGGGCTTGGGTCCTCCCCACTCGCCACTGGAAAGTGCCATGATTACTGGACTGAGACACTAACCCCTGGAAGGGGGGAACACAGATGGTGACACAGCTGGAGGGCTGAGTTGCAAAAAGGGTGCGGTGGTTCCTGAGGCTGCAAGAGGGGCTGCAGGCAGATGCAGACAGAGTGACAGCGTGCAAGCTGTGGACAGAGGGCATCAGCCTCGAGCTAATCCCCCTTGTGACCAAGAGGAGGTGCCTATGTGGCAGTGAGTGATGCACCCCGTGACAACCCCCTTCCCTAATATGAAATTCAATTGTACTTTCTCTTTGTAATGAGAGGGCTGTGTCTCCCCTGATTTATTTTCTGACACCTTGCACGGAGTAAAAGTTAGCAAGAGCTTTGAGTTGAAAGAATCCTGGGTAACAGGTGGGACAACCTGCTTCCTTCAGGGCAACGGTCAACAAGTTCTATTAATTTGCCCAGCAGAGGACTCTCTTAATGGGGACCAATATCAAAACTCGAACTGATTGGAATTTTCTTCCATGCAAAATATTTTGTCAAAAAACAAATATTGAAAAATTTCAACCATAAACTGAAAAATGTTTGGTTTGGCAGATTTTGGTTTTCCAATGAAAAATCAAAAATTTTCAAGGTAAGCAGACACTTCCCATACAAAGTTTTTGTTTAATCAAAACTCCAAATTTCAACCAGAAGAACATAAGAATGGCCGCACTGGTCAGACTAATGGGCCATGTAGCCCAGTATCTTCCGACAGTGGCCTGTGCCAGAGGCTTCAGAGAGAATGAACAGAACAGAGCAATTTATCGATTCATCCAATCCCAGCTTCTGCAGTCAAAGGCTTAGGGATACCCAGAATATGTGATTGCTTTCCTGACCATCCTCCATGATGGACTGTGAGCCATTGATGGACCTATCCTCCATGTACATATCTCATTCTTTTTTGAACCTAGTTAAACTTTTGACCTTTACAACAGCCCCTAACAATGACTTCCACAGGTTGACTGTGGAACCATCCCTATTCCAGAGCTCTGCAGTATCCCAGCTCTCCACTAATTAAGGGATAAGTACCCCTGGGCAGTTCCTAAGCCAGAGATATGCTTTATGGAAAGTCCCAGCTATGTGACCAGGTTTAAAATATTCACATTACATAAGAATGTGTAAGAGGAAAATTGTGACACTAATTTCAGTAAAGGAAGGATAAAAATATCAATGGGCTCTTCAAATATGTTCAAACTTTCTCCTAGGGAGACGTTATTTTTTCTTAATAATATCAGAACTTATCATTTGTTTCTGAAACTAAAAGCTCTGCTATCATTTCCAACATTCATAATTAGACATTAATTTCTCCTTAACTGCTTATATTTCAAGTTTCAGCAGTCATCCCATTTTGAGCAACTGCTCTTTTAAATGTCAGCAACAGAAATTTGTGAAGATAAAGTAATAAAGCTTTAAAATACACTTAATCTTATTGATGGGTGTTCTTATAATCAGACAGGGCTTGACTGAACTCCCAAAAAAGTTAATGGAAGATATATATGGCCCAGTCTGAACTGCAGTGGAGTCCACCTTCCAAGCAGTCTTTGTATGCATGGAATGACCTCCTTGAGCCCAGCCCATAAGTCCCTACCACAAGGGTAGGCAACTTAGGGCAAGCGTGCCAAAGGCAGTACGTGAGCTGATTTTCAGCGGCACTCACACTGCCTGGGTCCTGGCCACTGGTCCAGGGTGCTCTGCATTTTAATTTAATTTTAAATGAAGCTTCTTAAACATTTTAAAAACCTTATTTACTTTACATACAACAATAGTTTAGTTATATATCATAGACTTATAGAAAGAGACCTTCTAAAAACGTTAAAATATATTACTGGCACGCGAAACCTTAAATTAAAGTGAATAAATGAAGAGGGTGCAGCACTTCTGAGTGGTTGTCGACTCCTGCCCTACCATCTCCACTTTGTTTTCATCCTCTTGTCTGTCATGCAGTTCTGCTGTGAATCTTGTGACTGTGTTTAAAAATCCCCTTTAATTTTGTTGTTGTTTGTTTCACTTCCCCTAATCTCTGCTTATCTGTCTGTCTTTAGAGCTGCTCGGGGCAGGGACTGTGACTTCTTGAATGTTTGGAAAGCACCTAGCACCTACTGAACACTTCCACATACAAACAATAATATATGGAAGGACTCCATTTGATTTCAGTCAAATGTATTTGGTTCATTGGTACATGTGGTAAAATACACAGCAGTGGTAGCTTTATCAGTTAAGTATATATAGGCAATGTGCACAGGCAATGCGCAAACCCCTTGCACACCCGAAAGCTTTTCAGAGCTGCACTCACTAGGGGCTTGATCCTTTGCATCAGGCCCTTATTCCACAAGGGATTTCCATCCCTCTCCTTAGGTGTAGCATGAGTGAACTAATGAAAGTCAGCAGGTGTGTGGCGAAAATTCAGTGGGTGTCCTCTATAGTGTAGCAGGGTTTTTAAGAGCAATTTTGGATACTTTCATGTACATAGAGAAAACCAAGTTTGCAAAGGGTCTCTCAACTTTATGTGGAATGAATGGGTGGCAGGGGGGAGGAAATGGTCTTTAGAGGCCAAATTCCCAGAGCATACACCTCAAATTCAGTCCAACACAATAAAATCCCTGTTACAGGCTGCACTAGTGGCCCTTTATATCTGCAGCATTGTTTGAGGCAGTTTTCAATCTGCTGAAAGACCAATTCAAAGGGAGGCAGATAGTCTCAGTCCAACCAGCAGAGAGGGAGGTGCAGAATGAAATCAGTAAACTGAGGCAACAGAAGGAGAGAGCTCAGTTTGTTTTTCGAAGATGTTGGATGGGTTTGCTGTCTCACTACTATAAATTAGGAGTAACTGTGCTGAAGTCAGTGGAGTTACATCATGTACCTTTTCTTGCTTTGTTGCATCTCCCCACTCTCTTGAGGTTTGTGTAATACTGCATGTGATATAGCTATTATAAGTGAGATTAATGCATGCAGCAACTTAAAGGCATTTCATAAATTCTAAATGCTAAACACATTGTTATAAGTTCAATACCCATCTTAACCATATTAACACACAGGTGAAACAGACTGTTTTCTAGCAATGAATTTGTTGGTGCTTGACTGAGGCCTAAAGTCCTGGCAAGAGCTGGCACCTGCTCTGCCAGCACCACATCATGATTAAAAGATTAAACATTCTTATAGTAGTGCCTTATGAATAGGATCTCCCTCCTCCTTGTAACAACCTATTACATACTTGAAATCTGTTATCAGGTCACCACTCAGTCTTCTCTTCTCCAGACTAAACCAATTTTTTCAAACTTCCCTTATGGATCATGTTTTCTAGACCTTTAATCATTTTTGTCACTCTTCTCAGGACTTTCTCCAATTTGTCCACATCCTTCCTGAAATGTGGCACAATACTCCAGTTGAGGCCTAATCAGCGTAGAATAGAGCGGAAGAATTACTTCTTGTGTCTTGTTTACAACACTCCTGCTAATACATCCCAGAATGATGTTTGCTTTTTTTGCAACATCATATTTAGCTTGTGGTCTGCTATGACCCCCAGATCCCTTTCCACAGTACTCCTTCCTAGCCAGTCATTTCCCATTTTATATGTGTGCAACTGATTGTTCCTTCCTAAATGGAGTAATTTGCATTTGTTCTTATTGAATTTCATCCTATTTACTTCAGACAGTTTCTCCAGTTTGTCCAGCTCATTTTGAATTTTAATCCTATCCTCCAAAGTCTTGCAGCCCCTCCCAGCTTGGTATTGTCCGCAAACTTTGTAAACTGTATGCCATTATCTAAATCAGTGATGAAGGTATTGAACAGAAACGGACCCAGAACTGATCCCTGCGGGTCCCCACTCATTATGCCCTTCCAACATGACTGTGAACCACTGATAACTACTCCCTGGGAATGGTTTTCCAACCAGTTTTGCACCCACTTTATAGTAGCTCCATCTAGGTTGCGTTTCTCTTATTTATTTATGAGACGGTCATGTGGCACAGTATCGAAAACTTTACTAACGTCAAGATATACCATGTCTACCGCTTCCCCACCATCCACAAGGCTTGTTACCCTGCCAAAGAAAGCTATCAGGTTAATTTGACATGATTAGTTTTTGACAAATCCATGCTGACTGTTACTTACCATCTTACTATCTTCTAGATGTTTGCAAATTGATTGCTTAATTATTTGCTCCATTATCTTTCTGGGTACAAAAGTTAAGCTGACTGGTCTGTAATTCCCTCAGTTGTCCGTATTTCCCTTTTTATAGATTGGCACTATATAGCTATATCTTGGGCCTTTATTTTCTCTCTGCTTGTTTTTTCCTTACAGCTCCCTACTAAATGAAATTAATATATAATATCATACATCAATATCTAGATAAATCTATATCTATTATATATTAATTTAGTTTAATAGGGAACTGTAAGGAAAAACAAGTTGGAAGAAAAAGGCTCAAGATAAGATACAGTTCAGCAAACACTTGAGCAGTGGGTCTCAAACTTGTTACTGGCAACCCCTTTCACACAGCAAGCCTCTGAGTGTGACCCCCCCTAATACATTAAACACACTTTTAAATATATTTAACACCATTATAAATGCTGGAGGCAAGTGGGGTTTGGGTTGGAGGCTGACAGGTCATGACCCCTCATGTAATAACCTCGTGACTCCCTGAGGGGTTCTGACCCCTGATTTGAGAACCTCTGCACTTGAGTGTTGGTAGGGTCAGTGCCAGACCCACTTTGGGCTCAATGGCTTTCTGAGCCTAGAGGACTGGCCTGAAACAGAGGGCCAAAGGCCGTGAGCACAGAAGAACAAAAAGCTGTGGCAGTTTAAAAAAATCTCTCTCCTCAAGAAAGTGGCTAGCTGTTCAGGGGCTGAGACACAGGTGTCTGCTGGGGTGTCTGAAGACGGTAGGCCTGCTAGGCTGCTTCAGGGCATGGTGAGATAAGATGGACGTGTGTAGATTGTTTTAAAATCCTTTTTCTCCAAATGCATTGTTCTTTGTGTTAACATAAACAGTACTTTTGGTTTCAGAAGGCTGTCTGGTCACTAGTCACCACTGGTCGCAGACTCCCAAAGGCGAGAACCCCAGGTCTCCAACTCAGTCAGACCTGCCAGGTGGAGAGCATGGCTGATGCACAGGGTGCTGTAGTCCAGGGCCTGGTCTAAGAGAGTGGTTTTCAAACTTTTTTCTGGGGGACCCAGTTGAAGAAAATTGTTGATGCCCGTGAGCCAACGGAGCTGGGACTGAGAGGTTTGGGGTATGGGAGGGGCTCAGGACTGGGACAGAGGGTTGGGATGTGGGGGTGAGGGCTGTGGGGTGGGGCCAGGAATGAGGGGGCTCTGGGCTGGGGCAGGGGGTTGGGGTGCAGGAGGGGGGCGTGGCTCTAGGCTGAGGGTGCAGGCTCTGGGGTGGGGCCAGGGATGAGGAGTTTGGGGTACAGGAAAGGGTTCCAGGTTTTGGGGAGCTGGGGCAGTGGATTGGGGCATGAGGTTGGAGCATGGACTTACCTCAGGCAGCTCACAGTCAGCGGTGCAGTTGGAGTGTAGAGGCAGGCTTCCCGCCTGTCCTGGCTCCGTGTACTACGCTGCGACCCAGAAGCAGCCAGCAGCAGGTCTGGCTTCTAGGCGGAGGTGCATAAGAGGATCTGCACAACTCTTGTCTGCAGGCACCGCCCCTCACCCCCAGTTTCCATTGTCCAGTTCCCAGCCAATGGGAGTGTGGAGCTGGTGCTTGGGGCAGGGGCAGCATGCAGAGCCCCGTGGCCCCCCTGCCTCAGAGCTGGACCTGCTGCTGGCCGCTTCGAGGGTGCAGTGAGATGTTGGAAAAGATAGGCACTAGCCTGCCTTAACTGGGTAGCACCGCTGACATCTTAGTGGGCGGTGCTGACCAGAGCAAGGTGACCCAGCACCTTACATACCGTGACCCAGTAATGGCTTGCGACCCATGGGTTTGAAAAACACTGGTCTAAGAGTGGGAGACTCATGGAATTCCACCTGAGAGATCAGACTGATCAGGAAGAGGATAACAGTGACAAATCCATTCAAGATCAGGACCCTATTGTGCCAAGCACTGTATAATTGCATTGTATTGGACCAGTGGTTCCCAAACTTTAACAACGTGTGAACCCCTTTCACTAAAATTCAAGTCTCGCGAACCCCTTCCTAAAAATATTTCAAGGGATTTTCTCCTTTACCTGCGTATAAGTTATAAAAGCAGTGATCTCGGAAATATTAAGTTTGTTTTTATGACATGCTTATTACATACTATTTATTAATTATTATTTATCATTACAATATTTTTATTACATTATGAAAATGGCACCACTCTTCCAAGATCTCACTTTTGTAGCTTGTATCACTTTGAATAAGCCTGTTATAAGACAAGGCTCCTATGTTTCATCAAGGACTATCAGATGTGAAACAGCATGAAGGTATTTAAGAAGCCAACTCAAAGAGTTCCTCCTACACAAGCATTCAGGTCTTGAGCAGTCCAGGCAAACAACGCACGTTACAACAAAGCTTAAACTTGTTCTTCATAATAATTTTAAAAACAACACTAGCTGCCTATTTAATTTTAAAAACAGCAAAAAATATCCACCTCCCTTTACATTACTTATAAGGAGTTTTGAAGTTTAGATCTCCTCAGTGTGATAAATATGCTTGCTTTGATCTGCTTAGCTCATGAAAGTCCAGGCACTCCGGGCTGCTGGCCCCATGCTGCCTGGGGTCTGTAGGGCCAGCTCTGTCTGCCATTAGGGAATTTTTCCCTGAGAAACCCCTGTAACATTTCACGAACCCCAGTTTGGGAACCACTGTATTGGACAATTCCTTGAGCTTACAGCAGTAAATAAATATGCAAGAATCATCTCCCTTTTACCGAGAAGGAACTGAGATACAGAGAGATGTGACTTGTCCAAAGTCACAGAGGAAGTCTGTAGCAGATAGTGGGAATTAAACCCACATCTTCTGGATTTCAAATCTCATTTCTTAACCACAAGACCACCCTTCCTCTTTATAGAACAGGAGAAATTCAAACCTCAATGGAGAGTGCTCTTAGACATTATATTCTGAAACACGTATTTGTGAGGTTCAAGGTTCTGATGTCCCTGGCAATAACTGCCTGTGTTAGTAATAGCTGTAGTAAAAGAAGCAATACAGCTTCCTGCTGCCTGTTTACTGGCCCAGGGAGTATTAACAAAGCTCTCAACTGGCACAGCAATAATACAGACCCCAAAACTCAAGGTCTTGGCAGTGAGTGTTTTTTTGAGGTCACCTTTAATAAGCAAACAGCAGTAAAGCAGATAGATGAGCTTACCAAGAGCCCAAACAAGAAATCAAGTTTATTTAGCAGTATCTGCAATGCTAACAAATGCATTTCATCTGCAGCACTCACTGAGTTAGGGAGCCAAAGTAGTTCAGGGTCTTTCTGAAGTGTAATTTCATGTAAGTTGTGTTTCTGCATCATAGGCAATGGCTTTATGGACACTGAGATCATAGTAATGAGCTGTCTACAGATAGATTCTTTCAATTAGACTGTTTCTCCTGGAATAACAACGGCTCTTCTCTCTTGTTATAAGGATTCAGTCTTTGGGATTTTTTCCCCTCCGGTGACAAATGTCAGGTTATTGCAGGAGAGACTGACAGACTCTAACCTTAGCAAAAGCCACAGCATTGTTGCTTTTGTTACATACTTTTTTCCTCCTAATACGGAATTGTATTTTTAAGAAAAGGCAAACAAACGAACACAGGTATTTGCTAAAAGCTCTTTTCCAGAGACATTTCTTTAATGTGGTTTAAATATTCTGACTGGAATGTCTTATTGTAGTGATTTTGTGCTGGTCTGCTTCTGTGCCATTATCAACTACTATAACTTGTCAGAAAAAAATCAGGCTGGCTCAAAATAATAATCCACAAGGTCTCAGGTGGGGAGCAATTATTTTTGTTCTCAAAGCAAACTTTGAAATAAAACCAACTGTTTTATGTTATGAGTACAAACTTTGTAGAAATGTTAGTGATTTAGATGCTTTTGTGTGTTGGTGCATTTTTGTGAATTCTTGTTCTTCTAGTTCCCAGTCTAGTCCTCCTTAATCTCAGATGTCCATGGGGATATAGGACTGGAAGGAGCCTCCTGGGTCATCGGGTCTAGTTCTCTGCTATTGAAGGAACCTCATTGTATTATCCCATTCATGAATTTATCAAGTCCACTTAAAACCAGTTAAGTGTAGTGGGGGGCCAACAACCTGTCAGAAGGCTGTTCCAGAACTCCTCCCCCCATGATGGTTAGTAATACATATACTATATTATCATAAGGGCTCCCTGAGAAAGAGGGACTTCTGTATGAGAGGAAGGATGGTCCAGTAGTTATGGTGCTAGCCTGGAGGACCTGGGTTTGATTCCCTGCTTCTCCAAATGCTTTCTGTGTGACCTTGGGCAAGTCACTGGGTCTGTCTGTGCCTCTGCTCCCCATCTGTAAAATAGGGATAGCAGCACTGTCCTATTTCACCAGGGTGTTGAGAGGATCAATACATTAAAGATTGTGAGGTGCTCAGATACTGGGATGGTCTATATTTAGACTGAACAACCAAAGCACAGTGCAGTGAGTCATGTACCCTGAATTTTGGCTCCCAACCATTAAAAATTGCTTCTGCATTAGTGAGTATATCACTAGTCCTCTGTCAAGAATGCCCCTGTCTCATTCACCATCAGGCCAGGAAGTCTCCTCCAGATATGAGATCTAGATGGTGGCTGGAACCTTTCCAGATGGTGTCCCCATCTCAACCTATGGCAGAAAGCTCATTTACTAAATAATATGAGCTAAAGCAGCACCATACCAGCCTCCCTGCCACAGCAGCCAGCCTGGAGCAACTTAAATCTTCTTTCACAACCTTCCAGCCAGTTGGTGTGCATTCTATGAGGCTGTCTTACACATTGCCTCTGAATTTAGCTCTGTGCCAGATCCAGAGCCCTTTGAAATCCATGGAAAGGCTTCCATGGGCTTTGGAGCAGACCCCATGTGTGGTGAAAACAACTGCTCTGGTTTTTGGCTCTTTGAGTATGTGTACACTGCAGTGTAAGCCTAGGATTAGTAGAACTCACGTTAGCAGACTCTGGGTTTGTTAACCTAGGGCTTGAGAGTCTACTTTCATTGGTAACCCAGGCTAGGAACTGTTGAACCTGGGTCCCAACTAGGGTGACCAGACGTCCCAATAAAATTGGGACTGTCCCAATATTTAGTTGTTTGTCCTACGTCCCAACTGATGTACGGTCTGGATGCCATTTGTCCTGATATTTTGGCTCAGGGCTGGAGGAGTACACTGGTGAGCTCTCACCTGGGGTCCCAGCAGTGCTTATTTGGGGTGGCTCCCAGGAAATGACAGGCACAGGGGTAGCCGGGGTTGTGTGTGTCTCTGTGTGCTGCACTTACCACAAGCGCTGGCTCCATCATGGCCAATAGGAGCTGCGGACGTGGACAGGGCGCAGACCCCCACCCTCCACCCCCACCTGTCCCTGATCCTGGGGTGCTGTGTGTTACTCATGCCCCCAAGTAAATCCCGCCCCCACAGCTTCCAGCCAATGGCAGCTGGAGCCAGTGCTTGTGGCAGGCACAGCATGTGGAGTGAAGACCCCACTGGCCACTGCTGACCTTAGGAGCCAGAGGAATCTGCCATGGGCTTCCCAGTGGGTGGGAACCATCTCTCAGGTAAGTGGCGGGGCTGCAGCTATGTGCTTATGGTGGGGGCCGGGGCCATGTGCCTCCAACCCTTGGCTTGCAGCAGGGCTGGAGCAGGGGCCATGAGCCCCTAACCCACAGTGGGGCTGCATCTGGAGCCAGGGCCCTGTGTTGCTGACTTGCAGAGGGGCTATGTCTGGAGCTGGGGCCCTGCACCCCCAACCAATGGCAGGGCTGTGCCTGGAGCCGGGGCCCTGTGCCCCCGACCAGTGAAGGGGCTGTGCCTGGAGCCGGGGCCCTGCGCCCTCAATAGGGTTGCGGCGGGGGACAGAGCCCTGCACCCCCAACCTGTGGCTTTCTCAGGGCTTTGTATCCCCCTTCCCCCATGGCTCCAGTGGGCTGAGCCTGTGGCTGCCCCTCATGTGTCCTGATATTTTGTTCTTGTCATCTGGTCACCCTAGTCCCAACCTAGGGCTCCAGCATTTAAACTGCATTATGTGGGCCTGAGTCCAATCATCCATATCCCAGACTTCCTAGTGCCTTCCCAAAATGTGGCCACTCTAGTTTTTTGTTCACGGTGCAGTGTGGGAAAATTTGACTATCCAGAGGACAAAGAAAAGTTGACCCCATGGTATTGTGGGATACTTTCAGAAGATTCTCAGAGCACAAGTCCACCGGGGCTGTGTCCACACTACAAAGTAATAGGGCTTGAACCCTGGGTCCTGGCTTGACTCAGGCTCAGACCTTCCATCCCCATGGGGTTCTGGGACCCTGGGTCTGAGCCCTGGATTAGTTCAATTTGTACATAGTTCAAAGGGGGGGTAAGGCTTGACCCTGAGTTTCAACCCTGGCCTTACTTGTATCATAGATATACAAAACATGCCACAAGGGTACGTTGGTGTGGCATAACCGGTAGCTGGGGGGTGGGGTGGGGCTGATGACAGCCATTGGTGTTAGAAACCAAGGAAAGTAATTAGTCTAGGACTTGCTGCTGTTTCTATTTTTAAATCCTAGAACTGTCATTGTTACGCTGGGTAAAGTAGTTGGGAGAAATATCATTGCGGCTCAGTAGTTTGGATGCATCTGCTCAGATGTGCAAATTACAAGGAAAAAAGCTACTTGAATGGATGAGATTAGAGATGAATTCATTAATGTTAGAAGTTTTTTTAAACCAGAAGAACCATATGTATGATGATGAGTATAGTACGGTATTAACTGTAACTAATTAGGCCTAAAGCCACACGCTGCACGAGGATAAAACAAAATATTGAATAACTGCTCATTTATTCAGCACTGTCCATCCTGTGTGCTGAATGAGGCAGGGGTCCTGTGGAAAATAGTATGTGATCATGTAATTAAAGACTGTATTATAAGGCTAAAAGCAGCCAAGTTAAGCTTGCACAGGCAACCTTAATTCTTATAGATATAATTGGGGTTTCCCAAAAAAATAAGGGGAGAACAAAACCCCCCAAAGACGACAAAAAGAACAGAAAAGTGAAGAGAGAGAAAAGAAGCGGGGGAGGGTGGCAAAAGGAGAGTGATATCTCAGGTACCATTGCTAAGACTTAATCAAAGATTTCTAAAAAGTCAGTCCAAATCTGTTCAAATTTGTCTGAAGTCCCGCTTCTGTAAAACATTACTCGCTTTTCGGCTGCCAGGTCAGCCACATTGCTGTGCCAGGCTTGCATCCTGGAAAGCAGTCTGCTCTTCCATCTGCAGTATGAGTCGTTTGGCTACAAGCACTGCTGTAGAGAACCAAGCTTTCCATGAGGCAGAGAGTATCCAAGCTGATGGGATACATTCCAAATCACAGTTCTGGGAAGTAATTTTTAAGAGGTATCCATTATCATATTAACCCTCCCACTTGCTTCTACTCAACCACCTGCAGTTTGAGATGGAGCAATGGCATGTCCAGGGATTCTCAGCTTTCAGCCTCTTACACGGCAATTTTTTTCTTAGTTTTTCTTTCCTTTTGTTGTTTAGTTATTTTATTCTTTAGTTTCAGTTGTGTTTGGAAGGGGTGTTACCCCTCCCCCATAGAACCCCTATTTTGGGTGCATTACCACTCTGCGTTATGCTGAAGACCCCAGGATTTAAGCCCTGCCAGACCTGCTACAGGTCTTTTCCCTGTAGTGACAGGCATTAGACCTGCCTTCACTGCCTCAGAGACACCCACATCTTGTCTAACTGTAAGATGAGTACAGGGTTTAAAGGCAGGTCTCAGAAAGACACAGGCTAGACTGAAGCGCCTTCTAATGGAGTGTTCATTAGCCGCAGTGGTGTCTGCTTCCCTCTCTCCCCCTGTACATTGGCCTCAACATCCCAGGCTGCCCCCATGGCAGCAGCACCTTTGGAGGCTAGGACTTCTAAAAAGAAGAAGCCTCTTTCTCCTTTTGGAGAGCCTAAGAAGAGAGGGTGGTCACCCCATGAATCCCGATTTAAGGAGACCTCATGTCCAACAAGGGGAACATATGATGCTCCATCTGTGCATGGTACTGAGCCAGCACTACTGCACAAGAAGCAGCATGTAGACAAGTCTTATAGCTGACAGCACAGGGAGGAGGCTGCCTTGGCACCATCTGACACTTCCAGGCACCAAGAGATGCACAGATCTCCTTTGCAAGCCCCCGGTACCATCATCTCCCATTCACCAGGGCTTTGAGGTTAGAGAAGTTCTACAAGCCTCACTGGTTCCACATTCAATATTTTGGTACTGCCAAGCCTCAGTCCTGAATCAGTCTTCTGGATACCATAGCCCTCCAGATTTCTTTTCCTGGAGGACTTCTTTATACTGGAGATACCAGAGCCTTGCCTTCAACTGCCTTCTATGAGGGCCTATTCCCTAAATGGATTGAGCCCCATTCGGACCTCCAGTCTTCAGTATCAGCACCTTTCTCTGAAGTTTCCCCTCTTCTGCCCAGGGGAAGGTGATTCTTCAGAATGAGGTCTTTGTACAGGGCTATTTTTTAGCACCTCACCACCACACTCCACTGAGCCAGTACTCTGAATAAGCTCTTTCAGACCCCACCATCTACAATTACAATCTATCACTATCCTTGGGGACCCTTTCCCTACCACCCCCTCAGTGGGCTTACTGGAATCCCTATGTCACCTCTGTGAACAATTTTATTGGGTTCCATGCAGAAATAGACCCCAATACCTGACAGTACTGCGTCATTCACAAGCACCAACTGACTAACCATTGGTACCCCAGGACTGTCATCTGGTACCAGACGATCTCCCTCTGGTACTTTATGCTTCCTCACCACTGGAAGACACCCAGGAGCAGTAGGACCCACAGATAAGGGAAACTTCCACTCATCAGCTAAGTCCTTCTTCCCTGATACGGTAGTAATGCCTCCACCATCTTCTTACTCTGACAACTATCAGCCTTTCTAAATCTCTTGAAATGCCTGGTGGAATCCCTCCAGATCCCACTATAGCAGGTCCTGGAGTCCTTGATGATCATTTTGAATATTAGCCCTCAGGGAAAGATTGTCCTCTCAATAAATGGGGCTCTGTTATCGCCTGCTCGCACTGTCTGGTAAACACTTGCCATTATCCAGCCCACTTGTAAGTGGGCAGATAAAAAAAACTATTTTCTGGCCAAGGAATGGAACATTTCCTTTCCCACCTCCCTCTCAATTCCTTGGTGGTGGATGCAGCTAATGAAAGGAATAGGCAGGCTCATTCCAGATCCTTTCCTTATGACAAGGAGTCTGTTTAGACATCCTGGGTAGGAAATTCTACTCCTTGATTGTTCTCCAATTTCGTGTGACAAACTAATAAGCCCTGTTGGTGAAATATGACTGTAACACACATGCCAAGTTCACTCATTTTATTGAACATCTGTCACAGGACCAGAGGGAGCAATTCCTGGCCCTCATTTTGGAGGATCAATTGATAGCCAAAACCTCCTTCTACACTGCCCTCGATGCCACAGACATGGCTTCTAGATCCCTAGACGTGGCCTTAATTATGCGGAGAGCATCCGGCTCCAGTCTTCCAGCCTCCCAAGAGAGGTACAGAGTACAGCTGAAGACTTTCCCTTTGAAGGACCCAAGCTCCTTAGCACTGACATGAACTCTTCCCGCCATGTTCTGGAGGACTTGAGAAGTACCTTACAGTTGTTGCAAATATACATTTCTGCAAAAGGGAGACAGTTTAGTAGGTCTCAAGTCACAGTGGTCTAATTTGTTCCAAGAGTTTCCTAGACTTTCTGAGATGATCTCAGAAAAGGGGGCCTCTTCCTTCTACAGCAACACCACCTGCATCTCCCTCTAAGAAACTGTTTGACATCTTGGTTGAGGACCTTGAGCAACCTACTTTCCTAGATCCTGTGCTAAATGATTCCATCCAATTCCCCTTTGGAGACGGTCTATCCCATTTTCTCCCTGCCTGGGAACAGAATACCACAGAGAGATGGATTTTGGAGGTGATCGCTGTGGGATACTCCTTCCCTTCCACACTATTCCCACTGCCCGCTCTCTTTCCCCATCCCTCTTCAGGAACTCATCTCTCAAAGATCTCTTGAAACATGAGGTACAAGATCACCTACTCTTGGGGACAGTCAAGGCAGTTCCCCCAGAATCCTCCATAGGAGAGTCCTATTTCAACTATTTTCTAGTTCCCAAGAGCGTTGGAGGATGGAAACCAGTTCTCAACCTAAGAAACCTGAACACCTACATCTTTTCCTAGCACTATAATCCAATCCCTAGAGACTGGTTTTTTGCTCTCAACCTTCAGGATGCCTACTTTCATGTAGTTATTCACCCACCCTGTAAATGGTTCTTACACAACTAGGCACTGAACACTACCAGTCCTTCCCTTCGGGCTCTCCAGATCCTCGAAGGTCTTCACAAAGCTTCTCTCAGCAGTGGCATCCCATTTATGTCAAAGAGGAATAGTATTACCTGCTCTGGATGATTGACTCCTCAGGGTTGCTCAGCTCTGGAGATTCAGTCAGCAGTTTCTAGGGCTCTCGTCCTATTTCAGTCTCTGGATCTATGCACCAACCAAATCTACATTGTCTCCATTCCAAAGATAGTCTTCATCAGAGCCATTCTACATTCCCTAATCACCAGACCCCTTCTCCCCAAGGAGAGATTCTCCACTCTGTCCAATCTAATCATGACAATACCACACTGCCTGCAAACAGCTGCAGGGACCTGCCTATAGCTCATGGGCCATGTATTGGCCTCCTAATTGTCACTCTTCACATGGGACTGCATCTCAGGTGTCTACAGACATGGCTAAGGTCTGCGTACACCCCAAACAGACATAGTCACAGTACCTCAGAAGGTTCTGGACTCTCTGACGTGGTGAAAGGACTTCCTGAAGGTCTTTGTGGGAACCCTGTTCTCACATACCTCATCCTCTCAGGTCCTCACAACAGATGCTTCTTTTCTGGGATGTGAGGCGGCTCACCTCCAAGGGGCAAACAGCCCAAGGCAAGTGGTCTGTACAAAGATCATGCTCCACATCAGTATTCTAGATCTGAGAGCAGTTTGTTATGCTTGCCAACAGTTCCATCACACCATACAGAGCCACTCCATCAGGGTGAGGCAGGACAGTAAGGCTGAAATGTATTTCATCAACTGATAGGATGGAGCAAGATCCCAGTCCTTATGAGCAGAGTGGCTAAAGCTGTGGAACTGGTGCATTTCCCATCAGATGGACATCTCAGCTGTGTATCTTCTAGGCCTCCAGAATACAATTGCAGATTCCTTGAGCAGACAGTTCCTTCAGGACCATGAAAGGGAGCTCAGTTATTCTGTCTTCCAAAGCATCTGTTTGACCTGAGGTTTCCCAGGAACAGACCTCTTTGCCATCCTAAACAATGTGAAATGCCGTCCTTTGTGCTCCAAGGGAGGACATGACCATAACTCATTGGGAGATGCCCTGATAATGCTGTGGTGCCATACCCTGCTGTATGTTTACCCACCTCTACATCTGATCCTCAAGATCTTACTCAAACTACATCAGGAAAGAGCAAGGGTTATCCTCATAGTGCTGCCCAGACAAGTGTGGTACTTGAACATTCTGCACCTCTCCAACTTCCTCTTAAGAGGCATCTCCTATCACATATATTGGGGACTTTGATCCATCCCAACCTCTTCTCCTTGAACCTCAGAGCATAGTTCCTAGATTGTTCTTAAGCATGGAGCTAGCCTGTTTGGATGGGGTCCAATCAGTTCTCCTATCTAGCAAGAAACGTAGCACTTGCAAAACTTACCTTCAGAAGTGGAAATGCTTCCACTCCTGGTTTTCTCTTCACTCTTCCCACGCCTTGGAGGTTTATCTTTCAAAACTATTGTACTACCTGTTGGATTTAAAAAAGCAAGGTCTGTCTATAAGCTCAAGCAGAGTACATTTGGCCACTTTTGCAGTGTTCCACTCGCCTACTGAAAGCTTCTCCGTCTTTGCCCTCTCTACTACAGCTAGATTCCTCAAGAGTGTACATAGTTATTTTCCAACTGTACAGAACCCGGCCCTGCAGTGGGACCTCAGTTTGATTCTCGATTCCCTGAGGAACTGATGGCTACCTGCTCTCTCCTGCACTTCTCCGTCAGGACTTAATTCCTTGTAGCCATCACTTCAGTTAGATGAATGGGAGAGTTCGGTGCTATTATGGCTGACCTGCCGTATACCATCTTTTGTAAAGACAAGGTTACTTTGCATCCCCGTCCTTGCTTCCTCCCGTAGGTCTCTTTGGAATATCACATTAATCAAATGATTCACCTGCCCATGTTCTACCCAAAACCTCCAGAGAGGAAACCAGTCTCTATACGTTAGTTGTCAGAAAGGGCCTCACCTTCCACCTTGAGAGGACTAAATCTTGCAGGCCTCTCCTAGGCTATTTTTGTGATTTGCAGAGAGAACAAAGGGTCAGCCTATTTCCACTCAGACTGTCAAAGTGGGTTCCAGGTTGCATCGTAGCCAGCTATGCATCCACTGGGATGCAGCCCCCTCACAGATTTACACAACATTCCCCTAGAGCTCAGTCCACACCCGTGGCTCTACTGAAGGACAGTCCCATAACAGAAATTTGTAGGACTGAACTTGGTCTTCCATGTGTACCTTTGCCAAGCATTACACCATCTTACCTGCTTGCAGAGATCATTCTACTTTTGGTGACACAGTCCTCCGAACTTCCTTGGTCTTGCCTCCTCAGCACCCACCTCCTCATGGAGTTACTGCTAGGGAGTCTCTTACATTGGAGCACCCATAGGGCCATATACTTGAGAAGGAGAAGTTATTTACTTACAGTAACTTGTATTCTTCAAGCTATTTTGTCCCTCTTTGGGTGCTTCACTTTTCACCCTCCTTCCTCATGGCTGTGGTGGCTCTGTTTTGTGACTGAGAAGAAACGACGTGGCAGCGGGTATGGGCTTCCCTATAGGCCCTTGATTGGAGGCATGTGCAGGCCCAGGCCCATGGACACTGCTTTGCATGCTGTGGTTGAGAGCGCACACACATGCTCACATCCTACCGTGCAGCACCCACAGGGACAAAACGTCTTGAAGTCAAGTTATTGTCAGGTATGTAATGTCTCCGCAAGCAGATGACAGAAAGAAAGACAACAGTAAAAGATCCCTTTGAAGAAATTGGAAAATGGTCTCTGTCTAATGCCTTTGTTATCAAGAATTTAAAACTCTTCTAGCATGTTCTTTGTAACCAGTGTCAGAGGCAAGAAGGCACCCCCAGTTCTGTACTGATGCTTACATTTTTAATATTGTCTTCATTTTGTGGAGAGGAACAGTTTTTTTTTGTCAATCAGTGTTGCTAGCAAATCTGAAGCTGTTATCTGCTGAAATGCATTTCAAGTAATAGATAAAAGGAAACAGAAGAACCCTAAAGGCATTCTAAACCAAATGAGGGGGCAAGCTGAAATGGAAGAGCTGTAATGCTCAGCTTTCACCCCAGGTCCCTTAGGATAGTGAAATGCAAGTGGAAATCATTAGAAGACAGCCTTTTATTAAACCTCTTTGGACGCAGTTTATCTGCTGCAGCTTAAAAATAATGCAACTTCCACTGTTCCAGTCAGTGGTAAAGATAACTTTGCAATCTAGGTGTTGAGGCTGAAGCTAAGTAATTTAATCACCTGATTCTGCCTGGAATAGAGTTTACTGAAAATGCCGTACTCGGATTATTCACTCATATTAACAGCTAGCATCAGAAGTAACAACGCTCTACTACACAAGTTGGAGCATTGACTCCCAGTGGGCCTGATTTTCTTCTCCACCCTGGACCCACTATACCACATAGAGACCAAGAGAGAGAGTGGATCTTGTCTCAGGAAAATACTCTTCTGTGTAAGGTAGTTCTCCAGCCACAATAAAGCTACCAGAATGGCTCTACACTGGCTGCATGCCAGATCCAGCATAAGTGGCAGTGACATGATGAGAGAAGGGGTGAGTCTTTGCAATGATCCTCAGGAGACGGACCGGATAAGTAAATAAGTGACAATTTGAGACCCTGCTGGGAAACTATTAGAGCTTGGTGGGAAATGATTTTCTCATCCCGTATAAATGTTTATGACATCAAATAACACACAGCAGTCTCAGATATATGCCCCAGCATATATACTTACAGAGGGTGAAACAGGAATTTAGCCTCTTGGGGCCTGATCCAAAGCCCAATGAAATCAATATGAATCTTTTCATTGACTTCAGTGGGCTTTGGGATTGGGCCTTTGGAAGCTACTGCAGAGGACTTGAATGGCCTGAAGCAATGGAACTGGATAAGAAGGCTCACAACCAGACTAGTTGTGCCCTACTGGCTGAATGACAACAGGACTAGTGTGTCTCAGTACCTGAGGCACTCCAACAATGGGTTCGATTATTAGTTTGCAATTTAGCCCATAGTAAGGGGTGGTGCATTGTTACACTGCCCTGGGAACAGCCTGGGAGGAAGACTGTCACTTGGGGAATCACAGGCCCCCTTCTGGTCTTCCTGCTGCTCCAGGAAGGGAGTCAACTGTGATGGGTCTATTGTAGTATATGCCACCTGATGCCTTGGTGTAACAATGCTGCTGGGTGCAATACGGATGGTGGAGTCAAGGCTCCATCCACTCCTTGCCTCTTTTCCCTTCCCACCAACTCTGCAGAACATGCTTCCTCTGTGCATGGGAAGAGGTGGTGTGGTGCACTGGTGCAAGACAGTAAGGAGGCACTTTTCACCTTTTCTGCTTCCTTTTGCCAGTGGGCAGGATGGACCACTATTCAACCCAATGATAGCTGTAAAAATATATTAAAAAAGAGGAAGACCTCTCTGCAACTATATTGATGGAAGATTTTCAGGATTCACATTTTTTAAGTCATTAAAATACAAGATGCAGTAGTTGCCATTAAAAAGTCAACATTTCCCAAGAGTGAGTTACCACACAATGTAATCTGAAATTATCACAGTTTCCTTCTAAATTTAGAACAGGTGATATCTCAATAAGGTTTGTATATGGTAAGGATTGGCATGATGGTCTACTCACATCCTGCTCCTCCCAGCCACTCATTAATTTTAACAGGTGAATTGGTGAGCTAGGCAGCATAGTACTGTGTCTGAATTTCCAACTACCATACGTTAGTTAACTGAAATCTTCTTACTATCATTTGACACATTTAACATACTGTGCTTAAATCCTTTAACAGCATTTATTCTTTTTGACAATCTCATTTAGCTGCATGGATTTTTATTTTCCCTATAATTCATTTGACATCTATGCCTTCATATTTGTAGCTAACCTTTTGGATGCCAGTATAAATCTATTTATCTTACTGGAGTGTTTCTTATTTTTCAGGTGGATTTCTGTTTTCTTAACTACTTTGAGCACATGCTTTCTTGTAACTCACTTTTGGTTCATTCCAGTCCTGTTTGTGTCTTGTACTTATTAGTGTCCTGCCCCATTAACTTCTCTGGCTTCAACTTCCATTTGCGATGATGGCTTTCTGCATGTCCTGCTCCCCTAAACTGTTGAGAATGCTTCAATTTGTCTTTGTTTCTCCACCAGTATTGCTTGTGGTGATCTGAAAGAATTAATCAAAGTGAAAAGCCTGATCTATGTACATAAAAGTCTTTCATGCAAGCTTGAATTCCCTGAACCTTTACCATAAAGAAGTCTGTGCTGTTTGATGGCTTCCCATATTAGCAGTTCTATTTCCCGTGGAAGAAAATTAGGTTCACTGCTAGCTTGGAAGGATCCTCTTTGGAGCAAATCCTCTGCTATTGGACTTCAACAGAGCTATAATAACGTACACCAGCTGAGGAGCTTCCCCTTTGTGTCTCTGGATTCACATGATCTTGCAGATGTAGCAGCAATACCATGTTCAACAAAAATACCCGTCAGAATCAGATTTGCAATAATAAAATGATGAAAATAAGATGCTCCAGGAGTTATTCTTTTTTTTAGAGACCATCCTGACTTGTAAGTGTCCTTGAGAAAGCACTGCATGTATTGTGGACCATGTTTATAGCCAACTAGTTGACTACCCATTTAAGTTCAATATGAGGAGATGCACCATCACGTAACAAAGTGCTAAGCATGTACCTCTCATAGCCTACTCTATTTTAGCTAGTGTTAAAAATACTCAGTCTTCTAAACCCTTAGCAGCTCTTAGGTCTATACTTAAGTCATGTTCTGTGTGATGATGAAGCACAGCATTGCTAATATCAGTGCATCTGATGAACTGAGTAATTAATCAGTAGCAAAACCTAAGAAGTGAGAGTTTTGAAAACAGCATAAAGAAAGTTGTTCAGTTACCTTTAGTGACCTGTAACTGCATACACCAAGGATATGTTCAGTGATAAGGGGTTCTCGGGAGATTTGATTCCAAGCTAAAATAAATAAGAAGTGAAAATATGCAAAAAACAAACCTAACAAATGAACATAAAGAAAAACCACCACGTACTGACATCCCAACCTTCTTACATCTTAGACCTCTCATGCTAGAGAAGGAAACCTCTTAGTCAAAACTAGAGTTGGTAGAAAAATGAAAAAATAGTTTCATGAAAAAAAAATACAATTTTTGACAAGTTTGAAATGGACCCATTTTATATTACAAATTACTGAATTTTTATTTTTGTTCTAAATTGTTTATTTAAGATGTGATCAAAATGGTTATCAACATTTTCTATTTACTAAAAATCTGTTTGTCAAGAAATGAAAAATGGCAGGAAACTTTTTGGCAACATTTTTAATAATAAAATTCAACTGAATTCAACTAAAATTCAACTAAATTCAACTGAAAATACCAGAATTTTATTTTTGCAAAAATAAAACAAATGTTGATAGTATTGACACTTTTGCATGAAAACATTTGTTTTAAGAAAAAAGGTTATTTTCACAATGAAAAAATATTTTGTTCAAAAAATGTTGCCCAAATCTAGTCTACAGTCTTGCATACTAGCATGTATAAACTGTGACCAAATATGCTGGATGCTCCTATAACACATTTGAATGAGGTATGCAAGCAAGTATTGACACTACGTTAGAGTGAAAGAATAGTAAAATCTTTTAAACAAGCAGGCACACAAAAGCTTCCATAGTATAAACCTAATTGTCCATGAATTGCTAAGGGTAGTAGTTACACAAGTATCAAATGATGAATGATATTAATGAGGAATTAATAAACTGGCTCCTGGCTTCTGATTCAGTGAATATGAAGATTTAGTGCAAGAGGTAAAAATTGACCTCTACATTGTGTTAGTCAATATTTAATTGTCAGGCCAATAAATCTTCATATTCACTGAACCAAGAAATCAATATATGTCTCATTCAAATATGTTATGATCATTTTAAAAGACTGGCTGCAACCCTATATCCCTGAATGAGCTCGTAGTAAGAATTATTTTTCAGTTTCCATTTGCCTTTTAAGGTTAGAGGGTTAGAAAAGCTATTATTCACCTTGGGCCTGAGTCTGTCACACTTCTTCATACTGGTCATAGGGTACGTTATGCCATGAGCAATTTGATGGACTTCAATGGACTTCCGTTCTCAGAATAAGGTGCTACTCAATATGAGTAAAGGTGGCAAGATGTGACAGCCCCCCACAACATTATAGACCTTCAAAGAACAAAGGGAACTTAGTGCCAGGTTGTCTAAAGAGCTCAGCAAATACTTAGGCACATAAATAAGCGCCAGTTTTAAAGAGCTGATAACACAGAGAACAATGGGGGCTGTTGCTGCTGCATGCTTGAAAACCTGGCTTTGTGTGACTCATCAGACTCATCCGTTTTCAGCCAGATGAGACGATATTTTCTTCTAGTATGTAATATGAATTACATGGTCAGTTAAGTTATCTGAGAAGTAGTTTAACTTTCCACTCTGAGCTCATTGGGTGTTGGGTCTATATCGCACTAAGTAAGTGGCCTCTATTCAGTGGCATCATAAACGTGCGCAGGGTTATAAACCATATGAGATGAAGTCCGTGGATATGACTGGGTGATTTAAGAACTTAGAGCCGCATTCTACCACCTTTACTATAGCATCGAGTAATATCTTATTCCACGAGTACTCCCATTAAAGACCAAGGTGAAGTCCATGGGACTCACTTTCATGTATCCTTTTCCTCTTCTTGCTTCTTCTATCTGCCTTCTGAGACCCTATGAACAGTACACTGTTAAGTGGAGGGATTGCAACAAAGAAAATTCTTAGGGGCAAATGCAAAAATTATGAGTGAAATCCGGGCTCCACTGAAGTCAATGGCAAAACTCCCATTAAGTTCAATGAGCCAGGATTTTATTGTATAGCTTTAAATGTTTCTCTCTCTGAAAAATACTGAACCACACAAGAAAAAAAATATTACCCTCGGGTTGCGTCCAGTCATGGAACATGCCATGCCCAAAGGAATTGGTTTAAGAAAGTCGTAAGTGACTGAAGTAGGTGTTTGAAGAGGGCGTTGTTCTTCACCATTAATTACAGTGCTCATTACCAGTGCACACTACACTGTCCATCAAATCCTATTTGTACAATTCAATTGGATATTAAGGACCAAATTCTTCTCCTCAGCGCGTACATTCCTCTCCCACTGAAGCCAACTGAGGGCGACACAAGTGTATATTTGAACAAGATTAAATTACAAGTCTGAAATCCCCAGGTTAAACTTCCTCTTCCAAATTGTATTTGGGCGTGGTCAGTTTGGAAGAACTCTGTGTAACTGGTTGTATCTTAATCATGAAATTGTATTTTGCCAGTTTAAGACCTATCTTTTAATGCTGTTTTGGTCTCTCTGAATTATTTCACCATTGGCCCTCGCTAGCATCTTAGTGAGCTTAGCAGCCTGCAGTGATGGTGAACTAACTGTTTTTGGGAACATATGTCACTGGGTTTCAGATAATACAGCTGTTTTGTCTTGTCCTCTTTCAGGCCATTTTCCGCTGCTCATAATGAAATCACCCTTGCTACAGTCATCCCTATTTTGTGGAATAACTCATCTGTGCCTGAGATTTTCAGTCTGATAATTAAAAAAGGCAAACACAAAGAAAGCACCACAAAAGCAATTGGTGAGCCATACATTTATTGGACTCTATATTATCTGGAGATTTTCCTTCATGAGGGTTAAATAGGGCCTGATTCTCTGATAGTGGAAGGTGTTGAGTAAACCCCGCAGGGTGCTGTGTGCCTTTAACTCCCACTCAATTTAATAGGAACCCCTTTCAGGATTGATCCCACAGAGAACAATTGTGAATAATTGCATCCCCCAGGATATACCATATTTTAAAGAGGACAAAATCAAAATATTTCCACTGGTGTCTTTTATTAAGTAATGCAAAATACAGTACTAATTATGACAATTCATGCATTTTAGACAATATAAATGCAAGCCTACAGAAAATATGTGACCAAGAAACCCTCAATTACTTTGAGGTAGTATACAAGGGAAAGTAGGAAAGAAGAAACACAATGGAATAAAAGAACAAAATATTTGTATTACTTTGTGTGTACATTTTTCACTCAAATACATTTGTATGAAAGAACTTTTAGGGTTCATTTCTGTTCTCATTTAAAAATATACTTCTTTAAATTCACCATTCTCATACATTTCAGCTTCACATAATACAGAGTTGATGGTATCTTATTGAATTGATTTGATTTTTGTCATCACAATGATTTTACCCTCTTCCTCCAAGAGTACAGGCACTGATGGCCTCATGCACAAAAATAAATAAGAAACCTACTTGAAGGAAAAAGGTTGCTGCTCAAATAGCTTAGATTAAGGATAATCTAATAAATACCATTTGTTTATAAAAATATTTCAGGTTTATAAAAGGGGAGAAAGGGTGGTCTTCCAGATGGAAAGGATGTTGTGTGAAAAGTGCTGTGTAATGTTTTTGTACAGATTGTTGTTTTAAACATAAAGTACCATTATGAATATATAATTTATAATAATCCTGTTTCTTAGAACCCTGTCGTTCAAAAGAAATATCAAATGTTGTTTGTTTTTTCTTATTGCAGTTTTGGAAGCTATTTAATTTAGAAGGGTTCCATATAATTGTGCTTTTGTAAGACTGTCCTTCCGACTCAAACCAGTGCTCCCAGTCCGTTGAAACTGCTGTGGTTTGCTGTGAAGGCTTGAATGGCTTCCTTGCTCCATGGAAGACTGATGGATCTCTGAAGCCTCCATTGAATTCTGATTGAGGGATTCTGCTGAGCTGTTTGGGCTTACATCAACATATTCTCTTTTCAACGCTGGGCTACTCTCAATATTTTTGCTACTGCACAACTGCATTGTGATCCTGTCATTTTTTTGGTCTCTTGGTTCTTTTGTTTTGTAAGAGGGCAACTTATCCTGTTTACAACTAGTGCTGATGTCAATGTTTAGGCCACTGTCTGTTCTGAGGAAGCAAGAATCCACAAGTCTATTTTGACAGATATCTTCTCCTTCTGAGAAGCTATCTCCTTTGTAACCAGCATAGATGGGGCTTGTTCGGCTTTCTGCTTTTTTTATAGGGCTGCTATAGTACTGCTCCGAAAAGCTACAGGGTGACAGTCTGCCAGCGTTCCTGTAAGAATATGCACCAATGTCCTCTACACTCAGCTGCCTCCACCTCCCGGGTAAGTCTTCTTCTGAAAGATGGGTGCTCATGCAGTCGTTACGCATTTTCTGAGTTGCCAATGCCTGCTGTGTTGTTATGGCTGAGAAATGAAAAGGCTCATTAGCATAAGGTGGCAGAGTCCTAGTAAAAGTGGGAGAGTTCTCACTGTTATCAGCAAGTTCCATTTGCTGTACGGACTTTGACTTGCCAAACCTAGGACTTCCCTGATGTTCATAACTAGAACATGACTTTCTTTCAAATATTTCATCTCTGCTGCCCAGGTAGATTGCTTGCTGGGAGGCTGTCAGAGTGCTGGCCTGGGCATTCTCTTTTTCCTCAGAGGTAACGCTGAAACTGGAGTAGGAGCTCGAGGTTGGTAAAGAGGTAACATATTCTGGGAAGGCTTCATGAGAGAAGCTAGAATGGAAGCCATCTTCTTCTACAGTGCTGTCAGTAGAGTTCTGGGACCTCAAAAACCCCACATCTTTCACTTGCATATCAACACTTTGTCTCCTCTCCCTCCTCCTCTCCTCAGGGCAATAAAGGGCAGTGTCACTGCAGTAGATGTCAGACTTGTATTGGGGCCTTTGGCCAAGTTTGCCACCAGAGTCTTGAAAAGAGTGATCCCTTGCAGATGTACTTGACAAATGTGAAGACAAGCTGTTTGGGTCTGGTTTCTCCAGTACCTTAGCGATGACGCACGTTGGTATGTTATCAGCAAATGATGCGTGACACAAGGGTACAGAAAGGCTGCATCCATGCTTTTCCAGATGGAGGCTGACTCTCTCCTGGAAGTCAGATGGCAGCTGTAACATAGAGAAGTGATAGGGGAAAGGAAAATAGGAAGAAAGTCATTAATGGTGTCTAGCTACACTTATGGAACACAGATGAATGAGTGAACCAGACAGTATTATTTATTTCAGCGTGTTCAAGGTGTAAACCATTCCAGCTCCATTGAGGTCCATGAGCTGTGCCAATTTATACCAACTGAGAATCTAGCCCTTGGATTCTTACATGACCCCCAAACACTGAACCTTTTGAGATTCACCCATCACTATTACTATGCTTTTTTACAACCATGACTAAATACCAGAAATCAAATTATTCTGCTCCTTTATATCAGTTATACAGTGGTCACTCTTAAAAGCTTACCAGTTGCATTATATCACTAAATAAGGTTGCTAATAAATAAATAGCTGTATTTCCTACAGTAGCATAAGGGGTACTGCAAATATTGAAGTAAGTATCCCTATTATTCTATGGCAAAAGTTTTTAAGGGTGAGCACTGTGGATTCCACATTGTATAACATACGGTTCCTCATTTTCCAGCTTCACTTGTGAGCTTTTATACTTGGTTTAACCCAGAGACCTTAAGGCATTCAAAATATGACGTGATGTGAAATGGCAAGCCTGTTAGTTTGGTGTAAGAGGACAGTCCTTTTTAATCTATACACCTTCCATGTTAAGTTACTTCATATGTTGTTAATTTAATCCATGTGTCCTCCATTTGAAATAAGGTATGTAATATTGCTGATACTCTGGCAGATAGAAATATTAGTAATAGTAACTACAGATGCAACAAAGATTGAAAGAACAAGTTGGAAAATAAGATCATGTAAATCATCATAAAGATGTGGTTACTATTGCAAAAGAAACAGATTATTTAGAGTGAAACGACTATCCTGGATAGGTACCATTTTTGTGAGAACATACTGCAATAATTACACTACTGTTTGATCTGTTTTATGCATTATATATATATATATATATATATATATATATATATATATATATATATATATATATATATATATATATATATATATATATATTTATATCCTGAAGTATTTTAAGGAAAAGAACTATCGACCCCTTTTTGGCTATCACTCACTGGGGCTGGAATTACTAAAATAGTATTGATCTCATGTTAGCGATATGCCATACCAGAGCTCTCATTCTTGTGTCATCTAAAATGGCTTGTTCATGGATTTGTCAAGATATTCAATGTTTTGCAATGCATCCACATATTTAATCTTTTTAAAGAAATAATTGTTCCTCACAATATACTGAGTTGCTGAGTAATAAATGCTTGCAGTGATAAATGGTATATTTGCCTCTTCAGCTGAACAGATGACAGAGCTTTTGGAAATTAGGGGGGAAAACCAAACAAAAATCCAACTAACCAACCAACAAAGCCTCCACCACAACACATCACCCTGGATACTTTTCAGTCAGTGTTGAGTCTACCTAGGGCCCAATCCTGGAAATGCTTGGGATCGTGTACAGTGCTTACCACATTGCTCTCAGCTACAATCATTTGCAGGATCAGGACATTTGGAAGCTCTGCCTCTGTTCCAGTAAATCATCGTCCTTATTGACCAGACAGCCTCAGTTACCAGATGTATTTAGTATCTCTCAGCATTATACTGATATTGAAATAGTTAATACATGTAATATTTAGTTTTGCACTAGTCTATCAAAAAACTGCAAAAAATGAGGCAATTTGAGAGCCCTGTGCTAATGAAACTGCTGGAAGAAATTGGTGTGTTAGTAACAATAACCTCTGCCATATAAACATACATCTTGGAGATGCTGCCCAGTGTAAGACAGTTCCAAAAGTTGGTTTAGGAAAAGACCAATCTCCTGCATTGAGATTCCCATCCATAAGAATGAAGAATAGACAGGTAAGGGCCTGACCCAGCTCCTGTTAAATCCCATTGATCTCAGTGAGAGTAGGATCAGGCCGAAAGTGTCTCAGAGGTCATGAGATGATTTAGAAACCCGGAGCGAAATCCTGTCGCCATTGAAGCCAATGACAGTGTCATTGACTTTAGTGAGTGGGGCCAGGACTTCACCTTAGGTTGTGGACATGTGGCTAAATGTTCATGGTTTTTTCCTTATGTTTTGCTATGATTTGTACCATGCCATGACACAAATACAGCCCTAATTATGATTTTTTTAAACCATTTGCCTCAACTTGAAAGGGTCAGCTTCTCAAACTTCTGCTCCTTGGAAGATTTAGGGATAAGTCTAATTTAACCAAAGTTTGCACTCTGGAAATCAAAGAGGGTTTTCTGGTTGCCTTAGAAAAAGATGTCCTTTCCCATTAGCTTGTTTTAAAATTGATTTTTGGAATGTACTTGTATGTGCTGGGAAATAGCTTGATGGGGAAAATTGATCCTGAAAAGACACCTTGATGCCTGCAGGATCCCATTTTTTCTTTATCATTTTACTGGCCTGAACATTCTTAGTGCTTTGATTATGCTAAAATTTTTCCTTTTGCACAAGATCGATACAGGCCCATTCCAAACTATACCAGGGCTTTCGAAAAAGAAAATATCAAGTTTCATCTTAAGCTTGAATTTTGTTAACAATTCCCTCAGCTGCCGTGGTGTTGGAACAAGTTGTATAGTGGGGGTGCTGAGAGCCATTGAACAAAATTAAACCCTGGATATAATGGAAACCACTTCAAGCCAGTGGGTGCTGCTGTGCCTCCAGCACGCCTAGTTCCAGCACCCATGCTCAGCTGTATAGAAAACCAACAGATATATACACCCCTTTCTGTTTCTTAAAGGAGAAAAAAATCAGAGCTTTAAAGGCAAACAGGTTTTCGGATTGATCACACATGAATATTCTGTTTTCCAAGAAACATTATTTCTTTGTATATTCATTGAGTTTGATCACATTACCTCAGAAAGCTTATGTGCCCTGTCGTAATTCTTGCTGCACTGGAGCAGCTGAGCAGCTAAATTGCAGTCCTTTCTATAGAGCTCCTAAAAAACAAAAAAAGCCTGATTTTTATGGCTTGCAACTAACCTAAGGCTTTGATTCTTCCTCCCATTTCTGGGCAAACTTTCTATGTTTTACACTGGGAAAATGCAGAGCACATTTGATTTTTCTAATTCATTAGGTTTCTATTTTTCGTACATGCTCCTGAAATGTTGCTCTACTGGTTATCGAAGGAAGGGAGGAGGGGGAGGGGGATGGAAGAAGGAACCAGAAAGAGAAGTTTTAAACAGTATTACTTAAAAAACATCAGTCTCCAACTTAGAGTATTGGGTGAATACTTACCATGGGGAATGCAGCATTACATAGTAAGCATGCCTGAGAAACTGAATACTATAATAAAGGTGAACTCCATAATAAAAAGGAAATTTGACGTAAGCATAAATATTCTGTACTGAATATTCCCCAAATCACTTAGATCCCATTTTAGAGATACCTGAAATAGTCTCATCAGGTTGGGGGGGGGGGAATTCATCATAGAAATTGTTTTAACATTATTTTTAAAATTTTTTTTGTCTCTTTCTTCCCTGTGTGAATTCCCCTGGGTACTTCTTGGTTCACTAAAGATATCCCAAAATGCCTCATTTGGCAACATCAAATATGACTTGCAATGAGACTTAAGATATTTGCAATATAGTTGCATTCTGCACTACATTTAATGAACCAGGAAGTAGCAAGAGGATTTCACACTGAGGAAAGATAAATCAATGGGTTAGTTACGTTCTTTCTGTGCTGATTGGCTCCTGCAGCCTGTTTAGTGGGGGAATCCAGAACAGAAATCTGTGCTTAACTCCATATTCAGTCTTGCTTTGTACTATTTTAGCACACATGACTATTCTCTGATGCAGCATCTATAGGGCCACTGATATACAGCTTACACAATGTTCCACTGTTAAGGTGCCATTACTGATGAAGCTTATTTTCAGAAGTAAGCCCTATAGTTGTGCATAGATGTGTCACAGAATGGTGTTACAGAGACCAGGCCATGCAAAACTTGTAAACATTTTATAATGTTTATAGAGAAAATGTGTTTGTGATTAAAAAAGCTTCATTTTTTTCCCTGGGTGCTAATTCTGTAATTTCATTGCACGTCGACTTCTCCATTCTATTTATTCTCTTAAAAAACAACATGTCAATTTTCTATAAAAGAACCAGGGGGAAAAGTCTCTTTTCTGAATACCACTTTTGAGAAAATATAGCTAATATGCAGAATCAGTCCCACAAGAATCTCCTGGGATCACCTTGCTATGAATGTGGGAAAGACAGAAGTAGATTTTCTCTGGTCTGGTTGGATCTACATCTGCTGATTCCAATGCCCTTAAACAATGTTTCCAAACTATGATGCTTTATTTTATTTTATTTTATTAGGCTTTCTATATACCTCTCACTCTCTGCCTCAAATACAAAGACTATATATATATATAAAGTAAACAACGGTTACCAGGTAATTCTGTTTTTAATTTGATGTTAGTGACTCAGACCCTGACTCTGGAAAACAGATGCAAACAGTAGGAATCTAAACATTTAATTTAAAAACAAAATCTCTGTTGCATGTGCATGTGGTTCTGGCATATTTTTCATACATATCGTATGTCCAGCACATTACTGCACAATATAAAACCAAAGACAGCTACTTTAGATTCCTAATGGCACAATTTGGCACTCAAGAATGAAATCGTTCCTATGTCTCATCCCTCATTTCAAGACTGGCTGCTCCACTGTCTGTGAAGACATGGCCACGGAAAGTGTAGAACAAATTTTTGAGCCTTTTTTTTTAATATTAAACATCTTTAAAAAATGTATGTAGAAAATCACATTAGTTGAATGTAGTGGATGTACCTTATCCCCAACTTGACGGGATACACTACCTGACTGGGATCAATCATCTCTTTGAATACAATATAATTCTGGATGGAAACCAGCCAAGAGTGTAGCAGGTAGAGCAATAATCAGTAAGTGGCATCATAGGGCGTCTCATATTCCATCCCATATTTTCTGAATTTAAGATACTGTGATCCCCCATAGTGTGGGGGGAAAATACCATCCATTTAAGAAATATCAGCAGGACAAGGATATGCTCTTTGTCTCATAAGGGTCTGTTGCTCAACAGCTTCTCTAGTTAACATTATGTATAATATGGAAGATTTATGTGGTAGTTCTTGAGCAAAGTACATTGGACCAAATTCACCCCTCAGGTTCGCCAATGCAGCTCCATTACCAGAGGGCAGGATTTTGCCCAACATGACTCACTCTGGGGTATGAGGAGATGAATATAGACCTCGGGCTTGCCTGGGGCCTCTAGGCTCTGATGCAATACAAATACTGAATAAGAATAGTGATAACAACAACAACAGCTTCTTGGAGGATGCTCCATATTCTAGTTCAATCCAATTTACTATTTGAAACCACCACAATTGAAAACTGTGATTGGTTCACATGTGGGATCAAATCCTGCTCTCATGCAATCCCATGGATGTCAGTGGAGTTGCAGGGGTATAACTGTGGGCAGATGTTTACCCAATTTAATTTATACTAGTGTAAATCTGGAAAAATTCCATTGACTTCAGTGGAATTACACCATAGTTACATCATCAGTATACTTGTAACCCGAATTAAGCCTATTGTACTTATAGGGTCCTCTTAATTACAGGTATTAGAATAGTGGGAATAACAAATGTATTCCATTTTTCTGACACCCTTATTGTGGTACAAATTAAGGACCAGATTTTGAACTCCTTGCTCCCATTAGTAAGATGTTACTTGTATGAGTGGTCCTATTAAACTCAGTGGGGCTATTTGTGGAATAAGATACTCTCAAATATGATTAAGGGTTTATAAATATACATATGGGACCATGCAAGAATGTCCTAACAAGACTATAATGTCTTCTCTAGCATAAGTATTTTTCTTAATATCTCCATCTGGAGAGTGGGATTATAATGAACTAAACACATACAATCTGTCCCTCTCTGCCACATCCTTTGAAGTTTGTACAGGAGAACGATTTCATGAGCTTTTTTGCCAGTTTCAAAATGCATAATTTTCAGCAATATTTAATGAGATGCATAACAGCTGCAAAGGATATTCCATGTTTCATTTCATACAGAGATAGATACAACACCACACCATGAGCTAGCAGGGGAAAATCTAAATTCTGGGGCGAAGGTGGGTCAGTCCTGCAACCATTCCTCATGCAAATAGTGCTTACTAATGCTAGGAGTGCCATTCCAATGAGTAAGGATTGGCTGATCTGATCCTCTTTGTGAGATGAAAAGATCAAATGAAAGGTAGTAACATTTTAGGGGCATATATTGGAACCGTAATCATCTGTAGAATTCTCTTTGACACTTATGTGCAATGCAGGACGTTCACCACACAGTACCTAGGGACATATGCTTCCATCAGTCTGCTCAGTGACCGCCACAGAATCTTACATATAACCCAATAGCAGAATAACACCTTTTAAAAGTATTTAGAAAACTGCATTATAGCTATGTTTAAATCTAGTGTCCCTAAATCCTTACAATTTTTTCAATAGAGGAAAAACCCTAAGGAACAGTCACAGCAACACAGTAATTGAAGTATAAGAAAAGCTAAAATTATTCAGTGAAAGAAATTCTAAACAGTAACATTTCTGATCCTAGGACTGACAAGTCAAATTTACTGTAAATAATAGGTAAAGATTCTATAATTACATATAAAATGTTTCGCATAATTCACTTTCACACACAATCTTAAGAAGTATCCATAATTAAATACTTACATTATCTTCTGATAACTTATCTATTGTCACCTTGGCTTCTATTAAATGATTATTGAGTGCTATTATTTCGTGGCTTAAAGCCCTTTTTTCCTCTTCGTAATGTTGACCCTGTGTATAAAAAATTGATTGGTCAGTATTTTTTTCCATTATGATATAATTCCTGAAAAATACTCATAGCATGATGCCATTTTCAAAGCCAGAGGGATGCACAACCTAAATCAAGTATGTTCCCTATCCGCTTCCAGATAAGCTGCTACTTTCACTCAGCGCACTAGGTGATCTGCTGTGTAAATATGAAGGCCAAATGTATTCAGAAAAACAAATAGACAATGGAATGAAATGGCAAATGAAAGACTATCTGGACTGATCATCCTCTAGTATCCATAGGTTGCACTGTGGTTTCCAACCTGGAGAGGTGGATTAACCCTGGCTTTCACTCTAAAAAATTCTCCAAAAAAATGTTCCAATCACATCCTTTGCTTCCATTGTCACCAAGCAGGAGAAGCAAATAGTCACAGAAAATAGCAGGACCATTTACTTTTCTAGGAAGTCCCAGAGAGAGACAGATCAGGTTCTTTGTTTCTAAAGTTCATTTGCCTGATGAGCGGAGAATGGATCACAATGAAAGAGCTAACTTACTGTGATTGGGATAAGAGTAAGAGGAAAAAAATTTGAAATGATTTGAACTTTTTCCTCCCCACTTTCTTTTCTGCCCACTGGTCTGATTACATTGCAAGGATACCCATGTTTATAGCAACATTTTATGCTGAAAACAAATCAGCACACAAGATAAGGTGTAACTGGCCTGTAACCTATTGTGTCACCTGCGGGAGGTCCACTGAAGCCGCGGGACCAGCGGACCCTCCGCAGGCAAGCCGTCGAAGGCAGCCTGCTTGCCACCCTCACGGCAACCAGCAGAGTGTCCCCACTGGCTTGCCGCCCGAAGCACGAGCTTGGCGTGCTGGTGCCTGGAGCTGCCCTTGGGGCTCTGAAGCCCATCATCCCACCTCCAGACTTCAGATTCCAAACTCCAGCCCAAGCCACATCATCTACACAGCTATTTCTAGCTCATTAAAGTGAGCCTTGTTAGCACAAGTCTGTGGAGCTGGGCGGGGAGGCTTTCCATTGACTTCAATAGACTATGAATCAGGCTTTGAAATTGACTTCAAAGTGAGCTTTGCCTGTGTAAGGACTGCTGGGTTAGGCTCTCAAAGCGCTGGGGTGAGAGATCCCAATCACAGTAAGTTAGCTCTTTCATTGTGATCCCTTCAGCATAGCTGTCTGAGAGAAACATGCAAGACAAACCTGAGATGTTGGGTTGGGGACACTACTCCTTCACCAAAATGCTGCTCACAGCAATTATCAAATCAGAATACTGGGCAAGATAACCACTGGCCTACTTCTTTTAAAAACTTGTGAAGGATCTTCTCCAACAAGCAAACTGTATTAGATAGTTAAATTTCCCAAGTGCCATGTGTATCAGTGTGACAGAGTCAAGGAAAAGTCTTCCATCACTACAGGCTCAGCTTTGTCTGATAATTGACAGCAGTGGGAGTTAGGTGTCCTGAGGGCACCGAACAAATATCAAGGTTAATTATCTGGTAGTGGAGCAGGCGGCTACAATAAAAAGAGATTATGAAAGCAGAAAGTGGCGAACTTCACATACTAAGCAGCTCTTCAAAGAAAAGCACATTCTAAAATCATTGAAGGGAACTTGGTGCTTGTTTTAAAAAGTGTCAGGCTGACTGAAGCTCCCTTCTTATCGACAAAACGGGACAGGACAGGCAACGAGAGTCCAAGATTCTCCAGACTGTCTGCTTTTTCAGACTGTCCCATCACCCTAACCTGGAATGACCATTTATGGGTAAAAGGGTAGTTCAGTCTCCATGACCATTCTGGCCTTGGCCTCGCCGAGCAGATAGCCAGTCAGATTGGCAACTAGTGCCAGTGCTGGTGATGGCTTGTACATCGTGCAGTGGAAAAGCCAAAGGCTAAAAAGCTCCTTATTTTTCAAAAGAGACTAAGGCATGTGGAAGCCTGAGCCCCACTGCCTTTCTGTTAGACGCAGGCTCCTAAGGGATATATTTTTAAAGATATTTAGGTGCCTAGCTCAATGGAAGCTTGGTGCCTAGGTGCTTTTGTGAATCCCACCAGGTACCTTTACAGATCTGGCCCTTAGTCACTTTAGGGCTAGATTTTCAAAGGCATTTAGGTATCTAAAGATGCATTAGGCATCTGGTGGAATTTGCAAATCTGACCAGAAAATCAATGGGAGTAAAGTGCCTAACCTGCTTTGGCATTTTTGAAAATCATAATAGGTGCCGATCTGCATTTTTAGGCATTTAATAATACCTTTGAAAATCTGGCCTTAGGCTTCTAAGTCACTTAGGTGCTTTTGAAAATTTTACCCAAGGTCTATTGTATGCAGATTTCATTTTTAAGATATTCCAGTATACGACAGACACAGTGCACTAAATATCGCTTGCAGCTGATGAATTCTCAACCAGTTGAGTTTCCATTTGCTCTCAGTCTCTCTTAATTCAGTAGTTGTTACTTCTGTGCAATAGAACTGAATTGGGCCCCATTCTATTTTCCAATGTTGGAAGGTTTTGGACAAACTAGAATTTATATCCTATATCGATGGCTGCATATGAAAAGGACTGGCAGATTAAAGTGGTCCGGCAGCAATACCTTCCACTACATTGAATAATACTGAATAAGGTTGAATAATGTTTCCATTTTAATTTAGTTACTGATAGCTTGTCACTTTGACATTTTTCAGCCTTGGTGCCTCCCCAAATGTGACTGATTTATTAAAAAAGTTGCATAGATTTCTCATAATTAGAAATGACATTATTAATGTCAGCAGTTCTGAGGCAGAGAGATAGAGACAAATTCTCTGCTGATGTCAATTGGCACAGCTCTGTTGAAGTCGATGGTGCTTACACTAAAAGAGAATTTGGTCCAAAATATCAACACAACACAGTATCAGGGTTAGCAAAGAGGTGTGGGGTGCTGTGTTTGCGTATGCAGATGACACCAAATCCTGACTTGGACAATGCAGTTCAGTGCCTCAGCCAGCATCCAGCTGTGCTTGGGGCATGAATAAAAACAAGCTGGTTGAAGCTCAGTCCTAACAAGACAGAAGTGATGCCACTGGAAGATACGGCAGAGATATTATCAATCCCTGAGGGAGTATGTCCACTATCTGTTATGGCAGGTTGCAACTCAGTGGTGATTTCAGACCCCCAGCTGCTGTTCGATGATCATAGTGCAGCAGTAACGCAATCAGCTTTTTACCACTGAATCTAGTTAAGAGACTCTGACTTTTCCTTTCAGATGTGGACCTTGCCACTGGTATCCAGGCCCTTCATTGAATCACAGAGGATTAGGGTTGGAAGAGACCTCAAGACGTCATCTAATCCAACCCCCTGCTCAAAGAAGGACCCACCCCAACTAACTCATCCCAGTCAGGGTGTTATCAAGCCGGTGTTAAAAATCTCTAAGGATTCCACTACCTCTCTAGGTACATCATTCCAGTGCTACACCACCTTCCTAGTGAAATAGTTTTTCCTAATATCCAACCTAGATCTCCCCCACTGCAACTTGAGATCATTGCTCCTTGTTCTGTCATCTGCCACCACTGAGAACAGCCTAGCTCCATCCTATTTGGAATCCCCCTTCAGGTATTTGCTGCTATCAAATCCCCCCTCACTCTTCTCTTCTGCAGACTAAATAAATCCAGTTCCCTCAGCCTCTCCTCATAAATCATGTGCCCCAGATCGCTAATTATTTTCTTTGCCCTCTGCCGGACTCTCCAATTTGTCCACATCCTTTCTGTAGTGGGAGCCCAAAACTGGATGCAATACTCCTGATGTGACCTCACCAGCGCTGAATAGAGGGGAATAATAACTTCCCTCGATCTGCTGGCAATGCTCCTACTAATGCAGCCCAATAAGCAGCTAGCATTCTTGGCAACAAGGGCACACTGTCGACTCATATCCAGCTTCTCGTTCACTGTAATCCCCAGGTCCTTTTCTGCAGAACTGATGCTTAGCCAGTTGATCCCCAGCCTATAGCAGTGCATGCGATTGTTCCATCCTAAGTGCAGGAGTCTGCACTTGTCCTTGTTGAACCTCATCAGATTTCTTTTGGCCCAATCCTCCACTTTGTCTAGGTCACTCTGGACCTTATTCCTACCCTCCAGCATTGGAGTAGACAACCTATGACACGCGTGCTGAAGGCGGCACGCAAGCTGATTTTCAGTGGCACTCACACTGCCTGGGTTCTGGCCACCAGTCCAGGGGGTACTGCATTTTAATTTAATTTTAAATGAAGCTTCTTAAACATTTTAAAAACCTTATTTACTTTACATACAACAATAGTTTAGTTATTATATATTATAGACTTATAGAAAGAGACCTTCTAAAAACATTAAAATGTATTACTGGCATGCGAAACCGTAAATTAGAGTGAATAAATGAAGACTCGGCACAGCACTTCTGAAAGGTTGCCGACCCCTGCTCCAGCATATCTACCTCTTCCCCCAGCTTAGTATCGTCTGCCAACTTGCTGAGGGTGCAATCCATCCCATCATCCAGATCATTAATGAAGATGTTGATCAAAACTAGGACTGACCCTTGGGGCACTCCGGTTGATACCAGCTGCCAACTCGACATTGAGCCATTGATCACTACCCATTCAGCCCGACGATCTAGTCAGCTTTCTATTCATCTTATAGTGATGCTTTCAACTCTAAACTTGGGGAAAGCGACTCTAAACTTTGGGTTATTTACTCTAGCCCAAAGACTCTCAGCAGGCTTTTCTCCAGTTTCATATTGGAGCTCTGAGCAATCATACTGCTCTCTTACATACAGTGCAACTCCTCCACCTTTTCTCCCCCACTTCTCCTTCCTGAAAATGCCATGACAGTGCTCCAGTCATGTGAGTTACTCCATCAAGTCTCTGTTTTTCCAATCACATCATAGTTATATCAAGCATATCCCATTGAACTGCACTCTCATGGGTCTATTCCTTGAAACCATTTGGAGGCTCAAGCTGATGCAGAACTCAGTGGGTTGTTTATTGAGCAAGACACTTCACTGAGAACATGACACCAGTGCTCTGGGACCTGCACTGGCTGCCTATTGGTGTCTGGGTAGAAGTTATAATGTTGGTTATGACCTATAAAGTCCTAAAATGGCTTAGGGATGGCCTTCCTGTGCCATAAGGCCACTGCTACAGTCTGCAGTGGTGTTCAAGTTGCATACCTTTTATTATAAAAGGGAATGGGTAGCTGGCAGGCCATTCCTGGTGAGGATGCAGAGACTCTGAAGCTTGCTTCTTCTTGGTCCGAAACAGACAGAATTTGGTACCCCTGTTGGCGTGCTGCAAAATACACCTGTTCCATAGGGTTTTTGAGAGGGCTTTCCATAACAATAAAGGGGTGGAAATGAGTTTCTGTAGATTTCTGACTGGCTGAGTTCGTCACATTGTATAATTAGCTAAGGTGCTAAAGTGCCTAGAGTCGTGCATAGGCATTTTTTTTAAAATAAAAATAGTTTAAAATCCAAATAAATAAAAATCATTCATCAAAGTATGGAACTGGTCAATCTCCTGTCATGGCCTGGAGGTTCCCATTCTCAGCTCTTAATTCCTTTGCTCCTGACCAGGAGCATCAATCTCCTGATTCGGAGATACCCTAGGTAAGGGCTGTTCTAGGCAGGATTTCTATGGTTGCTGCCTGAGATCCCAACTAGGAGGGTTCTAACTGATAGTCTTCTAAACCACCCATGGCCATAGACTCAGAACTATGCCTGGAGCAGCATAGGACAGGGTTCTGGCCATGGCAACCTATGACCAGTAATGATGAGTCAGCAGCCAGAGGCTCACCCCAGCCAAGGGATAGCAAGCAGGGGAACCAGAGCCCTCACCACCGGAAATCAAGGGGCAAGAAGGTGCCAGAATTTGAGCCTCTTAGAAGCTGGCAGCCCAGCCAGAGCATCCCCAGCAGATGACAAGATGCAGCCAGATCCCCTTTCCAATCCAGAGCAAGCAGCAGGCAGTACAAGGGCTAGCAATCTTACCACAGTCCTCCACCCAGTGCAGGACAAGGAACAATCAGGGGCAAAGCCTCAAAGAGCAGCCTGAGTTATCAGGGCACCAATCCAAAGGGATTGCAGAGTCAGCCAGGAACATCACATTTCCTGTGTCTCTCAAGCTTATTTCATGGTGCAGCCATGTCAGACTTAAATTCTGGTATCTAGGACATTTGCTGTCACGTACATAAATGAGGCAGTACATAATAATTAAACATGCAAATTTGCAAATGAAGGCATTGAGTCATTTGCATATAATCTCCAGATTTCTGGACCTTGAGTCTTAATAGGTATGAAAATATATTTTGTGAGGCAGAAGTACAACATACCACATCCTTGTTATAGTTTGATAGATTGTTACAATATGTGGTGGGAATTTCAAAAGCACTCACCATTAGCCTAATTATGCAGTGCGAGCAGAGAGAGATCAGTTCTGAGGGTTTTTGAAAATCCCATCCATATTATTCTTGGATATGAAGTGGCCAGTTCATTATGTAAATGGAAAGCAAACCTTAACAGACAAAGAACTATCAATCATTGTACAGCAGAGACCTTAGAATACAAAGGAACTGGAAACCACTTCAGGTTATAAATAAGCAGGACCCTTCAGGTCAAAGCTCAGCTCACAGTATGTGCAAGGCAACCTCATAACTAACATTGAGCACTAAATCTGGCTTCTAGTGTCACTATGCAGTGCATAAATGATTGTGGCAAACAAAAAACACCAAAATAGCGTTTGGGTTTGTCTTCAGATTAATGAACCATTTATATTTGGTGGATTAGAATAAGGACCACCATATTTAGACTATCTGCTTCTGTTTTTTTTTATGTGTATAACTGAGTGGGCATAAAGAACGTAATGGATTAAGAATATAAATGAGTATCAAGATGAACAAAATGACCTACTTAATACTCTAATTGTTTGTCAGTGGATCTGCGAAGGTTCACACTATTGTCCTTCAAAGTAAGTGAAGTCAGCCAAAAGGTTGTCTCTTTGATACTAACTTTTAGACCCACTTCAGTGCTTTGAAGGACAACAATTTCAGCAGTTGGAGGAATTTCTCCAATAAAGTTCTGTCATCCTCAGAGTCAAGATCACTTGCTGACTTCCCTGCCATCCATGGAGAGCTCTGAGGTGTGCACAGACCCTTTGAAATCAGTCTCATTGATGCAAATGAAAGGGCTGGCCTGTGGAAATGTCACATTCAGTTTGGCAGGTATGAAAATCCTGTTCTTGATGTTCCCGTAAGGGGATCATGTTGCAAACCTCATATGTGCTGGCATTTTATCATCTCTCAAACCTGAGCAGTGATTGAACCTGTCCAAAGCTTGCTAAAACTTTAACTGCATAAAATGAGATGAAGAAAGGCAGCTGGTCAACAGCCTGCTCTTTAGCCTAGTGCTTAGCTAATCTGGGTCAATCATTGTGGATTTCTTTGAAGCATTTGTAAATTTTTTTAAAAACAGCTTGCGGTCTGGGCGGTAAGACATTAGAATGAGCTGGCCACCACTACATTACAATCTATGATTGGCTTTTCCAGAGACTGACAGGTTGAACCCTGATAAATCTTGTTGCGTGTTATTAATATTCAATTACTTTTATATTGCACATAGAGACGGTATTGGGTGACCACTGATTTACTTACACAGAATGAGTCTTTGTAGGAGGAAATTTGCAGAGGCACAGATGACAGATAAGCATCTCAGCTTTAATTGACTTTCAAGGGGAATTAAGCACCTAACTGCCTTTTGTCTTGAAAGTCTCCAGCATAATTATTAATAGGGGTAAAACACTCTGTTCATGCAAATAATTTGTAGTAATGTTTAGAAAGTGAAAACAGTCTCTCGCAAGTAAGTACCAATCAGTTTGCTTAGGGCCAGTTTCTAATACATTTACTTATACTTTGAAGTTAATGGGTCTTTCACTTTTAAGACACTTAGGCACTTTTGAAAATCCCACACTTTGGTGCCTCCACATGGACTTCAGAGTCTAACTACAAGACCTCTATTTTGAAAAATTTGGCTGATGAATACATGGAATAAGTTTGTGGCTGAACATGGGTGAGAGTCTAAGTTGTGATGATGTCTAGCAGGTTGCCTGTGTTAGATCAGCTCAAAGGGAATGTTAATGGCATTGCCTTCACTGATCTATAAACCTGTTGACTGCTATCACATTATATTATGTATGCCCCTGTAATTAAATAATCCTAGATCAAAGTGTGCGCATATTCAGGTGTTAGAACTTCATGAATACTAATGAATGATACTTGTATTGCTTCACTTATCTATCCCTCTTATAATGTATTGGCAGGCAATTGCATTATGTATATCACTGTAAATAAATTACTTGTGAATGCCAGGAAATAGAAGCTAACTTCAAAGCAAAGGTCATTGTGTTCAATAATGGAAATTCACAGACTCAATCTGCAATTGCTATTTATCAAAACCCATGTGGGTAAAGACACTGTTCAGATTGTCTTCTGTGAGCAGGATCTATAAATACTGGTTTAAGGGAATTATCCTGCATCTCTGGACTGATGGATTCTGACAGGGTGGAATACGGAGCAAGTGGACAGATTCCCAAGGTTATTTTGGGTAGCCCTGAGAGACTTACAAAAAACTAGCAAATCACTACATCTCTGCTATCATATTGGATTTATAAACTTTGACTCACCTGTTAATGTATTTTATCTGCGTTAGCCTCTCAGTAACTTTAATTTCTTTTTCTTAGTTAATAAACCTTTAGTTAGTTTACTAGAGAAATTGGCTGTCAGCGTTGTCTTTGGTGTCAGATCCAGAGTATCTATTGACCTGGGGCAATTGACGGACCCTTTGGGGTTGGAAGTAACCTAATGTGAGGTGATTTTTGGTTTTAATAACCTTTCATCACAAAGCCCAGTTCGTCTAGGTAGTAAAGAGGGGCTGGATAGCTTCTGAGGATTGTCTGTGTCTCCATGGTAATACAGTAATCCAGGAGCATACATTTGTTACTGGCTTGGTGAAATCTAATTATAGAATATACCAGCAGTTTGGAGTGTCTGCCCTGTTTTCTGACATTCTGACCTGAGATTGGCACTCTCGGGTAAGCCATACCAGATAGCGTGACATTATTGGGCCCTTTCTATTTACTGCATGATATTTAGATGCACTCACTTACAAATGGCAGCATTACTTTCATTAAATAATTAAAACAGATTAATAAATTTCCAGTCATGTTTTTTAATGTTATGTCATTTTTAGGTAGCACAGTTAAACAACAATAGAATTGTTTTACTTTGCCTCCGTGGCTATGAATCACTAATACTTTTAGTGTAGTTGTATGTTTGTAGGCGATAACTGAATGCCACATTCCCACCCTCCACTTCTAAATATTTTCAAACTTCGGCAGTGACTCCCTAGTTTCAGATGTTAAATAGTCCACAGAAGGATATGAAGTGCATTCAATTAACCTACTGTTCTTTCACCTCTACAGACCTGGATTTGACCTCAAAGTCCCAATCTTGAATATATTTACCACCAGTCAATGGGGCTATTTATAGTAATAAGGACTATGCCTGGTGGCAAATGTTTGTAGAATCAAGCAGTTGGTTAACAAAGGGAAATGCTTTGCCAGCTGGCATTAATAACCTCTCCCTTTTATGTGCTCTATGGATCTGGCCCTGCTCTCATTGAAGTTGTTTGCAAAACTCTTATGGACTTCATGGAAGTAGGATTAAGCCATAAATACAACAATGTTACTTAGAACTTAGTACTTTCATCCTAGGACCTCAGACAAAAGTGAGGAAGTCCCATTATCCCCATTTTACTGAAGCAGAAACGCATGCAGAGCGATTCAGTGAATTCTCTCAGACCACACAGAGAGTTGGTGCAGAACTGGGATACTTGCCTCCCATTCCCTTGCTCTTCCCAGGGGACCATTCAACAGCAACAACAAAATGTCCATATTTTTGTGGAAATCATGATCAATTTTTCAAGGAGTCCTAATCTGGTATCATCTGATCCAGCCATTCACTGAGGATTGGATTGCACAGGGTCACCCATAGCTAGTCACCACCTGGGGCATTCATACTTTTTGCCACTCCCACAGGGCATGTCACAATATAATTTCTGTGGAAGGAGGAATCTGGGATATCAATCTGGAAGATCACTGGGATTTTATATGTGATATTCAAAGGATCTTTACAGTATTTCCACAGTTCACTCATAAGCCTTTTTGTCGAAATAATCCTCAGTCCAGCCATCTGTTTTTTATGGAAAAATATGGGCTTTCCTTCTCACTCTGCTGTGTATTATATTTTAGTACAGTGATTGTAGCAACTAAAATAGCCTCCTCTTTGAATAGTTGCTATTTTTGTATTTTAATTCTATATAAGGAATCCTTTTAGCAGGATATAAGGTGATAGAGCAATAGCTTCATTTCCTGAAATACAGACTGAGCATGGAAATCTGTGAATTTATTGTAATAAATATGCTAACATCCTGGAAGCATTTGCCAACATCTCACTGAATTGGGGGATGGATTAGTAGAGAATTGGGAGTATATATAGTAATCACAGGAAGATTATAAAAACAACATTACATCAGACAAAATATATTGTAGATGCACTAGGTGAAATCCTGACCTGACAGCAGTCAAGGGATGTTTTACCATTGATTTTAATGGGCAGAGATTTCACTATGGGTTGTGCAAAGTCAGGTCATAGGAATTTGTGTGAACTCTTTTTTCCTTTTTTGTTTGCATGGTTTTGCAGTCATTGAGTTATGCTTAGACTTTAAGGGATTGACTACACTGGGAGATCGCATTGTGTTAGACCACAGCCTTAAGCGTCATGGTAGCTAACACCATGGCAAATACTCAATGTAAACAGGGACTCAGATGGCCATGACTAACCTGAATTCTTAAGAGGACAATGTTAAGCATGAGAACACTCGGTGTAGACAGGGACTGAATCATGTTGAATATTGTGCTACATGCCACAATTCTCAGGTTTGTGTTCTAACATGATGCAAATTTTCCAGTGTAGACAAGTCCCTAGATTCATATAAAATCCTGCTTCATTCAGACTTTCAAAGGAAAACAAATAGCCAGTGTTTTATCTGGTGTGGAAACCAGACAAAACCATTGAGTTTCACATAATTTCTATTTGGAAACATAAATCAACCCAGAATTCCCCTAATCAAATGCTAAATTCTCTGGGCCTGGTATCTTACTGGGCTTCTTTCTTTGAGACTATAGGTGCAGAAAAGACTCTGTCAGGTGGTAACAATTGTTAAAGAGCAGTGGGATGAAAAAGTTTCTGATCACCTGATCTAATGTAAAACTGGACCTAATATAATTCCTACTAATATAGATTAAAAAAAATTCTTGGCAAGAGCCTCAGCTCGTATAATTTGACATAGCTCAATTAAAGATAATGGAAATACACTAGTTTACAGCAGCTGAGAATCAGGCCCTCATACTTTAAAGTATGAATATGAAATAAAGCTGGAAACAGCTTGATGACTTCTATCAAGTCTGGACATCAAACATGGGAGACAAAGGGAACAGCAGGAGTTTTCTGCAGCTCTTTTTAGATAAGCTCTGTATTTTTTCTGTGGTTTAAAAAGATATCATTTTAGTATGTATGTTCATCTTGTGAAAACCAGATGTCCAAGGGTAACCAAAAGAGCTGTAGAAAACTCCTGCTAATCTCCATGTGTCTGATTGTAGTTCTGATCTTCCCGCTCTTATATACACCATCAACGTGTACTTCCTGTTGCTATTATCATAAAAATGGCAGCCAAGGGGGTTACACAGCTGCCCAACTCATATTAATAGAGCTTTTGAAACATTTTCAGGGAGTTTTAAACACTGTTTTGAAGTTTCTTTGTTCAGTTTACATATCCTGAATAAGTACAATTTTCAGTAGCTACCGACGTACTAACTAAATATCACTGTACTGACTAGCTAACTTACTTCATTAGGACAATGAGAGAGTCACTCATAATGATTTTAAGGTTAGCCCTCCCTTGCTTAAACTCAATATAATTTGTAGCAGTACAAGTAAGCTGTCATAAACAGATAGTTAAGGGTTAATGTCTCTTTTACCTGTAAAGGGTTAAGAAGCTCAGTAAACCTGGCTGACACCTGACCAGAGGACCAATAGGGAGACAAAATACTTTCAAATCTTGGTGGAGGGAAGTCTTTTGTTTGTGTTGTTTGTTTTGTTCGTTGTTAGCTCTTGGGACAAAGAGGGACAAGGCGTACAACCAGACTCTCCAAATCTTTCTGAATCAGTCTTTCATGTTTCAAAATTGTAAGTATAGCCAGGCAAGGCGGATTAGACTTATGTTTGTTTTCTTTCAACTTGTGAATGCTTTTCCTTTTGCTGGAAGGATTTTTACCTCTGTTTGCTGTAACTTTGAATCTAAGGCTGGGGGGGGGGGGGAGGTCCCTCTAGGCTATATGAATTTGAATACCCTGTAAAACATTTTCCATCTGATTTTACAGAGATATTTTTTCTTTTTCTTTCTTTAATTAAAAGTTTTCTTTTTTAAGAACCTGATTGATATTTTCCCTTGTTTTAAAATCCAAGGATTGAGTCTGAACTCACCAGGGATTGGTGGGGGAAAAGGAGGGTGGGATGATTAATTCCTCCTTGTTTTAAGATCCAAGAAGTTTGGATCGGTGTGAAGCTTCCCAAGGGAACCCAGGGAGGGGGAAAGTCTGGGGGGAAAAGGAGGGAATGGTTAATTTCTCTTTGTTTTAAGACCCAAGAAGTTTGGGTCTTGGGTTCCCCAGGGAAGGTTTTGGGGGAACAGAAGTGTGCAAACACCATATTTTTGGCTGGTGGCAGCGTACCAAATTTAAGCTGGTAATTAAGCTTAAAAGTGATCATGCAGGTACCCACCTTTTGGACGCTAAAGTTCAAAGTGGGGGAAAAAGCCTTGACATAAGCCTTTACTCATTTTGCTTGTGGTAGTTGAGGCCTCTGCATACTACATAATACACATAATGACCACTGAGGCAAATCAACAGCATTCCTGCTAATAGCCACAAAAAGCACTAAGCCAGGGGTAGGCAACCTATGGCATGCGAGCCAAAGGCGGCACGCGAGCTGATTTTCAGTGGCACTCACACTGCCCGGGTCCTGGTCACCAGTCTGGGGGGGCACTGCATTTTAATTTAATTTTAAATGAAGCTTCTTAAACATTTTAAAAACCTTATTTACTTTACATACAACAATAGTTTAGTTATATATTATAGACTTATAGAAAGAGACCTAAAAACGTTAAAATGTATGACTGGCACGCGAAACCTTAAATTAGAGTTAATAAATGAACACTCGGCACACCACTTCTGAAAGGTTGCCAACCCCTGCACTAAGCAGATGTACCACGGGAGAGAGATACGCAAACTCTGACCAAAAATATAGTCCATGTTTCCTTCATGTAATATACTCTGCAACCTGCACGTGCTGGCAGGACTAGTACCGCTTACTTGATGGGGAATGGACGTGGGATTCTTTTTTTGGCTATTGTGTGTGTTAAGAAGGAACAAAGCTCTGACAGATGAGCTGTTCCCTAAAGGCTACATTTTCAAAACCACGTGTACATTTTTAGTATGTTTCCCATTAAAATCACGGGGAATGTGAAGGACTTAGGAAGAGCTGCTCTGTAATATTTTATGAACACGATATATGACTTTGCTATCGGGATAGTTACTGTATGGCTATATGGGGTCATTGGGATGTTTACTGTATGCATTTTTTTGTTTAGTTTAATGCAGGCAGTTGGCAGCTAATGGCTACAGATAAAATACCTCCCAGTAACCACTTCAAGGGTTAAGAGACCGTGCCTGAGCTATTAACTGGGAAGAATCTACTTCTTTGGCTCCAGTCATCTTACACAGCTTCTTTTGCTGAGACTGGGAACCAAAAGATAAGGACAATAAAGAGTTAAAGACTCCCTCTGACCAGAGGTCAAGTAGTTGTTTGGGAGATATTCATGGGAAACATGAGGCACAAAGACCATGCTAGAGAATCTGGAGCAGGCAGGCTTTCCTAAGTGTCCAGCACTAGGGGATGGTAAGCCTTAAGTAAGTAAGACTTGCATATTGACTGTTTATTGTTAAAATCTTTTTTCTCTTATGCTATGCTTTGTTCCTACTACTAAGATTAAACAATACTTTGGGCTAAGGGGCTGCTGCTGAGAAGCTTCCGAAGGGAAGAACAGTAGGTGCAAGCTCAGTTGATCCAAAGGGTACAGTAGCCCAGGACTGGGTCCAAGAGTGGGAGAATTGTGGGATTCCAACCTGAGAAAGGTACAGACATAGGCCTAAAGGGGTGTGCTGAAAGAGACTGCAGAGGAATCAGAGGGGCAGATAGCCCTGTAATACAATAGGGGCTTTTGACATGAAGACAGAAGACTGAACAATTTACCTCTAGGAAAATTAGGTGCAGCTATAGTTATGCAAAATAAATAGTCAATGTGTAAGAAATAAACCTTACAGTCCAAATGAGGTGGATTTATTTTTGCACAGAGAATAAATGTGTGGGATATATGGAATAAACATGAGATGAATGTATCCCTGATGTAATGCCCTGGACTTCAAAGAGCTAATGAATGCAAGGGAGTGTAGCTCCTCTGGGTCAACGGAATTGCACCTAATTACTGTTAACTATGAATTTGGCCCCAAGACTACAATACAGTGTTCATTGTAATCACAAAAGTGAGAGAGAAGTGCAATACTTAGAAGGAAAGAAAGGATGGGTCTCCTAGACAATGTGCATCTTCATCTGTTCTGTGTTGACTATACAGTGACATTTTCAGTGTTCTGTGGAGATTTAATTTTCTTTTTTTTATAGACTCTGTCAATACAGCTCCCTCTTATCAAGGTGAAATCTAAAGGAAAACCGTCCTCACTCAGTGACTTGTCTGTTGCTAGAGTATATGTATGCTCTCTCACAAGCTCAACCCACTGGATTTGTATACCTTCCAAAAGTGTAGGGGCAATAAAGTAGTTCCGTTCAAACTTGTGCGCACTCTAATTCCCATCCAGGTGCACCGTGATCTCAGTCTGAGCACAGCACAACTTTGAAATGCTCTGTTTGAATCACGGGACAGCGTAGCTAACTGGCAAAAACAAACAAAGGAGAGAAAAAAAAAGAAACAGGGAGGCCAGGGGCATATCTTGCAATCTAAACAGAACAAGAACAAACTCTAGCGGTGGAAATAAAACCTCTTTTTATTGTAACTCTTTAAGTTAACAGCGATTCTATTCACAATGCTTCCCTAAAGGCCACACACGCAGTGTATGTGTTACCATTCTGCCCATAATCAAGCAAAATATTGTTTAGATTTGTATATTTTACTGAGTAGTCACTGCAGTAATTCAGTTTTACTGGGTATTTGCTGCAGTAAGTCAGTTTATACCAGTTTAGGATCTAGCCCTGAATATCCCTCCCTTCCTCCCACACACACAAATTGTTGTGAACTGACAGACTGAAATCCAACAAATAATGACAAAAGTATTTTTAATGAACATGGGAGTTATGTCAATTTATACCAGCTGGCGATCTGGCTTTTGGAATGTGAGATTCTATATTGGTCATTTATACACTGACATTCAAAAAGCATTTTTTTAAATTTTGTCTAATATTTTTGTGTGTGTTTGCAGCAAAATTGGCACCCAAAAAATCTGTGTATTTACAAGCGCATTCAACCAGGTAGGGTCTATTTAAAGAATACACATCTTCACTGGCAATTGAAAAAACATAGTCAAATTGGTCTATTCATTTACCGGTATTTGTCAAGTTAAACAGCAAAGTGAGAACTTGCAGAGACTGGTGCACAGAACATGCACAGCCTCCTGATTGCACTTTTTGATGTATCACTGTATCATCCTGGCTTCCCTCTGCATTAATTCCCAGGACATTGATCCTTATTTCAACACTTCTTCATAATGCTAATAAAGCCTGGCTTTCAGAAATACCATTACAATTACGGTAAAGAGTAATTAGTAATTCATAATATTAGTTCTATGGCATATCAGATATTTGTTTGAAGTGGTTTACTAGTTTCAGACTGCCAAAGCCACAGGCAAGGCTGTAGCCTGTGGAGACAAATTTACAGCATTAAAGAAGTTAAAATATTCACTTTCTGGGAGGGTCAGAGAAAATAAGTTGTTGATTTGTCTTGCGCCTGAGAGCTTTACCTATTGCAGAAATGGAGTTTTTCCAGTTAAAGATGACAATGGCAAGAACTGCGTTTCAAGGTGGAAACAATCTTTGTCGTGATGGGGAGATGCCAGGGCAAATGGGTGAAGGGAGAGATGGCAGCCGTATCTAAATAGGATGGCTGAGATGAGATATGCTTGCTGTTTGTTTTCTTTGCATTTTTCACAGTGTACCCATCCAATGCTCAATAGCTAAATATACTTACAGAGCTATAGTCAAATTAATACAGTTCTCTGTGTGTGGATCTTTGAACAGAACTACTGGTAAGTTATAACTATTATGCTTTTTTCCTACGTTATATTTAATAAAGTCAAAAAGCTGTGCACAGTTTAGCTTCACTTTGATGGATGGCATGGCTGGGAGATTCAGGAAGCTAGGGTTGAAGTTGGTTCTTCCCAAACTCCAAGAAAATAGGTCTCCGGGTCCACTATAGATGGCAGGAAATCATTTTCCCTTTTTTATTGAGATTTCAAAGATTTTTCCATTCCACATCAGAACCTTTAAAAACATTGATATCATGCTGAATCAAGTACTTGAACCTGTTCTCCCACATCCTAGGTGAATACCCTCACCACTGAACTATCAGCTATTCTTGGGTGTGGCCTCTCTCCCTCCCTCATTTTATTAGAAAATTCCCAACCATTTCTACTCTGACCCCCTGCCAGGCATCTTGGGCATCTGCCCTTAGTATCATCTTCAGGGGAAAGTCTGGTGGCCTGACAGCCACTAATTGTTGTCTGCTGGGGCTGGGGGCTTCTGAAGATGAAAGGTGGTTTCATGCCCAATTTTCATTCCATCTACCAGCCAGCTAACTAGAGTCCTGTGTGAACAGAGCCCATTTAACCGAGCCCTGCAACTCTCAGTTCCTTGTGTAGTACATGTCCTCTTTCTTATTATAAAATATGTTGTCATGGCAATGAACAGAAAAAGAAGAAGAGAGTCAGTACTACTCCGGGCTACTGCAGGGTCTGCACATCCACATTTGCAGCTTTAGCTATCTTTATAATGGCTGAATTACCAGAAAAATGTGGGGTTCAGATGCAGAATTCCATCTCACAAGTTTGGGAGTCTTTGAAGCTGGGGTTTTGGCTTCCGACTTTGCTTATGTGGGGATGAGGAGAGAGGTTTGGCAGTTTCTCTGAATAAAGAAGTGAATGAATTAGGAAGGAATGGTGAAATACTGAACTTTGGAACTTGTGATTCATTAAGATTTATCACAGGTCACATTAATATGCAAATACATTTCAATTATATTCAGCTACAACAGCAAGGGTCAACCTCCCATTCTGACCAAACAAAACCAAAACCAGAACATTCACTACACTTTGTTCTGCTGTGTGGCTGTTTGGATTCTCCTTTCCAAGCCCCCTTTTGAGATTTTTTTTACTAAGAAGGTGGACAGCAGGCAAATGAAGCTCTCCTGATTTTTCCTCTAACTGCTGTCTCAAAATAGACTGTTTAGCTGAATGCACTCTTTGATGAGCAGAGATATTTATTGTTCAGCAAGCACTTTTCTCTTGCGCTATGGCTGATGTCAGTCTCCAGTAGATCCAAGGCTGAAATTTCCTCCCCATCTAGGGACTATCTCTAAATCCAAACTCAAAGGGCCACTGTTAGAAGAAGGATGGTCTTGTGGGTAAGACATTGCATGGTACCTGGGAGATCTAAGTTCACATTCCTGATTCTGTCACAGACTTCCTGTGTGATCTTGGGCAAGTTAATTACTCTCTGCCTCAGCTCCTCACGTTTGGGATGAGAATAAGAGTGCTTCTTATTTCCACCATTTAGATTGTAACTTCTTCAAGGCAGGGACTAGCTGTTACTATGTATATGTGTACAGCATGCTAGCATGAAACTAGTAGGTGCTGCTGCAATATTATTATTAAGTTGTATATTTCTGCCTTTAGACGACACATAAATACACCCTCAGAAACCATCCTTTCTTGAAACAGGCTCATAAGCATATGACAATGCATATATATAAACCTTTGCATGTGCCAATATCACACATGTATTTAATATACATTTGAATATCCAGTGGAAAGATTTCAAATCTAGTTTACATATTAGAAGTGTGAATTGATGTAGAATCTCCAGGCTGCTTAGTATAGGGAATGTGCTAGATGCATTTATGAGTCTTTTCTGTGTGAATTGGCCCCTCAAGCTTTTGGTTTTTTCCCCAAATCTCCATTATCTATTTTGAACTGCCTCACTTCAGATAGTGCTGTTTAAGATATTTTTTTCCCCAATCAACTTAAGCTCCTTAGAATACAGAGAAGAAATCCCCATAAACAGTTGTTTTTCAGTGGAGAGCGAGGAAAGTTCATTAAGGTAAAACTGTTCCATTCAAAGCTCCAGGCTCCGCCCTTCCACCAGACCTTGCTAAACATAGCAGCGTTTTTAGCAGTGCTCCCACTCAAACCTCCCATTGCCAAGTGTACTAATGTTAAATAACTAATGTGAAATACAGAAGTGTAAAAAAAAAAAAAAGGAAAAGCGTCATTATGTAAATTGCTTGAATGCAGAGTGAATTTTGCTCTGAAGTCTGTTAATACATTACCCATGTCTTATTTTCCTCCTAACTCAGCTTTCCCCAGAGCTGTTTCAAATTTAGCTGTTTGTATCATTTTCCATGGCTTTAATGCTGGCACTTAGCTGCTGCTGGGTGGATGGACTGATTAGCCCAATCTCCCAGAAGACTAATGATATAGATTAGGTTATCAGTCACATGGGGCTACAGCAATACAGTAACTCTGCAGCCACAGTTCAGGGTCACTACTTTTGCTGAATACTATACTTGTATAAATGTGTTCTTCTTACCTTAAAGGAAAGTTGCAGAATTAGACACTCAGTAGGTTAAGTCTTGCTACAAAGAAAATAGAGCATGTTTTCTGGCCTGAATACTGGGACTCAAGTCCAGAGAAAACAAAATGCTGGACCCATTTATGCATAGGTTTGCATTGCATGTGGAAGCCAATTTTCGTATCTGCTCCTAAAGTTATACAGACCAACTCCTAGTTCTGTCTACTCTTTGGGCAGTTGTCTGAATTTCTTATAAAGGCTTTTTACTTTGACAGAGCTATGTCCTAGGAATACCTTCCTCTCTGTGTTTTTCCCTCTTTCTTTTGCCACAATGACTTGTAACTGTGTTGAAATGGGGTGGAATGAAGATTTACCTGCATTTATTTGTGCATCTGATCAGAAGAACATAAGAACGGCCATACTAGGTCAGACCAAAGATCCATCTAGCCCAGTATCCTGTCTTCTGACAGTGGCCAATGCCAGGTGCTTCAGAGAGAATGTACAGAACAGGTAAACATCAAGTGATCCGTTCCCTGTCACTCATTCCTAGCTTCTGGCAAACAGGGACACCATCCCTGCCCTTCCTGGCTAATAGCCATTGATGGACCTATCCTCTATGAATTTATCTAGTTCTTTTTTGAACCTTGTTATACTCTTGGCCTTTATAACATCATCTGGCAAAGAGTTCCACAGGTTAACTGTACGTTGTGTGAAGAAATACTTCCTTTTGTTTGTTTTAAACCTGCTGCCTATTAATTTCATTCTTGTTTTTTGAAAAGGAGTAAATAACACTTCCTTATTTACTTTCTCCACACCAGTCATGATTTTATAGAGTCTATTATATCTCCCTTAGTTGTCTCTTTACCAAGGTGAAAAGTCTTATTAATCTCTCCTCATATGGAAGCTGTTCCATACCCCTAATCATTCTTGTTGCCCTTTTTTGTATCTTTTCCAATTCCAATATATCTTTTTTGAGACGGGGTGACCACATCTACATGCAGTATTCAAGATGTGGGCGTACCATGGATTTATATAGAGGCAATATAATATTTTCTGTCTTATTATCTATACGTTTCCTAATGATTCCCAACATTCTGCTAACTTTTTTGACCGCTGCTACACACTGAGTTGATGTTTTCAGAGAACTGTCCCCAGTGACTCCAAGATCTCTTTCTTGAGTGGTAACTGCTAATTTAGACCCCAACATTTTATATGTACAGTTGGGATTTTGTTTTCCAGTGTGCATTACTTTGCATTTATCAACACTGAATTTCCTCTGCCATTTTGTTGCCCAGCTACCCAGTTTTGTAAGATCCCTTTGTAACTCTTTGCAGTCTGCTTTGGACTTAATTATCTTGAGTAATTTTGTATCATCTGCAAATTTTCCTACTTCACTGTTTACTCCTTTTCCTAGATCATTTATGAATATGTTGAACAGTACTAGTCCCAGTAGACACTCCTAGGGGACACCACTATTAAACGCTCTCCATTCCAAAAACTGACCATTTATTCCCCCCCTCCCTTCCCCGGGATGTTAAATTTAATTATGTTATGATCACTATTACCAAGTGGTTCAGCTATATTCATCTCTTGGACCAAATCCTGTGCTCCACTTAGGACTAAGTGTAGAATTCTCTCATCTTGTGAGTTCCAGGGATAGCTCCTCCAAGAACCAGTCATTTGAGGTGTCAAGAAACTTTATTTCTGTATCCTGTTGTGATGGGGCGGCTGCCCCTCACTGGCAAAAAAAGGGGTTAAAAGCAGCCCTAGGGAGGCTGCACAGGGGCAGCCAATTAGAGAAGACCTGAAGGGAGCAGCCAATTAGGACCAAGCAGGCCCATATAAAAAGGAAGCTGCAGGACCAAGGAGTTCAGTTCTCTCCTGGGAGCCCAGGGAGAAAGGACTGTGTCTCTGGAGGGCTGAGAGAACTGCCAGCACCCTGGATAGAGCAATGCTGCTAGCAGGAACTGGGGGAGTGAGAGAGAGCGAGAGCTCCTGGCTGGCTGTTGGCTTTGCAGGCTGAGGCCCTTAGACAAAGGCAAAGAGGATGCTGGGGCCATGAGGAAGTGGCCAGACAACTTGCTGCAGTAGCCCCAAAGGGAAGTAGTTGAAAAATGGACTGCAGGTCCCCAGGAAGGGGGAGCACTGTGTTGCTGAAGAACACACTGTGGTCCTTGGAGAGGCATGGGTCCTAGTGCAGGAGTGATGGTGGTGAGGCCCACCTGAAGAGGGCACACTAACATGCAGAGCTAATTCCCAAGACAGCCAGCAGGAGGCACCACAGTGGTGAGTGAACCCTGTCCTAAGATAACATGTACACAGTCAATATGGGGTTAGTTGAAATTCCCCATTATTATTGAGTTTTTTTATTTTAATAGCCTCTCTAACCTACCTGAACATTTCACACTTAGAGAGTGTGTGTGTATATATATGGAGATATATCTATTTCAAAGGACTGGAAGGGACCTTGAAAGGTCATCAAGTCCAGTTCCCTGCCTTTACTAGGAGGACCAAGTACTGTCCCTGACAATTTTTTTTGGTCCCAGATCCCTAAATGGCCCCCTCAAGAACTGAACTCAAAACCCTGGGTTTAGGAGGCCAAGGCTCAAACAACTGAGCTATCTCTCCCATATCACCAACCTGGTAAGGTGGTCAGTAGTATATCCTTACTGTTATTTTTATTATTAAAGCACAGCATTACTATCCATGGAGATTCTATAAAACAGTTTGGTTCATTTAAGTTTTTTTACTTCATTTGACTCTATGCTTTCTTTCACATACAGTGCCACTCCCCCATCAGCACAACTTGTTCTGTTCTTCCAATATATTTTGTACCCTGGTATTACTGTGTCCGAGTGATTATCCTCATTCCAACAAGTTTCTGTGATGCCTATTATATCCATATCCTCATTTAATATGAGGCACTCAAATTCACCCACCTTATTTTTTAAGACTTCTAACACTGTATGTAAGCAGAGTCTGAATGAGCTCTCCCCTGACATCTAGTGATTGAGCTGTGGAAGAAGACTTCAGGAGCTGATCTCATTTGTATGGGCACACCCACACTGTCTAGGTGCTCAGCATAGTGGGATTGCTTTCCAAATGATCACTTTTGGATGGTGGATTCCCAGTCTCCTTGTTATTGAGGCAGTATCCTTGTTGTGTGGATCAAGGGCTGCAGGACTGTACTTGGCATACCCTGATTGAGGAACTTATCATCAACTAAATGGCACTCGCTAGGTAGTGGGCATGGATTCCAGAGCCCAGTGAGCTGAGAGAGGATGGGTTTTGTCTAAGGGTTCTAGACACAATTTGACTTGTCCCCTCATCACTGTGTAATAACAGAGCTAATTTACTTTCAAATGAGAGACTTGTTATGCACCACAGAGCTGAAATCACTGATGCCTTGGTCTAAGTCTTAGACCTATTTTAAGATAGTGTCTCTGATACAAGACACTGTTCAGTGTGTACTAGCAGTGAGGGTCCCTCATTAACAGCTGAAATCACCTGAGAGCTGTGTTAGGTGGTGGGACCTGAAGACATCCCAGGTGATTGGCTGGCAGGGTGGCCAGTGGAGAGGACCAGAATGCTGATCAGCTGGCAGCACTGGTGTGGGAACTAGGTGTGCGGGGGCTCTGCAGCACCCCTAGGCCTCAACTCCCCAGACCAGGGCATGAGTCCTGGCTGCTGGCCTGCTCCCTGGTCACTGGCCCTGTACCTGCCCCTAGCCTTTTCGCCCTTACTCCTGTCCCCCCTCCCGGAGACACGGCACTGCTCCTGGCCCCAGCTGAATCGGGGGAGCAGATGGGATATGGGAGCTGGCTTTCAGTACTCACGCTAATAAAAGGGTTCAAGCACTATGGGTCGGCAGGGCAGCTGGTGAAAAAGAGTGGTGAGTGAGTATCTGGGCAGTGGAGCAAGTAAGGTGCCTTCTTACTTCCCCCCTCCACCCAGGGTAGCGGGTGAACTCTGCAGATGCACCCTGGGTCTGCACTGACCAAAGACAACAACTGTGAGTGGAGTTCAGAGAAGGGACGGGCATGTTAAAGGGACTTCTGGTTAGTGGATTTAAGAATTATAGAATATTAGGGTTGGAAGGGACCTCGGAAAGTCATCTAGTTCAACCCCCTGATCAAAAAACCTGAGCGAAAAGGACACTGCCCAACTTACTTGGGGGATGTGTCTTTTGCTCATGGTTTTTTAACCCTATTTGTAGTGTTTTCCCAAATTAATGTTGGGTTACTTCTTTCCTTTTATTACAAGTTTCTTTTCTACACTCAGACTCTGCTTGTGAAAGAGGAAGTATTGCCTCTTAGACCCCCAGGAACCAATTCCTGAACAAACCCTGCTGCCTACTCTGTCCTCATATCTACTCTAGGGACACCATCAGAGGACCCAACCTCATGAGCCACACCATCAGGGGCTCATTCATCTGCACATCTACTAATGGCATATATGCCATCATGTGCCAGCAATCATAGAATATTAGGGTTGGAAGGGACCTCAGGAGGTCATCTAGTCCAACCCCCTGCTCAAAGCAGGACCAATCCCCAGTTTTTTTCCCCAGTTCCCCAAATTGAAATCAGAACCCTGGGTTTAGCAGGCCAGTGCTCAAACCATTGAGCTATCACTCCCTCTTAATTTTTTATTATATAAATAATGGCAATATACCCATCTCTTACAACTGGAAGGGACCCTGAACGGTTATCAAGTCCAGCCCCCTGCCTTCACTAGCAGAACCAAGTACTGATTTTGCCCCAGATTCCTAAGTGCCCCCCTCAAGGATTGAGCTTACAACGCTGGGTTTAGCAGGCTAATGCTCAAACCACTGAACTATCCCTCCTCCCCAATGCCCCTCTTCCATGTACTTTGGCCAGACTGGTACAGTCTATATGTAAAAGAATAAATGGACACAAATCAGACATCAGGAATGGTAACATACAAAAGCCAGTAGGAGAACACTTCAATCTCCCAGGACATTCAATAACAGATTTAAAAGTAGCCATCCTTCAACAAAAAAACCTTCAAAAACAGACGTCAAAGAGAAACTGCAGATCTACAATTCATTTGCAAATTTAACACCATTAATTTGGGCTTGAATAAGGACTGGGTGTGGCTGGCTCACTACAAAAGCAATTTCCCCTCTCTTGGTATTGACACCTCCTCATCAATTATTGGGAGTGGACCACATCCACCTTAACTGAATTGGCCTGGTCAACACTGGTTCTCCACTTGTAAGGTAACTCTCTTCTCTTCATGTGCCAATATATATTTATGCCTGTTTCTGTCATTTTCACTCCATGCATCTGAAGAAGTGGGTTTTTTACCCAAAAAAATATGTCCAAATACATCTGTTAGTTTTTAAGGTGCCACTGGACTCCTCATTGTTTTTCTGGGGGGAGAGGGGTTTAATTGTCCCAGGTTACTGGGTGGGGGTTCGAGCTGGTTTTGTGTTGTATTGTTAAAGAGGAACCCCTAGATATTGAAACCGGTCCTTGTTGCTGCCAATTCAAATGGGCAGAAGGGTTACATGTATATAAGCACTTTAAAAAATTGTCCCTTTTTAGCTGCCATGTGAGTTTGATTGATTAATAGCTGTACTTGAAATGGAGCTGTTTTAGAATCAAACAAAAGTATTATTGACGGTTTAAATCCAGCATGAAGGGAATAAAATCTCCTGGATCTATTATTTCATTGGCAGATTTGGTCTTTGTAAGCTGGTTGGCTATATCACAAACCCAGGAAAGTACCCGTGCTACTCCTGCATCCAGTTCAGGGCTTATCTCAGGGGTCCATTTATTGTTTAAAAACAGAAACTTATAAGTTGCACAAAAACAAAGTGATTCCCTTGTACGGAGGCTATTCCCCTTGCCTCTCTCCACTGCGGAACGAGGGCCTGCCCCATCTTTAAATCTTCTGCTGAAGTATGTGCGGGGAAGGTAGCCTTTAACCTTTCCCTGGATGCTTCACTCTGCCATTTTCTCTTAGTAACAAAGCCATGTGTCTGTTTTAGATCTAGAGCTGGCCACTGCCATTCTATTCTTCTCATTGCATGAATTGAGCATGTGCCCTCGCCAGTATTATTGAATGGGATTTGAAAAACATCCATTTTACAGACAACTACTGAGTCCAATGTACTGGTATGGGTGTATTCACCGTGGAACCATTATTGGGTGGCTATCAGCAGAGGAAGCAAGGCAGAGTGAGCAATTCAGCGGTGTATTCTCTAGAATAGCAGTTCTCAACAGACAGGTGGGGCCTGTTGAGGTGAGTCAGGGGGTGGAGCTGGCACTCCTTCCCTGGACCCCGCCATGCAGAGGTAACTCAAGCCTCGCTGACCCCTGCCTCCCCCCCAAAAGAAGTCAAACTATACCTATGCCCTGCCCCGAGTCCTCCCCCTGCTGGGCCCTGGAGTTTTTATATCATGTCGAAGGAGGCCTCAGAGAGAAAAAGGTTGCTCTAGAAAAGGTTGAAGACTTGGTCAGTAGAGATGTGGGCTTCCTCCTCTAAGCAGCAGACATGCTTTACCCAAAACAAGCTTATGAGGATGCATGTAACTGCAGAGGTCAAGGAGAGAACAGGGATCCTGGTCCATCTTCCCTATTTGACGCTCAACAAAGTATGTGTATTAGTATCTGTCACAAGCTGCCAAAAATACCCATATATCAATCCCACAGCCCAGCTTGCTTCAGGTCTTGATGTTTTCTGCCTCGGTCAGTATAAATGCTTTAGTGACATGTTTTATTGGTTGAGGAAAATTCACAGGCCTCAGGGTCCTCTCTGTCCATCTCAGCTCCCATTCAAACATGAGGGGAAAGCCTTAAAATTTTCATCCAGATTTCCATGTTCCAATTTTCCCCAATTTTCCCCATGTCCGATGACTTCTACTGACATCAATGGAAGTGTGCCCGCAGTGGGAGGATATCCCATCCCCTCTCACACACGTTTCCCAAAGTGTCCTGAAATTGCTTCAGATCTTGGGCCAAGGATTTTAGGGATTTGGGCTCCAGGATATAAAACAATGTTTGCCTTATCTACACTTTTAACCTGGCCCCTCTCATTCTGGGTGGAAATATATTTAACCAGCACAAAACAGTTGCAGCACCAGTATTCATAGTGGTTTGGGTTAGAATAAAAGCATTCTGTTTGACATCTGATGTAGGCCTTTTTGATTTTTATCTTCATTTCATGGTTCACTAAGTGTGTTAGTCACGTCCCTGCCTCGCTAATTGATTTATGCATCTTGCATCGGTCACATCATTATTTCTTTGTGCTTGTTAACCAGCTGTGATGATAGATAGCAGTTTCTTCCAAATAGTTAAAAAAAACTAGTTGAAAGAAACTAAAAGGAGAACAAAGAAAGACAGTAAATGGTCATAGTGAAGAGCTGCTGGCAATTAACTGCATTTTCCATAATGTGTAGGAATAACCCTCTAATTTCTAGATGGCTTCCAGACCTTTTGTGATGGTATCTTTCCCAATACTGAACTTTAGCGTCCAAAATACGGGTACCAGCATGAATTCCTCTAAGCTCAATTACCAGCTTAGAACCTGTAGCGCTGCCACCAATCAGGAATTCCAGTGCCTGATACACTCTGGTCCCCCCAAAACCTTCCTTGGGGACCCCCAAGACCCAGACCCCCTGGATCTTAACACAAGGAAAGTAAACTGTTTCCTTCACAAGTGCCTTTCCTAGGCTTCCCTCCCTGGGTTACCCTGGAAGATCACTGTGATTCAAACCCCTTGAATCCTAAAACAGGGAGGAATGTCCCTTCCCCCCCTCCTCTTTCTCCCTCACCCAGAGGCAAAACAGATTCAAGCTCCGTGAATCTAAAACAAAGGGATTCCCCCTTCTCCCCTCTCTTCCCCTTCCCTGTTAAGTACAGACTCAATTCCCTTGAGCCTCAACAAGGAAAAAAAATCATACAGGTCTTAAAAACACAACTTTTAATAAAAAGAAAAGAGAATAAAGAAAATCACCGTAAATTCAAGATGGAATATTACAGGGTCTTTCAGCTTATAGAAACTGGAGAAAAAAGCCTCCTCCAACAGAAATACAATTTAAAATACTTTCAGCCAAATACACATTAGAACTCTACCAGCCCGATACACATTTGCAAGTAAAGGAAAAAAACAATTAAAAGACTATAACCGCCTTCCTTACTAAATATTTACTATTCTGCATATATAAGAGACTGTAGCAGGGAGATTGGCAAGAAACCTGGTTGCATGTCTAGTCCCTTCCAGGACTCAAGAGAGAGCAAAGCCAAACCCAAAAACACAAACAAAGGTTTCCCTCCACCGAGGTTTGAAAGTATCTTGTCTCCTGATTGGTCCTCTGGTCAGGTGTTTCAGGTCACTGTTTGTTAACCCTTTACAGGTGAAAGAGACATTAACCCTTAGCTATCTGTTTATGACACCTTTGAGCCAACAGAATGTACTTTTTAAGACTGTCAGGTATCAGAGGGGTAGCTGTGTTAGTCTGGATCTGTAAAAGCAGCAAAGAATCCTTTAGCACCTTATAGAATACAAAGTGGGTATTCACCCACGAAAGCTCATGCTCCAAAACGTCTGTTAGTCTATAAGGTGCCACAGGATTCTTTGCTGCTTTTTAAGACTGATCAGTGCTAGGGTAAGAAGTGGCAGTTTATGAGCCATCCCTTTGGGAGTGTGCTCATGTTTCAGAGCACACAAAGGCAACATTGCAAAATGTTAAGTCTCAGCCATGAGGTCTGCAGTCAGAAGATTTGAGGTGCTCTATAGAATCAGTCCAATGATAACCTATAGGCCACACCTGAGACCCAAGGATGAGCTATGTGAGTGGACCTTGGAATAGATAAATCAATGTGTATCTAAGAAGGTCTATCTGAGACAATGTAATGAATCTTAAATGGATTGATTGGCAATAGCCCTGATGACTCTTGAGGCTGAGAATCTTTTACTTCTCACAAGGGTTATTCTGAGACAACCTGGTCTGATAAATCTCTCTCTTGCCTGCCCTTTTATTGAACACTGGGAGCCTGAGGGATCCATAAACCTTCCTCTGTTGGACCACAACTGACAGCAAAAGAGAAATTAGTCTCCAGAAGGGAGTGTTACAAGATCTCTGCCCTTTCATTGCAATGAGTAGACTATATCTGCCTGTCTTACATGGAGAGTGAGATTCTCACCCACGCTCCAGTCCATGTACACCAGATAAAGGAGATGGAGTATTATAGAGGAGATCAAAAAGCCCCAGATCTGTCTGACAGAGAATATCACTAGCACAGGAACTGAGCAAGTTAGCCACAAGCAGTCTCTGAAGACCTCGCAAATGCTGGCATGGGATTATGATATAAGTCAGTCAGGTAGGGTGTAGATCTGGGTGGGAGTTGGCAGGGCCACGGCATATGGAGCTGCAGAGATTTCAGGTGAAATTATTGGGGCTTCTCAGAGATGGAGTACATCCCAGTCCCTGAAGTAGCAGTAGTGTGCTAGGTGTACTCTGACATGGAGGCAAACTCTATAGGTGCTTCAGCAGCTAGGTCTTGCATGCACTTACCCTGGTGGGTCCCAGGAACCACTCAAATGCATGGCTAAGAGAAAGGATATTTTACTAAGATTGGCAGGAAAAGCATAGCTTGCAAATAGGCTTGGATACAAAGGCTTAAACAGTTATAGTTCAAAGTGAGCTGTAGCTGTTAGACTTCTGTAAGGCATTTGATTTTTGTACCTTACAACACCTTGATTAAAAAAACTAGAATGATATAAAATTAACATGGCAACCATAAAATGGATTAAAACCCAGCTGATAGGTCTCAAAATTAGTTGTAATCAGGGAATCGTCACTGAGCGGGTGTATTTCCAGTGGAGTCCTGCAGGGCTCAGTTCTTGGTCCTACACTATTTAACCTTTTTATCAATAAACTGCAAGAACACACACAATCATCACTGAAAGTTTGAAGATTATACAAAAATTGGGGGAGGGGTAAATAATGAAGAGGCCTGGTCACTGATTCAGAGTGATCTGGATTGCTTGGTAAACTGGGCACAAGCTAACAATATGTGTTTTAGTACGGCTAAATGTAAATGTACAACAAAGGCCTACTAATAGGACAGCGGGGAGATACGATCTTGGGAAGCAGTTACTCTGAAAAAGATTTGGAGGTTGTGTGTATAATCATCTGGACATGAGCTCCCAGTGTGACACTGTGGCCAAAATGGCTAATGTGATCCTGGGCTGCATAAACAGGAATTGAGAGGTTAATTTACCTTTATATTTGGCACTGATACAACCACTACTGGACTACTAGTCTAGTTCCTATGCTCACAATTCAAGAAGGATGTTCATAAATTGGAGAGGGTTCTGAGAAGAGCCATGAAAATGAGTGGTTTGAGCATTGGCCTGCTAAACCCAGGATTGTGAGTTCAATCCTTGAGGGGGCCATTTAGGGATCTGGGGTAAAAATCTGTCTGCGGATTGGTCCTGCTTTGAGCAGGGGGTTGGACTAGATGACCTCCTGAGGTCCCTTCTAACCCTGACATTCTATGATAAGAGAATAAGTCTTATGGTGATAGACTCAAATTGCTCAGTCTATTTAGAGATTACAGTCCATAAGGATCTACATGGGGAACAAATATTTAATAATGGCCTCCTCAATCTAGCAGAGAAAGGTATAACATGATCTAATGACTGGAAGTTGAAGATAGACAAATTCAGATTGAAAATAAGACCTAAACTTTTAATGGTGAGAGTAATTCACCACTGGAACAATTTACCAGGGGTCATGGTGAATTCTCCATCACTGATGATTTTTTAAAACAAGGCTGGATGTTCTTCTAAAAGATCTGCTCTAGGAATTCTTTTGGGGAAGTTCTATGGCTTGTGTTATGCAAGAGGTCAGAGATGATCACAAGGGTCCCTTCTAGCCTTGGAATCTATGAATCAGTTCTTGTTGGACCCCTGGGCAGTGTACTCAAAAGTCAGGAGTCTTCAGGACCAGTGTCTCAGGTGCCTTCTTCAATCCAGTCTCTATTCTGGCAAAAAGGAGCTTCAAGGTTTCTGAGTCAGGCTCAGTTAGTGTCTCTCACTGGGGCTTTCTGCACGGTCTCTCCACTGCTGCGCCCCCAAAGCCCCAGGCAGACCTACACCCAGCTGTTATGTCCAGCAGCCACAACCTGTTCCACAGGCAGCTCTCCATACAGTTCCTAGGAGATCCTCTGTGTAGTTTCTGCCTCACTATCTGGTTGCTCCTTCCCAACAGAGCTCAGCCTTTTTCTGGTTCAGGGCCTTTCCCTTGCCTGGCCAGAGAAAGGGGAAATGCAGAAGAGTGGTGCTGTTGGGACCTCTAGTCCCCTGATTAGCAAATCCACTACACTAGGCAGTTGTTGATGCCCACAGCCAGTCAGGGACCCTAATACTACAAGGATCTTATAAGTCACCACTGTGAAGTGTATAATGTACTTTCAATATACGTCTCTGCGAAGCATAGGAGAGATCATGGAAACCATATCTATAATAAGCTTTTCACTCTCATTTTTATATTCATGAATTCTTTTTTAACCACAGTGTGCGTTTAGTGACATCACTCTGAGGGTTAAATACTGCTTTCAGCTGATTCATTTATTTCCAGACAGCTCTTAGGGGTTGGGGGAAATGTAACTTGCCAGGCATACACACTGTGTTAAATTGAATTGTTCATTTGTTCTCAGTGTATTCTATTGTTTCCTTTCTGTACAGTACTTGCACTTCAATTACAAATGCTAAAATCATTTAACAGATTCTCCCTTCCTACAGAGGTAAGGCAAGGCTGTGTGTAGGCTGTAGTATATCCTCTGGCTTCCGGAAAATGCAATTTAGATACAATAATCACCTCAGAGGCAAGTCCAGGCTGTTGAAAATAAAACCTTTTTAGAAGATTGGTTACTGAAATATGTAAGTACTCTAAGAGCTACTGAGACCCTCTGAATCAATCATGGAAAAGGTAGGAAAGCTGTGAAGAATTGGCTTAACAGAAAATCTTGCAGTTAAGAAATGCTTTGGTAGCTGTTTATGGTTTTACTCTCAGTACAGGAGTGCACATAAACTCTGCTTAGTGTGAGCTATTCTAATGATGATGATTTGGGAAAAATGATTGGCTCAAAACCTTGCCTTTTTGATATTCAGTCAGTTGGTGTAAATTGCCACAGCTTCGTTGGAGTCAATGAGCTACCCTGATATATAACAGCTGGGGTTTGGCCCTGCAAATGAAAACACTACATTTCTCACAAAAGGGGCTACCCAGCTATTGACCATATAGCAAATCCTGCACAGTTTGTCACAGGAGAGGAAGCCGTAGGGGTAGTGCTCTTGCTTACTGTTTGAAGTCCACCTTTCACCCTATAAGTGTCCGCACTTCACTAAGGTGTGGAGTGATCCCTGTATGTTGCTTGTAATCAAATTCGTGAATGGTTTGGGATCTCTGGACAAAAGACATTATTCTAGTGCCAAGTTATTATTAATAAGTGAGGTGCTGTGCATGTGTGTCCATATTAGGTGCCAGTTACAGGCTAACTTATTATCCCTTTTTGAGATCCCACCTAGGGGTGCCAAGAGCTGAAGGAGGAGGGTCATAGCAGAGCTTTGGAGTTTCTGTATGTGTCCTTTGTTAGCAGTATCTCCTGATTCCCTTCCATAGTATGGGTTGGCTATATGTACCTCTTGAGAAACCTAGAGCCTTAGTCTTGACCTCAGCCATAACCTGGTATCTAATTCAACCTGTCCGACTTCATATACCTCACCTATTAGCAGTATGTCATAGGTAGACTGCTGCATCCATTATCCTTCCTTTCTCCCCTCTGTGTGGTGGGTTGGCTATATGCATCTCTTTGGAAACAGAGACATTGAGCTCAGGGAAACCCTATTATCTAATCTAATCAATCTGGCTTCTCCCATCACCTTGGCATCTGTCTGCCTGCTATGTCTTCTTTTCCTCTCCCTCTTTGTACTTTCAGAATGGTTAGTCTTGGGGTGGGATGTGCCAGCTTGTGCAGCCTGGAACACTGCTTTCTGTTTTTGTACTCAGAGGTTGTACCCCGTTTGCTGGTCCTTTTTCTGCCTTATTGTAATTTAATTTCCTGTCTAAAGTGCTGAGAAACCATTTGCTTTTCAGCCTTTCAAATCTCTGTATTGAAGCAAATGTCGTAGTGCGGAGGGGTGTTCAAGTGCTGTAATGATTGTGACTAGTCATAAGTAATTTTTGTGACAAGGGTTTAGACAGTCATCGATGGTCAAATCTATTTTATTCTTCTGCCATCTATATCTCAGAATCCTACCTTATGTTCTATTCTAGTCTGTCACTCTAAATAAGAGAGTGAATACATTCTCCCTGTGTGGATATATTTATAAGGTGAATAAGAGGCTAACTTCCAGATGACCTAACAGTGTAGGAGCAACAATGCATGTTGCGGCCCAGGAGCCAAGGTTCAGGAGCAGCCATAGGTCTCACTGTCAGGGCTATTGGGGTTGTCAAGTATGGTCTGGATCAAAACAAGTTTAAATGTCACTCAAACGCTTGAAGTCCTGCAGTGTCTGGCTGCTCTGGATAACATGATGAAAATTCTGCAGCATTATGCCACATACAGTGGTTCGGGGCAATCAACAACATGTTCCTCTTTCCTTCTTCCCTCACCTGCTATTGCTTTAGGTAAAAATAAGCTAATATAGTTTTTGTTTTGTTTGTTGTGGGGTGGGAGGGAGTGTCACCCTAGGTAATCCATAGCCTATGGTATCCATATGTCTTGAGGGCTCCAGTTTGAGCTGCTTACTGCAGTGAAGCTAGGCAATGCTGTGAGATGCTGTCATAAACAGATAGCTAAGGGTTAATGTCTCTTTCACCTGAAGCACCTGACCAGAGGACCAATCAGGAAACCGGATTTTTTCAACTTTGGGTGGAGGGAATTTTGTGTCTGGGGTCTTTGTTTTCTGACTGCCTGCTGTCTCTGAGCTTTGGAGAAGTAGTTCTGTTTTCTAATCTTCTGTTTCTAAGTGTAAGGACAAAGAGATCAGATAGTAAGTTATATGGTTTCTTTTTTTTGGTATTTGCATGAATATAAGTGCTGGAGTGCTTTGATTTGTATTCTTTTTGAATAAGGCTGTTTATTCAATATTCTTTTAAGCAATCGACCCTGTGTTGTGTCACCTTAATACAGAGAGAACATTTGTATGTATTTTTCTTTCTTTTTTTTTATATAAAGCTTTCTTTTAAGACCTGTTGGAGTTTTTCTTTACTTCAGGGAAATTGAGTCTGTACTCACCAGGGAATTGGTGGGAGGAAGAAATCAGGGGAGATCGGTGTGTGTTGAATTGGCCAGCCTGATTTTGCATTCCCTCTGGGTGAAGAGGAAAGTACTTTTTGTTCCAGGACTGGGAACAGAGAGGGGGAGTCACTCTGTTTGGATTCACAGAGCTTGTGTCTGTGTATCTCTCCAGGAGCACCTGGAGGGGGGGAAGGGAAAAAGGATTATTTCCCTTTGTTGTGAGACTCAAGGGATTTGGGTCTTGGGGTCCCCAGGGAAGGTTTTTCAGGGGGACCAGAGTGCCCCAAAACACTCTAATTTTTTGGGTGGTGGCAGCAAGTACCAGGTCCAAGCTGGTAGCTAAGCTTGGAGGTTTTCATGCTAACCCCCATATTTTGGACGCTAAGATCCAGATCTGGGAATAAGGTTATGATATGGTGTAGCAGTGGTGGGAGATAGACAGAATCCAGAAGCCAGTAGGAATATTATATTTTTCTTTTCTCTGCTAAGGGCTTTTTAGCAGAGAGAAACAGTTTGGTTTTAAAAGGGAACCAGAGAGAATTTTTTTTTCTGCTCTCTCTGGCAGTTTGTGGCTTGCATGTTAAGCAAGAAGCCATTACCAGACTGTTAAGAGTCTTTTGTCACACAATAGCACTCCCATTGAGAGTCATACCAGCACTATATAAATGCAAATAAAGTGGTTTTTCAGGTTTACTTAACATTGAAGATTAGCTAAAGGCACTGTTGCTAGGCAGACTTCAGGAGGCAACAGAGAGCCTGCAGTTCAGAAGAGAAACACCGGAGGGCACCCCAACACAAGAAAACAGGAACCATGTCTACCAAGGCAAAAATTGAGGCGGAAGACCAATTCAGAGAGGCTGAACACAGGCGACAGCTGGAAATAAAACAAAAAGACATGGAGATGAAAGAAAGAGAAGAACAGGCAGCCTACCAAAGAGAACAGGCAGCCTACCAAAGAGAACAGGCAGCCAAAGAGGCAGCACACAAAAGAAAACTAGAAGAAGAAGAGGTGGCCTACCGAAGAAAACAAGCAGAAGAAGAGTTGGCCCACCGCCGAGACATGAAAAAACACCAAAAAGAAATGGAAAAACACCAAAAAGAAATGGAAAAACAAAAAAAAGAAATGGAAAATACATACAAATGTTCTCTCTGTATTAAGGTGACACAACACAGGGTCGATTGCTTAAAAGAATATTGAATAAACAGTCTTATTCAAAAAGAATACAAATCAAAGCACTCCAGCACTTATATTCATGCAAATACCAAAAAAAAGAAACCATATAACTTACTATCTGATCTCTTTGTCCTTACACTTAGAAACAGAAGATTAGAAAACAGAACTACTTCTCCAAAGCTCAGAGACAGCAGGCAGCCAGAAAACAAAGACCCCAGACACACAATTCCCTCCACCCAAAGTTGAAAAAATCCGGTTTCCTGATTGGTCCTCCGGTCAGGTGCTTCAGGTGAAAGAGACATTAATCCTTAGCTATCTGTTTATGACAGATGCCTTGGTCATTTTCTTCCAGAAACATTTTCTTCTTTTGTCTGTTTTCTTTCAGTGTGGGCACGGATTTCAAAACCCATACTTTCCAGCTGGTTGAAAATACCAGGATGATTTTGAAATAATGGCCTCATTGTCATAAGAACCACAATAGGAATGCAACTTGTGATCAAGTCACAGCAATCCAGGTTAGATTTAGGATCTCTTGATGCCTCTGGCACAGAAATCCACCTTTCATGGATATTTTGGAATGAAACCTCTCGCTTTTTAGAAATCTAGTAAGAACAAGACGTTGGGCTTGTTTTTCACAGATTTATTTTAAGGGCAGAAGAGACTGTTTTAATCGTCTAGCCACAGCTTCTGCATAACATAGGCCGTTGAACGTTACCCAGTTACTCCTGTAGTGGAGGGACTCATTCTTCCCTGACAATGCTGAGGATCCTTGTAATTTAGGAACTGATCTGACATTTCATCAGGTGGCTGTTACCACCCAGAAGGCTGATCCTACATCTGCATATTCAGGGTGCCGATGCAATGAGCTGTGTTTCACTGTGTGAGTACCCGAAGATGGTCATCTGAACTCCTTGTGCTCCTTGGGCTGGGTATGCTGTGAAAGCTGTGCACATAACCTCTCTGTAGGGTAGAACTCTTTGGGTGCTTGAGGGACCCCCCTCTGATCATCCCTAGGAAAAGCTTTCAGAGGCTCCAGAAGGCAGCATACTCAGCCAGAAGTCAGACAGGTTCTCATGAAGCAGGGCACTAAATGAGGTCAACAGTGGAGTGGGGAATGGGAGCGGAGGGGAGAGAGAAGAGCGGAAATGGAGCTGAAACATGATAGTTGTGTAGAAAGATGTCAATTTTCACTATTCATCACCACTGAATGATCACCAACTTGCTACAATTCCTAATTGAGAGCCTGGAAGCATTCTTTGTAGGAACAAAAGCAGTTGAATAATGCCGCAGTCTAAACTGTTCCTTCCACAGTTGACTCTTTTATGTAATGAATAGCAAAGGGATCTATGATATCAGCCTACTATTATACAATCATAATCTATACTGACCTATTTAATTTGAGTTTTTACAAATCCCTAATTAGAAGGGTAACCCCTGGGAACAGCCATTCCTAAGGCACTTCAGCAGCAATGCTCCTCTACCTCTAAGCTCGTGGCCCTTGCCAGCATCCCATTAAATGTACATCAGTAAAGATGACAGCTGATTTTTAATTTTGGATAATGAACATTAGAATCGTATTTGCATTACTAATTTAAGTAATGACATTTCAAGAGCATCCAATTGTCTCGAAGAGCTGGAGCAGAGTCAGAGCTGCAGGTTAAGAAGCTGTTCAAGTGTCCTGTGAGTAGGAAAGGATAGATCAGACCAGCACAATAGTAAGACCTTGATCAGCTGCTAAAAGAGATCAGGCTTCATCTCTGCCAACACTTTAAATAGAACTGTGTTTTTGTAACCAGCTTGTGGCATCCATGTAACCCAGTTACAAGAAATGTGGTTGAGTTGTGGCCACACAGCAGACTGTTTTCACACCGCCACCAAATAACAGCTGTGCCTTTCACAACACTTAAAGCTTTTTTTCATGCTATGGAAGTTTCGTGCTGTTTTTACCTGTAGCTCGCCTGGTTTTAATGTGGTCAGAACATTTAACAGTGAGAAGGCTCTTACCTTCTCCGCACTCCACTTGTCCATAATGCAAAAACAACTGAACAGATTTTGCTCAAACTTCTAAAAGCTTCCTTTCAGGCAGAGGTCCAACGGTGAATGTTTCAAAAAATTATGAGCAGGTAAAACAGGGGATAAAAGTAGGATCAATTTTGCAAACTTAACTTTAGAGGGGACTAGTAAATGCCTTCTATACAAACTAGTTGCACCCAGCACTTTTTTGAAAGAGAATTACTTAAAAAAACCCCTCCATTGTAAGTGTTAAAATGTCACTGTACAGACAGTGAGTAAACCAATGTATCAAGCCTGTTCCTTTGAAAATGAACAGGATTTTTCAAATAAACATACAGTAGAAATAAAAATTATACAAGAAGACAATATATATATAAAAACCACACACATACATATATATGGGATATATGTATATGACACTGTGTTTAATCTTCATGCACTGATATGCTGCATTCACACTTATTCTCCCAGTGGCCCTGATTCAGGAAAGCACTCAAATATGTGCTTAAGTCTATCTTTATTGAGCAAAGCACTTAGGCACAGGATTGAGACCCAGTCAGACTTAAGCATATACCTAAATTTAAGCATGTGCTTAAATGCGTTGCTGGATAGCAAGGGACTGCTAAATTGGGGGTAGCGTGTATATAGCCCTATGATGCTAGTATTAGTCCTACAGGCATTTTTTCTCATTGGAAGTAATGAAAGCAGAGAGGTAGAAAAGTATGAATGGCGGTGGTGCAGGGGCAAAGCAATGCGAGGAGAGGCATGTGGTCATGGAAGAAGAGAAACTCTTGACTGACATTTTAAAATTTTACTGTGGCCCTTTGCATCTTTTATCCATTCAGATTCCAAATAGAAAAATATAGTCAGCTCTTAACCAAAAAGCAGGTAAGCCTGCTCACAGCAGAGATGGAAATCCAAACTGGGCTAGTTCGCCTCTGTACCACATTGATATATATGAATCCTCTCTCAATATAGCTCTCATTGAGGGCCAGGAACCCCACGATTCTAGAGCAAGCCATAGCATCAGGGCAATGTCACAGTGGACATGGTAGGCAAACAAGCCTGCTCATCAAGATACCAGTGCTCAGATACCTGCCTAAGACCTGTAATATGAACCGATACTAAATGGTGGGAACTAATGTCATCTGCCAAGGGTGAGGAACCCCAGTGGGCCACCGTAGTTCCACGGTCCACCAGGGCTATCAGCTGGCGGCTCCTCCATGGACCTGTGAACACGGGCATGTATTTGGTGTGGTTCACGCCTGTCCCTGAAGCCTGCCCCTTATGTGGCGTGAGGGAGATCCTGGCACATGTTTACCTTGAGTGTGCCAGGTTGCAGCCCCTTTTCCAGCTCCTCCTCAACCTCCTTTTATGTTTTTGGCTGCTCTTCTCCCCCCACCTCCTTATATACGCACACCCTATCCGTGGCCCCACCCCTATCTGTCTACACCACCAGGGAGAGAATGTTGGCTGAGGGGGTTCTCTAAGGCTGTGGAGTCTATTCTGATCCTCCCTCTGGGCAGAGTTCCTCTGGGCAGTGTACATTGGCTCCCTTGACATTTTTGAGGAGCAGTGGACGCTGTCCGAGGTTCTCTGCTTGGTCTCCCCTTCAGGTTCCCTATTTTTGACTCTTTGCCCTTAACACCAGTCCTTTTTTTTTCTTCCCATTGTCCCCCATAATTACTTGAATTTCCAGGCTCTGTGGATCCTCCCCGTAGGCTGGGGGAGGAGTCCTTTAGCTTGCGCCCACCCACCTCCCTGCAACCCAATAGGACCTATAATATGAAATGATGTAGCTCAGTATGGGATCTTGCTTTCTCCCATTAGCTTTTGTTCTTTTAACTTCACTGATGCAAGGAAGGCTCCAACTATAGCTGAGTATCAGGGACAATATTTGAGTTTTTACATAGGAACAGTTGCCGGCAAAAAAAACTCTTTTAGGACCAAAGAGTTTGATGAGATTACAAAAACCAGCCATGTTCTTTGAAAACCAGGGAGCATGTGAGAGCTGTGATGGGGTATACCAACCCCAAACTGAGCCAGCAAGAGTTAACAAGCTGCTGTGGGCCTACTCCGCTATGCCCTGCTACATTGGCACTTGCTGTCAGGTAATGAAGGGGCCATTAAAAAAGGGGAGAGGGCAGCTCTCTAGTTGGTAGCTGGCTGAGTAGGGAGGAGAACAAACCTTTTATTCCTCCTTTCCTGGGGGAAAGGATCAGGCTAGAAGATCTGCAGAAACTGCTCACTGCCTGAGCCCCTCTGGAGAAAGATAGGCTTGGTACTGGACTATTTAGTTTGTTTTCTTCATGGGACTTTTTCCGTATTTTATTATAAAAAGACTATTGGGCTTACTGAGAGCGGTCTGAGGGGTCTAATCAGCCTGTTACAAGGAACCTCTGCCCCAGGTAGGTGTGGGGAACTCAGTAAACTCTGTGGACTCCTGTACCCTACTCAAGTCTCCCTTTAGTTTGTCTGGACCCTGAAGAGCATGGTCACACCGTCACGGGAATCTGTTTCCTCATCAACAAAGATACCACTGTCCCGAACAGTGGGAGACAGTCTGCAGTGGTATGGCACAGGCAATAAAATATAATAACCTGTGGAGATGAAACACTGTTCTAAATAAAAAGGCTTTTATGAGATGCTCTTGCACTGAGACCTCAAATAGAAAAACACAATGTATATGAATGAGCAGGAAGGCAACAGCAAGGACAAAAATAGGATTCTACTCTACCAAATTCAAGATTCTATTCTACATGGCACCCTGATTTGAACTAAATTTCCATCATTACCACTCATGGATGGATGACATTTCTCAGGTAATTTTCCAGATAACTGCTTATATCTAGAGGAGGTTAATAAGCAAATTTGCCAAAGGTTTACAAATTGTTTCCATTTCACAAGGTTTAAACTAGATCCCTTTCCCATTTTGACAGTTTCCATGACCTTTTAACTGAAAAGTTAACCCATATTTTTATTGAAATCACTTAAACAAACCTTGTTTCCCAAACTACCTTCCAGTGAGAAAATTGTTTTTAGTAAATAAAAACAATTCAATTAAAATATGGGTAAAATTTTTGATAAAAATAAAGCAGAAAATTTCCCCAGAAGCTGAACCCTTTTATAATGTCAGGAATTTTTTTCTAAAGTTTTTTTGTTTTGTTTTGGTTTTTTTGTGTGGAAAAAGGTCACTTTTTATGACATCCCCAAATAAGACCTCCCCACCCATTTTTCAAAAGAAACATTGAATAAGTATTTCCTTTAGACTGTTATACAGGCTTCTGCTTTACCTGGTTGAACGTACGGGAACTTGAGTGACATAGCCTTGGATTGCTGTGAAGGAAAAGGTTAGTGCTTCTTAACCCTCCTTTCTGAAAACTGGTGCTTATAGGAAATCAAAATAATTAAAACACTCACTCTGCCTTTTGGAAAGCTTAAAACAATGCCAATAATGAGCAAAAATACAGAAAAACTCAGAAAACATACAGATACAATAGAGTGTTGCAGCCCCACCTGTGCAGTAGAGGTTTGATCCAAAGCTCACTGCACTTCATAGGAAAACTTCCACTGACTTATTATTTTATTGATTATTTGTATGGTAGTAGTACCTAGGAGCTTCAGTCATGGTCTAGGACTTCATTGTCCTAGGAGCTGTAAAAACACAGAGCAATAGAGATGTCCTCTGCCGAAAAGAGCTTGCCATTGGTTTTGGACCAGGCTCCAAATCACTCGTCATATGTATGTTGGAGGGAGGGCTACATGTAAGTTACTCTTTCACTAAAATTAAAAACCTTTCAAACCCTCTTTTACTGTTTTTGTTTACTAAATCTATGTGGCACTCCTTATACCTGGAACAGCCTTTCTGACACAGCTCTACTCTCTTCCCCTTCAAATTCCTCCTTAAAGTACACTTCTTCTTCAAAAAAAAAAAAATCAGTAAGCTCTGGTCCTTTCCATAATAAAGTGTTTTCAAAACGTCAGACAGAACTCAAATTAAAACAACATACAAACAAAAGCCATGTAACTTTTTATGAGATGTGTGCTAAATCTGACTGCTCAATTGCTTTGCTTTTCATTATATCTCTACCCCCATGTTTCTGCAGCACGCTGTTTGGATTGTAAGCTCTTTGGGGCAGGGACTGTATAAAGTACCTAGAAGAAAGATGAAGCTCTGGGCCTGATTTTCAGCACCCACAATTTAAGCATGCGTGTCTTGCTAATGCACCACACAATAAACTGTGGATCTCCAGAGCTGAGAGCTTGAGATGGAGAAGCAGGCCCTGGAGTTAGGGTTATAACTCTTCCAAGGACACACACTGACCAGTTGGAGCATGAGCTTTTGTGGGTGAATACCCACTTCGTCAGATTCTTTGCTGCTTTTACAGATCCAGACTAACACGGCTACCCCTCTGATACTGACCAGTTTGTTACACATGGTCAGTTGGGATTATTGAGATGCTTAAAATGAGGCATGTGCCGGAGTACGTTGTTGAATGTAGAATCATAGGGTTAGAAGAGACTGCAAGGGTCATCTAGTCTAATCTCCTGCCAAGATGCAGGATGGTTTAGCCACAACAAATCCAAGACAGATGGCTATTCAGCCTCCTTTCGAAAACCGCCAGTGATGGAGCTTCCACAACCTCCCTAGGCCGTCTGTTCTATTGTCCCACAGTTATTACAGTTAAGAAATTTTAACGACTGACAAGCTCACCATTCCTTCTTTCTCACCGCAGATGGTAAAGCAGCGCCTCGGAGACTTCTCCTTCATAGTGGAGGATTAGTTAGACCTGAATGAGACCTTTTTTTTCCCCCTCTCACCATATTCTGAGCTGGTTTGCTGAAGGTAATTTTTAGCTGCTTGTACCATATTAAAACAGTACTGGGACTCCAACTAGCTTTACAGGAACTAATTAACAGGAAGTGTTTCATAAACATGCCACTGAAAGCAAATATTTATCCTTAACTTTGTTTCTTTGACAACATTTTCTTTTATCCTGATTGGGGGGGGAGGAGGGAGATTCAATTACTAACTGATTCCCTGCATCTCTTAATTAAGCTTCCTAAGGTTTAGATCAAAAACATTCTGTTCCATAGTAGAGTCTATAGGGATTCATCAAGATGAGATTAAACCTTCTATGGATAACTAGCAGCACTAGCTTTGAGGCTTGTAAAGAAGGATGATGTCTTAAACTACCTGGAAAATTCCCTTAAGAGATGCTTCACAATCCGAGGATTAATTTGGACTGCATATTTCAAGTCCACTTGAATTATTTAACCCTATGCTCACCAGACTAGAAAATAACTTTCAGTTCAACTAAGGGGCCACATAATACACTCTAAAATTAGGCACTTGCCTCATTTGGAGGGCCTTCACAGTTCTTTTACAGCCTCATAGGAATTTATGTACAGTACAATCTGGTAGTTTAAGTAGGGTTGTGGGAATAGTGATGGGAAAGACTGAACATATAAAATGGAACTAGTTCGTTCATCAGTTTAATAGCACTTGCCTCATAAAGAAAACTGCAGCTATTATTGCTCAGCGGAGAACTTATGCCATTGTTAAAGATGGATGCTTCAGCTTCTTCCTCTATCTACTGCAGATTGCATGGAAAACTTCAATGTACTGTATTCTATTTACTACCCTCCTTGTACCATCTAAATACTAACTGAGAGAGCAAAGGGGAAGGGCAGTGTTTGGAAACAGGAATTTTAATATTTAAAATCTGGTGCTAGAAAAGGGACTGTGCATAAATGGCACCTTCTTGCTCAGCAAATCTGGCTCCTGTATGTCTTTTGAGCCAAAGGTTCCAGTTAGGATAAGAGTTTCATTGTACCTGGTTTTGTACAAACTGAGACAGGAGCACTACTGTGAAAGCTTATCAACTAAATGGTTAATGCAGACAAACAACAGTGAACAACATAGAAACAAAATATCAATGAAATACCTTGTTAATTACATTTCTCGCCCGCCATCACTCTGCCCAAGTGCAAAAAAGCTGCCCTGGTTTTTAACTTGCCCTCCGCACGCAAACAGATCCAGGGTCAATGTTGTGGAGTGGAGAGAAAAAAATGAAATCCAAGAACTTTGGGCTGAAAACTTTAAATTTAAACTTTTCACTTCAGATATGCCAATGTGGTACCTGCTGGGAACTGCAGTTCAAATGCGACAAAGTGCCATTCTCTTCCAAGAATTGGGCTCCAGGGCTGGAGTACATCTCCCATGGTGCACTATGATATTCCTTGTTGAGCCACTGCAGTGCATCATGGGACACCCTGGTCTGCTGAATCATGGGAGATGTAGTTCAGCTGGGAACCCAGCCAATACAGGAGAATGTGGGCATGAGGCATCCAAACAATTCCACTGAGGCAAAGTGGTGGGATTTTTTAATTCAAAAGTTTTTTGGTTTTCAGCTGAAAATAAAAATCGTGTTGGTTTGGGGGTGTTTGATTTTTTTTTTCTTGAAAAGTTGAAACTTTCCTGGAAAGCAGATACCTTTTGCAAAAATTTTCCTTCTGTCACAAATTTTCTATTTGAAAAACACAGAATTTTTTTGACCAGCCCTTCTAAAGGTCGCATGGCTTTTCCTGCCCTTCTGCAGTGTTTAGTAGGGGGAAGTGGAGCTGCAGTTGCTAGGGAGTGGCTGGGGATGGGGAAAGGAAGTTCCCTGGACTGCTTCCTGGCATAGCCTCTCCTGACACTCTACACATCTAACTGGCACATGCACCTTTTCTCTATCCTTGAAATAGCTAGAGTGGTTCCAAATTCCATTGTGAGGGCTACCATGGTCTAGGAGGGACTAGCATGGCCTCTGCTGTCCTTGCTAGCAGTTCCAGCCTCTCTTCTTCACCATCCCCATTCCTCCCCATGTAAGAGTGGAAACTCCCATCTCAGCCTTCTTAGCTTGTGGATCTTTTTCAGGCTTGTGCATCAACAGAATTTGTGAAATTCTCCTGGTATATTTTCTTCTAGCACATTTTTTTTAATGTAAGGTGCTTTGGGGCCAAGGAACCTGAGCTAAATGAAGGTGTGACTGTGGTGGATGTAGCTATAGGTATGACTTCATTTTCTGTACTGCTTCCTTGCATTTTTAAGGGGTGTCTGCATGGAAATGTACCAGAGTTGGTGGCGAATATTAAAGGAGAGACATGCATGGTGCAGAACGGCCACACTTGGTCAGACCAATAGCCCATCTAGCTCTGTATCCCATTTTCCAACAAGGACCAGTGACAGATAGGGCAATTTCAAGTGATCTATCCCAGATCATCCACTTCCACCTTCAGGCAGTTGGAGGTTTAGGGACATCCAGAGCATGGGGTTGCATCCCTGACCCTGTTGCCTAATAGCCCCTGATTGACCTATCCTCCATGAATTTATCTAAGGCATTGGCGACACTACAGCTTCAATCAGCATAACTTATGTCGCTCAGGGGTGTGAATCAACCCCCCACCCCCGAGCAATGTGAGTTACACTGACATAAGTGCTGGTGTGGACAGTGCTATGTCAGTGGGAAAGCTATTTCCTGTCAACCTAGAGGAGCTACATTAGAGAGCTTACAGGGCCAACTCTCTAGTAGCTTGCCCTAATTCTTTTTTGAACCCAGTTATACTTTTTGCCTTCACAACATCCCTTGGCATCAAGTTGCACAGATTGATTGTGTGTTGTGTGAAGAAGTACTACTTTAATTTTAAACCTTCTGCCTATTAATTTTATCTGGTGAACCCCAGTTCTTGTGTTATGTGAAAGTGTAAGTAACACTCCTCTGTTCCTTTTTTCCACATCAGATTTTTATAGACCTCTATCACATCGCTCCTTAGTCATCTCTTTTTGAAGTAGAACAATCCTAGTTGTCTTAGTCTCTCCTTGTATGGAAGTTGTTCCATACCCATAATCACTTTCATTGCCTTTGTCTGTATCTTTTCCAGTTCTAATACCTCTCTTTTTGAAATGGGGCAATGAGAACTGCATGCAGTATTCAAGGTGTGGATATACCATGGATTTACTTAGTGGCATGATGATATTTCTTTATCTATCCTTTTCCCAATGGTTGCTAATATTCTGTTAGCTTTTTTGACTGCTACTGAGTGGATGTTTTCGGAGAACTATCCATGATGACTCCAAGATCTTTCTTGAGTGGTAACAGCTAACTTAGACCCTATTGTTTTGTATGTATAGCTGGAATTGTTTTTTATGGTATGCATTACTTTGTATTTATCAACACTGAATTTAATCTGTCATTTTGGTGCCCAGTCACCCAGTTTAGGAAGACCCCTTTGTAACTCTTCACAGTCTGATTTGGACTTAACTATCTTGAATAATTTTGTATCATCTACAAATTCTGCCACCTCACTGTTCACCCCTATTTTCAAGGTTATTTATGATGGCGTTGAAAAGCAAAATCCCATTATAGATCCTTAGGGGACTCTTCTATTTACCTTTCTCCATTGTGAAAACTGGCCCTTTATTCCTACCCTTTGTTTCCTAGTTTTTACCAGTTACTCATCTATGACAGGACCTTCCCTCTTATGCCATAGTTTAAAATAAGTCATTCAGACTAAAAACATATGGTTATCTGTATGGAAAAAACATAGTCACTCTATGGTGAAGTAAATTATATGTTGGTAGGATGGTGTAATTAAATATGAGCATAATCTGGGGTAACTGATTTACTGAATGGTCAGGAGAGTAAAGTTGTGTGAGGAAAAGCAACCAATGAGAAGGGAGTAAGTAGTCTGTTCTACAGCTCCTGTTGCTTAGTTTTCCTGATTAATTCCCTTTGGCAGGCAAGTTATCCAGCTTGCGCTTACTGGGCTAAACCTTTATCCCATTGAAGTTGGGGAATTTTGGCATTGGCTTAAATGAGAACAAGATTTGGCTCAGTGGCACCAATTTACTGATACAACATGTACCAGCATTTATACCACGCTATAGACTTAACCCCGCAACTTTAAGTTTCCTATAGCATTGAACAAATTATTAGAGTTCAGCAAATGTACAATAATACTTAACTGCAGAATCTCTATTATGGGTGATGGGGGAGCCAGAAAGGACACATCTTGACTTTCAGATCACAGGTTGGGTTTGCAGGGCTGGCAGTTGGAAAAATACACCTTAGACTGAGCAAATTAGTCTAGAAACCACTTAAAGGTAGTGAACATTAAGCCCCAGGATGTTATTTTTAAATGTTTCCTCCTTAGATGAAAAATTGCAAATTTCATTTTGTAGGGAAGGTGTGAGGCTACCTCTGGCTTCATAGGTCAAGATCAACTTGTTTAAACTCCACCTGGAAGCCAACTGGCTGCCACTGCAGGTCATCGGGATGAGGGGAGGTGAGTCCCAGGGTCATGTGCTCCATTGAAGAGTAGAAAGAAGAGATGTGTACACCAACTTCCATTCCTTTTTGATGGCTTTTAATTTCCATTTTCACTTATTGCCATTTGTTCATTTGCCCAATATTACGAAACTTATAACACACCTTGTCCTTTAGGGACCAGTGCATAAATTCATAGGCGCACTTTCCATGGCTGATATTGCAGGCTCATCTAGCCAAGCTGATTTGCAGTGGAAGCTTCTTTTTAGGTCAGAAATCTTTCTGGAAAGGAAAAAATTATGAAGCCTATGCAATTAGGATGATATTCACCCCATGGCAAAAAGCACGCACAAGGTTCTACTTAGCACTTAAGCCCTGCATTAATGACTTACAGGGGTATTAAGTGGTGCACAGGGCTTTGTATGTACTCTCTCCATTCTCCTCATTAAGTGTGTGAGTGCTTGCATTGCACTATAGAGCTCTTGAATCATACAACAGATATTTCCTGTACCAGAATAGCTGAAAGCATCATCTCAGTCCCTGATGATATGATACTCTTCAGCAACAAGGAATGGATTAGCTGTGAAGCCTTGAAGTTCAGAGATTTATAAGACGGTGCAATAATTCGGTTTACAAAAAAATTCTCCTTTAATTTTTTCTTAAACATTGGGTAAGCACAGTAGCTGAGAGATGATGGAGAATCAAAGGCTTTTGAAAATTAGTTGCACATCAAACATAGTGAAAAACCCCCTGGGAATCAATTTACTACTAGGACTTTCCTCTTAGTATTTTAATATCTTAAGTAATGAAAGCTTCTTCCATTAGCCCACACTTCTACTAAAAAAGCCAGTTCACACTCAGTCACTTGAGGGTCTTGTAAAGATCCACAGAAAAATTTGCATGTGTTACTAAAATTCACCATACTCACTTGTTTGTCTTTCTCACTGTATGTGCTAAAAAGTCAGTGCACAAACTAAGCATTTTTCTGTTTAGGTTTATATTAGCAGTGGCCTGAAGGGATTTCAGACAACAAGTTCTATAATATTCTGTGCAACCAACCTCTTTCTTTATGAACAAGAAAAAGCACAAGGTTGTTTAACTGAAGGTTGTAATTTCTGGAGAACTCCAGCAACAGAGCAATTTGTCATCTATAAAGGAAAACTGAAATATAAGCAAATATTTGGGTTGTGTGCATTTATTTTACAATATGTAAAATTAAATCTAATGAGGTCTTCTGGCCTTAAAGTCTATAGTCTGATTTCCTGTAAAACATACGCTATAAAATTTCAATCCTGTATTCAGCCCAACAACTTGTGTCTGAATCAAGCACATCGAAAATATAGGCAAAATGTGTTATGCCTCTGTCAAGAGGTCAGAGTGGCTCTTTGTGTCCCAAAGTATGTCCCAGGCAATATGTCCTTGAGCTTGTAACCATTGAAGTCAATGGTGACAATCCTATTTACTGCAACAGAGCTGGATTGGGCCCTATGAGAATGAACCTAAATCAGCGAAATTGTTAATCACTTACCTCCTCCATACCCAATTTTGTTTGCAACTAAACGGGCACCTATTTCCCTTGACCGTGTATAGTCTACTTGGCAGCTTCAGTTTTCGCAAGACTTAAAGCTTGTATTCACTTGCATTTCCTGAAGTTGCTATTCCAATTATGTCTGTCCTCTCTCTTTCACTCACCCCTCAATATCTTCTCATAGAAGAAAGGATAAATTATGCACTTCTAAACTGTGTGAATTCCAGTTAGATATATTTTTAAATTCCTTTACATAGTGCCACTTTTCATATAGTGAACTAATGTTCTCTCGCTGAGATGGATACATGGGAGGTTAGTGGCAGGGGTCAGGAATTGGAACTGAGGGTCAGAGCCAGATTACTGGAGTGAGGCAAGGCAGGAGAAGGGCTGAAACAAGCAGACAGAGGAGATATTGCAGCTGGTCAACAACTTCTGCTGCTTTTTATATTTTATGGCAAAGCAGACTCATCTACTGCATCTATAACTGCCACCTTCTACACCTCTACCCGATATAATGCGAACTGATATAAGGTGGGTTCGCATACAAGGTGGTAAAGCTCTGACACGCTGCTCTGAGCAGCACGTTAAGGGTGCTGGGCCAGCCAGGGCTGAAGGGTTTGATAAAGGGCAGAGAGTCTCAGGGGCAGTCAGGAGCTCCCCCCCAGGGTCTGAGGGGCAGGAGCTGTGGGAGGGCACTTTTGGGGGCCCCACAGACCCAGAGTGGCCCGGGGGATTAGCGGGGAGCTGGGAGCAGCCCGCTCTGCTTCCCTCGCCCCAGCCGTGTCGCTCAGGGGAGGGGGGCTGGGAGAAGGGATCCCCCCTGCACTCAGCAGCAGAAGCGGAGCAGCCCAGCTCCAGCCCACTCCACGCTGCCAGCTCCCAGCCATGGTACTCCACTTCCCGCCACCGGAGAGTGCAGGACCTTTCCCCAGCCGCCCCCCACAGCGACATGGCTGGGTTCGGGGAAGGAAAGCAGAGCGGGCTGGGGCCGCGTTGCTCTGCTTCCCGCCGCAGGTGAGTACGGGGAGACATCCTTTCCCCAACCTCCCCACACTCACCACAGCGGGAAGCGGAGCGCTGCGGCTGGGAGCTGGCGGATTGGAGCGGGCTGGGGCCGGGCTGCTCCACTTCTCGCCACTGCCGGTGAGTGCCTGTCAGTGGGCGGGAGGTTATAGTGGATAGGGGTCAGAGCAGTCAGGGGACAGGGGGGTCGGGTGGGGTCCTGGGGTTGATTAGGGATGGGGGTGTCTGGAGAGGGTGGTCAGGGAACAAGGAATGGGGGGGGGGCAAAGCAAGTTTGATATAACACGATGAGATTTTGTCTCCCAAGGACCGCATTATATCCGGGTAGAGGTGTATATTCCTTGAACGTTCATGTCACTACAATCTCACCCTGCTCTAGACCCTTAGAAAATACAATAGACCTTTTTTTAATGTTACTACACTTTCCAGATACTCTCAGTAAACCCCTTATAGTATATTCTGTCACCTTAAAGCATCTAAATTGCATAAAAAGGATTTCTTTCCTGGGAATACTCCCTGCATTCTCATATCAGGTGATCAACATTTTTTTTAACCTTACATATGTCTCATAACTAAGGCTAAGATTTTGTCATGCATATTTTTAGTAAAAATCACGGACAGATCACGAGCAATAAAGAAAAATTCACAGAAGCCCCATGACGTATCCATGACTTTTACTAAAAATATGCATGACAAAATGGGGAGCTCCACAGTCCCCATACTATCCCTGGTGGCCTGGCTCCGAGTTGAGAGGCATCGCCACCACCAATGACTCCGAGCTGCGGGACATCCCTTATGCCTGCTGCGAACTGCAGAGCACTTCTAGGCCACTCTCTCCCCTGAGCTTGGCTGCTATGAGCTTGGGGCCCCTCAATTCCCAGCCACTATGGGCAATGGGAGGACCCTGCAGCTCCCAGCTCCTGCGGGCTTAAATCCCAGGGGTCTCTGGAAGTCATGGATTCCATGACCTCTGTGACAAAATCGTAGCCCTATTCATAACCCATCTTTGTGTCTATTCAATCAATATAAATTATTATGCAAACCACAATGACCAGTGAAGTCTAAATACGAGCACTTCTCTGATCCCTTTATAGCTTTGGAGTAGTGTATTTTCCTCTATTTTGGGGCATGCTTTAGAATCTTCTTCCTCTTTTCTCCTTAGTCCACAATTCTTGCTATTCCTTTTAAAATCCTTTTAAAACTAAACTTCTAAGTGCCTGTGTACTCCAAGGAATCTTTTTATCAGCTTCATTTTTTTAAAAGCATTTTTCACTTCCTTATCCACCATTTCATTGCCAGGTATCCCATTATGTGCTGGAATCCAGGCTAGTACTATGATCACAGCCGATCATACTAATTCTGTTGTCAAAAACAGTATTTCATTGATTAGAGCATGACTATAACAGCATTTAAAAGAGAATGGATAAATTCATGGTGATTAAGTCCATAAATGGCTATTAGCCAGGATGGGTAAGGAATGGTATTCCAAGCTTCTGTTTGTCAGAGGATGGAGATGGATGGCAGGAAAGAGATCACTTGATCATTGCCTGTTAGGTTCACTCCCTCTGGGGCACCTGGCATTGGCCACTGTCAGTAGACAGATACTGGGCTGTATGGACCTTTGGTCTGACCCGGTACGGCTGTTCTTATGTTCTTATGCTGCTTTCTGAGGCATCTCTTTTAATTGTTAGTAGACCTGATAATGAATCCAAAAAGATATTCACTGTGGTAGGCTGTACATCCCTCATCTAGTTCAATTCTAACATTATTCCACCATTTCAGCTGTCATAACGGCTACACAATTAGATATTCTTCTAACTCCCATCTCAGAGATGCAAAACCCTGCTCCCACTCTACCTGTTCTTTCATCTTTAGATCTGTCAGTACATATTTGGCAATGGTGACTCTGTTTACCATGTATAAACCTTATCTATCATATAGGATGACTTTCTTTCCCTTCATTTTATTATACAATTCTAAATCCATGTCCAGAGAGAATATTTTCCAAGTAAAATTTACTACCTCATAACTATTTATTTTAATCTCTTCTGGTTCTTCCTTTTCATGTAACACTTTTTTTTAAACCCACTCACCTTTTAACCCTAAGAGGTGAGGGAGTTTATTGTGCCTGGCTTTGTTTTGCCTGATTAATTCCCAACATTCCTCATATACCAGCCCAGTAGTCCTATCTCCACTATTTCCTTTGACTTTAGCCCAGAAAGTCAGATCTCACATTTATGCTCTTCCTATGACTGATCTCTCTAACACCCTACATCTGGGCTTAAGAGCTGGTTTGCTGACTCTGGCTACACAACCTGATTGGTAGGAAATCAGGCAGCCTACAGCTAGCTGTGCCCCTTAGGTTGCCTAGAGACTGGTTTTGCTGCAGGCCCTGATTCCTGACATTGCTCTGTCAATGCACTAGTTCTGCTATTTATGGGAGAGATACAGTCAAGACTGAATGTATTGCTATAGGCTTTCTGCACAGGGGAATACAGTAGCAGAGTAAAGTATATGTTTATTGACACCATTGAATTCAACAGGGTTCAAATACCAGAGAAGAGCTCTGTGTAGCTCGAAAGCATATCTCTCTCGCCAGCAGAAGTTGGTCCTGTAAAAGATATTGCCTCATCAACCTTGTCTCTGTAGATATGTTCCTAGACTTTCTTCCTCCTCCTGCCTAAGTTGGGAGCTGCAGTGATGATTCATGCTTTGATTACTTCAGGGCTTCGTTATCATCCTTACTAATTTTACAGGCTTCCTAAAAGAGATCAGTTCAGACTGCATCCTGTATACAATGTTGCTTTGAAGGTTTCCTACTGATTACTAGCATTTCCAAGATATTTCTCTAGTCCTGCAGTTCTTGCATTGACACTACCAGTCCCCATAATAAACTGTGTATGTATTTAAAAATCTCAGCATCCCCAAATTCACTGTCATTCAGAATTTCTTATGTACGCTAACGAATCCTGCTTTAATGTCTAACCATATTGGCCTTTGGTGATCCTTAACACTAGTGATTACGTCTTTTTGGTCCAGAGCTTTTATCCCAAGACTCAAAATTCCTTCTTCTGTAGCACAGCCCTCCTGAGAAGCGTATGATTTAAATCCTCTGTTTAATTCGGCCCTTATGTAAATATTTGTGCTGTTGAATTTTAATTCTTTGTACAGTATCTTGCCTGAAAGACATTGTAAAGCCGTAATCTGAATGATTAATTTGGCTTCTATAAAATTGCCATACACAAATGTTTTATATAAAATTCTAAGAGAACCTGTTATGATCATATTAAATAGTCCTGGTTTCTTCAACAAAATCATGTCAAAAATTGACAGTAATGAAACACATTAGAACTACAAGATAACAAAAATTGGCCTGTTCTCTTCCCCTTGGCACCCTTCTTTGGGATAGGATGGGATTCGGATTATGGCTGACACCCATGTCAGGAATTTTAGCAAACCCAGGCCAACAGACCCTGACCACATTCTTCAAGTCCACAATCATAGAACTGTAGGGCATATACAGCAGTTTATAGCATCATTCTGTTCCTGCCTCATTCCTACTGGCAATTCCCTGTGTTTTCAACTTTCCTTGAAATTCCCAGTCTGCTGTGCTCTTCCCCCAGTTGAGACCAGCCTTCTGTCTAACAAACTTAGTGTGGACATCTTTTCATGGCAAAGCTATTGCCTGTTTCCTCTGTGGCCATCATTCCCCCATGACGAACTCTCCATTGGAGGGTAATATGTGTGATGCTGGCAAACCAGGTGCCAGCTCATGCCAAGGCCTTTAGATCTCAACTGAACACTGACAAATGCATAGCTGGAAACCAGCCTGTCTGCTTTGTGTGTTAGTATTGTTAAGATAGGTATTGGACTTATATCAATGTGTTTAGACTTTATGAAATGCTTGCAAGTTGCTGCATGCGTGAATGTCACTTAAAACCTCTCTATCTCATGCAATAAGGTAATACTTAAGTGTTTGTTCTATAACTGTAAAATATTTATTCTGAAACTAAGTAACTCATCAAACAGGGGGGGGAAAAACCCAAAAAACTTCACCTAATGCAAAATACTGGATTCCTACAGAAATTGTGATCTCCTGCCCATTAGGAAGGATTATTGAATCCAAATGGGCCATTGTGGAACCAAGACTTTGTTGATTGCTTCAGCCAGAGCCCTGCAGAGGTTATGTACCCACGCCCTCTTCTCATCACAACTTGAATGCTGGGGGAAGAGAATAAAAACATCTGTTAAGGAAAATGTATCATTCCTATGCATAAGCAGGGAGTCCCTAACTGTTTAGCTTGGGTTAGCCCTAAAAAACATCTAGAGCAGGGATTGCCAGCCTTTGGGAAGTGGCCCATGAGGGAAAGCTGCTGGCAGGACAGGAAGGTTTGTTTACCTGCAGAGTCCGCAGGTTTGGCCGATCACAGCTCCCACTGGCTGTGGTTGCCATTCCAGGCCAATGGGGACCGTGGGAAGTGGCGTGAGCCGAGGGATGTGCTGGCCCCCACTTCCCGCAGCCCCCATTGGCCTGGAATGGCGAACCCCCGGCCAGTGGGAGTTGTGATCGGCAGAACCTGCAGACGCTGCAGGTAAACAAACCGTCCCGGCCAGCCAGCAGATATCCCAGATGGGCCACGTGTCAAAGGTTGCTGATCCCTGATCTAGAGTTTGCTTATTATAAAAGTTTCTATTTGGAATGTAAGACTGTAACTCATATTTGTGTGTGTATGTGTGTGTGTGTGTGAGAGAGAGAGACCTGTTTTAATCTTGTAAATAACTCCTTATTTCCTAGTTAATAAAGCGTTAGGTAGCTTGTTACAGGATTGGCTACTATCCTTGTCTTTGAGCTGTCTAGATGCAATTGACCTGGGGTAAGTGACTGGTCCTTTGGGGCTGGGAGCAACTTGAATATTGTTGTATGCAGTGTTGTTCTATCCATGTCGGTCCCAAGACATTAGAGAGACAAGGTGGTTGAGGTGGTATCTTTTATTGGACCAACTTCTGTTGGTGAGACAAGTTTTTGAGTCGTTCAGAGGCACAGAAACTCTCCAAAGAGATCTTTGCAGGGATTGTCTCCCTCTGAGCTACCTCCTGAAGGTTTACCCATGAGAGGGGATGATCTAGCCCTAGACCACTTGCAAACCAAAGCTCATCAGATTTTGCTTTACAAACCACAGGGCCTGACTATTTTGAGTTTCATGCCACTGAGTCACCTTCCAAGTTCTGCAGAGCCTTTGTACAATTAGAGTTAAGTCTGATCTCTCCTTTAATAACGGAACAAAGATTTTTATACTCCCAGATCTAGCTACAGAAGCTTTTTTTACTTTAAAAGCACTCCTGGAATAACATACAGGAGGCAAAGTATGGGATTTTGCACCCTGCTAAGTTTAAAGTGACTTTTAGTAATGTTACTCATGTACTCACAGTTCTGGGGCCCTTACTCTTACGACAGGGTATTACCACCCTCTAGCAACCCTTACTGAGGTCAGTAGGAGCTACTCATATCTCCAAAGATGGAGAATTGCCCATTGTACAAGCACAAATATTTAGACAAACCGTATAAAGAAAAACTACTCTTGTCTCATCATGAGCAGCATTGGCTCACTGAAAGAACAACTCATTATCTTCATACAGCTTCTCATTTAATAGTGCTTGACTGTCCAGTAAATACAAAAACCTTTACGAAAAGGAGAGACAGTTCTGTCCTTTGACTAATGTTGGCGTCCTCTGTCTACACATTTTTATAATGATTCTTAGATTGTTTTGAATAATTACTCTAAAATATTTCCCAATTTAATTACATTGTTTAGGAGTAAAATTACATTCAGTAATTTTGTATGTATTTCTTTTCTTCTCAAACTATCAATTAATAACTATATTTTGAACATGTCTTGGATTCCACTAGATATTTAACTGAGTAGTTTGTTTGAATCATCTCAATATCCAGAAACTTCAAAGTAGACGTGTGGGGTGGTGTCATAAACAGATAGTTAAGGGTTAATGTCTCTTTTACCTATAAAGGGTTACAAGCAGTGAACCTGGACCACCTGACCAGACAACCAATCAGAAGACAAGATACTTTCAAATCTCGGTGGAAGGAAGTCTTTGTTTCGTGTTGTTTGTTTGTCTGTTGTTCTCTCTGGGTTCTGAGAGTAACCAGACGTACCTACAGGCTCTCTAATTTTCTGTTCAAATAGTAAGTACAAGTAGAAGGTGTTAATCTTTTCGATTGTTTTCTTTATTTGCAAATGTGTATTTTGCTGGAAGGATTTTAATTCGTATTTGTGCTGGGGGGAAGGCTTCTCTCTAGTGTCTATAAGCCGAAAGACCCTGTAACATTTACCATCTAAATTACAGAGACAACTTTTACTTTTTTCTTTCTTTTATTAAAAGCTTTTCTTTTTTAAAACCTGATTGATTTTTTCCCCTTGTTGAGGCTCAAGGGAATTGAGTCTGTACTCACCAGGGAATTGGTGGGAGACAGGGAGAGAGAAGGGAGGGGGGAAGGTGGAATCCCTCTGTTTTAGATTCACGGAGCTTGAATCTGTATTACCTCTTGGGAAGGGGGAAAGAGGAGGGGACAAGGTGCACTCCTTTCTGTTTTTAGATTCAAGGAGTTTGAATCACAGTGATCTTCCAGGGTAACCCAAGGAGGGAAAGCATGGGAGTGGCAACGGTGGGGGAAAGGGTTTACTTTCCTTGTGTAAGATCCAGGGGGTCTGGGTCTTGGGGTCCTCTGGGAAGGTTTTGGGGGGACCAGAGTGTACCAGGCACTGCAAGTCCTGGTTGGTGGCAGCACTACAAGATCTAAGCTGGTAATTGAGTGTAGAGGAATTCATGCTGGTACCCCATCTTTTGGACGCTAAGGTTCAGAGTGGGGATTTATACCATGACAGGTGGGATATTTCCAAAGACCTCAGTCAATGGTAATGACAGTGATATGAGGTCAACATTGAGCACTTTCGATAATCCCAGTCCAGCTCTTCATAATAGTACCTGGATCTTACATAGCACTTTTCATCAGTAACTCTCAAAGTGCTTTTCAAAGTAGGTTAGTATCATTATCTCCATATTACAGATGGGGAAACTGAGGCACAGGGCAGTGATATGACTTGCCCATGGTCACCCAGAAGGCCAGGGGCAGAGCCAGGAATAGAATGCAGTTCTCCTAAATCTTACTCCAGTGTGCTTTCCACTAGGCCACACTGCCTCACATAATCAGAGACCGTTTTCTTAAAAACATAGAGGCAGACGATTGTGTGCCTAAAACAAAGTGTGTATTTCAGACCTCCTTTTAAGAAAAAGCTCTGGGTGTCTTGTTCCTCCTAGTAGCCATCTCATCAAGGATTTACATAAGTTACAACTGGGCTGGAATCTCAACTAGTGTAAATAAGGAAGTCAGTGGAGCTATGCTAGTTCATAGCAGCTGAGAGTCTATTCCCTGGGCAGTGTCTGCTGCAAAGAGCACACATTAACTATCCGATGCTCGAACTGCATTTCTCTTGCTTTGCACATCATGTTAGACTCCTGCTTGACCGAACACACTGCTTTCTGTTAGGAAGAGAATATACATTAAAAATTCATCAGATAGATCATGAAAAAAAAGAAAAAAAGCCTTACTCTTCTATTCAACTCTTTGGCTATGGAGTTAAAAATGCATCTGCACACATTTAAAGCCACTCTTTATGGCCTGCTCTTTGTCCTCTCCTGTCTTTTGGTCCAATTAGCTCTTGTATTTAGAATTTTTCAAATGCTGCAAGCCTTTGGGTTTTCACTCTTTTGAGCTGGCAGTGTGCAAGGAAACAGATCCAATTCATTTGTTAGGGTCAAAGCTTCCAAGCTTTCCTCCTCCAAAAGCTCATTCTTCACTTCCTTAGCACATTAAGATTTTGCTTCCTGCAACATACTTCAAAAGCAGCAAAGAATCCTGTGGCACCTTATAGACTAATAGATGTTTTGGAGCATGAGCTTTCACATACGTCAATGCTTCAGACTATAGTGTGTTTTTAAAGAGGATTTTCATAATGCTACGGCATTTTGTAACTTGTGTATCGTTGGGTGTTCATTACAATGGGACAAATCCCTCCCTTGCACCAAGAGTCATTTAATATGAGGAAGGCCAGTGAAGCTTAGGGTGCCAATTTTGGTTAGATGTATTCCTGGAGATTTCATCACATTACATAATCTTTAATTAAAGACTAATCTTTAATTCCTGGACACTCCAGGTCAATCCCAGAGGATTGGCAACCCTAATGAGATTTGAGAGATAAACCCAGGGCCGGTGCTACCATTAAGGTGAACTAGGCGGTTGCCTAGGGCACCAAGATTTGGGGGTGCCAAAAAACGGTGCCCCCAATTTTTTTTACAGAGGTTCCTCCCCGAGCGTGCAGTTGCTTCTCCACTTCTCCCGCCTCCCAGGCTTGCAGTGCCAATCAGCTGTTTTGGTGCTGCAAGCCTGGGAGGAGAATTAGAGCAGGGGCGGCATGCTCGGGGAGGACGCGGAGCAGGGGTGAGCTGGGGTGGGGAGGTGCCGCAAAGTTCCCCGGGGGGGGGCCCTCAGGGCAGGGGAGGAGCTGCCGTGGGGAGGGCACCTCAGGGCAGAGGGGGGGATGCAGGGAGCTGCCACAGGGCTGTGGGGAGAAGGGGGCACAAGGTGGAAGTTTCGCCTAGGACGCGAAACTTCCTTGCACTGGCCCTGGACATAACCACTCACCTCTCGTGGAAGTGGTTTTATTATGCCAACCGGAGAGCTCTCTCCTGTTGGCAGGGCATCTTCACCAGTCTGGCTGCACTTCTAGTGTAGACTAGCCCTAAAACAGACCCTCTTAATGGAAAAATCTAATCCTGTCCCCCAAGCTTGTGCAGCAGTGGAGCACTGGTTCTAGAACAGTCGGAGTCCTGCAACAGAGCAGGAACTAATCTGACTTCAGACAATCCAATGAAGAGGTAGGTAATGTATCAAATCCTCCTTATTTCTATTCTCTTCATCCTTATAATTGCACTAAATCAGCTCAAAGGAGAGTAAATATAGAAACTCAGTATGCAGATGAACTGTCACTAGTGGAAATAGCTAGCAAATCTACATCCCTCTTGCAGTCTGACCAATATATGCTGAGCTAATATCTATATGTCACATTATCAATATATATTATTCCCACCTCATATAGTAATATGCATTAAGCACATAATATCAATATAAATGTGGTGAATGTATATATATTTTTCTACAGGTTACATGGCCTAAATTGGCCTATGTCTTTCCATAATCCTCTTCACTTATGCTAAGTATCCCATAACACATTGCAAAGCTGAAGTCAAACTTGGTATTAGAAAATAAGAAACTTGTCAAAGGCAAAATACATTTAATGTTCTGCCCCAGTACATGAGGAGGTACCTTCACAGACCAGCAGCTGGAATACTTGTGTTCAAAACAAAGATAAGGCCTACACTGTGGTCCAGTAAAATGAAGGCAGAAAGATAACTGGTTAAATCTTGCCCCAGATGAGTAATACAGTGCTTTGTTACTTATAAACAGGTTGGATGTAAAAAGGCTAGATTTAGGGGTATATGTCTGGAAGCACAACTCCTACATAAGGTGAATTTAACAATGCGGCATGAGACTGCTTCCTGGAAATTGTTTTTTCCTGTACTACACTATTACTGACCTGACTGCTATTAGTTATTGGTCTTTTACTGAAGTGTGGTCAAGCACCTGGCTATAGAATTTATCAACAAGTCTTTTCTTTTCTTTTCCACATGGAGCATTTTCTAGCTCTTATTTTTCATCTTGGGCTATTTATTCAGAGGAATGAATTCCTAGAAGCTGAGAAAGAGGAAGCAGGGGCAAGGCTCTGTAGTGAGGGTTTCGTCAAAACCTTGTTTGAAGAGAGAAAGCCAATTGCTTTTTTCACCAGCAGGTAAAATGAACCTCATTCAGAGGAATATCCTGTCTCATAATGTTCTCTTTAAAAAATGGTACTTTCCACTGCTAAAATGATGGTGAGAACTGGTGGTAGAGCAAACCAGGCAGTGGGGAGGCCTCTGACAGGGGGACACTTCTCCAATCACATTGTAAATGGGCAATGGGGCAGCCTTTATCCTTTGCCTAAGCGTCTTTGAACTAGGCCTGTTGGTGCCTTTCATTTGACTCTTACCATTGAAGGCACCAGCAGCAGGATATTCCCCGTGCCCACTCCTCTCACACCCCAACGAGGACACATGCAGGCAGTGGGAGAGCAGTGGATGAGCTGAGACACTTGAGCTAAGAGTGGAGCAGGGGATGTGCTTTTATCTGTAGCCTGGCTAAGGATCAAAAGCTCCTCCCCTGCTCTACTCTCACTGTGGAGCCATGGAAGCTGCATTGATGTGGCCCTCACACCCTGCACCAGTGGTGCTAGAAGGAGGTTGCAGCCAATATTTTAGTCATAGACTGGAGTAGTGCCTCATCTGGTCCTAGTTGGAGTAGATGTTTTTTACCTCCCTTGCACTTCACCTGCATAAAGCTAGATTGCTTGAGCTTTACGTGGAGGAAACAAATTTTACCATAAAGCATTCACTATGGCAGTCCTTTTCTTTCATCATTCAATAGAGACTATATTCTGGATAAAGCGGAAATCCCCTCTTCCCGTGACAATGTGTGGCTCTCTGGTCCCAGAAGAGTAGTACACAGTAGCATCGCTGGAGGGGGTAGGGGAGTGGCCACTCCCCCACCGAGCACAAGTGGTGCCTTTTTAATTTTACTCACTCGGGAGTGGAAAAAAAAAAAGGCGCCACCTGCTGCAGTGCTTTTACTGACAGGGTGGTGCTCTGGGTCTTCGGTGGCACTTCGGCAGCAGGACCTTCACTCGCTTTGGGTGTCTTTGGCGGTGCTGAAGTTTCATCTCCAAAATGCTGCCAAAGGCCTGCAGAGCAAGTGAAGGTCCCACCGCTGAGGTGCCACTGAAGACCCGGAGCGCCGCCCTGTCAGTATAAGCGCTGCAGTGGGTGGCGTCTCTTTTTTTTTTTCTGCTACCCTTCTTCCCTCCACCTGGCTACGCCACTGGTAGTATATATGCAGAAATGACCCATCAGCTTCTTACTGTTCAAGAAACTCAGATGTCTAGGCTGCCCTATAAGTGTTTCTGAAATTCAATTCTTTCCTTCTCACTTAATTTGCTGGGGGGAAAATTCCATTATTCCAAAGCAGAAAATATTGTGGTGATCACCTCATCAAAGGACAAGCAAGGGCATTTTACATCAGCTATTATCTGCTAAGCATGCAAATGGTGCATTTCAGTTTCAGTACTGCCAGTTGGTATGCAGTGGTGTTCCCAGGATATTAGAGAGACAAGGTGGGTGAGGTAATATCTTTTACTAGACCAGCTTCTGTTGGTGAGAGAGACAAGCTTTCAAGCTTACACAGAGCTAAGAGTGACACAGCTAAATACAAGGTAGAACACCTTGTTTAGCATAAGTCGTTAACACAATTCAAGGGACCATTCTAGGTAAAGTGGGCTGCTAGCTCCCTTCTAGTCAACAAAACTGGGGGGTTAGTAAGTGGTTACAGATTGTTGTAATGAGCCATAAATCCAGTTTCTCTGTTCAGTCCATTATTTTTAGTGTATAGCAAAGTGACAGAGTGCTGAGACCTGACAGGTGGGTTGGTATGCTGATCACTGAAGCCTCAATTAGTTTCCCCAGTGACTGCCAACTGAGCAAATCAGTAGGAGAGGCTGGGGAGGTAAGGAACTAATTAGCCCTCAACTGGCTAACCTGATAAAAGCCAGGAAGGAAGCATTGGGGGGGGAGGGGGTGAACAAGGCTAGCTGAGTCTATTGAAAGAGCCCAGGATAGGAGAGATCTTTAGGCTAGGGTCCTAGTAAGGAGAGACTGATGAAAGGGATTTAAAACTGTGATGCACTGGTGGAAGGGTTTGGAATAAAATACAGATTGAACCCTAAAAGAAAGTGGGTCTGAACAGTTTCTGGGGTATCAGAGGATGGGGACTGAGCACTGCGACATCACAGTCTGACTGGGATCAGGGCCAGTGCAACCCATTAGGCGACCTAGGTGGTCGCCTAGGGCGCTAACATTTGCGGGGCGGTGACCGTGGTGGCCGGATCTTCACCAGTCATTGTTGGTGTTTCGGGGGCGGGACCTTCTGCCACCTCTGTTGGGGATGGCATTTTGGGGGCAGGACCTTCCGCCGCCTAGGGCAGCAAAAAGGCTGGCAGTGCTCCTGATGGGAATACTTAATAGGACTTGTTTAGGGGCGGTGGCTCAAGGGCCTGTTTGTCCTGTAACATTTCTGAGACGAACTGAGCTGGGGTGGTGCTAATTAGTAGCTTGGTAGAGCTGAAGATCCACTAAATGTTAGTTGCTGTGAGACTTCATTGTCTCCAGGATGGATTGTTGCAGTGTGTTGCCTCCTGCAGTGGGAGAGATTCAAACTAGATGAAAACCTTAGTTTACTCAATCCCACGAGTGTATTTCCTGCAAAAGTGTTTGGGGCTTGTTGGGACCAGGATGAGGGTTTGAGGACAAAACCCTAAAGGGGGTAATTGAGGTTATTGGTGTCTAGAAATGTAGGCCTGCATTTTCAAAAATGCTTAATCCTGACTGCCTTGATTTTTTTTTTTTGGATGCCCAGTTTGATATATCTAGTCCTCAACAATGTTAATCAGCATAATTCCAGCAGGAGTTCTTCAGGCCTGAGCTAGCTGAAGCATCCCAAATCCGGAGCAACCAAAATCAATGGCAACTTTTGAAGACTTAGACCTTTGCTTCCCCCTCACTCCCACAAAATATGAAATCATCTCTGCCTCTAATTACCTATAAAAATAAATAGGCCCAATGTGTCACCCAGCAAACCTTGAGAACTGTTTGTTTTTTTATGTCTCAAGAATTTCTGGCCCTGATCACTGAGTCTATCTGAAGTGGGGTTGGCACAGAATCCTGGTGTGTTGATGGGAGGCAGGAAGGAACACACAGTTGATTTTACACTATCTTCCTCTTTCAATCACTGGGTTGTCAGGAGCAGAGAGCTCCCAGCATAATTCAGAGGAGCCTGAGTCTCACAGGAGGCTGCAGGCTCTGGGGATTCCCAGCAGCTTCAGCCAGACCACAGAATGACCAATGCCAGGGGCTATGGGGAAAGGTAGGCTGTGGCTCTTATATCCCCCAGAGAACTCCTGTGCTGTGCGAATTTCAATGTAACTATCTAAACTGGTTTTTTAGACTACTTTGCACTGCCAGAGCAGAGTTCATTTAGTCCCATCTCTTTATTTTTGGAGATCTAATAAAACTGAAGCCATCCTTCTGTCTGCTCATTAGTGATTAGATTAGGGGATTGCACCTTATTTAAAGGAATTTGATGTAAGTTCATTTGATAACTTGGACATCATTGATAGCATCTGATCTGCTTTCCTTACATCTTGTATAGGAATGTTATTTTTACTTCATTTGATGTCTCTTATTTTTGCATGCACTCATGTTTCTGTATATTTGCTCTATGAAATTGAAAGAAAATCATTAGAATAATTAAATAGAAAATTATGCAATTTTTAAAAAAAGTAATGTTTAAATATCAGGACAGAACAAGCATCAGTTGCATTGTGCTATATTAAGTTCATTTAGTTCTGCAAAATGTAACATTAACTATTGTGGCAAAACAACCAATAACTGCTAGTTAGATCACCTAATATAGTGTTTTCCAAATTTGGAACGCTGCTTGTTTAGGGAAAGCCCCTGGCGGCCCGGGCTGGTTTGTTTACCTGCCACATCCGCAGGTCTGGCCAATTGCGGCTCCCGCTGGCCGCGGTTCACTGCTCCAGGCCAATGGGAGCTGCTGGAAATGGCATGGGCTTAGGGATGTACTGGCTGCCGCTTCCAGCAGCTCCCATTGGCCTGGAGTAGAGAACCGCAGTCATTGGGAGCCGCGATCGGCTGGACCTGCAGACGCAGCAGGTAAACAAACCTGCCCAGTCCACCAGGGGCTTTCCATAAACAAGTGGTGTCCCAAGTTTGGGAAACACTGACCTAATACAATACTAGAGTAAGAGTTATACAACCTGCTAGTGCATAAGATTCATTCTGTAAATAAATTTCAGTTTACATCTTGTATTGAGAGATCTGAGCTAAATTTGTTAAGGATTTTCATTGATATTTTTTTTTGGCCAGTACTTGGATAACTATAAAGAAGCTTGTGGCACCTTAGAGACTAACAAATTTATTTGAACATAAACTTTCGTGGGCTACATGCTGTAGCCCATGAAAGCTTATGCTCAAATAAATTTGTTAGTCTCTAAGGTGCCACAAGTACTCCTGTTCTTTTTGCATATACAGACTAACACAGTTGCTACTCTGAAACCTATAAAAAAGCTATGTATTAATTTGAAGCTTAGACAACTGACTGATACCCACTAATGTATTTTTGATTTAATAATCACATTGTCCTTAACTGAATTTTATTTAGTCAGACAGAACATGTAATTAAATCATGTCTTTTCTGATCCCCATCATGCCAGATGGTGCTGTGTTATGTTTACAAAGGCAGAGTCAAAAATATAATCTCCCCAGTAAACTGGTTTAAGTTAGTAAATTTTTAAGTCCCCATTATATTGTGAGTTCTTTTAGGATGAATTTGGAATCAGTACTGCACATTTGTTTGAACTTGGGTTTTCAGTCTGAAAAGAACTGAACTTTTGGGATATACTCACTTATTTATCAAAATAAAGAGAATATTTTCACTTGAGTATGCCCTGCAATGATTAGGAACTTTAGGAAATGCAGCATTGCTGCGAATAGGAAGGCAAACATTTTGAGACTGCCATTATACAGCTGCTTATGAAATCAATATACTTCATGACCACAAAATAATTAGGCAAGTTCCTTGACAGGTGATCCAGAAAGGGATGTAATTCTAGGAATTGTTGAGATAAGTGGGGATAGTATGGGGATATGTTAGGGGTATTTAACCATTGTAGTTTTGAGTTGTAGAGTGTCTAGGTCAGGAGTGGGCAAACTTTTTGGCCTGAGGGCCACATTTAGGTATGGAAATTGTATAGTGGGCCAAGAATGCTCATGAAATTGGGGATTGGGGTGTGGAGGGGGTGAGGGCTCTGGCTGGGGGGTGTGGGCTCTGGGGTGGGGCCAGAAATTAGGAGTTCAGGGTGCAGGAGGGGGCTCTGGGCTGGGGGCAGGGCATTGGGGTGTGAGGGAGAGGGCTTTGGGCTAGAACCAAGGAGTTTGGAGGGTGGGAGGGGGATCAGAGGCAGGGGATTGGGGCACAGGAGGAGGCCATGGTGCAGGGTTCGGGTGGCGCATACCTCAAGCAGCTCCGAGAAGCAGCAGCATGTCACCCCCCAGCCTCCTATGTGAAGGTACGGCCAGGTGGCTCTGCGTGCTGCCTTGACGGTAGGTGCCGCCCCTGCAGCTCCCATTGGCTGAGGTTCCAGGTCAATGGGAGCTACGGGGGTGGCGCTTGGGGCGGGGCAGTGTGCAGAGCCTTCTGGCTTCCCCTATATATAGGAGCTGGAGGGGGGATATGCCGCTGCTTCCAGGAGCCACGCGGAGCCACGGCATGTGTGGAGTGGGGCAAGCCCCCGACCCTGTTCCCCGGCTGGATCTTGAGGGCCAGATTAAAAGGTCTGATTGGCCGGATGTGGCCTGTGGGCTGTAGTTTTCCCACCCCTGGTCTATGTCCTTAAGAGAGAGAGAAACAAATGGCTGTGTATATGGGCTTTCAATAACCATTGTATTAGGGAACCATACTGTAGCTTGAAAATGTTACTAGGATGATCTCACGTGTAAACATTGGTAACTTGTTATTCAAAAGAGAATGTTAGCAATTTCAACAGAATTGCTCTCTGAAGGCCACCTTTTTAAACCCTTTCACAAGGGGTCAGTGCACTCCCCACTGCATAGGAATAAATCTGTATTTAAGCATGCAAATCAGGTAAATGCAAGTGCAAATAGGTACTTGTTCATATAATTTGCACAGCTCATCTGATACATGTAGCTTTAAAATCTGTTTTCCTTAATATTATACAGCAGCACTGAGTTATCAAACTAATTGTCCAAATCTGTGTTCATTAGAGATAGTTTCAAGCTACAAAGCTGGAATTCTGATCTAGATTCAAAACCCCATGAGTATGAGGATGTTCAGGTGTACCATACTTGAAAATCTTTATTAATAATAAGAAGACCTGGATGGAGTAGATTTGCTACAAGTTCACTTTCTATATCCCTAACACATATGTTAAAACTATTTTGCAAACAGGAAACAAAGAAGGAAGTAATGCCTCAAATCTGAATTACTGACCCAATCTCATTGTGGGACAGGGTGAGTGAGATAATTCTTATTGGACCAGCATCTGTTCATGAGAGAGACAAGCTGAAAGCTCAAAATCTTGTCTCTCTCACTAACAGACACTTGTTCAATAAAAGTGATTACCTCACCCACCTTACCTCTAATATCCTGGGACCGACACAGTTACAACAACACTTCATCCAACAATCTAATTGTGTCCATCAGAGTTAAATTATAGAATTTAATCTTATTAATAATAACCAGTATGTCATTTGTTTAAAAATGACCTTGGGTGCAATCTGATTTATGTTCTTTATATCTAAACAATACAGCATTATTTAAAGGTAACTTGGAAGAGTCTTAGTGATTTATCTAAGGCTTTGGATCTCATGCTCTGACACTTTAGTGGAAGAATTACTTGCTCTTAACTTCATATTTAACTACATGCTAGAAAAGGTCTCGAAAAGGTTTGTTTCCTTGACTACCAAATGTCACAGACTCAAAAGTTAATTTGCATGGAGCATGGTTAAAAAATTGTGTATAATTAATAACATATCACAGAAAGAAATGTTAAAGAAGCGCTAAGATGCAGCTTGTTAAGCAAGGAGCTTCAATAATTGTGGGTCTCTGTTTGTTTGTCTTTGCTCTGTAGAGAAGTAGTGGTGTTAGTGTTCAGTATTTTTCCCATAGAGTGCAAGCCTGCTTGTACTGAAGTCAATAGGAGCTTTGCCATTTGGAAGTAGGATCTGGTCCATGTAGTTTAGTTCAGTTACAGAGAAATAATCCTAACTTAATCAAGAAAATAGAAATGAAACATTTCATGTTAGGTCAGCTCTGCTTGAATTGAAATACTTTGTTTTGTCACCTCAAGCCATCCAGAGTTTGGGTGTGCAAGACATAGTAGTCCCTGTACCCTGTTTTCTCTACTTCCAGTTATCTCCAACTCCTGGAGCAGGCAGCCAGGGATGGATAAGAGAGGGCAGACCCAATATGCTAGCCAGCACAACTGAGCAAGTAACAGGGTGTTCTAATTTGCTACTGCTATAAGTCAGCAATAAATTATGTAACCCTCCCCTCTGCAACAAAGGAACGGGAGAGAAGTATCTGAGCCTCTGAGTGGTATCTCTGAAGCACAAAGCCTCCCAAAACTATTCTTGTGGTGAAGCAGCTTACATGTCACCACTTGCTCAGGATTATTGCTAACGGCACAATCTAGCCCTAAGTAAAGATATGTGGAAAGATGATGTGGAACAAGCAGCAATTAAATGGTGCAAAATAAGGAAACAAATGTGTGCACCCACTGAAAGTTCACTGGAGGCTTATTTATTGTGTTTTTGCTACACTTTTCTGTTTTTTCCCAGTCCTAGATTAAGTCTGTAGCATTCTATTAAAAGTTCCTTTCCTGTTTATAACTGTTTTGGCCTGTTCTCACAGAGCTATTTCTCTGCAGAACTAGCTGTTTCTAGCTTTAGTCATGTTTATAACTGGATGTAATTAGTTCTATTTTCTATCCTACATAATTTTTTATACCACATGTATCCCTGTAGCACCTGGGCGCCTTCCAATAGTGCATTAAGCAACCTGACTACACATCTGTCATGTCTCTCTCCTATCTTTATTGGCCAACTTCTGTTTGGTGAAAGACAAAGTTGCCTCTCTCACCAACAGAAGCTGGTCCAATATTACTTCACCCATCTTGACTCATGTCCTGAGACTTACCCAGTGACAAAAGTATTGCAAACACCTTTCTTGTCTCCTCCTCTTTCCAGAAGGAGAAGAATGTGTCTTATTTTGATTTTTCTTTTTTTGCGTGCAAAATGTACCTATTGCCATGTACTTATAGTACAGAAAGAAAGGTCAAATTGCCTAACCTTGCCTTTAGCCACACCATCCAGACTTTAAAACCATACATATAGTCTTCATCTGACATCATCTCCCCACCATTGTTACTCTGCTTGAAGAAAGACACACCCTAATTTTCATCTTATTAGTAAGAGTCTTTTCTTGAACCAGCTGGTCTGCCTCCTGTTCTGTGCTGCCACTGCTGCTAATTACAAGCAAATTTTGTTAATTTCATTTTAATCTCCCTGCATATCAGTGAATTTAAATGAACAGCCTGGATTCCTAGGGTACAGCAGTGCTGGGTAGTAACGTACTAAATGCATTTTAGCTGGAAGGATGAGAGATGGTGCTGATTCGTGATAATCCCCTTGTGTCAATTTAATAACATCTTCCGAGAATGTTACAAGACACTAGCTTGAAAGAAGAAATATTTGTTTCCTGTAAAAGAGGCAAGTAACTAAGTTTATAGTGAACAGAGAGGATGCAGCTGGAGACAGTCACTGTAATAATAAAACTGACAAATGTCATAACAATAATGATTCTATATACGATTCTGAGTGTACAGGATTCAATTATTAGAGATCCAATATTCAAGCTAACCTTTTTGTCTCTTTTTATATGCACCCCCAGTCATTATCTTCTTCCTATCTTGACTAATTTCATACTCCCTCCTGTGCAGTCAAAATTACGTTGTTTTGAACTCTGTAGCTGCTGGGCTGTCTGTTTCTGTGAGGTGTTTCTTCCTTCACTGAAAAATAGATTTTTGGAAACAATTGGTAAAAACCACTTCTAGAGATGGGGAACTGGGGTAAATGGATCCCATTCAGTCCATTCAGGTATGGTCTTTGTTAGGCTATGACAAACACTGCCTTTCAATTTTTCATCTATATTTAAAAAAGTAGGATACAACTAGTGGAAAGCTGTCTCATCTCCAATTATGCCTGTCCTCTATCGATATCCTAGAGGCTATGTGGTCCAGTAGATAGGGCACTGGACCGGGACTCAGGAGACATGGCTTATATTCCCAGTTCTGCCACTGGACTGCTGGGTGACCTTGGTCAAGTCACTTCACCTTCCTGAGTCTTAGTTTTCACATTTGTAAAAAACTGGATTGCTGATTCTTGTCTTCCTTTGTGAAACATTTGAGATGACAAGTGCTGCATTGGAACTAGGTATTATTCTTAGGTTTTATTCTGGGATGAGGTGCACAAACGCTTGCTGGGAGCCAATCTCCTCCTAGTCAAGAACAATGGGCAAACATCCAAACTGAGGGATTTCTCTGAGCTCTAAGAGGGGTCAAGAGCTGCCCATTCAGTTGGTTATGATCCTTCAGCAGAGGCTGACCCTGGATGGTCACAATGGGCAAAAACACCTTTGCCTCCAGAACTCTCACTCCTGAAATCCCACCAGACTCCATTCGCTCCCCCATATAATTCAATGTGTACGTCAAACTGCTGGACATGGTGACTGTAAGACACCAAAGTCTTTAACATCAGCTATATTCATGTGGCAGCTATGACTTTAAATGTAATGAATGAAAATGGCACCTGGATGATGAGCAGCTGGCTGAAGATAAAGGTAGGTAAGACACAGGTGACCCTAGCAGGAAGAGGAAACACTATCACTTTCACTAAAGAGTATTTGCCCCCTTTCCTTTATCGAAATGTTATGCAACCTAGAGGTCTTCCTGGACTCCTCACTAATAATGGATTCACAAATAGCAATAATGGACCAAGGTCTGTGTTTTTAAAGGCACGTAAGCGTGTTAGATGCCTAACCTCCTATTTCATGGGATTTGGGCACATGCTTCTTATATACTCTTATGCTTTTTTTTGAAATTCCAGCTGAAATTACTTTCCCCCTGCTGGCCAGGAGACAGATTCTGTATTCTGACATAGACAGACATGGCCGTAGAAATTCAGGTACCAGGATGAAATGGATGACTTGAAAAACTCAGTAAACAGGGACTATCCTGGGATACTTAAAAACAACTGTTACTAGAATATTCCCTGAAAATTAGAACCACCTGGTCATTTTACCTGAAATCAGAGAGAGTCCAAAACCCAGGCAAATGCTTAGTAAATATAAAGCAATCACAAACTGGAAATAGAAACCAGGAGACATGCAGCATGTTGGAAAGCAAGGAGGGCCTGCTCTGTAATCAAGGTTACAAAAAGGAAATTGGAAGTGAGATGTCTTCAGTCACCATACAAAACAGGGTGATGAGAGAAGTTCTGTATGTCCTCAGGCTGTCAGAAGTAGTGAAAGATTTCCTATTGGGGATGGGGAGAGGAAGAAAAGTTCTGACTTTGGGACAAAAGGAGATTTTAGAAACAGCCTCCCATTGTATTATTTTCAGCCACTGCGTCAGAGCCAGCAAGTGCTGCCATATGAAATGGACATACGAGGTCAATCCATCTATGCTATTACAAGTGAAAAGCTAACTCCTGTACATGCACACACAGAATGGAAAATATGAGTCTGTGCCTGCTCAAGTCATGCGCACAGAACAGCTGATGTGTATGCAAGTCGCAGATTTGTGCATGGATGTGCATCTACATCTCCACAAGTGCATGCAGCTTGGGCCTGGGTAATTCGAGTAAGCAAAAGTGCACTTACAATTTTGGGCCTGGGCTTTTAAAAGTTTGGTCTTGAGTGTATTCATCTTTGGCAACAGTTGAACACTTTGTCATGCTGGGGAGGTTACTGAAATGGATTTGGATAGAGAAAAATTGAATGCAGGGTGAATTTATGCGGGGAAGAAGGTGTGTGTGAGTGATAGATAGATATGGGTTTTGGGAGTAAAAAATGGTTCTAAGATAAAAAGAAAAGGTCTTAAAAACATCTAAGAAATTAGATTTTTCAATAATTATTTTTATAAATTACTTGGCATTTAGAGTAATTTCTTCCCCAAAAGAAGATTTTTAGGAAGTTTTCTTGGCTCCAGGAAACACACTTTCTCTGGATTCTGCCTTGACTGACTATCCCTCTAAATGTCTCTGAGAATTCACAGCTGTCCTCACTGAATATAAGAAAATGAGCCTGTCAGGTAGAGCTGACTCTAAATTTCCTTGTCTTTGGGATGCAAATCCCTTAAAGTATATTTAGGTCACCTCCATTTCACATTCAGCAAAAAGCAAAAACGCAAGTGCTTCTTAGTGAAGGAAGAAAATGAGGTGCTCTAAATCACTCCAACTGCTCAAAGTCACCTTCAAAGTCATCATTCTTTATGCAGGAACAAGATCACATGCTGGGTTTTCAGAGTCCTTAGGTATAAGTCAGAAATAGCCTGACATTTCCTCCTTGTATCTATCTTCCACATTTTTTATTTAAATACTTATGGCTGATTGAGAGCTGTCATGGGAAAATCAGGCACAGATTTTTATTCTAAAGTCAATGCCTTGGCTCATCCAGAGAGACAAGGTGGGTGAGATAATATCCTTTTATTGGTTTATTGCATTGGTTCAACCAGTTTGTTAGACGTTAATGCAAAAACTGAGGTTTCCAACCAGATTCACCAATCCTTCCCCTGACTCTTCAGTTCCATTGCCCTGACCTCTAACAAGTTGAGCTGTTTTGGCGATTCTCTGGCAATTCTCAAAAACTGGGGGGGGGAGAGGGAGAATCATTTCAGGTCAAATAATATGTTGAATGCTTTATTTTGGACCATTTTGATTTAGTTTTTAAAAACTAAAAGGAAATTTTGAAACAAATTGATTTGAACTGAAAATTGAAATGCTTTATTTTAAAAATGTCAACTTTTTAATTTTTTCTAACTTCAGTTTTTCCCCCCCCCCCGAAACAATTCTGTGAAACCAGAGCTGTAACTAGGCATTTTGGTGCTCTGGGTGAACAAGCATATTTGGTCCTCTACTGGTTTTTTGAGTTAGGATATTATAGAGTAATGATAATGCAGTTATTTTTGTGTAGCACTACAGTAGGTAGACAATAAAAGCAACTTTAAGATTCTTTTAGATACCACACTGATTTTCATACAATCCTATAACATGCCTATAGCATCCTATATAACAGGGGTAGGCAACCTATGGCACGCGTGCCAAAGGCGGCACATGAGCGTATTTTCAGTGGCACTCACACTGCCCAGGTCCTGGCCACTGGTCCGGAGGGCTCTGCATTTTAATTTAATTTTAAATGAAGCTTCTTAAACATTTTAAAAACCTTATTTACTTTACATACAACAATAGTTTAGTTATATATTATAGACTTATAGAAAGAGACCTTCTAAAAACATTAAAATGTATGACTGGCACGCGAAACCTTAAATTAGAGTGAATAAATGAAGACTCGGCACACCACTTCTGAAATGTTGCTGACCCCTGCTATATAACCTGTAAATAAACTCACTGAGGTACTAAAAACAACATGGACTGAAAATAATCATAACAAAAATATGGATACTGCGATGACTTAATAGCATAAAACCTACTCAGAAAGACAAAAAGATGCATTTCTGTTTATTAAAGAAGGGATACTGGTGGTTTTCCATCATCCCTGGACTGAGACTATGGCTATAATAAACAGCCACCTCTCTCAATGACACAGTGGAGACTAAATGGGGCCCACGAGTAAACAAAGAATGCACTTACCATGGAGGTGGATTATCCAGCAATTGAATTATCACCATAGCATCTGACTCTGTAAAAGCAGAAGCCATCCTTTCTCTGGCCTTTATATGATGGAGATAGCCATTTTAGGGCCGGGGGAGGTTATAAGATTTGTTTTTTGCCTTTTGCATTGTGATTTTATTTTTCTAAGACGAGTATTGATTGTTTGCTTCCTAGTACCACATTATGGCTGGTTTATACCTGATCATTTCTCCCGCTGAATCCTGCCAAGCAAATTGTGATGATGCCCCTTTTAATTATAGCAGCATGGCTTGTTTGTATAAGGCCAGTGTGGGAAGTATCATTTTGGGGAACTTTGTTGTGACAGTTGATAAGAGGCATCACACATCCTGCATCTTGGCAGGGGGTTAGATTAGATGACCCTTGCAATCCCTTCTAACCCTGTGGTTCTATGACATTTGACTTCTGGCCAGGCGAGGCCCCTCACACCAAACTGTGGGGACAGAAGAGATTATATGGCTGTGATGATTGTGAAATCAGATTATGCTGTGCCTCAGTGTGAGACAATGCCAATGCTATGGTATAATGAGTAGATGGACATATCACCAAGGTGACAGCCCTGGCCTCATACAGAATGGTGTTAGAAACAGACTGGCTGGATCAAAGCCCAGAATGATACAAGCACTGGTCACAGTGGACATGTTTCTTCACTAGTGGATATCTCATTAGCAGCCCCATCCAGATTTGCACCCAATGCAGATTTCCCTATTGGTCTCTTCCCCTGTACAGTCAATAGCCTGTATTTTTATCTGTCTGGGCACAACTGAAAATTGTCCATAGCTCAAAAGTAGAGACCTTCTAAAAGAAAAGCCAAGGTGTGTTCAGCATCCTGGGCTAGGCTGCCCTGAAGGTGTCAAGTCCGTGATGTGTGAGTGCACCTTGCTGGCCAGGGAATGGAGCATCATAACAATGAGTCAGAGGGAGGCTCCTTATTCTGTTCTCTGTAATAACAATTGAATCATGCTGGGGCAGCAACAGGTAAGGATAGGTCACAGTAACAGGAAAACAAGGCTCCAGGAGGGAGCAGGGCATGTTTTAACCCTTCTGAGGGTTGACTAAAAAGGCCAGTTTTACTTGTGCAGTGTTTACTTTCTTTGTTTCTACTGTTGCTTCCCCCTAACTGCAAATCATAAGCGGCCCAGGACATCTTCATTTTTCTCGACTGAACATTTTCTTCTAAGCAAGGAAGTCCCTCTATCTTCCCTCCCCACTTTTGCCAAGCGGGCAGGTGGCTCATCCCATCAGGGTAACTGTTACTCTCTCTGCCTCATCCTGTGCTGGAGCTTTGTCCTCTGCCACCATCTGGCAGCACCTCACTCCTGGATGAAACCTGGCTCCTAACCCCCGCAATTTTATTCCTCAGCCACTCCCCTGCCTCTACTTCCAGTGATTTGACCCTCCCCCCAGATGTTACTGCGCAATGAGCATGCTCAGTAGGAGCCAAGCAGCACTCAGTGCCCTGCCTGCCTCCCACCCTGCCCAGTATCCTAGTGCCTTCGGGGCCTGATGCAGCCAGGCTCACTGGGCCTGCAATCCTGCAGGCAGAGGAGGCCCTGAGCATCCTGGGCTCCAGCCAGATGCTGCTAGGCCCAATCCTATGGGGGGCCCTGATGCTGCTGGGCCTGATCTTGCAGGCTGCCCCATTTTGCATCCCCAGCGGCTCTGTGTCCTGGTCAGCTGCCCCGCTCACCTTGTCCTAGTTATGGTCCTGTGTGAAACTGACACTAATTCACAAATGTTTCAGAATCGCTGAATCTGCTTTTTTGACACAAAACGTTTTCCAACAATTTTCCCAACAAGCCCCGTTTCTTTTCAGTGATATCTCCATGACAGAGTCACCTATCCTTGCGCTTTGGACATTGCTAAACTGTAGTCATATTTCATTCATCTGAAGGCTTCCCCTATTGGAGATGTTGGAGAATGCATTATGGACATGACACTAGATAAGCCTCAGAACATACAAGATTTAAATAAAGCAGTGTCTGGAAGCCCAGAGTCTGCAAGATATGCTCTGCTCCTCACTCATAGACAGGAAGCAGAATAACAATCAGTGGAATGCTCAAGTCTCTTAACACATTTTGTGGCCTGACACTCATTTATACTGATCTCTCTTTACAGTGGGTATAAATGTAACTTCTCTCTATTATACATTGCAAGAGTGGCCATAATATTAATGAGAATCAAGTCCTCATGGCATACTAGTACCTGAAAGCCTGTGCTGTTGCCTGGGAGTAATTTGTAAAGTCATGTGGCTACAACCCCTCCCCAAAAACGGCTGAGAACTTAAAAATTGGACAGTAGCAGACTGCAGCTCCCAGTGATGTTTGAATCTGGTGATATTCTAAACAAAAAGCTCTCAGGCACATTTGTAGCTGTCATCAGTGCTTCACACTGATTCAACAGATATTGTAGGCCTCAGGATGATGTTTAGGATTATTTCATGTTCTGTGTGGATAGCTGTGTTGAGGTGTGGAGGGGGTATGTGTCAGGGCCGCCAGGGGGGGGAGGGGGCAAGAGAGGCAATTTGCCCCAGACCCCGGGCTCCGCAGGGGCCCCCACGAGAGTTTTTCGGGGCCCCTGGAGTGGGGTCCTTCACTCGCTCGGGGACCCCAGAAAACTCTTACGGGGCCGGCCCCGGAGCTTCTTCCGCTCCCGGTCTTTGCTGGCGGGGGAGTCATTCCGCTCCGGGGTGGAAGGACCTCCCGCCATCGCATTACCGCCGAAACGGGACCTGCCGCCAAAGTGCAACCCGGTCTTCGGCGGTAATTCGGCTGCAGGGGGCCCTTCCGTTCAGGGACCCGCCGCCGAAGTGCCCCGAAGACCCGTGGCGGGGGCCCCCCGCCACCGAATTACCGCCGAAGAGCGGGCTGCACTTCAGCGGCAGGTCCCACTTCAGCAGTAATTCGCCAGCGGGGGGCTCCCGCCACGGGTCTTCGGGGCACTTCGGCGGCAGGTCCCAGAATGGAAGGGCCCGCTGCCACAGAACAGGGCTGGCTCTAGACAATTTGGCCCGAGGGGGGCCCCCTGCCGCTTGCTGGTCCCACGGCTCCGGTGGACCTCCCGCAGGCATGGCTGCGGAGGGTCCGTTGGTCCTGCGGCTCCGGTGGACCTCCCGCAGGCGTGCCTGCGGATGCTCCACCGGAGCCACAGGACCAGCGGAGCCGCCTGCCGCCGATGGCCCCAGGCCCCCGGAATCCTCTGGGCGGCCCTGGTGTGTGTGTGTGCTGGGAGATTTGTGTTGATTTGTGCAGCTGGCAGGTGGACCACATAATCCACCTGTGCAATTTCCTACATACAACCAATGAAATTGTTGCATGCAAATTTGCTGTAAATTAAGGGTGGTGGTTGGTTGAGTTTCCTCTGATATCACAATGTATGGCATAGATAGATACACGCCTTGCTGTAGCTGTATTCCACACAGGTGTAATTTGTGAAGTCAAAATGGTGAAGAACTTAAAAAGTGGACAATAAAGACTGCAAATCCCAATTATTTGAACCTCGTCATATTCTGAACAAAAAAAGCTCTTAACCATGCGTGTAGCTGCTTCCATTGCTTCACCCTGACTCAACAGACATTCTAGGCTTCAGAGTGACCTTCCTGGAGTCTTTTTACATAGATAGTGAATTTCATCCTGAACACATAAAGAATTTAACTAACTTTATGGACTTCACACAGAAATAGAGCCAGCTCTGGGAGTGGAACATGGCAACAATTTAACAGTCCCCAGCATCTCTACACAACAGTTTGGGAAAGAATGTAAAGGATAATATTGTAAACAGTTAAAATTAGAGGGGGGAGTTAAGTAGGTAGAAAATAATTACCTAAGGTCAAACTGTTTTATGCACTCTGATGTTATTAATAAAAAAGCACCCTGTGGTTTTTTACATTGTATTTTTTATCAGTCAGATCCTTGGAAAGTGCTGCAGTCACTTTATTGAAAAAGCTTGCAGCTCAGATGACTTCATGGCCACGAAACAGACAGAAGTATCCAGACCAGATCTAGGGGAAAGCAGGATTTTTAAATTGAATGGCAACTCTGCCTCCCTGCTTTGCAAATGACAACAGCAAGAGCTCAGCATCACACAATGTCTCAGTGAAGCAAAGGTCTAATACTATCATGGCCACAAAATATTGCTTTTATTTAGCTGGCTGACAGCTGGGTATTTGGGAAGAAAGAGTGAAACATTTCTTTGACAGGTTGTTGAAAAAAAACACTGGTGGCTGTTCGAAGCAGCTGGAGGTTTAGAATGTTGGAAGTAGTCCTGGGAGAAATGGACTATTGGGCAAAGGGAGGATGTGAGGTCATCGGTGCCAACTCCGTGGGTCACCCACAGAAAAAAAAAAGTGGGTGCTCAGCACCCACTAGCTACAGCTGTTTGGTGGTGCCCCTGATCAGCTGATTGCCAGCGTCCCTGATCAGTTGCTTGCTGGCTTGGGGAGGAGCTTGGGAGAGGGAGGAGAGCAGCAAGTGGCAGGTAGGCAGGGTCTTGTGGGAGGGGCAGAGTGGGGGTGGGAAGACAAGGCCTCGAGGGAGGGGGTGGATTGGGGGTGGGAAGATGAGGAGCAAGGGTGGGTCTGAGGAAGGGGTGAAGTGGGCCTTGGGGCAGAGTAGGGGTGGAGCACCCCTGAAGAAAAATATGTCAGCGCCTATTGCATGAGGTGGTCAAAGGTGCATGATAAATTTTCAAACTGTCAGTTAATTTATCCCATACATCCCCAGTTCACCACATAACTCTGCAGTGACATGGCTATCACCTCCACAATCCACATACTGCATGTGTACATAAGTACATCTTAGACCAGTGATGGGTTCAAATTCTGACATCTTGTAATCCTGTAGAACTAGAAACAGCCTTACACCACTGGGCAGTCCCAACTTTCCAGTAAGAACCAGCTAAAGCTTCTAGTTAATGCATCACCTTAAAACTGTGCATTTTTATTTACAGAAAAGCTATTTTAGGTTATTTTTTGAGATTATGGCTCCCTCTGTGCACCTGGACTCACGGAGCCAGATTTTCTTTGGCATCTAGCGGAATTTTCACAGGCCCCTATCTCCATGTTTAGGTGCCTAAAAATCTTTTGAAAATCTGGCCCATGGTAAACAAGGCACAAGGCTTTATATATAGTGATACACCCCACCCCCTCCAATTCTTAAATCTCTTGAACATTGTATTGTAAAGTAATTTTTCTCTAACATATGGGGCTTGGGATGGTATAAAAGTTTTATCAGCATTAATTTGGGATGATCTGTATAATCTACAATCACTCTGCCATTCATGGCAAGGTCATGCCAAGTCAATGTTTTACTCAGACTAACTTCAGGGCAAATTAGTGAATGTTGGTAATATTGGAACTAGAGGAGATATAGTCTTTAATTAAATAGCATGTGACAATCACAACACAACACTGCAGGGTTCTGCATGTTTCTTGCCGTCCTCTTAATGAAAAAGAGTCCAGAATTATGCTTAATTCTTTACAAAGATTGTTTGTATTTTACTTCTCTAGACGTTGATTCTGACAGGAGCATGCAAATCACCAAATTCAGATCTTGACTATGCTAAGAACAGGCGTTTGTAACAGCAGACTCTGTAGTTCTCGGTCTGTTAGCCTCTGGTGTAACATGAATTTAGTATGGCAGTGCTTATTTACACCAAACTAACCTTGATTTTTATCTGAATAAGGACCGCACTTTTCAACCTTTAGCCACATTCAGCAGGGATACTGTGGATTGCATTTTGTTTCTGGACTTTCAGTTGGGCGACAATACTTGGATAGGGTCACAAGGTTATTTTAAAAAGTTTTTTTTTAAATGTTTTATAGGTCAGTATTTAAAAGCAGGTACAGATTAGGAGAAAAACAACTGATACACAGTTTTTTCTATTTAATGGAACTTATTTTTACGTCACTTTCAACAGTAGGTACAAGAGGATTTAAAATGCCAGATTCCTCCAAAATAGGGCAGTTACTAGATTTGGTTTCTTTGCCTTTCCACCTAATATTTTTGTTTCAATTTTTTTGGGGGGGGGAGGGTAGAGGCAAAAACATAGCAAACTTAGTCCCCAATCCTGCACCAGCACAGAAGCATTCAGAGCCCTTTGTCTGAGCAGAGCTCCTTAAATTCAATGGGACTCCACCTGCGCACATGCTGTTAAAGGACTAGGACTGTAAAAGTATTGCTTCTGCTCCCCAACCCCCTCCCTGTTCATTCCATTTGGATATGTTAACTGTTCAGCATCCAAATACGAACCAAAATATATAGGCAAAGGGAAAGCAGAGCTTGCATGAGTTTGGGTTTTTTTTTTGCCTGTTTTTTAAGTTTCTTGGGATTTCTATAAAATATAAAACAGCACCATCCAGAGGCTTTAAATGCTTTTGAAATACAGTGAAACACAAACTGACCTAGACAACAAATATTAATCCTGCTGCTTCCCCAACACTGAAAGTGGGGCGAGAAAGAGACTTCTTTTCAGAGTAGCAGCCGTATTAGTCTGTATCTGCAAAAATAACAGGAGTACTTGTTTCACCTTGAGGCAATTTGAGACTAACAAATTTATTTGAGCATAAGCTTTCGTGGGCTACAGCCCCCTTCATCGGCCTCTGTGATCCTAGCCCACAATAATAGCCAGCTCAGCTTTTAATTCACCCCATTCTTCCCAAAAGCTTGGGCTTTGCAATGTGCCCTGAAAATCAAATGGTTTGGGCCATTTGAATCAAGAATGGCACACTATCTGCTACACTCCTCTTCCTTGTTTTTATTAGTTTCCATTTGATTTTGTTTGTTTTTGCCAACAGGTTCCCCATCTCAATGTTCCAGAAGACAAAGCAACTCTGAGATTAGGTGTTCCATAAAGCCTTGGAGATCCTCTTCAGTTCCCGTGAATCAGTCTTCACTTCCTCTTGTGCTGGTAGTGTCATAAACAGATAGCTAAGGGTTAACATCTCTTTCACCTGGAAAGAAGTAATCTGAAACACCTGACCAGAGGACCAATCAGGAAACAAGACTTTTTCAAATCTGGGTGGAGGGAACTTTGTGTGTGAGTCCTTTGTTCTTGGTCTTCTGCCTGTCTCTCTCTCGGCTATGGGAGGATTTCTGTTTCCTGCTTTCTAATCTTCTGTTTCCAAGTTGTGAGTACAGAGATCATAATACAATAAGGGTTATTGTTTTTTTTCTTTTGTATTTACATGGTGTAGTTGCTGGAATGTTTTGAATTGTATTCTTTTTGAATAAGGCTGTTTATTCATATTTCTTTTAAGCAATTGACCCTGTATTTGTCACCTTAATTCAGAGACCATTTTTATGTATTTTTTCTTTCTTTTTACATAAAGCTTTCTTTTAAGACCTGTTGGAGTTTTTTCTTTAGTGGGGAACTCCAGGGTATTGAGTCTGTGCTCACCAGGGAATTGGTGGGAGGAAGAAGTCAGGGGGAAATCTGTGTGTGTTATATTTACTAGCCCGACTTTGCATTCCCTCTGGGTGAGGGGGGAAGAGAGATTAGCTCTCGGTACTTCTATTTTCCAAGTCTGGAAACGGGGGAGGGTGGAATCCCTCTGTTTAGATTCACGGAGTTTGCTTCTGTTTATCTCTCCAGGAATCCAGGGAGAGAATACCTGGAAGGGAGAAGGGAAGGGAAATGGTTTATTCCCCTTTGTTATAAGACTCAAGGAATTTGGGTCTTGGGGTCCCCAGGGAAGGTTGTTGGGGGGACCAGAGTGCCCCAAAACACTCTAATTTTTTGGGTGGTGGCAGCTTTACCAGGTCCAAGCTGGTAACTAAGCTTGGAGGTTTCCATGCTAACACCCATATTTTGGACGCTAAGGTCCAAATCTGGGATTAGGTTATATGACAGGTAGGAATAAAGAAAGGTGAGGTTCTCCACTGGGACCGTGTCCTGTTCGACTCATGCGAAATTCTCTTCTCATGCTTTAAAGCACAGACTCTGTTGTGGGTCTGAGAGCTCTTGTTTATTCCAAAGTATTTGGTATGATCTAGAAAACTTTTGCTTTCTATAGTGCCTGGCGTTACCTCTTTCTTTTTGTTTGCCAATTGGAATTTCAAAGTGTTATTATTTAGTTGCATTGTGGTTGCAATGACAACGTGCTAGGTGCTGTCCGAACACAAATGGAGACACAATCCCTGTCCCAAAGATCTTACAATAAAAAAATAAACGAACATATGAAGGGTGGGGGACAGGGATATAATCAGATAGATATAACTTAAACAAATCTGCTCACTGTCTCCACCATTGCCCCTCACTTTATCAATTGTTTGCCAGTTACTAATGTACTGATAGTTTATTAACTATGTACCACATCTTGCATCCTTTATTTGCACAAAATTCCTGGGATATGAATGGATCCATGGATATTTGGAGCCTGGAGGAGAAATCTTCAGATTTAAGGTTCAGTTTCCAATTTCCTGTTTAGGGCCTGGGGGGCTTTAAATTATGCATTCCTGGATTCCTGGATTTCCTCCCTATTCCACCCTCCAATGTCTAACAATCCATTTCCTGTCCTCTTTTTCTAAACCTGAAATTCCCCCATCTTCATCAGGCTCATTGCCAAGCCCAATTTGTCTTGCACAGCTCCAGTCTGCCACTCCATTCAAATGTTATATGCTATTCTGTGCAATATGCCCCAGGCTCTGCACTAACATCCTTAAGGGGCTCTGTCAGCAGTAAGTATCTCTGTGCATGCATGAGGGATTGTTAAAGGACCAGAAAGGAAGGTGAGTTGGGAATGGATGGTTACAGGGTCAAAGTGAGCAAGGCCAGCTCCAGCGTTTTTGCTGCCCCAGACAGAAAAAACAAAAAAAAAACCACAAAAAACAAACAAAAAAGCTGAGATAGTGATCGGCACCTGCTCCACTTTCTTCTTCGGTGGCAATTCGGCAGAGGGACCCACCGCCGAAAAGCCTGCCATGCCGTCCCTTCCCCTTGGTTGCCCCAAGCACCTGCTTGCTGAGGTGGTACCTGGAGCCAGCCCTGAAAGTGAGGATGTGAAGGGTCTAGGAAGAGTAAAGACCTGAAGACCTTTTGAGATTCAGGCACTGCAATAGAATTCCTCACAACACAGTGTTTACAATTGTTGTTCCATGCATGTCCTGCCTCAACATCGCACCCAAATTTCTCTTTAAAAACGTCCTAAAAATGAATATTATGTTAAAAGTGCTTTGACAAATAAGCATCACCACTAATAAAATTACAGGGTATTTTTACAGCTGCAAGCAGAGTGTGACTGTATGTTCATGTGGTTCATTCGAAATGTTCATAAACCCAGAGGCCCATATCTGGTGCAATAATTTCTCCCCCTCTAACTGGCCTATGGCAGTAGGATCAACGCTGGCACAGAAATGAATATACTGAGATTGACTGATAGTTATGACAGGATATGAAAAGACTCTCCAAGCTCAATTAAGTCACTTAATAAAGCTGAATGAATGTACCAAAGAGCCATGAAACATTTTTCAGCTTGGTAATTTGGATTGCCTCATTTGAATCTTTTCTTAATTAAAACCTAAATATTACAAACCCAAGGAAAAAGAAGTTATTAGCCAAATTAACCAGAATTCTTTTAAAGCCAGCCAGATCATCAATTGATATAAATTGACATATCTTTGTTGAAGTCAATAGAACTATACAGATATACGCCAGCTATGGGGCTGGCTCATTACATTGATAAAAGTCGTGCTCCCTGGCTTAGTATCCCCCTGTGTACAGCACAAGCTTAATCATATCAGTTACGCCGCCATTTGTCCTGTAGCTTAAGAACCATAAAAATATATTTAAAATTAAAAAAAAAACTTACCATCCTGTAAAGTTTATCTTCCAACTCCTGATTAATTCTTTGTAAGGCTAGGTAATTATTTTGTATCCTAAAACAAAGATGATATAATATAATTAGAAGTGTTCACCTATTTCTTTTTACTTGTATTTTTGCACCTCAGCATAAACTTGGGCTTCCATTAATATTAAAGTATATTTACTTTTCACTTCTGCTGCCTATCAATGGTTAGGAGTTTAAAGCCCAAGGCTTTAGCAATATATTTACCATCCACTTCCTGAGAAAATCACTTTGTCATATTCGCTTACTATAGTTAGAGGCAAATTGTGCCAGAAGCCCCGAAGGCACAAGAGCCAGCGCCATTCCTGGGCATAAGTATGCATGGAGCACCAGGATGTGGGACCCTGCACAGAGGGTATCCTATGCACCATGTTCAGGAATTGTGGTGGTAGAACTGGGGGAGAGGCATGATCTGCAGATCATCAAGTGCATGGATTCACTAACCAAGCCCTCAGGTTAAGGAGTGAGGCTACTGGAGTTCTGAGATTGCAAGTACAGCCACATAAAGTCATCACTGAATGGCTTAGGAGAATTCCTTCTCCAGCTAGACCATGCCCTAGCACACCCAAAACATTGACTTGGGCTTGGTGCAGGGAACAAAATGTTGCCCTCAAAAGGATGGATAGACATTTATTTTTATTAACACAATGGGACTGGGGTAGGACATAGGAAACAGAAGCTTCCTATTTATTCAGGAGTTACATACTCAAGAAAGTTTGTCAGCTTCTCCAGGCTGTCCTGCTAGTAACCATAGTGTTCTAGGAGAAAAGTTGCCTAGAATCGGCTATGTCAGAGACATCAGCCATTAATATAACAATAGTTACTGTGCCTCATTTTTCCATATCCTAAAGGATGTTGGTGCCCTATTACACATGTACATAAGAGCCAATCAGTATGAACTTCTGTATGCAGGTAGGGGCCATTGGCAACTTAATGTTCAGCTTTGAAAAGTTTATCTAAATGCCTCTCAAATCTCTGCATTGGACATCTCATGGGAACAGACCTAAGGCCTTCTTCACTATGATGTCCTAGGCAATGGACCCTGCTAATAGTGAACTTGGATATAATGAACAACTGGGCCTAGGCTGAGAAGTCTGAATCCGAAGTCAGCAAAAGTATAGTGGGCCTAGAATCATGGTTTTGGTTTGCCTGATTATAGAGATAGGGAAAAGCCTTGAAATGAGGACTGAACTATGGATTCAAACTGCCCCAGAATTGGATGAGGGGATGGTCAGGCTGATTTACAATTAAATAGAGTGGCATTCCACTGCTTTGTGCTGTAAAGATTTTCATTCCAATTATATGACAAAATTCCCCATTTAGAGTCTGCACCAGCAGATCATAATTGTGGGACTGTGCTTTCCCTATGTGCTCAGAATTCTTTTGGGGTTGCAGGGTAGGGAGAATGGAATCTAGGTGTTAAGATCTGTCAGGCAGATCTGTGAGGAAAATTTTTGCCCCTAGTAAAGCTGTGGAAGAAGGAGGACTTCTCTATGGGGGAAATTCCCACTGTGAAAGTGGGTAGGGGTGAGGTCAAATTAAGGCCCTTAAGCCTTATTTTGAGAGCCTAAAGAGGACTAAGGTGCTGTACAGACCTTCTGTTGGCCCACTACACAGAGATGAACTTCACCCTAGAGGAGGGCTCTGCGGTAATGCTGTCTGCCAAGTGGACGACCAAACTGGTGAGAAAGCGTGTACAACGAGCCCTTGTACAGGACTAGAGGTCAGTTCATGAAATCACCAACTGAACTGATTACATCTCCTGATGTCATTGTTACAAATTCTAGGTGATTAAATGGCTTGGTTGGAGTTCACAGATCTCTCTATCTTCTCTGTTCCTATCATATGCACCAATTCATATTAAGCCTCTATATAGATGTCTGCTTCTGCAACCACTAAATAGGCTTTCATTGTTAGCCAGATTCAACATGACAAAGAAAAGTCTGAAGCTGTATTACACCCTATCCACCTTCCTCCAGAAAAAGCAATAGGAGAGCGAGAGAGAGAGAGCAAACACTAAAGGTATATCTGTATATCAAACAAAAGTGCCAGCTGACTTGGGCTTGGGCTGCGGGGCTGTTCCATTGCTGTGTAGACTTATTGGGTTCAGGCTGGAGCCCAAGCTCTGGGTCCCTCCCCCTCTGCGGGGTCCTAGAGCCCAGGCTCCATCCCGAGCCCAGAAATCTACACAGTAATGAAACAGCCCAGCAGTCCAAGCCTGAGTCAACTGACATGGGCCAATGATGGGTTTTTCTTTACTGTGTAGACATACCCATATGAGGCTCCCTGTCTACACCCTTAAGAAAGCTGCAGGCATAGAACATGACCTAATGCTGCTCTAACTCATTAATTATCTGTGCTATTCAGATGAGGGCATGCCATGGAGAGTAGCTGATCCCCCTGGCTTTGCTCCTAATCCAGCACAGGCCTGATTCTGCACTGTTTTGCTATTGACTTCAAAGAGCACAGGGTCAGTCCCCATTAACACAACTCTTCGTGTGACACATAATAGTCTCCTGTGGGCTGTAATATTTTGGTCTAATTTTACTTGTTGTGCTTAGTGTGGATGTTGAGTAGCATTGGTGGCCTGTGATATACAGGAGGTCAGCATAGGGTCTGGTCTACACTAGGAATTAACACTTCTGAGCGATGCACTTAAACCAACCTAACCTCCCGGGGTAGGCAGTGTTAGGTCAATTGAAGAATTCTCCCATTGACCGAGCTACTGTCTCTTGGGGAGGTGGATTACTTACACTGATGGGAGGGTTTCTCCCATTGGTGTAGAATCTTCACTGGAGCACTACAGTGGCACTGCTGTGGTGGCACCACTGTGCTGCAGTAGTGGTTTCTGTGTAGACAAGCCCTAGATGATCTGGTGGTCCCTTCTAATATTAAACTCTTCACTCTGACAGTGCCCCCACTGTACGGGTGCAGTACGAATGTGTCATGGGCCATAGGTCCCTGCTCCTCCCACTCTAATTCCCTACTCCATTTCCATCCAGGTTTGCTCTATCCACAAGAGTTAGTGGACTGTAGCATGTAAACCCTAGTTCTCTGAAGTACTCCTTTCCAAAATCAAATTTTTAGAAAATTAACAACACTCACTAAGCAAGAGCCAAATCTCAACAAAATGGTGACAGCTGAGGTGTTTAATGCCTATTTTGCTATACTCTTCACTAAAAAAGTAAACTGTGACTAGATATTTAACACAATTAGTGTTAATAACAAGGTGGAAGGCACACAAGCCAAAACAGGGAAAGAATAGGTTAAAGAATACTTAGATAAGGGAGATGTATTCGAGTTAACCGGACCTGATTAAATTCACCCAAGAGTACTTAAAGGAACTAGCTGAAACAATTTCCAAACCACTAGTGACTATCTTTGAAAACTCATGGAGGATGGGTGAAGTCCCTGAGGACTGGAGAAAGGTACTTAAAAAGGGGAACCACGAGCATCTGGAGAAGTATAGACCAGTCAGCCTAACTTCGATACCTGACAATCATTTTGTCAACACTTAGAGGATCATAGGGTTATAAATAAAAGCCAACATGGGTTTGACAAGAACAAATCATACAAAACCAGTTTAATTTTCATCTTTTGCAGGATTACTGGAAAATAGATGGGGGAAAGCAAGAGATGATACATTTTGATTTTAGTAAGACTTTTGACAGTCCCACATGAATTTCTCATAAGCAAATAAGGGATATGTGGTTTAGATAAAATTACTATAAAGTAGGTGCATAACTGGTTGAAAGACCAGAGTAATTATCAATAGCTCGCTAACAAACTGTGGGGGACAGGGCGGGCGCTTGCAGAGGTCTGTCGTTGGTCTGGTACTAGTCAATATTTTTACTCATGACTTGGATAATGGAGTGGAGATTATGCTTATAAAATCTGTGGAAGACACCAGGCTGGAAGGGATTTCAAGCACTTTGTAGGACAGGATTAAAATTCAAAAGGACCAATGAGAACTTAGAAAACTAGTCTGAAATCAACAAAATGAAATTGAATCAGGTGCAGAATACTGCACTTAGGAAGGACAAATCAAATGTGCACCTACAAAAAGGGAATATTGGCTAGGCAGTAGTGCTGCTAAAAAGTATCTGGGATTACAGTGGATCACAAATTGCGTATGAGTGAATATTGTGAGGCAATTGTGAAAAAAGGCTAATATAATTCTGGGGTGTATTAACAGAGTGTTATATGTAAGACCTGGGAGGTAATTATCTTGCTCTATTTGACACTGGTGAGGTCTCAGCTGGAATACTGTGTCCAGTTCTGGGCACCACACTTTAAAAAAGATGTAAACAAATTGGAGAGAGTCCAGAGGACGAGATACAAAAACGATAAAAGGTTTAGAAAGCCTGACCGATAAGGAAATGATAAAAACAGTGGACATGTTTAGTCTTGAGAAAAGAAGATGGGGCGAAGGAGAGGGGGAACCTAATAACAGTCTTTGCATATGTTCCGTATGTCCACAGAAGGTAGGACAAGAAGTAATTGGCTTAATCTTCATCAAAGGAGATTTTCCCAATATCTAAGCTAAAACTTTCTATCTATAAGTATAGTTAAATACTGGAATAAGCTTCTAAGGGAGGGTGTAGTATCCCCATCACTGGAGGTTTTTAAGAAGAGGTTAGACAAATATCTGTCAGGGTAGTGTAGGTATAGGTGGTCCTGCCTCAGTGAAGAGGGCTGGACTAGATGACCTCTCAAGATCTCTTCCAGCCCTTCATTTCTATGAAAACCCCCACAACATAGAAGGAGCTGAGCTTCAGAAAGTGTTTCTATTGAGAACTGTATGCAAAGGTAATCAAAATAAAGTAGATAAACACACGCACACACAAAACCCAAACTGGAAAAATAAAAGACCCACGAGGCCAAAAGAAGTGTCAGTACTGTGAATGGGGAGTGGGGAAATGTACTCAGAAATATATGGAAAAAAGCATTAAAGGTATGAAAGGAAAAGAATATAATAAAATTAAATAAAATCTTTTGGCAATACATTTAAAAATAAAGCAGGAGTGGGGAAAATTAATCTGACCTGCGATGACCACATGACCAAATGGTAACATAGCCCCACTTGTAGAAAAAGCATTCACCCCGATTGTCTGAATTTTGCAGTGTCCAAGACTTTTAAACTGTGAAATCTGTCAGCTTTGTAAATTTCAGTGGTAACTGGGTTGGATGAGCTATGAATTGCCTTTTACAAAGAATGAATTATTTGATGTGACCCTGTTCATTTATTATGTTTTTGGTGCCTTCTCTGTGTCTTGTAGTAAATTCAAATTGTACGGCCCCCTTGTGCTCTGTATGTGTGGGTGTGTGCACCCATGCAGTGCAACTGCTCATATGTTTCTCAGGGCCTAATAAAAAGAAATCTGATCATCACTACCATTAAATATCTATGTAGTCTAACGTAGCAGAAAATACCTTCCCCTTGCAAGGTAAAATTCACCCCTGTGCAGATAGCTCATACAAAGCCTATACACTGAGACCTCAAAAATGTGGGTTAAATGAAGCATAGGCCTTGTGCAGCTGGCCCTCTGCACAGGAAGAAATTTCACCTAGACAGCAGTTCTGCTTTGAAGAGTGACTGTACAAATGGCACCTTCTTCTTCAACAGACTTGTTCCTTGTCTATACTCTAAAGTTTTATCTACTTTCTTACAAAGATGCTTTTTTCTCCTACTAGCACTGCGAAGGAGCCAACACAGCTGTGAGGGCCCTGTTCAGGAACCCACTTAAATACATGCTGAAATCCATCCCTCTATAGTGAAGCACTTAAACACATATGTTTAAGTGGATTTTACTCCTTGTGCATCAACAGAATTCTACTCTAAATTCCAAGCAGAGATGATGAGCTTTGCACAGTTATTACTGAAGGCATAATCTGAGAGTTGTACAGGTGTGGGTGTGGGCCTAATTTGACCAGCAGAACCTTTATTACTGGTTGGGGTGCAAAAGAAGGAATGATTCCAGCAGGGCTCTTTGAGCTCAGTTTGAGTTTTCAGGACTGGTAGTCAAAATGCATGGGTTTGTTTTTACTTTTAAATTGAACACACTCTTAACACAACACAGTTAGATATTGGGAAAAACTTTCTAACTATAAGGATAGTTAAGCTCTGGAATAAGCTTTCAAAAGAGATCAGAGTTCCCATCATTGGACACTTTTAGAAACAAGTTGGACAAACACCTCTCAGGGATGGTCAAGGTTTCCTTGGTCTTGCTGTGGCACAAGGGGCTGGACTTGATGACTTCTTGAGGTCCCTTCCAGCCCTACATTTCTATAACTCTATGATATGCAAATCATTGCAAGGCACACGGAACCCCACAATGCCATTTCAGCCACTTTTCAAAGCAGAACTATGGTTTAAGGGTGGGAATTTCAAAATTGCTCCGCATTGGCCAAACTCAGCTCCTTCTGATGTCAATGAAAGTTTTACCATTGAATTCAGTGGGAGCAGTATAAGACAACATGGTGTGCTTAGAAAATCCTACTCCTTTAGAGAATGATAGCCCATCAGGTCATCTAAATGTGCCCTCCCTAAACAGGAGATAGTTGTGTATAAAACAAACAAAAAAGGCAGGTTGTTTTGGCGTTACTGTGGATTAAATTAAGGGTGTGGGAGGCTTTAGAAGCAATGGCTAATGGAGCTTCCAGCCTTTAGGGACAACGCTGCTCAGAGCAGCAGTACAAGTTTAATGACTGAAATGTTTTTTAGCGTACAAGTGAGACCATGTTACTCTGTGCTTATCTAGTACAGTTGTTCACATTTTCCTTTCTCTTTCTTTAGAAATGAACAACATGGGAGATAAACTCTTGATGTTCTAATATTGCTCTTACTGTTCTTTACACACTGATCTTCATATAGTTATTTTTACATGTTGCCGACACTCTTTTGGATCATACTTTTGTTTAAAATGTTTATCTGTTTCCAGTTTGGGGATTTCTAGGTGTTTATCTTGCCTTATTTTTTTATGTTTTTGCTATTCTCAATAGAAACAATTTTTAAAGCTCACCTTGTAACGTATTTTGGGCTTCCCACATGATAAGTCTTCGGAGGAGAAATCACCTGCCTGGAACATAATTTTTTGCATAAATTTTCTTCGTAATAAAAAAAACAACTACCAAGTAGAGTTTTAGAAAAGCATTTATATTCATTTGATTTTAATACTTTCCACTGATAATGTTCTTTGCAATAAATGAAACACTTTATGGGCCCGACTTTCAGGGGTTCTGAACATCCACAGCATCCACTGAACCTGATCCATTGTGCACTGATGTCAACAGCAGTCTTTCCACTGATTTCAACAGGCACTGGATCTGGCTCATTGACCTGAGCTGAAGTACTAGGCGCCCAGGGTGACATTACACCCCATATTCTTCATAGAAATATTGTTATGATATGAATATGGCATAACTAAGATATGTTTTATGCAAGATGGGTCATGTGAGGTATCATTGGAAAGGTTATGATTTACTGAATGTGATTATCCAATTTGTATGCATGTATCATTTCTGTATCTGAAGTTAGAAATATGGACTATGTAATAATTACAACTGTGTTTTTACCTGGGGAACGCCCACCAGAAATATGCAAATAACTTGAATAGGCCACTAGGAAGGACAATAGGACTTTGAAGAAACTAATCTCCCTCCTTCCTGAGAAGTTTCCTGGGATCCTGCTTTAATATGTGATCATGTCACCTGGTACAGGATACCATCTTGACATGCTGGTACTTTTTCACAGGAAGTGGGTGGGAGTCAAACTGGGAAACAAAGGATTCCTGCATATACAAATCCTATTTAAGGCTGGGGAGTGAGTTAATCTAGACTCTTCTCCACTGCTTCCCCACCCAAGAAGGAAAACTGCTGAAAACAGCTGAAGAAACAAAGGAATTAAGCTGGAGGAGACAAGGGCTGAGCCCAGGCAAGAAAGGTCAGCCTGTGAAGGGTATACCTGGAGATTTAAACTGCAAGCAGTGCAGTTTACCTTCAAGAAACTCTGCACCCTGCATAAAACAACTTTTAGGGTGAGAAATTACTGTTTGTAGCCAATTTCTTTAACGTATTCTGTCTAGTTTGCGTGTTTTGTTTTATTTGCTCAGTAATCTGCTTTGTATTGTTTGCTATCCCTTATCAATTAAAATTTACTTTTTGTAGTTAAGCTTGTTTTTTGTTTATTCTAAAACCCAGTTTGTGCAATTCATAACTGGGCGGTGGGGGGAGGGAGGGCAAAAACTGTGTATATCTTTCTCCACACTGAGGGAGAGGGTGAATTTCATGACCTTACAATGTATAGATCTCTATACAATGCAATGCAACATAATTTTGGTTTTACACTCGAGAGCAGTGATAGGCAACCTGCGGTCCACAGGCCACATGCAACCTATCAGGGTAATCCACTGGCGGGCCACCTGACAGTTTGTTTACATTTGCATGGCCATCTGCAGCTCCCAGTGACCCTTGTTTGTCATGCCCAGCCAGTGGGAGCTGCGAAAAGCGGTGCGGGCCACAGGGATGGGCTGGCTGCTGCTTCCCGTAGCTCCCATTGGATAGGAATGGTGAACCACGGCCACTGGGAACGGCAGGCATCCATGCAAATGTAAACAAACTGTCTAGTGACCCGCCAGCGAATTACCCAGACAGGGCACAGGTTCCCCACCACTGCTCCAGAGGGTATGGGCACAGAAGTGCTGGGAAATTCCCCAAACTGAGTCCTCCCATACATAGCTGACTCCAGACTGTGTGATTCTATAGCTGGGTGTGTGTGTGTGTGTGTGTGTGTGCGCGCACGTGCATGCTGGAAGGGGCTTGAGAGCCTGTCACAGCAGCACAGAGTAAGGGGAACCCAGGCAAGTGGGACAGGCAGTGCTCAGTAAGACCTCAGCACATCAGCTGGTGGCCCGGAAGTGGGAGATCCAACCCATCACACTCAGAACTTCTGAAAATCAGGCCCTACCTATATAAACAACCTGTCTACAGGCCTGACGTTGTTTTTACTCTGGCAAAACTCCCACTGACTGCATGATTAGCCTTTTTATAAGATCCATGGCTCCTTCTGAGATCCAAATGTATATTATAAATAAGCAGAGATGGTAGGGAAGTAAGTATATAGATCTGATGCAATATTTACTGCACATTTTCTAAAAGGCAAAGTTGAAGCAGGTTTTATGGCAGAAGATGGTTACTACACTTAAATACAGAGGCATGTTCCTATAAGTATTCCAAGCATAGTGAACTAGTTACCTGTATGCTCTTTTAAAAGTTGCATCAAAAGGTAGTATCTCAGATTAATTTCCAGTCTGGATACACACTTTGTGTGTTTTTTGTAACATGACTGAAATAGTGGGGTTTTTTACCCATAAAAGCTTATGCCCAAATAAAGCTGTTTGTCTTTAAGGTGCCACCGGACTCCTCATTGTTTTTGTGAAATGTCTGACTTACACTTTAAACAGGATGTGCCTGAAGTAAAACATTATTTCAAATCCAGAATGTCCCAAATATTCCCTGTTCTATTCCTGAGCCTTCCACTTGCCCTGCAAAATATATTTCTTCAGGAAAAGTAATTTAATGTACAGTAGGAAGGATGGTTAACATTGCCATTTATTGGAAAACACTGTGAAAGGGTTTGAAGAAAATTGCACTAGAATGTTACTTTGACAGCTCTGATGTAAATGAAGTGATAGGAGAGAGGGGAAAAATGTGCTGTAGACAGATAAGTAGTGTGGACAGCTGACTGACTGCTCTACATAGAAGCCTGTAGATAACAAAATCATGTAAAGTAGTATATTCTATATCTCTGATTTAGGCCTTGATTCAGGAAAGCATGTATCTTAATTTTAAGCATGTGCTAACATGATTTCCTGTACTGGTGTCTTAAAATTCAACCTGTTAAAAATTCTTTATTTATAGCAATTACCTGTCAACGCTTATTTTAATGCTACAGTCCAACTAAGAAATGTTATGCAAGATTTCTGTTTCTGCTTGGAAAGGTACTTTGTTACCTGCATTAGGTGTGATGCACTGTCCATTTTCCTACATGATGATGATGATGATGATGCGTTCAGGAAAAGTTCAACTGAATTTTGTTCATAAATAAATGGATCTTTTGGTTCAGAGATTTTCAAAAATGACATGTACATACTTAAGGCTAAAGCCTGCTCCCTTTTAAGTCAATGGGGACTCGATTATTACTATTATTTATAGTGATTGGGCCCTAAATTTAGAACAGCTCTGTGCCTTTTTTTCTGCAGTTTGTATTATTTTTAAATAGAAGGCTTTTTGTTTCATGTCATACTTTTTGGAAGTAAATGTAACATGTTTTACCACACTATGATATGAAACTTCATAACATTTCATACACTGAACATAAACTTTGCTCATCTTTGAAAAACAGGGCCTAATTCTACTCTTACACCAGCGTAAATGCAGAATAATTCAACTAATATCAATGCGGTTACACTGTACTTACTAAAGAGAATATCAATATCCTTTGTGTTTATAATAGGTGTGTGTGTGTATAATAACACACACACATAATGTATATGCCATTAATGATATAAAGATTACGTAACATGTATACAATATAACTGTATGCACACACAAATATGCATATATATGTATGTGTAACACACATAGACATATATCAATATATATGTGTGTGGTATGTAACAAATATATGTATGTGGGTGTAAAGTGTACTATAAACATATTTATATAATGAATGGAGTACATATCTCTACATTGTTAAGTACACTAGTTTGTATATTCTCAATGCAGTTTGTTTATTTAAAAAAAATACTCACCTTCTCAATTTTTCGGTTACTTTTTCAAGTTCTTCCTGAGCACGTCTCAGTTCAATTTCAAGATATTGGCGTGTAGAATCAAATTCTGTTTCAAGCATTTCCAGTTTGTGGGTAGTGTAGGTTAGGCGCTTCCGTAATTCCCCCTTCTGTTCTTGCAAAGTACTGGAAGAACAAACACTGCAGTTATAGCATTTAGAAGTTCTGGAAGACTCTTTAACGATCCACTATTTTCAAGTGGCCTCATTATCCATATTGCCTCAAAAATATGGCTTTGTAGTGAGAAAGAGAACAGTACTTATTCATCTGTTTACTAATTTTTGTTAAAATTTTATTTAAAATGATCATGTTGACAATCTCTCTCCATCCATCCTTTCTAGGACACCCATCACTGGTATCCAAATGCTGTCATAGGACATTTTGTGGAAGTGTCCTCAATAAAAATATAATACATTGAAAACCAAATGTTGGTTTTACGTGATGTCTTTCATTCTGAAATGATCCAAAACTGCTTTATGTAATGCAATGTACAAACAGCCTCAATTCCCCATCTTTAAAATAATAATCATGTGTTGTATGTAAAAGAGCAATAAGACTGCTTGGAGCTCCGGTATGAAACTGCAAAAAAACCTGAGAGTCTTTGGATTAAATTTAGAAGTGTGAGCAACAAGAGTGATGTCGTGGTGGGAGTCTGCTATAGACCACCAGACCAGGGGGATGAGGTGGACGAGGCTTTCTTCCGGTAACTAACAGAAGTTACTAGATCACAGGCCCTGTGGTTCTCATGGTTGATTTCAATCACCCTGGTATCTGCTGGGAGAGCAATACAGCGGTGCACAGACAACCCAGTTTTTGAGAAGTGTAGGGGACAATTTCCTGGTGCAAGTGCTGGAGGAACCAACGAGGGGCAGAGCTCTTCTTGACCTGCTGCTTACAAAACCAGGAAGAATTAGTAGGGGAAGCAAAAGCGGATGGGAACCTGGGAGGCAGTGACCATGAGATGGTTGAGTTCAGGATCCTGACAAGGAAGAAAGGAAAGCAGCCGAATACAGACCCTGGACTTCAGAAAAGCAGACTTTGACTCCCTCAGAGAGCTGATGGGCAGGATCCCCTGGGAAAATAACATGAGGGGGAAAGGAGTCCAGGAGAGCTGGCTGTATTTTAAAGAATCCTTATTGAGATTGCAGGAAAAAAACATCCCAATATGTAGGAAGAATAGTAAATATGGCAGGCGACCAGCTTGGCTTAACAGTGAAATCCTTGCTGATCTTAAAGGCAAAAAAGAAGCTTACAAGAAGTGGAAGATTGGACAAATGACCAGGGAGGATATAAAAATATTGCTCAGGCATGCAGGAGTGAAATCAGGAAGGCCAAATCAGACTTGGACTTGCAGCTAGCAAGGGATGTTAAGAATAACAAGAAGGGTTTCTTCAGGTATGTTAGCAACAAGAAGAAAGTCAAGGAAAGTGTGGGCCCCTTACTGAATGAGGAAGGCAACCTAGTGACAGAGGATGTGGAAAAAGCTAATGTACTCAATCCTTTTTTTGCCTTTCTTCACAAACAGGTCAGCTCCCAGACTGCTGTACTGGGGAGTACAGCATAGGAAGGAGGTGACCAGCCCTCTGTGGAGAAAGAAGTGGTTCAGGACTATTTAGAAAAACTGGACGAGCACAAGTCCATGGGGCCAGATGCGCTGCATCCGAGGGTGCTAAAGGAGTTGGCGGATGTGATTGCAGAGACATTGGCCATTATCTTGAAAACTCCAGGCAATCTGGGGAGGTCCCGGATGACTGGAAAAAGGCTAATGTAGTGCCCATCTTTAAAAAAGGGAAGAAGGAAGATCCGGGGAGCTACAGGCCAGTCAGCCTCACCTCAGTCCCTGGAAAAATCATGGAGCAGGTCCTCAAGGAATCAATTCTGAAGCACTTAGAGGAGAAGAAAGTGACCAGGAAGAGTCAGCATGGATTCACCAAGGGCAAGTCATGCCTGACTAACCTAATTGCCTTCTATGAGGAGATAACTGGGTCTGTAGATGAGGGGAAAGCAGTGGATGTGTTATTCGTGGGCTTCAGCAAAGCTTTTGATATGGTCTCCCACAGTATTCTTGCCAGCAAGTTAAAGAAGTATGGGCTGGATGAATGGACTATAAAGTGGATAGAAAGCTGGCTTGATCGTCGGGCTCGGGTAATGATCAATGGCTCCATGTCTAGTTGGCAGCTGGTATCATGTGGAGTGCCCCAAGGGTCGGTCCAGGGGACAGTTTTTGTTCAATATCTTCATTAATGATCTGGAGGATGGCGTGGACTGCACCCTCAGCAAGTTTGCAGATGACACTAACCTGGGAGGAGTGGTAGATATGCTGGAGGGTAGGGATAGCATACAGAGGGACCTAGACAAATTAGAGGATTGGGCCAAAAGAAATCTGATGAGGTTCAACAAGGACAAGTGCAGAGTCCTGCACTTAGGACAGAAGAATCCCATGCACTGCTACAGACTAGGGACCAAATGGCTAGGCAGCTGTTCTGCAGAAAAGGACATAGGGGTTACAGTGGACGAGAAGCTGGATATGAGTCAACAATATGCCCCTGTTGCCAAGAAGGCTAATGGTATTTTGGGCTGTTTAAGTAGGGGCATTGCCAGCAGATCGAGTGACATGGTCATTCCCCTCTATTCGACATCGGTGAGGCCTCATCTGAAGTACTGTGTCCACACTACAAGAAGGATGTGGAAAAATTGGAAAGAGTCCAGTGGAGGGCAACAAAAATGATGAGGGGACTGGAGCACATGATTTATGAGGAGAGGCTGAGGGAACTGGGATTGTTTAGTCTGCAGAAGAGAAGACTGAGGGGGGATTTGACAGCTACTTTCAACTACCTGAAAGGGGGTTCCAAGAGGATGGATCTAGACTGTTCTGAGTAGTAGCAGATGAGAGAACAAGGTCTCAAGTTGCAGTGGGAGAGGTTTAGGTTGGATATTAGGAAAAATGTTTTCCTTAGGAGGGTGGTGAAGCATTGGAATGGGTTACATAGGCAGGTGGTGGAATCTCCTTCCTTAGAGGTTTTTAAGATCAGGCTTGACAAAGCCCTAGCTGGGATGACTTAGTTGGTGTTGGTCCTGCTTTGAGCAGGGGGTTGGACTAGATGACCTCTTGAGGTCCCTTCCAACCCTGATATTCTATGATTCTATGAATAATAATCTGTCTTTGTCTATTTAGATTATAAACTCTTCAAGTCAGGGATTGTCTCTTACTTTTTCTATATAGTGTACAGCAAAATGAGGTCCCGATAAAAAGTTGGAATCCCTAGCTGCAACTGTAATGTAATAATAATACAGATTCTGCTAGTACTTCATTGTTATGTTGGCTTTGATTATGAGCTCAGGTCCTGATCTGGAACTTGAATCCACTATGACTTAGTGGCATGAGTGTTACCAAATGAATCACATTGTCACCGTAACAGGGCAGCTTGCCCCTTTAAGAGCCCAGAGCCCTTGGGCTAGTCAGCCCTGTTCAATGAGCGCTGCCTTGCTACACCTGCACTAGGTGTTGGATTTAAGAGAAAGAAAACCCAGCAGTGGGGAACCAACTGGAGAAGAGAGCAGAAGGCAGGTAGAGGCCTGTGGAGGACAAGAGGTCCTCAAGACAGAGCAGGGAGTAACCTAAAGGAGACTGGGGGGCTCAGGGGAGAGATGGTAAGCCGCCTAGGCAGGACAAAAGCTGAGCACAGAGGGTGGGCAGAATAGTGCTGTAGTAGAAGAGAGAAGACAGATCCTTTGGGGAGGAGGGTTTGAGACAAGGGCAAATTTTTTTTTTATTGCTTTGGACATGGATATTCTGGGAGGGGTTGAGTTTTGTTAACGACTTAGCTGGAGGGTCAAGTCACTGCAGCAAGCCACCTCCACAGCAGGAGTAGGCCAAATATCAGTGTGGGGAAACTGAGGTGCAAGTGGTATGATGCTGGGACTCACCATAAGGGGAGACTTTAGGAGAGTGAGCCCTGTACAGTCACCTTGCTTTTATTTCAATATATGCTAAATATAACATTTCATAAAATTCCTTTGATGTCAATGGCAAAACTAACAGTGATGTCAGCAAGGTTTTGAATGTAAACACCACTTATGCCTGTCCCTCAACTTAGTGTGCTGGGGCCTGAAAGAATGTCAAGGGGCTACATACCATTGACTAAAGCCCACATAGACTCATAGACTCATAGGTCAGAAGGGACCAATATGATCATCTAGTCTGACCTCCTGCACAAGGCAGGCCACAGAACCCTACCCATCCACTTTTATACAACCCCTAATCCAGGAATGAGTTATTGAAATCCTCTAGTATTACTAGTCTCAAGAGAACAGAATTACCCAAAATCATGAGACTGGGGCCCAAAATTCTGATTTAAAAACCTATCAAACCATGTTTTTTAGGCTGTTTTTTGACTTCTTTTTTTAAACTCTCCTCTAGTCCACTGCGAATGTGTGTGAGATGATTTTAGATTGAAAAGTCAACCATAAAGGCACACAAAAATGCATCTCCTTAGCTGCTCAGATAGAGATTCCACTCACCCCCTCCACACCGCTAAGGTAGGAGAACTGCCATCTGCTAACAATCCCCCTCCTAGCTTATTTTCTTTGGGGAAAGAATGGGCAGGCTGGAGACAAACTGACCTAATTAAGGCAACATGAGTCACACTCACACAGAGAATTTGTTAATGTGTAGGACTGATGAGTTACAGATACACATATGAAAGAACTTTTTAATTTATATCAATCACTCATAAATGATAATGTCTCAATAGAAGGACAAGATGAATGAGGTAATTTTACTGGACCAACTTCTGTTGGTGAGAGAGACAAGTTTTTGAGCTTACACAGAGCTCTTCTTCAAGTCAGATTGTTTAGTGTAAGTAGTTAACTCATATTTCATGGGGCCATTCAAGATGAAGTGGCCCATTAACACCCTTCCAGTCAGGGGGGAAGGAAAGGAAGGGTTGGAAAGGCAGCTGGGAGAAGACTCGGACGGTTGTTACTGGGTTATAGATTTTTGTAATTGTAGGGAGGTAGGGTGGTTCCCCGGTGCCCTGGAGAAGGATGAGCTCCACTGGACACCAAAGTGGGTGGAGCCAGAGTACTCCAAGCCCACCACCCCAGAGGGTCAGAGGCTGGACAGGAAGTATAAGATCCCAACCCCATCGCTCACTCTAGAGGCAGCTGCTGGAGAGGCCAGACGCCTCCGGCCCAGCTTGTGCTGGGGAGACTCTAACAACCAGTGGCAGACCTGGAGACTGGCCTGACCAGTTGATACTTGATGCGGATCAGCACGTGGGAGAGTCGCTGAGCCTACCACTCACCAGCTACCCAGAAGAGTTGCTGATCTTACCCCTCGCCAGCTACCCTAAGTATCCAATGGCGATTGACCCCCCTGAGGACACCACCTTGACTTGGGTACCTCCAGAGAGGGAGTTGGGAAGTAGCCCGGGGGCAGCTGACCTGAGTCTGGCGGCAACACAGCCGGAACCTATGTCAGTGTGTTGCAGCCGGGATCCCCACTGACAGCAGCAGGCCTTTGGCCGCTGCTAGGGCCCCAGGCTGGGATGCAGTGGAGTGGGTGGACCTGCATCCCACACTGCCTCCCAACATGTGGGTGGCAGTCTCCCCCTCTCCCAGGCCACTCGAAGCCTGAAGCCTGGGTGTGCTATATACCTGTGTTTGCTCAGCCCCTGCCTGAGGGCCTGAGTCTTGAACTCATCACTGCCCTGCCCTGACCTAGGGCCTGGGCTTGTTATCTGCTAGTTGTTACCTGTGTATGCTCAGCCCCCTGCCGGATGACTTGAACCAGGACTCCTGGGGCCCTACCAATTCCCCAGGGGGCCGTGCAAGGACTAAGGGAGGTGGTGTGGTTCCCCGCTGCCCCAGAGAGGGACGAACCCCAATGAACCCTCTCTACAGTAATAAGCGATAAATCCAATGTCGCTGTTTAGTCCATGATTTTTAGTGTCTAGCAAAGTTATGAATTTAAGATCCCAGGCTTGTCTTTTGAAAGTGTTGTGTAGGTTTCCTTGAGGATGGGGACTGATAGGTCAGATATGGAAATGATCGCTTTGTGAATAGTGTTCACCCAGAGGTGATATGGGGTTCAGGCACACTATGGGATTGGTTCAGCTTTTGCAAGAAGCAACAATTCTCTGAATCTCCCCCCTGCTACTTCTCTGTCCAAGACTTGGGAGTGCAGGATGACCAGATGTCCCAATTTTATAGGGACAGTCCTGATATTCGGAGCTCTGCTTTATATAGATGCCTATTACCCCCGTCCTGATTTTTCACATTAGGTATGTGGTCACCCTACCTGCCTCCCACTTCTATGGACACCCACCTCCAATCCCCACCCCTCCCTCCTGCCCCTGACATCCCCTGCAACCCATTTCCCTGTAATTCCTAAATTGCCTCCTGTTCCCCCATGCCTACCCCCTCTCACTTGTTCCATCCACCTTTCGTAGTATCCATACTGTTCCTCACAGTCTCTGTCCCGTCAAGCCCCCTGAACCGAGCGGCAGCCATTTTGCCTGTGAGTGTGTCTTCAGTCTAATTGAAAATAGTGGGAGGTGGCACCTATCTTTATTAAGGGCAGCCTCATTTCCACAAACAGACAGACAGTAGGGAAAGATGGCCTTCTTCAGCCCCATTGACAGTAATAGGAGATGGTGGCCATACTGAATCAAGGAAAATACACGAGTTGGTGCCTTTCATCATATTTTCATGAGACAGGTAAAATCTACCCCATATTGCTAGAGTCAAGATAAAATTGTGAGAGTTGGCAATACGGCACTTGTTTGACTTGTCTTTAATACACTGGCTCTCATTGGTATCTCTTCTTTTTGTTACAAAAAGAACCCACATATATTAAAGGAAAAAGCTTTAAAATTCCTGCTTACTGTAACAGAGTAGCCTTAATCTTGGAAATAGCCTAATGTTTTGCCAACACCATGTTCTATTTTTATTAATTTTTTTGTATGATTACAGTTGTACTTGGCTTACCACTAGTAGTTGCACTATTTTAAAAATAATATATCTTAATTCAGGGAACAAATGCTTCTCTGCTTAACATAGTCATCTGGATTTCTATTTTTTTCTCTTCCTCTTAAACGATCAGTACCTTGAAGGAACTGTACACCAATATAGGGCTGGATCCAAAGTGCGTAGTGAATCTTTCCATGGACTCCAGTGCATTTTGGAACAGGTCCATAGTGGTTGCTTATAGGGAAGTATCTTTAGAATTATGCATACACTTATAGTTAGCCTTATAATATTACTATGATACATTATTCTGTGAGCACTTTAGGAAGGAGAAAGGAGAAGCAGGAATACTGCGTTAAACAGAGACCCATTTGTTGCTTATGGCCCAAGTTAAGCAGAGCATTCAAACATGTGCTTAATTTTTAGGCAGATGCTTTAGTCCCCATGAAGTCAGCTTTGAAGGGTATAAGTGCTTATGTTCTTTGCCAAATAGGGATGGGTTATTCACTTGCTTAAAGTTCAGTACGTGCTTGAATGCTTGGCTGACTCAGGACCATAGGCAACAACTATAACTATGTAAAATTGAAGAGAAAGTGTTGATAGAATATATTTAGGCTACTTTCAAGACCAGGGTTTATGCTGTTTCAGTAAGCAGTGATTCTGAAATGTGGGGCTGTCCATACACTGAGAAAAGGAGAGGACCATTCCTAGAAACATAACCCAGCGACGACTTTTTTAACTAGAAAGACCAAATTGTCCGTTTACCTTCTAGTATCAACATTTAAAAATGAATTAAAAATTAACAACTCCTATTTAACATCTGTTTTAACTCATTCTGATGGATAAATTGGTTGTTTAGTTTTTAAGATTTTTTTTAAGAGTTAAAAAGTATATGAGAGAGTTTGCTTTAGTAACATGCAGTATATAATATATTACATTCCATGTTAAACAATTGATGATAGAGTCAAAGGTGTGTGTGTAAAATCTATATAATTTAAAATAAAATATATAAATAAAAACTTACAAAAAGTTGAAAGCTGAGAAATATAGAAATGAGATTCAGGGGTGGGTGGGCAGGAAGAAGAGTAAGTGAAGAGAGAGAAAGAGAGGGAATGCTGAAAACCAGGAAACTCAGCCAAATGTTCACAAACAAATACACCAATAAAGCCCCAAATTCAGGAAAGCACTTGAGCACGTGATTAAGTCTATCCTAATTCAGGACAACACAATGTACATAACTTTAAGTGTGTGCTTAAGTCCTAATGACTTCCATGGGATTTAAACACATGCTTAATTCTCTTGAATAGGGATTTTTTCCTGAATCAGGGCCTAATAAATCTCCAGTATTGGGGTTAAGAATGAAAGCAGTGACCGATCCTAACGTATGGTAGCATGGAGAAGGATTATCTATGGCTGTATATTTGTGCATGGACGAGTCACCACACACACCCCTTACCATTAGACACAAGCTTTACTTTGCTTCCAGTTGTCTGTGGAAAAACACAGGAAGCAAAGGTAAGACAACATGAGACAGAAACAACACTAGACAAGGGAAGAATATTTTCTTTTAGAAAGAAAATGTAAAGGGTCAAGTTCAGAGCTCGCATAACTCCAACAGAGTCAGTGGAGTTCAGGGATGCATTTGGCACAAATTTTCTTTTTCACAATTTTAAGAATTTTCACAATTTTAAGAATATTTGACATGTTTTCCTGCATTCTACATATGAGGTTCAGCTCTGAAACCATTTCCCCTCACTTCTGAGCACTGATAATCCCACACAGTTTAATGCTATAATTCTTTTTCCGTCTGCTTGGTGATATAATTTTCTTGTTCTACGAATCTGGTATCTAAAAAAATAAATGTATCTTTTTGGATAGTTTTCATTGTGTATCACTCTGATTTTTTTGACTGGTAACCCATACAATGTTGGAAAGGGTTCATGCTGTTTTGATATGGCACTGCCAAGATGATACGAGAGAGAGATTGATCAAATGTGGATTTTCATGCAGTCGTGTCAATTACATTGCATTTTTTCTTTCTTCCTAAACAATGACCTTCCAAAACCTAGTTCCATTTAATGCAAAAGTGCCTTTTTTTCCCCAGTTGTCATAAACCAGTTCTGCAGAGGCAGGATGACTATACCCTCTTAACACTAGAGAATCACTGCATTTTAATTCAGGATTTACCTACTGTTGCCAACAGGCATTCACAGTTCTTCATTGCATGGTATATATTCTTTATTATAATTAAAAACACAGGAAAATGATTTAGTGAGGAAAATAGAGTGGACCTATTCTCTTCTCTTCCCACCCCTTCTTCCATTAAAGCATCAAGACAAAGATTTAAAAAAAGGAAAGGCAGGAAAGACACATTTGCTAACAACTTCAAAGACAAGACCATGTTTACACTACAAAACTATGTTGACTTAAGTTACCTTAGCATACAGCTGCTACACTTATTAAATCACTTGTGTGTGCACACTTGGCTTCTTGAGTTGGCAGTGTGCTTCCTCACTAGGAACACTTGTATTAATGCAGAATGCAGTGCAGCATAGGTACGTATCCCACTGTGCAACTTGCCACATTCCAGTGCAGGGTCTTTTGGGAAGTCCTTGCAATGCCTGATGGGACCAAAACGAGTTGCACGGGATAACTAGGTGCATGGGGTCAATTTCCCATAATACACTGTTCTCCATTTCATAATTTCATCTGCAGCCCATAATATTTCACGCTTTCTTTTCAAAGTCCCACAGACCCACACATCCCTCTTCGCTGTCCACCATCTCTGACAGAACTACTATTGTCATGAGTGTTGCAAGCACAAGGCACCTGATCCTTCAGTATTTGCAGAGCCATAAGAGGAACTGCAGGAACCATAATGATGCCTTGGAGGCTAGATTGCTATGGGACACTGGAAGAAACAATTCAAGGTTGTTGGTGGCATTCATGAAGCAGCTGAAGATGGTGGAGCACTGGTTCTGGGCTCAAGAAACAAGCACTGACTGGTGGGACTGCATTGTCATGCAGATTTGGGATGACAAGCAGTGGCTGCAGAACTTTTGGATGCACAGGCCGTATTCCTGGATCTGTATGTCAAACTTGCCCAGCCCTCCAATGCAGGGACACCAAAATGAGAACTGCACTGACAGCTGAGAAGTAAGTGTTGATTGTACTGTAGAAACTTGCAATGCCAGAGTCAGGAATCAATTTGGAGTCAGAAATGCACCGCAGGTGCTGATATCATTCACCTGTGCAGGGCCATTAATCACCTCCTGCTACACAGGACTGTGACTCTAGGCTATGTGCAGGACATAGTGGATGGTTTTGCAGCAATGAGGTTCCTGAACTAGGGTGGGAAGGAGTGATAGATGGCACACATATTCCTATTTTAGCACCAGACCACTTTGCCACAGAGTACATCAACAGAAAGGCTGCTTTTCTATGGTTATGCATGGGCTTGTGGATCACTGGGGATGCTTTACCAACATCATTGTGGGCTGGCCAGGAAAGGTGCATGACACATGCGTCTTTAAGAACACAGGACTGTTCAGAAAGCTGCAAACAGGGACTTTCTTTCCTGACTGATAGATTACCATTGGGAATATTGAAATGCCAGTAGTGATCTTGGGGGACCCAGCCTACCTCTTGCTCCCCTGGCTCATGAAGCCATACACCAGCCATCTCAACAGCACCAAGGTATGTTTCAGCTGCAGGCTCAGCAGGTACAAAATGACAGTTGAATATGCCTTTGATCATTTGAAGTGCAATTGGCATTGCTTACTTAAAAGATTTGATCTTAATGAGAAAAATATCCCAATGGTTATAGTTACCTTCTGTGTCCTGCATAATATATGTCAAGCAAAAAGGGGAAAAGTTTCTGCTGGGGTGCAGGGCAGAGGTGGAGTGGCTGTCTGCTGAATTTGCACAGCCAAATACAAGGGCTGTAGGAAGAGCTCAACATAGAACTATATGGCTCAGGGAAGCTTTGAAAAAACATTTTAGTAGTGAGCCAGAGTATTGTGTGTTGCTGTAGTGGGCTCTACCTGGTCTTACTCTTTTGTGGCCCAGAACACATCATGTAGGGATTGCTGTGTATATAGGAATCTAACATTGTCAATACACCTATTAATGTTGTTTATGAATGATGTTATGGGTTCTGTGACACAGTGCAGTAACAGGAAATTGATCGCTGTCAGACCTGCTCCTCACCAGCCAGCATATGTTGTGAACTAATAAAGATGAATTATGTTCCAAAAGATAGACTTTTATTCTGTAACATGAGCCAGGCAAATAAAAAAGACACTTAATAAATTAAGGGAACAGAACTTATGAAGAGGAAAGAACAGTCTTTTTCATTTCAGGTACATATACACAAACTGTGTCTTTCACAGGAATGTTCGTGAAGCTGTTATTTTCTTTAGTGTCCCCCTGGGTGGAGGCAAGCAGCTTACATCAGCCTAGCTGTGGAAGTGTCTTCACATAAATTGCACAAATCCGTTATGCCACATGGAATGTTGAGGGGGTGTATAGGGAGGTCCCAATGAAGAGTTTTATATGGGCTGCAGAGGGAGGTGAGCATGGGATTTTTGAACCTGCAAGTCTAACAGAGTCTGAAGCATCTCTGTTTGCTGTCTGAGAAGGGCAAGCACCTTTCTCCTCTCCACTCTAGCTTTGTCCAGGCTGTCTGCAAGGATGATCCTCCAGGCCCTGTGCTCATTCTCTGATGCAGCACTGGTTTGCAGGATCTCATAGACTCATAGACTCTAGGACTGGAAGGGACCTCGAGAGGTCATCGAGTCCAGTCCCCTGCCCTCATGGCAGGACCAAATACTGTCTAGACCATCCCTGATAGACATTTATCTAACCTACTCTTAAATATCTCCAGCGATGGAGATTCCACAACTTCCCTAGGCAATCTATTCCAGTGTTTAACTACCCTGACAGTTAGGAACTTTTTCCTAACGTCCAACCTAAATCTCCCTTGCTGCAGTTTAAGCCCATTGCTTCTTGTTCTATCATTGGAGGCTAAGGTGAACAAGTTTTCTCCCTCCTCCTGATGACACCCTTTTAGATACCTGAAAACTGATATCAGGTCCCCTCTCAGTCTTCTCTTTTCCAAACTAAATAAACCCAATTCCTTCAGCCTTCCTTCATAGGTCATGTTCTCAAGACCTTTAATCATTCTTGTTGCTCTTCTCTGGACCCTCTCCAATTTCTCCACATCTTTCTTGAAATGCGGTGCCCAGAACTGGACACAATACTCCAGTTGAGGCCTAACCAGCACAGAGTAAAGCGGAAGAATGACTTCTCGTGTCTTGTTTACAACACACCTGTTAATGCATCCCAGAATCATGTTTGCTTTTTTTGCAACAGTATCACACTGTTCACTCATATTAAGCTTGTGGTCCACTATGACCCCTAGATCTCTTTCTGCCATACTCCTTCCTAGACAGTCTCTTCCCATTCTGTATGTGTGAAACTGATTGTTCCTTCCTAAGTGGAGCACTTTGCATTTATCTTTATTGAACTTCATCCTGTTTACCTCAGACCATTTCTCCAATTTGTCCAGATCATTTTGAATTTTGACCCTGTCCTCCAGAGCAGTTGCAATCCCTCCCAGTTTGGTATCATCCGCAAACTTAATAAGCGTACTTTCTATGCCAACATCTAAATCGTTGATGAAGATATTGAACAGAACCGGTCCCAAAACAGACCCCTGTGGAACCCCACTTGTTATACCTTTCCAGCAGGATTGGGAGCCATTAACAACTACTCTCTGAGTACGGTTATCCAGCCAGTTATGCACCCATCTCCTGGAACATGTTATCCTGAGTCCTTTTCTTTCTCCTCCTTATCTGGCTCAGGCATTCTGCAGGTGTGGAGAGGGAGATCCTGACTGCCGCAATGGCAGCAGCTGCAGATACAACGCACAGATGTACCATTGTCAGTGTATTCATACTGGAAATCAAAACTTAAGATGCTCATCTCACTCTCCTTCCTCCTCAAAATGTAAGCACTACATTCTCACTTCTGCTTGGGACTGATAGAGCACGGCGTCAGTCACAGCACCAGCCATGGTGAGTATGGCCCTTAAAGGGGTGGGGGACATGACGGAGGAATAGCTGGCTAGTATGATTATAGTTGTATAGGGCAATGGCACTGAGTAGTGCCACCATTTTCCACCGGTGGTGGTGATTTTCAGCTGATATTTCGCTCCTGAGAGTAACACAGGCACAGAGAGCACAGCTTCTGCTGGCATTCCGATGCCGCCTGGGTTCATATGCTGCTAGCCTGTGTACTGCAATGGTGCCTGTTGAAGCTATCGTTGAGTGGCTTGGGAAAGTGTCCTACCACGGAGGAAGATATAAGGCAGCCCTCCCCAGAAACCTTCGGCAGAGGATTGCAGAGTACTTCCATGGAAGTTTCACTAAGATCTCTATGGAGGATTCACGGGCCATCCTACTGCATATAAACAAACTGCTCCATGTAGCTCCCACTGCCTAATTCTAGAGAGGAATGAAAAAGCAAATAGCAACTCTACCTCTCGGTTGTTTCACTACCTCTTCTAGCTAAATTTCAAATGGGCAAATCAAAAGATGTGTCCTGCTTCTTTGGAGGTGCCATCCTTGTAATTTCAAAGTAAACAGCATGCTCATCAGAGGTTCTTTCCCCTGCATCAGACTTGCCAGTGCTCGACTGTCAGGACAGGCTGGACTGTGGTGGTGCTGAAAACAGGTCTTGGTTTGCTGCACAGCTGGATTCCCCAGTAACCTGTCCTCCACACTCCTCCTCTTTCTCCTCCACCCCCTCCTCCTCGCTGGTCATGGCAGGGGCCTGGGACTCAGGATCCTCAGAAGAATACATGGTGTTCTTGGAGATGGTGCTAGTGTCTCTGCCAAGGATGGCACGTAGGTTTTGTAAAAGTGGCAGGTCTGCGGCTCTGCATCAGATCAATTGTTGGCCTCCCTGGCCTTCTGGTATGCCAGCCACAGTTCCTTGGCTTTCACTCAGCACTGATGCTGGTCCCTGTTGTTGCACTTTTCCTACATCCTCTGAGCAATCTGCTTATAGATGTCAATGTTTCTGTGACTGGTTTGAGCTGTATCTGCAAGTGTCTTCTCCCTAATGGTCCAGGAGATCCAACACCTCTGGAGCATGTAGCAGGCATGGTCAGGTGGGCAGTTCCACTCAACAATGGAGAGCTGCTGGGTGTGCTTGCCAAGCCAGGCAACCAGGAAAAGGAATTTAAAAAAATTTGCGGGGCTTTAAAGGGGAGGGAGGCTTCCTGACTTCTGGCCAGTGAAGTTCATAATGGTGACCAGAGTGGTCAGTATGGGACAACTCCTGGCGGCCAGTAACAGTCAATGTAAGTAATGCAATGTCTACAATGACACTGTGTCAATCTAATTACATCGACCTTGACTCTATGCCACTCGGGGAGGTGGTGTTATTAAGTTGGGATAGCAGGGCACTTACGTTGGCGGGAGCCAAATTTATGTGAAGACACTTCCACAGCTAGGTTGACATGAGCTGCCTTGCATTGACCTAACCATGTAGTGTAGACCAGGCCCAAGTGGAAATATGTAGCCTCTTGTGCAGTACAGCTCAGAAAAGGTCTAATCCTGCATTTTTTCACTTCCTCAAACTCACATCCTCTTCAATAATAAGTTTTGAATGAACAAGGAATGGCAGGATAGAACCCAGCATCCAACAAAGAAATAACTTGTGCATCAGTGGTTCTTCATTTCTTCTAATGATCTCTAAAGCACTTCTGCTGTGATAACTAATGGTTTTTAAGCTATTATCCATTTTGATTAGCTAAAATCTCTCTATAAAAATATGGATAGTCAATAAGATTCTAAATATTTATTCTATCTACAGGGAACCTCTCACTGTAGGATGTTTTCACATTCCTTCATTAAAAATGTGTTTGCAGACCTTTCATCATGTTGTTCTCAGCAAACTGCTCTGTTCCAAAATTTAATACATATTTTATTGGTTTGCTTATATGAATACAAAGCAGACATGAAAAACTACTTTAGCACCATCATGTGTGTCCATGAACAGTGTGACTACCCATACTTGCCACTACTGGACTACCAGGGTTCTAGAATAGATCCTTCTGAAGAAGTGCCCAGGCCTGTCTGGTACCCTAGAGGGGACAATGAAGGTCTGCCATACTCCTCTGCAGTATCTGCTGAGTCATACTATTGCTTGGGCTTTCAGGGGTTAATTCCTAGTCAAGATTCTGAGACAACTCACGGATGTATTACTGACTGGGAGCTGACTGTGGAAAGGTGTCTTACTCTAGAGGAGAAAGACAAGGGTTGTACAGACCATGGCAGAAAGCTCTGAGGGACTGCAAGAGTTTTGTATGGTCTCTACTTGTCTGGTGGTTACATTTTTAAATGTTCTGCTTGCAGAGCTGCAGGGAAGGATGACATTTTTGCAAAGCTAATGCTCATTTGGGTTAAGACCACCTAGGGACATAAACTGGTAGCTCCTTCATAGAGATATGAACACAGGCGTGTTGTTGGCGTGGTTCATGGAGTCCCAACATTTGCCTCTTCTGTGGTGAGGGAAAACCATGGTACACTTCTGCTAGAGTTGAAGCCCCTTTTCCAGTGCTGCCAGAATCTCACATTCTGGCTGTACTTTTACCCACATCTCTGTATTTATGCACCTCCTTGTCAACTTCCTGCTAGCCCTGGCTGAGATGACTATCTATCAGTTGAGGAGGAGAAGGCTCAGTAGGGTAGGGAGGAGTGCTCTGTGACTGTAGGGCCTGCTTCTGGTCCACTATTGTTTCATGCATCCGTGAGTTAAAATACCAACCAGTCACAGTGGAACTGGATAGTGATACGCAAACTACCAACCAGCACAGGAAGACTGCAGACCAGCAAGGGGAAACTGCGGTACTGGAAATCCTGACTAATGAATGGGAAAAGCAAATGCCTACAGTGCCTATCCTAATACAAATATTAAAAAGCCCAAATGGGGGCGGTATAGCCATCCAAGTCAGAGTTGGGGAGGATAAGGCAGAAGACCTCTGACTGGGAACAGAGATATGCCAGTGCATTCTGGCTGTGTCAGCAACACAATATTGTTGAGAACTTTACTCTGAAAGAAAATGCCTAAGATTTTTCCAAATGTTCTGCAGGTTATTTAAAAGGTCCCAAATGAAACAGCAATTGTGTTGGGCAGGTCTTCTGGGAATAGAATATTTTATCTCACCAAGTATCAAATGATCAGTATCAAATGATACTAAGAGGAACACTTACAAAAGGGGCAGTGCAAAACCCAAGCTGATATGTCTGTACTTTTGTGAACAAACTGATATGTCAAGTATCAGAGGTGTAGCCGTGTTAGTCTGGATCTCTTAAAAACAGCAAAGAATCCTGTGGCACCTTATAGACTAACAGACGTTTTGGAGCATGAGCTTTCATCAGATGCATGTAGTGGAAATTTCCAGGGGCAGGTATATATATGAAGGCAAGCTAGAGATAATGAGGTTAGTTCAATAAGGGAGGATGAGGCCCTGTTCTAGAAGTTGAGGTGTGAAAACCAAGGGAGGAGAAACTGGTTTTGTAGTTGGCAAGCCATTCAGTCTTTGTTTAATCCTGAGCTGATGGTGTCAAATTTGCAGATGAACTGAAGCTCAGCAGTTTCTCTTTGGAGTCTGGTCCTGAAGTTTTTTTGCTGCAGGATGGCCATCTTAAGGTCTGCTATAGTGTGGCCAGGGAGGTTGAAGTGTTCATTCACCTGCACGTCCACCAATGTAATATATGCCATCATATGCCAGCAATGCCCCTCTGCTATGTACATCGGCCAAACTGGACAGTCACTACGGAAAAGGATAAACGGACACAAATCAGATATTAGGAATGGCAATATACAAAAACCTGTAGGAGAACACTTCAACCTCCCTGGCCACACTATAGCAGACCTTAAGGTGGCCATCCTGCAGCAAAAAAACTTCAGGACCAGACTCCAAAGAGAAACTGCTGAGCTTCAGTTCATCTGCAAATTTGACACCATCAGCTCAGGATTAAACAAAGACTGTGAATGGCTTGCCAACTACAAAACCAGTTTCTCCTCCCTTGGTTTTCACACCTCAATTGCTAGAACAGGGCCTCATCCTCCCTGATTGAACTAACCTCATTATCTCTAGCTTGCCTGCATATATATACCTGCCCCTGGAAATTTCCACTACATGTATCTGATGAAGTGGGTATTCACCCACGAAAGCTCATGCTCCAAACCGATATGTGCACCTGTTAAGTGGAGAGAGAGGTCCAAACTGCAAAGTTTAAATCCACATCTGAATTTTGCCAGATTCAGGAAGATTTAGATATGGGATTTCGTTTCAGCCCATTCTAGAAACAGAGGACCACTCTGAAGCGTAGCTCTGAAACCCAACCCATACATCCCCAAAGATTTGAGGTGTTCAAACTAGGTTGTTTGGGCCCAAGTATAATTAATTGCATCCTCAAATTGGATTTGCACAGGTAAATATCCAGTATGCCCCTCCCTACCCACCAACTTGAATGTGGGTGTGCACAGACCAGTACTGATCTTACAAATTCAGTCCTTGATGATGGAGGGTCTTTTCCTATATATGGCCCTGTGACAATCAGAGTCCAGGCACTCCAAGTGGAGAACAGAAGGGTCTGAACTCCAAAGAATAAGCAATTTTTTACAACCAGTTGATTTAATGTTAGCAGGGCAGGTGCTACCATTTAGGCGACCTAGGCAATGGCCTAGGGCGCCAGAATTTTGGGGGGGCTCTATTTTGCAGGGGGGGCGGCATGCGGGTCCGGTGGACCTACCGCAGTCATGCCTGCGGCAGGTCCACCGGAGCCTTTAGACCAGCGCACCGCCCGCCGGCATGACTGCGGTAGGTCCACCGGAGCCTTTCCAGCAGCGGACCATCTGCCGGCATGACTGCGGTAGGTCCACCGGGGCTGCGGGGGGCGCCAAAATGGCCATCCGCCTAGGGCGTCAGAAACCATGGCGCCGCTCCTGAATGTTAGTGTATATAAAAATAGATCAAGTAAGCTCTTTTATGAAAGCTTGTCATGCTCTGAACTTGATGCTCATTATGAGATGTACACAGACAGTGTTTATATATTTATGTAGATATAAAACTGTGCTCATAATTTGTGCTGCAACAGTCAGCTCCACCTCACAACAGGAAGGTGGTCAGAGAGACAAGGAGGGGTTGCCTCCGCAACCAGCTCCAAGCCCCTAGCATTGTACACACCCAGGAAGAGACAAACCATGGGCCATTGGTGGGAAAATATTAAGACCTCCTGGCTAGAATTTCCCCACCCTAAATAACCATGAGTCGCCATGCCAGGAGAAAATAAAATAAAAGGGAAAAAAGCCCATAAGAAGAAGACTTGAAACTGACCTTATCTGACATATTTTACACACAGTAACACTGCATACATCCAGTTGATTCAATTGCTTATTCTTTGGGGTTCAGACTCCCTGTTCTTTCCCTAGGTGTCTGGACCCTAATTGTCACAGGCCCTTCTTTGTCCGGTCTAATAGGCCTATGTTTTTCAAAGGGTTTGAGCATCAGAGAATGTATTGTGCATTTACTGAATTATGTTCTGATTTGTCCATTCATGTGTGGAAAGCTGCTGACAAGTGAGTGTTTGTGTGGGTGGGAGGAAATGTATGTGCTTTAGAATAAATGCTTGAGTGAGCTAGATTTGGATGTCAAGTTGCTTTAATAGCTCCCGGTCCCCATCCATATACACACACACAAATGGAAGGGGTCCCTGACTGTAGTTCCAACTATACTGAAAGAGCTCAAACTGGCGTACCAATAACCATCAAACACTAAAAGTTCACATGAAAGGGGAGACAGAGAGGAGAGCAAGTGATCCTTTTATTTATTTGTATCTATGCGTACTATAGCATTTATGGCCCTAAACACTACGAGCAAGATGTAAAGGGACCCACTTACATGACTTGAAATCTGGGCTAATATCTTACAATAATACTACTGCAGTATTTACTTTTGTTCTTTGTCCCCCAGGGTACAGACAACTAATGCAGAATTAACACAATTGTAACCCAGAAAGAGAAATTCTGCTAAATATACCTGCCTGAGCCCTGCTGAAATCGTGGACTAGCTCATACAAGGGCAAAACTGTTGCATCCCTTAACTTAAGATACCTTGGAATCACGTTTTGACTGCATCAGCCTAACACACTCTGGATTAAATTGGAATGATTCCTACCCCAGGACACAGAGGCAATGCGTGTGTGTGTGTGGGGGGGGAGGGTAGAGGTGGAAGAGTGGAGGTGGCTTGTGGGGTCACATGCCCCTTCCCCCCCAGCAAATTTCTGCCAAGGTTTGCTAGCCCTATTCAAACACTTGGTGTGGCCGGGCCCCCTCCCTGCATGGTAGCTGCTAGAGCCAGCAAGCTGCGAGCTGCGTCCAATGGGGAGAGACAGGAGCAACAGCTGAGATCTGCAAGGAGGGGCCGTGCTTTCCAGGAGGGGAGACTGAGGGTAAGTGGAGGGGCTGTAAGTGGGGGGCATGACTGAAGTTGTTCTGGGGTGGCTGAACCTTTAAATTGTGTCCCCCCTCCAACAGGTATTGGTCATCTCTGCTGTGGCAAGCATGTGAGGGCCACAATATGCTGGTTAATGGAGAGAACATAAATTCTGAAAGCCTAGAACTTCCCAACACATTGAATGCAATATAAATATCATATAAAAAGATGAATAGCTAAACTTAGATGTGCAAAAAATCCTTAGAGGATCAGCTGCCAGCTGTTATGTGCAGTGAATGCCATTATTCTCAGTAGAAAATGTGTGTTTCTTGGCATATGTTCATAATATGGCTATACAAAGTCTTCTCTACTCCAATGGTACGCAACCTTTTCTCTGCCGCGGCACACCTCATGCTCCAAAGGCTCTTCTTCCTGCCCACAGCTGGCAGCTGCAGAAGGGAAGGGGAGGGGCAGAGGAACTAATCCCTGGCTCACATAGGAGGGGCAGGGGAGAAGAGAAGGAGATTGAGCTCTGGTTGGTTTCTCCACCTCTGGAGGAGGCAGGGTGGTGTGGCAGATGGCTAATCAGAAGGTGGCTTTTCTCCCCTTGTTCTCACACGTACTTTTCAAAAAATTCCATGGCACACCTGTTCAGGCCTGATGGGATACCAATGTGCTGAGGCAAACTGGTTGGGAATCACTGCTCTATTCTATATGTACTATCAGTAACCAAAGGCTCTTTTTGGGTCAAACTGAAACATAATGAATTTTTATTCATTTACAGCTGTCAGGAATAGATTAAAACTCATAAATTATTAAATGAAGTCTCTTCACTAGGCAGTCAGATTTCCCTGAGGTGCTGAAAACTGCAGAGGACAAGACTTACCCAAATAACAGTGTACAGTGGGGAATCCAAACCTCTATTTTGAGGAATATTCAGTGAACGCTGAGGAATCCAGGATGCAGCATAGCTGATTTGGAGGAAATAACTTATTGCTATAAATCATGATACTCCTATTGTATCATAGGCAGCACTGCTAGTTATGCCAACCTCTGCAGTTTATATAATTCTCCTGCATAGAAAATCTGAGTCAGATCTCTGAAGAGTGATTTAATATTTCTGTTAAGTTGATTTGTATCTGGAGTCTTCAAAATGCATTTGCAGTTCTTATTAACAAGATAGCCAGTTTTGCTGAAGAGACACTTTCGAGGGTTAAATACCTGAGTGAGATGAGGCTGTATGTATGAGAGAGAAAGATGAATGTGCCACACGCAAAAATCAGAAGGCTAGTGGCTCAAGTCAAAAGTGACTAAAGACATCTAATTAGAGAGACCAGGTGGGTGAGGTAATATTTTTATTGGACCAGCTTCTGATGGGGACAGAGACAAGATTTCAAGCTTTCTTCTGAAGAAGGGCTCTGTGTAGCAAAGCTTCTTTCTTTCCCCCATGTGACAGGGTGCATAAACCCCACAGTAGGAGTGAAAAGGTTAAGGATAAACTCTGGGCCCAAAATGACCCCACCCTGCAGCACCTGCAGAGCATGCGCCAGGTAGAGATGGGGCTTAAAAGGCACCCAGATAGCTTAGAAGGGGGCTGACCAGGCAGGGGGAAGGACCTGCCCTGGGTGCTTCTGAGGAAGGACATGGAAGCTGCTCCTCTAAGAAGAGAGGAACTGATCTGTTAAAAGGCAGACTGACTAAAGGTATTATGTTTGTTCTATATTATCTTGGTTACAGACTGAAAAGGCTTGAATTATAGCATGGAGGGGTAAGAAGTGGCCCAGGGAGGACTGTCTTAAGGTGCTTGTGGGTGCCTGACCTTGGTTACCCCCACAGAGCTCTGGGCCAGATCCTGATGGCGCAGAAGAGCCTAAGCTCCCATACCACTAATGGCCTCCGCTGCCAAGTGCCAGCTATTGCATCCCAACAGAAGTTGATTCAATAAAATATATTACTTCACCCAATTTGTCTCTAATATCTTGGGACCAGCACAGCTACAACAACACTGCAAACAATAAGGAAGTCTTAGTCAGTACAGAGGAAGTCTAAACTATCATAATCTATACTTTCTTTTGCCCCCACCCTGCAAACTATCCTAATTAGATTCTCTTTAGAGTCTAAACTGATTTACTCATCTAGACTCAGCAATTTTTAGAGCAACTGATACCTTTAAATAGACATTAGCAAAGGGCTGTAAGTAGAGTGGGTCAAATTTTCTATCAAATGTGGAACTTGATGGAAACTTTTTTCCATCAAAAATGTTATTTTGTCAAACAAATGTTATTTTGTGGAAACATTTAGAGTTCAGTGGACACAATGATCAGCTCCAGGATGGAATTTCTTTAGGGAAGGTGTGAAGAGACTGTTCTACTCCAGAATAGCCTAGTGTGCTTGGCTGAGAACTGGAAGATCCATGTTCAAGTCCCTGTGCTCCCTGATTAGGAGCAGGGCCTTTAACCTGACTTCCCACATTGTAGGTGAGATCCTTAACCACCAGGCTATTTGCTATTCTGAGATCTCTCTCTCTCTTGCTTTTGTCATGAGAAATGTCAAAAGCTCTTGTTTTTGTTAAACAAAACCATGCTGCGAAATGAAATTATTCATGAAATGGAATTGTTTCCTGCCAAAACCTAGTTACACATAGGTCTAATGGAGCTTGAGTAAAGGCATCTAATTTATATCACTTTTGAATTTGTCTGTGCGTTTGGGGAAAATATAAGGGTGATCAGCTAGAAAAGATGCAAGAGAAGAACAAAATGTAGAGAAAAGAGATGAGCCTGCTTCCCATCTCTTACTAACTACAGTGAACGCTGCAGTGCACACACTTTGTGAACATGCATTCAGATTGTGAGTGGTTGGTTTTGTTTTTTTTTGCCCATTTGCAGCTATTTGTTTAATTGGAGAATGACTACCACTTTGTTCATGTGTGATACTGGGTTTTGTACAAAGGTATTCTCTTCTTGTTGTTTACTTTTCTCTATTCTCCTCTCTTAAAAAAGTTCCAGTCATCCAATCAGGGAGAAAAAAAATCCTGGTGACTTAGATGAGCAATCGCACATCGAGCATCGCAAATTGTTCACTTCGGTTATTTGCTGATATATGGTTGCATAAACTATTTGGTAAAAAAGTGTGAAAAACAAAAATACATTTGCAGTCATAAGGACGATTCAGAAAGAAGAAAAAGGGCTGAGTCTCTCAGATCATTTATTTGTAACAAATAGCTCAACTTGCCTAACAGACTGTTGGGAAGTTGTCTGTCACTGTAGCAAGTCAGTTTAAGTTGTACGAACATTGACTACCTTTTATATCCTCCAGTGTCAGAGAGTGACCCAGTGATCTGCCTTCTATTTTTCTAGGGAATCCAGGCTAGTAAGTCCTGAATAATAAGAAGAAATGGGGATAGCAAAATTTGAGGTAGACCTCTATTTTGCCACTACAGTTTGGAAGCTAAGTGGAAGCTCTCTAGGCAGTTCATAAAGCATCCCTAAATCACACCAAATCACTTTGACACAACTTCTGGGACCGGGGAGAGGGGCTGTCAATGACTGCTTTGGCTTGCAGTTAAGAATAAGTACTTCCTCCACTCCCTCAGGCTATTACTAAGGAAGACCTGCCACATCAGCTCTCATGCATATAACATTATATTCTAATAATGTTAATGGTTCTTCCTTCTTCTTCGACTTTCTTTTATTTTGTTGATCCATCTAGAATAGCTTGACAGCTACATTAAAACACTATTATGGCTTTGCTAAGGAGAAGCTCATTTGATCACCCACACACTGCCCCATTTTGTTTTGTGTCTGTCTTAAATGTTCATTTTCTGTAGCAGAAAGGTGCATGCCTGTCAGAATTCAGTACATGGTAAGGATCAGTGAAGCGCCATGAACAGAGGCACATTGAATTTTTTCTTTTATCACTTCCTTTAAAAGGAAAGGGAAGATCTATGGAAAGATGATGTGGCATAGGGAAAGAGAATCAGCTCCTGTCCTAGTTCAGATAAAGCAGCCAGATTCAAAGAACTTGATAGATGGAGGGGTACAATCTCCCACATTTGGCAACTTCTTTCCCCTCTGTTTTTTTCTCCTTGTTCCTGCTTTCTTTATTTCAGTTTAAAGCTCACCTGCATCTGACTGCTTCCCCAGGGGCTGCTGGTTTAATGACAAAATGGGTGAGGTCGTATCTTTTATTGGACCAGCTTCTGTTGGTAAGAGACAAGCTGTGGAGCTTACAGAGAGCTCTTCTTCAGGTCTGGGAAACATTCTCAGTATCCACACTCGAAGAAGAGCTCTGTGCAAGCCCAAAAGCTTGTCTCTCTCACCAACAGAAGTTGGTCCAATAAGATATTACCTGACCCACCTTGTCTCTCTAGTAGCCTGGGACCAACACAGCTGCAACAACACTGCATACAACAGTGGAAGACATCAAATTTTGTTTCACGTCAGGCACTTACAGAGGGTTTGTAGCTATATTCTTCTGGCTCTGAGAGACGACATCTTAGGTTGGTTCTGTAAGGAGGAGTTAGAAAGAGCAATGTTTTCCCCTCCCCATACCCAGTATGTAGAGTGTATCTATATATTAATAAGTTTCATTAACTGGTTGTCCATTTTATTATTCACACTTGCACTCTGGTCACCTTTCATGGCAAAAGCCACACAAGCAATTTGTGTTGTACCCAAAATGCGACTATACAGGAATCAATCTTTAGAAAGTAAACATCTGCCAACAGTAAGGGATCAGAGGCAATACAGCTGTTGCCTGGAATGGGAAACAGCAGTGGCATTTCAGATATCTTGGGTGGTAACTGTTGGTAACTGCTGAAATTCTACTGGCAGCTGCTATAGGACTGTTCTTATTTTATGCTCTCCATCGCACAATGGCTGTGCTCTATAGTCAGAGCAGCATGCTGTGAGAGAGAGGATGAATAATAGGGATTTTTGTGCAAGGTTTTTGGCAACACAATATATCTCCAGTGCGTAGACACCAGAAACACCAACGCTTGATGGGGTGAGCTAAAGAACATCATTTAGCCTGAACAATCTATGTCCTGTAAAAAGTAATTCAGATTCCTTGGGCACTAATGCTGCTCTCAGTTACGCGTGTACAATACTTACTGAGCTGAATGGGAGTATTGAGAGCTTACCTGGGGGCAGAAATGGCCCCTAATGTTACCTGAATGAAATCTGTGTAGCTGAGTATTTAAAAATATCTTCAGTTTGCTGACATTTGCAAATGATTTTCAGCTAGGTGATCAGCTTGCTATTATGGCAAATCAGATGTGTGCTGCCATCGTTAGTTCATTATTTTGATCCTCACCTCTTTGTTTTAGATGCTGCGCTGCACTTTTTTAGGACTTGCAAACTGACAAGTTTCCTATTTTGCAAGAATCTAAATGAGTACACCTCTAGCAAGTCTGCCATTGCTCAGCATGTTGTGAAATCAGTTCAAACAACTGTTCCTCCCGTTCCAGTGTCATGACTTATTATTTGAGCAGTGGGTAGTTTTATTCTACACACTCAGCTCAACTGGATTTTCAGCATAGGGCTAAATTCTGTCTTCTCCTGTGTGGATACACTGGGGACAAGGACTAGTCAATAGCTCTCCCTTAGCAGTAGAGAGCCAGGTTAGCAAGCAGGGGATTGTAGCATGGCATCAGAAGGGCTAACATCTGGCAGCAGATGCTCAGGTGAGCACATGCAGCGCTGTTCATCAGCAGGTGTGAAAAGCACTGTACGGCAAGCTCCTGCCCAGGCATTCTGTCTCCGTCAGCCCTGCCCAGGTAGTGGCTGCAAGAACTCATTTACTGATTAAAGTGGCTTAATTTTTTAATGTTTTTATTAGAAACTGGCTGAAATGGCCTGAATTTGCCTTTTGCCAAGAGATACTTACTACTTAAATGCAGCCTACAGTACTGTACTTAGTACAGGGGCCACTTTTGTGCTCTCTGAAGTGCGAAAGAGACTTTTCTTTATGAAGTGACTGGAGTGTTTTTTGTTTTTTTTTAAATCATGGGTGAACCAGGTTTGATAAAATTCAATCTGCCCACATTTTACATGTTCTGACAACTTTTATAGCTAGTATCTTTCATTTTCACACACCTATGCACTTCCTAGTCCCAACCAGAAGCAGAACTCCTAAAATACAACCAGAAAGCCAATTCTGGTGAGATTTCCAGATATGCTTTAAGAATTAAGTTTTGAACAGTTTGTATGTGGTTTGGGAGTATTTAACTTAAAACTCATAATAATTTTTAGATTTTATCATTACAAAATTATTTTTGCTTGGTTGGTTCATTTTGCAGTTCTTTCAGATGCTCATGCAATAATATTAGCATCATCTTTTAGGCTTACTTTGCTCCATTTAAAAGTTGCTAAACATTTTTGGAGGAACTAGAAATGGCCTGATCCAAAATCCAGGATCTGAATATCCTAAAACTTGGGAGTGTTTGAAATCCAGCTGTGACATTTTTCCCCTAAGTGCAAGCACATTTTTATTAGAAACTAAGGACTACAAATGGGCAGTGAGTGAATTTCAGGTGTGCTTAGCAGGCATTATAAGAATAAAACTGGTTAGCTGGTCATAAACCAAGACTACTATATACTGTACCTTATGCCACAGTCAAGCCCTCCAATCTCCATGATAGTAATCCATTTAAAAAGTAACACATGTAAGATCACGCTGAATGGTTATACTATGGGTGGGCAAATTAGTTCTGATTAAAATGAATTCCCAAACATCAAACCAAATTGAAACTCAAACTCTCTTTTTATAAGGGTTGAAATATGTTGCTTAATTTTTGTTTCGTTGGTCACTTCCTGGTTTCAGCCAGGACAAGAAGCAGAAATGCCATGAGGCAAAGTTATTCTCATATCTGGACCATGGTAAAAATAGAAGTCATTTGCAGTGAATTTAAGGATTAGAAAATATCTACTGTAATTTAAACTGCTTCCCCAATATATGACATGTTTGCCGCTCGTGGAAGTCTACTTCTCTCCAAATGTCAAATGGCTAGTCCCCCTCTTCAGTACCCCAGATACTTCTTGGCACACTGTATATTACAGGAAGAATCCTATATATATTCTTTATTGCTCTAAGATCTCTGTAAGGTTCGGAAATCACAACACTTCTTTGAGGAAAATCTGCATATTGCAACAAGACACCCTAAGGGTAAACCTATCATTATTTTCTTGTCTTATGAATATTTGTCCCAGTGAAAATTATACAGGATGAGTGAACAGTTTCATTTCTAGGTACCAGCAACTTTTAATGATGTTGGGTGGATACCAGCAAAAGGAACAAAGGAGAAATCCATGGAGATATTAGGAGAAAATGAAAGACAAATATGTGGAAAAAATGGAAAAAGCCATTAGTTTAGTTTACTTTATACTATGTGCTATATAGGAACATCAAGCTAAAATTAATCATGACTGCTCTATGTAAGCCCATCTCCAGCATATCCTTTCATCATCTATGCACCTATTTCTTTGAGAGAACCTGACTCATGGAGCTCAAGGGAAAAAAAAGAACAAAAGAGATCTAGAAATATATAAACATTGGCAATTAAGAAATGTAACCTGGTCAAATTACTGTTGCACCAATAATGGATGAAATGTGAATGTATTTTCATAACCACACTGATAGAAAAGCTATTAACTAATAGCAGGAATCTGAAATACTGCAGCTTTTATACATATTGGCAACAATTACTACAAACTGCCATGAGACAATCACCTAGAATACTATCAAATATATTTGCTGCTACTTCCCTGATTCAGAAATATTGTATAATTGGGGTGTGAGCAACTAAAGACTGATGTGAAGAAAAGAAACAAGTTACTGACATGAGAAAGTTAGAAAGAAAGCATAATTTAACAAAATATCATTTTTTAATTACCTGTCCCAGAGGGTAGGTGAAGATTTTGCGAGCCTGCCCTGGAGAATTCTAGGTTGCCATAGGCAAGTTGGCACCCAGGAATTTCGTACCCTGCAGCATGAATAGAGGATAAACCATGGCTAGGTATGGCTCATAAGACATCTGAGTGGAAACCTAGCTAGACAACCTGTTTACAAGCAGCTTATGACATAATTTAGATATTTAAGTAATGTATTGAAAGTCACACTATATTACTGTAAAGCAATACTAAATCTACACACAAGATGTTGTTTCAACCCACATCTTTGTTGGTTATCTTGCATGAGACCTTTTTGTAGTTCACAAAAAAGATTTGTAGGACCAAACTCACCGTGGGTCTAAATGGGTGCATCCTCATTGACTTCATTAGAGCAGCACCCGCTCAGTAATTAGGTCTTTATAATTCCACTGTACCACATGAGGTTAAACAGATATATATTTTGTATCAATTGGGCCAACAAAGTAACTTGTGTGCACTGTGGCAGTAGTATGTTTAATTAAATCTGGGCTGAGATTCAAGTTCCGCATTCCATGTAGTGTGCGCATCCAACAGCAGCAGAAAAATAGCTGTAAAATGTTAGCTGAAAATGGAAAATACAAAAGCGAATAAACCTGAACAAGCAACATAAACCATGATTAACACTCAGCAGAAGTGGATTCAGAGCCAACGAAAGGACAACAGGTAGGCATACCATCAACGGGAACTCCTGTACAATATTTATCACTGCCCAACATTAACATCAAGCAGTACTGGGAAGACTGGATATTTCCCAGTATTCTATTCAGTCCTTATTTAGGCAAATTTCTACTAAAGTCAATGGGAGGTTTTCCTGAGTAATATCTGAGTAAGAACTATAGGCTTTGGCCCTACAAGCTGAATCCAGATTGTTCTCATGCATGCCTAAAAATGCAGCTTAATACTTCCTGGCATGGAAACAAAGACCATGATTTTGTTCACTTAATTACGATTCATATTTAACAACCAAGAACGTTTATATAGCGTGTAGTGTATCTGATGGCTAATGACAACGTGTACAGGATATCCTACTTTCCAGTGTTCATAATTAGAGCACTTAGTATTATAAGGAATGACCCATCAGCATGTGTTTTTGTAGGCTTCTCTATACGTAGTGGGATGCATATATAGAACAGAGTGTAATTGCTGCACCTGCATAACCCTGCATTGAGAATGAACAGAACTGGAACAATGATGTAAAGGACAACCTTGCTGATTGCTGCTGTTAAGGTAAAGTGAAGCTGGCAACAGCTACATCTCAAAAGCAAGGGATGTACTTTGAATACCATGATGAACAGCACTGTGTAAGTATACTTTATTACTATAGTAGTAGCTTTGTGCCAAATCCTGAGGACCTAAGCCTTCCTCAGATAATTCCCAGGGAGGACTATAATAAAATTTTGCTCAGTCAAGGCCGTGAAATCATTCTAGATTAATGTAGATAAATCTGAGGACAGAATTTGGCTCAATGGGACTTTGCCAAAGCAAATAATATAATTAAAGAAAATAATCCCTCTGGATTAGAGTAGCCATTAAAGATCAACTACAAGATTTACGCACATTGACTAATACTCTATGATAATAATACCCATTGTTTGAGTGTGTGGGTAGCAGAATAATGCCTTTACTTGTGAAAATAAGGGCCGCAGCCTGCCATTTAACTTAGAATTTAAATGAAAGTTCCCCTTTTGAAATTGAAGAATTGTGCAAAGCATCTATTAACCCCATAGCGAAATGCTAGCTATGTATCACCACACAGAAGAATCTGATCAGAGAGTGCTTTAAAAGAACCCTGAAAAATCTATATGATCTATAGATGAGGGAATAATCTTGCTGATGTTCTAATGTAACCAATGCACAGGGCAGTTTTATATGCATCTCACAATTAACAATTGATTGAAGAAACTGCTGTAGTTTTGCTATCTTGCGATGTGGTCTGGTATGCTTCCAATACTCTAGCATCTTAATGAATAATAAGTGAAACGATGCCTAACCATGCTGGCATGTTGAAAATTAGATACTCCAGTGTAAATAAAAGAAGGGCTTATTAGTTTCTAGATATTGTCATGCTTCAGCTGTTGATTAAACATTGAGAAGTTTGTTATTTTGGATCAGCTGAGGTTTCTTGTTTGAGAATAAGTACCGGGGTGCTATGGCTTAGCCACCAGTAACTCATTTCAGGCAAACATTCCTGTTTCTCTGAAATCTTGTTGCGATTAGTTAGGGATAGATGATGCTTTAGGCACAGCCCTGAGCAGGTGCTGATACATAAACTGCTCTACCCCAGGCCTGACTAGCACTGGGGGCATCTCAGAGACATCCCTCAGCACAATCAAACCCTGCTCCCCTCTTGTTCTGAAAGGGGGAGGAAACTGAGGGGCAATGAGGTAAATTACAGCAGCCTTTGAAAGGGCGTAGTTTACATTCCTTCCCTCTCCTCTCTGTACGTGCCTGAACACCTACTCTGGCCAGCAAGAGGGTGGAGCCACAGGAATGTTCCCTCTCCACCCCTTTGCGCAAAGAAGAAAGTATTCAAGACATCTGGGCTGGTTCTGCACCAGACCCAAGAGCAGGATGTGTCTGTCTTGGCTGAGCAGGATTGTATAAATGCTGGAGAGGGGGCTTATACACCTTGTTTCCCTGCTCAGCTGAATAGGAGACGGGCACAGTCTACCACTTACATGACAGTAACACGGTTTATAAAAAGAGCAAAGCTCACAGCCTCTGAGAAGCTTGTTTTCTCTTAGTTTGGAGTCTGACATGGATCATGTGTGGGCAGACATCTGTGAGGATGTAAAAATAAGGGACAGCCTGAGATTCAGTGGATTTTTCTCCATCACACTATCTTACAGGTTAGACAAACCTGAAAATTAATAAAGGAGGCAAGGAGAAATGTCTAATTTCTATTGTACATTTGTGCTGAGTGCTTTTTTAGTGAGCTGTCAATCTTATGTTTGATTGTTTCTGTCTTTGCCTTCCTGCTGTGATTATCCAGCCCACCCTGTGCCCCTTAATTAATTAACATATGTTAATTAATTACTTGATATACACCAACACTTATGGTACTTCTTTCTGTGCTCACATTCTTATCAAGTGGTGATTGGGGGAAAAAAAACAAACCTGTAGGAGTACAAATTAAGTTCCTGCATTTGAAAGAGGTCTCAGTGCAGCCTCCATTTTGTATCTGCAGATCAATAGGTACATAACTGGAGACTGCATTTAAATAACTAGCTTCTTAATGTCTTCCAAAGGCAACAAAGAGAATTCAGTCAAAGATTTTTTCCAAAACTAATGACACTTGTCAACCAATGAGTTTAATAAAAAAAAACCCAACAAACCCAATCAAAAACCCCGCAAACATTTTCCTAATGAAAGAGCAAGGCTTGCAAGCTTCACAAGGGATCACACACAACCACTGGACTGGATTCTCCAATTCACAAAATGAACTTAAACTAGCTAGAGATTCAGCCTGGAGAATTTCCCCTGAATAAGGGATTGGTGGCAACCTAAATGCCACTCACCTGCCTATATAGACCCCCCCCCGTGTTGGATGAGATACTTTTCATCTTATACAGAGGAAGCCACAGTCAAGGTATGTGGCCCTGGGGTGATGTTAGCTAAATGCAACATCAAGTCTGCATTCAGGTTGCTTCCAATGCATCTCAGAGACTGTAATTTGCTAGGATTTCAGTTTGAAGGTGACTACTATTTTGATAAAGCTATGCCCATGTTGTGCACAGCATCATGTGCTGCTTACAAAAGAGTGGGTGATTGTATACAAGATTGGCCTGAATCACTTAGTGCACCATCTCAATGACTTATAATTTGCAGGAAAACTTGGGACAGACAATGGTGAGTACACGCTTCCGAATTTAGCTGAGTGCCTTGGGGTTCCCCCCTCACCGTTGAAAAAACAGACGATCCCATTCAAAGTTGTAACATACCTAGGCATTGAACTGGACACAGTTTGTTGTGTTTCCAGGTTACCTGCAGAGAAGCTGGAATTGGTGAAGGCACTGACAGAGGCTCTTAAAGAGGCAAAAGAAATTACACTGATGGAACTTCAGGTAGTCATGAGGCCACCTGAACTTTGTGTTCTGGATAATGGCTCCTGGTTATATGTCACAATTTTAGGGCAACTGCACCTCTATTTCCCTTTAGGAGTTCGGCAAGGGTACCAACACTTAGGATTCCGGTTCCACAGTCATTGCCTCTCTTGGATGGAGACCCATGTTTCACTCCATTTGGATGGGGATATAGTCTGACTGATCAGTTCCCTGCTTTCACTGTGTTACTTCTGGCCGAGGCAGGCTGCTGAAACAGACTTGCTTGAAGCAAACCCTTTCTCCAGGCACTTTGTGGGAAATCCACTTCACACATATTGTTCCAAAGAGTCATTTGGGGTTCCTCACACTTGTATTAGACAAGTCCATAAGGCTGGCTTGGATATAGCAGGATCATTGTCATACTGGCACATCACCTCCCCTACAGAAGTGAGTGTAGCTAGGGTGCTGATTGGCATCCTAGGGAAACCCACTGACTTATTGCCTGGACAAGTTTATTGCCTGGATAGCCTTTCTGCCATTGCCTTTCATAAATTCATGTCAACTATGCACATGGTAAACATTCTGCTAGCAATCCAGTATACAGCCTTCAAAAATCCATACCAAGTCATTTTAACCTATGGAACTGAGCTTTTACATGCCCCCCTTTCTACCTTGTTACCCCAAAACATTTGAGTGTGAATTTGAGACTTGGTTCTCCCACACCCATCTCCCTCCTGGTTTCTAGGGAGTGTGTTTGTGGTATCCTCGTGGCCCAGGGGTTAGCTGCCTCAGTGATTGAGTCCCCATTCCACTCTAGGATACTACAAGCAGCCATTCTTTGGCCCAAAGGAAGAAATATGTCACGGCTGCCTCCCTGTGGAACAGTTCTCAACCATGCACAGGTTCACGGTTCATATTATAAATAGACATTTTGCTAACTTGGGTAAGGAGGCTGGCAAGGGTCTTCATTTTACACTGCCTGTATTTTAACATCCTTTTTCGTGCAATGCAAGTCCCAGGAGCGGATAATGGTGTCTGCCGATGGTTCATCTCGATTTCAGATTGACAGATTCTGGAAGCTCACCAGTTGTCAATAGGGATCCACTGGTGATGGCCTCAACAAGTCTATAACACTGGCTTGTGACAGCTGAAGGACTAACTGTGGGCTTGGTATCCCCTGGTAATAGGACCTCAGAGTCTGATATGCCTGGTGTGCGTTTGCCAAATGGAGGCGCTGACATATGGCGAAGGAATGTGTGGGAAAGGATTGGGCAGGAGTTGATATCAGGGGGCTGGTTAGGGGTGTGTGCCCAAGCTAGTTGCTGGTGCCCCCTTTTGGCTAGTTCACAGTGTGGTTAAAAGGATAAAATAAATGGTTTCCCAGAAATAAAAACTGGGATTCTGCAGAGGTGCCTTGGGCTCATGAGATTGGGTGAAACCTCCTGGCCCTTGTGGGCTTGGGTGAGACCTTGCAGCTCTCATGGGCTGAGGTCACCGTCTTTCTGGCCGGGGGAGGGTTTAAGGACTCAGAACAACGTGGGTCCTTGAGGGTAGGCTGAGGAGAGCCTACCCTGAGTTATGGGTTATATGGTAGGTGCCCTGTCTCCCTAGTGTGAGTTACAGGTTATATGATAGGAACCCTGTAACCCCCAAACTAGTTATGGGTTGTATGCTAGGAGCTCTGTAACCTTTGTACTGGAACCACCTAAATGCTTGGTGTAGGAGATTACAGGTCATGGGCAGGTAGTGCCCCTCCACTGTATTTAAATTTAATAAAAGTTGCAGCCTGCAGTTTAAAATTCATCCATATGTCTGCATGAAAGCTGCTATGCCAGTGTATGGAACAGTCGGTGTGTCGGTTGCAGTTGGGTGAAGCACTGGAATGGGTTACCTAGGGAGGTGATGGAATCTCCTTCCTTAGAGGTTTTTAAGGTCAGGCTTGACAAAGCCCTGGATGGGATGATTTAGTTGGGGATTGGTCCTGCTTTGAGCAGGGGGTGGGACTAGATGGCCTCCTGAGGTCCCTTCCAATCCTGATATTCTATGTTGCTATACCCAGCCATAAGGACCCCAGCAAAGTTGCTACCCAGACATCCATGAAGTAAGGTGGTGCCTTGCAGTTGTTGACCCCAGGAGGGCCTTGGTTTGTGTTGACCTATGCTTTTGCTTCCCCCTCCACCACAAGCAAAATAAGCAGACCCACAAAGGCGAGGCCACTACCAGGATTAGTTGGCTGTGGCCTGTACTAGGCCAACTCTGTGGTGGAAACTGGGCATGGTGAGGGGCCCCTGCCCGGCTAGGGAGGTGCCCCAGAGAGACTCTCTTTACATGAGGTCTTTTGAGTTTTGCAGTTCATATGAACCCAAAACTCAGAGAAAAAGTTGACTGCCACAAATCTATCTATATAGCTAAAAATGCACTGGTAAGTTTTGCCAAACCTGGTACAAAATGAAAGTGATATAGCATTAGCGTCCATGTGGGAAGAGAACCTACCCTAGGAATGCTAGGTCCATGCATTCTGTATTGCACACAGCTAGCAGTTTTCATGCAAATATGCTTTGGAAAGCATATTAAGGAAATAAGCAAATTAATGTTCTGGTACACAATGGAGAAATATTAATTTTACTCTCTGTTGCTTTTCAGTGCTTTGTTAGTAAGTCCTGCATAATCGCTCATACACAAGTTAATACAGAGAAATGCTCTCTGCTCCAAATGTGACAGATCTCGGCTTATAAAACTCCCCCAAAGGTATTTAATAACATCCTGTCTCAGATAATCAGTGTCAGTTGTAGTCACTCTAATCCAATTCGCAAGTGCAAGATTGAGAGATAATGAGTGATTATACAATTTATTTATTTGCCTGGCATATAAATATGAAAATGAATTTAGCAGTATTCCTAACTTACATGGGAAATTGTGTGCTTTTCTAGTCTGCCAGTGATAACATATACATACGTTATCTGTCATGCATAAGAAATTGTAAAAATTTTTTGGGGGGAGGGAAATATGGAAAATGTTATCAGTTCAGTGATCATTTTTTCTCCATAAAGGACTAGCTGCTAAAACAATATAACCAGCATAGTCTACTTAAAAGTAATAGTTTTATAGTTATAGTATATAGCCAATGTTATTTCCTGCATGAAAAATGTCCTCCTCTATAAACAGCCTGATTAAAAGCAGATAAAACCTCCTGATTGCTATTTTGAAATACTGTATTATTATACTGTAGCCTAACAATATCATTCATCTTTCTGAGCCTTCTCTTTTTTCATATCTTTATTGATTCTTTGTCTCCAGGCTCTTCCACACAGCAGTTTCCTTAGCATCCTGCTCTGTGGGTGATGGCACTGAAACAAATCCTGATGTCAAATTAGGTCTTACATACTACTGTAATAAGCTGTTTTCACTTATTCTACAAGGCACACTATTGGCCTAGTATATTCAATATGTTACTTTGAATACAGTCTCCAATCCAGCTGCCAGGAACCACATGAGATACTTTGAGATCAATAGTCACTTTGCAAACAAGTCCAAGATATTTGCTCGTTAACTATGCACAATACATTAATTCACTGTCCTGCAAGAACAAATAGCTGCTTTTCTGTTTATTGAGGTGGCAGACAACAGACCCGTTTATGACTGGGACAGACTCAGAAGAGCTGCTTTGCAACTAGCATATTTAACAATGTTATAGGAGAGGAAAACACAATGGAAAAGAGAGAAATCCCCAGTTTTTGCAGATGGGTAAAAGCTGAGGCTTCTGACAAGCATAAAAGATGTTTGGCTCATACACTCTTCTTCCAAAAACACTATTCCTGGTATCCAAGAAGAGAGATGAAGATTTTTACAAGCCACAGAGAGGATGATAGCGTTTCTCCTGCCTCCTGAGGGTTAGATATTTCACAGCTGCTCCTTTCTCTGTCTTTCCAAGGCTTAGGTGAATAACTGTGCAGACATACCCAAAGTGAGTAGTAATTGGCCTGATTTTGTCACCCTTGCTCTTGCTCTCAGAAGGAATAGGGCAGTACGTTACTAGTTACCATGTGTAAAGACATCAAAATCAGGCCGTATATTAGGGCAGTGTTAAACTGACTACTTTTTTGAAGGGTGCCTTGAAATGAAGGGGCTATGAATGGACACATATATTATAGGAAGACATCTGCTACCAGGATTAATCCAAACTCTGACATTGTTATTTATATACTTTTTATACAGCACTATTTATGTCCCTTAAGAAAAGTCCTTCTTGCTTTAACTAACACTGGTCTGCTACTTTAAGTGCATTTATTCAATCTGATAAAGCTTGTTAGATCTGTTTCCAAATTTCAATACAAACTTGAATCTTTAAGTCATTTTAATAGTAGATATGCCAAGTTGCGGACACCTAGATCCAGATCCACAAAGGTTTCAATGGAAGTTAGGAGACCAAATACCTTTCGGGATCTGGGCCCTAGTTTCGAGTGTTAATGTTTGTTCTGTTTTCTAGAGCTTTCTAAAGCTATGAAAGCAAAATAGTTTAGGTTAAGATCAAAGGTCTTCTGAGGTGTTACAGGTAAAGCTACTGTGATGAATCTGCTGAGCAGTAATAAGTCACCAGCAGGCAATGTGGTAAATTTGCTAATGCTGATTCTGTTTGTTTCCTCCTGTGAGGAGGGTTCTGAGTTGTAAGATACAAAGGATTCCTGGGAAGTTGCGAGAAGTGGTGCTTAGCATTTTTCTAGTACTCTATAGTGTTCATAGCACAGCTCCAACTAACTTCAGTTGCAGTTGTGAGCACTCAGCTCTTCTGCAGATCTGGTCGCAGGTGTCTTACATTGTGCACCCAGAAAACAAAGAACATTCAGTTTAGTGACCTTGTGTGAAAGAGTTTTTGGTTTAAAGGCTCCGCTTAAGCGGTTATGCTCAGCATCCTATAAGAACTCTGTGGCTGAAGCTGGGATAGAATCCAATTCTCCAGCATGGCAGTCAACTTCCTTAACTATCCTTCCTTTTCTTGCAGTGTCTTGCCTTATTCATTACAGACTTTCCAAGTGTCACTGTGTCTATGGCCAATCAGCAAGAATCCTGGGCAGCAAGTTCTCTTCTGCCTGGAGCTCAATTGGAGTGTCTCCAAGCCCCAGTCAGACAACTGCTTCATGTGAAGTCAACCAGTCCACTTCCAACAAGATTGTTTGTATAAAGATTGTAAGTATGGACAGGTTTTGGTAGTCAAATCCAGACCCTGCAAGAGGGGATCGGAGAAACTGGTGGTTCTGGTATAGGTTAATGGGGGTCATTAATAGACATGGGCTGTAGTCAGACAATGGTCAGAGAGCTGGGGGTGAGAGAGAACCTTTGGGCACTATGCTCCTTCAGTACATCCATGGGGATGTACATCCATACCCACAAGGTAAGTCCAGGTAATGATACAGATCCATACAGCTACCACTCACCTAGGGGTGGCCCCGAACTTAGTCTACCCTGTGATAACTGGGCGAGACTGGTAGTTCATCTGGGAACTGATGGGATTAGGATGAGGGGAGAGATCCCAGAGGGGAAAGAGGGAAAAGCAGAAGACACAGTGAGAGGAGACCCCCAGAGTTGATCAGGTTAGCTGGAGACAATGACCCAGGGGAAGGAACATCAATGTCCTCGGGTAATAGTTCCACATCACCAGTCAATGACCCTGCTCTTGTCCTGCAGGGGCTTGAGCTAAGGACCAGCATACCCCACCCCCTGACACAACCTGCTTTTGAGCTAAGCTGACTGCATTGCTGAGCAACAGAGTGATTTGACATTGAGTCAGGCCTATGAACAGCTCACCCGGGTCAGTGATGAAGTACAAGACCCATGATTATTGAAACAATGGTCACACTTTAAATTACAAAGGAAAAAAATATACCAGGTGGTGAAAGTCCCACAGATGGGGCAAGTCTGGATGCAACCCCTTATTCCTCAAAAGTTTTGAAGGGAGATGTTAAAGCTGGCCTAAGTGATACCCAATGGAGGACATCTTGGTTGGGGAAAATCACTGAAAAGGGTGACCCTAAGATTCTATTGGTATGATGTCCACCAGGAAGTGTGGGACTAGTGCACTTCAGGCCCCAGATGTCAGTGGGAAAGCTGGAGGAAGGTCTCTTAGACCTCTCTATTACTTCTTCCCTATGGTAGGTCCCCATTCAAAAGAGTAGGAATGGATTTAATAGGCCCTTTGGGGTTGGGCGGAAAGCATAGTAGGATACCAATATATCTTGGTGATAATGCACTATACTACACACTACCCTTGATACCTCTCCACTTATGAAGGCAGCAGTCATCACCACCGAGTTGATGAAAGTATTTGCTTGGATAGGGATTCCTAACGAGATACTCACATACCAGTGTTATGTCACAGTTACTGAAGAAGCTATGCAACTTGCTGAAGGTGAAACCTCTAAGAACATCCATTTATCACCCACAGACTGCCAGGCTGGTGGAGCATTTTTAATAAAACTTTGAAAGCGATGCTAAATAAGTTCATGACCTCCCATTCTTGTTACTGGGATCAGCTCCTAACCTCCCTTCTGTTCTCCATACAGGAAGATCCCCATGCTTCTACAGGATTTTCCCCATTTGAGTTTTTGTATGGGAGACAACCCTGGGAAATATTAGATCTGAGTCATGAAATGTGGGAGGGGCAGGGGTCAGAGTCCACCAACTCAATACAGTATTTATTATGATTAAGAGAGAAGCAAAAATCCCTGGGCGAGTTTGCAAAGGAGATCTTGTTGAAGGAGCAACACAACAAGGAGAAGAATTATAACAAGGGCACCTGTATCTGGGGGACCAACTGGGGGACCAAGTTCTATTTCGACTACCTATCTCCAAATCCAAGCTGCTGGCCCAATGGTAGGGGCCTTTTGAAATAGTGAAGTTTTGAACTTTGCCAGCCTAGGAAGAGGAAAGCAACCCAAATATATCATGTCAACGTACTGAAGATATGGAAAAAATGGGAGGGACTCATCATCATTCTGTTCCCTCCTGAGCCTGAATGTGGCCCCTGTGCCATGATGGCTCCTCCGCTGGGGAACCATATCAATCGGGGAAGGCTTATGACCTGAGCAGGAAGAGCAGATATGCAAACTCATCAGCACATTCATCTCTGCGTTTTTTGGCACAAACCAGGCTGTTTGTACCCAGTGTTCCACTGCATAGAGACTGAACGCAGCCAGAAAGTATGAGAAAGCATGCAACCATTAACCAGAAAAAATGTGGGAGACTGTGTGACGAGAGCTACAGAACATGTTAGTCACAGGGGTCATTGAGGAGTCACACAGTAGGTGGCAAAGTCTGATAGTGCTTGTGCCTAAACAGGATGGCTCAACATGGTTCTGCATCGACTTTTGAAAAATGAATACAATATCCAAATTCAACCCCACAGGTCGATGAATTGCTGGAGAGTCTGGAGGCTGCCCAGGCACATCCACTCTTGACCTAACTTGAGAGGGAACTGGCAGATCCCCCTTGCTCTTGAATCCAGGGAAAAGATGACCTTCTCTAACCCCTGGGCTTATTCAAGTTTAGAACAACACCTTGCAGTCTGCATGGGTCACAGCTACATTCCAGAGGTTAATGGATAAGGTATTGTGCCAACATAGTATGCGGCTGCTTATTTTGATACCACCATCTAGAGCGGGACATGGATCAACCACATAAAACACCTCACAGCAGTTCTACAAGCATTCTACAAGGCTGGGCTGATGGCTAACCCCGATAAATGTCAATTAGCCAATTGGGAATACACCGAGGGTGGAGCATGGCTACGCGTATTATTAGGGAAGGTAAAAGGCCTTGTTAAAATACTTGAACCCCTCTATGAAGAAACAAATATGATGCTTCTGGGACAAGTGGAGCATGAAAGGGGGTTCATACTCAAATTTGCCACCATAGCTACACCCTGAAGAGGCTTAGTAAAAGATGTTTCACTCAGGCAGATCTGGTTGATCAAGGCCTGTGCCAAGATCTTCCAGGGATTTAAAAAAAAAAAGCTGATGAAGGAACCCATTTTATTTCACCCTGACTTTTCAGAACCTTTCACTGTACAATGGACACATTGGATGTCGGTCTTGGAGCATTACTATTGCAAGAAATAGGGGGAGAGGAACATCCCATCCTATATCTCAGCAAGAAGCTGTTGTCCCAAGAAGCTGCCTATTTAGTGACAGAATAAGGCTTCTGTGGAAAAGTGGGCTGTGGAGACCTTGCATTGTTCCCGGTGGGGCCAACCATTCCAGCTAGTGACAGATCACATGCCCCTCCAATGGCTACAATCCATGAAGGACCATAACCCCTGAGTCATCTAGTGGAATTGGTCCTTGCAGCCATACCACTTTGAAGTACTGCATCAAGCCAATAAAGACCACAAAAATGTGGACTTCTTTTCATGGGGGGACTGTCAACCCAAGTAGACCCGGTGACTCGCAAACTGAGTGGGAGGGTGTGAGATGGGTTCTAGAGGCCCCACGCTGAACCAGGGGATAGGGCAATACTGGGCTAATGAGGCCCCACCTTTCAACAAGTGTAGGGCATGCTCCTAGTGGAGGAACAGTTTAAAAGAACACTGGGAACCCAGGAAAGGGGGGTGGGAATGAGCTGCATATGGCACTGGGAAGCAAGATTGATGCTGAGAGCTGTGCCAGGAGTGGCAACAGCTTTGTAAAGGCTGCTCTGGCAGCAGAGACTTGATAGCTTTGGTAGCTGAAAACCTGAAATGAGATTGATTCAACAGGACACTAAAAGTATGTTTTCTTCCCCTTCCCCACCAAACACATACGTCTACACTGGGATAAAAAAAGACTTGTGTCACAGCCGCAGCTGGTCTGGGTCAGATGACTTGGGTTTGTGGGGCTAAAAAGTTGCTGTATTGATGTTTGGGCTTGGGCTGTAGCCTGAGCTCTGGGACCTTTCACCCTCGCAGGGTCACAGAACTCGGGCTCCAGCCTGAGCCCGAACATCTACATGGTGATTTATCAGCCCCAGATCCTGAGCCCTGTGAGCCCAAGTCGGCTGGCCGAGGCCACACATAGATCTTTTTATCCCTGCGTAGACACACCATAAGAGACCCAGGAGAATTTACTAAGATAGTGACCACACCCCAGACGGAAGCATTCCAGACTGCTAGGAAGTGTCCCAGGGGAAAACATAATTTGGTGCAGTTCAATAACTGGGTTGGATGGATGGAATGGGTGGGCCTGGGTCACGCTGCCCTGCCTCCACCTGGTAGTGACCAAACCTCTCGGGGAGCAATCAAAGCACACTGGGTTGATTCAGGGGCCCTTTCTGAGATGTCTAGCCTGGCAGAAACTGTAAGTCCACAACCTGACCACTAGGCCAGTTGGTCACTGGACCTTTTGACCAAAATATCCAATCTTGATTTTTAAATTTTCATTAATGGAGAATCCACCAGAACTCTTGGATACTTGTTCCAATAGTTAATTACCTTCACTTTTTACAATTTGCACCTTATTTTCAGCCTGAATTGTCTTGCTTCACATTCTAGTCATTGGATATGTTATACATTCTTCTGCTAGACTGAAGAGCAAATTATCACATTTCTATTCCCTATGTAGGTATTTATGTGATAAAGTCACCCCTTTCTCTTTGGTAGATTGAGGGTGTGATCCATGAAGGGACTTAGGCACCTAAATCATGTTTTTAGGCACCACTGCGATCCACAAAACTCCTGGTCAGCTTCCCCCTCACCCTATAAGTGCCTAAATTCATTAAGCACCCTGATTTTTTTTTTCTTGTGAGCATTTGCACTCCAGCCTTTCCCTAGGCACTCAAGCAGGAGATAGGTGGCTGGGAATGTGCACTGCTGCCTCATGATAGGCATCCAAATGCCCATCTGCCACCTAAGGCCCACAGCAATTCACAAACCAGGAAAGATAAACATTTGTCCACCTCAGTTGTATGCAGTGGCCTGATCCACAATGTGGTCTCTGAGAATGCATATGGGATCAGGCACTTCAGGTGAATCTACATAAAACAGCCAGTGAGGGGAGACAGAAAAGAGAAGGTGGACCTCACCCACCATAACCTTTCACCTAGTGGTTAGGGCATTCACCCAGGATGTGGGAGACCCCAGGTTCAAGTCTTCTCCTGAGAGGAAGAAGGGAGTTGAATAGGTATCAGTCACCTTATAGGTAAGTGCCCTAACCAGTAGATGATGGAATAGTCTGTCAGTCTCCCCTATTGAAATTCTTTCACTTTAATTAGACAATTAAGTATTAATTGGGCCAGTGAAAGAGTTAGAAGGACTTAATAGTCTAGTGTTTTGGATACTTACCTAAGGAGAGGTTATATGTTGACTGTTCAAACCCATTCTTTCTCTGAGGCAGGGGGATTTAACCTGGGGGCCTCCCACATCCTGAGTACCACAGCCACTAGGCTAAAGGTCATAAGGGAGTTGCTCCTTCCTGCCCCTTTTGTTTTGGGCCTCACATGAAATGTAGGTGGCTGAGCACCTGTCTTCCTGCAGTTCGTGGATCGCTAGCAGAGCTAGGCACTTATCTCCAAAAGATGGGCAGGCTTAGGAAACCCCTCTGGTTAGCATCTCCCATTGGATAGTTTAGGCAGATCCCCTCCTAGGGTGCTGGCCTTCTAGATTACAGTCTAAGGCATCTATCTCTCCCCATTCATTGTATAGGGATCATAACAGCCTAACTCAAATTCTGGGGTACAGAGGTGTTTCTGTGACCTTTGTATATCCCACGCTGAGCTCCTTGAGTCTTTCATGATAAGGCATGTGTGGTAGGGTGTGTAAACCCCACACTTGTTAATCAGGGTCTAACAGGAGCCTGAGTCCAGTTAGGCCACTGGGAGGCACATGCAAGGGGTGGTAGGCATAATTAGTGATGAAACGCAGCTGGGGAGGAGTTGGGACTTCTTAAAGGAAGGAGCAGAGGTTAAGGGGGAAAAAGAAGGCCAGGGAGGTGATCCTGGAAGGCAGTAAGTGGGGTTTTGGTCCTTTAAGCTAAAAGTAGAGAGATGCCTGGGAGGCCTGTTATTGGAACTGGAAGGTCTTGAGCCAGGAGACCATCTCAGAGCAGTGAAGCCTGGGGCTGGAGAAAGGTTGGTGTGAGGTACTAGGAAGTGGGGATGTCCAACAGAGAGTGACTGAAAAAGTCTAAGGGGTATTTGGGCTAGAGTTTTAGGGACTGCAGGGAGAGATGTGTCACTAGTCAATGTCTGGGGCCCTGTGTGTGTTCCAGTTGGAAGTAGAAATTGGTGGTAAATAAGCATTTTTTAAATGTAGCTTATTTACAAAATGTAGTTTATTTACAAAAAATGTACCAGATCTTTTCTCTGAATGCAGAAGGAATCCAATAGCAGGAAACAACTTATTTTGCTCCCAACATCAAGCACACACTCTTCAGCCTGCATCCCTGACACACAAACCTCCCCCTCGCTTTCTTCCAGGGTCAGCTGCTGTGCTTTTAGCTACTCCTTTTGGCACACGTGTGTGTGCTCTCCTGTCTCTTCTCAGTTTCTTTGTGTTTATGCAGGCATAACACACCTACCCAAAACAATACTCAGCAAAAACTCCTGGGGGGTTCACACAGCGCATTTGTCTCAGAGAGGGTTTATGCTTGCAGTTATGTTAATTGAAGAGTGAGTTCACACTATCAGCCTTAATCCTATAACAAGGTTTCACCCAACTCACAAGAGAGGGAAGAACTCTGCTGTCCTTCTCTTGACCCTAGAAAGTGGAGATACCTGGGAGGTGCAGGATTGATACAAGGATAGGAAACAGATCTCTGGGCAGAATCCCTGGGAGGTGCTATTTGTACAAAGAGCCCAGGAAGGGATTAGGGGAAAAGGCCTGAAGAAAGACTAATGGTAGGCAATAGTCCACGTGGGCTAATAGCAAGGTGTGGCAAGCAGACTTTACCTGCTGCTTCTAGAGTCACTGGAGGGGAACCCATTGTCAAAGGTGGGCCTGGGTTCCCTTACCCACTAATGGGAAGGTGGTGGGAAGTCCCCTGATGAAAGAGGATAAGGGAAATTCACATCCCAGAGAGAGGGGTGTAAGGATTTCTGGACCTAGACTCGGGGGCCCGAGACCTGATACAAGGTCTGAGAAAGTCCAACAAATCATTCTGTCCTCCTGCAAGGGGAGAGATTTTAAAGTGACCTGACTGGAGGGCTGAATCATGAGAAGAGGCAGACCACCACGGACCAGAGTGACCTTGACATGAGGTGCTGGACAGGAAAGAGCTGCTATGCTATGCCCGGTCATGAGGAGCGCATCAGTAGTGAGTCTACCATTCTATAGCATGTTTTCCAATCCTTTTAATACTTCTTTTGGCTCTTCTCTGAATCCTCTTCAATATCTTTGACTTGTGAACACAGGAATTGGACACAGTATTCCAGTAGTGTCTGCACTAGTAGTGCCAAATACAGAGATAATGTAACCTCCCTCCTATTCAAGATTTCTCTGTTCACACATCTGAGGATTACATTAACTCTTTTGGGCACAGGGTCACAGTGAAAACTCATGTTGAGTTGATTAACCAATATGGGCCCCAAATCTTCTTGAGAGTAACTGCTTCCAGGATAGTCTCCTATCCTGTAAGTATGGCCTACACTCCTTATTCTGGGATGTTTGACCTTGCATTTAGCTCTAGCAAAATGCATATTGTTTGCTTGTATCCAGCATACCAGATGATTCAGATTACTCTGTATCAGTGACCTCTGTCATCTTCACTTACTACTCTCCCCATCTTTGTGTTATCTATAAACTTTCTCAGTAATTTTTTTTCTCCCAGGTCACTGATAAAAAATTGGAATACCATAGTAGCCCTGCTTTGAATCTTGCTAGAGGTTATCATTAAGGTGACCAGGTATCTAGTTTTTTGACAGAAACACTTGGTCAAAAATGGATCCTGGCAGCTCCGGTTAGGGCTGCTGACTGGACTGCAGACTTCCTGCTAGCCTCTGCACTGCGCAGCTCCCAGGAAGCAGCTGGCATGTCCCCCTCTGGCTTCTATGCATAGGGGTAACCAGGGAGCTCTGCATGCTGCCCCTGCCCCAAGCGCTACCTCCGCAGCCCCTGTTGGCTGGGAACTGTGCCCTCTGAGCCCCTCACTCTGAGCCCAGAGCACCCTCCTGTACCCCAAACCCCTTATCTAGAATCCTACAATACCACTTAAGAAATATGCTATTGTGACAAAGAAATAACAATGTTAATTATAGAATACTGAGCTATTTTTTATTACTCTGATTTTACTTCAGCAAAATCTCAAACTGAATAAGCATCTCAGGATTTAATCTATTTGCTGGGTAGAGCCTGTTCACATATTATTTGTGCTGTTTTAATATTCTCAGTAATTTCTTGAGAGTAGCATATTGTTGGTGCTGTAGCTAAAGCAGTTAAAATACTGTACATAGGTGTGTGTGATCTGTGGATAATTCCCACTGGAACTGCACTTAATTGTTTGATATCTTCACAAAACCTTTCACAGAGCTTGTATATATGTAAGTGGATATGTGAGTAGTTTGTAAACTCTTCTGGACAGGGCCTCTTTTTGGTTTGTTTGTATAGCACCTAGCACAATGGGACCCTCACCCAAGATTGGGTGCTCCTGCAATGCATAAAACAAATAACTGCTAAAGATCCTTTTTTAAAAAACGCTAGTTTTAAAATGTAGCTAACATTTGAGGCTGGAATCATATGCCACCCAAACAAATGGAGATAACTTTTAAGTTAGCAGAATCTGTTTCCCGTGGAAGGTTTTTAATTTGAAAAACAGTTTGTCCCTTGATTGCATAAACTATAGAATGATTGGTTGATATCTGTTTTATGAGTTGTAACAGTACGTTTGTTTTTATTAATACCAGCTATAAATAACGATCTGCAATCCAGTCTTAATACCCTTGGCCTGCCATGTAGCCTTGGGCAAAACATTTCACCTCTGTATCCTCTCCTACCTTTTTGTTTGTCTTGTCTATTTAGATTGTAAATTCATCCAGAGAAGGACCTTGTCTCACCATATGTTGTGATTTATGGTTCTTAACACTGCACAATCTCAGCTGGAGACTCTGGCTACTATTGTTATACAAAGAAATAATTACACAGGAAAAAAATATAGAAGAGTCACTGTGATATGTGGGAGACAGATGCTTCTGAGCAAGCAGTGGGAAAAAGTAGATTGGAGAACATCTAAGAGAAGGTGGCCCTCGAAGTGCCTGGGGGAAAAAGTTTTGGAAGCGTCATGAGTGAAATTGATCCCCAAGGAGCATGAAGAGTGGCTAGTGGAGGAATTTGAAATGACTCTGGATATTTTCCTAAACTAGATGAAGTGGTTGGTGGTGGATGTGCTCAGATGAATAATAAGCCTGTAGGTCACTTATATCAGGGGCTGAATTACTTACTGTATTTGGATAAAGGCCCATACTCTCTGAAAGCACTTCAGCAAAAACTTTCACAAAAGAACACCAGGTGTGAGCAATCAGTGCACAATTAAATCTATTATGAACTGCCTGAACTATCGCCCCTTTTTAAAAACCAAACAAAAAAAAAACCCAAACAAACAAGCCAGCTATTGTGGAACACCTCTTATTTAGCAATTAAAAAAAATCTATGGTCAAGTGGGACTTAGTACTACTGCTTGGTTAGCTTACAAATCAGCATGACAGGCGTTATCTTGAACAACAGAACTATATTTGCAGTAGAGAAGAGTTTCAATCTTTATCCTGATATAAATTGTGGAGGTCATGGATGGCAGCTAGTTTATTCTGTTTTGACAATATCTAACTAAAACTACATTAAGAAGATGTAAACTGTTAAAATATTTAAACACACCTTTCCAATAGCAGCTGCTAAAGATTAAATGCTAGGTGCTATTTTAGGTACAATATGCTATTATTAACATCTTACATTTTACAGAGAACCTTTAAACGTGAAGGATTTCTGGAGAGCACTACTAACTACACTTCAGGGTAGCATATGCCATAGGAGTTTGGATCCTGCAAAGTGCCGAGCACCACTCAGGAGAAGCTCAGTCATTTATATGCTCAGGCCCTAAACTCAGACTGAGTTTCAGGTGGGCTTTTCAGGATGCTCAGCATTGGTCTAACTCTTGCTGCCATTGAAGCCAATGGCACTTCTTACTATTGCCTTCACTGGGAGCAAATTTAGACCAACGTAGAACATTACTGAAGATCCCATCGTTAAAATCCATACTGCTGCCCCTTCCTGCTTTGTAGCTCTTTGGCTTTCTCCAACACACTCAGTTTGCTCTGAAATTCTCTAGGTTTTGTTTCAGTATGAAGATTTTGGGGGGGAAAAAAAACTGGGTTGAGCTGCTAACGTATTCGCACATGAAGATAAAACACTGCCGCAAATAACATTTTTGCAGTTAGACAACTCAAAAGAATGGCTGCAGTTAAACACATCAAAATGGGCTTGCTCTTTTACCCTCTTCCAGAAAAGAAAAGTTTTTAAGGTCAGAAGAAAATTTGTTTAGTGTTTCAAAGAGGTATGAATCTCTGAGATCAGGGTTATAACTGACATCTCAGTGATGCCCCAAAGAGGGGGCTGTGGTACATCAGCCCCCACTAGATGTCTGGTAGCATGCTTGGAGGCAAGTGCTATAGATATTTCAAGTGTAACCTCCACTGGGAGTTTGCCAGCTTCTAGAACTCTGGACTGAGCCTCTAGGGGGGTCCTGTGGGCTATGACAGTACCAACTAACAGAACCATCAGACATCATTTCCCAGCATGCTTAGAGTCAGGAATGAGGGCAGAATGGACCAGAAATGCCTGCGGAGTCCATTAGGGAGGCTTCTGCATGGGATGATGTGACATGTAGTTTACTGGGCCAATGATGAGCCAGGGCTGCTCAGCTCCTCAGTGGCAAGGGACAGCCTGACTCAAACTAAACCTAGTCTGTGTCTTAGTTTGGAGTAGAGAGGAAGCTGAACAGCTCAGGGAGTCTGATTTTTTTTTTCCCCTCCCCACAAAGTGAGTTTTGGAACTGCTGTGGGAACTAGTGCTTGGGCCAGGCAGTTCCAGCCCTATAGTGACCGGCATCCAGAGTGGCAGAGATCTGATGCAGGATGGGCTACCAAGAGCCAGCTGAGACCTCCAAACCAGGGATACAGGAGAGGATGCTGCTCCAGCCAGGGCCAAAAATTCTGCTGCTGCCAGGGCCCCCCGCCGTTGTTGTTGTTGTTAAAGCTGGCTGATGTTCACAATGCTACAGCACTCATCTCTGGACTCATCCTTAGCCCGTGAAGATGCCAGACAGGGAGCTGGCAGCTGGGAAGAGTTGAGAGGTGGGAAATTTGTTTAGGTTTTAGTACTTATTAGTTAACACAACTCTGTCCTTACTGGGAGCAGGAAGATAGAATTTGGGTAAAGTCTCTCTTTGAGTGTCATTTCTTTGCTGGGACTTGTGTTGATGTACCCTGATTTGTATGTACTGGATACTACCGCTCCTGACAAGGAGTACAATATTACTCACTTCCCAAGGGACAGCATCCCTTGTGGACACAGAGGAGTCACCTTGGGCGGAGGCACCTGATGTTGCACAAAAACCCAGGACCCATCAAAGGGGAGAAGTGACTCCAAATAACATGCACCAGGAAGGAGACTTGAGCCACATCATGGGGAGAGGCTGCACAAGCACTAATGGTCAGATTTTTAATGGTATCTAGGTGCCTAACTCCCACTGAAATCATGGAAATTAGGAGGTTAAATATTTCTGAGGATCTGGGCCTAGATCCTTTACTTTCAGCTAAGCTGTGGTTGAGAAGGTATGCACTAACACCAGCAGGTTTATTACCGTATATTTGAGCTCATATCTTAAAAATATAGTCCGCTATATTGTGTAGTTCTTAAAGTTAGTGTTAGAGAGAGTTAACAAACAGCAAAAATTTTGATGCTATTTCCATTTCATAGATTTTTAAAATGAAACACTTTCCCAATTATTCTTGGGGAACTTTGACATGAAATAGTTGAGACAATTTAAAATTTTGAAGTGTCATCATTTCCTCCTGTTTTGCCATTAAGTGCAAGAAGATAAGTGGGGGCCCTGCCTGTATGTATTTTTACACCTCTCTGGCCCCTTCCTTTCTGCAACTCTGTTTCCAAATCATCTCCACATTTGGAAAAGGGAGAGCAGCAAAGTTGGTGTTTCATTCCTCCCAGTCTGTCGCTTTTTTCAAAGATGGAGAAGTTTTTAAAAATGTACGAAGTGAAAAGAGGAAAAATGAGAGAACACTGTATGAGGGTGGGGATGGCGTTAGACATGCAATCTAGCACATTCAGTAGCAACAAACAAGCTTTTCAAAAACAGCAATAAATCTCAAATTTGAAACACAACTTGAAAATTATCATTTTTACCCTGTGGAAAATTTTAACGTTGACATTTTTTTAACTGTCCAGATTCCGCACCTTCTCACTCCCACTTTCCCTATGTGCGTTCTTAGTGCCAGCCAGACTGCATGGGACAAGGGAGAAGGAGCAATCAGTGATGACTCCAATGTTAAAGTCCTGAGTCACAGTGAAGACAGTGGTGGTGTTAGTCATGAAAAGACCCCTCCCTACTATCCAGCCTCCTTAGGAAAAAACAGCACATTTGCTAGGCTTTCCAAAGGCTATCAACTCGGGGGTGTGTCAGACCAAAGAAGGAAGTGAGTTTGAGAGTTTAGGGCCCTCTGAGAATGCTGACTCAAGGGTGCAAATGTAGAAAGAGTAAGTCCTCAATTATGTAGTTATAGAGTAGTTTTAAACATTAGTTTTCCAATACTCCTGTAGATTGCATTTCTCTTATGGAAAGAGTATCTGGAAGCGTTGGGTTACCCTCTTCCCCAGTTTCTCAGACTTTGGTGGTGTGCTGTATATGATGGGTACAAATAATTCATCTTTTTGGCTTACAATACCCTGTGACCTCTTACGTTTGTTTAAAAGTTCTCCTATAAAATGGAGTGACCAAACTTTCATCTGCCATCTCACATTATGCCTAAACTATATAGGAAGGATCAGAGTTTTCCACTCTGCCCCAACTGTAACACACCTATAACAATGAATTCTGGCACTGAGTAAAATGTTATAATAGCCATTTTAAGAACCTCATTGTTTTGTCAAGGGGACTTCTCTGTGAGAAGCCAAGCACCGGTGCTAAGCACCTTGTGGGATCAAACCCCAAGTGAAATATCCTTTTGATTTACTCACCTCATATTAGGGTCCTGATAGCTCAGACTGGGAAAGTTCCTTTGGCAGAAGGCAAACCACTGCGAAATGTGTTTGAAACGAAGGTGAATTAAAACCAGCATTTCTGAGTCTTTTGCTGATAACTACAGTCTTGCTGAGAAGTGACATCCATGTGTGGCATAGTGCTCAGTGTCCACATGTCCTGTTCCTACGCTATCCATTGTAACTGTCAGAATCAAATTGGCAGCAAGGCAGCATCTAACTCTGAATCCAGTGCATACACATCTTGGTCCTTATCTAATTGTGCCCTTCTGCTCCTTGGGTGAGCAATTTGGGGGAGAGTGCAAGAAACCCCCTCTGTTCTCTACCTTCCTTTTCCCATTAAGCCCCCCATGCAGCAGCAGGCTACAACTAATTCCTGAAATCCCTTGAACATAGAAACTGCTCCTTCCATATACACCCTGGTGTGCAAGATGCTCAGTGCAGTCAAGGAAAATACAGGGTGACAGCCTCCCTCTACTATAAAACACTGGCCACCATTCTGGGGAACTCTGGGAAGAATTCTGCATTTAGGATCTGTAACTGGCCTTATATTGACCTGTGCCTTAAAGGCATAATTGAAGCAATAGGGTAAAATTCTGGCCCTAGTGAGGTCAGTGACAAAACTCCCACTGACTCAATTGGTCAGGATTTCACCCTTGACTTTTATTTCTTTCCATCCCTGTGTGACTTCGAAACAGAGCTATAACCACTCTCGCAAGGTTTCCTGGCTTATATTCAGGGCCAGCTCCAGGCCCCAGCACACCAAGCACGTGCTTGGGGTGGCATGCCACGGGGGGCGTTCCGCCTGTAGATGGAGAGGAAAACTAAATAATATTTAATGAAGTGTTCAGCTGATCATTAGCTACACCCAGTTCTGGTTTAAAGTGTGAGTTTCAAAGCTGAAGATCAATGCCTTGTGTTGTAGTAGGGAGCAGGAATAGCTCATGATACACAAGCCTGTATTCTATAAGTCTTCTAAAATGCTTTGCTGTCATTTCAAGCATCACTAAATATTTCATTAAATTTTATGGCAAATACAAATGAAATGTTGAGGAAGTGTATCCTCCTTTATACTAGAAGGCCTTTTATTTTGGCAGGGTCTTTCTTGGCAATTTCTATGGCTAGGGTGAAAGCATTGATATAATTCTTCCTTTTTGCCTCCAATCAGGGCTGCCCGGAGGAGAGGGGGAGGGTAAGTGGGGCAATTTGCCCCAGGCTCTGGGCCCTATAGGGGCCCCGTGAGCCCTGGCCCGGTGGCAATCGGGTCTTCGGCAGTGGGGAGGGATCTTTCAGTCACTGAGGGTCTTTGGCGGCATTTTGGTGGCGGGGGGCCCTTCAGTGCTGCCGAAGATCCGGACTGCTGCCGGGTGAGTACAAGCGCCGCAGCTCCCCCACTTTGCCCCAGGCCCCCTGAATCCTCTGGGTGGCCCTGCCTCCAATGTTCAATTTCAGGTTCTTTTTGATACTTTTTAAAAAGAAGACAGTAATTTGCTGCGGAGTTCTTACCGAGCTGATGTCAGCCAGATTACAATTAACCATATGTCTTTCCCTGGGGGTTGAATGGAGACAGCACAAGTGAATACATAGGTTTAAAACAAGCTGAGGTCTCACTAAGATCCTGTAAATACAAAGTTCATTCTGTGAAGCCAGGTGGCAATTTTACTAAGTGTTCCACCGCTTTTCTGGTTATTGTGAACTGACAAGGTAAACAAGGATTAAAAAATCAATCAGGAAATATTCAAGAAAATCTGTAACCACCCAGCTTTATTGAGCACAGTTGATAGGGCTAAAATGATTTTTTTTTCCCCAAGTCCATCCTGTTCAGGTGTGCCATGATGCATCTCCCAAGGTCCATATAAATGAATAAAAGAGCAAGGCCTTTCTTCACTGTGTACAGGAACAGTGTATCCTAAAACTAGTTGTCTGTTGTAAAGCAGATGATCATGTCAATTGAAGAGCCCACACTCTCTAAAGTGAATTTAGATGCTAGTGAAAGGTGTCAGATATCAACTGAAACTTACAGTCCTCTTAGTTCAGAGAACAGCAGTGCAAAGCTTTTCAAAGCTCTATCCATGCCTGGAGGGGTGACTACTTTTAGGAATGGGAAAACGGGTCACCACAAATGTTCCGCAGTCTTTGACCTCTGCTTAATTATGTGTGGGCACTTCCTGGGCACTCTGTTGTGCATGTGCACATATACAGTTGTCATCCTCTGGTGATGGGAGTAGGGCTTATTATAACTGTTCTGTTTGGGAAGGCTCAAAGCTGGATACAGGGACTGTGGGAGTTGGGGAGACAGTGCTCGAAGAGAGAATATATGGGTGGAGGGAGTTGGAGGAAGCCTGTAATGGATACAGTATCAGCAGCCGCTGGAGGGGGAGAAGTATCCTGGAAGAAGCCTCTGGCAAAGGCCATTAAAGTCAATGGGAAATAGGAAGGGATTGGAGAGCTGAGTTGCTGCTAGGAAGAGGGGAGGGCTCAGAGAAGGCAGCTGAAAGGGGTGAGAGTAGCCTCAGCATCCTCAATGAGCCCCTTGTGTGTGGGCAGCTGGTGAGAGAGAGGGTAGAAGGGGAACCCCAGTGAGAAGATCCCTATGGGACACAGGAATGTTAAGGGAGGGGAGCCATTTTCTGACAAGGAATAGAGGGCACAGAAACCCCACCCTTCAACATTTCATGAAGTACTTATGCTCCTCCTATGCTAAGGTGGTGTGTTTGCAGCACAGGGCACTCTAGACAGCCAGTGACCTCCAGGTGTGATGTGGAGAGAGCTGCAGGTGCACAGAGCTCTCATTCTCTCTACCTCCCTGCAAGGGATCTTCCCAAAAGAAGGCTCCTGTAACTACAGGGTGTCAGAACTAGCATTGTTCAATTTCTTAGCATGAGGTGCTATGAGTCATGTCCTCAGTTGGTGTAAATGGCTCCATTGGAGCCCACAGTATTGTGCGCCATTTAGAAATAAGAAGGGGCCAGGTAGAAGCAAGTGCACAGTCCTGGATTTTAGCCCCACCTCTGCCACTGATTTTGTGCAGAAGAGCACGTCACTTAAAAGCTGTGCCTCGGTTTCCCCGCTGCCAACTAGAAATAATAATGCTAGAGCTGAGTGTCTTCTGAGAGAATAATTTATCCTGTTAGGTAAAACTTTTTCAGAGTTAGCTGCCTAAAGCTATCTACTGAAGTCCATATTTAAGTACTTCCCTACTAGAGGCCTGACTTTCAGCAATGCTCCCAATACCAATATGATGTAAGGTTTTTTGTTTTTGTTTTTTTTAAATCTTCTCCATATACATATGAGGGAACTGAGGTAGAGAGATTCTCTGACTTAGCAAGGCCACTGTTGGGCTCAGGATAAGAACTGAAGCCCAAATCCTCAGAGGTATTTAGGTGCCTAACTCCCATTAATTTCAAATGGCATTGGGTGCTCAGTACCTTTGAAGATCTGGACCTAAAAGCTGCCTGCCTCCCAGTCCTGTATTCAGCCCTGGGACACTACTGCTCTTGGAACACATCCTCTGTACCACAAGCCCAAGTGTTCTCAAAAAGGAGAGATGATGAAATTTATTCACTTTTGAAGTTTTGTGTGTATGTTTAGTTATGGTTATTTGAAAGTTTTCATTTAATGAAGGAGGTAGCAGCACAGGACAAATTCATATTGCATCTCATGATACACAAGCCTGTATTCTATAAGTATTCTATAAGTCTTCTAAAATGCTTTGCTGTCATTTCAAGCATCACTAAATATTTCATTAAATTTTATGGCAAATACAAATGAAATGTTGAGGAAGTTTATCCTCCTTTATACTAGAAGGCCTTTTATTTTGGCAGGGTCTTTTCTTGGCTATTTCTATGGCTAGGGTGAAAGCATTGATATAATTCTTCCTTTTTGCCTCCAATCAGGGCCACCCGGAGGAGAGGGGGAGGGTAAGTGCTTTGTTCTTGATAAATACACAATATATTTACAGCACAGGGTTCAACTTGTGTAACTTGTAGGTAGATGGGTTGGGTAAAGACCTTGGAAGAGGGGCCTCGGACATGGCCCCTGCAAAAAAGCTTTTGAAAGTAATTCCCATTTGATTATAAACCAGTCCAATCCAAGGAAAAACTCTGATCTCATGAAGTATTTTTATGAGCCCCACAGATTCTTAATCTCTGATAATATTGGTGTAGCAGAATCCAGACAGGTGGATTCAACCACAAAGAGGGAAATCATCTCGATCCTTCTTTACATTTGCTGAAATCTAACAAAGGAGATTTCATGGAACCTCTCTAGCACAACACTGGTATGGCACAGTTTCCTTGGTCAATGGGAATGCCTGGAGGTGGTGGGGGGGAGGAGAAGGGGGTGCGACACTCTGGCAGTCACTGAGTGTAGTTATTTGCTCCCAGCAGTTTCACTGATTGCTAAGTTTATTGACAAGACATTCTCTCCAGTCAATGCCTGTTATTTTTAGACTGATCTTTGAATCTCAGTGGGCTTGTTTTTGACATACGTTTCGTAATGCATGTGCACAGAAGCTTGTAGTAATGCTAATGCAGTGTAAAACACTTATGTTTCCACTTCACCTATTGTAAGGTGAATTTAGAATCAGGTTTTTCTGGATTATGGAAACAAAACTTTTCTCATTCTTGAAAAAGGCATTTTTGTATTAAGGCATAGAGCAGATTGGAGCTTCAGTAAACTAAATCCAAATTAAGACTTGGTAGAATCTTTTCCTTTGATCTTCCTAGGCTTTCTGTGAAGGGGAGCATTGATTGGTGTCATGGAGGGAGCTGAAACGAATAGTTCTTATTTGGGAGATTTTTTTCTGAGATCCTCTCATACATTATGACTCAGTATCACATTTGTGTGTATTTTATAAAGAATATTAGATGCCTAGACTTCCAGATTGGGCAGTCTTCATAAATGGAAGTGCATCTTAAAACATACAAGAGACAAAATAGGAGGAGGGTAAGAAGACACAGCTGTGGAAGTTGTCATTTGTGTGGCGAGACTTATTGCCTAAATAATGCATTTAGTTCAGTGTTGTTAAATCATTTTGCACTTTGTGCAGGCTGTCTTGTAACCCTGACTTGACAGGTTCTTGCCTGTACATCTGGGTAACAATATTAGAGAGATACTTGAACTTGAAGTAACATTATGTGCTGCCGTTGATGATTTTACATAGACTTTATACACTGGGAGATCTATTTTACAGCATAAACTCCTTGAAAATCATCCCTGTTCTATAATAGTATGCTGATGACTAGCCCTTCCCTTGGTAATGGTGGTGCAATGTTAGTATTAGCAGAAGTGACAAAAGAAAAGGAGGAACATCACATACATATGAGCACAAGGGAGGATACTGTCGCTGAGTTCCAAACAATAAACTATTCCATGCAACTGCATGTCATAGCAATTCAATTTCTCTCTCATTCTCAGTTCTGCCTAACCTATTTATCTAACATATGCCAATTGTAATGCAACTATTGCTGTAGTGTTTAAACACTAATACTGCATAACAGAATGACTAGGTCATATTTTGTTTCCTGCAATTTAAACACTTCCGATTTTCAAACTGGTACTAACTGAGAGAGGTCTGTTTGTTTAGCTGATTCGAATTTAAAATACAAAAGCTCAACAACTATAAACAAAAGAGAGTAAAAATGAATTAGTAGAAGGGTAGCACAAAGTGCTGGAATAACAAAGTTATTAACTGATGCACTGGGGTTCCTGTTGAGTAATTGTATTCAGTAAACATGATTCCATATAATTTAGACAATATTTAGTAGAATACAATGAATTCAAGGGCACACCATGATGTGCTGCCACACTTTTTTTTTTTTTTTAATACAAGAGACTCCCACAAAAATGTTAACCATAGCTTATGATAAGGTACTTATGCAGGTGCAGAGGAGAGGTGGGAGTTGGGAATCTATTTGCTCTTCAGGAATGTTTTTATGATTCAACACTAAGTCATCTCTGGCAGGAATGACTTACAGTATCCAGAGAGGGGATGACTCCATCTGAGCTGGGAAATCATGCCACCCTTCTGCACTTTTGTCTAAGAATTTTAACCAGTGGCTTCTAGAAGCTCTCAACTCCTTTTTCTTCTCCACCCCACATCCAAGCAGCTGATCATCCTGGGTTTGATCTAAAGTCCAGTGAAGTCAGAGAGGCTCCCAATATCCATTTTGGGAAAAATGATACTGCTTAATTCTCATGCGACTGCATTTCACATCTCTCTTCAGAATAACATGGAGATAAGATTGAAAGCTGTATTTCGATTTAAGAGGAAACATCCTGGAGAAAAGGCTTGTGTTGCAGCACACATTTTTTGTCTTGTTCAGCTCCTTCTTCCCTTTGTATCCCTGAAGAGGATCTTCCCCTATTGACATTAGGTATGGGAAGGGGAAGCTCGCAGGCCCCACGAGGACTTTCTGCCTGTGGATACGTCTTTACTACCCGCCGTATTGGCGGGTAGCAATCGATTGCTCGGGGATCATTATATCGCGTCTCATCTAGATGTGATATATCGATCCCCAAACATGCTTATATCGATTCCGTAACTTTACCAACCCGAACGGAGTTGCGGAATCGACAGGGGGCGCCATGGATATCGATCCTGCACCGTGAGGATGGTGAGTAATTCGATCTTAGATACTTCGACTTCAGCTACGTTATTCACGTAGCTGAAGTTGCGTATCTAAGATCGATTTTCCCCCGTAGTGTAGACCAGCCCTGTGATGCGGAAAGCAGAGCAGATGCCCTGCAATGGTGGAGAAGAAGATATGTATCTAGAGTGCTGCATAATCCCCAACTAAACTCTTACAAGGGTTCCCATTGGCTTCACCGGGACTTCTTACCTTCAGGGATGGATTAAAGAAGGGTGTGTGCACCTGGGCCTAAGCCACAATATTTGGAAACAAAGGTCAATAGGGGAGGAGCCTGTTGCCATAAGAGAGTGTTGGAGTCTGTCCTGAGGATTGGGAATCAGGAAGACAGCACGGGGGAAAGGAGCCAGGAATGCCTAGAGCATTATTATTTACTTTTAGGGGATGCTTTTTTTAGTGTGAGTCTGAACTCCATTTACCAGAGTAATGTGGTATTGCTCATTTCAGTAAGGATTATTCTCATTAGTAAGGTTGGATTTTTATTTCTCTCCTTCATATAGTGGTAGAGAAGTTAGAACCAGAAACTCCTGAATTCTAATCTTGGGTCTGATCCAAACAGCCTGTATGAGCTTGGGTAAGTCACTTAAAGCTTCTCTGCCTCAGTTTCCCTATCTTTAAAATGGAGGAAAATGAGCCAGAGGAGTCATGAGACATGGCTGATGTTTTTAAAGTGCTGTGAAGGTGAAAGTTTCTAGATAAGTGCTAAACATTATTGTGTCTACCAAACAATCCAACAACGTGCTGAGTCAGAGAGGAAAGTGAAAGGTACTTTTACAGAGAATAATCATCGATCTTTCTTTGTCTCTTCCTCACACTCCCACCCAATGCTCCATGAAAGATACTCTAAAAGGCATGCTGCATATTTATTTAAAATTGCAACTGCAATACTTCATGTAACATCTACCCTTAAATATAATCTTTCTTATTACTTATTCTGCTAATACTGTACTCTGCATGCTGATCTAGCATCTTTCATCTGATGACTGTGAAAGCACTTTACCAGCACTGATTAGGTAAGCTTCCCATTGCCCTTGTATTGTATGTAAGTATTTACTTGGTAGGGGTGGATAAACTGAACACAACAGCTGACTGTGCTTCAAAATCCTTAGTAACTTGACCTTGCTGTCTTTTGTTCATACACTTGAATCTGATATGTTGAAAAGTCAATAAGGAAAAAATGTAGCGCAGTTCTGTTAGTGCCCCATTTCAACAGAATAAACTGCAAGAAGCAATTCAGTAATTCATTGTGGTAAATGTCCTCAATAGCTCCCATACTTGAGCTATGTTATGCTCCAGAATAAATATAATTATCTCACTAGTTTATATTTTTGTTTAATAGTCCAAAGACAATATTATACACTCTTCGAATAGTCATGGAATGAATCTTCATAAGGTTTATCCAACACTTTCCAAAAACAGATTTTTTTTTCCTGTTAGTTTTTTCCCCCCAGAAAACCCTAAATGGGATATGGTGGTGATGGGGTGGGAACGCAAGGAGATTCTCTCAACTCTTTTATATCCCTTGGTAAAAGGTGGCTGGAATCCCCTCAGCAATAATAGTTCCCATTGCTTCCCAATATCTTTCTGGGTAGCCATACAAAATCAGGTAGGGTGAGAGGTGACATGGTCTGAGTTGTACAAATAGGAAGCAAATGAACCACCTCCTCAGAACTGGACTCCTTCCTCCCTCTCCAACAAACCTCAGGATGCTTGTAAAGGTGTATAAGGTAAGAGGATTAGGAGTAGTGCTGAGGAGTAGTGGGAGGTTATGAGAGTAGTGAACGTTCACCTTTCAAGTTTGATTACAATGAACCCTAGTTAGAGTTCCATGAATTACTCAGTGCTAGGCTTGCAAATTTTGACTCTTGTTTTAATGGCATTACAGTGGCATAGAACATAAGTAATAAAGCAGCAAATCCAGGCCTATTGTTCAAAAACATAATTCCCACTTTTATTCACAGTTAGAAATATCTGGCAGTTTTGAAAAGTTTTGAGCTTTCAGAGTGCTAGGCTGAACATAATGGCTCCAATTTTCCTTTCAAACAATTCCTGTAGGCTTATAGTTCTACCAGTCAAGGCTCTTTCTTCTTCTTTTTGACTGCAAACAAGTTTTATATCCATTTACATGATTTTAAACTACAAGTAGGAGCTTTGCTACTTCTAGTTAGTTAGCAGATGACCCAAATTCCATTGTATTTCCAGTTTATAAAGACAAGTTTTGAAAACATGTTCATGGACAGGACTTTTGCTGGTTAATATGGCAATATGTTAAAATGTCAGATGCAGAATTAACAATTCAGAACAACACAATTATAGATAATATTTGCATTTTGACAGAGCTTTCCATTCAAAGATCTGCAAGTGCTTTACAAGCATTGATGGATTTAAGGCTCTTCAGTGCCCCAGTGAGGTTGGTAAATGTCTCCTGGAGAAATGTAAAGAATTTTTGTGACTAGCCTGAGGTTGCACAGAAAAAAATATTTGCCAGAACTTGAGAGTAAATACCAATCACCTGACTGGTAGGTCTTGTGGTTAAAGCAAAATACATTGTAGTCTTTACAATATAAAACATTGGTTCAAATTTTCCAGTGTCCAGCTGAAGTCAATGAGTCCTGTGGATCCTGAGCACCTATTAAAATCAGGTCCTAAGTCATTAGAGTTGGGCAAACTTGGTGGACATTTGCTTACACTGGCGTCCATTACACTTCTTTGCATTACATGATTGGTCTTAATTTCAGTAATTAAAGCATGACTGCAAGCCAATGCCCTAATGGGCCAGTGCTGAAGAAAACTGGCAGAGTAAGAGGGAAAAGTGCAACCAACTGCTTTATGTGAAAGAGCTTCTTCAAGTAAATGGATTGCATCTCCTCTGTTTGCTGATTCTGCCTCATGGCTATGTCTTCTGTCTTAGTTCGCTTTAACTTAGCTAACCTCTAGACAAATCTGGTGACCAATAACAAAGAAATTAGTTAACTGCACTCTTTGCTAAATAATTTATGTGCTCTCAAGACTTGTCATGCAAAACTCAGGTTGGTTTGGGCATACTTTAGTGTGAGTTTCAATTCATACATACACTTAACAAGCAAGACTTCAAACTGTTACAGATACAGATGACAGAATTACTATATAGAAACTAGTACTCTTTTATTTATGCATTTTTAGGCAGTGATATCACACTGAATCCTCAGATTTGTAGTAACTCTTCTTTTAGATTAGGAAATTTGGTTTCTGGAGTCCTTTTCAGCTTATGTTCTGCACAACTGTAGTTTGCTGATCTCAAATTAACTTTGTGTGGTCTGCACAAGCCAACAAGTTATTGTTTTTGTTTTTTAGCAAATCTGTACATAATGAGCTAGATATTCCACAACAAGTAGCTGTCATTCTAGGAAATAATGCAGAAGGCATCTGAGGATGTGGGAATGATGAATCATGATTCTGCTATTTTGAATACATCACGTTCAGGATACCAATATATAATAAAAGATAAATAAGGAGCAGGGACACTGTCAATACACACTGCCATCCGAGTCAGAATGCTAGCTCTGCCTGTCATCATCATTATTAGCTCACAGTTGTAGGAACTACAAACAGAAAAATATTGGCAAATCTCATTTTTATATTTTAGCAAAATTTAGGGATTCTTTCATGGGATGGAGATGGGAATGCAAAGATCAATGGGGTAGGTCAGGTCCATACAGCGTTACCAGAACTGCAGTCAATGGAATTTTAACTACAAAACTATTGCCAAAGTCTTTTTACGGTCACAGTATCTACAATGTTACTTGAGGGTTTCCTTCTAGTCCCACCAAACAGTGACAATTGATTTTGTCTGCCACATGTTTCTGGATTATAATTTGTTTAGCTAACCTTTTCCTTAATTGTTTTCAAACACCTGTATAACAGATTTCAATTTCTGAAGAAAAATGCTTCCAGAATAGAAATCCACATCAATATACACACAGTTCCACTAAAAATTGATAGGCACCTTTTTTTCTGATTAAAGCTCAAACACCAACACAGAAGATATGCCAGAGTTAAGGAGACACCTGTCCTGAGGAATACTTTCATTTTTATATTTAGACAGAAAACATGCTGCTTTATAGTCTAGAAGGGAAAACCTTTAGAAACTCCTGGCATGCAAAAACAATCTGTGTTTTCCTCACTAAATGTCTTGAGACTTTGCCAAGTTTACAAGTAGGCTGTGGTAAAAGGCTAGTAAATGAGTCTACGGTTACAGAAACAGGAATATTAAACTGTAAAAGGATACATTCCTATTACCCGGAATTGCTTGTAATATATAGAGTATGCAAGCCACACTACTTGGGTAGGGCTGATCTAGATAAATGGCACTTATTAGCAGTATTCCTCTAAGTGCTGTAGCCTTGTATGTATTTGCTTTCCCTGGAAAGGATATTGAGTTACAGTTTCTCTTGTGCATGAGAGCATGGAGGGAGTAGGGGTTTGGGAGCCAGCTGTAGCTCTGATACTCTAGGCCAGTCTGTACTGGCCCCAGCCAGGAGTTAGGGGTTTTTCTAAGTTACTCTAGTTGCATATAGTCCCTAAATGACCATACACCAACTGAAAATAAGGAGCCTTGCCCTACCTGCTATCTTCCCCAACACACTCCCTGAGTGTGGTGTAGGAGCCAGCTCCACCACCTCTGCACCAAATGAGAGCTGTGCTTTCTGGAAAATTCCAGATCTGGCTCTTCTGCACAACCTGAGTTGTGCAAAGGAGTGTGATTAAAAATGAGAATCTGGTCCAAAACATCAAATTAATCTCCTTCCTCACAGTCTAGCCATGACATCTGTTCCCTCTCCATCACATGGGAACTGTGATAAAATACTAAACAATTTATACTGTACATTCACTAGGTGGCACCATGTGCAACATACTTTACCTAAGCTGGTAATAGCTAGAGTAACCAGTACATTGAGGTATCTTAAAGAGAACACACATTCATATGTCTCTAAAATGGAAGCTCTGTAACCAATTTATATCTGGTACCTGACATGATGTCAGAAATAAAGGTAACTTAACTGCCAGAGGAGCACAGAAAGAGAAGGAAAGCTACAACAAAGGTTGCAAGAGGAAGGGAAAAAAGACAGCAAAGGTTGCAGGATAGCTCTCAACATGCCATTCTCCAATGCCTCAGAGAACTTCAGCTTGCACAGACTTTCAGAATGAACAGCTTGAAAAAAACATTTTTTGCAAAATTTCTCATTGCAACCAAACTCCATAAGGCAGCGTTTCTCAAACTGAGCTCGCCGTTTGTGTAGGGAAAGCCCCTGCAGAGCTGGCGCAACCCATTAGGTGACCTAGGCGGTCACCTAGGGCACTAACATTTGGGGGCAGCGACCGCAGCAGCTGGATCTTTGGCTCCGCGGTCATTGGCATTATTTTGGGGATGGGACCTTCCGCCGTCTCTGTCGGGGGTGCCATTTTGGGGGTGAGACCTTCCGCCGCCTAGGGCTCCAAAAAAGCTGGCAGTGCTCCTGAGCCCCTGGCAGGCTGAGCCAGTTTGTTTACCTGCTCCATCTACAGGTACGGCCAATCGCGGCTCCCACTGGCCGCGGTTCGCTGCTGTAGGCCAATGGGAGCTGCTGGAAGTGGCAGCCAGTAAGTCCCTCAGCCTGTGCCACTTCCAGCAGTTCCCATTGGCCTGGAGCAGTGAACTGCGGCTAGTGGGAGCCGCGATCAGCTGGACCTGTGGAGGGGCAGGTAAACAAACCGGCCTGGCCCACCAGGGGCTTTCCCTACACAAGTGGAGACCCCAGTTTGAGAAACACTGCCACAAGGAAACTGGAGACGCCCAGGTATGCTCTTTAATTTATGCTATGTGGAAGCAGGCAGAACATATCTTTAATTTTTTTTTTTTAACTGAAGACCTCCAAAGATGACTGTCAAAGGGTTCTGGCTAGGTTTGATGCATACTTTATACCTCAGAGAAATGTGGTTTATGAAAGGGCATGTTTCCACCAGAGAATTCAATAAGCAGGGGAATATGAATCTTTTATCAAAGCTTTATATGTGTTGTCTGAAAACTGATTTTGGGGCCTGCAAAACATGAAAATACTAGAAATACATTAGCCATATGACTTGCAGACGATCTTTCACAGCAACTACATTTTAAAACAGACTTAACCCTGCACATAGCTATTCAAATAGCAAAAAGCAGTCTGAGTTGGTGAAACAGGAAAATTAAGAGCAGCTTGCCATACTTGAAAAATCAGAAACTTAGATGCTGTAAACAGAGTAAGTGCTAAAAGTAATTATAAGGCTGAGGGACAAATTCCAGGCTAACTACAAAGGCTTTCAGTCTAAATGCACAAGATATGGGAAGATTCACAGCCCAAGTGATGCATGTCCAGCAAAAGGTACAAGATGGTAATAAATGCACAAAAGATGGATATTTTGCAGCTGTTTGCTGCACAAAAGCAGTCAGGGAGTTGACTTATTACAAGCAATCAAAAGGCATTGTTTCTGGGATCTATCCCATGTGATGATGAAGCCTGCCTGGACAGTGAAACTGAATATTCACAGACTAGTAACTTTAAAATTTTATCAGAACAGTGACAATCCTCTCATAAGGGACTTACAAACACTTTCAATCCCTCTGAGCTGAAGTCACCTGACAGCCCTGACTAGCCCTTGAGGTATTCTGAACTGCATGGGCAAGTCCATCACAGAAACCACTTAAAGACAAATCTTTACATTCAGAGTCCAGCAGAACTCCTGAAGGGAAGACAATTCCGATTCTTTTTTAATGTTGGAATAGTAGTACTAATCTCCAAAGCAGCCAGGCATGAAGAGAGTAGGTTCTTTTTATTAAATGTTTTCTCTGTAATGCTTCTACCTTAACAGAAAATGTGCTTGCTTAAAAGAACCTGTGTGGTAACTTATAACTATGGACAGTACATTGGTCATAGCCCTCAGTGAAAGAAAAGTGGCCTTTTTAGGCAGCCTGGCTTGCTGAGGATATCACAGTGTAAGGCAGGGAGCTGTGTAGCCAGAAGATTTCTGGTCAGGCAGGAGAGAGAGACAGATCTCTGCCCAAGAGATGTGACAGCTGGGAGCTGAAAACCTAAAGTGGATGCCCTTAGTGGACCATGGCGGGGAGTACTGTTGCAGTTGCCCTGAAACTGTGACAATCAGGTTCCCCCCTCAATCTTTTCTCAAGACTAAACATACCCAGTTTTTTTAACGTTTCCTCCTAAGTCAGGTTTTCTAAACCTTTCATTATTTTTGTTGCTCTCTTCTGGACTTTCTCCAGTTTGTCCACATCTTTCTTAAAGTGTGGTGGCTAGAACTGGACACAGTATTTCAGCTGAAGCCTCACATACCGAAAGACAATTACCCACTGTCTTACATACAACACTTCTATTAATATACCTGAGAATATTTAGCCTTTTTAACAACTGCATCACATTGCTGACTCGTACTCAATTTGTGATCCACTATAATCCTCAATTCTTTTCAGCCACATTACCACCTAGCAACTTGTTCCCCATTCTGTAGCTGTGAACTTATTTTTCCCCTAACTTTGAACCTTATTTAATTTCATCTTGATTTCAGACCAATTCTCCAATTTGTTAAGCTCACTCTGAATTCTAATCTCATCCTTCAGCATGCTATCAACCTCACCAAGCTTAGTGTCATCTAGAGATTATATTAGCATACTATTCCCTCCATTATCCAAGTCATCAATGAAAATATAAAATAGTACTATAGCCAGGACAGACTCCTGCAGGACCCCATTAGATAAATCTTCCCAGTTTGACAGCCAACTGTTGATAACTACTCTGAGTACAGTCTTTCAACCAGTTTTTGCATTCCATTTATGTTTTATATCCATCCACTTTGAAATCTAGCTATGATCATGCAAAACAGTCCTTGCATAAGTCCTCTACTACTGTTGCTTGCTATTGGGTACTCACTGTGCCTGGGTTTATGAATACTTTTTCTTTTTTTACTACTCCCACTTCTGGTCACTAGAGAATAGGGGTTGTAAAGCATTTATACTTGGCTTGTCCATTTACATCTGTATGAAATCTTGGAATAAGCTTTGTGTGTTTATGTACTTGTGTTTGATTAAATTCATTGTGAAAAACCAATGTTCTACCACTTCATTGCTACAGAATGAGAACCATATTTATACGATGAGTAATACATCCTGCAGGTGTCCTGGTGGTTAGAAATTCTGTTAAAGATACACGTGTAATGTCATTTCTAGTGCATCTGATTGCCTCTGAAGTTGTATTTAAATGCTACCACTGATGTAGCACTTTCTCGTCTTCCTCCTTACTTATGTTAAGTGGTCTAGCAAATTGTCAGTGTACGTTACTAGAATGTTCTCTATCTGTAGGCCACTCTGGAATCTAAGTTTGGAAACCATGTTAATATTCGCTATAGCCTAGTAAATCTAACATCTATATGTTAAATGCTACATTAAGCATAAAGATCGGGGGGGAGGGTTCCTTCAGATTTGTCTCTAAAACCCATAAATAATGTTTAGCCCTTCAAATTTCCCATATCTAAAGCTAATTTTTGAGAAGGAAGAAAGGACCAGGATTGCCATTCAGTACTGCATGGCACCTTCTAGCTTTTACAACATCTCTAAGAAGAGATTGTCTCCTTGAGAGAAACTCCATCATGAAGTAAAACATGTTCACCAATTTGCCTGCTTGGGTCTCCTAAGGATGCCCTGAAACCTATATTAAGCTACTTCCTGATTCAGTTACTGCAATATGGTTGGTCCAAATAGAGGAGCGCCAAATGCTGATTTTTGATACATGGTAGATATCTTTGAAGCATGTGTAACCTATTTTCAGAGCTATCAGCAAAAGCTTGAAGATAGCATAGCATTTTGGGACTTAGATGGTAAAATTTAAAAGTTTCAAAATAAAGTCCAACTTTTAAAGATACAGTCTTTTGAGATCAGAATCGCAAGCCCAACTTATAGCTGATGAACTCTACAAATTCAACTCAGGGAGTGTGTTGTTCAAACTTGACCTTTATGCCACTTGGCGTGGCACTTAAGAAGTGCTCTTCATCTGAATTCAGATCAATCAATTTTCATTTGAGCTCTTCTCCCTTGATCACCTGCACTCCTAAGTGGTTTCCTGTCTATTACATACTAGCCACCTCAGATTCCAAGCATATGTCAACAGAGTACAAGTCCCATTTTGCACAAATCTGACACATGCTGATTCTTGCTCAGCTATAGAGCTGTCAGTAGATCCATCAGCAAGTGCAGTAAGAAACCTAAAACCCTTGCAAATACTTCTATAAAGAATTTCACACCATGAGTAAGTATACATTGATCTGAGATGAAGGCCATTTTTAGCTGGTTAGCAGTAAGACTCTGTAGAACTAAAATCATGAGTGGTGTTAAACGAGATGGGAAAACTTTTTGGTATTGTTATTTTTAGAGTAATCTAGTAACAAGAGCTTTGTCAGGCCAAAGTGACACACTTCATCTGAGCAGCAGAATGGTCACATACATGCAGGGAATCAACTTTAAAGGTCCTATAGCCACTTACAAGAGTGCTGTCCTTATTGGAAAAAACATTTCATGCTTTGTTCAGTTACACACACTATTTAATCTTTCAGACATGAATTCTGGAAAGTGTGTCTATACCTGTTTCTGACTCCTTAGACTATTCTCCTGTGCTGTATACTAAACCGTTATTTCGACCTTCATTATAACCTTAAATAATTTCAGTCTTGTTAAAATAAAATCTAACCCTCCCCCACTCTAGCAAAAAAAAAAATTGGGGTGCATGGTGGGTTGCTGTATTCTGGCCTTTAAAAAAAAAAAAAGTCAGTCCACCTCTGGATGTATTCAACTGTATTTTAACAGTTGGTCTGTAAATCATAGATCAATTTGCAAATTGATTTGCCTAAATCTTGCCAGTGACCACTAGAAGCATGTTTACACTGCTCCTCCAAAGTTCAGACTTTGGGAGTGTGACTAGCAATATGTACCAAAGTGCTGCGCTGTAACTCCCTTGCCTGGATGCTGCGAGAGCAAATGAAAAGTTTCCTAGTTCACATTAATGGAGACTGGTTTGAAGAGGACTCCGTTAATGAGAACTAGGAACTGTTTTAGTTTGTGCCGGCAGCTCATGGGAATTGCAGCACAGTTCTCTGAGTTCTGCAATTGATGCAGAGCGAACTGTGGGGTAGCATAGAGGTGCCTTTCAAATTTAATAGTTAATCGTATAACAGAGCCTACTCTGTCTTGGTTAGCAAACTGGACTGTTACTGCCTTTGAACTGATTGTGGGCCAGAGTTTGCAATCTTTTCCTGAAAATTATAGAAAAATATCTTATTGCAGGTGATTATGTCAAATTGGTAAAACTCCATACATCTGGCTTGACTGCTAACCTCCATTTCCCCAGACACCTTTGATCATTGCACTGACAGATGAGGCTCAGGCACTACTGCCAGTCTAAGTTCTAAATAATTACAGCTGGTTAAAATTTTCCCAATTTTTTGTATTTATTGAAGAAAGATCAATTTTCTAGCCATAATTTTCCTGAACTGGTTTTAAAAAACTTCAACCACAAAAAGGGATACAAGTGTCTCATACTTTGTGAAAAACGTTCCCATTGTTTTGGATGAGATCTACTAACAATAATGTTCAGTCGTGTACCTTGTCTCTTCCCACCCCTCTATCCCCAGGCATTACCTGTAAGGCTGTATCGAGGAGGCACACCCTTTTCCTCGGTGACTCACTGTAGTGCTCCACTTGATAGGAGATTAGCAGTACAGTGCTCACCCCTGAATCAGTTCAGGTCTTTGTTCTACTCCCAGTCATCTCCTGTGGCCACCCTCCCCTGTTCTACCTGTCATCATTCAATCTGGCCTCATCCTGTCCTGTTCTCTCTGTCAACTTTTCTGATTGCTGGATCCTTTTAATTGCCTTTCATCACTTCTGCTTGTTCCATGTTTCCGGGCAATAGGATTTTTCCCAGCCATAGAACAACAAACTGCAACTGCTACTTCAACAGAGAGGGTCATTAACCATTTGAACAATTTTACCAAGGATCGTGGATTCTCCATGACTGACAATTTTAAAATCAAGATTGGATGTGTTTTTTTTTCTAAAAGCTCTGCTCTAGGAATCATTTTGGGGAAGCTCTATGACCTGTGTTCTACAGGAGGCTGGACTAGATGATCAAAATCGTCCCTTTTGGCCTTGGATTCTATGAAAAAAACCTGTCTGCAGCAGTGACCGTGTAATAGCTTAATATATTCTGTTCCTTTATCCCTGTGAGGCTTTCCCTGAGCTCTCAGCCTGTCTCTTTGAGGATTTATAAGGGATAGTTGTGTCAGGGATGAGACTGAGAGAACTGAGCAGTTTAGAACTCCTGTGAGCAGTATTAAATGACACAGCATTAGGAACGCCAGTGGCTTCAGAAGCTTGTCTACACTAGGGCTCTCACTGTTGCTAGTGCTGCTCGATGGGGAAATTAGTATTAGAAAAAATAAAAATGAGAGGGGTGGTAGGAAAAAGAGCAAACTACAGAGGAGGGCAAGGCAGAATGGAAGGAATTTAGTGGCAAGCAAGCATATGCCTTAGCATGTGAAGAGAGCTGTGACAAGAGCTGGGAATGTAGCATTGTCTAGTAGACATGTATGTGTGTTCAGTTTTTTTACTCAACTACAATAAGAACATTCCTCCAGTGCTCTGGGTGTCTTTGGCTATCTTTTAAAAATGTGCCAGTCAATAAGCAGACTCATCAGTTATCCCACATCAGTTCAAATATCCTGCTACAAAGCACAGTATGAGGATTCAAGAGAGAGTGATTCTATCATTGGCTCTGTAAGTGTGAACTTTGGGCAAATCAGTTCATCTCATTTTTGTCATCTTAAATCTGAGGATCAGAACCTGCTCCCTTCACAGGGTTGTTGAGACTTTAGGTGGTTTACAGAAATGACTGATTTGAGTTCCTTTGAATTGTCATAGAAGTCCTATTACTTTTATAATGATTACGGCTAATACTAAAAAGAATGTAAAAACCTCAATAGGGAACCAACCACTGCTCATGCACTGTGATTAAACTAATTACTTGTCATGATCTTGCTGTACCACTGATGTGAATAGGAGATGCAAAAAATGAATTAGCAGAGGGAGTCATCTATTTAAACTTTCCATATAGCGACATACAATAAATCCTGTTTCTGCATTGTGTGGGTCTAGAATTGATTCCTGGTCGGTCTGGAATGCCATTTTAAATTTAGGGATATACTTTGATATCTTTATTTACGTTGAACATTACCCAACTGAACAAATAGTCCTATTGACCTCACTAGGATTACCTGGAGAGAAAAATAGCTTTTCCCACACGGGATAGTATCAAAAACTGAGTTAGGGTTGAAAACAGATAAAATAACTTTGTATTCTGAGTTGGTCATCTTCTAGCCAAGGATCTGAAGTGACTTTTTAGACTCAACTTCACAATAATTTCCTTGCAAAATAGGAAAATATTACCCTATAATTTGAAGGGGGATGATCTGTGGCTTACTAGGCCGTAAAACTCCTGAGTCCTGGCTCCCTGTCCTGGCCACACTGTTGATCAGTTTTGACCTCTGGATCTGCGTGCACAATCTTTTGAGTGGCCACATTCTGGTGCACCAGAAAACATGGATGTGCAAGGCTGGAAGCGTGAAAAAAAACAACTAAGTAATGCTAGACACAATTGTATTTTATGCTAAATTTTATAGATCACCCAGAAAATCTGGCACTCAGTTCCCACAGTAGTAACCTAAATAGAACAGAATATAATGTACATTTCAAAACTCTTTGTTACATACCATACCTCTGAAACTTTCAGCCCTTCTTGGTAGACATATTTGAGCAATGAATCTAAAAACTGTGCTTAAAAGGTTGTACTCAGCAGTAATTAATATTTAAAGTGTCTGGATAAACATGCACACCCAACCTACATAAATGCTGATCCCCAAGAGGTTTGTGATTAGTAGTTAGCCTTATTTCCTGCCTAATATATTGGTATCTCTAGCTATTGTAAACGCTACTCTATACTGCTAAGAATTAGTCACAGTGTGAAGATTTCATTTGGCAATTATTTTTCTAGCTGAAATTTTACAGAAGAATAGCATGCTTCTACTTCTGTTGGAAGTTCTCCACGTGCCAGACTAAATTCTGAAAATCTCCCACTCTTCATCTCCTCCTCCCCCTGTCCAAAAGGACTATGGTGCACCACTGCTAGTTGAGTGCTCTGGGCCAATAGAACACCACAATAGTTCCAAAGTGTGGTAGATCCCTGGGTCAGCAGTTGTCTCTCTTATGGAACCTACTGCATCATTCCTCAAGGCCACTTCAGATGATCGGGTTTGCTCAAATACAGCAAGCCTTCTATAAGAACAGGTTTTAAAATCTTCAGATATTTGGCCTTTGGCCTCCCAAGGGCTGCCGTTTGAGTGGGCCATATGAAGCATGGAGTCCCTGTACTTATTTTTGATACTTAAAAGGTTCATGTTTGAAACGGGGAATAGAATGCTAGAACCCTTTTAACCTTTAGTGCTCACCCTGAGGAAGCTCAGTCAGATGAGATCCAGATAAATGTGATTCTTTCTCTCTCCCCTCACTTCTCCTTCTGTGTCCTGGTGTAAGCCCCACTTCCATCCTCCCGCTTTCTTAAGTCTTAGCTCTGCCTCAGTCACCCTAGTTCCAAAAAAGTGGCCTGAGGGTCTTATTCTCCTCACTTGCCTTATCTCAGTTGCTGTTCACATTGCCACCAGCTCCTGATGTATGACCCTTCCCTATGCATCTTACCACCCAGTGGATGTGACTGGAGCTGGTAGCAGAAGAGACAGAGCATGTTGAGAGTTCAGTGTGTGCACAGGCAAGGCAAGATAGGAATGGCTCCCACCATGATACTGTACTTGTCCCCACATGCCAGCCGTCAGAAACCCTCCCAGCTACAAGCAGTACTGCCTTGTAGTCCTGATGAAACCAAGGGCACTGGCCTTAAGGTGCTGAGCACACTGCACCTGTGTGTGCGTGTGAGAGAGACTTTTTCAACTCCTGAAGGCAAGAACTTACACAGCTTGTGAGTTCACCAAACCTTTAAAGTGACGGTACTATAGTGTTTTAATGTGTTTCATTTTTTAAAATGCTGAAGGTGGATTTAGTTTGTGTTCAGATGTGAGACAACTATGATTGGCATGAGCCAAGCAAAGTTCAGGTTGCAGCAGTGCAACTTACCCACAAGTAGCTCTGCCAGTGACCATCTCTGTTGGCCTACTGTCCTACTCCTGAGCCCCTCTTGGGCAGAGGGTGCTTATGATGAGTTATGCAATGGGAACAAATGTCTGCTTTGTAAAATACTATATACAGCAAGTGTAAACAACAAGCTACAAATATCAAGATGCTAGTGCACAGACTGACCCTGCTCCCACTGAAGTCAATAGCAAAACACCCATTTACTTCAGTGGGGTGACATTGGGCTGCTGGGGTTTGACTTTGTAGCAGACCCATGCACAGAGTAACTAACTTCAGTGGAGTTCAATGTGCATAGCAGCTGCAACATCCATTCCCCCAAATGTTTCATCCTTAGGTTAATATTTGCTAGTCAGCTGCTAAGTATGTCTTCTCAGAGCAAAATTTTGCCCTTGTTGCATATATTTCTGAACTCATTCTTCTCCTAGGCTCCACAGCCTATTATTGCAAATACAGCCAGAGCTGTGTTTATTAAAAGCAGACACCAGGACAGGCTTGGGGTGGGCGGGGGGGAAGTTCTTGTAGAGGTCCCCATATCTGTGCACACAAGTACAGAAACAATTATTTGCTTGCACCGTTAACCAATTTGTGCTTGAAAATATGGGTGTGCATATATCACAGATCCTTGTTTCAATACAGTAAAAGTTTTGTTTAATACTGGGCCAAATCCCAAGGTTCTTACTCAGTCTTTACTCAGTTCAAACTCGCATTGACTTGAGGATTTTTGCCGTTCGTTTATGTTCTTTTCTATATAAATTACCACACTATATCACACAAGTGGCTTATCAAGCTGATAAATTATACCACTTTGATTCCCATGAGACAACACTGCATAGAAATGTAAAATTGGCACCAACTTAATTAATAAATTATACCAGGAACTTCCAAAACATGCACCTTGATCAAGTGTACTGTAAGAGTTAATCCTTCCCACTCTTTTTTCCAACTAAAACTTCAGCAAGGGACTGTGCTGTGCTTTCTGCCCAGAATTCTCCAAATGCTAACTTCAAACCTCTGGGTTCTCTTACAACTGTGCACTGCTGCCTTTCCCTAGCTGTTCCCAGAGTACTGCAACTTCCCTTCATTTGCTGAACAAATGTAGTAGCCTTTTTAAAGTTAATAAATCTAAGATTTGTGCTTTATCAGTTAGCCCTGCTGGTCAAACTGCCTCAGTAGGTCCTGAGAAGGAATTTGGGCTTGCTAAATGAAAACAAATTGAGAGTCTAGTAGATATAACTGGACGTGAAAATAAGCCTTGTAAAAATACTTTAAGGATAATCAATAGGTAAGCATTTCCATATATCGGTTGATGATGTTTGTGGATTGTATTTAGCAGACTATATTTGATAAAAAATGGCTACAATTCACGCTTTTTTTTCTTTGCAACACGTACAAAAACAATATCCCCCAAAGCAGGCTTACACTCGGACATGAGATGGGAAACTTATATATTTATAAAAGCCATCTCCCTTTGCTTAAAGTAGGGAGCTGTGCTCATAAGCTGGTACGGTATAACAACATTTGAAACACAGAAGAGACAAGATTTATCTGGGTAGTCAAGAAATATAAAACAGAAATGAACACCAATATTACAGCATTACATTGAAACAAATCACAGTAATTAGATGCTTTGAATTCAAGCCTATATTTTCTTTAGATTTTTCATAAATTATTGATCCACCTTTATCATTAAAGCAGAATGGCATACTCTTGCAGTAAATGGACAAGTGACTACAACATTTATATAATCAAATATACTCTGCATCTGGTAATGAAAACATGTTTGTGTGTAGAATACCCCTTCTGAATTAACATGTCTGCAAAACAGATTTACTAGCTGAACCACATTCACTTTCTATTGTCTCTAAACCACGGCTCTCCTCTGCCACATTATCATTGCAATCCAATATTTCACACCCATCATATTAAGCAAAATATTTTTCAAGACCTTATATCACCTATTGTGCATTAGAATATTTCTTGACTATAATGAGATGTAAATAAACTGTCTGACTTACCTTATTTTCTCCATTTCTGTCGCAGAGGCCTACAAGAAATCAAATAATAGGAGCAAGTGAATGAAAGAAAACATTCACTTGGCAGATTTATGCATAGTTTAGGCTTTCCAAATGGCTTCGACAAGTGTCTACAAAGCATCAGAAAACGAATCCCACATCTGCATTAGCAGAACGTAACATGGACAGATTAACTCAGAAATAATGCAGCACGCTGCAGAAACACTGTATACCCAGGAGCCATGGGCAACAGAATGACTCAGTTGTAGCGCTGAGGCAGAAAATGAAAAAGCAAGTAACAGGTTACTGTGCCTATTGGATTTCATAGGAAAAAGTTGAAATGCAGAGCTAGCCTGTGGTGGTAAGCATCGTGGAAGGATTCTGCTGGCTGTTGAAATCAAGTGATTTAATCTTACGCTAATTTGAGTTCAATTAATCTGTTTCAGATATCTTGCCAGATGGAATGGCCACAAGCATAGCATCCTTAGCAGAAGTTTTGGGTAATCAAATTAGTTTTTCCAAGTAATATTCTGTCTTTACAATGAGCAGCTCAGTACATGTATTCTGTATATTAACGTGCTTAGCAAGTTCACTGCTTAGAACTCCTTTAGATCTTCGATTCCCATTTACCATATTTCTAACACAGAGTTCTATTAACCCTTTGATTTCTCTTTACCATGGCTGCAACATAGAACCTGTTTGTTAACTCTTTGATTCCTGCTTACCATATCTGTAGCCTTGAACCATATAAATATGTGATTCATGCTTACTACATCAGTAGCCTATAATTTAATTAGCCTTTTTTATTTTTGTTTACAATATAGATGCTCTAGGACATTGTTAACCCTTTGACTCTTGCTTATTCATCGCATAGAATCTCATTAACCTTCCTGATTTCTTTTATATCAATAGCATAGAATGTTATTAGCTCTTTGGTTTCCTAGTCGTCATTATCTAGCACAGACCCTTTGAATCCTACTTGCCATACCAATAGCACTGAACCTCCTTAACCCTTTGGGCTCCTGTTTGTTGAAACCAGGGAATGAAAACTCAGAGCAATTCTGCAATCCCAAGGTTTTAAGATCAATTTTACTTAAATTTCAGCATCCCGAAATCTCACACTGAAATCATTACCTATTAATCATGAGTTCTTTAAACATAATTGATTGAGTAACCATTGTATTAAATATAAAATAGATAAAAATTAAAAATAGGTAAATGCAAATGTAACTGTTAGACAGCAGGATTTACTTGTCAAATAGCCAGGAAAACATTTAAAGTGGCAAAGTGTTAGTTATTCTGTATTGTTTTCCCCTCCTTCCACTCATATACTTTTGATTTGCCCATTACATGAAGCCATCAGTCCTGTACATGGATACATAATAATCTCTGATGAAATGTACAGACGCCCCCCAATTTATACAATCGTTCTGTTCCGGAAAGCCTTGCGTAACTCGGATTTTGCGTAAGTTGGAAACATATACCCACATGGTAGGCAAAAATTTCTGCAACTTGAAAATCCTATTTCTGGTTTATGGAACTTTTTCCATAAGTGTGAGTTTGTGTAAATCAGGTCTTGTGTAACCCAGGGAGTGTCTGTATGAAGAATCATAGCAAATCCAGTGAGTCATTCTTGACTATATCCTGGTGTGCAAGATGCCAGCTGCAGGAAAAGCCCTTTCTAGCTACATTCTCATGGATGTAATGCACATAATGCAGTCACAGCATGTTTCCTGGAAGCCCGAGACATTCAGTTTGCATGAACTGGGTAGTTTAAGTGGCACTGGTTTAAAGATTAGCCTCTAGGGTTTTTCTTTGGGTGTGGAATGCTGGTGTATGGAGTGGTGTCTTATGGGATATCACTTGATTTCCCACACCACTACCCTCAAAAAAGACTCTGCAGTCAAGGGAGACTGGACACAGCTCCTTTCAGGGTTATTCAGTGCTGCTGTGAGCCTGAGCTGGAGGGGTCACTGCATGCCACGAGGGGGATGAGTTCATTGCTTCCATGCTGCTGCTAGTTTTTGCTGGCATCAGGGGAAAGTAACTGATCTTCAGACACTTGTCTGATACTTTGTTTTCTAGTTTTATTCAAGGGGCTGGGGGGGATGGTTTGTGTAGTTAAAATGAAGGACTGAGAATAAAGAGTTCCGGGTCTTTTTCTGACTGTGCTACTGACCTAATGTGTGAATTTAGGTGAGAGACTTACATACTTTGTTGTGTCGCAGTTTCCCTCATCTGTAAAGTGGGAATAATTACATTTAGAACAAAAGAGCGGCCATACTGGGTCAGACCAAAAGTCCATCTAGCCCAGTATCCTGTCTTCCGATTGGCCAATGCCAGTTGCCCCAGAGGGAATGAACACAACTGGTAATGATCAAGTGATTCATCCCCTGTGGCCCATTCCCAGCTTCTGGCTAACAGAGGCCAGGGACACCATCCCTGGCTAATAGCCATTGATGGACCTATCCTCCATGAACTTTAGTTCTTTTTATGAACCCTATTATAGTCTTGGCCTTCACAACATCCTCTGGCAACGAGTCCCACATACTGACTGTGCGTGTGTGGAAAAATATTTTTTTTAAACCTTCTGCCTATTAATTTCTTTTGGTTACCCCAAGTTCTTGTGTTATGATGAGTAAATAACACTTCCTTATTTACTTTCTCCACACCAGTCATGACTTTATAGACCACCTTCATATCCTCCCTAAGTCGTTTCTTTTCCAAGCTGAAAAGTCCTAGTCTTATTAATCTCTCTTCATACGGAAGTTGTTCCATACCCCTAATAGTTGTTGTTGCCCTTTTCTATACCTTTTCCAATTCCAATATATCTTTTTTTGAGATGAAGCGACCACATCTGCACGCAGTATTCAAGATGTGGGCATATCATGGATTTATATAGAGGCAATATGATATTTTCTGTCTTATTATCTATCCCTTTCTTAATGATTCCCAACATTCTGTTAGCTTTTTTGACAGCCGCTGCACATTGAGTGGATGTTTTCAGAAAACTATCCACAATGACTCCAAGATCTCTTTCTTGAGTGGTAACCGCTAATTTAGCCCTCATCATTTTATACATATAGTTGGGATTATGTTTTCCTATGTGCATTACATTGCATTTATCAACATTGAATTTCATCTGCCATTTTGTTGCCCAGTCACCCAGTTTTGAGAGATCCCTTTGTAGTTCTTTGCAGTCTGCCTGAGACTTAACTATCTTGAGAAATTTTGTATCATCTGCAAATGTTGCCACCTCACTGTTTACCTCCCTTTTCCAGATCATTTATGAATATGTTGAATAGGACTGGGCCCAGTATGACCCCGGGGCCCACCACTGTTTACCTCTCACCATTATGAAAACTGACCATTTATTCCTACCCTTTGTTTCCTATCTTTTAACCAGTCACCAATCCATGAGAGAACCTTCCCTCTTCTCCCATGAGAGCTTACCTACTATCCCTCATCAGAAGTGCCATAAGGCTTAATCTAATACTTTTGTGAGCCACTTTTGAGATGCTCAGATGGAAGGGAACAGAAAAGCACCAAGTTTTTATTTATTATTAAGATGCATTTCAACTTACATAGTACACTTTGTGAATTTATATCATCTCATGTGTTTGTATAATGTCGAGCACAACTGGGCCCTGATACTGATTTCTGGAGCTCTGGTTGCTACCACATTACGACTGGTAGGAATAGTAATCATCATTTAAATTCAAATTGTTGAAAAGCTTTTATGCATGGAAATGAGTTGGGTTTTTTGGCTGCAGACCTTCCATGTTAGCAAGGAGGTTTGTATTAGAAGGTCATTAACAAAGATGACGTTTGGGTTAGACTATTGCAATGTCCTCTGCACAGAGGTAAAAATTAAATTGATTGGCAAGTTGGAATTGCTGCAGAATATGACTGCCACCTTAGGGAGCCTGATAGAGAACACATAACACCTATGTTTGGGGACCTGCACGGGTTGCCTATGAGCTCCTGTGAGGCAGGTTTTAAGATGTTGGTTTTCAGTTATAAGGCCTGGATTCTCAGAATTGCAATGCCTAACTTCTAGGCACGTAGGAATAAGTCTGTGATCCAAAAAGCCTGACTTAGGTGCCTATGCTCTTACAGTGAATGGCAACTAGGAATGGGATCCACAAAAGGCAGCACACATGGTGTGGAAACTGCTCAACTAGGCAATGGGCGATGTGGACCACATGGATGGGTGCCTGTCTCTGCTTGCAGTCCAGAGCTGGGAACCCCTCTATTGTAGTCAGGCAGCTTAGGGTGTAGGTAGCTGTGTAAATTCCACATTAGGTGCCACTGCGTCCTACAAAAATCCTGCTGGGCTGCTGCCTAACCCTGTAGGTACCTAAATTCACTTGGCATCTACATTTTCACTCTAAAAGTTCCCTAGGTGCCTACATTTCTGCTTCTGCACATGCATGCTGCAGCCTCATTCTAGGCCAGGGGTTGGCATGCAGCTCACCAGGGTAAGCACCCTGGAGGGTCAGGCCAGTTTGTTTACCTGCCGCATCGGCAGGTTCGACTGATTGCAGCTCTCACTGGCTGCAGTTCGCTGTCCCAGGCCAATGGGCATGGCAGGAAGCTGCGGCCAGCACATCCCTTGCCCACACCGCTTCCTGTCACCCCCATTGGCCTGAGAGGGTGAACTGCAGCCAGTGGGAGCTGCGATTGGCCAAACTTGCTGACTCGGCAGGTAAACAAACTGGCCCGGCCCGCCAGCGTGCTTACCCTGGTGAGCTGCATGCCAGAGGTTACCGACCCCTGTTCTAGGCATCTCCTGCCTAAGCCCCAGAGCGAGCTAGGTGGGTAAATGCCTATCTCACCCATGCTGCTCAGAAGCTGCCTAGCAGGGTCCCTACCAGATTTTGAAGGGAGGAGGAGGAAGTATCCACCTTATTACTTCATGAGACCTACATTCAATTCCCTCCTCAGGCAGAGGGCCATTTTGGGCCACCTTTTCATCTGAATGTGGCATCTCACTGTAGGACTGTGAGAGGAGGAGACTACCTGGTTTAGGAGTTCTGCTCTGCTTTATTTTGTGGGGAGGAGAAGATATTCACTTTTGGGTGAAGAGAGGGATAATATAGGGCATAATTCAACACCCACTGAAGTCCATGGGAAAAATTCCATTTCCAATTTAATGGACGTAGGATCAGGGATATAGTCTGAGTTTCTGCCTGAGTAGCAAGAGCAGAACATTATGGGGAAGAGGAAGACAAATTCACTTAAATTGGCCAGTATTTGTCTTCCTTTTTTTTTTAGTGTTGAGGAGGCCAGTGAATTTTATTTCTGTGGTGGTGAGACTAGTAAACAAGGTGCCACTGACAGAACTTCCTAGCACATCATCTGTTAGTCGCCCACAAGTTTAACATCCTATCAATTTCATTTCAGCATTTCCATTGTGCCCATAGTTGGAATAAAAGATTCTTAGTTTTGTTTCTATGGGGCATTAGTGTCACAAGGTTTAACCCTATCTGATTATACGCAGTCTGTGTATTGTATATATCAATTTCCAGAGAATTATCTGTTCAGGCTCGAAAGTACCATTCAAGATGTCCTCAGGACTAGACTGAACTTTAATCTAGGTTAATTTTAGTGGAACCGGATAAAGTATACTGCTGCTTTTGATTGGCTTCACCATACTGAATGCAGTGGATGAATCTGTACCAAAAAGAAAGTATTTCCATGAGATTTTCAAGGGAAAATATTAAGAAAATTCAGCTTTTAAGTGTGATATTTTGGGCACATCCAACAAGAATTGATATCTTCATCTCTTTGAGAGCTAGGAGATGTGACATAGTATAAGAATTCTTTGCCAACAAAAGTTTATTTCTGTTATAACTGAATAATTTAAGGATTGAATTCCTCTCCTAAGAGAAAACTGAGGCTATCTGAAGCTTTCCTCTTGAAACTTGGGGAGGTCTAGGAATTCCCACAGCATCATAAGGTAAAAAGAAATTTCCAGTATAATTCTCACTTTATAAACCTTTCTGTGTTCCAAACCCAGTACCTCAAATCTATATGAGCGTCAAAGAAATCAGAAGGGAGATCATAAATATTTTTCAAATGTAACCTATGGTTCTCCCCTGTATACTTAAGAAAAATGTAACATTTTCAGGTTGTTTTACTGCACAACATTCTCAGGATTTTTTTCTTGCTTTCTTAATGGAACATGAATACTTTAAGTCTCAGGGCCAGATCATCAGCAAGTATATATCAATATAGCTCCTGTGAAGTTGAGATTTGCTGATCTACATCAGCTGAGGGTCTGCTCATTGGTGACTCACTCAGTGAGTTCAGCTCATTCCCTTCTTACTTTTCCTCTCACTTTTCCTCATTTTTTTCTATCTGGGTTATTGTGAGCAGATCCTCAGCTGGTATAAATTGTACTCCATTGACTTCAGTTAAACTGGAGGCCAGTTTATGCCAGGTGAGGATCTGTCCTTATGTTTCTGGTTTTACTTAGCAAACAATCCAGGGAAACCTGCACAAGAGGCCACCCATATTAGAGGCCACCCATATTAGACAATCAGCAAATAGTTCCCTCTTAAGAGGCCACTTTAGGGGTCCCAAAGGTACTGAATAAAATTATCCTTCACCTTATAAGCAGACCATTTCAGTTAATCAGCTTTCATACCTGCTGTACACTCTCTCCCAAACTCGGATTTCATCTGTGCAGTATTTGCCTCATCTGGCTTGTTAATCATTAATTAATGAATAAATTAATCATTTATTATTTGGATTACACTAGCACCAAGAGGGCCCAGTTGAGACTGGCGCCCCACTGTGCTAGGAGGTGTACAAATATCTAGTAAGAGGTATTTCCTGCCCTGAAGAGCTTGTAATCTACAATGTCACCATAAACAGATGTACACTTACACTGTTTTCACTTTCTTTACCATGCTGGGATACAACAACAGGGCTTGCATTTTGGCTTTACTGTCATTCAATGTCATACTATGCTCCAGGACTACAAAAGGTTAAAATAAAAAAGGTGTAACAGCATTCCATATCCCAGTCGCCATTCTGCAGTGCACTTGCAGCAAGCTTGGCTTCAGATGACCCCACAAAGAACAATGCCTCTGAAAATATTGTGAGTAGATGACAAGGAACAAGAAGGAAATCAAATAGACCACTTGAAGTACATACCTCTTAAGCTAGCGCTTGGCATTATTTACCTACATTGCTAATATACTTGTGTGGGTGTATATAATGTATACATTGTTAATTCAGAAGTGAAGTCTATAATTACATCAAGGTATTTCAGCACAGCGGTTTAAAACATTTTAAAAGTTTGCATTTGTCAGAAGGTGTAGAAAGAGGTGTCTGAGAGAGACTAGGAAGTAACTATGGCATTGCAAGTACCACTGCAGTAACTCTTGGCAGATATTGATTTTATGGGTGGCCATTATAATATCCTTTGGGAGCAAAGCCTGTGTGAAGCATAACAACATATGGGTCCTAAGATAGTTGAAATAAACTCATGTACTTGTATGTATATATGATTACATACTGGAGATGAATATAATGGAATAACTTAGTTTCCCTATTTGAGCTAGCACTACAAAAATTCTGCACCCTATATTCTTAAATTCTTGGCTAATACAAAGTATACATTTTCTTATCTATCTATAACTAAGTGTACTCACATTATAATATTGTTATGGCATGAGTCACCATGTGGTGCTGTTGAACATAGTCTTAAAAGTTATTTTTCTTAGCATATGAACACTGTTCAGTCTTTGAAGAAATATTTGTATTATTTTGTAATCTTCATTTTGGGGGGAGCTGTGGCAAGCAGCAAGAAAATTTGCTTTTTGACTTGAATTCCTAATCAAAGTCCATTCTGAAGGCAAAGTAGCTTCCAGGGAACTGTGCAGTGGTGTTTTAGCTGAGATTCCCGGAAGAGGGGGATTGCCTGTGGGCTATTTGTGACACACCTGTTCAAGGACTAGTGTTTATAGTGCAATCTAAACAAATTGCATGAATAATATATCCGGATGCTATGTCACTGATGTCCCCTCTAAAAGGAATCTGACTTACAAGGATTCCACACCTACTGTGACATGGCAGAGGGGTAACAATATGCATTTGATTCACATTCTCTTTATCCCAGTCCCAACCAACATTTATCATACTTTAAAGCCAAGCCAATGATGCTATGCTTATTTCTGGAGCAATGGGTGCTCTATTTTAAGTAAAAAGTCATTGGCCTGTGATACACCATTTGGGTTTGTGCCTGCAATTGTTTTAAGAAGAAAATCTTACTTAACAGATGAAAGAATGAGATCAAAGATCTCCTTAATATTAAATCTCTGATCTTCCTCTTCCAATTAGTCTTTGCTGTTTTTTTTTAAAGATATGTTCTAGTTCAAAAAGAATAATTTTGGAGAAGTTCTATAGCCTGTGTTTATATGGGAAATTAGACTAGACAATCACAATGGGCTCTTCTGGCCCTGGAATCTACAAAGGGAACAGCATTATTGTCCAGACACTATAGAAGAGATTTAAAACAAAAAACCTCTCCTATTCTGCAATTAACTGGGAGACAGAAGTGCTAGGTTACCTTAATTAAGGGAAATGGTTCAAATTACCTCTCTGGAGAATGTATCAGTAACAGGAGGTAGAAAACTGAGGATCAAATTCCTAGAAGTGCTGTCAATTGACGCCAGCATTATTTTCACTTTTAGAAGTCAATCTTTTTATGTATATGGTTGCCTGCGATAGCTGGGGACTGGACTCAGTAACCCAGACGTCCTGTGTCCCTCTGTTTTGTTCATATAATCCCCACTGATGTCAAACAGAGTAGATGTGTGCAAAAAGGAGAGAAAAGGCTGGTTGTTCATTAAGATGGTTAATGTGATATTTGTAGTCTTAAAACTATGTGAGTAATATCCAGTGTTAAAACTTGAAACTTCAAAGTTCATTTGGAGTGAACATAGCAAGATCAGGTCTGCTTGGTTCTATTTTGGATTCTGCCACTGACTAACAATTTGAATGAGTGCAACCACACTGGCCCCAATTTAGCATGCCTCTCCTATTTAGAAAAACTTTAAACCTATTCAAATCAATGGGACTTAAGCATGTACTTAGTTATGCAAGCATGTGGGCTTTTGTGCCTTGGTATACTCAATTGTAAAATAGGTTTTAATAATACCCATCTCAGTGGGTAGTTGATGCTCACAAGACCAATATACTAAAGTTGTGAAGTGTCTTTCCTGATCCACTTGGAGGTGTCTGGATACATAGGGAATATACAGACTGAGTAATCAAAGCTACTTATATGACTCCATCACTGTGGTGTCTGAGCACCTCACAGTCTTTACAGTATTTTTCCTCACAACACCCTTGTGAGACAGGGAAGTGCTCTTATTTCCATTTTACAGATGGGGAGCTGTGGCACAGTGAGGCTAAGTGACTTGCCCAGGATCAAACAGGAAGCCTGTAGCAGAGAAGGGATGTGAAGCTAGGTCTTCCAAATATTAAACTAATGTCTTGATCACTGGACCATCCTTTCTCCGCATCTCACTTTAGGTAGGCTGTGCAAGTGAGAGATGCTTTTCCTGCCCTCTTCCCCATGCATTATCACAAGGGTCAGACACAATCTAGCCCTAATGTTCAGGTAAATAACATGCTATCTGTTTAGAATGCACGAAGTCTGAAACCCACACACCTTAATTAGCAAAGATTTTTGGCCTTTTGCAAAGCTGCAAGGCTAGTCCTTAAGTCCTGTAGTGTCTTTGTGAAATGTTTGAGTAAGGTGAGCTCTGTGCTGGACTTAGATAGTGTCTTAATTGCTGCAAGGTCATAAGAGGTCTTTTCTCTTCATATTCAGTGTGTTCTGCATCAGTGTTCTTCGGTAATGTTTTTTTCCTGTAAGTTTAAAGGAGTCTGTTCTTACTCTTGCACTAGAGTTGTTAAGTTTTATTGTGGATACATTAAACCAGACTCTGGAGATTCCTTTGTCAAAAAGGAAGCTGTATTGTTAAAATTACATCTGGTTTCTCACACATGTCACTTTTCTCAGGAACATTTAGCCAGTATTATCTAGCAGTTTCACTTGCCTATCTTTCCTTATGCAATGCTATTTTTGGATAGTTTGATCCAGTTAGATTTAAATAGTCTAGTTGTCAAGGTAAGAAAAAGAAGGTTGAATTTGTCAATGATTCAGCCATGCTTCTTGTCACAAATGCTATTCACAGTCCCCACAGTGGGGGACAGATACCGCATTCAGAATGGGGGACACAGCTGTAGTATAATAGTTGTATTGTACTATGAGATTTGAGAACTAAATATATATCTCATATAATTATAAACCAGCCAGGATCATTAACTGTTTGAGAGCATTGTCAAGTGAGCTTCTCTGAATAGTGTGAGTAAAATCTTGCCTCCTTTGCATTCAATGGCAAAACTCCCATTGACTTCAATGGGGTCAGGATTTTATCTAATATCCCATTTCTTTCATACAGCTTTAGAATTTTTGCATCTAACAAGCATAAAGGAGGAATGAAGTCAACTTTGATTTTCAGAGCTAAAATGGCTCAGGAAAAGAATGTTATTGTATGCGGGCACTGGATGAGAAATACAAAGATTAAGCACAGTATCCAGGGCTCAGTCCAAAGCCTATAGGAAGTCAATGGAAAGACTGACCTCATTGGGTTTTGGACGGTGTGAGATTATGTTGAGAAATCAAAAACTCTACCTCCTAGAGTAATAAAAGCTCTTTTATGCCTTTCTAGTCCATATGGAACATAGAACCTTCATCACTGCCTTCCATCTTTGGTGGTCTCCTGCCACCATCTTAGCTTCTTCCTGGGTCGTTTTGATAGTTTTCAAATACGCTTTTATTTGCATCTCCATGTCATTCATGGTCGTATTCCCTCTTGCCCTCAGTCTAATCCCTGTCTTGTTATGTTGTTCAGATCTTTCCTCCACACATGTCCTAGCCATCCCCGTTTTTGTTCTGTAATTCTCTGTCCAATCAGTTTCTGTTTTGTCGTCCTCCAAAGTTCTTCATTTGTGACTTTTTTTTTTCTGGATATCTGATATTGAGGATTTGTCTAAGGCAGTTGTTTATGAGACCATTGAGTTTAGATAGTAAGATCTTTAAGTGTCCTAGTTTCAGTGCCATATAGTAAGATCAACTTTTACAATAGAGTTAAATATTCAAAACTTTGTTTGGAGGGCAGGATTTCGGTTTCTCTACATTGGCTTTAGAACAGCGAAAGCATGTCTGACTTCCACTGTTCTAGCTTTAATATCTTCATCCGTTCCATCTGTTGTACTTACAATGCTGCCAAGATAAGTGAACTATCAGACCTCTTTCATGCCACTCCCAGATGGTGTTATTGGTGGTTCTTGTTGATGTGTTGATTCTCACCATTTTAGTTTTCTTGGTGTTGATTTTTCCATCCTAGAGATCATTTGTTTTACCTTGGATGTCTCTCTGGATATGAGATAGCAAGATGATGTCATCTGCAAAGTCATGATCCTTAGACTTCTCGGTGGAAGGCCACTGCATGCCCCTTGGTTGTTCTGTACTCTCCCTCATTATTCAGTCTATTACCAGTAAACAGATCATGGGTGACATAAGATGATGTCTGACACTGTAGTAACATCAAATGGCTTAGTCAGTTCACTGTTATGTATTACTTGGCTTGCTTATATTTTCATAGAAGCACTGAATGATGTTCACAAATTTCGGAGTGATGTCATGCAGTGTGGCAACTTCCATAAAATTGTTCTTTCCCCTGTATCAGAGGTTTTTGGAAATATATAAAATTCCAATTAAGCTATTGATTTGACAGCCCTGTGATGATACATATGGGTAATATTTGATTTATGGATGATTTCTCATGTCTGAACCCTGCCTGTTCTTGTCATAACTTTGAATCTATCACTTTCTTTTTGTCTAGAATAATACAGTATGTATAAATAGTTTAGTTTACTTGGGATAGACAGCAATTGAATGCCCCTCCAGTTTTTACACTGACCACGATTGTCTTTCTTTGGCAGTTTCACTATGACTCTTTTTTCCTTCTTCCCATATCTTTCGTAAGAGACCGATTAAATGTCTACCGTGTTCAAGTTTGCCTTAAGAACCTCCCTTGGAACATTATCTGGATCTTTCCAGACTCTTAGAGAAATAAAAGCTATATGTCCCTTATTAGGTGAAGAAAGCATTAGCTACTCCATGAACATATAGGTCTCCAAAGTAGTTCTAAAGTTACTGATCCAGTACAGCACATAGGCACATGCATAACATTGAGTTGTTCCGCTGAAGTTAATGGGTTCTCATGTTTAGCACAATTTGTCAGTCACAATACACATAATCATCAGAAACCTAGCATCAAATCTTAAACTGTGAATTCTGAGAAAAAATCTTAGTGATTAAGGGAACCAGGTAATAGAAAGCTCTGATTTAGAAGGCATTTGACTCCACTACTGCAGTGAACCTGAAAAACAGGAGACATGGTCAGTTAGAGCATAGAGCTCCATAATGGCAAATGAAAAAATTTCAATGGCATTCGTTTGCATATGCTAGGACCTGTATCTGCGGGGAAAGAAATGCATTTACTGCCTTGGTGGTAATAACTAGCGAGGCACATTGAATCTCGCAATGAGCTCTGTGTGGGTGAACCCCGTGCAGGATCAGGGCCGTGGTATGGGTGGGATTTCATATTGCAATTCTGATGCAGGTGAAACTCTCATTGAAGTCAGTTGCTCCCAGCTGACTTTAATGGGACTCTGCCTCTCTGAGTACTGCAGAATCCAGCTCAATATGCTCAAACAAAGCTTGCTCTGCCTCGCTAAATCTAGTATCAGTGAACAAACAAATAAATGATAGTCAAGCATGGACCATTCAAAGAATGTAAACAAATACACACTTGGTGAAATTAAACTTGTCTGGCATTTGTAGAACAGGAGCCTGTCTGTTAAAGTTACTCTTGCTAGTTGTGCCAGACTTGAGAGTCTAATTTTTTTTGCCAGGGTATCATATGCAACCTGGAAGATTTACAGGATTGAAGTAACAGTCTCCTAGCAACAACATATTCTCTGACTCTCCTCTTTGATAACCATTAAAATGTATGTTAATTGCACCAGATATTACAAAATGAAATGTTGAGTTCCATAACTAATGAAATGAGGAATTTTGATTTACATCTTCATTTCAGAATAACAATGCATTGGGCTGGAACTGCAGCATGGTTACTAGGATACCTCCATGTAGTTTATATTGCCAGCAATTTGTTTAGTTACTCATTACTGGGTCCCAATCCTGCAAACACCTAGGCACCTAAGTACATACATGTGGAGCCCCATTGAACTTGGCAAGACTACCCATGTGCTTAAGTGTTTGGAGAATTAGGATCTTAATGTCTGCGTCTTGGCTTGTATGCATTCTAAGCCTTATCTTTTTCCCTTTGTGCCTCTGTCTCTCATTAGGAAATCATTTTTTGACAACCTGAGAACAGGGAGTCAAAGAATTTAAATCCTAACGGCAAAATTCTGCTCTCAGATCCTCCTGGGAAATTTTGACTGAAATAATGCTCTCCCCTGGAATTCACAGCTGTGCCTCACACCTATGAAGTGCAGTATATCACTCAAAATGCAGCTCTGAGATCAGGAATGCAGAAAAGAAGGAACAGACATGTTAACTGAAAAAAAAATCTGCAAACTAAGTCAGTCTATCCAAGGGGAAGCTTTAGTAGCTTGCCAGAAGACTTCAAAAAGGGTGCACAGATGGAAGCCAGTACAGAATGCAGGACTTGGCATTTAGGGTAGGATCAAAAGAGGATGTTGCATTACTGTCTTTAATAGGGTGAAGCAGGAAGGGCCATGACTCCAGAGAATACTGGTCAAAATGTTTTGAAACCAAAGATTGACCCCCCCCCCCAAAAAAAAAAAGGGTGTGTGGGGCAGGGGGAAGGAGGACAGAGAGGGGATGTTTTCTTCTTGAAAGCTTCAGCAAAGATTTTTCTCCTGTATTTTGACCATCTATTTCTAACTGAGAAGCACAGACAAGGAAGTGCTGAAAGGAAGAAACAAAAGAAGATTGGTTTTCATAAGTGTAGATTTTAGAAAAATTGATTATTCCTGTGGAAAAGAGCTGCACAACTTAAAATAAAATGGTCTCTGCTATAGAATTGTATAGGAAGTTTCCAAAAAATATTCAAAAGGTACCAGAGAGAGGGTGGTCCAGGTCTAGGGCAATAGCCTAGGACCTAGGAGATTCATGTTCAAGCCCATGCTCCCTCACTGACTTTCCATGTAACCTTGGGTAAGTCACTTAATCTGTCCATGCCTCAGTTTCCTATCTGTAAAATGGGGGATAATAGGACTTCTCTACCTCAGAGGAGTGTTGGAAGGATAATTAAGAACATAAGTATGGCCATCTAAGGACAGACCAATGGTCCATCTAGCCCTGTCTTGTGGCCAGTGCCAGATGCTTGAGAGAGAATGAACAGAACTGGGCAATTATCATGTGATCCATCACCAATCATCCAGTCTCACCTGCTAGCAGTCAGAGGTTTAGGGACACCCAGAGCATGGAGTTGCATCCCTGACCATCTTGGCTAATAGCCATTGATAGACCTGTCCTCCAGGAACTTCCCTAGTTCTTTTTTGAACCCAGTTATACTTTTGGCCTTCACAACATCCCCATGGCAATGAGCTACACAAGTTGACTGCGTGTTGTGTAAAGAAATACTTCCTTTATTTTAAACCTGCTCCCTATTAATTTCATAGGGTGACCCCTGGTTGGTGCGTTATATGAAGGAGTAAATAGCACTTCCTTATTCACTTTCTCCACACCACTCATGGTTTTATAGCCCTCTATCATATCTCCCCTCGGTCATCTCTTTTCTAAGCCAAACAGTCCCAATCGTTTTAATTTTCCCTATGTGGAAGCTGTTCCTTACCCCTAGTCATTTTTGTTGCCCTTCTCTGTACTTTTTCCAATTCTAATTATCTTCTTCGATATAAGTTGACCAGAACTGCATGAAATACTCAAGGTGTGGGCATACCATGGATTTATACAGCAGCATTATGATATTTTCTGTCTTATCTATTCCTTTCCTAATGGTCCCTAATATTCTGTTAAGTTTTTTGACTGCTACTGCATCTAAATATCTAAGATAGATTCTATGGGTTTTAGAGAAGTTTCTACAGAACCCCATTAAATGTCTGCAGAGTCCCAATTAGGTTCATCCTTATTAAATTCTGCAGGACTTTTTTTTTCTGTGAGGAGCTGTCCTGCAAAGAAGATGGATCTGTTATTTTTCTTACACAGAAAGAATAACCATACCTTTTTGGTCAGAAGAGACAGAAAGCAAATGTAAAGTGTCCATGAGCAAGCACAATGTGTTTGTCTGCCCCTGAGTGGGCTGCATCTAACCACAGAATGACAGTTGCCTCAGCAGCAGGTATTTAAAGGTGCAGTACAGAGAAAAGAGTCAGAACTGAGTTATACACAATGCAATGTACACAATTAGTAAGTATGGTTAAAGTAAAATGAACTGGTATTATCCAGGCAAACAAAATCCAATAAAATGTCAAATAGAGAGATGTCATTATTGTTCTGCTATAGGTAGGTCCTAGAAAGATCACAAACACATCTACGCTGCCAAAAAAACCCCACCAACCCTAAACAAACCACAGCAGCGAGTCTCAGAGACCAGGTCAATTGATTCAGGCTGGTGCTAGGGGGGAACAAATAGCAGTGTAGACATTCCTGCTTGGCGTCTGAGATCTGCCCAGACTTTGAGACCCACTGCCGTGGTTTTTTCTTTTTCTTTTTCTTTTCTTTTTTCTCACAGTGTAGATGTGCCAGATCCTTGCAACTGTAAAGAAGAACAGTACTCATGTCTTATTATGTGCTGGCAGGGCGTTTTGCCATTCAGTATCCTGTTACAATCAATTGTAAGGGAAAGTAAATTTTCCTTTCATCGGCTCTTTTGAGTGTGCTATCAATAGACTCAGCCTGCCAACCGATTACAGTTATGGTGCAAGAGGAAAGCTACTTACAAATTGGATTTGTAAGTATAAAAACAAGATCATAAACAGGCCTAAAATGTTCCTGACTCTCTATCCTACTGCTAAAATAGCTAAAATGATAGAATTACATGACTTTGAGCAAGTGCTTTTCTTCCCCATACAGAAATTCTTCCTTCCTTTAATGCCTATACCATTATTTGATACAAAAGTAAGATTTGTTTCTGCACTGTGGAAGCAGTGTGATTTCTTTAGATATATCGTTAGTCAAATGCCAGACACTATGCACACACTCTCCTTCGGGTCTCTGCCTTACCTAGACTTTGAGTGACATCTGAGCCACAGACCATATATGAATCGATGCAGGTGCAAGAGATCATTCTTCCATTCACATCTCATATGGCTGCAATAGAGAGAACTGGAACAGAAGGCTGAAACTTAAGTAGAGGCCGTAAGGAGGCTATGGAGAGAAGAATGGGAAATTTCATATGATGACATCCTATACCAGAAAATAATGTTCCATTGTGCTTATGAACTATGTGTGTTAGCATTACGTTAGCCCCTTAGTAATGCATCTCCCAGCAGTTGGTTGGGCTAATGAATTCTGATGTGTGCCAGTTCTGGCATGGAATGTGGGGTGAGAGGATCTCCACTTGCTGCAGGTAGAGGAGCTGCAAAACCATTGGAAGGGAAGGATTCTGGGAATCTATGACCCCTCACCCCCAAGCAGGCCTTTGTATCCTAACCCTCTTTCCCTCCTCCTGAAATTGCAGAAAGTTCTGCCATAATCCCATTATTATAGAATCATAGAATATTAGGGTTGGAAGGGACCCCAGGAGGTCATCTAGTTCAACCCTCTGCTCAAAGCAGGACCAATCCCCAGACAGAATTTTACCCCAGTTCCCTAAATGGCCTCCTTATCGCTCCTTTTGTGGTGAGTAAGAGGGACGGGAGTGTACTCCCTGAAGATGTTTATTTGTAAGGGGAAGAGAGGGCATGATGTCACTGGAATTGATTTCCCCCACAGCTACTTGCTCCTCGCTGCCTACTGAGGATGCGCTCCACTTTGGCTCAATCCTGTGAGCTCTCTTACTGGAGTTGTCAGCAGGGGGTTGCTCTCTGGGTGATGGTTTCTGTGTGGCTCATATGATCTCCTCCATTGCTACTCAGATGGGACAGATTTCTTCCTCTCTGCCAACACATTGAGTCACTTCCTTTCCTGTCAGCATGTGCTAGGGCCCTATGTGCAATATAGCAGCTGGTAAGATGGAGTCTCAGAGGAGATGAGGAGGGGTGTCTGCACACTTCTGAGCACCTGCTCAGGATCTGCGCAGACATTCACATCTGCAGTGTCTATTTTACAGAGGGGGAACTGAGGCACAGAAAGGCTAAGTGACTGGCCCAAGGTCACACAGGAAATCTGTGGCAAATTGAACCCAGGTTTCCCAAAAGGCAGATTTGACCGAGGAGAGACATTAAATTAGGTTAGATCCTAGAAAATGGTTTTATCTCTTAAATATTGTTGGATAGCGATTCAATGTCTTCATAGAAACTACCCTCAATTCCTACTGACTTTAGTAGAGGATGGGTTCTTGGTTTTTTGGACCATCTTATCCAATTTGACAACAAGGCAATCTCTCCTACGTTCTGTAGGATACTTCTAAAAAGGCCTATAGAATAGTTATTGCTTCCTATTAAATTCCATAGGGCCTTTCCACAATGATATTGCACCTCTAGAAATTTAAGGGCATTAATGTGAAAATACCTGGATATTTTCAGAACAGGCCCTGACCTACTGCCACTGACTTCAGTGGTGCAGGGTCAGACACTTAACTTGGAGAACACAGTTGCTTTTATTTGGAGGGGAGATGAGTATCTTTAGAACTGTACTGGATTCAGCATCCCCAGGAGACTGACTCTGGGCATCAAGACAATAGGTGTGCACAGAACAGGGGTAACTTGTTCAAGATCTCAGCACAATGCACAGATTTGGGGAATAGACAATGTTTGACAGGGAAGCTAGTAAACTAATAAATATTAACTACATTGATTATCTTTTGTTACCGCTCACTTGCTTTCAGTTAAAGGTGAAATCAAGGAATGTTAAATTAGAAATCTCCTTTCTCTTTTGGAGAACCCAAATTGGAGGAAGAATCAGAGGATGATCCTGTGGCTAAGGCAGTGCATGGAGACCCAAGAATCTGGGTTCAGTTCTTGGATCTTCCCCAGATCTCCTGTATGATTGGCCCTGCCAATGCTTATGCATTTGCTTAACTTTACTCACATGGGAGGTTTCATTGAATTTAAGTGTTTGCTGGTCGAGGTCTTCGCTCCAAATTGTCTGTTAGTCTATAAGGTGCCACAGGATTCTTTGCTGTTTTTACAGATCCAAACTAACACGGCTACCCCTCTGATACTCTGTACTACAGTTCCCCTCTGTAAGATGGGATACTTCCTCTCCAGGGGCAGCTCTAGACATTTCGCCACCGCAAGCATGGCGGCAGACCATGAGGGGCGCTCTGCCAGTTGCCGGTCCCGCGGCTCCGGTGGGCCTTCTGCAGGCACGCCTGTGGGAGATCCACCAGAGCTGCCTGCCGCCCTCCCAGCGACCAGCAGAGCGCCTCCTGCAGTATGCCGCCCCAAACATGTGCTTGGCGTGCTGGGGCCTGGAGCCACCCCTGTTCCTCTCTTCTGCCCTCTTTCTGTTATGTTTACCACCCTAAATGGTTTGCAGTCTCTTACTATAGGTTTATAAAGCATCTTGCACAATGGTGCCCCAAACAGTGAAATATAATTGGTTTGCTTCTGCACAAAAATAAACAAGGCCCATTAATTTGCTGAACAATTTGTATCAAAGCTACAAAGGATCAAACTGAAGTTCAGTGCTGAAAAACTCACTGACAAATGAATCAGCCTTCTAAAGCAGGAAATGCAGGCTGCAGACGATAAGTAAAATAGATATGCAACCTTGTAATACATGACTATATTTACATTAAATTCTTTTGCTGGTGTCCAAACCCAGGAAAACAGAGCTGAAGCCCAAGATAGAATTTAGTCATATAGTTCAGCTGTGCAATCCATTGTTCATTCATTTTAAAAATAGGTACGTGAGGCACTGAGGCGCAGCACCGGGGAGATCAGAGTTGTCACCAACATGAAAAGATAATGAATCCAGAAAGACAAAAAGTTTCAGGTGAAGGTTAAAGGTAAGAGAGAGAAACAAATGGAAACAACAGAACTAAAATAGTAAAAGGAAAAAAAGACTTTATGATTTTTCATGAGTAAGCCAGAAAAAAGGCTTATGGCAGTCAATGCTGACTGTAGCTGTTATAAATACAAAAATATATATGGCTGGAACATATCCTGATCCTTTGCCCTCTGTGGGGTCAAGTGTCAAAATGAGCTTTACCCATTGACTGTTGTAGAGCCTGGATTTCACCACCAGTACATAGGAACTTCCTCCTTCCAGGCAGGGGGATGGACATGATTTAGCCATCCCTGTGCAGTCACACATTCAAACAAACATACTCCTAGGGAGGAGTACTGCTGGCTCTCAGCATCTCACTTGCTATTAGCATAAAGTAATATGTAATAATAATATACATATTGGTACTTTAATAGGGCCAATTTCACAAAGTTGAAAATAATTGAGCCAAATCAGCTGGGAGGGAGAATTTAACCAGAAAAATGTCATTGATGATTGGGAATCATTTAAGAACACTTTGCTAGATTACCCAGAAGCCACAGTCCCACAACAGAAGAAGACTTTACTGGTTAAAAAAACAACCTGGTTTGCAGGGGAAGTGAAGGCAGCTGTAATTTTTTTTTAAATGTAACAAATAGAAAGAAGGGGAAGTTGATAGTAATGAATACAGATTAGAAGTTAGGAATTGTAGAAAATTGGTAAAGGAAATAAAGGGACACGAGAAATCTAGGCACAGCAGATTTAAAGACTATAAGAAAATAGTTTTAAAAAATATATTGGGAACAAAAAGAATCCTGACAATGGTATTGATCAATAACAATATAGAAAAGGCAAATATATTCCATAAATATTTGTTCTCTATATCATACGGTGATAACACTCTTTCTGTTTCATTAGTATGGCTTGAACATGTTAAACAGAAGCTACAAAAGTGAGACATTTTAAATACAGCACATCCAGATCTCTTGTATCCAAGAGTTTTAAAAGATCCATTGTTTCTTTTGTTTAAAAGATCCATGCCACGCTGAATCACACCATCTAAACCAGTCTCCCAGAATGGCCTATACTAGATGTGTCAGAGGAAAGTACAGGAAATGCTGTAGTGAATGTATGGAAGAACTTTTCCATGAGGAAAGTTTCTTCTTAACTTGTCAGTCTGCAGTTGGCTTATGGCTTGAGGGTTTACATTCCTTCTAAACAAACATTTTAGTGTATTTACCATAAATGTGGATATTTTAATCCTCCAAATAAATGTCCAATTGTGTTCTGAATCCTATTAATCTCATTGGTCTCCGTGCTATCCTGTGGCAGAGAGTTCCACAGGGAAATTACACAATGAGTAAAATGTTTCCTTTATCAGTTTTCAATTTATTACCTTTCAGTTTTATTGAAGATTTCATTATTCGTGTACTATAAGAGGCTAAAGTGGAGCACCTTATTTACCAGCTCTAAACCATTCATTGTTTTCTATACCACTCTGATTTTTCCTCTAACCTAAAAAGTTTCAACTTTGTCAGTCTCTCCCCAAACAAAAGTCTTTCCAAACTTTTACCAAGTTTCATTGCCCATATCTGAATCCTATTTCTGCACTGCCATTTTTGAAATAAGGTGACCAAAACATACCCAGTATCAAGACTGGGACGTGGGTAATTTGACGTAATGGTCAGAGGCAGAGTCCAAGCCAGCGGTCAGAGCCAGAATCAGGAACCCAGGATCAAGCAAGACTCTGGTCCTGTGTGGCAGGCAGTCAGGAAGTCTCTCAGTCATTCAGACAACTTCCTGTGCCTCCTTCTGGCTTAAATAATATGGTTAGGCCAATCAGTGGAGCCAGTCATCATCCCAATCAGGGTTGTCATGGGCAATACCTCGGGAAGGGGGGTCAGATTTCTGCTAGCTCATCACTTACAGTAGTTCTGGGTGAGCTGCTCAGTGGTGGCCAGGGTGTGAGGGCTGCCTGGGAACCCATGTGCCCTGACACCAGATATTCTAGGTGAGGGTGAACAACTGATTTATAGAATATTGTCAGTATATTTTCCATCCTAATCTTTTTATGTACTAAGTAACATGTTCTCTACTTTTCTGGCCACCCCACCGTATGGAGTGGAGTGGTTTCCACTGAGTTGTCCACAAAGATATTCTGGTCTATTCCCTGGATTTTTTTCAATTAATTTAGAGCACACTGAAATTATTCTTTCCAACATGTTACTTTGCATTTGTAAACAGTAAGTTTCATCTGCTGTTTTGCTACCCTTTCACCTGGCTTTGTTAGTTCCCTTTGAAGCTTCTCATTGTCTTCTGTAGTCTTCACTAACCCAAACGGCTCTGTGCCTTCTTGAAATATTGCCACTTTCTTTCTTTTTCCACATCATCATTTAAAGCCCTTTTCTATGCCCAATCTTCTCCCTTACACATTGATACCATGGAGGTTCCCTTGTCTAGGTGGCTCTGTGTGGTACTGGAGATATTTCAAAGAGAGCTGCCACAGGTGCCCTAAAAAGATATTTTTGCTCTAGTAATCTAAACTCTGCTTCCAGGACCTCTCTTCTATATATTCACCATGGTCACTGCTTCATCCATAGCACACTTTAGAAGTCTTGTGAGCTCTACCAGTTTACACATCATAGGCAAGTTACTGAATAGGTTCTCATAAATGTTATATGCCCAGCTATCAGAATTTTTAATGATCATATCCCTTGTCACCACGGCTTGTCTACATCTAACAACTGTAGCCCCATCTCCTGGAGAGTCATCTTCTCAGAACGGGAGGAGCCTTCAGCTTCCTTAAGGCACTTATTCAGACACCATCAATATGTACGAGTTGTTTAGAGTTCATTGCTCTTGTCTGCACTGAACTCCCTCAGCCGGCATGCAATACAAGAAAACTTATTTAGTCAGAACTACTGATAGGCTACAGCATGTTTGCATTTTAACACAAGTATCAGTTATAGCACCTACTTCCTCCACATTTTGTAACCATGTGCCTTTTCTATTGTGGGATAACTGTAATAACAGTACACATTTGAACAGGCCAAGAAGCATCTTCAGTTAAATAAGAAACAAAATATTTCAGTTCAGAGTGGAAGTTATTCTAAGCATGGCAGGTTGTTTTAATCTAATAGGGATAGGTAAGGCGGAAAGGGTAAGGGATGACTATTTCAAAGCCCTTGAGAAAGATTACACTACTAAATATTATTTGGGACAATAGAGAGGAATCTTAGAGTAGATAGCCATGGCATTTTCAGTGGGGCAGAATAAGGTTAAATCAATAGGCCTTTACACCTAATGTTAAATCAATACTCTATTATCAACTTCTCTTCTTATTTTTTGGCCAACTAACATAAATCCTGCTAAAAACAGATTAAGAACAAGCAACAGCTAAAACAGCTATTGATTGGATTGTTGAAAAGTTGAAGTTTGTTGCAGTTATAAACACTGCAATATGTTTTCCAGGAACACTACTTGTGCCAAATGGGCAAACCCCCATAAAATAATAAGGCCAAGATTTTTAAAAAGTAACCAGTGATTGTGGTTGCTTCAATTTTTGGGTGCTCAGGTTGAGACACATTAAAGAGGTCTTTATTTTCACAAATTGCAGAGCACACACCTATCCTCTGAAAATCAGGTCCCTTTAGTGTGTCTGAAGATGAGTGCTCAAATATTGGGATATCTAAATTCACTCATCCCTTTTGAAAAATTGGCCTGTGTGGGAAAGGGGAAAAGCAGAACATTTCACATAAAAGTTGCTGAGCTTTTATAAAGTAGTGAAAACAGACATTTGCTTTTCAATAACACTGGTCTACAAATTTTGAGAAGTCGTCTGCTTCAGAGATAAAATGTGATATTTATTATGTATTTTGATGTGCTGAATTCAAATATGACAATTAAAACAACTGATTGGCTACTGTGTCTAAGATATTTAAGTTTTTACATTTTATATCTATGTATATTGTGTAGATAGTAGAGTTTTAATAATAAATTGTAAACCTAGGTCTTTTCATGTGTTTATGGTTGCTTTACATGATAATATTTCAACTGTCCTGTTTATGTAACACTTTAAAAATCAGCAAAAGGGTTATAAATAAAATTGATTATGAAACAAAAGGCAAAAAACTATTATGTACATAGTTTAGTCCTATTCAGTGTCTACTCGGCGCTTCTTGGCTTGTCTCTTGTATTCATTAAATGGAGCATCTCTTGTCACTGTCCAGCAATAGTCTGCAAGCATTGATGGGCTCCATTTGCCCTGATAGCCTGCCAGGAGATTCCACTGCTGTAGTCTGGAGCCCAACAGCTCTGCCTTACTCTTGGGTAGTTCCAAATCCCTGACAAGGTCATTCAGTTCACCTTGTGTTATGAGGTGTGGTTCTGAGGAGGAGGATAGGAGAAAATGTGGGTCCTGTGACATTGATGGTTCAGGACCAGAAGTTTCATCCTCTTCCTCGTCTGACTCAAGTGAGAATGATTCTGGTGCATCAGGAACTGGCAGTCCTTCTCCGTGGGGGTACTGGGCGTATATGGAATGTTTGGATAATGCACAGTCCACTTTTTCTTCTTTGACACACCTTTCCCAACTGGAGGCACCATGCAGAAGTAACAATTGCTGGTATGATCTGTTGGCTCTCTCCAAATCATTGGCACTGCAAAAGGCATAGATTTCCTTTTCCTGTTCAACCACTGGCCAAGATTTGTTGCACAAGTGTTGCAGCGTATGTGTGGGGCCCACCTCTTGTCCTGATCTCCAATTTTGCAGCCAAAATAAAGGTGATAGGCTTTCTTAACCATAGTGGTTATACTGCGCTTTTGTGATGCAAAAGTCACTTCACCACAAACATAGCAGAAGTTATCTGCACTGTTCACACAAGTATGAGGCATCTCTGCTCACTTTGACTAAACATAAATGTGTCCCTTTACAAAATGAAACACTGACAAATAAGAGAGCACCACACTGTGTGATTTCTAGAGCTGATCTAGGGCAATCAGCAGAGTGATGTCAGCTTCGTTATGATTGCATCATCCATGATTTCTAGGAATAATGTGATGCAATTCATATCATGTATGACGCAATATCAGCTTCAGATTGCATCATTCATTGTTTTGCCTAAAAAGCAAGTACTGTCCAAACCCAGTCATAGATTTATTCATAGATCCAGTCAAAGATGTATTTTAGTCATTTCTGGTTTAAACTGAGATCCCTTCCCTTTATAACTCACTTATCCTCCTGTCATAACATTTCTTCCCAGATCTGGACCTTAGCGTCCAAAATATGGGTGTTAGCATGAAGACCTCCAAGCTTAATTACCAGCTTAGATCTAATATCGCTGCCACCAGCCAGGAATTATACAGTGCCTAGCTCACTGTGGTCTCCCAAAAACCTTCCCTAGGGGACCTCCAGACTCAGATGCCTTGAGTCTTACAACCAAGGGAAATAATCCCCTCCCCTTGTTTCCTTGTTACTTCCTCCCAGGCTCCCCTCCCTGGACGCCCCTAGGAGATTCCCTGCTTCAAGTCCTTGAAACACAAATACTGAGAGATCAAATCTCCCTCTCCCTTCACCCACAGGGTATGCAAAGTCAGGCTTAGTAAATCTAACACAAAGAGAGTTTGTCCCTGACTTCTTCCTCCCACCAATTCCCTGGTGAGCTGCAGACTCAATTCCCTGGAGTCCCCACTAAAGAAAAAACTCCAACAGGTCTTAAAAAAGCTTTTTATAAAAAGAAAGAAAAAGGACATAAAATGGTCTCTGTATTAAGGTGACAATATACAGGGTCAATAGCTTAAAGGAAAAAAATGAATAAACAGCCTTATCCAAAAAGAATACAATTTAACACATTCCAGCAACTACACACATGTAAATACAAAAAAAAATAAATAAACCTATTGTTTTACTATCCTTATACTTGGAAACAGAAGCTTAGAAATCCTGGAGATAGAAAAATCACTCTCAGAGCTGAGAGGTTCACCGAACCAAGACAAAGAACTCACACCCAAAACTCCACCCAGATTTGAAAAAGTCTTGTTTCCTGATTGGTCCTCTGGTCAGGTGTTTCAGGTTACTGTTTGTTAACCCTTTTATAGGTGAAAGAGACATTAACCCTTAGCTGTCTGTTTATGACACGCCCCCCAAATTGCAGACAGTGGGGAACCTCACTGGTGGCGATTTCTTCCTAGAACTTTAAAATAAACAGATTAATACAACACATGCACCTTTACATATACCACTAATTATATAACTAACAGGCTTTTACATTTTAAGAACACTTTTTAACTACTAGATTCTGGGAAACTTTCACGAGAGAGTGCATCAGCTACTTTGTTAGAAGCTCCTGAAATGTGCTGAATTTCAAAATCAAAATCTTGGAGAACTAAACTCCAACGAAGAAGTTTCTTGTTGTTCCCCTTGGCAGTATGAAGTCACTTTAGCGCAGCATGGTCAGTTTGTAGCTGGAACCGCTGTCCCCAAACATATGGGCGTAGCTTTTCCAGGGCGTACACAATGGCGTAGCATTCCTTTTCACTGACTGACCAGTGACTTTCCCTCTCAGACAGTTTCTTTCTGAGAAACATGACAGGATGGAAGTTGTGATCCGTTGCTTCCTGCATGAGAACTGCTCCTATACCACGCTCAGATGCATCTGTGGTTACTAGGAATGGCTTGTGAAAGTCCGGAGCCATTAGCACAGGGTCAGACATGAGTGTTGCCTTAAGATGGGAAAGGCCTTTTGACACTCATCAGTCCACTTGACTGCATTCGGCTGGGTCTTTTTGGTCAGGTCGGTCAGTGGGGCAGCGATTTGGCTGTAGTGTGGTACAAATCGCCTGTCGTACCCGGCCAAGCCTAAGAAGGATTGGACCTGTTTCTTTGACTTTAGGACACGCCACTTTTGGATAGCATCCACCATGGCCTGTAGGGGGTTTATGGTTCCTCGACCCACCTGGTAAGTTACTCTGTTTTGGCCTATTTGACACTTTTTGGCCTTAACAGTTAGTCCGGCCTGCCTGATGTGCTCAAAAACCTTTTCCAGGTGTTCTAGGTGTTCGGCCCAGGAGTCAGAAAAAATGGCCACATCATCAAGGTAGGCAACTGCATATTCTCCCAGTCTTGCTAGTAGACCATCTACCAGCCTCTGGAAGGTGGCGGGTGCATTTCGCAGCCTGAAAGGAAGGACATTAAATTCATACACCCCCGCATGGGTGACGAATGCTGACCTTTCCTTGGCAGGTTCATCTAGCGGTACTTGCTAGTACCCCTTGGTTAAGTCTATTGTAGAGATGAACTGGGCACGTCACATCTTCTCCAATAGCTCATCCGTGCGTGGCATTGGATAGTTGTCTGGACGAGTTACTGCATTTAGCTTACGGTAGTCCATGCAAAAGCGTATTTCCCCATCTGGTTTGGGTACCAGAACCACTGGAGATGCCCATGCACTGGTAGATGAGCGGATTATACCCATCTGTTGCATGTTCTGGATCTCCCGTTCTATAGCAGCTTGGGCATGAGGAGACACCAGGTAGGGTGGTGGTCTAATTGAGTGAGCATTACCTGTGTCAATGGAGTGGTATGCCCTTTCAGTCTGTCCTGGGGTGACTGAGAACAATGGGGCAAAGCTAGTGCACAGCTCCTTGATTTGTTGCCGCTGCAGACGTTCCAGGGTTGTGGAGAGGTTCACCTCTTCCACGCCACCGTCTTTTTTCCCTTCGTAGTAGACACCGTCAGGCCACTCAGCATCATCTCCCTGGACTGTAAACTGACAAACCTGTAAGTCTCTGGAATAGAAAGGCTTGAGAGAATTGACATGGTACACTCTGGGTTTTAGAGAGGAATTGGGAAATGCTATGAGGTAGTTAACAGCCCCCAGGCGCTCTTGGACCGTGAATGGCCCTTCCCATGATGCTTCCATCTTATGGGCCTGTTGTGCCTTCAAGACCATAACCTGGTCTAATACCTTGAAGGAATGCTCTCTGGTATGTCTGTCATACCAGGCCTTTTGCTCTTTCTGAGCATTCTTTAGGTTTTCTTTAGCAAGGGCTAAAGAGTGTCGGAGGGTGCTTTGTAGGTTGCTTACAAAGTCCAGAATGTTAGTTCCTGGAGAAGGTGTAAACCCCTCCCATTGCTGCTTCACCAACTGTAATGGCCCCTTAACCTCATGACCATACACAAGTTCAAACGGTGAAAACCCTAAACTAGGATGTGGTACAGCCCTGTAGGCAAAAAGCAACTGCTGCAACACTAGGTCCCAATTATTGGCGTGTTCGTTGACAAATTTACGTATCATGGCCCCTAAAGTTCCATTAAACCTTTCGACCAGGCCATTGGTTTGATGGGGTACAGGGTGGCAACCAAGTGGTTCACCCTATGAGTTTCCCATAGTTCTTTCATGGTCCCTGCCAGGAAATTAGATCCTGAATCTGTAAGGATGTCGGAGGGCCAACCTACCCTGGCAAAAATGTCAGTTAGTGCCTGGCACACAGCTTTAGCCCTGGTGTTGCCTAAAGCTACTGCTTCCGGCCATTGGGTAGCAAAGTCCACGAAAGTCAGTACGTACTGCTTTCCTCTGGGTGCCTTTTTTGGGAAAGGACCCAGAATATCCACAGCTACTCGCTGAAATGGGACCTCAATTATGGGGAGTGGCTGGAGAGGGGCCTTGACCTGGTCTTGGGGCTTTCCCACCCTTTGGCACACCTCACAAGACCGGACATACTTGGCAACGTCCTTGCCCATCCCCTCCCAGTGGAAGGACTTCCCCAACCAGTCCTTGGTTCTGTTCACCCCAGCATGGCCACTGGGATGATCATGGGCTAAGCTCAAGAGCTTTTCCTGGTACTTAGTTGGAACCACCAACTGTTTTTGCGGATGCCATTCTTCCCGGTGTCCACCAGAAAGAATCTCCTTGTATAAAAGTCCTTGGTCTATAACAAACCAGGATCGATTAGAAGAGCTGAGAGGCGGTGGGGTGCTCCGTGCCGCCGCCCAAGCTTTCTGAAGGCTGTCATCTGCTTCCTGCTCAGTCTGGAACTGTTCCCTTGAGGCTGGGGACACCAGTTCTTCCTCAGATTGTGGACTTGGGCTTGGTCCCTCTGGAAGTGATGTAGGTGATGGGGTTGTTTCCGTTGCTGGTGAACCGCTCTCCACTGGTGCACCTGAGAGTATTTCAGGCTCTGGCTGAGCCTTTTGGGTATGGCTGTCTGTTGCTTCTGCCAGTTCTGGCTCGCTGGCGCCCTCTGGCATTGAGTTTGAAGATGTGATTGCAATTGCTCGTGCTGGTTGCTGTTCCAGTTCCGGGCCTGGGATTGGAGGTGCTGTGGCTGTTTCCATTGTTGGCAGGGAATCCGGGTCCACTACCTCTGTCTGGGTCTCTGGTAACACAGACGGGGCCTCTGTGGACGGCTCAGGAACAGGAATGGGTCTGGAAGCTTGCCGGGTTTGGCTACGTGTAACCATTCCCACTGTCTTGCCCCGCTTCACCTGGATGGCCAAGTCTTCCCCCAGTAGCATGGGGATGGAATAATTGTCATAGACTGCAAAAGTCCACATTCCTGACCAGCCTTTGTACTGGACAGGCAGTTCAGCTGTAGGCAAGTCTATAGCTTGTGACATGAAGGGGTAAATTGTCACTTGGGCCTTTGGGTTGATGAATTTGGGGTCGACGAAGGATTGGTGGATAGCTGACACTTGTGCCCCCGTGTTTCTCCACGCAGTAACCTTCTTTCCGCCCACTCTCAAAATTTCCCTTCGCTCTAAGGGTATTTGAGAGGCATCTGGGCCTGGGGATCTTTGGTGTGATGGTGGTGTAATGAACTGCACTCGGTTGGGGTTCTTTGGGCAGTTGACCTTTATATGTCCCAGATCATTACACTTGAAGCATCTTCCAGCTGACTGGTCACTGGGTCGAGGTGAGTTACTGGAGACTGGTGAGGTGGAAGAATAGGGTGTCTGTGGCTTTCCTTGGGTTGTAGGTGGGGTCTTTGGTTGCCCTCGGTTGTAGGGTTTATTGTCGGTGTGCCCCCAGGGGTATTCATTCCCCTTGACAGTAGCTTTCTTGCTTTCTGCCATTTCCATCCATTTGGCTCCAATCTCCCCCGCCTCGGTGAGATTTTTGGGTTTTCCATCTTGTATGTACCGTGTTATGTCCTCAGGAACACCATCCAAGAACTGCTCCATTTGTATGAGGAGGTGCAGTTCGTCCAAGGATTTAACATTGTTTCCTGATATCCAGGCCTCATAATTTTTCCCAACATAGTAGGCGTGTCTGGGAAATGACACATCTGGTTTCCACTTTTGGGTTCTGAAACGCTGATGGGCATGATCCGGGGTTATCCCCATTCTGAATCTGGCCTTGGTTTGAAACAGTTTATAATCGTTCATTCTGTCCTTTGGCATTTCAGCTGCCACCTCTGCTAAAGGTCCACTGAGCTGTGGCCTCAATTCTACCATGTACTGGTCTTCAGAGATGCTGTACCCAAGACAGGCTCTTTCAAAATTTTCTAAGAAGGCCTCAGTGTCATCACCTGCCTTGTAGGTGGGAAATTTCCTGTGCTGTGGAACAATCATTGGCGCAGGTTTGTTAGGATTGGCTGTGTTTTGTTGCTTAGCCTTTTTTAATTCCATGGCCTGTCGGTGGGTCTCCCTCTGGAGTTCTATCTGTCTTCTGTAGGCTGCCTCTTCTTCTTCTTGTTTCCTTCTGTGGGCCACCTCTTCTTCTTGTCGTTTTCTTTTGTGGGCTGCCTCTTCCTTGGCTAGTTCTGCATTAATTAGTTCCATCCGTCTCCTATGTTCATTTTCTTTGTCCATGGCTTGTTGCCGTGCTCGCTCCTGTCTCCGGCTTTCCTTGGAACTCATGGTTCCTGCTTTCTTGTGCTGAGGCACCCTCTGGTGTTTATTGCCTCAAATGCAGGTTCTCTGTTGCCTCCTGGGGTCTGCCTCGCAACAGTGCCTTTTTTTTTCTCTAGCTAATCTTTTAAATGTAAAGTAAACCAGAAAAACCACTTTATTTGCATGTGTATTGTGCTGGGTACTTGACTCTCAATCGGAGTGCTATTATCTAACAAAAGACCCTTTGTCAATCCTTAATGGTTCCTTGCTTAATATGCAAGCCAAAAACTGCAAGAGAGAGCAGAAAAAAAATTCTCTCTGGCTCTGTTTAAAACCACCCTTTCTCTCTGCATAAAAGCCCTAGCAGAGAAAAAGAAAATAATATTCCTACTGGCTTCTGGATTCTTGTCTATCCACACCACTGCCACTCATGTCATAACATTTCTTCCCAGATCTGGACCTTAGCGTTTAAAATATGGGTGTTAGCATGAAGACCTCCAAGCTTAATTACCAGCTTAGATCTGATATCGCTGCCACCAGCCAGGAATTATACAGTGCCTAGCTCACTGTAGTCTCCCCAAAACCTTCCCTGGGGGACCCCCAGACTCAGATGCCTTGAGTCTTACAACCAAGGGAAATAATCCCCTCCCCTTGTTTCCTTGTTACTTCCTCCCAGGCTCCCCTCCCTGGATGCTCCTAGGAGATTCCCTGCTTCAAGTCCTTGAAACACAAATACTGAGGCCATGTCTACATCTAAAATTTTGCAGCGCTGGTTGTTACAGCTGTATTAGTACAGCTGTATAGGGCCAGCGCTGCAGAGTGTCCACACTTACAGCTAGCAGCGCTGTAAGTGCTGTTAGATGTGGCCACACTGCAGCGCTGTTGGGAGTGATGCATTGTGGGCGGCTATCCCACAGAGCACCTCGTCGCACAGCGGCGCTGTGGCTTGTGGGAAGGGGAAGGAAGTGTGATCGTCTTTCCACTTCCTGTTCCTGTTCCAACGGCCAGCATTGCTTTGGTACACATGCGGAGCACTGTGGCAGCATTGTGACTCTACAGCGCTTTTTCTGCATTATCTTTCAAGAATGGATCCTCAGCTACTGAATACCTTACTAATGACTATTGCCAGCACATCTCGCCTGGCTGTGGAGCTATTCCTTCAGCTGCTAAATGTGAGTGAGAGTGACATTGAGGAGTCAGACGATGATAGTGAATCGCATCAATGTGCAGACAGTACATTGCTAGTGGCAGTAACAGACGTGCTCTGCTCCGTGGACCGGCGCGTTTGGGCTCGGGAAACCAGCACTGACTGGTGGGATCACATCGTCCTGCAATCATGGGATGACGAGCAGTGGCTGCAGAACTTTCGTATGAGGAAAGCCACTTTCATGGCACTTTGTGATGATCTCGCCCCCAACCTGCGGCGCATGAACACGAGATTTAGAGATGCCCTTTCTGTGGAGAAGCGGGTGGCTATTGCAATCTGGAAGCTGGCAACTCCAGACTGTTTCCGATCGGTGGCGAACCAGTTCGGAGTGGGAAAGTCCACCGTTGGAATGGTGCTGATGCAAGTTTGCAGGGCCATTAATCGAACACTGACAAGAAGAACCGTGACTCTTGGGAATGTGCAGGACATTTTAGATGGCTTTGCAGAAATGGGGTTCCCTAACTGTGGAGGGGCAGTAGATGGGACGCATATTCCTATTATCTCTCCACCCCACCTGGCATCAGAGTATGTTAATCGCAAGGGGTACTTCTCCGTGGTTCTGCAAGCGCTTGTGGATCACCGTGGGCATTTCACTGACATTTACTCTGGATGGCCTGGAAAGGTGCACGATGCACGCATATTTAGGAACAGTGCCCTGTTCAGGAGGCTTAGGGCCGGGACCTTTTTCCCAGATCACAAGATAACAGTAGGGGATGTGGAAATGCCCATTGTGATTCTGGGAGACCCCGCTTACCCATTAATGCCATGGCTCATGAAACCATATACAGGGAAGCTTGACAGGAGCAAGGAACGGTTCAACTACAGGTTGAGCCGGTGTAGAATGACTGTGGAGCGTGCTTTTGGCCGTTTGAAAGCTCGCTGGCGCAGTCTCTATGGGAAGCTAGATTTGATGGAAAGCAGCATAACCGCTGTTATAGCCGTGTGCTGCACCCTCCATAATATTTGTGAAGGGAAGGGTGAAAGGTTCAGTGAGGAATGGACCTCCGAGGTTAGACGCTTGGAGAATGAGTTTGCTCAGCCAGAGAGCAGGGCTAATAGGGAGGCACAGGAAAGGGCTTCAAGGATTAGGGATGCTATAAGGGAGCAATTTGATGCTGAGAGCCAGCAGTAATGTTTGATGCATGTGTTTGCTTTGCTTTACCTTGCTGTGTATAATTTAGCATTTCTAGCACCAATTAAACGTATTGAAAGAAATACAAACCAAAACCTTTTATTTGTCATACAGTAAAAAACATGCAAGGGAGTATGGGTGGTTCACAGTACATTCAGAGGTTTTACTATGTCCTATTTTACTCAATTGTCACTGTCTGATGCAAGTCACCATTACTTTGCTGCAGAATGATGGGGGTGGAGTGCACTGGGTAAGAATTATAGATATCTTGGTTAGTAGGTGATCTTATAGGTGTTGGGGGCAGCTGGTGATAATAAGGAACTGGCTGCTGCAGAAAGCTGTTTTGAGGATACACAGGGGGACAAGGAAGAGTGCTTTGGGAAGGCTGTGGGTTATCACGGTATATATTTGTCTGCATGGCTACAAGAGACTCAAAAGACTTGGTTTGGCGAGACAGGAGGCTCATCATCTGCCTGGCTATTTTTTTGGCAGACAATTCCTGTCTCCTGCTTTCTCTCTGCCTCCATTCATGTACAGTATTTCTCCATTCCTCAGTCTTCCTACTTTCCCTGTTGTAGTGGTTCAGAACGGTCTTGATCAATTCCTCTTTTGATTTCCTAGGATTGCGCCTCAAGTTCTGTAATCTACGTGAGGCCGGTGATACAGCTGCATTACTCGAGTTCCCTAGAAAAAATAGAGATAGAGACATGTAATACACAGGGGCATCATTGTTTATTATCAAATTTTGAAGGACATTTGAAACTTTAGGTAGCATCCCTCTCACATACCTCACATAACACTGTAGAGGTCAAGAAAGCTAAGTCATGTCGAGCAATGGGGTGAGTACTTTTGCTAAAATTTCTCCCATGTTAGTGGGATGCCTTGGTTCCTGCTTGGAAGGGGTGCTGGGGGAAGAACAGAGCACACCGCAGGGCAGGGTGCCTGCTTGGACTGCTGGCTGGGGGAAGAACAGAGCACACCGCGGGGATGAGTGCCTGCTTGGACTGCTGGCTGGGGGAAGAACAGAGCACACCGCAGGGCAGGGTGCCTGCTTGGACTGCTGGCTGGGGGAAGAACAGAGCACACCGCGGGGCAGGGTGCCTGCTTGGACTGCTGACTGGGGAAACAGCAGAGCACACCGCGGGGCAGGGTGCCTGCTTGGAAGGGGGGCTGGGGGAAGAACAGAGCACACCGCAGGACAGGGTGCCTGCTTGGACTGATGGCTGCGGGAAACAGCAGATCACACCGCGTGGATGCCTACGTGCTGGGAAGAGCGGGGGGGGGGGGTTTGGGGGAAGGGAAACAGAGCGCCTTGGGCTGGGGAGCCGTGAATCTAGCTCCCTGCCCTCAATTATCCCTAAACTATCCACAGGCTTTCATAATGCCAGACATATCACTGCTGCGTGTTACCAAGGAAGAGAGGGAGGGTCTTCTACAGGAATGTGGATACCGCCCTGGCCCCTATGCAGCTTGCCTGTGTGCAGCCATGGTCCCCCCACCCCTCGCTGCACAGTGGATCGGACGAGTTAGCCTGACCGGGACAGGGACCATGGTGGCTCTCCCTATAAACTTGAGAAAGCACATTGCCCAAGCTCTAGCTGCAACTTTTCAAGAGATTACTCAGGCAGATTACACAGATGTCATAGATCACATCAATGGGCTATTCCACGTTTAGGCATGCATGCAGGCAGCCATAACGAAAATCCTCCTCTCCCAAAACATTGCAATCTACTTACCACGAGCACGATCCTCAGCTTCCTCATCAACGTCCGCTTCCAGCTGCTGCGACTGGCTAGTCTCCTCAGGGCTGGAGAAGAGCTCCTGGCTGCCTGTGTCCTGAGACTCCGGGGTGTCTCCCTCCACGCCAGTAGCATCACTGTATTCATCCTCTACACCATCCCCCACTTCTCCCTGCTCTGAACTCTCCATCGTGCTCTTAGGATTCACGGTGGGGTCACACCCAAGTATGGCATCCAGCTCCTTGTAAAACCTGCAGGTTGTGGGGGCAGCTCCTGAGCGTCGGTTTCCCTCACGGGCTTTGCAGTATGCACTCCTCAGCTCCTTAATTTTGACTTTGCATTGCAAGGCGTCCCATTCGTGGCCCCTTCTCATCATGGACTGCGATATCTGACCATAGGTATCGTAGTTTCTCCTTCTGGAGCGCAGCTGTGTTTGAACAGCCTCATCTCCCCACACACTAATTAGATCCTGCAGCTCTGCATTGGTCCATGCTGGGGCTCGTTTGGTGCGTGGAGGCATGGTCGCTGAATGATTGATTGATTAATTGCACTCCACGCCTGGCTGAGCAAACAGGAAGGTGATTTTTGAAATTTCCCGGGGCATTTAAAGGAGGGGTCAGGTGAGCACAGGGCAGAGGAGTTTTCTTGATTACCAGAGAGGTATCCTCAGGTATGCTGGGATACCTGCTTATTCCACGGAGGTCAAGAAAAGCGCTGGTAAGTGTCTACACTTGATTACCAGCGCTGGATCACCAGCGCTGGATCCTCTACACCTGAGACAAAACGGGAGTACGGCCAGCGCTGCAAACAGGGAGTTGCAGCGCTGGTGATGCCCTGCAGATGTGTACACCTCCTAAGTTGCAGCGCTGTAACTCCCTCACCAGCGCTGCAACTTTCTGATGTAGACAAGCCCTGAGAGATCAAATCTCCCTCTCCCCTCACCCACAGGGTATGCAAAGTCAGGTTTAGTAAATCTAACACAAAGAGAGTTTCCCCCTGACTTCTTCCTCCCACCAATTCCCTGGTGAGCTGCAGACTCAATTCCCTGGAGTCCCCACTAAAGAAAAAACTCCAACAGGTCTTAAAAGGAAAGCTTTTTATAAAAAGAAAGAAAAAGGACATAAAATGGTCTCTGTATTAAGGTGACAATATACAGGGTCAATTGCTTAAAGGAAAAAAATGAATAAACAGCCTTATCCAAAAAGAATACAATTTAACACATTCCAGCAACTATTCACATGTAAATACAAAAAAAACCCAATATAAACCTATTGTTTTACTATCCTTGTACTTACAACTTGGAAATAGAAGCTTAGAAAGCCTGGAGATAGAAAAATCACTCTCAGAGCTGAGAGGGTCACCAAACCAAGACAAAGAACAAAGAACTCACACCTAAAACTTCCCTCCACCCAGATTTGAAAAAGTCTTGTTTCCTGATTGGTTCTCTGGTCAGGTGTTTCAGATTACTGTTTGTTAATCCTTTTATAGGTGAAAGAGACATTAACCCTTAGCTATCTGTTTATGACACCTCTGCCATTCCCAAGTCAAGGGTCATATATACTGACCCAATAGCATATCTTGAAAATTAGAGCCAATCAACAATTTTAAGCATCATTTTCGTTCTCAGTGACCCAGAATTAGTAAAGTTGGACTACATTTATTTCAGAAGCATTTTGGCTGTAGAGCAGTGTTTTGTCCCCACCACCCAGTCCTTACAGCGATTAAAAGGGATTTCCATTCGGAATTAGTAAGTGCAACCTGTAGGTAATGTACATCAATGCACAATGTAACAATAAATAAATAATTTAAAAACTACCCAATTAAACACGTAGCCTATTCAGAAGGAAAAGAGGGCAAAAAATGTTGCTCTATTTGATTAACAGCCTGAAGATAAAATCCTATAAAGGAGAAACTGCTGCACAGCTTCCATTCAGAATTCTTGAGGAAACAATTTACTTGAAATGATAGCAAATAGAGATCCCTTAAAAGCAAAGTGCATAAAGGAAAGATGTATTTTCATGTGACTATAGAAAAGAAAATGGTAACATGATAGCTTGTTAAAAAACAAAGTGATTAAGTATGATTCTTTGAAATGTTAAAAAAAATCCTTTTATAGCAAGATATTACAAATCAGGTCAAATTAATAACTTATGCTGATGGAATTTTAAACAAGCTGTTGCTTTGAAGAAATTGCTACCTATATACTAAGTAGTTTAGTTAAATAAATTATCATGTGTGAGGCTTTGAAGTTTTGAAAATTTATCAAACTATATTTCAAATTAGGCCTGGGCAAACTATTAATAAACCAGACATCGACATAAACAAGTTGTTTACAACGAAAGACGATTGTTGGCATTCTTCATTGTCAGAAATTGAGAAGCGTAGTTCTTGGTAAAATAATGCACTCTATTTTGTCCACGTAAGTTGTCATCAAGCTATGATTTTTCCCAAAGTTTCAAAATAGAGAAGCTAAATAATTTCCTGTTAATAAAATAAAGGGCTAAATCATCAGAAGTTGGTATCACAAAATGTGCATGGATAAATTCTCTGTTTCTTGTGTGCATTCCACATGTGTGCAAAAAGAATCCAGAACAGGTATACGCCAATATGGCATTTGCAAATATTTGCTAGTGCACACTTTTCCTATATCTTTGTTAGTTTCAATTTGGCTACTCATAATAATAAGCAATGTGCACCTGAGTAAGTGTTTCCAAGATTATATTCTAAGACCCACTGCTTTGACCTTGACTTCAGGTTCTCAGGAAAGAGCAGCTCCAAAGCGCACATAATATTGTATTTTACCTTAGTGACGACGACAACAACAAGAACAAGAATCTTCAGTCTAATTCCTGTTCATGGAAACCATCATTGTCTTCCAAGTGTGTTTCTTCCAAAAGTGAGGAAGTAGCTGTTTATTCAGACCCATTATACCTAAAACCCAGTGGTTACCTCAGTTGTACATTTTTGCTAACCGCATGCATTCAAAAATCAGGAGTTAGCCCCTGCAAAATAATGAGATTGTTTTAATAATCATGAGATTTAAAAAAATAATACATTTCAGATTATGTTTGCCTTCTGCTTTCTGAGCCTGTAGGGAGCATTCACTTAATGTCTTCAAGCTTTTCTCCACAATAAAGATGGCTAGAAATATATTTCTTTTTAATGAAAGCTAAGATTCTCACGTACTCTCTTGATTCCACCAGCTGAGGCTTTAAGAAAAACATCTAAATATTGCAAGTGTTGGTAACTCTGTTTGTAGTTAGCACAGAGCATTAAGAGAGGAAATAAATTAGGGTAGCAAGAAGACGACAATGATGAGTTACATTAAGAATGAAGTTGGCCAGCTGCTTAACAGTTCTTTAAACATTCACTTGATTGGAGCCCCTCTTCATTGCCACTTAAAATCCTCTTCCACAACAGAATCAATGAAGTCTGAGTTACAGCCTCCTTAATTAATTATACATGTATTGCTGGGAGTCCAGGACTGGCAGTAGCAGCAGCACACAATATGTGCAGGGATCCCCACATCCTGTTTCTTTCATGCTAATCAGAATTAGCCGCAGTGAGGCTGATTATCTCTGCTCTATATTGAGTGTCTATCTGGAGAACACCTTCAGCCTCTGCTCTTCTAAGAGTCCCTTGGTGGCAGAAGGGGTTCTGTGCCCTGCAGTACATAAGCCTTTTAGAAATAATGCACAGCATCTCAGTATCGCTGTCTACTGGGGCATTGTTAGCCCCATCACACCCAAATAACCAGTTTCCCCAATGAATACTGCTGAAAATTTTTTTTTAATGTTCTAAACTTCCCTATGCAATATTTCTGTGTACTTCTGTCACCATTACCAGGATAACTACACCTCTGCTCTGCCCCTACACACCCTGTCTCTCCAGTTCTCTCACTCTCAGACAGCGCCTGGGGCTGCAGTACTCTGGTACTAACTGTAATTTTCTTAGCAGGTTTGTCTTACATGCAGAACCTGCAGTTCTGTTCCCTCTGGGAGCAATGACAGTGGTATCCAGAAACCAGAGAGATTTCTTAAAGCCAAGTATTATTTATTTAGAACAAAAGCATGTAAGAGAAAACATCTTAAAAACAATAAGCTAGTCTATACATATGCCAGCTTTTCCCTAAGACTTACCACTACTTGGATTTAGGAAGGCCCAACTTCTCTAGGCCTGCTCTACACTACGAGTTTAAACCAAATTTAGCAGTGTTAAACCTATTTAACCGTGCGCCTGTCCACACAACAAGGCTCTTTATATTGATATAAAGGGCTCTTTAAACTGGTTTCTGGACTTCTCCCCGACGAGAGGAGTAGCGCTGAAATCAGTATTGCCATGTCGGATTAAGGTTAGTGTGTCCGCAAATTGATAGTATTGGCCTCCGGGCGGTATCCCACAGTGCACCATTGTGACCGCTCTGGAAAGCAATCTGAACTCGGATGCACTGGCCAGGTAGACAGGAAAAGCCCCACGTACTTTTGAATTTCATTTCCTGTTTGCCCAGCATGGAGAGCTCACCAGCACAAGTGACCACGCAGAGCTCATCAGCACATGTAACAATGCAGTCTCCTGAGAATAGAAAAAGAGCTCCAGCATGGACCGCACAGGAGGTACTGGATCTGATCGCTGTATAGGGAGAGGATTCCGTGATAACAGAACTCCGTTCCAAAAGACGAAATGAAAAAACATTTGAAAAAATTTCCAAGGCCATGATGGAGAAAGGCCACACCAGGGACTTAGTACAGTGCTGTGTGAAAGTTAAGGAGCTCAGACAAGCCTACCAGAAAACCAAAGAAGCAAACGGAAGATCTGGGTCAGGGCCGAAAACATGCCGCTTCTAAGCTGAGCTGCATGCAATTCTCGGGGGGTCCACCACCACTACCCCACCGCTGTCCGTGGATTCTGAGTTGAGGGTGGTAATCTCAGCCGTGGCTGAGTGTAGCGAGGTGGTGTGGCTCCCCTCCGCCTCAGGGAGGGTTGAGCCCCGCCGGACACCTAAGGGGGCGGGGCTACAGAGCAGTGAGCCCACCCCTCAAAGGGTCAGGTGGCGACCCGGAAGTATAAAAGCCGGCCATCAGAGCTCAGTTGGAGCCCAGCCACCGTCGGGAGCAGATCTGCTAGAGGGAGCTTGCGACTGGGAAGACGCTGGGGCCCAGGGCAGTTGCCCTGACTGGCCAGAGCTTCTCCGCCCCCGTTACTGGGAGGAGCTGCCAGAGCTTCCCCGCGCCCTCTACGAGGAGGAGATGCCGGAGCCGCCCCGTCCCTGCTGTTACCCCGAGGAACCCCCGGAGCAAGCCTGGCCAGATTTCCTGGAGGAGCTGCCGGACCTACCGCCCAGCCCCGGCTGGGAGAAGCCCATGCTACTGGACTTCCCGGGAGCTGGCACCACGGACCAGGTAGGCCCGGAGGGGGAAATTGGAAATAGCCCGGGGGCAGCCGACCCAGTCAGGCTGCAGATGTACCTGAACTGATGTCAGTGTGTTGCGGTCAGGAACCCCACTGACCATTAGCAGTGATAGCCCCTGCTAGGGCCCCGGGTTGGAATGCAGTGGAGTGGGAGGGCCTGCGTTCCCCTTGCCACCCTCTCAAGGGTGGCAGACTCCCCCTCCCTCTGGCCTGAGGAGGCCACTCAGATTAGTCTGGGTTTGGTGCCCCGCCCGAACAGAGGGCTGGGCCCCTTTAAACTGTATTATTGCTCAGCCCTGCAGCAGAGGGCCTGAGCTCCTAGCCGCCTTGTATTTATTGCTCAGCCCTGCAGCAGAGGGCCTGAGCTCCTAACTGACTTGTATTTATTGCTCAGCCCTGCAGCAGAGGGCCTGAGCCCTCACTAACTCAGTGCGTTGGTGCTCCGCCTTGCAGCTGAAGGCCGGAGCACCCAAGCGACTGCAGTGTCACTCAGCCCTGAAGAATAGGGCAGGACCCGACTACGTGTAGCAGGCCGGTGTGGCTCCCCTCCACCCTCAGGGAGGGTTGGGCCCCTGCTGCACAACGTTACACTGAGGATTCTGTGGACAAGGAAGATGAGGAGGAGGAGGAAGAGGAGGATGAGCTTGCAGAGAGCACACAGCACTCCGTTCTCCCCAACAGCCAGGAACTTTTTCTCAGCCTGACAGAATTACCCTCCCAGCCCTCCCAAGCCACTATCTCACACAATGAAACCATGGAAGGGACCTCTGGTGAGTGTACCTTTGTAAATATAAAACATGGTTTAAAAGAAAGTGTTTTTTAATGATTAATTTGCCCTGAGGACTTGGGATGCATTCGCAGCCGGTACAGTTACTGGAAAAGTCTGTTAACATGTCTGGGGATGGAGCGGAAATCCTCCAGGGACATCTCCATGAAGCTCTCCTGGAGGTACTCCAAAAGCCTTTGCAGAACGTTTCTGGGCAGGGCAGCCTTATTCCGTCCTCCAGGTAGGACACTTGACCACGCCATGCATGTAGCAAGTAATCTGGTATCATTGTATGACAAAGCCTAGCTGCGTATGGTTCCGGTGTTTGCTGGCATTGAAGCAACATCCGTTCTTTATCTCGCTGTGTTACCCACAGGAGAGTGATATCGTTCATGGTAACCTGGTTGAAATTCCGGAATTTAATTAAGGGGACAGAGATGACCATTCCTACTGGGCTGTTTGCCTGTAACTTAAAAGAAATCCTTCCTTGCAGGTAGCCAAGCAGGGGGAAGGGGGGCGGGTGATTGGCGCTGATCTTTTTCACGTTTGGGTAGCAGGGATCTTCCCTGCTACCAGCCATGTGGTGAGGAGGGGAAGGGGGTGTTTAGCAGTGATCTTCCATGATACCAGCCACGCGGTGGGACGAGGGGTAAAGCGATCATCCCAGAAAATTGGATGGGGGGGGGTGGTTTCTGCTGCTGCAAGTTAACAGGAAAGAAGCAGCACTGAACGGGCTTTGCTTGCTATTTGTTAAAGGAGGGCTTTATGATATATGAAAGGCTTTATGGATATATGAAGGAGGGCTTTATGGATATATGAAGGCTGCAGAAGACAATGGCTTACCATGGCCGCATGCAAGCCAAATTCTGCTGCCCGGACCTGAATCTGTGAGATCTGTAACACCAGAGCTGCAGGCACTCAACATTAAGATGCAAAATGCAACCTTGTAGTGAAATCACATGTGCTATGTAAGGTGAATAATGTTGTTCACCGTGAAAGAGTATAAGCATTGTTCTGTAAAATGTATCTTTTAAAATACTTCTCTCCCTTTTTTCCCCTCCCTCATGCAGCTGCAAATTTTTCAAGCCTCCCTACTCCATCCCGAAGGCTATCTCATATAAGGCAGCGGAAAAAAAAGACACGAGATGAAATGTTCTCAGAAATCATGGAAGTGATCTGCAATGAAAAAGCTCATGAGAATGATTGGAAGGACGTGGTATCAAATTACAGGAAAGATGCCAGTGAACGTGAGGACAGGAGGAACGAACTTGAGGAGAGGAGGGACGCTCGAGATGAGAGGTGTAGGCAGGAAGATCAGAGGTGGCGGGATGCAACTCTAGGGCTGCTGTGTGATCAAACTGACATGCTCCGGCATCTGATGGAGCTTCAGGAACAGCAGCAGGGTCACCGAGTGCCGCTGCAGCCCCTGTATAACCACCTTCACCCCTCACCATGTTCCATATCCTCCTCACCCAGATGTGTAAGAACGCGTGGGGGGAAGCTCCGTGCACCCGTCCACTTCACCCCTGTGGACATCCCAACCAAAAAGCTGTCATTACTTTGAAATTTTTTTAGTGGCCTTTTCCTTCCCTCCTATCCTCCTCCCAAACCACACCCGGGTTACCTTGTCAGTTCTCTCCCTCTTTTTATAATGCATTAATAAAGAATACATGATTTTTAAACAATAGTGACTTTATTTCCTTAAGCAAGCTGTAATCTAAGGGGGAGGATGGGTTGTTTACAGGGAATGAGTCAATCAAGTGGGGGGGTTCATCAAGGGGAAATAAACACAGCAGTCACATCATACCCTGGCCTGTGATGAAACTCATTTTCAAAGCTTCTCTGATGCGCACCACTTCCTGGTGTGCTCTTCTAATCACCCTGGTGTCTGGCTTCACGTAATCAGTGGCCAGGTGATTTGCCTCAGCCTCCCACCCCACCAGAAAGGTCTCCCCCTTACTCTCACAGAGATTGTGGAGCACACACAGCAAGCAGCAATAACAAAGGGGACATTGGTTTGGCTGAGGTCTGAGCTAGTCAGTAATATGCGCCAGTGCGCCTTTAAATGGCCAAATGCATATACTGCTACCATTCTGCACTTGCTCAGCCTGTAGCTGAACAACTCCTGACTGCTGTCCAGGCTGCCTGTGTATGGGTTCATGAGCCATGGCATCAAGGGGTAGGCTGGGTCACCCAGGATAACTACAGGCATTTCAACATCCCCAACTGTTATTTTCTGGTCTGGGAAGTAATTTCCTTGCTGCAGCCGTTTAAACAGAGTAGTGTTCCTGAAGACGTGAGCGTCATGAACCCTTCCTGACCATCCCACGTGGATGTTGGTGAAACGTCCCTTGTGATCCACCAGTGCTTGCAGCACCATTGAAAATTACCCCTTGCAGTTTACGTACTGGGTGCCCTGGTGCTCCGGTGCCAAGATAGGGATATGGGTTCCATCTATTGCCCCACCACAGTTAGGGAATCCCATTGCAGCAAAGCCATCCACTATGACCTGCACATTTCCCAGAGTCACAACCTTTCGTAGCAGCAGCTTAATGATTGCTTTGGCTACTTGCATCACAGCAGCCCCCACAGTAGATTTTCCCACTCCAAATTGATTCCCGACTGACCGATAGCTGTCTGGCATTGCAAGCTTCCAAAGGGCTATTGCCACTTTCTTTTCAACTGTGAGGGCTGCTCTCACCTTGGTATTCTGGCGTTTCAGGGCAGGGGAAAGCAAGTCACAAAGTTCCATGAAAGTGGCCTTACACATGCGAAAGTTTCGCAGTCACTGAGAGTCATCCCAAACCTGCAAAACTATGCAGTCCCACCAGTCTTTGCTTGTCTCCCGGGCCCAAAATCGGCATTCAATGGCTAGAACCTGCCCCATTACCATCAGGATCTCCAAAGCGCAGGGGCCTGTGGTTTGAGAGAATTCTGTGTCCGTGTCCTCATCACTCTCGCCGCCGCTCTGCCATAGCCGCTGCCTCCTTACCTGGTTTTTCAGGCCCTGGTTCAGCATAGACTGCACGATAATGCGCGAGGTGTTTATGACATCCATGATTGCTGTCTTGAGCTGAGCAGGGTCCATGCTTGCTGTGCTATGGTGTTTGCACAGTTCACCCAGGAAAAAAGGTGCAAAACTGTTGTCTGCTGCTTTCATGGAGGGAGGGGTGAGGCTGTACCGCGAACCACCCGCAGCAATGTTTTTTGCTTCATCAGGCACTGGGATCTCAACCCAGAATTCCAAGGGCAGGGGAGACTGCGGGAACTATGGGATAGCTATGGAATAGCTACCCACAGTGCAATGCTCCGGAAATCGACACCAGCCTCGGTACATGGACGCACACCGCTGAATTAATGTGCTTAGTGTGGCCGCATACACTTGACTTTATACAATCTGTTTTAAAAAACCGGTTTCTGTAAAATCAGTATAATCCCGTAGTGTAGACATATCCTAAGACTCCCTCCATGTCAGCCTGTCTTCCTACACCAGTAGTTTTCAGCCTGTAGTCCACAGACCACCAGGGGTCAACAGACTGTGTCTTAGATCAGCATTTCTCAACCAGGGGTCTGCTGATCAACTCTTCCCCCTCCCTCCATCGACTCTTCCTTCTCCCTCCCAGCACCTCCTGCATGCTGGGGAACAGGTGTTCAGCAGCATACAGGAGGCACCGGTGGGGGGAGGGACGAGTGAGGATGGGGTGTGCATGAGGGAGGGGGCAGAATCACATCCGGGGCCACCAGCCCTGCTGATCCACTCCTCCACTTCCCTCCCTGTGCCTTCTACACTGTTCCCTGGAGTGCAGGAGACTCTGAGAGGGAGGGGGAGCAGCAGGGACAGGGCAGAAAGATGAGGGGAAGAGGGGGGCAGGGGTGGAGCATGGGTGAGAAGAAGTAGGATGGAGGTGGAGTAGGGGCAGGTCCTGGGCGGAGCAGGGTGCTTGGAGGTCTGTGAAAAATTTTAAATCAAAATGGGGGTCCTCGGGTTGCTAAAGTTTTTTGAGAACCACTGTCTTAGATTTTCAAAGGTGTCTATACCTCCACTGGAATTTTTTTACTAGACTGCAAATGAAATACTAGGCAGTTTCTGACGAGTGACCACCACCTCCTTCGAAAATGGTTTTTTAACTGCTCAGTATTCTTTTGATTTCTTCATTCCCAGCATTAGCCGAACAGCTAAGTCATTTCAGCCTGGAGCCTGGAAGCATGCCATTGCCCTGTTATGGCCTTCCCAATATTTGCTGGGAATTTGCTTATCAATCATTATTGCATTGCTTCTCTGGCTGTTATTCCTGCAGCCCCTTATTAAGCTAGAACAATACAGTCACCTAGAAAAGCCTTATAACCCAATATACAATAACTTCATCTCACTGACCAGGTCACGTGCAATGTTCCTAAAATTATTACATCTCAGTGTTCTTAAATAATTACATTGCATCTCCACATCCATCACAACATCCTTTTTTACTATACAGTTTAAAAACAGAGGTACAGTATTGACGATTACAGGCTATATCACAAGTGTTTTAAACAGACCCCAAACAAGACAGAGCCATTTAGTTTGAAAGTCAGAATCAGAATACTATTAGAAAACCATAGAGCCAGATATTTTGGTTTGCTTTTCAGTAAGGTATCCACAATAGATTCAATAACAAATTACTTTGTGTGATAAAATAAGAGTAATCAAACTGCGATTTAGGGCATAGGCTGATCCCCACATAGGTCAGGAATTGCAGATATATTGGGTATCTTATACAATAGGCACTCTGTCATAAACAGATGGTTAAGGGTTAATGTTTCTTTTACCTGTAAAGGGTTAAGAAGCTCAGTAAACCTGGCTGACATCTGACCAGAGGACCAATGGGGGGACAAGATACTTTCTAATCTTGGTGGAGGGAAGTCTTTGTTTGTGCTTTTTGTGTTGTTCGTTGTTTGCTCTTGGGGCTAAGAAGGACCAGATGTACACCCAGGCTTTCCCAATCTTTCTGAATCAGTCTTTCATGTTTCAAAATTGTAAGTATAGCCAGGCAAGGTGGAGTCTTCTTATGTTTGTTTTCTTAACTTGTAAATGTGTCTTTTTGCTGGAAGGATTTTTACCTCTGTTTGCTGTAACTTTGAATCTAAGGCTGGGGCGGGGGAGTCCCTCTAGTCTATATGAATCTGACTACCCTGTAAAGCATTTTTCATCCTGATTTTACAGAGATAACTTTTACTTTTTTTCTTTCTTTAATTAAAAGCTTTCTTTTTAAGAACCTGATTGATGGATTTTTCCTTATTTTAAAATCCAAGGAATTGAATCTGAACTCACCAGGGATTGGTGGGGGAAAAAAGAGGGGGACGGTTAATTTCTCCTTGTTTTAAGACCCAAGGGGGTTGGGTCTAGGTTCCCCAGAGAAGGTTTTGGGGGAACAGAAAGTGTGCCAGACACTAAATTCTGGCTGGTGGCAGCATACCAGATTTAAGCTAGTAATTAAGCTTAAAAGTGTTCATGCAGGTCCCCACTTTTTGTATCCTAAAGTTCAAAGTGGGGGAAAAACCTTGACACACTCACATTGCACTTTTTATGTGAAGATCTCAAAGCACTTTACACAATTTTTTATCCCTATTTTATAAATGTAGAAACTGAGGCAGAGAGGTTAGGGCCCAGATTTTTAAACCTAATCCATCTGAATGTAATTCCAGTTGAAATCAAAGTCACATGGCAAGTTGTTGGAGGAAGCGCAGAATAAAACCTAGTCTGATGTCCTGTCCCCTAATTCAGGCCATCTGATTATGGGAAGGATTTGCCTTCCTCTGAGATGTCATATGCTTTCCACTGTAGAATATCAGAATTCATGGACTGATGTCTGATATGAAATGGAAAATTGTATATTTCTACAACTAGTCTGAGCTACATTTCACAACAAAGCTTTCCCATAAAGCAAGATTAAAAGAATAATCAGCAATGAAGCAGCTAACAATTGCTTCTCGACAAAAGAAAGGATTTAAAAGCTGACTGCTTGCTAGCTCTGTCTTCTTGTCATATTTAAAGCAACACACGTATAGTATACCTTTGTAAAATTCCATTACAGCTAAAAGGACACCTAGTAACATTTATTACCACTATAATGGATTCATAGTTTTGAGACATGCATAGAGGAAAGCACTGATCGATTGTACTGAAATAGCCAAGTCACCAGTAGAGTTGACCAATAGCTTTCTTTCTGCTACTAGAAGTCCAATTAGAGTGGAAAATACTTATTGCCTAGTTGTCATGATGTCTAATTAATTATTACGTTATTAAATAATGACTATTTAATAATCAGCTATAGGTGTGTGTGTGTGTGTGTGTGTTTTTTGTTTGATTCCCTTTCATGGGAGAGGAACATTAGCTGTTTTGCAAAGTGAGAACTAAAACTTTCTTCCCAGCATCACACCAGTTGTCTGTAGCATTTCCTCTTCTTTTTTTATGGCAAAGCAGACTTGACTGAATAGTCTATAGCCTCCACTAACTATAATTCCTCAATACTTAGCAGCTTAGGTCCTCTCCTTCTGCCCTGTGTCTTTCAGGTAAAGTAACAGCATCTTTTTAATAATACTACATTTCCCCAGTGTTTTTACTAAATCACATAATGTAATTTTTTTACATTTTGAATTTCTGAAAAATCTTTCCCCTTTATCAAAGCTCTTGCATACCCATAAAAAGCAATCAATTATTTCCTCCACCTTACGGAGTGCATATAGTCTGTCTTTGTGTCTTTACAGTGGCAAAATATTTTTGTTTAAGCCACAATGGCCAGTTAGTACACCAAACAAAAGCACCTGATTAATGTTATCCAGGCCCTGAAGTATGTCATAATCCTCAACTCTAGGGCACAATTCAAAAAAATCTTTTTGCATAAATCCATTTTTTGGTCATTCCTCTTTGAAATTGTTCTGTACTAGGCTTTTGAATTCCTGTTTACTCAAGGGCACGTCTATGTCAATCCTTGCATTTCTTACACCATTTTTAGCTGCTTTGTCTGCTATTTTGTTCCCTGTTATCCCAATATGTGCTGGGATTCAAGCTAATGCTGCATGTATCCCAATCTGCACTGTCTGTTATTAGAAATATAACTTATTTGATTAAATCACTTCTACATACTGACACCCTTTTTTATCACCATAAGCCCTGAGATTGAATCAGAAAAAATGACTACTGCTGCTGCGTGTACATCCCAGGTCCAATTTAATGCTAGCATTATTGCTACTAATTCAGCTGTCATGTCAGCTACATAACCAGATATTCTTTTAGATATACTAATTCCCAATTTTGGTATAAATATGCTTCCCTGCTCTTCCTGTTTTTTCCTTTTCTTTTTTTAGACCTATCTGTATATATTTGACAAAACAGGCTCAACTTTTCAGCTATAAACTGGTACGCTTCATTTTTAATACCCACTGTCTCTTTTTTACCCCAAAGTTTGTAAAATAAATCTAAATCCCACATTTAGACATGCAACTTTCCATCCATAACTATTTTCCACATGATTTGAAGTGTTTTGACTTTGTTCAGCTTTGCCTTGTCTTTCAACTCCTGCATCCACTTTAACTTGAACGGCATGTGGAGTTCTAACATTGTGTGCTATAGTTCACCAATAAAATTCCCAACAATCCTCATGAATTTGTTTGATGCTTTCAGCATTGTAATTCCCATTAACTTTTGCCTAAAAAAGTTAGGTCCAGTAGTTTCATTCATAGTGTAACTGGCATTTCACTAGAAGCCATCAGTAGTGCACATATAGGTGTTGTCATAAATACACCACACACAATTTGTAGTGCCTGGGCTTGTATTAAATATACTTTTTTATTTCTGATTTTGATGCTGACCCAAAAGCTTGGCAGCCATAGTTAATAACTGGTCTGATTAAAGCTGTGTATACTATCATCAGGGTTTTTTTATTTCTCCCCAAGTCCCACCAAGACTTTTAAGGAGGTTAATCCTTTCTGTACATTTATCGTTAACATAGTTTATATGATCTTTCCAAAGTAATTTAATATAAAATATAACCCATTTTAACTATATCTATTATTCTCCGTAGAGATACAGTTTACATTCCTTTGTAACTTTCTTTTTTGTAAAGATCAGTTCTTTGGTTTTAGTAATGGATTTCCCCATGCATTTCCCCAGCCAGGGGTCTTTTGTAACACTCTGTTGATTCTCTTTTCTACCACCTCAATATTCCTACTCCTAAAGCACAGAGCACAACCATCTGCGAACAGTGTGACACCTATCCCAGCACTTATTTGATTTAGGAGATCATTTATTATAATTTTAAATCTGGTTGAGCTGATAATACTTCCCTGTGGTGTACCATTTTAAATATATAAAGACATGGTCTTTTCACTCAAAAATTCGGTATTTTTTCCAGACATTCTTCCCCTTAGCCCTTGTGCACCTACATTATACAATAAGCCTTCCCTCCATAGCATGCCATATGCCTGTTCAATATCTAGAAAGACAGCTGTCATGAAACCCTTGTGCCTCATACTTCTTTGTATTTCAGTTTCTAATTTAGCAATGCGATCAATGAGGCATCTTCTTCTCCTAAAACCACCCTGCACCTTATCTATAACACTATTGTTTTCCAAATGGGCAGACCTCTTTCATTCACCATTCTCTCCACAATTTTACCCAAGCAGGACATAAGGGTAATTGGTCTATAGGCATCCATTTTTGTGGATATTTTGCCTGGTTTTTGTAATGGAATTACTGCTGCATGTTTCCATCCTACTGGTATCACTCCTTTACCCCACATAGTGTTAAATAATTCCAAGATAACCCTCAAACTGCTGTCAGAGAGAGATTTAAACATTCTGTTACATATATTATCTTTACATGGGGATGTATTATTGCTGATATCAATAGCTTTCTCAAGTTCTCACATACAAAACCATTAATTCGGTATAGTATCTTCATGTTTACCCAAGCTACATAATAGATCATGATTCTCTTCAATGAGTTGTCTTTTAATTTAGTGGAAAACTTCACTTTGGTTTTCATCATTACACGTTTCTCAGAAAGTTCTTGCCAAACTTCTGCTTTCACATTATCAGAACTTCCAACTATGTTGTCAATCCCAGTAGGACCTGGGATGTGGTTATTCTTAGTCTGAATTCTGTTCATTCTTCCTATTTGCCTGTATATTTTGGACGTCTTGATGTCTCTGTTTATGCAGTCACTTTACTTCCTCCTACAGTAAGGGTATGTCTACACTACGGGATTATTCCGATTTAATATAAACTGGTTTTGTAAAACAGATTGTATAAAGTCGAGTGCATGCGGCCACACTAAACACATTAGTTCAGTGGTGTGCGTCCATGTACCGAGGCTAGCGTCAATTTCTGGAGCGTTGCACTGTGGGTAGCTATCCTGTAGCTATTCCATAGTTCCCGCAGTCTCCCCTGCCCATTGGAATTCTGGGTTGAGATCCCAATGCATGATGGTGCAAAAACAGTGTCGTGGGTGATTCTCGGTAAATGTCGTCACTCATTCCTTCCTCCGTGAAAGCAACCGTAGACAATCATTTCGCGCCCTTTTCCCCTGGATTGCCCTGGCAGACGCCATAGCATGGCAACCATGGAGCCTGTTTTGCCTTTTGTCACTGTCACCGTATGTGTACTGGATGCTGCTGACAGAGGCGGTACTGCAGTGCTACATAGCAGCATTCATTTGCCTTTGCAAGGTAGCAGAGATGTTTACCATCCCTATTGCACCGTCTGCCATTGTAAATTGGCGATGAGATGATAGTTATCAATCATTTTGTACCATCTGCTGCTGTCATGGGTGCTCCTGGCTGGCCTCGCTGAGGTTGGTCGAGGGCGCATGGACAAAAATGAGAGTGACTCCCAGGGTCATTCCATTCTTTATATTTTGTCTAAAAATGGAGTCAGTCCTGCCTAGAATATGGGCAAGTCTACTAGAGAGCCAGAGAGCACAGACGCTCCGGGTCAGAGACCCAGAGTTCCTGCAGAAATGATGAGCTGCATGCCATTCTAGGGGGTGCCCCTGCAACAACCCCACCTGTTGCTTCCCTCCTCCCACACCCCTTCCTTGGCAGTGTTCCCCCATTTGTGTGATGAAGTAATAAAGAATGCAGGAATAAGAAACACTGACTTTTTAGCGAGATAAAATGAGGGGGAGGCAGCCTCCAGCTGCTATGATAGTCCAGGCAGGACATTAAAGGGTGGGGGGGAGAGGAGCACAGCCTCCCACTGCTATGATAGTCCAGGGAGTACAGAATCTTTTCTTTAGACATGAAAGGAGTGGGGGGACTGATGGAGCTCAGGCTCCACCTGCTATGATGAGGATGGTTACCCAGCATTTTGTACCATCTGCCAGGAATGACAGGGAGTCATTCCCATTTTTACCCAGGTGCCCCTGGCTGACCTCACTGAGGCCAGCCAGGAGCACTCATGGGCTGATAACAGTTTTCCACCATTTTGTACCATCTGCCATCAGGAAAGGAAGGGGAGGGGATGCTGCTGTTCAGCGCTGCAGCACCGCGTCTACTAGCAGCATGCAGTAGACATATGGTGACATTGAAAAATGGAAAGAAATGATTTTTTTCCCTTTTCTTTTATGGGGGGGGGAAGGAGGGGTAAATTGACGAGATATACCCTGAACCACCCCGGACAAGTTTTTGACCCTTCAGGCATTGGGAGCTCAGCCAAGAATGCAAATGTTTTTTGGAGACTGTGGGGACTGTGGGATAGCTGGAGTCCTCAGTACCCCCTCCCTGCCTCCATGGCGTCCATTTGGTTCTTTGGCTTTCTATTACGCTTGTCACGCAGCACTGTGCTGAGTCCCTGCTGTGGCCTCTGTTTATCATAGTCTGGAGATTTTTTCAAATGCTTTGTCATTTCGCCTTCTGTAACGGAGCTCTGATAGAACAGATTTGTCTCCCCATACAGCGGTCAGATCCAGTATCTCCCATACAGTCCATGCTGGAGTTCTTTTTGGATTTAGGGCTGCATCGCCACCCATGTTGATCAGAGCTCCACGCTGGGCAAACAGGAAATGAAATTCAAAAGTTCGCGGGGCTTTTCCTGTCTACCTGGCCAGAGCATCCGAGTTCAGATCGCTTTCCAGAGCGGTCACAATGGTGCACTGTGGGATACCACCCGGCGGCCAATACTGTCGATTTGCAGCCACACTAACCCTAATCTGACATGGCAATACCGCTTTCAGCACTACTCCTCTAGTCGGGGAGGAGTTCAGAAACCGGTTTAAAGAGCCCTTTATATCGACATAAAGGGCCTCGTTGTGTGGATGGGTGCACAGTGAAATCGGTTTAACGCTGCTAAATTCGGTTTAAACGCATAGTGTAGACCAGGCCTGAGAGAGTTAACCCTTGAGGGCTCAGCCAATTGCTAGTTCATCATTTAGCAGTAAGGGAAATATCCCACCCTCTAACTCCTCCACCTCAACTAAGCTTCACAATCATCATCACAGTGTACCAGCATTAAACTGTTTGTTTAAAACTTATACTGTGGTGTGTGTGTATATGTATGTGTGTGTGTGTATGTATATATATATATATATATGTTTTTTGTCTTGTGAAAAACATTTCCCTGGAACTTAATCCTTCGCTTAACATCATTTTGCTTAAAGTCGCATTTTTCAGGAACATAACTACAACATTAAGTGAGGAGTTACTGCACTCTCTTTGCCTTTTTTTTTTTAAATATTTCTTTGTGCTAATCCCTTACTTTGGTTATACTTCATTTGATCTTTACAATTCATGTATTTTTTGCTTTTTTATAGACTTTGTTCCTTTCTTTAATTGTCATTTTTCACTCCTCATTCCACATGGAAGTGAATTTTTAGTTTTGGATTTTTCAGTATTTAGCTACAGGAGCTGCTGCTATTAATCCCTTTGTTACATTGTCACTGGAATTCTCTATGTCATCACTCACACAGTGATTGTTCATCAATTCAGTACATTTACTTGTAAATAGCTCCCCGTTAGCTTTCTTAAAATTCCAGATGGGTAATTTACCCTTCCCTTCAATCTTACCTTTCCCTTGAAAAGTAATGTATATTCCTTATATATTTCCCAGTTGCATTTTCTTGTTATAATTCCCAGGACTAAGCACAAGAAGCTACCATCTGCTGCATTAAATCTAGTTGTGGTTCCATCATTTAAAATGAGTAGATTGTTTTAATCAATGAACTTCTCTAAGCATGCACCATTTTAATCAGTTGTCTGTCTTCTGCACAATTTATTATGACTGTTTAGGTGCTGCATATAATATGGTCTTTTACTATTTTTCACTATTTCCTATAGCTCTGAACTTCTTAAATTCCGATGTGGATTATAGATATTATACATCCCTAACAGCATTATATTCTAGGCTTACTTCTTCATTCTCTACAACTATGTAGTTTAATCTTTCCCTTATGAAAGTACAAATGCTGCCTCATCATTCTAGTTTTTAGTCTTGCCTAAAGGCAATATACCCTGGAATTTTAAAAGTGATCTTCAACCAACCTTATTTCCAGGATGTATGTGCATCTGGCTTCGTTTTCATTGCCAGGATATTTTCTTTTAGTTTTTGACCATGTGCTATCAGACTCTGTGCATTCCAGCTCCAGATTGAGGTCCCCATACCAGTCATATTTCACCGTTAACTTCATTCAAAATTGCTTGAATATGGTCCATTGACAAACTGCTAATATATAAGTAATTTTCTGCTGCATTTGTTATAATTTCCATTTTTTTGCTTTGTTTCCCAGTTTATAATGTACAATTTAACACTTCTATCAAAAATGCATTAAACCTTTCTTTTCTGATTAGCAGATCACCTATTCTTTCTGCAGCATTTATCATATTCCTTATAGAATGAAGCTATACCTGCAGTTCCCCTTGTCCTTTGCTGATTGTATCTCCTTCTCCAGCTGATGCTTTGAGAGTCTCCTTACAGCGTCAGCATAAGACATGTTGTTAACAATTTTTTTCTTTTGTATCTCTTTAGCTTGCTTTGCCACAATACACCCTCTACATACCCGACTGTGGTTACCACTGCAGTTCTACGTCTGACTTTTGTCCCTTCTATACAATTTTCATAGGAATGTTCTCCCTCATATTTACCGCATCTTGTTTTCCCTTTACAAACAGCTGCAACATGCCCATATAATTGGCACTTATAACACCTTAAGGGAGAGGGGGATATATGGCTTGGTTCTGAGTATGTGAAACTCTAATGGTACTTTCTCAGGTACTGTCCCTCCCTTAAATGTCCTCAGTACAGCTGTTGATGGCTTGCTTTCTCTTCCTCATTTACTAATTAGTCTCTTACTATAAGACTTTATCTTCTCCTGTGCTTTTTAGTTCTCTCATCATTGGTCAGCTCTAATGGCACCGAATATATTACTCCCTATAGTTCAGTCAAGTAGTTTGGTAGCTAGCAACTTATTTTAACTTTCCATAGCATTTTGCTTGTCAGCAGTTTATCTGCTTGCTCTTTGTTTTTACATTCAACTAAATCAGGGGTTCTCAAACTTCATTGCACCTCAACCCCCTTCTGACAACAAAAATTACTACATGACCTCAGGAAGGGGAACCAAAGCCTGAGCTTGCCCAAGCCCCATTGCCCTGAGTGTGGGGACCAAAGCCAAATCCCAAGCCCCACTACCCTGGGCTGGCGGGGGGTGGGGGCAGGGAGGGCAAAGCCCAAGGAGTTCAGCCTCAGGCAGGGGCCCTGTAACCTGAGCCCTGAAGCCCTCAGGCTTTGGCTTCAGCCCCATGTGACATAGGCGCCAACTTCCCCTCTTCTTTGTGGATGCTTAACCCCCACTCTACCCCTGGCCCCACTCCCACCCCACCCCTTCCATGAGGCCCCATCCCTTCCCCCCATTCCAACCCTTCCCCAAAGTCCCCACCCCAACTCCGCCCCCTACCTGCCCCTATTCCAACCCCTTCCCCAAATCCCCGCCTTGGCCCTGTCTCCTCCCCGAGCATGCCACATTCCCGCTCCTCCTCCCCTCTTCTGGAACATGCTAATACCACCAAACAGCTGTTTGGCAGCAGCCAGGTGGGAAATCCTGGGAGGTAGGCAGAGGAGCAGGGATGCGGTGCGCTCAAGGGAGAGAGGAAGGAGGTGAGGTGACGTGAGGGGTGGAGCTTGGCTGCCAGTGGGTGCAGAGCACCCACTATTTTTTCACTATAGATGCTCCAGTTCCAAAGCACCCACTGAGTCGGTGCCTATGCCATGTGATGGGGCTCAGGCTTCAGCCCCAGGCACCAGCAAATCTAAGCCAGCCCTGATGACCCCATTAAATTGGGGCCCTGACCCACTTTGGAGTCCCAACCCACAGTTTTAGAACCATTGAACTAAAAGATCATAGAATCATAGACTATCAGGGCTGGAAGGGACCTCAGGAGGTCATCTAGTCAAAGCAGGACCAATTCCCAACTAAATCATCCCAGCCAGAGCTTTGTCAAGTCTGACCTTAAAAACCTCTAAGGAAGGAGATTCCACCACCTCCCTAGGTAACCCATTCCAGTGCTTCACCACTCTCCAAGTTAAAAAGTTTTTCCTAATATCCAAACTAAACCTCTCCCACTGCAACTTGAGAATATTACTCCTTGTTCTCTCATCTGCTACCACTGAGAACAGTCTAGATCCATCCTCTTTGGAACCCTCTTTCAGGTAGTTGAAAGCAGCTATCAAATCTCCCCTCATTCTTCTCTTCTGCAGACTAAACAATCCCAGTTCCCTCAGCCTCTCCTCATAAGTCATGTGCTCCAGCCCCCTCATCATTTTTGTTGCCCTCTGCTTGACTCTTTCCAATTTTTCCATATCCTTCTTGTAGTGTGGGGCCCAAAACCGGACACTGTACTCCAGATGAGGCCTCACCAATGTCGAATAGAGGGAAATGATCACATCCCTCGATGTGTTGGCAATGCCCCTACTTATACAGCCCAAAATGCCATTAGCCTTCTTGGCAACAAGGGCACACTGTTGACTCATATCCAGCTTCTCGTCCACTGTAACCCCTACGTCCTTTTCTGCAGAACTGCTTCCTAGCCATTTGGTCCCTAGTCTGTAACAGTGAATGGGATTTTTCTGTCCTAAGTGCAGGACTCTGCACTTGTCCTTGTTGAAACTCATCAGATTTCTTTTGGTCCAGTCCTCTAATTTGTCTAGGTCCCTCTGTATCCTATCCCTACCCTCCAGCGTATCTACCACTCCTCCCAGTTTAGTGTCATCTGCAAACTTGCTGAGAGTGCAGTCCACGCCATCCTCCAGATCATTAATGAAGATATTGAACAAAACCGGCCCCAGGACTGACCCTTGGGGCACTCCACTTGAAACCGACTGCCAACTAGACATGGAGCCGTTGATCACTACCCGTTGAGCCCGACAATCTAGCCAGCTTTCTATCCACCTTATAGTCCAGTTGTCCAGCCCATACTTCTTTAACTTGCTGGCAAGAATACTGTGGGAGACCATATCAAAAGCTTTGCTAAAGTCAAGGAATAACACATCCATTGCTTTCCCCTCATTCACAGACCCAGTTATCTCGTCATAGAAGGCAATTAGGTTAGTCAGGCATGACTTGCCCTTGATGAATCCATGCTGACTGTTCCTGATCACTTTCTTCTCCTCCAAGTGCTTCAGAATTGATTCCTTGAGGACCTGCTCCATGATTTTTCCAGGGACTGAGGTGAGGCTGACTGGCCTGTAGTTCCCTGGATCCTCCTCCTTCCCTTTTTTAAAGATGGGCACTACATTAGTCTTTTTCCAGTCATCTGGGAACCCCCCCCCCTTCACCATGAGTTTTCAAAGATAATGGCCAATGTCTCTGCAATCACATCCACCAACTCCTTTAGCACCCTCAAATGCAGCACATCTGGCCCCATTGACTTGTGCTCATCCAGTTTTTCTAAATAGTCCCGAACCACTTTTTTCTCCACAGAGGGCTGGTCACCTTCTCCCCATACTGTGTTGCCCAGTGCAGCAGTCTGGGAGCTGACCTTGTTTATGAAGACAGAGGCAAAAAAATCATTGAGTACATTAGCTTTTTCCACATCCTCTGTCACTAGGTTGCCTCCCTCATTCAGTAAGGGGCCCACACTTTCCTTAACTTTCTTCTTGTTGCTAACATACCTGAAGAAACCCTTCTTGTTACTCTTAACATCTCTTTCTAGCTGCAACTCCAAGTGTGATTTGGCCTTCCTGATTTCACTCCTGCATGCCTGAGCAATATTTTTATAATCCTCCCTGGTCATTTGTCCAATCTTCCACTTCTTGTAAGCTTCTTTTTTGCGTTTAAGATCAGCAAGTATTTCACTGTTAAGCCAAACTGGTCGCCTGCCATATTTACTATTCTTCCTACACATTGGGATGTTTTTTTTCCTGCAATCTCAATAAGGATTCTTTAAAATACAGCCAGCTCTCCTGGACTCCTTTCCCCCTCATGTTATTTTCCCAGGGGATCCTGCCCATCAGCTCTCTGAGGGAGTCAAAGTCTGCTTTTCTGAAGTCCAGGGTCTGTATTCGGCTGCTCTCCTTTCTTCCTTGTCAGGATCCTGAACTCGACCATCTCATGGTCACTGCCTCCCAGATTCCCATCTACTTTTGCTTCCCCTACTAACTCTTCTCTGTTTGTGAGCAGCAGGTCAAGAAGAGCTCTGCCCCTACTTGGTTCCTCCAGCACTTGCACCAGGAAATTGTCCCCTACACGTTCCAAAAACTTCCTGGATTGTCTGTGCACTGTTGTATTGCTCTCCCAGCAGATATCAGGGTGATTAAAGTCTCCATGAGAACCAGGGCCTGTGATCACCATCTTACAGTCTCTCAGCTCTTACAATAACCCCTGAGCTTTTTTTAAAAATCCAGGCAGCTACTTTTACAGGGTTAATATAACTTAATCTTATTTCTTTGGCTAGAGATCTTACAATTATAACATTTTGCTTTATTTCCTTCCTCAGCTTTGCTTTTTTTTTGACATCAGCATCATCTGCTTCTACTCTTTTCTTCCCCTCCTACTTTGTATGTCTGTTCTCTCTTTAATAGATTCTTCTTCAGTTCCTGGAGTGATTTCATTTGGGGTCAGAAAATCCTCTATCTCCCACCAGCCCAGCCCAGCCCAGCTATGCCAGCCAGCCTCATGTCCCCTGTAACATTTCCCAAAAGTTGCAGAGATTGACTTCCTTTCAGAGAAGTAAAAATACTGAAAAAGGAGAATTAAAAAAAAAAAGGGTGGCGGGGGGGAGAAGACCCAAGTTGTCACTAGACAATTGATAGGGCAAAATTGCTGCTAAAATACCAGTGAGAGCCAGTACTACCTCTAACACTGGTAATAGCACATACAGTTTGGGAATTAAATACTCCTGGGTTATTGCAGTGCCTAAAAATATATAGTTTATCAATACAAGAAATGAATTAAACAAACATACACTTCCTCAGCTCAGAGGGTAAAAAACTTTTACTCAAATAAAACTTAACTATAGGCCAAATACTGTTTTTAGTTGTACTCTAGCTGAAAGAGTAAGAAAGCCCTGTGTGTGCAAGCCAAAGGCTCCTTCCTCTATGTCACTTCCTGCAAGGGTAACCCCTTCTCCTCAGTGCCTACACTTAGGCCACCAATGACTGGTAGAGGGAATAAATCCACACCTCTTTTTAAAAATAAAATAAACAACCCCCAACCCAGCTACACAGGTGGTTCTCATTTCCTGTTACATTACAATGACTAACAGCTTGTTCTCTTTGGTTGCCAATATAGACTCCTGGGAGTTCCAGGGATTCTTTTAAAATACAAAATGGTCTCTATCCTGTTCTCCCCCCCCATACCAAGCCATCCAAAGACTACATCCCCATGATTCCTATGCTGTAATAATAATACAACAAGGTTTTGGGGAGTGGGGGAGGGAAGGTAGGGAGCATGGTTGGTGTCAGAATTATCCACACTTTATATAATCACTCCAGTCTCTAGTCTAACTCCTCAAGGCTTCTGCTCTTGAACTGTCAATGCTTCATTGAGCACTAGTGTTTTAAGACTAAGATTTCCTATACAATTCTGAAATCTACATAGCACTGAGGCCTTGATGTGTCAGACTACAGAGAAGATGGAGTACTTAAAATCCAACTGTTGCTGAAAGTACAGGAGTATCAATCTCTCTCTCCCTGATTGTCCATGAATACCTGTTGTGATGGATTCAGTTTTGGAAGTAAACCTTTATTTTGCTCACGGACGAATGGTAAGGCATTACTTCTGTTAATTGCATTCAGTAAGACACTGATTGGAATTGTTAAAATTCTAATTGCCAGAGAATGAATTGAACAAAAAAAGTCAATACTCCATATGAATGACACAACAGAGTGAACTCTGCCTCTGGGGATTTCCCTTGCACTCTAAACGAGATACGTGCCACCTTTGGCACCACTCAGAGGTTTTCACTATGCAGGCAAGGGTAAGTTATTGTTGTAATGAGTCCATCTGATCCTAAGAGATTCATTGCACGCTGCAATCCATCTGCTTGTGTATACCATAGTAGAACAAGATGTCAACTCACAGTCACTGAATATGCACTGAAAGTGGGTAGTGACATCTTTAAAAACTGTTCTCTCTCATAAATTACACTGAAAGGTTTTTACACAAAAAAGGAAAATCTGAGCCGGACAATACTGATCAGTCTAAAAAACAAACGATTCATCGTATTTGCTATCCCATCCCTTCTTCCTATCTTCCTTTGGTTAGCTGTCTCTTCAGTTTGCAGAGAGACCAGGTGGGTACGTGGTTACAACAACACTGCATATCATCAGTTTGCAGTCATGTCTGACAGCAGTCAGCTACATGGGCCAGTAGCACTTATTTTGCTGTAAAAGTACCATTTCCTTGTATATGCACCATCTCAGCCAAAGGCAAACGGCACCATTGGGAAATGCTTGTTAGCAAGAGGTGGGTGAAATATCACTAACAAAATAGCAGTAGAATCCCATCAAACGTAGGTTGTCATTACATTGCTTTCCTGTGAACCAGATATTGGGAGATACTGAAGTCAATGTGAAGTGTAAGGGCTTGGTATCACTCAATCTAGTGCAAGATTTTCCCTTTACTAAGTGCCCCTCTGGAGCTAAACAGTAGACTTAGTAGGAAAATGGTTTTTTTCCCCCTGTGGGACAAATTTGACTTTTCAATGAGGAACCAAAAATGGGAAAATTTTCATCTCAAAGCCAAAAAGTAGACCTCTTTTTTGTGGAAAAATTTAGTTAAGTCAAAACCCCAATTTTCGATTGCCAAGCAGCTTAGACAGAAAACTTCCTGGCCAGCATCAGGAAATTGCCCATTGTGCTGCATTCTGGCTTGTAGCTATCCATACATTTTAGAATAGCTGCTGATCTAGTCTTTATCTGACAGCCAGTGAAACAATAATTGACCATATACATCTTACTGTGAATCCTTCAGCTTTTTGCATTGTAGTCAGGTAGACACAGGTTCCGTTAGTAAACAACAGAGAGGTGTTAGAGCAGTCAAGGAGAACTGCCAAAACACAATCTGTTTATCTTGTTTCTTTGTAAAACTGGGCCACATCTGCTGCTCTAAAAACTTTACATTGGTCTCCCCTGCAGTGCATGATGGTAACACTTCTTGACAATGGGCAAAGGAGCTGATTCTGGGAATTGATTTAACTGTATTCCTCAAAAGATGGAATTGCACATAAGCTGCATGGCAGCACCAGTACTTATATCACCATTGTCCCAGACGAAGCAGTAGGAGCAGACCTAGTGTTCCATATTTGAGTCATGCTTAGAAGTGCAAGGGCGGCGGGAGGTGTTTAATAACTACCTGTCGGGTTAAATAGTAACATAAAAGTTAAAACAATCAGTCACAGGTTTGATTTCATAGCTCGCAAGTGAGTCACTGAGAGGTTACAGAACAGTATGCATGGATAGGCAGATAAAGAGACCATAATACCATATGAAAGGCTGAGGCATTGTGCATCAAATTCATTGTCTTAAGAAGAAAACAAAGATAGCAATTTTAACAAATTGGAAAGGTGGTGTCACTTCCTATATCGTGAAGGGAATCAGCCATTTCCTTTTTACACTGTAGTATTTGACAGAAGGAGGAAGCCACAATCCTGCATACACTGATCACCTGTGTTTTGACAATAAAGCTAGAAATTACCAAAAGCCCTATGGTCACCTCTGAGAGACGAAGCAGAGGGGAGCAAAACTCTCAGCAATTTGCCACCAAAATAATATGATAGGAAAGAAGCCGGGATGTTAGAGAGAAAGGATAATGCCATGTAACTACCTATCACCACTTACATGATTAAGGATTAGAAATTTTAGTCATAGACTCGAGGAGCTCAATCTGTTTAGCTTAACAAAGTGACAGTTAAGGGATGACTTGATTCCTTGGCTATCCCTCGATGCGAGGATGATGTCTGCCAAGGGGGCTCATTGGTGGGTTTTAAGTGGCTTAGGAGCCCAATTCGTGCCCTGCAGATTTTCCCACAGAAGTGACAGGTGTAATCTTGGAGGAGACATAGTAGTTGGCTGGACTGTTGTGCCCTTTTTTCCTCCTTTGTCACTTCTCTGACTCATGAGCACGTCTGTTCTCCTCAAAGTGAGCTGTGGCTTGGTGTATGGTGTGGTGTCATCGTGTTCTGTTCCGTGACAAGTCCTCCCGGTTTGTTGGGTTGATGCCTCCCTTTTTAAGAAAAAACAACAAGTCCTTGTGGCACCTTAGAGACTAACAAATGTATTTGGGCATAAGCTTTCATGGGCTAAAACCCAGTAGAAAGGCATAAATACACAGCCTATGAAAAGACGGGAGTTGCCTTACTAAGTGGGGGGTCAGTGCTAATGAGCCAATTCAATTAAGATGGAAGTGGGCTATTCTCAAGAGTTGACATGAAGGGGAGGAAATCATTTTTGTAATGCTAATGAGGCCAATGTAATCAAGGTGGCCCATTTCAAACAGTTTAACAAGAAGGTTTGAGTATCAGCAGGGGGAAATTAGTTTTTAGTAGTGACCCATCCACTCCCAGTCTTTATTCAAGCCTAACTTGATGGTGTCCAGTTTGTAAATTAATTCCAGTTTTGCAGTTCCTCGTTGGAGTCTGTTCTTGTTGCTGAAGAATTGTCACTTTTAAGTCTGTTATTGAATGTCCAGGGAGATTGAAGTGTTCTCCTTCTGTTTTTTGAATGTTATAATTCTTGATGTCAGATTTGTGTCCAAGTCTTCAAATACAGACTCATTTTCCAGGGGTTCTCCGCTAATGGTGATTTGTGGAGTACAAAGAGTAGTTTGTGCAGGTGAGGGCTGGTAGAGTACCTTGGTTTTCCTGATGTTGAGAGAGAGACCCAGGCTGTGATCGGCATCTGCAAAAAGATTTAGGGTGCTTTGCAGGTCAGCCTCTGTGTGTGCAAGAATGATGCAGTCATCTGCATACTGAAGGTCAGTGATGCCAGTTCTCATGATCTTAGATTTTGTTTGGAGACATTGGAGATGTATGGATGGTAAACTCCTCAGATAATCAATCCTGATTCCATCAGGAAAGTGGTCATGGATGAGAATCAGGATCACAGCAAGGTAAAAGGAGAAGAATTTTGGAGCAGTGACACAGCCCTGTTTGACACCAGTGCAAATAATGAATGGTTCTGTCTCTGAGCCGTTGCACAGCATGGTGGCAGTCATCCCATCATGGACTAGTCTGATGATGAAAATGAATTCTGTGGACAACCAAACTTATACAGCATCTTCCATAGGACATCATGATTGTTAGAGTCAAAGGCCTTGGTTAGACTGATGAATGCCATGAACAGTTCCTAGTGTTGCTCTCTGCACTTCTTCTGAATCTGTTGTGCCATGAAGATCATGTCAGTTGTGCCTCAGGATGGCCCGAAGCCACATTGATTTGAGGAGGAGTTCCTCAGCAAAGGGGAGGAGGTGGTTTAGTAGGATCTGGCAAGGATCTTTCCTGTGATGGAGAGGATGCAATACTGCTGTAGTTCCCACACAAAGATTTATCCCCTTTCTTGAATATTGTAAAAGTGTTGGCATTCTTAAAGTTAGGTGGAAGAAAGTCAGGCAGATCCAGATTTTGTCGAAGAGTTCGTAAAGTTTGTGCTGGAGCATTGTTCCACCAGCTTTAAAAAACTCAGCTGGGATGCCGTCTAGGCCTGGTGCTCTGTGCAGAGCCGGCGCTTTCATTTAGGTGGCCTAGGCAATCGCCTAGGGTGCCAGGATTCTTGGTGGGCGGCGTTTTGCTGGAGGGGGCAGCATGCGGCTCCGGTGGAGCTGCCGCAGTCATGGCTGTGGATGGTCGGCTTCTCCCACGGCTCCGGTGGACCTCCCACAGGCACAACTGCGGCAGCTCCACCAGAGCCGCGGGAGCAGCCGACCGTCCGCAGCCACGACTGTGGCAGCTCCACCGGAGCCGCGGGACCAGCGCGCAGGGCGGCGAAATTGCCATGTGCCTAGGGTGCTAAAACCCCTAGCGCCGATCCTGGCTCTGTGATTTATTTTTGTCTGGGTGATGGCACACCGGACTTGATTACAGTCTGTAAGTATCTAGTTGGGGAACCAATATTTGATAATGGGCTCTTCAGTCTAGCATAGAAAGTTATAACGTGATCCAATGGCTTGAAATTCAAGCTAGATTAATTCAGACTGGAAAGAAGGCTCACATTTTTAACAATGAGGGTAATTAACCATTGGTGCAATTCACCAAGGTGCATGGTGGATTCTCTGTCACTGACAATTTTAAAATCAAGATTGGATGTTTTTTCTAAAAGATTCTGCTTTAGGAATTTGTTTTGGAGAAGTTCTGTGGCCTGTGTTCTACCGGAGGTAAGACTAGATGATTACAATGGCATTAGAATCATATGAATCTCTATACACAGCTATAGAATTTAAATGTTGTCCATGTAAATGTCTTATTGGTTATAATTCTTTCAGCTTTTAAAACATTTTTAGGGGGAGTGGAATGGGCATGATAGTCTAATTCATACTTCACTAAGGTGTACTTTTTTTTTACAGTTGCAGATATTGCTTCTTCACCTATCACAACAGAAAACGAATGTTCTATTGTACACGCTAATTGAAGTCTTGGTCAAGACTGTATTTAAACATGCACTGCTCTTCCTACAAAGTGTGCTGTCTAACTAATTGGTTTTTTCACCAAGTTGAATTCCCTTCTCTTCCATGACTGAGGAGGTGATCACTGTACAGTACAGACTGAGTAGGAAGACGAGGCATTTTTTGGAGCTGTCACTCTACAAAGCTGGCACTAGGCTCTTTTTTTTCTCTCCAGATTCTGTGTCACTATGTCACACACATCCCTAAGCCCCACCACTTGCTGAATTTCAGTTTGGTTGATTGTGCCCCTATTTCTGGGTCCTTTCTTCCTTCCCCAACTCCCAGTCCTTTTTTGTTTGTGTGGCTGCACCCCTTTCAAAATCTTACTATAAATATGGGTTGAGGGCATTTTAGCTCTCTACATAGGAGAGGGCCCTCAACAGAATGGATTGGTAAAGGCCCAAGATGTGTTTTGAACCAACCTTGTCTATTCCCATGCAATATTTCAGTTTTATAGGGATAGACTTTTCATCTCAGACCTCACTTCCATGCATTCACACTTGTAACCACAACTATTCCTGTGTACAAAAGTAGACATGCTCCCACTGTGGCATGCACAAAGTGTATTTTGGAAATCCACCACAGAATGTTGTGGAGCTCTCTTTCCCATTTGTGGAGAACAGCACGCCAGCTTCTTCCTTCTGAGAACTGTTCCTTTTCCTGCAATAGAAACATGCTGCCAAGGGCTGTAATTTCTGGGATGGCGTTAAGAACATACTGGGTCAGACCAAGGGTCATCTTGCCCAGCATCCTGTCTTCCAACAGTGGCCAATGCCAGGTGCCCCAGAGGGAATGAACAGAACAGGTAGTGGTCAAGTGATCCATCCCCTGTTGCCCATTCCCAGCTTCTGGCTAACAGAGCCTAGGGACACCATTCCTGCCCATCCTGGCTAAAAGCCATTGATGGACCTATCCTCCATGAACTTATCTAGTTCTTCTTTTAACCTTTTTATAGTCTTGGCCTTCACAACATCCTCTTGCAAGGAGTTCCACAGGTTGATTGTGCGTTGTGTGGAAAAAATACTTCCTTATGTTTGTTTTAAACCTTCTGCCTATTAATTTCTTTTGGTGACCCCTAGTTCTTGTGTTATGAGAAGGGGTAAATAACACTTCCTTATTTACTTTCTCCACACCAGTCATGATTTTATAGACTTCTATCATATCCCCCCTTAGTCATCTCTTTTCCAAGATGAAAAGTCCCAGTCTTATTAATCTCTCCTCATATGGCAGCCATTCCATACCCCTAATCATTTTTGTTGCCCTTTTCTGAACCTTTTCCAATTCCAGTATAGTTGGTTTCAATATCACTTTCCTTTATTATTGGGTTCATCATCTGTATTATTGCTTGCAGTTACATCCTGTGGAATTCTGCCATATTCCCTGCAGCTGTGACATTATCACAAACTAAACAAGGTTATGCTGGCCTAGTGCTTGGATGGGAGGGCCTCTAAGGAAAGCCATTGCCCCACCTTGGTGTTTAGGATGCAGTGGTACCACAAATGTGTTTTAAAATAAGATATACAAGTTGACAGGGAGAAATTAAACATCCCATGACACTTTATGCAAGAGTCAGGATGTTAACTCTGTATCTGGATATCAAAGTCACTGGCTGAACTGAATCTCTTAGCCTTTCTGGTTTCTTCATGTGCATCCCCTCTCAGCCCTCTAGCTGTCACCTGTCTTGGGTGGAATCATTCTGTCTTCCAACTCTCAGACCAGGTTTTGGGCTGCAGTCCTCTGTGATTAACCATGATAACCTCAGCAGGCCTGAGTAGCTGCAGTTCTGATCTATGTATGAGTTGTGATAGAAATGTAGAGCTGGAAGAGACCTCGAGAAGTCATGAAGTGCAGCTCCCTGTGCTGAGGCAGGACCAAGTATACCTACACCCTCCCTGACAAGTGTTTGTCCAGCTTGTTCTTAAAAATCTTCAATGATGGGGATTCCATAACCTCTCTTAGAAGCCTCCCTTGAGGGGAGGGAGAGCTCAGTGGTTTGAGCATCAGCCTGCTAAACCCACAATTGTGAGTTCAATTCTTGAGCAGGCCACTTAGGGATCTGGGGCAAAATCAGTACTTGCTCCTGCTAGTGAAGGTAGGGGGCTAGAATTAATGACCCTTTGGGGTCCCTTCCAGTTCTAGGAGATAGGTATATCTCCATTAATAAAAAAGCCTATTCCAGTGCTTAACTACTCATATAGTTAAAAAGTTTTTCCTGATATCTAACTTAAATCACACTAGACGCATATTAATCCCATTACTACTTGTCCTACCTTCCATGGACATAGAGAACAATTGATCACCACCCTCTTCATAACAGCCTTTAATAGATGTGAAGACTGTTATGAAGTCCTCCCCCAGTCTTTTTATTCACAAGACGAAAAATGCCCAGTTTTTTAACCTTTTCCTCATAGGTCAGGTGTTTCTAAACCGTTTATCATTCTTGTTGCTTTCCCCTGGACTCTTCCCAACTTGTCCAGAGCTTTCTTAAAGTATGGCACCCAGAACTGGACATAGTGCTCCAGACAAGGCCCCAGTTCTGAGTAGAGCAGGACATCCGCTTCCTGTATCTAACATATAACATGCCTGTTAGTACACTCCTGAATATTATCCTTTTTAACAACTGCATCACATTGTTGCCTCACATTCAATATGTGATCCACTATAACCCCCAGATCCTTTTCAGCAATACTGCCATCTAACCAGTTATCCCCCATTGTGTAGCTGGGCATTTGAGTTTTCCTTCCTAAGTGTAGTACTTTGAACTTGTATTTATTGAATTTCATCTTGTCAGACACAAACCAATTCTCCAATTTGTCAAGGTCATTTTGAATTATAATCCTCCAACGTGCTTACCACCCCTCTCAGCTTAGTGTCATATGATTCTCCAACTCCCAGACCAGGTCTTGGGCTTCAGTTTTTTGTTATTTCAAACTACTGAGGTAGTCAGTTCCTGCAGTTCTGATCCACCCGAGAGCGGTGATAGTGGTTATCAGTAACCAAATGGCCTTCTAAAAGCAAAGTATTTATTTAAAACAAAAGCACCTCAGAGAACACAGATCACAAAAACAACAAATGAGTCCGTATGCCTGCCTGCCTCTCCCTAAGTCTTGCCATTTCCTGAATCTGGGAAAAGATCCAACTCTTTCAGACTCCTCCTCAGACCCTCTTTCTGTGTTAACCTATGCCCCTCTTCCTTTCTGAGTTAGTTTCCTAGATCTGAACAAGGGCTCTATGTAAGCTCGAAAGCTTGTCTCTCTCTCCAGCAAAAGTTGGTCCAATAAAAGATGCTACCTCACCCACCTTGTCTCTCTAATACCCTGCGACAAATGTGGCCACAACACTGCATGCAACCTATGCCCCTGACAGTTGTGCACCTCCTTCTCCACCCCCGCGTCTGTCCAGAGAAGTGCTTTTTAATTGTTTGTAGCCCTCTGATCTGTTATTTCCCAGCCTGGCAAAACAGTTGTGTCACTTCAGCCTTGGAAATATACTATTGTTTTGCAAGGTTTACTTATTGTGTAGCTTTCTTGCACGTTCTTCTAATAGCCCCATATTAAATTAGAGCAATATATTCAGTTATGAAATTCTAATAACCCACCATAGTTATACAGTAACTTTATCTCACATGAAAGAGTCCCAGTCCAGTGACTGAGGCTGTAGGGAAGGTTTTTCCTCCCCCACCACTCCTTCCTTTTCACATATTTATCTCTTCAGGCTGGAGCATGGCTTGCTGCTATAAGATGCATGTTAAAATTTCAATGACTAGATTTAGAACAGGCTGATGCTTAAATTGAATAATTAAACTTTAAAGTAGGCTGATGCTTACATTAACTGATTGGAATTATAAAACACTCAACGAACATTTAGTCAGTCATACTGCTCGGTTGGCTGAACGTTCCTAGCCTCTCAGGTTTGTACAGAGTGTGGTTTTGTGCAGTGGAAAAGATGTGACAAGTGGGTAATTGAACCTTCAGAGAAAACATGATTCCTGCCATAGAATTGGATCTGAGGCCCGGTGAGGTTACCTCTTTTTATGAGAAGGCTCTTGCATTTTCTGTGCAGGGGTTGTGACCTGCGACAGAACATGCAACTTCTTTTTGTTTCATTATCTCCCACCCCTCAGGCCCTCTTTGATAGACAGTAGATAGATAACATCCAAGGGCACCCTATAAAATCCTTAGCCTGGGTTGCTGATGCTTACATTGAAGTACTAGAGTTAGAATGAGCTCACAGGGAAGCACGGGGGTGTTGTCCACTGCATGGAATAGGCAGATCTACTGTATTTGTCAAATTCAAGCCTCTTGTGAGCAACACTTGATCTGAACGTGATCTTTTGAGAGCACATTGCTTTAATGTCTTCACATAGGGTCACAGCTTGAAGATCTATGTATTTAAAAAGTACAGTCTCTGGGCTAATGTTTTTAGCAGGCCCACAATTAATGATCCTGGAGCATAACTACTTTATGGATCAGTTCAGAGTTCTGCAACATAGGATGCCTGACAACTCTACGCAATAATAATAATAATAATTAAAAAGCTACTGCAACCAAAATTTTTAAAATAAGACATTACATCAATTTAATTTGTTGCCAGTCAGTGTCAAGAGCCTCAGCCTGGAGCAATTTCCCTCCCTGTTCCCCTTCCCTGCTCTTAATCTAGCTTTTAAAAATAGCCAGACAGGAATCTCTTCTACTAGACCTGTTAATGCCAGACACTTAACCCTAGGGAGTTTTTCAGACAATAGGATCTGCCACAAATGTATAAACATACTGAATTTTGTTTCACCCAGTGCTGCTTTCAGAGAGTGGCTGAGGAAAGGGTTGGTAGGATGCATATTGCCTTCATTGTCTTCCCCCCCACCTCGTGTTTCCTACAGGTAGTGTGAAAAGGAAACTTCTATTGGTATGTCTCCAATACAGCAGGGAGTGACCCTCCCATCCTGGGTAGACAGACTTGTGCAGGCAGCCCTGGGTCACAGCTGGAGTGGCTAGCCCGAGTTGCAACGTCCACACTCCTGTTTTTAGAATGCTAGTTCAAGCTGAGGTTTGCTCTCTGCTGCAGTGTAGACATACTCTATGTCTTGCTCTACTTGAGGGATAAGGTTCTGCACACAATTAGGGCCCCCCAAGGGAGACTTTAACGGCAATTCCCTTAGTCCTATCAATACACTCAGTACTGCTAAATCTACATAGCCAAAAGAAGAGGTTTGAGAGTGGCTCACCATGCTTGTACTTTGAGGTAGAGAAGCAGACTTTCCAGCTGGCATTTCACTGATTTGAGAAATCACGGTTTCTGCAGGCAGGACAGGACTTGCTCTACATGAGACACCATTGCCAAATGGTCCTGTATCCAGAGACAAAGACCTCTCTAACTTGTGTATTCGTGGCCCAACCACAGTGTCATCGCTTCTTAGTCTTTCTAGGTCTGTCTTCTGAAGGCCTTTCCTGACCAGAGTGTTTTCTTTCCAGCTTTCAGGAGACTTCTTAATACGTAAGTCTTCCAGGCTTCTTCCACTGGCCGCACAGGTGTTTTTCAGCTTAGCAGCTCTAAATGCCCTCATACTCATGGGATTGAGCACTCTGAGAGTAACTTCATTGAGAAACTGAGAGAACTTGAGCTTTGCTTCAATTTTTTCTTCCACGATAGAGACAGAGCTCGATGATCTTTGACTCACAACACTCAAGTCAGATGCAGACGAGCTGCTTTTGGTTTGCCTGTAGTGCTTTTGGCTGGTGTTTCCCACTGGATATAGAGAAGAGTGCCCCCGACCAGGGTTTTTTTCATCCCCCTTCTGACGGTGCTTTAATCGATGGGATCGATAGCCTTCATCCTTATTTTTGCTGTTAACAAAGTTTTCGGTTTCTGACCTGGTGTTGCTCTGTAACTCAAAGCTTTCCTCGCTGGAGCTGCGGGGTTTAGCGTAACTGTCTGTTGTTAAAACTCCCGAGAGTCTCCCTTCAAAGTCGCTTCCTGCTCCAGGTGCATGTGCAAAGGCAGAGGCACACTGTGCTCTTTCTTCGGCCATTGCTCCAGGTCCCTCCTGTTTAGTGGGTCTGCCATGCACAACACTTTCTGAACACTTTGACAATGACTCCATTTCTCTTTATGCATTGGTGTATAAGCTGTGACCAGTAAAGTGACAGTCCTTGCCTAGCCGCACAACACAGACATCTCTCTGTGACCCACACAGGCATCCAGCCTCCACATTTTATCATACATCCTTCAAAACTGGATCAATAGCACATTTGCATTGTTTTAATTAGTCCTACTGATCAACTAAATCTATAGCACATGTACATTTTCCAGGGTATCGAGTGCATGGGCTCTCATTGATCCCGAGTAGCACATGATATATTCCTGTTTATTGAACTGTGAACCAATCTACAATGATATAAATCAATTCTTACCAAGTAGGAGCTGGGGTGATTCTGTTGGAGGGCTTTTTAAAATCAGATAACAGAAGGTCATGGTACAGTTCCCCCTCTCCTAATACTATTAATGTGGTCTCTTCTATTAGAAAACCAGTCGCAGATCTAAAAGGGTCCCTAACAGCAAAGAGAGAAAGGTATTCTTAATTTTCTGCCTGCTTTCTCTCTAGAATAAAATTTAAAGGCCCTTTATTTTAAAATAAAAACATTAAAGGCAAGGTTCCATGTTGTGAACAGGAGAGAAGGTAATAGAAGAACTGGCACTTTAAAGCACCTTTCATTTGAGACTCTCCAAGTTCTTTTACAGATGTTCATGATTTATGCAAGTCTGAATAGCCCTGTGAAGAGGGGAAGCAAGATGCTGATTTTTACATATGTGCAAACTGAGGTTAAAAGCTATGTTCTAACCTGATAATCTGCCCTAAGTATGCGGTAGCATGTAGCTGCACAGCGCAGAGAATGACCTGTGACTGAGCTACAATTCTTCCCCCTGGCTCTGCAGCAGGGAAGGAAGTAAGTTGCTGTTACATGACTTCACAGTCTCCTAGTTACAGCCAAGTTTTGCAAACATGGAGGCTTGGATGTGTCAGATAAGGTTTGCATTGGATTCAAATCAGAGATGCACTGTTGCTATTTGCTCACCAGAAGTCTGTTGCTTTTATATAAAATACTTTCCACTATTTCATTTGGACCGTGACACTTTGTTATACTTGGTGAAAGGTCCTTCTCTGACTCGGAACCCTCCAGACACAGAGAGAGTGGCTGAAAATGGATCAGATCCATTCTTCATCTTGGTGTCAGTTCAGAAGCCGTTCTTCTTCCTACCATTTCAAGATGAAATGTGCTGGTTTGGTGGAAAGGCTAAAGAACTTCTTGCTGTTGACAGTAATGCAATCATTTTCATGACACTTTCAGCAGCATTTCCTATTAAAGATGAGAGAACTCACTGTGCAACCTGAATTTAGGCCCGAGTTCAATTATCTACTAACACAGATATCTGCATATTTATTGTGGTTCACTAGAGCAAGTGGGAGTGTTCAGAGATGCAGAGGTCTGGCCTAATGCATCCCAGCACTTCTGAGTCTCAGGTTCCATTAGTATCTGACAAAATGGAAGTTCTGGCCTGCTGCAATTTGAAACATTTATTTGCCTATTAGTTCGAGAAATGGAGCAAAACTCTCTCTCAAGATGTCAAGTATCAGAGGGGTAGCCGTGTTAGTCTGGATCTGTAAAAGCAGCAAAGAATCCTTATAGACTAACAGACGTTTTGGAGCATGAGCTTTCGTGGGTGAATACCCACTTCCTCAGATGCATGTAGTGGAAATTTCCAGGGGCAGGTATATATATGCTAGTAAGCAAGCTAGAGATAACGAGGTCAGTTCAATCAGGGAGGATGAGGTCCTGTTCTAGCAGTTGAGGTGTGAAAACCAAAAGAGGAGAAACTGGTTCTGTAGTTGGCAAGCCATTCACAGTCTTTGTTTAATCCTGAGCTGATGGTGTCAAATTTGCAGATGAACTGAAGCTCAGCAGTTTCTCTTTGGAGTCTGGTCCTGAAGATTTTTTGCTGCAGGATGGCCACCTTAAGGTCTGCTATAATGTGGCCAGGGAGGTTGAAGTGTTCTCCTACAGGTTTTTATATATTGCCATTCCTAATATCTGATTTGTGTCCATTTATCCTTTTCCGTAGCGACTGTCCTGTTTGGCCGATGTACATAGCAGAGGGGCATTGCTGGCATATGATGGCATATATTACATTGGTGGATGTGCAGGTGAATGAACACTTCAACTGAAGGTTACATTGAACAAATTCTCTTAATATTTACTCTACTGCACACTACTCCCCACTAAGGCTGCTTGAAGGCTGGATCCCCTGAAATTTCATAAATAGACTTCTGAGCTCTGGATCAGACCCTAAATGCACCATTCTTTGAGGCAACTATCAGTAGAACTATGCAGTTCTTCCCATCACCAAATAATACAGATGTTCCTCTTCTATTGCCCTAGGTTTGAGGATGGTTTCTTGCTCTAATTGCTTCCAAAATACTGATGTGCATTTAATTCAAAGCTTTCTTGTCTAATTTCTTAAACTTTGCAGTGTTGGCATAAAAATTCATCAACCTGGTTTCCTTTTAGCATCTTTTTGGAAAGTATTCCCATTTGCTTGTTAATGAGACACAACTCCCATTTCTAGGCAGGCTAGGTATTACATGGCATAAATGCCACACCACTAAAATTTAACTTCACCATCTTTTATAGAGCAGGTGTTTATAATGGACAGGATATGCAATGAACTTCACCTGTGGTCATCTACCATAAGGCATCATAATTCATTACCCTCTCACTGAATGTTTTTCATCTTTCATTAATTTAATTTTAATTTATTTTTATATATCTCTAGTGAAAACTCCAATACACCTTGGTGACTTTTTCCTTATTTTACAGGGTCCCATAGCACTCAGAACCAATATAATGGTAGACTTGTTGCTCTCTTCCAAAGCTGGGCTGCCAAATAGAACCAGTTAACATGTTAAAATGGAATTTTCTTTAGAGACCTCAATTGTTGATAGTATTTGCTAAAATGAAAAACAGCAACTTGTCATTGATAGTGAATGACACCATCCTGGACTCTGAAAATTACTGATATGCAAATTAACTGACTCCATATACAGAAGACACCCAACCAGAGGTTGTAATATACTTCTTCCATACTTGCATCAAGGCTTGGCAGGATTAGATTTAAATCAATACACGTTGCTAAACGTCAGTTGCAATTGTGAGGCTGAAATCAATGAGAAAAAAATTAATTGGTAATAGCTGGCAGGATTACAGCTTTTCTCCCTCCCCACCCCTATCTTGCCCATGTGGGGATTGGGTATTACTGGCTCTGCAGCAGTGCATGTCTTTGGGCTGGTCTACACTACGGGGGAAAATCGATCTTAGATACGCAACTTCAGCTACGTGAATAACGTAGCTGAAGTCGAAGTATCTAAGATTGAATTACTCACCATCCTCATGGCGCGGGATCGATGTCCGCGGCTCCCCCGTCGAATCCGCAACTCCGTTCGGGTTGGTGGAGTTATGGAATCAATATAAGCGCGTTCGGGGATCGATATATCGTGTCTAGATGAGATGCGATATATCGATCCCTGAGCAATCGATTGCTACCCGCCGATACGGCGAGTAGTGAAGACATACCCTTAGTCTTGGCTGGGGTCTCTGCAGTGCCCCATCCGGACTGCAGTCTTCCCTGCACCTTGCATCTGCAAGGCTCAGGTGTCGTCAGCTCTACAGCCATGCAGGGAGCCCTCTGCAGCGGTGCTGTCATAGCCCTGCTCCCTCCCTCACCAGCCAGGGATGTGGGAACTTTGCCTGGGCAAGAACTGTTCAGCAGCACCGTTTAGTCAGGGGCTCATCCTCCTCCTTGCAGTCCTGGTAGGGGATCTCTGCTCCATGGGGCCAGAACTACAGCCTCCCTTGCTCCTTCTGCCTTGGTGTCTTAGGGCCCTGCTGTCAGTGCTAGGAGCCCTCTGCAGCTCCGCTGTCCATGCTGCCCAGACTCCAATCCTACCCCCTCATCCTTAATTTCCAACAACTGTAAAAATCCTAACACTTCAAAATAAAAAATTCTTAAATAAAAATCTGTATCAATTGTCAACATTAGAAAAAAAATGAAAACCAAATTCTGCCAAGCCTGCTTACATCCTAGCAGATGAAAAGTGACTGGGAGTAGGGGCTATCAACAGTCATCCATCATAAGAACGTAGCATCTTAATTGTTTGGTCAACAATTGATCCATTTAGCTATTTTTCTCCATTCATATTAGTCATTCTGAATTTGACAGAGGTTAAACTGGCCTAAATGGTCTCTGGAAGCACAGAATACAATAAATGTTGTAAGCCTAACATTGTATAGAATTTTGTATAATCCTAGATAAACGACAAACTTGGAATTCAGTTATGAAAAGGCTTCGAGCAGCCCTAACTTTTCAGTTTGTTTATTGGTGCACAAATAACCGCTCAAACAAACAAATCCTAGCAGGGGAAAGCAATCTAAGTCTGACTTTTCCACACTGCCTTAATTATAGTAGTGATGGAATAAATTGCAGGTCTTGAAGAAGCAGGGGCCCCGGCTGACTTGCCTGTTCACTCAGTCTCAAGCAAACACTGATGTGCAAGTCATGATCTGTTTCATATGACTACCCCAGTCAGTATCTGTATAAACTGATAGCCAGTTATGCTGTTTGAACTATATTATAATTTTGCTGGGAAAGAAAATTTCTGGAGTGAGTTATTCTTTTGTCTTCCTCCTGAATGTACTTTGAGTATTTTTAGTATCGAACACTAACACTAGCTTCAGTATCTTCTGAACTTATATGCCTTTGGTAAAGGTATAGCCCACTTCCCAACCACAATAATGAAAATGTTACAGTGGAATGAAGTAGAGGCCTAAAAAAGTTGCAGTACTGCCTAGCTGAGCAGAGTAATTTTAGAAATGTTTGCTTTAGAGTTAGTAACCTGCACAATCAATATTATCTCTGCTCTGCCCTAAAACCCAACCTTCATGCTCTGCATAGAATCAGGCTCACTGTACATTATACTGACTTTGGTAGCGCCAGCAATGGGGCAGTAGCTCCTAAAAGGTAGTCTAAAGATATTCCCTGCGCTACAGGGATTCTGCAATGTGCAGAGTGCAGATTATACTGGTGGAAAGAAGCCAGTTTCTCTCTGCAGTGGGCAGGCCTATCTACTCCCCAGATGCACCATCTGCTGCAGGCACCACTCCTTGGCCCAGACATCTCAAGCAATCAAGTACCACTTTCTATAGCTGCTGCTGGCCCCTCCTAGCTTCCCTCCATTCACATGGGTCCAGAAGACACTCGGGCAAATATTTGTGTGCCTCACCACAACTCCATGGAGACCAAATTCAGTGCCATCTTGCATGTGCAACCAAAACCATCTCCCTCATTTCACTTATTATCTATATCGTTACACAACACTTAGACACATGCATCATGCTCATTTCCCAGAAGCCAGGCTGGGATGGTGAGGTGGCTGCTTTCTGGCAAATATTAGAGCTGCAGCAGGGCTACTCTGAATTACACTGGAAACCTATTGAAAGCCACCTGTATGTTACAGGGCTTGGCTTTAGAGTTGGTCAAAAAAGCTGAATGAAAAAATGTTTAATTGAAAAATGTCCTTTTTTGGTTTAAATTGCACATATATATATAAAATATATTTTGTTTAAATCTGGTATAGCATTCATTTTTTTCTTATTTTTCCAACACCTTTGTCTCCATCTTCTCTTCTATTCCCCCTACTGCCCAACACTTATTTTCATTTTAATGAAATGGAGGGAAAAAAGAGGAAGGAAGTGTCTGGCTGGAGGGCTGGGAGTGAAAAAAGGAGGAGGATGGATGTGGGTGAGAGGGACAAAAAAAACACTTAAAAGGAAACACATATTCAAAAATGAAAATTTGAAACCAAAACTTCTTGATGATTTTTGTGTAATTTTTTGCATCAATCATTTTCTCTAATGCCCGAGGGGTGTTAAAGCTTTGTAACTGTTGTCCATTGTTTGAGCTCTACTTCATATGGGATTTTAACTTTTAACTCTAAAAAATACAATTGACGTATGGGGCCTCACAGTGATCTAGCTTATAGGATGGGGACAGAAAATTCTGTAAGACAAAGCTTGCAGAGTTTAATTTAGTTGTTTCCATCAGAGGAGCTGGCTTTTGGAGGCTGCAAAGGAAGCAGAAGGCTTGGGCCTTAAAATATAGGGAACTCTTCTCCCCACCCCTTGATCCTGGAGCCTCCATGCACATTAAAGTGGAGGGAGTCCTTCCACTCCAGCAACCTTGTTCTCAAATGTCGCCCCCCTCCAAACTCCGCAACCATTTAGCAGTTACTTCAGAAGCCAAGCTATCATGTGGTGCTTTCCCCTGTGGCTAACTGGCAAAGGCCATGGAGAAGACTGTGGGTGGGCGGGTGGGGGCCACATGCTGCTTTAAATGTGTTTAATTCCTGTTTGTATATCTATTTGTGTGTAGTGGGGAACATGCCACAAGTTTCCATTGCTTCCTGGACCCACTGTTCCCACCCAGAATTTTCACAAGTCCTTGACTCCAGGGAGCATCTGTTGAGGTTCTGTTATGACCCAAGCAGCAGTTGAGCATGTTCAGAACTGGGGTTCCTCTGTGTGTGTGTGTGTGTGAGAGAGAGAGAGAGAGAGCTGGTATGTCACTTCTAATTTACCTGTCCTGAAGAAAATGGAGGGTAGGACAGGAGGCTGTGTGTACAATAACTGCTAATACCTCAGAATTAATTGTATGCCAACAAAAGGAATAACAACAGTTCCAAGCTCGGGGTGGAAACTGCAACACACTTGAGCTCGTCTCCTATAGCTAGATGATTAAAATACATTATAACTGGCTCTCTGGATAAATTTTAATAATGAATACAACTAGAATGTGTCTTCTGGCATCATCCTATGCAGCTGCCTTACAGTGAAACTACACAGCTAACATCTCTCATAAAACAATAAATAGCTAGAAAGGCTGAAACCCATCTCAAGGCTCTACCAAAGGTTTTTTCAAAATCTTGATGCCTTAATTAACATTGACATAATTCTCAAGCCCATCTGAGGTTAGAAGGCTGGGTGTTCTAAAGCAAAACTCCATGTTGCCATCTAAAACCTCATGATAATTCATGCTTTCCTTTAAGCTCCAGCTCCTGGAGTCATGCTGCCTATGTGAGAATCTCTACTTACTACTTTTTTAAAAGAAAGTTTCTAGCTCTCTCGTTGCAGAGAAAAGCATGGAAATGTGTCCCCCACCCCTACTGGACCTGAAAGACATAATTCACAAGGAAAATAAAAATTCTAGTGTTTTTCTTATTTTTAAAAGTCTCAAGATGTTTTGGAAGAATGAGTGATAATTTTTGACCAACTTGGGTTGGTGATAACATGTTATTTCCCTACAAGCCTCCCAGGTGTAGAAAGGCTGTTTCTTCTGACTGAAAAGGAATGGCAATATGAATAACAAAAATGCAATGCCTATATGCCACCTGAAATTGTAATACCTTCTCTTGGCTGTCATATCACACTGAAATTGCATGTCCTGATTCTAACTTATGTTGAACTATCACCAGTTGAGAGAACTCCTGTGGCACAGCTGTCAGAGTTCAGCTCGTTTGTGTGCTATCATAGGGTTAACTCAAACTCTCCCAAAATGTCTCTTATCCCACGAATTCACTACAAACCCTAATCTTCTGGTCTCAGGATGGTTGTTCTTGTTTCCAGAGGAAATAGGTATTGTTCACCATAGTCCTATGACAGTGGCTTTGTTCCTCCTCTTCACATTTATTCGTTGTCTCTCTGTGTGCATAATCCTCCAAAGATTTTCCATCTCTATTATACAATAAATAAGGGAAGGGCTGCTCTAGTTCCATTCTTTCGCATATTCTGAAAAGGGGTGCTCAAAAGTATGTCTGCATATAAATGAGTTGGCCTGAAGTTATGTGTGTCTCTTAAACAGGTATTGTTATGAATAATCTGAAAATAACCTGGAGAAGTAAATGTACCTCTTTCCTATTGGTTTTGCAGTAGGCTAGGGGGCTGGCTGGATTCAGAGGAAAGTGTTCTGAATATTTTCCCTGTGACAAATAAGTTATTTGAATAGTTGACTTATATAGTAATATATTTTTCCATACATAAAATGTTGTGTTGCTGAAGAATGGTGGAAGAAAATGTTGTGTTAAAAGTTTAATTGGACATTAGTAGCAGAGATGCAGCATGTTGCATGCTTGTGTAGTTACAATGAATTTCTACACTACACATATTGCTCATTCACTATTGGTGGATCACATGATATGTTAATAGAACCTAAGCAGCTAGTAAAGCAGCTACTAAATTAAGAAGTATGTGTGTTACAGCAATCGTATGTAGAGACTATTGCATTATCTGCTGCAATGACCTCCTTTCTTAACTTCCCACTACACCTGTTGTGACTTAAACATTAAAAAAATGCAGTAAAAACTGCTCCTTTTCCCTTTATCTTTCCTGACCCCACCTCACTTCATCAGGTCCTGATGAACATGCCTGGTGAGCTATACAAATACTTCTGAGGAAGGCAGGTTACCATACGTGCCACTTGTTTTGGCAAGTGGAACTGGATTTATGCTGTCTCGCATACAAATAATTTCATCGATACATGAAAGCTAATGTTAGGGTTTAGCAACAATTGACTAATATCTTGTATAATTCAACAGTCATCCACTATAAACATCCTCCTCCAATATTTAGTACAAATCACTAAGTATTGCTTAATAGGTATGCATTAGCATTATTATTATTTGGGTAGAATGCCAGAATGACTTTTTTCCCTTTTGCAGATAAAAATCACTTTCCTAATTTCATACTTAATGGCCAGTAGCATATTCTTGATGCACATTCCATTTATAATGAGAGCAAATAGGCTTGTTCCATGATATACTTTATGCAAATGAAAGGTGAAGAATTCTTTTTTTCCTCAAAAAACCTATTATGACAGTCAAGTATAAATCATTCAATTAGCTTTCTAGCATTGCAGCTCTGGGCAGCTGCACCCATGTAATTTGCCATCTTGTACAGTACCATAATATATTAAATGTTTCCTTTTTAAAAGGCAGTAATGTCTGCCAAATTAAACAACAGAGCACGTTAAATCACATTAAAACAGACAATTCGTGTATCAGATTGCAGCACGATGGGTCTTCTGCTGAAGAGTTTTGCTGCCTGTTATACATTTTAAATGAAGAAATATGCATGTTGTACATTAAAGGAAAATACTTACTTGAGAAGGATTCTGCAGCTTCTGTTCTGCTAGTCCACAGACTGAAATGATGAAGCCAGATTTAGAAGTAGCTTATTAAGTGCATGCTGCTTCAACAGTTGCAGCTCTTTTTCTTTTTTTTTTTAAACTGAAAGACAGGATCGCTTTCTTTTAAGGAAACCAGCTGAGAATGAATTCCTGTCCATGCTGCTGTGAGTGCTGCAGAGCCAAATCAGCAATCTCCGAAGAACTTAAGTCATTCACAATTTACTGGTTGGGGTTTTCCTATGTTGTCACAAACTTTAATGGCATCAAGCAGGGTCACAGCATACCACCAACGAAGGAAATCACTAGCTTATCACATACAAGTGAGGCTGACACTGAGTCAATGCTATATATGATTTTACTTGGATAAAGTTTAATCTTTCAGTCCTTACGTAGTCAAAATGCCCATTGACTAAGTTTTGAGATCCTGGTTCTTAGTGGAACTGGTTCTGGCTGGGCACTTTGATACTTATCCAGATCAGGCCTTGAGCAAACAATACAGGAACTGCCCTATCAAGATTATATTGCTGTATACAGCATATGGAGCACAATTAAGAAACACAGCATCCTGCTGCATCTTTGATCTTCAGTGGTGAAGTTTTTCAATGGCCTCAGTCCAGCCTCTGTACATGCATAAATCATTGGTACACACAACAGTTCATATGTAAACCCAACTGTGCTTCAGTTGTGCCCACAACATAACATTTGCCTGTGTAATTTGTTACTGACACATAAGTACACAAAAATGGACCACACACTCTAGTGACTTGTGCTTCAGAGGGAGTGAAAGAACAGCATGATTTATTGAGTGATTCGTCCCCTGTCATCCAGTTCCAGCTTCTAGCAGTCAGAGGTTTTGGGACACCTACAGCATGGGGTTGCGTCTCTGACCATCTTGGCTAATAGCCATTGATGGAGTTATCGTCTCTAAACTTATTTAATTCTTTTGTTTGTTTGAATCCAGTTATAATTTTGGCCTTCACATTATCCGCTGACAATGAGTTCCACAGGTTGACTCTGCGATGTGTGAAGGAGTACTTCCTTATGTTTGTTTAAACCCGCTGACTATTAATTTCACTGGGTGACCCCTGGTTCTTGCATTGCGTGAATGGCTAAATGACACTTCTTTACACCACTCATGATTTTATAGACTTCTATCATCTCCCCACTCAGTCGTCTCTTTTCTAAACTGAATAGTCCTGGTTTTTTAAATGTCTCCTTGTGTAGAAGCAGTTCCATGCTCCTAATTGTTTTGTTGCCTTTCTCTGTACCTTTTCCAATTCTAGTTTATCTTTTCTGAAACAAGGTGATCAGAACTGTGCGTAGCACTCAAGATGTGGGCCTACTGTACATTTATATAGTGGCATTATAATGTTTTCTATCTGATTAGCTGTCCCTTTTCTAACAATTCCTAACAGTTTGTTAGCTTTTTTTCTTATTGCTGCTGCACATTGAGCAGGTGTTTTCAGACTATCCGCAATGTCTCCAAGATCCCTTCCCTGAGTGGAAACAGCTAATTTAGGCCCCATCATTTTGTATATTTTCCAATGTGCATTACTTTGAATTGATCAACAACTGAATTTCTTCTGCCATTTTCTTGCCCAGTCAGCTAGTTTCGTGAGACCCTTTGAAAGTCTTTGCAGTCAGCTTTGGACTTAACTAGCTTGAGTAATTTTGTATTGTCTGCAAACTTTTCTAACTCACTGTTTATCCCTTTTTCTACATCATTTATGAATATGTTGAACAGCATAGGTCCCAATACAGATCCTTGGGCGATTCTACTATTTATCCCTCTCTATTGTGAGAACTGACTCTTTATTCCTTCCCTTTGTTTTCTATCTTTTAACAGTCAGTGATCCATAAGAGGACTTTCACTCTTTTCCATGACTGTTTACTTTGCTTAAGAGCCTTTGGTGTGGGACCTTATGAAAGGCTTTCTGAAAGTCTAAGTACACTGTATCCACTGGATCACCCTGGTCCACATGTTTGTTTGACCCCCTCAAAAAATTCTAATAGATCACTGAGGCATGATTTCCCTTTACCAATGCTGTGTTGATTCTTCCCCAATATATTGTGTTCTTCTATGTGTCTGGTCATTCTGTTCTTGACTATAGTTTCAACCAATTTACCTGGTACTGAAGTTAGGCTTACCAGCTTGTAATTGCCAGGATTGCCTCTGGAGCCTTTTAAAAAAAAATCAGTGTGTACGTTGGCTACCCACCAGTCATCTGGTCCAGAAACTGATTTAAGTGATAGGTTACATACCGCAGTTCTGCAGTTTCACATTTGAGTTCCTTCAGAAATTGGGTGAATACCATCTGTGCCTGGTGACTTATTACTGTTTAATTTATCAATTTGTTCCAAAACCACCTCTGTTGACACCCCAATCAAGGACAGTTCCTCAAATCTACCTTAAAAACTGATCAGGTATGAGGATCTTCCCCATATCCTCTGCAGTGAAGATCAATGCAAAGAATTCATTGAACTTCTCTGCAATGGTCTTGTCTTCCTTGAGTGCTCTTTTAGCATCTTGACCCCACTGAGTTGTTTGCCAGGCTTCCTTCTTCTGATGTACTTTAAAAATTGCTATTAGCTTTTGTGTTTTTTGCTATCTGCTCTTCAAATTCTTTTTTGGCCTGCCTAATTATACTTGACTTGCTAGACTTTATTCTTTTTTCTATTTTCCTCACTAGGATTTGACTTCCAATATTTAAAGAGTGCCCTTTTTGTCCCTTACTGCCTCTTTTACTCTGTTTAGCCCTGGTAGCACCTTTTTTTTCACATTTGGAGTACACATTTAGTTTGAGCCTCTATTATAGTGTTTTTTAAAAGTTTCAATGCAGCTTGCAGGCATTGCCTGTTCCTTTTTTAATTTCCATTTAACTCCACAGTATATCTGATTAAAGAAGCATCTCATGTAGACCTCAATTGGACCTGGACTGGGAGACCCAACTGTAAAATGACTTCAGTTGGTGGGTTGTGCCTGTCCATGCAGAAACTCAGGAGCTGAGGCCAGAACTACTAAGCCTAAAGAATTGTTACTGAGGGCATCTCATGAGAGTAAAGGGCACTTTCTCAAGCTCAAGAACACATCTTCCAAATTGCTCAGAGATTAAAAGACTCCACCCAAGTCAGATAAGTCCTCATGTGTTGTCCCTAAGGGCTTAGGTCCTCTCAAACCTCCTGAAAAACATGAAGGTATGGTGCAAATAAGTAAGGATCTGTCAGTGCTGACTTCAGTTCCAACTCTTAAGCCCAAGGATTGGCACCCGTTGATACCATTTAGGAGTTCCAGGCTAGACTATGCTCTGGACCAGTCTGCCCCCACAAAGATTCACCATCCACGATAACCAGGGATGCACCAGATCTGTTGGTCCCGACTACCTGGACACAATGAAACCTACACCTCTGGAAACTCTTTGCCCTACCTTACCCACAATCTCCAATCCTACTTTGAAACATTGTGATACCAGAAGAAGAAACTAACCTAAGGAGATGGGAATGTTTCCCTGTCCCATCCTGCTGGATCTTTCATTCATTAACTGAGACTGACAATTCCAAAAGGGGTATCCTCCTCCTTGCTAGATGAGACAATTGCCCATCTTTGCTATCCCCACCAGGCAGTATCAAGAGCTGCTGCAGAGGCTGATGACTGAGTTCCATATCCAGCTTAAGGAGGTCCAGGATACTCAGCATAGGATACTGGATATTTTATAGCCTTCTGCTGCTAGCGGAGTGGCCCTTCCAGTGAACAACATCATTATTCAACTAGCCAGGATAGTTCAGCATACTCCTGCTTCCTGCATCCCCACCCCCCAGAAAAGTCTTAGTTATTTTGTACCAACCAAGGGAATGGAGTTCCTGTTTATACACCCATCACCCAAATCCCTGGTGGTGCAAGCAGTCACTGAGAGGTCTAGCTACAACATGCCAGGGTAACACCCATGGATGACAGTGCTAAAAGCCTTGACCTCTTAGGGAGAAAAGTGTTTTCTTCCACCAGCTTTCAGTTTTGAAGTGCTAACTACCAGGCCCTGTTAACAAAGTACAGTTTCACCAATTACACCAAATTCTTAGACTTTAAGGACAAAGTCCTGTGAGAGGACTGGGCCCAATTCCAAGCCCTCATTGATGAGTGCAGACCGGTAGCTTAAACATCTCTTCAAGCTGTAGTGGATGTTGCTGATCCTGCCTCAAGAGGAACAGCTATAGCAATTGTAAGGAGATACTGGTTCTGGTCCTCAGGGTTGCCCAGGGAGGTACAAAATACCACTGAGGCCACACCTTTTGAGGAGCTAAATTATTCAGTGGAAAAACTGCTGCGTCCCTTCACTCACTCAAAGATGCCAGAACAACCCCCCGTTCCCTGGTTATTTTTATCCTGGTTCCATAGAGGAAATACCACAAACAGGTGTAGCGGCCAAGACTGTCCCCTCAATCATTGTATCACAAGTGCTGTTATGAACTGCTGTGCAAATTGCAGAGGGTAAAAAGACCCAAATACGTGTCCTCCTCTACGTCTACTGTCACTGCTCAACTCTACCCACCACCTGGGGGTTACTATTGATGGGGATGTTTGAGAACCATGTTCCTATATTGATGCCATCTTACACTTCCCCCACATTTTGGTGGCCACCTTTATTCACTTCACTCACAACTGGAGGGCAGTAACAATGGACAAGAGGGTGCTAGAGATCATTCACTTTACATAGTCAAGTTTTTCTCATCTCCCCATTACAAACCTCCTTTCTGGTCCCTCTTCAGAGACTAGTCTCATGGGGACATCCTCTGTCAGGAAGTAGACCTTTTATTTTTTTAAAAGCAAGGGGCTATAAAGCAAGTGCCACTTCAGCAACAAAGTGGAAAGGGTTTTACTCCCCATGTTTCTTAGTCCTAGGAAAAATGGGAGATGGAGACCAATTTTCAGTCTGTGCCCACTGAATCTTTTTATTCAAAAATTGGCACCAATAATCCACTTTCTGCAGAAGGGTGGCTATAATGTCTCTCTGTAGCTGGAGGATGGGGTCCTGATAGGCAGAACCAGGAAGGAGATCCAGTCAGTGACCCTGTTCCTGCTCTGTCTGCTAACTTCCTTGTGAATCTTTGTCAACAAAGAAAAATCCACTTTGACTCCCCAGAAACCATATAGGAGTGACCCTAATTTCGGAGTTTCATATGAATCAACCTATTCATTTACCAATATTTTTTCCAAAACCTCACATTTTCCAATGAGGGGAGGAGACTTCCCTCTCTTGATGTCCAGCAGGATGTGGCACTTTATCTGCACAGAATGAAACCAATTAGAAAAATGCCTAGAGTATTTGTCACTTTAGTAGAGCAATCAAAAGGACAAACATTATCTGCCCAGACGCTAACTGGATTTGTGGTTGTGCCATTCTTTATCTGTTGGTTTGTATTATTCCCCCAGATGGGGTAAGAGCCTACTCCAGTCGATCACAAGCAACTTCAACAGCATCTCTTCAAGAGAGACCTATTCTGGACATATATAATGTGGCCACCTGGAGCTCCATACATGCACTCATGATATAGTATACATTAGTCCGGACCTTTTTCTGCCAATGAAGCTGTGGGGATAGCAATATTACAGATATCTATAGCAACTGCATCCTCACACCCCTCTCCTGTTTGACTACTGCTTACCGATCACCCAAATCTTGTTTGATTAATTGTAAAAAGGAAGTGGGGAGGCATCAATCTGCACTGCCCCTTATACCTTCGGTTTGGAGGACAACTGTGCAGGTGTGGACCAATGGATGTTGCTTGCTAGAAATGTCCAATTTCAGGAGCATGGTGCACGTGCATACCCATGTGGAAAACGGATAGGAACCACACAGCTCAAAGAGCCTCCAGTTACAGGTGAGTAACACCCATTTACCTCTAATATTTACCTCACCTCTGTATTTGAATACACATAAATATATACACACATACATATGTGTGTGTGCATGTGCATACACATGCATGGACAACATCATTAGAACTTTGTAGCTTGTGTGTAGAAAGTGTTACCATTTATCTGTCCTGAGATTTCTTTCTGGACTTAGTGGCCTCAGTCCAAGTGGACCCCAACATACTTCTGATATGTATGTAAAGAATATTTCCATAAGATTTTTGACAAGCCAATTTCTCATATGGGACTCAAGTGTGCCTTAGAGTCACTTGCCCAGACTGGGGGAGATGTGGGTCCATCACAAGTGGACAGGCATTGTGCTTCAGGGGCTTCTGAGGCATGTGTGAGGTGACACAGCTGCACTTCTTAAGGGTCTTGAGTGCATGCTCCCCTCTCCAGTCAGCTGATGGAGAAGAAGTGTGAGCACGGGCCATTTGGAGCTCTTGCTCTAGCCAGGAGCCATACTCAAACTCTCTGGGAATATGGACTGAAACTGTTGCCAGTCCCCTGGGTGCATACTCTTCCTTTCTTGTGCTCCTATGCAGGGGGCAGCCAGACTCTGTTCTTAGTGAACAATTCTGTGGGCAACGTTATCGTGTAACAAAGTGAAGCAAAACAAACAAAACTTCTCTGGGACTAATTAATCAAAAGCATGACAATTAACTAAACATAAACCCTCCCTCCCTCTTCCACCTTTATACTTCTGCATTCTCTTCTTGCCCTGTTTTTCCATTTGCAGGGAGCCAAGGCTATTCAGCTGGGACCCAGACAAGGATTCATTTACTTTGTGCCCCTCCCTGCACACATTCATTCCATTGTAAATGCCTGTGCAGGAAACATGAAGCAATTCAAAGGGTGTAAAGGGAATAGTTTGCACAGTCAGTGAGCTGGGGAAAGCTGTACAATTTATGATCACTAGCCTGGCTGAGCAAACTGCAATATGATTGATTCTAAATATATCTTACAGAGCACAGCCATCTAACCGTTCATTGCTTCTCATTTCCCTCTCCACATGTTCCTCTTCTCTCAATCAAATAATCACTAACAATAGTCCCAAGTAGCAGTAGGAAGTGAAAATATAGGTGAGCCCCACTCTTTTTTTTCATTAATAATGCAACTAGAATCATTATTCTTGTCCATTCAAAAAAATTAGTATTAGTATGAGTTAAAATGTCCCGTTTAAAGGGAGGTGGGTGGGACTGGATGATTCAGGGGACTGATCTCATGGAGCATTTCATCTGTAATGGCCCCATCCTGCTCTCACTGAGGTCAGTGGCAAAACCTTAAGCCCAGACTGATACTCTTATTCACATTGAGTAGTTGTGAAGTTCCACTGAAGTTAATGGGACTATTGGTGGAGTAATTTACTACGAAATGTGAATAAGGGTATTGCAATGTGACGTTTACTGACTCCAATGGGAGAAGGATCTAATGTTGGATCATGTGTTCAAGTTTACAAACAAAAGTTATCGTTTAAAGACTCTGAGCAGGAAATTAGTTAGCGATCTTAGTGCAATTCCTTGTGAAGAAGTGAGCACATCACTCATTAGTGGTGATTGGTCTGGTCTTGTGATGCTCCTGTTAAATCTTCCAGTCATATTGTTTAGAAAAATAATAGAAGTTTGGCAATCTTTAATGTTTATTAATAGAGTTTGCTTTGGTGTTTGGTATTTCAAGTCTGTACTATAGTAACGTTGGCTTCAAACCTGAACATAGACATATAAAAATCCAATGGCTAGAAGCTGAGGTTAGGAACACATTCAACTCAGTGTGAGCTGCAATTTTTTAACAGTGAATGGATTAACCATGGGAGAATTGACTAAAGGATGTGATAAATTCTCCATCACCTAGAGTCTTCAGGTTAAGACTGGGTATTTTTCTAAAAAAATTCATCTAATTCAGCCACAAGATTACTGGGCCTTGTGCAGGAAGTACTGGGTTGTGTTGTGCTGAACATCAGACTATATGATCAAAATGGTGCCATCTGGTCCTGGAAATCTATTAATTCGTTTTAAGAACCACTGTTGTGAAGTGAAGAGTAACTGCTGTGCCAGGCTCCAGCCAATTCACAAGCCAGGAACTGGCCTGGTGACTCTCAGGACAGGTATATAAGCCCCATGAGAGGAACAGCTGCTCAGTCTGCTCAATTACACTCCAGGGATTGGACCTCTCTCCTGCCTAACAGTGGTTACAAACTCCTCAGGCCTTGCTCTTACTCCTGCTCCAGCCTTGCTTTTGCTCCTGCCTTGCTCCAACCTTGCTATAGACTCCTGATTCTGGCTCTGACCCCCTGGCTCCAATCACTAGGCATGACTGCCAGGGCTCCAACCACTAGCTCTGACCATCCCCATCATGGCTTCTGACAACTGATATAAAATTATTAGCTTGTCTGCAGAAATGCCTTCACTTTATATTGCATGTAACTGAAGTGAAAAATTCCTCCCCTACCTCTGACCTGTGCTTACTTTTTTGAGACTAGCTGCTTGTTTTCACTACAATGTTAGCTTGAGGTGTTGCTCTACTGTTGCCAGGGGTGCTGGAAGAATTTGTATAGTGGGGGTGCTGAGAGCCATTGAACCAACCTGTAAACCCTGCATATGATGGAAACCACTTGAAGCCAGGGTATGTGGCAGCACCCTTAGTTCCAGCGCCTCTGAGTGTTACTCCCAACCTGATTCCCACCCACACGCATAAATCACTAGCTTGAGTTAAGTGGTGCTTTAAACTCAAGCTAGCTGGCCCATTGGGACAGGGAGTTGAAGCTCACGTGCTGCTGACACTGATGGAGCTTGCAATGCAGCAGCTTGAGTTGCAACTCATTAATTGCTAATTCAATCACTCTGTGCTTCTGAGCAAATCACTCGGTAGCTTGAGTGGTAGTTCGCTGTGTAGCTGCTCTCACTCGAGAAGCTAGCTCGAGTGCAGTAATGTTCCTTACCAAGCCCTGTTCATGAAAATAGGGAGAAGATTCAGTGTTTAGACGTCAAGAGGATTAGGCACCTTTTTAAAACCAAAGTCACCATGACAATCTCCAGTCACTGCTGACCATTGTGACCTAAGGCTTGTCTTCAAGGCAACAGTTAGCTCAGGTTAGTACACTTGAGTTTTCTTGCCATTTTTTTCCTATGCCATGTGAAGCATGTCTTAAATGAAAATAAGGGGTTATTTATATTTAATTCGCCCCCCGCCTCCAACTTTAGGACTAATCACCAAATCTTAAGGTGAAACTCACTTCAGTGCATGAGGGTGTCTGCACGCTGAGGAGCTGCACATGCCCTTAATGCAAGGTTTAAAGCCTTGTGCTAGATGGGTGCATTCGGTGAGTTTCAGCCATTACTGATGCATGAGACTAAGATTTGGCTTCTGCACATGGTTTCACTTATTCTCTCCCCATGATATGGCAGAAGCTGGAAGGAGGAAGATAACTCAACCAGTGGGTCTGGAAGGGTTTTCTATTGCTAAACATGTTTATGAAAGACTCAAATAAGGCAGCAGTAAAGCAGGGAAGTTGGAGGTGGGAGGCACTGGAGCACCTTCAGGAATTGTAGATCCCTCTGAGGAGAAACTTGAAAAAAAAAACCTCAGTATTTGGAGAATTATAATGCAAACTGCATTTTTTCCATTGGTCCTCAGCTGTTTTACACTTAGTTTCATGTTACCTTTATATCATAAAAATCCATTTTTTGTAAAAAATAAAATGAAATAATAATAATCCTTTTTGGCATCAGCAGAATGAATGGGTTCCACTGTGTGACCCTTGCATTTAACAAGAGCTGTGTGAAATTCACTGATCTTTTTACCAAGGATTCAGCTGTAGGTTTTCTCCAAACCTGCAAACTTAATTGCTAAGGATTCACCTGTGTAACCCCTATCCAAGGTGGCAGAGTCCCTTCCCTCCTCGGGGACTCTCTGAACCCTCCCCGCCATCCTAGGACCAATGGGATTGGGTCAGTTTCAGGTCCTTTTACCAGGCGAGTCCAAAAATGGCTGCCTCTCTTTCTGCCCAGGAGAACTATCCTCCACCATCTCCTCCTCCCAAGGAGCTATGCAGGGAGCAGCCCAGCATGCCAATCAAGTTCCTGGGTGTGGTAGTTACTGCATACTGCAGACAATGTATAACAAGCTACCATTCACATGTGAACTAATCCTTTCCTCCCCTGTATTTATCATTCCCCACACACAACCTGCTATCTCCACATCACTCACGCTCAACTTTCAGCAGCTTGGCTGTTGTACACCTACACACAACTTCCCACAGCTTTCATTCATTTCACATACGTACCAGCGTCTAAACAACTCTGTGAACATTACAGAGTGCACAAGAAATGAGGTATTAATGAAAGTGGTTGTTAGGAGGCATTTGGTTTGTTGGGGTAGTATCATTCGTTACCCCAGAGTTTAGGGCCTGGCTTTTGGTATAGGTTGGTTAATGTCCTGGGTTGTTTTGGCCCCAGGTTGGTTTGTGTGTGCCACCACCACTACGCCTCCTCCTCCTCCAGCTTTGAAGATATACATATTTTATTAAAAGCAATACAAAATGAGCTCACTGGTGTCCAACTAAATCTACAGAAACTTGTGAAAAATGGGAGATACGGAAAAAAACACACTAAAGCAATTGGTTCGAAAATAACTTGGATCCAAAAGGATTTTATTGTGTTCAGTTCTGCCAGCCATGTGCCCTCTTACTTATCTCCACCTTGCATTTTAAATAGAGTAGGCTAACGCTGGAAATAAACCTGCTAAGGAAACTGATATGATTATATAATCTATGAACTATTTATCTTATACAGTCTTTTATCTGTTGTTTTAAGACTTTATGGCTATTTAACCAGATTGTACTCCTTCCGCCATCTGTAACAAACTCTCTACTCAATATGTTGTGAGTTTCTGGCTCTCTCTCTAGAAATGTAACCATATCTCTTTTAATTTTACACCCCTGTATAAAGACTATCAAATTCTGACTAGGTTAGGCATGTCTAAGAATACTTCCCCAGAATGTTAGCTGGTATTTGGTAAGGTGAGCAAGTGAATAATTGACTCTACCAATGCCAACTCTGTTTGCACAAAGAGGTACGCCTTCCTGCCTCTACCCAGTCAGTCTCTTCTGAAGCCAAGATGACATGATATTATAAAAGCTTGACTCAAGGAAAAGCAAGCTCTCCCTTTTTCTAGACATCTTGAGATTAGGTAGGTGCATGTGTGGGTATACACCATGTTAGATGAAGCGAGAGAACAAGATGTCAAAGCCATACTTGTCTATTTTGGTTGTAATGGGAGGAAGCATATACAGTAAATACGGTATTTCAGGGAATATTGCCATTCTAATTATGTTAATCCTACTCAGAAGGAGAAGAAGGAACCATCTCAACAGGCCGTCTCTTTGATTTTTTTAAACAGTAAAATTTGTAATAAAGTGCAGACCAGAAAGTTTACTTGGGCTGTAGACCCAAATATAGAAGAACAACTCCCTAGAATCATGAGAAGAAGAAAATGACTCACTGGGTCAGGGGCTCCCTGGAGATTGGCCAGCTAATGCTTAGGTATCCAAGCTAATTTTGAAACCTGAAAGTTGATCAAATTGGTTGATTTTTGAGAAAATTAAATTTGAGATGGAAGTTTCGGGAGAAGCATAAAAACTAGCAAAAATCACAAGGAGTACTTGTGGCACCTTAGAGACTAACACATTTATTTGGGCGTAAGCTTTCATGGGCTAAAACCCACTTCATCAGATGCATGGAGTGGAAAATACAGTAGGAAGATATGTACATATACAGAGAACATGAAAACATGGGGATTGCCATACGAACTCTGAGACAAATCAATTAAGGTCGGCTATTATCAGCAGGACAAAAAACTTTTGTAGTGATAATCAGGATGGCCACAGAAATGGATTAGAGTTGGTATGGCAACCCCCATCTTTTCATGTTCTCTGTGTATATATATCTTCCTACTGTATTTTCCACTCCATGCATCTGATGAAATGGGTTTTAGCCCAGAAAAGCTTATGCCCAAATAAATTTGTTAGTCTCTAAGGTGCCACAAGTACTCCTTGTTCTTTTTGCTGATACAGACTGACATGGCTACCACTCTGAAATAAAAACTAGCATCATACTAACATTTTAAAGACATCTTTTTGAGCAACCTCATGTCTTTAAATGCCTAGAATGGAATATGAAGAGCAAACTGCTTCTACTAGGGGTGTTAACTCCCCCAAATCCCTTTGAAAATCCCAACCTTGTTAATCTCTTCCCTCTGGTCCAGAATCAGAATGCAGATACAGTTCACAAATCCATTCACTGGGGTAGAATTTTGAATGATCTGTGCTGAACATAATTTTTTATAAAGATCCAAAGGAAGCATTGTTGGGTTTTAATTATTATTTTTAGATCCCTGATCTTTTATGCTATCTGTAGGGATTAATGTAGGTGCAGTACAGCCCTGAGCCTACTTTGCTAACAATCTCCCTGGAGTATTACCTTGTGGGAATAAAATCTATGTCTAGCTGGAACTAATCTATTTGGAGCTCCTTCTGTCAATCAGAGCATTAAAACTCAGCCTAGTCGCATCTAGATTGTCTTTGATGTGTAAGTTGAGACAAGTTCTTTTTATTCGCAAGTCCTAAAAGACTCTTGGTTCGTTCATGTTTTCGAGAGGAATACAAAATTATAGATCCTTTATGAAATGTCTTGTCTTCCAAATACAGGAGGTTGCTGTTACTAACAGGATTTGTCCCTGCAAGCACTTTGTACCATGTGTTTCTTTTTCTAAATGATCCTTGAAATGAGGATCTTCAGATGAAGCATTTTCCCTTCAGAGTGGGTTGTTCCCCCTGAGTTTTTATTTTAGATAAAGTAACTGAAAGTGCAGCCTGGTCTGAACTGCCCATTATGCGAATCAACCACTTGGTGAACTAAAGCCATTGACATAAAAATATAGTATACTAACCAAAAAGAATGACAAGGTGGGGGAGGGGGAGGGTTTTGGTAAGGCTGTTGATTAATTGCAGTTAACTCAAGCAATTAACTCAAAAAATTAATTGTAATTATTCACACTGTTAAACAATAGAATGCCAATTGAAATTTATTAAATATTTTGGATGTTTTTCTACATTTTCAGATACATTGATTTTTATTACAACACAGGGTGTACAGTGCTTACTTTATATTATTATTTTTATTACAAATATCTGCACTGTAAAATGATAAAGGAAATAGTATTTTTCAGTTCACCTCATACAAGTACTGTAGTATAATCTCTTTCTTGTGAAAGCTGAACTTACAAATGTAGATTTTTGTTGTTGTTGTTACATAATTGCACTCAAAAACAAAACAATGTAAAACTTTAGAGACTACAAGTCCACTCAGTCCTAATTCTTATTCAACCAATCGCTAAGAGAAACAAGTTTGTTTACATTTATAGGAAATGTTGTCTGCTTCTTATTTACAATGTGAGAAAATGAGAACAGGCGTTTGCATGGCACTTTTGTAGCTGACATTGCAAGGTGCCAGATATGCTAAACATTCGTATGCCCCTTCATGCTTCAGCCACAATTCCAGAGGACATGCTTCCATTCAGATGATGCTTGTTAAAAAAATAATGAATTAATTAAATTTGTGACTGAACTTCTTGGGGGATAATTGTATGTCCCCTGCTCTGTTTTATCTGCATTCGGTCATATATTTCATGCTATAGCAGGCTCAGATGACGACCCTAGTGCATGTTTATTTTAAGAACACTTTCACAGTAGAGTTGACAAAACGCAAAGAAGGTACCAATGTGAGATTTCTAAAAATAGCTAAAGCAGTCAACCCAAGGTTTATGAATCTGAAGTGCCATCCAAAATCTGAGAGGGATGAGATGTGGAGCATGCTTTCAGAAGTCTTAAAAGAGCCACACTCTGATGCAGAAACTACAGAACCTGAGCCACCAAAAAAGAAAATCAACCTTCTACTGGTGGCATCTGACTCAGATGATGAAAATGAACATGCGTCAGTCTGCACTGTTTTGGATCATTATCCAGCAGAACCCATCATCAACATGGAGGCATGTCCTGTGGAGTGGTGATTGAAGCATGAAGGGACATATGAACCTTTAGCGCATCCAGCATGTAAATATCTTGTGACGCTGGCTACAACAGTACCATGCAAACGCCTGTTCTCACTTTCAGGTGACTTTGTAAACAACAAGTGGGCCGCATTATCTCCTGCAAATTGTAACCAAACTTGTTTGTCTAAGCGATTGGCTGAAGTAGGACTGAGTTGACTTGTAGGCTCTAAAGTTTTACACTGTTTAATTTTTGAATGCAGTTATTTCTGGTAGATAATTCTACATTTGTAAGTTCAATTTTCATGATAAAGAGATTGCACTACAGTACTTGTATTAGGTGAATTGAAAAAACTATTTTGTTTTTTACAGTGCAAATATTTGAAATAAAAATAATATGAAATGAGCACTGTACACTTTATATTCTGTGTTGTAATTGAAATCAATATATTTGAAGATGTAAAAAAATCCAAAAATATTTAAATAAATTGTATTCTATTATTGTTTAACAGCACAATTAAAAGCTTAAAAAGATTAATCGTGTGCTTGACAGCTCTAATAATTGGTAATCCTTTTAAATGTCAGAGTGTCCACTAGTTTAAGATCTTGATTAAGCTCATTAGAGGCTTTCCTGAGTGCTCTTAAGACTGGAGGACCTATGCATGAAGGTGACTTTACATTGTTAAAGTCATCCGCTAGGACAATATGCACAGTGACTGATGTACCAACTGGGTCATTCTCTTCTGCAAACTCTCCTGTGTGCTGCACTGCATCACTAGCTTTGGGATGTTTCTGAATCTTTTTCTTGAGCTGCCAACCAGATTTCACCAATCTTGGAAGCTGGTATCTGTCCAAGTATATACTTTGCTTGATGATTATTTCAGATTATCACCATATATGATTAAAAACCCTCTTTTAAACACAGAGGCTTGAGGTGGGATTTGTGCTATGAAGTGCTGCATTCTATGCAAGGTGCCCCTCTTAATTTGATGCTATTACAACTGAGATTCCACAGAGAGAATAGGATAAAAGCAAAACAACCTCAGACGTAAATGATGAAAGCTCTTCCAGTCTCTTCTTCTGTGGTCCTGAGGCTATTCTGCTGCTGGTGGTGGTTGAGGGCAAGGGAGGGAATGTTACTGTTTTTGCTGTGGTAGGAGGTTAGGTGCACTGAGAACCTCTGCTTCCAAATGCTGACACTGGTTCTGAGGCTCCTCTGCTAACAGATTTAGGATAAGGGTCTATATTTTCATCTTTTGTCTAGAAAAGGCAATTAAGTCATTTTTAGTAGAATCCAGTATGAGTGGGTCCTCGAGGGTGAATTTGCTGACATCCAACATCTATTCTCTTCTTGTTGAGGGTAATCATATGCAATACCATTTATCACGTCTAGGGTCCACAGTCATTTCACACCACCTCAGTGGTATCCATCTGCTGACAGATCTAAAATATTAACATGGATCTTCTGTAAAGGAATTGGCAGGATGATCTCCTTTGTCCATCCATAGGACAAAGTCTCTTTAATATCCAGCAGTAGCACTGCATGTGTGTCTACACCCTTCAGGATGCAAATGTGCTTGACAAAGATTAAGGGAATCTAAAGAAACCTGGTGCTTGCCTTGCTACCATCTCCTCTGTGACTTTATCTTGGAAACAGGGCAACATAAGCACAGTCATCAGCTTCAAAAGTACAGGCTGAAATGCTGTTTCAGGGTTCTTAACCTGAGAGTTGCACCCTTCAGGGGATCACAAACTTCTGTCAGAGGGTCATCCTGCCTTAAACATATTACTGTGTAGGAAGGGTTGTTTGCTAGATCCTGGCTAGATGAGAGGAGAGATGCAGGATTGTTCTGGTGTGCGGAAAAGCTGAGTCACTGGGCTATTTATTTGAAGAAAACTGGCATCCTGCTTTCCTTTAGGAAGTGTTAAATGATCTCAATCAGCAGTGGACACAGTCCTCATCCTTTGATATGCTGTTGCCAATATTCATGATAAAATCAAGTCTCTCGAAACTGGTAATTCCTCTTTGGGCTATGAATTTTGTCAGATGTATGCATAACACATAGCACAATGGGGCCCAATCTGTGGCCTATAAATGCTACCACAATACAAATGTTTAATAATATATGTTTTTTTCTAAAAGCCCTCCTCCCTCTCCCTCTAAAGGCTCAAAATGCAGATGGCAAATAAAAAAAAAAATCCAAAAGGTATTTTAAAACCTCATGATTTTGTGAGGTCTGACTCATAACAGTACTTTTATCACTAGCTATAAGGGGCAGCCATGTCCAAGTCACAGTCTTAACCTTCTCCAGGACATCAAATAAAGAAATTGGCTGCAATTTAGCAAGAGACAATATGGTCAGACTCCAAATATAGATCTGGTCCTTTGGAAGCAGCTAATCAGGGCTGCATCTAATCAACCTTAGTCATGATTGATCTAGTTATTAACTAGTTCTACTGAAGGAAAAAGTTTGGGTCTTTGGCAATAAATCATTCAAATCATCCTCCAAAGCACAAGTTCTGTGCCATCCATAATGGAGATGGGCTTGAGCAAAACAAACTGGGATTTTCAAAGGGGCCTGAGGCAATTAAGTATTCTGAAAATCCCACCCAAAGTTTGGATCCAGATCTGAACCTGGGCAGTAAAGGCAGGCTGTGATTATCAGATTTGGATTTGAGCCTTCCCCAATGTTGGAGGGTGCTCATATTTGGGGCATTCCATGTTTAGGTACTTAGGATTTATTGACAAATATCCCATCAAAAATTGTATTTTTCTCAAGACATTTTAGAATATTACAGAGGCTGCCATTTCAGACTTCCTTACAAGTCTTAATAAAGCTGCATTTCACAGTATATTTTCACAGCTATATTTGTCAGATCTCAGCTACTGGAAGTGAGTGTTACTTCTCTCATCCTAGCTGAATTTCTTTTAGAAATCTATTATTTGGAGAGAATTTTTCTTAAAAAATATTTTTTTTCTGGAGGCTATTAAAAACCATCTAATTCTCTATCCTCAAAGGGATTATAATTCAGTTAACTGCACTAAAAGATACAGAACAGACATTCAGAATCAGGATGGCAAAAGCAGGGGAATATGTTGATGGTCATGAAGTTGGAAGGGTAGATGAGTAGTTACTGCTCTACTGGTCCAACCATGACCATGCCATGAAAGTTATTCACAGTACACAAATATGGTATGTTTGCTGAGGTGCTTTACGTGTTGAAGTGCTTTACTGAAGTTCTCCAGTTTAGAATAATACTATACTGGAATAAATTGCCTAGGGAGGTTGTGAAATCTCCATCTCTGGAGATATTTAAGAGTAGGTTAGATAACTGTCTATAAGGGATGGTCTAGACAGTATTTGGTCCTGCCATGAGGGCAGGGGACTGGACTTGATGACCTCTCGAGGTCCCTTCCAGTCCTAGAATCTATGAATCACCTTCTGTCATAAACAGATAGCTAAGGGTTAATGTCTCTTTCACCTGAAGCACCTGACCAGAGGACCAATCAGGAAACCGGATTTTTTCAACTTTGGGTGGAGGGAATTTTGTGTCCGAGGTCTTTGTTTTCTGGCTGCCTGCTTTCTCTGAGCTTTGGAGAAGTAGTTCTGTTTTCTAATCTTCTGTTTCTAAGTGTAAGGACAAAGAGATCAGCTAGTAAGTTATATGGTTTCTTTTCTTTGGTATTTGCATGAATATAAGTGCTGGAGTGCTTTGATTTGTATCCTTTTTGAATAAGGCTGTTTATTCAATATTCTTTTAAGCAATCGACCCTGTGTTGTGTCACCTTAATACAGAGAGAACATTTGTATGTATTTTTTCTTTCTGTTTTATATAAAGCTTTCTTTTAAGACCTGTTGGAGTTTTTCTTTACTTCAGGGAAATTGAGTCTATACTCACCAGGGAATTGGTGGGAGGAAGAAATCAGGGGAGATCTGTGTGTGTTGAATTGGCTAGCCTGATTTTGCATTCCCTCTGGGGGAATAGGAAAGTTCTTTTGTTTCCAGGATTGGGAACAGAGAGGGGGAGTCACTCTGTGTAGTTTCACAGAGCTTGTGTCTGGGTATCTCTCCAGGAGCACCTGGAGGGGGGAAGGGAAAAAGGATTATTTCCCTTTGTTGTGAGACTCAAGGGATTTGGGTCTTGGGGTCCCCAGGGAAGGTTTTTCAGGGGGACCAGAGTGCCCCAAAACACTCTAATTTTTTGGGTGGTGGCAGCAAGTACCAGGTCCAAGCTGGTAGCTAAGCTTGGAGGTTTTCATGCTAACCCCCATATTTTGGACGCTAAGGTCCAAATCTGGGACTAAGGTTATGACACCTTCAGAGAGGTCATTTTTTACTGCTTATTTTAACAATAGCAAATAAGGAGTTATACAAAGATAGGGAATTGGTAGCATGTGAAAAGCCAACAGAAAATAAAACGAGGTGAACGATGATGATTTTGTGGTAGATGACTGGTCAAAAAATGGTTTTATTTGTCTTGCTATTTTTTAAAGCAGCTTTAAAAAATCACATTCTAGGTAGTGAGTTGTTAGTTTTTTTTTAATTAAGCTTTACTGTGCAATAACAAAGAGGATCTGGGAAATTATAGACCAGTCAACCTAACTTCGATATCTGGATGATACTGGAACAAATTCACAATCAGTTTGTAAGCACCTGCAGCATAATAGGGTTTAAGGAATAGCCAGAATGGATTTGTCAAAAACAAATTATGCTAAACCAACCTAATTTCCTTCTTTGTCAGGGTTACTCAGTTAGTGGATATGGGGGATGCAGTAGATGTGATATATTTTGATTTTCGGTAAGGCTTTTGACATAGTCCTGCATGACATTCTCATAAACTAGGGAAATGTGGTTTAGTAGAATAAATTACCATTAAATTGGGTGGACATCTGATTGAAAGACTGCACTCAGACTAGTTATCGATGGTTTGCTGTCAAACTGGAAGGGTGTCTAGTGGGGTCCTGCAGGGATTAGTCCTGAATCTGGTACCATTCAATAGTGTTATTAATGGATAACGGAGTGGAGAGTATGCTTATAAAATTTACAGATGATACCAAGCTGGGAGATGTTGCAAGCACTTTGAAGGACAGGATTAGATTTCAAAATGACGTTGATTAATTGGAGACTTGGTCTGAATTCAACAAGATGAAATTCAGTAAAGGCAAGTGCAAAGTACTTCACTTAGGAAGCAGAAGTCAAAGGCACAACTATAAAATGTGAATAACTGGCTAGGTGGTGGTATTGCCAAACAGGATCTTGGGGTTCTAGTGGATCACAAATTGAATATGAATTAACAATGTGATGCAGTTGCTAATGTCATTCTGGGTGTATTAACAGGAGTGTTGTATGTAAAGTATGGGAGGTAATTGTCCCACTCCACTTAGCCCTGGGGAGGACTCCCAATTTATACTGCCTGCTCATCCAAATCCTGAGGCTATCAGAAAACTTCAGAGAAAAAAGAGATATCATATTCATAGCAGACATTTAGATCTGTGCTTTAATTCAATGTATTGCTCTAGAAAAGGTTAATGACCTCTGAATTCATTGCTAGTGTGATCATTAAAACACCTACTTCTATCATGATTGATTAGAGGTGCCAGAACACAGACCAAGCAGTACATAGTTGCAAATAATATTCTGTTTGGAACTTCTGTTTAATCTGTTCCCCCTCCTCCCCCCTGAGAGCAGACAAAGATCTACCTAGCAATGAATTGAAGGCAGGATACAGGAGATATTTTGATCTCTCCTGCAGTAGAATTTCCTTTCTATGTTTTAAGTACATTTTGTTAAGAAATTCCAGTGGGAGCTTTGATTCTTCAGTACACAATGCTTTATCTATTTAAAAGAGACAGAGGGAGGGGGCAAACAAGCTTAGGGATGATGATGTGACCATGATCTTAAAAGTAGTCCTTTCAACTCTTGCAGGGAAAGTTAAGCATTTCATATGACAGGACAAGAGTTACCAGATCATGTAGCTGCTATGGTGACAGGCACAGTATGAAACCTAGAGAACAGAATAAGAAATATATTGACAAGTCTATATATTGCAGATTAACTGTCTTCAAAATTCCATTTGCTTTAAATAACCCAATGAGCCAAAGCCATGATGTAATGAGAAGAGAGGAGAACTTACTGTAACCTACCTTGAGTCAGTGTGGTTTTTTGTTCCCGACTAGTGGCTAGGACATGTACTGATTGAGTCAGCTTCTGCCTTTAAGCTGATTTATCTATTTAGTTCAAGCAGTGGAGACATAGGTACTGTATTTAAATCCAGAATTCACTATTACAGTTCTCACAAATGACCCAGCTAGAGGCATTGTTATATTGGCAGAGTGTCTCTGGTTTTGATTTCATTCTATTTCCCCCGGTAATATACTGTTATAAACACATGTTTAATTATGACAAGACACAACTTTGCACAGTACTGTGCAACCAATATAGAGTGGTTGATGGTGGTATTATTACTGTTGTGTATTGGGTTAAATAACTTGCAGCTCTATTAAAGAGACATATACTGTATATGGATTCTGGGAGCGTGGGGAATGAACACTCAGAATGCTAATAAAGTAAACTACTAATTCAAAAGTCAATTATTTCAGTTACTCCATAAAGGACGTAGTTAGCAGTTACTAGGGAGAAAGAGAGAAAATGGTATCTGTTACAAGATAAATTTAAGAAATTGATAGTTAAAAGGAAGGTTGAGGAAAGTGAACCCATCCCTTCCACCCAAGGCCCCGCCCCCCCATGCTGGAGCCCCCAACCCTTCCTCCCACCCTGTAAAGGGAGAAGTCCTGACTCTGAGGGGCCCCTGTGACTGGAGGAGCCCTGACCCGCCCGCCCCAGCCACACTGAGCTGACCCACTGCCGCTGGCCCACCGCCCCACCAAGCGCCAGGCCAAGCCGCCGGCCCCCTACCCCTGACAGCCTTCCTCCCAAGTGCTAGGCTGAGCAGCCACCCCCACTGCCCCTAACGTGACTCCCCCCACCACCGCCAGCATTGGGCTGGTCCTGAGCACTGAGCCGAGCTGCCGGCCTCCCCCAGCTCCAGCTCCTCCTGCCCCTGAACACCCTGTTGAGGAGGCTCAGCCCCAACATCCGGCCGAGCCTCCTCACTCCACTGGCTGCTGGCCCTCTGTGTCCCTCCTCACTCCCCCGTCCTGAGGAGGAGCAGCGGGGAGCTAGGGGTGGCGTGGAGGAAGCAGTACGTGTGTTGGGGAAGGGATGGGGCCACGGCAGCCCAGGTCCTATTATATCCGCCACCAATGGTGCGGTCCCTGGCCATGCTGCTCAGGACCTGGAGCTTCTAGTCACTCTCACACGCTCCCCCAGCGCACACAGCCTCACTTTCACTCTTTCTCTCACACACACTTTCACACACACTCTTCCTACCCAACATCCACAAATATTTAAATATATGGTATTCTGTTATTAACAATGTGATTAAAACTGTGATTAGTGACAACTTTTTTAAATCTCATGATCATGATTAATTTCTGTAATAATTTGACAGCCCTACACTAAATCAAGGGGTTTTAATCCATCATACTAGAGGGCAATGTATTTAAATGTAATCCAGAAAAATGCTACTACACTGTTGTTTTGAATGCGTTGGTAATGCAGAAAGAGCTCACTAAGTTCAATACTCTACTGAAAGTGAGGCTATTTAATTCAGCTTGGCACAACTGTATTATTTATGCTCAGCACACAAATTATCTACCACTGTATAATATTCAGTGTATCAGAATATTAACCTGCACTTTCATATTTACAGACTGGTAGGCTAAAAAACCTTAGTGTTATATTTCTGGAAAAACTACACAATATGTTACCATTGTGTACAGAAATAATGTCAATGTTAAAAAGACCAAATCCTCATGCTTCAGGCAAATAGAGCTCTGCAAACACATCTACTCTAACTGTCTGGTCTGAAATCTCATGATGTTTTGATTAACCTAGTATAAGGTTGTTTGCAGAGTTAATAATAATAAACCTACAGACTACCAGTGGCAATTTAAATAAGCTGGAGTGTTTGATTTGATGCTTCCAAGTCTAAAAACTATAGTTTCTGACACCCCCGCCCCTCAAATCCTCTATGCCAGACTTACACCCAAACTGTGCTGACTGGCACTTCAATGGCACCCTGGCTTCACAGATTAAAGCTGCTCCTCCTCTGGAGAAACAGATATGGAGGTCAGTGGTGAGAGTTCTACTTGCCTTCACGGAGGGGCAAATGTCCCTATTGGGGCAGCTGTCCCATTGTGTACAGAGAGTAAAAACTCTTTTTGGAGGAAGGATGATCCAGTGTGTGGGGGCAGGCGGTTAAGGGCCTTGGGAAACTCCTTTTCACTTCTTGCTCTGTTTGACTCTGGGCAAATCACTTAGCCTCTCAGTGCCTCATCTGTAAATTGGGGATAACAGAACTTATCCTTCACAATACCCCTTTGAGGTAGATAAATGTATTAAAGATTATGAAGTGCTCAGATGCTACATTGAAGGGGCCATAGAGATAATATAGATAAGAACATACACCCACGGGTCCATGTGGGGTTAACTGTGTTCAATAAGTTTGGGTCAGAATTTATTTTTAAAAAACATGCCACAGAAGGGGTAAAAGAATTGGTATTAATAACTCCTTTGTTTCCAATTATGCCATGTCCCATTGCTGTGCTTAGATACTCTATGGATGAGGTTCTGAGCACAGCTCTGGCCACTTTACAGCAGGGAGAATTCTCTCAGAGCAGGAACTGAGGTAGACAGACACAAGCTCTTTTCTAAGGACCCCTTGAAAAGCCTTTGCATAAGAGAGTCTCAGGGACTACACCACATAATGTTGCAAAGATACTAGGCCATACTGCTGCCTACAAGAAACTAGGGACAGAGCTGTCTAAGTCTGAACCCAAGAAACCTCCCCTCCTCCTTGCGTCTTCAAACTGTGTGTTGCACCTCTAAGAAGTGTAACACAGAGTCTCACCCTGTATGTTATTTTTCTGGAGATCGTGTGAAAATATGAGTTTACAGTTAGATTTGACAAGGGGATATTGGGAGCTCCAGGCAGCAAGGACTGTGTGAATGTCTGTTCCATTTCCTTCCTTGTCCATCTAATGGTTGCTTTCTCTAGATACTGACACCATTCACTTATTTTCCTATGTGTAGGGCTGGTTGGAAAATGCTGAGTATTTTCCATAAAATTGTTGAAGGAAATGAAGAGAAAATTGTGTATTTAAATTTTTTCCATACATTGAAATGAAAACTTTTCAATATTTGAATTATTATTAAAAAACAACAATTTCCATTTTGATTCAAATTGAATTGGAAAATTTTTGCCAAAAATTTGAAATTTCTGAATAATATGGAAATGGATTGTGAAAACTTCTGTACTATTCCAATAAACTGTCTATTCACAGACAAAGCTTTTCATTGAAAAACATTTTAACCAGCTCTACTTTTAGGAATTTTTTATTTGTATCTTTTTCTAAAATCAGAAAATGCTACAGAGTATTTCAGAATGATTTCCACTGGACATGTGAACTATTGGCAAGTTCTTTAAAACTGTCAAGGATCTGCATTTCAAAGCTTATGTTCTTTTTCTAAGTTTTGTGCTCAACTATGCCAAATTCTCATAGCCAAATTGAAGATCATGGAAGGTCCAAAATGCAGTGGAACCAGTATAATTCTGCTCCATTATGTGGGTGGACAGGGTATGTAGATCCTCCATAAGAGATCTGTACTGACTGTGTACTGTTTGTCTTTGTGTGTCATTTGTTCACGCATAGAATACTCCTGGGAAACTTCTCTGCCAAAAAATTTAAAAATGTGCACAACATTTTAAAATTCTGCACATTTTATTTGTCAAAATAACACAATGTAATCATGTCAGCCACGTGGTGGCTGGGGCTCCTGCCTGAGGATGCCAGCAGGAGCTGACATGACTGGGCTGTCATTATTTTTTTCATGCAGAAAGCATGAATTCTATATGGAAAAAATTGCAGGGGAACATTAATTCTGTTCAAATTCTGTATTGCACAGTGGTGCAGAATTCCAGCAGAAGTAGTAAAAGGCTGAGGGGCAGAACAATGGAACTATATTATGGTATATCTTAGTTGCAGAGTTAACCTGAGTAATTGGCACTCAGGGCTGAACAGGTCTGGGTTGGCCTACCCTGGGAATAAGCAGCCACACTGCAATGTCATACCCAAGTTACTGTGTCCTCACTGGTGCTGCACTCCCCTCTGCATGTCGCTTTGATGGCCGGAAGCATATTCCACTGTTCCTTGTGCTGCAGTAAGCTGGTTTGTTCTGCTCCTTTCCCAGTGACTAGTCTGTCCTTCTGGGTGCATGGGAGGGAATTGTGGGATGGCATTGGAGGACTATCAGCACTTCATTGCAAAGTGGCAGGTTACCAGCCTGAATGAAAACAGCCTATGGTTCCAGACAAGTCAGATAGACAGCACCACCAAAATCGGGTGAGAGTGTTTTGTGAGTGGATTGGAGGAGGGTTAGTGGTAACACCCAAGTAAGAGACTGGATTAACAATCTGTGAAGACATTCCATATGGATATGTGTTAACAGCAAAAGCTGGGCGTGGGTCAGTTTACATGAGCTAGCATGAATCCAGCTTGTGTGGGTAACCACAACCATGAAGACCATGTAGCATGGGCTTTTCAGAGCAGGTAGTAAAGCCTGGCATGGGCCTCGGATATGTACGTGGCTTGCTAGCCCACTCAGCCAGTGTTGCACTGTCTTCACTGCTACTGTTATCCACACTGTCTGGATTCTAGTTAGCTCAGGTCATCTAACCTGTGCACTGCACTGCATGGATAGGCTAGCCCATGCACTGCTTTTGATGTGCAGACACACCCTGTGACTCTCTGCATCCACTGGTGAAAGATCACTGCATGCATAGGAGAGAAGCATAACAGCCATGAAGACTACTGCACCACTGAGGATGATGCTGGCCATGGAGTCACTCTACCACCATTCCACAAGCTGGGAGGAAGAGGAAGGATTGCAACCTTCTTGATTTGGAACTGTGAGCCCTTTCACCATGCTTACTGAGCATACATCAGAGTGAGGGTCCCTCATGCAATATGTTTCTCTAGTCTGTCTGAGCCCATGCAGTCTGTCTTATCATACACCATAGCCTATTTTTAATTTATGGGGAGGGGTTACGTAAAGCTGTACCAGGTCAGCACCTAATTTTATAATTGTTATAACTCAAGATATGAATTATTCTGTTAGCAGAATGTTATGTAGTAGTCATGCTAGAATTCTGGTAATGGTTCTGTATGTAATGGTTCTGTATGTACAATGTAGAGGGTAGGGAGATGGGGAAGGAGGGAAGAGTCTGAATTTTTCAAGAATGCAGAATATTTCATGTATGCACTTACCAGCAGGACAAAAGCCCTCAGTAGTAGCATGACAGACAGAAAAACAAGAATACTAATTATTGGAGCCACATACTACATTCAGAACACGAAAAATGTGATTGCAGGAAGACTGGTTCATCATTCAGTCTGATCAGGAATCATTCAGGTTAATCCTGATGTCATGATCAAATTCTAACGAGGGTCAGTTCATTTTGCCTGTGTAAAACTTTTCTTTTCTAATTTCAGTTTAATAAGGAATTGCTTGGATAGTGCAGTGCTGTTTCTATCCCCAAGGTGCCTGTATTGTAGTGATGGATGAAATTATCTCTACCCTCTAAAATACACCTTTTTTTACATAAACTGGCTTGGGATCCTTATTCATTATTTGGGTACCATCACTGGCTCAATACAATACAAACATACATTTTGTTCCAAAGGAATGAAAGCCATTAATATAAAAACAAGATGCTGTTGTTACTGTCTTGAGCTAATAAGTGGCTCCAACCACACCTTTTGCTGTTCTTCCACCAGTCCCTCTCTGGCCTCCATTATCATTCGGCAGCGCAACGTCTCCCTACAGGGAATAATCTTTGGCCAAAATAATTTATATCACACTCTCCTACATGTCTTTACTTACCATGTTTTGTTAAATGGGCTCTGCTGTCACCAGTTCTGGGTTTTTGACACTCCTGTATGTGGACTCTGTTTACTGTTTCTTTTTGCCTTGCTTGGATACACTTCAGCAATCCTGTCGATGGTGCTCCAAACAAATTCCCTTTTCCCCTCAGCGTATGCACAAGATCAAGACAAAGAACGAATTGCTGTTACACTTACTAGCTATCACTTGACTAAGCTACTGTAAGTAAGTTTATTACAAAATATGGCCTTCCCTTTTCTGGGTGTTTGCATCTTGATATGTTATACCATATGGAGGAACCAATCTCTCTTTTCTATACATTTCTAGCCCACAGCCTTTAGTTATTAAAACTCCTAGGAAATCAGGACCCTTCTCAAAAACCTACTTCACTAGAATCCTGGTTCAGGCTTCTTTTAATGATGCAATTATGGCACATTACTCAACCCCATCTAGGTAAACTCTTGACCACAGAAAATGGCTCCTTCACAAATCTGTTTTATATCACCTTCTACAAGGCCATCCCCAAATCTCAGACACACAAAGGTCCAGATCCTACGTTCATTGAAGTAATAAGCAAAACAAGACAGATAAACCTTTTTAGAAGGTCATTTGTTATGACTACATCTTGATGTACACCAAAAGTCACAGGAATCCTACTCTGTCACATTTCAGTCTCCTCTCTGAGGCAGTACAGCTGTCAAAACCTGACTGTAGTAATAGCTTTGTAGTTATCATAAAAAAATTTTTTTTCATTAAAAGTTCCATCGCAACCTGTTTTCATTATTCTTGAGTCTTGAGTAATCAGTGGGCTTTTGTACAGAATCAAAATTAAAAGCTGGTTTTTCATTTTTCTCTTCTTTGCAGACCTCATTTAGCTCAGTTACAATCCAGTGCTCCAACAAATTAGGCCCCTGTGAGTGTTGTTTTCCTGAGCTCCAAGAAGGAAAAAGATTTTCTGAGTATTTCTCTCCTGAGTGGCCTTTAATAGCTCATAAGAATATAAGAATGCCCATACTGCGTCAGACCAAAGGTCCATCTAGCCCAGTATCCTGTCTTCCGACAGTGGCCAATGCTAGGTGTCCCAGAGGGAATGAATAGAACAGATAATCATCAAGTGATCCATCTCCTGTCGCCCATTCCCAGCTTCTGGCAAACCGAGGTTAGGGACACCATCCCTGCCCAACCTAAGCATTGATGGACCTATCCTCCATGAATGGACCTATCCTCTCATGTAATATTCCCCCCCCCCTCCAAGTAAATACCATTACCTCAAATATCTTAAATGCTTTTGAAGGAATAACTTAATCTCCCTCCATTTTGTGTTCTATTTTGTTTTTAATTTTGGCTTATATTTAAAATCAGACCTCTTTTATTTAAGATCCTTAGTATGGATTAGGAAGCATATCTTAAATATTTTGGGTTTCTAGGTAGTATAAATCATGCCTCAATATATAGAATAGTATTCAGTAGTAGTAATAAGTGAACCTCATAAGTGGCTTGACAAATCACTATACAGTTTGGATGTTTATATGAACCTCATGGGACTGAAAAAGTAGGCTGGACATCTCAAGAGTACTGGCCTCCTTATGAAATATTCAGGATTTCTTGCTTCCATTCTCAGCCAGAAAAATGTGGTGTGTTATATTCACACTGCAATTTAAGGGTGAAAAATGTATGCATGTAGGCTAAACTGTAGTCCATTGCCCTTATCTTGCAAATACTTGTGTCATCGCTTAATTTTAAGCATGCAGGTGATCCAAGTGACTGCAGAGGTGTTTGCAGGATTGGTGCCTACGGGAGCTGCTCTGCTTATATTTGCTAGGGGTGCATGAGGTCACTGAAAAGTGAAAGTTGTTGGCATCTGTGTTACTCATCTCTCCATTATACTCGTCTGAACCAGTTTCAGCTGGAAATCTGTTTCTGTTACAGCATGTGTATGGTAGAGAGCTTTGTAGTTCAGGTTACAAAAACAGTTTCAAATATTATCCTATTTTCAGTCACTCATAACTATATGAAAAATTCTCCCTGGGGGCTAAAATTTGATAAATAGCCATCAACCTAGTTTTAAGTTAGATAAAATGAAAAGTAATATCTTTTCTACTGGAAGAAATATTGTCACACCTACAGTAATTTCACACCGCTAACTCAACAATGGCAGAACTTTGAAACTCTGTCCCTGATCCATCAGCTGGCTATGGAGCTGATTAATTGATTTCAGTTGTGCTCTGTGGGAACAGGGGTCCAGCTGCATGGAACCACTTCCAGGACTGGTGCCTTGGTTTGTAAATGGTGCTCATTTTGGATTATATCCATGGGCAAGGTTGCAAAATATTAGTAGATAATACAATATTACCATCCCTAAACATTGAAAAATCATGAGATTGGCTTAAAAACCAGGAGATTTTCCAACTTTAGGCTCTTTTTATTTGCCTTCTGGTTTTTGAGGCATTAGCCTTCACATTTCCAAGCTTTCCTCTGCAACCATTTGGGCTAAACACTTACTTTTCATTTTCAAATGAAAGCTGAGTTTTCCACATAATCACAAGACTCCTGAGAACAGAGCTTTAAGAAAATACCAGATTTTGCAAGGCTTTCCATAAAACAGTGAAAGTTGGTAGCACTGATTAATAATGAAAGCAATTTAAAAATGTGTTTCAACCTGGCCAATGAGTACCAGCCAAGATTATTAGTGAGAGCTGATTCAAAATTTTCTGACAAAAGTTTTCAGTCAGAAAATGCTGATTAAACAATTTAAATGTTCTTCAGGAACACATTGATCCTATTGGATCCTGGCTGGCTGGTAGCTTGCTTGGTTTCATGCCAGCTTGGTCACCCATCTCCTCAGGAGACCCGGCTCCTCAGCAGTCTGGATTTTTGGCGGTACATCTGGAAGTCTACTTCGACTCAGCCTCCAGGGGCTACTTGTCTGGCAGGTAACCAGGAGGTGCCACAACCGGGCAGCCCTCTTGCTTGTCAGGCGGGCTGTCATGGAGCCAAAATAAGCCATTTAGATTCTCGCCAAATGAATTTTTTCTAGCCTTTCCTTCCTGCCCCTCCCCTTCCCCAATTAATAACAATCAGTATTTTGAAAATTGGAAACCATTTTTTTTTCCATTCCAATTTGGAACAATTTTTTCTAAAAGCCCTTTTGTGTGTGTGTGTGTGTGGACTAGCAAATCCTGTCCCCACGCAGCTCCGATGTAGAGAGATTTTAAATGTCTATTTGAAGCAACTTGTCTACATGCTGTTTTTGTACAAGTTTAGCTGGGTTTGAAACTGCTGACATTGAAACAGTACAATGCCCCTAGTCTGGACACAGTTTTACCAGTATAAAAGTGCTATGTATATTGGTGTAACTGGGGATTGTGCTGTTTGAACTAAAGTAGTAAAAATTCATGCCCCAACCAAAATAGTTAAATTGGTACAAAAAGCATGTCTGTGATCTGAGCTACACACAGCCCAATCTTCCCAAAAATCAGGAACAAGATAACATTGTATGTGGGATAGGGGTAGGGGAGAAAATCTGTGGATCCCAGGAATGCAGATTCTCTCCACAAACTCTGCTGCATTCTGTATTATGCAAATTCAATGCTTTCATTTACTAACCATTATGCGTCTTTTTTGGTTGCCAAGATAGTGTTTGCCTAATGTCCTGTTAACCCAGACTTGTAGAAAAATATCTCCAGCTATATAATAGCAATGGCAAAAGCGTAAACACACCCTTACCCTATTCCATTTTCCTCCTGTGAGGAAGAAACTTCAGCTCAGTGCATGCTAATGTGAATAGTCCTGGAAATTTAACTTCCCTACCCCCCCTTTTTTAAAAAGAGGGAAGGTGGGGGTGTGGGGAGGAAGAGGTTTCATGCCTACTATGCATGTGGATCTACCCCCTTCTTGCATGAGATGCTGACTCAGATATATCAGTGGCATCTCCCCCATCTCCCTCCTGTTGACCCTCTAGAATCCCTTCCAAGGAATTAGATATTCATATTGGGGAAGGGGATAGGGAAAGGCAGGAATGCACATTGTCTCCCTTTGGAGATGAGGCAGAAAAAGTTACACAACTTAGGGCATTAGGATCCAAAGTTTTGGATCCACTTTCTATAGAAATAGGAACATGGGAATTGCCATAATGAATCAGAACAATGGTCCGAGACAAGTAGCCTTATTTGTCAGTGACCAATACACCCGGAGTTTCAGAGAAAGGTGCAGGAAGCTTGATAATGGATGAGTGTGGAATAATGTGTCCATAGGAGAAGTTTTATCCTAGCCCATCTTCCCATCACTTAGTGTTTGGCTTAGTAGGAAATGGTCATCAAGTTCATATCCAGATCTGAACATCCTGAAAGCTTGGGGGTGTCTGGATCCAAGGTTTTGATTTGGGTCCATCTCTAGTAATTAATTTGGACCCCTCTTGCTAATTAATATAGTTATTGCATGTGTTTCACAGTGTTTAGTATAGCCATTTGTGCATCATAGTTACTTATTTCTCCAAGGAGGAATGGGACTGTTATTGACCAGCCAAAGTTAAAGGTGTTTGTCATTTGATAAAATGCAAAAATGAATGGCTTCTCACTGTAGCTCCTAAACTTTTCAGAAAGGTCTCTTATTGCAAGGGAAATTTTTTCCCTTCTGTCAAACCATCTCCCTGTTCTCCCTTGATTTATAACTTTTATCATTGTAAGCATCATCTGGAAATGAAAAATAATACAATACCATAAAACTTTTACTAGAAGTGTACAGAATAAAAAGACGTCCATTACTGCTGTCAGGAAGACAGACTGATCTGTGAATAAAAGCATCATAACTGATCAAGAGCTCTCATTTTATAGCTGGTACCAAAGAGGCTTCTCAAAGTACTGTATCTCTTTGTGGTTACTTAACTTATTCCACTATATTAGTTACAAAAAGTCTGTAATGGTTTAGAGGGGAAAGCTAAGGTCAGTAACGTAACCAAACCCAATTTCTCAGCTCTGGAGAGATTTGGAAAAGGAGACAATGTGACACATGGGAAGTAATAAGGTCTTCCAAGCTTCAAGGTAGCATGAAGGAGGAAGATGCTGAGATCAAGAGAAGAAAATGAAGGAAGCAGTTAGCAATGGAGATGAAGGGTGGTCTATTAGTTAAGCTGGCATTATTTTAGGACTGAGACTGCCACAGACTTCCTTCGTGACCCTAGGGCAAGTCACTTAGCATAGATTTTAGGTATCTTGGTGTTGCTGCACTCAGCATTGCAATGCCTAACTGATTTAGGAGCCAAAATCTCATTTGCAAAAGGGATTTAGGCAGCTGAGTGACTTAGGCTCTTAAATCTGTTATGCATTGCAATGATGAGCACAGCAACACCTAAAAATCTGAGCCTTAGCCTCTCCCTGCCTCAGTTCCCCATCTGGGGGTAACCACACTTTCCTTCCTCAGAGAGGAGCCAAGAGGATAAATACATTAAAGATTGTGAAGGGCTCTAATACCATGGTGATGGGCATCATGTAACTACCTAGGATCAATAAATATAGTAGAGTCTTCAGCATGGAATGGAAGAATGTGTGACAGACTGAGATTGGAGATGTGGGAAGGAGCAGAGGATTATTATTTATTATTATTTCATTATAAGTTCTCTTGATTTATTATTCATTGTAAGAGGGAAGAAACCTAATGACCATGTATGTATGCTATCTGTATATTGCCCATATATATTTCTAGTGTGCCAACCAGCAGTAACTATGCTCCTAAATATAGATAATGTTAACATTATAAAAGGGAAGATCTGGGATAAAATCAGTGTACATCATTTATTTTCAGCGCAATGTGGGATTTTAGCTGCTATGCACTCACTGACTTTAATAGGATTCATGTTGGTAAAAACACTGCACAACATTTTGAAAATGTACCACTGATTGGAAATATTCTGAACACCTGGCTGCCCACACAATCTTGCATCTCTACAGCGTTGTAGCCAACCCAATAAAACATCCTGGATCCAGAGTGTGAATGTACTCACAGCCCATTTGGAGAGGACAAAACCACCACAAAAGTGTCAAAACACTCCGGTCTCACTCCCAAAAGTCTCTCCATCCAGTACTGGTGATTTCCACTCAAGACTACATTTCCAAAATGTTGTCAGAGTAACGATTTAATTGCCATTCATTTAATTCTGGGTCAGATTCCAATACTATAATACATTTACTCACACATGACCGGGGCTATCGGTGGTGTAAGGCAGTACTGTGAAACATGAGTTAGAGTATCTGAATCCATTTCACAGGAACAAATTTACGCTCTGATTCTAAAATGAGCTGAATATTCTTAACTCCCACTAAGGTCAGTGGGAGCTGGAGATGTTCAGAATCCTTGAATCTTTGGCCATAGACAAGTGCCCAATTCTGCTTACATTAATTTAAATGAGATCAAGACAGTGTCCCAAGTAGATATGTAGTTTGCTTTTGGTCTGACACTGCTTACACAGACTGGAATTCAGGCCTGGATCTGCCTCCTGTATAGTCCTCCCCTCACCCCGACCGCAAAGTTTGGAGGTGTTTGGGTCTGGGCTTCTCATTCTTGCAAATTCTATTACAAACTTTGGTGGCAGAGAGCTCTGGTCCTTTTCCTGACTCTGTCACTGACTAGCTGTGTGACCCAGGGTTAATGAATTATCCCATCTGTAAAATGGGGATGAGGGCTCTTAATCTGCAAAGTGCTTTGAGATCTGTGGATCAGATATGCCATATACATGTGCATTGTTTTTAGTGTATGATTCCCAAGCAAGCAACTGCAAGATGACAAACTCTAGCATCCTCCTTTATAGCATGATTGGTCATGTCCTCCAGCACAGAACAAAGGTTCAGCAGGCTTTTTACATGATGATGAAATACCAGCAATATGGGAAGATCTCCTTATACCCTGGCTTTGGAAGAGAAAAAGGGACCTGCCATGATTAAAATCATTGTCAGGTATCCAAGCTGTCTTCCTTCCAATGTTTATTCAGGATGCATTTTCAGTGCAGCTGGGAAAGCACTTACTCACTGATGAGCAAAGCTGGCTGTACGTTGAAAAAATAGATGATTTGACAGACATAGCTTCAAATATGGATCATTTTTATCCAGACGGTGCTGTTGATGATACAAATGCTGACAGAAAATCTGACATCATGATGATGGCTTGGTAATGACAGCTCATGATGAGGGGCTGCAATATGGTGAAATTCAGTCTTTGGAACATGAATTCCTTGGAACAAGAGCAGCACTTAAAACTCCAACTTCCTTGATTTGAAGAAGACAACCAAAAGGCCAGGCAACAATGATACTGCTATAGAGTGAAAATGGTTATCTAGCTTTATTTTAAGCTGTTACTTTAAAACTTTCTTTTTGGCTTGAGGAAATGCTTCCCACTATGGCTAGAAAGAAGAAAGTGGCTAGACAGAGCTTTGCAAATGTAGGGAAAGATATTATAACTGAATTTCTGTGTGCTGTACTTACAAACTTTTCTTCCCTGCTTGCCAGTTCAGAGACAGTGCTATGACTCAGTTCAAGATGAAGGGTTTTGTACATTTGTGCTCTATGTAATTTAAAGATCAATGTAACCTAGACTGAAAATGCATGTTTGATTTCTTGGGTAGGGTGGCCTGGTGTCCAGTTTTCGACCGGAAAGTCCAGTAAAAAAGGGGACTTGATGGTGTCCAGTCATATCTACTGATTGGACACCCAAAGTCTGGTTACTGCAGGTGGGGAAGGTGGGGAGGCAGTGAGTCATCACCCGTGCCAATCCCTACTCAGCCGGGGCCACCTCCTACCTGCATTGGGTGGCTCCAGCTCTGGCACTTCCCGGGGAGAGGGGAAGAGCAGCGAGTGATGGGTGGAGAGGGAAAGAGGACTGAGTGGGGGAATAGTCCTTGGGGAAGTGGGGGACAAGGTGAGGCAGGGCAAGGGAGGTTCTGGCACTCCTGCTGGAGTGTCCAATTTTTATATATTACAAAGTTGGCAACCTTAGTGTTTGAAAACTAACGGGGGGAGGGGGAGTTTTATCCTAGAACACTTAGGAGAGGCTTATGTTTGGTATTCTTGCTGTAAAAGTTTACCAAAAGTGGCTGTGCATGCTCTCAGCTTGCATTTACAAATGATCATGCTTTATTTATCCAATACAAGATGCATAGCTGGGCACTAATCTTTCTGATTTTTGACAGTCCTACAATGACACTGAAACACATAAGCTATTTACAAGACTGGAAAAGAGCTACATGAAAGTGGATTTATCAACAGGCGGACTTTCTTGGGGTTGAAAAGCGCAATGATATGACTTAATGTAATTGATGCAGTGCTGTCTATCTGAGTCTCTGGACAGCTCTTATATAAACTCTCATTCATCTCAATGGGATGTTAACGCTGGAACCCACTGTTCATGGCAGCTTCCACCTCCTCCCCCTCTGCTCATGAGAGGAGACGAGGGCAATAGGTTGGTCCATACACCTATCTATCCATCCACCCAAGCAGGTACTGGCTGATTGGGTGAGTGCTGGGACCCCTTGCCCCCGCTGCCGACTAACATTACTGGTCCTGATTCCCTTGAGGGCAGGAGGGCCCTCTTGCTACTCCTAAGAGGGAAAATAAAGCTCATGCCACTTATCCTGCTTTTCTGGGGTGAGAGAGCCCCTGAGTCACCATCACTCAAAAGTTCAGGGTGGAACTGTAGCATGAGGGGCCTCTGCTGCAGTGTGCCTCAGGCCTCAGTTTGCCTTAATACATACAGGAAAAGTGGGCCAAGTGTTATGGCAGAAGATTATTGCATGTAAAACTCTTACTGTGGGATGATTGAAGAAGAGTGCTGTTAGCTCCCCTTCTAGGTTGGCTGGGAGATGCTGGTGGTACTGAAAAGTGACAGGATTAGGACTAATAGATTGCTCTAGGAAGTCATGGAAGCTCCTTCATTGGAGGCTTTCAAAAGGAGGTTGGAGAGCCAACTGTCTTGGATGGTTTAGACACAACAAATCCTGCATCTTGGCAGGATTAGTTAGACTAGTGACCCTTGCAGTCCCTGCTAACCCATGGTTCTATGATGTTTTTGCCATTTGTTGCTGGTATTCACCATGCAGATAGGGGCAAATGGCATTAATTTTGCCTGGCTGACTGCTCCACCTCAAGCCAGAGTTGACAGAGAAAGCTTGTGCTATGACCACAAGAAAATTCAGTGGGTGAAAACATCCAGAAAATATGAAATTATAATTTTTGCTGTAATCTATTATAGAACATGTAGGTGTGATGTATTATTTACATGCTAGCAAAATTGAGGATTCCCTGGAGCCTGAATTCTGATGCTGTCATTATAGTATCTCTTGAACTACTACATTAAATATCATTGGTATGCAAACATTGTCCTGAGCAGCTACTTAAAGGTTCCAGTTATTCCTGGTTGGCTCTGTAACATAGGCTGTCATTAAAAGCTCAATACTCTAGTGTCCAATTAGAGATCCTATGTTTCGTTATTCATTTATGATTTTTTTTTTGACACTGGCAGAGAATGATATGTTGGCCCTTTCACAATGTCATTGGAGAAAGAAATTGAACTACAAACATTCCTCAATCCTAACACTTGGATTCTTAGAGCTGAATTAACTTGACGGTAATTGCTATGCTGTGATGAAGTCATTATGTAGAACAGAAGGCATATATTTGTTTTCAGGCAGTTGGTATGAAGAAACATTTTGATGTTACTTTATAATATTTGTTGAGATATAAAAACTGCAATGCCCAGTCTTACCTCTAACCACCAGCAGCAAAAATAGAAATCTCACCTAAATATTTGTATTTAAGTTGACATACAGTAGCCTAGGTAATCTCTGCTTCAACAGCAATAATTCCTTGGTTCTCAAATATATAGCGCTATAGGCAGAGCTGGTAGCACTATCGATTAATATTAGGGTTGATCGACACTTCCCATTATAATAAGATCCTGGTTTCAGTTGCTTATAGCTCTTCCACACTTTAGGTGTCTCTGTCATGTTGAACTTTTTTAGAAAATGTAATCTAAAATGGTTCTGAGAACAAAACTAGGAGGAAATATGTTGTTGTTCTTTGGGTGATGGTCCCCATGTTGGTATGCATCCCCCTGAGTCTGGAGATTTTTAGTAAGCAGTATGCTTGGTTGTTTCGCCCATGCTCTGAACTAAGGATATAATGGGCAGTGTAGACCAGAGCCTCTCCAGTTTCTTTGTACCACTGCATGGTCTGAATCGGAATCTTCTGTATCCATAAGTTTGTTCTTCCACTGATTCAATCTGTAAATATATTGTACACAGTTTTAGTATTTTACTCTCCTAGTCTTAAATACTAGTGTAGTTAGTCAGTCAGTTGTTGTTTTTTACCCCTGCCCTGATGAAATCTTCCCAGGAAGGTAGGATTATGCCTAGAATCCTGGGGTTCACGAATGGCTTTTCCTGCCTCCATTCCTTTTAAGTGAGTGACAAACCCCAGAGCTGCCTTTACTGCTTAGGTGAGGTTCACATCTTGGCCAAGTGAAGCATTTGCTCCTCCTTCCCTCCCAGAGCACTTGAGGATCAAGAGCTGAGACTTAAAAAAACATCTAATGGAGAAGGTCATGAGGCCCTGATCAAATCTGGGTTGGGGAGACCTCTTATACATCAGCCTCAATCAACAGGCAGGAGCCCCTCCTGAACATGAGATCAGGAGTCAAGGCTAAGTTTCCAAGTATAACAGGAAAGCTTCTCATGAGTGTAAGGAGCACTCTCACACTCTTTACAAAGGTCTTTTTCAGTGATGGCAGCTTGGATGAAAAGAAACAGGCTTATTGTCTTCCCATACCTTGACAATTTGCTTCTGACAGGCAGATCATACAAGAAAGTCCAGTTGGCAACTTGATTTCTCCTACATCTATTACCTAGTCTGGGAATTTACATCAACCACAAAAAGGCCACTTTTACCCCCACAAGATCCATAAACTTCATAAGAGCGACCTTGGACTTGAATACAACAAAAGCCTATCCACCTACTGAGGGATTCTATGACATGGCCTATCTCACAAAACAGGTCATCCTCAGACCTCGAACTTCAGTCAGAACTTGCCTTTCCTTCCTCAGCCACATGGCCTCATGCACACATGTGATGCCATTTGGCAGGCTTCCATCCATCTACTCATCAGGAAAAACGTCAACATAAATGCCAAGATAGAAGTTCTGTCAATGGCCTCTTTCATCTGGTGCACAGAAAGTTTGAGTGGGGGCTCTTTTTCCCACACCTACACCTGAGGTGACTATCATTACTGATGCATCCCTCTTGGGTTGGGGAGTTCATATGGATGATCATACTGCACAAGGCATCTGGACTTTTCGGGAGCCCAGGATGCATATAAATTTACTGGAAACTAAGAGCTGTCTGTCGGGCCTGCAATGCCTTCCTCTCACTCATCTGATCCCAACATATCCAGATAATGTCAGACAGTCTAATGACTGTCTTCTATATAAACAAGGAAGGGGGAACAAAATTCCTCCTTCTGTGTGTCAAACAAGTCAACCTCTTGAACTGCTATATCAGTTATCACATACCTCTTTCCACAGCATACTTACCAGCTGTACAGAACTCCATAGTAGACAGTCTCAGCAGACTTTTTTTTTCATGGACCATGAACGGGAGAGTCAGGATTCATAGAATCATAGCTTCCATCCTGAACAAGGTCTTCATTCATTTGATACCTTTTCACCTCACAGGTGAAAATGTCTCCTGTATTGCTTCAGAGGATATCTAGGCAGGGCTCAAAGGGAGATCTCTTTGTGTTACCATGGAGGGATCACCTCAGGTATGTCTTCCCTCCCATCCCACTAATACAACAGGCCCCATGGAAAATCTGTCATGACAGGGTTCGAGTCATCCTCATCATGCCTAACTGCCTGAGAGAGTTCTGGTTCATGGACCTATTGAGATTTCCAACCCATTATCATCTGACCATTTCTGGACCTGCTAATGCAACACAATAGCATCTTCAGGCACCCCAACCTGGGACTACTGTAATTCAAGGCCTGTTATTTGGATGGGTATCAGATGTAGAGCATTCATGTTCCAGAATGATTCGATCCATCTGCAACCAAATCAGGAAGGATTCTACCAGGTGATGCTATTGAGTTAAGTGGAAGCGTTTCTCCTCTTGGTCACAACACCAATTATCTCCAGAGTTCACTGGGATCCCTGCCATTTTAGAATATCTGCTTACCCATAAGACATTGGTCTTTCTATTAGTTCCATATGAGTTCATTTAGCAGCATTTAGCTTGGTCATTGATAGGGGGATGAAAAAGTACTATCTTCGTTCATCTCATGATGACTAGATTCCTGATAGGACTTATTAGATTCTTCCCACCATTGGTGAAGCCAACACTTCAATGGGGCCTCAATTTTATTCTTTTGTCTCTCACCAAACCTCCCTTTGAGTCTTTAGTCTCATTTGTTGTCACATCTCTCATTGAAAGATGCCTTCCTAGTCGCTATAGCATCAGCAAGAAGAATCAGTGAGCTGGGAGCACTCATGTCAGATCTGTCATATACTACCTCCCATAGAGAAACGGTATGTCTTTGCCCCCACCTGAAATTCATCCCTAAAGTAATTTGAATTTCTCATGCCACTTACCATCCACTTACCAATATTTTTTCCAAAACTGCATGCCTCTGAAGAGGAGAGACAGCTTCGTTCTCTAGATATCTGAAGAACACTGTCTTTTTATCTACAAAGAACAAAAGCAATTAGACACCTAAACCTTTTTTTTCCATTGAAGAGAGATCAATGGGTCAAACTATATCTGCACAGAGAATTTCTAAATGGGTGTCTGGCTGCATTGTCTTTTGCCACCAACTGGCCTGCATTCCTCCCCTGGAAGGGGAGAGGGCTCATTCCACCAGAGAGCAGGCAACCTCTGCCGCATCTCTGAGAGACTTACCTCTACTAGAAATATATAGAGCAGCTACCTGTAGCTACTTACACAACTTAACAAGACATTTGAGTCTGGCCAAGTCTTCTACACATACAGCGGTGGGAGCAGCAGTATTGAAGTCAGCCATCACTTCTGCATCCCTGCTCCTGTTTGACTGCTGCTTGCTAATATCCCATGTGTGATATACACATAGGGATCATTACTGAAAGAAGAACTGGAGGTTACTTACCTGTAACTGGAGGTTCTTCAAGATGTGTGGTCCCTATCTGTATTCCACTAACCTCCCTCCTTCCCCTCTGCTGCAGATTATAACTCAATTGATAGTAAGAGAAGGAAATGGAGAGGTGCTGGTCTGCACTACCCCTCAGATCAAAGCATGAGGAGATCTACTACATATGTATGGACCAACGGACACAGCTTGCTAAAAATCTCGAGCCCAGGTACATGGTGTTCATGTGTGCCCATGTGTGGAAAATGGATATGGGTTAGACATCTTGAAGAACCTGCGGTTACAGGTTCCATTTATGCCCATATTAAAACTTTCTGGGGGGCTTCTTCTTTGAACAGCTCGAGCACTCCCATGCTTTGAAGTAGAGATTTGAGATTTGGGAGGGTAGTGGCCTTTGTGTCAGCACATTCCATCCAGAATCTGGAATGGAATCCCAAAGATCTGTGAAACTCACTGACAAAGTGTCCCATCACCTTCTAGTGCTGGTCACAAAGAGGTTGACAACCTATTATTACTATCAGTTACTCTGGTTCCTTAAGTGGCAGAGGTCTGTGTGATGGATCTCAGGGTTCCAACACTGCTGATGAACCATTTGGTTGTCAATATGTGCCACATGATGGAATTTCTGCTTCTGTTTTTGTCTTCAGTTTGTGTGTAACTTCCTGGTTTTTGTTTTGTTTAATACTCTGTCTAAAAGAACATTATTAAGGTTGCTGAGTCAAAGACTCAAAAGTTAGGAAATTGCAGAATTAATTTGGCCCCCTTGTGTGTATGCATTATGATATAGTCTTTAATTATATGATCACATATCATGTTTTTCCACAGGAACCCTGCCTCATTCAGTGCACAAGACGGATTGTGCTCAGTTAATGAACAGCTATTCAATATTTTGTTTTTTCCCCATTGTTGAATGCATGGTCCCAGGCCTTATTCAAACCCTGCTCTGAAAAACTAATTAATTTCCTCAGAGGCTTTTCTATTGCGTTCATCACTATAGTATGTGTAAATGGGAGCTGAGGCCCAGAAAGACTGAGGCTAGAAGTATTCACTCATTTTGAGTGCCCAACTTGAGAAGTCTGAAACTTGATTTTTTCAGAGTACTTAGTGTTATATAGCACTCTATGTAGTCCAAGCACAGCCCACATTGACTTCATTTGCAGCTAGGAGTACTTAGCAGTTCTGCAAATCAGACCCCAGGGTATCATGTTGGGCACTCAGAAAATAAGGAAAACCTGTGAAAAGTTTGGTTTAAGTGAATTATCCAGGGTCACATTGCAACTCTCTGTCAGAGGCAGAAATAGAAGACAGTTGTTCAGGGAAGCATTAATCTTCTTTAAATCTGAGGCCATCCTTCTTGCAAACCTCTGCCCTCATTCACCGTCCAACTTCTGCAACAAATGCTGCAGAGGTCCTACAAACAACATCCTACTTTACTACATAACCCTGGTTCCTGTGCACTGCTTTCCCTTTGCAGGGGATCTTCCTGATGCTGAAGGACCAAAAAGGCCAGTGCACTGAATGAGGCAGGATTCTGTGGGGAAATAATAGTGATCATGCAATTAAAGACTGTATTGTACTGCATACATACATGGAGGATGAATTAGGGTTGCACAGGCTACTTTACTTCTAGCACTGTGAGTACCAGTTCCTCAGCTGGGATAAATTACTACAGTTTCACTGAAGTCCAGTGGACCTTGGCTTGGAGTCCAGTGGATACCAGTTGAGGATCTGACCACACGCACTTACCACTCCATGGGAACTGCACTACCATGGTGTCTCCTATTTTAAGTATAGAAAGTACCATAATTACTACAGGCACCTGGAGAGGTAAATATTGGGTTCTTCAAATAATGGTCCCTATTTATATTCAGGGATGCTGCTCTGATAACACTGGTTCCCATCACCACAATACATCAGTGTTGTTTTTCATAGAACCTGGCTGACTTGGTAACTATCCTTGGTTTATTTTTTTATCTGCTTTAGGTTCTTATCTGAAACTTTGAGAGTATTAAGACCTAAATGGCTCCTCTGTTACCTGTAGGACTGAAATCAGTCTATTCTTCACTTGTGTTAATCTTGAAGCTCTTCCAGTCCTACTAGTTGCTTGGATGTATATGCCGCTGTAACTTCTGTCAGTATTCTCCAACTATTTCGTTTCTACACTTTCCCATGGATTTCTGAAAATTATTTTCTGTTATATGATGTTTATATATAGATAATTCATGATGTCTGGAAACTTTTCTTTTCATTTCTTTGGTTTACGTTTGGTTAACTTCAGCAATGATAAAGATGGTATACAGTAGCACCTTCATATCTGTGTGTCTCAAGTGCTTGACATTGTTGAATGAGCTTAGTCTCATAACACCTCTGTGAAGCAGAAAAGTATATTATTATACCCACTGCTTATGATAGGAAACCACAGCACCAAGAGACTAAGTGACTTTCTCTAGGTAACACATGAGTCAGTGGTGGAGATAGGTATACCCCCAAGTAATCAATTTTAAGGGAAAAAGAAAACTACCCAGTGCTGTTCTGATCCCTCCATGAAGATGCAGTCTATTTGTGGTTAAGACACAGGACTGGTTAAATTCCATTTCTAAGTGACATGGTGAAAAATACTCTCTTTTTCCCCATCTCAGCTATCACATACTTTGAGATATTCTCTGTTGTGGAAATCAGGCACCTTTAAATGTGTCACAGGTTGGAGCACTCAAAATCACTAGCCATTTTTTTGAAAATCTTGGACCCAAACTTTATTTCCTGGCCACATTCTCATGGCCTGGGACAGGGCGCCAAATGTAATTACCCCATTAGGTGACTTGGTCAGTGTCTACTGACATCAGAAGTGATCACTGACATTTTATTTTTAAAATTGAATTTGGTCTCCAAAGTATTAACCAGTGTTATGGTCTATCTCTATATCTATGTTCATGGGTGGTGGGTATCATACCCTCCCCTAACCCAGGCTGTGGCCTTCGCACACACTCCAGTCTGAGGCCCCACCCTTGCTCTCCCTCTCCCCAGAAGCTGGTGGGGGCTCAGCTTGGGCCAGTAGCCTGGATCTTGAGGCTTGGGCCACTGGGGGACTTGGGCTGGGGGGTGGCTTGGGCTGGCCAGCGCCCAGGAGTAGCCAGGGGTAGCTTAGGGATTGGGCCAGTGCTTAGGGCCAGCTGGTAGCCCGGGGGTCGGGGCATTTTGACTGGGGCTTCTCTGGCCATGATGCGGGGCAGCAGAAGGGGTGAGGCAGGGCCTCAGATGGAAGAGGCAGGGCTGGGAGGTTAATGCACCACCTATGTCCATATCTGGACCAGATTACTATAATATCTTGAATCTTCTGAAAGCAATATTTTAGCTTTATACAAGCTTTTTAATGGGAAAGAGCTGTCCGGTTCCAATAATAGGCAAATTATATTGTTCTTCCATTAATATTCATTATGCTCCAAAGAACAAACATCTAAATTGTTTTCTTTATGATATCTAGCAGAGTATGATTAGCTAAGGAATGATGATCCACAAACATCTGAAGGTTTTCTTTTGTCATGAAATTATAATATGACTTTAACCCCCCTGCTTTTTAAATCTGCCTACTCTGTTTTTTATAATAAATGAGGTTGCATATTGTGCACATTTTGCAAAATGACAGAGTCATTGAATAGGAAAATTAACTCCAATACCTAGTGCAAAATGACATCCACATGTTGATATCTTTGCAGACTGCTATGGACTTGCAGATTGGTGTGCAGAACAGATCGTGAGGTGCCCTTGCTCCTCTACGCAGTTGTGAGTCAGAAGCCCCATTACCCCTCTTTCTTACTTTCAGCAGCACATTGACATTTTATTATATGAGTCCTTGCCCTCACTGAAGGAAGCAAGCTGGTAAAAACGGGGAGTCAGTGGGAAGGGGAATCAAGACAGAATGAAGGCCCTCTTGCACTGGCCTGTGGAGAAGGAGTGGTATGCTGGTGGCAGTGGGAAGCATTTAGCTCCATTCGAATAAATAAATTTGTTAGTCTTTAAGGTGCCACAAGGACTCCTCGTTTTATAAGGTACTTAATATTCATGATACTGAATGGTGTTTGGAAGAGAACTAATGAATATATAATTTTAACAGGTAATAAAACGTGGTAGTGTGTAAAGGGTAGTCAGAGTTTCAAAGAAAAAATCCATCATGACCCTCTGATACTCCTGCTCCTTACTGTTTTCTGCAGGTCCATTGTTCTTATTTTCAAAGTAATTGTATTGGAAAGGAATGCTTTTGGTTAAAATAAAGGTTTGAATTAATAACCTGAGTGTCTTGGACCCAAGTGTGTCCATTCTCACCCAGCGACCCACACCACCACCATTACCAAGGAGCAGCACTGGAGAGACTGAAGCTAGCTGAGGTACACTCTTTCTGGTGTTGCTCCTGGGGTATCGTAACTCAACACTGCCCCGTACTCAGGGTCTGGGTTAATAGGCACAATCAAGCCCTAAGAAAGAATCATAAGAGCAGAATCTCTGCTTTACAGCCTATTTGTGCTGCTCAGCTGGCAAATAAACTGGCAGGAAGCTCTCCTGCGACCAAAACAAATTCTGCTAGGCAAGCGGGCTGCAGCTGGGCCTGTGCCTGTGCATCTTCACTCACAGCCCAGCATAGAGGCTATGTGGGTGGGTTAGGGGTCATGTGGCAGACCAGAGTTCCACTGTGCCAAGCCTATACCAATGGTGCAATTTAGAGCAGCCTGGAGCTTTCTGTAAGTGTAATCAAGGTTGGAGCTGGACTGAGACTCTAACAGTTATAACCAGCTTCTCTCTCACCTCCACCTTCCACAGAGTGTGGAGCTTAGGCACAGGAAAGAATCTTGCCAAGAAGTTCTAAATCAACATCTGGCTCTGAGTACAGCCATGCTACCCCAAGTTGCCAATACCCATTCAAACCTGTTGGGTTTATAGTATGTCCCAGAAGATCTGAAAATTTGGGTTATTTCAGCCCTTGGAGATGCAGAGCATTCCAAAGGAAAGGGGCCTGTATAGACAGCACTCTGCCAGCAGCCCCTTCATTTTTATCAGGAGAGGGATACTGTTCAAGAGCTTCTGATTGCTGCCACAGTTGCAATCAGATTACGCAGCTTTGAGATTGAGGTCCCCGTATACCAAATACTGTTAAATAGAAATGTACTAAGGATTAATAACAATAGGTTTTAGAGAGCTTGTCTTTACATTGACGCCTGCTGAGAGAGACAAACGGACAGATGTCAGTTGGAACTTTTCCTGAATGAGGATTGAGTGAGGGTTTGTGTGTGGGGAGTGGGGCATCAGATACTTAGGGGCACAGGGCATGTTAGAAGCTGTGTCCCCACCTGAGTCAGCAGGAGGCTCATGACTGTCAGGCATTGAAATAAGAGGCATTGAAATAATTGCTTGGAGCCAATTGATGCTTTATTTGTGATGTAAAACTTAATTGATGGGTGGGCACAAAGAGGTGAAGCAATTCTGAGGACTAGCTTAGAAATATAGAAGGAATGATTTTTATAGCAGCAGATGTAATATTTGGGGTGGAGGAGGTATGGAAGAACACTGAGATGGAGGCTGAAAGATGCTTTTTATGTTGCATGAAAACATTTGGCAAGGAACCAAACCTACGCTGGGGTGTGTGTGTGTTTCTTTTTAAGAAGTAAGTAGGGCTCTGTAGAAACAGAAATCGTGAACGGGTGGCTTGTATGGGAATGAGGTCAAAAGCAGTGATTTTAATATGCTAATTAGGCAACTCTAGCAGCACATCTGTAAACCAAGATAGACAAGCAGGCCATAGTTTCTCATCAATAGAGCAAGAAATGGTGTTGGGAGGTGAATGGGGGAACTGGGGAAATGTGAAGCTGTAATAGCAATGAACCATTGAAAGCTATCCTTGTGAGCTAAACCAACTCTGAAGATTGCAGTGTAAGTAGCTGGATAAATCTGTGCAAGCACTGATGTGATGGGTGCTATTCAGGGCAGGGACCATCTTCAGCTGGTGCTCATAATCATCATGGCAAATCCCAAATGGACGTAGCCTCTTTGCAGGTCAAGCACACCCCCTGCAACCATCTTCAGGTCAGTCCTTAAGATGGTCTGGCTGGACAGTCAGTCTATGTTCATCATTGGAAATCAGATCATGCCACTGAAGCTTTCGGTGCCCGTAGCGTTGCCATTCACGTAGCGACACTCCTTGATCAACGCACGCTATTGTTGCATGCGCTGCAATTGAAATACTTAATCTAAACATGGGGATGATGATTTGTTAAGCATCGGGGGTCACTTCTTCTCGATGGCGCTCTCGTTTATTCCTCCCCCATACTTTTATTAAGAAGACCAAAGCATCTGTAAAGAGGCAGTTGCTCTGCTCTCTGCCCCATCCCCAGGGACTGCTGCATCCTGCGGTGTGGGGAGCCACTTGAGACACTGACTTCACAGACAAAGGGGCCCATTTGTCCTTTGAACTGTTGCTAAAAGTAAGAGAAAAGTAGTGAAATTGCACTAGCTCTTTCCAGGCTCTTTTACAGATCAAATTAGCAGGTTGAGCTGAGCATCTTGCCAGGTTAGTCATTCTTTCCCCATTTGTTTTTCTCCTCTGGTTAGTAACATGAACTGAACTTTAGTTTGAGTGAGGCTAGAAGAATATGCATCTCAGAATTAGCAAGGAACATGCCAAACAATACTTCTTTTAAAGTATTTTTGGAACAGGGATCCCAGAATTAGCACTGGAGTCACCATTTCTCAGTTTGTTCAGCTAGTTTGGCAATTTTTTTTACAGCCAATCAGAGGTAATGCGTCGGGGGGCACATGAGGTCATGTGTCCACCCCTGATTTATACAAGGTTGGGAATCAGGCTGAGTGTGGCTGAGGGGGATGTGCCTGGGAAAGGCACCAGCATCTAGTGTTCCCGCTTAGCACCACTAGGCACCCGGAGCAGGGAAGAGAGACTGGGCTGTCAGCGCAGCTTCACCAGAGGGGGAATAAGGAAGCCTGCTGAGTCCTGTCCCTTCCTTGCTTGCAGTCGCAGTTACTGATGCTCGGCAGTAGGTGGCTGAAGCCTGCTCTGGCCTGCGCCACCCCCACAGTGATGGGAGAAGTGGGAAAGGAGCTGTGAGAGGAGTGGGGGCAAGGTGGTGCCAGCTTGGAGCAGGTCTGGCAAGAACCAGGGGAAGGGGAAAGGACCAGAGGTGATGCGTGGGGTAGTCACGTTCCCCCCCGACCTTTAAATTGTGTGCCCTCCCCACTATCAGGAGTCATGTGTTGCTTCTGCAGAAATAAAGAAAATTAATATCTTCCTGGCCAAATGGTCAGCCCCAACCTCCAATTCTATGCTCTCGCATTCGCCTGCTCATATCCATTTTGCTGATGCAAAGAGTCATTTCTGCCCATCCATCAAGCCCGGCTGCTCATTTTTGGCCTTATCCTGAAAGGTGCAGAGCAGCTGCTGAGCCTGAAAACTGGGAAAAGGCCCAATTCAAGGCAACTGGAGTTTGGCCATTGGCTTCTATTGGTAAAAGAGACATTGGGTGTGTTGGCTTCAGTGGGAGGTGTGTTTGCTCAGTCCTGTGCAGGATTAGTCCATTTCTGTGCACAAATAGCATTATATGTCTACAAAATGGATGCAAGTCCAGTTTAGTAAGAGGAAAAATTGGGGTCAATTGACCATCCCTATATTTGCTATTACTCTTACTAAATCTTAAGGGGTGTTTTTGATCTTCAGATCGTGATCTTAAAAAGTACTCTGGTTGGGTTCTGTGGCATAGCAAAATTTGAGAAATTCCAAAATTAGACTATTTCTGAAGCCAACTGGAAATACTTTCATGCATTTGCCCATTTTTGTTCCTCAAAAAAAGGTATGTATATATGCTTTTCACAAAGCTTCAAGCTACACTCATATATATATATATGAGTGTAGCTTGTAGATTTGTGAAAAGCATCAGTAATAGGATCTGCCATCCATTTCTCTTGCTGATTTTTTTCTCAAAACCCCCTGTTTAAAAGTTCATGACAGACGTGCTGTATAAGAACATTTAGCTTCAATACTCAGTGTGAACCACTTATTTTAACTGTATTTTTAAAATGTTCCCATCCATATAGTCTACTTATTTTATTTAAAATTATAAACATGCTTAAAATGGTGTCTATTCATGTGCTATAGGTGTCCTTAATGTGCATAGCTTAAAAGTGCATACGAAACACAGCATTCCGAGCTGACCTACCACAAATTCCCCACCTACCCTCTCAAACAATTCTACATCCTTACAATTAAAGTTATAATTCTCCATTTTCAAATGCCGGAGGGAAGAGGGGGACGGGGAATGAGCCTTGCATGTCCTGAAGATCATCTGATTTCAGGCTATTTCAGATCAAGGCTCTAGAGACGAATGTATGTGAAAAGCCAGATTTCCAAAAGAGCTCAAGATCTGTTTTGTTTTGTTTTCATTTGCAGCTGGGGCTAGTTTTTTTTTTTCCAAAAGTGTGAAGTACCCAACAGGGCTGGCGCTACCATTTAGGCAGCCTAGGCAATTGCCTAGGGTGCCAGAATAATTGGTGGGCGCCGTTTTGCCGAAGGGGGTGGCAGGCGGCTCCGGTGGAACTTCCGCAGTGGTGGCTGCGGAGGGTCCGCTGGTCCACAGCTCTGGTGGAGCTGCCGCAGTCATGCCTGCGGACGGTCGGCTCCTCGCATGGCTCCGGTCAACCGCCCGCAGGCACCACTGCGGCAGCTCCACTGGAGCCGCAGGACCAGCGTGTGGGGCGGCGAAATTGCCGTGCACCTAGGGCGCTCAAACCCCTAGTGCCGGTCCTGATACCCAATAGCAATCATTGTGACATTCATGGCCTACATTTTCAAAAGAGCATGCTGAGTTCTTTTGAAAATCTGACTCTAAACAATATTGTTATAAGCTGGTTAAACCATATGTGATGAGTTTAAAACTTTGTTGAGGTTGATAAGTGTGAACACACCCATCAATTTAATAGCTGGGAGGATAGCCTCATCCAGGAGTTTTGGAATGAGTGCATGGATGGACTTTGTTGTATATTGTTCAAGTAAGGGTGGGCTGCTTTATACTTAAAAGGCTGCATGGATGCAGTTGCAGCTCTTAAGGGAAGACTCTCCCTACACCACCGGCAGAGCTTCTCCTGTTGGCATAATTAGTCCACCTCACTGAGAGGTGGTAGAAGCTCTCCAGTTGACATGGCACTGCCTACATGGGGAGGGGAGCCTAGGGCGGTATAATTATGTTGCTTAGGGTTGTGGAATTCACCTGAGCAACATGGATATACCAATATAGGTCTGTAGTGTAAACCTGGCCAATGTGCAGGTGAGGGAAGGCAGAACGGAGAGAACCCGAGAGGCACAGATAGCTTGAAGAAGCAACAAAATGAAAGCATGATGTATGACCCTGCAAGAAGCCTGAGGAGAGGTTTTTTTGGGTCCGGGGTGCAGGCTGAAAAGTGTGTTCTGGAGGCTCTGAACAAATAACCTGTTTCCTGCTATTTGATTCCTTCTGTGTTTGGAGACACAGGACTTTGTAAATTCTTTGTAAATAACCAAAACTGCAATTAACACTCCCCCACCCCGCAAAAAAACCCCAAACTCACCACTTTCTTCTAATGGGGGGAAAAAACCACTGGACCATGAATTTTTGGCTAGCAGCTCAGGTGAAAACGAGTAACAATACCATATTTTACCAAAATAGATCTTCCTGTGTCTCTTGCCAGTAAAAGGAGTTATTGATTTCAAAACTGACATAGCAAAGCAAATTCTGGAGCTCTAAATCACAGGAAAATGAGGCTAGAAACCTCCACTATGAAGTGATAAAGAGCCTTTACCAAGCAGCTCATTGTGACTTCCATTTTTGCATATCACACTTGTTTTTTTTTCCCATTTTGGTATTGATATATTGCTTCCTTATTAAATGAGCAAATACAAGACTGTTCCTACATGAAATCAGTGAGTGTGTAATCACCACTATCACTGATCATTCTATTCTGGTCCTATTCTAAAGCAGTCAATTAAAATCATTACAAAGAAACCAAAATCAGCTTAGAAGAAGCCCTGGGAGAAAAGTGTGTGTGTGTTTTCTTTTTTTTTAATAATGACATTTTCCTGTGAATTAAGGACATAAATAGATTCTAGTCCCAATCGGCATTCAGACAGAGAGCAAGCACATAAACCCCACTGAGACAGCGGTTCGTTAGATCAAATTAAGATACAGACTGTAGCTTTCACATGGAATGCTGCATTTGTGCACTACTCATAGATCTGCAGGAAGAAAGCCCTGATGGGCATTGGGGAACACAGCTGGAAAAAGGAGAATTAGAAGGGAGAATGATGTTCACTTTCAATGTATTTCCTACATCCTATCTTTAAAACATGACACTCATAAACCAAACCTTTGGACCATATCCTGAGATCCTTACATAATTTGTGCCTTATACTTATGCAGGAACGCACTCTGTGACGTCAATGAAACCTCAGAATTCAGCCCAGATTGTGCTGTCTAGTGACCATGTGCATTAGGTGTGAAGGAAATGCCAGTCCAGATTCACTGACTTAAGTTTAGAGGGTGCCATGAAAACTTATACAGATAAGTAAGTAATTTTAAAATAACGATAAATGACATGAACCATGGGTAATCAGGAAGATGGACTGTATCAGATCCCTGGCTGTGTAGTGCAGAAGTTGACTGCAATGGTAAAAAAAAGAACTAACTGGTATTGTGTTGGAATATGCATATACCTATTCGAGTAACAGAATATATTTTACACGTGATATATGGTAAAAGCCTTCGGAGTGCAGCTGGAGGCAATGTAGGTGTGTAATAATTAAGAGCACAGTTGTTCCTGCTAAGGGCAGCCCCAAATGAGGGGCAATGCTGAGCTGCACTGACCCAATGGAAACAAAAGAGAAGTCATGCCTCCAGTGAGTACAGTCCCTTCCAGAGCTCCTCTGCAAAGAGGGCGTCCAATATCCATTGCTACTCCACTAACATAGGTGCTCTGTTGAGCAGCTGGCTAGCTCCACCAGCTCTTGGGAAGCTTCTTTCTCTCAAGCAAGCATAGTGTGGCGAGTGCCTGATGCCATGTGCAGGGTATGAATGGGAGAAGGCTTCTTGAGCCCAATATTTGGATTAAGGTAATATGAGCTGCACATGGAGTCTGGTATCCTCACCTGCACACCATGGACAGCCCTTCGTTGGGATGGCAGCAGAAGGACTGCTTACACAAACTGTCTGACTTGGTTGGTTCAAGGCCTGCTGTTACCTCTCTTGGGCAGGTCAGGGCCTCCATTCTCTGTCTTCAGGAGGTGCATTGTCTGTTCTGGAAGAGAGGACTTAGCCCTCACCCAGCTGAGCACAGGAGTGTGTGTGTGTGTGTGTGCGTGCACCCTGCAAATCTATGGTGGAGTGGCAGTGGTGAGCCCCAACCCCATACCTACACCCGCAGCCCTTTGCTGGGTGGTGAGGTGGGGTTTAGAGATAGCCCAGTAAGATGCATGGGGCAGCTCACCTCTCTGAGCTATTTTTGCAAGTTCTCTGCAGATTTGGGCAGACCCTGTTGCATTGGTTCAACTCAAGCCTCACTTTCATCTTTTTCTTTGCAACTATGGGGACTAGAAACATAAGATTTTTTTAAATGAAAGCCAGGATTATGGTCTCATCATATGACCCTAGTAGCTGGGACTCTAGCCATGGGCTTAGGTGCCTGTTCCTGTTTACAGTTTGGTTCAATGGCTCTGAGCACCCTCACTGTATCAATTGTTCCAGCACCTCTGCTCTCAACCCTATGACCTTGAGTATGTCTATGAACTATACTGCCTGGATCTACTGGTTACACTGGAAATTGCAGAAATGATGACCCACCAAATGTTCTTTATCTCAGCTCAGGAGAACTGAAAAAGCCAGTGGATAGCCAAGTGGAAGGCAAATGCATGCTGTAAGACTACAGCCACAAAAGGAACTTGAAATTAGAGCTGAGCAAATAACTGAATTCGGTTCAGGGGGCTGAACCCAACAATCTGGAAAAAAATCAGTTTAGTATCAACTGAAAAAGAATTTTTTTGTTTTGGTTTTCCTTAACAAAATGACACCCCCCCCCATTGCCAATTTTTGTTTCTGGTCAAACAAAATATTTTGTTGGACTCTCACCTTCAAATTATATTGGGGCAGATTTTGTTTTATTTCAGGTGTTTCTCCTTCCACTTTTTTGTTAAAAATTAGCTAATTGAATCTGGATTAGATCTTTAATAAATAAATTAAGTTTTGCCAAGCCAGATGATGTTTCCCAAGCAATATTTCTTTGGCTCATAGCTATAAAAATGTTGGAATCAACATGGGGAAGAGGCAGATGGATGCTGACAGCAGATAGGCTGCAAAAAATCTCACAGAGTGAAGAAACAAGATCTTGGGCTGCTTTTTGTAAAAGAAAGTGTGGGTGGGCTTAGATGGGGGTAAGGAAGAAAATGTACTTTTTATTAATCAGTTTGTGAAGAATCTGTATTTGATAAACAAACCAGAATAGCTAGTAGGCACAAAGCAGCAAAATGGGTCAAAAATAAAACTGTGTGTGAGAGAGAAAGATTCCTCGCCCCCTCCCCAAACGTGGTAAGATTGTGATATGAAGCTTGAATGGTTCTGAGAATCAGAATCAGACCGGTTAGATCTCAGAGTGTGAATTTTGGATCATCACAAAGGTTGTTTATTGTTCTGAGGGTGAAGATGGAATCTGTCAGTGTGACTAGATTCAGTCCTCAACTTAATGATGCATCAAAGGAGTTACAAGGTCCTGCTTGCCAGTGTTTTAGGCTCTCGAGGCTTGCTGGGGGACAACACATGCTGCCTGGCCGTCAGGTTTGGGGTGGAAAACTGTGCCTGGGGTTACACAATGTTTATAGCCAGATATTCATGTGTTTGGTGTTAAGCACTGAGGAAGGCTCTATTTTTATTAAGTAGGGCAAAAGGAAAATGAAATCTGTATTATTAGTCTTATTTATCAGAGACTGATTAACATCTCCTCCCTGAGGGAGAATGAAAGGGAAATTTGTAAGGCCAGAACACACACACACAGCATTTAATTGCCTTTAGTTCATTTCTTTGAGATTTCTCAATCCAACAGCACTTCTGGACTGGCAAATTTATAGCCAGCAAATGACTAACCAAAGCCCAGAAAAGTCAGCACACCAAAAATAACTTTCCCAAATTCTTATAGTTCTGGGACCGGGGCTCAAGGGACACACCTACTCTCTGTTAAAGTGCCTTTATTTAATTAAATGTTTAAAGCAGGAATATTCAAAGGAGCCAGCAGGCGCCCAGCTCCTATTTAATCTTAATTGGACTTGGGCAACTAACTCCCTTAGGCTTCTTTGAAAATCCCAGCCCCCCCCCCAAAAAGTTTAGATTACTGTTCCCCTCAATTATGCCCTGGGTTACTACAGTATTCTTAGCATTCTGGAATCTCACATACCCATCAAGACCTTAATAGTACAGGCCAAGAAGTAAAGTATACATGTGCATGGAAAGAGATGGACAGGCCCTCCCTTTGTGGTGTTTTTAGTTAGATAAATTGTTTCTGTAGCACCTGTTGCTGAAGAATCTAAGCAAAACAATATAATCTAAAGCAGTTTTCAATCCTCTTGAAAGCCTGAGTCTATCAAAGTAACATCAACAATATTTTCAAACCAGTCATTTTGAAAAGGGACTTGACATCTAGACCCTCCTGGTCTGGTCAAGAATATGGGATTTGCATGAATTAAATACCAAGAGGTGTATCTAACTTTTGGATTAAATGATTAACTAAGTTAATATGCCATTAATTTTAAGCAGAGATGCTAGATACATATGTTAGAGGACCAGCTACACTGCCATTTTCTCTTTTTATAATGCTCCCTTCAGTTGTTCTTTAAAATTGAAATGCATGCTTGAATATTTCCAGGTAAAGCCCAGTATTTAGCTCAATTACTAGATTAGACAGTTAAGGATATTCCTTGTTTTCATTATGACTTTCCTTATAGTTGTACAATTCTCCACCTGACTCACTAGGCCTGAGGGTAGGGAATGACCCTTACGGGACCATAAAAACATTTTTGTTTGTTTGGTTCTAAAGGTCTCTTGGCACAGAGTAACTGCTACAGAGCTGTGAGAGGACAGCTGTGAGTCATGTCGCAGCTGAGCTGATTTCAGGATCAGTTCATTCTATCCTCCCTGCACTCAGGCCCACAGTGTACAATGCATGGTAACTACTGAGGTATGACTAGATGTTTTTGATGCTAACCAATGAGGTCTACTTCTCTTTGAAACTGACATATTTTCTAGGACAAGCCATCCCTTTGTGCCAGCACGGCTCCAACATTGTCACCACAAACCTCTTGACAGAGGAGTACATCTGTGTGCACAGGAGGTGCCAGAACAGGTCAAGCAGTGATGACAATACATGTTATTTCCTTTGCTCTAATGTTCTCCTCAGCATGGCATTCTTTTCATGAAAATATGCCTTGCTAAAATGAGTTACTTTCACCCTTCGGTCATCTGCCCCTTTTTGCTTCTCATAGGAATTAAGAACAGTGAATTTCCAAGGATATCAAACACATTCCTAGAGGATTATAGAAAGACTTTTAAACTGTACTTTAAACAAGAACATTATACATGTATTTTTCAGATGCTACCCTGACCACATTGGAGCCTAAATTTTCAGGAGTGCCCAATTTTTTGTATCCAACTTGAGATGTTTCAAGGTGGGGGGATGCACTTTTTGGAAATCAAATCGATACTTTAAATTGTCTCAGTCAGGGAACCCCAAATCACCAGTCACTTATGAAAATGTAGGCCTCTGTTTGGAGATGGTCTTGTTTTAGATGGTCCCTACCATTAATATGTAAATTGTCTCCCTGCTAATACTCTGGAAGTCTGCTGCTTCGGATTACTCCTAGGTTAAGATCACTTTGTTAGGAGAGACTTAGATGTTTGCTTTGGCTGGTCCTGCACAATATCTTAATGTGTGTTTCAAAAGATGTTGGATTGCCCTCCTGAGCTCCAGCCTGGGAGCCTTAGCAGATTCATTGAACTGGCCAAAACAAATCCACAGATAATTGAGTTCTTTACTCTCTGCTGCTTGCATTCTATTAAAAAAAAAAAGACTAACATTTACTCATGGCATTTTACTTCTCATGTCAATGAACTCTATATGTCCTTCACTAGAAAAACTCCAGAATCCTCTCATGCTTCCTTTCTCTAGCCCTTTCTTGGCTATTTTATCCCCAAACGGAAGACTTATTCAGCACAAAACAGTGACCTTGTGTGTCTACTGACCAGACCCAAAGAGATCCCTTTGATTTTCAATTAGACAATGAGCCAACATTAAAGTTCAGATGCAGATTAAGACAAACTTTCTCTAAACCCCTGTGTTCAGATCTAGGGTATGGTTTAGAGCTAACTTAGTTCCTCTTGTCTATTTACCCCTTGAATATGCCTCCTTCCGTTGATTCCAGAACAACTAGAGGAGGCATAGTAGTGGGTCCTAATAAGAAGTCATCTTCCATACTGATGCTCCTAAGGACAGATAAGAGCAAGTGAGACCATCGTAATGTTCTCAATCTGTCAGTGGACTGTCAATGGGCACAAAACAGTGTCTGTATAATACATTCATATTGTTGTCCAATGATTCACTGGAGCTAGGCTTGATTTATACTGGCCAGGGATCAGGCCCAAGGTTCATAAATGAACATTGTAGCAGTTGTATGTAATAACTTCTGAATTGCTTTTCCATTCACATTTTCTGTGTTCACAGATTTCAGACTAGACTTGTTGAAGGATCATTATGTCTGCAAGGAATTTAAAATAAAGGATAAGGCTGCCCAGTGTTATCATTGTGCCAGTGTTCCAGCAGCAGCTAGGAAGAAACAGAATTCAGAACAAAGCATGCTATAGTGTTCCATTGTACTTTCTTGAGAAATCATAATCCTAGGCTGCTAATATAGAGATACTGACATGAATTTAAGCAAAGTAGGCCAAATTCAGCCAGGTGTCAAGAGGTGCAAACCTATTGAATTCAGTATTGTTATACCTGTTTATACCAGAGCTAAATTTGGCCAAGTATATCTTGCTTAAAACTGAATACATAGTGGAATTTGTAAAACTGCAATTCGCACCTTTTCTGAAAGCCAAAACAAGTGAAATTCTATTATTTATAAGACTCAAATCCCACAAGCATAAAACAAGAACTTTTATGTCAAGTAAAATGAATCCTGAATAGAAAAGGGAATTTAAAAAATAAGTTGCACCTAACTACATGAACTGCAAAGTATATTTAAAAATTAATTTTTTATGTCCCCTTAGTATTTCTGATCCTTATGGTGCTTGCAAACCTAATTTATGATATTGTCAGCATTGGAGGTCAGCCCTACAGACTGTAAACTAGTTCAAATAGGCTTTTTACAAATGAGTATGGAGAAAAATCATTTGAGCGAAGAGACTTTCTTTCAACTGAAGAATGATATTGACTGGAATTTGTGTCACTGTTCTAACTTGATGGCTGCATGTGCACTCACACATGCATTTTTTGGCACTTTGAGCCTAGGAAAATATAACATCATCTAGGTGCATCTCTTCATCTGTTGCAAACTATCGTAGCTCCATTGGAGCAATGACAACTTACCCCAGTTGAGGATCTGCCTCCCTTGTGCTTTTATGACAGATTATCGAAGTGTTACGTGAACCCTTTCCCCATTGCTTTCTCACTGTTAATAGAAGGCTGATCTCTAATGTGTAGCCCTATGGGCTAGCCTGCGTGCTTGGTAATATACCTTTTCTTATTGGTTTGATTGTTTTATTATGATAGATTTACAGAATGGTATCAGAGTATTTTTGGCCATAATGCAAGAAACCTACAGGCCACATCCTGTATGCTGAGCTAAAGCAAGTTAGCACACACTTGTTCGTAACTTTTACCCTAGAGAAATGATGATGAGATAAAGCTAGTTAGGCCTTTGGCATAGATAAATGGCTACCTAAGTTCATGCTTTCTTTAAACTCAATACATACACAACAAAGAACACGGAAATAACTGGTTAGGCCAGAAATGACAGATGTGAGACTGAGCCAATGATCATCAATACATATGAACATGCCAGCTTATAGAGTAAGTGTGCCCTGATATTTTGTGGGTGAGGAAATTGTTTGGACAAGGAAGGTGGGCACATAATTCTCAGGGTCTATAAGAGGGGCAACCCACCATGTTAGTTAGTTTTAGTCAGGCATTAAGTTAGCCTCTATCATCTTTCCATAGCTTTAGCTCTCCTAAGTTCTGCACCTCCCACTCGAGAATGGAGGAACCTGGACCATCAGACTCTTTTGGCATGCCAGAGGCCAGACTGGTCCTTTGTCTCTTCCACCAGGTTATCAAGGAAGGGAGTGAATATGTTAATCTAGAAAGTTTTACAGTATATAACACGTGTCTCTAGAACAATATTATTTCCTTTGTAATTCTGATTGGTTACTTTTCCTTTTGATAATTATTCCATTTATTCTCTAAAAGTCTTTAAGGGTGTATTTTGTTCTCAGTGTGAGTGTCCTTGTCATACATCCCAAGGGTCCTTGCAAAACTCTGTGTAGCCTGATTCTGGGAAAAGAACCTTTATTATCTTCTCATCAGATTAATTGGCAGCTCCTATAACCCATATTATATAAACAATAATATTAAGAGCCCAATCCTACTGTCCTTATCCAGGCAAAACTCCTATTGGCTTCAAAATATATTTCATTCAGTTCTGAACACTAGTAACCTCTTTATAGTGTACTGGAAAAAAATGGAATGAAGAGTAGGCCGTGTGAGTGAGTTCAGGTTCTTTATATTTGGGCCCAAATGTCACTGTTTGTTTCATTGTTTAATTAAACATCTGTTAGAGTGATAGTAGCATTGAGATTATCAATAAAAAGATTTTCAACACCTCTTTAGAGAGAAATCTAATCTCCAACCTAACACATACGCTAGCAGAAACTAGTCTCCAATGCCACCTAAGTCTGTATTCTGGGCCCCTTTCAGGCCTTGTCTTCACTAGGGGGAAAGGAAAAAAGGTTTGTTCTTTACTAACTAACATTAGGTAACAAAGGGCTAACTAACACTAGGCAACTTCACTGCAAACACAGTGAGGACAAAGAAGTCTGCAGGTTTCATGTGAGTCAGCTGATCAAAGTAACTACTCACTAACAACCTACTAACTTGTGTGAAAACTGCAAACTATCTTGTCTTCAAGATATCTTTAACTCAAGATATCTAATCTGAACTAAGAACACCCTTCCTCCACACACCCTCGTATAGTCACTGCCTCAGTCAGGTTTCAGACCTGGGCATAGCACAGATACTTGTTGCTCTGATGGAGAACCTCTTCCTATCTATAGGCAAGGGAAACATAACTGTATTCGTCTTGCTGAGCCTCATTGTGGTAGTTGATGCCACTGATTGCCAAATACTCCTCTCCTACCTCCAAGAAACATGAGCCCTGAATGGAAACACTCAGGAATGGGTTGGGTCTCTTTTTGCTGAATACACAGTATCATTGTGGTAGATGTTCCTTCACGTCTACAGCTCTTCCGTAAAGAGTTTCTCGGGCTAAGTCTTCACCTCCATATCATTCAACATCTATATGAAGTTGTTGGCTGAAGTGGGGAGACAACATGGGGTGAAGTGCAAGCAGTGTGCAGAGGATGTGTATCTCTGAATCTCTTTTACATAAAATGTAAACTGCACCATCCCCTGGCTTTCTCAATCCTTTGCCAAAATCAATAGATGGATGATGAGCAGACCCCGTTTTATTGGATGCTCAGGTAACCATAGTGGCAAAACTTTCCTACTTCCATCGGTGCCTGGCTAAAAGATTGTGTCCTGTTATTTTGTACTCAAACCAGGTCATCCATGCATTCATGATCTCCAGTCTTCATTGGTGCAACTTGTTATTCTGTGAATGAAGCCATACGCCCTGAAAAAAGCTCCACCTGACACAAAATGCAGCAACTCTCTCCTTAGCAACACAGGGCATATAACCCTGCTGCTCCACCTTCTGCCTTTGGCCCCATCTTGAATGAATACAAAGTCCAATCTAAGGTCTCTGTCCTGCTGTTCAAAACCCTAGATAGATAGAATTTATTTTGCCATTTGCTGAAACTCAGTGTGCAAACTGCAGATGGAAGACAGTAGTATCCATGGAAACGTCACCTAAACATATGGGCTTGCAGTTTCTTTTCTAGTCCTCTGATTAGAATTTTAGCCATTCTATAGCACAGGTGTTTCTATAATTGTGATACATTTGGAAAATTCACTGTGTTCCAATGGTAATTGTGGAATTTGTTAATGTGCTGCATTACAATTAAAGAAACATCTGTGCTAAACAGCTATAGCTAGTTCACTATTAAAATCCCAGTTCAGAATGCCAAAATGGGCTCATCCTGTACCTTGTACTTGGCAAAGCTCTCACTGAAGTCAGGTACGTAAGCGATAGCTGGATGCTACAAGTTATCCAAACCATTTAGTCAATGAATTTTGCACAATGTCCATGGATAGTGTTTTTCAAATGTATTAGTTGTTCAAAATGATTAAATAGTTCTTTGTCTGTATCTTGTTAACAAACAGTTAATGGAAAGTGTGTGTGATCCACTGGGCTGGGATATACAAGGCCTAGGTTCTAGTATCCCCTCTGCTGCTAGTCTGCTCTCTCTCCTTGGGCAAGTCACTTCACTTCTCTGTGCTTCCATTTCCCTAGCTATAAAATGAGAATAATGGTACTTACCTTGAGAGCTGGTTGGGAAATGGTTTTCCCGTCTTGGCAAATTTTTCAACACTTAACCCCTCCCCCTCAATAGTTCTGCTTTAGGACAAAACAGAGAGCTTTTGAAAGTGTTCACAAAAATTAGACCCCCCCCCCCCCAATCATAGTCAATAGCACAGTGATTAGGGCACTGAGATGGACAATCCATGGTGAAGTCTCTGTTTTGCCTGATTTACATCCCAGAGGAGTGCCCTAATCACTGAGCTATTCTGGGGTTGTGTGTGTGAGGGAGGGCCGTTCTCTTTGTAAAGAGCTTTGAAATTTATTGATAGAAGTGCTAGATATTAATGTTTTGTTATTGTGAGTAATCAATACTGTAGCTGTTTTGACTGGATGAAGAGGTCACATAGTATGAATGAGTGTAACTCTAAGTCAAGTGTCTGGCAAAAATCTTCAAATGATAAGGTAGTTTTCTGGAAATATTCTACCACATTCACTGTTTTGGTGAACATTCCTGCCTGTAAACTCATTTGCTAAAGTGACCCGCTAAGGAGTGTGAACATAGTCTAAGGTAACTCATTTTAAAATGTGAATAGTAGTGGTACCTTTTCAGTATTTGCTCAGTTGTAGAAGCTGATCTATTCATAGAATTTCAAATATTCTGAAATTCTCTATTAAAAAAATGGGGTGGTCGTGAAATCTGCAAAATGTTTCATGATGTCCCTCTTGTTTTTTATCTAGCTTCTAAGTTGGTCAAAAAATTAAAAAGACTCAACAAGAAACAATAATAGTTTTCTGGTTTATGACCAACTTTAATAATCAGAGGATTGATCTAAACCACAGAGTTAAGATCTGCAGCCCAAATTCCCCAAGTGTGAGGGTCCACTGCTCCAAGCTTTTGTCTGGAGTCTCCCTCTAACAAGCAGCCTCATTGTACAGAAGGGGAGAAGAACTCAAGGGAGCTGGGTACTTGCGTTTATTCCAAGGGAGCTGATTTCCTCAGGCCTCTTCGAAAGCCTCAGCCTAAATGAGATCATAGAGGGAATCCATGTCAATGATATGATTAGCACCCAGCAGAGTATCCCCATTCCTGGGCTTAAACCACCAGAGCAAGATTTTCTCAAGTTTCTGAAAAGAGACAACTTTATTGTCCCAGAAAGGATCCATAAGGACTCCTCAGCTATTTTATATAAAATACATACATATATATACAATATATATACAATATATACAGCAATATCAAAATAAAGTAAGTGAAACCCCCAAAAACCTACTCTTAAATAATGTTAAGGTTGCAAAGCCAAACACAATGCTATATTTAACTAAGCCCCTTTTTGGGTCCATCCTCTGCACTGAGGCAGGGGTCCTGTAAGGAAAAATAGTATGTGATCATGCAATTAAAGACTGTAATTAAAGAATGTAATGATTTTTTGTGCACAATATTTTTAAAATTCTGCAAATTTTATTTGTCAAATAAATGTGGAGGCTCCAGCAAGGAATTGGGGAGCACAGGCCACCAGCTGCACAGAGGTGGGAGATCCCCCACCCCTCCCAGTGCATGGACTCAACAGTGAGGCTGCACCCAACCCTGACACAGTGCAAGGACCGGGCCTGCCCTAGAAACTCCCCAGGGTCCTGCCCCTCCATGACAGGTGCAGGCAGGCAGGCTCAGCAAGGCAGAATCCAAGGGAGGAGGGGCTTAGTGTGGGGGGATTCAGGTGTGGGTTGAGAGCGTTCTTTGTGGGGCAATCTGGGTGTGGGTGGCACAGTGGCGGATCTGGGTGCGGGGGGTATCTGGATGCACAGGGGCTTGTTGCAGGGTTCTTGCAATGGTAAGGGGACTCTGCACGTGGATCCAGGCGAAGGTGGTTGGGGCTCAGCAGGAGTTTGGCGGGAACAGAGCTTGTCAGGGGGTCTGGGTGTTGGGGACTCTAGGGGGGGCAGATGCTGGGGGCTTGGGGTTCAGTTGGGTGGGGATCCAGGTGCAGCAGGTTGGGACTTGGTAGGGTGGGGATCTAGGTGTGAGTGGCTTGTCAGGGTGGTCTAGGTGCAGAGAGAGAGTGGGGCTCATCGAGGGAGGGGTTTCTGAGTATGGGAGGGTGAGGCTCAGCGGGAGGGTCTGGGCTTGAGGGGATCTGGATGCACAGGGATTGGGTGGATGAGGAAGCAGCTCTCTGTACAGTGATCCCTTCCCCTGCAGTTGAAGAGTGTACAGGAAGTGCGGAGGCAGAGGAGAGTTTGCAAACCTTCCTAAAGCTGGGGGAGAAATCTGGGGGTGGCTCTGACTCAGTTCCAGCTGCCATGCAGGGGAAGACGAATTCCCGTCCTCCACAGCCCAGCCAGGACTAGCAGCTGAGCCTGGCTCTGTGTAGGAGCCACCAGCTGGGTCTTCCCCATCCGGCCCCTTGCCCCACAGTGATTTATCTCTTTGCCAGCTGCCCTGGGAACCCGAAACATACTGCTGGGGATGGTTGCATGACCTCTTTTGTGGCTTCCCTGTCAGAAAGTCATTTTTCAGCGGGGAAGCAAAGAAATTTGCAGGGGACATACATTCTGAGCATGTGCAGTCAGACCCATCCATAGGGTACAGCAAATCAGGGCAACCATCCCGGGCCCCGTGCTTTGGGGGCCTCGTGCATCATGAGGAGGCGGGTGGGGAGGTAAGACAGGAGGTGGGCAGGCAGAGGCAAGGAGGAGCCCCCTACCAACCTCCCCCTCCCTCCAGCGCCTCCTGCCCACTGATGGGCCCCACGGATCAGTGCCTCCCCCTCTCTCCCAGTGCCTACCGCCGATAGCCTGTTTCACGGCATCTGGAGGCACTGGTGGGGAAAGGAGGGGAGAGAAGTGAGGGCGCAGTGCGCTTGGGGGACGGGGTGGAACTGGGCAGGAAGAGGTGGGATGGAGCATTGGGGGAAGAGGTGCAGTGGGGGCGGGACCTGGGCAGAGGCAGGGAGGAGCACCCCTCCGCAGATAGAAACTTGGTGCCTATACCCTGGGCCCCACACCCTCGAGGGATGGCCATGTGCGCAGTGGCACACAATTTCCCCAGGAGTAGCCCATGCAGCTGCCCATGCTACTATTTTTAGTACACTAACTCAGTGCAGAGGCAGCAGAGCCTTCCCAAAATTGGAGAGGCCATAGGCCCCTGCCTTCCTGAGGCCATGTTCCCCTCTTCTTCCCCTCAAAGCCCTTCCCCCCAAGGCCCTGCCTCTTCCCCTGAGGCCCTGGCCCCATCCCTCCGCTTCTCCAGGAGGCCTCACCTCTGGCCAAGCCAGAAGCCGGAGGGAGCCTGGACATTTGTGGGAGCCCCAGGATGGTGGGGGGCTAAAAGCAGCCTGCTGCTTGTGTCCCTGCCCCCCAGGTCTCCTGCCCAGGATGGGTGGAGGGAACCAGGCTCCCCCCCAGCTGCCTGCGGGGCTCTTAACCCCACCCAACCTGGCTCCAGACAAGAGGCAGGGCCTCAGAGCCACAGCTGGCCCTGGTGGGAGCCACAGCGTGGACCCTCCACTTGCTCTGGGGCCCGGGGATGAGGACACAGGCCTAGGGGCTGCCCTTGGGGACCCCCCAACCACAGGAAGGTGGAGGGGCTGCTGCCATTCCCCATAGCTGGCCGCGCAGCTCTAACCATGCCTGGGGCTGCAGCTCTGAGACTCTACCCCTCGGCCAGAGCTAGGTTGGATTGAGGTGCTGGATTGCTGTGTGCTGAGCTTGTGTTTGTCAGTCTGTTTGGTTTGTTTGTTTGAAGGACCGTGTGCTGTAGCTGGCAGTTGGAGGTGGAGCTACTAGGAAGGTTTGAAAGCTAGAAGCCTCTGGTAATTGGCTGAACCTTAACCAGTGGGCGGGGCATTCACTCAGGCCAGGGCTTTATAAAGCTGCACACGAGCGACCAGGGAGCTTAGCGAACAGGAGCTGCTAACAGGGAGTTTTGCAAGGGAGTTTTGGAAGGGGAGTAGGAAGGGAGGGGGGTCCCTTGTCGGTCTCATCTGTGACCCATTGGTCCCCTGAACCCATAACCTGAGCCACATCGAAAACCTTTCTGTTTACAGCAGAGAGGAGCGGACAGGGAGCTGTAGACGGGAATTTGAGAGAGTTTGACAGAGGGAGGCTTACAATGGTGAGGAGGATCCGCAACACCTGTGCCAGCACTGCTTCTGTCTCCTCCACCTGCGCCTGTAGCCAGACAGAGCACCAAAGCATGGATGCTTTTACCCAGATTCTGGTGTGGGCTTGCAAAGACTGTAATTTGCAATTTCCACTTACTGATATCCAGGCTGGGGGTGGCATCCAAAGTGAAAGGTGCCTACTGGTGGAATCTCTCAGGCAGCAGGTGGGAGAGCTACAGGAGGAGGTGGCCAGGCTGAGGAACATCCATGTCCATGAGCAATTCCTGGACAGTATCCATGTGGAGACAGCTGACGGTGCTGTCCCAGTTGACAGGACTACTGACACTCCAGTGGAGAAGGAGATGCCTCAGGGTGTATCTGACACACCAGTGGAGGAGGAGGCTCAGGGTGGACACAGCCAGCTGGTTACTTCTAGCAGCAGGCAGTGCTCCACCGCTGCTGCCAACCCTCCTGTTGTGGTAAAAGATAACCATTATGCTCTTCTTGATACAGAAGAGAAGAAATCACCCCCAACAGTTAAGGGGGTGAAGCCTCATACCCCTAAGGCTGGGAGGTCTGCTGCCACCACTGATAAGAAACGTAGGGTAGTGGTGGTTGGAGACTCTCTGCTGAGGGGGACGGAGACACTCATCTGTCGCCCTGACCGTTCATCCTGGGAGGTATGCTGCCTGCCAGGGGCCCGTATCCGAGATGTTACAGAGGCTTTGTCGAGGATTATCCGGCCTTCTGACTACTATCCCATGCTACTCATCCATGTGGGCACAAATGATACTGCGAGGTGTGACGCTGAGCAGATCAAGAGTGACTACAGGGCTCTGGGAGTACGGGTTAAGGAGTTTGGAGCGCAGGTGGTATTCTCTTCGATTCTTCCTGTTGAAGGTAGGGGTCCGGGCAGAAACAGATGCATCGTGGAGGTGAATGCCTGGCTGCGAAGATGGTGTCGCCAGGAGGGCTTTAGCTTCCTCGACCACGGGATGCTATTTGAGGAAGGACTGCTAGGAACAGATGGCGTTCACCTTTCGAAGCGGGGAAAGGCCTTATTTGCGCACAGACTGGCTAACCTAATAAGGAGGGCTTTAAACTAGGTTCGATGGGGACAGGTGAGCAAAGCCCACAGGTAAGTGGGGAACAAGACCTGGAAGATGGGTTGGAAACAGGAGGGAGCACAGGCTATAATGGCAGAGAGGAAGGAGGGTCAGGGCAAAGCTGGGAGGCAAGATCAAACCAGTATCTTAGATGCCTTTATACAAATGCAAGCAGTATGGGTAATAAGCAGGAAGAACTGGAAGTGCTAATAAATAAATACAACTATGACATTATTGGCATTACTGAAACTTGGTGGGATAATACACACGACTGGAATGTTGGTGTGGATGGGTGTAGTTGCTCAGGAAGGATAGACAGGGGAAAAAGGGAGGAGGTGTTGCCTTATATATTAAAAATGTACACACTTGGACTGAGGTGGAGATGGACATAGGAGACGGAAGGGTGGAGAGTCTCTGGGTTAGGCTAAAAGGGGTAAAAAACACAGGTGATGTCGTGCTGGGAGTCTACTACAGGCCACCTAATCAGGCGGAAGAGGTGGATGAGGCTTTTTTCAAACAACTAACAAAATCATCCAAAGCCCAAGATTTATGTTGGGAAAATAACACCGCGGGGCACAGACTATCCAATAAGTTCCTGGACTGCATTGCAGACAACTTTTTATTTCAGAAAGTTGAAAAAGCTACTAGGGGGGAAGCTGTTCTAGACTTGATTTTAAGCAATAGGGAGGAACTTGTTGAGAATTTGAAAGTAGAAGGAAGCTTGGGTGAAAATGATCATGAAATCATAGAATTTTCAATTCTAAGGAAAGGTAGAAGGGAGTACAGCAGAATAGAGACAATGGATTTCAGGAAGGCGGATTTTGGTAAGCTCAGAGAGCTGATAGGCAAGGTCCCATGGGAATTAAGACTGAGGGGAAAAACAACTGAGGAAAGTTGGCAGTTTTTCAAAGGGACGCTATTAAGGGCCCAAAAGCAAGTTATTCCGATGGTTAGGAAAGATAGAAAATGTGGCAAAAGACCACCTTGGCTTACCCTTGAGATCTTGCGTGACCTACAAAATAAAAAGGCGTCATATAAAAAATGGAAACTAGGTCAGATCACGAAGGATGAATATAGACAAATAACACAGGAATGCAGAGGCAAGATTAGAAAAGCAAAGGCACAAAATGAACTCAAACTAGCTATGGGAATAAAGGGAAACGAAGACTTTTTATCAATACATTAGAAGCAAGAAGAAGACTAAGGACAGGGTAGGCCCACTGCTCAATGAGGAGGGGGTAACAGTAACGGGAGACTTGGAAATGGCAGAGATGCTTAATGACTTCTTTGTTTCGGTCTTCACTGAGAAGTCTGAAGGAATGTCTAGTATAGTGAATGCTTACGGGAAGAGGGTAGGTTTAGAAGAGAAAATAAGGAAAGAGCAAGTAAAAAATCACTTAGAAAAGTTAGATGCCTGCAAGTCACCAGGGCCTGATGAAATGCATCCTAGAATACTCAAGGAGTTAATGGAAGAGGTATCTGAGCCTCTAGCTATTATCTTTGGGAAATCATGGGAGACGGGGGAGATTCCAGAAGACTGGAAGGGGGCAAATATAGTGCCCATCTATAAAAAGGGAAATAAAAACAACCCAGGAAACTACAGACAAGTTAGTTTAACTTCTGTGCCAGGGAAGATAATGGAGCAGGTAATCAAAGAAATCATCTGCAAACACTTGGAAGGTGGTAAGGTGATAGGGAATAGCCAGCATGGATTTGTAAAGAACAAATCGTGTCAAACTAATCTGATAGCGTTCTTTGATAGGATAACGAGCCTTGTGGATAAGGGAGAAGTGGTGGATGTGATAAACCTAGACTTTAGTAAGGCATTTGATACAGTCTCGCATGATATTCTTATAGATAAGCTAGGAAAGTACAATTTAGATGGGGCTACTATAAGTGGGTGCATAACTGGCTGGATAACTGTACTCAGAGAGTAGTTGTTAATGGCTCCCAATCCTGCTGGAAAGGTATAACAAGTGGGGTTCCGCAGGGGTCTGTTTGGGGACCGGTTCTGTTCAATATCTTCATCAACGATTTAGATGTTGGCATAGAAAGTACGCTTATTAAATTTGCGGACGATACCAAACTGGGAAGGATTGCAACTGCTTTGGAGGACAGGGTCAAAATTCAAAATGATCTGGACAAGTTGGAGAAATGGTCTGAGGTAAACAGGATGAAGTTCAATAAAGATAAATGCAAAGTGCTCCACTTAGGAAGGAACAATCAGTTTCACACATACAGAATGGGAAGAGACTGTCTAGGAAGGAGTATGGCAGAAAGAGATCTAGGGGTCATAGTGGACCACAAGCTAAATATGAGTCAACAGTGTGATGCTGTTGCAAAAAAAGCAAACGTGACTCTGGGATGCATTAACAGGTGTGTTGTGAACAAGACACGAGAAGTCATTCTTCCGCTCTACTCTGTGCTGATTAGGCCTCAACTGGAGTATTGTGTCCAGTTCTGGGCACCGCATTTCAGGAAAGATGTGGAGAAATTGGAGAGGGTCCAGAGAAGAGCAACAAGAATGATTAAAGGTCTTGAGAACATGACCTATGAAGGAAGGCTGAAGGAATTGGGTTTGTTTAGTTTGGAAAAGAGAAGACTGAGAGGGGACATGATAGCAGTTTTCAGGTATCTAAAAGGGTGTCATCAGGAGGAGGGAGAAAACTTGTTCACCTTAGCCTCCAATGATAGAACAAGAAGCAATGGGCTTAAACTGCAGCAAGGGAGATTTAGGTTGGACATTAGGAAAAAGTTCCTAACTGTCAGGGTAGTTAAACACTGGAATAGATTGCCTAGGGAAGTTGTGGAATCTCCATCGCTGGAGATATTTAAGAGTAGGTTAGATAATGTCTATCAGGGATGGTCTAGACAGTATTTGGTCCTGCCATGAGGGCAGGGGACTGGACTCGATGACCTCTCGAGGTCCCTTCCAGTCCTAGAGTCTGAGTCTATGAGGTAAGAGCTGCGCAGGCAGCTGTGAGGAAGTGGCATGGACCCTGCATCTTCACTTGCCCTGGACTGGGCAGGCAGCTCGGAGCTTGGGTATACGAGGAGGGGGCTGCTTTAGGCCCCCCACCACTCTGGGTAGGAGGATCAATGCAGCACCCAGAAATGCACAGGCTCACTGGCCAGGTTCCACCAGCTGCTGGACTGACCGAGGGGTGAGGTCTAGGGGGGAAGGAGGGATCTGCCATAGGGAAAAGTGGCCAGGCCAGGCCCATCCACTTTCAAAAGGTGGGAGGGCCATGCCCTCCACTCTATTCCAGCACCACTGGCTAAATGAGAGCTAATGCAAGTATGTCTGCTCAAACTGGGAGTCACACCCCTTACTCCAAGTGTGCACAGACTCATCCTGAATCTGTATGATACAGGAGTGTGGACACTAGCTCCCTCTACTCCAGCAGCAACCTAGTGTTCCCAATGCAGTACGTAGTAATGATGCTGCTGGTTTGGGTTTGCTTTGCATTGCATTGCCTTGGAACATGCAATAATTTTCAACAGGCTGCTAAAAATTTTCCGAGGAACTCAAGTGGGAGATGGGAAATACTTTATATCTTGGCTAAAGCTGAATGGCATTTCATGGGTTAAAGGGGGATTCCCTATGCTGAATATCAAAGGCCTGCTGCAAACAATGGAGGTGTGAAGGCATGTCAGAAAAAAGCTCCCAGGGATCCTCTTGGTAATGCACCTATAATTAAGGTCCTTCCATAGATTCCAATGACTTCAATGGGGCTCTGGAAGGGTGCAAGCTGTTCATTGCTGGGGTAGGGCTTGTCTTTGCATTATTGAATATGGTCCAGTTGGCAAAGACATGTCTAACATAAATAGTTACAAACTTGCATCTTTCCCTGTAAAATAGAAAATTAATTTGAATTTTAATAACACAAAACCCACAGTGTTCACAAGGATGAAATAACAGATTTCTTTTTCTCTTGTTTTTGTCCCGCAGGCTTTTTCTAACTTAAACTGCCTACTGTACTTCCAGTGAATATTATGATTAAGATTTACAGCTAAAATCAACTTATTTGATACATAATCTCTCATAGCTCAATGTGTTGATTCAGATCTAAAATTATATCTAAATCAAAAACAGGCTAAAACTGTAAAATTTTGAATTAATAAACATGATACGGATTGTAACTGTAACAACTGTGGACAAATGCTGTCATTATTGTATAACACATAAGAAAATAACATTTCATTAAAATATGCAGTCAGAATGAAAGTATGGCATTTTTACAGTGAGAAGAAAGTCATGCAATTATGATTCCCTCTAACATAAGGTATAACTCTTTGTTTAGACTGAACTGTGAAATTTGATGAATAGGAAAGAAGATTGCTTGGGACACTTATTTGTAGATTTTGTACAGTGCTTTACTATCCTCGGGAACCCCTGTATGACCCAAAAATTTCAGAACGTCTTTTGCCATAGCCTGAAAAGATGGTAAAGAAATCACTAGAAACAGCAGAAAGACTAAGACGTAAAGGTTTGCTGCTATGTAGCCCTTCTTATTAATGAGAAATTGAATGGGTCATTTTGGCTGCATCCTGATTCTGAATTAGATGCTGTAAATGCTCAGCAGTGCCATTATGGAACTCAACGTTTGGGTAATTCTGCTCTGACTATTACAGATCAACAATTCACTTCTCTCCAGGGATGTAATTCAGACCCTATTGCAATCAATGGGAGTTTTGTCACGTACTTCAATGGGGCCGAAATGTCAGCCCTGGTGATCATCAAGTTAGACATGTAGATGTTTTTTAAACTCCCGCTAGACACCTAAATACCATTAAAAATCTGGCTTTGAGTGCCCAATTTTGCTATTTTAAGCACATTTTTGTGTTGGGGTTGCCCTAAAGTCAGGTTGACTGGTCCCAGGAGAATTGCCCTAGTGTAGGGGGGTTCAATGTCTCCCACTCAGGAAAGGAGGAACTGTGTTATCGGTTGCCTTTTACAGCAGCAACTCCACTGTCTGCATTCAATATATGTAATAAACAATAATGATAGCAACCATAAAGCCATGTGATACGACTTTCCTGTACCTCACAGTTAGCATTGCAAGACCCATAAAGTGATACAATAAATGGAGAACACAGTTTAACTAAAGTTTGAATGAAGAAAATGCATTGTCTTAGAAGAGAGCACATACATAAAGTGGTAACCTGCCTTGAGTCTTCCCCAATATAGCCCCATCGTACTGCATATGATCCTGCTCAACCTTTGTGAAAAGGCCTAGTTTTTGTCAGTCCCTGAATAGTCATTAAAGATTAGTTTCATTCGATGTGATTGGTTTTTTTTCTATAAATGTTTTTGAACAAGTAAATTGAAAGCACTAATATAGAACAAACTTTAATGTAAGGTGTACTGTAGCTAAAAGCTTTTTGGGAGCCAGTTTTGTATGTTGCATACTGGACCCTGTGAATTCCACAGCTAAAATTTTCCTCCAGCCCCACTAAAGTCAGTTTTTATGCTTGCTTAGTGGTGTGAGAGCCCCTCAGGAGGATAGAATGCCAAACTCTGAAACATTTCAGGTTCAGTCAAGTACAGCAAGGATTGCTGAGCTAATAGTGTGATACCCAGAATCCCATTTGTCTTCATTTCTCTTTATTAGAGCTGGTCAAATAACAAAAGTACTGTTGACAAATCATTTACCAGCTGAGAGAAAATTCCTAATAACTTCCTTGGAAGCTTATTTCTTTGATTTCAATTATTTGACCACCTATGGAGCTGGTTACATAAGCATCTGTAGTTGCATAAATGACAAATATTTTGTAAATTAAACTATTCTGGAATATTAATAAGTCATCTCTATCCCTTATCCTGACAGTACTTCCTCACAGTAATTCTTCCTACTGCAGAAATGGGCTGGCTGTTACATCTGGGTAAGAACTAGATTTTCCATTAGGCAGGAAAATCTACTATTCTGAAATTTGTTCCATTCTGAAATGCAACAACTCCAAAATATTTTGGAATTTCCACCAAAATGAAAATAATTAATAAATAAATTCATTTGGGACCAATCAAAATTTTTTATTCTGATTTCAACCTTCATAAACTTTTTTTAAAAATGAATGTCTTTTTTGTTCTGAAAATGTGTCAAAATTTTGGCACAAGTCAAAATGCTTTTTTTAAAAAACCAAAATTTTATTGAAATCCACACATCTTCTGAAAGGTTTATATTTAAATGAAAAAGGAGTTTTTTGGGTAAAAAAAACACATTTTGGTAAAAAATTTCCAACCAGCTCTGCTGACTACCTCACCTTCCAGAGTCCATTAACGCTGCTGGATGGGTCACTACAGAAAGGAAATCTGATGCCTCTGAGCTGCCTGTGCAGTGTTGTACCCACCCTCTTTAACTCAACATAAATCTGGAAGGAGAATTGAAATACGGTACAATACATGTTAGCATTCTATTAAATCTCCCCCTTTAAGTTTTACATTCTTACCATTTACAATATTTACACTATCACACTATCTTTGAAATTCAGTAGGTATCAGTCTAAGTGTCTCTGAAACATACTGATTTTCTAATTACACAACCCCAACATGTAACAGCTTGGTCATCTTGCTGTCCATTAGTTGCAGTGACTGACTATGGTTGGTTTGTAATCCTTGTCTGTCATCTTGTTTTGCATCTGGCATCTGTAGAGTTTGCTGTGTTGATTGTTCTTTCTGAAAAAGAAACTGTAGATGCTGACAATATCTGTTGAACTCCCCACTGTCAGTCTTCTTGATCACATCGCTGAGTTCTTTTCTGTACGACAGTTAGAGTTATTCATTCTTTTACTCCATACAATTTGACATGAACATGGTCACCTGGTTCTAGTCCTGACAGTTCTCTGAGTGTCATCTTATGAACACTTTTACAACAGCTCTTTATGCCTTTTTGTCCAACTTGGCTATTCTCATCATGTCTGGCCACTTTGGAGTAGATTCTTTCCTCAATGACCAGGAAATAATGTCATCTGAACATGCATACATCTGCAGCTAGTCTCTTCCAAGGTCTCTCTGGTAGAGGTATTTATACTCTGTATGGTTCAGCATTGTCTCTTAAACTGATTTGTACTGGATCTCCTTTCAAAAGTCCAATGTCACCAAATATTCCTACAAGTTCTTTCATCTTTCTCTCTAGGCCCATCACAGCTGCTAAACTGAGGCTGAAAAGGCTGTTGGTCTGTGGTTCTCTGAAAGCAGAGTTTTTGTCTTTGAGTTGTTTCTGTGGTGATTTGGCCCATGAAGTTCAGCAGACTTCTAAGGGCGGTCAGAGCTGTGTCAGGTTTGGGAAGAGCTGAAGGTGATTGCAAGTCCCTGTGATGTCAGATCCTGAGTCAATTTTAAAGGCAAGAGTCTTGCTATAAATATTCAGTTTTACTTTCCAGGCAGACTCTATATCATCACAAGTGATAAATCCTAGAAACAATGGCTCTTGATTGTGTGCAATATGAGTCAACTCCCTGATCACTGTGATGCAGCAAACAGCTGCAAAATGTCCATATTTTGTGAAATTGTCACACTGTGTGCCTCTGGCTGGACATGCACCATCTGTTGGGGTACAACTTTTTCCACACCTTGTGCATGTAGGCTGAAATTTCTCCCACTTAGCCTTGGAGTTCTATTTCCTTGTCTCAGGGGTTTTATGATAAGTTTTAACACTGAAGTGTCTATTTAAAGTTTCTAAGATAGTTTCAGATTTTTCAAGTTTGTCAAGTTCTTTCCCCCGGGAACCCAGACAGGATGGAGGATGCCATTTTGAAGAGAAAAATGGTGTCCTCCACACAACATGAGCTTGCATGTGCCATATATCTGTGACGGGTTCCCCGGAGTGCAACCTGGAACTGAGGTACAACAGAGCTCTCTGTCTTACCAACTTGGGCTTCCTCTCACACTGTGATGTTGTGGCAAGTTGCCACAAGTGCCTCCAGGTTCTGCACTTACACAGACATCCACAGGCAGGAACACACCCAGCTGAGTTACATGAATGCTTCTCCTAGTCACTCATGAACCAACAATAGAGATGCGTCAGCCAATTCCCTCATCTCCCCAGCCTAGGACCCCAGGCTTCTACCATCCTTCCCTGATCAGAAGATTGTCCAGTGTAAGTTTATTACCCAATCCGCCACTTCTATAAAGGAAAATGGATGTGCACCAGCTTTTGCACACTGAGCAAAACACACTGTTTTAGGTAAAATATAAAATGGAGTTATTAACTACAGAAAGATAGATTGTAAGTGACAGATCAAAGTTGGTTACTTAAGAAATAAAAAGTAAAATTGCAATCTGAGTTCTAAAAACTAGACACGATTTGAATCAAGCAGTGTCTTACCCTGATAGACAAGACAAGCAGGTCACAGATCTTCCATACACAGGCTGGAAATCCCCTTCAGCCTGGGACCACCTCCCCAATTCAGTCTTTGTTACCCAGACATGTCTCCAGGTGTTAAGAATTGTGGGGGAAGTGAAGCCAAATGATGATGTCGCTTGCCCTCCTTTATAGGATCCTCCAGCTTGCTGGAAAGAGCTTTCGCTATGACGTGAATCAAACAGTGTCCATTGTCTACGTGCTCCCTCTGAGAAGTCTTCATTGTATACAGATTCTGTGATACTCCTTGATAGTGTGGGTTCCCCTTAATGGACCATCCACACTATCTGGCTTCTCCATTGTTGTACCTGAAAGGCTGGTTGTGAGGGTTCCCAGCCTCACAACGTATTTCAGTAATACACACATAGCAAAACTTCGTAACTTCCCATAAATGATAGCACATACAATCCAACAGGATATTTATATTCAACAGATCAAGATTTTTACCTCACAAGGCATACTTTGTACAAAACATATCATAATTATATGACAGTGGTGAATATGTGGGTTCTAGGATTCTGCTATAAGGCACAGAGTGCCATAACGTGTCACTCTGCAGAACAAAATGGCATCTTCTGCATACTATGGATCTAAGGTGACCAGATGTCCCAATTTTATAGGGACAGTCCTGATTTTTGGGTCTTTTTCTTATATAGGCTCCTATTACCCACCACCCCCTGTCCCTATTCTTCACACTTGCTGTCTGGTCACCCTATATGGATCACTAAAACCCCATCTGCTGATGGTGTGACCCCACTTGGGATTGCAAACGACAGCTTGTGAACAGATGAATTAGGGTTAAATCTCTCTTAAGTTGTAGCTGCTGTGAAAGATTTTTATCTGTTAACCCAATAACCAACCTGTCTCTGATATTTTTATATTTTGCATTCCCAGACTCACAATTTTCAGCCGAAGTGTGCAGAGCTTTCATAAAACATTCAACATTTTCTCCTGGTACTTGAATTCTCTTGTGAAAACATGCTTTTTTATAAACCCCATTTCTCTGAGGTACAAAGTATGCATCAAAATAGTCAGAAGCCTTTCAGAATCATCTTTGTGATTGTCTTCAGTAAAAGTAAAAGGATTTAAAAATATGCTCTGCTTGTTTTCCCATGGCATAAATTAAAGAATATACTTGTATCTCATCAGTTTCCTTGTGGAGCTTGGTAGCAATGCAAAATCTTGCAAAATCTTGTTTCTAGTCTGTCCAGTTTGAATGTTTGTCAAAGTTGAAGTTTTCTGGGGCATTGAAGAGTAGCATGTTGATGACATCCTGCAATCTTTGTTCCTTTGTTCCTTGTGTTTGCAACCTTTGTTGCTAGTGCTACACTACTTTCCTTCTGTCTCGGTTCTTAAGTGGAAATTTCCACTACATGCATCCGATGAAGTGGGTATTCACCCACGAAAGCTCGTGCTCCAAAACGTCTGTTAGTCTATAAGGTGCCACAGGACTCTTTGCTGCTTTTAAAGATCCAGATTAACACGGCTACCTCTCTGATATTTGACACCATGCAAGGCACTGCATTTAGCCATATGGAGTGGAAATCCGTCAACCTCATGAAGAAACCTACACAAACACAGACAGATATCATCTTCCTTTCCAAATGCAAATGGATGGACATCATACCAAATGGACTAAAGGTAAAAAATCCACTGCTATCTACATACTACACAGATCACAATGAGAGATTATGCCATACTCTATCAAAGAAACGGAGGAACCACCTGATCAACATCCTATACAGAAAACAGGAAAACATCAAAAAAGAGCTCTCCAACCTGGAGACTCTCATAAATAACCAAACTTCCATACAAACGGACTTCACTAAAGTAAGACAGGAGATCTACATTACTCACTTCACCTCTCTACAAAGGAAAAAGGACTGTAAGCTGTCTAAACTCCTACCTGCCACATGGGGCCACAACCGTGGTACCCCAACCCACCCAGCAATATCGTCAATCTATCCAACCACACTCTCAGCCCAGAAGAAAAGTCTGTCCTATCTCGGGGACTCTCTTTCTGCCCTGCCATCCCCACTAACATGATATAGTTCTGCCAGGAGCGACGCCAGGGTTTTTGGCGCCCTCGGCGCAGGGCCGGCTCTAGCCATTTCACCACCCCAAGCACGGTGGCACGCCGCAGGGGGCGCTCTGCTGCTCACCGGTCCTGCAGTTCCGGTGGACCTCCCGCAGGCGTTCCTGTGGAGGGTCTGCTGGTCCCGCGGCTCCGGTGGACCTGCCGCAGGCGTGCCTGCGGATGCTCCACCGAAACCGCAGGACCAGCGGACCCTCTGCAGGCACGCCTGCGGGAGATCCACTGGAGCAGCCTGCCGCCCTCCCGGCAAAATGCTGCCCCCCCAAATCCTGGCGCCCAGGCGGTTGCTTAAATGGAAGCCCCGGCCCTGAGTTCTGCGGCGATCTGGAAGCCTACTTTCACCGTCTCCGACTCAAAGAATACTTTCAGGATAACACTGAACAGCCCACTGATACACAGTTACCCTCCCACCAACAGCACAAGAAGAAAAACTCCACATGGACTCCTCCTGAGGGTCGAAATGACAGTCTGGACCTATACATAGAATGCTTCTGCCGACGTGCACATGCAGAAATTGTGGAAAAACAACATCGTTTGCCTCATAACCTAAGTCATGCAGAACGCAATGCCATCCACAGCCTCAGAAACCACCCTGACATTATCATCAAAGAGGATGATAAAGGAGGTGCTGTTGTCATCATGAACAAGTCTGACTACCAAAAGGAGGCCGTCAGACAACTCTCCAATACCAAATTCTACACTTCCCTCAGATCCCACTGAGGACTACACTAAAAAACTGCACCATCTACTCAGGACACTCCCTACACTAACACTGGAACAAATCAACATACCCTTAGAGCCCCGACCAGGGTTATTCTATCTACTACCCAAGATCCACAAACCCGGAAATCCTGGAAGCCCCATCATCTCGGGCATTGGCACTCTGAAGGACTGTCTGGATATGTGAACTCTCTACTCAGACCCTATGCCACCAGCACTCCCAACTATCTCCGTGACATCACTGATTTCCTGAGGAAACTACAATGCATTGGTGACCTTCCAAAAAATACCATCCTAGCCACCATGGATATAGAGGCTCTCTACACAAACATCCCACACACAAATGGAATACAAGCTGTCAGGAACAGTATCCCTGATGATGCCACAGCACAACTGGTTGCTGAGCTCTGTGCCTTTATCCTCACACACAACTATTTCAAATTTGATGACAATATATATCTCCAGATCAGTGGCACCGCTATGGGCACCCACATGGCCCCACAATATGCCAACATTTTTAAGGCTGACCTGGAACAACGCTTCCTCAGCTTTCGTCCACTCACGCCCCGTCTCTACCTACGCTATATTGATGACATCTTCATTATCTGGACCCATGGGAAGGAGACTGTGGAAAAATTCCACCATGATTTCAACAGCTTCCACCCCACCATCAATCTCAGCCTGGACCAATCTACATGGGACATCCACTTCCTAGACACCACGGTGTAAATAAGCGATGGTCACATTAACACCACCCTATACCGAAAACCTACTGATCGCTATGCCTACCTTCGTGCCTCCAGCTTCCATCCCAGGCACATCACATGATCCATTGTCTACAGCCAAGCACTGAGGTACAGCCGCATCTGCTCTAACCTCTCAGACAGAGACCAACACCTGCAAAATCTCCACCAAGCATTCTCAAAACTACAATATCCGCATGAGGAAATAAGGAAATGGGTCAACAGAGCCAGACGTGTACCCAGAAGCCTCCTACTGCAAGACAAACCCAAGAAAGAAACCAACAGGACTCCACTGGCCATCACATACAGTCCCCAGCTAAAACCCTTCCAACGCATCATCAGGTATCTACAATCCATCCTGGACAATGATCCCACACTTTCACAGGCCTTGGGTGGCAGTCCAGTCCTCGCCCACAGACAACCTGCCAACCTGAAACATATTCTCACCAGTAACTGCACACTGCACCATAGTAACTCTAACTCAGGAACCAATCCATGCAACAAACCTCCATGCCAACTCTGCCCACATATCTACACCAGCGACACCATCACAGGACCTAACCAGATCAGCCACACCATCACCAGTTCATTCACCTGCACGTCCACCAATGTAATATACGCCATCATATGCCAGCAATGCCCTTCTGCTATGTACATCGGCCAACCTGGACAGTCTCTACGGAAAAGGATAAATGGACACAAATCAGATATTAGGAATGGCAATATACAAAAACCTGTGGGAGAACACTTCAACCTCCCTGGTGACACAATAGCAGATCTTAAGGTGGCCATCCTGCAGCAAAAAAACTTCAGGACCAGACTTCAAAGAGAAACTGCTGAGCTTCAGTTCATCTGCAAATTTGACACCATCAGCTCAGGATTAAACAAAGACTGTGAATGGCTTGCCAACTACAAAACCAGTTTCTCCTCCCTTGGCTTCACACCTCAGCTGCTAGAAGAGGGCCTCATCCTCCCTGATTGAACTAACCTCATTATCTCTAGCCTGCTTCTTGCTTGCATATACATACCTGCCCCTGGAAATTTCCACTACATGCATCTGATGAAGTGGGTATTCACCCACAAAAGCTCATGCTCCAAAACATCCTTTAGTCTATAAAGAGCCACAGGACTCCGTGCTGCTTTTACAGATCCAGACTAACACGGCTACCCCTCTGATATCTCTGTTCTTAATACCACTGATGCCACCATGTCATGTTCTTCTGTACCTGATATGGACTGGTCACAGAGCTTGCTTATACACACCAGAGGCTTTCATCATAAGATCTTTTAATAAGTTTGATGCTCCGCCAGATATGGCTGAGATTAGTTTAAATAAGGTATTTTACATACAGTGCCACCTAGTGCCTGAACAGTATAATACAATTTAACATTCCATTACAGATATCACACAGGAACATGCAGGCCTCCACTAAAGACTTGGCATGAGGGTTGGCCCTTTTTTCGATCAAGTTCTCATGGTAGTCTTCCTCAATCTTTATTGATAGCCACTTTCTATTCAGATCTATCTGTGTCTTCAAAGTTATCGATATTGCTGCAGCATAAAGTGAAATTCTGCTTAAGGGAATCAAGACACATTTTGTTTTCTGCACCTTCTGTGATTTCCAAGTTCCAGTTTATCATAGAAAACTTTTTTAGGGAGTCTATTATCACCCATTCTATAACATGACCTGTTCAGCAAAGCTGAGCTTTGATAATCATTACCTTGATGCTAGTTGGTTTTGGTCTTTCAAGGATGTTAACGTTTGAGACTCTGTCTTGCAAGTGGATCTTCAGCATAGATCGGAGACAGCACATGTGAGATTTTTCATGTTGCTTAATGTGTCTGTGGTAAACTGTCCATGTTTTAGTATGCATTATATGTATGTCAGATACTCATCAAATAATGTTCTTCTGTGGAATTAATGTGATTACTGACTTCCAGCCTTCTCTTACTAATAAAAAAAAAAGGAAATGTTTGTTGTAAATGTCATTCTGACAGCAGGTAGGTGTTCTCTGAAATTCTGTCAAGGACTACACATACATTTGTTTTTAGTCTAGAGTGGTAACTATGGATATATCAGGACAAATTCTGTTATTAGTTACACTGATTGAACGCAAAGTATTGTCACAGAAATCAGTTGAGTTACTCCAGATTTACACCTGAGTAACTGAGAGCAGAATGTCTTCATTAAGGTTTCTGTTGGATCCTTACATCTTTGACATATTTTTTATATTCCCAGTGTTGGTGTTTGATATTGCTAATAACTATTGATTTGATCAAGAATTTGGAATTTCTGTATTAAGCTCTTTGGTCACAATCTTAGCTTCACACAATATCTTTGCTAACTATTTTCAGAGAGAGAGAATTCACTTTAGATTTATGGCATCAACTGTAGGTGGCCTGTCATCATTCAAAATCTGGAATGTGCTCATCAAACCTTTGACAGTCTGTAGCCTAAGAGAACACTTAAAAAACCTGGCAGTATTTCTAGACTTTTCATTAACGGTTTGCAATGAAAGCCTCCACGTATTTTTTACACATTCTGTCACCCTAATTAATTCAGAGCATACTGATGGCAAAATATGCAGCTCCAGTCAGAATACTCAGTGTATGACTACAAGAGTGGACACTAATCGCTTGTTCAATTCTGCCTCTACTCTTGTTAATAATCCTATCACAACACTACTCAGTAATACAACTGAGATCAAGTTTCCAGTGCAGGATTTCATAAACAATGAAGTTGTAAATTAATTAATCTTTTAGTTTCTTGGAAATGGAAACCGTTCAGGAAATTTTGCTAAATTGCCTGTGAATGCACAAGAGGATACCATTGTTCTTTTTCTAGATGTCTTTCATGTCAGCCATGTCATAAGAAAAAATATAAACCATAACTTCATGTTAGAAAACTCCCAGTGCTTTCTTCTGAGGACTCATTAAAGGCTGAGATTCCCAAAGAGAGAGGTACACAACTGCTAGTAAAAGTCAATGGAAGTTGGATGGCTAACTCCCTTAGTTCCTTGTAGAAAATCTGTCTTAAAATTCTGAAGTGAATGAGATGCTCGTGTGAGCGGTAATGTACATGCCCTGTAGCCTTTGATAAGTTTAGGTTGCACAGGTCACTAATAACTTTTTTTTTAACTGAGGTGGCTATGTAAGATTATTATTCACTAAATTCGGTGAATCACACAAATGGAAACATGAAGACTTTACTTAAAATCCACACAAATTCAAGCATAAGTGTAAAAATACAAAAACAGATACATATAACAAAACACTCCCCAGGGCTGATGTCCAACCTTACATAGACCATTAGAAATAAAGATGAAGAGAAGAATAAGTTGAAAGCGACATAAGTGGATTTGACATTAATAAGGCTTCCTCCCTTCTGTCATCATTCATTTCCCAACTAAGGGTTGGTCTGACAGTCTTTTATAACTCTTTTCCTTTACATTCCCGCACACCTTCAGGACCATATTTGATTTAGGTTCCATGTGTGGTATTCCGGGGTTTAGGTTTCCAGCTTACTAGCATACAGCTATTTGTGTCACTTCATTTCCCAGTAGTTTCTATATGTAAATGTGGTTTCTCCATGGTTACATGTACCAAAAAACCACTAGAAATCCATTAGTTTAAACTCAAACTGTTCTTTCGTGGTCATGCGTGTATCAAAACCGATGTATTGCTAAAGCTCCTATAAACCTTGCAACTCTACATCAAATAATTATGCTACTTGCCAAGCCTTGCAAGGCCTCATGCTAATCACTATACCTTACTAGACCTTAATTAAACTTATTACCTATTTTATTTACTTATTATATTTCTGTTTCCCTGCTTATATTATAGCATTTCTTAAGCAGTTTAATTTCTAACATTTATATTCACATATGGACCTTCCAAGATCAAGTCAGAGACTAAAGTCAGCGATCCACTCTAAATATATTGTACTTCCTTTAAAAGAAGTTGTACCCTCTTTAAATAGATTCCTAAGACTTGGCTGAATTAGACTACAAGTCAATATAATCCCTAGAAGTGTTTTTATTTGTATTTGGATCTAAAAATGTCATGTACCTGAGGCAGCAATAACAACAGACCATGGACACATCTAATAATATTTGACACTATGTAGTGTTATAGACCCAGACCAGTTGGTTACAGCAGAATAGCAGAAGGCAGATATACTGGCCACTGGATTAACAGTCTTCTGTTCCCTGACTGACCAGAGCAGGGGCTGCTCCAGGCTAATGAGAACACCTGACTCTAATTAACCTGCAAAGAGTCAGGTGAGGCCATTCAGTTAATGTGACCACCTGACTCTAATTAAGGCTCTGCTGATACTATAAAAAGGGCTCACTACAGTCAGACAGGGAAGAGCCAGAGGCAAGGAAGTGCAGCTGAAGGGCTTGTTACTGAAGACACCCTCAGACCATTGTTAAAGGAGCCCTAAGGTAAGGGTGAAGAAGGGAGAAGCAGGAGAGCTGTGGGTAAGTGGCCCAGGGAAATGTAACAACTCTGGCAGTGAAAGGCTGGCTGCCAACAACTGCTACCATTAGGGTCCCTGGGCCAGAACCCAGAGTAGAGGGTGGGCTTGGGTTCCCCCCAATCCATCACTACAGGAACATCTCCTGGGAGGGGAAGTCAGGCCCCTGTCAGGACAGGAGGCTGAACAGAGACTGTGGGAGTTCTCTCACCAACCTCCTTGCAGGCCTATGATGAAAAGGGCTCAGTAGACTGTAACCCTGGCCCTAGAGAGAGAAGGGCTATGTGGAGGGTCACAGTGAGCCACTGAGGCTAACATAAACTGCCTAGAAGCGCAGGACCCATAGGAGCAAGGTCAGAGCTCTGTCACAGTAGTTATACAATGTCTTCCATATGTTGTCAGATTTTTACTGTGCAGGAAAGGTCAGTAGATTGGAACTAGTGGATGACAAGAACAGAAGAGCAGAATGTGAGACAGAATTCTACATGTTTGACAGCAGTGGTTGTTGGAACTTTTGAAAAGGCCAATATTCAGCTCACTAATTCTTCCAGGTTGTGACTTGTATGTTAAAGCATAATAGTGACTGGGAAGCTGTCTCCATCTATAACAAAGAATAAACAGAGAAGTGATATTTTAAAGAGGTGAAATAGCCATAAAGCAAAATGATAATAGAAAAGACTTAATTAAAGCTAGAACTGTTGATGAAGTGTTTAGAGAAAGAGGGCCAAACTAATTCCTGGTCCAATTGCATTGTCATTGCTAGGACATAGGTGCTGATCACCCAAGAGTGATCACCTTTAGCTATGTCTGAAAACTTTAACCCCAGGCTGTGTGTATATATAAGGTCTTTTGGAGTATGAAGGGCCCTATTTACAAAGGTAGTAAGTGCCTAAAGATGCAAGTTGGTGCCTAATAGGATTTACAAAACCATCTAAGCAAATTAGGTGCTTAACTAATTTGGGCATTTTTGTTAATCCCATTAGGCTTCAACCTGCATCTTTCAGTTCCCAAATACTTTTGTAAATCTGGCCCCAACTCCTTGCACCTGGGAGTTATTTTTATCGCTGTGCACCTGCATGAGCCTTGGTCCTGAACTCCTTATTCAAGCATTAACTTCAGGATACGATTTACTTTCTGTATTGCACTCTTGTAATGTTTTTGTTGCAGGTTACTGTTAAACAGCTGCTCTGTTTCACTTTCATGGTGGCAGCATTTGGCAAAGGATTCATAAAGAAGGTGTTTTGCAACATTTTGCACTGGTTTACAAACACTTTTGGAGTCTTTGGGATGAAATTTCATACAGATGCAAATAATTACCATCACTCATATAGTAGTAAGAGGTGAACACCGAAGTATTTGAGTCTGGTTTGTAAAACCATCCAGATTAAATCTAGATGCTTTTCGGAAGCTTTTCTTAACTTATCTGAATTTGTTGGGCTGGGGATGCAACTTGTTGGGCTGACTCTTATTTTATCCAATCATATTTACTCATGTCACATAAAAAGACAATTTGCTGGTGTCTGTGGAAGCTGGCAGAACGCATGATTACAGCATCCTGTGGCACACTCAGACCCATTAAGTCTCTCTTATTTCAAGCAGGCAACTCACAAGTTTTACACTGATATTCTGCATAGAGGCTCTCAGACCATTCCAATGGTGGGGCTACACAAGCAATAAGACAGACAGGAGTTAGAAAGATAGTAGATACCTGAATTCATTGCCTGAAGTAAGATATTTCATTAGGCCTTGTCAACAGAGGAATATTTGCAACGATCTGCACAGGTATAAAATGAACTAAAAAGTAAAAATGATATTTTGACATGTGCATACAGTTGTGTCTAACTGGCCTTTTGTATTTGAAAATGCATGATTGATACATACAATCATGGTGCTTGTAGACTCAAATTAGGTGTGCACAGCTGATTGCTACTGTCTTTGAAAATCAAACGTTTGGCTTATAACCAATATAAAGAAGTATTTCTTCATGCAGCGCATGTGTGGAACTTATTGTCAGGATTTGTTATGAAGGCCAACAGTATAATTAGATTCAGGAAAGAACTAGATAACTTCATGGAGGATAGGTCCATCAATGACTATTAGCCAAGATGGGGAGGGACACAACCTCACACATTGGGTGTCCCTAAATCTCCAACTGCCAGAAGCTGGGACTGGACAACAGGATGGATCACTCAATAATTGTCTGGTCCTCTTTGTTCCCTCTGAATCACCTGCCACTGTCAGAGGACAAGATGCTAGGTTGAATGGCCCATTGGTCTGACCCAGTATGACCATTCTTATATTCTTTTATTACATTAATGTCTGTGCAGTAAACATTCCAAATATGCCAGCTGTGACCTAAAGGCTTCAGATATGGAATAAATCAAGTTTAAGAAACATTGTGCCCCTCCACCCTCTGGCAGATAAGTATGTGAGGTGCACCTGTAGGTGTTTCCTACCCTTGGATCCAAAGGAAATGAAGTTGTTAAAGCATGGTAATGTGAAACAGAGAGTTGTGTTCTATTCTTATTAATTATATTTCCCTGTGACCAGTGGTGCTACTTTCAGCCTCATTCTTCTTTGTTCAGCTTTTTTTCAATAGTTTGTATGAATCTGTATTACCTACCATGACTGATAATCAATAACTCCAAATGGAGTTTAATTAAATTTGCATTCCCTATTATTTGAATTTCAGGTGGCATTCTCACTCGAAACTACATTCTACCTGAAAGAAACGTATACTAAGTCCCTGAAATCACTCCAAGATGGTTGAAAAAAAGATGTTCTTTCATTCCAAGTGTTCTCTGACCTCAGAGGCAATGGTGGGAGTAAATCTGGCTCTGTGGATTAGATTATTCAATAATTGGGAACACTGGAAAAACAGTAAGCAATTTTTCATAGATTCATAAATTGCTAAGGCCAGAAGGGACCGTTAGATTGTGTAATCTGATCTCTTGTATAACAGACTATTAAATTTACCCAGTTAAACTGGCATTGAGTCCATGACAGTGTTTGGCAAAGGCATTCCATCTTGAGTCAAAGACATCAACAGATGGAAAATCCACTTCCCCTGGTAGGTTCTTGCAATGGTTAATCTCCCTCACTGTTAAAAATTGTGCCTTCTTTCCAGTTTTAATTTGTTGCACTTCAGCTTCCAGCCATTTGTTCGTATGTCTTTCTCTGCTGGATTAAAGAGCCCGGTAGTACTCAGAATTTTCTCCTTGTGACGTCTCTTATGCACTGTAAAGAAGTCACCTCAAAATCTTCTTTTTGATAACGTAAACAGATCAGCTCCTCCTAATCAATTGTGCTCATAATTCTCTTCCATTCTGGCAATTAGCCCTTTGGAAGCACTGTTTGGGAATGACCTATGATTGCACATATTGATTGTAATCGGGTCATGATCCCAGGACAACTTCCAGTTCAGTGATTGATTAATCTTTATCTGACACAATGAGGTCCAAAATAGTTACCTCATGTTCAGTGTGATACCTTTTGTGATAGAAGATTACAATTTTTAGAAACTCTAGAGGATAAAGATATTTTACTACTTGGATGCACGGGACCACCAGCATATGTCTCCCAAATTGAAGCCCCCAATAACACAATCTTTCTTCCCACACATTACAGATAGGTGCTTAAGGAGTAACTCGTTGTTGTGTCATCTGGTTTGATTTGCTGATCTAACACATGCCTTCTGGAGTTTTTTATTTGGCACATTAATCCCTATGTATTTAAGATCCTGTAGTTAGCAATAACTCTAAAATAAGGTTGCCCTCCCATCCCTGTTGTACTCATTCAGTAGTTCCAATCATGCAAATCATCTCACCAGGTTTCAGTAATGCCAATTCTATCAGATGTTTTTTGCATCAATGAGAATTTCCAATTCCTTCTACTTCTTACCCAATCTCCTAGTATCCTTCTCTTGTGTTTTTTAGTTTAACCCACTCTGGCCACTCCAATTAGTCTCTGACTGAGAAGATTAGCCCCACTAACTTTGAGAATCAGGTTGTCCCATTTGCGCTACCATATCTCTCCCAGGAATGTGGCCCAATGTTCCACAAAGCTCAAACCTACCAGTCATAGAGCCACTGGTTCACCTCCAGTATTTGCTGCCCTTTGCTTTCTTTCGCTCATAGGACCAGAAGAATCTCCAAAATGATCACTTGGATTTTCCTCTTCTTTAGCTTCCCTTCCAAGATTCCTGAAGTCTTCTATAATCTGTTTAGTTCCTCATGATGCTGTGTGATTGGTTCCAATGTGTATCATCACCACTGGAGATTTGCCTGCAACATCATAATCCCAGCCAATCTTGTAGTAACATCTTGTATTTTTGATCCAGGAGACAGAACACTGTTCTGTTTGTGTCCTGCTGAATTCCCTGACCACTTCTCTTAATATGGAGTCACAGATGATGATTGCTTACCTTCTTAGCAAAGGTGACCATCATGTATGTCCCCTGTAGCTCTCTGTTCAATTCCTCCAGCAACCAGTTCTTTCGTAGCTGACTTGGTGAGTATCTGATAATGATTCGATACTCCTAGACAGATTGAATGCCTGCTGGTTTTATTTTTCTAGTATTTTAAAAAAAAGGTTGTTTTTAATTTTGAGAGAGGGCTTCGTTTCATTTTGAGGGCCTGGTTTTTACATGACACTGAGGTAAATCAGGAGTGCCTCCCTTGAAGGCAATGGACCTGATTCTCCTTTCATTTTAGAAAGTTTTTTCTGTTGTTGTAACTCCACTGACCTCAAAAGAGTTTCTGTTGGTTTACACCAGAGTCAGCAAGAGGAAAATCAGCCCCATGTATGTTATCAGAGATATTACAAAGCAGAATGAGACTGAGTGCATTTACCCTTCCCCATAAGCAGGGCTGTCCCTATGGGGGTGCGGCACCTGGGACAAATCAGCCACCCCGCTAGTTTCCTCACCGTCCATCCAGTGTGCCCCCCGGACTGTTGCTTTCCTCCTCGCCACCCACCTGCCTCCTCACCCCACTTCTGCTTGCTGCTCCCATGCCCATTCACCTCATCACCCCACTTGCCCGCCCACCTCCTGTCTCATCTCCCTGCCCACCGCTTCACTTGAATATCAGGACAAATGGTGCCCTGATCGTACATCGGTTGGGACACGGGACAAAAGGCTAAATATCGGGACAGTCCCAATTTTATCAAAGTGCAGGGCCCCCCACAGGCTGGGGCCTGGGGCGGTCACCCCAATTCGCCCTACCTAAGGGATGGCTCTGCCCTTAAGTGCACAGTCTGGGAACAGATGATGGTGGCTGCATTTCCTGATGCTTTCACACACACTTATTGGTTCCTTGTTTGTGCAAATCCATTTAGCAAAGAGAGCACTATACACAGACACATTGCATGAGAAGAGAAGCCTCAAGCAAACAATAGAAACAGGGGGATAAGTTCATCCACAGATTTATTCAGGAAGATGAACTCAAAGCTTAAGTTGAGAACTCACCCTTGAAAAATGAACAACCTGCTACAGGCATATAAACTTGTCTGTGGCAACAACATTTTAAAAACAGTGAAGAGGTAACAAAAAGGTAACAAATGCTTGATTCTTCATATTAAACACTTGATGGATGAAGGCATACAGTGGACAAAGATCAAAGCATAGCAAATCCATATGATCCCAGGTCTCTTAGACCTCATTTATACTAGTATTTTCCTTCAAACTTCCCACCAAAGCATTACCGTGCCTCACCAGTACCACTGATAGCAATAGAGGGAGTGTTGATGTAGACAGGCTGGTGATGGTTGTCAGCAATTTAATTGTCTTGTCATCTGTTCTGGGCAGAGTTATCTCACTGGGTGGATAACATATCCATATTGCTGTGTAAGGAGTAGAATATTCTTGAACTGGAATCACTATAATGTTTGTATTACCATTAGCAAATTTTAGTAAGAAATAGTTTTCTGGAAACAGACAGAGTTCTATAAACTTACTCTTAAAAATATTTGAGGCCTTAAATAAGGAATGAGCTAGCTTCTGCCCATGACCATAGTATCTGAGCTCCTTACATGAAAAGTCCATAGTAGTACATGGAGTCTCTTGCTCTTCTCTCTTTTTGGGATGAAAACTCTGCTTGGGAGGGTTTGGTTTTTGTGTTTTACAGGTTTTCATTAATTTTGGGGGATAGCTGGTTTGAGCAGATGAAGCTATTGTTGTGAATGTCAACTTTGTTATGGTAGAAAAGGTTTTTATGGAAAAGAAGGCTTTGCAGTGTCTCCTTAAAAACCATGGAGGGATAATTGCTATGAATAGTCATTTTAATTCAAACATAAATATTGGTTCAGATGCATTCACGACAACATCTATGGGATTGCTTTCCGCCAGTGTTTGAAATCGTGAGCTTTTCTCTCAGGAATCCTCACAAAAAGTGCAATGAATGTTCACTGAATGAGAATTTTGAATCTACCCTTGATTGTAATATTCACAATTTCAACTGAGTGGCATAACTGCTTCAGAGCCAAGGGCAATGGGAACTGACTGTCTGAAGCTGAGAGAAGCTGCCATTAGGGTAGGCAGGAGAGGTTACGATGGACTTAAAGACCAGCATCATTGCAGCAGCCTCCAGGGCTGCCAACAGGCCAGCAGTATCCTGGGACAGGGTGACACTACCTGGAACTCTCATCCAAACCAGGACTGTTGTCAGCTTTGATCTTTAGATTCAAAGGTCATCAGTCCAGCATCTTTCACCAGCCTTTAAAGTGGAAAAAGAAGACAAACGTATGGTTCAACTTCGGTGTGACATAGCTAGAGCAATATTTGACTCTATTACCTTTATTTATGTATGTATTGGATGTACAGGTGCTGTGCTGATGAGCCTGGTATAAGGATTTGTACTGAATAGATTATCATGGAGTATATTTTCTCCTGGTTAGTGTACCGTATGCACACTGTTTAACCCTTTGCGCAATATACACCTGCCATGGTTCCACATGCAGAGCGTCTACTTAATTCTGCTGGTATTTTGTGCAAAACTCCATGTCAGAATAGGCACTTAGAACTGCAAAAGGGTGGAGGAGAGGGAGGGAGGGACAGGAACACATTGTTGAAGGAAGACTTCACTTGCAGTGGCATCTAACTGCTGTATATTGTCCTGGATGCTGCAGGAAGAAAGACAAGGCACCAGGAATGGTGGTTTAACTAGGCAGCACCTTTATTAAGTACCACATCTGGGAACTGTCTGGCAATACCTCATACAGTTCAGGTCACCCTTCCATTGTAATCCGTTCCACCTGCTGGAGGGCTGCCAACAGCCACCCAGCCTGCTAATTTGGTACGAGAAGCATTGCTGAGACCCCTCCACTCTCCTTCTTCTGATGGTTTTGGGGGGTCTGTCTCCCTGCTGTACCAGATGCTAGGAACCCCAGTGCCATTACCTACCTCCTTTAGGAGATGCCTTCTCCCAGTCAGCTTCCAGCTCTGTTTTATCAGGGAACTAGAAGTCTTATTGAAAAATTATCTGTGCTGGGTACCTGCCAAGTTGCCACAAAATTGTATTTCGCAACTTAACCTACCCTTTGGGTCCCTGGACTGCTGAGAGGAAGGCAAAACCCTGCTCTGAGAATGTTTTATAATTCCTCCCATTAAGTGCATGGGAGCCAATGGGCTTTTGTTGTGCCCTTGTATCCTACCAATTAGCCCAGAGTATTTCCCTCCTCAAGACCATGAAGGGACTGCATGCCCCCATGCAATGTAGTGTGGGATGTACTCCTTGAAAAGGGACCAAGGGTTTTCTTTCCCTTGCTGGCCCAGACAAAGCCCCCAGCCAGCTTCTAAGGCTGTGGGCAGGCAGGGTGCATTGTCTATAGCTCCACCCACACAACACTTTCCGCAAGCGTAAACCAACACCATTGGCAAAGTGCTATGTTGAGATGTGACAGCATTTTAGTGCTTTCTGAAACATTACTAAACTCAGAGTAACAACAATAAAGCAACGCAAAAATAGAACCATGTGCTTTAGTGATCTTTATAATAGAGGGGCACCTAGGGGCTCCCAGTCAAGGGTCAGAGTCCCATTGTAATGGGCTCTGTGCAAACGTAGGGTTTTTTGTATGTTTTTTTTTAAAGGGTAAATCGTGGCCTCACTTCAGTCAATGGGGTCAAGATTTCACCCACAGCCCTGACCCCAGAGAGTTTACAAGGTTTATGACAAGATACACACAAGGTGGATGAAACAGGAAAGTAGGTGGAGAGAGAGTGAGGATGGAGTAAAGGTAAAACAAGCATGTCTTGGTGTAATAATTAGCATGCTCCAGTTACCCTTGCCTAGCCTTTGTCATAGTAGTTGATTAGTAAGAAATGCACTTACATTTTATGTGACAGAACCTCTATTCCATTGATTTAATATTAGGTTTTACTCATGGTGTCAGAGCTGCCCAGAGGATTCAGGGGGCCTGGAGCAAAGCAATTTTGGGGTCCCCTTCTGTAAAAAAATTACAATACTATATTCTTGTGGGGGTCCTTGCAGTGCCCAGTGCAAATTGCCCCACTTGCTCCCCCCCACGGGCGGCCCTGGGAAAAACAAACCTTCTGCATCTCAGCACAAACCCAGTTTTGAGCAAACTTCTTTACAAGGTGTCACTGGTTCTCAGCATCAGCTAGTGCTAAAAGGCACTAAAACTCATTAAAAGAGTTGGACAAATATGTGCCGTCAAAACTGTTTCTGGATTGAAAACTAGAGGTTTTTAAAAAGCAGAAAAAAATCATGGACAATGTCTGCTTTCCTTCAAAATTTGTTGTGTTTTTTTTAATTGAAAAGCTGAAATTAGTCTACCAAAACCTGAATATGGCCAAATATTTGCTGCTTGCTGTGCTTGTTTAAAGAAACAATAAAAAAATTCTGCTTAAAAAAAATCCAAAACTTTTGAACCACCTCAGCTTGTGACCGAAGGCCTGAGCCCATCCAGTCAGATTTTTCCAGGTTTCTGATACTCTGCTGGCTTCCTTGACTCATACCTGTCTCCATAACTTTGGGTTCATTTAAGTTAGAACATAAGAACAGCCATACTGGGTCAAACCAAAGGTCCATCCAGCCCAGTATCCTGTTTACTGACAATGGCCAATGCCAAGTGCCCCAGAGGGAGTGAACCTAACAGGTAATGATCAAGTGAGCTCTCTTCTGCCATCCATCTCCACTCTTTGACAAACAGAGGTTAGGGACACCATTCCTTACCCATCCTGGCTAATAGCCATTAATGGACTTAACTTCCATGCATTTATCTGTTTCCTAGAGACTGGCTCCATGGGGTCCCTCACAAACTGGAGACAGTTACTGTGAGTTTGTCTTTAGTACAGCTTATGTACATACTCCACGAACTGAGCATTTGAGCTTGTTCCAGAATCTGGAATGAGCCTATGTTGTGAAAACTGAAATGCTCAAAATAGCATATGCATGTGAATGGACACAGGGTGCTAAAATTAAATTAACTCAAGGGTTCTCAAACTGGGGACCCCTCAGGAGGCCACGAGGTTATTACTGGGGGTTGCGAGCTGTTGGCCTCCACCTCAACCCCCACTTTGCCTCCAGCATTTATAATAGTGTTAAATATATAAAAAAGTGTTTTTAATTTATAAGGGGGAGTCGCACTCACAGGTTTGCTATGTGAAAGGGGTCACCAGTATAAAATGAGCTTTAGGGTAGGGAAGGCTGTGCCTCCCAAACAGCCTGGCTCTGCCACCTATCTGGCCTCCACCCACTTCCTGCCCCCCGACTGCCAGCCCCCCTAAGAATCCCCAAACCATCCTGCTCTTTGTCTCCTCCATGTCCCTCAGAGACCCCCACCCCCAACTGCCACCACCCTGCTCCCTGTCCCCTGATGGCTCCGACCCCTATCCAGCCCCACTGAGTCCCAACAGACCCCTGAAACACCCACAATCCAACCCCCATTCCCTGTCCCCGACCACCCCCCAACCTCTGCCCCCTCTCTGTCCCCTGACTGTCCCTGGGACTTCCTGCCCCTTATCCAACCCCCCTGCCCCAGCCCCTTACCCCCAGCTCTCCCCTCAGCCCATCCAGGAGCATACCTCGACAGCTGCAGCGTGGCTCCGACGGGGGGCCTGAGCTCCTCCCCTCTCAGAGCCGCATGGTAAGGGGAGGAACCGCTCAGATTGGAGCTTGCAGCCCTGCTTCCTTACCACACAGCTCTGAGCAGGGCGGAGATCAGGGGCCCTGCTGGAGCCACTCTGCAGCTGTTCAGGGACGCTGGTGGATGCACTGAGGCTCCGGGAGAGGGGTGGAGACGGGGTTGGGTGTGGCCAGGGAGGGAGCCTCAGCCATTCTCGTGGGGGCCCCTGTGGAACCCGGGGCTGGGGCAAATTGCCCCACTTGCCACCCCCGCCCCCGGGCGGCCCTGCATGGTGTACCAATGTCATCCCTAATACAATGGGATATATATCAAGAACATTTTCAATGCCTTAATTTTAAGAACACAGTTAGCTTCTTATTCGAGCTGCAAGGGAATCTAAGATACTGTGGTGCTAGGCAGGAGTATTTACAAAGGTAGCTGGAGAATATAGGTTAGCACTGTTGAGAATGACCATGACTGTGTACATAGTATTTACATAATTTCTGCAATATATATTATGCATTATTGATTCTGTCACAATTGAATGCTCTGTATTGAATGCTGTAGAACTTCAGAGGAACTATGTGGAAGTTCATATGTGAAGTTTCTTTCTTTTTTTTTTTTTTGCTTTTAAATGAAGTCTTAAATGATTTGCTGAAAGGTTATGAATTCTTGCCCAGGTGGACATTGTGCAGCTCAAAACACAGGAAGTAAGTGGTGGCTGCATGGGGCAGGAAGTTAGTGGCTCTTAAATTATGGCCTCTTGAAAAAGTTGCTCTGATGGGCATCCGCCATGAGGAACTATGGAGCATCTTTATGGATTGTGGTCTGAGTGTGGACTGAGCCATAGTCTATATACACAGCCATCAAAAGAGTGATTATTTCTCTCAGTATGAACTGATTATGTGAGGAGCATGCATAGGAGGCTGGTTTGGGATATAACACACTCATTCATGCTGCCTTTGCAGTATGTAATTTAGCCTGTTTGGGGGTCTGTTATGTGGCAGCTAAAACATTGCCCTCCAAATGGAAAGTGCAGTATTTTTATGATTGTTTCTCTAAGCATGGCAAATAATCATGTTCACAGAGAAAGGAATAGAGAGTGGTTCCACTGAGATAAATGCATCTGGCAAGGTGAGAGAACTGCTCCACTGCCATCTATGTTTAAAGCGTGCCACCCACCAGATGACTGTTACAGAAAGCGTGGTGAAGAGCAGTTCAAGGGCTGTAAAACACTGGGGAAAGCTTGAGTAAAACACAAATTTCCTTTTAGCAGGGAAAATGTTCAGGAGTCAGACCCTATCCGTGGTTGACTCTTGACCTAAGATCACCAGGTTCTGTGGGAATGTCATCCTTTTCTGCACAACGTATACATGATCAAATACTGCTTCATGTAAAATATAATGTAGGAAGAATTGATTAAATCTGTTGGACAAATTATTGGAATAAAATTCTAAGCAGGGAAGTAAGTTTCTGATGTTTCTCAAGTGTCTTTTCTGACTGAGGAGTAATGGGCATTCTACCCCTTTCCAGTGTCATGTGGCGCAGGACATGAAACATTTATTTTTCCCAATCTTCTAGGAATTTGTAATAAAATTCCAAATCCAGCCATTCATATGTGGTGGCTCTTTAAATAAAGCACTAGCTCTTTAATATTTCATTAAATAAAACATTAGCTTGTCAATATTTCTTTAACCCCCAGCATTTCTATGCTAGCTAGATTAGCAAGAGGTATTGTGTTGTACTGCCATGATACTGTATAAAAGAACTGTGTGTAATTGGAGCAGTTTGTTCAGTGGCAAAGAGATCTGCAGGAACAATTTCTCTGTGATGTTTATTGGTTTCCTCTCTCTGAATGTATGGGTGTGATAGTGCATTTTCTCTCTCTCTCACCATCTTGAGGTGGTTTAATTCAGGGACACTCTGTAGGACTGCTGCACACCCCTAGATTTTTGTTGATCCTCAGCAGGGTTCTGACTGAGCCAAACTTCAAAGGGTATTTAGGCAGAGACCAATCCTGCTTATGCACAGCTTGCACCCTGCACTTTCTCATGTTTTGCGTTCATGGCTAAAATCCTAAAGACTCAGTTAATGCCTCTAATCTGCTGGTCCAGCTCAATTGCTGGTGTGGAGGCAGGCTTGGACCCCGAGGGAGTTCTGAGGCAGAGATCCCCATTCTCCTTCAGCACAGGGACAGAAGAAGGCTCTTTGTACTCTCACACCCCCCAAACATGGTAAGTTCACACTATGAGAACTGGACCCAGAGAACCGAACACAATTTATGCATAAAGAACATACTTCTGGAAAGCAGGATGTTACTTTTCAAAGGCCACGTGCCCTCAGAAAAACCCTTGGGACCAGGGGAATTTTACCAGCAGAAGTGTTGTGTCCTGTCAGCTGGTAACCTATGTAGGTTTTGATTTGCTGACATGTTGTTGGTTCTGTTGTACAGCAGGGTGCTCTAGAGATGATTGTGGTGCCTGCAGGGCATAACATGTGGCAGTAGAAATGGAAACTGACAGTGAACTGTGGAATATTTCATAATCCAACACTTATGTTGTAGCCGTGCATGGCTGGGTAGACAACAAAGCTATCTGAACCAAGATAGGGTCTGAAGCCAGCCCATTCCCAGACATGAGTGTGGTTCTGCTCAAGGAAAATCCACCTTTCAGACCATCAGGTGGAAAATCCAGCTGCTATTCTGATGCTGTTATGGACAGTGCTGCATGCCCAGCCAACTCCACAATAAGAAGCAACATACTCATATGTTTACTGATGGGATCTAATGGATTTAGCTGTTCTTTGTGCTAGTGTGCCTTAAACATAGTGGTATTTCAAGGGTGCAATCACTGTAATTAAGCATGTGATGGAGATGGCCAAGCCTTCCTCAGCTTCTGCTTGGGAGCTGTTCATCTGTGTCTTAGCCTCCCCTTGCCGACTCCCAGTGGTATATCCCCTTCAGTGTTCCTCAGAATTTTAGTCCCAGGAAAGTTCAGTCAGAGAAGGAGAGCTAGAGTTAGTGCCTCCAAAACTGAGGGAAGGTGCATGGAAATTGGAATTTGGATACTGTAGCGGTGCTCAGATAATTCAGGCAGAGAGAAATGAGTGGTGCTCATAACTTGCCTTACCATAGAGCCAAGGTGCTCCAGTCATGACTAAGAACTTATTTCACTAGGCACAGTAAGTATAGGCAGTGCCTGCCCTAAAGAACTCAATCTGGAGCTTGCCTAATGGGTCCTGAGAGATGCAGGAAGAGCAGGACGGAGAGAGCACCATCTATCAGGGCCAGTGCTTCCATTTAGGCGACCTAGGCGGTTGCCTAGGGCACCAGGATTTGTGGGGGTGGCATTTTGCTGGGAGGGCGGCAGGCTGCTCCAGTGGGCCTCCTGCAGGTGTGCCTGCAGAGGGTCGGCTGGTCCCGCGGCTCCGGTGCAGCATCCACAGGCACGCCTGCGGCAGGTACACCAGAGCCACGGGACCAGCAGACCCTCCACAGGAACGCCTGTGGGAGGTCCACCGCAGCCATGGGACTGGCGAGCGGCAGAGCGCCCCCCGCAGCATGCCGCCATGCTTGGGGCGGCGAAATGGCTAGAGCCGGTCCTGCGCCTAGGGCGCCAAAAAGCCTGGCGCCACTCCTGCCATCTGTCATGACTTCATGAAACCATCAGCAAATCCAGAATACAACTTTCTCTAAACTCAAAAAGGGAAGCGCAGAGAGCTTCTTAACTGCTCAATTAGGGCCTAGCTCCAGGCAGGGAAACTGCAGAATCCCCCTGAAACTCAGACCAAAAACGTGGGTAACAGTTTTTGCTCCATTGAGTTTTGCAAGGAGGTGGCTCTGTTAGAGAGTCATTAACTGTTTCATTAATGTCAGCTACTAAGGTATCTCAGGAACAGGTGATGTCAAAACAAACAAAAGACTGGCTTGTATCTTGGACAGGTGCACCCATGCAAAGGAGTAAGAATTCTCCCTTTAGGTGCATCCATGGGCTATCTCCAACTTGGGTCCAGCCACACAGGAATAAGAGCGAGCTTCATGCCTGTTTGTTCTTTTTGGAACAGATAGGCAAGGAGTTGGTAGATTTAAGACCTTATGTAATGGTGGAAGTAAACTTGAATACTTCTCCCCGTCCCCTTCTACCAGGTCAGCATACCGAAGCAAGCACCCAAGGTGACCTTATTTATTGCTGATACAGGCTAGCAGCAAACAAATCTCCCTGGAAGCAAGGGGAAATCAAGGTAGTAATTGTGCCTCCAGGGGTCCCTCTGAGTCACAGTGCTTCCTAGGGTGCTACAGTTAACACACCTTAAGTCACAATCTAACCTAAAATAAATTAGAGTTGAAATTTAAAAGTCTACAAAGAATTCATAGTAGTAAGTGAGTTTTTAATTTGCTAATCTTCTTGACTCTTTTTATGGAAGCTGATCTATTCTTACCAATAACTTCAATGGGAGTCATTGTGTATGTGCTAAAATTACTTCAAAGAAATGTTCAAAGCATTGCACAGGAAAGCAGCGTGCATTAAACACCCTCTAACATCTCATGGAAAGTTTATGAATATCTTCCTGGTTAGAAATAATACTGCTTATGTACAACATTTTCTCTATTTTCCTTCCCCTGTTCTTTATGACTAGGGACAGTTGCAAGGTAGCAGGAGATTATTTACTTAAAGTTGATCTGTTCTCATTGCATATTCCTCAGCTGAAGTCAATCCACCTTTAGTGATTAGTTGCTGTAGAGATGATTGATGTCTCAGACAGAGCATTATGTCTTGAAAAGAAAATAAGTAGTAGAAGATCAAGACTCCTCAAGATTCCTCCTTAAGACTCACTTCTTTCAGTTAATGCTCAAACACTGACCTTCTCTCCAATGCTCCTGCCCTCCAGAAAGATATTTCTTCTACCAATTATAAATACAACATATTAATATATATATTTATCCATAGGCAGAGAGCACATGGGTATTTCAGCTGAATGACTTTAACTTGAGACCAACAAGATAGAACAAAAGTAAAGTCTCTAGGAAAGAGCATGACGTGTGCATCTCTATTGTGACTGTCTGCTCTGATATGAACACAAAATGGCTGCCTTTCTAGACAGTAGAAGAGTTTTCAAGATGCAGCACATGGAAAGCAAAGTCAGAACATTTTTCATAATTAAACACTATGATACATGGAAAAGGAAACTAAAACAGTTATTTTTTTAAAATCTGATTTGTTATTTGTTTCCAGCAGTAAAGGTCATACCAGAACACCACTATCTAGTAAAGAAAAACAAGGAAAGAGACCTCATAAAATCCATAAGCAGACTTATCTCTAAAATGATGATTTCCCCAAAACGTTTTCTATCCAGCAATTTAAACACTGATGGCTAATAAGGTTTAGTATATTTCTATCACATAATATAGCACTTTGAAAATTTAACCTTTAGAGTAGAAATAATAAGCCTGTTATGTTTTCCTGTCAAATGAAAGGTAAGGAAAAGAGAGCGACATTACATTTGATTTAGCTGAACAGTTCAAATAAATACATACAAGCCCACTAAAGGAGTTTGAAATGGAAATTTTAAGGCTAACAGCTACTGTTTATTTACCCCCTCCTTATGTCTACATTGCCGGTGGTGTAGGAAGGCAATTGAAGTTATACCCATGAGTCAATAATTATGAGATTTATCTTTTAAAAACAAGAGATGCAGATAGTTGCAGGAGCAAGTACTTTGTGTGAAATAAGCATAGGGAATACAGGCGCTCATGGTGAAGAAGAATGTAGGGCTTTTCATTTATCACACTGACAAACAGCTACGCAAGCAAACTGCATCACAATGCTTTATCTAATCGAAAAAGACGCCTTTTTCTTTTTTTTGCATCTGTTCTTAAATGGCCCATTTGTATTCATTTAAAAAGCCACTATCATGCAACTTGCTTGGTGTAGTTATTTAGAGGAATTTACAGGCTTCCATAGAGGTCAGTACATTAGATTGAGAACTAAGTGGTTATATTGATGATTACAGTGGAAACTGTGTTTTTTCATTTCAACCATGCTCTAGCATATTTTAGCAATGTGAAAGAATATTGACTTCAGATAAAAAGTTTCAGGTGTAAATGAGCAGTAATTATACATTGGAAGGTGCATGGAGTTTTTTTTATAAATATTTCTGTTCTGTATTAGGGGAAAATAATATGGCTAAATGTATATATCTAGGACTAAAGAATTTAGGCCATTCTTACAGAATGGGAGACTCTATCCTGGAAAGCAGTTACTATGAAAAAGATGTGGGGGTTGTGGTCGATATTGACCTGAACATGAGTTCCCAATGTGATGCCATGGCCAAAAAAACTAATGTGATCCTGGGATACATAAACAAGGGACCCTGGAGTAGGAGTAGAGAGGTTATTTTATCTCTGTCCTTGTCACTGGTGCGACCACTGCTGGAATAATGTATCCAGTTTTGGAGCCCACAGTTCCAGAAGGATGTTGATGAATTGGAGATGGTTCAGAGAAGAGCCATAAGAATGATTAAGGAATTAGAAAACATGCCTTACAGTGATAGACCCAAAGAGGTCAATTTAACGTTAATCCTAACAGAGAATATTAAGGGGTGACTTGATTAGTCTGTAAGTATCTAAATGGGGAACAAATATTTAATAATGGGCTCTTCCATCTAGCAGAGAAAAGTTGGAAGCCTGGAAGTTGAAGCTACACAAATTCAGACTGGAAATAAGGCATACCTTTTTAGCAGTGATTGTAATTAACCATTGGAACAATTTACCAAGGGTCATGTTGGATTCTCCATCACTGACTATTTTTAACTCAAGATTGGATTTTTTTCTAAAAGCTGTACTCTAGGGATTAGTTTAGGGAAGTTGTAGGATCTGTGTTATATAGGAGGTCAGACTAGATGATCACATTGGTCATTTCTAGCCTTGGAATCTGTGAAGTGACTGTGCAATGTCCCTGAAATTTTTTTCCAGCACAGTCTTTGTATTGATAGAGGAATGGAATGACTTCCATATATAGAAGATTAGGGCAATTTATTTTGTAGAGAAGACAAGTAAGAGTTGACATGACAGAGGTATACACAATAAAGAATAGTAAAGTATCACTCCAATTTACCTTTTTGTATAATGCAAGAGCAGGGGACAGATCATGAAACTGAACACCAATAGATTTTAAAGTGCTAAGAGGAGATACTACTTCTACAAATACATTAGAAGCAAGAGGAAGACCCAGAACAGGGTAGGCCTGTTACTTAATGGGGAAGGGAGGGAGAGGAACAATCACAGAAAATGTGGAAATGGCAGAAATGCTAAATGACTTTTTGTTTGTTTTCACCAGAAGGGTTAGTAATAATTGAATGTCTAATATAGTGAATGCTGGTGAAAATAGGCTAAAATAGTGAAAGAACAAGTTAAAAATTACTTAGACAAGTTGGATGTCTTCAAGTCACTTGGGCCAGATGTAATACATCTTAGAATACTCAAGGAGATAACTGAGGAGATATCTGAACCATTAGTGATTATCTTTAAAAAGTCATGGAAGACAGGATAGATTCCAGAGGACTGGAAAAGGGCAAATATAGTGCCAATTTATAAAAAGGAATGTCATGGTATAATTCCCCACTCTGAACCTTAGCGTCCAAAAGATGGGGTACCAGCATGAATTCCTCTGAGCTCAATTACCAGCTTAGTACTTGTAGCGCTGCCACCAACCAGGAATTCCAGGGCCTGGTACACTCTGGTCCCCCCAAAACCTTGCCCGGGGACCCCCAAGACCCAGACCCTCTGGATCTTAACACAAGGAAAGTAAACCCTTTCCCTCACCGTTGCCTCTCCAGGCTTCCCCTCCCTGGGTTACCCTGGAAGATCACTGTGATTCAAACTCCTTGAATCTTAAAACAGAGAGGAAAATCCACCTTCCACCCTCCTTCTCAATCCCCCTCCCAACACAGAGAGAAAATTAACCTTTCTCTCCACCTTCCCTCCTTTCTCCCCACCAATTCCTTGGTGGATCCAGACCCAGTCCCCTGGGGTCTCACCAGAATAAAAAAAACAATCAGGTTCTTAAACAAGAAAAGCTTTTAATTAAAGAAAGAAAAAACATAAAAATTATCTTTGTAAATTTAAGATGAACTAGGTACAGGGTCTTTCAGCTATAGACACTGGGAATACCCTCCCAGCCTAAGTATACAAGTACAAAATAAAATCTTTTCAGCAAAATTCCAATTTTAACTCCTTCCAGCCAAATATACATTTGAATTCCTTCCAACCAAATACACATTTGCAAATAAAGAAAACAACCATAAGCCTAACTTGCTTTATCTACCTAATACTCACTATTCTGAACTTATAAGAGCCTGTATCAGAGAGATTGGAGAGAAACCTGGTTGCACGTCTGATCCCTCTGAGCCCCCAGAGTGAACAACAACCAAAAGCTAACAGCACACACACAAACTTCCCTCCCTCAAGATTTGAAAGTATTCTGTCTCCTGATTGGTCCTCTGGTCAGGTGGACCACTGGGGCCCTAAGGAAGACACGAGAAGTAATTCTTCTGCTCTACTCCATGCTGATTAGACATCAGCTGGAGTATTGTATCCAGTTCTGGGTGCCACATTTCAGGAAAGATGTGGACAAATTGGAGGAAGTTCAGAGAAGAGCAACAAAAATGATTAAAGGTCTAGAAAACATGACCTATGAGGGAAGAATGAAAAAAATGAGTTTGTTTAGTCTGGAGAAGAGAAGACTGAGGGGGGACATGATAACAATTTTCAAGTATATAAAAGGTGGTTACAAGGAAGAGGGAGAAAAATTGTTCTCCTTAACCTCTGAGGATAGGACAAGAAGCAATGGACTTAAATTGCAGCAAGGGAAGTTTAGCTTGGACATTAGGAAAACCTTCCTAACTGTCAGGGTAGTTAAGCACTGGAATTATTTGCCTAGAGAGGTTATGGAATCTCCATCATTGGAGATTTTTAAGAGCAGGTTAGACAAACACTTGTCAGGGATGGTCTAGATTAGGGATTGGCAACCCTGGGCTGGGCTGGTTTGTTTACCTTCTGTGTCCAAAAGTTTGGCTGATCGCAATTCCCACTGGCCGCGGTTCACCGTCCCAGGCCAATGAAGGCTGCAGAAAGCAGCGTGGGCCACGGGCCAAAGGTTGCTGATCCCTGGTCTAGATAATACTTAGTCCTACCATACTTAGTTCTGCCATGAGTGCAGGGGACTGAACTAGATGGCCTCTCAAGGCCCTTCCAGTCCTATGATTCTGTGATCATTGAGGGGAAAAAGCTTCCTGCATATAAAAACAACCAACCCTACTCATTAAGAGTAAAACATCCATAGTTACATAAGAGAGGATATAAACTTGCTTTTTCCTAAGGACGTAAAACAACCATCATTTCACTGTGTTTAGAGAGAAAATTGCTTTATGAACAGGCTATTTCAAACTTGTTTATTTTGGGAATTCTCAAAACTTTCTTTGAAGTATCTGAACCTGGCCAGTTTCAGAGAGAATATCAGACTAGAAGAACAGCTGGAGTGATCCAATATGGCAATTCAAGGCATTACTAAGCTGGAGCAATACTTGGTGGAACATATTGTCAAGTTACTAAACATAAATATAAATGGCACGTTAGAATCACTGTTAGAAGCTGCATTGTTGGTTATATCGTGCCAGTGTAGTGTCTCCATCTCGGATTTCTTCTGTTTAATAATGTTGTGTCTCTTTATCCTTTGGCCCTGTCTGTTTCCTATCTACTCTAATCTAATGCTCCCAGCACAGCTGTGTCTGGACTCTTCCTAGATACTCACAGCATGCACTGGGTGTACTGGAGATTGGGCCTGGATGCTATGTCACGTCTTCATAGTCCCTTTCATCCCCTTGATACTGTCCTTCTGATGTGTTTTCCACTTTAAAATTCTGAAAGAACACTTCACCCTGCACATGCTCCATAAATGTTGAGGACCAGCATTCCCTCAGAATTTAATTATTGGACATAGGGCCAAATTCACCCCAAGCTCATGCTGATGAAAACAGTGGAAGAAAGCCCCAACGACCTTCTGTGCAGGTTGAGGCAGGCAAAGCAATCACAACTTCAGTTATATGGTAGGATGGAGCTTCCAGGGTCCAGTACAGCCTGAAAAATGGCTAATCTAACAGGTAAGGGGAGATGCAGCCATCTGCCTTTAGAGGTTCCTTAGGGTTCTAAGGAACCACCATGAAAGTTAAAACTGTCACCTGTCTCTAGCAGAAGCAAAAGTAAATTACCTCTCCCTCAGCCTCAGAGCACAGTCACTTGTTGGCATAGCAGGGTTCACTTTATACCTTCCTGCACCAGTTTTGCTGAGTTTGCCCCCCCTCATCCCTCTGCAACTGAAATGGGAAAGGAAGGGAAAGGCTCCTCCAATAGCACAGGAAGAAGAGGTATAAATTCCTCCTTGAGATTTCCTGAAGTGACATCACTGAGAATGGCATCAAATCTGTGGCTATTGATATGCAGATATCATAGTTTTCATCCTGATGCAGTGAAAAATGGATGCATTTCCATGTTTATTTGTTTTACACATAAATATGTATATTACTTATCCTAGTGCCCCTGCTCTCTCTCCTGAAATGAGAGCAACTGATATTCAAATAAGGCATGCAATATGAGACAAAAACCCAGATGAATCATGCTTGTGCAGTATTCTCTTCCTCTTTCTTCTCTTTCTGACTTCGTCCTCCTCCTCCCGCATACAAATCTCAGTCCAAGCAGAATCTCTCTTGCTATATGTGTGGGCGGCCAATCTGGTTTTCTCCCAAGGTGACAGCTGCTTGCTTTTCATTAAGGAATATGACTGCCCTCACCTGGTGAGAACAACACTTGAAAAATTCCCATTCCAGTGATCTACTGAATACAAGTTTTACTGTCAAACATGACACTTGAATGATGGTTTCAGAGCACAGGGTCACCCATTACACAGGAGCGTAGTTGCTAAAATCAGCACTTTAAAATAGCTTCTGCTGTTTAAGACTTTTTTTTAAAAAAAGTTTCTGGGTTTGATTTTACTTGGTTCAATTAAAAAAAAACACAACCCACTCCAGACAATGTTTGTTTGTGACTAATCTGAATGCATTTACTATCTACATTTTATTTTTCACATTTCAATGTGTGTTTACAATTATTAATAATAGTCATGACTCTGAGTAGAGCTGGTTGGAGAAAATTTGATGAAACCAATTCTGTCAGAATATGGAATTATCTGTTCCTGTTCTAGAATAGCCAATGGGCTGGTGGCCAGGCAGAGCAGGGAATTGTCCCTAAAATTCCAGATGAGGGCCTTAACACTTGGACAATTGGCTATTGTGTGCCAAGTATCTAGGCTCTCTTTCTTTTCTTTTGGGGAGTGGGGAAAGAAAATTCTTGGGTTCATTCAAATATGAAATGAAAACAAATATCAAAACCTCAACATTTTTGGTGAAAAAGGATTCTTGTTTTTCTGGGCAGCCCTAGTTAGATAAAATACAACATTTTAAAAAGGTCATTATTACAACAAAACATTTGTATTTTGTCAAAACAAAATATTATGATTGACCCCAGATCAGTTTTTTCCCCCCCCAGAATTTTACATCTCTGGAATTTTCAAATTTTTGGTTTCCATTCTGATTTGGAACAAAGCCAGATTTTGAAATCTCAATCTGTTGAAAAAAATGGCACTTTCATCCTCTGATTAGCTCTAGTTCTGAATACTGTATGATGCTGAAGATTTGAACCATTCATTTGGATGGCACTTTGATTTCCCAAATACATACAGTGAATTAATGCTACCACAGTATAAAATGATTCAGTATCATATGAGATCCTCTCCTTTAGCATAGTATGGCTTTTGAATCACCTTGTTGATACTGCTGTGAAGAATGGAATACTGAAGGAATCCCATTCTTCTTTGAACACTGGAATTGCTGAAATAAATTGCACTCCTGGGAATGTTATAGAGCATGAGTGGGCAAACTATGGGCTGGATCCGCAGGCTGGATCTGGCCCATCAGGGCTTTCAATACGTGGCGCAGCAGGGCTAAGGCAGGCTCCCTGTCTGTCCTGGCCTGGCACCACATCCCTGTGGCCCCTGGGGGAGGGAGAGGCAGAGGGTTCCATGCACTGCCCTTGTCTGCGGGTTCTGGCTCCCCGCAGCTCCCATTCCCCAGGAATGGGGAACCACAACCAATGGGAGCTTTGGGGGTGGTACTCGCAGGTGAGGGCAGCATGTGGCGAAGCGACCTGCCTCACCCCATCCCCAGGAGCTGCCAGACATGCTGGCCACTTCTGGGAGCAGCATGGCGCCGGGGCAGGCAGGGAGCCTTGCCTTATCCCTGCTGCACACCGCTGCCACCCTAGAGCTGCACGAGGTAAGTGGCACTGGGCCAGAGCCTGCACCCCAAACCCCTTCTACATCCCGAACCTCAATCTTCTGCCTTGAGCCCCCTGCCACACTCCTCCTGCACCCCAACTTCCCTGCCCTGAGCCCTCTCCTGCACTCCACACCCCCTCCTGCACCCTAACCCCCACCTGAGCCGCCTCCTGGACACTGCACCCCCTCCTACACTCCTACCACACCCCAATCCCCTGCCCCAGCCCTACATTCATGGCGCTGCAGACAATTTCCCCACCCAGATGTGACCCTTGAGCTGAAAAATTTGCTCACCCCTTTTATAGAGCAATCAATCCACAGAAAGAAAAGAATGATCAGTCATTCTGGCCACAGTTCAGCATAATATTTTAAGCATGAACTTAATCTCATCCCTATTCAGCAAAACAATCAGCCATGTGCTTAACTTTAATCATGTGCTTACATCACATTAAAGCCACTCGGAATTAAGCTTGTGCTTAAGTGATTTGTGGAACAGGGATGGTTTGTTGTATTGGAGCCTCTTGGATAATGTGGCTTCACACGATTTTCGAACAGCGTATAACCTATCATGAATAACTAGAGTATGTAAATAATTTCTGAGGACACTTTTCCCTGACCCTAATTATTAGATTATTGAGGGGCCTCTCAATCTAACAATGATTGGTTCAGGGCCAAATCTGAATCAGTCTTTGGCACCAGCAAATCACCTATTTAATACGCTGTACTATAAAATTCAATTTCCCTTTAGTTTGGATCTCTTGCCTTACCACAGAGTCCTGAGTTATTGCTACCCATCAGAGAGAAATGAGTTTATCTTTAGTTATGCACAGATAATGCACTGGTTTCAGCATAGTGAAATTGTCTTCTTCCCCTGCAGTGCAAAATCTTTTTTTTTTCTAGGAAGAATATTTTGAAAGATTACAAAGGGGTTAATAGTGTGATTATTTGTCTAAATCTTAATGTACACAAAAGTAAAACAGAAACTACAACTCCTTTTATCTTAGTCACCAAGAAATCATACATAAGACCATATAAATTAAGATTTTTTTTAGGGGTTCCACACCTAGACAAAATTCTTTGCTGAGTTCATCCCTGAGGAAAGAAGATGAATGTAAGGGGATCTTTATTCAAACTACGCATGGGGGAAATAGAAAATATATGTTTGAATTATAGGTATTGTTATCCCTTTTTGACCTAAACAGTTGGCCAAAATTTGGGGAGCTTCAGGTTTTTTCCATGAACAGAAGAAATTGATGATGGAACCAGGTGTGTCTGATGCAATCCTGTTTATCTGCAAAGAATGGACAAAGTCCTGTTTCCCTGAACGCAGTAGGAATCAGACAGAAGACAGCTCCATTACTTATAGTTCCAAGTCTCCTTCAGCCAGCACTCAGCCCAAAAGCACCCCTGTCTAAGCTTTTTCAAGACCACAATCCCAGTGCTTGTTTAGGTTTTGTCCTTGGCTTTCTGATCCTTCTCTGTCTTTCTGTGATGGTTTCTCACTTTCACTTTCTCTCTCTCTCTCTCTCCCTCATATACCTCTACTAAAACAATATCCATCAAAAACCCTCCATCCACATGGGCCTCCACCCAAAACACAGGCACATACCACACCATCCACAACAAAAGGCATCCACAATAAAAGGCACATGCCTTTTGTTGTGGATCGTGTGATATATGCCTGTGTTTTGGGTGGAGGCTGCTACTGTTTTAGCACTCTGATTCCAGAAAGGAGATGAATTGTTTCTTACATGTTTCCCAAATGAAGTGTGGCTCTTACATCCCACCTCATTGAAACCGATGGTTTTAACTCGGGCGATAACAATATGTATAAAATGTACTAATGCACTGTATGTGTATTTGTAATATATCTAACAGGCCTCAAGTGCCAATGGTATGCTGGTTTCATCTATCGGTCCTGTGTTGTATGCCTGCACCACCTGTGGCAAGTACTGCTCCTCGAAAATTGGACTTTGTAGCCATTCGTGATGCTGCAGCATGACACAGAGGAACTGAACTGCTTTGTCACTTACACCATAATCTTTCAAGATGGATGATTGCCACCTATATGTTTAAAATACTGAAACCTCTTTTGAGACCTTGGTCTTGGAGGAATTTTAGCTGCTATAGTCATTGTGAAGCTGAAACAGGAACAGATTCCTGTTCATTTGCTGAATGTTTATCAGAGGAAGTTAACTTCACAGGTGGTTTTGAAAATCCCAGTAGGTGCCTGTCTGTGTCTTTAGGCACATAAATAACTTTAAGAATCTTGTTCTATGACAATAACATTAGTCTAGTGTCAACAAATTTACAAAGCCCAAAGTAACTTCCCAGCAAAATAAAGGTTCTCCTGCCCTTGTCATAATGTCAAGGCCACTTAAAAGCTGATTATTTTTTCTTGGGGAAGATGTCTGTTCCACTCCTCATTTTCCCATCTTTAATAAGTAAAAGAAAGGAGATAAGGATATTTAAAACTATAAAAAATCCTGTAAGTTAAATTGCAAAAACGATCAACCATGCACATATTCTTACTTAAATATTTCCCTTAGTCATAAGCCACAAAAATACAGAAACTACTTTTAGTTAGGCTGCACAGACCAAAAGACCTTAGCTTTTACAAAACTGACATTGCAGAGCATAGCATACCAGCATTGTGTTCCATGGGCAGAGTCATACAGTTAACCATTAATATCAAGAAAAAGAAACAACATGGTCCCTTAGATATTTCACATTTTGATTGTACCCCCTTCAAAACATCAGGCCCTCTTTTCTTGGGAATAGAAATGCTCTCTCTGGGAATTTGCAAACCTTGCTTTCACTACTAGAAGTTGAGAAGAAAGCTAATCAATTATCCTCCAAGTTCCCCCCCTATTTTCAAAGTGAAATTAGTGCTTGTGAATGGATGTGTACATTGTGAATGGGCATGTACATCTGCAGGTGCCATACTGACAGACATGGATACTCATGTCTTCTGTTTACCCATAAAACAGATGTAACCAAGGCAACAGCAATAAAGCTACCCTACCCTATAACACCAATGTACCTCCAGGTGGATCTGGAGGAGCCACCTCTATGGACAAGAGATGTAACATGTCCCTTCTGCCCTTGAGACAGTCAACAAAGGTATGATGGTTTTTATATGAGCCCATGTTCATTTCAAATAGATAAAATACAGCTATCAAGGGTTAAGTATATTTGGTTCCTCTTATCACTGGATGGAACTGTTTGTTGAAATTAAAAAAGAAAATAGAATTTTTTTGGCTGTTTTTAAAAAAATAAATCTGTTTTTTTGAAAACAGAATATGTTTACGATTCAGGTTTTTCATTTAAAAATGAAAAATGTTTGCAAGTAAGTTAAAAAAAATGACAGAACGCAAGAAAGCAACCTATGAAACATAACTGGCATTTTTAAATCAACTCTAGACAGTACATAGTGAAGCTATATTCAAACCAATTCTCTAGAGGAAAGAGGCGTCATTAACCCAGTACCTGGAGCTTTATCTAGTCCCACTCCTTAAATAGGACTTAATACACCAAAGTCTGACTAGGGGAGGAGACTATGAACCAGATTCTGATCTCAGTTCCTCTAGTGTAAATCTTGAGTAACTCCACTGATCTGAATGGATCTACTCAACATTTACATCCATGGACAGGTTTTTGATGAGGTACCTATAATTTCTTTCAGAGTATTGGGAAACTCATTTCTGAAACCATAATAGTTGCCTCATGATTTTTAACTTCCTTTTGAAGTTGAAACATAAGGCTAGGTCTTCTACAGATCTCAAAAAAAATCTTCCTTAAATATGGTATGCTCTTTAAAAATCACATAAATTATAATGCTTTTGAATGGTGCAGAACTGATAGCTGTGGAGACAAAGTTCCTTTTTATCTACAAAACAAATACAGAATAAGCAGGATCAGAGCGAACTTTCCCACCAACATACCTCAGGCCTGACTTGGAAGGGTCACCCATATGTATACAGGCCTTAGTCCAGCTAGAGAGCATGTCAATTATTGACTATTCCAATAGTTAATTTAAAAAAATACGGACAACATCACAGCCAGCAGAAGGTGACAACTTTTTGTCACCACTAATCAGAGTTAGATTTGCACCAATGATAATGAGTTACAAATACCAATATCCTGTTAACATTCTCCTGAGATGGCTACTTCCTATGTGTTGCATTTTCCTTGTATTTTCTGCCTCCAGTTTTCAGAGTATTGGGAGGAAACCTCTTTTTGAAAATATGACAGGTACCTCCTTATTTTTAACATCCTTCTGGGAGAGAATTATCAAGAGTTCTGGGAGAGTTCTTGCGAGGCCTGTTTTCTAGATTCTTGCACATATTCTAAGTTTTTAAAGCTCAGTTAAGATGTGTTCCCTTTGGGCCTGATCTAACACCATTTAAATCAAGGGCAAGCCTGTTAACTCATTTCAGTTAGCAATAGATCAAGCTCCTTCTACAGTGTTTCTATTTCCTTTCCTATTACAGGAGTTTCATTTTCTGTGGATTGTTAACTCTCATGTATTTTCAAACCTCCTCTCAAAACTTCTCTTTCCCCCACCACTGCCTTTTACCTCTTAACATTTTCCCCCACAGACACAGTTTTTATTTTTAACTTTATAACTGCAACTGTGGTGTTTTAAATCTGTAAAGTGTTCAGGAAAACAGCTTTTATAAGAGGTACTTTGGCAAATAAAATCATATAGGACACTAGTTCATTCTTGGTTGTATATCAAACCCTTTTAAATACATTTTGTTGTTGGCCAGATTTTGTAAATGTCACACAAGTTTGCATGTGCAATTGACTGTGGGCTCAGAATTTACCAGCCACTCAGTTGTAACCTAAGAACTCCCCAACTGCTGAAAGATAGTTCAGTGAGCAAGCTATGAGAATGTAGATCAGGTTGCTAGAGATCTGCAAATAAAAAGCAATAACCGTGTGTGTGTGTGTCTGTGTGTAGATTTACTTTGTTAGCCTGTTTTGTATATAGCCATAACTCCATTGCTATCATAGATGCTGGAACTACAGGTGTGGGGGGTGGGGTGGGGTGCTGCAGCACCCCCTGACCTGAAGTGGTTTCCATTATATACAGGATTTACAGTTTGGTTCAATGGATCACAGCACCTCCACTATAAACATTGTTCCAGCATCTCTGATTGCTCTCCTCCTTTCAACCTGCCTGCTGGCAAATTTCTGGCCAAAATTTCAAACCCCAGTCATATTTGGGACAAATGATTTTGTCACCCATGGGCTGCATACACTACATTTAACAGAAATGGACTAGATTTGTAAATGGAGCACATTTCCTCCTTCTCCCACACAGTTCACCATTTCCAGGTGACTCATCAGACTTTTGAGTGGATACAGGCTGGTGTACTTACAAGTCTGGAAATGTAAGTTTGTTATTTTTAAGAAACAGGGATGGCCCTAGCAAAAATCTGCATAAATCCAGTGAAAATTCACTTTTCAGGCATTTTTACTGTTTGCATTTCCTGGTCCCTATTTTAAACTCCACATGGTGGGGAAAGGGAGCAGGGGGATGCCAAGGCACTGGTATACAGTCTGCTATTAGGGGATACACTCTGCTAGTCGGGGCCTCTCATAACTTTTACATTGGTTAATAGAACAGAAATCGTTCCCATTCCTATATTAATAAACTTTGAAATGGAGCTGAAACTTAGCAGGCTCCAGGCAGCTTCTGTCCCTTGCATGTCTGCTGCCAGTTCTGCAGCAGGCCATTCCTCAGGGCCTCAAAAAGCTCCTCTGAGTATGGCCCCAGGATGTGCTGCTGCTTCCATGGCAAAGCCTCCTCTGGGACCAATTTCAGCAATGAAATCACTTCATTGGTATCACTCGGAGCCTGCTTCTGGTTCCCAGCAGTCCCCATGCTGGATTGTGGGGCCAGCAGGCAGCCATCCTAGCTGACTTGGTCATTGTGCACCACCACTGGCTCCCTGCTTGGCACATTACTCAGCACCTGGTCAAACTCCTCAGGCAATAGGCATGACGTTGGCGATTTACATGCAGTGCGGTTCTGGTTCCTGGTTTTCTGGTACATGGTCTTGAGATGCTTAATCCATTCACTACCCTGGTAACCATCCAGTAAATTTCCAATGCTGCCAGCTTCTCTGCTATTTGCTGGCATTGCGTGGTCATTCCTGATACTCTTACTAAAGTCAACTGACTTCCTGGCCTCATGCTAGAGATTAACCAAAATCTGGCTGTGCTCCTGTGACCATAAAGCAGCACACTTTGCAAAGGACTTCTTCCCACCAGTCTCCATTGCAAGCACATGTTTTCCAAAAATGTGTTTGCAGCTCTGAGGTCAGAAAACAATGGAAAGATTAAACGCTGACTTGCCACGCTGCTGCACTACTACAAGAGAACTCCCTGCCTGAGGAGGCTGTGAAGGCTAGGACTTTAAAAGAGAACTGGATAAGTTCATGGAGGTTAGGTCCATTAATGGCTATTAGCCATTGCTAAGGAATGGTGTCCCTAGCCTCTGTTTGTCAGAGGATGGAGATGGGTGGCAGGAGACAGATCACTTGATCATTACTTGTTAGGTTCACTCCCTCTGGGGCACCTGGCATTGACCACTGTTGGTAGACAGGATACTGGGCTAGTTGGACCTTTGGTCTGATCCAGTATGGCCGTTCTTATGTTCTAAGAAATTTCTTCCAGTTCTCTGAAGTTGATTGTCGACTCTTGTGATACAGAGGACAAAGGAAGTTGGCTCATGGGATTGTGGGATACATTCAGCAGACTCCCATAACCCCAGTTGGCCCATGGGATTGTGGAACATGTTTGGCAGACTCCCAGGATCCCAGCTGCAGGTGGGGGCTGCATCTACATTGCAAAACAATAGGGCTTTAACCCTGGGTCCCAACTTGACTTGGGCTTGAACCCTCCACCCCTGCAGAATCCTAGGACTTTGGGTCCAATTCCAAATGTGAGAGATTTGAGTGTAAATGGAGATGGAGTGGGGGATTGGCCTTGAGCCTGAGTCTGAGCCAAGGCTTACATTGCAATGTAGACGAACCCTGAGATCCTTGAATATAAAGGGTGTGGTTTCACAGTGGATGTGGAAATAGATGGGGAAGCTCAGGAAAGGAGGAGTGATGTGCTTATGTTTGAATGTCTGAGTGAGAAGGCATGTCTGTGTTCTAAGCAGACTGGTGTTTGCACATGGCTGGCTCTGGGGATGTACAGAGGAGGGAGTTGCAGTGATCAAGGCAATAAATGACCATGTATGGGTAAGTGAGTCGGCACATATGCTGAAGTAGCAGCAGAAGTGGGCTATCCTGTGGAGGTGACAGTAGGCTGATTTGTACAGAATAGCAGTGTGAGGCGCTAGTGTGAGGTAAAGAGTCAAGGATGACTCCAGGATATTGGAACTCAGAGGAGATCAGAGTTAAGACAGAGATTTAACTGGATGTATTTCTTTTGCCAACTAGGTATCAATGACAATCAGATGAGGAGATGGAGCCAGGTGTTGATGTGTATGAGACAGCTGGAGTAGGAGTCAAAGGAGGGGGGCTGTAATGAGAGATTTAAAGGTAACTGGGTGCCATCAATACAGAAGAGGCAGTTGAAGGTCCCTGGGTTAACTGAAAAATAGAGTTGAGATGAGAAATAACCACAAAGGTGTAAATACAGAAGCAGATAACTATCTGGCCCCAAGCCACATTCTTTCTTTGAGCAAAATGACAGTAGGTTGACAATTATATAAAAATACCATGAGGCGTAGCCAAGAAATGCTGCTCTGTAGATCACAGGTATGCACTATCCAGATCTACATGTAGCCGCCTGTAAGATTGACAATTTGTAGGTGTTTGTCTGACTAAGATCCCATCTTATATTTCACCATGACTGTTCTTTGAATAGGTGCCATTCAGCAGTAGTCGGATGTCTCCATGGGCTACCTTCCATACATGGCCAGGGAGAGAAGTTATAATTTCATGCTCCTCAAGGGAAGCAGCTAAAGCCCAACGTTCAGAAGTATATTATTAGAAAATGGTTGGAGACAAACAGTCCAGCTATGGAGGAGTGGCTTAAAGAATATCCTTTGGAGGAGAGAGTTTATGCAACTTGGAAGGAAAGGAACACTCACTTTACTATTTGGCTTCTATTCACAGCTCCCTGGGAATCACTAACACATACATTCAAATATTTAGAAGCGGATGACCTAGATGATTAAACTTTGAAAAACATTAGGATTAATTAACTCCTGCATACATCTCATACAAGCTGTAGATGTTGTACAGTCTGCTGCTGCAGACTATTTTGGAACCAAATCCATTTCAGCAGTAGGGTGAAATGAGCCATCTGTATAGTCTGTAACTCACCCTTGAAAGACGTCCGAATCAAAACTGTTTACATAAATGCACAGAATTATGTAGTTATTGTGGGCCAGATTGTGGAGTTCAACCTCATAGTAGTCCCATTGAGTGGCAGATTTCCACAGCACTATTCACGAGCAAATGTTCACCAGGATGAGTAAGGGCACCTCAGTCTGTCTCTGTATTTTCCTTTTTATCTAATCATAATGTTTATTATTAAAGTAAGCACAAGCTCACCATAGAATTTTGACTTTTCTTATTTGTAACCTGCTGAAAGTGACATAGGCACCGCACTGAACAGTCAGGCATGGCCTGAAGAATTTACAGTCTAGAGTTTGGCCTGGACATAAGAAATGAGGGTGAGAACAAACAAGGAGGGGAATGAGAACAGACTGGACAGGGTTAGATAAATAAGACCATGCAGTGACTTAGGTCACGTACACTTGCTTTTGATAAACAGGTGAGAATTTTTTACTTTATTTGATTTAGTTCACTTCTGATATATTCTCCCAGGAAGCCATTTAGGCCCACACTGTGATACCTCTTACTCACACTGAGTATTACTTGACTCCAAGCATAGTTCATTGAAATCAGAACTGACAGATTGCCTTCAATGGGCAATATATACATTTTTTACATTCTCTTTTTTGTATTTTTATCATTTATAATACTTGGCATTAGCTCATTTACTGGTGTAAGCAAGTATATTGAATTGTCCAAAATGTTTTGTTAAGGTCCTGAACCTGGAAAAACGTGTACACTTTTTAACTGTATGTACCATGAGTCGTTCCATGGATTTGCATGGGATTACTAATAGTGCATAAAGTTAAGCAGGTGTCTAAGTGTTTGCAGGATTTAACTGAAATATTGTTAACATAGCAAATCATAAGTTTTGTATTGTTTTCAGTTTTGTTCATAAAACATGACATTTCTCATCTTAGTAATATGATGGAATTGGGTTATACCAGCCTTTAAGAGGTAATTAACATCCTCTGAATATGTCAAAACCAAAACCAAAGAAAGAAGAAACCCTGGTGAGGTATAACTGAGAATTTTAGATACTGTTCCATTTACATAATACATTATAAAGGTATAAGGCTGTCCTCTTGGTGTAAAATAAAATAATTTTTGCAAGTAAACATATTATTCCACTTGATGCTAAAGTAAATCTAATTGTTTATGGTTTCAAGTCCTAAAGACTTGCAATTGCTTCTGGGTTCAGCCATCTTGGAAATTACTGAAAAGTATAAAACAGACACATGATATGTACTTGCCAATTACACAATTGTTATAGAAATGTTTGATTTTTCCTAAGGAGAAAACTACTGTAAAGACCTTGGAAAAATGCTTAATAAGCGTTATAAATAATTAAAAATGTAATTACACCGTAGCTCATTTAGATTCCAGTACTGCAACACTTATTAAGCATATGAGTAGTCCCATTGCAGTCACAGCTTCTTCAGGGAAAATCCATGTCCTCTGACAAAATTATTCAATAAGTACTGTTAAGAACTGAGTTCAGTAGGGCCCTTCACAGGCTTAAAGCTGAGCAAGCATTTGGGCATTTTTCTTTGCATATTCACAGGCATAGATCTAGGGATACTGTCTTTTCAAAGAAAGAAAACCCATATCTTTCTATTTATGATAGAGCTCAAGATTTGCTTGGCAGGTTTAACTATGATTGTGAATGAATTATCATTTTGTGTAGTTATTTTGGTATAGTTATCGCGTTTCACTACAATTTTGTTTTTGCATGCACGTTACAGAGCACTTTTGGAAAGAATGCAAACTTAAAAGTTTGGAGTATAGATGTACTAAAACAACTAAGAAGAAAAGGTTCATTTTTTTGGTACATATATTTTGGAACCTGAACTGATAAGCAGTATCTCTTGAATAATTTTATCAAAGGACAAAGATTTTCTCTGCACAAATACTGTGTCAGTAAAAACAGTTTTTTGTTCACATAGTCACTTTACTGGTCAAGCAGTTATTTCATTCTCCGTAAGCTAAATGTTCAGAAACAATTGGTGTCCTAGACAATATGGTACATGTCATTAGTTTCTGCAGTCAATCAAACCACAATCTGGAATGTACAAACTCTTCCCTTGCATTCACACTTGTTACATTTTATCCCACCTTTCTGGCACTTCTGTTGAATCTACACTTGAAATTTTCTAGGTGAAAGAGCAGATTTACAATACTGGTGATCCATATTGGCTTCATAGCAAAATGTGATCACGTTTGTTCTCCAGGGCAGCAAAAATAAATAAAAAATAAATTATATAACTGATGTTCCAAGAGGCCTATTTTATCTGTGTAAGTTCTGCAATTTTAAAATCTCCTAACACCACTGAAATACAGAATCAGATCCTTATCAGTGTAAGTTGATGGAGCTTTGTTCATGTCAAAACAAAGCTACATCAACATTGATTTTCCTGAGTATCTGACCTGTAATTTCTTATATATAATTGATCATGTAGTTGTGACATGATAATCTATATTGTAACATATGAACCTGAAAGGCCTATGCAGAATGTAAATGCAGCAGCACTTTAAGCACTGCATAATCATGAGCCAGACCAAATTGTATACAGTCTATATCTTTTGTAGTCGGTAATCATAATTTATTATATATTTGCTCATTTTAGAAAACCCTCCACCAAGATCTGTCAGCACTTACACATTACTAACACATAGTTGAAGCCGTTAATTATTTCCACTTGCATCAGACTGAAAAAACTTCTTACCAGTACTTCTTAAATGGGACTAAAGATTGTTGTTGTTTTTCCTCTAATGAACTAAAATGGAAACCTCACCCATTTAAAATTGAAAAGCTGTTAGTTGTACAGCTTCAATATGCAATTTTCATTTCCTTTCGTTTACACCAGTTTAAGCGAAAAGTAATTCCTGTCATAGCCATGGAATTACACTAGTGCAAAACTAGAGTGAGGGGAGATTCAGGCCCATTGGTTTTATTTCAAGGTGTATATATTATAACCAAAATCTAAATTTGGGTATGAACTAAAACCACACACCTGAGCATCCCCAAAACTTATGGTAGAGGGACATAATTTGGACTGGACACTTGACCAACGTGTCCATAATAAGCCAAACCAGAACCCCAAATCAGAAGTCCCAAAAATTTGTCTGTACATGCATCCAAATCTGATCTTTACAGGCCCATTTCTAGCTAAATCAATTGATTTCAGTAGCATCTTGCTGTACTGAAGATTAAATTGCAGTGATCTAAATAAGTTTTACACATTGACTTGCTATTCCATTGTGGATGTTTTGCACATTTTCAGCAGGACTATGATAAGACAGCTAAGTTTCATTGTATTATTTTCTCCATATTATTAGGTTTGGGACCATTGTCGGTCCCTTTCTCACAAAAATGAGCAGTTACCACCCAAGTACTCCGATTGGAATCACTCGGGCAAGGCCTGATCTACATTAGAAAATTAGGTTGATTTAACGACTTTGGCCAGGGGTATGAAAAATACACACGTCTATGCAGCGTCATTAAAATGACCTAAATCCCCATGTAGACAGTGCTAGTTCAATGGAAGAATTCTTCCAGCAACCTAGCTACTGCCTCTCAGGAAGGTGCATTATCTTCGCCAACGGAAGAACTCCTCCCACCAGTGTAGGTAGTGGCTACACTGCAGCATTTTAAGTAAGGAGTTTACAGTTTCACCTACACTCTTTATATAAAATATCTGTGCATATAATTTATGTATGATGTAAGCCTGAATCTATTAGAAACAGAATGACACAGACCATCCTGGGGAAAAAAATGGAGAAAATTCCTAGGGTGGGGAAATAATTAAAATGCTAATAGACCTCACTAGAACAAAGGATCTTGGCTTAAACACTATCCAGACATAGATATACCTTTTGGACGTAATAACAAAAGGTAATAAAAGCATCTGTTCAAAATAATTCTTTGAAATGCTTGGCACATACTTGAAGGAACTGATCAACTTGTGAATTAAAAGCTTTTACAGAGGTGGTCTAATATAAACATACCTTTGTAACAGTGGGTTACGTGTACACTGCAGTCTGAGGGTATGTCTACACTGCAATTAGACACCGTGGGTCAGTCTGTGCCAGCTGACTTGGGCTAAGGGGCTTAGGCTAAGGGGCTGTTTAATTGTGGTGTAGATGTTCAGACTCGGGCTGCAGCCTGAACTCTGGGACCCAACCATGTCTCAGGGTCCTAAACCCTGGGCTCCAGCCTGGCCTCAAATGTCTATACTACAATTCAGCAGCTCCTTAGCCCGAGTCCTGCAAGCCTGAATCAGCTGGCATGGGCTGGCTGCAAGTTTTTAATTGCAGTGTAGAGACACTCTTGGTGAAACAGCTGACATAAATCTAAACTTGCTACCATCATTGTGGTTTCCCTCAAAGGAGGAGCTGGATATTAAAAAGAAGGCTGAAAAAAATCCAAGTTTCGTCTCATGTAACAGCTGTAGCTACCAATCTTGAACATTTGTTAGAGTCTCAGAACTCACGCTAGTGAAGGTTTTTGCAACCTGTGCAACCTAGACAAAAGTGTTTGATAGGGCCTGATCCAAAGCTCACTGAATACTTGGAAAGATTTACATTACCTTCAACGGGCTTTGGATCAGGCCCCTAATGTTTTCCTGCATTTTTATGTTTCTTCACTATATTTTTGTTTAAGTACAATCATAATTTAGGATAGGCTGTTAATCCTAACAAATATGTGCTGGCTCATCATTCGGAGTCTGAGAAAGATACTACGTTTAAGGGAGGAAGAGAAAACAAGTGGCGTTCATTGGTCCCCAGTTAATGGCATAAGAAGGCAACTTGGCAGGGCTGCACTACAGAGATGTCACAGAGGATGAAATGGGATTTGTGAATGCACAAAGGGAGCCCTTAGAACTTAAGGATGCCAAGGTACCGTGATGCACTGCTGCAAAAACTAATTAACTCAATGTGATGTCAGCATTTATTGATGTATTTGATTATTTTTAAAGAATGGGTTTCCTCTGTTCCTCTTTCTTTTTTGCTTTTTTTTTTAAATTAACATACTGTACTACATTCTGTTACAATTGATGTTACGATATTAACAAGAGTTAAAGCGGATATTCAGTGATTGTCATTTTATTTCACCAGGCCAGGAGAGATTCTTTGCGCATTAGTCAGATTAACTTAACCACATAATCACCATTACAGCAAATGTAAATAATACTTACCAGAGTCTTTTGTGTAATTTTTGTAGCTGCTCCTTTAGCTCAGCTGGCAGACTGTCAAATTTTAGTCTCCCGCGCCCAGTTTCTCTCAAATGTTTATGCATTTATCATTAATAATTATCTGCTGGAGTGTATATTTACTGTAGTGTGTCCCAGCCTTTGTTAGTGTGCAAGCATACACAAAAAAGCACCATAAGTAGAATCTTGAAGAGCAAAACAGGAGCTACAGAAATCTTTATTCATATATCTGTTGTACTACTAGTATGAGCAAGATGAGCAGCAGTTCCTCAATATTTATCATATTGCATATGATTGCATTATGGTAGTAGCTTTGGGTGAAATTTACCCCTGTGGTCACATTCGATACACTACTTCAGTTCCATTTGAGCTCTATTTTGAGATCTTTAAGTGGGTCCAAAGTAGTCCATAGACTTTCTTAGAGCTCTCTGCACAGAAGCAAATATCATTCAATGGTAGCATATGCTGTAGTAAAGGTTTGCTTTTACTCTTCACTCTGTGATTGCTCTCAACTAGAAGGTGAATTTTATTTAGAAAATTAAAAGCAAGATCATTCAGTTGTATGAAATTAGGAGAGGGGAGGAAATACACTTTTCTTAATCTTTTTAAAATATTGCTACACTTATTTTTAATTCAGATCTTCTTAACACATCTGAACTCTGAAATTTAAAACCTTGATCTCTAAACAGTGCTCATTTTGGTGTAGGTCCACATTATTACTATCTTCTAACTGGAAGGAAAACTTGGAAAACAGCAAAAGAATGAAAAGCAAAGTTTTCCCCCCTCCACTTCCTTACCTTTTCTAAACTTTTTCAGTGGGGAGGGGAAAGGAAGGAAATGTACATAAATAACATTTTAAAGAATGGAGGTGGGAGAGGGTTGCCCAACCATTAAAACTGGAACACTTGAATGTTTTCAGTTTTAAAAAACTCAAACAAAATTAAATTTTAAGTCGAAACTAAACAACTCTTTTTGTCCTGTTTCCAAATGTCAGGTTAAAGCAAAACTGTTCTTTTGGAATTTTCTGATAAGAAAAGAGAAATGTTTAATTGAAATTAATATTTTCCCATGTAGTATTTTGATGTAAATGGCACCATTTTTTTTCTAACACTAAGCAATTTTCATGCAAAAAATGTCAACAATCTCTAGTTACCAGAACTCCGCCAACAAAATATAATCCAGTGTATGCTGCACCATTAACTGAAACCTGCAGAAAACTGTCAAGCAGCCAGTCAAACATAGACTCCCTCTCCTAACTCAGTTCACTTCATTACAATTACAGGTGGGGCTGGTAGCACCATCTATTATTAAGGTATCCAGACACTTCCTATTATGAAACTCTGTTTTCAGTTGCTTATAACTTTGCCAGAATTAAATCATTTGTGCTGAAATGCGTCTACCTCAATGTATCTGCCTCCGGCTGATTTTTTTTTTCTTTTTGGCTCGGGGGAATTTCAGCTAAATCTTTCAGCCATTTCCAGAAATGAGGCTTAGGGAAAAACACATTGTATTGCCCATGTTAAAAAAAAAATCTGAAGACCTTTTCTTTGGGAAGATTTAGCGCCCCCCATGCTTTGGAACAGGAACTTAAAATTTGGGAGTAGGGAAGACTTTGTGTCAGGGTTGTGCTTTTGTCCATCCCCATGAAATTTTCCTGAATTTGCCCAAGTTATTAGCTGTTGAAAAATCACAGTTTGCACATGGTCAGTAAAGACTTATTAGATCTTAGGAGTTAATATCGCCAAAGATTCCATCCTCACTGAGCATGCTCTTGCTCCTAGTGCTAACCAGACTGCACATCCACTATCCCCATAGAATGATAACATGTTCTAGCCAAGGGCTACAGCAGATCAGAAGGACTTTTCCTGTCAGGGAAGGTGGGGCCGGGTACCAGAAATAAGAACTAGAAGCCTGTCTCTCCTGTGCCTTCAGTTGGCACTCAGGCAGCATGGAGGAGGAAGCCATCTGAATTGAATGCAGAGGGGGCAAAAGCTGAACCACAGGGATGGGAAAAGGAGTAGACTGGGATAAAGAGTCTGCAGAGATGGGCTGCAGGGGTGGAAGAGAAACTGTGACTTGGAGTTGGAGGAGGGGAACTGGGACTGGTTGGGCAAGGAGGATGGAACTAGGGTGACCAGATGTTCTGATTTTATAGGGACAGTCCTGATATTTGGGGCTTTTTCTAATATGGGCTCCTATTACCCCCCACCTCCTGTCCCGGTTTTTCATACTTGCTGTCACCCTAGAACTGGAACTGGGAGCTGTGTGTATGGGCGGCAGTGGGAAAGATGGACAAGGAGCTGGGGAGAAAAGGGAAAAATATCACGTGATCATTTAATTAAAGACTGTATCAATAATGTATACCCTAAAGGAGCAAAATTAAGGTTACACGGGCAATCTTAATTCTGGCATTTCCAAATTTGTGAATGCTTGGCTTTGCAACCTGAGTAAAGTTTTTAACATAGTTTTTGTGTGTGTAATATATTTATATAATGCCAGTAGCCTATTTTAGTAAGAGAGGCAGGAACGTTGTCACCCCTATGCTCTTAGTTACATTTTAAGATAAACCCTTTCTGAGAAATGTTGTCCAAATGAAGGCAGTTTGCAGTAGCTAAGTTTGAGGTTTATATTTGGAATCACTTGATGCCCTATTGCAGAATGATTTAGCTGCTTATGAGCTGACTGGAATATCAATTTGGACTTAACAGCAAATGCACATAAAAGGACAATGCTCTCAAATTACTCAGTGTTTTTATTTCATTCTCTTAGCTGTAGAAAGATTGGCTCTTTTTGAGCCACATATAAAGAAGAGACTCTTGGCTCCTCCATCTGGTTACTAACCACACACCATGAAGGGATATTCTCCACAAAGGTTGATCTTTAGACAGAATATATGCACTGTGTAAAGCATGCCTCACTGATTTTTCCTTGGCTCATCTTTATTTTTGAGCCAGTGCTTAGCTATACTGTACTGTGATAGTCTAATGCATTTCACAGAGCTTTTGTAGCAAAAAGCTAGTGGAACAATAACACTGACTACATGTTTCTGTTTGCAAGTCTGCTCTGTCAGTTAAACAGCACATGGCTTTACCAGGGCCCTGTGTTGGCAAAAGGGGCATCCATCCCTGAAGGGTCCATCAGTAAAAGCAATGTGCAAATGGAACGGTTGCCCTCTTAACTGACACAGTGAGAAATGAGTGGGGGACCTGAGAGCTAAAAGCATGAGCTGCTACAGCTCGAGCTAAAGAGCCAATGCTCTGTAAACAGGGGCTGTAACAATTTATATTTTCTGCGGATCGGCACACAGGGGAACCTCTAACATGCAGTCACTGGTGTGTTACAGAAAGTTGGCACAGTGTTCATTATCTTAAAAGAGTTGTGGAACAAGTGGTGCTGAAACAATTTTTATAGTGGGGGTGCTGAAGGTGGAAACCATGTATTTGGGTTGTTATTAGCACCCCCAGCATCCTTACTTCCAGAACCTCTGCCTGGAACAGTGCTGTGATGCACTGGGTCTGGTAAATATGCTTTCTCAATTATCTTTTCTGAAAGATTTCTCCTTTACAAGAATCATATCTGGGAAATGGAATAAAAATCCCATATGTTTGAATAGTGAAGAGAATGGGATGCATTCTGATGCAAACTGACGGATGCCAAGAAGATTCAAATGTATACTGCTGTTCCTTGATTAAACTCATGTCATTGGCCCATTTATTTTCATGCCACCATGAATTAGCCAGTAGTGTCAGCCTTAACTGAATTTTCTTTCAGCATGTGCCACACTGTGATTAAATAAAATCACATTACAGAAGCTATTGTATATTACGCGGAAAAACATGGTGATTTGGGAGTTTTGTCGGAGTTAGATACCGTTGATAAGATTTTGCTGAGTGACTGTTACCATACATCCCAGCTGTCCAGACATGTGATGATGAAGCTGTCTGATAATGAATTTCTTTTTCACTCTGAAAAGATGGAGAAAGGGTGGGCAGCATGTGAACCATGCTCTTGTGCTCGTGTAACCCACACACCACCTGGATGCGGTGGTGTTCTGTCCCATCTAGTGGCACCAAGACCCCTTAGTGAGAGAGATAACATGAGTCTGCTCTACAGCCTTTGCTAAGAACCAGTTGTTTTTTAGCTCATGCAGTAGAGGCTCATGCATTAAGTGCCAGAGGTCCTCAGTTTGATCCTGCCCGCTGACGACCGGGGTCTGTCTGTGTTACATTTGCAAAGGAATACAGGCTCATCTCCTCTGGAACCAACTGATCTGGCTGGGTCACGTGCAAATTCAGAGCAGAATGGCAAAGGTATCTTTACACCACCTTTGTGTTTCCCTGCTCTAGGGACTTTCAGTCCCCTTGGTTGATCTCTAGTGTAAACTGGGACCAGGTCCACACTACAGCATTAAATCGATTTAAACAGCATTAAATCGATTTAACGCTGTAACCGTCCACACTACAAGGCACTTAAAATCGATTTCTGTACTCCAGCTAAATGAAAGGAGTAACCCTAAAATCGATATTACTAAATCGATTTAGGGTTAGTGTGGACGGATATCAAAGTTATTGGTCCTATTCTTTTACTGAGCTACCCAGAGTTCACCGCTCCGGAAATCGATGGTACCCTGGGAGCATGGACGCACACCACCGAAGTAATGTGCCCTAGTGTGGTCGCGTAAAATCGATTTTATAAAACCTGTTTTATAAAATCGATTTTACTAATATCGATTTAAAGCTGTAGTGTGGACGTAGGCTGGAGCTAATCTATATCAGCAGCCTGTAGCCAAAAGGGACATTTCCAGCAGCCAGGGATCATAACAATGCTTTAGTCACACCACTGGAACTTTGGGCTAGAGGAGAGGGCACTGGCTTAGAAGCTGCAGGGGAATCCTCCACTAGCTCATTAAAGGGGCTCTCAGGCCCCTTTGCATAGCAAATATGCCTCATCAGAGGGCAGAATCTGGCCCATAGAATGTAGCCATAAAAAAGCAGGAATTGGTTAGTTATAGCCAGAGCACTTCTCCAATGCACTGAGCTTTTCTTTGATATGTCTGCATCTTGAACACTTTTTTTTGACTTTTGGACCTGATTTGCAGGCCAGGTTCATCTTTTTTTTTTTCTACATATAATTTGATGGGTGTAACTCATGACATATTGGAGATTTTACTAGCTGATCTGCGGGTACAAACATGTAGTAAGAACTTCAGCTGACACGAATGATGCCAAAAACATTTGCATGAGCCAAAGGGGAACCACCATTTATTGTGCCAGCCAAGTGCTGTGCAAAATGGGAGACAGGCTGTATAAATCTGTCCCTCCATCCAGAACTCTTGGCATTGATTTAGGGGAATCTGAGGGAGGTGGGGGCAAATAGTATTTCCACATTGTTCCTTTTAGTCATTTTATCAACAGTGAGGTGTTGATATTGTGAATTGAAATAATAGTTTTTAAAAGTACATTTATAACTTAAAATACATTCAGAGATGACAGAGCCCAGTTAAAGACTGTTGCCTGAAAAAGGCACCACCACCAACACGATAAACGATATATGCCACAACAGTAATTACAGTCACACAAACTGGAACTACTATTCTAGGAATAAAATGAATGAATAAGTTCTTCTATATTGAAGGTCCTACTGTAGGATGGAGTAATAGCATAGTAAGGGTCTTCTGCTGCTACAAATGCCTAAGCAGGACATATTGTTCCTAGGTCAATGTCCTATGACAAAGACGTTATTTCTATAAACTATAACAATACTGTGACTCCTTAGAACTCCACGTTTGTCATCCTGCTTTTCACCATGACCACTAAGAAAATGGGAAATCAGCAAAACAGGAAATCGGATCATTCTGCTTTCAATGCAAATGTCCTCTGCTACTTGAGTTAAAAGCCAATTCCCATCAGCTTTCATCAGTCTGAGATCTTTGCCACAGTTTAGCAGTGAATGCATTTGGTAGAAGGTAGCGGTACACATAGAGGACATTTACTCACCAAGGGAAGCTTTCCATTGACTTTAATGGTAGGTTGGTTGGGTCCCAAGTTCATTCTTTACAATACCAGGGATGATTAATATAGATTTAGCCTGTCCAATCTGACTGAAATTGGTGCATTAGAGTGGGAGTAGCATGCTGTACCATTACTGACCTGCTGCATTCTGACTGAGTTAAAATAAGACCTCATGGCTATTGCTAACCAGTTTATCTGTAATAGTTCAAACCTCCGTGCTTTCTAAAAGGCTGAATAATTAATGTGGTTTCTGATATTTTTTTATTTCACTTTTTATTAATGCATTACTTATTAATAAATAAACTAGGGAGCTTGTTGACTGGCATGCTGCGGTTTCAGTTTTGTCTGATAATTTGTAATTGTTTTGCATTACGTATTTATAACTCAGTCCTGCTCTCAGCTATGCAGGAACACAAGCAAATAGACTTATAGCAGCAAGTGTTCCAAGTGAATAGACTTGTAGCAGCAGTAGGAGAGGTTGGAGTCCATTGTAGGTGACATTCACCCCTATGCAGAGGGCCTGTGTGAGCCGTAGGCACCATGGAAGTCCCTCTTAAGCCCTGTTATGAGGATTTGTGTGGTTCATTGACTGTGTGCCAGCCCTGTGTGTGGTCTGATTTGAATCGATAGTGTATCACATGAAAGAAATGTCCTTCACTCATGTTGTAGTTCAGTTTTTTCAAACTTTTCTAAGAAAGGGTCACAGTATAACAGGCCTGAACCCAAATCCTGCAACTATACACCCACAAACTTTGGGAAAGTTCAGAACTAGATCTAAATCCAAATACTGCAGTTGCTTTCTTCTCTATAATCTGCCAAATCAAAATGCTAGGGCTGAGCACCTGGAATGCTGGAAGAAGAATTTGGACTCTGCTTCTGAACTTTGCAGCTAAATGGAAAAGAATAATTTAGAAAAGTTCTCTAATGAGCTCAGCAGCAGTCCTTGCTCAGGCCCCAATTCAGCAAAGCCCTTAAGCATGTGAATAGTATCATTAGCTTCAGTGGAAGTTTTGCCTGAGTAATGGTTGAATAAGGACTCTGGGACATGACCAGTGTCAGTAACCCGTAGTAGCAATATTTTTTCAGGTAAAAGTCTATGATCTAAAACTGCATTCTGATCTTACTAGCACTGGTCTAAGTGAGAAGTATGTCCATTGAATTCAGTGGAGCTACCTGACTATAACTTGTTTAACTCGGTTGCGACTATGTTTTACCCTATGTTTTTATGGATGTTTATAATACATTCAAATACCTGTTCACCACCTTTCACTTACCTTACATCTGTTTAGTTTATTTTAGTTTACAGTGCAATGTTTTCAAAAAGATGATATATCATTTTTCTCTGTAATGTAACTGTTTTTGGAGATTTTGTGTTCTTATATGAAAATGATTGTTCAGTACTATGTGGAGAAATCATTACTTAGAAATTACACATCACAGTTGTTTCTATGGAAATACTTTGGCACCTTATGCAAATGAAACAGGAGCTATGGAAAACAATAAAGATTTTTTTCTTTTAGTGTGGTAAGCCATAGTATTGGAAGAGTAATTCTCTGCAGATTTTTGCAATAAGTTCAGTAGTAATATTTGGCCAAATTCATCCTTGGCACAACTTCACACCTGGAATGCATTTGTCCCATTGTGCAATGGAGTTCCAGAAGTTAGATGGCGCACTGTGATTATAAAACATGCATACTGTTAACTAGCAAGAACATGATAAATTAATATCTTTTTTAACCCAGGCACAGGCCAACGCAACCATATGTCCATAATGAGTTTCCTGTTTCATTCATTTATGGTTTTTGTTCTCTCCTTGTCTAATATAGTGTGGTTAAAATAATTTATAATGGACGCTTCTTTCTCCACCTTCACCTTACCCAAAAACACTGGAGAGATGGGAGGTAAGGGCTGGCGTATCAGTAGGGTATTCAGATTTGCATGCTTCCCTAGGAAGGTCCCTAGCCTGCAAGCAGGACCAGGAAACCCCTTAAAATTACAAACTATCACTTTAAGGGTAACACAGTTTTCCATACACCACAGTTCTATTTCCAAGTTCTGCCACCAATTTAAGGCTCCACAGCAAAGCTTCCTTTGACTTCAGTTGTGCAGGATCAGGCCTTTGTTGCATAAGCTGGATCTGTGCAGTCCTCTGAGGCCGGTCCAGTGAAGAAGCAAGAGAGAGCAGCACTGAAGCTGTGCAGCAGGTAACTGCTCAGAGGGTTGTCAATTAGTCTTCAGCTAGACTCATTTTATCCACCACAGAAGTTACTGAAGCCCTGTGGTAGTAGTAACCCAGTCAGTGTGCCCAGTGTGGAGATGGACTCAATGTGGGGGTCCCTGAACTGCCTTACTTCACTGTACTGTTGTATCTTTTGTAGGGGATTTGTAGGGGTGTGTAAGGGGAAGTAAGTGTGTTTGTTTTTTTCTCTTCTTTTCCTACCACCTGCCCTGATGGGGTATGTAGAGGGGAGGGGAGATGGAGCAACAAGGATCTCATGCAGTGTAGAAGGGTAGTAGACCAGGACTCAGGATACCTGGGATCTGTTCTTGGCTCTGCCACTGGCCTGATAGGTGACTATGGACAAGTCATTTCACCTCTCTGAGCCTCTGTTTCCCCTCCCACCTTTTGTCTGTCTTGTCTATTTTGACTGCATGTTTTTGGGATGAGGGGCTGCCTCTGATGTATATGTACAGCACCTTGCACCTGTTCTTGGTTGAGTCCTTTAGGCACTGCTGTAATATAAATAATAGTAAGTGTTTCTAATAAATAGCCTAACAGATCTCCTGCTGGAGCTGGTTGAAAAATGCCATTTTTTTTGGTGGGAAATCTTTTTAAATATTTTTTTTTTCAAAATTTCTCATGATTTTTTTTTGGTCAAAAACATCAATCCTAAAATAAAAATCAGTTTTCACAAGCAAATTGGAGGGGGAGGAGGTGATACCAGACAACTCTGTGTTCTTGTGGAATCAGAGTGCAGTATCCAGCCTGTCTGACTCCTGAAAGGACACTCGCCCCCCCACCACTCCCTCTGCTGGAACCAAAAGAAAGCAGTGAAGGGTGGTGAGAGACACACCTAGACCCCTCATGACAAGGGTGACAAGATTAAGGCAACTCCCCTAGCCTCATCTGCATCAAAGATGGGACAGGGAGGCATCTCCATTAGCATACAGAATAGAGAACAGAGATTCCAAGGCAAGAACCGCATTGAACTCTGGGACCAGAAAACCAGGGGAACACTGCATCATGGGGGATCTCTGCTCCAGGTGTTAATGAACCCGTCTGCACACACTCAGCTTAGCAGTTATCAGATCAATTTCAGTAATAAATCCTTGATATCCCAAAATACTGTGTCTGTTACAGCTATCCCCCTATTCCATTTTGTTTCTTACAGCTGTCCCCATACTCCATTTTGTTTTTGTTCTCCTCCTGTGGCCGCCCTTCCCTGGCTGTTAAATTGTTTACCACGGCCACTGCCCTTCTCAAAGGGAGGGCCCCTTATGTTGTTTACCAATAGCCATTGCCCTTCTCAAAGGGATGGCCACTTGTGCTGCGTGCTAAGTGGGACCACTGCCCTGTTCAAAGGGTTAGTCCTGTTATCACCTTGTTGAACGTGGGCTTGGTGTAGGGCAGGCAATGTCCAGAGCTGCAAGACCTATTGTGTTTTTAAGATCCTGGGCATCAGTCATAGGCCTCATGTGCTTTTGAGTCACCTATTGCACAGGACTCTGCCCAGGCATGTCTCTGTGCTTACCTACAGTTTTTTCCCTGTGCCTCCTCCCCTATCTGGATTACTGGCAGGAAACTGCCTAAGTTTGCCTTTAAAAACAGACATTTTTGAAACAAACATCAGAAAGGTTCCTGCATTGCTGCCTGGTCTGATCAGCCAGGGGTTTTTTGGGGGGGTCCTTTCTCCGCTCTCGTTTTATTTTTGAGCATACCCCTGGTTTTTAACACCCCCCCCCCCACGAAGAAGGAATTGCTGCCTGAGAGATCTCCTGATTATCGAGACCGTACGGAGCCCTCCTTGCTTCTTCTGATGTTGCTGCTGCTTCTGCCTTTGCTGCTGCCTTGGGGACTGGTAATAATCCCTCTGTGAAACTTTCCATACTTTTATTTTATTACTTTAGCTGCTGGCTCTGTTTCCCTAGCCCACAGACTCAAGCTCAACCTTGGTCTGTGTCTTAAAACCTCTCTTAAACTCCGCAGCGCTTTTCTGCTAAAAATAAGCTTGTGCGGCTGCTAAGCTCTGCTCCCTGCTTTCAGCTGTATCCACTGCTGCAGCCACCATCTCTTGGCTTCCTTGGGGGCTGCCTTGGGAGCTGTATCCTGGGCACATACCGCTCTGCCCTCTGTAACTTCCCCATAGCATAAGGTGCACCGTAGGTTTTGCTTTTTAGTTTAATAAGTCATAGTTTGCTAAGACTGTAAAGCTTGTAAGTTTCACCTGCCTTGTTATAGTTGACTGTTTTGTTGCTCTGTATAGTTGCTTGTTATAGTTTGCTTAGAATTGTGATATTTGTTGTTTTGCCTAATCGTTGATTAAGATAGATTTAAAAAAGCCATTGCCTGGTTGTATTCTGTACCTGTTTTATTACTTTGTATAAGCTGCTTGTAATTTATATAAGTTTGATTAAGTTAGAGGATAGATAAGGTTTTTACTGCTTGAATTCATCTTCCCGCTGTCCCAGTCTCTCCCTGAACTTTCCCGTGTGTTTTCCCCCCGCTCCAATCTCCCCCTCTGTGTACTTCTTCGTGTGTCCCTGTTGTAACCCCTTGTTGCTTCCCCTCCCCACCCCGTGTAACTTCCCAAACCCTTTGCCGCTTCTTTTCTCCTTTTTTTTGGGTGTCCCTCTAGCCCTTCTTTACACCTCTCTGCTGCCTCTCCCTGTATCCCCTGTGTTCGTGCCCCCGCTCCTCCGCTGCCCCTCCCCTACCGAAGATCACCATCACACTGCTCTGTTTGTCTTCACCCCGCTGCTCCGCAACTTCCCTGAAATGCTCTCTGCTGCTGCAGCCTGTTTCTTCCCTGAAGTGCCCTCCACTGCTGCAGCCTGTTTCTTCCCTGACGTGCTCTCCGCTGCTGCAGCCTGTTTCTTCCCTCAGCCGTCTCCCCCATTCTCCATGTGCCTTCTCATCGCTTACACGTTCAGCGCCCTCCCCTCTTGCTGCTCCCAGACTCCCCTTAAGTGCGCTCCAGCTGCTCTTGGCTCCCGTACCTCCAGCCCGCAGGCTCTTGAAGACTGCTGCTCTGGGCTTCAGAGTCTCTCGCTGCTTGCAGCTGCACTCTCCTCTCGTCAGATACCACTAATCGCTCACTCCCCTCCCCCCTCCTGTTTCTTGACCCAGCTTTTAGGTACACTCTTGCTATCACAGCCTCACAAATTAAGTCAGTAATTTTCTACATTGCATAATTTCACTTATCACCCATATTGTATTATTGTACTGTGACTCACATTTTACTTGTGGTTATAACACCCCATTAGTTGCCTCCATTTTTCTAATATACTTTATATACCATTTTTATATAGAAGCTACCGTTTTATTTTGCATTTTCTTTTGGGTACGTTTTGCATTCCACACTGTATCTAGAGTTGTTCCTATATAAGGTTAAGTTGCTTATTGACTGTACTCTATCCCATTGTGCTGAACCCCACTTACTGTACCCCACTGTTAAAACTCCCTACACTGTTCAATAAGAACACCCCCCATCATTGTCTATTGTAAACACCCTATACACCCCATCCCATCGCATTTCATTGTTAAATTCCCACCACTTCCTTTTCCCTTTAATAAAGTAATTAATTGGCACCCCACCTATGTGGTAATTGCTCCCCAAGATCCCATATACCTGCAGACAGGGACATACTGAAGCAGCCTAACTGCATTGTGTTGTCCCTGAAGGAACACCACCAATAGCTAGCAGTGATCAGCTCCTATTGTCTAGCCTAAAGAAAACCCTTGAGTCATCAGTTTACCCATAAACAAATCTAGTGTTCTCCCTTGAACCATTATATTTTCTCTACAAAAAAACTGCTACTCATGCTCCAGTATGTGTTCTGATGCATGGATACAAACCCTGCATGAGTTCCACTGGGATTTCATCTTCTTCTGACTGATCATGCTGGGGGCTCTGCCTGTCTCCAGCGCTCAGGACTCTGAGCTACCACTATCACCTGGGAACCCCGACCAGTTCAAACTTCATGGAGTGGTGAGATCCTTCCCTGTCTCTCTCTCTCTCTCTCTCTCTCTCTCTCTCTCTCTCTCTGTTTTCTTTTCTACCCCAGGTATTAGCCTTTAATAATGTAACTGTTATATTGGTTTAGGCTCTCCTTGTGTAGTTATCACCGTTATTCAATAAATAACTTTTATGGTTAATCTGGTTGCTTCTCTCTCTCTGAACTTTACTCTTTTGTGTTTTTAGCTTCCCCCATTTACTCTGCAGCAACACTTCTTTCACTCAGGGGTGAAAGTAAAATTACTCTCTTACTGGTACGGGGGGAGGAGTGGAGTTTTGCCTCCCCCGAAGGGGCGTGGCCTCTGGTGGAAGGGGTGGGGCTATGAGTCAGCATTCCCCAGCCAGGCTGCCTGCCCTGCCCGGGGTTCCAGCGGCAATTTAAAGGGCCCAGGGCTCCAGCCATGGCAGCAGTAGCCACCGTGTTGGAGCCCTGGGCCCTTTAAAATCACTAGCCCTGGGGTAGCTGCTCCTTTTGCCCCGCACATCGGCAGCCTGGGGGGGGCGGCCAAAAGGGGCAGCGCTTTAAAGTCAGTGGTACGGGCCGGTACTGGCGGCTACTTTTTACCAGTATGCCATACCAGCCTGTACCACCTTACTTTCACCCCTGCTTTTACCTAAACTAAAGCTCTCTGTACTGTCCAAAAATACTGTGGGGTTTGCTCATCAAGTCGGTTACTACCAGTACAATTGTGATGTGAGAGTGGGGATAGGGATGTGCTGAACCTGTAGCTTATAAGGGTTGCAGCTTGAATGAGCTGTTTGGCCCAGCCTGTGGAGCCCAGGGGCATATAAGGGGTCAGCTTGAAAGTGTTCATTGACCCGGTTCCGCTCAGACTTGCTGAGAGTCTGTGTGCGTGTGTGTGTGTGTTCATCCAGTTCTGTGGCTGGAGGAAGCCAGCCCTGGGGAACCTAGGTCCTGCAGGATAGCTCCATTGGGAAGGGACTTGCAGAAGGGAGGGGTAGAGCTCCATATGAAAACACAAGCAGTACATTGATAGAATTACAGAGGCCCCCCCCCCCCCCCAGGAGAGTAAACCCCGAAGTAACAGGCAAATTTGGTAACGGGGGGCAAAAGATTCAGTTTTCAAAAAAAATGGAAAATTGTCAGTCAAAAATACTTCTATTCTGCTTCCAGTTTTTCATTAAATTTCCAGAAAAGTTTGACCAAAATCATTATTTTCCATGTAAATTCTCTTTTTGTTCATAAATCCATTTTGATCAGATCTAGTTCTGACTCATAGGTCCTCTTCAGAGCTCCCAGTGGGCAATATAACTTACTATAGTGAGGAATGCGTTCCCTCACTTGAATCAGCAAGGCACTATGTGTAATCAGTGCTTCTTTATCATCCTCTTAAATTATAATTATAGTAGGTCCTTTCAAGTGCCCTCCACAATACACTAAATATATTAATCAGCTTTCATATGCACACGCTTACAGTGTGCCAGTGCTTTTTGGAAAATCAATGTAAGGCTTACTTCATTATATGTGGGGCTAATGGAAACTGTGAGCTACTTTTTTCTATCATGGGCACAACAGGTGCTACCAAGAGAACCCTGCATTTGCGCACACAGCTCTAGCAATTGAAGTGGTCATTTGAAAGTGGCATTATACATTTTGTGTGTGTGAATGCTATATGTGGAATTTAACCAAAACCAAGCAAACTATTTTGACATGAGATTCATTGTGCATATGCTATATAATATGAAATTAAATTAGTTTAAACTATCACTTTCCTGCAGATACATTAGTTCATCATAACATCAATATAAGAGAAAAATATACAAATACAATGCAGTTAAAATATATATCCTTCTATAGACGTACAGTCTAGTCTATATGTAGCTAACTATTGCATGTATTTGGAATATATGGTTTAAACTATTTTGTGAAAATTACATTCTCATGCTATTTACATAAAAATAACTTCAGGAGAGTGCAATGCCATATGTGTGCATGGGTGTCCTATTTTTATTTAAGAGCAAATCAGGTAATAGAAAAAAGACTATATCCAGTTCTCACTAAGAATGGGCTGACTCATTAGAGAGGTTTGAATCTCTGCTGAGCTGTGGATATTTAAGGTATAGAGTAGTAGCTCCTGAAGTAGCAAACATGAGATGGTCACATAAGAAATTTAAAATAGTAAGTTACTGCTGGACGCCACTACAGGTTTAACTTACACCCTACCGTAACTGTTAATCATAAAAACACCAAGCCAGTATGTTGAAAACATCGATCGATAGAAAAAGGTCTAACACTGAAGTTAAAACGGCTATACAGAGAATTCTATCTGCAGAAAACAATTTACTGAGTGCTTTGCATCCTGTAATACTATTTAGGGTAAGAAATTCTTGTAATATTACTAGCATGGTTATTTGTATAATTGATTTTAACAGATCCAAGCTATCCTTTACTGTTGATAAAATGAATGGCCGATGTGATCAATAATTCATTTGAGTACTATTATACTACAGCATTCCTTTCAAGCATCAAATACGGAAGGGAAGTCACCCTGAAATTGTGAAATGGACACTCAGCACGAGTTTCAGAAATCTGTCTTTAATTGCTTTTAATCTCACTCAGCCTGATCATTTATTGCTAATTCAGACTCCTGCTGCCACCCACTGCCAGCTGTGCCTATATGAGTTCTTAAATGAACAACGGGTTAGAAAGGTGAAGATGTCTGGGTTAGGAGCATTCTGTCTGGGAGAAAATTTAATGTGGTAATGGACTTCTCATTAAAAAAAAAAAAGTAGCCAAGTATTGATTTACAGCGTATGGCTTTTCTAGGTTTGGAGTGTTAGTAGCAGCTGTTGCTTTTGTCTCTCGGTTTTCTCTTTCCATATCCTGTGTTTATGTTATGAGTATGTATATGCTGAGAAATTTGCACTTGGGTTCAGAGCAATTGTGAAATATGACTTGATGGCCTGAGGCTCTAGCTGCAGCCGTTCCCAAATGTAAAGTTCCTTGCAAGAGTTTGTTGTTGTTAATCTAAGTCCTTCAGTCCCATATTAATCTAGATAATTATGCTGAATGCTAAGAAATCAAGGGACAGGCTGAAGTCAGTGAAATTGCTCCAGATTTCCATGCAGTTGAGTTTCAGAATTGGGATCTAAATGTAGGGAGCTTAAAAGGATAATAAATAGCACAGAACAGTGCATGATTTGTAACACAGAGGTCCACACTGGTAGCTTTCCAGAAATGTGAGGATTGCGCCCAATTCCTATATTTATATGAATAATTTTATTTCTTTAAAAACAGAGTAACTGCACACAACCCCAGCATTTTCCTTGCCTCTTCACTATATTTTCCTTAGCAACAGAATAGAATATGCTTGTTGTTTTGAGTTCACCAAAAATAAAAACCTGCTGTTAGTCGGTTTACCCTTGCCTGGCAGTTACATAGAAAGGGTCTCACTTTAGAACTATGGAGGGCAGGGCTGACATTTTGGCCACACCTTGGTTACCATAGGGTATTATTTTGCCTTTCTGTGAAACAATATTTTTGGTAAGACTCGCTTGCCTTAGGAAGACAGAGCTTAAGCACAGACACATCCCAACATACATTTTAAAAAATGCAGGACCTGGTAAGAAAATTGAAAAAAGGGCTGATTACAAAATGTGATGGGGTTTGTAACCAAATAGTCCTCTTTAGCTAGTGTCGCTGGGAAGGCTGTTAGTATTTCCACAGCACATTTCCTCTTCAAAGCCCTTTACAGACATTTGGTTTAATCTTTATTATACTGCTGTGAGATAGGTAAGTATATTGATTTTATAGATGGGGAAATAAAATGGAAGCAGGAAGATTAAGTGATTTGTCCAAAGCCTCAGAGAGCATTTGTGTCAGAGGTATCTTTGTTTAGAATCCATGTCTTCCTGACTTTCAGTCCTGTGCTCTGCTCACAAACCTGCCTCTCCTTTACCCTACTCATCCTCATCTTTACTGTAGTAAGTGTTGCTGCTCCTTTCTCTTCCTGCATCATTGTACTTATTTTCTTCTTGTAAATGATTCATTTGAACAAGACACAGTTCTCCATGGGGAGCTCAGGTAATTTAACCATTCCAAACAATGGGCCCAGTTGATTTCAAAGTGAGCTACACTAGGGATATGCTTGGCCTGGGGTGACTGTACAGTTTCAGCAGGAACATGTCCCCTTTAATTTTAATGTCTTATATTCAAGGAACTATGGTAGTTTGATATTCTGCTTTGACCTTTAGATTTCACTATTCAGAATGTTAATTGGTTGGCCATCCGGTTCTCTGTTTATATACTTTCAAACCTGTGGCCCAAGGAGTGGGATTATAAACTTGCATGAAAAAGGTCAGTATGCTGCATGATTTACATATGCACTGGGGCATATATAAATATGACTATATTTATAAGCATTTAAGAGTCGATACATCAGGCTGCTGAGGCTAGCTTGGTGTAAAAGTAGCCCAGCTCCTGTAGAACTACATGCAGAAGTGTAACTTTGCACCAGGAATATGATTTGTTCTCTGCCTTTGGCAGAAAAAAGTAAGTAGCAGAAATCTTCTGTTTCTTCAATAAGTATCAATTCTGGGGTTTTTACCAGTTAAATAGTGACTTTACAGAAGAGGTCATGGCCTAAAGGAAAGTTTTCCATTATTCTGATTTCAGCTCTACTTTCAATTTTTAATTCAATGTAACCCAGATAAAGATAGGACAAGGTTGGAATCTCCAGTCCATATTGCTTCAGCTTTTAGATGGAGAGGGAAAGGTATGGATTCATTTCCCCAGATCTGAACAAGCCCTTACAATTTTGAGTCCAGGTTGAATCTAAGTCCTGTTCTCCTGCTCCAGTTTAGACATGACCAAAATCTCAGAAGAACCATTTCTGTGAGATTCTTGGCCAAAAATGATGGAACTCTTTTGTGTTTATGAAATCATATGAGATTTCCACCATTCTGGGCCAAAAATCTCTTGAAGATGTAAGTATCATCTAATGGGAATATGGGCCCTGGATCTGATTTGATCATGAATCTGAAACCCAAATCCTAACCTAAACTTTAGATATGAACATCCTCTATGGACTTGTCTATATGGGGAAGGTTTAATGGTATAAGGTAGGGTGTAAATTTCAAGTGCTGTAGATATACTGGTATAACTCCCCATGTAGACACTTTCATTATAGTATACCTGTGTCTTTTTCTGGTTTTAGCTTTGACATAGAGCCCAGAAAGGGGCTGGGAACAGGACCAAGAGGGTGGGTTGAATAGAAGTCTCTAAAGACAGGGGAACCTTTTTATTTGTTGGGGACTTTTTAGTTTGGCCTCTGGGTACATGGGAAGGGATTATGTATGTTTGTGATAAGGCTGGAGTGCTAAGTTGCATCTCCAGCACAGACTGGAGCCATGGAGACCCACCTCAGGGAGGGAAATTGAGGCAAGGAATTTTGGCAGAACTATGCTCGGTCACAGGGGGTACTACAGAGCAACCATATCCCTATGATAAATTGGTATAATGGGCGGGATCATGAAACGCCCATGGGTTTATGGGGAAGAGGAGTACAGATGCTTTCTTTGGCTAGGTAACATCCACTTTCCGTGATTGATGTATGAAGAGAAGGATGTATGTGGTGAACCCCTTCTAGAAAAAAATGAAAGTAATGGAAGACATTCTTTGCCTGCTGGTGGCACAACAAAGGCAGACCCAGGCAATCCTCCTGCAACTCTTGCAGGACCAACAAAACCATCAGTGTCAGGGAGTACTCCAACTCCAGCCAGGGAGAAACTCCTGGTGTGCTTTAGGTGCAGAAAGATGAGGCACATAAAGAGGGTCTTCCCCTTGAAGAGGAGAGTAGGCAAGTCCCTTGAGATGGAATGCTTCTCATGTGTGAAGACAGGCCATATTAAAAGGGTCTGTCCCACTAGGAGCTTGAATTTTGGAGAAAAGGGACTGTAGCAAGGAGGTAGCTGAGGGCCTAGGAATAAGGTGCAGAAGCTGAGCCTTGAAACCTAGTTGAGGTAGATGGAGGCAGAGAGAAGCCATTAGAAGGAGGTGCTGACTCAAGAACAGGAGGCAAGGAAGGATCTGGAGAACCAGATTTCTGCCCTTCCCCAGAAGACAGTAGCTCTGGAGAAAAAGTTCAGGTTTTGACTTTTGTTTGTTGTGACTTGTCCAGCATGCTAAGCCACATCTTCAGGACAGACCAGTGTGCGGAGAACCAAGGAGACCACCTTCAGGAGGGAAATGAGGCAGGAAGTGTTGGCAGCACCACACCTCAGCCAACAGGTAGCATTATGGGGCAGCCACACCCCTATGGCAAGCTTATGTTGCTTTGGAAACAGTTTAACAAAACCTAAAAAGCCACTTTTATTCTGGAATAAGTGTGTCCATACAAGGGAGCTAAGTGAGTACAGCTGGAGTGGTTTAATTACACCAGTATAACTGGAAAAATCACCCATGTAGACAAGGTCCAATTCTAAGATCTAGCATTTCTAGCATTGCTCACTCCTCAGAAGTACAGTACCATATCATAACAGAAAGAAGTTGAGTGAACAAGTCAATGTGACGCTGTACGTCCCTAACAGGTATTGATTAGAGCTGGGCTAATACAACAAAAGCACATTCAATGGGTATGCACTCAAACCTGAAGGTGTATTTATTTGGCCAGCACATAAAAAGATGTATTTGATTGAATTTTACTTACACTGCTCACGGAGAGTTAACTTGAAACTGAATGGTGAATTTTAAGCAGATAGTAAATGTTAAACTCACCTTGGCATGTTTTTGCACTGGAGGGGGCATATTTTAAAAGAGATGGAACATAGCAAGGGGAAATCGTTACAAGCCCTGCTGACGCTGAAGCAGTTAAATGAACCAGACAAGCTCTTACTGGCTGCTTTGCAACCTGGCTTTTGCATGTGTTTACAATTAACTTCAGTGCCTGTACTGAAAGAAAATGTAAATTTAAAACTCTGAACTCAACCAACAAATTTGCCTAAATTTTCTAGGAATGATGCTTCAGCGAAAATCCATGTGCCTCAGAAATGAAAAAGTTTAAAATGTCCCATTCCTTCTTACATAATACTTAGAGACTGAAAGGTCATGTGGCTTATGTTCATTTAAGCAAGGAGCAGAGACAATACCATGAGGCTTGAGTGACCAGTCACTAACCAACACATTTTGACTTTGCCATCTAGAGTTTTACCTGTTCATGATTAATTCATAAAGGATAAAGCAAAAACTCACTATTTTTGAGGGGGGAGGGAGAGAGGGGTTGGAATAAAAATATATTTGGGATCGAAATCTGTTTAGGCATTGCATAACATGGGTTAAATCCCTTATAAATAATTTGCTGCCAATTATTCTTTGTTATATTATTGATATTAGAATGGAGCAAATTAAGAGTTCTGTAAATAGTAAATATCTAAAATGGATGGACACTAAAATCATCAAACGTTTCTAATTTAAACAGCAAAAATAAAAAAATAGTATACTATCAATTTACGTGTCCATGTGCAATTTTATTTGTTGCTGCATGCTGTGCCAGGCTGCTCAGTCTGCTGCGCCAGCCTGCAGTAACTGGAAGCTGATATAAGGTAGGATGTGAATGCATGAGCAGGAGACTATGTGGTTGTTAATTAATCATGCATACACACTACATTAATGGCTCTGGCAAAATGAGCAAACCATTACTCTTGCCCATTCTTGGACCCAAACTCAAATAAAATGGTTTTCAAAGGTTTGGGAAAGTTTGTTTTATCTTAGACCCTCTCTCCACCTTCCTTTCTCTTAACAGAAGGTGGAAAGATTTAACAATCCTCATCTTTCTCTTTCCCCAAGGATACGTGACTCTCCCACCTTCTTCAGAGAACTCCTCCTCAAAAAAGTCTGTGCACATCCTTCATTGTGTGCTGTATTCTGTGGACTTCTAAACCACTAGGTTGCACAAGAGCAGTGGTGGCTTCTTAGCTGTAGAGTATTAATGGAACAGTGAGAAAATGCTATATCTGAGGACTTAGGAAGCAGGATGTCTATTGGTCTGGCCCCAGAGAAGCAGGAAGAGGGAATGGGCCCTCATGTCACCATATGAAGACTGAGGAACAGGGCGCAGCTGATTGTTGGGTGAAGATGGTAGAAAGAGGAGAAAAGGGCACCAGGCCTTCTCCACCATGAAGGAGCACATGGTAGGTGGTGGGGAGAGAGATGTGTCATGCTGATTAGGGTCCTTGGATGCCTGGTCAAAACTTCTGCGCAAAGCTCTCAGTTCCTGACCTAGGACTTTCCTTTTAAAGGATATTCCCCTCTCCTTGCATAACTGTTCAAGGACTTTTGTTTTAAGACCATCATATGACTGCAGTCTACTCATTGTGTCTATTCTTTAACCCTTAAAAACTCTCAATATCACGTTTACACTTTTAACAGGGCTGGGTTATGAGCTATACATCCAATTGACCTGTGGCATGTGAATCCTGCTGACTATGCCATATGTCACACTGTCTGGAGTGGCACACGAGCGAGAATACCACCTTTAGCACAGACTGTTAAGAAGCAGGATATAAACCTTAATCTGCTTGTTTAATCTATACTTAGATTTCACCAACCAAGTAACAAGTGTAAACTCCTCAGGCACTAGAACTGCTTTAACATGGAATCATAGACAGTCCCTTTGGGCATTGCGATCTATCTTGCCACCCAGGCAAGCTTGACTCTGTGATAGATGGTCACTTTTCACCAGGGATCAGCAACCTTTGGCCCGCAGCCTGCCAGGGTAAGCCCCCTGGTGGGACGGGATGGTTTGTTTACCTGCCGCGTCCGCAGGTTCGGCTGATCGCAGCTCCCACAGGCTGCAGTTCACTGCTCCAGGCCAGTGGGTGCTGTGGGAAGCAGCGCGGGTTGAGGGATGTATTGACCGCTGCTTCCCGTAGCCCCCATTGTCCTGGAGCGGCGAACCGCGGTCAGTGGGAGCTGCGATTGGCTGAACCTGCAGACGCGGCAGGTAAACAAACCAGCCAGGACTGCCATGGGGCTTACCCTGGTGGGCCGTCTGCCAAAATTAAGCTGTCATGGGATAAAAGGGAAGGTCCTTTCATGGATTGAGAACTGGCTAAAAGACAGGGAACAAATGGTAGGAATTAATGGTAAATTCTCAGAATGGAGAAGGGTAACTAGTGGTGTTCCCCAAGGGCCAGTCCTAGGACCAATCCTATTCAATTTATTCATAAATGATCTGGAGAAAGGGGTAAACAGTGAGGTGGCAAAGTTTGCAGATGATACTAAACTACTCAAGATAGTTAAGACCAAAGCAGATTGTGAAGAACTTCAAAAAGATCTCACAAAACTAAGTGACTGGGCAACAAAATGGCAAATGAAATTTAATGTGGATAAATGTAAAGTAATGCACATTGGAAAAAATAACCCCAACTATACATACAATATGATGGGGGCTAATTTAGCTACAAGAAGTCAGGAAAAAGATCTTGACGTCATCGTGGATAGTTCTCTGAAGATGTCCATGCAGTGTGCAGAGGCGGTCAAAAAAGCAAACAAGATGTTAGGAATCATTAAAAGAGGGATAGAGAATAAGACTGAGAATATATTATTGCCCTTATATAAATCCATGGTACGCCCACATCTCGAATACTGTGTACAGATGTGGTCTCCTCACCTCAAAAAAGATATTCTAGCACTAGAAAAGATTCAGAAAAGGGCAACTAAAATGATTAGGGGTTTGGAGAGGGTCCCATACGAGGAAAGATTAAAGAGGCTAGGCCTCTTCAGCTTGGAAAAGAGGAGACTAAGAGGGGATATGATAGAGGTATATAAAATGATGAGTGATGTGGAGAAAGTGGATAAGGAAAAGTTATTTACTTACTCCCATAATACAAGAACTAGGGGTCACCAAATGAAATTAATAGGTAGCAGGTTTAAAACAAATAAAAGGAAGTTCTTCTTCACACAGCGCACAGTCAACTTGTGGAACTCCTTACCTGAGGAGGTTGTGAAGGCTGGGACTATAACAATGTTTAAAAGGGAACTGGATAAATTCATGGTGGCTAAGTCCATAAATGGCTATTAGCCAGGAAGGGTAGAGAATGGTGTCCCTAACCTCTGTTCATCAGAGGATGGAGATGGATGGCAGGAGAGAAATCACTTGATTATTGCCTGTTAGTTTCACTCCCTCTGGGGCACCTGGCATTGGCCACTGTCGGTAGACAGATACTGGGCTATATGGACCTTTGGTTTGACCCGGTACGGCCGTTCTTATGTTCTTATGTAAAGGTTGCCGATCCCTGCTTTACACCAAAGATCAGAAAATATTCAGGTTACTCCTAGTCCCAAAGGACCAGTCACTTACGCCAGTGTGTACCTTAGATCTCACGCCAAAGACAACACTTGTAGCCAAGCCTATAGTAAATGAACTGAGGAATTATTAACTAAGAAAAAGAAATGAGTTATTTACAAGGTTAAAACAGGTAAACATACACATGCAAATGAGTTGCAGACTTAGGTTTCAAATGGTGATGTAACTTCTGAAATATGACAGTTTTGTAAATCCTTTGGGGCTAACCCAGGTTAATCTTCGGGATCTTTTGCTTATGTTTAGGAATGTTTGCCCCTTAGAGTCCAAACAGCATAAAAAGACCTTAATTCCTTTTGGTCAGAGATTTTTATCCCCATCTCCCTAGAGTGCAAGCTGATGAGATGAGTGCTCCTGCACTCCGCCCTCTTCATAAGTGCTTGTTCTTTGATAGTTTACAAAGGCGCATCTGGACTCAATAGGCCTTCCGGATGGGCTGGAGATAATCCCTCCTCATGGGCACATACCAGTATTTTACGCTCGGTGATGTTTCTTTCCTGACTGGATTTACAGTTTCATAGCAAACGTTTTTAGAGTTACAGAACAAACAGTTAAGTGTTACCTTATAACATGGGTTACAAATATTATAAGTGAGATGAATGCACACAGCAGCTTACAAGCATGTCATAAAATCTAGACACATTGTTACAAGTCTAATACCTATTTTTGCAATACTAATACACATGTGAGTCAGACTGGTTTCCAGCTATGCATCTGATAGTGTTCACATGAGGCCTAGGGACCTTGGCATGAACTGGCACCTGGTCTTCCAGCATCACAGGAGCATTTGGGTGGAATAGAAGAAAGGGCTTATGTAATTGGAGGAGGTCACTTTGTTGAGGTCAAGGCTCTAAAGTTTCCAATAAATATCCAAGCTTCTTTGTGCTTACTGGAACCAAACCTGAATGCTGATCCTGCTGAGGTCTGGCTGTCACCTAGTGTGCCTCTATGCTTAAATATTATGAAAATACCAGTAGCAACGCGCTGTGAGATGGGGCTAGAGGGGAAGTCTGGATGGGTGATATCAGATGTCTTCAAAAATAGGAGGGCCACGCACATACACCATCCCAGCATTGATACCAAAGAAATATTTTGTCATTATTTAATAAATTCAAATTCACTTACATTTTATCTGCTTATTAGTACATGTGACATTTTTGTTTATGCATTTCATTCAGTGTCCCAGCTCTCCCCTGCCTGAAATGAAGAATTAATGTGGCACAAACACAGAAGACAATTGTTCATGAGAATACAATAACATCCCTCAAGCACTAATTTATTTATTGGAGCTATGTAATTTCTAGTCAGGTACTGAGATTGAGGTAATTTATTCCACTTACTTTATCTCTGCCATGTAATGACAAACTTGCACTTATTGCCAGCATCCTAATATGAGAATTAATGAATATGCAAAACATACTGGTATTGTTTATAGCCATGAGCAATGAACATCTTGTAAATCGCACTGTGATGGCTGGTCTTGTTTATCTGACTTCAGTTGCTGTGTTACTGAGATTATTTTGTGTTAACCTCACACTGTAATTTATGTTTGTCTTGTTCTGAAGGTCTCTCATATAACCGTTGTGTATATCTGTTGATATTAAATTACAAGTCATGATGCATCGTATGTGGTCATTACTTTAGCACAGATGCTAGGAAATAAAAGAGAATGTGCTTCTCACAATTCAATGGGAAAGACAAAGTTTAAAAATTGCATAGTGTGTTCAGAGCTGGACAGAGCAAAATAACCTAAAAGAGTTTTGTTTGTTTGTTTTATTTCTGGGTGTTTATTTCAAATTGCTTGTAATCCAGTGAGAAAGTCTCTGCCCTTTTGTTGTAACTTGATCTTCTTTTTATAAAATGTGATAAAGCATTCTTTCATAATGGTCAAGATTTTCATGTGTGATTTTGAATGTCTGTCTTGACACATTTTAAATAGGCCTGTTTTACAGAGTTAAGGTCCCTTAATGGACAATCTTTGGTTTTGGCTTGACTACCAAATTTGGACCCGACTCTGATGCTATCCTAGTCTTTTCAAATTCTTCCTGAATCTCTCAAATGTTGTACAGCCTTATTTAATGCTTTGGCACTCAATCTGTCCGACTTTCTTACCCAGCTCTAGATAAGATTATTTCTTTTTCATGGAAATCAACCTTTTAAGTTCATGTAATCCCCCTCTTCTGACATAATTTGTCTTATCTGGGGATTTACTTTGGACCAGAAATCTTCAGATTCAATTTCATTCTCAACTATGGCATCTACTTTAGTCTCCTAGTCATCTTACAGAAGTTTCTTGGTCCTCTTCACTCCTCACCATGAAGGTGTCTACAAGCGGTCTAATGCTATAATTGTTCTTTATATTTTTAGTCAAGGATCATACACCCATACACAGCCTTTCATTTTGTATGATCCCAGAAGGCTTTACAAACTTAAACTTTACGCAGGGATCATATCACGAATCACTGACATCCTCTGGGATGAAGGATATCATCTGTATAGCAGTGCACAGAGACAACTAAACGAGTTAGCAAGGAAGTACAGAACACATTATCCACTGAAATTGCAGTGGACCGTTAGGTTGGAAAAATGTAGTGGCCCACTGTGACTTGGTTCTCTGGTTGCCCCAGAGAGTGATTGCCCCAGAGAGTCTTTTAGAGAGTGATTGGAACTTTCAGACATTATAGGGTTAATTGCTGCTGACTCTCTGAAGTAGGTATGGTTTATCAGAAGAGAAGAGAAGAGAAGTGGGAGAGGGTGCTTGGGTCTAGGATAGCCAGAGGGCAAGGGGAGGGAACTCTAAGAGCAGCCAGTCCCATGAAGGCTTGAACTGGCATTCTTTTGGTGTTTTGGAATTCATTTTTTATTAGCAGAACCAGATATGAAGACATGTTGACTGTACAAGTGAGTAGCTTCTGGTGAGGGCTCATCCAGTTTATATGTGCCAGGATGAATACCTCTGTGCTCACATAAAGTGCAATGGCATCTTTAATAGCCTAAAGTGGTCAGACCCTCTCTTAAATCTTTCCCTCAAAAACAGCACCTCCAGCAGCATAGCATCATCTAACAGTACATAGGATGCTGGTTCAGTTCTGTCTCAGAGGGAAGGTTTCCATTTATTTCTAAGTTGGCATAGCAATGCCTTCCAGGAGGAGCTCCACAGAGAGAGATTTCCTCCTTGAGCTCTCCTCTTGCTCCAAGGTTGGGGCGGGGGCAACATTTGCTTCATTCCTTTTTTGGGGTGTAGCATGCTTCTGCATTGTGCACCTGGCCAGTTCCACAACCTGGTACATAGAGGAGGCACAATTATGGCTTGAGCTGTGATCCATCCTGTAAGGAGAGATTTTAGCAGCTGAGCAAAGTGGCTAGGTTACTGTCAGTAACTGGAATATCGATTGCCACACTTACTGCCAAAAGCAGATAAGTTGTAAGGCCTTTGTAGCAGCCTTAGCATAACTAGGCAAGTCAGGTGGGGAGTGGGAGTAACCACGATAATTGAGCATGACCCTGCACCATCCTGTTGGGCTTTCTTTGAACTGCTGAAGCATACAGTTCTGAAAGTCAGGAAGTCTATCTATATTTGACTTCTGCTGCGTTTTTGTTGAGGCCCATGAAACTGTAGACTCTGCAAAAACACATCTGTATAACCAAGGCTTGAAACTTCTTGCTTAACAAATTGCTTGCTCAGCGGTTATTAGTGATTGACAAGCTATGTGACATTTTGAGCATAAAAAGGAGAAAGAGCTCTGGGTCAAGTGGACTCTTCTGTGAACCCATCTTAAGGTCCCCAGCAGGAAACAGAACACTGGCCACCGGAAGGCTATTGTTGACCACTTGAGACCACTCCAGACCTTGGGGGTGCTCTGTAACCTATTGTGTTCGTATGTGCTTAAAACTAAATAAAGTAGAAACTTTAAGTGAAAGCACTCTTGTGGGGGGGAGGGGGGATAATGACTAATAAAGCAAAGGCTTTAAATGAAAGCACTCTTGTGTGTATCAGTTCCATTCCCATCTACTCCCCACCCACTTTCTTGCACAGGGGAAATACTGGACACACAATGCCTGCTTTTCTTCCTGCATCTAGAACTTTGATCCTATACAGCAAGCAAGGGGATGGAGGCAGGACCTCACTCCTCATTCTTACACATTGCATCATGTACCACATGCTGAGTAATAACAGGAAAAGACTCCATGCTTCTAAAACTAAACAGGCTCTTTATTAATAAAACTATCCACAGAGGTGTTGCAACTGCAGTTAGTATTCCAGCCATGTGCACTCGAATAGTTTTCCTGCTGCCTTCTTCAAAGAGTATTTTAATTCTCTCTCTCAAGGGCTTGGTTGGCTGGTTCCTGCTTGCATGCTAAGGGTCAAACTTTATGGCTATATGTGGGGTTAGGAAGAAAATTTCCCCCAGGTCAGATTGGCACTGACCTTGAGGGTAGTTTGCCTTCCTCTGCAGCATGTGTGTTCACTTTCCAGGGTTATCTGGGTATATCTCACTTAATCATTATGTTGCCTTGGGTACTGGTGCACCTCAGTCCCTCCTATTCTCTGCTTGTGGCACATATCTAGTCTCCTGTGGTCTGTAACAGTTTGGTTTAATTTTGATTGTTTGGGTTTCGTGTTTTCTCACTGTTTTCTCCCACCTGGTGCTAGTGGGAAGTTGAATGCCTACAGTCTACTGCAGCACATCTGGTGAAGATGCTCTATGCTGACAGGAGAGAGCTCTCCCGTCGGCACGGCCGTAGCTATGTTAGCAGGAGAAGCTCTCTCACTGACATAGCACTGTGCACATGAGTGCTTATGTCTGCATCAGTTATGTCCCTCAGTGGGGTGGTTTATTCACACCCCTGAGTGACATAAATTATGCCAACATCAGCTGTGGTATTGACATAAGTGTAGACAGCCTTAGGCTTTGTTTTAGGTGTGGCCCCTTAACTGACTCTTACAACAGTCTTAAATTGGGCAATCATTCACATGTCCATTTGAATGAGGTTTCAGTGCAAACATACCAAGTTTTCACTCAGCTTGAAACAGTATTTAATGGTTTCAAAAGCTATTAACATTTTATTCATGGCTTTTTCCACTGTGTACATTAGTTTAGATCACAATTATTATGACACACACTTCCTAACGTTGGGTAATTTTGATTAAACAAACAACATGGACCAAGGAAATTTAATAAGCATGTGTCTAAGTTGGCATTTAAGTTTAAAGGATATGTTTTAAAAATAATGAATTATTCACAAATCAAGATGAAATGGGGAATCTTTTAATTTGTGCTTTTGAAGTGCCATTGCACTAATTTGGGCATTTTTATGCACTGTTATAGTCTTTTCATCTCTGGAAATCTACTGTAAGCATGGTGAGTTCATGTCACTTAATTCTTATTGGCAAAGCCAGAATGTCAAGAAATAAGTACTTTAAAATTTACAGTTTATTACTATTGTGCTTCAATTAAAATGTAATATTCCTAAGGCGGTTTTACGAGGTTGTGAATGTTATGCTCATTTTTATTTTTTGAGACTTTGTGGCTTCCATCATTTATTCAGTCATTTCATTGCACATTTGCTAGCTTAATGTCCAGTTTATGTTTTCATACTACTCAGCATTACCCATTTAAAACTTCATATTTTTCCTCACCCAGGCAACTTGAACATATTTTTATTTTATTTAAAAAATTAAGAACTCAGTGATGGGGCTAAACCAACATCTGAACACTTCCAAATGCTGGAAAAGTTCAGCTCCAGATGTAAATTCAGTAGCCACCTACTATTTTGGTGATGGGCTGAACAAAAATCTTGGATCCAAATATTAGATATTTGGATTGGGGTTCAAACATTGAAACTCTTCTAGTAGAGAATTAGTTATGTTGTTGGTCTCAAAGATGATGAGCTTCTGTTAGATTGATGTCCCCAGGATAGGATCAAACATTCTTAATCTTAATGATCCAGTGAATATATTTATAAAAGAGCATTTTGTTTATAAGATTAGTGACAAAATTGGATAATTGAATTAATATTTGAGTATTTTGTCTTTTACATAAAAAACAAACAAAAAATATGTGAATGAAATTGCTAGGGAGAAATGAGATGAAGGAGTTATACAGCTGTCTAGGATTTTGTTTTGGGGAAGAATTTTTGGTCTGTGTGGAATAGCTTTTGATTATCTAGGGTGGGATTTTCAAAGGCACTCAGGATTGGCCCAACTCTTCTCTTAGTGAGATCAATGGAAGTTTTACCTATGACATCAACAGAAGCAAAGTTTAGACCAGTGCCTAGTACTTCTGAAAATCCCTTCCTCAGTATATAGTTTGTATCTTTGCAGTAAAATCAATAAAAGGCATAATTTACAGCATGAAACAAAAGGCCCTATAAATACAAATGTTGCAATACAGAATCTACAATGTTGCCACATTTCATGATTTTATTATGAGGATCATGATATTTTCTAAAGCTTCAAATCTTGTAGTTTTGTTATTTTGTGAGAATTTCACCTTTCATCTCTTTCTTTCTTTTAGTAAATGTCTAGTCCTCATGATTGCTTTAAAAATATTGAAAATGTGATCCAATTGCAAAGTTTCAAAAATAAGAGGCAAATGAAAAGAAATCAAAATTTATATTTATTTGTAAAGAAATTATTATTATTATTATTTTATTTTTATTAAGCAAATCTCAATTTTTGCGGGCTCCTGATTCATGATTTTTTTTAATGCTTGAATCAGAGGTGGAGTCTGAGTAGAAATGGGAAACAAATCTAAATTGTGTTGATGACATTAAGATCTTAACTAGGAGTCAAGTAACCTGTGTTTATGAAGTTCATTTTAGGGCTTCCCCCATGACCCTTTTACATCAGGTCAACTTAAGCTAAAGGAGTAACTCCCTTACGTGGCAGCTGTAATAGGCTCTTTCTCTCCCATGTTCGGGACCGCTTCAGGGAATAAACACCCACAGTCTCCTAGGGTGGTTTACACAAGCATCTTGATAGCCTTGGGTAGCTAATAGATTGTTTTGGGGCTTTTTAAAATTCTTTGTAAATTGATGACTTTAGTAAGTATCTACTACCTTAATTTTATGAATTGTTAAGTAACAGGAATATATAGTTCAGAACTCTATTGTGACAAAACAAGTGTCTGCAATCTTCTACATGTCAACACCAGTGCAGCGTAGTTCTTATTCAGAAGACAAAATTCTCTCTACACCAGTTGCATAATGGTATTCCGGGTGCACTGCTCCACTCCCAGGCAAGTTTTTGCATTTACCTCCCCGATAGTGATCAGCTCAGGAGAATTCCCCCAAGCACAAAGGGGAGACTGATCTAGCTGGCTAATTAAGAGCAAGCTATGGAACACACTTCTTTTACAAATGACGAAACACAGCCCCAGACAGTGGGAGACTGAATCTTACGACTGAGTTCTTCATATATTCCCATTTTTATGGAAAAATCCTACCGAATTTAACGAAGAACGGTATTTTAGCTATAAACTTGTGCAGTTCTCCAGTTTAGTAGCTATACAATTTAATTCTTTATCAAATATATATCAATTGGTATGTCACTCTTTTTTAAACTCTACTGCTTGTTTTGAGTAATTTCTCTACTACCTAATGTCTAATAAGCTGTATAAGATTTTTCAGTAGGAGAGTAGCCTAAATCTCTTTTCTAACTACCTCATATGACCCTCCCCACCCCACCCAGAATCATCTGTTCATGCATGTTGCTGCTTCCCCTCAGAAGCATAGAGGGGGCATAGCAAGAGTCCTCTACCATTCTTCATGCTCCTCGGAAAGGTCAGGAAGCGGCCCATGGCAGAGAAAAATCACACCCTCACCAAGGGTGCAGCCATGTACAATAATTTGGAGAGAGAGGATAAAGGCAAGGACCGGGGATAAAAATGCATTGAATCCTATAGCCACATTGACAGAAAATGTGGTTTGAAAGCTTTGAGGTGGACATGGTCACTCTTTATGACCCCCAAGATCTGTGCCTATGCATCTCCACTGCCTTTCCCTGATTAGCTAATACAGGTTAAAATAGCAATGCAGACATGGCAACTTAAATTGGTAGCTCAAGGGGCAGCCTAGGGTTGAATTCAAGCTGCTTACCTGAATTAAAAGCAGAGTTGCTGTGACTTTACTGCTATTTTAACCCAAGCTAGCTAATGTAGGTTAGCTAATCTGAATTAAGGACACCTTTTTTGCAGTATAGACATACCCAAAGTGACAGAGGCAGAAGTGCCTCGCAATAACATTCAATGCCAAACAAATTTATCAGAGAAGCTCAACATACAGTTGCAAACTCCTTACTGATGTATAGGGCTCTTAGTCATATTTTTGGCATTGATAATTTTTATTATTTTATATTGCAGCAGTGCCCAAAATGTCCTAAACAAGTTGCAAAGAGAGGAAGACAGTCTTCACCCCAGAGAAACACAGAAACATAAAATTAGATAGGAATCCATGGGCCGGATTCTTCTCTCGTATGCTTGGGTGACCCAATAGAGTCCAGCTGGATTACCCCTGAAATACACTGATGAGAGAGAAGAATCAGGCCCCTTACATTTTATAAGAATGCAAGAGACAGATTTTACTTTGCATGGACTGTATGAATCCTGCTGTCCAGAGCATGTGTGTGGGTAACACAATCATGATGATCCATCTGCTGTAGTGGGCAATGAGCCAACCTATGACAGAATGCTTGGAGGTTCAGTTTAGGGTAACGTTTATCTCTTGCAGCCATAGAACATGTGTATTCCTGTCAATGCAAGTAAAGTTCAGTGTTACCTAAATTTGTAGGTTGGGAGCAACTCAGGCTAACTTGCTCTTCTGTGCCAAAATTCCTTTGTATGTCTTCATTACCTCTTTGCACCAGATGATTCAGGTTTTATGCATTTATTAAGTTATAACTGCAAGTCTGTTTTGACTACAAGTCAGTAGACAAAATAACACAAATGATGCAAAACAAATACAGACTAAGAGCTCTATTCATTAGAAATGATCTATGGGATTTTATACGCCAATAATGAAAATCTTTTCTCTATACCTGGCAGGCCTATTCACCTGAAATGGTGAAATGGAATAGAGGATTGTTTTTGCTGTGTGGATCATTAGGAGACAGTTAATATAAAATATATTGTACATGACTAAGCAACTGAGAAGAACAGTTAATAAAACATTATTTTTGTAAGACAACAGGGACTGAATCTTCTCACTAAGCTCTTCTTATTTGTTTGGAGATTACTTTCTATGAAGACTTCTGAGGGCAAGTGACAAGATACGGTTATTCACATTCATAGTCAGAATTTTTCCTGTTAAAAAGGGATAACCAGGTTTTCAATCTGAATATCTTCCCTGCTTCTGCTTGATACCAAATTAAAATAAATAACTTCTACTCACTTTGAATTTAGGCTATCATGCTCCCTTAAAGGTCTTCATAATAATGTAATTACCAGTTTGTAAATGGATAATGCTCATTTTTTCCATCATTTAAAATATGCCATTTTTATGCTAAACAGAGAAAAGGGTCAGCGTGCCTTAGCTGTATGAAATGTAAGATGGATTTGACCACAGCCAGGCTTTTTTGAGTCTATGTTTATCAGCAGATGGTTAAGCATAGCTTAAAGTGATTTTTAAACTGTGAAAAAATATTTTGCATTTCTATAGCTCCTTCCCTCCAAAGATTGCTAAATACTTTACAAATGCAAATAGATTAAGCCTCACAGCTTTCATTTTAAATAATAGCTAAGTATTGTTCAACGTTTTACATATGGAAAACCTGAGTCATAGATAGAAATGTTAAATGACTTGCCCGAGTCATGCAGGGAATCTCTGACTGAGCTGGAAAAAGAGTCCAGAACTCTTGACTCTCCGTAGCTGTGGAGTGTCTCCAAAATGCCTTTCATGGTCTTCCATTTTTCTTGGTTACTATGTATATATCATTCCATTTCTAGCCCAGTAATTGAGAATTTTGTTATTACAGGCCAGTCTGAGAGGAGAGAGAATGATTTCATTTTTAATTCATCTAAGATGTTCTTTTTACACTTGAGTCTAAAAAACTAGTAAATGGAGGGAAAATGTGTCTGTGATAGGGTGCATAACCCACACAGGCCCTGAAAGGGTTAATGTGGGCCTGAGGGGCCAATTAGGGAACCTGGCTGCACCTGGAGGCAGACCCAGGCTTATCTGAACAAGAGACTCAGCTGGGCCAGAGTTGTCCAGATTATAAAGCCAGGAAGTTTGTAGCAGAAGGAGGCTTCAGCATAGGTGCTGGAACTAGGGGTGCTGAGAATGCTGCCACATCCCCTGAATTGAAGTAGTAATAACAATCCAAATACATGGGTTCTGCTTTCAGCATCCCACTATAAAAATTGTCCCAATACCATTAAGCTTCAGGGAGAGAGTCTGCAGTCATTTTCTGGGAGCAGAGATGAGGGGAGATGAAAACCCAGGAGGAAAAATAAGCCCTAGAACAGGGGTGGGAAAACTACAGCCCACAGGCTGCATCCGGCCCTTCAGATGTTTTAATCTGGCTCTCAAGTTCCTGCTGGGGAGCAGGGTCTGGGGCTTGCCCTGCTGCATGTCTGCTGTGACTTTGTGCAGCTCCTGGAAGCAGCAGCATGTCCCTCCTCTGGCTCCTACTGTAGGGAAACTCAGGGGGATTTGCACACTGCCCCTGCCACAAGCCCCCTCCCCCAGCTTCCATTGTCTGCCCTCTGAACCCCTCCTGCCCTCTGAATCCCTTGGTCCCATCCTCCTGCACCCCAGAGCCCACAACCCCAGCCGGTGTAGAGGGTGGGGCCTGCACCCCTGCCAGCCACTGTGAAGTGGCACAGGAGCATTGGAGACACCAGATAGACAGTTGGTCTGAAGAGACTTTGTTACCCTGGAAAGGTAGGACTGTAGTAACGTGGCCAGAGGGGCTGAGTCATAAAGAAAGAGCACCCCAAGTCCTGGATAGAGAGGGGCCACAGTGTGAGAAAGGGGGTGTCAAACCTGAGTGGAGCTAATCCCCAGATGTGGCCACATGGAAGCGCCCCTTATGGTGAGTGAACCCCATCACAGTGTCTGTAAAAGTAAAATGTATATAGTTTATGTAATAAGTACAGATGGTATGACTTTTTATGCAACAATATAACCTTTAGAGCTTTCATTTAAATTGTGCGAACATGTTGCCTCAGAGACTAAATCCTTTTTAGGACCTGATGCCATTAAGTACTCTGCTTAAATAGTGTTATCACAAACAAACAGTGAAATCATGGTTACCTAAAACTGGGCATGTTATATAAAAAATATAAGTACTCGTTAAATATAATTAGCAGAGTGCTCTGGCGATCTGGATTTGGGATTGGCTTTCATTCCACATTTCTGTGCCAGCAGAGGCTGGGAATAATGTTAACAACAACATTGTGCACTTCAATAGCATCTTTCATCCAACAATGTTAAAAGGCTTTACAAAAGTAGGTAAATAATATTTGCTGCATTTGTGCCTATGACCACACTGAGAGTCAGTCAGTCAGAATAAGATCCTAGGCCTGAGTACCATTCCTCTTCTTTAACCACTTGACCTTGGTGCATAGTGCTGAGGCAACACAGTGAAGACCCAATGGGACATGAATGGTTTGCATTACTTTTTGAGTGAATACTCAAGTCAACCCAGGAGCATTGGTGTTAGCTCCACTGGTCCTTTAAGGCAGCTTGGCACTAATCTTCTGGAGCAAAGCAGCCCTAAAGCTGGACTATCTGGATAAAGTGAATCCCCCTTGAGTAGCTGAATCTTCAGGTGCCATCAGGGTTGCTGGAACAATTTGTGTAGTGGGGGTGCTGAGAGCCATTGAACCAAACTGTAAACCTTGCATATGATGGAAACCACTTCAAGCCACGGGCGTGGCAGCACCCCCACACCCATAGTTCCAGCACCAATGGGTGGCATAGAGCGACCTAGAGATTTCTATACCATGCTGGCCAAGGATTGGGTGTGGAGGAGCAGGAAGGTGGCATAATGAATCTCTGTTCACACCCTTTTACAGTTATTTGCCAAGCAAGATGTTTCTAGAATGGACAACCTGGCCCTATGTGTAGCACCTTTGTTTGAAAAGATTCTATGGTCCCATATAAGGCAAATGAAGAGAGGAATTAAGTGCAAACACTGGAAAATCCAATGGATCTTCCCTTTCCCCACATAATAAATTCTACAACTTAGCTTTTAATATACAATAGCAAGTACTAAATAATAAAATGAAATAATAACTTATGCTGAGATTTTATAAGTGAAGAAACTCAAGTTCCAAGTATGCATCCTAGCATGATAAAACCTTAAGATTCATGAAATTACCAACATACTAGGGGCTAGATTCTGACCCCCTTGCTCACGTTGCTAAGAGAGGGAAAACTGGTGAGGTGAAATACTACTGAAGTTAATGGAACTTTTGGTGGGGTCAGGATTTCATCCGGGGGGGAGAGGAGGAAATCATCTTGGGAGTGAGATCTACTAGAATGTGAAATAGGTATTTTCCTTCCTTATCTTGTGATATGGCAGGGGGTGACGTTTTTCAAAAAATAAGCAAAGATATCTAGAAACACTAATGTAGCAGATTATTTTGAGCCCAAAACATCCCCATGCAGCTTTGCATCTGCTCTAAAATAGAACTGAGAAGATGTGAAGTGAGTGAGTGAAATGTGAGACGAAGAGCTTCATCTGGCTGCTGACCAGGGTAAATTATGAGGTCTGCCATTGTGAAATATATATGTGATATGTTACACACACACAAACCTATGTTAAAAAACCTTAGCAAGGTTGGGAATCAAACACTCAAAACGTTAGGAAATGCCAGAATGAAGGTTGCCCGGGCATGCATACTTTGGCCCTCTTGTGCATTTGCATTATGATACAGTCTTTAACTACACAATTGCATTCCTTTTTCCACAGAAACTCTTTCAGGGTGAAGGATGGATGGGGCTCATTTACTGAGCAGCTTTTCAATATTTTGTTTTTTCCATATTGTTCAGTGTGTGACTGCAGACCTTATTCACTAAACACTATTCAAAACCTGTGCTGAAGATAGAATTATTAATTTTCTCATAGGCTTTCCTATGGTCCTTGTCACTATAGTATCTAAATTCTTCCAAAACATTAGTTAATCTTCACAATACCCCTGTGAAGTGACAGGGTGGTATTATCCTCATTTTACAGATGGGCACAGAGATTAAAGTCAGAAGTGTCCACTAGGGTTGCCAGGCATCTGGTTTTTGACTGGAACACCCATCAAAAAGGGACCCAAGCAGCTCCGGTTAACACTGCTGACTGGGCCATTAAAAGTCCAGTCGATGGTGCAGTGGGGGCCTGGGGCTAAGGCAAGCAACCTGCCCTGACTCCACATGGCTCCTGGAAGCAGCCACCAGGTTCCTGAGGCCCCTAGGTGCATGGGCAACCAGGGAGGCTCTGTGTGCTGCTCCCACCCGAGTGCTGGCTCCGCAGCTTCCATTGGCCAGGAACCGCAACCAATGGGAGCTGCATAGGCAGTGCCTGCAGGCATGAGGGCACTTCATGGAGCCTTCCTGGATGCCCATGCAACTAGGGGCCATAGGGACCTGGTGGCTGCTTCCTTGGACCTGTGATGAGTGACGCTGGGATCCTGAATCCCTTCTAGCACCTCAAACTTCTGCCCCAGCACAGAGTCCCCTCCTTCACCCAAACTCCCAGCACCCACACTCCATACCCCAACTCCCTGCCCCAGCCCTGAACCCCCTCCTGCATCCCAAACCCCTCATCCCCAGCTTCTACATCCCCAGCCAGAGTCCTCACCCCACCTGCACCCCAAACCCCTGCCCCAGCCTAGAGCTCCCTCCTGCACCCCAAACTCCTCATCCCTGGCCTCACCCCAGAAACCTCACTCCCAAACCCCTGCCTCAGCCTGGTGAAAGTGAGTGAGGGTCAGGAAGAGCAAGCAACAGATGGAAGGCAGATAGAGCAAGCAGCGGGGAGGGCATCAGAGAAAGGCTAGGGAAGGGGTGTTCAGTTTTGTGCGATTCGAGAGTTGGCAACCCTAGTGTCCACTAGTTTGGGGTGTCCAGTTTAAGATACCTAGGATCTGATTTTTCAGAGTACTTAGCATTATACAGCACTCTAGATATTCAAAGCACAGCTCTCATTGACTTCAGTTGCAGCTGAGAATGCTCAGCACTTCTGCAAGGTTCAGCCCCCAAGGTTCTCAAGTCAGGGACACGGACTGTAATGATCTTGGGGTTCATTAAACAACAAACCAGTGAATGAGAAAGGACTAAAATTTTAATAAAACAAACTGGAGAGCATCTGTAGTGAGGTGCTGTACCCAGCCATGCAGTGGTCCCAACCCCGTCCTCCAGGACACATCTCCAAATTCCTACGTTCATAATACTGTCCTTTATGAGAGATCATCTTTAAATTATAATCTTCTACAAACATCTTTACCTCTTTCCTCATAAATAAAAACAAATTAGCTGTTTATATATGTATATAAGAGTTAACTATCTAATAACACATGCATTACATTCTCAATCTATGTAGTGCATTTTCACAAACCTAATGTGTCAACTGTCTGGAGAGGAGAGGTTACCAGGACATCACTCTCAAGTGAGTCTTTACCACTTATTTTCCTCAAATACCCCTTCTCCAGGCAGGTGAGCAAGTCTCTATGAGCCTTTCAGGACATTTAATCTCCCACTTTGATCTTCTCAGTATCATCCTTTCATTAGAGTCCGAGTTGTTCTCTTGTTCCTTAACAGTTTCTCCTTTGTGAGTTGATGATAAAGGATCAGTCAGATGGGAAATACCAGAATCCACATCAGCTGTCAATGTCTTGGAACTTTCTGGGATTACTCATACATCCCTTTGATTACATAAATCCCTTCGATTACGTCAAAATGCGTCCCTCGGTCTGTCTGGATTACATAAAACCTTTGATGCAGCTGTTCTTTAATGGTACCCCTTTGGCCTCAAGTATTAGAGGTGTGATTCCTCAGGCACACTATCACCTGGTTTAAGAGATGAGAGATCGCGGGTTCTTTTGTCAAAATAATATTTCTGTTTCCACTTCTGATTTTCTTTCATCTTCTGCACGGTTTCGTTGTTATGAGATTTCAGCAAGTTCTCAGTAACTGGTAAATTAGATCTGATCCTTCTTCCCATTAACAGCAGAGGTGGCAAAAAGTCATTCTTCAGGAGTGTACTTTGGTAAATCAATAAAGCTTTATACAGATCACCCTCACTTTCATAAGTCTTCCATACAGTTCTTTACAGTCCATTTAGACCTTCCCACAAGTCCATTTGATTGGCAAATGCCTAAAATCTTCACTGGAAAATTGCAGATCTTTATCATGAAAGACTTCATGTGGAATTTCATGTCTGGAGAAGATTTCCTACATGCTGGCTATCACTGACTTACTGATAGTACTGTGCAGTGTGCAAATTTCTGGATACAGAGAATAATAATCTGTAACTATTAAATAATGCTTTGATTGCCAGGTAAATAAGTCAGTGCCGACCATCACATAAGGCCTTTGTGGAACTGGGACGAAAAGCAGTTTCCTACCACATTAGTGATGTCGTGTTGATCTGCAGTATTAAATGTGTATAGCGTTGAGCTTTCTTCTGGTAATTTTAGCTGCCAAAAGCCTGAGAATGCATCCAGTTTACTGAAATATTGAGCATTTGCAAACTGAGCCGTAATCTTTTCTCTGGTTGGTAGTTTGAAATTTTTTCTTTTTACAGCCTTCTTGAGGTCCCGGGGATCTAAGCATATGTGTTGCTGGCCATTACTTTTCTCCATCATGACTAGGGAGCTCACCCATTCTGTTGGCTCATCAGTTTTTTGTATTACTTGTGTTGCTTCCATCCTTGCAAGCTCAGTCTTGAGTTTATCATGGCGTACAAATGCACCATTCTACATGGATGGATAACTGGAGGGACCTGCTTGTTTATCTGGATTATATGTTCACCCATCAAGCAACCTAACCCTTGAAACAATTTATGATATTTCCGGAAGAGTGGCTCATAGCCAAGTTCAATATGATCTTGTAGCGAGAGCACTCGTTTTACCAGATAGAGTTTCTCACATGCAGCCAGGCCTAAAATTGGTATCACCTCTTTTGGCACTACAATGAAGAGGAGCCTGTTCATGGTGTTTTATGGTGGATACATGCAATGCATCTCCCCTTCGCTGGTATATTTGTTCCAGAATAACCAGTTACTTTAATTTTGTGGGTCCCAGTTTTGGTTTATTTTTAGTCTCTCATAATCTTGTTCAGACAGAATATAAACATGAGCTCTTGTGTCCAGTTTCAGTGGAATAATTCTTCCATTCGCTGTCAGATGCAGTATCCACTCCCTTTCATCAGGCGTGGTAGATCCCAGTATGTCTATGAAAAACACCTCAATCAGATTTTCTTTAACTGACTTTTCTGCATTTGGGATCTGCAGCATTTTGCAAAATGATTATTTTCCCCACATTTATGACAGTTTCCCAAAGGCAACACATTGTTTGTGGCCATGCAGTGATCCACTTTCACATAATCCTCTTACCCAGTCTGCTCCTTAGCAGTGGTTTTCATAGTGAGTGGTTCCACTTTCTGATTTGACCTATTCTAGCTATATTTTTCAGTAGTTAGTACATTTATAACCCCTTCTGGTGAATTCATCTCTTTGACTTGTGCTTTCACAGTTTCTGCTGCCCTGCATATTGGGAGAGCTTTTTCTAAAGTTATGTCTCCTTCACAGAGCAGTCTTTCTCTTAACACATGGTCTTTAATGCCACAAATGATTCTATCTCTGACCAGAGACTCGGTCAACAAACGAAAGTCACAGGTTTAACTGAGTTTCCTTAATTCTGACACATGGCACCATAGAGCAAAATCAGTTTTTTGCAAGCATGTAAAAAAATGTGCCTCTCTCAAAGGTCTCATTTCTTTTTGGCAGATAATGTTCCTCCAATTTAGTATTTTATTTAACTTCATGCTTTCATCTTGAAACTTAAAGTTGTTATAAATATCTAATGCTTCCTCCCCAAAAACATGCAAAAAGATTGATGATTTCACTTTATCAATTTTCCCCTCTGCCCCATGACTGCTAAATACAGTTCAAATCTGTCTAATTTTTTCCCAGTTCTCTGCAACATTGCCTGACAATTGCAGACTGGAAGGAGGTTGCAACACATCCATTTTTGGCTCAGCCGCACCTCCCCATCCCTTTTCTTAAGCTAGTCAAGCTACTATTGTGCTCACCAAATACATGCAAAAGCCTTTGTGCCTGGTGCTCCACCTGCTTCTCTGGTGTCTCCCTTTGTCTCTGCTTTCAGTTGCAAACACAGGAGTTAACTTCTCTGCAGTTTCTTTCTCATTCAGCACTTCTGACACCATATAATGATCTCGGGGTTCATTAAATAACCAGTGGATGAGAAAGGTCTACAATTTTAATAAAACAAATTGGAGATCTTCTGTAGGGAGCTGCTGCATGCAGTCATGTGGTGTTCCCAACCCTTGCCTCCAGGGCACATCTCCAAATTCCTATGTTCATAACACTGTTCCTTATGAGGGAGAATCTCTAAATTATAACCTACAAACATATCTCTACAGTGACCACCTGTGAAAAGTGATTTGCTCAGCATTACCTAGGATCTTTATGGCAGAGATAGGGATAGAAGACCATTCTACAGGGCAATATTAAATCGCCTTAGTCATAAGACTTATTTCTCTTCTGGCAGTCCCCTGCCTCCTTCATTACATTAAGTAAATCATTTGTTGCCAACCTTTTGCTTATCATAAGTGTTGCTTATTCTGTTTTATCCATTTTTGTTTTATCAGTATCTTCACATAACTTTGGAGTAGGATAGCACAGACAAGATTAGATTCTCTGAACCCAAATTTTTATAGTCAAAAAGTCCAATTGAGGAAATTACTTTTATTTTTCGGGGCAGTCTCCTCTCTCCCTTCAACCTGTGCATACATTTTTTATATAATGGCCAGGAACATTAACTTAGATCCATGATTATTCTGGATAGTCTAAGAACTGTTTGTATTTTAAAGTAGCAAGTGCTTTTGTGATGCCATGGTAGTTTCATCCTTTTAGGGAGATGAGGGGTGTAACATTTGGCCCAGTCCTGCAATCTGATCCACATGGACAGACTTTTATGACTGCGCAGAGTCCTACTGAAGTCAGTGTGGCTCTATACAGATACAGGGATCCACTCTTGTGAATCAGATGTCGGGATCAGGGTCTTAGTTCTCTATTGTAAAACTGTCTATTATGCCTTAATTAAGCTTCTCCTACCAGATCCATGTATCCTATGTGCAATTCAGTTCCAAAAGGTCACTCTGCTGCATTCTCTTTTCTGCACTTTTCTGTTTGGCTGAGCTCATCAGCAGAAACATGAATGCTGCCCTGAATCTGAAAAGTGCTGAGTATCATCATTTCCTATTGGCTTCATAACAGTAGCATAGGCTCAGCATTTCACAGGGGGTGTTCAGTAGTACCTTGCAAGATAGGAGCATTAAGCATGATGCTCTAGTAAGGAGATGAGAAATACTAGAATTGTCAAGATTTGGGCAATGCATTGTTAACTTTAAGGTAAATAGAAGTGAAGAAAATGTATTTTTATGCCAACCCCCCTCTAGTTCATAACATATTTTAATCTTTTATTTTGATTTCATATGCCCTGGAATTCTGCCTTTCAGTTCCTTCAAAACTGAATCATCTTTTCAGTGGGACTACTCAGCTGCTCAGAACCAAGCATATGCTTAAGTGCTTTCCTGGTCTGGGTTCTTCTGAGTCTTCTTGGGATATTGTTGGGCTCCCCAATAGCTGTGCATCAGAGTGGAGCAAGAGTTGGCACTGAAATCAGGCCTGAAATTGCATAAGAAAAGTATGCAATGAATTGTACTATTTACTTCTTTAAAAAAATAATTCCAAGTAGGGATGGTCAGAACCCAGAATTCATGTTCTGCAGAGAATTCAATTTAAAAAAATCATTCTATTTCAGAATTTCCCATGGAATGAAGGAAGTCCAAAATTTTCATGTAAGAAGAATAGAAATGACATTGTTTTAACTCTTTTGAAACAAAATGAATAAGGATCCCCAACAAGATGACCAGATAGCAAGTGTGAAAAATCCAGGCAGGGAAGGCAGGTAAATAGAAGCTCATATATGACAAAGCCTTGAATATTGGGACTGTCCCTATAAAATTGGGACACCTGGTCACCCTAGTCCCTAAGCTGCCCGGCACTGTGGCTGCCCGCCTGATGAGCTGCCAGGAAACCAGGAGCCTGGAAGTCCCTGACAGACCTGGCTTGACCTGGGGCTGCCAGGCTCCTGGTTTTTTGGCAAGGCACCTTCAATACTTGGCTTGAGTCAGGGCTTCCTGGGTCCCAGCTCTGCAGCAGCCTGTGAATGCTTGAGGGGATTCATTCTTTCCCACTGTTTCGATTTTGACTAATCGCCACTTTTTGACAGAAAAGTGTTCCTTCAGGAAATATTCAACTAACTCCAATAGCAAGACACTGGATTTATAAAAGCAAAACCACATGCTTGGTCATGAGCTGTGAATTTCTGCTTTTTTGTGAAAAAAGAAATACCTGAACAATATTTGTTACTGTTCTGTAGTATTTATTTTGTATAATGAGTATGCATCATGTTGTATTTCCAGGAGCAGGGCTAAACGTAGTACAGTATCTTTGTCCTAAAATGTGATGAGAAAAACTATGAAGAATGGCTTTGATATGCTCTTCTTCAGAATCTTGCTTTAACTCCAGCACAGCGGTACTGCTTCTTACTGTCAAAGAGCCACTTAGTCATCAGACAAAGGATATTTCTATACTGAAATCTCAGGGTGTGATAGCAGCTTGAACACATCTCCATGAGCTAGCTTTAATCCAGCGAGCTCAGGTACTGGAGCGGTGAAGCCATGGTAACGAGGGCTTCACAGCGTGGGTTGTGTAAGCATACCTGGAGCCCTACACAATTACTCTCAGGGCTAGCCTGTGCTGAAGCATGCTCTGCATTAGATCAAAGCTAGCTTGGGTACATGTACATGAGCTGAAATCAACTCCCAGTGACTGCAGTGTAAACATATCCAAAGACAGAAATACAAAATCATGGAATGTATTTATTATTGATTGAAATATAGTGAGTTTGATTAGGTTAATATACATGATTCCTAAGAGCTTATGCCTGGTGGTCAGTGACATGCCTGTAGTCTCTGGAAAGGGACCCCTAACCTCATTACATTACTAAATGTAAATGTGTGTGTGGTGGTGCGGATTGTTTGTTTGTTTTACTTTAAGTCCCCTGCCCCTGCCTCCACTTTTTGCATTATTTAAGTTTTGACTTCTGTGTGCAGGGGAGGCAATGAGCACTGATACTTCTAGTTTAATGTTTGGGAGCTAAGATACTACAGTAATGGGACACATGCATATAGGTAGACGGCTAGGGAAACGAGATAGTGTGGAAAGATCAGCGTGCCTGATTCTTCCTTGAGTTGCACTGGTAAGCAGACAAATAGGGTAGACAAGTAGAGGAGGGGAAAAAATCAGGATACCTGTTCCTTTCTGAGTTATACTAGCTTTAAACTGATATGACACTGACTTAAATGGGACACCAAAAGTTGAGGGATACCTGATTTTGAAAAGGAAAATGGGACAATGTTCTCTTGCATCTGGTCCCAATTACAGTATTCTTCACCCTGAAACAAACGTTTGTAATCCAGCAATTCACACACTGATGAAACCAGCCATGTTTCATGGGGCAACTGCCATACTGAAGTCATGATGTTGCATGACTCCTCACTCAAACAGGAAAAGCACATCATGTAGGGCCACACGACGCTATAGGGCCTCTAGTCAAATATCACTGAACTAAGCCATAAATAAATTTATTTTATAATGCACGCAACCCGCGCCTCCCTTTAGCCATGAACTTGCTTGGTGTGAATGGCCACAAGTCCCATGAAGCCAATACAGTGACAACAGGGGTAAATTTGATCCATATATACACCAGTATGCAGAACCCAGTGTTTGTCATTCATCTGCTAGGAGCCAAAGATATTACTTTGTCTGCCATGTCAGAGAAATCAGCAAAGGTAAAGCCTGTAACTCAAGGACTCGTTATTAAAGCAATAAAATGTGATCCATTTTTATCAATAATACATTTCTGCACCAAGGTTAACTTGATTTATGTGCTCTCTGAGGTCTCTACTGGAATATAAATAAATCTATTACAGAGAATATTATTGCCTTATACTCTTTACATTTGTATTGACTCATGCTAGTATGCATAAGCATCTATATATTTGATTGCATTTAATACTTGTCTTGGAGAAAAGTAACCCAGAACACAATTGTTCAATCAAAGGAAAAGATACATTGAAAAGGGAAATGTCAAAGCAAGTTCCTCTCCTTGCAGCACTGGTGAGAGCACGCCTATAACAGCTCTGAACTGCTCAACTGAAGATGGCTATTGAAAAGCTGGAAAGAATTCAAAGTAGTAGTAAAGTAATAAATGATCAACCACTTCCACAACATCTGCCTTTTTGGCAGATATCAATAATGAAGGTGGAGGTTGAATGATTCCCAAGGACATCTTGTTCCATGCCCTGGAACAATGTGGAGATGACATTAGTTTGTGCAATAGGGAGGTCTCTGAAGGGTTTATTTCATCAGCTGGTTTTTAATCTATAAATTGCAGAATGTTATGGACATTATTTCAGAGACTAACTGAAGGTATGGAGTTGTTTTAGAGTGGTTCTGCTAATGTATTTTGAGTACAGATGCCCCAAATGCTCTTTTGTATTCAGCCCTGCAGGAACTGATCTTGTCACCACTTTATGCATGAAACCACTGTTTATGTAGACAATGAAGTAATGAATATCAGCATAGATAAATACAATATGTGTGAAGCCACTTAGAGCAGCATAGTTTTGAAATATCCCCAGTACTCTGAAAGCTAGATGTTACATTACCATCTCATCCAGCCAAGGCAATCCCATCTCAGCCCTGTCCTGTTCATTGATTATCACATCCCCCATGGAATGTTACTGGTAGCAGCTCTACCAACATGGGATAGACCTATTGAGGAAGTGTCTGGATTTTTCTGATAACTCAATCTATTAATGAGGAGAGCCACCTTCAGTTGAAGATGTTCGTAACTGGGAGACTGTCATATGGCAGCCTTGACTGGAGTACCCTCTGCAGCAGGCTGCAGCATGACATGCATGCCCACCTCAGTTTCCCCTTTTAGAATCCCCACTAAATCCACTTCAAACTTTCTTACTTCAGTAATGCCCTTGGGCCAGTTTATTATCAAAAGCATACATAAATAGTCCAAAACATAGTCCATTTCCCACAACAAGTGGATAGTCCTTAAACCCCCCCTCTTTGCACCCGTGTCTCTGCTGGGAGTCCTTCCATACCATACGCCAGCATCCTTCAACTACAACTGGACTCAGTCTGTAATCTTCTCTCCTTGGACTGCCACCCTAGCCCTTCCAACTGGAGTGCAACCCTGCTGTCCCCAGTAAGATCCCCCACAGCCTGTCTGCTGGGAGGTCATCCTTTGTAGGGGAGCATCAAAGGCTGCCTAGGAAGGCAAAAATTCAACACATCACCTGCCACTGCCTCATATTGGGATAAGTTTGGGGGTTGCACTCACAGATTCCAGAACCCCTTTGCTTATATCACTGTGCCTGGCAGACTTTCCACTGTTGTGCATTTTACAGATGGTAGCTGGAGGAAAATCAGGTAGTGAAATGGGCACTTTCCTTGTGTTTAGTACAAAAGTATTGCTTGGTTTCTTTTAAACTATTGTTTTTAAGAACAAGTAATTGTTGTAATTAAAAACGCTAAGAATTTGGTCTGGCTTTTTTTTGGACCATAAAACTTGGTTGTGGATGAATGAAAGTCACAGCAAAATAGTTACTACACCTTGAGGGGGTTCTAAGAAATTATATGGAAGTTATAAAACTACCTATTTGTTTGTGCTAGGCCTATAACAGGACATGTTTATTAGGCAAAAATCTCTCCTTGCTCAAACTGGAGCCAGAGACAGAGAGGCTGTATCAATAAGCTTTTATTTCACAATTCATAAAAATAACAAACTGTGCCTGCTTCCCTGTCTGCATTGGATTTTCAGGTCTGGAAGTCTGTTGGTTTGTGATGTCCCATGTGAACTACCCATTAAAGTGAGACTGAGATCTTGCAGTGTGAAGACATTTCAGACAGTTTGTCAGACCGTTTTCAGAGAATGCTCAGGATAATAAATGGCCTCAAGGAAGGTATCGGTGATCTCCTTTAGTGCTCCAACACAGACTGGGATCAATCCTGAAATCCATATTCAACAAACATACCCATTGCCTGTTCATCATCAACTAGGTGTTGTTTAAAACAGAAGATGATCTTGTTACCCTCAAAACTTGTGCCCCAAATCACAAACTATACCATTCACAAGGCCAAATTCAGCCCTGAGGTAAAATTCCTCTGAAGTCAGTGACATTTCTTCATAGTTGAAGTGGATTAGAAGGCCTGCTTTGAGGCTGATATTGGTCCATATCAGCTTGTAAATGGGCAAGCATTGATGCTGGAACTAGCGGTGCTGCTACAACCCTGGCTTGAAGTGGTTTCCATTTTATATAGGGTTTATAGTTTGATTCAATGGCTCTCAGCACCAGTGCTTTCAGATGTAGGCAAATTTCCAGAAGCCCCAATAAGCATAAAGAAAATTGTAGGAAAGATTTAGTCTGTGGATCCCTATGCTTCTTCCTAACAGGCTGTGAATCAAAATGAAGATTAGTCATATCTCCACCAAGTTAGTTTCTCTAAAATGAAAGGGTGGCAACGGCAGATCAGCTAGCCTTGAAAGGCTAGATAAAGCTGGATTTACACCAGGTAAGGGTAAAAGTGCTGTAAGACCACACTGAGTGAAATCCTGACAAAACTTCCACTGATTTCAATAGAGTCCGAATTTTACCCAGTTACTCTAACCTAAAGCAGACCCATGTTTGCAGTGTTGCTGTAGCTGTATTTGTCTCCTTGTTTTTATTGAGCATGAAGCACACATCAAAAATAGCAACAGTTTGCAGCACCCTAGATATAGTTACCCAAGGTCTGAGAAGGTGTTAAGTGTTCAGTAGCAGGGTTGTGGTGTCCAGCCTTCCTCCTAACTGCTGGAGAGGTAGCTATCAGACTCCAAACTCGTAGAAATCTTCTCAAAAGAACTTCTCCAAAGCATCTCCAAAGTGCACACACTAATACTCTTAATACTAATACTCTTTTATAGTACCTCAAAACAAAGCATAACTCAAAGTAACCCCTAATGGGCTGACCGTTTCCCTAGCAACAGCATAGTTTCTACTTACCAGTAAAACAACTTCTAACAAGAAACTTACAATTGCAGATACCTAGACCCAAGGTCAGCTATCCACACTCCATTTGTATTCTCATGAATCTGTTGCTTTACTTTATCTGTTAGTAACACTTCAGATCTGCAGTTGTTTTTGTCTGCCTAAGCAAGGCTGCATTCCTTCTGACTACGTGGTGTCCTCACTTCCAGTTTATGGTGGCTAAGTGCACAAGATGGCTGAGGGGGTTATGTCAAGTCCAGGTTATGTTAAGTCCAGTTCTTTCATAACAAAAGAACCTACAGAAACATATAATCTGTTGACACACTCGCCTCATCAGTCACTAAATAGACAAAAGAATATATTTTAGTACTTATTTTCTTTTTCAGACTGCTAGGCAGAGATTTCAAATGCTTCAAGGAGCCTTAGAAAAAAGCAGAAGTTTAATACGTGCATTCATTTTTTTAATATTTTATCACCAAAGGTATTGTAATACTTGTAGACCAAAAGTACAAATAAGACAGCCTAATGATTGATGATCAAACATTCATCCCACAGCATTTTTGACAGCTGTAACTTCCATTTGTTCAAGAGAAGATATTTCGTTTAATGACTTTCCAAAGCTCTTCACGTTTCCAAACCATTCTTGCAGAATTTGTACAGGATTTCAGTCCACTGAAATGCAGCATTTGTATATACTGTGTTAAATGCCTTAATCAATGTGTTGTAGGAAGTACCCAACAAATAACAGTGCTTCTAAAACCTACATGGGGGCCAGTACAACAAAAATGAGGCCAAGAGACATGGAGCCAAGTCCTAGGTCCAGGTTAAGTCCCTTTGTACTAATCCAGCACACTGCCCTGGCCTAGCTAACCATCATATTTTTTTAAAGGGTAAATGGGATGACCAAGTAACTATAGGCCTGTCATTCTGACATCAATTCCATCAAGATAATGCAGTGGCTGATTAAAGGAGGGTAATCAACATAGATTTATGGAAAATAGATCATGTCAAACTAATTTGATATATTTTTTATGAGATTCCAAGTTTGGTTGTTGAGGAAATATACTTAGATTTCTGTAAGACATTTGATTTGATACTGCATGACATCTTGATTAAAAAAATAGAAAGACATATAAGTAACATGGTGTCAGCAGACCAGGTCATAGGCAGTCATGCCTAGTGGTCAGAGTCCAAATGCAAGCTCCAACGATTGAGACAATCGGACTCATGAGTCAGAGCCAAGGGTCAGAACCAGATTACCAGGAGTCAGGGAAGGCAAGAGCAGGGCTGTTCTGAGGCAGGAGCAAGGCTGGAACTGTATGGGAACAAGGCTGGGAGCAGGGCAGGATCTGGGCTGGAGCTATGGAGAAGCAGAGCAGGAGCAGGGCTTGGAGAGGCAAGCACAGGGAGGCAGAGAGTCCATGGGTGTGTGCATTGAGCAGTCAATGAGGAGCTGCTGCTGCTAGGTTTAAGAACTGGTCTGCTGGCTGACTCAGCCAATCAGGCAGGTCGATCCATCATGCAGACTCTCTGGCTTGTTAGGACATCAGAAATACTGAGTAGGCACATCTGAAGGCCTTACTCCCCCGCACCTTTGAGGGTGCACTCTAGGTGCCCTTGGGCCTACTTTCTCTGGGTATTGGAGGTGAATTCTGACTTGTCAGAGGTTGAGGATTTGCCAGACTATATACACATCATGTCATTGGACAGTTACATGGGGGTGAAGGTGGAGGAGTGCTGTAGTGATGTGGGAAGGGGTCCTTCGTGTATAGCTTCAGAAGGAAGACATGAAATATGGGATGGATCTTCAGGGACTTGGGTAATTACAGTCTGAATGTTACTGGGTTGATCTGTATTTCAATCTTGAAAGGGCCCAGATATTGGTGGCCCAGTTTGGCTGAGGGTTGAGTAGATTTTAAGATTGCAGGTGGACAGCTGAACTTTATCTCCTATGGCAAGGTTGTGAATGGCCTGGTGGTCCTGGTCAGAATGACATTTATATGCTTCCTTGGATGCTTATAAGTGCTCTTTGAGATCCTGGTATAACTGGTGGAGATGGGTAGCTAGTTCTGTGACAGCTGGTACTGGAGAGTTCGTGGGGATGTCTAGAAGAAAGCAGGGTAAAAACTGTAGTTGGGGGAAAATGGGCTTTGCTGGATAGACACGTGTGTGGCATTATTGTAAGCAAACTCCGCACATAGGAGCACAGACAACCAGCTGGTGATAGTTCAAGAAGCAGCACAGGAATTGGTCAAGAATCTGGTTGACCTGCTCTATTTGTCCACTAGTGTGTGGATGGTAGACAGTTGAGAGAAGGGGCTCAATTTCCAGAAGTTTTAGAAATTCCTGCCAGAACTGGGAAATGAACTGAGAACCATGGTCTGACATGAGGCTTGATGGCAATCCATGGAGCTGAAAAATCTTTTCCAGGAAGAGGCAAGCTGTTTCCTGGCCAGGGGGTGAAGTGCCATTTTGGTAAAGAGGTCTACCACAGCTAGGATCATTCTATGTCCCTGGGAAGGTGACAGCTCCACAATAAAGCCAACAGAAATGGTAGCCCATGGTTGAGTTGGAATGGGCATGGGCTGGAGAAGGTAGAGTGGTTTTGAGCAGGGGCACTTGGTCCAGGCACACAGTTCATAGGATCTTATGTAGCTCTTGATTGAGGTGTGCAAGCGTGGCCACCAGAAACTCCCTGTGATTAGGCTTCAGGCAGATGAAGTGCTCTGCAAGGAGTGCATCGTGACATAACTTAAGAACCTACAGCCTTGGTTGCCTCTTCAGGACATAGAAGCAATCCTTACAGTAGATGTCCTCATCTTGGAACATGAACCTGGGGCTGGTGGGGCATCAGTATTCTCCAGAGTCTGGTGGATCTAAGCAGTGAAAGGCGTCATTGGATAACATGGTACAAATCGACTCCATTAGGCTGTTGTCTACTCTGCCACTGATGAAGTTGGATGCCTTGAGAATCATAGAGGGCGTTTTCTCACCCAGTTCCAGATACTCGACCTTACAGGACAGGGCATCAGCCTTCCCATTTCTTGCTTCTGGGCAGTAGGTGACTATGAGGTCAAATCTGGTGAAGAAAAGAGACCAACGGATCTGTCATTGATTGAGGTGTCTGGCTGTTCAAAGATATTCTGGGTTCTTGTGAAATGTGAGCACTTGGACAGGGTACTTGCCCCCCTTCCCCTCCCCGTAGGTGCCACCATTCCTCAAATGCTGTCTTGATAACTAAGAATTCCTTATCTCATATATCATAATTCTTCTCTGTGGGGGCTAGCTTGCGAGGTTAATAGGCACATGGGTGAAGTCAACTGACTGGACCCACCATTTGAGACAGTATTGCACCCAGGGTGAAATTGGATGTGTTGGCCTCTATTGTGAATGGTTTAGCAGGGTCTGGGTGAACTAAGATGGGTGCTGTGGTGAATTTTTCTTTTAGCTGATTGAAGGCAGTTAGGTCTTCCAAGGACCAAGTGAACCAGATTCCTTTTCACAGAGGTGTGGTCAGGGAAGCAGCTGGGCTGGAAAAGCCCTCAATGAATTGCCAGTAGAAGTTAGTGAAATTTAGGAACCGTTGGATCCTGTGGGTATCCTTTGGGGTAGCCCAATCAGATATGGTCACCATATTGTGTGGGTCCATAGTTAATCCCTTGGATGAGGTAATGTAACAAAGGAATTCTACTGTATCCTGATCAAACTCACATTTTTGGGGCTTTTCGAATACATGATGTTGGCAAAGTCTTTCTAGGATGCTGCAGACATACAGGTCATGAGAAGCCTATCAGAAAAGATGAAGATGTCATCCAGATATATGACTACATAGCAGTATAACACATCCCTGAAGATATCATTCATGAAGTGCTGGATTGTTGCTGGGGCATTGCACAGGCCAAATGGTATGATCAGGTCAAAGTCTCCGTACTGTGTATAAGCGGTCTTCCACTCATCTCCGTCTCTAATCTGGACCAAGGTATAGGTCCCATGAAGGTCCAACTTAGTAAAAACCTTTGCAAAGCAGAGTCTTTCAAAAAGCTCATTAATGAGAAAGAGAGCGTATCAATTTTGAATTGTAACTGTTTAATGCCTGATAGTCAATATAGGGCTTTAGCAATCCATCTTTTTTTCTTTACAGAGAAAATTGGAGCCCCAGCTGAAGAGGTGGAAGGATGGATAAACTCCTTTTGTAGATTTTACTGGAGGTAGTCATGGAGAGCCTGAAATTCTGTCTCCGAAAGGGAATAGATGTGACCAAAAGGGACTTCTTCTTTCAGCTGTAGGTTGATGGGACAGACATAGCTGTGGTGGAATGGAAGAGTGTCCATGTTCTTTTTGTCAAACACATTGGCAAAATCCTTATATTTAAGTCGTAACAAGGGGGGACTAGACTAGACTGCAGAGGGTAACAAGACTTCCTGAGGGTTAACCTGTTCAGATTCAGAATCTTGAGGAAGACAGGTTGAACCATGAAGAGTTCCCAGTCTATGGCCCCCACAATCAGGTTTCAGGAGACAGAATTGTTGGTAATGTGGGGATCAGAACTGTATCATGCTACCCTCCAATGAATGCATGGGTCATGGATGGTGAGTCAGGGCATGCCGAGAAGTACTGGAAAATGTAGTGCTTGGATAATAAGTCCTAACTGAAGAGTCTCTTGGTGTCTCTGGAGAGTCACAGTTTCCAGGGGTTCAGTCTGGTGAGTACTAGGCCTCCAGAAAGAAACAAACTATTGATAAGCTCCACCAAGTCTGGACTGTCCTTGTGCTGAGTGGGGATGCGATGTACTCATGCAAAGTCCCAATCTATGAAGTTACATAAGGCACTTGAATCCACCAGTGCCCCAAGGTGGACCTCTGAGATGGAGGGATGTTGGATTTGCAGACGTAGTTTGAATTCAAGAACTAGGGATCACCAAATGAAATTAATAGGCTGCAGGTTTAAAACAAACAAAATGAAGTACTTCTTCATACAACGCACAGTCAACCTGTGGAATTCTTTGCCAGAGGATGTTGTGAAGACCAAGACTATAACAGGAGTCAAAAAAGAACTAGGTAAATTCATGAAGGGTAAGTCCGTCAATGGCTATTAGACAGGATGAACAGGGATGATGTCCCTAGCCTCTGCTTGCCATGGGAATGGGAGACAAGGAATGGATCACTTGATGATTACCTGTTCTGTTCATTCCCTCTGGGGAACCTGGCAGTGGCCACTGTTGGAAGACAGGATACTGGACTAGATGGACCTTTGGTCTGCCCCAGTATGGCCACTCTTATGATCTTATGATGTGTCAGGACCCACTCATTCATGGCCAGGGTATCTGCAGAGAGGTACTGGGGCTGGGTACTGATGAGAGGCAGGGATGCCACCCAAGCCCAGAATCCCCTATCAGGGCCTGGGGTCTGGCCTTCCCTGACCAGGGTGCAGATTGGAGCTTAGCAGAGCAGCCCGACACAAAGTGTTCTGGTCTTCCACAATATTGGCATAGCCCCAATACCTGATATCACCTTCTCTCTGCATTGATGAGGTGGGACTGGACTTGGTCAAGCTTTGTGAGTTTGGGTGATGGGGAAGGCGCCCAGGGTTGGTGGGCTGGAGATGCCACTACTGGCAGGAGTCAGGAAGCTCTTGGTGGCATTCCATCAGGCAGTTGTCAGTCTTGATTCTGAGGTCAATCAAGGTGCCCAGAGTGGGCGAGGAGTTCACTCGGGCCAGCTTGTGTTTGAGGTCATCATTTAGGCCAAAGTGAAAATAACGATGCTGCATGGCTGTGTTCCATTTAGTATCTTCTATCAAGTGGTGAAACTCTGCTGCATATTTAGCAACAGACTGACATCCCTGCCGCAACACCCGACGGGTGGCCTTGGCTGTACGCTCACAACTAGGGTGGTTGAAGATCATAGCCATGGTTTGAATGACGTCTTCTTTCATGCCCAGAAGTAGGCTTGCTTTCTCTAGGAGTAGAGATGTCCAGGCCAGAGCCTCCCTAGTCAGTAGGCTGATAGTTCCACCCTGTATTGGTCAGTGGGGAATGACTGCAAGTGCCGGCATTGATTAAGAAGCCCCCCAAATGTGCCCTGATCACCATTAAACTTTTCAGGCAGGGGAATCTTTGGCTCATGCAGAGTTGGGGGTAGAGTTGAGGGTGGTGCTGCCTGCCTGTGAAGTGCTGGGTTCTATGCCTGTAGGGCAGCAACCTGGCATGCACCATAGTGACCTAGGCCTGCAGGGTCTGCAAAGTACCCCATGTTTCTGGAAGGGGAATACTGGCTAGGGAGGGATCCATAGAAGCTGCTGGTCTGGACCCCTTGTCAGCTTTGTTCCCCTCTGTTTACCTGGGGTGCTCAAACCATCAGGAGACCGGGTCGTAGGCAGTCAGGCTTAGTGGTCAGAGTCCAAATGCCAGAGCCAAGCATTTAAAAACATGCTTAATCTCATTGAATTAATGGGACTTAAGCACATATTTAAAGTTGAATGTGTGCTATGCTGAATTGGGATGGTGTGTTGAATTGGGGCCTTATCCAGTACTCAAAACCACAGCAGTTGTTATTCTTTGCCAGCATTAGAAGTCAAATTTCCTGTCCTCCAGCAAGTGTTCAGAGCACTAGAACATGCCTTTTGGTAAAGTGAAGATTATTTTAGTTATTACAAAAATACTTTTATTTGGGTAACAAATTAGAATAAGGATGACTGGGCATGAAAGAAAAAAGCTTCATGATTGAGTTTAATGCCTCAACTAATGTTTTAGTTCCATGAGTAATTTACCTTTATTATGAAATCAAAGGAATATCATCTTTTATAGAATGATTATTTTTCTTCTTCTGGTTTTATTGCTACAAGGGTTATATTTAATTATTTTTATTGCTGAACTCTAGTAACCATATCTGTGTTATGCGTATTGGTTTTAAAATCCATAAAGCCAATGTAGGAGCATTGCTTAATACTCCAGGTATGCATAAGTACCTCCTGGTTTTATAGAACTTGAATACGGTAGGTAGAAAAAACTCATGTCCTAGATCATATACAGAGAGTAACTTTCATTTCTGTTTTAGGTAGGATTCAATTAATCTTAATTCAGTTTGAATAAGATCCCCCAAATGGTGGTTATTTTTGTCCAACAATTACTGTGTATCACACTTAGCCCCTATGGCTAAAACCCAGGAAATAATAGTAATACTACAATTCTGCAGTGCTATAGTGCCTACTATCTGAGAGGTCCAAGTGCTTTACATACACTAAATGAAACAGAGAATATCAGGGTTGGGAGGAACCTCAGGAGGTCATCTAGTCCAAACCCCTGTTCAAAACAGGACCAATCCCCAACTACTCCCCCGCCCCCAATCCCTAAATGGCTCCCATCAAGGACTGAACTCACAACCCTGGGTTTAGTAGGGCAATGCTCAAACCACAGACTTGCAAAGCCCTGAGGGAAAGGGGTGGGGGGACTGATGTACAGACCAGTGCCAGCAAAAGTGCAAGTATTGTTCATGTATAATGCATACAAAGATAAATTATTCAAGGTTTAGGGATCTAATAAGGATATTTGCATATCCTGTGTGTCCTTACATCTGCATATGAAATTCTTACACTTTTGCCAATAAGATGAGAGATTAGGGCCACAATTCAGAAAAGCACTTAAACACATTGGTAAATCGATTCCTATTCAGCAAAGCGCTTAAGGACATGTTTAAGTATTGGGTCTTAAGTGACTTGCCCAAGGTAACAAAACAAGTCTGGGTCACCACCAGGAATGGATTTCAGTTGTCCTGATGGCCCCTCCTTTCATCACAAAACAGGGGCAGTTCCAGGCACCAGCACGCCAAGCGCGTGCTTAGGGCGGCAAGCCACAGGGGGTGCTCTGCTGGTCACCGTGAGGGCGGCAGGCAGATTGCCTGCCTGTGGAGGGTCCTCTGGTCCCGTGGCTTCGGTGGACCTCCCACAGGCTGCCGCCGAATCCGTGGGATTGGGGACCTCCCCCAAAGGCAGCCTGCCTGCCATGCTTGGGGCCGCAAAATACCTAGAGCCGCCCCTGCCACAAAAGCACCCTTCTCTGTAGGTGAGTAATCTTTCTATTTTTCCTGTATGATTTCTGTTTCTTAATGAACCCTGCACATTAGTTGGATTATGATTAAAGGGATTATTGTACTTTTTGCATTAATACCCAGGAAATGCATCTCTTACCTTGACTATTTGCCTAACTTTTGTGTCACAGCATACTGGCCCACAAAATAATAGACATAATGTGACACAGCATGACATAAAAGTGGTTTGTGATTTTCAGAATTGTTACTAAGGGTATGATGGCCATAGTCACTGAGAGCATGAGATGAACCTAAAAGAATTAATATTATTTTTCTGTGCCATTTCCATTTCTAATATACTGGGTTACTTTGGAAAAGAGACAGCAAATACAGTTCTTACCACAATTTTTTGCAGTATGCTTTCTTGAGTGAATGAAGTTATTACACATCATGAATCAGACAGAAGAATACTGGTAATGTATTGCTGACCCATGTTTTTCAGTACACATTGTTTTAAGAAATGAAAGTGGGGAAAAGAACTTCTAATTTTTAAAGGTTCAGAAGAAGGTACATCTTTTGCATCAGATAGACCCTGCTTTGGAAAAGCATTTAAACACATGTTTAAAGCTAAACATGTGAGTATTCAGTGGAAATTCTCAGGTCAAGCACATGGCAAAGTACTTTGCCAGATAAGGACCACAGTCTTCTGGGTATGTGCAGGGCTGGATTTATACCTTACATGCCCCTAGGCACAGCATCTTCAGCACCTCCCCTGCCTACCACTGACCGTCATGTTGCACACAGTTTTAGAGAGATAATGCACCCCTAGAACACCGGTGCCCCTAGGCACATGCCTACTGTGTCTAACTGGAAATCTGGCCCAGGGTGTGTGTTTTAATTTTGCTTTGGTAACGTGCCTCACATTGCATATATTAAGGAATGGGGTAATGGGTTTCTTTTATTGTGAGCACAGAATTCCTGGTAATAGTTGCCAGCCAAAACAGGTGCACCATATTAATGAGAACATATGGAAGTAGTGGTGTTTGAATCTTTTAAATGCCTATCACAGATTGAATTGATTGAGTAAAACTCAAAAAATAAATCAGACCTGCCCCCTACCCCAAAATGTCATTGCTCTTTTATGCAACAGTAGCTTGTTTTCCCCAATTTTTTTATAGAATTGATCAATTTTTATTCACTAAATGTGCTGTTAGACAAATATTTTCACTATCCATCAAATAATTTAGAAGATAGTTCATTTTATCAGGGTTTAGCAAGATGAGCAAATACAACTTAGATAATGTTTTCACCCCTCAGCTACAATTCAAATAAAACATTTGATGACTAATGTTAATATTTGCTGAGTAACTCACTTGAGTTTTTTTCAGCTAGATCTAATTATTTATACTAATATTAATGCTTATATTGGATCATGTAAACAGTGACTTCTCAGGTAGTTTAATAATACATGATGCACATTGCTATGTACATCTAGCTAAGTAATGCCTACCATGTTGTTGATCTGTTGCTTAATTCAGAAGAAGAATGGGAAGAAAAGAATTTATAGGAGCCTTGGAACCCTTTGTTTCAAATCATTCTTCAGGATCTAATCCAACTTCCTCATGGAAAAAAGTTCATTAACTTCAAGGGGAGCTGGTTTGGGCCCTCTATTATTTACCATTTTAAAAAAACCTAAGGTCTGTAGAGCTAAAACATATGGAGGTTAAGCAAGATGGAAGATGACTGAAGCAATTGATATAAAAAGACACTTGGATTTGCTTCTGGAAAAAGTACTGACAAAAAATCAGGAAGGTGGGATTAGGATAGGCAAAAGGACAGGCCTGTTGGGTTGGATGGCCTTTCTACTTTCTCAGTCCAATTTTTCAGCCAGCCTGAACACAGATGCCAATTTTGTGTACACAACTGATTGCTTCTGCAAAACACAGCTGGCTGACTTTCACATGCAAGAGGATATGCATTCAAAACAGGATTCAAGCTATTTTTGGATCTCTCAGCCATTTATGCAGGCCAAAGTGGATGCACAAAATCAGAAGTGAGGACTGAAGATCAGACAGAGCCAAACAGTATAAAAGAGTTAAAAGAAAACTCTTCAATTTAGAGAGATTGTGGGATTCCTAATGAGAGTTTTGCCATTGACTTCACTGGGGCCATTATTTCATTCCATAAATGTATCAATATAGTCTTCAGGTAGCACATTCTCATGCGCATGCACAGAGAGAGAGAGAGAGAGAGATTGGAAATGAATCATTAGTAGCCCAAAGTGATATTATGAGCTGAGCAGCAATGCCAGGAGAGAGATCTGTTATTATCAGTCTTCTGTGCTATAAACTATATGAGTGATTGAAAAATGCTGGTATGGCAGGGGGTGCCATGTGGTTTGCCATGTGTAGTCAGAGTTTAGACTGGCAACAGAGTGGGCAATCTGAGGTTTGTTTAAGAATTGCTGACACAGAATTCACAATTTGTAATTTCCCAACCTGTTGCCTTGCATAAAATGTTTTTGGGAGTGTAAACTTTATGGTAGAGAATCAAATTCAAACTAATATTCAGACAGTAAAGTCAGGTTAAAGGTCAATGATCCTTCTAAATTATTAATGCTGCTTAGCATTTTCTGGTATTACATGAATTTCTAATGAGCAATTGTCAGATGTGCTGTACTCTCACTGGGCTTGACTCTGCAAGGGCCCTGAGCTCTCAGGCCCTCATCCAGCAAGACATTTAAGCACATGCTTTTCTTTAAGCACATAGAAGGCCTTATTGAAGTAAGTGGAATAACTCATATGCTTAAGTGCTGTATAAGGGCCAGAGTGCTCAGAACCTGGCAGAATAGGACCCACTTTTTTTTACTTTACATCTGATATGGGAAAAGTAAGTGACTTTTCAGCCATTTTTGAAAAATTCCAGCAACTCAGAGCAACAATTTTTATATAATACTGTGGTCAACTATTCCACAGCAATGGTTTATACTTCAGGAAACATACAAGAAAGTTTGATTATGATGGAGAGTGACGTATAATTTTATCAAGCAATATAAATACCTCAGCAATAAACAGGGAGCTAATCTTCCTGTTACATGAACATGTGAATGTTTGATATTAGTGGTGGGTGAAAAGCAAAATGAGGAGGCAATGCAAATCTTTGTGTTTCTTGAACTAAGATGAGGCAGTTCCTAACTTTTGAGTGATGAATCATGTAAACCTCCATGTTCCCTTAACTGAAGCTCTGAACAAAGGACTGAATGACCCATCCAAGCTTTGGATGTGTTCCAGAGGAACTCTACAAGCCAGAAAACTCACCGATGCTGCTAAGAATCCGATATACGGACTTTATAGTCCTGTGTTGATATCTGACTGTTGTGACCATTTAACAACTCTCTTCTCTATTCCTTGCGTTTATAATAAAAAATTTAGCTTTAGATACTAAAGGATTGGCTGGCAACATGGTATTTTGGATAAGATCCAAACTAGTATTGATTTGGTAATGTGGCTGGCTCTTTGGGGATCAGAATAACATTTTGTATAGTGAACAGAGTTTTAAATAACTCCTCTCCTTCCTGGATCTATTTGCATCTTGGGAGCCAGAGAACTGAAATTCAATATAAGGGACTGTGCGATTTCTTTTCCTTTTTTTTTCTTTTCTTTGTTTTTTCTTTTCTTTTCTTTAGCATTTTGATAACCAGTGGGGGAGATCAGAAGCACTGTTTGTGGCTGGTTAGTGAATCATCCAACTACAGTGTTAACCACCGATTTTGGAAGAATCTGCTCTCCTTTTGCAGCCTGCCCTGTCCTTGGCATTTTCAGTTTGGACTACCATAGTCATCTCAGGTCTTAGAAGGAGCTTCTGGCTGGCTGCTGGGACTCAACTAAGACAGGCTACCGGGAAGTTGTCCAGGGACACATAGAGCAGCAATTAGTAAAGGGGCACAGCATGAGGTTGCTATACTTGTTGGGACCCAGAGCAATAGGTGAGACCATCCTTTCCACCAGCCAGTGGGGGAAGTGGCTATGCCCTAACGAAGGGGATTAGAACTGTGGTACACTAGGGAAGGGGGGCCGCACTACTGGGATTCACTCAGCGGGGAGCTGTGGTCAGTGAACTGAGTCCAAGAGGGGTGGTTCAGCAGAAAGGCTGGGGTCACTGAGGACTCAAGTAGAGGCAAGGAGTCCTCAGGGAAGAAGCCCTCAGGGCATTGCTCAATACCAGAGTAGGAGCCATATAACCTAGCTGGACCAGCCGAGGCTACCGTGATAGTTAAAGACTGAGTCCAGGGAAGGCTGCAGGACATTTTGGATTGTCTACCCCCAAAGGGGTTTGTTTGTTTCACACACAGACTGTGTGTGATTCGGCCAGAGGGCTGAGTCACCGAAGACTTGTCTGACGAGCACAGCAGCTGACGGGGCATCATGAACAGGGGGAAAACACCTGCAGGTACACACACACTCAACCAGGGGGTGCTCGCATGAGGTTAGGTACACCCCATTACAGGGCCCCACGTGAGGAGGCTACAGGGCCAGCTCCAGGGACCAGCTCCAGGCACCAGCTCAGCAAGCAGGTGCTTGGGGCAGCCAAGGGGAAGGGGCGGCATGTTGGGGTCTTCGGTGGCAATTCGGTGGCAGGTCCCTCTGTCCCTTTCAGAGAGAAGGACCGGCCGCCGAATTGCCACCGAAGAAGAAAGCAGAGTGGTGGAGCGGTGATCGTGGCTTTTTTTTGGTTGGTTTGTTTTGTTTTTTGCTGCTTGGGCGGCAAAAAACCTGGAGTTGGCCCTGAGAGGCTACATAATAGGGACTACTTAGTTTCAATTTAATAGGATCAAAAAAAAAAATCAAACCTTTGTGGCTAAATTAAGAAATGTTGTCAAATAGTCAACAAACCGCCTCTGCTCACATCTCTCACAGTAAAATATACATCAAAATGCATCCTCATTGACACTAAATAGGTGTAAATGAGAACAACCTTTGGCCTTAAGCTTTTAAGAAACTTGTTATTTTTAATTGTTTTTTCTCCTTCCTCTCTGTCAGCTCCTGTGCTAATCTTCAAGTTATCTTTAGGCTTGGCAATCTTTGTCCCCCTGATCACCCCAAATGCTGGGGCAAGAAAACTCTGCTGCCCACGAGCCCCTCTCTATACTGTAACTCCCAGATTATCTTCCACTCCCATGTACTGGAAAACTGCCACCTCATATAAACTCCATAGCTCAATATTTTCATAATAAAATGTTCGGGGAAAGATTTTCCATAGCTCTGTGATGTTCTGCACCTCTGCATTGCAGTGAGCTACCCCATTTTACACAGGAGGATGTGGGACTCACACTTGCCCTTCATTGCAGCATGTGTGGTTCCACTGAAATGTGAGCCTTATGCTGTAGAAGTTTAATGTAAAATCTGCTTCTGTACAGAGTGCTCTTGTAAGGCTTTGTGTCTGCCCTAAGCCCCATTTAACATGGTGTGAAGGGACCAAAAGGGGCATAAATAATGGACGTGGACATGTGCAATGGAGACTGCAAATGGTGAGAAATGAAAATGATTTTCCCCCTTTATCTGTAAAACCCAGAACGTATCAGGAAATGGTTTGGGGTTTTTGATTGAATAGGGCCGTAAACACCTGTAATCTGTGTTGCTTTCTTTGCTGTCTGCCATTCAAACATGAAAATAGAGAAGCCTTGATCATATACTATTCAGACTGGACTAACTTCTTGACAGATTCCACAAAAGGAAGGAATCAACATGCATTTCTCCCCTGGCCCTGCCCAGACTCACTATCTCTCCAGCTATGAATCCCCAAGTCTGTGTAGGACCCAGGTCAGTGGAGACTGGTGTTGCATAGACAATTGACTCTCTGCTTCTTCTATGCAGAATGACTTTGACTTTCACCCTCTATGAATCTGCATAGGCTTTTTGGGAGGCAGATAGTCCCAATTCTATAAAAATTCCAAAAGAAAAATTGTGTGTAGTGTTGTTGTAGCCGGGTTGGTCCCAGGATGTGAAAGAGACAAGATAGGTGAGGCAATAACTTTTTATTGGACTAGCTTCTGTTAGTGGAATGTTCATGCTTTCAAGCTACGTAGCTCAAAACTACGTACCTTCCACCCACAGAAGCTGGTCCAATAAAAGATATTACCTCATGTACCTTTCAAAAGAAAAATTTTGTGGAGGCAGGAATGAAAGTATTCTGGGAAGAAGAGAGAGTTTTAAACTTCCAGACATCTGAATTTATCTGGGTTAGTTAATCCCTCTTTGCCAAATGACTGGCCAACAATAAACAACTTCATTGGCTAATTACATCTTTTGCTTTAGTTCCAATAAAGTCCAATAAAGTTCCAGTAAAGTCCAATATGAAAGTAAAGAACACTCCACTGGATTTGATTTATTAGGCAAACATTTGGCGCATCCCATCTTGGCATCTGTGTATGTGCATGGTCAACCAAATTAAAAGTGTTGAAGTTCAAAAGAAAAGGTTCAAGTATAAATGACCCAAGTTGTGCTTTCAGCAGGCGTCTCCTTCTCGGAGTAAAATCTGAGCATAAGTGACACTTCTTAGCCATATTAGGGATCAATCCAGCAGATTCTCACTGACTTCTCGAGGCATTGCATCAGGCCCAATCTCTACCAAAATTACTTTTAAAAATTGCCATACAAAACTGTCTGAAGAGTTAAGATGCTGGAAATAGAGAAAAGTGACTGCAAAAATGTCTTCATAGGTTTCCACTTTCATTGTCACACAATGATTCTGTTTCTATATCAAATTTCCTCAGTTCACATGTACAAAGATTGTCGGTTTGTTTTCTAACTGCCAGCCCTGCAAACTGCACCTGGGATTAGAGAATCCAAACTGGATTATTTCTGGTTGGTGTTTTAACGTGGGTGGAAAACATTCAGCAGTAAGAACTTGCTTAACAATTCTGTAACTGATGCTTGAGCTGGAAGAGCATCTAGCGCACTGTCCTATAATCTTATTGGCTCTGCAGTGCTAAAAGTCAGTAAAGTAAGCAACACGACTCTGAATGCACACTATCCGTGGACCAGATCTGTTGATCATGAATTTAGGATTTATACTTAACCACTATTCTGACCATAAGTGCACTTCAAAATACCATTGGTTGTAGGTTGTAGTTATAATAATGCAAATGTTTGAAAGGCAGGATATTAGAACACTATGTCAATAGTAAAGAATGTATGTAAGAAAGTCTGGAAAGACTCAGTGAATGATGGACACCAACCTTGACTCTGCCCCTGATTGTTAACCCATTTTATTTCCCATTCACTAGTAGGAGAACTGCAGTAGAACTGGCGGATGTGGACAAAAGTTGATCTTTGGTCTACATCTGGAATTTGGATTCTCCGACCAATATTGGGATAATGAATGGGATACCACAAGGTATCAATGCATAATGGAGTAGTTGCAGCAGTTCTCAAACTATGGGTCAGAACCTCAAAGTGGGTTACGGCCCCATTAAAATGGGGTCACAAGGGCTGGTGTTAAATTTGCTGGGGGCCAAGGCCAAAGCCAAAGCCCAAGCCCCACTGCCCAGAGCCGAACCCTGAGTCCCACTGGCTTGGGTGGTGGAGCTCAGGCTTTGGCTTCAGCCCTGAGTGACAGGACTCAGATTACAGGCCTCCCACCCAGGACTGAAGCCTTTGGGCTTGGGCTTCTTCCCCCACCCCTGCTCAGGTCAGCAGGGCTCATGTGGGCTCAGGCTTTGGTCCCCCCTCCTGGAGTCGTGTAGTAATTTTTGTTTTCAAGAGGGGATCGCGGTGCAATAAAGTTTGAGAACCACTGGAGTAGTGGATGGAGGCAGGATATCATTTTAACTATATGTGGAGAATAATATATGAGTGCTATGTCCTTTATTCCATATGGTGCAGGTAAGGGAGGGTTTTGTCTTCAGCTTCTGTTTATTACGTAGGTTTGCATTTTACAAACCAGCATACAGAAAGTGTCTGTGTGTACAAATTGAAAGTTAGTTGGAGGAGGATGATCGGGGCAGGCAATTATTAAGGTGCCCCAAGAAGATAATTCCAGTTTAATCTATGACACTGTTCACACAGTTACCCAGAAGTATGCAACAATATACAATAACACATGTAAACAGAGTTCCTCCTTGCCAGCTCTTGGGCATGAAAGTGCAGCCTTACTATCATTAAAACCTGTAATTGTTAGGAATGTCATTTATGCAATTATATATATTGTCTAATACTTATGGGCCAAATCCGATAACCCTAACTCAGACAAAAGGCCCAATGCATCCAGCAGGAGTCTGTCGCAGTAAGAGCTGCTGGATTTGATCCAAGAAAAATTTTAATATAAAATATTTACACAATTTTTACTTCTATGTTAAAAATAAAAGATGTTGAAAGCCTCTAACTCCTATTCCCCCCGCTCACTCACCCTGGCTCTGAAACTTCTATAACTGTTTGTTTAATGAAATACAGTTTATGAAACTGGCACAGAAAATCCTATCTGCCATGACTCTGATTTACTGCAGTTACATAATCCGACTATTATGGTTAATCTTGTAGTAAATTATTTAAATTGAGAATTTATAGAATTATAACTTTTTTGTCAAAGATTGGCTCTTTAGGAAGTAAGAGAGTAACTAAAAGGATCTGTGCTTAGTGGAGGAGTTTCAAAGGACAGAAAAGGAGGGTGAATATTTAAACTTAAGTCCAAAGTGTTGATTTATTATGGTTTCTATCCATAGATTTCCTGTTGCTTTTTTTAACTGTATCATAGAATGAATTATGTTTTTATTTTTTCAGTCACATAACATCATGCAGTTTCATTTCATTGTTCTGGACTGTATAGTAAATACCCAAACTTGTTCCCATTAAAGGCCTTGACAAAACTATTGATTTAAACAGGGTTGGGCACAGGATCAGTATTTACTGTATAGAAGAAATAAGTTGATGATAAAATACTTTCTCTTTAAATCCTCTTGAGACACACTACTTAGTAGTTTGCTGCACATCAAGTATAGTATCTGAGCTGCATTTGAGCAGGCAAATCTTCCAGGGATGTATAGTTCAGGCTAAATGAGAACCACACATGGTGTAACTTCAGTGAAAATGCACTATTAACTCTAAAGCTGAAACTGATTCTTTAACATGAATTCATTTTTAATCTTAAACAAAAAAAAAAAGGAAAAATGATCCAATAAGTAAATCAGAAAGAGAGAGAGAGACGAGTCCTGATCTTTCCACACCACATAAGATGCTGCAAGCTTTAAAGTCTTGTCTTATCTGACTTAGTCCAACCAAACACAGTTCACATCACTAAGGAAGGATGCTTATGTGTTATGGAAACAAACATGGAAATAGCAAATTGTAAGTAAATGTTTAGGAATAGTCATAGAAAGTGAATGCTGAACTTGTAAACACAAGTATTCCCACTAGAAACTGAATTCCAAAACCCCATCTTTAATGTAAGTATTTAGCTGAACCAGTGACCTTAAGTTACAAGTAACATTGTTCAGTGTGTGTCCACGCAGCAGCCTTTCTGCCATCACAACCATTTTCTGTGCAATACATCTACTGTGCTGCCTAACATTGCTTGTGTCAGTGCATTCTGGGAAAATCTGGGCAGCTATCCCAGAGTGTATCAGCAGAAGGTAGCAGGCATACAGGCAGAGTGATGTGAGCGGCACATGAGGCAATGCACTCTGGGGAGTCCTACTGCACTGAGCTGGGAGGAAGGAGGACCAACCAAACCATTAACACAAGCCTGGTGAGGGGGGTCCTGTCCACCCTGAACAAAGCAAAAAGTCTGCTGAACCAGTTACAGCAAGGCACTCTGTTCTCACTAATGTTAATCTTCTACGTTTTGCCGCATGTTGTTGCTTCTGTTAGAGGGAGAACCAATAGATGCTGATGAAGTTTGTGACACCGGCATGAATTTGTTGCAGAACTGGCTGGGAAAGACTTTGTTTTGTTGTTTTCATAGTTATGTTAAATTGTTTTTGGGGAGTGGCAGTCATTTTAATTAAGTCTAGTTCAGGGATGACTGATGATCTAATTGGCTGGAGCAGAGGATCAGTATTTCTGTTTTAGTTGAAGGAGTCAACCAAAAGCTTACTGCCAATATGTTCACTCTGCTGTTAGGAGGTGGGCGCTCTGCTCCTATCCCCACCGCCCCAGCCATGAGCTGGCTCATTGCATTGCCCATATTCTGCTACCTTCCATCAAAAATAACAACCTTCAAGTGGGCTGGGAGATATGTGTCTGTGCTCAGCAGCTCTGCTCAGTACTGAGGGACTCTAAGGGGAAGCTGAATGGCTTCATGATTACAGCTTAACAGCTTCTTTTTTGGGGGGGTGCGCTAAATATTGGTGTTTTTCTGAATACAACTGCTAGCAAAACTTGTTAATTTCCTTTCCAGCACTGATGTCTGTTTTGACTTGGTGTCTTGCCAACTTCAGCTACTGTCTATAAGTTGATTAATTCTTCTTTGGGCTATTGTGTGTTATACTTTGTAATGTTTGATTTTGAAAGTCTAGTGAGCAGCAATAACTACTAAGAAGTGTCCCAAAAAAATTCTTTGACTGATTTCTACAGACCAGACCCAGTGTACTAGGAGGCACTGTAGGTGACCAGGCCTTCAAAGACAAAGGTATTTGTATTGTATCATCTCTTGTGAACTCTTTGGTCTTGTATTAATGGTCAAAAAGGATACATTTTTCAATTGTGTTCGGTCAATCCGAGTTAGCTGAGCATGACTGAAGAATCCCATTAAAATGCAGGCCAGCACATTTGAAGCTTTGATAGCCGGCTGTGTTGTAACTTAAGGGACAGCCTTATCTGCACAGCTTTTGGAATCAGTAAAACTTGCTGAGATTCTAAATCAAAATGGAGCGCCTCTTTGGCAAAATTTGTGACTGTTCCCAGCTGTATTTAAAATCTCATTGAAATGAGGCGAGGGAGCTGGCCCTAGCAAATGAAGTAGATTCAGCCCCCCTGCACCAGAACAGGCGCTCCCACTTGGCCAATGAAGAGGGCAGGGCAACATCTGGGATTATAAAGGAAGAGACATGAGGGGATCTGGTGACTCAGAGCTGCTTGAGTGAGGGTGAGGAAGGACAGATGAGAGGCGCTAGAGGCAGAAGGTATTTACTGAGATAAGGCTGAAGGCAAGAAGAGCAGCAAGAGGGGTTTTCTAGATGACATTCCCAAGCCAGAAGCCTAGGGCTGGAGGCAGGAGGACTAAAGGTTCATGGAATTAGTGGGAACTCTGAAAGGGGAAACAGAGGCAAACATGCCTTTCATGCTGCGGTCTGCCTAATGAGGATGCCCTAGGTGGTGCTACAATGCATCCACTGATATCCATCAAAGAAGGTAAGTGGTCAGCTGAGAAGAATAAAGTAGCTGATCTGTCCCAATAAAATTACGGAATAGGGTCATGAATAGCATAGGCAGGTAGTTGTGTAAAATTTCCTAGTATAGCCCTGCCTCTGTGCACTCCAGTTCTGGCCTGCATCATCCTTAAGTGTAGAGGGTTATTAAATTGTGTGGACAAATTGCTCCATTCCTGAAAAATCCTTTCTGCATGGAGTCCCAACAGGATGGTGCACAGGTGAAGGGGTCGATGCAGGCAGAGCCCTTGGGTGCCTAACCTGTGACCATCAGACTCACTTCCAACTGTGCGTTAGTCAGAAGTTGGAGCTGGTCCTCCATGAGTGAGAGGCTAGTGTAACACTGTTCCATCTGGGCTGAGAACTCTATGTAATTAAAATCAATCCTACACCAGTGCCCTCTTGACCACAGGTGCTGGTGACATAGCAAGAGAAAAAGGGGGCATGGCTGGGGCACCTCTGTCCTCAGCTGTCAGTCTCATGGAGAAATAACTGCACAACTTCCCTCTGAGGTTAGAAGTTTTCTTCCTTAGTATCTGGAACATTCCAAGCACAGTCTTCTCTCTAGGGCTTGACTTTCTCTCTGTTTGGCTTGGCAGCTAGCACATGAAATTCATGCTTCAAGCAGATTCATTTGATGAAAAACCTAATTAATTTTCTGTTTTGAAAAATAACATTAAAAAGTTCACCTATTTTAATTGTCACCTATCACTAGGCCCCAGAGAGACGGCTGCCCCCACTCACTCAAGCATAACCCCTCTTTCTCCTATCCTAACTACAGCTTTGCGGCAGACCCATAAACTATTTTGAAATCCAATCCATTACAGAAGCACCTAAGTGAATATAAATATGCCAGGTCTCAAATACCTTTTATTTGCAATTAAAGTAAATTGCCCCTCTCCCTTCTTTGTCTGGCGAGTATAGTCCTGTGTGGAAAAGTAAGTGAGAAGAGATCTGCTAATCACTCACCCCACAATACAATGTTTATTGTCAGTGAAACATACAGTGGTTTAAAAGTAAAAATACCAGAAGTGGGGAGGGAGGGAGCTTGTTTTTTCTTTTAAACTGTTTTTCAGAAACACACAGGACCCAATTTTCTGAAATGTTATCCATTTACCTGAGAAAAAAAGTGAATAGAACTGCACCCATTTGCACAGTAGAGAATTTGACCTTCTTGTAGTTTAGTATATATAGTTTGTCACCTTATGTGACAAGATGCAAGGTAACATAATACCAATCAACCCTTCACAAGACAAATTATTCTTATTGGAATTGAAATTCTTTCCCCAATAATTATATACATTTTCCCTCACCCACACAAACACACATTCTCCCTAATATATATATAATTTCTTTCCATTACATAGAAATGTTGCTGAGACGTTCTCTACCAGTAGTCTCTTTTGGTACTTGAGGGATGGGCTGTCATATGCTAAGTCTGTATACAGTATCTGCAGTATCAAACATCTGAACTGAAGATACTAGTAAGTTGTTTTTTTATCAAATTAACAAGGGAATATCAAATTAACATGGGAAAGATGCACAAATCTGTAAGACACAGTTGATACTAAAATCCCTTAATACACTTCTCTTCTTGGCCCAGTGTTTTTATTGATTTTTTTTTAACTATCCTGTTGTTTGCAGGTTGTCAGTGTTTCATATTTCATCTGGTCTTGCTTTCAGTGCTTAGGAGAGTTTTCTGGTTTTCACAAAACTCTCCTTGCAATAAAATTAGGTGTTAAAATGGGGTGGATGTACTTTTTGCCTGAGGGCAACTTCGCTGTATGGAAATTGCATGGTGGGCCATGAACACTCACAAAATTGGGGGTAGGGGTGCGGGATGGGGTGAGGGCTCCAGCTGGGGGTGCAGGCTCTGGGTTGGGCCAGAAATGAGGAGTCCAGGGTGCAGGAGGGGCTCTGGGTTGGGATGAGGGGGTGAGAGTCAGAGGTCTGGGGTGAGACTGGGGATGAAGGGTTTGGGGTGCAGGAGGGGGTTCCAGGCTGTGACTGAGGGGTTTGGAGGGTGGGAGGGGAATCAGGGCTGGGGCAGGGGTATGGGGGAGGGGTGTGGGGGCTCTGGGGTGAGGCCAGAGATGAGGGGTCTGGCGTGCAGGAGGGTGCTCCGGGCTGTGGCCGAGGGGGATCAGAGATGGGGCAGATTGTTGGCGCATGGGGGTGGGTGAGGGCTCTGGCTGGCTGAGAGTGCTGGCTCTGGGGTAGGGCTGGGGATGAGGGGCTTGGAGTACAAGAAGGGGGCTCTGGGCTGGCACTGAGAGGTTTGGAGGGCAGGAGGGGGATCAGTACTGGGGCAGGGGATTGGGGCATAGGGAGGTCGGGGTGCAGGCTTCTGGCGGCACTTACCCCAAGCAGCTCCCAGAAGCATGTCCCATCTCTGGCTCCAAGGCATGGCCAGGTGGCTCTGTGCACTGCCCTGTCCACAGGCACTACTCCTGCAGCTCCCATTGGCCGGGAACTGTGGCCAATTGGAGCTGCAGGGGTGGCGCCTGCAGACAGGGCAGTGCACAGACCCACCTGGCCTTGCCTCCACGTACTAAATAGGAGCCGGAAGGGGGTCATGCTGGCTGCTTCCTGGGAGCTGCGTGGAGCAGGGCAAGCCCCTGACCCTGCTCCCCTGTGTTAAAAGGCAGTGGTTTTAGGGGGGGAGAGAAGGCAGTTGTTTTGGGGCTAAGGGAGACAAATTGGGCTCATGAGGTATGAAGGAATTTAGGGTAAAATTTTCACCCCCTACATTCACTCCCATGGGCTTTTTGTGGGAACTTACATACATGTATTTGTCCTCCATGCAGTCTGACTGCTGGCCTACATGAAAGTTTTGGCCATTGTACCATGTATTTTGCAGAGTCAATTTTTTTCCAAAACAAAATTTTGTCAAAATTGACACATTCCTGCAGTTTTGATAGTATGTTTTCCCATCAGAACATTTTTGACCAGTCTATTTGATCTCATTCTGTCTGGTTCCCGACTTGAGCATGATGCAGAAACTGCTCTAGACTTGTGGGCTGATGATCTCCTCCTTGGAAGGGACAACCTTCAGGTGTCCATGCTGTTTGTTTGAGATCTATCTGCAGCCTCGGAACAATACCATTGTCCTTGAGAATTTGTTGACTTGTCTGAAGACTCTAGCTGAGGTAGAAAGCTTTGTGTGGGCCTATTCTTTCCTTCCTGAGAGGGTTGTTTTCTGTTACCTGTTCCAAGAGACAGTGTCCCTGTTTCCTGTAGGAATCTGCAAGGTTCTATTCTGTCATCGCTCTTGTTCATCATGTGTGCCACTCAACAATGGAGATATAATGCTTTTAGATGATTTATTTCATCAGTTTCTGAGTGACATACACACCTGTGTCTCATTTGTATCCGATTCAGATGGCGCAGTGTCCTTGCTTTCCCAATGTCTAGCTGAGATTGGCTGGAGGAGTGAGGCAGAGGCAGGCATAGCGGTCTGGATTCTCTTCCATTAAAGCTCCTATGGCTTAACTATTTAAGATCACGGACTGGGCAGGCACCTGGTGGCCTCAGGACTGGGGAAATGCAAAGGTGCTTTAAAGCCATTTTTGCCCCTCAATACAGATGCGTATTGTACCCTTCCTCCCACTACCTACTGCTACCTTCTAGGTACTAGTTATGCGGCTCCATGGCCGTATTGTCAGAATACGCTTAAAACAAGACTCAGCTTTTCAGGGCGTCCTTTATTTATTCTAGGAATTAAAATCCTTTTCTTTAGGAGCTCCTTGTAGATGAAGACCACAGCAGTGCCCAGCTACAAGACAGCCTCCACTTTCACAAGCAGCAGCAGCAGCAGCAGTGCCCTCTCTCAACACTCCAGCCCCTGAAAGGGCTCAGTCACCATGTACCCGTCCTATTCTTAATGGGGCAGATCTCATTTCTCTTATTACATAATTTATATCACCATTAACCAAAGCAACAATAAACAAATATTCAAGATTGTTACTAAATATAAACAGTATGAACATATTTCTAAAACCTCTAGTCTAGGTCCCTCACACTGGTGGTGCAGGTGAACCTTATGCGAAGAGGGAGTACAGATCCATTATCAATACTTTCTTGCACGGGTGTAATTACCTATTTAGGTTTTCATGATGGCCATCGTAGTATCTGAACACTTAGAGGTAAGAGGCTTCTTCTGTAGTCTTCGTTCATCTAGTTCATTGGGGCAGCTTCAATTTGGCCTTTAATTCTATTCATATGATTGCAACATTTACATCACAATATGGCAGACAGATATAGAGACCATGGACAAGCAAGGCAAGGTCACCAGGGACAAAATAATCTTGAAAGTTCCTGCCCAAGTTTCTAAATGTCACCTGTTTCTTTCTGTCTTTGGCAGGCTTAATGCCCCCCTCCATGCCACAACTAGAATTAGCTCTCTGATTGAGACAACATAATGCAGAAAGCAGAAGTGGTGTTTAGCTCTGTTCTTCCACTGTGAAGCATATACATTAATTTACCCATCTTGGAGGGTGGCGGGAATCAATTTATCATCTTCTCATGCAACTGGAGATTCTACTACCTTTCTGATATTTTCTTACTCAGTCTGAGAAACCCTCCCAGATCTGCAGAGGCCATGCCTGGCTCCAAACAAATTGGCCCCAAATGAACTAAGAGCATGAGGACATATGGTTCTTCTGTTCAGGATGTGTGTCTATGAAGAGGCTACCCAGTAAGAATCTGCAGTTTCCTGCCCACCATTTAGCCAAGCTCCTTGGAGCCCACTGAACAGAAGTTCACAGTGAGGTTGTTTGTGGTGGGCTAGGAGAATGGCAGAGACATCACTACTAGCAACTGCAAAGATCTACTGCCTATAAAAACCACACAGATGTGGACTCAGAAATCCACAGCCTGTGGAATCCATCTGGAAGGGTCTGAGTGATGCTTTCTGTGGGGAAGTTAACTGGTGGATTTCTGTCACTTGCAGACCTCTGGAAACAGCTCTGTCCCAGTCCTCACTGGGCCCTCTCAGAGAGAGCTGAGTATACTCCAGAGTCTGTGTAAGTGATGGATCTTTCATCCAATATGCATAAATGCTGTATTTTTCTATCGGCTCCTCCTTTGCTTGCTTTTGTTTGGTGGGATTAGTTATCTCTTAGCACAGAAAAAATAAGTATTGGTCCCTATGGCAAAATTTGCAAACATGCATGAGGTAGGGAAGTGGATTTTTATTTGCCTGCAGAGGAAATCAAAGAAAAGTCAAGGTTTGTTCATTTTCTAGTTCTCTGTATGAAATTCTACACACACTTCTAACACACTCTGTGTATTTATGTACTTTCATTTTGTAAGCCCCAGAAGAGTACAGGTTGCTGGTGTCTCCTTGCAAAATATTTATTGCTTTAGGCAGCTTCATAACCTCTACCTTCAATACCTCACATATGAGTTCTTAGTGAGAGCTACATGACTGAAAGATTATCTTTAGAAAATGTGGGTCACATGTATTGCATTTTATTTGAAAGAGAATATAGTCACTATTTCAAAGCTGTTCAATTCAATCCAGAAGAGGATTTATTTTATTAACTCTGTGTCAAAAACTACATATTAAAGGCCAAAGTTTTTAAAAGGACGCCCAACTTGGGACCACAACTTCTGCCTACCAAGTTTGAACGCACTTCTTGCAGCTGCAAATCTTTTGGATCACTCTGAATTTTTGCATGGCTAACTATCAGATTGTAAATGTACATCAGGCAGCTGGTGATGCACCTACTCAGGTTTACACCTGCAATTCATTGCTGCAGGGAAAAATTTTGTTGATACAAATTGTATCTGTGAAACGGAGCCTGGTCTTGGCTCCATGAGAACTTACTTCTGTGTTTATTATCCCTAAATAGTGCTGCTCCCATATTGAAACAGACTGTACTATTAGAAATAATTATCTATAGTACTATTTTTTTCTGTTGAATTCTGCATTTTGGGGGACAATTTCTGCTTAATTACAACCATATAACTTGGATTGCTGTAACTGAGAGCTGAATTTGGCCCTTCTAACTTCCATGTATCTTTGAATAACTCACTATAATTATGCTCACCTTGCTAGTTGCAGTCCATGTCTTTCTGCAGCTACAGTTTATAGTTCAGAAGGATTAGTTAGAACTGTGTCCACAGGGCTGTCTGCTAATATGCGACTTCTTTTGCAGGTTTCTGTATTTGGATGACCAAATTCTCTGAGATCTGTGAACAGAGGGTTTGGTCACTCGTTGAATCAGGTAAGAAGCATCAACAAGATGAAAGTGGGCTGTGTTATGTACCCTCAGTCCTCATTAAAACAGGCTTGTTGGTAGAGGTGTGGGGACATGCGCCAGCCTAATGCCCTACCAAAAGCACACAGATCAGAGCTGGGTCACTCAGACACAGAAAAATATCAAGCAAACTCATACAACATAAATCTGGAAAAGGCAAACAGCGGCTGTTGTATCCTTAACTATAGTTTTGGGTTACTTTAACCAATGATCTACCCCAAGGTGAGGATTTACACCTACTTTAATCTTTGTGAGTTCTTCCCCCAAGATCAACTACAATGGAGATATTATCAAAGAAGAGAGACCCCATGGTGCACAACAGAGATTACATACTGCTCTTTCTATAATTACTTTTATTAACCAACCAAACAATACACACACTGCAATCTGCTAAAGGAGAGAGAGACCAATACAGAATGCATAATATTTGCATTACTCACACCATGCCCTGTGGAAAACCCAGATGTGTTAGTCCTCATCCTCACCATTATCAGTGGTTGTCATCCTGGCATCTTCCCCACCACCGCACAAAGGCCAGGATACAATTTATATAATGTGTTAGTGATGCCTACTGGCGTTCATACATATTTATGATTATTTTAACTCTTTTTTTTCTTTGGACTTTCACACCTGACTACTTTTGGGGTGCACTGTATTTGATAGGCTAACTTGTTAGTTCCCCTTACACTCATTAACATATGTCACCTTATAACCATAGTAACAGGTAGTTAGAGACGTCTCTACCATTTCTCCCCTGCTACCAATGATCATCTTGTCATGTCTACAGTCTACTCAGATGCTATTCAAACCCAGCAGCTTTCAAAACATTAGCATATCACAATACAAACACAAGCTCAGCAGATTTATTATTTATTTTTTTACTTATGCTAATTTATCCTAAGGCCTAATTTGACTAAGCTAAATATCTTACAGGCCTGGAGTCTGTAGGCCCTGTGTTGCAACATTAATTAATACTTATAGTTCACCTCTATATCCTAAATATACATGATACTTTTTAACCTTAGCTACACTGTGCACAGGCCCCTCTTAGCAAAATGTCTAGATGTGCTTAACTTTAATTGTTGATCACAGGTAAGGAGGAGCCAGGTTCGCCCTGTCAAGACTTTCCCGGAACATCGTGTTGCAACCAACAGAACCTGGCTCCTCCTCACCTGTGATCAACGTAGCTGGCCGTGAGATTGATCTGGACTCTGGACTGGTAACTATAACATCGACTGGCGGGACTCAGTGTGTGTGTGTGTCTGTGGTGTGACTGAATGCATATGCTAATTGTTGTATTTTCAGTAAATGCGGCATATTGCCTTTTCCCCTAAAAAAGATGCTTCATATAAGCATAACATCATCCCTCTTCAGAAAAACAATTAAGCACATACTTATATTTGAGCATGTACTTAAGTCCCATGGACGTCAATGGAACTTCAGCATGTGCTTAAATATTTGCCGAATTGGTGCCAAAATGATGATGATTATCAAGGCCAAATGACCTAAGGCTCTGTTCCATCATTACTATTAGTCTTATTTGTATTGTGGTAGCACCTAGAGGCCCTATAAAGGTTCAGGGTCCCATTGTTGTATAAACATATAACAATATAGTTCCTGCCCAAGAGATGTTGATTTGTTATATTTAGGTTTCTTAATATGTTTATAATGTTGACATAAAGAATGACTGAAATGAAAATAATAATCTCCCATTTATTTAGGATTCTTTAGGTAGCTGAACTCTGTCTTATAAATGATAGGCCATGTTCATGCCTCATCTTTGGCCATATATACCTCATCTTTCCCATGGAGCACCCATGTAGGGTAATTAGAATCTAGCATGAAGATGGGTAAAGCATGGTTTATATTTTCAAAAACTCATGTGATTTAGGAGCATAAGTCCTAATGGAAAAGTACTTCATGAAGAAAGCTAGGTGTTCCTCAACTATTTAGATAATAAATTAGCCACCTTTATAGGACCAGGTTGCAGTACAGCCACACCATTGATTATGACTCATGTTCTGAGACAATGGAATTTAATACCAAGCAAGAATTTGTGCACAAAAGATTTATAAGGGAAATTCTGCAGCCAAAGCACTATCTCAGGTGCTCAACTGTTAGAGGTGTCAGTATCTATATTGGTGGCAATAACATATGGTAGAAAGGGAATTAATAAAGGACTATCAAACAATGAGCCAGTGCTGAGGGAGTTAGTCTGGCTATTGCTTGCTAAGAGGAGGTCATTCTGGCAACCAGGCTATATTTAGTCTTAATCCAAACCTATCTATTTTTATGACTTGTTTTTATCTTTTATTGTTTTGTCATCTAATCATAGATCATTAGGGTTGGAAGGGACCTCAAGAGATCATCTAAGTCCACCCCCCTGTTCAAAGCAGGACCAATCCCCAAATGGCCCCCTCAAGCATTGAACTCACAACCCTGAGTTTAGTAGGCCAATGCTCAAACCACTGAGCTATAATGAATGGCTACTTTTAGTCAACAAGACTGGTTCCTGCAAGTATCTTCTAATCCCAATGCAATTGAAACAGCAGGGAGCTTGTTAGGTAGCCAGAATGTAGTTGCCCAGGAATTGGCCAGGACAGTGATGCTCATCCCACTCATCCTGTGAAAAAATGATCAGCTTTTGTGTGACCCTGAGTGGTCAAAATTTTTGTTCCTTACATGGGGCCAGTAGACTTACCCCTGAGACAAATGAAAGGGTGCACTTGGAACAGGGTGGCCTGCCTCTTTAAGGGCTGGGAGCCACTGGGCCACTCTGTGCTGTTCACAGGGTCGGCTCCAGGCCCCAGCACACCAAGCACGTGCTTGGGGCGCCATGCTGCAGGGGGCGCTCTGCTGGTCTCCGGGAGGGCGGCAGGAGGCTCCTGTGGACCCTCATCAGGGACGCCTGCAGGAGGTCCGCTGAAGCCACGGGACCGGCAACTGGCAGAGCGCCCCCCGCGGCATGCCGCCATACTTGGGGCGGCAAAATGTCTAGAGCCACCCCTGGCTGTTCATTTATCCCTGACCAGCTATATCTGTGCTGGGGTGTAGGATTTAAGAGGAAGAAAGCCCAGTGGTTAGTCTGGCTGGGGAGGAGAGCAGATGGGCTGACTGAGTAGGAAAGCCCTACCATTGAGTACTGTCTGGCAGGAGGAGAACGGATAGCCTGCTCTGCTGTGAGACAAGAAGCTGGGCTCAAGCTAGGAACTAGCTGAGGGTTGCCAGAGGCCTTTGGTAGGAGGTTTGACCTGACACAGATGATTGGAATCCAGGATCTGGCAGTGAGACAGGTTGTTGTTGCTGAGAGCCTGCCTTTAGGGAAGGATGCTGAAAGCTGAGCCCAGTGGGGCTGAAGACTTTTGTGTTGATGTTGTATTGAACTTGAGCTAAGGGACTCTGTTACCCTAGAAGGCGTTGAACTCTCTAACGTGGCTTGGCTCAAGGACCAAGTCACTCCCATGGCTAAAATAGGGTAGATACTGCTGTGTGCAAACTGAAACTGGGCACCACATGCTGGGTGCTCTGAAACATCCCCTTCCTCTTCCAAAACAAGTCTTCCTGGCAGGGAGCAGGTAGTGGTCACCTATTGTTTCTGCTTTTACATTTAACTCACTGTTTACTTTGCAAGAGGGCCTGAGGTGCAAAATTCTGATCCAGACTTTAAACGCACCGGTGTTTGGATGTGAGTTGTTGGGTTAGGTACATCTTTAATCCATACATTACACACACCTAAGCATTTCCAGATGTAGCATCAATTCTAGACTATGTTAAAGAATGTATATTTTTTGTACAGCTATTTACAATAAATATGGTCTCACCAGCTGAAGTGTTTACTTGATTCAGATGTGGTAAGTTGATATGGGCCTATTTCGTTTACTACTTAATGTTACTGTTATTTATATAGTGTTATAGGTATGCATGGTGCACTGGTGCCTGACAAATTTAAAAAAGACAATATCCCTGCTCCTTTGAGCTTACAATCCTGTAACAATTTTCTGTATTCCTGGGAACTGGAGACTCAATTAAACACCAACACAAAGGAATACAGGGAATTGTTAACTCTCTATAAAACATGTCTTCCTGATAGTCATTTGATCAAGGCAGAGCTCCATCCCAGCTATACTAGGACTTTTAGCTTAACTTGTTGGGTTTTTCCTCTTGCTCCTCTTACTGTAACCAATGCACCTTCAACCTCTAAAACAAAGCCTCAAGAAGAAAAATGTCTGATAGGCTGTGATTTTGTTGCTGGAACAGCTGATTGCTGTGCAAAATATTGCTATCCTGCAAAGAATGACAGAGAATAAGTTAAAAACTGCTAAACATTTAGAGAGTTTTAAGGTAATATTTTACAAAAGAGATGAATTACAAAGCTCTTTGAAATCCTAGTACAGTAGCCCTTCTGTCGGAGTGCTGTAACTGAGTCCTATAATGAAGGTGTAATTAGGTTATACTTATTCATATGTTTAACAGCATTAAGACAAGTATAATTATAGCATGTGTTTAACCTCAATTTGAAAAGTGTTTGAAATATATTTGGTGAAGGCAGTAACTGGCAGGAAGCTTTTATTACTGGTTGGCTTCTTTTTCTTGTTTATGCAACAGAGTCAGAATACAAATTCCAAAAACTTTATCTTTCAAGAAAGCTTGCTAACATCATTTCAAAAGAGGTAGTACCATTAAACACATCGGGAGGGAGAGAAACGCTATGGAAATCGCAAGCTAAAGAATTCTGCCACCAACTTCTGCATCCAGTTCATATATGCAACTGATTAAACTCCAGCATCCAAATAGCCTTCACTCTGTCTCTAGTTTCAGAGATGTATCCATGTTAGTCTGTATCAGCAAAAACAAGGACGCTTTGTGGCACCTTAGAGACAAAAAATTTATTTGATGAAGTGGGTTTTAGCCTACAAAAGCTTGTGGTTTGAGCATTGGCCTGCTAACCCCAGGGTTATGAGTTCAATCCTTGAGGAGGGCCATTTGGGGAACTAGGGTAAAAATCTGGGGATTGGTCCTGCTTTGAGCAGGGGGTTGGACTAGATGACCTTCTGAGGTCTCTTCCAATTCTATGAAATGTGTTAGTCTCTAAGGTGCCACAAGGACTCCTCTATCCCCAGGTTTGTTACTATTTTAGAGCCTTACTCTAACTTCCACTGAAGTCCATAGTAATTTTTCCTTTGACTCTACTGGGATTTGAACCAAGCCCTTTTATGCCCCTTTTAACATTTTCCAAATGGGGATAATAGAATGCATATTATTTGTTCTACAGTATCAGATTAATAGTTCAATACAACCTGAACAATTCCTGATTTTAATTTAATGGACTTGCTGTAAATTATGTTTAATCTGTATTCATAGCATAGCTTAGTCTCTAATGGTATTTACTCAATTAGATGTACAGTATATGGAACTATTTTTCCCAGTAGGAAATGATTGCCATTTTGATGTGCTTGTATTGTTTCATGAGGGGTGCCAAAGACAACCTTAGACTACATAATCCAAAGTACTTTAACAATTATGATGAGGATTGTTTATGAATAAATCAAAGATATTGAAGTTTTTGTGTAGAGCTCTGAGAGAGGGCTGCTGCTATGTCATGGACAAATAAGGTCAGTTTCCATTTTGTAATTATCCTAAGTGCTTTTACAGCTCAGAGTTATGGTTATTTCCTTGCAGTTCACGGACAGTGTTTCTGTTCAGTGGGTGGTGTGTTTCAGAAGTACCCTTGTTTATAGTTATGATGTCTGGCTCCTCCTGCTTTTATGTGAAAAGCTCTGCACTCTAGCTGGTCAAAGCAGGGCATGCAATATTTTTATATTGATTTTGATTTAATGTAACTATCTTGTCCTGCAACCAACCAGCCCAGCACTCCAACCCCTCAGAGTATGTCTTCACTGTAGAAGTAACTTGGGTGATTGGCACCTGGATATGAGCACCCAGGTTAGCTTAGATTGAGTGTGAGCAGCCACACTGCAAAGCTAAACCTGAGTTACTGTGTTCTCACGGTGCTGCACTCCCTATGTGTCCTGCCATGATGTCTCGGGGCATATTCCATGGTTCTCTGTGTGGCAGTAAGCTGAGCGGCTGTGTGATTCTTTCCCAGTAGAAGTTGTCTGTCCTTCTGAGCCCCAGGGGGATTGTGGAAAGATACTGGAGGACTAGCACCACTATAGTAGCCTAGCCTCCATCCTCTCTGCAAAGTGGGCAGGTTACCAGACTGACTGAAAGCAGCACCCAGGCTTTAGCCCGGGGTGGGCAAACTTTTTTGGCCCAAGAGCCACATCTGGGTGGGGAAATTGTATGCAGGGCCATGAATGTAGGGCTGGGGCTGGGAGTGTGAGGTGCGGGGTGCACGAAGGGGCTCAGGGCAAGGGGCTAGGATGCAGGAGGGGTGCAGGAAAGGGCTCAGAGCAGGGGTTTGGGGTGCAGGAGGGGTTTGGGGTGTGGGCTCTGGCCTGGCACTGCTTACCTTGAGTGGTTCCGTGGCGACAGTGGCACGCAACAGATTAAGGCAGGCTCCTTGCATGCCCTGGCCCCGTACTGCTCCCAGAAGTGGCCAGCATGTCTGGCAGTGGTTCGGGGGGGGGGGCAGGCAGCTCCACTACATGCTGTCCTTGCCTGCAGGTACCACCCCCAAAGCTCCCATTGGTCATGGTTCCCTGTTACCAGCCAATCGGAGCTGCAGGTGTTGGTGCCTACAGGTTAAGGCAGCACATGGAGCCCTCTGCCTCCCCTCTCCTCAGGGGCCACAGGAACGTGGTACCAGTTGCTTCCAGGAGCAGCGCAGGACCAGGGCAGGCAGGGAGCCTGCATTAGCCCCGCTGCACCATAGGGCTGGCAATCCCACAGGCCAGATTGAAAGCCCTGATGGGCAAGATCTGGCCCGCGGGCCATCATTTGTCCACCCGTGCTTTAGCCTATAACTCCAGCCGAGCCAACTCGCTTGAGTTGAAAGCATCCCTAAACTTAGTTCAGAGTTGTTTTGTGTGTGCATGGGATAGGTGGGTTAGAGACGACACCTATACCAGAGTAAGAGCCTGAGTTAACTTTGAAGTGAAGACAAGCCCCAGTCTTGATTCTTCAGCCAGCTCTTACTGCCAGACCTTGTTCCCTGTCTGCAGCCCCACCCTTTAGTTCCAAGTCCCAGCCAGGATCATTCCATGGCCCAATGCCAGCCCTGACTCCAAAGACCACCCTGCTTTGTCACCAGCGTGCCCATTGCCCTGGCTTCCCTATTCCATGACACCAGACTACTCTCCTCTCCTTTACTAAATTCTACAAAACCCCGCTCCATTGCAACTTAGCTAGTTTTTCAGTTATCAAAGATGTCTGCATTTGAGAGTTTGGAGCCTCCTTCTCTCTCTGGCCCCAGGGTTCAGTGCTCCTTCATGACCAATCTACCTCTGCACATGCAAGTGTTAATTGCTTTGTAATGAAAGCTTTAATCATTGGGTTATTAACATTTTACTCAATAAGAAACTTGTCAGAGAAATAGGCCACGATTCTGAAGATTTGTTAATTTTTATAGCTGCTTTTCTGTGGGAACTAACTTCTCTTCAAGGGGGAAGAGGCCAATATCGATGTGTGATGCTTGGCATTCTTAAGTATTTTCTGTGCTGCGAAAAAATATGTGAAGAACTGAGATACTGTTGAAAATTTGATATATCACCTATTTGTGATTTAATTATTTGTGAAAAAGTTCTCATCCTAACTTGTTTTAATCTTTTCCTTCAATCAAAACTTAGAGCGGGTGAGAAAATACAGCATATGATGGAAATCTGGGTGCAACCTCACTTTCAGGTATTGTGTCATGCATATGATTCCATACTACTTTACTACTGCTTGTATGTTCTAAAAATCACATTCTGGATATGTACATGTGTGATTTAGACATGTTTACATATTACAAAGAGTTTGTATGATTTCTGACCTACCAGTAGAGTTCTGAATGGCATAGTACATCTAGATAGGCATCAGAGCACCAAAGGCCAGCAGCCAGAGCTGCTGGCCTTTCTTATTCTCACTCATGGTAAATATTGTGCAGTAGTTGCTTTCCTGACTTTTTGTGGTGCATGTACCTACATTACAGTTGTGACTCTGTGTGTACTGCGGAATTCTAAGCTCTGTGCTGTCATTTTGTGTTGTGTTTAGTGCTGATTGTTAGATGAGAGACACACACAAACACTGTTCTCTCATGGAGACTTTACTTTTTATTCTTTTGTTTTGATGTCTTAATCTAACATAAAAGTCACATAGACCGAAATGCTATTGTTGGTCTCTGTTTTCTCCGCGCACCCCCTCTCCCCACTACAATTTCTGAAATGGTAGCCATAGGAGGGGCGTTACAGGGTGTGAACTCAGGGGAGGAGGACAGGGCATAGGGCTTGGTCTGCATGTTTACATGCACAATTGCCTCAGTACATTGCCTCACTCACCTTGGCAATTGGAATAGTCTACATGGGGACTGTCTTTTACTGGACAAACTTCTATTGGTGAGAGAGACAAACTTTCAAACTAACACAGAGCTTTTTACACTGCATACAGATTTGGACTGACAAGTGATATGGGTGAAGAATAATGAATGGATTTTAGAGATGTTGTAATGTTTGTCCACATTAAGGGTCAAATCCTGCAGCTGGCTTGTGCAGTCATAAGGGGAGACAAAGCTTTAAATAGCTATACTAAGGGCTTGTGTTCACCATGGGGAGATCAACACTGCTGCAATCGATGCAGCAGGGGCTGATTTAACAGGTCTAGTGAATACCCACGAAATTGACAGCAGAGCGCTCTCTGGTCAAGACTGGTACTCCAGTTCCCCAAGAAGAGTAAGGGAAGTCGACCAGAGAATGTATTCCATTGACTCAGTGCAGTGAAGACACCGGGGTAAGTCCATCTAAGCTACCTCGACTCCAGCTACATTATTCATGTAGCTGGAGTAGCGTAACTTAGGTCGACTTACCCTGGTAATGAAGACGAGCCCTAAGTACTCTATAACAAACCATCCACTCCTAAGCACAAGGAGCTGGAATGTACAAGGGAACAGAGGGGGGTCACATGCCCATCTAAGGATGCTGTAGACCACGCCACTTGCAAACATAGAGAGGGGAAGGCTCCTACCCATAGGAAAAAAACCCTATTTTAATTATCTACATGTAAAACATTTGCTGGCCCTAAGCATGAACATTATTTGAACATGGCCTTCAGGATCTGGAGACTTTACTGTTGAAGAATAACAGCTGTTTGTTCACTGTGAATATATTGCTCCTATCCAGATGATGCATGAAATGTAAATGAGCAAGTCTCAGTAGACTAAGCAGGGGGTTAGGCAGCTAATTTATGATCACTTATTCCAGCATGCAAATGTATCCATTATCCTTTATGCATAAAGAAAAATACTTGCTAGAAGAGAGAGATGCATCAGAATGAGAAATGAGAGAAGCCACTTGTATTATCACTTTGATTCTCCACCATTAGGCCTCTTATTTTAAAGGGAATGTGTGTCCTATATTTGGTATCATGCCTATTTATCAGGGGAGGAGCTGCTTCTCCACTCTTTACTGGTATCTACTCATGGTGGTCCAAAGCAGCAATAACCAAATTCCTGTGCTGGCATGGCCAATAGGCGACAAAAGCATTGCTGTCACAATTCAGTGCTCCCATGTAGTGCTCAGCAGCCTCTTGCTGTATGAGTCTGCTGTGTTCAGCCTCTCAACTGTGTATGAGCAGTGAAATATAGTCTCCTCTGCTACCTAGCCAGCAGAACAAATGTCAAAGTGCCACAAGGATTTTGGATCAGCCAGCCAAGTGGGAAATGTAGGGTTTTGGAGCCAGCCAATATGAGGAAGGACAAAGAGTCCATGGGAATCCGCTGGAGGTGGGAAGAGAGAGAGAGAGCAGAAGAAAATAGTATGAGTATTTGAGTAAGGGGAACGAGCATAAGGAAGATAGTGGAAGAAATATAGTAATTAGAGGGTGTGAGAAAGTCGGAGATAGTTCAATCCAGCAGTGACACAAAAGGGTTCCTAGTGCTAAGAGTCCTCTGAGGAAAGGTAATTGACTACCATAGCCCCAAGTGAGTGTGACTGCCAGTGAGGGAACCGGGGCCTGGAGTTAACCAAGCTGAAGAGAGGAGGCTACAAGGAGGGAAAATATATCTCTGTGGGATGTGAAGGTCTATCCCTGGGGAACTCTGAACAGCCAGGAGCAATCTCCTTCAGTTCAAAGTACCTTAAAATATTTCAGAAAATGAAGTTGAAGTCACGGAATTAAGCCCATGTAGCATTTAATATGGAATTCTCTATTGGTACCACTCAGCACTAGGATGACCTGCCATTATAAGAACATTGTGTTAAAATGCTAATAAGTGAGCACCAAACTCAACAAAACCATAGGGCCTCCCTGCACCTTTCCATAATATCTTTGGAACTTGCTGCCTCCTTTGGTCCATACCAGCCCTAGTTTAACCCCAAGGGCATGCTGTAAGTCCATTCTCTCCTGCATGGTCATTAGTGAGTTGGGTGGAGGGATTACTGGTATTGATGGATTGCTGCAGAGCTGTAGCAGGGTTCAAGGTTAGTTTGGACTCATCTGCTCTATAACACTGAATTGTGTTTATCTTCTCGCCTTCAAACACTCCCCCACCCCCAACTGCTGCTGTCCCATTCTGGTCAGTACTGAGAACCAGGACAGGAAGCAGCCAGAAGGGGAAGAGGCAAAGAGGAACCAGTTCCGGGGTGGGGGGGATCCCTGTTCAGTGCTGGGAGCTGATTTTGGGAAAACTGAGAGGAATGAGAAAGTGACACCCCTCCCCCACCTGCCTCTTTGTGGTGATATTTATGGCCCTTTGAGGGCTCAATCAGGCCTCCATTTGGCTGCACCTGATAGCCTGTGGCACATGCTTTTCTTTTTTCACAGCCCAGTTTAACTCCCATTCCAGTTAAGGAAGGTCCTCATTGGTTTAAGCAAGAATTGGATTAAGGCCTAGAGGAGGAATAAGGTTCATATTATTGTGCATTTCTCCATCCATAAGCCAAGCTGTCCCACACCAGAATCTATGAAACAGCTGGCACACTTCTCTTCCCCCTCCCTTAACTCTTATACACACTCAGAGCAGCTCCAGCTCATAAGACAGGACTATGGACCTTGGTGTGAAATACTGCAATCACATCCACACAAGTAGACCTCTACACCTGTCTAGTCTCAGGACCCACATACATGGGCATGATTTCATGAATGGAGCCTAACCAGACCCACTTTATTGTAAGAGATATGCTAAACCAAATCAATAGAGACATGGCATGTAGACTTTTCTGAAGAACCAGTGAAATGATGTTTAAGAAAATAATCCACTTTGTTGCCGCCCCTATGCCCCAGTAAGGATGTATGAAATTAATATTTCCATAATTAGTTATCCAATCTATTTGCACAACTTGCTAGGTAGGAGACGTTCAGAAAATTCAGTACAGATTGAGTGCCATGTAATGAATTATGAAATATTCCCTTGTTTTCTGCTTTTCAAAACTCTCCTCCAAGATAAATGAATCATTGTTGAAGGTGTCATGTATTACCCTTTATACTAAAACTATAGTGGGATTGTCTCATAGTTACACTTCACCTAGGGTTTTTCCCTCCTATTTGTATAATTGTTTTAGGGAGCAATGGTGAATAAATCATATCAGGAAATTTAAAAAGCCATTGTCACAGGTTAGTGAGGTAGCATTCTGAAACAACAAATAATTATGTGTAGAATTTGTAATTCACATGCAGCAAGAATGATCAGATATTGACAACTTCCCTACTGTTAAGAGTTTATATCTGTCCCATACCTCACTGGAAATGTTGTTAATTTTAAATGTTCCCAATTTTGCCTATGCCTTGAATATCACAAGTTATCAATTTATCTTAACGCAGGCACTACAGACAGCTGCAATCCACAGGGCCCTGGGCTGGAACTTGGAGTAGAGATCAGTCCCGGGTTCCCCCCAAACCTCCCAACTCCTGATCAGACACAGGAGGAGTTGATCCAGACTGTGGGGAAGATCACTGAGGTGAGCAAATCTGCCAATAAGCGCAGGACCCACCAAGGTAGAGGAGGAACTTTGTCACAACTCACTTATATATGCATACATTCATACAGCATGGGGGATATCGAAAGGTTAGGTGTGGAGTTGCAGTATTCACTCGGCAGCAGACAAGCTTTGTGATTAGCATTCTGGATTTCCTTTAGAAACACAGAGCCAGTGTTCTCCTTGGATTTGTATAGCTATTAAGAGCTCCAACAAAGTAATAAGTTTCTGCATCGATAGAGCTTTGAGGTTTTTTTGTGTTTTTGCTTTACATTTCTTTGCAATTTGTGAGTAGGGTAAGCTCATCTATGTTACTGCTCTCCAAATTTTTTCGGCCACTGCTTTACAGGGTACAATTTCAACGTGTTTAGACCAGATTACATACCAAGTAACAATGATATTTACTTCAATGCAGATAATCTAGATTCACAGGTATAAATAAATATAGGATCATCTAGGTCCTGGTTAAGTAAACTGCAAAAGGAGTTGACACCTACCTAAATCAAGCATTCTGAAGATACCCATGATGTAGGAGAATTCTTGGCTGGCATCCAGTGTTGCCTGGTTTAAATCTCTCGCTCTGGCCCTACTTAATGTGGGAGCATTCAAGCATGGTGAGGGGGCTGGCCAGAGTTGAAGGGCACGGGTCTGGAACATGATGCACATAAGCACCATTTTACCAACCCAGGATCGCCAAAGAGACACTTCCAGCTCATGTAAATTGGAGTGGCCACTTGCGCCTGGAGCCATATTGGTCATCAGGTACATCCTGAGTAGTGGAGAAGGCGGATGAGTGGTTTAGAGCTATTTTCGTCTGTCCCATTTCCCCAACCCACACTAAGTCAAGACTGAGCTTGACGCAGACCAGAAATCAGCCCATAGTCACTTGCATCTATTGCTTTCCCCATCCTAAATTGGATTTGTGATAGGCTTTGTCTGCACAGCACTTCTGTGCAAGTCTCGGAAGAGCTGGCTGACATCAAAATTCACTATTTCTCTTTCTTTGACCACAGTGAGTCAGTTGCTCAAATTAAAGGCAAGACCTGCTGTGAAAAAGAGAACGTTGAACAACTTCAGGAATTTCTCAAAGATACTGTACCAATCAATTTGATACCTGTGGCTTCCCACTGAAAGCAAATGACATTTCACAATGGCTCATCGAGAGCACAGGGATGTATACATTAAACAAAATGCTCTTTATTCACCTCTCACTGTTAAGTGACCATATTATGTGCATAAAAATGAAAGGAAAAACGACTTTTTTTTTAAGCTAAACTGTTGAAAGCAACCAGGCAGTTAGCGCCACAAAACAAGGGAATCTTCTGTGGAATAAAACAGGGCTATTTTTCTATTTAAAAAGTAAATTGTTGCTTTAGTAATTCTTAAAAGATATTGTATTTTGACTGAATTTTTGTTGTGGAAAATAACTTTCCTGGGGGACTAGATTAGAAAATCTTTAATGCTATCTCTACATGGTCACTGAACATATTAACATCTTTAAATCAGAGTTGTTTTCATCATTAGGAAGAGGGCCATTGATGAGTCATTTCTATTATAGGGACTCCAGTTTTTGAAGCATGTGAATTCAGGAACTCAGCACTTCTCAAATAGATTGTGCTTGCAAATTTAATAGTAGGTGTAGGTGATAGCTACTATTTGTATGTGTTGTCAAAATATCCAGAGACTAGATAGAGTCAGGGTTGACCCAATACTGTGGAATAGTTCCCCCAGGAATGATCAGAAATGTCACCACCTTCTGCGCCAAGTACAAGGGGCGTTGCTTTGATTTTTATCTTCTCTAAAATTAATACATAGCACTGTTTGTGTAATTTTGTGGAACATCCAAAACACTCCATTGAACTCACTTCCATCCTTGGACAGAGGCTGGGAAAACAAACATTTTACAGTTGTGAGTCATGTTGCTTAATGCACTACTGGAAGGTTCTCTGATATTACGGTGATGATCTGAGTTTGAGAATCTGTATAGAATGGGTAACAGGTGAGTATTATGAAACATACTGCCAATCAAATGCTGCTTCTGCAAAGGAAAGTGGTGCCTCTCTAGTGTTCAGGGACGGCTCTAGGTTTTTTGCAACCCCAAACAAAAAAAAAATGTCAGAGTGCCGCCCCTTGAAAAGTGCCACTCCCAAAAGGCCGGAATGCCGCCCATTGAAAAGGGCCGCCCCAAACACATGCTTGGAACACTGGTGCCTAGAGCCAGCCCTGCTAGTGTTCTGAGACATTGAGGATGGAAGACCACATAGTGGTTCTGTAGATCTTTTTGCAAAGTGCATGCAAACTCTCCGCTTATATCACTGTGTAACCTCTCTGCCAGTTGGAGTTGGCAGCAACAAGGGCTGTGTCCAATATCTAGGAGTTCCTTTTGACAATACAACATGGAAGCAATTTGAGCCCTCACCTTGTAATCTGGGAAAATTACACACCACCTGTGGGTGCCTTTAAGAGGGAATACTTCCCCACTCACAAGCACTGAGTCTGTGTATGGAAAAGATAACTTTTATAAAAGTGGGAAGGAACTCAACATTAATTTGGGAAAACACCACAAGTATGATTCAAAAGCATATGACCCTGAATTAAACACCCAACTCATAATGTGCCAGGAAGTAGCCTTTTTCTCAGTCTCTCACTTTGTGGTGTGAAAATCCAACAACCCCATGTCCCTTTAATCACCACTCCCCTCTCCCTCTAGCACATCCCACTTACAGTTGCCCTTGGTCAGTGAAGGCCCAGAGTTCACATGAGTTCATCTCCCATCTGGGGGTGGGGGAGGGAAAGGCACTGAGCAACACCTTAGCTACAACTCTGCCATCGCTCACTCCACCATTGCCCTCTCTACTCCAACCTCTGGAATGCCTTGAAGTCCCATCACTTAACAGCTCTCAGTGATTTCAGCAGTTAGTGGGGAACCTCACAGCTAGTACAGTGGGCAATCTTTCGCCAGTGACCTGGTGATCTGTAGCAGATCTAATGCTTAGAACTGATTATCAGTGATTTCAGCTCTGTCCATAACAAAAGACTCTCAACTGAGTTTTATCAGCTCTGTCATTGAATAGTGGAAAGGAGAAGGGTCAGACTCTAGTGTCTAGGACTCTTTAGTCAGGGACCATACCACCAGGCACAAATATGTATATCCAAATCCTCTTTCCTCCCCACTGGGCTTTGGCACCCCTGCTTAGTGAGTGCAGTTCAGTTGAGGGTGAAACCCTCAATCAGCATTCTAAGCATAGCTCTGCTCATCTTGATTCACACAACAAGGATAATGACTGTTAGGATATAGATATTCAGGCCTGTCTGTAAAGGCCTATACTTTAAGAATTTAGGTGTATTTTTATCACTTAGCTAGATATAGAGGTATAAAAGAAAGAATCAAAATCACTGTCTGTGTAATAGCCTTCTCTTACTGTGACAGGCTAAGGCCTTCAGCGAAGATGTAGTTAGGCAGCCATAAGCTGGGAAGCGTATGGTCACATCCTCACATTCCAAACTAGTCACATTGAAATAAGGTGCTATTGGGCTATTAGGAATACAATCCTGTCCTGATATTCCTATCACCTCCAGAGAAAGGGAAGAGCCTAGAAGATGTAAAAGGAAACTTAGTTTGATAGCATCCTGTCTGGCAAGAACTCACTTATCAATAGACACAGCTGGAGAACCCTTATGTCTGTACAGATGTAATTGTGAAATCCTCACTTCTGTATTGTTTTGTATGTTTATTTGCATGGTCTCTGTCTGGTTCTGTAATTCTTTCTGTCTGCTGTATAATTAATTTTGTTGGGTGTAAACCAATGAAGGTGGTGGAATATAATTGGTTAAATAACCATGTTACAGTATATTAGGATTGGTTAGTTAAAGTTCAGTAAAATGATTGGTTAAGGAATAGCTAAGCAAAACTCAGGTTTTACTATATAGTCTGCAGTCAGTCAGAAAGTGGCGGGGGGAATGGGAACAGGGACTGAGGATGAGGGAATTGGGATCATGTTTTGCTAAAGGGGGAAATGAGAACAAGGAATGGGAACAGAAACAGGGACACAGGCAAGGCTCTGTGGTGTCAGAGCTGGGAAGGGGAACACTGAGGAAGGAAACTGGAATCATGCTTGCTGGAAGTTCACCCCAATAAACATCGAATTGTTTGCACCTTTGGACTTTGGGTATTGTTGCTCTCTGTTCATGCGAGAAGGACCAGGGAAGTGAGAGGGTGAAAGAATAAGCCCCCTAACAATGACACTTTATTACCCCTGCATCCAATAACAAGGTGACTTGCAATCCAACACCTGCCAGAAGCGATCATTTGGGCAAAGCAGCTCCATCATGCTGTGCACCTAAGCAGAGTGGGTGACTATGCAAACAAGGTCATCTCCTGAAGTCTTCTCCCCGGCTCATTACTAGATGTCAGGGAAGAGCTCATTCAGACCCTCTGTACAAATGTTTCCCTCAGAAATTGAACCGTAACATTCTTTTTGGTTTTGCTATAGCCCTTGTATATATACCCTTTTCATTGTCCTTCTTACATGCAATGAGGACACCATTTACTTTTATTAGCAGAATGTTATGCTGAGTTTAGGAATGACTGTTTACTTTTCCATACATTAACCATGATTGCACTCTCAAGAAGAGCCCCTTCTTACTCATCAAAGTTAATTTTCTTCAGTATTTTCTGTATTGAGAATCACCAACCTATTTTTTCCCCATTGGTTATTTTTTCTCTTTATTTTTCAAAGGCCTTTATGATTGTGTTGGATTAATTAGTTCTGGAGCTGCCCATCACCTGTTTACACAGACTATAGGGATGCATTGGCCTACCTCCATTTATTCAAAGGAGTTAAGCTGATTTGCACCAGTTTAGGATCTAGTCTCTGTTCATATTTCAGAGAAGAAAGTAGAGAAGTTATGTGCACGTTGACATGTTTCTAAAGCTGTACTTCTTCATAGCAAACACTTGTGAGTACATGGGGCTTGATCCTCAGATGTGGCTGAGATCACCCATCTCAGCCTCACTGGGGTGTGACAAAGGTGGCGCCACTAAGCCACATCTGTGGCTCCCCAGTCCCGCCACTGGCTGGGAGCCATTTCAGATCCCCCCTAACTCAGAGCAATCTCAAGGCTGCTCTAACCTATGCCGAGCCTCCCACACCTCCAAGATCTCTTTAAAGTCTCCAGGGATAGATGGAGTAAAATATGTTTTGTTCATATCCTCTGCCTTCAAACCCCCTCACCACAGAGGGGTGTTACTTGTCATAGGCTGAAATCCTTTGCTGGATCAGGGACTTGACCGGCCTCAGGATGAGAAACTTGCCTTTCTTTTAAAACATCCTTGAACACCTTTGTAATGTCAGCAATGCTTTCTAGACAAAAATTCCCAAGATGAAATTTGCTATACAGCAAAGCAATAAAAGATGTAAGAGAAAAAAATGGATAACAGATGAAAATCCATGATGTATGATACCTCGAGGACTCTGATGAATCTAAAAAATAAATGAGCTGAAGAAGTCGAATGATAAAAATTAGTGTATCTTAATGATGAAATGAGACCCAGTGAATAGTAAGAAGTAGCCTCTAGCAGCTGAGACAGAGAGATGAATTGGTAGACTTAGTAGTGATGCAATTCATAAATTCCAATGCAGGCAGGACTACTGTGATCATCTAGTCTAGCCTCCTCTATAACTGTCAGTGTCTTTGCTTCCCATCTGAAAAGTGAGGATTATAATATCGACGTACATGAAGATTAAATAGTTAAAGTGTGATATTACAGTACATAGTAGTAGCCTGCTGTTTGTGTATATATTGAACAATACAATACATAGAGGATTTGCCCTTTTACTCTAATTTTCAAAACTTTGATATTTTATTGGAAGTTATCACTGAAGGAATTGAAGCAATTTATCACATAGGAGTTAAGATTTTAGTTGATTTTAACTAAGGGACGCATAGCCGCAATGAAACATCACTTGTGTTCTTTAAGTGGTAAATTATTGTAGATTTTCAAAACAAATAATTTCTAGTGCCCTACAAGCCATTTCAGAACTTTAATCATGAGAACAAACGTGCTCATTACCTAAGTCTCCATTAGCAGATTTTAAGGAATGGGTGAATATATATTCATTTTATGGGCCAAAGTTTGCCCTCTGCTTCCAATTTCCACATACAACTGATCAAGCTCTCAAAAGTACACTTGCAGAATCAGAGGATACCTAAAAAGGGCTCTATAAAAATAGTTGCTATAGTACCACACTTCTGCACCCACCATCTTTTGGGGATTGAACAGAGGTTGCTCCCAGGATTAGCTCTCATTCATCTCGTGAGAGCAAGGAGAAATGAAATACTGCTCTGACAATAATGAGCATGTTGGGTAGCTCAAGGAACTGCAAATGACTGAGTGAAAGGTGAAGATTCCCAGCTGCATTGAATAACAGCCAAGATAAATCAGTAGGAATTCTGACTCATTGAGGCACTCTGCAACAAAAGGTAGGGGTGAGATCATATATTAATAGTTTCCAATACAAGAAAACACTGTTGTGATTGTCTAGTGTGACCTACTGTATAACACAGGTCCTAGTACTTCCCCAAAATAACTAACAGAGCATACCTCTTTGGAGTTTTTCTATCTTGATTTAAAAATTGTTGGTGTTGGAGAATCCACTACAACCCTTGGTAAATTGTTCCAATGGTTAATTATTTTCACTATTAAAAATCTATACCTTATTTCTGGTGTGAATTTGTCTAGCTTCAACTTCCAACCACTGGATTATATTGATTGAAGAGCCTATTATTAATTATTTATTATCCATATAGATACTTATAGACAAATCAAGTCACTCAACTTTCTCTTTGTCAAGCTAAATAGATTGAGCTCCTTGAGTCTATCCCTATAAGGCAAGTTTTCCAAGCCTTGTCATCATTCTCATGGCTCTTCACTGAACCCTCCCGAGTGTTTCAACATCCTTCTTGAAATGTGAATACCATAACTGGACACAGTATGCCGGCAGCAGTTGTGCCAGTGCCACATGCAGAAGTAAAATAATCTCTCCATTCCTTCTCAAGATTTCCTTGTTTATGCAAGCAAGGGTTGTATTAGCTTTTTTGGCCACAGCATCACATTGGAAGATCCTATTCAGCTGATTGTTTACCTTGACCCCCAAATCTTTTTCAGAATTACTACTTCCCAGGCTAGAGTCCCTGATCATGTAATTTTGGCATACATTCTTTGTTCTTAGATGTATACATTTACATTTAGCCATATTAAAACAGGTTTGCTTGTACCCAGTTTACCAAGCAATCCATATTGCTCCGTATCATCAACCTGTCCTCTTCATTATTTACAATTTTTGTATCATCTGCACACTTAATCAATGATTTTGTTTTCTTCCAGGTCACTGATAAAAATTTTTAATAGCATGGGGCCAAAAACAGATCCCTGCAGGACTCCATTAGAAACATGCCCACTAGATGATGATGATTCCCTTTTTACAATTACATTTTGAGATTTATTAACCAGATTTTAATCCATTTAATGTATGCCAGATTAATTTTATATCATTCTAGTGGAACCAAGTCAAACAGCTTGCAGAGGTCTTAAGTATAATTCATCAAAACTCTTACTTTTATCCACCAAACTGGAAATTTCATCAAAAAGAGTATCAAGTTAGTTTGACAGGATCCATTTAACATAAATCCATGTTGATTGTAGCTAATGACATTACCTTCCTTTAATTATTTGAGTCCCATCAGTCACTCCATTATCTTGCCTTATATATACACACCACACCCACTCATTCACATACACAAACAAACACCAATAAACTAATTAAGCTATTTCTCCAACAGGCTGAGATGGCAGAGAAAGAGAAAAAGATTATTTCTATTTTGAAATACTTGGGAGCTGCACAGATACTGTGGTGATGGGGACCGTGTAATAATTAGATGAAAGAAAAGAAGAAAGTTCAACAGGAGAATGGAGGGACAAATTCCCTGTGTTGGGGGACACATTCCCATAGCAGAAGAAGAGGTTATCATTCATCATATAACAAGGAGATCACTCCTGGAGGTGGGGGTTCATTTATGAGTTATAGATTGTGGTGATAGGAGATCTGAGCATTAGAAATGTCAATAGCTGGGTAGTTGACTATTTGGCAACTTTTCTATTAGGTGTGAAGGTGGCAGATCTGATCAGACCACTAGATAAACTTCTATTTAGTGCTGGGATGGAGCCAGTGGGCATGATATATAGTGGAGCTAATGACATTAGGGAAATGTAGAGGAGAGGTCCTAGAAACTAAATTTAGATGACTTGGAAAAAGTCTTAGGTTGAGAGTTCCTGTGGTAGCCTTCTATGAAATGCTTCAAGTTCCAGCCACAGGGCAGTTAGACAAGGAGAATGTTAGTGGCTCAAAGTGTAGATGTGATGATGGTGTAAAGAGGGGCAAGGGTTATGGTTATTTGGTATTGGAACTTTATGAGGAAAGGAAAACATATATGGCTCCAATTTAACCAAAGTAGAATCAGACTGCTGGGACAGAAAATAGACAAGACTAGCAGGGGTTGTTTGTGCTAAGAACTGGGGAAAGCAAATGTGCTGAGGAACTCTGGGGTCAGACATGGACAGCTGATAGGAATATGGTGGAGAATGAGAGAGTTCTGTATTATTTTTATAGTTATCATAAGCACCACAGTTTACCTGTCTGATATTATTTTGCTTGACTGCATGAAGTTAAATCTCAGGAAGCTGATGCGTGGGAAGCAAACAAGAAATGAAACAATGACAAAGATAAAGCTCTTTAATGGGGTTATTAATATTAATGGAGGATATTAATATTAATTGAAGAATGCACCTGCCTAGTGCCAACCAGTCAAGGTTTACTTTTCCCAGGTCTAAACCTAGGACCAAAGGGAAAACTAAAACTTTAAAGAGGCTGGTCTAGTCAGAAACAATGAGGAGTCCAGTGGCACCTTAAAGACTAACAGATTTATTTGGGCAAAAGCATTTTTGGGTAAAAACACCACTTCTTCAGATGCATGGAGTCAAAATTACAGATACAGGCATAAATATATATTGGCACATGAAGAGAAGGGAGTTACCTCACAAGTGGAGAACCAATGCTGAAGGCCAATTTAGTCAAGGTGGATGTAGTCCACTCCCAATAATTGATGAGGAGGTGACAATACCAAGAGAGGGAAAATTGCTTGTATAGTGAGGCAGCCATGCCCGGTTCCTGTTCAAGCCCAGACTGATGGTGTTAAGTTTGCAGATGAATTGTAGCTCAGCAGCTTCTCTTTGAAGTCTGTTTCTGAAGTTGAAGGATGGCTACTTTTAAATCTGTTATTGAATGTCCGGGGAGATTGAAGTGTTCTCTTACTGGCTTTTGTATGTTACCGTTCCTGATGCTTGATTTGTGTCCATTTATCCTTTTATGTAGAGGCTGTCCAGTTTGGCCAATGTACATGGCAGTGGGGCATTACTGGCACATGATGGCATATATCACATTAGTAGATGTGTAAGTGAATGAGCCTCTGATGGTGTGGCTGATGTGGTTGGGTCTTCTGAAGGTTTCATTAGAGTAGATATGGGGACAGAGAAGGCAATGGGGTTTGTTACAGGGATTGGTATCGGGCTTAGCGTTTCTGTGGTGTGGTGTGTAGTTGCTGGTGAGTATTTGCTTCAGGTTGGGGGGCTGTCTGTAAGCAAGGATTTGCCTGCCTCCCAAGGACTGTGAAAGTGAGGGATCATTTTCCAGGATAGGTTGTAGATTGCTGATGATGTGCGGGAGAGCTTTTAGCTCGGGGCTGCCGTGATGGCGAGTGGTGTTCTGTTATTTTCCTTGTTGGGCCTGTTCTGTAGTAGGTGATTTCTGGGTACCCGTCTTGCTCCCTCAATCAGTTTCCTCACTTCCCCAGGTGGGTATTGTAGTTTTAAGAATGCTTGACAGAGATCTCGTAGGTGTTTGTTCTGTCTGAGGGATTGGAACAAATGTGGTTGTATCTTAAGGCTTGGCTATAGACAATGGATCGTGTGATGTGTCCTGGATGGAAGCTGGAGGCATGTAGGTCTAGTCGGGAAGGGCGAGGAGTGAAAGAATTTTGGAAGAGCATTGTCAACTGACTGAGGCTTGCACCAAGGGTGACCTGAGGCACACCAGGAGAGAGTCACAGAGAGCATGCTGCAGGAGGGAAGACTCTCTTCCCCAGCCCAAGAGATGGAGGTAGCTGGGATGAATGGCATTTACCAAAGCTTGCAAGGAAAGATTAAGTTGCGGGTAAGGAGAAACATGCACATAGGCCTTTATTGTTCTAACCCTTTGCTCTGTGTGCTATGTACTTTTTGGATGAATGAATACTTCTTTGTTTTGAAGAAGCTGGTTTTGAGTATCTTTAATCAGCTCCTTGGCCAAAGGTCCCTGGAGGAAAACACTTACAGGTACCAAACCCAGTTGTGCCTGTCGAGGTGACAGAGGAAGAGACTGTAGCCCAGGTTTCCCTCAGGCTTCCACCCTGGGTGAAGTGCAGGAAACTAGGCCTGTCACCTGAGGGTGCACTCATGAGGGACTGAAAGGGATCTAAAGCGCAGCTTGCCCTAATTGTGACAAGTGTCATTTCATAAAAAGCAGCTCCATGTCTTGTAAAGGATAGGCCAGAAATTACAGCTGGGCTAAAGGGACAGGTTATGCTCACCAAGGTAAATTCCAGAAAAGCTACAAGGTATCACACAAAGGATTTAAATAAAAAAGTAGGCAACCAGGTACAATGGCTAGCATGTTGTGGCCTAATCCTTGACTGGGGTTCCTATGAGCTACCACAATACAAACAAATAATAATAAATGTCTGTATATTAATGTAATAAAGAAAGTCTCAAACTAATCTTCTCGCTCTTGTGATAAGCTAAAATATTATTTGGGGAGTGCATAAAATTCCCCCGAGAGTCTAAAAAGCCCTCCAGGATACATACACAGGGTGATCTAATTCTCAGAGGCAAAGATTTTCTAAAGAAATGAGGCAAAGTCATCTTTTTGGTTTAATAAAAATGATTTGAAAAGTATTTTCCCTTATGTAGAAGCTTCTCATGCTAGGCAAAGCATGCATTGTTTCCCCTCTTCTGTGTCAGACACACAACAATCTTTACCCACTGCTTTAAATCAGGTCTGGGGCATATCGACATGTCTTTTAATGTCTAATCACTTTCAGATGTCAGCAGCTACCACTGTATGCTGTATTTTTCCTCCTGCTACAATGTTCATGAAGTTCAGCTTTTGTTTCTGTAATCCCCTGTTGCTTTTCTGCATATATTTTGATTGCAGTGTTATGTTAATTTTAAGGGTAATTTTAAAAACCCACCTAGTTCAGCCAATCTCTGCTCAAATAAACACTTACTGCCTTTTGAGCCTTTGTGTCTGTGTCAGACACCTACGTTACCATAATGGATGTCAATGCACCTGCTGTTACAATGACAATGGAAGATTCATTTAAATTATTGTTTTATTTAAGATATCCCCAGCCCACAACTACTTAGTAGCAAGGCTGCTCTGAACCAGTGTTCCCTGCATGGAAACACATTGTCATAGCAACCAAACAAATGGGTCATCCTACTCTAGCTCCATTTCATTGTTACACAGAGTACAAGAGAAATTGCAGCAAGAGTGTGACTGTGCATTTGTTACTGTTGGAGAATGGGCCAGATTCCACTCTGGGAGTACCACATACCCTCTGCAGGTGTTGGGTACCTACTCACATGCACACCCTTAGCTATGTTGGCTTGCAGGAGGAAGAACAGCACTCCTGGAGGTGAAGCCCACAACAAGGAGCCAGCAATTGTCCCCCTCCTGCACTGAAGCACTGTGGGATAGCAGGAAACACAGCCAGGGACAACAAACCATTGGCAGCTGAATAGAATTCTATTAGCAGCAGTATAATGGGTTCTCAGGGCAGTTCACCCTGACAGCTAATTTCCAGGAGTGCCAGTAGGGTTACAACCTGGCCAATACTTGACCAGCCTGGCCAGGGGGTTTGTGGATTTGCCAGTTATCAGAAAAATAATTTACTCGGGGCGGGGGCGGGGGGGCGTTGGTGGGTCTAAAGATTTGCATTATCACAATACAGCACTGGGATATCTAATGTTAAGTTTGTATGTCCAGCTAAAGATGCTACAGTGTTCCCACTTCTGCAGTTTAAGCAATAACAGATCAAAACTTTTGAAAATACAGCAGCTGTCTACACACCAACATGCAAGTGCATTGTGTGTGGGGGGCGGGGGGTTGAGTCACGTGAGAGTGAGGAGATGTGAGAGGCATATTAAATAATGGAAGATCAGGGCGATGGTGCAAGTGATCCTATTAGACTACAAAAAAAGCTCACATCAGAAACTGCACATTCCATAACAAATGGCTAAACAAAACCGACTACAAAGACTGGCTGGCAAAATATGCTGATAAAACTCATGCACATTTGTTATCAATGATCTCAACACAGAGGTAAGATTATTTCTCTAGATACTAAAAGTGGCTGTTGGGAGAAGGGGTTATGGAGTTGCCTTGTGGTTGGGTGTTAGGGTTGACACAGCCTTGCCCTGTGGAGGCAGGGAGGTGCCAGATTTTTTGCATTTCAAAGGAGGCAACCCTAAGTGCCATGCCACACAGGCTTTGTCTTTTTGTTTTTTGTTTCCCTCATCCACAGCACAAGACACCAAAAACATCTTACACCCTGGCTGGCAAAATGCCTAGGGCTGTTCCTTGGCAGCAGCGTGGCTGTGGGCAGAAGGAAGCAGTGGAGCAGTAGAGGCCCAGTTAGGACAGTGAAGTAGCAGCAGGACAGGGGTGTGGATGATGCCCTGCCAGGAGTAGTGAGATCTAGTGGGGAGGCCTCCCTGCTGAGTGGCTATTTCTTCTGACTTTCTATCCCTCGCACTCCCTGCAACTCCACCTCCACTCTCCCTTCTCTCCTCTTCCCATTCTCTCCTTTCCCCTTTTACATCCCTATCCTTCCCTTAATTTCCTTCTCACTCACTTATTAGCCCATCTCCTGCTGCCTTCCCATAATTATAGGCGGGGTTGGAAGCTCCACCTATTATTAAGATTGCCTGACACTTCCCATTATAAGACCCTGCTTTGAATTTCTTATCACTTTTTGTCAAACTTTAACCATTTGGCATAGGTGCTGAAACTAGGAACCTAAGAACAGCCATACTGAGTCAGACCAAAGGTCCATCCAGCCCAGTATCCTATCTACCAACAGTGGCCAATGCCAGGTGCCCCAGAGGGAGTGAACCTAACAGGTAATGATCAAGTGATCTCTCTCCTGCCATCCATCTCCACCTTCTGACAAACAGAGGCTATGGGTGCTGGGGTTGTTGCCGCACCCCTAACTGGCATTTGTTTCCATTATAGGCAGAGTTTACAGTTTGGTTCAATGGTTCTCAGCATCCCTACTATACAAATTTTTCCAGCACCGCTGCCATTTGAGCTTAAATTTCCCATGAGGGTCTGCCTCAGGATGAATTTGCCTGGAAATTTTCAGCTAAAATGGTTCAGCCATTTTTGAGAATGAGACTAGGGTAAAATACATTGTTTTCACAATGTTGAAGTGACTTTTCTTTTGGATAGCTGTAGCACCCCATGCTTTGGATCAGGGACTTGAAATTTGGCAGGGAAATAGCCTTAGTACCTTTTACCACCCCTGTGAAAATCTGCTAAAGCCTGACCAAGTTATAAGTCTCTGACAAATCACAGTTTGCACAAACTCTAAGAAGTCTCTAACAGCTAAAATCCATGCGCACATGCTGGGCATGCCCCAGCCCAGGGCTCAGAAGGACTTTTCCTGCAATTACAGCTCTGGGTTGCTGCAGCCTGCAGCAGGGCAGGAGAACTGAAACAGGGAGCCTCTTTCCTGTGTACCAAATGCCTCTATGCTGAGTCCAGGCAGCATGCAGGAGGAAGCCGAGGGGATAGGAGTTGGACCTGTGGGAGCAGGTTGAGTGGATTGAGACAAGGAGCTGGGGGAAGGAGGGATGACCATTGGGATTTGAGGCTGGGGATTGGCAGGGGGGGCTGGAGAGGGAATCTGGGGGTACGTCTACACTACGGGATTATTCCAATTTTACATAAACTGGTTTTGTAAAACAGATTGTATAAAGTCGAGTGCACGCGGCCACACTAAGCACATTAATTCGGCAGTGGTGCGTCCATGGTCCGAGGCTAGCGTCGATTTCTGGAGCGTTGCACTGTGGGTAGCTATTCCGTAGCTATGCCATAGTTCCCGCAGTCTCCCCCGCCCCTTAGAATTCTGGGTTGAGAGCCCAGTGGCTGATGGGGCAAAAATCATTGTCACGGGTGGTTCTGGGTAAATGTCGTCATTCCTTCCTTCCTCCAGGAAAGCAACAGCAGACAATCATTTTGCGCCCTTTTTCTCTGGATTGCCCTGGCAGACGCCATAGCACAGCAACTATGGAGCCCGTTCAGCTTTTTTTTTTTTTACAGTCACCTTATGTGTACTGGATGCCACGGACAGAGGCGATACTCCAGCGCTACACAGCAGCATTCATTTGCTTTTGCATGATAGCAGAGACGGTTACCAGTTGTTCTGTACTGTCTGCTGCCAGTGTAAATTATCAATGAGATGACGGTTATCTGTCCTTCTGTACTGTCTGCTGCTATCATGGGTGCGCCTGGCTCAGATCAGCTGGGGGCGCAAAGGCAAAATGGGGAATGACTCCCCGAGTCAATCCCTCCTTTATGGTTTCTAAAAATAGAGTCAGTCCTGCCTAGAATATGGGGCAAGTGTACTAGAGGACCAGTGTATCAGAGAGCACAGCTGCTCCATGTCAGATCCCGCAGAAATGATGAGCTACATGCCATTCACGGGGGGTGCCCCTGCAACAACCCCACCCGTTGCTTCCCTCCTCCCCTAACCTTCCTGGGCTACTGTTGCAATGTCCCCCCCATTTGTGTCATGAAGTTATAAAGAACGCAGGAATAAGAAACAATGACTTGTTAGTGAGATAAAATGAGGGAGAGGCAGCCTCCCAGTGCTATGACAGTCCAGGCAGGACATTAAGTGGTGCGGGGGAGAGGAGCCCAGCATGCCGCTGCTATGATAGTCCAGGCAGTACAGAATCTTTTCTTTACACAGGAAAGGGAGGGGGCTGATGGAGCTCAGCCCCCAGTTGCTATGATGAGGATGATTACTAGCCGTTCTGTACCATCTACTGGGAATGAGCAAGAATCATTCCTATTTTCATCCAGGCGCCCCCGGCCAGCCTTACCTGAAGCCAGCCAGGAGCACTCACAGGTTGATAACAAGGACAGTTACGAGTCCTACTGCACCGTCTGCCACCAGGCAGGGGAGAGGAGTGGATACTGCTCGTCACTGCTGCAGCATCGCATCTACCAGCAGCATTCAGTAGACATAGGGTGACATTGAAAGAAGTCAAATGATTTCTTTCCCTTTTCTTTCATGGGGCCGGGGGGAGTAAATTGACGAGCTATTCCCTGAACCGCGCCGGACAATGTGTTTGACCCTACAGGCATTGGGAGCTCAGCCAAGAATGCAAACAGTTTTCAGAGACTGCTGTGGACTGTGGGATAGCCGGAGTCCTCAGTACCACCTCCCTCCCTCCATGAGCATCCGTTTGAGTCTCTGGCTTCCCGTTACGCTTGTCACACAGCACTGTGTAGCCTGTAGATTTTTTTTTCAAACGCTTTGGCATTTCGTCTTCTGTAACGGAGCTTTGATAGAACAGATTTGTTTCCCCATACAGCGATCAGATCCAGTATCTCCCGTATGGTCCATGCTGGAGCTCTTTTTGGATTTGGGACTGCATTGCCACTCGTGCTGATCAGAGCTCCACACTGGGCAAACAGGAAATGAAAATCAAAATTTCACAGGGCTTTTCCTGTTTACCTGGCCACTGCATCTGAGTTCAGATTGCTGTCCAGAGCAGTCACAGTGGTGCACTGTGGGATACCACCCGGAGGCCAATACCATCAATTTGCGGCCACACTAACCCTAATCCGATATGGTAATACCAATTTTAGTGCTACTCCTCTCGTCGGGGAGGAGTACAGAAACCGATTTAAAGAGCCCTTTATATCGATATAAAGGGTCTCGTAGTGTAGACGGGTACAGCGTTAAATCGGTTTAACACTGCTAAAATCGGTTTAAATGTGTAGTGTAGACCAAGCCTGGGACTGACATTGGCATGAGAGAGAGACTGAGACTGGGAGTCAGGGAAGACAATGCTGGGGGTAACTAAGATCAGATGAGGAGCTGTGTGTGGGAGACAGGAACTGAGAACTGGTGAGGAAGGGGGAGACAGAGTGTAGGGAAGTGCAGGTGGTCCTGAGGAGAAGCCCAGGTCCAGGGCTTTTTTGTGTGCAATTTCCTATGTTAAAACAATATTATTAAGGTTGCAAAGTCAAGCACTCAAAACTTAGAAAATGCCGGAAGTAAGGTTGCCTGTGCAATATTGATTCAGCCCTCTTCTGCGTAGTGGGCCTACTCTGGGATAAATCGGGGTTGTGTAGCATAGGAGAATGTTGTCTGTAGGACCCCTGCTTCATTTGTTGCATAAGTTGGAATGTGTGTACTTTTTGTGGGTACTAAGACGTGTGTCTAAGCCCACCCCTCAACTGTGGGGCAGGAACCACTGAGCTTAGGCCACAAGTGATTGCATGGGACAATGAAGGAGAAAACAGGAATGGGAGTGAGATCAAAGGTTGAAAGTGAGGGAACCAGAAGGGGACACTGAGTAGAGAACCCCTGCCAGTGCCCACTGTTACTCAAAAGTGTATAGCAAGTCAGTGGACAATGCCCAGAGGAACTCTGCCTGAAGGCATGATTGGATAAGGGACCAGAAACAGGCCCCACAGTCACAGCATAACCTCTTGGGAAGGTGCATAGTGAATGAGGCAGCAGACTGGACAGATAGAAAGGCTGATATGGTTAAGGGACTTGAATGCAGCCCTGGTAAACTGGATTCTATCCCTGCCTGAGACGCAGAATTCCTGTGTGATGTTAGGCAGGTCACTTCAACCAAACTTTTCATAGGTTGTCACTAATTGTGTGTTTCTCATTTTCTGGGGGCCTCACTTGCAATGTTCCCTCTAATTTTTTTACATCCATGTGCGTAATGAATTTTGTTATGTGCACCGATATGGAGGTGGCGGGGGTGGGGCTGATGGGTTTGGAGTGTGGGAAGGGGTTCAGGGCTGGGGCAGGGGGGTGAGGGCTCCGGCTGTGGGTGCGGACTCGGGGTGGGGCCTAGGATGAGGGGTTTAGAGTGCAGGCTGCCCCAGAGCCATGTGGGGAGAGATGACTCTCCCTACCATGGCCCTGCATGCCCCCTACCTCTCTCCTATCCAGCCCAGACCCCTGTGCCTGCATGGCCCTTGACAGCCTGCTGTGCGGCTGTGAGGCCACACAGTTTACAGGGAATTTAGCTTGAGACCCTGGCATTTGATTCACAGAAGTGCGCAGCACTCACACTGATGTCAAGGGAGCTGTGCTATGAACATATATAGTGCTTTATATTGCTAGGAATTCTGAAAAATCAAGTCATAGATGTCTCAAATCAGGCACCCCAAATTGCTGGAAATTTTTTATCTGAACCTCTTTGTGCCTCAAAAAAAAGTCATGTTTGTGAAGCACTTAGATACTAATATGAGTGCCATAAAAAGCTCATGAGGAAATAATTCTGTCTTCAGAGCAGGGTATGACTATTGTACAATGTGACAAGGTTGGGACTCAGCACCTCTTGCTGGCACATCTGGGAATTAGCTCTGTCCATGGGTGGCACCCCATGTTGGTGGTGTCCCATCTATCCCTCTGTCAGTGTCTGGACCCATGTTGCTCTCTGATTGGCAAAATCTGTTTCAGGCCCAGGCCACTGCCCTCCAGCAGTGCCCCTTAGTCCACCCACACTCCCTTCTGGGGGGCGGGGCAGTTAACAGGAGTCTTTGCACTGGCCTTAGTGGCCTTCCACAAGCCCCAAGTCTAGCCCCTCTTACATCAGTGGGCAGGTTGCACCCTGATTCAGCCCCTGCTCCACAGTAAGGTGCAGCACCAGGGGGAAAGGGTAGGGGGGAGACCCAGGCCCACCCGCCCGCTACTCTGGGTCCTGACCCAGGGACCCTCTAATAGCAGCCTCTCAGCCCTCCTTCTCTCCCCTTGCCTTCAGCCATCCCTGAATCACTTCCCCTTTGACCCCATTGCACCCTCTAGGCCGGAAGTTTGGCAGATATCAGGCTGAAGCTCCACTCTGCTTCCCTGAGCCTGCCCAGCACTTCGCTGCGCTGTCCCGGGTGCTGGCCTCCTGCTCACGAGACAGACTTTCCTCTCTGAACATCTGGGACAGACTGCCTGCTCCCTCACTGAGCAGCCTTTCTTTATAGGGCTTAGTCTGGCCCTGATTGGCTGCCTTCAATCTGGGCTCTGACTGGCTCCCAATAAGCCCTTCTCTTATTGGCTGTGCATCAGTGCAGGCCCACTGGCCTGCTGCAACCTAAGTTTTCAGGGAGTAAATACAGTACAGTAAGTAAGACATGCAACCATACACATGTGAATAGCTGCTCATTAAGCATGCACTGAATTGGTGAGGGTCCTGCAGAAAAAATAGTACCTGATCATGTAATCAAAGACTGTATCATAATGTATATGCACAAGGGGGCTAAATTAAGTTCCACTTGTGATCTTAATTCTGACATTTCCTAACTTTTGAGTTCTTAACTTCACAATTTTAATGTTCTTCTAGCACAGTTTTGTGTGTGTGTGTGAGAGTTTTATTATCTATTGCTCCACCATAAAAAAACAAACCAAACTCCATAGAGTTATCTTACTTCTTGCCAGCCATCACCATAATCACTTTGCTATGATTTTGTTGTATCCTTTCCCATCACCCTTCTCTGATTTTTTTCTGCTTCCTGTAGATTGAAAGCTCTTTGGGGCAAGGTCGGTGTCTTTATATACGGTTGCAGAGTGCTTAGAACAATCATGTCCCAATCCTTAGTGGGGGCCTCTGGGTGTTACTGCAGTACAAATATTAAATTATTATTTATTTGTAGTGTAGTAGTGCGTATGCACCTTAGTCATGGACCAGGACCCAACTGTGCTAGGTGCTGTACAAACACAGAACAAAGACTGTCTTCTCCCAAAAGATTACATTCAAAGCATAAAACAAGAGAAAACAGAAGTATACAGTAGTTAGATGTATTATATAGCACATCAATGATTTAGATAATGGCATAGAGAGTACACTTATTAAGTTGGTGAATGATACCAAGCTTGAAGGGATTGCAAGTGCTTTGGGTGATAGGATTATAATTCAAAATGATCTAGACAAACTGGAGAAATGGTCTGAAGTATATAGGATGAAATTCAATAAGGACAAGTGAAAAGTACTCCACTTAGGAAGGAACAATTATTTGCACACATATAAAATAAAGGATCTGGGGGGTCATACTGGGGACCACAAGCTAAAAGGATCTGGGGGGTCATACCGGGGACCACAAGCTAAATATGTAAAGTAAGTAAAGGATCTGGGGGGTCATACTGGGGACCACAAGCTAAATATGGGTGAACAGTGTAACACTGTTGCAAAAAAGTGAACATCATTCTGGGATATATTAGCAGGAGTGTTGTAAGCAAGACACGAGAAGTAATTCTTCTGCTTTACTCCGCGCTGATTAGGTCTCAACTGGAGTATTGTGTCCAGTTCTGGTGCCCACATTTCAGGAAAGATGTGGACCAACTGGAGAAAGTCCAGAGAAGAGCAACAAAAATTATTAAAGGTTTAGAAAACATGGCCTATGAGGAAAGATTGAAAAAAATGGGTCTATTTACTCTGGAAAAGAAAAGACCGAGAGGGGACATAACAGTTTTCAAAGGTTGTTACAAGGAGGAGAGAGAAAATTGTTCTTAACCTCTGAAGATTGGACAAGAAGGAATAAGCTTAAATTGCAGCAAGGGAAGTTTAAGTTGGACATTAGGAAAAACTTCCTAACTGTCAGGGTGGTTAAGCACTGGAATAAATTGCCTAGGGAGGTTGTGGAATCTCCATCACTGGAGACTTTTAAGAGCAAGTTAGACAAACACCTGTCAGGGATGGTCTAGATAATACTTAGTCCTGCCATGAGTGCAGGGGACTAGACTAGATGAACTCTTGAAGTCCCTTCCAGTCCTATGATTCTATATCTAAAAATAAAATATAATAATGGTTACACCACTGCAAATCAGGAATCTGTCTCTGGATTTGCACCAGTGTAACTGAGAGCAATGCCAACCCTTTCCCATCACATCTGGTCACCATCATTCTTCTGTCCTGCCAGTCATGGGAAATATTTGTATTCATATCGAGGTAATTAAATTGCTTTTGGTTGTTATTACAGGAAGCAACATTTGGACCAGTGATCTAGTGTGTGACAGATTCTCTGTTCCATTTCCAGTCTCTGGAGAACTGCACTTCTCCACTGAATTTCTCCCACCTACGTTTCCTTTAGAAATTACCTATCTGAAAACTGGAGAATTGATCAAAATACATATGTCTGCAACTTAGAAAAGCACCATATCGGAAAACCTGAACTGCTGACTGTTACGGCCTTATGCGTGAGAACACGCCCAGGAGCTTTATAACACATTTCTATTTGAAGATGGGAGGGGAAAAATCAGTTTTGATCAAAATGCCTGAGGATTATTACACTCAGAAGAGAAATATCACCTTTGAGCATGTGTTCAACATTTGCAAATAACATGTAGAGGAAACATTTAGTTTAAATGCAAGTACTCTCAAAACTGTGAATATGAATAGCTTATAGATAGTATGATTCCTGATAGCAGGGAAGAGGGAATTATAAAAGATGAAACTCCAAAATGATTACTGCAAGAGTATACAGAGATGGACCTTTTAGGAGAGGATCAATGGCTCAGCCTCAGGAAGCTGAGAAAAGGTCCACTTGTAACATGAATAGGCAAGGTCTCCCCTGCCAGAACCAGCCTGGGCTGCGTATAGGTGATGCACCTAAACTCTGTATTCTATTCCAATTATATACTGACAAGAAATGAATGGTTCTTCTTTGAGTATATGTCCCTATGAATGCTCCAACATAGGATGTGTGTGTGCCTGTGTGCTCTCGACTGGAGAGTGCAAAGCAATATCCATGAGCAGGGATGGCAGACTAGACTGAAACGCCTCCTAAAGGAATGTTCCCTAGCTCAAGAAGGTCAGCTTCCCATGCACTGCCCCCCTACTCCCCGCATACATTGCTCTTGACATTTCAGGTGTCTGCTGGAACTTTGTCAGTGGCCCATAGACCAAGACCTCCAGGAAAAGGAAGCATTCTTCCCTGAACAGGGAAGTGAAGAAAAGGAGCAGGTCACCCCATACAACTCACTCTCAGGAGAACTTGAATCCCCAAGAAGGTACCACTGAGGCTTTGTCTGTATCCAGTACCAAAGTGGTGGTGCCACATAATAAGTACTGCATGCACAAGTCCTCGGCTCCCAGGGCACCAACTTTGTTGGTACTCCGTGACACCTCTTGGCACCTCAACATATGCAGACCTACCCCACATGTTCTAGTACCATCATCTTACCACAGCTCTGGGGGTCAGAGAAGTTTCAGCAACCTCTTCAGTCCTGCATTCACCAGATTCTTGCTGATCCGTATTCCCAGGTCTGATACCAAGCTTGACTTTGGCCATTGGCAAACATAGCCCTCCACTGCCTTCCAGATTCCCTTCCTACTCCCCCTTCCCAGTGGGTTTACTGGAACCCATTGGGTCATTTCAGAGAATAATTCCACAGGATGCCATCCAAAAAGAAACATTGATACCATATAACCCTCCATATAACCCTCCAGTACTGATGGACCAATCTCCGGTACCGCATGTTTCTGTGGTATTGGATGATTCACAAGAGAAGCAAGAACCACAGACTAAAGAGGTCTCACCTCCTTCAGCCAAGTCCTCTTCCTCCAGCTGAGACAGTAATGCCACCACTGCCATCCTGTGCCAATGACTTCAGGGTCTTTCAAGACCTTATAAAACACCTGGCAGATTCACTGCAAATCCAGTTAGAAGAGGTCCAGGAGTCCTAGCATCCTTTAGTGGATATTTTGAACACCAATCCCCCAGGGAAAGATAGTGTTGCCTCATTAATTGGAAGAGCTATCTCCTGTTTACACTTGATGGTAAATACCCGCCACAAATCTAGCCATCTATAAGAGGGCAGATACAAAATTACTATATTCCATCAAAAGGAAAGGAGCACTTCTTCTCCCATCCCACCCCTAATTATCTAGTGGTAGATGCAGACAATGAAAGGAAACATCAAGCTCACTCTAAACCTTCTCACCTGCACAAGGAGTCCAAACAACTCGACTTACTGGCAGGAAGAGCTATTCATCAACTTCTCTTCAAGTTAATATTGCCAACTAGCAGGCCTTAATGACAAAATATGATTTCAACAACTATTTGAAATTCACACACTTATTGAACTCCTGCTATAAGACAGAGACCAGTTTCAATCCCTCATCTCAGAAGGCCAGTTAGTTGATAAAGCCTCCCTGCAGGCCACTCTAGATGCTGCTGACAGCCTCCAGATCCATGGCCATGGTTATGAGAAGAGCATCTTGGCCTCAGTCAGCTGGCCTCCTGAAAGATGTGCAGAACACCATCAAAGACCTTGATTTTGAAGGGCCCATGCTCTTCAGTGAGCACACTGACTCCTCTCTCCGCATCCTTAAAGACTACAATGCTGCGATCTTTGGGAGTTGTCCCTGCAATGAAAAGATGCTTTAAGAGGTTGCAAACTGCACAGCAATCCAGGCTGTTTCAATACCCTCCCACCTTCCCCAAACCCTCCAAGCCCTTCAGAAGGAGACCTAAACCCCAAAAGAGAGGTCCACCTTCCTCTACAAACACCCAGTCTGCTCTACAAACACTCAGTCTGCATCTCCCTATAAGTCAGTTTTGATGTCTAGGTTGAGGGCATCGACAAACTCCTCCACCAGATTCTATGCTGTGCAATTGTTCCATCCAACCCACTTTTGGAAACTGACTGTCACACTTCCTACCTGCCTGGGACACATCACCTCAGACAAATGGATTTTTAGGCTGTCAGTGGATTACTCCATATACCACTCTACCTAGCATCTCTTCTCAACTCCCTGTCCCTCTTCAGGGACTGTCTCACAAGGAGCTCCTACAACAGGAGATACAGTCTCTTTCAATATTGGGGGTGACTGAACTGGTTCCACTCAAGTTTGTTGGAAGAGGGTTCTATTCTGTCTATATTTCCTACTCCCCAAGAGGGCCAGAGGGTGAAGACTAATCTTCAACCTCAGGAATTTGAACAACTTGGTCCTTGCACAGCATTTCAGAATGGTTACTCTAGGGACCATAATTCTATCCCTAGATCCAGAAGACTGGTTTGTTGTCCTCAATCTACAAGATGTCTACTCTCATGCAGCCTTCCACCCTTCCCACAAGCATTTCCCACACTTTGTAATAGGATCACCTCACTACCAGAATTGAGTTTTCCCCTTCAGGCTCTCCATGGCCCCATGGGTCTTTACAAAGATCACAGTGGTAGCAGCTTGCTTTCATCAGTGGGTGTTACAATCTTCCTGTATTTGGGCAACTAGCTGATCAGAGACTTGCTTAAACTCACGAAGTGTTTGGTTCACTGGCATGTTGCATGGGAGGCAGTGCATTCAGACTAGGAAACTGGGAGCCAGGAGACCAGGATTTGGTCCCTCTCTACCACAAGCATATTATGAGACCTTGGGCAAGTTACAGCACCTGTCTGTGCCTCAGTTTCTCCCTCTGTGAAATAAGGTAGAAATATATGCTTTTGCAAAGCACTTTGAGATCTGCAAATGAAAGTGCTATTTGCATGTAAAGTTATTTTTTTGTCTTTTCTTTGAAAAACTCTGCTGGTGGGGATTGATTTTATAAAACCAAACCCTGAGGTAATTCAGATCTGGCTTCAGCCCTGTACTCAAAACATGAAGTTCAGATGGTGTGTGTGTGTGTGTGTGTAAAATCCCATAGGAACCATCTCTACTCAAGACTTTTTTCCCCATCTCCTGTATAAAAATTCCTTTTATATAATTTTTAATTGTATATCAATATACGTACTTTTCAATGGAATACCAGTTTTGTCTGAAGCTTGACAAATTCAGACAGGAAATAAAGAGCACCTTTTTAATCGCGAGGTTGGTTATTTAACCCTTGAAACAATTTAACAAAGCGTGTAGTGGATTCACTGTTACTTGAAGTCTTTAAATTGCAATTGCCTTCCTAAAAGATATGCTTGAGCTGAATACAACATGTTGGGCTTGCTGCAGGAATTACTAGGTGAAATTCTATGGCCTGTGTTATGCCAGAGCCTAAACTAGATGATCAGAATGATCTAGCCTGGAAATTCATGAATCTACGAATACAGTAACTTTTTAGTTGGTTTATTTGGAAGTTTATCCTTTATCGGTAGTTTGTTTAATACTTAGGGGAGGCTTAAATGAAATGTAGACAATGGATTGGAAATAGGAAATTCCATCGGAAATAGGTAATATAGTTTGAGATGGAATTCTGGGATATTATCATATGAAGGGGTGGAATTTTGCCATACTCCATTATTCATGGCTTGAGTGCTGGAAAGAGAAGATAGTTCCACAGCTAGAAGAGATCCTGTGTAAATGCTGTGTTTTATTACCCCACTTCATTTTCTGTATTTTTCCCTTGTTCTTCATGCAGTGAATTCTTATGACACTTCTTGTTATAAAATATTAACTTTGCATTTACATGTTCATGTACTTTCTTCATGTATCCTTTATAAATAAGATAAAAAATGAATTGAAGTAGAGCAGTGGTTCACAACCTTTCCAGACTACTGTACCCTTTTCAAGGAGTCTGATTTGTCTTGTGTACCTGAGTTTCACCTCACTTAAAAACTACTTGCTTATAAAATCAGTCATAAAAATACAAAAGTATCACAGCACACTGTTACTGAAAAACTGCTTACTTTCTTGTTTTTACCATATAACAATAAAATCGATTGGAATATAAACATTGTACTTACGTTTCAGTGTGATATTTGAGCTTGTTTTTCACTTGTGAGCCTTGTCTGAAGCCCAAGCCCTGGGCAGCAGGGCTGAACCATGTAACTTAGCTTCACGGGGCTCCCTGTGATGTGGGAGTTGTTGGGCAGTTGTTGTGCTTGACATCCCCTATTGCCAGCCCTGCACTTATGACCCCTCCCTAAACCCATTCCATGACCCTCCTGGGGGTTGAGAAACACTGATCTAGATTATTTAAGTACCCCCTGGAAGACCTCTGAGTACCGCCGGGGGTACATATACTACTGGTTGAGAACCACTGTTATAGAGCAGTAGAAACTTAAAACCAAGAAATTGTGAGTGATTATAAAATGGGCTTGGACAGGAGAAAGATTAAATAACCTCAAACAAAATGCAAAATTCACATGTGCATTTTTTAAAAATAGGGCAAACGGGATTTCGCCAGCAAACGAAAATTAGCCAGATAATCTAAATGAGACCTTAATTCTAGTATCTGTACAGTTGAACATTATCATTGTAGAGAACAATGGGCAATTATATGTGTAAAAGAAAAAATTTAAGTGACTGGAAAAATGCTTAGGTGTTAGGCAGAAATAACTGAGGAAACTTTCTGGTTGTGCCTGAAACCAGATCTCCATAAGCAAGTATCCATATATGGGTATATATATAACAAAAAAAATGCATCATGTGAGTTTTATACAACAGAAATAAACGTAGTTTTTTAGTCTATTAACTCTATATCCAGAGCTACAAACACCCATGGTGAACACTGAGAACGAAAATATAGTCTTGCTTCTGTAGTTGGAGTAGTAAGTGAACAAAATCCAGTTGAGACAGACAAAGATGAAATACCAGAATGCCAGAGCCTGACAACTGTGACTGGACTAAAAAGGTTTTGGGGTTGGGTTTTTTGTTTTTTTGCCCAACCACATCTTTCTCCCCAGGGTTACTGCAAGCATCTCCAGCCTCAGACATGGCTACCTTAAAGATTTCAAAATATAATACTTTGAAAGATTTCAGTACTACTACAGCTCAGAGAGCAAGCTGAAACTGCCAGTATCAGAAGACACTGGAGATTTTAGGATCTTAAGGTTTGTAACTGAACTTTTCATTTTGATATGTTTGTCTCAAAGCAAACTGCATGCATGTTCATTTTTCCTTACAAATACCCCTTTTAGTAAATAGAATAATTTATTCTAAATCCAGGTAAACATGTGAATACGGCTTTATTAAATATACTAAAATTATATCTTTCTCTCTTTCTCCATTAAAATGAAGGCTCAAATCTAGTTAGAAGAAACACAGAAAGTTAACTGATTTGACTGGTCTCAGGAATGCACCTAAAATACATTTTAAAATGTAACAATAGTAAAGTGGACAAAAAGTATTACACAGACTGATTGACTATTCAGAGTCTAGACATATACACTGTACCCAATTCATAATGCTGAAAAAGAAGAGATAAGGAGGTGTTGCACTTTACAAACAGAGCATCGGCTTCTGCCGAAAATGGGTAAAATATTTGGGACTTGATGTGTGTTTTATGAATTTCCTAGTTATTGGTGTTTCTCAGCTCAGCACATTTTTTTAATCAGTAAAACTCATGCTTTATAACATGGTAATTTGAAGGAAACATTTTCTAGCACTGAAAGATATTATAAATGATGGCTTTGAAAGGGAGATCCTGGATAAACTAATCCAAACACCTGCTTCAAGCAGCAAGTGTCTTATATTACTCTTTCCATAAATGTTCTTAACCTTTCCTTAAAGACATCCAATTATTTTGCCTTCTCTTCATTTGGCAAACAGTCACACTGTTTGATTGACCTTACTGGTAAAGAAGGTTTATATATATCTAAGCTAAATTAATCTTTCTTTTGACTTTATTTCTGGCTATTACATCAGTCCACCATGAACACTTCTTTTCTCACTTCTGTCTTTTTCCCTTTATTTATTCACATAAACAATATGCTCCCACCTTAAGGTGTTTCTCTTGTTTTTAGGCTAAACAATTGTTGTTCCTTCATTTTCATAAGACCTGGAAATACATATTGCCTTTTGTTGAACCTCTCTGCATCATTAGACCACTCTTGAACAAAAGAGCCCAGAAATGTCTTCAGTATTCCCATGTACAGACTTACCAGTACAGAATAAAATGATGATAAAATCTTCCTAGCTGTCCAAAAGATGCCTTTCTACATATATCCTAGAAAGGAGATAGTCTTTCTCTAACATCAACTTTTAAGGTCTTGGTTTTTGTTTTATAACAGATTATTTCTTTCTTTTGTTTTATAACAGATTCTTTCTTTCTTTCTTTCTTTCTTTCTTTCCTAATTTATATTTGTAGCAGTGTATTATTCTCTCAATGGATTTTCCTTCCATTTCTTGATAAACTACTCTGTGAGAAATCATACAGGGCAGGGGGTGGTTCTTTGTGTTAATTCCTTGATCATGTTTGTTGGTTGTGCTTTTCTGTCAGTGAAAGACACTGGGTAAACTCCTGGCCCCACTGAAGTCAATGGTAGTTTTGTCACTGGGGCCAGGATTTCATCAGATGAGTTTACTGAAATGGTCAACAGTGTTTTCTGGCCTGTATTAATTGACTGATGGGTGGCACCGCTGATTGTCATTGGCTAGTGCGTGAGGTTAACGTTTGTGACGGGAGTTGAGGGGCAGCATTTTATTTCAGCTACAGCTTCTTCAGTTGTTTCTGTTCTGATGGGAAAACAATTATCCTGTCCAAAAGACTCTGGCAGTTTGGGGACTGCTATTTCCTTGTATTTTTGTAGGGTTTTTTTGTTTTGCAGAGAGACACATTTTGTTTGTATCTAATTGTGGTAAAAAGCAGTAGCTTCCAGCCGGATGCTGTACCATTGAAGTCAGTGGGAGTTCTACTATTGACTTGAGCGAGAACAGAACCACGCCCCAGGGGTGGGGATTGAAGAGGCACTGTTGCCTGATGGGAGAGGAGTAAGGTGGGTCAGCCTGAGCTCGAGTGTAGAATGGTTCTGATGGGTTCGAATTGGCCTTGATTTTTATTGGAACAACTTTTCTTTATTGACAACACTGGTCACAGGTTATAGAGTAGAATATTAAATACCATCTTACACTGTGGTTATTGATCAGTATATCCCCCAAAGAAGCTGTGTGTCCATGTGTATTTGTATTAACAATGTCTCTGGCTGAGGAGCTCCTAGTGATGGATAAAGGTAAGGTGTACACACTGATATTATTAGAGCTGTCAGCTGTCTTTGATGCCATTGTTCACAAGGCACTGCTGACTTGTCAGTGGGATGGGACTGCTTTAGAATTGATTTTTCCTTTCCTTTCAGAGAGCTGCTGAGTGAATTTTCATTTTCTCCTCTCCCAGGGCTCCTATATGTGATGCCCCATATGGCTCTTTCTTGTTACTCTCACTTTAATATATGTATACAGAGAATATAATGAGGTCTTTGGGACTTGTAGTACAATTGACATGCTGATGGTGATCTGTTGGCTTCTTCTCACTGAACCCATATTCTGTAGTCTCTAGATTCTTACAGTATCTGAATGAAATTGGGAGCTGAACAAAGACAAATTGGCTGAATCTCCCTCCAGACAAGACATAAGTGATATGTGACAGGGTCCAAGGGCACTCCTGAGACCAGACCCCAACAAGTTAATGCAGCAGCCACTTAACCCTGACCTATTAGAGGGAGCAGGGAAAATATAAAGAGGGTGCCTCCGAGGTAGAGGTTGGGGAGACGACTGGAACCCTGCCTACAGGTCTGTAGGAGGAAACTGTTGGTTGTAGTTCGTCTTTGTTTTACTACAGCTGATGTTCTTTTGTTTGGACTCATTATAAAGTCTCATAAAGGTGGCTCTACCTGTTCTATTTTGTGAGCTGAGAAATCAGTGCACCAACCCCTATGATATTAGCAGGCAGAGGAGGCATCTGTAGGAGTAGATGGATACATCCACAATGGTAGTTCACAGCTTCAAGGCTTTACTGGACCCTTTGCTGCTTTTGGATTCTTAGTTTCTGAAAGTGAGACTTAGCACCCATTTATGTATGTTACTGGCAAAGAGGTTCAGGAATTTCCTGTCCTATCTTGACTCAACTACTGTAGTCTTTGCCTTTGACACCTCTGTGCTGGATTTCCATAATACATTTTTCTTAAGGAAACTTCTAAAGGCCAGCCAGAAGTTTCTGCTAGTTCCCAGGGCAACTATCTGTCTCCTAAAACTGATGGAATGTTGGGACCTTCAAAAAGGCTATTTGTTAATTTCTAGGTGCTGGTTCAGGGTGTTGTGTACAATCCTTAAATGGTCTGAGATCTTGATACCTGAAAAACAACCACTTAGTTCGTTTCTTGTAATGTAGGCAAAGATTAGGTGAGGTGCTTTTGCTTTCAGGTCTTAGAGTAAACCTTTCTAGGATCAGCAATGGGGTATTCTTAGTGGAACTCACTAAGATTTGCCAGAACCCAAGTCTGTAGTGTTTTCCACATTCACTGAAAACTGTCAGAGTGCTGGATGAGAGTGTTTCTGACAGGTGGATGTAATTATTGAGCTGAGTGGCAATGGTTTGCTGTTTGGTTGCTTGGGTGGCATAACGTAGAAAGGAGAACTATTTTGGAATCATAGAACATTGGAACTTCTGTGTTGAAAGCTTGTTTGGATTTAACAGTCTCTACTTAAGCAGGAGGGATTCTGAGCTCCTAGATTTAAAACTGGCAGAATTATTTCAGGTGGTCTTTAAACTAAAGACAGAGAAAGGGACCTATTTCCTAATTCAACTAATCAAAGAGGCACACCTGACATACAATATAATAAAAAGATGGAGTTGCTGTGGAAAATAGAGAGCATTTGTGCACTAAAGCATCTGTACACACATGTAAAAACATGGGAAGCAAGCAAGATTAAAAACATATTAAATGAGAGTGAGTGTAATACAGCATGTGTAACCGAAACCTGGTGACAAAATTCTCATAAATGTCAAATATCAGTATGGATAAATGCAGTCTATATTCAATAGCAGAGATAGAGGGGGAGGAATGTCATATGTCAAAAGCGTTTTCAGTACCAATGAGATCATATAAATTGACAGTTATGAGTGTGGTGGTGAAATCTATGAATTATCATACAGGCAATGACAAATAACAGCTACCACAGGCGTCTTTTGCAGACTATCAGGATCGGAGGAGAGGGAGAATAAAATCTTCTGGGACCAACTATCAGAGTATTTGAAACCACACAATATCATACTTATGGGGGTTTTAACTACCCAGATGATCTATTGTGTAAGAAATACAGCCAACCATGCAGCATAAAGGATGTTTCCAAATTACATAGATAATTATTTATCCATAATATCTAAACTCAAGGATAAGCTACCCTGACTATACTTCTGACCAGTAGCGTAGAAATGGTTGAATGTGTGAGGAAAAAACAGAAAACTTGGCCTGAGTTACTGGCCTTCATTTTAGTAATGAATGGGTTCACAGAATAAGAGTATATGGGTACTACCCTGTGTCTCCCCTTCTCTCAGGATGTAATTCTGCAACTCTTCTACTCTTAGACCAGGTACCTGGACCTATAGCATCTCTATGTCATCTACTATTCCTGACTGAGTATAGTGCCTGCAAGTCTTCCCTTCAGGAGCTGTAACCAAAAGTATTTTCCAAACAACGTATTGTTTAATCTCAACAGTAGAAAAAAAGCATAACAAGAGAGAAGGGTTCTTAACACAGGGGTTCTGCACACACTTCTCTCTTACCTATAGTTTAGGAAGGCCCAGTTTATCCAAGACACCCAAACTGCTGGAGACAGGGGTTCAATCTACTCCTAAACAGTCTCCCTCTCCCCTGTTCTTCAGGAGCTGTGGTTTATGCACCCCAAAATTATTTGTTCTAGCTTTTCCCACTTGGCTTCCTACTAATTGTGGTTACAAACCCTACTGATGAACTTAGCATGGTTGGGAGTAAAACAGGATGTCTGATTTGTCTTTAAGTACCAGTAAACAATCTGCCTGAAGCTATTGTCCCCTTTCCTGCATATGTGCAATTAACCCCTGGTTGAATTAATCAGCCTGGTGAGCCTATAGCAAACAACACCGTAACAATGAAAACAGTTCATAAACTATTACTGGCAGCTCAGTGTACTTCACATAAATGTTGACAAATTAACAAATAAGGTCTCAGGGAAAGAAGCATTAAATCAACAAGTGAGGAAAAAGTGGGCTGGGGAATCCTAAAAGACACTAATTAAGGCATAACAGACAGTAATTTCTTTAAAGGAGGACTGCAAGCAACAAGAATTAGCCAATCTGTCCCTAAATTGGGTAGCTGAAATCACAGGCACTCCTGTGCTACAAATGGGAAAGTATAGGGAGGGACAATCGCAGAAAAATACACAGTCAGCTGAAAGTGACCCTTCAAGGGGAAAGGAGATTTGTCTTTTTATTTTATTTTTTGTTTTTGTTGTTCTTTAGTGAAGTATAATGAAGGACTGAAAAACTTTTAACCTTAGAAATATCACATATTAAATGTTGTCTTCCCTGTTTTTGTTGGCACGTTCCTTGGAAGACTAGAAACCTAGACTTGGAGCTTTCTCTGTCCTTACCTGAAGGGGTAGAGGTTATAGCTTCCCCAAAGACAGCATTTAGCCAACTGTGTGGTGGCAGGTTGGATTAAATACCTGGTAACAAACACCACAGTTTAAACCAATCTAACTAAAACTCCCTGCTACTAGAGTTGCCCTAAGTTCATCTTCTTGTCCCTTGTAATGTCATAATCCCGCTAATTCTTCAGTCATCTACAGAGTTCACCAGCAAAAACAGGCCAGACAAAATCCGCTAGTTGTACTGGAAAAGTAATAGAGGCTGGGAAAAACTCCTTTCCTTCTCAGCCACTTCTCCCATCTCCAGAACTATTGAAAGCTGCCTTTTAGCACGATAAATAAACAAGAAAGGGTGCCGAGGTATATTTGTCCTTTGCAGGGTCCCTTTCAGTTTTGCAGGGGAAAGACAAGGTACTCTAGACAACGAGGCCAACATTTTCAAAAGCAGCCAGGGCTTCACTGTGCCACAAGTTTGCACCCCAAAATTGGCAGCCACTCTGGAAAAGTTGGATCTAACCATCTGTAACTGTCCAGCCTAGGTGCCAAGAGGCCCTTAGTCAGTGGAGAAGGCGATGAGGGACTTGGACGTTGCCTGACCGCAGTCTGGACAATAAACGCACCCATGTAAGGAAAACCCACATACCACTTTGAAATCCAGTGACGGGTGGCTCCAACTGGGGCCCGGATCTGACTCAATCGGTGCGTGGGGCTTTGGCAGGGCTGCCAGCTGATCACTCCCCTCGCCTGCCCGGACGCTAGCAGGGGCAGCCCGGCTGCAGCCAGCAGCCCTGGCCCGTCTGTGCAGTGAAGCAAGAGGGGAAGGGCGCAGGACAGGATCCCCCTGCTCTGCTCCGACCTCTGGCTCCCCAGGGCCGGGGCAGCCCCCGCTAGCTCCGCGGAGCGGCACAAGCCCCCTGCGGAAGAGCCACCCCCGAAACAAAGTTAATTCCATGGCGACTCCTTCCCTGCCCACGCGCGGGGTGGGGGATGCAGGTGCGATCCCCTCGCGGAGGGAGGGGGGGGAGACGGACGGAGGGAAGCAGGGGAAAAGGGGAGGCCTCTTCCCCCCCCCCCTTCACGTAGAAGTTTAATTATAAGCCGGCTCCTGACTGAGCCAGCTGATCCCCTGCGAGCCGCTGCCAGGGCTAGGAGGGAGCTTTCGCTCGCTCGCTCTGCAGCAAAGACAGTCTCCGCGCCCGCTGCTGCAGAGGGGCGGTGTAGACACCCCCAGAGGTGCCAACGCTTCCCGGGCCAGGGGAGCTAGCGGAGCGCGCGGGGAGAGGGGCGGATGCCGGATCCCCTCCCTGGGCTGGTGAGGGAGCAGCCCGGCGCCCTGCCACGGGCATGTCCCTGTTGTTGTAGGTGGGGAGCGCGCCCCTGATATGCTGGGTGATGGATTTCCAGGCTGTCACTTTAATCTGCTGCTGCTGCTGCTTTCCCCTCATCCTGCCCGTTACCCCAGGTAAGAGCGCGCCGGAGCCAGAGCCAGAGCCCGAGCCCGAGCCGCCCGGCTGGCTGCTGCGGCTGGACGCAGCGTGGACGAGTTCGTGGCACTTTTGTCACTCGCGGAAAGTTCGGCAGCCTCGTGGGGGGGGGGGAGGTTTGGTTTCTTTACACGTTCGGCGGCTGCTGCTCCCGGCTCCTTTCTGTGTGACCGGGAAGAGTTCGGTTTCGTTGGAGAGAAGGAGAACGTAGTAATGTGGATGTGCGTTCATATGTCCACGAGAGAGACTCTGGATATTATGCGCGCACACACACTACAAGCGAGAGGACACGGAACGCGTTACTGGATCACACAAACACACCCGCCGTATTCCAGTAAGCGTGTCCTCTGTGCTGAGTGTCCTGGAAAACAGCGATTGACCGATCAGACAACAATGCAGAAGACCCAGTGTTTCCCGTGTCATCTTGGTGTGCAGTTGATGGGCTGAATTGGAAGAACTTGCAGCCTTAACGCAAGTAACGGCTTTAAAAACTTTCCAGCCTCACGCTAATTTTTTTTTAATACCATTGTTGAAGAACCGACTATTGCTTTACCCTACGCATGTTTTTTTTTTCTAGTTCAAGTTCCTTCCAAATTCTCATTTTCTCTTTTTGATTTTAGAGAGACGCTTTTCTTCTGACGAGTGTGATCAGGGATTTGTCTTGCAATTTAATTATTTCAAAAGTTAATGATTGCATGTGAGATTAAGATTATTTAGCAAATTAAAATATTTACATTAAATTGTGTGCATAGAAATGTGACTTTTTCTCTTTAACTTTTGCTATTCTCATACTATTTAATCAAAATAGTGTTTATTAATAACACAGCCTTGTTGAATGGATTCAACATGTATACTAGCAAATTTTTAGAATGCAAATTATTTCTGACTAAAGGTGCTTTTATATAAATAAAAGTATAATAGTATACTTAGACTATCTTGTGATGTGCGAAATGACTTAGACCCTTTATGTAATTTTCAATTTTAAGTAAATTGATATTAATATTGCAAAAATTTTGCATATGCTAAAGTGCTTTAACTTGTACAATTCTGAGGAACTTCCATTCCAGTTGTCTAATAGGTGTATTAGCTGAATTGCTAGGCGATATGTTTATTTAGAATTACATTTTGTTTTTAGAATTTTATACATGTTTGGTTGGTTTTAAAGCATCTATAATCTATATAGAATGTGAGGATATGGTTCTTTTTAGTACTGACACTGCAAATCTCTCTCCCAGATGTTGTTTGTAAACCTGGCTGCCACCCAGTGAATGGATTTTGTGAAATTCCTAGTGAATGCAGGTAAAGAGATCTACCAACTGAGGTTATTAGTGAAAGGACTGATTGTTTCAGTAATACATGATTCTTGTTTTTCAAAAAAAAGACAGAAATTAGAATGATTTGCCAGCTGAAAATGTGATGCTATAAGGAAACAGCTCTCCATTAACAGACTTTAACTAGAATTGTATAACATATTAAAGAAACCTGGATGCCTTTGAGAATTAGAATTTTTTTAAAAAGTATCCTAGGAGCACTTATAGAAAGAAACTTAAGAGGGCTACGTTATTTTAGGTTTAAAATATTTGTTTTTCTTCCACTTAGAGTAAATCGATTTTCTTTAATTCTTTCCCCAGTATTTTATAAACATTGAAGGTCTTTTTCTTTCAAATGCATTACATGTAGCATTGTTATCTTTGCAAATTCAGTTTTTTGTGCATTTAAAAGGAGAACAGCCTGGTAATTATTAAAATAAACCCCTCTGCATCTTGTTTTGTATCTATTTCAGGTGTCAACCTGGGTGGCAAGGAGCTCTCTGTAATCAGTGTGTTCCTTTTCCTGGTTGTGTGCATGGCAGCTGTGCCAAACCATGGCAATGTGTCTGTGAAGAAGGATGGGTTGGCAGCCTCTGCGACATAGGTTTGCAAATACTTTCCTTTAATAGAGTAACATAGTTTTCCAGAGATTAAATGAAGTGATTACAGCTCCATCTGGTGTTAAAAATATGCAAAAGCTTTTCCCTAGATGTTTTCTTTCAAAATGAATATTTGACCCAAAACAGGAGACATTAATTTTTTGGGGGGGAGGGGGAGGAGGGGAGAGAAAAAAAGCCCTATGCAGTCACATTTTAGGTGAAAACATACAATATCTTGTATAATATAGTTCTGGGTATTGTTAGAATTCCATTTTTAACTATGATTGTCACATGCAGATGGTGAATAATAAATTCTACCCTGGTTCCGTAAATGTAAGAAGTCCCCATGGGTATGTTCAACCAGTTGAAATAATTCATTATCCAACATCGTGTGAATATGATAGTATAAGTTGAAATAAATACATGAGCTTGGTACTTGACCAAATATTTTCTAGCCAAGGATGTGAATGGAACTATTGGAAGGTATAGCACTTAAATCTTCCTTCATTCAAATCACTGTAGATCAAAAGAAATTCCAGTGATTCAATGGAGTTACACTGGTGTTAAACCAGTGGAAAAGGAGAACTGGATTCATATTTTTTGCCAGTCTTCTGGGTTTCATCATTTCTAGTTTATCAAAAGTTAGTTTGTTGCTATGTTCTCTAACTTGATGTTCAAGAAATCATTCTTATTCATTAAGCAATTCTCACTGAGTAACATTTTCAAAGTCTCCTGACTTAGAGCCTAAATCCCATCATCTTTCAATTAAACTTGGTTTCTAATGGGACAGATTTTCAAAGGTATTTAGACACTGAAGATGCATCTAGGCACCTAGAGAGATTACTTTTTGTTTTTAAATCCCACTAGGCACCTATTTGCATCTCTAGAAACCTAAATACCATTGAAAATCTGTCACTTTTGAAAATGGAACTTAATCACTTGAAATCAGTGCATGTTAGAAACTTGATCTGGTTTGGCACTTCTGAAAATAACATTAGTGTCTGATCTAGATCTCTAGGCACCTAAATACTTTGAAAATTTGGTCCTAAGTCACTTTTGAAAATAACTTGGGTGGATTTGAAAATATTACCGATTATCTCTATGTTTAATAATGCCAAGCATGCTCTACAGACATCCAAAAATTATTTCACTCAGCACCAGGAGTCAGTTTTTGCCAGCTTGAATCCGGGGCCAGCTAAGGACATGTCAAGAATAATCAGAGTGATAGAATTAGCCATTTGTCTGATGTCTGGATTTATCAGGTATATTGAAAATCATGCCAGTCCAATGGATTTAGCTAGTCTGGACATGTTCTCTCATTCATATTGGGTCAGCAGAGAGAAGCTTCCTCCCTGTTATTGGGTGGCCTTTACCCATGATTGTCATGATCCAATAAAGCAATATAACGTGAAATGGAGCAACTGCTCCGCCATTGGATTGGACCCGCCTCTATTAGGAAGATGGCGTCAGTTGCCTAACTGTATAAAGTTGTGTATAATTTATTAACACATACCACTAATCCAGATTTGATCAGGTTAGGAAGAAAGAGGAAATTCCACAGGACAAATAGGAGGCTCCTGCCCAACTTGGGATGGTTAGCATGTATGAATAACTGACTTTCATATGGAAACACTAAATCCAATCCAGTAAATCGGTATAAAATACTAGACTCCTACCTATAAAGGAATCCTCCTTAACACTTTATCTTTGCATGTGAGAAGTGGAGACAACCAGCATTACATTTTCACAAGCAAATGGACCTAAACTGGCATTTTTAGCTCCTGCAGGCAGTCTATATCACCAGGTCAAAACATACATTTACTATGTTGCTCTAAAGAATCAATGAAGTTAATAAGTAATGCACCTTTTTTATGGGAAGTTGTTGCATCTCCTCAATGTCCTCCATTTTCGCAACTTTTAAAGCCTATGTATGCTTGCCAAGGCGTTTCTGTATGCAGCCGCTGCTTTGACATTGTCAGCTAGAAAGGATGCAAAACTGATTGTGGGAAAGCTGATGAGGTCTGTAGTTAATTTGATAGATGTATACTTTTAAAATGTGAGCATATTCTGAGCAGCTACTTTGCTCATTAAACAAGGAGGAAACTGGAGGTAATTTTGAACTGCATTGGTATATTTTGCTCAAATTTCATTGTGCATCACATAAATTTCCAGTTTGTATAGTTTTAGAACATGCACCTGTATAGTTGTTCTAAATCTTCTCCTTGCATAGCCACTGTTTTTAATAGAGTTGGGCCTGCTCCAGGGTTCAGATCCAGGTTGAACTTCCCCAAAGTTTGGGGGTATTCAGATTTGGGGGTTGGTCCAGCCTGTTATGAGGAAATGGGCCAGTGGTGGTGGCATTGTTTATTGTTGGTAAGCGGCTCCAGCGCCTGCGTGTCTACATACCAATTTGTAAGCTGCCAGGGCCCAAGCCTGATGAGTCAGAGTCAGCTGACCTGGGCAAGTTGCATTTTTTTTATCCCCATGTAGACATACCCTCAGTCATTTAATCACATGCTTGAAGTTGAGTATATGCTTGAGCACTTTACCGGATCAAGACCAGAGGGTAGAGCACGTTGCAGGATCCAACCCCATATTTAAAACCTGCACTCATGTATCAGTGTGTAATCAGGATGACCACGTCTCATGCACCCCCTCATGGCCTAGGGTCAGGCTACAGGCAGACTACCTCAGTTTCCCCAGTTGGACTGTTCAAATAAAACTTCCCTTCAAGTTTTTTCGTGGTCAAAATATAAAATAAACTGCAAATAAAACTCAAAATCCCCAAACAAGGTCCATTCCTAAATCCACACACCACAAGGTTTCTCTTCCTTCTCCCAGGCCTTCCTGCCTGGGGCAACTCCCCTGGCCTCTGGGTCTTCACTGCAGGAGCCTCTCCTCACTTTCTCCAAACTCTGCCACATCTTCCTAGGCTTCCCCCCTTTATTACACTCTCCTGCTCCTTTTACTCCCAAATCACTTGATTCCTCTCAGGTGAGACTCATGCTATAATTAGGGTTGGCTTAGCCCCAGCCTGTGGTGAAAGCCACCCAGTTACAGAGGGTTTCTCTTTCTTGAGCTGACTTCGTGACATGCCATAGTGGGTGTATGTACCACACGGAATCAATTTCAAAACAAAGGGGGAAAACAGTGTGGCTGGTTTGTTTCTATGGAAACCAGGGCAAAAGCCCACAAAATTAGTGCCATTACAGTAACTATGGCATTCAGAATATGTGGCAGGTACCTTAATGACAGCTCATTTGGAACATAGGAATCCTCACAGCAGATCAAAGCAATGGTCCATCTAATGGTTGATACTGATGTTTAAGAGGAAGGTGCAAGAAACTCTCCAGTGAACTGCTACTGGGGAAGTTTCTTCCTAATAAAAACAATTAGTGATTGCTGAAGCAGGAGGGTTTAACTCTTTGTACATGCTATTTTAATTCTATGTAAAACAACTGTAGATATTCTTATCTATGCAAATGTCTAATCCTTTTCTGAATTCTCTTTAGCTCTGGGCCTCAGTTATCTCTTGTGGTAAGAAATTCCACAGCTCATCAGTCATTTGAAAGAAGAGTGGGGGGAAATTCGAGAATAATGTTGTTGTTTTTTTAAAGTAGTGAATTTATTCCTATAGGCTCAAGGATTGTGTGTCATTTTCCTAGCTAGTGAGCTGTTATATGTCTTATTTTCTTTCCTTTCTTATTTCAATCTTATACATTTCTTATTTAATGTTATTGAATGTGTGTCTATTTCAAGGCATCTCCTTTCTCACGTATCAAGTTTGTGTTTGGTTAGCTGCTCTTAAGGCTTGCCAAAATGGGCACACAACACCGCTGCAAAATGCAGCCAAGGCTATTTTGTTCCTTGTGGAAACCACCGTTTACATACAAAAGTTCATATAAAGTGGTAGTGTGGCAATCGGGACAGACTAATATAGTGGAAAATAGACCCCTATACAGGGGGAGGAGCATTTTACTATAATTGTAACTGGACAAAGTTTATAATTATAGTTAATATTTTACATTGCCTCATGATATTCCTCTAGGTTCACATTATCTGGTGGGTTTAGGTGGGAAGTAGAATTTAATACTCATAACATCCTTGTTTATCACTTTAGAAAAAAGTATATGCACTGTACTGTCACTCAAAACATGTGTGAGCTTGCAAAAATTCACAGCAAGTTGCAAGACCTCACAGCAGCTGCCATGTTATCTTGGTTCAAACCTGCATTTATTTATTTATTTATTTCCTTTTAAATCTTCAATAGTTGCTCTAGAGGAGATTCAGTCTAAGAGGGTAATTGTGACAGATTATGTGCGTGACTTACAAGGCAAAAATATAACAGGGTCCACTCTTCTGGTACCTGATGTAAGAGGTAAATTCCAACCAGCGAAGACTACACCACAGACAGAGGGACAAGTTGCGGTTCAAAGGTGTTTTGTAGAGCTGGGCTGGAAGCAGTTTTCCCATCCCACACAAATGTTCCCATTCTGCACTGGATGAAACGGAGGAGACTTTTCAGAGTTTTTCATGTAAACAAGAAGCCTTCCACAGTACCCAATAGCCCAATCATTAGGGCATCTACCTGAAATTTGAAGGATGCAAGTTCAAGTCCTTGCATCAGCCACATCCTAGGTGAGCCACCAGTCTCTACAGTCACTCTCCCTCTGGCCCAATGAATATTTAATTAGGTATACAAAGTTGTATAGGGCCAACAGGAGAGATTGAGACAGACACCATGATGCCAGAATAGCAAAGAACCTAGTGCCTAAGGATGTGGAAGACTCAGGCTCAAGTCCCTGCTCAACATCAGGCAGAACAAGGACTTGAATCTGGGTTCTCCGCATCACAGATGAGTGCCATAACCATTGACGTTACTTACTGTGGGGTCGAGGTATCTCTCTCTTTTTCTGGTTTTACCCAGAATTTCCAGCCAGGACCCAAGTAACCTTTCCAATGAATCTTCATTGAAACCAGCCGTCTCCTAAGAAAAGTTTCAGTTTCAACCAAATTGGCATTTGCTGACACCCTCACTGCCCAAGAAAATCTAAATTCCTAAACAGCTCCTGTGTTTTGGTACTACAAATATCAGTTTTCTCTTTTAAAATGTAAAATGCTTATGTGTAGGACGTCAAACATCAAGCAATCTGGAGAAATTTGTAACTATACCATGTTTAGATTGCCCATTGCTTTATCTGACTTACATGTATGAAGTAGCTGGGAATGTGAGGTGGTGTTTATAGTAATCAGTAGCTCTCCCCCGACAACTAACTCTTTATTGTTAATATTATTTATTCATAAAGCAAAACAATCCAAGTGTATTTCACAAAGTGAGAGCTAATGAGTGGGGAACAAGTTGACAGTATCTATGAACAATCTGCCCTCCATTAGAGAGAAGAATAAATCAAAATATATGCAATGCAGGATGAAGGACCTTTAAAAATCCACTTTAGTCTTTTTGCATTGTTTACTATTTAATGGCTCTTATATGATAAAGTAGGCCCTGATTTCTCATGTGCTAAATATTTAACATTATGACTAATAGTGTTTTGATTTAACAAAACTGTCTGCTTTTATTAACACAGATATTCATCCATGTTCTTCAAAACCCTGCACCAATAACTCAACATGCATAGAGACTGGAGATGGAGGATATATTTGTTTGTGTGCCAAGGGATTTACAGGGAAAAACTGCCATCTGAAAAAAGGACCCTGTATTATTAATGGGTAAATATTGATTTCTGATATAAATATACAGTCCTGCTAAATTTTTCTCTGGTTTTCTTTCTTCAATCATAAAATGTTTGCTATGTAGCACAAAACTTTTTTGGCCTACATGGTAGTTTTGTTTCTAGCCTATTTGTTTCTAGCCTCAAATCTACTAATTCTGATCTAGTCCTATTATATAATTATGTCAAATTTTTAGCATGAGTTTGTGTGCATAATCTGAACCTCAAATATTCAAAATTGCAAATATTGCAGTAATATTTTGATTGGGTTTATTTACAGTTTCAATATATAAATATCAAAATAATGTTCTAGGTGCTCTTAACAAATAATTAAAAATATAATCCAATTAAGACCACAAGTGAGGTAGCCAACTAGCAACCTCCCTCAGCACAAAATAACCCTGTCTGCAATACCAAGGTATTTGAACTCCCACAAAACTCTACACCCAGTGTAGTGGTTAAATGAGAGGAGACATTCTCATTAAATCAGCAGAAGAAAAGGGGTGGGGGGGCATACTGCTTCCTCAGGCCACAGAGAGGAGAGAGAGTTTCTTCCTTCTAGTCACCCACGTTCCTCCTAACCCCTGCCTCTATGCTCAGCTAAACCCACCAAACCTCAGGCTATCCAAAATGCCTGTCCAAATTGATGAGTTTGGCAGCATGTTGTAAGGGTATGTCAATGCTGCAGCTGAGCGAGTGCTTCCCAGCTTGAGTAGACAGATATGTGCTAGCTTTGCTAGCTAGCTTAGAACTAATGTGCTAAAAATAGTAGTGTTGCTGGGGGTAGCACAGGCAGTAGCTTGGCTAGCTGCCTGATTACAAACCCACCTGGTCTCCCTGGGTACAAACTCAGGTGGCTAGCCCGAGATACTGCCTGTGCTACTCCTGGCTACATGGTTATTTTTAGCACATTCGCTCAAGCAGACCTAGCATGTGTCCATCCACTCAAGCTGGGACACACACTCACAGCTGCAGTTGAAAGACCTAAAAGTCAGCAAATTGGATTAGTGGGATGGGACTGGAGGGAGGAGAGAGTTTGTATTTGATAGTGAAGGGCTCTTGCATAGAACAGCCTTCCTGCAGCTCCTCATCTGCACAAAGGCATCCCCAGCTCAGTCACTTCCATTAACTCTGTTATGGCAGTGTCCCAGGTAGCTGGCATCCAAGGGGCCATTTATTTATTCACATTTGTCAAACTGCCTTTCTGATATTTATTGGTCCTGATCCAAAGCCCAACAAAATCCAGGGAAAGAATTCCATTAACAAATTAACTTCCTGAACTACTTAACTAACTGGCTGTTTGGAAGATTTTCTCATGCCTTCACAGTAAGCATGTATAAAACTGGCCAGTCATGTGTCTAATTAGTCATTTGTATGCTCATTTGCCATAACTGATTATGCAGTCACAATAACTGCAAGTACAAGATAGGCAGAAAAATGCATGTGCATATGTCTGCCAACATGGCCCATAAAGTAGATAAGTAGACAACTGGCGTGTGTTTACATGCAAGATACTAACTGTTCCTTAGACCTGTATTGTAAGGTAAATCATCTATAATGTACAAATTAAAGGAAATTAGTACCAGTAAATGAAATCAATTAAGAATGTAATGTCTAAAATATGGATACCTGTTTTAATTAAGCATGTAACAGAAGATTTGGACAGATAAACATTAAGAGGCTAAAACAGAAACAAGGGATTAGAAGGAATATAATTTAGTTAAATTCAAGCTTTTACTCATTGATGAAGGCCGGCAGTATTCTGATACAATAAACTCTACCTGCAGTATTGTATTAATGGCTGAACTCAAAGTACTGTGGGGAACATAGACTTTAAGGAATGAACCTATTCATTAAGGAACCTGTTCCCTGTGAGTCTTGTCTTACTGTGGCTTTTTGGCTGCACATTTTGTCCATGAGTCGGCTGTCGCTAGGGTTTAATGATATAGCTGGGAACAGAACTGTCTGAAAAATGATGAAAAAATTGTGAATAATTTTTTAGTGAAATTTGAAAAAATACAGCCAGCTCTAGTTGAGGATCTGTCCTTAAGAGGAATCTATTCTGTCAAGGGTCTTTTCACATTCTCCTAATATCTGAGGACCTTTAATCCTCGTGCATTTTATTATGGAGAAGCAAAAGTGTCACTATGGTTAAGGCTGCTACCACCTTCCATTATAAATTGCTGTTTTAGCTTTCCTAGACCTTTGGCTTGAAAAATTGTCGTAGCCTGAAAGTTGGTGGATTTCCCCTGAGGATGAAGCAGAATATTTCTGCAAAGCTTGAAGAAAATTAATCTCTATGTTATAAATCACTTTAAAAATAATTATCCTAATTTGAAACATTGACTTTTGTCTAAGGTTTCCTTGTCTCCCTTTAGCCCAACAATGGTTTGTTACAACCCTTTTAGCCTTTTCGTGTGGTTAAATCTCCTTGGAAACTTATATTTGAAGAAAATGGGTTGTAATTGAGCAAACAAATATTTGTTTTGTAAAAGGCTGTAGCCCAAACATGTTCTCACTGCCTTCAAACTGGAGACTTTTGCCAAAATGCTCAGGGTCTAACCAATCAACATAATTGGGGTTGGGAAGGAATTTTCCCCTGGGTCAGATTGGCAGAGATCCTGGGAGTTTTTTGCCTTTCTCTGTAGCAGGGGGCACGCGCAGGTTTAAACTACTGTAAATGGTGGATTCTCTGTAACTTGAAGTCTTCAGATAATGATTTGAGGACTTCAGTAACTCAGCCAGACATTATGGGTCTATTACGTGCATAGGCAGACGACGTTCTGTGGCCTGCAATGTGCAGGAGGCCAAAGTAGATGAAGATGGTCCCTTCTGACCTTAAAGCCTATGAGTCTATGACTTTTTTCCAAACCTGTGCTCTGTTATGTCAGCTCAAGATTTTTGCCATTGACTTCAGTGGGGCCAGGTTGGGTGTTTTGTGTATGTGTGAGTATTTTACCCTCACTGGTTGGTTGCTGTTTACAATGTAAGGATGGCTGATGTGCAGTGCTCGCTAAGGGAACTGGTGGCATAATAAAGGCCTAACAGAAATCTTCCTTTCACTCATACGATAGAGGTTTGGCTTTTAGGAATTGAAGGGACACAATTCCAATCCCTGCTCTGCAGGTAAGTGTTTTATTATGGAAGGGTGATAGCCTGTCTCCTGTTTATAGTACAGTGGGGCTCTGATCTGATTGGGGTCTCTGGGTGCCCCTCTAAGATGTTGAAACTTTTGTGGTTCAGGGCTAGTTGTATCTTTGACCCCTTCTCTGTTCTGAGTGTAACCCCACAGGTGTTAGGCCTCGTGCCCTTACCTTTTTCTGGGGTGAAACCCACAATTCTCCCACTCTTGAACTTCAGCACGATGTGGCCTGACTGGGTTTTGCACCTGCAAGTCTTCCCTTTGATGACTTGTGATCAGTGCTAACTAGAAGAACTAGACAGCTTTCTTAAAACAAGGTCTTGTTTAATCTGAACTGTAAGAACAAAGAAAGCATAAGACAAAACGGATTTTTAAACCAAGAAAAGGGCTACACACATTGTCTTACTTAACGCATAGGAAGGCCTAACTCCTTTAAAACCCCAGGTATGTGTCTGTGTTTTTGTCAGCCTGTACCCTATGAACAGCTCCCTGACAACTGCCTGATCTCAGGAGAAGGAGACATTTTACCTTGTCTGCGTTCCTTTTGATTTCTTCAGTCCCAGCCCTGGCAAAACAAGACTTGTGACCTGGCTCTTGCCTGAAAGTAGCATCTTCACAGCTAATAGCTCAGGCATTGTGTCTTACTGACCCCCAATGTGCTTATCTGGGGCTATCATGTGGCCTTCCTACTTGTTAACAACCCTGCTATTAAAGTAAACCAACATATGCATGCAGTTAGGATGACCAGATATCAAGTGTAAAAAATCGAGACAGGGGATTGGGGAAGTAATAGGTGCCTATATAAGAAAAAGCCCCATGTATTGGGACTGTCACTATAAAATCAGAACATCTGATCACCCTACATGCAATAAATATTCCAATAACACAATATAGCCATACATTAACTATCCCACTAACTAGATCACATACAGTGTTCAAAAGTTATTACAGATGAGCTCCTTAACGTCACAATAATAATAAAATATTACTGAATGCTACCTACTGTATCTGGCCCTGTGTCCTGGGGAAATGACCTGAATCTGGGAGGCTTGGACCTGAGCTGTGCCATGCCCACACTGCACTATGATGGATTTTTGGGCCTGAGCCTGTTCGGGATTCAGGCTCAAACCCTCTACTTCTGCAGGGTAATGGATCTGTGTTAGAATTGTGTGTAGATAGAAGGGGGATTAGGGTTTGTGTCCGAGCCTAGGCTTACATTGCAATGTAGACATACCTTGAGAGTCTGGGAAGCTGGGCCATTCCACCTCCAGAGGTATAGGGGTTTTAAGACAACTTCTACCACCTGCCCATTCCTCTGCAGCTCATGCTTCTGATGCAGTTCAAAGCCCAGTTATCAGTAGATCTCCGAAGGCAACCCAAAGTCCCAGTGTGGGAATCCATAATGGCCATAATGGGTCATTTAACCAGTTGCAAATATTAACTATTTGTGCACATGTAGCTGGAGCATGAGAGCAGTGATGTTCGATGTCCTAGGCTTTGGGTCTCCCACTATAAGTGCAGTATTTTAAAATAACGATTTGAGTGATCTTTTCAAATACTGGCAGGTACTGTACTATATGCCTTCAGGAATATGGAATGATTGAGCCATGTCAAGGTTAACGTCCTTTCAGTGTATGAAACCTAAATGTGTTTTCTAATCTTGGATGTTAAAAGTTTTGCTGTTGCACGTAAAATTATCATGAAAGTGAGATGGAAATTCATTTGCAATCTCTTGCACGAGATTCCTGTACTGCCACAGTGCAAGTAATGGACTGAATTATGCTGTAACTAACCACCCCGTTGATTTTTCAAAATGTGGCCCACTGTCATCTATGGCCCAATGTCTCTTGGCAGCTCTCTCTGGAATACTAATATAGTCCAAATTAGGAAAGACATGTTTCTGTAACAAATGTTGTGGGTTCTGGTCAATGGGTAAGTCAGTGACGCATCAAATACTAAGCTCAAACTGGTTTATTAAATCCGATTTCTCTAACTACAAATAGAACAGCACATAACAGAAAGGTGGTATTCACCAACCAGTTGGGAGGTGAGGGGGTCAATCTGCATCTGACCCTGTCCCAGGTTTTTATAGACTTATTATGAAATGGGTTCTGCCCTATATTTCCATCATAATAACTTTAACCTCCTTAACAATAAAGCATAGCATGAGTTAAAACAACTCTTAGCCAATCATGTCACTGTGTCCTTTGCGGTTTGGAATGTTTTAATAAATTGGCCAATCATATGTTAATGTCATATTGTGGTCATACACAAGGTGAATAATGTTCTTCTTAAATGTTTCCATCCTACATGCCCTTTCTTGTGGTTTTGGTTACAGCTTCATAACTTGTTGTTCACACAGCATAGCCAACTACAAGGCACAAAACAACCTTAAGGAGCTGTAAAAATAAGTCATACTCTTAAGCTTATTTCCACTCTATAAGCAATTTAACTTGTAGCTGTTAGTAATATCTATTGTTTCTCTGACATAACTTTTGTAAGGCGGCATGGTACTCTTGCCTACATACTAACAATCTTTTACCATAGCCAGGAGGGATGCTCAGAGCTTGTAGGCCTCTGTGCTAACATTTCTAAATTAACTTATTTAACTTTAAATGGTTTGTGATGATGTGTTCATATTTAAATTCTGATGAGATATTCGGGGTTACATTAGAGATCAACACATAAAAATACTTCTGGAAGAAAAATTCCTGAAACAAGTCATTGTGAATGTTTTCAGTGTTGACTATATTGATTCAATCTGAGGAGCTAAAGGCTCTCTGTTTTTGCATAACTTCTCCATTACTTTCCCTTATCTGGCTGCCACTCTACTTCTGCTGACTCCTCTGAAATTGCACTTAGTACAATCTTCCTTTAATAGCTTTTTAGTTAATTTAGTACCAATGAAATATGCTGGATTCATATTCCTGGAGGAGGATGTCCTCGTCTCTTCCACAGAAAGGGTGTACCAAAACAATCAGTGTCTCCTTGCCCTGATGTGAATGAACCACCTCTAGAAGTGAAAGCATTCTCCAGTTTCTATGTCCTGGGCTTTTCTGTGAAGACTATCAAGGAGGATGCTGAGTGGGTTGGCTTTTGCACTGTGAACACTTATCTAGTAGGAATTGGAATAAGGTAATTTCACACAGGCAACCAAGCAGCCATGAGATGGTACCAACTTTTGAACACTACTGACCCGGGTCCATTCAAATTTGGGACCTAGATGTGAAAAGTTTGGTATCCTTGTTACCAGTCTCCTGAGCAACTGCGTCCTCAATCCCTTTGAAATAACAGTTTTGATTGTATATGATTTCTTTTGACAAAATTATTCTCACTTAATGTATTTATTCAAATAACAATGGAAATGTTTGAATTGTTTTCAGTGCTTTGAGGTTTCAAAGTGCCCTGAATTCTCCCAGGCTCTTGAATGTACAGGGTATGACTATTCCTTAGACATACAAGAAAAATAAACTTCTCCACATCAGCTTATGCTTGTTGATATTTTATACTGAATATATATATACCTAGATTATGTTTTGACTAATTGCTGAGGAAAAACAAAGCCATGCTGGCAGTATCTTTGCTCACTCTGGTCTGAATACCTACTCAACCGTTCCTCAGATCACAAGATCTAACCAGACGGACACACCGGGCAGCTTAATTTCAAAAACAGTTTTAAATCTCTTCAAATAGGATTTGTACATTAGGATGTGCAGAAGAGATTGTAATTAATGTTGCAATATTAGAGGGACAGTGTATATTGATAAAGATGTTGGACAAAATTCATTCTTGATGCAACTCCATGGACATAAATGACATTCCACCAAGAACAGATATGGCTCATTATCTAGTAAAGAAAATTACCCCTTTTTAATTATCTGAAATGTTGCATATCTATTTATTTCACTTAAATTTTCTTTAAACTCCCATCTGTTTTTGTCTTGTGTTCCAGCTCTCCCTGTCAGAATGGGGGAACATGTGTTGATGACAATGGATTTGCGCCTCATGCCTCCTGTTTGTGCCTTCCAAGTTTTGCTGGCAATTTCTGCGAAATAGATGTAGATGACTGTGAACCCAACCCATGTGAAAATGGAGGAACATGCACAGATATTGGTGGAGGCTTCAACTGTCATTGCCCTATTGGCTATATGGGCAAATCCTGCAGCAGCCGTGTCATATTCTGTGCTAGCAGCCCGTGTGAGAATGGAGGAACGTGTCATGAGCATCCTGAAGGAGGATTTGAATGCATTTGTAAGCCGGAATTTGTTGGTGTAACCTGCACATATCTCAACAGAAACACAAGTCTCCATGGTGTGAATACAGAGGCCAAACACGGGCAGAGTTATAATCTACCACCAAATGCTCATCCAAAGTCAGTACCTCACCAAGAATATAAAGTCTTGAAAATAACAATGAAAGAAACAATCCAAAACACAGACCCCTTGCTTAATAAAAGTCAGGTGATATGTTTCATTGTGCTAGGCTTGCTTACATGTCTTGTTGTGTTAGGTACAACTGCGATTGTATTTTTTTCCAAATGTGAAATGTGGCTTGCTAATGCCAAATATAGCCATCTCCTACGCAAGAAAAAGAATTGCTTTCTTCAGTCTAACAATGGGGAAAACCTTTCAGTTAACATAATTTTCCCAGAGAAGATCAAACTCACTAACTACACCAAGAACTACACCGCCATCTAGGCTCCTGGAAAGACTTGCAGCAACTTCCAGAGTTTTGTAGCAATATGTAAAGTTTATTGAACTTGTTACCTGTGCCTGGCTTTGATATTTGTGCATACGTTTGCTGTAATTTGTGCTGGGAAGTACAGAATAAATATGTTGTATCTGTGTTGCCAAGTGAATTTCTCATTTCCAGAATAAAACTTTAACATAATCAGATTACAGAGCAAGGAATGTTCATTTGAAATTTTTTTTTAAATGCATCTATATTTTGTAAAATAAAAGAAATTTGCCAGAAGAGTAGTTTTCAGCTTTATTGGATTGTGTAAGCTTGTTTGGCAAATATGGTACTCGTAAATTACTTGCCAATGCTTATTTTTTAATAAACAGTAATTAAAGGCTATACAGGATTATTTACTAGTTTTGTGAATTCTAGCATGCTATGGTAAATGTGCCACAAACATTAATATGTAGTACTTCCTCTCACCGTGAGAGTCTTTAGAAACTGATCACAATCTAAACCATTATTTTGAAACTTTCATCTATTATACAAATGGTGCCAGTGTATTAAATAAATAGAGTGGGGGAAACCCCTCAAATTGTTATGTGACAATGAGAATTTTGCTTTTGTGCTTAAGACCAGTATTTGACCATTCATGGACAGACAACCTTTACACAGTACTTTGTCCTCCATTGTAGTGCCACCCTATATTAAAAGGACAAACGTTGACTGGTGCTATACCTGCCAACAGCAAATTACTTCATCTGTCCACACCCCAGAGTTCTCTGGAGGCAAAGCAATGTTGCCAGTGGGACAAGCTGGTCTCAGTACCTTTATAAAACATACTATGCCTGTAGAGACTACTGCTATGCTACCAGCCACTGGTTTAATGGATGGGAGACATGATTGGATCTATAAGATGCTGGCCAGAATGAAAAGGGATGGTGTACCCAGGGATAGGTCCCTCTTCCCCCTGACTGTGCTACTGTCCACTGGCCAGCCAGGTAGATATGAGTTGATTGGCTTTTGCTTCTCACAATTATTACTTTAAATTTCCTGGGGCTTCTCAAGCCTCTGGCCCCACTTTATTGGAACTAACCTTTCTTCCCCTGTTTATATATGATGGGAACCACTTTTTTAGGTGGTTGTGCATCTGCCTGATCACCTGCTTATTATGTCAGGAAAGAATCTTTCCAATCAGGCCAAATTGCCTGATGCCCGGTAGGTTTTCTTACCCTTTACCAATTTCATCACAGAGACACAGGTTAAATAGGAATAGGATTTAGAAATTTAGTACAGTATTAGAAATGATATGAATGTTTACTTGCTCTCAACTTGCAGCCAGTGTCCTGTTTGGCTTCAAAGGCCAGCACCCAGCAATAATTCATCTGGGATTTTGCTGGTGGGAAAAGGGGAGAGCTGAAGTCTTTGCAGACCCAGGTCCCTCACTAGTACCTTTTGTCTCTTTCATGTGGAGGTGGGGAGAGTGCGTGTGTCAGAGGATTCAGCAGAGCAAACTTAAGTTTAAGTTAGTTGTGGCCTGCGGCTTAAACTTTAACCCTGTGTCCATCCTTGTTCATTTGCATGTCCTGATCAAGGAGCCTCTGCTACACTAGTTTCAGGCTAAAGATCTCTCTAGCTTAATGCCTGTGGTTATCCCCCTTGTTTTGGGAATACAGTCTATTCCTGTAACTCTCCACTGGATGCTCGAGCCAATGACAGTAACATATGGCTTTCATCAGCCAAATGCATGAGAACTTGCTCAGCATCTTTGTCAGCCCTTCTCTCTATAGACACCGCCCAGACCTCAGTGGATCTTTTATTGGCTTTTCGTTAAATACTCCACTCAATGCCCGAATGAAGCCTACAGGAGCTAAACTTTCTGTGTTCAGCAATGGTGCTTACCATACATTCAGATATGTCTTTAAATCTGTATTTCAATAAGCCACAGAGATTGAAAAGATGGCCTTATGTGACCTGGAGGACAGCAGCTTTGCATCAAGCACTTTCAATTCCCCATACAGGCTTCTTTGCGCTTTTTCTTCATCCAGTAGGGGGACTGGATTTTCCAGGATCAAAAGCAACATGGTAAATGTATACAGGGTTGTGAAGGATAAAAGATTACTTTTTTAACTGATTTCCTAAGGATGTCTTTAGGAGCCATCACCTAACAATTTATTTCCCCCCCGCCCCCAGTTAACAATGTTTAACGTCTTCCAAGCTGTCTAATCATTTCCCTGTTCACAAATCTACTAACTCTACTAGGCTCAGAATGCCTGTTAAAAAACACAGCTCCTTACCCATATATTTAAATAAAAATTTAGCTTGCTACCACAGGACTTTTCTGTTGGAATCATGTCTATTAATTGCTGTGAAGTGCATAATAGGCATTCAGCAATTTCCAAATACTCTGGCATTACTCTAGTGTAAAGATTAGAATGAATAAGAAAATCAGGGAGTGCGTCTGCAGAAAATTTTGATTTTGTCAATAGATTGAAAATGAAGGCCAGCAGCTACTTTCCTCAAAAACTTTTGTTTGGTCGAAAAAACTATTTTTAGTTGAAAAAAGTTGCCATGGAAAATTTTTGACAAACCTTAGCAAAGATAGCTGGAAACAGATGACATTAGAGTTGTAAACAAAGCAGCAAAGCATGACTAGAATGATAGAAGAGCAAGTGGTCGACAATTTATTTTTAAACATGTTATACAATATAGTATATTCCAATATGTGATCTACTCAAATAGAGTAACACAAATGCATTAGCATCAAATCAGTTTGTGGCATTAAATGGAGATGGGCCTAAGCAAAGGTGTTTGGATTTAGAACTAATTCTCCACCCAGCTGAGAGGGTTTGGATGCAGTATTCTGGTTCAGATCCATTTTACAAAGCTGGGTATAAACTGAGAATTTCTGATTAGAATCTAAAGTCAAGCCATGTTTGAGGGACTTCAGCTTTGGTATTCCAGTTCCAATTCTAGCATTAAACATAGCAAACTGCTCTAATGTTCTTGCCTTCTTGGCAATAGAATTAATGGGTTGCACTGGGGTTTGGTATTTGAAGCATGTTTTCTGATTAGAGCTGCTGTTTCCATGCTGCAGTGCATCTGTTTCCCATCCTATCTTTCCTTTGTATTACATTTGTTGCCAGATTTCCCTCTGAATGAATCTAACTGCTGTCAAAAGTTCTTTTCTTTCCACTCCAAATAACAGAAGGGGGTGGGATTTTATCTCACAAGGAAATTTGGTTCTGTTTTTGAATTTCAAGTTCCTTAGTTGTTGAGCAGGCAGAGCTGTCTTGTCCAGAAACACTTGGCACATTAACCCTCTGTATGATGCCTGCGTGAAGGGGATTTGCGACACTGTTAGTGCGCTTGATCAGTTAGGCGTATACCACAGTAATTTGCAAAAAGCAAACAGAGCCAGAAAGCACGATTATCTCACACTGCTTTTATGTCCACTCGCCTCAATGGAATCATGTCTCATTTATACCTGTGTAAAAGATGAGACCTTCAATTTAATCACACATGGACTGAGATTTTATATTTCCATTCTGCTCCTGAGATATTTAGAAATACTTATTCTCCAAGTGGAAATTGAAAATATGGGTGGAGGAAAGGTGGCAGTAACTGATGTGCCACTTTCTTTTGGCAAATGTCCTTCCAAGATACATATTGAAGGAAAGTGTATAGGGCAATACAACATATCATACCAGTTGGGTACATTCTCCTTGTTGAAACATGGGGCTGATTAAAGAGGCGTTTCTCTTATCTTTTGACACTTCTTGTCCTTTGAATTCACTTTCCTTTTGTATATTTTTAATTAAGTACTAGCAGGTGTAGTGCAACAAACAAATTCTGATGTATACTTGCTTTTCCAATCATTCACTAGAAAGAAGGGAAAATAAAGGGGTGTGTGTGTGTAGCGTATTTTTGTCATCATCGCATCGATGGACTACTATATATATGGATAGATTGTGATTTAGGCATAGTCCTGAGCAATGGGGTGGGTGGGGGGATGTGTGTATTTAAACTTCACTCCAGGAGTAGTCCTGGAAGGCATTGTGCTTCAGACACACCCTCTGAGATGCAGATCAACCTTCCTGTTTCCCTCTTGCTTTTAGGACAGAGTTTCCTGTTGGCCTATACCAGCTGCAAATTGTGACACCAACCTCTCCCACCTCTGCTGTGCTGGCTGGTATGTGAGTTGAGAGGGAAGAGCCAACCCCCCCTTCCCGTGCCTGTCAGCTTCCAGGATTCTGCTCCATAGTGCTGGCTGCAGGAAGTAAGTGGGTATGATTCTGAACACACAAAAGGAAGAGATCTGCTGTGTAAAAAGGTCCCATTTTCACTGGAGCCTGTGGTTCCTACAGGAAAATGTCAATTTTTACTCAAACTTTAGCTGCTGGAAAATTAAAAATAAATCTCAACTTTTTATTTTAGGCTGGCTATTTATGTTTGTATCCATTTAAACCACTATGGTGCTTAATGAGAGGTGTGGTTTGGATGCCTCAAGACCCTATTCTTCTCTACTGTCCAGGCTCCCTGACCAGACTATATCTCCCACCATGCACTGCAATAAATCTGCCAAAGGAGAGGCTGCAGTGCATCACAGGAGAAAGATTCTGGCTTGGGATCCTGGCCCATAGGGAGAGAATAAGCGCATGAAGTACCAAAACTTCAATTCCCATGAGGCATTGCACTGGTTCCAATGTTTCTAAATAAAAAATTTTTTCTGCAAAAGCTTTGCTATTTCAACTTTCTTCCCATTTTGGGAGAAAAACCCATATCAAAATGTTGGACTTTCCTATGCAGAGGATATTCTGTTTTTTGGTCAGTTCTAATTTTTGTATGATCACTTTTCAGAGCAGAACACCATTGAAGAGCTGCCTGTGAAACTTGCCATCTTTCTCCATCAAGAATATTAAGTGCTTAATTGGGTGGGAGTAACGAAAAGCAATTTAGTAATTAAAGAGAATTCTGAACTTGGAACCCCTTAGGAGAGCAGTGCCCAGTGAGGTTTTGGGCTTTGCAGGACCTTGAGAACATATTGAATATTTCTACAAGCTTGAATTCTATAGTACATGAGTTTATCTTTCACCAGAAGAGTCTAAATAGTTGATTATGGCTTCTTCAATAATGAGAACACATGCTCTGATATCTTCTCTGGGAAGGAATAGAGTGGAGGGTGAGGAGGGAAATACCAATATTAAACACTAACACATGTTTGTATTTTTAAAAATGGAATGAGAAGACTTAAACTGTTAGTTAACTCCTTAACTTCCATTAATGTTTTTTCAATAACAAGTAAAGTCACTAATGTTAAAATTTAATGTTTATTATTTAATATTTGTATCACCGTAGCACCAAGAAGCACATGTGAAAGTGCAGTTAATATGCTGCTTTTTATGCCAATATTATATTGCTTGTAAAAACAGCTGGCTGCGTAGCTCTGGAGATTTAAGTCATCTGATAATCTACAAAACAGGTACATCATAAAGAGGGGAAGAGCAATTTGCCTTAGGCTACCTCACCAATCTTCACCAACCCTAAGAGATCAGACCACCTCCTATGGGTCTAAGATTACCTAAAATGGTAATTCAGTTTCCATCACTATTCAGTCCTTGGCAACAGTCATGAAGCTGCCAGTCTCAGTTACAGATGTGAGACTGAGTTTTGTGATGCAGACATAGATTCATATTTATAAATTTTAAGGCCAGAAGGGACCATTACATCATCTAGTCTGACTTTGTGTATAATACAGGCCATAGTATTTCACTCAGTGATTCCTGTAGTTCCAATAACTTGTGCTTGATTAAAGCATATCTTCCAAAACATCTGGCCTGACCTTAACTGCTCATTTCACATAGGCCACTGAGGAGCCATCAGATGACAACATTTAGTCTCTGCAATGTGAGATGTGCTGGACTGATGACAGATTAAAAAGATGCCACAGGCCACTTCTCTTTATTTTAATTGATGATAACTCTAACCAGTAGCAATAACGTATGTCCCAGCTCATAATATAGTCATAGATACACTTCTCTGAGCAATCAGTGTACTGTCTGCAAATGTGTAACAGAGTCTATTCACCCCTAGATGCCCCTTTGTGGTCTGGCATATTACTGCAGCTCTTGCAGGGCCATGCTGATCGTCACTCCAGCACTATGGTGGTTTCTCTGCCAGTTACTCATCCAGTGACTCAGCTTTCCAGCCAGGTCACAGATGTCTAAACTAAAAATCCCCCAAATGTCTTTAACACAAAACAAACCCTTCCACCTGCTCTCGGGCTCTCCTTCAGTCAATCCTTGGTTCAGCCTGCTGCCTCCTTGCTGGCCTCAACAGCCACTGTGGAGGGCTTGTACACTCTCTCCTTTGGGCTGTAATGGAGGCCAGCTCCCTACACTGGCCCTAAAAAGGTTGAATTAGGCCAGGCAGACCCAGTCAATCAATTAAACAGCAAACAGGAGAGAGATTTAGACTAGGAGGAGGCTGCTAATTGGAAGCAAGTACACCTGTGGGGGAACAGGCAGGGCTTACATAAAACCAAGAGACTGGGAATAGAGAAAGGCTTTAGGGTGATGAGTAATAGCTACTCTCTCTGAAGTAAAGGGGGCTAGGAATCCCTGAGACTTAGGAAAGAGGGGGTCTGTGTTGTTTCTATGCACTATTCATCTTCATTTGTCAGAATAGCCCCTTAAGGACTGGGGGCTGATTGCATAAGGCTGTTCTAATTTGTTTTGGGGCCTCATGACTGCGCAAATTGGATCCAGCTTTGGGGCCCCACAAAAGTAGCATCAAGCCATTTTATCCCTCCTGCCCAGGCTTGTACTGAGGGGCATAGCTGGCTCATCGCATCTGGCCCAGTATCTCTGCTGCTTATGAAGTGTTTTCGTCTTGTCTCCTACAACTAAAATCTTGGTTTATTTTCTATGGTGTAGTGTCACTTTCTGGAAAGAAATAAGTCTACATGCTACTTGTAAAATTTTACAAGAGATGGAAACAAGATCCCATTTAAGAAGCTGGTGGAAGTATTACAGTCACATATATAGTACATATGTGTAGTCACTGCTCTGGGAGCTGAGCAGAATATTAAAACCATATTGTTCAATGTCGGGTATCATAAAGCAGGGGTCAGCAACCTCTGGCACGTGGCTCTCCAGGGTAAGCACCCTGGCAGGCCAGGCCAGTTTGTTTACATGCCACGTCCGCAGGTTCGGTTGATCACGGCTCCCACTGGCCGCGTTTCGCCGCTCCAGGCCAATGGGGGGCAGCAGGAAGCGGCACTGGCCGAGGGATGTGCTGACTGTGCTTCCTGCCGCCCACAATGACCTTGCGAGCCGCATGCCAGATGTTGCCAACCCCGTCATAAAGGGATATCCCTCCCCATATATGCTCTTGCCTGAAAGAAAATATTCTCCCTGTGAGAGTGCAGGGCCCTACAGCTTGGGCTCCAGCCTGAGCCCCAATGTCTATACAGCGATATTTAGCCCTACTGCCTGAGTCAGCTAGCCTAGACCAGCTGTGGCTATGCTGTGGGTCTTGTATCCTGTGCAGACATACTTTAAGTCTTACTTCTGTTGGGAAAGGGTAACTTGGCAACCACTAGAGCTGAGAAATAATGGTGTGTGGTTTTGTTTTTGTTTTGTTTGGGAGGCCAAACTGAAAAACCGGGGTGGGGGTGTTGAACTGAAATGCACTCTTATTGAAAATGAATTTTTTTTTGGATAATGTTGACCAGACGTGTTAGTCAACTAAAAATTATTTTTTTCTCAAGTCTTTTGTTTTGATACAGTAGTTTCATCAAGCCACCTCTCATTTTATGCATTTATTTTTAAATTGTCCAAATTTGAAACCGAAATGCTGTTTTGAATCAAAGGCTCAACAAAATGCGTCCTTCCCCTCCTCCCTCAAAAAAACCCAAACAAATGTTTTCTTTTAACCAAAATCATATTTTGAATTCTCCCCAAATTCAGCAAAGAAGATTGGGTCCTAAAAAGTGTTTTATTTCTTCAGTGAAAAAAAAATTAGTCAAAAAATTTTGCCCAGCTCTAGCAGTTGCACAATACGGCTCACATTAACTTATAATTGCATTCCTTTTCATTTCCCTGTATTTCTCATTCCTTTACCTTCCACTTGTACTCACCTGCACACACTCTGCAGAGTCAGAGTCTGCTGAGGAAGTGTAACATTGCTTAACTACCTGAACAGTCTCACTGGTTACCATATAGCCTTCTGCTTATTTAAAACACTTCATAGCTCAAAAAAAAATTAATGGCCCTAAAATATAAAGTCAGCATTCTACAGGGAAGACAGCCTGAAGCAGTGTGGTTAGAATTATATTTTCGTATACCAGACTTTTGGCTAGGGCAAGTATCATATTCTCATTATCACCGAACAAGCATATTTCCTTCAACTGCAGATGAATCAGTTCATATACCTTACAATGAAAAAGCTGGTTTACTCTCCATCTAAAAATCAAATACAGACAGAGAGTTTATGTCCAGTAGATGGTGGTATTTGAACATGAAACTATTTGCAATCCTTTCATCACTGTCCTCTGCTGCACTTGTCCTCTACCACAGGAAGGTTTAAACCTACCTAAGCAAACCTTTGGAGCCCAGCTGTGTTGGAAAGGAGAAACAGTCTGATTTTATATATCTTGGTTTTCATTTACATGTAATTACTATACATGGGGGGAGGGGAGGCATAGTTCCGTGGTTTGAGCATTGGTCTGCTAAACCCCAGGCTGTGAGTTCAGTCCTTGAGGGGGCCATTTAGGGATCTGGGGCAAAAATCTGTCAGGGACAGTACTTGGTCCTGCTGTGAAGGCAAGGGACTGGGCTGGACTCAATGACCTTTCAAGGTCCCTTCAAATTCAATGAGGTAGGTATTTCTCCATACAAATAAAAAAAAAAATCACTTGGCCAGCAATATCAAAACCAAAAGTGATAAGTAGCCAGCATACTTTCCCCTCTGCATCATTGCAGTTCTCATGGAAATACCTTGCTTAATCAGTTATAAATGGAGAGAGACATAAAGCAGTGGAATTAATACCAGCACTAAAAACTTACCAGAATAAGAGTTCATACTGTAAGCCTCCTGTCATCCTACTTTAATGTATATATTTACAGTAAGAGTAATACAGAATTTTGCTGTGCAATTTTGTTATGCAATTACTCTGCTCTTTACTAGCAATAAATAACAACCTTAGTCATTCCACCAGCAGAAGTTTTCAGCATGTAAACAGATTCTGACACCTCAAACCCCAAAATATGCATCTTAAAAAAGAAATTGTATGAGCAAAGATAGCTCAAAGGTATGCCCAGGGATCTTTCCAGCCAATGGGAGCTGCAGGAAGTGGCGGCCAGCAGGTCCCTGTGGCCCACACTGTTTCCCGCAACTCCCATTGGCTGGGAATGGCAAACCACGGCCACTGGGAACTGCGGACAGTCAATGTAAACAAACAGTATCGCAGCCTGCCAGCGGCTTACCCTGATCTGCTGCAGGTTACCCCCACTGCTCTAAATTCTTTCTCCTTGTTCATTTGTCACTTGATCATGAGCAACTTGGAGCATAGACCATTCCTTCTTGATGTTTGGAAAGTGCCTAGCACATTATGAATGCTACTGTAAGTAAATGACCAAGTGTGGCAGTAAATAGTGTCACTTTGGTATTTTGTATACTTCATAAGCAAATTGCATGGTAATATCTGTCACTCGCAAAGATATTTGCAAGAGTTTTGCTATTAAGTACTGTATGCCACTTTGTGTTCATCTTCAAAGAAGGAATTATTTGTGCTGGGCTGAATTCAGCCATGGGATACGTCAGGGCCCTTGGCTTCAGAGAACATTACAATTATGAGTGTGTATTGATGCTGTACAATAAAATGATTAAAAATAGCAATATGTCTACGTGCACAGCAAGTTTAGCCAGCGAGAGCTTATGTGTATATCTTTTATGACTGGGTTGCATCCAGAGGTGCTGGAACAATTTGTATAGTGGGGGTGCTGAAAGCCATTGAACAAAACTGTAAACCCTGTATGTGATGAAAACCACTTCATGACGGGGGTGCAACAGCACCCCCAGCACTTAGTTCCAGCACCTATGGTTGCATCTAATCATAATGTAAACTAAAAGCTTTATTATAGGTGGAGCTGGTAGTGTTGCTTATACTTAAAGTTGCCTAACTTTTCCTACTATAAGATCCTGTCTTCAGTTGCTCATAACCATCAAGGGTTGAATTTCCCATACTGGGTGTCTGTCTCTTTTAAACGTTAAAAAAAAATTTGTATTGGAAAGTTTCAGCTAAAACAGTTCAGTGAGAACCAAATTAGGGAAAATGCACTGTTTCACCCATGTTTTTAAAAAGATTAATCTTACAGCCCTCTTGTTGAGAAGCAATAGTGCCTCCATACTTTGGAGGGACTTGAAATTTGCCAAAGGGGTATTAGTTCTAACTTGTGAGTGTTTGACTTTGCAACATTAATGTTCTTGTAACATAGCTCTGTGTTATTTTGGTGGTTTCTTTTTAATGCAATAGTTAAAACAATGATTGTAGGGTGAGCAAGCATTGCTCGTAATGACAGATCCCAAAAGGGGCCGAACATGTGCAGTGGCCGGGACCAGGGTCTCTCTTTTTATGAAATAGAAATAAAGCTGAACTGCTTAATACAGAATCCAGATCCAAAGCTGAACTTGCTAGCATGAGAGAGATTTACACTGGGAATTTTACTCAGGTGCATCTCTAGTTCAAAAGAGATCTGTGTTCTATCAGTATTAACCGGAAAGTCCTTGACATTAGAGTTTTGTCTGAATAAGGACTTTAGGGTAAGGTCATCAGTTTTTAAAATTAGAATTGAAATCCAATTGATAGAGGACTTCAGCTACATGCTTGCATGCTTTTCACAGTTCAATGAGGGTATCGTATGATGATCTGACTGTGCCAGTAGCAAGTCTAGAGCTTCAACTAACCAACTGCCATCATCACTTGCATATCGCCCTGTAAATAAACTTGTTTGGTCTTGGCAGACCAGATTCAGTGATGTAGCTGAAAGGGTTTGGAGGTTCAGTCTGGCTAAGGCTCAGGTGTTTCTTTAATCCAGATGATCTTACCCTTTTGAGCCAAGTGCATTCTAAGGGATTGAGCATTACCCGTAAATTAGTATTTTGACACAATGCAACAAAAGAGCCACCAGGAACAAATCCCATTTATTCATGTTGGAAAGTCTGGCAACAAATCAGTTTCAAAAAAACATAGCTAGCCTGAATTTTTTTAAGGGAGCTTTCCAAATGGAACTCTCAACCTTCTTGTTTTGTCACTGATCAGATCCACTAAAGAACAAAGCCTATGAGATTTGATGTGAAGGGGGAAGGTATACATAGTAGACTTAGTTATAAGTGTTGACTGAATGATTTTCTCAGGTACATATGTCAGAGGGAATTTTTTGGGCCATTGTTGCATTCTCCTACTAAACCACTGCATTTCCTGGTATTGGAATTGCTACAGTTCATGCTTGCCTGCTTGATATGCTAGTTTCAGTTACATGACCCCCAAAATAATTACAAAATGTGGATCCCTGCATGGATTTTGGGATCTTGCCGAGGTTCAGGGTTGCTGTTTAAATATGGGATTTGGTTTTGTCCCTTTACAAAAAGATGCCGTATGTAAACATGACATTAAGGTTTCGATTCAAAATCGCTGCCTCCAAATTTAGGGTTTATTCAGATTCAGTTTTCTAATACAGACCTATTTCTAGTTAATAGCACACATGCTTATCTGCAAAGCTCTTCACTAACATTAATCAATTAATCCCTCACAACACTCCTGCAAAGAAGGGAAGTACCATTATATCCCATCCAAATGAAGGAGATGACTGCACGTCAGAGCTTGAGTAAAACTCTAAAGGTTCTAGCTCCTATTTCTGTATTCAGACCACCCAACCTCTGTTCTCCCAATGTTCCCTGGCTTTTCTGCAAGTTGATCTGTTCAGAAGAAGATGGAAAGCTGGGCAGGGTACTATTTACTATGCTATGTGAAAAGGATCAATTCTTCTATTTTACCTTTTAAAAATTGCCTATTCTCTGGCTATGACCTGTCAGCTGAAAGATGTCTGTTCCAGAGGGGAAGATTTATATAGAATATTTAATATTCAGTTCTTGTTTTTCTCAGACTTTTAGCTCTGTGTCATTGGTCAGATGGTAAATTATACATCCTAACACGCACCAGTGCTGCCTGTCTCCCCAGTAAACTTTTTTTAAACACCAATAAATCCTCATGTTCGTAGGCAGCAATGTTAGACTCCCATAAGGTAACCAAGGCTACATCTACACTTGGAGCGTGGAGTTTGATCCCAGCTTATAAAGACTTACACAAGCTCTCATTGAGCTAGTGCACTAAATACAGTAGTGTATCTGTGATAGCACAGGCAGATGGAGCAGCAGCCTGGGCTAGCCAGCCCACATACAAATCTGCCTGGACTCCAGCTGTTTCCCCTCAGTTCTCCACCCTGGGATGCTTTTTACACTGCTTTGCTGTGAAAGCTACCACTCCTGGTCTGCTTTCACACAGCCTCCAGCAGGCACTCCCAGTTATATTGTGTGAGTGCTATAACCAGCCACTCTTGAATTACACTGCAGAGGAACACCAGCAAATTCCCAGTCCTGGATTTTCCCCAGAAATATACATCTCATGCTGTCTTGCTCTCTCCTGGATAGAACAAGCTAATATAAAGTCTAACATTTTATTAATAGAAAATATGTACAAGCCTCGTTATCCCAAATGGAATTTCCCAAACTCTTCAATCCAAACACACTGGCTTAGATAAAACAAATTTATTAACTAGAGAAGGCTAGACTTTACATGACTATAAGTAATGAGGCATAAAAGTAAGAATTGGTTACAAGAAAATAACAAATCATGCCAAACCAGCCTAATTTCCTTTCTTGATAGGTTTACTGGCCTAGTAGACAGAGGGAAGCTGTAGATGTGATATATCTTGATGTTAGTAAAGCTTTAGACACAATCTCGCATTATATTGTCATAAACTAGGGAAATGGGATTAGATGAAAATACTACAAGGTAAGTGCACAACTCGTTGAAAAACCACACTCAGAGAGTAGTTATCAATGGCTTGCTATCAGACTGAGAGGATATATCCTGCAGGAGTAAGTCCTGAATCCAGTACTAGTCAATATTTCCATTAATGACTTGGATAATGGAGTGGAAAATGTGCTTTTAAAATGTATATGACACCAAGCTGGGAGGGGGTGCAAGCACTTTGGAAGACAAGATTAGAATTCAAAATGACCTTGATAAACTGGTCTGAAATCAGCCTGATTAAATTTAATAAAGACAAGTGCAAAGTACTATGCTTAGGAAGGAAAAATCAAATGCACAACGGGGAATAACTGGCTAGGTAATAGTACTCCAGGAAAGGATCTGGTGATTATAGTGGATTGTAAATTGAATGGGTCAACAATCTGATGCAGTTGAGAAAAAAGCTAATATCATTCTGGGGTGTATGAACAGGCGTGTCATGTGTAAGCCACAGAAGTAATTGTGCCGCTCTACTCAACACTGGTGAGGCGTCAGCTGGAGTAGTGTGTCCAGTTCTGGGTATCAGACTTTAGCAATGATGTGGACAAATTGGAGAGAGTTCAAAGGAGAGCTACAAAAATGATAAAAGATTTATACAACCTGACCTATAAGAAAGTTTTTTAGAAAATGGGCATGTTTAATCTTGAGAAAGAAGATTATAGGGGGACCTGAATTATGTTAAGGGTTATTTTAAAGAGGATGGTAATCAATTGTTTTCAATATATACTGAAGATAGGACAAGAAGTAATGGATTTAATCTGCACAAGGGAGATTTAGATTAAATATTAGGGAAAACTGTCTAACAATAAGGATCATTAAGATATGGAATAAGCTTCCAAGGGAGATTGTGGAATCCCCCTCATTGGCGGTGTTTAAGAACAAGTGAGACAAACATCTGTAAGGGATTGTCTAGAGTACACTAGGTCCTGCCTCAGTGCCGGAGGGTGAACTAGATGACCTCTTGAGGTCCTTTCCATCCATGCATTTATATAATTCTATGTTCCTTTGTTCTGATCCCTTGAGATGCATGTTAAATTCTTGTGTACAGTTCCACCTAGTGGGCCTGAGTCACACCTGATATGTAATGAGGGGTATAAGCTACACATTGACAAGTGACTTTAAGGGAATCTAGGGTAGGATTCGTAAAAGTACCTAAGTGACTTGGAGTGGAGACCATTTTGAACCCTTTTGAAAATCTCATCCTTAACAGCTAGTCTAATTACATCCTAGGGACATTAGCAGGAGCTTATGATGGGCAAGAAGACCATGTAAGTTACACAAACTTAGACTCCCTATTGACTTATTCTTTCCTCTGAATTTAGCCCCAGAGAGTACATCCTCCGTTGCTATGTTTATATCTCTCTCATTTTTACCACCAAAATAAAAATGTTACACCTATTGTAATTACATTTGAAAACCTGTGAAGAAATCTGTTCACAGATACTGGAATAAAGAAAAAATGCAAAGCAAGACATATCTGTTTTGGCTGCCAATGGACTGTCTTCGCCTACATGATAAGACTTCGTGATTCAGCAAATTGGCAGGAAAGTGTATTTTAGCAAGTGACCACCATCTCAGAGAGCACTCCATTGGTAAATAATCACAAGGGTGAGCAGGAGAGCTTTGTTGAACATAAAGGTGAAGGTGAATCAGTATATGCTGATTGTATGCAAATATTTTGTCAGTGAATAGTAAAGAGATACAAGATAAGAGCAATTAAATAAATGGGCGAATATTGGTTCATTCACATGACGCCTGCACAGTGAGAGCTCAGTTCTGCACTCTCTATCTAGACAAAACTCCTGTTAGTTTTAGTTCATAGTAAAAAATACAGTATTGTTAGTAGAGTTCAGTGAATAGTGGTCGAAGTGAACAATTCAGGAAAAAAGCCATTTTTGTTTGATCTTGAAAGCACAATTTTTTTTTCATATTTTTTCCACTAAACCAAAAAAAAAATTTTTTGGTCAAACAAAATGTTTTATTTTGGTTTGGGGTGTGTTTGACCTTTTTTTGTTTGTTTTTTGTTTAGCTAAATATCAAAATGAAAGAATGTTTCAAAATGAAAAGTTGAAATATTTTGAATTTTTCAGCAATTGTTTTCTGAATTTATTTATGGTTTTGGTCAACCCAGAACTGCATTTTTCAGCTAACAGACTTTGCTGCAAAAATTCATGCAGCTCTAATTGTTTGTTCTCGCCTGTGACCAAAATTATCTAATAAAAATAATATAATATACTAGTGACAAGAAAGACAGATAATGTCAATAAATGTCCATAGACTTTGTTCTGTTCCGTAATGTATCAAAGAGAACTCAATGTACAAAGGGTTTACAGGATCAGGTCCAAGATGTAATGATGGGAAGGCCGTTCATAGATTTTTTTTTTTTAAGGCCAGAAGGGACCATTGTGATCATCTAATCTGATCTCCTGTAGCACACAGACCATAGAACTTTCCCAAAGCAATTCCTAGGGCAGATCTTTCAGAAAAACATCCCATCTTGATTAAAAATTGTCAATAACAGAGAATCCACTGGGACCCTTGGTAAATTGCTCCAATGGTTAATTCCCATTAAAAAATTTCACCTTTTTTTTCAAGTCTGAATTTGTCTAGCATTAACTTCCAGCCATTGGATCATATTATACCTTTCTCTGCTAGACTGAAGATCTAAATATTTGTTCCTCATGAAAATACTTAGACAGTAAACAAGTCCCCCTTAACCTTCTCTTTGTTTGACTAGATGAATGCAGTCTATTTAGCTTATCACTATAAGGCATGTTTTCTAATCCTTTAATCACTGTCACGGCTTTTCTCTGATCCCTCTATAATTTAACAATATCCTTCTTGAATTGTGGGCACCAGAACTGGACACAGTATTCCAGGAGTGGTTGCATGAGTGCCAAATACAGAGGTGAAATAACCTCTCCACTCCTATTTGTGATTTCCCTATTTAAGCATTCCAGGATCTCATCAGTTCTTTTGGCCACAGTATCACTGGGAGCTCATGTTCAGCTGATTATTCACCACAACCCCCAAATCTTTTTTCACTGTCACTGCTTCCCAGTATAGAGTCCACCATTCTGTCAGTATGGCCTACATTCTTTGTTCCTAGATGTAGACATTTAGCTATATTAAAACACATTGTTTGCTTGCACCAATTACAAAGCAATATAGATAGCTCTGAATCAGTGAGGTGTCCTCATCATCCTTTACCACTCCCCCAATTTTTGTGTCATCTGCAGACTTTCAGTTATTTTATGTTCTCTTCCAGGTCATGGATCTAGGTGTTAAATAGCATAGGGCCAAGAATCAATTCTAGTAGGACTGCACTGGAAATATACCCGCTCAATGATAATTCCTCTGTTTTGAGACGAATCAGTTAACCAGTTTTTAATCCATTTAACATGTGCAATGTTAATTTTATAGCATTCTAGATTTTTTTTTAAATCAAAATGTCATGTTACCACATCAACCCCTTAAGAAATCTAAGTATATTATGTCAACACTCTTATCTTTATCTACCAAGCTTGCAATCTCATCAAAAACAAGGTATCAGGTTAGTCTGACCAGATCCATTTTCCATAAATTCATGTTGAACTGTATTAGTGATATTACCCTCCTTTATTTTTCTATTAATCAAGTCAGGTATCAGCTGCTCCATTACCTAGTTCAGGATTGATGTTAGGCTGCCAGGCCAATAATTACCCAGGTCATTCAGCTTATCCTTTTAAAAAAATGATACAGCATTAGCATTCTTCCAGTCTTCTGGAATTACCCTAGTGTTCCAAGACTTATTGAAAATCAACCGTTAACAGTCTAGCAAGCTCCTCAGCCAGCTCTTTTAGAACTCTGGGTTGCAAGTTATGTGGACCTGCGTATTCACAAAATGTCTAACTTTAGTACCCTGTTTAACATCATGCAAAAACACTAGTGGAATAGAAACAGTGTTTTCAGCTTTGTGAAATTGGCCCTATTAACTCAATTTGTGTATGTATATTATTGGTCTTCATGTTATTCTGCTTGCATATTATAAATGTTATCAAGTCATGATTACTTGTACCTAAGCTACCATTAACTTTTAGTTCTCTGATCAGTTCCTCTTTATCTGTTAGGACAAGGCCTAATATAGAATCCCCCTGTATTGGCTGCAACACTTTTGAGTTAGGAAATTGTCATTATAATGTTTAGAACTATTCCAAGGATGTTTTAGTAGTGGAAGCATGAGACCTCCAGGATATGTTCCTCGGATTGGAGTCTCCCATGATCACACAGGTTTTGTTCCCTATAGGGTACATATGCACTTGTAGGGATGGGCATATCAGTTGAGACAAAATGGAATCTGAGCTTAATCTTCACCTAGAGCTTGAGCTGAACCTTTTTTGAGTTCTTTTTACTCACTTTTCTCATTGTTTCATTTTGGGGACAACTGGAAGTGGAAATCCAAAACCCCAGCCAGAAAACCTGTTTTAGGGAGATCTTCATTTTGCTTTTGTAGACCAGAGTTTTCAATGCAAATCCAAACTGGGTGCTTCTTAAAAGTGGCCTTCTGAGGTTCTCTAGCCACTTATACTGTAAGATGATTTATGATGGACTGAAGCACCTAAGCACACTTTTGAGTGTAATATAATTGTAATAGCAGAACTAAATTGTAAATTGACTGTATTTATTCTATCAATAAATGCCAATGTTAATCTGAACAATCATCTTTGCTGTCTTCTATCATTTTATATAAAGTCTCATTAGACTAGATGTGCTCCACCAGAATGAATTATCTCTATTTCTAATGAGTCAAAACTTTGCTTTTGCTTAAACTCTGACCTTGCTTAGCTGCCTTGTTTTGTCTTTTCTTTTTGGTAAGGGGTTAACATGTCTTGTGGATCAAGTTTACTAACTAAACATGCAATGAGCAAAACTCTGCAATGAAAAGAATCTTTTCTAATCATTACTCTTATCAGGTAGATTGTGAAGTCTGTGTGGCTGTTACAGCATTCTGCATTTCTTATTATATTCAGAACTCCATGGCAACATGCTTCTCCTGTGGATCCCTGTGGGGAGAAAAAACAGAATAGTTAACTGATTTCCACAGCACACAGTTTAATCATGATAAAATATGGTCTGATGTAGAAATGTGTTGGTTGGCCTACTCGAGGTTCGGCACGTCTATATTTTTATTTTTAGTGTACAATTATACCAAAGACATGCTTCACTAAGGCAAAACCTAATGTATTTCCTGGGCAAAGTTTTGCTGTATTAGTACCACCATGAAAACATTTTCTGTTAGAAAAGTGATTTGTGGCCTTTAATTCATCCTATCTGCTTGGGAAAAGATTAATAGACTAGAAATTTAAGCCAGAAAAACATATAACCTGATTGTTTGGTGGAAGAAACCTAACTGTACATATAAGTAGTGTAGGATATACGACCAGTGTATATATAAGATGCCTGCTCTGATTTCATGTAGATCAGACCAAAGCACACTTTTCATTTTTTTCTTCTCATTCATATTCTAGAAACCTCAAACCACTATGAGAACAATCTACAACTGTTTGTACATACCTGAGAGCAACTGGGACAAACTTAGCCAGATAACTACTTAAATAATAAGTAGACTAACCTTGTACAAGTCCCCAAACTATACTGCTTATCTGAGGAAAGGGCCCATGTCCTAATTTCAGACCAAAGCACATGGCCCTCTGGATCCTCCATGACACAGACAAATATGGGATTTAGACACTGCTGGCCTACTCATCAGGAAATTAGTTGGCCTACAGAAAGCAATTTTTATCCTCTAACTAGCCCAGACTAATAGAAATACATGAAGCAGCCCAGAAAGTGAAGATTTATGCAACTGGGCTATCCCTTCTCCCTCAAACCACCACTCTTAGTATTTATAGTTATAGATCCTTCCCCATGTCTGTTGCTGAATTTTTCATCCCAGGGCTGGAGTATTTCCTATTTTTCCTTACATTGTGGCTGATCATCAGAATGCAAGAGGTCCAGGGGCCCATCTCACTGATGTTTCTGTTTTAAAAGCTCCTGTTTGTCTAGCTAGAGTTGGGCATTCAATTCTAACATCTATTTAAGGGTTTAATAGCCCTTGAGTTGGTTTCTATATTGCTGGCAGCTTAGCTGCTACTTGTCACTCTAAATCCTGCTCCTGACAGGTCTCTTCTTTACATTAGTCAGATGAAGCTATAGCTCCCAGTAATAGAAGAACAGCTGGGTGACTTCAGGAATGCACATGTCATTTAGGAACAATTCAAGACAGAACACCCAGGTTAAGACCCTTAGGGAAGCTTCCTAAACAGTCACTATGGGACCCATTTGATGTCACTGATGTCAAGAGATCATCTAGTCCCTCCCCACCAATTAGGCAACGTGAAGCCATATGACTTCACGCAGTGAGAAGGGAATACAGGATCCCTGATGCAGCATTAGCAGGTGATTGATGTAGGAGTTCATTTTACCTTTGAGGCTGTGACTGCAAAGCTAAGGAAAGTTGGAGAAGCAGCCATGGGAGCTTTATATATATATTATTATTTATATATATATATATATATAAAACAGTTCCCAGGATTCTTTTAAGCTAAACAGCAGACGCAAACCACATTCAGATTTCCTTTAAATGCTAGTTCACTCACCTCCCTATATTTCAGTAAGAAAACCTAGGTACAATTTTCAAAGACTTAACTTTTGTAAACTGCAAATCTTCTGTCATAAATTTAGACAGACTAGAAATGTGCTTGAGAATTTGTAGCTATTCACGCCATCTGGCATCTGTCGGCTTTCTCTGTTCCCTTCCCCCTTGCTAATGCAACACACAGAAACTGGACCTTTCGTATTTTGTTACACGAAATGTTAAAAAGTTGGTGTCTGGAGTTTTTTATAAAACTGTTAAAAAGCCAAAATATTGCAACATTTCAGTGCCTGCGTCTCAGGAACTCAAAGCACTTAGCGAACATTAATAATGATTATTGCACCCTGGGTAATCCATATTATTCTCCCTTCCTAAATTCTGCCATGAGACAGTATAGCTCTTTGTGGCCTCTAAGACCAGTGGCTAAATGTCAGAAATTGGCCCTGTACATTTCTTAAAAGGGAACTTAAATATAATCAGTGTTTATCTAACATGGAGGCATTTATGAAATACAACTTAGTGAAACCACCTTTTTATTGTCTGAACGGGGGTATCATTTTCTTTGAGGGGGGACAGTAACTATTTTTGTCTGCAAGAATTTATGACTATTATAGACTCTTGTGATTTTTTTCCCTTCTCTGAAATTTTGCCACTTAGTTAGCCTAGTACTGTAAGCCACATGTGCAACAAAATGCAATAGAAGCAGCGATTCCACTCCCAGTGTCGATCAGTACAAGTATAGATACATGACCAAATATTGGTTAGTTCTTAGCTGAAGGGCTGTATAGGATGTACCGAGAGCATGTAGAACAATGTAAACCTGATGTTAGTTTAAAGAAATGTGTGATAGCAACTGTAGAGAAAGTTTCTCCAATGTTTGTGAACATCATTGCTTGCAACAGGGGGCCTAATTCTTCTCTCTGGGAGACCAGTGTAAATCTAGAACAATGCCATTGAATTCAGTGGAGTAAATTCAGATTTCCACCCATTTCACTTAATGGTGGAGAGTCCTTAGTTCCTATTAATATCAACAACCTTCCCAGGAGGTGCACAGGAACTTGGAAGAATACATCCCTAGAGCAAAACTTGGCTTTGTATAATATCTGAGGCAGAAAAGTGAAACTTAACAGACCTTTTCCCTATGCATATTCCAAACACCAGGTCAGAAAAAGGATCCTAGTAACTTTCAGTCTAAGCATGTCAAGAAATACCTAGTTGGTGACTATTCAAGTCCTGGTGCTGGTTAGTGGAAAGGGTACTGCAATGTATCAGCCTTATGATGGAGCTTTTGTACCTCCAGATTTTAACTAGCTCTCATGGAGTCCTCCTGAGTGATGAGAGGTTTTCTGCCACAATCTATCTTAGTTCTGTAAGTATTCACAGCAGGGGATTCAGTTGCCTCTCCAACACTGTCAGCTTCAGACGAAAAAATGCTAGTGGGGGGTTCTGCAAATTACACTTTTTATATTCCAAAAGAATAGCAAATTAACTGGAAAAGTTATGTGCTGAAGCTCTGAAACTTTTAGACAATCAAAAGACAATAGCAACAAACCACATGTGAAAGTTAAATCTTCAGTATTCAAAGAGAGATTTTTCCTCTGCAGCAGTTGCCAAATATCTACATGGTTCTGACTTCTCAAGTTCCTCCTCCACCCTCCTCCTTGGTTCCATTTTACCAGCACCCCTTTCCTCTGTGCTCCAAGTTACTACTCCACCTCTTGTTTAGATGTTTCTCCATTTTCCTTTGCTACCTGTTTTCTGGATGGCTAAAGTTTTTTTTATTATTATTAATGTAATAGCTATGTAGGACTGGAAGAGTCAAGAGGTCATCTTATCCATCCACCTCTTCCCCCTTCCCCACAATATGTAGCATCTAGAGACAGTCCCTGACCTACTGAACTTACAATCTAAATAGATGAGACTGTAGAAAGTGGGAAAGAGGAAGCATTATGTCCTTTCTACAGATGGGGTCTGGGGAACATAGAGAAAAGTGACTTACCCAAGGTCATATGAAGCATCTGTGACTGTGCTGGAAATTGAATGCAGAAGTTTGTTGCCTTTACCCAAAGACCATTGCTCATCTTCCAAAGTGATCTCATCTAAATGTTTTCTTAGTGCTATTATACAGGTTTCCTCATAGGGCGAGCAAAAGCATGAATGACCAGAAACTTCTCTTTTCAGCAATATATCATGTCAGCTCTGTGTGACTCTGTTTGACCCAACCACTGTGCAAACACTGTCCCAACACTGATTCTAAATCCAACGTCCCCACATGACAGACATCATTGCACTGAGCCTCTTATTAAACTTTGTTGTTTTCTTCAAAAGCAGAAATCAAAAGTATCTATGTCTGGAGATAAGATTCTGCCTGATAAACAGTTTTATTCTGTTTTATATGTTCATAACTTTTAGCTCCAAGAATCTGTTCAGTGTGTTAAAAATGAAACCACTACAGATGGATATTTCTTTCAATTACTGTAAAAACGTGTAACAAATCCTCTGGCATGCCAAGAACCAGGCATCAAAGTGCTTACATATTCTATTAAGTGGTTTCATATTACAGAGAGAAGAACAAGAAAAATACAATGGTTTTTCCACCATGGCTGCCTTTGGGAGACCTCAGGGAGTTGACAGGTTGTATTTTTCTTGGTCTCCCCCCTTCAGTACTAAACCACTGAATAAAATGTGTAAGTATTTGAGCGCTGATGCCTCCTTCTTGGCAAGCAAATGATTTCTTACACATTTTGATGATTTGGAATGGTTTGTGGGCTATTACACTCCCCTCCTATTGAGAAGGTACATGTGGTACAAACTTAGAATCATAGAAGATTAGGGTTGGAAGAAACCTCAGGAGGTCGTCTAGTCCAACCCCCTGCTCAAAGCCGGACCAGCACCAACTAAATCGTATAAACTTGGTATATGAACTTTTCTCCTCATTTTGGTGTACAGAAGTTGATACTTCTTCCCGTTGCTTTGTTTCTTCCTGTTATCTCCAAAACTTTGAGTGAAACTAAACACAGATGTTATTGAAGAGGATGCAGGTGTCGGGGCTTTTATTCTGCCAAAAGGACTCTGTCATTTACATGTTCTCATTCTGGGCTTCATCCTTGGACCCAGCTGATCCTCACTCAGCATAAATTGAGGGTGCAAAGAAGGCTTTGGGCTAGCTGGGGCCACTACAAGTTAGTGTCTGAGATTGCTCTATCTCGGGCTGAGCCAGGGAGCCATTTACCAGCGCCAGATCAATGAAGCACAGCAGTCCTCCTTCTATATCTGCTAAACCTGTCCTATACCACATGAGCCTTCTCTGATGTTGAAGCAATCAGGGTTGGTGCAACCTTTTATGTGACCTAGGTGGTCACCTAGGGTGCTAGGATTTGGGGGGTGGCATTTTCTTCGGCAGCGATCATGGCGGCCAGATCTTCTGCCGCTCCAGTCACCGCCGGCATTTAGGCATAGGGAGCTGGGGCAGGGGAGCACGGGGAGGGCCACCTGTGGCAAGTAAGGGGGGTGGAGAGCGGCATGCAGGGGAACTCCCCACCCCAGCTCACCCCTGCCCCGCCTCCTCCCCAAGCACGCCATGGCTGCTTCACTTCTTCCGCCTCCCAGACTTGGGGCGCCTAAGCTGATCGGCAGCCAAAGCTGATTGGTGCTGCAAGCCTGGGAGGTGGGAGAAGTGAAGCAGTGACGGCATGCTCGGGGTGGAGGTGGAACAGGGGTGAGCTGGGGCAGGGGGGGATGCTTCAAGGTGGGGGGTGGGGAGCTGCTGCGGGGGAGCACCTCAGGGTGGAGGGAGGGAGCTGCCATGGGGGGGCACCTCAGGGTGGAGGGGGGGAGGTCTTAGGGTGGGGGCTCGAGGACGGGTAGGGCGCAAGGTGGAAGTTTTGCCTAGGGCGCAAAACATCCTTGCACCGGCCCTGGAAGCAATGCAAAAGCACCCAGGATCCAGCCCTTTGATTCTCAGTTCTTCACTTTCAGCTGAATCCTCACATAAGCTCTAGATGCTGCCTCCCTGAACCTTGAAGATATTTGAAACTGAAGTCCAAATGTTGTGGCTCTAGCCGTTCTCTTCTTTCGGGGTCTGATGCTTCTCTCACTTACACCAGTTTTGTAGCAGTGTAATTTCAGTGGAGTTACTTCACCTGATTTGGTCCTGGGTAACAGGCAAAACATACTCTGCTGTCTCTTCTTTCTAAAGAAAACTGCCAGTCACTGGTACTTCAAATGAAAGAAACTTCAGACAGACTGTTGAAAGCTTCTGTTTTTCAATATTTGTCTCAGATGAGGGTCTCTTTTCAAATATGCACTCGTTATAATAATGATACATGTTGGTTTAGGTACTGGATGGAAAACATGTTCTTAAGCCCTGGTTCTAATTTTAGAGTAGAGATTTATTCTCTGCTCATTTAAAACTTTACTCTCAATAGCATTATAAAAGGTTCTTGAAAGAGGTCACTGAACGTTCAGCCCAGCTTTGATAAAACCTGGGTTTGCCTCATTAACATGTATGCACTCACTGTTTGCTAAGTTTCTTTTCTTCATACTCCCAAGTACAGTTTTGGCCAGTTTTCAGCCTGCAAGTGTGTTGATTTGGAAGAGCTTTTAACTACACCATTGATTATACACAACAACAGCAACCATTCAGACCCTTACCCTCCATCTCTACAGGAGCTGTTTTCTCTTCTAAATATTTGCAGTCAAATTTGGGTGCATGCCAGAAAATCTACAGAGCAAAGCGGGGAACAAGGAGTTTAGTCTCCTGTAGGCTGTAATACTTTGGACTAATTTTGATTGTTGGGTTACTTTGTGGGTTCTGGACGCTGCTGCTAGCCTGTGATATACAGGCGGTCAGACTAGATGATCAGGTGGTCCCTTCTGGCCCTAAACTCTATAACTCTATTCCTGCAATGATTCTGGCTCCTGCTAAAACCTACAAATACAAACTCTCCATGGGCCTGATCCAAAGAGAGAGAGTACAGTTCAGTTTGTTTAGTTTATCCAAGAGAAGGGACAGAAGTGGCTTTATCGTAGTCTACGAGTACCTACACAGAGAAGAGGTTTTTGATAGTAGATGACTCTTTAATCTAGCAGAAAAAAATCATGATGAAATCCAATGTTTGGAAACTGAAGCTAGACAAATTATGGCTATAATAAGGCACATTTTTTTAACAGTGAAGGTAATTAGTCATTGAACCAGCTTACCAAGTGATGTGAGGGAATCGCCATCACTTGAAGTCTTTATGTTAAGACAGGATAGCTTTTTATAAGAGATGCAAAGGCTCTATCAAAAGTTATGGGTTTGATGCAGAAATTATTGGGTGAAGCACTATGGCCTGTGTTATGAAGGAGGTCAGACTAGATGAAAATGGTCCCTTCTGGTCTTAATATCTATGCGCATAAAAAAGCCCATTTAAATCTATTAACTTCAATGAACGTTAGATCAGGTCCTCTGAGATGGGTCTCCGTGGGTAGTTCTCTGCTAGCCTATTGGTGTTTGTCTTCTATATACACTTCTTGGTCTGACACCGGGAGCTACACACATACACTCCAAGCACATTCTTCATGCTCCAACAGCCTTATCTATTGCCCACTGAAGTCAAGGTGCGTATTCCATTTACATGGGCATGGCATCAGGTTCTAAACTGGGATAACTGCTATGGAGGAATTGGCTGTGCTCTTTGCCATCACTGATCTACATCAGGATGTGCAGTGACACTATCTGGGTGGTATCTATATGTCTCTGTGTTGGTGGCAGTTCCATAGCTGAGGCAGAAGTGGGCACCCATGAGTGCCTAGTAGTAAAGTGAAGTAATAAACTGTGTCCCTTTTAAATTTATGCATGAATAAATTAGAATCCACAAGAGTCAGTCTATGGAGTTAGTGCTAGTCATGTCAAGGTAATTTCTATACTCTAGTATAACTGAAATTTCAATATGTTAAAATGGGTGAGCATCAGTGGAGCATGGCGTTATTATAATTTGGCTTGGGGGTGTTTTTACTTTGTTTTACCTTCTTCACAGAAGGGCCTTTCTTCACACTCTAGGGCCTTTTTATTAATAATTTGCAATTATACATCCCTTTCCATAGAGGGTCTCAAAGCACTGAATAAACAGCAACCCCTGTGGGTAGGGATTATTCTTACCACCATAGAGATGGGGAGACTAAGGCACAGAGAAATTAAATAATCTGCCTTGGGTGCTTGGCTAAGCCTGGAACATAATCTGGGGGTTCATAATCCCAGTCCCTTGTTCTAGTTATTAAACAATGTTTCCTCCCATTTTAAAACATCTGTTATTAGTCTTGTCTCTCTGCACCCTCCCCCCCCCGCCTCCCAAAGAAACTAGTCAAAAAGGAAAGGTTTTCATTCTTAAGAGAACAGCGATAGTCAGGTTTTGCATTAATTACTAGTGTGCCCAACAGGGCACTATAGGCACATTAGTATGAAAATAATGGAGCTCCAGAAGGATATCTCATAAATCAGTTATTCCAGTCCCTTAATTGTCTTGTCTTTGCTCTTCTGTGACTTCCGTACAGTCTGACATCATCTCTCTGTCCCTGAGATCTCCAGAACTGCATGAAATATCCCAGATGGGATTGGGGGTAAAGGATTTTGGCTTTCCTGGCCTCTGACAGGATGCCCCTTTTGTATGCAATTCAGATCTCTTTGCAGCTATGCAAAGCTCCCTCACCTCTCATCCACAGTTTTCATTGGTGGTTTTTTATACCCCCCTTTCCAGTTTATTTGATAAAAAGTAGGAAATAAAATCTGCTTGATCCTTCCTAGTACAGAAATATATTTATCTCTGCTTGCACTCTTTGCCATCCTAGATTTTCTTCCTACTTGAGATGCCTTCTCAGAGTATAATTTGTACACTAACAAAGACCAGAAGGTTATTCTAAGAGGATTCAGTCATCAGTGATCAAGAACTGGCTGTGTAAGTGCAGCCTCCTAATGGATACAGGCAATGATGCAATTTTCATAGGTGGACTTTACTCCTCTTTGAAACTCAGGTAACTTCAACTGTTGCAAACCTTGTCTTTCCTTGTCTAAAATGGGAATTTGTACCTGTGCAGATACACGGGTTGTTGGCCACTGACAGGTGAATCAGAGCTAATCTCATGTCTAGCCAAGGCACTAAGGAGCTCTGTCATATTTTTGACCCTATACAAATTCTTGTCTTTTATTCTGCTCTATTGTGACCCTTCTCAGTGCTCTATTGATCTTTCTTGGTTAGTTAGTGTAGGTTTGTACAGATAACGTCCTATGTAACTGCTGACTGTTGTTAATTTGTTTTCTTATTCTTTTAGTAAGATGTGCTCTTCTCTAAGGCAGTCACATCATTATACATGATCTTGTTGCTCTCTTTAGAGTCTTCTATTTCTTTTTCAGCTTTTCAAGATCAGGACCCAAAACTGATATAATACTTTGGACTGTATTGTGCCTGGCTCTGCCTGAGTGTCCAGGGAATAAAGTGTGGGGAAAGCACATTCTTCCATTTGTGGTCCCACATGCAGGCCAGGTCTACGCTATGGGGTTAAGTTGACCTAAGTTATGCAACTCCAGCTTCGTGACTAACGTAGCTGGAGTTGACACACCTTAGGTCGACTTTTTGCAGTGTCTACACCGCGCTGACTCGATGGGAGAAACTCTCCTATTGACTTACCTTGTGCTTCTCATTCCAGTGGAGTACCAGAGTTGATGGGAAAGCGCTCTGCAGTCAATTTTGTGGGTCTTCACTAGACCTGTTAGATTGATCACCGCAGCGTCAATCCCCCGGTAAGTGGAGACAAGCCCTGAGACTGGGCACAAAAGGATCTGAACTTCTCTAAGCACAGAAACTACATAAGATTCTTGCTGCTCCCAAAGTTAATCTATCCACTGTGCAGAGGGATGAAAGAGGCATGGTGCAGAGCGTAACATAAGTTGCATCATATTCAAGGGTAGGGCAGTGCCCACACTCTATGGAGTTCCACAAAGCACTGCACAGCCCCAAACATAGTGCTGGCCACAGCTCCTCTAGAGCAGTATAACATGCCGCTGTAACTTTAAGGAACCATAGAGCCCTTAAAGAATTTGAAGAGCCAGCACAGAAAGAATAATTGTCAGTGTGAAACTTTCCTATTATGTTGTGGTCTCAGAAAGTATAATGCTCAATGCAGACAGTGCCTCCAGCAATAGGTGGTGCTGTATCTTTATCTGAGTGTTAAGTTGTTGTCTTGGTTCTGTGGGTTTTAAGAGGAAGTTAAGTCCTGCATGTGTGTGTTGGAGTTGTTATTTAGCGTCCCAATAAAACCTTTGACTTCTATGAGTATTACAGAAGAAATCTTTTGCAACTAAGATGTAAGAATAAGTCTTTAAAGGCAAGGGAAGTCAAAGAGCAGATAGTTATAAAGAAATCCAGCAAGACTAAATGGTACATTGTCAAATAGCTAAGGAGTTGTAAGTGTTTTTTGCTGCTCAGCTCCCGTGACTAATGAGAGTTGATTGCACAACTTAACCCTCATGAAAGACTGGAAATGTAGACTTGATTACTCTATATCTAACCTGATTAGTAACCATTGGGTATCTTCTTGTTTAGGGGAGGTTTGACAAGCATAGGGCTCACATAGATAAAATGTTGATGGAGAGTTAAATGACTCAGTAGTATAATGCTGGGTAATCCCAAACTTCAGAGAAATACCTAAAAATCTCATCCTGAATCCATTACATTGACTGTAACTTTTTTTTTATTTACTAAGTGCCAAGCAGTTCACAGAATACAGAACACATGGGCCCAGCCCCAAAGATCTTTCATTCTAAGAGACAGATTTTGCCCTCCATTCTCATGTTGTCTAGTATCCTCGGGACAGATCCACAAAAGTAGGTAGGCGTTGCAACACTCAGCATTGCAATGTGTAACCCATAGGTGCTCTGTCACCTAGTGGAATCCCCAGCCCTGAGTTAGATTCCCAAGCTTCCCATGCATTTTATGGAGAGAGTCAGGTGCCTAAGTAAGGGGACTTCAGAAGCTAGTGAGCTGAGTGAGGAGCTGCCTAAGCTAGCTAGGAACAAAACACAGAGGAATGAAGTAAGCTTAGGACCAAATCCTCAAAGGTATTTATGTGCCCAGCTCTCACTGATCTGGGCCTTAGGCACTTGACTGACAGGCCAGAGATAGGCATAGCCCTCTGCTCCAGTTCCTCAGCTGTGAATCTTCTCTTAGCTTTACACACCCAAGCCAGGTCAGCCCTTTCTCATGAAAAATCAGAAAGAGACAGCAAACTTCCCCAGCATACCTAATATTCTAATGGTTAGGGCATTCACCTGGGATGTGGGAAAGTCAATTTCAAATCTCTGCTCCAAGTCAAGCAGAGCAGGGAGTTGAACTTGGGTGTCCTACATCCCATGTTAGTGACCTAAGCATCAGGATAGATTGAAACACATGCATACCCTGCGTGTCTTTTGTAACAGATATCAGGTCTTAGGCATGCCTCTGGGTTCAGGTCCTGCTGGTTTTTGCTCTGGGGCTTTGGCTTGATCCAGGGTTTCAAGAAGCTTGTTCTCCATGGGACAGTGCCAGCACTGAGGAAGATTTGCAAACACTGACTGATGGAAATGTAGGTGCCAGCAGAGTTAGGCAGTAGCTGAGTGGGGGTTTTGAGAATGGCAGTGGCACATAAAGGGTGGACTTAGGCACCTGAAGAGACAATTAGGCACCTAAATACCCTTATGAATCTGGGCCTTATTCCCCAGTTATCACTGTGGAAATCAATGTAAGAGGGACAGCAATGAAAAACAATAATGTGGCACATCTAATCCGGCACATCTAGTCTAGCCCATCTAATTGGGTACCCTGCCCTCTGACAGAAGCTAGGTTCTGAAGTGTTCTGATTATATTAGCATAGGCCATGGCTACACTGGCGCTTTACAGCACTGCAACTTTGTTGCTCAGGGGTATGAAAAAAACACCCCCCCTGAGCGCTGCAAGATACAGCACTGTAAAGCATCAGTGTGAACAGCGCCGCAGCGCTGGGAGCGTGGCTCCCAGCACTGCAAGCTAAACCCCATGAGGACAGGGCCGCCCAGAGGGGGGGGCAAGAGGGGCAATTTGCCCCAGGCCCCGGGCTCCGCAGGGGCCCCCACGAGTTTTTCGGGGCCCCTGGAGCGGGGTCCTTCACTTGCTCCAGGGGGCCCGGAAAACTCTTGTGGGGCCGGGCCCTGGAGCTTCTTCCACTCCCGGTCTTTGCCAGCAGGGGGGTCCTTCTGCTCCGGGGCGGAAGGACCCCTCCTGCCAGCGAATTACCGCCAAAGAGGGACCTGCTGCGGAAGTGCAACCCGGTCTTCGGCGGGGAGCCCTTCTGTTCCGGGAACCATAGCCGAAGTGCCCCGAAGACCCGCGGCAGGGGCCCCCAGCCGCCAAACAGGGCCAACTCTAGACATTTCGCCATGCAGGGGGCGCCCTGCCGCTTGCCGGTCCCGTGGCTCTGGTAGACCTCCCACAGGCATGCCTGCGGATGCTCCACCAGAGCCGCGGGACCAGCGGACCCTCCGCAGGCATGCCTGCGGGAGGTCCACCGGAGCCGCCTGCTGCTGATGGCCCCAGGCCCCCGGAATCCTCTGGGCGGCCCTGCATGAGGATGTGGAGTACGTGCAGCGCTGGGAGAGCTCTCTCCCAGTGCTGGCTCTGCGACTACACTCACACTTCAAAGCACTGCTGCGGCAGCGCTCCCGAGGCAGCGCTGTGAAGTTTCGAGTGTAGCCATACCCATATACCTCATCCTCGGTTAGCTCTGTGCAGTACCCACTCATGCCTTTATAATGTAAGCTGTCCAGGACAGGGACGTCATTGGTTTGGCACTGTTCACTTTTACACAGTGCTGTGTATGCTTACATCACTGTAATAAATAATAATAATAGAGAGGCAGGAGGGGTCTTGGGTCAGATCCAGGTTTGAGTCCACATTGTGCTACAGACTTCTTGTCCACGGGCAAGTCACTTAATCTCTCTGTGCTTCACATCCCCATTTGTAAAATGTGGGAAATAATATTTCCTTTGACCTACTCTTTGGTTGCCTTGCCTTTTTAGATTGTAGGCTGTTCTCTTTCTGTATGTATGTGCAGCACCTAGCACAGTTGGACTCCATCTTGTTTGGGGCCCTAGACTGATATAATATGAATAATTTATTATTATTATGCTTCAGAAGAAGGTAATCAAAGAGCCCATGGAGGAGAAATAAAGATTTCCCAGCCCACAGAGGTTATAAGTTCACTGTACACATTTGGTAGTGGTCTTATTTCAGAGTCTAATAACTTTTTTCTTTTACAGTCATAGAGTTTCAGGCCAGAAGGCACCACCAGATCATACAGCTTGATCTCCTGTATATCGCATGCTACCAAACACCACCGAACCCAACAACCAGAATTAGACTAAAGTACTACAGCCCTCCAGAGCAGGGCCAGCTCCAGGCACCAGCATTCCAAGCAGATGCTTGAGGTGGCAATCTGCAAAGGGCGGCAGTCCATGTGTTTTTGCCCCCAAGCAGTGCGCCGAATCGCCGTCGTGGAAGGTGGGGGCAGTCCGTGTGCCATTAGGGCGGCATGTGCGTTTCCATGGCGGCAGCAGTTCGGCGGCAGCTTCTATGTTTAGCTGTCCATGGCAGTGCAGCTTCTGTCTTCCGGCTGAAGACAGAAGCTGCCACCGAAATGCCGCCACCATGGAAATGAGTGTGCTGTCCTAATGGCACATGGACTGCCCTCACCTTCCGCGGCGGCAATTCAGTGCGCTGCTTGGGGCAGCAAAAACAGTAGAGCCGGCCCTGCTCCAGAGAGTAAACTATTGTGTGCTGCAGGCAGAGAATAGGAGGGACTGAAGTGCACTAACAAGGCCCATGCAATGGCAGGGAACTGATTTAGTGACATACACCCAGATGATCCCAGCAAGTGACCCACACGCCACACTGCAGACAAAGGTGAAAACCCCCCCTAAGGTCACTGCCAATCTGACCTGGGGAAAATTCCTTCCCAACCCCTCATATGGTGATCAGTTAGACCCTGAGCGTGTAAGCAAGATTCACCAGCCAAACACATGAAAAAGAGAATTATCCATACCACTTCAGAGCACTCGTCCACCCCATCCCATCTTCTGTAAAGGCAATTTCTGATGCTTCAGGTGAAGGAAACAAACAAACAAAAATACCACTGAATACAGTGAGGGAAAAAAATCCCTTCCTGACATCTACAGGTGAAGCCCTGAAGCATGAGAGTTTAGGAACACAAGACATGAAGTGGAAGAGACCCTAAGGCCTCTCACTACCACAGGTAATCCTATTCATAAATATATCTAGCTCTTAATATTCTACTTACACAATAAACTTCTTCGGGAAGGGATCCTGTCTTATGTTTTGTCTCGATACAATATCAAGACACTTGTTGGTACAAAACAGGTAATAAATAATGACAATGCTCTTACTTTGACCAATCCACTGACCTCAAAGTTGTCACCCCATTCAACACCTTTTAACAGCCTGTGAAGTTTACTACAGATTGCAATGTATACTGGATGTGCATAAATAGTAAATTTATTTATAAAATGAGTGTATATTGGAATTGAATGCACAGCAGAGGCATAATCAAAGTGAGAGGCAAAAAAGTAGATTTTCCTGGAAGCATTTTGAATGGATTGGAGAAGGGCCATGTTAGTATCAGGAAGATCTGGGAGATGGAGATTGTGGTATTTGAGTCAGGAAATAAATGAGTGATTTGGCCTTTAGTTATGTAAAGGAAGGGGGGTGGATTTTTTATACATTATGGAGGAAATCAAGACAGGATTTGGTCACAACTGTAGTATAAGGGTGGGGGGAGCGAGGGGGGATTTAGGTTATGCTTTTCCAAACTTGTCTATTTATCTTCAATATCCATCTCAGATGGACTTTATAAATGTCCAAGAAGTCCATTAAATATCATGACTGTTATCTAGTGATGAACAAATCATCTGCAGAAAATGTTGCAAGCATCAGACACAGCTATTATGATGTGTTAAAACTTTGTTACATGACCTTGGTTGCTTCAGTACCTGCCAGCAGAAATAAAACATAGAAATACTGCCAGCTTCAATTAGACTAGCAAGCTATTTCTTTCCCAAGGCTGTTCAGCCACTTTAGATATTAACATAAAACAAAAACCAAAGGGTTATTGCTAATTCTGACTAATTATCTTTTCCTGCACTGAAGAGGTGAAATTCTGGAAAGAATTTAAACTCATCATTATTAACATACCTAAAAATAGAAAACAAAAATACTTGCTTTTAAAAGATCCCCAATTATCTGGCTACTTCTAGAAATGGAATCTTAAGCTGCAGGGACTCATGTAACACAAAGGTTCCAGAGATTAGCTTTGTAAAGCACTTGAATTTGTTAGGAACAAAGACATGAGAGGGGATATTTGGCAAGCAAATGCAACATGCTTTTCTTTATTCAACAGGTAGGAAGCATGTGACCTCATGCTAGGCTTGCTATTTCTGTCAACTATGTGTTCTATTTCTTGTCAAATAAGACATTTTAATAAAAGTAATCCTTTAAAATCCTCCAAATCTAAACTTTCAAACATTTGTTTGTATGAAAGAGAGGCCAGCTTAATTATGTGTGTCTTTGTCAAATAGTAAATATTTTAATCTCTTGGGTATTTTTTGTGTTAGGATTTATAATCCATTTAACCCTTTCTGAATAATATTACTGATACCGAAGTGCTGAAGTAAAGCATAAAAACCTAGGTTCAAACTGAACAGCATTCATGCATTTGTCAGGACAGATATATTGGTCTTTTTCCAGCAAGTCTAGTGAAATGAATTATTTCTGATGTTAGAAAGACAAACAGCCTTCCCCTGCCTTTAATTATTCCATTTCATTATAGAATCTTAATTATTTTATAATAATAATAGTACAATAAAGGGAATAAATGAGCTAGGGGGTGGGTGAATCACAGCATCAAGTCACAGCTCTGCAAGAGCTCTGGGAAGCATTGTGCCCCAGGCCTTGTCTACACTTACCTGGGCATCAACGAGCATTGATCAATGCATTGGTGATCGATTTAGCGGGTGTCAACCACCAATCGCTCTCCCATCAACTCCTGTACTCCACCAGATCAAGAAGAATAGGGGGAGTCGACAGGAGAGCATTTCCTGTCAACATCGCGTAGTGTGGACCCTGCGGTAATTAGATCTAAGATACGTCGATTTGAGTTACGTGTATAGCATAACTCAAATTGCTGCAAAGACTTCTGTGGCACCTTATAGACTAACAGACGTATTGGAGCGTGAGCTTTTGTGGGTGAATACCCACTTCGTCGGATGCAGGTGTATATATATACCTGCCCCTGGATATTTCCACTACATGCATCCAATGAAGTAGGTATTCACCCACAAAAGCTCATGCTCCAATACATCTGTTAGTCTATAAGGTGCCACAGAAGTCTGCTGCTTTTACAGATCCAGACTAACACAGCTACTCCTCTGATACATAACTCAAATTGCGTAGCTTAGACTGAATTTCCCCTGTAGTGTAGACAAGGCCTCAGAGCTATACAGTTGTTAGGTAAGTTGTTCACAGGCAAGTCATTGTGAGTTTATCAATTTTCAAAATTCAGACTAGCTTGGTTAGTTTTTAGTGGGGTTTAGGTCACTTGACATTGCTTCTGCTCCCTGAACATGAGTGCATGTCCTAAAATGAGAAGTCTCTGGTACAAATGCTGACATTTCCAAGTTAAGCATTCCCTTTCCATGGATATTATTCGTTAATATTTTCTTAAAATTTAATATTTCTGCAAACATTCTTACCAGTAAAGTTGTTTACCAGACTAGAACTCCCAAACTGTGGTTCATGGAACACTTGCTGAAGCTCTTCCACAGAGAGTTCTTTCTCTTTGTTTCCAGCTGCCAAACTGCATCACATTAAGTTAAAAATACATTAACCATGCTATGATTCTCACTTTTCCATGTACACAATTGCTGTAGTTGCCACAGGCATATTACCTGAGAGGAGAGATGATCCACTTAATCACAATTGGTGGGAGAAGATGCTCTATGAGACAATCTTTCTGATAAGACTGTCGATTCTGTGACAAAGTTGGTGACCTTCTGCAATAAAAAGCAAGTTAATTGGTTCTAAATATAATTCCCTTTAATTTCATCACATTCCCTACTTTGATCTTATATTATGGCACAGCTTGAAAGGAAGGGACTGATCTATTTCTATTATGCAACATACTTACTATACAAAGAATTTGGGACCCCAGCTATATTTTTGGAAATCAGCCATTTCAATGGGCAAATTTGTGTTCTTTAAAAATGATTATTAGCACTAACAAATTACTACATTGTTTGAGGTTAAGAAGTCATGTAAGCTTCTTCTGTATTGTTTATGAGAACCAAAAGTGTGAACATAAAAATATTAGAAAGGCCATACTGGTCAGGCCAATGGGCCATACAGCCCAGGATCCTATCTTCTGCCAGTGGCTGGATCCAGATGCTTCAGAGGGTGCAAACAGAACAGGGCAATTTATCGAGTGATCCATCCCGTCATCCAGTCCCACCTTGTAGCAGTTAGAAGCTTAGGGACACGCAGAGCATAGGGTACTATCTCTGACCACCTTGGCTAATAACCATTGATAGATCTATCTGCCATGAACTTATCTAATTGTTTTTTGAAGCCACTTATATTTTGGCCTTCACAACAGCCCCTGGCAAGGAGTTCCATAGATTGACTGTGCATTGTATGAAGAAATAATGCCTTATGTTTGTTTTAAACCTGCTGCTTATTAATTTCATCAGGTGACCTATAGTTCTTGTGTTATGTGAATGAGTAAATGACACCTCCCTATTAACTTTCTCCATACTATTCATGATTTTACAGAATTTTATCATATTCCCCCTTCAGTTCTCTCTTTTCTAAATTTAAAAGTTTCAGTCTCTTTATTTCTCCTCATATGGAAGCTGTTCCATACCTCTAATAATTTCTGTTGCCCTTCTCCATTCTTTTTGCAATTCTAATATGTCTCTTTGAGATGGGTTACTCAATATTTAGGATGTGGGTGTTTCATGGGTTTATAAAGCAGCATTATATTTTCTGTTTTATTATCTATCTCTTTCCTAATGGCTCCTAACATTCTGTTAGTGTTTTTGACAGCTGCTGCACACTGAGCAGATGTTTTTAGAGAACTATCCACGATGACTCCAAGTTGTCTTTCTTAAGTGGTAATAACTAATTTAGACTCCATCCTTTTGTAAGTACACTTGGGATTATGTTTTCCAATATTCACTACTTTGCATTTATCAACATTCAGTTTCATCTGCCATGTTCTTGCCCAGTCACACAGTTTTGTGAGATCCTTTTGTCACTCTTTGCAGTCAGCTTTTTGGACTTAACTATCTTGAGTAATTTTGTATCATCTGCAGACTTTGCCACTTCACTGTTTAACCTTTTTCCTTGATCATTTATGAGTATATGAACTGCACTGGCTTCAGTTCAGATCCTTTGGGGACTCCACTATTTAATTATCCCCTCAGTGAAAACTGACTGTTAATTCCTACCCTCTGTTTCCTATCTTTTAACCAGTTATTGATCCATGAGAGGACCTTGTCTGTATCCCATGACTGCTTACTTTGCTTAAGAACTTTTGGTGATGAATTTTGTGAAAGGCTTTCTTAAAGTACACTATATCCACTAGATCCCCTCCATGTTCACATATTTGTTGAACCCTCAAAGAATTCTAATAGATTGGTGAGGTATGATTTCCCTTTACCAAAGCAGTGTTGACTCTTCCTCAAGATAGTATGTTCATCTATGTGTCTGATAATTCTGTTCTCTACTATAGTTTCAACCAGTTTGCCTGGTACTGAAGTCTGGCTTACTGGCCTGCAATTGCCAGGATTGCCTCTGTAGACTTTTTTAAACATTAGCATCACATTAGCTATCTACCAGTCATCTGCTACAGAGGCTGATTTAAGTGCTAGGTTACATACCAGAGAGAGAGAGAGAGAGTGTGTGTGTGTGTGTGTGTGTGTGTGTATAAAAAATCAGTGTTGTACAATTAATCAGTTCCCTAGAAACAGGATCCAAGCTCTTATTTAGCAAGGAACATGTTTAAATGTATATATGAGATTCATATAACTGATATTTTGTTAAAACAAATTTTTATAATCTTTTGCAACAATGTGTTTCCATCAAGATGGCAGCTGGCTGTTTACTGCATTGACCTGGCATCTACACTGCTGCTTCAGCAACCTTGCCTACTTGGCTGCTTCACAAACTTGTTTCTATTTGGATGAAAAACTGTTTCCAAAGGATGTTCAGTATTTTTCTTTTCTTTTCACATATTCCCTTTAGTTCAGCCATCTGTGCAAAATTAACAGTACTGTAGTTGCTTATTAGTGATTTTCTTTTCTTGATTAAAATTTTCATCTGTATTAGAGTCTCTTTATTTCTAAAGTATGGGTAAAAGGTTCAAAACTGCTTGAGTGACTTATGACTAAGTTTCACAGAAAGAGTGACTAAGTTTCACAGAAAGTCAATGGCCTTTCATATTCAGACACACAGGAATATGTAGGGTTTTTTATTTATTTATTTATTTAACGTTTATATTGTGGTAGAACCTAGAGGCTTCAACCAGATTGGCATCCTATTGTGCTAGGCACTGTACAAATATATATTACATGATAGTCCTTTCCTTAGGCCTTGCAGTCTGCATTCCCACTACTTTCCCAATGGAGCCAGTGCGTGGGGAGGCAATTCCACAGTAGTCTATTCCCAACTGCTGCAACCCCTCCTGGGATACAGTGTCCAGTTCTGGTGTCAACAATTAAAGTACAGTGTTGATAAATAAGAGAAGATTCAGAGAAGAGCCATGCAAATGATGAAAGGATTGGACAACATGTCTTATAGAAGTAGACTCAAGGAGCGCAATCTATTTAGCTTAACAAAGAGAAGGTTAAGGGATGATTTGATCACAGTCTGTAATTACCTAAGTGGGAACTAAATATTTGATAATCGGTTTATCAGTCCAACAGACAGAGGTATAACAAGATCCAAAGACCAGAAGTTGAAGCTAGACAAATTCAGATGGGAAATAAAACAAAAAAAAAATGGCCAGTGATGGAAAATCAACCACTGCAACAACTTACTAACAGTTGAGGTTGATTTTCCATCACTGGCAAATTTTGAGCCAAAAAGGATTTTTTAAAACATATATAAATATGCTGTAGTTCAAAAAGGAATTATTTGGGCAAAACTCTCTGACCTGTGTTATACAAGAGGTCAGACAAGATGATTCCAATGATCCCTTCTGTCCCTTGGAATCCATGAATCTGCGAGTGGTACATAGACTCACTGTGTGACATCGGGGAAGCCATATTAAATGCAAGGTCACACAATGAATTAGTGGCAGAGTCAGGAACAACAGATAGTGGAATTTTCTCATGTACAGTTTGAACATCTGTTTAGGCCTAAAGTATTAGTAGCAAGCAGGTGAGTTTCAGAGAGCCTGTTCTTCAGTCTCTGGTATTGTAATAAGTCAGTCAAGCCAAACTGCTAAGAGATAAGAACACAAGAACAGCCATATTGGGTCAGACCAAAGGTCCATCAAGCCCAGTATCCTGTCCTCTGACAGTGGCCAATGGCAGGTGCCCCAAAGGGAATGAACAGACAGATTATCATCAAGTGATCCATGCCCTATCACCCAATCCCAGCTTCTGGCAAACAGAGGTTAGGGACACCATTTCTGCCCATCCTAGCTAATAGCCATTGATGGACCTATCTTTGAACCCCGTTATAGTATTGGCCTTCAAAACACCCTCTGGCAAGGAGTTCCAGAGGTTGACAGTGTGTTATGTGAAAAAATACTTTCTTGTGTTTGTTTTAAAGCTGCTACCTATTAATTTCATTTGGTGGCCACTTGTTCTTGTATTAAGAGAAGGAATAATTCCTTATTTACTTTCTCTATACCACTCATGATTTTATAGACCTCTATAATATCCCCCCAGTCACCTCTTTTCCAAGCTGAAAAGTCCCAATCTTATTTATCTCTCCTCATACGGAAGCCGTTCTATACCCCTAATCATTTTTGTTGCCCTTTTCTGACCCTTTTCCAATTCCAATATATCTTTTTTGAGATGGGGCAACCACATCTGCACACAATATTCAAGGTGTGGGCATACCATGGATTTATATAGAGGCAATATCTCTTATTATCTATCCCTTTCTTGATTCCCAACATTCTGTTTGCTTTTTTGACTGCCACTGCACATTTAGTGGAAGATTTTGGAGAACTATCCACAATGATGCTAAGTTCTCTTTCTTGAGTGGTAACAGCTAATTTAGACCCCATCATTGTATATGTATAGTTGAGATTATGTTTTCCGATGTGCAGTACTTTGCATTTATTAACATTAAATTTCATCTGCCATTTTGTTGCCCAGTCACCCCATTTTGTGACATCCTTTTGTAACTCTTTGCAGTCTGCCTGGGACCTAACTATCTTGAGTAGTTTTGTATCATCTGCAAATTTTGCCACCTCACTGTTTACCCCTTTTTCCAGATTGTTTATGTATATGTTAAATAGGGCAGGTTCCAGTACAGATCCCTGGAGGGACAGCACTATTTATCTCTCTCCATTCTGAAAACTGACCATTTATTCCTACCCTTTGTTTCCTATCTTTTAACCAGTTACCAGTCCATGAGAGAACCTTCCCTCTTATCCCATGACTCCTTAGTTTGCTTAAGAGCCTTTGTCAAAGGCTTTCTGAAAATCTAAATACATTAAATCCACTGGATCTCCTTTGTCCGTATGCTTTTTGACCCCCCTCAAAGAATTCTAGTAGATTGGTGAGGCATGATTTCGCTTTACAAAAACCATGTTGACTATATCCCAACAAATTATGTTCATCTATGTGTCTGACAATTTTGTTCTTTATGATAGTTTCAAGCAATTTGTCCAGTACTGAAGTGAGGCTTACTGGCCTCAAACAAAAAAAATAAAAAATAATAATTATTAATATAATAAGACAAAAAAATTTTAAAAACCCATTAAAATCCAAGAAAAGTGTGAGTGGTCTTTCAGAGCTCCCTTACGAGGCCTACTGCTCCACAGAGGCCTGAGGCCTGGCCCACCCTTTAATCTTCAATAGAGATGTATGATCCACAGAGTCTGCAGGTTCAAGATGCAACCCTTCATCCTTCTGCTAAGAACACTGGCCTAAAGGGTCTTGTAGATTCTGAATAAACTGGCATAACCTGAACTTTATAGAAGATTTTTGTGCAACTGGAAGGAAGGAAGATCAGAATCAGAGTAATAAATGGGCTTTGCAGGAAACAAGGCACAGAGCAACTAAAAGCAAATTTATTTATTTATTTATTTGTTTGTTTGTTTGTTTGTTTGTTTATTTATTGTTGGCCAACATGAGATATCTTGGGCCTGATCTGAGATGTGCTCAGTACTTGTATCTCCAAGGGAAGTCAATAGGCTCAATGGCAAGTTGTGGAAAAGATCGATTTCTGAGTAGGTAATGACAAAATCTCTTCTCTGGACTCGCTTCAAGTCTGGAAACTGATGGCTTGGGCCATCATTCCTGCTTCCTAAAAATATATCTTCCAGCTCTAACCCAAGTAATACCCGCTGAGGGGCCAATCCTTCAGGATCAGGCTCTAGAGAATTGCCGAGCACTATGATGAGAAATGGGAAGCCATTACAGCTCTAGGTAGCAAAATGGACATTTTCAACACATGAATACCCTAGGGCCATGTTAGGCTTGAACATTCAACTATTCACACTGATGTAGCTGCTGAAAACAAAGCAGGAAGCCGCCTGTGGGTTCCAAACAATATAATCTTTAATGACTGAGAACAAACTTCTCAGCACATGCAGAGAACAGACAGAATCTGTTGACATTATATATGTGGATCTTGGCTCCCAGAAAGATTTTTCACTGAACATTTACAGTGTGTAGTCAGCACCAGGCAAACTCTGGATGTTGCAGAACTGCCATTGTCTAGCTAATGACCTAAAATGTAAAGAAAAAATCTTATAGCAAGGCAGGTCCCTGGAAAAATATTATCAGCAGAGCCTCATCTCACCAACCCCTTTTTCCCTATTCACTGGTGAAAAGAAGACTCTTGGTCAAACAGAAGCTTACCAAAAGCAGTGTGGAAGTGACAATATCATATCTCACAAAACAGAGAACCTTAATGCAAAAGCAAGGTGCACCCTCTTTCTGACACTGGTTCATCCAAGGACTTGTAAACTTTGGAGACAGATGATTGCAAGGCAAACTCATTGAAACATTTGCCTCTGAAGATACTATTTACAGTAGCTTTGCCCAGCTTTAATCACTGCCATAATACTGTAATTACCATAGTAGACACTCGCATATTGCCATTATGGGAGACAAAAGTAGAGAAGGACAAAATTTTTCAGATGAATAGTTTATTCAACAACAAAAACACTTTCATTTGACCCAAAACTATTTGTGAATTTCACACAAATAGTTTTGGCCATTTACAAAACTATCAGAAGACATGGAGGTGCTGCCGCCACTGCCTTCTCTACTCCACCTTTATAACCTTTTATCCAGGGATTAGGGTATTCACCTTGGACATAGAAAACCCAGGTTCAAATACCTGCTCTGGAACAGACCCAAAATGAATTTCATTTTTTTGGAATTGCCACCAAACTGAAAAATCAGTTATTCAGCCTGCTCTACTTGTAAGAACTTAGTGAACCATGGAAGATATCTATCTATTATTTTCTTGATCAGATTGTACAACTTGTTTCAGAATTGTGTTAACAAATAATGTATAGATTTGTATCTATATTCTTTGTCCTCTTTGACTTTGCTGTTGTGCAGTATTTTTGCCCACTCATTGCATCCCAAACAATATATTTTATATTCCTAGAAATGTTGGTAACAGTTGAAATATTATAAATGGGCACGTGATTATAAGTCTGGGCACAGCAGCTCTAGAACATAAGAACAGCAATACTGTGTCAGATCAATGGTCCATCTAGTCCAGTATCCTGTCTCTGACAGTGGCTAGTGCTAAATGCTTCAGAGGGAGTAAACAGAAGGGCAATTGTGAGTGATCCATCTCGCGTAAATCAGTCCCAGCTTCTGGCAGTTGGAGGTTTCGGGAGACCCAGAGCATAGGGCTATGTCCCTTACCATCTTGTCTAATACACATTGATGGGCCTATTTCCCTGAACTTATCTAATCCTTTAACTCAGTTATACTTTTGGCCGCCACAATGGCCCCTGACAATGAGTTCCACAGGTTGTCTGCACATTGTGTGTAGAAGTATCAGAGGGCTAGCCACGTTAGTCTGGATCTGTAAAAAGCGACAGAGAGTCCTGTGGCACCTTTAAGACTAACAGATGTATTGGAGCATAAGCTTTCATGGGTGGCAATTACAGAAGCAATTACATGCATCTGACGAAGTGGGTATTCACTCACGAAAGCTTATGCTCCAATACAACTGTTAGTCTTAAAGGTGCCACAGGACTCTCCATTGTGTGTAGAAATACTTCCTTTTGTTTGTTTTTCAGCCTGCTCCATGTTAATTTAATTGGGTGACCGCTAATTCTTGTGTTATGTGAATAAGTAAATAACACTTCCCTATTAACTTTCTCCATACCATTCATGATTTTATAGAACTTTATCATATCTCCTTTCATCGTCTCTTTCCAAAGCTGAATAGTCCCAGTCTTTTTAATCTCTCCTCATATGGAAGCTGTTCCATATCTCTAATAATTTTTGTTGCTCTTCTCCATGCTTTTTGCAATTCTAATATATTTTTTGAGATAGGGTCACCAGAACTGCATTCAGTATTCAAGGTGTGGGCATACAATGGACTTATATAGTGGCAGTATGATATTTTCTGTCTTATTATCTATCCCTTTCTTGATTGCTCCTAACATACTGTTAGTATTTTTGAGGACTGTTGCACATTGAGAAGCTGTTTTTAGAGAACTATTCACAATGACTCCAAGCTATCTTTCTTGAGTGGTAACAACTAATTAAGGCCCCATCATTTGTATGTATACTGGTATTATGTTTTCCAGTGTTCATTACTTTGCATTTTCAACATTGAATTTCATCTGCCATGTTCTTGCCCAGTCACTGTGAGATCCCTTTGTAACTCTTATTTAAGTCCAAAGATGACTGCAGTCTTGAGTAATTTTGTATGATCTGCAAACTTTGCCACATCACTGTTTAATCCTTTTCCCAGATCATTTATGAATATGTGAAAAGATGCATCCGAAGAAGTGGGCTGTAGCCCACAAAAGCTTATGCTCAAATAAATTTGTTAGTCTCTAAGGTGCCACAAGTACTCCTGTTCTTTTTGTGGATACAGACTAACATGGCTGCTACTCTGAAACCTAGGAATATGTGAACAGCACTGGTCCCAGTTCAGATCCTGCAGGGACTCCACTATTTAACTCTCTCTGCTGTGAAAACTTCTTACTCTTTGTTTCCTATTTTTTAACCAATTATTGATCCATGAGAGAACTTCCCCTCCTCTCCCAAATCTGTTCAGCTTGCTTAAGAGCCTTTGGCGAGGGCCATTGACAAAGGCTTTCTTAAAGTCCAAGTATACTCTATCAGCTGGATCATCCTTGTCCACATGCTGGTTGACACCTTCAAAGAATTCTAATAGATTGCTGAGGCATGATTTCCCTTTATCAAAGCGATGTTGACTCTTCCCCAACATATTGCATTTATCTATGTGTCTGATAATTCTGTTCTTTACTGTTGTTTCAGACAATTTGCCTGGTTAGGTTTACTGGCCTGTAATTGCTAGTATTACCTCTGGAGCCATTTTTAGAAATCGATGTTACATTAGCTATCCTCCAGTCATCTGGTACGGAGTCTGATTTAAGTGATAGGTTACATACCACAGTCAATAGTTCTGAAATTTCACATGTGAGTTCTTTCAGAATTCTTGGGTGAATATCATCCTGTCCTGGTGACTTATTACTGTTTAATTTCTCAATTTGTTCCAAAAGCTCCTCTAACGACATGTCACTATGGGACAGTTCCTCAGATCTGTCACCGAAAAAAGAATGGCTCAGGTGTGGGGATCTCCCCACACAGCCTCTGCAGGAAAGACTGATGCAAAGAATTCATTTAGCTTCTCTGCAATGGTTTTGTCTTCCTTAAGTGCTCCTTTGGCACCTTGATCATCCAGTTGCCCCACTGATTGTTTGGCAGGTTTCCTGCTTCTGATGTTCTTAAACAATATTTTGCAGATAGTTTTTGTCTTTAGCTGATTGCGCCTCAAATTCTTTTTTGGCCTGCCTTATTATGCTTTTACAATTGACCTGCTAGAGTTCATGCTCCTTTCTATTTTCCTCGCTAGGATTTGACTTCCAATTTTTATCTTTTTTTGCTTCCAACCACCTCTTTACTCAACTGTTGAGCCATGGTGACATTTTTTATTTTTTATTTTTTTTCGTCCTTGTACTTTTTTTTTTATTTGGTGTATACATTTAGCTTGAGCCTCTATTATGGTGTTCTTAAATAGTCTCTGTGTAGTTGGCAGGCATTTCACCCATGTGAGTGTTCTTTTAATTTCCATTTAACTTGCTCCATCCTTTTTGTGTAGTCTGTCTTTTTTAAGTTAAATGCAGTTACACAGGGAACAAACCAGCTGCTGGTGCTAGTTAGTCCAATCCCTGATACTCAGTCAATATGAAGACAGATGAAATCCACCATTATTATTTTGGTTTCTGCCTTCGTACCCTCTGTAATCTCCCTGAGCAGTTCACAGTCACTATCATCATCCTGGTCAGGTGGTTGGTAATATATTCCTGCTACTATACTCTTACTGTTCAAGCATGGAATTTCTACCCATAGCGATTCTATGATATAGCTGAGTCATTTAGATTTTACTCCATGGAACTCTATGCTTTTTTTTTCACTTCCCCAGCAGTGTGACCAATTTCTTTCCTATCCTTTTCACTAGGATATAGAGTTCCCTCCCTTAAAAGATCACCCCTAAAGGATGTCTTTTCCCAAACCAAGTGCCCCTCCGCATCTGTTGGCATGCCTCTAGTTTAAAAATTCTTGACAACTTTTTAAATTTTACATACTGGCAGTCTGGTTTTGATTGAAGTGAAGCCCATCCTTCCTGTATAGACACTTGCCTTCCCCAAAGGTTACCCAGTTCATAATAAATTGAAAACCCTCCTCCCAATACCATCATCTACATGTTCAGACCCTGTTCCACGCGCAGGGCCAGAAAGATAGGCAGAACTGCAGGAAGCATTTCAGAGAATGCTACCATGTTGGTTCTGGACTTTAATCTGTTACCTACCAGCCTACATGTGGCCTCCAGAAACTCTATTCTATCTTTTGCTATGTCACTGGTAGCTATGTGTACCATGACCACCGGCTCTTTCACAGCATTGAACATCCACCTGTCTAGATGTCTTTTCAGATCCACAACCTTTAAACCCAGCAGGCAATTCACCATGCAGTTCTCTGGTCATCACATACCCAACTATCATATTCTAATAATCAAATCCCCCACCATTATCACCTGTCTCTTCCTAATAAATGGGGTCAATCCCGCTTGGGGTATTCTCAGTGCACAAGGGTATTGTGACATCATTGGGAAAGGCGGTCTTAACTATGGGATTGTTTCCATTGGCTCCAGCTTGATGTTCTCCTTCCTTAGACTGTCATCCTCTTTAGCAGCACAGAGGCTGGCACACTAGGAGTGGGGCCACTGAATTTTGTCCCTGAAAGTCTCCTCTGTGTCACCTTTTTGGCTGAAGTGGAGGAGCTAAGGGAGACAATCTGGCCTCAAGAGCCTGTACTGTGTCTCCATGGGCCATGAGCTGCTTTCACTGAATGCACACGTATACCACCAACCATACATACCACATTCAGTGCAATACCTGGGTAGCCCCCGCTCTGCTGCTGGACTCATGCTTGCATTATTTTTACTCTTACAGGGTTTTTGTTTTGTGGGGGGTTATTGGCCTAAGTTTAGGCGTATCTGGCTCTCACATGCCTTCCTTCACCTGGAGAACTCCTTCACAAAACTCTCCTCTGTACTCCTTCTGTTCGCTAGCTTCTCTCATCACTTAGGAGTTGGTGTTTCAAACCCCTGTTCAAGCTGAGTTAGCCCCCCTCAAAAATTATTTTCAATCAGAAAAAAGCAGGATTAATTAGCTTTCAAATGACCTAGCTAGATTTTTCTGAGAATCTGATTGCTATCAGGCATCCAAGAAACGAGCTAACCAGCTACACAATAATCTCATAGAGTGAAGGATGTAAAAGAGTGCATAATCTGTGGGGGGGAATATAACTTGCTAAGAGGTCAAATAGACTATTGAAATCTGGAAAGTCATTTAAATTTAGCCAAAAAATGTATTAGCAAAAATTAGACCCTAGAACAGAGCCTGAGTAGCAGAAACGCAGCAGAATAAGCTAAGGCTGTTGACAGTTGCGCAGTTATTGGCAACAGTATTGTAGAAGACTTCAGCGTCCAGTACAGGATATGATGCTGTTGGAATACCTGATACTTGTGTCAGTGATAGCATTACCTTGGCTCGCTATCCAAAAGTTCAGAATGTTCCGTGGTTAGTATTTTTATATCTTTAAAGTATCTTTAACATTAAAGGTTTCAGAGTAGCAGCTGTGTTGGTCTGTATCCGCAAAAAGAACAGGAGTACTTGTGGCACCTTAGAGACTAACAATTTATTTCAGCATAAGCTTTCATGGGCTAGTAAGCTGTAGCCCACGAAAGCTTATGCTGAGATAAATTTGTTAGTCTCTAAGGTGCCACAAGTACTACTGTTCTTTTAACATTAAAGTTATATATTTAAATTACAAAGGCCAGGAAATGAGAATATTCTATTTCTCACACTAGCATTATCTGTTTCGCATTGTGCACTCAGCACGTGTTCGCCTTACCAGAGTTAGCTTTAGTAACCATGGTTTCTTCCTATCCTCACAAAATGAGATGCTGCGGGACTTTCACTGACTGTCTATGGAGTTGCTTGTGTGTAGTGGTTTATATTAGTATATAGATTCAATCCTAGAGCTGGTGGGAACATTTATGGAAAAAATTCCATTTAATCAAAACTGAAACATTTGGGGAGGAGAGGCTCCCAGACTCTGTAGTCTGATGATTGGGGCACTGGCCTAGTATGTGGGAGACCTAGGTGCAAGTCTCTGCTCTGCCAGATTCAGAGTGAGCTGGGATGAAAAACTCCACTCTGAACCAGACAGATCAGGGACTTGAACATAGGTTCCCACATCCTACGCCAGTTTCCTACCGCTAGGCTAAGCACACTTCCCAAGTCAGAAAGCTCAGGTGTTAGTCTGAAAATGGACATTTCAACACAATTTTGGTTTTGTGATATCATTGGAAAGGTTTTATTTTCATTCTAATATGTAATAAAAACCACTTTCAAAACCTCAAACAGAGCTGTCATACGCCCGTCAAACCCCATTTGCCTGCTTCTCCACAACCATTTCCAGGCTCTCTCATCTCACTCTGTAAGCACAGAACACCCTGCCTGAGCTGATCAGCAAGGTCACTCTTCTCTCGGTGTTCAAGTCCTGCCTTAAGACAAACTTCTGTAACAGCAGCGAGAAAGAAGAGCGCTCTTTATTTAAATAAGCTACAAACCCCACTTCCTTACTCCCTCCCAGCTTGCCCAAGCCTCCACTGTGTATCCATGGAATCTCCTCAGTGTTACTCCATGTTCCCTCCCCTCGTACTTCCCTAGTACCTTGTTCCCCCTTCTTTGTCATATCTGATGTAAGAGCCTTGAGAAGGACTACATCTTGCTGCAGTTTTGGAAGGCATTACTCACTACTTTGGGTACTCTTAAAAATAATAATAATAATTAATAATGCCTGAAAAGTGTAATATTTATATATTAAGAATGTGCCTGGTACATCTTACTAGGCCAGATGCTGGGGATTTTACTCAAGTCTTACTCAGTGGGAGTTTGCCTGAGTAAACACTGAATAAAAGTGGAGTCAGAACTTCAAGATATGGTCCATTTTTGAGTCGCTAAAGAGTCTCTGTACATGGCTACCTCTTTGCCCAAGCCTCGCCATTTTTTCTACATGTGTTTCTTAGATACTTGGCTCAGCCACTGACTGTACTAATGTGTGACTTTTCATAAGTCACATCATCTTTCCTGGCATCAGTTCCTCCAGCTGTAAAATGGGGATGATGATATTTTGTTTTCCTTTGTAAATCTATGGATGGAAAGTACTACATAAAAGCTAACTTATTCTTATTTCTTATTTATTTAATTCTGCTGAAAAGCATGCGCCTTCTGAAGGTTAAAACAGAGGGACTTGAGCATTTTGCATTGGTACCCTAAGTAATCCTCCATTGAAATATGAAGTTCATGGAGAATAGGTCCATCAATGGCTATCAGCCAGGATGGGCAGGGAAGCAAAACCATGCTCTGAAGTGTCCCTAACCTCTTTTTGCCAGAAGCCAGGAATGGGAATAGGAGGTAGATCACTTGATGATTACCTGTTCTGTTCATTTCCTCTGGGGCACCTGGCATTGGCCACTGTCGGAAGACAGGATACTGGGCTAGATGGACCATTGGTCTGACCCAGTATGGCCATTCTTATGAAGTTTTATGGGACTTTACTGGTGTCTGAATCATCCATAATGACTGTTTTCTGGTCTATCTCAACTGGTGGTGAGGAGTATGGCTGTGCTATTCCTCTAACTACACCATAGGATACTGATTATGCCAAATCTCGAGGAAGGAAATTGAGGACCAGAATCTGGATCACCTTACTGTAGCCTCTTAGCTCCCAGTCCGCCACTCATACAGCACGAGCTGTTTGTGTCTGCTGCCATGTGAAATAGGACCTTAGAGTGGGAAATCCTTGCTGACAGCCACAACAGCAAAGGATCAACCCATGCCTCTCCTTCTAGGCCACATCAGTCCATCTGCCCTTCTGCTCTCGCTCCCCACCACTCATGGCCACTTTTTCAGCATCTTCATCCATTTCAGGATCTACCAAGGATTCTTTCTCTCTACAATTTGAGAGATAGATATTCAGAGGGGAGCTTTCAGAGCTCTGTCCTTGACAGTGCTTGGCAATGAGGCAGCCCAATAGCTAACACAGAATGCAGAGAAGAAGCCTTGTCTAGTGGTCAAATCACAATGCTGGGAATCTCTTGTCCTGGCTTTGCCACAGACTTGCTTCCTGACTGTGAGGAAAATCCCTTAACTACTGGATGCCTCAGCTTTAAAATAGGACTAATACCCTCCCCTCCCCCACACACACACAGGGATGTCAGAAGACTTCATTCATTAATATTTTCGGAATACTGGGAGAAGCCTCAACTGGAAAATAATCTCAAACTGTGAAGTGGTAGTATTATGACAGGTAGATGCTCCCAAAGCAGCCAGGTAGTTAGAGAGCAGAGCAAGTGGAAAGTTGCTCTGAGTCACTGAGCAGCAAGCTGAAAAAGTCAAGGTCAGAGGAGATTCATCAGGAAAATGGGTCAGTACACTGTCTGCTCTCAGTAAGTACAAAATTCATTGTATACCATGACTGAGTGGATTAAGAGATTGGCCTTTTTTTCCTGGGCTAGATAGTGCCTTTAGGCACAGGCCTCTTATGAGAGGAGTCTAAAAGAGCTTGACTTGTTTAGTCTAGCAAAATGAAGGCTGAAAGGGGATACTGTTCTCCAGAAGTACATCAAGGGGTAAACACCAAAAAGAGAGAAGAGCTATTTTAGTTAAGGACAATGTTGGCACACACAAAAAAACAGGGATAAACTGGCCATGAAAAATTTAGGCTGGAAACTGTAACGTTTGTAACTGTTAGTGGAGTGAGGTTGGGAAAATAGGAGCAGTGGGAGTAAACACCCTAACAAGTTCTAAGGTGGAACTTGATGTGTTTGTAAGCTCCTTGGGAAGGAACCATGCATTGCTTCAGTTCTGGAAGGTACTAATCACTACTTTGGTGCACTTAGGAATAATAATAACTATGTCTGTGAAGTGTAACCTTAATCTATTAGTATGTGCAAGGGGGATGAACTAGTTCTAAGATGGAGCTTGATAAATTTATGAATGGGATTATATGACAGGTGGCCTGTGCTAGCAGGGAACTGGACTTCATTACCCAGAAAGTCACTTTCATTTCTATGTTCCTAAGTTGAACCACTCCAGAAGTAGACCCAAGAGCATTGTGATTGACTTCTTCCCAGCTTGTTCCTAGGAGCAGTTAGGGAAGGGTGGTAATTTACTGCTTGTATATCTCTGCTTTGGGGCCATTAGAAATGGAGGGGCAATGTTCTGCAACAAAATAGAATTTGGAAAGACAGAATTCATGCAGACCAGCAGTAAATTACTAACTTCTGCCAGGGAACAAAGAGTTGCCCTTCTATTTTAAACACCCTCAAATAGGGTGTACAAACAATAAATTACAGTACTACCAGCCAACCACTAACTATACAGGGCTGGGAAGTAGCTCATCCTATGGACCTGTTATTTTATCAGTGGAATATCATGCACCTTCTTGTGAATCATCAGCTGCTTGCCATGGTTAGAGACAGAATACTGGACTACATGGACCATTGGTTTAGTCCACTATGGCAATTCCTATGTTCATAAGTTCCCAATGTAAAGTTGAAAAGGTTTAAATTTATAATAGGTCTTGAAAAGTCACGGGTAGAAATTTCACAGGGAGTATGGCCCTTCTTGAAGGTCCCAGTTTCACTGGTAAGGAGAGACTTGGCAACAGCACCATCAGGGTGCAGACAGATGGATCTTAAAAAGCTCCTCCTGGTCCTCCCACCCAAGCTACCCACCAGAGTGAGGCTATAGCTCTAGAAACATAAGCGAGTTACTCTTTGGTAGCCTCAGGAATCATGATGTCAACAGTGCCAGACCTTGATTAGTTTTTTGGGGGTTAGGAGATTCATTGTTGGGTGGGAGCTGTGTAAGAATGGAGGGAGAGAGAATTGAGAGGGGGGCTAAGTTAACAGGCTGGTTCTGGTTACACTTTCATAGTCCCAGACTGCAGAGAGATACCTGATTAATGGACTTTCTGCCTCTTTTGCCTGACAACTACAGGGAACCATTACTGCCCCCTGAACAGCAGCCAAGAGGGTGCGAGGACGCATGGAGCTGCAATGGTCTCTCGAGCCTATGGGGGTCAAGTGCCTGTGAGTGAGGGAGGCTTGTCTTAGCATCTGAGGCGGTTGTGGGGATTGCAGGTATTTTTTAATTATTAATAACGGCAGGTAGAAGGCCTTCTGGGACTAGTTCATACTGAAGAAGGGAATGAACTAAGCTAACAAAATAAAACAATAGGCAGCAAGCCCAGGGTTTTCATTTTTGCGGGGACTCAGAGAACAGGGCTGTTCAGGGGTTATAGTTCTAGGGAGCATTTTAAAATAACTATTAAAAACAACATTTCAGTTCTTTGAAACTACCCAGTTTGTGCATGTTTTTTGTGCCTGTGTGGGCTCATGATATGGTTAACATGATGACATTCCTCCATCCTCACTACTCCCCTGTTTGTTCCCTTCACTTATTGTCTCTGGTCTTTAATTAGACTTTACACAAATTGGGATGGTGACAATGTCTTCCTATATATTTGTACAGTTCCTACCACAATGGGGCCCTGATCCAGCCTGAGACCTTTAGACACTACCATCACAGTAAATCAATTAACTCAAATGATGACCTATGCCCTGTCTTGAGCAACGTGTGTTCATCAGCTTCACAACAAACAGACACAATGGATCCTTGTGAATGACATTGATGTAGTTCAGTCACAAATTGCTAGGAGAGATGCAAAAATTCCTTGGATGAAATTACATGACCTGAGTAATGCAGGAAGTGAGACTTGATGACCACAGTGGTGCCTTCTGGCATTAAAATCTATGAATCTCTGAAGTGGTTGAAATATCAAAAGTCGTTTCCTTTGCTTTGGGGACCATGAGTTGGCTGAGCTATCTGATCTGAACCAGTTCACCCATCCCCACTATTTGAAGCAGCAGAATTACACAGTTAACTCCCTTTTAATCCCATGGGGCAGTCCTTACTCTGACAAAACTCCCATTGACTTGCAGTTGAATGGAGCCGTATGGAATATCTGTTTGCTCTCTGTTTGGATTTGCCACATAACATCTGTGTTGAATTTTACAAGTTCCCCATATTTAATAACCCAAAAGAAACCCTCAACACACTGCAAATTAAGAACAAATACATACTGTACATCATTCAGATACATCCCTCATCCTGTGGCTTTGCAATGCTTTGGAATTCATTGGCTGCAATGGAAATACTGCCTGAGTAAGGGCTTCAGAATCACAACTGTTGTCAATAACTGCAGTCACCAAATATACTCCCCATGCATGGATTCTAAATATCTCAGACAGGTTTCCTGCTATGCTCCCCATGCATGGATTCTAAATAACTCAGACAGGTTTCCTACAACTTGATGGGGATATTAAAAATTAAATATTAATATTAAAATCTCCAGACAGTTTACTGAGACTGAAAATCTAGATCCAAAATTGTTTCTGTTTGAATATTGTAATACAATATGAGTTTCACAAATCTATGCCACATATAATGGAGACAGCCCTGATTGTGCTCCCACTGAGCTTAGTGGGGGACTTTTGCTATTGACATCAACAGGAGATGACATGAAATGTCTTAATTTCAGCTTTTTTGACACTTAGAAATGCAGAGAGGAAAGAATTATTCTACAATCCATAAGGTTCTGACACTAGAAACAGTGTAGCTAAGTAGCAAAGGAAACAATACACTGTAATTCTTCAACTGTTTTGTATACACTGACCATTCACCCATATCAAATGTCAAGTGCTGTCCACATTTCAATGTCAAGGTTGACCTTATGAGAAAAGTATACTGACTATTTAGTTAGAAGCTATGGAACTCAATCCTCCTCAGGTCAGCTGGAGGAATACTGCAAAAGAGAGTTCAAAGGTTATTTTTTCCAACAAACCTCTGTATTTTCACTTTGGACAGTGTTTGTTGTCTGTGAATATTCAGATGAGTTGTGGTGTTCATGGAAAGTAAAAGCCTTGTGTTTGTGTGTGACAGTTCATGGCAGAAGCATTTGTGTGGGCATCTTGCAAGCTCTTTCAAAAGTTTGTCATCCAGTCAGAGAGTAGAAACTATAGCATGTGACTAAGTTATCCAATCAAACACCATTACAAATATTTTGCATAACAAAGATGAATAATTCCTGAACAGCCAATATTCTCCTGATTTAGCTATGAGGCAGCGTGGATTTGGCCCTGGACTAGGGGGTGCTGGAACAATTTGTATAGTGGGGGTGCTGAGAGCCATTGAACCAAACTGTAAACCCTGTATATGATGGAAACCACTTCAAGCCAGGGGGTTCTGCAGCACTCCCAGCTCCCCTAGTTCCAGCATCTATTCCTGGACTGGAACTCAAGACACCTGATTTTGCTTCCCAGCTGTGCAGCATTGGGCAAGTCACCCTCTGCTTCTGTTAACCTTCCTTGCCCTTGTCTATTTACATTGTAAATGCTTTGTCATTCCCAATGTGTTTGTACAGTGACTAGGGGCCCTGATCTTGGGTGGGGCCTATTGCTAACCAAATACTAAATCAAATGTTTTCAGTAATTAACGCTTTTGTACAAATCATGGTTTGATTGGAGATAATTTGTGTACAGAAAAAAAAAAGATTAAATTTGTCAAATTATTCATTACTCATGTGAGCAGTCCCACCCACATGAATGACAATGGGCAGGAGTGGACCCTAAATCCTAAAAATCCCTGTATACATAATCTAAGGGAAAATTTCCCTTCTAAATAAATACATAGTTCACCAAACTAACCAGCAGAGAGCAGCACTACTTAAGTTTGGGTTCATCTTGACAAATGTTAGTTATTGGCTTACTGTGCATAAAACTGTAATATACTGTACATTAAATGTATGACTGTTACTGTAGTCACTATGATTCACTGCCAATGCATTTTAATGTAAATGCAACACCAAAATGAAATGTATTTGAATGATTTACGTATTTGTTTTTAATTTGCGTATGTTGAGGGTTTCTTTTGGGCTGTGATATATGGGGAACTTGTAAAAATTCAACACAGATGTTGTATAATTTCAAACAGAGAATTTAATTATGTGTCTTTAACAAAGAACTCATTCAATTAAATATTTCCCTCTTGCCACCTAAAATGGTATTTCACTCGGCCAGCAGATTCAGACTTAAATCAGCCAACCTGCAGAGATCATTTCATGCGAATGAGAATACCTTTATCTGAGAGCCATTATTATTGATAGAAAAATAATTGACTATCCCCTTTACAAGGCAGCTCAGGGGGCGACCAGGGGGCTGTGGACAGGGAAGTTTGAGAAGGAGAGCAAGAGATCTCGCTGCAGAACAGGCTACCAGGTGAGAGTGAGAGTACTAGCTGTTGGTGTAAGTGAGTTTGCTCAACTGTTTGAATTTTAATTTTGATTCTGATTTCAGGTGACTTCAGTTTCAGTTACAGCTGCTGTGGCAGTTGGGACTGAGTGCCTGACCTTGTTCCCTTGATTGTTCCCTTGATTGCCTTTAATTGGCCTTCCCCAGTGTGATTCACGAGGGGATGGGACTAACCTAGGCAAGCAGGCTTTAAAAGCCAGAGGCACAGTGACCAGGGGACCGAAGCAGACAGGGGGCTGCAGGCAGGAGAGTTTGAGAGAGAATTTGACAGAGGGAGGCCTACGATGGGTAGAAAGACCCACAACACCTGTGCCAGCACTACATCTGTCTCCTCCACCTGCACCTGTAGCCAGACAGCGTGCCTGAGCCTGGACGCTTCTACCCACATCCTGGTGTGATTTTGCAGAGACTGTGATTTGCAATTCCCACTTACTAATATCCAGGCTGGGGGGACCATCCAATGTGAAAGATGCCTGCTGGTGAAATCCCTCAGGCAGCAGGTGGGGGAGCTACCGGAGGAGATGGCTAGGTTGAGGAGCATCCAAAACCACGAGCAATTCCTGGACAGTATCCATGTGGAGACAGTTGAGGTAGCTGTCCCAGTACACAGGACTGCTGACACACCACTGGTGGAGGAGGAGATGGCTCAGGGTGGACACTGGCAGCTGGTTACTTCTGGCAGCAAGCAGTGCTCCACCCCTGCTCCAAACCCTCCCACCATGGTGATAGGTAACTGTTATGCTCTTCGTGATATAGGAGAGAAGGAATCACCCCCTACAGTAGAGGAGAAGAAGCCTTGTACACCTAAGGCTGGGAGATCTGCTGCCACCACTGCGAATAGGAAACGTAGGGTGGTGGTGGTCAGAGACTCTCTTCTGAAGGGGACGGAGGCGCCCATCTATCACCCTAACATTTCATCTCGGGAGGTATGCTGCCTGCCAGGGGCCCGTATCCGAGATGTTACAGAGGCATTGTCAAGGATTATCCGGCCTTCTGACTACTACCCTATGCTACATCCATGTGAGCACAAAATGATACTGCGAGGTGTGACACTGAGCGGATCAAGAGTGACTATAGGGCTCTGGGAGTACGGGTGAAGGAGTTTGGAATGCAGGTGGTATTCTCTTCGATTCTTCCTGTCAAAGGTAGGGGCCCAGGCAGAAACAGATGCATCGTGGAGGTGAATGCCTGGCTCAGAAGATGGTGTCGCCAGAAGGGCTTTGGCTTTCTTGACCACAAGATGCTATTCCAAGAAGGACTGGTAGGCAGAGATGGCGTTCACCTTTTGAGGAGGGGAAAGACCCTATTTGGACACAGAATGGCTAACCTAGTGAGGAGGGCTTTAAACTAGGTTCGACGGGGACAGGTGAGCAAAGCCCACAGGTAAGTGGGGAACATGGAGACCTGGGAGATGGGTCATAAATAGGAGGGAGAGTGGGTCAAAATGGCAGAAAGAAAGGAGGGTCAGGAAAAAACTGGAAGGCAAGATCAAATCAGTATCTTAGATGCCTATATACAAATGCGAGAAGTATGGGTAATAAGCAGGAAGAACTGGAAGTGCTAATAAATAAATACAACTATGACATTGTTGGCATCACCAAAACTTGGTGGGATAATACATATGATTGGAATGTTGGTGTGGATGGGAACAGCTTGCTCAGGAAGGACAGACGGGGGAAAAGGGAGGAGGTGTTGTCCTATATATTAAAAATGTACACACTTGGACTGAGGTGGAGATGGACATAGGAGACAGGAGTGTTGAGAGTCTCTGGGTTAGGATAAAGAAGGTAAAAAACAAGGGTGATGTCGTGCTAGGAGTCTACTACAGGCCACTTAACCAGGTGGAAGAGGTGGATGAAGCTTTTTTTAAACAACTAACAAAATCATCCAAAGCCCAAGATTTGGTGCTGATGAGGGACTTCAACTATCCAGATACATATTGGGAAAATAACACAGCGGGGCACAGACCATACAATAAGTTCTTGGTCTGCATTGCAGACAACTTTTTATTACATAAGGTTGAAGCTGTTCTAAATTTGATTTTAACAAATAGGGAGGAACTCGTTGAGAATTTGAAAGTAGAAGGCAGCTTGGGTGAAAGTGATCATGAAATCATAGAGTTCACAATTCTAAGGAAGGGTAGAAAGGAGTACAGCAAAATAGAAACAATGGATTTCAGAAAGGTGGATTTTGGTAAGCTCAGGGAGCTGATAGGTAAGGTCCCATGAGAAGCAAAACTGAGGGGAAAAACAACTGAGGAGAATTGGCAGTTTTTCAAAGGGACACTACTAAGGGCCCAAAAGCAAGCTATTCCGCTGGGTAGAAAAGATAGAAAGTGTGGCAAAAGACCACCTTGGCTTAACCGTGAGATCTTGCATGATCTAAAAAATAAAAAGGAGTCATATAAAAAATGGAAACTAGGACAGATTACAAAGGATGAATATAGGCAAACAACACAGGAATGCAGGGGCAAGATTAGAAAGGCAAAGGCACAAAATGAGCTCATACCAGCTACAGGAATAAAGGGAAACAAGAAGACTTTTTATCAATACATTAGAAGGAAGAGGAAGATCAAGGTCAGGGTAGGCCCACTGCTCAGTGAGGAGGGAGAAACAGTAACAGGAAACTTGGAAATGGCAGAGATGCTTAATGACTTCTTTGTTTCGGTCTTCACCGAGAAGTATGAAGGAATGCCGATCATAGTGAATGCTAATGGGAAGTGGGTAGGTTTAGAAGATAAAATAAAAAAAGAACAAGTTAAAAATCACTTAGAAAAGTTAGATGCCTGCAAGGCACCAGGGCCTGATGAAATGCATCCTAGAATACTCAAGGAGCTAACAGAGGAGGTATCTGAGCCTCTGGCTATTATCTTTGGAAAATCATGGGAGACAGGACAGATTCCAGAAGATTGGAAAAGGGCAAATATAGTGCCCATCTATAGAAAGGGAAATAAAAACAACCCAGGAAACTACGGTTTAACTTCTGTGCCAGGGAAGATAATGGAGCAAGTAATTAAGGAAATCATCTGCAAACACTTGGAAGATGGTAAGGTGATAGGGAATAGCCAGCATGGATTTGTAAAGAACAAATCACGTCAAATAAATCTGATAGCTTTCTTTGGTAGGATAACGAGTCTTGTGGATAAGGGAGAAGCAGTGGATGTGGTATACCTAGACTTTAGTAAGGCATTTGATACTGTCTCACATGATATTCTTATCAATAAACTAGGCAAATACAATTTAGATGGGGCTACTATAAGGGGGGTGCATAACTGGCTGGATAACCATACTCAGAGAGGAGTTATTAATAGTTCCCAATCCTGCTGGAAAGGTATAACAAGTGGGGTTCCGCAGGGGTCTGTTTTGGGACCAGCTCTGTTCAATATCTTCATCAACAACTTAGATATTGGCATAGAAAGTACGCTTATTAAGTTTGCAGATGATATCAACCTGGGAGGGATTGCAACTGCTTTGGAGGATAGGGTCATAATTCACAATGATCTGGACAAATTGGAGAAATAGTCTGAGGTAAACAGGATGAAGTTTAATAAAGACAAATGCAAAGTGCTCCACTTAGGAAGGAACAATCAGTTTCACACATAGAGAATGGGAAGAGACTGTCTAGGAAGGAGTATGGCAGAAAGGGATCTAGGGGTTATAGTGGACCACAAGCTAAATATGAGTCAACAGTGTGATGCTGTTGCAAAAAAAGCAAACGTGATTCTGGGATGCATTCACAGGTGTGTTGTGAGCAAGACACAAGAAGTCATTCTTCCGCTCTACTCTGCGCTGGTTAGGCCTCAACTGGAGTATCGTGTCCAGTTCTGGGCACTGCATTTCAAGAAAGATGTGGAGAAATTGGAGAGGGTCCAGAGAAGAGCAACAAGAATAACTAAAGGTCTTGAGAACATGACCTATGAAGGAAGGCTGAAAGAATTGGGTTTGTTTAGTTTGGAAAAGAGAAGACTGAGAGGGGACATGATAGCAGTTTTCAGGTATTTAAAAGGATGTCATAGGGAGGAGGGAGAAAACTTGTTCACCTTAGCCTCTAAGGCTAGAACAAGAAGCAATGGGCTTAAACTGCAGCAAGGGAGGTTTAGGTTGGACATTAGGAAAAAGTTCCTAACTGTCAGGGTGGTTAAACACTGAAATAAATTGTCTAGGGACGTTGTGGAATCTCCATCTCTGAAGATATTTAAGAGTAGGTTAAATAAATGTCTATCCAAATGGTCTAGACAGTATTTGGTCCTGCCATGAGGGCAGGGGACTGGACTCGATGACCTCTCGAGGTCCCTTCCAGCCCTAGAATCTATGAATCATGAGGTTTTTTTCAGTCTAGCATTACTCCAGCTCATCTTTTTCTGGTGACCACTGCTCTATTGTATTGGATTTAAGCAGTCCTCCTGTTTTAAGCAAGTTGACTGACATGGCTGTGGTGAGGATAACCAGGAGAGCAAGGAGACTCTTCTTATCCATGACATCATGGCAATTATCCCTCAGATTGTAGTCCTTCCTCATTACCCCTCCTGCAACCTCCAGTGGAGGGATCAGCTTCAAGTGAGGTCCTTAAGCTGTCCTGAGCATGGCACCTACTCCATGCTCATGATCCCTGGGCAACAAGCATCCCCAAATCAGGTAGGGAAGATACAAGGTCATAACTCACATACTCTCATCTCCACACTGGCCAGCAGAGATAGTTGGTCATGGAGAGGAGGTCATGCTGTGCCCTACTATGATGTGATACAGCCAATGTAGTCCCCTGCTGTTCCGAGAAGATTAGGCATATAGTATCTTTCAGTGTTCTCATTAAGGTAGAGCATATCTGCACCACACCCTACTCAAGATTGTGCCTGGATGGCATAATCTGGCCCTCAGTAAATCTGATGTCCTGCACTAGAGAGATCATGGGACGTGTTCTCTTGGGAAAATATTCCAACTGGTGATGGATCATGTTATAAGGTGGTATTTTTTGCAGTGGTATCTTGTAAGTGAAAGTGAGTCATGAATGGTTGTACAGGAGAATTTCTGCACATGCAATATTTGTACCACAATGGATTTTTCCAATCCCTGTTCCAATCTCTGTTAGTTTAACATTGTGCCTCTAATGAGAGCTTATCAAAGTGATGCCATGGGCTGAAAATAAAAATTGGATTCGTAGCTCATACTCCATCAAAGAGCAAGAAGTAAAAAAGTAAAAATCTTGCCCCTGCTCGCTCTACCTAAAAAGCCACCAGATGGGCCATAATGTAAAGCACAACCAAGTAAAATGAAAACAAACATGGAAATCTTTTACTATATATACTGTAAAACCTTATTTCTTTCTTCATTTGACCCCTGGGAATTGCCTTAGCTTTGAGCACATCTGGTTCCTTGGTAAATGCATTACTACAAGTTAGAACTAGGTGAGTTCTGCAACACATTTTCCATGAGTATTCTTTTTCCTATTTAAATGAAATGGTTTTGAATGAGCTCATGCTCCTGTAGTGCTAGCTTTCTTGTGAATATTCTAGCAATCACATGAATAAGTAGGAAAGTTTCACATCAAAATAGCAGGTTTTAATTAAATGTTGCTGAAGTTTGAATTTGAAATCAACTTTTTGTGAGTATTCAAGGAGTTATGCTCATCTAGGTAAGGAAGAGGAGCAATACTATGTGTGCAGATAAAACATGGCAAATTACAAATATCCAGTGCTGACAATGAACCTCATGCAGAAGATTTGCAGATCAAGAGCCAGTCGTTGATTATCTGTGGAATAAATCTGAATAACAAATCAATCTAAGAGAATCCCAGCCTATTCATGGACAACTTGCAAAACAGAATTTCATTGAATAAATGGTTTGTTACAAACAAGTTCTGCTGCTAATAATTCTCCTCCCAGGTCCACAGATGTGCATGACAATGGAGGGAATCTGGTGTCATGAGTAGAGCAGGGGACTGGGACTCAAAATTCCCGGAGTTTCATGGTGATCTACCATTCAGCTAATGCAGAATGCAATAACATAGGGAGTAGACAAAAGGGCTACTGCCAACCCAGGGCCATTGTGTTCTCATGGCTGGCTGCCTATGTGAGCATAGACTAAGACTGAGAAAACAACTTCATAAGGTTCTTCTGGCCTAAGGTTAACTGGATGATCTTGAGTGATAAGTTACTGTTCAAGTAATATGTTCTGGTTGTTTGGCTTCAAATGTGGCAGCTCAGTAATGTATTGTCTCTCACAATGTAGAGAAACTTCATTATGTATACACAGACACAGGGGTGCTGAGAGCCACTGAACCAAGCTTTAAACCCTATATATGATGGAAACAGCTTCAAGCCTGGGGGGTGCTGCTGCACTCCCCAGCACCCCTAGTTGTAGCACCTATGCACGGACAATATGTATAAACAGCTTCTGCTTCATTTCCATATTACATGCAACTCATCTCTTCTCTATAACAATATCCTCATCCTCTTTTTCCCCACCCCTCTTTCCTCCACCATTGTATCTTCAGCCACTGGAATGGGACATTGCAGGGCATGCATGTACAGATGGGGCTTGAATCTGCACAGCACAGTGGTAGGATGCTGCAAATAGAAACTCAAGCTAAAAAGTGGTGAGTGTTGAGGCAGGACAGGGAGTGCAAAGGAATCTGCAATAATGAGCACTTTTGCACGGCAGACCAAGTTGAAAGGCCTAAGGGAGACACAAAGTTAAGCACCTCATTAGCCTGAGGACAAGAATGCTTATGGTGTGTGTCATAAACAGATAGCTAAGGGTTAATGTCTCTTTCACCTGAAGCACCTGACCAGAGGACCAATCAGGAAACCGGATTTTTTCAACTTTGGGTGGAGGGAATTGTGTGTCTGAGGTCTTTGTTTTCTGGCTGCCTGCTTCCTCTGAGCTTTGGAGAAGTAGTTCTGCTTTCTAATCTTTTGTTTCTAAGTGTAAGGACAAAGAGATCAGATAGTAAGTTATATGGTTTCTTTTCTTTGGTATTTTGCATGAATATAAGTGCTGGAGTGCTTTGATTTGTATTCTTTTTGAATAAGGCTGTTTATTCAATATTCTTTTAAGAAATTGCCCTGTATTGTGTCACCTTAATACAGAGAGACCATTTGTATTTTTTCTTTTTTTTATATATAAAGCTTTCTTTTAAGACCTGTTGGAGTTTTTCTTTACTTCAGGGAAATTGAGTCTGTACTCACCAGGGAATTGGTGGGAGGAAGAAATCAGGGGAGATCTGTGTGGGTTGAATTGGCTAGCCTAATTTTGCATTCCCTCTGGGGGAATAGAAAGTCCTTTTGGTTTCCAGGACCGGGAACGGAGAGGGGGAGTCACTCTGTTGGATTCACAGAGCTTGTGTCTGTGTATCTCATCCAGGAGCACCTGGAGGGGGGAAGGGAAAAAGGATATTTCCCTTTGTTGTGAGACTCAAGGGATTTGGGTCTTGGGGTCCCCAGGGAAGGTTTTTCAGGGGGAACCAGAGTGCCCCAAAACACTCTAATTTTTTGGGTGGTGGCAGCAAGTACCAGGTCCAAGCTGGTAACTAAGCTTGGAGGTTTTCATGCTAACCCCCATATTTGGACGCTAAGGTCCAAATCTGGGACTAAGGGTTATGATAGTGTGTCACCTCAAATGCACCCATTCTCTACTCATACTTAATCTCTCTTTTTTAATGCAACTATTGAAAGTAAAGGAGCCAGCACGCAAGGAGCCTGAGATTTATTTCTGCACAGTGCAGGGAACTATGCCTAACACTCAGTCTGATCTGTGCATAGCCTTCATTTCCATATTGCATAGCCTTGGTTCACACTTGCTCTGGAGTTCAACAGTCTTTTGTTCTATCTAATCTAATCTTTCTATCTGTGTTCTCATATGGCCTCCATTACCATGACATCTGAGTCCCTCGCAACCATTAATGTATTTATTCTCTCAACACCTCTGTGAGATAGGAAAATGTTATTAGGCATATGCTAGTACTGTATGCCATGTCAGATCAAGGCAAGGATGACATGTTTATATTCTCATTATAAATCTAAGCCGTATCTTCAGCACCCCAAATACGCATTCAGTTGTAATACAGACCTTGTTTGCCTCACTGTAGACTTGTTCCTCATCAACCTGCAGAGTCATAAAAACATAACATAAGAATGGCCATACTGGGTCAAACCAATGGTCCCTCTAGCCCAGAGTCTAGTCTCTGACAGTGTTCAGTGCTAGTTGGAGGTTTAGAAACATCTGGAGCACGAGGTTTTATCCCTGACCATCTTTGCTAACAGCCATTCATCCATCGACCTATCCTCCATGAAATATACCCCATAGAAGAAGAACACAAGGTCTTCTCTGGGCATGGAGATCAGATGAAATGAGCAATTTGTGATGCATGCTATAGATGCTTATAGCAGCCGATTATTTGACCAAGCACTGTTTCTTGGATATGGATCTCATACAAGGTATATTTTTCTCCATATCACAGTGCATTTCCTCATTATTTGATACATCTGGAGGACTAATAGCAGTGATACATGTATCACAACAATATCATGTATGGCACCCGTGATTCTCACTAAAATATATATCATGGTCTTCCAGCATTCAGTAAATATTTGACAACATATGAAATTTGTGTGATTTCTGTTTGTGAAATGCCAACCAGGATATTACATGTCATTAGTTAGCTGTGGCCTGGCAAGTGGCGCCTGCTAAATGGTAAATACATTTCTTTTCCATTCACTGACATGCCTGGCACATGTAACTGAATGTGGCAGGAAACTGTTTACATTGCTGATGGTATGTATCATACTTGTGGGTCCTGACTTACATAGGGCTCGACTGTTCTTCAGACTGATACCCTCTTTCTTGCTTGCTGCAGTGTAAATGTTATAGGGAGCAACCCCATGTTAACATGTCATGAGTGTGTCTCTGAGCAGTGTTGTGAGAAACTTTCTCTAGAAGTTGAGAATGAGATATACAGATGCATAGTGACATCTTCCATGAGTTGGCAACCAGTTTTGGAAGGAATGGAAAGATACATTCCTTGGGGATTGTTTTCTCTGTGACCTTAGTGTCAGGAAAGCAATACATAAGTATAGACCAAATGACCACCCATGCAGCTGTCTAGGATCCCTTAATAAGTAGAGGATACTGGGCAAGAATTAAATCCACCTAACAGTTAGAGCGTCTTTTCTGAGAGAGATTGTTTCTCTCCCCACTCCCCACCTCCGGCCCTCAGAATTTCAAGACAGCAGAATCTCTGTTAGTGGTACCTCAGCTAAAAATTGCCCCTTTATAATTGAACCATGTCCCCCTTTGGAGACCAGCTAGAGAAAATATGGCAGGGTTGTGTAGTGCGGCTTGGCCGCGGTTCATCCCTCAGCAGGGCTGTGGGGTATCTCACCGCCTCACTCTAGTTCGCCGGCCGATGGCTCTGCGGTCGTGGGGAACAATGCACACTCGGTTAGGGGGCTCAGGCCCTTGGAGCGGCACTGAGTCAATAGTCAGATGGTGGCCCAGTCCCTAGGTCAGGGCAGGGCAGCCAGCAAACAGTCAGAGCCTCAGGCCTTTAAGCGGGGACTGAGAGTCCAAATAGCAGCCCAGGCCCTGGGTCAGGGCGGGGCAACAAGCAAATAGTCAGGGACTCAGGCCTTTCAGCAGGGGTTGAGTCACTAGTTCAATAATAGCCCAGGCCCTAGGTCAGGGTGGGGCAGCAAACAAACAGTCAGGGACTAAGGCCCTTGGACAGGGGCTGAGTCAGCAGTTCACTAATAGCCCAGGCCCTAGGTCAGGGCGGGGCACCGAACAAACAGTCAAGAACTCAGGCCTTTAAGCAGGTAGTGAGTCAGTAGCTCAAAAGCGGGAGATCTTAGCTTCTCAGGCCATGGAGAAGGGGGAGTCTGCCACCCAAGGACGGGGTGGCAGGGGGGCACAGGCCCTCCCACTCCACTGCGTCCCAGTCCAGGGCCCTAGCAGCAGCAGAAATTCGCTGCTGTCAGTGGGAATCCTGGCCGCAACTCACTGACATAGGCTCTGGCAGTGCTGCAGCCAGACTGGGGTCAGCTGCCCTGGGCTACTTCCGCACTCCCCTTGCAGGGTACCTGAGTCTAGGTAGCGTCGCCGGTGGTCTCGAACACCATCGGTTCCTCTGGGTAAGTAGCGGATGGTAGGCTCGGCTCCTCCTTGGGGTAGCGGGCAAGAGGCAGACTCGGCCAGTCCTCCCCGGGGTAATGAGCTAGGGGTAGGCTCGGCTGGCCCGCTGCAACCTCAGGTCGGCCACGGCCTTCTGCTGTCTCTCCTGAGGAAGCTCGGTCATAGACATCTGGCCTCTCCGGTGACTGGTTCCCAACTGAGCTCTGCCAGTGCGCTTTTATACTTCCGGGTCTGCGCCGTCACCTCTGAGGGGTGGGCGCAAGACCCAGTGACTCCGCCCATGTGGGTGTTAGAGGAGGGTCGTCCCTCAGCGGGGCTGTGGGGTATCCCACCACCTCGCTACAGGTTGTGTTTGGAGGATAGGAGCATCAAGGGAACCACACAAAAAGCTACCTTTCCTACCAGATAACTTGACATAGCTGCTAGTCCACCTTGTGAATTTCCCATAAGGATATGGCCCTCTGTTATCAAACAGTATAGGGATGTTAGTTAGCCAATGGTGGTTGTGTTTTTACCTACATATCTAAACAGGAAATGTCACGTAAAATGGAAGTTCAGGCACATCGCTCCCCTGTGCCAGCTTCTTTACTAGCAGAAATGAAGAGCAATTTTAAGAGTTGGGTTTTGGTGTACTGTGGAGACTCTCTGCTTGAAATAATAGCAGCCAAGTTTGGTGACTTGGAATACAGTGTGGTGAACACTGGTTTCCAGCTCTGTGCACACGTGAGGGGTGCAAGCCATTGTGTCTATTGGTTGTACAGCAAATCTGGTAAATCTATGAAATTACAAAGTGTTCTCCTTGAAAAACAGAATTGCATAATATGTTGTTTTACTACTGCACGTAGTAAAAAATCATTCTTAGGTCCCAAAGCCAGAAAAAACAACACATGAAAGGACAAACTGACTACAAGTTCACTGCTTTGGATATAAAAAGGTATCTGGCAGGATGCTGTCATTTTTAGTCCATGTGTTTTTCATTTGAATTAGTTCATGTAAGGTTATTTCAAGGGGAGAAAAAATAATGTGATAAATCTCCTTAGGAATTAGAGCTGTGCAAGCTTGGGAAACTCGCTGGGCAAGCCAGCTTGTTTGGTCCTCCAAATTCAAAGGGCTCGAGAGCCTAATGAGAGCTTAATTAAAATCAATGTGAAAAAATTAAGCACTTTAAAAGTATTGTTTGGGGGATCGCAAAAACTCAGGCCACACAAAGTTGCTCATTTATTGCTTTGAAATTTTGTTCTGTTAACATTTTTTCTCTTCATCTGTAGGCCCCTCTTGCTATCTCTTCTGTCTCCATATAAAAGGAAACACACCCATGAAAGTGCTGTTTGGAGAGGCTTCATCAAGGCTTCTCTCATCTCCTCTTCTCTTTCCTCAGTTCCCCTGTTGCTGTTAGAAACAAAATTTAAGTGATAACGTCAGGCTTAGGTGCTCTTCCCCTCTCAGAAATCTATGGAAGTCTTTCCATGGATTTCAACAGGCTTTGAATCAGCCCCACTAGCATCATCTCCTGAGAGGTGCTGAGCACCCAGAAGTCCCACTGAAGTCAGTAGAAGTTCAAGATGCTCCACATCTTTCAGGATCAGGCTCTATGTAGAGATTCTCCCTTGCCATTCAAGATTTGGGCTTCCCTTCCACTCAGTAAACCTAACCCTCTTGTTCCAAACGAGTTCCCCATTTAGTGGCTTGTTTTGAGTCTGACTATTTATCTTTCACATCAGCAATTCCCTTAGCACATCTGTTTGGAGAAATTCAAACTCTTATAAACTCAGTGACACAGCTGTGGGGGGTTGTTTTGTGTACTAGTATTCACTGCAGGCCTGACTGTGCTCCTACAATAGACCAGTGTAAATACAGAGTAATTCAGTGGGAGCCAGTGGAGTTACACCAGTGTTAACAACATAAGCATGACTAGAGTCAAATCTTATGAGAACAACATGTGGAATGGTATCACACAGAGAACACAACAGCCCCTTGAGAGGTATTACTGTCTGTAGGCTTCCGATTGGACCTCCAGTCGTCTTCAATTAATTATCTATTTTTGCATGTAACAACTTTATCAGAGATGGAACAAAAATGTTTATGATCTGTGAACAAATGACTTTTTGTTTGCTTGTTTGTTTCTTTTTTCTTTGGCAAGAGAAGCTAAAATAAAATATAAAAATGCCGCCTGGGGTAGGGAAAAAAGCCACTTCCTGGAAAGTTTAATCCTGAACGCAGAATGTTGTGAACCTAGTTTTGTGCTATTATAACTTTATTTTGTAAACTGAGTCGAAACAACAAGCTGACAGATGACATGCAGTGCTCAACTCTTTTACTCCTAAATGAAGCTGTTCTAATTAGAGATTGAATCAGCCAGACCAATAGGTGTCAGATACCTCTGAAGGTGGATGACTTTGCCACTCCATGGATAATTTTTTGAATCAACCTTCTGGACAGCACAGCAGAGCTCTGTTCTTGGAAATCATTCTCTGAGAAACCATAATGAAGGAAGAACTTCCACAACAGGAGGCTGGCCCAGCCAGAATGCTTACTGGCTGCAGGATGATGCCAGTCACAGGAATACCACTTTTTGTTCTTGTTCGAAAGCGTTACGCTGTCCTGGAATCTTTAAGATCCCATCATCCCGCGAAGGATTTCCTTTTCTTCATGGTGAATTCCAGTGAATAACCATGAGCCTGCTTCTCTACTTACTTACATCCATTTTACAGTGCTGTAAAGTCCATTACAGTCAATAGGGTTCACTTGAAACTTACAACACTGTGACTGAGAGATGCATTTGGCCCACTGAATTTCTGTAAAAAAGATACTTTCTTCATGCAAGACCAGTAGAACATTAAAGCTCCAGTATTACATATAAATGTAACATTTTATTGTTTATATTTAGCGCTCTCTCTCCTGCTGCTGTGTACCAAGTTAGATTCCTTCACTTCCTGTCCCCTCCGACTGATGGATTTGAAGAGAGGTTTCCCACCTCTTAGAAGAGAGCTCTAACCACTGGGCTATGGGATACTCTGATGTGGGTCTGCCTCAATCTCTCCTGTTGAAATTGTTACACTTTGGATAAATAATTAAAAATAATCAAAGCAGGGGGACTGGATCCCAGGTCTCTCACCTTCCAGGTGGGTTATCTCTCTTTCTACTCCAATGACTTTGTAGAGGTGACAATATCTTCCTCCTTAAGCAACAATACCAGATGCAGGGGGGCTTGCTACTTAGCTCTGAGTCAATACTACGTGTTGTTTACCCTACTTTCCCTTTCCCAAATACTATTAATCAAAATATTTGTAAATACAATATTTGTTTCCAGAGGGGGAAAATAGCCACCCACAGCTGAGACTTTCATTTTACATAGGACTTTCAGGGGTTGAGTGGAGGTGGGTTTTTTCCATTGTTTTTGTTACTAGCCTTCGTTTTTAAGCAAAGCTGTTATGTTTTATGTAAGGCTCAGCTGAGGAAATCCAGCCAGCCTGCCGCTCTTCGGAGAGTTCAGTCACATACTCCCATCAGTTCAGGGTAACTAACGGCAGTCTTATTGTATTTCTTAAACAATAAACAATGACTCCATCTCTTTTTGAATTGCCTCTGAAAACAAATCTTTTCTCCTTTGCCTATAATTCTTCATTGTTCTCTCTCTCCCTCTCCCTCTATTATTTATTATTTAACTCTGTGAAGATGCTATACCAAGTGAGACCCAGAGTATAGGGACACACATAGTCGCTGACAGTGTGAATCATTGCAGAATATGATCAGAAGGGCCAAAATTCACTCTCAGTTATACCTTGATCCACCATATTTCTTTGGAAATACCCAGAATCTGATAACCTTGTACTGGCCTCTTAAGTATGCAGGGTGTGATGGGCTGAAGCTCTTGTGGAGCCAGGAGTTGAGAGGAAAAAGAGTTGATTGACAACATGGGCTGTCAATCATCCAGAGAAACATGGGAGAGGCTTCCCTTGCATACAAAGAGTTCCGATCAGGGAAGCCTTCTGTAAAACTCCCTGACTTCCAGCCAACAGTCTGAGTTGCAGGAGGAAGGATCACCTGGAGGAACCTGGGCCTGTTGGAGTTAAGTTATAGAAATAATTCTTTCTTTCTTTTACTCTGACTCTCTTTCTTCTTGGTAGTTTTTTAAAACCCCTTCACACGGGTTCTGCCTGATTTATTGGACAACCTTGCTGCTGTATTCTGTCACACTACGATTCCTTGTTGACCAGATTATGGAGGATAACTCGGACATGAAAGATGCTCTATAAGGCCCAGAGTTAGCAGGCTTAGAGTGATGGAACTCTGCTTCCACCTATGGGACAAAAGGCAAAAGCTAGCTCTGGTTGGCTTAATTTACATATAATAATTTCCCCCTAGTGCATGACTGTACAGTTTTTCAGGTTGTATCATTTGGAGTTTGGTTGTGTTCTGCTTTGGGCCATTATATTAAATGGTGCATTTAAATGTATTTGTGTAAAAGGGGGGAAATTATGAGAGAGAGAATTTTGGGAAAGGGTTTCACACTAAACTAAAAGGCAGTGGATTCTGGCAGACATAGAGAGGAAGAGTACTGTGAAAAATTAGTATACAGCAATCCTGCGGGTTTCCCATTCAGTGATCTGGGACTTTGTGCAGAGCAAAGTGCATTTTGCAGACCAGGATAGAAGCAGCAAGGACTTGACTCTGAAGGACCAAATTCTGCATAACTGAACTGGTAGCAGCAGAGTGGAACAATGTTGATAAATGCAAAGTAATACACTTTGGAAAAAATAACTCCAACTCTACACATACCGTGATGGGGTCTAAATTAACTGTTACTACTCAAGAAAGAGATCTTATAGTCATTGTGGATAGTTCTCTGAAAACATCCACTCAATGTGCAGCAGCAGTCAGAAAAGCAAACAATGTTGGGAATCATTAAGAAGGGGGTAGATAATAAGACAGAAAATATCATATTGCCTCTATATAAATCCATGGTACATCCACATCTTGAATACTGTGTGCAGATGTGGTCACTCCATCTCAAAAATATATATTGAAATTGGGAAAGGTTCAGAAAAGGGCAACAAATATGATTAGGGGTATGAAACAGCTGCCATATGAGGAGAGATTAATAACAGTGGGACTTTTCAGCTAAGAAAAGAGATGACTAAGGGAGATATGATAGAGGTCTATGAAATCATGACTGGTGTGAAGAAAGTAAATAAGGAAGTGTTATTTACTCCTTCTCATAACACAATAACTAGGGGTCACCAAATGAAATTAATAACCAGCAGATTTAAAACAAACAAAAGGAAATATTTTTCACACAACGCACAGTCAACCTGTGGAATTCCTTGCCAGAGGATGTTGTGAAGGCCAAGACTGTAACAGGGTTCAAAAAACAACTAGATAACTTCATGGAGGATAGGTCCATCAATGGCTATTAGCAATGACGGACAGGGATGGTGTCCCTAGCCTCTGTTTGCCAGAAGCTGGGAATGGGCAACAGGGGATGGATCTCTGTTCATTCCCTGTGGGGTATGTGGCATATGCCATTATTGGAAGACAAGATACTGTACTAGATGGACCTTTGGTCTGACCTAGTATGGATGGTCTTATGTTCTGATGAGCAGGACCTGGTGCTGTTGACCTATGTGAACTGAAGCAGACAGGCAGGGAGAACCACCTCTTAGCATGGTGACATTGCAGTGTGCCCTGTTAAGCTTTTGTTTTGTTTTATTTTTTGTTAGTTACAGCTTTACTTTTCTTTGAAATGGTATAGGGCATGATCTATCTCCCATTAAAGTAAATGGAAAGACACCCATCAAATTTAAAGGGAGCTAAATCATGCCATTGCAGAGTGAATCCTTGTTCATACAGCAGTGCTTTAAGTGACTACAGAATTACACATTTTCATACATAGCTGGTTTCAAAGACATTAACTAAAGAAGACAGTGTAATGAGATAAGGAAGCAAAGAATCCCTCTGATAATCACTTTAACCTGGGTATCAGTTTTGTTGAGACAAATGTTATCCATAAATAGAGAAATGAATCTGCTATGGAGCAATATCTAGGGGCGTAAGATGACTTAAGTGGAAAAAACAGGCGAGTCAGAAAGATGGAGTGATATCTGAGGAGAATGAAAGAAAAGAGACAGGGTTGTAGGGGAGAGTGAGGCAGGCTGTCCACCAACGCCCATGCATGGGACATCCGTTTGTCATCTTCTTTCCAGGAAAAATGTTTTAAAAGCCTTTAAAGTTTGCTGTATTTATTGGAGGTTTTGTGGTGGCATTTATGTGCATTTATGTAACTTCTGTAAATCTGTTGCTAATTGTTGCCTTTACTTTATTATTCCATTGTCCGATGCCCTCTGGTTACTTTTAATAAAATGCCACATTATGACTAACGTTTACTGTCCCCCCTCAGAGGTGCCTTTGTCTCACAAGTAAAGGAGGTTTGCTAACCAGGAGTCCAACCAGCATTCCTTGTGCACCCAAACTGCCCATCAAAGTCTATGGGACCTTTGAGTCTGCTGGATGCAGGACTGGCCTTAAGTCATCCTGGTGTTGGACCAAGCACACTAGGAGAGCAGAATGGTGCACACATGCTAGGGACATTAGAAAGGGATTGTGCCCCTGGGGAATAAAGTTCTGCACTGCCACTTACTCAGAGCAGTGACCAGACATAACAATGGCCATATTGTGTCAAACCAGTGGTCCATCAAGCCAAGTATCCTGTCTTCTGACAGTGGCCAGTGCTTTAGAGGGAATGAACAGAACAGGGAAATTTCAAGTGATCTGGTCCCAACTTCTGTCAGTTGGAGATTTAGGGACACCTGGAGCATGGGGATGCATCCCTGACTATTTAGGCTAATAGCCAATGATGGACCTATCCTCTATGAACTTATCTAATTCTTTTTTGAATCCATTTACATTTTGGCCTTCACAACATTCCCTGGCAACAAGTTCCACAGGTTGACTGTGTGTTGTGTGAAATACTTCCTTATGTTTGTGTTAAACCTTCTGCCTATTAATTTAGTCGGGTGATCCCTGGTTCTTCTGTTATGTGAAGGGGTAAATAATACTTCCCTAATCATTTTCCCCACATCATTCATGATTTTATAGACCTCTATCATATTTGCCCCTCAGTGGTCTCTTTTCTAAGATTAATAGTCCCAGTCTTTTTAATCTCTCCTCAGTTGCAAGCTATTATATACCCCTAATCATTTTTGTTACCCTTCTCTGTAACTTTTCCAATTCTAAAATATCTTTTTTTGAGAAGGAGGCAACCAGAGCTGTACTCAATATTCAAGGTGTGGGTGTACCATGGATTTATGTAGTGGCATTATGGTATTTTCTGTTTTATTATCTATCCCTTTCCTAATGGTTCCTGAAATGCTGTTAGTGTTTTTGTCTGCTGCTGCAGATGTTTTCACAGACTGTCTATAATGACTGCAAGATCTCTTTCTTGAGTGGTAACCTCTAATTTAGACACCATTATTTTGTGTATATATAGCTAGGATTATTTCTGCTCCCCCCCACACTATCGATATCTCTCCATTATGAAAACTGACCTTTTTTTCCTATCCTTTGTTTCCTATATTTTAATCTGTAATGAAAGTACCTTCCTTCTTATACTGTCTGCTTAGCTTGCTTAAGAACCTTTGGTGAAGGCCATTGCCAAAGGCTTTGTGAAAGTTCAAGTACACTACATCCACTTGACAACCCTTGTCCACATTCTTTTTGACCCCCCACAAAGAATTCTAATAGATTGCTGAGGCACGATATCCCTTTACAAAAGCCAGGCTGACTCTTCCCCAACATATCGTGTTCATCTACGTGTCTGATAAGTCTAGTCTTTACTATAGTTTTAATCAATTTGCTTGATACTGAAGTTAGGCCTACTATAATTGCCAGGATACCTGTTATCCTCCAGTCATCTGGTACAAAGGCTGGATTAAAGCAATAGGTTGCATTTTACAGTCAATAGTTCTGCAATTTCACATCTGAGTTCCTTCAGAACTCTTGGGTGAATATCATCTAATCCTGGTGACTTATTACTGTTTAATTTAACAATTTGTGCCAAAATCTTCTGTATTCACACCTCAGTGTGGGACAGCTCCTTAAAAAGACTGTCTAAGGTGTGGGGATTTCCCCCACATCCTCTGCAGGAAAGACTGATGCAAAGAATTAATTTAGCTTCGCTGCAATGGTCTTGTCTTTCTTGAATGCTCCTTTAACATCTTAATAGTCCAGTGGCCCTACTGATGGTTTGACATGCTTCCTGCTTCTGATATATTTAATATTTTGCTGTTATTTTGTGTGTCCTTAGCTAGTTTCTCTTCAAATTCTTTTTTTGCCTGCTGTATTATACTTTTACACTTGACTTGCCAGAGTTTATATTCCTTTCTGTTTCCTGACTAGGATTGACTTCCAATTTTTAAAAGATTCCTTTATGCCTCTAAGTGCCTGTTGTATTCAGCTCTTTGGCCATTATCGCATTTTTGGTCATCTCACTGTTTGTTTGTTTTTTTAAATTGGTGTATACATTTAGCTTGAGCCTCTATTATGGTGTTCTTAAATAGTCGCCATGCAGTTTGCAGACATTTCATACTTGTGACTGTTCCTTTTAATAGCCATTTAACTAGCCTCCTCCTTTTGTGTCGTTCCTCTTTTTGAAGTTAAATACTACCGTGGTGGGTTTCTTTGGTATTCTCCCCCCTACAAGGATGTTATATTTAATACATTGTGGTTGCTGTTAGTGAGCAGTTCAGTTATATTCATCTCTAGGACCATATCTGTGCACCATTTAGGACTAAATCAAGAATTGACTCTCTCCTTGTGGATTCCAGTAGTAGCTGTTCCAAGAAGTGTTGATATTTACGGTATCTAGAAATTTTATCTCTGCATCCCTTTCTGAGGTGATATGTTCCCAGCCAATATGAGGATAGTTGAAATCCCCCTTATTATTGCATTTTCTGCATTTGCAGCCTCTTTAATCTCACTGAGTAGTTCACAATCAGCATCCTTTCTGGGCAGACAGTCAGTAGTATATTCCTACAGCTATACTCTTATTGTCCAGGCATGGAATTTCTAGCCATAGAGATTCTATGGTACAGTTTGATTCATTTATTTTTAAAATTTATTAGACTCTATGCTTTCTTTCAATTTAGTGCCACTCCCCCACCAGTGCGACCTATTCTGTTATTCCTATACATTTTGTACCCTGATATTACCTTTCTCATTGATTATCTTCATTCTACCAAGTTTCTGTGATACCTGTTATATCTCTATCCTAATTAAATGCCAGATACACTAGTTCCCCCATCTTAGTATTTAGCATTTATATATTTTTATATATGCACATTATATATTCTAGCATTTATATACAAGCACTTGTACATTTTGTAAATATTTAGTTGCTTGCCTTCATATGTTTTATTTAAATGAGACTCTTTTATGTTTGACTGTTCCTCATTAGCTCCTACTTGTACGTTACCAACTTCTTTCCTATCCTCTTCACTAGAATATAGAGTTCACTCTTTAATAAATTCTTCCTAAGGAATGTCTCTGCCCAAACCGTGTGCTCCTAGAATCATAGAATATCAGAGTTGGAAGGGACCTCAGGAGATCATCTAGTCCAACCCCCCCTAATAATTGAATTCCCCATTGCTTTTCCTGGTAACTGGGGTTCCCTCTCCAGAAGGGGTATCCTCAGTGTGAGTGGATATTGTGACATCATCTGGAAAGAGGGCCCCAACTATGGGATTGTTTCCCTCCGTTCCAGCTTAACGTTCTCCTCCTCTGAGACTTTAACCCTCCTTTACTGCATGGAGGCTAGCAGACTGGGGGTGGGACTTGGACTGCTGCATTGTGTCCCCGAAAGTGTCCTTTATATACCTCTCTGTTTCCCTTAGCTCCTCCAGTTCAGCCACTTGGACCTCTAGAGCCCATACTGTATCTCTGAGGACCATGAGAGGCTCGTCTCATATGCACACATACACCATCTGCCCACGAGGCCGGTAATTGTAAACACTGCATTCAACTTAGATGCAGCCCCTTTGTACCTGAGGAGTGGTGTTGTCGAACACAGTCTTCATCTCAGAGCTTTAGATAATCTTTTAGAAATCCTAGGCCCAGGCCATTAAGCTCCTTGAGGATAAAGACAGAGATCTTGAATTTAATTTGATATTCTTTAGGAAGCTGCTGTAGAGAGCAGAGGAACAGGTAGGACAGATTTGATGTGCTCATGGTAGCCCATGTTGCTAATGCAATACACTGCCTAGTTCTGCACTAAGGGCTGATAGCTTCATGTCAAGGTATATTGCTTTTCTGTAGTCCAGATGGGAGGCAAACCCCAGATCTGTGGAGATGTAAGAGACCTTAAAAAGTGAAATTCTGTTGCACCAACAAAAAAAAGGATCCACACTTGCTCTGCTTCAGGTTTTGCAGGAGAAACACAGAACTCTTGGCATTTAAAGCCCTTCATTTGTCACTAATATGATATTAAGATCACATATAGGGTTGCCAGGCATCCGGTTTTCGACTGGAATGGAAAAGGGATCATGGCGACTCTGGTCAGCACTGCTGACCGGGCCTTTAAAAGTCCAGTCGGCAGCGCAACAGGAGCCTGGGGCTAAGGCAGGCTCCCTTCCTGCCCTAGCTCCATGTGGCTCCCGGAAAAAGATGCCAGGTCCCTGCACCCCAGATGCATGGGTGGTCAGGGAGGCTCCGTGTGCTGCCTCCTCCCCTTCCCCGCACCGATGGCCAGCTACATAGTCCCCATTGGTCAGGAATTGCAACCAATGGGAGCTGCGGGGGCAGCGCTTGTGGGCATGAGGGCAGCATGGGGAGCCTCCCTGGCTGCCCATGCATCTAGGGGCTGCAGAGACCTAGAGGCTGCTTCCCAGGAGCCATGGTAAGCACCACTGGGACCCTGCAGCCCTGCTGCACCCCAAACCCTTGCCCCAGCCTCGAGTCCTCTCCCGCAACCAAAATCTGCCCTGGAGCCCACACACCCCCAGCTGGAGCGCTGAACCCCCCTGAACCCCAACCTCCTGACACAGCCCAGAGCCCCCTCCTACACCGCAAACTCCTCATCCCTGGCCCCACCCCAGAGCCCGCAGTGCCAGCTAGAGTCCTTAACCTCCTCCACACTCCAACCCTATGCCCCAACCTGGAGCCCCTCCTGCACCCCAAACCCCTCATTTATGGCCTCACTCAGAACCTGCACTCCCAGCCCAGAGCCCATACCCCTTGCCACAGCCTGAAACCTTCATCTCTGGTCCCACAACAGAGTCCGCCCACCCCCAGGCAGAGCCCTCACCCACCTCACTGCACCCCACCTCCCTGCCTCAGCCCAGTGAAAGCAAGTGAGGGTGGGGGAGAGTGAGCAACATAGAGAAGAAGAATGGAGTGAGTGGTGGGGGGGGTCTTGGAGAAGGGGAGGGAAGGGCCAGGTCAGGGGGTGGGTCAGGGGTGTTCGGTTTTGTGCAATTAGAAAGTTGGCAACCCTAATCACATACCTGTTCTAGTAGGGACAAATTCTACTCTCATTTTCATCAGTATAAAATATACTTTTTTATTTATTATTTGTATGACAACACAACTGAGACTGGGCAAGGGCGTGGTCCAGTGTGGTTGGCACTGTACATACACATAGAATGACATAGAATCTGACCTGAAGAGCTTACAGTCTGCCTTGACAAAGGGTAGGATGGGACTCAGAAGTGAACTGCCAAGGTCACACGACAGATCAGTGGCAGAATCAAGAATAGAATCTAGGCCTCCTGACTCCCAGTGGTCTTTCAGTAAAACTACACTGCTGCCCCATGGAGTCAATGGAAATCCTCTGGATTTGGACTAGTGTAAATGAGAATAGACTGGTGCTTTTAATGATTTGGATTTTAAGCACTTTTTAAATGACCTTATTTTTTAAAGCATTTAATTGCACTTTTAAATGAATGTATGTTTACTTTCAAGGATGCTGTCTGAGCAGCGCTGTTAGAACCAGAAGAGGGTGTGTCAGCTGCTCTGTGAGAAACACTGGACATTGAAGTGACAGTGAGCAAGAAAATAAACAAGCCTTGTTAAGACAATGACATGCCCATCTTCTACCTCTCTTTTGGCTGCTGGCCACATAACTTGCATGCAGAGCAAAGAGTTTTATGAATCGTGCAGAGTATAGATGTACTTTATTTGGAATGATGTGTGATCAAGTGAATTTACATAAACAACATAAAAGACATGCAATATAATATGCTCATGATGAATTTCATGCCCCAATATTTTGACAAGTGATGATGGTTCTTTGATGGCACTTTCTCTACATCTAACAGTTATTCATAAAGATGTATGGAGTCTTTGAATGTGTTGAAATCCCCTGTAATAAATGAAATACTACCACCTATCATAAACAGATAGTTAAGGGTTAATGCCTCTTTTACCTGTAAAGGGTTAAGAAGTTCACCTAGTTTAGCTGACACCTGACCAGCGGAACCAATGGGCGAACAAGATGTTTCAAAAGGAAGGAGGAAAGTTTTCCTTTGTTTAGAGTCTCAGTTTCAGCCGGAGTGAAAAAGATCAAGGAACCAGCCTCTTATTAGAGTAAGTTTTAGAAAGGGATAAAAAGGTTTATGTTTATTTTCTTTGCTAATCTCTCCCAGAGAGTAGCTGGCATGCTAATCTCTCTTTTACCTTTCTTTTCTTTAATTAAAAGCCTTCTTTTTAAATACCTGATTGATTTTTTTCCTTGTTTTTAGATCCAAGTGGGTTGGTTCTGGATCCACCAGGAGTTGGTGGGAGAAAGGAGGGGAGATGGTTAATTTCTCCTTGTTTTAAGATCCAAAGGGTTTGGATCTGTGTTCACCAGGAAATTGGTGAAGTCTCTCAAGGCTACCCAGGGAAGAAAAGTAGTGCTTGGGGGTGGTGGCAGCGATATCAGATCTAAGCTGATAATTAAGCTCAGAAGTGTCCATGCAAGTCCCCACATCTATACCCTAAAGTTCAGAGTGGGGAAGGAACCTTGACATGGTGAGCAGCAGTGAGGGATTTGTTAGGAACCAAAAGCCAGAGATGCTGGGGAAGCAGTGAAGGAGAGATACCCTGAAGGCAAACAGATAAGAGATTCTAACAGAGGGCTTTTTGTTACAAGAGAAGCTCCAGCTGTGATCACTGGAGGGTCATTAACATATTGCCAAGGCAAGTAACAAAAACCTGTTTTACTTGTTTTTTTTCTAAAGAGTCACATTACAGTAACCAAAGATTCCAAGCTGTTTCCCACCCCCTCCTCAGATAGCTAAGGTAGACCAGGGGGAAAATATCAGGCAAAGAAAAAAAAACCCATCCAACAGCAGCTAGAATTAGCTAAACTCCAGGCTGAGGAGAGCCAAATGGAACATAACAGACAGATGGCCAGGCTGAGGCTGCCCACAAAAGAGCTATGGAGGAGAAACAAAAAGAGATGGAGGTGAGAGAAAAAGAGATGGAGGCAAAACAAAAAGAGATGGAGGAGAGGGAAAGAGAGAGAAAGCATGAACTGGAATAAGCAAGGGCTAAGCAGGATGTACCAGCCAACCTTAACAACCCTTCTCCAGGTACTGCTTTCCATCCCAGAAAATTCCCCACCTACAAGGCAGGTGATGATACTGAGGCCTTCTTAGAAAATTTCAAAAGGGCCTGCCTTGGGTACAGCATCTCTACAGACCAGTACGTGATGGAGCTGAGGCCACAGCTCAGTGGACCCTTAGCAGAGGTGGCGGCTGAAATGCCTAAGGAATGCAGGAATGATTATAAACTTTTTCAAACCAAGGCCAGAATCAGAATGGGGCTAACACGTGAGCATGCCTGTCGGTGGTTCAGAGCCCTAAGGTGGAAACCAGATGTTTCATTCACCCGACACGCCTACCATATTGGAAAGAATTGAGATGCCTGGATATCAGGAGCAAGTGCTGAATCTCTGGAAGCTCTGTCCTTCCTAATGCAAATGGAGCAGTTCTTAGAGGGTGTTCCTGAGGAAATAGAAAGGTACACCCTAGATGGGAAGCCCAAAACTGTAACCGAGGCAGGGGAGATTGGAGCCAAATGGGTGGAAGTGGCAGAAAAAAACAACTACTAGCAGTTGGAGTGAATATCAGAGAGGGCAAACCAAAGCTAAACCCTATCACCAGGGACAACCCAAGGCCCCACCTACAACCCAAGGAAAGCCCCAGACACCTTATTGTCCCACCTCACCAGTCTACAGCAACTCACCTCGGCCCAGCGACCAGTCAGCTGGGTGAAGTTTTAAATGTAATGAACTGGGACATATAAAGGCCCACTGCCCCAAGAACCCCAATCGATTACAGTTCATTACACCACAGTCACACCAAAGATCCCCAGGCTCAGATGCCTCTCAAATACACTCGGAGCGAAGGGAAACCTTGAGAGTGGGCGGAAAGAAGGTTATCACGTGGAGAGACACTAGGGCACAAGTGTCAGCTATCCACCAATCCTTAGTGGACCCCAAATTCATCTACCCAGAGGCCCAAGTGACAATTCACCCATTCATGTCAAAATCTTTAAACTTGCCTACAGCTGAGTTGCCTGTCCAGTACAAGGGCTGGTCAGGAATGCGAACTTTTGCAATCTATGACAATTATCCCATCCCCATGCTACTGGGGGAAGACCTGGCCAACCATGTGAAGCTGGCCAAGAGGGTGGGACTGGTCACAAGCAGCCAGGCCAAGCAAGCTTCCACACCCATCCCTGTCACCACCCAACATACTTAAGACACCAGGCTTTACTGGTGAAGACAAAAAACATTTAAATAATAAGCATATACCAAAAATGCTGGGGAAGAGGGTCACACTGGTTAAGAAATTAAAAAGGACAAATCCAAATAGGGGGGAAAAAGGGAACATATTGATGTGCTGATTGAAAGTAAAGCTGGAGTTAACCAGACCAGTCACCACCGGAAACATTCTAAACATGGCAAACAGTCTAAAACCAATTGCTCAAACAGTAAGACTAATGAAGGCCGTAATTATTTGTTTTTTATTTATGTAAGTAACTGGGTACTTATTTTGTTTTTCTTGCCTGCTTAAAATAGAATGAACTAACATGGCTTCTGGATTTGGAGGAAGGCTAGGAAAAATAAAAGGAAGTCAGAGATCAAAATATTTACAGTTAACATTTATCCATTTGTCATATCCCAGCCCTTTCCTCTGATAATTTGGCTGCTTATCTTCAGGGAACATCTGAGCTTCTTGTGGTTAACCTCATCATTAGTTGAAAGTGCATTGGATAATAAGTTGTGTCATCAAGTGATTTGCATCACTTCTCTGTCAATGGCCCACCACGAGATCAGGGAAAACAGAGTGATGAAATATCTGGATTTATCATGCCAGAAACATTTGAAACAGAATAGTTTACTCTTATTAACACAATTTGCTTAAAATCCTGGACCCATTAAATCAAGTTTTGCCACTGCCTTCAGGGGCCCAGAATTTCACCCTCTATCTTTCCATAGTAGCTTTTTCTTAATCCCAATACTGTCACTCATTGGTGTGCTATTATTATTGTTTTTATTGCATCAGCACTCAAGAGTGTTATGCAGTGTATTAACACAGAGGCAGTCATGGTCCCTGCCTCATAGAGCTTAGAAGAGTCATCTCTCTCTCACACTCTCTTTATTAACCCTTGCATTTATTTTTACTTTTCAATACAAACAGAAAATGCAGAATTATAAACTTAAAATTTTTATCTGTAACACTCAGAAGAGTGGCAAAATACATAAGCAAAAACTATTTTTCACAAACTTAATAATAAACTATAAAATTGAAGGAATCAATACTTTGCAGGTAACAGGGGGACAACACAGACAAGCAGCAGTGCTGGAACAATTTGTATAGTGTGGGTTCTGAAAGCCATTGAACCAAACTGTAAACCTCCTGTATGATGGAAACCACTTCAAGCCAGGGCGTGCTGCAGCACCCTCAGTACGCCTAGTTCCAGCATCTATGCAGACAAGGCAGGGAGGGGATGTATGAAAGAAAGGCAGGAAATAGAGAGGGGGAGAAAGAAGGGGAAGAAGGGCTGGGCCAACTCCTGGGCCTTCAGGTGTTCCTTAGTTAAATGCCTCTAAAAATTAAGCCCAGATATCTTTAAACTCATGTAGTTGAGCCCTGCGGCAAAAGGTGGCCTTTTCTTTGGCCCTCAGGCACTGGGGTCAGAATACTATTGCTTTACTCTGTGCAGGGCCGGTGCAAGGATATTTTGCGCCCTAGGCAAAACTTCCATCTTGCGCCCCCCCCCCAAAAAAAAATCACATACATTATACACAATACACGGTCACAGAGTAACATGTTATAATTTAGAATTTATGTTTCCACGCTTTAAGTTTAGCAAATTTAGAAACAAGTTCCTCCAAGTCAATGCTGTGAGCAATGTCATGTTCTATTGACAAGGTAGATAGCCCAACAAGTCTTTGTTGCAACATTGATGTTCGCATATATGTTTTTATCAACTTGAGCTTCGAGAAGCTTCGCTCACCACTGGCCACAGAAACTGGGACAGTCAAGAGGATGCGAAGAGCAATAACTGTGTTAGGGACACTATCTGTCAGCTTATTTTCCCATATGAAGTTCAATACATCTTGCGGTGATGAACTCCTTTGGACTCGTCTTGCAATAGCTTGCAATTCACTGCACAAGTCAAAGGCATCAATATCTTTGGATTCACCATGTTGCAAAGCTTTCTCCAGATTCAAGCAATGTTCCATAATTTGCTCTGGTGTTTTATTTTGCAAACTGTAAACATCATATATGAAGCCAAATACTGAACTAATTTGCTGCATCATTGTGAACCTTTCTTCAACCGAATGTATTGCTGTGTCAATGACTGCAAAGTAAAAGTTCACTTTGAATTTTTCTTTCGGATCATAAATAGGTTCGTCATCTGCTTCATATGTGAACTGCTTCCTCTTCTTTCTAATACGGATTGGATCTGGTTCAAAAAGTGCCGGTACATCCAACTCCTCCGCAAGTTCACCTGCATCTACCAATGTTTTCTCAAAGGCTGCGTCACTTCTGCGGCCCACAAGAAACTTCTTAATTTCTCCAAGTTGATTAATGGCATCACATATATCAAATTCTTTTGCCTGAAGTTGTTCGCTAGTTGTGTTGATCTCAAACAATATGTCATACCACAAAACAAGAGAAACAAGAAACTTGAAACTAGAAATGGCTTTTGTAAGAGCCTTTGCATCAACTCGTGATGTATTGCCAGATGATCCTGTCAGAGTATTGTCTTCATAGATGTCTACCAGAGCATCACAGATGTCACCAATGAAAGCAGGATGAAAAAGCCCCCCCTTCCCCCCAAGAAGACCTAAGACATGATGGCTGGATACATAAACAGACACCTGTCCCTCACAGGCACTACCTCATAACATGCCAATTTTGCTCAGGACAGAACATCATAGAGGAATACTATGCATTCAGTGGTCTCTACACTGGCCAAGCAACAGCATGACAACTAACCTAACCAGTCCATCCAACTATTTTGACTGCTTCTTAGGCACTGGTGAGGGGTAGCGGTGCCAGACTGAGCCCAGTGATGGGTGCACTACAAATCTACAAACTGAGGCAAGGTGCTGGGCCTAGAGTCCTGCTGAGACTGCTGTCCTGCACCAAGTGGAGCACAGCCTCCATGAGGAGAAAACTCAAACAAATATCATGCTCCTTCTGCATGGTTCCCCCAAGCACTTCTTCAGGCAGCTGCTATGGGGGTCACTCACAGGCTTAGGCCTGCCTGTTGCAGGCAAAACACAGCAGCAGGGCTTAAAACTCAGACAGGGCCACCCAGAGGACTCAGGGGGCCTTGGGCAAAGCAAAATCAGGGGCCCCTTCCATAAAACATTTGCAATACTATAGTAACATGTATTAGGAAATGTAAAAAATAACTAGTGAAATACATTCAAAAATTAATTTGTAATAATTTGAAAATAAACTAAATACACTATGTAAAAACATTAAAAGCTGTAATGGTATGTATACATTTGCAATTACATAATGGGCAGTTGTTGGGTGATTGTGATAGTTGGTACCAATGGGCTGTCGTTGCCTAGGGGTGGTGCTGTTGTTGCCCACGGCTGGTGGGGAGCTGGGCTCTGGGTTCAGGGGTGCCCAGCTCACAGGGGCTGGGCTCAGGGATGTGGGGAGATAGGGTCAGGGGGGTGTCCAGCTCAGAGGGGCTGGGCTCAGAGCTGGGGGTCAGGGCTGTTGGAGGGATGGGGTCAGGAGGTTTCCAGCTCAGAGGGACTGGGCTCGGAGCTGGAGGTCAGGGCTGTGGGGGGGATGGGGTCGAGGGGGTTTCCAGCACAGAGGGACTGGGCTCGGAGCTGGGGGTAAGGGCTGTGGGGGGATGAGGTCAAGGGGGTTTCCAGCTCAGAAGGACTAGGCTCGGAGCTGGGGGTCAGGGCTGTGGGGGGGATGGGGTCAGGGGGGTGCCTGGGGGCACTGGGGCAGCTCAGCTCTGCAGGCTGCTGTTCTCTCCAGCCATCCAGGCACAAGGGGAGCAGGAGCAGGGACCAGCCAAGGACCAAGGGGGCAGGAGCACAGGCACCTGAGGCCGACCTGTGGGGAGGCACTTGCTTACCTTGCCCAATGCATGAGCGCTAGAGTCCTCTTTCTTCCTCCGCTCCACCAGACCACTTCTGAGGCTCTTTTCTTCTCCGTGCCTCTCGCTGGGGCTGACGTGGAGACTGAGCCAGGGGGCAGCCAAGGCTTTCCTCCAGAAGCGAAGCCCTGGTGTTGCGCTGCTGTTGCAGGGCCCCTGCCACGTGCCCTAAGCAGAGCTGCGCAGCTCTGCCCAGCCACCGGCGCCCCCGCCGGCAACGAGAAAAATTGCAGAAGCTGGAGCCCCTGCCCTGGGAGGGAGAGGGATTCTGAGCCTCCGCCTGCAGCTCAGGGATTCCCCTGGGTCAGTGCAGCCACCGTCTGCCCGAACCTCTTTGAGGAGGGCTCAAAAAAGAATTGGATATGTTCATGGACGATAGGTCAATCTCTGTGTATTAGTCAAGATGGTCAGGGACACATCCCATGCTTTGGATGGCCCTAAACCTCTGACTGCCAGAAGCTGGTACTGGATGACAGGGGATGGATCATTTGATAAAGTGCCCTGTTCTGTTCATTCCCTCTGAAGCATCTGGCACTGGCCACTGTTGGATGACAGGATACTAGGCTAGATGGACTGGTCTGAACCAGTATGATCATTTTTATGTTCTTATGTAGTGTTTGCAGTGTTCACTACATACTAATTTTTTGTTGTTAAAAACATAAACATCTGTAATACAATTGCCATTCAAGAGCCTGTGAAGAACACTCCAGCTCTTTATCCCAGGTTCCAGCAATATCTTCAAGACTCAGAGTCCTTTTTAACCAAAAAGCCATATATGGATCACATGAGATGAGAGAGTTTGTGGAGTATCTCTACTACACACTGTACTTCAGGGGTGTCAGTCCAGGGCATCCAGGTTAAGGTGATGTCAATAAATGCTTCAGCTGTATAAACATATGCGGCCAGGACGTTATCCTGATCTTGTAACACCTGGAATGGAACTATCCCTGCATCATCAATTGAAAGAGGTGTATATAATGCTTCTCCTCTCTATCCATTTGCTCAATGTGATTTAGTGGTTGCTAATCTGTAGATCAGAATTATTCCAGATAGTGATTTTTTTTATGGCATGGGAGATGAAAATGGAATCTGTTGGCCAAAAGGATTCATGCTTTCCTGGTGCCCAATGCAGAGAGCATTGTTTTTTCTCTATAGGGTAGAATGATGAGCCCGAGAGCCCCATTAAGGGACCAATTAATTCCCTTTCAATCCATCCATAAAGAAATGTTATTATTTGCATTGGAACCAGCGAGAGGCCTGAGACATAGGCAGAGACAATATAATAATTCTGAAGGTCTAGGAATGGGGAACTGAAGTTTCCATCAAAATAGCCAAGTGCTTTGCCCCAGACCCCATATAAATGTCTTGATAATTTTATTTAATCTCTTAAAATAAAATGGTGAGATGATGACAGGTAGCCCACTCAAAATGTACAAATATGTATGTAAGGCATTTGTCTTCACTATGTTGATTTTCCTCCAGGGGCTCAAAGAAAGTACTCACCACAGATTGCTTTCTGTAAGCTGTAGAAAGGTGGGTTCTAAAGTCATTTTTACAATTTTTTACAAGACTGCTTGGAACTATCCCCAAGTATTTAATTGCCGCTGACCAGCTATCAAAGTCTGCATGGGAGAAAGCCCTGCTATAAGGTAGCTAAGTGATTTAAAGTAGTTCCAGCTTTGCTCAATGCTATAGCCTGAAATTGAACCTCAATCTTGGAAAAATGCTAGAAGGGCTGGGATTGTGGGTTTGGTTTTCATTATAAACAAAAGAGCATCATTTGCATTTAATATAAAACAGTCCTCCAGTGGGCCAATCTGAACAGCGTGAATATTTGGGTCAGAGTGCATAGTACTGCCATGGGCTATAGAAGCAGATTCAACAAGAGAGGGGCCAATGGACAAACCCTGTCTGCTGCCTTTGAGGAGGTTCAATTAATCTGAAATTAGGCCATAAATCTCCAGAGGGGATATAGTATGTATTCCCAGTTCACTTAATCAAAGGCCTTTGTTGCATCCAAGGAGAGAAGTGTTGGGGGATCAGGGACATCAAACCACACTGCTATTATATCTGCTAACTGTCTTAAACTATCCAAGCCATGCTAGGCTTTAATAAATCCCATCTGGGTTGGATGTATGATATTGGGCACAGCTTCTTCCAATCTACCTCCAAAACTTTGTGCCAATATTTTCACATCATTATTAATTAGGGAGATTGCTCAGGATCTCATGTCATGCTCTATCCAGAGTGGAAATAACTTTTAACTAAGGCCTCCCTCACGGTACAGGGAAAGAGTAACCTCCTGCAGGGACTTGTGGAATAGGGTAAGCAGATTGCCTGCAAGGGGTTCAGAAAAATATTTATAAAAATTAACAGGAAAGCCATCTGGGCTGGAAGCCTTACACACTTTCATGAATTGCAGGGTTTCAACAATCTCAGCTGATGATTTGGTATCCAAGTTCCCCTGCTGGGCCAGAGAGTTGGGACATTTGTATTTTAGCAAAGAAAGTTCCCAGGGCCTCGAGCGAATGGACAGAATCAGAATTGCATAGATTCTTGTAAAAATATTAAAGATGTGTTTATTTATATTGTTGAGTGCAGAACATATTAAATTATGCTTACCTCAGGTTCCGTTGATTCCCACAGCTGTTCTTTGCTGTAGACAATATGCTAGCAGTCTACCTGCCTTTTTCTCCAATTGCCAGAAGTCTTGACAAAAACTTATTGAGCTCATACCTGGTTCTAGTCAGAATGTGTAGGAATTATGAGAAAGGATTCCTGGTCCAGGTCCTTGACTTTTCTTTCAAGAAACACCATGTTTTCCTTCTGTTCCCTTTTTTTAGATTCAGTAAAGCTAATAATTCTGCTTCTAAGAAAGGCTGTTAAAGTTTCCCCAAAAAAAGCTTGCTTGAGGGATTTGAGGGCTCATTGATATCCAGGAAGATGCTCATTTGCTTCTTCATACACATCTTGAAATGAAGGTCTAAAAGCAGTGAGGTATTAGAAGTAAATTGTAGGGCAACGGGAGCATGATCACAGATCACTATTGCACCAGTTGAAGAGTTACATACTGATTGGACTAGCTCCCCTGAGATTAGAAAAAAGTTAATCCATGAATATGTATTAAGGGCAGGGGAGAAAAATATGTAATTTCTTTCTATTGGGGTCATGAGCCACCACACATCATACAGTTCTATATCCATTCTCCTGGATTCCAGTGCTCTTCTGGACCTGGTTTGCTTACAATTACTATGGGATGATAGACCTGTTGGCTCTAGAACCTCATTAAAGTCACCTGCATTTATCATGGGGATGAATCTCTGTGCAGCACAGCAAAGAATCTATGAAAAGTCTCAAACACATCTATATAGCTGGCATTCCTGAAATTAACTACAAATTAAATTTTTACTTTTTATTTATTTATCTTAACTAACTCTGTGTACCAGGAATATTTGCTTTAGTCCCTAATTCAGGAAAGCATTTAAGCACATGCTTAAATGCTTTCCTGAATCAGGACTTTAGTGACTAACATGAAGAAATGGTGTCTCCTACACATATAGCCTTGTTTTTTTAAATGCCCATCTACCCACCCATCTGTCTCTCTCTCCATCCATTTGTTTCCAGTGCACCCATCACCAAGGTATTTTAAGCAAGATGATCAGCTTAGGACTCACTGTACCTCTGGTGGGTCATCAAGGATAAAGCATCAAATATACTTCCAGCATAATAAGTTCATATAAACTGTGCACTGTATAACCCAAAAGAGGAAACTTAGGTGGCTCCTCTTCCATCTTTCCCTTCCCCATACTATTGACAGAAAATGTTGTCTCTTCACAAGCATTGTCTAAAATCCTCCTACTGTAACATTTACCATCATTCCAACATTTACCAGCGTACCAAGTTGATATGGGTTTTTTAAATGGCTGAGGCAAATTTTCCCACATTCTACATGTTATGTTGCTAAGTGACACTTGGCAATGCATATTACATATTGCTGCTCCTTCTCTGAGCTGGCAACATTTTGTATGCTACGTTCCAAATGTCAGTGTAGATCGATGTCATCCTGTAAGGATGTGCATTTGAACTAGAAGAGACCAAATGATTGGTAATATCTTATGCAGTATTGTTGTAGCCATGTCAGTCCTAGGATATTAGAGTGACAAGGAGGATGAGGCAATATCTTTTCTTAGACTAACTTTTGTTGGTGAGAGAGACAAGCTTTCGAACTTACACAGAGGTCTTCTCACCCACTTTGTCTCTCTGGTAATATCTTAGGCAGTTTTATTAATATCAAAACTTTGACAAGTTATTAGTAAGGTTAAATTTTTTGTCACAGTTACTTTTAGTAAAAGTCACGGACAGGTCACAGGCAATAAACAAAAATTCATGGAAGCCTGCAGCCTATGTGTGACTTCTATTAAAAATAATGGGCAGGGTTGATGGGGGGGACGACTAAAGCCCAAGTGTGGGAGAAGAGAGCCCAAGCTCACAGAGCTTCAGGTCCCCATGGTGGCTAAGAGCTCTGCGCCCCCTCGCACTTGTGGCGGCTAACATACCCAGGGTGCCTCCTCTGCCCATGGTAGCTGATGGCTTCAGGGTGCCTATGGTGGCTCAGATGTCTGGGGTCAGCAGCTCAGAGCTCCAGGTCCCCCTGCCACCCACAATGGCTAATGGCTCCTGAGTGAAAGTTATGGAATCTGTGACTTCCATGCCCTGGGTGACATCATTTTATCCTTAGTTATTAGTTATAAAAACCTGCTGGCACCTCCTTGACAGATTTTCTCAGTGCCTTCCAGCATTTTTTTAGCAGATTTGAGTATCGGAGCCCATAACATTTACATTAAAAAGGCATGTATTTTCGGTTATAAACAAAGAGGGCAATTTCTGTCCCCAAAGATGAGTTTTAAAATTCCCTCTTTGCAATGTGACAAAATAGGTCAGTAACTGTTCATAAAATGTAGGTGGATTCTGCAACTGGAAAATAAGTTGAAACAGTATGATCTTGCCATTTATAAATATGCCCTTGAGGATATGCCTGTGCTGCAGGCTAGTCACATGTTGTGCCATGTATTGCTGCCCAATCCCCCTACTATCAACACTCAAAACCCTTATACACATGTATAGATATGGGTTGAACCCAGGCTGGCATGCTTGGCTAGGGGTAGGGGGCAAAGCATGTGTTGAGTCTCCCTTGGACTGCCCCCCGACCCCAACACACTTTGCAGTGCGGAGACAGCAAAAGCATGTGTATCTTTGTTCATGTTTAGATAGACCTTCAATGCCATTCTCATAATTCCCTGTGCCTGAAAGCTACAGCTGTTCCATCTACTCACAGCTCTCCCTCCCACCATGGACTCAGTTTTACCGGATGGTTTATAACACACACGTTCGGCATTTAACCCTTCAATTTTCCTGTGGCCTTTTCGCATTTCTGTATAGCTTAGCTAAGTTCTGCCAAACTGCAAAGTGCCCACCAGCCAGCATGCTGCAGCTGGCTGGAGGAGCACTCCAGGGTGCTGGTTAAGTTCTAGTGTGAGCACACCATGGATCAAGATTTTTGGAAGAAGCACCCAAAACATTCCCTTGCAGGCAGTACAGATGATCTGATGTCTAGACTGGAGGAAGGGAGTGAAAATGCTTGGGGAAGGCCACCAAAGGAGTCTGTGCCGGAGCAGGGGGCAGAGTTCCAGGAACAGAGAATGGAGCTGGAAGATGAGGATCAGCTAAAGCAGGCTGATGAGTTAGTGAGCATTGTAGATTGAGTTTTCCAAGAATCTGTCTGGGGAAGGGCATGTGGAGCAGCCCAGACAGTGAGTGGCACACAGACTGGATCCACAGCCTGCTAAGAGCCACCTGCCATCTTTATTATTACCATGTGGGGAAACAGTAACATGAGAAGCAGGGTTTTTTTGCAGCCAGAGAGGATATTTCTGAGACATTTTCTTGGGGATCTCAAAAGTGTAGGTCACTGTGTAATCTCCCCTCCCCCTCCAACTCAATGCAAGAAAAATTTACTGGAACTAAACTCGGTTGCAGCTCCCTGTCACTCCAATCTCTTAGCTTCTCCAGACAAACTTCTCGTGACTCTGCCAGCCTTTTACTTTGCCTTGCAGGTAACACTTGGTGCACCCAAGTTCCCAAGCTCCCTGGAAGAGTTCCCTTGGAGTATCAAGACCTTGTCACTGGACAGTCACAGAAATTACCAAGGTTGCTATATCCAAAGCAGCCAGGTACACACACCAGCTTGTCTGGTTCAAATAGAATACCCACGTTGCTTAATATTACAGCACTGAGATCAACTTATGATGAACCAAAGCTAGACAGAGAATTAAGTGATATTGTGTAAAGATAGTGGAAACAGTATATGTTATACTTTTGTTTATTTGTAACAATATCTAAGAGACTATAACTTTAGCAAGCAACAATCCTTTGGCTAACATAGTTTTCTCACTCTCAAAGATTTTCTGTACAGCTTGCTAACTTTCAATCCAACCAGGAGCTCGATTTTCATGATTTCCCCCATGTCCTATTAGTATTCTTGAAGCCAATCATAGAACCATAGAATCATAGAAGATTAGGGTTGGAAAAGACCTCAGGAGGTCATCTAGTCCAAACCCCTGCTCAAAGCAGGACCAACACCAACTAAGTCATCCCAGCCAGAGTTTTGTCAAGCCAGGCCTTAAAAACCTCTAAGGATGGAGATTCCACCACCTCTCTAGGTAACTCATTCCAGTGCTTCATCACCCTTCTAGTGAAATAGTGTTTCCTAATATCCAACTAGACCTCCCACACTGCAACTTGAGACCATTGCTCCTTGTTCTTTCATCTGCCACCACTGAGAACAGCAGAACTCCATCCTCTATGGAACCCTCCTTCAGGTAGTTGAAGGCTGCTATCAAATCTCCCCTCACTCGTCTCTTCTGCGGACTAAATAATCCCAGTTCCCTCAGCCTCTCTTCATAAGTCATGTGCCCCAGCCCCCCAATCATTTTTGTTGCCCTCCATTGGACTCGCTCTAATTTGTCAACATCCTTTCTGTAGTGGGGGACCCAAAACTGGATGCAATACTCCAGATATGGCCTCACCCATGCTGAATAGAGGGGAATAATCACATCCCTCGATCTGCTGGCAATGCTCCTACTAATGTAGCCCAATATGCCACACTGGCAACAAGGACACACTGCTATCTCATATCCAGCTTCTTATCTATTGTAATTCCCAGGTCCTTCTCTGCAGAACTGCTGCTTAGCCAATCGGTCACCAGCCTTTAGCAGTGCATAGGAGTCTTCTGTCCTAAGTATAAGACTCTGCACTTGTCCTTGTTGAACCTCATCAGATTTCTTTTGGCCCAATCCTCCAATTTGTCTAGGTCACTCTGGACCCTATCCCTACTCACCAGTGTATCTACCTCAACCCCCAGCTTAGTGTCATCTGTGAACTTGCTGAGGATGGAATCCATCCCATCATCCAGATCATTAATAAAGATGTTGAACAAAACCGGTTCCAGGACCGACCCCTGGGGCACTCTGCTTGATACCAGCTGCCAACTAGACATCAAGTCTTTGATCACTACCCATTGAGCCTGACAATCTAGCCATCATCTATCCACTTTATACTCAATTCATCCAATCCATACTTTTGTAACTTGCTGGCAAGAATACTGTGGTAGACCATATCAAAGCTTTGCTAAAGTCAAGATATAATCACAACCACTGCTTTCCCTATATCTACAGACCCAGTTATCTCATCATAGGAGGCAATCAGATTGCTCAGGCATGACTTGCCCTTGGTGAATCCATGTTGACTGTTCCTTATCACCTTCCTCTCCTCCAAGTGTTTCAGAATGGTTTCCTTGAGAACCTGCTTCATGATTTTTCCAGGGACTGAGGTGAGGCTGACTGGTCTGTAGTTCCCAGGTTCTCCTTCTTCCCTTTTTAAAAGATGCGCACTATATTTGCCTTTTTCCAGTCACCTGGGACCTCCCTCGATTGCCATAAGTTTTCAAAGATAATGGCAAATGGCTCTGCAATCACATCAGCCAATTCCCTCAGCACCCTCAGATGCACTAGATCTGGACTCATGGACTTGTGCATATCCAGCTTTTCTAAATAGTCTTTAAGCTGTTCTTTCATCACTGAGGGCTGCTCACCTCCTCCCCATACTGTGTGGCCCAGGAGAGCAGTGTGGGAGCTAACCTTGTCTGTGAAGACTAAGGCAAAAAAAGCATTGAGTACTTCAGCTTTTTCTGCACCATCTGTCACTAGGTTGCCTCCCAATTCATCAAAGGTCCCACACTTTCCCTGACCTTTTTCTTGTTGCTAACATACCTGTAGAAACCCTTCTTGTTACCTTCACATTCCTTGCTAGCTGAAACTAAAATTGTGTTTTGGCTTTCCTGATTACACCCCTGCATGCTTGAGCAATATTTTTATAGTTCTCCCTAGTAATCTGTCAAAGTTTCCACTTCTTGTAAACTTCCTTTTTGTGTTTAAGCTCACTGAAAATTTCACTGTTAAGCCAAGCTGGTCACCTGCCATATTTGCTATTCTTGCTGCACAATATTGGGCCCTGGTCTGACTGTCCTCACTGCCACACCAAAAAAATAGATCCCTCGTTTTTTTATCTGAAATTATTACCAAGGTTTATCTTTGATCTGGGTCTATCACTAGAAGGAACTTCTGCATACCCCAGTGCTTGAATATAATGAAAGTTTCAAACTGTGGCCTTATCTCGATGAAGAAAATTATATTTTAAAAAAGGAGAGGGAAGAATCCTCCAACCTTTTCCCCTGGGAGGCATGGAATAGGCTCCTTCATTCTCTTGGTAGGCACTTCCATCTCAGCGGCACCAACACTCCTTTCCCCCCGCCCCATGTCCTCTTGAGGCTAGGACTCCCAATCAGCATCGGGAAAGGAGATGGGTCACAGATGAGCTGTTCAGGGACATGGGATGCAAGATGGACAACCACCTACAGTACCCAAAAGTGAAGACAAGGAGTGGGAGGTGTCTATGGTCTCAGATTTCCTCAAACATGACTAGAGAAATAGGAAGTAGGACAGGTTGCTGTTGGAGCAGCTGTTCACCTTGATTGCCACTAGGGGGCCAATGCCAGCTCCTCTAGCATCTAACATGCCACCACTAGTGCCTGATGACTCTCCTTCTTGGTACCACATCCTGTAGCCTTGTTTGGTCAGGGGAAAGGAGAACAGGAGGCATGCTGCTGACATCCTATTCCACCACAAGTCAGAGTGACTATTGAGCTTGGACTTAAGTTAATTGCACTGTTTTGCGCTGTTGTTCACTGTCTTTTCACTCTTTTGTGCACACAACCAATTTACTTCACTTTGTACTTTTGTCAATAATTATATGTGGCCATGCCTGCAATAGTTTTATTAATACTTATTTTTCTGTTCATACTTTTGGTTTCATTAATAAATTGGTTTTGCTGCATGGTACGTTGGTGTGTGAGCACTTGGAAAAGAAGGAAGAGTCAGGAAGTTGTATCCATGGATATTGAAAAAGTATCTTATTATGTAATGTCAATAACAAACTAATGAATCAGGTAATTTGTATACAACAGTAAACACTCTTACAGCCCCCTATTGTAGCATCACATGTCCTCATCTATAGCAGCTTGCAATGCTAGGATGAAGGTTCACAAGCCATTTCTTATTTCTTGTGCCTGCCTGTACACAGCCACAGTGATAAGAGGCACACACTCTGGTTGTCTGCACTGGACCTGCAAATCAGCAGTAGCCGGAGACCACTTCATGTGAAAATTTTGCCTACAGCCCCACAGGTGTTGCGCAGAACAATGCATGCTACGAGCATATGGATGGCATTGGCCGCTCTGGCCAAGGGTGGCAGATGAAGCTTCCTCTGGGGAAGGCTACCCACCCGCCCCACCTTTTCCCGCCAAGGCCCGGTCTTTGCTCTTTGCTCTTGGTCCCTCCCCCACCATGACCCTGGTAGGGGCACTGAGGGCTCGGTTGCCACCGGAGGAGGGGCTGAGAGCTCAGCTCCAGCCAGGGTTGAGCTCTCAGCCCCCGCTTGGAGCATGGCAGTGCTCTCTTGGCCTTGGCTGGAGCCTGGAACCTCTTCCACCCACAACCCCATTCCCATTCTGCCCATGCCCTGGCCCCTTTCCACCACGTCTCTCACCTCCACTCCACCTCTTCCCCCCTGAGACCCTGCCCCCCATCTCTTCCCCCCCTTCCAGCAGGCCAAAATCTGCCACTCCTCTCCCACCATCAGCAGCGGCACCAAGTTTGGGGAGGCTTAGCCACCTCTGGCCTCCATTACATGTTGCCTATGACTCAGGCATCCAAATTGTTTTGTAGGTATCTTCCCTTTAGCCTACAGATGTATTCTCCAGCACCATATCAGAACTGCTGTGTGTAACTGAGCCTTCCTCTACCAGGTGCCTTGTGGTCAGTGTACTGTTCCATTAGCCATAGCAGAAAAGGGAGAACAGAGTGCCCCAAATAACAGTGGGTAAAGACACCCCATCAATAACAATGTCATTTGGAGCTAATAGGGTCTCTGCTTCTCCAAAGAGGGAAGCCTTAGAGCTCCTCAGCACCCTGAGCTCATGCATTTTGCCTGTACCTCCTGTATAGGGCTGGGCTTAGGACTGGCAACCCAGGCAAACACCCAGGGGCACCATGGTCAAGGACAAGTGCCATGCGGCAGTTTAGAGTCACAAGCTGCTCCCCACGTATGTGGGGGGGGGGAGGGTGCCCAGATATCTCCCTGTTTCTTCCTGGTGGAGGAACATGGCTGGGGAAGGTGAGTGGTGATACACAGATACTGGTCCCCAACCCCCAAAAGGTTCTCCATGCCCCCCAAAGGTTGGAGGGGGGAGGGAGCAAGGAGTAACACCAAATGATCTGTACATCCTGGTCACTTTCTCCACCTGGGATGCTGCTCCCCTGCCCTCCCCTGACGTTGCGCCTCACTCTCTCCCCCCGCAGTCCCCTATGCCTACATGGGGTGGAGGGGGGGAGAGGGAGGTGAGCAGCAATGCTAGCTGCTCCATGCATCCAGGTCAGGTTCCCCAGGTGGACACAGGACGGGGTTAGGAATGCAGGAGGGGGTGCAAGGATTAGGGGCACAGAAGGAGGTACAGGGGCTAGATGAAAGAGAGTTGCAGTGTACGTGCTAGGGATACAGGAAGGAGGTGCAGGGGTTAGTGGAGCAGGGAGCACAATGCAGGGATTAGGATGCAGGAGAGGACAAAAGGGGTACAGTGCAGGGATCAGTGGCACAGGAGGGGCTGCAGGGATTAGCGTGCAGGAGGAGGAATCAGGGGCAAAGGGAGCACAGTGCAGTGATTAGGGGCACAGGAGGGGTTGGGTTTGGGCAAAGGGGACACAGTGAAGGGGTTGGGGTGCTGGAGGCACAATGCATGGGTTAGGGGTACAGGAGGGGGTGGGGAGCTCACAGGTTCCAGAAGCAATGGAGAGGTACTCACAGGGGCCAGAACTAATGGGGGTGCCATACCCATGGGGGTTTTGGATGTGAAAAACCAAGTTCACCCAGGGCGCCATTTTCCCTGAGGCCCTGTCCCATGCTGGCGTTCATAAACCTGCTGCCTAACGCTTGGAGCAGTACCCTTTACAACACCACATTCACTTTGGGCAAAGAGTGCCATTGATGACCCCAGCACAGTTTGGGACTCTCGTTCTCTGAAAGCCAGCTACTATGTCAGGCCCATTTGTAAGGAATGGTGTTACTCGCCTCACAAACCACCACCGCTGCAGCACTGGTTAGCTGTGGAGCTGTAGCAGTCTGGAGTATCCAAGCTCCAGATGGTAATTGTCTATCCTGCTGCATAAACACGTTGGCCAAAAGTGGGACTAGCAGATACACACTGTCATGTAGACATACCCTAAAAGGCTTCTCATAAATTCTGTGTACCTGAATTAAAATGCTAAGGTGGCCCTGGCTTCCTTCCAAATCCAAAAGCTTCAATTGTTTCAATGTTTTGCAGCTTGGGGCAGTATTTGTTTCTATTTCTATCAGCAGCTTCATTCAGATAGATAGATAGATAGATGTCCTTCCCCCAGGGTACAATTTGGGCTGTTGAACCGCTGTGCATCCAGGGTGCCTTTTACACTACTTTGCTGGTGAAAAGCAGCCTCTCCAGACTCTGCTTACACAGCCATTAGCATGTAAAGGCACACCCAACAAAGTTACAGGAATGTCCTTTTAGCCACTCATGAACTATACACAGGATGACACCTGCATATTCTTGGCCTCAGCCTTGCGCCCAAGAAATGTGCATCTTGCACTGTCCAGCACGCTTCTGCACAGAGTAATAGTTCATCATTAATAGTGCATCATTTTATCAAAGAAAATGAATATGCCCCAGCCTTTGTTATCCTGAAAAGGGATTCCCTAAAGGGGATTCAATAAAAACACACTAGTTTAGATAAAAGAATAAAATATGTTTATTAACTACAGAAAGGAAGATTTTAAGTGGTTACAAGTGTTTAAGGCATAAAAGTCAGAATTGGTTACCAAAGAAATAAAAGACAAAACCACAATCTAGTTCCTAAACTTTACCAAGCTAAATAAGATTACAAAGTAAAAAAGTGTCTCTCACCCAAAAACTTTCAGCAGTCTATGCTACCTGGAAAGACCTGCCCCCCCTACACACACAGTTTAATAATGGTTTTTTGTCTTCCAAGTGTTCTTGCAGGCATCAGTAGAGATGGGGAGGAGATGTAATGAGGAAGCCATTATCTCTTATTTTATAACAGCCTCTTCTCCTTGAGGAACACCCCCCACTGGGGTGCAGACAATCAGTCTGTAGCATACATGCGATTCAAAGCATCTTTCAAGTGAATTGTAAATTTCTTGTTCACACCTTCTATGTAAGTGAGGCTTGAGACATCTTTGGGGATGACATGCAAATCTTTTGTTTATAGTTTCCTGTGATGGCGAATGGTTGCTACAGCAGCTAATAGTTTTTGAACACCTGTGATCAGTGCTTTGTTAACACTGAGGCTTTATGTTTCAGTAACAAACATAAAGGAAATTCTCATAACTACATATACAATGTTGCAACACACATTTTAATGGGATAATGATGTCCAGCAGATTATGACATTAAAAATTATACCTCACAAGGCATCTTTTGTACAAAATATATAATTAACATATAAAAGTGGTGAATGTGGGTTACAGGGTGTCATATGGGTTTTAGGGTGTCACAATATATATTCAAAGAACATGTGAAAAGGCCAGGACTCCAATATGCCTGCTTTGGTTTTCCCTATGCTCTTCTTGTCAATGCCACGGCTTAAGTTCTCAAAAAAGATACACCTCACATCCACCTTTCTTGGACTGGACTGTGAAGTTACCAGAAACCCTGTGGAGGATCTAGTTGGGTTTCTCAAGAAGCAGACCAAAGATCAAGCCATGACTCAGTGAACATTCAGTCCCTGGTTCTCCCCTTGCTGCAGGGGAAAGTAATCTGCACCATACCATTGCCCATTGTAGATTATTTCCCTCTCTAACTGAGACAGCTATCGAGAGCTGTAGAGTCAAAGCTGAACCCACCCCGGCACATCCATACACCTGCACAGAAGCAAGATTAGCCCCATGGAGGCAGCTCTCCTGCTCATGCTGAAACTCATGATGCACTAGTCCACATAGAAAAAATAAATGGGTACCTGATGCCTTCTTTGCACAGTCTCATAGGAGAAGCCACAATCTTGCGCTTGGGCCTGATCCTGTGACCATTACTTTGTCAAATCTCTCACTAAGGTCAGGATCAGTCCTATGTCCTCAATCCTGCAAAAACACACACACGTGCTTAACTTTTTGAGCTGAGAGCAGGTCCAGTGAAGTTAATGTGACTTCTCAGAGGGCATAATGTTAAGCACATGAATGGTCTGCGTGTTTCCAGGATGAGGGCCTTTTCCTGTAACCTAGCTGAAAATATATAAATAAGAGTAAATATCCCCTTGCCAAATGTGCTGTGGGACCTTCATTTCCTTATGTTGTATCTAGATTTGCAACAATGACAAACAGCTTCCACATCACTTTGATCATTACAAAAATTAATGCATTGGTCCAAAACCTATTATAGGGCAATAAAAGAGTATTTAACATGTGCTCCCTTCAAAATCTTATCATGCAGGAAAGTGGAATGGATCTTTCACTGCATGCTCTTATTTTGCTATAAAATGTAATATTCATGGAGAGAAACTGCTTAACAGAGCAAGACCGAACATAAATCGACTAATTTAGTAGCACTTTTTTCATGTGCAATAAGGAACTCTTAATCTCCTGATCTAATAAGAGAGAAAATATTCTGTTTTTCCTGGAAGAGGAACAACATAATTTAAGGGAAGAGAATACAAGTTAACTGTTTAAGAAAAAAAATGGAAGAAAAAGGATTTACAAAACTGTGTAATTATTGTTATAAATTAATACTTTGGTTTTAAAATATTTAGCTGATATATTCACAGTTGTATGAAAAGCGCATGCAACTAATGCATTTTAATTTCTCTAGGTGTTGATAGGGAAACCCCTCGATTTGTGGCCATGGAGGCATACGTGGAAGTTCTCTAAATGGAAGTGTTGGCGCTCACAGTGTTCCTTCCGGGCTTATGGACCTGTGAAAGGATTTTGGGCCCCCACTTATCGTAGTCTTCCAGGTCCTTGGGGTGGTTGCTTGTGGGACTGGGTAATTCATCGAGATGTTTGGGAAATTAAGCCCCCTGGCGGTCCTAACCGCTTCTTAATCAGTGCCCCAGCTATAACCCCTGACCTTTGGATAGGTCTAGGTGATCTCTGGACCTATTGGCCCTTACAGCCTCCACAACTACAATGCTTTAGAAAACTACACCCCGGAGAGGTGGTAACTGTCCATCACCGGGTATGTTGGGAGGGTCCTGGTAACCTACAAGACTTAGCCTCCCATACCCTTGTGTCCGCCAATAGCAGTTGTGTCCATGTCAATTCATCTATTATCTATGATGTGGCCTTTAACCTCCACACTAACTCAGGTACTCATAATATTTATTGGCCCGCAAAAAAAGATTATCAGGTTTATTTAGAATTTCAGGTTCCTTTCGACTGGACATCTGTTGTCCCTGACAAATTTCACTCATTGTTATCTCTTCTGCCAGAAATCCGATCTATTTCACAATTGCAAACTCAAATTCATTATTTAGAAACTGTTTATCAGGAAGCTATGAACGCCCTCCAAACTGTTCACTTAGTATCTTCCCTCTGTGTTAAAAGCGATATTCTCTGCCAATTCACAAAAAGTGTTCAGTCACCCCATCACCCCTGGTACGTATGGCTCCTCCTTGGCATTAGCACGTTTACTGTTGTGTGTATCTGCTGCTGGTGTTGCTGTTGTTGCTGGTCACATTGCACATGCCCTTGTGCAACTTCCCGTTCCTATACCCCACCACAGTTAGTACCTCTTAACCCATTAATGGAATCGACTTTAGCCAATGAGGACCACCTGCATTATGCCACGCTGAATGCTTCCTTAAAAGAAGCCACCTATGCCAACATTCCAAACTTAAAGAACCCTCATCCGGAGAGCCAGGACTTAATGGATATCCAGAGTGAGGAGTTTGATGCCATGTAAGACAAAGGCATCAAAAAGGAGGGAGTTGATAGGGAAACCCCCCCGACCCCACCTTACCCAAGGCCCCAGGCTTTTTTCTGAAAATAAAGTAAGAGTAGGCCCTTAGCTAGAAGCAAGAGTTTTAACTCCTGCTAAACTTGTTTTTCTGTACAAAGGGCACGCTGAGGCAAAAAGATGTGGTCAGGGCCCCAAAAAGAGGAACTAGAATTGGATAAAGGGGAACCAGAAAATCTGTTAAGTTATAACAGCTTTTAGTTTATTATGGTTTATTAAGTTGCTTGTGTGGGCGTAAAATATAACTCATGATTATTTGACCAAAGGTACACCAATAGGTATTTTTGGACCCAAGTTCCTCAAAATTTGCTTCAGAACACAGCTGCTGAAACCGCAAGTAGGTGGAAACCAGGTGTCAAAGTCCTGACAATTACAAAAACCCGTAAAAAGGGGAAGTAACAAAGAGCAGGCTTGCAAATTAGCTCATAACTGGTATATTAATAGCAATTGTTTTTAGCAGATGGTTAGAAGATGTTATTGTATTAACCAAATAAGGTATCATCGGATGTATGAGTTCATATGGTAATGTGCGGTTTTGGGCTTTATAAACCCAGGTATCACTGCTGTAGGGCAGAGCGACTTACCTCTTGCTAGAGGACCTGTCGTCTCTCCATGCATATGCATGTATTCTCTGATTAATCAATAAAGGAGCCTCAGGCTGTCTGATCAACTCAACTCGGTGGTGGTCATTTTCCACGACAATGTTCTAGTCTAAATATTTATGAGAAGACATAGCTGCGTCCAAATGCTGATTGGTTGCAGTTATTGCACTTTCAGTGTGACATCAGTGCTGATAGGTTGCTGCTATACTATAGTTCTGACTACCTAAAGTTTGAATTTTGGGCACAGACTAGGGTAACTCACTGGTCAGTGTCTGTTTCATGTCCTCCACCCATCCCTGTCTTTAGAAGAGATGAGGGTGTTAAAGCCAACAGCTAGAAAGCCTGCCTCCTTAGGTCAAGCTTGTTACGGTTTGATTCAATTTAATAAAAAAGATCTCAAATAGCTAGGATTAATCAATGTTATTAATCAAAGATTCTTAGTCAAAGATTAAGATAGCCTAATATGGTATGTTTCCAATCCATCTGGAAGGCAGCAGTGCCGTGGTCAGACTGCCTCAAAATTTGAGCTTTACTTTAGTTCTATATATACTGGGGTTATTTACAACAGATGAGGGTTTCACCATTTCTTTCCATTACTTTAAACCTAATATATCATTCTCCTTTATCTTCTTTTTACATGTTTTCAGAAACTTTTGCTAAGCTTGGACAAACTATGCAGTAAACAGGACAGAGATTGTAACTAGTTTATTACCTTGTTTTGACCATAGCATTCCAAAATTCAGCAAAACTTTATAAACATCCTTCACCAGGTATAGCTTGGTACAGAGGGCATGTTAGCTAAGCATTAACAAAATTGTTTGTCTTGTCTTTTCCTCAGTGTCTAACTCTGAAATTACACTAATTTACGTCATCCCTTCCTTAAACAGCTTAACATAAGCAAAACACATTTTGAGAAAACCAGAATATGAAAATTCATAGTTATATAAAAACACACATATTATATATAATAGTCAAATAATATTGATTAACACTATAAGCCTTACAGACTTTCTCTTATCTGGCTCCATAGATATTTTGTAAGACAGAGGGTCTGCAGTATAGCTAAGCATAGCAGAATATCAAGAGGCTGGCAGGCTGAGTGAATTTCTCAAGCCTTGTATTCTCTTGCTGTGTACTGCAAGGATCATGCAAAGGTCACTGCGCCCAACTATAATACAGTTTTAGAGTTATATAATTCAGTATTCTAAATATAACATCCTATGCTTATTCACTACCAGCTACTCTCTTATTTTGGTTACATAACATCTCCTTGTTTAATCACGTATATAGCTACAGCAACAAACAATCCATGATTTGATTAATACATTTTGCTTGTGAGTTGAATACATCTATTTTCTATTAGTTAGCAATAAGCAAGGTTCCTTCCTGTTAAATAATTCTGTTAGTGATAGCTGTTTTCCCAAAATATTTTGTTTACAAGAGTCAGTTACACAAACCTTGACAAAGTCCATTCCTGATCTGATACCCATCTGCAGCCCTTAGCAAGGCATGTGATTAAAAATTTGCAAGCTGAGTTTTTCCATTTTGCCATAGTGCTTTGGCTTAGTTCAGTCAGCAAACTGTAGAAGGTCAGAGGGTTTGTTGTTTTTTGTTTTTTTTGAGGGGGGGAGGGTTGCTAAGGAGATTCACCAATACAAGCCATGGTGTCAGCTAACAAGGTGGCATCCTGAAAGAGAATAATTACTGAGCGACCACTGAGTACCTTCATCTTCCACTACAGTCAGATTGACACATGTCACCGCTCATGAGAGTGCCCTACCACCAGATGACAGCTATCATCACAGGCTCACTGGTATTTTGTGGAGCCTGACAGGCCTCTGGTTTATAACTTTGTAATGGCAACCTGCACTATAAATACAGAACCGTGACAAGTTGTTCGAATTAATGGATTTTGCTCTGCTCTATGAAATAAGGCCACCTGCCACCTTTAAAGATTGGGTGAAAAAAACAATTTCATAAACTGTGCTCATGACAGTATACAATGAGAGAGACAATGAGTGAGATCTGAAGAAGAGCTCTGTGTAGCTCAAAAGCTTGTATCTACTCCCAAGAGAATAAAAGAATAAAATGCTCCAATAAGAGAGATTACCTCACCTACCTTCTCTCTCTCATATCCTGGGACCAACATGTAATTGCAGGTGGATACAATAATACTGCAAACAACAATGGAAGATACCAAATTTTGCCGTTTAAAATGGAAACTTCACAACATGAAAAAGAAGGAAGCCAGACTAAACAGTGACATTACTTCCTGAGCAAATGCAAGAACAAGACCTAAAGTAGAGTTCTGTGTAGCTTGAAAGCTTCTATGTTCCACCAACAGGAGTTGCTCCAATAAAAGTTATCTCACCTACCTGGTCTCTGTCATAGCCTGGGACCGACATGGCTAAAACAACACTGTAGCAAATTAGCAAGATTATACCATCATTAGACTGTAAATGAGTTTGGCTGGTTACTTATCTGTCAATTACCATATATTGATCTGTTTAAGTTTAAATCCTGTTCCTTACCCTCCTGTGAGTGTGTAGGTCCCCAGATGTTGCAGACTAGTGAGGTTCTACTGCATAAAGGTGAGAACTGGGACAGGCAAGCTTTGGAAATCCTCTGAAGAAACTGCACCTTCTATGCATCCAAAGCATAGCTCCATGGAGGATTCATCTGTGGTAGAGAGAAAGAGTCTTTTGGGGACAGGCCAAAGGCTGTGGCAGGGGCATGGCCAGTGGATCCATGACCACAAAGATAACCACTCCTCTATAAAGGAGAGGAGTTCAGTTGGCAAAGGAGCTTAACAGAGCTCAAAGACTGTTGTAGAGCCTCTGAATGTGGCTCTGCTGATGCTCTATAGCCTGTGAAGGAGGATCCCATCTGCCAGTTCCCCAATGGCACCACTGCACAAGCTCTATTTATTTAGGCTTTGCACTGGGACAAAGGATTTGGTCAAAAGGTGGAGTCAATGCTGAGGAGCTGTGATAAGAAACTAACTTGCACTCCAGCCCTTGTTTCTAAGGGAGAATTTTAAATGAATCATTTTAATGTGTTTTTCAGGCTTAATAGCTAATGTATTGTACTGTATTTGAATTTTATTAATGTTATTTAAATAACCACTGGAAGAGAATGCTTATAGCTTGCTATAAATATTGTTTTAAGAAATGCCTCTTTCTTAAGCAAAAAGACATAAATCGTTGTGACACCTTCTGAGTCAATTCAGTAAGTAACAATGCTTCCACCATAGCCTAGATGTTCGTTATTTGTAGAATGCAGCTTTTCCTTTCTTTGAGGTCCCCATTTCCACATCCTAAATCATAATCATCAAACACACATCAACAACTTATTCTTCATTCCTGCAATACTGAGAAAAAGAACATTGCTTCAAAGCTGAGCCAGAAAACAGAACTGCACATGTTCCAAATGTGAAGTGAGGGAAATAGATTCTTGTTCAGGAACTTGTCCAAGATGAATTGAACGTGGTACAGCTGCAACATAATAAAAAGAAATGTTGGAATCCATGGCCAGCCTTTCCTCTGTATCACAGCCGATGCCAGAGTTCTTAACTCTTCACATGCTCCTCCGGAGAGTCGGTAAACTTCCCATCCAGCCTGTGCACCTCAGAAACCAATAGAAGGAAGTTAACAGCTCCAAAACCACTGGACTAGATCTTCAGCTCTACAGATCTGATATATCTATTGAATTCAAGTGTAGATCAATGAAGTCAGTGGAGTAACACCAATTTATATCAACATAGGATACATTCCTCTCTTTTTGGAGGATCTTCCACAGCATGAAAGTCAGACCCTCCCAGGAACAAACTTCAAGGATAGCAACAGACAGCAGTTTTGTGAGAGTTTCAGAATAAGACAAAGTGACTGACTGACATCCCTGGTGACTGATTGACATCTCTGGGTATGGCTCATGTTAAAACACAGGCAAAACATAAGGATAAGCTTCCTCACCTTGAGGACCCTTGGGTTTATTCCCCACTTGGTACAAATTACCCTGAATCAGTTTACTATGCAGGGAACGCTGCAAAGCCCACTTACTTTCCTAGGCATTTGGAGGGGGTAAGAATTGAGAAAGAAAGAGAAAGGGCTTTGAGGTGGAATGGTGTTTTGGCTTCCTTGTTCTGTGCCTTTGGTTATACCAATTTAGTTAAGGCATCAGATGCTTTGGCTGGCTCTTGTGTAATGTGCAGTTATTATGGGAAAGCTAAGCCAAATACAGTTTTGTCTTTGTTCCCAAAGGTGACGAGATGTGTGGTGCATCAATCTGATGCTGTCTCAGAGTGAGTTCCCCAGCTCTGTCCACCACACTCATGAGTCTCAGGGACAGACTGTAAAGAAAAAAAAATGCCCGCAGTTATGCAAAGGGTTATAAGGAGAGTGCAACTCAAGAATTAATTTCTTCTCTGGGTAGGCCATATCCTTAATTACATCCTGAAAATGTTTGCTAATCTCTATAAAAATTTTATCTACACTTTCGGTATATTATTTTTCAGTTGTAACTAAGAGTACGGTTTAGTCATGGATTCCGTGACTTCCAGTGACCTCCGTGACTTTAGCGTATGGTGGTCGGGAGCTACAGGGTCCCCCGCCACCTAAATGGGCAAGGAGCTGCGGGGTACCCCCACCGCATCTGGCAACTCCCAGAGCTACCTCCGAGCTCCCAGCTGATGCAGGCAGCAGGGAGAACCCCTGGAGTTCTCAGCTACTGTGGGTGGTGGGGGAACCCCCGAGCTTGGGGGCCCCTGGAGATGCCAGCAGCAGGGAACCTCAAATCTCCTTGCCCTCATGGGCAGCTGGGGGACCCCCCTGAAGTTGCAGGCAGCAGGGGTACCAGACAGCTCCCAACTGCCACAGGCAGCCCCTAGCCCCTGCACAGCTGCCTCACTTCAGGCGGTGCAGGGACCTGCAGATCCCCATTTTGTCACGGATATTTTGAGTAAAAGTCACAGACGGGCCACAGCTTCTGTGAATTTTTCTTTATTGCCCATGACCTGTTCGTTACTTTTACTGAAAATATCCAAAATCTTAGCCTTAGTTATGACATTTTTGTGGCAATGCTTTAAATTTATGACACTAAGATTAAAGAGTTATGTGGTAGGAAGTTCCTCTAATATTAAGCAGTTTAGGCTGAAAATAACTGACATACCCCGGGGAAAAAGTCTGCGCTGAGGAATGACTACAGTGATTTACGGCTATTATTATTATAGCACCATCCAGGCGCCCCAAACTGGGTTGGGGTCTCATTGCGTTCTCCACCAACAAAGTAAGAGACAGTCATTACCCAGAAGAGCTTGCAGTCTAGTTTGTACATGACCATGGGCAGGCTAAAAGGGGGCCTATTTCAATGAATGTTGTAAAACAGTTGTGTATAGATCAGGAGATATGGAAACTTTTTGAGCATAGGTTTGACAAGTAGATAATGTACCTCACTGAAAAGGCACCTTAAACAATTATGGAATAGAAATCATGGGGCACAGGACTGGAAGAGGCCTCCTGGGTCATTGAGTCCACTCTGCTGATACTGCATGCAATCCCATCACATAATCCTGTTCTTAAACTTAACAAGCTTCATTTTAAAACCAGTTAGGTTGTTTGGCTTCACTACTCTTATTAGGAGGCTGTTCTATAACCTCGCTCCTCCAATGGTTAGAAATCTTCTAATTTCCAGCCCAAATTTATTCATGACCCCTTCATATCCACTTGTTTTTGTATCAACATTGTGCTTTAGCTTAAATAGTTCTTCTCTCTCCCTGGGGTTTATCCCCTGGATGTATTTACAGAGAAAAGCCAGATCCCCTCTCAGCCTTCAATTTGTTAGGCTACAAGCTATGCTTTCTCTTTCAATCTCCTTTTGTAAGATGAACTCTCCATTCCCTTGATCCTTCTAGCAGCTTTTCTCTGCACCTGTTCCAGTTTGAATTCATCTTTCTTGAACATAGCTGACTAGAATTGTACACAGTATTCTAGATGAGGTCTTACCAGAGCCCTGTACAATGGCATTCATAGTTCCCTATTTCTACTGGAAATACCTTACCTGATACATCCTAGGATCACATTTGCGTTTTTTACAGTCACATCATATTGACGGCTCATAGTCATTCTGTGATCAGCTAGTATACCCAGATATTTTTCCTCCTCTTCCTCTTATTTCCACCTAGTGAGCTCCAAGTTTATAGCAGAAATTTTGTTATTAATCTGTAGGTGCATGACTATTAAATTTCATCCCATTTCTACTACTCCAGTCCTCCAACTTTTCTTATTTAATATTCCAGTTCTCCAGTGTATTGACAATCCCTTCCAAGTTTGCGTCATCAGCAAATATCATTAGCACATTCCTACTTTTTGTGCCAAAGTCATTAATAAAAATATTAAATAAATCCCAGGACAGATCCTTGAAGAACTAGTAACCTCCCTCCAGACTGATAGTTCTCTGTTCAGCACAATCCACTGCCATCTCCCCTTTAGCTAGGTCCTTATCCGCCTTACAGTTCTTGTACTAATTCCCATCTGCTCCATCTTAACTATTAATTTTCCATGCAGTACCAGTTCAAATACTTTACTAATGTTCAGATGGATTTGGTCTACTGAATTTTTCTTGTCTAAGAAATCAGTTGTCAGACAAAGAAATGTCTGTCTGGCATGATCTAACTTTTGTAAACCCATGTTGCATTTTCCATTTACCTCTATGTCATATTATTCTTTACTTCAAAATTTGTTCTAAAGCCTTGCATACTCTTGAGGCCACACTAAGGTAGCTGTGGTTGCACAGTTCACTTCCCCCTTCCCCTTCCTTAAATATAGGTGTGCCATTAGTTATTTTTCAGTCAGACTCTCTCAGCCTATCTCTGCCAATTTGATAGGTTTACTTAAAATCCTTGCTACTGGCCTTGCATTTTCAAGTGCCAATTCTTTCAGTGTTCTGGGATGGAGATTATCCTGCCCCCCTGACTGGAGCGCATTACACTCTCAGAATTTTGTTTCTCCTTCAGATGTGGTAACTTCCATTTCTATACACTCATTCCCATGAGCCATGCTGACTTTGCCCCCGTGTTCTGCATCATCATCCTTATTGAAACGGGCAAAGTATTCATTTAGTTTCATAGACCATATCTAGATTAGCCATGTAAACAAAAAGTGAACAAGACGAGATGAAGTGGGATCACTATGTAACCAGGATGGGCTAGACATTAGGGATAAAAAACCTTTACCTATTGTTTTAATTTCCCTTGCAAGATATAACTCAGCCTGATTTTTGGCAGTTCTCACTTTATTCCTTCACTCTTTGATCTCCAAGAGGCAGCTTTCCATGATGATCAATCCCTACATCCATTCATTGTATGCTCTCTGCTTTCTCCTAATATCCTTTCTGAGGTGGTTATTCATCCATTTCGATCTAGAACCTTTCTCTACAATTTTCTCCCCTTGTCTGGGATGCAAATTCCAGATAGTTTTTGAAATTTAAAGAAATCCCAAGCTTCTTCCACATTTAAGTCCCAAAGTTCTTCAGTTCAGCTGGTCAAAACATAGGCAAGGTCTTTGGTCTTGACAGCTGCTAAGGAATAGGTGAGTGGAGTTGAGGAGTACCACATTCTTCACAGCTTTGGATAAATTTCCTTTGAGATCAGTAACCCTGCCTCATCCCCCAATGTGGGGTTTTGGTGGAGAAACCAAGCTGCCATTGAAGAAGCAGTGTGCAGATAAATGCAGTCACAATTGCTGCATATACACTTATCTGCTTCCAAGCTTCCCAGTCATGCAGGTATTCTCATTGGCTTGGATTTTCTACTGATTAGAGTGTGGGCTTCCAGTCTATCCTATAGGAGGAGACTGGACTCACCACCAAGTGAGATGAGAGTGTGAGTTCACTCTATGAATGGAGACACAGAGCGTTCCCTAAACAATGAAACAGGAAAACTCATATACATTAGGATAATAACATGCAGCTGACACCAGCAAAGGCTATAGCAGCCTATTTGACCTTTGGGTCATAAATATTATAACTGTTGTCCTGCATGTGCCTATTGCAATAAGCATATCAGGAATCAGCTTTATTATTATTTGTATTACTGTAGCACTCTGGGATTCCCAATTAAGGATCATGCCCCCATTATGCTGGGCAAGGTACAAAAAAGTAACTAACAGAACAGCCCCTTCTCCAGAGAGTTTCTGATCTAGGTTCCAGATCCTACATAAGATGTGTACAGGTGGACCATTATGCCTGCATGAAGTCAGTGGGGCTTCATGTGAATGCAAGGATCAGGGCCTAGGTGAAAGAGTTTTCCATGTAGGAACCTGATTCATGAAATCAATTACATGCTTACAATCCCTGCTCTGGACAGCACTTAACTTTAAACACATTCTTGTGTGCTGTCTTGGATAGGGAAGCTTTCCTGAATGTGGTTAGATGATTTGTTTCTTTAGCATATAGATACAAAAAAAAAACCCCAAACCAAACACATTTCCAGTCAAACACATTACTCAATGCTATGCCAAAGCCTGACTTAGTATGTTACACTGGAAGCTGACAGTAGTAAACTGACACCAACTTTGCAGCAGTATTGTACAAAGGCTCTGTTACAACATTCAGCAACTTCTATAAAATATGAAACTTCATTTATTTCAAATGTTTTCCATAAGAATTCCTTTAACAGACTAAATATCTCCCCTGAATAGCCACTTGATTTTTTTATTTGACCCTCTTTACTCATATAAACAATTTGTCCTCGAAGCTTCCTTTGTTTTGATTGTCTAAATTATATTTTAAAATCAAATGTAAAATAAAAACGTGTGTGGATGACAACAAATCAATAACAAATATCTTCCATCAAGCAAAAAAAAAGTATTGTGCAAATTTCATATGCCACAGAATTAACCCCATTTTACTGCACCCTTTAGTTAGAAAAAATGGTCAAACCATCCAAAAGGTAAAGTTTTGTGGGAGTTACAGGAACATGTTAAGGCCGAGAGTAGCAATAGATGGTTAATGTATGTAAGGGTGTAAATGATTTTTTTATCCTAGATAATTACCCCTTAAAACTTTTGATTGTGACTATTCTATAGCTCTGCGTGCCAAAAATTTGAACTACTGGCAAACAAATATCCTCCAAGAACCCACTCCGTGTGTGTGTGTGTGTGTTAATTAAAAAATATACATCTTTGTCAATTTAAAATTATGTAAACAAATGTTATCAAATTTCTCATGCCCTTCTCCTTATTGTGGCCTATCCATGCGCCACGCCTGAAGCTAGAATCTTCAACGGATTTCTTGTCGTTTTTTTTAATCGTTTATTCCCTCTCGTGTTCAAAAACTTTTGACTGCGACTTTTATGCAGAGGTGCTGCTCATAAAGATCTGAGCTCTTGGCAAACAGAATTCTTCCAAGAATGCATACTCACTGCCATTTGTCCATTAGGCTCGCGAGGAGGACTGAGCAAATATCGTGCCACCAAATCGATGGGCCAACAGAATCTTTTATATTGTTCCAACTGCAAGAGCTAATTGAGCTGTTGAAAGCATAAGGTAACACTAGAATTGAAATAACTATGCTATATGACCTCATGTCGAATGTGGGTGTTTTATTTAGTTAGTTTTGTGGGGAGGGTTGGAATGTGTTTAAGCCAAGGCTTGATTATCAAGGACAAAGGTGGGGGAAGGGATGCGGGTAGCATGGACAGAGCCCCAAAGGAGTATGTTTAAATAGAGATGAATCAAGATCAAATATTTTACATGCCTTTTCTTTTCCCTAGGGAATCAAGAAGGCTGAAACCGGAAGTGTGGGAAGATGGAAAGATCACACCCTCAAAAAAGTAGATTTCAGTCTTATTTCTCTTGAGTAGTATGGAGACAGAGGGTGAAGTCTCCATTGACTATATTCAGGCTCTCCCTTGGCTTGTAAGATTGGCAACTTCTTCTATTTTTAAAAATCAGACTGCTTTTCAGGCAAGTTTTCTCAACATTTTCTTGTTTTATGTGTTTTGGAGAAAGATCCTGGCTAGAGATGTCTAGAAGAAAGTATTTGCAGTCTTTGGAGGTTAATAATTCCTGGAAAAAAAACCTCTGGAAAGCTCTACCTCACCAAATTTTCACAGAAAATGTTTGTTTGAATTTGACCAGTTTAAACGAGTTTCTTGTGTTGGTGTCTTTACCTAGTGGAAGTATGAATTGTGTGTTGGTTTTTACACATAAAGTTAGGCAACAAGGCCAACACATACAACACTCTGCTCTCTGAAATATTTTATTTATTTACTCTGGAGTTTGAAGACAGCTTAGAGACATCTTTCTTGCCAGTGTATTTTGCAGTGGTATTTGCAGAGCTGTCCTCTCATTTTAGACTAGGTTTGTATTTATTTCCTAGACTAACACAGAGATGTAATTTTCAGTAAAGCCTCTCTTAAACATATTTAATATTGCTTCCATTCTTCTGCATGGTAACCAACCTGGCTAGCAATCTTCAATGGAAGAGACCTTGCAAGACTGCAATGTAAGATTAAAAATATAGAGCAACAATCTAGTTCTTCATGTGTGGCAAGCTGGCTTCCAGCAGTGACACATTCATTTTCAGCCATGTTCAGTTTCTGAAAAGGCAATTAACAGTAAGTGAGAGTACCCAACCTGATACATATGTATGATGTGTTGAAAGGGTCCGAAGAACATCCAGATCCACATTTGAACCTGATCATTATTTACTTAGCTTGTTAACTCTTTGGGGTCGGGACTGTGTTTTTATTCTGTTCACCTAGCACAATGAAGTTCTGGTCCATGACTGGGGCTCCTAGGAGCAGCTGCAATACAAATAAATAAGGAATAATAATAGATTCAGGATTTTGTACTGAAATAACCCACCATCAAATTCAGCTCAGATTTCAACTTCTTCTATATCCTGGGGCATCCACTCTGGAGTACTGATGCATATATATCTCTAGTATGAATGTATTTCATATGCGATATAGAATCTTAGAAATGTAGGACCAAAAGGCACCTCGATAGGTCATCTGGTCCAATCCCCATCACTGAGACAGGACTAAGTATTATCTCATCCATCCCTGACAAATGTTTGCCTAACCTGTTCTTAAAAACCTCCAATGACAGAGATCCACAACTACCCTAGGCAATTTGTTCCGGTGCTTAACTACTTTACAGTTAGAAAGTTTTTCCTAATGTCTAAGCAAAATCTCCCTTGGTGCAATATAAGCCCATTAGTTCTTGTCCTGTCCTGAGTGGAGAAAGAGAACAATTTATTACCCTGTTCTATAACAACATTTAACGAACCTGAAGACAGTTATCTCCCCCCCTCAGTCTTCTCTTCTCCAGACTAAACAAACCCAATTTTTAAACTCTTTCCTCATAAGTTAAGTTTTCTACATCTTTAATCATTTTTGTTGCTCTCTCCTAGACTTTCTCCAGTTTGTCTGCATCTTTCCCGAAGTGTGCTGCCCAGAACTGAATACAGTACTCCATCTGATGTCTTATCAGTGATGAGTGGAATTGAAAAATTACTTCTTGTATCTTGTTTACAACACAATATATATGTATACAACTTCCAGTAAGCTATAGTTTGACTGACTGGTAAGTTTTAGTTTTTGAAAGACAATGAACCTATCGTGGTAGGGTTTCACTGAAAAAAATGGAATTACATCAGCAGTGCGTTCTTTTCCCCAAATGTATTATAAAAAGTATACTACCATATACCACTCATAAAAAAGACATGGGTTCAAAACAAAAGAGAAAACCCAAACATACTGTCTTGACACATCCACTTCACACTGTATTAGTTAGTTGTTTGGAAAACACATCACTCTATAATTTATGCTCACTCAACACTTTAAGAATTGGTTGTAATTATGGCTGTCAATTAATCGAAGCTAACTCACACGATTAACTCAAAATTAATTGCACTGTTAAACAATAGAATACCAACTGAAAATTATTAAATATTTTGGATGTTTTCTACATTTTCAAATATATTCATTTCAATTACAACACAGAATACAAAGTGTACAGTGCTCACTTAATATTTATTTTTTATTACAAATATTTTCATGGTAAAAAAACCAAAAGAAATATCCGGTAGTATTTTTCAATTCACCTAATACAAGTGCTGTAGTGCAATCTTATTGTCATGAAAGTTTAACAACTTACAAATGTAGAATTATATACAAAAAAAAACTGTATTCAAAAATAAAACAATGTAAAACTTTAGAGCCTACAAATCCACTCAATCCTACTTCAGCCTATCGTTCAGACAAACAAGTTTGGTTATAATTTGCAGGAGCTAATGCTGCCTGCTTCTTGTTTACAAAGTCACCTGAAAGTGAGAACAGGAATTCGCATGGAACTTTTGTAGTCGGCACTGCAAGGTATTTATGTGTCAGATGTGCCAAATATTCATATGCCCCTTCATTTTTTGGCCACCATTCCAGAGAACATGGTTCCATGCTGGTGACGCTCATTAAAACAATAATCGTTAATTAAATTTGTGACTGAACTCCTTGGGGGAGAATTGTATGTCTCCTGTTCTGTTTTACCAGCGTTCTGCCATATATTTCATGTCTTAGCAGTCTCGGATGATGACCCAGCACATGTTTGTTTTAAGAACACTTTCACAGAAGATTTGACAAAATGCAAAGAAGGTACCAATGTGAGATTTCTAAAGATTAGCTACAGCACTTGACCCAAGGTTTAAGAATCTGAAGTGCCATCCAAAATCTGAGAGGGATGAGGTGTGGAACATGCTTTCAGAAGACTTAGAAGAGCAACACTCAGATACGGAAACTACAGAACCCAAACCACCAAAAAAGAAAATCAACTTCTGCTGGTGGCATCTGACTCAGATGATGAAAATGAACCTGTCATCAGCATGGACGCATGTCCTCTGGAATGGTGGTTGAAGCATAAAGGGACATATGAATCATAGAAATGGAAGGGACATTGAGAGGTCATCTAGTCCAGTCTCCTGCACTCAGGGAAGGACTATGTATTATCTGGACCATCCCTGACAGGTGTTTGTCTAACCTGCTCTTAAAAATCCCCAATGTTGGAACTTCCACAACCTCCCTAGGCAATTTATTCCAGTGCTTAACCATTATGACTATCCTTAACGCATCTGGCATGTAAATATTTTGCAGCACCAGCCACAACAGTGCCATGCATACGCCTGTTCTCACTTTCAGGTGACATTGTAAACAAGAAGTGGACAGCATTATCTCCTGCAAATTGTAAACAAACTTGTTTGTCTGAGCGACTGGCGGAAGTATGACTGAGTGGACTTGCAGGCTCTAACATTTTACATTGTTTTATTTTTGAATGCAGGTTTTTTTGTACATAAGTCTACATTTGTAAGTTCAACTTTCACAATAAAGAGATTGCACTACAGAACTTGTACTAGGTGAATTGAAAAATACTATTTCTTTTGTTTTTTTACAGTGCAAATACTTGTAATAAAAAAAATAAAGTGAGCACTGTACACTTTGTATTCTGTGTTGTAATTGAAATCAATATATTTGAAAATGTAGAAAACATCCACAAATATTTAAATAAATGGCATTCTATTATTAATAGTGCAATTAATCATGTGATTAATTTTAATTGATTGACAGCCCTAGTTGTAATCAGTTTCAATTAAGATTCAGTGTAACTGAGCCAATTTACACCAGCTGAGGATCTGACCCTACGTTACTCAACCAGGACATTTTTTTGAAAGTGAGTGTGATCTCATAAGACAGTAGCTCAGTACCAGAAGAATGAATCGTACCAACAACAAAAATAAAAAGGAAAAAAAATCCAACTTTACAAGGAGAAAAATGAGACATTCCTAAAGCATTTCAGGATAACCACACACCAAGTGAAAAAGAAGCCATTTCAGAGAGTATACCTGACACAAAGGATAATACTACTCAGCAGAACACTAGTTCCATCCCCTTATATTAAAAACAACCCACCAATCAATCAACACAACTTAAACTACACTAAGTATTTTTCCATCATTTACCAAGTTTTTCAAAACTTCAGCACGTACTACAAGCCAAATAGAAAATCAAATATGTTGTGTGAATGTTATATATACACACAAACACACACACACATCTGACAGCATATCACAGTAACATGCTAACGTTTTCCCTTTTGAGACAAATAAAGCTCACAAGTTCGAACACCGGCCCTATGACTACTTCTACCCTGTTTCTATCTATCTATTAATCACAATACTGTCTTATTTTTAACCTTCATTAGAAAGCTATGGCATTTGTGCCTTTTACTTTTTTTCCTCCTATGTGTCTTACTATCTTTATATATCAAAATGTGATTGGTTCAGATATTTATAAAATCTTCTGAATTAACAACAGCATGTTGTGGCTAGCACATAATCATATGTACTGTGAGAATGATGACTCTCATACCATGTTCATTTCAGATTAAACCTCTTAGATACATGCAAGACCATTTTTGCAGCATGGTGGGGGGAAGTCTAAAAGAAAGAACACTGCAATTATGAAGTCACAAAGATTTTAGTCTGAAAGCTAAGGAATATTGCAGCATGTTCATATATGGCGTTATGCCATTTCTTAGCAATTGAGTTGTTTTGTGATTTATGATATCTTTAGCCCCCTGAACGCAACTGAAGATATCTCCAGTTGTTTTTACAATGATATTTTTCCTGGTTTAAGTACTGAATGTTAATGTGCTTAAATGTTGTTCCTCTACTTTTAATTGCGTCTAAGTCAGCATACTCAACCAGAGGTAGGTAGACCACTGTACTCATGGTCAGAATGGTGGACATTAATAATCTGATATTTTTAAACCATAGCACCTTTTAGGATGAAATGCAGAAGCTCTTTAATGGTATCTGGATCAGAACAGAAAGTGAAGAACAATATTTCCAATTTTACTTCAGGGGAAATCTAGGTAGACAAAATGCAATTACTTGAGATGAAATATGGACAGGAGAACAGGGTGAAAAACCCCTTCCTTAGGAAGGCTGCCATAGAATTTTTTAGTGACCACTGATGTTCAGTACCTTAGCTTTGTGGCTCCTGCAAAAGGCTTACTCTGGTGGTGCAATGCAGCCACAAATCCAGCTTAATTAGTTACCCAAGTTTTTCCCTGGTATGGGGGTCTGTCCTAAAATCTCCAGTCACAACATGCAAGAACAACAAAGACATTTCTGGCATCTCACTGCAGCCCATGGAAATTGGAATGCAATTCATGTCATATTTCTCCACAGTTCATGAAATACTCTGCAGCAGTTCAAAAGATATATCTTCTGGGTATGAACATAATGTAGCTTGGTCTGTGTTTTACTATTTAAGAGTGTGTTTTTTGTTGTTTACCTCCAACTCCATAATGTAAGCTGGCCTGCCTGGAAGCTAGATTCCAGGTCAGACAGCCAGTCTTTATACGCACTATGCAAGGAAAGAGTTGCCCTAGCAACAGAAATCACGAGGCTCTGAGAGCAGATTCCCCACCCTCCACCCCACCTCAAGAGTCCTTTCACACAGGCTTATAGGGAGAACTGGACATTTAGTGTCTAGTTTGAATTTATGGAAAGAATTGAAGCGAGGACAATGGAGCAAGGGTTGTCCTGCTGCTCACTAGCCAGTGAGCATCCCAAACTTCTTTCTCTCTGAAAGGCTTTGGGAATCATTTGGCATTCATCTAGTTCTGGCTTTAGCTTCAGCAGTTTGTGTAGCTAAAGGCATTCGTTTAATAGACAATGAGCCTCCTAAAATTCACAAACATTTAAAATTGATCTTGGCTCCACTGTACTCGAGGGATTATCAGATGTGTGGACACTATTTAACTATGCCTTTTAGATAGCTTTGGATGCATCTGTCAAGTATGCCTCACAGTATTAGCACAGAATATCTTTTCCTGAATTTTCCTATATGTGGCAATTGTTTTCTTTGCAGAACAAAACAAATGTGGGGCCAAATCTTTAGCTGGTATACTTTGGCCTAGGTCCATCAATATCAGTGTCGCTATGTTGATCTACATCAACTCAGTAGCTAGGCCATTCAATCCACAATTTGCTGCTCTTCCCTGAGCCAAATCATTAGAAGTTGACACAATTAAAAAAATACTTTTAATATCCCCAAATATGAGAAAAGCTCCTTCCCACTAGACTGGAGATGAGCCCTGAAATCCTTACTCGCTTCTTGATTTCAGTTGGAGTTTGTAGGGTTCATTTTTAGACATTTATTTTGGCCATAGTCACCATTCTCCGGCAAGGCTCCCAGTGCTGGAGGCCAAGAGGGGACTGTCATACTACAGTGACATTGCAGCTGATATACCACCCAGGGATTCCCTCCCTATGCTGAGCGAATCCTCAGGAGCTGGTTAAGGAAACTTCTCAGGCTCATTGCTCAGCCCAAGCAGCTTTCTTCTGTCTTGGTTATATTACCTAACAATACAGTTCATTCATTGCAAATATGATCTTGTTTATTTTCCTTTGAAACCATGAGTCAAATTCTGCTCCCTTTTATGTTAATAAGAATTTTTACCTAAACTTTGGTGGGAGCGTGCACAGGTTGCGAGGCCCTTTGGACAGTATACACTGGCCCAGTGCAAATAGAGTAATGGCAGGACTTCAGTTGACATCAACAGAAGCAAGATCAGGCCCAGTGCGACCAGGAGACAATTTTAGTTGAGCATATTTCTTTAAACATCTCAAGCTTCCCTAGTCAACACCTCAGGGATTTATCTATCTGCCAGAAACCTCAAGAGATCATAGGCCAAAGCCTCTGCTGCTGTACCTTAGTGCAGTTCTCTTGACTTCAATGGAACTGTGCTAGTTTACACCACCAGTGAATTTGGCCTCATATTTATAACAAAAAACTAGCTTTCATCTCTACAAGGCAGCTTCAGAGAGGTCTTTAGTCCCTTCCCATGCCCCAATCCTGTAAATATTTAAGTAGGTAAGTAGTGCCACTGAAATGCTAAATACTTGGAATATCAGGACCATATTTAGGAAAATGCAAATGGATTCTTGAGTCACTTAGGGAAAACAGAAGAGATAAAAGTCTAAGAGGATAAAAATGTTTCATTAAAATACCCAACTTTTTAATCTCTGTATTTCCCTTTGTAGCAAACTAAGTGAATCACTAATGACATGAGAGAAAATCCACCAAACAAAGAACATTATTTTTATCTTTATTTGTATTATCACAGCACAATCATGGACCAGAACCTCATTGTTCTAGGTGCTGTACAAACACCGGAATAAAAAAAGATAGTTGCTTTCCCAAATATCTTACATTCTGAGTAAGATTCACATTATTATTTTTTCTTCCTTCCCATAAACTGCATGTATCTGTAATTTCTTCTGTCCTATTGCAATGATGCACATAGGGATTGTAGATATGTTATTAAAAAAGGTCTCCATTTCAAGGGTTATTTATAAAAGTTGACATCTACACACAAACACATGCAGTGATTTTGGAATAACTAACATGTCGTAGGAGTGGGTGAAACCAAACCTGAATTAATGTACAACTATAAGTAGCAAAAGAATGTTTTTTGTCTAGAGATGTTTTTTGTCTATTGATGGGCCTGAGTCAGTATGAGCAGATTCAAATGGGAACTTAAATCTATACTTCCCCAAAGTTTGTGTATGTTTTGACTGACTCATTATCTCAGCTCAGAATCATGAAATTTGAACTTGGAGCTGCGCCCCAAATAAACTACTTCCAGGTACTGTGGTTTGAGCCCATCTTTTGCTTTTACCAATGTGCAGAAGCACGTTCTCGGTGTGTCAGTTCCATTTGCTATAAAGACCTTCTTTAGTTGGTATGCTTTTATTTTTCTCAGAGAAATTAATAGGAAAGAAAAATTCCAGGCAACAGAATCTTCTAGCTGTTTTTTTCCACCACCAAAATAAAAGTTTAAAAAGGGTAAATAAACAAATCATAGAATTACAGAATCATCATCATCATCATGTTCCAATTATGCCTCTGGTGTTTAGGGCAGTGACGCAGCTCCTCCACTCCTGTCTGTTTCTGGCAAGTCTTCCAATAGTTTCCCAACTGTGCCTCAGGTTTTTCAGCTTGGCTTCCACAGCTCTTCACCATGTTGGTTTTGGGCGGCCTCATTTTCGCTTGCCTTCAAGTGTCCATCTTATTGCTACTCTGGTGACGGAATCAGCTTCCATCCACAGCATATGACCGATGCATCTCCAACACCTCCTGACAATGCTGGTGCACTGCTCTTGGCTGCACTGTGTCAATAGAACTTGATTTGAGATTGTTCTGGGCCAAAAGATACAAAGGATTTTTCTGAGGTAGGTTGTATGGAATGAAGACAGTTTAGACATGTCATATTCTCTCATTCCCCAGCATTCTGCACTATAAAGTAGTGTTGAAAGTAAGCAGCTCTGATAAAGAATTACAGAAAGCATTTATATATTTATTAGAAGGGGCAAGGTTGGAAGAGCATTCTCAGCTAATCAGCAACCTAGAAAGCAATAAGAATGCAAAAATCCCTGTATGTTTATAAAACCTGGTTCTAACTGGTTGCAATGAACCATGGGGAAAAAATATCTCACCACAATATGACCACCATCTTTGATTTAATTAGCAAAGAAAGGGAAGCCAGACCACCATTTTAGAAATAGAGCTGTTAGCAAGGAAGGGAAAAAAGGGCCAACAATCTAAGGAATCCCCACACTGCCATGGACATTGGAGATAGAGGATATGGACAGCCCATATGCCCCTCACTAATGAAAGGTCAGCTGTTTTCCTCACATCCCCAACCATGTCTACTATCATGACATTATCATGGAGATTATTCTTGCCCTGGGGCAGGTGTGCAGTGAGAGAGGATCCACATTCTTCACCATCAGCCTATCTCAGCTTTCTCCAATGGAAGCCTTGTACCTCTGTTCAGTTGCACTTCTTTTTAGTCATCTTTTTCTTACAACTTAAAATCAAGTGCAATAAAACACAAATTAAAGACAACTAAATGTTATACTACATTCTTTGCCTGGTAGATCATCTAAAAGAAATATTTGAAAGTTTACCAAATAGATCAAGCAATGATACTTTCCAGACTCTGGTTTGATCAGGTTGCTTAAGCAATGATATATGGACTTTGACCACTATGGGTGACATACTAACCAGTGAGAGGACGTAAAGATTGTTGGTTTTGTTGTTGTTGTGGTTGCATTTTTTTTCTCATTCAGTCCATGTCTGTCAAAATGGTTTTCAGTTGTTGAAAAATTGCTCAGTTTCACTTCCTTCTGTTTCCCAAAAACAGATGGGTCCAATTCTTCTTTCAGACACAAAGGAATTAAAGCTTGTATATGAGGGCAAAATTAGGCCCATTTGACTTTACCAACTGGTTTATACATTCTTTGATGTTTTAGAATAAACATATATTAACATTTTATTTTTTTCTCATAACAAACTTTCAAAAAAAAATTTTAAATTATAGACATGCCCCAAAAAGAGGCTAGGACATTGTGTGTGACCTTCACAGATACACACCTTTTCGGTCCCCTTTGAAATATCGCCGGTCTTACGTTATAAAGTGAAATAACATATAATGATGCTTAATATTTTTAACAGATGTTACTGATATTTGACAGTCATATACAATACACATACATGTTATTATCTTTTCATCCTGTATACTTTTCAGACTGCAGCTATTTTAGTAAATTATTTATACTGAAGAACAAGATGATGCTAGTAAATAAGTTCTATCTTGCTCCAAAGAGAATAAACCTGTTGGATATGTGTCAGAACATAGCTCTCTCTTGAGGTCTCCTTTTATTAACTTAAATACCAACTAAACTGGAATGACCAGATGTCCTGATTTTACAGGGACAGTCCCGATATTCGGGGCCACCCCCGATTTTTCTCACTTGCTATCTGGTCACCCTAAACTAAACATCAACCCTAATCTACACTTTTTTCAGAGTATGGCTGTTCCTCAGTTTTACCGAGGACCCTTTCTGACCTTTCTCCTAGTTCCCTGGCCCTAAGAGACATTCAAACCCTTTTATATACCTGGCTTGCAGCAAACATGACTCTGACATCAGGCAAAATCAGGAGTTAATTTTGACCACACACTCTGATGTCAGAGTCCTACTTGCTATGAGCTTCAAGCAAACTCCTTCAGGACAAGCTCCTTTTAGTGAACACAGTTTCTAAATAGGACTCTGGAACCTGTCTCCTGTTACAATACATCACAAAGGAGCCTTTGCTCTTAAGACAATGGGTGTCATAAATTTTGTACCCAAGAGCAAAATGTGACATTCATTTTCTGCCTGAATCCTAAAACGATTATATTATGTGATATTTCAACACTGTAAATCCAAGCTCAAACTCCATCCCTGATTTGGCTTCAGACCAGCCTAAATCTATTCCAGAATGAAACACTGCCTCATCATCCATTTCTAATAACTATAGAAAGTGACTGTTGAGAATACCACATTACCAGAGCAAGGAGAAGCCATCCATCATAAAACCAACCAGGATCCCTCAGAGCTCTTGTATGTCCTAGGAGTAATTTGCTTTTCTCTCACGTCTCCATTTGTTGGCAGGAGCACCTCTCATAATCTATGCATAAGACCCCAATGAGCTGTCATGAGGTGGAATGAATATGATGTCATTGTATTTCCAAGAATCCACTTAGAGGAGCTTGTCTTGAAGGAGCTATTACTTGGAATCTTAGGGAGCCAAAAATAATTAAACTACAACACTGCTTTACTGTTCAAATGTTTATCGATCCAAGCTCATTTCTATAGGATGTCAATTTTTTACCTTGCCTTGTGATGCCTCTCCCCCGAAGTGTTTTTCCCCTGAGTAAGTAAATCTTGTGCAATCTAAAACCTCTTGGAAGAGATACTCAGCTGCAAATTTAGGATGGAAAAAGGCCATAAGGCTAAACCATCACTGGATTACCATCTCTAATGACTGACTAATAATAGACATAATTCTCTTCTGGTTTGAACAATTATGATTGCTGGAATAAGTGAGGCTTTACACTAGAGACCAGAATGGCATCTTTGGTTTTTATCATCCAGGAGAAGCCTCGGTGTCTTTAAAAATAAAAGAACAGAACAGCTAAGGCTTGTAATACTCTTTTTTTAAAAAAAACCTCCTGTCTAAATATATTATATGTGCCTGCATTTACTGTCTCTTAGATGTCTGAACCTGATTTGTAGTTGCAGGTAAGTACTAAGCTGTCCAAATACCCTAAACTGCTGAGGCAAAATTGGGCTTCACATATATAAAATAGGAAGCTGGGTAGAAAGCTTGGATCATAATAGTGTACATATTTGAAAAGCAGATATGGTTTATTTGGATATGTGTCAGATTTATCTTTGCTCTGTTATTTTAGGTAGGTTTAAAAACTACAGTGTGGAAAATGAACTGTCAAAACATTATTTAAAGAATTTAAAATAATAATAATAAATAGTACTTTGCACTTACATTTTTACATTTTATTACATCTCTTTAGTACTACATAGAAGAGCTTCTTATTGGGGCCCCATTAAATCACAGTGCAATTAGGAATCATTTCATTGGCCCATGGAGCCGAGTGTTGAATTCGATGGAAGTTTTGCCTGAGGGAGTACTGAGGTACCAATCCTGCATCAGAATCTGCCAGTGCAGACCTCGGTGCTCATTCAGATCAGGCACAGACATCATAGCTAGCAGATCCCAGGTCTCTTCACATTTGAAATTAATCCTCACAAGTTTCACCCTCACAATCCTTGTTAGGTACTGTATGTGAGGACTATACCACAGGGAGGTTATGTTCTTTGCATAAGGCCACACAGCATGTCATTGAGAGAGTGGGGCTAGAACTCTGGAGATCCTGGCTACCAACCCTATGTCAGACCACTAGAATGCACAGCTTCTGAAGTGGTTAGGAAATAAGCCAACAAAAAGCCAAGATGTTTTAGGATAAATTGGCACCATGATTCCCATGAAGTTTTTTACAATTATTTTATTATGTTTTGAGTGGTGTACCAGAATATCCTCCTATCCTGGAAGGATATAAAGTAGCCACATACATTCACATGTATTTTTACAGCTCTGACTAACAGTCTGAAAAATTGGCAGTTAAAAGAAACTTATAAAACTTTTACAAAGTAAATTAAAATTTTTAAAACATTATTTTTAAAATTCCATATTCCACACCAGACAACATGTTAATATGTTTCATATTACACACTCTCTCTCTCTCTCTCTGCATATTGAGACCATATATAGGCTCAACAATAAATTTGGCTAAGTGAACGGTAGCAGATACCATTAATTCTGCTGTCCAAGCTATTTTAAAAAGCCCCACAAAAGAAGGGAAATGACTCTAAAATTTTTCATATGGTTATCAACTCTTAGGACAAAAACAATTCATTGATATCTATTCCACGTGTTATTCTATGGCCTTCAGGGAGGCAATGTGTCTGTGAAGCACGAAAAAAACAGGATAAAAAAAATGTGCTTGAAAAAAAAATCCCAGGAAAATCTATTTCATGCTGACAATATTAAGTTCTGGGTAGAGTTTTGTGGCCTGGGACTCTTGGAGAATTGTGCAAAAGCTTGAAAGGGGATCTCTGGCTCCCTAGTGGCAGTTAGTATAATGTTATAGGAATGTTGGTGTTTTCTGAACAAAAGATTTCAGTGGCTGATTATTGTTCCCTTTCCCTCCCCATTGTTCTTTATTCTGCAGAAATGTCATTTACTTAATCAGAATTAATAGGCCATATCAAGCATTTGACCCAAAAATGCTACACATCTATATTTGGATGTGCTCTAAAGCACAAACTCAGCATGCCCATGCTTAGAAAATATTGACTTTGGAACGTTGGGCAGTTGGGATCCCAAGCGTTGCTGGGGCATTTGGGGCGGGACAGACTGGGAGGAGTAGAAGTGTCTTGACAAAAGTCAGGAACTAAACACTGTGCTCCAAAGCACAACACCTGCGCAAAGAATAGGGGGAGCATAAGTTCAGAAAAGTGTCCCTGCACAAAATAGCTGGCAACAGCTCAGTGAGGGAAAGATATAAACAATGGGTAACTAAGGCAGCAGACAGGTATACTCAAAAAGGAGAGTCAAAGAGAGTTCAACAACTCCTAGGAGGATGGACACAACTTTATTTTATTCTACAGGGTTGAGATTTTCCAAAATAATTTTGACTGCCTCGATTTTTGGGGTGTCCAAATTGATACATCTTAAAGGGGTCTGAGATTCAAAAGTGCTAAACACTTTAAGAGCCTCTTTTAAAATCTGGCCTCTTTAAGATGTCTCAAACTGAGCCCCAAAATGGAGGCATCCAAAATTACTAATCAATTTTGAAGCCTTGGCCTAAATGTCACAGGACCAACCACACCAAAGAGATCCAGATCCCAAACTGGATTGCTCCACCTTCAGGCAGGCTCCCTGTTCTGGGAAGGGTCTTTTACTCTAAGGCTGAGCTAAAGAAAAACCTAATATGTCAGTTGATTGTAGTTACTGTTAATAATTTCACATTACTGGCTATCAACCTTTGATAACTGTTATGTGGAAAGAGAAAAACAAACTTGTAAGCCATAAAGAAAGGGTAAAAGCCAGTGCTTTGGCTCCTCAAGCAAATGGGAAACTTAATTTTGTCAAATTTAGAACCAACTCTAAAATCAGGAGCTAGAACAGAACTTAAACCAATGGAGGCTCAGGTTCCTTTGCCTGGAGAAATATATGAGTTCTAGGCTGCAACAGGTTTTTTTAGTTTAGTTTTGTTATAATTGTATTCCTCTGGTAATCCCAGAAGCAAGACAAGAATTAATTTCAGACAAGGATCATTATTGTTTGCATAGCTCTGTCTTCTATTTAGTTAGAAAAACATGTTTGTTGTTTTTTACATTTAATTTTCCTTGCAAAATGATGGTTTAAATTAAAGGGAAATGTTTTGCAAAACTCAAAAGGTTTGTGAAGCCATAAACTTTTAATTTTTTTTTAATTTTATTTTTATGTCTTTATTTTTTAAAATATTTCTAAACACTATGAGGTTTTTCCATTTTTTGAAAATAAAATAAGTTCGAGGACTTAAATCAAACATGGTAGGTGGCTATGTTCAGAAGAGTCCAGTTATAATTCTGAGCTAGATCTACAAACAGACTTTGGTGTCTGACTGCCATATTACGTGCCTAAATCCTACATTACAATCCTACATTTAAGCACCACTGAGATTCTCAAAACGCCCACTCAGCTGCTGCTTAATTCTGTAGCCACCTAAATTCCTTAGACACCTAAAGGTATGTCTACACTGCAATTACAGACAAGTAGCTGGACTGTGCCAGCTGACTCAGGCCTATGGAGCCTGACCTGAGGGGCTGTTTGTGGTGTAGATGTTCAGGCATGGGCTACCGTTCAAGCTCTGGGATCCTCTCACCTTGCAGGATCCTAGCACACAGGCCCTTGCACTGCAATTAAACAGTCCTGCCAGTCCAAGCCCCACCAGCCTGAGTCAGCTGGCACGGGCCAGCCAGGGGGTTTTAATTGCAGTTCATGCATACCCTACAGTTCTGCTGTGGGCAGGGACCAAACCACCTAAACTCTGATACTGCCAAGCAGCTCTGCACCCTAGCTTACAATTAAGCCATGCCCGGATTCTCGCCTCGCTTGTGGGTCCTGATCCACTAGGCATTCGCACAAAAGACAGCTGGGGGGCAACCAGATCAGGAATCTTGGGGGCTGGGCTGGTGTGTGCAGTAGTGCTGGAACAATTTTTGTAGTGGGGGTACTGAAGGTGAAAACAATATATTTGGGTTGTTATTCAAACCACAGGGTGTGGCAGCACCTCCAGCACTGCTAGTTCCAGCACCTACGGGTAGGTGTTCCCCTGAATACCCAATAACCCAGTTGTTAGGGCACTCACTTGGAACATGACAGATTGGTTTTCAAATCCAAACTCTTCCTGACTATTCAGGAATAAGAGTAGCTACACATGGAGATAAAAAGGAATAGTTAATCCTCTCTAACGTCACACCTTCCCTTATTCCAAATTATCATTCATGTGTCGACAGACCATAAGGAAACTACTCATTTTTTCTTTTCAACATTTAAACAAAACCATTTTCTTACGATCAAAGAAAAATACAACAATTGTCAAAAAACAATTTTTGTGTGAAGCTGCACTTTACTGGAAATGGTTTGTTTCTGAAAAAAATGCAGAGAATATTGATAGACTATACAGAGCTCAACTTATATAATTAGAAGAGGGGGGAGAGGAAGATGATGTAGATGTGAGTGCCCTAGGGGAATTTCTTGGAAATACCTTCCATTACATGCAATCAGTTCCATTCCAGTGTTTGGTTTTCAAAAGAAATTTTATGAGCCCCAAGGATAAATCATCTCTGGCTAGGATGAATCAGCAGAATCCAAAGAGCAAGGTGGCTGTGTCAGAGACAAGAAAAGTACCACAGCCTCCCATTCAGTTTTGTGCGGTTCTGGCAGTCTCTGATAGCCCTCCTGAGAACCTGCTGACAGTTATAATACCATTGGTTCAGAAGATGAACTGCACAAGTAAGGAGCAACAGATACCTGAAACAAGCAGTTAGTGAATAATCCATAATCTGAAAATTATTTGCTAAAACTATTTACAGTTAACACACATATTCAAGGGCAATCACTAGCACTTCACAACTAATTAACTAACCATAAAAGTGACTAAATTCATAACAGATAATGGCCTGGATCTGCATCAATTGATGTCTGCTCTTGTGTGGATCCCAATGGACTCCATAATCTGTGGTGTGAATTTAAGGCCCCTTTACTCATTTCAGTCATAATGCAGGTCTTATATACATAATATTTTAAACATATGGAACTAAAGCAAATCTTAGAGGAACACAGGACAGTGAATCTGATGTAGTCAAATTTGAGGATACTTTAGATGAAACATTTGAGAACAACAGTATCCCAGCAATTGTGTAGTCACATATTCTCAAAGGTATTGATTTCAGTGAAAGTTAGACCTTAAATATGTGTAAAGATCTGTGCCTTAGTGCTCAAAGACAAAGCTTCAAGGGGTGAAATCCTGGATCCACTGAAGTCAATGGGATTTTTTCCATTGACTTCAGTGGGGCATGGATTTCAGCCTAGGTGTATTTGCTCTTTTAGGAGTATGTTTCATATGGAATAAATTGCATTGATGAATGGTGGTGCTTCTGGGGTGGACGCGCTGTTTGTTTGTGGCTCCATCTGAGACGTTTCTCATGTATCATAGCCCTGACAGGGTGCCAGATAGAAAGTGCCTGATATGAACTCAATGGAAAAACTCACATTGACTTCAAGAGGCTTTGAAATAGGTCCAGAGCTGGATGATTAATGAAATAATTGATTGTTCAACCCTTTTATTCAAAAATATGTGTGAAATTCATCAAATAATTTTTGATGAGTAACGTTGTTAGAACTGGGCAAACGCTATTCACAAGTCCCTGTTTAACTTTAAAAGGAAAATGCAAACATTTTTGTGATGAAAATGGAAAAAAATATTCCTCACATATTTTACTTGAAAATTTTCATAGAACTCATTGAATAATTTATTCAGCTGATCAATTCACAAATTATTTACTCAGTTTTAATATTGGTGAATTATTCACCCCACCTAACTTAAGTGGGGGAATAATTGTGGAGGTGAGGAATAAGCAAATAATTTACTCACATAACATATCTCAAATAGATCACACCGTTGGTTGAATCAATATTTTGATAAATATCATTTGCCCAGCTCTAGTGCAGAGCCTGTACTTGGGCCCAGCTCTGCTAGGTACTTCAGCACATGCCTGCCTTTAAGGGCATGAGTAGTCCTATTGACATCAGCGGATCTATTTATGTGTACTTAAAGTTAGACACATGTTTAAGTAAACAGAACAGGAGTACTTGTGGCACCTTAGAGATTAAAACATTTATTTGAGCATAAGCTTTCGTGGGCTACAGCCCACTTCCTCAGATGCATAGAATGGAACATATAGTAAGGAGATAGATATATACACATACAGAGAACATGAAAAGTTGGGAGTTGCTTAAGTAAGTTCCTTGCTGAATCTGGGCTTTAGGGGCTGAGCATAAACACAAAGAAGTGTTGTGACTCATGGTTGGAATGATAAACATTTGATAATAAGCTCCTACATAGCACTCTATATCAGCAGCTCTTAAAGCACTTTGCAAAGGAGGGCAGGATCATTATTCCTATTCTAGAGATGGGGAAAGAGCGGCACAGTGACTTGCCCAAGGTCACCATGCACGTCCTTCATTCTCATCTATCTTCTCAAGAGGATATGTCAGTGACTCCTTGAACTTCCCCTCCACTGGAGCCCTAGGATGACCTAAATTAAATATGATGTACTGCATAGAAAACATTCCCTCCACCTGGTACTCCCCCATTCCTCACTTTTAATTTATTGGCCACTTACCCCTTTTTTCTTTTTGCTGTTGTCCAAATTTTCCCATTTCCACCATGTTTTCAGATTAAAAAACACTTATTTGGCAGAGAGTATAAACACTGTACCTCAACAGATGTTTTGAGTGTCAGTGCAAGAAACGGCCACACGCTGATGTGGTTCTGCTTGGCACCGTTTCTCGTCTGGTGAGACTGACGCTGCATGAATATATTCATTTGACTGCTGGGTTTTTTTTTGGTCATGTTTTTTCTTTTCTTCAGTCCCCACTCATGACACTGGTAATTTTGTACGACTCACCCTTCTTTTGCTTAAGACTGTTTTTATGACTCCCCTTGGGCTCATTCTGAGAACTCAGTTGACCTGACTTTACCTTACAGCTCCTTTCCCTACACACTAGATTCCAATGTACTGTTTACCAGGAATGCATTCCCAGGATCATTCTTGCATTTACCAACTCTTTCCATGTGTCTCAGTATCACCATCTCTCTCCAAAATGTATTGCGATGCAGGCATATGTATCAAAATAGTTTAGGGCCTCAATGAGTAATATGCACAAGCTCAACAGTTTTTCTATTTACTCAGCTGGTCATGCTCTTGTATGCGGTTTTTTTGGAGTGATGCTTGAAACAGGGAACAGGTTATATAATGGTAAAATAAAAACTTGCCTTCTGTGAAGGCACACAGGCTTGATCCTGAAGAACCTCCCTTTCCAAATTGCCTCACTTCTCTGCACATCTCAGATTCCATAATCTGAACAGATTCTTCTGGTTTTCAGTTGGCAGGTGGTTCCCCCAGGTGATTGTGCCAGAGAGAATCTATGTGAGGCTAGGGAAACCTAGCACTAGAAGGGAACAGAGAAACTGCAAGTTAACTGCTGGTGGTCTTCAGTGCTTGCCCATTACAAAAATCACCATTGGTTAATGGTTATCAAATGGTGGTCTCTGATATTTCACAGCGTTTCCCCAGGCTGGCGTCAGGAAGTAACCGTGGTGCTCTGGCTATTGTGATATTTTGTAACTGGCAATAACCGTATGTGATGGATTGTTGGGGGCTTTTCGTTTTTATTTACCTCAAAACAGGACATATTTATGTGAGCTGCACAAGGGGGAAAGCAAAGAATCTGGCAAATCTCTGTCTTGGACAAGCAAGTTACATTTGGGCTGATTTTCAGAGCAGTTGAGCACCTGCAACTCCTGTGGAGTGTGAGTGCTCAGCAGCTCTGAAAAATCAGCCCCACCGTTTCTTGAACAGAGACTTTTGCCCTTATATCCATCCTACTGTAAGCCAAAGAGGGGACCAAATCAAAGTGCAATGAGGCAAAAAATCCCCTCAAGACAGTAGAAAATCTGGAAGGGAACAAACACCACATACTTCCTAGCACAAGAATGCAGCGTGGACCCAGGCCCTCACCCTTAGCCATAAACAAGGACAGAAAGCTGGGGTTTGAGTCACTCCAGTGGGAGTGAAGGGGGAGAGAAGTCCTGGCAGATCTCTCTCACCCAGAGACAATCTACTTACCAGACCCAGCTCCGCACTTCCCAGAACCCTGAGTGCCATAGACAGCTGCTGGCTAAAGCTAGAGATGGCTTAGCATCCTCCCCCCCAAAAAATCTATTTTCCGAGCTACTGCACCACCTGTACCCATGGCCAACTCAGCAGGCAAAGCCCCATGCCAGGTGGCAGCAGGGCCAGGAAGGAGGGGTCATTATGGGGAGATGGCCCGGCCTGGATGCTGTATTCCTGGCAGTGGAGCTAGATTCCTCAGTTCCAGCAGGGGGTGCTGGCTACTGAGCACCGTTTCCTGGCAAGGTTCACTGGGAGTCTTGGGGAAAGTGGGGAGATCCTAAGGGGATTACAGGGGAGGGAGAAGCGGAGAAGGAGAGGTAATCTGGGCCCCCTAATTAGTAAAATTCTGGTTGCACTCCTTTCCCCTTGGAATTTAGGTCTTAAAGTCAGTGTTAACTCTGCTCCTATAGGACTCCATGGCTTGCCTGGAGAGGTTACAGCAGGGGCAGAAAGAGATAAAGCTGAGAATGTGTTACCTCAATACCAGTAGCTAAACCAGAAGGTAATGCTGCCTAGAGATGCATTGTCACCTTCCCATGGTTGGGATGGTTAGCAGAAGTATGGCTTTTGGAGAGCAACACTGCCAAGTCACAGGGGCTAATGCAGAGAACATCTCAGAGGGGCAGCCTGTGGGGAGTCAGAGTTCTGTGAGGTTTATAGGCTGTACCTCTGCCTCCTCAGTAGGACCCTAAGCTCATCCTCAATGAGGGGAGTATTTTGGGAATCTCTGGGCTGTGATTCTCATGCCGGTTCTTGGGCTGCTTCTCCATCTCCCTCAGATTTTTGCTGTATGAGGGTACAATATGGCCTTAGTCATTATTTACAAGGCTGGGGTGTAAAAGTACAGGCTGACCTGTGTAGCATTCTGAAGTGAGGCTTATCTTCAATGTAACAGGCACAAACATGCTATCCTTCACTGTCAAGCATACACGTCTCATTGTTCCAGCTGTTTTTTCTCTCAAACAAATATTTATTTTGGAGAAAGCCAGGAAAACCCAATTCTCCACTTGTGGTTTTGTTTCCTTTTGTCTGTTTCCTGTTCTGCTAGGAAAGTGATGCACTGCAGCTTCTTTTTCAACTCTATGGCTGGCTCATTGGGAAGGTGGGTAATGAGGCCATTGGAAGTCACCAAAAACAACCGATAACATTTAATATCCTTCTGTCCTCTAGCTAATGAAATACATTTCCTCTTATTGCTGGAGGCCAGATTCAAAGAGTTGCTGAGCACAGCAAATCAAGGAGAGCACCTCTCAGTATTTAGTTTAGGGAAGGATCCAGAGAGTCTCTCTTGCCCATCCCCCAAAAGGCTGCAGTAACACTGCCCCTAGAGAATGGTGAGGCAACTATCCCCAGGGCATTAGAAAAAGGCCACATCAGGGCCATTAACATGAGCAGTAATTCTCCCACACTAACAGCCATACCTGATCCCTGAGCAAAGCCCAAGTAAACAGAATCTCCATGGAGGACCTATGCCAAGGAGTCAGACTGTTCCCCCATACCTTAATGATAAAATGAAGAGCCCCAGCACAGCTGCCTTGTGGTCAATATTACAGTTGTCAGCATGTAGCAGCACTGGCGCACAACCTCATCCATTGGCAGCTTCTGACCATTGGTCCCATATAGATGTGGAGCCATAGGCAATACTGTGAACTTCCATGAAGTAGGCCACAGCAAATTTCCCCTCAGCATGATGCAGGGGCAGCAGAGTCAGCTGCATTCTCACTTCGATAACAATGCCGCCACTGATATTCTAGCTTTTGTAGGAAAGGATGGCAAAGAACAAGTGACTGACAAAATGAATAAACAAATTATTGTCAGTCTGGAAGGAGGAGGATGTGATCAATGACAATTGATCTCCAGGCCCTCATGAATGGCAGCTGGCTACTGACTGATGTCAAACAACATAAATGCAAATTATTATTAATGTAGAAGCTTTTCATAGTGTAGTTAGGCACCCAGCTCCCATGAATTTCAGTGGTTGCTCTAACACTATGATTATCCTAGCATCCCAGCTGTCAATCAGAGTCAAGGCATCATTATGCTGGGTATGACATGGACTTATATAAAGACAGAGTTCCTTCCCCAAATTGGCCAATAACTGAATGTCAGGGTGTATCCAATTTAAGTGGGTAAGTATCAGGTTTAATTATCATATAGTTCAATGTAGTGAGATCTATTTGAATGAATTAATTGCACTGATTTATTAAAAATAAAGTTCAGAAATTTTGCTTATTACTAACATGTCAGAGACAACAGTATAAAAATCAAATGTACACACAGTACAGACTATTAGGAAGGCAAGACAAAGCTACACAAATGTTGGAAAACAGGTGTGCTTGCACTTACTAAGAGGTCCTTGTGTTATGTCTCTGCTGAAGATTCCCCAATACTGTAATTTTTTTAAAATGCTTCTTATGAATGCAAATATTAAATATGTTAATTGTTACATCCGGTGTCAGAGGCTTTTTATTTAACCCATTTTCACAAAACATCTTCCAGTAGAAATGTGCTATTTTTGGCAATAAGTTCAAGTCCAGGTAAATGCACATACATACATTATTTTCCAAGGCAAATATTAAGTTTCATGGGTTAGGAATATTGTAACAGTTTACATACATAATAAGAAGAAATGGAACAATTAGGACAAACAATAAAACTTCAGTAAGGACAAAATTTGGTGGTTTGCTAATCCAGCACCTTTTCTCAGTTTAAGTAATGAAGGGTAGCCAAATGTCCAAGTACTTGTATGTGTCATTTTTAAGGCTAGTCATTATTTCCATGGCTAAACTGTTCCAGAGTTCAGTAAGAAATCTGTCCAGTGTCTCAGTCCTCAGCTCTAATAGCATCTGTAGAGCTCAAACATTTTACAAAGAAGGGTAAGTATCATTCAACCCATTTTATATAATCTGTATTTTCTGAATAGGGATTTCAAGATAACAATCTGAAGTGGAGTGAACAAGTGCTTTCTCTTTACACTGGTGTAACAAAAATCAGAATCTGGCCTCCGTCTTTAAACTTAACAGATAGCCTATAATATCCATGTCTCTGAAAAGAGCAAACAATTGTTACAAACATTCTAAAAGAACCTGGGATGTTTTATATTACTGTAGCTTGGAAACCAATTTATATTTTATGATTTTATGTAAGAGGTCATGAGCCCGACAAATACTGAAGCACTTGTTTATAGCTTGGTCTTTATTAACTTAGTGCATTTGATACTTTCTGCTCCAAGTTTGCCAGTCCTCGAATCTGGACTGAAAGCTCTGTAGCGTGCTGCTCTGGAAAAATGCTGTCCAACTTCTAATGACAGCTGAAATGTCTTTATATTTTTAAAACATTAATAATCTTTAAGATTGGAAATATACTGAAAAGAGGTGATTAATTGTTATGTATTTATCACCATGAAGCAAACCCTTGGCAAAGCATTAATTACAATAGTCAAATTAATGCCAGATTTGTGTTTTAGATTTACTTGGCCCTTTATTTGCATTTATTCCAGAATTATGGAATGCACCCCTCAAAGGACTGCCAGGCTCATATACAAAAATGTCAAGCCATAACCAGAACTCATTGACAAGTGTCAACCCAAATAGATGATGTTGTGATAATAGGCTGTGGCTAGCGTTTCCATCACTGGGTGTCCTAATGTTAGGTCTTCACTATATTCTCATCTAGCCTTCCCAGACCATTTGGTTAGATGTTTCATTTAAGTAACTAAATTTCGGCACCCAGTTTAAAGTGCTTGCCATGCACATTTTCTAAATAACACAGGCCTCTTCCTTAGAAAGAGCCTAATGAATCCACTGAGAATTTAGCCATTGAATTCCACCGCTACAGGACTGGGCCCAAAGAATAGATGCTGCAGCAGCTTTTGTTCTGAGGCTGGGTTCTTTTCCTCAGTAAAAGACTGAAAACAAAAGTTGATAAATTCTCCTCTGATCAAGACATTTTCCCAAATTAGAACAATTAATGTTGGGGCCAAAGCAAACTGAAAAGAAACACAAATATAACTAGAAAAGAAACAAAGACAAGGCAAGATATGGAAAACCAGATGGATTCTGTCTCTGGTTGGCAATTTGTCTCCTTTACTCTTTATCTAAGCCAAGTCAGCTCTTCCTCGAGAAGGATATCAGAAGGAGGTACCTCCTATTATAACCCCAGTGATTAAAGCACTCAACCAGGCTCTGATAAATGCAGGTTCAAATCCCCTGTGCCTGCTGAGGAGCAGGGTTTTAAACCTAGTCTCCTACATCACTGATGAATGCCCCAACCACTGAGCTATTGGGACAGAGCTTTCGCAAGGTACCCCGCTGAAGCTTTTCCGCTTTGTATTAAATACTTAAACAGCCATGGGAGCAGCAACTGGAACCTGAGTGTTCCAGGTGAGTAAGTTCCACTAGCCTATAGAGTTATTCTTGCACTCTCTGTGCCCAATGATTGTTGAAGAATGTTATATAAAGTGAAACAGCTCTAACAGATGAAACTGAGAGAGGCCCACCTCAGAATAGTCCAGTGATTAGGGCACTTGTCTAGAAGGTGGAAGACCTGTATTCAGGTTTCTACTCTGAATAAGACAGAGGAGGGATTTGAACCCAGCTCTTCTGCATGTGTGTTTTAACCAATATAGGAAAGACACACAAGGAGAAAACACAACCACCACAACAAGTTTTGTGGAGGTTCATTATGTTCTGACCACATGTACCAGATTGGCCCCTACCGGTGAGATAAATGGTGGAACACCTAGTTTGTGACTCTCACTAGGGCTTAGGTGTGAGCAGGGTTGGATTTACACCTTACACACCCCTCTGCACAACATCTTCAGCTCCCCCCACCTACAACTGACCTTCATGTTGCACATAGTTTTAGAGAGGTAAGGCACCCTTAGAACGCTGGTGCCTCTAGGCACAAGCCCACTGTGCCTAATTGGAAATCCGGCCCTGGGTGTGAGGTAGGCACAAAGCTATTTGGAGCTACACAGGACTTACGTGGCTGTGAGCATGCTTACCAGAAGAACTTTAGGCATCAACAGGATTAACCAGCAGCTGAGCAGTGGTTTTGTGAATGCCTGTGGTGCCTAAGTGTTGGAATTAGGTGCCTAAAATGGCAGATAGGTGCCTACATTCCCCTTCTTAATCTAGTCCCTATGCTTCATTTCTGGGTAATGGCGATTGTTACACATGAAATCCTGCACCCTTGAAATAAAGGGAACTTTGCCATTAACTTTAAGGGTGGCAGAATCAGGGCCTATTTTTGGTGATTCCATGACTGCTTGACCATCCAGAGTAATGTACAAAGCATTCTGATGCATCATAGATTAGAATAATGGCATAATAAACATGCCTTAGAAGAGCACCATCCCTTTTACATATCATGTATTATGTTTTCAAATTGAAAATGCAAAGATGAAAGTACTGCCACCAGTACAGCTACACAACTTTCTTTGGAATAGATAGAATTCAAGGTGAAAATTAACTTTGCTTTCTTCAGTATTTCAAATGGAAGCCACCTAAAAACGAGAAAGGCATCCAGGATAAACAAGCGCTGGCTTGCGAAGTTGGGCAGCTTGTGAAAAGCCATGCAGAGTGTTATGCTTCTTTGAGAATGTTTTTAAAAAATCATCTAAGGATAAGAAATATTTAGCATCATCAATGTTCCAACTCATTTTTAAAGAAAAAAGGCATGAAACATTACTCGCTCCAGGCTTGTCCCTAAACAAAATCAAAACTGCTGTTTTTGTCAATGTCTGAGAAAAATATAGCCTCTGTAGACAATGCAAAAAGAATTAAAGTTTTTACATTACTGTTTTTCATTTCCACTTTTCCGTCTCCCCTCCAGGTGCCAATAACTAAAAATTTATCCAATGATTGTAAAACACATGGGGGTGAGTGACAACAAGAAAGCCTTTGTTAGCTTATGCATTTTTCCATACACTTAATCATTATCCTATGGTACAATGTACATAATTTAGATATATAATAATCTAGCTATGAGTATGTGATTGCTCCAATCACTGTCTAATTGGATACATCAGGCTCTTTGCTTTTGTCTACTCACTATTGAAACTGTATGTTACAAACACAGAACACTTGTGCGTAAATAACAATTTTGGAAAAAGAAATGTTAACATAATTGGATCCATTCTCACCATTCCCAGCCCCCTTCCCTACTTCTGTCTCAGTAACTCTTTGCAGACCTTAGATTAATTAAAATAGGAAATATCATAGCTTCAACTCATTTGCTGCAACACATACAACATGTGTCAATCAACTATAATTATATACCATATGTATTGATCCAAATCTTGTCCTCAGTTCTGTTTTTCCCATCATCATTAGGACCATGCAGCATTGCCTTCAGAAACACATGTGCTTTTTGGATAAAGTCCTGCTTTTCTCAATGTTAAGCCCCAGTCTTGCAAATAGTTCCTCTTTGGGGGGGGAGCCTCATGACAGCATATAAGTCAGTGGGGCTCCACTTGGCCATAGATATCCACCCGCATTGAACAGATTACAGGATTGGAGCATTAGGCCAAGATTTTCAAAAGTAACTAGTGATTTTGGGTGTCTTATTTTTCTGAGTGCCTGGACTGTGACACCTTAAATGGGGACTGATTTTCAGAAATGCTGAGCATCCATCTGGTGAAACATAAGGCCTGTTCAAGGTCCAGCAGGTTGGCACCCAAATATAATGTTACTTAAACAGAGTAGTTCCTCAAATTACTTGCCAGTTTTGAAAAGCTGGCCTTAGTCTCTATCATTAGCAGGCTCGAGCCACCCAGGCAAAATAATTTAAGGCAGCATGTGTACGTTGTTATAAATACATTCAATGATTAATACACACACAGTGTGGTATGGTGTGGCATGGCATAAGGGTTCTATCGGCATGAGTTTCAGGTAATTGGATTATTCATAAGTGGTGGGTAAAGCCACAAGTGAGTTAAGGAAGTCATCCCAAACGATTGCTGATATGAGCTCACACCATCATGTAATCTGCACATGCCACCTATGTTACAGGGAAAATAATTTGGAAATATTTGTTATAGTTGTAAAATAATGCCTTAGTGTTATTTTTGTACCCCTCCACATCTAAAGCCAGGTATCTTCATTACTGTCTTTGAGATGGTGCCTCCAAAAATCATCTTAAATAGCTTTACATCATCAGTATAATCAGTATAGCATCAGATACATGCACAATGTGACCCCTGTTAATCTCCCACTGTAACTAATCATGGGAGAGACCAAATCTGATAATACACATGGAGACCACAATAGAAGACATAGACATAGGTGTCAACATAAAAGGCCCCTTTTAGGGCCTCAGCCAAAGATGGCACTCAAAATTATCAGTTTCAACGCGGTGGAATTTTCTGCAGAGAAGGCTGACATTTTATATGGCATGAAAGCAGATGTGTGTTTACAAGAGCCAGAGAAAGAGAGAGAGAACAGCACCAAATATCCCAGCAAATTGCTGTTAACATTGTAAGTAACATCTATGGCAGCATGATACTTGCACATGACAAACGACTAGTGAAAAACACTGCCAGGAAACACCATGCTGCAATGGAACTTATCATGGTTGAACTCAATCAATTAGAGTTTTGGTTCACAAATCACCAGGTAAAAGGTTTTCCTGGCCAACCAACTTTGCTCTCCCAGAAAAAAAACATTTCTTGTCAGAGGTGACTTCAACAGTCACACCACCATCTGGAAATACCCCAACATAGGGAAGAAATTGAAAAGCAGGTTGCAACAAATAACTTGCCCCTGCTCTACAACTTCAAGGATCAATGTTACCTTCCAAAGTGCCTGATGAAACTAAGGGTATGTCTACACTATGAAATTGGGTCAAATTTATAGAAGTTGATTGTTTAGAAATCGATTTTATACAGTCGCTTGCGTGTGTCCCCACTTATGACCATTAAGACCATTAACTCGGTGGAGTGCGTCCACAGTATCGAGGCTAGCGTTGACTTCTGGAGCATTGCACTGCGGGTAGCTATCTTACAGTTCCCACAGTCTCCACCGCCCATTGTAATTCTGGGTTGAGCTCCCAGTGCCTGATAAGGCAAAAAGATTGTCACGGGTGGTTCTAGGTAAATGTCATCAGGCCCCTCCCCGCTCCCACCCTGGAAAGCAACGGCAATAAATTGTTTCTTGCCTTTCTTCCTGGGTTACCCGTGCAGATAACATACCATGGCAAGCATGGAGCCTGCTCAGCTCACCATCACTGTATGTCTCCTGGGTCCTGCTGGACGTGGTACTGCAGTGCTACACAGCAGCAGCTCATTGCCTCTTGGCAGCAGATGGTGCATTACGACTGGTAGCCATTGTTGTCGTCTCCTGGGTGCTCTTTTAGCAGACCTTGGTGAGGTCAGTCAGGGGCGCCTGGACATAAATGGGAGATGACGATGGCTAGCAGTCGTACTGCACCATCTTCTGGCGAGCAGCAAGGAGACAATGATGGCTAGCAGTTGTACTACACCATCTGCTGCCAGCCTAAGATGTATAAGAGAGATGGAGTGGATCAAAACAATAAAGAGACCAGATTTGTTTTATATTCATTTGCCCCCCCCCCCATGAATAGTAGGGGGGGAATAGCCCAGGGTTGTGAGTTCAATCCTTGAGGGAGCCATTCTGTGTGACAACCCTGTAAGCCATGTCGCCAGTTACTCCTTCATCCATCAGAGCAACAGCAGACAATCGTTCTGCACCTTTTTTCAGTGCAGACACCATAGCATGGCAAGCATGGAGCCTGCTCAGATCACTGCCGCAATTATGAGCACTATAAACACCATGCGCATTATCCTGCAGTATATGCAGAACCAAAACCCACAAAAGCAAAATCAGGCTAGGAGGCAACGGCAACACAGTGATGAGAGTGATGAGGACATGGACACAGACTTCTCTCAAAGTACGGGCCCCCGGCACTTTGGAGATCATGGTGTTAATGGGGCAGGTTCTAGCCATGGAACGCCGATTCTGGGCCCAGGAAACAAGAACAGGCTGGTGGAACTGCATAGTGTTGCACATCTGGGATGATTCCCAGTGGCTGTGAAACTTTCGTATGCGTAAGAACACTTTCATGGAACTTTGTGACTTGCTTTCCCCTTCTCTGAAGCACAAGAATACCAAGATGAGAGCAGCCCTTACAGTTCACAAGTGAGTGGCGATAGCCCTGTGGAAGCTTGCAACGCCAGACAGCTACCGGTCAGTCGGGCATCAATTTGGAGTGGGCAAATCTACTGTGGGGGCTGCTGTGATCCAAGCAGACAACACAATCAAAGAGCTGCTGATATTAAGGGTAGTGACTCTGGGAAATGTGCAGGTCATAGTGGATGGCTTTGCTGCAATGGGATTCCCTAACTGTGGTGGGGTGATAGACGAAACCCATATCCCTATCTTGGCACCGGAGCAGGGAGTTCATAAACCGAAAGGGGTACTTTTCAATGGTGCTGCAAGCACTGGTGGATCACAAGGGATATTTCACCAACATCAGCGTGGGATGGCCGGGAAAGATACATGACGCTCACATCTTCAGGTCTCTGGTCTGTAGCAAGTGACTTTCTTCCCAGACCAGAAAATAACCGTTGGGAATGTTGAAATACCTATAGTTATCCTCGGGGACCCAGCCTGCTCCTTAATGCCATGGCTCATGAAGCTGTGCACAGGCAGCCTGGACAGTAGTCAGGAGATGTTCAACTATAGGCCGAGCAAGTGCAGAATGGTGGTAGAATGTGCATTTAAACATTTAGAAGCACGCTGGCACAGTTTACTGACTCGGATAGACCTCAGCGAAACCAATATTCCAATTGTTATTACCACTTGCTGTGCACTCCACAATATCTGTGAGAGTAAGTGGGAGATGTTTATGGTGGGGAGGTTGAGGCAAATCGCCTGGCCGCTGATTATATGCAGCCAGACACCAGGACAGTTAGCAGAGTACAGGAGGGCGCGGAGTGCATCAGAGAAGCTTTGAAAACCAGTTTCATGACTGGCCAGGCTACGATGTGAAAGTTCTGTTTGTTTCTCCTTGATGAACCTCCTCCCACCCCTTTGGTTCACTCTACTTCTCATTTGCTGATATCAAACAGCAGCACCCTCATTTCCCATACCAAGCAACCTGCAGCTGCAGTTTTTGGGTTAATGTGCAGCACAAATCCAACTAACCCCCCCGACACACACACACAATTCTCTGGGACAATCACTTCACCCTTCCCCCCACCGCGTGGCTAACAGCGGGGAACATTTCTGTTCAGGCACAGGCAAACAGTCCAACAAGAATGGGCACCTCTGAATATCCCCTTAATAAAATCACCCTATTTCAACCAGGTGACCAGGAATGATATCACTCTCCTGAGGATAACACAGAGAGATAAAGAACAGATGCTGTTTGAATGCCAGCAAACACCAGGACCATACACTGCCATGCTTTGTTATGCAATGATTCCAGACTATGTGCTACTGGCCTGGCGTGGTAAAGTGTCCTACCATGGAGGACGGAATAAGGCTGCCCTCCCCAGAAACCTTTTGCAAAGGCTTTGGGAGAACATCCAGGACAGCTTTATGGAGATGGCCCTGGAGGATTTCCACTCCATCCCCAGACACATTAACAGACTTTTCCAGTAGCTGTACTGGCCTCGAATGCCAGGGCAAATTAATCATTCAACACACTTGCTTTTAAACCATGTATAATATTTACAAAGGTACAGTCACCAGAGGTCCCTTCGCTGCCTGGTGGGTCCGGGAGGCAGCCTTGGGTGGGTTCGGGGGGTACTGACCCCAGGTTCAGGATGACTGTGCTGGCTGCACCACCTAGAATGGCATGCAGCTCATCATAGAAGCAGCATGTCTGGGGCTCTGACCCAGAGAAGTCGTTTGCCTCTCTGTTTTTTTGATAGGCTTGCCTCAGTTCCTTAAGTGTCAGGTGGCACTGCTGCAGGGCCCTGTTAGAGCCTCTGTCCTTCATGCCCTTAGAGATTTTTTCAAATGTTTGGGCATCTCATCTTTTGGAACGGAGTTCTGATAGCACGGATTCATCTCCACATACAGCAATCAGATCCCGTACCCACAGTTCGGTCCATGCAGGAGCTATTCTGCGATTCTGGGACTCCATCATGGTCACTTCTGCTGATGAGATCTGCATTCACCTGCAGATCACCACGCTGGCCAAACAGGACATGAGATTCAAAAGTTGTGGGCCTTTTCCCGTCTACCTAGCCAGTGTATCGGAGTTGAGAGCACTGTCAAGAGCAGTCACAATGGAGCACTCTGGGATAGCTCCCAGAGGCCAATACCGTCGAATTGTGACCACAGTATCCCAAATTCGACCTGGCAAGGGGAGGAGTACCGAAATCGATTTTAACAGCCCTTTAAGTCGAAAATAACAGCTTCGTCATGTGGACAGGTGCAGGGTTAAATCGATCTAACGCTACTAAATTCAACCTCAACTCGTAGTGTAGACCAGGGCTAAGAGTTCAATCCCAACCTAAACTTTGCCACCTCTGGAAATGCAGGCAATTTCAGAAGGGAGGCAATGGCAGCAATCTCAGAGCACAGCATAGACCAGTGCAAGTGATAATAAGGGCTGCAGTACATCAAAGATGACTTCAAAACCTGCAAAATTACAGGGGTTGTGTTTGTTGATCTGTTGGCTGCATATGACACTGTAACTATCATGCACTTCTACTGAGATTGGCAAGATGGTCCAGTCATCTCTCTGCTTCAGAACAGATGTTTCTTCACTGAGATGGATGGGCAGAAAAGTCAATGGTATAATGAATGGTATAATGAATACTGCCAAGGCTCAGTGCTATCACAATTGTTGCTTCATGTCTAAAGAAATGATCGACCAGAATTTTCCAACAAGCACAGATTCATATATGTAGATGATCTTTGCATTGTTCCCTGGGTGCACCTGGAAAATACTATTGCACATGGTTTGTGAGCAACTTAGCAAGCCAGCCATCTTCCACCTGAAATGCCATCAAGTCCAATCAAAAACTCCAGATATCTTGGGCTAGTACAACCCTTGAGCACTATGAACCTCTGTTGCTGCTTGTGGTCATATTAGGCTGAAATCTGACATTCAAAAAGCACCTCAGGAAGTTGAAAAAGAAAGTGAACTTCAGTAATTGTGTACTCCAGAAGCAGGCCAATAAAAATTGGGTGATGACTCTAATATACTCAGAGCAACTAGTCTCACACTATTATTTAATTGTAGAGTACTGTGCACCACTGTGGTCCCACTCGAGCCAGGCACAAAAAATTGATATTGAACTATGTCAACCCTCAAGGATCGTCACAAGGACTTTGAAACCGACTCCCATGTGGTGTGAGGGAGACCCTGGTGCATGTATAGTTGGAGTGCAGCAGGTTGCAGCCCCTATTCTGGCTCATCTTTGATACGTTATTGTGTTTTTGGTTGCACTTTTCCCTTCACTTGTTCATATACGCACTTCCTATTTGTGGCCCCACAAAGTTGCGGGACTTCCTCCTAGCCCTGGCCAAAATGGCCATCTACAAAACCAGGGAGAGGAGGTTGGCCAACAGGGTCTCCTATGACTGTGGGACCTATTTCCACTCCTCAGTCCATTCACATATTTGGGCAGAGTTCCTCTGGGCAGTGTCCACTGGCTCTCTTAACACCTCCGAGGAGCAGTGGGCGCTGTCCAGGGTTCTCTGCTTTGTGTCCCCATCCTGTTCCCTTCATTTAGCCCTATGACTTCACTCCTGTCCCTGTTTTATCTTTAGTTGTCCCTCGTACTCACTTGGTATCCCAGACCTGTGGATCCTCCCCTTAGGCTGGGGGGACGTCCTTTAGTAGTGAAACCTGCCCACTTCCTGGATCCCAGTAGGATATTGTTGCTATATGGCCTTGTAGGTCCTGCACGACCATTAGAGAAGCAGGATGCCTGCAGTAAAAAAGAGACAAAATCAGATCCATGATCCAAGACATCCACTGTGTGCACAGATTCCACCACCTATGAGGCTAAAGTCGAGAGAGAGCTTTCCTCTGAAAATCTCTTACCTCAAAATACCACTGTGGAAGGCTACAGAGTACAAAATGTCAGGAAATGCAGATGATTCTGGAGAACTAACTGCCTTCAGAGCAATGCCCTCCAGACATTGACCTCAAAAAAAAACAGTGATGTACACTAAACGGAGTGAGAGGGGGGTGATAATATGACCAAGTGCAAGCTCAGGAATAGCCCCAAATATGAATGTGGAGAGCCTAGACAAACCTTTGAACATTGCCTGATGCCAACATCCTGTACTCCCTAGGAACTATTCAAAATAAATGATGACTCCAGATCTTGGTTGTGGTTTTGGAGTGACAAGCTACCATGATGATGATTTTAAAGTCCAGTATCTCACATTTTAGGGAATCCTCAGGATAGTTCAAATTTGCACTAGCTTATAATAGCCCCATGGTACTGTTATGCCAGTGAGTGCAGTGATCTTCATCCATGCCCCCTTTCTCCTCTGGAATGGTTTAATCAGCATCTTTTTATACCCGTTACCCAGGATTTCCTTCCTTTACCTTATAACCCACTTTCATAGGCAGCAAAATCTCTGCCTTTTATATACTTGGCCTATTTATATTTTAACAAGAACTCTTACATTTCACAGCTGAATTAGAGTGCTAATAAACTTGTCCCTTTTTCTGGCACAAACTAGTTCTTAATTCAATATAATTTATCCTTAAGGAAGAAAGTAGAAAATTGGAAAACAATCTGAAATAGATTAATTACATCTGACTCGTTATTTTGTTTAGTTCTTAAACCTTTTTTTAGCTCAGTACTCATGGATATTATTTTTTCCTGTGTAAAATTTCGATGGATCAGTATATAATTGGATGTATGTGACAGAAATGTCAATAATGAAATGCAGTATCTGTTTGAATTGAACAATTCAACAATTACAATCAGTTTTTTTCCCTCTGGTAAAAAAAATAGGTTTCCATGTTTGAAACCCCATTACAAGAATGCACTCGCCTTTCATAAGGCTGAGAAAGAAATATAAATGACTATGATAAATACGACAAAATGATTCTTTTAATTGTTACCAGTGGTATTTGGAACAGCACAAGTGAAGACTATGTTTCCATGCAGAACTATGTAGTGGCAGCGATGTGTTGGGTAAACTGAACTGGGGGAAATTATACGCTGAAGCACTAGATCAAAGCAAAAGTACTCAAAATATGTTTGCACCTCTGATATCAAATTGTGTCAGGTTGCAGTTTTTACACCAATCAGGGAACAGAAAAAATATCATGTTATTTAGTGACCAATCACAAACCATATTCCAAGAATAAGTTGCTGCAAACAAGGTAAAGTAATCCTCAAGTGGGTGTACAAATTTGTAAAGGCCACAGTCTTTCAAATAGTTTTAGAGTCAGATGATGCCATTTATATCAACCATAGGAAGCTGCCTTCAGATATATGTAGATTTAGACAACATGAGCCAGCCACATCCCCTGCAACAGAAAATCTGGCTTTACACATTCTAGGTGAGAATACTGAGCCAGTATATTACTAACAATGCACTGTAGGTAGAAAACCTTTGATGGGGTGGAGGTAAATCCCCTAGGAATGCCTCAATTTGCAAAAGTTAGTTTAAAAGCACAGAATGGCCACCTCTAAGACAGTTATTAGTGCAGTAAACCTGTAAAAAAACCCATATTTTCTTTGTACTGTAGTAACATACAAGGAAAGTACAAAGGGATCATTTTAAAGGAAGGCATACATGTTTGTGCACAGCTGTTCTGCATTTAATGTTTAAGTCCATATTACAGGTATCTCCTTATCTAGGGGTAATTCAGACTTATAAGGGAGTATGTGCCACGCACTAAACTGCAGTCTGACTAAAAACCTTGCTGCTGCAGCTGGTTTGAAGTATCTAAGAGCCTGGGAACTGCAGGAAAGTTATATTAAAAAGGCAGTAATCATAGCATCCCGTACAGTTTAATTGGCAAGAATAATTTCATGATTGCAGTTAGCCTGAGTGAGGCACATTGCTCCAATTATGTGTATCATCAGTGCACATGCAAAGACCAAAAACTACCTATATAATCAGGACAACTTAAAATATTCCTGACTTCCATGATTACAATTAGTCTGTGGGAATTATTTGCCAATCATAAGATTGCCTAACATCATAAAGTAAGGAACAGCTATTTTAAAGGTGAAATAGGTTCATCAGTTTTAAGGCCATTGTGATCATCTGGCCTCACCTCCTCTGTAACACAGGCCATAAGAATCAAAGGAATGATGGATGATGACTATATATGCGGAGGAATTTATGTTCTGCCTCAATGAAATTTTGTTTTTTAAATACTGCCCAGCTACAGCTGCATCCTCATATTTTTTATTGTTCTGTGTGTCATTGATGGGGATGCTACACATGTTACTGGTTGGGACATATTCACTCTCGAAAGGTCATTGAATAATTATGTTAATCTGAGCATATAAAGGCTGTGAATTAGTTGTAAATATAGTTTTAAAACAAATTGTGTTTGAGCTACAATTTTCCATGCTTCATCTCAGTCCAGTGTCATCTTTTGTTAATTAAAATTTGGGCAAAATCGGGTATGTCCTCAGAATTATGAGAAAAAATGCAATTTCCTCATATATTCCTAAGTGCTAAAATACCTCAAAAAAAAAAAAAGGCTAAAGCTAAAAACTTCGATTTGAATTGCTTTGCTGCCCTCAGCAAGGATGGGGGAAACAATTCAGGTTTAAAACCAAGTACACACACACACACACACTGTTGATTATTTGCAGATAAGGACATGTTTGTCAAAGAAGCCTCACCTAAGGTTCTTTCTAATGAGGACAACTAACATTAAGTATATCTCAGTTAAAGATATCCATATTTCTCTCTCTCTCTTTTTCTTAAAACAAACAAACAAACAAACAAAAAACAGGTAAATTAAGAACCTGATTCTGCGAGGCACTGAGTGGCTCCTGAAATGATGAAGTCAATGCGGACTGAAGGTACACTGTGTCTTGCAGACTTAGGCCCAGTGGGAAATCAAGAACGTAAAAATAAGAAGATCGACAGCCTGTCTGGAAACACCTCTTCGCTTGTAACACTTTGAGCTAAGCTCACAAAGTGAACAGCTAATGAAATAGCTTCTTTTTCACTTGTGCAAATAGTATAATATTGAACATGAATGAATGTCAAGAAGCATCTCAAAACTCTGAAATAGTTTGGAACTGAAGTCAAACAATGGAACTGGCCTATCTTTGGAAAACTTCAAATCTGGAACCATATTCAGATCTGGCTCCAAAGATGTAACTCCATCTTTACCTTCTGTAAATTGTCTCTTCCACCCTATTAGGTTTTTGCATATTCCTGCCAGTAATATCATTTAAAGAATTTCACAATTTAACCTGAATTCTATGTTTGATTATTGATATGCAGAGTATGTTTTGCACAGTACTTGCTTTCTGTATCTTTAAAAAAAATCTATATCTGTGGTGTTGTTTTATTTCCAAGCTTTTATTTCAGCTCACACAGGCATTTCAAATTTCAATGAAGAAAATATTTCTTAGAACAACAAAATATATTAATTTTGGTGTGCTTTGTTTGCATCCGTTCAGGTGGCTGCTTAGCCAAATACTTTATAAAAGTATTGGTCTTAATTTACAAAGAGCTTTATTCAATGAAACAGTAGAATGCCCTGTTGGCCTGCTCAGCTGTATACATAACAGACATCTGGAAAAATGCTCTAATTCAATACTGCAAAATAGCCTAGAAAAATCAGAAGTTCTTCTCTCTATAGGCAGTTATAATCCAGAGTGACACCATTCAGCAGATCGTTAATGCTAGCTTAATTACTTTTTCTGTTTACTGTTGAAGAGCTCCTTTTCTCACTTCCACCTGGCATCTCCATGTTGTTATAGTAAGAGTTCCAGCAAGTACTCCCCTCTCAATCCAGGAAAAGTGTCTCTCAGGTCAACTTCCAGTTGTTCATTCTGTATGTCTTTATTTTATTTACCAACACAAAAAACAGATTCATGGTGGGTTTGTTTGTTCTCATGCTATCTTGTGCTGATTTTTTTCCTACCATGGGGCCACCTCGTCCTTATTTAACATGATTATATTTAAATTTCAGTCTATAACCTTTGCCATTGTTTTTTTTAATAGAAAAAAGATGCTGCACTATTACTGTGGCTTAATTTTCCATTGAACCCACTCTAATTTAGCGTGGCTCAATAGTTAATATGCTTGAGATTGCCTAAGATTTTTTCCCCTGACAAACCAAAGAGAAAAATACTGATAAAATATGAAGCATAAAGATTTTTTACTGTCAGTATTTGACTCTGTATATAAAGTTGGCAGTTGTTTAACAGTTATTCCACTTTATAATGATTACCATTGGAAATGTAATATTTTTCTTTCCCTGGCTTTCCTAAATATGCTCCATATGTAACTAACAATTCCATATGTTGATCTCATACACTCAGATTTCCTGCAGACCAGCTTCCTCTGTGTAAGAATGGGGTCTCTACAGCTCAAAGGACCTGGTGATTTCTGAATTTTATACATGCTCGCAGTTACAGCCATTCAGCAACACTGAAATCATTAATTCTGAAGAAATTCAGGCTTTCATTTGGATCACATATTGCAGACCAGACCGGAGAATATATTTATAATAATAGTTTAATGTTTACTTATATTCATCAACAGATGGTAAAACAGCATAAAAAGAAACACTTTGAAGAAGGAAGAATAGTTTTGCACAGAAAAAAATGGCTACATTTAATTTATGCCATCACTAAATCTAAAGTCAGGAAAGTACATGATTTTCAAAAGTAACAGAAATATATCTTGTGTTGACTAATCATGCTAGAGATCAGACACTTCCTCTCTTGTGTGTCTCTGTCTCAGAGCTGAAAAGTAGATTTTTGATTAATCTCTCCTTCACCTTACCAATGCCCCTCTATCACTGGTGTCAGATACCACTGTGATAGGAATGAATATGTAGACAGATTGAAGCAGCACATTTTCTTGTCAGAGCAGTCTCCTTGGAGCAGCCCTGCCTTGGTCCTGGGTCTCTATGGCCATGGAAGCAAACACTAGAACAGGTGGCATCTTCCAATTATTTATTCTCCTATTGGTGTCTCCCTCAGGACTAAGCATTCACACTCCTGGTCTCCCACCTCCCCAAACGCCATTGTACCACCTCCTCAGCAAACATATTTTTTCTCACTTTCTGGGTAGGCTGGTTGATATTTGGTTGTCCTCTCCAAGGACATCAGTGCTCATCAGCTGCTTCAAAACACATTTACTCTCAGCTGCAAACTTCACTATTTGACTGATCAAATTTTGCCCTCAGTAACATCTACATACCTTTTTGGACATACATCAAATAACATTAATTTCATTTACCCCAAAGTACTACACAGCAACCCTACCCACAGACTTAAATTTTGTGGATCCTTCTTGGCAGAAAGCAGTATTTTTGGTAATGCAAATGTCCTTGATTTCAGCCAGCATGGCACAGCTACTTTCCCGCAGGGTAGATATATTTTCTGTCATCCTACTGTAAACAAAATAAAGGAATAACTCAAACTGGCCTTCCCAATCATTTCTTTCATCTGGAAAGCGGTGTCTGCAAGAAATCCTACTTTATATTGCATGATGCAGTTTAAAGAATATTTTCTTCTATGAAGTATGGCATCACGGGACCCAGAATTGATAAGAATTCGAAAATCCATTGACTAGGGAACTCAGCTTGTGTTGAAATGTACTGTGAATAAATTTTATCCCTGTCAGCTACTTCTTGGAAAACCGTCAGAACAAGGCTCTCTAAATAGCATCGTTAACCATTTTGTCCTCTCATAACTTGGTACCCATGTATGGGATCATGGCCAGGTATAAGAGAATTTAGCATATTGAGAAGGTGGCTGAGAACACAAAGAAATGGGAAGATTTGGGCAAGGAAAAAAAGTTGTATATGTTTTGATATCTCAGCCTCAATGCATAAAATCAAGTTGTTTTAATCAGCAGTAAGGGTTACACTAATCTTTTTCATGACTCATAGCCTCATCTATCGACCCCAGCCGTGTTATGTAAAGACAATTCTCTTCATCTTACTGCATGTTCTTTGGGACAATTTACTACAGATGTGGAAGGAAACCTCAGCCCAGCATGAAAACAAAGACTTGTTTAATAATTATTTTAAGCATTCATATGAAATTACAAAGCATATATGTGGTCTGTTTCTGAACTATTTTATGTCTATCATAAATCTTAAACTCATCAAAAGCTAAGTAGGAAAAAAGACTTCACAAATGAAGAGTAGGGTGACACTTTTGTTGTGACACTATCTGCAAAATGTAAAATTATATTGAAGAAATGGGCCGAAATCAAAATCTTTGTTTGGACCAACTCTGAACTACTGAAGTGTCCAAAATCCAAACATGAGCTTGCAACCTATTGTCTGCCTTGTCTATTTAGATTGTAAACTCTTCAGATGAGGAAGAATCTCTTATATGTATATCACAATGGGACCTTATCACAACGGGACCTTAATCTGGGTTGGGGTTTCCAGACAACAACTCTGCCACCACTCGTAACATTTTTCCTACCATCATTATGTTGATTAGCAACTATTAACTGGAGTTGTTTAATATTAATATACACAGCAATGCATATTTTTATCCTGCATTCTAAAAGGAGAATCTATTGGTAACTAGACCGCCCAACAGGCCTGGGTTGCATATGACTGTCCTGCTTTGATCCCATCCCCAACATCCTTGTCCCAGATGAAGCAGACCATGTCCCAAATTCAGAGCCATCAAAAGCGGTGGTGGGGGACAGAAGGGGAAATTTGCCCTGGGACCTCAAACCAAGTTCTGTTGTTATCTAGTGCACGGGGTCACAATGCTACTCAGGTTTTGCTCAGCTACCCCTCTGTTTCTGTCTATCAAGGGGCAGCCCAACCAAATTTGAGTTGCATTCAGACCCCGTGTACTAGATTGCAATGCCAATCAAATTTGGCCCATTCGCCCTTCCAACTGCATCTATGGAGATGCAGATGGACCAAATCTGAGTGGCGCTGCATCCCGCTTTAGCCACTTGAGCTGTTGGGAGATATGGGTCACTGAATAGAAAAAGTTACTGACAGTTAAGGGTTTAACCTTCGTGCGCTGTAACACAAGTGTATGTGTAATCATAGCTCATTCTAGAAGCTTTCCCACATACAGAGTAAGAGCCTGCTATCAGTACCACCTATAGAGTTACACCTTTAGCTCAAGGGGTAGAAAGCGGTGGTTTGGGGGCTGAAGGTTTTATCTCTGCAGCTGACTCATGGTGGAGAGTTGTTACAAATCAACTCCAGCAGAGAAATAAACAATAGCCCTAGTGAAGTAGTCCCCCAGGACATAAAAGTTTATCCCTTGTGATTCACTACAAAGGAGCACTGCTAAAAGAAGTTCCATATTAGACTGTAAGCTTTTTCGGCGGGAATTGTGTTTTTGTTTTGTGTTTGCATAGCACATAGGGTTGCTGGTCCAAAACTGAGTCTGCTAGGCATTACTGCAATGCCAATAATAAATAATAACAAATTAATAATCTGGTAGAAATCAGAAATAAACTTCAGGGAAAGTGAACTACAATTCCATCCACTTTAGCAAAGTCCACGCAATTCCCATTTCAAGGAAGATAAAATAATAATCACGCAAAGCAGAGAATTAACTGGAGTGTTTTCATTCCTAAGAACAGCCAATCTAGAAGAGGCATAGGCTCTTGTCAACTTTGTTGCTAGCTGGTTGCACTAAAAAAAATCACAGTTGTTTGGAAATGAGGAAAGGGATTTTCAAATGTGAAATGGACAAGATGCAGCAATAGCACCCTTACCTGCAGTGAAATAATGTGAGCAAACTTGTATCACAAAATCAGTTTATCAGAGTGATAATAGTGGCTATTTATAATATTTACACTGCTTTTCTCTGTCCAAAAAAATTCTACCAAGCTCAATATAAAGACATTAAGAGTTATATTTTGCCTATTTTCTTTTGTACAGCTGTTATCTTCTTGTAGCCAATTTTCCTTGAAAAATTGATGTTTTGTTGAAGCACATCCAGTAGCTGCACAGCTGTGCTGCTGTGCAGATTAGCAATCTATTACTCAACATTCAGAGTACAGTATAAACTTTGGGAAAGAGGCTGGATCGTGCCTCCAAATATCAAGAACATCTGAACAAACCCACTATCCCTGCAGGTTTTTTTACAAACTCAGAGCAGAAAGACAGAAACTCACCCACTTTTTATAGTGCAGCAACACAATAATATACATTCTCTTCTCACTAGTTTTGGTTTACTCTCCCAGACAATCCACAGAAGCTAACTAAATTAACATTCAGAAATGATCTCTTTTCAAGGGAAAACATTGCCACAAATGATTGTCTAAAAATCTTTGTTGTCCATTTTGTTAACTTGAGCAAACACATGTCATAAACAGATTGTTAAGGGTTAATGTCTCTTGTACCTGTAAAGGGTTACAAGCAGAGAACTGGACACCTGACCAGAAGACCAATCAGAAGACAAGATACTTTTAAATTTGGGTGGAGGGAAGTTTTTGTGTGTGTTCTTTGTCCGTTGTGTGTTCTTCTCTCGGAGGGTCTGAGAGAGACCAGACATTACTACAGGCTCTCTAAGTTTCTTTTCAAATAGTAAGTAAAAACAGGCGGTTTAGGCTTTTTGATTGTTTTACTCTATTTGCAATTGTGGATCTGGCTGGTTAACTTTTATATGTGTAGTTGCTGGGAATATTTTGATTTGTATTGGTACTGGGGGGAAAGTCTCTTTCTAGTGTCTGTAAGCTATAGGACCTTGTAATATTTACATCTTGAAGTTACAGAGATAATTCTTTACTTTTTCCTTTCTTTTATTAAAAGATTTCTTTTTTTAGAGAACCTGATTGATTTTTTTCCCTTGTTTCCCTTGTGTTATTCCAGGGATTGGGATAACTCACCAGGACGGGTGGGGGGGAGACGGGAGGGGGAGAGATAGAATCTCTCTGTTTTCCTTGAATCTGTTTGCCTCTTTGTGGAAGGGAAGAGAGATGCTTCTCTGTATGGTGATTTAAGAGGTTGGATCAGTATCTCTCAAGATAACCGAGGGTGGGAAATTCTGGGAGGGGGAAAGGTGGGGGAATGGGTTATTTCTCCTTGTTTTAAGAACCCAAGGGATCTAGGTTCTTGGGGTCTCCAGGGAAGGCTGGGGAGGTCAGAGTGCCCCAAAACACTATATTTTTGGGTGGTGGCAGCGCTATCAGATCTAAGCTGGTAATTAAGCTTAGAGGATTCAGGTGCTAGTATCTAATTTTCTGAACTCTAAGGTTCAGATCTGAAAAGGAATGCTATGATAACACATTTCAAGGTTATTTATATTAATATCGAAAACGCAATTTTAGCTAACTCCCATATAATTAAATCGAAGATGATCTTGCCAGAGAATAGCCCTTGAAATGGAAGTAAAATCTATTGCAAAGTTCATTCCTTATTGTTGTTCTTTCCATTTAATTACCATTTTGTTTCTGCTGGATAGCCTCTGCCACTTTATTTTCCCAAATCCTACTCCAAGCCACAGGTGAACCAAAATGGGAGATGTGGTGTTATTGACATGACCGTGACTGTTCATGATCCTTGTTACAACCAAGGTCCTATAGTCGCACCAAATCTTGTACAAAGGAGATCAAGCAAGGTGTCTATAGAAAGGCTGTAATTTGCTAGTTATGATTATGCTGTCTGTATGTGTGTATCATTTTTTTATTTGAAGTTATGAATATTGGCTATGTACTTGTATCTCAATGTGTTTGATTCTAAGTAGCCTCAGTGAAGCATTTGGTCAGCTTCTTGAGAAAGAACTATTCTCAGTAAGAGCCCAGTCAAGAAACACTTAACTGACAATGGACATTGGGAGACGCCAATCCAAATCTGAGCTTTCCTGGGAACATTCAAACTAACATGTAAACAATGGCATTGGCCTGCAAAAAGCTGAATCATTCATGGACATGTGACTTGCCCAGCTGGCTACAAACTCCATCTTGTTGCTGTGACTTTACACAGAAGAATGAAGGAGTTTCTGCCAACAAGAGCGAGAATATAAAAGGCCCTGGAAGCCTCACCATTTTGTCTTCAGCTGGCTCAGAAAATAGCCTCTCCACCCCAAAGAGATGCCTGAAAGAAACTGGAACAAAGGTCTGTAACTATGGGGGTGTGAGTGGTTGCTGGACACACAGGCCATAAGCCACAATGTTGGTCTGAAAAGGATTGGGCCCAGACTAGAAAGGCATCTAGTCTGTGAAAGAAGCTTACTGGAACATCTCAGAGGGTGAGATTTACCTGTATTCAGTTTCCTAAATGTATTAGGCTTAAACTTGCGTGTTTTGTTTTATTTTGCTTGGTAACTTACTTTGTTCTGTTGGTTATTACTTGGAACCACTTAAATTCTACTTTTTATAGTTAATAAAATCACTTTTCCTTATTAATTGACCCAGAGTAAGTAATTAATACTTGGGGGAGCAAACAGCTGTGCATCTCTCTCTATCAGTGTTATAGAGAGCAGACAATTTATGAGTTTACTCTGTATAAGTTTTGTACAGAGTAAAATGGATTTATTTGGGGTTTGGATCCCATTGGGAGCTGGGTGTCTGGATGCTAGAGACAGGAGCACTTGCTAAGCTGTTTCCAGTTAAGTTGGCAGCTTTGGGGGTGTGGGTCAGACCCTGGGTCTGTGTTGCAGCAGATTAGTGTATTTGGCTCAACAAGACGGGGTTCTGGAGTCACAAGCTGGCAGAGAAAATAAGCTCAGAGGTAGTTTCAGCATATCATGTGACAGTCCCAAGAGGGTCTCTGTGACTGAACCTGTCATAGAATATCAGGGTTGGAAGGGACCTCAGGAGGTCATCTAGTCCAACCCCCTGCTCAAAGCAGGGCCAATCCCCACCTAAATCCCCAAGTGGCCCCCTCAAGGACTGAACTCACAACCCTGGGTTTAGCAGGCCAATGCTCAAAGCATTGAGATATCCCTCCCCCCACAGGTGCATTCTTTGGAAGTGGACATGGAAATTGCTATACTCTTTGTGTAAAATTTTCCTTCACTCTTCTAGAGGGAAAAGTTCACCCTAAACATTTACACCGGAAATAAGAACAGCTTATTGCTGCTGTTCAGAAAGTTCTGGAACAGAATCTGGACATTGAACAACAGAAATGTGAGCTGGAAGGGACCTCAAGAAGTCATCAAGTCCAGCCCTCTGTGCTGAGGCAGGATCCATTAAAACTAGACCATCCCTGACAAGTGTTTGTCCAACCTGTTCTTAAAAACCTGCAATGATGGATATTCCACAACCTCCCTTGGAAGCCAATTCCAGAGCTTGCTATAAAGTTCTTCTAATATCCAACCTAAATCTCCCTTGCTGTGGATTAGGTCCATTACTTCTTGCCCTACCTTCGGTGGGCATAGAGAACAAATGATTACAACCCCTTTTATAACAGTCCTTCATATATTTTAAAACTATTAACAGATCCCCTCTCAGTCTTCTTTTTTCAACATGCCCAGGTTTTTTTTAGCCTTTCTTCATAGGTCAGGTTTTCTAAACCTTTAATCATTTTTTGCTCTCCCCTGGAATTTCTCCATTCTCTACTGACTGTGAGTTGCCCATGTTCCTGCTATTCTACAGCTGCCGCCTCAAGAACTCAACTCCTGCACTTCCCTTGCATCTGTCCTTTCCCACCATGTCATATTCAACCACCAATTTCTGAAAAGGTGGACTCTTTGCCAGACCTTTCATGTTGGTCTAGCCTTCACTTCCACCACACAATCCTTTTGCCAGACATTTTCTGTGCTCACTCCTCTGGTCCAGAGCACACTCTCTTTGCGAGAAATTTTCCTGACATTGACCTTCTCCACTGGCTTAGGATATAGGGATAAGGTTCCAGTATGTTTTTTTCCTCTTATAGTTGTATTGGTGACATATGCATATTCCCCATCACAGGATATGGGCTGCATACCTCAGATTCACCTCCCTGAGCTAGTACAGTATCACAGATTTCAAGAAGGAACAGAAAATCTGTTCCAGATAATTTTTAATGAATTATCTAGTGTATGTATGTATAGCACAGCCATCTACTGCATGGAATGCCAGTGCATGCGACCTATATGTCCCCTTTAGCAGCTGGCCCACCAAAGAGTATCTGTTATATATGGTTTGGGAGGGGGCATATATTCTCTGTAGGCCAGCCATTTGAATGAGACATAGTCACAAACACATGAGCAGCTCTGATACTCCGTCCAGTAAAGGGTAGCAATGCGTGCCCACAGATTGGCCAATACAAGTTCCACTCCAATTTATCACTGATTGGAGGAGAAGGGGGGAAAAGGAAAGATGACTTAGGCCAGCATTTTCTAAAGTGGCCACTAATTCCGAATGACCAGTTTGGAAGTGCCCAATTTGAGACATTTTAACAGTGTGCCAAGTTGGGCATCGAAAAATGTAGACACAGATTTGGAGGTTGCTTATGAAAATTTTGGATAGAGTGTATTAGAAATATGAGGTTATGGTAGCAGTTCAATTCGGAAGTGACTGAGAATCGTTTTGCTTTGTTCTGTCATTTGATGCAATGCTGATATGATGTGTATGCACATTATACCAAATTTCTCTGCAAATAATGCTGTTGACATTAACATCAGAAAAAATGCATATATGCATATATGCAGTATACATAGTAGCTGTGGATTGTCTAAATATAATTCAGGAAGGTTTTATATTTTCTTTGGAAAAAATGCTGATGACCAGGTAGCACTGCTATAGACTAGGGACTGAATGACTAGGCAGCAGTGTTGCAGAAAAGGACCTAGGGGTTACAGTGGACAAGAAGCTGGATATGAGTCAACAGTGTGCCCTTGTTGCCAAGAAGGCTAATGGCATTTTGGGCAGTTGTAAATGTCTGGCGTTGGGGCTCGGCCCTCTCAGGCGCAGTTGGGAGCCAGGGCGCCTCACTACAGATGGCAAAGTAGGTCAGGGTTCAGACCCCTCATCAGGGGTAGGGCCAACAAACAGTCTCTCAGCCTAGACCCTGGGTCAGGGCGGGGCACTAAGCAGTTCAGGGCTCCGCTCCTTCAGCAGGGGCTGAGCAAATGAGTAATCTATAAGGCCCAGGCCCTGGGTCATGGCGGGGCATTAAGCAGTTCAGGGCTCAGCTCCTTCAGCAGGGGGCTGAGCAAACAAGTAGTCTATAAAGCCCAGGCCCTGGGTCAGGGCGGGGCATCAAACAGGCACAGGGCTCAGACCCTTAGGCAGGGGCTGAGCAGAAGTTCGAACAGTAAGTCTATAAAGAAGGCCTCCTCAGACCAGGGAGAGGGGGAGTCTGCCACCCTTGGAAGGGTGGCAGGGGGGACGCAGGCCCTCCCACTCCACTGCGTTCCAGCCCGGGGCCCTAGCAGAGGCCAAGACTCACTGCTGTCAGTGGGGATCCTGGCCGCAACACACTGACATTGGTTCAGGCTCTTCGGGAGCCAAACCAGAGTCGGCTACCCCCGGGCCACTTCTGACCTCCCCCTCTCTGGGTACCTGTGTGTCGCCGGCTTCTTCCAGTGGGTCCCAGACCATGAGTTCCTCAGGATACCGGGCACAGGGAAGCTCAGGCAGCTCCTCAGGATACCGGGCACGGGGCAGGCTCGGCCAGTCCTCCCCAGGATACTGGGCACGGGGCAGGCTTGGCCAGTCCTCCTCAGGATACCGGGCACGGGAAAGCTCAGGCAGCTCCTCAGGATACCAGGCACGGGGAAGCTCAAGCCGGGCAGGAGCTTGGCCAGCCGCGTCTGGTCTCTTCGGTGTCCCGCCTCCAAGTGAGTGCCGGGGATGTGCTTTTATACTTCCTGTCCTGCCCCTTGACTTCCAGGGGGCGGGAATGGGCGGCGGTGGCTCCGCTCCCATGGGAGGCTGCAGGAGCTGTGCCTTTATACTTCCTGTCCCGCCCCTTGACTTCCGGGGGCGGGAACGGGCAGCAGTGGCTCCGCCCACATTGGAGGCGGCAGGGGCTCGGCCCTCTCAGGCGCAGCTGGGAGCCAGGGCGCCTCACTACAGCTGTATATGTAGGGGCATCGCCAGCAGATCAAGGGACGTGATCATTCCCCTCTATTTGACATTGGTGAGGCCTCATCTGGAGAACTGTGTCCAGTTTTGGGCCCCACACTACAAGAAGGATGTGGAAAAATTGGAAAGAGTTCAGCAGAGGGTAACAAAAATGATTAGAGGGCTGGAGCACATGACTTATGAGTAGAGGCTGAAGGAACTGGGATTGTTTAGTCTGCAGAGGAGAAGAATGAGAGGGGATTTGATAGCTGCTTTCACCTACCTGAAAGGGGGTTCCAAAGAGGATGGATCTAGACTGTTCTCAGTGGTAGCAGATGACAGAACAAGGAGTAATGATCTCAAGTTGCAGTGGGGGAGGTTTAGATTGGATATTAGGGAAAACTTTTTCATTAGGAGGGTGGTGAAGGATGGGAATGGGTTACCTAGGGAGGTGGTGGAATCTCCTTCCTTAATAGTTTTTAAGGTCAGGCTTGACAAAGCCCTGGCTGGGATGATTTAGTTGTGAATTGGTCCTGCTTTGAGCAGGGGTTTGGACTAGATGACCTCCTGAGGTCCCTTCCTACCCTGATATTCTATGATTCTATGATCTTAGAGGTTGTTAAATTGATGGCAGTACTAAAATCATAGTTGGAAGACTTGTAGTTTATCCTAATAATAATAAAAACATTAAAACTAACCTTAATAGTATTCTGGACTGAAAAGTTTTATTAAGAACATATTATGTGTTATAAAGGAAGCTACTTAAATCTGTCCTCGTTAGTTTACATATATGACCAGATAGACAGAATCACAAAGGAATTTAGTTGTGGTGAGGCTCAGCATTGCCACACCTAACTTTTAGGCACTAGAGTCGCAAAAGGTGCCTAAGTGCCACTTTCGGTACCTAAATCCCAGAATCAGGCACCACTGGGATTCACAAAACCCCTGCTCAGTGCTTCAAACTGCTTGGCATCTAAATTTTTGCAGTAAAGGTTCCCTAGGTGCCTGTGTTTCGGCTATGAGCACACGCATGCTGCCCTATGCCAGGCACCTGGATGCCTAAGCCCCACTGTGATGCATGAACTGGGGGAAGATATGTGTTCCTCTGTCTAAATCACCTGCAGGTCCTGATTTGATAAGCATGCTCAGACCTCACCTGCTCGACTGGGTCCCTATAGGCAAGTTTACACAGAGCAGCCAAGAGGGAGGAAGCCCTCCCTCATAATTTTTATCCCAGTGGTTATGATACCCATCTCAAATGTGGGAAACTCCCGATTCAAGTTCCCTCATCCACCTGAGGTGAAGGAGGGATTTGAACAGGGACCTGCATTCTGAAGTGAGTGCCATAACCACTGGGTTATGGGACATTCTGATGTGGGGTCTCTTGGTCTCTGCTGTTGAAGTTGTTCTACTATAGATAGTAAATCAAAAATGTCTGTGGAGGAGGAGGACTGGATCCTGGTCTTCCTTCTCCCAAGTGAGTGCTCATGCATGTTTGTGTTCTCTCTCTCTCAATCTCTCTCTCTCCCCACTCTCCACTCCTCTACTCCCTCCAATTATTTTCAAAGGCACAAATATCAGTTAGGACCTAACTCATTTTTGTCTCCCACTTGTATCCCTGTATCTCATTTCCTTATCTGTGAAATGAGGATAATAATATTTCCTTTCTCCCTTCCTTTGTCTGTCTTGTCTATATAGATTGCAAGTTCCTCAGGGCAGGGACTGACTGTTACTGTAGTGTGTTACAGTATTGTGTTATATAGGTGTTAGAGCACCTAGCACAATGGGGCCCCAATCTCAGTTAAGATCTTGCGGTGCTACCATCATGATATAAATGATAAATACTCATGATAACTTGAATGAAAACACTATGCAAACTCTTAGCAGTGGTGGAGATCTAATCACAGCAGAGGAAAGCCTCCAGAAAGGAGAGCCACATCACAGGAGAAGGCAGTTGCTGCCCTGAGAGAGAGGAAGCTAACATGCAACAGGCAGCTGCCAGAAGGTACCTTGCAGTGAGCAGATACCCTACATGCTGCCTTAACCTAGAGGGTAACCTTGGGACAATTGCAGGAGGGGATAGGAAGTGACCCAGGGAAGGCATCCTTAAGCGCCCCTGACTGTCAGATTACTGATAGTCCTCAAAGGATCCTCGTTTGGAACCTGGTGGACTGGGAGAGTCCGGGCTCCCTTACCAACCACTGCCTCTGCAAGTCATGGGCCTAAACCCCTGCCCAGTAGGTGATGCTCCCCTATCAACCACCCTCTGAGCGAGGACTGTCACACTATCATATTCCTTTTTCTACTACACCTGTGTTTGTACATATCATTAAAATAAAGGAAAAGTACACCTATAGTAAATGAGACAGAACTCTTTATAAATTAGCTACAGGGTTCCTGTGCCACCAGGTTTAATGCTGTAACAATAGCAGCATGCCAGAAGTTCTATAAAAGTATTCTAATTACAGAAGAAACCCAAGGAAATCATTGAGATCCTATCTGTGTTCTTCTAATAGTCTTCTTGTGTTTTTAATTAAAAAAAAAAAGCCTTTTTTTAAAGGCACATCCTGCGTTGTCAGTTTTGTGCCGCTCCCTCTCCTGTTCAGGCTGCATAATTCACAAGATGTAATAGGAGGAAGGGAATTTTGTATAAATTATTTTTTACATTTTAAAATAACACAGTAGGGAGATTAGAAACTGGATGTCTTTCTGATTTGCTTTACCTTACAAAAGCAGAACAAGCCTAAAGTTTCCAATCTGTAATACTCCATGTTTTTAAAATTACAGGCCTGAGAGGTTTGTTTGGCATGAAATGAAAACCACTAACAAATTGCTAGTGGTAAAACATTGCATGAACATTGTTTCTTGCAAAATATTGGAAATAACTATTGTAGCATTACTCAACAGTTAAGCAACCTCTGTTTACTGTAAGTATTAGCTGCTTGAACAACGTGTACTACATACGTATATTCACTCCCTTTGGATCCAAACTCCTAAATGGTCACATGGACCATAAAAGCAAAACAAAAACTCAGCAAACAAGTCCTTTTTCTAACTGGCCTCATGTCTGTAGCTGGAAGGCACTGCTAACTTCCAAAGTCACTAAACAGAACCATGTTTATTTTTTAAAGTATACAAACAGTTCTAAAGGATACATCTCATTTAGAGGAAAAATATGATTTGGTTATGCTTGCTATTTGAGGCATTCAGCCAAATTGTGCATGATGGTATGTATAAAGCCATCGTGCATTTATTTAGGTCCTCACGGGAAACAGTTAGACCTACTCCATGTGGAATGGCCCTACAACTCCTTCTGTGAGAATGCCACACATTAGAGGTTGGAAAAACATGTATGACCTCTCTTCCCTCAGGGCATAAAGTGAAGAATTTGAAGAAATTAAAGAATTCCCACATGAATGAAAGAATTCAGTGCAGTTCAGTGCAATGATAGGAGAGGATAAACTCACATGGCCTTTTACCCATTTACTTTATATAGGGCCTGATCTGGCAAGGTTCTGAGTGCCTCTGTTCCCACTGGCTTCTGTGGGAGTTTGGAATCCTCAGGGCTTCTCAGGAAGTGTTCAGAACTTACCAGGACAGGTTCCATATTTTCTATGGTATACTTCTATAGGAGCACATGGTAATTGGAAAGGGACATGATTTGTAACCACAAGTCCAAACTCCTCCAGATTTTCTTTTATTTATTCTTTATCTTTGGAGAGGGTCAGTGTGGAGGTGAGGAAGGTTTTCAGATTTGATTCCCCATTTCAAATCTGCTTCTACAGTTTTGGTTCTAGGTGGAATCTAAAACTAAAAGGGTCTATTTCCCAAATCCAGAGCTGTTGCAGCTCAAAATGCAGAGACATAGCAAGAACTGCCCATCACTAGATTTTGAGGCAAAATCTTATGAGAATGGATCACAAGTTCTTGATGCCATCAAGCCTAAACACGAAGCATAACTATGGTTCATCTTGAATCTGAACCACAGCAAAAATCTAGTCTGGATTCCAACATGTCCTCTTTGGACCATCTGCCACTGCTGTATATAATGCTACTTCTATGCAACATCTGGAAAAATAATATTTCAGTGTATTTCAAAGATACCAGGGGCTAAATTCTTTTCTGAGTTTTACCAGTGAAACTGTGAACATAATTAGTTCTTGTACAATAATTTAAATTAAATGCATTTTTCTTAATTTTGTTAATGTGTGTGAAATACCCTCTTACATACTAAAAATTTAATTGTCTATGATACGTTTGTCTTTCATAATTTGAACAAGTATTGCTTATTTCATTCTTTTTTCAGTGGAACTGAAATTAATGTGGATCTCTTGGGTTACATTTGGATTCTGGTGATTCCTCCCTCATTTCCAAACTTTTAATTTTGACAAATACACTTGGAGAAGGGATTTCATAAAAAAGTGCTTGACATTTTTTCCTTACTTTTTGATCAACTCTACATGCATTCATCAATAAAAAGAAACCAGCTCTCAGAATAAAAGTTTGTTGTTTAACAACTTCCCTTGCTGCTGGGTGGCTGACTCTGCAACCTCAGTGCAGAAAATATTATAGGTCCTATATAAACTTGGCTAGAATTATACTTTCATGAATTTTCTGGAAGGTAGGAAGTAATCCAATGGGTTTAAATTGTAAACTAAGGCACAGAATGTCTCACAATATATTCAGCAAATGATCATGCAAACTACAGTAAAATGGAGATGTGGGAATTGCATCTGGTTAAGAAATTACTGAATACTTAGAACCAGGGAACAAGAATACAAAAAATTGAGGGTTGGCAGGTGGGTGAATTCCCTACTAGACTAAACCAGATTGAAAGTAGGTCAGATTTTCTCTTTTTAGAATGAGGATAAGGAACATAACTCTGTGTGACATGTGATCCATTATATTTAATTTTCTTCATTTCCATCTTCTCCCAGGAGCCTTACCGATTGAATATCTTGGGTTTTACAACTATGGCAATTATCTAAACTAATACTATAGAGTTACCTGCAATCATTGTCATTATACTTTAAGTATCTGTTAACATTTTTGTTACGGGTCCCCTCCCCCCCCTTGATTTAAAATTTGGCTGCTAAAATTAGTTCCAGCTAAAACTTGGAACACGCACCCTCGGAGACAGGCTTTAGCAAAAATATGTCCTGGATCTGTCTGCAACGTTACTTGTGTAACTCTTCTGCCAGGTGGTGTTGGCAGGAACAAAGGCTGGGATCAAATAGCTAGGGGTTCCTCTTAAGCGTAACAAAATACCACTGGCTCAAACTCTCTCCAAAAAACACTGGGCTTACTAAATATCCTCCTTGGGTGCACTTAATAGGCAATACTTTCCCACTCACAAACACGGAGTCTGTGCATGAAACAAGAAACTTTGTATTAGGGGAAAAGGGAACGGTCGGCATCAACTTGGGAAAACACAGCAACAACAGATCAATATTTATATTAAGAATAATATTATACTTGGGGTTGGGTGAAATCTAATTGAAGTGTGGGGGGGACATAATAGACACCCTTCATTTCAGGATAAATGTAAAAAGCAATTAAGCTTCTTTATGGACTAGATAGCTGAAACAACAGGAGCCTCCACCCAAAACACAAGCCATGCAGCTTGGGGGGTTTCCCTGTGGTCAGCATGAAAAGGCGTGGTATTACAGGCTGGGTATTGTTAGATGGAACTGTGACATTGCACTCTGTATGTTTATGGAAATATGCTTATGAGTGTAAATATAATGTACTTTGAATATGCTTTATGCAAAAGGTCTCTTGTAAGGTATTACAAAGTTTATAATCTACTGAGTGTGTTCATCCTATTTGTATGAATGTATCTGCAGCTAGAAATATGAAGTATTACTCTGAAGTCCTATTGTAACTATGCAAAGCGTGGGCCATTAATGGTGGCTTGAAATCTTAATGGTCCTATTGACCAAGACAATTGGTTGCAAATGGCTGTTTACTTGTAAGCCTTCCTTAATTCCCACTTTTTATACATCATAAAATCACTTTTGTTTATTAATCAACCCAGAGTAAGTGATTAATACCTGGGGGAGCAAACAGCTATGCATGTCTCTCTATCACTGTTATAGAGGATGGATAATTTATGAGTTTACCATCTATAAGTTTTATGCAGAGTAAAATGGATTTATTTGGGGTTTGGATCCCATTGGGAGCTGGGTGTCTGGGTGCTGGAGATAGGTGACTTGCTGAACTGTTTTTGGTTAAAGTCTGCAGCTTCGGAAGCATGGACCAGACCTGATTCTGTGTTGCAGCAGACTAGTGCGTCTGGCTCAACAAGGCAGGGTTCTGGAGTCCCAAGCTGGTAGTGGAAAAAGGGCTCAGAGGTAATTCTGATATCACAATTTACAAAGGCTTTCATAATGTACTGCAGCAACCTGATGGGAGGAGGCTATTTAAACCACCTAGGTCTATCCACTACTGCACCTTTGATTCTATTAGAAGTGATGGTATTTTGTGCAAAAAAAAATGAATCTTGCTAACCCATATAGTGGTTTTGATACTGAAAAAAAATTAAGAAGTACAAACAGCATTTTAAAAATGGAAGGCCAGATCCTCAGGTGGGGCAAACTGGCATAGCTCCACCAAAGTCAATTTATTGCATCAAATCCCCCAAAAATCATGCGGCTGGTTTACATTTATGTTTTTAAAACTCCGGGTGTCAGTCAAAAGGTTTCACATTTTCAAACTTCACTCTGCAACTTTGAGGGGTGGAAAGATACTTTTTATTAAAAAATGAAAGCTGAGATTCTCATGTTATCACATGCCTCCAAGAGCTGGGGCTTTAAGAAAAGCAATAAATATAAGACTTGTAATAAAATCATAAGAGTTGGCAATGCTGCCAATGTAACTGAAATCTGAATCTGGTCCTCTCTATCATCCTTATATCTGAATTTCTTTGTTCCTAATTTGTCCAACTTTTAAATGATATATCATTTGTAAATTTCCCCTCTCTTTCTCTTATAACAGGTTCTCCCTTAAAATTCTTAATACAATCTCCTTGTCCTCACGGGATTTTAAATGTAAGCACTGTGCTCTTGTATCATGAAGCACTACCAATAGCACATGCATTTTTCTGGAGGGCTGAGGAGATGAAGGGGGTGAGAGTGGGAAGCTATTTCATCTATAATGGATGACCACCATGTGAACACACACTCAGAATTCACTCCTAGGACTTCACTGCTCTTCAAATATTACTTGAGTAACTTCACAAGTGATAAACAGTGTTCTAAGCAGGCAAAGCCAGCTAGATCACAGGCTATTGCAGAATCCCAGTTATACCACAACAACCTCAGAGGTTTGGCAGATCAGTAGTACTTGTATATTACAACGACTATGTTCTTCTAAAACAGATTTGCAGCAATTCCTCACTTCAGCGTAAGGTTCTGAGCGGGTAAGGTGATATTTACACCTATCAGTGGTCCCATTATTTTGCTTCTCAGTGACAGTCTAGCCCAGAGGTTGGCAACCTTTCAGAAGTGCTGTGCCGAGTCTTCATTTATTCACTCTAATTTAAGGTTTCGCGTACCAGTAATACATTTTAACATTTTTAGAAGGTCTCTTTCTATAAGTTTATAATATATAACTAAACTATTGTATGTAAAGTAAATAAGGTTTTTAAAACGTTTAAGAATCTTCATTTAAAATTAAATTAAAATGCAGAGTCCCCCGGAGTGGTGGCCAGGATCCAGGCAGTGTGAGTGCCACTGAAAATTAGCTCACGTGCCGCCTTCATCACGCGTGCCATAGGTTGCCTATCCCTGGTCTAGCCACTAATTTCATGAAACAGTCAGCAGTTGCCCTCCTCCCCAGCCAGTAATCACATAACCCCTGGCATGAAAGTAACACTAAAAAAGAGGTGTGTCAAGGTATTTTTCCCACTTTGAACTTTAGCGTCCAAAAAGTGGGGACCTGCATGTACCCTTCTAAGCTTAATTCCTAGCTTAGATCTGATAGCACTGCCACCAGCCAAAATATAGTGTTTGGCACACTATCTGTTCCCCCAAAACCTTCCCTGGGGAACCCAAGACCCAAACCCCTTGGGTCTTAAAACAAGGAGAAATAAACCATCCCCCCTCCTTTCCCCCTCCCAGACTTTCCCCTCCCTCGGTACCCTGAGAGGCTACACTGATCCAAACTCCTTGGATCTTCAAACGGAGAGGAATTAACCTTCCCCTCTTCCTTTCCCCCCACCAGTCCCTGGTGAATTCAGACCCAATCCCCTTGGGTCTTAAACAAGGGAAAAAATCAATAGGTTCTTAAAAAAGAAAGCTTTTAATTAAAGAAAGAAAAAAGTAAAAATTATTTCTGTAAAATCAGGATAGAAAATGTTTACAGGGTATTCAGCTCATAGAAACTAGATGGACTTCCCCACCCCAGCCTGAAATTCAAGTTACAGCAAACAGAGGTAAAAATACTTCCAGCAAAATACACATTCACAAGTTAAGAAAACAAACATAAGACTAATCTGCCTTTTCTAGCTAGTACTTACTATTTTGAACATGAGAGACTGTTTCAGAAAGATTGGGGAAACCTGGGGTGCATGTCTGGTCCCTCTTAGCCCCAAGAACGAACAACGAATAAAACAAACAGCACAAACAAAGACTTCCCTCCACAGAGATTTGAAAGTATCTTGTCCCCCCATTGGTCCTCTGGTCAGGCGTCAGCCAGGTTCACTGAGCTTCTTAACCCTTTACAGATAAAAGAGACATTAACCCTTAACCATCTGTTTATGACAAGAAGTAAGACCTTTATCTAAGACCGTTCTGTATTTCACTTGTGAGTTCTTTGTTCAAAATGAGCTTCCTTTTGAAATGATACAGTGTACATTTACTGCCTTTGCTTTAATTAACTTCATCTTAGGCTTAATAGCGGGAACACAGGAACATTTAAAATACAGGGAAAAAAAGTGGTAATGTAGCTGTTGCTGTTGGATTGTTGTTGTTTTTTTAAACCAAAATTTGTGCCTTCCCCTCCCCAATCTGTTGAACACTGTTGTGCAAAGATCATAGAGCTGCTGAGACACAAATTGTTGTCTATTTTATACAGTCAAGTCCAGATGACTGATACGATGATTCCTGAAAGCCAAATTCTGCAATCAGGCTTTTAGCAACAATGACATCAGATGCTGCCAAAGACATTTGCCTCCTCTAATCTGAAATGACAGCTTGGTTCTGGGAGACAGCAAGAAGCCAGTTCTTTGTAAAAATAAATTCTGAAGCGTCATACCAACTACAGATCACAAATTTTGCTGCTGATGCAAATCACAGGCCTCCTAGGACATGGCTAATACTGTCATCATTTTCTATTGCTTGCGAAATACTGCAACAGAGCTCATGTACACAGGCTGTAGAAAGTGTTCCTGACATGGTGCTGAATCCCAGACCAATCACTTATTATAGCACCCTGCATTTGATGAAGAATAAGGACTTGGGGAGGGGAGGTTGGGGTGTTCAAAGACACAAAGGGCATTTAGGCATCTAATGCTCAATGCAAGTCAGTGGCAGTTGGGTGCCTAACTGCCCTCTATGCATTTAAAAAATCCCCCCCCCCAATTCTAAGAAATCATGGCCACACACACGTTTCTTTTTGCAAACATTGTCGAGACTCAAAATCACGCAAACAAATAGGTGTAGATAACAAATTAAAAGAGCTACAATCAGGGTTGCTTGGACAGGTGGGGGCAGGGGGGCATGGCCCCATCACTTTTTACAGTCATAAGGGTGAACGATGTAGGGGAGGGACAGAGAGGAGTGAGCAGGGGATGGGGTCTTGGGGGAAGAGGGATGCAAGCGCAGGGCCTCAGGGAGAAGGGGCAGTGCGAGAGGTGAGGCCACGATTTGGGCACCCGTGGCCCTCCACTTTTAGGGAGTTTTTGGCCCTCCTGGCAATAATCACTGTTGAATCAAGTTTATAATTTTCATTATCACTGGAGAAACTTTTGAACTAGCTGGAAAAGCTTGCAGAGGTAGACAGAACAGCTCTTCATTGAGTGTGTTCTCTCCAACAGGTCCTGGAGAGTACAGCTCATAAGCATACTATAGGACTCCATTCTTTCATGCCTTCCATTCAAAGTCCATATTAAACAACAAGGGGATCTCACAGAAGCATAGAAATGTAGGGCTGGAAGGGACGTTGAGAAGTTAGCAAGTCCAGCCCCCTGCACTGTGGCAGGACCAAATAAATCTAGATCATCTTTGATAGGTTTTTGTCCAACTGGTTCTTAAACATCTCCTGTGATGTGGATTCCACAACTTCCTTTGGAAGTCTATTCCAGTGCTTAACTACCCTTATAGTTGAAATGTTTTTCTTAATATCTAACCTACATCTCCCTTGCTGCAGATTAAGCCCATCACTTCTTGTCCTCCCTTCATTGGATATGGACAACTGCTGAGCACAGTCCTCTTTTAACAGTCCTTAGCAGATTAGAAGACTTATCTTCCTCCTCAATCTTCTCTTCTCCAGACTAAACAAACCCAGTTTTTTCAATCATTCCTCGTAGATCATGTTTTCTAGATCTTTAATATTTTTTGTTGCTCTCCTTTGAACTCTCTCCAATTTGTCCACATCTTTCCTATAGTAGGGTGCCCAGGACCGGACACAGTACTCCAGCTGGAGTTATGTTGGGAAAATAACACCGCGGGGCACAGACTATCCAATAAGTTCCTGGACTGCATTGCAGACAACTTTTTATTTCAGAAAGTTGAAAAAGCTACTAGGAGGGAAGCTGTTCTAGACTTGATTTTAACAAATAGGGAGGAACTTGTTGAGAATTTGAAAGTAGAAGGAAGCTTGGGTGAAAGTGATCATGAAATCATAGAATTTGCAATTCTAAGGAAGGGTAGAAGGGAGTACAGCAGAATAGAGACAATGGATTTCAGGAAGGCGGATTTTGGTAAGCTCAGAGAGCTGATAGGTAAGGTCCCATGGGAATTAAGACTGAGGGGAAAAACAACTGAGGAAAGTTGGCAGTTTTTCAAAGGGACGCTATTAAGGGCCCAAAAGCAAGCTATTCCGATGGTTAGGAAAGATAGAAAATGTGGCAAAAGACCACCTTGGCTTACCCTTGAGATCTTGCGTGACCTACAAAATAAAAAGGCGTCATATAAAAAATGGAAACTAGGTCAGATCACGAAGGATGAATATAGGCAAATAACACAGGAATGCAGAGGCAAGATTAGAAAAGCAAAGGCACAAAATGAACTCAAACTAGCTATGGGAATAAAGGGAAACAAGAAGACTTTTTATCAATACATTAGAAGCAAGAGGAAGACTAAGGACAGGGTAGGCCCACTGCTCAGTGAGGAGGGGGAAACAGTAATGGGAGACTTGGAAATGGCAGAGATGCTTAATGACTTCTTTGTTTCGGTCTTCACTGAGAAGTCTGAAGGAATGTCTAGTATAGTGAATGCTTACGGGAAGAGGGTAGGTTTAGAAGAGAAAATAAGAAAAGAGCAAGTAAAAAATCACTTAGAAAAGTTAGATGCCTGCAAGTCACCAGGGCCTGATGAAATGCATCGTAGAATACTCAAGGAGTTAATAGAAGAGGTATCTGTGCCTCTAGCTATTATCTTTGGGAAATCATGGGAGACAGGGGAGATTCCAGAAGACTGGAAGGGGGCAAATATAGTGCCCATCTATAAAAAGGGAAATAAAAACAACCCAGGAAACTACAGACCAGTTAGTTTAACTTCTGTGCCAGGGAAGATAATGGAGCAGGTAATCAAAGAAATCATCTGCAAACACTTGAAAGGTGGTAAGGTGATAGGGAATAGCCAGCATGGATTTGTAAAGAACAAATCGTGTCAAACTAATCTGATAGCGTTCTTTGATAGGATAACGAGCCTTATGGATAAGGGAGAAGCGGTGGATGTGATATACCTAGACTTTAGTAAGGCATTTGATACAGTCTCGCATGATATTCTTATAGATAAACTAGGAAAGTACAAATTAGATGGGGCTACTATAAGGTGGGTGCATAACTGGCTGGATAACCGTACTCAGAGAGTAGTTGTTAATGGCTCCCAATCCTGCTGGAAAGGTATAACAAGTGGGGCTCCGCAGGGGTCTGTTTTGGGACCGGTTCTGTTCAATATCTTCATCAACGATTTATATGTTGGCATAGAAAGTACGCTTATTAAGTTTGCGGATGATACCAAACTGGGAGGGACTGCAACTGTTTTGGAGGACAGGGTCAAAATTCAAAATGATCTGGACAAATTGGAGAAATGGTCTGAGGTAAATAGGATGAAGTTCAATAAAGATAAATGCAAAGTGCTCCACCTAGGAAGGAACAATCAGTTTCACACATACAGAATGGGAAGAGACTGTCTAGGAAGGAGTATGGCAGAAAGAGATCTAGGGGTCACAGTAGACCACAAGCTTAATATGAGTCAACAGTGTGATACTGTTGCAAAAAAAGCAAACATGATTCTAGGATGCATTAACAGGTGTGTTGTAAACAAGACACGAGAAGTCATTCTTCCGCTTTACTCTGCGCTGGTTAGGCCTCAACTGGAGTATTGTGTCCAGTTCTGGGCACCGCATTTCAAGAAAGATGTGGAGAAATTGGAGAGGGTCCAGAGAAGAGCAACAAGAATGATTAAAGGTCTTGAGAACATGATCTATGAAGGAAGGCTGAAGGAATTGGGTTTGTTTAGTTTGGAAAAGAGAAGACTGAGAGGGGACCTGATAGCAGTTTTCAGGTATCTAAAAGGGTGTCATCGGGAGGAGGGAGAAAACTTGTTCACCTTAGCCTCCAATGATAGAACAAGAAGCAATGGGCTTAAACTGCAGCAAGGGAGATTTAGGTTGGACATTAGGAAAAAGTTCCTAACTGTCAGGGTAGTTAAACACTGGAATAAATTGCCTAGGGAGGTTGTGGAATCTCCATCTCTGGAGATATTTAAGAGTAGGTTAGATAAATGCCTATTAGGGATGGTCTAGACAGTATTTGGTCCTGCCATGAGGGCAGGGGACTGGACTCGATGACCTCTCAAGGTCCCTTCCAGTCCTAGAGTCTATGAGTCTATGAGCTGAGGCCTCACCAGTGCAGAGTAGAGAGAGACCATTACCTCCCATCTAGTCCAACCCACTGCTCAAAGCAAGACCAACACCAGCTAAATTGTCCCAGCCAGGGCTCTGTCAAGCTGAGCCTTAAAAACCTCCAAAGTTGGAGATTCCACCACTGCCCTAGGTAACCAATTCCAGTGCTTCACCAACCTCCTAGTAAAATATCTTTTGCTAATATCCAACCCAGACCTCCCCCACTGCAACTTGAGACCATTGCTCCTTGTTCTGTCATCTGCCATCACTGAGAACAGCCAAGCTCCATTCTCTTTGGAACCCCGCTTCAGTTAGTTGAAGGCTGCTATCAAATCCACCCTTACTCTTCTCTTCTGCAGACTAAACAAGCCCAGTTCCCTCAGCCTCTCATTGTAAGTCATGTGCCCCAGCCCCTGATCATTTTTGTTGCCCTCTGCTGGATTCTCTCCAATTTGTCCACATCCTTTCTGTAGTGGGGCCCCCAAAACTGGATGCCGTACTCCAGATGTGGCCTCACAAGTGCTGAATAATCACTTTATAGATTACCAGGGTTGGAAGGGACCTCAGGAGATCATCTAGTCCAACCCCCTGCTCAAAGCAGGACCAATCCCTAGACAGATTTTTGCCCCAGAGCCCTAAATGGCCCCCTCAAGGACTGAATTTACAACCCTGGGTTTGGCAGGCCAATGCTCAAACCACTGAGCTATCCCTCCCTCAACCCACTTTCTATGATCTGCTGGCAATCCTCCTACTAATGCAGCCCAATATGCCGTAAGCCTTCTTGGCAACAAGGGCACACTGCTGACTGATATCCAGCTTCTCATCCACTGTAATCCCCAGGTCCTTTTCTGTAGAACTGCTGCTTAGCCATTCAGTCCCCAGCCTGTAACGGTGCATGGGATTCTTCTGTCCTCAGTGTAGGACACTGCACTTGTCCTTGTTGAACCTCATCAGATTTCTTTTGACCCATTCCTCCAATTTTTCTAGGTCACTCTGGACCCTATCTCTACCTTCCAGTGTATCTACCACTCCCTGTAGCTTAGTTGTCATCTGTGAACTTGCTGAGGGTGCAATCTATCCCATCGTCCAGATCATTAATAAAGATCTTGAACAAAAACGGCCCCAGGACCAACCCCTGGGGCACTCTGCTTCATACCATACTGGCTGCCACCTAGACATGGAGCCATTGATCAAGGAAAGTCAAGGAAAGTGTGGGCCCCTTACTGAATGAGGGAGGCAACCTAGTGACAGAGTATGTGGAAAAAGCTAATGTACTCAATGTATTTTTTTGCCTCTGTCTTCACAAACAGGTCAGCTCCCAGACTACTGCACTCGGAAGCACAGCATGAGGAGGAGGTGACCAGCCCTCTGTGGAGAAAGAAGTGGTTCAGAACTATTTAGAAAAGCTGGACATGCACAAGTCCATGGGGCCGGATGCGCTGCATCCGAGGGTGCTAAAGGAGTTGGTGGATGTGATTGCAGAGCCATTGGCCATTATCTTTGAAAACTCATGGTGAATGGGGGAGGTCCCGGATGACTGGAAAAAGGCTAATGTTGTGCCCATCTTTAAAAAAGGGAAGAAGGAGGATGCGGGGAACTACAGGCCACTCAGCCTCACCTCAGTCCCTGGAAGAATCATGGAGCAGGTCCTCAAGGAATCAATTCTGAAGCACTTAGAGGAGAGGAAAGTGACCAGCAACAGTCAGCATGGATTCACCAAGGGCAAGTCATGCCTGACTAACCTAATTGCCTTCTATGATGAGATAACTGGCTCTGTGGATGAGGGGAAAGCAGTGGATGTGTTATTCCTTGACTTTAGCAAAGCTTTTGATACAGTCTCCCACAGTATTCTTGGCAGCAAGTTAAAGAAGCATAGGCTGGATGAATGGACTATAAGGTGGACAGAAAGCTGGCTAGATTATCGGGATCAATGGGTAATGATCAATGGCTCCATGTCTAGTTGGCAGCCAGTATCAAGCAGAGTGCCCCATGGGCTGGTTTTGCTCAATATCTTTATTAATGATCTGGAGGATGGTGTGGACTGTACCCTCAGCAAGTTTGCAGATGACACTACCGCTGGGAGGAGTGGTAGATATGCTGGAGGGTAGAGATAGGATACAGAGGGACCCAGACAAATTAGAAGATTGGGCCAAAAGAAATCTGATGGGATTCAAAAAGGACAAGTGCAGAGTCCTGCACTTAGGATGGAAGAATCCCATGCACTGCTACAGACTAGGGACTGAATGGCTAGGCAGCATTTCTGCAGAAAAGGACCTAGGGGTTACAGTGGACAAGAAGCTGGATATGAGTCAACAGTTTGCCTTTGTTGCCAGGAAGGCTAATGGCATTTTGGGCTGTATAAGTAGAGGCATTGCCAGCAGATCGAGGGACGTGATCATTCCTCTCTATTCGACATTGGTGAAGCCCCATCTGGAGTACTTTGTCCAGTTTTAGGCCCCACTCTACAAGAAGGATGTGGAGAAATTGGAAAGAGTCCAGCAGAGGGCAACAAAAATGATTAGGGGGCTGGAGCACATGACTTATGAGGAGAGGCTGAGGGAACTGGGATAGTTTAGTCTGCAGAAGGGAAGAATGAGGGGAGATTTGATAGCTGCTATCAACTACCTGAAAGAGGGTTCCAAAGAGGATGGATCTAGACAGTTTTCAGTGGTATAGGATAACAGAACATGGAGTAATGGTCTCAAGTTGCAGTGGGGGAGGTTTAGGTTGGATATTAGGAAAAACTTCTTCTCTAGGAGGGTGGTAAAGCAGTGGAATGGGTTACCTAGGGAGGTGGTGGAATCTCCTTCCTTAGAGGTTTTTAAGGTCAGGCTTGACAAAGCCCTGGCTGGGATGATTTAGTTGGGAATTGGTCTTGCTTTGAGCAGGGGGTTGGACTAGATGACCTCCTGAGGTCCCTTCCTACCCTGATTCTATGATTCTATGATTCTTCCTCTGTGGGAGGATGCTTTCCCATGCCAGTCAGTGATAACTTCGGCAGGCACCATTGCAGTACACAGGCTAGCAGCATACCAGCCTGGATTGCTTTGGGATACCAGTAGTAGCTGGGCTTTCTGTGCCACTGTTACCCTCAGGAATATGAGATCAGCTAAAATCTCCATTGCCTGGAGATAACGCTTTCAGTAGTCAGTACCATTGCCCTATACTTGTAATTTTATGCAACCGAGCAATTCCTGCCTCATTTCTATCACCCCTGGAAGGCTGTGCACAAGCACTATGAAGCAGAAGTGTCAATAAGCAGGTCTTGTTTAAAACTTTAGGGGAGCAAAGGAAGGGCATTCTTATGCCACTTTCCCTTGGGACTATACTGACAGTGGTACCTCTGTGTGCTTTAGCGCTGGCTGCTGCCATTGCCCCCCATGGAATGCCTGAGCCAGATAAGGTGGAGAAAGAAGAGGACTCAGGATGACACGTTCAGTGAAATCCTGCAAGCCTGTGCTGCATCAGACCATGAACAGAGGGCCTGGAGAATGACTATTGCAGACTGTATGGAGAAGGAAAAAGTGAACAATAGAAAGTCCAAGGAAAAGGAGAGTGAGATGCACCAGGACATAATGGGGCTTCTGTGACAGCAAATGCAGATGATTGTGGACCTACAGGTTCAACAACTCCAGGCTTGCCTCCCTTTTCAGTCCATGGAGAACTCCAGTGTAGCAACTCCTTACCCACACCCCAACATTCCCGGTGACATTAGGGGCTCCATCCCTACCACTCAACACTGAGAGTCATAAGGATGACAGCTTCATGTGCACTGATCTGAGAGTGCCAGGGTTGATGTATGTGTAGCTAAAATGGACATGAATGTTCCTTCCCCTTCTTTAAGCTGTTCCATAAATTGTTTAACTTGCATAGAATTTTTAAGTGTTTATATTACTCAATAAAACTCTATTGTTTGGAAAGTAATTCATTTTTTATTAGTTCTAAACATATGCTGCAGAATGTCTGGCAGTACTGAAAGCATCCATTTGGTTGCTATTTTACACTGTGACACAATTCTCAGGATCAGTGACACATACAGTGTAATAATTATAAGTATACAGCAAACATCACAAAATTGATAAGTGCATTGTCAGTGTTATTTTCATAGATGTGCACCAAGCACCACACAATTCCTAACAGGTCCCCAAATTGCAGGGCCCCGTAAAGCACATTACTGTGACTTGCTGTTAAAGTGCTCTTTCAAAGCCTCCATGAGCTTTATAACTCATGCTAAGCTCTTCCAATAGCCCTTGCATCTGGCTGTTCAAACTCAGACAGCTGGTCCACTTCTGCCTCTACCCCGGCAGCATCTTTTCCCCCTTTGCTTCACAAATGTGATGCAGTACACAGCAGGCACTTATAATCATTGGGATATTTTTCTCACTGAGATCCAATCCAAATAACACCAGCGTCCCTTCAATACACCAAAAGCACATTCAACTGATATTCTGTGCCTGCTGAGTCAGTAGGTGAATTCTTCCTTTTTGTACATGTACTCTGCGGCAAGGTGGTTTGGTGCCAAAATAGGGATATGTGTGCTATCCATCATCTCCCACCACTGTTCTGGAATCCCACTGCTGAAAATTCATTGCCAAGAATCACAGTCCTGCATAGTAGGATGCAATTAATGGCCTTGAACACTTGCCTTGAACTCTGCCCCCATTCCACTCCTGCTGCCTGTGGCCCCGCCCACAGACCCACCCCTTTCTGCCCCTTTCCCTGGGGCAGGGCTGCACCTGTTCCACCCTGGATCCTCCCCCACATTCCACCCCTCACTGCAGGCCTGCAACCCTTTTGCTCCTTTCTGTCCCACCCCCACTGCAGCCCAAAGACCATAGAAGCTCTGTTTCCATGCCACGGCCCTGAGGCCACAGCAGATATCAAGAGCTCCTTCAGTCCCATGACTGCGTTTGGGGTCTGGGTGCCGGGGCTTCCCCTGCCACTCCTGCGCTTTTGCAAGGGACCAGGGTTGGGGCGCTGGGGCTTCTCTCCCCTGCCCTCAACCCAGCGCTTATGCCTAGTAGGATCTTTAAAAGTACCTAGGCTCCCATGAGAGTTAGGCACTTAGGTGCTTTTGAAAATCCCACTAGGTGTCTAATTATCTTTAAAATTCTGGCCCTTGGGCCTTGCAATCCTGAACAGAGCAATTCTTAAATACCTTTAAAAATCTTGTCCTTAGGGGACTAAATTTCATTGACTTTCAAAGAGACTTAAGTTCTTAAGGGGCACAAATCCTCAAAGATATTTAAGTGCCTAAAGCCTATGCCAACTGCTGCAGTAACTTTTGAAAATGAGACACAGAAGTTTTTGGAGATTTTACCCATCGTCTAGATTTGCCCTTCATTTAATCTCCCTCTCTATTTATTTTGTTTCTCTTAGCTAAAAAAATAGGAGATTTCTCTAGCAGGTCTCCACAGACCACCACTATGTGCTCTGTCGACGATGCATGATACAGCTCAGAACCACAGTTGCCAACTTTCACGTGGTAAATAAGCACCCTGACTTTCACAATAAGCAGGGTGACCAGAACAGCTCGGGAACCACTGAACTAAAGCATAAAGACTACTAAAAATTACTTATCTCAAGAGCTGAAGCAAACTAGGGAGAACATGACTAACACATCTTGTCTCTGCAGGGTGCTTTTTTAAAAACACATGGGAATATTAATTTTTATATTAATCTTTCAAACACTGACAATATGCTTCGCATTTTACAAAACACAAATAAGGCTAATGCTTAGCATAAAAAAATTATTTTCTAAAAGAGACTCTGATAAGATTGATTCTTGCCTGCATATTTATACCTGCCTCTGAAAATTTCCATCAACTGCATCTGACGAAGTGGATATTCACCTACGAAAGCTTATGCTCCAATACACCCGTTAGTCTATAAGGTACCACAATACTCTTTGTTGCTTTTTATAGATCCAGACTAACACCGCCTTCCCTCTGATATCTGAAAAGACAGGATGCAATGGGAGATGCAAAAGATTAAAAGACTTCAAGGCCAGAAGAGACTGCTTTGATCATCTAATCTGACCTTCAGCATAACACAGACAATAGAACTTCTCCAAAATAACTCCAAGTATCACATCTTTTAAAAAATATGCAATCTTGATTGAAAAATTGCTAATGATGTAGAATTCACCATAATCATTGGTTAGTTGTTCCAACGGTCAGTAACCCTCACTGTTAAAAATCTACAATTTATTTAAGTCTGATTGTGTTTAGATTCAACTTCAAGCCCTTGGATCTTGTTATATCTTTGTCTCCTAGACTGAAGAACCCTTTATCAAATATTTGTTCCCCAGGCAGGTATTTATACACTGTAATCAATTCACCTCTTAAACTTCTTTTTTGTTAAGGGAAATAGATTAAGTTCCTTGAGTCTATCACTGTAATGTGTGTTTCAGTCATTTAATCATTCTCATGATTCTTCTCTGAACCATCTCTAATTTATCAACATCCTTCTTGAATTGTATACATCAGAACTGAACTCAATATTCCAGTAGCAGTAGCACCAGTGCCATATATGGAAGTGATATAATCACTAGTCCTACTTGAGATTCCACTCTTTCAGCATTCAAGGATTGCTTTTGCCCTTGTGACCACAGCACCATCCTGGGAAGTCATGTTCAGATGATCCCCAAGTCTTTTTTAGAATCACTGCTTCCTAGGATAGAGTCCCCCATCCTGTAAGTATGGTCTACATTTTTGTTCCTAAAACATATATGTTTACATTTGGCTGTTTGCTTGTGCCCAGCTTACCAAGTGATTCAAATCACTCTGTATCAGTGCCTGGTCCTCTTCATTAATTACCACTCGCCCAATTTGTGTCATTTGAAATCTAATGTTAATTTATAACTTAATTTGATTGCATTTAATAAAAAGCTAGGGACATAAGTGGTAATTGACTGGCATACGTTAGTATTTATGGACCTCATGGTCAGAGGGAATTTGAATGAGAAGGTATGGTCTGTTGCACTGGGATACAGAGGTTGCTCTAAGCCAGGGGTAGGCAACCTATGGCACACGTGCCGAAGGCGGCAAGTGAGCTGATTTTCAGCGGCACTCACAATGCCTGGGTCCTGGCCACTGGTCAGGGGAGCGCTGCATTTTAATTTAAATTTTAAAAGAAGCTTCTTAAACATTTTAAAAACCTTATTTACTTTACATACAACAATAGTTTAGTTATATATTATAGACCAGAGAAAGAGACCTTCTAAAAATGCTAAAATGTATTACTGGCACGTGAAACTTTAAATTAGAGTGAATAAATGAAGACTCGGCACACCACTTCTGAAAGGTTGCCGAACCTTGCTCTAAGCATAAGAAGCATAATGGAAGCAGGTCCAGAGATGGCAATGGAAATGCTAAAGTATGTGAGATGGCTTATTTCTGTAATTTCTCAGCATATGTAAAAATATGCATATGTTGTTCAGCAACATATTTATGGCTTTGGTACATGCACAGTAACTCCATTCCTGCACTACATACGGTACAGTGGTGACATGAATTATTCACACAGTGGCTTCATGATACTTCTTCCTATTTTATTTAACTTGTGTAGTAACTCTACTGATAACATCAGCATTGCCATAGTGAGTCAAATTTTTAAAGGGACCCTAAACAGGACTCTAAAATTGTATCGCAGACAACTTGGGCATGCAAGACTGCAGGAGAAATTTTGGAAGCCTTCTTGTGAAAATGTGGCCAGTAAATTATACAATCACTACTGCATGTTATCTCAGATAACTACCCAGTTTTAGAACATACATAGATTAGACAGAAATATGCAAAAAACTAATGTTATCTCCGCAGAAGTCACTTTTCCTGTTTGGAAAACAAAATCAACATCTTTCCTACAAATAGATTGCCATGCTTAGTATCAAATTGCTATAATCTGGGATACTACTGAACACTAAAGCTAGATTCAATTTTAAAAAAATCTGCCCAGCTTTCCTGCATTGAAACAATGAGCATGCTCCAAAAGAACAGCTTCTGCTACCTTATGTGGAGTGAAAGATAAAACAATGTGTTGCTGAATCAGGCCTGGGAGCATAACCTTATCTTTCAATGGTGAGTGGTTAGGATTTTGTGGCTTTCATCCACAAGTTAAAAATAATTCTAAAGGACTCTGCACTGTTGCTAGGGGGGAAATTATGCATTTGGCAAAGAATGTTAGTGATAGTTACAGAGTCCTGAAAATAAAACAGGTTTGGTTTTATGGTTCTTTGTGAATTTTTTTAATGTATTTCAGTATAATTAGTATCCAATTCGCTATTTGCATAAGACAAAGTATCATATGGCACAAACTTCATAAACACACACAAGCAGATGAGGAGTGACATATTTTCTTTAGATCCCTTCACCTTGCATTGGGTCATATTTATTTAACTGCCATACATAACATTTTAAAATTCCTGCAGAAATGTATCTTATGCAGCTTCCACTTTGTTTTTGGATTGAAATAACAGCTCATGTATGCCTGTTTGCCACCTATTCAACTGCACTAGAATTGCTCCTGGAGGAAATGAAATGAGAATCAGGCACAGCTAGTCTCATTTGATGGAAGGATGTGACTAAAAACTGATTCTCCAGCTTCTATAATCCTGTGAACTCATTTTTAAAACTGAAAAGAGTTGGCAGATAATATGTTGTCTTGGTGTTTGGAAGGGTGGCTGGGAACAATGCAGTGTCACTAAGTTACTCTGTCTCATTTAGAACTGCAATGAAAATATAAAAGAGATTAAATGAATGAATCTGCAGTTAGGTCCTGATCCAGCAAATTCTTAAGTACTTGGTGACCTGTGTGCATATGAGTAGTCCCATGGACTTCACTGGGACCACATAAGCACTGCATGTGTTTGTTATTTTGTTAGACAGGAACCCTACACAGCACTCTGGATCCCAAGTGCAGCCCTTTAACTGGGGTCTTGGTAGGAATGGCTCAGCCAGCCTCTTGCATTCTTCCAGCATTATATACAAATTCTTAATGTTTTTCTGTAAACATTGCTCGCAGTGCAAAACGATTATGAAACTGTTAATAGAAAGAGCTGAGTATTGCCTGGGATTTTCATGCACTCAGATGCCAAAGTTCTTTAAGAACCTGTGCATTAGTTGTAGACATGACCTCAGCTAACCCAAGAAAAGCCACAAGCACGTCTCCTTTTCCTATTGGCAGCTACTTTAATTGGCAGGCTCACAATGAACACTTTTGTTTGCATCCTAAACATGCAGAACACAATTAAAATGTTTGATACTTTCATCTTGAGAGTGCAGCAATTAATACCATTTTATATAAGCCAAGTCTGTTACACATTTAAATAGCAACAGTCAAGCGCTTAAGGAAAGTGTTTTGCAGGGATTCATGAGGTTCCCTTTTTCAAAGAAATACGGAACTGGTTTTGTTTTAAATAGAAATTCTGTTTCCGTTCCACTGCATTGCTCTGCTATATTGCTATTATTTGGCAAAAATTACTATGTGTATATTCTACTGTCCTATACCAGATGGAATCAAAATTTCTTAATTGCACATTATAAATCATACACTGCCAACACCTAATGGTGATTCTCCTTTACCTCAAAGGCATGATGGGAGCTGTGCTCCATAGAGCAAGAGGATCTGAATTCTATTAATGGTATCACATGACATTCCTAGTGGCAACAGTTTGGACCATGATGACAGCTGTGAAGTATTAGACCGTTGGCTTTACATAGTGCATATTATCATGTTCCCAGAGCACTTAGAAGTGCTTTGCCGAGCAATAATGGTAGTGCAGTAACTATGCACAGTGTTTTTTCTGTAACTATCCACACGTAGCAAAGGAGCAATGTGGTAGTATATGATTTATTGGCAATAAGCATGTTGGATAGCTACCAAGTCATACTGAAAGTCTCTAAACCTATGTGAGAAAGATTTGAACGTACAACTATTTACAAGGACAAATCCTTCATTTACCGGATAGGATTGATATTTGATGTGAAGAGACCTATGCAGGTGGACTTCTAATACCCATTACACTCATCCTTTTGCAGGCTGAGAGCCACCGTGTGTAAGTGCAGCAGCACTAAGCCTTCCTACCTGATTTCTGCATGAAAATATACAAACAAATGCAGTTCACACTTGCCAACAGTTGTATGGGCAAATTTGGCACTAGTAGCTTCAGAAGCCAGAGCTAATCCTTTCTCCTTCATCGTATGTGGTAAGTTATTTGGCTGTGAATGTCCTCGTTTTTTCAATGGCACTAGTCATGTTAAAAAAAAGAAAGGAGACAAATTGTATGTTCAACAGTGTTTCCTTTTCCATTGCAGTTTATAGATTTAATACAAATATTCAAACAGCTCACCAGCCTGGCAAGTGGGTGGGCTGGTTGGCTCCTTGGCTGACTAGTTCCCTGGTGGCCAGCCTGGAGGATGGGCACATGGCCTGGCTCCTCTGAAGTTTTTGAAAAATTCCACTCAAATTTTCCCTAAATGGATTTTTTTTCAAAAATTCAGTTTCACAGAAAATTTCACCATTCTGACTTTTCAGTCCAATTAGGAGTGAAAAACATTCAAAATTGCAACATTTTCTGTGGCATGGATGTTCCAGTCCCCACATAGCCTACTTCCCATTGACTCCAAGGGAAGTTTGTAAGTCGGCCGATATGTTTACTATCTTTTAAAAAGCACATTATTCCCACAATAACCATAGCACCCTTTGAATTGTAACCTTACCATGCAACATCAATAAGGGTCACTGCAGAGCTGTACTAACCAGAGCAGGACATGAAATGGATTGTTACTTGAAGAATCAATGGGTTCCTACTTCTCCCTTGCTCCAGGAGGAACAAACCATGCCCCAGCTCTGGTGCACAAGTAAACATATTGGAGTTAATATTCTGTCCACACCCCAGCTGTACTTTGCCCATTCATCTACATGGGAAGAGGAGTAGCGGCCTGACAGTACCTGCTCTCCTCCCCATGCAGGTTATATGGGTAGCCCATATGGGGGCATAAAAGAACCACTTGCATCTCTTTACTCCCTTTTATGGGTGCACATCTGGATTTACAATTGAGCTCTATATTAATAATCTCTATTGCTTTTACCTATCCTTTTTCTGTCTGAGGGCGAATCATCGCCTCTATTACCTTATCTTCAGACCCATCTGTAAAAGGCTTGGCACACTGTTGGCTTAGCTCAAACATTTCTGAAAATGCCAGATGTGGATTTCCACAAATGCTGTGAAATAGATCCAGTAAACAGTATAAAGGTTCATTGTTTAAAGTTGCCTAGTGAATTTACACAGGGAACTGTAAACACTTTAAAAGAAGGCTTCTAGGCCCCAATCTTGCAAACACTTATGCACATGTTTAACATTAAGCAGGTGAGCAGTCCCATTGTCTTCAACAAAGTTAGTCAGGGGTTCAACATTAAGTATGAGCATAAGTGTTTGTAGGATTGTAGTCAGTCTTCTTGCTAATTCTTATTCTGAAAAATGCTAAGTATCTAGACCTTCGGTATGCTTGTCAAAATACACAAATCAGACACTTCCATGCAGATATTTTCTTATTTTTAATGAAAAAATTAAGAACAAATCAGACACAATTAAATGAAGCGGATATGAGATTTGATTAAATCTAAAAAGGCAAGCGGGATTAGCATCAAGGCTAAAAGTCCATCTTTAAGCTACCCTCTGGGCTTGGCTACAGGAAGAAGAGATGTTGTATGTGAAAAATCAAGCATTGCTTATAGATCTCCTTCAAAATCCAGGGTGTTTCCTGCATCTATGCCCTGATCCTAAGCTCATGGTAGTTGACAAAGATTTTCACTGAATTCACAGGCTTTGGATCAGGAACTGACAGCTTATGTGGCACTATACACAAGAGAAGACACAGTCTCTGCCCCAGGGAGCCTACACTCTAAATAGATAGACAACAAAAGTACACTGAGAGACCCACAGTGTTTTAGAGCATTTTTTTAAAAAAACAAATGGATCAGTAAGTTAGCATATGTAGCTTTAGAAATTTGAAAAGAGAGAGTATGTGACTGACATACTGGGGTAGAGAGAATGTTCTAGTCTCCAGGAAGCTGGGGACAAGGCTGCATGAAAGAAATGAGTGAGTGAGAGAGGAAAAAACATTCCACAAATGGAGATATAATGAGGGATTTGGCAGTGGAGCAGAGTGACTGGGGAGTAGCAAGAATTTTGAATGTCAATATTTTTGTAATTAATTTCATTATTAACATTGTTTTCTGTTTTGTGAGTGGGGCTGAATAAAGTAACATTTACATTTGTTCCCAGATAAACCTTATGTAAATAAATCAATTTCATTCCATCACTTCCTGAACATGCTAACATGAGATCTATGGAACTAAACTTAACGGACAGTGAGAAAGAAAAATTTTATTTCACAATAAGTCAAACTGTCCTTCTGGTTTTCTGTTCACATATAATGAAGTAACAACAAAAAAAGAATAACTGCAAACATATTACCAGAAGTGTAATAAATAGCATGTGCAAAATGTACAGTACAGTAAGTATGCTACAGGGACTATATACAGAGTCTCTTCAAATCCATAACCATCATCAACCATCTGCTGTGGTTTGGCACATCAAATATTTGCTATAGACTTTCCCATTTTAATAGCACTGAAAGCCACTGGCTCGACACCAAGTCAATACTGTACATTACTTGTCAATCTGACTGTTGCCTTCTAAACTCTGCTTCTGACCTTATCTCCCCCTACAGTCCAATATGTAGAAATGCCAATAAAATACATTACATTAATTTCAAATGTCTTTCAAAAATATTATTAAATAGGTAGAAGCAAACTTTCTGGCAAACTGATAGGAAACATGGTGTACAAAAACGCTTTTTGACAGCATATAATGTAAAATCAGAGCTGGGAGCTGAAGTTCTGTTCAGAGCATGATTTTCCGTGGTTTTTTTTTCCCCTTCCTCTTGTTTAGTTTAGCTTTCAACTTAAGAATAGATGGTTTTGTTTTTTATGACATACAGTGATACTAAGGGAATAGGCACCTTATAAACCCCTAAAATGGTTAGAGAGATAGACAGATAATTTTTAACAAGCAGTGATAAGGGAGGTCTCTGCTAGCCAGCGCATATACCAATTTGCTTTAAAGGTTAGAACTCCCAGTTGTTGGACTACTCTTGATTATATCGATGGCTGATGTTCAGTAAAGTACTTATCTCAAACAAAACTGGTATTAGATAGGAAATACCGTGAAAGCTGCACCTATGGAAGGACTGTAGTATGAGATCCTAATTTGTTAATATCTCATGAGCATGTTGACAGCTCATCAAGCTTTTTCTTTTTATTTAATACAATGCCTGTCCCCAAGAGTGTCATCACCGAGGGCTTCATTTACAAAAAATAAAATAAAATAATTATTTTAAATAATGTATAAATAAATTATAATTTATAAAAAATCAAAATAGTCATTACATTATTTCCAAAATATTATTTTAACATATTAAAATGTCAGAACAAAAATTTAATTATTTGCAAATTTAAATAAATGTTCTGCCAATAAAGACTGATCTTTCCTTTGACACAGGAAACAAAAAGTGCTTATCAAGGGGATTAACTCAGCTCACATGAAGTTTGCTTCTTCCTAGCCTAACAAAAATCCTAAAATATTAAGCAAAGTTTGTAAAAAGGCAGCATGACCTGGCAGTTAGAAAGGGACAAAGTAGAACTCCTGGGTTCTATCCACTGTCTCACCTTAGTAGTGTATTCATATATTCATAAATATTGATCCCTTCAGGTCTTAAATATGATCATCTATTCTGACCTCCTCCCTAAAATAGGCCATAATTTTCTCCCAGTGATTCCTGTAACTAGACTAGCTTGAGCAAGCCACTTAGATCCAATTTCTAAGTTCATGCATGCAAAAGTGCAAGCACACTTTTATGTGTGCCTGACTTGTACACGTGTAACTGGAGGATCTGTGCACCTGTAATGCAGACTGGCCAAGTGGATGTCACGTCCCTCGCTACTAGATAACAAGCTACTACAGCTAGCCGTTAATGGACCTACCCCTTTAATCTATGTGTTAGAGGTCAGCATTGTGCTGACGATTCCAGTTTGAACTTTACTTACCACTGACATGCCTTTGAGTAATTCTGACTTATCCACACACATTAGCCATTTTTGCATAGCCAACTGATTTTCAAAAGTGTAAGCACTCTTTTCAAAAAATGTGGACCTTGACATCTGTGCTTCAGTTCCCCATGCTTAATATGGGTACAATATTTGACCAATCTCACAGGGAGCTGTGACATTAATGTGGAGCACTTTGAGACCCTAATATGAAAGGTGCTATTTAAATGCAAAGTATTCTTATTTTAGAGGAGGTCTTCTCTAGGGATTTAGACACTAGCTTCTCCTTAAGGTAAGCAATGTTCACAGCTTATATTAGTAGAGGAACTCCTCTGTTGAAATACTGACAAACAATAGGATTGCTGCTCTTCCAGAAGGCTAGGAGAAAGTCTGTACTACTATGAGACAAGGACTTTATGGCTGTCTTTGAGGGACATCTCAATCTAAAAACATGTTTTACAAGGTGCATTAATTTATGTAGCATTATTATGTGAAGAAGAATAAAATACTGCAATAGCAGAAGCACAAAGGACATTGGGAAACATTTAAAATACCACTGAGGAAACATGCACTGGATCTCAATCAGTAATGTACCAGCGTTGAGCCAGACATACAAAATACACACAAAAGACCACATTCATCTCACAAGTGACAGGGGAGAAATTTACCCTGTAGGGGGCACTGTCATCACCCTCTCCTGGGGGTCTGGCAAGAAGAAGGTAGGCTCAAAATCCAGGCTCTACAGGATGTCCCAGGATAAAGCTGAATCGGTGCAACTCCCGGTTAGCCTGGCTATCAGTCTGAGCTTTCCCACACCATCTTGTGGCAAATCTGCCAGGAGGGATCAACCACACTAGTAGAGAAGAGGGTAGTGAAGTTTCCATGTCCATACAAATCATGGAGTGCCAAAAAGGTTATGAATGGTGATGTCATGCAGACACCTGTCCATTGAGAATGTGACACCAAGGCACCAATCAGCCCATCACATGGTAATGACTAGGGGCTGGAGTCTCAGCTGACTCACATGGTAATGACTAAGGGCTGGAGTTTCAGCTGGTGTCAGCTGACATAGCTTCAGTGGCTTCAATTTTCACCAGATCAGGATCTAGTTGTAAACCCGTTTGGTTGTCACCACTTTTGAAATCTTCTCACCAGTGCTGGTAGACCTTCTCTGCTGACCTTGGCTGGATTCAAGCCTGTGACCTTGCTTATGACCAATACTCCAAACTCTCTAGTCTCCATTCTTTCATATTTAAAGTAAGATTTCTTCAATAAATAAAAAGTAGAAGAAAGGGGGATAGGGGAGATGAGGGGGATGAATGTCCACAGCTAGAAAATAAAAGTTTGAAAGGAGAAAGTTTACTACAGCTTTTATGCTGAAAAAATGTGATGTCAAAATCTAAGCATACACAGCACACATAAGGACTTTATCAGAGCTAAGTCTTATTGTTATTCTGTGCCAGTCAATGTGTCCCTAAAGAACTTGTTAGTGCTCATAGATTTGAGTTTCTATGGTAACTGCTTTTATTATTAAGTATTCGTTTAAAAAATAGTTGTTTAATATATTCCAGGTTGTTCTAGGTCATTTCTCCTCAGAAATCTTTTCCTATCCAGTGGTATCTGTTCCCTTTGCCTCAGAGTAAACAAGTTCAAGGTGTTGTGTTATCTTTAGAAATAGGACATTTCTAAGAACTGAATCTGCAACCACCCAGCCTCCTAAAGTGAAATAGCTGAAATACTCTTGGGTCTCTAGAGCACCTGTGGGTCCCATGCCAGCCCCACTCCCTCTTTTCCATAGAAAGTGGTATTCCCTATGTCTGAAACATTCCTGGAACACTAAAATTATGTGTGTCCTACCAGGGAAACCTCCTTGAGTTCCTGCACGTGGCAAACTGACTTCGTGCAGATCAACTGAAATTTTAAGGCCCCGAGTCTGCATTTAGACCTCCGTAGCTAATTGTATTTATGCTGAATTAATCCTTGTAAACATGTGGGCTTGATAACTGCACACCAGTATATAAGGGCTAGCTCGTATTTCTAGTTTCAATTGTTTTGCTCTAGCAAAGCTGCCACATTGTCCCTCTCCTGTAGGCAAATCCATTACAAAAGGCCTGATGTGGGTGTTGAACTGGGCCAACTGGAAGTTGCTCACCAACCCTGGGTATTTCTTTTTGGAGACAGAGCTGTTCTGCTCTAGCACCTACACTTTCATTTACAAATTAATTAACTCTCTAACACTCACTGTTGCAAAGATAAACTTCAAACTGTGAACCACGGGTAAACAGATGCCAAGATGTCTGACTGAATCTGCAAACAGCCTGATCCATACTGTTGAGATATGCAACCTACTCAATTCAGAGCTCAGTGAGTTAACTTGGAATCCTAATAATGGTAATTAAAAAGTCAAATTTTTTAGTATTTCCCTGATAATCAAATCACACGTCAAAAGGGCAGTGATCATAGGAAGATCTTTGCAATCTTCTGTAAATGGTTTATCGTTTTGGTGCCTCACTGTATTATTAATGATTGGTGTTAGTATTTTGGTAGCTCCCAGAGACCCTCTCATAAGAATCAGAGACTCAATCTATTATATGCTGTACTAATACCCAGAAGGACATGGCCTGTACCCCAAACAGACCGGCAAGCACCATTAGGTCATGAAGTCTAACATCCTGTATAACACAGGCCATAGATCTCATCCAGTTACTCTGGTACTGAGCCCAATAACTCATCTTTGACAAAAGCATATCTTCCAGAAAGGCAACCAGTCTTGATCTGAAGACTTCAAGAAATGAAGAATCCAGTGACAAAAATAGGTTGCTACATAGGCTAACAATGTGCATAAACTGATGGCTATAAGATATTGCATAATGAATACATAAATCCATATCAGCAAACCCTGCTTGTTCTCTACCATGCTATTGCCAATTAGCAATGCCACACAGACATCCAGATAGATGTGAGTATTGAGAAGGGATCTGGAGGAGTATAGGGCAGTGTCTTTCTGGACTCTGGGTATGCAACAGAGTTGAAGAAAGCCCAGAGATATTGTGAAAGAACTGGACAGTCAGGCCATTGAGGCTTGTACAGCAGGGGGATGGTGTGGAGGCTCATCATAGTACAAGACACTCTTCCCTCACTCAGTGAAACTCCTCTCTTGCCCTTCAGCCTGCCATCTATCTCATCTAAGTGTGCTTATTTCCATTGTCTCTCCCTAATACTTTCCTAATATCACTTCCTTTTATGTTAACAAGCACTACATTTTTAGCAAGGATGTCATGTTGGGGGTGGGAAGGTCTCTTCCAAATTGGGTCACAAGATGAACAATAAAGGAACACAACTGATGAATCCAAACAAGCTCTTGGGGATGGACAACCCACAGGATCAATCACAGGTCTGGAAATGGAGCAGGAAGCACTGGCCAGCCCTTCCATCTGATATTCACTTCCCTAAGCTGGTGGAAAAGACATTGGCTCCCCTGCATAGAAACACTGTAGCAGTTCCCACACCAGATCCCAGGTTCAGTGGAGTATAGAGAACGGAGAGATGGGTCACAGCCCAGAGGTCAGGAAACATGTGGAAGGTGTGGGAGTTTCAGTACAGGGGTTCAGGAAACAGAGGAAAGTATAATGGGATTGTGTGTGAAATTACTTTAAAAAGCTATATAAGAGAATGCTCTCCTTCATACAGGTTACTTGCACCATCCTATAAGAGGGGTACAGTTATTTAGCCTATTGAATTCTACAAGATGGTCCAGAACTTGTATAGATCTGTCTCTGTGAAATGCTATAGGACTTTGCCATAAGGTGTACCAGGAGAGAATGTGTGAGGCAAGTGAACAGGGGAGAAGAAGCTATTTCAGTACTGGCTCCATTCTGTCTGCCATGGAAATGGCCATTATTAAGCATTTCTCACACTACACATAAAATTGGCCCTGGTGAGAATGAAAATGCCTGGAGACAGAGGTTTATTAGTTTAGCCTCCACTTTGCTGAGCACAGATGCAAGGTAGGTTCCAGTGGCTCTTGCATAGAGCATATTACTTTTTTCCAGACAACACAACAGTCACACTTAAAGTCTTTCCTTATTTTGTGTTGATCTTTTACTACATTTTGACACTGTGATGTTGAATGAACGTAAAATAAATGTATTGAACTCCAGCAGTTTTTGTCTTTAAACACCAGATGGCAGAGTGAAATTCAGTAACAGTGTTTTAGGTCAAGAACCAGCTGTTTTGGTTATGTCCAGCTTATGTAGCCACACATGAAACCTTCACTAATGTTACTTTTCTTTTATGTTTCCAACTCCTAGAATCTGTGGTTCTTATATAGCCTCATCAAGTTGGTTTCTTCTCTTTTCTTCCCCCTGTCTTTGGTGTTCCTGCTTTAACCTGGCCCACTGCACTAAGCCACAAACTGATTTAAGAGATGTTTTGGAGTTTGGGGGGAGGATGGGACTTTGAGAGCAGAGAAGGTCTGTGCTCCTTGTCAACATTCCCCCCCTTTGGGCTACAGGCCAAAAATACAGTGTTTGGGGCCATAACAGAAGAATGTTACCTTTCCCCCTTTATTGGTAGGCTATGCTGCAAAATTTGGATCCATATCCAAATTCCACAAAGTCCATCAGTGTTTCTCTGGTGGCTGCCACTGGAGGTTGCAGAATTAAAAGTGTTATTGCTAAAGCTTTGAGCTACAGAGTCAGGCTGAGAGCTGTGACAGACTGACATTCTTTGTTGAGTGGGCACGAAGGAGGATGTGTAACACGGTGACTACTGGGTTACATTTGGCTGTAAAGTTTTGGTCCAGGCCCATCTCAAAATAAAGTTTTTAATGAAAGCATTATCAAGCTACCTAACGAGAAGAGACTTACAGAGCCTGGCTTGTTTAGCCTTACAAATGAAAGATCAGGGGAGATATGATTATCCCTCTGATATATTCATGCAGAGCATACACCAGGGAGGGAGGGCAGTTATGTAAGTTAAAAAGTAATGCTGGCACAAGAACAAATGGATATAAACTGGCCATTAATAAGTTTAGGCATGAAATTAGATGGAGGTTTCGAACAATCAGAGGAATGAAGTTCTGGAACAGCCTTCCAAGGGCAGCAGTAGGGGCAAACCCCCCCACCCCCCAAAAAAAAACAACCCTTAACTTCTTTTAAGACTAATCTTGATGAGTTTATGGAGGGAATGATGAGATTGCCTATGTGGCATATGATCCATCTGTGACTGCTATTAGCAAATATCTCCATCAGCCAGAGATAGGACACTACACTTTTTATTTTATTTTTTTTTTAGCACCAGGGGGTGCAGTGATCAGGGTATATAACGTAAAGGAGGGGGGACACACACGCTCAGGGAAAGGACATGGGTGCACAATGTAGTGGGCTGGGCAGGTGGGGGGCCCACAGGAGGCAGGGGATTGGGAACAGGTAGAGAAATGACTGCTGGTGGGGCAGGTAGAGCAGGGGAAAACAAACTGCTGGAAAGGGCAGGACAGGCAAAGCAACAAACTTGCAGGGGTGGGGCAGGCAAAGCAACAAACTAAGGAACCTGGGTTGGGTCCTGAGTTACTACAGTGAATTATTTCCCAGGTCTCTGGCTGGTGGATCTTGCCCACATGCTAAGGTCTAACTGATCGCCAGATTTGTCATTGGGAAGGAATTTCCCCCCATGTCAGATTGATTGTGACCCAGGGGGTGGGGAAGTTGCCTTCCTCTGCAACGTGAGGTAGGAGTCACTTGCTGGTTTGAACTAGAGTAAATGGTGGATTCTCTGTTACTTGAAGTCTTTAAATCAAGATTTGGGAACTTCAGTAACTCAGCCAGAGATTATGGGCCTACTACAGGTGTAGGTGGGCGAGGTTCTGTGGCCAGGGATCTGCAGGAGGTCAGACTAGATATTCATGATGGTCCCTTTTGGCCCATTGAGTAAACTCCCATCTGTGGGCAAGATCCTGGGTCACCCTATCTATTCACACGCACAAACTAGGGGGCATACGGCATTCCCTTAAACCTCTGGACGGGCTTACCCACATCACAGGCCACAGTGCAGGACCATGAGCAGCACTCATAGGGCAACTGCTCCCTTACCAGCATATGTAAGTGAGGTGTGGGCAGAGCCTTGACTCCACCCCAAAGTACAAGTCAATGAAGTGGTGCATGCAGACTATTGCTATCTGAATCATAATTCCCTCCCTGATTGACTTCTGGGGCAGAAGACCTACATGCTGCAACTAGCTATGGGCTGGCAACTGTCAATCCAGTTCTCAAGTGATACCACTGTGGAATATTTATGTTAAGTAATATGCTAAGAGAGAAGATTAAATGAACCCACTTTTGCAATAAGCCATATTCCTTGCCAGAGGGATGCCTCCTTACATGGATTTAACATTTTTTGATAGTAAAAATTTCAGAATTATTATATGAAGTTTAAAGAGATTCGTCTGTCTGTCTCCCTCACTGCACATTGCCCTTGACTGATTTTAAATCTTCTCTATACCGATAATATCTGATTATTTTTTCAAATGCCCTGTTAAAATAAGATCATTTAGGCCAGTCTGAAAATTCTCATTAAATTCTTTAGCATCTCAGAACAATTATTCTAGCCCACAGTAGCCAGATAACTTGACATTACAAGGACACACAGCTATTATAACATCTACTTGTTTTGGACACATGCAGAGTACAAGTACATAGAAAATCTGGCCCTATATCTAAAGTTTGTTAGTGTTCTTCCTCTCTGAAAATACATATCTGTCTTCCAAAAAAAAAACAACTACCACCACACAAGATTAATGAATATTGTCTTTGTTAAAAACGTTTGCATTCTCTACTGAAGAGGAACAATTTCCAGCTAGCAATTAATCTGCACTCTGGTTCAAGGACACAATTATTTACTTACAGTCTTGGAATGCAGGATATTGAGAACACCATTATTGTCAGGGTAGTAACAAAAATGAGGGCGTGTTTGAGGTCCAAAGAACTCAGGTGAACTTCTTTAAATAGTCTCCATAAAATGTGTATGAATTTTCTCTCATTAACTAACACTGACATTGTCACTGCTTTTCCAGGAGGGCCTAAAAGTGTCTCTCACCTTAAATAAACTTACAGTTCTCCCACAAAGTATTGTTTCCTTCTGAAGCCATCCCATGCCTCCCATTAATACTTTACTCACATGCATCTAAAGGAGAATGCAATATGTTTCTTCATGCAGTTAGAATGGAAATCTATTCTTCTTCCCAGGAATATTTTTTCTAATTAGATATATTAGAGCTCCTGCACTCATCCTCTGGAAAGAAACAAAGTCTCTAATTTGCTGGTGACTATATAACGGTATATTAATATTGCACTTCAGTCTTTCCAGATTGCTAATTCCTATTTTAAGAACATTTTGTTTTATTTGCCATACAGAGCATTTGCTCGGAAGAGCTAACACCACAGGAGAAAGAAAATTCTCCCAGCACTACAATTACAGCACAAAAAGTTATAAACAAATTACTGGGCCAGGAATTTGGGCCCCTATTGTCTTGCTGGCAAGCAGAGACAGATTTTGTGGTGACCTCAAAATTCAGTCCTTGATCTGGTAAAGAATTTAGGCACAAGATGGAAACTCAGACTCTCTTCTTAAGCCGAGGACTTAACCCTCCTGACTAAAGTAAATTGCTGTCTTTCTAGCAGAGAAGGAACGATGGGATGTTTGGGGAAAGCTCACAAGGGTATTAAGGTAAGACTCTAGTCCCATGAATTATTTGTGAAGCCAAAGCTCTCAGTGACTTCAGCAGGATTTGTTGGAACACAATGACTATGGGATCAAGCCAAGCGGCATTCAGCACAGGGTCAAACGAGAGGTGCAAAAGTGTTATTATGCCACCTTTGCAGTTCCCCAGTCCTGAGGATACCCAGCTGCATGTAACACTGTCCATGTCCCTATGTTATGGGATTCCCACTTGGGGTTCTCTTCAAAAAAGGGAATTCCTCTCATGCAATCGGCTATCCAGCTGCTTTGCAGTACAGGTGCAGTGCAAAGCAACTGGACTATAGGGGAGACCTGGGGCTAAAATGTTCAGCCGATGTTGTATAGGCTCTGAAAACTTGAAGAAAGAACCCATCCCAAGAGTCTCACGAACTACAAAGCAGCACATTTCATTCCACAGGAAATTCTGTGGTTTCAACCTTTGTTTTTATCCCAACTCAGGACAAAAAGTTGAAATATGTAACTTTTTTGCAGAATGAAATATTCTAAAAATTTTGATTCGGAGATGTTGCAACATTTCATTTTGACACTCTCGATTAAAACAACATTAAAATCCACTCACTTAAATGTTTCATTTTAGTTTGTTGAACTGACCCAAAATCTTTTATTTTGGGTCAGCTGAACATTAAACTGCATGTATTTATGATGCCACATTATCTCACAGTTATGGTTCAAGAGCTTGATGCCCTCTGCTCCTTATGGGCCAGACTCCCTAACCAGTCTACATTTCCCATGATGCAACCATAGTCATATGATTCTCAGCTCAGTCAATAGGGAGTCCACATGGTATCATGGAAGATGTAGGCTGCCAGGGAGTCCAGTCCATAGGAAAGAATGGGGGCCTGATATTTAACTCCAGTGACGCAATGTGGCACGATGGGAGAAATGTAGTTTAATGTTCAACTGACTTGAAACGAAAGAGTTTGGATCAGCTCAACAAACCAAAATACTCCAATTCAGGTGAAGCTGACTCAAACCAAAACATATTTCATTTAGATGTTTGTGATGGAATATTAAACGTTTTTTGAAAAAATCAGAAAATATTGATTTTGCAGAAACCGTATTTTCCTTAAAAAAAATCATCCCAACAGAAACATCTCAACCAGCTCTACAATGAGGAGACATATGTCCAAACCCCTGCTCATGTCAGTGGAAGCTTTAGTGTGGATTTCCACGAGAGCAGAATTCAGACCTAAATCACTTCACTCATATGCCTGGCTAAATACTGCGCAAGTTATTTTCTACTACTCACTTTGATTTTTTTTAAATGAACTTGCCTTAGTCACCCTTGTACCTTGCTTGTGTCCACTTTCCACAAATATTCAAGCAATCAAGTTTTACTGGCAAACATGTTCAAAGCAAGCAAATTTCAGAGTTGCGCAAACATGTATTCATAGGAACCATATTTTAACTCTACAGGATTAAACAACAGCACCAAGAGCACTCAAAAACTCATCCAAATCAATGAGCAGAAACAGTGCTATGTACCAGAAACTGAACAATTACCAGTTAAACATCACTGCCCCACTTTCAAATATCAAGTATACAATCAAGACTTACAGAGAATTTTTTGCAACCATTCAATCTCTACAGTAAAATTTGTTGTAAAAGTTGGATAAAGAATAATAATGAATAATTCACAGAAACTGCAATCTACTCAGACATACAGCAAGCAGCCAGAGTCTAATTCACTGCAAGTTATTCACTCTGTTCTGCTAATATGTATCATAAACAAATTATGGAATTATGGTTGAGAAGAAACCCTCTCTGATCTTAGCTTCAAATTTCAGCATAATCACTTTGTCAAAAGAAGTGAGCACCTCTGAGGCTGTCCCTTGGATAATATCACCTGCTTTAAAAAATATTTTTTCTCTAAGCTAATTTTTGGAGAATTGACTTAACCTAAACAATACATTGTCTCAAAAAAAATCAAGCATGACTTAAAAAAAACAAGTGACAGGACACTATCAAAATAATGGGAAGTTTTGGAAGGAAAAGGTTATTGTAATTGTTGAACAAATAAATGTTTATTGCAGAGTGTAAATACTGTAGGCACAGGACTGTTGCAAATTGATATCAAATGTTGAAACAAAGTTGAGAAGAGAAATAAGGAGATTTTGAGATCTCTAATTTGGATCTGAGCCTGAGTTTTGAGAACTGTGCAATAAAGAATTTTGAACTACTAATGCTTTGAATTCTTTTGTCTTGTTCAAGCACATCTCTTGAGCCAGATTCATCAGTACTCTTGACCCATAACTGAGTTGATTCAATGCTATTTTGGATAGCATTTTTCCAACCAACTCAGGTCACTAAAGAGTGAATGTGGCAGTCAGAATTATTTTTCAGATCATAGGACATCATTAAGGATTTCTGACATTCTTAAACAGCAGTAGACCCTTACTTATTTGGAGCTTAATATAATTCACAGCTGTTGTCCATTTCACTTGTTTTTTAGACCAATTTTATTTTAAAAAATTTAAGACTTTGTCCAAAACCAACCACAGTGCATGTCTTGGACCTATGAAAGAGAGACACTAAAAATCAATGGTTTATTAATTACAGAAACAGCCACTATTTCCTGTAGACATACAGTACTTGATAACGGAATAACTTTTAATGAATTAAATTCATTACTATATCAGTGTTGCCAATTTATGAGTCTCATGATAGTTGGTGTTCTTCTTAAAGCTCCATGTGCTGGAGACAACTGATTACTTAAGAATCTTAGCTTTCATTTTTTCAAAAAAACGAGTTTCTACCCTTCTTGGTTGTGCAGAAAAGCTGAAAAACATGGAGCAAGTTCACCTTAATTGCTCAGAAACCAGAAGGCAAATAAAAAGAATCCCAAATTTATTTATTTTTAAATTCATGAATTGGGGGTTAATCTCATGATGTTGGGGGAGCTGATTCATGATTTTTTAATGTTTGGGGGTGACAATATTGTTATACATTTTGCCACCTTTCTATTGACTCAAGATTAACTTATCAAAACTTAACAAGCCATTCATAAATTGCAAGTTTAACAAAAACCAGTACAAATATCAGTAACATACCAGAGACTAACTTATGTAGAAGTCACCTGACCAGTCAGAGGTTTTGTCTTCACCAGAAAGTTAATTCAGGCTGTTACTAAAGTGTTCCCCATAACCTGAGTCCTGTCCATACAAAAAAACCTCTCTCTCTCTCGAGCCGGGTGGTGCTTCACAGCCCAGTGAGCTGACTCATCAGGAGATATAGTCTTAAGGCCCTAGTGCCACTTACACTTCAGCTGCTAGTACAACCATTCTGCAGTGTGGAAGCAGGCCTGTCTGATGTTAATGTCAGAAGTTATGACGCCTTGTGCAATGTATGAACAATAACTTTATTGAATTTAAAAACTAAAGAAAAATATTACAATGCCAGTGGATACCCCCTTTATATTAAGGCAAATTCTGACACCCTTACTCACCCCAAGTATTGCCTTATTCGGAAAGTAATCTTGTTGAGATGAACGGAACACAATGGGTGAAATCCTGGTCCCAGTGAAATCAATCAGAGCTTTGCCATTGACTTCAATGGGGCCAGGATTTCACCTAGTGGCAGTAAGGGTTACAGAGTCTGTCCCTAACTGACACTCTCTCTCTCTCTCTCTCTCTCTCTCTCTCTCTCTCTCTCTCTGTGTATATATATATACAGAGCACATCTGTATATACTGTGTTCTTGTGAATTTTGCTAACATCTGAAACTTTGTTGTGCTAGAAAAGGAACTGTTCTATTTCAACTCTATCTTGTCTGTCCTGGGTCACTAAAAATGAAAAAACTGATCAGCACAGACCATGAATTTCTTGTGATAAAAAGACATTTAAAGTTCTTAATCAGCTTTGAGAATTTAAACATGCACAGTTAAAACACTGGGCTTGGATGAAGAGAGAGTAAACTGAAAAACAAGAAACCAAGGATATTTTTTTTTAATTGTAGAAGATCCAAAGTTATATATTCCTAGGTGAATGAACAGAGGCAAGAAAATGTGATGAGGAGGCATGTACTTTTAGAAACACTGCACTACAATGTGTATAATAGGTTCCCTTGGGCCTGTCAGTATGTATAAAGAACAAGCAGTGACCATAAGTCCAAAAACAGCTTATTGACAGGACATGGAATTGTGTTATAGTTGAATTGGACTAAACACTGATCAGAGAACTTACTCTGGGGAGCTGAAAATGTTTGGAAGTTTGCTGAGGAAATTGACTAAGACAGTTCAAAAATATTTTAAAATAATTTCTCTCTGGAGTCAAAAAAACGAATAACTGGAAGGAATAATCAACAGCGACAAGGGGCGGAAGAAAAAAACTAAAGCTATTGGTATTGTGTCAAAACAATGTATTTGCTATGATGATGATGGCCCTAAAATGAAAAAAGTGTTGGGCAAAGTCTGGCTGTACAGGGACTAGTTGTGTTGTTCATAGCTTCTGTTCCCTTTCAGTGTTTTCTTACTTTAAACATTTGGGGTCGGTCCTTAGCTGGCATGAGTTGGCATAGCTGCAATGACACAAAGTCCCCCTTTAGCTAAATTGTTGACTAGTGACTTTTCATTGTAATTTGTCTATCAAGAGAAATATGATGGGCACCTAGAACAAGATACTGAGTAGCACTCTCAACTATGTGATTGGGAGGTGCACCTGTCCTGATAGGATGAGAGACCTTTTTTGATGGTTGAATAACAGTAGTTGATGGAGCCTGAGAATTTCATGAGGGAGAATATTTTTCTGCTGGATTTTTGTAGACTTTATGACTATCTTTTGTCCTTCACCATCCATAGGGTGGCAACGAGGCTTCTTCTTTCCTTCCTTTATTCTCCCAGATCACCCTGGCTCATGGACAGCTCATGCCAAAGGCAGTAGGAAGGAACCATAGTGGAAGACCAGCAATGCAGAAGGCTCCTGTCAAATCTCATTTCAGGCAGCATAATGCTTTAAAAACTCTTACTCTGTAGCTGTGTGGGAAATATTTCTTTGCTTCAACCTTAGCATTCATAAAATCTCAGAGGGCAGATTTGTTTAGGGCCGTAGATAGCCTGGTTAATCTGGGCTGTCTCTGATGAGTGGCTGATCTGAATTCCTTCTGTTGTGAGGAAATTTCTTGTTATTTTGTAGATAAAAATCAAATGGATTTGGAACAAGCTGTCTGTGCCTAAGGGGGCAGATCAATATTTTGAGAGGGCAAATGCCAATAATTCTCGGCTTCACTTTTGGCCAATGCTACTCACTTAGCTACTAAAAAAGTGTTGGGAGAACTTCATGGCTTTGGATTAACATGCACTTTGAATTTATTTCTGTCCTGGCTGGTGAGGGCTATTAAGAAAATACTAGCTCCATTGCTTGTAGAGATTATCCCTGCCTCTCTTAGGGAAGGCAGGCTACATTTTGCTCTTTCTGAAGCATTGGTGAAGCCTTTGTTCAAAGAACCATTTCTTGACAATCTGTCCAGTTATGATCCTGGTCCAGTCTCTCACTCTTGGCCAAAGTCATTAAAAAAGTTGAGCAGAAACAACTCTCATAGTAGGTAGATCCCAGTGTGGGCGGGTTATCACAGAGACAGCATTGGTTGTTTTGGTCAATGATGTCCTCCTGGATGGATGAAACATTGATATTAGCTTTGTCAGCAGCCACCAATACCACTGATCATGGTTAAGGCTATGTTTTAGTCATGGGTATTTTTAGTAAAAGTCATGGACAGGTCACAGGCAGTAAACAAAATTCATGGCCAATGACCTTTCCATGACTTTTACTATATACCCTGATTAAAACTTGTGGGGGCTGCCCAGGGGCACCATGGGTGCTGGGAGGGATGGGCAGCAGCCTGTGCCACGGACCCCCAACTGGCACTGTGGGGGGGAGGGGGTGGGTGGGACAGGCAGGCTTCCTACCTGGCTCCATTCCTCCCCCAGCAGCAGCAGAGTTTGTGTGTGGGAGGAGGCAGGAGGTTGGGGCATGGGATAGGGTGAGGTGGACTCTGGCCGGCACTTTCCTGGGGGGCTCCCCAGAAGCAGCAAGATCCCCCTCGCTTAGCTCCTAGGGGGAGGCATGGCCTGGCAGCTTTGTGCCGTTGCCTCCACCCAGAGTGCTGGCTTCACGGCCAATGGGAACTGTGGGGGCGGTGCCTGCAGGTGGTAACCCTAGATTGAATGTGAATGTGGCTTCAGCCCCTACTGGTGGTTGACAGAGCTGATCTTAAATGGCTTCATTCTTTGCTCTGAGAGACCGCAGAGCATGATAGAGGCCAATTGCTCCTCCCCCTCAAGAAATCTCAAATGTGGGATACCGCAGGTTTCCATCTTGTCACTCCTCTCATTTGACTTCTTATAGGTGGACCATAGGTTGAGGTATTTTCGGCAGGCAGATGCATAGCACTCCCCACCTCTATTTCTGTCTCATCCAATCCACATGATGCAGTCAAATGCTTTACCCAGTCCCTTGCTAGTATAAGGTTCTGGATGAGAGAAAGATGGCTAAGGATCAGTCCAAAGAAAAGTTGATGACAATGTGTTGGGGGAAAGAACCAGAGAAAATGGCAGAAATTATAATCAGCCTATTTTTTGTTGGTTTGTTTGAGGTCATATGTCCACCATATGCTACCTAAATTCACATCTCAGGGATGCTAAGTACCCAGGGTGAGATGATATTTTATTTAAATGGTAATAATAACATAATAAAGTGTTAATTAACTTCACTGGAAGCTGACAACATTCAGCAACTCACAGGATCAAGACCTTAAGATTGTCTTCACAGCAAGTTACTGCATTGCAAGTCAGGACATTAATCTACAGTGCTCCAGCTTGTTGTGCAAAAACGTCCCATCTGAACACTGCCACAGTGCAGTGAAAGTGCCAGAGTGCAATACAAGGAACACAGCTTGTTCTACTGTATGCTTTACAAAGGTCCAAGTACATTTGCAATGTTACAGAAAGGCTGGATTGCCACTGCCCTTCCTTGGCCACCCATAGGACTAAACTCCTGTCACCCACCTTAATCCCTTCTGGTCACTCCTCTAGCAGTGACACTAGCTGCTGAAAGGAGAACAGGGCCTGCTGACCTAAATTCTCCACCCCGTGGGCATGGAGGAGGCATGCAGCGGCAAGGCCTGGGAGAAGTCCTGGCTCAATCCCCCCTACCCACTAGTCCAAGTAGCTGGCCAGGCACAAACGGGGAATTGTTCCACTAAAAGAGGAGGTAAAGCAGCTTTCTCCTCCTGCAGAGCAAGAGGGTGGCAGGGGAGGAATCTGTCCCTCTCTGGGTCACATCTCGACCTCTGGTCTGCTCCTGGGGCAGCGGAGCAATGCACCACCATTCAGTCGGGGGCAGACTGTACCATTACAATCTAGCCCTGGGTAATTAGTACCAAAAACTACACTGTAGGGCATCAAAATGAAAAACAATAATCCCCCAGACAGAGACTGAACAGGAATTTCTTAAAGCATCTCACATCAGAGTAGGAAATAACAAAGCTATCTTTGAAAGCACTGAACAGGAAAAGATCCAGATATATAATAACCCCTGTAAACATAATAAAGCTTTTCAGAGCCAGAGAAAGGCTGGGAGGTAGGGTGGGAGGAACAGTACAGCCTTTGCTGTTTTGACTGGCATTACTGCATCTCTCACTGACAGGTCACTAGTTTAGGATTTTGTTTTGAATCAGTCATTTCCCCTTGAACAGTGGCATCTTCTCTGTTAACTATTAGCAAGAATAAAATCAAAGACAATGACTTCAAAGCAGAATATTTTTAATTAGCAGCTTTTTTCACCATATGCTAATTCTAGGAGGCAGCCAATAGCCAGGGATTTAGTAATAAACACAATGGAAAAGAATTTGCAGTTGGTGGGCTCATGTCAACAAAAGGATTATCCTACACCAGTGGTTTTCAACCCGCAGTCCACAGACCCCTGGGGGGTTCGCAGACTATGTCTAAAATTTCCAAATGGGTCCACACCTCTATTTGAAATTTTGTTGGGGGTCCGCAAATGAAAAGAGGTTGAAAACCACTGTCCTAAACAAACGTTATTATCCTAGACAAGACGCCACTGAATAGTTTATGGTTGTCCATGAGACCTAACCCTAGAAATTTGTAAGTATGAGGATTATTGGCTTCTTTTCTTTGTGCTACAGGGATCAAAATCAGCCTTGTAACTGAACCATGATTAAAACTTTAGCTATGCAAAGATAGTCACCTCTCTTTAATACAAGGTGCTCACCTGTAGAACCTGTACTGGAACTCTGATCCTCTCTCTGCAAAACAGACTATTACCATCTGAGCTGAAGAAAAGTTTTTCTGGCTATCAGCTGCAGAAATTCTGTTCCATTTTTGTTAGGCTTCAACCAGCCAATAGAGGGCAAAATACTCACACATGCTGAGTCCTATCTTGCTCCCACTAAAGTAAACGGCAAAAAGCTCTTATTCTCACTGAGAGCCACACCTTCCTCAGAACTAACCACAACAAGACTCGTCAACAACTTTGTTTCATTTTCTTCCAATATGGCGAGCACATGAGATTTCAAAGAGATATGACTGTATAGAAAGTTTTTGAAGTAAAGCAACACCACAAAGCATAAAACAACGAACTTTTCTAGTCAGAGAAAATGTGTGATGCCCAGCAACTCAAAAACTATTTCTTGAAACTTTGCAGAAACATTGTGCTTTGCCTTCGGGATAAATATGGCAATTTTCAGGTCCAATCAACTTTCCAAAGAAAGATGATAGGAGGGGCTAAAACAGGGCTTTATAATTAGGCTTGGCAGGATTTGACTTTTATTTTTTTTTAATAATTTCTACTGATAATATCAAAGTTCATTTTTAAGTATTTTAATGGATTAAAATTTTCACAGTTGTGTAACATTATGGGTTTTAAGCATTTTTTTCCGATTTTTATAGATTTAAATATTCAAAGTTGTGGGAAATCATGGGGTCAGACAATTATTTAATTAATCAAAAAGTGAAAGTATTAAAACACAATTTGTGACTATCATATGAAAATATACAAAGTAAATATCCTCAAACCAAACTCTAATAAGTTCTCGAGTAGCATTTTTCTTATTTTGCCTTTTTGCAAAGGTCAATTATTATCAATGGAAATAGCTTTGTCATCTGTGTGTGTGTGTGTGTGTGTGTGTGTGTGTGTGTGTGTGTACAGTGAAATTGATGTTTACCAATAAAAATCAAATCCTTCCAGCTCTATTTATAAAGGACAGTTACCTGTTCCGTAACTGATGTTCTTTGAGATGTGTTGCTCAGGTGTATTCCACAGTAGGTGTGCGTGCTTGCCACGTGCACCGGTGCTGGAAGTTTTTCCCTCAGCAGTACCCGTAGGAGGAACGCTGCTGCGACCCCTGGAGTGGCACTGCTATGGCGCACTATAAGGGGAGCTGCACGCTCCCCCCACCCTCAGTTCCTTCTTGCCGGACCAGCTCCAACAGTGGGGAAGGAGGGCAGGATGTGGAATACAGCTGAGCAACACATCTCGAAGAACGCCAGTTATGGAACAGGTAACTGTCCTTTCTTCTTCGAGTGCTTGCTCATGTGTATTCCAGAGTCGGTGATTACAAGCTATGTGTGATGGAGGTGGGTAGGAGTTTATGAATCCCCTGGCTCCGAGCACAGCCCTACCGAAAACAGTATCATCCCTGGCGTGGGAGACGATCACATAGTGCGACAGGAACGTGTGTACTGAGGACCAAGTATCGGCCCTACAGAGATCCTGGCTAGGACATGGGCCACAAAGGCAGCCTACGAGGCCTGCGCCCTTGTCAAGTAAGCCCTTACGATAGGTGGTGTGGGAACCCCTGCTAGGTCGTAGCATGCCCGGATGCATGACGTGATCCATCGAGACAGTCTCTGGGTGGAGATCGGTTGGCCCTTCATGCGATCGGCCAAGGCAACAAAGAGTTGTGAACACCTACAGAATGGCCTAGTCTGCTCCAGATAAAAGGCAAGTGCCCTGTGTACATAGAGAGTATGGAGGTGGCATTCCTTATTAGAAGCGTGTGGCTTAAGGCAGAGGACAGATAGGAAGATGTCCTGGTTCATGTGAAAGGCGGAGACCACCTTGGGAAGGAATGCAGGGTTCGGGCGGAGCTGAACCTTGTCTTTGTGAAAAACTGTATAAGGGGGGTCGTAGATCAGGGCCCTGAGCTCTGAGACCCACCAGGCTGACATGATGGCCACATGGAAGGCTACATTCCAGGAAAGGTGATACCACAAGCATGTAGCCAGGGGTTCGAACAGGGGTCCCGTGAGGCAGAACAGCACCAAGTTTAGATCCCACCAAGGGACAGGTGTTCTAGCATAAGGGAAGGACCAGTCTAGCCCTTTGAGGAAACACCCGGTGATGGCATGGGAGAAAACCAAGCAGCCCTGATCGGCGGATGGAACGCCAAAATAGCTGCGGCCAAGACTTGAGTTCGAAGGGAAAGGAAGTACTCAAGGACAAGCTGGAGCGGGGCAGACATTGGGGAAACACCCCGCTCGCCTGCTCATCTGGAGAACTGGGACCATTTTGCCAGGTAGGTCCAGTATGTGGATGGCTTTCTACTTTTGAGGAGGACACGCCTGACCCCCTCCAAATACCCTCTCTCCTCCATATTTAAGCATTGATCAGCCAGGCTGTCAGATGGAGAGCATCCAGATTGGGGTGGAGGAAGTGGCCCTGGTCCTGGGAGAGGAGGACTTGGCAGAGTGGCAACAGACGGGGAGGGGCCACAAGTAAACCTAGGAGGGTCCCGTACCAATGCTGCCGGAACCAAGCTAGGGTGATTAGGAGGACAGGAGCATTTTCCGTTCTTACTTTCTCCAGGACCTTGGCAATGAGGGGAAACATGGGGAAAGCATAAAGAAGTTGGCCCATCCATGACAGGAAGAAGATGTCAGAGATCGCGTTCCTCCCCTTTCCCCCCTGGAACAGAACCTATGGCAAAGGCTGTTCTGCCTGGTCGCAAACAGGTCTACTTGGAGAGAGCCCCACACTCGGAAGAGCTGGTGAGTGACCTCTGAGTGGAGCGACCACTCATGCTGGGAGAAGAAAACCCTGCTCAGGTGATCGGCCTGAGTGTTATTGATGCCCAGCAGGTGGAAGGCCTTCAGGGAGATGTCGTGGGCTATACAAAACTCCCAGAGGTTGAGGGTTTCCAGGCAGAGAGCCGAGGACTGCATCCTGCCTTGCCTATTGATGTAAAACATTGCGGCGGTATTGTCCATGAGTACTCTGACCACCATGCCGCACAGCTGAGAGCTCAAAGCCACACAGGCTAATCATCTCACCCTGAGCTCCCTGACATTTATGTGAAGAGACAGCTACTCGGCCGACCATATCCCAGGGGTCTGAGAATTCCCTAAGTGGGATCCTCAGCCCAGGTCTGACGCATTGGACACTAGGTCTAGTGAAGGGGTGGGGTCCCAGAAGGGAATTCCCTGGAGCATATTGTCCAGGCAGGACCATCATTGAAGTGTGGCGATCACCCCGATGGTACCAAGAGGACCTTGTCTAGTTTGTCCTGGGCCTGGGAGAACTCTGAGGCCAACCAGAGTTGGAGGGACCTCATCCGAAGCCTGGCATGGCGGACCACGTACGTGAACGCCGCCATGTGGGCCAGGAGCTGTAGGCATGCTCTGGCCATGGTAACGGGGAACTTGGTGACCGAGGCTATAAGCCCCTTCAGGGTCAGGAACCTGTGGCCTTGGGGTCATTCAGGAGAACACCTATGAATTCTATGAGCTGCACCGGGACCAGTGTCGACTTGGCCTCGTTTACTAGGAGGCTCAGTTTGACACACGTGGCCAAGAGCAGGTCCACGTGGATTTGAACCTGGGATCGGGAGGTGCCCTTGAGCAGCCACTTGTTGAGGTAGGGGAATATTTGTACCCCTCGACATCTGAGGTAGGCCGCCACTACCACCATACACTTTGTGAATACCCTGGGCACGTTGGACAGGCCAAAGGGAAGGACCGGAAACTGGTAGTGGTCCTGTTCCACTAGGAAATGGAGGAAGCGTCTGTGCTCCTCAAATATGTGGATATGAAAGTAAGTGTCCTTGAGGTCCAGGGCCGCACACCAATCACCAGGATCCAGGGAGGGTATGACACATGCCAGGGAGACCATGAGGAACCGGCATTTTGCCATGAACCAACTGAGGCCTCGCAGATCCAGGATGGGTCTGAGTCCCCCTTTCACCTTGGGGATCAGGAAGTAATGGGAGTAGAATCCTTTCCCCCGGAATTCCCATGGAACCTCCTCCACGGCTCCCAAGCTGAGGAGCCAACCCACTTCCTGCCGCAGCAGGGGTAGATGTGACGGGTCCCCCCTGACGACTGGGGGGGGAGAGGGAGGGCAGGGATGAGACAAACTGTAGTGTATAACCCTGGGAAATGGTGCTGAGGACCCATTGGTCTGATGTTATTTGGGACCATTCCAGAAGGAATGCAGAAAGTGGTTGCTGAAACCCAACTTTATTGGTGGGAGGGTCCTTTCAGGATACCCGGTACCCGCCTGCAACCAGTCAAAACTGCCTCTTGCCCTGCTGCTTGCCTTTGGAGGGCCCAGGCTGCGGGACAGAGCAGGACTGCTTCTGAGGTCGTCTTTTCTGAGTTTTGGACCTCTGGTAGGCAGGCTCATATCCAGGCTGAGGCGCAGGAACAGGGGCTTGCAACTTGGGCTTTTCCTTGGGTGGAATGTAGAGCTCGAGGGTTTGAAGGGCGGTACGTGAGTCCTTCATGCCATGGAGTCTCACGTCCGTTTGTTCCGCAGACATGTCCTTGCTGTCAAAGGGAAGATCCTGCATCAAGGACTGCACCTTTGCGGAGAGCCCACACAGCAGTAGCGCATGGACACGCGGAGACCATCGACTGAGCAGCCGTGTCAGCCACATCCGACAATGCCTGCAGAGCAGCTTTTGCAGCAGCGGCGCCCTTCTCCACCAGCACTTTAAAATCCTTCTTTTCACACTCCAGAAGGGAGGTTCAAATTTCGGCAATGATCCCCACAAGTTAAACTCATAACGACTGAGGAGGGCCTGGTGATTGGTCACCCTGAGCTGGAAGCTGGTGGATGAATAAAGCTTCCTGCCAAACGAGTCCAGCCTTTTGGAATCTTTATTTATGGGTGCGGGACCTAGTTGGCCTTGTCTCTCCCTGTGGCTCATGGACTCTACCACTAGGGAGTTGGGGGCCGGGTGGGTATAGACATATTTGTGCTCTACCCATTTTGATATTGGGGCAAGAGAGGCCGGTGTTTGCCAGAAGGCATCAGAGATGTTGGCCACCCGTTCATGGAGCAGGAGGGCCACTCTGCCCAGTGCTGAGGACGAGAGTACATCAAAGGGCGAGTCCAAGGGTCCCTCCATCTCCTCAACTTGGAGGTGAAGACTGGACGTTACTCGCTTTAACAGCTCCTGATGGGCCCTGAAGTCCTCTTGCGGCATGGAGGGGGGCGGGGCTGAGATCTTGTACTCCGGCACAGGGGAGGGGGCTGGTGCTGGGCTCTGCATGCCAGCTGCTCCCGCAGGATCTGCCCCTTGGTCAGACCCCTCTTGCGGTGACCCACCTCCAACTCCCTAGTGGTAGAGTCCATGAGACACAGGGAGAGACAAGGCCAACTAGGTCCCACACCCAAAAATAAAGACTCCAAAAGGCTGGACTCGTTTGGCAGGAAACACACCAGGGTAGGAGCCAGTACCGACTCCATGAGAAGGGCCCGAAGTCTAATGTCTCTCTCTTTTTTCATCTTGGGTTTGAATGACCTGCAGATTTTACAGTGGTTGCTGATATGGGATTCGCCCAGGCAGCGGAGACAGTCGGTGTGCGGGTCACTTCTGGGCATCGAACGTCTACAAGACTTGCACAATTTAAATGCTGGGGCCCAGGGCATATCCCAGCCCAAACTCTAACTAGCTAAACTAGAACTTTTAATAGACTAACTGTAAAACAGGTACTACTGAACAAGAGGAGATTTGGGATGAGCCCAAACTCTAACTAGCTAAACTAGAACTTTTAATAGACTAACTGTAAAACAGGTACTACTGAACAAGAGGAGATTTGGGATGAGCTGCAGCAAAGCTGGAGTAAGTAGTTCCGATGCACCTTCACTGGCAGCAAGAAGGAACTGAGAGTCGGGGGAGTGTGCGGCTCCCCTTATAGTGCACCATTGTGGCGCCACTCCAGGGGTCACAGAAGCGCTCCTCCTACGGGTACTGCTGAGGGAAAAACTTACGGCACTGGTGCACATGGCGAGCACACACACCTACTGTGGAATACACATGAGCAAGCACTCGAAAAAGAATGGAAGCTGCTTGCATAGCCCGAACTATGAAGAGGCTTCTGCTTTTTCATAATTCTACATCAATTGCAAAATACTCTGTGGACTATTAATGCTGATGGAGCATCACTGAACCACATAATCAGCGACAAAGATATCATGTGGAAAAGAGATGATTCCAAGATTATTTTGTTTTCCTAATTATTAAAAGAAAAACTCAACAGATATGGCTATGTCTTTCAGATAAGATATGTTTTGCCTGTTTCATGGATTTGTAAACCTCTCTACATCTGAGGAAATAGAATCACAGAAATAAAAGAAATCTCTGTGAATATTGATACCTTGGTGACAGAATCAGGTAATCACTAAGTCTGATATGCAGTTCATTGAATAAATTGTGTAGACTATCTGAACCTGTATTAAGAATATCCCAAGTATCAATAAGGTGCATCTCCTAAACATATTTAACTTTTAGAGATATAGCTAAAGGGGTTGGGAGTACAGTACCTATGTGGTCTTCTGGATTTAGAACACTTAAAGTCTTCATTGGTCTCATGGTACAGTGACTGGGTGATGTTTTACTAACAGCTTGTATTTTGAAAAGGTCCTCAGGAAGGACCCCACTGACTTCAATGGGAAATGACTGCCTAAATCCCCTAGGTTCCTTTGAAAATATTAACTGACATTTTTAAAAAGTAGAGGTTGTGGCAGAGGAATCTAGATTAGGAGAATATATTCTACAAGATTCATTTCAGAACCATTGTTTGGCATTAAAAAGAACCTGCTACTAATTTGATTAAACAGTCTTATAATGCTTGAATGGGTTGTTGGGCATTTGTTTGTTTTTTTGTTAATGAGAAATAACACCCCCCTTTTTAATAACAATTCAGATAGGGTGACCAGATATTCCGATTTTATAGGGACAGTCCCAATTTTTGGGTCTTTTTCTTATATAGGCTCCTATTGCCCCTCACTCCATCCTGATTTTTCACACTTGCTGTCTAGTCACCCTAAATTCAGATAACCTATTCATTCAGCATGTTTTGGTCAAATAAATTTCCTATAATGAAATAAATTCTTGGCTTATTTATTTATTATTTTTGTAAAGTAGTTGAGCAATTGGTTTTTGTTTTATACAGTGATTCATTCCCTTAATATTAATAGAACCCTGTTTATATTTATGAGACTTTGCTTACATTGTGAAAAAAAGATGAGAAGACCAGAACATGAAGAAATTATAGCTATAATCAGTGCGGTCCTAACAAGGTTTTCTTTAGAGCACCGCGGTAACAACTCACAATGTAAATATAGCGCCAAAATCCACTGAAGAGAAACATTTTCAATAAGAATTCAGATCACTGAATGTAAATAGGACACGGTTGGAAAAAACAATCCTCCATTCCTGTAAAATATAATTTGGAAAGAGTAAGTCAGAAGCTCGGGCGGGAGGAGGAATGGAAAACACGATAGTCAAACTAACCCCATATCGACACAATTCAATGCTACAGTAATGAGGGTGTCCCAGTAAGAGTTAGCAGCCCCTGTTTTAATAAACAATTGGCCATTTCTTAGGGGCAGATGATATGTGCAGGCAAGCAGTGTTTCTGCTGGCTAATGGGACGAGCCATTGAGAAAAGTAAGTGGGAAGTGGAATTTTAAAAAAAAAGAATGTAGCAGAAAGGACCAGTCCCTACTTACCTCAAAGAAAGCAGTGCTGAGGGATCTCTTTTTCCTAAGCATTGCTATGAAATCCCACAACCCCATCACTCTCACCTTCAGTGCTTTGCTCTGTGAGCTCCATTAGGAGAAAAAGAGGTGAAGAACCACAGCGAAAAATCAGAGGAGGAAGAAGAGGAGGAATATAAGATAGAATTTAAAACGTGTGTGCAGGGGGAAACCACAACTGAAACCTGGTAAGAATGCTTTCATTTTTAAAGGTTTTTCAACTGGTTGTTTAATTGATTAATACACTGGGAAGGAATGAGTTTTTCATGAACGTAAGTGGGTGTAATTAACGTATGTCACATCAGCAGATTCTGAGCAATGACTGAGGTAAAGCATGTTATTGAAAAAAGAAAAACTATACAGATTTTTGGGACTGAAGTTTTAGTATCTTTTTCATGTAATACTGTTCCACAAAAGAAAACCTGAGACCTTTCTTCATAATTATTAAGATCTAACATTACGTAGCACATTCCATCCCAAAGACTCCAATAATGCAACACAAACTATATCTAAATAGGAATCATTTCACCCCATCTGTGAAATACTTTCATCTCTAAAGTGAAACAAGGCAGCTGGTTTAACCGTGAGCTACACCTCTAGAAAAGGCAGTGAAAAACAGACTTGCCAGTTGAAACTGTAGAAGCTATTTTGGCCAACAGCATGTGAATACACATCTTGTAATTTGGCCAGGATATTGGATTGGGGTAGGGGTAGGGAGGAAATCTTTCTAAACTTGCAAAAAGTGCTAAGGGATATCTAAGGCCAAATTTTCAAAAGTTAGAAGCCCACTTAAGCATATAAAAACATGTGCGTAAATTGTGTCCACACTTGCCAAAATGGCAGATGCACATGGGGGGTGGGGGGGTTGCATACAACAGCTGCTAGTTTGCATTCTCAGTGGTCCTCTGAGCATGTTTAGGCTCAGTGGAAATAGTGGTGTGCCTACATTTGCATGCACAAATCTATTCCTTACAAATTTGGTCCACAGTGACCACAGGTTGTCAGGATCTCAGTTTTATGTCTCCTCCTAAGAGAGTACCTGCAACAGCAAAACCTCCTAACACCATGATGGATTATTCGTGCAGTACTGACTCAGAGAAGAGTGAAGCCAGCACCACTTCTTGCAGCACCTGGATTGAATGGCTGCCATCCAAATATTCTGAAGAGTTGGGACAACAGAAACCTGTGGAGCTGAATCTGGATTTAGGAGGTGAAATGATACATGCATTTTAGCTTTCATTTCACCTTTGTCCATGCTTTAGTGGACCCTCTAGACCTTCCCAAACCCACTAAATGGAATATTGCTACATCAGAAGACATCTGGTGGTCTTCATTAAAACATGTTCATAGTGTTCAATGACATCCACTCTGCAGGGAATCATTTGCTGAGGCTGTTCACAACAAGCCAGCTGTTGGCCCAGCTGGAGTGAGCATTCAGACATGTCTTTGAAGAAATCAAAAAAGGTGATAAATGCATGTTTCCCTCAGATGAATCAAGAAGGGCCTTAGCTGGCAGAAAGCCAGGCATTCAAAAAGAAGTGGGAAAGAAAGTGTTGCCAACTGAAGACTGCATATGTATGTAGTTGGCTGTTCAAAATTATTTCCATGGGACCATTTTTGGATCAGGGAGGTGGCAAGGGGAAGATCTGTCAGCATAAACTCTCCATCCCCAAGCAGCTCTTTTCTAGAAGCAGCAGCCAAAAATAGTTCCATGGCTTGCATGAGATTTATGTTGGATAATTCAGTCAGGTGCCAAACCAAGATTCTTGACTTTGTACAGCCTCCATATTACCGGGAGCTGTGCTCTTTGAAGATGAGAGGGAGGCAGTTTTTTGTTTGTTTGTTTTCTATTTCTTTTGTTAATTAGACCATTTTTACAGAGAATTTACTACAGGAGCAACTCCCTTACCAGAGAAAATAATCTTAATGATTCAACTTTGATGATTATACTCCAGCAAAGATTATATTAGATCCATGCACATATAACAATTGAACATTAAAAAGTTATGTTTTTAGGTGTAGCTCCCCATTCTCTAGAATTACCACCTGATCTTCAATCAATCTACACAGACAATAGAGTCATTATAGTTAAAACGTAGCACTTATTTAATGCTTTACATTTTCTAAGTGATATAGAAATGATGGTTCATTTATCCTCTTAATACTCTTGTGAAATAATTAAGGGTCAGTTTCTGATGCCCTCATTAACACTGAATAGTCCCTTACGCCATAAATTGTGTTGTTGAAGTCAGTGGGACTTCTTGTGGAGTAACATGCTATTCAGCACGAGGCACAATATAAAATCTGGAGCCTACAGTTATTTACAGAGGAAGATGCTGAGACAGAGAGGTTAAGGCCCACAGTTTTAAAAAGTGGTTTCTTGTGATGCAACAGGAGCTCTGGGAGCTCCCCACCTCTGAAAATCAAGTTCTTCCTGTCTCAAATTGGACACCCAAAATTACAAGCCACTTTTGAAAATTTGAAACTAACTGATGTTCACAATCAATGAATAGAAGAGCTGGAATTAAAACTCAGGAGCCCAATGTCTTCTAGAACAGTGGTTCTCAACCACGGGTACATGTCTTACAGGCATACATCAGTTCATCTAGATATTTGCTTAGTTTTACAACAGGCTACATTAAAAAAGCACTAGCAAAGTAAGAACAAACTAAAATTTCATACAGATAACGACTTGTTTATGCTACTCTATATACCATATACTGAAATGTAAGTATAATATTTATATCCCAGTTGTTTTATAATTATATGGTAAATAAGAAAGTAAGCAATTGTTCAGTAATAGTTTGCTGTGACACTTTTGTATTTTTATGTCTGATTTTAAGTGAGGTGAAACTTGGGGGTACACAAGACTAATCAGACTCCTGAAAGGGGTACAGTAGCCTGGAAAGGTTGAGAGCCACCATCCTAGAATATACAGCATACCTCTACACAGAAAGAGAGTGAGAGGTCAGCATGATTATTATTTAGTGGTGGGTAAAATGACAGTAATTCTTTATGTCCCCATATCTTTGTTACATTCTGAACCTTACGTTTTTGAGGCACTGTTCAAGTTTTCATCTGTGTAACTTTCATTGCTGTAAATGGGACTCACACAGCCAGAACTATTGGAAAAATTAGAGGTAATATGAAATAACTCTATGTATGACCAAGTAAGTCCTAAAAATTGTATTGGCTATAAATGTAGTACTTTTGATTTTTAATTAATCCTTTTTTCCTCCAGTACAAAATATGGGAACACAGGAATATTCAAATACATTTAAGGCATTAAACTGAGAACCAATAAAAATATATTTTTGTTCTGACAGGTATCAGTCTAAGACAGGTTACAAATGTATCTACAAACAAGCTGTGCCTCTTCTCTCTCCCGATGCCAAGTCAGTTACTCTTAATGCAACTCCATATCCATGTAATTTTGCCTTTGGGATATTGTTCTAGTGAAATGTCAAACAATTGTATTTGTAACAAAAACCTCGAATCCCTTGTTATGTTATCCATGGTGAATCTATGGAATGTACTGCTGCACGAGATCATTGAGTCAAATACTGGCTGGGCTTTTAAAAGGAATGAATCATTTCATGACCACTAATAATTTCTCTAGCTATGCAAGTTAGAACAACGAGTTGGGCAATGAAATTGCATTGGCGGGGGAGAATAAGTTGATTGCTTGAGGATAAGGTTCAAAAAGCAATTTTTTCTTCATTCATGGATTTTCATGATTGCCTAAATGCATTGTGGGATATTCCCACTTTCTTCTAAAGTATTGGTACTGGCTACTGATGGAGACAGGATAGTGGACAGTGCCTTTATCCAGTATGAGCTATTTCTATTGCCTTGCATGTGGGGCTGGATTCTTCACTCATATTCACTGGTGTAAGTCAGGAGTAACGCTGGCGAAATCAATCGAGATAATTATTTTTACATCAGTGTAACTGAAAGGAGAATCAGGCCCATAATCTTCATAAAAATAAAAGAGGGCACAGCCTCTTGAGGAATCACTTTGCAGATATCAGCTTGTGGCACTCTCAGTGACTTGTAATGAGATTTCCTGGCTAGTGACAGAAAGACCCCATAGCTTGTCTGCCTTCCCCCATCCAAACTGTAATTAGAAATAGAAAACAATTTATATATAAATTCCTCCTCTCTAGCCTATAAGAGAAATAGCTTGATTACTGTAACGTCCCCCTCTGGTGTTATCTAGACCAGTGATCTGCTAGGCGACTTCAATCCTTGACTCTGGGAGCCAGCCTTACCCTGCTCTGCTCTGAGAACCCCCACTCCTGGGCTGTTCATGCACAGCTTCTGGCATGTAAGCTGCTCCTTGGATTGTGCAACCAAATGACACTAGCCAATATCTCTGGTCCCAGACACAACCCTAGAAACCTCCATCCTACAGTGCCCAGTTATGCCTGCTGGATGCTGCAAGCTTATATGAGTTTGTCAGTTTAACAAAGAAACTGATATGTACCAGGCTTGTTATCCCAAGGGGAGTCTCTGACATGCTTCAAATCAAACACACCACTTAGAATAAACAGACAGATTTATTAACTATGAAAGATAGATTTTAAGCGATTATAAGTCAAAACATAACAAGACAAATTTGGTCAAATGAAATAAAAACAAAACGCATTCTAAGCTGATCTTAACACTTTCAGCGCCCTTTCAAACTAAAATGCTTCTCACCACAAGCTGGCTGGTTGCCCTTTAGCCAGGCTCTTCCCTTTGATCAGCACGTCAGTCGATGGGTGGTGATGTCTGTAGATGGAGGTGGAGGCGAGAGGACGAGCATGGCAAACGTCTCTCCTTTTTATCATGTCCTTTCTTTCCTTTTGGCTTTGCCCCCCCTTCAGAGTCAGGTGAGCATTACCTCATCGCAGTACCAAACTGACCAAAGGAAGGGGAGTGACTCATTCAAGAGTCAAACAGATCCTTTGTTGTTGCCTAGGCCAGTGTCCTTTGTTCCTGTGAGGCTGGGTTTGTCCCATAAATGCCCTGATAACGTGAGAACTGCCCCTTTGCTCTTGGGAAGTTTTTGCCTGGGCTTGCTTTAAGCCACAAGGACACATATTCAGCCTCATAACTATATACATGAAATTACAACCTATAACATTACTATAACATTACCATAACAACAATTCTCAGTACATCATGAGCCTTCCGAAGACACCCGACATGATAAACTTTGCATTAAATACCATACAATCATTTTATAAGGATGAACGTGGGGGTGTAGGGTTTTCCCACGAGGTACAGAACGTCACAATTAGTTTCTCGAGTTTGTTAGTATATACGATGTATGAAACTCATTGAGAGAAGGCTAAGATTAAGAGAGTATTGTTTAGTACTTGCATCATCCAAGGGCAAATTCAGTAGTTAGAAGCACAGCTATTCAGATTTGTATTCACAAAACAGAGAGATAGAGAGAGAGAGAGAATCTGAAGTACTCATCCAGACAAATAGCCACATTTTTTCAAGTCAGTTTCCAAATGTATGCATCCAAGTTTTTGTGTTTCAATCTCAGGCTACTACTATCTGCATATTTGACACACATCTCTGACCAGCACATGGAGCTACAGTTTCCATGCACAAATGGCATTCTAGAGTGCATAACATCATGAATGGCAATCACTGGAGAGAAAGTTTCTGCTTCTCTGAAAATGAAAATCAAAGTCAAGCCGTATGCCATCCGGATACTTTTCAATGTACTTAAAGTAAACTATAAAGATGCCTTTTTTTCCTTATGAGGAAATACTGTTAGCAAACATTATTGTTAGTAAATATCCCAAGCCACAAGAGAGGATGGGAGAGGGTTGCATTACCCCATCTATGCTAATTCTGCACAGCATGAACATAATACATACCACAGCCTCTCTTTGCCAGAAATAGTTTTGGTCTATCCGCCAGGGTCTGGGCTTTTCAAGCAACACTCTGTGCTGTTCTCACTTGAAAGAGACAGAAGGACCTTCCGCTGATTTAAGGCGTGTAAGGGCTAGACACCATGAGATAGTTCAGAATGCTGTACATAGTCAGGTCTGTCATAATCAGGGCACTCAGCCTACACAACTTGACGCTGGGCTTGTTTCCATAATTGCAGCTAGTCTGTGCGCGGTAAATGTGCTAATATTTTGAGTCATGTGCCCATATTGTGACTAGTGATACAAAGCATTTTCGAATTGGAATCATGGGAAGATTGTCTTTGGTGAAGCTGCCCATCTGGAAGTTTCAGACTTTGTGCATTTATTTTCACAGAGATTTCTACACATCAAATGTTAGTGGTTTAAAAAAATGCTCATGTATATTTTGAATATATAGTAGTTATGTAAATACTTGTCAAGTGCTAAATAGCAAAACCAAAACAAGCTTTTAGGCCTATTTATTCCAACAGTTACATTATTTACAGATAGGGGAACAGATTGTGAGGTAGTAGGCAAATATCCACTACCTAGAGGGACTGCAATAGAAGGATTACCATCTCTGCAATACGCATGGGGAAACAATGCAAGTCGTGTATAACAATACGGCAACTAATCTTCCTGTCATAACCTAGGATTGCAGAAGCAACAGCAGAGACCACTCCAATGGTTTTCACGTACTAGGAACAGTGGCAGGCAGTATAGATTTTTCCTTAATGGCAAACAGATCAAATTCTCTTTCAAAAAATGTTTGGTTAGAAGGATAACAGATAGCTGAGAGGAGGTTATCTTTAATTACTTGAACTAGAGATGGGCTGAGAAGGGATTCAAATCTGCACCCAGACTGAGTTTAGGTTGGGGTTCAGAGCTTATGTTCAAGAGCAGATTGGAGCAAAGGTTTGAGTTAGATGGCACTTTCAGCTCCAACAGTTAGAAGTCCCTTGCAATCAGCTGTTTCTACCCTCCTGGGTTCATACAAAATTTACTCTGGAACCAAACGGCAACTTGACGATAGGCTCCTTTTTATTTGAATCCATCCCACACTCAAAACAGTAGCTTCAGGTTCAAGTCATAGAAATCAAATTCAAATCCTTCTAAATTTGGAATGGCTTAACACATTTGGTTGTCCGGTTTTAGCCCATCTCTAGTTTTAACTGTTCCTGTCAATTAAATCTAAGCCTTTGCAAGTCAAAATAAAAATATCTTTTACAGTTCATTATTCAAAAATGTACATAATGCTTAGAGCTGGGCACAGCTCTGAACTTCAGTCCCATTCAAAAGGAGCTTTGGGTTGGAGGCTGCCTGGGTTAATGAACCTCAGCCCATACATATGAAGTGTGAAATGAGATTATACATACAGCCAGCATGCTGTTAAAACTCCCTCCACCCCAGCTGGCCTCCCTTATTCTGTTAGCAAGTCCTGTCCACTCCCGAAGTCATCTAAGGGAAGCAGAGTTCCAGAGCTTGTCAGGAGGGGGAGATGAAACTGCGGTGGGTCTGGCTCACTTCCAAATGCTGCAGACCAAACTGCAGGGTTCATTTCACCCTCTGGAAACTGAAACACACAGGGTTCAGGCAAGCCGAATTATCACCTCCATTACATGTGGGTAAGCAGGGAAGGCCTTCATATTTGTTTATTTTTAGACACATGAAATGCATGCATTGCATTTCTCTAAGTGCCTCTTCACAACACATTGTAAGAACAGCATAATGAACAGACCTGATGTCAGTTAAGAGACTCAACCCCACACCCACTTTAAAGGATTCTGTTAAAATGCTATTTGTAGAGGGGAAATATTTCAACCCTTTCCAAACCACCCTGTGGGCAAAATGGTGAGCAAAGAGATGGGCCCTTCAGTGTGACCTGTAGATTAATCATCTCCTTTTCAGGCCAGTGAGTTAATTCAATAGCTGAGGACCCTGCACTAAGAATGCCCTGCTAGCAGAGCTCTAATGGTTAGACCTGGAGGCTGCTAATTCAAGTATCCCAGTTAAGCTCAGCTTCTAGGGATGGACATGAAGGCCTCGCTCCTCTGCTACATTCTGATAGCTCTGTGCCATTCCAAAAGCACACCTAACCATGGGCAGGGGAGAGGAGGCAATCATCCTAGTCTGGGGTTGTGTAAAGATGGCATAATAGGTCTCGTCCCAGTCCCTTTCACGACTACTGGAGTAGGAGTGTAGTCAGGAGAAAGAGGCATAGCTGCAGTTTCCTTGAGCCACCTTTACATTCCTTCTAGTGAACTGTGCTTTTTATTCCTTGGCCACAGCCAAGAGTCAGAGCCCTGGGCTCTAAGATGCGAAGAACCCAAAGCATAAAAGGCTTGATAAATTAAAACTAATGCTTAAACATGACCCAACAGTTAATTGCAGCAACTGCAGAGTACTTGGTGCAGGATTTCCAAGTGGTCTGCATGTACAGCCCCAAGTAAAGCACATTGCAGCAAACCAGTCTTGGAATGACAAAAGAATGGATCATAGTGACGAGGTGCTTGTTGGAAAAGAAAAGTTGTAATTATCTACCAAGTACACATTGAAAAACCTTTGTTGGCTACAAGTTCTACATGTTAACTTAAACTTAGACGAGGATCCAGTAGCACACTGTGGGCTAGTCCACGAGGCAGGGTAATGCACTCTACGGGGATGAGATTTCTAAAGTGCACTAATATGTTGCACATTCATTTGTCTGTGTACACCCTGCTGGAGCCCTTTAATGTAGTGTTACTTGAAACAGGCTCCCAGCCATGTCTACATTACACCAAATTGGATTCTCTCTAGAGCTATTCATTCACTTGCTTATTGAGACTCATGCCCACATATCAGTGTACTCAGCATGCCTCCAAAGTCTTACACACCACTTCTGAGTTTAGTTCAGCTGAGAAGCTGGCCACATGGCAGCAAAGGGGTTAACGAAATGATGAATTTTATGTTATGTTTATTCCTGAAAGCTCTGCCACAAATTACACTGTGGTGTCCTTCTCTTGCATATTATTAGCCAAGAGGCATAAAGGTAACTGTGTTTATGTCTCCCATATGTTAAACCACATCTCACTTCAGACCATATGATTTGGCTTTATGGCAGCATCACATCAGCTAAACCATAAATGGGTTCAATATTAAAACTGTGTATAATGAAAAATAAAGAAGAGCTTTGTTCGCTACTTCAGTATGTTCAATAGCTAATTTATAGGGGGATTCTTAGTAGGTGGGAGGAGGGTCTTGTATGCTCTTACAGCCAAAAGGATGTAAGAATCCTTCCTTTCACCCCATTACTCTTAGAAAGGGTTTTTGCCATTGCCAAGGAGGCAATTAAGACAGCAACTTAGTGGTCTTGGCAAGATTTTCACTCACTTCTTCATTCCTGGCAGTAACTTGCCAATCCAAAGTCATAAAAATACCACTGTATTCTACAGTGATAGCCCCACAACACTAGAGCATCTGTAACGTAACCTGCACCATTTGGGATCATTATTTGCCAAACTTTTTTCAAGGGGAAGAGTTGTTCCGTTAGAGATTAAGTGCTGGGTCACCCAGCATGCCATGACTGATTTAAGGAGCTCTGGTAGCACAAGGAAGCTGGCCTAACCAGCGATCTGGGGAACCTCTGGGAGGCATAGCGCTACTGCTGTGGTTCTTGCACCATCAGATGTCATGGTGAAGGAAAGGGGACAGGAAGGGGGCATTCCTAAACCCCAACAGTCCTCAGATGCTGAAACATTCCACTGGCATACCGCCCGGCATAAATTAGAGAAATCCTAATGTTGTTCTAAAATTACACTGTGACCAAAACCACCACCAACTCTCAGCTGCCTTTTGGTCTTTTAGATTTTCCCCTTGTATTCATGCACCATAGCATGATAACAAGAGAATTAACTGGGAGAGGACATCTTTGCCCAGGCCCCCCGACTGAGACTGACAGGAAGGTATAGGTTCCAGAAACTTTCACCCTTCAACATCTCTCCTTAGAGGTGATGGGTCTCATCTCTTTGAGGACATGAAATTACCCAACAACAGTAATCCTAACCAAAATCAAGTTTTATTAAAAACAGAGAGAAAATGGAATCAAAACAAAAGTTGTTTGCTGAATAGGGATGGACTTAAGTACACGATTCAATGCTTTGCTGAACTAGCATTTCAATGACTACATAAGGTGCCATCAAAACGATACAGAACCAAGCCCCTAACCTTCATGTATCCAAAAAAAAGAGAGAAACCCCATTATCGGAAAACGCTCAACAAAGTTGACATATATAGTGCTGCTGATACAATAGCATACGTACATTCTTACAATTCTCCATCTTTATTCATAGCACCTCTTATAATATAGGATTAAAACAAAAGACACTCTGTAGAACACACAGTAACAGAACATATCCCTGAGGTTGTTATGACAGGGATACAGATAGTTGACTTACTAGGTGTTCTGTACAGCTGTGAGGGAACTCTTAGAACATAATGAGCGATAAATGATAACAAAGGTGACAGCTTTGCATCAACATGAGTCAAACCTATTTCTGCCTCCATTGATGATGTCCCATTGACACAAATCTTCACCTATGTCAGCATACAGGAGACAACAAAATATTAAAGAAATTTTCACTAGCTATATACAACAGTAACTTTTTTCTTTAACAAAAAAACTCTTCAAACAATTGGTCTCATAGGGTCCAGTTCAGCAATTACTTCAATGGGACTAATCATGTGCTTTCATAAATATATTGATTATATTCCAGTTAATTGTCGCTGTACAGACATTGCACCACTATGGCTTAACCCTCACTATTTTCACTGGGGCTTAGGGAAGTCATTAAATACCACACAATTTCTACCACATTCTCATTCTTTGTAATATTGCTTATTCATGGGAGTCCTGGGATTCAGGCACTGTGTTTTATCACATGCAGACGCCTCTCCCAGGTCTGATACAAGACACATACTGACTTCCACATTCAAAGGAAAGCTTTTCTGGATGGGGTCCCATAGATCTGAATCTTTGTTTAAATAATGGATAAGGCATCTACTTACCAAAAGATCAGAGGTATAATCACTGTATACACTGAACTCTAGTTTATCCATCACACAGAGTGATTTCAGAGTTTGGTTATGAAGCTGTAAAATAGAACACCAAACAGTGCTGGATTTGGGAAACAGATTCCAAAAGTCTGACAGATAATCCCATGGGCATTTCAAGAAAGATTAAATTTACAGTTTATTCAGGGCCAAATAATTTGGCTAACTATGTAGTGTGTGTGTGTGTGTGTGTGTGTGTGTGCGCATGCACACACACCATCAATCCACAGCTCTAAGACCAGTTTCACCCTTAGTTACAACAGAAATGATAAGGATAGCCAGACTAGGTTATTTTCTAAATCCACAGCTCTGCTATCCTCTCTTTGCATTTTAGCCTTCATCTTGTTTTCATAAGAACATAAGAACAGCCGTACCAGGTCAGACCAAAGGTCCATTTAGCCCAGTATCTGTCTACCGACAGTGGTCAATGCCAGGTACCCCAGAGGGAGTGAACCTAACAGGCAATGATCAAGTGATCTCTCTCCTGCCATCCATCTCCATCCTCTGATGAACAGAGGCTAGGGACACCATTCTTTACCCTTCCTGGCTAATAGCCATTTATAGACTTAGCCACCATGAATTTATCCAGTTCCCTTTTAAACATTGTTATAGTCCCAGCCTTCACAACCTCCTCAGGCAAGGAGTTCCACAAGTTGACTGTGCACTGTGTGAAGAAGAACTTCCTTTAATTTGTTTTAAACCTGCTACCTATTAATTTCATTTGGTGATCCCTAGTTTTTGTATTATGGGAATAAGTAAACAACTTTTCCTTATCCACTTTCTCTACATCACTCATGATTTTATATACCTCTATCATATCCCCCCTTAGTCTCCTGACCGCATCGAAGTCAGTGGCCTCAAGCCAAAATAAGAAGCTTCAGGACTAATGAGAGTGATGCCACACCTGAATTTTTGCATAGTTAGGGTGACCAGACGTCCTGTTTTTAAAGGGACAGTCCTGTATTTAAGCCTTCGTGTAGGTGTCCCAACTTTTTATTAAAAACAGGCAAATTGTCCAGTATTTTCTGATTCCCCCACATCAGTACTAGTGGGTCCTGCTGCTGGCCAGATCCCTGCTTGCCATCCGCCTGCCTTCCTGCAGTGGGGGGGAGGGGGTACAATGGCTGACAATGGGGGTGGGTGTGCAAGGCTGGTGGCTGGACAAAGCTGCAGCACGCAGGGTCGGCCATTCCCCCTGCTGATCCATCAGCACAGCCTCCGTTGCATGCTGGCTCTCAGCCAGCAGGGCCCCAACCCCATCCCATTACTAGCTGGCACTGGTTGTGCGCTGCAAGCTGTAGTGGATGGTGAGTGCAGGCAGGCGCCAGGCAGCAGCTGGTTACGTCACCTTTGCTGCGCACCCATCGGCCCTTTACGTGCTCCCCTTCTCACTGTCCTCTTCCTGCTTTGCAACTTAATGCGTCCCGCTCCTAGCGCTGTGCGGAGAACCAGCCCCTGGTCGGATGCTCAGCTCACCAATAGCCTGGCCAGCAGGCTCTTTCCTTCCCCCACTGACTCTGGCTGGACCAGCACCCTGGGAAAGCCCAAGACATTCCAGTCCGGGGCAATGGCCAAGAGGAGCCAAGCCCTGAGTGTGACAAAACCCTGCTCAGCACTGGCATGGAGCAGCCTCTCCATGCCTCAGCTGAGCTCTGGAGTGACGAGGGGAAGCAGTTTCCAGCCTGCTCACACCCTGAGCCTTCAGGCTTCACAGTAGCCCCCGGGCAGGGGCTTAGCACCTTCCCACCCTGGGTTCTGCCCCCGGAGCAGGGGCTGCTCCGTCCCCTAGACACCCTCCCTGGTGAGCCACCTCTCTGGCCAGTTTCGCTGAAGCTCCTGCAGTCAGGTTCCCTGGGCCCTGGTGCACAATGCATCCTTAGGCCTTAACCTCTTCCTGCCCGCGCTGTAGCCAGGGGACAGAAGGTAGCTGGGTTAAGTCTGTGGCCAGCAGCAGCCTGGAGGTGTTAGCTGCCTTTTGACATTGTGTGGTAGGAAAAGACAAGCTACTTCCAGCCACAGGGGAGTGGAGGTAGGGAGGAGGAGAAGAGATATAAAATCTCCAAAGACACGGTCCAGGTCATACCCCCTATGGCGGGAAGCAGCTCCCATCTCTTCTCTCCTGCACAGTACCAAAAGGCGGCTGCTGGCCATATTCTGGTATGAATCCTTGCAGAAATCTGGGGAGGGAGGCATGTGACCCTGCATGCTCAGCCCATGTGATACCTTGGGAAGACGCGGTACCAGGAACCAGGAGAGGCGGGCCCATCCCGCAGGCCCAGCCAGAAATGGAGGGCAGAGAGTGCTGGGCAGGGAGAATCGGGTCAGTCGGTCACCCCACCTGTGTGAGAGAGGTTTACGGGAGTGTGTGTCTTACTTCTCTCTGTGTGTGGGGGTGGGGGTTGGGGTGTGTGTGTCATCCCTCCCCATGTGAACCCTAAAGCCTTAAAGATAAGAAGGTAAATAAAAAGAATCCAACTATGCAGTATTTCTTTTTAACAGGCTTTTTAACACCTTGATGTTAATTTGAACATTTGTAGTGCATAGTTCTAATTGAGTGCCACTGAACTCGCTTGAATACAAGTTATTTTACCAGGGTCCCATGTTCAGCCTAGGGAAATATGGCCACCCTATGCATAGTCTATTCAAGCTCTGTAAAATTGCCTCCTTTAAATATCTGTCCCCTGGCCACACCTACATGAGAACCAATCACCCTGAAACCATCTCTATTTTTCTGTCTACGTGAGATGAAGAACTCATCTATGGATGTATCAGACTACCAGCAACCTCTTAAGAAGCCAGGGACATTAAACAGCAAATTTTTTCTGAAAAGACTTCTGTACTTCTCATTTTTTAAAGCTGAAACAGGAGTCAGTCATAGTGCCAAGGAACGCATATATTCTTCACCAGCTCATGCATGTGCAACCCCATAAAAATGGTGTTTGACAAGGATATTCCAGCCTCAACTTTTAAAAAAATAGCCTACGATATTTGGGCACAATTTTGAACCTGCAATGAAAGGAGGGTGCAAAATTGCAGGCACAGTTTTTATGAACACATTTGCACCATTTAGTCACTTAATTATCTCACCCACTCCCCAAACTCAGAGTTGGGTACCTGCAGTAAATGGATGCAATTGCAGGAACAAATAACTGTGCCTATGCTTAACAGCAAAGGCAAACTTGTACCTGCTGTATTGGATGAAGACCCAGGCTAAAATTCAGGGACTCTGTCAAAACTCATTTTAACTATGACACTTTGTACCATAACTGCTATACTTTTATGTGCTTTTGTTTAAAGTAGAGCTGGTTGGAATATGAGACTTTTTCCACCACAGAAAACTGTGGGTATTTTAATCAAAAACCCAAAACTTTTTTGCTAGTTTTTGGCTTTTAAATATTTTCAAGGAAAGTAGACACTTTCTATGAAAAATTTTGGTTGGTGAAAAACCCAGTTTTTCATCAAAAAAAGGTTGTGATGAAAAAAATTTAACTAGCCATAGTCAAGTTTGACTAGCCAGTTGTCCTAATTTGTCTTTTATTTTAAAAAGTCTTCCTTATTTGGTCAATGAAGTGATGTGAATCTATCATCATTGTAAATTGGGCATATTAAGTTCTACATTCAAAAAATTATCAGCTCTGACACAGCTAAAACTAGGGGACAGGGGAGTCACTGGAATCTCTGAAAACAAACAATTAAACAGCATGCACCCCTGGGATTTTTCGCATTGCCTAATGTATCAAAGTGCAGTGCACAAAACTCTCAGTTACTTACCTATATTCTGGTGAGTACTTACACTGCATCAGTGCCATGGTACATGTCCACCAGCTGTGTCAAAGGACCTGGGTATTACACCATTGTTTCACAATACTTATGAAAGTTCTTGCTCAGCATATGGATCCCTAATGATGTGTAAATTCTATCCATAGATGTACTGAGACTTTGGGCAACATTTTCAAAAGCACCTGATTTAAGAGCCTAAATCCCATTTTCAGAGTGATTTAGGCATGTAGTGCCAGATTTTTAAAGGTATTTAAGCACCTAACTCCCACTAATACCTCTAAAAAATCTGGGTTGTAGGAGCCTACACCTCAGTGCAAGTCAAAGCGATTTAGGAACTTTTGAAAATTTTACTCTGGGTCTGTCCAAATGTAGCTGATGGAATTGAAACATGTGTAACTGTCCACTGAATACACATAAAAGCTAGTCTGAACATCTAAATGAGAGATTTGAACATCAGGTTAGGATGGCCAGACTATGTAGAATGGATGTTTGAGAAGGATCTCTGTCAATTACCTCTTCTCCTTTGTACTGCTTATTAATTTCAGATTTTCACAAGTATGCATGTCAACCATGTTATGCTCAAGGAAAGGTGGTGTTGTTGGAATGGGAAAAAGGAAACTTAACCTGCTTTTTACAATAAATGCACAGAAAGCTAATATAAAAAGAGGATTAAAATGTTATTACTAAAGCCTTTAGAAACTATTACTCTACCTCCCAAGACCACATTTACAAACAGAATCGGAGCACGTGAATTAGTTCAGTTTGGTCTAAGATTTTATATTTTTCCATTCAAAACCCATTTTGAAAAATGCACCCCAGATTGCAATTTACTTTAGTGTCTGCTTGAATGACACTTCAGCATTGGCATAATCATCAGTGTTTGCTGATACATGCTAATACATTTCCTAGAGTTTTACATTTCACTGAAGAAAATGAGAACTCTGAAGGCCTGTCCTTCTTCAAATTCTGGGTCACATAAAGCCACAAAGACTTGTCTTAGATGGCTACATAAAATGCTGTTGTTGGCAGTGGCCTATCGTAAATAGCTCAGCAATGATTTCAAATAAAAATGTTGGTGTGTGACAGCTTGCTGAAAACAACATGGAGGAAGAAATGTCTAAAGACCCACCCTCATGTTGTCATGGGCCAAGCTCTTTATTCTGGAACCACAGTCTATGCCTTCCAACTTATGCCCACTTGCCATGAAGGCCTTTTTCTCAGTGAGGCCTTTTTCTCAGTCTCTGGGGATCCTTACCAACAGTAACTCTGTTCTCCAAATGCATTGCCCCCACAGAGCCACACTGTAACAGTCATACATCTACCAACACATCCCATTTTGAACATTAGTTGGCTGTTCATGGTCCCACATTCTTCCTTCAATCCCAGCATTCCACATAGGATATTAAGATGGCCATACTGGATCAGACCAATGGCTCCAGCTAGCCCAATATACTATCTTCCACTGTGGCCCATGCCAGATGCTTCAGAGGGAATGAATAGAAGATGGCAATTTATCGACCGATCCATTCCATCACCTAGTCCCAGCATCTGGCAGTCAGAAGTTTAGAGACACCAAGGACATGGAGTTGCATCACAGACCCTGTTGGCTAATTGCTATTGATGGACCTATCCTCCATGAATTTATCTAATTCTATTTTTACTCCAGTTATACTTTTGGCCTTCACAACATCCCCTGGCAATGAGTTCCACAGGTTGACTCTGCATTGTGCGAAGTGATTTCTTATGTTTGTTTTAAACCTGCTGCCTATTAATTTCAATGAGTGACCCCTGGTTCTTTGGTTATGTAAAAGGGTAACAGACACTTCCTTATTCACTTTCTCTCACATTATTCATGATTTTATAGACTTCTATCATATCCCTCCATAGTCGACTCTTTTATAAGCATTTCTTTGCATTTATCAATATTAGCAATTTCATCTGCAATTTTATTGCCATCACCCAGTTTTGTTATATCCTTTTATAGCTCTTCACAGTCAGCTTTGAATCATCTGAAGAATTTGCTGCCTCACTGTTTATCCCCTTTTCCACATCATTTATAACTAAGCTGAACAGCACTGGTCCCAGCACAGATCCTTGGGGAACCCCACTATTTACCTCTCCATTGTGAGAACTGATCATTTATCCCTACCCTTTGTTTCCTATCTTTTAACCAGTTATTGACCCATGAGAGGCCCTTCCCTCTTATTCTATGACTGCTTTGTTTTCTTAAGAGCCTTTAGTAAGGGGCCTTACACAGTATCCACTTGATCACTCTTGTCCACATGTTTGTTGACCCCCTCAAAGAATTCTAACAGATTGCTGAGGCATGATAGTTACTATAGTTTCACCCAATCTACCTAGTACTGAAGTTAGACTGTAATTACCAGGATTGCCTCTGGAGGCATTCTGAAAATTGTGACATTAGCTAGCCTCCGGTCATCTGGTCCAGAAGCTGATATAAGTGATAGGTTATATACCATAATTAATAGTTCGGCAATTTTACATTTGAGTTCCTTCAGAATTCTTGGGTGAAAGCCATCTCGTCCTGGTGACTTATTACTGTTTAATTTTTGTATTTCTTCCAAAACCTCCTCTACTGAATCCTCAATCTGAGACAGTTCCTCAGATTTGAAACCTAAAATGAATGGCTCAGGTGTGGGAATGTTCCTCTCATCCTCTGCAGTGAAGACCAATGCACAGAATTTAGCCTCTCCTCAATGATCTTGTCTTTCTTGAGTGCTCCATTATGCACCTTGATCATCCAATGTCCCCATTGTCTATTTGGCAGGCTTCCTGCTTTTGATGCACTTTTAAAAAAATGCTGTTAGTTTTTGAGTCTTTTGCTAGTTGCTCTTCAAATTTTTTTTGGTCTGCCTCATTATACTTTTATATTTGAATTGCCAGAGTTTATGTACACAGCCTCCCAAAGAGAGTACACTATAACCTTCAATCAAGCAGGCACATGGCAAGCAAGCAAACAACAAACAAACATACCACAAACTCACTTCAAGGGTCACATAGTCGCTCTTCTTCACCTGGAGGACTCCCTCACCAAACTCTCCTGTGTGCTGCTCTTGTTAGCTCAACCAATGGCAAGTGTGTGAAATACCTCAGCCCCTTTAATTCTCCTTAGTTCCCCTTGTCTCTAGAAATCTTATTTGTAGCTGGGCCCCAAAAGAGAGGGGAGGAGGAAGCATCAATGTGGCTCTGTAGAGGCTGTACATTCAGAGAACAAGAGATCCCATCCCAGATTCATCACTGCCTCTCCCCAGTTGTACATGGAGATAAGTCCATGGACTCAAATGGAGTCACCCCAGAGTAGAACTGGTGTAATATAATGGTCAGTCAGGCTCACTGCTGATGATCAACCTCTTTGTCTCCTTCCTGACACCGACTCCACAGAACCCTGCTGTAGAATATGAGCCAGCAGTGACCTCTCTGAGGAACCCTGCTAACTGATGACATCTTCATCATCTGGACCCATGGGAAGGAGACTCTGGAAAAATTCCACCATGATTTCAACAGCTTCCACCCCACCATCAACCTCAGCCTGGACCAATCTACACGGGAGGTCCACTTTCTTGACACCACGGTGCAAATAAGTGATGGTCACATTAACACCACCCTATATCGAAAACCCACCGACCGCTATGCCTAACTTCATGCCTCCAGCTTCCATCCTGGGCACATCACACGATTCATTGTCTACAGCCAAGCACTGAGGTACAACCGCATCTGCTCTGACCCCTCAGACAGTGACCAACACCTACAAAATCTCCACCAAGCATTCTCAAAACTACAATACCCACACGAGGAAATAAGGAAACAGATCAACAGAGCCAGACGTGTACCCAGAAACCTCCTACTGCAAGACAAACCCAAGAGAGAAACCAACAGGACTCCACTGGCCATCACATACAGCCCCCAGCTAAAACCCCTCCAACGCATCATCAAGGATCTACAACCCATCCTGGACAATGATCCCACACTTTCACAGGCCTTGGGTGGCAGGCCAATCCTTGCCCACAGACAACCTGCCAACCTGAAACATATTCTCACCAGTAACTGCACACCACACCATAATACTCTAGCTCAGGAACCAATCCATGCAACAAACCTCGATGCCAACTCTGCCCACATATCTACACCAGTGACACCATCACAGGACCTAACCAGATCAGCCACACCATCACTGGTTCATTCACCTGCACATCCACCAATGTAATATACGCCATCATATGCCAGCAATGCCCCTCTGCTATGTACATCGGCCAAACTGGACAGTCTCTATGGAAAAGGATAAATGGACACAAATCAGACATTAGGAATGGCAATATACAAAAACCTGTAGGAGAGCACTTCAACCTCCCTGGCCACACTATAGCAGACCTTAAGGTGGCCATCCTGCAGCAAAAAAACTTCAGGACCAGACTTCAAAGAGAAACTGCTGAGCTTCAGTTCATCTGCAAATTTGACACCATCAGCTCAGGATTGAACAAAGACTGTGAATGGCTTGCCAATTACAGAACCAGTTTCTCCTCTCTTGGTTTTCACACCTCAACTGCTAGAACAGGGCCTCATCCTCCCTGATTGAACTGACCTCGTTATCTCTAGCTTGCTTGCTAGCACACATATATATACCTGCCCCTGGATATTTCCATTACATGCATCTGAGGAAGTGGGTATTCACCCACGAAAGCTCATGCTCCAAAACGTCTGTTAGTCTATAAGGTGCCACAGGATTCTTTGCTGCTTTTACAGATCCAGACTAACACGGCTACCCTCTGATACCTGCTAACTGAGCAGTAATTGCAGCACTGTCCTTCCAAATGCAGCATGCCATACTAGTCCCAGAGACAGATTGCCTCCTGACAAAAGAGGCTGAGCTCCCCATTTTCTGCTCAGACCACACATTGCAACCATATTGTTTCTGAGAATCTGCACCAATTGTCCTCTAATCTGTACAAAAGGATTTAAGCATCAACTTTATGGCCCTATGTTTAAGCAAATTTATGTGGAGTCTTGAATCTGGAAGCATCTCAATATCACAGAAGTTAGAGACCCGTAGTGTCCTCCCCAAACTATATGGATCGTAACATTGTTTGAGGCGCATGGTGAGAGAACATCCCCTTCAAGACATTCTCTGGTAGTGTCCACCACAGGAGGGGTGATTTGACCTGCTTGAGGGAAGAAATACTTTTGTGTCTAAATGGGGACCCTATCGATGATACATCACATTCCACCATCTTTGCCAGGATCACATCCGTAACCTTTATCTGACAAAGATGCAGGCCATCACCAGGATGAACACTCACAGATAAAATTCCAGTGGACGTTTTAGCTTGGACCTGGCTATGTCCACTGCTGGATGCAATCTTGGAACCTTATCGGAAATGAAGCCTCTGTGAAATTTTGGGTGGGCCCTTTGAAGGTTAAATTCTAACTGTTTTACCTTCAGACCAAGACACTGGAAGAGGAAACCAGTCTCCTATACAGGGTCATGAACAGGTTAAAGAATATTTAGATAAGCTAGATGTATTCAAGTCAAAAGGGCTGGGATGGGGTGTTGACCCCACACAAGGCCAGACTAGGTAAAAAGGACCAGTTAACCCTGTTGCAAGCTGCACCTGGAAGAGAGTCGGGGCAGATAAGCCTAATGGCTGATGAAGCTCAGCTAGGGGAGGAGCTGGGCTAAGCATAAAAGGAGGAAGTTGGTGGTACAAGAGGGCTGCAGGGAAGAACTCTGCAGTCACTCCCTACAGAGGATGGGACTTAGCAACAGAAAAGGAGGCATTAACCCTGAGATCCTGCCTTGGAATACAGACTCTGGCAAGAACTTGAGATGGAGTGAAATAGTCACAGGGAGCAGAGGAAGCTCCAAGGCTAACCCAGAGAGAGGTCAGAAGATAGGAATGAAAGATACAAAGGAGCCCAGGGAAACAGCAACAAGGTCAGAGCTTGAGCAGACAGGTTGCTGGGCATAGGGTCCTTGGGCTGGAATCTGGAGTAGTGAGTGGGCCCAGGTTCCCCTACCAGCCACTGGGGAAGTGGCACAGACTGGAAAATAGAGCAGAAAACTGCCTGAGACAGTTTATCTACTAGGATTTGGATACCCTAGAAGGGGAGGACTATAGTGGCCAGAAGGACAAGCCACAAAGAAGGAGCACCCTGAATGATGAAGTAGTCATCTAACTCCAGAGGGAGAAAGCAAGACTACAGGATGAGAAACTGAAGGAGGGGTTGTCAGACTGGTCAGCCACAAGAAAGTGCTACAGCAGTGAGTAGAAAACCCCATGACAAAGGCTTTATGAAGTGCATTTTAGGATAGCTGAAGTAATCTCAGAACCATTAGCGAGATTATCTTTTAGAACACGTAAAGGATGGGAGAGCTCCTGGAGGACTGGAGAAAGGTATTATGTTTGCCCTTCTTTAAAAGGAGGAACAAGTCACTTAGATTTAGATCAATCCACTCTGACACTGATACCCACAGAGATAAAACAAATTATGAAACAATGAGTTTGTAAGCACCTACAAGATAATAGGGTTAAGTAATAGCTCACATGGATTTGTCAAGCACAAATCATGCCAAACTAATTTCCTAGAGGATGGGGGGGGAGTAGTAGCTGGGATATATATTGATTTTAGTAAGGCTTTTGACACTGTCCCACATGAGTTTCATAAGGAAACTAAGGAAATGTGGTCTAGACAAAGTTACTATACAGTGGGTGCAAACTGGTTGAAAGACCATATTTAAAGAATTGCCACTGATGGTTTGCTATCAAACTGGGAGTGGGGGAAGAGAAATGTCTAGTGGGATACCACAAACCTCAGTCCTAGGTCTGCTACTAGTCAATATTATCTTTAATGACTTGGGTAAAGGAGTGAAGAGTAGGCTTATAATGTGAGTGATTTACCAGTAGGGTGACACCTCCTGGCGGCTCTGGGATTAGCTCCTTCTGGTCTGACACTCGCTTCCATCACCCCACCCCACAGCCTCTCTCCCTCTGACTTAGGCGCTCTTTTCATGGCTTGGTTGCTGTCTTTTCACAGCTTGGCCTCCTGCCCAGGTCTCTGTATTTTCCTCCTTCTGGGGTATCAAAGTCTCACTGGACTAATTGTGTCAGGCAGTCTTCAACTTCATAGCCCAGACCATGCCACTTCCCCAGGGACTGGTAGGGAAACTTGGGCCCACCCTCTACTCTATTTCCAGCTCAGGGGCCCTCTAATCAGCAGCTATGGTCTGCAACATCCCACCTTGCTGTGGTTTCCCTGAACATTTTCCTACTCTGCCTCTCTCATCCTTCTGAGTAAACCCTTCCTTCAGGGCCTGGATCCCCCAGGGTTTCAACTCTCCTCCTGGGTTTCCTCCTTGCCTCCTCTAATGCCCAGAGAGTAGCTGCAAGCTCCTTCACTTCATTTCCTTTCCACTGCAAACTTTCTGGCTTTATATCTTAGCCAGATTCTTCCCCAGCTGGGCTTTATCAGCCATTAGTCATTCTCAATCAAGCCAGACTCTCAACCTTATAGGGCACACCTGGTGAACTGGCCACATCCACACCATCTTAATCCCATCAGCCTGCTTAATTTGTCAATGTTCTATTTTCTTTCATTTGCACATAGCCCAGGAAAAGCATTAGTGTCTAAAATAAATCCACGGATCTCTATTTATTCTGTACATTTATTTATTTTCCTCTTTCTTTGTGGGGATTGCTTTATTTTATTTTTTTTAAATAATACTAGACACTGCGAGGGGAATGGTGGGGAATGTGATTGCCTTCAGAGCATGCAACTCAGTTTTATGGAGGCTTCCACCAAAATGACCACAACCTGGGAAATCTAAATACTAACCTTTATTTTAAGTTGATGATCACAAAAAACCCAAATGCATTCTCCTTTATGATGCTGCCTCCACAAACCCCAGCTGTAGGCCCATTGCCCTAGATTATACATTCTTTTCCCTTCACATTGGCCTTGCCCATATTTTCCTGATCATTGGGATGATGCACCATGGGGTGTTCAGCACTATGGACCTCTGCCTCCAGCATCACGTGTATTTTCAATGAGGTTTGGAGACAAAGGACCAAGTTCTCCTTCCCCCCTACACGAAGTCACCTCCTCCAAAAAAGGCAAAGTCTCCTTCATCTGAGTCTCTTGGACCATCTGTCTGATGCAGAGACAGACTGGCCTTTTCTCTGTCTCTCTCTGAGTGAGAACTGATGGGATAATCCACAGAGGTGCCCTTCTGCACCTCACTTCCAAAAGGAAGTTGTCCTCACTGCTTTCTCCTGTCTTCTGAGTGAAGCCAGGGCCTTTTAGAATAAGATGGGCTGTATGTCCATGGCTCTTAATATTCACTTATCAGCTTTGCCTAGGAAACTACACAAACTACTGACATCACAAAGAAAGAGAATAATCCTATCACTGAGGGTTTGCTGGGTTTTTTAGAACTGGCTAAAGAGGCCTGCAATACTCCTGCCTCTTTCTTTCTCAAGGAAATCTAATTTTTTATGGTCTCCAAGGAAGGATCTGATTTATTTTTCCAGCATCCTACCTTACGATCACTTGTGACTTCTGATGCAAATCAGAAGCCTAGAGTTGGGAACGTGTCATCAAATAAATGACTGGATGTGTTTGGAAGAAAGGCTTATTTCTTTGGCTGACCTGATGTTGAGAGCTGCCAATTATTAGGCAATTATGGCCAGACACAGTTTTTCACTCTGGTCCAAAGCTGCCTCTTTCTTAGGCCCCCTATGTGACTGAAAATAAAACCCAGGAATTTCGGGAGGAATTCAAGGAAGGTCAGGAGACGTGCAACCGTTTCCTCAGAGTATACTCTGCTGTCTTGGATACCACTGCTAGGTCTTTGGCTACAGCTGTCTCCTTCAGAAGGCATTCTTGGCTCAGGAATTCTGGTCTTTTCTCTGAGGTCCCGGCTAAAATTATGGATTTGCTTTTTGAAGGCCAATACCCTTTCAGCTCCAAGACAGACAAGATCTTGGAAGAGATACAATCTACAAACCCCAAGGCCAGTCAGGTTTCTGGTCTTGATTCAGATTGTTTTCCACAAGAAATCCGCATTTGGATTCCATAAGGAACAATTACAACAGTCCTCCTTGGGACCTGGAAACCAACAAAGACCCACACAACTTAGGAAGCCCTTCTGTTCCTGTCCGAGGAGACCAAACTCTTCCTCCTTAGCTTCCTCAGCTACTGGCAGGTCTGCATCTAGCCAACTAGTCAGAGGAAGCAGCAGAGGACTCAAAACTAGGTTTGGAGTGTCCATATTGCTCTCTGTCTTCCTTTATTACCTCACCTTTTAGGAACCATTTGTCTCAATTTTTTGAGGCCTGCCAAGCCATTTCTCTGGACCTAACTACATCTCTCCTTCTTACAACCATGTCTTGTGAATAGAGAAGAGGTCTGAGCCTCAATGAGAAAAGGAGACACAGAGTGATACCAAAGGTTTACCAGAGCCTGCAAGTCTATCTATATGTGAATAATCTTACAATGAGTAGTTCATGCTGTGGCTGGGCCACCACTGTGCACCAAGAGAAGGCAATCTGCAGCTCCACTGGCATGCTGCACCATCCCCAATGCTGTATCTGAAAGGCACAGTCTAGTCCTTTATAATTACCACTATTCCATGGGGCTGTTATAATTTGCAACAGCCTTGCATGGTAATCTATGGGCTGCTCCACAATCCAGAACAGCCAAAGTGCAGACCACTCCAGGCATTCTCCCTCCTACCCCCAGCATGTCCCTATGTCTGAGCAGGGGGCTCTCAGGACTACTTCACAGCCCCTTTGCACCAAAATCTGGCTCTGATGTATAATTACATTTATTTTGCATACTCACTGAATATCAATTTAGTATAAGTCCTGCTACCTTACTACTCACACAGTGTGTGAATTGTCACAGAATGTGGTTTCCTGTGCCTTTAAACTAGGCTTTTTTTACTTTTGTTCTGTCTTGAGAATAGAAATGTTAACTGATTTACACCTCATCTGCAATTTACCATGCACCACAATTTAAGTCACTAATGAATTTATCCCAGGGATTTCCAGGGGAATTGCCTTGGAAAGGCCCTTGAAGCCTTTTTCATCAGATGTCCATGTGGTCTACTTTGGCAGACCCCTGGAAATAAGATTATTTTATTTGCAAGATCATATACCCGACTCAGCAGGTTGAAATGTGGCCAGGAATTGATGACTAGCAATATTACTAATAGATCTGAAAAACTAAGCATGTCATTCCAGCCAGCGTATCTTAATTGCAGTTAGTCTGACACACAGCAATTTGCCTCTGTTCCACTGCAGCTGTAAACTATTATCTACGACAAAGGGGCTGCTTTTTAAACCAATAAATATGATGACTGTTATGAAAGCTTTACCATTATCACATGATGTGCAGTCTTTAAATTCACTCCCTCCTGTGCGGCTGAACTTTTATTTGAGGATGGGGAAGGTTATGTGAGGACAGAAAATCTCTTAGAGTGTATAATGCCTAAAACTATTCCATCTAAGTGCTAAGAATTTGAAAGACCAGCAAGCTGTACCTAATGCATACTGATGCATATATACTACAGTTCTGCTTGACAATGATGAAAACATGCTTCCATCCGTCCCACATTCATAGCACCAAAAACCTTTTCTGGACCTCTAGATCAGGGGTCAGCAACCTTTCAGAAGTGGTGTGCCAAATCTTCATTTATTCACTCTGATTTAAGGTTTCACATGCCAGTAATACATTTTAACCTTTTTAGAAAGTCTCTTTCTATAAGTCTATAATATATAACTAAACTATTGTTGTATGTAAAGTAAATAAGGTTTTTAAAATGTTTCAGAAGTTTCATTTAAAATTAAATTAAAATGCAGAGCCCCCCGAGAGCGGTGGCCAGGACATAGGCAGTGTGAGTGCCACTGAAAATCAGCTTGCGTGTCACCTTCAGCACCTGTGCCATAGGTTGCCTACCCCTGCTCTAGATAATCGACCATGTAAGCCAGTCGTGTCGGGGCTCGTCCCTCTCAGGCGCGGCGGGGAGCCAGGGCGCCTCCTAGCACGCTGCAGTCCGGGTAGGCTTAGCCCCTCTGCAGGTGTTGAGGGGGTACAGGGTCTGCAAACAAGGTAGAGCCCCAGCCCTCTAGCCGGGGTCGGGGCTCTCAAAGTAAATAAGCCCCAGCCCTTGGACAGGGCGGGCAGTAACAGTTCAGGCTCAGGCCTCTAGCAGGGGCTGAGCAAACACAGTATCAGCCCAGGCCCTTGACAGGGCAGGGCACCAAACACAAGTGTAGTTAGCTCTGGCCCTCTGGATCAGGACAGAGCAGTGGCAAAGTCAAAGGGGGCCCAGCCCTTGGTTCAGGCGGGGCACGAAACACAAGTCTAGTTAGCTCTGGCCCTCTGGATCAGAACAGAGCAGTGGCAAAGTCAAAGGGGGCCCAGCCCTTGGTTCGGGCAGGGCACCAAACACAAGTCTAGTTAGCTCTGGCCCTCTGGATCAGGGCAGAGCAGTGGCAATAGGCGGGAAGAGGGGGAGTCTGCCACCCGGTTACGGGTAGCAGGGGGAACGCAGGCCCTCCCACTCCACTGCGTTCCAGCCCGGGGCCCTAGCAGCGGTCAAGACCCGCTGCGGTCAGTGGGGATCCTGGCCGCAACACACTGACATGGGTTCGGGCTCTTCAGGAGCCAAACCAGGGGCGGCTACCCCAGGGCCACTTCCAACCTCCCCCTCTCTGGGTACCTGGTCCTTGCCAACGTCGACTGGGGGGTCCCAGACCATGGGCTCCTCCGGGTACCGGTCATGGGGAAGCTCAGGCCACTCCTCGGGGCGTCGGGTACACGGCAGGTCAGGCCGACGTTCCTCCGGGTACCGGACCTGAGGCAAGTCCAGCCAGCGCTCCTCCGGGTAATGGGCGCGGGGCAGGTCAGGCCAGCGCTCCTCTGGGTAGTGGGCGCGGGGCAGGTCAGGCCAGCGCTCCTCTGGGTAGTGGGCGCGAGGCAGGTCCGGCCAGCGCTCCTCCGGGTAATGGGCCCGGGGCAGGTCAGGCCAGCGCTCCTCTGGGTAGTGGGCGCGGGGCAGGTCAGGCCAGCGCTCCTCTGGGTAGTGGGCGCGGGGCAGGTCAGGCCTGGCGGGAGCCCGGGCACCAGCATCTGCCCTCTCCGGCAGCCTGCGCCCAACTGAGCGCTGGGGCCGGGCTTTTATACTTCCTGTCCCACCCCTTGACTTCCGGGGGGCGGGGACAGGCAGTGCTGGCTCCGCCCACTGAGACACCTGCTCTGGCTCGTCCCTCTCAGGCGCGGCGGGGAGCCAGGGCGCCTCCTTACAGACCAGTTCATGAGTAGTGGGATCTCCTTACACCGGAGGTATTCAGAATGACACACACACAACCTGTAGCTTACACATATTCTGAACTGAAGTCATGTGAGCAAAACATAGGGAAAGCCAGCTGTCAGTCTGATGTCTATATAGAGAGGGGAAATTAAATTTCTGGCTTTCTGTGAGAGCACAGCTATGTACTTGAGGAGTTTATAAAGTGGAATGCTGTAAGCAGTGTAATCATGTAAAATAAATCCTGTGCAGATTATTGTATGTAAAGAAAGATTTAAACCAATAAAACTCATAATTTATGCACCTTTCCTTTTGTTGTTTCTTCTCCCAGTGCCATATGATGGAAAGTATTTTAATACTAAAAGCTGTAATCATAGCTATTCAATAAAAATAATTAATACCCTTTGGCTTCTCTTTTCAGTCATCTCCTGTCTCCCCACTGAGGTGGGAGAAACCTTCACCTTCTGACAGAAGAGCTGTCTGAAAACCCATAAAGGGGTTGGATCAGCCAGAGAAGGGAGTGAGCCTAGCCATTTTACATAACAAATTCATCTGCATAAAAAAATAAAAAACAGCTTCCCAAATGTATCCCTTCAGTCTAAGTCCAGGACAATTATAACAAATGCTGTCATGATTTACACCCATATTTTCCAGGGAATTAGCCCACCCCTTGATAACCAGCACAGTAACAAACTAATGTATAATAGTAACTAAAATGCACCAACAGACAGTGTGATCCCGCAAACACTTACTTCTTACTATCATGAGTAATCTTAGGGATTTAGTTGGGCTACTTAATGGTAACTGTTTGCAGGACTGGGCCCTGATTCTGCAACCCATACGCATACAAGGCAATCCAGGGATTTAAGTGGGGTACGCACATTAGCACTACCAAATATGAGTAAAGTTTTCAGGATAAGGTCCTCAATAATGTGGTAGCGTTAGGACCTGGGAGGAAGCTAGTTCCTCAGATTAGCTCATGAAAAAATAAAGCTTACAAAACAGACAATGCATTTTCATGAGCAGCCACGTCTCCTCTATTCCATTTTCTACTTCACAAACATGAGTGCACTGAGACACTTGTCACTATATAGAATTGACAAAATTGAATTACAACCAATAGCGCTTTCCAGATTTTTGAAGTTATGCTTTTTATAGGCTGTACTCAGTAGATCTGACATTCACATGCGTTATAGTTATTATTATTATTTTAGCACCTGCAGCCAAGATTGTGGCCTTATTTTTCTATGCAATGCATAAATCCATAGTAAGAGACAATCCCTGCCGTGAAGCACTTACAATCAAGATACAAAAGACAGACAGTTGGGGCCTCTATGCACTACCATAATTAATAATAAATAATAACTACTTCTTGCATTGGATAGGATAAATGATATTTGGCCCATTATCTGAACTATGCTAATTGTGTCCCAAATGAATCTTCATGTCCTTTTTAAATTACCTATTTCAGACTCCCTTTAAAAACCATCTGTGCCTGTATTTCCTGAGATAAATATCCTGTCCTGAATGTTCCCTGTATTTCAGAAGAGTAAACTTGAACAAACCAGTTACTCTCAGTGTAAGGAGTTGAATATCTGAAACTCACAGCCTTTCATGTCCTACAAGATTGTTATCTGGGACATTGGCATCCTTGTTATGTCTTTGCTAGTTAGCCAGAGTTACAGTTTATCAAAATTTCAGAACACTGGATGAAAAAGACTGTCTGGATAGAAGATATTGCTAGATTCCTGTTGAAATACTCAAGCTTCTACTACTCCCACCTGGAGTAATTTTTTGTTTGTTTGTTTGAGTTGGATAAAGATGTGTGAGTTCTTTCACATTTAGGAGTCAAGTAAGGTGACCAAAACTTCAGAATTGTTCTGTCATATTATTTGTCTCTTCTGCAGATGATAAAACCTGTTACATTAAAGACAATTACAGCCTAGAGTGTCTCTCAAAGACATTCCCACATTTTCCAGCAGTATAGCTGTAACTCAGACTGTATCCAAAGAGAAAGGAGTAGCATTTGATCTTGAAAGCAGCCAGACAGTCTGGAGGAGATACATTTTGATGATTTTATTGACGGCCTTCTGACAAAGGAAGCTATGATCTAACTTTGAAGGCCAATAGGCACTTGGGTGGTGGGGGTTAAATTTAATTTGTATCCAGTGACTTTTTAGTCATAATATTTGAGAAAGAGAAATTGCAGTATATTAATGATTACAGCAATCCTAGTTTTCTTACATTTCCTATTCCAAATGATGGCTTCTCACACTTCAACTATTGTTCCCATTTACCTGACAAAGGGAATTATGACTCAACTTTTAGGAAACACTAGACAAAGGCCTTCTTATCAAATGGGCAGTGGAGCAAGGGCAAATGTGCCAGAAGGGCAAGGTTCTTGGAACAGGCATTAGTGAATCTGAGAACCTGTGTTATTACTAAGCAGTCTATTCAAACTCAAAGGGCCATACTCTGCCCTGACTCACAACCCACGATAAAGTTCAATGTGCCTTATTTGGATTGGCAGATTTCATCCTTTTTATGTATGTATACACACACACACACTAGACTGGTAGAGAATCAGGGAGTTGTAACCAGCTCAGCTCAGCCTCCCCTTCTGCTTCAGCGAACATAAACGTGGGGGAGAAGAAAATATGGCCTTCCGTTTTTACCTTGCTCATACCCAGCGGTTGTACAAATGTAGCTAAGCCCACAACAGGCCTCCTATAACTACCTCACACATAGCTTCTACTACATCAGGGCAATCCCCAGTTAGTTAATTACCCTACCAGGAGCCAGTATGTTCTGTTCAAAGTAATGGTATTTAAGCAGTTAAACACCATGACAGTCATCAGTAGGAAAGCTGGAGCCCAATAACAGTGTTAGATTATCTTTTTAATAACTAATTTTATAATCTGTATGACTACAATAAACTCCATTTCTCACATTGATAGCTGCAAACCCAATAGTTTTCACTAACAGCCTGGCAGTCAGTTCCCAATGATTCAGTAGCAGAATGTGGTAGTGAGTCTTCATGTTATGAAAATGTGCATGGGCCAGGTTCCCTCCTGGTGTAAATTGGCATGGCTGAATTGACAAAAGTGGAACTATTCTCATTTACACCTGCTGAGGATCTGCCCCTACCACTTTTGCAATGTAAACTAATGTTTATTTGGTAGGATACTAAAAAAGAGATGGGCCTGAATTGTAAAACAAAGACCTGCCTCCGAATTTCCACAAAGTGTGAGAGAGTGCAAATCCAGGGCTTTGGTTCAGCCTGTTGCAGAGGCTGCGGGAAGCCATAAAGTTGGTATCTTCCCCAACAGTCAAGTCTGTTCAGAGCCATCTCTGACATGAAGCAAATAATCAAAACTAACTGGCACTTGGTTCAGTCCTCCCAACCCCAGGGAGAGCTCAGCTAGTTGTGAAGGTAGTTGGCCTTGATACTTCACTTCCTGCACCTGCAGAACTCCCACTGGTTTCAATAGGAATTCTCAATATTTCAATCTGGACTACAAGAATGGAATGTTGGACCTTTTATCCAGAAGGCTGGAGCCACACTGAACATCAGTGTCTGCAGAAGGCAACACCCAGATGTAAGACTGACTCATTCCCAACCACGGCATTTGAGGGACAAACAGAATGACTTTAATCAGACATTTCCATTTTGTTAACAATGCTCAGTAAAAACAGATGAGCCTTCTAGATTATAACAGTTGGTATTAATCTAATGAAAATCATAAGCCATTGCCATAGTTAGGAAGACAGAATGCATTGTTTTAGCTAATTTGTTTAGAGAACATAAGGTGGCATTGAAAATAATATTCCTGAGGCTAAACACAAAATAATTGTTTAAATGCTCCTGACTTTTATTAAGTAGTAGTCTTTGAAAATATAGAGGCACAGAAAATAGTTAGAATGGGCAACATTTTCAAAACTGCCTCAGTCGCACTTGCAAAGTAACTTAAGCACTTAAGAGCCACTCCCATTGACTTTGAAAATGGGAAATAGGTGCTGAAGTCATTTAGATGCTTGTAAAAATGTTCACTGAAGTCTGTTTATTATGCTGTCAAATTATGAAAAGACACTGTGGCTGAGAATTTTCCAAGCAGCTATTAATTCTAATGGCAATTGGACATTTATGCAGCTTTGAAAATCTCAGTTTATAATGTCAAGATGCTACATAACCATCACTCATAAACTGTACAAACAGCATGATTATAATGTATTGTTTCCATGGCAATTGCATCTAAGAGTCCCAAACAGGATCAGAGCCTCATTGTCCAAAGTGCTGTATAACCAAGTAAAAAGAGACAATCTCTGTTCGAAAAAGATCATATACTCCTTCCAGATATTAATATATATCATACTAAGATACATACACACATTCAGAGGCTAGTAAATACAAAGGAGATCTCAATATTGCTTTGTCTTTGCTTTCTTTCTTGCTAAGTTCTTCACTAACTTAGTCAAAGCTAAACAAATGGAGATGATCAAAGCAGAGGGACTTCAGAGTATCTGTGAAACTATCATTTCTATTGTTCATGTCTCCCTCCACTGGCTGGACCAAGCACTACCCAGTCCATTACTACCTTCTGGCCCAAGGAGTTTTCTCTTAGTGGTGAAGGGCTGTGTCTTTGGAGCTGAATATCCCAAATATTGGCCCACATCTTGAAGACTGTGGTGTCAGTATGTGTGTCTAGCTATAGTTTGTTTCATGTGGTACATTGTTTATGTGAGAGGTGGGTGACACATGATGCCTCCTACTTATTTTCATAACCAGAGCATAATGAATGTTATTCAGTATCCTGGGGATAACAGGACAGATGGAATTCATCACTGGGAAATGGGAGCAGTACATGAGCTATTTCATCAGTCAGCTGCTTTCAGTGTTTTAGTGTTTGCTGCACATACACGCACACTCTCTGTCAATCAGAAGCCAGTGGAGTTGCTCCAGGTTTACAATGGTGAGACTTAGAGCAGAATTTGGCCCTCAATGATTTATTAAAACTTTGTGCTTCATAATCTCTGGGAACACGTGCAATCAGTATAAAACCGCAATTAAAACAACCCACAATTGATTAAATCAGCTCAGAAATTCCATCCTGCTCACAAATAAAACTCCACCCAGGCAAGCTACCAGCCTCAGACAGGGCCAGCTCCAGGCCACAGTGGGCCAAGCGCGTGCTTGGGGTGGCATGCCATGGGGGGCGCTCTGCCGGTTGCCGAGAGGGTGGCAGGCGGCTCCAGTGGGCCTCCCGCAGGCATCCCTGCGGAGGGTCCGCTGGCTCTGGTGGAGCATCCACAGGCACGCCTGTGGGAGGTCCACCAGAGCCGCGGGACTGATGAGCGGCAGAGCGCTCCCTGCGGCGTGCCGCCGTGCTTGGGGCGGCAAAATGGCTAGAGCTGGCCCTGGCCTCAGACAAAAGCCTCAATGAATAGATAAATCCTTGCAATAGATCCTGAAGATTAATGACTTTGGATTTGTCTTGAAGTGAATTGTAGTCTCACCCTCTGCAAAGGCCCTCTTACTAGTCATCCTCCTCTTCCATAGCAGCATTCAAATCTGGAAACTGTTAACAAGAATGCTTCTGTTGATCTCAACTTCTGGGAGATTTCTCCCCAGTCCAGTCTTGAGCCCATCTCATACACATGAAAATAAACTTTTGAAGTTAAAGATGCTAAGACTGGTGTAAACACATTTCATGCTTCAGGGCATGGACCATTAACCTGTCAAGGTCAGGAAGTAACACAAACACCATTGTACAATTGGTGAGGTGTACTTTGGGGTGTGGAATTTGAATGCCTCTAAAAAACATCAAGCATTGGCCATAACCAAATACAGTCTGCATGTCACGATGGACTAGTTATGATGCATTTGGTTTATTTTAAACAGTACCTTTCATTTCAGTCATTCGTATCAGCTCGGGAGTCATAGCTATTTGAATCAGCCAGCTCCCTGCATTAGATGGCATTTTTATGGCTCTTCAGCATACCCCTGGCTACATAATTTATTGTGATCCCGTTGGGTGCCACAGTTAGGCCTGCAGATTTATTAAGATGGGAAAAATGTCACAAATATCATGATTTTCCTGTTTGTCCGTGACTTGTCTTTTTGTCCGTGATTTTAATAAACTCACTCCATGAGGCTGGTCCGAGCTCCCTGCTCCAGGCATTGCAACCTGGCCCATGTGATTTAAGCACTGCTCAGGTTTGACCCACGACTGTTCCATCATTTGTGATTAAAAACTGCTGTGACAAATCTGCAGCCATGGACATAAACTTTTAGGGTACAGCTACACTGCATAAAAACAAAAAATACGCCACGTCAGCGAGTCTCAGAGCCTGGCTCTACCATCTCAAGTTTGTGCTATGGCACTAAAATTAGCAGTGTATATGCATGTGCTTGGGCTGGAGCTTGCGCTTTGCCACTCATCCCCCTCGCTGGGTTTCAGAGCCCGAGTAGGAACATCTACACTGTTCTTTGTAGTGCCATAGCATGAGCCCCATGAGCCCAAGTCTGTAGACCCAGGCTCTGAGACTTGCTGCCATGGAATGTAGGGGGTTATGGTGTAGACATACTCTTAGCGGTCTGGACACCAGAGGTATAAAATGCTAAGGAGTAGCCACTGTACATAGGAGAAACATTTTCTCAAAGCAAGGTGGAGACTTCATAAAACATAATTAAAGGCTCAATGCTGCATTGCATTCAGCGAGAACACAAAGATCAAATGCACGACTAAAGATCAGTGGGAGTAGTGGGAGCAACCCCCTGGCAAGTTAAAAGCTTCTCCACATGGTGAATCAGGACCTATTCCTATATGCCCTGCTGCACTGCACTTAACAGGGTAAGGATTAGACATTCCTGGGGCCACAGACCTGAGCTGTGATCTATAGTATGGTAATGAGTTGCTCAGTAGCCATTGCTCAGGAAAACCAGTGCTCTCAGCAGGAGCAAGAAAATTGCTGTCCGCATTGCTCCACTGCCTACCTCCCAGAATGCTAAGCAGCACAGCACTGAACTGAGCACCCCTAGTGACTCTTCCCTCTATTCTCATGTAAGATGGAGCCCTGAATAGATAAAAAGAATAACTGAGCTTCCAGTTAGTTGATCCTGAACTCCTCAAGAATGTTAAGTTGGAGGATATTTTGTAGACTTCTAACTAACATTGGAAAGACCCAAATAACAATCCGATTAATCTCAACACAATAAAGCCTTTAATCTAACATATCAGCAAATTCCTATTTCTCCATTTTCTAACAAAAATAACAACACTTTTCTTGCCAGTGCATTAATAAGATCCTATTTCTGCTCAGGACTGAATCAAACCTTTGTTCTTCACAGCGAAGGATTAAGAAGGTTGCTATTTTGGTAATGAGATGGGGTAGAGGTTCTTACATTGCAGCTGAAAACCAAGGCTGGGTGCCTGAGAAGGGAATAAACTCTGTTACCTCAAATGAACTTTATTCTTCTAATCAGTATATCAAACACCGTTAGTGTGATGCATATAATTAACAATAAAAGAGTGACTGTTCATGAATAATTACAATTTGATAGAGTATTTAAGCTCATTTGCAAAATGTGCCCTAAGTTGTGTAGAAAGTCATGAATATAGATTACATGATGACAAAAAACAGAAGAAAGTTGCTTACTTTCTAGGTAGTTTATTGGTCAGCTTTTTTTTTTTTTCATGCCAAACCTAATTTCTTCAGGATGTCTCACCTCATTAGGCATGTAATGCAAAAACTGTCAGAAGAACAGCATGGAAAAAAAGGGTGGCAGAAAAACAGTACATAGGCAAGGATACTCAGCAAACACTCCAGAAGGAATAGCAAATCATGGAGCACCGAGCCAAATCTTAGGGCACCTTCTAGATGCCCAAACTGATTGAGAAAACTTTGTGAGGCTGGAGAAGAAGGCAGTGACCTGTGAAAATGAAAGCAATTCTATGAAAACATTAGTCATGTCAAAAATATGTTGTTTATAGTTATCATAACATTTTTGTGCTTGGTTAAACAAACATATTTGGTATATGAAATCGTTGCAAATAAAATGTTTTCCAAAGGGTTGGGGTGCAACCATAGGTATGACTGTGTGGTTGGAAGTTGGCACAAGTTTAAAATTACATCAGAATTCATTTCTTGCACTTAGAAATGGAAATATTTAGTTGTGGGGTACACACTTCTAACTAAAATATTGCAACAGAATCTGGGAGGAGCATCTTCTGAAATGACAAAAGCAGACAGGAGCAGATACCAGCCTCAATATTTTACTCATATTCTACCTCTTGGTGGGCTGTTGTCATTACAACGGGCACTGTAAATACGATAGAAATGCAACAATTTGCTAAACTACATCCCATACCTAATAGTGCAGTGCATTCTAATCATATTTTTGAAAAACCCAACATAATGAAAAACAGCAATCCCAGAAATGGGCAGGATGTCAAAAGCAAATCGACCCACTGGTCATTTCTGATATCCGATGGAAGTTTTGCTTTATAGCTGTTGAAGTTCTCCCTCCTCTCTTAATCTGACAAAGAGCTGACCAACAACAAGGATAGGGCACCAAAAATGTTGTTATTTAAGTACCTGTAGCATTACTGGAATGGGGCAGGAGCATTCTTTTCTAAAGGAACCACAGGAGAGGGGAAGTTATGTTTACAAGCTTACAAGTTATGCTTTAGTCAGTCAGAGGATATTTGCCTCAGTACAGAGGTAGGTGGATGAAATGTAATGGCCTGTGATACAAAGATCAGACAAGATAATCTTCTGGTCCCTTCTGTCCTTAAGCACTATGAATCTATAGAATATAGTTGGCATCGTAAGATTAGTATGTGCCCATTCCCCATTTTGGTCTCTCTCTATTAAAATCCCTATAAAGGATGACTAAAAATAAAATCCACCTACAGTATAAAATGCATGAATCTCTCCAGAAAGAGCAGTCTGAGTGTCAATGCAAATTTAGCATAAGGAGCATGGAACCACTACAGCATCACAATGTGTGGATGAGGTCTCATGGAAAACATTTCTAAACCCAGTTCTCCTTTTCTTTTCTCTGCAAAGGAAGGCGCAAGGGCATCTCCCTTGATTTTGATAGGACTTCTACAGAAGCAGAATGCCTCTCAATCACATGAAGGGTAGCACCATCCAGCCCTGAGTATTTTATTATTTTTAAAAGATACAGCCCGAGTTTACATTAACTAATTTTTTCCCCGAAACTTAACAGTATTTTTTCAGCTTTATGAAATAAAATTAGTTTAAAACTCAACTTAAATGTATTTTGATCTCAGGCCCAGTACACTAGGCACACAGTGAACTATGAATGAGGACAATCTGAGCATCTTTGTGACACTCTCCCGTTTATTATAAATAACGATAACACCACAACCACTTCACAAGTGAGGATCTCAGTGCTTTACAACCATTCAAGGATTGAGCCACTCCATTGGGGATGAAACAGTGAAGTAAGAATTACAATCCCCATTTTACAGAGGGGCGGGGGGAGGGGGAATGATACAGTGTTTAAATAACCAAATTTCTGGATGCCCTACTTGAGGCCTGTTTTAACCCTGAGCATGCACAACACAGGTTAACATCAACAAGAGCTCAACACTGCAAGTGCTCAACACTGCTGAAAATGAAACTAGGGGAGTCTCAAGTTGGACACCCAGAATTAGAGACCATTCTTAAAAACTGGGGTCCAGGTGGGAGTCAGGATGAGAACCCAGTTTTCCCAATGCTCAGATCTGCACCTTGACTCCAAAAGCCTCATTCCTCTTGCTTCCTATAGTGCTTTGTAGCAAGGTAGAGCCATAAGGGAGGAATTGGCAGCCTTCAGAGGTCCTTTATACTGTGTTAAAAGTATGGCTTCTTTTATGTTTCCTTTTCCAAAAGTGGCAGTATAAACTACTGCTCTTAGGAGAGCTTTTGGCAGAAGTATCTGACCATTTGGTGCCAAACCTCTTCTTTGGCATGTAGGAAGAAACAGACTTTGGTTCTACATAAAGACAAGACTTTTGGAAAGGGTTTTGAATATTTCTCATAAAAAGGAGAGGGGGAGAATTATCTTGAAATTCAGAATACCCTCCAGAATCACAACCCAGACTGAATATATCTTAATCTAATTTAATTGTGAACTGAGTTTCTTGATTAAAGTATTAAAAACAATTAAATAGTCAAGGCAGGATATGCCCCAATTCTAAACTATCATCCACATTAAGGTAATAATACATAGCATTTTCATACTACTTCATGTGTTCAGAGCAATGTACAGATATTAATAACTAATACTCAAAACACCCCTGTGTGAAGAAGATATATAGGCACATGATTATTATCATATGGAGAAAATGAGAAAGAAAGACAAAGTGATTTGCCCAAGGAATAAGTGGCAGAACCAGAATTAGAACTCAGGACCTCCTGACTCCCTACCCTGTGCTCCTTGAGCATGCTGCCTTCCAACAAGAAACACACTATTTACATGGCTAGGAAAGAAAATTCAGTCCTGTATTTTATTTTTAAGATGAGTCCTTTAATGTTTAATAGTATCATTAAAAAGGAGAAGCTACTCCAGATAATATTGATGATACAGAAGATTCAGGAGGAAATAGCCAGTGATGTGTAAGAGACACCACAGTTAAAATTTAATGATGCTATCAGCTCTCAACTGCTTAGCAGTTCAGAAAAAGCTACAGCTAAATTCTAAAGTAAGAAGGGTTTCTCGTTGCCCAAAAAAGTGGCATCTTAACATTGTTTTGGTTTATTAACTCAAACACTGCTGTGGAATTATAAACTATTTGTATTTGCATAAATTTAATAAATGACAATGCATTTTAGTTGTTCCATATGATCTTCTCTGCCACTGTGCTTATGTGTGACAACACAGACAGCAAACATCCAAAATGTGTGACTCTGCTTTTCTAATACACACAGAATGATGTGGTATTTACAAACTATAATTAGTATGATTAAAAGAAATTAAATGAATTAAGAGAATATTTTTAATATTTTTTTTTGTTTCGGGGAGGGAAGGTGGTTATTCTTTTTCTCTGATTTGTTTTTAGGTTCCTGTTTGGTTTTATCTAACTCCTGATTTTTTTTCCCCCGTTGATTCTATTTCTCTTTAACCCTCTTGTTCTGTTCCCCTCTGGTTTGTTTTTTGTTCCTTTTTGCCTCCTTGCATTTGGCATGTCTTTTTGCCTCACAATGAAGAGAAGTCCTCTGATACCCAGAATCCTGTGTGGGAGTGTCAGCAGGTTTCAGAGTTAACAACCCAGTAAGATGGATGAGGCAGTTCACACCTCTCAGAGCTATTATGTCAGGCTCTTTGATAACTCAGGCAGAAAACACTACAATGGTTACACATCAGTCACATTTTCAAGTTTTTCTTCATAACTATGAAGACTAGAAACTTTTTTTAATAGAAGCCAAAATACTGATATCATCATGTGACTAAAGGAACTAGAGTTACTTGTCCCTCCAGCAAAATTGAATAGTTGAAAATTTTTCAAGAACATCACTGCAATTAACATTGGTTAAACCCAAAGGGTACAGTATTTCACTAAAGAATGTACCAGTATCTGGTTATATAAAGGACCTTGGTTAAAATATACAGAAACTCCAAGTACTGTTTAGGTTCAGGAGATTGGATGTTTTGTTTCTGAGTTTGGGAATTTGAGTCCCAATCTGATTTTGAGAAAAAACAAAAACAAAACAAAAAAAGGTCTTGGTGCATAACTCTGTGCCACATCCTATCATGCCATACAAGTAAATAGAATTTATGTGTAAGAATCAAAAGACAGGTTCTCTGGCCCCTAGTCATCAGTCAGCCATTCTGCTGCATTTCTCCAAATGGTTTTCCCAGCTTAAAATACACTGCAGTCTTTCTCAATGGTTACACCTCATTTTCCAAGTTTAACCTATCAAGTAATCACAAAAAAATAGCATTTCCTATCAAAGTTTCAGTGATGTTGCCCAGCAAAGTTAAATCTCCTATTTGCAGGGGTGGGAAATATTTCTGCAAAGTTGGCAGAACACCTGCATAGAAAGGATCCTCTACATTCTAGCTCAAATACAATACATGGATGGAATGATAGTTCAGGCACAGGAAGCTGCAGAGACAGAGAAGAGATTTGCCGAAGAAGGCTTCACGGACTAAGTGCTCATTTAAAAGGGATTTAATAGGCAAGACAGAGAAATGAGAGGCTGTCCTACTGGTAGGTGTAACAAGAAGAAGGCACAAAACCAGAAGTGGGAGAAGGATGTGCGGGGTGTAGTTAGGAGGTAGAATATTGAGATAACATGAGGTTAAAGAATGAAACAAGTGCAGAGACAGGAGGAGGGGTAAAGCTGTAAAGAGATTGTAAGGTCAGGACAAGCAAACTGAATTTATTATGGAAAAGGGGAAAGCCATTAAAATACATTCAGAGAGTGAAGCCAATGGAAAGACTCCTATTGATTTCTTGGGCTTTAGATCAGGCTCTAAATTCAGAAGAACTAAAAACAACGCTGTAGGGGGAAATCCCGACTCCAGTGAAGTTAATAGGAGAATTCTTGTTGTTTTTGAGGAGGCGTTTATGTACATATATAAATACAAACAAAAATGCAAAAGGATATTTTAAAATCACTACTTGAGAGGGAGGAGTTGCTTTTTACTAATGCTTCAATTTATGTTGTGACAATTAATTGAACACAACACTGTCATCATAAACATTAATTTTCTCTATAGAACCACATAAAATACTGTTAGAAACACACAACTAAATATAGCCAACAGGGATTAATTTACATGTTCATGTAGGGGCAACTCTACTGTAAGCAGTGTAAGTGCAAAATGCCCACACTGGAGTATAGCTGGGTGAATCCTGCATTCACTCTAGGGATCCTGTTCTCCTGCGTCTATGTTTAATTTAGCTCACAGTAACATTTGAGTTTCTAACCCCTACACAGACTATTTAGATGGGGTTTGGGTTTTACTAATTTACCAGAGAAGGAACATTCACAATTTAAACAGGAGGAAAAAGGTTTATCCTCTTTTATGTAGACTTATTTTCTTAGCATGGGATTAAAAACACATTTGAAAAAACTTTTGTCTTCTATTTAAAAAAAAAACCAGCAGATGTTTTTTGGATGAGCTACATTGTTTGTTGTTTTCCTAAAGATGTCCAAAACACAAAACTCATTTAACCCCTAGAGAAGTGACAAAGAATTGACAATGATGAACACCACACATCAAACAAATGGTCACTTCTGCTGCTCTTTAGACATCTGGGGCCTAATTTGCAATTATTTGCATTTGCAGAGCCCAGCTATACAACAGAGATATGGACTTTAATGGGAGCACATCTCCTAAGTTAATGCGGAATTAATTTTCAAAGGGTGACATGCACCATAAATCCTATTGCGTGATTACTATAAACATACAAACAAAAGGAAGAGAAAGAGCGTTGTCTGCTAATGGATGTGAAGTTATGAATTTCAATTGTTACAACATGTGATTAATTTACATGTTCAAATTAAGTCTTCATTTCTGCATGTTTAATTATGAAGTTTTTGAAAGGGTGGGTGTGCTAGATCAGAACAGCAGTTGGGGAAAAGCTTGGCACTTGTAACTTGCTTGTCCTTGTTTAAAAGGTTCTCATTACATCATGGAACAGAAAAGTTAGAGGAAGAAAAGTCTCTTTCCCAGCTAAACAGTGTGCACAAGTCAAAAACTCTCCTCTTTTTCACATTTCCTATGCACACGTGTCTCTTTGACAAGCAAACTATATGGAAAATCTGTGAGGTCTAGAGCAAGGATTTGGGGAGCCCAAGGCTACACTTACTGTGGTGGTCAATATTTAAACATAATTTTAGGAATCCTGCCATGAGAATCCTTTCCAACCACTTTCAAAAAACAGCCCCACTATTAGCTAAGGTACCACTTTAGAATGTATTTGTGGGTTTTGTTGATATGCAGCTCAAGTGTACTAATCAATCTCTTATAGTTTCGTCACAGAAAAGCGGCCCCAACTGCAAAAGAGGGACATATTGTTTGACACTAGAAATTTTACACCCATTTCCTTATTAGACAAGAGGTTCTGACTGAAAATCTTCACTTTTATTCAACAGACATGATGCCACAAAAGTAATAGTAAAGAGCTTCTCAGTATTAGCAAGGAGGAACGGGTGTGTTTCTGTACAATTTCAGGCCAATTCTTGAGTTGTTTCACCTATCACTTGTGTTGTTCCTGTTCAGTTATGGGCTCATCTGAAATCTGCAATATTTTTGACATTTTGGAACATTTCAAGTATTTTCAGATTAGATCTGTGGTGCATCACATGATGTGCAGCTGTGCTAACATATTTTGATTTGGGTTACTCATACATTCTTGCATTCTGGAGTATTATTTATCCACTCTTAAATATGAGGATTACTGATTGATTGATTTATTTTACCACAGAGTTAGAGGTTGTAGGGAAAAAAAAGAAGAACTAAATAGGTACAGTGTCTCACCTTTGTTTTTCATGCGTGGCCTGCCAACAGCAGGATTAGGGAAATAAAGCATGTTTTCTTTTATGAAATTGCAAATAGTCCAGTTACAAGCTCACAAACATGTCCAAGTCAGCTCCTCATTGCCCACACATGTGCTTTACGCATCAAGGAAGATGCAAAAAACCCATGGCAAAGAGCTCAAAATAGCCTCACTAGTGGACCATCAGGAGGGGCTTCCAAAGGACCTCTCCATCCCTACGGTGCTGAAAAACTTCCAAGGGAAACATTCCCTTGGCCTGATTTAACTCAAGCAAAATTGTACCACTTTCCAGAAATGCCGATAAATACACAGCATAACCTAGACAGGTGATAGATGATAGACAGATACTTCTCTCTGAAGATACATGAGAGCAACACTAAATAAATGAAATATGTTTCTTATATTTGAAACTCTACTGATTGTTAACTCAGCCGATTTGCATGGCCCTCCTCTGATTTATTTTTGTTTTAAAATAATGACATCGACTGAGATGGTGTAATGTGATGAAACATGGCATAAATAAACTCTCAGGCAGGATAGATATTATATGAAAAATTGTAACACCGATTTCTTTTAGCATGAATCTGCAATGAGATCTATAAAGGAGACAGAATATACGATAGTAGTTAACTGCATTAGGAACTATATCTAAAGTTATATTTGACAGCATATTACATTGGGATTTGTTCATATTGGTTGTTAAAATTAATCTTTTAACAAAAACAGGATGAGGGAATTCGCTGGCTTTGCCTCAGGGGATAGTTCTCCACAGGTTATTTTGAGGAGTTTAGGAAACTATCAGTATTGTGGGTTAGATACTCAGCTCACTTAACTTCAGTGGAGCCATGACAAGTTACACCAGCTGAGGCTCTGACCTAATGTCCCCATATCAAAAGATGAACAGGTCCCCCGATGATGATTACATTGCCATGACTGCCTCCCGGCAAAACGGCATCAGCCTGACTTCAATAGAGGAAAATGGCTCCTTTGTAGATGCCTCTCCTTGAAGTCTCGTAGTGTGACATAGGACATGAAGGACATTATTAAATCAAGTACATTTCCCCTGATTAGAAAAAGGAAGTGAGACTAAAATATCATTTCACCGACAAAGTACGTGCCTCTAAGGGGATGCAACATTGACTCTAACTTCAGTAAATCAAAGGGACCACAGAGTAATAAAAAAATAGGATTGCCTTTTTAAACCAAATCTGAATTAAGACAGTCATAAACAACACTGCTCCTATGGCCCTGTCTTCACTGATCAAAAAAAAAAGCAAGATAAATTGCTCGATAACTAACCACTGATAACTAACATGTTAGCCAGACCCCTGTAAAAAACATGGTGAAGACAAGGCTTTTTAGTGTTACTGAGGTAAAGTAGGTGAGATCAACCCTGGGGAAGAGGTGTAGTGCTGATTTTGCCTACCTGCCTTGTGGCAAATGCTGTAGGTGCCTTGTCTATACTTAGGATTGTTTTTCCAGCAAGATAGCTATTATGTTTGTTATCTCACTGTAAAAAACAACAACAACAACAACAAGCCACCACTGTGTCAGTGAAGACAATGACAGAGAGAACTGAGGGTGAGACATCTTTGAGTAACTTCATTATGTCATTTTTCTTTTCTTTAACACTATTCAGATACCATAAGGACCTTGTCTGCTCATTTGTGAGATACTCACAGTAACAACACTGCATTTTCTTTCATGTTGCCCCCTGAACTGCACACCTACTGCACTATATCTCCTCCATACCCACCTCTGTTGTGATGCCGATCAGAAATCAGCCAATCAGGGACGGTTGGTTTGAGGGCTATATGGGGATTCCTGACTGTTGTTTTGTAACAAAATATGTTCAAAGGTATATAAAAGTTGTATATATTTGTTTCCTTCTCTCCACTTCCTCTTTGGTATGGCACTTCGTTTCTTGGATTATAAGCTCTTTGGGGCAGGAGGAGTATATTTCTCTATGTTTGTACAGCACCAAGGGGGCCTTGATACCAGTTGTGGCTTCAGGGTACTACTGTAATAATAATAATAATTATGGAGGCACCTAGTAGAGACTCCATTGTAGGGTTGTGTTCTGAGCTCAAAATGCAGGGGGGGATCCTGTTTTTCTTTCAAAGTACTTGGTCGATGGATGTGAAATTTCAGAGGTTTAGTTTTTATAGCCCTTGAATTTTCTATGTAGTATTTGTTTTGTTTCTCTTCATAGATTTTTAAAAAGAAGACTTTGAATTTGAACTCCAGATGAAGTTTCTCCTTGGGAGTCCTGGTATTTCATTGCTGCCCATTATCTCTTAAAAAAATCTTTGTCTATCTACACAAAACTCAGTAGAGAGGTGGATCCTGCCCAGAACTGGTATAAATGGAAGCTTATTTTTTAATGGAGTTTGGGTACTTATTGTCCATTATTCATATTATAAATGAAAGTTTATGGGCTGTGTATGAATGCATGTCTGGTTGATGGGGGGCAGGAAACACAAAAATGTCTCCATCAGGCTCTGTACTTTCTATCAGATTTTATACTACAACAAAGAAGGATTCATTACACAGCTGATGAGAGAGAAAATATTCTTCATCGGCAGCTGCACTTCTGCCCTTTCCCAAGTCTGACCCCAGTCAAACCTCCCTGCCCAATTAAGCATTAAAAACACCTATGGAAATGAATACAAAAATGCTTTGTTGAGAAGCCAGCAGGGTTGCTACACATGCAGCATGCCACACACAAACCCACCAAAGCAAGGAAATGAAAATGTAAACCACCTCACAGGACATACCCTCTGCTCCTCCACCTGCAAGCACGCACCTTATTATTAGCACAACTATCACACATCACAGACCATGCACTGGCTCTTTTCCATCTGGAAAATTCCCATGACATGCTCAGAGAGCTGTTAAATTGACTATCTGCTTTGCACTGCTCCTAGGGGTGTGAATATGTGAAGGAGACATAGCTGAGGAGTCCCTATGCCCTAGTAATGCCTAGCAGCTGGAAGGAAGAAGATAAAGCAGACCAAGGGCTGCTCTAATTTAGAAATGAACATCAGGGAGCAGAGCTATCAGCAGCACTCACCCTAACAGCAAGTGAGAAGCCAACAATTGCCAGTGGGAGTGAAGTCATCAGCAGGAGAAGGAAACTAAGCTGCACCTGCTGGAGAGATGAGCAGAGGGGACCAGGTAGCAGAGAAGCATGAGCCAAGGAGCAGTGGGAAAGAGGAGCAGAACAGATGGGAGGAGATAAAATGAACAGCAATGCTACAATGTGTGATTAAAAGAGCAATGTGTGATTACCTTTTGTTCAGAAAGGACAAAACATTCATACATTAAAGACTGCTAAAACCAACTTGCTTTTCTAATATTCTGTCCCATGTTCATCATTGCTGTGGTTGACAAGAGGAAATCATGCAATTGGGAATGTATGGAGCAATCCCAGATGGGAAGGGAGGATGGGCCATGCAATAGCAAATGGGGGTGGCGGTTGTCTACAACATGGCCTTTTCATTTAGATGTGCTTCCCACTAGGAAAGTACACCTCTACCCCAATATAATGTACCCCAATATCACATGAATTCTGATATAACGCAGTAAAGCAGCACTCCGGGGAGGCGGGGCTCCACACTCTCGTGGATCAAAGCAAGTTCTATATAACGCGGTTTCACCTATAATGCAGTAAGATTTTTTGGCTCCCGAGGACACCGTTATATCGGGGTAGAGGGGTATTGGAGAAGCCTGGGCTACAGTATCAAACTGCAGTAACTGCTTCTGCCTCTGATATCTAATGACTTCTGTACAGCAATGGACCTGCTGTTGCTACAGTATGTTATATAATATGCAGAAGGCCTTTTTAATCAGTCATCCTCACTTTTAGTGAGTCCCTTTACAAATGGTCATCTCTATGATGTAAGACTTAGAATTCGCTTTTAGGACGCCAAAGCAGCATGACAAATGACATTGTGCTAGAACAAATCTAATCCCTTTACACACCATACTCTTGTCAAGTGAGGGCCAAGTTACAAAATAGCATCAATAAATATAGGTGCATTATTGCCTGCAAATGACAAAAATGATCCTACGTTACTCATTACATGGCCATCACCAGTTTGTTTTGGATTGAGGAATGGCAACGTGTTAGAGTGAGCAGCCTGGAATAAATTGGTTTGGGTTTCACATCCCACTACCCTGACTGTAAATTCAAAGTGTTTACAATGCAGTCATGTTTGGCAGTGATATTATCCTATAAAACCTATCTGTGTGCAATCATGTAAACCGCACCAACATTCATCTTCTCCTGCAAATCCAGGATTCATTCTTTCACTTGGAAGTCAACGGTATTAAGTTTTAACCATAGCAAATAAGGAAAGTCAGAACCAGAAAGCACCATCTTGTGTTAACAGACTAGTTATACTAGTTCAGAGGCCAAGTACAGAACACTTCCATTACACTGGAGGAATCAAATATCCAAGTTACAACAGCTGCTGGGGAAACCAGCCAGTACATTGGTAAATATACAGTTGGTGCTACGTACTGCCCGAATACTTCTACTATACCACAGCTTCCTGCCTCTGGGCTACACTGTGTGCCCCTAGGAGGCACTAAAGCCATGAAAGTGCACACCAGCGCATCTGGGACATTTGGAAAAGCAGCCACTCTCATAAATCTTGTCTTTCCATGTTGTTGTTCCTCTGCTCACTGTGGGAAGGTGATTTATGTTTGAAATGATGGCCTGCTAGAAAGAAAGCCTCAAAACATCTTGTCAAGGAGGAGAGTTACATATGTGTATGTCATCTACTACCCACTGACAAAGTCCAGTATCTAGAACTGACAGAGACAAGTAGTGTTTGTAAGACAGGCAAAGTACTGATACCCTCTCTGTCATTATGAAGGTCACTGTGGGCTAGGAAGTACAGTTCCAACACAGCCTCTCTGTTTAGTTGAAACTTTCCAATGTATTCTTCCTTAGACACATGCTCAGAGGGCTATGATTCTCCACATCAATATTCTGGCCCAGAGTCTTCTTTCTGATCTGGTCCTTTCGTGCCACTTGTGGTTTCCAAAGAGCTGGATTCAAGCCACGAGAACCTTCCCCGCTCCCACTACCCTTCCCCAACACCAGCTCAGAAAGCTGGGCTTTGCAGCGTGTCCTGAAGGTCAACAAGATCAGGCTTAATTGGATCTTGCCCAAAACCAAGCAGTTACCATGGCTTATCTCTCTTATCACATTGGGTGACATTAATTACAGGATAATTAAACAATGAGACTGCCTTGCTTGGACAATTACCCCAACATCAGTTGATAAGCAGAAGATAGTTGTCAAAGGGTGTATATATTCTGCTCTTCATTAAAGTTGAGCAAATAATAGATTTTAGGGGTTGCTGACAATTTTGAAAAAAAATCAAGGGACAAAAATCATGTCAGGTGGATCAAAATGTTTTATATTGATTTTGAGTATCTGTAGTGTTACTAATTTTTTTTTAATAAAATTAAAGATAATTTCTATATAAATTGTCATTTCAAATCCAAAAATGTGAACTATTTCATTTGGGAAATGTTGTAACAAAACATTGGTTTTTTTCAGAACGTCTTTTAGGGTTTTTAGTTTTCCAAATCAATTCAGTGAAATCTACATGAATGTGCTAAATGTTTCAGTGTTGCCAAATCTGTATTTTTATCAAAAAAAAAGTTTGGGTCCAAGCAGTTTTGCTCAGCTCTACTCTACATTGCCACTGAGCTGGTGTTCCTCAATACTCATCATGAGGGGGAAAAATATAACCAAGATCATCGGAATCTGAACCCTATTAATTTATCTTAAGTGGGGCTGGTCAAAAATGTTGCATCAACTTACATTTTTGATGTAAAATTGGCTATTTGACAAAAATCTAAATTTTTGCCTGCTCCCCTAAACAAAAAAAAAATATTCTTTTTTTTGGTTGGACAACTAAAAATGTTACAGCTCAAAATGTTCAGTTTTCCAGCAATTTTTGCTGAAATATTTTAAGTATTTGGCAGTTTTCAAGTGATGACTTCTGGGTATTGATAGTTTTCAGCCAACAATTTTCAGCTTATAATTTTTCAAAAAAGGAATAAAATGTTCTGTGAGAGGGGAAAAAATTTCCAATGCGTTTTAGAGTGTAATACTATATTTTTAAGTTGATTTATGTTTCTTGCTCCATAGCCTTTCATTTATAGCAATGATAGGGTTTTATTGCACCAGGTTAGATAGACCACTCGCTAATAGGCTGCTCTCCCTTTCATGAATACTTTGGGTCTTATCAAAACACTGAGGGACAGATTCTGTGCTGTACCTCCTGAGAGGGAAAGCGCTGAAGCCATAATCCTGAGTGGCAGGGACCAAATGGAGCTTTGAGCCACCTCCGTAATGCCTAGATTCTGAACTACTGCAAAGGCTGAAACAACCTCTGTGTAGAAGCGATCTGGCTCCCAGCCGCCCCAGAGGACAAAGTGCCCAGCCGGAGAACGGACTGGGCGGAGATAAAGAGCTCTGAGCCCGCCCCGCAAAGGGTCAGGCACCAAACCGGAACTATAAAGGCGGGCCCTCAGAGCTCAGTCAAGCCCTAGCAGCCAGAGCGAGCAGATGTTCCTCAAGGAGCTCGGGACTGGGAGACTCCTGTGATCCAGGGTAGCCACCCAGGGTGGCCCGAGCTCCCCCATGCCCGCTACCTAGAGGAGCTACCGGAGTTTCCCCGTGCCCGCTACCCAGAAGAGCCGCCGGAGCTCCCCTGTGCCCGCTACCTAGAGGAGCTACTGGAGCTCCCCCGTGCCCGCTACCCGGAGGAGCCACCGGAGCTACCCTGGGCCGACTTTCCGGAGAAGTTGCCGGACCTACCACCCAGCCCCGGCCGGGACGAACCCATGCACCTGGACCCTGTGGAGGACAACCCCAGGATCCAGGTAAGCCCCGAGGGGGAGTCTGGAAGTAGCCCGGGGGCAGCTGACCCTAGTCTGGCTGCAGCACAACCAGAGCCAACGTCAGTGTGTTGCGGCCAGGATCCCCACTGACACAGCAGCAGGCCACCTGCCGCTGTTAGGGCCCCAGGCTGGGACGCAGAGGAGTGGGCGGGCCTGCGTCCCCCCTGCCGCCCCACTCATGGGTGGCAGTCTCCCCCTCGCCCCGACGCTCAGGCCCAGGAGCCTGGGCTTCTTACTTTGTTGAACTGTTTGCTCAGCCCCCGCCTGAGGGCCTGAGCCCTGAACTATTGTTTGTTGCCCCGCCCTGACCCAGAGCCTGGGCTTAATAGACTGAACTCGCTGCTCAGCCCCGGCTTGAGGGCCTGAGCCCTGCATTGTTATTTGCAGCCCTGCCCTGACCGAGGGCCTGGGCTTAACAGACTGAACTGGCTGCTCAGCCCCTGCTTGAGGGCCTGAGCCCTGCATTGTTGTTTGTAGCCCCGCCCTGACTGAGGGCCTGGGCCTAATAGACTGAACTGGTTGCTCAGCCCCGGCCTGAGGGTCTGAGCCCTGAGCTGTCATTGTTGCCCCAGGTAGTGAGGCGGCCTGGCTCCCATGTACCCCAAAGAGAGGGGTGAACCCCAACAGCGGAAGTCTACACTCTGGCATAAATTTCTGCACTCTCCCTGTGCCTTTCCTGCAGCAGGAGTCTCCCTGGCCACTTGTGGAACATGTATAGCTTCTATAAGCCATTAGACTGGGAGCTAGAATCAGTTCCTAAGATTTCCAGATAATAGCATTCGATGGCTAATTATTGGGAGACTCATCACACCATCAAGTGGCCTAAGTGTAATTCTTTGCAATAAGATAAATCACTGTCCTGAGGCTCTTATTGCAAATAAAATATAAAGATAGCACTAAGGTGTGCAGTGTAATGTGTCTTATGGCTTGTAGTATTAATGAAGAGAAGTGGATAGTCAATACTGTCTGAGAAAGACTGTTCTGAGCTATAATAATGAATACATAGATTGTTAAGCAACAGGATTAATGGTCTCATCTGTAGTGATTCTACACTAAACACATTTATATGGCAACTTGTTTCAATTTTCATATCAATAGTTATGTATGCACTTCAAAACATCTTTCTGTCTGGTTTGGTCAATGTAAAGCCATTTTGTCTGTGGAAAGGTATCATAATACAGACATTTACAGGATCACAGAAACAGATATAGGGACAAAATCAAAAAGGCTAAGGCACAAAACGAGTTACACTTAGCAAGGACATGCACAGCAATAAGAAGTTTTATGAATATATTAGGAGGAAGAGAAAGATGAAGGAAAGTGTAGGTCCACTACTTAGCAGGGAAGTAGAGCAATAATAATGGATGACATCAAGAAGACTCAGGTGTTTAATGCCTATTTTGCTTCAGTCTTCACTATACAGGTAAATTGTAACCAGATGTTTAACACAATATGAACAGGGGGGGAAGGAATACAAGACAGGATAGGGAAAGAACAGATTAAATAATAATTAGGTAAATTAGATGTTTTTAATCAGAAGGGCCTGGTGAAATTCATCCTATGGTACTTAAGGAACTAGCTGAAGCAATCTTGGAATCATTAGCAATTATTTTTGAGAAGTCATGGAAGGTGGGCAAGGTCCCAGATGACTGGAGAAGGGCAAACATAGTATTTATCTTTAAAAAGGGAAATAGAGAGAACCCAAGAATTATAGACCAGTCACCTATACTTTAATTTCTGGAAAGATACTGGAAAGAATTATTAAACAATAAATGTGTAAGCACATAGAGAACGATGAAGAGATAAGTAATGGTTAAATGGAATTGTCAAGAACAAATCAGGCCAAAGCAACTAAATTTCCTTCTTTGACAGGTTTATTGTTCCAGTGGATAAAGGGGGAACCAAAAGATGTGATATATCTTGATTTTAGTAAGGCTTTTGGCACAGTCCTACATGACATTCTCATGAGCAAACTAAGGAAAAATCGTTTAGATGAAATTACTATCAGGTGGGTGCACAACTGAGGCTCAAAAACCACACTCAAAGAGTAGTTATGAGTAGTTTGCTGTCAAACGGCAGGGAATGTATCTAGTGGGGTCCTGTACAGGTCTGTTCTGGGTCAGAAACTATTCAATAGTTTCATTAATAACTTCAATAATAAAGTGGAGAGTATGCTTTTAAAATTTGTGGATGACACAAAGCTGGGATTGGATGCAAGCACTTTGGAGGACAGGATTAGAATTCAAAATGACCTGGACAAATTACAGAATTGTTCTGAAATCAACAAGAAGAAATTCAGTAAAGACAAGTGCAAAGTACTACACTTAGGAAAGACAAATCAAATGCACAACTCCAAAATGGGATATAATTGGCTAGGAAGTAGTACTGCAGAAAAGGATCTGGGGGTTATAGTGGATCACAAATTGAATATAAGCCAACAATGTGATGCATTTGTGAAAAAAAAAAAAAGGTACTATTCTGGGGTGTATTAACAGGAGTGTTGTATGTAACACACGAGTTAAGTTTTCCATTGTAGTTGGCACTGGTGAGACATCATCTGGAGTAGTGTGTCCAGTTTTTGGCACTACACTTTAAAAAAGATGTGGACACTTTATATATTAAAAAAAAAAAAGAGTCCAGAAGAAGGCAACAAAAATGATAAAAAGTTTAGAAAACTTGACTTGTGAGGAAAAGTTTTTAAAAATGGGCAAGTTTAATTTCAAGGCAAGAAGATTGAGGGGGGACCTGAAGACAGTCTTCTCATATGTTAAGAGCTGTTATAAAGAGGACGGTGATCAACTGTTCTCCATGGTCACTGATGATAGGACAAAAAGTAATCAGCCTAATCTGCAGTAAGGGAGATTTCACCTGGATATTAGAAAAACTTTCTAACTATAACAATAATTAAGTACTTGAATACTTTACCAAGGGAGATTGTAGAATCCCCATCATTGAAGGTTTATAAGAACAGGTTGGACAAACACCTATCAGGGAAGGTCTAAGTATACTTGGTCCTGCCTCAGCATAGGGGCCTGAAAGTCCCCTCCAGCCCTACATTTCTATAATTCTATGATTCTATGATTTATGGTATCAGCTTTTGTTTTTCTGAAATTTTAGAGCCCATTTTTGCAGGAGGTCAAACTAGATTATCATAATAGTCCCTTTTGGCCTTAACATCCAGGACTGTATGATTTTTATTGACCTCCCAATGCCAAACAAAAGGATTGTTGCAAAAAATACTACATATACTTTCTCCCAAAGCTTCTGAAATACACATAACAAAGACAGGAGTGAGCAGCCTGTGCATAGGTATGCAGAATATTTTATTGCTGAAGGCATGCTGCCCACACTTTGTTGCATGTAATCTGATCCTTTTAACCGGTGGTCCCCAAACTGTGGGGCAGGTCCCCTGGGAGTGGATATGGAAGGACATTCATGGTGCGTGGCCCAGACCAGCCCCCATGTGGGGGCAGGGAGGGAACGCCACACAACCCTGCTCTACACCTACCTCCACTCTGGCCCCAGCCACAACCGCAGCTCCAGCCCCACTCCTGACTGTGGCCCCCAGCTCCCGACTGTGCCTCTCACTCTACTCCCACCTGTGGCTCCCGGAGGGTGGTAGTGGGCACAGAACAGGTTGGGGGGAGAGGACACAACCAAAAAAGGTTGGCAGTCACTTAATCAAGGTGGAAAGAATACTCTCAGCAGAAATTTGCACCATCAGACATGGCTAATGTGGCCACGTTGTTTTTCAAATAAAAGAATCACATATCACTTGAATCCAAGGGTGTTTGTGGCTGGCCATTTGCAGAGGGTTGTTTGCAAGAGTGCTGTTTCATGTGGGACCTCAGGCACACGTCAGCTAGCCCTTAACTAAGTCAGCAAAGCTAAAAACCCTGCAATGCATTTGGGTGATATTTTTTTTCCTTCAGTGTTAAACAGCTACATGCTGCATGAGGTACTAACTAGCATATTTCCAACCTGACAGTGAAACTGTAATACAGGTGCCCAGGATATTTGGGTAACTCATTTCTACCATTTCCATCTAAGTATATAATCACTCTGCTCTGTACAGTGCCATTAATACTGAGGTTAGTCATATCCATTTCTGCTGTGCCCACTTAATGAAGATTTGCAGTAAGTCATCAAGTATAAACAACCTTAGCATTAAAGGTGAATGTGGCTAGGGACCAATCTTGCAAGACTCTGGGTGCCTCCTGCAAGGTGACTGAACATCCCCACCTCCAGAAAATGGTGTCCATAGGTGTTGTGGCTGCTTGTCATTTTGCAGTATCGGGGTCTGTACTGGGGTTCCGGCTTACCAGTAGATCGTCTCCTTATGTCCAGATTTGGGAAAGCAGCTCTCACAGCAACTGGTGCCCACTTCTGCTCTCTTTGAAATGTTCCCGTAATTCTGAACAAAATGTTATGAATGTTCTTTCAAAAGTCTACAATTGAACATTGACTTAATACTGCTTTGAAACTTTACTGTGCAGAAGAAAAATGCTGCTTTCCATTTTTTTTAGTCGTTTACATTTAACATAGCACCATACTGCATTTGCTTTTCTTATTTCTTTTGTCTCTGCTGCTGCCTGATTGTGTATTTCCGGTTCCAAATGAGGTGTGTGGTTGACTGATCAGTTCCAAACGCTGACGTTCATAACTCTGAGGATCTCCTGTACTTTGACCACATCCTCAGTTATTCCACTCCTTCCAGGGTTACAAAGTCCAACAGGACCACTTTCCTGTCATAACTTTAGTCCCAGATTTGGACCTTAGCATCCAAAATATGGGGGTTAGCATGAAAACCTCCAAGCTTAGTTACCAGCTTGGACCTGGTACTTGCTGCCACCACCCAAAAAATTAGAGTGTTTTGGGGCATTCTGGTCCCCCCGAAACCCTTCCCTGGGGACCCCAAGACCCACACCCTTGAGTCTTACAACAACGGGAAATAAATCTTTTCCCTTCCCCCCTCCAGGTGCTCCTGGAGAGATACACAGACACAGGCTCTGTGAATCTAAACAGAGGGAGTCCACCCTCTGTAATTCCAATCCTGGAAACAAAAGCACTTTACTCTTCACCCAGAGGGAATGCAAAATCAGACTAGTAAATCTAACACACACAGATCTCCCTCTGACTTCTTCCTCCCACCAATTTCCTGGTGAGTACAGACTCAATTTCCCTGAAGTTTCCCAGTAAAGAAAACTCCAACAGGTCTCAAAAAGAAAGCTTTATATAAAAAAAGAAAGAAAAATACATACAAATGGTCTCTCTGTATTAAGGTGACAAATACAGGGTCAATTGCTTAAAAGAATATTGAATAAACAGCCTTATTCAAAAAGAATACAATTCAAAGCACTCCAGCAACTATAGACATGTAAATACATGATCTCTGTACTCACAACTTGGAAACAGAAGATTAGAGAGCAGGAAATAGAAATCACTCCTCATAGCTGAGAGAAAAGCAGGCAGACAGACAAAGGCTCAGACACAAACGTCCCCCCACCCAGAGTTGAAAAAAAAATCTTGTTTCCTGATTGGTCCTCTGGTCAGGTGCTTCAGGTGAAAGAGACATTAACCCTTAGCTATCTGTTTATGACAACTCCTTCCAGGGTTACAAAGTCCAACAGGACCACTTTCCAAATGCCTTCTCCGGACAGCGTTCAGCCCCAGGTCAGGCCTCTGTGATACTATTCTAGTGACTAGCAGGGGAACCCGTGCCCCCCTACTATACCAGCTCCAGCCCAGGTCTGCTGAGTCCCCATCCCTGTTTCCCTGGGCTCTTCCCACCCAGCCTTGCTCTCTTCCCTTGCCTGTTTCTGGTTTTACCAGAGGAGCCTACTCTACTCCCCATGCCTACTGCACTCCCTCCTTGCCTCTTGCTAGACTCCTTATTCCAGACCAGGATCTCAGGGATTACTCACCCCATGGACTTCTTCCTTGTCCCCAGGGCCAGTCTTATGGGTGGGCAACATGGGCGACTGCCCAGAATGCCATGGTCAGAGGGGCATCGTGGTCAACAGTCAAGGACCAGAGAGGGCCTGGGTGCATGGCCTCGGACAGGAGCTCGGGGCAACATTGGGGGAGACAATGGGGTCCAGGGGTGGTGGGCATGGTGGGGAGCCTGGGAGGCAGTGGGGCCAGAACCAATTGGAAGATAGGTGGGGAACCCAGGGAGGCAGCAGGGGAACTGGGGGAATGGGTGGGGAGCCCAGGGAGGCAGCAGGGGCTGGGGGCAATGGGTGGAAAGGTAGCAGGGACCAGGGACACCAAAATTCTTTTTGTGTAATTCTCCCTGCATTGCCACAGCAGATGTTCCACTTTGTGCTTGTTTAGTAAATATAAATTACCATTCAGGACATAGTGACCTCTTAGCATTCTAAATATAGTTATTTTGCTTCTTCTATCATAGCTATTAAGTATTCCATTATCCTCAGGTTAGGATGTATTTCACAGAACCTTCATCCTTTTTTTCGTTTTGGTCCATCATTCTTGCCATTCCTTTTATGTTCTCTCTTAACCAAATTTTTGAAGTCCTCTTTACACAGAGGGATCTTGATATCAACCTCCCAAATTTTAAGGCAGATTTTGCTGTTTTATCTGCCATTTCATTGCCTGGTATCCGGACATGCACCAGAATCCACACTCCTACTGTAAGTATACCTAATTGTACTACCACCATAGTTAAGAACAATATTTCATTGATTAAGTCATTCCTACTTTCTAACTCTCTTTCTAATTGCCATTATACCCAATAATGAATCAGACAGGATAGCAGCCATGGCAGGCACAGATCTGGATAAGGGATGTCTGCCCAACAGAATGCCCATGAATTCATCCATCATAATGGCCACAAAATTGGATAGTCTCATAAATCTCCTAATTCCAAATTCAGCAATACAGAAAACTGTTCTCATTCTACCTGTGCTGTCATCTCAAGAGCCCTCAGTATAGATTTGGCAATGCTGACTATGTATAAACTCATAAATCATAATCGTCATATTTGACTGTCCTGCTCTTCTCTTTGTTTTATCATATAATTCCAAATCCACACCTGGAGAGACAACCATCCAGCTACAGTTCTATTTCTTCCAGACCTTTCTTTTCACCAATCTTTTACCCAGCTTTTGACCCTGCTAGCATGAGGCAATCTGAGGTGCTCAGTTGCTTCTTGTCTATTTAATTCCCAGCAGTCCTCATATATTTGTTTAGTGCTCTTATTTTCACTGTTTCCATTAACTATAGCCCAAAAGGTTAAATCTAACAATTTGGTCCTTAAATTTATAGGCGTTTCTCCAGTTGCTACCTGCAGCACACACAACAGAGTTGTAATACTTGCACCATATACAAGCCAACCCCTTTCTGCTTTCAGCCTCCTGGCTCTATCATGCTGTCCCAGCCTCTTCCCAACTGGGCTTCATCTTAATTAACCCTGGTCCTCCCTCTCGCAGGGGATGCCAGGTAACATAATTGTCTCTCAGGCCCTTGTTAACCTATCAGGCTGATGTGGGATGCAGACACCATCACAGGGTCCTTAATTACTGGGGTGTGATTTGAAATTTTGAGTGACTTCAGGGACCAAAAGTGAAGAATATGTTCATGCAAAGTGAACCCAGAAAGTTAACGTAGATCTAGTGGATATATGTATCACCTTTTCAACACATGTGTGCGCTAGGGCATCCAGCTGACTCTTGTGCGGCTCTCCAGTGTGCCCGTGCAAACCCCAGCAGCGGTTCACATCTGCAAATATATCTGCGTGCATTTGTTTGAAAATTTGGGCCTCCAGAGCTCTTAGGGATAGACTGAGATCAAATTTGTTTCACTGCTTATATAAATCAGAACTGAACCTTGATTTTCTTAAAGGCACAATGCTAGTGAATCAAGCCCTTGTGTTGCCTACTGCAGCCCCCTTATTGCCATGTTTTTAAATGTGGTTTTCTTTAAATTGCAGTTTAACTTCCTGAGATGACTGTTTATTGCTGTTCCTTTTCAGCCCTTATCCATTGAGTAATGCCACTGAAAGCAGCTTGTATGATCTTTGCAACACTTGTAATAGTTCATCCTTTAGATCGGGGTCTCAAACACATGGCCCACAGGCCGCATGCAGCCTGCAGAGGTATTTCCTGCAACCTCCCCAAACTCCCCTCACCCGCCGCTCCCCCCCCAGCGTGCTACGTCCCTGCTCCTCTGCCTACCTCCAGCAGCTTCCCACCACCAAATAGGAGAGGAGAGAGGGAGGAGGAGCGGGAAGCTGTGCACTCAGGGGAGGAGGTGGAGAAGAGGCAGAGCAGGGGCGGGGATTTGGGGAAGACGTTGGATTAGGGGCAGGGAGGGGGCAGAGCTGAGGTGGAAACTTTGAGGAAGGGGTTGGAATGGGGGTGGGGAAAAGGTAGGGCCTCATGAAAGGGGTGGAGTGGGGGCAGGGCTGGGGGGGTTGTACCTTTATATGAAAAGGTGTCAGTGATGTGGCCCTCAGGCCAAATGTACTAGTCCTCATGTGGCCCTCGTGGTGATTTGAGTTTGAGATCCCTGCTTTAGATACTGAAATTGAATGAAAGAATGAAAACCTACATAAAAGACCAGCCTTTCCCAGGCAGGTAGCCCAATTAGAGTCAATGAAACTACTCACATAACTGAGGTAAGAGCTTTCGGCTCAAATATTTTAGTAGAAGACCACAATGAAAAATAAAGATAGCAAACTCTTGCTAATGTACAAGATCTGAGATAGTTGAATACAACATTATATAACCATTAGAGCTGCAGAAGCAGACCAGTTAATGATATGCTCAAGTTTAATCACAAATTATTGAGCTTGATGCAGTATTACTGGATGAGTATTATACAGGGGATCAGACTAGATGATCACAAAGGTCCCTTCAGATGTCAATATAGATTAATCTATTAAAATATTATGTCCAATTTTTTTTTATATTAACAGCAGTTTGGTGTATTTCCTTTTAACTTCATTTCCCTCAAATTCTTGTGCCAAATTCTGTGTGATTGACTCAGGAAAATCATCCCCACTGATCATAACAGGGGTAATCAAGGAAATAAGGCAAGCAAGATTTGGCTATTTATGCAAGTGTGCATTCCACTTCAGTTTGTAGGAGGAAGGCTGCTATAAATCTTGTGCTGACTGAGTTTAGGTTAAATTAGTGATGAAAATTAACTTGCTTTTGTCACAATAAGTCTGACAGTGAATATTATCTTAACATAAAATTTTGGAATTTCATGGTTTTATATTTTCTCCTGGAAAATTGCTTTTAGTAAGACCATGGAATGATTTATTAATGGTTCTGCTTCTGTAGCAAAAAGAATAAGGATTTATCACTCTTCCAAACTTTAGGATGGAGGAGAATACACTTTATTATAGGATTTATAGAACCAAGTCTCAGATTAGACTTTTTCCAGTTAAGCAAATTTGGCCTAGAAAAAAATACAGGGAGAGTCAATGACGAGTAATAACCATACTACCTCCTCATTAAACCATGTTTGCAATGTTTTCTGGGATGCTCTACTTTGCTGTATTAGGACAATTTCCTTGTTTTTTTCCAGCTCCAAAACAGAACAATAATGACAGTATTGTCCAAAAAAAAGAGTTTCTTATAATTAACTAAGTTGTGTAACATGTTACCAGGATATCAGGAAAAAGGCCAAAGTATTTCACATTGTAAAACTGGGCATATCATCAGATATAGCAATTCTGATCACATCTTCAGACTAGCCTGATTTTATAAGTTTCCCCAACTCTCTTTCAGCCAAAAGTTTTTGGAATGCCATCTGTTTCTAATGATACAAAACTAAAATATTCGGTCTCCTTTTCACTACACTACATTAAAGCTTTAAAACATCAATAGAACAAAGTCCGTTCTTTTATATCATACCAGTGAAATTTTTATTATTTTGGCTAATTTAAAGTGTTTAATATTTTTTATAAATACTGATGGCCATACAATACTTAAACGAGACTGTATTGCATGGCATAGTGGACTTGACCCTCGGCTCAGTTACTCCTGATTCACAGCCTATGGAAATTTATGGGAGTCTTTCCATTGACATCAATGGACTTTGAATCAGGCCCTTATTGTGTGTGAGACTGGAATTTGGCCCACAGAGCACAGTGTGTTAAGGAATTTATAAGATTCCAATACTTATCCCACAGGGGAAAGGTTCAAATTATACTTACAGTAGCTACTATTAACAACGAACAAGATCCAATCTTGCATTCCTTGCATACTCAATATCCAAACAGAACTTAATTGGAGTTCTGGCTCTGTAAGAAATGCAACATCAGGATTTTGGTAAAGAAATACTTTGAAGTAAATAGGTTTCTATGAAACATACAATCTGTATCCACTACAGCTATCTGTAAATATGCTATTTCGGTACAATTTTCAAAAGTGCCTATACAAGTAAGTCTATGTCTACACATCCCTGCAATTCAGACTGCGAGGAAGATGTGAATTCCAACATGCACTAGCATGCTGCACTGTAACTCCCCCACGTGTACACTGCATGGGCAAACTAAAAGGTACCTAAGTTTGTGTTAACGTAGTCCTCTTTAAACAGGACTACGTTAATGAGAATTGGGTACTTTTTAGTTCATGCCTGCAGCATCCACATGGGGGAGTTACAGCACAGCATGCTGAAATTCACACCCTCGTAGTCTGAACTGCAGGGCCGCATAGATAAGCCCTTAAATTTCCCACAGCAATTGAAAGTCATGGGAGTTGGACACCTAGGTTACCTACCTTTATGAACTTTTCAAAGTCTCATCCTCTAAATACAGTTCACCACTTCTGAATTCAGTAACTACACAGTTTCCAGTTCCTTAAGTTTCTTTGTTGATCTTATAAAGATGGCAGTTCTGCGGGTAGCAACAGAGGCCAAGATATTCAAAAATGGATAACTAAAGTCAGGCTCTAAAGTCCACAGGCACCTAAATAAGAGGCCAGATTTTCAAAAGTGCTGAGCAACACTGATGTCAAGCCACACATTTAGGTGCATAAACATGGTGTTAGGAGTCCAGCTTTAGGCACCCACATTTGAAAATCTTGGCCAAAGTGCTGTGTACTACACTGATATTTATGTAGCTTGCTAGATCATTATTTCAATATTTTATTAAGTATTATTATTATTATTATTATTCATGTTAGCTCCAAACAGAATCAGGACCCCATTTTGCTAGGAACTGTGTATACATAAAATAAAAAGTGAATCTCTCCTTCAAAGACCTAAAATCATGTACAGCACCTAAGGAAGAGCAACAGAAAATACAACTTCCTATTTGTAAAAACAAGATTAGTTTTACTCCGGTAGGTGATCATTGCCTTCTGTATATCTACCTTAGTTTTCTCAATCATTTCTATTGCCATACTGTAGAGGTGAAATCCTGACCGTACTGATATCTCTAGCAAGATTCCCATTGGTAACTGAGACCCGTAAGGTATTCTCCAAAGTTGATTTCACAGTGTATTCTGCTCTGTACCTCCCCTAGGTTTTAAGAGTTCTTGTAGGATAGGTTTGCTTTTGTTTCTTCTTTGTTTTGTTTTTTCCTCTCCGTCTGCATGGTAGCTTTCCACCTTACTATTACAAAATGGTTAATATATATAGTTACAAATCCTGCATTCCCTACTCAGTCCCTTTCAACGGGAGTTTTGCCTGAGTAAGAAAGGTCCGAGAGAGGACCGCAGGAATTGGCCCATACAGAGTTACATGCTAGCTGTTGTTGTTGTTCTCCAAGAGTGCATTTAAGGTTTTGGGAACAAACAATAAAACGAACAGCTGAACAACTTTAATCATGGCCCAGTTCCTAGTTACAATTATTTTTAAGCTATCCCACCATCAGCTAGTCTCTGAATTTCTTCCCAATGAAAAAAAAAAGCATGCAAAACTTAAAGGAATATTCTTGTTAAATAAATGGTTTTCAAATGTGACCTGCCATGGCATCTGATCCGAATTCAGAAGTAACTACTCCCTGTAATTTATGTGTTAGCTGCACATATACAGCCATAATTTTGAAGTTGTCACATGCTCCACATACTCCTCTGAAAGCAGGTTCTATAGGAAAACATATTTTATTTGGAAAGTAAAAAGAGCTGCCCCTGTACCAGGCTCAACAGCGACAGAATATAAGACTACTCAAATAGCTAAGCCACTCAACTGGAGAAAGAACCGAACACAAACAATTGTTTCTATTCCCGTGAAAGGTATATACCATCCAGTCCACATTTCAGAATACTTGTAGTGTAGGGGGGGAATATTCAAATAAGCTCTGAACTTTCCTAGATACCTCTCTGTAACTTGGCATTAAGGCACTACTCACAAAATGAACGATGTGCAGCGGTATGCAACTTAACCAGCATGCCTGCAGAGCTCCCCCACCTCCCACCCCATTCCTTTCTTCACGACAGGCAAGTGAACGCTAGAGATGGAGTTGGCCTTAAGATGCTAGGACATTAGGACAGACTGTGAATCAGGAAAAAAAAAATTTTTTTCTCATAAGACCCCTTCCTCATTCAGGCCCTCATCCAAAGCCCATTGAAGTCACTATGAAGACTACTGTGGACTTTAACATTTATTGTTATTGTTGTTCATTATTTGTATTACACTAGCACCTAGACGACCCAGCCAAGATCATGGCCCATTGTGGTAGGCCCTGTACAAACACACGGTATGGGATAGTCCCTACACTAAACAGCTTACAATCTAAAAAGGCAATACAGACATGGCAGGGCAAATAGAGAAGTGAAGGGACTAGTACAAGGTTGCAAAGCAGTACAGTGGCAGAGGCAGGAAGAGAACCCAGGTGGGAAGGTATAAAGGATACCATTCTTCTGGAAGTGCTTCTATATCCTGGGAAATTCCCCAAAATCTGGGAATTTTAACATTTTACTCACAAATTCCCAGGTTTTGGGGAATTTCCCAGGATATAGAAGCACTGTAAAAAACTTTATCTGGGAATTTTTCACCAGATTTGGGAAATTTTTTGCGCTAGGTGGGAAAAGTTGGCATCACGATATAGAAGCACTGTCTTCTGGGGTCAGAGGCCTGCAGCTGGATGATTAGCCCAGCCTTCTGCATCTGGGCAAAGAACTGCAACTTAATTGCCTGATCCTCATAAAAGAAGGCAACAGGGGAATAGAGGGAGGGAGATAGCAATAACCTCCAGAAAGCTGAGTGGCCTGTGGCTGTGTGCCTAATGGACTGCTGCTGAAGCAGCTGCAGAGAAGAATTGCTCCAGAACCAAATGGACAGAAGGGAGACTGTGTGAAGTCCTTTTATTATGGAGGCTGAGGTAAGAACCAGGGAATTTTGGGCTGCTACGCTTACAAGATCATGAGGGACAGACTTGGGGAAGGGACTACTCAGCCTGCACAGACTTTGAGGGAAGAGTCTGTGCGATTTTGATTTGTTTTGTTAAAGAGGCTTGAAATAAAAACAACTAATCCTGCTGGAAACTGCTTCCCTGTATACTGTGAGGGAGCTTCAGTCAGAATTGCCCTAGGGAGTGAGCTAGCTCAGTCAAGGGTGGTCTTTGACATTTTGCCGCCCCAAGCACGGCATCATGCTGCAGGGGGCGCTCTGCCACTCGCCGGTCCCGCAGCTCCGGTGGACCTTCCGCAGGCATACCTCCAGGAGGTCCACCGAAGCCGCAGGACCAGCGGACCCTCCACAGGCATGCCGCCGAAGGCACCCTACCTGCCACCCTCCTGGCGACTGGCAGAGCGCCCCTCAAGGCATGCTGCCCCAAGCACGTGCTTGGCGTGCTGGGGCCTGGAGCCACCCCTGGGCTCAGTAAGAGCAAAACCTGGTCTGGTAGGAGGAGGGTACTATAAGATAGATCCCAATCCTTTACACCAGGTCACCTGATTCCTAGTCCAGAGCCCTATTCATCACGGTGCCTGCCAATGGACTTTAGGTCATACCGTCACTGTACGAGATGGATGATGTGTAGTGAATGAAGCCATGGTCCATTCACTGAGCAATAATGAGCAGCTACCTCAGTGATTTCATATCATCCAAACCGCACACCATGGCTGAGGACCAGAACAAGGCCTATGAACAATTTACATCCTACTTAAGTGCTCACCCTGAATGATGAAGCAGTTCTGCAGGAAAAACAATGTAATCGTGTACATTCCAACTACAGCAGAATGCAAATACACCTGGGGAGCAGATTTAAGGCCACAAGGGCAAACAACTCTGCCATTTCCTGACTTTTGAATACTTCACTTTTCAATATTTTCCTTTTTAATTTATTCCTTTTATTTTTTTAATCACTGTTTCTTTGGCTAGCACCAACAGTGTGATAGATGCCTTAGAAACAAGTAGGAACATTAGGTCCCTGCTCTCACTGATTTTTTTCCCTTTAATAAAAATTACCTATGTTTTAGTCACTGATAATGGCTACAGAGTCAGTGGTCCTGCCATGAGGATGTATAAGTGTTCTGTGCAGACATCCCAAGATCCACACTTCGGACACAGATCATTAGGCTTCATGTTGGCACCCCTCCTCCATTCTACACCATCTGTCTGGCATATTCTTCAGTGGAATTGTTCCATTCCCCAGTATCTGCAATGCAAGGAGATGATTTACCCTCATGCCATTCTATTATTGGTATCCAAACCTCAACTCTGTACGACCCCCGCTCTTTGGGGTGTGGCGGCTGTGGATTGGTTTTGCACTTAATTCATAGATTCATAATGTTTAAGGCCAGAAGGTACCACTAGATTATATGTTCTCCTGAATGTCACCTACCATTCACTTTCACTCAGTTACCCTGGTATTGAGTTCAATAACTTGCATTTGGCTAAAGCATATTTTCCAGAATGGCATCCAATCTTGATCTGAAGACATCAAAAGATAGAGAATCCACCACTTCCCCAGGTATCTTGTTGCAATAGTTGATCATCCTCTCTGCTAAAAAACTGTGCCCAATTTCTACTTTGAATTTGCCTGGCTTCAGCTTCCTGCCATTGCATAGGCCATGGAGTGGGCACCTGGGCTATGGCCCAATCACGTTTTGGGCAAGCCAAACCTGAACAGGCACAGCGCTACTCACTCACATTTGGAGGGGGTGGGTGTATTGTATAGGCTCATGGGGTGAGGAGGAGGAGAAGGGGGCATCTGAGAAGAGAAGCGGAGGGGCAGGTAGAGAGAGAGTGAACAAATCTGTGCCCCCCCAAACTTTAAATGGCGCTCCACAGCCCCTGCGTCAGTTCTTGTTATGCCTTTCTCTGCTAGATGAAACAGCCCTTTAGCCCTATTATATTGTTATGAGGATACTTAGGCACTAATCAAGTCACCTCTCAATCTTCTTTTTGATGAGATAAACAGACAGAGCTCTTTAAGGCATTTTCTCTAGTCCTTGAGTTATTTTTGTGGCTCTTTTCTTCAATTCTCCAATTTTTCATCATCCTTCTTAAAATGTTGACACCAAAACTGGATGGATTTTCCAGAACTGATCTCACCAATACCATATGCACTGGTAAAATCACCTCACTACTCCTGCTCAGCACTCCCCTGTTTATACCTCCAAGGATGGCATTAGCCCTTTTTGTCAAAATATCACACTAAGAACTTCTGTTGAGTTGCTTGTCCATTCTGATCCATTCTGCTTTCTAAGATACTGTCGCCCATTCAGTGGGTATAGTCTGCGTTCCTCATTCCCAGGCATATAACTAATGCTGAGGCTCTGAGCAGCAATAGCTGCCATGGAGTTTTTCACTGGGGCATTGCCAGAGCACTCTGCTGCCTTAGGACTCAATCCTGCTCTTATTCTAATCACTGGGAAAACTCCGGTTGACTTCAGTGGGAGCTGAATCAGGTCCTAAAACAGAGGCTCCCTCAATCCACTATCACTCTCCATCAGGCCAGAATAATGCAAAGGCCAAATACATACTATTCATGCAGAGAGGCTATTGCTGGCATTGGGCAAGATGTGGAGTTTGTCATGTAAGCTCTGCGGAGGAGTAGCTTTAACACTAAATCAACATGCAGCCAGTATTTGCACGTTTTCAACCTTGTGTGACAAAAATATTTATGCCCCTCATTAATATATCTTAGATTTTTAAACGTGAAAGAGTGTGGAACAATTTTAAACACAAGTGATTACAATGTTTACAACTTTCACTCAGGCTGCTCAATTTTTTGCATTTCACTCAGCTTAGAGAGAGAAATCTGACCATTTGGTTTTGCTTTTCTGTTTTTAGGTTGAAATTTTCAAAGCAGTCTAGGAGATATAGACATATCTCACTGTGAAAATTTCAACCAGTCACTACACTGTAATATTTAAATTGAAATACCCATTTTCTTTTATTTTTAAATTATTCATAACACAGTTCTGTTCACAATAAGCTTTGTAAATCTTTTCCCTACTGCACCTCAACCCCAAAAACTCTCTAATTACTTAATAATGTCCCTTTAGCTACAATGTCCCTTTAACTACCTTTTAACTATTTGAAAATAAGAGATCATGAACTAAACTCTGGGCAACAGGACAAGCCCATAAACAATTCAGGCAGTTTCTTTATACAAAGTTTGCTTGGAATATTGAACAAACTGCCAAAAGTTATGCAGCCAACAGTAAAAGTAAGTTGTGTACTTTAATTCAAGAAAGATTTGGATGATGTTTTGGAAAAGAAGGAAATACTGTGTGGTACAGCAGTCACTAGCTCTGTTTTGTTGTGATGGTGATGATTAGACCATTTTAAGTATTTCATTAACACAACAAAATTAGCAAACGTTGTCTTTTCAATGAATCTGACCCCAGAGAGTGATCCTTATGGGCATAAGAGTCAGACCAGATAAATCTATTTGCAAGACTGTGGCCATGTTTTTGTTCTCTCTCTCTCTCTCTCTCTCTCTCGCCAGGCAAGACAGATTAGAAAGGTTAGATAATATAAGTAAAACATCTTAATGGATGGATGGATGGATGGATGGATAATTAGATGGCTAATGGTGGAACAGAAATTCCAAGTTGAAGACAGTTCTCACATGATCACCAGCAATCACACACACACGCACAACATGGAAGCTATTGCAGAGGATAAATAGTGAAGGAACAAAACAAAATAAAAGGAAAGTACAAATTAACTTTGCACAAACAGACACTTGTGCCACAATAAAGCCAATACAAAGTGATTTATCTCAGGGTTGTTCTTGTTCGCAAGAGACACGGAAGGACAAAATGTTCACGCACAACTAACAGCGAAAGGAGCAAAGAAAATATAATATGCTAAAATCTCAAACATTTCCTGTTTGAAACTGGAGAATCAAGGGCTTGAGGATTTATGGCAGTAGTAACATTCCATCCCTCAGGTGAGTTGTCTTCCCCTTCTGCCATCATCTTGGTATTCAGTGCCAAGAACAGAAGCAATGGTGCTGACAAATTTCATCATGCAATCAGAAAGACACTAGCAAATGGTTGTTGTTCTGACAGACAATAGTAGAATCACAGACGTTAGAGACGGGAAAGAGCTATTACCATCCAGTCCATTTCTCTACTGCAGCAGAGCTCTGACCTTGCCCTTGTGGGTCCTGCGCTTCCAGGCGGTTTATGCTAGCCTCAGTGGCTCACTGTGACCCTCCACATAGCCCTTCTCTCTCTCTAGGGCCAGGGTTACAGTCTACTGAGCCCTTTTCATCACAGGCCTGCAAAGAGGTTGGTGAGAGAACTCCCACAGTCTCTGTTGTCCCTGGGAGCTTATTTCAGAACAGTTTAGCCTCCTGTCCTGACAGGGGCCTGACTTCCCCTCCCAGGAGATGTTCCTGTAGTGGTGGCTTGGGGGGAACCCAGGCCCACCCTCTACTCTGGATTCTAGCCCAGGGACCCTAATGGTAGCAGCTGTTGGCAGCCAACCTTTCACTGCCAGAGTTGCTACATTTCCCTGTGCCACTTCCCCACAGTTCTCCTGCTTCTCCCTTCTTCACCCTTACCTTAGGGCTCCCTTAATGATGGTTTGGGGGTGTCTTCATTACCCAGCCCTTCAGCCGCACTTCCTCTCCTCTGGATCCCTGGCTCTCCCCTGCCTGACTGGAGTGATCCCTTTTTATAGTATCAGTGGGGCCTTAATTAGAATCAAGTGGTCACATTAGCTTAATGGCTTCACCTGAGTCTTTGCAGGTTAATTAGAGTCAGGTGTTCTCATTAGCCTGGAGCAGCCCCTGCTCTGGTCAGTCAGGGAACAGAAAACTGTTAATCCAGTGGCCAGTATATCTGCCTTCTGCTATTCTGCTGTACCCAACTGGCCTGGGTCTATCACACTACCAATATGCGTTATTTCTCACAGCACATCTTTTGGTGTTCTGTCCAATCTAGTTTTAAAAGTCTCAAGGAATACAGCTTCCACTACTATCTTTCTTGGCATACTTTTCTATGAACTAATAGAGCAATAGAAATGATACTGGCCAACAGCCAACATGATTAAGAAGAAGGTGGCATAGCATTATGCATTGCTAGCACCTTTGCATGAAAGTCCTCCTTTTCCTCAGAATTCAGTAGTAACTCCTGGGGAAAGAAAGAGGACAAAATTGAAGATGAAGCAAACAGAACTCTTTCTACCAGACCAAATAGCATGCAATCAGTAGATAAACCAGAACTAGACAAAATCCAATATGCAACTGGACTGTTATATCATCAAAATATATGGCATATCCTAGAGGTAAAAATCATGATGTTTAAACTAAGTTATGAAGTGGATTTACCAGAAGATTTTTTTTCTTGATTCAAGTATTTATTGTCATTTTAGAATTAGGTGCTGAAGGTCATCTTACATAATGATAAATAATGACTGGGTGACAGTGGCCTGGGCTGCCTTTTATTTCACTAATAGCTGCAGTCACTTTATCTTTGAAGGAACAAGATTAAAATCAAATAAGAACGGCCGTACTGGGTCAGACCAAAGGTCCATCTAGCCCAATATCTGTCTACCGACAGTGGCCAATGCCAGGTACCCCAGAGGGAGTGAACCTAACAGGCAATGATCAAGTGATCTCTCTCCTGCCATCCATCTCCATCCTCTGATGAACAGAGGCTAGGAACACCATTCTTTACCTTTCCTGGCTAATAGCCATTCATGGACTTAGCCACCATGAATTTATCCAGTTCCCTTTTAAACATTGTTATAGTCCCAGCCTTCACAACCTCCTCAGGTAAGGAGTTCCACAAGTTCCACAATCAAGAAGTAATCTTACTGTATGGCTTGTAAGAATGCAAGGTTATCATGGAATCAGTGGTTCTCAAACAGGGGTACACAGAGGTCTTCCAGGAGGTACATCAACTCATCTAGATATTTGCCTTGTTTTACAACAGGCTACATAAAAAGCACTAGCAAAGTCAGTACAAACTAAAAGTTCATACAATGACTTGTTTACACTGTTCTATATACTATACACTCAAATGCAAGTACAATATCTATATTCCAATCGATAAATTTTATAATTATATGGTAAAAATGAGAAAGCATGCAATTTTTCAGTAATAGTGCGCTGTGACACTTTTGTATTTTTATGTCTTATTTTTAAGTGAGTAGTTTAAGTGAGGTGAAACTTGGGGTATGCAAGACAAATCAGACTACTGAAAGGGGTATAGTAGTCTGGAAAGGCTGAGAACCACTGCTCTAAACAATGGGCAGTAGAGCACCCTAAAAACAAGACTCTACTCTTGGAGGAAAAGGACAAGAGCTATTAGGCCCGAAGGTACCTAAGATCACACCAAAGGGGCTTGTGACGGGGTTAAGGTCTCTGTGCACAAAGGTGCCACAGATAACAAACTGAGATTCATGCTGGCATAAGAATATGCTAATAGACCTTGGAAGTGCCAAGGAGCAAGGACTCAAGATATTATTAAACAAAGCAGAGACCCAGAGGAAAATGGAGGTCACATATTAAACTGGGGGCAAGATCACAGAAAGACAGCAAGCACATAAAGCAGAAAGGCCCAGAGATAACATCTGTAAGTAGTGCTAGCAATGAGGGACAATGGGAGGAGGATAGTGCCTGCACACATTTATTTTTGCCAAATAGCCTGAAAAGAAAACCAACATCATTGCTATGGTATTTTCTTCACTAGATCTAAGGACGGCAGCAACTGAATCGGCTGTTTGTGTTAAAGTGTCAATAGAGGAAAGAACAAAGTCATGGGAACATCTGCTTTGAGAAGCCACTTGAAAAATAATTATGCAATAGTTTGTGAAAACCATCTGTTAAACATGCTGCTGTCCACCAGTCATGTAGAAAGGAGACAGAAAATAAAAATATAAGCAAGACCAGGCGATCATTGTGCAGGCTTACTTCTAGCAGGCCAGCCGTTACCCCAATCTAAGCATGAAGCCAAGTGTACAATGAGCAGGGGAAGCATGTGATGGGAGCAGAAGAAAGCAGGATGATACAGTAAACAAGTTACCCAACAGAAGGTATAACTACCACTTAATAACCAATAACAACTACATCAGAAACCATGTTTAGCCTGGGTACTCATCCTGAGTACAAACAAATGCTTCTTCTCATTGGGAGAAACAAAAGGTCATGGGAGCTTCTGTTCTAACCTGGCAATTCTATTGTAGCAGCAGACCCCAGTTAGCCACTATTCAGTGGAATCCCAGATTTGCGTAAATCTCTTCACACAGCCATATCCAACTGTCATAAACAGATGGTTAAGGGTTAATGTTTCTTTTACCTGTAAAGGGTTAAGAAGCTCAGTAAACCTGGCTGACATCTGACCAGAGGACCAATAGGGGGACAAGATACTTTCAAATCTTGGTGGAGGGAAGGCTTTGTTTGTGCTTTTTGTTTGGTTCGTTGTTCGCTCTTGGGGCTAAGAGGGACCAGACGTACACCCAGGCTTTCCCATTCTTTCAGAATCAGTCTTTCATGTTTCAAAATTGTAATAGGAAGGCAAGGCGGAGTAGCCTTATGTTTGTTTTCTTAACTTGTAAATGTGTCTTTTTGCTGGAAGGATTTTTACCTCTGTTTGCTGTAACTTTGAATCTAAGGCTGGGGGGAGGGTCCCTCTAGTCTATATGAATCTGAGTACCCTGTAAAGCATTTTCCATCCTGATTTTACAGAGATAACTTTTACTTTTTTTCTTTCTTTAATTAAAAGCTTTCTTTTTAAGAACCTGATTGATTTTTCCTTGTTTTAAAATCCAAGGAATTGAGTCTGAACTCACCAGGGATTGGTGGGGAAAAGGAGGGGGGGTATGGTTAATTCCTCCTTGTTTTAAGATCCAAGGAGTTTGGATCAGTGTGAAGCCTCTCAAGGCAACCCGGGGAGGGGAAAGTCTGGGGGGAAAAAGAGGGGGATGGTTAATTTCTCCTTGTTTTAAGACCTAAGGGGTTTGGGTCTGGGTTCCCCAGGGAAGGTTTTGGGGGAACAGAAAGTGTGACAGACACTAAATTCTGGCTGGTGGCAGCGTACCAGATTTAAGCTAGTAATTAAGCTTAGAAGTGTTGATGCAGGTCTCCACTTTTTGTACCCTAAAGTTCAAAGTGGGGGAAAAATCTTGACACCAACGCTCTGAGATTATGTGAACTAAGGAAAATACATTGAACCGTTAATTTGGAGAATCCATGGCTGAAATCCTGACTCCATTGACACCAATGGAGCCAGAATTTTATCCCATTACTAGAGGTCTGATCCTGCAAGGCACTGAACTCCTTCATCGCTCAAAGACTCCAGTATTGAGTACTCTCAGTTGCTACTGCCTCCCAGAATTGGGCCCCAAGGGTGTGTAATTATTCATCAAATGCTGCTGTTCATTTCCAGAGAATTTTGAAGTTTCAACCAAGCAACTCAGTGATTCCGTATCCCTGTTTGTTTTTATCAACTCTACCTCAGCAATAAAAAGTAAATTTCTCCTCTTCAAGCAGCATTTTACCAACATCCTCTCTCCCATCTGACCTGGATTCATTGCCTCTAACAATGGGGTTAGCTTAGGGTGTGCTATAAAAGAGTGCTTACTCATGTGTTGTCATGTTTTCCTAAGTTCTCCGGTACTTACACATACAATCTGCATTCTTTTGTGCCCTTCCTTTGCACTCCTCACATGCTAAGGGCATTGCTTGCACCATGTTACACAAAAGGAACTTTTCTGGTGCAACATTTCACTTTGGATAGGCACAGACAGCTTCTCACAAAGATGCAGAAAGGTGGGGAAGGGTCATTCCTAACTGGATACCTTCACAGTGACATCTTGTGATAAGCATGCATACCATTCAGAGACCATGCAGGGGACAGCATCAATCAGATCATCTTTCTAGAGGAAAGGAGCTTAAAAAATAAAAAAATGGTTACCAACCTTCTTGTAACTGTTGCTCTTCGATATGTTGTTCACATTGATTCCAATCAGGTGTGCGAGCACCGCGTGCACGGTCGTTGGAAAGTTTTCCCTGAGCAGCTCCCATCAGGTAGGCTGTGGAGCCCCCAGGAGTGGCGACTTTATGGCACTCGATATATGACCCTGCCAACCTGACCCCCCTTCAGTTCCTTCTTTGCCGGGTATTCCAACACAGGGGAAGAAACGTGGATATTGGAATGGATGTGAACAACACATCTCAAAGAACAACAGTTACGGGAAGATGAGTAAACATTTTTTCTTCTTTGAGTGCTTGTTCATGTCAATTTCAATCAGGTGACTCCCAAGCTCTACCCCGGAGGTGGGGTCGGAGTTAAGTAATTGCTAATTAGAGCACAGCTCTGCCAAATGCTGCATCATCTTTGGTGTGTTGGGTGATAGCATAGTGAGAGGTAAACGTATGCACTGATGTCAAAGCTGCTGCTCTGCGGATCTCTTGTATTGGGACCTGGGCCACGAACACAGCTGAAGAAGCTTGTGCCCTTATGGAATGTGCCGTAAGAGTTGGGGCTGGGACCTTGGCCAACTCGTAACATGGGCGGATGCAGGATGTGATCCAGGAAGATATTCTTTGAGATGAGACTGGGAGTCCTTTCATCCGGTCTGCTACCACCACAAACAGTTGGTTCAACTTCCTGAACGGCTTCGTGTGCTCCATGCAGAATGCTAGTGGTCGCTGAACATCCAGTGAGTGCAGCCTCTGCTCTTGGATACCAGTGTGAGTCTTAGGGTAGAAGACAAGTAGAAAAACGTCTGGACCAGTGTGGAATTGTGACACTACTTTGGGAAGGAAGGCTGGGTGAGGCCTGAGCTGCATCTTGTCCTTGTGAAAAACCATGTAGGGTGGGCTGGAGGTCAGAGCTTTTAACTCAGACACCCGCCTGGCTGTGATGGCGACCAGGAAGGCCATTTTCCACGACAAATAGAGCAGGGAGCAAGATGCCAGGGATTCAAAAGGGGGCCCCATGAGCCTGGCAAGGACCAGGTTAAGGTCCCATGCAGGAACTGGTTGTCTAATCTGTGGATATAGGCATTCCAAGCCCTTGAGGAAACATCCTACCATAGGGTTAACGAATATGGAGCATAGAGACACTCCCAAGTGGAAGACCAAGACAGCAGTGAGATGTACCTTGATGGATGCTACTGCTAGGCCCTGCTGTTTGAGATGCAGAAGGTACTCCAGAATAAGTGGTATAGACATCTGGAGTGGAGGTGTGTGTTGCTGGGCACACCAGCAAGTGAATCTCTTCCACTTGGCTAGATAAGTGGCCCTGGTGGATGGTTTCCTGCTGCCAAGTAGAACCTCCCTTACCAGCTCTGAGCATAGGAGCTCTATGTGATTTAACCACAAAGTTTCCAGGCCATGAGGTTGAGGGACTGGAGGTCTGGGTGGTGGCGGTGACTATGGTCCTGAGTGATCAGATCAGGGCAGAGGGGTAACACGATTGGGGTTTACACTGACAGCTCCAGAAGCGTGGTGTACCAATATTGACAGGGCCACACTAAAGCCAACAGAATCCTGTCCACTCTGTCCCTGTGGATTTTGAGCAGCACCTTGTGTACAAGTGGGACCGATAGGAAGGCATACATGAAGTAGTCTCCCCAGGGTAACAGAAATGCATCTGTGATTGAACCTGGGCTGTGTTTCTGGAAAGAGCAGAACATTAGGCACTTCCTGTTGCTCCCGGTGGTGAATATGTTGACCTGGGGAAATCCCCACCTTCGGAAGATGGGATGAAGTACATCCAGATGGATGGACCATTTGTGGTTGCACAATGATCTGCTGAGTGATCTGCTAGTTCGTTCTGTGCTCCTGAGAGATAGGACGCCTCCAGGTGAGTGGAGTGAGCGATGCAGAACTCCCATAGCTGGATGGTTTCTCGACAGAGAGAGGAAGAAAGAGATCCAACCTGCTTGTTGATGTAAAACATATCAGTGGTGTTGTCCGTCATCACTGCCATGCTTTGGCTTTGCAGCCAGGACTGGAAAGTTCGGCATGCCAGTCGCAATGCTCTGAGCTCCCTGATATTGATATGAAGAGAGAGCTCATCCTGCGACCACAGGCCCTGTGTTCAGAGATCTCCCAGATGTGCTCCCCAACCCAGATCTGATGTGTCCATTACTAGGGACAAGGAGGGCTCCGGGCTGTTGAAGGGAACACCTTTGCATACCATCTGGGGGTTGAGGCACCAATGTAGGGACTCGAGTATGTGTCCTGGCACCGTCACTACCGAGTCCAGCCTGTCACACCCCGGGCAATATATCTGTGTGAGCCATGCTTGAAGGAGTCTGAGCCTTATTCTGGCATGCCTGACTATGTAAGTGCAGGCCACCATGTGTTCGAGGAGACTCAGGCATCCCCTTGCGGTAGTGGTCGGGTATTGCCTGAGGCTTTGAATAATGTCTGTCATGAAATGGGTCTCTGGCAGGAATGCCCTTGTTTGTACCGGGACCAGCACCGCTTCAATGAAGTTCTTTGGGTCAGTGTTAAGGTTGACTTTTCACATTGAGGAAGAGTCCCAATCTCTCAAAAGTGGATCTGACATGAGACTTTATCTGCTCCCTGGTACAACCCCTGAGCAGCCAGTCATCTATGTATGGGTATACCTGCACCTGCTTCTTTCAGAGGAAGGCTTCTATGACCGACATGCACTTGGTGAATACACAGGGGGGGCTATCGACAGACCGAATGGCAGAACCATGAACTGATAGTGTTTGTGGTTGACCACAAACCGGAGAAAATGTCTGTGCGCAGGCCTAATGGCTATGTGAAAGTAGGCATCTTTCATGCCAAGGGCAGCGTACCAGTTCCCCAGATCCAGGGAAGGGATAAGAGTGCTCGGGGAGACCATGCAGAACTTCAACTTCACCATGAAATTGTTGAGTCCACGCAGGTCTAGATTGGATCTGAGATCCCCCTTTGCCTTTGGGATTAGGAAATAGTGAGAATAGAATCTCTTGTCCCTTAGCTCCTGAGGAACCTCCTCCACTGCTCTTATGTCGAGGAGTGCCTGTACCTCCTGGACCCTTCGTGAAAAGGGTTTCTGAAGAGGGATGGGGAAAGGGGGTAGAAGGGAGGGAAGGAGCATAATTGGAGAGAATATCCCACTTCTACCGTGCGAAGGACCCAGCAGCCCGATGTTGTTTGGGACCAAGCACAGTAGAAGTGGGACAGATGATTTAGAAAACATGGACAAAGAGCTGGTGGATAGCAGGTGCACCGTCCTCGGGCATCCCTTCAAAAGGCCTGTTCAGAGCCGGATGAAGGTTTGGACTGGCCTTGGCCTTGCCCCAAGCAGGGTTTGGAAGGCTTGCATCTGCCATTCCTGCTTCTTCATCTATAAAAATCCTACCCTGGCCAAGAAGGATATGGACGCTATTGGTGAGGTTGGAGCTTGAAGTGCTTGCACTGGGTTGCCGGCATGTGCATTTCCAACAACCGCATTATCACCCTGGAATCTTTCAAGCTGTGCTTCTTGGAGTCTGTCTGCTCAGAAAACAGCCCCCATGCCCTCAAAAGGAAGGCTCTGTAGGGTTTGCAATAACTTTGGGGATAGTCTGGATGCCTGAAGCCATGATGTCCTCCTCATGGCTATGCCTGAGGAGAGGATACAGGTGGCCTAGTCCGCAAAGTCTAGGGAAGCCTGCAATGAGGTCTGTCCCACCGCCTTCCCTTCCTCAACAATGGCGGAGAATTCAGACGTAGAGTCTGCAGGGATCAGCTCTTTAAATTTCAACATGGATGCCCACGAGTTGAAGTTATATCTGCTGCAGATAGCTTGGATATCCTCAGCTGAAGACACCCAGTGGCATAGACCTTCCTACCAAAAAGGTCCATCCTTTTTGCCTCCTTAGATTTGGGGACCAGCTCTTGCTGTCCCTGCCACTCTCCCATTGACCACTGAGACAACCAGAGAGCATGGTTGCAGGTGTGAAAACAGATATGCATAGCCCTTGGAAGGGAAGAAGTATTTTCGTTCCACACACCCTGGCGGTCGGCAGAATTGAGGCCGGGGTCTGCCATATATTCTTGATGTTGGTCTGAACTGTCTTGATTAATGGCAGAGGTACCCGCGATGGACCCTCAGGAGTAAGAATGTACACCATGGGGTCCTCGGCCTTGATCACCTCCTCAGTTTGCAACCCCATGCTGTGGGCAATCTGCCTCACAAGGTCCTGATGTGCTCTGTGGTCAATTGGCGGAAGGCCTGAAGCTGAGGCTCCTGCCACAGCTTCATCAGGGGATGAGGACAAGGTGGCCAGAGGGGATACCAGTCTTCCTCTCCCTCCAGCTCCCTTACCTGTCTGCCCCTGTGGTGGCAATAGCCAACACAGCTGAAGTCTGACCCTGTGGCTGGTCCTGTGCCGGAGTAGCCTCTGCAGTGGCCTGGGGATGAGGGGGTGGCTGGGACTGGGTGGCCTCGGATCCCCGAGGCATAGACCTGCCCCTGGCAGAGTGACATGGTCAGTGTTACAAGGTAACCAACCGTGAATCACTGGAAAGGGATCCCTGGGCCTGATGGTAAGCCCAGGGAGTCCAAAAGGGCCATTGTGCAGGCAGCTGCCAGGTCAGCTGCACCTCCCTTCACCGCCTGTGAGACCTATGCCGACTGTGCCTGGAGTAATATGAGTCACCGTCAGAGTCCGAGGAAATGGACCCTGAACGCAATGACCAAGGTGAAGCCAAACTCCTCCACCCTTGTGGTGAGTTGCTGTGTGGTAAACTCAATGGTCCCTTCCGGGAAGCTGAAGTCAATGGCATGGGCTTGTGCTGTTTTGGCACCAATTCCATTTTGGGGTGCACATGTGTATCCCCAAACGGTTCTGTGGCTTTTCTAGCCAGTGAGTGCCCTCATCAGTCTTCTTAGGATGCTTATATGCCTCCAGTGAAGTTGAGCAGTGCCAAGGCGCTGTCCCTTGCTGCAGTGCCAGGGAAACACCAGTGCCGAGTGTCTCTTATACTAGAGTCCTTCCTCTGCGCCATGTTGTGCACTGTTTCTGGAGTGCTCTGTACTGACGTGCTCAGTGCCAGATCCTGGCAGTCTGCAGCAGGCTGGAGGTGCAGAGTGGATTCCATGAGCAGCTGGTTGAGGCAGAAATCTCGCTCCTTCTTGGTTCTCAGATGAAAAGCCCTGCAAATTTTGCACCTCTCAGAATGGTGCACCTCCCCCAGCCACTTTAATCAAGAGTCGCGGGGGTCACTAATGGGCATGGCTTTGTTGCAAGCAATGCAGGGCTTTAAGCCCTGGGCTTGTGACATGCTCCGAAGCCCGAGATGGGGTTGGGGTTGAGGAGAGAGCCCTCTCCCAACCCTTGGTATCTAACTATGAAAACTAAAACAGGTAACTGGAGTAAGGAGAGCACTTGCTGAGTAAGTGAACATTGTTCCAATGGCCATCATGGATGGTAGGGTGACCAGATGTCCCGATTTTATAGAGACAGTCCCAATTTTGGGGTCTTGTTCTTATACAGGCTCCTGTTATCGCCCACCCCCATCCCGATTTTTCACACTTGCTATCCGGTCATACTAATGGACGGTAAGAAGGAACTGAAGTGGGGTCGGGTTGGCAGGGTCATATATTGAGCGCCATGAAGGCATCACTCCAGGGGACTCCACCGCTGACCCGACAGGAGCTGCTAAGGGAAAACTTTCTGACGACTTTGCACGCAGTGCATGCGCACCTGATTGGAATCTGTGTGAACAAGCACTCAAAGAAGTAGTTTTAAATTCCTTTGTTGCAAGGAATTTAATGAATAGCATGTTAGCCACTGTGAAAGAGGGCCTTCATGTAAGGCTGTTTGAGAAAGTAGAGGGATTGCATGGACAAAAGCACACCCTTTTCAAAGCTATCTAAAATATTTATTGTAACTAATTCCTTCGGTTTCAATTGCATAAGATATTCTTCACTTCCTGCCAGAGTCTCATCTCTGAACTCAATGAGAGATGTTCCCATAATCTTTCATGGACTTTAGAAAAGGCCTTGAAAGGTAAATATATCATTGCCATGTGCTGCTAAATGGCTGCTGCATTTTGCCCCAGAGGTGGGCATATTTCAGCAGTGAGTGAAGTGATTCCTTTATATGCAGTATAGTTTGCAAAGTGCTTTGAGATCTCTCATGTTGAAGGATGCTATAAGAATTACAAGGATATTATATCCATAAAACAATAATCCAAAAATATTGGTGCCTCAGCTATCAACCGAAGAAATAAAGGAAAAACCAAAAGATTTTAAACAATTTGAAAATAACTTAAAGGCAGCTTTTTTATTCACTCTGAATGTCTCAGGAAATTGTCTTTTCAAAACAAAGGCTTGTTATAAGATTCATCTCTATTTCGCTTTTGCTTATTTTTATAAATAAAGAATTATTTATGAAACATTTCAGCCCACTGCTAGTCTCAGTCCTTTCCTGAAGTATCAACAGAGACTAATGTGGCTGATTTACTAAATGTTTTCTTTTCTTTGTGTATTTTTAAAGGATCATTTAAATGAGCAAAAAACTCAATCCCAGTCATAAGGGTTTGGTAAAAGCCATACTTTGCCTTCTAAAATGGTTTTCAGATGAGAAGCAAAAACCCAAATCTATCAGACTTTATGGAATTTGTAGCAGGGGAGGGGGATGCAGGAGGGGAGGAGGAACATGAGTATGTCCCACATATCCTCCTAAGGTGTTCCAAAATAAGGTCAGTGAGGCAAATCTTAACCCTTCTGTTGCTGTAACGTGCAGCAAAGCTCCCGCTTCAGCCTCAAGGAAGAAAATATGGTGGGACCATTAAAAATATCACAATAAAGGAAGTTCTTTGTACTATCTAGCTGTTCAAAGTGGTATAATGAGAGAGCTCTTCAGAAAATGGCTCCTTTGTGAGGACAGGAAGATATTGCACTACCTGGCTAGCTAAAAATGTTCTCAATTAAGGATTGCAAAATGAGGTCCAAATAACCCATATCTAGAGCTGTGCACCTTTTTTATTTTTAAGCAAACCGTTTATTCACCAAATATGCAGTTCCAGCCAACCCAATACTATGCAAATTCATACTACTCAACTCTGATTCACCGAAATTTTTGAAAAATTTTCATTTCAATCAAACCTTTTTTTTTATTTTCAGAATTGCCAGCGAACTGAAAAATCCATTATTCACCCAGTGCTAATCATTTCTGAATTCCTGTCTCTGAGGTTTGAATGGAGTGAAACCACCACAATGACAACCAAGCTAATGTTTTCACTAAATGAAATACATCTTTTGTGTGTGTGTGTGTGTTCAGAACTATGTATAAATCTATAGTATGAAATGGGATTGCAACAGGTTTGTCTCTGGCATCTGGCAAAAGCAGCCACTGGCATGAATATAGAATTTCCCCAGCTAATACAGATCACATAGGTCAGTCTGATTTCTGTGTCAGTGGAGACATGTGCATGCAAATGCAATATGGTTACTGCTTGTCTGTAAATGATCTAGTAACCATGTATCACAATGCCTGCCCCTTAATTTAATCACTGGTTAGTTCAGTCATCCATTTAAATGGATCAAAACCTTTGGAACCAAACAATGTGTATTAAAACTGATTAATTTTGATTGTGTAACCCCCCCACATTCCCCCACCCCCATGTTCTGCCCTAAGTTATTCGGGAGCAAGTAACACTCACCTGTGTGGCTGGACACCTGATGTTGCTGACAGTAAAGGAGATCCCGAGTATCCCAGTGGTAATATTGGATAGGTGGGAATCCTCTATCCGCCCCTCTGCTGCAGTCCTGTTATTTATAAAGGACACTAATCTTGGCAGAGCCTCCACCTAGCTAGGCCCTGAACACACTCTCTGGCATGCTTTGGGAGCCTCCAGGAACAAACCTGAGCTAATCCAGGCAATAGGTCTAACTAAAAAGTACCAATTATAAACAATCTACACCAAATATACACTTAGGTTAGAGTTAACACACCTTTATTTAACCATTTAAGAAAGCATGATAAACTGAGATTAATCAACATCACAACCAATTTAAATCAGCAGTTCAATAAATCACATAATAAACAAAGTTTACGGTAGTAAATTAAACTTAACCAACTTGCATTTACATTGCCACCAGTTACCCCACCCCTGAGTGTGCACGCCTATGAATTTCTAAAGATTTGCTTGCGTGCGTGCATGTGAAGATCTTGAAGCTGGGGACAGCTCACTCTGTTAGTCCCGTAAAACAGTCCAGCCAAGGGAACAAGGGGCAGAGCAATTCTAACCTGGGATCATTCCAAACTCCATAATTCATCTCTAGATGGGAGTTGTTTTAACCAGAGGTCAGTTACACTGGAGCCTGGTTAGACATTAAGACCACTTCGTCTCTTCTCAGACTCAGGCAACCCCTCAAAGGAGGTTGTCGCTCACACTGCCTTCACTGCAGGCCCACCTCAGTCATTTCTGGGCACAGCAATGGTCTTGGCCTTGGCTCCAAAGACGCCACCAACAGCCTATGAGGCTCCCTGCTCAATCATAGCCCCAGTACACTCTCAGCAGCAGCTCCTGGCTTGGACAGAGCTCCACAAAGCAATCTCAGCTCCTTACCAATATGCAGCCCACCACAGGCTCTCCCTGCAAGCCTGGAAGTCTCTCTCTCTCTCTCTCTCTTCCCAAAGGTATCATAGGAGTTGTAGTCTCCAAGGCTGGATTGCAGCTCTCAAGATCTTCCCAAGTGGAACCCTCCCAATTAACTTCAGAGGCCCCTCTAATAGAGGGTGCCTACATTTCCCTTAAAGGGGGATTATTAGATATTTCTATCTGTAGCTATTTAGAAACCATTTAGTTCAAGGCAAACTAATAGCAGGAGGAATGCAAGGGTGATGAAGGACTAAAACTTGTTATTCAAATGCTGTTAGTCACTACCATGTATTGTTCAAGGTCTAATATGGTCTACAGTGGCTAGACAGATAACAAGATCACCTGCTTGTTTCGCTGAAAATGATAGGCATGGACTCAATCAGTGTAAAAGAAAGGCACTGAATAATCTTTAACACACTGGCCAATGGGCCTAGTCACATAAATAAAGGCAACTGCAGTTTGGACCACTACATCAGTGTGAGCAGCTGAAACCCCTGGGTGAAATCCTGGCCCCAGTGAAGACAATGAGTGCTTTGCCATTGACTTCAGTGGGGCCAGGATTTCACTCCCTGTATATCTGGTGTAAGGAAGATACTGCCCCCTGCTGTTTTGAAATGTAGAAGACTGACTAGCATAGGGGAACAGAATTCACTTGGGGAACCTGCATCTGCAAATTACAATAACAGCAGGGGCCACAGTAGGGGGATATAATAGAAATAAATAAAATATTACATGAATGAGGCCAGATAAGTCAGTGCAGGACAAACGGTATCTAGAGAGCTCTGACTCCTACTAGCCTCTGAGTAAAAACATCCCCTTGTTAGTTTCCCAGTGTCTGCTTTTAGAAGGTGCAAAGAAGACCAATGGAAAGTTGAAGATAATCAGCCTTCAATTGTTATTATCCATTTCCACTCAAAAATCCTCTAGGAATTTCAACCTTGTCCAATTATCATGTTTTGACCTTTTCCACTAGAGAGCAAGGAAATAGCTCCATCAACCCCTTTGCCTGCCAAGAACAAACCCTTTGCCTGCCAAATTTTCATGTTGTCCTAGTCACCTAACCATTGTTCAGACACCCTAAGAATAACTTACATTTCTTACAACTAATTCAACCGGTGCAAGGGCAAATGTTGTAGCTCGTCATCTAGGGGAGTGGGCTGCTTATCTGGGGTATTGTAATGATCACTGCAGACAGCCTCCACCAATAGGTGGTGCTGTATCTTCATCTTAGCGTGAAGTTGTCTTGTTTTGATATTATGTTGCTGTCTTGGTTGAGGGTTCTAGGCGGAAGTTAAGTCCTGCCAGTGTGTGCTGGAGTTGTTACTTGTCGTGTTTCAATAATACTTGATTTTCATATGCAAGTATTACAACCGGTGGCAGCAGCTTCAACATGGCAAAAGCACTTTTGCCTGAGAAGAAATTTACTAGACAGGCAGCTGAGACTGGAATCTGTGAGTACTTGACAGACGTTGAGCTGTTGCTCTCTGTGAATGAGTGGACTGATGAGAAAGCAGCACAGAATCTAGGGCAGGGGTGGGCAAACTTTTTGGCCTGAGGGCCACATCTGAGTATGGAAATTGTATGGCGGTCCATGAATGCTCACGAAATCGGAGGGGGTGAGGCCTCCAGCTGGGGTTGCGGGCTCTGGGGTAGGGCCAAAAATGAGTAGTTCAGGGTGTGGGAGGGTCTCTGGGCTGGGGCAGAGGGGTTTGGGCTCCGTCTGGGGTGCGGGCTCTGGAGTGGGGCTGGGGATGAGGGGTGGGGATGCAGGAGGGTGCTCTGGGCTGTGACTGAGGGGTTTGGAGGGTGGGAGGGGGATCTCGGCTGCAGGCTCCGGGTGGCGCTTACCTCAAGCAGCTTCCAGAAGCATTGGCATGTCCCCTTTCCGGCTCCTATGCAGAAGGGCAGCCAGGTGGCTCTGCGCGCTGCCCCGTCTGTAGGCGCCACCTCTGCAGCTCCCATTGTCTGTGGTTCCAGACCAATGGGAGTTGCAGGGGCGGCGCTTGGGGTGGGGGCAGCGTGCAGAGACCCCTGGTTGCCCCTATGCGTAGAAGCCGGAGTGGGGACACGCTGTTGCTTCCAGGAGCCGCACAGAGCCATTGCATGCGCAGAGCGAGGCAAGACCCAGACCCCACTCCCCAGTTGGAGCACTGGAGCAGAGCAAGCCCTGGACCCTGCTCCCCAGTGGGAGCTCAAGGGCTGGATTAAAATGTCTGAAGGGCCGGATGTGGCCCCCGGGCTGTAGTTCACCCACCCCTGACCTAGAGGGTCTTTGGATGGTCATGCCAAAACCTTTCACAAACAGCTTCTTTGTGCAGAAAGACAGTTGCGCAAAGATTTGTACGTCTGCTATAAGCAGGGATTGACTCTTTAGAAATACAAGAAATAAGTACACCCCATAACACTTCTTATATTTAAAATAATTACAGAATGCTAAGATTGAATCCACTGGCACTGAAAATTCCAAGGGAAATCTTAAAAGTCATCTAAGTGCAGTTTTCAAAATTGTGGTATGTTTCACACATGCCATTTAAAAGCATCTTTCCATCACTATATTAGGATGCAAATTATTATTGCTAACTGTTGTTGTGGGCACAGACAAAGAATTTGACTAATAAATTTTGGTTGATTTGTGGCTGTAAACTGATCCCTGCCATTGGAAAAGACAATAACATTAAGACAATACAGTTAAATTGTATCCAGTTCCTGCACAGAAAGTTCAACAACACTGGTGCCCAAAGAGGCATTCCTCGTAAACTCACCCTCAAACCCCTTTCCTCATCAGTGGGGAATTAACTTGAGTTTTCAGCAACAAAAGTACAGGCCTCTGCCTCTGGACCTAAAGGAATAACTGCATTAATTAACAGAAGTAGCAGGCTCTTATCCTTTATGGACCAGCCATTAGACAATATGGCCCACTTCTCTAAATTTAGAGATTTTTAAGGACAAAAAGATCCATTATGATCATCTAATCTGACCTCCTGCATATAAGGTGACCAGATGTCCAGATTTTGGGGGCTTTTTCTTATATAGGCTCCTATTACCCCCCACCTCCTGTCCCGATTTTTCACACTTGCTGTCTGGTCACCCTACCTGCATAGCACAGGCTACAGAATTTCACCCAGTAATTTCTGCATCACACCTATAACTTCTGTTTTAGTTATAGCCTATCTTTTAGAGAACTATCCAGTCCTGATTTAAAGGCTTCAAGTTTTGGAAAATCCAGCACTTCCCTAGGTAAGTTTTTCCACTGATTAATTACTTTCACTGTTAAAATTTACACCTTATTTCTAGTCTGAATTTGTCTAGCTTCAGTTTCCAACCACTGTCTCTCAATATACCCTTTTCTGATAGATTAAGAGCTGATTACTATCAGCAGTCTCTTCATGTAGGTACTTGTGGAATGTAATCAAGAGTCACACCTTAACTTTCCCTTGGATAAACTAAATAGCTAGAGCTCACGGTCACTGGAACAGGGGGAGCCAGGAGGCCATGGCACCATCACCTTTAAAAGGTAACATGGGAGTAGGTCCTCGGAGGAAGAGGTGGCATATGGGCGGGGCCTATGGAGAAGGGACAGCGCGAGGTCGGGGTCTCAGGGAAAATGGGCGGTGTGGGGATGGGGCTTCAGCCTCAGGGGGAAGAGGTGGCATGGGGGAGCAGGGCCACAGTTCGGGCGCCAGTGGCTCCCCCACTTTCAGGGAGCTTCCTCCACTCCTGATAGACCTTCTTAAGTCTCTCACTGTAAATCACAGGTTTCAGAGTAGCAACCATGTTAGTATGTATCCGCAAAAAGAACAGGAGTACTTGTGGCACCTGAGAGACTAACAAATTTATTTGAGCATGTAAGGAACTGGGTGGGGGGAATAAACATGGGGAAATAAATATTTCCTTACAGTTCCTTACATCTCCTTGTCAATTGCTGGAAATGGGCCATTTTCATTACTGTTACAAACAGTTTTTTTTCTCTCCTGCTGATAATAGCTCACCTTAACTGATCACTCTCGTTAGAGTATGTATGGTAACACCCATTGTTTCATGTTCTCTGTGTCTATATATATATATATATCTTCCCACTGTATTTTCCACTATATTCATCTGATGAAGTGGGCTGTAGCCCACGAAAGCTTATGCTCAAATAAATTTGTTAGTCTCTTAAGTGCCACAAGTACTCCTGTTCTTTCTACTTTAAATCACGTTTTCCAAACCTCATGTCATTCTTATAGCTCTTTTCTGAATCTTTTCAACATCCTTTCTGAAGTGTGGACGTAGATTCCAGTAATGGTCTTAACAATACCATATGCAGAGGTAACATCACTTTCCTACTCCTTGATATTCCGCTGCTTATACATCCACCAAGGATTATGTTGGCCCTTTTTAGCTATGACATCATATTCATGTTCAACTGCTTACCACTGTCCCTAAGTCCTTTTTAGTGCTACTGCATTCCATGACACAGTCCCCCATTTTGTCAGTGTGACCCACATTCTTTGTTCCTGGATGTATGACCTCGCCTTTGACTGTGTTAAAATATGTGTTGTTCAAATGACCCCATTTTGCTGATTTATCAATCTGTACACCTGACCTTTTTCTGTCATTTACCATTCCACCTATTTTTGTGCTTTCTGCATATTTTACCAGTAATTATATTAGATTTCCTTCCCAAGGATTGGGCCAAAAATGGATCTCTCTGGGACTCCACTAGAAACACTCATATTCGTGATCTATCAATTAATTTGTTTTTATTCCATTTAATAGAAGCTATCTTGATTTTGTATAGTTCTTTGATAAAAAATTCCTGATGGTATGTGGGGCTAAGTTCAATGCCTTACAGAAATCTAATTATGTAAACATTTATTAACCAAATCTAGTGTGCTACACATTCATCCCTTACAAGGGAAGTTCATCCTGAGTATCTGAGGGCCACAGAAATTCAAATTATTCTATGACCCACCACTTTGTAACAAACCTCCACCACAGGTTGACAGCAGGAATACAACCCTAGATTTTCACTGCCAAAACCACAAGTCTCTGAAATGCAAGCTAAATGACTAGTCTGCATCATATTTGTTTGTTAGAGAATATCTGCTTTCACTTCTTCATTGTTATAGAGTGTTTATTTGTAGGAAACTAATTTGATTAAGTAAAATATACAGCTGGACCCATGCATTGGGTAGGCTGCAATGAACTCATTCCATCTCACACAGTGCTAAGTCAATTTTAAGAAGACCATATGGAGGCTATATTGTACAGCGGGTCAGTGACAGAAGTTTGTCTATTAATGCCACATATTTATAATATGTTGTAGGAGATGAGTATCATTGTATTACCCTCTGAATGCCTCTGCTACTTTCCCAGTATCTCTCAGCATAGTGATTACCACCCTACTATCCTGATTACCTCTGACTATACCTTTTTTTTGTGTTGATATTAAACTAAGATGATTCAAAGCTTTAATGGGATCACAGATAGTGTGGGTGGGCTCCACTAATTCATGTAAAAATGTTTGTCATGTGTAAGAACACCACATGCACAATTAATAAAGAACTCTGAAATGTTTCCCTTAAGTTTTGTGGTATCTGTCTATTTTTCTGAAAATGTATCTACTGTTGATGAGAAAAAGGCAGGCACCAGTGCAGATATTTTTATGAAAGATTTATTTCCCAGACATATTTGTGCCGGCTTCTCTCCTAAACCACTGAAAATAGGCTCAATTTTTATAAAATACCAGCATCCACAACAGTGAAAATGTAATAAGCCAAGACTGCCCATAATTCTTCAGAGCAGACTCAACCGGCATTTTGCCATTTATAGAACACACACATTAATAAAGTTCTGAATCAAAAAGGTAGTTAAAGTCTGGCCCCAGCCTGCATCTCTCATTTATTTTAGGACAACCAAGATTCATTATAGAACCACCTTACCTCACCCCAGAAAAATATGTAAGCAAAGCACTAACCATGGAGGAAACTCGGTCTCCCCTCTTCTAGGGAGAAAGGCTGGGAGCACCATAAATTGGAGGCTCTCATTACTGCAGTAAAGATAGGGGGTGCTTCACATCAATCTACAGTCTTCCTCCAGCTGTTCTGGAAGTGTGTTGATGGACTCTAGGGGGCTGATACCCATCCCTCTTTACCTAATTCAAAGATCTTGAGGATATGGCAAGGAAGATCAAAGGAAAAAGGGGAAGGGGACTTAATCAGCCTTTGAAATGAGCTCACAGAACTTCCCTCTGGGGGCTGAGGAAGTATGTCTTTTCTCACTATACAGAAACAAAAACCCAGATCCTCAAAGGTATTTAGGCACCTAACTTCCACTGATTTAAGTAGAAGTTAGGAGCCTAAATACTTCTGAGGATCTGGACCAAAGTCCCATTATGCTTGCCTTTATAACCACCCAAACATGCTGAGTCAAATCCAAATCCCTGGCAGAACTGTCTTGATTACTTCAGAGATTAATTTTATCCATTTTTTCCCAGCTTGCTGTAAGGGGAAAAATTAATTTTGCTTTGCACATTATTCTCTCTCTAACCCACCCCAGGACTACATGTGGATGAACACAATAAGCAGAGTCCTCCTTGCAGAGGCTTAGGCTGTTAAAAATAAAACAGATTTCGAAGTTGAAGCTGGACGTAAGGGATGGTGAACCTGAACTTGATTCTCTTCTCTCTTAAATCCACTGGAACAGGATAACTCAACTGATGCCAATGGAATTAAACTAGTGTAAATGAGAGGCAAGTCAGGCTGGATCTTTCTTAGAGTTGGACCAGACCCAATTCTGATCTCAGTTTAGAAGAGTGTAAATGAAGAATAATTCCACTGACTTCAGTTAAATTACCCCAGATTTACACTGTTGTAACTGAGAACAGATTCACTCCCAGACAACACATTGAAAGAAAGGTGATCACTTTAAAAATCTTCTGTATCATCTTTTACCAGAGTTAAATTATACTACTGTAGCCAGCTATTTGAATGCAGAATCGCAGATACTATAGTTATTTAGATACAGATCTTTTTGTTTCCAATGCAGGCAACTAATCCAGTTCAAGCCCAGATCAGTAGCTAATGAATTCAACAATCCTGTGAGAGCAGTTTGGCATCCCATGTCAAATTATCTGGTAATCTCAGTCCACAGCTGTATGGACAGGTAACCACTATTACAACAGACTATCTTACCAGTAGTCCAAATAGATATGTTAATTTTCAATGGGCTGCACGACTCTTACCCCCACAGGGTCTCTCCAAGACAGTGCTGAGAAACTTGGTAAGTTACCATGAAGAAGGTTTCACTTCCAGTACCTTTTCTATAAATAGGGTGATCAGACAGCAAGTGTGAAAAATCGGGCCACAGAGTGGGGGGTAACAAGAGCCTATATAAGAAAAAGACCCAAAAATAGGGACTATCTCTATAAAATCAGGACCTCTGGTCATCCTATCTGTAAATAAGCAGATGATTCCAGTATCCAGACTTGCTAATCTGATACCTTTCATAGGCAGTAAGGCCCTGATTCTCAAGGGCATTTAGGCATCTAACTCCCATTGGGCCTAAATTCTAATTCACTAGAACCCTTTCTTAGTACCTCCATGAGTTTATCCAGCAGCCATAAGACCATGAGCTGTTTTTGCTAATGAACAGGAAAGAAAAACAGTATTTGTGGGATTTTTAATAAATTGCAGAAGAAAATACATCTGCAAAGTGAACCTAATGCATTGAGCTGTCTGTTTGAGTAACTATTTTTTAATAAAAAAAATATGTAGCCATTTCTAAGGTCTACTGACGCAGATCATAAAAAACATTGCATCATTATTGTTATTAACAAATGTATAAATATACATCATTAAACAATTTACTGTGCATTAGCCTCAGTTGCCCTGTACCAGGGCATGGAAACACTTGAAATGAAACTCAAAGTGCTTGCAAGGTCCTCCATGCCCAGTTTAAAACCCATGGTGAGGCAGTCCACATCCATATAGGGAAACCTTCACGCCTCCTGTGCACCATAACTAGGGTTTCTACAAGGGTAAAACAGACACTGCTTGGGATACTGGGAGAGGCACAGGACTGCAGAATAAGGGTTCTGATATGCCACTGATTCATTGTGTAGCCTTAGGAAAAACATTTAAATTCTTTGCTTTAGTTTCTACATCTGTAAAATGGAGGCAATAAGTGCCTTCCTCACAGGGTTGTTTGTAAAGTGCTATACAAACGGTAAGAACTATCAGGCTTGAATGCTGATGGGACGAGGGATGTGTCCATGGGATCCTGATATAATCTGTATAAAGAACCAGCCACTAGAGGGAGTAGGCAGATAGTTAAACAAGGAAATATGTTCCACAGTTGTGTTGTGCATTGTTAGCAACTGCGGAAAGTGGGGTCTGTGGAGCTACTGCCAAGTTATATGCATGTTGCCTGAATAAAAGGACTGTTAATACACTAAGAAGTTGGAGTATATCTGGTTTACGCTACAACATAGGGTGACAAGGTGGAGCTGAACTCACAAGAACAAAAAAGAGAGAGAAAGAAATGGGTCTGGGAATTGCTCCGTAAGTAAGGCCTACAAAATTATAAACACAGGGGAAATGGCTGCAACATTTGAGACTATTTCACCGTTTAATCTGCAACACCAAACTTGGTAAGAATACCACAAAATATTATTGTATTTTTTCATTGCTAATAATATTACAGATGAAGGTAAGAAGCACAGCAGTATAGGGGCCAAGACATACAGTTTAATGAGATGAAGGCCATACTACAAATGGCATCATCCAGAATCCAAAGTTGGGAAGTAACATTAAGAGCCTGTAAATATACTGTTGTTTACAAAGCTGGTATGAAGTTGGGAAATGAAGACACTTTAAGCAGTTTCCTTTACCAGAGACATATAAAAAAGACAAAAGAATGTTCCTAAGGGACTACCTCAATACAGCTCCAGTGACAGCATTACAGGTAAAATCATGGATTGGTAAAAATCCAGTACTCATAAAGGTTAGAGAGTTTGTGCTAAGGGCACGGCCCCATCCCAAAGCTGATCAGGAACTCACACCTTACTATAAGTGACACAGTGAAGTTACTGCACAAGATGGGGGTGTATAATGGGGAGCACTAGTCATCAATGCAAAGCAAGGACGTAAAGTAATAATGGATGAACTCCATCAGACCCACCCGGGAACTACTGAAATGAAAGGGTTAGCCTGGAGTTACATGTGGTGGCCAATGATAGATACTGATATTGGGAGTAAAATACAGTCCTGTTCTATCTATCAAGAGAGTTGCAAAGCTCTTACTGTGATTCCACTCCATCCTTGGGCATGGCCAAAGAGGAACTGGAGGAGAGTACGTAGTGATTATGTTGGACCATTCCTGAGAAAAATGTTTTTAGCACTCGGAGACACATATTCAAAATGGGTAGACATCTATCCCATGAATACATCCACTATTGAAGCCACTACAGAAAAATTAAGGACCAGTTCTAGTATCCATGGTTTAACTGAAATGTGTGTATCAAATAATGGAAGTTCTTGTACTAGCATGGTATTCCAAAGATTTTTGAAGCAAAACAGCATCAGCACTTTACCATCCACCATCAAATGCGTTATCTGAATTTGCAATTTAGTCATTTAGATTAAAAGAATACCTGAGGGTACTACAGATAGGAAAGTGTCTTATTGCCTTTTTAATTGTCAGATAACACCACAGTCAACTACAGGACTGTCCACAGCAGAGATGTTAATAGGAAGGAAACAAAGGTCAAGGTTAGGCCTTATCTATCCATACTTAATGGGAAAAATATAGCAAAAACAACAGAAGCAAAAGCAGCAACATGACAAACATGTTGACTATTGGAATGCCCAGTTGGGTTCAGCACCAATTTCTGCAAGTCTGGAGAGGTAGCCACCAGACACAATACCAACTGTTACACAGAGACATCATGGACAGACTGTTCAAGTTGACACATTGCAGAATGACAGTTTTCAACCAAATTTTGTTCCTGAAAATGTAACATTGCTGGCTGAATTACCTTTCGTAGAGGTTGAATTGAAGCATTCTATATGGGAGAAATGTCCATCTATCTACTGAAAAGATTATGCTATGTAACAATAACTGAGGGCCTATTTATTTTATTTTCATTATTACGTGCAATTTGAAATGCATTACTATTATTGTCGATTCGGAAAAGTGTGTAATTATTTAAAAGGGGGAATATTATGTGTATAAGAAACCATCCACTAGGGGGAGTAGGCAGATAGTTAGACATCAAAATGTGTTTCCTGGATGTTCCAGGGTTTTGTTGTGCATTGTTGGCAACGGGGGGGGGTGTCTGTGGACCGACTGCCAACTTATGTGTGTTGCCTGAATAACAAGACTGTTAATTCTCTAAAAAGTTGGAGTGTCTGGTTTACACTGCAATAGTCCATATTTACATGGTCCAGGTGACCCTTTATTAACTGACCCACAGGAAATGTAAGGAACCTGCTGCTACCATTTCCTATGCTGCAAGATTCTCCATTTGTCAGAGAGTGGCTGTGCCCGTGTGAAATATGTATCTTGGGAAATCAAAGAGTTTGTCTCCATTCCACAGCCCACCCTGGCTGTCTTCTCCCTGCTGTGGTTTTCCGAAGGGTTCAAAACACGTACTTTTTCAGACTGGAGGGAAGAATCAAGACAAACAGGGAAGCCAAGCCAAATTAAGATCACAAATTCATGCAGCCTTCGCAGGGGCTCGTTGATCTCCCAGGAAGCAGGATTTCAGACCTTAATTGGATTCCTTAATAAACAAACTCCCATGAGTTTTCAGTGCATAAAGATTGCCAACTTTCCTTTTTTAAAATGTTTCTTCAGAAAGGGAGCAGACTGATCCCTTGGAGAGATAGTGCTTTTTATCTACAGGGATTTTGTAAACAAATTGATCCAGATGTTTCGCTTTGGAAATCTCCAGACATAGTTAATTAATCTTTGCTACATCAACACTTCATTTCCTCCTTTGCTGCTAACACATCAAAACAGCCCATTTTTAAAAAGATAAATAATTGAAATGTTACATTAGCATTAACAAGATCATTCCAAGGTTTTCCTTAAAAAAAATCTCCTTCCTATACATGCATAAATTCAGTGCCATACAACAGTTTCCAGAAAGGATAAAGGTCAAATATATTAAGAATGCATTTGGATTCTTTTTAGTAAGCCACTGATTATCCTTTTTTCCCTTCCTTTATTATATGATTTGAAGCATTTTTTTAAAACAATATACATGTGGGATTGTAATGGACTCCAAGTTATATGTAAAAAAACCAAAATCTAGTCTTCCATTAAGGTAAAAATAAAAGGAAAGAGAGAGTTAGATGAGGTAGCAAAAAGCACTGGTCCCTACCTCCCTATGTTTAAAAAATTGAGTAAGTTAACAACTGAACCTTTCTCCCTGTGTTTATTATTATCATACCCAGTAAGATGTTTCTCAAAACTTAACAGTATGAAAAAGTATATAGTATAATTTTGTTAGCTGAGAGCCAGTGTTGAACAAAAACATCCATTAACTTTAAGGATGTAATGGGTTTTCAGTCAGAAGGAGGAGACCAATATAGAGATCTGTAAAAGGAGAAGCCCTTGAGAAATATCATAATAAATTCTAAGTACATATACTGTATTAAATGATATTTTAACTGAGTTCAGTTGATTTTCTTTACGTTTGTTGATTCCATTTTAAAATGTCATGCTCATAACCTGTTAGTTTCTCAGTGGTATCGAAGTAATCTGTCATAATTATAGGCTTGCTGAGGATCACATGCTGAGAAATATAGCAAAAGGTTTGCTCTCTACATTCCCTGAATTAAAATATGTGCTTTAAAATGAAGTCCTCTAATACAGCTGTAGTTTTCTAGTTACTATAAGGACTGTGGGATCAACTGAGTGCACAGCAACAGCTTACAAAGCAGGTGGCTTGAGGCTAACTCTAAACAGTATCCTCATGTAGCTTTGTAAAGTGGGATACAGATAACTCCTCTAATGAGTTTGAAAGACTGTCTGGTCACTTGGTTGTACACAAGGTTTACCAGGTCAGGGTCCAGGATAAGAGCTTTTAATTACAATCTATTAAATAATCTTTAGTTGTTGAAGATGTAACCAGAACACCTACCAGGGCTATTGCATCTAATTATATAACAATTGCACCCAAACCCTCTCCTTACGACCTGTAAAATCCATGATAAGACACTGAAAGAGGAGAAGAGACAGATGAAAAAGAGGTGAATCTGAGGACATGACAGAAAAATCGAGGTCATTGTTGTATATCGCATTCCCTGTGTAAAACAAGAATTTGAACCTCTTAGCCTGTTGAATCAACTGGCATTTGGCAGCAGCAGTTTTAACATTTAGCTAAACAATTTAGGAAGCAGATTTGGAAAAGGTTTAAATGCAAAATGAATAGATAATGAAATAAACATTTTGATTATTATTTCATGACCTGTATTTGTTGCAAACATGTCTCAGTGAGCAGTTACTCATCTCCTAAAAAAAGCTAGTAAAAAAGGGAAAATAACATGACTCAAACTAGTTTGTGCTTTTTATTTCCCTGAAATAGAAGTTCACATAAAAGCCCTTGGGGTGTGGTGATACTGTGCTGTTGCTGACTGCCAGAGCAGGATTTGGAGAGGCACCCACAGAGACTGGTTTACTGGTGCTCTGGGTACTGCCCTTTGTACTCCATTCTAGGCCACTAGCACAGAGAGCACCTCACAATTGTGAGTTAGGTTATGACCAGAAGTGAGCCAGCAGAGGTCCAAGTGTGTTGCTGGGAGATAACAGGCTCAGGCTCTGGCAGAAAGGCAATGGCCACCCACAAAGAGCGTAAAACATCAGTACTGAACCGGGTCATAAGGTTTACGTTTCAGAGCAAGGAATAATAGAATGTGATGCTAAGTACTAAGCTAACATAAATGACACAATCCTACTCTGCAGAGTTAAGAGAGGGATTTCTGAGGTTCCCTTTAAATATAACCCCAATGTGGTGGGATAACCCCAAGAGGCTTTAAGATTTTATTTCTCCCCACTTGAAGCGCCCCAAAACTCAGGTGCCTTCAGAAGCACAGTCAAACTTCTTGGATCCACAGCCGGTTTTGGAGAATGAATGTCAATATCTACAAAAAGAACAGGATTTCTTGTGAGCTTTCTGATACATCTTGCTCCTTTCCAGTCCAAACATTACCTGGGCAACAACCTTTCCTGCAGTATTTTAGCATTGCTGCTTCCAGGCCAACAGGAACCAGGAAATGCATGGCCACAAAAATGCAAAATGAATTAATCAAACTTTTCTGAACCTTAAAAAGATTCAAGTTTTGGGCAAGGGTTTATGGAGAGAGGTGATTTTATCTGAACCCAGTTGCCCATGCCTAGCTGACAGACAATTGAAGTATTTTCTTTATTCTCTTGATTCTCACCTGCTGGAACTGAAATTAAGTGATGAGGTTACAGGTACCGTAACTTCCTCCCCACTGTCTTCTTTGCAGGTTGATCATATTTTCTAAGCAGCAAGCAAACACTAATCAGGGGTACCACGTGGAAGTATTTTGGTGGGGGGATAAGCGAAAGTGTGAAAGAAAAGGCTGCCCTCTTCCCACACTCATTCCTTTCCCCCTTTCAGGATGAAAAACAAGGCTACTTTACAGTAAAGAGCAAATTTTCATCTCCATCTAGCTCTTACCCACCTGTCTTCCCACCACCAACACATAGCAGCTCACCCTCACCTTTATTCACTAATTGATTACCACCCAATATTCCTATCCTCAGAACCCTACTCCCCATATCTCAACACAGGCTCAGAAACTCCCCTCCTCCCAAACTTGTCTGTTTGGGGCCTGGTTAAGTAGCAGCAGAGGCTGTAGCAGGGAGCATGTGCAAGTGGAAACTATACCCTGTCTCTGTGGAGCAAAAGTAGCCCCACAGACCTCTGTGACTGCTACTGTTATCTAGTCTCTCTACTGCCTGGAGCAATTGTGCCGCAGGGTGTTCAGGGGCAGGAAGCAGCATGGAACACGTTCCCACTTCCTATTCCCTGGTTCTGTGGGGCTTATCAGAATTAGCCCTATAGAGGCTGGTATTCATGGCTGTGTGCCTGCTGCCTATGTGCTTCAGGTGAGGACTTCTGTTGGGACCAGTACAAGTCCCCTGGTGGCAACAGATACTTCAGTCTGGAGTACATCAGCAACATTGCAGACTCTTATGTCATCTCTAATGTAGCTACCTGCTGGGGCATGTTGGTGCAATCTAATCCTGTCATCCAGGAATGACTGCTTGACCCTGCTCCACACTATACCATGTCCTTGTTCTTTCATACCTGAGCAGCTTTATTTTCTGTTCCATAACTCCCTTGTATACTTTTACACTAAGGGACATGGAATTGGGTTTGCAATATGCCCACTAACCAAGAACAGAGGTGAAGGGACATAAAAGGAGAAAAATGGAGCTCTTAATCCACTGGTTGTTGCTCACTAATTAGGATTTATGCACTGGAAAAATCCAATTCCCAGCACTGAGGCGTTAATAAAGACATCCTGAGAAATGTCTGGAAAATTGGAAAAACTGGTATAATTGTCCAAGTAAGAAAACTAGGACAGCTGGTCGTTTCCCCAGGGATTGTTGTTATACACCACAATCATTTCAGTAGGAGGCAAGCTGGGGAAGAAGGAAGACAGTAGTAAAATGAAGGAAAGCAGTAGAAGAATAACACTGTTTTCAAGTTCCCATAGTTCTGGTGCTGACTCCTGAGAGAAAGCAGACTCGCTTCAGGGCAGGTTAGACAACTTTACTGTGCACTTCTTAAAAGTGTGATTTATAATGATTAAACTGAGGCTGACTAAATCCACGAAGGCCGCTATAGCTGCAGTGCTAAAATATCAGTGCCCTGGTTCTATTTTGCATAGTCATTCACACCAGTGTAAAGTGGACGTAAAATACTACCATTCTGACTTGGTTGCATTTTATACCCACCTTGCAGTGGAGTACATGGGCACACAAGGTGAGGGCAAGAGAGAATCAGCCTCCAGGACTGCAGTGCATATAACACATAGGTGTACAGAAGAGGAGGATTCCCCAGTATATTTGTATCACCTAGACAATCTCCAGAGCACACCAGGGAATCGATGAACCACTTGTCCTCTTTCACTGGCAATTGTATGAGATGTGGAAGAAAAAATTCTCAGCAGGTGAGGTATCACAAAACCCCCATGCAGCTGCTGCTGAACCCTGTAGGTGCCTACATTTCTGCCTGTGTTTGGGTCTCCAAGCCATTTGTGCTCCACTCTAGGCCTCCAGACACCTAAGCCCCAGTGTGATGGACAAACCAGTGAAAGATAGGCATGCCTCTGCCTAACTTGCCTGTGGAACCCAATCCAGTAGGCAAGCTCAGAGCCCACTTACTACATTGGGGCGTGGGGAGGGCCCCACAACATAACTTTCAGCCCAGCAGTTAGAGTATTCACCTAGGATGTTGGAGACATCAATCTGAAGCCCCCACTCTGCCTGAGAGGGAAGAAGGGACTTGATCAGGGATCTTCCACCTCTCCAGTGGGTGCCCTAGCCACGGGGCTATGGTACAGTCTGATATTGCTCTCTCCCCATTGAAGCTGTTCCATTTTGGATTTCATAATTAAAGAGTCATTGGGCCAAAGAGAGAGAGAGAACAAGTCTGTGAATGACTCTAAACTACAGAATGCAGCATTCACCCAGGATGTAGGTAACCCCAGATCTAGTGTCCCTGCTTCAGTGACTTTTCAGTTAGTTACCCAAAGAGGAACAGCAAGAGGAACAGAAGAGAGTGAGAGGGGCCCAATGTCAGGATATCCCGTACCACGGTGGTTAAGAGCAATTACCTCAGAGATGGCAGATTCCTATTCAAAATCCTTTTTCCCCCGCCCATGTGAAGGGGGCGTTAACTGGAGGTCTCCTACATAACAGTGGAGTACCCTAATCACTAGGCTAAAAGTTATGAGGCAGGTGGTCTTCCTCCTGGGTTCACAGATCACAATCCCAAGCAGCAATAGGTGCCTCCTTCCAATTTAGGCTCTTAACTCCCTGAGAGGGGTGGGGCTTAGGACATCTCCCTTTCCTGGATGGCTCCCTGCCTAGTGTGCTGGCTAGCTTTTGTGAATCCCATTTTAGGCTCCTGTTCCCTCTATTCATTGTGTAAGAAGCGCTTTGTGAATTCCAGTGATTTCCTAGGTGTTAGAGCACTCAGAATCACATCGCCTAAGCTGCTTTGTGAATCTAGCCCACTGTAATTACAGTAATGTTCTAATATTTATATCAATAATTACTACTAAATCATATAACGGGAAGCCTAACTTAAAGCTTGAATTACTTAGAACTAACCCTTGGTCTCAGATTTAATTCAGGTGGGTTTTTTTTTAGAAACCTAGTATATTAACTGCACGGTAGTTATACTAGAATTATTCTGAAGTTAAACTATGTGATACATATATTACTACAAAATCCTAAGATCAAAAACTTACCTATACTGCTGAATTACCATATTTCAACATGAAACCTTCTTGCTGTGTTACTTCTAATTGATCCCTGTACTCACATCTGCAATGGGGCTATATGGCCAAGATATTCAAAAATGACTAGTAACATGAGATGCCTCAGCTTTTGGATGCACAACCTGAGACACCTGCATCTCCCATCTCTTTAGTACTCTGTGAAAAGAAGCATTGTGAAGGCATAATGCTCTCGTTACAGAATCTTTTTAATCCCTCATTTGTGTTACTAATAACAATTTAGATTACAATAATTGGCAACATTTTAAACATCTAATTTGCTTTTCACCATCTATGGCATTTGTTTACCTTATGCGCCTCACTCACCTTGGACAGTGAAAACTGATGAGATATGTTCCACTTTTGCTTACAGACAGAGGCAAATCCTGCTTGCCTGATTCACAGAAGATTAGTAATGCCTAGCACTTTCCATCCATCCATCTCAGTGCACTTGACAAAGGAAAGCAGGTATCATTATCCACATTTTACATATGGTAAAACAGGCTTAAAGAGGTGATGTGACTTACCAAAGTCACAAAGCAAGTCATTTGCAAAGCTCGGTATATAAACCTTGTCTCCCGGTTCCCAATTCAGTGCCCTATCCACTAAGTTTTCCCTGTCTCCTCTTTTTCTACTTGTTTTTAACATTAAAAATTCCTGTCTTATCTAACCTAGATGACTCTCTGGTGACTAGTTAGTCAAATGATATCATAGCAGTCAAGAGAGTGAAAGCTAAACAATTGAGAGAGAAAAGGCTCCATACTTAGGATATTTAAAATCCTTCGCTTTTATTTATTAGGGTTTTTTGTTTATTTTTAATGCCAATTTTCCTTCAATGACTAAGGAAAGCTTTGAATAAAAACTGTCATTGTTAAAAGATTCAACATCTTCACCCCTTCAATTATGGTGTTAGAAAAATCAACACACATCCTCTGAGATGTGCAGGAAGTCCTCCAACAAAACTATAACAAAGCAGATTTGGCATTTCAGATATTATTAAACTCAAGCAGAAAATCAAAGTTAAACAACTGTTACCCATTACTTATATGTCGTACAACAGGAAAAAGGGGCGCTTGGCAAATTAAAAAAAAACTTTGCAAGTCTCCTTTAATGGGGCATCATTAATTTGCAGTCTAGTTAGGTTTGTTGGTTTTTGTTCTTTTTAAGAGCTAAAACTTGACTTCATGAACAGTTTTGTGGTTTTACACCACATTTAATTGTTGGCGTGGGTTTTTTTTTTGTAAGTTCTTATCTCTTCCCTAGTATCATGAGATGGATTGGATGAATGGACTGTAAGGCGGACAGAAAGATGGCTAGATCATCAGGCTCAACGGGTAGTGATCAATGGCTCATGTTTAGTTGGCAGCCAGTGTCAAGCAGAGTGCCCCAGGGATCGGTCCTAGAGCCAGTTTTGTTCAACATCTTCATTAATGATCTGGATGATGGGATGCATTGCACCCTCAGCAAGTTCGTGGATGACAAAAAGATGGGGGGAGAAGTAGATACACTGGATAGGGTCCAAAGTGACCTAGACAAATTGGAGGATTGGGCCAAAAGAAATCTGATGAGGTTCAACAAGGACAAGTGCAGAGTCCTGCACTTGGGACGGAAGAATCCCATGCATTGCTACAGGCTGGGGACCAACTGGCTAAGCGGCAGTGCTGCAGAAAAGGACCTGGGGATTACAGTGGATGAGAAGCTGGATAAAAGTCAACAGTGTGCCCTTGTTGCCAAGAAGGCTAATGGCATATTTGGCTGCATTAGTAGGAGCATTGCCAGCAGACTGAGGGAAATTATTATTCCCCTCCATTCGGCATTGGTGAGTCCAATCTGGAGTATTGCATCCAGTTTTGCACACACCCGCAGCCCCACTACAGAAAGGATGTGGACAAATTGGAGAGTCCAGTGGAGGGCAATGAAAATGATCAGGGGGCTGGGGCACATGACTTATGAGGAGAGGCTGAGGGAACTGGGCTTATTTAGTCTACAGAAGAGACGAGTGAGGGGGGATTTGATAGCAGCCTTCAGCTACCTGAAGGGGGGTTGGTTCCAAAGAGGATGGAGCTAGGCTGTTCTCTGTGGTGGCAGATGACAGAACAAGGAGCAATGGTCTCAGGTTGAAGTGGGGGAGGTCTAGATTGGATATTAGGAAATGCTATTTCCCTAGGAGGGTGGTGAAGCACTGGAATGAGTTACTTAGGGAGGTGGTGGAAACTCCATCCTTAATGGTTTTTAAGGCCCGGCTTGAGCAGGGGGTGAGACTAGATGACCTCCTGGGGTCTCTTCCAACTCTAATCCTCTATGATTCTATGATCATGTACAAGACCCACATGATCAACAAGGAAAACCAATGATACAGGGCATATAGTGAAACTCTCTGTTCACGCTGGATGTAATTAACATCTTCTACAAAAAACTCTATGTATGAGAAGTGCTGAGGGATTGAAAAACTGGAATCCATGCTCAACAGTTGTGCTTATACATTGTGTAGGTGTTAACATGGATCCACAACCTCCCCTTGCCCCACAGCTCACTACAGTCTTCTGTGCCTGCCTATGTGAGGCTAGCACAGAGAACCTAACAATGACATGTAGGGGGTGTGCAGATACCCATGTGACCACTTTTTTTGCAGTGCCCAAAATACCCTGCCCCTTCTCTAACACAACCCTGATCCAGGGCTTAAACAGTGCAGAGGTCACCAAACCAAGAGGGAATTTCACCCAAGTGCACTTAAATGCATAAAGTAACAAGCCGGGGGGGGGGAGGGAATCCGAGTATTTGTTTCTTATCTCCTCCCTTTCACTTATAATTATGCTGGTGTTACAAGCACAACAGGTAAAACATTTCCAGAAAGAAGTGAGATGCACAAATTGCTCCTGTCCTTTTAGAACTGGTTTATATGTATGTTTACCACTGCCCTCTACTGGACAGAACCAGACCTGTTTGTGAGTATCAGTTTGGAATGACTTCTGCTCTGGTTCCTAACAGTGACAGCTAGTAGTAGGGTGACCAGTCAGCAAATGTGAAAAATTGGGCAGGGGTGGGGGGTAATAGGATTCTATATAAGAAAAAGACCCTAAAATCGGGACATCTGGTCACCCTAGCTAGTAGGGAACCTGCAGCAATAAGGGCCTGTGTTTTTGACACAGCAGTCTGTGAGTTCAACACCCTACAATGCAGGGAGAGGGAGATCTTGAATTCAGTATTAATGGGTTTTTGTTCTTAAAATCCTTAGAAGGAGACAAGGGTTTTTTTGGTGGACTTTTCGAGCCCCTGAAATGATAGTTGCTAATGTGTGAAGTCTTGGCTTGTTTCACAGTGCGGGAGAGGAGCTCACCTCTTCCTTAGCCTTATTATTTTATAACTTGGTTTGCAGTTTTCTATACAGCTACCTACAGGAGTTTGAAATGAAGGGCTAAATTGTCCCTGACCCTGGTATAGGTGTGCATTTGGGAGGGGAAGGTGAAAGGAGCTTTCCCTCTGCCACTTACCTGTACTTCCGACACAGGAGCCAATTATGATCACAGATCACTCTGGAGACCATCAGGGACAGGGAGGAAAGAAGTGGGACCCTAACTCTACCCCTCTCTCTACATCAGTTAGCAGACCTGGCTAGACACACAGGTGTAAACACACTGCATGCTCCCTCTGTGCATTAGGAAGCTCAAAGATAGTATAATCAAGCCCCAGAACAACCCTTGGGGCAATGTGATTCAATACTACCCTTCATTCAGGGCTATATAATTACAATCCCTAGCTTGTATCTAGTACTTTTCATCAGCAGATCTCAAAGGGCTTTACCAAGGAAGTCAGTATGTAAATTACACATTCTAACTGAAGTGTGGAAAGCGAAGTGGGTAGAATCTGAATTGCTGACTGTTTCCAGTAAGATTACATTATTTTTTGAGGATACTAATAAAGCATTTTTCAGCCTCAGGGTCTGATCCTTCTGGGTGCTGAGCACTCTAAGCTCCCAAAAAAGAAACTCAGGCCCTCTCAGAAGATGCTTGGGCCCTAAGGTTCTCTCAGTGAAGTGACAAGCTAGGACAAGCTGTATCATTAGCATTGTTTGTGCTTTCCATACTCAAGGAGGGATCTAACTAAGGGCTTTCCTGTACTGCCTCATAGTTCAGACCACAGGGGTGTGAATTGCAGTGCATACCAAAGTGCTGCGCTGTAACTCCCTTGTGTGGATGCTGCGGGCACAAACTAAAAGGTTGCTAGTTCACATTAATGTAGTACATTCATTTATGTAGTACAGCAATTTATTTATCACTCTTCTTTCTAGAAGTGTAGTACATTAGTGTGAACTAGGAACCTTTCAGTTTGTGCCGACAGCATCCACACGGGGGAGTTACAGAGCAGCACTTTGGCGCTCAATGCTATTCACACCCCAAACTACAAGGCAATGTAGACATAGCCTTAGATGAACACAGTTTGTTTTATAACATGCCTGTTTACCCCTCAAGGCCACGAAGAAATTTATGACACTAATAAAAACTGAGTGAAAATAAATAAAAGAAGCTTTAAATTAAAGGAGCTTAAGTTTTACAAATGTGTTATAAACCAGATAAACATGTACAGGCTTTGCAAGTTCAGGTTTAGGGTATCCTTCTTCCATATTTTACAGTATTCTTAATGTTTTTTTAAATGTAAGCAATCTGTTTTATTCTTAAACATTGTGCTCTTTGTTCCACAATTTGGTAAAACAAATTCCCCTTTAAGCCATTGCTTTTCCTGACCACAAAAAAATAAAGACAGAAAAACCATTAATTTCAGGTTCATGTCCATGCAGTAGTACATGCTGCTGTGCTCTGAACTATAGTATGTCACTGCTTAGCAGCCTGTCTTTATATTTTGTACCTGCATGTAGAAATGGGGAAATCCTTAGGGATTTTGCCCTGAAAAACTAAAGTTAAGTAAAGGAGAATGGGGATGACGTGCAGTAATTTATCCGTATCACAAAACCATTTGACAGATATCAATAGGACATTTGAAGAGCAAAATACGGCCAGACCCCTTCCCTGTCTTTTATCATCCTCCACCTCCTCTCTGGCATTGGCTCCCTTCTCTCTGAATTCAGGCCTTCTGTTGTATCTGCTCTTCTCAAGAAACTTATCATTAATGGCATCTGGCTTTCTCTAACTACTGTCCTATCGCCCTTCTTCCTTTCATCTCAGTACCCCTTGGTCATGCTCTTTATTCTCAGTGTTTCAATATCCTCTCCTCTACTTCATTCCTTGATCCCATTCAGTCTGCTGACACCCTCTCCACTTCACTAAATTTGGCCGCACTGAAATAAATGTAATCTCCTTGGCATCAATTTGCTCCCCACCCACTCAGTGGAGAGTTTTTATGCACATGTACGCACATGGTTGATTGGTTCAGAATTGTTAAACTTGGCTAGGGATGCAGGTATAATTATTCAGTATAGGCAAAATCCTGAAGTCCATACTGAGACAAAATTCCCATTTGTAGATTTAATTGGAGTTCTGCCTGCATAAGCGAGTGAATGCCTTAAGATTTGGTGCCATATAATTAAAAGATTGACATCTTCCTAGATTTAGTGCAATGTAACTTGAGCGTCCTATTTACCTTTGTTCCTGGCATGGTACAAGCTGCTCATTGGCTAAATAACAGGATTGTCTAATCCTAATTGTAATCTGTTCTGTCTCATATTTGTTTATACATTTTAGCCACGTTGTTTTGGAGGCTCTCTCTTTTAATGGTGTGGTGGCTGCTGCTGTTAATATTATCCCTGCTGTTTTTTTAATTTCAAGTCAATGTCTCCTACCGGGCCCACAACATAATAGGCTGGGATTTCATCAAAATGTGTCTCAAAAAGTGTTTTGTAAGCTTTTGTGGGTACATTTACAGTGAAAAAAAAAGCCACAGCCCATCGACATGCGGGACTTACTTTACAGGGCTAAAAATAGTAGTGGAGCTGTTTCTCTGCTCAGGGTGGAGCTCTGGCTTGAGACCCACCCCACACACCAGGTTTCAGAGCCCAAACTTCAGGCTGAGCGGGAACATCTACACTGGTATTTTTAGCCCTGGAGAACAAGCCCTCTGACACTGAGTCTGTAGACCCAAGTTCTGAGACTCACTGCCCTGGGGTTTTTTGCAGTATAGATATACTCCTTGTATGTTTCTCCAAAAAGTTTAGATCTGAAGATAGCCTCATAAAACGTTTGTGGTGACCTACTTCCTCACACTCTCTCTTTCAGAAGTTGAGGCTGTTTGAGTGCCTTCTATTGATGTTCACTGGAATTCTCTCCCAGCTGATGAGAAGGCAGTGGGTGATATGTGCTTTCTGAAGGACAGCTGCTCAGAAATTGTCTTCGTTGTTGCCCTGAAATTTTCTAAGGTGCTGTGACTTATATTAATTAAATACTACTATTATTAATTATTTGTACTGCTATAGCACAGAGGTGCCCTAGTCATGGACCAGAACACCATTGTGCTAGGTGCTGCACAAACACAGAACTAAAAGACAGCCCCGATGCAAAGAGGTAGATCTGGGAGTTATCAGCATAGAAATGGCAGTTTAATTCAGTGATATACAGGGAATAGCAACTTGTACTTTAGATCTGAATTTTTACAGTTATTTAATATATACAGTTCTAAAATTGCCATTATCATTGTTCATTTTCAAATTTGTATTAGTTTCCATCTAGCTGTGGTTTCCAGGAAGATGCAAAGGGGTGAAGTCTGCTGCAGGAAGGTTTTGTAGACTAGACAGGGACATTTTGATATCCAAAACCAGAGCCTTAGCTGATATAAATCAGCAGATCTCCACTGACTTGAGTGAAGCACTTCCAATTTATGCCAGATGAGGAGCTGACCCTCAATTTCTTTACATGTTTCCAAATAAATACAGTAATTCTAACATAAAGGTTATCTGGAATTTGTGCTTTGATCTTTGTAGAATCCATAAAAATTATTGATTTCATGCTTTTCTCCATGCTCAGCAATGTGTGTGAAATCAGATAAGCATGTATTATAGACATTTAGCAGACTGCCTGACAGTATGTGAAGAAATGTGGCTGAACTAGAAGCTTGCATTTCATTCTTCTTCTCTCCTCCAAATACCCGTCATGTTGTAGAGTAAGATCTAGGGCCTGCTTAAAGCAATATAGAGAATGGGCACAAAATAAAGGGGAAATTAGATTATTTTATCTTTGAATTTCTACTAGTTCTGTAGTGATCAAAAGGTGCTCTATTCTGGAGTAAACTTAAAAAAAAAACAGTAAGGAAGCAGTTACAGTTCCTGGCTCTACTACTGGTTTCTCCAAGTATCTGTGAAGTCCTCTCATTAGATTGTTTGGCCTTTTCAGACCTTCATCTTGTGAATGCCTAGCAGAAATTCTCTTGAATGGAGAGTTTGGGACAAAAAGCATGAAAGCGATCTTTGGGCAGTGCATGTGTATTGAGTAAAGAAATCTATTTCCCTTCTGTTTCTTTGAGCATTAAAATTCTTCTACTCAAATCATCCAACTAAGTCCTGAACTAATTGAGGGGTGTATTTCATTCATTTCCCCAGATACGTGGCCGAGTCCAGAGAACTCCCTGTAGTGTTCACAGTGATTTTTGAAGGAACATGGTTGAATTACATCTCGAGCCAAAAGTATTGTGCTGGCATAGCATCTACGGGACTGAAAATAATAAGAGTAACCAAAAAAAGAAAGTGTATTATAGCACAGATTACCAGGAACTCTGTAAACACTATGGACCTGATACTCCAGAGCCCTGCACTCTGTGCAGTCATTTACACCTGTACAAAAAAAATGTCAAGTTTTCCAATCAGACCAGTAGTAATTTGCAACCACTTTGCACAAAAGCAAATTACTACACAAGGGTTGGAGGCAGTAGAGAATCAAGCCTCCTTTCTCCAAGTCACCCTACTTGACTGACCAATTGATGTTTAACCCAGGCCACTCTCCCTACAAGTCCACCACACTTGTAAGAGGACAATATGAAAAACACATTCCCTGATGACAATGTACTTTAAAAGGCTCAAAACAAATAAATCAACATAGTATGTTATGAAAGAATTAAAAAAATACCAACAGATTTTATTGTTTTCATTGCAACTATTTTTTTCCTTATTGGCCTGTTTTATTTGCTTTTTGCCAGAATTAAAGATGGCCCCAGAAAAAGCACAATAAATTCTCTGATTATTTATGTGAATGATAATTGTCATTTCCAAGCAAATGATTGGTGGAGGTCACTTTGCTAATGAACAATCAGAAGCAAAACTCTAATTTTTTTAAAATAAATATTTCTTTAACATTAAAATTCTTGTTATGATTGTTTAGCCGGTTTTTTAAAAATGAGCAACTTAAAAAGGAAGATTTTATTACCCACTAAGGTTTTGAGGGGCTTCTACTCTATATAAGCTTAGAGAATAATAAAAGGCTATTTTTAAGTTGCTGTGGTGATTTGTTACTCATTTAAGAGCACTCTCAGCACTACCATATATTTTTGGGATAGCTCTGAGTTTGTGTCCCCTGGAGAGGAAACATAGGTTCTGAGTCACACCTGGAATCATGCCTGTTGAATTCTTATTCTAAAAGCACAAGCCTGGTTGTTTTCTAAAGCCTAGATCCTACAATGAGCTCTGCATGAGTGGACTTTTGTCCCCACATGGAGCCCCACTGAAGACAACTTGGCTTTACTGCAGGTGCCGAGGTCTGCGTGCATAGGACTGATTGCAGGACTAGGTCTTAAGCCAGTAGTAAAACAATCTGGAAACACATTGGGTGAAATCCTGGGCCCACTGAAGTGGCAAAACTCTTAGTGACTTTAATAGGGTCAGGATTTTATTCACTAAATAAACTCCTCCATAGGGATGCCACTTTGCTAGAATCACCACTTTTTTGGTAAGCTGTTCCACCTGATTTACCATTAGATAGTAGATTAAAGGGGCTTCTGACTTTTTGAATGTTCCTGCACTGAGTAAAATGGGTGCAAATTGGTTTTAAAGAAGCAGAAAATGGATTGGCTTGGAACTGCAGAATCAGTACCGTATATTGATGAGAATCTGAATCAGTCAAAGAAATGCACTAGAGTGTTTTTGGATTTGTGTTTTGTTTTTTTTCCACTGAGCAGGCCCACACCGTGCGCCTTTCACAACAGAGTTCCATCAGTGTGTAGTGAAATGTGAACTGTCCGACGGAAATACTAGTTGCAAATCCATTTGTACTTTGTTCTCCAATTACACTTCAGTTCATCTGTTGTGTCATTGAGAAAAGACAGCCTTGACATTATAGTTAATATTTTACCCAGGATGACTCTGGTAAACAGAAAGCTGGGTATAATTGTTCCTTTGAGAACAACATCAGAGTTACATTTGTAGTCTAATAAATATACAGTAATCATTTTTCTCAGAACCACAGGAAATTAATTGTTCTTTTTTCCTGGCATACTAGGAGTGCGGATACTACATTTTCTTACTTTGATTAAAGACAAGAGTTGTTGCCCACAGTCAAGTACAAATGAGGATACAAAGAAAAATAAAGTATTATTGGAAAAGGGTAATAGCATGAGTTGATGCATGTGTCTGGTAGCTCATGAGAACAAAATTGAGTCTTTGTACTGGTAATAACTTATTCCAGGATAATGTTTACATGGGCCAAATTCTTCTTTCATTACCTTGTGTTCCTACTGAGGGTAAAAAATGCTACAGTGGTGTTACTAATAGGGGAAATAAAGCCAGTGTATTAAATCTATAGTTGTAACAGTCTGCCTTTGTGTTTTTATTGTACATTATGCACAATGATGATTGTATACAAATGAATACATGAAACAGAAGAGAGAAGACCTGCATTTGTTCAACTTGAATATATTTGAGACAGTTCTACAACATAATGCCAATAATATTAAATATGTTTGCTATGCAATAGAAAGATTGATTCATAAAGCAAACCCCTTGAGACAACACATCATGTAGTTACAAACTCACATTTCAAGGGAAAAAATTCATTTTAAAATATCTTTTTATTTTGTTCAGTGTAAGAGTGAAATTCATTTTGTAAAACCAAAGAACTTGGCCAAGCTATGTATCAGTAATGAAATTCAATTTTCTTTTAGGTGCAACTCCTACTTTGACAAAATAAGCTAAAAAACTCATTGCACTTACTTTCCTACATCAGGAGCTTCTTAGCTTATTCTTCATTTTTTTAGGTTTTATCCTATTTTATTTTGATTTCTCCCAGAACAGGATCCTAAGATCCTAACTGCTTCTAAATTTAATCCAGTTTTTAGTGTTAGCGATCCAAGTCAGATCCAAAACTGGGAAAGGCCTATTTTTCAGTTCTGGTCAGGCGATGAATGAACTTCCATGAAAATGGCAGAAATGGGTATAAAGCACTTTAGAGGAACACAGGGAAAGTCATATCACAGATCATAAGCCCAGAAGGGACCATTGTGATCATCTAGTGTGACATCCTGTACAACACAGATCATACATCCCTGAATTAAATCCTGTTTCAAGTCCAAAACTAGTGGCTGAACTAGATTATATCTTTTAAAAAAAAAATCAAATCTTGATTTTCAAATTGCCAGTGACTGAGAATCCACCTTGGGGAGTTGTTCCAAGAACAATTAGTAGATACTGTTTAGCATCCTCCTGAATTACTGTTGGAATGCAATATATTTCATCAGCACATGTTGACTATATCATGTGGCTTTTACCCAAATACAGAACGCAAATATTTATTGAACACTTTTGCCTTTTCTGCATTACAGACAATTCTACCATTTCCACCTCATAATAGACCAATGCCATTGTTAGGATTATTTTTGTTCCTAATATACTTTTAAAAACCTCTTTTTATTGCCTTTAATGCTGCAGGCCATAAATTGTTCCTTGTGACCTTTTGTTTCCCTTATCTATTTTCTACTATTCCTAGTTTCTGAGTTATATTCATTAATCTCAACTTCCCCTATCTTCCATCTGTTATATAAATTATGTTTATAGCCACTTTTGTTTTCCCTCTCAGGCAGATTGGTTATTAACCAATGTGGCCTTCTTTCTCTATTATGAAGTTATGAAGAGTTCCTTCTTGCCCCACACTTTATGTGTTGTTTATGTGCTTATCTTCTGAAGTCTTCAGATCTAGCACTGTGGGCCTGGTCTACACTACAAAGTTAGTGTAGACCTATCAACCTAGTAGAGCATGTACCTACACTTAATTTGTCTCCCACTGAAATAAGCACCTCCTTACACTAATACAGTAGCACCACCTGCCTAAGCGGCATTGAGCCATGGTCAATGTATTGAGTCAATGCAGCGTGACTGTACAAACTGTGTTGCTGTTGACTTCAACAGTCCTCTAGCAGCTTTCCCACACTGCCCAATGCTGATTGCTCTGGTTACAGAACTCCACTGCAAAGGGGTCACACATATTGGAAGACATTTTTTATATGTCTTTTTCTGATTGTGGCGCATGGAGATCACACCTAGCACCTCTCCATTGTTGTGTATAACTGTCCAGCTGACCATGCCACCTACACACTCCAGACATGCACCAGCTTGGAGCAGACAGGAGATAGATCTCCTAGGCCTGTGGAGAGCGATGTTGTGCTAGCACTGCTACAGACCAGCCATAGAAACTTAGACATCTACAAGCAGATTGCACAGGGGATGGGGTATGCAGGAAAAGGGGTACAACAGGGACCAGCAGCAATGCAACGTAAAAGCAAAGGAACTGGAGCAGGCATATCACAAGGAGGGGAAGCAAACAGTCAATCTGGTGCCAAGCTGCAAATCTGCCACTTTTACAAAGAGCTGCATGCCATATTTGAAGGAAACTCCATTGCCACCCTGCAGACCACTGGCGATACCACTGAGAAAAATGAGCCATAGGCACCTGGCTTGAACCCGAGGGTAAGGAAGAGGTAGAGAAGGATGAGTAACCGGGTCCAGCCAGTGATGGTGCCCTCAACTTAACAGGACAGAGTTATCAACTTTTCATTAACTTATTTGTTTTAGAAGAGGTAGGGGTGCAACAAAGAGAGGCAGAGTTGCTATCAGCTTTTCATTCCACTGTAGAGTTAGGCAAGGAGGGCCATGCGGAGCAATTTGTTTATGTGCAGTGGAATGTCCCTTGAATCCTGATGAAAGATCACAATGAAACTCTCATGGAGGTGCTCTGCAATCTTCTGCTGAAGGTTTCTAGGGATGGGAGCCTCATTTCTTCCTCCGCGCTAGGATATTTCCTGTGCCAGTCAGCGATAACATTGGCAGGCATCATTGCAGTACACAAGCTAGCAGCATACAGGCCCAGGCAGCTTCAGAATGCCAGCAACAGCTGTGCTCGTTCTGCTTTTGTCTCTAACTCACGAGCGAGATACGAGCTAAAATCACCACTGTCTGTGGAAAATGGGGCCGGTTTTCAGTGCAATTGCCCTATACTCATAGTTTCATGCAACCGAGCAATTCCCTCCTCATTTCCCTCATCACTGGCAGGCCATACTCACCATGGCTGGTGCTGTGAGTGTCACCGTGAAGAAGCACTCCTAAGCAGACATGTCAATAAGCAGGTCTTGTTTAAAACTTTAAGGGAGCAAGGGAAGAGAGTTCTGAATCTTGATTTTCACTTTTTCTTGTGACTGTACTGACCATGGCACTTCAGTGTGTTTTATCTGCACCTGCTGCTATTGCAGCCTCAAGGGATTTCCCCTTCACATCCGCCAAACCCAGAGCCAGATGTGGAGGAGAAAAAAGAGGACGTGGGATGACATGTTCAATAAAAGCCTTCAGACCAGTGCTGCATCAGACTGTGAGCATGGAGCCTGTAGGGTGTATTTGCAAATGATTTTGAGAAGGAAAGAGTGGAGAGGAGAAAAGTGCAGGAAAAGGAGCGTGAGATGCACCAGGACATAGTGGGGCTTCTCCAGCAGCAAACACAGATGCTGAAGACTCTTGTGGACATATAGGCTCAACAATCCAGGCTCACCTCCCTCTACAGTCCCTGGAGAACTCAATTTCAGTGCCACCTTACCACCACGACCACCCCTCTCCCCCGCATCAGTATTCTATCTGGCATCAGGGTCCTCATCACTACCACTACCACTCTAGCCCAGGGAACATTAAAAACATCCACAGCTTCACATATTCAGACCTGTGAAAGCCAGGGCTGGTGTATGTGTAGCTAAAATGGACACAAATGTTCTTTACCCTTCATAAGTTCTGTTCTATTCATTTATTACATTTTTAATGTATTTGCTTTAAAATTGCACTGATTTTTCTTTTCATTGCTTTCGTCACAGAACAAAATTCCATTATTTGGAACAAAATTCATCTTTATTAGATCACAACCTATGCTGCAGAGTGCCTAGCAGTTCGGAAAGCAACCAATTACTTGTTACTGTACAATGTCACACAATTTATAGGCTCTGTGACAAACACAGTGTAATAATCATACATGTACAGCAAGCACCACAAAATTAATAGATGCATTGACAGTGTTATAGTCATATATGCACACCAAGCACTACACAATTCTTAACAGGCTCCAAAACAGCCAGGCCAGCCAGAGCACAGTACACAACAATGCATTACTGTGGCTCACTGTTAAAATGCTCTTTCAAAACCTCCCTGAACTGTATAGCTCCACGCTGTTAGACCCTGTGTCTGTCTGTTCAAACTCAGCAGACAGCCACTCCACCTCCACCCCAGCAACTTTTCCCCTTTTGCTTCACAGATCTTATGAGAGGACACAGCAGGCAGCTATAACCATTGGGATATTTTTCTCACTGAGGTCAATCTTGTGAGTAAACAACATCAGTGTTCCTTCAATCAACCAAAAGCACGTTCAACTATCATTCTGCTGAGCTGGTAATTGAATCTTTCCTTGATGCTGTTGAGGTGGGCGGTGTACGGTTTCATGAGGCAAGGAAGCAAAGGGTAGATTGGTTCCCCTAGGATCACTACTGGCATTTCAATATTGCCACTGGTAATCTGCCAATCAGGAAAGAAAGTCCCTGCTTGCAGCATTCAGAACAGTCCTGTGTTCTTAAAGATGTGAGCATCATGCACCTTCCCTTACCAGCCCACACTAATGTCAGTGAAGCATCCCCAGTGATCCACCAATGCTTGCATAACCACAGAATAGTAGCCCTTTCTCATAATGTACTCTATGGCAAGGTGGTCTGGTGCCAAAATAGGGATATGCATGCTGTCTGTTGCTCCACTGTAGAACTCCACTGCTGCAGCTCCATCCGCTATGCCCTGCACAGTGCCCAGAGTTACAGTCCTGCATAGCAGGAGGCAAATAACAGCCCTGCACACTTGCATGACAACAGCCCTTGCAGTGGATTTCCAATTCCAAAATGATTTTCCACTGACTGGCAGCGAACTGACATTGTAAGTTTCCACAGTAGAATCTGTCAGTGCAGCTCTCATTTGGTGTCCCTGCTGGGGTGAGCTCAGCACACAGACCCAGGAATGTGTCCTTGAATCATAGAATCACAGAATATCAGGGTTGGAAGGGACCTCAGGAGGGCATCTAGTCGAACCCCCTGCTCAAAGCAGGACTAATCCCCAACCAAATCATCCCAGCCAGGGCTCTGTCAAGCCTGACCTTAAAAACCTCTAAGGAAGGAGATTCCACAACCTCCCTAGGTAACCCATTCCAGTGTTTCACCACACTCCTAGAGAAAAAGTTTTTCCTAATATCCAACCTAAACCGCCCCCACTGCAACTTAAGACCATTACTCCTTGTTCTGTCATTTGCTACCACTGAGAACAGTCTAGATCCATCCTCTTTGGAACCCCCTTTCAGGTAGTTGAAAGCAGCTATCAAATCACCCCTTCCCCCCATTCTTCTCTTCTGCAGACTAAACAATCCCAGTTCCCCCAGCCTCGACTCATAAATCATGTGCTCCAGCCCCCTAATCATTTTTGCTGCACTCCGCTGGACTCTTTCCAATTTTTCCACATCCTTCTTGTAGTGTGGGGCCCAAAACTGGACACAGTACTCCAGATGAGGCTTCACCAATGCCAAACAGAGGGGAATGATCATGTTCCTCGATCTGCATTTTAAAAAGGCATTGGACAGGAGAGATACACAAACAATTAGATAGACATAAATCTGTAGTAGATATGGCTGCATAATGGAAGCCAGCTTTTTCTAAGAAAAAGAAAGCAAAAGTGAGCAATGTAGTGTGTCTCATATACATGCCATTCATTGCAGTCAAGTTCCAGTTGGAAGATTATGAGCATCACTTTCCTCCCCAAGGCTCATCTAGGTCATTATAACCTTTGCTAAGGAGAAATACTACAGCTTAGATAAAAAGAAGATTACAAGTACATTTGTTGCACAGAGTTTAGAATGAAAGGAATCAAAATTTTCCAGGGCTATCACCATGATTGCTGTTAATTTAATTTATTGTTCAGAGCCATTCTTCTTTGGTCTAGACAGGTGATTTGTATGATTTATACCAAAAGTTAAGTTACATTTTGCAAAGACTACACCCATTACATTACAGAATCTAGAACATCAGCCACCCATTTACCAAACTAAAAGTCCTGGGAAAAATGCACCTAATTCTGCAAACTTGTCCTCATTTGACCAAACTTTCTGTGTGATACAATTGATTAATGCACTAGCCCTTCACATTTAAAGAGCCTGGTTTAAATCTGGCTTCAGAGAAATGAGTTTGATGGTCTAAATTTAGCTTCTAGTAAAAGTTTATCCACATTAAAAAATCCTCAGCACACAATTATGCACTTGTCAATGTACCTGGCAGACTCTGATCAATAGAACATGAGACTAGAATAGCAGGGGTGGTGCAGGTCAGTATGAGGGGAACTGGCAGACTAAAGTGGGAAACATACACAGTGCCTGGTTCTCACCAGTGTCATCATCCTTCCCTTACTTTCAGAAACACTTACCCCTACATTTTCAAAGCAGTGCGTGCGGACTTAGCCACATGACAACCAGGGCCGGCTCTACAGTTTTTGCAGCCCCAAGCAGCGTGCCGAATTGCGCCGCGGTGGGCGGGGGCAGTCCATGTGCCCTTAGGGCAGCAGGCGCGTTTCCGCGGAGGTGGCAATTCGGCGGCAGCTTCTATGTTTAGCTGAAGCCGCCTGGGACAGCTAAATATAGAAGCTGCTGCCGAATTGCCCTCACCGCGGAAAGGCGCCTGCCGCTCTCAGGGCCCATGGACTGCCCCCACCCTCCGCGGCGGCAATTTGGCGCGCTGCTTGGGGGCTAAACAGCAGGGATGCCGCCCCTTGCAGAGTGCCGCCCCAAGCACCAGCTTGGAATGCTGGTGCCTGGAGCCGGCCCTGATAACAACACCTCTGGGTACTCCCTTTGAACAGTGCAGGAAGAACCGCCCTGAAACATTTGTCTGTTCAAACAAAAAAAAAAAGCAGCTTATCTCAACCAAAATTACAAAGCAAAGCATGGGCTTTACCCACTTAATCCAAGGTACAAAGGATATAGAAAGTCCAGGGTGAAAATAATGAGACTGTAAAAGGAGCCTGAGTGTTTGGCTCAATCAAAGATATTGATAACACTTACTTTATGTTAGAAAGAGGAAGCCATGCTAGTTATTGAGAGCTGTGATTTTCAGGTGCCATTACTCATGTTTACTCATTGTTTATTGTCACTGTTATTTATACTCTGAAATACTTTCAGATTTTGCTTGGTCTTCATTCAGGCAAAGCCCATGGATTTCAGTGGAAGTTTTGCCTGTGTAAAGACAGAGTATACACGGAAGGCCATCTTCTGAAAACTTTTCTCACATTGGGTAGCACCATGAGTGGTCTCACTGAAATCAATTAGACTATTCATGGAGTAAAGCACTCTTCAGAGGGCTGGACCAGCATTTCGCAATGCGGTCCAAGTAAGGAGTAAGCAGAGCTGTCTCAGGAGTAGGACAGGAACCAAACTGTGACTCAGCATCACAGTTCAGCTCCTGCTTCCCTCTTTTCACATGAGGGAACTAATCTGCCCCACTCCTTTCCATGACATAGCCTACTTTCCCATCTACGATAGCTCGGCTCTGCTGGTCAGCAAAGGATATGGGGATGAGGTGGAGAGAGTCATCATAGCAGCCCACCAACAATTTCTGTCCCCACCACACTGGGTCTAGCAAAGTGCGCAGCCTAGGCTGAGGAGTAAAGGAGTTCCTTATTCCTTTGTGTGGGTATGCAGTGGGGTCACCGCAACAAGAAAGGCATTCAGAATCTCATGTCACTGTAATTTTCCAGTTGCATTGTTTCTGTTGTCCATGTCACCCATTTCCAGATGCTGGTGTTACTTATGACACTTCTACATGCAATTGCCACCAACTCTGTCCGTTTCTATCTTTCATTATTTCTATTGTTACTTGCACTTATACTATTTCTCTTGTCCATAAAGCTACACTAGGTTCTGTTATTTTTGCAGTTGGTGTCTATGTCCTCTTTACATTCTGTTGCTTCAAGATACGTCTATCTCTCGGTGCAGTTTCTATTGTCCACGTCAGTATCCATTCTAGGTTGCATTGTTTCTACTTTAGCTACTATGGCACAGGACTGAAACAATCAAGTTCTGCCTGACACCAGAGAAAAAGATGTAAGAAATCGATAAGTGGGTATAATTTTTCTATCACAAAATGAGGTTTTAACAATAACAAATGTTTTGCAAAGTTTTTATTTTCACCAAAATTTGTCAGTTTGTGATGGTGTGTTAAATGAAAAAAATCCCCAAATAATTTCAAATTTTTCCCTTTTGGAATTGTGAGGAAAATCCCACTTTTCAATATTTTACTTTTCACCCAATAAAGTAGAGGGAGGAGGAGAAGAGAAGGGGAGGGGGTTTTTTTAAAGTGAGAGAAAGTGGGATTTTTACCATCAACAGTAAACAAAAAAAACTAGATTGTATTTCATTTAGAATTTTTTTCCTTCAAAAAAACAAAAAGGTCACTAAATATTTCAATTGAAAGAAAAACTTTTAAAAAATTATGAAACAAGTTTACTTTTTTACCTGTTCTACCTAGCATATCAATGCATAGAAATGTTAATAAGTGTTACATATTACAAGTGGAATAGCATAAGAGATTATCAAAATTGCATAGTATATATGCATTTTACTTGGGTGGCAGCCATGTATGTCGAGTATAGGCACAAACATACCATTAATCCTGACAGAAAAGATTTATAAAGATATTACCCTTAATACATGTACACACACACACCTATGTGCACACATAACCTGGAAAGGAGCTATAGAAAAAAGCAGGAGCAGCTTCCAAAGAATTTTGTTCTTTAATCTACTTAAAGAACAATTGCTAAAAAATATGACTGTGTCTCTGAAAATAATCAACTGCTGCCAAGGAAAACTGCCAACTCCATAGAATTCAAAATGTGTCCAGGAACAAATGTGATGGAGAGGGGAGTAAAGAATTACTTTTTGCACAAGGAATAATCTGCAGAATGTGCCCCATTTTTTGTGGTGACTAGTCAAGTAACAATATATTAAAATATTTTATTTTTTTCATTAATACACTTATTGTCTGCAAACAGCATGAAGCTTTGACTGAAAAAAAGTCATCTACCTACTATATTCCTACACTAGGAAACGATGTTCATTAAAAAAATTCGTGGCGCTAATGATAAACTTGCTCTTCAAAGGAGCATGTGAAGAAGAAATCCATAAATACAGACATAAATTAATTTCAGATCTTTTGACAATATTAGATTTGTGTAAAAGATATTTGCTAATAAATTTTCAGTTCAAAGTTGCCTTACTGAAGCTGTTGCTAAATCTTTAAACACTTGGAGAGGTTTGCTCTTGGCTAACAATTTGAATCATACATCATACCAGAGCTTTGCATAAACAATGATCAAAACAGACTGGAGAGTAATCAAGAAATGGCTAAACAACAGAAAGAAAGGATAATGATGAAATGTTGATTTGCCCCTGTGTGGCAAGCTTAAGGAACCTATACAGAGTGGATGTCACATTTTTTTTTATCAATGCATGTACCAGAATTTGCTGTTGGCAAACATTGCTTAACTACTGCTGTTTTTTATGAAGTCAATGAAGACTGAGTTAGATAATGAGCTGGCATGCACTTTTGAAATGTTTACTGTGTTCTTTAAAGTAAGGGGACATGCTGGTGCTTAAACTAATTTGGGTTTTTGTTGTTGGCTCCCCTGGCCGCTACCCCCCTTCTCCTTTGTCTTTGGAATAAACAGAAAATATTTTTAAATGTATCAAAAGATTCAGTTATACAATTGTATACTCAGTAGATTCCAAATGGCAGACAATTGGTTCATGTCAATAGCCATATTAATTTCATCTGTTTTCTCTGTAGTTAACACTGAAAGAAAAAAGAAAAATAAAATCTGTCTACTCGGGGTAAACATAGCAGAAATATATTGCCTGAACGACAAGAGATTCCACAGACAATGTAGTCTTCTACTTCTGTTTTTTTGTTTTTTGTTTTGTTTTTGTTTTGTTTTTGAGGGGGAAAAGATGGTAGCAGCAATTCCTCATAAGGGGAAGCTGCAACCACCTTTCTCAATGCAACATTCAGGAAGGTTATATATGGGAATTTCCCACTCTTTGTTAACTATGAATTTGATTTGAAAATGCAGTTTTTAATTAAAATTGGCATTTCCCGGCTTCATGCTGGCCTTCACTATCTTGTTAAACAGTGAGCTCATTTGTGATTCCAGCAGTGTCCAATCTCATGGTCAGAGGTGATAAACCAGTTCCCATCCCACTTTCTTTGTGCCAAATCATGCAATCTGTACTCAAGACTTGAGCCTGATCTCTTTGTAACAAATGGGAGATTTGCCTGTATGAGGACTAAGCAAGGGCTGCAGGATTTGACCTTGTTCTGAGAAGAATCTATAGGATGCAATCTTAAATATTTTTAAAGCTTTATTTAGAGATCAAAGTTCCTGTAAAAAATTCTTGCCAAACTCTATTCTTTGTCTCTTGCCTTCAATGTATCTACACATGAGTATATCAGTTAGTATTCCAGATAATGAGTATACCAGATAATGGTAGGCATGGCATAAGAACCTACAATAGTTGCACTTTAAAAGTCCATTCTGTTTTTGAAAGGTTCTACCATTTCCTGAGAATATGCTGCTGGAAACAGGAATTGCTCTAACACCAGTATGAGCTTTTTAAGTGCAACCATTGTAGATGGATAGATATACATAATTAATTAAGCAAGATTTTCCTATGGTATTAACAGATCTTATGTAACTAACAGTGCTGCTTGATTCATTTACTTATACACCCATTATTTTAATAAAAATCCCCTTGAGATATAATTAAGCTGCCATTTTATTCTGGTTTGGGGGTTTCAGAGCTAAGCATACACTCATACTCACATTTAAGAGAATGTTTAAATTCACATTGACTTCATTAGGTGGGAAATCAGACCCTATGGCTGAAAGAGGTTTGCACAATTAGCTCTGTTTTGATTTTTTTTCCCCTTTTTTTAGGATAGTGCTTTAGAGAAAAGAAAAATCAACAGTTGCTTACAATTTCACATAATCTGATAGCTTTTGTTTAAAAAAAAAAGCATTGCTGCCTTTTAAAAATCAACTAAGGTTATGTGCCATGCAAGGAATTCTAATAAGAATTCATTCCATCTGCCAATATAAGTAAGAGAAGATGCAAAACATGTAGAGATTTTGATGAAAATGCTGAATTCAGGTTAATGGCTAGCTACCAGTGATTTCACTGTTTACATAATTAAGCGGTTGTTGGCTTTTGAAAGCTAGTGATTCAACCAACTTTATCAAAAGGAATTTCACAAGCTACATCTCCAATAAATGGCCAGCCAGGGCCCAAACACAGAAGGACAAATTCATGTATTCATACAAAATAAAATTCTACGTACAAATTAAGGTAGTTACCAAAGCTAAAATAATTTTTCCTTTTATTAAAAATCTGCTGCATGGCAGTAATCCCAGTGCAGGACTTCAGTACTCCTAAATCATTGCAGTTTGGTGCCTTTTGCAGACTGATGTTTCAGCATCAGTAAATCAGTGTTCCTGGTCTTCTAATGTTATTCCAAGAAATACTTTCTTTCAAAGGCTACATTTAAGGGAATGAAATGTATCTAGAGACAACAGCCCTAGGTTGCTGTACTCTGCCTTGTGTCTCCTACTGTCCTGAACAGAACCATGTCACTTCCGCTGTGTTCAAAGCACTCTGTGGCCCTTCTTGGGGCTGAAGGGCTTTGTCCTAAGAACAAAACTGAAATACTTCTCTGATGTATTGTATTTACTGAGGGACAACCTACCCTAAATTCTCAATTAATAAGGGACAATCTACAATCATTGTTATATTTGCTTTCCAAAAGCTACTCTTAGTATAACCTTTCATGAGTGATGTGCCTGAATATTTGGATGCTAATACTTTAACTGTATTGCTGAATCTATTAACTTTATTTGGGGATATTGCAGATTACATACTGTATGTATTTTATTACTTTCAAACCAAACTTTGTACTTTTGGATAATTTAAGCATTATACCCAAATGTGCAGACACTCTCTCCTTAACCTGTGCATTATATAATTTTAACATTAACTTTAATTAAAAAAATTAAATCTCAAGTTACTGAGATCTTCTTGAATTCTTCCAAAACTTGATACTGAGGGAAGCAACTCACAGCTTTACTGAACATAGCTACATTGCATGGGTTAACAATACTAGCTAAACTTTGAATGTCTTGTCCCAAGGTACAACAGAACCCAGTGCAAAACCCGGATACATTCTTTTGGGAACTGTCTCTTCTTCAGTTTCCCCCAAAGTGCTGGTCAGCAGTTTGAAAAGGAATTCTTCAAGAAATTACAAGCTTGATTATGCACATTCTTTTTTCAGTGAATTCCTTGCTCATTTGATTAATACTCCATCTTATTCAGAACTGTACACCTCTATACATTGGACCAGACTTGATTCACCATATGTGCCCTGTTCTGGAGACTTTAAACTGGCTTCTTCCAGTAAAGATTTTGTGTTGATTTTAGAAGATCCTGGTAGTGACTTTAAAGGCAGGTTCATGGATTCATATCCTGCATTACTTCTGTGCTTGGCTCTCACTTCCTCCCTCGGCTCTGAGCAGTTGTTATTTATTATTTCATTATTTAACTTTTCATTATTTAACTTCGTTTCATTATTTAATTTCATCTTACAGGAACAGGCCTTTTTAGGATCCTTACTTGTGCTCCTGTACTGGGAAATCCTGCACTAGGATTACTGAGATACCGCAGATTTTAACTCTTTGCCTTCTGATCTCAGGAAATTTGAAAGTCTCTCCTTTCAAGTATGGATTAAGGATTTCTCTCTAGTTTCACACTCCATTAATCCTTCCATTTTGGTCTGTGAGACACCATGTGTGAACAGCACTATATCAATTTTCATTGCATGGCTTTGTATTTATTAAAAGAAAACATTGGGACTTCTCAGAATCCCACCACACTACCCTGCACAAGAAGATATCTTACTCAGCTGCTGTTGTCTGCTGTCTTTTACATCTCAGCAAACAAAACATATGTATTGCAAGGGTGAGCGGGGAAAACTATGTTAAAATGGAATTAAGGTTGAGAAAATGTATCAGAAACTTATAAACACTACAGGGATGTTGTGTTTATCTCCAATTTTCTGGGTTTAATTTAAAAGAAATCCAAACATATTAAAGTAAGGAAATGTACAGATAAGGAATCCAAACAACATGAATTCCACCTTTTAGTGACACCATGCAAACACCGTACAATTATGATTAATATTCATAGTCCCAAATTAGATAAACGGATATATAAAGGCAGTTTTCTTTCATATCCTTCTTCTCCCTTAGTGTAACTATACAGAGCTTCAACACAACCTCAAGCATCACAAGCCAAGCATAAAATTAGAGAGGTGCATGCAGCCCATCAGAAGCCATGGAGATCCATACTGCTCAAGGGAAAATTATAACAGATGCTAGACAGGCAATTTCTACTGTGGCATGTTATGCTGGATGGTGGGTAGTCTGATCTATAGGCAGTCACAAACTTTCTTGAAACTGGTGAGCATGAGAACCCCCTTTCATTCAGACTACACAACAAAGCAGTTAAATATCCCTCTGTTTAATGACAATTATAGAAACCACAGCCCAACAACAGAAGCTACCATCGAAATCATGGATTAGCATGGCAAGCCTGGTAGGAGCTGGACCATGCAGTCTGAGGGGTTTTCCCTTGGGCCTGAATTCACATGGAGGGGCTGGACAGTGTTTGGTGGAACCATGTGTGTTTGTGAATCAGAAGCAAACAGCCAACAGGAAAGCCAATAGGCAACAAGTGAAACCTTGAGAGAAAGCCAAAAGATCTTTTTGGGCAGAGTGTTGGCTAGAAAGAAGCCTGGAATTGTGAGCAAAGACACTGACTTCTGTTTGATTTCTGCTGTGTTCAGAGAATCGGGAATTTGTTTTCATTATTTGTAAATAAACAGGATTGCATTGAAGATATACCTGACTCCATCATAAATTTCTCCTCCTAATGGAAACAACCTGCAAGGCCCTGAACAATGGTAACTGCTCAAGCTAAAAAGAGGTAACGTGAAGGAAGAGAGCATTTTGGGCCTCTATTTTGCAATTTGTTGTGTGCAGGTGCACGGCTGTGCCCACATAGGCTCCCCATAGAAATTAGTGGGGAAAAGCATGGGTACTACAATCCATCTGTATGCAACAAATTGAAGGCTCATTGCCTGCGTGATTGTTAAAATTACTAGAACCTTTTTATCACATCCCCTACCGGAAAATTAATTTTCCTAAAAAGCATGAGTCCTGATACAAGTGAGCTCACAACAATATTCCTGAGAGAGGCAAGGTGGGTGAGGTAATGTCTTTCATTGAACCAACTTCTGTTAATGAAAGAGACGAGCTTTCAAGCGCCACAAAGCTCTTTTCAGAACCTTCCCCAGACATGAAGAAGAGCTCTGTGGAGCTCGAAAGTTTGTCTCGTTCACCAGCAGAACTTGGTCCAATAAAAGATATCACCCCAACCACCTTGTCTCTCTCTACAACAACACTGCAAACAATATTATTGTTAAGTGGAGTTTATTGAAATTCAGGAACAAAAGTTGAACAAATGACAGTTTTCCCTCTTTATCAACCACTTCTGTTGTGAAATACAGCACCATTACCTGTTCGTTCAGTCACAGCAGGTATACATATAGAACATCATCACCACCTAGCCTTTTTTGGTCTCAATCCCTTAAGTGACTAAAAGAAAATCAGTGGGTCATGTGAAAGAATTGTAAATTTTAAAGGAATTTTAATAAGGAGTGGATGGTGGCTTGGCAAACTTGTTGGGGAGAGACACTGTTTGGGGAGAATCCAGCTGAAGTGAATAGGAACTGTGGTCCTGCCACTCACAGGAGAAACTGATCCTTAATGGCCAATTTAACTAGCAATGCAAGTTTTGAATTCAGAATATGGAGAACCCCTTTGGTTGTGTAAACACTGGCCAATCCAAAGAGTTGATTCTGATGGGAAGGCATGCTGAATCATATATGGATGACCTATGCTTTTAAAAAAGTCATTGGTTACTACAACTTTAGCTAATTTTTTTTACTAATTTGAATCAGGTAAATAAGACATTATAGAGATGGTATAAAATAGTTATTTATTAATGACAATTTGACTTCAAACATGCTGAATTATTAAATCAATACATTGTGAAAAATATTTTTAAATTTTCAGAGAAAAGATGAAGTTTTTAAAAGGCAAGCAGAATTTGGTATGACTTTAGTTTTATGCAGTTAGGCCTTATCCAACTCGAAAGACTTCCACTTACTTGAAAAAAAACGAGGAGTCCTTGTGGCACCTTAGAGACTAACACATTTACTTGAATGTAGTTTGGATCAAACCTGAATTGGGTATGAATTGAGTAAAGGCTTCAAGGTTTGATCCCTGTATTTTCTTTAAAGGGTCCCTATGTTTGTGCACAAATGCAAGTACTACAAAAAAGTAAAGAAAACCAGCTGTGAGTGATACTAGCTGTGCTATTGAAGTCTGTCCTAAAAGTGAGCATAACTGAAATTTGGGAGGAGTCTCCCAACTTGAATGTTACAGTGGATACAGTCTATTCAAAAGAGAGAGAATTAGGACAGGTGAAGGAGTGGCAGCGTCCAGATATGTCAAAAGTATTTTACAAGATCAGTGAGATAAACTCTTATCATATTGTATCTTGGAAATACTTGGGCTAAGGATACACTCAGTTTCAAAACAAAGGAGAGAATATACTGGGCGTCTACAACCCTGAGGGTTCAATGTCAAGAAAACTAAAAACCCTGGGACCAGCTATTGAAGGATTTGAAACCCCTGTTTAATGTACTCATGAGGGATTTTAAACAGTCAGGTGTTTGTTTAGTAATGAATACAGCCAAACCTGAACAATCTAAAAAGAGTTCTACTTTACAGTAAAGAGCAAACTTTGTGATCCAGAAAGCAGAGAATTCAACCAGAGAAGAAACCATTGACTGCCATCTCAGGGTAATAGAAGCTTGGTGGATAATTATGATGCAAAATTTCAAATCAATCTACTGAAAAGTAGGTTAATAAAACACAGCAGTACAATGATAGTAGATTTCAACCAAACACCTATTGAACTTTAGGACAAAATTTTAAAACATAACTATGCATTCTGAGTGTTCAACCTGACCCAACTTAAAGGGGCCTGATTCTCAGAGGGTCGATGCTTTCTGCAAACCAGGCTCCTCTAAGGTGACCTCAAGGTGGGCACTCACTAGATATTTTTCAGAAGTCTGGCTCTCCTGGGTATTCAGCAAGTGGAGTAGTATTACAATTCCTGAAGGAGGAAGAAGGCTGGAGCGGAGAAGGTAAGTGATTTCTACTAGATCACTCAACCAGTTGATGACAGACCTAGAAATCCAACCCTGGGGCGTGACTATGGTCGGCTATCACCACTAGTCAACATACCCTCCCATTTAATTTAACATTCTACAGCACCAAGTATATTTTTAAACATTTAATTGTGTGCTGAATAATACTTTTCTCAGATCCAAGCATAATTAATCTTTTGAATATTGGGTCTATCTCTTTCATAAGCTCCTCTTAAGACAGCTGCAAAATATTGCTAATAATTTTGAGTTAATAGTGTGCTTAGAAGGTCATGTAAGGCTATTGCTGGGAGGATTAAAAGATTTTCTTTTATCCAGAGCCCTCTTTGTTGTAAGAAACCAAGGTAATTTAAATCACAGATTTAGTCAGTCGAACCGGGACAAATCAATGGAGTAGGGCTGTGAGAACTTGAAGCAAGAACACATCAGGCCAGCAAGTTTACAAAGAAAAGGTTCTCCAAACTCACCAGGCCACTGAGCCAAAGTTAAGCTGAATGTTTAAAATTCTCCATTCTTTTAAATTAAGGGCAACAGCGGACATCTTGTTTCTTAATTATTCAGCTGACATTCTCTTATAGATACCCTCTTAACGCATCATGGGTAAAGTATGGTAGCCGGCAAGTCACTTGAGTCACTAACACCTGTAGGTGTTTGTGACACACACATGCTTGATTTTGTAATTAATAACTAGCCAGATTTTGAGGGGGATGAACAAGAGAGATTTCACATGATTATTGCTCAGAAATAGTTGTCCATTGGTATTAAGGACACAATTAATTCTTCCCTCTAACAAGTGTTTGTTAATTATTTGTGTGTGGGAATACATATGAAAGCCACACAGTATGGTTCTCTGTCCTCCTTAGAGCTGAGTGAATAATTGATTTTTCTATTCAGGGACCAAGCCAAAAAATCCCCTCCCCCTCAAAAAAATTTTGTTTTCATCTGAACCAAAACTGATTTTTCCCTCTCACCAAAACAATCAAAAAATTGTAAAAATTTCATCTTGGGTTTTTTGTTTTGTTTTGGGTTGCTTTCAGGTGTTTTTCATCCTTTTTGTTTTGTTTTGTTTTTAAACAAATTAGCTAAATTTCACAATGAAAAATCAAAACATTTTGAAACAAAATAGCCAAAATGAACAGTTCTGACATTCTCAAAAAAGTTTCCATTTTTTTCTTTTAGAATTATTCATTGAATTCAATCTAATTTTGTAAATAGTTTAGGTGCCCTGAAAAATACATTTGTCAGTGAATTTACTATTCACACACACAAAAATGCACCCAGTTCTCCTCTAGTAGCCAGAACAGAGGTTTATGCTGCTGGTTTTGAGCTGACAAAGTTGGGTCTGTTAGCTCAAGCAATAGGGCCCTACTTACAGAGCCAGAGGTCCTAGCTTCCATTTCTGCTGCCAACAACCCACCCAGAGGTGTCACATTTCAAGAGGTGGTCTGGAGAGGGGATCAAGCTGTGATGGAATTTGAAATTTCTGAAATGTAAGACCCACCCAGGGGCATCACATTATATGTACATGCATAGGGCTTAATCCTGTCCTGGCTGGGTTAGTGAAAGGGACTGAAGATACTGCTCAGTGTGTCCTGTGAACAGGACAGGCTGGGGAGTATGCACTGTGATGCACCTATGGCTGCTTGCATCTGAGCACAGAATACTCACTAACTGCAGATCATGCCCGCTTGGGGAAGATGCGAATTGGCATGTGTATAAACTGCCTTTTCTCCTAACTCTCTCACAAGTGCTATAGACAGGTCTTTCTCTGTTTGCTTGGGAAGAAAAGGCATCCTCTTACCTCCCTGCTTGTGCAGCCCATTGCAGGACTTTATATTGCATAATGTGCACAGTAGAACATAGCACATTTTAAAACATATATGCAAATTCCAACCAACATGATAAACATCACAAGGATTCCTGAACTGAAGTTCTCCTAAATTTATGCAGTTACAAGTGACCATAAAAGCCTACTGCGTCAATAATCCACAAACAAGTTTATCATACATCTCATTAGAATCATCATAGTATCTTGTGCTAAAAAGCATTGCTAGAATCCTTGTACCAATGATCCGCAGGGATCTCTAGACTTTCAGTTACATTTTTAATCATTGTCTGGAAAAAATACAAAATAATTTGACATATTAAAGTCTATATTAATGTAAAGTGTGACAATGAGGTTCAATTTAGAGCCCTAGCCTGCAGTTATTCCAAGTATTTAATTCCCACTGAAATCAGTGAAATGTAAGTGTGAACTGGTTGCTGATCCCAAAATGCTCAACTATTCAGAAATTCAACATTTAGGTCTCCTACCCATCTTTATGTCTAGATCACACTCCCATACATTGATCACAAACACCAGTAGTACCTAAAGATAGTGGATATAATGAAGACTGAAAGGAATCAATTAACCTGGTATGGTTTTAAGTCAGGTCCTAATTCTTATTTGTGTGTAGTTTGTGTGTTAGTAAGTTACTGCTGTAGGGCATAGTTTTAAAGATAACAGGGTGAACTGAATATCAACCAATGATCTTGCCCTTTGAACTAGTCATGTTAAAATTAGAATAAGGCAGCATCAACTCTGTGACTATATATGTTCCAAAGTTCATTGCTAAAAATAAAACTTATATCTGAATAAATCAAAACCTAATAAATCTTGTCCTTAATATAGGCTTCAGTAATGTGACATTTTCTGTCGTTCTCAATCCTTAAAACTGACTTCTAAAATATACAAATTGCAGCTTTTTTTCTGTATGCCCCCCAGTCTAGAAAAGCACTTAAGCATATGAGCAGTCCCATTGAACAAGGATTATTAAAGCTAACTCAGTGTGGTCTTCAAATGCTACAGCAAAATGTCATTTGAACAAGTGAAGTCAATGGGAGTATTCACATGCTTAAACTTAAGTACATACTTAAGTGGTTTGCTGGATGAAGGACTATATATTTAGATCATTTCCAAATGAGTTTGCTTTGCCATAATGAAACTGCTGGAAAAAACAGAAGCAAATCTCTGTACAGTGCCTATAACCACAGTGAAAGATTCAGAAATTGGATCTAGGCAATGTGTGGCTTTACCGTAGTAAACCATAGTGCCAACTTAGATACTGCAACTTTGTGAACAGATGTTCTGAAGCATCATCAATAGGATTACTGTAGAATTTACTCATCATAAATCACCATACTGCAGTGGCATTCCTGCTGGGCAGCTAATATATCCTGCTCCTAATGTTCAGTCCGTACCGTAGTTCACATGAGGATGAGTGTGCTCACTACTCTTTGACATGACAGTTTGATGCAGCCTTTCAAGGCCACATTGGCTTAGCCTAACTTGCCCTTGTTCAAGGTCACACACCAACCAGTCCCAGGGAGTTGTGAGTCTTGCATATACGGAACACTGGAACAATCAGAACACACGTTTGTTAGACACAATTTTAAACCATTTTATCACTTGCATTAAAATAATCATTATCTATCAAGTACCAATACTGTGTTCGATGTGGTGCAGGAATTTAGATGATGCAGTCCCTGTATATATAATGATGGCCTAGGTCAGTCACTTAAGGGACAGAACACTTAAGACATAATACACTGGTGCAACAGAACAGGCTTGAAGTAGTGTGGGGGGGAAATCTCAATGTCAAGATTGTTAGCCAAGTTGTTCTCATTTTTACCCTGTACTGTACTTTAGAGCCTGTTTGGTACCATATACCTCCACTAAGAAATGAGCCTCAGCCACACCAAATCTACTAACATCCACTAGAACAGCTGGCACAAAATGATATTAGATGGGCTTACTAGCAGCATCTTCCAGAGAGTGGTTATATAACCACAGGTATTGTAAACAAGAAATGCTTCGGAGAGGGAGTGAAGTGGTGAGATGGAAGATAACTGGGTGAATTCCAGCAAACAAAAAAGCATTTGTGTGCATCCACTTCTTATTATAACTAGTCCCCTGTGGAGAAAGAACTCTGACTTCAGGTTGAAATTTCCCCTTGGTTATGTAAACTTTCCCCTTTTCAATCATTCTCCACAGCAGAAATTGTGTCAGTTTACATCAACCAGATATTTCCCAGAAACTCAGAGCAACCAATCTTGATGACCTCTCCATTACAAGGGTTCTTTCTTTCTTTAAATTATAATCATAATCATGAACAGAGAATCCTAAGCCAAGCAACTGTCTGCATACCCAGCTCTGCAACAGTGAGGCACTCATGGACAGATTGTCAAAGGAGGTCATCATGTTCTGAGTGCTGAGCGCTTAGGAAAATCTGGCCCATGACCAGGTTCTTAGAAGGGAGTTGTTCTGACTCAATTATAGAAAAGCTTTTTGACTTGCAGTGCAAGAGCTTGAAAATTTGGGGTTCTCTCCCAAAGATCAAGGACAAGCAAGGTAGGTGCATCTGCCATGTGCTGTATGGATTCAATTCAAAGCAAGATAGGGTGACCAGATGTCCCATTTTTAAAGGGACAGTCCAGTTTTTTTGGGACTTTTTCTTATATAGGCGCCTATTACCGCTCACCCCCTGTCCAGTTTTTTCATAGTTGCTGTCGGGTCACCCTGAAGGTGGAAGGGCACCAACATTCCAAACATCTCATCAAGAACCCAGCTGAAGAACCCAGTGGCTTTTTCACTCTCATGGAAAATATGGTCCACTTTGAATTGAATCCATACAGCACATGGCAGATGCACCTACCTTCTCCATAAATGGGGACTAAGACAAACTCCTATTTGAGACTGGGGAGACAGACTTCAAATTATGGAACGCCTCATCAATCAATGTCCTAAACAATCATATCCTGCTAATATCTCTGCCATCTACTCTGTGTCACCTGAAGCAGTTAACTGGATTGCCAGCCTAGACTTGAACATCTGACATTGCTGTTTCTAGGCCACATGAAAGAAGGTGAATGGGAGCATAGCTCTTCTGAAAAATTTGACCCTTAGTTACAAAGTTCTAATATCCTTGTTATTAAAGGGAATAAATTGTCATGGCTCCACTGAAGTCACCATATCTGACAGTTTACATCAGCTGAGGATCTACCCCCAGATGGCATGCATCTGCATAGGTATACAAAAGAAAGGAGAAGACACAACCTGCCCTTCTTTCCAGTCCCTTTCTTTCCCTGTGCAGGGACTAGTTACATCTGCAGTCCCATTGCTCTCCTAATTTCAGAGACTGTTCCCTGCTAGTGCCCACTGGGCACTAGCCCCCAACAAAAGGAATTCCAGGGTCATAGTCCATTGTCCATGCTGGCTGGATGCACTGGGAATCAAATACATGCTGTGTCCTGATGAAGGGTAATGTAGCAGGCACATTCCCCAGCATGCTGCGGTGCCCCACCGAGGGTTTGTGCTTTGTTGAGACACAATGTTACTAAAAGCCCCCGGGGTGACTGAACACTACCCACACCAAGAAGTATGGTTCAGTTCAGGTAATGTCGCCACATGTTCACATACTTGTAGAAATGTATGGAGGATTCACCCATCCCTTCTTCCCCTTCTGTGCACTGATAACTTCTATTCTCTGGATGAAATCAGCAGCTGTGAGAGCCAGAGAAGAAAGGAGCAACATTTTTTCTATTGTGAAACTTCCTTCTCTTCATGCCGTTGGGCAGCTGTGAGAACAATACCCCTCTCCATTACCAGTCAGCTTTTGCAGTTGCTGTGTCTTACTCTTTGGAACCACACATATTATATACAATGTAAAAGTTAACCAAAGTCTACAAATTCTAAATTAAAGCACTTTAAACAGATGTGTACTTAGAAACAGACCTACAATCATGTACTGTACTTTGTGTGCTTAAATAGTGCACGTAATATAGTTCAGTGTAATAACTACTCAATACTCAAGTTTCTAGCACGTTTAGAGGATATAGAAAGGAATTAAATTTCAGTCCTGGAGCTAGTACTGGAATACAGCCAGTCCCATGTGATTCATAAAAATTTCCCTGTCAGAATGATGTGTCCTGCTGTCTTGATGCCTTGACCAAGTTTCCTAAGGTTCTCGTTATTATTAAGGTCCTGAGTGTTAACAAACTTAAGCTGAAAGTATTTTAATCTAGCATCATCAATATTGAAGCTCCAGTTAGAACCTTTGAAGTTCTTTCTCTATCATGCATATCATTTAATGTCATCTCTGTTTGTATATTTAGTTTTCTGCTGTATAAAAATGAATAAGGCAATTTTAAAATAGATAACGGAAAAGTACAAATTTATAGCAAAATGGCAACCATTACCATCCCATCAAATTACACTTGTTAGCTGTAACCCATTGTCAAGAACCACAATTGGGTAACTATTATTTTTAGCCTATTTCTAAATATTCTTCAATTCTACAGTTCTCTAAAAAAAAACAAAAAAAAAACCACCACAGTTCTCTACAAATTATATTAACTTCCCTCAACATACATATTCAAGCTTCACTGTTTCCATTCATGTTTCCCAGCTGTCCTTGAAACTGAACTGAGGTCATCCATGTTTGTTCTTATTTATGGATTTGCTGGGCTTTTTGTGTTTGTTTTTTTAGTTTCCCCTAGTTATTCTGTGTGGGAGTATCAGAGTGACAATATGTCAGAGCATTTGGAATAAAGACGGTCAGAAAAAGTGGAATTTTTGACTGTTTTGCATTTTCATAAAGTCCCTTCTAATTTTCTAGAGAACTATTGAAAGAATAAGAAAAATTAATCCCTGTTATAACGTAGTAAATATTATTTAGGATTATTAAGTAGCCTCTACACTCTCATGGAAATATTGGTCCCCCTTACTTCAGTCGTAAGCTTTAGCCAGCAGATGGTGAATGCACCCTGCAAAGCACATTATACAGCACATACAGCCGTCCCCATATAATATAGTCCTATCCTGGCAGGATTCTTGTGGAAGAGGATGCACCAGGCAGCATCTGTGATTTCCCCTTGCTGCACTGAGAGGGTAGGATTTGGTCCAGGAAAAGGGAAACACATGTTCAGAGACCCTACATTCTTAGGGTATGTCTACACTGCACTTAAACACCCACACCTGGCTCATGTCAGCTGACTCGGGCTTGCGTGGCTCAGGCTACTGGGCTGTTTAATTCTGGTGTAGATGTTTGGGCTCAGGTTGGAGTCCGAGCTCTGGGACTCCATGGGGGGGTGGAGGGGTGGGAGTCCTAATGTCTACACTGCAATTAAACAGCCCCATAACCCAAGCCCCAGAAGCCTGAGTCAGCTGACATGCCCCAGCCACAGGTGTTTATGTGCACTGTAGATATACCCTTTGAGATTGAATGCATCATAGATGTGAGGGCTGATATTTTCAAAGCCATCCTTAAATGATTTGAATGACTAATTCCCCTTAAAAGCAGTATCAACTGGGTGTACCAATCCCTTAATAAGTGTCCAACCAAACCTGCCCCTCCTATCCCCACCACACTGGCTAGCACTGCTGGTGCAATTTTTCAGAGGGATATGTTGCAAGAAGAGGGGCACTTACTGGAAGAAGACCAGAACTTGTGTTGTGTCTCTGCCATCTGAAATAATTCTAGTTTAAAAGTCAGGTTCTTCAATAAGCTCCAAAGATGTAAAATAGCAATAAAATCACCTTAACCAGTTAAACCAGGTGGATGGCTGTTTTGTGTCTCCAAAGTGGCTCAAAGAAGGCAACTTTACCAATGCATCTGGTATATTGAGAAAAATCCACATTTTCTTTAATGAAATTTTTATTTCTCCAAAGCCTCATTTATTGTTTCAGAGAAGCGATCATGCTTCACTCTGGCAATAATGTGATTTTATTCAGGCAATAATAAAAATGATCTAATCTGATTTTCTAATTGCTCTTTTTTGATGTATTTAAGGGACACCAAACAACCACACAGACACTATAAAATCAAGCTGTTTTTCCATGGGTCTTTTATTACATTTTACAGCTGAATTAACTGAGATACAAAGAAGACAAGTTACTTGCCCTGGACCATGCAGAGTGAGGTTCATGTCTGTGCACAGGGGTGAATTTTTAGTGCACATTTGGGACCAGATCCTGTACTCCTTGCACAACCAGTTGTCCCACAGACTTCACTGTGTGTTTAACTGGTATGACTTTAGTGGGAGACCTGTGGGCTTTCCAGGAATGAAAGATCAGGTCTTCAAAGACAGACCTCTCTCACAGCTTTCATTATTAGAAAGCATGCTGCCTTTTGCATAAGCCACTCTTCTTAGGAGTTTAAAAAGTCATACTTGACTGAAATATTGCATTTAACTTCTCTGTCCTGAAGCCAAATTTTTCATATTTGAATCCTTACTACTATAAAAATAAAAATAATAACATTATACCAGGGCAAATAAATTAAAATGAACATTTTCCAATGTTTCCTAATGTGGAAAAAGTCCAGTCTTTTCATGCCAAAAATCTATAACGTGAACCAGAGGATTTGGATGCATTCAGAGGAGGCTGGTGACATGAGCAAGCAGGTACGTAAAACAGTCATGGGATCATCAGATCAGACCCAAATCATGGCAGTGGCTGAGGCCATACCGTGTTTTAAGTCACACTCTGTCCACTGGATGTCATTGAAGGCCATTGGATCTTTTGACCGTAAACACGAATACCTACCAAGTTATTTTCTTTAGGAAATTCCATCTAGCTTGCGCTTCAAAATTAACTTTGCAGGAGGGTGTTTTAACCTATGAACCTGGGCACAACTGGATGCATTTCAACAATTTGAATTGCAAAGAGTCCCTGAACACTTACTTTCTTGAAAGGCTGTTGTGAGGATTAACTATTATGGCCCAGATTGTAGCCAGCCCTTGTATGGGTGCACGGTGAGGGGGAGGGTGCAATGAACATTCATCCATTGTTATTAATTGACATTAATGAAGAACAGATTATAGGCTCTCTGGCACAGGGACATCTTGTACAGCACCTAGCACAATGGAGATAGCCATAGATCCAGACTGCGCCCTCCACAGAGCAAAAAAAGAGACTGCTCCTCTATCAATCTGTGGAGTGCAAGTGGTCACAAAAGTGGTGGGGGAGTAGGTATTCCAAGGAGAGCAGAGCCAGCTGGCTGTGGTGGGGAGCACAGGTTGTATCTTCCTAGGGAATTGCACAAGTTCTCTCTGCCCCACATGCCAGGAAGCTCCTGAATGCATAAGGACTACTAGAATTCCCCCTGGGGTGATGCAACCACATGCTGTGGTCCTTTAATGATATCGCCTGCCCTTAATGGGTTGTGTTTGAACTAAGTCGTAATTTAGGTGCTATCATAAAATACTTATCATCTTGGTTGTTACTGGAAAACTAAATGAAAGAGTCAGACTGTCAGCTGGTGTAAACGGGCATAGCTCCTGTGAGAACAACTGAGCTGCTCCAATTTACCCCAGCTGAGAATCTGGCCTATGTCTCTATAGACTCAATACACAGCACTGGCTCCATAGGAGCCCTTCACAGTCTCTTATATTAGACTTCTAATATCTGAAGGTGAGATTTTCAAAGGCTCTTAAATTAATTAAGACTTGGGCTCCTAAATCACTTTGGTTCTTTAAAATCACCTCTTTATAGGAAATTAAGTCCATATGTCAACAACAGATTGTAAGATTTAAAAATATATATATTTGAATAGTCCCTAAAAATGGCTGAACTATATATTTACATAAGAGAATACAGAGGCAGCATATACTTGTCAGATAAAGTATTATGGCTGTTTCATCTCTGATAAATAAAATTTCCATAAAAGAGTTGCTTAAATAGTTAAACTAATTTGTTAGGGCCCCATTCAGGAAAACACTTACACACATGCTTATCTTTAAACATGTGTTTAAGTGTCATTAACTTCAGTGGGACTCAAGCAGTTGTTTTAACTGTTTTTCTGAACAGGAAGGTTTCTGTGAATTGGAAATTCACAGGAATATCTGAAAATAATTTTGGAGAATGAGGCCCTACATGCAAGAATATCTGTAAAAGGGAAAAGTATAGTTAATGAGCTGAAATTCAGCTTTCTTAATGCAGGGATTAATAAAAGAGGAAGATTTTTTTTTACAAAAAGTCCTGGTTTAGGACATTTTTGTACACATATATTGTCTGTTTCTTAAGAAAGGTCTCAATCCTGCATTCCTTGCACAGCAAAAACTCCCACTGATCTCTTTAGGAGATTTAGTTGCAGTAGTGAGGTAGGACTCGACCTAAAGGGGAAAAAATGGTTAGTAATGTGTTAGAAACATTTTAAGGTTTATTAATGAACACAAAACAAACCTCAGAGTCAGAACCAAGTGAACATTCTGAGAAACTCCTGCTGGGGAGTGGTATTCTGGTGATGGCATGCAGAAAAAAATATATAGTGCAGGAAATCCTGACCCCAGTGGGAGTTTTCCCATTGACTTCAGTGGAGCCAGGATTTCACCCAGCAAGAGGTTTGAAAGCCTGGTCTTGGAAAGGATGGAAGGAAACAGTTCAAGAGAGATATGGAAAGGGAGGGTACAGATGGAGGAAATAAAAGCCGATCGCAAAGGCTTAAGACAACATTTAAGAAAAGGCAGAATAGGTTGCTATAGAACCGGCTAACAAAATTTTAGCACCTCCCAACCAAAAAGTGGTGTGCTTATAGACAGCAGCAAAAGAGTCAGTCAAAATGGCATTGCTCGCGATATTTTCTATTATCTGTGTTTAGCTAAGATAACCTTTTATCTTGTGTCTCGATTACTGTAATATCCTTCTCTCTGGCCTTGACAAATACAAACTTGCCCCACTCATATCCCTTCACAAGTTGCTGCAAAGATCATTTTCCTAGCCTGTCCCTTTGACCACGGCACCCCTCTCTTTGCATCCCTTCACTGGAACCCCTTCTCTATTGCATCAATCATAAGCTACTTGATTCACTTCCAAGGCCCATCATGACTTAGCCCCATTCTACTTATCATTTCTTGTTCAGTATCAAAAGGTCAACTCTCACCTCCAATTGGCCCATTATCCCACCCTCCATCATTCCTTGTTAAATTGTCAAACAGGCACCTTAATGTTTTCTCCCATGCCACCCCTTGTGCCTGGGAGAAGCATCCTGTAAGCATCCTCAAAGCTACCCCAGTGCCCTCCTTCACATCACTCCATAAAATTCTCCTTTGCCGCGAGGTGTACAAAAACTTGACAATAGTTAGGCTGCTGGTGTGCTGATGCCATAGCATGCCAACCATTGCAGTCTCATCACTTCCTTGTACTCCCCCATCCATCTGTCTGTAACCACCTGTTGTCTCTTGTCTTATACTCAGATTGTCAGCATTTTGGGGCAGAGAATGTCCTTTTGTGGTGTGTTTGTACAGCTTCTAGCACAATGGGGTCCTGGTCCATGACTAGGGATCCTAGGTGCTACTATAATACAAATAAATAATAAAAAGAAAGAAGAAGAAGAATACTTAGTTTGCAGCCCACACTAAGGGCTTGTCTACACTGTCAATTAACAGCGCTGCAACTTTCTCGCTCAGGGATGTGAAATAACACCCCCCGAGTGCAGCAAGTTGCAGTGCAGTAAAGCACCAGTGTAACAGTGCCCCAGCACTGGGAGGTGCTGGTAGCTACGCCTCTCGTTGAGGTGGATTTTTTAGAGCGCGTTAGCTTTGCCAGTGTAACTAGCCCTTATGCAATAACCATGTACATTAAACTATCTTAACATTCCCTCAACACAGATATGCTAAGGCATAGGCAAGCGCGAGTTTTAGAAGGATTAGCTTTTCATCTGTAAATGTTAGTAGATGTAGATTTCACTGTGTACACACAAACCAATGACAAAATAGAAATTTACAGATAGGCAAAGTAAGAAAAAGGTGCTTGAGAACTTACTAGAGTTTGATTTAAGAATACTTAACTTTTGAATGTTGACAATTTGTGTTTTAATGGTTATAAAACTTTAAATTTTTGATTCTCAATGTCCACTGTCATTAAATTATTGTCTGAACACCCCTCCCCATAATTCCCTGCAACTGTGAAAATTTAAATTGATAAAAAATGAAAAAATACTTAAAAATAAGCATCAGTGTTATCCATTGAAATTATAAAAATCTGCTAAGCCTAACTGCAGGCATCTCTAAACCAGCTCAGGGTGCCTCTGCCAGAAGTTTTCCCCAGCTGGAAAGGGACAGAGTAGACAGTGCATGAGGAATCAGAATCTGGCCCTCAGCATTTTCCACCAGTTACCATGCAGCGACCTGTGAAATTATCCCAGGTTTCTCCCTTAATTGAAACAAGAAATAGTAGGTAAATGTGTGGTAGCTAAACCTGGCTGAGAAATAGCTTTTGTTCCAACAAAAAAATAACAAACATGAAAAAGGTTTTCTTTGGATCAAAATTTTTCTTCAAAAATGTTTAGCCAAAGCTGAATTTTCAGTTTTCTTTTGGATAAAAACCTGAAATTGAATTTGAATATTTGACACTTCCTGTGGAAATATCTGTTTTGGCAAAAAGCAATTTTACATGGAAAGATGCCAACCAACTCCAGTGACAGTTATTGCCCACAGCTGACTTTTTACTTTGGACCACTCTGCTTTGCTACAAGTTTTTCAGACTGACATCCTTTTTCACCTTTAATGGTCCCCAGTGAATATGTCACCAGTGCGAGCCCTTCTCTAGTCATGCTCCCACCTTTATCTGATATTGGAGTGGGTCCCCAAATGGGACTCCATGGACCACTAGGCTGATCCACTACAGCAATTCCTATTGTATCTTTTTCCCTGTTGCTTCGTAATTTTGTATTCTCAGCTATTCATCCTTTCTTATCCATCTTTATTGGCATTAGTTGTCCTGGAGAAGAGCATATTTCAAGGATAGGAGTGAAGAATTCTGAAAACCCTTCAAGTTCTCTACTGAACAAGTTTTGTATCCAAGGGAACCAAGTACCGAAATTAGAAGTTTCATTTCATTGTGAAGGAAGGGGAGAATGGAAACTACATCATGCATCAGAAACCCAACTTTGACAGTTCTTCAAAGCAACACTTTATTAGGTAAATACGATATTATTATGACTCATGTCACAATAATCATTATTAAATCTGGGTCAAAAACTAAATGAACCATCTTAAAATTACTTAACTTAAAAATCTCTACAAAAAACAAAATAAGCCAAGATACTTATATTTCAGCAGTCTTGGCCTCTGAAGTATTTTTATGCTTGATTTCCCTTTGCCAACAAGATAATTTTTTGGACCATCTTTTTTCAATACAAGTGTTGATTCACTTCTGCCAGGGAGGACGCATTCCTTCAGCCGTCTCAAATTTAAAGTTTACAAAGAATTATGCAACCAAAGTGGAACTTCTCATGCTTAGCGTTTGATTCCAATTTGATTCTGAAGGAGAAATGTGACCTCAAAATCTGTAGCATGTTTATGTTAGGACTTCCATAAACATTTTAGAAAAGCATTGTTTGCTGATATTCTGTAACCCCAAAATCATATTGTGACTGGTTTGGAAGGGGAGCGAGCAGTTAGTGTTAATTGAGCCTGCAAACACATAAGAATATACAGATCTTTATTCACGAATAGTCCCCTGGAAGTCAGTGTCAGACTGCTTATGCACAAGCGTTTGCAGGACTGGGTCCTTACTGGTTACTGGACACCGATGGGAGGGTGAACTTATTACTGAAAGGAAACATCAGAAAGGAACAGGGCAAAAACAGGAAAGAAGAGGACAAGATTCTCGTCTCTTCCTTTCCCATCCCTTTCTCGCCTCTCCTTCCTACTTTGCCCTTAATTTACTCAAAGATTTATATCATTGACTTGCCAGACAGGAATTCACAAGATCAGTCTACTCGATAGCCACAACTAGTATTTCTTCTAGATCAGAAATACAATGGGGTTGCATGGGCTTCTCCACAGAAAACATTTTGCTCTTATTAATGTGAGCTATCAACTACGGATGAAAGGGCAATTGTATTTTTGTGGGGGAGGTTCTTGGTGGCCTACTGACCTTTGTGTTTTAAACGTAAGCTGTACTTCCCACTCTGAGGTAAACCCTGTGCTACGGTAGCACTGACATTGTTTACTGTCTGGCTGTTTAGATGTCTGGCACAGATTGCAAAGTACAGTAGCACAAAAAAAATCTGTGTTCTATGCATGCTCCCTTGGTGGATTTCGTCATACAATCTGCATCTGAAATTAAAATAACGGCTTTAATGCCTTTTGCACTATTCATGGTTTGCAAGAGGCAGGTAAACAGTGTTACCATCTGAATAAATATCTCATGGTTGATTCTGATCTCACATTAGTATAACTCCACTGGCTACCATGGGTTTATTTCACATTTACACCATATATATGAGATTGGAATTGTTTTTTCTTTCTTTCTACATAGTACATAAAAATTGCCTTACCAGATCAGGGCACTGATCTGTCTAACCCAGCATCCTGTCTCTGACAGCAGATGCTTCAGCGGACATGCAAGAAATTCCATAGTGGACTATTATTGAACCATTTCTCCCACATTTTGCAAAAGAATGGCACAGCCATATACATCACACAGAGCTCACAAACACACTAAAAAAAGTAAAAGTTTATTCTTAACTGAAGAAATGTATTGTCAAGTCCAGAGCAATGAGAAAGCGACGTTCCATTAGCTTACTGTCTCTCCAAACAAAGGCAGGGAGATCATTTACTGTTTTTGCTGTAATGGGCTGCACTGCATTTGCTGATGTCAGGAATTTAAGCTATATTTAGTTTAGATAACCTAGTGATATAGAATCACAGTTTAATTACACAAGCTAACAAATCCAGATATGATACAGCACAGAGGGCAAGCTTCAGTGTTACCATTGAGGACATTCCCAGTACAGTGCCAAAGGAACACTACTATTACTCTTGCCATCACATACATAACTAGTGTCCAGTTTGGGTTTTTCTGTAGATTTTAAATCCTGAGCCAAAGCCCACTTTGCTGCCAAAGTCAATCAGGTAAAGCAAAATAGGCACAATACAGCAGTAGTAACTACTTCCCTGTTCTACCATTGCAAATGCCACATTATGGCATCCAAGGATCTTTTACAGAAAACAGACATGTTTCCCAACTTGTTGGAAAGGTGCAAATAATGTCTTTGTGCCTACTGCATACTGACTTAGGTTTTGTCCTAAAAGACTCCTTTCTGCAAACATTTTCTAATCCATTTTTTTACCTATGGGAAAGAACTCAAACTACATTTCCTAGAACTGCCTCTGCAAACAGAAGGCGTTCTCTCCATGTCCAGCCCCGGAAAGAGCAGCATATGACTGCTCCTACAAGGGTGTCTTAAAGTATGGAAATCCTCATGACAGGCTTTAAACAGAGGGCCATTTCTTCAGTTTGTGTCAATCTGGGTCATGCCATTACAGATAATTACACTACACCAATTTACAGCAGTTGAGTATCTGGCCCAAAGATTAAAGAGAGAGATTGGAAGGGTGTTTAGAATTACTGCAGGCCTCCTCATGCTCAGCTGCACACCATATACCAGGGTGTGAATGAGAATGTATCCGACACTTCATAATTTGTTTGCCATAAAAGCATTTCAGTCTCCAGCCTGCTGACAACAAACATGGTACCTAAAGTTATTTTCTCTTAGATGGTGTGACTGTACTGTAGCAGGTAAATTCTAGGGTAATTTGCTAGAGATAATCTCTGGGCCTATCTTGCGAACACTTACTACCAAGTGGGATGACCAGATGCCAAGTGTGAAAAATCGGGATGGGAGAAGGGGTAACACTTGCCTATATAAGATAAAGCCGATAATATCGGGACATCTGGTCACCTTACTACCAAATATAGTGCTTACTATCATGAACAGCCCTGCTGGAGTCGCTCACTGTAATAAGCAGAACACTCGGTAAGTATTTGCAGGATCAGATCCTGTAACATTTTGAGCCAGATAATAGCCTTTGCTCCTGCTGAGTAGCCCTTTACTCCACAAGTGGCCCCACTGACACTCCCCATCATGAGTTTTAGAATCTGACCTTAAACAAAACAGAGGCACATTGATACCCAAGCTTGTTCAGCTTGGAATCACATAGAAGAGTCTATTGTTAAATTCATTCAGTATGAGCTAGCAAAAGTGCGGTAGCAGGGCTGGTAAAGATCTTTTATCGCATTAAAACACTGGGTGAAGAGTTAAGCAGAGTCACAGACTTGCTGCCAAACAAACGTTATGGTTCTCGTAACAATGAACTTTCTTTGTAACAGGATGGGTAAAAAGTTAATCAACTGTGTATTATGATCATTGCATTCTTAGGCTGACTGGCAAGATTAAAATCTCACCATGTAACAGCAATCCATAAAGAACAAACAGATTGACAGGAAACAGCAAAGTTGTGTTAACATTTTTTTCAAGAGCACACATTCAGGAAATGCCAGATCTCAGTGTAAAATGGACAGTTTGTGGAAACCACAGGATACAATGACCTACAAATATATATTTTCCCCTCCTTGCTGCTCATTGCTCCCTTTGGCTTTTTGATGGAGATCATCCTCTCCTACAGCATCGAACTCTGCTCACCTTACTCAGGTGGGCACTTCCTGAAGTCAATGGAACCCTTTCCTGGCGGTAAAGGAAGCCAGATTTAATTCTGGGTTTCACATTGTCTGGAGTGGCTCACGACCATGAGTGTCAACCTCAAGGCAGACTGTCAAAAGGCAGAGCAGAAACCCCAAACTGGTGGTATGTGCTATAATTAGATTTTACCAACCCAGCAACAAGTGTGAACTCCTAAAGCACTAGAACAGTGTTATCACGGAGGCACAGACAGTCCCCTTGAGCATTCATCTATTGCGCTACCCAGGCAAATTGCATTATGTGATAAATAGTCACTTTATACCAAAAATCACAATAATATTCAGGTTACTCCCAGTCCCAAAGAATCAGTCACTTACCCCAGGTTAATTGTACTCGGATCTCAAACCAAAGACAACACCTGAAGCCAATCCTCTAATAAACTAACTAAAGATTTATTAACTAAGAAAAGAAATAGGAGTTTTTACAAGGTTAAAACAGGAAACATACACACACCAAAATGAGTTACAGTCTTAGATTTTGAAACGTAATATAAGCTTCTATAATAAGCAGCTCTTTATGTTCTTTAAGGCTGACCCATGCCAAGCAGCACGTGGATCTTTTGCTTATGTTTAGGAATCTTTGCCCCCTCAGAGTGTCCAGAAAGCGTAAAAGATCCAGTTTCTCCTGCCAAAGATTTTATCCCCCCCACACCCAGAATCCAAGCTGATGGGACAAGCATTCCTGCATGTAACCTCTTCATGGGGGGGCGAAAGGGGGCAGGAAGAGCAATCGACAAGTCTTTGTTCTACAATGGACCGTCTGGATTCAATAGTCCTTCCTGATGAGCAGAAGATCATGCCTCTTGGGGTACACTAATATTTCACACTTAGTGATGCTTCTCCCCTGACTGTGGGGAATTTACAGTCTTAAACATTTTTATAGTTACAGAGATAACATTAAACATTATAACGTGGGATACAGAGATTATAAGTAGGATTAATACAGGCAGCATCCTGCAAGCATTCCATAAAGCACACCAAACAAATTGTTATAACTCTTAATATTTATTCTGATAATGCTAACACACAGGTAAGCCTGACTCATTTCCATCTATGCATTTGTAAGTGTTCAATGAGGCCTAAGAACATTTGCATGAGCTGGAACCTGGTCTGCCAGCGTCACAGTGGGATGCTGCCTCCTGCCTAATAAGAACTACTCTTACATTGAATTAGTAACACCATAGCAAGCAGTAAGGATTGGATCCAAAACCCGCTGAAATAAATGAGTCATTCCACTTACTTCAGTGGCTTTGGATTAGGCTCTAAAAGACTATTTGTATGCAATCCCTGGTGTTTCCCTTGGTTTATTTAAAGAATCATTTCTCTGAAATCCAAACAGCAAAGCTCTATTTTTTTTTAAACATTATATCAGGATGATAGTTCTGGTTTGGTTCAATGTTCCTGTTAACTAAGGTCAACACATGCCTAAAAATTGCACCTGAGGAGAAATCCATCACAGCATAAATAATCACTGACACAAGGAAGAAAAGAGAGCAGGAGAATATGGACCCTGGACTTCAGAAAAGCAGACTTTGACTCCCTCAGGGAATTGATGGGCAGATCCCCCGGGAGAACAACATGATGGGGAAAAGGAGTTCAGGAGAGCTGGCTGTATTTTAAAGAATCCTTACTGAGGTTGCAGGAACGAACCATCCCCATGTGTAGAAAGAACAGTAAATATGGCGGCAACCAGCTTGGCTTAACAGTGCAATCCTTGCTGATCTTAAACACAAAAAATAAGCTTACGAGAAGTTGAAGATTGGACAAATGACCAGGGAGGAATATAAAAATATTGCTCAGGCATGCAGGAGTGAAATCAGGAAGGCCAAATCACACCTGGATTTGCAGCGAGCAAGAGATGTTAAGAGTAACAAGAAGGGTTTCTTCAGGTATGTTAGCAACAAGAAGTCAAGGAAAGTGTAGGCCCCTTACTGAATGAGGGAGGCAACCTAGTGAGAGAGGATGTGGAAAAAGCTAATGTACTCAATGCTTTTTTTGCCTCCGTCTTCATGAACAAGGTCAGCTCCCAGACTACCGCACTGGGCAGCACAGCATGGGGAGGAGGTGACCAGCCCTCTGTGGAGAAAGAAGTGGTTCAGGACTATTTAGAAAAGCTGGATGACAGATGAGAGAACAAGGAGTAATGGTCTCAAGTTGCAGTGGGGGAGATTTAGCTTGGATATTAGGAAAAACTTTTTCACTAAGAGGGTGGTGAAGCACTGGAGTGGGTTACCTAGGGAGGTGGTAGAATCTCCTTCCTTAGAGGATTTTAAGGTCAGGTTTGACAAAGCCCTGGCTGGGATGATTTAGTTGGGAATTGGTCCTGCTCTGAGCAAGGGGTTTGACTAGATGACTTCCTGAGGTCCCTTCCAACCCTGATATTCTATGTTTCTATGAATAAAAACTCCTAGACTATGGAAAAGCGAGCTGCCAAACCCTTTCAACAGCCAACACTCTGGCTCTACTTGGAAATAACATGTACCTAATAGCTTGTTGCTCCTTTTTGACCTGAGCAATTAGTCAAATTTCAGGGCCCTGGGATGGTCCAGTTGGGAGCAGACATTGGTGACAGGTATTTCTTTGATATGGTTTTATTTACAAAGATATAGAATAACCTGTGTCTTTGAATGCAGGAGGAACCAAGAACAAAAGGAGAAATTTCTTAGCTTACAGTCCCAAGCCTCTTTAGCCAACACCAGACCTAAAAGCTCACTCTTTAGCTTTTCACAGGGTCTAGGGTGACTAGACAGCAAATGTGAAAAATCGGGACAGGGGTAATAGGAGCCTATATGAGGCTTTGAGGTGTGGCCCCTTAACTGTCTCTTATAAATATCTTACAGAAAGGGCTTGTTCCCACATCAGTTTGAACAAGGTTTTAACTCTAAAAAGGTTTCCCCCAGCTCATAATAATATAGACACACATACGCACATTCAGTATTTTCCCTAGTTGTCTATAAATGCATTTAGTTTTGTGGATTGTTTTAGCCTCTTACATAACATATATGTAAAAATATCACCTTGCGTCCTCCCAGCATAGATACAGCTAATTTTACCAGCTCTCTGTATGAAACTGCAGTATTAGCAGGAGGGAGAGTTGTGACTTTTTAAAGTGATGCAGTGATGCAGCCTTACTGATCAATTCTCATAGTTTTCCACCCTAACTATAATGATATTTCACTTGGTTTTGGTGTCTTGGATTGCCTTCTAGTTAATGAACATATGTTCCCATGAGACCATAAAATCTGTGAGAAGGCAGAAGAGAAGTGTTCTGACAGAAACCAGTTTGACTGTGCTTCTTGAGGAGTGGGAGAAGTGGTGAATAAATGTTAGGGTGGCCATTTACTCACAGACTTTAAGGTCAGAAGGGACAATTATGATCATCTAGTCTGACCTCCTGCACAATGCAGGTCAACAGCGTCATTTTCTTACTCAGGCAGAATTTCTGTTGCTCTCAGTAGGAGTTTCACCCAAGAGTGACAGATGCTATTCTGCCATTGAACAAAAGACCTCTAAAGCTAAAAGCATGAGCTGCCACAGCGTGACCTGAAGAGTCATACACCACTCGGTGGGCCTGCAATAGGCTCATATCCTCAGAGGATCAGGCACAGAGGGAGAGCAATGGCGGTTACAGATCTACTGCAAGATCAGACGTATGCGTGTAAGTGATCTTAGGAGATGTCCTACCTTAGACATGCTGGAAACAAGCAGCCCACATGGAGTACCAAGGAAGATTGTAATTTCAAGATGCAACGATGCCACCTAAAATAAATAAATAAATAATCGTTTCATCATCTTTCATATAATAACCTTTGGACTAATTCATTTCAAATTTAGAAATTGTTTGGGACCTGAAAAAGCAGGAAAGCAAGTTTTTCTTTTCCAGATTATGAACAAATAGGAAAATGAAGGTGAAGACGACTGAGTTAGCTGCACAAGCCAATATTTTAAATTTCTCATGTTGACCTGACTGACATAGTCAATTTAATTTTTGTTTTGTTTTTTTTTTAATATTTCATTTAAGTATTTTAGTTAAAAACAATTTTAACAAAAACAACCCGATTTTAAAAAACTTGAATGTTTAACTAAATTCAAAAATTCATATGCTTGTTTTGTTAAAATATTATATGTTTGCTGTTGAAGAAAAAAATCCAGAATACATAACATTGTTGTTTTAGTTAAATAAAACAATTTAAATGTCTGTCTGGTGATATTCTCTTCTTAATACAGCATGGCAAGAAAATCCTCCAAATATTAAAGATTAACCTGTTGAATTGGAGACAGTTCACCTACCAATGACTTCATAAATATCTGCTTCAATTACCTTTGGTAAATGAAATAACCAAATATTCATTTTCTGATATAGCTGTAAAACTAATCTGAAACGTTTTCAAAATAAATCACTTTAAAAATGTATAGTGTGTACCTTCTAAAAATGAAACCTACATCTATCTCAGAGTTATGAAGAATATGTATTAAGGTTATAACAACCAACAAGAGTTTAGAAATCCGTGATTAAATCGAGTCTTCCTGACTAGTGATTAAATCAAATCCACTCTGCAAGTATCACAGTTTTCAAACAGTCACCATTTAAAAAGAATAAATACTGTCCCACAAAAGTTCTTCCTTTTTTTCCTAAAATAAGGATGGGGGGCAGAGGGAGGAACAGGTCTTTCAAGTCACACTATACCAAGATCCAGGAGCAGCAACATTCAAAATTAGGCCATTGACAAGTCTGAGAATCAAATCTCTCATGACTCGCTATGACTAGAAACCCATACACTAGAATTCTAGGCTTCTCTGCATTCACTGTTACTCATGGCAGGCCACAAGATAGAACATTCTAACTGGTTACACCCAAGAGATGTTTATTTTATTAAGTTCTCAGTGAAAATTAAGGACTTGAAGCTGGACTCTATTGTGTGGACATTCATATTGCACTAACCAAATTTTTAAAGGCCCATAACCCTGACTGTTTCCTTGTTCTGTTTCTTTGGGTTTAAAGTCAGATTTGACCAAGAGGTTTTTCCTGCCATCTTCTTGTCTAGTTTCATTTTGAAAACGGATAGCAGCCAGGAATTTTTTAACTGTTTTTATCCACTTCAAACTCATTTGTACTTAGCTAGAGGCATGATTTAATCAGTTACATGTCTTTTCTCTAGAGAAACTCAGCTTTACCACAGTTTACAATTGTGGCCTACATTACTAAATTCTCATGGCATTTAGCTTTTCAAGGCCCTTCTTTAGAGTGGTAACACTGTGCTATAGGTGATAGGAAGAGAAGGTTTTAGGACATGCCAGGTGGTGTTTCTGAAAGGATTCATTGATGGACTTCAGTACCACTAACGGAAAATTGCAGAATGCTTTTAATCTCCAAATGATGCCAAGAGTTAGGATTGCCCACTAGCAATTCATGGAAAATACTTTCATGCTAACTTGGAAGTTCAAGAAAGACTCCAATTAGGGTGACCAGATGTCCCGATTTTATAGAGACAGTCCCGATTTTTAGGTCTTTTTCTTATATAGGCTCCTATTACCCCCCACCCCGTCTCAATTTTTCACATTTGCTGTCTGGTCACCCTAACTCCAATCCAGCATTGCCAAAACTCCCATTGATCTCAACTGAAGTTCTGAGATGTGCAAGTGTAACCCTCTTTCCAAAATACATTTATCATACCCTTCTGCCTAAGCTCAGACTGTCAAAGTCTTATGCTTTAGTGCTGGAGATTCCAAACACTTTTAAACCTCTTAATGTAAGTGGACACTTCAATCTTGACTAGGAGAGGCATAAAAAAGGCGAAACCAGCCAAAAAGGATTCCAAAGCATTATCATACAGAAATCTTATGGAAAAATATTTTGATAGGAGATCTAGATCAATAGTAATCAGTTATATATCCAGAAACTCCACATACCATTTAGAAACTATCACCACATTTACAACAGCTTTGCAAAATTCTACTGCCTATTCACTCATGCTGAATAATTTTCTTTTATGTATGTACAGTTTTTTAAATTGTAATCATCATGGTACACATCAAGCAAGGAGATTTTGTATCAGAGCTAGAAAGTTTTCAGAACAATTTGGCAACGCTGACTTATATAGTACATTAGAGAGACAAGGTGGGTAAGGTAACATCTTTTATTGGACCAACTTCTGTTGGTATGAAAGACAAGCTTTCAGAAGCTGGGCCAACAAAAGTGATAACCTCACTCTCTCTTCTCTCTAATATCCTAAAACCAACATGGCTACAACACTACTCTGGTAGTACCTGTGAGATGGTGTGTCAGAGGAGAACGGGATATTACATGTGTATTGGCAGCTTGTGTTTGTTCTAAGAGGAGAAACACATTCTGTGAAAAGGTGCCATCTCCTGAAGACTAGGGGCTTGTCTTCACTCCTGGGAGACTGATGCTGCTGATGCAGTAGATGTTGATTTAGCGGGTGTAGTGAATATCCACTAAATCAATGGCAGAGCACTCTCCAGTCAACTCTGGTTCTCCAGTTCCCGAAGAAGAGTAAGATAAGTTGACTGGAGAGTGTCCCCCATTGACGCAGTGCAGTGAAGACACCAGGATAAGTCGACCTAAACTATGCCGACTCCAGCTATGTTATTCATGTAGCTGGAATAGCGTAACTTAGGTCAACTTACCCTGGTAGTGAAGACAAACCCTTAGAAAAAGAAAACATAGCAGGAATTAAGGATACTTACTGCTGAGAAGAAAGAAGCAATGCAATAAAAAGCAACAAATTGAATTATGACCCTACTGGAGCTGCAGCACCACCTCTCTGTCCAATTAAAGGGCCCATCCCCCAGAAAGGCATACTGAGGAAATGTTCTTGTAAAAAGGCAGGCATAGGCTGTAATGGGCTATTAGGATAGTCAATAAGGAAGATGCTTGTGAGAAAGGGGCTGTGGCTGTTTCTTTCCATCATCATTTTGGTCATAGATTCTATGGTTAGTAACTCTCTTTTCCTAATTTACTGAAGGTCATTTTACTTTTCTTTTAGTGCTCATGCTCGCTACACTTCAAATATGGGGCTGTCAAGGTTTTTTCCCCCACTTTGAACTTTAGGGTAAAAATGTGGGGACCTGCATGGACACTTTTAAGCCTAATTACTAGCTTAGATCTGGTAACACTGCCACCACCCAGAATTTCAGTGTCTGGGGCACTTTCTGTCTCCACAATACTTTCCCCTCCCTGGGTTGCCTTGAGGGACTTCACCAATTCCCTAGTGAACACAGATCCAAACCCCTTGGATCTTAAAACAAGGAGAAATTAACCATGCCCCTCTTTTCCCCCCCACCAATCCCCGGTGAGTCCAGATCCAATCCCCTTGGATCTTAAAACAAGGAAAAATCAATTAGGTTCTTAAAAAGAAAGCTTTTAATTAAAGAAAGAAAAGGTAAAAATTATCTCTGTAAAATCAGGATGGAAAATGCTTTACAGGGTCATCAGATTCCAGAGGGTCCCCCCCACCCTCTGCAGCCTTAGATTCAAAGTTACAGCAGACAGAGGTAAAATCCTTCCAGCAAAAAGAAACATTTACAAGTTGAGAAAACAAACATAAGACTAACACGCCTTGCCTGGCTAATTACTTACAAGTTTGAAACACGAGAGACTGATTCAGAAAGGTTTGGAGAGCCTGCATTGATGTCCCGTCCCTCTAAGTCCCGAGAGCGAACAACAAAAAAAAACAAAAAGCACAAACAAAGACTTCCCTCCACCAAGATTTGAAAGTATCTTATCCTCCTATTGGTCCTCTGGTCAGGTGTCAGCCAGGTTTACTGAGCTTCTTAACCCTTTACAGGTAAAAGAGACATTAACCCTTGACTATCTGTTTATGACAGGGGCTAAATCCAGCTTATCTCCAGGAAGGCCACAGTGTGAGCAGGGAAACCAGATTTTGGCTCTTGATATTGCTTTCCGCACCATTCTCCAATATAACGGCTAATTAAGGCCCCAATCCAGGAAACCCATATGTGCGCAGTTTTAAGCATATGACATCAAATGAAGTCAATGGTACTACTCATATGCTTGAAGTTAAGCACCAATATGTATGTGTTTGCAGGATCAGGGCCTAAAAGTGCTGTCTCAGGTTGCCCAATGCACATACACTCATCATGCACAACATTTCAGCTATAAGAGGACACCTAGATGCCAGCGTGAAAAGTACCTTTGAAATGCAACAGACTGACAAACAACCCCTCTCCTTTTGCTATGCAGTTATAAAGGCAGCTCCAGAGATCAGGAGTGACTCATATTGTGTAGATTGACTTTCTTCTGCCACTTTCCTTATATGCCCTCAAATGATATGTAGGGGTCTAATGTTCACAAACTACATTCCTTTTCTATCGTAAAGAACTTGTACAGATTGCTAAACGAGTATTATTGCAGCATGTAAATTGGTTACAATCTCTGGCGTCTGGGGCACTAAAAGTCTCTAGACTTAAAAAAGAATTAAGCTTCATATTAAGATCCAAAGCAATGGAATGACTAGGCTTCTGTCTCCATTGGGAACTAAGTGCAAGCTGTTACAGAAAAAATAGCTTTTACTGCTGATATATGAATTTTAAAAGAGACAAGTGTGAGCAAACAAAAGCTGGTTCATCAAATACTGTGATAGGAAAATGCAAGAAAAAATGCCAGAATGTATGATGTTAAATAGATGCTTTTAACCATCACATTGATTACATTATTCCCATGCAGTGTATATTCTATTTGCTTTGATCTGGACAAACCAAATATTTTAGTCCACTTCAAAGTTTGTTTCAGAACAAAATTCCCCTGGGACACAATTATTTGACCATTTGACTTACATAGCCAAGCAGAAAGATGGCAATGCACATAGTAATGTTCTTGGAGTGACTTTTCCAACTTACAGAGAGAAGGTAGGTGAGGTAATATCTTTTACTGGACCAATTTCTGCTGGTGGAAGGTACAAGCTTTAAAGCTACACAGAGCTCTTCTTCAGGTCGGGGGAAGGAAATCAGAGCATCTGAGCTCAATTCTAGTTGGGACAGAAAGGGTAATGCATGTTATAGGCAGTCACTTGAAATGAAGTGGGCAGTTGAGGGTTAGATTGTCATGCATGATGCATAAGGGATCTGAAGTGGGAAATTAAGGAAAGGAGGCAGTGTGGTGAGTTACAAATTGTTGTAATGAACCATAAAACCAGTGTCCCTGTTGAGTCCCTGGTTTTAGGTGTCTAGCCAGGGAGCCGGCTCCAGGTGTTTTGCCGCCCCAAGCAAAAAAAAAAAAATGGGGGGGGGCAGAGTGCCAGCCGAAGCAAAGAAAACAAAAAAACAAAGTGCAGCCCCTTGAAAAGTGCTGCCCTCAAAGGAACAGAGTGCCGCCCCAAGCACAGGCTTGGAAGGCTGATGCCTAGAGCCGGCACTGTGTCTAGCAGAATTATGAATTTTAGTTCCCAGACATGCCTTTTGAAGGTATTGTGCAGGTTTCCTCTGAGGATGAATACAGAATGATCAGCTATGGCACTTTGTGATGGGGTGTTTTTGTCTTTTATCATATTTCTATGTGAATTCATTCAAGAACATAGTGCAGTGGTCCCCAGACTTTGACCTCACACCATCAGCCCCCAATCCCTGTCAGCATCCTCCTCCTGAAGGCGGTCCATTGCTCCAGGAGTGGGGGTGCAGACAAGGGTAAGTGGCTGAGGCTAGACTCACAGGTGGGGCTGGGGGTGGGCCAGAAGTGGAGCCAGCAGCCAGGACGCCAAGCCGGCAGCCCGGACCCCGGGCACAGGGCTGGGAGCAGAGGAGCCCCAGGCACGGTAATAGCAGCCTGGGACAGCAGCCAGGGCTGCAGGGCCGGCAGCCAGGGCCAGGAGCAGAGCTGGGTGGCGCTCCCTTCCCACCCCCTTTGGGGGTTGGCCCAGGCCCCAGCCGTGCCCCCCCCCCGAATGGTACTCTATGCCCCCTTAGGGGGTACGACCCACAGTTTGGGGATCTCTGACATAGTGATTGTCTGGTTTCACTCACATAATTGTTATGAGGCACTTGATGCAGTGGATGAGGTACACCTCATGTTGTGATTCACATGTGTAGGAACCACGGATCTTGCAAGGTGCGTTGTAGGGGATACAGATCATTGTAGCAATGGAGATATGTCTGGAGATTTTGCATCCGTTGTTCTGGCAAGGGATTGGTGCCACTGTAAATTGGTGTGTCCTGGTCTGTGGGGAGCTTGTTTCTGATGATGAGCTTGGCAAGGTTGGGGGGTTGTTTGATGGTCAGAAGAGGGGATTCAAGAAAGATTTCTTGCAGGAAGTGGTCCCCATCAAGTATGAATTGTAAATTGTTTGATGATACCCATATGGGTTCTAATGTGGGGTGATAGGGGTGTGTGATCAGTGAGAGTTATTTTTCTGTATTGAAGCAGGTTCTTCTAGGGCAGACGTGGGCAAACTATGGCCTGCCTTGGCCCCTGAGCTCCTGGTTGGGGAGCCTAGCCCCCCCGCTAACCCCCTCCCCCGCAGCCACGCGGGCCACGCTCTGGCCTGCTGCTCCCGCTGGGCAGCGTGGGAAGTGCAGCTGGCTCTGGCCGGGTGTCGCAGCTGCAAGCTCCTGCTGCTGGTAAGGGGGCAGGGAATGGGGGCGTTGGGTAAGGGAGCAGGGGCTCTGGGGAGGCAGTCAGGGAGGAGGGGACAGTTGGATGGGGCAGAGATTGGGGGGGCGGTCAGGGGATGGGGAACAGGGAGGTTTTGGAGTGGGAGTCCCAGGGGGGCTGTCAGGGGATGAGGATGTGGATGGGGTAGGGAGGTCAGTCAGGGGACAGGGAGCAGGAAGGTTGCGTAAGGGGGTGGGATCCCAGGGGGCAGTTGGAGTTGGAGGTCTCGGGGGTGGTGGTCAGGGGACAAGAAGAGGGTGGTTGGATAGGACGTGGGAGTCCCAGGGGGGCTGTAAGGGGGCAGGGATGTGGATAGGGGTTGAGGCAGTCAGGGGACAGGGGGGTTGGATAGGGGGCTGTGGTCCCGGGAGGGGGTGGTCAGGGGACAAGGAGCAGGGGGGGTTGGATGGACTGGGGGTTCTGAGGGGGGCAGTCAGGGGGCAGGGACCAGGCTGTTTTGGGAGACACAGCCTTCCCTACCCGGCCCTCCACACAGTTGCGCAACCCCAATGAGGCCCTCGGGCCAAAAAGTTTGCTCACCCCCGTTCTAGGGTATTTGCGTGGCCCTTTCCTTGATGCAATCTACAGCTGATACTTTGCAACTGCTGTTATTTACATGCCAGGAGCACTTTCATCTGTAGACTGTTTATTGGGTAGTGAGATAAATGGGCTGATTGTGTGTGACAATTAAAGATAAAATGTTGCGAAGAGCCAACCACAAGAGTAGGCAGGCAGGGATTTATAGGGAGCGAGGATAGTTAAGCAGAGCTGGCAGAAGGGCATAAACATACACACAATTGATACCTGAATGAGATTGAGACACATTGAGTTATTAATTTATATGGCACCTCTCATCATAATCTCACTATACACGGTTTATATATAGTATGGCAAGAAACCATTCCCACATATAAATACTCCACAGCCCTAATCCATACTGTGGCTTTACAAGGACAGAGTCTAAGGCGTAGAGCCACAAAGGGGATTTAGGTGCAACATTGCAATACCTGACTTTAAGTATCCGCTGCCTAATGGAATCAACAATTTAGGCACCCAGGATTCCTATACGATGTATGGGAAGAATTTGGCATCTAAGAATGGGATACACAAAAGCCAGTGAGCTGAGCAGGGAGCTGCCTAAATTAGCCAATAAGTAATGCTGAAGAGGGGGTGTGGACTAAGCTCCACCCCGCAAAGGGACGTAGGCACCTAAGTCTGTGCTGCAGGGAGCACCGATTGCCTCTCAGAAGTCACAGGCAAGAACCCTCTCCTGGAGTTAGGCACCCGAGCCCTTTCTCATAAGCAGTATAATAGCAGCAGACTTACATTGGAGCACTCCCCTAGGCTGTGGAGAACAGTTCCAGTTCCCCTTCTGCCTGAGTTGGAGCAGGGATTTGAACCAACATATTTTAGTTCTCAGGAGAGGGCCCTAACCAGTGAGATATGGGCTATTCTGGGATGAGACCCTCAATCTCTCCTGTTGAAGATGTTCCACTGTATATAATTAAATAACTATTGGAACAAGTGCTTGAACTTAGGCTCCCACATCCCAGGAGAGTGCCCCAATCACTGAACTATAGAATATTTCTCTGGCCCAGTGAATATTTAGATACTTATACTAAGTGGGAAAGCTTCAACAGGCCATGGCCCAGTGGTTAGGACACTCGCCTGAGAAATGGGAAACATGAGTTTAAATCCCTGTTCCAAATTGGGGGGTGGGGATTGCTTACCTTGGGAATTTAGTTGAAGCTCTGATCAAGAAATCAGGGTGGAAATCACATTAAATGTTGCCTTCTAAAATCTAAGGTTTAGAAAACATACCCTATAGTGATACACTCAAAGAGCTCAATCTATTTAGCGTAACAAATAGAAGGTTAAGGGGTGATTTGATTATTATCTGCAGGTATCTGAATGGGAAACAAATATTTAAGAATGGGCTTTTCAATCTGGCAGAGAAAGATATTACATGATCCAATGGCTGGAAGCTGAAGGTAGACAAATTCAGATGGGAAACAAGGCATAATTTTTTATGGTGAAAGTAATTAACCATTGGAACAATTTACCAAGGATTGTGGTGGATTCTCTATCACAGACATTTTTTAATTCAAGATTGGATTTTTTCTAAGAGATGAGCTCTAGGAATTATTTTGGAGAAATTCTATGGTCTCTGTTAGGTCAGACTAGATGATCACAATGGTCTCTTCTGGCCTTGGAATCTATGACTCTCCGGTAACTGTTCCAGCCAGGTCAGAAATACTGCAAAGATATCCTTTATTGTGTTGTTATAGAACTTCTGCGTGGAATCCAGCCCCTTCAAAACAATGAAATATCGAGGAAGCTCAACATTGGGAGCCGAGGATTATAAGTTCACGCATTATACAGTGGGGAAGAGAAGAGTAAAAAAAACTACAATGTTCTCAGTACCTCCTCTCAGAGTATCTTGTTGAATGTGTTTATCTTTTAGACTGCAAGCGCCTCAGGACAAGTACTGTCTTTACTTGTGTTTTGTACAATGCCCAACACATCATAGTCAGAACGCTCTCATTATTGACCCTCTGGTACAATTCAAAGTTGGATATGTTTGTATTTTTTTTCTGAACTGGTGCACCCAACCATTTGGTGAATCTAGTCAAAAGAATAGCTTGTTTGGTTTAAACATTGGACTGTTGAGAATTGCCTTTAATCTCTTTCTTCCGTTATTGTATCTCTGCTGGTTGGCCTTTAGGTTAGGGGTGGGGAGTGTTTTTAAACTGATTTTAGTTTAGAAGAAGGGGTAGAAAAGAGGTATTGGCTTTCTTTTCTATGGCACACATCACCCTAGTGCCTCACAAACATTCATTTTCTCTATTGTTTTTACATACAGGCCCCTGTGGCAAATTGCCGGCACTATTATGATGGGTCTCGCGCTTTCTCTTCCTTGCGGGGGGTTCAGGGCGCCATTTCTTGCCCCTGAATTGGAATATTAATTGCCCCACTAGTGTCCTTGAGGAGGGGAGTGGAGAGGGAGGGACCTGGGCCCACCCTCTACTCCAGGTCCCAGCCCAGAGGCCCTGAGGTTTGTGGTGAACCACTTGAACTGGCGGCTCTTCCCCTGGGCTACTTCCCTCTCCTGCCCTTCAGCTTGTGGGGGGCTTCCTGCTCTCCCTCTGCACAAGCCAGGTGCCCCTTCCTAGGGTCTTGGACTTCTTAGCCCACTGCAGCACTCCTCCAAACTTTCCTCTGCTTCTCTTCAAACTGTTCTCTGCTCCAACACCAATCCTTTCTACTCCAGCTCCCACACTGTCTGATTGAAGCAGGGGGGTTTATCATGTGACTGACTGCAGGTGCTCTAATTGGCTTCAGGTGCTCTAGTTAATCTATAGCATTCTTCCCCTTATAGGGAATAAGGCTTCCTTCTAACCCTCTCCTGCTGCCCTCTGGCCATGCTGTATCACATCCCAAACAGAACAACATTTTACTAGGCACTACATGCACACAAGGAAACACTCCCTGTCCCTTACAGTTTACAGTTGCCACAGTGATGAATTCCTCCTCCTAACACCCATGTGAGCTGAACAGATACTATTAGTCCTTTTTACAGATGTGAAACGAAGGCACAGCGAAGTTAAGTGATTACCCAAGGTCACACAGGAACCCTGTGTGAGAGCCAGGAAGAGAACTCAGGTGTCTTGAGCCTGAGGCCAATGCCCTAACCACAAGACTGTCTATCCTCTTTTAGGTTACCATCCATTACAACTTTATCTAGTAGAAGTCAATGATTTTCAAACTATAGTCACTGCAGAACCCTTTCTGGTGGACCACAGAATTAAACATTCTGGGAGCCAAGCAGCGGGAGATAGGAGAACTGAGGGGAAGAGCCCCAGCAGGAGCAGATTTCTCAGTTACTAGTTAAAGAACCACTGCTGCAAGTGCATTTTAAAGTGCTTGCAAATTATTATTGCTCCTTAGCTACTACACAACACACATCTGGGCACACTGTATGCTCTTTCCGTGCAGTCTTTGGGTTAGCCATTTTTAAGGTACTTTACGGTATGTCTACACTACGGGATTATTCCGATTTTACATAAACCGTATTTGTAAAACAGATTGTATAAAGTCGAGTGCATGCGGCCACACTAAGCACATTAATTCGGCAGTGGGCGTCCATGTACCGAGGCTAGTGTCGATTTCCGGAGCGTTGCACTGTGGGTAGCTATCCCATAGCTATCCCATAGCTCCCGCAGTCTCCCTCGCCCCTTGGAATTCTGGGTTGAGATCCCAGTGCCTGATGGGGCAAAAAACATTGTTGCCGGTGGTTCTGGGTACAGCCGCACCCCTCCCTCTGTGAAAACAGCAGACAACTCGCACCTTTTTTCCTGGGTGAACTGTGCAAACGCCATAGCACAGCAAGCATGGACCCTGCTCAGCTCAAGACAGCAATCATGGACATCGTAAACAGCTCGCACATTATTGTGCAGTCTATGCTGAACCAGGACCTGCAAAACCAGGTGAGGAGGAGGCAGCTACGGCAGCGCGGCAACGAGAGTGATGAGGACATGGACACAGAATTCTCTCAAACAGCGGGCCCCTGCGCTTTCGAGATCCTGATGGTAATGGGGTAGGTTGTAGCCATTGAACGCCAATTTTGGGCCCAGGAAATAAGCACAGACTGGTGGGACCGCATAGTGTTGCAGATTTGGGACAATTCCCAGTGGCTGCGAAACTTTTGCATGTGTAAGGGCACTACCATGGAACTTTGTGACTTGCTTTCCCCTGCCCTGAAACACCAGAATGCCAAGATGAGAGCAGCCCTCACAGTTGAGAAGCGAGTGGCAATAGCCCTCTGGAAGCTTGCAATGCCAGACAGCTACCGGTCAGTCGGGAATCAATTGGAGTGGGAAAATCTACTGTGGGGGCTGCTGTGATGCAAGTAGCCAAAACAATCATTAAGCTGCTGCTATGAAAGGTTGTGACTCTGGGAAATGTGCAGGTCATAGTGGATGGCTTTGCTGCAATGGGATTCCCTAACTGTGGTGGGGCGACAGATGGAACACATATCCCTATCTTGGCACCGGAGCACCAGGGCACCCAGTACATAAATCGCAAGGGGTACTTTTCAATGATGCTGCAAGCACTGGTGGATCACAAGGGATGTTTCACCAACATCCACGTGGGATGGCCGGCAAGGGTTCATGACGCTCGCGTCTTCAGGAACACTACTCTGTTTAAACAGCTCCAGCAAGGGAATTACTTCCCAGACCAGAAAATAACAGTTGGGGACGTTGAAATGCCTGTAGTTGTCCTGGGGGACCCAGCCTACCCCCTTGATGCCATGGCTCATGAAGCCATACACAGGCAGCCTGGACAGTCGTCGGGAGTTGTTCAACTACAGGCTGAGCAAGTGCAGAATGGTGGTAGAATGTGTATTTGGCCATTTAAAGGCGCGCTGGTGCACATTACTGACTCGCTCAGACCTCAGCCAAACCAATGTCCCCTTTGTTATTGCTGCTTGCTGTGTGCTCCACAATCTCTGTGAGAGTAAGGGGGAGACCTTTATGGGGGGGTGGGAGGCTGAGGCAAATCACCTGGCCGCTGATTACGCGCAGCCAGACACCAGGGCGATTAGAAAAGCACACCAGGAAGCGGTGCGCATCAGAGAAGCTTTGAAAACCAGTTTAATCATGGGCCAGGGTACGGTCTGACTGCTGAGTTTGTTTCCCCCTAATGAACCCCCAACCTTGATTGACTCATTCCCTGTAAGCAACCAACCTTCCTGCTTTGAGTACAGCTTGCTTAAGGAAATAAAGTCACTATCGTTTAAAAATCATGTATTCTTTATTAATTCATTATAAAAAGAGGGAGAGAACTGACAAGGTAGCCCACGTGTGGTTTGGGAGGAGGATAGGAGAGAAGGAAAAGGCCACTAAAAAAATTTCAAAGTAATGACAGCCTTTTGGTTGGGCTGTCATGGGGGTGGAGTGGGCGGGTGCATGGAGCCTCCCCCCACACGTTCTTACACGTCTGAATGAGGAGGATATGGAACATGGTGAGGGGTGAGGGTGGTTACACAGGGGCTGCAGCAGCACTCTGTGATCCTGCTGCTGTTCCTGAAGCTCCACCAGACGTCGGAGGATGTCAGTTTGATCAAGCAGCAGCCCCAGCATTGCGTCATGCCTCCTCTGATCTTCCTGCCGCCACCTCTCACCTCGAGCGTCCCTCCTGTCCTCACGTTCACTGGCATCTTTCCTGTAATTTGATACCACATCCTTCCACTCATTCAGATGAGCTCTTTCATTGCGGGTCACTTCCATGATTTCCGAGAACATTTCATCTCACCACCTTATCTGTGATAGCCTTCGGGATGGAGTAGGGAGGCTTGAAAAATTTGCAGCTGCACAAGAGAGGGAAAAAGGGAAAGTAGTATTTAAAAAGAAACATTTTACAGAACAATGCTTATACTCTTTCACGGTGAACAACACTATTCACCTTACATAGCACATGTGATTTCACTACAAGTCGCATTTTGCATCTTAATATTGAGTGCCTGCGGCTCTGGTGTTAGAGATCTCACAGTCTGGGCAGCAGAATTCAGCTCGCATGTGTCCATGGTAAGCCATTGTCTTTTGACTTCTGCAGCCTTCATATATACAGTGCCCTCCTTTCCCAAATATCAAGCAAAGCTCATTCAGTGCTGTTTCTTTCCTGTTAACATGCAGCTGCAGAAACCACCACCCCCCTACATCCAGTTCTCTGGGATGATTGCTTTACCCCTCCCCCCACCGCATGGCTAGTATCATGGAAGATCACTGCTAGCCAAATGCAAAAAAGCTCAGTGCCAATCACCCCCCACCTCCCGCTGCTTGGCTACCTACAAGGAAGGATTTCTTTTAAGCAACAGGCAAACAGCCCAGTAGGAATGGCCATCTCTGTCCCCTTAATTAAATTCCTGAATTTCAACCAGGTTACCATGAACGATATCACTCTCCTGAGGATAACACAGCAAGATAAAGAACAGATGTTGCTTGAATGCCAGCAAACACTGGGACCATACACAGCTAGGCTTTGTCATGCAATGATACCAGATTACTTGCTACATGCTTGGCGTGGCCAAGTGTCCTACCATGGAGGACGGAATAAGGCTACCCTGCCCAGAAACTTTCTGCAAAGGCTTTTGGAGTACCTCCAGGAGAGCTTCATGGAGATGTCCCTGGAGGATTTCCGCTCCATCCCCAGACATGTTAACAGACTTTTCAAATAACTGTACTGGCCACGAATGCATCCCAAGTCCGTAGGGCAAATTAATCATTAAAAAATGCTTGCTTTTAAACCATGTTTTATATTTACAAAGGTACACTCACCAGAGGTCCCTTCCATGGCTTCATTATGTGGGATAGTGGCTTGGGAGGGCTGGGAGGGTAATTCCGTCAGGGTGAGAAAAAGCTCCTGGCTGTTGGGGAGAATGGAGTGCTGTGTGCTCTCTGCAAGCTCGTCCTCCTCTTCCTCCTCCTCATCTTCCCCGTCCACAGAATCCTCAGCCATGGCTGAGATTACCACCCCCACCTCGGAATCCACGGACAGGGGTGGGATAGTGGTGGCGGACCCCCCTAGAATTGCATGCAGCTCAGTGTAGAAGCGACATGTTTTCAGCCCTGCCCTGGACCTTCTGTTTGCTTCTTTGGTTTTCTGGTAGGCTTGTCTGAGCTCCTTAACTTTCACACAGCACTGTACTGAGTCCCTGGTGTGGCCTCTCTGCATCATGGCCTTGGAAACGTTTTCAAATGTTTTTTCATTTTGTCTTTTGGAACGGAGTTCTGTTAGCACGGAATCCTCTCCCCATACAGCAATCAGATCCAGTTCCTTCCGTGCGGTCCATGCTGGAGCTCTTTTTTGATTCTCAGGAGACTGCATTGTTACCTGTGCTGATGAGCTCTGCGTGGTCAGCTGTGCGGGTGAGCTCTCCACACTGGCCAAACAGGAAATGAAATTCAAAAGTTCGCAGGGCTTTTCCTGTCTACCTGGCCAATGCATATGAGTTCAGATGGCTTTCCAGAGCAGTCACAATGGTGCACTGTGGGATACCACCCGGAGGCCAATACCATCGATTTGCAGCCACACTAACCCTAATCCGACATGGCAATACCGATTTCAGCGCTACTCCTCTCGTCAGGGAGGAGGATAGAAACCGGTTTTAAGAGCCCTTTATATCGATATAAAGGGCCTCGTTGTGTGGATGGGTGCAGGGTTAAATAGGTTTAACGCTGCTAAATTCGGTTTAAACGCGTAGTGTAGACCAGGCCTTAGATGAGCTTAGGTTGATTATAAAATTCCTTTCTGAAAATTCTCTTTGATGCTGTGAAATTAGCATGCCTGACACAAAGAATACATGGTCAGGCTTTATATTCAGGCGCCATTTAGAAACAGTATATAAAGGGTTAGTCAAAAGTCGTCTTAATAAATGGTTAATCATTTTTTATAGATTGTTACTGAGTCCCACAGGGCAACAGGTTGCTTTTTATCATAACTTATAACCATCTAGGACACCTACTACTGATGTGTTGATCTAACCACCTATAACACATAACACTTGTTAGTAACAAGCTTACAACTGCTATTAATTATTTATATAAACTGTCGACAAACGGAACCTTGATATAAAACTGGTGACAAGGTACATCTTGTCCTGCAGGTATGAATTAAATGATTTAATCACAGCCCTCCCGAAATGTCTGTCAGCAGGTTGTGCCAAGAGGAGTGATCTCTGCTTATTAAGTAAACAATAAAGCTGCAACTTGCACCGGAAAACTCTCATCCACTGAGGTGAAAAGTTGAACCTAGTGAGTTGCACAACAGTGGGATATGCTGGGGAGGCTTCCCACTCCTGACTGGTATAACAATCTATTTGAGGATCAGCCTGAAAAAGTATGTTGATGAAAAAGTGCTTTCCTTTTCTTAATACCAGAAGCTCCATTCATCCCTGCTGGTGGGAGAGGAATTTCAAAAGCTATGCCCCCTGTGCCATTGCACTCCAGAAGGGATTCACCCCCAGAGAAAGGCAGGTAGTGCTTGCAGCTCTGCTCTCCCATAAAACAGCTGTCAGGTCATGGCTCTATATGAGCCCCAGCAGCACATGCTGTCCAGGGATGCACTGAATCAGCACATTCCCTGGACACTTCCCTTCCTAGGACAGCAGCTCCCACTGGGCTGCAATGATGGCAAGCCAACAGCAGGGCAGGACAAGGGAATTCTTGCACTCCCATAATCCCATTTCCAGTGGACTTTTGGCTACTAGGCTCACACATAGAATTTTGTCTAAGAGTTGGAAAAGGGAAGGTATGAAAATGTTTATTTTCTACTTTATCAGACATTAACTGTAGTCAACATATATCCCCAGTGTCTTATGCTTTTTGCCACATGTTTGCAGTAGGGGTAGATTTTCTGAACCCTGCACAGATACAATGCATCAGGGACATAGGAATCAGGCACTTTTAATACAGACGGTATTTCCAGAAGCAAATTATGTAGTAATCTTAATCCTTACAGCCCATTCACAAAATTCAACGTGGTCCAGTTAAAAGACATTAGACTAGGATACCAGAAACTTAGGTTCTGTTTCTGGCGCTGATATTACGCTGCTGTGTGATATTGAATAAACCACTTCACCTCTGTGTGCCTCTTCCAATCCTTTGTCTGGCTTGCTTATTTGGACTGTAAATTCTTTGTGGCAGGGAATATCACTCACCATATGTTGATGCAAATCATGGAGTGCTATGGGGCCCTTGACTGGAGCCTCGAATATGAATAATAATACAAATTATAACCATAGTAATTTTCTACCATTCTCTACCATTCTGAAGGGTTGCAGAAGTCCTGCAGGATCAGACAATCCATAGAGAAAGGGAAAGCACTGGAAGCAGAGGTATAGACAATTTAGTTAGTGAATTTCTCATCCCACAGAGAGGCCATGTCTACACTACAGCATAAAATCGAAATTATTAAAACCGGTTTTATAAAACTGGTTTTATAAAATCGATTTTACGGGTCCACACTAGGGCACATTAATTCGGTGGTGTGCGTCCATGGTCCTAGGCTACCATCGATTTCCGGAGCGGTGCACTCTGGGTAGCTCAGTAAAAGAATGGGACCAATAACTTCGATTTCCGTCCACACTAACCCTAAATCGATATAGTAATATTGATTTTAGGGTTACTCCTCTCGTTGGGGAGGAGTACAGAAATCGATTTTAAGAGCCCTTAAAATCGATATAAAGTGCCTTGTAGTGCGGACGGGTACAGCATTAAATCGATTTAACGCTGTTTAAATCGATTTAACGCTGTAGTGTGGACCAGGCCAGAAATCCTGGAACCAAACATTGCATAGGGTTAATTTCCAATACCCTCACTCACACTGAACAGCTCCTTACATCATGTGTCACAGTCTGGGCCACATGGCATAAGGAGTTTTCAGGATTACCCCCAAGAACAAAGAAGGAAAACTGGAGGCTGATGTCACTATTGGGGCAGAATTAAGGTTGTTTGGGAGCTTTAAATCTACATATACTTACAAATGTTTGGGTTTCTTTTAGCAATAACCTGAACTGTGAATTTCCTCATTTTCTAATGCAATTTTAACAATACAATTACATTTCTGTACAGTGTTTGTTTGTTTGTGGGGTTCCTTTTGTAGAGGATATTGTTTTTCTTTCTCATCTCCAAGTTACTATTAGTTCCTTGGAAACTTAACTCGCGTTAGTTTTTTATCCAGGATTCCTTATAATAAATGTACACTCCCCAGCATGTGGGAGGAGCATATTTTTTCAAATTAAATAAATAAATGAAATACATTTCTCTCTTAATCTTACTTTTCACTATCTCCTTACTACTTTTCATCATTTATCATTTGGCCAAATTGCATCTGCAGCTAGAAATGCTGGACATACGAAATAAGAAATAGTTCAACTGAGACATGATCCCAGGACATTATTTTCTGTCTGCTGATTGGCTTTCACCACAAACTCCTCCTGTCCCTTTTCCAATCATCTGATGAAGTGGGTTTTAGCCCACGAAAGCTTATGCCCAAATAAATCTGTTAGTCTCTAAGATGCCACAAGGACGCCTCGTTATTTTTGCTGATACAGACTAACACAGCTATCATTCTGAAACCTGTTTCCAATCACAGCCATTCTGACGGCAGCTCACTCTCCCTGCCTTCCATACAGTAGTCCCTCTCTGCTCTCCAAACAACCCTTCCTCCCCCACTTTCTCAATACACCTCTTCCCCTTGCTCACACACACACACACACACACACACACACACACTTCCCCTGGTCCCACTCCAACTACCTTAATAAAAACAAACATTTACAGAAATCAAATAAATGATCATTGATTAAAACAGAAGAGCTAACAAGTAGCATGTCTACCATCACCCTGATCACTTCACTGATGTATAGATCCCCTTTCCCCTCCTCATACACACATACCCTTTGGGGCAAGGACTGTGTCTTCCTACATGTTTGTGCAGCACAAAGCACAATAAGGCCCTATTTGGGATTTTCACAATATAAATCATAAATAATAAATATCTTGTATTTCCCTGTGTGCTACAGACAAGATAATAAAAGAGGAAGAAAATGTCCACTTGGGAATACTGCTTAGAAATTATTTTTATCCAGCATTTCCTTGTCTCCCTACTCCAGCTCATTAATCATTCATTTTTTACCTTGCACAAACAAAATATTGCAGCTTTCATTACATCATCTTTGTCTTATTTCTTCAATTATGTGATTAAGAACAACTCTGGAATTGTTTACATGCCTTAAAATACCCTTTGCCAGTTCGCTTGGCAATATGCAGCACCAACAGCTATATAATGCAGAACTTCTGAGACATTTCTGTATTTAAGTCTGATAGCACGCAGACTTTCCCCAGCTCAGTGTGCGAACATTCACAAATGGTTGTAATATCTGCAGTAAGACTATGCTTAGGTGACAAGTCGAAGAAGAGGGTTAATGTTGCCTTAAGATGATCAGATGAACAAGGTAGTCACTGTAGTGGCTTTAGCCTACTTTTCAAGAGTCCTAGACAAGCATGTGACTGACTTGTAAGTAGAACAGTATTCGTGTATAATTCAGAAGGCATGATTTTCAAGAAATTTCAAACAAATTCAAATAAAAGCCATTAGGGTATTTTCAGGATTTGTTGGTAGATTTTCAAGAATTTGCACTTTTTCTTCTGCTGTAAGTCAAGGTATTTTTGTTGCTCTCTTTGTTATTTACAAAGTGAGGAACTAGAGACACAATTACTATTTGGTTACATTCATCCTTTTCTACACTTTAAATGCCTTCATATACTTTAACTAATATCTTGTTCTTCATATTGTTGGATTCTTAAATATCTTTAGTAATGGCAAGGTGGGGAGATAAAGGACTTGGTCCAACAAGCCATCCATGACCCTGAACTCCCATGGGCTTTGAATCAGGCCCAAGTGTGAGGAATTCCATTAAAGTCAATCGGAGTTCCACAAATAGACTCGATGGGCTACTCAACCTGCTTCTAGCCTTTTAATTTTCTATGACAGTACAATACTGCTATTCACATTGGGTGAAATCCTGCCCCCCACAACAATGAATGACAAATTGCCATTGACTTCAATGGGGGCTAGGATTGCACCCATGAGGGTTTCATCTGATATTGCATAAAAGTTAATTGACCGTGCTTTGTATTAAGATCCAGAATGGAGCTACCTCCAACAGTCACTGAATGCAGGTTCCTTGAAAAAAAAGTATCAAAAGAAAGAGGTATGAATGGCAAATGTTGAATTTACCAGCTCAAATGCATAAGCAGTCATTTTCAATTCTTCACATAGCTGATGCAATTTCATTAGCTGTTGAAACTGAATTCTAAATTATTAACAGGGCATCTGTCATTTCTTTTCTTCTTCCCATCCCCCCTTAGGATGCAGCTGCAAATCACTCAGAACTCATTGATCAACTTCCCCGGAGGAAACTCCTATTTTATAAAATGAACATTTGTGCTTTGAGACACCCTCCGTCAACCTTCAATCATTTTCCATAATTGGATCTTTCTTACCACTGGTCACTAGTCTGAAAGCATGTTTTAGCCCTTGAAAAGCACTTGTTGTCCCTCCCTAAAATATGCTTTTGCCAGTCTGCACTGAAGTGGAAACCATACATTTGTAAATGAAGAAAAGAACGGGGTTTTATTGTTTAAAACAGTAAAGGTAAATCTGAATCCAAACATCTTACTGTTGTTGTTCTTTAAAGAAATCTTTATGCCAAAAACAGCAATAAAATAGACCAATTCCCAGTTTCCTGTGTTACAGCCAACAAACTGATTACATTAGTGGATAACATCAGCTCTTTGGAATTAGGCTGCTAGCTGAGGTGAAGGTCTTATAGTTGTGAGTTCACACCATTATGGTTAGCATTGTCAGCATTTCTATTATAATGGCATCTTCTGCTCTTTTTTCGCAAAGGGTTACACTGTGTACATAAAAATTAACTTCGTGCTGAAACACTGATGACATGATTCCAGCCCCAGGGTACAAGGTGTTTTTTTTGTTTTTTGTTTTCTTGTTGTTTTTGTTTTTAGCACATTTGAGACAAAGAGCTTTGGCTGTTTTAAAAATTCACGCTTGATTCTGCATTCCCTGCACACGCAGAACTTCCCATGCATGTGCAAGGAACACAGGACTCAGTCCTACGAGTTTAAAAAGAAATGTCTATTTAAAAATTGTTTTTAGCTTGTATAATTAAAAATTGGCTTTTAATTCAAAATTAAAATGTGATTAATAATATCTACATATTAGGGTGCAACTGCTTTTGGAATTATACACACAACAATCAAAATGGGCAAGCGTCCTTTACCAAGTGACCACCATTTGCACAGTTAATACATTCTGCAATTGACATAGCACGTTTCCTAAAAGCAGTGCAGTGATCACATCACGTAGTATAAATGTCTAACAAGAGATGAACACAAAGACTTGGGTTAGAATTTGTTTGAACAGAAGCAGCAAAATGTGTGAATGCTCGACATGAAGGTTTTTGCACCACTCTCTATCTGGGGCTTGCCACAAAGACTCCATGGAAACCACAAATAGTTAACAGACATATCTGGTAACCATAACTGACCATCAGAAGTTCGTCACACTTATGCTCTATATTTTCCACTGGTACTATATCTGATTCCAGATCCTTTGCAAAAGTCTTGTTCAATAGGGAAATAGTAAAAAATAAGGAAACAAGGGCCAAGCTACCTCAATCACCACCTCTTCTTCTGAACTCCACTATAGTAGCTCAGCGGGGACTGATGATCCCAAAGGTGAAACTGTTCAGGGTCAAGCACAAAGCATTCTCAGCAGAGGGCCTTGAATTGTAGAATACGCTGCCACTAGAGGTCAGGAAGAGCCAGAGTCTTGCAATTTGCCAGGCCTGGCTGGTACAAAACTCATCCCACTAAGCAGGGGTGGGCAAACTTTTTGGCCCAAGGGCCACATCTGGGTATGGAAATGGTATGGTGGGCCATGAATGCTCATGGAGTTGGGGTGCAGGAGAGGGTGAGGGCTCTGGTTGAGGGGGCAGGTTCTGGGGTGGGGCCAAAAATGAGGAGTTCAGGGTGCAGGAGGGGGCTCCAGGATGGGGTGCACGTGGAAGAGATGAGGGCTCTGCTGGTGATGCGGACTCTGGGGTGCAGGAGGGTGGGACTGAGGAGTTCAGGGGGTGGGGATCAGGGTTGTGACAGAGGAGAGGATCAGGGAAGCAGGCTCCAAGCAGCGCTAACCTCAAGCAGCTCCCGGAAGCAGCGGCATATTCCCCCTCTGGCTCCTAAGTGGAGGTGCAGCCAGGCAGACCTGCGCGCTACCTTGTCTGCAGGCACCGTCCCTGCAGCTTCCCTTGGCCTTGTCTGCTGGCCAATGGGAGCTGCAGGGATGGTGCTTGGGGCAGGGACAGTGTGTGGCGCCCCCTGGCTGCCCCTACACATAGGAGCCGGAGCGGGGACACGCCGCTGCTTCTGGGAGCTGCACGGAGCAAGCCCTCGACCACGCTTCCCAGTAGGATCTCGAGGGCTGGATTAAAATGTCTGAAGGGCCGGATGCGGCCCCCGGGCCGTAGTTTGCCCACCCCTGCACTAAGGTCTTTCATGCAGCTACAGAGACCAGCACAGCAGCCTGGCAAGATTTCCTCCCCCTACCCTCCCTGAAAGACAACCACAAAGAATAATATCAATTCAGAAGGCAGCTTAGAATGGAGAATGGTTCATATTTGGACACAGATATAAATGTGACTCTTAATTTTGCATATAGCACCTAAACACAACAGTAAAGTATGAATTAAAAATGCACATACAGAGATAGTTAGGCACATTGCATTCAGTACCCAGGCATGGTTCCAGCTCTGCTTGTGCCCTAGAGAAATTCTCTTTTCTGTCAAGGGGCATCCATGCTTCCAGTCAAGCTCTGACTGTGCCCAGCTAAATCCCTCTGTGCTCACTAGGCCCCATAAGGAGGCAGACATCCACCCCAAACCCTGCACAGCCAGTACACATACTGCCCATTCACCTTGCTTTTGCCATCCCTTACCAAATAGCCACTCTGGGCAATCATCTATTTAAAAAGTAAAGCTCACTCTTTTTCACTTGTTCAGCACTGTAGGGCCAGCACAGCCCTGGGACAGCGAGGCGGATTCTGCGTGGGCTCACCCATCTTCAACCGCCAGCACGGCTGAGTGATGGTGCAGAATCCAGAAAGAACCGAGCTTGACTTTCAGATCCCAGGGGGAGCTGGCCGGGCAGGCTGGCAGGAGGAAGAAACCGAACCTCCTCATTACTTCTGAAAGGAGCAGCCTGGCTCTGGAAAGCACTGCCTCGCAGTCACACCAGCCGGCCTTTGGTTTCCAGAGTCCCCAGGCGGAAGCAAATTGCTCTTACATTAGGCGGCAAAAGCCGGGGAGAGCGGGTGCGTTTCGCCAAGTCAAGGCCCCCTGCGCTGCTCTAAAGGGGAATGCACTGGGGTAAATGTAACACGCTGCTGAGGCTCGGGGGGGTGGGGGCAGGCTGGGGGTGGTCCCGTGTCTCCGGCCTCCATCCCGCCGCGGAGCAGAAGAAGGTTATGGGGAAGGAGAGCGGCGCGGCCAAGACGTGCCTCCCCCTCGGTTGACTTGCTGCTCAGCTAATCGGCGGCTGCTGTGGCCCATTGAGAGTCACCTCCCGGCCGAGGCCGCCTCGGCAACATCAGTATTCCGGAGCCATTGGCAGGCAGGCTAGAGCGCAGGCTTGGAGCCGCCGCTGTCCTCAGATGAACCCGGCTCGGCTGCCAGCAGCCGGCGCAGTGCGCGCAAGGCTGGGGCTGGGGCTCCGAGTGCCGGAGGCAGCTAACACCCCTTCTGTAGCGTTCTTAGAGATCCCCCTGGCCACATACAGTTAGGCGGGGGGGCCTAGATACGCTCCGCAGACAGACTGGCAAGGTAAGATACAAAGGGAGACAGCCACAGGTTGCCGCCAAGACAGAAACAAGGAGGAAGCTGCAGGCGGCAGCCTCAGGAGAGGAGGGAGCAGCGGCGTGGGGAGAGCGCTGTGCCTGGGGGGCGGGAGGCTTTCCTTGCAGGGTGCCTAGCTGCCGCGGAGCCTCTCGGCGGACCGGCTTCCAGATGTTGCGGGCCTGCAACATCTGGAAGCTGGGAGGGTAGCGTCCAGCAGGGCTCGTTTGTGCTGGGCTGTAGCAGCAGAGAGACGGGTGTTAACGGCTGGCAGAGACTCCTTGGAAAGTCAGTTTAACCTCAGCCGCCCCGGAGCCCTCTCCGCTCCGCAAAGTTGACTATTGCTCGCCAAAAACTGCCTGCTTATATTGAAAGGTAGCGGATAGATACGGGGGCTGGGGAGGGGCAGAGAGACAAATCCTTAATATTTTGCATGCGAAGGGAAAATAAATAATTCATCTGAATAAAATAATAATGAATAATAATCCGGAAGCCCCTGTTTAAACCCTGCCCCCCGCCGCTTTAAAACCAATAACCCTTCGTATAGTGGGCGTCAGCAAAGAGCCGGAACCACTTGGGCAAAAGGTGTCTTGTTATCTAAGGAGCTTATCACCTAAAACCTGGAAGCAAATGGAAGGGCGACAGCAAGGCGCGCCGCAAAATAAGTGCGCCCAGAGGTCCCGGCTAATTAGCTGTCCTATCTCCTTACCGGGGCACGGCTGTCTCCTCAGGTGATCATGTCTCTTCCTCTTTTAACTCAGGACGATTTTTGCTTTGCTCCCTGGTCACTGTCCAACTCCACCCCCCGCCTCCGACTAAACATTTCTCGGGTGGACTGAGCAGGGTCAGGATCCGGGGCGGGGGGTGCATTTCATCGCCTCCCCTTACTGATTTCGTTCGTTTCGCCTGCCACCGTTTTCTTGGCAAATGAAACAGGCGAGGTCCTACCGAGCCACTAAACGAAAGAAACACTAAAAATGCCCCCTGCTCCCCGGGGATCCTGCACTGAGCGGAGTCTAAACCTTCCAGGGCCAGAAATTTAACCCCTAGTCAAGTGCCCCCTTTCGCCCCGATGGCAACTTCCCCTCCGCCCCCTTAATGTCTTCCAAAAAACTGTTCTTCCCCATTGATTCCAGTGGGGCCGGGGGGACGCAGAGGGCGCGGAACCGCCCCAATTCGAACACCTCCAAATCGAATTAAAGGCAGCAGGAGGCCAAAGCTCCCCTTGGGAACGTCTGGAACTGTGTTTCATCCGCTTTAGAGGGGGCGGAAGGGAAGAAAAGAAAAGAGCGACTGTTCAAGGGTGTGACAATGACCGTGGGGGTTGGGGAGACGGGGTCCTGAAAGCCAACCTATGCGGGTTGGGGATGACTCATTGGGAGGCACAGCAAGCTTGGGGAAATGGGGGGGGGGCGTCTTTACAATTATTCCTCAAATGAGGGCGGCGGGTGATCTCCTTACCAGGAGTGAGACTTGGTAGGTCTTTACACGAGTGCCTGCGCGTTGATATAACTAGGCAGCAGTACTAGAGCAATTTGTACAGTGTGGGGGTGTTGAGAGCCATTGGACCGAACTGTAAACCCTGTATAAACCCTGTATAGACTAGAACTCACTTCAAGCCAGGGGGCTCTGCAGCACCCCGCACCCCTAGTTCCAGCACCTATGTTGCCCCCCTTCCCAGTCTCTTGCAGCTGCATTGATTCCTTCTCTCCTTTCCCTGCTCTCGCTTTATTCCTGAGAGAGACAACACAATCGTTTCAGAACCATCATTTAAAAGCTACCCGTCTAGCGGCGGGGCCTTAATAGTCCTGCACACATGCCCCCGTCCCCTGCAGGGAAAGGAAATGGCACAGTATGAAAGCGTTGGCTGATCGCGCCCTCCCTCGCTCTGGGATGCGCAGCCCCTGGTGAAAGGAGTTTGTCCTCAGATGACACTGTCTGCGGCTCCTCCTCCTCCCGTCCCTTCCCTCCCCTCCCCACGCCGCCTCTCTTTCTCTCGCTTCTCTCGCGGCCCTAATTGGGTTCTTGCTAATATGATTAAGCCCAGTTAAATGTTTCTTGATAAATCTTGTTAAGGAAGGATTTCTCCCCGACACACACTCGGTTGCTGGTTAAAAGCCCTGGTTACAGACAGGCGATGTTGATCTAGTGGGGGGGGGGGAGTTGGCATTTTACAGTTGCTTCTTTAACAGGGTTGTTTTTGGATCGGTTCCTGCGGCTTGCTCATCCTAGGTCGGGCTGGCTGATAAGAACAGCCCTTGGCTTTATGTAACACGTTATTATTTGGTCACAGTCCCAGATCAGAATGTTTCCTTCCTTGCTCGAACTGACCATTCGTATGAGCCGCTGAGTCCCTCCCTGGGCTATATGGTGCCAATTCCCGCACACGGTGTGCGCTTCGGATCAATTTAAGCTGGTTTTTGGTTCTGCCCTTGTAAGCCATTGATGCGTAAGAATCAGAATACAGCAACTCGCCGCCTGCAAGGAGAAAACTTTTAGTGGATCTAAACGCGTAATCACTTACAGTGTAAGGTGTAGGTCTATTTCGCTCCTTGTTGTTTCTGCTGTTTGTTAATGTCATTTGTTAAATATACTTTAGGGGATGGTACTTAACTCAGATGCTTTGCACGGCCCCCTCCCTCTACACCACTAGCAATTTCAGCAAAACTGATCTTGGGGGCGAGCAGGCTGATTTGTTTTTATTTCTCGCTATAACTTTGCCGGCGTCCGTTTTGACTCAGCAAATGTCAAAACTGGAAAATTGTGATCAAGTGAGGGGGCGTGTCTATACAGAAAAAGGGGCTCTACCCAACCTTTCGATAAAGGATTTGCGTGAGCTGCGGGGGGGAGTGTTTTGGGTTTACTGACCTGTCTAACGGAATGGGCGGGGGGAGAAAGGCGCTGCTTTGGCTTGCTAGCATCTGATTAATGCAAAGGGCTCGGTGGGTGATGGGCGTCCAATGAATTTTCGTCGATCATTTTTCCAGCGGCCCCTCCCTCCCAAGCTGTGCCTGCATATTCGAACTTCCATTAGCCTGGCGAATTCCTTACACTTGGACTAAATGGGGACAGTTTGAAGGAGCAGCAGGGGGCTCGCTTCCCCCTTAGGTGCAATGGGTTTGTGCTCATTGCACTTCCCAAGTCAATACATTGGTCACTTGTGGAGAACTTTTCCTGGAGGCTTTCGACCGGGGCATAGGTCACAAGGATATTGAACAACTTGCTGATTCCTGTTGAAAGCAGAAAGATCCCTTCATTCGAATGCTGCTTGTTCGTTGTATTTTAGTAGGGACTTAGAGAGATTTACTTATTTTCGTCCCTTTTCTTCCCGGCCCCCAACGTTAGGTAATGAATTCCAAAAAAATCACAAAAAGAAAGAACAAGAGTACCTATGGCACCTTAGATACTAACAAATTTATTTGAGCATAAAATTTTATGGGCTACAGCCCACTTCATCAGATGCATAGAATGGAACATATAGTGAAGAGAGATATATACCCATACAAAGAACATGAAAAGGTAGGAGTTATCCTACCAATTCTAAGAGGCTAATTAATTAAGAGAAAAAAACTTTTGTAGTAATCATCAAGATAGCCCATTACAGACAGTTTGACACAAGTACTCCTATTCTTTCTGCGGATACAGACTAACGCAGCTGCTACTCTTTTTTTAAAAAAAAAGCACACAGACACACTTTTTCCCCTAATGAGATAAAAATAATTTAGACGTCTCCAGCATCTGAGGATTTCAAAGCACTTTACAGACATGAATGCACTATCCCTCGTAACATCTGAGTGACCCCTGTCCTCACATACCCAGTGTACTTCCTTCTCCTTCCTGTGCCCGGATGACAGCACTTTACAGAGGCTGGTTTTTAATAAACGTTGAGATCAATAGACTATGGGAAAGGATCACAGTGTGTGAAAAATCCCAGTTGGCCAAAAAGAAAGAAAGGCGGGGGGGGGGGAGAGAAGAAGAAAAGAAACGAAAAATAAATCTGAGTCCAGAAAGAACGATGCCTTTCCGCTGACGGGAAGGAAGCACAAGCAGAGGTTTAAAACAGATTATTTTGGTCAATCCAGATCTTCAGCCCCTAAGAGATGTGGAGGAAAGGAGTAGATCTGCGCTCTCTTTGCTGCTCGGGGACTGGAAATGGGTAAACGAGGGAATATATAGAGTCGAGAGAATAACAGAGGGAAAATAGCAAGGCTGAAATAGACAAGAGGGAAGGTTAGAAACGTAGCATTCTGTCCCGTCGCTAAGGGGCTCCCCCCCCGGGGAATCTCTCCAGATCTACGCGGCGGATTTGTTTGTTTCTCTAACGGCGCTAAGTGTGACAACAAACGAGCCATTAGCTCTTATTCTCTGATTCCACACCAGGCTGGGAGAAGCATGAGGGTGAAATAGATTTTATTCTTTTGAATGTAACCAATAGCAAAAACACCCAGCCCCCTGTGCGGGGAGAAGGCAAGAATGTCAATGGGTGAAACTGCAGCTGCAGTGCAAGGGCAGAGCGCGAAGGTAGCCATGGGCAGACTGGAATCCAGTCCGCTGCCTTTCGGTGATAACAGTCAGGAAAAGCCAAGGGGCGGGTACAGATCATGGACTTAAAAACCGCGCCCCTGGCATTACGCGCCAAAGGAGGAACATCCTCAGGTGGTGTAAATCGGCCCAGAGCTATTGGTTCCAGGAGAGCTACACCAATTTACACCAGCTGAGGGGCTGCAAGTAGCAGCAGCCCTGGGGTCTGGCTTTCTGAACTCCCCTCCCCCTTCTGTCCCTTTCAGCGATTTCTCACCCAAGCCTGCCGGGATCTGCATATCTCGCGCTATGAGAGGGAGCTCACAAGAAGCTCCAGAGATGACCCGCGTCCCCGTACTGCCCATAGGTTGTACGGATAGTTACAAATAAATAACGCAATCAGCTTGAGTTGCAACAGTCGGTTCTTTCGAAGAACGAGGCTTTCCTTAGCTGGATTTTATGATCTGCGTCTCGCTATAGCCTACAGCGTATCTGGCATTTCGCACCACGTGCCTGGCGTGCAGAGAAAAGCCCAAGCTTCGCATAGGGAGTTCCAAAAACGAGACATTTCGTCAAATAAAAAACCAACTAATCATAATAATTTGCACTTCTCTAGCATCCGAGGAGTTCATAGCGCTTTGCAAACAGCAACGCATTATGCCTCTTCACATCCTTGCTGGGTAGCTATTAGCCCCGTTTTACCTGGGGCTAACTGGGTTGTTCAAAGTCTCACGGTTAGATCTAGGAATTAATCTCTCACTGCCCACTGATCCCAACAATTTAACGATCGTTTTCCGTGTTTTGTCCATGCAATTTAAAAAAAACAAACAAACGCTCTGTCAGGCAACTGTTACCTTCGATGATAGTTCTTAGGTTTTAGACTGATTAAAAAAACAAAGCTCCATTCACGGTCCATGCTAGTTTTAAAGAAATCTGAATGAAGGTTCCAAACTATTTCCCATTAACCCGACACACAAAAATACAGCAATTGTTTTCTTTCTGGATGAATGGAAAGACCTGTCTGACATTCAATGTAGACAGATAATACCAGACTCAAATCTACTGGCTTTTCTTACAAAAAACTGTTTTTAGGATTAAGAAGGGAAAGTAAACAGCAACTCTGAACTTTTAAGATCATTTTCGTTTTAGAAACAGTTTGTAACACAAATCTGAAACAGAAACTGTTTACATTTGAAGATCAAATAGAAGTTATCAAGTACAATTTACAAAGGGGGGGGCGGAATATTTGTTTGAATGTTTAGGAAAAGGGTAGCTCTGTTTTCTTTTCGGGGCAGTAACTTTTAAATAATATTTAACAAAATAATTGACCTTGGTGTTTAAACTACAACTCCCTTCACGTCAATAAGCCTACTGGTTTTCAAAAAAAAAGTTCAGTATCTGAACTCTAGCATTCATTCTGTTAATCTCATCACAACATTTGTTTTCTGTTGAGATTTTGTTTAATGAACTCATCAGTGAAAGAGAAGTAAAGTTAAGAAAGAGCTCCATGATAACTTGTGTTTTAGAGAGCAGTTATATTTTCCTTCCCTCTGAGAAACAGAAAATAGAAATATATATGTGAAAATAACTTTTCAGATGGAAAGGAACAAGAAAAAGTTGTAGGGCAAATTATGGTCTGTCTGCCTTTTAAACATGCATTCCCACTCTTTAAATGCATGATAATTATTCAGTACAGGAAAGATTTTGTGGAATTTTTCTTCCAGATTCATTAGGGCTTCAGTCTGCTTTCTTTGCATGAATAAAAAAGGAATTAACTCCAAAAGTAAGTATCATAGTGCGCTACTAAGACTGATTAATTTGCACCATATTCTGCTCTTTATTTGGCTCAGAGATCTCCACCTGCAGAAAGTTGTGCATAGCTAGAGTCCTACTCACCCCGGTCAAAAATGTTCATTTTTGGCCCATTTCTGTCTTCACTGCACGCTAATCTCTTACATAGGAGTTCAGAGTGTACAGAATCAAGTGTGCTCCAGTGCAAAATGATGCATTTTGCTAGCTATACAGTTTTCATGCATGGAGGAATGGATGTAAACAATCTTACATACCACTTGATTCATATCCTTTTACACGTACTGAGGCACTACCTGGGTCCCTCTTGATGCATTTTTCTCTCCATCAAGATCCTCCTATCACATCAAGAATCTGACCCATATCGCTGTCAACAAAGCACACATCACTAACTGCAACATTCATCATCCAGTGATCAACAACATTTGAACTCTCAATCCAGCACACAAGCAGCTACCTCAACAATCATTGGAGGCCCAGAAACTAAAGTACATGATGGTGTTTCTCAACTGGAGACATGACATTATCTTGCACTCCTGACAGGGTCACATTGATAACGGGATAATGAGAGTTCCATTCAATGTCATGAAGAGCATTGACACAGGTTAGTATCTGTTGTTTCAAATCACAGGCAAATGACAAGAACAACCTTTTTTAAAAAAAAAAAAAAAGACTGAACTACAAGGCAATGGGGAGCTTGATGTGACTTCACTTCCCAAGTAATCTAGTAAAGCGTGGAATAGCCATAACCTAAATCCACACTAATCCATATGAAACTGCAGTTTTCTGTGCCATGCAGCTGATACTCAAAAGCATGACACACACATTTGCTTTTCCCTTATAGCCTGTCACAGGCTATAGTGGTATGTCATATAACATTTCAGACATACTGTGCTGTCATGCCTACATCATCTCCTGTTATTTTGATGGTGGCTTCATAAATATCCCCATTAGTTCTCAGTCTAACAGCAAGATTGTGCACAGCTGTAAATTGGGGGCAGTGCAGAGCCAAACTGCCTTGCATGCTCCACCTCCCAGACTCTTTCAGGGTGATTTACCCTGTGATTGTCCAAAGTCTTTAGGTGAGATGTGCAAGGAGTCCTCCAGAGATTTCCCTATACCCCTCTCCCCCCCAAACTCCCCCATCATTCCCTCCCATGGTCAAACCAACCATAATGAAATATTCTTGGTATGTGAAGGTTCAAGTGTTGTAGCTACATCTGAATAACCCAAAGCACAAACACAGCTACCTGCTGAAGAAACTGTCTCCACAACCTAAAGGCAGTTCCTGATCTTGTCAATCAAACTTGTCCCTTTTATTGAAATTAGAGAAGATGAATACTAGTGCACCTCTTGCAAAAAGGTTTACAAAGAAGGAAAGTTTCTCACTGTTACAACTGGTAAAAGTGAAGAGCTCGATTTGTCAGATGGATCAGCAAAGCCAATGCTGACAAACTACGTGAAAAAGGCTGCAAAACACCAAGCATCTGGACTGCATCCACAGGCAGAATGCCTTATAAGCCAGTCACTGTCAAAGCCAATTTTAGAAGTACTTAATGAGGCTGTTAAGAATACTGGAGACAGTTTATGCAGACAAACGTGGCTGTCGCATCATACTTTCTATTTAAGCAAGAGATACCACACAATACAAACTGGAGACCAATGTTCACTGCATTGTCAGCGGTTAATCCTGAAGTTGGACACTGGTTCCAAACAAGACTTGCAAATGCTCACTATCTTTCTGCAAGAAACTTAACTGACTGTTTAGAAGCATGGGGTGTAACTCAGCAGTTGAAAAAGCGAAGAACTCTCTCACCACATTGAAAAAATGTGCATACATGGATGATGAATGCTTCAATGCAAATAGGCATCATCAAGTATAAAGTCACTGAAAATGCTATCTTGATGTCAGTGGTAGGCCAGTAGATGCATTTCTAGATATTTGGGTTATAGAAGACATATTGCCTGCAACCCATATCTTACAACAGTAAATGCTTGTAAATTGGACCCCAAACAGATGGCTGCTTGTGCATCTGTGGAGCTGCAAAGGTCTCTGGAAGACATGGTGAAGTATAAGCAAGACAAAAAGTAATTCTTCCTCTGTACTCCGCACTGGAGTATTGTGTCCAGTTTTGGACACCACATTTCATTAAAGATGTGGACAAATTGGAGAAAGTCCAGAGGAGAGCAACAAAAATTATTAAAGATGTAGAAAACATGACCTATGAAGAAAGAAAGAATTCGGTTTGTTTAGTCTGGAGATAAGAAGACTGAGGGGGGACATGATGACAGTTTTCAAGTACATAAAAGGTTGTTACAAGGAGAAGGGAGAAAATTTATCCTGTCCTCAGAGGTTAACAAGAACAAAGACGCAATTGCAGCAAGGATGGTTTAAGTTGGACATTAGAAAAAACTTCCTAACTCTCAAGGTAGTTAAGCACTAGAATAAATTACCTACGGAGGTTGTAGAATCTCTGGCATTGGAGATCTTTAAGAGCAGGTTAGACAAACACCTGTCAGGGATGGTCATAATACTTAGCCCTGCCTTGAGTGCAAGGGATTGGACTAGATCTCCCAGCATCCCTTCCAGTTCTATGATTCTATGATGTATTCAGCCAACACTGCAGAATCTTCAACAGATATTAAAAAACCATAACTTAAATGGTTTTCATTATACTCTTTTTTCCAACAATAGTCCAAAAATACTGAACATCCTGCAAAAAAAATACAAGATGCTCTGGGACTGAAGTTCAAATTAGTACAACCTAGGAAAACCTGCTGGCTTTCTCATGAGTGATCCTGGGGTGTTGTCTTCAAAATTACTGCAACTGTTATTAGGTGGCCATCCAACATCTTGACAGATGAAAGAAAATGCGACAAAGTTGGTCCGTCACTAGTTCTTAGCAATTATGTGGGAAAAAAGAGCCCAATGTGGAAGTGGCAAACGTTTCCACAGTGGCTACAGGTCCACTCACCAGATGGAGGACAAAGCACATTCTGCTTCCTGGATCACTTGCGGGCCTCAGCCTGGGATCTCCGGTGGCTCTCCACAGTGACTGCACTAGTCTTAATCAGGCTTCTCCAAACTGAATGATTATGGGCAGGATTTTCCCAGTTGTCTATGGAAATGCTGAATTTCTTGAGGCCTTATTTGACCTTGTCACTCTGTCAGAGCTTTGGCCATTTTCTGTGGTTCTGAAGTTGACCATAGAGCTCAACCTTTGGTAGATGATCTTGAGGCATGCACTCCATGTGTTCAAGCCAGCGAAGCCAGCAAATGTCCAGCATAGTCTACTTAGACCATAGGCTAGTTCTCTGAAAGATCTTGTTACTGGTGATCTGTTGGTCCCAAGTAAGGTGACCAGATAGAAACTGTGAAAAAACGGGATAGAGGGTGGAGGGGTAATAGAAGCCTATATAAGAAAAAGTCCCCCAAAACAGGACTGTCTCTATAAAAACAGGACATCAGGTCACCTTGGTCCCAAGTAACACCAAGGATTTTTCTGAGACAGCGGAGGTGGAAACTGTTCAATCTCCACTTCTGCTTGGAGTACATAGCCCAACTTTCACAAATGTAAAGGAGGGTACTAACGACACAAGCCTGATAGACAGACATCTTTGTGTTCAGAGTTAGCAACTTCTTATTCCATACATGAGGTAAGTTTCCCAAAGGTAACAGAAGCTTTGCCAATTCTAGCATCAAGTTCCCTATCAAGGGTAAGTGAATTGGTAAGTCATTATCACGTAGCTTTTACAGATGCCGGTCTTATAAAATACCGACAGTTGAGTGGAGTGAGGCACTACCAGCAATGAGGCTGGAATGTGATCAGGACAGAATAGAGAATTTGAACACAAAGTGGAATGTCATACAACAAGGGACTAAAGATTTGACTTCAACTTCTTTTTTTAAAATCATCATTAGTGGCTTGACCTGATCTTTGTGCTATGAATCCTGGGATGAAAGAAGTAGGAATTCATCTCATGCTACTCCCAGTCACAACAGCTACAGCTGAGCAATCTTTTTCACCACTGAATAGAATTTTGTGTTCTGAAAGAAGTCGCCTTTCGCCTGATCGTGTGAATGAACTAATGAGCATACCAACTGAAGGACTGGAAGTACCGAACACACAAGAAGCCACCAAAGATGAACGCACCGCACTCAAGAAGTTCATTAACAGAGTTGTGCAAAATTACAAGAAACCAAGAAGGATGTAGTGCTTCATAGAAGGCTTGAGTAGCCAACTTTAATTTGTGTGATTTTAAAACATGAGTTAAATCTAAAAATGGTTATGAAACATTTTTCAGTTTTTATTATGGTGCCATACAGCCCACCTTCACCCTCACGATCTCACGCCTCGGCCCTCACCTCCCTGTAAATTTGAACACTCCCCAAATTTCAATTCCTGGGGGAAAATACTGGAGTCCTCCTTTCTCTCTCATTCTACCCCTTATCCCCATTCAGTGGCAGGAACAATTAAGGTGCTCTAAATCCTGTGACCCTCTAGTTGTCTTGTTTTAGCATGTTACCTGCTACCTTAAAAATCCCCCTGTAGTTTCAGTTGAACACAGTATTTTTTACATCGTCTTCTACATTGTCCCCATGCACTGTTAAACACCACTGAATTTTATCCTGCGTTTCAGTGGTTGGTCAAGTGAGTCTTGTAGAGAGATTGTGTAAGCCTGTTTGTAAAGCTCTTTGGGATCCTTCTGAGAGTAAGGTGTTATGTAAATACCTATAATTACTGATGTTTTCCTAGGTTTAAATGTTCTCTTGCTAGATATATTTCCCTTGCCCTTTTAAAACATTTAACATGATATTAAGCTAGTAATCATCCCAGGGAAGGTTGAACCCATGATGTGAACTCAATTCGTGTAGAGAAAATTAGGATCAAGGCTGATATAGTTCTTTGGCATGTCAACTCTGCTTGTGACTGGCATGTCCTTCACTTCACTGAGTGATGTGGTGTACGCCAGAAAATAGACCAGTCAGCCTAACTTCAGTACCTCAGAAGCTACTAGAGCAATGTATAAAACATTCAATTTGAAAATACCTGGAGGATGAAGCGGTGATCAATAGCAGCCAGCATGGATTTTTTTTTTAAGAACAAATCATACCAAACCTGCTTCACTTCCTTCTTTGACGTGGTAACTGGTTTGGTGGTTGTGGGGGGGGGGAATATGGACATAATATACCTGGACTTTAGCTCAGTGCCATAGGCTTAGTTTGGCTGCTATATTTGGGGGAGTAGGGGAAGCACGGGAGTGCATGCTGAAGCCAGTTCCCTTGGTTCACTCCCCCTGCCTGCAGTGGTTCCTGGGCTGCCAGTGCTGGGTCAGACAGGTCAGCTTAACGAGGGGAGCCCCAGCTGCCACTGTGGCAACCTGAGCACTGGCTGCTGCAGCGATGTGGCTGCTCTGGTGCCTCCCTGCGCTGCTGCTGCCACCGCCAAGGCGGCACCACATACTGAGCTCCTGCTTCCCCATCCCCCACACACATTTGCGTATCCCATTCTCTTCCCCATCCCATCCCCCTTCCCCTCCCAACTGCTCCCATCCCCTTCTCTTTCCCCTGCCCTATCCCATCCCCCTTCCCCACTGTGTCTTCCTCCCTTCTCCCAAGCCCCCCTCCATCCCCCTTGCTCTGCCCCCTCCCATGGGCACTCACTGGAAACTGGTGGACACTATGATCCAGGAGGCGGCCTCCAGCTGCAGCGGTAGCAACCCAGAGCAGCTAATCCATTCCACTCCTGGCTGCCAGGAACAGGGGCCCAGCAACTGTGCGGGGGGGGTCGCAACATGGGAAGGACAGAGGCCTCCCCTTTTCCTTCCCTTCCCCAGAAGGCCAATGAGCAGAGCAAGCCTTGCAGGGCAGTTCAGCATTCACAAAAAGTGGGGAGTGGCATGTGGAGTCACATGCCACCTTCCACGCCTCACCTCTGTTTGGGGTAGGAGGGCAGTGCCCTCCCTGCACTCCCCAAATTATGCCATGCACAGTCTCTTATGAAATTCTGATAAGTAAGATGGAGAAATGTGGGCTTGGCCGAACTATCATTAAGCGGATACATAATTGGTTAAACTACAAACAACGAGTAACTCTTAATGGAATGATGTCAGAGTGAAAGGAGGTCTTGAGTGGGGTTCCATAGGGATCTGTTTTGGGTCCAGTGTTATTTAACATCTTTATTAATGACCTGAATGTAGAAATAGAGAGGATACTGATCAAATTTGCAGATGACACCAAGTTGAGGGAGTTGCAAACACTTCGGAGGATAGAGCTAAAATTCAAAGGGATCTTGATAAATTGGAGAACTGGGCTATGGCCAACAAAATGAAATTCAACAAAGACAAATGTAAAGTGCAGCACTTAGGGAAGAAAAACCAAATGCACAAATACAGAATGGGGGATATCTAGCTTGGCAGCAGCACTGCTGAGAAGGCTCTGGGAGTTGTGGAGGATCACCACCTCATCAAGCAATGCGATGCTGTTACAAAAAAGCAGCAAATTAAATTTTAGATTGCATTAACAGAGGCATGTCATGGGAGGTGATAGTATTGTTCTACTGGGCCTCAGCTGGAGTACTGTGTCCAGTTTTCTATACATCCACCAATGTATAGAAAGGATGTAGATAAACTGAAAAGGATCCAGAAGCAAGTGACAAAGGTGGTCAAAGGGATGGAATGCAGGCCATATGAGCAAAGGCTGAAGGAACTGGGTATGTTTAGTTTGGAAGAAAGGAGATTTTGGGGGGAAGAACGTGATAGCAGTCTTCAAATATTTGAAAGGCCACCATAAAGAGGATGGAGAAAAGCTGTTCTCTCTGGCCAGAGGGCAGAACAAGAGGTAATGGGTTCAAACTACAGCATAGCAGATGTAAATTAAATCTCAGGAAAAACTTCCTAACTGTAAGAACAGTGGGACAATGGAACAGACTGCCTAGGGAGGGTGTCGAAGTGCCTTCACTGGAGGTTTTCAAAAAAAAGAGGCTAAATAGCCACCTGTCTTGGATGGTTTAGACAACAAATCCTGCATCTTGGCAAAGGGTCAGAAGATGACCCTTGTGGTCCCTTCTAGCCCTATGGTTTTATGATTCTGTGAAAATGTGTCAATCCACTCTCCATCTCCTCAGCATTAATACTGTGGTAAATCAAAGCTAGTCACAGTAAACTAATAAGTTCTGCCTAATCCATTCACACAGTCACAATTATACAAAAATTCAATGACATTTCTTACGCTAAGAGTCTGGAGTTGTTTCTTCGGAGCTGAGGTAGGCTCACTTCCACATCAGTGACTGGTTAGCTGCATCCATAGTTAAACTGCAGTCTGACTTTACAATAAGAGCCATTTGTAGCCGCTCGTGTAGCTCTCAGAAAATAACACCAAAAGGCCATCGTAAGTACCCAAACCAGGGTGAATTGCATCAGGCAAGATTGTCACTTTATAAATTGCCTTGATCAGTGGGCTGGTGCATAGCTGCACTGTCCCAGGAGCAGAGTAGAGAGGAAATTCTGATTCTAAAAGTCACAATTATCTCCCCTTGCTCAAGGGAGAAAGTAATATGCTACAGGTCTATACCACCAGTAGCAGATTATTCTTCTGGATCAGCATAGGTGGTGGAGAGGCAAGTAAAAGCTCCACTTATTCTGCCTATCTACACCCCTGATGGAGGCTGATCCCCCCCCTGCTCTGATATGAAGTCCTCCACACAGGATAGCTTCATATCACAGCAATGCTATGATATGCAATCCACACAGGAGAGTTTTACCCAATGAGTCAGACTAAAGAAAGAAATCTGTGACACACATCACATATGTGGCACATGAGCATAGTTGCATCACATTTCCAGACAAATGGATCTCCCACCCAGCGTGAGCATAGTATCTGATTGTATAGATGATGTGTGTTCTCTGTCCCTTGTTATTCATTCATATGATTAGTCTGGTTCTGATTATTTTTTTCAGGCACCCTTACTCCCTTGCATGGGTGCATCGGCCAAACCACAGTCTTGCCCTTAAACTATGCAGCAGAGAGAAAAGAATAATCAGAAACAGACTTATCACATGAATAAATACCAAGGTACAGAGATCAGATACTGAACTCACTCTGGGTGGGAGATCCATATGTCTTAAAATGTGATGTAACTGTGCTCATGTGCCAGATATGTGATGGGGGTCACAGATTCTCTTCACAGCCCAACTCACTGGGTAAAACTGTGCTTGCTCAGGGAAACCAAAGTTGTTGGAAAACATCATTTCTAAATATGAAATGGTAGTCTGGTCTGTGTTCACATGGAGAAGTTAGGCTGCATGTGACTTGAAAAGAGCAACTGAGCTCCTGTCGTTACTGGTTGCTTTCCTGGGATTTACAATCAGAATTGGCAGGGGTCTGAAAACACAGATATGCAGCACCATTGCTATGGATTAGATGTGTCTCTCTGTGCACAGGCTCATTTCTTCTCCTGAAGGAGAATGGAAGAACATCAGACACTGGTTTGCTGGGTGAAGTGACAATATTAAAGTACAAATAAGCAAGAACACAATGACAAGTTAACCTAGAGAAAGAGAGGCACATCGTTGAATAATGATCTATACTTCTCAGTACCATTAAAGTACAAGCACCATGTCCACTATCCACTGTTATGGAAGCTTCTCACTCATCTCCCAAAGGTAGCACCCCTGCCTGGGAAAGAGGAGTCTCAAGTCACTAATCAAAGACATAAGCAGTGCAGTAACTTGGGGTTAAGCAGAAAGGGAGGAGGTGCACGGTGCCAGACCCCATTTCCTTCCAAGACACAAGAATTTTCTGAAATGACTGAGGTTCAGTCCCCACAATGTGCTGATTCTTGATCCAGCCACTTTGGCAGTACATATAACTGCCAGTCCTTCACTGAACATCATATTTTATTCAGCCTCATGGCTTTCACATCCCTGTGGTCCTGCAGCCCTACATCCAGTAATCTCAATGGCTTTTTATGAGTTTGTCCGTGTGGTAGAGTAAACAATGGGCATATCCTCCAAAAAGAATCCACTTGTTTCTAATTGTGAGGGACAGATCTTTACTTCTCTTGGGCCCAATGATGAACAGATGCAAAAGGAGGAAATGAACTTTTAACTCCCAGTTTGAGTTAAGGTATTGCATCTGAACCAGAGCACTCCTTCTCTGAAACTGGTAGGTGGTTCCCAACTTTTCATGACTCTTCCTGCATCTGCCAGGTGCACATACTAGGAATTCTAAATCTACAACTGCCCACCACATCCCCAACTTTCCAGGCTTTACATTATGGTAAGATTAAGTATGTGTTAAATCTGGAAAAAAACATATGACATGACAGATGTGAGCATGAAAGGAAGACAGAGGATTCCTTACTTCCCATCAGATGTCTGATTTAGAAGAGCCAAGGAGCTTGCACTCAGCTTCCCAGGTATTGCAACAAAATTTTGCAGCTCTACATGAATACTTGGCCTATATTCATCAGTCATTAGCAGAACTTGTAGGAATTTGCTGTTTGTACAACTGCACACCTACAGGCCCTCGTTCATTTCCAGTGTGGGTTTTAGTTTTATTGGCTGCTAGCCTACCCGATAAGAGAAGAGCAAAATCATCCTCTGGTCTTTGTATCTCAGCTGCCTGCTCTCTGATTCTCATCATAGAAATGTGCAAAGAAATAGATTGATCTCACACATTTTTAGCCACACATTTACCCTAAACTAAGTGGATTATAATATTTGCTTACTGTATCCATTGCCATGCTGGCATACACTCAGAACTAGCTCCTTGGAACACTACTGAACATTTTGAAATAACTTTGTTTATAATGAAGTGTTTGCCAATGATTGCACATTATACACATGTATTGTCCAAGATGTGCTGGTATTTGAGGGCACATCTGCACTGCAAATAGAAAGCCTGCGGCAGTGAGTCTGAGGGCCTAGTTCAAAAGATTTGATCTTGTGGGACTCATGCTATAAGGCTAAAAATAGTAATGAGGATGTTCCTGCTTGGACTGGACCCCCAGCTCTGAGGCCCACCCCCCTCACTGGGCTGAAGAGCCTGAGCTCCAGCCTGAGGAGAACTATTTACAGTGCTACTGTTAGTCCCATAGCATGAGCCCAAGTCAGTTGACCTGGGCTGTCCGAATTGCTGGAGCTGGTGTGGAAGGGATTGCAGTATGGACATACCCTTTGTTCACCTGCATTTTGGAACGCTACATTATCATTCTGCGGAAACACAAATATATCTCCAAGGATGGTGCAGGTGTGGTGCCCATTTACCTTGGTCTTTCACAGGGATATATGGAGTTTTTCCAAATGCTGTCAGGCACTGCACTGAGGCTAGAGTTAGTGCCGACATCTTCAGTGGAACGCTTTCTGCCAGAAAATGCAGTTTCATCTCAATCAAAACTTTTCATGGGAATGTGTGGATTTTAACAATTTTCAAGGGAACAAAGTCAAAATGATTCACTGCAACTTTCTCATTCAGTTTTGATAAGGTCAAAATGTTTCATTTTGACTTGTATACTATTTTATTATATTTGTATGCTGCAATAAATACATATTATATTACAACATTTCATTATCATCAAAACAAAACAATTGGGCATTATCAGAACAAAACAGTCTGATCATTCTTAAGCTTAATTTTTCAAAATTTGTATTTTCTGGGAAATTTAGAAACTTCAGCATTTTGTTCTGATTTGGAATGAAAACATTTCAAAAATGTCAGAATTTCCCATAGAACATAATTCCATTTTCCATCCTCTCAGATTGAGACCATTGCTCAGGACTTACTTCTGTATAAAGGGATGAAAACGAAGGGCTCAATCATACCATTGTAAGCTCTCCAAGTACATTCTCACCATGGGTCCACATATTGGCCTCTATTGTGGTAGTTTTTGTTCTGTGCTGGAGGTGTAAAAACATACATATATATGTGAGCCTTTGTAGCTTCTCTGCCAAACAAAACATGGGAATGAGCTCTGAATGAAGGAACTGAGTGTAGCATGGGATGGCGAATTATTCACCGAGCTAGAGTACTGAGACAGCATATCTGGGATGGAAAGACCAGGGTCATAAAGATGGAAAGGGTGAAGCAGAATGATACAAAACTAGACAAAAGGGACAAATGAGGATGTAGAAAGAGAATTTGGCCCCTATGTGCTGATGTTCATCTTCATGAACTAACTTTTCAGCACCTCAGAGGTTTGATTAATCGAGGCTTAGAAAACTGAAGTTCTACTGTAATCACCATTCAGTTCCCTTTCCTTCTCATTTACCCCATATCCTGTACAGTTGCTTTACTAGCTTCTGCAGAGATAGCTCAGTGGTTTGAGCATTGGCCTGTTAAACCCAGGTTGTGAGTTCAATTCTTGAGGGGGCCGTTTAGGGAACTGGGGTAAAAATCTGTCTGGGGGTTGGACTAGTGACTTCCTGAGGTCCCTTCCAACCCTGATATTCTATGATACTTGCCAGCCACACCCAGAGCAGGGCCACTGAAAAATTACCAACTAAAATGCTGCCAAAGTTAAGTTAGTAATAAAAAGTAACTTCATGAAAGAAGAAAATGCAGTAGCTGATGCTCTTTTAGACAGTGTGAAATAATAAATAATAATAATAATAATAATAATAGTTAAAATGGTGTGATATTATAATTCAGGGCATTATATAATAAGAAACATTGCCTTGAATTATAATATAGCTTCAAAATGCACTCAAGATTTTGAGTCAGATCAAACTCTAGTAATTTATCAGCTTTACATGATCACCCTTCTCAGTACTGTACAATAAACCCATCAGATCTGTTTTAATTCTTAAAATAAGGTGTTCTTGACTCTTTCCATAACAGATTGATTCTTCTTGCTATCAAATCAAATTTTATTTATCCTTTAGGCTAGGATTTTCAAAAGAAAATAAGGAATTGAGTGCCCAGCTCCCACTGACTCTTAATTAGATTTGGGCACTTACCTTCTTTCGACTCCTTTGAAAAATCCTTCCTTATAGAGTCAATTGCTTTTTAGCCCTGATCTACCCAAACAACAAAAAGGTAGCTAGAACAGATGTGCCCATTATGATAAAATGCTTTTTATCATCCTTTCTGTATTTTCCAGCCTTATTATTTAAAAACAACTTTTATTAATTTCCTTTGCATCACAAAAATGAACATGAGAAATTCAGTCACAAAATAATATTTTTACAAATAGTTGTTATTGCAAATAAGAGCTTAGAACGGAATGGTTCCTCCAACCTTAAATTATGGAGTTGCAATTACCGCTCGGTAGAATCACAGAACTTAGAGACAGAAAAGAACTCTTACACCTTCCAGTCTAACAATACGGTATTGTTCCCTACGGTATGTTTTATGGTGTTTTGTCCTGTCTGAAAAGTCCCAGCAATAAGAGTTCCCCTTGAAAGACTATCCTACAGTCTAATGCTTCTCAGTTTCAGAAATACACCACAACATGGCTTAGTCCTACAGCCCCACCACTCCAGTGCAATAAATGACTGCAGGACCAAGTCTTTATTTAATTCTGGTCCATGCTTAGGGGCAGATCCACAGCTAATGTAAATCAGGGTAACTCCTGACTTCGGTGAAACTAATTTACACCATTCATATACTTGTCAACTTTCACCCTGCTCCCCTAAGTCAAATTGGGCTCATTTAGACTCCAATCTAGCAATGCAGTTAAGCACATGCTTGCTTTTGAGCATATCACTAGTGCCACTGAAGCCAACTGGTAGAGACAACTAATGGGGTTACAAAGAGTGGGAGTCAATGGGACTATTCATGTGCTTAAAGTTAAGCATGGATGTAAGTACTTTGCTGGATCAGAGCCTTAATCTTTCTTTCTAAGACAGTTTTTCCAATCCCATGGATCATTTTTGTTGCAATTGTCCAAACTCTCTCTAATTTGTCAATAACTTTATGGTAATATTGAGCCCACAACTGAATACAACATTACCAGAATCTAACCGGTGGAGTATTTTCTCCCTACTCTGTGAGATGATGTCTTTACCTATACAGCCTATTTCACATTGCAAACTCATATCTAATTTGCTGTCCACTACTGTCCCTATTTCCCCCTCCTAATAAGTTTATACATTTCAGATTATTTTTCTTCAGATGCTGGCATTGTTTCATGCTAAACCACATTATATTTTGTACCCATGTTTCTAATACGCCTAGGGCACTTCGTGTTATTTCTCTGATGACTGTTGCTTGCATTTCTTCTTGGCTTAGTAACATCAGAAAATTTTACTCTTGTGCTGTTTACGTCCTCTTAATCAAGACATTAAATAGAACCAGACTTAACGACAGTCCTTGCCATACCCACAAGCCATCTCCACCAACTTCGATACATTGCAATTTATCATTACCCTTCTCTTCAGCCAGTTTCAGCCCACATGACAGCGTTCCTATCCAAAACAACTTAAGTTCATTTTTAGACTTTATGAGTCAGTATCAAATACTTTAGTCAAATCCAGATATATTACATCTACAACATTCTCTTTATCCACTACAGGCCTGTTCTTATATATACTCTATTGGCTGACCTATTTGTCTATCTGTTCACATACCATGCTCATTACTTTAGTGTCCAAACACTTTCATATTGACGTCAGTGGGAGTTCCCTTCATGGAAGTATCTATAGGAATGAACCCTAATTCTATGTTTTTTGAATCAGGTTTATTTGGCAAGATTCATACCATTCTAAACCCAAGTTGCTTATTGTTCATGGTCTTCTTATTCTCTATTCCTCCCTTGACATGGATGAAATTCCATCAAGGCACAAGATTAGAAGGATTTAGCCCTAGATGTTTACAACTGTTTCATAGATTCGTAAAGTTTAAGGCCATAAGGGACCACTAAATTGTTTAATCTGTTAAATTTCATCCAGTTACCCCTGGACTGAGTCCAACAACTTGTACTTGGCTAAAGCATATCTTCCAGAAAGACCTCCAGTCTTGATTTGAAGACATCAAGAGAGAATCCACCACTTCCTGGGGTAGCTTGTTCCAATAGTTAACAATCCTCACTATTAAAAATGGCAAAGAGTCCCGCGGCACCTTAGAGACTAACAGATGTATTGGAGCATACACTTTCATGGATGAATACCCACTTCGTTATGCATCCAACGAAGTGCGTATTCACCCATGAAAACTCATGCTCCGATACGTCTGTTAGTCTATATGGTGCCACAGGACTCTTTGCTGCTTTTACAGATCCAGACTAAAACGGCTACCCCTCTGATACTATTAAAAATGTATGCCTCATTTCTAATTTGAATTTTTCTGGTTTCAGCTTCCAGCCACTGGCTTGTGTTATGCCTCTTTGCTAAGTTAAAGAGCCCTTTGGTATCCAGTATTTTTTCCCCTTTAAGGTACTTGTATACTGTAATCAAGTCACCTCTCAATCTTCATTTTGGTAAGCTACACAGACTGAGCACTTTAGGTGTCTTACTCTGCAGCATTTCCACCAGCCCTTGCACCATTTTGAAAGCTCTTTTCTGCATTGTCTCCAGTTTTTCAACATCCTTTTTAAAATGTGGACACCAGACTGGATGTGGTATTCCAGTATCATTCATACCAATGCCATATACAGAGGTAAAATCATCTCCCTACACTTCTGTTGATACATCCAAGGGTCACCTTTGTCCTTTTTGCCTCAGCATTGCACTGGGAGCTCATGTTCCATGTAACATGAGGTAACACCATTCAATGGCTGGAAGCTGAACTAAACAGATTCAGACTGGAAATAAGGCATACATTTTTAAAAGTGAGAGTAATTAACCAGTGGAACAATTTACCAAGAGTTGTGGTGGATTCAATGACCATTTTAAAAATCAAGATGGGTGTTTTTCCTAGTAGGAATTATTTTGGGGAAGTTCTATAGCCTGTGTTATACAGGAGGTCTGACTATTTGAGCACAATGGTCCCTTTTGATCTTGGAATCTATGTTCATTCGCTTGCCCGCTATGACCTCTAAATCCTTTTCAGAGCCTCTGTTTCCAACACAGTTCCTGTAGCTATGGCCTGCGTTCCTTGTTCCTAGATGTAGGACCTTGCATTTGGCTGTACTAAAATGCACTTTGTTTGAACTGGCCCAACTTACCAAGCGATCCAGATCATTCTTTATGACTGCCCTATCCTCCTAATTATTAATCCCTCCACCAGTCTTTGTGTCATTCTCCAATTTAGCCAGCAGTGATTTTCTATTTATTTCCAGACCATTGATGAAAATGTTGCTGACTGCCAGGCTTAGTACCAGTCCCTGTGGAACTTCACTAGAAACATCCACATTCAATGAGGAGTCTCTATTGACAATAACTCTTTGAGATCTATCAGTTAGCCAGTTCAGAATCCATTTAACATAATATTGTGCTGATTTTGAAATAGGGATGCCTATACCAAATAGACTTATTTGCAACAAGGACTCTGTGGGCAGTCAGCTGCAGGATCAGGGCCCTGGAAGCTTAACTTTTGCTCTTCTTTCTTTGTGCAATCCTATCTTTGCAACCAGTTTTTTTAAATATATAATTTTTTCCCCCATCCACCAAGAGTGAAATGTGCTTTCAGTCTGGGGGACTTCTTAGTCTGAGGGCAACGCCAGAGAGAGAGAGAGAACAAGACTCCCAGCACTGCTCCTAGCAAGCAGCCACAGGGCAATACTCAAACCTTTACATAGCCACATATGCTCTCACCACTAGTTTCAGACCACTCCTAATTTATAAATGGACTTTTCTTTTCCCTGACACTCCTCCCCCGCCCCTCCTGCAATATATTTGTAGAAACTCTTATCACCCATCAATTCTTTTGCTGCCCTTAGCTTTTCCCTGCAATGTTAAATGACTAAAGATTCTTGTTTGCTTGCCTCTTCTCCCTCCCCAGTGTATTTAACCTCAGGACAGGGAGCAGAGCAAATCTAGCCTGGAATACATGTGCAACAGTGGCAGCAATGGGTTTCTAACCAGCCTGTTTCCCTATCTGCCTCCTCCTTTCTCTTGGCCAAAGAAGCAACTTTACTTTCTACTCATTTCTAGCTTGTCCTTGTTGTTCCTCACATACTTGTTTTTGCCACCAGCCCATGTGGCTGACAGAAAATGCGATTCCTCAGTTAGACTCTGAGGAGCATGCTGGGAATCCTAGGTCAGTCTGAAGATTTCTGAGCTAAACTGGGTTATTGTAACTGACAAGACTTCCAGTAAACAAGTCTGGAAATATCAGAATCCCCAGCTCCCCGTGGAGAAGGCCAAATTAGAAAGAGCTAAGATTTCTAATTTCTATTGTGACTCATGCCCATGCTGAGCACATGGTTGATGAGGTCAGCGACAAGGGTTGCTGTGTTTGGGCTGTAGAAAAAAAAATGGACTCCGCTAAATGATAAAACAGCCAGAGCAGAATTAAAAGGAGGAAGAGTGCAGAAACCACAAAGGCCCATCAATCGCAGCAGGAAATCAGAGGAGATTGGATCATTCTTCTTGGGAGATTAATCAGAGACAAGTCACAAGGAACATTGTGCACTTCCATTCACCTACCCTTTCTATTCTTTAAACATAAGCTTCCCCTCCTCCCCCCTGGAACGTTAAACAAAAATCACCTATTCTGCTCAGTTTAAGTGAAAGTTTAATCTCACAGGGTTAGAATAATTTCTCATCTCAGAGTTTACAGTTCCAGTTTGAAAATAAAGGGTCTGATCCTAGAAAACCCTATTGGCCTGAGAAATCCTTACTCATATTAGCATTCCTATTGACACAGCAACCCCAGTTCAGGATGGCCCTAGTCAGGACAGAGTTAAGCATATGCTTAAAAGCTAAGTATGTGCTTAAGTCTCATCAAAGCCAATGTAACCTAGCCACATGCTTAAGTGAATTCCTGAATCAGGACCTGGGTGAGTAAGGAGTACTTATGGCAACAAAGGTTTGCAGGATGGGACTAAAACTGTCATGTAGGATTACTGACTTACCACAGGTGGCCAATGTTTTTTATTTATTAAACAAAGTGACATCATTTATGACACCAGCTGAATATAGAGCCCATTGAGAGAGATGACAAAACCTCCATCCTACTTTAGCCACCAAGGAAAAGAGCTGTAATGTCTAATATGTAATACAATGTTCAATTTTAAATGCTGATTGTTAAAGTACCAAAGCAGGATAGAGACATGCTTTACAGTCTATTGCATTGGGCTCCTTTTCAGCCGGATGGTCTCTGCCAACAGCAGGTTCAGAACTGCCAGTTCTAATTAAAAACTTTATATTAAAGATACATTTCACGGTTTATTCATGGCAGCAAGTTCTTCTCACCCTCAGAACTTTTAAATTGCTGGAATGAGCAGAGGGTACAGTTTCCTTTTTAGTGATTCCCAAGTAATGGCTTTAACTAATTGTTCTAGCAAGTCAGGATTGACATTCTGTGCCTGTTCAAGTCACTTTGCTTTTATCGATTATTCATTTAGTGTAGACTCTCTCAGCTCTCTCCATTTCTTTGCCAATGGTTTAAATGGGAGGTTACTAACCATTTTCTTTTCCATTGTAATGTTATAATAGATGAGTTTAAAATGGACAAGGATTATAATAGCTTCAGCAGTTTGAATTAGAAAGCCCTTCTGTAGCCTCAGTTATACCGAATACGTAGCTGAGACAATTTCCATTGGAAATTCTGGTAAAGTAGTATTGTGAAATCTGTATTTTGTAAGCTTATTCCATGGTGCAAACAACCGGGAAAACATTCTGATGACCTTTGCATCTCATTCTGATGGCCAGCTCTCTGCCTTAAAGGGGAGGAGAGGGTGAAATCTTTATTTTCCTGTTAGAGTCAGTTTGAAAATTTCTTATAAATATCAGCGGTAACAGTAAACAGCTTGTAAAAATACCAGCTATGGAAATAGTTCACTCATAAATAGCCAGATTTTGCTTTGGGTTACATTCATGCAGGTTCAGGGTCAGCAGTCAAGTTGCATGAGGATAAGTGAGATTCAGAGATTCCAAGGCCACAAGGGACCACTGTGTTCTTCTAGTCTGCCCTCCTGCATGGCACAGATCAGAGAATGTCCCCATAATAATTTGTATTTGAATTAGAGCATCTTTTAGAAAAACATCTAATATTGATTTTAAAATGGTCAGTGAGTAGAACAGAATATAACCTGAATTTCTGAATCTCTCTCTCATTGGATGATTGTTATTTCTCAAAAAGCTGTTATATAGTATATGTATCTACCAATAAGTATGTAATTATATTAAACAAACTAATGTCAGCCCATTTTTAAAAGTTATCCTGTATCCTTTCAGAAGATTTTTAAAACCTGACCAAATTTAGTATCAAGTGATGCAATGTTAGATCATATCTCCATTTTATCACTTAAACTTTCTGGGGTTAAAGGCAATAAATAGCTTTCTTTCTCCTCTCCGGTATATAACTCAATAACTACCATGTGATACTTACAAAGAATGAATCCTTACAATAAATTTAACATTGGCAGACTCAGACTAGTTAATTGTGATTTAAATCACTCTATGACTCTACTTGGACATCGATATTAGGACATCTCAATTATTTATATAACAGGATTTATATTTACCCAAATATTTCAATGTACAAAACACAGTAGGAATTTTCAAAGATTTTATTAGCATAGACCACATCTTAACAGAGAATCTCTGCCATGGCGCCCTCCCTTCCCCTTTGCGATGGCACAGGCCACCTCCTGCATTTGATGATTGAAGAACAGTCCTATTCTATATAGGTTTTTATACCACACATCACCTGAGTATCTGAGACCCTTCCAGCAGTGCATTAAGAAATGTGACGACACATCTGTCATGTGTTTGTTCTCTCATCCTCATCCCAGAGGGAGCAGCATGTGAAGCAAAGCATCTTGTTTTGGTACATTTTTTACTTTTTGCTGTTAAATATACCTGTTGCTATGTATGTCTAATAGAGAAGGCAAGGTCAAAGAAATGTGACTTGCTTTTGAAGCAGAAAGTAGTGAGGACTGTGATAAGCCTTGATTGCTCAGGGCTTTCATTACAACATTATGTTGGATCACTCCTGGAAAAGGTTCTGTCTCTTGCATAGATGCGCTTTACCCTTACTGCTGAGAGTTCCATTTTGCCAAAGGAGTGAAGCAGAGGGGCCACACGTTTCCTCCCTGAGCTTCAGACAATCTTTTAGATATCCTGGGCCCAAAATATAGAGTATTTTGAATAGAAGAACTGAGACCTTAAACTTGATTTGAAGTTCTATGGGAAGTCAGCGTAGAGAGCAGAGGACAGATGTGATATGCTCATAGTAGCCTGCATTGCAGAGAAGATATACTGAAACATTTTGTACTAGTTGGAGTTTCCCAGGCACTGAAGGCTTCATGCATTGCTTTAGTCCAGCCAAGAGATGACAAAGGCATGAATAACTGAGGCCAGGTCTTCTTTGGCCAGGATGGGACAGTCTCTCCTAACCAACCAGAAAACAACAGAAAGTATTACTTGTGGCCACTGCAATGTAAGAGCTCTGTAGCAGCTCGTCACAGTCGGGACATAGACAGTCAGACCTAATGCTCAGAGCCAGGATCCACAGTCATGGGATGAGAGTCAAGAGCCAGATAGGTCAGGATAGTAGGAGATCAGAAACAGGAGATAAACCTGATAGAAGAATCATGAACTGGTAACCACAGCCAGGCTAGGTTGGGATACCAGGGGGTCAGTGGCAGAAGACAAACGAGATCAGAACCACAAGTCAAACACCAGGAATCAAGCCAGGGAAGATAATGGAGCAGGTAATCAAAGAAATCATCTGCAAACACTTGGAAGGTGGTAAGGTGATAGGGAATAGCCAGCATGGATTTGTAAAGAACAAATCGTGTCAAACTAATATGATAGCGTTCTTTGATAGGATAACGAGCCTTGTGGATAAGGGAGAAGTGGTGGATGTGATATACCTAGACTTTAGTAAGGCATTTGATACGGTCTCGCATGATATTCTTATAGATAAACTAGGAAAGTACAATTTAGATGGGGCTACTATAAGGTGGGTGCATAACTGGCTGGATAACCGTACTCAGAGAGTAGTTGTTAATGGCTCCCAATCCTGCTGGAAAGGTATAACAAGTGGGGCTCCGCAGGGGTCTGTTTTGGGACCGGTTCTGTTCAATATCTTCATCAACGATTTAGATGTTGGCATAGAAAGTACGCTTATTAAGTTTGCGGACGATACCAAACTGGGAGGGATTGCAACTGCTTTGGAGGACAGGGTCAAAATTCAAAATGATCTGGACAAATTGGAGAAATGGTCTGAGGTAAACAGGATGAAGTTTAATAAAGATAAATGCAAAGTGCTCCACCTAGGAAGGGACAATCAGTTTCACACATACAGAATGGGAAGAGACTGTCTAGGAAGGAGTATGGCAGAAAGAGATCTAGGGGTCATAGTAGACCACAAGCTTAATATGAGTCAACAGTGTGATACTGTTGCAAAAAAAGCAAACGTGATTCTGGGATGCATTAACAGGTGTGTTGTAAACAAGACACGAGAAGTCATTCTTCCGCTTTACTCTGCGCTGGTTAGGCCTCAACTGGAGTATTGTGTCCAGTTCTGGGCACCGCATTTCAAGAAAGATGTGGAGAAATTGGAGAGGGTCCAGAGAAGAGCAATAAGAATGATTAAAGATCTTGAGAACATGACCTGTGAAGGAAGGCTGAAGGAATTGGGTTTGTTTAGTTTGGAAAAGAGAAGACAGACGGGACATGATAGCAGTTTTCAGGTATCTAAAAGGGTGTCATCAGGAGGAGGGAGAAAACTTATTCACCTTAGCCTCCAATGATAGAACAAGAAGCAATGGGCTTAAACTGCAGCAAGGGAGATTTAGGTTGGACATTAGGAAAAAGTTCCTAACTGTCAGGGTAATTAAACACTGGAATAGATTGCCTAGGGAAGTTGTGGAATCTCCATCTCTGGAGATATTTAAGAGTAGGTTAGATAAATGTCTATCAGGGATGGTCTAGACAGTATTTGGTCCTGCCATGAGGGCAGGGGACTGGACTCGATGACCTCTCGAGGTCCCTTCCAGTCCTAGAGTCTATGAGTCTATGAGAAGCCAGGAAATCAAGCTAGTGAAGGGGAGCAGAGTGAATCTCAGTTGCATGGACAACTTCCTGTTCCTGTGCTGGGGGGTTATATAGGAAGCGTGGATCAGTCAGGATCTCCAGCATTCTGCCAGTCAGGTTCAAGGACTGGAGTCCTCCTTCTGCCCTAGTAACTATTAGCAGGTCACTGGGTGGCAGTGTTGAGCTTACTAGTACCTAAGAGTCCTGTGTTCCAGAGACCAAGACCTGTGGTCTACGACACAAGTACAGCAATTGCTTATATGTTTAATAAATTGCATTATAAGAAGCTAAAATAGTAACTGCTGGAATAAGAGAGTCGATATTATGTGACCAGCCAGTTCTTCTCCATGGGCCACCAGCAAGTGTTCCATAGACCAGTGGTGGTCCACAGACAACAGATTGAAAGCCACTGATACATAGAGATGACATGCTTCATAGACAGCATAAGTGGCTAAAAAAGTTCTACTCCTCACCAATATATTTTTCCAGTGAAGAGATGGATCAGGATCTTATTGTTGGATAAAAGCATAGCTAGAGTTTGGTCTAAGAGAAGGTCTACACAGAAGCTGGGAGTGTGCTTCCCAGCACAGAGACAGACAGACAAGCTAGCTCAGTTTGGGCTAACACACTAAAAATAGCAGTGTGGCTGCAGTGGCATGAGCAGCCACTTGGGCTAGCTACCCCAGTATACACCCAGGAGGTTGGCTGGGATTGAATATGAGTGGTTACATTTTGCTGTCGCCCTTGCCTCTGCACTCACATTGCTATTTTTAGCATGCTAGCTCAAGCAGAGCTAGCATGTGTCAATCCAATCAGCCTTGGGGCACGAGGCAGAGTCTGGCTCAGTATCTTGGGGATTTTTTAAATTATGATCATGTGTGATTGACAATGCAATAGATATGCAGAATTGGTGAAATTCAGCCCTGTGCAGAGCACACACACAAGGCCTTGGTAAAATTTCATGAGAACAGTAATAGGCAAGAAAATCTCTTAGATAAAACAATGCATAAATGTATTTATATAGATATAGATATATATTTATTTTCTGTGTGTATTTAACAAGAAATGCTGGTGTCAGACCAACCTCAGTTGTTTCAACCACTGATTAGAATACATTATGCAAGAATGAATGAAGTGGTTTAATAGTGTCAGATTTTCTGCATCATTTACTACATATAAGCAAAGATATACATTTCTGGATACAACTAGAGTACATCAGTAGATGTTCCTGTACACCACACTTCCAGCATTTAATGGTTTGTAGAGCCACATTTGAATAGATGTAATGAGGGCCTGTTAATTCATAGTCAGTTGTTGCACTTTAAGACCCAGTCTACACTGGGAAATAGGAAAAATCCACACCACCGAGTGACGCAGTTAAATGTACCTAACCCCAGATGCAGCCAGTGCTGGGTCAACAGGAGACTTCTCCCATCGACCTAGCTACTGCCTCTATGGGAGGTGGATTATCTACACCCACAGGAGAATTCCCCCCATCAAGGTAACATCTCCACTGAAGTGGTACAGTTGCACTGCTGCTTCAAGTGTAGACAAGCCCTAGCTCTTGCCTTCCTCACTCTCCTTTGAGGGAAAGCTAAAATGCTTGGCAGTTGGTTGGGCCTGCTCCTGCTCCTACTGAAGTCAGTGGCAAGATTCCCATTGATTTCAATGGAGGGGAAGAGATCACATTCAATTCGTTTTACCATCTCTAAGAGAGTGGAAAGCAGATCATGGGTATGATGCTTCCAATAATAAAGGAACTATAAATAAAGGAAATGGGATGTAGCTGATGGTTTTAGTGTAAGTTGAGCTGAAGTAATAATGACTTATAAAGCATGATTGATGTCTGATGCACAGCCAGCATATGATGCTTCACAGGAATAGCGTAACATCATACTTCTGTAAAAGGTTAACAGGCTGATTCTCATCTTACTTACATGGTTGTAAATCAGGAGATAAAACATTTGTACAGTTCCATTCGCTTCAGTGGAGTTAAAGTCTTGAAAAGAGAATCAGGCCTAAGGATTTATTTTAGCTTGGCCATGAAAAGAAAACATTATCTAGTCTCTGAACCTCACATACTCAAGTGATTTGAATCCTTCTGGGACAACAGTCCCAACAAGTAATGGTGAGAAACTGCACTTCCAACACTAGACCCGTGGTTTATGTAGTTCCACAAGGGTCAATTCTCTTTCTGGTCCTTTTCAGCATCTACATACAATGACAGTGAACTGAATGACTAGTTAGACAACATGGACTCAAGAACCAGCAATATGCTCTACCCAACCTTCACCACATATGACCACATCATTACTACCATGATGGCCCAGTGCTTGGATGAGATCAGTTCCTGGATGAACAGCTGGCTGAATCTGAATCTGAGCAAGACAGAGGTGATGCTGGTCAGAGTAAGGTATTTTGAAGAGCTTGACAACTGGTCAGTTCAGTCTATAGTCTAGGAGCACTCTTGGATTCCTTCCTGATATTGAACTCTCACATAGCAGCATCTGAAAGGAATGCTTTCTATCACCTCTGCTTGGCTAGGAAACTGCATCCCATCCTGGTGGATAAAGATCTGGCCTCAGCACAGGCACCAACTTTCTGATTTCCTTGGGGGTGCTCCACCCCTTCTCCATCTCAGCCCCCCTCCAGTCCATCTCTCCCCCCCCGACTCCACCTCTTTCCATCCCTGATCCGCCTCCACCACACTTCTTCCTGTCCCATTCTGCCTCCATCCCCAAGCCTGCTTCACCCTTGCTCCTCCCTTCCTCCATCGCTTCCTGCCTGCCATTGAACAGCTGATCAGCAGCATGCAAGAAGGGGCAGGGGGAGGAGCTGATCGGTGGGGCCCACCAGTGGGTGCTGAGCATTCACTACTTTTTTTCCTGTAAGTGCTCCAGCCCCTGAACACCCACAGAGTCCAAGCCTATGGGTCTCAGTTATTCATGCCTTTGTCACCAGATAAGAACAGTGCAATATACCTGAGCATGAAGCCTTCAGTGCTGAGGAAACTCCAGTCAGTACAGAATGCTGCAGCACTGTCCTCTCTCGCTCTCTCTCGACTGGCTTCCCATAGAATATCAAATCAAGTTCAAGGTTTCAGTCCTTCTCTTCAAGATGCTGGATGGCCTGGCTCCAGGACATCTAAAAGATCATCTAACACAGTGAGTCTCAGCCTTTCCAGATTACTGTACCCCTTTCAGGAATCAGGTTTGTCTTTCATACCCTCAAATTTCACCTCACTTAAAAACTACTTGCTTACAAAATCAGACATAAAAATAATTTTAAAAAAGTGTCACAGCACACTATTTCTGAAAAAATGCTTACTTTCTCATTTTGTCTGTATGAATTATGAAAATTGCTAGTGCTTTTTATGTAGCCTGTTGTAAAACTAGGCAAATGTCTAGTGATGAGTTGATGTCCCCCCCTGTATACTCCCAGGGTACACATACCCCTGGTTGAGAACCACTGATCTAAAGCTCTGGGATGAAGACCACAGCCAACAATGAAACTCTCAACAATAAGTGTAAAGTGTGTGGGAGACAGAACTGTCTTCTGAGGTGGTCTGAGACTGTGGAATAAACTCCCCCAGGAACTAATGACTATCACAAATGTCACCACTGTCTGCTGCAAGTGCCAGGCACATTTCTTTGACCTTGCCTTCTCTAAGATAAGTGCCTGTTGCTATGTGTTTGGTTGTTTGTTTTTTTTTAATAATATAAAAGACACCCACTATCAAAACAACACACTGCTGCGCCCACTTCTCCCTCTGGGAAAAGGATAAGAGTACAAACAACATGTGACAGATGTGTAGTCACATGGCTAATACACTACTGGAAGATGCTTGGATACAATGGTGATGAGCAGGATATAAAAACGTACATAATAGAGAATAAAATTGAACCTCTCTTATTCTGACGCAAGGGCAGAGTCTGCCACCCATGCTCATGTATAGAGCTGACCTTGTGGTAAAACTGCAGTGTCTTGTCTTTGCTGTTTTTACACCTCAGGATAACTCATACGTTACTTACCCTGAGCTTTAAAAAAAAAAAAAAAAAAAAAAAAGTTGTTGTAATCAATGAAGACAAGCCCATTAATGGCTCTGCTTTCTTTAACTTGGTTATATTTCCAACTGAGACACACTCATTTGAGCTGGTAATGTGTTGTGACTTATCTTCCCTATTATAAAATCAGATTCTGCTGTCCTTACTTACACTGAATGTTGCTGTGCTTTATCAGTAGTCCCATTGAAGTCATACATCTTACACTGAGAGTTGCAGTGGAGAATACAGCAAATTCAGAGAAAGAGCACTCCCTTGATGGAGAGTCATAGGAAATTGCTATGACAATCACTGGAACCTGATTATTTGGGCCAGATTTTGCAAGCCTTACTCATGCGGAGTAATATCCTGTCCCACCAGTGGTCACATTTATTTAGCCCTTTGATACTTCTCAGAGTGTTTTCTTTTAGAGTTAGGTACTTTCACATTGCATCTTGTTCTGCTGCAATAACCAGGAAATTTCAAAGCTCAGTGCTGTTATTTCTCGATTACTACAGAAGTGTCTGCATTGTTTCTCTCTTTTTAGATATGGGAAATATGGACATTGTGAGCACTCATTATGCACTAAGAGCTGAAATTAGGAGATGAATGGCTTCTGCAAAAAATATGAATAATAATAGTTTATAACTTAATGGAAGCTTTTATCTTATGAACGAAGTGTTCATCAGTACTAAACCTTTAGGTCACATTTTAATAAGTATTATAATTATATGCAAAACAACATCTTTTGTAGACTATAGCTAGAGCAGCACTGAAAAGCTTAACCAAAACGCAGCATTATTCTTAAAAAAGTGTAGAACCACACTACTAACTCCTAGTGTACAAATTATCAATTCCATTGCATTTAATCTATGGTCATTTTTCTTTAATAAATTCCATCAGCTTGAATGACAGGTTTCAGAGTGGTAGCTGTGTTAGTACTCCTCGTTCTATCAGCTAGAGCGTGTGTGTGTGTGTGTGTGTGTGTGTGTGTGTGTGTGTGTGTGTACACATATACACACACACACACACACACACATACATATATACACACACAAATACACAAAGACAGATGGCTATTGACAATTAATATTGCAGACTTTGCAAGATCATGGATACTAAAAAAATGTTTACATAATCATTTAGAACAGTAATACATAATATAAAACTTTTTTTCCATTTACATGGCACCTTAAGTTTGAGAACCTCTAAATTCTGAACAAATATGAATTAGTTCTGAGGACATCACTGTGATGCATGTATTTTACAGAGTTAAGCTTTCTGTGCCTCAGTTTACCCAATATACAAAATGTCACAACCCAATCCAGTAGCAAAGCCAGACAGGACTGAACCTCAAGCATTGTGAGCTTCCAGCTCTGTTCTCAAACTATTACCAGATCACATCTCTTACCAAGAGGAAACAATTTTCTGTTTTCTAGGACTTAATGTAGACCAACTGACCTGTATCCAAGAGTAGGATTCAGAAGCGCTTAGTCTCCATGTACTTGATACTTGACTCACTGCATTATTTCATGGTAGTTTAGTTGATAAACATTGACTTTAAATAAAACAGATCCAATTATCTACATACTCTACTTTAATGAATAAAAAAGTAATTTTCCAAGTTTCTTGATTAAAATTTAAGAATTTTGTATACAACTTTTATTGCAATAAGAAATTAAATGCCTTTCTACAGTTATATCAGTAAGGTCTGAAAGGCTAACTAATGTCATTTTGCATTTAATATAGCTTTCTTGCAGCCAATCTCAGAAACCTGTTGCGGGAAGGTAGGGAGGGGGCGTATTTTGTTTTTAACTGTTGCATAAATTGGCTAATTTCAATATTTCTTTTAATATAACAGCCTGCCCTAGTTAGTCCCTGTACATTATTGTCAAATTTATGTATTTACAGACATCAGTTTACTGAAAAAGAATGCTAATGATCTCAGAACATTTCAGGGCTTTTTGTACGTTTTTATTTGGTACTGAAAGGGCCTACAATTTTTATTTTAGAGACCATCTTTTAAAAAACAAAAATAATAATAATCACAGAGGGCTCAATGCAGCTGGCGCAGTGTTCGTGCCAGGACTTGGACTAAACCTAAAGTAGGCAGTACCAGGAATATAAGCAGAGGCCAGGTTTTGGGGGAATCATTCTTGCTAGCTTCACCTGGGAAAGAGAGGTTTGAGCCTACATCGTAGTCAGCAAGATGATTGGCAGTGAATGTAGGGCCTGACTTTCAGAGTTGTTGAGTAGCCACAGCTCCCATGAACTTCAAATGGAGTTGTGGGTAAATAGTATCTCTGAAAATCGGGCCAACTGGTTTGTTCTTTCAATAGTCCTACTATGGACTGTTTCAGGGTGTCCTCTTGTCAGCAGTCAGCCAAGGCTTACCTTGCTGACTTGGAACAGCCAAGACTGGCATGAGACTTGATCATAGGTAGTGGAACAGACTTTTTCAGTGTGCCCATTACCAACTTCTGTGGGACTAGGCCCAGTTCGGACAAGGTGGGTGGAATGCATGGTTCTCCCTATTCAAGCATGCATCTCTTCAGGTGCAATAGACTGCCATAAATCTGCCCGATTTGGGCACAGTTTGGGAAGAGTTTCTGACAGTGGCCATTGGGCAGGGCTGTGGTTGCAAAAAGACAATCCAGATTGTAAAAGGTTTGGAAGTGTGTTTTAACAGAACTTTAATAAAGAATAAACTAAAATACCAGAAGTAATTCATGTGAAGAGGAGCAACATTACCATTCTATTAGGGCTTTGACTTCCACTGACAAAAGAAAGACGATTTTAAAGTATAGCTGCCACTGTGTCCTTAACTCACTGCATATGTTCCCATGGCTGCTGTTTTCTTTTAGAGGTCGTCTTTGTTCACTTTTTTTCATTTTTGGCTGACCATCAGGAAGGGTCAGTGAGATGACAGGGGCTTTGTTGTTATGGGCTTTGGTTTGTGTCGGGGGGGAGGGAGAGCGGGTTTGGTGGTGTTTGCTATTTTTGTGCATCAGTGTAAAAGAAAAAGAGCTCAAAATGGGATTTTTTTCTGTCTGACTGCTACAAAAATCTCTTGATTTCACTTTCATTAGTACCATCAGTTTATCTTGTCCGCTAGAGCTCATTCTCTGAGGTAGTGGTATTTTATGTACACCAAGATTCATAGAGTTTTCCAAGCAAATTACTTTTACAATAGGTGATACAAATACATTGACTGGGCCAAATTCATCCCTGGAGTAACTCCCTTGAAGCAAATAGGAAGAATATGGCCTATCATGATTAAATTCCTTGGTTTCCCTTTTGAGTAAGCCATCCTTCTCTTTGTGCAGCTTTCTCTTTCCACAGTTTTTCCTGGCTGGATACCAAAGATGAGTTTAAACTGTATCATAGCGATTTGCACTGGATTTTACTGCAAACATTAGTCACTAGCCATCAAAGTAACTACTGCATCGAATGTCTGTCTTTCAATAAGGCGCCTTTCCAAAATGCACATGCCATTTGATCTAAATGGAAACAGCATGTGTCAGAGATTTGCTTCCTCAGATGTGGTCATTAGTACCGAGGGAGTTCACCATGTAACACTCAGGAATAGTACAAGTACCTAATCCACTTTCTAAAGTCATGTGGCCAAATGTTGCCCTCCCCAAAAGGAGATATATATATATATATATATATGAGGGCAAAAGCTGCATGTTCCAGGATGTGAGCAGTGCCTGCACATCTGGTCATGCGAACCGTCTGGTATTCCCCCCAGTGACCATCTCCACCCCAGAACATGCCCTTATCTGCAAAGGAATTGATTTTATCTCAGTGCCCCTGCCTGCAGTCCTAACGGCCAGAAGTAATTCACGAACACCAATGTGCTTAGATACACTGAGTTCCTTTTGATAGCCTGTAACAGCATGTTGTGTCTCATTTTCCTTTCCTGTGAGCATGTCTAGCTCATTCTCCTTATGCCCCTTACAACATTTGTGCTTCAGGCCCTCTCTTATTGGGGACGCTTGTCAGAACCTGACAAAAGAGGATGACCGATAACAATTTCAGAGGTGGGATGACTGTTACGGGGCTGCTTGCCACACATATCAGACATAGCACAAAATGACACCTATTCCTCTCTAGTGAGCTGCAGAGGATATTTGCCATGGATTGAGAACTTACTTCAAAAGTCAAACTCCCATTTGCTCAATAAGCCAGGAAATGATGCGAAGCAACACCATGGTATATATGAATGTAATACACTCACTGTCACAGCAAATTGTTTTGGCAATACCTATTAATGGCCCACTTAGGCAAGTTATAGCCAAAATTAAATTTCCTGCAATGAACAGTAGCTATAAGCATCTTTCCCAGGTAGAAATATATAGTTCACTCCTGGCCTCAGAATACCCCACGCACTTTCTCAGAGATCCGTTCCATTTTCTGGCATTGTCATGGTACAGCACCGTATCCTGCACATCTCAGGAATAGTCTTTTTTTTTTTTTTTATCAAGCTCAGAACTGCATCACTTGTTCCACTTCCAAGACCCATGCTTATGCTCAACTAGAGATAGAATGTTGCTTCCAATTAAGATGATACATTATGTTGCCATTAATTCTGCATTAGAAAAAAGCCTGAAAAAACTCTCTCCCGTGCTCTGGATTCTACTAACAGACTGAATTCCCCGCTAGACCATACCTCCTTCCCATGTGGCTGGAAGCTGTGAAACAGAGCCACATCATACTCTGAGTACGCAAGTTTCTGCTGCCAACAGTTTAATCCCAAATGGTGTCAAAGGGCCCACTTCCAGCAGTTATGCATACATTTTTAAGACACCCCAGCACAGTCATCTACTCAGGATATTCCCTCTGAACAATGGATGATTGGCAGATAACATAATGTTTAACTTCTGTCTTTACTTTAGTACATGTTTATGGCTCAATTGCACAGCTGCTCATTTGTCAGCTACACAGTCTTGTAGCATAGATGACATCAGATATTCCTTAGGCACTGTCATGATCTCCTTTGGGCTCTTGAGGTGGACTGTGATGCAACACATGTTGCTAGATGTGTAAATAATACACTCTGGCATGCTAAAAATGAGCTGATAATGCCTTACCCCTTCTTGGGGCCCTTTAACAGCCTCTTGAGGTAGTTTGAAGAGCTGCCAAGTATTCAAGATGTGCTGTGTTCTGTAGAATTTGGCTTGCTAAAGAACTTCTCTTTTCCCCTCTCCCCGGCCCCACAGAAACCATCACACAGAAAATAGATAAGAGGGAAAGAAAAACTGTACATGAATAACTGCAGCACAGAAGAGGCTGAGGTCCTTCTGAGATGGTGAGTAAAGGAAAAACAATTAGGGTTATTTCCTCTTTCACAGAAAGACCTCTGTGTTCTAGGGGACTTCATGTCCAAGTGCCAAATGGAGATAGCTCCAAAGAGCAATCCAGCTCTTTCTATTTCAGAAAGCAAAGAAGAAGTACAACCTAAGTACCACAGATGTAGGACGGAATACTTGTGCAGGCTATCACTACAGTCAGCTTCTGACTAGTGGTGAATTTCATACTAATTAAAGGGCTAAAGCCAGATATCCCAGTTATTAATTTAGGGCGATTGGGTATTGAGGGGGGAGGGCTTGGGTGTTTTATTTTTTGTTTTGTTTTTTTTTACTTGTATGAAACACCAAAAACAATGAAATACAGCCCCTGCTATAAACTTTCTAGAGAAATAGGACCCTGTGGTTCCTAATCAAGGCTTCAGCCCAGCAAAACTCTTAAGCATGTGTCTCTCTGTCACCTGCAAGAAGTCCTATTAACTTCAAAGGGGCATCTCATGTGCCTGAACTTAAGCTTGTGCGTAAGTGCTTTGCTGGATCCAAGCTTCAAGAGTTATTGTTTACTAGATATAATTTAGTGTCTTATTTGCAATAGTTTCCAGCTAGATGTATTTATAGCATGTCAGAAATAAGAATAATTACTTGTCTCCTGGAATGGAGGGATGATTAATTTGTTGAAATTTGCACAGCATTTTGAAGATATAACAATATAGTATTAATAAGCAAGGCTTTGATTATGTTATGGAATCCGTGACTTCCATTGATCTCTGTGACATTTTCTGCCTCAGGGCTGGAACTCCCAGCCAGCCTCGTGCCTGCAGCTCCCACCCCTCACCCAGCCATGGCAGGCAGCAGGAGAACCCTGCAGCAGCACAGTGGCAACGGAGGAACCCCATAGCTGCCCAGTCGCAGCAGGCTGCAGGGAGAGCCCCGCAGCTACTCAGATGTGGTGAGTGGCTGGGGGACCCTGCAGCTCCCAACTGCAGCCAGGGGCGAGGGGACCCCACAGCAGCCCAGCCCTGTGGGCAGGGGGAGCCCGAAGCTCCCATGTTCCGCAGTTGTGAGGGACTAGGAGCTCCAGCGGCAGCAGGTGCTAAATCCGCCTATCCCTTTTGTCAGGGATATTTTTAGTGAAAGTCAGGGACAGGTCACGGCTTCCATGAATGTGTGTGACCTGTCCCTGATTTTTTCTAAAAATATCTGAGACAAAAAAAAAAAAAACTTAGCCTTATTCATAAATACACAATACCAGTAGGAAACAGCACGAATACATTTAAGATCCCTGTACTAATAGCTGTTCTGTTTTGCGCTTACAAATATAAATGAAATTAATACTGTTTAAAAGTGCTGGATCCTCAGCCCAATAGACTCAAGTTCTCCATTTCTTCACCCAACAGGTACCTCTCCTAGGGAAGGGGCAGTGCAGACATTCTCACACCCCCTCACTATTCGCCTTGGAGAGATGAGAGAGTAATTTATTAGCCCATTTATTAGCTTTCGTGATCTGGATATATTGCCTAGGATCTGAGACTACCTACATATTTTGCATATAGCACTGAACTGCTATCAGAAGGGAATGGCTTGTGGTTACCCACAATGTGGGCCAAATTCAAATCGGTGACCTAGAGATGAATGGCTCCCCACCCGAACACCAGCCAGCGGAGCCAGCCAGAATCCTTCTACTAAAATTTCATTGGATGAAATTGTATTGTGAGGTTTAGCTAAGTGGGGAAGGAGGGAAGCAGTTCTGAAATATCCATTGACAATAGCAGTCCAGAGCTTGTCCTCAGGAAGCACAAGCATTGGTCACAGCTGGCACCCTAGTCCTGTTATGTCCCCTCCCCAACCTCCGAGGCACTGAAGCCAACCTAAGAATAGCCTACTGGGTCAGACCAAAAGTCCATCTAGCTCAGTATCATGTCTGCCAACAGTGGCCAAAGCCAAGTGCCCCTGAGGGAATGAACAGAACAGGTAATCATCAAGTGATCCATCCCCTGTTGCCCATTTCCAGCTTCTGGCAAACAGAGGCTAGGGACACCATTCCTGCCCATCCTGGCTGATAGCCGTTGATGGACCTATCCTCCATGAACTTATCTAGTTCTTTTTTTAACCCTGTTATAGTTTTGGCCTTAACAACATCCTCTGGCAAGGAGTTCCACAGGTTGACGTGCATTGTGTGAAGAAACACTTCCCTTTGTTTTAAACCTGCTGCCTATTAATTTCATTTGGTGACCCCTAGTTCTTGTGTTATGAAAAGGAGTAAACAACACTTCCTTATTTACTTTCTCCACACCAGCCATGATTTTAATAGACCTCTATCATATTCCCCCTTACTCATCTCTTTTCCAAGCTGAAAAGGCCCAGTGTTATTAATCTCTCCTCATAGGGAAACTGTTCCATAGCCCTAATCATTGTTGTTGCACTTTTTTGAACCTTTTCCAATTCCAATATATCTGTTTTGAGACCACATCTGCATGCAGTATTCAAGCTGTGGGCGTACTATGGATTTATATAGAGGCAATATGATATTTTCTGTCATATTATCTGTCCCTTTCCTAATAGTTCCTAACATTCTGGTAGCTTTTTTGACGGCTGCTGCACATTGGGCACATGTTTTGAATACTATCCACAATGACTCCAAGATCTTTCTTGAGCAGTGATAGCTAATTTAGACCCCATCATTTTGTATGTTTAGCTGGGATTATTTTTTCCAATGTGCATTACTTTGCATTTATCAACATGAAATTTCATCTGCCATTTTGTTGCTCAGTCACCCAGCCTTGTGAGAGTCCTTTTTAACTCTTCACACTCTGTTTTGGACTTAATTATCTTGAATAGTTTTGAATTTCAAATTTTGCCACCTCAATCTTTCCGCTTTTTCTAGAGCATTTATGAATAGGAATATACAGACCCATGGGGAATACTACTATTTACCTCTTTCCATTATGAAAGCTGCCCATTTATTCCTACCCTTTTCCTATCTTTTAACCAGTTACTGATCCATGAGAGGACCTTTCCTCTTATCCCTTGACAGCTTAAGAGCCTATGGTGAGGAACCTTGTCAAAGGCTTTCTGAAAATCTAAGTACATTATATCCACTGGATCCCCCTTGTCCACATCCTTGTTGACCCCCTCAAAGAATTCTAGTAGATTGGTGAAGCACGATTTCTTTTTACAAAAAAACATGTTGACTCTTCCCCACAAATCATGTTCATCTATATCTCTGACAATTCCGTTCTTTCTGTTCTTAGATTCAACCAGTTTGCCCAGTACTGAAGTCAGGCTTACCAGCCTGTAATTGCTGGGATAACCTCTGGAGCCCTTCTTAAAAATTGGCATCACATTAGCTATCCTCCAGTCATTTGGTACAGAAGCTGATTTAAATAGTAGGTTACATATTACAGTTAGTAGTTCTGCAATTTCACATTTGAGTTCCTTCAGAACTCTTGGCTGAATGCCATCTGGTCCTGGTGACTTATTACTGCTTAGTTTATCAATTTGTTCCAAAACCTCCTCTAATGACACCTCAATCTGGGAGAGTCCCTCGGATTTGTCACCTAAAAAGAATGGCTCAAGTTCGGGAATCTCCCTCACATCCTCAACTCTGAAGACTGATGCAAAGAATTCATTTAGTTTCTCCACAATGGCCTTTTTGCCTTTGGGTGCTCCTTTAGCATCTCGATCGTCCAGCGGACCCACTGGTTGTTTAGCAGGCTTCCTATTGCTGAGGTACTTGACTCAAAAAGTAATAGCAAATTTTTTTTTGTGTGTCTTTGGCAAACTGTTCTTCAAATTCTTTTTTGGCCTTCCTAATTATATTTTTATACTTCACTTGCCAGAGTTTCTCCTTTCTGTTTTCCTCACAAGGATTTAACTTCCACTTTTTAAAGGATGCCTTTTTGCCTCTCACTGCTTCTTTTACTTTGTTGTTTACCATTGTGGCACTTTTTTGGTTCTCTCTGTTTTTTAATTAAGGGGATACATTTAAATTGAGCCTCTATTATGGTGTCTTTAAAAAGTTTCCATGCAGCTTGCAAGGATTTCATTTTTGGCACTGTACCTTTTAATTTCTGTTTAATTAGCTTCCTCATTTTTATGTAGTCCCCCTTTCCGAAAATAACTGCTACAGTGCCAGGGCCGCCCAGAGGATTCAGGCGGTCTGGGGTCTTCGCCACCAAATTGCCGCTGAAGACCCGGCACTGTGGCAAGGGGCCCTTCCACCCCAGGACCTGCCACCGTGGGTCTTCAGGGCACTTCAGCGGCAGGTCCCAGAGCAGAAGGACCCTCCGCCGCCAAATTGCTGCCGAAGATGCTCCGGGGGTCCAGGCCCCACAAGAGTTTTCTGGGGGCCCAGGAGCAAGTGAAGGACCCCACTCCAGGGGCCCCGAAAAACTCTCGTGGGGGCAAACTGCCCCGCTTGCACCCCCCCCCCCCCCGAGCGGCCCTGTACAGTGCTGGGCTGCTGTAGTGTTTTCCCTGCTACAGAGATGTTAAATTTAAATTATATTATAGTTACTATTACCAAGCAATTCAGCTATATCCCCTCTTAGACCAGATCTGATTCTATGCTTTCTTTCATTATAGTGCCACTCCCCCGCCAGCACGACCTGTCCTTCCGATATATTTTATACCCTGGTATTACTGTGTTGTTCTTTATGTAAAAGAAATACAGAAGTGGTGAGAGCAGCAGAAGTTTTAAAACAAGCTGAGCTGGCTCTGAGATGCTAGGGGAAAGACAGAGGGAGGGCAGCTTGTGAGTAGGGGGAAAAGAGAAGGCTTCAATGATTTGGCAGCACCACCTCAGCACTTCTTCAAAAAATATGTAGGACTGTCACTGTGGCTCTTCCTACGCCCATTAAAACCAAGGATCAGAGGGGGAATATTTCACCAAAGGAAAGCTCCTCTTTCCCCTCTAGTACATTGATTACTTTAACACTTTTCCTACCCCTATTCTCTGCTCCCCCACCCTCATCGTCACTCCTGCTCCCTCTTCAATATGAGCCCCAGTTAAGAAAAGTGATTCAGTCAAAGGTTAAATTATGCCAATCTCTGGTATGTCATGTGTTTGGCAATAGGTGTGACCCTTTCTGAGGTAGGGACTGGGGAAAGAGAGGAGGGGAGAGCAGGAAAGGTTGCTCTGAATATGCATGGCTAGTGGCCACATCTTCATAGGCCTGTGTATTTGTTCAGTTGCTTTTAATGCCATCCAATCTTTCCTTCTGTCCCTAAATGGCCTGTGTTGAAAATGTCCCTGCTTACAGTTGCTCAACTGGAATGAGGACAAGTTGTTTGCAATGGCCCCCTTCCAAATGCTTGTGCTGTAACTTTTGTCTTGACTAATCTCTGAAGATATCTCTGGAGTGATTTTCCTATGCCTCATTTGCACTCGCCCAAAGTGGTGCCTGCTTTTCTTGCTCTACCATCTCGTAGCTGGATCCACCTTTAAAACTATCTCCAAACAGAAACCGATAACATCTGCTCACCTAATGCTGGCACGTCACGCTCTCTCACGTGAATTCACATTGAGCTGCAAAGGGTCCAGATGTTGCAGCGGTAGAAACACCAGGTTACCTTTGCTCCTAGCAGAACAGAATGGGTACAGATAACAGCAAAAGGGCTGAGACAGTCTTCTGCAAGCTAGTATAGCTTATTTGCCACTCAGATCATTGTGATTAGGAATAAGTTCTCTTCTGTGCTAACTTATGAACCATTTTTTTTGGTATAGATATTTTTGATTCCTTGGTTTCTCCTGTCTACTTAGTTTCACCAATGGAGGGAGGAGATATCCCTTCCCTTTAAATCCACATGTGATTTAATCCAGGCAGAGGAGGAAGAGAAAGAAGTGAGATAACAGATACTGAGTAAGGGGCTACAGCTCTAAAATCACTGGGTGAATCTGTGGACACAGACTCATTAATATACATTACAAAAGAAAAGAATAATTTATTCTCTTCTGTATTAGATGTGTATGATACATAATGTCTATAAGGTTTGTGTGTTGTCTTCCACCTATTGTTTTAGAAACAGATTTTGGCTGATGAACAAAAGTATCTATCTTAAAAATTTCTCAGCAGAGATTCTTCTTCTTTATATGGTGCCATAGGTTCACATGTCCCTTTAAGGAAAAATAAGGAACAGCCTCTGCCACAAACAGGACCATAAATTGGCTCCATTTTCCTTGGGTGTGAGGATGGGGAGAGGGAAGGGGTGTATGCGAAGCTCCTCCTCCTCTGAGCAGCCATGCAGGAGCTGGACAGAATCTTATTGAGACAGGATTGTGGTAAGACTGTTGGGGTGGTAGCAGGGACTTGAAGTGGAGTTTCTGTTACTGCCCCAACAGCTGCTAGCTGCATGCAGGGGCATTAAGGCCAGGATAAGTGGGGATCCTCCCACTTCCTCTCCACTATCCAAGGGAGCTGACCCAGCCTAGAGTTTGGAGCATGCTGCACCCTTTCCAAGGGGGACAGAGCTACTGCTGCCATGAGTAGATCTGGGCCCCTTTTCCCCCTCCACCTGGTCACAGACAGGAATTGCTGCCATATGGTGACCATGGTGTGGACTCATTCTCCAATGCTCCCATCAGTGGTCATTTTTTGGAAGGATCTCAGGTTCGGCTTTTAGCCCAGGCCCCCCAAAACCTCTGTGTGGCCCAAGATCCTGGGGAGCTCCCTGGATGCAGTGCAGCCCTTCCACACATCCTCCAGAGCGTGTCAGGAGCAGAATCTTGTCCCCAATTTACTCATTGCAACACAACAGTGGACAAAAGGGCGGAGGGGCTTAGGGATTTAACACAAACCTAAGGGGCATCACACTATACTGGCATCTCCTACTCTAGTTTACATCTTTATTGATTGGGAAGTGTTATTGTAGCCATGAGAGAGAAAGCCTTCTCCCCTCTCCCCCCCCACCCCCCGCATTAATGGGTCACTTCACCTTGAATGGTCTCTTGAAATGTGTTAACTTGTGCTAGACGATCTGTTTTGCACTAAGCACAGGTCCCAGACCTGACGAAGAGCTCTGTGTAAACTTGAGGGTTTGTCCTTCTCACCAACAGAAGTTAGGCAACATCTTTTACTGGCCCAACCCACCTTCCCTCTGTATTGATTTGGCAAACAGTGATAATCTCCATAACAAATATATCCTTGTTTTGCAGAGATAATACTCTAGCTTGGTGGTAAACCCAACATGCTTGGCGGGGGAGGGGGCACGTTCAGCAATTTCAGTCTTGGCAGAAGAGACATTTGGTTTGACTCCACTGATTTTGGTGGTATGTTAAATCTTTGCTAACTCTTTTCTTTTAGCCCTAAGAACAGCTGTCTGTGCCTCTACCTCCATGTTAACAGCAGCAGAGTGGTTGTTTGAACCCTACTCCATCTCTCAGAGAACATGAAAATGCTTTGTTTTTGCACCTATACTGCTAATGGAAAAACAAACAAGCCCAGCTTGCTGGTCTATAATTGCATATGTAATACACTGCTAACAATGTAAGTTAGTTCACTGGCCTTTTTATCATCACCACAGTGTAACACAGGGGTCGGCAACCTTTCAGAAGTAGTGAGCTGAGTATTCATTTATTCACTCTAATTTAAGGTTTTGCGTGCCAGTAAGACATTTTAATGTTTTTAGAAGGTCTCTTTCTATAAGTCTATAATATATAACTCAACTATTGTTGTATGTAAAGTAAATAAGGTTTTTAAAATGTTTAAGAAACTTCATTTAAAATTAAATTAAAATGCAGAGTCCCCCGGAGCGGTGGTCAGGACCTGGGCAGGGTGAGTGCCACTGAAAATCAGCTTGCGTGCCACCTTTGGCACACGTGCCATAGGTTGCCTACCCCTGGTGTAACACATAATAGCTGCATATTCATGACTCATTTGCTCAAATAGATGGTAATCTCAGATGTACAGACAACAGTGCAACGTATCTTTAAAAAAAAAAGTTTTGCTCTGCTTGCAAGCATGGTGACACATACTTTGATATATGCATTGATACACACCATACATCTGACATCAGGATCTGTCCTATTGAGTCTTTGGGCCAAATCCCATTGACTCAACTCACTGAGGTCCATGGGCCTGATTCTATGTGATTTTTATACCAGTGTAACTCTACTTGGAGTTACTCCTAGTTGGTACAGATTAAGTGATGGGGACAGATTCTCTAAATGGGACTACTCACAAGCGAGCAGATTAGCTCACTATCTGACAGATCATTTGTTTACAGGTAGAAGAGATAGAAATAAAGACAAGCATATTGTCAGTGATTTCCAAGGATAATTTAAGGCTGCAATCCCAAATTTTGCTGCTTAAAAGAGGAGAGAGGGGACCAGTGAATAAACTACTGCAATTCTATTAAGTGCTTTCTCCCCTTCTTTCCTAGTCCCCACATTTTCAGAGGGACAAAAAGGAGATTGCACAATAGAAAGGAGAGGAAATCTGAGAGATCGGAAGTCTTAAAAGGAAACACTCTATTGCAAATCAGTTGCTATTGTATGTTTTTAAAAGTTTTCTGGACAGCCAAAATAACATTTTTAAAAGGTTGGATTTCTCTCCCCTTCCCCTCCAATTGATTTTAGTGAAGGGTGAAGCAGACTCCAGGGTTTAGGGGAAAGAAAAAAACAACCAAAACAACTTAGAGAAATTGGATACCTAACCAAATTGTAGAATCAATGGGGCCCTAAGGGACCACCCCACTGCACTGTGGCAGGATTCATTTAATTATTCTATAACTGTTCCTGTAGATGGGTGTTTAGCCTCGAATAACTCCAACAACAGAGATTGCACAACTGCTTTTGGCAGCTTGTCCCATCGTCTAACAGTTCTTCTACAGTTTTGCCTAATATTTAACCTAAAAACTTCCCTCCTGCTTCAGCCAATTATTATTTGTCCTATCCTCAGTGACTAATGAGAATAATTGATCCTTGTCCTCTTTAAAACTTTCCTTTATGTTTCCTGTTATGTCCCCCCCACACACTTGTCTTTCCTTTAGGCTAAAGATGCCAAGTTATCTTAACCTTTCCACTTAGGTCCTATTTGCCAAACTTCTTACCATCTTTGTTGCACTCCTCTAAACTCTTCAATTGGTCCATGTGTTTTTTTTCCCCCATACAGAACTGAATGCAGTTACTCCAGTTAAGCTATAACCAGTGCCAAGCAGAGCACAATAATTACTTCAGTAACCTGACTGACCCCATCTAATAACAAAGGCAAAATGCAGCTTGTAATTAAAAAACTTTTTAAAAATAATTTTTAAAAGCTAATTTCCTTAATGACCAGAACATTCTACTGCTTGGCACACACAGGTTAAGGAATGTAAAAGTTATTGTTCAGTCTAGGCATCTTTTTCAATGATATGCTGTGTATTGTATTTTGGACTATGTACAGTTTTACTCTGATTAGGAACAGGCTGTACTTCATCTCTTGCACTCCCTCCCACTCCTTTTGTTTCACCCAGACTTCACTCCTGTCTGCTCCCTGTCGGCCTGTCTACATTTGTTCAGCTCCACTGCCAGTATTAAATTTGGGAGCCTTTGTAAACATCTGCCACTGGTGTTTTTAAACACCTTAGCCTATATTAGGTCTTCCAACTTCACTAATGTCAGTGGAGCTCAACCAACAGAGGGAAATTTCTAAATATTTCCCACATGTAGACAGAATCTTTATCGCTTTTCACAGGTCCATGCTAGCCCACACCTGGAAAGGCTTCCCAGTTAGTATCCAGCCAGCACTCTCCTTCAAAAAACTCCTCGAAATTCATCTGTTCTGCAAAACATTCCAGCTGTACAGCATGTTCTGTGTTCATTAACTTGGTACCTGCCTATTGTTTTGCACTGTATTGTATACGCCCTGGGTTATAATCTTGTCAAGAGAGGAATTCTATTCTTTGGCTCACCCTACCTATTATAAAGTACTGTGCATGGTAATATATAAATAATTGCCTGACAACAGCAGTTCCCAGGAAATGGATACATGAATTCACCATAATAAAATAAATGTGGCTCAACTAGGAAGACTAGCAACCTCTGACTTCCAGCCTAATTTTTGATTTGATAGCAGCATTTTTATTAAGTTGCTTTTGCAGTCTACCATTAGGCAATAGAAGATCTAAATATCATAATTATTAGTTATTTTTCCATACAGTCTTGATTAAACTGAAGTAGTTCTGCTCGAAAACACGTCAGTGAACAGGTGGGATGATAAACAAAAAAAACAACAACCCCAGCTAATAGTGTAATATTCTGTTATAAATCTTTAAAGTATTAGGTGAAATCCTGCTGTCAGTTACACACATACAAGCCCATTGTAGTCCATAGGGTTGTGTGCGTACAAGTGAGATCAGAATTTGGCTTCAAATAACAACACATCATAACATACCAGAAGTCACTCTGTTAAAAAAAGCATAAATACTTTAGGACTTGGATCCCTTCGCCAATATTTCATAAGGCAAAATATTCATTCCTTTTTTATACAACTTGTGCGTAGGACTGTGCCAAGACCTTTTGATATAGATTAGACAAGGTGAAACCTCACTGCAGTATAAAAGTAAAGACAGCTCAAAGGGAATGAACAAAATCAAGCAGAAATAGCGAATGCAAGTTATTGACAAGCAACCAAGAGTCAGCTGGTGGCCAGGAGAACAAGAGGTTGCAAGACCCAGTGAATTCGCATGTTCTTTGCCTGTTGGACATTTTCTCCCCCTGCCCCTTTTTATTCATTACAGTGCTCTAGATAAAACTATTGAACTGAGAAAGATAATCTTTAACCCACCTTGAAATGAGACTTGCAGGCATTTTTATAAACAGATTAAAAAGTTGTCTTGTGGCTTTTGTAAGTACTGCTCTATGCACTACACAAAGGCTGTTTTGTTACTTCTTAGACAACAGTACTCCTCCATGAGCCACAACAGACTGTCCCACACAAGTACGGCTGTACCTTTGGGGGACTCTTTTATTCTTCGTTCTGAACTGGAAGAATACCTCTAAGTAAAATATGCTAACACCCAGTGCATGCCCTTTTTGCACTGGTAACAAGTGCTGTAGTTAGGGTCCAATCTAAAGCCTATGGAAGTCAATGGAAACGTTGTCATTCATTTCAGTGGGATTAGGATCAAGCCCATACAATACAGATCTAAAAGTGTCGGGGAGAGGGGATCCTGACCCTACTGAAATCAATAGGGCCAGGATTTCACCCTATACACTTTTGAAATTATAACTAAAATAAATAAATAAAGTTTGTGGGCTGTGCAGGATTTATTCATCCCTCCCAGAGTGTTATCTGTCCATAGGCTTGCAGTTTTTGTAGGGATTGGGAGGTGGGGAAATCAAACAGATGTCCCTCTCAACCCTGTCCTGTTTTGTAAGGAATTAAACAGATCACCCCTCCCCCCTGGATCAGAAATCGTAGCTTAACTTAGTTCTGTTTTTTAAAATAAATTTTGATTATAATTCACCCAAAAGCTAACAAAATATGGTGGACATATTTATAGTATTGAGACTTATTTGTTTGTAAGTATTTTTATTGGCTAGAAAATATAAGTAATCTCACTCTCTGAGATGCAAGTTATCTTTTAGAATGTAAAATGCCCACATTTCTGTATTGGTAGCACAAGGTGTATTTTTAGCTGTGATTCCTTATTCCAAGCTTGGGTCATTCTGTCCAGGTCATGCCCTCATGCTACAGGTCATTGGTTCCAAGAGTAAAACAATACACATGCAGTCAGAAGGGTTTTACACGTGACAAACCTGAAGACCTGCCGACCATGATCTGAGAATTACGAGTTGAGTTAAGCAGACAAGCTGCCTCCCTAAAGAAGGGACAAAAATAGTGAAGGACTTGCTGAGCCAGTGGCTTGGCATATAGCAGGTGAACCTTAACTTGGCAGGAGGGATATTTGGGAATCTACAGAGAGGGGAAAGTCTTGGATACTCATTTAGAGCTTGACTTACAGCTGTTTGGAGTGGAACTTGCACCCTGTCAAAAATTGGGTGTCTAAATAAATGGTGTGGTTTTCAGAGGCACTGAAATGCCATGGACTCTGAAAACAAGGAGCTGCCTTGCTACATTAGAGATTTTTCCTAACCCAGGCAAAATGAAATCTTATTTTGTCAGATAATTGACAGAGGGGAAGGCTGATAAGAACAAAACAGACAATTTTAAATGTGTTTGATAAGACAGAACAGATCTCAAAGCATTTTACAAATATTAATAAATTAATCCATCCAAATGTCTACCTTCCAGGGGTGTTATCACCTCTGTTTTATGGGAGGGGAAACAGAGGCAGAGAGATTTACCCAAGGTTATACGGGAAGTCTAAAACAAGCCTGTATATATCTGTGTAAGGGGCTCCATTGGCATCAAACTTTCTGAGCATTCTTCTCAAGCTTATTGGGATGCTCTCAGAAGGACCTTAGATGCATAGGGGCTAACTGTGGCAATCCATACATTGCTTGGATGCCTTACAAATTGTGGCAGGGAAATTAATCAACTTACAAAGAGAATTTGTTTTAGAGAGGAGAACAAGCTGCAAAGTCCAGGGGCCTGATTCACTTCTCACTTATAATGGTGCAAATCAAGACGAACCCAATGGAGTAAACTTGTATATGGATAATAAGAATATGCAGAGTTATTTAGTATTTAAAAAGGAGCTTTGAAAAGGATATAAAGCTTCAAGACACAAGAGAACCTCTAACTACTGGGAATCAGGAGGAAACTTTCTTGGCTAATCCCCAACTAACTAATGCAAGATTTCTTTTTTGGAAGCAGTTGGCACTGGCCATTGTTAGAGAGAGGATCCTGAACTAGATGGACCATTAGTCTGATTCAATATGGCAAATCCTGTTTAAAACTGAGGAGAATAAAGCCCCAAATCTGGAGCTGGATACAGATTTTGAATACCTAAAAATTTAAGGGAGTTTGGATCTGGCTATTTTGATTCAGCTCATTTTTATAGAGGGGGATATGAATTTTGCAAATATTTTTCACGTTCCTACTTTTGAACACTCCCAAATTCAGGGCAAGCACCTCTCTGGGCCTAAGTCTAGTCTGTTCTATCCTTGACACATTATCATTTTTCATGGGAGGCACGTGGAGGAAGACAGAGTCCATCCAAAAAGAGTCTAATAATTGGTGGGAGCTTATTAAGGATCCAGCTCTTAGAAAGGGAGCAGGATATTAACTCTTGGATCACATTCAAGAGAAGCACAGACCAGAGCTGCTCCCCTTGAAATATGTTATTGCTATTGTGCTGTCTGAAAGGACAACATAGAAGAAAAAGCCAAGAGTTAGGGAAATTGATGCCCCAACTTTTTAAAAGTCAAGATTTCTCCCCCATCCCTCAAGGGATTTCTTAAAGAAAATGTTGTCCAAATACCACAAGAGCCAAAGTTGTAACTTCCAGAGAAACTGAGGCTACAGTCCAACAAAGATTGCAAAATAAAGAGGATCTTAGAAATCCTAATTTTAATAAGCTTCAAAAAAGCAATTAAATTGAGATAAAAGTGTAGGAAAAAAGAGTCCTGTTTACAATCACCTTTAATAAATGATGGTGACCATAAAGTGGATTTAAACTTTAGTTACTTGTGGAGACATTAAACAGAATAAGGTTGACTCAAGTTTTAGATTTCTAAAAGCAAAACATCTCTAGATGAGCTTCAGGGAAAAGTTTTTGGCCAGCTATATACTACTGCCATTTAACAGGGAAAAAAGAATAGCAGAGCCAGTAACAGCTTTAAAACATGTTCAGGTTTGCCCTGCTGTGTCTGTGCACATCAGCGTTAAGTGATGCTCAGGGACTGAGTATGACATACAGCAGAGTAGCTCTATCTGTGCACCTTGGTATTGCTATGATAGATTATCCACTACCACACAATCTGAACACCTCAGAAATATCAGTACATTTATACTTACAAACACTCCTGGAGATAGCAGCTGGATTCCCATTTTTACAGCTGGGGAGATTAAAGTCTCAGTTCCACAAAACACTTAAACCTGTGCGTAACTTTAAATCTCTGAGTAGTTCCATTGAAATCAAGTTGCAGTTAATCATGTGTTTAAGTGTTTTGCTGGACTAGGGACAAAGTGACTTATTCAAGGTCATTGTGAAAGTCTGTAGCAGAGCTTTACAGAAAAGTTCTGAAACAACCTGCCCCCTTTCCTGCCAGCCTGCTTTGCAGTCAGGGACCCAAGGACTTCCAGGGTTCATAGCAGCCTCCCAGGTGGACTGCCCAGGAGCAAGTGACCATATTGTGTGGGACAGAAATCCTCTGCAAAATGGAATGACTTAACTCAGCAGAGCTCTATGCATGACTTCTGTGTCCCAGCCCAGTGTCTTTTAGCCACTGGACCATGCCTCAGGTTTAGAATGGAATTCAAGGATAATGGCAATATGGGATTTCTGAAATAAAAAAGAGAACCCATAAAGAATTAAAGAACCTTCAATCAAGACATAAAAAGTGTCCAGTCCCATTGACTTCAGAACTTTGCTGGATTGGGCCCAAGTTCAAGAGGGCAAAATTGGTTCAAATAAAGTAAGACCTAACCCAGTCTTCACCCAAAACTAGCACCAAAACATTTAGGTTTGCTAGCATTCAGTTAATTTCCTACTTGTATTTATATAAACAACTGCTTTTGGCAGAGACCAGCAAGACCCCACCACAATGCTGTAACAAAGGCTATTCATGGTGTACTCAACCTCTCCAACTCGGCTGGAACCAGGAATTACCAGAAATCACAACAGATAGTATTTATTCTCATGCAGTGTCAATACCAGTTACTTGAGCAAAGAGATTTGGCTACATTTCAGTGAATCATCTGAATCTTTTGATGCTCAGCTGAATGGACTCTTCAAACCTTGAAACATTTGCCAATTGCCAACATGAATTCTTACTTTTTATTACTGGAAAGCTAGGCTAGTATTTTTTTAAGATGGTTATTTTCTGCTTTGAGAAGGCAGCTGGAACACGTAGGTGTATGATTGCATTTTATAATTTATGTCAAAGACATTCTTTTATGTACCTATACTTCTAATTAAGCAAAATTGCACCCTGTAAGGCAGTACTCTCGCAACCCAAAGCATCCCCTTGTGCCACATGGGATACTGCAAAGGCCTTTGTCTCCAGAACCTGCTGCAGGCCATCCACCTCTCACCAGGTCTTCCAGAGCTTGGCTATCCAGCTAAGTCACTAAGTTCAGTCTCCTTCTAGGGTAACAGAAAGTCCAACTGAATGGCCAGGATAAACATCCCAATATAATTCCTCCACCCCACTTGGACACCACTGCAGTGTTCTTACTGGCCCTTGCTCAAGGCCTCCCTCACAGGAGCCTAACCTGCTCCTTCAATTGGGTTTGCATGTCCCTTCCTCAGGGTCTGCTAGGGACACCCAGGTCCACCTTCTACTCTGGGTTCCAGTCCAGGGACCCTGAATTAACAGCTAGGTCTTTTTCTTCAGACATGCCACTGTTTCTCTAGACTACATCCTATTGCTATGTCCCCTTGGGCTGCTTCACACAGCTTCCTTTTGGCTCTCAGGCCTCTAGCTTCTCCCTCTCTACTAACCTAATAAGTCTTCCACCCTATCAAGCTATACTAAAGTGTTTTTATTCACCCTATCTTAGGGCCTGACACTGCTCCCAAGGGAAGTGTGGGGTTCTCCTACCTGCAGACAAGTCCTGACTTCTCTGTAGTCTCTCTCCCCTAGACTGACTTCCCAACTCTGCTTGAGTAGTCCCTCCGATTCTCTTCAGCTGGGGAATGCTTAGCACTAAGTTGTCAAATCACCATTAGCTGGGGGCTAGCAGGTAGGGAACAGGCAAGACTGAGTATAGCTTGCCTCTAAAGGACCAGCCAGCCTCTGACAAACCCCAGTTAGGGGGTTTGTGCTTGTTACTGTACCACACAGAAGAGATACACAATAGGTAGAGGGCAAGGTATGTCACACCCAACTAGTGAGAGAGTTTAAGGAACAAACTGGAAGAACATACAGAGGTTAAAAGGTCTGGAAGAGTTTATATGGGGCAAGCTAAACACAAGGTATGGGTAGAGAAAATGGAGAGAAAGGGTAAATAGAAATGCAAAGCACTAGGAGGTAAGACTGCTGCACAACTGAGTAAAGCATGTTTGTGTTGTATGTTCACATGGCCCCATTCTCTAACCCAGCAATTTCCAAACTGTGGTGCATGGGCCACGGATGGCCCACAAATCACTTACTGTCAGTCCACAGACAGCTGGCTGGTCATATGGTATTGTTTTCTTTTCCTTGTTTCCAGCTGCCATGTCGCATTAAAAAGATTTATTGTACATATTTTGGTTTTCCTTCTAAGCAATCACTGTAGCTGCCACAGAGACATTACAGAGTTGCACGTGGTGAGGCAGCCAATGTGATTAGGACTGGGAGGTGAGCTGTCTCTGAGAAATGTTCTGTTAGGATCTACATTCACTGTGAAAAAGCCTGAGAACTGCTCTATAACTCCCTTTCTGTGCCTGCTTATTAACACCTCACAGCAGTGGCTTTAATTCAGCACTGCAGCGAAGATTCTTCTATGTTACATGGGACTGAGGAATCAAAGTGGTGGTTTGAGATACATTTAAATAAATACAAAACCATTGGGAGTACGGGCTCAGCATGGTATTCAATTTCCAAGGTACTGGAAATACACAGGTGTTACCCATATCAAAGAGATTCAGCCAAACAACGTAAGCCCTCAGTTCTCACGTGGACAGAGAGACTCTCCCCAGTTTGACTCTATACATTCTAACATAAAAAAAAGCAAAGGATTGAAAATGAGACTGCATTTCTTCCCTCCAACTACCTAAAGATGCAGAGGACTGGATAAAAAGTATATAAGGCCCATACGGTCATTTGAGATGGGATAAAGCACACAAATCAGATCCAGGTGCAAACTTTTCCAAAGTTAAGGTGGGGAGGGGAGAGTTGGTTTGGTCCATTACAGGTTCAAGAGCAGGCAGCAAAATTCAACTCTCAATCCAAATGTGACCTTCCTCAAGGTTTTTGTGTTTTGGTTTGGGCTCAGTTCTATGAGTGTTCTAACAATAAGATATGCACAACCTAATCTACAGTGACCATTCCCGGGTAAGTTGGTTTTCACAGGACACATTTTTCAGCTAGGGCCCTAAACTTACTTACATAAATTGAGTGGCCAGCTATTTGACTTGCCTATGTAGCTGTCTGTATGCATGTAAAAATATTAATCTGTTTTGCCTGTGCAAAAATTTTGCATTTGAGAGGTCAGCCATGTGTCAATACTGCATTTTTTTAAAGTCTTCATGAAGGAAGGAAAGCTAAATTGGCTCCTGGCTTAGAAAGACCTCTTGCACAAGGAGAAACTGTGCTGGACCCCCAAACAATCAAACACACAATGGCAATTATTCTGACAGTTTTTCTGTGTCAGTCAATGTGATCCACAGTCCTTTAGCTCTGGTTCTCTTAATAGAAGGACTGTTATTTTACACATTTTAGCATTAGGAATTATGGGGAGCTGACAATTGAAAAATAGGAATGAAATACAGAGAACAGACCTTTTGAAATCATTTAACACATTTCATTTCTTTTTGAAGCCTAATAGAAAGCAAATAGAGCAGAAGAGTAGGATGCCTCAGGAGAGCTTCCCAGACCTCAACCAACAGTCCCCTCCCACAAGATTAAAACAGATGTCACCACATGTATGCAGCAGGCTTATTATCTTCTAAGAGTTCACAGTGTCCAGTCAGGGTCATGCCCCTTTGTGTAACTTGCCCCATTCCTTATTTTTTTTAAGTTGCACACTGAGTGTTAGGCCTATAACTACAGCTAATATCAACAGGAGTCACAACGTTAAAACCTTGTGCCATAATATATATTATAGGCATGCATGCTTATAAAGAAGGAAAGACACAAAGAAGGATAGTTGGGTGGAATAAGAAATGGGCTTAACTGATAGAATAGCCTAATGGCAAGCGCATTAGGCTAGGATTCAGGACAGCTAGGTTCTATTCCTGGTTCTGCCACTGGGCTATGTGGGGTAAATCACTTCACCACTCAGGGCCTCAGTTTCCCCATCTGTAAAATGGGGCTAAATATACTACCTTTTGTAAAGTGCTTTAAGATCAATGGATGAAAAGCACTATTTAAGAGGTAGGTATTATTAATAGTGGGAGGGAGGGGGTGTAAAGGGAAAAAGCCACAGCTATTTTCAAAGTAAAGAAATACTATACAAATTTCTTTAAACCATAAGAATGTTTATTGACAAGTATAGATGTCACTTTGCAGACCCCGCTATGTGGGTTATCTAAATTAGACTGGGCGGAGCACTTGATAAAATAATATATGAAACAATCCTGCACTAGTAGCTGGAAGAATAAGGGGACCTAATAGGAATTTTCCCATCTCTAATTCCTACTAGCTCAGGAATGTTGGTTAAAAAGTGGTGAATGTGACGGCAATAGCTTTTGAGATAATACAAAATGCTTGTGTGTGCTGTAAAATAAGCCCTGCAGATGTGATCATGCTTGAATAATTCCTCTTGCCCCGCCCTGCATAAACACTATTCGGATTGGCTAGTGCTGCCCCAGCAGCAGCTTTTGCTTCTGCACTCATCTAGTCAAGAATATACACTTTTCATTCCTAGACTTCACGCTTCACTTGTGTGTGTTTATTGAACCTTCTTTTTCCACTCTTGTCACTTCCTTGTCATCTTGCTGGGCCCTACCACAGTCTCACACCAAGCTCCTAGTTCCCTTATTTATTTGTATTGCAGCTACACCTAGGAATACCAATCAAGACTCAGGAACCAAGGCAACGCATGGAGGTGGGCATGCGGAGTCACGTGTCCCCCCAGATTTCTGCCAGGGTTTATATGCCCTGCACTGAAGCCCACTGCATACCACCAGAACCTTTAAATTGTGCCCTTCCCTCCCCACCCCTACTATCAACAGTTATGTGTTGTCTCTGATCAGGCCCTTGTCACGCTAATCACAATACAGACACCCACTAAAAAGAAAATCCATGCCCCAAAGAGTCTAGGTCATGACAAGTGGCAACAGGAGGATGAAACAAAGAAGCAGGGGAGGTGAGAAGAGGATAACTATAAAGTGAGAGGTCTCTGCTCCCCACCTGCCTAGATGTTCTGCCAGTTGACTCTAAATGATAGGCCTCTTGCTGTGTCATGGCAATTGTTTTGTGAAAAAGTTCCTGGGGCATCATGGTACAAAAGAGCGAGAGTCATAGAAATATAACGTAAAGAGCAAACTCAATCCATCACTACACATCAAAAAAATAATTATAGATTAGAAAAAACAGATTAAGGTAGATAACAATAGCGAACAGAAAAAACTTCGCGGCTGTCAAAGTTCTCAGCAAAATCTGGTTAGGACCATCACATCCATCCACTCTGAGATAAAATGCCAAAAATCACAGAGAAATAGTTCTTTAAAACATAAACATCATGGAATCGTAACTCATGACAAAAGTCTATCCTTGTTCGTGAATAAACATCAGCCACACTGGGAAAGGTACCTTACTGCTATTGGTTATGGTCGTGCACATAGCATGGTAGGTGTTTTCTGGAGAGTCCTTTCCCCAAGGAGCTCACAGCCTTGTTCAAGTGACCCTTGGACAATTTTTAATTGAGCTTGCATTAAAAATGACTTTCTAGTACAGCGTAAGTTATTTGGTGTGGCCTTAACACCAGTTTAGTACGTTCCCTAGCTAATGAAGCAAGCATTAAATAAATCAAGGCACATAACTGTACAAGGGAGTCATTTCTGTTCTCCCTACTATACCGTCCAGTTATCCTCTGAACAGTGTGATTTTTTAATACTGAAAAGCATGTTTTGACTTTGATTCCACATGCAAATTTATAAGAAAACACTGTGGTATTCTGAGTTTGTGCTAACATTTTTATTTTCTTGCCATTACAGCTTTTGTGGACAGTAAAAATCATAGTCCACTCCCACAGAATAAAAAATAATATTTTAAAAGCTTAGAGATTTAGAGTATATCAGGAATTTTGCCTGAGATAAGCCACTCCACAGTCAATGTGTTTTGTAATATAAAAGGAAACCTTTTTTCCTTAGAATTGTGTTTGTAATGCTCCAAAATGTGATTGCAAATCACTGCCACAGTTTATCATTATAATTAAATACAATAAAAAAAGCCATCAAAACTGCTCACATTGCTTGCCAGAAACAAACTAACTGAACTTTTGCAGCACAAGGCAAACAACACGCCACCAAATCCTGCAGCCTTTACTCAATTCTTAGCCAGGTGAGACTCCCACCACATCAGTGATGAGTTTTACCTGAGTAAGGACAGAAAGAACTGGTAAACAGTTTTGGCTTTTTTTAATATTAGAATGTTCCAGCAATAACCATCTCTAATGAACATTTCCTTACAAAACAACGTGGGATGATTGGAATTTTGCTGGTTATGAATGTTGGTTCATTTATCTGTGCAATGCTCTGTATCAAAACATTTCACAAAGATCATTACAAAATGCTGGGATAAATACGTTCCTTGATGAAATTCCACTGAGTTCAATGAGGTCACACCAGGGATTAAACACTACCTGAGCGTGTAGAACTGAAGACAGTTATGAGATAGTACATGAACACCCCAAAGTACTCCTCTCACAGCTCTTAGTTTGTTGTTATTAAAGAATCCCAAAATTCACACTTATCCACTGGATGATAAGATGGAGCTAGTCTCTATTATTATCCTGTCCAGAGATCCTACAATATGGTGCTGTCCCTTGCTGTGGAGAGGGCAGCACCATGTATATGAAATGGATGAAACTGTCAGTCAAGGGCATCTTTGTGTAATGGCCATATTTTCCATCATTGAAATGATATTATGAGGCATTTTATGCTATAAAAGTTCTTTCATACAGGTACCTGAGGAAAGTATTGCACTTATTATGTTCTGTATAGACTGGCATGCCACATGGAAGGCAGCATGGGCTGGTGGTAAAAGTAGTTGCTGGGAGTCAGCAGATCTTGTTTTTAGTCTTGAAATTGCTACTGCCCTTCTCTGTGGCCTAACCCGTCTGTGGCTCAGTTTCCACATCTCCAAAAGGAGATCACAATAGCTATCGTCGTAAAGCATTTCAAGACCTCACATACAAGCTGCTAAGTTCTAAATAGTAGTAGCTGTAGTGGTCAGTCAACACATTTTGAACATGTGCCCAAACTCCAAATTCCAAATAAACAACTAAATGTTCCTCTAGAGAGTGGAACTTGGAGAGTGGAAAGAGCAGTAAACATGAAATACAAAGAGAAAGGCACTGCTGAATAAGGTTACTCTGGCCTGAGCCTTTATGGCAGATGCATCAATGGACTCTCACAGATTTAATACATAGGCAATTGCTTCTAATTTGGCAAGCAGAAGGCAGTTCTGGCTTACAACATGAAAAGAAGCAGAGAATCAGGGTAAAACTTACTAGCATCCTCCAAATATGTAGGGAGTAGTCCACATACTGAAGGGCTGAATAAAGAAGTGGCAGAATGCTCCCATCTTCCAAGCCTCAGATGAAGAAAAATAAACTCTGCAAGCAATTCAACAAAGTTCTCTTTGTTCACGGATCAGTCCAACAGATGAAATGGATCCAGTGCAAGAAACCAATCAAGGAATAGCTTTGCCAGAGGGGGAAATTTCAGAAAGAATCTTCTCTCTAAAAGGTTCCTCTAACAGAATAAGTGTGTCACTTTCACATGAGCTTCACAAAATCTAGAATCAAAAGTTGCTGATTCTGGTTTTACACAGTTTAAGCTGCACCAATGTCAAAAGAGTTCAGATTGGTGAAAGATCAGAATTAGTCCCAAGATGTAGGGAGAAGACCATCTTTAATCAAGCCAGAAGTGCTCAAATTCAAGAAAGGTACCTGGAAATGCTTCAGGAAGGAAATCACGTTAAACTGGTTCCCAGTGCCAAGCTTTGTCCAATCCCCAGCATTTAGAAAAGCATTAAGCCATGAAGAAGGCAGCTAGATGGCCATTATAGAGTATATAGGAACAATCGAGTAAATCCTTCAGCTGGAGGATTCTTGATCGTTTTTGTGATCCCAAAAAGACTGCAGGGGAAAGTGTTGCGTTTGAAATCCTTACCCAAGCATATCACAAACCCAAATTCAAATTAACATTTTCCTCATCAGTCTTACTAACAATTTTACTGGAGGGCTGCCTGTCATCTGTGGACCGGATAGATGTTTATCTTCAACTTGCCACTTCACGCCAGCCACAGAACTGTCCTCAAAGTTGCATACGTTAGAACCACATTCAGTTCAGGTGTCTTCTTTACAAATTGCCAGTGATGCCAAGGCTGTTTATGAAGGTTCCCATATCAGTTCTAGCACTTGTTCTATTTCAGACTCCCCACATCCACCCCTCTCAACCAAATGGCTGGAAGCTTTCATTTAATGGGCTTCTGCCTCAGAGCAAGACCCAGCATGTGTCTGGAGACAATAGCAGGGACCTCAGCAGACCCCCTACAGCTGACTTTAGCTGAGTCATTCACCTGAAGAGGGTAGAGAGGAAAACGACTTTACCCCACAGCTGCTCTTAACATATGGATAGATCTTGAGTCTCTTATGTCTGAGAGAAGTGCCATGTGTTTTCTTCAATGTAGGATTATAGCAAGGCAGGGAATTTCCATCCTTTGTGTTGATTTCAGTGGCTTTTGGATTGGGCACTTGAAACAGGGTTTTTATTATTATTATTTATTTATATTGTGATAATTCCTTAAGGCACCAACCAAGATCAGGGGCCCATTGTGCTAGCTGCTCTGCAAACACAGAGGAGGGGACAGTCTCTGCCCAAATGAGCGTACATTCACCTTTTCCACCTTTGTAATCCTCTCTGAGGGCCTCTCCATCCTGAGGCTGGGTGTGGCTATGATGTCAAATTTTAAAAAATAATTTATATAAATAAAAGGTTTTTGTTGTTTTTTTTTTGGTTCCCCAAAGCGACAAAACTAAATGAGCTTTCAAACATTAGGGCTTGCTGTTAAGCAAACAAAATACATTGCAATAGCGACATTGCAAACAGCGGGTTCTTCAACCACCATACTCTCTCTGTGTGTAGGCAGAACTTGCTCCATAGACATGAACAAGCCTGCTGTGCAGGATGGCTCCAAGAACAGAAATTATCAGGTAAAACCAATTCTCCTGTATGGTCCATCATGTTAAAGAACCTTGTTTTAACTGGTCCTTTAGAAATGAGAGCCTGATCCAAAGCACATTGGGATCAAAGGAAAACTCCCCACTATTTTCAATGGGATTTGTATCAGACCTATATTGACAAGTCCTAATATAGTCTACAGTGCATGATTATTTCACAGCTATTCAAACTGCAGGTGACCTTCCATATCACATGTTCCCTAATAGCCAGCCGAGAGTGTTTAGACCACATGTCAGACTAAATTGTGGATTTTAATTTGGTTCAATAGTACTGAAATTAGGAATACCCTAATTGTTCTTTTGCTTCCGCTCTCCTCGGTGTCTGATATTAATGCAAGTGATCTTTCCTAGTGCCTGGTGAAAAAAAAATCATTTTTGTACACTGAAACCATGGTACTATCGTTGCAGGCTGAGTTAATCTAAACCCCACTACATGCAGTTGGAAAGCAATTTTTTATTACTGTAAATGTAAGATGAATAGCTTCGAACAGAGAACCCAAATTCAGTGGTTTGAGCATTGGCCTGTTAAGCCCAGGGTTGTGAGCTCAATCGTTGAGGGGGCCATTTAGGGATTTGGGGTTTGGTCCTGCTTTGAGCAGGGGGTTGGACTAGATGACCTTCTGAGGTCCCTTCCAACCCTAATAATTTATGATTCTATGATAGGGATAGGTCACTGAGGACCCTGCCTAACATTCTGTGCAGCCCTTGTTAACCTAAGCACAACACCTGATTTGATTCACACAATTAAACACAGTCCTATAACCTCATTTCCAGTTATGTTTATGCACTATTTTTATTCCAAGTATTCTTTGGCAAGGTTTAAGAGCTCCTGAAACATTTAACAGCTACTTAAAAGAAACAACAAGCACTATTTACAGCAGATCTAACCTAGGGAACCTAGACAAGTCATTATGTTTACAAGAAATGAGTGTGTTGGGACAGGATATACAAGACACAGGGCATTGATCAAAATGCCACATGATTCAGATGCACATTAACAGGGTGAAGGCAAAAATGATCTTAGAAAGTTAAGGCCAGAGTAGTTCAGTTATGAACCTTTAAAAGAGGTGGCTGACATTGCTGGAACTGCAGGGGCTCAGACCCCCTGAAAAAAATCGGGCCACTTACTTCGGTGCCTAGATGTGGATACCTAAGTCTAGGCAAGCATGTTTGAACATTTTGGCCATTATTTTCTTTTAATAATTATAATGATGATGGTGATCATGAACAGGCTGCAATATGTGAATTCAGGAAGGGACAGTAGGAAAGAATATAGGATAAAGTGTCTCTGTTCTCGTAGGGCCTGCCCCAAAGCCCATTGATATCAATGGAATGAGACTCACAGACTTCTATGGGTTTTGGATCAGACCCTGAGAGAGCTTCTCTTTCTGTGAAATCCATTACTTCCCCTCCTCTTTTGTTGCTCAATTTGCTTTTCCCCTGATGTCAGAACTTTTTCCCAAATATTGGTAATAAATCTTTATAATCTTTGGCCTCTAATTGAGTCTTTCTTCCCAAGTACACTGTTGCATTGTATGTATGACTGGATGGCTGAGTGTTGCTCTGGAAATTACTCATGAAGAAGAATTGCATGGTAATAACCACACTTGTAAGTATGTGTAGGTTGCAGCATCCCCTGTGGGTCTTTGTGGCAAATCGTAAATTCCTATTTCCAGGAAAGTTTCAAAAGTTTTATTTTCTAAGACGGAACGTTAATTAACAGAATCCAAATGACCTGCCCCATTTCTCCATCCATTTTCACCCTTTTATGTCCAGTTTAGTATAGCAGGTAGGAGCCCTAGAACAAGCAGATTTTATAGCAATAATCATCTCATAAATATTACACTCATGTAGCTGTTTGCTCATGAGTTCTGCAAGGCTCCTGGGGAACCATGTCCTCAGAGGCTGCAGAGTACCAATGAAGCTGCTCATTGGGCACCACTCCAAACCCAGGACTTCAAATAATCGCCATAACCGCCAAACCATTCTGTCTGGTGCAGTGGCTAGGGTACTAGCCTAGGATTTAGGAGACTCAGCCTCAATTCCCTGCTCTGCCACAGATTTCCTGTGTGACCTTGGGAAAGTCACTCAGCAGCTCTGTGCCTTCGTTTCTCCACCGGTCAAATTTAAATGATGGCACTTCCCTACCTCACTGGAGTATTGTAAGGATAAATACATTAAAGATTGTGAGGTGCTTAGATAATACAGTGATGGGGGGGCATATAAATACCTTAGATACACTAGTCAGTGGATCGATGTAGTTGTAAAGTCAGTCACATCTCCTCAAAAAACCCTCTGCATTAGAATAGAGGGACCAGAGCCCGTGACACAAAGATGGCATTGACTTCTTTGCAGACTCTCCACACCCAGCACCCCACCCTGTGAAACAGAACTACTCCAGTTTCCACTTTTGTGTGGGCTATTAAAAAATTCCTTTCTGGCTTTGATGAAATTCATAAAGCTGAGCTGTATGTTTACTACTCACTGAAAAGTACTGTTTTTATGTACATAAACTTTAGCATTTGGTGATATTTTGAAGAAGGGTAAACTGAGGCACAAAGAAATGTAATGACGTGCCAAAGGTCACACAGTGCAAGACAATAGCAGAGGTGCCAATAGGACTCAGGTTGCCTGACTCTCAACTCTCTGTTCCAGCTAGACAATGCTGCACAATATGTTTGATACTCATGTCTGAATCTAGAATACACTTATTTTTTTTAAGTATTTTTAAACTATCCTACAAGAAAGATTAGGTACTGAATCTGTGTTTAAACTGGTCAGGCTCTATATGGGCTGTTTTGATATTAATGAGTCAATATTCCAATAGAAGATTTAAGGATTTTTTTACATCAATATTTCATTGTCATTAAAATCAGGGTAAATTCTGCTAAGAGTTAATCCACTGAAACATACAAATATGCAGGAAGGGCTCAAGAAGAATTACAATACCACTTCAAAAGGATCTGGTTTAGGAGTCATGACCCTACTTTTTGCAATAACTATGCATCATGAACTTACGTAACTGGCAGAAGATAACATCTCACACTCCTAGTTTTACAACCTTGGGGTTGACAACAATGTAAATTGAAATTTTTGCTTACTGTAAAACTAGTTGAGTCCAATAACCGGAAATATTTTCATGCCCAAACTGATGTTTTATCAAATCATTTCCCGATCGTTATGTGCCTTTTTTTTCTTTTTGGTTACTAAATTCTCTCTAATAAATGCTTGGCTATTCTGGTGATTCTGAGCAAAAAATAAAATCTCTTGTTTTCTGAATAGGACTAAGTGAATAAGAAATATCTAAGACACAGAAAAAATATATTTTTCTAATTCAGATTTCAGCAGAAAGCATTTGTTAGAAAGCACCAAATTATACAGATTTACTGTTACCTTGTTCTCCCCACATCATGTCAGTTTAGTCACCTATTGCGAGAGTGTGAATCCTAGATTGTGAGCTTTCTGGAATAGGGGCTTTTTGTCTTATTGTCATTTGTTCAGTGCTGAGTATAACATGGACATACTCCCTGCTTTGGGTCCTCAGGCACTACCAACATGAAATCATGAACAATAATTAGGGTGACCAGATGCCCTGTTTTTAAAGATACAGTCCTGTTTTAAGGGGCTTTTTCTTATATAGGCGCCTATTGCCTCCCACCCCCTGTCCCGTTTTTTCACAGTTGCTATCTGGTCACCCTAACAATAATAAATTACTATAATTAAGTGTAGAGTTTCAAAGGATCCTTGGGAAGATTGGTGCTCAAAACCCTTTGAAATTCAATGGGAGAAGGGTCGCTAAATTCCTTAGGTTCCTCTGAAAAGCCCACCCAAAAATACTATAAGGTTTGTTTTTTCTCCTGGGAGAGCAGTGTATTGAAAACATAACCTAACAATAATTCTCCTCACATAATTCACTGTCGTTTATCATAAAATAATAAAAGAGAAAGGGAAATACAGTCATTTTACTTTAAGGGAGGGCAACCTACCCATAACATGAAAAAGCCACAATTTCAGTTGGGAAAGACAACAAAACAGTGCCCTCCTCACCTTCCACGTTCAGCCCAAAGCATGAGCCAGAAGCAGTGGAGGGCTAAAAAGAATGCATTTTGCCAGACATAATTGGCTGCCTGTTTTGATAGAATTTTAAGTGAATGAAGGGAATCCAATAACTATAATATATTGTGATTTTAGTAAAATACGTAATACCGTGTCCCATGAAGTTTTATTTGAAAATTAGTTCAAACTGACTTGGATAGAAACATTGTCCTATGGATTGAAACCTGGCTAACAGACCATAAGCAAAGTGTAATAAATGGCAATGTAGTAAATTGGGGGAGATCTGCAGGGATTGAGGTTTGATCCAATATTATTGCACATCTCAACTGATTATCTTGGACAGTGAGTGAAATTCAGTGAAATTCTCTGGGGGTACTAAAGTGGGAGGAGTTGTTAACAACAGTCATGAGAGAAGAATAACTCAAAGGGATTTACAAATATTAGAAACCAAATATTAGAAACCTGGGTTAAAAATGAAAATCACATTGGCAAAATTCAAGCTAGTATATATAGGAAGAACCAATGGAACACAATTCCACATATAATCATTGGGAGGAAGAAACATGAGAATTAACATTGTTGAAAGAGGTCTGGTCTAGGGGTAAGTATGGACAGTACATTTGAGGCGAGGTTGCAATGTCACATGGTAGCAAAATAAGGCACTTATAGGCTGCATGTGCAATGGCATCTCATCCCAGAGCTGTGAGATTAAATCCTTCTCTGTCATGACTGCATCTAAATATTACATTCAGGTCTGGGCACCTTATGCCCAGGAAGATACTGACAAACCAGAGGGAGTTCACAGAATCACTGGCTGGAGGAACTGACATATGAGGCAACAACTAATTGTGCATTGATTAGCTAAACAATGACAAAGGCAAACATCATAACAATGTACAATTGTTCTCTATGTCCACTGAACATAGGACAAGACGTAATTAGTTTAATCTGCAGCAAGCGAGATTTAGGTTAGATATTAGGGAAAAAATTACAAACTATAAACTCTGGAGTGTATTAGAATTCTTTGAGGGGGTCAACAACCATATGGACAAGGGGGATCCAGTACATACACTGTACTTGGTCTTTCAGAAAGCTTCTTAAAAGGTCCCACATCAAGGGCTCTTAGGCATAGTAAGCAGTCATGAGATAAGAGGGAAGCTCCTCTACTGGATCAGTAACTGGTTAAAAGATATGAAACAAAAGGTAGGAATAAATGAGTTTCACAGCAGTGAGAGGTAAATAGCAGGGTGCCACAAGGATCTGTACTAGGACCTGTGCTGTTCAGCATATTCATAAATGCTCTTGAAAAAGGGGTAAACAGTGAGGTCGCAAAGTTTGTAGACAATACAAAATTATTCAAGGTAGTTAAATCCAAAGAAAACTATGAAGAATTGCAAAGAGATCTCACCAAGCTGGGTGACTGGGCAACAAAATGGGAGATGAAATTTAGTGTTGATAAATGCAAAGTTATGCAAACTGGAAAACATAATCCCAGCTATACATACAAAATGATGGGGTCTAAATTAGCTGTTACCACTCAAGAAAGATCTTGGAGTCATCGTGGATAGTTTTCTGAAAATATCTGCTTAATGTGCAGCGGCTGCCAAAAAAGCTACCAGAATGTTAGGAACTATTAGGAAAGAGACAGATGATAAGACAGAAAGTATCATAATGCCACTATATAAATCCATGGTATGCCCATACCTTGAATACTGCATGCAGACCTGGTCACTCCATCTCAAAAGGGACATATAAGTGCAGAAAAGGACAACAAAAATGATTAGGGGTAGGGAACATCTTCCACATGAGGAGAGACTGAAACTGAGACTGTTCATCTTAGAAAAGAGGCATCTAAGGGGGGATATGATGAAGGTCTATAAAATCATGAATGGTGTGGAGAAAGTGATTAAGGAAATGTTATTTACCCCTTCACATAACACAAGAACTAGAGGTCACCCAATTAAATTAATAGGCAATAAGTTTAAAACAAACATAAGGAAGTACTTCGTCACACAATGCAGTTAATCTGTGAAATTCATTGCCAAGCATTGGTGTGAAGGCCAAAAGTATAACTGGGTTCAAAAAAGAATTAGATAAGTTCATGGATGATAGGTCCTTCAATGGCTATTAGCCAAGATGGTCAGGGACACAACCCCATGCTCTGGGTGTCCCTAAACTTCTGACTGACTGAATCTGGGACTGGACAGGAGACAGATCACTCGATAACTGTCCCATTCTGTTCATTCTCTCTGAAGCATCTGGCACTGGCCACTGTTGTAAGACAGTATATTGGGCTAGATGGACCATTGGTATGATGCAGTGTAGCCAATCTTATGTTCTTAGTAGACTTCCAAGAAAGGTTGTGGAATAGCCATCATTAGAGATTTTTAGGAACAGGTTGGACAAATACCTGTCACAGATGGTCTAGGTTTATTTAGTCCTGCCCCAGCACAAGAGGCTGGACTTGACTTCTCGAGGTCCCATCCAGCCCTAGAGTCCTATGATTCTATGATATGGATGTTACTCCTTCTTCTGGATTTGTTCAGTGTTCCCTGTCTCCTCTATGCCTGTCTTTTAGACTTTTAGCTCTTTGAGGCAGGAATAATCTTATTGTAGTGTATTGTACAGCGCCAAGTACCTTGTCAGCTGGCAAATAATAAATACAGTTGTAACCCTTCTGCCCCTCTGAGTTGGCAGCAACAAGGGCCGGGTTCAGTATCCAGGGGTTCCATTTCAGTAACATAATGCATAACCGGCTCGAGCCCCCACCCAGTGACCTGGGACACTCACATACCACACCCCCCTGGGCGCTTCTAGGAGGCAATACTTCCCCTCTTGCAAGCACCGAGTCTGAGTATAGCAAAATCTTTTTAATAAAGGAAGGAATCAATGCGGCATCCCATTGGAGAAACACCACAAACAGGGTTATAACACAAACCATAAACAAAAACCCACCTCCAAGTATGTTTGGCAATGTCCTTTTTCCCCTTAGGGTTTTAAGTTCAATCACTCCAAAGTCCAACAACCCAAAAGTCTCTGGTCAATGCCACCCCAGAGTTCGAGAGTTTATCTGTAGAGGTCCCTCCCCCCAGCCTGGGTAGAAAGGGGCACCTTACGTGGTCCGGGGCCAACTGCCCTGCTTCTCCGTGGGTTCTGCTTCCGCCTTCTCCACAAACTGCTCCGCTTTACCAACCGCTCCACTTGCTCCTCCAGCCATCCTCACAAACTGCTCTGCTCCACCAGCTGCTCTGCTCCATGAGCTGCTCCAGTTCTCCCTGCAAACTGCTCAGCTCCGCTCGCTCTGTGGGCCGCTCCACCCGTCCCACAGCTACTCCGCTCTGCCAGCCGCTCCGCTCCACCAGCTGTCCCGTGATCCGCTCCAGCCATCCCCACAAACTGCTCCACTCCGCCAGCTGCTCTGTGCCGCAGTATAGCTTCAGGCTCCCCCACTAGTTAGCACAGTACTCAGTGCTCTCAGCTCAGTAATTTCAGCTCTTTAGTGATTTCAGCTCTTAGTGATCTCAGCTCTTAGTAGGGGAGCCCCAGTGTTAGTGCACCCTTAGCCCAAAGTGAGTTCAGCTCAGTCACCTGTATCTAGATCCTTAAGGGAATAAAAAATCAATTCTGACATTCCACAGTGGAGAGAGGAGGGGGTGGAACTGGTGCTTCTGGCTCCACAAGGAGACTGCACCACCAGGCACAGATACCTGTCCCCAGCCTCTCTCAATTCACGGGGTTTTGGAACCCATGTCCCTTGTCTAGCAAGTATCACCCAACTGAGGTTGAGTCATTTCTGTCACAAGGCAGTCCCACAGCTCGGTAGCCTGGGATGGGGTAGGCGTGCCTATGCAAATATACTCTCTGAAATTCTTTCCACCAGATGTCAGGGTAGAGCTCATCCTGACTCTGCTTACAAGTAAACAACAAGAAGTTACACAGACAAGATTTCTACGAGTATTTCCAGATGAAGGTCAAGATTTTCAAAAGTCATACATGACTTTGAATGCCTCAAATCCTTGGTGCCCAACTTGAAATACTTTTAAGGGTATGTCTACACTCTCCGCCAGATTGGCGGGTAGTGATCAATCTATTGGGGATCTATTTATCATGTGTAGTGTAGACGCAATAAATCGATCCCCGGTCACTCTCCCGTTGACTGCTGAACTCCAGCTTGGCGAGAGGCGTAAGCAAAATCGACAGGCGAGCGGCGGCCGTCGATCCCACGCCGCAAGGATGCAAAGTAAGTGATTCTAAGTAGATCTAAGATATGTTGACTTCAGCTACGCTATTTTCGTAGTGAAGTTGTATATCTTAGATCGATCCCCCCAACCCAGTGTAAACCAGGCCTAAAGGGGCCTGATTTTTCCAGAAAATGCTGAGCGCCCACCCTCTGAAAAATCAAGACTTTTAAAGTGTCCCAAATTGGGCACCCAAAATTGGAGTCATCTGAGATTACTTTTTAAAATTATGACCATATCTTTAAACACAGAGGGCCACATTCTGCTCTTAGCAACATGGATGTAAATCAGAATCTGCTCGCCTAGTCTCTGAATTAAAGAACAATAATGCCCTTTAGAAAACTCAATAGAAATATATAAACCAAGATCACTAAAGGCAAATGCAAAATTCTGTCCTGTCTCATGAAGGACAAGTATATATAAACACAGAGGAAATAGCAGAAAAATAGGAAAATTAGTTTCAGTTTAAGATTGCAGAGCAGGGATGAAAGGAGATTTGTGCAGACGCATATAAATACATCACTGCCCCGAGCTGGTGAGAATTTCAATGGAAAATAATCAAATATTTCTGTACACCAACTATACAAAACAAACTAGATTCAATTAAATCTGATTTATGCTGAAGAGTGTGTGGTTAGGGAGGCACACATGCACATGATGTACTGGTTATATCTCAAAATTAATCTTTGCTGGACTCAGATTTGTGTAACACTTATAAAGAGGTATTTCTTTCTTCTTTTTTCTTTTTTTTTTTTCAATCTCTTCTTTGAAAATTTCTGGGAGCCCTCTTGGAAATCCCAGAAAGGCAACAAAAGAAAGTTATCTGTGGGGAACTGTGATCACTACAGCAAAGAAATGAATCTTTATACTCTGGTTAAATTAATCAAGCCCTTCAGCTAAATGATGGCATCTGAAAATAAGGGACATACTGAAAATGGAAAGAATAGCAGCCAATTGGCAACAAGATCATCTGTTGTTAACTATGGAGTATACAATAATAAAGCCAGATCGTCAACCAAAAATTAAACAGGAATAATACCTACACATTAAGAATAATAATTTACAACAAATACTTCAAAGCACCACTCATATATGCAGTTAATTTATAACTGTAAGACTTCTGATAACATTGTACTTCACTCATGCTTTTATCATTTGGGGAAATTCATCTTATCTTTTGACATTAATAAAAAATGCAATATTTTAAGGGGCATTAATTGCAGAAATAATAAGTGGGCAGATAATGGACAAGTAAATGTACTAAAATGGATGTAGACAAAAATTAAATGGCAAGATTACACAATCTATGTGGCTATTCCTCTTGACCACTTTTAATTAAATGTTAATGTATTAAGACACAGTAAAATAGAAACCATTCTCCAATGGATGACATCACTGTTTACAAAAGCAAATGCACCGTTAGGTCACTAATTTGTATTGTCTCACATTAGTAACAATCAAAATTCATTACTACATGGTGGCTATTGAGTGACATGCATTGACCATCTCAGTGAAGTCCCTAGTCAGCAAGTATACCCAACAGAAACAACCAACACAGCTATAACACTTGGCAGGAGTCTCAGCAAAGAGGCCAAGGACTGCATCCACATGAAGAATGAACTATCTTTCTGTCCCCCCTGGTCTCTCCCTACAGGTCACAGTAGAAGCCCACTTACAGCACAGTATGGGAAAGCTCAGCTGTGGAAAAAGTATTGAATATGAGCAGAGGAATGTGTAACTAGATTCAAAGACATAGATTCAGATGGTACTGAAGCTATAAATTATGTCAATAATCAGTAATGAAGCACAGACAGCCCAGATGAAGAAAGCAAGCACAGAAAGTGAATATGCTTTACAACAATGGATTCTTTTAAGTGAAAAACATGAACTCTTCTGAAAAGATATACACTGAAGAACATTATTGTTTGACTTTGGTGCATTCATTTCAGCAATCTTTGACACAATATTCACAACACAGGCTCAGTTAATTCAAACCTTTCTGATTCAAGACTTCTTGTAATCCAAAACAAGGTCAACTCCCCCAGCATCTATTGCCTTGAAAATTCCACTCAGTCAAAACCTTGACTGCCAGGGCTTACTCAATGTCTCCCATGACATTCAGATGATCAAGGTTATACTGTACTAGTGAGTCACATTAACTATTTTATTTAATCTAAGCATATGTAATGTGCTGTATTTTCCCCACTGAAAAAATATTTGGTTTTTACATGTTGTACTTCTGTTCATGTTTTTGGCACTTTTAGCCTAACAATGCGTTAGATCATGGCCAACCCTTACAGTGTCACACAGGAGCATAAGAGGAAGTTAAAACTCTGCTCCCACACACACCTGTCTCCATAATCTCCCCAGGCACAGAGAGAAAAGCAGGGGCTGTGTGCCCAGCACTTCTCAGTCTTTCCCAAATCAGAGAGGCACAGCTGGCTTGGTTCCATTCTCACACTAGCCAACAAAACTGAGCTTACATGATGTGGACAGTAATTTCCCTTTCAATTCAATAATACCATCACCATTAATGCACACAAAGAGCTGAAAATCACATTGTGACATTCAACCTTAACCCTTGCACTCTAGTGTTATGTTGTTTAATCTTTCAATGACATTTATCAACTTAAAATTACTAGCTAGCACCTGTACATAACATACACTAGAGAAAAATTCAAAACTTCTTACCTATTCAAAAATACAAGTTTCTACCACGTACTTACTACTGACTTCCTCAAAAAGTCAACTGTACTGTATACACTACTAAATTAAATCTTACCCACTGAATTGTACAGATGCATACAGATTCATATGTGTACTAACAGTATGTTATATAACAAAGCAGCAAGTTAATGGCTTGAAATCAAGGGTGAGTGCTGCCATGTGATTTTTCAGTTATTTGGGTTGGATTCTGAAGTCAGTGGTATTGTTAAGCTGAAAGTGAGAGTGTTAGAGAGAGTTACTAGCTGAGGAGAGTCATCACAGTTACCAGCTAACACTTTGCAATTGGCTGGATGTGAGTCATCTATATCTTTGTTGCCTTGCTTATGATTTCTTGCTTTTAGTGTAAGGAAATAACAGAGTCAACATTGCTCAAATGTAACAAAGTACTTGGTGTGGGTGTGCAAAACTTTCAGGAGGAACAATGTAAATGAGTCTTCCCAATTCGCATGATTGGCAGTGAAAGCATTTATTCCAGTACAGTATGTGATGAAAAGATTCATAATGGGTAATTTTGGTGTGCTTCAGTACCATAGCTGACGTCTAAGGAGTTTCATCAATTACATCATCTTCCCCCACGCCCCCAAGAAAAAATAACCCATTATATCCAAACTAAAGAAAATCCTTAACGGGAGACCTCTTAGAAGCAGTGTAGAGTAGAGATCTTTGATAGAGCCCTTCCCTGAATGGTTAGAAATCTGAGCAAGTTTCAAATTTCTTCAGAATAGCTTCATAAAATTCTGGTACCAACACTGCCTCCCTCTGTCAAGTGTTCTGCTTTCACCATCTATTTGCCGAGGGTTGAACTGCGGGAGAGAGGATAACTGGAAGTGGTAGTACTTTCCAAGTTCCACCCACAAAATAAGCAGCACCCATATGGATCATCAATATGAGAGGCTGCTCAAAGGAGATCATACAGCTGTTCCAAATATGATTGTGTACCTTTGTCAGGATCCTGGGTGAAGGTAGACAGGACTAGTAGCAGGACCTTGGGAATCAGGAACCGAAGCCAAGGGTTAGAGTTGGTATCAGAGTCAAGAGTCAAGTTGAAACTCAAAGCCAAAGTCGGAATCAGGCTGAGGATAAATACCAGGTATCAAGGCTAGTGTTGAGGTTCGGGGGCTCAGTTAGGAGTCCCAGTTAGAACTGATATCAGTACTGGGAGTGCAGAATCAGAGTGGTCATGGCAGCTTGCTAGAGATTCATATTGGTGCCTGGACACTTCCTGGTATGCTCCATGGGTTTATACATTAACAAGGAGCCAATCAGGGATCACTAAGACAACTGTCGGTTGGATCACTTGAGGCAGAACTTCTTATGGAGTGAAATCTCTGCATCTTGTGGGTCACAGGGAGTGGCCAGGTTATAGCTGCTGACAAGTAGGGTGACCAGATGTCCCGATTTTATAGGGACAGTCCCAATATTTGGGTCTTTTTCTTATATAGGTTCCTATTACTCCCACCCTCTGTCCCGATTTTTCACACTTGCTCTCTGGTCACCCTACTGTCAGGTGCCATTTGGGAATGTTGGTTAGCTAGAGTCTTACACTGTTTGGGAGGAAAAGGGAGATTATAATAAATGCTAAGAGTGTGGAGTCCAAGATAGCAACTTCAGATAAGAGCTGGTAGACTGTGTCACCACAGTTCAACAACATTCTGAAACCCATTGAAATCAATGGGACTCTGTCAGTAATAAGTGCTATGCCCACTAGCAAGTGTTGTCAGAATGAGGCCCAATTATTCTCCATCTGAAATCAACGGTAATTTTGCCAATGAATCCAAAGGGATTAGGATATATCAGTCATTGATCCACTTGCCCTGGACCAGACAGAGTGGGGCAGATGAAATCACACATGACACAATTCTGCGAGATGCTCCTTGCCCCACAGAATTGTACTAAGGCCTGATCCACCTCAGAAATAAAAGGAAAATGCCCCATTGGGTATGTCTACACTACGAGATTATTCCGATTTTACATAAACCAGTTTTGTAAAACAGATTGAATAAAGTCGAGTGCACATGGCCACACTAAGCACATTAATTCGGTGGTGTGCGTCCATGTACCAAGGCTAGCGTCGATTTCATGAGCGTTGCACTGTGGGTAGCTATCCCGTACTATCCCATAGTTCCCGCAGTCTCCCCCACCCATTGGGTTGAGATCCCAATGCATGATGGTGCAAAAACAATGTCGCGGGTGATTCTGGGTAAATGTCGTCACTCAATCCTTCCTCCGTGAAAGCAATGGCAGACAGTCATTTTGCACCCTTTTTCCCTGGATTGCCCTGGCAGACGCCATAGCATGGCAACCATGGAGCCTGTTTTGCCTTTTGTCACTGTCACCGTATGTGTACTGGATGCTGCTGACAGAGGCGGTACTGCAGTGCTACATAGCAGCATTCATTTGCCTTTGCAAGGTAGCAGAGATGGTTACCATCCCTATTGCACCGTCTGCCATTGTAAATTGGCAATGAGATGATGGTTATCAAAAATTTTGTACCGTTTGCAATTGGAAATTGGCAATGACGGTTACCAATCATTTTGTACCGTCTGCTGCTGTCATGGGTGCCCCTGGCCGGCCTCGCTGAGGTTGGCCCGGGTTGCATGCACAAAAATGGGAGTTACTCCCCGGGTCATTCCCTTCTTTATGTTTTGTTTAAAAATAGAGTCAGTCCTGCCTAGAATATGGGGCAAGCCTACTAGAGGACCAGAGAGCACAGCCGCTTCGGGTCAGAGCCCCAAAGATCCCGCAGAAATGATGAGCTGCATGCCATTCTAGGGGGTGTCCCTCCAACAACCCCACCCATTGCTTCTCTCCTCCAAGACCCTTCCTGGGCTACCATGGCAGTGTCCCCCCATTTGTGTGATGAAGTAATAAAGAACGCAGGAATAAGAAACACTGACTTTTTAGTGAGATAAAATGAGGGGGAGGCAGCCTCCAGCTGCTATGATAGTCCAGGCAGGACATTAAAGGGTCCGGGAGGAGAGGAGCACAGCCTCCCACTGCTATGATAGTCCAGGGAGTACAGAATCTTTTCTTTAGACACGAAAGGGCCGGGGGGCTGATGGAGCTCAGGCTCCAGCTGCTATGATGAGGACGGTTACCCAGCATTTTGTACCATCTGCCAGGAATGACAGAGAGTCATTTCCATTTTTACCCAGGCGCCCCCGGCCGACCTCACCGAGGCCAGCCAGGAGCACTCACGGGCTGATGACAGTTTTCCACCATTTTGTACCGTCTGCCATCAGGAAAGGAAGGGGAGGGGATGCTGCTGTTCAGCGCCGCAGCACATGTCTACCAGCAGCATGCAGTAGACATACGGTGATGTAGAAAAATGGCAAGAAACGATTTTTTTTCCTTTTTCTTTCATGGGGGGGGGGGTAAATTGACGAGATATACCCTGAACCACCCTGGACAATGTTTTGACCCTTCAGGCATTGGGAGCTCAGCCAAGAATGCAAATGCTTTTTGGAGACTGCGTGGACTGTGGGATAGCTGGAGTCCTCAGTCCCCCCTCCCTCCCTCCCTCCATCCCTCCCTCCACGAGCATCCATTTGATTCTTTGGCCTTCCATTACGCTTGTCACGCAGCACTGTGCTGAGTCCCTGCTGTGGCCTCTGTTTATCATAGCCTGGAGATTTTTTCAAAAGCTTTGTCATTTTGTCTTCTGTAACGGAGCTCTGATAGAACAGATTTGTCTCCCCATACAGCGATCAGATCCAGTATATCCCGTATGGTCCATGCTGGAGTTCTTCTTGGATTTGGGACTCCATCGCCACCCATGCTGATCAGAGCTCCACGCTGGGCAAACAGGAAATGAAATTCAAAAGTTCGCAGGGCTTTTCCTGTCTACCTGGCCAGTGCATCCAAGTTCAGATTGCTGTCCAGAGCAGTCACAGTGGTGCACTGTGGGATACCGCCCGGAGGCCAATACCGTCGATTTGCGGCCACACTAACCCTAATCCGACATGGCAATACCGATTTCAGCTCTACTCTTCTCGCTGAGGAGGAGTGCAGAAACCGATTTAAAGAGCCCTTTATATCGATATAAAGGGCCTCGTTGTGTGGACGGGTGCAGGGTTAAATTGGTTTAACGCTGCTAAATTCAGTTTAAACGCGTAGTGTAGACCAGGCCATTGACTTCAGTGGTCTTTGGATCAGGTCCTAGTTCCTCTACCTCACTGGCACTACCCCGAAGAGATGTGGGGAAAGGACAAGATTTAATTGGGATCTACTGTACATAAAAAAAAATAGGTTTACAATGGATTTTATATGGCTGCATAGTCGTGACTGTAGAAATAAAGCATGCTGAAATACCAGCCTGTACTAATAATCTAATACCAAAAATATGATGAACAGCAAAATAATTTTACTGTAAACCTATTGCATGACCTTAAAAGCCACTTTAGTCAATTAAAGGATATTATGTTTTAAATATAGCTTTCTAGTCACCTGTGGGCAAATCCTCAGTGGGTGTAAATTGACAATCTGACAATTTACACCCACTGAGGATCTGTCTCTCATGATTAGTAGGGCCCAGAGATTATTCAACAAATGTGGTTCCTGTTCTGGTTAACATGGTGTCCCGTTAGATCCCATCCTGCAAAACTCCTTTGGTCACGGACAACAAACTGAATTGTATTTGAAATCAGAATTTTAATTAAAATCAGCCTCTCTGAGCCTGCTGCTGGCAGTTATTTTCCTGCTGAAAAGGGACAGCTGCTTCCATTGGCAGCCCAATGTCAGGGATTGTTAAACCAGTATTAATGCAGGATGGAAGCAGCGAGAGCACGCAGCAACAGAGGGGTGAGCTAAGGATGAATTCAGAGCCTTACCTCTGAGTGGTTTGCACTTTCACCATTTCAGTTACTACGCTGCTATTTCAATTCCTGGGGTTTGTGGCTGTTTTTTCATTTGTTTTTGGCTCAACTGGTGCACAACACCAATTAAAATTAGATAAAGAAAATGCCAGTTTCTCCAAATACATCATCATTTGTGAAAATGTTCCCTCAGTACATATTAAATCCAGGCATTTGAAACAGCTGCCCTTTTGGGGATGGACTTACAATAATTTTATTTTCTTCAATTTAATGTTCAATATTTCTAGCTTTATGCATATATTATTCCATAAAGCTATTCTACAGAATGCCTATGCTAAATAAATACTATGTTCTTATTTCAAGGAATTTAAATTAGGTTTCAGGTAATAACTAACAGCAAAGGACTAACATTCCCATATAATTAATTGGAAAAAAAACAGTAATGAATATAGAGGGATTTCTTGTTTTTGTAGGCATTAATATTCAAATGCAATCAGCTTCCCTTAAATTAAAGTTTGCAGAGGTACTGGACTCACTCTAAGCATCCACAGTAATTCATCCCCAAAGAAGAGTGAATCAGAATCCAAAATTTAATATCTGAGTTTCAAGTACACACTTCATCTTTGCTAGATTTTCCTACAGAGCTTCAGGAGAAAATGATGGGCTATATCACTTAGTTACACTTATCACATTTTTCCCTATAAAGATACTGTACTGTTTAGTTTAAGAATACCCTTGAAGTTCACAGACTAGATAACTGTTATTCCTCTAAAAACAAAAAGGTATAGAAGCAAACCTCACAAATCAACCTGAGCAATTAAACTAACCAAATACTCTTAAACTATCTGTTAAACTAACCTAATGGGTGACATCCTAACTCCACTGAAGTCAATAGGATTTTTGCTTTATTTCTCTTTTGGTTCTAAGGAATACAAAATGGAAAGAGTTCTGTGTAAACAAATTAAACTGTAAAATGCATCATTTTCAAAGGACTATTTTAATTACTAAGATAAGCTTAATTCCCTGTCTGTATAGCCTAACTAACTAAACAACAAAGTTAAATCGAAACATAAGGAAAGTGCAAAGATCAGCAGTAGATGTGATTTTAAATCAATAGTGGATATATGATAGGATAAAGTAGAATTTTCCACTTATAGGGAAAATGTAATGATCATGTAAGATGCTGAGAAATTTCATCTGAGCATTAAACTATGTGCAGTTTCCTGCCTAAGAGGAAAAATTATAGAACAAATTCAACTCCCTGTTATGCCAAAGATCTTCTCTTCATTCAAGAACAGAGGAGCTATTGGGTTTACACAATTTTTATGTCAATTAAAATGTTCCATATAAACAATCTATACTTGTCCAAACTAACAGACTACCACTTCCAAGTCTTTCTGGGCAATAGTTTAGAAAGAAATACTGTATTGCAATTTAAAATAAGCAAATTGCATCTATTTTGGATCAAATAATTACATGCTATTCTTCAGTTGAATAGTTCACATTTGTCAGAGTCTATCTGGCTGCAACAGTCTATTTTTATATTGTGTCGAACTTGTCCAGAAACTAGCTATAATTCTCTCTATTATTGATTAACAAAGGCTTTCAGTTGCATTAAATTAGGAGATTAAGAGATGTGTTTCTTCCAATTTTTATGTTATGTTTTGTCATTAGTAGAATACAACATTGCCAAACCCTAACCACAGAAATGGTAAAAATAAACACCAAAGGTCTGTCTGGGAAGAGAAATCCTACAGCCATGAAGTGAAGGTAACTTCAAGGGAGTATCCTGGAAATTAAGATTTATAAATCACCAAGATCTGAAAGAAACAAATATCAGATGTTGCTTAATACCATTTTATATGGCTAAAAATAATGGAGTTATGGTGCAAATGCCAGAAAAAAAATCTCTGGAAAACTGCGCAAACACTTATGTTCAAAGAAAAGCCCTGAAATGAGCAAATTATTTGAAGCTTTGGTAATAATGCAGACAATATAATGCATTCTAGATTTATGTTGAGAAGGCCATTTGTTTAACGTGGTTCCATCTTACTTAAAATGATCATTTTCACAGAAGTAAGGCATATTGTGTGTGTAAGATGAGTTTTAGTGTTGTTTCTGGCTTTGGGCTGATAAAAACACTTAAAAGCTCAGTAGCCTACTCATCTCAGTTCCATGTTTTAAAGTAGTCTAACATTCCTGCCTCTCTACTGCATAGTGAACTCCGACAGTCTTGTTAAACTATTCATGCTTCAGCTTCACAGCTTATTCAAAAAATGTTAAACCATTGCTGGGTAAAATCTTTACATTCTAAGAAGTGAGGTCACCTTGCAAAAGATGATTCTACTCATAATCCCGAAACATTTCTTCTTGAGTAGACATTTGCTTTAATGCTGATTTACCACTTCCCTAGTCAGCTATAGACTGAAAACGGAAACATCCATGTTCATTTCAGATGAGGAGAGCATCACAGTCTGGACAATTCAAGGTTTCAAGGTTTTATTTTTCTAAAGACATTACAAAATGTGGTAACCTCTATTACACTTCCCAAACGCAGCAAAGTGAAACAACAATTTTCTGATTCTTCATCCCTTTTTGGGTCCTGTTATCTCACTACGCAGCATGGGTGAAATCCTGACTACACTGAAGTCAATAGGAGCTCTACCTAGATAGTATTTGTGGCCCAAGGATCAGCACTAACAAAGAGTGACATACAGTGATGAAACTTCCCACAGCAGATGTTCAGCAGTGTGCTGATCATTTTCCACCAACAGAGCTGGGACCCAGTTTGCCAATTCGCAAGTCAAGTCTTCTATGGGACAAGAGCCACTTGATTGAGTCTTGACAAGATATAGTTGCCATCACAATATTTAGGAGCTGCAGTTTAAAAGAAGAACTAATCTTATTTCCATCAGGCACATATATTGTCTGTTTTCATTCTTCTGAATGATATTAGTTGATTGAACTCTGTAGCCGTTGAAAACACTAACTCCTGTTATAAAACCTCTGTACAGCAGAGAGTTTGGTATAATTTGCAATAGTCTTCTCAGAAGAGGTCCAGATCTAAGCAAACAGTGAGTCTCATTCCTAGAAAAAGTCATCTTTCTGTATCACGCCTGAAGTCACTGTGAAAAAGGTAGAGAGACTAGCACTGTCCCTCCCCAAGTTCTCGATCTGTATTCAGTCTGTATAAAGCTGCAGGTTAAGTTCAGGTCCATGGAGTTCAATTTCTGGACTAGGCTGCTGCCTTTGCTAAGGAGCAAACCACTCTGAGGGCTACAGTTATATGGTGTCACCTTAGGGCCAAATCTTCTCATGAGTTCTCCACTGCAGAGTTCTAATAGGAGACTGATAGCATTTGAATCAATACAGTTATTCCACCCCATAGAATCAGTGTTCTATCTACTATTCTTTACAATCTCTCAAGCACTATGCATTATATTAGTGGTTTAAGTGCCAAACAGAATATTATTTAAGGAGAGAGGAGCATGTTGGCAGGGGAGAAGCCTAGATATTCTACATTTCACCCTCCACCTCCCAAAAATGCGTTTCTCTGTTTGGGGCATGAGTTAATGTAATCCATTTCTGAAGAGCCCTCTTTCTTCTCTGTCCCTTAAGATGGTGCGCAGAACAATAAAAAGATGATTCCAGCGTTTATCGCACTTCAGAGAAATGGAATAGCAGAGGATACAACACATACAGGGCCAGCTAAGATTGTATTAAAACCCAACGTAGGGAAACAAATGTTAGGTGAACTGAGATGATCTGAGACATGGGTCAAAGGGCAGCAAGACCTGTACTAACTAGGAGTAATTGCTCCACTGTAGTTACTGGGATGAGTAGCCATTTATGGAAGGAGAAATTATTTATTTGCAGATTTAAGTCTTATCCAAAGTTCAATGAGATTAACACAAGTCTTTCCCATCTCTTTTACACTTTCTGTCCTAACACATTAACTACATGTAACTTAAAAGATACGAGATGTGGGAAGTTTTATATGCTTTTGCACTGGGAATTAGAAAATAGAAAATAAACATGTAAATATATTATTTCAACACATCCTCTGGATCAAAGCAGAACTGATGTTTTTAATTTTAGCTTTTTGAGGTTTTGTTTTTATAAGTTGCTGAATTTATTTTGTAGCAGCTGGTAAAAAAAAACAAACTTTACCACAAGGCTAGAAATCAAATTTACCAAATTAAGAAAAACTAGAACAAAAAACCTCAAAAGGGGAAAAAGAAAATTTAAAACGTAGACACAAACATATGTATAATTATACATTTAAATGTACACACACACACGGTTAGTGACTGTAGACCATAGACCACATGTAGATGGGTGAAATCCATCCATACCCAAATGTGCTATTGTATTGTACAACATTTAGAATAATGTATTCTCTGAGATCTCCAGTGCTGAGGATTGGGAAGATACAAGAGTTTTCCTTGATAGAAGTCTTTATATATTCAAAAGAAATATAGGCTCTATTTCTAACAACAGGGTTTAGCCCTTAGCAACTACATCAGTTTGGCTTAACAGACTGAAGGCACATAAATGCAACTGAAATTGTGAATAATGTTGCATTTAATATAAAAGGCTCTGGTACCATACTACAAAGGTAGCCAGCTGAACTCACAGTGTTCTATTGAATCTTTCCACCATCCTATCAGACTGTGGGTGTGATGCGGTGCTGCAAGTTGTATGGACCCGTAGAATACCACAAGCCTGGTGAAATATTTTAGATTCAAAGTTTCTCCCTTGATTGGGATGTAACTCCCTCTGCCCCCAAGTCTGGTGAAGAATTCATTCACAAGGATCCCTGTCACAGCCTTTTGACTTCTTCTTGGGTAAGCCTCAGGCCATTTTGTGAAATAGTCCATAGCTACCAGCAAGTATTGATTGCCCCTCTCTGTCTCAGGCAAGGACCCAACGCACATCAGTGGGAATATGCTCTACTGGTGCTCCCATGAGTCACTGCTGCAAAGGAGTTCTCCCTGTCTTAGGGAGACCCTTCTTTGAATCATATTTCCTGCACCAATATTCTGCATTTTACCCAATAGAAATTCTCCCTTCACTTGGCTAAGGTTTTTGCAACTCCAAAATATCCAGCAGTTTTAAAATCATGACATAACATCAGAACCTCCTTTTTCAATGTATCTGATACAACCAGCTGGTATCTGTATCCCTCTGGCTGGTTTCTCCCATCTGTTATAGAACATTCCATCTTCCAATCCAAGCTTTCCCACTGTGACCAGAAAGCTTTTACTGTGGTGTTGCAAGGTGAAAACTTTCCAGGGTGACCGTGTTTGCCAGCTGATTTTCCAATCACACGCTATTCTGATATCAGGATCCGATCTGCTCTTTAGGAAACTTTTAGTTCTGGATTGCATTCCTGCAACCCCACTCCTGTTGTTCCAGTGGATGAAATAGGAACATTTGCACTTCTGCACATTATGTGAAGAGAGGAAAAAGCCATCTCTTCTGAGCACACTCAATCATGTGAGCAACTAATACTTTGCTCCCCTGGTCAGGGCAGTGTTTGCAATTATCACACCCAACAAGGCATCAGCATTACTATGTGCTTTTGCCCAGGCCTGTGCGTAATTGTGAAATCAGAGCCCTGCAATTTTTCCAACCACCTGGCAAGTTGCGCCTCAGGATTCCTGAATCTAAACAGCCACCGCAGGAAAGCATGGTTTGTCCTAACTATAAACTTCCTCCCGTATAAATAAGTGATGGAAATGTTCTATGTATTTAACCACTACTAGGAGTTCTTTTAGGGTGATGGGATAATTTCTTTCATGAGAACTTAGACTTTTGCTGTAAAAGCCACCACCTCTCAAGCCCTCTGTGTCCTTGTGTCGGTACTGTGCCCAACATGAAAGGGGTTTTGAAACATTGGTAGACCAAGACAGGTGCAGCCACTAGAACCTTTTTCAACTCTAAAAATGCTGCATCACACTCTGCTGACCACTGAAATGATTTCCATTTCTTACCCAACCCTAAGCAATGGTTTTGTAATATTAGCAAACCCACAAATAAACCTTCTGTAGCGGGAGCAGAGCCCTACAAGTGCTACACATTTGTGTGTGTCTAGGGAGTCCGCCAGCTCTGTAAAGCTTTTCTGCAGTGGAAATTCCCTCCTCACTAATTGTGTGCCCAAGGTAAAGGATCTCTTTCGGAAACAACTCACATGTAGTTGGGTTTCATTTCAGATTGGCATCCTTCAGCTTATCCCAGGCTACTTGTAAGTGTATCAGTTCTTATGCAAAGGTTTTAGCATGCACCAAGATATAATCGAGGTATAACAGACAGGCTGAGAGAGGCAAGCCATGGAATCGCTCTCACTTGTGGCTAGTGCATTGCACAAGGCAAAAGCCATCACTTAAAATTGCCACAGACCTTGCTTTTCTGTGGAAGCAGTTTTTCCTCTTCTTTGCATCCACTTCCACTTGCCAATATCCACTTTTAAGATCCAGTGTAAAAACCCAGATTGAATGTGCTACATCATTCAGAATATCATTATTTGTGGTGAGGGATAAGAATCCAAGTGACTTCATTTAGTTTTTGATAGTCCACACAGAATCTAGGGCTGCCATCCTTTTCCTTAACTGGACTTATGGATAAGGCCCAAGAGTGGTTGAAGGCTCATTTATGCTTTCCTAATACATTTCCTCAATGGCCTCTAATGCCTCTTTCCTCTTTGCCACTGGTTACTGTTTATTGGGTTGTTTTCCCCTACTATCAGACTTACGCTGGACTAGTACAGTACAACCTATACCTTTGTTTGACAGGGAAAACAACTCCTGCTTCCTAATCAGAAAGTCTTGTAGACCATTCTGCTGTTCCCCATTTAAGTGTACACCACTGTGCCAGAACAAGTGCAAGGGTTAGTCTGCACGGTGTCGCAATGCACACTACCGGGGTGTGATTTCTAAAGCACCCTAATGTGTTTCACACTAATTGGTCCATGCAGACCCTGGTGCACACTAAGAGTTCCCTAGTTTCAAACAGCACAATGTAAAGTGCACTAGGGAACTTTTAGTGCACACCCCAACAGGGTCTACATGGACCAATCAGTGTGTAAGACATGCATGTTGCCGCTCCATGTAGACAAGCCCCAGCAGAACTCTGTGAGCTCACCTTTACCCCTTGGCCCTTTGTAGTTTTCTTCTATATCAGCATTTACTAGATCAACTGGTTCACATTTTGCAACCATGGCTCTCTTCATTACTATTTGCTGCTTGCTGGAAACATTCAGCAAATGAATCTGTTCCTGTTTAAGCACCACAACAGCTTTAGCAGCTAAGGTTCCCCCAAGACCCTGGGTCTCAAAACAAGTTTCAGCCACTGCCCATCTTCCTTTTCCTGGAAAGCCACCATACCCTGTAGCTGTTATAATGACTTCCGCCCATGGAAGCAGGGAAACTTGTTCACTGTGAGCCAACTGCCTACAAACCATTTGTTTCACCTGGGCTACTTCTTTAACGGGAATTTCTGCAGACTGGATTTGTAAGACACCAGCCTGGCAATTATTACAAAGTTATTAGCCTTAAAAAAATTCCAAACAATTATCAGCTCATCCACCACCTTGGCTACCCAGACTTCTTGCTCTAATTCCAGAGGTCCAATTTTCAAACCCAATTTTCCCAAATAACTCCCTAGTCATTGTCTCTATTTGAGGCAAATTAGTTGGTTCAGTTTGGATCCTCTATTCCCTAGGCTTTTTAGTATGTCTGGTTTAATAATTTAGGTTTGAGCCAGCATCCACTATACCCACACTTTTCATAGTGCCTAATGAGAGGGAGGGATAGCTCAGTGATTTGAGCAGTAGCCTACTAAACCCCTAGGGTTGTGAGTTCAATCCTTGAGGGGCCACTTAGGGATCTGGGGCAAAAATCAGTAGTTGGTCCTGCTCATGAAGGCAGGGGGCTGGACTCAATGACCTTCTAGTTCTAGGTGATAGGATATTTCCATTTATTTATATGCACTCAATAGCCAAACTTCCAATATTGTTCTTTAGCTGCCCAGATTTTTTTTAAAATGGCACTAGTCCTTGCCAAGATTTGCCCCTTCAGCATGGTGTCCCCCCATTTCCCAGCTAGGAAAGAGGCTTTCATTAGATGTGATGCTCTGTTCTGGCCCACCTTATATTTACAATAGTCTCTTTAATTATTCATTTTTCCCACAGTACTAGCATTTTACTGAACTACTTCCCTTAGTTTTGCAATGATTGCCAATTTCCCTTGTTTTACAGACCGAATTTATCAGTTTTTTCAACTGTTCAGTAAGGTCATGAACCATATTAGAAACACCTTTTTCCTCATACATAGTTGACTCAGAGCTATACTTATAGCCTAGGGCTCATGGCACTCAGCTTCCCTCTTCCTCACTAGCAGCTGCTTCCTCTTCCAGTGCACCTCTGCAAGGAAAGATTCAAGTTCAGTAGCAAATTCCATAGCTTCTCAGTGCGTCTTTGGGCTCCTTTTGCTCATCTTGATCTGCAACACCAAGTCCAGCTGAGCATCTATAAAATGGTCTGTTGCCAATTTACCCTGGAAGTCCTCCTTGGTGTTTGAATATGCCAGGAATGCAAATCTTCTCAGGTCCTCTGTCAGGTGTGGTGGGGTCTTCTTCCCTCTCCTTCTAGCTCTATTTAGCTGCAAATGAGGGTTGAATTTAGACACCATCTTATATAGACTCATAGACTCTAGGACTGGAACCTCACATCAGTATGAAATTATGCCCCCAGATTGTATTTGGAGTCCAGAGCAAAAGAGTGCAAACACAGGCCATGCCAGCAATTGTTCCACCAGGTGCTCTGCCCAACGTAGTTGTCCATACCTGAATAGGAAGCCACAGTTGAAAAGTGCCTCTCAAACTGAAAAGAAAAACAAAGTTGTTTACATGGAACGGAGAGTGAGGGATTTCCAAAGGCATAAACTAAGACTGAATTTCCAATCTTTTTCCACCAAGGAATCTATATAAAACTTCATATTTTGATGCCTCAGAGTCACTCCCATTGGTTTGACAGAGCAAAGTTTGTTGATGTTCAAGGTTGCAAGCCCCATGTGTTTACTCAGGTTTTTGTCTGTCAGCCTAGTTGGAAGGGGGTGCTTTGAGAGTTCCAGCTTTTTTTGCTGGGGGTTTCTTTAGAGCCAACATAATTTGTTACTGTGCTCGTTTAGAAGCTTTAATTTGTGGTTTTGAAGATTGTGTAAGTGCACTGAGAGGTGGCAAGAGGCCCATGAGGAGTTCAGCAATAAGTTTAACAATACAGTAAATAACTGTTCGGTGATTTGCCCTGTACTGAGCACCATGGCATGCACTATAAGTTATTAGTCCAGGCTCAAGACAAAGAACAGTCCTAGTGCATTAACATGTCTTTATGAGGTGCCTAGTAAAAAGGAGATAAAAATGCAGTTCCATTTGGATAACAGAACACTGAATTACTTCACTCACTGTTGTCACACATTAAGGATGACCCACAGTTGGCCTCTGGACTGAGGGCACAGATAGATTATTTCACAATACTATAGTCTATTCTGGAATAGAAGAATGAGGATAATACTTTTCATAGGGCCTTTCTCCATGGTTCTCAAGACAATTTTCATGAACATTAAGCCTTCTAGAGTCCTGTGAGGTAGTTAAGAGTTATTACCTCCATTTTACAGATGGTGAACCTAAGGCAGAGATGTATGCAGCCAAATTTTCAGAAGTGTTCATTGAAGTCAATGTGAGCTGCAGCTCCTCAGCACTGCTGAAAATCAGGCACTAGACATCTCAATTGATCATACAACAACAGAGGCATTCAGAATTAGTGAACACTTTTGAATACTTAGATGTGAATACTATGTGAGAGCAAGTCATTAGCAATGCTGGGTATGGAATCCAGAGCTTCTGGCTATGAATCCCATGCTCCATCCCTTAGAGTAAACAGTACTCCACCCATCTATTTAAAGTATTTTGCTCCATCACCAGTTGTCACGAGAAGTTTATATTCATGCTCCTCTTGATCATGGAAAGGTTTTTTTTTTCTGTGCATTATGTTATTTGCTGTCTCTGTCTGTTTGGGGTCTTTTTAAGTGAACATTCAACCTGACTTAGTCAATGTTGATATAACTAGTTCCATACTTTACAGACCCCACTGCATGCAGCAAATCCCATTGTACCACTTCAGATTAAATTTGATAATACATATTTGTTACCCAGAAGATGCCCAGAAGATCACATAGACAAGAAATGGTCTAACTGTCCCAATAATGGCAGTGCTCAGATATTACTGCCATGGGGGACAGATATATACCCAGATAACCAGGACAGGTCTAGATTTTTGGAGGCTTTCTCAGAAAGATGGTTATGAGATAAAGGCACCAGACTGAGACTGAGAACTCTGAGTGCTATTCCCTGTTCTGCCGCAGGCCTCCATTCCCTGTCTGTAAAATGGGGATAAATAGCATTTCCTTTCTGCTTAGGTTGTAAGGCCCAGCCCCATTTCAATGGCATTTAGGAATCTAAACACCTTTGAGGATCTGGGTCTAAGCTCTTTGGAGACAAAGACTCATCTCTAAGTGTATGTTTGCACCTTGCCTAGCATAGCAGGGCCCTGATCTCAATTGCAGCTAGTAGGCGTTTCTGCACTGGAAATAAGAAAGGACAGTAATGTTCAATGACATGAAATTACCCGGAAGGGATCAGAGTGGATAGAACGAAGAGCCAACAGGTCACAAGTTCACCTCCAGTCTAGCACCTGTTTGTCACTGTGGACTGACTTGGTCAAGGTGAACTTAAGGCTTCTGCTTTCTGCAGCAGAGGGAAGAGTCTGCAGGGGTTATGTAAGATTACAACTGGAGAGGCGGCCACAGCTCTGCAAAGAGGCGAGAAGGATCTCTGCCTTCACCACCCGCAGCAGCGCAGGGACGTTTCAGCTTTCGGACAACAGCTACCCCTAGTGGCGAGGAATCGCTTCCCTTTTCTCTCACTCTCCCTCCCCTCTCCTCTCGTTGATTTCATGCTGTCAACAGGTTTAGTAACTAAAGGCAGCGGGTGGTCATTAACCTGGCAAGCGCCCCCGGCCCCTCCTCCAGGACAGACCCCCGGCGGGTGCAGCCCAGCGAGGCTGTTTCCAATCGCTCCCCAGCCTGAGCGCAAGGCGTACCGCTGGCTACCAGGGGACCGGGCGTTTGTTTGCTCATCAAGGCAGAGCAAGGGCGAAGCGCCCCTTAACCAAATGCACCTCCTAGGTACGGCCCTTTCCAGAGCCCAGCCCTCCAGCGTGGCCAAGGCGGAGGGTACCCCTGTTCCAGCCCCAGCCCCTCCAGGCCATGGCCCGGCCGCTGCGCAGGGGAAAGTTCGCCCCGCAGACACGCGGCGGCTTGCGCCCGAAGTTAGGGCAGAGGAGGGGGCGTGTCAGGGACCTGGGGAGAGGAACACTCGCAGCAATAGTCGAGATTAATCGGAGGAAATAACTGGTCCTGCCCCCGGGGAGCGGGGTCACGTCACCCGGGGCTGAGGCGCCTTGGGGGCGTGCAGCTATGGCTGGCCCTCACGCTGCCTCCCCACGTGCGCTGCCCCCTGGCGCACACCCCTGGAGCGCAGTGGGGAAGGGAGCACGGAGCTCGCCTGTTGCATTGTCCAGGCTGGGTTGTTTGTAAAGAGGGGGTGGGGTGTTTGCTATCTGCGCCGGAGCCCCCGGCTGTGCCCTGGCTCTCGACTGCTGCCGGAGAGTGGCTGCTCCGTGGCACGTCCCTTGCAGCTCCTGCCGGGTCTCTCTCCTCCTCCCTGTGTATTTTAGGTCATTGGAGTGGAGGGGTAGGTAATCCCCGGGTTTAAGTTCCAAAGGGGCGGGTTCTGGCCGGAGGTGGAGTCACTTTTCATTTAAATCCCTGACTATAAAATGGGCTTAAAGAGACGCGGGATCTCAGCCGCGCTGTACAGAGCCCGGCAAGCAGGCAGGCAGGCGTGTGTCGAAGGGGCGGGAGCCCAGCTACCGTCAAGATGCTCCACTCCCTCGGCGTTCACACCTTACAGCTGCTCACCCAGGTCGCTGCCTGCATCCTCCTGTTCCCCCGCTTCCTGCTCACCGCGCTGATGCTCTGGCTCCTGGATTTTCTCTGCATCAGGAAGAAGGTGCTGCTGATAGGCAGCCGGGCTGAGGAGGAAGCCAGCCCTGGCCAGGAGCCACCCCCGGACGACCCCCCGGTCTGTGTGTCCGACTCCAACCGCATGTTCACCCTGGAGTCCCTGAAAGCCGTGTGGCACGGGCAGAAGCTGGACTTCTTCAAGTCAGCCCACGTGGGCTCCTCCGCTCCCAACCCCGAAGTCATCCAGCTGGACGGGCAGAAGCGGCTCAGGATCCTGGACTACGCCCGAGGCAAGAGACCCCTGATCCTGAACTTTGGGAGCTGCACCTGACCCCCCTTCATGGCTCGCCTGAGATCCTTCCAGCGCCTGGCTGCGCACTTCGTGGACATCGCTGACTTCCTGCTGGTGTACATCGAAGAGGCTCACCCCTCCGACGGCTGGGTCAGCTCGGACGCAGCTTACCAGATCCCCAAGCACCAGTGCCTCCAGGACAGGCTGAGGGCGGCTCAGCTGATGCAGGAAGGGGCGCCTGGCTGCCCCCTGGCAGTGGACACCATGGACAATGCTTCCAGCGCTGCCTATGGCGCCTTCTTTGAAAGGCTCTACATCATCCAGGAGGAGGTGGTGATGTACCAGGGAGGCAGAGGACCAGACGGCTACAAGATCTCCGAACTCCGGAGCTGGCTCGACCAGTACAAAACCCGGCTCCAGAGCCCCAGCACGGTGGTCATCCACGTGTAAAAGGAAACAGCCCCTGTGCTAGGGTGAGGAGGGGGTGTCCTGCACAGGGGGGGTGGCAGGAGCTGTTCTCCGCTCCTCTCCCTCGGGACTGCAGGCTGCTGTGTGAGTTTCATGCAAGTGCCATTGTTGCCCCTTCTCTGATCGAATCATGTTGATTTGCCAGCCCAGCTCGGTTCACGCTGCATGTCCTTGTGCATCTTGTAAATACCCCTTTTTTTGTAACAAACAAAGCATTCCCTATTTTTATGGCGGTTTTTCTAAGGGGTCTGGGTACGCGTGTGTGTGGGCGCGCATGCTTGTGTGTGCGAGTGGTCTCTGCTGAGTGCCCAGAAAACTAGTTGGAATTTCTAGTATCGCTTGGTGACGACCGATTTTGAAATGGTTTTCAAAATACCAGGGAATCGAGTCCGATGTTGTTAGCTACTAGAAGTGCCACTAGCCGGGGCAAAACGGAATGTCCTATTTATGGGGTCTCTCTCCTATCTTTTTTGTAATATGTTCGTTCATTTTTTATGAACTTTTTATAGTAATAAAGATCTGGAATAAATACACGCCTGCTCTTGGCTCCCTTTAACGGAACTGATCAGCTAAGGAAACCTCTACCTTGTAATCTCTCCCCGCCCCTCCCCACTCCCCGAGCTGCTGGGGATCAGGCGAGCAGGAGGAGATAGCTGGGGCAGAGGTGCAGGAGCTGGGGGCGCGGCAGGGCGCGCGCCCGCTATCCCGGGCACTTCGTGGACCCCTGTCAGCGCTCTGCAGAAAACCTGCCCCGGAGGGTACCTTGCAGCCTTCCCCGAAGAGATGCAAAATGCTGCTGGGCAGAAGAAACCGCTGGGCTCCGGCCATAAATACTTTAAAAAACCCAAACCCGGCGCTAACCCTAAAGAGTCTGAGCGTCTCGATCCCAAACATGTCCAGCTCCTGGTCCCAGCTCTGTAAAGTTACAAATCCACTGCTCCGGCTGCGGAGCCCCCAGTCTGACTCCAGGCATCGCTCTAGCCCTGAGCTCGGGGCTGTCCGCGACGGGGTGAGCACAGGCAATTAAGCCTTTTCTTAAGGGGCAGCTGCAGTCTCTGCTGACGCTGCAAATATGTTCGCCGGTAACCCAGATGTACCCCTGCCTCACAGCTGTGTGCACTGTAGTAACCCGCTGTGCTCTGGCACGTGTCACGTCTCGCAAAGGCTGGGAAGCCGCTTCCCGTTAGCCTACAACTTAGAGCATCTCAGGAAGGCCCCGATTCAGAGGCGGTATTTAGGCACCTGCCTAATTTTAAGCAGATGAATAATCCCGTTGAAGGCAAGGTGGCTACTCACCTGCTTAAACTAAGGCACCTGTTTAAGCACCTCACTGAATCAAGCTCCAATTCCTACCTGAACAAAGGACAGCTGTGCATCCCCTTAGAGCAGACAGGCTCAAAATGCTCAGTAATCTGAAATGTATTCAAAGAATGGGTTAGTGGGGGATGGTAGCCCTAGTTTCATCTGTGTGTCATCAATTCCTCAGGCTTTTCTGTAACCCAAACCTTGGGAAAACAGCAATTTGACTTCAAGTTGCAGGTGTTCATTACTACATTCTGCTTTGAAGTCCTACAGTAAAACCAAGCAGGGAAAATAAGTCATCACCAATTTATGATGAAACCACAAAGGCTAAAACATTCAATTCATCTAACATCTTAATATGTATATGAAGCCCAAGCAAGAATCCAGAAATAACACCTCTAAGTGATTATGCCCAACTATTGTTTTTTCTACTTTGGACATGATCTTTTTGGAAACCATCAAGAAATGATAGAAGGTTTAGAATAACCTCATAAATCAGGTTAAAAAGTGGGCATGTTTAATCTCCAAGAAAAGAAGATAAGAGGGGCTGATGATAGTCTTCAAATACCTTAAGAGCTGTTATAAAAAGGATGGAGATCAGTTGTCCTCCATGTCTACTGAAGGTAGAACAAGAAGTAAGGGGCTTCATCTGTAGCAAGGGAGATTTAGGTGAGGTATTAAGAAAAGTTTATTAACGACAAAGATAGTTAAGCTCTGACGTAGGCTTCCAAGGGAGGTGATGGAGTCCCCCTCATTGGAGTTTTTAAGAAATACTTAGACAAACACCTATCCAGGATGGTCTAGGTTTACTTCATGCTGTCTCAGCACAGGGGGCTGGACTAAATTACTTCTCAAAGTCCTTTTCAGCCCTACACTTCTTTAAGTAATAACAATTAATACATTTCCAATCACACTTATCAAGACATTTTGGGATGAAGGCATCTTCTTGTATGTCTTTAATAGCTCCTCATATAAATATCTCGCTTAGGAAAGATAAAGGTGAGAAACTCAAGTTGTTGCAATCTTCCTGATTAAATTTAAGAAGATTTTCCCCATATCAGATTAGACCTAATGAGAAATAGGAAGAACTTTTAAGGCAATTTAGATCCTATTATGCAAAGTAATGTTAACTTTGCAGAAAACAGTTTATAAACATAATATTACAAGTATCCGAGGGGCAGTCGTGTTAGTCTCGATCTGTAAAAGCAGCAAAGAGTCCTGTGGCACCTTATAGACTAACAGACGTTTTGGAGCATGAGCTTTCGTGGGTGAATACCCACTTCGTCAGATGCATCTGATGAAGTGGGTATTCACCCACGAAAGCTCATGCTCCAAAACGTCTGTTAGTCTATAAGGTGCCACAGGACTCTTTGCTGATAATATTACAATCCTTCTCCTTTCAGAAATAGGTTGCCATATCCACGCAACCACTTCAGGCTTATGGAACGTATACCACTTAATTCCCTCATTAGTCTGCAACCAAAACTATTGGTCAATATTTTCATATATGTGCACCTAAAGCTAGGCACTCAAATCAAACTGGTTTGATTTTAAAGCTGCTGGCTCCCCACAACTCTTAATGACTTCATTAGGTGCTGTGAGTGCTCAGCTTTTCTAAAAATTTGGCCATTTTGATATAGGTACCAAAATATCAAATCATGTACCTAACTTTAGGCATCCAAGTTTGAAAATTTTGGACACACTCTAATTTTTTCATTCTGTAGCCGTGCATTAAATATGCTACCTCTCTGCATATTTATGGGTCTGCTGAACTTACCACCTTGATTAAGGGAAACCAAATGGCCCCATCCATTTCAGACCTCCCTGAGCTGAATCCATTTGCTGCCACAAACATTAGTCACACACACAACACGGGCAGTCTCTCATGCTGTAGATTACAGGGGATTATGGTTATGGGGTTACTGTTTCTCATAGACATACCAGAGCTCTCACACATTTCCAAACCTCCAAGAATAGTTTGCTTTCCAAAGTCAGGTGGTGAAGACCAATCTTAGCATCTGCAGTGAAACCCTGACCCATGGGGAAGTAACTCTTTTGAATTACCCAAAGCACTGCACTCTGCAACAGTGCCATCATCATTATTTTGACTCTCTGTCTTTTGATTTGAGCAAGGATCCGGGTACAAGGATCATCATTAAAGACAAATGTTTTATCTATCCATTGACACTGCAATCTAAAGTAAAAAAATAATTCTATTTGAACGGGTCACTAAGGATTTTTTTTTATCTAGCTCTGGATACACTTAAAGCATTTAGGTTTAATGTTGGAGTCTTTCCCCTCATTCTGTAAGCCTCCATCAGAACACAAACTCCGTTCCCCTCCCTCAGCATATCAACCACTTCACTTCTTACTCTTGCGAACATTAGGCTGCCTCTTCCACAAGGATATCATTTTCAAAGCAATAGGTTCAACTTCCTTCAAAACTGTTCCTAGGTTGGAAGGAACCAAAGCAGTTAGTGATATACTCCCCCAGTTTAAAAAGAACAGAAGAAAAGAAAGCCAGCCTCTGGAAATAAACTGAACTGCTGTGCCCTTTCATGAAGCATTTACATGAGAGGGTTCAAAGGAAATAAGCCCAGTGATGAGTATCAGTTGGTGTTCAGATACTCTCATGAAATACGCAGTCTCTAGTCTTTCTTAACCCTGGGGAAATGGATAGCTTGAATACATTGCTGTGCTCCTCTTTCAGTGCACTGCTGTGTTACTCTTCTTTCCAGGACCTAACAATAGCCACTGTTTGTCTCACTCATACAGGTATCCTGAGATAATACATGCTATGCCCTATGACCCCTCCTAACTGGCACCTGGCCTTTGGACTGAGAAAAGAAGTCAAAACTGTGAAATCAGAGACTTTGGACATCAATTTGAATAAAGAAAACCTAAGACAGTTACAAGAGTTTAGTGCAAACCAGAGCTATTCCAAATTGTCTCCCTTTCTGGTTAGTTTGTAATAAAGGAAGAAAAATTCTGACCCAATCCTTATCTGTGCAATCTTACTAACATTAACTTTATACAGTATTCACCCTGTACAGCCCCCCTCGTCTTCACTAGAAAATTGTATCGTGTTTGAAAACAATGATAAAGAATCAAATTATCTGCTACAATGCAGTTAGGGTAGAACAGCATCATAGCAGCTAATGGTGATTAAACACTTGTCCCATTAGCGATTAAACACAATTACCTGAAATGATGCTGTTCACAATTTCAGTGTCAACCAGAAGTTGTGTTCATCATCATATCAGCTAATTATGATGAAATGCAGATCCCAGCTGTATTTAGGCACAATTAGCTGACATGATGCTGAACACAACTGGCCATGATCTAAACAGACCTGTTAGTCATGGTCAGCATTGTATCACCTAATTGGGCTCTTCACAGTCTTGTTCAACAATGATGAAGAGCTCGCCACAGCTGCACAGTTTACCAAGCCAGAATTTAGCCAGTAGAATTCTTTCCAGTTTTTAGTTTTTCCTTGCTTTGTAATAAAGTTCACCTTCTGCTTTCTCGCTCCTCATATCTCTTAGTCCCATGTTTCTGGCACACTTTAGTTAAAGCCTGGAGTTTTGTGCAGCTTGCTAGCTCAGACTCACTCTCATTTTCTGGCTCACAAAATGATTTCCACTCAGACAAAATGTGGAAGGAAGTGGTCCTTTTTCTTAATTGTCTTCTATAGTTAAAGGATCATCTAGTGTACCTTCAGCTATTACTAAACTTTGGTAAAAGGCTATCAGAGGTCAAGCATTTTCATCTGTTTTGAAATAAATCAGCTTCCAGATCCACATTTTTGCTTCCAAATGGAAAGCAGATCACTTATTTATCACTCTCCCTTTAATGAGCAACAGAAGAGAAATTTGTGGTGAATGCCAGGAATCCTTGAAAGAGATCACACTTTCCCTCTTGTACAAATCAAAGTTATCTGATCCTGTTACATCCTCCACTCAAAATAAATCTTAAGCATAAATCCCACTGAGGTTGCTCAGGGAAAGTTGTTTAGATCAGATTAGAACAATATGATCCACTTCTGAAAAGCTCAGATGTGTCAGAAGTATTTCCAGTTGCTACAGTGTATTGAGAAACATGCTGTTTTAAAACACATTTTATTGCCTTGTCTTTTTTACCCCCCTTCAACTGGATGAAAACCAGAAGTCAAAAGGCAGCAAAGGGATATATCAAACAGAGCACAATCTAAGCAGTAATTACCTGTTCCTGTCAAGAGCTACTTGAGTTATACTCTTAGCATAATCATGCTTTCACTGTTCAAGCTTGGAGGGATAGAACAGGAAGGAACTTGTGGTGTGGTCTAAAGGGGATGCTTCCAGACATTAAACAAATATAACTGTGAAGTAACATAATGTGATCTGGTGCATTTTGAGACACATCCTACTACTAAATAGTGTGTTATTCTCTTTACAAACTGTATACAGCAAAAAGCTCACACACTTGTCTTCACTGAGAGCTACTTATGCTGAGCAAAGGAAGATATTTTATAACAAATAAACCAGAGATTTTACTCATTTTTTAAAAATACCTTTTTATTCTTTGTTTTTTGCACTTTGTTTCAAATTATCCAGAAGAAGAGAGAGAATCAAACTTAGTCCAGCAACAAATAGCGTCCCAGGTACAAACCTGGAAATGAAACACTCAAACACTCCTGCAAACAATTCTTAATCTAACATTAATTTCTTCTATGCTTCCTTCCACCAACAAGGGATACCTACCATTATTAGTTAGTTAGTTAGTTGCTGAGTGCTGTCAGAGTGCTCAAGTCTGTACACACATGCAGGAAAACAAAGGACCTGATTAAACACTTTCTTGCACCAGTTTTACGCTGGAATAATCCCTCTGGTATCAATGTAGTCACTCCAGATTTACATTGGATTTAACTATGATCAAAATCTAGGCCATTGTGTTTATCTTCTGTGACAGTTCAAAACCTTAATTTTTCTACAATGTATTGTAAAAAAACCATTCATCTGTTTGCATTTATACCTTAAAAAGCCACTCTCAACTGGAAGTATTTTGCCATATCCTACATCCCTTTCAGCAGTTTATACAGTACCATCAGCAACCTACTACACCTTGTTTACATTCTTTGAACCCTATTGGCCGCCTTCCTCCATATAAAGTTCCTTCCATTTGCAAAGGTATCTCATTTTTGTTTGATATTTATAGCTTTCTTTGGTCAGCCATGCCTGCCATTCCCCTGCATCTTCAGACTTTCTCAGGGAGAGATTTTTCAAAGACACAAATGAGAGTTAGGTCTCCACCCCCACTGCTTTTGTGCCTTTGAAAATCTCCCCCTCACTGTCCAATTAGCATTAGATAAAGTCCTGTCCGCACCTTTGGAAAATTGGCACTCCTCTTATGCACACTTAACTGAGTATTCCAGGAACCTCCTGTCTATCATACCTTCCACCTGACTTCCCAGACATAGGGGCATTGACTCCATGGGTGCTCCAGGACTCAAGCACTCACCAAAAATAAATAGAGGGAACTCAGCAACCACAGGGCCAGATTAAAGTTTTGTGGGCTCTGGTGCCCAGGCCATGGCTCCTTCCCTGCTCTGCCCCAAGGCCCTACCCCGATCAACTTCTCCCCACCTCCAAGTTCCATGTGTGTTATGCCCCAAGGCCATGTCCCCACTCGGCCTCTTTCCCCCAAGGCCCCACTCTCACTTGGCCTCTTTCCCCCAAGGCCCCGCTTGCCACTCACATGGGGAGGAAGGGGCAGAGAGGAGCACCCAGCAAAAACAAAAGGCAGCGCCTGTGTCTTCAGAGGTCTTTGGATATGGCCTGCAGTGATTACTTCTGTAACAGCCTACTGCCAAAATGATCTTAAAAATAGAAGTTTATTTTAAAAAATCAAAGGTGAGCATTATACTAAATATCCAGTGAGGGAAACAACTTTGCTAGACAAGGTCAAATCTTCTAGCTACTATGGATTTAAGCAAGAATTCTTCACTTCTTAGGGCCAGATTGTTCAGCCTTTACTCACATGGGTGAATCCTTGCTCCCTTTGAAATCCCATTGAAATCAATCTTACTAGTTGAGTGGGTAAGGGTTACACACTCTGGTCCATGGAGTTTATGGGCGTTGCTAACATCCAGGCTGTCAGGTCATTCTTGTGTCTCTCCAGGCTCATGGCTCATTCCCTTTCTCTGGCTTGTGCCTCTTGTTTATACCTTTATATCCAATATTAATAGAATGTATATTTTAAATTTCCTCTCATTTAACACACCTTATATGAAAAGATCCCTTTGAGCCTGGCTAGGTGTTAGGCGTAGACACTCTGGATCAGATCTTGGCCCCTGACCTCTGACCCCATCTCCTTTGCCATGCAGCACAAAGAGCAAGGAGAGCATCCCTAACACAGCAGCTGGGATTCCCCTAACACAGGGGAAGTCCCCAGGTGAGGTAAAGCCAGCATACCAAACTCTACCTTACCCATCCAAAGGCCTAGAAGGCATTCCTGGATGGGCCATGTGACTGGGGGCAGGGGTACATCTGTCCATCTGGCACAATTTAAAGCAATCTCTAGGCTGCACTAAATTACACGGTGGTCTGGTTTGATCCCCAATAAGGCTAAGGATCAGGGCAGTGGAAAGGCGGCTTAAAGCCAACTTCCCCCACTATCCACTCCAATCAAGGTTATACACCAAACACAACTTGACTGGAAATGGGATCTGACCCAGAATCTTTGAATATTTCACTTGGCTTCACATCTATTCCAAGATGTCTTGATTAACATAAAGTTCATTCATATGCTTACAGTTCTTTCCCCTGGGGCTTCTTGCTGTTCTTACCAGACTGGTTAGACAGTATGTAAGTCCCTTGTTGCCTCAATAGTAGGCCAAGTATATGTATTTAATACCTCCAGTTTATATCAGATGTTATATCTTCTGGATGGTAAATGATCCACCACAGTATTCACACCAGCTCTTTATATAGTGAAGCAGCTCACTTCCAATGCTATAATTACTGTAGTAAAATAGTCAAAGCTTTTCCAAAGTCCCAGTACTTTATATCTATAGTACTTTCTGTGTCAATGTCTTTTATTAGTTCAAAATAGAAATAAATAATAGAAATAACTCCTACAAATAAACATTCTCATGTAGCCCAGAGAGCAAATTTAAACCCCCTACAAAACCACATTTCACCTGATTCTGATATCTGTAGCAACAAACGAAAGCAAAGCGACATCTATTTTGACTTTTTAAAATAGTTTTTTAAGGCTGCTGAGCCACGGGTTGAGGAAATTCTGGGAACCATATAATTCAGAGCAAAAAAAGTAAAGTCTCAAGTTATTTGATAGCAGCACTTAACATTTGTGATGAAGGACAATCAGGAAAGAATACTGTGCGAAGCTGTTGTCAGCCAGATTTGCAGCACATGGACGTAGAGAACATACTGTGCTACCAATTCCTCAGGCACATGCATACAGTTTCAAACAGAGATCAAAATTAGCCCAAAAGTGTTTGGACAAGGCGGGGAAGGGGGTGCATTTTATAAAGGGAACCATTTATTTGAGAAAGTGATAACTGTATTAAAATTTAAGCAAACTAGCACGATTATTTATTTTTCTCCTGACTATCAATGAGTGTTAGGGTCCTACTGGACTATATATCAAGTGACTAGCAAATGGCTCTACAGACATATGAAGGATCAGGTGGTACTAAATTGGAGTATTTTCGCTTTCAGTTGTGTATTTCTTTTCTAAAAGATATGCCCAGTAAAGTAATTATCATTGTAGCTCTATTTTTATGATGTTCATGCAAGTTCATTGTTTTAAAAATTAATGTTTAATCAACATTTGTGTGTAATATAACAAATACACAACTATAATATGAAGCTATATTGCTAAAGTTTTACCTGTTTGATGCCTTCTCAAGACCATTTGTGCCATAACACCTACAAGAAATCGGCCAGTGTTTAGTGACTAGGCTGAGAGGCAATTGAGCAGAGCATGCCATAAGATGGGAGAGGGAATTTCAATGAAAAAAATCACTGAAAATGTTCTTTTGTTTGGTTGAATTGCCAGAGTTTTCTGGCTAGCTTTGGTGGGCAGCTGAGGGGGATTTGGAGAAAGTCAATATTGATTTATTTATGGAATTGCAAACCTAAAATATATACATAGGAAATGTATGTAAATGCAGCTAGATAGATAAATTGGGTATATTTGATTATTCTTCTTCCCCTCACATTCCATATGCTCATCTTCTTAGAGAGTAAGCTCTTCAGGGCATGGACTACTTCCATGGGCTAGATCCTGCAAATGGATGTGCCTGGGCACAAGCCTGCACCCATGCAGAGCCTCGCTGATTTCAGACACAAGCACAGGACTATTCCCACGTGGATCCATTTGTAAGATCTAGGTCTTAGGTTGTATAGCACCCAGCAAAACTGGATCTGCTGGACTGGATCTGCTGGATGCTACTATAGCATAAGTTCTTAATAACAACGTACATGCATGTTTTGCATGAAGTAATAAATAAGATTCACGCTAAGTACAAGTTTTCCCATGAGTATGATGACCTTCATATCTCACAGCCAGCTGGTGTTGCAGATTTCCATTGCATCAGAGTACACTATGGGCCTGATCCAAAGCCCACTGAAGTTGACAGGAGCCTTTCCATTGACTTCAGTGGGCTTTGATTCAAGCCTTATGGTATCTAAATGTTGAAAAGTTGGTGCATGCTTCGGCACCTGGGTACTTCTTTGAAAAAGTGTAGGATGCACCAAGCAAATAGGCTCCAGGGAGATTAATAAAAGCACAGTTGCAAATATGGCATCTTTGACTTGAAACTGGAAGAGAGGGAGTTTGAGACAGGTCCACATCCTGTCAATAAGGCTAGGTATACACTGCACACCTCTTGAGTCAGCATGTTGGGTATGTGTAGCTACACCTAGCAGCAAAAAGCAGGCTGCACTCACACCGTGGTGTGTAGTTACAAGTCAGTGAAAAGCTCTGACATGGGGGAGGCAGTGGGGAAAGGCTCGGCAACAGGGAGCTGCTGGAATCTTTCCTCACTGCCTCCCCCTGGCAGAGCCTTTCCCCGCTGCTGGAGTCTTTTGCTGTGATAGAGCTAGGTTCCAGCAGGTCCCTGTGGTGGGAAAAAGCTCCAGTAGAAGGGGGTGCTGGAACCCTTTCCCACTGCCTCCCCCCTGCCAAAGTCTTTTCCCCCTTGCTGGAGCCTTTCCCTCCAGCGGGGAAAAGCCCCAGCAGCAGAAGGCAGGATACTCCACTGCTAAAAATAGCAGTGTAGATGAGGAGGCACAGCTTGGGGGAGCAAAGGGTACATACCCACAGGGTTCAGGCATGTCTTTATTCACATCTCTGTCTACACTGCTGTTTACACCACGCTAGGCAGACATGCAGTGTATGTACCCTACAGACAGCCAAAAGGAGCGTGCAGTGTAGACATACCTTAGGTGTACCTTCATGTAATATAAACTGTGAAAATATAAGACTATAAAGAAAATATCAAGTGTCTAGATGAGAATATAAACCTGCTGATAGGTTACGCATTGCCATGGCTATGCTTTTCTGTTTGTAGCACTGCTTTTTTTCTAGCAGTACAGTGCAGTAACCAGGAAGATAGGACAACCCAATTCTCAATATTCCATTAGCTGTATAATTATGTTTATATTTCCCAAAGCCACAAACACTATTTTCTTCAGTTTCAAACTTCCTGGAAACTTCCTAGCTTGACTTAGGCTGTCATCTTCTTGGCTTTAGGCACCCTACATTTGAGATTAGGTGCATACAATATATAGCACACTCATGATTTTTGAAGATAAATGTGAAGGCTCTGTAGTGAGCGTGTATCGTCTCTACAGTCCTGTCGACCTTAAATACCCATGAGTGTACAGCCATGGAGATGCAAAGCAGGATTTATACCAGTGCAGTTTCAGCTGATAACACTGAAATAATCTACACTAGTTTGAGCCCTGCTTTGTACTAGGGCAGTTTTTCTGCATCAGTTTTGCTCTGAAACTCAACTACATTGGTGCAAATTTATTTAGTGTAAACAGGGGCTATGTTTAGTGGACAAACTATGAAGAAACTGCTGAACACTGACTGATTGGACATTTTTAGTCAATATGCAATTATATTATTTAAAATTCCAGCATGCTTGGTTTCTCTGACCTTCGGCACAAGATTTCTACAGAGGTTTAAGGGCCAAAGCTTTAGTCCTACCTAAATCACCTTTAGCATATAAAGGTGCTCCTTAAATTCCAACATATAAGGGATGTCACAGGTTGGCTGACCCTTAAGGGTTCAGCCTATAGCAGAGCATTCCCCCACTCTGCCTTGTGCTAATCTCAATCAGCTGGAGATCAGGTAGTTCTATTTAGTTAGCAGACCTCTGAGCAGAGGCATCTCCAGGCCCCAGCACGCCAAGCGCGTGCTTGGGGTGGCAAGCCTTGGGGGGCGCTCTGCTGGTCTCTGAGAGAGTGGCAGGCAGGCTGCCTTTGGTGGCTTGCCCAGGGAGGGTCCGCTGGTCCCGCGGCTGCGGGACCAGCGGACCCTCCCCAGGCAAGCCATGGAAGGCAGCCGGCCAGCCGTGCTTGGGGTGGCAAAATGCCTAAAGCCGCCCCTGCCTCTGAGGAAGAGCAGGGGATTTTTATATGGAGCTGGGTAAGCCCAACTGGAGAGGAGAGGAGGAGGAGGAGGAGAAGGAGGAGGTGGCGGCAGCAGCATGTGCCCTCTCTCCATGAAATTCTCTAAAAAAAGGCTGAGAAGCAGGAAGAGGGGGAAAGCAGACAGGCTACTCCCAGAGTGAGTTGGATGCCTGATTGGAGGCAGGATCCCTGATGAGCTGCAGCCTGCCTGAGCTCCTTACGGGGAGCAGAGTGTGCCAGCCTCTGGGGTTGTGGGAGGCATAGGACTCTGGGATGAGGTGTAGGGAAAGCCTATCACAACTGAGATGTGCCTGTGAGGAAAAGGTGGTCTACTGGACTGAAGGTCTGGCTGTGGTCATGTTTTTTGTTAGACATTGGTAGAAAACTCAGAAGCTTTGGAAGGGGCTGGACTCTTGTAAAGTGGTGTGACTGGAAGACCAAGACACTCCTATGGCCAGAGTACACCAAAAGAAGGTGAGGGAAACGGTGCTGTAATGCCATATCTAGCCAGGAGAGGGTGTGTCGGGGCAGCAGTTTTGCTACAAGGGTTATAAGTAAAATCCAAGTTCCCTGCCCATCATATGGGTCATGTGTGGGTAGGGCTACACAAGAAAAGGGGATGCTGTTTTACGGGAGACCACATAAGGGGAAGCATGTGTATTCTTCCCTCACAGCTTGTTGGAAACTGAAAAAACATCTGTTGACAGTTGCCTTGAGTTCGCTGTCACTTTGATCCTGTTTTAGAGCCATCTTTATCTTAATAAAGTCAATCCTGAGGAAAGGGACTTAAAATAAACTCTCTCCAAACTCTTCTTCAGTTCATGTTGTGTCTGCCTACTGTCTTGGAAGCAATTTCTACTCACTGATTTTAATACCATTTGTTAACTTTAATACCAGGCATTAAATTAGGATATATCTGTTTGTAATACTTACTATTATATCGATCCTGTTGAATGTACCATCACTAGTAAATACAACAACTCAGTTTTTGGAAAAGAAGTCAACACTCAAGCCAGGCTTTTGAGAAAGTCAAGAGACAGCTAAGGATATCATTGGCATCTGCACTTCACTCTCTAATAAGGCTAAACAAAAAGCATTACTGGATGGAACTAGGATCAGCTGCTACTTTGATACAGACAATCAACAATGACTGCTAATGGTTGTAAATTCATCATGAAGGATACCACTCTGAGTCACTCAGTTTTGGGGTTTTTATTTAAATCTCATGTACGACAATAGAAAAGAGCAATATTAACTGGTATTTGGACTGAGCTGCATATCCATAACTGGGTATCTCAGTAAAATATTTCTAAGTCATAACTTAAACTTACCTGCTATGCAGTTCAAAAAAATGCAGATTGTCTTTCTATATTTTAATGATTGCTGAAATGTGATATCTGCAATGGTTCAATTTAATGGTGTGTGGGTTTGGGGAAAAAACCCCGACAACAATCTGTCTGCAATCCTATCTGTTGATAGGGGAATCTTATAGGGCCTCGAGTTGCAGGTTTTGTCACCAAGCTTGAGTGTGCAAATGGCCATTTATGTTCAGTATGCTTTTAAAAAAAAATCCTACTCTGACATCCACAACAGGATTGGCAATATTAAAATGAATAACTTATGTTAATCACTTAATAAATGAGGCATTTCTTACCTACTGACTTGGGATGATGCTCAGGATATCTGGTAGAATAATTTTAGTCTTTTTTCTGTTCATGTATCATTCTTGAACTGATTGATTTTTAATGTAGTCATAACCCTTCACTGACTAATCGGTGAATACATTTCAACCTAGCACTTGTAAACCCATTGTTTCAACTCTCTGCTTATTTGCGGTATGTGATCGGTAATCTCATAACCTACTGTTTTTTCTCCTCCATTAGATGCCTGAAACTTCTTTAAAAGGAGACTAACAAATAGGAAGTAACACTTAGTTGGTATGAATAATCATTCATCAAACACTTAAGATTTATGAATCTCCAATGGACATTTGAATACTAATGGGCACCTAATAGTATGACCATAAAAAATATTTGAACTTACTCATCTTCTTTTGTACTATTCATCTAGCTCCAGTTCTCAGTATGATGCAGGATAGAGACCAAAACCGCTGTAATACTTAATAAAGAGGATACAACATAAAACTTTGTTTCACTATTTTTGCAGAACTCTAAACAGTCAGAGCCCTTATGTCTATCTCTTACTGCATCCAAGACACTGCGTAACAATTTATTCTACAGTCAAACAGTTAAAAAGAAGATTCTATAAAGTACAGCTCAAGTTTACTCTTCAAAACCTCCACATTTATAAAATTACAGAATATGTGGCTTCGGATACTGAACATAATTCAAACTGATCTCTAGAATGTTGACACTTATTTTAAACAGCCTGTGATGGGATATACCAGACCCTGTAAGACCCCCTGCTGGAGGCCTCATGGCCCTGCCACACCCCCTAACCAAAAAAGTGCAGTGGAGGGGGTCCTCCAAGCTGCCTAGAGCCACTCAGGGCCGAGCAGCCTAATATAAGAAGAGCTGCAGGGCCAGAGGGAGTTCAGTTCCTTGCTGGAGCTGTAGGAGTGTGGCTGGCTGGCTGATGGAGCTATAGAACTGCAGACAGGGCAGTGCTGCCAGAAGCCAGGGAGAGCAAGAAGGAGCAGGGAGTTGGTTGCTGGGACTCCATTAGGACAAGGCCTTGAGGAAAGGGTGAAGATATTACAGGGAAGTGGCAAGAGAATTAGAGAAGCTGTGTGCAATAGTTAAAGGGACACAGCAGATGGCTGCTACCTACAGGATCCCTCGGCTGGGACTCGGAGTAGTGGGCGGGCCTGGATTTCCCCCACCCCCCATTAGCTACTGAGGGGAAGTGGTCTGGACCCTGAGGCACCTCAGAGGGGGAACTCAACTATAGTGGCCCAGCTGGAAGGCTGTAGCTAAGAGGGCAAAGACATTGTCTTCAGGGAGGGAGCCCTGAGGCATTGCCCTAACCCATAGCAGGGACATACTCTTGGCTAAGGTGGTGCTCACAAGAGGTGAGTGTACCCCATTACACAGCCCTTGTTAGCAGTGGTGAATTTTTCAAAAATGTCATTAATATCTAGCTTTTACCCTTAGTGTCCTGTGAGAGAGCTTTAGTGGTCTTTAAAAAATGCCCTCTGTGACTAGAAATTCCTTCCAGAATCAAAGAAACCTTTATAAATTAAAGTTTTATCAAAACCAACACATTCCACACTCAAAACTTGATTAACTGGAATTTTTTTTGAATAAAAACGCTTCCTCAAAAAGTTCCTCACAAGCTCTTGTAGAGTCATTCACTCAGTGGTGTGAAGTTGAATTCACTATTTGATTGGCCAACATGCTAATGCATCACCTCTCCTGAAAATATGGCTAAGCATTGGCTAGCATCCCAGCCTATATAATCAAATTCTGAAAAGCAATGAATCCACCCCCACCAGTGGACTCACATGTTCTCAATATGAACAAATCTATATTGTCTCATCACCTCTCCCAATCTTCAGCCTCTCTCTTCTTTCTTCCTCTCCAGATATGTTCTTTCTCCATCACTATGTTCTTGTGTGGCTGTTCTGCTGCCCTCCAGTCTACATTCTGGCATTACAATGAAACTTCCAAGAATTCCCTTCTTTGAAGTGTTATTGTGAATCACTCTGTAGTCTTCAACAATATTTTTAAAGCCTCAATGTTTTCTTAATCGCTCTTGAGACCTACAAAATTAAGTAAGGATATGATCTTTCTAACATTCAGCCTTGGTTGTTTTTTCTTTTGCCACCCACACTCTCTCATCTCTCTCCAGATGCTCTGCTCTCTTAGTAGAGCAGGCGTATGGTTCTCAAGCATGCCAGCATCTGACTTCACATTTCAGTTATTTCATTCCTGTATAAAGCATAGAGGGAAGTTACACCTAGGACCATGTCAGAAGAGGGGTCAGAATAGCTTTAATGGGGTCTCTAACTTTTTATAGATAAAAAGTGTACTGTTCTATGAAACTAACCGGGGCATGCCAGTTCTCAATAACAATTGATCATGTTTGGTATCCCACTTCCAGCAGACAAGGAGAGGAAAACCGTTCTGAATTCTAATAAAGTATGGTAATTAATCTGTTATTTCTCATTTTATATTCAATGCCCTCTCCTTTCTATTGTGCCCTGAGGATACTTCTGTTTGTATTACAGGGGACTTACCTGCAGTTTGTCTGAGATAAAGGTTTCCCACCTCAGTGTTACAGTCTGCCCCACAGCTGCTCATACAACAGGCTAAATGGATACATTTCAGAGTAGGCATATACATTTCATGTTTAAGAACAATAGGGATTCAGTAAGAGAGGTCCCTAAAGACGAAAGTTATGTGAACAGTCCATGAAATTTCTGGAGAAAGGACTTCTTGATTGAAGCACTCAGGGATGGTTGAGTGGCCAATGAAAGTGGTTAGTAAAAGCTGCCATGAGATTAGGTAAAATAGGAGGATGAGGGACCCATGATTTAAGACTCCAAGTAGGTCATTAACCATTTGGGGAAAAAAACCACTCAGTCCTCCAAAAATGACTGAAAGATGAAAAGTTCAGTGAACTTCCTATGAGAGAGGGGGTTTGAGGTGGGAGAGATGAAGATTGTTACAATAATGGAGCTTGCAAAGCCAATTTACGGCAGCCTCATCAGCAAAGTGCAGAGCCCTCAGACCACCATCCAATCTGGTCTGAACTGTCAGCCAGCAGTGAGGTATGATGTCTGTCTTTAGCCACAGCCGCATGTGGAATCTTCTCATTGGCCCCAGGTGTGATGGCTGGCTGCACATTGACCCTGTGCCCATTCAAAATCAGTTCAGAAAGGCCCATGAGTGGTGCGGCAAATCAAAGCAGGGTACATGCTTGGTTGGGTATATTATAAGAGACTGGTTTCTGGTGTCAGCTGCAGACCATTCTTCACACCACATTGATGTCAGAGAGATATCTGGGTAGGGCAAGTGGGCCCATAACAGGTGCCTCAACAATTAGCACGTTCTTGGGGGGTCAAACAGGTCTGTGCAGAGTGGTACACTCAGGTTTGCCCTGATCTTCTCAACCATTCTGACTGTAGCATCCTCATGACAGATGTGTGGGGGAGTGATGTTGCTTAACACAGGGAGCCACAGTACTGGTATGGGCCAAATCATCCCAGTTATTATGCGCATGGTTGGGTGCAGCTGGGTGTCAACCAACTTGACATGAGAAGAACCAAGCCAGACCAGAGCACTCTTCTTCTGCAGAGTAACAGAAGACTAAACTGATGATCAGAGAGTTTGAGCATTTGATCCCCACGGAGATGTGGCAAATTTGCACAGAAGTCTGTTATGCGTCCTTATTGTTAGGATATAGATATTCAGACCTGTCTGCAAAGGCCTACACTTCAAGAATTTAGGTGTATTTTTATCACTTAACTAGTTATAGAGGTGTCAAAGATCACTGTCTGTGTAATGGCCTTCTCTTACCGTGACAGGCTAAGGCCTTCAGCTAAGATGTAGTTAGGCAGCCATAAGCTGGGAAGTGTATGGTCACATCCTCACATTCCAAACTAGTCACATTGAAATAAGGTGCTATTGGGCTATTAAAGCAGCATAGAATCCTGTGGCACCTTATAGACTAACAGACGTTTTGGAGCATGAGCTTTCGTGGGTGAATACCCACTTCCTCAGATGCATGTAGTGGAAATTTCCAGGGACAGGTATATATATGCTAGCAAGCAAGCTAGAGATAACGAGGCTATTAGGAATACAATCCTGTCCTGATATTCCTGTCACCTCCAGAGAAAGGGAAGAGCCTAGAAGATGTAAAAGAAAACTTAGTTTGATAGCATCCTGTCTGGCAAGAACTCACTAATCAATAGACACAGCTGGAAAATCCTTATGACTGTATAGATGTAGTTGTGAAATCCTCACTTCTATATTGTTTTGTGTGTTTATTTGCATGGTCTCTGTCTGGTTCTGAAATTCTTTCTGTCTACTGTATAATTAATTGTATTGAGTGTAAACCAATTAAGGTGGGGGGTATAATTGGTTAAATAACTATGTTACAATATGTTAGGATTGGTTAGTTAAATTTCAGTAAAATGATTGGTTAAGGAATAGCTAAGCAAAATTCAAGTTTTACTATATAGTCTGCAGTCAATCAGGAAGTGCGGGGGGAATGGGAACATGGACTGGGGATGGGGGAATTGGGATCATGTTTTAACGGGGGAATGGGAACAGGGGATGGCAACAGGAACAGGGACACAGGCAAGGCTCTGTGGTGTCAGAGCTGGGAAGGGGGACACTAAGGAAGAAAACTGGAATTATGCTTGCTGGAAGTTCACCCCAATAAACATCAAATTGTTTGTGCCTTTGGACTTCGGGTATTGTTGTTCTCTGTTCATGCGAAAAGGACCAGGAAGGTAAGAAGATGAAGAAATAAGCCCCCTAACACTCATCATAGCCACAGTTTTCCTCACGTGGTTAAGATATGTGAGAGATCTATCTAGTTACTCTGAGGTAGAATGTGTGGGATTCGTGTGTCAAGCAATGATCATTGAGAAAGATATTTCATTCTTGATCTGCTCTGCCATTGTAAAGATGGAACACACTCAAAATGGTCTTGGTTAGACTTGGTTGTACATGTCACGGACTATAATATTCAGACAATCAAGTCTGTCTTCAGGGCATCTTTAAGTTCTGGGAATGACCATGCTCGGATGCCTAAGCAAATACCATCCATATATGTGAACTTGCAGGACTGGGTGAGCGGAAGGTTGTTTCTGTACAGATTTAATAGAATCAGCACCAGCACAGTCCCTTGGATAGACCATTGGTTCGTCTTTCACACATTAATTCTGCCTCCCATGTGCACTCAGAAATGTCTGATGCAGAGGAGAAGTTAAGCAACACTGACTACCCAGGCACGGTACGCTCTTGACAATTTGACTAAGAGCCCCATGTGCCAGGCCACATCATATTCTGCTGTTAGGTCCAGAAATAAGGCTCCTCCCTTCTTCAGGTTTTCTGAAAATCATTTTTGAGGAATGTTGTCAAAGCAAGCAGTTGAATTAAGGTGTTATGACCTCTTCAAAAGCCTGCTTGCTCGATGCTGAATATTGACTCTGTAGTAAGATGAGGCCCTGAAACAAACTCTTGTGTCAGAGGCCCAGTCTAAGGCCTGAAGCCTGAACCAAAGTTCCTCCAGACATTGCTAAGCAAAAGCTGGGCTGTGAGCCAGAGGCAGGCTTCACTCACAGAAGTTGGCGAGAAGAGGATTGTTAGAAGCAGGTGCATTCACATATAAGTGCTAATAAGAGGAACTTGTGCCAAGATGGCACCTGGACAGCCTGATAAAAGGACACTCCATAAACATAACAAGGAACAGGCAGGTGCATCTTAAAGACAGGGTCAAAAGGACAGCATGATGGATAGATCTCTTTGTCTGAAACAACATGATCAAAGGGGGAGACAGCACCCTAATGAGCCAAGGGGCTGTACCTCAATACGTCAGTAGAGATGAATAACACTGCTCTACAGCCAAAATGCCTCTGAAATAAATGTAGTCCAACTTTACTAATTCTGGATCACTGAGAATGAAAATGTTGCTTAAAATTGTTGATTGGCTCTAGTTTTCAAGATATGCTATTGGGTCAGTATATACGACCCTTGACTTGGGAATGGCAGAGGATAAGTGAGTTATAAAGGGAAGGGATCTCAATTTAAACCAGAAATGACTAAAATACATCTTTGACTGGATCTATGAATAAATCTATAACTGGGTTTGGATAGTACTTGCTTTTTAGGCAAAACAATGAATGATGCAATCTGAAGCTGGTATTGTGTCATACATGATATGAATTGCATCATGTTATTCCTAGAAGTCATGGATGATGCAATCATAATGAAGCTTACATCACTCTGCTGAACAAATTGCCCTATATCAGCTCTAGAAATCATACAGTGTCGTGCTCTCTTATTTGTCTGCGTTTGATTTTGCAAAGGGACACATTTCTGTTTAGCCAAAGTAAGCAGAGATGCCTCGTACTTGTGTGAACAGTGCAGATAACTTCTGCTATGTTTGTGGTGAAGTGACTTTTGCATCACAAAAGAGCAGTACAACCACTATGGTTAAGAAAGCCTATCACCTTTATTTTGGCTGCAAAATTGGAGATCAGGACAAGAGGTGGGCCCCACACATATGCTGCAACACTTGTGCAACAAATCTTCGCCAGTGGTTGAACACGAAAAGGAAATCTATGCCTTTTGCAGTGCCAATGATTTGGAGAGATCCAACAGATCATACCAGCAATTGTTACTTCTGCATGGTGCCTCCAGTTGGGAAAGGTGTGTCAAAGAAGAAAAAGTGGACTGTGCATTATCCAAACATTCCATCAGCTATACACCCAGTACTCCACAGAGAAGGACTGCCGGTTCCTGATGCACCAGAATCATTCTCACTTGAGTCAGATGAGGAAGAGGAAGAGGATGAAACTTCTGGTTCTGAACCATCAATGTCACAGGACCCACATTTTCTCCCATCCTCCTCCTCTGAACCACACCTCATAACACAAGGTGAACTGAATGATCTTGTCAGGGATTTGGAACTACCCAAGAGTAAGGCAGAGCTGTTGGGCTCCAGACTACAGCAGTGGAATCTCCTGGCAGGCTATCAGGGCAAATAGAGCCCATCAATGCTTGCAGACTATTGCTGGACAGTGACAAGAGATGCTCCATTTAATGAATACAAGAGACAAGCCAAGAAGCACTGAATAGGACTAAACTATGTACATAATAGTTTTTTGCCTTTTGTTTCATAATAAATTTTATTTATATAACACTTTTGCTGATTTTTAAAGTGTTACATAAACAGGACAGGTGAAATATTATCATGTAAAGCAACCATAAACGTATGAAAAGACCTAGGTTTACAATTTATGATTAAAACTCTACTATCTACACAATATACATAGACATAAAATGTAAAAACTTAAATATCCTAGAAACAGCAGTCAATCAGTTGTTTTAATTGTCATATTTGAATTCAGCACATCAAAATACATAATAAATGTCACATTTTATCTCTGAAGCAGACGACTTCTCAAAAATTGTAGCCCAGTGTAATCTGTCCTGTAACTGTATAAAAGTATGTCCCAGAGTGCGCATCTTTGTCTGGCCTAGGGGGCAGTGGGAAGTCCCACCACTGACAGAGCCGGTCCATTGTCAGGGGGCACAAATTCGTAGTATGTTTTGTAGAGTTTACGGGAAACTATTACTGTGCTTCGTTTGACAATAAAACTGGCTCGGGTTCCTTCATACCTTACCAGAGTCTGTGGTCTTTGGGGGTTCTCTCGGAGTCTGCTGTGTCAGCTATCTGCCCAGAGCTGGGGCAGCACACAGAGGGAACACGCACACAGCCAACTGTTATCATCAAACAAGAGCAGAGCACCACACTGGTAGTTATTGACAACAGACTCCACTTGTGGGGAGATGCAATGAAGAGTAAGACACTCCAGCACCTTGAATGGCACAGACAACAGTTATCAGTCGATAGCTTGCAACATTATATGGGTCCTTCTCCATTTCCAGACTCCTTCCATTTTAAAAGCATTTGCAGTTTTTATCTTCAGTCACTGTAGATGTTCAAAGTGGGGAAATCACCAGTTGCCTCAATGTCTTTCTGTTAACTTTAATGGCTCATTCTTGTCTTTTCCTGGGTTGTGTAATGGATCATTCCTTGAGTCTGGTTTTGTGTAAACACCTGGCTTGGGGTGCCTTTCCCTGGCAGATTGCTCACTGTCCTGCTGTGAGGTGGAGCTGAAGTTTTTGAGACCAGTTCTCTATATACATATATATCCAGGCTGTGGTTATGAATTTATCTCATAGTGATTATTAAGTTTTGAACACTTCTCTAAAGACCTTAATTTACATATTTGTACAGCACAATAACATTGTATACAATCAGTTGATTCAATTGCTTATTCTTGAGTCAAACCCTCTGTTCTCCCATTGGGGTATCTGGACCCTGATTGTCACAGGACATTGGAGACAAGATCAGATTTTCTCAGGAAGGGGTGGGAGCAACAGTTCTGAGTAAAAATGGAATAGTGGTAAGGACCTACAAAATAAAAAGGAGTCATATAAAAAATGGAAACTAGGTCAGATTATAAAGGATGAATATAGGCAAATAACACAGGAATGCAGGGGCAAGATTAGAAAGCCAAAGGCACAAAATGTGCTCAAACTAGCTATGGGAATAAAGGGAAACAAGAAGACTTTTTATCAATACATTAGAAGGAAGAGGAAGACAAGGACAGGGTAGGCCCACTGCTCAGTGAGGAGGGAGAAACAGTAACAGGGAACTTGGAAATGGCAGAGATGCTTAATGACTTATTTGTTTCGGTCTTCACTGAGAAGTCTGAAGGAATGTCTAACATAGTGAATGCGTATGGGAAGGGGGTATGTTTAGAAGATAAAATAAAAAAAGAGCAAGTTAAAAATCACTCAGAAAAGTTAGATGCCTGCAAGTCACCAGGGCCTGATGAAATGCATCCTAGAATACTCAAGGAGTTAATAGAGGAGGTATCTGAGCCGCTAGCTATTATCTTTGGAAAGTCATGGGAGACGGGAGAGATTCCAGAAGACTGGAAAAGGGCAAATATAGTGCCCATCTATAAAAAGGGAAATAAAAACAACCCAGGAAACTACAGACCAGTTAGTTTAACTTCTGTGCCAGGGAAGATAATGGAGCAAGTAATTAAAGAAATCATCTGCAAACACTTGGAAGGTGGTAAGGTGACAGGGAATAGCCAGCATGGATTTGTAAAGAACAAATTGTGTCAAACCAATCTGATAGCTTTCTTTGATAGGATAACGAGTCTTGTGGATAAGGGAGAAGCGGTGGATGTGGTATACCTAGACTTTAGTAAGGCATTTGATACGGTCTCGCATGATATCCTTATAGATAAACTAGGCAAATACAATTTAGATGGGGCTACTATAAGGTGGGTGCATAACTGGCTGGATAACCATACTCAGAAAGTAGTTATTAATGGCTCCCACTCCTGCTGGAAAGGTATAACAAGTGGGGTTCCGCAGGGGTCTGTTTTGGGACCGGCTCTGTTCAATATCTTCATCAACGATTTAGATGTTGGCATAGAAAGCACGCTTATTACATTTGCAGACGATACCAAACTGGGAGGGATTGCAACTGCTTTGGAGGACAGGGTCAAAATTCAAAATGATCTCGACAAATTGGAGAAATGGTCTGAGGTAAATCGGATGAAGTTCAATAAAGACAAATGCAAAGTGCTCCACTTAGGAAGGAACGATCAGTTTCACACATACAGAACGGGAAGAGACTGTCTAGGAAGGAGTATGGCAGAAAGAGATCTAGGGGTCATAGTGGACCATAAGCTAAATATGAGTCAACAGTGTGATACTGTTGCAAAAAAAGCAAACATGAGTCTGGGATGCATTAACAGGTGTGTTGTAAACAAGATATGAGAAGTCATTCTTCCACTCTACTCTGCGCTGGTTAGGCCTCAACTGGAGTATTGTGTCCAGTTCTGGGCACCGCATTTCAAGAAAGATGTGGAGAAATTGAAGAGGGTCCAGAGAAGAGCAACAAGAATGATTAAAGGTCTTGAGAACATGACCTATGAAGGAAGGCTGAAAGAATTGGGTTTGTTTAGTTTGGAAAAGAGAAGACTGAGAGGGGACATGATAGCAGTTTTCAGGTATCTAAAAGGGTGTCATCAGGAGGAGGGAGAAAACTTGTTCACCTTAGCCTCTAATGATAGAACAAGAAGCAATGGGCTTAAACTGTAGCAAGGGAGATTTAGGTTGGACATTAGGAAAAAGTTCCTAACTGTCAGGGTAGTTAAACACTAGAATAAATTGCCTAGGGAGGCTGTGGAATCTCCATCTCTAGAGATATTTAAGAGTAGGTTAGATAAATGTCTATCAGGGATGGTCTAGACAGTATTTGGTCCTGCCATGAGGGCAGGGGACTGGACTCGATGACCTCTCGAGGTCCCTTCCAGTCCTAGAATCTATGAATCTATGACGTCGGAAGCTAATGTTAATAAGCAAGATCATCCAAGAAACAAACTTAGCTGGGCTCAATTTTTAAATGCACCTCAAACTTGTCCAATTTGCTCATGCTTTGTTCACCTCAAAATGATCTTTGCCTATTGCCTATATATAAATGCAGGCAGAACAACTTTTCCATTACTTTCAACAGGATTTCATAGAATCATAGAATTATAGACTTTAAGGTCAGAAGGGACCATTATTGATCATCTAGTCTGACCTCCTGCACAATGCAGGCAAAAGAAGGTGCAGAGAAACTTCCAGCAAGTGACCCAAGCCCCACTGAAGAGGAAGGTGAAAACCCCCCAGGGCCTCTGCCAGTCTGCCCTGGAGGAAAATTCTTTCCCGACCCCAAAGATGGCGATCAGCTAAACCCTGAACATGTGGGCAAGACTCATCAGCCAGACACCCAGGAAAGAATTCTCCATAGTAACTTAGATCCCACCCCATCTAAGATCCCTTCTGCTGTCTGTTTTTAAGCAGTCAGTGTGAATTACTTTTTGAGCTACTCTTATATTGACCCTAAGCTTTTTGAACTGGTGATATCATTGGGCTAAGAAGCTCGAAAATGAAAAATGACCTAACCAGGGATGTTCTTGTGACTTCATGGAAAGTGGTCACTCTTCTAGGAAACAATAGGGCCAATATTTTCAAGTATGGGTGCCTAAAGTTAGGTTCCTTAATCCATATTTAGTTTCTTAAATATCAGCCTTATTTAAGTGACAAGCACCCACAAATCCCAATGAACATAATGTGAGCTCAGGAACTCACTGCCCATCATGAGTTTTTATAATTAAGGGTCTAGATATAGATTTAGGACTCTAATTTTAAGCGCCCATGTTTAAAAGTTCTGATTTAAGTTTGTGGCAGGGGAGGTTTCAGATCTTTGATAGCTGGCGACTGTGTTTATTGGCTCAAAGAATTTTCATTTCTTATTAGTTACTTTGACTGAAGAAGTATCCAGTAAATCCTTCTCTTGATTCTTCTGCACAGCAGCTATATGTACCTTCTTGTAGAATTACAATAATATGCCATGCTGTTTTACACCAAGAAGGACATATGATGCACCTTTCAATGAGAAGGATTAAAATTCACACACATCAGCTGGTAATCTTTCTGCATTCCGTACTTCTGCAACTTATTTCTGCATTCATACCAGCTAGAATCCAAGAAGATTCAATCCCATTATGACCGAACGAGACCTTATATTCGATGCCTCCAGCAGGAAAAGTGTTAATACTGCAATGTAGACAATGACCTCTGGTCTGAGCAGAACACCTCAGGCACAGAGAAAGGAATTAAATTAATTGATAATGAATAACTAAAACTTCTGACTCTCTTTGTAACTGCTTTCCCGACAGGGCTTCCTCCAGCTTCTACATAATAATTAAAAGCAGGTTTTGGTGGCACTATTTCAGGGAGTTTAAAGCAAGCAGGAATTTCTGAAAGTGAACTATTGCACTTTTTTAACAGCAAGAAGTGAGAACAGAATAAGCACTTTTTATCTCCTGATTTAACACACACAAGAAAAGAAGAAAATGGAAACAGGGAGGGGAAAAAGCAAATAAAAAAATACAAGCTATGAAAATTAAGACTGGGAAAGGGCTATTAATACGGGAGTCCAATCAACCTGTTCCCTGATGTTCATCTCCGCTGGCCTCTCTGCTCCAGAGCTCAGACTTCCAGACCCAGTTGAATGTACAGTCAAAGCAAAAATGGATCACATTCTCCAGCAGTTGCCTATACACATCTGGAAAAGAAAGTACATAATGTGATCTATGAAGGATCATGAATAGCCATGAAGGAAAAACATACCTTTAGTTCATTAAATAAACAGATGTTTATTTCCTGAACCTGAAATACTTCCAAGGCATTTTCCTTTTCTTGCACATAATATGACTTTAAAATTCAGCTCTATATACCAGTAACTCCTTCTATGAATTCATATTTCTTTGACACAGTCATGCTGTTTTATTCACAAACAAAAGTGAAATGTGTTATTTTGTTGATTCTTTCTGCTCTCTATAAAATGTCATTCCCATGTCAATATGGTTTCTATAAAGGTTAGCAAACTTCTCAGCAAAAAAATATTTCAAAACCCCAAAGTGACGTAGATGCCTAAGTCTCATTGAAAGACAGTGGGACTTTTGCTCCTAAATGACTCTTGAGAATGGGTCTTAGCTGCTTTTGAAAATTCTATCCGTAGACTTTTCCTTTTCAAAGTGCTTTATAAATATTGACTAACTCCCAGAACTCCGGTTTACGTCAGTTAACAGGATTATTCCTATCTGACACAGGAGAAACTGAGGCAGAGTCATTTATTGATTTGCCCATTGTACACAAATGGCTGGTATAAGAGAAGGATTCTATCTAAGGAATTCCTAGTGCCCACTTCTGTATTTTGACCATATCTGTCTAATAACAAAATGCTAGTGTTGTTCCTCTTCTTTGCTTTAAATGGATGAAATTCACCTGGGAAAAGAATTGTTTGTAAACCACTCCACAATGTTTAAGACCTTTACAGGGATTGCGTAAGAGGTTTGCTGGATGACCGGCCATATAGGGGTGTCTACATTCGATGGAAGAGCCTGTGCACAAGCCCTGCCTAGGCTGAGGTAGAAGGCTACACTGGGGGCTAGATCAGGACAAAGGGAGCAGGAATCAGATATTAGCACTAATGCAATACAGTGTCTCCAGCTTCCTGCACAACTTGCAGAGAACTGCTGTGACCACTATCCCAGCCTATAGATTGGAGTATCAGCAGCCCTGACCCCTCGTTTCAGGTGGTAGATTTCATCTACCCCCATCGCTGCATACTCCACTTACATAGAGCTCAGCTGGGCTTTTTGCAGGTGGAATAAATTTCACTATCCAAAACTAATCCTTTTTTTAATGCTTCTCCTTGCTGCCCAACTCTCTCTATTCTAAATAGGTTCTGACTCTGCATTATTTTTCTGTTGAGATCAAAATGCATTGGAACATTCTAGTGTTTGGGTAAGAATTAAAGGAAGAAGGAGCAGAGTAGAAAAAAAGCCTTTCCCCCACATAGCAGAAGGCAAAGAAATACTACAGATAAAGGAGGGTGATTGATTAATAAAGAAGAAAAGAGACACACTTGTGGTGACTCCAAAATGGCAGAACTACTAACCTGCTTTTTTAAAATGTCTCTAACTAGAAAACTAAGGAAAGGGGATCTAAGCAACTAGAGAGTTATGGACATTTTGCTAGTACAGCTGTTTATAAAAAGCAGATAAGAAAATACCTAGAAACACTGAATATATGCAGGGCCGGTGCAAGGAAGTTTCGTGCCCTAGGCGAAACTTCCACCTTGCACCCCCTCCAGCTAACCCCGCCCCCCCATGGCAGCTAACTCAGCCCCCCACCCAGGGAGCCTCCCCTACAGCAGCTATCCCCCACCACTGTGACAGCTAACCCCTCTCCCCCCGTCCCCCCATGGCAACTAACCCTGCCTGGGGAGACTTCCCTCCCTCTCCTGGCAGCTAACCCTGCCTGGGGAGACTTCCCCCCTACTCCCCCCCCCCCGGCAGCTAACCCTGCCTGGGGAGACCTCCTGCAGAAACTAAGCCTGCCTGAGTAGCCCGCCCCAGCTCACCTCGGCTCCGCCTCCTCCACTGAGCACGTCGGCGCTGCTATAATTCTCCTCCCCACCCAGGCTTGCGGCGCTGATTGGAGGAGACTTAGAGCAGGGCTGTGTGCTCAGCGGAGGAAGCAGAGTGGAGATGAGCTGGGGCAGGGAGCGGTTCCCCCCCCCATTATTGCAGTCAGCCCTCCCCGCGCGCCCCTCACCCATCTCATCTACACCTCCTCAACTGAGGGGGTTTTTAGGTGCTACCAACCACTAGACGCCCTAGGCGGTGACCTAGTTTGCCTAAATGGTTGCACCGGCCCTGAATATATGTCAAACAAGAGGTTTGGATAGAAAATGCATCCCGAAGTCTTAAGGAACTTAAATTAAGCTCTTTAACTTAATGAAGAACTGGCAGTGTTGGAACCCCAATGTGGCCCTCAGGCCAAAACGTTTGCCCACCACTGGTCTAGTCAGTAATGAAAACATTGAATAGTACCAGACCCATGACAGACACCCCAAGGACCCCTCTAGCTATGTCCTCCCAGTTTGACAATGAAACACTGATAACTACTTTGAGTATGCTTTTCAACCAGTTGTGCACCCACTTTATAATTTCCTCTAGATTACATTTCCCTAGTTTATCAGACTGTCATGTGAGACTTCTCAAAAACCTTACTAAAATCAAGATATGTCACATATACAGCCTACCCCTCATTCACTAGGCCAGTAATCCAGTCAAAGAAGAAAATTAGGTTGGTTTGGCATGATATGTTTTTTGACAAATCCATGCTGGCTATTACTTATCATCCTTTTATCCTCTAGGTGCTTACAAATTGACTGTTTAATCATTTGTTCGAGTATCTTTCCAGGTATTGAAGTTAGATTGACTGGTGCATAATTCTCTGGGTCCTCTCACCCCTCCCCTCATTTTTAAAGAGAGGTACTATGTTTGCCCTTCTTCAGTCCTCAGGGACTTCACCCATCCTCTGTGAGTTTGAATAGATAAATTGCTTATTGTTCTGAGACTGCTTCAGCTAGTTCCTGAAGTACCCTAGGATGAATTTAGTCAAGCCCTGTCAACGTTAATATCTCTAACTTGCCTAAATAGCTTTGGGACAGAATGTATCCCTGTATTCACATCCTATACATTATTGTAATAATCTCTGTACAAAGTACATCTTGTGAGGGTTCATTTAAAAACTAGACATGTCAAGTGATTAAAAAAACTTAATGGTGATTAGTCGTGCAATTAAACAATAATAGAATACCATTTATTTAAATATTTTGGATGTTTTCTACATTTTCAAATATATTGATTTCAGTTACAACAAAGAACACAAAGTGTACGGTGCTCACTCTATATTTATTTTTTATTACAAATATTTGTGCTGCAAAAAAGAAATAAAAGAAATAGTATTTTTCAATTCACTTAATACAATTACTGTAACACAATCTCTTTATCATGAGAATTGAACTTGCAAATGAAGAATTATGTACAAAAAAATAACTGCATTAAAAATAAAACAATGTAAAACATTAGAGCCTACAAGTTCACTCAGTCTTGTTCAGCCAATCGCTAAGAGAAACAAGTTTGTTTATATTTGCAGGAGATAATGCTTCTTATTTACAATGTCACCTGAAAGTGAGAACAGATGTTCGCATAGCACTGTTGTAGCCGGCGTTGCAACATATTTACCTGCCAGATGTGCTGAAGAGTCATATATCACTTCATCTTCAACCACCATTCCAGGGGACATGCATCCATGCTGATGACGGATTCTGCTCGATAATGATCCAAAGCAGTGCAGACCAATGCATGTTCACTTTCATCATCTGAGTCAGATGCCACCAGCAGAAGGTTGATTTTCTTTTTTGATGGTTCAGGTTCTGTAGTTTCTGCATCGAAGTGTTGCTCTTTTAAGACATCTGAAAGTATGTCCTGATCAGATTTTGGAAGGCATTTCAGATTCTTAAACTTTGGGTTGAATGCTGTAGCTATCTTTAGAAATCTCACATTGGTACCTTCTTTGCGTTTTGTCAAATCTACAGTGAAAATGTTCTTAAATATTAACAACATGTGCTGGGTCACCATCTGAGACTGCTATAACATGAAATACATGGCAGAATGCAGGTAAAACAGAGCAGGAGACATACTATTCTCCCCCAAAGAGTTCAGTCACAATTTAATTAATGCATTATTTTTTTAACTAGCTTCATCAGTATGGAATAGAATGACCAGATGTCCCAATTTTATAGGCACAGTCCCAATTTTGGGGTCTTTTTATTATATAGGCTCCTATTAACCCCCACCAGCTGTCCCGATTTTTCACACTTGTTGTCTGGTCACCCTAACATGGAAGCATCTCCTCTGGAATGGTGGCCGAAGCATGAAGGGCATACGAATGTTTAGCATATCTGGCACATAAATACCTTTCAATGCTGGCTACAAAAGTGCCATCCAAAAGCCTGGGTTCTCACTTTCAGGTGACATTGTAAATAAGAAGCCAGCAGTATTAGTTCCTGTAAATGTAAACAAACTTGTTTCTCTTAGCAATTGACTGAACAAGAAGTAGGACTGAATAGATTTGTAGGCTCTAAAGTTTACACTGTTTTATTTTTGAGTGCTGTTATATAACAAAAAAAATCTACATTTGTAAGATGCACTTTCACAATAAAGAGATTGCACTATGGTACTTGTATGGGGTGAATTGAAAAATACTATTTCTTTTGTTTATCATTTTTACAGTGCAAATATTTATAATAAAAAACAACAAAGTGAGCACTGTACACTTTATATTCTGTGTTACAATATAAATCAATATATTTGAAAATGTAGAATAACATCCAAAAATATTTAATACATTTCAGTTAGTATTCTATTGTTTAACTGTGATTAAAAGTGCGATTAATCACGATTATTTTTTTTAATTATGATAATTTTTTTGAGTTATGTGAGTTAACCACAATTAATTGACAGTCCTATTAAAAACTCATAATTTGCTGGTCATTATTGTCCTGGTAAAATGTGTGGCAACAGTGTATGTAAAGTTATAAGATTCCACTAACACATTTCCAAACTGAGATGAACAGGCATTTCTTAAACAAAGGAATGTTTGCTCTAATTAATTTGCATTTAAGCAATAAACAGAGTCATCAAGAAGGAAGGGGAAACAAAGGAAGCTCAAACAGGTGAGGAAAGAGCAGAAGGGAACATCCTTCCCCACTGGCTTTGTGTCTCCTGATATTGAGTTGGAAATGTTTTTCAAGAGGGGAACTGAAGATATAAACAGGAGGGACAAACACCTAAAGGCACCCCTCATCCTTATCGCATTCACCCACCACATGTGAAGTGAAAAAGGAAGCATTAGCCAGATTCTGAGAGAAGGGGTCTTGATCCAAGAAGTTTGTTCAATAAGACTGCTAAAAGCAAGTGGTAAGAAAACTGCTTTGAATTTAACATAATTTGTTAAGTTAGGCACCAGTTGCGTTTTATCTTTTTCTTCTAACCATTTCTGACTTTTATGCCTTGTACTCATTTAAAATCTCTCTCTTTGTAGTTAATAAACTTTGTTTTTTGTTTTATCTAATCCAGTGTGCTTGAATTGAAGTGTCAGGGAAACTCCATTTGGAGTGGCAAGTTGTGCGCATACTATTTCTCCTGAAGAAATAACAGACCTAATATAACTTGTAGTGTCCAGGAGAAGGCTGGGCAGTACAGGACATACATTTCTGGGGGGAAATCTAAGATTGGGAGTGTGTTGGGATCACCCTGCAGTATAAAGAAGGCTGGGGAGAGTCAGAGTGTAACCCAAGTGTAGCTGGCAAATTGCAGTTACAAACATTGCATGCTTGTGAGTGGACCAGATGAGACCTCCTTCAGCAAGGCATGATAATGCATCCAAGATTGCACTACAAGGGTGGCACAGTTGCTCATTAATCTAGATTGTTTCCAGTTATGTCACGATTCTTTAACTTGTTCTTTCCATATTCTAGTTTGTGTTCCTTCTCCCTTGTTGTTAATATTAATAGTGTTAAGGAACTGGTCACATTTAACTTTTTTAGCAAAGATTGAAGCAAAATAGGCATTAAACACCTTGGACTTCTTGATGTTGTCTGTTATTAGCTCTCCTTCACAGCTAAGCAGTGGGACTACACTTTCCTTCATCTTTCTCTGGTTTCTAACATATTTAAAGAACCTCTTCTTATTGCCTCTTATGTCCTTTTACAGGTGTAACTCATTTTGTGCCTGAGCCATTTTGATTTTGTCCCTACATTCTTGTGCTATTTTGCTGTACTCATCTTAGCAATTCACCCATGTTTTCACTTTTTGTAGGATTCCTTTTCATTTTCAGGTCATTAAAGGGCTCTTGATTCAACCATATTGGCCTCTTTCCATTCTTGCTATGTTTCTTTCACATCAGGATAGTTTGACATTGTGCCTTTAATATTAACTCCAATTTCTCTCCAGTAGTCAGAATTGAGTCTAAAATGGCTGCCTCCTGATTACTTCCTCCATCTTCTTTTCCTTTATCAATCTTCAGCAATAATTGGTCCACGGTCTCCTTACTGACTTTAACCAGGCATGAAGGGCATGGGGATTATCTTACAAGTGGTGGGATGCAGCTTGCAAGCAAATCCTACATTTCAGTAAATAAAAGTGGCTGAAAACCCCGTAGTAAAAGTGGTTTCCCCCCTTTAATCCTTTGCTCACTGAAGCATCTACCTCTGTCCAGATCTGACCAGTGAAAGAAAATGAGTGGTTTCCACAGAGAATCACTCAATTCTATTATTGAGCCTGGCTAATCAGAGTGCCCACAGCTCAAAATGGTCTAGTTCTGCTATTCTGGATGCCACAGTTACTACTGCTGAGGAAAAGAAAACTATCTTCTTCTCACGTGTAGCATAAAAATACCAACATTCTGTGTGGTGTGATGGACTAAATTGTCAGTGAACCTTAGCGATCCAGCCAGCTCCCTTGCTGCTTCATCAGGTGCACACCATTCTGACCTGTTAAGGGGCACAGGGACATCTTGATGCCTTTCCCTGCAGAGTCAATGGTCATGGATAGCAAAGGCTAAATAGTCCAAGAGTGGCCCAGTAGCTGATTAGTTATAAAGCCCTGAGTCATTCTGGAAAGTCATAAGTAAATTGTAGCTCATGTGGAGGTTTAAAAACTTTCTATTTTTAGCATTAAAAACAAAAATCTGTACTTTTATTGGAATCTTGAGGTGCAGCTGACTTTTCCTGGAAAATGTTGAAAATAATTTTATTTCAAAACACCCAGATTTATGCTTTATATGTCTTCTGAATATTTTCTCCTTAAAAGCTCATCTACTGTTGCTGATAAATTATCTCCCTACATGCCAATGTAATCTTCACAATGGGCCCAATCCTGTGACGTGTTGAGCACCCAATTTCCACTGAGTTCAGTACCAATCATGATTTGACCCTTTCTGACATAATAATTTTTAAATGAACCAGTTATGATGTCACAAACTGAGAACCATCATTTCAAGTGGGCAATAAACAGGAGCACACAGATCATTTAAAAATGATACTTTCAAAGAAAATACCGATAACAGAAATGAGGAAAGGGAAATATGGATATGATCCAGGAGAATTGTTATTAAGTTGTATTTTTCAGATTTTTTTTGGTGAGGCTTCAAAAGGTCTGTTTAGAAAGCAGTGCCTCTGCATTTTTTTATACCCAAAGTCCCACTTGATATTTATTATATGGGTACTGCAAAAATCAGATGTCTTGCCTGAAATCTCAGGTTTCAATTAATGATATTTTTTCAGATACACAAAAAGAGTGACAGGATTATAGACCCAAATTGCTGGTATTTTAAGAATCTCACAGGCTCAGCACCATGTGCCATTCTAGCCTCCCAGTGTATCCTCCGTGGTTAAAATTCTTAAGCACTTTAAATTCTTTTGGTCAGTATTTTTTTTCTTTCAGGGAAGACAAATAGAAGCACATTCCAAGTAACCATTTATAGTGTACAGAAAATTACAAGATACTAAAATCACCTCTTTGAAGGTGTTTCCAGGGTTTAGACAGCTAAACAAATTTGTTCTTTTGAAAAAAACTGTTTAAATCTAGAATGTACTTATCTGTATTCCAACTTAAATGAAAAACAACAATAGAAACACAAAAAGAACGAGGAGTATTTGTGGCACCTTAGAGACTAACGAATTCATTTGAACATAAGCTTTCGTGGGCTAAAGCCCGCTTCATCAGATGCCTGCAGTGGAAAATACCAGTCTTTAAGGTGCCACAAGTACTCCTTGTTCTTTTTCTTGATACAGACTAACACGGTTACCACTCTGAAAATGGAAACACAGTAAACCATATGGGTCAGATCCTACAGTGGGATTTTTGCCTGAGTAAGGATGGCAGGGTCAGACCCTAAATTAGGACAACTTAGAAAGCCATTCCAATGGAATCAGCTATGAAACAATACATAGGATGTTTATTTCCAGTTGTGCTCAGTGAAACTTTAGAATCACACTACTCTTGGTGCCTCAAAAATAAATAAATAAATAATTCAAATTACAATAACCTAAAATTACACTGGACAACTTGCAAACAGCCAGGATGATAAGACCCCTCATGTCAGACTTGGGTATCTTAATGAGATGGAGGATACGAGAGCAATCTAGAAAAGTGGGTCACTTTCCCAAAGTGTGGTCACTTTCCCAAATACTTGGAGACTTTATTTCAACAAATTCTTCAGACAATCAATTTTAGGCTAAATCTGACTATAGCTATGTATAAATCAACTTACAAATGGATGGATAAAATCTATAGTCTGGTGTGGAAATTCCATTGGATGAATGCTCTGATATTCATTTTGCTGTTCCATACTAGGAATCATCTGGTTCTAAAAACATATTTGTGTTGTACCACTTGTGCACCAATTGTGTGGATTGTTTGCATTTTTCTTGGGAAGGATATAAAAAGAATATGCTTTTAAATCAGTTCAACCTCTTGGTTGCTGCTTTTGTCCTCCTTTAATGCTGATTATGATTCAAATTTCTTTTTAAATATCAACAAGAATCCTTACTAATAACTTATCATCTTACCTGATTTATTTAGACTAAGAGATGGACCCTTATTTTATGCTACTGAGGGAAGGGGAACCAACCTGAAAATAAAAACATATAACATTAAAGGTCAGATTTTCAAAGCTAGACTTGTAATTGCACAAATATATTTGTATACCCACACAGTCAGGCACCTAATGGCCATGTGTGATTGCAAGTACATACACACTGTGGGATTGATGCCAAAATGCATGCAAATGCCTGGATGCAGTTGTATGCACCTACCTTTCTATTTATAACTGTAGTAAGATGAGGCACTGGAACATAAACTCTTGTGTTAGAGGCCTAGTCTGAGGCATGAAGCCTGAACCAAAGTACTTCCAGGCATTGCTAAGCAAAAGTTGGCGAAAAGAGGGTTGCTAGAAGCAGGTGCGTCTACACATAAGTGCTAATAAGAGGATCTTGTGCCAAGATGACATCAGAACACTTCACAGACAAGACTTCACAGAAAGTCCCGCCACTGACTGAGCTGTGTCCATTGCCAGGGGGCACATGTAGAGTCTATAGGAAACTATTACCATGCTTTGTTTGACAATAAACCTGGCTCAGGTTTCTTCATACCTTACTAGAGTCTGTGGTCTTTGGGGGTTCTCTCGGGGTTTGCTGTGTCAGCTATCTGCGCAGAGCCGGGGCAGCACACAGAGGGAACACGCACGCAGCCGACTGTTATCATCGAACAAGAGCAGAGCACCACATCGATAGCTACTGACAACAATAACATTTCCAAAAATTAGATTGAATAGCCCCTAGCACAGTGAGACTGAGATCATGAGGGGGGCCTGTACATACAACCACAAATAAATAATAAAGTATTAACTATTAACTCTTTATGCAATTGTATAAATTCTCCACAGTAACTGTGTCAAAAACAAGCATAGAAAATACTTTAAAAATCGTAATGTCCATGAAACCGCAAGTCATTCTGTGGCACACACAGGGTGAAATCTGAGATTATTAACAATAAATGGGAGCCTTGTTTCAGCAGGGAGTTGAGGACTGCTTAAACCCCCAGAGGAAGCCAAGGAGATCTTTTGAGAATGAAGGTTATAGAGACATCAAGTAGAAAAGGGGTATTTGTCTCAATCTGCCCCACCATAGCACTGAACTCAGTCTCCTCTGCTGATATATGGGAGGCACTAAACCTCATGCTATCAACATCAAGAGAGAGCAGCAATGAAATAGATGGACTAAAAACTGCATAAGCACTAAAAAGTATCTTACAAATTTAAAAAAAAACAAAAACGGTGCTTGTTTTCAGCTTCTGGGGTTTTGGCAAGATCTCAGGTCCCTAGGCTCACTTTTGTGTACACACTTGAATGATGGGCTTGATTTAGAGACAATAATCCCCTGAGTTTTTACTATCCTAATCCATTGAAGTGGGAATGGATATGATGCCAAAATCAAAGAGTCATGTCCAGAGCCAATGGAAAACCACAGACAGAAAAACATTATGGATTCCTCAGTTTTTCAGGCCTTTTGTAATTTTTGCTGCTACCCACTGCATCTAAGCTTCACAATGTAATCAGTTTTCCACCCCAGCCTTGCAGAGAACCACCTCCAGCCCAAAAGCAAAAACGTTGGCCTAAATCTTTCCATGGTGTTATTTTATTACAGTCACTGGAATTACATCAAGGATAGATTTGGTCTGTTAATTCTACTCATCAAACACTTCAGTTCACTCTGATGCAGAATAAAAGAAAGACCACAGATGCTGGCTCTGTGATATGGTAAACCTGGACTGCTCAGGAACCCTCCTCCAAGCAAAAACAAATATAAACAATGCTGTGTGGAAAAGGACTTAACTTCAGAGTCAGGAGAAGAAAAGAACTTCTATAAATGAGCTCCCTATCGCCTATATTCTGTTATCCCAACTGATTCCTGATTTCTAGTAAAGTCAATGGGAATTGCAGCTGTTTAACACATCTTAATTTAGAGATCCCTCCATCCACCAGTGAAATGCAGCCACTTTTGGGGTGAAACTTGGAACTGTTTACTAGAAGCGTGATGGGGTGTACCAAGCCTGGGGCCCGGGGCCTGACCAGTCACTGTGGGCCAGGGGTGAAAGTTGTTTAAAGGATTTACCAGTACACTGGAGTCCTGGGAAGGGCATGGCCTCAACCGGAAGAGGCGTGGCCTCAATGGGAAGAGGTGAGGCCTTTAAATCACCTTGGAACTACCAGCTGAGAGCCCTGGGGTTCAGGGGCGAATTAAAGGGCCTGGGGCTCCGGCCATCGCAGAGCTCCAGGCCCTTTAAATCATTGTGGAAGCCCTGAGGCTGCTACCCTGAAGCGGCAGGGCTCAGGCTAGGGCTGGGATAGCGGCAGCAGGGCTCCAGTGGTGATTTAAAGAGCCAGAGGCTCCAGCTGCTGCGGGGAGCCCTGGGCCCTTTAAAGCGCTGCTGGAGCTCTGGCAGCTGGACTCAGGTGGCACTTTTAAGGGCCCGGGACTCCCCGCAGGAGCCAGAGCTCCGGGACCTTTAAATCCCCATCCGAGCCCGGCTGCCAGAGCTCTGGCAGTGATTTAAAGGGCCCAGGGCTTCCTGCAGGGGCTGGAGCCCTTGGCCCTTTAAATCAATGCTGGAGAAGCCGGTCCAGGCTGGCACGGCATACCAGCTCTTGCCAGTATGTTGTACCAGAGCATACCAGCTTACTTTCACCTCTGCCGTGGGCCCAGGAGACCACACCCCCTTGACCCGCTGGGCATGCTCCAGGTGGAAGGGACAGATAAAAGGAGGCAGTCCAGCCCAGTCTAGGCTGGCTGAGAAGGAGGAAGGACACGTATTGCAGGCTTCAGTAGAAGCACCTGCAGCTCTGCACATGGTGGGAACTGTGGATTGTATGACGCTCTGGATGACCAACCAGCTGTGGAGACTGACTGGGATGCCAAGACGAGCAGTAGGTAATAACCCTGGGAATGTATTAGAAACTGATGTTTAACCCCTTACCTGGTAATTTCCTCACTTCATAGGGCCAAGGCCAGCTCCAGCTTTTCTGCCACACCAAGCCGAAAAAGAAAAAAAAAATGGCGGCTCTTCAGCGGCAGCTCAGTCACACCACTTCTTCTGTGGCAGTCCTCCCTCTCTTCCTCTTCTGCGGCAATTCAGCAGCAGCTCAAAGAGGAAGAGAGGGAATGAGGGACCCGCTGCCGAATTCCCGCCGAAGACCCAGACATGCCACCCCGATACCGGACGGAGTGCCGTCTCTTTGAACTGGTCTACTGGTTGCCCCAAGCACCTGCTTCCTATGCTGGTGCCCGCAGCTGGCCCTGCATAGGGCCCTGGGTCAGAACCTGGTGGAGTAGGAGGGTGCAGGTTCCCCTACCCCCCTCCCACCGCCACACACACATTGCCACTAGCTGTGGCTACTGAAGGTTTGCTCTGCCCTGCACAGGGGCTACAGACTGATTGCTCTGCCCTACCCAGAGGGTCAGAACCCCCAACTGCTATTGCCTGTCCCAGCCAGGAGGCTCAAAAGCCATAGACAGTTTACTCTGTTCTGCCTTGCCCAGGGGCTGCAGACTGATTGTTTGCTTGGCCCCACCAGAGGCCCTGAGCTTTCCTTATTGCTATTGCCAGAGCCCACAGGGAGTCACCACAATTTCGCATGACAGGGTGTACCAACCCTTGACTGGGACAACCAGGATGGCTGTGCTTGACATGCAGGGCTCCCTGTGACAGCAGAGTACAAAATAAAGCTGCAAGTAGGCAAAGTAGAATGTGGTCAAGACACTGGGGTTAATGCTCCTGCTCTTATGAAAAGTACAACATGGTCTAGTAACCACACGTTTTATATCTCATCTGAAGGACCATTTAAAAGACAAGGAAAAACATGCTGAAGAATAGGAGTCAGGACTACTGCTCATGATGACTGCAAAGAACATGCATCCTCCCCACATTTTCTGCTAGATGGGTCTAGTCTTTAAACTACATGGCTGGTTTCTCCACCCTCTCTCCAGGACAAAAGTCTCAGGAAGAGAGAGAGAGAGAGAGAGACAGATCTTTGGCCTCTGACTACTCTTTACATTTTTTCTCAGCAGACTGATATTCAGTCAGCTGGTCAAAAACCCATCCCATTAGGCTGTCAGGGTTTCAATCTCTTGATATTATTCTTATGATCCATCACATGTGGTGACCAAGCGAGGCTACTCCATACTTTCTAGATCTGAGGTGTACTTGTTTCAGTAGCACTAAGTGAAACTGAATGCAGGTTAAGTTGAACAAATGGAACTTTACTAAACCCTGTGGACTGCTCTATCCATGTAGCTGAGCTGTGCCCGGCCTAAGTCTCCATGTTTCCAATTCCCCTAGTGTTTGCTCTGTGGAAGTCTCTCCAGGGACCATGGGCTCCCTGACTCCAGTTCCACTGATCATGATACAGTGCTCCCTCAATGATTTACAACCTATGTAGGAGGCCTATGGACAGGGCCGGCTCCAGGCACCAGCTCAGCAAGTAGGTGCTTGGGGCGGCCACGGGGAAGGGGCAGCATGTCGGGCTCTTCGGCGGCAATTCGGCGGTGGGTCCCTCAGTCCCTCTCGGAGGGAAGGACCTGCCGCCAAATTGCTGCCGAAGAAGAAAGAGGAGCTGCAGCCAATCACCACCACGACTTTTTTTTTTTCACTGTTTGGGGCGGCAAAAACCCTGGAGCCGGCAGCTGTGAGCCAACATTAGAGAAGTCTCCTTTCGCCTGATAGGCCCCTTGGAAAACATGTAAAGTTCTCATAGAAATGTGTCTATGGCAGAAATCTACAATTTTTCATAATTGTTTGGGTTATTTCTGGTTTAGATTGAATATGCTTGTGTGTGTTGTTCTGGATGTTTTAGTTCTTTTATCATTTTCATTAAGTGTCTTTTCCATCTGCATTTCAGAGTGTTATGAAATTGTGACTATCTTATGGGAGAGTTACACTTTTTATTTTTTTTGTGGTTGTTCTAATTCTGGTATTTGGTAACTTTTGCCCTTCATTTATTCTTCTGTATTTCCTTAAGGCTGCAAGCCATTTTTGTGGTGCTTCATGAGTTGTCTTGCCAACAAAATTCTTCTTGCACGTTATAGTGCATTGAAAGGATTTTCACCACCCATTCAGTATCTGTAAAAAGCTAAGCTGACCAGCAATTGTATACACAGAGCTAAATTTTGTCCTCAGTTATAGCTGCAATTGGTCTTCACATTTGTTACTGAAGGCAGAATTTGGCCCATTCTGTGTAACATAGTTACAGGTACACTATTATAGTGGTTAAGTACCTATATAGTACTACTATATATACATAAACAGTGTAACGAGGTGGTGTGGCTCCCCTCCTCATCCGGGAGGGTCGAGCCCCGTCACTCACCCAGAGGGGTGGGGCAACTAAGCGGAAGTCCCACCCCTCAAAGGGTCAAGCGGCGACCCGGAAGGATAAAAGCCGGCCTTCAGTTGGGGCCCGGCCACTGGCAGGAGCAGACCTGTCAGCGGGAGCTCCTGACTGGGAGGCTGCTGAGGCCGGTGTCCGGACTGGCCGGGGCCTCCCGACGCTCGCTATAACGAGGCGCTGCCAGAGCTTCCCTGCGCTCGCTACAACGAGGAGCCGCCAGAACCATCCCGCCCCTGCTGCAGCCCCGAGGACACCCCGGAACAGGCCTGGCCGGACTTCCCGGAGGAGCTGCCGGACTTGCCGCCCAGCCCTGGCCGTGACGAGCCTCTGTGGTGGGATGTCCCCAAAGCGGGTCCCACGAACCAGGTAGGCTTGGAGGGGGATACTGGAAGTAGCCCGGGGGCAGACGACCCGAGTCAGGCTGCAGATTTCCCGATACCCATGGCAGTGTGTTGCGGTCAGGATCCCCACTGACCACCTGCAGCAGTCATCACCGCTTCTAGGCCCTGGGGTTGAATGCAGTGGAGTGGGTGGGCCTGCGTTCCCCCTGCCACCCGTCCACGGGTGGCAGAATCCCCCTCCCCCCTCGGCCTGAAGAGGCCAGCTAAACGGTGATAACTGTGTATTGGTGCCTCGCCCGAACCTCAGGCTGGGCCCCCTTTGACTGTGCCACTGCTCGGTCCTGTCCCAAAGGGCCCGAGCGACCCGCACCCTTGCCAGCCATCCCTGAACCAAGAGGGCCGGAGCTGAGGTAACTGTGTATTGGTGCCCCACCCAAACCAAGGGCTGGGCCCCCTTTGATTGTGCCGCCACCCAGTTCTATCCCCAGAGACCGAGCCACCCGGACGGTGGGCTACAGTTCCAAGGACCTAGACCCTCAGACGACAGGTCGAGGTTGGTGTGGCTCCCCTCCTCATCTGGGAGGGTCGAGCCCCGGCAACGCCCCCGCTTACAACAGGTATAGTTATTTTTCAGTACAGAACAATGAGTGCAACAATATGTTGTTATGTAAGTATAACAAAATGTGATTATCAATCAGTGAAAAATGTTCCTAGTATGGGGCATGGTTAAGTAGAACCAGATGTTTTGTTTTGGGGTTTGTTTTTTTTCATGATTTTTAAAGGATTTTTCAGAATCTGAGATAAATATAAAATGTTTTCATAATTCTTTAAAATTTCAATCAAAGCCATTCTCCTGCAATACTGGAAACTAAAACCCAACAGCACTGTGACAGTGTTAGAGAACCAAAAAGTGAAATGGCCTAGAAAGAGAAGGTGCCAGGTCGCAATGCCTGAGTAGGGAACTGGGCCCAGCCATGCGGAACAGGGCCCACCTATGTGGTGTGAGTGTGGGGCAGGCTTGCTTTCCACCTACCTCCCCCTCACTGCCCAGGGCCTCCCCTCTACACTGGGCCTGCAACCCACTTAGAACCTTCTTATTTCCCACTGGTGAGTCAGGACCCATCATTTAGGAAACATTGCTCAGAGATTTGTGTGACAATGAAGAGATGCTAATATCATTTAATTTAATACAAGACAAACTCAAAGCATCCAAACACACAATGCTTTTCCTCCCCTTATTTACAAATCATACACATTCTATTTAAATTATTTGGCAAACCAACTCTGAAATCTTTAGTTCCTTCTCAGGATTATGCTTCTAGGACAGCTCTGCCTAAAGACTTCATATCTAATGCACAGTGACACCTGACTAAATCCTAGCTAAATACTCTGGACCATGTATGCAGTTGTGGTGTTAAACCCATGGGTTCCCATAAAGGAGGATCAACTCAGCCTGGAAAAATGCCTGAAAAACCTTCAGATCTTCAGAAAAAAATTAAAACTAGTAAATGTCAGATTTGCATAAATCCTCAAATTGTGATGAAATTAAACATTTCATCAGTTGGGTGTGCTGGAGCTGTGGCAGCTTAAATGGGGATATTAAGTATATTTCTTGGCACTGCCTTACAGCACAAAGAATTTAAAGAGGAATTCCACTACACTTAAATGATATTAACATAGATGCATGCCCTGATCCAGTAAGTTGTTTTCTAAGGCTTAAGGATCACGCAGCTCTTACTAACAGGCAATATGATCTATCCATCTCAGTAATCGTATAGCTCTTAAAATGAAGAGGTTTTTTTCTCTCCTTAAAGAGTGGTGGACTTCTTTTCTTGAGTGCATGAATTAGAAATATCTAATCCAGAGTATCCATCTCTTAGATGATTTCAGTAGTTTTCTTTATAAGATAGATTCTTCACTTGGTCACTCCACCCAGGAACTGTCTGCATACAGAACCCATTTTTATTTCATGAGAAAGCAAATGCCGAAGAGTCAGTGTTTTAATGATTGATGTTTGGGGGGCTTTCCCACTAGTTTTATCCCCATGCTCAAGAAACATCTCTTCCTCTTCAAGGAACAGGCTTCAGAGTAGAATGAGCAAGATTTGGGGTCCTTCTGCTACTAAGCAACAGAAGCCTTTGCAAGAGGAGGGCAGTCAGTGCTTACAGAGTACTTGTCTGATCCTCTTCCTCCAGGCGACAGCATTCCCTCAGAAAGGAAAGGTAGTATTTAGGGGAAGTGGTTTGGAAGTAGCCATTTTAGAGAGCAAGTTCCTGGCCCCTTTTCTTTCAGGCTACAGTGGCCTTTGGGGGAAGGTGGGCAGAACTGAACAGGCACTATTTGGGGATACCAGTAGTAAGGGCACAGGCTCCTTGGGCCATTTCCCCAGACAAATCCAGTTTGGGGCAAGGAGAGCAGGTGCAGCCTTTAACAGATGGTGGGCAGAAAATCAGGGACACTCCCAATCACGGACAAAAGAAAGGCTAATGAACACTGATTGCCTTCAGGAGATAGGGGTGAGGCATTGGAGCTGGCTCCTCTTTCCCCAGCGCTCTAGTGCCAGATTTTCTTTGCTGGTGCCAGCTTTCTCTGGCTGTCAGTGCTGGCCTTTTCCCACCATCCACAGTGGAACTTACTGCTTATGCCCAACATGCTATCACTGTCTGAAAGGATAATAATTTACTCTTTGGTTACATGAGCAAGTTTCAACCAATAAGATTTGTTAAAGTGTATTTCCACATACATGCTGACTACTAACATAGATTAGGAATTTGCCACCTGTGTTAAAGGGATTATGGGATACTAGTCTCCAGTCTATGAAAGTTTTCTTTTTGTGCTTGGACACCTCTGTATAACAAAAGCAATAGATTATCTGATTTTTACTTTTGTTTGCCATTACTGTACCTGATCCTACTCCCATAAAATCTAAGTCAAAATTCCCAATGACTTCAGTAGTGCAAGATTGAATCCTAAATGTGCAACTAATATAAGAGAGTCTGTTGTATAATCAGTTGGAGGCCATTTGACCAATGACAGCATTTTTGTCAAATTATATCATTAACATAAATGAGAGGGTTCGGGTAAAAGGATTTAAAATGAAAACACAATTTTTTATCAGTTCTTCCTACATTCATCCCTCCCCATCTCAGATCTTCTCACACAAACAGTGAATTACTTACACAGCTGTGGCTAGTATAGAGTGGGTTTGGAATAACCATGCTATTCCATGGCTCAGTCAGAAGCATGCTTTGGATGAAAAATGCAGAGAATGGCTCAAATTCCATACATGGATTTTTTTTCCAAAAATTAAACAAAAAAAACGGTCTTCCACCTTAGTGCGAAAAAAAATGAATAATATGCCAAAATGGGAAAGTAAACAGTTTTAAGAAAGGGTTAGAAAATATGCAAACTACTGCTCCATGACATCTGACCTGGTCAGAGCAGTGGAACGAATAACCCAGTGTCTGTATGAAACCAGGACTTGGATGAGGGCTCAGCTAGTTTTGGATTATTCCAAACAAGATTGAGAACATGTTGGTGGGACAGGGAAAAGTAGCCAGAAGAATTGGAGGAATTTACGTCTGTACTTCTGACTGAAAGAATGTGACTTCCATTTGTAACACCAACATGCAATCTAGGTATGTAAAGCAGTGTACTACCTCTTTAAGGGACAAGCTGGAAGCCTACACCTGGGACAGTCTGGGGTGTAATCAAGGAGGCCCTGCCCCACCCTATGGCTGGGCTATATAAACAGGAAGAGGCGCAGATGCTCTCTGAGCAAGAGAGGGGAGTAGAATCTGTGGAGGCTGCAGTGTGGGGGTGGTCTCTCTGGCTCTAGGCCTAACTAGAGACTTTTTAGGGAGCTGAACCAGAGACGTTATGAACTGTGTATTGTAATTGCTCCTGTCCTCAAACCCTATTAAAAGGGGATTTGCCATTCGTTAGTGTGAGCTGGTTTCTGCTTGCCTTGGTCTGTGTAGCAGAGTGGATCTCTGCTCCTGCCCAGAAGGGGTTAAAACAGCCCTGGATAAGGGCTGGGGCTGGAGAAAGCAGCCTTTTAGGCTGGGCTGATTAGGGGAAGTGGCTGCAGCTGGGGGCCATGACCCAAACTGAGCAACAGGGCCTAATAAGAAGGCTAGGGAAGCCAAGGGCAGACAGTCTTCCTCTGCCTGTAGAGGGAGAAGGGCCTGGCTGCTGAGAACCAGAGCAGGTACCTAGGGTGAAGCAGTGCTGGGGAAAGGCAGAGGAGCTGGGGAGCTCCTGCCTGGAAAGCCCCAGGCTATAGCCTAGAATTAGGCCAGGAGGAACTGGGGTTGTAGGGTGCAACCCTGGGGTAGGCCAAGGCAGCAGGTCCAAACCCCTTTGCTGATGATGAGTGGCTGATACTGCAGTCTGCTCCAGGGCGTGGGGCTAGACAATGACTGGCAGTAGCCTACACTGAAGCAAAGTGAGGATAGAGGGTGGGGGGTTCCCAGGGAGGGGAAACCCCTAAGGAAAAGGGGTTGCTGCCAGGGGGCAGAACCCCATGTAAAAGGGGCACCGGGGTCCAGGGAGGGACACGGGGCCTGTAGCAGGAAACAAGGCAGATCACTGGCCTGCAGAGGGCGCTCTGAGCTGGAATATGAGCTAATTCCCAGGACGACCAGTAGGAGGCGCTGCAGGGGTGAGTCTGCCCGGTTACAGTCTGTTAAAGTGATCCTATTGCTGCTCATTTGGGGGAAATTAAGGTGGGTGCATACCCACAGCACCACATCTGGTTGAAGGGAGTCTGCAGGAACTGCCTGCACTGTTACACATGGTGCCCAAACAGGACCCAAAAACCCTCTCCTATCAAGGAGGGATGAGAATGAAGTGAGGTGCCTACACAGAAGTTCCGGTCCCAGGCTTGGCAAGGTGCACAGCAGCTGTAACAATGACAGCACAGGCTGGCCTGTCACAAATGCCAAAACGGAAGGAGCCCTGCAACTGGGTGCATGGACTGTCACCAAGAGGAGCATGTTAGTTGGGACTGCCCCGGGGAACCAGAGACTATATGGATTGCTGGCTGTCACAGGTCACTGAGTCTGTCTATGAAAGATATTAAACCCCAGAGTGAAGAAACCCAGTGTACGTCTATACTACCCGCCGGATTGGTGGGAGTGATCGATCGGGGATTGATTATCGTGTCTAGTGTAGACGTGATAAAAATCGATCCCTGATTGCTCTGCCGTCAACTCCAGAATGCTACTGTGGCAAGAGGTGGAAGTGGAATCGATGGGGGAATAGCAGTGGTTGACTCGCCGCCATCCTCATGGCCAGGTAAATTGACCTAAGCTGAAGTTGTGTATCTTAGGTCAACAACCCCCTCTCCCTCCAGTGTAGACCTAGCCCCAGACAGCTGCAGAAGCTGAACAAAAAACTGAGAGATCATCTAGCCCTAGGAAGAGTCATACCCCCTAGGTAACTTGTTTTAAGTGCAGGGAAAAGGGGCATGTTCATAGACTCATAGGTCAGAAGGGACCAATCTGATCATCTAGTCTGACCTCCTGCACAAGGCAGGCCACAGAACCCCACCCATCCAATTTTATAACAACCCCTAACCCAGGACCGAGTTATTGAAATCCTCAAAATTGGTTTGAAGACCTCAAGCTGCAGAGAATCCACCAGCAAGCGACCCGTGCCCCACGCTGCAGGGGAAGGCGAAAAACCTCCAGGGTCCCTGCCAATCCGCCCTGGAGGAAAATTCCTTCCTGACCCCAAATATGGCGATCAGCTAAACCCTGAGCATGTGGGCAAGACTCACCAGCCAGCACCCAAGAAGGAATTCTCTGCAGTAACTCAGTTCCCATCCCATCCAATATCTCCACGCAGACCATTGAGCAGACCTATCTGGTGGTAATCCAAGATCAATTGCCCAAATTAACGATCCTATCATAACATCCCCTCCATATACTTATCAAGCTTTGTCTTAAAGCCAGAAAAGTCTTTTGCCCCTACTACTTCCCTCGGAAGGCTGTTCCAGAACTTCACTCCCCTAATGGTTAGAAACCTTTGTCTAATTTCAAGTCTAAACTTCCTAATATCCAATTTATACCCATTCGTCCTCGTGCCTACATTAGTACTAAACTTAAATAATTCCTCTCCCTCCCTAACGTTAGCCCCCCTGATATATTTATATAGAGCAAGCATATCCCCCCGCAGCCTTCTTTTGGCCAGGCTAAACAAGCCAAGCTCTTTGAGTCTCCTTTCATAAGGCAGTTTTTCCATTCCTCGGATCATTCTTGTAGCCCGTCTCTGAACCTGTTCCAGTTTGAATTCATCCTTCTTGAACATGGGACACCAGAACTGCACACAGTATTCCAGATGGGGTCTCACCAACGCCTTATATAACGGTACTAACACCTCCTTATCCTTGCAGGAAATACCCCGCCTGATGCATCCCAAAATCGCATTTGCTTTTTTAACAGCCGTATCACATTGGCGACTCATAGTCATCCTGCTATCAACCAGTACCCCAAGGTCCTTCTCCTCCTCCGTCGCTTCCAACTGATGCGCCCCCTGATGTTAGAAGATGCTGCCATATAAGAACTTTAAACTGAGGGACTGGCATTACAGGGAAGTGAGAATTGTAATTGTGGGAAAACCTGGCATATCCCAGAAGCAGATACTGGGGGGGGGGCAAGCATCAGGGACCGATGTTGGCCAGGGGTTTCAGACTTTTTCCCCACTTGATTCTGTCCACAGCCTCAGAGCATGAAAGTGTGGGGAGCTTCAGTACCCTTGACAAAGGAGCGTTAAATAACCCAATTGCTGCTCCAGAAGGCTACAGAATTCCAGGCCTGGGGGAACTAGGGCAAAAACAGAGATCAAAGGTCTCTGGGGTTTTGGGAGATGGATGTGAAAGTCTCTGGTGTTATTGAACAGTGAAGTAACTTGCAGGCCCAGATGCAGGCTGCTTTCTTACTGAAACTGGCTGAGAAAGAGGAACGAATTCAGCAACTGGAAGACAGGCAGAAAGATCTGGTTGCAGAGAAGGAGAGAAGCTACTTGGTTGTGACTAAGTTGAGGGAATTAATCAACACCCTGGAAAATGAGCATGGCACTCTTTAGAGGAAGATCCAGGTTAGCCTCAAAGAATCTTCAGCACCTGCATGAGCACATGAAGGCTGAGATGGTCCAAATGCAGGAGAAACTTAAAGCTGATTAATGTGGTAAGTGCCAGGCCCTGAACAATAGGGATGGTCCAATTACTAGGACTGCCAATACCCAGGATCAAGGCGCACTGGCCCTGGAGAAGAAGCAATGCTAGGCTCAACTGGGGGAAGAATAGAGCAGCAATGAGATAGTGAACAGCCAGCTCAAGAAAATAATGTTCTGGTCAACTAAGTAACTATGGACTTGAAGGCCAAGTTTCAGCAGTTGGAAAGAACAATGTCATCCAAATACCAGTTTTCTCTTGCAGCCATGGGAACAAGGATAGCCCGACTGGAAAAGCCGACGGGTTTTGAGTCCAAGAAACATCAGGCTGCCTGCCACCAGGAAGCTGTGGTGGGAAAGGAGTTATACAAGGGAAAATCTACCCAGGAGTTGGAACTGGAAGTTGAACAAGCCCTACAGCTCAAGAATGAGTGACTCTGGAATGAGTTGCAGGACATAAGTTGGGCAGTTAAAACACTAGAAAAGTGTGTACTGAAACTTAGCTGGTCCAGTTAGAGGAAAGTAACAAGAAACTCAAGCAGCACAACATTCAGCTCCGGAAGGACTATAAGATGATGAGGACAGAGATACATAATAAGAGCACTAGTACATGTGATGAGATGGTGAGCACAGTTATAACTTACTAGGGGGTCGGTGCTGATATTGGTGAGCAGAGTGATGGCTCAAATGTTCTAGAAGACTGCTCAAGGAGAGGACTAGATCACCTATCAAAGGACTGGGTGTAAACAGGCACAAATACGGAGGTTGTGTCTACACTGGAAGTTGCAGTGATATCCACTACAGCTGTCCAACAAACCCATCTACTAATAAGCTGGGAAGAATTAGAGAACATTACTGCAGCTGAGAGGATCAGGGCTGAAGTCCTTGGACAGATGAATATCCTACAGACCCAAAAAGCAGAGGTCTTGCGGGAGCTGGGAGAGACATGCTCTTAAAGGGAGCATGTATTGGCTCAAGCCATAAAAGAGGACCAGGAGTTGGCATTTACTGCTGAAGAGAGACTTAGAAGAGCTTCACAAAGAAATCCCCTGGCAGTATCAGATCACTGAGGCTCAGGATGAGAAGATGGAAGTACTGAATACTGAGAGGCAGACCTGAAGAAAGGTTTAAACTCTGGGGAATATCAAATGAAAGATGGGCTGAGTGAGGCAGCTCATCAGCTCATTGAAGGGAAAAGCTGCCATGTTTGTGATGTAGAAACACCCATCCAGGAGGAAGTCAAAGTAGACGAGAGACAAGGGTCCACTCCCTAGCTGGAGGACTGGAGACAGCAGCACAGAGCCCTAACATGAATGGGGGCTAAAATAAAAGTGACCTCACAAGAGGAGGAGAATAAATGTGATCCTCCAGCTGATATCACACACAAAGTAACTGGGGTGCCAGAAGATTAGAAATTACTGAAGACTGCAGGGGAAAAAATGTGGTCAATCATAAATGGAAACCTGAATGGGGAGTTAGGCTGGATGAAAGACTACCTTAACTCCAAAGGGTGTCCTGTGAGTAGGTCCTCACATCTTGAAGAGATTAGGAGGCAGTCTCATGCTGGTTTGCCAGTGATGCAAGCCCAATGCCCTTGATTACTGCTGTGATGTCTAAAGGGGGCCCCCCTTGTGAGGGGAGCAGTTTATTTTTACTTATGACTTGTCAAAGACTGTGAAGGAGTCTGTTCATCAGATGTTGAAGAATACAATTCCTAATCTTGACATACTCAGTGATGAGAACAAAATTACAGCCAAGGGTCTTGCAGACTTCTTTGGAGCAGCTAAGCAGGAGGTGCCACTCTGGCTGGAGGATATGATCAAGGGGAGCAGGCTAGGCCAGCATCCTAATGAAGTCCACGAGGAAGATTTGCATGTTTGAGTGCCCATATATGCATGGACAGACAGTAAAACTTGCCATAGGGCCAGAAAAGTTCTAGGAAAGGGGTAGCCTGTTCCTTTGATTACCTCCTTTAAGGAACAGGTTGGAGCCTACATCTGGGGCAGTCTGGGGTGTAATCAAGGAAGACCTGCCTTGCTCTAGATCTGGGCTGTGTAAACAGAAAAAGGAAGCTGAACAAGAGAAAGGGGAGTAGAAGCCATACAGGCTGTAGAAGCTGCTGTTTTTATTTCTTCTCAGTCTTTAGAAGACCGGCCTAATTAAAGACTTTGTGACTTCTAAGACTGTGAGTTGAACCAGGCACTGAGGTGAGGACCTTGTGAACTGTGTGTTATGTAATGCTTCTAGCCTGAAACCCTATTAAAAGGGGATATAAAATCAGACTTATAACTAGAAATGTTGCTGACTGGCCATGGGCAGTCAGGTGTCATGGTGAAGGAGAGAGTTTGGCCTTTTGGTTACAGATGGGTCCCAGGTGGGTGAGTCCAGGAAATGAGCCAAGGGGCAGCACCAGAGGGGCAGCAGCCAAATACCAGAGCCAGGGTGGAGGTAAACCAGAGTCATAAGCCAGAGGTAGGGCCAGAAAGACAGAAGCCAAATGCCAGAACCAGAGGGTCATCCAGAGTCATCAGCCACAGGAAGAGCTGGGGAGTTGAAGCCAGAGGTGAGCAGTGGCTGGAGCACAGCTGGAATGAGCAGGGACTAGGAGGCTGAAGCAGAGGGTAGAACAAGGGCAAGGGCATCTGCAGGTTTGGTGTGCATTGAGCAGCCTCTGAACTGCTGTGGGGGTCAGGCTTGTAACAGGACTGATAAACCTGTAGCCAATCAAGGGCTGTGGCCACTCTGATCATTCTAAGTCAGGGCATTGAGCTGTGGTTGCCTAGCAGCGCCGTTAGGCACAGGCCAGCAGCCATTCCTAGTGGGTCTGGCCACTGAAAGGAAAGAACCTCAAAGTCATCAAGTCCAGCCCCCTGTGCTGAGACAGGACCAAGTAAACCTAGATCCTCCGTCACAGGTGTCTGTCCAATCTGTTCTTAAAAACATCCAATGATGGGGATTCCACAACTTCCCTTGGAAGCCTATTCCAGTGCTTAACTACCCTGATAGTTAGAAGGTTTTTCTTAATATTTAACCTAAATTTTCCTTGCTGCAGATTAAACCCGTTACTTCTTGTCCTACCTTCAGTGGACATAGAGAACAATTGATTCCCGTCCTCTTTGTAAAAGACCTATATATGCATATATGAAGCTGCTATCTGGTTTCTTCCCCCCCACCCCCTTAGCCATTCTTTTCTCAGGACTACACATGCCCAGTTTTCTTTAAATCTTTCCTCGGGTCAGTTTTTCTAAGCCTTTTGTCATTTTTGTTGATCTCCTCTAGACCCTCTCCAGTTTGTCCACATCTTTCCTAAAATGTGGCACCCAGAATTGGATACACTACTGCAGCAGAGACCTCAACAATGCTGAGCAGAGTGGCACACTTACCTCCCTGTCTTGTATATAACATTCCTGTTACTACACCCCCATTTCTGCAACTGCATTACATTGTTGACTCATTCAATTTATGATCAATTATAACTTCCAGCTCCTTTTTGCAGTACACCACCTAGCCAGCTATTCCCCATAATGTAATTGTGCATTTGATTTTTTTCATTCCTAAGTGTAGCACTTCACACTTATCTTTATTGAATTTCATCTTGTTTAATTCAGACCAGGTCTCCAATTTCTCAAGGTCATTTTAAATTCTAATCCTGCCTTCCAATGGGCTAGCAACCACCCCTTCCAGCTTGGTGTCACCTGCAAATTTTATAGGCATACTCTCCATTATTCAAGGCAGTAATGAAAATATTGAATAGTACCCCTGACAGATCCCTGTGGGACCCTACTAGATATGCCCTCCTCCCTTGACAGCAAAAACTATTGATAACTATTCTTTGAGTACAAGTACCACCTGTGCACCCATCTTATTATAGTAATTCCATCAAGACTACATTTCCCTAGTTTTCTTATGAGAGTGTCATGTGGGACTGTGTCAAAAGTCTTACTATAATCAAAACATATCAAGTTTATAGGGAAGCAGTAGTATCCAGTAGGCCAGTAACCTTGTCGAAGAAGGAAATTAGGTTTGTTTGGCATGACTTGTTCTTGACAAATCTGTACTGGCTATTTCTTATCACCCTATTATCCTTGTTTAATAATTTGTTCCAGTGTCTTTCCAGGTATTAAAGTTAGGCTGATTGGTCTATAATTCTCTGGGTCCTCTTTGTTCCCCTTTTTAAAAATAGGTACTATGTTTGCCCTTCTTCCGTCCTCTAGGATCTTGCCTGTCTTCCATGAGTTCTTGAAGATAACTGCTAATTGTTCTAATATCCCTTCAGCTAGTTCCCGAAGGACCTGCCAACTTGATTACATCTAACTTATCTAAATATTCTTTAACCTGCTCTTCACTATTTTGACTTGCGTTCTTTCCCTCTTGTTGTTAATATTAATTGTATTGAGTGTCTGGTCGTCATAAACCTTTTTAGTGAAGACTGAAGCAAAATAGGTATTAAACTCCTCAGCCTCCATGATGTCATCAGTTATTAGCTCTTTCTCTGCTAAGTAGTAGACCTATATTTTCCTTTGTCTATCTTCTAATGTATTTAAAGAACCTCTTCTTATTGCATTTTATGTCCCTTGCTAGGTGTAACTCATTTAGCCTTTCAGATTTTGTTCCTACATGCTTGTGCTAGTCTTTTGTATTCCTTCTTGGCAATCTGCCTGTGTTCCCACTTTTTGCAGGATTCCTTTTTCATTTTCAGGCCATTAAAGAGCTCCTGATGAATCATATTGGTCTGTTACTATTCTTCCTCTCTCTCTCTCCTTCGCATTGGGATAATTTATAGTTGTGCCTTTAATTATTGTCTCCTTGAGAGACTGCCAGCTCTCCTGAACTTTTTTTCCTTAAAATTTCTTCCCATAGGACCTTACCTACAAGTTCTGAGTTTGTTAAAGTCTGCTTTTTGAAGTTCATTGTCCTTATTTGGCTGCTCTCACTCCTTGCTTTCCTTAGAAACATGATTTCTATCATTTCAGCATCATCCAAATTGTTTTCCATGTCCAGATTCGCTACCAATTCCTCCATTAGTCATAATCAAGTCTATAATCACTGTCATCCTGGTCACTTCCTCTACTTTCTTAAAAAAATTGTCCCCAACACATTCCAAGAACTTATTGGAAAAGTTGTGTTTTGCTGTATAACTTTTCCAACAGATTTCTGGTAGTTGAAGTCTCCCATTACTACCAGGTCTTTTGTTTTGGATATTACTGTTGTTTCTCCTAGAAATGCCTCACTTGCCTCCTTCTGATTTGGTGCTCTATAGGAACCCTACTATGACATCACCCCTATTTTTTTTACCCTTTTTATCTTCATCCAGAGACTTTTAGCTGCTCTGCTTCTTATCTCCTGGACCTCAGAGCAGATGTACATATTCTTGATATATAACACTTCTCCTTCCTTTTTATCCTACCTGATCATGCTATTTGTTAGGGTGTATTGGCTTCTCCTTGCCACAGACTGTTAAAGTGAGCTTATTGCAGCCCACTCAGATGAAATTAAGATGGGGCACACCCACTGCACCACACAGGGCTTCAAGAGGGTGCACAGAGATTGCCTACACCTTTACAGTTGGACAGTAGGTTATTAGATCCTGAACTGTTTCTCAGTGCTCAGATACCATCTGTGATGAATGTTTTCTTCAATCAGTGCTTGGTGGGAAGAGTATGTCCTCTTCTCTTCAATGCAGATTCTGCCATGATTATCCACACCTTTGTCATCTCAAGATTAGACTGGTGTAATGCGCTCTACAGGAAGCTATCCCTTGGGATCATTTGGAAGTTAGTGAATGGGTCACAGCATTGTGCACTAGGTGGCATTTCACACCAGGAACACATTATAACAGTCCTCTAGGTCTGTGCTGTCTGCCAATAAGTCTCCCAGTGCATTTCAATGTGCTAATTTTAACCATAAAATCCTAAATGGTCTGGGACCATGATACCTGAGACAGAACTTCTCTCCCCGTGCTATATTCACTCAACTGAGATCAGCAGAAATGCTAAAGATATATTCCCCTTAATATAAATCAGAGAGCAACTGGCAGGGCATCCCCTGAGGGGCCATGACTTTCATATTTGCTTACCACTTTGGTCCACTAACACAGTGGTTTTCAAAAATTTTAGGCTGCATACCCATTCCCAAATGTAGTCTACCGTGTGCCCCCATCTGAAATAGGGTCATAGTATACTTATGATTAGATTGACTAGTCTTACGAAATAAAATGCATTGTCCGCATACCCCAGTTTGAAAACCACTGCGCTAAAGCCTAGATTTATAAAACTTCCAGGCAAAGACCATCTTCTTTTTCAAGTTTCCAGGAAGGGGCAGGCTGAGAGTTGGAGGGATCTGGCAGACATTTCTGTATTAACTATCCCTTAAATTGTCTTGGGTATTGTGTATTTTAATCAATGGGATGGATGCTTATACAGATCTTTATAAATCAAAAGAAATAATAACTAACTAAATTTGGTGGTGTTCTGCTGCTTTATTCTGTAACTATAATGTTATTTATATAATATTGATATAGTAATTGAGCTTATTAACCCTGAAATGAATGCAATGATCAAATTACCACTTCTAAAATGCTCAATAGCCTAAATGTCTAGATTCAATTATAAAATGTTCAATATTGAATGTCTGTCACAATTTTGCTCGATTCAGTGGAGCAAGAGACTTCGTAAACTACTGTATGATTTTTAAAATCGCTTTACCTTTCTTTTCTTCATTTGCCCCTTATTTCTCATCTTCTTACATCAGCATATGATGCTTCATTTGCTTTCTTGTGATGTTACTGAATAGATAATAGACTGTTCATGGCAGTGACTGGTAATTGTAGTTGTCTTACAGAGTCCTAAATTAACAGTACCAACCCAATAAGGGACCCGGTGGGTCACTATAGTCAGCTCAATATTGGCCTCTGCACAATGTGCAGCTGTCATAAACAGATAAGAAAAGTTAATAGCACAGAAATACTTTATAACTCTGACTGTAAAGGGTTAACAAGTTCAGTAAGCCTGGCTGTCACCTGACCAGAGGACAGGATACTTTCAAATCTTGAGGGAGGGAAGTTTGTGTGTGTGCTGTTAGTTTTGGTTGTTCACTCTGGGGGCTCAGAGGGATCAGACGTGCAACCAGGTTTCTCTCCAATACAGACTCTTATAAGTTCAGGCTAGTGAGTACTAGGTAGATAAAGCGAGTTAGGCTTATGGTTGTTTTCTTTATTTGCAAATGTGTATTTGGTTGGAAGGAGTTCAAATGTGCATTTGGCTGAAAGGAGTTCAAATTGGTATTTTGCTGAAAAGATTTTAATTTGTACTTGTATACTTAGGCTGGGAGGGTGTTCCCAGGGTCTACAGCTGAAAGACCCTGTACCTATTCCATTTTAAATTTACAAAGATAATTTTTACTGTTTTTTTCTTTAATTAAAAGCTTTTCTTGTTTAAGAACCTAATTGTTTTTTTATTCTGATGAGACCCCAGGGGACTGGGTCTGGATTCACCAGGGAATTGGTGGGGAGAAAGGAGGGAAGAGGGAGCGAGAGGCTGATTTCTCTCTGTGCCAGGATTACTGGTTCTCTCAGGGAAAATCTGGGAGGGGAAGAGAGAAGGAGGGAGGAAGGTGAATTGTCCTCTCTGTTTTGTGATTCAAAGAGTTTGAATCACAGTGATCTTCCAGGGTAATCCAGGGAGGGGAAGTCTGGGAGAGGTAACGGTGGGGGAAAAGGTTTGCTTTCCTTGTGTTATGATCCAGAGGGACTGGGTCTTGGGGGTCCCTGGGCAAGGTTTTGGGGGGACCAGAGTGTACCAGGCACTGAAATTCCTAGTTGGTGGCAGCGCTACGGGTACTAAGCTGGTAATTGAGCTTAGAGGAATTCATGCTGGTACCCCATCTTTTGGACACTAAGGTTCAGAGTAGGGAATTATACCATGACAGCAGCTGTGGTCAAAAAAGCTCATTAGATGTTGCATAAGGAATGGGATGGTGACTAACACAAAGAATACCTTCATAAAAGTCAACAATGTGGCCTTTTCTGGACACTGTGTGCAGTACTGGTCATGCTTTCTGAAACAAGATATTGAAACAACAGACAGGGTTCAGAGAAGAACAAGAATGATCAAGGACATGGATAAACTCTCATATGAAGAAACACTGGGCCTGTTTACTTTAGAAAGGAGATGAGTAGGTGAGGACAGGATAAAAGTATATAAACACTTAATAGTATAGAGAAGCTAGATCAGGAGCTTCTGTTGTCCCTATATCATAACATAAGATCAAGGGGATAATCTGTGAAATTCAAAAATGGGAAACTCAAAATTTATAAAAGGAAACATTTTCATGCAACATGTGATCAAACTGTGGAATTCACTGCCACAAGAAGTCATTAAGGCCAAGAATTTAACATGATTCTGATATTTATATGGATGTCATGAATATCGACAGCTATCAAAATTAAACAAATTTTGGAAAGGATATTAAGTCAGTGCTTCAGGGTTTGAGCCAATCTCTAACTGAGACATCAGCTAAAGACCTGGGGAGAGGATTATCCCACATCTCCCTACTGTGGGGTTCTGCAACCTTTCTCAGGAGCATCTAATACTGCCCACCGTCACAGCTGGATCTAGTATGACTATTTTCTGATGTTCACATGACTGTATGGTCCAAGTCTGAGATACAAAAAATTCACTACATAGGTCAATCGACCACTGCATTTTTCATAAATATTTTATTTTTCCATAATTTTAAATGCATAAAAGTAGAATAATATTCCTGGCAGTATATTTCTGAGGACTTATTTCTTATCCTATACAGCTGATGTGACTAACTATTCCCCATGAATAGTTACGCAGAAATGTACTCTGCCCAAACTTATCCATGTTTTATTTTTTTAAAAATTCCAAAAAGACTTAAGCACATTGAGTAAACAGATTTAACAAGCTGAACTCAATCGTGACTTCTCCAATTACATTTTCTGCCAAAAAAAGTCTGAGCTTCTATTCCAGTAAGATTCACATAAAACAAGGAAAGCTGAGTATGCTTTGATCCACAAAGGTAAAACATCTGAAGAGAGAATAATGCTGGGAAATGCTCACATGGCAAATAAAAGCTAGAGCAGAGTAATCCCACCAATTTCCCACTTTAATGAGTTGAGATCTTGCCATCATTAATAATGAAACATTTATCAAAATTTGTATAAATATAATTAGGAAAAGTCTGTAGACTTGCCGGAAGGATTGGAACCTGTTAAAACTTTTATCACATGAACAAGATCAAAACTAAAGTGGCTATATTCTTTTGCATTAAGCACCCCTCAGACCATAGGCATCTGACCATTGTCTTGAATTAAAGCACCTGGCCATAACCCAAAGACAGGTTCAAGTGAGGTTCTTAGATTCTCACCACACACATACTTACCTGCCCACTGTTTCTTCAATCTGTCCCCATTATAGGCAGGATTGAAGTCAATAAGATTTGAGGGCATTTTGCAACTTACAAGAGATGTTCAGCACTTTGCAGGATTGGGCCCTTCATCCTTATTTGCTCTCACTTTTTTTCCCCCTGCCACGTTAATGCTTCTCAATGAATATGGCAGCAGAAAGAGCTCAGATGTCACTCTCCTCAATGCAATTGTACTCCACTTTCTCTGAAATAAGAGCTCAGACGTTGCTCTTGCGCAGATCTCCAATATAGTGGTAGAGTTCCCCCAAGACCTCATCAACTTGGTTGCCCAACGGCTCAGTTTGACTGCAGTCTGCCCATTCTGGTTCCTTTATTTGCATATAGCAAAGCCATGCTGAGTTGACCAGACTCAAGCATAGGGGGTGAGTACAGGGCACACCACACATCCAAAATTACATAGCCTCTTCCTTTATATACATTTACACATTACATTGTATTTGCTACACATTGCAGTACACATTTTGGGACTGGCACTGGCTTGGTTACTTTGTAGGAACCAATCCCTGTACAGCATGCTTTGTCCACATTGTCAGTGTATAACTTACTCTTTACCTCCTCTTTATGTTCCTGACTTACCTGATCTGTTGTTTTGTCTATTGTAAATGGTTCCCTGAGTGTTCCCCCTTATCTTAGCTAATACAGATATTGTTTCCAGCCTGCTGATTCATTTACCTCCCTAATCCTGTCCCCCCCAAGAAATGAGGCCTCACCCATGTCCAATTACTTGTGTCAAACCAGCCCTATGTATAGCAGCAGCTTAATGCTTCCTTTTGTCTTTTCCATACATCAAACCTAAGTGATCCCCCACTAATTCAAAAAGAAAAACTGAAAGATACATAATCTATATTCTGCTTTATCAGTTTTAGGAACCAAGATAGTACTGAAAAACAAGATGTAACTCTGATTAAAATATTTGAAACATATTTCAAAACTATTGCACAAAATTCAAATGTGTTTTTTTTTCCTGGGAGATTAGTCTATAGTAGTCTGAAGATCAATGGTTATTTTAAAGCTTGTTAAAGAGACCTACAGGTTTTAGTCTCACGACATACAGAAAGAGTTTCTGGTAGATAAACTAGGATTATATATGGCCTAGCACAAATTTTCAAGTCTGGTGACCTGATTTTTTTTTTAACTTTTTTTTTTCTACGGCACTGACCACTTGGAGCTTTCATTGGCTTCTCATTGACAAGATTTGGATCCTTGGAATTTTCTGATAATGTTTGAGTGGCTATAATTAGTGAAAGTGGCCTGATCCATAAAAGAACTGCAGGTGCTCAGCACCTCTAACAACCTGGTTATTTTTATTTAGCAGACTAAATATGGATGTACAATCCTAACTTTAGACACTCAGGTTTGAAAATATTGTCTAAGATTTTGTGTTTCTTTTACAGAAAATGTTAAATTTTATATATTTTGTTTCTTCAAACTCCTATTAAACTGTACTGATCAGTATATTGCTTCTGTAATTATACTGATGTAAGCCTGCAAGATTATTAAACTGGAGTCTGGACTGTAAGAGTTACAATACAGTAAGATTGCTCACTCCTGACTTTATTACCCAAAATGTTCATAATTTCAAGTAGTCAGGTAAAAGAGAGACTCTCATTCCTTTTGACATGGGGGACTCAATTATCTTGATTTTTTTATATTATAAGATGTAAAATTATATAAATTTGTAATAAAGATATAAATTATGTAATTTTTAGGGCTGTCAATCACAGTTAATTCATGCAATTAACTCAAATTAATCACAATTTAAAAAATTAATTGCAATTAATCGCAATTTTAATCTCACTTTTAAACAATAGAATACCAATTGAAATTTAATAAATATTTCGGGTGTTTTTCTACATTTTTCAAATAGATTGATTTCTATTACAACACCATACAAAGTATACATTGCTCACTTTATATTTTTGATTACAAATACTTGCACTGTAAAAATGTTAAACAAAATAGTATTTTTCAATTCACCTCTTACACGTACTGTAGTGCAATCACTTTATCGTGAAAGTGAAATTTACAAATGTCAGGGTTTTTTTGTTACATAACTGCAATCAAAAACAAAACAATGTAAAACTTCAGAGTCTACAAGCAAACTCAGTCCTACTTCTTGTTCAGCCAATCGCTAAGACAAACAAGTCTGTTTACATTTATGGGAGATAATGCTGCCAGCTTCTTATTTACAATGTCACCAGTAAGGGAAAACAAGCATTCACATGGGACTTTTGTAGGTGGCACTGCAAGGTATTTACGTGCCAGATATGATAAACATTCGTATGCCCCTTCATGCTTTGGCTGCCATTCCAGAGGACATGCTTCCATGCTGGTGATGCTCATTAAAAAAAGTGTTAATTAAAATTGTGACTGAACTCCTTGAGGGCGATTTGTATTTTTCCGGCTCTGTTTTACCCACATTCTACCATATATTTCATGTTATAACACTCTCGGATGATAACTCAGCACATCTGTTTTCTTAAAACAGTTTCACTGCAGATTTGATAAAACACAAAGAAGGTACCTGTAGCAGGGTGGTCATCTTGCTCCTTCCCGGAGGGCTTGAAATCAGCCCTGGGAGAGGGCTAAGGCGGTGAGAGGGCTGCTGCTAGGGAAAGCAGCAAGCCTCGGCTGATTGGGTAACCAGCCACAGATGCGGCCATGCCCCAATCAGGGCCCAGCTGGCCCTTATAAGAGGGCAGTGGGCTGGGAGCACAGATACTCTCTCTCTAGCCTTTGGAGAGGAAGGGATCTGGCTGTCTGAGAAGCTGAGGAGGATACCTAGGGTGGAGCAGTGCTGAGGAGGGGCCAGGGAGCTGGGGCGCTCCAGCCTAGCAAAGCTACAGGCTGAAGTAAGGGCCCACTACAGGGTACTAGGACTTCAGAAGGGCAGCCCAGATATAGGCCAGAGACAGCTGGTCCAAACCCCCCTTGCCAATGATGAGTGACAATTATACTACCGTCCGCCCCAGTGAGTGGGGGCTAGATGGTGACTGGCACTAGCCGAAGACTGAGATGAGGTAGTGATAGGGGCTTGGGGGTTTCCCGGGGAGGGAAGACCCAGAGAGACTGTGAGGTACTGCAGGGGCAGAACCCCTAGGAAAAGGACACCGGGGTCTGGGAAGGACACACGGCCAGCAGCAGGTGAGACATCAGCCTGAAGAGGGCGCTCCAGGCTGGAAAGAGCTAATTCCCAAGATGACCAGCAGGAGGCGCCACGCCGGTGAGTCATCGCCCTGCCACAGTAGCAATGTGAGATTTCTAAAGATAGCTACAGCACGGGATCCAAGGTTTAAGAATCAGAAGTGCCTTCCAAAATTTGAGAGGAATAAGGTGTGAAGCATGCTTTCAGAAGTCTTAAAAGATCAATACTCAGATGCGGAAACTACAGAACTCGAACCATCAAAATAGAAAATCAACCTATGGCACCTGCCTCAGATGATGAAAATGAACATTCATCAGTCCACACTGCTTTGGATTGTTATTGAGCAGAACCTGTCATCAGCATGGATGCATGTCCTCTGGAATGATGGTTGAAGCATCAAGGGATACGTGACTCTTTAGCACATCTGGCATGTAATTATCTTGCAACATCGGCTACAACAGTGCCATGCAAATATCTACTCTCACTTTCAGGTGACATTGTCAACAAGAAGCAGGCAGCATTATCTTCTGCAAATGTAAATTAAACTTGTTTGTCTGAGTGATTGGTTGGACAAGAAATTGTTTTTAGAAATTCTAAGGAACATTATTTTGGCTTCATAGCTGCTTGGTTACTTACCAAAATTTTAACATCATTCTAGGTACACAGTAATGCCATGCCAGTTCAACCCACTGATCCGTCTAGTTCCCTATCCTGTTTCTAGCAGTGGTTAGAAACTGCTGCTTCGCAGGAAGGCAATCAAAATAACATTATGCACCTGCCAATTGTGCAATGTAGGCAGGAGAGAGAATTCCTGCCTGATCCCTGGAATCTCAGTTTAAATCATTAACTTTCATTACAAATAGTTCTCAGGCCCAGATTGTGAACCCCCTTCTGACACTGGAAAACAATTATTCACCCAAGCTTCACAGATTCCAATACCAGAAAGAACAAGTGTGATCCTTTAATCTGACCTTCTGTATAACACAGGCAATAGAATTGCCGCAAAATAATCCCGAGAGTATAGCTTTAAGAAAAACATCCAATCTTGATTTTAACATTGCCAGTGATGGAGAATCCAACACAACCCTTGAAAAGTTGTTCCAATTGTTAATTACTTCCAATATTAAATTGTCTTATTTCCAGTCTGAATTTGCCTAGCTTCAATTTCCGGTCATTGGATCAGATACCTTTCTCTGCTAGACTGAAGAACCCATTATAAGATATTTGTTCCCCATGTAGGTATTTATAGTACTCTTACTGAGTAAATTACTAACATAACTATTGAAGGAAAGTTGGAGCAAATGGGATGAAGTGACCTAAACTGATATAACAATGTGTATATTTACTGTGACTCAAATTGCCTTAGCTCTGCTTTATTCCGGTATCCCAGTGGTTCTCAAACTTGTTCCGCCGCTTGTGCAGGGAAAGCCCCTGGTGGGCCGGGCCTGTTTGTGTACCTGCCGTGTCCACAGGTCCGGCTGATTGCAGCCCCCAGTGGCTGCAGTTCACTGCTCCAGGCCAATGGCAGCTGCTGGAAGCGGTGCGGGCCAACCCGCTCCTTCCAGCAGCTCCCATTGTCCTGGAGCAGCAAACCACGGCCACTGGGAGCCGCGATCAGCCGAACCTGCGGACACGGAGGTAAACAAACCGGCCCGGCCCACCAGGGGCTTTCCCTGCACAAGTGGCGGAACAAGTTTGGGAACCACTGCTCTCTATCATATACATCTCACATTCTTTGTTTTACTGCCTATAAGTGAGAAAATAACTTGTTTGTCAACTATTCTGCTTATCTTAAATTTTAAAAAAATTATAACCAAGAATCAGGCCAGATACTTGAGAAAAATTTAAATCTCTGAACAAGAGATGCTATATTAAAAATGACTTTCATAGGACTTGGTCGTATATGTGATTCAGCTTACACATAATGAGACAAGTAACTAACTCTATGGCATGTTTTTTTTTCTAATGACCATTTTCTTCCCCTGAAAATATTGATTGGTCTCTGCAAGCTTCTGTGGTGCTTCCTACTACATTTTGATCGGCAATGTGATTAAAATGGCTTAATTTGCAAATACAACTGCAAAGGGACAGTTATGTAAAAATATAGCTTCATATGAAAATGATATTTAGTTATCAAATCCCCTCTCCCTAACTTTTCTTGGTAGAAGCATGTTTTCTTCCAGCTTTTTATTACAAGGAATCACAAGACTCCCTTATTATATTGAGGTTGATCTGATAATGAAGAGTCTGACTTGGTAGTGGATTCTGCCCTCTATAGTCCTAAATTATAAGGGTTCTCTTTTGTGGCTGATTTCATTTTATCATCTTTTGCATGAGGCTTTTAGATATCCTTTTCTTTTTAAATTTGATTTTCATTACTTTTTATACTGTTGGACTAATGTATGATATAATACTAAATGATTCTCCAGATAGTCAATCAAGTGAGCCTGCACACAAAGTTGAATCCTGTAACATTTTATATTTGAATACAATACATTAATAATACACATTACAGATATGGAATGTCTGATTTCAAAGGTTGTCGTGTTATTGCTAGTTTCTAATAAAAACTAATGTGATGGTAACTGAAATCCCTGAAGACAGATTTTCAGGTTTGTTGTAGTGGCTCTGCCACGTATGCCTGGTCTGCTTTCTCTAACGTAATATGCCAGAGCCTTTTCTTGAGAACTAATTACTTCCAGGTGCAAAGGTTTGGGCTGAGAGAAAGAGAGAGAGTGCATGGTTGCCACTAGCCCGACTAACACTGAGTGAAAAAGCAGATTTTAACAATCAAGGGACTCCCCAATGTATTTTTAGTTATTTGTTTCCCTTGATTATATATATAATTTCTGTCTTTACATCTCATCTATTTAGCCGCTTGGAAATTTTTTAAACTTCCATGTGTAGTATATTGAGTAATATCAGCTGGCTATGTTTCCTTGTTGCCTTAGTCAGGGCCAGACTGTGATATCCTTACTCACACTGAATAGTATCTTATCCCTGTGACATACCAAGCTACAATCCAGACTAATGAATAGCTGCATCACCCTGGCCTTGTAACCTGAAGTCCCCTTTACAATTCCTTGCTGCTGTAGCCTCCAGCCTTGACTGCTTACAAACAGCCTCCAGCATGTAAGTCACTCATAGCTCTGTGTGTGTGTGTGTATCTGTGTGCACTCCAGCCAAACACACATTGGCTCTTACCAGCCTTGGTTATGCTGTAGGGTGACCCCAACACACCCTGGACAGTATTCATTTACTGAGTCCATTATTTCTCTAAGGCAATAATATGCACACAGCTTGTTACCCCCAAATGGAGTTAGCCAGACACTTCAACTTAACACAGTGTATTAGATAGAACAATAGTTTTAGATTAGATTAGATTAGTATTAGATAAAACAATACTTTATTAACTACAAAGAGAGATTTTAAGTGAGTAAAGAAAAGCTTTCTCACCACATACTTTCAGCAGTCTTACTGACCAAGCTTTTTAGGTCAGCTGCTTCCTTTGTCTCTTCAGATGCAGTGACTGTAATGGGCACAGAGATTGGGAGGGGTGCCTTGGGGTGTTTTTCCCTCCTTTTTATAGCTTCAGTATCCCTCCCTCCTTTCCAGCTGAGACTCAGGATAAAGAGTCCATGAGGAAGGATATTCACGGCTGGTTTTTTCCACCTGTTTGAACTTCCTTTGTTTTCCCTCCCTGCTTGATGAGTCTGTTTATTGCTTAAATGTAAATTAAGGCAAGCACGCATTACTTCCTTTGTTTAGGACAAATTGATTTCTTCCAGGGCAGGGCTGTTGGGTTTCGAAAATGTGTTAATAACATCACACTGGGGAATCTTAACTTCACACACAAAGTTGCCATACATGTTTGACCAGGACAACACTGACCAGCAAATTATGAGTTTTCAAATGATACTTTACAAGGCCTACTCTGTACAAAGATTATTACAATAGTATATAGGTTGTGAATATGGGGTGTATTCCATCACAACCCCACAGGTAAGAATTGAATTCAATAGGACCTACTGCAGAGTAAGAGATTATCCAGTGTGAATAAGGACAATCTGGTTCTGAATAAAGCAACAAGCCAATACAGATATATTGCATTGCTCAATATAGTGAAGATTCAGTCTTGTAACCATCGCACACAGAGCCCAAGTCGCACAATCATACGTAATTACTGGAAGAGTTGATATCTCAGATTGTTATTAATGGAACATAGAGCATGTCCCTTACAATCACCAGTTAAGTCATGCATGTCAGTAACCAAAGGTTGTTACCATATGATGGCTGTTAAGCAACCTAGGCAGAATATTTCTGGGGATTTTAGTCTATTGTATTTCCTACAGAGAGGAGACTCAATAAAAAAAACTACCACCATAACTGATGATCTTTTATGTCCATCTCAACAGAGAGCTCAAGACTGAAATGAGCAGATAAAACGAACTGTCCTCCTGGTCTGACTTGAGGAAAGGACACTGGCAGAGAAGCTTTCATGGCTGTGGCTTATGTTTATACCTGTTCTGTAGACGAAAACAGAATTTCATGTGGCAGAGCTGTCAATTAAGCACCATTTGCAATAAGAAGTTTTTTTGCATATGTCTACACTGAGCTCTACTGATGAAAAGCAATATATAAGAGCTAGATTGTATCACTACTATATTATTAGCATTTGCATTATTATAGCATCTACAAGTCCTAGACAGGACCAAGACCTGATTGTATAAAACAAGAGACAAAAGATGGAGCAGACAGGGGAGTACATGGGAACAATGAGATAATACTGGTCAGCATGATAGGCAGTAGTTCTTCCAATAGCTCTACTACATTTCACCAAAACATGGAGAAAGAAATTATATAGATACATTTCTGCTGCTGTCCTAACTCACAACCTATTACAATGTTATGACTCATAACCAAAAGAACTTTAAATTCAAATATTTCAAATAACTTTTATACTCACAGTTTTATTTAAACCAATATTCTTACCTATGTAATATCTAGCTTTGCACATTAATAATTATCCAATCTTTACCCATTTTATAGATAACTATATGCAGTATTTCTTCTATGAAATGTTCAAAATCTATCCTTTCAAGACAAAAACACCTACGAAGAAAACCAATTACCTTTCAACACATTTTAAAAACACCAATCACAGCTGTCACTTTCCATTACCTTTAATTAGGCATTGAATGAGGATACATATTTTCTTTTTTGCTAACATAGTATCATTAATTCATTTGTTATATACCAGATCAAAAGCCCTAGTAGCAACATTAAAACCCATCTTCCTTTTCCCCTCATTTTATCTCGGTTCTGGATTATGCAGAGCTTAATGCTGAGTAAGCTGGCTGTGCACTAGGCAGATCAATCTTGAATATAGTTGGACAGATGTGAGTGGGAGTGAAAGGGATCTCAGCCCGCTCCAGGGATCCATGGTGCATTGATGCTCAAGGGGACAGGGAGCTAGGACAAGTGAACTCTCTGCTTCCTTCCACCTGAACAGACCCACCTGAGTCCAAACTCATTCTCTAGGTTACAAGGTTTACTGAAGCCATAAAGAGAGGTAGTAGTATGCTGAGGGAACAGGATGGGGGTTTCTTCATACATTTGGGCTTCAGCCTCTCACTAGCATATGTTTCCATTTCACTGCTGTTGGCAAAGTAGCTGGTTCAGCCTGTTAAGGGGGCATCTGCCTGCCCCATAGGACATCCAGTCATTCCACAATACCTTGACTAGCACTGTGCAGTGTATATTTGGGCAGTCACATAGACACTATTGGCCCTGTCCACACCCACTGAAACCACTGGGATTTAGCTTGGGCCAAATGTTACAGAAATGTAGAGCAGGAAGGGACCTCAAGAGGTCATCTAGTCCAGCCCTCTGTATTGAGGCAAGACCAAGTATACCCAAACCATCCCCGACAGGTGTTTGTCTGGACCTTTGGTGAACACTCTGCTGGTAAAATGTGTCAGCTGAACAGTTTTTGAAATTAAAGTTCTTTGCTTATCTACAGAATAGATTCAACAATGGAAGCAGCAGCATATCAATATGCCTTAACTCTGGGCTAGAGAGACAATTCCTAGAGGTGTGAGGGGATAGTTCATGCTCCATTTTCTGTTCAAATTTTGATGATCAGATTGCCAACAAAGCTACATTTAAAGATATCTACACTGCAATCTGAGGTGTGATTGAAGCACAGGTAGACATACCTGCAATAGTAGTGTTGATGCAGAAGCACAGGTTTCAGCATAGGGTCCCTGGTGTGCTTGTACAGCCCAAGTACATACCCATATTGCTAGCCCACACTAAAGGCCATGCTGCCATATCTACACTGGTGTTTTTAGCTACGCTGGCACAAGTATATCGACCTGGGCTGCAATCACACCTCAGATTGCAGTGTAGACATACTGTATTCTATAATAGTGAAGTTAGAAAGTTTCTATTCACTAGGAACTGGACTGATATCACCAATTCGGTCCATATAGGCCATCAGATAACATTCAGTCCTACCCCTCCAGCCCTGTCAATCATATATGGAAGAGAGGAAGCCTACAAAAAGGAGGAAACTCCAGGCAGCTGAGGGAAGAGATCACTCAGAACAGAACACTGCTGAGGTGACACCTGAAACCACAGGGGAAACTCCCAGCCAGGATATCTCCACCCTGACACTGGGGGAGTGCAGCAAACTCCCAGGGTAAGCCTAACAGAGTGAGCCCAATTCAGCAGCCCAGCCAGAATGACTTCTTGAAAACCCCAATGCATGTGGCCCCCGAAGGAAGAAGTTACACTTGGCCTTTTTCTCCTTTGAGGAGCTCCAGGAAGAAGTTACTCTCCAGTGCACTGGGACATTTAACTTTCGTTTTGACCTCCCATCAGAAGAGACTTAAGAAGGCCCACAAAGGACGAGGTCCCCCTTGCAAGAAATAGGAAACTTGGGTCTGTGTATGAGCCACCCAGTGTAAATATTTGGGCTTGGCCCGGGTCTTCTGCCATCGGGGAGAAAAACCTAAGGGGACTCTCTTACACCCCTTCATTTTGCACATATAGCTGGGACTATGTTTTCCAATATGCATTACTTTATATTTAACACTGAATTTCATCTGCCATTTTGTTGCCCAGTCACTCAGTTTAGCGGGATCCCTTTGTAACTCTTCACAGTCAGCTTTGGACTTATCCTGAGTAATTTTGTATCCTCTGCAAACGTTGACAACTTACTGTTCAATCCCCTTTCCAGATCATCTATGAGTATGTTGAATAGCACAGGGCTCAGTACAGGTCCGGGGACCCTGCTATTCACCTCTCTTCATTGTGAAAACTGAACATGTATTCCTACCCTTTGTTTCCTATCTTTTAACCAATTACTGATCATTGAAAGGCCCTTTCCTCTTATCCCATGACTGCTTAGTTTGCTTAAGAGATTTTGGTGTGGAACCATGATAAGGCTTTCTAAAAGTCCAAGTACACTATATCAATTGGATCACCCTTGTCCACATGCTTATTGACACCATCAAAAATATTAATAGAATTTTAATAGAAATTTTTTTCTATCAAAACACTTTTTGTCATTTTATCAGAAGAATTACTGGATCAAACAAGCACAAATGCATTCTAAAAGCAAAGAATATGTAAGGAGAGATTAAAAGGATATTCCCCTAATGCTAAAACATGTTTCATCATCAATATAATATTATTAAAGTTTATGATGTCAGTCATATTTTCCGATATATTAAGTGGTATTATACTAAAAATGTCCAGTCCCAGAACTTTATCTGTGTCTGACTAGCACACAGAGCATCTATGAAAAGGGGAGATGAACGTGTTTTTAAGCTATCTGTGCACCCCTTGACCTTGAGATGGTTGTACACAGGTTAGTCCCCAAGTGTCAAATCAGAGCAGAGTCAAACCATAGAATCATAGAATATCAGGGTTGGAAGGGACCTCAGGAGGTCATCTAGTCCAACCCCCTGCTCAAAGTCCAACCCAGTGAGGCTCCCTGCCTCCTCAATCTCCCTGATGCATGAGGAGCGCACAAGCCACAAAGGAGTGCACTACACTCCCACCTGATCTGCTGGACAATGCTACTGGCCAGTGTGATATGGGGAGGGCAGTGTCGTGGCTTTAACTGCTTCCCTCTGTTTCCTGCTCCCATTCTACAGGAATGGGAAGGCCCATAACTCACCCACCCTCACCACGCACCTGTGAAAGGGGTTAAGAAGACTCTTACCCAAAGTGAAACAGAACATTCAGAATAGCAGAGAGAGAACCTTAACTATATATATATATTTTTACATAGAGAGACATAAAATTTTACTCACCCACACACCTGGAGAGGTACATTTTTATTGGGCGAGTAAAATTATATTTAATTTTCAGGCTCATCAATATTTATACTAACGAGCAAGCAAGCAGACTGGTTGCCTAGGCTGGTATGTTTAAATAATACTTTTGTAAGATTGGTTCAAAACTTAAAATGTATTTCCCTGAATCACTTATACATATCCTTTGCTGTTCATCCTTGAGCTACGCACTAACCTCTTGTTATGTCACTCTTTTTCTTAATAAAATTGTGTGTGTCTGTGGGTCCCTGTGTACTGGATTTTCTTCCAGTAACACACTCTTTCCCCACGGTGATTGGGTTTTTAGTCTCAGACCTCAAGCATTATATTAACCTCAGGCTGAGGACCTAGGTACAAACTAGTGATCCTACAATATATTGAAATGAAGTACATGGGAAAGAACTGCCACGGCAAAGTAGCACTATAAAAGCCTAATGACCCTGAAACGGACATGAAAGCAAATCTACACCTTCATTGTTTTACAGTGAGATAAAAAATACATGTAGAACTGATGCAAGTGATTTAAGTGTATATTCTCATCATGCTGTTTGTGTCATTAGGTGAACACAATTCCTATTATTGCTGTTACCTGTTGAGCCACTCCTGATATGCCATGTAAAAATATCCCCAGAATTCATCTACACAAATGAGTTATTTTTTTCTATTCAACGTTTTATACCAATTCACAATGGTGTAAGTTAACTGACTTGTTGCTGTTAACAAAAATGTACCATGAGAGGGCACTATTGCCATATTACTATATATCAGAGCAGCGCTACATTAAATATGAGAAACTATTATTAAGTTCAAGTTACTTCCCTACTAAAATAAAAGAAGTGAGCATTTATATTTCATATGCATAGCTTTCAGGCATGCCAACATTGGAGCTTTCTTCACATATAAAAATAGAAGAAAACAAATCATACTGCATAATTGCTTGTGTTTAGTTTGCTATTTGGTAGCTACTTTATTATTCCCAAGAAGTGAAATGGCCATCTCATACTGAGACTGATACATGGGGTTTGTGCTCCCATGAGTCTCCTGGAGTGGTAATGAAATATGTAGTCAGATATGTCAATTTTACCTTTGTTTTGATGTAGAAATGTGACTTCTTGAGATGCCCTTCTCATGGCACAAAGGAGTCTCTAAGGGCTTGATCCTACAGCATGCTGAGCCCCATAATTCCATTTAAATCAATGCAGCGGTGGCTCCAGGCACAAGCACTCCAAGTGTGTGCCTGGGGCAGCAAGCCGCAGGGTGCTCTGCCGGTCCCTGCGAGGGCAGCAGTCAGGCAGCCTTCGGCAGCTTGCCTGCGGGAGGTCCACTGGTCCCACGGATTCAGCGGCAATTCGGCGGCGGATATGCTAAAGCAGTGGGACTGGCGGACCTCCTGCAGGTGCAGCGCCGAAAGCAGCCTGACTGCTGTGCTTGGGGCTGAAAAAAAGCTAGAGCTGCCCCTGGTCAATGGAAGTTTAGGTTGCTCTGCACCTTGTTAGAAGCATTTGAGGCTTTGCAAGATGGAGCCCTATAAGAGGGCTTGTTATGACCAACAATGGAAGTTTTTAGCCCATAATACCACACATATTGATTGTACTTTCTTGAAATGTGTGTGAAAACAAAGGTCATGTCTACAGAAAAGGCCCTCCCATTCCTTAGGTAGATCTTTAACTACTGCTCAACAGTTTCTGCAGATGCAGACCTCCTCTCCAAACCTCAGATCCCTTGAAATACTGTAGAAGCTAGAGCTATCTTGACTGATCCCCTGTTCTCCTGACACTTTCTAGGCAGCACAGTTCCAATGAAGCCTCCTGCCTCTACCACCAGAAACCATGCACAAATTAATCCATAAAACCAACATGCACAGAAAGTATCACTTATGGATTATAATTTTTCAACAGTTTTCATAGACCTTTTGAAATAGTGCATCTTATTTCTTTAGACAGGAATCAGAATTAAATTATTCCCCAGGCCCACCCTCCAAATGCTAATATCTTTTCTGATGTCCACTGAATATATCCCACCAAATAAAAATAAGAATATTATTATAAATAAACCTGGAGCACATGACACTTCACTTCAGTCTGGTTCAATTTTCTATTCATCTAAATGTAATATTCTTTAGTTAATCCAGGAAACCAAAGTGCATACATGTTTTTAAGAATAACTGTGCCATTAGTTTTCACAAACTATCTCTGCACTGGTAGTGACTGAGAATTTTCTTTTAATCGTTTATCTAGTTCTGTTTGTTTTCATTGGTGAATCTTGGTCGCATGCTCAGGGTCCCACTGATAGCTAATATTGAGATGAGGAAGGTATTTTTCCCCAGGTTTGACTGGCAGTGAATGGGGGCGGGGGCTGCCTTGCTCTGCCACATGGAGCAAGGATCACCCCTGCTAGAATCATCTGGGCAGATCCCACCTAGTTAGTTCCCTGCCAAGGCACCTTAGTTGAGGGACTGCCTGTGGCACACTACAGTTTAGTTTCCAGAAGACTGAAATGCTTTAGTCTAAGGCTCTGGCTATACTAGAGAGCTTACAGCGGTTCAGCTGCACCAGTGCAATGCAGATCTAAGCTCTCTAGTGTAGCCGCTTTAAGCCAACAGGACAGAGCCCTCCCCATCGACTTAATTAGGCTAGGTCTACACTACAATCTTAAATCGACCTGTGTTAGGTTGACTTATAGCCACCACATTAATTACTACAGTAGCAATGTCCACACTACCCTCACCAGGAGCACTTCCACTAACTGAAGGGAGGCAATGTGGGGAACTGAGAGTCACGGCTCTCAGCTCCATACAGCTCCCAACCAGGAGCCCAGCTGCTCCCAGGGCTTGTTGCCTCCTCGCTCCCAGCTGGAAGCAGGGGAAACTGCTGGGGCTTCTTGCCTTCAGTGGGGAGATCTGTGCCCGGAGTCCAGTCAGCTGCCGTGCTCCTGGCTTGGAGCAGGGAGATGGGTTTCTGGTGGGCAGCAGGGGTCCCAGTGGGGAGCAGGGAGCCTGGGCAGCAGTAGGGCTTGGAGCAGAGACCCAGCAGCAGCCCAGCTGGGGAGCTGGCTTTCTTGTCAATTTCATGGCTTTCATAAGTTGTTTCAAATTGTTTCTGTACTTTTAAAAATGCTTGTTTTTATACCATTCTCTCGATTTCTTCTACATCATAATACTTACTTTGTATTCACATCAGAGATGCACATTGTGGGTTTAGCTCTCACATAAGCATCACCAGGAAAAATCGTAGTATTATACTGTAATTGCCTCAGGGAAGACATGTACCATAGCCATAGAAAATAGACATCATTTATATATGTGTGAATTTACACATTTATAAAAGCTTAAGCTGGGGCTTAGGCATATGATAGGTGCCTAGACTGAAGTGTCTGTACCTATGCTCACTGTCAGAAACCTGTGGGGCTTCAATGGTAGAAATTTAGACCCTAGGGACTTGAAGGGACTGCAGGGTTAGGCAGCAGCTGAGCAAGAGTTTGGGGAATCTCAGTGGTGCCTAAATGTTGGACTTAGGCACCTAAAGTAACACTTAGGCACCTAAGTTCATATGTGGGGCTAGCCCACAGTGACTACATCAGGGATCGGCAACCTTTCAGAAGTGGTGTGCTGAGTCTTCATTTATTCACTCTAATTTAAGGTTTCGCGTGCCGGTAATACATTTTAACTTATTTAGGTCTCTTTCTATAAGTCTATAATATGTAACTAAACTATTGTTGTATGTAAAGTGAATAAGGTTTTTAAAATGTTTAAGAAGCTTCATTTAAAATTAAATTAAAATGCAGAGCCCCCCAGACTGGTGGTCAGGACCTAGGCAGTGTGAGTGCCACTGAAAATCAGCTCGAGTGTGACTTTCAGCAGGCGTGCCATAGGTTGCCTACTCCTGGACTACATGATGCCTATTCAATGAACGTGGATCTATAGCTGACATCCCAAGTACTGTAATGTTCTGAACTAGACAGATTCTTCGCTTTAACTTTAACTATGAGTTTACAGGATGTCTTTAACCAAATACATATCTATAATGCCTATATTTGCATGTGTACCATTAATTCATTTGTTCTTGTTTTTAATTTAATTAAAAAATAAGAGAATAGGTCTGACCTTAGTTATTTGTATTTGTGAGGTGTGTTTATAAGAATTACATATGATCCTAACGTATTGCAAACTAAATTCTGCACTGATTTATGCACTGTGCAATCTCATTAAATTCAGCATGGCCCTTTATGTTTGTTTTGCTGGGGCTTGGCCCATACATCATTTTAGTAGTAAGAGAATGATATTTCTGGAGGAGTGAAGTCTGAACTGGATGTATATTTTAACCATTAAAAAATTAATAAAACATCTATCTACCACACAGCTGCAACACAACTGCAAACAACATATCTCCTGTAATTTTTGGCTTACAAGTATGTACATTTTGTGAGGGGAACTGGTGGGGAACGGGGAGACTCTTTGTAGTCTTGTGAAAACAATGGCCATATCTTCATATATTGACACTTCTTTGGCAATAATATTAGTTCATCAATAACATATAACAGCAATAAGATTCTGGATCTCTATCCAGCTATTCGTGGGAGGTTGCTCTTGGTGATGAAGGCAGTTACTTTTGGAAGAAAGAAAGCTGAATTCTGTAGCTATTCTGCTCCTTAGCATGAAAAAACCAATTTGGTTAGCTGGAGTATTATACAATGGTCTCCAGAATGGAATGATATAAATTCACACAGGACTATGATTTTGCTAATCTCACAAAGTCAGTTTTATTGAAAACAAAAGGCCATACTTTGTTGAAAGGGTTCTGTGTGGGGCAATCTGGGTGTCAGCAACTCAGTGGGGAATCCAGGTGCAAGGAGGATCTGGATGCACATGGGTTGTTTTTTTTGCGGGGGTGGGGAGGGTTCTGGGTGCAAGATAATGGGACTGTGCAGGGAGATTGAGGTGGAGGTGGTTGGAGCTCATTGGGGGGCTGTTTATGGGAAGGATAGAGCTTGGCAGGGGGGTCTGATTGTGGGGGGTTCAGTGGAGTGGTCCAGATGCTGATGGAGTTGGGGTCACTGGAGTGGGGATCCAGATGCAGAAGGTTAGGGCTTGGTAGGGTGGGGATATACATGTGGGTGACTTGTTGGGGTGGCCCAAGTGCAAAGGGTGTGGGACTTGGCAGAGGGGGTTCTGGATGCGGGGGGTGAGGCTTGGTGGGAGGATCTGATTATGAGGGGGTTTGGATGCACAGGGGTTGGGTGGATAGGGGAGCAGTTCTCCATACAATGATCCCTCCCCCAGCAGCTGAGGAGCAATGAGTGCAGGAAGTGGGGGAGAGGAGAGTTTGCAGAGCTTCCTGCAGGTTGGGGAGAAATCTGGGAATGGATCTGACCTGGCCTTGGATGCTATGCAGGGGAAGAGGAAGTCCCATCCTCCCAGCCCAGCCAGGACTAGCAGCTGAGCCCAGCGCAGGGTAGGAACTACCCAGTCGGGTCTTCCCCAGTCTCAACCCCTGCACCACAGTGATCTACCTCTCTGCCGGCTGTCCTGGGCACCCAAAACATACTCCTGGGAAGGGTCACATGACTGCTCTTGTAGCTTCCCTGTTAGAAAGTTATTTCTCTGCAGGGAAGCAAAGAAATCTGCAGGGGACATGAATTCTGCACATGCACAGTGGCATAGAATTCCCCCAGGAGTAACCCAGGCTAGTATTTTTGGCACTAACTGCTCAAAAATTATTGCGTATTATAGTTTTGATTTACCTACAAATTGATTTCATTCTCCTAAGTGATCCTTAGTATACAACTGAATAGTTGTTATAATGCCAGAAGATATGTAACTTTCATTATTTAATTAATTCATCCTCTGGACAGAAGATATGAATTACCTCATAGAGTTCCACCACAACTTCAGCAACCACCCCCCCATCCCCCAACCATCAAACTCTTTCTAGAAAACACCTATACCTACATTAATTCTTGGACAGCACGATCAGCTTGACAATGGAACCCTACAAACAAATATATGTAAGAAACCCATCAATTACCATACTTACCTCCACATATCCAGCAAACACCCCAAACATACCCCCAAAATATCTGTTATCTACAGCCAGGTATTCAGAAACCACAGAATTTGCTCCACAGAAAAAGTGTGGGATACACACCTAAACACATTTAAAACCTATTTTACTGAACAAGGATGGTCCACCAGAGAAGTAGATTGCATCATGGAAAGGGCCACCTAAATACCCCAGGAGAACCCAACTCAATACAGGAAAGAGAAATCCACTGACTATACCCCTGTCACTTACCGCCTCACACACCGAAACCCATACAGAATATCACCAAATAATTACAACCCATACTTGATGAGGATCACATCCTGAAAGAAATCTTTCCTAAACCCCTCTTCTTGCCTTCAATGAACTGCCTGTGACGTAGCAGTCTATATGATTTTATAAAAAGTATGCTAATGAGTTAATATAATGTAACTGGAATATGCTTCATGAGAAAGGTCTCTTGTAAGGTATCATTACAAAGCTTATAATCTACTGAGTGTGTTCATCCTATTTGTACAAATGTATCACTCTTGTATCTAAAACTAGAAATATGAAATATAACTCAGAGGGCCTGTTGTAATCATGCAAAGTGTGGGCAATTAATGGTGGTCTGGAATCTTGATGGCTCCCATCAACCAGGGCAATTGACTGTGGATGGCACTGTTTGCAGGAAAGCCTTCCTGTGAATCAGGCTGGGAGGAATGAAGGCTTGGGGTCTTACTGTGACATGTGATCATGCCACCTGAACTGGAATCCATCTTTAACCTGGTGCTTTTCCATTGAGAAGGAAGGGGGTGGGACTCTAGAGAGGGACAAAGGATTCCTGCCTTATGCAAAAGATATATAAATGGATGAAACAGAACAAAGGGGGCAACCATCATGAGGAATCCTCTAGCAGGCTGGAACAAGAGCTGTACCAGGGGAAAGGATTGCGCCCAGACGAGGATGGTGTCCAGTCTGAGAAAAGCAGCTTATTGAAACATCTCTAAGGGTCAGATTTTACCTGTATTCAGTTGTATTACTGTATTAGGTTTAGATTTGCGTATTTTATTTTATTTTATTTGGTACTTCACTTTGTTCTGTCTGTCACTACTTGGAACCACGTAAATCCTTCTTTCTGTATTTAATAAAATCACTTTTTACTTATTAATTAACCCAGAGTATTTATTAATACCTGGGGGGGAGCAAACAGCTGTGCATATCTCTCTATCAGTGTTACAGAGGGCTAACAATGTCGAAGTTTACCCTGTATAAGCTTTATACAGGGTAAAACAGATTTATTTGGGTTCAGACCCCATTGGGAGTTGGTCATCTGAGTGTTAAAGACAAGAGCACTTCTGTAATCTGCTTTCAGTTAAGCCTACAGCTTTGGGGCAAGTAATTCAGACCTTGGGTCGGTGTTTGAGCAGACGGACATGTCAGGGTGCTAGGGTCCCAAGATGGCAGGGAAAGCAAGGGCAGAAGTAGTCTTGGCACATCAGGTGGCAGCTTCCAACGGGGTTTATGTGATCCAACTCGTCACACCGCCCAATCTCACCGAGCTCATCATCAGAAGCAAGTTGTCCATAGACCAAGACACACCAACTGAAAAGCGGCACAAGACCTTGCCAGAACAACAGATGCAAAACCTGCAGACATATCTCAACTGCTATGATGATCAGTACCCCCCATGACACCTTTCAAGATACATGGATCTTACATATGCCTATCACAATATGTGGTGTACTTCATCCAGCATATTAAATGCCCCAATAACAACTATGTGGGTGAAACCAGACAATCACTATGATCTCAAATGAATTCACACAGAAAAATAAGACAAAAACACCCTATTGCTATGGGGGAACACTTTTCACAAAGCAATCACTTCACGTCTGTTCTTTGAATACTTGTCCTCAAGGGAAACCTGCACAAAACCTTCAAAAGGCAAGTCTGGGAACTTAAATTCATACCTCTGCTAGATACGAAGAATCATGGATTTAACCGGGACACTAGTTTTATGACTCATAATAATTTCTAACACACCACACTCTCTGCTACCCTTAATTGCCCTTTCAAGCCCTTTAAGCAAAATAATACAATCTCCAATTGCCTGCTTCATTCTGAATGACCACCTTCAACATACTTTACTCTTTCTGCTTAACAATCTGACCCAACTTGTATTTAGCTCAGACACTCTGCTTCCTTCCCCAGATCTGAAGAAGAGCTCTGTGTAGCTCAAAAGCTTGTATCTTCCACCAACAGAGGTTGGTACAATAAAAGATATTACCTCACCTACCTTGTCTCTCTCTTTGTTCAGTTAAGTCATTACTGTTATTATATCTGCACTTACATGATATTTGGCTCAATGCACAAATGTCTGGGCACATTTACAGTTTTGTTTTTCAACATACATTATTAACCAACTGTGAATAACTGGTCACAGGCAGATGATCCTCATATAAATGACCAATAACTTCTATAATAAAGAAAATCAGAAAACCTCTCTCAGAGTCATTTAAAGGTGACCTGCAAAAGATATAAAAGGAGGGAGTGTCCTTTTTTGCTACTTTATGGTGTATAAAGAAGGCCTGAAGATGTTTTTGTTGTTGATATTTATTAACTTTCTGCTTCTATTTTACGTTAGAAATATTAGGTTTCTCAAGTGTAGTTTTCTCTCATTTTACTAGTAGACCTTGGGAAAGTTTATCATGAGCTCTGACGCCTTATCCAAAAGCATGCAGGTGTTGAATTTTCAACAAAAGCTTTATTTATTCAAAATGTTAATTAGAAATTAGCAGAGGTGTTAATAAAAACAAACCTTGAAACAGTCTGACTAAAAATTCCTTCACCTCTCAGTTGTCCAGCTATCACTCTCTTGGCTTTTGTGATATCACTATTGCATTAGTTCTCCAGTCACCACAGACTGCTAGATTAGAGAGGGCCTGAATTTCCAATGTCAAAACAAGATTTTTTTTTAAATCAGACCTTCTTTGTAAAGGAGTAAAAGAAGGGCCCTTCCCTACCTCCCCAGCTCACCTTTAATACCAGGACTTTGTCTTAGTCCAGGGTTTCTCAAACAGGGGTCGCTGCTTGTGTAGGGAAAGCCCCTGGCGGGCCGGGCAGGTTTGCTTACCTGCCCCCAGGGCCAGTGCAACCATTTAGGAGACCTAGGCAGTCACCTAGGGTGCTAGGATTTGGGGGGGGGTCATTTTCTTCGGCAGCAACCGTGGCAGCTGGATCTTCGGCAGCCCCAGTTGCGGCTGGCATTTAGGTGGAGGGAGCTGAGGCAGGGGAGCGCGGGGAAGGCTGCCTGCGGCAAGTAAGGGTGGGGGCGCGGCATGCAGGGGAACTCCCCACCCCAGCTCACCCCTGCCCCGTCTCCTCCCGAGCACACTGTTGCTGCTTCACTTCTCCCACCTCCCAGGCTTTCGGTGCCTAAGCTGATTGGCGCCGCAAGCCTGAGAGGCAGGAGAAGTGAAGGGGCAACGGTGTGCTCGGGGAGGAGGCAGAGCAGAGGTGAGCTGGGGTGCCTTGGGGCAGAGGGTGGGGGCTGGGGAGCTGCCTCAAGGATGGCACCTCAGGGCAGAGGGGGGGAGCTGCCACGGGGGGGCGCCTCTGGGCAGGGGCGAGGGGGGGGAGGACTCAAGGTGGAAGTTTCGCCTAGGGCGCAAAACATCCTTGCACCAGCTCTGCCTGCCCTGTCCGCAGGCCTGGCCGATCATGGCTCCCAGTGGCCCTGGATCACTGCTCCAGGCCAAAGGGAGCTACTGGAAGTGGCAGCCAGTATGTCCCTCAGCCTGCGCCGCTTCCAGCAGCTCCCATTGGCCCGGACCTGCGATCCGCGGCCACTGGGAGCCACGAGCGTCTGGACCTGCAGATGGGGCAGGTAAACGAACCGGCCCAGCCCGCCAGGGGCTTTCCCTACACAAGTGGTGACCCCTGTTTGAGAAACCCTGTCTTAGGCTGATCTATGCTTAATTTTTTTTAACAATATAGCTATGTTGATTAGAAGTATTATAAAAACTATCTCCGAAGTGACCTCGCTATGGCAACAAAAACACTAGCAAAGATGCAATTATGTTTACCTGTATAACTTAATTTGTTTTGGGAACTAGTACAAACTTTGTCTCCACCATCAGGGTTTGCCGGTAAAGCTATATTGGAAAAACTTACTACCAAATAATTTGTAACGCAGACAAGACTTTTACTGAGGGAAAGGCCTAGGCAAAGAGTTGGACTTACACTAGTCCTGAAGATCAACAAATCTGAACACTAGTAGACCAACAAGGGGAGCAAATACAGACTTGGGGATCAGTGCAGTCTTCAGAGAACTGATTGTTACGCTCTCTGTTGTTCACTCTGCCAAACTACCTCTTACCCATTAACAGGAATATCTGTAGATTTCTTGACTAGCACTATGCACTGCAGGAATCCAATCTGAAAGTCACAAAGGCATGCTATAGTTTTCAAGGTCCAGATCAGAGGGAAATGGTCATGGTTTCAGGTATTTTGGCTAGTGATACTACCTGAGGATCCAAGAGAAATCAAAGATCAAAAAGAACCACTATGTTGCAAAACTTTTGGACAAAGCTCTTAGATATTACACCTCCTTATTTGCATGTTTTCTTCTTCTAAAGAAAGATCCCATTCTAGCTTGTGAAAACTACCCATACTAAGAAATAAATTACAATATTTCAAAGCTAATATCCTGGTGCTTGGCACCTCTGTAAAACAAGCCATGCAAGCCTAAAATTAGGCATCTACATCAATATTTATGCAGCTGAATAAATAGCCTAATCTTCAGAAGTGCTAAGCACTCACAATTCCTATTTGGGTATCTTACTTTAAGCTCCAATTTGAAAACTTTTCCAAGCTCAAAACTTTTCAAATGATATAGTTTAGCAAAAGAAACAAACATATCAAACAAACAAAACAAAACCCCTAACACTGATCAATGTTTAAATTCTGGCCTAGGATGACTTAGACTCAACCTATTGAAGTAGTTCTATATCATTAAAAATTGCACCCATACGCTAGATATTACTGTGGCCAAACTCTCTGGTGTATGTTGGCATTGGCATTTCCATCGATTCCAGTGGAACTATATCAATTTATATCAGCGGAGAATTTGGTCCTCGATCTCCAAAATTACCATACCTCACTCATTTCACACCATTATAAATTTGCATTGTTCTGTGTTAGATCATTGAAGGTGTACATGAGCTATAACATCTAATTTGTATTCACAAAGTCACTCCTTGTTCATGGAATTCACCATTTTGCAATGTGTTTTGTAGCAGTGGTAGATTTTACTAGTGTGATATACAGCACTGCAGATAAAATGTGTATTTCAAATGATGCAGAAGTCTAAGCATTCTTATAATCAAGGGTCAATTTTAATATCTTTTGTACATTATGTTTTGATTTCCTTTTTTTGTAAGCAAAACAGAAGTTACAAAGAAGTGTGGGCAGGTAAGAAGGTGTAATATTTGGAAGTCAAATAACATTGAGATAGCTTATGTTTTTATGAGAGAAAATTCATTTTGCTAAATGAAAAGTAGAATACAAACTATGAATAAATTATTAATGGTGTTTTCTCCTCAGATCAGCAAAAGATACAGATACTGAATGGCTCAAGGGACTAGTAATGGTATATGGAGATTTTTACCTCTAAGTAACTACCTCATATTTGTCTCATGTTGATAGAGACTGAAAGTTACCATTTGACAATATTCAATAGCCTATATAAAATTACTGTTCTCAATCTACTTCTTCTTGTAGATCTTCATATCAGAATGGGCTTCTTGTTGTCAGAATACAGACTGAGTAAGCATGGAGACTTGATTACTCTTTCAGCCCTATAGGTTCATCCCTCCAAAACAGGTTTTGAGGCACAATAGGGAGTGGGATGGGGGGACCTTGCTCATATTACACTTGTTCTCTGTATAACTACAGATTTCAGTCACTAGCAGTGTCAGTTTAGCATCTCTCAATTACTAAATTAATTTCTGAACAAAAAGAACATATAAAAGAAAACCAACCCACTTCAACATGAGATTAAGAACATAAGAACAGCCATATTGGGTCAGACAAAATGTCCATCTAGCTCAGTATCCTGTCTTCTGGCAGTGGCCAATGCCAGGTGTCCCAGAGGGAATGAACAGGTAATCATCAAGTGAGTCACTCATTCGTAGCTTCTGGCAAACAGAAGCTAGGGACACTATCCCTGCCCATCCTGGCTAATAGTTATTGATGGGCCTATCCTCCATCAATGTATCTAGTTCTTTTTTTGATGAGTTGAAATATCTAGCTTAATGAGATTGACCATTAGCCTCACTGTTTGGCAGAAGGCATGTGATTTTTTTTTCTTTTGTAATCTGAAGTTACAAGAGTAGTGATAAAGGCATAGAGTTTGGATGCAAAAAAATAATAATAATAATAGTAATTCATGGCAGCAAAAGCATACATCACAATAGATCTAGACTAACTGAAGTAGTGTACAAATCTCCCTTGGTGCAGAAGGTGACATATCAATGTGAAGTTGCACTCTATATTTTATGAAAATATGCTAATGAGTTTAAATATAATGTAACTGAAATATGCTTCATGCAAAAGGTCTCTTGTAAGGTATCATTACAAAGCTTATAATCTACTGAGTGCGCTCATCCTATTTTTATAAATGTACCACTCTTGTATTTGAAACTAGAAATATGAAACATAACTCTGAGGGCCTATTGTAATTATGCAAAGTGTGGGCCATTAATGGTGGTTTGAAATCTTGATGACTCCCATTAACCAAGACAATTGACTGTAGATGGCTCTGTTTTACTTGTAAGTTTCCCTGTATATGTGTGTGCTGGCAAGTGGGTAATGAAGTCTTACAGTGACGAGATCATGTCACTTGAACTGGAATCCATCTTTAACCTGGTGCTTTTCCATTGAGAAGGAAGGAGGTGGGAATCTAGAGAGGGACAAAGGATTCCCGCCTTATGCAAAAGATATATAAATGGATGGAACAGAACAAAGAGGGCAGCCATCGTGAGGAATCCCCTAGCTACCATCTGAGCTGGAACAAGAGCTGTACCAGGGGAAAGGATTGTGCCCAGACTAGGAAGGCATCCAGTCTGTGAAAGAAACTTATTGAAACATCTCTCAGGGTGAGATTTTATCTGTACTCAGTTGTATTACAGTATTAGGCTTAAATTTGCATGTTTTATTTTATTTTACTTGGTACTTCACTTTGTTCTGTCTGTCACTACTTGGAACCACTTAAATCCTATTTTCTGTATTGAATAAAATCACTTTTTACTTATTAATTAACTCAGAGTATGTATTAATACCTAGGGGGCAAACAGCTGTGCATATCTCTCTATCAGTGCTATAGAGGGCAAACAAACAGACAGGAACACTTCTGGAAGTTGCTTTCAGTTAAGCCTACAGCTGTTAGGGGACATGGTTCAGACCATGAGTCTGGGTTTGCAGCAGGCTAGCGGGTCTGGCTCAAACCAGGCAGGGCACTGAAATCCCAAGCTGTCAGGGCAGGAAAGCAGGGGCAGAAGTAGTCTTGGCACATCAGTTGGCAGCCCCAAGGGGGTTTCTGTGATCCAACCTGTCACTGTCAGTGCAGACTGTTCAAAGGTCTTTGTCAGTTTTGAAACATATTACAATTTTATCACAAGGCCCATTCCTCTAATCAGAGCCACCACAAGCAGAGCTTTACCTCAGCATTGTGAATTCAGATGTGTTTAATATAAGAGCCAGCGTCTGCCTGTATGGATCTGATATCTGATTGTAAGACTATGGTCTTAGTTTGGAAGGATTATTTTTCTAAATGGCTGTGTTTTGAAGTTACTCACACCCTCAAGTATATCACAGGAATAGATCCAGCAGTAGCCAAGGGAAGGATATGTAATGAATCACACTTAAACATAAGACATGCCAATAACATATCTTCCGTTTGTAATAAGACTGTTTGTTAAACTGTACGTAGCATAAAAGGAAATTATAGAAAACATGTAAAATGTAAAAAAACAAGACATATTTAATTACAGGTCATCAGATTACCTAATTGGGTGCCATGACCCATAGCTCTCAAACCTCGGTCTGCAGGATTTTTAAAAGCAGCCATACTCCAACCCTCCAGCTGGCTGATGCTTGCTTACCTGGGACCCATGAACTCCAGTCCTAATTTTAGGATCTGCCCCATATTTTCTATTGGCAGCTGATTGGCCTGCTGGCCCGACTTAAGCCAGCAGCAAGAACAGGAAGCTGTCTGAACAATTGGGCTCCACCCTGTTCTGGACTGAGTGCCTTGTGCTTCCTGCTCCTGCTCCCCTCCCCCCGCCCCAGTTTGATTTTCTGGCCTTCTGACCCGGCCTGACTTTGGTTCCTGACTTGATTTCCAATTTCTCTCCTGCTTCTGACCTCCTGGTATCCTGACCTGGCTGACTTCTGACTCCTGTCTTGTGACTGCAAACTTGTGACTCTGAGTAATAGGTGTGACTGCCCACAACCTGGCCGTAACAACTTGTTCAGACCACAGTTATCCTGAGGGGTTTAGCCTCGTGGTGAGAAGGATGGAGGCAGCAGCACCACTGCAGCCACTAGAAGCATTGGACTTACCCAGATGGGCTCTCCATTCAGGCAGATAATCAAGCACTGCAGGTCCAAGTTGTGCAGCTGACCTCAGACAACCAGCTTCACTTTAACCCTGCCCTGCAGTCCGTCCCGGTCACAGCCCTTTTCCATCATGTCCCTTGATATCTGCCCGAAGGTATCATAATTCCTGCGGCTGGAGCGCAGCTGGGACTGGACAGCTTCCTCCCCCAAACACTGATGAGGTCCAGCACCTTGCCATTGCTCCATACTGGGGGTCACCTGGCGCATGGAGGCATGGTCACCTGGAAAGATTTGCTGAGAGCATTCCATGCCTGGCTGAGCAAACAGGAAGGGGATTTTCAAAATTTCCAGAGAATTTTAAGGGTGAGTATGATGGTTGATCACCTGAGGGCAGGGCAGTAGGGTTCAAAGTGATGACCAGAGTGGCTAGAACAGGCATTTTGGGACACTTCTGGAGGCAGATCAGAGCACATTAACAGACCAGGACGTCGACACTGGTGCTGTGGCGCTCCAGCGGGGGCACATCAAACATTATTCCACTCGCTGAGGTGGATTACCAGGAGCGCTCTAGCCACGGAGTTTGGGCGCTCCACCTGCATTGCCAGTGTGGACGCATCATGAGTTAGAGTGCACTGGGCTGCTTTAATGTGCTCTAACTCACAAGTGTACCCATGCCTTAAGTTCCATTGGTCGCTTGAGGCCCAGCATGCATTTGAGCAATTTAAGCTTACCTTCACCACCACTCCAGTATTGGCCCACCCTGACATGGCACAAACTTTTGTTGTGGAAACCAACATCTCTAGTACTGAGATCAGGGCAGTCCTCTGCCAAAGTCATGGACCTAAGCAAACACTGCATCCTATCACCCACTACCCAAGGAAGCTCACACCTGCTGAGAAAACTATGAGATCCAGGACAAGGAGTTCTTGACAATTAAAACTGCCTTTGAAGATGGTGACACCACTTGGAAGGGGCCTGTCATCTGGTCCAAGTGTTTATGGACCACATAAAACTGGAGTCCCTGCAGGGTCAAGATCCTGAGCCAACAACAGCTCCAATGGGCTCTTTTCTTCTCTCAGTTCAACTTTACCCTGACCTGCTGCCCTGGAATCAGGAACAGCAAGGCCGATGCCTTGTCCCAAAGATATGGTCTCGACTCATGAGGTGCTAGTTTTGAACCCAGCCCATGTTCTCAAATCCCATAACTTTCTTAATGCAACACTGCCAGGACCTGCTCACACTCATCCACTCTGGCTCTCTCTCTGCAATTCCATCCGATGTATTGGTCATTGTCAACCGAGAACCACATGACCCCTGGGAGGGGATCATGTTTGTGAAGGACTGCATCTATACCCCCCCCAATACCTGTGAAGAAGTGGGAGTTCTACACCTGTGCCACAATCCACCTTGGCAAGACGTTTGAGGCAATATAAAACCCAACAATTAACATCCCATTTCTTCTGGTGGCCCGGAATGTGCCCCATAATAAAGACCTTTATAGCTTCCTGCTAGGTGTATGCCCACACCAAGATCCCTTGCCAGAAACCCTGTGGTCTCCTCCAACCTCTGAACACCTCTCTCAGCCCTAGGAAGCCATCTCTTTGGACTTCGTGGTGGAACTACCAGAATCCACTGGTTTCACCACCATCCTGACAGTGATAGATTGCTTTGCTTTTCTAAAATGGCTCACTTTATTCCCTCTACAGGTTTACCCTCTGTGGAGGACCACATTTTACTGCCGACTTCTGACACATTTATTAGGAGTTCACATGAACCTGTCCTCTGCCTACCATCCACAGTCAAACAGCAGGAATCAATCAGATCCTTGAACAATACTTATGGTGCTACATCAGCCATCACCAGGATGACTGGTTTTCACTGTTATCATGCAGAGTTATAATAATAATAGGAGATATACACCTATCTCTTAGAACTAGAATGGACCTTGAAAGGTCATTGAGTTCAGCCCCCTACCTTTGCTAGCAGGACCAAGTACTGATTTTTGCCCCAGATCCCTAAGTGGCCCCCTCAAGGATTGAACTTACAATCCTGGATTTAGCAGGCTAATGCTCAAACCACCAAGCTATCCCTCCCCCTCTCATGCAATAATGCAGACCGTGTATTCACAGGCCATAGCCTCTTCTTTATCAACTATGGGTACCATCCCCAGTTTCACCCACAACTACCCACTTCCTCCCTGAACCCATCTCCCTTGGACCTAGTAGAACACATCCATTGCATCCATGAGGAGGTGAAGGGACACCTTGAAAAGGCAAAGGAGGATTACAAAAGGCTTACAGACAAACATAGACAACAGGGCCCTGCATACTCCGTAGGACAAAAGGTCTGGCTTTAAACAAAATACCTCAGCACAGACAGACTCTCCCAGAAACTAGACTATCAGTTCCTTGGCCCATACTTCCTTTGGTGACAAATCAACATGGTTACCTTCGAGCTTCAGCTCCCTCGATCCCTTAGAGTTCACCCTGTGGTCCACATCTCACGTCTATGTATTTAGCATATGCAATACGGTCAAGCCAAGCCACAGCATTCTTATCAACTATGTTCAAGGCATGAAGATCTCCAGGAAGTTGAGTCATTTTGCAGTCCTCAAAAATGTGTGTCATGGTTTGTGGCTGCCCACATTGACAGAGTGGAATGTCTCTAAAATGCTGCCAATCTCACTTCTGAACCCATACACTGAGAACACGTTTCCCTATAGTTCCCTATCCCCATCCTCACTGGTAAAGGTACAGGGTCAAGAGGAATACATTATACAGGAAGCCATCAACTCTAAGATCAAATGGGTGGTACCTGACCAATTGGGATGGTTATGGCCCACAGGAACACGCTGTGGAGCCAGAAGAAAATGTTCTTGCTTCCCACTGGTTCAGGCCTTCCACAGAAGCCATCCTGAGAAACCTAGGCCCATGTCTCCCAGAGAGTACCCATAGGGGAGAGAGTAATGTCATGACCACATGTCTCAAACCTGGGTCTGTAGCTATGCTGCTGAGCCTTGCTTACCTGGGACCCTTGAAGCCTAGCTCCAGTTTGAGGATCTGCCCCTGCAGTCCTATTGGCAGAGTCCTTGAGCTCATGATTGGCCTGCTGTCCCTACTTAAGCCAGCAGCAGGAACAGGAAGCTGGCTGAATAACTGGGCTCCACCCTGTTCTGCACTATATGTCACATTACTCCTGATCCGGTAGGATTCCTGGCATCTGATTCATGGTTCTGACCTCTAGTTTGTCTCCCGAGCCTGATCCCTCTTGTATCCTATCTGGTCTCACTCGTGGTTCTGCTCTCCAATTTGTCTCCTTCTGCCATCCTGACCCAACTGACTCCTATCTTGTGAATGCGGACTCTGGCTCTGACTACTAGGTCTGGCTACTCATGATCTGGCTGTGACACAGAGTTAGAGTAATTTACTTCCCAAGTGATATTACTTTTGTTTTTAAGTATATTGACTAGCTGGGGTTTGAGGACTTTATCTACAAGCCTAGCCTAGCTCCTCTCAGTATAGGATGCAAGGATGGTTGTTAAAGCAACTAGTTTGTTCTTTCTTTCTCTAAAATAAAACAATAGAGGCCCATCCAGTAATCTGGGCACCTATCCCACAAATTAAAAATCACAAAGTAAACAGGACTTGCCCATAAAAATGGCACCATCAGCCCACCCCCACCTCAATAGGCTTGGCAAAGAGAGGGAGGAAAAACAACTTTCAACAGAACAGCTATGATGTAAGCAGCTTTCTTGAACTGATATTACATGTAAAAAGAATCTCACTTCTCTAGACAGACAAGAAAAAAAAGTTGAGGGAAAAAATCAGATTAAAATTGGAAAGAAGCACTCTATAAATGTAGGCTAGCCATAAAAACAAAAGCAGAGACATACAGCATGCTGGAGTCATAGGCTGTTTTGTGGAAATGATCATCATCTTTAGGAACAGCTGCAATTAATTAGTTCTGCCCACATCAATAAATGCTGTTTTAGGGACAGGAGAATATTGTGGACAGCAAGGAAGAGCACAATACATTAAAAAAAGGACAAAAAGTGAAACCTTTTCAAAGGAAATTTGTATAATGAAATGCAAATATTAGGGATCATACGTTTGAGGAAGGCCTGCATGCAAAACCTCTGCACACACATCCTTATTCCTTGACTTGTCAGTCATTCTCTTATCCTACATTCCCTCTCTTTACCTTACTCTATTTTCCTCTCTGAGGCTTAGCCAGAATTCCCAAGACACCTCAGGAATTATAACACAAATACATCTAATGTATTAAAAAAAATTATGACTACTGAACATGCACAGTTTTCTTTTTCTCTTTGTCCTGCAGCTTTTGGACATAGGCAGACAAAATTATCTTTGGGGCAAAATCTGTGTAGGTATACCAGACAGTGACTCTACTAGGCAATATAGATGGACCTGGCAGTAAAAAGCTCTAGTTGTCTCCATGTTTTGGAACAGGGACTTGAAATCTGGCAGGGGGGGGATCTCCCTTTCACTGTTCCCAGGAAAATCCATGCAGATTTGGGTAAATTATAAGTGTCTGAGTAGGGTTGCCAACTGTCTAATCACACCCTTGCCCCACCTCTCCCTCAAGGCCCTGCCCCACCACTTCTCTGAAGCCCTGCCCACTCCAGCTTCCTTCCCTCCATTGCTCACTCTCCCCCACCCTCACTTACTTTCACCAGGCTGGGGCAGATGGTGGGGTGCAGGAGCGGGTGCAGGTTCTGGGCTGCGGGGTAGGGCCAAAGCGTTTGGGAGGGGGATCTGGACTGAGTTTGGGGCAGAGTGTTGGGGTGCAGGAGGGAGTTTGGTTGTGAGAGGGGGCTCAGGGCTGGGGCAACGGGGTTGGGTGCAGGGAGGGTGCAGGCTCCAGGAGGGACTTTGGATGTGGAACGGGGCTTGAGGCAGGGGGTTGGGTTGTGGGAGGGAGTTGGGATGCAGGCTCTGGCCAGGCACCACTTACCTTGGGTGGCTCCTGGAAGCTGTGGCATGTCCAGCAGTTGCTCCTAGGCTCAGGGGTGGCCAGGGGGCTGTGTGCGCTGCCCCTGCCTGCAGACACAACCCATGCAGCTCCCATTGCCCGTGGTTCCCCATTCCCAGCCAATGGGAGCTGCAGAGTTGGCACTTGTGGGGTGGGGTACTGTGCAGAGACACTCCTCCCCCCCCCCCCGGTGGCCCCTGTGCCTAGGAGCCACTCCGGACATGCCATCCGTTTCTGGGAGCAGTGTGGAGACAGGACAGGTAGGGAACCTCCCTTAGCCCTGCTGCACCGCTGGACTTTTAGCAGCCTAAAATCTCTCAGATTGGTTTCAGTAGCCTCTGGGAGATCAAGCCCAATTCCAGGAGATTCCCGGCCAAGCCAGGAGGGTTGGCAACCCTATTGCTCAGTAGAGGTTTGCTAGAGTTTGGCAGCAAAATTCTCCAAACATGTACAGAGCAACTCCACAGAGCTGACTGAGCAGCATGTCCAGCCTTAGACTTTCCCTGCAACTGCTCCTCTTGCTTTCCAGGGGCTGCTGTGCCTTCAGATACTCAAACAGAGAGCAGAATGACTGCCTATCTGGTGTGCTCAGTGCTTGCCTTGTAGGTAGCATAGAGGAGAAGGAAGAAGCAACTTCGATGCAGAGAAGAGCATTGAAGGGAGGGAGGGGAAAGCAGTAATAAGCTGCAGAAGGTTGAGAGGCAACAGGAGCAGAGGCAAAATGGAACAGGCTATGCAGGGACAGGAGCAGAAGGGTCTGTAACTAGGGTTACCAACTTTCTACTTGCACAAAACTAAACACCCTTACCTGGCCCTGCTCATTCCCTGAGGCCCCGCCCTGGCTCACTCCATCTCCCCTCCCTCTGTTGCTCACTCTCCCCACCCTCACTACCTTGCTCATTTTCACCTGGCTGGCTCAGGGGCTTGGGGTGCAGAAGGAGATGAGGGCTCCAGCGGGGGGTGTGGACTCTGGGATGGGGGCCAGAAATGAGGAGTTCAGGGGGCGAGTGGGGGCTCTTGGCTGAGGCAGTGGGTTGGGGGGTCTGGGATGAGACTGGGGATGAGGAGTTTGGGGTGCATGAGGGGGCTCTGGACTGGGACCAAGGTGTTTGGAGGGGGGAGGGGAATCAGGGCTGGGGCAGAGGCGCTCCATCTGGGGGTACAGGCTCTGGGGTGAGGCTGGGGATGAGAAGCTTGAGGTGCAAGAGGGTGCTCTGGGTTGGGACCTAGGGGTTCAGAGGGCAGTAGGGCAATCAGGGCTGGGATAGGTGTTGGGGCATGAGAAGGTGCAGGCTCCGGGCAGTGCTTACCTCAGGCAGCTCCGGGAAGCAGTGACATGTCCCTCCTCTGGCTCCTACACTGAGGTGCAGCCAGGCGGCTCTGTGCACTACCCCATCTGCAGGCGCTGCCCCCGCAGCTCCCACTGGCCGCGGTTCCCGGCCAATGGGAGTTGTGGAGCTGGCACTTCGGGTGGGGACGTGCTGTTGCTTCCAAGAGTCGCGCAGAGCCAGGGCAGGAAGGGAACCTGCCTTAGCCCTGCTGTGCTGCCAACCAGACTTTTAATGGCCCAGTTGGCAGTGCTGACCAGAGCCACTGTGACCCAGTGCCTTACATTTTGCGACCCAGTACTGGGTCATGACCCACAGTTTGAAAACCAATGGTCTAGATAATGATCCTTAAAGAGTTAAGATTGTACTGTAACCATAAACCCATGGAAATAGGTGTGTATAGTATTCTTAAAAATAAACCTGAGAACAACTTTCCTTTTGAGATGAAATTTTTCATGATTTCAGTGCAAAGGTTAATATTTTGTGTGTGTATATGTGTTTGCTAAGTTTGGTAAAATTCTGGACATTTTTGAGTTGTTTCACCTACTTTATTTGCACTTAAATAACTGGAAATAATTTTATTCGGACATAGCTTATAACAAGGACAAGACTTTTCCTTCTGTTGTATCTATGCCAATGGTTCCCAAACTGTGGGTTGGGACCCCAAAGTTGGTCACAACCCCATTTTAATGGGGTTGCTAAGGCTGGTGTTAGACTTGCTGGGGCCCAGGGCTGAAGCCTAAGCCCCACTGCCCGGGGCTGAAATCGAAGCCCCAGGGCTTCAGCCCTGGGTGGTGGGGCTCAGGTTACAGTCCACCTGCCCGGGGCTGAAGTCCTTGGGTTTTGACCCCCACGCCCGGAGTGGTGGGGCTTGGGCTATGGTCCTCCCTTCTGGGGTCATGTAGTAATTTTTGTCAGAAGGGGGTTGCGGTGCAATGAAGTTTGAGCACCGTTGATCTATGTTATATCCTCATCATCATGGTGGTTGTGCTTTTTAACATGGTCTGACACTGGCAGCCCTCCCTTCAATATGCTGCCTTCCACATTTGGCACCTTGCAGGTATCTGTCTCGTGAGCAAACTAGATAAACCCTTTACTGTGAACAGAAACTATGTACAGAATGAGGTAACAAAACTTCCTACTACTTCGTGCAGATCCGGGCTGCAACTGCCCTGTCCTGGGCTTCTTTGCTTCTGCCCCAGCAGGAAGTACATCATAGAAAACCAAAGTCTGCATCTGGAGTGTGCACAGGAAGTGTTGCATCTCTATTCTGCCTTAAAGATTTATTTTATAGCACAAAGAAAAAAGTGGAAGTGGCACTTATTTTTTTCTTTTAATACTATTTACTAGTTTAACTGCTTTTCTTTTGGTTTCACTTTTGTGTCCTGTGACTCAATACAGAGTATCTTCTGTTTTATTCCTCTTGGTCTGATGACTGTAATTTCTTGTTGATGTGTAGCAGTTGCCCCATTTACTGAAAATAGTCACTTCTTGTTCCATGCAGAATGTGGTCACTTCTGACACCCTGTTGTGCTTTCTAAACCACAATAAGGCAACCAAGAGTATCTTCCTTATGAATATGCTGCAATCTCTGTATTTCAGGAACCCAGAGTGAGGCCAGGCACAAAGTTTAAACCACAACTCTTTTTATTGTATACATAACAAGATGGCACCTACAGATTCTGAACATGCAGATTCTGAGTATGCCTCTATCATGTGAGAGAACCCTCACAACTGGAGGTCCTCTGGTTATTACACATGACTAGTTTTAAAGAGACAGTACAGTCTTATACCATGCTCATCACCATAGCCTCTGAGCAACTTCCAGTTACATGTTACAGGAAATTTGGTTTAAAATTTATTTGAAAATCATGTGCCATACTCACTTTTTAATAAAGTACTACAGTTAAAAGATCCAGACATGAACATGCATGTAACAGAAATAAATGTACATGAAATTATTTCAATTTGTATGCACTTAGGAGAACATTTAAATTATCAGTTCATCAATGTTTATTTCAGTCTCAGACCCTATAATCAGAGAATCAGCTGCAGTGAAAATTAGTATGTGTGATGATGTGAAGGGTATTTATTTCAATGCCAAATTTCATATTCCAATAAACATTTGTGTTTTTTTGTTTTGTTTGGGGGGTTTTGGTAGAAAAAGAAAATTGATTTAATTAATCACACACACATCTAAGTTCAGATTTTGACTCTTTAAACGTGAGGGAAAACACTTCAGACAGAAAAAGTTCTATTTATCAGAAATTATCTTTCTGCCTCACAGGTATTGCAGAAGACCACAGTGTTCACACAGCAAGCTGATCTGGTCAATAATAAATTCAATGGAAGAGTCAGGATTAAAACTCAGGAATTCATGGCTCCTTGCTCAATGCAGGAGCCCATCTTACTTGCTCAGAAGCCAGGTCAGCCTGCTGAACAGTGTCCCTCCCAATAAAAGAAGCAATCATGCATGACAGGGACTGATGGAGCTGTGCAGAGATGGGGAGGTCCCTGCCTCTGATAATTTACCAATCTTGATACTCACTCTATTCCACTCCCACACTGCTGCCAAACTATTTCATCCATAAAGATCCAATGAGGAGATACAGATGGAGTCATGACTACAGCCTCCAGCTCTGACCCTAACTCCTGGTTTCTGACACTCAGTTCCCAGCACCTGCTCCTACCACTAGGTCTGATGCTGGCTCTGACCACTAGGCTAGACCACCCACATCCCAGTTGCCTGACACAGGCAAAAGTAATATGGGACTCCAGGCCTTGAGAAAGGGGCAGACATGTATAGCCAACATCATTGTGAGAAGTGAGCACATCCTCAGTATAAGTAGTAGCCTACACAGCTGTATAATAGGCTTGAAGACTAGCAGCTGCATAGACTAATTTAGGCTGGAGGTAGAGAGCACTTTAAGTGTTCCAAAAGTGGAATGAAAACATCTGTGGACTTTGTCGGCCTTAGCAATTTTTTGTCAGGCCTTAAAAACAAATCTTTAATGTGCCAAAGGAGAAAATCTCAGCACAGCATCAGCAGGAGATACAATTAATTGGAACTCTTCATTCAGTCTGTGGTGTGGAACAGCTGTGCACAAGTATCAATTTAAAGATGATAAAAGAAGATGACAGAGAAGTCTCAACCCTGGAATCTAACCACCTGTATGATTCCCAGTCTGTATCATGTGACATAAAATTAAGCTTTCCTTTGACATGGGAAGTGATAAAAGCAGTACATCAATACATATATCATGCTTAATACAGCAAAAAACAGGAACCAAAGAAAATATTGCAGAAAATCTCATAGAAATATGTAATAGTAAGAATATTCAAGTTGTAACAAAAAGCAAAATTAAAGCAGCCTGTTAAAAATAAAGTATGTCTTATGCCCTCAGCTAGGCACATCAAGTGAATTTAAGAAAGGTAATTATTTTATTTAGAGTTATTTAACTTCTCCTAGCAATATCTCAGCCTATTATATTAGTTAAAAACACAAGCAGTCATCAAAAACATACCTAACAAACATGAAAAAAAACAGACTTACTACAAACCATGCCACCCTCAAAATGCACTCCCTTTCTTTCCCCTATTCATAGTTTGTGGTATGATTTACTCACATTAAATAACTCAGCTAAACTGCATGAAGTAAGATCTTGCATTCACCAAAGTTTTAAATTGCTTCATTGGGGCACAAGGAGGTCAATTGACTTACCTGAAGTTATTCAGTATTGTTATTATTTCAAAAGTTCCCATCACCACGGAATCTATATGTCAATATACAACTTTAAAAAAGCATCACTGGAACATAGGAATTGCCATACTAGATTGGACTCATGGTCCATGAAGTCCAGTATCCTATCTCTGAGCAGAGACAGCTCCAGATATTTCAGAGGAAGATGTGAGAAACCTTGCAATAGATGAGGGATAATCTGTCCACCATTAAAGACTAATTTTAACACCTAATTGTTGAAAATTGGCATAAACTCTGAAGCAGTAAGGTTTTATATTCCATCCTTTTTTTTGTTTGTTTGTTTTAACTATTATAACTCTGGATATTCTTGTTGTCCCTATAAATGTCCAATCTATGGGTCATTACAAAATCTAATTTCTGTATACTAATTTCCCCCTACTGTTACTCACACCTTCTTTTCAACTGTTTGAAATGGGCCACCCTCATTACCACTACAAAAATGATTTTTCCTCCCTTGGTATTCTAATGTTAATTGAATTGTCTCGTTAGACTGACCCCCCACTTGGTAAGGCAACTCCCATCTTATCATATACTATGTATATATACCTGCTACTGTATTTTCCACTCTATGCATCTGATGAAGTGCGTTCTAGCCCACGAAAGCTTATGCCCAAATAAATTTGTTAGTCTTTAAGGTGCCACAAGGACTCCTCATTGTTTTTGCTGGTACAGACTAACATGGCTACCACTCTGAAACCAATCTCTTTTTTTTTTTTAATCTTGCTAAAATCTTGGCTTCACTGACATCTGTGGCAATAAGTTCCATAGTCTAACTATGCACTGTGTAAAAAAAAAAAAGGAATTTCCCTTTATCTGTTTTGAATTTGCCATTTTTAATTTCTTTGAATGTTCCCTTGCTCTCTGTCTTATAAAACAGGAGACCAAAAACTCCTGATCTACCTTCTCTGTACCAGTGGTTCTCAACCTTTCCAGACTACTGTACCCCTTTCAGGAGTCTGAAGCCTGAGCCCTGTTACCCAGGGCTCAAGCCCAAGCCCAAGCCCTGCGGCCTGGGGCTGAAGCATGTAACTTAGCTTTGTGGGACCCCAGCCAATTGCCCTGTTTGCCACCCTCTAACACCAGCCCTGCACTTATGACCGCCCTAAACCCATCTCATGATTCCTCTGTTGTCACAACCCCTGGACTGAGAAACACTGATCTAGATGAGTTAACATACCCCCTGGAAGACCCCTGCGTACCACACATACCCCTGGTTCAGAACCACTGCTTTATACCATTTGTTATTTTGTATACTTCTAACATGTTCCATCTTATTCATCTCCTTTTTAAGGTAAACAATCCCAATCTTTTCAATCTCTTTTCATAGGGGAGTTTTCCCCTGCCCCTAATCTGAACTTCTCTGAACTCCCTTTAATTTTACAATATCTTTTTTTGAAATGGAGGTGACTAGTACTACATACAGTATTCCAGATAAGTACAAACCACTCATTTTCTGGTTTTAGAAATTATTTTTAGGAAACGAGTTAACAATTATTTTATTTTCTTCCTTGGATAAAGGGACAATGCCCAGGAGGCAGGAGAGGATGGCTCAAATTCCATTAGGGAAGGTCATGTGGGAGTCCGGAAATAAGTGTGTTAATGGGCACAGGCAACAGGTAGCTGTAATGTCTAATAATATCAGTCCAATAGCTGGTTCCTGTACAACAAGAGGGCATCTAGAGAGTACCTTGGATATACCAATGTTGTCCTCCAACAGGGTACATGGTTATACAGCAGCATTCGGCCCAATTGTGAACTATGATCTTATTTCCAGTCTTATGTTGATAACCACCTGTGGGGGCCTAGTTATTCAGGGACAGGCAGTAAGTTTAATAGCAAGTGTAAAATATTCCAATAGTTAAATATTCTATTAAATACTCTGGTTATGTGAATAACTTATTACATAGTGCTGCAGGGCTTCAAAACACTTCAATATTTTCTGTTGGGGAAAAAACAGTTTTGCAATTTCAATTGAATTTTCATAGTTTAACAAGAAGGGAGGAAAGGAAAGGAAAGAAAAGTTTGAGAAAGACAAGGTTTGAAACATTCCCCAAAGAAATTTGTAGCATACCAGAAAGTTATTTTCAGTTATTTCAGTTTTTATTTCAAAATTTTAACTGATGTTTTTAAAGCTCCCAATTAAATTTTGTATATAAGAAGTAAAATTAATCATACTTAAGCATTATTTGAATTGTTGACCAGCCCAAATTGTATTAAAAAATAAGGGGGAAAGATATGCAGTTACACAATATACCATCTTCTGTCACATCAGTTGACTGCAGGTTTATGGCTGTACTGTTTTATTCATGATAGCGTGTTCCTATGTTTGTATGATGTACTGATATATGATGATGATGATGAAATACTATCCACTCCAACAGTAACTAAAGATGTTGTTAAGCAGCAGTTACTAAAGATGCACATTTTTAAATCAGCAAGGCTGGATAAATTACATCTGAGAGTTTTAAAAGAGTTGGCCTATGAATTCTCTTGACTCTTAATGTTGATTTTCAATAAGTTTTTGAACACTGGGGAAGCTCAAGAAAAATGGAAGAAGGCTAGTGTTGTGCCAGTATTAAAAAAGGTAAGCAGGATGACCCTCGTAACTATAGGCCTTTCAGTCTAACATCAATTGCGGGCAAGATAACAGAGCAGCAGCTAAGAGATTCAATGAATAACAAATTAAAGGAGGGTAATATAATTAATGACAATCAATGTGGACTTATGAAAAATAGACCCTGTCACACTAACTTGGTATCTCTTTTTAAAGAGATTTTAGTTTGGTTGATGAAGTGAATAGTGTTAATAAAATATACTTAGACACCAGTGAAACATTTAACTTGGTACTGCACAACTTCTTGATTAAAAAACTAGAAAGATATAAAATTAACATGGCACATACTAAATTGCATTCAAAGCTGGCTAATCGATAGGCCTCAGAATGTAACTGTAAATAGAATATCATCGGGTTGGTGTGCTTCTAGTAGGGTTCCTCAGAGATCAGTTTTTGGTTCTATACTATTTAACATTTTTACCAGTGACCATAAAGAAAACATAAAATTAGTTTGCAGGTGACATAAACATTGGGGGAGTAGTCAATAATGAAAAAGACAGGTCACTGAAACAGAGCAATCTGGATCACTTAGTAAGATGAGTGCATGCAAACAATATACGTTTCAATATGGCTAAATGTCAGGTCATACAGCTAGGAACAAAGAATGTAGGCCATACTTACAGGATGAGAGACTCTATCCTGGGAAGCAGTGATTCTGAAAAAGACATGGGGTTCATGGTGGATAATCAGTTGAATATGAGCTGCTAGTGCATTGCTGTGGTCAAGAAGGCTTATGTAATTCTTGGATGAGTAAACAGGGGAATATTGAGTAGAAATAGGGAGGCTATAGTACTTCTGGATTTGGCACTGGTATGACTGCTACTGGAATATTATGTTCAGTTCTGGTATACACACTCATAGGTGCCGACTCCATGGGTGCTCTAGGGCTGGAGCACCCCCGGGGAAAAATTGGTGGGTGCTCAGAACCCACTGGCTGCTTCCCACTCCCCCTCCACTCCTCCTCCCCCAAGTGTACTGCGTGCCCGCTTTTCCCCCCTCGCTCCCAGTGCTTGTGCCGCAAAACAGCTGTTTCACGTGCCTGGGAGGGAGGGGGGAGGAAGGAGGAGGGAGAACATGGTGTGCTCGAGGAAGAGGCGGGGCTGGGGCGGGGATTTGGGGAAGGAGCTGGAATGGGGATGAGGCAGGGACAGGGGCAGGGAAGGGGAAAGGAAAGGGTGGAGTCAGGGCAGGGCTGGGAGTGGAGGGGCGCGAGCACCCACCGGCGCTAGGGAAAGTTGGTGCCCACGCTGCAAGAAGGATGTTGATAAATTGGAGAGGGTTCAGAGAAGAGCCCTGAGAATGACTAAAGGATTGGAAAACATGTCTTATAGTAAAAGACTTAAGGAGCTCAGTCTATTTATCTTACCCAAGAGAAGGTTAAGGAGTGATTTGATCACAGGCTATCACAGGCTATGTGAAGCAGAAATTGGATAAATAAGGGCTCCTCAGTGCAGTAGACAAAAGTATAACAAGAACCAATGGCTAGATGTTGAAGCTAGATAAATTCAGACTAGAAATAAGACAAATGATTAACAATGAAGGAAAATTAATCATTGCAACAACTTAACAAGGGTATGGTGGATTCTCCATCAGTGAAAATTTTAAAATCCAGACTGGATGTTTTTCTAAAAAATATGTTGTAGTTCAAGTGCAACTATTGAACTTTAAGGAGGAATTAATACAGGGAAGTTCTATGTTATGCAAGAGGTCAGGCTAGTTGATCACAATGGTTCCTTCTGGCCTTAAAATCTATAAATCTATCTGGTCATTCATAACAATCCAGTTGCACTGATATATTATGTTTAGCAAATATGTGCAGTTCTGAAATTAGGTTGTTGATTTCCTCTAGGAGTATTTGATTTGTATATAGCTCTGAATAAATTACTGTTTAACCTTTACAGCACAGCAGACCATGTCAGCAGGACAGAGCCTTACTCAAGAGAATGGATATAAATAGGATTCAGTGTGAGCTGGTACCCAGATACTAGTTTAAAGGATACACCCAAAGAATTATTAAACTGTAATTTGTAAAGAGGTAGAAAAATCCATGCTGTTTGAGAAGCTTTCCCAAAAGTGTGAAATCTTTTTGGCCAAGGAGGATGATAATTCTTTGCAGTGTGTGGTGCTGGGTTTTATTGTGGGCTGTAGGCACTCAGGATTGATAAAGTGGTTTAGCCTCCTTAATCACTTCTTAGGGGCAGGATCTGGCAGCTTCATCTGAGGCATGGACTTGGAGAAATTCTTTGTTCAATGTATCTGTTTCAGCCTTTATTTTTTAGCATTGGTGCTTGAATTTTTGATTCTCTCTTCATCTAGCACAGGGTGATAGAAATCCAAGGAGATGTGTGTGGGTGATGGGAGGGAATGGTCTGTATAGAGGTCACTGTGTTGATAGTTGAGGCTAGCATACAATGATGATTATTCACTAGGTCCTCTACTCTTTGTCCTGTGGGTGGAGTGCTGCTATCTTTTTGCTTGCACTCTTGCATCAGTTTAACACCACACCTTTATTTAAACCAGTGAAACTTCTGGGGGTAGACAAACTCTAAGAAAAAGGATTTTTTTTTTAAATAAAGGAATGCTCAATAAAGATGAGCGGAACTAGATGAATAAACTTGCTTCCTTCAGTGGCATACTGGACATTTTGGTCCAATACCAACCCATTCTTAAATAATTTAGTTGGTTTATAACAGCTAGATATTTTGTGCTTTAAATGTTTTTCAAGTTTAAACTGTTCAATTCATATATTCTAAAAAAAAATATTGGTTGTGGTGTTTAGGAAGCATTCAGAAGGCATATCGGAGAGAAGGCACAACAGTTGACTGCAGCAACTCCAAATTCAGTAATCTGTTCTGGGTTCCAGACACATCTAGTTTATACTGGTCATGCTCAGACATAAACACAACTATACCAGGGCCTTGGCTACCCTGGAGAGTTGCAGCACTGGTAGTGGCTTTACAGCGCTGCAACTCACTCACCGTCCACACTTGCAAGGCACATACAGCGCTGTATCTCCCTGGGTACAGCGTTGGCTGTACTCCACCTCGGCCTGGGGAATAACGATTATAGCGCTGGTGATGCAGCACTGCTCCGCAAGTGTGGCCACCAAAAGCACTGTTATTGGCCTCCAGAGGTATTTGGAGGTATCCCAGAATGCCTGTTCAGCCACTCTGCTCATCAGTTCGAACTCTACTGCCCTGGCCTCAGGTGACCCACCCTTTAAATGCCCCGAGAATTTTAAAAATCCCCTTCCTGTTTGCTCAGCCAGGTGTGGAGTGCAATCAGTGAATCTTTCCAGGAGACCATGCCTCCATGCGCCAAACAAGCCCCAACATGGAGCAATGGCGAGTTGCTGGACCTCATCAATGTCTGGGGGGAGGAAGCTGTGCAGTCCCAGTTGCGCTCCAGGTGTAGGAATTACAATACCGATGGGCAGATATCAAGGGCCATGCTGGAAAGGGGCCATGACCGGGATGCCCTGCAGTGCAGGGTGAAAGTGAAGGAGCTGCGGAGTGCCTACTGCAAAGCCCGCAAGGGAAACCGCCACTCCGGTGCTCCCCCACGACCTGCCATTTTTACAAAGAGCTGGACGCAATACTTGGGGGTGACCCCACCATCAATCTGAGGACCACGATGGACACTTCAGAGCAGGGGGAGGAGAAGGGGGAGGAGGAAACCGAGAGTGAGGGTACTGGGGTGGGGGGAGACACCCCGGAGTCTCTGGAGATATGCAGCCAGGAGCTCTTCTCAAGCCGGGAGGAAGGTAGCCAGTCGCAGCAGCCAGTACTTGGTGGAGGACAAACAGAGGAGTGAATTCCCAGTAAGCGGCTTTTATTTTCAGGATGGAAATTTTTCGGGAGAGGAAGGAGGGTTAGGGCTGCATGCATGCATGCCTAGATGTGGAATAGCGCATTCATGTGGTCTATCATGTCACGGTAATCGGCCTCGGTAATCTCTTCAAAAGTTTCAGCCAGAGCGTGGGCAATGCACTTGCGCAAGTTTATTGGGAGAACCACTGTAGTCCTTGTCCCAGTCAGGCTGACGTGTCCGTGCCACTGTGCCGCGAGGGGTGGGGGGACCATTGCAAGACACAGGCAAGCTGCACAGGGGCCAGGGCGGAATCCGCATTGCTGTAGAAGACCCTCCCGCGTTTCCCACGTGACCCGCAGCAGTGAGATATTTTCCAGGATCAACTCCTGTGGAAAATGTTGGGATAGTGTTCAGTGTAGGTGCCCCCTGCAGCTGTTTGCTTTCCCCAACGCATAGAAACCCCAGTACAGTCCTGAACCAATTATTCCCCCTTCCCAGGTGACCCGCAGCAGCGAGATATCTTCCAGGATCAACTCCTGTGGAAAATGCTGGGATAGTGTTTAGTGTAGGTACCCCCTGCAGCTGTTTGCTTTCCACAATGCACAGAAACCCCGAGGACAGTAGAGCTCTGAAGCAATCAGTCTCTCTTACTCACCATTTTGGGGCTTCTGGGGGTTATGTGCGCTCTCTTTGGGATGGGAAAATTATGCTATTGTGAAAAATGTTACTCCTTGACTGTGTGGGAATAACTGTCTGGTATAAACAATGCTGCCTCTGTTAAGTGTTGCATTTTTGCCTTTCCAGAAGCAACCTTGAGATCTCGGCTGCCCGTGTTATCAACAGCTCAAAGACTACAAAACCTCTAGAAGAAGCCCCGAAAAAGCAAAGACAACCTGCTTCAAGCAGTTATGGAGCACTCTGCCACAGAGAATCAAAAAGTGCAAGACTGGAGGGAAAGGGAAAGCAGGATCTGCAAGAAAAACACAGTGGACAGAAAGAAAAGCACAAAGCAGCTGATAAGCATCCTGGCGTGCCAAGCGGATTCTATCCAGGCACTCGTAGCCATGCAGACAGAGCACTACTGCACCCGCCCCGCCCCGTCCCAAAGCTCTTTCCCTTGTGCCCTAATGTCAGCTCAAATCCCCCTTTCCCAGCATCCAGGTTCTTACCACCACCAGTTGCCTCCAACACCTGTACGTTCATCAACCAGCCCTGAGAACTACAACCCTTACCCTCTGCACTCAACCCCCATCACCATGCAGTGTAGCCATCCTGAAGTGCAGCAGTCATTGCACAGCACTCCAGACAGGACATATTCAAACCTGTGACTGTACAGTTCCCCACCCCACCCCCCCTGCCCTTTTAGGTTCCCAAAAAGTTGCGTGTCTGTCAATAAAGTAATTTTCTTTTCAATAAATGAATTCTTGGCTTTGAAAGCAGTTTTTATTTTTGCAGAAAGTCAAAGATACCTTAGCCCCGGAAAGAAACAGGCATTGAAATCAGCTTAGGAAACACAGATTCCTACTAACATTGTAACCACTGCACTTCATTCCCGTGCAAGGCACCAAACATTACTGTTGGTTTTCAGCCTCAAATTCCTCCCTCAAGGCATCCCTAATCCTTGAAGCCCTGTGCTGGGCCTCTCTAGTAGCCCTGCTCTCTGGCTGTGCAAATTCAGCCTCCAGGCGTTGAACCTCAGAAGTCCATGCCTGACTGAATCTTTCACCCTTCCCTTCACAAATATTATGGAGGGTACAGCACGCGGATATAACTGTGGGGATGCTGCTTTCTCCCAAGTCTAGCTTCCCATACAGAGATCGCCAGCGCCCCTTTAAACGGCCAAAAGCACACTCCACAGTCATTCGGCATCGGCTCAGCATGTAATTGAACCGGTCCTTGCTCCTGTCAAGCTTCCCTGTGTATGGTTTCATGAGCCACGGCATTAACAGGTAAGCGGGGTCTCCAAGGATCACAATGGGCATTTCGACTTCCCCTACTGTGATCTTCTGGTCTGGTAAAAAAGTCCTGGCCTGCAGCTTCCTGAACAGGCCAGTGTTCCGAAAGATGCATGCATCATGCATCTTTCCAGGCCAGCCTGTGTTAATGTCAGTGAAACGTTCATGGTGATCCACAAGCGCCTGGAGAACCATGGAGAAATACCCCTTCCAATTAACGTACTCGGATGCTAGGTGGGTGCTGCCAGAATAGGAATATGCGTCCCATCTATCGCCCCTCCACAGTTAGGGAAAGCCATTTGTGCAAAGCCATCCACAATGTCCTGCACGTTCCCCAGAGTCACGGTTCTTAGCAGGATGTGATTAATGGCCCTGCAAACTTGCATCAACACCATTCCAACGGTCGACTTTCCCACTCCAAACTGGTTCCCGACCGATCGGTAGCTGTCTGGAGTTGCCAGCTTCCAGATTGCAATAGCCACCCGCTTCTCCACCAGCAGGGCAGCTCTCAATCTCGTGTCCTTGCGCCACAGGGTGGGAGCGAGCTCAGCACACAGTCCCATGAAAGTGGCTTTTCTCATCCGAAAGTTCTGCAGCCACTGCTTGTCATCCCAGACTTCCATGACGATGTGATCCCACCACTCAGTGCTTGTTTCCCAAGCGCAAAAGCGGCATTCCATGGCGCTGAGCATTTCCGTGAATGCCACAAGCAAGATCATGTCGTACGCATCACGTGACTTGCTTTCATCGTCAGACTCCTCATCACTTTGGATCCTAAGGAATAGCTCAACTGTCAAACAAGATGTGCTGGCAAGACTCGTTAGCATATTCCTCAGCAGTTTGGGCTCCATTTCCCACAGAAATCGCGCTGCACAGAAACAGTTGAGAGAGTCAAGATGTCACCAAACATGGACGGAAATACAGGGATTGCTGGGATGTGAAGTGATGCATCATGGGGCGACGGGACAGGAAGCAGAATGACCCGCCCCCTTCCCACAACCCACCGCGCCAGAATGGGAAGAGGTGCTCTGTGGGATAGCTGCCCATAATGCACCACTCCCAACACCGCTGCAAATGTGGCCACACTGCAGCACCGGTAGCTGTCAGTGTGGCCACACTCCAGCGCTTTCCCTGCACAGCTGTACAAAGACAGCTTTAACTCCCAATGCTGCACACCTGCAAGTGTAGCCAAACCCTAGTATAGTCATATTCATATTAACATTACAGCACTTTTTTTGCATAGTCACTCCCATCTGATAACACAATACTTGTGATTTAATAGTACAATTGGAAATACTTTAATTTTAATGTTATGGTGAATATATAAATCACTTGTTTGATCTCACAGTTTAGGAAGTCACTAGAACAAATAGAATTGTATCTTTTATCAACCACCTCAGCCCACTGATTATTGCATATATTATACCAGATCTGGAAAAATCCAGTCACTTAACTGTTACTGGTGACTGAGATGCTTTCCATAACAAGTGAGATAGGAGGAAAGATGAGACTTCTCACAAAATAAAAGTTTCTAGCCTGGTGGTCACAAAGACAACCTTCCAAATTTTAGCAGATGCAGTGCCATCTTTCTGAAATTGCACTCTACAAAACGTGAAATAACTATTAGGAATTCCAGGAACTAGAATTGAGGTCTGAACTTCTCACCAGTGTTGCCTGTGGTACTCACTGTTTGGGAGTGGGAAAAGGCCTTTTTACCTTCCATACTGGCCAATGGCTTCTAACCATCTAATATATTTTACCAACCCTTTATAGCAGTGCTATAATTACAGATAAATAAGCACTTTCATTTCTAGTTTTCAGACACCTCATGTTCTGACAACATTACTCTGTGGGTTAAATTTTCTTCTGCTTTTTCTCAGCTGAAATGTAATTTTGGGTCAAAAGGACATTTGACAAAATTCTAGTTGGATGTTTAACACCTATTTTTCCCATCCATCCACACAGCTGAAACTCTTGTTCAGGCGTTCTTCTTGCATCTTGACTACTGCAACAGCTGGCCTTGACAAATATTTCCTTACTCTGCTCATATCCATTCAGTATTCTGCTGCAAAAACCCTTTTCTTAGCCTTGGCCCTCTCTTCTGTTCACTACTTGTTAGATTCTCAAACAGCTTGGTACTTTCTCCCATGCTGCTCCACATGAGTAGGAGGAGGCTTCCATGAATGTTTGCAAAGCTAATACACAATCCTCCTTCAAAACTGTCCTTTAAACTCCTTTTCTATAAGGCCTACCAAAAAAATATTGACAACTAGACTAGTGTGCTGAGACCACTGCATATCAGGCTGACCAGTATAGTTCTTTTCTTGTACTCCCTGTGACTGTTGTCTCTTGTTTTATGCCTAAATTGTAAGCTCCTTGGGGCAGGAATCATCATTTTGTTCTGTAGTTTTACAGCAAATCACACAATTAAGTCTGGTCCTTAAGCAGGACTCCAAGGCACTATAGTAATACAAATAATTTTAAGATAAGCATGAAAGAGAAAAGATGATCATTTGTTCAGGGTTGCTTTGATGCTTTTTTATATTTGGCTTGGATGGATTAAAAAGTAATTCCTGTTTTCAAATTATAATCTTTGCAGGGAGGTGGGTTTAGCGGAATAATGCATGTTTCACTAAACTTGAAAACTTCCCTGAAAGAAAAAGGATAATACATTTAAAATAGCAGGATGCCCATGCAGAGTGCACTTTCTCCTTATCAGTTGTGTTCACATGCTGGGGTACCTAAGCCCAAGAGATGCTGGGCATCTTCTGCCTCTATTATGATCCATGGGAGAGTGGGTCTTAGACCCCCGTCTGCCTGAGCCTGGGAAACGACTCTGCTTCGGTCCTGGGGGAGGGGCGGTTCTGCCTGGGCCCGTCTGAATAGCCGGGGGAAAGGGGGGGAGAGCGTGAGCCCCAGGCAGGAGGCCGCTCTCCAGGCGCTACCAACTCCCCCCAGCCGCCGCTGTGCGCTGGGATGGAGACAGCCCCGCCCCCTAGCTCACAGAGGGGAGGAGGGGGAACGTTGATCCCACGTGACGGGGGACAGCCAATGGCGAAGCGGCGTCCCGGCTCGGCCGGGCGGAGGCAAGGCTGCCGCCGCTGGGAGCCGGAGAAGGGGAAGAGCCTCAGTGGGGCGGGGGAGTCGCAGCGAGGACTCCGAGCAGGGACCCCCGGAGGCTGCGCCGCGCCGCTCCGCTCCGCTCCGCTCCGCTCCGGCCCGGGCGCCCAACCGACCTGCCATGCCGAATAAAAACAAGAAGGAGAAGGTGAGTCCGCCGGCCGGGGGCGCTGAAGGCCCGGGGAGCTCCTCGCGGGGCGGGCCAGGGGAGCAGGCCCCTGCGGGAGGGAGAGGGGCCCGGAGGCAGAGCCGCTGAGGGGTGGCGAGTTGCGGGGGGAGCTGGGCAGGTCCTGGAAGGGAAGAGAGGGACAAGGGCTGAGGCGGGTCGGTCCGGGCGGAGGCTGCCGAGGGACTCCCGGGTGCTCCCTGTGGGAGGGGGCGGGGATGGGAAGCCGGTGAGGCGGCGTGGGAGGGGGCGCTCCCTGCGGGTGGGCGGTGGGCCTAGCCCCGCCTATGCTGCGTCTCCTCACCTAATTTCTGGGGCCCGATTCGCCCCTGTCCGCCCTCGGGGTGAGACCCGGATTCAGCAGCACCAGGGAGATCCAGGGCTTCGAGGCGGAGGGGATTTCTTGGGGGCGTGAAGGTGCAATTGCTCGGGTACGGGAGTGGCTATTTTATCGGGTGTATGTAGGAGGAGTGAGTTGTTAGAGGAGATCTCTTAATTTGGGGCAAGGTGGGGTATCTCTACTTTGCGTGGGACGGAGTATTTTTAAAGGGGAGCAGGTCTCTGGGGGAGGCTATTTTTAAGGTTGGCATCTACAGCACTTTCCTGGGTAGGATTATTACTGTGTTGCTTTGATTTATGAATACTGTGCTGCTTGAAGCTGTGTTCATAGAACCATCCAAAAACACTTTGCAAGCATTGCTTGAGATTTGCAGTCCCCTCCCCACCCAGTGTGGTAACATTGCTCCCATTTTACAAACAGAGCAACTGAGGCAGAGAAGTAGTGATTGCTCTAGGCCACAGAGTGGCCCGAAGAGAGTTTTCCCTAAAAAAAAGTGCCAGAGATTCCATGAAGTCCACTAGGGATTTCACTGATGTTGATTTTACATGGAAGGTGCCCAGATACGAAGATCAGGGCCATGTACAGGTAGAAAACCATTAGAGGGAGTTAGTGTTAAAGCCAGGAGTTGCATCTGAAAAAGTGAGGTTTTTTACCCACAAAAGCTTATGTCCAAATAAATCTGTTAGTCTTTAAGGTGCCAGGGGACTCCTTTGTTGTTACCCCCTGATATTCAAAGCCAGGAGTGAAACCCCGAGCTCCTGACTGCCATTCTCTGCCTGTTCCACTAGATACTTCCTTCATTCCTTTGATTTCAGGCAGTCTTTTAGCATTTCTGCATCAGTTTAAAATCAGTTTCTCATGGATTTGTCTGTGTCTTATGAATGTATTGATTTTTTTGCATTAAAATAAAGATGCCCCACTGCTCCAAAAAAGTAGTAGACAGTGTTAATGTTTGTATTTCTTTCGTTTCCTTTATTCTGTAGTGAGAGAAATAGGGGCTGGATATAGTCTAAGTGCAGAATTCGAAGTGAGGAGAAACTCTTGGGTTACAGACTTAGCTTTAACACTGGGGTTTTAGCTACTGTTGTAGCTAAACAGATGCAAACACCTATACAGTATAGACATGATACAGCAGTGTAAACCGTGACTTGCACTGGAACAGCTTACCCAGGCTTCAAAGCCACACTAGAGGCTAAAGAAAACAAGGGTAAACCGAGGCTGATTCTCTGTTGCCTAGTGCATACCATTTGCACTCTTTGCGTCTGTTTTTTAAATATAAATGGATATAAGATTCATTGATGTAAATTGCTTATTGGTATGTTGCGAGAAATAACGTTTCCAAAGTATTTTGAAGGTGAAAAGTGTTAAGTATTGTGGAATTTCTGATACTAAAATTGTAATAGTATGGGCCTTACTAACCTTCTGTAGTGCATATTTTTATGTAGTTCTCTGGACAATCAGTTACTTGACTGAAAGCATATTTGATTATGTTTGAAATCAAGCTTGAAGCTGGGAAAATTTATAAATCTCTTTAATTTTCAGGAACCTGCAAAATTGGGCAAAAGTGGAAAAAGTTGTAAAGATGGACAAGATAACCAAGAACATGAGGTAATTATTGCTACAGCATGCAGACTTTGAGAATATTTGGGAAGACTTTTCAATATTGTGTAGTCTTTCCCACATTGATATAACTTAGAGATGGAAGAGGTTTGGTTTTTTGGAAACCCTTAGGACTTCTTTGACCAGAAAGATGTTTTACAAAGCTGCATATAACTTTTGGAAAGTGCCTTCAGAGGAATTACTCAAAATAAAATCAACTGTGGCTGGTCCTTGATCACTTACTTTCTACTCCCATCAACTTTTTTTTTTTTTTCCCTCCACTGGCTACCTCTGTCTGTCAACTACTGTAGGCATGCACCTTTTACTCCTGAGGGAATTCTGCCTGCAAAGTTCAAGTCCCTCACAGATTTCCTTGCTTCCCTGCAGAAAAATGCCTTTCTGATGTGGAAGCATAGGGAAGCATCCCTCCCCAACAGCATGGGCATGTTATTTTGGGTGCCTGGAGCGGCCAGTGGGGGGAGAAATCATGGCAGGGAAGCAGTATGGGCTAGGGATGCCCCAGCCGGTGGCTTCTACCCTGTGCTGGGCTCAGCTTCTAGTTCTGACTAGGCTGGGGCAAGGGAGGACTGGACTTGCTCTTTCCTTTCAAGAGGGGCTGGGTGAGACCTACCCCCTGAAATCTACCTGGCTACAGAAAGCTCTGCACACATTCACACCTTGCTTCCTGCTCCCATGTGCTGAACCCCCACCCCTCTGCGTCCGGAACCCCCTTGAACGCATCCCACCCTGAAGAGACCCACCCCCCTCTGCACTTGGACCACAACGTTTATTTATTCACAAATAAAATTTGCTGAATTTTAAAATATTGTGTGTAGAATTTATTTATTTGTTTGTTTATTTATTTATTTAGCACAGAATTCCCATAGGAGTAATTTTTCCTTCCTCCAACCCTTTTGTCAGGTAAAGGGCCTGTCTTTTTCTTTTAAGGTGCCCCAGTTTTTCAACTTCTATGTCGTCTTCTCTCTGTTGCCAGTAGCTCTCTTCCTTCATGAACTGAATGCTAGTCCATCTCTTTCAAGTGACAGTGTCTTCTTCCAAGCTGTCAAGAGATCCTAGACTTGTGTAACGGTCTTGTTCATGGGCTTCCACGTTTTTCTCTTATGACTTCTCCAGTGGGAGGGATTGAAAGTACTTTGGGGGATAGGATTAGAATTCAAAATGACCTTTACAAATTGAAAAATTGTTCTGAAATCAAGATGAAATTCATTAACGATAAGCAAAAAGTAGAAGAAAATCAAATACACAACTTCAAATGGGGAGTAACTGAGTAGGTGGTGGTAAAACCGAAAAGGATCTGCGAGTATAGTAGATCACAAATTGAATATCAGTTGTATAATCTGATACAGTTGCTAAAAAGGCTAATATCATTCTGAGTATATTAACAGAAGTGTTGTATAATACAAGGGAGGTAATTGTCCTGATCTGCTCAACACTGGAGAAGTCTCACTTTGAGTTCTGTGTCCAGTTTTGGGTGCTACACTTCAAGAACGACGTGGACAAATTGGAGAGAGTCCAGAAAAGAGCAACAAAAATGATAAAAGTTTTAGAAAACCTGACCTATGAGGAAAGGACTGAAATGGGATCTGATAAGTCTTCTAAACTGTAAAGGGCTGTTATAAAGAGGACAGTGATCAATTGCTCTCCAAGTGCACTGAAAGAAACAAGAAACAATTTGCTTAATTTGCGACAAGGAAGGTTTAGGTTAGATACTAGGAAACATTGCATAACTATAAGGATAGTTATGAATTGGAATGGTCTTCCAATGGAGGTTTTGGAATTCCCATCACTGGAGGTTTTTTAAAACGAGTTGGGCAAACACCTGTCAGGTATGGCCTAAGTATACGTGGTGCTTCCTCAGCACAGAGGGGTGTACTGGATCTCTGGAGGACCCTTTCTGCCTTAAATTTCTATAATTTTTAAAACCGTACACTGAACTGTTCCACTTCTGACTGACAATTCTGTTGTTAATGCTTTTGTTCCTCTCTCTTGCTGCTTCATTTTACCTTTGTCAACCAGCTAGATGTGATGGCTTCAAGTGGGTCAATTAAATTGCTACTCATTCTCCTTCCCACATTTCCTGGAGACTTAGCATTACATAGAATCTTTCCATTTGGCATCGAGGTTCGTTGCATGGATTGGTTCCTGAGTAAGAGTTGTTATGGTGCAGTGTGTGGTTGCTGGTGAGAATATGCTTGGGGTTGGTGGGTTGTCTGTGGGCAAGGGCTGGACTGCCTCTCAAGGTCTGTGAAAGTGAGGGATCATTGTCTAGGATGGGTTGTAGATCACTGATGATGTTTTAGAGAGGTTTAAGCTGAGGACTGTAGGTGATGGCCAGTGGAGTTCTGTTGGTTTCTTTCGTGGGCTTGTCTTGTAGCAGGAGGTTTCTGGGTACATGTCTGGCTCTGTTGATTTTGTTTCCTTATTTCCTCGTGCGGGTATCGTAGTTTTGAGAATGCTTGGTGAAGATCTTGTAAGTGTTGGTCTCTGTCTGAGGGGTTGGAGCAAATGCTGTTATACCACAGCGCTTAGCTGTAGAGGATGGATTGTGTGGTGTGTCCGGGGTGGAAATTGGAAGCATGAAGGTAGGCATAGCAGTCATTGGGGTTTTCGGTATAGGGTGGTGTTAACGTGGCCATCACTTATTGGTAGTGTGGTGTCTAGGAAGTGGACCTCTTGTGTAGATTGGTCCAGGCTGAGGTTGATGGTGGAGTGGAAGCTGTTGAAATCATGGTGGAATTCTTCCAGAGTCTCCTTCCCATGGGTCCAGATGATGATGATGTCGTCAATGTAGCATAGGTAGAGAAGGGGTGTGAGTGGACAAGAGCTGAGAATGCGTTGTTCCAGGTCAGCCATAAAAATGTTTGCATATTGTGGGGCCATGCTGGTGCCCACGGCGGTGCCACTGGTCTGGATGTATATATTTTCACCAAATTTGAAATAATTGTGCATGAGGATAAAGTCACAGAGCTCAGCAACAAGTTGTGCTGTGTCATCATCAGGGATACTGTTCCTGACAGCTTGTATTCCATCTGTGTGTGGGATGTTTGTGTAGAGAGCCTCCACATTCATGGTGGCTAGGATGGTGTTTTCTGGGAGATCACCAATGCATTTTAGTTTTCTCAGGAAAAGCAGATGTTCTGATGGAGATTTTCATGTAGGTAGTTCTAGAATTGAACGTAAAAGTAGTGTTTCTGTGAAATACAACTCTTATTTCAGTATCTACCTCTGGCTGATAGATGTTTGAGATAAATAGATATTTAAATCCTTCTCTCGACCACCAACAGATTTAGAAATGCACAGACATATGTTGTTTTTTCAAGTGAATTTAATGCATGTGAAAAATGCCAGATTGTTACTTGTGTTGCCCCTGTTCTTTGAATAGAGGACAGTCTCTAGTCCCTGCAGTGTCCCACAAATATTTTATTTTTAGGCATGTCTGTAGTGCTTATCTGAACACATGATTATTTGGACTTTTATAGCATTTTTTTTATCTGTGGATCTCAAAGTGATTTATAAAAATGAGTAAGCATTATCTCCATCTTACAGTTTGGAAAACTGAGGCCTGGAGGGCAAGAGAAGCAACTTTCCTAAGGTTGTACAGAAAGTGCTATCTGAAATGAAGATTACAACAACTCAGGTCTCTAGTGTGTTAACTTTATGCCTAATCCACAAAAACAGTGCCTCTCAAATGTACTTCAACCTAGACATAGGGCCATTTTAGAAATACCAGGAATAGACTAGTCTCTGGTTTTGTTGGTCACATATGGATTGTGATCTTGATTGCTAAGGGCTTGTCTACGCTTGATATGCTGCAGCTCTTTGGTGTAGACGCTGCCTACACCTATGGGAGGGGTAATCCACCTCCCTTAGAAGCTGTAGCTACATCAACAAATGAATTCTTCTCTTAACCTAGTGCTGTCTGTGCAGGGGGTTAGACTGACTTAACTATGTCACTCAGGGGTGTGGATTTTTCACACCCCTGAGGGATGTAGCAGAGTTGACCTAATTTTAGTGTAGATCAGGCCTGAGCTTTGGAGGATTGGGGTGTTTAATCTGACATATTTTCTCCCATGTGTTTATCAAGTGTCTGAGTTAAATGTTATCATTTCCCCCGCCCCCCCATACACACACACACACACAAAAAACTTCAAACAGCCTGAATAAAAATGACTTTCCTCGCTTTTAGGGTAGATCCAACAGCTCACTATACACAAACTTTGAATTAAGAATACATCATCATAGATTTGGGATGGGGATGAGTAATTCTGAATCTGTATGTAACAGCTGCATTTCAAAAATGAGGATTGGGCATCAAGACATCAAAATCTTTTAATTGATTCAGACTAACCCGAGTCATCAATAACAGTTGGGAGACTGGGGTATTTTATAGTTGAAATGTCACCAACGTTTAAAACTTTTATTTAAAGAACTGGTAGTGCAAAATACAAGGGAAAATGATTGTATGCAACATAAAACATTCAGGTGGAAACAAAAAACATATTAGAAGAAAATGTTATGGTTGCAAAGTAAAGCACCCAGGAGTTAGGAAATACCTAAATTAAGGTGATCTTGCTACTTTAATTTGGCTTTCTAGTGCATATGCATTATTATAATCTTTAATTAGTTGTTCACATGTTATTTTTCCCCCAGGACTCTGCCTCATTCAGTATATAGTATGAATGGTGCTCACTAAATGTGTATCTATTCAGTCACAATTCAATTAATCACAGAGACTTGGTGGGATAATTCACATGACTGGGATATTGGATTAAAGGGTACAACTTGTTCAGGCAGGGAAAAAAGGGAGGAGTTACTGCCTTCTATAGCAAAGACACAAGTGGGGGAGAGATGTGTTGACAGTCTCTGGGTAATTATAAAATGGGTAAGAAACAAGGGTGATATTATGGTAGGAGTCTACTGCAGCTCACCTAACCAGGAAGCAGTGTGTGACGCTCTGTACCTCAAAGTAGCACCCTGGAACCCGAGTATTCACCACTGTGATAATATATGTTTTATACAAAGTATGCCTTGTGAGTTATCATTTTAAGTCTTGATCTGTTGAATATTAGTATCCTGTTTGATTGTGTATGCTATCATTATATGTGAAGTTATGAAGCATTGCTATATGTGTTACTGAAATACGTTGTGAGGTTGGGAGACACTCACAGCCAGCATTTCAGTTGCAGCAAAGGACCAGCCACACGTGCTGTTGGCCCATTAAAGGGAATCCACTCTCCCAGTGGTGATCTCAGAGACAGCATGTTTTCAATGGAGATTGCTTGTCCAATGGGGACTGCCTGATCCCTCCACATCACAGCAAAGATCTTTTCCGCAAGCTGAAGAAAATATAAAAGAGGTGAAGTGATATCGTTACTTGGTCTCTTTTCTCCTCATCTCAGCACCTGGAGTAACTTCTGGAAGACAGAGACTTTGATCTGGGATGGGTGGTCCCAGATGGGAAGGTAGTCCCAGCCTGTATATTAAGGATGCTTGTACTGTTTGTCAGGGTCAGAAAAGCTGTATGATTCAACTCTTGCTTAGACTAAAATTTTATGGTTTAGAAAGTGTATTTGCTTTTTATTTTACTAAAATACCTCTGACCTTTATGCATATTGCTTATCACTTAAAACCTATTTTCCTGTAGTTAATAAATCTGTTTTGTATTTTACCTAAAACAATGTTTTGGTTGAAGTGCTTGGGAAATCTCAGCTCAGTTTACAAAGGCTAGTGCGTGTCCATTCCACACTGAGGGAGTGGTAAACTACTTAATGAACTTGCACTGTCCAAGGGGGGTGTGTGCCCCCAGGTTTCTCCCTGCTTCTTCCTGGTGAAGGATCATGGGGGAGGGAGGGAAGACAAGCAATGAAGCACAGCTACTGCTCAACCCCCTCAGAATGTTCCTCCCCCAACCCTGGGAGGAGGGGAATGTGAGGTGGAGGGAGCAATATCGAACGCTCCATGCATTCAGGTCACTTTCCCAGCTGGGCTGTGCTGTGAGGCAAGCATCAGGAGCTGCTGCTCTCCTGCCTCCACTTATGCTGCCCAGATGTGGAACGTGACCTGGATGCAGGGATCCCTGATGTTGCTCCTTGCCCTCCTCCCCCCCCCCAATCCCTCTAGAGGTGCAGAGAGGAGCAGTGTTCTGGGGGGGAGAGAGCAGCAGTGCCAGCTGCTCTGTGCATCTAGGTTAATTTCCGCGTGTGGGAGCTGGGCCTGGGGCAAAGGGCACAGAGTAGAGGTTCGGGGCATGGGAGGGAGGTGCAGGGATTAGGGTTGTAGGGCTTAGGGGTGAAGGGTGGTGAGTAGCCTATGGGGACCTGGGGCAATGGGAGGGCAAGGCCGACGGGGGCCAGACTCACCAAAATACAAGTTTGCCCAGGATGCCATTTTCCCAAAGGCCAGTCCTGGCAAGTTCAGCAGTTCTACAGTCTAGGTTGCACCCTGGGGACCCTCTCACAATGAGTGAGAGTTTTTAAAAAAACTCATAGACTTTAAGATCAGAAGGGACCATTATGATCATCTAGTCTGACCTCCAGCACAATGCAGGCCACAGAATCTCACCCACCCACTCCTGTAGCAACCCCCTAACCTATGTCTGAGTTATTGAAGTCCCTAGATTGTGGTTTGAAGACCTCAAACTGCAAAACTAACGCAATCATCCAAAGAACAGGACTTGGTGGTGATGGGGGACTTCAGCTACCCAAACTCCTGTTTGGAAAATAATAGAACAGGGTACAGGTTATCCAACAAGTTCTTGGAATGCATTGGAGACAAATTTTTATTGCAGAAGATAGAGTGAATGGGGAGAGGGTGTTCTAGATTTGATTCTGGTAAATAGGAACTGGTTGAGAATTTGAAGGTGGAAGGCAGCTTGGGTGAAAGTGATCATGAAACAGTAGTTCATGATTCTAAGGACTGGTAGGAGGGAAAACAGCAGAATAAAGACAATGGACTTCAAGGAGGCAGACCAGCAAACTCAGAATTGATAGACTTGCTTCCACAGGACTTTACCTAAGGGAAAAAAGAGTTCAGGGGAGTTGGTAGTTTTTTTAAGAGACATAGTTAAGGGCACAAGAGCACACTATGCAAAGGTGTAGGAAAGAGGAAGTATGGTAAGAGACCTGGAGATTTTCCATGACCTGTAACTCAATCATATTAGAAAGTGGAAAGTACATCAGATTACGAAGGATGAAAATATTTTGTAAAATAAAAAATACAATTATGTAGGGGGCAGAATTGTGCACTTTGGCCTTTATAATATGTTTATCTTTGAGGACTTGTGCAGGACAGGAAGGAACGCAGGGACAGGAACTGGTTGAATATAGTACCTGTCTAAAAAGGGGTATAAGGACAACCGAGGGAGTTATAGCCTAGTCAGCTTAACTTTGGTACTCAGAAAGATAAAGGAGCAAATAATCAGACAATCAGATTGTAAGCACCTAGAACACAGTAAGTTAAGTAACAGTCAATGTAGGTTTGTCAAGAACAAATCATGTCCAAGCAACATAATATCCTTGGTTGACAGGGTAACAAGCCTTGTGCACGGGGGAAGGGGAAGTAGTAGATATGGTAAATGTCAATTTTAGTAAGGCTTGTGGTACTGTCTCGCATGATCTTCTCATAAGTAGAGCAATATAGAATAGATGAACCTGCCATAAAGTGGTTTTAAAATCAGTTGTGCACCCATACTCAGAGTAGTTATTAGAGGTTCACAGTCAATCTGGAAGGGCATATTGAGTGGGGTCCCACAGAGCTCTGTCTGGATCTAGTTCTATTCAATATCTTCATAAATGATTTGGATAATGGCATGAAAAGTACACTAGTGGTTTGTGATAATACTAAACTGGGAGGGATTGCAAGCATTTTGGACAACAGGATTAGAATTCAAAATGATCTTGATAAAAACACAGAAATGGTCTGAAATAAATAGGATGGAATTCAGTAAGGACAAATGCACTGTACTACACTTAGGAAGGAATAATCAATTGCACAAATACAAATTGAGAAATGACTGCCTAGGAAAGAGTACTACAGAAAAGATCGGGGGGTTATAGTGGATCACAAACTAAATGAGTCAACAGTGTAATACAGTTGCAAAAAAAAAAAAAAAAAAAAAAAAAAAGCAAATGTTATCCTGGGATGTGTTAGGATTATTGCAAGACATGAGAAGTAATGCTTCCAGTCTACTCAACACTGATAAGGATTCAATTGGAATGTTGCATCCGGTTCTAGGCACCACGCTTCAGGAAAGATGTGGACAAATTGGGGAAAATCCAAAGAGAGCAGCAAAAATAATTTAAGATGTAGAAATCATGATATACGAGAGAGATTTTTGAAAAAAAACAAAAACCCACCCCAAGACCAACAACCTGGGTTTGTTTAGTCTGTTGAAGAGAAAACGGGGGTGGGATGGGGACATAAGTGTTCAAATATGTTAAAGGTTGTTATAAAGAGGAGGGTGATAAATTTTCTCCTTAACCACTGAGGGCAGGACAAGAAGTAAAGGGCTTGTATTGCAGCAAGGGAGAGTCAGGTTAGACAGTAGGGAAAAATTCCTAACTGTAAGGGTAGTTAAGCACTAGAACAAATTACCGAGGGAGTTTGTGGAATCTCCATCATTAGAGGTTTTTAAGAACAGGTTGGACAAACACCTGTCAAGGATGGTCTAGATAATACTTAGTCCTGCCTCAGTATTGGGGACTGGGTTGGATGACTTATTGAGGTCCCATCCAGTCCTATATTTCTACAGTTTCTGTGATTTCTTATCATTTAATGTATGGCCCTATGCATACTTTTATACGATCTAAACCCTTCAGTGAACACAGAATTATATATTTCTTCATGGGCTTTTCTATGATGCTGCATTATAGTGTTTGAGTGCTTTACAAACATTAATGAATTTACTTTCACAATACCCCTGTGATGTACGGGAGTGGCATTATCCTTGTTTTACAGATGGGGAATTCAGGCACAGATTGAAGCCAGAATTATCAGAAATTTCCTCTAATTCTGGGTGCCCAATTTGAAAAGCCTAGAATCTGATTTTTCAAAGTGCTTTGCATTTTATAGCACTTCATATGTTCAGACTATAATTTCCATTGACATCAGGTGCAGCTGGTAAATCTGACCCCAAGTGTCTCAGATTGGGTACTTAGAATATGAGAACACAGTAGTAGCTGCCTATGACCAGTTTGGTTTGGTGTGTAATTTGACTAGCCTTGCCTAGCAGTTCTGTAGCAGATGCAAGGATAGAATCCAGTTCTCTAGGATTGCATTCAGTTGCCTTGACCATAAGACCATCCTTTCTCTTCTTGTTTTTCCCTGCTGGTTTATCCCACACCTTCCAACTTCAACAAATGAGGCAGAGATCTTACACACACATCTCTTTCACTACACAACCTTGATTCATCCCCAGAGTACCGTCCAGTCTATGTGCTTAATGAGTCAGAAGTCCTGTGGAAAAAGTAACGTGATCTTGTAACTACTATATCATAATGTGAATACACTGGCCAATTTCTGGCATTTAACTTTTGAACACTTGACTTTGTCACCTTAACCTTCTTTTAATGTCATTTATGTAATTTCCTAAGTGGTTTTTTTTTAAATACTTGGAAATTGTTTTTTCAGTTTTTGTCATGTGGATGTGTATTGTTTGCTCACATGGGTTATCAGTAAGGTTGAGATCATTAAATCCACAATGCAGTCCTCTGCCTCTTGAGCTAATAGTCACTGGTAGCAGTAGAAGGCTCATTTCACCTATGGACCTGCCGCTTGAGGAGGATGGAGACACGTACTTCGCCAGCAGATTTCACAGAGCTAATTGCTATGCAGCAAAGAGATGTTGAGACTCAGGGATAATGGGTTCAATTGTTCAGTTATAGGTTTTGTGGGGAGGATGCTGTTGTGGGTATAGTTTTTTTCCCACTTCTCGTTCCTCTCCACTTTTCATTCAGTTTTAGGTTGCATCTTCTTTCTCCTCCATGCTGCCTGGTTGTCAGCAGGCGAGCATTGAGATACAATAGAGACAGTTTCCCTGCTCTCTGTTCTGTGCCCAGCACCACAGTGGTTGTTGGAGCAGCAGTTGAAGGGAAGATCCTGCTCAGCCCCTGTAGCTTGATGTTGGAGAATTTTATTATTTATTGGTATTGCCATAGTGGTTAGAGATCCAGTCTTGGGCCTAGGACCCCATTGTGCTAGGTGCTATACAGACATTGAACAAAGATTGTCTCTGCCCCAGAGAGTATACGGTCTAAATATAAGACAAGGACAACAGGTATGCAAATAAGTACAAGGAACCAATGAGAGAACATTGGTCTGCATGATCATATTCTCTTTTTCCAGGAAGATTAAAAGGACTGGTGGGATGACAGAGAGACCCCACAAGTGCAACCTACTTGAGAGGGAAAGTGATCTTTGTCTAGGCTACTTAAAACTCTGGTGTACCCTTGTTTGCTTGGGTTTAATGCTAATTCACTTCAAATGCCTGAGAAACATTAGGAGAGGTTTGTGTGTGGGCGGAGAAGTCTGAATATTTAACTCTGACACTTCAAACACAGGGTGAGAGTTTACGTGACGCTCAATCCATATCTGACCTTTGATAGAAGAGCCAGAGGAAACCTGACTTTAATATTCCTAATATTTTTAATGTTAAAATGTGTGAATGAAAGAGAGAGAAATAAAACCCTTACGGCTTCTTCATATATCTTAAACAAAAAAAGAACAAACCCATTTTTTTTCCTTTGCAGGTCACCATTAACTGTTGCAGTAGCATAAAAGTATACTGTTTGAATAGTTATTCTACAGGGTAATGCATTCACTGTAATCATGTCAGAACAATTTAATCTGTTGTTCATAATTATGAGAAATATATGTGTAATTGCCTAATAGACGATCCCCTGGCAACAAGTTGACTGTGTGTTGTGTGAAGAAGTACTTCCTTATGTTTGTTCTAAGCCTTCTGCCTATTAATTTAGTTGGGTGAACCCTTGTTTTTGTTGTTTACAGATTTCCGTATTCACTTTCTCCACACCATTCATGAGTTTATAGACCTCTATCGTATCCCCTCTGAGTAGTCTCTTTTCCAAGATGACAGGGCTATCTTTTTAATCTCTCCTCATGGAAGTTGTTCCATAACCCTAATAATTTTTTGTTGCCCTTCTCTGTACTTTTTCCAGTTCTAATGTATCTTTTTTGAGATGGGGTAATCAAAACTGTATGCAGTATTCAAGGTGAGAGTATACCATGGATTTATATAATGGCATTATGATGTTTTCTGTTTTTATCCCTTTCCTAATGACATTGTTAGGCTTTGCACATTGAGCAGATTTTTTCAGAGAATTATCCATGATGATTCTAAGAGACCTTTCTTAAATGGTTATAGCTAATTTGGATCCCCGTATTTGTAGTTGGGGTGATGTTTTTTGTTTTGCAGTATGCATTAGTTTGCATTTATCAACACTGAATTTCACCTGCCATTTTGTTACCTGGTCACCCAGTTTTGTGAGATGCCGTTGTAACTCTTCGCAGTCAGCTTTGGACTTAATTATCTTGAGTAATTTTGTATTGTTTTCAAACTTTGTCACCTCACTGTTTACCCCCTTTTCCAGATCGCTTATGACTGTGTTAAACGGCACTGGACTCACTACAGATCATTGGGGGCCCAGCCCCGCTAGTTACCTCTCTCCACTGTCACAAGTGGCCATTTATTCCTGCCCTTTGTTTCCTATTTTTTAACCAGTTACTGATCTATGAGAGGTTCTTCCTGTTATCCTATGACTGCTTATTTTGCTTAAGAGCCTTTGGTGAGGGACCTTGTCAAAGATTTTCTGAAAGTCCAAGTACACTATACTATATCCATTGGATCACCCTTGTCTGCATGTTTGTTGACACCTTCAAAGAATTCTAATAGATTGGCATGGCATGATTTCCTTTTTCAAAATTCATGCTGATTCTTCCTCTGCATAAGAGAATATAAATATGAATTATGATTTGGATAGTGTCCAAGTATCAAAACTTTATACCATACTCTAGTTGTCTATTTTGGGGTAAGGAGATAGGGGAAGAACTAGCTTCCTCTGTATCTCAGTGTTCTTAAGTTGATATATCGGAATTTGTTCAATGAAACTTAATTCTGCGTAGTTTTAGAAATCTGGAAAGTTCGAACAGTAAAATGTGCTTTTCAGCAGGAACAAACTCTAAAATGTAACAAGAAAATAAAACTTACAAATTACAGTAGCCATTTTTTAATTTCTTTTGGCCATCTTGCTGAAAATAATTTGACCCAGTGTCAGACATTGTTAACCTGTTTGTAATACTAGTTTGAAAACTAATTCACAATCCACAAATTAAACCAGGCTTTTTTGTGATTAAACCCTATTGAAGTGTATTGGATACTGGCCCACAATCTGTGACATTGGGTCTTGCCTTGCCAGTATCTCACATCTGTCACTTTTCAGTATGCTTGCTATCACACAGAGTACACTCAAGTGCACCAGTTGTAGGTCATGAACTTTACAATTGTTGATAGTTTTACTTTTCAAACTTTCAGGTTCCTGGGCTGAGTAAATTGGTGGCATTTTTCTCTCAAGAATATTATTCCAATTACAAAATTGTGGCCTTATTATCTAAAGGAATCTAAAGGAGGACCAATAAAATAAGACTTCTCCAACATTCTGTAAGAATCCAGAGGAAGTGTTTTACTCCTCCCGCCCAACAAAAGAGTGAGAGAATACTAATGTTTTTGTGACTTCTTCCTTTTTGCTTTCTGGCTGCAAACATTCAGTGGTCTGTTTAACTAGTGAAAGCTATTAATTACTAAATTACTAAAAAGGTGGTATAACTTGTAAATGCCCAATTTTTTTCTTCATTTGTGAGTTTCTTAAAAGTGCTTTTTATTTTATTTTTTAATATTGGCTTGGAAACTGGAGTAGTTTCTTATGTGATAACTTTATGGGAGGATATTTTCTATTTTTAAAAAGCCTCCTTAGCAGTACGGACTGTACTGATAAACCACCAGTAACACTTTTTCAGTGGATTTTTTTCATGAGCATACATCTGACAGTTTCTGAGAATTTAATGAAAATCTGGACTTTTGAAATTTTTCATTTATATGTAGAAAGTGTCTTTAATCCTGTTGTAACAACAACAAAAATTCCAAATCACTGAAAGACAAGTGTTGATATCTCGTTTTTACCTTAATTGCTTTAATAGTGATAAGTAATCCAAGAAATTCACGGGGCAGGAACTTCTGTTGGCAGAAATTCTAAGTGAGAGCAGTCCATAACAATTGCATGGAAAGCTGGCTGTGTATAGGTGCTTGCATAGAGATTTTGAAGTAAGCAATTTCCCAGTGTTTCAAATATCAAGTGCCAACAAAGGCTGTTGGCAAGGTTGGCTCCACAGGATTAAAAAACAGCTTTACCAAAATGTGTACAGTTACTATATTGGTAGGTGGATTTCTAAGAGGAGGTGGCACAAAAAACCCAAGTGGGACAATTTTGAAAAATAAAACAAAAGACGATGAAGGAAAACTAGAACTTCCATTGCTGTGATTGTGTTTACTGAAAGTTCTGTTGGCCACTGGTGAAAAAAGTACTTTTTACGCAAAGCACATACATTACCTGCTTCCTCACATCTAACTCTCCATCTACAACTACTTATTTCCTTATTTAATTTTTTCTTATGTGAATATTTCACTTATTGTTTTAAGATAACTTGCCGTTTTTTGCAGTTAAAACTTAAGGACTCTAAATATAATTTTGGATTTATTATAGCTTCAGGGTAGGAGTTTATTTCTAAGAATACATGTTAAATGGCTCATGATTAGAAAGAACCATAGCACATCAGATACACAGTGAAAAACAATTGTATTCATTTAATTATTAAATCAAAATAAAAGGGGAAATATATAAAAATCTAATTCTTTAACAGAAGAGTTTTGAAGGAGGCAGTTTTGTTAATTTGTTTCAATTGTTCTTGTGGCTAATGAAATTGAAATGCATTTGGTGTGCTAGGACTGTTCCTGAGCGTTTTCTATAAAATGTCTATCAGTACTAGAACTGAGAAGAAAATTTAATTTCTTCTTTACTAAGAATTTTTCAATCTATCGAGACTCCTTTGTGTTTACTGGTATGTTTACTAGCATGTTTGTGTTTCAATCTATCGAGACTCCTTTGTGTTTACTGGTATGTTTACTAACTGTATGCTAGTTTCCTTCCCCTTCACCTTTCCCCACAAAAAGGCAAGTTACACTTTTGTGAATTGATTAATATATGGATTGTCAGCTTGTATAAAACTAATGCTAACCTCTTGTTAAGTCTTCTCCTTTTTTGTCAAAATGTGTAATCCATGCTGCCGAATCTCTCCAAAAAACATTTGTAGCTGCCTTAATTTCTTAATAAGTCTCTGAGGTATGAAAGATGATAGATTTTTATAAACATTTTTCTCTATTTACACCTCTGCCCCGATATAAGGCTGTCCTCGGGAGGCAAAAAAATCATACCGCGTTATAGATGAAACCGCATTCTATCAAACTTTCTTTGGTCTGCCAGAGCGTGCAGCCCTGGCCCCTCCTCCTCCTCCCCCTCCCCCGGAGCACTGCTTTACCACGTTATATCCAAATTTGTGTTATCTTGGGTCGCGTTATATCAGGGTAGAGATGTACTTGTCAAAGTACCCATGACAAAGGAGGCAATTAGTATAGGTGATAGGTAGTTGCCTCTTTTGGTTAACCAGTGTCTGAAATTAAGTTTGTATTCCATTAAACAAAGTTCATTTAGTAGAAGTCTCTGTACTATACTGTATTACTAGCTTGAGCTGGTAATTTTGCTTAAACTATTAACTATCTGTAAGTCTTTTGACTCTCCATCTTTTGGCTCCTTTCACTGCAGATCGACAACAGTGTGGATTCTGAATTCTGGAAATGCTAAGTGGTTTTAAATGGGTCATGTTTGAGCTTGGACCCTCAAAGCTGTCAGGTCTGATTCTCTAAACGGGGTACAGAATGATACTCTTTATTATAGCAAAAAGCCAAAAAACAATTGTAAAACTAAAAGTGTAACTAAACTACATGAGGAGTCAGGGTGGATTGATTTAAATCATAAGTGTTAATTATGACTGAAAACAGCAAGCAAGACATTTTGATTTAAATCAGTTATTTCAATCTTGTTTTGCATTAATACTTGTTAGTTATTTTCCTAAAGAGAAGTCCATTCTCCTTGATTGGTATATAACCATTAAAAATGTTGATTTGCAGCTAAATGTTGCCCCTTTATACTAAATTTGGTATTTTTAGTTAACCGAAGGGTACATTATAATTATACACATTTATTTAAGCTGTGTCATTGAATAAATGTATTTTAAGCAGTTTCTTATTTTTATATTGTTTTAGAGAATGATGAATGAGGCATTTCTTAGTTACGTTTTGGCTCCTGATATGTGTCAAGCTGCATTTGGATGGACATTGGAATTCAGTGCAGAAAAACAGCATTCTAAAACAGCATTGTTTTAGTTAACTAAAACTGTCTATAATGTTCTGGATACAGCAGAAAAAATGTAAGGTTATCGAAACATTTTATATTTCAAATTGATTTACCAAACAAAGGAAGGAGTTTATTGGACTGATTGTTTCTGATCACCTTGCCCTTCAAGATTTTAGCTCTAGTAGATCTCCTGCTCTCGTACCATGTTTTTATTCAGAGATCGGAAGAGGGAAAACAAGCTTTCCTGTTTTTTCAGCTCTCAACTGAATTCTCAGTTTTCAGTGAGACTCAGTAGTCCAAACGAAGAAAATATTCTTTTTGCACCCGCTAGCTCACCTGAAATCAAAAGCAATTAAGGCAAAAACATTTCTGTACAACAGAAGCCGAAAGTACAAATATTATGCATTGCCTAGGAAGGAGTACTGTGGAAAGGGGTCTGGGGGTCATAATGGATCACAAACGAAATATGAGTCAACAGTGTAACGCTGTTGCAAAGAAAGCAAACGTCATTCTGGGATGTATTAGCAGGAGTGTTGTAAGCAAGACACGGAAGTAATTCTTCCTCCCTACTCCATGCAGATTAGGCCTCAGCTGGAGTATTCTGTCCAGTTCTGGGTGCTACATTTGAGGAAAGATGTGGACGGATTGGAGAAAGTCCAAAGAAGAGCAACAAAAATGACTAAAGGTCTAGAAAACATGACCTATGAGGGAAGATTGAAAAAAATTGAGTTTGCTTAGTCTGGAAAGACTGAGAGGGCACATGATAAATTTTCAAGTACATAAAAGGTTGTTACAAGGAGGAGGGAGAAAAATTATGGTTCTTAACCTCTGAGGATAGGACAAGAAGCAGTGGGCTTAAATTGCAGCAAGGGAGGCTTAGGTTGAACATAAGAAAAACTTCCTAACTGTCTCGACGTCCCTTCCAGTCGTATGATTCTATAATTATACAGTCGTTAGTTGCGCCTGTTTTGACCAAGACGTATAATAAAATTGTAGCTTTGCTGAAGACATGTTTCTCACCTATGCCATCTGTTTGGAGATGTCAGTTGCATAAATGAAATCAACAAGCTGTTGAGATGGCTGTGAGCTGTGTCACAATGCTGAACAATGTAACTTTGGTAATTTCCTCATTGACATGCTGCAAGATCGCCTTTTTTGTGGAGTTCAGGATAAAGCGCTTCACGGCAGAGCCGAATTTGACATTTGCCATTGCTCAGGAATAGGCCCTGGCCACCAAAACAGCATCATTACACACTTAGGAAATTTTTGTTGCGACAACCAACATGAACACTGTCACAATCAGATGATTGTCCTTGGCAAACTCAGCAGTACAAAAGGAACTCAGCCACAAGGTCGTCAGACAAGATTAATTGTTGGAACATCTGTTTAGACTGCAGAGGACAGCGTAAGTGCTCTGCGTGCGTGTAGATTCAAAAGTGCGGAGTGCTGATTCCACAAAAAGAAAGGTCGCATTGAGTGATCAAGGTCAACAGTGTGAAGCAAAAGGACTGTGACAAGAATTCTCATCCTCAAGTGTCAACCAAACTCAACACTTCCTTCAACAATGGTGTCAGGAAGCTTTACCATATTCTGAGCAACAAAGAATCTAGAGGTTCTGAAATGTTTGCAACAGTGTTCCTTAGTGGTTATGAGTACAAAATGGAAGTCCACTCAGGCTCTGGAGAGTCAACTGTCAATGAAGACACCTTGTCTTTTTTCCCTCTCGTACTCCCAAGTTAGCAAGTCTGTCGTGCAGCTTTAGAGACTACAATGGACAAAAAGTTAACCTCATCGGAAGCTGTAAAGTAAATGTTTGCTACAACTTTTCTATGCAAGATTGCCTCTCATTGCCCCAAAATGTCAGTGTGAAAGCCTCTTTTGCAGGAACTGGTTCACACTATTGAGAATCAGCATCCGTGCCATCAACGAAGAACAACTAAAAGAGAGAGTCAACAAATTCCCTCAGTTGTTTATGGAAGAATTGGGAGTTTACAAGGACCACAAGTGTTGCTCCACTTGGATTCAGCAGTTTTGCTGACCAACATGAAGGTCCGGAATGTACCTTTTCCCCTGTGTCTGAAGATTAATGCTGAGCTAGAGCTACAGGGAATCCTTGAGCTAGTTACACTTACAAAATGGGTTACGTGGCTGTACATGTAGTCAAGCGGAATGGTGACATGCAAATCTGTGGAGATTATAAGTGCACTTTCAGACAGCACCTTTTTCCAGTGCTTTATGTTAACCAACTGCTCAATGTTGTGGCTGGAGGAAACATCTTTGGAAAACTCAAGCTTACCCAAGCATATCACCAGCTGATTGTTGACAAGGATGCTGAAGATGTGCAGATGACTATTACTCATCGAGGAACATTTTGAGTCAAGCGACTTCAGTTTGGCATTTCTATTGCACTGAGAATTTTCCAACATTTCATGGAAACTCTGCTTTCCAGAATTCCAGGTGCTGTACCATATGGAAGTCCTGCTACGAGATAAACAGTGGATGAACTTGCTGTGCAATTTTGAGAAGTCTTGCACGGATTTGAGAAATCAGGCACTCGAATCAAGAAGGAAAAATGTGAAATTGGAGTTACAAGCATCACCTTATTGGATTATCCCATCAGTGCATCTTGTATCTACCTGACAGAAAACAAAGTATGGGCAATCCATGATGCCCTGAGCCAAATTCAAAACAGGAACTTCAAGCATTTTTGGGGTTGCTCAACTTCTACCAGTTTTCTTCCAAAAAAGGCAACAGTCGCTGAACATCATCGTTACATTCTTGACAAGGAAGTTCCATAGAATTGATCTTGTCCGCATGCAGAAGCCTTCAGGAACATCAAGAAGTTATTGATGGCCAACTCTGTTTGCGTCCACTGTGACTAACTGAGGCTGTTGATTGTTATCTGTGATGCATCACCTTATAACATCGGAGCTGTTCTCGGCAATCCCTTGCCAGATGGAACTGAGGCACCTATCGCCTACTATTTCAGAACCTTATGGTCTGCCAAGAGAAAAAATGCACAAACTCGTCAAGAAGTGCTTGCTATCGTTACTGCAGTCACGGAATTCCACAATTACATCTATAGTTGTGTGGTTGAGATTCGTACTAAACACAAGCCACTTCTGGGAATTGTCTCCAGTATCAAGTCAACATCTCCAGTCACATCATTGTGAAAGCAATGGTGGAGGATTGTATTAAGTGCTTCCAGCTACATGCTTGTCTGCAAGCCAGAAAAGTCAATTGTTAACACTAACGCACTGAGACGAATACTGCTACAGATGCTGGATTGTGCCATTCCACCTCCGGCTGAAGTTTTGGAATCCCTTCCTGACCCACTGCTTATGGCTGACTTAATTGGGAGTAGAGAGGATCAGTGGCCAGCTGGGAAACTGCCCGTAGAGTTCAAACCATTTTTAAACTGTCAACATGGGCTTTATGCCATAAAGGTTGGCTCTTAAGGGGATATTGTGTTTTTATTCCAGAAAGAGGTCCCTGAGTCACCTTAAATATCTTACATGCAGCACATCAAGGAATTATGCACAGGAAAACATTAGCCAGAAGTTATGTCTGGTGGCCAGGTATCGATGCTGACCTAGAAATAATTGTAAATGAGACTTGGTCTACACTACAGAGTTAGGTTGACGTAAGGTAACTTACATTGACCTAAATATGTAAGTTCATACACTACAACATTGCTTCCACCGATGTAAGTTGTCCACTACACTCACCTAATAACTTTAACTCTGCGAGAGGAGAAGTGCTTACGTCAGTGTAGTTAGGGTGGTGCAGAGTCTGTGTTGACATTGCATTACTTACATCACCTGTTGGCTGTCAGCCCTGTGTGGAGCCCCCCTGCTCTGTTTGCTGCCAAATGCCCTACAGAGTTAAGTTGGTGGAAGCACTTTTGAGGAGGACACAAACCATGGATAGAAAGGGCATTCTTTGGACATGAACCACTGTGGTAATTACTGTGGTGGCTGTATGTCCACCTAACTTAGGTCAACTTATTTTGTAGTGTAGACAAGGCCTGAGTGTAGCACATATCAACCTACTCGAAATAACCCACCAAAAACCTCAGTTTTTCCCTGAAAAGTGACTAAGAAACCATGGTCAAGAATCTATATTGACTTTGTGGGGTCCTTTTAGAGAAAGAACTTTCTGATCATAGTTGATTCTTCCTTGAAATGGCCCAAAGTGATCTTAATCTCATCACAAAGGTGTAGTACAATGATCGCTGCTCTTTGTCAACTATTCCTAACTTGTGTTACCAGATACTATTGTGTCCGATAAGAGAAATGCTTTTACCTCTGATGAAGTCAAGGACTTTTCCAAAAGCATTCTCATTAAAGCTGTCACCATTGCACCAAGCAAATGGTCAGGCCAAATGAGTGCTGCAGAAGACCAAAGATCATCAAAGGTGACTAGCTGACAAGTCTTGCCAGGTTTCCCATTGCTTCAAATCTCACTCCATTCCTGACTACAGGAGCTAGCCAACCTAATCATGGGATGATGTCTTAAAATATCCCTTGACCATCTTAATACCAACTTGTCTGAGGAATTGCAACACACCAGGATCAGGTTCTGGATTCCTCCTTGTGATTATCTGCCCTGCTTTTCTTCACACCACAAGAAAGTGTATTCAGTAGAAGTTATGGTGCTAGACCAAGGTGGGTTCCTTCAACAATCATCCTCTGGTCCCGTCTCATATAAAGTCCAGACTGCTAATGGACAAGTTTGCTGTCATTACATCGATTACTGAGAAGACGCTCATCTCCAAGCAACATTGCTCCAGAGGAGTCTTTGAGTGTACCTCCTCTAGAGCCAACTATCAATTCTCTCGTTATTGGTACCGCCTCCAGTCTGAAACTCCAAGTGCGTCGAAGTTGCTACTTGAAAGGGACAGTGCTCCTGTCTTGCTGAGGGTTCCCATTGGATCACAATCATGAAAGACACCTGCCTAGTGGAGTGTCATAAAGAGACTGCAGTGCAGGTAAGAGCACCAGGATGGTTGGATGATCATGTTGCTGAAGAGGAGAGGCATGTGATGTACGCTTGGGGAGGCACTGTAGTTTCATGTAGGGGAAATCACTCACCAGCGGCACTTTTATTACCCGAGTTGTTTCCCAGAGAGGAAGGGATTCACTCAGGGTTCAGTTCAGCTTTCTCGTTAGTAGCAGACAGTAAGTCTGTAGTTTTTCTGTTCCTAACAAACAAAATAAGAGTTCGTTGTTGTTGCTGACTGTGAATGGTTACATGAATTGCTCACCACACACCTAAAACACTAAAGTAATGAATTGATGGGCAGGCAATGCTTTGTAGTGTGTGAAGAGGTGAACAAAAAGTAGTTTAAAATTTAGGACAACAGTATTCCAGTGAAACTGCAACTGGATCTGGTTTCTTGCATCTATAACTTCATGCTGAGATGAAACCATACTTTGCTGGCTACCATATGTACCTCATTTTAACTCCTGCTGTAGTCCGTATTAGTCTGACTACTTGTCAGTGTCAGGAATCGGTGTTTTTTCAACAATTTTGCACTTGACAGTATAAGAAATAGCAAAAGGAGAATGGGCTTTGTATTGTTACAGAGACATGGCAATTGTATTTGCAGACGTGTATTCTTCAGTGTAAAAAAAAAATTGTAAATCCGAGAGTCTTTCCAATACAGATAATTTAAAAAGCATTGAAAAGTTTGCAGTAATGTCTCTAGCTAGATCAATTCTTGTTATACTCATAAAATTACCTTACTCTTAGAGAAATTATATTCTTATTAAGGATTCTCTTCTAGAATCAAACATATTATGGTGATCAGTGTAGCTGGCACTACCTGTTGGTGGAGTGCTGTCTATATTTATCTTAATGCTAAATTGTCTTGTTTTATGTTGTCTTGGTTGGGTAGTGGGAACATGGAGCGAGAAAGTGGGAAACTGGGAGAAAGTTAAGTCCTACCTGTGCATGCTGAGGGGTACTCGCAGTGTTCAAATAAATCCTTTGATTTCTGTATACAGGTAGTGCAACTGGTGGCAGTGGCTTCAAGATGGCAAAAGCACCGACTCGGGCTGCCGGGCTAAAATAGCAATGTTGACGTTCAGGCTCTGGCTGGACTCTGAGACTCACCGCCCTGCAATTTTTAGTCCTGCAGCCTGAGCCCTGTGAGCCCAAATCAACTGCCCCAGACTAGACACGGCAATACTGCAGGTCTTTTATTGCAGTGTAGACATACTCTAAAAAGACAAGACAGGCAAAGGGTGGGGGAAAAAAGCAATATGACATACAGCCAATGGGGGTGGCAGAAAGCCACAGCCAGCACATCCCTCGCCCGCGCCGCTTTCTACCGCCCCACTGGCCTGGGATGGCGAACTACGGCCAGTGGGAGCCGCGATCGGCCCAACCTGCCGATGTGGCAGGTAAACAAACTGGCCCAGCCTGCCAGGGTGTTTGCCCTGGCAAGCCGTGTGCCAGAGGTTGCCAACCCCTGGTCAAGACTGACTGACTGGAAAGAACGAGCAGGGAAGTAGTTGGCTGTGCAGTCAGAGGTAAGATAGCGTGAGTTGATTAGAATTTTATTCTGTTTTTAGCTAAATCAAACTTGCCTGTAACCTAACTCTGTTTTTAGATCGTTCTGTTTAACAAGCTCAACTACATTTAAATGTGTTTTTTTTTAAAACAGGTGTCAAACAAAAAAACAAACAGCGCTCCTCCCCCAGCACAGTTATCTAAAATCAAGGTACCTGCTCCACAAACTGTACTGAAGAAGGAAAAACGGCAGAGTTCTTCAAGGTTTAATGTTAGCAATAACAGAGAACTCCAAAAACTGCCAGCTTTAAAAGGTATCTGTTTTTTTCCTTCTATGATCTTTGTTAAAGTTTTGGAGTTCTTAGGGGTAAGTTAATAATAGACACACACTTTAATTTCCAAAAGTTGGCTTTACTTTATATAAATATGTTGTCTTCTATCACAAATTGAAATGAAGATTTCCTGATGTACGCCCTCCCCCTGCCCAAAAAATCAAGGTTGGTATATGTGTAATTATCACTTGAGCACAGCTTGACGAGATGCTACGTTAGGGTGAAATTCACTTATTTCCACGTAAAACCGTTGTAACTGGATTTTGTGTGGAAGACTAAGCAGTGTTGAGAGGCTTAGATTTCACACACCAAAACCCACAGGTAGGCCATGCAGCTGGCATTCCTCCATCACCCCCACTCCTCCTTTTGCAGCAGCTTTAGGGCCACAGAATTCTCAGATTCAGCAGCCCTCCTCATCCTAAATACACTCAACTCCCTCCACACAACCCTATTCAGGACCAGCGCTAAACTAACCTCTGGAATTTAGTGGATGTGGAGCCCCTTTTATGTGTCTAATCTGCCTGCATCCTTCTGGAGGACTAAAGTGGTCTAGGAGGCCTTGTGCTAGCCCTCTGAGTGTAAGTGAATTTCTCCCTTTTTGATTAGAACAAAGTCTTAAGTTTTGTGAAGTTTTGAAACCACATTGACCAGCTTTGGTGAAGGGAGACAATTTCTAACTTTTCTTTGATATCTTATTACTACTTGTTTCTGCTAGTAGTCCATTTTGTACAAACTTCTGTTATAGCGCAAAACCTAAACAGTGACATCAGCAATTTTAAGGCAGAACAACTTCCGAACATGTGGCATATATGATGTCAGATGAACTGATCTGTTGATACAAAAGTGACCGAGGTTGCTTTAAAGTTTTGTGCTAGAGAGCAAGTTCAGAGGCGGGGTATGTATTGCTTTTTGGTATCTGTTAAAGATGGAAGTGAAAGTGTGAGAGTGGTGTATTTTAACAACTGTGTTGTAGGCAGTGTGAAAGTATCTAAGAGAGACTTTTCCCTAAATTCTTCATTTCCCCACTTAAATTTATTAATGGTCTTTGAAAATGAGAAAATTCTGTTAGTTTTTAAGCCAGTGTTAACTCTTTTGCTCGTTATGTGACACTTTTGCAAGAATAGGGAGGGTTAGGCTCTACTGTCCTTTTTCGAAGCAGATGACATTAGTGATAAACAAAGGAAGAAAAATATTTTGCAGCAACTCGTGCGCTGCGTTAGCAGAGCAGTCTCAAAATGGAACATTTATTGGTTTCTTTCAAGAGGTGCTAACTGCTTCCTTAACAGATGCTTTTCATTTATTTTATAAAACCTGTAAATAAAAAATACCTTAGTGCCACAGACTAAATAACATTAACATACACATCTCTATGTGTGTTCAGCTATCCTGACCATTCCACCATAGTTACATGATGACAACTTATTTTTTGCATTACTTTCCGTTCTTTGTGAAGTGGTGAATTTAATACTTAGGTCACAGCCCAGGAGACCAACAACCTTTCTTTACCCAAAGAAGGGCAGTGTTATTGCACGCTTCTTCATACAACCCTGCTAGTGTAATGAATCCTGTTCTGGCATGACCACTTCTATGGACAAGAATTATTTGTGTATTGTGATAGTAACCCATTGTGAAAGGCACTGTACAAACACATAACAAAAAGATGTTACCTGCTCAAAGTTTACAATCAAAGAATAAGACGAGAGAACACATAGGGAGTACAAGGTAGTTAAGGGTCCATGCCCATTCAGACCTTGGCTTCAGTGCTTAAACTGTAAACTGGGCTGTCAATATTGATATGAGAAACAGTCCATTAAAAACTGGCAACAATGTTTTGACCTTGGTAAGTGTCATGGAGGTGGAAAATTCTATCCTATTACCAGTCCCTCAAACAAATTCTTGGATTAACCACTGAGGTGCATTGTTGAAAACCAGAAGACTCTAACACACTCTTGATCTGTTGAGAAATAAGATTCGATTGCAGAATGGTCTTTTAATAATGTTATGACTTCTGGAAAAGTTTTCTGTTATGAAACACAGAACATGCAGAATTTTTTTTTCTAATGAAATACAGTCTTGATTTTACAGTATAAGTATTCAAAGAGAAGGAATACTTTTTACTGTGGTAATGTCACATGGTAAATGTTATATTCTTTAAAATATATACCCGATCCTTTTGAGTTTGAAAATCTATCCGTTTAAGCTCACTAGGTGAATAAAAAATACATAGCAATAAGTTTGCCATTAGAAGAAAACACGGAACCTCTTGGATGATGATTAAATATAAAATACTGTTTCAGCACTGAAGTTCACTCAGTTCTGTGCATTTTTGTTTGAAAGTGTATTCAGTCCTATTTTTATAAAAACATAACTTCAGTAAGATATTATAACTTAAAAAAAACAAACCCCTCTTCCCTTAACATTTTCACAGTATCTTTCATCCCACTGCTCTTGACGATTTGTGTAATATATGTAATATGCACGTAGAATTGTAAGCATGGAAGGGACCTTGAGAGGTCATCTAGTCCAGTTCCCTGCACTTATGGCAGGACTAAATATTATGTAGACCGAGGTTTCTCAAACTTGCTTGCACCGCTACCCCCTTTTGACAACAAATATTATTAAATGACCTCTAGAAGGGAGACTGAAGCCTGAGTCTCACCACCTAGAGTAGGGGCAGAGGGACAAAGCCCAACCTCTGCCTCCATAGGGGGGTGCCAAAGCTTGAGGTCTTCAGTCCTGGGTGATGGAACCGCTGATCTAGACTACCCTGACAGGTATTTTTCTAACGTTCTCTTAAAAATCTCCAGTGATCGAGATTCCACAACCTCCCTAGGCAATTTATTCCAGTTCTTAACCACCCTGAAAGTTAGGAAATTTTTCCTAATGTCCAACTAAACTTCCCTTGCTGCAGTTTAAGCCCATTGCTTCTTGTCCTATCCTCAGAGGTTAAGGAGAAGAATTTTTCTCCCTTCTCCTTGTAACAACCTTTTGTGTACTTGAAAATTTATCATGTCTCCTCTCAGTCTTCTCTACTCCAAACAAACCCAATTTTTTTCAATCTTCCCTCATAGGTCATGTTTTCTAGACCTTTAATAATTTTTATTGCTCTTCTCTGGACTTTCTCCAGTTTGTCCACATTTTTCTTGAAATGTGGCGCTCAGAGCTGAATACTATACTCTAATTGAGGCCTAATCAGCATGGAGTACAGTGGAAGAATTTCATCTCATGTCTTGCTTACATTCCTACTAATACATCCCAGAATGATTGTTAGGGCTTCTCCTCGCCCTTCCTTGGTTCTTGTCACGGAGACAGAAAGCAGAAGGCCGGAATCCAAAGTGTAGGCAATGCGATGTTTGAGGTTACCAAGCAAGCATAATCTCAGTTCTGTACACCAGTAGAGCTTTTCCTGTCCCCTCTCCTCATTCTTAGCAGGCTTAATTATACCTTTAGTGCACACCTCTAGCGGCCCCCGCATACAATTTATGGTCATGGTCCATTTTGGAGGGTCGTGAGTCTGGGGGCTTCGGTAACATCTTTTTTTTTTTTTTTTTTAATCCACTGGAGGGGTAGGGAGTGAGGTTGTGTTTCATCCAGGGTCACCGTTTCTTTGGCTTTTAGTGTTTCTTATACCCTCCATCCCCATGCTCTTCGCCCCTCCCAGCAGGTTGCTTGACCTTGGCTTGAGAGAGGAGTCAGGCAGCCTTCAAGTGTACACTCATCTATATATTAAACTCCCACCATACCCAGCAACCTTTCACTCTTTTCTCATTGTGCTATAAACCCCATGTGGCTGTGGGCAGATGCAACACACAGTGTCTTTGTGTTTTGTTCACACATGTTAGTAAGGTATAAGAGTATCAAAAGTCAGACTGGCAAACAAAACCCCAAATTCTACCTCAGGCTAATAAACAGGCCTAAATACTATATTATCATCACTAACAATGATGTTTGCTTTTTTTGCAACAGTTTTCCACTGCTCATTCATATTTAGCTTGTGATCTGTTAGGATTCCCAGATCCCTTTCTGCAATACACCTTCCTAGGCAGCAATTTTCCATTTTGCATGTGTGAAACTGATTGTTCCTTCCTAAAAGTGTATTTTGCATTTGTCTTTACTAAATTTCATTAGACCATTTCTCCAGTTTGTCCAGATCATTTTGAATTTTAATCCTATCCTTCAAAGCACTTGCAACCTCCTCCCAACTTAGTATCTTCCGCAAACTTTATAAATGTACTCTCTATGTCATTATCTAAATCAGTGATTCTCAACCAGGGGTCTGGGCCCCCTGGAGGACTGCAAGCAGGTTTTAGGGGGCTGCCAGGCAGGGCCAGCATTACAGTTCCTGGGTCCCAGAGTAGAAAGCCGAAGCCTCACCGCATGGGGCTGAAGCCCAGGGCCCTAAGCTCTGACACCCGGGGCTGAAGCCGTAGCCTGAGCAATGTAGCTTTGTGGGGGCCCCGGTGGCATGGATCCCTAGGCAATTGCCCTGTTTGCTACCCCCTAATGCTGGCCCTGACTTTTATACATAGAAAGCCAGTTATGTGACACAGGTGGGCTGTGAAGTTTTTATAGTATGTTGAGGGGCCTCAGAAAGAAAAAGGTTGAGAACCCCTGCTCTAAATCATTATTGAAGATATTGAACAGAACCAGACCCAGAACTGATCGCTAGGGGACTCCACTCGTTATGCTCTTCCAGCACGACTGTAAACCACTGATATCTACTCTCCGGAAACAGTTTTCCAACCAGTTATGCATCCACCTTATAGTAGCTCCATCTAGGTTGCATGTCCCTAGTTTGTTCATGAGAAGGTCATGTGAGACAGTATCAAAAGTATAAAGTCAAGATTTACCACATCTACCACTTCCCCCCCAACCACAAGGTTTGTTACCCTGTCAATGAAAGCTATTAGGTTGGTTTGACATGATTTGTTCTTGACAAATCCATGCTGACTGTTATTTATCCCCTTATTATCTTCTAGGTTTTTCTAATTGATTACTTAATTATTTATTCCATTATCTTTCCAGGTACTGAAGTTAAGCTAATTGCTCTGTAATTCCCTAGATTGTCCTTATTTCCCTTTTTATAGATTGGCACTATATTTGCTCTTTTCCAGTCTTCTCGAATCTCTCCTGTTTTCCATGACTTTTTAAGGATAATTGCTAATGGCTCAGATATCTCCTCAGTTAGCGCCTTGAGTATTCATCAGGCCCTGGTGACTTGAAGATATCTAACTTGTCTAAGTAATTTTTAACTTATTTCTCTATTTTAGCCTCTGATCCTACCTGATTTTCACTGGCATTCACTGTATAACACAGACCATAGAACTTCCCCAAAATAATTCCTAGCACAGATCTTTTAGAAAATTTCTGTCTTCTATAAATTACATTTGACAAATTGCTCCAGTGGTTAATTACCCTCGCTGTTAAAAATTTACACTGTATTTCCAGGCTGAGTTTGTCTAGCATCAACTTCCAGCCATTGGATCTTGTTATACCTTTCCTTGCTAGATTGGAAAGCCTGTTATCAAATTATCCTCATATAGGTACTTGTAGACTGTAATCAAGTCAACCCCAAATCTCATCTCTATTAAACTAAATAGATTGAGGTCCTTCAATCTGTCACTGTAGGGGCATGTTTTCTAAGCCTTTAATCATTCTGATGGCTCTTTTCTGGACCCTGTTCTTATCAGCGTTCTTCTTGAATTGAATTGTGGACACCAGAACTGGACACAGTATACCAGCCATGGTCAAACCAGTGCCAAATCCAAGAGTAAAATAACCCTTCTGATTCTACTCAAGATTCCCCTGCTTATGCATCTGAGGCTCCCATTAGCCCTTTGGAAACAGTGTCACACTGGGAATTGATTATTCACCACAAGCCTTGAATCTTTTTCAAAGTCACTGCTTCTCAGGTTAGAGTCCCCCATTGTGTTAAGTATGGTCTACCTCAGTGGTTCTCAAACTTTTTTTCGCGGACCACTTGAAAATTGGTGAGGGTCTTGGCGGACCACTTAATGATCTTTCTGAATGATGTTTGTACTGTTAGCTAACTATTGTAAAGCATTTTGATTAAAAGTGCTATATTAAAAAAGTAGTAATAAACTTTTTTTTATTACACATAAAAGCACACAACTCATATTTTAATATCAGCAGTCTTAGGTTTCTAATCCGATGGATGTGCCCTCTCTCCCTCGCTGCAGCAGCCCCCGAGCTGGTGTTGGGAAGGGGGGGGTCCTTCCTTTTTCCCCCAGCACAGCAGCCCCTGAGCTGGAGCAGGGAAGAGGGGGGGTCTCTCCCTTTCTTCCCCACTGCAATAGCCCCATGCTGGGGCTGGGAAGGGAGGGCTGTCTGTCCCCGGCAACCAGAGCCCTGGAGCTGGGGAAAGTCAGCTCTTTCTCTGGCTGCTGCAGCCCTGCATGTCCCAAATTCCCCCCACTTCCTCTTCTCTCTCCACTGCCCCGTCACACCTACCCCCTATTCCCTCCAAGGCCACCACCTCATCGTACATGTGCACCTTCTTTAAGGTCCAAGCGTGGCTCCACTAATTAGGTGGATAGCCCTTAATTCTCTTGTGTGCGACCACCCAGGTGTGCACCTTAGAGAGAACTATCCTCAGACCACCTGAATGGAGCTTGCGGCTCAGTAGTGGTCCATGGATCACAGTTTGAGAACCTCTGTCTCAGAGGGAACTGTCTGCGGACCACTGAGTGTGGCTCGTAGACCACTTGTGGTCCACGGACCACAGTTTGAGAACCTCTGGTCTACCTTCTTTGTTCATAGATGTATACTTTTACATTTAGCCATATTAAAATGGGTATTGTTTGTTTGTGCCCAGCTTACCAAGTGATCCAGATTGCTCTGTATTACTGGCCTGTCCTCTTCATTATTTACCATCCTGCAATTTTTACATCCTCTGCATATTATCAGTGATGATTTTGTGTTTTCTTCTAGGTAACTGATAAAAATGCTAAATAACATAGATCCAAGAAAAGATCCCTTCGGGACCCCACTAGAAATATACCTACTTGATAATGATTCCCTGTTCAAAATTATATTTTGAGACCTATCAGTTAGCCAGCTTTTAATCCATGTAATGTGTGCCATATTAATTTTATATTATTCAATTTTTAATCAAAATATCATGCAGTAGCAAGTCAAACGCCTTTTGATTTTTTTATCTTTTTAAAAAAAATTTTAACCTTACTTGAGTTTTCCTAGTGTTTTTGTGTTGTCAGATAAACACGACTATTTATGAACAACTTGTTTGAGTGAACTAAAATAACATCATCTAATATTTTCTGTCATATTGGACCTCTGCGGTGAAAGGATAAATTTGAGTTCGTGGCATGGGTCCTGCCTCAACTGGAAGGAGAGCTCTGGCCCAGAGGTTGGGGATAGATGGGAAGAGGCCTGTGTAAGAACTGGGGAGCCATTACTTTTTTTCTTGGGCTTGAAGAATCACTGTTAGCCTCTGGGACGGGGAGCATTCCACCTCTTCTTGGCGAGAATCTGAGAGATGGTTGATCTGCCATTGGGGCCCCTTGTTGCCTCATGTGGTATGCAGGCAGCCCCTAAACTTCCCTTTCCCCCACTATTTTTGTGGGCCAGCCTCCTTCTATTCTCATTCACATCCTCTTCTCATTATGCTGGGGCAGGCCTTTCTGGTAGAAATCACATGCCTATTTGTTGTGTTGTTTTATAATATTGAGATTAAGAAATGCTGAACCTTTATTTTAACCAGGAAACCCTTCCCCCTGCCCCCCTTAGTTCTAGTTCAGTTGGTAGGAAAAATATTGGCTCAGGTTTGGTTTCAGTTGAAGTAAAGATACCAGTTTGAACTGAATCTCTGGTTCCAGTTTGGTTCCGATTTGACTCCCTGCCTGTCCATTTGTTGGATCAGAGAGAAGGCCTGAGCTGTTTGAAAACCAGGCTGTTTATCCAAAAGCCCTTTCTTTGTCTGTTGGTCTCTGGAGAATCCAGTTTGAACTAGTATATGCATTTCTTACTCCTGGGGGAATTCTGTGCCCCAGAAAATTAAAATTCTGTGCAAAAATATTAAAAAATCTGCACTCAATGTTTTAAAATTCTGCATTTTTTTCTCAAAATAATGCGATATAATCCAGCTAGTATCAATTATTTTGGAAATTTATTTAAACTACAATACAATGGATGGAGAATGGGAGTGAGGAGCTTTGGAGGAAATCACCAAACCTCTTCAGTCTTATAATAATATAGCTAGTATTGACCCTTTACTTCTAATTATTAGTCAATAAATATGTGCAGCCATATGCTAAGTGTTTCATAGACTCATAGACTTTAAGGTCAGAAGGGACCATTATGATCATAGGCAACTGAAGAACAATTGAGGCCTGGGGACTCGCTCAGTTTATACTGGCTACTGACCATCTCCAAAAAGGTCAGTAGAAAACACTTTCTGGAGCACATTTTGATAGGAATTTTTTTCAGTCCAAAAACTTAGCCCAGTTCTAATCACTAAAGCACTGTAAGCATTTATAAGACCATACAGTCCTTTATGATAAGGCTCCTTTACACCACTCTGGCAATGTAAAGGGGCCTTAAAATTTTATACCTGTTTTATACTCCTGGGGGAATTAACTAAGAACAGTGGGAACAATTCACTAAGCAGGCTTGGAAATGTCCAGAGGTCAACCTTTTAGCCATGGCAGCCAACAGAAAATGCAGGAAATTTTATTCCAGAGGGCAGCTTGGTGCTCAATCTCTGAGAGATGTTTTGCTTGTCACATGGACAAAGAGTCGTTTTTTTTAAATCCATATCCTGCAATTCCGTTGCTCTTAGAGGTCCTTGTCAAGATCAAACAGGACCAAACAGAAGTCGTTTTGATTGCAACAACTTGGCCAAGACAGGTTTGATTTCCTTACCTTATCAAACTCACCTCTTGTCCTTTGCCAGCAGCTCCTGGTCAAGCCTTGACCGTTGTCTCAGAATATGTGTCAGACACTTCCCCCCAACCTGAATATCCTGCAACTACAAGCTTGGTTCCTCAATGGTTCTTAAGTCTAGAGATTGTGTGTTCATCAGAAGTACAAAATATACTGTTAAGTAGTGGACAAGAATCTGCAAGACATATTTACCTTCAGAAATGGAGAGGATATAACCTTTGGTGTAACTGGTGTCATCTTTCTCATATCCTGTTTGTTTCCTCAGCCTTGGATTACCTGTTGGAATTGAGAAATTCAGGCCTTTCTAAGAGTTCCATCAAGGTTCATTTAGCGGCAGTAACAGCTTTCCATGTACCAGTAAAGGTTTCTCAGTATTTGCTCATTCGACCACAGTTAGATTCCTGAAAGACTTCTGAATCTTTCCCCACTAATTTAGAGCCTTTACACTGCTTTGGGATCTCAACCTGGTTCTTTACCATCTCATGAAATGACCCTTTGAACCATTAGCTACATGCTTGCTGCTACATCTGTCTGTGAAGATGGCCGCCTTGTTGACCATCACTTCTGCTCAAAGGATTGAAGAGATAGTGGCTCTCCCTTTACTTTGTTTTCCAAGGAGAAGGTATATTTAAGACCTCATCCAAAGTGCCTACCTAAGGCGGTGGTCCCCAAACTGGGGGGCATGTCCCTCCTCCCCCCAGGGGATGTGGATGAATGTTCAGGGTTGTACACAGTGGGGCTTGGGACAGCCCCCATTGGGGGTGGGAAGGGAGCACCCTGCTCTGGCCCTATGCTCGCTCCTCCCCCAGCCTCATTTAGCCTCCTCCAGCCTCATTTGCATCTGTTGCAAAAAAAGCAAACGTGATTCTGGGATGCATTAACAGGTGTGTTGTAAACAAGACACGAAAAGTCATTCTTCCGCTTTACTCTGCGCTGGTTAGGCCTCAACTGGAGTATTGTGTCCAGTTCTGGGCACCGCATTTCAAGAAAGATGTGGAGAAATTGGAGAGGGTCCAGAGAAGAGCAACAAGAATGATTAAAGGTCTTGAGAACATGACCTATGAAGGAAAGCTGAAGGAATTGGGTTTGTTTAGTTTGGAAAAGAGAAGACTGAGAGGGGACATGATAGCAGTTTTCAGGTATCTAAAAGGGTGTCATCAGGAGGAGGGAGAAAACTTGTTCACCTTAGCCTCCAATGATAGAACAAGAAGCAATGGGCTTAAACTGCAGCAAGGGAGATTTAGGTTGGACATTAGGAAAAAGTTCCTAACTATCAGGGTAGTTAAACACTGGAATAGATTGCCTAGGGAAGTTGTGGAATCTCCATCTCTGGAGATATTTAAGAGTAGGTTAGATAAATATCTATTAGGGATGGTCTAGACAGTATTTGGTCCTGCCATGAGGGCAGGGGACTGGACTCTATGACCTCTCGAGGTCCCTTCCAGTCCTAGAGTCTATGAGTCTATGAGCCCCCTGTCCTGCTCTGCCTCCATGCCTGGACCAGCCCCCATGGGAACAGAGAGGGAGTGCCATGATTCCTGCTATGCTCTTCCCCCAGCCCCATTCAGACCCCCAGGCCCAGCTCTGCCTCTAGCCCCAGCACCCCATCATCCCCAGTTCTGCCCCAGCTTTGCCTTCAGCCCAGCTCCACTGCTGAGGAAGCCTTCACTGTTCAGTAAACGGGGAGGAGAAAAACTGACAGATTCCGTTAATGGTAAGAGTGGGTGTACCTGGAAAAGTTTGCGCAGCATTCACCAAGGCTATTCACCTTCGTTTTTTTTCTCTAAGCTGTATCAGGTATGTCTACACTGCAGAGTTACAGCGCCAGCAGGTACAACGCCACTCAGAGAGTGCTGAAGAGGAAACACTGTTGTGCGTTCACACTGTCAGCTACCTGTGCAATAGCACGTTCACACTTGCAGCAGTATTCGGAGCAGTGCACTCCGGGCAGCTATCTCACAGAGCATCTCTTTCTCTTCTGCCGCTAAGAGTTGTGGGAATGTGGAGGGGGTTGAGGGGGTTTCCTGGGTCCTGTCCCAGTGCTGTGATGCATTGCTTCACATCCCAGCAATCTCTGTGCTTCCGCATGCATTTGTCACCATCTTTCAGTGGTTTGTGTACTGCGTGCTCTGCCTCTTCGGTCTGCAGGAATGGATCCACACTGTTGACCAATATGCTGCCTGCTCTCACTAACACCTCACAAGTGGCAGTGGAGTTATTCCTTAAACTACAAAGGCGAGAGAAGTTCAACATTAATCTCACCATACATAGTAGCTACGACACGAGATTGCGTGTGGCATTCATAGAGCTGCTGACCGCAGTGGAATCCCAGTTTTGGGCTCAGGAAACAAGCACTGAATAGTGGGATCACATCATCATGCATGTCTGGGGTGACGAGCAGTGGCTGTAGAACGTTTGGATGAGGAAAGCCACATTCATGGGACTGTGTGAGCTCATCCCAGCCCTGCGGCACAAGGACACGAGAATGAGAGCTGACTTGCCATTGGAGAAGTGCATGGTGATTGCACTATGGAAGCTGGCTACTCCAGGTTGCTAAACAGTTTGGAATGGGAAAGTTGACCGTTGAACATCTTAATGGAAGTGTGCGGAGCCATTAATCACATGCTGCTCAGAAAGACTGTGACTCTGGGCAACGTGTGTGGCATTGTTTATGGCTTTGCACAAATGGACTTCCCTAACTGTGGAAGTGCAATAGATGGCAAGCATATTCCAATTCTGTCACCAGACCACCTAGCTACCCGAGGATATTAATTGGAAGGGCTATTTCTCTATGGTTTTCCAGGTGCTCATGGATCACTGCGAGCATTTCATGGACATTAACGCAGGCTGGTCTAGAAAGTTGCGTGATGCACACATCTTTTGGAACACTAGTCTGTTCAGGAAGCTGCAGGCAAGGACTGTCTTCCCAGATGAGATCATTGTAGGGGAAGTTGAAATGCTCACTGTGATCCTGGGAGACCCTGCCTACCCTTTAATGCGGTGGTATATGAAGCCATAAATAGGGCACCCTGACAGCAGCAAGGAGTGGTTCAACAACAGGCTGAGCAAGTGCAGAATGACAGTTGAATGTACTTTTGGCCATTTAAGGCCTGCTGGCACTGCCTGTATGGGAGGCTGGACCTGGTTGGTGACAATATTCCTACGCTTATAGCCGTGTGCTGTATGCTCCATAATATTTGTGAAGGGAAGGGTGAAAGCTTCACTGAGGGCTGGACTGCTGAGGCTTAGTGCCTGGAGGCTGAATTTGAACAGCCAGAGACCAGGGCTATTAGAGGAGCGCAGCTTGGGGCCATAAGGATCAGGGATGCCTTGAGGCAGTAGTTTGAAGCTGAAAGTCACTAAGCTTGAGAAGTTTATGGAGGGGATGGTATGATTGGATAGCCTAATTTTGGCAATTAATTGATCTTTGACTATTAGCGGTAAATATGCCCAGTGACCTGTGATGGGATGTTAGATAGGGTGGGATCTGAGTTACTACAGAGAATTCTTTCCTGGGTGTCTGGCTGTTGAGTCTTGCCCACATGCTCAGGGTTTAGCTGATAGCCATCTTTGGGGTCAGGAAGGAATTTTCCTTCCAGGCAGATTGGCAGAGACCCTGGGGTTGTTTTTTTTTGCCTTCCTCGCAGCGTGGGGCAGGGATCACTTGCTAGAGGATTACCTGCACCTTGAGATCTTTAAACCATGATTTGAGGACTTCAGTAGCTCAGACGTAGGTTAGGGGTTTATTACAGGCGTGGGTGGGTGAGATTCTGTGGCCTACGTTGTGCAGGAGATCAGACTAGACCAGGGGTCAGCAACCTACATCTCCTCCTGCAGCTCCCCTCCACCTGCTTCCTCAGCAGTCTGCAGGGGAGGGGCTGTGCACGCAGCAGCCCGGCAGTGTGTTTTGCCTCCACTTAGAGCCAGTGTCTGACTGGCATGGGCATGGTAAGGGGAGTTCCAGGGGACAGTCAGGGAGCAGGGGGAGAGTTGGATGGGTCAGGAGTTTTGGGGATCTTGTCAGGGGGTGGGGAGTGGTTTGATGGGGCGTGGGAGTCCTGGGTGTCTGTCTTGGGGCAGGGGTGTGGATAAGGGTTGGGGCAGTCAGGGGACAGGTAGGGGGTAGAGTGCATGGGATAGTTGGGGGGGTTTCAGGAGGGGGCAGTCAGGGGACAAGGAGCAGGGAGGCTTAGGTGGGGGGTGAGATTCTGGGGGGCAGATAGGGGCAGGGGGCAGGGGTCCCAGGAGGGGGCAGTCAGGGGACAAGGAGCAGGGAGGCTTAGGTGAGGGGTGGGGTTCTGGGGGGCAGATAGGGGCAGGGGTCCCAGGAGGAGGCAGTCAGGGGACAAGGAGCAGGAAGGCTGAGGTGGGGGGTGGGGTTCTGGGGGGCAGATAGGGGCAGGGGCCCCAGGAGGGGGCAGTCAGGGGACAAGGAGCAGGAAGGCTTAGGTGGGGGGTGGGGTTCTGGGCGGCAGATAGGGGCAGGGGTCCCAGGAGGGGGCAGTCAGGGGACAAGGAGCAGGGGGTGGGGGTTAGGGGTTCTGATAGGGGCAGTCGGGGTGGGAAGTAGGAGGGAGTGAATGGGGGGCAGAGCTAGGGCAGGGCTCTCCCCTCTTTTTTTTTTGATTGTTGAAATATGGTAACCTTAGGTGACAGGGGAGCTGGGGGGCGCATGGGGGCTGGTGCCCGTATACATCCACTGCAGCCTATAGGAGCCCCTGGGGGGCACCAGGATGCAGGAAGGGTGGCGGGGCGTGGTTGCTCCCCACTAGCACCGCCACCTTTGCAGGGCTGCTGCCCCCCTGCACCGCGCCATCTCCTCCATGGCTGTGTCTCACTGCTGCCGCAAGCAGGACACTCTGGCTCTCCAGTGCCTCCAGAAGGCAGCTCCTCCCTGCCGAGCTGCTGCAGCGGCCCAGCTCGGCAAAGCCAGTGAGTGGACTTAGGGCAGGGGCCACCGGGGTGAGGTGGGGAGGGGAGGGCTCACGGGCGGCGCTGTGACCCTTGAGGGGGGAACCTGGTTTGGGGAGCAGCCCCTGGACATGGCGGGGGTCTATAAAGTCTCCTTAGGATGTGCCCCTCAATGAACCGATGTATGGGGGGGGCGCAACGGCCCTTCCCCAGGGGGTGCGTGCACCCCAGATTAAGAACCACTGCACTAAATTGATGAGATCTGCATTTTAATTTAATTTAATTTTTAAATGAAGCTTCTTAAACATTTTGAAAAACTTGTTTACTTTACATACAAGAGTTTATAGACTTATAGGAAGAAACCTTCTAAAAATGTTAAAATGTATTACCGGTGTGAAAAACCTTAAATTAGAGTGAATAAATGAAGACTCTGCACACCACGTCTGAAAGGTTGCCGACCCCTGGACTAGACAATCATAATGGTCCCTTCTGACCTTAAAGTCTATGACTGTGATTCTAATATTTGTTGCTATGCTTGGGAGTGCAGTGCTTGTAATGCTAGGAGGTGACTGATTGGTGCAGACAATGCACTATGAAAGTTTAAGAAAATTGCCTGTTGCTTTGCAGGACTCTGTTGCTTTCAATTAATAGAGTAAAGATTGCTTTCAAACCAAAACAGTTCTTTTATTAAAAAAACAACTGGAAGGGAGAGGCAAACAAAAAGAACACATCAGCACTGAGGGAGGATAGAGGAAGAGAGGGTCCCAAAACGAGGTGGGGTTCTGGGACGGTTAAAGATTTGTATATGTCCAGGTATTATATCCAGCCTTCTCCTTTGGAGTATAGTGCAGTAGGTACTAGGAGTCCACAGGGTTGAACTGTGAAGGAGAAGTAATGTAATGCAGCAAGTACATACTGGAGCCAGGAGGTTGATAAGAGTCTGTTGGTGGTGTCTGGGGGGCACATGGGAAAGTGTTTTGTGACAGCAGCTGCAAAGGAGGGAGAGTGTGGAGCTGCTCGGTTTGCAGTGCTGGTAGCGCCTGGAGCATGTCCGCTTGGCACTCCATAATGTTTAAGAGCTGCTCAGTGGCTTCGTTCTGACATGCCGCGTTCTCCTTTCGGTCCCTCTTCTTGCTGTTCCGCCACTCTTTCAGTTCTTGTTTTTGGGCCACAGAGTGCATCATGATGTTATGCAGAAAGTCCTCTTTAGTTCTTCGTTGCTGCTTTCTAATTCTGAGCAGCCATTCATCCAGTGATGATAAAGAGGGAGGCTGGGCTTCCAAGGTCGTATCTGTGAAGCCAAAATGCAAAATTTTACAGAAGCAGTATTGTTTGCAACACACAGAACACTGATTCAGTGATTTAAAACACATTCACATGCCTGTCACTAACTAGCTGATCCCAGGCAACACACACGAGCCACACAACCCCCAAAATGGTGAGTAACCACAGGGGCAGGGGAGATCAGTGTTCAAGGACCATATTGTACACTGGGCATGTGACTCTTGGGGAGAGCCAGCGCTGTGGGGCGGGCCTTATAATCATTCCTGTCCCCACATTTTCCACAGGCTGTATTCATTATGGAAGATATCTTGCTGCTGAGGGTGAGCAGGGAATCAAGAGATGGTTTTCTCCAAGACTGTGGCTTCTGCCCTGGCCCTTATGCGGCTCACCTGTGTACAGCAATGGTCCCACCACCCTGTGATGGCAGAGTGGCACGGAAAAGTTACCCTTAATGGGACAAGAAACAAAATAGCTCTTCCAAATAACCTGCGGCAGCAGATTGCCCAGTATCTCCACAAGAGTTGTGGAGATTTTGAGGCAGATTCCCGTGAAGTAAGGGAGTCAATCAACAACCTGTTCCGCTGCTCAAACTAGGCATGTGATGGTACGCGTATCATTCAGACACATGTTTTGCTTTGTGTATATCCACCAGTACTATTACTCCTCAAGACTACTCAAGCTATGCACGGAAAGAGTGGGAGATATTCTCATAGCACTGGCTGGGTCAAGACAGGTGTGGTACTCAAATCTCATCCACCTCAGAGGTGGCACACCTGTGACTTCCTACCACAGAGGACCTATTGACACAGACCTTTAAGTCTTTTGTCCACCCCATCCTTTCCTCTCTAAACCTCATGGCATGACTCCTGAATAGCTCTCAATCATGGAATTGACATATTTGGATGCAGTTCAGTCAGTTCTTTTGCAGAAAGCCCAGTACTGTACCTGCAAGACTTACCTCCGGAAGTGGAAACACTTTCACTCTTTTATATCAGAGGGGTAGCCGTGTTAGTCTGGATCTGTAAAAGCAGCAAAAAGTCCTGTGGCACCTTATAGACTAACAGACGTTTTGGAGCATGAGCTTTCGCAGGTGAATACCCACTGCATCTGACGAAGTGGGTATTCACCCACGAAAGCTCATGCTCCAAAACATCTGTTAGTCTATAAGGTGCCACAGGACTCTTTATGCTGCTTTTACTTTCACTCTTGGTGCTCTCTTCCATCTTCCTAAGCCTTAGAACTTCTGCTTCCTGAGATACTGGACTGTCTGCTGGAATTAAAAGTGAGAGGTCTGTCAATGAAGTCTATTTTAGGGTACATTTGGTTGCTATCATAGTTTTCCACTTACCCATCCAGGGGTTCTGAATCTGCCTGTCTGGGACTCAGCCCCCCAGTTGGATCTCAACCTGGTTCTTAATGCTCTAAGGAACTCCCCCCTTCAAACTAATGGCCCCCTGCTCTCTTGTCTCTCTCTCCTCTAAAACTTTGATCCTGGTCTCCATTACTTCAGCAGGAAGAATGGGAACACTGAGGGGCAGTCATGACTGACTCACCATATACCACCTTTTCCAGGGACAAAGTCGTACTACACCTTCATCCCCATTTTTCTCCCTAAGATCTCATGGGAGTATTACAAAAGCCAAGAGATTCTCCTTCTTGTATTCTTCCCGAAACCTCTGGAGAGGAATCAAGTTGCATTCACTATATGTTAGATGGGCGCTTACCTTCTGTTTAGACATGACTAAATCCTTCAGGGCCTCTTGTAGGCTATTTGTATCATTTGAAGGGCCAACCTGTTCCTATGCAACATTTGTCTAAGTGGGTTTCAGGTTGACCTGTTATGAAAGAACAGGAGTACAGCCCTACCACTCCCAGTGGCAGCACACTTCACTAGAGCTTTACCCATGTCTATGGCTCTACTAAAAGACTTTTCCAGAAATTTGCAGGACTGTGACTTGGTCTGCTATTTATACATTTACCTCTTACCTGATTCAGAGATGACACTGCCTTCGGTGATGCTGTATCTGAACAGTTATTGATTTACCTGCCCAGCACCCACCTCCTCTTTGAATTAATGCTTGGCAGTCTCCTGCAGTGGAGCACCCATAGGGACATATGCTTAGGGCAGATCTATTCTTAAAATGCTGGAGTGGCGCGGCTGCACCACTATAGCACTTCAGTAAAGATGCTACTATACCAACAAGGGAGCTTCTCCTATTGGCATAGTTACTTCACTTCCACAAGAGGAAGTAGCTATGTCGATGGGAGAAACACTGTCTACACTGGGGGTTAGGTCAGTATAACTGTTGCTCAGGGGTGTGGATTTTTCACACCCCTGAGCAACGTAGTTATACTGATGTAAATTTTTAGTGTAGACTTGAACTTACAGTAACTTGAGTTCTTGAAGATGTTTTTGTCTCTTTGGGTGCTCTGCCTCCCGCCCTCCTTCCTCTCTGTTGTGGAGTCTCTGGCTTCATAGTTGAGAAGGATCTGAGTGGTGGCAGGCTCATGCTTGCTTATAATCCATTGTTTGGAGCATGAGGTGTTCCAAACAGATGCGAATCTGTGAGCACTAATTTGAAGCCTCTGATCAAGAGTGGACAGGCATGTGTACATCTTAAGGTGGAACACCTATTGGAACAAATACATCTCAAAGAACTCAAGTTACTGTAAGGTAAGTAACCTGTACTTGTCTCTTTCATGCTCTAAGAAACTTTCAGGTATACTTTTGCCCTTCTAACACGAACAACTCATCCCAAATGAGGACCTGTTGGAATTGGTTTTTAAATGTTGTATCAGTTAAAAACTTGTTCCCATACAGAACAGTACAAAACCTTCCATTTTAAAAAATATTGAGCTTCAGATTGCTTGTGCATGACACCTGAATGTCACATGCTACCTTGTATGTATCTTAACACTCAAATACCCTGCAATTATTTATACAGTCAGCCATAGTTCTCTACATTTTAAGCATGAACATTGAATGCAAAAACATTACATTAAATTCTCATCCATGATGTTTAACTAGCAAGAGAGTAGTGAATCCAAAGTTACAGTTCTTATTGTAACTAACCTTTTCTTCATACAGTACTACATTGCAAATACACATTCATCAATAAAATTTAAAATATATGGCACAATACACAATGCTAAATATATGAAAGGGGTTGATTTGTGACTGGAAAACATAACTTCGAATTTCCTCACTTCTGTGCATTTAAATTCACAACTTATTGCAATGTATATGTATGTGTAATATATAATAAAATTAAAATTGCGTGCTTTGCTGTGGAATTCAGAGTATTAATTAGTAGTGGTATTCCCATAACTGACTTCATCTAGGTTCCAAATAACTGGTATAGTAACAGTGTACAAGATTATTTTAAAATGTTTAGGATTTTTTCACCCTTTCTTGTCTTCCTAATCCTACTGTCTTGTCGCACTGAGTTTTGGGGAAACAATTTATATAGCCTTTTCCCCTTAAAATAGTGAGAATTTTGATGGAGGAGCTTCGTGTATTATGAATTACATGCTTGTTCTTTGCACATTGGACTCTGGCTGTAGAAAGCTATATATATATATTTTGTTTTAGGTGGTGTGGAGACATGGGCGGCGGGTGAAGCTTCCCTTGGGGGAGGCTAGCTCCCTGTCCCGCCTCTTCTGCCCAAAGCCTGCCCACAATCAACCCTGCTCCGCCTCTGGCCCCACCCGCTCACCGCATCCCGCCACGAGACACCCCCCCCAGTCCCTCATCATCCTTTGCCCGCCGTAAGACGTCCCCATCCATCACCAGACCCCCCTTCGCCTGCTGCTCGCCTGTTCACCCACCCACCATGAGACCCCCCCCCTTGCCTGCCACTCACCTCCTCACCTGCTGTCTGTGAGACAACCTCCTCACCCACCTTACTTCTGTGCTGCCTTCAGAGCTGGGTGGCAGAGAGCGGTGGCTGTCGGCCAGGTGCCCAGCTCTGACGGTAGTGCCCCGCCAGCAGCAGAGTGTAGAAATAAAGATGGCAATGCCACCTTTACTTCTGTGCTGCTGTCTTCAGGGCTGGGTGGCCGGAGAGTGGCAGCTGCTGACTGAAGGCCAAGCTCTGCAGGCAGAAGTAAGGGTGGCTATACCAGGCTATGACATCCTTACTTCTGCACTGCTGCTGGCAGCGACTCTGCCTTCAGAGCTGGGCTCCTGGCCAGCAGCCACTGCTCTCCAGCTGCCCAGCTCTGAAGGCAGCGCCACCACCCGCAGTAGTGCAGAAGTAAGGGTAGCAGTACTGAAACCCACCTTACAATACCTTGCGACCGCCCTACAATTCCTTTTTGGGTCAGGATTCCTACAGTTACACTACCATGATATTTCAGATTTAAATAGCTAAAATAATTAAATTTATTATTTTTAAAATCCTATGATGGTGAAATTGACCAAAATGGACCCTGAATTTGGTTGAGCCCAAAATATAAGGTAGACAGAAATTATTCAGATCAACTCAAAAGTTTAAAAAAAAGATTAGATTTAGCAACTAAAACATTAATTTTGATGTGAATTATTTATAATTAAATCAGTTTATGTGCCTGGCTTTTTGTTTTTCCCCCTTACACTAAAACTAAGACTCTTGTCTCACTCAGATGAAATAGAAAGAAATATGAAACTGTCATAAGTTATGTGAACTTAGTCTCTTTGTTTTGAAGTCACTAGGGGATCAAATTATACTTTTCCATATTTCCGCAGAAATAGTCTCCTGCAATCCATACTTTTAAAATCAGTAATTTGTTACGTTCCTTTTTGCATTCTATTGAGAAGAGCATACTTTTCCCATACCAGATCAGAGCAATGTATGTAAATCTTGGCACCTATAGGACAGCATTGTTCTAGCATGTTCCTGGTTGCTGGACTAGATAAGAAAGGAGAATGAAGTGGCCAAGATAACAAGGGACATAAATTGAAATAAAACTGCTGTCAGAACTCTGGCATTTTATAAATGGTACACATATTGTTTTAAAAAATAGATGCCCCTATTTCATATTTGTTCAAATAATAATATTAACATGAGTAAGAAAGTAAATTAAGGTTTAATTTAAGAAGCCAAAATAAATGAACTCCTTAAAAGGATTTTGTACTGCAGTATGTCTGTTTTCCCTAGCATAGTTCAATCTTACTAAGGCATGTGTTTCTACAGTGCCCACTTGCAGTTCTATTACAGACTATGCAGATTTAGTTCAAATTCAACAGGGGATTTTTTGATTGCCTAGACAGGTGGAAATGCTTAAAATCAGTATGTGCCATCTAGTGGGACAAACAAGTTTAGTCTGAAAGTGTACTATTTAAACATAGCCATGTTGCACTGAAAGTAGGGAACTGTTGGAAGTGTGCAATATGGTCTGATTCCCTGCACTACTTAGGGAGCAGATAAGAACTCTTAAATACCTTACTTTCCCTTTGATAACTTTTTTTTTTTTTTCCTGAATGGGAGATAAAATTTTATCCCCTGTCCAGTAGGGTTCTTTACCAAATCTAACTTCTCACTGAATATTCTGTGTAAACTAAAGAGAATCACAAGGGTGTGTCCTAAATTGACAAAATAAAAAAAAGTTTTCTTTATTTGCCTTGTTATAGAGTGCTGCAGGATCTCTTGATCAATGTGTGGTGGTCTTGCATAGGTAGTAACATATGTAGTCTGTTTCCATCATGATGATGTACTGGTTCAAAAAGACATTTTATGTCAGTATGTGTTTTCTTCTTTAAAGCAGAATGGAAAGTTGTTTCAGGTCTTAAGAGACTCATAATATGTTACTCTTTTAACAAAGAGGTTGTCTACACGGAGCCACAGAGCAGACTATGATGCTATGAATTGCAGAGCTCACCAAAATGTTGCAATCTAACTGCCCCAGGTGGATGCTGCTGCTGCTGCGAACTAAGAGGTACATACTTAATGTGAACTAGATACCTTTTAGTTCATGCCAGCAGCACTCATATGGGACAGTTAGAATGCAACACTTTGGTGTGCTCTGCAATTCACACCACCTTAGTTTGCTCTGTAGCACAGTGTTGACGTAGCCTACGGTGGCCGTCGCCAGTACTAAGCTTAGGAAAGCCAATTGTGATTCAGCTTTTATTTTCAAATACAGTTCACAGTTTAATCCTAGAAGTGTTACTTACCTCTCAAAATGGGACTTCTGGCTTTGAAAAAATGGATCTGGCTTTCACATAAAGGTCCATATCAAGGTAGGATGAAATAAGTTAACAAGTTGAAAGAAGTGCCCATGGACTTTGCTGTGAAGCCTACTTTTGATTAGTCTTTTAGTGTCTGCAAATACAGACTAACTTTGGAGTGCTGAGCATATGACTGTGCCGTTTTCTTGATGTCAAGTAACTGCACGTGAAATGACTGATTGGAGTCTGTTTTATCTCATTTTTGCTGAAGATCTTGCTGTGCATGCTGATCACCAAAACTCAAGATAGGACTGAAGAGAACTGTCATTTGTTTTGTTACTTTTTTATGCTAATAGCATACATTTTTAAAAATCATAATAAAACTGAGCATGTGCGAGTGTGTGAGGATTTTGGTTTTCTGAGTTGAAGACAACTTTTTGTTTTTCTTTTTAGTCTGAGATTCTAGGTATATGCCAAAATACAAGTCCACTTTGGTGAAAGACTTTGGAAGTGAAGAGCTGTGGGATGGTGCCTCAGCTTGTCTGCCTCATGCCAAGACTGGGATAGGGAAACACATAATGAGTTAAACCAGCATTCAGTGGACTTGGATTTATAAATGACTGGATAGCAAATAAGTTAGTTCTGGTAGTTTTCATCTTCGGTAAAAATTAAGTCTGACAAAGATGCTGATACTGCCAAAAATAATCTGGAAAACTGAGACCACCATTGTAGCAATTAAAGACAATAAAATGTTCCTTTAGAAAGTGGATGATCTGAAAATGAAGAAAGTGGAAAAACTTGAGGATTTCTGGAGTGCTCAGGAACTGTGGGAGCTTGTGCAGTTCTCTGAAATATAACAAGATGTATTACATTAACTACAATACTCAAAGTGAAATTACTTTTTAATCTTTTATTTCTTTTTTTAATAAATACCTGACAAGATGTTTTTCCCCTGTATGCTAAACTGGACATTGCTCCTGTTTGAAACAATGGAGGAAAATGGGTGGAATTTGGTTTTGGGGAGGTAAAACTGACCTTGATATCAATGTCTTAATAACTGTTCTTCTTCGAGTGCTTGCTCATATCCATTCCAGTTAGGTGTGCGCGCCGCGCGTGAACGTCTGCCGGAAACTTTTCACCCTAGCAACTCCAGTGGGCCGGCAGGTCGCCCCCTAGAGTGGCGCCACTATGGCACTAGATATATACCCCTGCCGGCCCGCCCGCTCCTCAGTTCCTTCTTACCGCCGTGTCGGTTGCTGGAACTATGGAGTGCGGTTCGCTGACCTCCACGTCCCTAGCTCTCCTCGTCGTTTGGCTTATAAAACCTTTTTTCGCAGTTAGTATAGTTAACTAACTACAACTATACTGAAAAGGTAAGTTTTTGTACATAGTTCTTGAACATTGCCTGTGGGTGGGCTGTTGCCGTCCCCGGCACCCGGCACCGGGCCCATGCCTGGCTCGCCGGGGTTTAAACAGTGCTCGACTTGTAAGAAGCCGATGCCTACTAGCGACCCCCACGACGCGTGCCTGAAGTGCCTGGGGGAGTCGCACATTAGTGACAAGTGCCGCATTTGTAAGGCCTTTAAGCCGCGCACAAAAAAGGAAAGAGACCAACGTCTCCGCGCCGTTCTCATGGAAGCGACTCTGTCTCCGGCACCGGCAGCGCAGTCCACCGCTTCGGCTCCGGCACCGGACCACGCCGGCACCGGCAAGACTCCCCGGCACCGACCATCTCCGGCACCGGGAGCAGACCTACGTCCCTTGACGTCTGTCTCCACACCCAGGCAGACCCGAGTGGACCACCCGGCTCCTACCTTAGCCGTGGCACCGCCGGCAGGACTGTCGACTCCGGGCCCGGAGGGTCCGTCGAGTCCAGCTCCTCCTAGCTCCCCAATACGATCAGGGGTCGAGCTAAGGGTCCCGTCAACGCCAGAGACTTTCACCTCGGCTCGGGACTTGATTGCTCTCACGGAGCCAACTCAACCACCCACGGGACGCATGGTCTCCACGGGCAAGCCGATGCTTTGTCCATCCTCTCCTGCGTCCCGACGCCGATCACCCCGATGGCGTGACCGCTCACGCTCAGGGCACCGCTCGGAGTCCCGGCACCGATCGCCTAGACGGTGCCGGTCGTACTCGCGGCACCGATCACCATCTGGCCGGTCCCGATCGGCTTCATCTCACCATCGGCACCGAGCCTCCAGGAGTCGTTCGCCTCGGCGTTCGGCACCGCGGTCGACCTCCCGGCACCGAACCGGTGGCAGGTCCCGCACCTGGTCAACCTCCCGGCACTGCGCTGGTAGTAGGTCCCGGTCTCCATTGCCGTCTCGGCACCGGGCCTCCAGAAGGTCGCGATCTCGCTCCAGACATCGTCATCGCTCCCGCTCCAGGTCGAGATCTCGGCGCAGGTCATCACGCCGCTCTCGGTCCCAGTCACGGCCCCGGTATGAGTCACGGCACCGGCCCCCGGCACCGAGGGCAACGTCAGTCGCGGCACCGGCGGCGCTGTACCATTCCAGTTCAGCGCCTCCCTGGCCTGCTCCGGAGCCCTCCGTCTCCTCCCTCGATGATAGTGCTCTCGACAGGCACGAAAACCGCTTCCCGGAGCAGGATAGAGGACATCCGCAGTGGGGATTCTGGACCCTGTGGGCATACGCCCAGGCGCAAGGTCCTCATCAGATCACCCCCCCGTCCATTGGCGGAGCGTAGACCACCGGAGGCTATGGTGTCCAGGCCACCCCTCTCCCCACAAACGGAGGACACTTCCCGGGACCCGGAGCTCCCTCAGGATACCGAGGTGCAGCCCCTTGTGCAACCCCCCGTCGATACTCTGTTGCCTGGAGTCTCCTCATCTTCATCCCCGGATGAGATGGTGGCCGGTACCTCTTCCTCCAGCCCCCCGCCATTGGATTTAAGGGCACATCAGGATCTCCTCCGCCGAGTGGCTCAAAATCTAAATCTCCAGGCGGAGGAGGTAGAGGAAGTGGAGGACCCAGTTGTGAGCATCCTGGCAGCCGATGCACCAACCAGGGTTGCCTTGCCCTTCATAAAGACCCTACAAAATAATGCCAATACCATCTGGCAGTCACCGGCCTCCATTCCCCCGACCTCTTGGGGAGTGGAGCGGAAATACATGGCTCCATCGAAAGGGTATGAATATTTGTACGTTCACCCGACTCCCTGCTCTCTAGTGGTCCAGTCGGTGAACGACAGGGAGCGCCACGGACAGGAGGCCCTGACGCCTAAGTCAAGGGAGGCCAGGCGCATGGACCTTTTGGGCCGCAAGGTCTATTCGGCAGGGGCTCTACAGCTCCGCGTATCCAACCAGCAGGCTCTCCTCAGCCGCTACTCCTTTAACACCTGGGTAGCGACGGAGAAGTTTGCGGAGCTCTTGCCACAGGACGCACGCCAGGAGTTTTCCACCATCCTGGACGAGGGCAAGAAGGTGGCGAGAACATCACTCCAGGCCTCCCTTGATGCCGCTGACTCGGCCGCGCGAACCCTGGCTTCTGGGCTCACCATGCGGCGCCTCTCGTGGCTGCAGGTCTCCGGCCTTCCGCCGGAACTCCAGCACACGATCCAGGACCTCCCCTTCGAAGGCCAGGGTCTGTTCTCTGACAAAACTGACCCTAGGCTGAAGGACTTAAAAGATAATAGGGTCATCATAAAGTCGCTCGGAATGCATACTCCGGCGACCCAACGCAGGTCCTTCAGACAACAGAACCAGCAGCAGCAGCGGCGTCCATACCCCCCGTTCCGCCCGAGACAGCACCCCTCGCGACGCCAGGGCAGGAACAACCGCCGCAGGCAGTCGGGAGGTCAGGCGGGACAAAATCAGGGTCCCACTAAGGCCCCCCCAGAGCCTAAGCCCTCATTTTGAAGGTGCGCCAGAGGGCGCAGTACCAGCCTCCCCTATGGATCCTTTCCTGCCGTTTTCCAACCGCCTTTCCTCTTTCCTCCCGGCGTGGTCCCAAATAACATCGGACCACTGGGTCCTACGCACCATACAGGACGGTTATCGCCTACAGTTTTCTTCACCCCCACCCTCCCACCCTCCTTCCCCGTCCCTCTTCAGGGACCCCTCTCACGAGCAATTCCTCCGTCAGGAGGTGCACACGCTCCTGACCAAAGGAGCCATAGAGGTGGTTCCGGAGAACGAGAAGGGCAAAGGGTTTTACTCCCGCTATTTCCTGATCCCCAAATCCAAGGGTGGTCTCAGGCCCATCCTCGATCTGCGGGAACTCAACAAGTACATCGTGAAGTTGAAGTTCCGCATGGTGTCCCTCGGAACTATCATCCCATCCCTGGATCCCGGAGACTGGTACGCCGCCCTCGATATGCAGGACGCCTATTTCCACATTGCTATCGCCCCCCATCACAGGCGTTTCCTCCGCTTTGTGGCCGACCGCCAGCACTATCAGTTTGCGGTCCTCCCATTTGGCCTCTCTACAGCCCCATGAGTATTTACAAAATGTATGGCAGTAGTCGTCGCTCACCTCAGACGATGCCATGTCCACGTCTTCCCCTACCTGGACGACTGGCTGATCAGGGGTACGTCAGAGCAACAGATCAGGGATCATGTCACCAGAATCAGCTCCCTTTTTGCAGCTTTATGCCTCATAATCAATACCGACAAGTCCACTCAAACTCTATCCGCTGCGTGGGGAGTAATCGGAGCTGTTCTAGACTCTACCCTCGCCAGGGCCTTGCTACCCCCGCCCAGGTTCCGGGCATTGTCAGACATTATTCTCAGGTTGCAAGCGGCCCCGCTGACCTCAATCCGAACGTGTCTGGCCCTATTAGGCCACATGGCGACCTGTACGTTTGTAACGGCGTACACCCGTCTCCGCATGCGGCCTCTTCAAACCAGGCTGATTGCTCAGTATCGACCAACCAAACAGTCCTTGGATTCAGTCGTCACCATCCCTCAGGCGGTGCTGGACTCTCTACACTGGTGGCTGGACCGATCCATGGTGTGTGCGGGGCTCCTGTTCCATCCGCCCCAGCCTTCCGCATCCCTAACCACAGACGCTTCCGACCTGGGCTGGGGAGCTCACTGCGGCACCCAGAGGATCAGGGCTTGTGGACCCCGACAGAGATCAACCTCCACATCAATGTAAGGGAGTTGAGAGCGGTCCGCCTTGCTTGTCAAGCATTTGTCCATCTCTTCCACGGTCGTTGTGTTGCGGTATTCACCGACAACATGACGACCATGTTCTACATCAACAAGCAGGGTGGCACCAGGTCCTCTCCCCTCTGCCTGGAGGTGATACGTCTCTGGGAGTTCTGCATAGGCCATTCTATTCACCTGTCCGCCTCCTACCTTCCCGGAGTGCGGAATACCCTCGCGGATCGGCTGAGCAGATCCTTCCTCTCACACGAGTGGTCCCTCCGTCCGGACGTCGCCCTCTCACTCTTCCAGAGGTGGGGTCGTCCCCGGATAGACCTCTTCGCATCCCGGGTGAACAGGAAGTGTCGAACATTTTGCTCCTTCCAGGGTCGGGAGCCCGGGTCTCTCGCGGATGCATTCCTGATCCCTTGGACAACACACCTCCTTTACGCTTTCCCGCCGATTCCCCTGATTCACAGAGTTCTAATCAAGGTGCGCAGGGACAAAGCCCGATTGATTCTAATAGCCCCGGCATGGGCCAGGCAGCACTGGTACCCCGTGTTGTTGGACCTCTTAGTGACCAACCCCGTTACCCTGCCTCTTCATCGGGATCTCATCACGCAGGACCACGGCAGGCTCCGTCATCCGGACCTTCCGTCGCTCCACCTCACGGCGTGGCTCCTCCGTGGTTGACTGACTCTGAGCTGCGGTGCTCCACCCCGGTCCGCGAGGTTCTCTTAGGCAGCAGAAAGCCTTCCACCAGAGCGACTTACACAGCCAAGTGGAAGCGCTTCTCCTGCTGGTGTGTAGAGAAAGCTCTTCATCCTATGGAGGTTCCCGTCTCCACTCTTCTGGACTACGTCTGGTCCCTTAAGACCCAGGGGTTGTCGTTGTCGTCCCTACGAGTTCACCTCGCTGCCATCTCCGCTTTTCATCCTGGCGTGGATGGCTGTTCTGTTTTCTCTCACCCCATGGTGGCGAGATTCCTGAAGGGGCTGGAGAGGCTCTATCCCCAAATTCGCCCTCCGGCCCCCTCATGGGACCTCAACCTGGTCCTGTCCCGACTCATGATCCCTCCTTTCAAGCCCTTAGCTACCTGCTCCCTGCTTTACCTCTCATGGACAACCGCCTTCCTTGTGGCCATTACCTCAGCTAGAAGGGTGTCAGAGCTGCGGGCCCTCATGGTGGACCCGCCGTATATGGTCTTCCACAAGGATAAGGTACAGCTGAGGCCGCACCCTGCTTTCCTTCCTAAGGTGGTCTCAGCTTTCCATGTCAACCAAGAGATTTTCCTCCCAGTTTTCTTCCCTAAGCCCCATTCGTCCCGCAGGGAGCAGCAGCTTCACTCGCTAGATGTCCGACGGGCGCTAGCCTTTTACATGGACAGGACAAAACCCTTCCGTAGGTCCCCTCAGTTATTCGTGGCAGTGGCAGACAGGGTCAAAGGGCTACCGATCTCCTCTCAGAGGTTATCATCATGGGTTACGTCCTGCATCAGGACCTGCTACGACTTGGCCCAACTCCCGTCGGGCCGAGTGACTGCTCACTCTACCAGAGCACAGGCATCCTCGCTGGCCTTCCTCGCCCGAGTGCCCATTCAAGAAATCTGTAGGGCAGCGACCTGGTCATCCGTTCATACATTTGCTTCGCATTATGCCCTGGTCCAGCAGTCCAGAGATGATGCTGCTTTTGGATCTGCAGTGCTCCAGGCCGCGACCTCTCACTCCGACCCAACCGCCTAGGTAAGGCTTGGGAATCACCTAACTGGAATGGATATGAGCAAGCACTCGAAGAAGAAAAGACGGTTACTCACCTTTGTAACTGTTGTTCTTCGAGATGTGTTGCTCATATCCATTCCACACCCGCCCTCCTTCCCCACTGTCGGAGTCGCCGGCAAGAAGGAACTGAGGAGCGGGCGGGCCGGCAGGGGTATATATCTAGTGCCATAGTGGCGCCACTCTAGGGGGCGACCTGCCGGCCCACTGGAGTTGCTAGGGTAAAAAGTTTCCGGCAGACGTGCATGTGCGGCGCGCACACCTAATTGGAATGGATATGAGCAACACATCTCGAAGAACAACAGTTACAAAGGTGAGTAACCGTCTTTTCCCCTTTTTTTAAAACAAACAAAAAACAAACCAACAACAACAAAAACCTTTTCACCAAAGTATAAGTGAAATGAATGGGACTATGAGCAGTCCTGTGAGTGGAGTTTGAGAGTCAAATGTCTTTTTGTTTTTTTCTGGGAGCTGTCTTTTCTCTTCTAATCAGTTGAATATATCAACTAAGGCAAACACTATTAGAGAAATCAACAAAAAGTACTTGTTTAATATTAAGAGAGGGTTGGTTTGGATGACAGATCAACTGAAGAATGTAGATGCAGTACTTTGGTGCTCCAGTACTTGGCAGTATCTTCTCCGTGTGAAGTTTGGTAATTTGGTATGCAAATTATATTCAGTTTCAGGGCATCAGAGAGAAACTCAGTTCTCACTTTTTGGTTGAGTGCAGCAAAATCAAACACTTTATCTTCTCTTTACAATTGTATAGAGGGAGGGAGTGCCTTAGGACACAGGGTTTCCCCAGTCCGAAGCAGGTCTCTCTCTACAGGTAAACAATTACAGCAAGCATTTATACTTTTTGTTACATACAATAATAAGCAACAGCTGCGTTTTGTTTATACATAGGTCATCCTGGTATCTTATTTTTCTCACTTCTATTTAGACACCAGTCTACATTCCTCATTATCGACAGAAGGTCGCAACAACTACTCACACAGTTCTTTCTCACTCGCCTCACACGATCCTCGCTTCTACAAATCTCGCGTTATTACGGTTACAGCTAGCCTAACTCTTGCTAACAGAGACTGTCATGCATTGAAATCCCTGTCAGTTCTTGCTCTGCTTCCACAGGGTAATAAAATTGCTTGTTGTTGGTTAAAGAACTTGTTAAAATACCAGTGTTACACCATGTTCCACTGCATATATTTAACCAAACAACAGTATAATAAAAGATTTGCTTCCTTAAGACAGTGAAAGATGTTAAATGGGAAAAAAATATCGCACCATGGAATAATTAAAATCTAATCCATAAACGTTAGTAAATACAGTTGCTGTGGGGAACAACTGAAACACTGTCCTTCGCATGTAATCCATATTGTATTAACTCGGTATATAATAACTGTGGTTCTTCTAGTCTCAGCAATGAAATAATGTTAGAACAAAAATGGAGTATACAAGGTGGCACATAAGGTGTCTCTTGCTCTCTTATACCAAGCACATTAAGCAGCAACAAATGAATATCTCGTGTTGCATGGAAAAATTAGTGTGTCTGAGAAATTCTTCATCACTAATAAGTTACTGCCTAACTCTATTGTTCTGAAAGTTGATATAAAATATCACCCATAATGTATGTATTTTAACTCTTCTATTGAATACATTTCACTAATAAAAGCTTGAATGAACTTATCTGGTAAGCTTGTAAAGCAACAAAATGGCAGATGAAATTCAATGTTGATAAATGCAAAGTAATGGACATTGGAAAACAGAATCTCAACTATACATATAAAATGATGGGGTCTAAATTAGTTGTTACCACTCAAGAAAGATATTTTGAAGTCATTGTGGATAGTTCTCTGATAACATCCATTCAGCATGCAGCGACAGTCAAAAAAGCTAACAGAATGTTGGGAATCATTAAGAAAGGGATAGATAAGACAGAAAATATCATATTGCCTCTCTAAATTCATGGTATGCCCACATCTTGAATACTGCATGCAGATGTGGTTGCCCCATCTCAAAAAATATATATTGGAAGTGGAAAAAGTTCAGAAGAGGTCAACAAAAATGATTAGGTGTATGGAACAGATTCCGTGTGAGGAGAGAGTAATAAGATTGGGACTTTCCAGCTTGGAAAAGAGACAACGAAGATGGGATATGACTGAGGTCTATGACATGACTGGTGTGGAGAAAGTAAATAAGGAAGCATTATTTACTCATAACAAAAGAACTAGGGGTCACCAAATGAAATTAATAGGCAGCAAGTTTAAAACAAAGAAAATGAAGTATTTCTTAACACAACGCACAGTCAATCTGTGCATCTCTTTGGCAGAGGATGTTGTGAAGACCAAGACTATAACAGGGACCAGAAATGAACTAGATAAATTCATGGAGGATAGGTCCATCAATGGCTGTTAGCCAGGATGGGCAGGGAGGGTGTCCCTCCCCTCTGTTTGCCAGAAGCTGGTAATGGGCAACGGGATGGATCTCTTGATTCCGTTCTTTCCCTCTGCGGCACCTGGCATTGGCCACTGTCGAAAGACAGGATACTGGGCTAGATGGGCCTTTAGTCTGGCTCGGAATGGCCGTTCTTGTGTTTTTATGTTCTTGTGATGTCTCTCGATGAAAGTTGGCAACTATGGAAGCTTCAAGTAGAAAACTGATCAAATCAGCTTATTTTAAATTGTCATTTCTTATTTTAGCATTTATATTATTAAGCACTATTTAAAAAAAAAGTTAAGCAAAGTATTTAAAACAAAAACAAACGCCATGTAGTTTTACATTTTTCCAGCCAGCCACAAGAAATATTCAATTGTATTGAAGATTTTAGGTTTAAGCAAAACTGAGTTGGATTCCAAGTCCTTTTCAATTCAGCTGCCTTATCAAATACTTACTTATTACCCAATCAGAAGCTGAGTTAAGAGAAAATACTCTTAGCCTGTTACTGTCAAGATTTCCTGAACTCATTTCCATTGAGAATTGGGTAGAATCCATTAAAAGAGATTTTTAAAATACTCTTGCCTTATTTTTAATTAATCTGACTTTTCTTTGCATGGATTTGAATCTCTTCAAAAACATTTTCCTATGATATTCTCTTATTTACCAGCATGGCAAATTTGCCAATCACTTCCTCGTTTGTATCTGTATCTCCAGCATCATCAGTCAGAACTCTTTGGTAGCATGCTGGATTCCTTCTTTCATAAAACCCTCATTACAAAATATTGACGATAGTGCAGAAGAATAGTTGCTAGATAGCTGGGCTGAATTAATATATTGGCACCACAGGCCCCAACTCCTGTAGTCAAATGCTGATGTCACACTCTTAAAGTTACCTTTTTGTTTTTTAAGTCATGTCTCTTGCTAGCTCTCATGACTTGAAAATGTAAGCAGTGTAACCAAAGCAATGATGCATATCTGATTTTCAGGGAGGCTAAAAGAACAGCTCTGAGGTGCGAGTTGCCCCAGGCCTGCCAAAAGCATATGTGACAACTGTGTAGAGAGCCCCAAGGGTGAAAGGGCTCCCAAGTAGGCCGTCTCTTTGGGCTGAAGTCAAGGAATGGTGGTCTGTGGAGGGAAGTTCCAATTTAATTGATGGTGCCCCCTACTAGTCCAGCAGACAGCTCTTTTTGCAGTGATAATGAATCTGCACTTTGAAGGCGGGGCACTGTGATAAAAAGTTATGGAGGTCCCATTTGGGGGTTTGCCTAGTACCCTGGATGTTCTTAATCTAGCCCTGTAGGTAACCAGTGTTTGGATAGTTGAAGGTATTTATGCTGTTCACAGTGCACCTGAGCAAGGACGATTTGTATCCAGTTTAACTCAGTAGTTTGTAGTATTAAATGTAACCAATAGGACATAAAGACTTGCATCTGTTCATGATAGTTAACACTCCTTTCTAATACAGGTCTTTCTGGACTCCAGAGATCTCTCCTCATTTCTTTCTCCCCACACAAGGCTTTCAGTACATATTTGGCCTAAACATTTTTTTCTTTAAATCTTGTTTTGAGTCATAACAGCCATGCAAAAATGGATTTGTCTGTACCTGGATTTCCTGTCTCAGTTTTGTCACCTTTTTTCAGTTCATGTATCCTTCGTTAACTTGTACTTTTGAATATGTTTTTCAGGATGACAGGTTAATTTTTGAGGAATTTGCTGTGTATTTTTGATCCCCAGAAGTCCACATGTTCTGTGGCATTTATAAATTCTATCAGTTGAGTTGAAGGACTTTAAGGAAATCCATGAAGTAGCTCTTTAAAAATTGTGCAGCTGTTCTAGCAAGTAGGATTCCACTATTGCCAATTATTATAGCTATTGACTGGGATAAAATCACTGTACAAACTTATGAAGAAAAAATTGACGCAAGAGTGGTATCGATATCTTCCCTTGACAATTGTTTTTTCTATTTAAAAAAAAGACAAATGTCTATGAATGAGAAATATACTTCAAGAATGAGGACTGAATGTTTTGAGGCGTATCAAATAATATACTGGTCATTAATTTCTTTCTCCCAACATTACGCAGACACCTCTCTTTTGCTGTTTTTTGGAATCTCTCAGTCATACCATTTAATTTGTATTTTAGGTAAATATATGCTTGATCCTAAGATAAGCCTTTTAATGATGTTTGCCAGCAATTAAGGGATTTTGCAGAAGTTCTCTTGCCTGATTCAGGACACACATTACTCTTGGTATGCCTCTAGTTAACTGATCCACTTGTATGAATAAGTAAATTATCTGTCTGAAACATCCCCTTTTTCAGTGAAAGACTTATTGACTTTTTTTTTTTTTTTTAAAAGACCCCCTTCCCTTGATTGAAATTAGAGGTGATGGTGGAAATCAAATTTCTGGTAGAAGAGTTTACGGAAAAGCCCCAGTGACTGGAGACTTCCCATATTGCACCATATTCATTCTTTAGAAAGAGCTTAATTTCACTTAATTTTAACTTAAAAATATATTCACCTGTTTTACAACAAAGCTGTTAATTTGCACAAACTTCAAGTAGATTTCAATTGTTGAGGACTTCTCCTCCTCCTCCTCTTCAGTGCTTTTCCTCCTTTTTTTAGGCCAAGGTACTCATATTTCTTTCAAGTGTTATTTTATCAACCTAGGGACTTATTGTCTTCCCACACATTGAGTTTTATTTAATTAGTTATTGATTTTCGATGGTATATGTCTTCTACCCCTCCCACTATTTTCTACATTTCTTATTTCCGGCCTTTATTTTATAAATTGCTCTTTAGAGTATTCTTTCTCTCCTCAGTCCCATATTTTTCCTCCTTTTAAACCAACCCTAATATTTTTCCCCACTCGAAATTAAGGTCTTGAGGAGAATTACTACATTCTTGATTTTCTTTCCAAATTAAGTTGTTTAAACTAACTTAGCTTTTTAGTAAAGATATTTTGTCCTTTGGTTGCGAATGATTTTTTTGTGTGGCTCAAATTATGAGTGAAGCTACACAGGCACTGGTGTTTTCCTGTTTTTCAGTGAGGCTGTTATAAAACACTAGAATTTGTTTGAGGTGAGACCATGTTATATCAAACTTGCTTTGCCCCCCCCCTTCCTTGTTCCCTGACTGCCCCCTCCAGAGACCTCCCTCCCTAATCATCCCTAGGACCTCACTCCCTACCCAACTCCCCTGTCCCCTGACTGCTCTGCCCCCGTCCACCCCCCACCCCTGCCCCCTGACAGGCCCTCACCTGCAGTGGCGGGAAGCAGAGCAGTGGCGGCTCCACTCCGCCAGCTTCCAGCCGCAGCACTCTGCTTCCTGCCGTCGGTAAGTGCACGGAGGTTGGGGAAAGGATGCCCCCCTGCACTCACCTGTGGCAGGAAGCGGAGCGATGTGGCTCCAGCCCGCTCTGCTTTCCTTGCCCCAGCCCCAGCCATGTCGCTAGGGGCGGCTGGGGAAAGGTCCTGCACTCACCTGCCCAGCGGGAAGTGGAGCGCCATGGCTGGGAGCTGGTGGAGTGGAGTGGGCTGGGGTTGGGCTGCTCTGCTTCCTGCCGCCAATGAGTGCAGGTAGGTTGGGGAAAGGACCCCCTTCCCCTGTACTCACCTGTGGTAGGAAGCAAAGCGCTTCAGCTGGGAGCTGGCACAGTGGAGCTGGCTGGGGCCAGGCTGCTCCGCTTCCGCCGCTGCTGGTGAGTGCGGGGGGGCCTCCTCCCTCAACCCCTCTCCCATGAGCGACACGGCTGGGACCGGGGCGAGGGAAGCAGAGTGGGCTGTTCCTGGCCCCCCACTAATCCCCTGGGCCTCTCTGGGAATATGAGGTCTCCAAAAGTGCCCTCCCACAGCTCCTGCCCCCCCAGACCCTGGGGGGGGGAGCCCCTGACCGCCCCCGAGACCCTCTTCCCCTTATCAAGCCTCTCGGCCTCGGCCTGGTCCGGCACCCTTAGCATGCTGTTCAGAGCAGCATATCAGAGCTTTACCATGTTATATGTGAACCCGCGTTATATCGGGTCATGTTATATCGGAGTAGAGGTGTATGTTCTGTAAAGATCAAAGTGAGTGTAAATATGATTCACGATTATTTTAACCAGCTCTCTAGTGATGGCTTTAGTCGGGCTTAGCCATTGGTCTTGTGGAGCCCTAATGCAAAGTGATGAGATACCATATGTAGCTTTCATATGGATTGCTGTTTCACCTGCTTATGACACAACCTAACTGTAAATGCTCCACTTTGGCTGTTGGATGTTCTGAAACCTTTGATGCCTCAAGTCAGGCAATACTAGCACGGCTATGATTGCAAAAATGAGAGTGCCCTATATTAAATGTGCAACCTTTTTGTAACTGCAGCTCTGGTCCTCCCTTGACTGCTTTATTGTGCCCCTGACGCTCTACTTAACTTCCATGCTGATGCACTAGCAGTGCTTTTGCCTATTAATCTTTGTAAAGAGGATTGAGGCTGGTATGCCTGAGCAAAGAGAGAAAATGTGAATTCTCTTACACTGATGTAGCATGCATAAGGTGGGTGTGGGTGGAAGCTAAAGAAAGTGAGTACATTGAGGAGAGGTGTCAGAACTAGGACTGTCAAATGATTTTAAAAAATAGTCATGATTAATCTTTTTAATCACACTGTTAAAACAATAATAGAATTCCAATTTAAATTTATTGTAAATATTTTGGATATTTTTCTACATTTTCAGTGATAACACAGATACAAAGTGTACAATGCTCACTTCATATTATTTTTTCATTACAAATACACCGCTTCCTCGATATAATGCCACTCTGTATAATACAAATTTGGATATAGCACGGTAAACAGTGCTCCAAGGGGCGGGGCTGCACACTCTGGTGGATCAAGCAAGTTCAATATAACATGGTTTCACCTATAATACGTTAAGATTTTATGGCTCCCAAGGACAGCGTTATATCGAGGTAGAGGTGTATTTGCACTGTAAAAAAAATAAATAAATAGTGTAACCTACAAGTCAAAGCATGTTCCTACTTTCAGGTGACATTTTAAATGGGCAGTGTTGTCTTCCGTAAATGTAAATAAACTTGTTGGCTTAGTGATTGGCTGAACGAGAAGTAGGACTGAGTGAACTTAAAGGATCAAAAGTTATACCTTGTTTAGGTTTTCAGTGCATTTGTTAAAAAAAATAAAAAAATCTACATTTGTAAGTTGCACTTTCATGTTAAAGAGATTGCGTACAGTTTGTATGAGGTAAATTGAAAAATACTATTTCTTTTGTTTACAAATATTCGCACTATATATTATTTTTAATTCTTTTTAAAGTGAGCACCGTACACTTTGTATTCTGTGTTGTAACTGAAGTCAATCTATTTGCAAATGTGGAAAAACATCCAAAATATTTATAATAAATTTAAATTGGTATTCTATTATTGTTCAACGGTGCGATTAAAACTGATCATGATTAATTTTTTAATCGAGTTAATTTTTGTTGAATTAATCACTTGAGTTAACTGCTATTAATTGACAGCCCTAGTCGGAACCAATGAAACTATTGCTTTAAAGTTAAAATTGGCTTTAGTGATACGTCTTAGCATATTACAAACAACTAAATTTCAGTTGGGATAAATGAAAAGGCAGGACTTATTTTACAGAATTCTGCTGTCAAAAAAACCTTGTGAAAATAATGAAACTAAGTTGTCACAAAATTTCTCCTCCTTTGTTCCACCAAGACCTGGTGGTTGTGGTATTTTGTTTTGAGTGCGGACTGCATATGTCGTGTTGTACAGGACCTAGAACAGCCCTTCCCCAAAGAGTTCACAACTTAGAGTTCACTGACAGTACTGTATAAAGAGAGTACATCAGTTGTCAGGTGATTGTAGTCCAGTCATTAGGCAGAGCTGTCATTTTAATTTATATTTTTAGTTTTGTTACAGGCTCAGCCCTTTGGTATGGTGTTTATTTTGTTGGGAGTATAAACTCATTTTAACTAAAATATGCACAAATTGTTTTCATGTATTCTGAGAAACAAGGAAAATATCTTTAAAATGTTTTCTAGGGTTTCAGTTAATTTGGAAGAATAGGGGACTTGAGTTCCAATCACCACCTGTTACATAAAAAATAGTCTTTTTTTCTCCTCTCTGACATACCCGTTTTCTAGACATATATTAATAGTTTAGGCTGGTGCTGCTAACCTTAAATATTTGCATTATATTAGAGAACTTTTTTAGGGGAAATATATGCAGCATAATGCATTTAGTTTTCTGAATGCCATCCCTATGTGTGGGAGGAGTAAGAAGCAATAAGGAGAAATGATCTTTCAAATATTTGCTTTTAAGGGGTACTGTCAAATCTTGTGTTGTAAACAAATGTTTACCTACTGTATATCACTAACAACACATTTTAGTGGGCTTAAATTACAGCAAGGGAGATCTAGGTTAGACGTTAGGAAAAACTTCCTAACTGTAAGTATTCTTAAACACTGGAACATATTACCTAGGGAGCTTGTGTAATCTCTGTCATTGGAGGTTTTAAAGAACAGGTTAGACAAACACCTGTCAGGGATGGTCTAGGTATACTAAATTCTGACTCAGTGCAGGGCACTAGGTTAGACGACCTATTGAGGTCCCTTCCAGTTCTCTGTTTCTCTGATTTTAGTAAAAGTGAAAAGCTTAAAAATTCATTGTACTTGTTACTGTAATTTTTTTTCTTAGCTTGGACAATCAATTTTGAGTTTCACTTGTTTATACACAATATGGTTCAGGTTCTTAGTAGTGCAAGTTTGGATTTCAGTATTTTTAAACGAACATGGTTATTGGAATTTTGAAAAGTGAAATAATATTGAGTTGTTTTTATAAAATCTTGTTTTTACAACAAGATATATTTTAGATTAAATTTTATGATGCCTATCTTTCGTCTTAATAAGAATACAAGGAGGAGGAATGAGGTATAAAAGAATTTTATCTTAACAGAAAACTTTACAAAGTTTTCCTTAAAGTGTCCACCTAACTTATTACTAAAATCATTAATTTTTTTGGTATGTATTGATTTATTTGATATAAATAATTAGGAGGTACAGCATTGAAATTTAATGTTTCATGCTAAATTTAATTACAGTAATACAGTAAAGTGCCTGTACTTAAAAATGTGAGAGAGATGGTATTTGAAAATTAACTTTGTAAAAAGATACTGCTCTTACTGTGCAATGAAATCAACCACTGATTGGTTGAATCACACTATTAATATGGTATGAGTATTAATGAGAACTTTTATTTTGAGATTCAGTGGCAGTTGTTTTTAGGAGAAAATGTCTGGTTTGCATTTTCAGCACAAGTACATGTACCGTGCCTAATACTTGTATACCGTATGTTGTACACATTATATGCAAAGCTCTACGTGACAACAGTAAAATCATCATGGGTGAAAGTTTTCAATAATTTGTTCAAGCTCCTTTGTCAAGATAAGTTTGTTTACACTGCTGCTTTAGCTCATGAGAGTGTGCTGAGAGAAGGGCTCTCTGTTTAAAATTACTGATGAATGGAGGCACAAGAGAAAGCATAAAAATGTACAAGCTTAATGCAGTGACAGCTATACAGAAACCTTTTTAGATTAGCAGCTTTTTAGTGTCATTTTAAGTTGCTGCTATTAGCCAATCAGATTTCTCCTGACTGCTTACATCACTAACTAGCCAGTTCCCTCCAGCTGCAGAGAGCTTCAGTTTGTCTTTTTTTTAAACTAAAATGGAGGCTGGTTTCTTGCCTTAAGGAGTGCATTGCCTTTCCAGCTGAAGCCTAGATGTTGACATGTAATAAAGCTGGCAGCAGGATGGTGGTTGATGCAGCCAATTCCAATGGGCCGTTTCAGCCCCTGGCTCTTTTACATATTAGAGGTGAGTTATTGTGTGTTTCAGTGAATTGAAACTGTGTGTGGCTAGCTAATAAATGGCTATTGTGATTTTCAGATAAGGAAAGCAGGAAGTCCTTTGTAGCAGAATCTATTTTGTTTTGATGCAGACTCAATATAATTGTGGAATATGGAAATCAGTTTTGTATTAAATGCTATTTGGAGAATTTAAAAATTCAGAGAAGCATCGCTTGTATAGTTTAAAGCAGGTTTTACTGCTTTCTACTGTGACTCTCCCATCCCCCTTTCTAGCTTTGCTGATGTCAAAGGATGTGAAGTCACTACCCTAGAAAGGTATTGGGTTGGGGGCAGGGCAGAGCTAAGTTATCGGTACACAGTTTGTGTAGTATAATGTAAGTGTTCAGTGTGCTGCAATGCTTTTCTGTGTGAACAAACTAGAATGCCTCTAAAATCCCTACAGATAGTAACTGAACTAGGAAGTCCACTGGAAAAATACCCAGAATTGTAATGAAAATATCTAATATTCATTCAAAAAGCACTTCTTAGAAACGTGTGTGGTTTTGTTGTTGTTGTTTTACTTTAACAAACAAGTTGTGTGAAAATTGGCTTTTGTAATTTGAATATTAAATATTTTTTAGTTGTTGATTGTATAGTCTGGGATTCACAGAATAGGAATGTATTGGAAATTTACATTTTTTACCAAGTTTCTAAATCTGAAACAAAATTAGGTATGGTATTTAGGTAGGGAAAAAATACATAGTATATCTTGCAGTTACTAGTGCCTGACATTCCTATATTTCTGGTTTTTAAAAGCAGTAAAATACTTAAACAGGTTAAAAATGTTTATTTTTTTTAATGTCCGTTCTCTTGCATTAACTTTGTTTTTATAACTCTTCTTGAGTCCAAAACATTTATTGGATGTGGTGAGGACAACTTGAACAACTGTGTTCAACCTTTATCAAAGAAATAGAGCTAAAAGTGTACTGCATCAACTAGTCTTTTCAGCTTTTTGTGGTATAAGCTAAATTGTTCAGATGCATACTGTACATGGATTTCCTGTATTGAAAACATTTTGCTATAAAGGCCAAAGAATTCCTGCTGGAAAGCCTGAATCCCTGATTTAAACAGTAGAATCTGATCTCTAACAGAGAGAAATTATAATTCCTTGTGATACCTTTTAAAAGGTTAGTATCACCCAGCTGCTTGAAGAGGGATTTGGATGTATTCCAAGAGACCATAATATTAGCTTGTGAGTTGGGGAGTGCTCTGCAACAGTGGTTCTCAACCAGGGATACACATATCTTGGGGAAAGCAGCAAAGAGTCCTGCGGCACCTTAAAGACTAACAGACACGTATCTTGGGGGGTACTCAGAGGTCTTCTGAAGGTACATCAACGGATCTAGATATTTGCTTAGTTTTACAACAGGTTACAGAAAAAGCACTACCGAAGTCAATACAAACTAAAATTTCATACGACTTGTTTATACAGCTCTATATACTATACACTGAAATGTAAATACAGTCTTTATATTCCATATTCCATATATAGTCTATATATTATTTATTTTATAATTATATGGTAAAAATGAGAAGTAAAGAAGCTTTCAGTAATAGTGTGCTGTGACACTTTGTCTGATTTTGTAAGCAAGCAGTTCTTAAGCGAGGTGAAACTTGGGGGATACTCAAGACAAATCAGACTCCTGAAAGGGGCACAGTAGTCTGTAAGGTTGAGAACCACTGCCCTCTCTACCAGACATTTTCTCCATTGAGTGAAAGCAGGGACTCTGCCCATAATCAAAGGAATACAAGCCAAAGTGACTGAAAGCAGACCTCCTCTACCCCCCACCCCACCCCCAAAAAAGTACTCTAAGTTCCCCTCATTTCTCCAACATAAAGTGCTGAATTTTTTGGTTCACTGAAGCTTATAAAACTTAAGATGATTTTTTTAAAAAGGCTCCAGAGGTGAGATCCTAGCAATGAAACAGGCCAATAAGCCTAACTTCAGTACCAGGCAAATTGATTGAAATTATAACAGAACAGAATTATCAATGAACATGATATGTTGGCGAAGAGTCAGCATGGCTTTTTTAAAGGGAAATCATGTCTCAGCAATCTGTTAGAATTCTTTGGGCGTGTCAACAAGTATGTGTACAAGGACTAATCCTATTGATTTAGTGTACTTTGACTTTCAGAAAGCCTTCATTTTGGGACCTTGTCAAAGGCTCTTAAGCAAAGTAAGTAGTCATGAGATAAGAGGGAAGGTCCTCTCATGAATCAGTAGCTGGTTAAAAGATCAGAAACAAACAAGAATAAATGGTCAATTTTCACAATGGATATTAGCCAAGATGGTCAGGAATACTACACCGTGCTCTAGGTGTCCTAAATCTCTAACTGCTAGGACCTACGAATGGACATTAGGAGATGGATCACTTGATAATTGCATTGTTCTGTTCATGCCCTCTGAAGCATCTGGCACTGGCCATTGTTGGAAGCCAGGATACTGGGCTAGATGGACCATTGGTCTGACCTGGTATGGCCATTCTTATGTTCTTAATTCAAAATTGGAAGGTTTATTGAATTACATTACTTACTATGATATTAAATTCAGTGCCTCAAGGCCTGTATGTATTTGCATAGTCTAAATGATAGATTATCATGATCATGTCACACTTTTCCTAAACATTACATTTTCAGTGTGTTGCAGAATGTTTTATTGACAAAAGGTACAGGGTGGTGCTTTTTTGGGCTGAGGGTGACGTTACAGGAGGCTCTGGCAGGTGGGAACAGATAAGATTTTGGCACTCAGGAGGAGATCTTTGGCACTAGGAAGTGGGATACATCTCTTTCCCTTGTGGGTAGAGACAGAAGGACTTAGAGTTTTGGGGAGCAGGTGGAGTTTAACAACTTTGACCGATAATAGCTGCCTAACTGCCCTGATAGCCAGGATTTTCTCCACCATTGATGGAGGAAAGCATCAGGAGCAGAATATTTATACTGAAATCAGCAACGAATGCTAAGTATCACTTTTGAAGCCTATGAAAACATTTAAATGTGAATACTTTGAGACAAACTGGGGAGCTCACTTCCCTCTTACAGCTGCTGTTCTAGAAGATATCCTGTTGCAGAGATGAGATGACATTGCATTGGATTAAGTTTGGCTTGTGATGGGGAATTTTTCTTTGCATCTGTAAAAGGATATTTTAAATATTATTTTAAAAGTGAAATTGTAGACGCTAGTACAGAATTCTGCAGAAAAGGGCGTGTTTTGTGGTGGATTCTGTGGCTTCAGTTTTTTAATTTTTTTCCTAGCTGAACAAAAGAGGGAGTCCCAAGCAGAGTCAAAGGAGAACCCTGTTTGAAATCCCAGTATACTTTGTCAGGTTTGGAGGGGAAGAGGTAGGGACAAGGGCTGGGCTTTTTGCTAGGATGCCCCTTGATTTTGCTTGAGTTATTTTTGTTGTCTGCTAGAGCTGATTGAAACTTGGAATTGCCATTCTATAGGAAATTTCAATACTTCCAAAATTGCTTATTTTCTCAAATTGGAATGAAATTCTGAAATTTCCTTTTAAACAAAATTTCCCACAGAACAGCCTTAAGTGAAGTGCCTTATTTTGACTTTATTATAATTCATTATATAAATTGCATAATATAAACTGTATACTATATTTATAGCATAAATAATACAGAAGTCCAAACAAAAGTGCTTTGACTTTATAAAAAAATGTTTTGATGATTTTGTCAAAGTTAGGTAGAATCAATATGTTCCTATAAAAGGTTTTGATTTAATCAAATCATTGTTTTCTGCCAGAAAACTTATTTTCAAAAAATGTTTGACACACTCTAGCAGGTTGCTTTTGACTACCTATTATCCGGTAAATATTTTAAGCTATGATAATAGGTATTTATCTTAAATAAAAACAGTACAGTGAGTGTTTGTGCACATTAATTTATATTTTCATAAAACTCATATAGGGAGTATTTGCTAAACATTCTGCACAGATGCAGAAAATTATAGCTGTAGTATAGACAGAATGCAGGCATTTTTGGAGAAATATGGATTCTGTTTTTTAGTGTGAACAACAGCCTGTCAGCTTCCACTGATGCAAGAAGAATGCTTACAAATATTTCTACTGTAGATATATCCTCCGGCCTTCTCTGCACTAGCATTTTTGGAGAAATCTCTCACCATTGCATTGTGACTAGTGTAGCTTCACAGATGGTAACACAAGAGACAGTGCTAGTATAAACTGGGGGCACAGTCATTTTTACCGCCATATTATCTAGATCTGCTCTGAAGTGCACTGGTGGAAAAAGAGTAGGGGGGAAGAATCCCGCCCCCCTCCCAACCAGTTAGTATAGACACTGCTTTATTGGCCTGAATTCTTAGTGGCTGCAATTCATACTACACATGATTGATTGTCTTGTCACAATTTATTTCAAGCCGAAGTTTTGTGAGATCCTGAAAGTTGTATGTGAAGTGTTCAATTTGACTGTTCTTGCAGGATTCCACCCACCCTTCACTAACTAGCCTGTTGGAATTTCCATTTTGAATCAGCTAAAGTATTCTGTGTTCTCAAAGTTTGACTTCCCCCCTTAGAAGCAGCAGCAAGTTCTGAAAGATTTGGTGAAGGATTTTTTCTCTTAAGTTAATTTAGGTTTTGTGACAGATGCTGTATTGACATATATTAGAAGTCCTCTTTCTGCAGAAGTGGCACGGTATAGCCAATAGCAGTGCCAATTTTTCCTCTTCTGCATTGACCTGCCATTATGTCTCACCTCTGAGTTGGAGGTCCCCTCTGTTCGACATTGGTGAAGCCACACCTGGAGTATTGTATCCAGTTTTGGTCCCCACTACAGAAGGAATGTGGACAAATTGGAGCGTGTCCAGTAGAGGGCAATGAAAGTGATTAGGGAGCTGGTGCACATGACTTATGAGAAGAGGCTGAGGAAACTGGGATTATTTAGTCTGCAGAAGAGACGAGTGAGGGGGGGATTTGATAGCAGCCTTCAACTACCTGAAGTGGGGTTCCATAGAGGATGGAGCTAGGCTGTTCTCAGTGGTGGCAGATGACAGAACAAGAAGCAATGGTCTCAATTTGCAGTGAAGGAGGTCTAGGTTGGATATTAGGCAACACTGTTTCACTAGGAGGGTTGTGAAGCACTGAAATTGGTTACCTAGAGAGGTGGTGGAATCTCCATCCTTAGAGGTTTTTAAGGCCCGGCTTGACAAAGCCTTGGCTGGGATGATTTATTTGGTGTTGGTCCTGCTTTGAGCAGAGGATTAGACTAGATGACCTCCTGAGGTCTCTTCTAACCCTAATCTGTGATTTGTAGGTGAGGATCATACTCTGTGCTTGCTTATTGCTTGGCATCTCTACAGGATGCCAACAAGAATGGCAGTTGTAATGGTGTCTTTGTGATGTAAGTATGTGTCCATGAGCATTTGGACTGTTTGCACTTTGGTAGCTCCCAGGGGACCCAATCAAGATAAGGCCCTGTTGTATGAGGTGTATGTACAAACAAACAGTTCAGTTGAGATACGGCATGAAACATTTATCATATGGTGGTCTCTGAACTTGGGCTGTCTTTGAACTACTGACCTTGAGGTGGAAGGTTATCCAATCTCCATAATTACTGAAGGATCTTAAGGCAAACAAATGCTTTCTAGATGTGATATATAATACATTTACTTCTATACTTTCCTATTGCTGTTACTATAGAATGCTAAAAGATCACGCTCTTGGGTCCCTTTGACAGTGAATAAACATAGGAAGTATCCTCTGCAATAAATGAATTAGATGATAGCCTATTAGTCTTTCAATCTTAGTATATGTAACTAATTCCTTAAAAGAAAACTTCACCATTTTTCAAAAAATCCAGAATAAGCATACTTATTCTTAAAACAAATTGACACTTCAAAAGAGGCACAGTTTTATTTAACAAAACTTGTTAAAGAACCTGGAGGCTACTATCTTAATTGACACAGAGTATGGATAAAGGAAACACTCTTCGCACTTCATTGAATGAGAATAACAGAAAACCAAGAGCCAAATCTAAAAAGTAGTATGGCTCTAGTTCTGCACGCAGAAAAACAAGTCTCTTAATTGCATGAAAGACCAGAGGGTGCCCTGACCTCACCATCAACTGATTAAAAAAAAAGTCTGTTCATGTTTCTGAAGGTCATTTTCAATGTGTAGTGCTCTTATTATAAACTGACCTTTCTTTTTTCCTGCAGGTACCAAGGCAGGATATTTAAGTTAAGGCAGGTATTCAGTGCCTATGTGTGCATTTAATGCGGTGATATCTTCTGCATTAACTGTTAACCAATTTCTTTACTACTTATTTACATGAAACTGCCACCTAGTTAGAATGTAATGAAGCAGGTTAATGGCTGCAGTGTGTTGGTCTGTGATTAAAGCCACTGCAAATATGTTCCTAAGGAAGGCGTTAAATAATGCGTATAAATTAGGGGCACAGAATATGGTTGGGTATTAATGTTGAAGATAGAGCAATTGAATTTTTAATATGGTGAATGAGGGACTACTACTTGGTTAAAAAATACCTAGGAAAATCTATCCAGAAAAGCAGCTAATTTTTGGTTTAAAGAAAGTGTTACCCGAGAGAACAATATGCAGGAAACAGAAATTTGTACCTTTCTTTTAGGTTTTTTTGCCTTTCTCATGAATTGAAGTGTAAAGTGAATCTTTTTCTAACTTTTATTTCTTGCCACAATGTCAGCCTCCATGCAGTCAAATCAGAATTACTGTCTGCTGTTTTGAAATTGCAAGTTATTTCTAAAGCATTGCTATTTGGAGTTTTAGGTGTGGTTTTTTTCTAGAAAATATTACTTAAGTTTGATCTGAAATCAAGAGAGAGAGTTTTTCTTTTTGGCATTGAAGGGAAATGAGCACTGAATGTTATTGGTTTACTCATATTAGCTTACCATATTGCAAAGAATTTTTTGTGTGATCAGAGTTGTACACTGTATTCCAGATGAGGTCTTTGCAGTGCCTTATACTATGGCATTAATGCCTCTCTCTCTACTGGAAATGCCTTGCCTGATGCTTCCTAGGATTGCATTTGCCTTTGCCTTTTTCTCAGCTGGAATCACATTGGTGGCTTATAGTAATCCTCTGATCAACCAACACATCCAAGTTGCTCTCCTTCTCTATCTCTTCCAACTAGTGAGCCCCCGTTTATAAGAAATTCTAACTAGACCATAAATGTATAATCTTGTACTTTGTACTATTACATTTCCATCCCATTTCTGTTACGCCGGTCTTCAAGATTATCTCAATCTTTCTATATAATATTACAGTACTCCTCTCTATTGAAAATGCATACCAACTTTTATCATCAGCAAACTTCTTTAACATGTGCCTATTTTTTGTGCGAAGGTCATTAATAAAAATATTAAATAAGATTGGTCCCAAGATCAATTCTTGATGAACTCCACTAGCAACCTCTCTCCAATCTGATAGTTCATCTTTCAGCACAGCTTATTGCCTTTTCCTCTTCAGCCAGTTCCTTAAGCACCTTACAATTCTTGTACTGATCCTGATCTTCTCTTAGTTAACTAACAGTTTCCCATGTGGGGCCATGTTAGATGCTTTACTTGAAGTCCAAGTGTATTAGATCTACTGAATTTCCTTTATCTAAAGTTTAAATTATGTCCTCCAAGATGGATATCGGATTTGTCTGGCATAATCTACCTTTGGTAATTGCATGTTGTACTGCATCCCCTTTTCTGTTTACCCCCATGAATTTAACTGTTCTTCTTTGAAAATTTGTTCAAAAGCCTTGTGTGTTAATGTGGTCAGATTGATGTGTCTGTAGTTGTCTGGATCACTTTTCCTCCCCTTTCTTAAATATAGGTAAGACGTTAGCTATTCTTCAATCAGATGATACCACCCCAAATGTGTAGATTTATTGGAAATCTGTGCCTCCAGGCTAGCAATCTCATGTACCAGTTCTTTCAGTATTCTGGGATGGAAATTATCTAGTCCCCCTAATTTGAGAACATTAAACTCTTAAGTTTTTCTTCAACTTCAGATGGGATAATTTTCTTTTCTGTGCACTCACTTCCATGCCTTTCTGTACATGCTCTATATTAGCATACTTATTGAAAACAGAGGCGAAGTGTTCATTTAGTTTAGGGCCATACCTAGAGGATCTTTAATCTTCCCATCCATGCTGCAGAGTGGTCCAACCTCATCCTTCCTCATTCTCTTGTTTATATAATTAAAAACTCTCTTATTATTTATTTTAATTTCCTTGAATGAAACCTGTAATCTGTTAGTGTGAATGTTTATTCTTTGACATTTATTCTGGTGTCAGAAAAATATTTTTTCACAATTGTTGGTAGTGAAATTTGTCTTGTTTATGATTAGACTATAGTGTTATCCATTTTCTAATGATGATTTTAATTCCTGACCCTCTTCAAAGCTCTTAATTATTAATTTCATCTGCAGCATAGGTCGCTAGTTCTCTCCATAGACTACCAAGTGCAGTGCTCCTTGTCAAAACTCTGTATTTTAAACCATATAGTCGTCTTCATTATGACTTTTTTTTATACAGAGCAGCAAATCCTCCCTCATGATGAGGGGGAAAATGGTGATGTAGCAAGATAAAATCCAGAGATGTGCACATTTTAACTCTTCAGTCACTGTTTGTTTTTCTTTGGTTTTCTTAGGGCAACTGCTTAATTCCCATTTCAGTTTTTTATTTGCAAGATTTTTTTAAATAAAAATTTATTCTCTGTCTTGAATACTAATTACCACATAGTGCTAAAAGCCTTGAACATAAATAAAATTTAATACTACATTGAGGGTATTAAAGGTACAAAATTTAAGAACTAATGTTTCAGAAACTTTTATATGATCATTCAGTGTTTACGTATGCCCCTCTCTCCCCAAAGTTAGAAAAGTATTAGTTCAGGCATACAGGATGAATTACGAAGAAACCTAGATAGCTCACGCTTTAGATGTGTGGATAGTGATTAAAACACATCTGTATCCATTTTGATCAGTGCAGTGTTATGAAAGTTCAAACTACAGGAAACATCTCTTAGTACAATTTGCAAATTTCATTTGAAACAAAATTGTTAATTTAAATCAGAATTTCCGACTCTGTTCATGAAGTGCACAGTATGGTTGAAAATCAACAGTTTTGTACTAGGCTCCAATTCTTTTGGCACTGGAGTTATAAACCATTTTCCTTACTGATGAAACTACCTGAGTTTTATTCATTAAACATTTTGTTTGAATATTCAATAGTGAATGTAGATTTCAGACACCTAGATTGGTATAAAAGCCAGATAAAAACCTGGTTTATAATTTAATTTTAGGCTCCTGTACAGCTGCTGTTGCAGATGTCTACTTCACTGAAGCATTTTTCATTGAGTAGTTTTTATGGTAGAAGGTTTTTAATTTTCACTTTTCTATCAAGCCATCTACTTTATATTTTTAAAAGATGTCCAAAACATCATAGAATATCAGGGTTGGAAGGGACCTCAGGAGGTCATCTAGTCCATCCCCCTGCTCAAAGCAGGGCCAATTCCCAACTAAATCATCCCAGCCAGGGCTTTGTCAAGCCTGACCTTAAAAACCTCTAAGGAAGGAGATTCCACCACCTCTCTAGGTAACTCATTCCAGTTCTTAACCACCTTCCTAGTGAAAACGTTTTTGCTAATATCCAACCTAAACCTTCCCCACTGCGACTTGAGACCATTACTCCTTGTTCTGTCATCTGCTACCACTGAGAACAGTTTAGATCCATCCTCTTTGGGAACCCCCTTTTAGATAGTTGAAAGCAGCTATCAAATCCCCCCCTCACTCTTCTGTTCTGCAGATTAAACCATCCTAGTTCCCTCAGCCTCTCCTCGTAAGTCATGTGCTCCAGCCCCCTAATCATTTTTGTTGCCCTGCGCTGGACTCTTTCCAATTTTTCCACATCCTTCTTGTAGTGTGGGGCACAAAACTGGACACAGTACTCCATGGCTGTGTTGCTTTTGGTTTTTAAGTCAGATCTGTCTAAGGCTGATGATGCTTTAAGTGTCCTCTGCTCCTTCAGGCCATACTGATCAGGAGATCTAAGCTTGACATCCTTTAAACATAATAAGGAAATGTCTTATCTACTGTTTCAGATATAGTAAATCTTTCTTTCTGTGAAAAGTATTTTAGAAATTTAGTCTAACCAGTATTAACCCTAGATTCTTTTCCCCAAACTATCACAGGAGCAGTTTACTGCACTGATTCATACTTTTCCTTAAAATAATCTTCTGTACAAGACATCTTAGACTCCGGAATCTTGTGCACAGAGAAATCTAATGTTTTGGAGTACCATTTTTTCAATGAATTATTTACAGGATTTCCAACTTCCTGCTTTCTCTTCTAATGAAAAGTGAGAACTGTTTGATGTTGTTTTCATCCCTAATAAACGGGACTTGCAATTCCAGATTCTTTTGTATGGTAATTTAAGGAATAAATACTATTGCACCTCTACCCCGATACAACGCAACCCAATATAACACAGGTTCACATACAACGCGGTAAAGTAGCGTTCTGGTGGATCAGCGTGTCAGCTCTCAGCTGTGGTGCCCTGCTTCGCGCTGCTATGAGGGCGGGGAGGTTGGGGAAAGGACACCTCCCTTACTCACCTGCGGCGGGAAGCAGGCAGAGTGGAGCGGGCTGGGGCTAGGCTGCTCTGCTTCCGCCGCTGCCGGTGAGTGTGGGACCTGTCTGTCTGTGTCTCTCTCTCGCGCACACGCGCGACGTGGCCGGGGCAAGGAAAGCAGAGCAGGCTGGGGCCACAGCACTCTGCTTCCCGCTGCAGGTGAGTATGGCGGGGCATCCTTTCTGCAACGTCCCCGCACTCACTGGCGGCGGGAAGCAGAGCACTGTGGCTGGGAGCTGGCGGAGTGGAGTTGGCTGGGGCTGCTCCATTTCCTGCCGCTGACAGTGAGTGCCTGTCAGTGGGCGAGGGAGTGTGTGGATAGGGGTCAGGGGACAGGGAGCAGGGGGTTTGGGTAGTGGTGGGGTCCTGGAGGTGATTAGGGATGGAGGTCTCTGGAGGGGGCGGTCAGGGGACAAGGGGCAGGGGGGCCAAAGCAAGTTCGATATAACGCGGTCTCACCTATAGCACGGTAAGATTTTTTTTGGCTCTGGAGGACTGCATTATATCGGTGCAGAGATGTGCTACTTTGCTCTTATGATCAATAGAAAATTCCATATAGGCTATGTTTCTTGTTGCCTTACTATTAGATTTCTTATAACTTAAAATTCTGTAAACCAAGATGTCTTCAAATTATGATTTGGAGAGGTATATGGGGATGGGGGAAAATGTTTGTAAGCATGTCATATCTTCCAAATACAACAGCAGGCTACCACCAGAGATTTTTAGCTAATATAAAGCCAAACAAGCTATAAACTTTTTGTAAAGTTGAACGATTGGGTGTTATGATTTAAATCAGTTACATGATGGACCTGTCCACCTCTTTTCCAGTGTGAATGAGTAGTGCTATCTTAGTTCAAAGCATCACTAGCAATACTTGAACCTGCTTTTGGCAGCTAAGCAACAAACACTTTTGTTTGGGTCTCTGTTCCTCTTATTTGAATTCCTACCTGAGACAAAAGGCCACATCTTCCTTCTCATTTCAGGTATAAGTTTTTTCTGTCTTTTTAAGGTAAATGGAATATGATAAAGTATTGGGGAGCGTAGTGGGGTGGCTGCCCCACTCCTGGAGAAAAGGAGTAAAAGCAGCCAAGCTAAGCTGAATGGGGAAGCAGCCACAGCTATGGCTAGCTCAGTTAGGGCCCAGCTGGCCCTTATAAGAGGGTTGGGGGCCAGGAGCTGAAGGAGTCTCTCTCTAGTGGTGGGAGAGAGAAGGACCTAGCTGCCAAGAAGCAGGGTACCAGAGGTAGAACAGTGCTGGGGAAAGGCAAGAGGAGCAGGGGAGCTACAGCCTGACAACGCCCCAGGCTGCAGGCCTTGTTCAAGGCCTAACGAGAGGTACTGGACTGCAGGCAAAGGCAGCAGGTCCAAACCCCCCTCGCCAGTGATGAGTGGTTTAAAGAGTGCAGTCTGCAACAGTGAGCAGGGGCTAGATGATGACTGGCAGTAGTCTCTGAGGCAAGGTGGGGATAGAGGGTTGGGGGCTCCCCTGAGAGGTGAGACCCAGAGTGTGGGGGCACTGCCAGGGGGCAGCATCTCATGGTAAAGGGGCACCGGGGTCTGGGAGGGGACACGGGCCAACAGCAGGTGAGACACCAGCCAGGAGGAGGCGCATCGTACGCTGGAGAGCTAATTTCCAGGATGGCCAAGAGGAGCCACCACACCGGTGAGTCAAGCCTTGCTACATGGAGATTGGCAAAAATAAATAAATCATTCTTTGATCACTACAGAGCATTGTTACATGAATTAAATGGAAAATTCTTAGCATTTATTGTACTCTTGACAGAATGCACAGCTATGTGTCTCAGTATGAATAGGTCTAAAATATACAGAAAATGGATATTCTGCAAATGTGTCACGTTCTGAAAATATGCATAATTGGCTTTTTACTGTATCTGAGCCAAATTTTTCCTCAATGCAATAACGTGAGACTTTTTCTCAGGAGGGAATTGGTAGTAATAGTTGCTAACATCTGACACTAGCAGCCGTGGCTGCTGAGCAGAGAACTGACCTACCCCTGATTAAAACAGCATTTCTCTTGTTCCTCCTCAAAAGACTGATACAACAGTCTGGTAGCTGAGCTGCTTGATTCTCTCTCTTCTCCTTTTTCATATCTCATGGAGTCCCCAAACTCAACAGTCATGTGGATCAGAGGAAGGTATTGCTTAAACTGACAATGGGAAGGATGGTGCAGCCTATGGGGAAGTGGATTTCTTATGGAGCATTTAGGAGACAGCTTGGCAGCTAATCATTTAGAGAAAGGGAATGAGACTGGCTGACACCAGAAAGTGAAGGAAAGAGTTCCTAAGAAATCTGTCCCTCATAAGTAAGTAAAGCCCCAAAAGCCCACTGGCGTTTCTTAACAATTTTAGTATAAATTAGATAAGACCCTTGAAAGGAGTGCTGGAATTTTAGGTTGAAATCTTAAGAGACAAAGTAGTCAGGACCTCTGTTTACATCTCAACCAAGAGTTAACTTTACTGTCTCAAAGTCCTTCCTTAGAACACGCTACTTCCTACAGATTTAGAAATCTGGTGTAGTGTGTTTCTCTCCCCTGCTGCCCCCCAAATGCATACCCCCCACGCCACCCCCAGAGAAAACTAAAGTTACTTATCAAACAGAAGAGAGAAGATTTAGGAAAGCTGGTTCATTGTCAGCAAAGAGGGATGATGGAAATGTTTGGTTATAAAATAAATCTCACATCAAAACAACAAATCTGTATTTTTCTATAGTTGTGATTTCACTTGAGCTGACTTCTATGAATTTGTTTTTTGTTCATAAAATAAACACTAAACCTAAAATAACACAATTGCATTTGGATGTGATATAATTCAGAACTGCATTTTGAAGCAATTTCTGAATGGTTTCTAATCCATAGTGTCCTCTCTTTCCAAGTCAAGACCAGTTGCAGCAAGATTTATTTGAAGAGTATTGGGTCATCTGCTAATGATGACCTAATGATGCTACTCAATGATTACACTGGTCTACAATTTTTGAGAAGTCGTCTGCTTCAGAGAGAAAATGTGATATTTATTATATATTTTGATGCGCTGAATTCAAATATGACAATTAAAACAACTGGCTACTGTTTCTAAGATATTTAAGTTTTTACATTTTATATCTATGTATATTGTGTAGATAGTAGAGTTTTAATCAAAAATTGTAAACCTAGATCTTTTCATGTGTTATGGTTGCTTTACATGATAATATTTCATCTGTCCTGTTTATGTAACACTTTAAAAATCAGCAAAAGGGTTATAGAAATAAAATTTATTATGAAACAAAAGGCAAAAAACTATTATGTACATAGTTTAGTCCTATTCAGTGTCTACTCGGCGCTTCTTTGCTTGTCTCTTGTATTCATTAAATGGAGCATTTCTTGTTACTGTCCAGCAATAGTCTGCAAGCATTGATGGGCTCCATTGACCCTGATAGCCTGCCAGGAGATTCCACTGCTGTAGTCTGGAGCCCAACAGCTCTGCCTTACTCTTGGGTAGTTCCAAATCCCTGACAAGGTCATTCAGCTCACCTTGTGTTATGAGGTGTGGTTCAGAGGAGGAGGATGGGAGAAAATGTGGGTCCTGTGACATTGATGGTTCAGGACCAGAAGTTTCATCCTCTTCCTCGTCTGACTCAAGTGAGAATGATTCTGGTGCATCAGGAACCGGCAGTCCTTTTCCATGGGGTACAGGGCGAATAGCTGATGGAATGTTAGGATAATGCACAGTCTACTTTTTCTTCTTTGACACACCTTTCCCAACTGGAGGCACCATGCAGAAGTAACAATTGCTGGTATGATCTGTTGGCTCTCTCCAAATCGTTGGCACTGCAGAAGGCATAGATTTCCTTTTCCTGTTCAACCACTGGCGAAGATTTGTTGCACAAGTGTTGCAGCATATGTGTGGGGCCCACCTCTTGTCCTAATCTCCAATTTTGCAGCCAAAATAAAGGTGATAGGCTTTCTTAACCATAGTGGTTATACTGCGCTTTTGTGATGCAAAGTCACTTCACCACAAACATAGCAGAAGTTATCTGCACTGTTCACACAAGTACGAGGCATCTCTGTTCACTTTGGCTAAACAGAAATGTGTCCCTTTGCAAAATCAAACACTGACAAATAAGAGAGCACGACACTGTATGATTTCTAGAGCTGATATAGGGCAATTTGTTCAGCAGAGTGATGTAAGCTTCATTATGATTGCATCATCCATGACTTCTAGGTATAACATGATGCAATACCAGCTTCAGATTGCATCATTCATTGTTTTGCCTAAAAAGCAAGTACTGTCCAAACCCAGTCATAGATTTATTCATAGATCCAGTCAAGGATGTATTTTAGTCATTTCTGGTTTAAATTGAGATCCCTTCCCTTTATAACTCACTTATCCTCTGCCATTCCCAAGTCAAGGGTCATATATACTGACCCAAAAGCATATCTTGAAAACTAGAGCCAATCAACAATTTTAAGCATCATTTTCATTCTCAGTGACCCAGAATTAGTAAAGTTGGGCTACATTTATTTCAGAAGCATTTTGGCTGTAGAGCAGTGTTACATTATTATAGTTAAATTAAATGATGTACTGTATTATTTTACAGTATCCAGAAGAGCTGTATAGCTGAGGTTCTCAGATCAGGGGTGGGGGCCCACCTGGCGGGCCACAGAATGTATTCTGGTGGCGCATGAGAAGCATTGGGGGGGGAAAATTTACTGCGCACATTTTACCCACAGCAATGAATAACTAGCGTATCTGATTCCTTCAGACATATCAGGTCCTCAGATGACACTGTGTTGTTTGACTCTGGATGGCACTGTGTATTTTGACAGATTTCTCTTAAGCTTGCATAGCATTATACACAGTCGTTGCCATCTGTAAGTTAATCCGTTTGCTATGACACAGCTTGCACATTGAATTCTAAGCATCGACCGCAATCGCAGTTTTGCTGCTACTTCAAATAGTGTACCTATGGATGCTTCACTGTAGGTGTTTATGCATCCCCATGCTTCTGATTGGAGATTTTCAGTAGCAGTGTCCATTTTTGGCCTGCACATTTGTGTTTTACCTCTAGGCTAATTAGTGCTGTGCAGGCATACCACCCTCAGTTCTTTCTCAACCACCCCTGGCTAGAGATGGAGCATTTAGCAGTCTGTCTGCAAATACTTTAGATCCTCTTTTTAAAGTTATTTTAATAGTTTGTGTTTATTTTCCACATTTTGGTAGATGATGAGGTTTTGTTCTTGTTCGCCCTACTCTTTTAATTAAAGAATTTTAATAGATAGCTTTTACCCCTTCTTTCTTTTTTTCCCCACTGGGGATTGCCCCCACCCCAGTAAGGGGCATGCCTGGCATACCTGTGTTTAAAAGGTGCCTCTCATGCAAGGAGGCCATACTGGTAATGATTGCAAGAGTTTTCAACATGTGCATCCTAGAGTACAGTTGTTTACCTTTTTAGAGGCATCACACTAAACACCTATTCAGTTTATCCATTGTTACTTCAGATCTTTCAACACTACAGCTATTCCCATATAATACACCTCTACCTCGATATAACGCTGTCCTTGGGAGCCAAAAAATTTTACTGCGTTATAGGTGAAACTGTTGTTATATTGAACTTGCTTTGATCCACCAGAGTGCGCAGCCCCCCCCGCCCCCAGCACTGCTTTACCACGTTATAGCCAAATTTGTGCTATATTGGGTGGCTTTATATTCAGGTAGCGGTGTAGCTAGACTTACATTTTGTTAATCTGTATCTCACTTTGTTCAGACATCACTTTGTTAATCCATATCTCACTTTGTTTAGACTAGCGTCCCAAACTATCTATCAAATTGTTTGTCCTACTGTATTACTAGTATAAGCCCTAAAAGCTCCCCTGATATTTAAACAATATGCACATTACATTTTTGGAAGTGTAATGGAAGTTTATTTTCTTCTCTTTGTGATTTTTGGCAGTATGGGAACTCAAGGACATCATATATTTAGAAGATGGCTTCCACTAGAAGTAGTCGCAAAGACTGCAAATTCCATAGGGTATCCATAGTGAGAAGCATTTCTTTTCTTTTGAGCTTTCAGGCTACTAGACTGACAAAATGGGTACCTGTCCTTTTAATTATATAGAGATACAATAGTGTCTGTATTTTCACCATTTCTCTTAAATTATCCCAACACTTTAATCTGTCTGAATCTGGCAGTTAATATATTTTTGGTTGACTGAACACTGAGAAGTAGACTCACTTTAAAAATAATAATTTAATCTCTTGAGCCAAAAAGATCACTTAGCTGGCAACTTTTACCTATGCAGTGATGTTTCCTTTAATTATATAGAAACTCATTTAATATGTTTGTCCATGGTAACGCTTCAAAATTTAATTTCATCAGTGGAATCAGATATTTTCAGTTTTCTCCTCTACATTTTTATATCATTTCCCCTGCTTTTCTAGCCCTGCCCTCTTGTTTTTCCTACAAGTGGTCTACGTACAAATGTACATTGGTGAAATAATTAAATCAGTTTTATTTTACACCTTTTTATGTTGGTGCAAGTCTTTATAATGGAAGTGGTACTATCAGTTATCAATGCTATTATCTTAATTATTGAGTAGATACTGATTGACTAGCTAGAATTTGTTTCCTAGAAACAGAATTTAATTTAATGAAGAATAGTACAGTATCTGAATTTCTGGAAAAACAAATACAGGAGGAACAAATGTTCTTTTACTTTGTAAGTGATACTATTCATAGCATTGTTTGATTATGAGATTAGGTTTTCCTCTTTAATGTTTTATTGTCCATTTTACTATAAACTTTTCTATACTCTGCTTTTTAGGCACTTGCTGACTAAATTAAAATTCTGAAATGAGTTGTGCCTTTCTTTGTAACCCTGAGTTTGGTCAGATAAAACACTGTATTGTGCTCTCTGCAGTGCCCTCTGCCTTTAGTTCGCTCATGTACATCAATGCCTGACTTGGACATAGTTACCTGGGAAACAATTATTTTTAAAATCCTTGTAGATCACTGCATATTTTTCAGATTTTAAAATTATATTTAATATTGCTAACCAAGTGTTCAAATTTCATATCCGGCCGCAAAAAAGCACATTTGGCTAAAAAAAAAAATGAAATTTTTAAAAATAGATTTTGGATCTTCTCCAGGATGTGGGATGGTAAGAAGAATACCACCATTATTGCAAGACTTACAGTATTCCCAGTTCTCATGATTTTATTGTATTTAACTGACACTGCAAGTCTAGAAAACAGCTATTGTGGCAGGAGATTATGTGGTGCTGTTACACAGTCTTACCGTTCTTTTGTTTTGTTTTTTCTTACTGTGTGATCACTGTTCTTTCTTTGAAGACATACTTGCATTGTTTTGTGCTGTAATTGTTTTTTTTTTGGTGAGGGAACTGTGGCAAACAGCAGGGGAATTTGCACTCTGCCTTAATTTCTCTAATTAGAGTCAATGCTTGAGGCAGAGTTTCTACCTGGGACTTTTGGGTGAGATGCTTGAAGGAAGGAATTGTTTATGTGCTGTTTCTGACTAAGGGCTTGGCTACACTTTCAAGTTAGAGTATTAAAGCAGCCCCAGGTGCCCTAACTCCTGAGGTGTCCACACTGGCAAGACACGTAGTGCGCCTGGACTCTGCAGCTGAAGTGCTTCTTGTAACCCACTTCTGCAGGAAGCATAAAGCTTTCTGCGCCCTGGCTAAAATGCCCAGGCGTCATTGTGGATGAGGTGTTTTATTACTGCGCTGTGATTGGCCTCTGGAAACATCCCATAATCCCCTAAAATCACGTGGCCATTCTTCTCATTGTTTTGAACTCGGCTGCAGGCATGTGGATATGATGACCTCCTGAGGTCCCAGGGGGTTGGACTAAATAACCTCCTGAGGTCCCTTCCAACCCTGATATTCTATGATATCCCCTTTCAGAGCTCCGTTTCTGACAGCCAGCATGCTTATCTGCTCCGGGACAAAGCAAACCATTAGTGTGGAATGCTGCTGTTGTGAGTGTTGAGTAAGGAAGGGGGGGCGGTGTCTGCTGCTATCTGAACTTACAAGACAGCATGCTGACACTCTCAGCCCCCCAAAATACACTCTCTCTCCCCGCACATACACACAACACACTCCCTGTCACTCACCCCCCCCATTTGAAAAGTACGTTGCAGCCACTTGCAGACTGGGATAGCTACCACAATGCACTGCTCTTTGTGGTGTTGCAAGAGCTGCTAATGTGGCCACGCCAGTGCGCTTGCAGCTGACAGTGTAAACACATGGCAGCGTTTTCCCTGCTGCTGTCTCTGAAGGCTGATTTAACTCCCAGCGCTGTCCATCTGCAAGTGTAGCCATTCCCTAATTCTGTTCAAGGACTGATCTATGTAGTGCCAAATAACCAAGTGACACTAATAATGTACCCTGTCTCCAAATCACTGATTTATCCTGTGATGAGAAGCTGATCAGTAAAGCATTGCTAATATTCAACAGAATGACCAGTAGGTTCTGAGTGGCAGCCTAAAGCACAGTTACATGGGGTTCTTCGTAGAATTAATTCCTAATAATATGGAGATTGGCTTACAAATAAATTGCACAGGATTCATTCTCTGCTTGCCAGCAGGGATCCCTAAAATGCTAATATTTTTGCTCTCCACAGATTTGTTAAATCTGCCAAAGGAGCAGTTACTTTTTATGAGCCATTTTAAAGGTCTTATTTTCTGTGACCTCATTTTTGTACATATTCTTGCCTCTCTTGTCCAGTGCAGTGTGATGGTCCACATATATTCATTTGATTTGCCCACTTAAAATGAGAGGGTTTTTTTTACATTGGTGTCAAAGCAAGGTGTTCTCATTGTTGTACATATATTTTCATGTGTTAGGGAGCAGTGGGGAACAACTGCCATCTGATAATCTTGGAGATAATCACTTTCCTGTTGGTGAAATGGAAGAGGATCAGCAAGATTGAAGCAAAAGCATCTCAGCTTGTGTGTGTGTGTGTGGTGGTGGTGGGGAAAGGAAGGAATCCTGTTTTCAAATATTACTAATCTAGTTACTGTTGTGTTCTGCTCCTAAAATGACACGATTAGTTCAAGTGATTGAGTACTATGAAAAGCACCATGCTCAGATTTGCATCCAATATCCTTGTCAGCATCTTAGCCTAAAAAGCTTTCACTTCTAGCTATACTTCAATAATAATTGGTATTTGTTGTGGTATCCATATGCCATCCATTTTCTCTTCACCACCGTCTCTTCACCAGTAACAAACACACACCACCATCATGGAAGACTGGGGTGTACTAAAGCAGTGGTTCTCAAATTTGGGCCGCCGCTTGTTCAGGGAAAGCCCCTGGAGGGCCAGGCTGGTTTGTTTACCAGTTGCATCCGCAGGTTCGGCCAGTCACAGCTCCCACTGGCCATGGTTCACTGCTCCAGGCCAGTGGGGGCTGCAGGAAGCGGCGCGGACTGTGGGACGTGCTGGCCGCCCTTCCTGCAGACCCCATTGGCCTGGGATGGCGAACCACGGCCAGTGGGAGCCACGATCGGCCAAACCTGTGGACACAGCAGGTAAAAAACTGGCCCAGCTTGCCTGGGGCTTTCCCTGAACAAGTAGCGGCCCAAGTTTGAAAACCACTGCACTGAAGTGGTGTTCCTTTTTACATTCCTAATACACCACATGATTAAAGTACAGGTTTAAAAAACTTTGTTTAATTGAAGGAATAAATTAAATATTAACGATACTGCCCTAAGAACAATCAGATTTTTAAGATAGTTCGTGTATTAGCTTATTCACTTAAAACTTGAACTTTAATACTCTTAAGACTTATTTTATGACTATTATATTTTGCTGTAGTTTTTCATTTTAATAAAACTATACTATGAAATGTAAGTGCAAAAGCAGGAAAGACTTAATTTTGTAGGATTTAACTACTTTCCAAGCTCCTTTTGTGCTATATAATTAAATTCTTCAAGTGCTTACTCATGTCCATTCCACATTAGGTGTGTGTGCTTGCCACATGCACTGGTGCTCTTAGCACTATCCATAGGGGACCAGCTCTGGCGCCCTCTGGAATGGCGCCTGCATGGTGCGGTATAAGGGGCATTGCTGGCTCCCCCTCCACCCCGTCAATTCCTTCTTGCCGCGAGTGACGGTGTTGGAACATCTGCTTCTTCGGCTAGTGTTATTTCATTCTCTGTACTTGTGAACTTTGAAAACCTGTAAAATAGTTGTGTATAGTTAGTAGTTTCTAAGTTACCCTTAGTAGTAGTTCTCAATTCTTTGTTAGTCCCGAACGGGACTCAGCTGGAGGATGGAGCATGCGCAGGTCCCCAGGCTTTAAACCCTGCGATTGCTGTAAATGGCTTATGCCCATCAGCAATCGACATACCAGCTGCCTAAGGTGCTTAGGTGTTGGGCACATAAGCAACAAGTATCCGATCTGCAAGTCTTTCAAATATAGGATGACGAAGGAGCGTGATAGCCATCTGAAAGCGCTCCTAATGGAGTTGGCACTCATTCTGGCACTAGAGCAGCAATCCAACTCTGCACCTAGCACTGTGGCCTCCATGCTCAGTGCTCCACTGGCGCCATCCACTAGCTGGCACCGGTCTCCCTCCACAGCTCCGGTCATGAAGCTGAAGAAGGTGAGGGGACAATCTTCTACCTTCGGGAAGTCGGGGTCCCACTCAAGTCGAGCGGTGCAGCCCATCCCATACTTCACCTGTGACTCCAGATAGCGGTGCAGGCCATGGGCAGCTTCAGGTGCTGTCGACGTCCGAAGCCCTTCAGGCAGCCCAGGAGATTCTGATGTTCCCAGTGCCACCCACACCAGCTCCAGCAGTACCCTGGTCTTGGGGGAAAACCCGCTTTGGGACCTATCCATGTGTTCCCGCCTCAGTGGCACTGTTTCCCATCGAGAGAGATGTCTCGCCTGTGCGAAGCCATCATGCCTAGGGACTAGAGAGGCCAGCTCAACAGAGCCCCCTTCGGTCACTGCACTGGGGGCACTGATTGAGGCATTTGAGGCGTTCCTCTGTGGTGGATTGGCACAGAACTTATGAGGCACATGCTGCCTGGCAAGATCTCCGGAACTGGCCCTGACTGTCTCCAGGAGCACAATACCGATGATAGGACTGATCGGCTGGGCCATCATCGCCTGTCTCCTAGGAGGAGATTGCTCTTCTCAGGAGGTTCCTCCCAACAGCTGGCCTGTGATGGCTCCCGGTTCCATTCAATGACCTGATATTGATTAAGCAGAGTGAGTCGTGGATCACCAGGTGTCCCATTCAGTGACCTGATACCGATCAAGCAGAATGAGTCATGGATCACCGGGTGTCCAACGCAGATCTGCTGAATGCCGTCAGTCTCTGAAACCCCAACTAAGACACTTGTCTTGCTCGGAGAGGTTGGCTTCGGGATGCAGTGACCAGCACTGGTCGGACAAGAGCCACTGCTCCGCCCATTCCTGGTTGCCTGGTACCAATCACTCTGTTTATAGCACTGGCACAGAGCGATGTTCCGTGATAGTGAGACATGCCCCGGTACTCACAGAGATGCCGGCATCGACGGCACCGAAACCGGTTTCATGGCCCAAGCACAGTGGCTGGTACCATGGTACCTGTGGAACCCTTGGGGGTTAACCCAACTGTCCTAGGCTGGCTGATCGGTGTCAGAAGCCTCGGAGAGGCCAGCAGCTGTGGTATCCCATCCCAGTCCGATGCTCGAGTCTTCGTGGGGTTAAGACTTCACAGATCTAGGAAGACCCAGGAGAGGAAGCTGCTGGGCCTCTGTGACGAAGTGGGGTTTTATTCATTTTATGTTGCATGTGAGTCTTACTGTCCTATACTAATACCGTGTGTACCTTAGTTTCCCTGTGTACTGCACCAATGCTTAGATTTGGGGCTGTGATTTTGCTGAGGCCCTCCAGGCAGGTGAGACTGCCCAGCTATTTGCACCTATGTAACCTGAGACCCAGGAGGGGGGGATGCAAGCAGGTGACACCTTTTGCCTGGGAAGCGAGACAAAGAGAAGGAGAAGGAGCATCAAGTGTGGTGTAGGAGGTCGGGTGGCTGGAGACAGGCAGTCTGTGTGTGGGGGACTGGAAGAGGGGGAATCCAGGGCGTCTGGCCCAGGATTCCCAGGATGGGCTTGGCTGAAAGTCACTGATGTCTGTAATAGCAATCTCTGTTCTACACTATGTTCCGGTCGACAAGTAAACCTTCTGTTTTACGTTGGCTGAGAGTCATGTCTGACTATGGAGTTAGGGTTCAGGGCCCTCTGGATTCCTCAGGAGTCCCGCCAGTGCAGACTCGCTGTGGGAAGCGCACACTGTGAAAAGGGATACTGAATGCTCCGAGGTCGGACCCAGGAAGGTCAAAACTGTATAAGCTTCTTGCCCTGCAGACAGTATTCTCAGAGAGAGGCAGCATGCTCCCCCAGAGTCCCAACTGGCTTCGTATGTAGTAGTTCCAGAGCGTGACTCCATGACAACCACCGATGGATGTGGAGGTTCCCGCAGCACCAGCATTGTCCTCATCATCGCCAGACGAGGCTGTCACGGGGCCCTCTCAGTCAGTTCCTCAGTATGATGCCAAAGTGCCCCCGGAACTTTCGAAGAGGGTCACCTCCAACCTGGTGCTTCAGGCAGAGGAATTGGAAGAGCCCTCAGACTCTCTCTTCGACATCCTTTGCGCCTCAGCTCCTGCCACGGTGGCTCTACTTCCTTCATGAAGGGGTTTCCATGATCACTAATGCCCTGTGGCCCCTATCTCAAAAAGGACTGAATGCAATACTTTGTGCCAACTAAGGGGCATGAGTACTCATACTCCCACCAAGCCCCTAATTCCCTTGTGGTTGAGGCGGTTAACCACAAGGAGAGGCAGGGACAGCCCAGGGCCACCCCCAAAAATAAAGACTTGAGGAGGCTGGGTCTCTTTGGACGTAAGACTTATTTGTCTTCCAGCCTCCAGCTGAGAGTGGCCAACCACCAAGCTCTCCTTGGCTAGTATGACTTCAATATGTGGCAAGCCTGTTTCACTGCTTTTTCCAGATCTAGATCTGGGTCTTCTAATAGCCTTTGTCTTACACTGATATCTTTTATTCCTATTGCAATTTGATTTTTTACCATTGATTCAGATTGTGGAAATTGTGTCTGACTTCTTAGCTTTAGGTCTGTTAAAAATGATTCAGAAATTTCTGCCTCCATTGGATTTCTTGAGCGAAACTGAAATCTTTCAAATGTTTCACTTATTTTTAGTAAACAGAATTCCTCAAAAAAATGTTTTAAGACCAACTCCTAGTTGGTTCATTCTCTAACATTAAGCTCAAATGAATTATATAATGAAATTGCTTCAGTATTTGCAATATTAAAAAAGATAATCTTTTGTTCATCTTTCTTATGATTAGATCCCAATGCCCTCAAAAATGAATCAAATTGTTATTTAAACATTTTTCCAACTTTCTGCAGCATTTCTTGACATTTTCAGAAATGTGGGAACACTTAATTGATCCATCTGATTTCATTCAAACTTGTTTTTCACTTTTGAGCAACTTTTACCTGTTTTATTTTTTCTTTTTTAACTTCTTCCAGGTCTTGTAACTTCCTTCACTCCTGATACCATTTGGTGTTTTATATTCTGGTAATCCACTAGTCTTAATAATTCATTGCTAGTAACTTAACTGTCTTTATTAAGTTCATAGTTAACACATAAACAGAGCATCTTAACTCTGGTCAATCAATCAGTCAGTCAGTCAGTCTAACTTAAAACCAACAGCCTCCTCCAGCTGTCAGCCCCAATACTCTGAAGAGTCTATTCATTCTCTTAAAGCCATGGGAAAATGGAACAAGTGACTTTTGTCTCCAGGGGTGTAGAGAAATAACCTGGCTTCATCACTATGTGGACTGAGCCTGTCTAAAATATCCAAACCACCTCAAAGAGGAGGTCAAGCTTGATCCTTTGTTTAGTTCAGTCCATGACTTCCAGAATTTTCCCATTAAGATACAATGTACTATAAATCACTTTATATAGCTTTATGGCAATTACTTGCATTGTCAAAAACTATATTTAGACTTCTGAATTTTGCAGGGTCTAATTAAGTAGTATGTCAGGGATCGGCAGTCTTTGTAATGTGACCCATCAGGGAAATCCGCTGGTGGGCTGAGGCGGTTTGTTTACCTGCAGGGTCCACAGGTTCAGCTGATTGCAGCTCCCACTGGCCATTCTAGGTCAATGGGGGCTGCAGGCATAGGCGGTGAGTTCCATATCCATGTGGTGCTCGGGCACCAGCAATATTCAGAGCCAGGGGCCCAGCTCCATCAAAATTTGGGGCCGAGGCGCCCTCTCTCGGTCCCACTTGTGCTCCCTCCCCCCCTCCCGAGTGTCCCATGGCCCTGATTTGCTGCCTCTGCCCCTCGCTCACCTTTCCCAGCCCGAAGCAGAGCGTCTCTGTCTTTGTCTCCTCCATGCTGCTTCCCTGTAGCAATTGCTACTGCAGGGTCCTAGTGCCCTCAACTCCACTGCCAGGGCAGACTGACTCTGGGCCTGCCCTTCCCCCTCAAACCCTTCCCTTTTCTGGCAGGACCCTCCAGCAGCAGCCCCTCCCCCCCAGTCATTGCTCCTGCCCCGTGTTGGGCAAAGAGGCAGCCCCATTCCTCACCCCCCAGTGAGGCTACGGTCAGGGGCAACAGCAGGGGAGGAGGCGCACGCAGCACCCTGCAGCACCCACCACGGAGGAGGCGAGGGAAATTTCTGGACCTGAGAGGGGCCCTAGGAGCACATGCAGTGACAATGTGCTGCTGTGGGGGCAGGAAAAGGGGGCTCCTCCCCCAGAGCTTGCTGCTGCTGGCAGGGAAAGGGCTGGGGAGAGTCCTCCTTTCTGGCCCCTGTCCCAGAGCAACCTGCCTGCACCCCAAACTGATCCCCAGCCCTGATCCACCGCAGGGCCCACATCCCCAGTCAGAGCTTCCCCCCCACCACACCCTCAACCTTTACTCTAGCCCTGAGCCCCTCCAGCACCCCAAACACCTTATCCCCAGTCCCAGCCAGAGCCCTTATCCCCCCACACTCCTCTCATCCTGAACCCTTCCCACACCCCAACCCGCCCATTGCCAGTCCCTGACAGAGCCCTCACCCCCTACACTCCTGCTCTCGCCCTGAGCCCCTCCCACACTCCAAACGCCTCATCTGTCGCCACAGCCCTCACCCCTGTACCCAATCCCTCTGCACCCCTCCCATCCCCAGACTCCCTCCTAGAGCCCGCACCCAAATCTCCTGACCCAGCCTAGGGCCTGCACCCCAGACCACCTCCCTCACCCAAACTCCCTCACAGAGCCTTGGGCAGGTGTGGGGGCGGAGTTTGGGCAGGAGAGTTTTCTGGGCACCACCAAAATTTCTACAAACCTGCCGCCCTTGGCCGCAGGAAGCGGCAGCCAGCACATCCCTCGCCCCACACTGCTTCCAGCAGCCCTGGTGAACCACGGCCAGTGAGAGCTGCAATCGGATGAACCTATGGACGCTGCAGGTAAACAAACCATCCAGGCCCGCCAGCGGATTTCCCTGGCTGGCCACGTGCCAAAGGTTGCTGATCCCTGTAGTATGGTATGGTTTTATGCAGTAGCCTTGCATGGGTTTCTATACTGTGAACACCCATAAGTATGAGGGACTGAATCAGAGACTCTGTAAGCCCTGGCATTCAGTGGTGAAATATCAGATTTAACTGGGAAAGTGCAACTTCAAGAATTACTGTTTGTGCAAACAAAACCTTTAAATACAGGCAATAAAATACTGCTAGTTTGGAATTGTGACAGGGCCCTTCTGGCTCCTACCTCTGCTTGTGTTTACAAACTGCTCAGAGACCCTTGTGTTGGTCAAACATCTTGTGTAGTTTTATTTACAATGTGGTTTCCCAACATCATCTTACTATATACAGCTCTGCTCTTAACACAGTGGGTCTCAAACTTTTTTTTACTGGCGACCCCTTTCACATGGCAAGCCTATGAGTGTGACCCCCCTAATAGATTAAACACACTTTTTAATATATTTAACACCATTATAAATGCTGGAGGCAAGCTGGGTTTGAGGTGGAGGTTGACAGCTCGTGACCCATGTAATGACCTCATAACCCCTAAGGGATCCTGACCCCCAGTTTGAGAATCCCTGTCTTAACAGTCCTAGGAAACCCTGCTCCTGCAACAAGCAGGGAAGAGCAATCTTCCTCCTCCCTCTGCTGCTTCCCTCTAATTCTTTTCTGTGCCTATTTGTAGCCTTTTCTAATAGGTTAATTAGCCTTCCTGCTCTCCTCCACTCACAAATTAGACACAGCTCTGTTTAACCAGCTCCATTCTGCATGGTTTGATTCAATCTGCAGAGACCAGAGTGCTGGCTCAGTCATTCTTGCCCAGCACTCTTATCACAGGAATATACAAACAATTATTGAATTAAAGACTAATTCTAAAGAAATTGTAACTTCTCTGCGTGCTTGTTTACATGTTTTCCACTTCTGATGTACGTATGCCAGAAATCAAAACACGCTAGCCAGTAGTGTCCGTTGATCGTACCAGCTTCTTGGGTAAAGCAATGATTGTCATTTAAATTAAATTGCACCAAAGTTTGGTATTTTGTGTTTTTTCATGTGTAATAAACACATTTAAAGTGCTTTGAACATTAGGCTGGAATCCTGCGTTTAGTCATAAGAAAGGCACTGGTCTGTTCATGAGCAGCTGTCATTTAGCACTTTCTTTCTAGATATAGGGTTTGGTTTTTTTTTGCTATCAGTGGTCTCCTGGCAACACTGATGAAAGCTGTAATTGAGTTTTGCTTCTTATTGTATGCTGTTTACTTTGTGCTCCTGTTTAAGGCTGTTGTTGATTACAGTTATTTTGGAACAAGTATTTGGAGTTACTCAGTATACAAAGTTTAAAGATATGATTGCTTGCCATTTAATACAAAACATGTATTTGAAATATATTTTAGACTTTGTTTCCAAATAGCAGTATTGTTTGCTATCCCGAGATAGATTTGTCAGTCACTTACAAGGAGAATATCCTAGCGTGTTAAATATCAAACTAGATTATGCAAATACTGTCAAATACTCAGGTTATTAAGCTTGTATTTGTTGTACATAGATGAATAATTGGTAGCAAAATCTGAAACAAACTATGATCATATTAGCACAGGGACTCTTACTGTTTGTGATAGAAAGTCCTAGCATTTTATAGTACTTCTGTGGGAAAAGGGAAGAAATTTTGTTAATTAGTAGAAGTGAAAGCAAGCTATTGAAGTGCTTGCAGAGGCAGTCTTATCCTATTCTGTTAACCTGCTGTACCTCTCTTTGATGCTAATATCTAAATGAGTTTTGTATAACGATTCTTTTTCAAGTCTAAAGTGTATTATCTTACTGTAAGCATGTACAACCTATATCTGTATCCACCTATTGTTTCTTATCTTGCACTTAGATTGCAAATTGTTCAGGGAGGTGGCTGTTTGCTATGTGTTCTACAGTGTCTAGCACTATGAGACCCAGATCCTTGCCTTGGTCCCTTAGTTGCAATGTCAATATAAATAATAATCGAATTTAAAGCAGTAGTCCCCAAACTGTGGGATGTGCCCCTTTAGGGTGAGAAGGAACATTTGGGGGGGCAGAGCATGGGCCAGCCTCTGGGGCGGTGGAGGAGCACCTCCCAGCCCTGCTCTGTCCCCAGCTCTGCTCTGACCCCGCCCCGGCCCCAGCAGAGGCCCCGGCGTTGTGGTTGGCCATGGCTCCCGCTTCCGGCCTCAGCCCTGCTCCTGGCTGCTTGTCCAGGCCTTGGCCACCAACCATGGCCCAGTTCCTGGTCCCACTTTCAGTGCGGCTCCCACTCCCAGCCATGGCTCGGCTTCTGGCAATGGCCCAGGCCAGCCCCCATGGGGGCGTGGGGAGAGAATGCCACCCAGCTCTGCTCTAGTCTCAGCTCTGCTCCTAGCTGAGGCCCTGGCCATGGCTCTGGCTCCTGGCTGCAAGCTCCAGCTGTGGCTCCGCTCCCTGCTAAGGTCCCAGGTCTTGGAATGGAGCTGCGGACAGACTACATTATGGTTAAAGGGGGCAGAACATAAAAAGTTTGGAGACCACTGATCTAAAGAAATACAAAGGGTAATTTAAGTTCATACAAAACAGCCTAACAGATATCAATTTGACCAAACTAATGGGTAACGGAGAATACATAGTAATATGTGTAAATCCTCAAAATATGTCTCTATAGTTGGGACTCTCAGCCTCAGCAAATATAGAAAAAAGTATAATAGAGTTTAAACAAGTGAGGCATCATCTTTCCTTGGTGACTGTTTCACATAAGATTGTTCTATTTGCCATCAATATCATTAGTATGTCATTCCTAGTGTGTGTGGAGAAGTATGGACCGATTTACATCATCACTTTTAAATCACTTGATCTTTTTTTTTTTTTTTAGAAAAACTCTGATTTAAATCAAGTTGAAGCTTTATAAAACTACTTGGCAAATTTGTGCTTTTGCAACTTTAGATTAAAATTCTAGAATGGACTAAATTATAAACACCATCTTTTAAAATGCTGCTACTTGTGGGGTGGGGTTGTTTTTTTTTTTTTTGAATTTTACAATACTGTTATTGATGGGGCTGGAAATGTGTATTGAAAGTTAAAGCCATGATCCTGCAAGTGCATAAGCAGGCATGTAACTTTACTCACTTGAATTGAACCAATGACTTCAGTGAGATTACTCAGATTTAAAACTAAACATGCAGAAGTGTTTGTGGCATCAGGGGGCTAAAATTGTATTTTTGTTTCAAAATTGAGGGTATAAAATCTTTGTCTCTGTGGGAGAAAAAAGCTTTAGTGTTAACCATGAAAAGTTTAGACTTTCAGTACACTAATGAAATTAATGTGTATTGTTTTTTGTGCTCACAGGCCAATATTTTAAAAAATCGGAGCCTAAATTTAGGCTCCTAAACCCATATTTAGGCCCCTTAGGATGGGATTTTCAAAAGCACCAAATGTATTTAGGAGCACTAATCCAATTGGCTTCAAACTGCAAACCCTGATGGAGGAGTATAAACTGACCAAAGCATTTGAGTTTTCTTGACTGATGGAAGTTCAGTATATTGGAAGGTGCTGTCAGTTGGGGCAAAAAAAAAAAAGCGCAGACTGTATGTACAATGATCAATGTAATGTATTATATGTGAACACTAATGCTTAATATTGTCACTTTCAGTGTCAGTATTATTGATTTTATTGCTGCACACTTTAAAGTATGTAACAAGGCACGTGCTGTAAATCACAGGGGTTGGGAATTGAGAGATTATTATTTGCATTACCTAGTCAAGGACCAGGATTTTGTCAAACTATAATGATTGGTAATGTGTGTCTACACATACAAAGCAGAGCTTCTGAATATTCAAACTGTGTAATTGGGGTTTTTTTTTTGGCCACTCAATGAAAATCCTGAGCTATACAGCTTCAGGCCCCATTTCTCTAATGCCTTATGTCCTTCATAAGGTGAATTTTTCTTTAAAAAATTCATGCAGCACTAATAGAGTTTTTGTTTAAATATGATGAAGATATAGGATGTAGTACTTGCCACACAAAAGGGACACCTGAGGTAGGAGTGGTAAGTGTAAAATCTATTCCTTTCAAACTAAAAGAACACCACCTCATGAGTTTAAAACTTCAGAAATGTAAAATATTCCATAGAATCATAGAAGCATAGGACTGGAAGGGATCTCGAGAGATCTTTTAGTCCAGTCCCTTGCACTCAAGGTAGGACTAAGCATCATCTCTAGACCATCCCTGACAGGTGTTTGTCTAACCTGCTCTTAAAAGTCTCCAATGAGGGAGATTCCACAACCTTCCTAGGCAGTTTGTTCCAGTGCTTAACTACTCTGACAGTGTCATAACCTAGTCCCAGATTTGGACCTTAGCGTCCAAAATATGGGGGTTAGCATATGAAAAACCTCCAAGCTTAGTTACCAGCTTGGACCTGGTACTGCTGCCACCACCCAAAAAATTAGAGTGTTTTGGGGCACTCTGGTCCCCCCGAAACCCTTCCCTGGGGACCCCAAGACCCAAACCCTTGAGTCTCACAACAAAGGGAAATAAATCTTTTCCCTTCCCCCCTCCAGGTGCTCCTGGAGAGATACACAGAAGCAACCTCCGTGAATCTAAGCAGAGGGAGTCCACCCTCTGTAATTCCAGTCCTGGAAACAAAAGCACTTTCCTCTTCACCCAGAGGGAATGCAAAATCAGGCTAGTAAATCTAACACACACAGACCTCCCCCTGACTTCTTCCTCCCACCAATTCCCTGGTGAGCTGCAGACCCAATTCCCTGAAGTTCCCCACTAAAGAAAAACTCCAACAGGTCTTAAAAGAAAGCTTTATAGAAAAAGAAAGAAAAATACATACAAATGGTCTCTCTATATTAAGGTGACAAATACAGGGTCAGTTGCTTAAAAGAAATATGAATAAACAGCCTTATTCAAAAAGAATACAATTCAAAGCACTTCAGCAATTATAGACATGTAAATACAAAAGAACATATAAATCCCTATCTGATCTTTGGTACTCACAACTGGGAAACAGAAGATTAGAAAGCAGGAAATAGAAAAACTTCTCATCCGAGAGAGCATACAGGCAGAAGACAAAGAACTCAGACACAAAATTCCCTCCACCCAGAGTTGAAAAAAATCCTGTTTCCTGATTGGTCCTCTGGTCAGGTGGTTCAGATTACTTCTTTCCAGGTGAAAGAGACGTTAACCCTTAGCTATCTGTTTATGACAGACAGGAAGTTTTTTCTGAATTCCAACTGTGAAAGTTTAGTCAAGTGTACAAACTAAAGATGCATCAAGCATGTTAAATCTGTGGAGTAGATGACTCTTAGTCTTACCATAATTTTTACACTAAGATGAGCTCTGGAATTTTGTGTGTGGTAAAAATATTTAATCAAATATGTATTTTTTTTCTGCTCAATCAACAATTATGACAAATGCAAGCAAAACCCTAGTGGCATTGCCATTCATGCTTCCTGTGTCATAGGGTGTTACTGGAGCACAGGACTACAGTGATATTAAGAATTTCCATAATCTCTGTGTTTTGCAGGTAGTTTAAGATTCAGAATGCTTGCTGGTATTCTTCAACACTATTAGAGAGTCTCTTAAAAAAAAAAGAGAGAAAAAGTGGGAGGAGTACAAAGTCCTTTATAATAACGTAGTTTGTAGACATGTTCATAACCAAATATTTTCATTTTTCAGATGTTCCTCCTGCTGAGCAAGAAAAGCTTTTTATTCAGAAGTTGCGACAATGTTGTGTTCTTTTTGACTTCGTTTCTGATCCACTGAGTGACCTGAAGTGGAAGGAAGTAAAGCGAGCTGCTTTAAGTGAAATGGTAGAGTACATCACACATAATCGCAATGTGATCACAGAGCCCATTTACCCTGAAGTAGTACATATGGTAAGTGATTTAACAACCAGAAATATTTTGAAAGCTCTTTTTGTAGTTCAGAGTTAATTCTTTGCCTGTATTAATTTCTTTTAGTAAAGCTTAGCTGATCTTTTTTGAAGCTTTCAATATTTTAGCATTAATGAAAAACATCTCTGAAATCAGTTGTCTTTTTTTAAAAAACTGACAGCTTTCTAAATCTTATTGCCAGTGTTTTTGAAATACTTGGTTCTGCCTCTAGTTATTCATTAACTTGGAAACGGTCATACAGAAATTGAAGCATGTTGGAGTTTCACAAAAAAAATTTGCTTTGAAACAGTTTAATTTCTTCAGTCTTGTGTTCACAACCTACATATTGCACACACACAAACTATTAAGAAAATAAAGATTGCGAAATCAAACACCTGAAATTAAGAAATGCCAGAATTAAGGCTTCTTGCAACTTCAGTTCAGTCCCTGGGTGTGTATGCATTATGAAGCAATCTTTAATTACATAATCACATACTAAGCTCATGAGAAACTTAATTCTCTACTAATAGCAGAAAGCCCATACTGTTGCACAGATGAAATTCATAAAGTCTTTTATGTAAAAAAAGCCAAAAATAGCTGAGAACATAAAAAATTAACAGTAAGACATCAGATTCCATTGATGACTGAACCTGGTGACATTCTGAACAAAAAGAGCTCCCAGCCATGCTTGTAGCTGCTTCTGTTGCTTCACATTGAATCAACAGATATTGTAGGCTTCACAGTGACTATAGATTCAGAGTAGTGTTAGAATAGCGTGAAATGGATGAGGCATGGTGCAATGAGAATAACACAAGTACTGAATCCAGTATACACAAGTACTCATTCAGTGATCACCATCCATACTGTGCACTGACCAAGGCAGGCATCTTCTGGAAAAAAAATTGTGATCATGTAATTAAAGACCCCCTGGCTTCCTGTCCCAGTCTCCGTGTTGCAGTAACCCCACTACCACCACCACCCCGCCGGTCAGGTTACTTTTTCCTTCATGCCGTATGGATGCCAGCAGAGAAGCGGCATTGAGAGCACAAAAGAAAAGACAGTTTTCCTGCTTTCAGTTCTGGTGCCTGGCATCCCAGCCCATAGTAGCCAGAAGCAGCAATTGCAGGGAAAAGTTTCTCACCCATGAAGTACTCTCAAGTAATGTCTACACTACGGGATTATTCAGATTTTACAGAAACCGGTTTTTAAAAACAGATTGTATAAAGTCGAGTGCACGCGGCCACACTAAGCACGTTAATTCGGCGGTGTGCGTCCATGTACCAAGGCTAGTGTTGATTTACGGAGCGTTGCACTGTGGGTAGCTATCTCATAGTTCCCGCGGTCTCCCCCTCCCCTTGGAATTCTAGGTTGAGATCCCAGTGCCTGATGGGGCAAAAAACATTTGTCACGGATGGTTCTGGGTACAGCCTCACTCCTCCCTCCGTGAAAGCAGCAGACAGCTGTTTCGCGCCTTTTTTCCTGGGTGAACTGTGCAAATGCCATAGCACAGCAATCATGGACCCTGCTCAACTCAAGACAGCAATCATGGATGTTGTAAACACTTGCACATTATCCTGCAGTCTATGCTGAACCAGGACCTGCAAAACCAGGCAAGGAGGAGGCAGCTACGGCAGCGTGGCAACGAGAGTGATGAGAACATGGACACAGAATTCTCTCAAACCACGGTCCCCTGCACTTTGGAGATCCTGATGGTAATGGGGCAGGTTGTAGCCATTGAATGCCAATTTTGGGCCCGGAAAACAAGCACAGACTGGTGGGACCGCATAGTGTTGCAGGTTTGGGACAATTCGCAGTGGCTGCGAAATTTTCGCATGCGTAAGGGCACTTTCATGGAACTTTGTGACTTGCTTTCCCCTGCCCTGAAATGCCAGAATACCAAGATGAGAGTTGAGAAGGGAGTGGCAATAGCCCTCTGGAAGCTTGCAATGCCAGACAGCTACCGGTCAGTCGGGAATCAATTTGGAGTGGGAAAATCTACTGTGGGAGCTGCTGTGATGCAAGTAGCCAAAGCAATCATTAAGCTGCTGCTACAAAAGGTAGTGACTCTGGGAAATGTGCAGGTCATAGTGGATGGCTTTGCTGCAATGGGATTCCTTAACTGTGGTGGGGCAATAGATGGAACCTATATCCCTATCTTGGCACAAGGGGTACTTTTCAATGGTGCTGCAAGCTCTGGTGGGTCACAAGGGACGTTTCACCAACATCCACGTGGGATGGCCGGGAAGGGTTCATGATGCTCATGTCTTCAGGAACACTGCTCTGTTTGTTTAAACGGCTCCAGCAAGGGAATTACTTCCCAGACCAGAAAATAACAGTTGGGGATGTTGAAATGCCTGTAGTTATCCTGGGGGACCCAGCCTACCCCTTGATGTCATGGCTCATGAAGCCATACACAGGCAGCCTGGACAGTAGTTGGGAGTTGTTCAATTACAGGCTGAGCAAGTGCAGAATGGTGGTAAAAAGTGCATTTGGCTGTTTAAAGGCGCGCTGGCGCACATTACTGACTCGCTCAGACCTCAGCCAAACCAGTGTCCTCTTTGTTATTGCTGCTTGCTGTGTGCTCCACAATCTCTGTGAGAGTAAGGAGGAGACCTTTATGGTGGGGTGGGAGGCTGAGGCAAATCACCTGGCCGCTGATTTCGCGCAGCCAGACACCAGGACGATTAGAAGAGCACACCAGGAAGCGGTGTGCATCAGAGAAGCTTTGAAAACCAGTTTCATAACTGGCCAGGGTACGGTCTGACTGCTGTGTTTGTTTCCCCTTGATGAACCCCCCCACTCCTCTTGATTGACTCATTCCCTGTAAGCAACCCACCCTCCGGCTTCGATTACAGCTTGCTTAAGGAAATAAAGTCACTATTGTTTAAAAATCATGTATTCTTTAATTCATTATAAAAAGAGGGAGAGAACTGACAAGGTAGCCTGGGTGTGGTTTGGGAGGAGGATAGGAGGGAAGGAAAAGGCCTCTAAAAAATTTCAAAGTAATGACAGCCTTTTGGTTGGGATGTCCACGGAAGTGGAGTGGGCGGGTGCATGGAGCCCCCCCCCCACGCATTCTTACACATCTGGGTGAGGAGGATATGGAACATGGTGAGGGTGGTTACACAGGGGCTGCAGCGGCACTCTGTGATCCTGCTGCTGTTTCTGAAGCTCCACCAGACGCCGGAGCATGTCAGTTCAATCACGCAGCAGCCCCAGAGTTGCATCCCGCCACCTCTGATCTTCCTGCCGCCACCTCTCATCTTGAGCGTCCTTCCTGTCCTCACATTCACTGTCATCTTTCCTGTAATTTGATACCACGTCCTTCCACTCATTCAGATGAGCTCTTTCATTGCGGGTCACTTCCATGATTTCCGAGAACATTTCGTCTCGCGTCTTTTTTTTCCTCCGCCTTATCTGAGAGAGCCTTCGGGATGGAGTAGGGATGCTTGAAAAAATTGCAGCTGCATGAGAGAGGGGAGAGAAGTATTTAAAAAGATACATTTTACAGAACAATGCTTATACTCTTTCACGGTGAACAACGCTATTCACCTTACGTAGCGCATGTGATTTCACTACAAGGTCGCATTTTGCATCTTAATATTGAGTGCTTGCGGCTCTGGTGTTAGAGATCTCACAGACACAGGTCCGGGCATCAGAATTCAGCTTGCATGTGTCCATGGTAAGCCATTGTCTTTCGGCTTCTGCAGCCTTCATATACACAGTACTCTACTTTCCCATATACCAAGCAAAGCCCGTTCAGTGCTGCTTCTTTCCTGTTAACATGCAGCAGCAGAAACCACCCCCCCCATATCCAATTCTCTGGGAAGATCGCTTTACCCCTCCCCCCACCGCCTGCCTGGTATCATAGAAGATCACTACTAGCAAAACGCGAAAAAGCTCAAAGCCAGTCACACACACCCCATACCCCTGCTTGGCTGCCTGCAAGGAAGGATTTATTTTAAGCAATAGGCAAACAGCTCAGTAGGAATGGCCATCTCTGTCCCATTAATTTAAATTCCTGAATTTCAACCAGGTGACCATGAACGATATCACTCTCCTGAGGATAACACAGCGAGATAAAGAACGGATGTTGCTTGAATGCCATCAAACACTGGGACCATATGCAGCTAGGCTTTGTCATGCAATGATACCAGATTACTTGCTGCAGGCATGGCATGGTAAAGCGTCCTACCATGGAAGACGGAATAAGGCTGCCCTGCCCAGAACCTTCTGCAAAGGCTTTTGGAGTACCCCCAGGAAGGCTTCATGGAGATATCCCTGGAGGATTTCCGCTCCATCCCCAGACATGTTAACAGACTTTTCCAATAACTGTACTGGCTGTGAATGCATCCCAAGTCCTCAGGACAAACTAATCATTAAAAAACACTTCCTTTTAAACCATGTTTTATATTTACAAAGGTACACTCGCCAGAGGTCCCTTCCATGGCTTCATTATGTGGGATAGTGGCTTGGTAGGGCTGGGAGGGTAATTCCGTCTGGGTGAGAAAAAGCTCCTGGCTGTTGGGGAGAACGGAGTGCTGTGTGCTCTCTGCAAGCTCGTCCTCCTCTTCCTCCTCCTCATCTTCCCTGTTCGCAGAATCCTCAGCCATGGCTGAGATTACCACCCCCACCTCGGAATTCACGGACAGGGGTGGAGTAGTGGTGGCGGACCCCTCTAGAATTGCATGCAGCTCAGCATAGAAGCGGCATGTTTTCGGCCTTGCCCCGGACCTTCTGTTTGCTTCTTTGGTTTTCTGGTAAGCTTGTCTGAGCTCCTTAACTTTCACACAGCACTGTACTGAGTCCCTGGTGTGGCGCCTCTGCATCATGGCCTTGGAAACTTTTTCAAAAATTTTTTCATTTCATCTTTTGGAACGGAGTTCTGTTAGCACGGAATCCTCTCCCCATATAGCGATCAGATCCAGTACGTCCCGTGCGGTCCATGCTGGAGCTCTTTTTCGATTCTCAGGAGACTGCATTGTTAGCTGTGCTGGTGAGCTCTCCACGCTGACCAAACAGGAAATGAAATTCAAAAGTGCGCGGGGCTTTTCCTGTCTACCGGGTCAGTGCATCCGAGTTCAGATGGCTTTCCAGAGTGGTCACAATGGTGCACTGTGGGATACCGCCTGGAGGCCAATACCGTCGATTTGCGGCCAAACTAACCCTAATCCAACATGGCAATACAGATTTCAGCGCTACTCCTCTCGTCAGGGAGGAGTACAGAAACCGGTTTAAAGAGCCTTTTATATCGATATAAAGGGCCTCATTGTGTGGACAGGTGCAGGGTTAAATCGGTTTAATGCTGCTAAATTCGGTTTAAATGCGTAGTGTAGACCAGGCCTCAGTATGGATGGAATTTTTGAAGAATTTCTGGGAAACTTGTTAGAAGTTGGCAGCTGAACAGAGAGTTTTTTCAAAGTCTTATAATTTGGCTAAATCGTGATGGATTTTCATAGGGACAGCAAAAAGCTTATCCATGACAAAAAGATGACTGAACCCTTTTACATTTCAAGGCCATACTCCAAAGCATATGGGCTTCTGAAGGGTTCAGTCTTACTACTATGCATATTAAATGTCTGTGTAGGCTGTTGGGGGTTTTTAGTCAAGACATATAGGTTACTGTTCTTCAGTATGTTGACAGCACTCAGTTTTATTTCCATCTCCACTAATCCCAGCAGGAGTGATTGAGCACCTGACTCAGTATCTGGTAAAGGCTGAGGCATAGATGAAAACAAGCTGGCTGAGATTCAGATCAGAATAAACCGAAGTAGTGATGGTGAGCTGGATTAGGCAATCAAATCTATGTTGGAGATTTGTATCTCACCCATGATTGAGGGAGTGTGGCTGCCATTTGTGACTAGAGTTCATAACTTATGAGTCTGATTGGACCAATAGCTGTATAAAGATGACCAAGTAGCAGCTGGCTGGGTTCATTTTTTTTTCCCATCTACATGTGACCAGAGGGGTACGCACCACCTTTTCTTTCAGATTACTGCTGTAATTCATGCTTTTGTCACTTTGTGATTCGAGTGTTTTTATAATGAACACTATGTGGAACTACATATTAAGTCTCTTTTGGAGCTGAAGCTGATGCAGAATGAAGAGTGTCTTACTGGGAACACAATACCTGTGCTCTGTGATCTGGTTTATTTGATGGTGTGGAAGTAGCTTCTAGGTAAATTAAAAATATTGGGTTTAACCTCTGAAATCCTTAATAGCCTGGGATCTGCTGGTTTGGGACATCACCTTGCTCCCTATATAATACTACCGCAACTGCAGTCAACAGGAGCACTTGAGCAGGTGCTCCCTAGCTATAGAAGAGAAGGAGTTGTGAGGGCGTTCTGAGGCCCCTTGTCTGAAATAACACAATTATGTTAACTTTCCAGTCATGCTACAAGGTCCATCTGTTTTTTCAGGCATTTGGTAAAGGTTCAGGTATGCTTTTATTTTGTGAAGATGGATGAGATACTGTGTTGCTATTTATGATTTGATAAAGGCTGGGTTTTCTTAAGGAATTAAAATAAGGTCTGTATTTGCTTTAAGTAATGTCAGAGCATCTAGAATTTTTGAATTGCTGTCTTTTATATCTTTAAATCAGTTAATCTTTTTTAAAGAACACCCAGAGGGACTTATTTTCAGGAGAATCACAATGGCAGCTGTAATAGGATACATTTTAAAAGTAAAAGTAATCAGTCTTCCAACAGTGGCTGGTACCAGACATTTCAGAGGGAAATTTGAGTGATCCATCTCCTGTCATCCGGTGCCAGGTCCTAGCAACCAGAGGTTTGGGGACACCCAGTGTGTGGAATCCATTTCTGACCATCTTGGCTAATACTCATTGATGGACCTATGCTCCATGAACTTATCTAATTCTTTCTGAACCCAGTTATACTTTAGGCCTTCACAACTTCCCCCAGCAATGAGTTCCACAGGTTGACTATGGGTTGTGTGAAATACTTCCTTATGTTTGTTTTAAACCTGCTGCCTGTTAATTTCATTGGGTAAACCCTAGTTCTTGTATTATGTGCAGAGGTAAATAACACTTCCCTGTTCAGTTTCTCCACTCCATTCATGATTTATAGAACAGTCCCAGTTTTATTAATCTCTCCTCATATGGAAGCTGTTCCATACCCTTAATCAAATTTATTGCCTTTCTCTGTACATTTTACAATTTTAATGTCTTTTTTGAGATAGCAGTTAGCAAAACTGCATGCAATATCCAAAGTGCACGCATACCATGGATTTATATATTGGCATTATGATATTTTCTGTCATAAATGTCATGGTTTTACAGGGTGCCACAGGAGCTGTCAGTCTGCTATGTGTTTTCCAAGTGATAGCATTGTTGATTTCCCCGTATGGTTTGTTGTTGCTTTCATTTAGGTGGAAGAATATTTTATTTTATTTATTTATTTTTTTAAATGACTTGCAAAATCTATATGCCACAGCTCACAATACACTAGGGTGGAGACTTGCCCATAAGACTGTTTTGACAGATAAGTAATTTACCCTGTTCTCGTTAGTATCTCTAAAATGTACCTAAAATAATTCACCTGTTTGTGCTATCTAGTGTAAGATACTGAGTCATGCTTATTTGAAAAATGCATCACTTAAAGATGGTCAGTCATGTCTGTATATATATATGCAGCATTTTAGGAATTAAATACCTTAATTAAGACACTGCATTTGACATCTTCAATACATCCCACCCACTCACTCTGTTTATGCCTGTCCCTCATTGTGTCAAACCTATATTTAGAGGGAACAATTTTCAAAAACTGTTATGCAGTGGAAACCATGCTGACTGTTCATTTTTGAGCACCCAAGAGTTCACTAGGGTCTTCTGAGATATAGACATGCATTTGCTGTCCCAAAAAGTTTACAATCTAAATGTAGGCTTGACATAACGAGGGACAGGCATAAACAGAGTGGGTGGGTGGGATAGGTACTAGGAATTACCATACCAAGATTAGAATAGTGGTTTGTCTGGACAGTATCCTGTTCCTGTCAGTGACCAGTAGCCACATGCTTGACAGGAAGAATCAGAACAGAAGATTATGAAGCAACAATTTTAGACAGAGTTTGGTCTTGATCTGCCAGTTGGTGATTGGCTTGTGCACTTAATTCACTTGGATCAGTTTTATATTTTTCCTTTTCAGTATTCTTTATATATCCCGTTTTTCTGGAAGATAGAAGCACTCAATTTACCTACTCTTTCAATTTGTCCACTTACAGAAGTCTTTTCTGCTTCTGATCATTTTTCTCTGCTTCTGGCTTACAGTAGGATCACTTGACTACTCAGTAAGGCATGTAAACCTTTTGGTGGTTCAATTAAATTATAGATTTTTATATAAAAGATGAGCTCCCTTTTCATAAATGATGTGGAAGAAGTATTTTTTTAATGGATTTGAATAGTAACCTATTTGCACCTACTGTTAGAGGAACAGTTCAAAAGAGAACTAGATAAGTTCATGGAGCATAGGTCCATCCTGGCTAACAGCCATTGATGGACAGAGATGGTGTCGCTAGTCTCTGTTTGCCAGAGGCTGGGAATGGGTGATAGGGAATAGATCACTTGATGATTACCTGTTCTGTTCATTCCCTCTGGGGCACCTGGCATTCGCCACTGTCAGAAGACAGGATACTGAGCTAGATGGGCCTTTGCTCTGACCCAGTATGGCCATTCTTATGTTCTTAGGATGTGCAGGAACTAGTTCAGAGATGCTTTATATTGTCTTTGCATATTTGTTTGGAGGAAAGTAAATGAGGATAGAAAGAGGGAACAGTTGTTTGGGTTTTTTTTGTTTTTTGTTTGTTTGTTTGTTTTTTTGTTTTTTTTTTTTGGAGGGGGTTTAGTTTGGGATTTTTTGTGTTGCATATATCCCCTTCCGCCTTCCTTTGTCTGACAGTTAGGTTCCTGCCTTGAAGCTCTTTCATCTATCATCTTGTATGCCTAAATCACCAGGCATCCCTGTAGCACAATATAAATAAATTATAGTTCATGATCAAAGGCACCTATACTGATTTTTCAAGATTTCAAACACAGTATTTAAAAAAAAAACAGTGAAATATTTCAAGGTTACAAAGGGTTAATTCTAGAGCTGTCAGGCAATGAAAACAATTAATCATGATTAATCGCAGGACTAATTTCACTGTTAAACAATAATAGAATACATTTTGTTTAAATATTTTTGGATTTTTTTTACATTTTCAAATGTACTGATTTCAATTACAACATGGAATACAAAGCATACAGTGATTACTTTATATTTATTTTTATTACAAATATTTATGCTGTAAAAAACAAGAAATAGTCTTTTTCAGTTCACCTCATACAAGCACAGTAATGCAATCTCTTTATCATGAAATTCGAACTTACAAATATGGAATTACATACAAAAAATAATTGCATTAAAAAAGAAAACAATGTAAAACTTCAGATCCTATGAGTCCACTCAGTCCTCCTCCTTGTTCAGCCAGTCACTCAGACAAACAAGTTTGTTTACATTTGCAGGAAATAATGCTGGTCCTTGACTAGGTAATGCATATAATAGTCTCTCAATTCCCAACTCTTGTGATTTACAGCACGTGCCTTGTTACATACTTCAAAATGTGCAGCAATGAAATCAATAATACTGACACTGGAAGTGACAATATTAAGCATTAGTGTTCACTTATAATATATTACATTGATAACTGTACAGTCTGCGCTTTTTTTTTTTCGCCCCAACTGGCAGCACCTTCCAATATACTGAACTTCCATCAGTCAAGAAAACTCAAATGCTTTGGTCAGTTTATACTCCTCCATCAGGGTTTGCAGTTTGAAGCCAATTGGATTAGTGCTCCTAAATACATTTGGTGCTTTTGAAAATCCCATCCTAAGGGGCCTAAATATGGGTTTAGGAGCCTAAATTTAGGCTCCGATTTTTTTAAAATATTGGCCTGTGAGCACAAAAAACAATACACATTAACTTCATTAGTGTACTGAAAGTCTGAACTTTTCATGTTTAACACTAAAGCTCTTTTTTCTCCCACAGAGACAAAGATTTTATACCCCTAATTTTGAAACAAAAATACAATTTTAACCCCCTGATGTCACAAACACTTCTGCACGTTTAGTTTTAAATCTGAATAATCTCACTGAAGTCATTGGTTCAATTCAAGTGAGTAAAGTTACATACCTGCTTATGCACTTGCAGGATCATGGCTTTAACTTTCAATACACATTTCCAGCCCCATCAATAACAGTATTGTAAAATTCAAAAAAAAAAAAACCCACCCCACAAGTAGCAGCATTTTAAAAGATGGTGTTTATAATTTAGTCCATTCTAGAATTTTAATCTAAAGTTGCAATAGCACAAATTTGCCAAGTAGTTTTATAAAGCTTCAACTTGATTTAAATCAGTAATTTTTCTAAAAAAAGATCGTGATTTAAAGTGATGATGTAAATTGGTCCATACTTCTCCACACACACTAGGAATGACATACTAATGATATTGATGGCAAATAGAACAATCTTATGTGAAGCAGTCATCAGGGAAAGATGATGCCTCACTTGTTTAAACTCTATTATACTTTTTTCTATATTTGCTGAGGCTGAGAGTCCCAACTATAGAGACATATTTTGAGGATTTACACATATTACTATGTATTCTCTGTTACCCATTAGTTTGGTCAAATTGATACCTGTTAGGCTGTATTGTATGAACATAAAATTACCCTTTGTATTTCTTTAGATCAGTGATCTCCAAACTTTTTATGTTCTGACCCCCTTACTCATAATGTAATCTGTCCGCACCCTCATCCGAAGACCCAGGACCTCAGCAGGGAGCGGGGCCACAACTGAGGCTTGCAGCCAGGAGCAGGAGAGCCTTTTATGCAAGAGAGCCTTTTGAAAGGGATTTTTTTCCTGTGGGAAATCAGTTTCTTTTAATTATTCCCCCCCACCACCATCACCACCACCCTTGGCAGTTTTCTTCTTCTCCTTCCATCTTGGCCTTAATCTGGAAAGGAGAAGGTCTTTATGGAAGCATTTGGAGGAAAGCTGATGACTCTTCTAGTCTAGTCCTAGATATCAAATCTTAATGAGATTGGCAGCGGTTGAACCCCAACAGCAGTATTATAAGTTTACACTTCTGCACTTAGAAAAAGAATTTTGTATTTGGAATGGAGTGCAGGTTTCTCCTATGCCAGGGTTGATTGATAGTTTCTGAGGCCAGAAGGGGGACCATTGTGATACTTTAATCTGACCTTCTGTATAACACTGCCAGTAGAACTTCCCCAAAAATAATTGCTAGCCCATATCTTTTAGAAAAACAGCCAATCTTGATTTAAAAATTGACAGTTATGGAGAATCCACCACAACCCTTAGTAAGTTGTTCAAATGGTTAAATACTCACTGTAAAAAAGTGTGCCTGATTTCCAGTTTGAATTTGTCTAGCTTCAACTTCTAGCTGTTGGATCATCCAGCTGTTATACCTTTCTTTGCTAGATTGAAAAGCTTGTTGTTAAATATTTGTTCCCCAGGTGTAGGTACTTACAGATAATAATCAAGTCACTCCTTAACCTTATCTTTGTTAAGGTAGATAAATTGAGCTTCTTGAGTCTTTCACATAAAGACAGGTTTTGTAATTATTTTGTCATTCTTCTGGCTCTTCTCTGAACTGTCTCCAATTTATGAACATCCTTCTTGAATTGTGGGCACCAGAACTGGACACAGTATTCTAGAAGCGGTCACACTGGTGCCAAATATGGAGGTAAAATAAACCTCTCTATTTCTACTTGAGGTTCCCCTGTTTATGCATCCAAGGATTTCATTAGCCCTCTTGGTCACAGCATCACATCGGGAGTTCATGTTCAGCTGATTATCCACCATGACCCCTAAATCTTTTTCAGAGTCACTGCTTCACAGGATAGAATCCCCCATCTTGTAAGTATGGCCTATGTTCTTTATTTCTAGATGTATTCATTTACATTTAGCCTTACTAAAATGCATATTATTTGCTTGCATACAGCTTATCAGTGATCCAGATCACGCTGTATCAATGACCTGTCCCCTTCATTGTTTAACACTCCCTCAGTTTTTGTCATCTGCAAACTTTATCAGTGATGATTTTGTTTTCTTCCAGGGCATTAATAAAAATGTTATAGTCTAGGGTCAAGAACTAATCCCTGTGGGACCCCACTAAAGAGACACCATTTTGATGATGATTTACAGTTACATTTTGAGAGCTATCAGACAGTTTTTTATCCATTTAATGTGTGCTGTGTTCATTTTATCTCTTTCTAGTTATTTAATCAATATGTCGTGTGGTACCTAGTCAATGCCTTATAGAAGTGCCAAGTATGTTATCTCAACACTATTATCTTTATCAACCAAACTTGCAATCTCATAAAAAACCAAATCCATATCAAGTTAGTTTGACAGGCTCTATTTTTCATAAACCCACATTGATTATCGTTAATTATATTACCCTCCTTTAATTCTTTATTAATAAAGTCTCTTGTTAACCACTTCATTATCTTGCTCTGAATCAGTATGAGACTGACAGGTCTGTAATTTCCAGGTCATCCGATTTACCCTTTTTTAATATTGGCACAGCATTAGTTTTCTTCCAGTCTTTTGGAAGACCAGACAGGTTCTAGGAATCGCTGAAAATCAACATTAACTGTCCAGTGATCTCCTCAGCCAGCTCTTTTAAAACTGTTGGATGCTTGTTATCTGGATGTGCTAATTTAAAAATGTCTAGCTTTAGTAGCTTCCATTTAACCTCTCCTGAGAAACTAGTTAGAATGGAAGGAGTGTTGTCATAATATGCTATAACTACGTCATCTTTTCTCCCTAGATACAGAACAGAAATACTTACTCAATAGTTTAAGTGACTTCTGCTTTTTCTCCATTATTGGTAATTAAGATAGACTTAATTAGTATAATTTTTCTTACCTTTCAACAGAGTTCACTTGCAACCGGCCTCAATATTTTTGCACAATATGGTTTGTGAGGGCATAATTTAGATGGTGTGCTGGACTATGGAAGTAGTTGCTATGGGGACAGTCTCGGCTCCAGAACTATTTCCAGTTAGTGAGCTCTCCTTCTACCTGAAACAGAGAGGGAGGGAAAGTTCGCCATTTACTATTAGCCCATATTGCAGGGTAGGATGGGATGGGTTGAGTTTAACTCCTGGGGAGGCCACAGTGCCCACTGACCAATGGTAGTCCATCGGGAGGCCACATTGGTTAATACTGTCGCTTCTTTCAAGTGCTGGAATTGGTGCCCCTGCTTTATGAAGGACCAATAACCAGTAGAGGCAGTCCTCTTTTGATCCACTCTCCATTCTCCACCCCCCCGGCCTCCCTTACAATTGTACAATGACTTTGAGTTAAGATTATTATTAATCTATCTGGGGGAGGAGGTTAAATTTTAGGCTAGAATATGCAAGACCAATTCTGAATCTCCATGTCTTTCTAATCTTTTGAAAATAAGGGAGGTAGCTTGGGACCACACACTAATTTTGGAGTGAATGTTCAGGGCAAGAATTTTTTTTTAGAATATTTGCCTGTGATTGATAGTAAACAGGAAGGTGACAGAGTGTAACTAATTGTGATAAATGGATATTTGAATTTATAGATATGTAAACAACTTTTTAAATCGTAATATGTTAGTTTTCTGTAATAACTTTTGGGACATTTTCTTGGAACAGGGCATATATGAGTGAACATTTATTTAATCGCCATTGTTCTGGCTTCCCATTCTATAGTTCTTTGTAAACACTTTGTCTGTAAAACGTTCTCTAACATCATTAGCTCCCAAATATATCTGTAGCAGCAGGGTTCTCTCTGAATGGTTAGACTTGAAACATGACTTGAAAATGCTGTGTGCGCTATAATCTACAGAGAAGAAAGTTTTAATTGACTAGCTAATCATTTTTTTAAGCATTAGTTGAGTTAAATACCAGTTTGTAAATGATAAACTTTGTGGTATTAGTTAAAATACTTGTTTTATAAAGAATCCTCATCTCAGTAAGCATCTTTAAATAATTCCATTGTTTCAGAGTTCTTAAAGATACATGTAATTTTAGTTTGCAGTTAACATGTTTCGAACATTACCACCATCTTCTAATCCAACGGGAGCAGAATTTGATCCAGAGGAAGATGAACCAACTCTAGAAGCTGCCTGGCCTCACCTACAGGTAATTAGCAATCTCATTTCATTTGACTAAATAGTAACTAAATTATTGCAAAACAGTATTACACAATGTGTCTTCCTACTATATGTTAAACACACCAGTGATCTTTTGCAGTCAAAAATAGATTTGTTACTATTAAGAGCTGGACAGTCTTTGAAATTACATTGTGTAATTTGAAATTATTAGTTTTAATCTTTCAAAAGATATTAATGCGTAAACAACTGAAAAGAAAATTATGTTGAAAATCAACCTTTGTTTTTAGAGGTCAAAAGTTTGCTTGTTTCAGTGCAAACATATGATTTTAAATTAAATAGTAAAGATTAAAGTGAGTTTTAGCTGATTATTTTTACTATTCATGTTTTGTTTTTATTATTTATCTATGGCAAGGTTCTAGCTTTAGATGTTTGAAAAATGTGAGCGCAAAGTAAAAGTAAAAGATTTTTCAAAATATGCATTACCGAACACCATGGATGTTAAATCAGTATTTATTGGTATGAAGTAAAATTAATTCAGGAATGTAGTATTTGGGAATCCTCTGCAGTTTAAAGAACGTAGCACTGTTAGAAAATACAGCACCTGATGACATACATTCCCTGCACCAAATTGTAGTATTACTTTTGCTGTAAAATGATATAAAAACAATGTATAATACTATCTTGAATTAGGAAGTTTCTTTTTTAACAGTGTCAGAATTGAGTTGTAATTATACTGCTTAGAAAAATATAATATTGTATCAAAAAACTAATGTTATTTCTCTGTGGATTTTTTTTCAGCTTGTTTATGAATTTTTCTTAAGATTTTTAGAATCTCCAGATTTCCAACCTAATGTAGCTAAGAAATATATTGATCAGAAGTTTGTATTGCAGGTGAGGTAAAAATGAATATATCTTCAAGCTTTAAATCCAAATTGATTTAAAATACATTAGATTTTACTCAAATCTATCTTTCTTTTTCACAGCTTTTAGAACTCTTTGATAGTGAAGATCCTCGGGAAAGAGATTTTCTTAAAACTACTCTTCACAGAATATATGGGAAATTCTTAGGCCTAAGAGCTTACATCAGGAAACAAATTAATAATATATTTTATAGGTATGTCACAGCTCTTTATTTTGGTACATATGATTAGATACTGTGATTTAGACTTTTTGGTTCCTTATTAGCAAAATCTTAGTTATTTCATTCTGTGTAAACATGTTTGTGCCTAATAATATTGGCATCTGTTTAATTAAGCAATTCTCAGTGAGATCCAAGTCAGGGGAAGTATAGCATGTGATAAATGTTATAGCTGCAGTTTGGGTACATTTGAGATTCTACATTTACATCAGTTTTGCGTCAACTTGACTTTTTATGTAGTGCTTTATCAGGAATGAGTTGTTTGAATGATAGTGCCATGTTACTGAGCGCAGTGCATATTATTGTTTGTTATAATTATTTATTTGTAATATCATAGAACGTAGATACATTTGTTTCAGTTTTATACATATCTCCTGGAGAGAGAGATGCAACACAAGTGAAGAAAATACATGTGCAGGAACTCACTTCAAAGGGCAAAATCCATTTCTGAAGGAAGCAAGTCCAATATGACGTGCATAAGGAAAAGATGTCCAATTGGGAGTAGTCCTAATAATCAGTGTCAAAGCACTGCTGTGGTACTGTTGCCGAAAGTGTCTTTGCTCTTGCAAAAAATAATAACAGTAATGTCTTTGCTTCCGCCACTTTGGTTGTGAATCAGGGTTATTAATTTTCTTTTTAATATAGAATAATATATCCAGCATTCATAACTGGATAGTTTAAGTTCTCAGACTTCCCGATTGGCTCAAACTCAGCTCCAATTGGAAGGTTGGTGAACTGAGACTGAGCTATTTTGAAATGTTCTGCCCTAGTGTGTGTTGCAGGTACACAATTACTTTTTAACGGATATTATGCCTATTTGCATTATTGCACCATTACCTGAGTTTCCTTCCTATTTTCACTTTAGATAACCAAATCAATAATGTTTATAAATTCACAAGCTTAAGGAAATGGTTGAGGAGTAACCTAAAATATACGACTAAAAATTGAATCCATTATAGTGAGCCGTTTGTATGCTGGATTTCAACTAAATAAACATTAGACCTTGTCAGCTAAGTATTTCTATCAGTGTTGTTTTCAATAATGTTTCTGTTTCTCTGGAATCCAGAGAGTATTTTTAGGAAACAGAACACATTGCTTATTTGGATTTTTGCCTCCAGCATATTTGGCTTTGAATAAAAATAATGACTCCCTGAACACTTACAAAAACTCTATCAAAATGTTTATATTGTCTGTGGCAGTAACCACTAGAGTAAATGGATAGTCATCCCCTCTAATAGTTATTGTTACGTTGGCCAAACTTTACGCACATGCACACCTACGTACCCCAGTTCAATAAACACAGATGTAAATTCAGAAGGTCAGAGTAAGGCATTTAGGGTATGTCTACATTGCAATTAAAAACCTGCAGCTGGCCTCTGCCAGCTGCCTCGGGCTAAGGGGCTGTTCATTTTTGGTGTAGATATTTGGGTTTGGGCTGCAACCCAAGCTGTGGGACCCTACCACCATTCAGAGTCTTAGAGCCTGGGTTCCAGCCCAAGCCCAAACATCTACATCTCAATTAAACAACCCCTTAGTCCAAGCCCTGCGAGCCTGAGTGAACTGGACAGGCTAGCCATATTTTTTTAATTACAGTATAGACATAAAAGCAGCAAAGAATCCTGTGGCACCTTATAGACTAACAGACGTTTTGGAGCATGAGCTTTCATGGGTGAATACCCACTTCGTCGGATACATGCGTAGACATACTCAGTGGGGTTGCAGTTCTGAGTGCAGCAATAGCAACTCACCACAAAACATAGAGCCAGTTTCTGCCTCCCTTGCTCTTGTTGAGTAGAAATCTGGCTTGTTAGTAAGTTGCTCTATATAAAATTGCTACTGCAGTAATGTACCATGTAGAATATTCTCAAAAAGCAAAGTTGGAGAAGGCTTCAGAAATTTGGAAGGAATTTTAAGGAGGGAAGGGAAAAACCATATTTACATACGCTGAAATTTTTCACAGGAAACACAGTTCATGACTGTTTCCAAACTTAGTCGACCTATATCAGCATCTCAGTGTGACATGATATTAAAGTGTTTAAGTGGATTTCCAGACATGTACGGGCAAACAGCTGGCATATATGGGCTTCATGTTAGACAGGATATGATTGATATATACTTAAATATGGACTAATCACTACTTCGTTTGCAAGTAAGGAGTTTGCTGCGCAATAAGGTCTCAGTACAGGTTCCACAGACTTCAGCTTTTGAAGCCATCTGATTTGATGCATCTCATTTTTCTGTAGATCCAGTATGCTGTATAGCAATGTTACTCGTATCTAGCACATTTTCTTGTGTCTCTGCCCCTTGTACGCTTTTCCTCCTAAATGCAAACATGTGATCCCTTGAAGAGAATGGTGCCAACTGCACACCAGCTTTTTGCCAGTTCAGGTGTAGAGAGATCTTATCGCTAGAAAAATGTTCCTTTAGAAAAAGGAACTGAGGAACTGCCTAAAAATAGTGAGTAAGCCTCATCTTCTTTGTCTTCATGCAGTGGTTCTTGGACATGGAATCCCACTCTTTCTTAGACAAAGTGCTATTAAGTTTTGTTTCAGGGGAAAGGATTTCAAGAAAAGACAGAAAGGGAATGCAAATTTGCTTACAGTTTATTTAACCAATAGTGGGTTTTGATTAAGTTAATGCTGGAATGCACAATTTCATGAAACAGTATATCTAAAATGTATACTAAAGGAGGTTTATTCTGCCATTTGTGTTCTGCATTGGCAGTGTTTTAATGTAATGGAAGCCAAGATTTCAAATCTAGTCGTTTCTAGTACGTCTTTTGAATGGGTTACAAATATTCTGCCCATTCACCTTTTTTTAGTTTGTAGAAACAATAGATGAATTTTTTTTCACTTTTCTGCTTCTGTTCTGAAATGTACATAAGGAATGCTGTAGTGAAATCTAGATTATAGTATAGAGAGCACCCTTTTCAGCAAAGTATAAACAAGAAGCCTTCTTTATCTAGCAACTGAATTCTCAAGGACATAGAAACTAAAGTCTTTTTCCAGCTCAATAAAAACAAATCTGTATAGAAATTTTGTATAGTACTTCTGGGCATAAAATTCTAAGGAGAAAAATAAGTTTACAAACAAGTTCGTTCAATTTCTTAATCCCTGAATTTAACTGAAAGATAATTACATGTACATGTTTTAATGTAATGTACACCTCTCTAAAACATTTACTTTGCTCATATTTGGCATGATTCTGCAGGTCCTTAGTGTAACTCTCAGGCCAGTTTTAAGCAGAGTTTCTTTTCTTGCTTCCTTGAATCATAAGCTGAAATTGTGTCTGTCTGATACTGGGATATGAATTTTAAAGTTTTTCCTTGTGTATTTATTACTTTTTAAATATTTTCTTTGTTTTAGTGGTTAACAATTAAATGAAATTAACGTTATCAAATAAAAAGGATTTTCCTACCAACTTCATTTTCAGCAAAAAATGTTCTTATCTGAACTGAGTTACTTCTTCTGGGGAAAATAATACTCAAAGCAAACTGTTTTGAATCCATTCTAGAAAAATATTTTAAAATGGGAAACTATTTTCTATTCTAAATTTTATTGATGAAATTCTGTGACAAGTGTTGAATTGGACAAGTATGAATTGGACAAACGTGGAGCTTTATAGTTTTGGAAAAACTAAAATCGACAAATTGTGCCTTTCCACCAAAAGAGAAAACATAATGTGAAGGCTTGACTTGTCCTATTTATTACTGATCATCTTGCAAATAAATGTATAGTGCAAAACAAATCTTTTAGGTCGGTATCTGGGAATTATTGGACCACCTCACACCCGTTTGCCTTACAAATGGAAGAATAAATTATAGCATCATGCTACACGCTCAGTATTGTCTTAATTTTAAAATATAATTTGACTGCATTCAGTTTTTGATCATTACTGCCGCATAAAATGCGACAACTGGAAAAGCACAAGGATGTTTGCTCGTTTTTTCTCTTCAGTGTAGGTGGTTAGAGAAGAGTAGCTTACTGTGCCAGTTCAGTACAGATAGATATGCCATTGATAGCATTACTGTGCAGGGCATGCAGTTCAGCTACAGAACAGATATTGCAAGGAAGCAAAAACAACACGAGTATCGTGTAGTCCTAGGACTTTTGAGTAGTGTAAATTTTAAAAATAAAAGCATTCAAAGTGGCTAATTATTGCTATCAATAGATAATTTTGTACGCACAGCAAAAAAGCAACTCTAAAGATTTATTTATCCAAAACAATCAATATATTCCTGACATGTACATACTATATTTTTAAAAATGGCTTTTTCAGCCTGCTGAATATAGATGTTGGTACACTGTCTGAAGTACTAATTTTTCACTTCACATTTTTCTGACGCTACATGAAACATCAGATAGATACAAAGTCATGTCTTGGAGACAGGTCTGTATATTTCTATGTAGTCAGTACTGAGTGACTAAAACTATATTTCATTTGTGTAGGTTTATTTATGAAACAGAACATCATAATGGCATAGCAGAATTACTGGAAATATTGGGAAGGTAAGTTACTGGTTGCATACCATAAAGCTTGTCAAAACTGGAATGGGGCTGGAGGGAGACATTTTGAAGAAATGTATAACTTTGTATATTTTGGCAGAGTTATAACTAAAGAGGGAATTTGATAACCATTGCTAATATTTAAAGGATGGTAAAGGCCAGTGAGAGAGTGTAATTGTTTAGGTTTAAAGTGTATGTGGACAAGTTTCGCTATAATAGATTAAATTACAAAATATCAAAATGAAGTCCTAAACACAAGATCTGCTTGTTCACCAAGGAAAATCTCAATGCTAGAATGATTTACTGGAGAAGATACTGTAGAGAACTACCTTGCATCTCCAAAGCAATAGATTGCATCACCGAATAGGCCCAATCAATATCTATTAGCTGTGATTATCTGCGTAAGATTGCTTCTTATTTCACGTTCCGCAATATATTGCCAGGATGACAGGTTTAAAGTAAATAAATGAAGAAACTGCAAAGTTTAATAATTAAAAAGAACAAAAACAAAACAGCAGCTCTGGTTTTCTAATAGTTAATATAAGACAGTTAGGTTGACTGTGTGGACTAAAAAGTTAGTAGCATGTAAAATGATTATTAGTTAATATTTTTTTAGGTATTTATACAGCATTTATTATCACAGTTTACGTATTACACTCATCACTGACTAGTGGGAAGACTTTAGTTCCCATACCAATGCTCCCCTCTCCCCCTCAGTCAATGGGGAATGGCGGGGAATATAACAGAATTCAGAAGGGGTGAGGGAGATACAAAGAGCATATAGTGGCGAGATGGGGCTGGCCCCTCCTCTTTAGCTCCTCCACCTTTCCATTAGGTGGGGCCGGGGAGATGATGATAGTGGAATAGTTCTTGCATGTCCCCTGTTCCTCTGCCCATTAAATTCTCCCAAGCTTTTCAAAAACTTCCTGCTTCTGTTAACTTCCCTGGCCTCCCTCCCTTTAGTTGTAGCATAGACGTTACGGTTTTATGATGCTTCGAGTCTGACAAGTTGCCTCTTTTTGAGATGAGGAAGTAATATTTCTGGCAAAAGGTCTGGTGGGCTCGCAACTTCATAGAAGCACATTTGGGCTGAAAGCAATAGGATTTGAAAGTTTAATAATAGGAAAGAGGAAGACGGCTTAGCTCATTGCAACTTGTGGCCAGTATCCAGAACAGATAAAAGCTAGAAGGACCAGCTCCCAGAGGTAAACAAGACCCTGGATTTTGTTAGTGGACCTTGTGCCTATAGGAGGAGGGGAGACCTGAATTCTTTTTGGACTGAGATATCTACCCCCTTGGTAGAGTCTACCTCCCACCATGTAGGGAAAGGGAGCAGCGATTCAGAAGTGATCTCAGTCCCAGCGATAGGCTGAGAAGGTATACTCTGAGTTATTGGCTCTGTGGTGGGAGTCCTGTAGCCCTACACTGGAACCAGTTAAATGCTTGGTATGTGAGGGCAGAGGGTGGGTACATAGCACCCCTATCAAGTGTACCCCTATCAAGTGTTGTGTTAATGAAGTTGAGACCTGACTCTTAAATCTATCCTGTGTCTGTTGTGCATGCAGTTGTGTGTCCTGATCAACAATAGAATGGTCTTTCGAGCGATCATATGTTAACCATAGATTATCAGATCATTGGAGTACTCATTTTATGTTAATCTCAGCTCACAATAAATGTTAACATTTCATCTAAAAAACCTCAAAATGCTTTTGAAATTATAATTTGTACAATTTTAAGGAAAAGAGAGCCTTTATAATCAAAACTGATGTGCATTTTTTCAATTCTGTAAGTACCTAGCAAACTCTTGTTTTAAACAAATTCATACATTTTATACTAAAGTAATTCCTCACTTAAAGTCGTCCCAGTTAACGTCGTTTCGTTATTACATTGTTGATCAATTAGGGAACCTGCTCGTTTAAAGTTGTGTAATGCTCCCTTCTAACATCGTTTGGCAGCTGCCTGCTTTGTCTGCTGCTTGCAGGAAGAGCAGCTCCCTGCTCCGCTAAGTTCCCTGTGCAGCAGCTGCTCAGCAGGCTAGCAATTGCAGCTGTCCCTCTCCCCAATGCCATGTGCTGCTCGTGCCCTCTGCCTTGGAGCTGCTCCATGAGACTCCTGTTTGCTGTGCAGGGGGGAGAGAGAGAAGGAGAAAGAGGGGGTGTCCCTCTCTCCATTCCTGCTGCCTTGTAGAATGTGAGAGTTAACCCTTGAGGGCTCAGCCAATTGCTAGTTCATCATTTAGCACTAAGGCATTCCCTGGGAAATATCCCACCCTCTGACTCCTCCACCTCAACCAAGCTTCACAATCATCATCCCTGTATACCAGTATTAAATTGTTTGTTTAAAACTCTGTGTGAGTGAGTGAGTGAGAGAGAACAAAGATTCCCTGGAACCTAACCCCCTCATTTACATTAATTCTTATGGGGAAATTGGATTTGCTTAACATCGGTTCACTTAAAGTCGCATAACTACAACTTTAAGTGAGGAGTTACTGTATGTGCATGGATAGATATACTCCTAAGACTTTTCAGAAACTTAAATGTTAGAATAAAATAAACAGATTAGTGACATTTGATAATGTACATTGTGTGCATCTACGTTTGCTGGATAAACATTGAAATTATAGCTAAAATGGCCTGGACCTATGCATGGGTTTGGCTGGAATAGTTATTTATTCATCTTATTTATTGAAATGTTCAACAAGTAAAAAGATTCCAAAGTTAACAGAATTTCAACATATTCCAGAAGTTATTTATAGTCAAGTAATGTTGGTCAACAAGTAACAAAAGAGGGAGCAGTAATTCGGCTTTCTTGAGAAAACCCTAAGAAATACGTATTGATCTGAAATTAGTTTGTCATTGACCTGTTTCCACTGTATTAGCAGAACACACCAACTGATGATTTCACATCTCTAAGGTAGTTCTCAAAATGAAGCTCCGAAAGATATGCTTTTCGACATGGCTCCCACAAAGCTAATTGTACAGTTGGGATGCAACATAAAAGTCGGTAAAATTAAAAGCATGAATAGATATTACTGCATTTCTGTTGAAAAGCTGCCCCAATGTTGAAACTTCTCTGCCATGTTATTACTCTGTCATCCTGCTTGCTCCCTCTAAAAGGTATGGAACAGTTATTAGAACTATTAAGGTCTAAAGTTAAATACAAGCACTAGATAAATATTTCACATTCTCCTCAGCTGGATGAAAACTAGACTCTGTTTTTTTAATCTAAATACCCAGTACTTAAATTCAGATTTTTGAACTGTGAATTCTCCCATATATGGCAAGTGATCCACTTTCCTCCCCACTCTAAGCAAGATTTTTGTAGAGGAGGCTGCTGACATACAGTTCCCTGTAGGTAACAGGTTTTTGTTCTTTGAGTGTTTGCTCATGTTGATTCCATTCTTGGTGAGTGCAAGCCCATGTGCACAGTCTCCTGAGATTTGGGGGGTGGGAGTTGTTTTGTTTTTTTTTGCCTTAGCGGTATCTTTAGGGTCAGCAGTGGCACCCTCTGGAGTGCCACATGCATGCATCACCAGCCCTACACCCTCTCAGTTCCGTCTTACTATCTGAGGCAGTTGGTCAGAGCACCTTCCCCTTGCCTCTCAAGTGGATAGTGGTTCTAGCATTTATTGCTTGTTATCTTTGTATATAGTTTGTTTACAGTAGTTAGTGGTGTTGAGTAGTGTAGTTAGTAAGTTGGAGTTCCAGCAGGGAATGGTCTCTGGGTTCTATGCCTTGTTCTGCCTATAATAGGCCTGTGCCCATTAGCAACCACCATAGCAGCTGCCTAAAGTGCTTGGAAGAGTCGCGTGTGAAGGACAAGTGTCGCATTTGTAAGAACGTTCATCCTAGAACTCAGAAGGAGCTCAACGTTCATCTGAGGGCCCTCCTCATGGAGGCTGCGATTCGCCCAGTGTTGGAGTCTTCCCACTCCAACTCTACACCCAGCACCTCGGCATCGGTGTGGAGAGCACTGCCAGCACCGAGTTCTGCCCAGCACCGCTCTCCTTCGCTGGTGCCAAAGAGCACCTGAAGGAATGAGACTCCCTGGCGTCGTGCAAGAAGGGTCAAGAGCAGTGTTCCCTCTAATTTTTTACATCCATGTGCGGAATGAATTCTGTTGTGTGCTAATATGGAGGTAATATGTGGTGGGGGTGGGCCCGTGGGGTTCGGAGCATGCCCGGGGGCTCAGGGCTGGGGCAGAGTGTTGGGGTGCAGGGGATGAGGGATCTGGCTAGGGGTGCAAGGTCTGGGATGAGGCCAGGATGAGGGGGCTCAGGGCTGGGGCAGAGAGTTGGAGTGAGGGGGTTAGGGCTCTGGCTGGGGGTGTGGGCCCTGGGGTGGGACTGGGTATGAGAGGTATAGGAGGGGGCTGAGGGCTGGAGCAGGAGATTGGAATGCGGGGGGAGGGATGAGGGGTCCATTTGGTGGTGAGGGCTTAGGGGTGCAGGCTGCAGCGGAGAGAGAGGACTCCCCTGCGTGGCTCTTGATAGCCTGCTCTGCGGCCGCACAGCTTAGAGGGAACTTAGGCCCATGGGAGTTGGGCAAAGGAGCCAGTTCGGCCTGTCTGTCCACTCCGGATCCTCAAGGGGGTTCATCTCCTGCTGGACTACTCAACTCCCGTAGGGATCCGCCTTTGACTCCTGGGAGTGGTAGGGGACCCGGCACTTGGCAGGGTTATCAGCGTCTGAGGGCCTCCTGGCAGCCGGGACCAGAGAATCCTCCCAGTGCCGCACATGACGTTGGATACAGCTAAGTTTCCCCAGGCCAGTAAGCCACCCATGAGACCTCCTCAGAGGGCAGCCAAACTCCATTGGTCCTCGGAGCAAAGACAGCGTTCCCTGTCTCTACGGCTGAGATTCCTGACTCTGTAACGTAAGTCTCCTGTCAGACAGCCCAAGTCACCAACACCACTCTCGCGGTCACCATTGACGCGGCACGGATAGCCCACAGTGAGGTGTCAGTCTCTGTATGACCAACACCAATTGTCCTCCCACCAGCCAACTCCCTGGCGCAGATCTCTGTTGGTGTCTCCTCCCCCCAGGCATGAGACTGGTTCAACATTGGTAACCGATCTCCCCATGTGGGTCTTTGGAGAGGCACCGATCCCGCTATTCAAGGCATCGCTCTCCCGCAGCTATGGTCAGCCTCTGTAGCCCCACCCTGGTCATCAGAAGGGGACTTGTCTGGATCGGAGCGGGACTTCAGCCCCTCACCGTGACAGCAGCAGTGGCCCTTGTGGGCACCTGAGTCTGCCTCAACTCCCATGTTGCCAAACTAGGAGCTGGGCCAGTGGCCTGCACAGTGGTCATGCCCATGCCCTTCTCGGACCTCTCCTCCCTTGCTGCCTCGGAGATGTAACCCCTGGCAGCGATGGCCCTGGGCTCAGTGCTTGGAGTGGAATCCGATACTGGGGTTGAGGAGCAGGTATCCACTCTAAAGGAACCTTCCCCTACAGGGGACAGTATCCCAGGCCCTCCCATGGTAGTCCAGTCCTTGTTCTCATTGCCAGATGATGTGGTAGCAGGGCCCTCACGTGCCAGTCCACTAGATGACTTTAAGGAGCACCAAGCCCTGCTCAGGAGGGTGGCCTCGAACTTAGGCCTGGAGGTGGAAGAAATGACAGAGCAGTCTGACACTTTATTCAACATGCTAGTTGCATCACCCCCACTTGAGTTGCATTGACTGTGCACAACGGGGTTCTAAAGATAGCCAAGGTCCTCTGGAAAACCCTGTCTTCTATCCAACCCACCTCCAAGCAGGCTGAAAATAAATACTTATACTTATATACCCACCCGCTCCCAGGGTCACTGGTCATCTCAGTGGCCAATGAAGGGGACAGGGAAGGGCAAGCCAGTTCCACACCCAAAAATAAAGACACCAAGAGGCTGGACCTTTTTGGAAGGAACGTTTATTTGATGGCCACACTTCAGTTTAGGGTGTCAAACCACCTGGCTTTATTGGGGAAATACAGTTTTAATCTGTGGGACTCCCTCAAAAAGTTTGACTCTCTGTCCCAGGACTTGGGCCAGGAGTTTACCACCATTTTGGAGGAAGGTACCTCCAGATGACCTGGAATGCGGCCAGTTCAGCGGCCAGGGATGTTGCCTTGGATGTGGTGGTGTGGCCCAGTTCCTAGCTTCAGTCTGCGGGTCTGTCCCAGGAGATGCAGTCCTCCATCCCAGACCTTCTGTTGACGGAAGGGGACTCTTCTTGGAGGAGACAGATGCAAGGCTGCATGGAGTCCACAACATTAAAGCCACCCTCCGCTCACTAAGTCTGCAACGCCACAGATGGTGAAAAAATAGTTCAGGCTGTCCTTGGCAGGGCTTCTCTAGGAGAAGGGACGAAGACTCAAGGTTCAGCCGTCATTGCCCCTCCACCTCCCATTTTCCTGTCCAGCCTGGCCCAGCAAAATACCAAGGGGGCCAGAAGCGCTCATTTTGAGGGATGTGCTTGAGGACAGTGCCCGAGTCAGTTCTCAGGATCCACCCTACTCCTTACTCAACCACCTTCTGGTTGGCTTGGTCATGAGTTACCTGGAACCGTTGGATGCTCGATATATCATCTCTGGACTACACCCTGCAATTCTCGGCTGCCTCTCCCTTCCACTCCCTTCCCCGCCTCTCTTCATGAATTTTCTCATGAGCAACTCCTTGTTCAGGAAGTAGAAAGCTTCCTACAGCTGGGAGCAGTGGAGGAGGTCCCTCAGGACATGAGGGGGAAAGGGTTCTACTCCCACTATTTCTTAATCCTGAAAGTGAAAGGGTCTTAAGACCTGTTCTGGACCTCTGACACCTCAACTTCCTGAAATTTTTTTTTTTGAAATTTTGCATGGTCTTCGTAGCCTTCATCATCCCTTCCCCGGACCCCAGAAACTGTTATGCCGCCCTCGACTTGATGGATGCATAGTTTCATATCTCCATTTTCCAAGGACACAGATTGTTCCTTGTTTTGTGGTGGGCCAGTGTCATTTCCAATTCATGATGCCTCCATTCAGATCTCAGCAGTCTTGCCAGTTTTCACAAAATGCATGGCACCAGTGGCTGCTTACCTGAAGTGTCGAAGGGTCCTGGTTTATTCGTACCTTAACTGGCTCATCAAGGGCAGATCTCGGGATCATGTTCAAAGGAACCTCAATCTGGTACGTTCCACCTGCCACAATCTGAGCCATGAGCCAGTTAATAAAAAGAAATCGACCTTAGTACCGGTGCAACAGATAGTTTATAGGGCAGTCCTCAACTCCACAAGAGCCAGAGCCTTCCTTCTGGAGGTCTGTTTCTGAGCCATGTCAGACCTGATCTTGCAAGTGATCCTGCTCACACATGCCTGAGGTTATTAGGCCACAAGGCAGCCTGTACTTACATAATCAGTCACGTGCAGCTCCATCTCAGACTTCTGGAAGCATGGTTGTCTTCGGTCTACATCCCCAACAGCACAATCTAGACTGCGTGGTCAGGGTGCTGGATCACATACGGTCATCCCTGAAATGGTGGGTGGACCTTGGATCAGTGTTGCAGGGAGTTCTCTTTGCAACCCTGTCACTGACACTGGTCTCCAATGCCTTGAACCTGAGGTGAGGGGCACACCTGGGTGATCTCAGCACACAAGAATGTTGGTCGCAAGACGATCGCGCCCTCCACATAAACGTCAAAGAGCTCAAAGCAGTTCGCTTGGACTGTCAGGCAAGGTGCTGCAGATCCTGAAGGAAAATACCACCGCAATGTTTTATATCAGTGAGCAAAGCAAAACCTCAGCATGATCCCCCAGAGGTGAGGAACTCCCAGGGTGGATTTCTTCATGTCCTGGCCAACAGGAAGAGCCACGTATTTTGGAGGATCAACAGAGGCTCCCTGTCAGTTTCCTTTTTGCTTCCGTGGTTAGGGGCCCTAACATACTCCTTCCCACCCGTGCCATTAATCCACAGAGTTCTTGAGAAGATAAAACAGAACTGGGGAAGGTAATCCTGATAGTCTGACTTAGCCTCGCCAACACAGGTTCCTCTCAGTGATGGCTCTGCTGCAGGTGCCCCTCTGGCTGGATCTGCTATCTCAGAACTACAACAGTCTTCTGCACACGAACCTGGCTGCGCTGCACCTGACAGCTTAGCTGCTGCATGGTTGAATGCAGAGGAGCAGGAGCGCTTTGTCTCCCCAGGTGGGTAAGCCAGCCATGAGACCTCCTCAGAGGGCAGGCCAAACGCTGTCGGTCCCCAGAGCAGAGAAACAGTTCACGTTCTGGGCCTTGAACCAGGGTATTTGGCCTGAGCTGGCCTCGCTGCTGTTGATCCTGGAATACCTTCAAACAGGCACCTCAAACTCCAGGGCCTGTCTCTTTCACCAGTTAAGGTTCACTTGGCCACTGTTTCAGCCTTCCACCATCCTTTCCAGGGCAGGTCAATCTTCGCTCATGACATGACAGTCCAGTTTTTGAAAGGTCTGGAGTGACTATCCCCATGTTCATGACCTTGTCCCCCCATGGGACCTGAATCTCATGCTGTCACGGCTCACACCCCCCTTCAAGCCTTTGGCTTCCTGATTCCTTCTACTCTCATGGAGGGTCTTGGTCCTGGTAGCAATAAGGTGTGCACGTAGGGTCTCTGAGATTAGGGAGCTTACCTTGAAGCCACCCTCTATGGTGTTTTACAAGGACATGGTTCACCTGTGACCGCAGCAGGTTTTCCTGTCCAATGTAGTTTCTCAGTTTTTACAGGCCAGAATGTATATTTACTTGTCATCTTTCCAGAACTTCGTAAGTTGGATGAGAAGTGTAGATTATGCTCTCTGAACCTCAGGAGACTGCTAGCCTTTTACATCAAAAGGACGAAGCCATTCCATAAGTCGATGCAGTTGTTTTTCATGGTAGCAGACAGGATAAAAGGTCTTCCAGTCTCCCCACAGAGAATTTAATCATGGATTACCGCCTGCATCCATTTTTGCTTTGATTTGGCAAAAGTGCCTCCATCGGCGATTATAACTGCCCACTCAACTAGGGCGTAAGTCTTGTTTGCAGCTTTCCTGGCTCAAGTGCTGATTCAAGATATCCCCAGGGCTGCTACCTGGTCATCCATTCACACGTTCATGTCTCGTTTCACACTTATCTAGCAGGCCCAGGATGATGCTGGCTTTGGTAGAGCAGTGTTACAAGCCGCATGACCATTAATTCTGAGCCCACCTCCAAAGATACTGCTCTTAAGTGACCTAGAATGGAATTGACATGAGCAAGCACTTGGAGAAGAAAAAACGGTTACCTACCTTTCATAACTCTTGTTCTTTGAGATGTTACTCATGTCCGTTGCATTACCGGCCCTCCTGCCCCTCTGTCAGAGTTGCTGGCAAGAAAGAGCTGAGGGGGCTAAGGTCAGCAGCGCCTAATATACTGGTGTACGAGCGTGGCACTGCACACCTAGAATTGACATGAGCAACACATCTTGAAGAACAAGTTACGAAAGTTCTTGTTCTTGTTGTGTAATTGCTGTAAAAGGCAGGTCAGAGCCAAGACACAACTAATTTGCAGCCCTTCCTAGAGACACCACTTGCATCTTTGTTATAAAGAGCTGTTTCCTCTACCAACAATCAGTCCACAATGCCCATTTCAGAAGATTGTCTATGTAAAGGAGTAAACCAAGGGTATGTCTACATTACGAAATTAGGTCAATTTAATACGTCTATTTTTTTAGAAATCGATTTGATACAGTCAATTGTGTGTCCCCACTTAAGACCATTAAGTCCGCAGAATGCGTCCATAATACTGAGGCTAGCATTGACTTTCAGAGCATTGCACTGTGAATAGCTATCCCACAGTTCCCGCACTCTCCGCCACCCATTGGAATTCTGGGTTGAGGTCGCAATGCCTGATGAGCCAAAAACTTTGTTGCAGGTGGTTCTGGGTACATGTTGTCAGCACTCCTCCCCCCGCCCCCTGTGAAAGCAACACCAAAAAATTGCTTCTTGTCTTTTTTCCTGGGTTATCTGTGCAGAGGACATAGCATGGAACCCGCTTAGCTTACTGTCACCATACATCTCCTGGGTTCTGCTGGCAGACGTGGTACTGCAGTGCTACACAGCAGCAGCTCCTTGCCTTTGCAAGTTAGCAAAGACAGTTAGCAGCCGTATTGTACTGTCTGCTGCTGTCTCCTGGTTGGTCGGGAGCTTCTGGGCAGACATGGGTGCTCCTGGCCTGCCTCGGTGAGGTCAGTCGGGGTCGCCTGGGCAGACATGGGTGCTCCTGGCCAGCTTCGGTGAGGTTGGTCGGGGGGCACCTGGACATAAATGGGAGTGACTCCAGGTCATTCCTTTCTTTAAGTTCTGTCTAATTGGGATTCAGTCCTGCCTGGAATATCAGGCAAGCCTACCAAAGAACCAGAGAGGCAAACAGCCTATACCAAAAACCTACCGACCGCTATGCCTACCTTCATGCCTCCAGCTTCCATCCCGGGCACATCACACGATCCATTGTCTACAGCCAAGCACTGAGGTACAACTGCATCTGCTCTAACCCCTCAGAGACCAACACCTACAAAATCTCCACCAAGCATTCTCAAAACTGCAATACCCATACAAGGAAATAAGAAAACAGATCAACAGAGCCAGACGTGTACACAGAAGCCTCCTACTGCAAGACAAACCCAAGAAAGAAACCAACAGGACTCCACTGGCCATCACATACAGTCCCCAGCTAAAACCCCTCCAACGCCTCATCAGGGATCTACAACCCATCCTGGGCAATGATCCCACACTTTCACAGGCCTTGGGTGGCAGGCCAGTCCTCACCCACAGGCAACCTGCCAACCTGAAACACATTCTCACCAGTAACTGCACACCGCACCATAGGAACTCTAGTTCAGGAACCAATCCATGCAACAAACCTCGATGCCAACTCTGCCCACATATCTACACCAGCAACACCATCACAGGACCTAACCAGATCAGCCATACCATCACCGGTTCATTCACCTGCACGTCCACCAATGTAATATACGCCATCATATGCCAGCAATGCCCCTCTGCTATGTACATCGGCCAAACTGGACAGTCGCTACGGAAAAGGATAAACGGACACAAATCAGATATTAGGAATGGCAATATACAAAAACCTGTAGGAGAACACTTCAACCTCCCTGGCTACACTATAGCAGACGTTAAGGTGGCCATCCTGCAGCAAAAAAACTTCAGGACCAGACTTCAAAGAGAAACTGCTGAGCTTCAGTTCATCTGCAAATTTGACACCATCAGCTCAGGATTAAACAAAGACTGTGAATGGCTTGCCAAGTACAAAACCAGTTTCTCCTCCCTTGGTTTTCACACCTCAACTGCTAGAACAGGGCCTCATCCTCCTGATTGAACTAACCTCATTATCTCTAGCTTGCCTGCATATATATATATACCTGCCCTGGAAATTTCCACTACATGCATCTGACGAAGTGGGTATTCACCCACGAAAGCTCATGCTCCAAAACGTCTGTTAGTCTATAAGGTGCCACAGGATTCTTTGCTGCTTTCACACCATAGTCTGGCCAGTCATGAACTGGTTTTCAAAGCTTCTCTGATGTGCAGCGCCCCCTGCTGCGCTCTTGTAACTGCCCTGGTGTCTGGCTGCGCTTAATCATTTAGTCTTTTAGAACAGAGTTCTGATAGCATGGATTCGTCTCCCCATACAGCAATCAGATCCAGTACCTCCCGTTCGGTCCATGCTGGAGTTCTTTTGCAATTCTGGGACTCCATGGTCACCTGTGCTGATCAGCTCGCCACAGTGGCCAAACAAGAAATTAAATTGAAAAGTTCGCAGGGCTTTTCCTGTCTACCGGTGCAGTGCATCTGGGCTGGTCACAATGGAGCACTCTGGGATAGTTCCCGGAGGCCAATACCGTCAAATTGCGTCCACTCTACCACAATTTGACCCACCAGGGTCAATTTCAGTGCTAATCCCCTTGTCGGGGAGTACAACAGAAACGGGTGCAGGGTTAAATCGATCTAACGCTGCTAAATTTGACCTAAACTCGTACTGTAGACCAGGACCAAATTAAATTTTTGTCTTTTGTCTTTGTATCCTAGTCACATTGTGAATTTTATTTTCCATGAGATAATTCTTTATAATATTAAGTGTAAAAAAAAAAAAAAAAAAGCCAAGACACCTTGTTTATTTAGCTTTTCAATCATACTATCAGCAATATGTGGTGTCAATATTATCTTTATTCTTATAGCCTGGCATAGCAAAGCACAATTGCCAGCTAAAAGAGATTTTTCTTTGTGTCTGTTTGGGATCTAATGCATTAACTTACTGGAGGAACAGAAAGTCCTTGTCCTAGGCTGGCTGATAACTGGAAAACTGAAGTCACTCCTATCCTTCTGTTCCATATCCCTGTATCTTCCTTAAAGGCACACTGTTAACTTAAACAAACAAACAGAAACAATGGCACTTTCAGGAAAAACGTATCTACCAGACATCTAAGATTAGTAATTCTCTCACAGTTGTTCAGAGGCTTGCTGAGAGCTGGCTAATGACATGGCACTGTCTGTCGATTTCTGGCTTCTAAATTGTATTAACTGATGCTAAAAAAAAAACACCACTTTTACTTGTAAGCAATTACTTCTGTTGCTATAGAGACGTTACATAATCCTGAGTGGAAGGCCAGACAGTATTCTATTAAGATGTAATTCACACTGCAGAAACTCCTGGTTTGGAACAAAGGCTTGAAATTTTGCAAGGGTGTTTGCCCTGGTGTCGGGTTGTGCCTTTTGCTGTCTCTGAAAATGTACTCAAATTTGGCCAAGTTAGAAGCTTGTGAAAAATCTCAGGCACAAGAACTGAAAGTAGGGAAAACATCTTTCCTTTGCTCTCAGTATTCCCCTCTCAACTGGTGCCCAGGCAGCAAAGTGGTGAAAGAGGAAACTGCCTGACTTTAATGCAGAGGGGCGAGGGTAAGGCAGGGAGTGGGGCACTTCGAACTGGGAGTATGTAGATGTAGTGAGGTGAATGGGGCAGGAGTTGGGGGTGGGAGGAATGGTCAGGATCAGTGGTGGAGACAGACTGGCTTGGGACACAGGGACAGAAGGGTCTGTAACACTTAAGAACACTTCCCTCCAGAGCCTAAGAATCCTGAGTCTCTCCATTCTTCTGCTGACAGCAGATAGTTGTGAAACCCACTCAGAAAGTTTGTTCTCATCCTCTAGTGGGAGGTCCACAGCCAATAACAGCCTCCACTGCAACCAGTTAGTCCATTAGCTCAAGTGGTAGAGGTTTGTGCTGTGACTCTAAAGGTTTGAACCTTGCTGATGACTCTAGTTGGAGGTTAGCATAGTTGCAGAAAACTACAAAAAAAAGTTCAGGTTGCGAAGTCAAGCACTCAAAAATTAAGAAATTTCAGAATTTAAGGTTCTTCGTCGAGTGCTTGCTCATATCCATTCCAATTAGGTGTGTGCGCGCCGCGTGCACGTTCGTCGGAGACTTTTTACCCTAGGAACACTCGATGGGCCGGCAGGTCGCCCCCTGGAGTGGTGCCGGTATGGCGCCTGATGTATACCCCTGCCGGCCCATCCGCTCCTCAGTTCCTTCTTACCGCCCGTGTCGGTCGTTGGAACAGTGGAGTGCAGCTTAGCTGTTCTCCACCTCCCTAGCGATTAACTATTTTGTATAGTATTGTGTATATAATTCTTTTACTGTAGTTCTAGTTAGTATTTAAATTAATAGTTTTTATAGTTGTGTATATAGTTAAAGAGGATCAGGGGCTCGCCCCTTCTCCTCCCCCAGTACCGGGGCCCATGCCCGGTTCACCGGGTTTCAAGCCTTGTGCGTCCTGTCATCGGCCAATGCCCACAGGAGATCCGCACGACTCCTGTTTAAAGTGCCTAGGCGAATCCCACCTTGCGGACAAGTGCCGGACCTGCAAGGCGTTCAACCCTGGACAAAGAGAGAACAGGACATTTGCCTGAAACAGCTTTTGATGGAGGCAGCTTTGACTCCTCCATCCTCGGCACCGACTCCAGAACCGGGACCAAGCGCCTCTTCCGCACCGGACCGCCCGGCACCAATAAAGGCTCCTCATCCCCACCTTTCACCGGCCCAACCCTCCAGCCGGCACCGCTCCCTCTCCCCGAGGAGCAAGAAGCACAAGGATCCTGCAGCAACTACAGCTACGCCGCAGTCGGAGCGCATCTCCAAGACGGACCGCCCGGCACCATCAACTGCCACAGCACCGCTTGTCTCCGCACCGTCGATTCCAGCTTCACAGGAGCCGTTGAGTCCAGTGCCTACCAGTTCCCCAACACACGCTGTGGTTGAGCTCGTCGCGCCCTCCACGCCGGAGACCTTCTCCGCAGCGCGGGACCTAATCACTCTGACAGAGCCTGAATTGCCCCAACCCCCGGCACCACCGGTGCGGGTTATTCAGTCGCTGGGCAAGCCCACCGTGGAGTGACCACGTTCACCGGGCACCACTGAACACCGTCGGTCCCGCTCCAGATCCCGAGATCACTCTCGGCCTCGACGTCGCTCACGATCCCGGCGCTGCTCGCAGTCCCGGTACCGTTCTCCACGGAACCAGTCATACTCGCGGCACTGCTCGAGATCCCGGTCGCCGTCGTGGTACTCTCGGCACTGGTCCAGATCGCAGCACCGATGTACTTATCGCAGCCGATCCCGGCACGACAATATAAGGCACCGGTCGACCTCCCGGCACCGGGCTGACAGCAGGTCACGGTCCCGCTCCAGATACCGCCACAGTTCCCAGTACTGTTCACTGGTACCGTGTAGAGATGAGCTCTATGGGCGCAGAGGCTGGCCCAATCAACTTCAACTCCTCCGTGGCCATCGCGTCACCCGTCCGCCGCCTCACACGCGGACAGCGCCTCCTATGGGGGTTCAGAGGCGCAAGCCCACCCGGACCATGGACCACCTCAATGGTCCTTTTGCACACCTTGGGCCTATCACCAAGCCCAGGGCGAGCCAATGGGCCCAGCACGCTCCAGCCACTCGGAGCACCGTGTACCAGAGGCCACAGTCAGTCGACCTCCCCTCGCTGGTACGGAGGAAGGCTCTGCACATCCACTTGAGCAGCATGATGTTCCGGAAACGGAGGTCCCCCAGGACGAGGCTTCAGTCCAGGACTCACTCATCCCTGGGTTATCATCCTCCTCTTCCCCGGATGAGGTGGTAGCGGGCACATCATCATCGGGGCCCCCGCCAATTGATCTCCGAGCACATCAGGATCTTCTGCGGCATGTTGCCCAGAATATAAATCTTCCCGTAGAGGAAGTTCCTGAGGTGGAGGACCCAGTGGTTAGCATATTATCGGTGGAAGCACCGACCAGGGTGGGCCTCCCCTTCATCAAATCGATCCAAGCCAGAGCAGACACCATCTGGCAGTCCCCGGCTTCCATCCCACCCGCAGCCAGGGGAGTAGAACGAAAATACATGGTGCCGTCCAAGGGGTATGAGTATCTCTATGTGCACCCCGTCCCCTGCTTGTTGGTGGTACAGTCAGTCAACGAACGGGAGCGCCACGGCCAACAAGCCCCTGCGCCAAAATCTAGGGAGGCCAGGCGCATGGATTTGCTGGGCTGGAAAATCTACTCTGCTGGAGGCCTTCAGCTCTGCGTGGCGAACCAATAGGCCCTCTTAAGCTAATACAGCTACAACACCTGGGAAGCTGTCGGCAAGTTTACTGAGTTGGTTCCCCAGGACTCCCTTCAGGAGTTTACAGCTCTCCTAGAGGAGGGGAAGAGGGTCGCGAGAACCTCACTACAAGCCTCCTTATATGCCGCCGACTCGGCAGCCAGAATGGTTGCCTCTGGCATAGCTATGCGCCGCATATCTTGGTTGCAAGTGTCCGGCCTACCGCCTGAGCTACAATATACCATCCAAGACTTGCCATTCGACGGACAAGGTCTATTCTTGCAAAAGACAGACCCCAGACTACAGAGTCTGAAGGACAACCAGGTTATTATGCATTCGCTGGGAATGCATACACCCCAGACTCAGAGACTGTCCTTCCACTCCCAACCTCAGCGCCCTTACCCTCCGCCTCGGCCAAGACAGGATCTTGCCCGGCGACGAGGCCGTACTACCCGCAGACGTCAGTCTGGACCTCAAGGGGAAAACAATTCCGGTCCCACCAAACCAGCGCCGGGACCCAAAGCAAACTTTTGAGGGTGCGTCCGAGAGCAGTGTACCAATTCCCTCCCTGGATCCTCTTCACTTTTACAACCGCCTCTCCCCGTTCCTTCCGGCGTGGTCCCAACTGATCTCAGATCATTGGGTCCTACACACAGTGGAGCTTGGATACCGTCTTCAGTTTATTTCTCCTCCCACCTCCCCTCCTCGTCCCTCTTCAGGGACCCCTCTCATGAGCAACTCATCATTCAGGAGGTTTGCAAGCTCCTCTTGATCGGAGCTATAGAGGAGGTACCGAAGGAGTTAAGGGGCAAGGGGTTTTATTCCCGGTATTTCTTAATCTCCAAGTCCAAAGGGGGCCTCCGGCCCATCCTGGACCTGCGAGGACTGAACAAATTCATCAAAAAGTTCAAGTTCCACATGGTATCCTTAGGAACAATCATTCCTTCTCTGGATCCCGGAGATTGGTACACTGCTCTCGACATGAAGGATGCATATTTCCACATTGCAATTTATCCCCCACACAGGAGGTATCTGTGCTTTGTGGTAAATCACGGTCGCTACCAGTTTACTGTCCTTCCCTTTGGTCTTTCCTCGGCCCCTCGCGTCTTCACGAAGTGTATGGCGGTCGTCGCTGCTTTCCTGCGCCGTCGTCGAATACACGTCTTCCCTTACCTCGATGACTGGCTTATCCGAGGGGCTTCGGAGGCACAGGTGCTCAGCCATGTCGCCATCATCAGGGAGCTGTTTGTGCGTCTAGGCTTGATCATCAATTTGGACAAGTCCACCCTGGTGCCTACGCAGAGGATAGAATTTGTCGGGGCAATGCTGGACTCCAACCTTGCAACAGCCAGTTTGCCCCTGCACTGGTTCCAAGCCATAGTCTCCCTTGTCGAAAGTCTCCAAAGCTTTCCAACCACTTCTGCTCGTACTTCCCTTGCTCTCCTGGGGCACATGGCTGCATGCACTTTCATCACAAGGCATGCAAGACTGCGAATGCGCCCTCTGCAAACCTGGCTCGCATCGGTCTATCGGCCGGGCAGGGACGCCATAGACACAATCCTGACAATTCCGCCGGATGTTCTAGGCTCCCTCGACTGGTGGAAGACGTCATCCCGAGTGTGTGCGGGCATGCCGTTTCATCCTCCCCACCCCTCCATATCCCTAACAACGGACGCGTCCTCGCTGGGCTGGGGTGCCCACCTAGGGCTCCTGCGCACTCCTTTGGTCACCACTGGAGCTGACGCTCCACATCAATGTGCGAGAGCTGAGAGTGGTCTGGCTGGCATGCGAAGCGTTTCAGCGCCATCTACACGGCCGTTGTGTTGCAGTGTTCATGGACAACACAATGGCCATGTATTACATCAACAAGCAGGGCAGGACCCAGTCCTCCCCTCTGTGTCAGGAAGCGATATGCCTGTGGGACTTCTGCATAGCCCACTCCATACATCTAGTGGCCTCCTTTCTCCTGGGGGTACGGAATACCCTCGCAGATCACCTGAGCAGGTCCTTCCTATCTCACGAATGGTCCATCCATCCGGACATTCTCCATTCGATTTTCCGGAGGTGGGGCTATCCCCACATAGACCTGTTTGCATCCAGAATGAACAGGAAATGCCAGGTGTTCTGCTCCCTACAGGGTCACTCCCCGGACTCCCTGTCGGACGCGTTCCTGATTCCGTGGACGGGCCACCTCTGTTACACCTTTCCACCGTTCCCTCTTGTCCACCGAGTCCTGCTCAAGCTCCGAAGGGACAGAGCTCGCCTCATCCTGATTGCTCCGGCTTGGCCAAGGCAGCACTGGTACACCATGCTGCTCGCCCTGTCCCTGGCAGACTTGATTCCCCTGCCGCTCTGGCTGGACCTGATCACACAAGATTTTGGCAGGATGTACCATCCGGACCTGCGGTCCCTTCCTCTGACTGCATGGCTCCTGTCTGAATAAACCAGTCGGAGTTGCGCTGTTCCGCCGCAGTACAGCAGGTGTTGCTGGGGAGCAGGAAGTCCTCCACGCGCTCGACATACCTCGCAAAATGGAAGCGCTTCTGCCACTGGTGTAACCAGCACAGCCATTCTCCGCATTCTGCATTAGTCCCCACTATCCTGGACTACATGGTCTCTTAAACAGCAGGGGTTGGCGATCTCCTCTCTGTGAGTATATCTTGCGGCTATATCCACCTTCCATCCGGGGGAAGCTGGCAGTTCCGTTTTTTGTCACCCTATAGTTTCCAGATTCCTCAAGCGCTTGGAGCGACTATACCCACAGGTCAAACGGCCTACCCCTACCTGGGACCTGAACCTCGTCTTAACCAGGCTCATGGGGCCCCCTTTCGAGCCTTTGGCCACATGCTCGCTGCTGTACCTGTCCTGGAAAACAGCTTTCCTAGTCGCTATCACTTCGGCTAGACGAGTCTCAGAGCTTCATGTATTGAGTGTGGATCCTCCATATACTGTGTTCCATAAGGACAAGGTACAGCTGTGACCGCACCCGGCATTCCTCCCTAAGGTCGTCTCCACCTTTCACGTTAACCAGGACATCTTCCTGCCAGTCTTTTGTCCAAAGCCACATTCATTGCGACGAGAGCAACAGCTCCATACTTTGGATGTCCGAAGGGCTCTTGCCTTCTACATCGAGAGGACCAAGCCCTTCTGGTGCTCACCTCAGCTATTCGTGGCGGTGGCGGAACGTATGAAGGGCATGGCAATCTCCCCCAGTGTATTGCATCTTGGGTTACATCGTGTATTCGGGCTTGCTATGACTTGGCTCATGCTCAGGGGGGCCATCTCACTGCCCACTCTACCCAGGCTCAAGCCTCATCTGCCGCGTTCTTGGCCCATGTTCCCATGCAGGACATCTGCCGTGCGGCCACCTGGTCTTCCATCCGTACGTTTGCATCGCACTACGCATTGGTCCAACAGTCTAGAGTTGATGCCGCCTTTGGCTCAGCGGTCTTACGTTCCGCAACATCTCGCTCCGACCCCACCGCCTAGGTAAGACTTGGGAATCACCTAATTGGAATGGATATGAATGGATATGAGCACTCGAAGAAGAAAAGACGGTTACTCACCTTTGTAACTGTTGTTCTTCGAGATGTGTTGCTCATATCCATTCCACACCCACCCTCCTTCCCCACTGTCGAAGTAGCCGGCAAGAAGGAACTGAGGAGCGGATGAGCCAGCAGGGGTATATATCAGGCGCCATACCGGCGCCACTCCAGGAAGCGACCTGCCGGCCTACCGAGTGTTGCTAGGGTAAAAAGTCTCTGATGAACATGCACGCGGCGCGCACACACCAATTGGAATGGATATGAGCAACACATCTCGAAGAACAATAGTTACAAAGGTGAGTAACCGTCTTTTGCTCATGCCTTATGATATTCTGTAATTACATGAGCACTTGCTATTTTTTTTCCCCTACAGGACCCCTGCCTCTTTCAGTGCCCAAGAAGGATGGTGTTATAGGAATGAATCAGTATTGTATAGTTAACGAGGCTAGTGTCTGTGGAATCCCTTCTTATTTGTTGCAGAAATTGGAATGCATGTAGTGAATGAGGCAGGCGATTACAGGATGAGAAAGGAAGTTGAATGCCACCCTAGAGAATTGGATTCTATCCCTGCCTATGCATGTAGTTCCTATGTGATGCTGAGCAAGTAATAAAGAAACAATTTCATATTAACTACTAATTGTGCTCTCCTCCTTTTCTGGGTGCCTAATGTGAGGCACCAGAGGTCAGAGATGCGGAAGTGCTGAGTGCTCACAAGTGCAACAAAAGTAAACTAGAATTGTGCTACAAACATATAAAGCTCTACGAAATTCTAATACCTCTGAAGAATCAGTCCCTATATGTGTTAAGCTCGGCACCCAAAATTAATGGACACTTTTATGACAATTTTACCTTAATCATTCTGCCTCAATTCCCCAGCTACAAAATAGTGACAACACCTGATCTCCCTGGAGCATTAAGAAAATAAATTCATGCTTTGAAACACTCAAATATTATGATGAAAGCACCATGGAAATGTCTGTGAGGAAATTAATAATTTTGTATTTGTTGATTACTGATTACTCTCGCCCCTTGCTCCACCAATATGGCCACCAGGTGCCCGTTATCTACCGGGTAATGAGCGTTGGGGTAGGGCGGAGGTTCGATCACTGGATGCCCTGGGGGGGGTGTCAAGTGCCCACGGGTAGCGACGGAGAGCACGCAAGCAATCACTCTTAGTGTTTAAGAGAATAAGGGTTTATTAAATGAATCACAGATAATGATAAGGGAGAACACGATCAGTTACATCTGGGGCTTACAACACACTACCAAAGCAAATAATACAAATACTGCAATTACAAATAAAAGCTGGCCCTGGTATTTTTCTAAGTCCCAATAGTTATCTAAATCATTCCAGGGGTTAGTAGAAGTGATATTGGTGCTATTAGTAATCATAAGTGCAGCAACTAATTTCCCTAAATAAATTGTGAGGCTTAACTGATCCCCCTTGCTTTCAAGAGTTCCTGGTCAACGGGTTTCCCCTAGCAGGAATCTTGGGGCGGCTAGAATCAGTCTTTGCCTCTTATCTACCAGTACAGAATACTTAACAGCTAATTATACTTACACATACAAACCACAAAAGTTTCATTACGGCCGGCAACCGGTTAGGCTTCAGGAAACGCGTGAGCCGAGAGAGCATGCAGGGTGATCAGGCCTGGATACGGTTTCGACAGGAATTCGGGGGCTCTCTGCCCGTCCCCGAGAGGGGACCGGCAATATATAGTAAATTTGTCGTCATAGTTTGTGATAAGCCAATTGAGGGGTTGCGAGTGACATATGCCCATACAAGGGAGGCAGACGGGCTTTAACATCTTTACCCAGGAAGCGACTGTTGTCAGGGGAACTTGGTCTCTTCAGGCTGGCTAACCACAAGGCTTCCTGTTGCAAGTTCTGCTTTCTGAGCGTGACAGGTGGCAGTTCTGAGGGCTGGGGGAAAAATCCGTTGGGGGGGGGTGGAGGCCGGAGCACCCGTAGTCTGGCCCTGGGGCCCCACTTGGGGGTCTAACAGTATTCAGTGTGGGATTGGGATGGCATATGTTAAATAAGGCCTGATTACCATACATTGAATGAGGAGGATGAAAAGAAATAATGAATAACTACTCATTAAGTGAATGAGGCAAAGGTCATGTGAAAAAAATGGTATGTGATAATGTAATTATAGACTGCATTATAGTGTGCACGTACAAGGTACGGGGAATTAATGTTGCAAATGCCTTAATTCTGGCATTTTCTAACTTTTGATTTTGCAAGCTGAATGCTCTTAACCTAGTATTTTGGGATGTAATAGTTCAGTAGTTTGTCAGCTTCTCACTTGTTTGTGAGAGCCTTCTGTGCTAGTTAATGTGAGATGAAAACATCTTAAAAATAAGAATGTGTGAGTGTAAAACCACAAAAATTGGCAGTGGGACTCCAGCTGTAGAATGTGAAACTATTGTTAATTCCATTTTTTTAAAGTTGACTGGTTTTCAAAAGGCCATACCAGATAAAATGATCAAAGGGTACAATGCACCCAGTAACGATTAACACCTGTCTTTACTCACTTGGTGTTGGGAACTCCATGTGCTGTGATTCTGTCTTGTTGCCTGCTCCAATTCTAAAAAACTATACATTTCCCAGGAGAGTACCTATTCGGTTTCCAGGTTCCCAGTAGAGTAATTCTGTCTCCGATCTGTGTACTCTCTTGGATCGGACTCCCAGGTGTTGGGTCTTTGGCTGATTCGCTCATCAGGAATGAAGCAGCTGGGTTTCAGCAGTTGGGTATTTAGTCAGAACTTTGTTTACAAAGAGGTGGAAAGGTTGGAAGCTGAACCGAGAGGTGGGAACTGGGTCTTTTATGGAACTTGGAGGGATGATTTTGGCACCTGGAAAAGATGCAAGTTAGAATTCTTGACATAGGGGATGTGAGGATGTGGATTTTACCGTTGGTTGAATTTGTATTCTGCTCTTTAGATAATTAGACTTAAATTTTCTTAACATTGTTCTATTTTTATTTAATATAATGACTCCCCTCTTCAACATGGGAAAAAGTGCTACATTAATGTTCTATGGGAGAGCTCAAAAAAAAAACCAACTTGGAACAATTAAAATAAAGAACAAAAAAATGATTTTTCTTATCCTTAAAAATTTGGCAATAGTCAAAATTTTGAACAAGTACTGATTTTAAAAACTTCTGATTTTTTTTACAGTATAATTAATGGATTTGCCTTACCATTAAAAGAAGAGCACAAAATTTTCTTATTGAAGGTGTTATTACCTTTGCATAAAGTGAAATCGCTCAGTGTCTACCACCCACAGGTAAATTAATTTGTTTATGAAGTGTTATAGATTCTGTTCCACAGGATGGTCCAGGGTATAAAATGCTGAACTCGGAGTCCGGAGAGCTGGGATTTATTTCCAGCTCTGCTATTGGCCTGCTGTCTGACCTTATCCAAGTCGCTTCCCTTCTCTCTGACTTGGTTTCTTCATCTGTAAAATGGGGTAAAGATACTCTTTTTAAAAGTGTTCTGAGATCTGAGGATGAAAAGCACTGTATTATATCATAGAAAATCTTATCCTTTTAATGAGACTGTCTCTTTAGTAGATCTTTTTTAAAAAGATCCATAATATGTGGTATGTTTTACTTGGATAATTTAATAGTTCAGTTTGTTGCAACTTTTTGATGCCCTGGATGTTTTGCTAAATCACTGTTTCTTCAACATGGATTCATTAAGTGGATGTTACTGAAGAGGTGGAGTAAAAAACCAAATACCTAAAAAAGACCAAAAAGAACTGAAGTGTTCAAACAATCTGGGTAATAACATTAGGACCGCTCCTCTGTTGTTGCTTTCAAACTCCGTGAACCTTTCTTAGGCTCACAGTAGAGAGCCCCAAAGGATTCTAGATTTTGAACAGCACTGCAATATGCTGAAAATCTGTCAAGAAAAAGCTCCTTTTAGATATCCAGGAAATTGTTCAGAAAATCAGCCCCGTTCCCAATCACTTTTTAATGAATAAATACCCCATATAGAAAGCACTGTCTTTTCATGTAAATTTGATAAATAGTTGTATTAAATTTAAACCAGTTTTTACGTGAAAATTCTGTTCTAGTAATTGCTTTGACCCATTTTTAACTTAATGTGTTAATTTCACTTTATTAGAATAAATCAAAGATCAAGAAATAGAATTTGAATCTTAATCTAGGACTTCATCTGAAGTTTCTGTGAGGAGATGAATTTCAGAATTGGGACCAAAATAAGTCTGGAATGAAGAATCAAATGACCAGTTAAGAACAGCTGTGATTTGTGTGGGGATTTTTTCCTCAGCAACTCAGAAAATAGTCTAAAAATTATCCTGCAACCGGCCCTACACCACAGTCCTTTGTAACCTCAAAGGATTGAGAGGTTTGTGAGAATTACTGTTTCCTCACTGGTGCTGTGTCGCTAGGATTCCCGAGAGCACACATGTCCAACAGTTCTGTGCACTGCAGTGTGCTGATTCTTTTCCAGAATGCAAACATGCTGAAGCCACCCAACTTTTGTTCTAGACCCTTACTTACTCACTATGCAAGCAAGCGTATTGGAATACAGTTTTTTCAAAATCTTTTGGTTCATTTCAAGATCTTTATCGGCGTGTCTTTATTTAAAAAGAAACAGCAGTAAAACATGCAAATATGGTGATAGGGGATCAGATCGCTGGTTCATCTTGTCTAGTGTCCTGTTTGTGACAGTGACCAGTACCAGCTGCATCAGTAAACTGCAAGAAACCACATAGTGGGCAATTATGGTACTCAGAGGAAGTCTCCTCCTACTTCCCATTAGGGGTTGGATTATGATTGACGCATGAGTGTTTCTATCAATTCCAAAACCAGGGATTAATCAGAGGTCAAAGCTTTTCCATGGCAATGGAAATAATGTCCTGATTATTCTTCAAGACAGTTCACATAAAGGAAACAGAGAGAGGAATAGGGAGAGTTGTGGTGCTCCTTCTACTCCTCCACAGCCCAGAAGGAACTTTAGATTTGCTAGATAGCCAGGAACCCCACATTGTACCTGCAGAAAATACCAGGCCTTTTGAAACAGGAATTCCTTCGTTCAGACTGTGTACACCTACAGTTAAGAACTTGGGCATCAGAAGAGAAGTGTAGTTCAACATGGATTCTTCATTAACCTCTGATACAGTTTGGTATCCTGACAGAACTCAGCCAGGATATTTCATTCACTGATCTGGTCAAATCTGCATTTCAGGTGTGAGGGAAAACAAAACTCTCTTTGAGGCAGGAATTGCCTCTTTATGCAACGGCTAGCACAATGGAGCCCTGACCTTGAGATGCTATTGTGATACAAATATTATAATAATCCCAAAGTTCTAGGGACTTCGGCTAGAAGGTTTGAGTAGAGTCCTACAACTAAGCACCATAGAAACATGACACGAGCCATAGCAGTGTTTTCTGAACAGGCACAATGGATCCTCCATTTGAGTGTAGGTGCCAATTTTAATCACAATGATTAAATTAGATAAGTGTGTGGCTGGTTTTTCTAGTTGCCATTACCTCTAAAAGGCAAGTTTTAGAATTAGTTCCTACAGCCATACAAGAATCACACTGCTTTTGTCATGAGGAAAAAGTTCTTATAGTCCAAAAACCTTTGTGTTTCAAGGAAGTTCCTCTTTACACAAGTGGTGGAATAGTTCTCTCTCCATTGTGTTCTAACTCTTGGATGGTTGGGGCATAAATGGGCATTCCTAGGGCACTAAAGATATACCTCAAGCATGTGAAGTACATACACCAACTGTACCCTGTTCATCTAATTCTGTCCAACATTTCAAGGTGTTCGGGCCTCAAGGTTGTAGCAGTCAAGACATAAAAACACTGCACCATTTGGCATGCTAAGCACCAGGGAAACTATTCACAGAAGTCCCTAGAGGCACTGGAGAAAAAAGTCTCTTCTCTAAACTGTGGAAGATCTGCAAGTTACCATTCCTCTGCAAAGGCATCCTTTGGTAGGAAGGTGCCTCTGTGTTGATTCTCACATAACTCCTTAGTTTATAAAGCTCTGCTTTGTATGGGGGCAGCTTTCATTCCTGCCTGCTATTCTACTATAAGAATTAAACTCTTTATATCTTTTTCCCTCCCTACTTCTGGAATTAACTTCTGGCTACATCCCATGAGTAATGAATGATGAAAGAAGCTGTGCAATAGAATGAGAAATTTCTTTCCTGATAATTTTCTTTCTATTAACAGCTTCTCTCCTAATTCAACCCACCATGGTAGTCTGGTAAATGACCAGACTATACATTGAATTTTTTTCTAATACATTAGTACATTCTATCAGGTTGTCTTAATACTAGTAATTGGCTGCTGTAGTGTTTCTATAGCTGTGATAAGAACTTTCTGATGACCTGAGCTGAAGGTTGAAACATAATGCTGGAGCCTCCAGCAACAATACTGAACCGCTTCCAAATTCCACAGGTGGAGGGGCATTAGCCCCTGAGTCACAAATTCAGAGAGAAGCTGGTATCAGAGAGAAAATTATCAAGTAATAAATTTCTCATTCATGCATCTGTTGGAACTCTAAGCAAGACTTCTCGCATCAGTGCATCTAGCCTTTAACTTGCTGCTGCGTCTGTCATAAGTCCCCTGTGCAAGGATCATGTGGGGAGAGGTGTCCAGGCATGCCACTTACTCTCTTATGATTTTGAACAGAAGATTTATCTAGTTGGAACGAAGCAAAAAGGAGAGTAGCTGTTTGTCAGGGATCTGACAAAAACCAAGAAATAAGGAATTTACAGTAAATCCGTGCGTTGACATTTGTCTCAGATCCTTCATGTAGTTCATTGATCTTTTGAAGGAACTTAGTTATTACAGAAGTGAAGGACTAAATAGGATTGGTTTACAGGTGCTATGCAGTGTTCCCCATGCAGCTCCCAATGAACTTCAGTCCTGACTTTGTAACACCTTGTTCTGGCATTACTTCAATGCTGGACTATGATCAAAAAGTGCCATTGTGACACATTGTGTCTATTACAAAAACATTATACAAATGAAGACTAGGATAAAACCACCAAAACTCATCCCTTAACCTTTAAGTATAATATTTGAAGGTAATGCATTCAGAATTGGCTTTAATTGTTTTTAACTAATTTAATTCTTTACTTTCAGATAATGTGTGAATTTTTTTCTTCTCACCTCTATATAAAATGTTTAAAATTAGCCATGGTTGACTTATCTTCCTCATGTTCTCTGATGAATTAGAGACAATATGTTTCTTCTCTCCAGCTACATCCCAGTTCCCAGAGAATTCAGAGCATTCCAGATCTACATTATATGAGAAATATTGTAAACTGACAATTTTTTATAAGAAGAGACACCTGACTCTTATCCAGTGAGTCTAGTTCAAACAAATTGCATGCACCTTGGAACAGTTCTACTGGTTTAAATTGATACTTAAGTCACAACCTCCCTTCCTCTCTTCATCCTTTTTTTTTTTAATTATTATTTTTACTTCCAGGGAGCACAGAATCTATTCCTCAGCCCTTTACTTCATTTGTCCTTTTCAGCTCTTCCTTTTCTTCCCTTTCAAAAAAATAAAATAAAAATTTGAGACTGGATAGAATCTTAAGCAACCAGCTTCAGGGCCGAGCCAAAACTTCTATGGGGGAAACACTAACTTCCAGGCCTCCTTCCCATTCCACCTCTGGTGAGGCACCGAGGTTTCCCAATTGTTGAACAATGTCTTAGGTATGGTGCACATGAGATCAGCCTTTTCCTTTGCCACCCCCACTCTGCTTCTTTCCTGTATGACCAGGATCTCAGTTGGAGACATGGTTCTATCCCCATTGTTTTTCTTTCAGTCTTTTGGGCTTCAAACTCCCTTCATCTTCCTGTGCTCTGCTGTCAGCCAAGAAGACTTTGAACTGCCAACAGTTGTTCTTCGGTAACAAGAAAATATCCAGTCTCTGCCTCTCTCATCTGCCTGTGTCAGACAGGAAGGCTTTTTAGTGCTCATTGGCTACTGGGGACAAAAATCTCACCACAAAAACAAAACATAGACTCTTTTCAGTCACCACCTGGAGCATATGCCTCTTTTTAAGTTTTAGCTAGAAGGCGTTATCGGGGCTGTTCTTCACATCATGCTGCCTCAGCTGATCACTCCACCTGTCCATTCACATTCCTTGTTTCCCAACCCTTTGTTTTCTAGGCATCCCTGTGAGTGACTTGATTAAAGATTGATCATTTTCTTTCCAGCGAAGTGGAAATCTTTTAGTTGATCAGAAGACCTTCTCCTAATTCCGTCAGCTGTATGCTTGTTTTCTGGAGTACAGAAAGCAATCTCGTTTGGGATTTAGGCTCAGGTATGCCTCTAGTCCCTTTGTCTGCAGGGCAGAAGGGTTCTTTCTGAGTTCTTCAAACTGTCGAATCTCATATCTGTGAGGTTCCAGGCTTGAAATCAATTGCTCAAGAAACTTCATGTACTAGTGCAACAGGACACTCTAAAAGTTTGATTCTGCTTTCAGAAGCACTGGGCTTTTGCAGTGGATGGAAATGACAGGCTTCCATCAGAGTAGTTAATTTACAGGATAAAGACAATGGGTGGATTGTGTGAGCCAGCAAAAGCTGACCCTGGAAGAGCCTGAAGCTGAAGGTTTTCCAGTCCATTCCACAGCATCAGAGTAATCCATCAGTGGATTAGTTTGCAACCAGAAACTCAGCAAAAAAAAAATAAAAAAATCCAGATTTTCTTTCAGTGATCCACCCTATTAGTTTGGATATTTTTTCAGTATATTGGGGGAGAGACTTGGGCAGTGACATTCCATCCATTCCTCTGACTTGCAAAATCCAGTAGCACATATAGAAGAGTCTTTTTTATGACACGCTTCTGAGACCTTATGAATCTGGCTCTCCATGTTGGAAGCTGTCTATAAGGTTGACACTCCTTCATCCAAAGGTAACTTAGTGTTATTGCCTTCAGAGTGAACATCACAGGTTCTTGACGAAAGGAACTGGTTTAAAATCTACGGAGTGAAAAGAGTTCTGTAGCAGGACATACATCAGGCTCTAGAAACTATTTAAAAGTTGATGTTCTGCTAAGAGCTTTGAGGGATTTTTGAGTCTGTCTGCTCTTTCCAAGGAATGAACCAGGGTTTCACCCTTGTATCTAAGTGGTTTAAATCTCAGAAAGCGTCACTGTCCAGCCTTACACTCTACTGGGGAAAAGCAGCTTTAAACTTTTTCTCCAGGTGGTGATAAATCCCTGTGAATTTTGACTGCTGCAAGCTCATGTTTCCTCCTCCTTGGTGAAAGCACCCTTTTAGTTGGGAAAATTACTAGGAGAGTTGGTAAATTAATCTCTTTGATCCTCCTTATGTAATGTGTTAGTGGTTGTGTGTGTGTTCCTCACCTAACTCAGAGATGCATATTAATAAGCTTTTCCTCCAAACCAAGATCTTTGTGAAAGCACAAACTTCATGCTTTGACACTTGCAGAATTTTTATCTGCAGTATGCTAAAAGTTTCAGAGTTTAACAAGCCGTTATTTCTACATGTCAAGGGCCCTAACAGAGGCCCTCTTTCCTTTAACACTTCAGTACTAGACATTGGCTTTAGAATATTTGCCTAATTTACAAGATGACAAGATAACCCCTGCACAGAAATAAGAGGGCATTTGAGCAGAGGCCTACAGTGTATCTTGAGTAGAAAGGGCTGAGGCATCTGTCCAAGGAATCTGTAGAGCTGCTTCCTGGTCAGTACTTACCGCATTTGGGTGTTCACTATAAAGTCAGTCTCTTCTCAGAGGAAGAGGCCATATATTGACAGAGCATTTTTAGGCAGCAACTTGAAGTAAACCTTTCTAAGTTGGCACTAGTTGCCACATCTGTGCACTCTGGTTCATTATAGGATGGGTGTAAAGGAGAGCTTCAACAAGAGAGAATTACTTATTGGCATTGATCAGTTTTCACTTTCCACATCTTGATACTACCCTCCTCCCCTCATATTTTTAGGGTTGTATGGTTTTTGTAGAAAGAATCATGATTGATTGTATAAGAGAGGTGTTGGCTCCTTTGTATATTCTGAAAAGATGCAGTATTTTTATCTCCATGTTTTCTGATAAATGGAAACATACCACGTTCAGTTACTGAGAAGAGAAAATTACAGTAAAGAGAATTACTGGTAAGTTCTTTCTTCTTGTGAGGCAAAAAATATATAAAGTTTGAGATTATAAAGATGTCTTCTCTTTTTTCCAAGAAACAATATTAAGGAACTTAATTTTTTGAACAATCGTGAGACTGAGTACGTTCATAAGCCAGTAGAAAAGAATGTGAAAATAATAGTGGGATATTAGTCAAGTAAAATATTATGAAAACATTGTTAAAGATCTACTGTAACTCAGAAAATATTGTATTTGATACTTTGAAAGTATGATTATACCACTGCTGTTTAAAGTGTGTCTGAAAAATACAGGAATAAAAATTATTCAGATATTTTTACTACATGTAATAGTTGAAGGTGTTTTTCCCTGAATTTGGAAAATTTCTCAATTTTTAATGTTAACAAAATTTGTATGTGGCATATGCTTAAATTGAAATACTTTGGTTTAACTATTAATATACACTTCCTCTTTTTTCTATTTAGTTGGCATACTGTGTAGTTCAGTTTTTAGAAAAGGACAGCACGCTTACTGAACCAGTAAGTTTATTTTACTGTTTTATCATATTAACTCATTTTGAAGCATTAATAACATTTTGATTTGCACCGTTTATAATGTTTGTTTCACCTAAAAATCATTCCAAAATAATAGATTGATTTTATTAAGAGCAAAGTTCTTTAAATTTCTAATTAATAAAATGTATTTTTAAAATTGTTTGAATGATCCCTTGAATGAGCTGCTCACTAAGTCGACATAGTTGGTACCTCCCCCAATAATGGTACAGTGAGCAATTTTTACTTCACTGAGACAATGTCCATTAGTAAAATTAGCATAGCTAGAACAACTGATCAAAATAAATATCTGACAAGAATGCATATTCATTTTAGAAAGCTTAGCATTTTGATCACCTCGCATGATTGTTATATGTGCTAAATCAACATTGTAGTCTAGTTGCTCACTCCCCCAAGGAAAGAAAATATTTCCTCCTGTTGTTGTTATGGTGAAGATGAGCAAGTAGATTTTGCACCTGCTAGTAAATTTTCATAACAATTTATACGGCTGCACTGAGGACATTATTGCAGATTATGACCATTCAGTTTCGGAGTTAAAAATGTATGCAGTTCTCTAATGTATAATGCTGAACTATCATTTTACTTGTCCTGACATTCAATATCTTTTCATAAGCTTTAGCTTTTAATTTATATACATATTTCTCCTTCCACCTGTCTCTCTCTGCTTTTTTCTTCCCTCCTCTTCTGAAAAATGTGAAGTATTATTTCACTTCCCTAATAAGGTAAAGGAAAATTATCTATTTGATAGAATGGCTAATGTTAAAGATTTTCACACCTTTTAAAATTATATACCTATACATTATCTGTACATATTTATACTTGAAAAGATGATTCTGTAAAAAAAAAAAAAAAAAAAACCTAATATTTTAGTGTTCTTCTTCGAGGGCTTGCTCATGTTGATTCCATTGTAGGTGTGCGCACACCCACATGCGCAGTCATCGGAGACTTTTGCCTTAGCAGTTCCCGTAGGGCCAGCTGTGGCGCTCTCTGAAGTACCGCACTCATGCCATGGTGTATCAGGTGCTGCCAGCATGTGCCCTCTCAGTTCCTTCTTACCACCTGTGATGGTCAGTCAGAGCACCTCCATCCCTTGCTTCTTGATCAGAGGTTTCTCTTTTATCTTAGCCTTGTGCTTCTAGCTGAAAATATTTTAATCATTTGTTAGTTGGTTAAGTACCTGTTAAGTGTTCAGTTAGTGTCCCAGCGGGGACTTTGCCCCAGGAGGAGCCCTGGTCTCCAGGTTTCAAGCCCTGCTCTTTGTGTAACAGGCCTATGCCTGTTAGTGACCTGGACAACAGTTGTCTACAGAGCCTTGGGGAACCCCACATAAAGGAGTGCTGTTGCATCTGCCAGAACTTTTGTCCTCAGACACAAAGAGAGCACAACATATTCCTCGTGCCCCTCGTGATGCAGTGCTGCCCAATGCCCAGCTTTGGAGCAGACACAGGCCAAACCAGCACCCAGCACATCAGCTATGGTACATAGTGCACCCATGGCACTGAGCTTCTCCTGGCACCCTTCCCCGGTGATGAAGATGATGACGGCATTGAGCAAGCCCGACCAAGGGGCACTGAGCAAAAAACCTGGCTCAGGCCTTACACCCACTCTGGATCTGCAAAAGGGCTCAGCCTTGGGGAGTTCATCCCCCCGAAAGAGTCTGCCACCGACTTCAGGGAACGGTAAAGGGCCCAAACCAACGGCACAGTCAACATCCTCTGAGCCCAGAGCGCCTGGAGAGCTAAGAGTGCCTCCGCCGCAGGTGGCACTGCAGGCAGCAATGGAACTGGGTAAGGCTCTCCATGAGTGCAAGCCCACCAGCAAGGCTCACACAAAATAAGCGAGCGCCACCAGTCTCCAGAGCCAAGACAAAGCCCTAGGTCACCATGTTCTTGGTCTCTGCGTCAGCCCAGGTCTCTGGCACAATGCTCCCGATCTCTGACTTCATGCTGGATCTCAGCCAGGTGTCAGTGATCTCCCTGGCACTGGTCTTCATCGCGATGTCTGTCACCATCGCCAAGAGCACCTGGTCGCTCCTCGACGCAGCACCACTTGCCCTACTCCCAGCACCGGTCGGACTATTCACTGGCAGCAACACTAAGCCACCAGACTTAAGCCTCCACAACCCCACCTTGGTCACCAGAGGGTAACGACTTCTACAGCTCGGAAAGCGCAGTTCAGCCCCTCACCCAGATAGTATCGTGACTGGGCTCCAGAGGGTGCGTCCGCGGCATTGGTTCTGACCCAGCAGCAGGGCCAGTGGCTGACCCAATGGCCTTACTGGAATGGCTGAGGCGTTCCGTCATACTGTTGTCCCACTCCTGCCAACCTTTGGTCACCACGTCAGACATGCCAAAGTTGGACTCCACGGCACTGGTTCATTGCAGGATGCTCCAGCAGCTGCCGCAGGTGAGAAGCCGGTACCCACCCCAAGGTCACCATCTCCAATGTGTGAGGACATTGCCAGACCTGTCCTGGTCGTCCAATCATTCTCCTCTTCTCTGGATAAGGCGGTGGCAGGCCCGTCAAGCCAGATGAGCTAGATGATAGGGAGCCTCAGGCACTGCTCTGCAGGGTCACTTCCAACCTGGGCCTCAAGGTGGAGGAGATAGAGGAGCAGATGGACAAATTGTTTAATATTCTCTCAGCATCCACCCCAGCCTGCATCGTGCTCTCAGTACGCTAGGGGGCCCTGAACATTGCCAAAACCATCTGGTAAACCCCGTCCTCCATCCTGCCCACCTCTAAGAGGGCAGAAAAGAAGTATTTCATCCCTGCAAAAGGGTTTGATCACTTGTACGCCCACCTGCTACTGGGATCATTGGTCACATTGGCCCACCAGTTCCATCCCTAAAAATAAAGAGGCCAAGAGGTTGGATTTGTTTGGTCACAAAATTTATTCTACGACCAGCCTCCAGTTTCTGGTGGCGAATCACCAGAACCTTTTGGGGTCACTATAACTTTAACTTGTGGGACTCTCTCCTCAAGTTCAAGGACTCCATGTCCAAGGAGATGGTCCAGGAGTTCGCGATTCTGGTGGAAGGAGGAGGGGACTGCAGCGGCTCGGAGCTTCCTCCAGATGGCTTGGGACATGGAGGAGTCAGCTGCCCGGGTGGTCGCTTTGCCGGTGGTCATGCAGTGCAGTTCCTGCCTCCAGGAGATGCAGGCCTCTACTCAGGACCTCCCAGTTGACGGTGACAGCCTGTTCTCCAACCAAACGGATGCGCGTCTGCACGGCCTGTAGGACGTGCACGTGACCCTCTGCTTTCTGGGGATGCACACTCCTCAGGCATCAAGACAGCTATTACGGCCTTTTCCGCCAACTCAACGGTGGCATCCTCAGCAAGGGCCTGCAAGGAAACTAGACATCGGGTTTAGCCACCACCGCTCTGTCGTCCTGGTCTCCTATCCAGCCTGGCCCAGAGAAGCACCAGGGGGCGGGCCAAAAGCTCTCATTTTGAGGGTGTACTCAGGAATGACTCATCAGTCAACTGCCCAGATCCTTCCCATCTTTTCCTCAACCACCTTTTTCCCTGCCACTCAGCCTGGTGTGGATTACGTCAGGCTGCTGCCCCTCTCTCCAACCCCTCCCACTTCCCCATCCGTCTTTAGGGACCCTTCTCGTAAGCAACTCCTAGTTCAAGAAGTTGAGAAGCTCCTAAGCTAGAGGACTGTGGAAGAGATTCCTTGGGACATAGAAGGAAGAGAATTCTACTTCCGCTACTTCCTAAACCTGAAAGTGAAAGGGGGCCTCAGACCCATTCTAGGCCTGTGGGGCCTCTACAAGTCTCTCAAGAAATTGAAGTTTTGCATGGTCTCCCTGACCTCCATCGTCCCTTCCCTGGATCTGGGTTACCGGTATGTCGCTCTCGAATTAAAGGACACTTACTTTCATGTCTCCATATTCCCAGGACACAGGTGTTTCTTGCATTTCATAGTGTCTGGATGCCACTTCCAGTTCATGGCACTACCCTTTGGCTTGGCCTGTCCTGGGCCCTAGGGTGTTCACGAAATGCGTGGTGCCGGTGGCAGCCTACCTGAGGCATTGAGAGGCCAGATCTTCCTGTATCTTGACAACTGCCTCATCAAGGGCTGGTCTCCAGACCAGGTGCAAAGGAGCCTCGATTTGGTTTGCCCCACCTGCAGCGACCTGGGCCTCTTAATAAATACAGAAAAATGCACATTAACATTGGTCCAACGCATAGAGTTTATCGGAGCGGTTCTCGACTCTACGCAGGCCAGGGCCTTCCTGATGGAAGCACGTTTTCAGGCATGATTGACTTGATCTCCCTCATAGAGAGCCAACCGCTCACCACAGCCCACATGTTCCTGTGACTTATAGGCCACATGAACATACATGGTTAACCATGCCCTGATTCATCTAAAGCCTCTGCAACTGTGGCTGGCCTCAGCCTACATTCCCAGCAGGCACCCCCTGGACCGAGTGGTCACGGTGCCAAGCCATATTCTCTCATCTCTGGACTGGTGGCGGGATCCTAAGTCGGTACTGCAAGGAGTCCCCTTTGCGATCCTATCTGTTGCTCACCATAGTCTCAGATGCGTCAGATCTAGGTTGTTGAGCCCATCTGGGTGAGCTCAAACACCCAGGGCCACTAGCTGCAACATGACCTAGACCTTCATATCAATGTCAAGGATCTCAGAGCGGTTCACCTGGCCTGCCAGGCTTTCTTGCCCCACCTGGAAGGCAATCAGTTGTAGGTCCTGACAGATACTACTGTCGCAATGTATTACATCAACAGGAAGGGCGGCACCAGGTCTTCAGCCCTTTGTCAGGAAGCGCTCAGCCTCTGGGACTTTTGTGTGCTGCACGCCATTCGTTCAGTAGCTGCCCACCTGCCTGGAACCAAGAATGTCCTGGCAGATCACCTCAGCAGGACTTTCCCATCTTGCCACGAATGATCACTCCATCCGGAGATGATCAGCCTAGTTTTCCACAGGTGGGGAACCTCCCAGGTGGACCTGTTCACGTCCAGGCAGAACAGAAAGTGCCATGTGTTTTTGTTCTCTGCAGTGTAGGGACAAGGGCTCCCTGTCGGACGTCTTCCTGATCCCATGGTTGGGAGCGCTGCTATACGCCTTCCCACTGATACCGTTAATCCACACGATCTTGCTAAAGGTAAAGCAAGACAAAGCGATAGTCATCCTCATAGCCCCATCATGGCCTCGTCAACACTGGTTTGGCATGCTGCTGAGCCTTTCGGCAGTCACCCCACCACTTCGGCCAGATCTGCTGTCCCAGAACCACAGCAATCTACTGCTTCCAAACATTGTGGAGCTGCACTTGATGGCCTGGGTACTGCGTGGCTAAGTGGGGAAGAACAGCGATGTTCTGCTGGGGTCCAGCAGGTCCTGCAGGGCATCAGGAAACTCTCCACCAGGGCTACCTATGTGGCAAAGTGGAAACGGTTGGGGTGTTGGACCTTGGATTGCTGCATTCATCCAGAAGAGGCCCCACTGCAAGACATCCAGGTCTATTTGCTGCACCTTAAGCTCCAGGATCTGTTGCTATCTTTGGTCAAGGTACACCTGGCAGCCATTTTGACCTTCTGCCCTCTGTTTGAAGGCACGGTTCCTGAAATGTCTGGAGTGCCTTTACCCACGTGTCTGGGACCTGGTCCCTCCTTTGGACCTGAATCTTGTGTTGTTGAGGCTCATGGAGTCGCTCTTTGAGCCCTTGGCTTCCTGCTCCCTCCTGCTTCTCTCCTGGAAGGTATCTTTTTTGGTCACCATAACTTCAGTGCATAGGGTGTCCGAGATCAGGGCACTCGCATTGGAATCTCATTATACCTTCTAGAAGGACAAGGTCCAGCTGCATCCACACCCAGCTTTTCTGTCCAAGGTCGTGTCCCAGTTCCATGCTGGTCAAGACATATATCAACTGGGCCCTTGTCAAAAGTCTCATACCACGGATGAGGAATACAGGCTGCATACCTTGGACGTCAGATGGGCGCTGGCCTTCTACAAAGATAGAACAAAGCTGTTCCATAAGTCTATGCAATTGTTTGTTGCTGTTGCTGACAGAATGAAGGGTTGTCTAGCATCCACCCAGAGAATCTCATCCTGGATCATGGCCTGCATCCGCTACTGCTATTAGCTGGCGAAAGTGCCCCTGCCAGCGATCATGACAGCTCACTTGACTAGGGCACAGGTGTTATCAGCTGCCTTTCTTGCTCAGGTGCCGATCTTGGAAATTTGCCGTGCCGTGACCTGGTTGTCCGTCCACATCTTTCCTTTGCACTATGTGCTGACCCAGCAGCACACTCAAGATGCTGGTTTCAGCAGAGAAGTACTCCAGTCTGCAATCTTGTGAACTCCAAGCCCACCTCCGTGGATTCTGCTTGAGTCACCTACAGTGGAATCGACATGTCTGCACTTGGAGAAGAAAAAACATTTACCCACCTTTTGTAATGGCTGTTCTTTGAGATGTTGCTTATGTCCATTCCATTACCTGCCCTCCTGCCCCTCTGTTGGAGTTGTCGGCAAGAAGGAACGGAGAGCGTGCAGTGCCAGCAGTGCCTAATATACCACGGCATGAGTGTGTCACTCCGGGGGCACCATAGTCGTCCCTACAGTTACCAGTAAGGCAAAAGTCTCCAACCGCACATGTGGGTGCGTGCACACCTACAATAGAATGAGCAACACATCTCAAGGAACAGTTACAAAAGGTGGGTAACTGTTTTTGTTTTTTACTCATTGTACAGTACAAAAACACCTGTTTTTTCTCTTATGTATGTTAATTTTGAAAGAAGATATTACTCCATCCACACTAATAGTAATGTCCCAATTTTATGTAATACTAACAATCTATGGTGCATACACTATCTCTCTAGTGAATATTTAACCACACTAAACAAAATCTTCAGGCAATTTGGCTCAGCTGCTGGGTTCGGCTCAAAAGAGGTCTACCCTCGTTAACTTTTGCTTGAAATAAACAATTTGTTGGCAAATTTTTATTTTTAAAATTTAGTATGAATATTTTCTGATACTTTGGTAAGTACAGGCTTAAAGATGTTTGTCAAAAATGATTTGTTAGAATTTGTCAAAAATTATTTTCCCCGCACACAAATGGTTTTCTTAATATTTACAAATAGGAGGTTTTAATTTATGGGATATTTCCCAGGAGAGAAGTATTGGGCATCTGCATCCTTATGCAGAATACTTCCACTTAGTATTTGCTACTATTATCTAACTGCAGCAGGAACTGGAGAGGAAAACTAAAGATGGAAGGGAGAGGAGAGGGGACTGTGATGGTGAAAGGGAAGGGGAGAGAGACAGAATATATGCACAGGGTAAAAAGAACCTTGTGAAGAAAGGAAGTTAAAATATATACTGATAAAACTAAATGCAGTGCAAAATGGCAAAATATAATATAGTGAAGAAGCAATAAACTTAGAGAAGAATAGGGGCTGGCAGAGAAGAGAAATCTGATGAGAAAAAGATAAGTGGAGAAGATAAACAGCAAATTTAATATTTCTATTGTTAGAAAAAGGTCAAAATATGCAGAATGAAATAAAGGGCAGAAGGGAAAGAAAGCAAGTTTTTAAATGAGGCACAGGTGTGTTTGTCATTGATACCTGTAGATTGATAAATTACAGGAAGCTGTGTTGCTGCATGATCCCTGTCAATGTTTCAGTTCCTCAGTGCAGATTCATTGATCAACAGCTGAAAATAATGCATTGGCACAGAAGCACCAAAGTGGTGATGCCATCCCACTCCCAGATTGAGGGTGGCAAAGGAGTAGTTGTTTCTAGGGTGCTATCCTGTGGCAGGGCCCACTCAGTCCTGCCTCCGTTGAAGTCCACAAACAGCTTTCAGACCTTTTTGCTGATAAAACACAATATTATTTTCCACCACCCTTAAGCACTATATAGTCTCACCCCTTACAGTCTTGGGGAGCCCTCTGCACCTGAGGCAAGCAGGGGAGAGCGATTTCTCTCCCTTTCTCGTTCTCCTTCCCTCTTTTCCCACTTCTTTCCTGTGCCTTTTGTATCATCGGTCTGATGGCCTAGTTAGTCTCTTATTTCTCCTCAGCCCACCAGTTAGGCACAGCTCTTCTTAATAAAGTCTGCTCTAGAATTAATTAGAGTTGCAGTGACCAGAGTGTTGGCTCAGCTGCTATCCTATTCTCTGTCACACAGGCAAAAAAATTGTGTTGCTCCTCTCCTTCCACCTAACACACTTTGCCATGCTTTTTTTATATTAAATTACAAAATACAAATGTAGAAACTTATTACTTATTTAAAAAAAAAGAAGTGGAAATTCCCAAGGAAATTATCTAACATTTGACGTTGAGGAATGCTTATTCCAGTCATATATAATTGCACATTAGTTGAAAACAAACATCTAATAACATGAAAACCCTTAGCTAATATTTAGAAAATAATTTCTGACACCAAACTTAATACATTATTCATTGACACACTGCCACAGACTGAAAAAATCTGAACTGTTCCTCTTTATTGATGATTGGAGACAGAAACATCAGAAAAAAATCTTCATCCATAATAAAAGCATTCATCTCATTATTTAGTGATCAAAATCACTAGAATGCATAATTCTTCATCAAAAAGGCTTGAGCAAACTGCCCTGTGTCATTCCTAACTGAAGCAACACACGCAGAAAGCCATCGTTCCTATTCTTTGAGACTCTTAAGTTTTAGAAGGTGCCTGTAACTGTTACAAGAGCTGATATAATTGATGTGACAACAATTCTATAAGTATTAAAAATTCAGTCTTTGTGTATAATCTTCCCCAAAAAACCCAGTATTTTCCAAATTTATGGTTTTATCTTACATGTTTTATGGCCTGCCTAAACCTTTGATGAGTATGATGAAAGGAAGATATGAGATGGCGGTGATGATAATGTAGTTGTATCAGTTTTGGCATTGAAAAGTCACATATATATTCACAGCAGTTAACTGTGAACGTCTTATGTCTTTTATCCAAAAATAACATCTTACAATTTAGAGGCCTCATCTTGGAATCGCATGAGTAAGGGTTTTCAGGATCTGGTCCTAGGTATGAAAGCAGCAAAAAAGCAAAAAATTGGAGCCAGCGTTATGTTAGTGTTGCACAGACAGAAATTTCCAGCCCATGGGTGTGTTAATGATTGTTTGGCATCAGAATTACTTACTTCACCCTTTATGATGACTTTCACACTATTCTTTTAAATGTCTGTAACTGTTTATGTTTGGAGTAGCACTTTTTAACCTTCACAGCTGGGTAACAAGTGTTAGTTTGCGAATAGTAATTTCCATGATGCAGCAACATGTCTGATCATTGATTGTTTGGGACAAGAATCCTTTGGTGGTTCTTCAAGCGATGGTCTCTATATGTAGTCCACTCAATGTGTACATATGGTTTATGTGCCTGAGACCATAAGATTTTTCACTAGCAGTGTCTGTCGGTTCATGCCTGCACCTTTGTCGTCCTTGTGCTCTGAACCAAGGTTATTAGGGGATGTGTGGAATGACTGCTAGTCCAGTACCTTTCTACCACCCATAGTCTGAACCCTAACCCTTCAGTGTCCACAGCTTTATCTAGCATTCTTTGTCTAGTGTAAATAGTTTTACCTGTTCTTAAATAAGTTTGATAGTTTAGAGTTAGTTTTAGGGTCCAGGGGCGTGAGGTGCCCCCTCACCACTGTATGGGATGCACAAGATCTCAGAATTCAAGATCTGCATGGTCTGCTCCCGGGTCTTCCTGGTAAGCAACGACCATGATGCTTGCTTGTTTTGCCCCAGGAAAGCTCATACCCCTTCCAAGTGTAATATCTGTCTGTCTGTCCTACCAAGACTATCAATCCACAAGAGTGCAGTTTTAGGAGATTCCTGATTGATTGTTCAATGAGTGTGTAGTTTGACCCCAGCCTGTCAGGACCCCCTGGTCCTCTCCCTCCCCCTCATGTGGCAAAATGACTTGCCAACTGCTATGCCACCTTGTGGCTAGGTGCAGTGTTGCAGGGTTTTTCTCATTAGTTCTGCTGACCCTGGTCTGGTGGTGGTCCCTTGAGCGATGGTCCCTGTTGTTTTCCACAGTGGTTTACACGTGTGCATCATACGCCCGGAGTCAGAGAATTTGAAAGTAGTATCTCTTGGTCCGCACATGTGCCCTTGCTTGCCCTGTGCCTTTGACTACGGCGATAAAGGACAGGGTGAACCAACCACCTCTTCAGGTCTCCTTCTCACAGCTTCATGGTCCAGGTCGAAACCTTTAGTATCCTCAGCTTTGATGTTCTGAAAAACAATATTGCTTAAATACTTCATAGTTTTAATAGTTTTTAATAACTTTTATAGACTTAGTAGTTTTAGTAGCTGTTAGTATCTTTTTATGGTTAGATTAGGCTACAGGGGACTCCAGCACAAGCTCTTTGACATCTTCCACACCTCTAGACCTATAAGAATAGCTCTCCCTGTAAATGAAGCCATAGTGGAGCTGGCTAGAACAATGTGGCACACCCTTGCTACCTGCATCTACCACATAAAGGACAGAGATGATGATATGTCCTGGCTAAGGGTTCAGAATTCTTATTCTCTCATCTAGCTCCCAATTCGGTGGTGGTTCAGGCCACTTCAGAAAGGTCCAGGCAACAACATCCCAGACCTACTCCTGCAGTCAAGGAGGATAAACATGTAAATCTACTGGGGAGGAAGGTTTTCTTGTCCTCCAGTTTTCGGTTCACGATAGCCAACTATCAAGCACTATTGGCTAAATATGATTTCCTGAACTGTGCTAAATTTGAGGAATTTGTCAACAGCCTCCCACAGCAGGATCATTCTCATTTCCAAGCTCTAATAGAGGAAGGAAAGTTAATAGCCAGAATCACCCTCCAATCTGCAGTCAAGGCAGCCTCAGAGTCATGGCTACCACCATTCTTATGCAAAGGGAGTCCTGGCTCTGTGCTTCAGTGTTCTCCAGGGAGCCCAGAATACCATTTGAAGACCTCCCCTTCAATAAATCTCACCTCTTCTTCAGTCAGTACACAGATGAGTCCCTATACACCCTGAAGGGCTCTTGGGCTACCCGTCAATCACTGAGTGTATACACACCTTCTCTTAAAAGGAAGTTACATCACCAGTTAACCCCATCAAGGTATAGAGCTGAACACTTCTACCATCAGAGACCCTACAAACCACCTCATTAAAGGTAAAAGATTCAAAAGTCCTGCTTCCATGTTCCTTCCATACTGGCCTCAACATCCCAATCTCACCCTGTAACTCTGTAATATTTTTGATCCAAGCCTGAGAGCCATGATTCACTGAGCCCAACACCTCCTGACTCCAGTGCTCTGGGGATCACTTAGCTCTCTTTTTCAACACCTGGAGCGTGATAACGATGGACATGTGGGTGCTGGCTATATGATTGAGTTTGCAGCGCTACCTCATCCAAAACTTCCCTTCCCAACCTCCTTTGGGGACCACTGTCATGACAGTATTCTCGCTCAGGAGGTTGAACTCCTTAGAGCAGCAAGGAGCAATAGAGTGTGTTTCTCCACAGTATTAGGTTACAGTTTTATTTGACCTGCTTCCTCATATCCAAGAAGAAGGCTAGGAAATGGTACCTAGCTAAATGGAAATGCGTCTCATCTTGGACCGCAACAAAGAGGCATTCCACCAGAAGCTATGGATATTCCACTCATTATAGACTATCCTATCTTTTGAAGACATCAGGTCTCTCCCTCAGCTCCTTGCCAGTCCGCTTAGTGGTGATCAGTGCATTCCATCCACCTACTGAAGGCTACTCTATTTTCACACTCGCTAGCCAATTGACTCTGGAAAGGCCTGATAAGAACTTTCCCATGCCTCAAAAGATTGTGCCCCAAGGGGACATGAATCTTGTTCTTTTGGTACTGACCAGGTTCCCCTTTAGCTACTTGCCCCATGTTTCTCCTCTCCATGAAGGTCGCCTTCCTTGTAACCATCACATTGGCGAGGAGGGTTAGTGAACTCAGAGCAGTGATGGCACACCCTCCATACACTGTGTTCCACAAAGATAGTTTCTTTACACTTTTGCCCCAAATTTATCCCTAAAGTGGTTTTGGAATTTCACCTTAACCAATCTATTCACTTACCTTTATTCTTCCCCATATTGCACGCATCTGCAGAAAAATGTAGACTCCACTCTCTCGATGTTTGATGAGCCTTGGCCTTTTACCTGCAGAGATCAAAACCAGTCAGGAAGTCCCAGAGACTGTTTGTCACTCTAGCAGAGACAATCAGTGGGCATGCCATCTCCACCGAAAGAATTTCCAAATGGATATCTGGTTGCATTCTACTCTGTCAGCTCTTGAACCGCCCTCCCCCTACAGAGATACAAGCTCATTCCACTAGAGCTCAAGCAACAAATGTAGTGTCTCTTCAGGACATACCCCTCCTGGAGCCATGTGGAGCTCCATCCACATGTTTGCAAGTCCTGGTACAGGACTCAGCTGCTGATGCCTCCTATGGATTGACAGTTCTCTGTTCAACCCTGCTGTCCTCATCCTTTTGCCTTTCTCCTACTTATGTACTGTTGTCAGTCATCCACAGTGGGCTACAATAGGGACCATTACTCAAAGAAGAAGAGGAGGTTACTACTTGTAACTGGAGGTTCTTCAAGATGTGTGGTCCCAATCTGTATTGCATTATCCACCCTCTGCTTTGAATCTTGTCTGATTCGAACTGGAGAAGGAACTGAAGATGTGGTCGGTCGGTATGCCTTGCCCTTTATTTCCTCGGTCGGAGGCATGAGGCAAGCCAGGGCGCATGCATGGACTAGACACTATTTTTAAATTCTCAAACTCTGGGTACATGCTGCGTGTGCATAACCCACTGTGGTATATAGGTAGAGACCACCCATCTCAAAGAATGTCCATTTACATATAAGTAACTCCCTCTTTTGCCATGTGACTTAGTTCTCAGGTTGGGTCACCTTCAGTCTCACCTGTGTCAGGGTAAGCCAGAGTTTTTACCAAGTAGTCCCAGGACCTCATACCAAGTCGGCAACCCTGGTCCAGACCTGATGATCTTTCTGTCCCCTTGTGTTTGGGGTCTTCCCTCTAGTCTTTCTGGTAAGGCTGTCGGGGAACTTAGTCCCTCCCTCTGCCCTGGGTTCCACTCCACTTCGAGATGTCCCTGTTATGGACATCTGTAGAGTGGCAATGTGGCGCTCAGTGCATACCCTGGTACAAGCTTCGTAGCAGAATGGTTCCAATCTGTAATACAGCAGGGTCCTCACACCCTTCTTGTGAGTCACCTCAAGTGGAATACATACAAGGACCACCACTCAACGAAGAAAGTGTTTATACAGTAACTGGAGTTCTTCAAGGTGTGCAGTTCCTGCCCTCCCTCCCTTCTGTTTTGGATTGTTATCCTAAGCTTATTTGCAGTAGCGAAGGAATTAGAGAGGCAGTCTAGACCGCCCCTTAAATCCTCATTTTGGAGCATGAGGATGACAAGAGTGTAGCCGTGGACAAATAGATACTGCTAGCGAAAAAAAACTTATGGTCTCAAGCTCATGGCACACATGTGCATCTTGAGTGGAATACACATAGGGATCAAACATCTCAAAGAACTCCAGGTACTGTACAAGGTAAGTAACCAGATTTCTTATACTTCATTAATACAGTAACAAAAGTACTTGTTTACAATGACAATTCCTGTAAGAAATCCATGTTAGTGCAAAAGTGGAAGTCAAATATTTAAAATGTTGCTATGAAAATTGTGTATTAATTTTTTCTTGCAAACTTTCTTTTTACAGGTGGTGATGGCACTGCTGAAATACTGGCCAAAGACTCACAGTCCAAAAGAAGTCATGTTTTTAAATGAACTAGAGGAAATTTTAGATGTCATTGAACCATCTGAATTCGTAAAGGTTATGGAGCCTCTTTTCAGACAGCTAGCCAAATGTGTGTCCAGTCCACACTTCCAGGTCTGTACTTCAAGGAACTCATAAAACCAGATCTTCAGTTTAGGATTTTTACATTGTTAGTGAATTGATCGTTTTAGATATATATGTACTAAAATTTTAGTATGTTAAAAATGCTGAAAAAATAGCACATGGTTGGATGCCTATCTTTAGTGAGCCCGTGACAGGGGGCTCAGAGGGCCAGGTGACTTAGTGGTTGTTGCACCCAGCTTCCTGCCCCTTGCTTCTCTGTCAGGGCAGTAGAGGTACCTGTTCATGACCATAAGCTGAGCATCTTCAGCTTTCCACTCACATCATGATCTAGGCTCTTGGGGGTGTTGTGGCAGGGAAGTTCAGCCTCTCGCTGAGACAGCACCATCGCGACTGAGCTTCTGAGGCTGCGTCCACACCTGTGATGCCGTCCTGGCAGCAGGGTCAGTGGCCAGCACAATGGCCTTACTGAATGCCTGGGACATGCTGGTTATGCCGATGCTCCCTTTGCATCAATTGTTGGTTACTGCGTCAGTCAAGCATCAGGTCGCACCAATGGCACCGGAAGGGCAGGTGCCCACCCCAAGACCGCCTTTCACCCTGGGGGATGATGCCCTGGACCCTCCCTCAGTGGTCCTATCATCCTCATCCTCTACAGATGAGGCTACAGTAGGGCCCTCTCGCATTAGTCCACTGGACAATTTTAAGGAGCACCACGTCCTGCTCCAAAGGGTGGCCACTAACTTAGGCCTAGGGGTGGAAGAGATGGCACAATCAGACACTTTGTTTATTGTGCCCTCTGCATCTACCCTCGCACATGCACGAAGGGATTCTAAAGATTGCCAAAACCCTCTGGCAAACCCCATCCTCAATTCCACCCACCTCCAAGAGGGTTGAAAAGAGGTATTTTGTCCCAGCCAAGGGGTTTGAATACTTGTACGCTCACCTGCCCCCAAGGTCGTTGGTAGTTTCTGCGGCCAACAAGAAAGATAAGCAAGGACAATCTAGTTTCACCACCCAAAATAAGGAGGCCAAGAGACTGGATCTTTTCGGAAGGAAAATTTATTCCACGGCCAGTCTCCAGTTCAGAGTCGCAAACCACCAGGCTCTTTTGGGGAGATATAACTTCAACTTATGGGACTCCCTCCATGAGTTCAAGGATTCCATGCCCCACAATGCAGCCCAAAAATTCGGGGCCCTTGTTAAGGAGGGTACTATTGCAGCTCGGTGTTCCCTCCAGATGGCATGGGATGTGGCCAGTTCAGCAGCCAGAGTGGTCACCTCACCGATGGCCATGAGGTGCTGTTCCTGACTTCAGTCCGCAGACCTGTCCCAGGAGATGCAGTCTTTGATCCATGATTTCCCAGAGGGATATGATCTCCACAGGTTGAAGGACACTCAGGCTTACTGGGATTGCATACGCCTCGGTTGGTGACTAAACAGTTCCAGATGTCCCCGCCACTAAGGCCTTGACAGTCTCGACAAGAGTCTGCAAGGAGAAGGAATAAGGACAGGAGTTTTAGTTGTCGCCACCCTTCCTCCTCCTGTTTACCTGCACAACCTGGACCGGTGAAACATCATGGAGGCCAGAAGCATGCGTTTTGAGGGTGCACTCGAGAGCGATGCCCTAGTCAACTTCCCGGATTCACTTCATTCTTTCCTCAGCTGTCTTTGTCCCTACCGTTCGGCCTGGTCACAGGTTACCTTGGATCGCTGGGTGCTAGAAATTTTATCGGTGGGATACACCCTCCAATTCTTGGCCATCACCACCCCCGACTCCGTTCCCTCTTTGGGGTGCTTCTCATGTGAAACTCCTCATTCAGAAGGTAGGCACCCTCCTACAGCTGGGGGCAGTGGAGGAGATCCCTCGGGACATGAAAGGGAAAGGATTCAACTCCTGTTATTTCCTAATCCTGAAGGCAAAAGAGGGCCTAAGACCCATTCCGACTTGCAGCAACTCAAAAATGTCTCAAGTTGAAGTTCCACATGGTTTCTCCGGCCTCCATCATCCTCTCCCTGGATCCGGGAGACTGGTACACTGCTCTCGACTTTGAAAGTCACTTACTTTCATATTTCCATCTTCCAAGGACACAGAAAATTCCTCCATTTTATGGTGGGCCAGTGTCACTTCCAGTTCCCGGTGCTACACTTTGGCCTCTCTTTGGCCCCGTGAGTATTTACAAAATGTATGGCCCCAGTAGCTTCAAACTTCTCTTTTTTTATAGAGGTTAGCGATAGACAGTCACCAACCCCCAAGTCCTCCAAGTGTCCCTCTGGAGTGCTCAGCCCATGATCCACCAAACAGTCACAAAGCTTTTAGATCTGCTGTACTCACGGGAATAGTATGTCCCAGCTTGTAAGATTCAACTCAGGATTACCGTACTTAACGTACAGCACTTAGCTATATCTGTAGTGAAAACAAGAATGAGTTTATCATCAAAGAACAGAGATTCAAGTGATAAAGAGTGAGAATATTGGAGACAAATGGTTAAAGGTAAAACAAAATTATAACACTCTTTCTGAAGATTAAATTTAACTAACCAGTTCTTCCTCGAGTGCTTGCTCATGTCGCAGGTGCTGTTGAGTCCAGTGCGGGACCACCCCCTGGCACCTGGAAGTCATTGTGGTGTTAGCGGGACAGCAGTGCCTTCCACCCCAGAGGCCTTTGCTGCAGCCAGGAAGGGACCTATTGACAGTCCCAATCTCAGTGGGTCAACCACTGCTCCCAATGAGTGTGTGAAGCAGAATGGAGCATATGGGGCCCCGAGCTCATACCCGGCTCCAGGGTCTTCGGTACCAACCAGAGCCAAACCGGCCCTCATGTTATTGATGAGGACTTACCTGATCTGGCACTGATCCCTGGACCCTCATCATCAACTGGCAGAAGTGATGGGATACTGCCCCTCCCCCACCCCATTGGCCTCCTCAGAAGGACTCAGTCCTTAGCCCCAGCAACCGGCCCGCATCTTGGCTCCACTGCCTCTACAGGACCTGTTCAAGAAACAGTGCATGAGTTAGAGGCATAGACAACTGCCCACTCTACCTCAACTTCCTGCCAGGGTCACACAGATACCCAAGTGGCCCAAACCAAAACTTTTGAAGGTACGCCTGAGAGCATTATATCAGTTCCTGCATCAGATTCTGCCCCCTTTTTGTTTTCAGACTGACTCTACCACTTCAGCCTGGCATAATCCCTCATCATCTGAGGCCACTGGATGCTGAGTATGGTGGAGGAAGATTACACCCTTCAGTTTTCTTCCACCACCACCCTTCATCCTTCTCAAAAGCAACTTCTAGCACAAGAGGTCTAAGCCCTCCTGCAAGTAGGGGCTGTGGAAAAGGTGCATCAGAACTTAAGAGGAAAGGGGTTTACTCCTAATGTTTCCTAATCCTGAAAGCCAAAGGGGGTCTTCAACCCATCCTGGACCTGCATCGCCACAACAGTTATCTCAAGAAACTGAAGTTCCGCATGGTCTCCCTGGCCTCCATTATTCCCTCATTGGATCCAGGGGACTGGTATGCTGCCCGCAACTTGAAAGATGCCTATTTTCACATTTCCATCTTCCAAGGCCACAGAAGGTTCCTCAGATTTATCCTAAACCAAACCGATTACCAATTCACTGTCCTCCCCTGTAGTCTGTCAGCAGTCTCTCAGGTTTTCACAGAGTGGTGGTGGTAGTGGCCATCTTCAGAAGGCAAGGTGTCAGAGTTTAACTGTACCCCGACAACTGGCTGATCAAGGGCTATTCAGAGGCTCAACTGAAGAGCAGCATCAGCCTGGTCCAAGCCACCTTCAGTGTATTGGGCCTGCTGTTAAACCAGCAAAAGTCAACTCTCATTCCCATCCAGAGTTTATCAAAGCAGTACTAGACTTGACCCAGGCCAGAGCCTTCCTTCCAGAAGCTCAATTCCAGGCAATATCGGCTCTGATATCCAAGGTTAAGGCCCACCCCATAACGACAGCCCCGTTTTCCCTCAAACTTTTGGGACATATGGCTGTGTGCACCTACATGGTACGGTACACAAGGCCGCACCTCAGACCCCTGCATGCTTGGTTGGCCCGGTGCTTACAGTTCCCGCCCCAGTCCTCATCTCCCTTGACTGGTGAAGGATCCCCAATCAGTGGCTGCAGGCCTTTCCTTGTTACAAACCCCTCCCCTAGCCTTCAGTATCTTTCATTTCAGATGCATACGATCTAGGTTGAGGAGCTCACCTCAGGACTCAGGGCCTGTGGTTCCTGGAAGAGCTCTCCTTACGCATAAATGTCAGAGCTCAGAGTGGTCCGCTTAGCTTGCCAAGTGTTCCTTTCCCAGATCACGGACAAAGTTGTGTGACTGCTTATGGACAACATGGCAGCCATGGTTTACATCAACAGAGAGGCGCACGCTTCTTTACCCTTTGCCAAGAGGCTGTTGGTCTATGGGACTTCTGTATGAAACACTCAGTTCAACTCAAGGCTTGCCATCTTCCAGGAGCCTGGAATACCTTCGCAGATCACCTCAGTAGGTCTTTTTCCTCTCATCATGAATGGTTCCTTCACTCAGAGGTGACGAGATCCATCTTCCAGAGGTGGAGAGTCTCCCCAGGTAGGCCTCTTTGCAACCAGGCACAACAAAAAATGTCAGCAGTTTTTTCTCCTTACTGATCACAGCCCAGGTTCTCAGATGCCTTCTTGCTTCTATGGACAGAGGTCCTATTCTATGCATTTTCTCCAGTTCTAGTACACAGGGTCCTTCTGAAAGTCAAGCGAGAAAAGGCAAGAGTTATCCTTATAGCTCCTGTGTGGCTGTGACAGCACTGGTTCAGCATGCTGCTGGACCTGTCAGTAGCACCGCTGCTGTTGCTCCCACCCCACCTGGATCTGGTCTCGCAAGGCCACCGCAGTTTACTCCACCCGATCTCAGGGCCCTTCACCTGACCACGTGGATGCTCCATGGTTGAACCTGGAGGAATAGGTGTTCAGAGCAAGTTCGCCAGATCTTGCTAGGGTACTGTCCACTAGAGCTACTTACCTAGCCAAATGGAAGCATTCCTTGGTGTAGTCTTCTCAACGAGGTCTCTCACCAACTCAGTCATCCCTCCAGCTGTGCTGGAATACTGCTCCATCTTAAACAACAGGGTCTGGCCCTCACATCTATCAAGGTACATCTAAGACAATCTGTCTTCCACCCTTCTGTGGACGGAAGGTCAGTCTTCTCAAATGAGATGTCGCATTCACTTCATTAAATGGTAGAGAGACTTTATCCTCAAATTTGTGAACTGATTCTGCTGTGGGTCTTAACCTGGTCCTATCCGGACTCACTGGCCCTCCCTTCAAGCTACTAGCATCATGCCCTCTGTCTCTGGAAGGTTGCCTTCCTGGTAGCAATTACCTCAGCCAGGAGGGTCTCAGAAATTAGGGATCTTACCTCAGAAACACTGTATGCAATGCTATTTAAGAACAAGGTGCAACTGCACCCACACCCAGCTCCTTCCAAAGTTGGTCTTGCAGCTTCATAGTAACCAAGGTATTTTCCTGCCAGTTTTCTATATGAAACCACACAAGAATGAAGGGAGCAGTGTTAGAAGTGCCCTGGCCTTCTACATTGAGAGGAGCAAACCATTCAGTAAATTCACACAGCTCTTCTTGGCAATAGCGGACAGGATAAATGGCCTACCAGTTTCAGCCCAGAGAATCTCATCCTGGATCACCTCCTGTATTCATACATGCTACGAGCTGGCAGGCGTACCACCTCCTGCCATCTTGACCGCCCATTCGACCAGAGCTCAAGCTTCATCAGTGGCATTTCTGGCCCAGGTTCCAGTCTGAGACATCTGCAGGGCTGAGACATGGTCCTCGCTGCATACCTTCTCTACCCACTACGCCATCCCACAGCAGGCTAGAGACAATGCCAAGTGCGGATTGCAGCACTGCTCTTCTGAATGTCCATGTACTCTGAGCCCACCTCCTTGGTTATCACTTGAGTCACCTAACATGGAATGGACATGAGCAAGCACTTGAAGAAGAAAAAAACAGTAACTAACCTTTCCGTAACTGTTGTTTTTCTAGATGTTACTCATGTCTATTCCACGACCCAGCCTCCTGCCACTCTGTCAAAGTTATCTGGCAAGAAGGAATTGAGGGGGTGCGGGGCTGGCCTTGCCCCTTATAATGGCGCATGAACGTACTGCACCAGAGGGCGCTAGAGCCAGCCCTATGGATACCACTGAGAGAAAAATCTCTGGCAACTGTGCACATGACATGCGCACAACTAAAGTGGAATGGATATGAGCAACACATCTCGAAGAGCAACAGTTACAGAAAGATTAGCAACTGTTTTTTCTTCCGACTAGAGAAATTTATCTCAACCAAAGTTCTTCCTAGCATTTTCAGCCAAGCCTGGCTGAGAACCCTGTTTCATTAAGCAAGTCCCACTGTCAGTTTCCTTCCTTGGTGAAGGATTCCAGGGTGCCTCTCTGCTCCCCCAATACATAAGAACATATCTTTGATGTTCACCTGAAATAGGGTTACCCCTGCTGTTTATTTCCTCCTGTCAATTTCCTTCTCAAATCTCTGCCAGCTCTTACTTAACATTTGACTTAGAATGCTAATACATTTCTACTATATGACATACAATACACAGTGATCCATCATGGAGACAAGTGTCTCCCACTTCCTGCCTGTAGAAATTTGTCTCTAGATACTGTTCTTGAGTGACCTGTCTTAAGTTTCAGAAAACATAATTTTTAGAATATATACATAACTCTTCATGTGTGTTCTGTGTACACATTTCACAATGATTGATTACTAGTATGACACACACTTTGATTAGAGACCTTACATATTCTTTAGTGAACCCATGGGATCCTTGTATCCCTATGTGCCTCTGTGCCTTCTGCGAGTTGGCATCAAGAGATCCTTGGATCACAGCAGTTCTTAGGTTTCTTAGCTGTGCTGCAGGGCTACTGTAGAAGTACCAAATTGGCACCGACTTTCTTGACTGAGAACCTTTTTTTAAATGCAGGAAGAGTGTTACTATCTACATGACCCCAACAGATCACAGGGGATTCTATTTAAATTGTGAATGTGCTGCATCATAGATAAAATGGAGGGCACAGGACACATGTTTAAGAATGATTTGCAGCCATATGTCTGTAAAATACACAGTTCTGACCCAGATTAAAAAGTAAACCATAACTTTGAATTTCTTGATGGTAATTTTAAAATATTTTGGTACTTAATATTTGGTATCCTCAATTCTCTCCAGGCCATTTTATATCCTAATTTCAGTTCTGTTCAGCAAACTTTATGGTATGAAAATGCTAACTGGAAGATGGATAAAGTAGTGTGCTTACCTTCATGTCTTTCAGGTGGCAGAACGAGCACTATACTACTGGAATAATGAGTACATTATGAGTTTAATCAGTGACAATGCAGCAAAGATTTTGCCCATCATGTTTCCATCATTGTACCGAAATTCAAAGACACATTGGAACAAGTAAGAGACTCTTGTACAAATAATATATTTGTTAATATATTTAAAGGCCTTTCTAAATGTTGTTAATGTTACTTATCTAACAGTAATGAACTTTAGTTTCAAACAATTAGGATTAAAATGCCTTGTGTTTGTGAATTAACTGTTGTAGTTACAGTATAATCATGGTATCAGAGTAGCAGCCATGTTAGTCTGTATCTGCAAAAAGAACAGGAGTACTTGTGGCACCTTAGAGACTAACAAATTTATTTGAGCATAAGCTTTTGTGGGCTGCAGCCCACTTCATCAGATGCCTCATGCGTATTCACAATATTTCTACCAAGACCTTAACAATGTGAAAGGAGATGAGTTGGGGCAAATGTCATATCACCTGTCAGAGGGCCCAGGAAATGCATTTGAGAGGGTGGACTCTTTCCTGTAAAAATATGTTTTAGTGCAGCTTGTCTCCTACACCATATTTTATTTTGGATTATTTATATTGAGTAAATTAAATGTGTATTGCGTAGTAGTTCAGTGGTTACTAAAGACAAATTTTGATGGTTGACATCTAAACTTTGTTGGCCCACATTTTTCCATTGATAATCATTTGACTATATCCATATGAAAATCATCTTATTATTTTTCTTCTTCCTTTTCTCAGCATTTGTCTCCTGTTTTCTTTCTCTGTCTACATATCGCCTTTGTTTTTCCCTTTCCATCCACACAATAGTGTAATACTCAAGCATGAAAGTACTTTTAGTCAGCTCCATCCTGCAGCTGCTCCAGCTGCAAAACAGTTTTGTTTGAGCTAGTGTGCAAGAGCTGGTGGTGTGGTTGTTCCATAGCTCATTGCTGTGGAGTGAGGACTACTGATTGGTTGGCCTACAGTAATTCCTGATGACTCTCTCACTAACTTCAGTGAAAGGTATACTGAGGGAAGTGTGTGCAATAACTGGATACAGGTAATCCATTGATATACCGATTTTAAAAATATTATCTGGATTACTTTTAAAAGAAACTGTAATTCTAAAAAAAGATTCATGTGGTGAATAGTAAATATGGGTTACTTTCAGTTGTTTTTCTCACTTTTTACGGCCATCCATTCATTCTGTCCTGAGCATGAATGAAGTCATGAAATCCAGCACACTCCCAAGCTCACTGTGTAACCAACATGAATGATGCAAATTAACAATGTAACTAATTTATTTTCTGATCTAGTGATCAGTAATTTATAATAGATTATTTCTGCAGAGTAAACTTTTACTTCTTTCGCAGTGTGCACTATATAATGCAGGTGAAGATTTGTTGTTGTTGTTGTTGTTGTTTTTCATATATACTGTTTGCATATATATTCCCGGGGTTATTCTGCACACAATATTTTAAAATTCTGCATATTTTATTTGTCAGAATAACACAATACAATCATTCCAGTTTCAGTTATTTTTGGTAATTTACTTCAAAATAGCTGTCAACAAGTATGTCAGCAATACAGACAACAGCAAAATATATTTCCCCAGGAGTAGAGAATTAAAGAAACATCTGTGACAACCCAGTTCCAGTTGCGGGGGGCTATGTGGGGCCCCCAAGGCCCAGACACCTGCACTCTCATCCCCCCAGAGCCCAGTTGTGGGGCACCCCCTGGCCCAGATACCAGCACCCCCTTCCCACCAGAGCTCAGCCACTTTACTGTCCTGCCAGGGGACACTGTGCAGCCCTCCCCTTCCTCACCCTTTGCCAGGAGAGTGAGGATTAAGTAGAGCATAAAGCCTCTAGTCAGCCAGGCTGGGCGGGCTGCTCGCTGCAAGCTGGGCTCTGCAGAGTCCAGCATCCCCTAGTGGCAGCCAGAAGCTCTGCAGCCCCAATTCTGTGGGGTGGGGGAGACGGAATTTTGCGTGCACAGTGGCGCAGAATTCTCCTAGGAGTAGTTTAATACTAGTTTTAAAGAGCCCTATTATTGTGAGTCAGTATGTTATATATTTCTACCATATGTGTATAGCTGTGGTTATGCTTTCAGAATAAGTTTTACATTACACAGACTCCTCTATATCAGTATAGCAATATTTACAGAATTTCATTCAGTTAACAGTATAAATGTATCACCTGCTGAGGTCTATATTACTGTTTTAATTTTTTCTAATAATTCTATTTTGATTAAAGTTGTATCAACTTTTAAATTTCTAAAGCAACCGTATATTGATGCACAATATTATATAAAGGAGAATTAGAACTTCCGAAGAACATTTTTCATTAACAAGTGGCAAATACTGCTGTAGAGTAAGTAAACTGTATATGAAGATGCTTAAAACATTTAATGATTTAGAATTTGTATTAGCCATACTGTAGCTAAAAGAAACTTCCATTAACTAGTTTTGTCATTATGTATTGCAAAATAATGTAATTTTCTAGTTTTGTAAGTTATTGGCTACTGTTAAGCAGAGCAAAGTTTAAAGTACTGTGAGTTTCAACACGAAATTTTACTTACAGGACAATACATGGCTTGATATACAATGCTCTGAAACTCTTCATGGAGATGAACCAAAAACTGTTTGATGACTGCACACAACAATTTAAAGCAGAAAAACTGAAGTAAGTTTCATATTAACATTTCAGCATATTCTACAATAACCTGTTCAGAGAATTTTTATTGTTTACTTTGAAAAGTTACTCTTGTTTTTTAAAAAAAAAAAAAAAAAGTTGTGCCCGTTTTATTCAGCACAAAAATCTGAAAATTCACATGGTGAAATTCTTTTGCTTTTCAACATGCATGAACTGTGAAATGTATTTAAAAATGAAGTGTTTAAAATAATAGTTCAAATCTAATACTGCTGCTGGCAGCCATCTTTCTGCGAAATCATTGTTGTGACACCACCAGTCTCAAAGTCCAACAGAAGAGAATAACTAATTTACATCCTGCTTTTATTTTAGATGCATTATTTGCCATCTATCCCCCACATCCCCACCCTAATACTTTTCAGAATTCTTTAGCATTGTTTTGTAGAGTGCATGCATGTGCATATATGTACAGGGCATTATTGTATTTTGTCATAAATGCAATTATGGATGGGATATGTTTGTATTAATGCTATGTTGTAGCATATTCCTCACATCTGTGAAGTGAACTATTGAATTTTGCTTAATTTCATCTTTAACCTAGGTACAAATTTAAAAGGAAAAAAAGAGATTCCTTTATTTGAGAGACAGAGCAGTACTGGAAACTTATTTAATAAATTGTAGATAAATAGGAAAGAAGTGTAGTATGGTCAGGTGAACAGAGCAGGGGATTGGAAGCTTGAACTTTTCTGGTTTTTATTCCCAAATGTGCAACAGACTTGTATGGTCTTTGAGTCATATAATTTCTCCGTGCTTCCACTTCCCCATAGGTATAATAAGTCTAAGCATGTTCACAGGGATGGTTTGAGGCATAAATATTTGCTTGTAAAGTGTTTCAGATCCTGATTAAAGGAACTGTAGAAATGAAAATTATTGGTGGTTCTGTTTCAGCACAGGAATATTTGGGGGTTTGAGCAGAACTTGGTTAGAATCATGTTTTTAGTTTCAAAGTGAAATGATCATGATTTCTTCCTATAGTAGTCCTTAAGGGGGGCTTAGCAACACATAGTTTTGTTCTGCTTTAACTATATTTATTTGAAATCAGTGCAATCCCTCCCCTCCACCCCGAACTAGTGTAGCCTCAGTTATAGTAGGGTATAGGTGCTTGTGCTGGTATATAGGTTATTCCTGTAAATTTAAGTGAAAGTGAACTAGAATACGTCGTATGAGACAAATTTTAAAAGTATTCTCTTAAAAGGATGAAAAAATTGTGTACGTCATAGAAAGAAGCAAAAAAGATAAATAGGACTGAGTTTTTGGTATACTATTTTTCTAGTGAAAACAATTCTGCTTATTTTTTATATTAGAAAATAAAGTCTTTATTCTTTTTTTTCTTGAGTGCAGCAAAGTCCAGACAAGAAACTGAATCCTGAGCAACTGAAAGAGTGATTTTTGCTCATGAATTAAAATTCATTTGAGGAGGGAGGTGTTGATTTAACACAACCACGTGAGGGGACACTCTCTTAAATATTTAGAACTCCTACTCTACCATCTGAACGCTGAGAGAGCTCCCACTGCGTGTTGATACCCTGGCCCCACTAAAGTCAATTGAAGTGTTGCCATTGACTTCAGTAGAGCCAGGATTTCATACCAGTTCTCTGGCCAAGGAGTTAGTCAGCTAAAAAGAGGAATAAGGCTTAATCCTGATTTTTCTGAGGTGGAAGAGAAGCTGGGGGGGGAAAAAATCCCTTTCTTTTCAATGGTCATTTTGGCCTTTTTTACTCCACAAGGAAGCCATAAGGGCACAAGCTCATTCCCCTCCCCACACACTTTGCAAATCACCTTTGAATGTACATCTCTCAAACAAGTTTAGACAGTAACTAGACCCTTTCCCTTGATTTGTTTTCCTCAAGTATTTCGCCATTAATGAAACATTATTCAATCTCAAAATAGTTTTTTTATTGATGTGGTCATTATTTTACTTAAATTTAAATAAACTGCAATCAGAACAGTGGAAATAAACAATGTCCTTTACTGTTACTGTTGGATTCTACATTTATAATTATTTCAGACTATACACCAGTCTAAATGCCAAAGATTTTTTTTTGCTGTAATCATGTATTTTTTAGCAACATATAGCTGTCAGAGTCAAATGGATTGTGCACAAGGTGAGAATGCCAGTCAGTTTATTGTAAAAAAGTTTCCTTATTTTCTTGAGACAGTTGTCACTCTTTTGTTTTAATGTTGCCCTGCAATCACAACCAGCAGTGTGGTATGGTTTAGATATGTATATGGGCAAACTGTCCATCAAAAATTGGTAGAAGATGTATCTAAATAGGTGAAATAACCAATTATTCACTATTCTGTTTAAGAATAGTATGAGAGTTTAACTTATAAATTCACTGAGTTTATCTGTTATCTCTGTTTTTAAATTTTTTTTGCAGAGAGAAGCTAAAATCGAAGGAAAGAGAAGAAGCATGGGTTAAAATAGAAAATCTAGCCAAATCAAATCCCCAGGTATTTAGAAAAGATTAACATATTTATGTTAAAAATTCTAGGGTTTTGTTAAATATCAGAGGGGTAACAGATATATGACTGATCCTGGAAATAAAACCGTTTCACTAATATTGTATATGAAAAATCTGCAATAAAAATGCTTTTAAAATTTGTAACCTTTCTCTTGTGCAAGTACTTATTTTGCAAACAAGCGTTTCAGACAAGACTGATCTGAAGTACCTTTTCCTTTCTTCCTTTATAAGACATATCTATAGAATTGTGGTCTGAAAAGTGATTGTTCAGAATTGCATAAACAGATATTATAATATTGGTTTCTCTTGAAAAAACTCAATGTAAACAAAAGCCTAAATTAGAAGAGGGATATTGGGAATTGGAGTGTTTTCTGCTAAAAGTAGAACTTCTGTCTAGCTGGGACTTGTGACCTGTCAGATTGTTTTACTCTGCTGTGCCCAGTGAATTAAAGCAATGGTGCATGTCCCTGTCTGTTGTATCCACGTGGTGCCTGGATTGTGTAATGGACTGTTCGTGGGTGAACATGCAGATCAAAACCAGCTCCTAGCTACAAGGAAAACCACCTTGTTCTTACGCAGATGTAGTTTCTATAGCCAGCTACAAGGGCAGGTTTTTCTGAAAGAACAAAAACATGTTAGAGTGAACAAGCTATTCTGATTTATTCTTGTTCTATTGCTTTGTGGTGTTCCTGTGCTGCTATTTGTTCTTTAAGTGTCAAATTTCTGGATTTCAATCATGTCAAGGTTTGCTGTTGGCAAAAAAGGAAACCTTTACCTATAACGTTCTTATCAACCCAAAAGGTTCCTGGCTGAATACAACTGTTGGGGGATCCAGTGGTTGCACTAGTATGATCTTGGTATCAGTTTAATGAATAGTAAAGAATACAGCTATCTTTTTCTAACCAAAAGACATTTTAGAAATATTTTCTCTCATTGATTTTTCGGGGGGATTACAGGGGAATCCTTTCTAAAGTGGTCATAGAAAATATTTAGTAATTAAAATTGGACAGTTTATCAGTAGGTCAGCTGAGTGAGAGCTTAAGTTCACTGTAACTTTAAAAAGAACCATGTATGTGAAAGCAGAGAAATTTAAAACTTTGTGCAACAAAACATATTCTACTTAGATAAACAGATACAATTTTGATTGTACTTTTTGATTAGTGCCATAGACAAATCTGATTAATCTTTGCCAGTAATTTTAACCTTACTAAAAAGGCACCATTACAAAAGTGCTGAATGAAGAGTACATGCTTTTTCAAAATATGTTCATACTTATTCTCACAAATGATAAACAATTGTGCCTTGCTAAAACCACTGTGACTTATTCAAGCTCATATAGTAAAATAATGTAATTGTACAAACATGAACCTTTTTCTATTGTTCAAAAAAAATTCTGTGTAACTATGTACATTTTCTAAAACTGATTAGCATAACCTATGTATACAATACTTTACATAGTCTGCTTGAATGACAAAATTAATATAATCAGCAAGTTAAATTTAAAAACACAAATTAATTTTGACACTTAAGCCTTCAGCCACATGAAGAATCTATATACAGCATATCTGTGCATGCTCTTAGTGCTTTTTTGATAGATGACCAAAATTTCTTTCAGAATTTATATCTAGTTATCTGTCTTCTAGTATTTGTTTTTATATTCCTAATTTTTTAATTTATATGTATTGTTGAAAGCTATTCCTAATTTTGCACCTTTATGTAAAATAAAGTGTAAGGTATTTTAATTATAGTGACTTAAAATAATTAACTTTTTGTACTTAATTTTCTTCATTTTTCTGCTTTGTATTATGTGTGATTTCAGATATGTCTATTAAGTTACTATTACATTCAGTTACTAAAATAATTGTGGAAAAATCTTAATGGGTTTTAAAATGGTCTATGTGTATGTGACACAGCAATTTTTTCTTTGTTGGTCTTAACAGTACTAATAGATCATTTGATTTAAGATAAAAATTGTAATTGTCAGGATCTCTGCAAACTAGTGCTCTGTGTTAGTTTAGATTCTGTAAAGTTTAATTTGACAGGTCTTTTTTATTCAGCAAAGGTACTGTATGTTCCTATTTTATATTTCTAAAAGAGAAGTACTTACACTTTTCATTGTATTGTGAAAGCATACCATAGGAAAACGGGGTCTTTTTAAATATTGGGTTTTGTCTTTACAAATACAAACTTGCTCCTGCAACCAAAACCAGTACATATTTCTGTTGTTATATCAATCAGAAAACGTTTGATAGTGTCTCTAATACAATTTATATTAAATATTTAGCAGAACGGAAATTGAGCATTGGCAATTTAGAATTTTATTCTTCCACCTTTAAAACTCAGATTCATGCATGTTCCTGGTGTAATTTTGCTCCTTTTACTTTAATTGTATATTTAAATATTGTATTTCTGCCAGAACCAAAGTAATGGAGACTCAGTTTTTATTTTTCCATCATACTTCAGTTCTGGGAGCATAATTAATTTAATTCTTGATGCATTAAAATTATACAGAAGCTAGTTTAAAATTAAAAGTCTTGTCAATTAAATGCTCTGATTTACTATCCAGTTATCATTGCTAACAATGATTATATTTTAACAATTTGCATTTTATTAGTACCCAACAAATAGTGACACCAGTTTGCTGAACAGTCCTGTTGCAATGGAAACAGATGGACCTTTAATTGAAGATTTACAGATGCTGAAAAAGACAGTGAAAGAGGAGGCGTGTCAGGTAAAACCATATGAAAAAATTAAACTTGTTCTCTACAATCTTAATTTACAAATCTGTAATTAGTAACCAGTCAAACTAAAGAGAACAGTTACCTTTTCTAAAAACAGCAGTACCCATTAACCCTAGAAATCATCTTCAGTAGTATTTTCATAACATTTTAACCATGGTATCTTACACTAATCAATGTTGACAGAAATGCTATTTTAAAACAAAAAATACAATAGTAGCCAGAAATAAAAATTCTAACTGTAATGCCTGCTTTCTGCTGTATGTTTTGTGATTTCTTCTACAAAAACATTTGGGTAATGGTAATGGTAGCTGCTTTTATGCTTCTCTGCTGCCCCCTTTTAAGTACAGGATGTGGGGGGTTGCAGGCAAAGTTGCCAGGTCAATCTGTTCCAGAAAACACTTCTCCATCTGACAGAGCTCCTATGGCTTACCAGAGGGGAGGCCTGATCTGATTAATCTTACCACGCCTGCCAACTTGGACTATTGCTATAGACCGTTAACATGTCTGAGAAGAGTTGGAGTGTGGCATAGAGGCAGTTGAGTTGATGGGCTGCCAAGTGCTTTTCTGAGAACCAGGATAGCAGTCAGATCAATAGGACTAGTGAGCCATGGAGAGAAGATAAAGAAGGCTGGGGAGTGAATCTGGGTGACAGAGCCAGGGAGGAGGTGTTGTAAAGCAGAAGAAAGGTATTCATTAGTTAGGGTATGGCTACACTACAGGATTATTCCAATTTTACATAAACCGTTTTTATAAAACAGATTGTATAAAGTCGAGTGCACGCGGCCATGCTAAGCACATTAATTCGGCGGTGTGCATCCATGTACCGAGGCTAGCATCAATTTCCAGAGGGTTGCACTGTGGGTAGCTATCCCGTAGCTATCCCATAGTTCCCGCAGTCTCCGTCGCCCATTGGAATTCTGGGTTGAGATCCCAATGCAAAAACAGTGTCGCCGGTGATTCTGGGTAAATGTCGTCACTCAATCCTTCCTCCATGAAAGCAACGGCAGACAATCATTTCACGCCCTTTTTCCCTGGATTGCCCTGGCAGACGCCATAGCATGGCAACCATGGAGCCCGTTTTGCCTTGTCACTGTATGTGTACTGGATGCTGCTGACAGACGCAGTACTGCAGCGCTACACAGCAGCATTCATTTGCCTTTGCAAGGTAGCAGAGACGGTTACCATCTCTATTGCACCGTCTGCCATTGTAAATTGGCGATGAGATGACTGTTATCAGTCGTTTTGTACCGTCTGCTGCTGTCATGGGTGCTCCTGGCTGGCCTCGCTGAGGTCGGCCAGGGGCACATGGACAAAAATGGGAATGACTACCTGGGTCATTCCCTTCTTTATGTTTTGTCTAAAAATAGAGTCAATCCTGCCTAGAATATGGGGCAAGTGTGCTAGAGAACCAGAGAGCACAGCCACTCCGTGTCAGAGCATCAGAGATCCCGCAGAAATGATGAGCTGCATACCATTCTAGGGGGTGCCCCTGCAACAACCCCACCCGTTGCTTCCCTCCTCCCCCAACCCTCCTGGGCTACTGTGGCAGTGTCCCCCCATTTGTGTGATGAAGTAATAAAGAATGCAGGAATAAGAAATACTGAGTTTTTAGTGAGATAAAATGAGGGGGAGGAAGCCTCCAGCTGCTATGATAGTCCAGGCAGTACAGAATCTTTTCTTTAAACATGAAAGGAGGGGGGGCTGATGGAGCTCAGCCTCCAGTTGCTATGATGAGGACGGTTACCAGCCGTTTTGTACCATCTGCCCAGAATGACCAGGAGTCATTCCCATTTTTACCCAAGCATCCCCGGCCAACCTCACCGAGGCCAGCCAGGAGCACTCACGGGCTGATGATGAAGACAGATATCAGTCATATTGCACATCTGCCACTGGGAAGGGGATGCTGGTGTTCAGCGCTGCAGTGCCCTGTCTACCAGCAGCATACAGTAGACATAGGGTGACATTGAAAAAAGGCGAGAAATGAATTTTTTCCCTTTTCTTTTGGGGGAGGAGGGGGAAGAGTGTAAATTGACAACATATACCCCGAAACACCTGGGAAAATGTTTTTGACCCTTCAGGCATTGGGAGCTCAGCCAAGAATGCAAATGCTTTTTGGAGACTGCGGGGACTGTGGGATAGCTGGAGTCCTCAGTACCCCCTCCCTCCCTCCATGAGCGTCCATTTGATTCTTTGGCTTTTTGTTACGCTTGTCACACAGCACTGTACTGTGGACTCTATCATAGCCTGGGGATTTTTTCAAATGCTTTGGCATTTCGTCTTCTGTAACGGAGCTCTGATAGAACAGATTTGTCTCCCCATACAGCGATCAGATCCAGTATCTCCTGTGCGGTCCATGCTGGAGCTCTTTTTGGATTTGGGACTGCATCGCCACCCATGCTGATCAGAGTTCCACGCTGGGCAAACAGGAAATGAAATTCCAAAGTTCGCAGGGCGTTTCCTGTCTACCTGACCAGTGCATCCGAGTTCAGAGTGCTTTCCAGAGCAGTCACAATGGTGCACTGTGGGATACCGCCTGAAGGCCAATACTGTCAATTTGCAGCCACACTAACCCTAATCCAACATGGCAATATCGATTTCAGCGCTACTCCTCTCGTCGGTGAGAAGTACAGAAATTGGTTTAAAGAGCCCTTTATATTGATATAAAGGCTTTGTTGTGTGGAGGGGTGCAGGGTTAAATCGGTTTAATGCTGCTAAATTCGGTTTAAACGTGTAGTGTAGACCAGGCCTTAGTGTCGGAACAGCTTTCTTAAAAAGAGACTTAACAGAATTGTTTTTTGGTTTTTTTTAGTAAAATATAAAAGTTTATCACTGGGAGATACTAACCAGACAAGGAAACTATAGAAGTGAAAATGTGAAAAGTAATCACTGATATAGAATGATTCGTTGAATTATTTAATTTTCATTCCTTACGTGTAAAGGCAAGTAAAGCAAAAAAAGGATTCAAACTGTTAACGTGAAGCATTTTCTTTTCTTGTTACGAACTCTGGTGGTGTAGAGTACATTTTAGTTATTTAGTCAAAACCTAGGACGACTTTCATTTGGGTGTTTTTGTTTTTTGTTTTTCCTGTTATGCAGAGAGAGAAAACCAGACCTCCCCGCTTTCAGAACTAAATGCAGACTCACTTTCTTTCTCCATTTATACACATACACTCTTTCTAAATACACCCACTTGTTCTAACACACAAAATCCTGTAAAATAATGGAGCTATTTCTCCTGCAAGATAGGAAGGAAGGCAGATTTGTATCTCTATGTTTAAATATTTGGGATAAATTCCTACTATGGTGATGGGGGCTATATATGTACTTGGTAACAATTTATATGGTATATATTGGGGGAGTAGAATAACTGTTACTACCCGTAATGATTTTATAATAATTGCCCTCTCATTGGAGTTTAGAACAGACTGGGATGGTCTTGGGGTTACACCCCTGGACTGGGACTCAGAAGATCTCATGATGGAAAGCAACCTAGTTGGGAATTATTTTCTGACTGACATAGAGGAGAAGCATCATTCTTCACATTTGGAAGTTCAAGACAGGCTGTGATAGTTGAGTATTTGATCTACTGAAATATAGAGAGATGTGTGTGGCAACTGAGAGATCTGTTCAGTGATTTTCTTATGGGATGTGAAGGTGACAAAAGTCTTAAGACATGTAGACAGGCTTCTAGGGAGTGCTGGGGAGCAGTTTGTGGTTTTGGTACATATTAGTACCAGTAACCTAGGGAGGTCTTGGAAGCTAAATTTAGATTGCTAAGAAGAAAGCTTTAGGTCCAGAGCTTCTGTGATAGCTTTCTCTGAAATGATTCCATTTCTGTGCGTGAAGCCAGGGGAACTTCAGTGTCTCAATATATGGATTACTCTTGGGAGGATTGTTGGACGACGTGCCCGCAGAAAACGTGCTCCTCTTCCCCCCCTCCCCCCCCCAGCTCAGATATCCTGCTTGGAAGCAAAGGGAAGCCCCGGGGTGGGGTGGGTGGGTTTGAGACCATGTACAGTTTTGGGAGGGAGGTGAGGCATGGGGTAGGCACGTGGGGTTACGTGCCACTGCCTCCCCCCCCCATTTCTGCAAATGCAGATCTACCCAACTTGGAGGCTGCCTCAGGTGCCACTGACGCTGCAACTGAATACAGCCTCCTGAGTCCTAGTGCCAGTTGTGCTCCCCTTTTGTGTGCCGGAAGCCTTCCTATTTTCTGTGGAACAGTGAGTGCCCACAGTGGAAGAGGCAGTGGGGAAGGAAGGAAGAATAGGGCAAGAGGTGGGGTAGGAGGGGAGGGGGATGGAGAAGAAAAGGGGATGGGGAATTGCGGTGGAAAGCGAGAGCCCAGCCTATGGCATCCCCTCGGCAGCAGCTCGTGGGGCTCCCCTGTTAAGCAGGTGCATTGAACTCTCATCCTGAAAAGCCCTAGCCCCCACACCTGGACCCCTCCAACAAGTCCCCCACCCCACTGAGCCCCAACCAGCTGCACTGGACCCCTACCCCATCAAGCCCCACCCCCTCAGCACTCAGACCCTCCTACTGAACCCTCACACCCATACCCCGCTGCTGAGCCCAACCACCATCACCTGGATCCCCTGCAGAATCTCATTGCCCCTGCACCTGGAACCCCCCAACGATCCCCTCTGCATTCAGATCTTCCACTGAGCTGCCCACACCCAGATTGCCCCACACAGAAACCTCTCACCCCACACCTGGATCCTGCTGGGCTGAGCCTGCCCTGCCACACCTGGTGCACCTGGCACAGAGGAGCAGGGCCCTGGAGTGTTTCTGGGGCAGGCTCAGCCCTTGCACTGTGTCAAGTGCAGCCTCACTGCCGAGTCCTTGTACTGGGGGAGGTGGGGGCTTCAGGGTGATCTCCCACCACAGTGCAGGCAGTGGCCTGTGCTCCCCACTGTCATGCTGGAGCTGCATGTATTTACTGACAAATAAAATTTGTAGAATTTTAAAATATAGTGCGCAGAATTTTTGGTTTTGGGCATGGCGGTCCCTCAGGAGTAATGGATAAAACAAGGATTTAAAGAGAATTTCAGGCACTGGGGCAGGTTGAGTGCCTATTAAAAAAAGGCCAGGGGAGTAGAGGGAGATGGGTTCCAACTTAACTAAAGTAAAACCAGGCCTCTGGCACACACAATGAATAAAGTTTTTGGGAGAATTGTTTAAACTAGGAGCTGAGGGAAAGCTGACAGGTGACACAGAGCATTGCAGTCTAACAGACATCTGTTAGGAATATCAGTAATACAAATGTATTTCTGTATGTAGCAAAGGTTAGGGCAGAGAGAACGAACAACCACCCTAGAGCAGAGACAGGTTGAGATTACAGAGGTAAATTCTGTTAAATCAACAAGAGGTCAGACTAAGGATTTTAATAAAAAATAAGCATATGATCAATAATTACTATAAATGCCTATATACAGCTGCAAGAAGCTTTAAAGCAAAATACATGAAATAGAATGCCTGGCAGTAGAAAAGGGCCTTAACATAAAATGCCTCCCTGAAGCATGGTGGAATGACAGAAAATGAATAGTAAACTGTCATACCTGATTTTAAACTATAGAAGAAATATAAATCAGGTTAAAGAGGTGGGGGAAGTAGCACTAGAGCCAAAAGAGTCCACAGAATCTGGGGACAGATTTAGTTTTGAGGGAACTGCATTGTAGTATTTATATAGATACAAATCCCAAATCTTAAGAATACAAATATTTTAGTAGAGTTATATTGCCAGCCTGCAGATCAGAAAAAGGAATATAGTATGTAGAATGTGATGAGATCAGAAGCAACAGAGTCTAATAAAGGGTAAGAATTGGGGGAGTTCAAGTACTCATCTATAAACTGGTGAGTCTCTTTGGGCTAGTAACTGTATAGATACATGGTATGAGATGGTTCTTGGCTTGAAGAGATTACAATCTAAATAAACTTTAACAAACAGCAAGTTCTAGAGCTCAGAAGAGGAGAAGTGATACTCAGCTTAGTCCTAAGTAATTCATAGGAGTTGGTTCAAAAGTAAGCATATGCATAAAACATTAAGTAGTAGAGTTCAAAATATATCGTTTTAGTATTTGTATTACCGTAGTGGCTAGTAGCCCTAATCTTAGACTAAGAGGCCACTGTGTTAGACGCTGTACAAAAACTATCAAAGGACAGTCCCTGCCCCCAAAGAGCAGTATAATTAAGTGTAGCATCCTTGGGAACGGAAAAATAGTGGGAGAGGAACTGTAACCCCATAGACTTAAAACCCATACTGCCAACATAGCATGGGGACATTTAACTTCAGAAAGCGGAGGGGGGGGGAAATAAAAGTAGTCAAAAGGTCCCTAATCTCAAAAAAAAGAAATTAATAGTTAGATTTAGTATGAAGGCTACTTAAAGATACAGTAACAGTCTCAGGGTGCATGCATATTCCTAAAGAGAGAAGCGCAGGATGGCAAGAAGTAAACCAGCATGGCTAAAGTTCATGAGGTTATTTGAGCTAAATAGGTGTCCTTCAAAAAGCAGAACTCAGCCCCTACTGAAGCCAATAGAAAGGAGTATGAACTATGGCAGGAAATATGAGAGAAGGAAATTAGGACAGTATTATATCAAAAGCAGAAAGCCTGCAAGAGAATCAGTGGGTCTGCTGGCTGACCAGCAGGTAAAGGAAGCAATTAAGGATAAAGATGTTTCAGAGAAACTAAACAATTTCTTTGTATCAGTCTTCACCGCAGTGGATGTTTTTCATTAATAAAGATGAGATACAATCAACGACTGAGATTTCAAAAGAAAGAGGTACTGAAACAAATTTATAAATTATAAAGCAAGTCACTGGGACAGGATGGAACAAGTCCAGGAGTTCAGAAGAAACTTTTAAGAATGAAATACTGCTTACAATATTATATAGTCTCATTAAAACCACATACCATACCAGAGGATTAGGAAGCAGCAAATATGCTTGTTTAAAAAAGGTGATGGGTGACCCAGAGAATTTATAGTCCAGTAAGCCTTTCTTCTATATCTGGTAAACTGGCTGAAATAATTAAAAACCAAATTACAAAACATCTAAATTATCATGATTAGATCTATTATTTTATTTACTATTTGTATTATTGTAGTGCCTAGGAAGCCTAGTCATGGACCAGGACTCCATTGTTCTAAGTGCTGTACAAACACAGAAGAAAACCACAATCCCTGACCCAAAGAGTTTTACAATCTTAAGTATAAAGCAAGAGACAGGAGATAGAAGTGGACACGGGAGTACAAGGAAACAAGGAGTCCCCATTGCTCAGTATGACAAGCAGCGGTATCAGCACACCAGCAACTTAACTGTTGTCAAGCTTTTCATGGGCATCATGGCAAAGGAGAGCTGTAAGGAGAGATTTTGAATGAAAACAAAATGGCTCTGCAGATGTTCACAGGGAGCTCTTCACAAAAATGAGGGGCAGCATGGGAGAAAGCATGAAGGTGCTTATTTAAAGATTTAATAAGTGAGCAATGAAGGCTAGCATCATGGACCAACTGGTGGTAAACGTTGACCTGTCAATAATGAATGCAAGATGGTAGTTAGGATGGGGATAAGCCGTGAAAAGCCTTGAAAGTGAAAACAAATAGCTTATGTTTGATGTGATAGAGACGGGGGAGATAGTGTAGCGATGCAAAGAGAGGAAAGTTATATTTGCAGCAGTATTCTGAATGGATATAAGTAGGGCAAGGTTGCATTTGTCAAGACCAGAGAAAAGAACGTTGCCATAATCGAGAGATGAGGAGAGCCTGGAAGACTGTTTTAGCTGTGTGGATGGATAGGAAAGGCCATGTCTTGGAGATGTTCTGCAGAAAGAATCTGCCAGATTTAGACGTAGCTTGGATGTAAAAACCTAAAGAGAGGTCCGAGTCAAAGGTGATGCCTAGGTTATGGGCTTGAGTGACCGACAGAATGATAGTGATGTCCACAGTGGTCGAGAAAAGAGGAAGGCGTGTGGGTTTGTGGGGGGAAGACTTAAAGGAGAAGAGTAAGGGAGGGAATAAGCGAATGCAAAGAAAATCAGGAGATATGCGTTCATTTAGTCAAGTGGAAGAGTTAGAGAGGGAAGAGCAGATGAGAAAATCTGTGTCTGTGAGAAAGGAGAGAGTTGTAAGAGGGAAAGGGGGAAGAGAAAGCAAGATAAGGGAGCGGAGAAGGTCACATTGTATTTTGTCAATTTTCTCTTAGAAGAAATTGGTGAGATCCAGCCTATGAGGAGAGAGAGGTAGAGGTAGGAGAAATGAGAATGTTTGAGGAGTGAGTCAAAGGTGGTAAAAAGGAGGGTGAGATTACAGGCATGGGTATCGGTTAATTTGGAGAAGTAGTTTTTTTAGCTAGGAAGTTAGTAGAACTGAATGAGAAGGAAAATTTATAGTGGAGAAAGTCAGCCGTGTCACAAGATTTCCACCAGAAAGACTCCACAGCATGATAGAAGAGGAGGAAGTGGATGTTAGGCTGGAGAGTTGGGTTCTGCAAATGAAATCATGGTTGTCTAATCTATTAGAGTTCTTTGAACAGGCTAGTACAGTAGTCGATGAACAAGACCCAGTTAATGTAATTCATTTTGGCTTTGACAAAGTACCTAGCAAGAAAGTATTGAAAAAACTAAGTAGTTTGGGAGGCAAAGTACTGTCATGGATCAGAAACTCTGAGACAAAAAAATACAGAGTAGGAATAAATGGTCAATTTTCATCATAACAAAAGTTAACAGCAAACTGCCTGAGGCTCTGGGCTAGGTCTGGTGGTAGTCATTAGATTTGTTTGGGGAAAAGGGGTGAGCAGTGACTGTGAGGTGGCAAAATTTGCAGATGGCAGTCATTTGAGTTAAATAAGACTGGGAGAAACTTCAGCACAGACTTAACTTAGGTGAATGAGCAACACAGTGGCAGACGTAATTCAGCGTTGACAAATGTAAAATGCACATGGGATTTTAACTATTCTCACACCTTACTAGATTCTGGCTAGCTGTAACAACTCAAGAATAATACAGCATTTTTGAGGACAGCTGAATGAGGACCTCTGTTCAATATGCTACACTGGTCAAAAAAGCAAACAAAATATTAGGGTGCATAAGGAATGAGAGAGAGAATATCTTATTATGTTGTTCTATAAATAAATAAATTTAAATAAATAAATATAAATAAGATATTGCCTTACCTGAAATACTGTATTCAGTTCTGCTACCCATTCTTTAAAAGGACGTGTTAGAATTAGCAAAGGTTCAGAAATGTGCAATGAAAACGATTAGAGGCATGGAAAAACTTTCATGAAGAAAGATTGGGACTGTTTACCGTAGGGAGAAGACAACAAATGGTATGGAGAAGGTAGATCAGCAACTGCATCATATAGAAGCACAGACAATAATTTGGGGGACTAATAGTTTACTAATAAAGCTGAAAATGTTTTTGATGGACTTGTTATAAAGCAATATTTGATCTTCTCTTTTTACTTAACAAAATAGTCTTAACTGAAAACTATATGTGGATAGTTGGGGTAGGAAGCAAATATGGCAAACATTTTCAACACAAATTTTAATCCTCTTCCTAAAGTAAATGTACACAGACGCACGAGCAAAGATTCTTGAATATTCTTTTGTATTTGGCAAATAACTTGTGGCCAAATGTTTTGCATTTTATTTCAGGCACAGAGAGATCAGAAAAAGGATCGTCCTCTTATGCGACGCAAGTCAGAACTGCCTCAGGATATCTACACCATGAAAGCCTTGGAATCCCATTGCAGAGCTGATGAGCTAATATCACAAGATGGGCATTAGACTATTACAGTGAAATATTATTTTGGAGGAAAACTTTTTTCTGGACTCAGTTCTACAGTAGAGAACTTACTTTTTTGTGCCATACCTATCAGTTACACAAAAGTCAAAGCTTTCTTCAACCCAGTTCTGTAGGCAATAATTTAATACAGTATGCAGCTCAAGATTAGTAGTTCAAACAATGGTAAATTACTTGATTCTATATGCAGAACCATGGGTTGACTAATATTAGGTGGCCACATTTTTCTGGTGGTGTTGTCAAAGTACCAGTTGTTAACATGCATAGTTTTATAGTAGTACTTGAGAATAACATTCTGTAAGTTACTTCCACCAAAACTGAGGTCATTTGAATGACTGATAGTTGGTACTATGATAACACTGTTTTCAAAAGCAAAATTATTTCGGATTTACATGTTTTCGGTATTCACATTCTTTCGGTATTACATGTTTTTCTAAGACTTCTCAACTTTGAAATTGTTTCCACATTACTATTGTTTTGTAATATACCAGCAGTTTTGAAAATAGACAGTTCTTTGCTTTCCTATTATAAAAAACAGCTTACAAAATGGTAACTTCATGACAATCCTCAATCATGGTTGCTTTCTAAGAGTTCTGTAAATTGTTTCTTTACTTAGGATAAAGACATATATATACCATGTCCTAGTACTTTACATGTATTTAAAGCCATATTTTCCAGTCTTTAGTATGTAATACAGCACCAGTATTCCAAAAGTCAGCTGGTAGAAGAATTTGTTTCCTAAAATGAAAATTTATCTACCTTGACTGGGAATAAATTGAATATAAAAATATTTATATTTTGATTTTCATTCCTTGTTTTCAGTTTAGTAAAACATTGTTTCTCCCTTATCTGAGCTTTTAATACTCAGCATTTTTTCCTGGGCTCTAAGAGTTCAATATTCTGTGGCAGATACCATGATGTCATTTAAGTTGCATTAGTCTTCTCAGACAAACATTGTTGCCTTTCAGTGAAACACAACACCAATAGCTTGTATTATAAAGTAAAAACAGGTAAAAGATGTGAGTTTAAGAGCTGATAACTCAACAGTGACCGTAGTTTTACGTGAATATATTTTTTTGTGTTGTAAAAAGCACATATATTACAAATACACCTCACTGGTAAAATGAAAATGCATCTGAGTTGCTGATGATCTTCAAATGCTGCTATATATTCCACAAGATTACTTGCATGTAATGAGCTTTTTGTTGTAGATGGAAAAGCACAGGAGGAAAATCTCTTTAAACATATAGTGCTTTGTCTTCAATATTTGATTTCTCTCAGGGTGGCCAGTATTTTGACTTACTTATCCTGCTTAAGAGCTGTTTGAGATGTGTTCTGCTATTCTAAATGGGTGACTAGTTTCTTTTGTCTCTGGCAGTAACATAATATAACTTTAATGTTTAATGTCTTGATGCATAAAAAGATAAAAATGTGGCTTCTTTAAAAATAGTTTGTTTTATTTGTTTAAAAAAAGAGGTCTCCTGCATCCATAAAAATATTGTGCAAAGCAGACATTCATAGTGCCTGCTGTCTGTTGGTTGCATTGAAAATACAATTTCCAATATTATTACATTGTCTATTGGAAAAAAGGTCATTTTAGTGAGTGGGAATTATTGCTAAAAAAAACAAACCTAAATTGAAAGACCACCTAAAGCTTCAAGTGGAAAAGTCCACTGTGTGTGAAAAACACTTCCTGTTAAACTTGAAAGAGAATATGCTTTACCATTATGATAAACTATATAAAAACAGTTTAAAGATGCCTTCTCCTTTTGAGGGAAAAAGGGTGCTTTTTTAATTGTATAAAGCAATGTCTATGTATTTTGATATACCATTGTTTGAACTTCCATCTTTAGCTGGTAAATTATCAAATAATTTGATTTTGGGTGTTCAATATGTTTGTGCAAGAGGTTTCTGGAAAGAAGTACTCTTATTTTACCCTAGGAAAAAAACTTGTATGTCAATGTTTGATTGTGTAACGCTCAACGTATAAGAACATCTTTTACTGTCTAGATTTTATTTCTGTTCTTTACTGAAGATAAACATTCACCAAAAAAAGGGGGAGGGGCAATTTTTTTTTAATTAAAGTTTGTCAGAAATTCACATTTGAGGTTTGGGGCCACAGAACATTTGCCTAGACAGTATTCCAAAAATTATCAGCACTGATTGTTTGGCTTGTTTGTTACCATCATTTATATATTTTGTATAGTCATATACTAAACTTCTCTAAAACTACTACATCCAAAATAAAAAGTAAAAATAAAGTAGAATTTTGGTGGCTGTTCTTCTTCATAAAGTTCTGTTTGCCACCTTTCCATGTTCTCAAAAATTGCATCTGTACATGAGGAATGTCAAAAGTAATATTACAAGTGTCTTTTTTAGTGTGGCTTTAGTATGGCTTTATTTTAATATTGTACATACATTGTACTTTGTTTTATGGTAATAATAAAAATGTAGACTTCATATTTTGTACAGAATGGTCCTATGTACAGAATAAAAAGTTCCTAGAAACAGCAAAAATAGGTAAGTGGCACAATTATTTTTCATTAGACAATATCTGTAACTTTGTTTTAGTAAAATGTTAAGTTCAAATGTACCTACATATTTTTTAACATTTTGTAATTCAGATTTTGTTCTGACCTTGTTTATGAAGAACAACCTTCATACACCGGCCATTTATTATGCTCTCTTATCTAATTTTAAAATTCTAAAAATGGTGTATTATATGGATTAAATAAAGAACATGTGAATTTTACTTGCTGATCATGAAACTAAATTTAGCACAGAACCTTCTGGTGAGTGTGCAGATTACCACTGGTTTAAAAATCATCCACAACTTCGAGACAATAGCACATGTTAAAGAATAAAATTGCAGTTCAGTGTTGGTTCCTTTGTGAAAGTTACAAGTAAATTTATGGTAAGTCTTAGAAATAAATAAGCATCAAGTTCTGGTTATTCTCTACTATAAATAACCTTAAGTGCAAGGTATCAAGTACTGCATTAAACACACACAATTTTTCAAAGAATCCCTCAAACCATCCTACATATACCAAAGAAAAAGACCTCTTATACCACATTATCTTCCCTATAAAAACTTGAAATAAGTATCTGTTGGAAGGATTTCCAGCAAAGCAGCAGCAGCAAAATTAAGGATTCCCAGTAAGATAGAAAAGGAGAGGACAACATCAGATGGTGCAAATAGATGCAGCAAATACATTTTTTTAATCTAGATTTTTCTTCCAGTTTACAAAATAATAGTTCTTGGATCATAAGAGGATCTTCAGTACTTCATAAACTCGCAGGTCCCTGTGTGGTACAGTAACTCCTCACTTAAGGTCCTAGTTATGTTCTTGAAAAATGCAATGTTAAGTGAATCCAATTTCCCCATAAGAATTAATGTAAAGGGGGGGGGGTGTTAGATTCCACAGAATTTTTTTTGCAAGACAAAAGACATATACATATACTCTTAAGTGTTTTAAATAATTTTTAAAAATTTAATACTGTTGTACTCACCCATGATGATTGTGAAGCTTGGTTGAGGCAGGGTGTAGTGGGGTCGGGGCGCAGGGGCTTGTCCTGTTTCACCCCCCCGCTTCCTGGCAGGAGCACCAAGCAGGCGGAACAGAGCAAGGTCTGTGCCTCCACCCCGCTTCCCGGCAGGAGCACCAGGCAGGCGGAATGGGGCAAGGCCCCGCTCCCTGACCCTGCTCTCCAGCTGGAATGCCTGGCAGAGGGGGGCAAGACCCCGTTCCCCAATCTGTTCCCCAGCAGGAGCACCAGGCAGGGGAAGCCAAACAGCGTTATAAGGAAACATTGCAGGACTTTAAAGGAGTATGTTCTCTAATAGGTCAGCAACCTAATGAAACTACATTAACTGGGATGATGTTAAGTGAGGAGTTACTATATGTAAGTGTATACGATAAATCCATGAAAAATCTAGTTCAAATAATGCTTTTACAGTAACAGATTTACACACTCTCCAGGCATCCTCCAATCATTTTTACAGTCATAGTAAACAAAAACTGGAAATAACCAGAACTTGCAGTTGGAAATCTGCCTAATTTCCAAAAGTATTAACATACACAGTGTCTATCTAGACCAAGGTGCAAATAAGACCAAACATTGCCAATATAAACAATTGATTCGTTCAGCCAAATATCTGAGGAGGGAGGTATGCATTTGTTTTTTACACAAGTCTCCATTTTTAGTAAGAATAGGATGAATATCTGATTTGGATTTGAGTTGTATACATTTAGTATATTTGTGAATTATTGAAGATCACGGATAATGCCTTTAATTTTCAAATACATAGCTAATTAAGAAATGTCATTCTGTTCTATCATATCAGAGCATCTGGACTCTTATTACTTTTCATTGCTGAGTCAGGTAGAGGTTGTCTCAAGGGTAAAAAAGATAGCTAAACGTTTTATGTATATACAATACATTTGCATACGCAATTAAGTATTTTTGTGCATAGGTGATTATTTCTAAAGTTAATGTGTTGTGGTTTGTTTTTTCATTGTCTGATATATTTGAAAATATGCAAGTATTATTTTGTATTGGAGGTAGGGACTTCATGTCGCAGGGTGAGGGTTTAGTTTGAGCTGGGCTCAAATACTTGATAGCCCATATCTTGCTGTTAAAAATAAATTTTGGTTTCTTCACTTATAATGAATGCAAGAATTCATTTAATATATATCTGTAAAACATTTGCCATTAGTGAATAATATAATTAGGGCTGTCAAGCGATTAAAAAAATTAATCATGTATATTCGTGCTGTTAATAATAACATACCATTTATTTAAATATTTTTGGATGTTTTCTACATTTTCAATTATATTTCAATTACAACAGACTACAAAGAGTACATTTTACATTTATTTTTTATTGCAAATATTTGCATTGTATAAACAAAAGAAATAGTATTTTTCAGTTCACCTAATACAAATACTTTAGTGCAATTTCTTTATCATGAAAGTTGAACTTACAAATGTACAATTATGTACAAAAAAAACTGCATTCAAAAATAAAACAATGTAAAACTTTACATCCTACAAGTCCACTCAGTCCTACTTCTTTTTCAGCCAATCACTCAGACAAACAAGTTTGTTTACATTTGCAGGAGATAATGTTGCCCGCTTCTTGTTTACAATGTCACCTGAAAGTGAGAGCAGGCATTCACAGGGCACTACTGTAGCAGCATCGCAAGATATTTACATGCCAGATGTGCTAAAGATTCATATGTCCCTTCATTCTTCAACCACCATTCCAGGGGCCAATATGTCCATGCTGATGACAGGTTCTGCTTATTAACGATCCAAAGTAGTCTGGACCGACGCATGTTCATTTTAATCATCTGAGTCAAATGCCACATCAAATGATTTATTTTCTTTTTTGGTGTTTCGGGTTCTGTTTTTCCGCACTGGAATGTCACTCTTTTAAGACTTCTGAAAGCATGCGCCACGCTCTGTCCTGATCAGATTTTGGAAGGCACTTCAGATTCTTAAACCTTGGGTCAAGTGCTGTAGCTCTCTCACATTGGTACCTTCTTTGCGTTTTGTCAAATCTGCAGTGAAAGGTTCTTAAAACAAACAACGTGTGCTGAGTCATCATCCAAGACTGCTATAAAATGAAATATATGGCAGAATACAGGTAAAACACAAAGCAGGGGAAACATACAGTTCTCTCCCAAGGAGTTCAGTCACAAATTTAATTAATGCATTATTTTTTTTAACAAGCTCATCAGCATGGAAGCATGTCTTCTGGAATGGTGGCTGAAGCATTGATAGCAGCAAAGAGTCCTGTGGCACCTTATAGACTAACAGACATTTTGGAGCATGAGCTTTCATGGGTGAATACCCACTTCGTCAGATGCATGTAGTGGAAATTTCCAGGGGCAGGTATATATATGCAGGTAAGCTAGAGATAATGAGGTAATTCAATCAGGGAGGATGAGGCCCTGTTCTAGTAGTTGAGGTGTGAAAACCAAGGGAGGAGAAACTGGTTCTGTAATTGGCAAGCCATTCACAGTCTTTGTTTAATCCTGAGCTGATGGTGTCAAATTTGCAGATGAACTGAAGCTCAGCAGTTTCTCTTTGAAGACTGGTCCTGAAGTTTTTTTGCTGCAGGATGGCCACCTTAACGTCTGCTATAGTGTGGCCAGGGAGGTTGAAGTGTTCTCCTACAGGTTTTTGTATATTGCCATTCCTAATATCTGATTTGTGTCCGTTTATCCTTTTCCATAGCGACTGTCCAGTTTGGCCGATGTACATAGCAGAGGGGCATTGCTGGCATATGATGGCGTATATTATATTGGTGGACGTGCAGGTGAATGAACCGGTGATGGTGTGGCTGATCTGGTTAGGTCCTGTGATGGTGTCGCTGGTGTAGATATGTGGGCAGAGTTGGCATCGAGGTTTGTTGCATGGATTGGTTCCTGAGCTAGAGTTCCTATGGTGCGGTGTGCAGTTACTGGTGAGAATATGTTTCTGGTTGGCAGGTTGCCTGTGGGCGAGGACTGGCCTGCCACCCAAGGCCTGTGAAAGTGTGGGATCATTGTCCAGGATGGGTTGTAGGTCCCTGATGATGCATTGGAGGGGTTTTAGCTGGGGACTGTATGTGATGGCCAGTGGAGTCCTGTTGGTTTCTTTCTTGGGTTTGTCTTGCAGTAGGAGGCTTCTGGGTACACGTCTGGCTCTGTTGATCTGTTTCCTTATTTCCTTGTGTGGGTATTGTAGTTTTGAGAATGCTTGGTGGAGATTTTGTAGGTGTTGGTCTCTGTCTGAGGGGTTAGAGCAGATGCAGTTGTACCTCAGTGCTTGGCTGTAGACAATGGATCGTGTGATGTGCCCGGGATGGAAGCTGGAGGCATGAAGGTAGGCATAGCGGTCGGTAGGTTTTCGGTATAGGGTGGTGGTAATGTGACCATCACTTATTTCCACCGTAGTGTCTAGGAAGTGGACCTCCCGTGTAGATTGGTCCAGGCTGAGGTTGATGGTGGGGTGGAAGCTGTTGAAATCGTGGTGGAATTTTTCCAGAGACTCCTTCCCATGAGTCCAGATGATGAAGATGTCATCAATGTAGCGTAGGTAGAGAAGGGGCGTGAGAGGACGAGATCTCTGCTGCTTTTACAGATCCAGACTAACACGGCTACCCCTCTGATACTTGAAGCATTGATGTTTAGCGTATCTAGCATGTAAATACCTTGCAATGGTGGCTACAAAAGTGCCATGCGAATGCCTGTTCTCACTTCCAGGTGACTTTGTAAATAAGAAGCGGGCAGCATTATCTCCCATAAATGTAAACAAACTTGTTTATCTTAGTGATTGCCTGAAAAAGAAGTAGGATTGAGTGGACTTGTAGGCTCTAAAATTTTACATTGTTTGGTTTTTGAGTACACTTATGTTACCAAAAAAATCTACATTTGTAAGTTGCACTTTCACAATAAAGAGATTATACTACAGTACTTGTATGAAGTGAATTTAAAATACATTTTTTGTTTATCATTTTTACAGTGCAAATATTTGTAATCAAAAATATAAAGTAGGCACTGTACACTTTGCATTGTGTTGTAACTGAAATCAATATATTTGAAAATGGAGAAAAACGTAAAATATTTTAATTTCAGTTGGTATTCTATTGTTTAACAGTGCACTTTAATCACAATAAAAATTGTGATTAATTGCAGTTTTGTTTTTTTTAATTGGGTGAGTTAACTGTGATTGACAGCCCTAAATATAATATGCTGAGTTCCATTTTTCATTCTAATTCCCCTTACCCTCTCATTTTGTTTCATTTTAGTTATTAAAATATTTTCTCAAAATAATCTTAGCTTGAAGGTGCCTTTTTAAACTTCAGCCCCATTTTCCATGTAGTATTTTTTTTTCCTCATTTGCCTTGTTACATGCAAATCACCATCACTGCCTAAGTTAATGCATGCCATAAAGTATGTACATAGTGGAACAAACCAAACTTAATATTGCAAAGGACATCTCACCTTTTGGAATATCGACTGCCTGATTTATTTTTTCATCCTTAATGTTGTACTGCAGCTGGTCTTTGCATATTATAAAATAATTTAAAATCTGTTTAACTCTGGAGGGCTAGATGTTAGAAACTAATGGAGCTCAACTCTAATGCCACAGCTATCAGACACATTGTAGTTTAGTGCAGTGGTTTTCAAACTGCAGGTTGCATAATGTAAGGCACTGGGACGCGGCGGCTCTGGTCAGCACCGCCGACTGGGCCATTAAAAGTACTGTTGGAGGTGCTGCCCGACTAAAGCAGCTAGTTCCTACCTATTCTGATATCGTGCTGCACCCCGGAAGCGGCCAGCAGCAGGTCTGGCTCCTAGGTGCGGGAGGCACGGGGCTGTGTGTGCTGCCCCCGCCCTGAGCACCGGCTCTGTGCACTGCCCCCACACCGAGCACTAGCTCTGCACTCCCACTGGCTGGGAACCAGCCACTAGAAGCTGGGGGAGAGGGGAGAGTGCTTGCAGGCAAGAGCTGCACAGAGCCACTTACATGCCTCTGTCTATGAGCCAGGCCTGCTGCTGGCCATTTCCAGGGCACAGCGCAGTCCATGGTGCCAGGACAGGCAGGAAGCCTGCTTTAGCTCCCCTGCTATGCCACTAACCAGGAGCTGCTTGAGGTAAGCCTGCACCCCAGCCTTGAGCCCCTCCCCCCAACCCAGAGCCCCTTTCTGCACCCCTGGCCCCACCCCAGAGCCCTGACCCCCTCCTGCACCCCAACTCCCTGTCCCAGCCCTAATCCCCTTACACACCTCAAACCCCTCCTCCCCAGCTCTGTTGGGTCACGGGCATCAACAGTTTTCTTCAACTGGATCGCCAGAAAAAAAGTTTGAAAACCACTGGTTTAGTGCAACTAATATACTGCACAGTGCAGTACCATCTGCTGCTCCCAGGCAGTCCTGATAAGACTCAAACTGCTACAGCCTCTGTGGTCTCCTGCCACTGCAACACACAGGCTATGTCTACACTACACACAATTTTCAGCAGTATGTAGCTACATGTCAGTGAAGGGCTCTGGTGGGGGGAGGCACAGGGAAAGACTTTTAGCAGCTCCCCACCACTGGAGGCTCTCACTGTGGCAGGGAAAGGTTCTGGCAATGGGGAAAGACTCACTGGGGAGCTTCCGGAGCCTTTCCCTGCAGCAGGGAAGCAGTGAAACACTACATTGCTAAAAATCATATGGACAGGAAAGCACAGCTTGGGCAAGTAGAGAACCTGGTAGTGTATGCACTCAGGTACGTACCCACACCCTCCAGGCATGTCTACTCTACTCACTCAAGCAGTGCCTCATTGTCTACACTGCTACTTAAACCTGTGCTGGGAGGCTGCCCGAGTACATATTCTGCACACTGCTAAAAGAAGCGTGCATTGTAGACAGAGCCATAGACTTCAGGCAGCAGAGGGAGGAAGCACAGAAAAGGGAATAAGGCTTCTGTGTGGCTATTACACATTAATCCACAGAGGCAGAATCTAGGGTTCCCTGCATCTGCGCCTTGTCTCTACTCTTCTCCTTCTACCTCTGCATTTGGTTCTGAGCCTGAAGGTGGTAGGTGGAAGGAGGGAAATGGTTCTGTGCCTGGGGGTGGATGCGCTTTCTCGACTTGGAAGATTTGAGGAGGGCTTGTCAGCTGGCAGGGGCAGAGTGGGTGAGGATTCAAAGATGAGGGAATATATCTGACCTGATGAGAAGTTAGGAAGGAAGAAGAGGGGTACTTAGCTTGTGAGCATAAGGGGATGTGGTGAGTTTTAAACTGGTTGGCAGGGATGAGTGCAGGACAGAGTCCAACCAATTGGTGGAGTGGGAGTGAGGTGAAAGAACACGAGGGGAAAGGTAAGGTTAGAGCTAGATGGGAGTTGAAGAAGTTGAGGGTAGGACACAGCAATGAAGGTATGACTCAAATACTGTGTTCTCCCTCCTTGTTCTGTACTGTAAAGTGTCCCAGTTTCTCATTTTTAAAAGGAGAGAGGATGAGAAGTGTACCACATCTTCCTTCCCATCTACCTCTCTTATGCCACCTCCTAAACACTTTATTTGCACACTCATCCCTGATTGGAGTCCCAGTTTTTCACTTTTAAAACAGACCTTCTTTGAGTCGTGTCCCTATGGGTGCTCCACTTAAGAAGCATGTGTGCCTCACATGCCTTCAATTGGAGATCTTCATTAGCAGCAGCCATTTGGCCTGCACAAGCATCCCATACATCCTCAAACTGCGCACAAAGGCTATATAGGTCTGTGCGGGCCTTTCCTTCTCAACCATCTCAGCTTGAGATGGAACTTTACCACGTCTGCTTCAAGGTGCCTTGCTTAAAACTTTCCTCCTAGTTGCTAGTTTAGGTTTTTTTAGTTTAGTACTTAAGAGGATTGTTTCTTTTCCTCTCCTTTTGGGGAGGCTCATCTTCCTCAGGAAGGCATGCCCATTTCCCCAGAGTTTAAATGCCCCACTTGCCAGGATGCTCTCTGTTAGCAAAGGCCACTCCTAGTAAGGTTGCTGTCTGAGACACACTTCTGTGGGATGTGGGAAACTTCAGTCTAGTCCTTAAGTTCAGGGCAAGGAAGAACTTGGAGATCGAGTTTAGGCTACTTATAATTAAGGCTGCGAGTTTGTCACAGAGATCATGAAAGTCATGGGATTCTGTGACTTTCCAGGACCTCCAGGCCTTCTGCAGCAGACAGTATGGCTAGCCCAGGGACTACCTGAGGCGCTCTGGCAGTCCCTGGGCCAGCCGTACTGACCATTGCTAGAGCAGTCTCAGGGATAGGGTGCAGGAGGGGGTGGGCGGCGCTTACCTTGGGAGACTCTCCGGAAGCGGCGACATGTCCCTCCCTCTCAGCTCCTAGCTCTGCAGGCTGCCTCCACCCCCCGAGCACCCACATCGCCTCTGGACCACCCCCACCCCTCCCAAGATTTAGTCAGGAGTATATAATACAATTCATGGACAGGTCATGGGCTGTGAATTTTTGTTTACTGTCCATGACTTTTACTAAAAATATCCATGATTAAAATGTAGCCTTATGATGGAGTGTTCCCTTCACCCTGCTTCAGAGCCAGGTCAGAACCACTTCCTGTACAGCAGTCCCTGGAAAGATCTAGGTCTCTTTGACCTTGGCTCAAGGCTCTCCCAGAAAGGGGAAGACTCCAGAGCCTCCTTGAAATGTCCAAAGAGGAGGAGTTCTGACTCCCCTCATAAGGAGGGGAAAGACCTCAGTCTCCTAGTACATCACCCCTCTCAGAAACTTCAACGTCTTGACCTTGTATCACAGAGGCAAAAGGCTCCTAGTGGTAGGGCTGGAAAACCCCAAAGCGCTTCTAAGACAAAACACAGCTCCAGGTAAGCTTCAGTACAGTCCAGACGTGATAGAGAAAAGACAGACATTCTTCCAGACCTGTACCATTGGACACAACTCTGTCCCCAGTACTTCCCCTACAAGTTCCTCGGTACTGCACAAGGCTAAGCGTCTGCATCTGTTAGGGCCCACCTGGGAGTGCTCAAAATCTTAGTTACCATCTACTTCTACAGACAAGCAGACTTATGTTAGTACCACCACTCCATTTGGTACCCCAAGAATTTAGATTCTTGAAAGATTTATCTATAGCAGGTGAACTGGAGTCTCCACTGCTTACAGGGGTTGAGTACCTCTCAGTACTAAGACCCACATGGTCACTGGACTTCCATCTGTGGTACAGCCCAATTCAGCACCATTTTCAGATAGGGCTTCTCCACAGGAGGAGGAGGAGAATAGGGACCTCCCTTCAGTCTTTTCAATCTCACTGCAGGGTTCTCCTACCCATACATGCAGGAATGCATTTTTTGATATCCACAGAGAAAGAGATGAATTTTGGGGAAGACATTACAGGTGGTGGGAACAACCTTTGATACTACTTCATCTCCTGTATGGTCCCCTACAATGGCCATACTGGGATATCTGGACTAATCAAGACTTTTATTAAGAATATTACCAAGTGATGATATTTCTAATGATGAAAGATATGTAGAATCTACCACCACTATCTTTTAAGTTTTATGGTCAGATTCACCAGTTAAAAGCAGGCCAAGTATACTGGCCTGTTAAACTGGGTTTACAGCTGCTTTATCCCACAACAACACAAAACAATCAATGTCTTCTGTCCTCCACATTTCCCACCCCAAAATTCCACCTCATTCCTGCTCAGGCACAACCCAGTTCCCCGCATTTCCTTGCATTCACAAATACTATCCTCCACCCTCCTGTTGAATAGACCTGGTGCAACAGGTAGGTTCTGGAAAGAAATACTTAGGATTAATGGTCATAATCAATGTGCAGGGGAGGGGAGAAGCAGTTTTCTACCTGCAACCCTTTTTTCATCTTCTTTCCCCTGCACTACCCCAGTTATTTTGACTGCCAGCTGCTACTGCATTTAACTCCACCCAGCATAACACGGGGGTTCACCGTCTAGTCATAGCTTTCTTATGGTATGAAATGCTCTTTATTTCAGTTAATCTAATTCTGAATATTCTGCCTTCTAAAACTATCCTCCTTCTTCGAGTGATTGCTCATATCCATTCCAGTTAGGTGTGTGCGCCGCGCGTGCACGTTCGTCGGAAAACTTTTACCCTAGCAACTCAGTGGGCCGGCAGGTTGCCCCCTAGAGTGGCGCCGTCATGGTGCTCGATATATACCCCTGCCGGCCCACCCGCTCCTCAGTTCCTTCTTACCGCCCATGTCGGTCATTGGAACAGTGGAGCGCGGCTTAGCTGACCTCCATTTCCCTAGCTACTCGTAGTTCTCGTATATAGTTATGCAGTTATAATCCTTATATATATATATATATATATATATATATATATATTTGTATAGTTATACGTTTTTTCTTTGCTAACATAGTTAGTTTAGTAATAGTTAGCGGGGTTCAGGAAGTAGCCCCTTCCCTGCACCCGGTGCCGGAGCCCATGCACGGCTCACCGGGTTTTAAAATGGGCTCGGCCTGCCAGAAGCCGGTGTCGAAGGGAGATCCACACGACTCCTGTTTGAAGTGCCTCAGGGAATCACACTTGACAGCTAAGTGCCCCATTTGCAAGGCTTTTAAGCCGAGAACAAAAAGGAGCGGGACTTTCACTTACCCCTCCACCTTTGGCACCGAACGATGATCAAGCAGCTGGCAGAAGCGCCTCCTCGGCACCGGACCCCGCCGGTACTGCCAAGGCCTTTCGGCACTGGCCATCGCCGGCACCGAAGTCGACTCGGCACCGCTCCCTTCCTCCGAGGTCGAGAGAGCCTACAATTCCTGCTGGTGCCTGACGGCTCCCCGGCATGCGCCGTGGTTGAGCCCCCTGCTCCTGCTGCTTCCGTGCCACCTGCATCGCAGCCAGAGAGCTCGTCTAAGTCGGATTGCCCGGCACCGACACCTGCAGAGGCACCGATGACGTCGGCACCATCGATTCCAGTCCCCCAGGGCCATTGAATCCAGTGCCTGACAGCTCCCCGGCACGCGCCGTGGTAGAGCTTACTGCTCCCGCTGCTTCTGTGCCAACTGCACTGCAGCCAGAGAGCTCATCTAAGTCGGATCGCCCGGCACCGACACCTGCTGAGGCACCGACGACGTCGGCACCGTCGATCCCGGTCCCACAAGGGCCGTCGAATCCGGTGCCTGACGGCTCCCCGGCACACGCCGTGGTTGAGCTTACTGCTCCTGCTGCTTCCGTGCCAACTGCACCGCAGCCAGAGAGCTCGTCTAAGTCGGATCGCCCTGCACCGACACCTACCGAAGCTCTGATGACCTCGGTACCATCTAGCCCGGTCCCACGAGGGCCGTCGAATCCGGTGCCTGACAGCTCCCCAGTATGCACTGTGGTTGAGCCTGCTGTTCCCTCCACGCCGGAGACATTACCAACGGCGAGGGATCTCATTGCCATGACAGAGTCGATGCTGTCTGACCCCGGCACCACCGCTGCGGGTAATACAGTCTCTTCATATGACCGTCCTCTGTCAGCACAGCAGAGCGGCACCGTTCATGATCACGGTCCCGCAGACGCTCCAGGTCCCGTCGGCACACCCAACACCACTTGCAGTCCCGGTGCTGTTTTCCTCATCGGTATTGGTCGCACTCGCCGCACCGGTCAGTATCCCGTTCACCGACCCGCTACTATCGGCACCGTTCCGACTCCTGGCACCGCAACAGGTACCGTGACTCCCGTAGCCTCTCCCCGAGCCTCGAGATCTCAGTCGACCTCCCAGCACCATTCTGGTTGCAGGTCTGGATCTCGTTCCAGGTACCGGTATGCCTCCCAGTGCCGGTCCCGAGTTGGGCAAGGTCCGATAGAGTCAGAGACTCTGCCCAGGCCTTTTTTTAGTACCTCCATGGCCATCCGGACACGCATCCGTGTCATCCCGCATGCGCAGATCTTATGCTCAGGACCACAATTCTGATACGCCCCCCGACAACCTGAGGTGGAGGAGGTCCCAGAGGTAGAGGACCCGGTATGGGGCCCTCTAAGGGGTACGACTACTCGTCTGTCCGCTCTCCTCTCTGCTCACTAGTCTTTCAGTCTGTTAAGGAGAGGTATTGGCATGGCCAGCGGGCGCCAGCCCCGAAACCGAAGGAGGCTTGGCGAATGAACATACTTGGCCGCCAGGTGTACTCTGCAGAGGCCCTGCAGCTCTGGGTAGCAAAGCAACAAGCCTTGCTTAGCTGCTATAATTATAGCACCTGGGTGAAGGTAGTTTAGTTTATGGAGTTTCTCCCTCAAAACTCCCGCCAAGAGTTCGCTGCCGTCTTGGAGGACGGGGGAAAAAGGTACCCAGAGCGTCCCTCCAGGCCTCGTTGGATGCAGCAGACTCAGCAGCCAGGACTCTGGCCTTTGGTGTCGCCATGAGGTGCATCTCATGGCTTCAGGTTTCAAACCTCCGGCCGGAGCTGCAGTATGCCATTCAGGATTTACCCTTTGTTGGTAAAGGCCTCTTCGCTGCAAAGACAGCCCCAGGCTGCGAAGCCTGATGGACAATAGGGTCCTAATGCGCTCTCTCAGCATGCATATGCCAGCGACCAAACGCAGGCCTTTCTGTCCCCAGCCGCCATACTCTGTGCCTAGCCAGAGACAGGACTTTGGCAAACGGCGAGGCCAAAGTGGTCGCAGACGAAAGTCAGGACCCCTAAAGAGCCAAGGTCAAGGTCCCTCGCAATTACCACTGGGACCAAAGACGAACCTTCCAAGGTGCGCCTGAGGGCGGTGTACCAGTCACAGGCCGGGATCCCAATCCCGCTTTCTCCTGGCGTGGCCCCAGTTAATTTCAGATCGCTGGGTCCTGCGCACGGTGGAGCATAGGTACCACCTCTAATTTGTTCCAGCCCTGTCCCCCTTCAGGGACCCCTCTCACGAGCAATTCCTCGTACAAGAGGTGCAGACGCCGACTGATGAAAGGGGCAAGGGGGTCTACTCCCGTTATGCCCTAGTCCCCCACTCGAACGGAGGTCTCAGACCTTCCTAGTCCTGCGCGGACTCAACCAGTTTAGGATAAGGTTGAAGTTCCGCACGGTATCCCTGGGAACCATTATTCCATCCTTGCCTCCTGGGGGCTACTATGCCGCCCTCGATATGAAGGATGCGTACTTTCGCAACGCCATCTTCCCTCCGCACAGGAGATACCTCCGCTTTCTAGCCAATCGTCAGTACTTCTGGTTTACGGCCATAGTCGCCGCCTACCTTCGCTGATGTCCGATATGCATTTTTCCGTATCTGGATGATTCGCTTATCCGAGGAGACTCCGTGACACAAACCACTCAGCACGTGGGCATCGTCACGGTCTTATTCACAGGTCTAGGCCTGATGATTACTATAGAGCAATCCACTCTGGTTCCCACGCAGAGGTTGGACTTCCTAGGGGCTATCCTGGTCTCCGACCTAGCCGGAGCCTGCTTATCACAACTTTGGTTTTAGGCGATGGCAACAATCATCCGAGGTCCGCAGACTTTCCCAACGACCTCGGCTCGCACTTGTCTCAGTCTCCTGGGTCCATGGCTGCCCGCAAGTTTGTAACCAAACACGCCAAGCTCCGCCTCCGTCCTCTCCAAGTCTGGCTCACCTCGGCGTACCACCCGGACAGGGAGCCAATGGTCATGGTAGTCACCGTTCCCTCGAGCACCTTAGGCTCCCTAGAGTGGTAGCTAAATCCCTCCCTGGTGTGGGCAGGGATGCGGTTCCATCCGCCCCAGCCCTCACTGCCCCTGACAACGGACACGTCATCTCTCTGCTCGAGTGCTCATGGTCACCTCCGAGCTTAAGGCCTTTGGTCTTCTCGGGAGCTGGCATTCCACATCAATGCCCCAAAAATGAGAGTAGTCCGCCTGGCGTGCCAGGGGTTCCAGCGGCAGCTGCGAGGCCGTGGTATCTCGGTGTTTACAGCCAACACAACGGCCATGTGCTTCATAAATAACCAGGGAGGGACATGGTCCTCCCCCCTTTTGTCAGGAGGCCATCCATTTCTGGGACTTTTGCATGGCCCACTCGATGGAGCTGGTGACATCCTTTCTCCCAGGCGTTCGGAACGCCTTGGCGCTTTGACTCAGCAGGTCTTTCCTGTCTTACGAGTGGTCACTCTGCCCCATGTGAGGTGTTCTGCTTTCCAGAAGTGGAGATTTTTCCTCACATAGACCTGTTCGCTCACCACGAGAGCAGAAAATGCCAGATGTTCTGCTCCTTCCAAGGTCTCTCCTCGGGATCGATCTTGGACGCATTCCTGATGCCGTGGAAAGGCCAACTCCTTTATGCCTTCCCACTGTTCCCACTGGTTCATTAGGTCCTACTCAAACTCTGCAGGGGCAGAGCGCGCATCATCATGATCACTCCAGCGTGGTCCAGGTGGCACTGATATACCACGTTGCTCGGCCTGTCAATAACCGACCCAATTACCCTGCCACCCCACCCAGACCTCATCACTCAGGGCCACGACAGGCTTCGTCACCCGGACCTACAGCCTCTTCGCCTCACGGTGTGGCTGCTGTGTAACTGAGCCGGGGTGACAGGAAGCCTTCCACCTGGTCAACGTACCGGGCCGAGTGGAAGCGTTTCTTCTACAGGTGCAATACGCTCGATCTTGCTCCTACTGAGGTCTCGATCCCCTCTATTTGGCCTGCCTCTGGCCTTCAGCGACAGGACCTGGCGGTATCATCGCTGAGGGTACACTCGGCAGCCATCTCTACCTTCCAGCCAGGCTAAGGTGGATGTTCCGTGTTCTCACACTCTATGGGTTCGAGGTCCCTCAAGGGCTTGGAGCACTTGCACCCTCGGGTGCGCCGCCCAGCCCCAACCTGGGACCTCAACCTAGTTTTAACCAGACTTCTGTCTCCCCCATTCGAGCCGTTCGCGACCAGCCCTCTGCTATACCTGTCTTGGATGACAGCTTTCCTCGTAGCTGTTACATCGGCCAGACGAGTCTCTGAGCTCAGAGCTCTTACGGTGGTTCCGCCGTACACTAGGTTTCACAAAGACAAGGTGCAGTTATGACCGCACCCAGCATTCCTCCCTAAGGTGGTTTCGGCCTTTCATGTTACCCACAGCTCAACACAATGGGCGCAACAATTGCACTCCCTGGACATCTGTAGAGTGCTCGCATTTATATTGCGCTGACAGAACCATTTCGTAAGCTGCCCCAGCTCTGTCACGGTAGAAGACCAAAGGGAAGGCTTGCTTGTTTTCCTCTCAGAGGATCTCATCTTGGGTGATGCTGTACATCCGCACTTGTTATGATTCGGCTCATATTTCCCCAAGCCACATCACCGTGCATTCTACCAGGGCTCAGGCTTCATCTGCCGCCTTGCTGGCTCGTGTTCCTACCCACGAGATCTGTCGCGCAGCTCCATTGGTCCTCGGTCCATACCTTTGCTTCGCATATGCCCTGGTTCAACAGTCAAGAGATGCTGTAGCCTCTGGCTCAGCAGTTTTCATTCTGCCACATTTCACTCCGACCCCACCGCCTAGGTATGGCTTGGGATTCACCTAACTGGAATGGATATGAGCAATCACTCGAAGAAGAAAAGACGGTTACTCACCTTTGTAACTGTTGTTCTTCGAGATGTGTTGCTCATATCCATTCCACACCCGCCCTCCTTCCCCACTGTCGGAGTAGCCGGCAAGAAGGAACTGAGGAGCGGGTGGGCCGGCAGGGGTATATATCGAGCACCATGACGGCGCCACTCTAGGGGGCGACCTGCCGGCCCACTGGGTTGCTAGGGTAAAAGTTTTCCGACGAATGTACACGCACGGCGCACACACCTAACTGGAATGGATATGAGCAACACATCTCGAAGAACAACAGTTACAAAGGTGAGTAACCGTCTTTTCTGAAGATTTCACAAAGGTTTCTAAAGGCTTACTTACTCTCAAGTTAATTGAGCTCCAAACAGTTCTCTTGCTGTTTGCCACCAACTGACATTCAAGCTTGTAATAGAAATCACTTAGAGCAGTCATCACCCTTGTTAATATTTCAATTAGCTGTGGCTCTAAACACTTTTATCGAAGGGCTTTCAATCTACATACTATATAAAGGCTAACATCATGGGTGAGAGTAAAAATACAAACCCCACAAACTACATGAACATTCTTCAGAGAATATCTTCCAAGACTATGAAGGAATTCAGTTTAGTTTGCATGTGGGCAAACATGAAACAAAGCAGTGTAGGATTTGCTTGAACTGAAAGAAACCACAGCTGTTAGGAAAATCCTCGGGAAACTAAAGGATAACCAGTTTTTGAAAATGGATCCAAGGAGATGCACACATGAACATTTTTATAGTAGGTCACTTTTGTTGTTTCATCAACTACATGTCTGGTACTCAAAGGCTTTCTACTGACAGTTAAGGTGATGTGTGCAGAAGTTGTCATGTGAAATGCCACAACACTGATACTCCAACACTGAGTTTCATTATTCATGTTCAGAGTCCAAAATGAATCACCTCATATATACTTTTGCTAGAATACAGTTTAGTAAACACTAGTTACAATCCATTATATTAAGGCTTGAAATAATGTAACTTCTAAGAATTTCGATTAACACTATTAATCTCCAAGTATTTTTCTTATTATCAAATGTTTGTTGTATGAAGCATCAGACACTTAAGTAGCTGCAGTTATTTTTTTAGAAATGTAATGAGAGAAGTTCAGAAAAATTAACATTTCATAGCAACTTAGCTGATTTATATCATATTACACTTCTCCAAGAAAACTAAATTTTTAAGAACATAAGATATTTCTAAAAGTAACTATTTGGTGCATTTAATATATAATATTATTCCTCTTTGTATTGCAGGTGAAATTAGACAAAGGATAATTTTCAAAAAGACCGAAGTCCCATTTTCAAAAGTGATTTAGGCACTTAAATCATTTAGCTGTTTTTGAAAATGTTATCCTTTAGCTACCAAATCACTGAGGCACATTTGAAAAGTTTAGCCCCAACTACTAGTTGAATGGATCTGTTTCATATTGCTATTCAAAGAATGACAGGTGAATGCTTCCTGCCTGAATAAGGGGGAACCATGTTTTGTGCCTTCCCCCCTACATCTCACCTGATAATTGCCACTACACAAATCCCAGGAAAGAACCAATCTCCTTAATGCCAGTGGATGTGAGATTAGCATGCTGAGGAAGGTAGAAGTTAAATAATTTCTGAGTAAATTCAATAAAGACAAACTCTTCTTTTGGCTTTTGGGTGGAGAAAAATTTAGTTACTAGTATTTGCTTATTTAAGTCTAATAATTCAAAGCCTAACTAAGCCTGTCTGTGCCATTCTACACACACTTGTTGTGAATGGTGTTCAAATTCTCATCTTTATAGAGTACATGTTGTATAACACAATAGAGCCCTGCAGTGAGACAGATCCCGCAAGTCCCGCTGCCCTAATAGCAGGAGCGAGATTTTTAAAAGTCCTGTGCAGGCCTCTCTAGCAGCACTAGCTATCTTGCCTTCCGGACAGCTGGTTTCAACAACTTACTGCAATTCTTATATAAGAAAGGCCTTCGCTTCCCTAGGATTCATCTTGAGTTAAGAATCTCCCCGTTTTTTCCAGTGAAGACAAGGCAATTTGAGGGGGTATAGTTATAGGAACATCAAGTGTACTTTTACGCAAATTGGGTTTTAGTGGTAGAAGCTCTACCCCTAAAACACCAACACACAGCTCACTGCTTAGGAAAAGGTTTCTCATTTAACTTGGATGCCTATCTCTAGCCTCAGACTATTCCAAGTGTTTAAAAAGTACAATAAGAGAAAATTTACGACTTATTGCCTTTGACACCATTTCCAATCATTCAAATTCTGTCAGCAAATGACTTCCATTTGGGATTTATACTGAACAGTGCTAACATATCTGCCAATATCTGAATTTCTTATTTCCCATCTTTTGCTCCTGCTTTTTCTTCCTTCCTCCCTGCTTTGTGGTCTCTTTTCCCCTCCTCTCCTGCCTCAATGTTGCAGAATTGAATAATTACATGTCTCTTTGAATGCTCTGAAAACCCTCAATAAGAAGCAGATACAACAAAAAGTGCTTCCACAGAAGAATTGGACAATAAATGCTTGGAGGAGATGGCTCAAGAGCTATAATTGAACAATGGATGTCAAATTAGGACTAGTAAAATCAACATGTTACACAGACCCTTTTCAGCTAAACACATTGAAGGTTAATACAATAATCTGATCCGTGCAGGTGGACTGTTGTGCTTATGTACAGACCCACTGTCTTTATGGGCAGGAGGAACAGCAACCAGTGGGATCCAGGAGCAGCCCAGGCACCCAATGAATACATCCAGGTAGAGCAGAGGCAGGGATAAGACCAGGAAGCAGAGCTGCAGGAGCCCAGCCAGCCAGCCCACCAGTAAGGAAGAAAAGCCATTCTTTTAAAACGTGATGGCAAAACATGACCTGTGAGCCTAGCGTTGGAAAGGAAAAAACAGAGCAAGGAGGTGGACATGGAGCATGAGATATATGGGGAGATGTGAAGTGAGTCACATTTTAAGCATGTAAATAAGTCAGCAATTTTAATATGTAAATAGGGGCTAGGGACATAAATAACAGCATTAGAGCTGGTAAAAAAAAACACTGTAATTTCAATAAACATTTTCATCAGAATTGTGAATTTTGGCATTTTCATTTTATTGTGAAAATTACATCCTCGTGTTAAATAAGCAAAACATGAACTGTATAAAAACACCAAACCCCACCACTACGTATTCCTGGGCCTGCTGCTAGATGGTCTGTATCTGAATGTGGCCTTTTCTGGATAGGAACATTTGAGATGCTCAATATTTTTTTTCTTTTATATCAGAGCCAGAATGTTTCCAAAATGGTTGAGTAAGCTATTCTTTGGCACCTGTCCTGCTTAAAACATAGCAGTATGACAAGACTGCAGCATAAAAATGGCAGAGATGTTAAACCAATTTAAAATGTCAGAGTTCCAATTCTCCCACAACTAACTCATTTCAGTCAACTAGAGTTACTTGATCCTGTGCTTATTTTGAAAAGACTCAACACATGTACACAACAAAGACTAGACACATTTCAAATCTATCCCGAGAGCTTCCACAAAATCCAGCATTGCAACTGTAACTCAGTCTTGATGACTTTACATGGACTACCTGTATGAGTAAGGTTGCAGGGGAGAGCACACACAATGCACACCATTTCATTCCACCACTAGACGCAGGAAGGGGTTTGCTTGATTTTTCAGGCAGGGCTATTTCTTTATGAAGGGGAATTCACATCTAAATTTTTCAAAGGAACAAATAATTTGAAATGGCTTTGAGACTAATTGAGATGGGAGAACAAAATTAGATCTGTACTGGTTTGACAAAGAACTCTTATTTTAAGACCACAGAAAGATACAGGGCTGTATTTTCCTTTCCATAGGAACAACATTGTTACAACAATAGTGCTTAGGACTACTTTTCATCATGCTGAAGGAAAAGTACAAGAACTGTCATACTTTGCAACACAACGTATTCTTTACTGATGGAAAAAAAATCCATATCCAAAAAATGATTGGTGTAGAGACAGGAAAATTTGGCAAAACTACAGAAAATTATTCTGATTTTTGCCAGAAGAGCAATTTCTTAAAAAAAGCAATTTCTATTTTTTAAAACAAAACACTGTGAAAGTCTCTCACATAATGTGAATTTCTGTTTAATTCCTGGGACATCAGACAGAAATTCAGCAAAATTTCTTACGTAGTTCTATTGATGCTTTCACTCAAAATATTTCAGTTATCATTTCTGTAATACTATAAGCATGCATAGAGATTTACAGACACAAAAAGGCATATGCCCTACACCCAAGGTATTTAAGGGTTTCCAGAGCATGTCTTAAATACAGAGATGGCACAGGAGAGAACAAGTAAAAGGTCACGGTAAGAGAGGATATGAGTATTGCAAAATTATCTGCTGAGTCAGTAAGGGAAGCATACAGATATTTTCATTCTACAACAAGCAGTGCCATGTGCAGTAGCTGTTAAATGAACAACTCTTGTCTTGGCCATAGTTTGGATTCCACATTGCAACTACCAACCACAAAGGAAGCCTTAAAGAAGCACTATCAACTTAATCATATGTGCAAACAAACATTTACATAGCACACCTTTAATTATTACAAAGAAAAAAAAGTTTTAATAGCTAATTTACTTAGCACTATTTCTCCTCTGTACTCTCATCATTTCCCTCAGCTGGAATAATAAAAATAATTTAAGGCATTTTCACTCTCATTCATAGTCACTTTCACTTTCGGGTTCTTGTAGTGCCAATGTTTGGGTTTCAGACACTGTATAAGGATGTCATGTTTATAAAAACAGCTGCAGTAAAATGCTATTCTATATTTCACAAACACAAAGCACCACTTGTAGTTTCTTAATGTATGTTTATTAAACAAAGAGAAGGAGATCAAGATCTCAATCTAGCCAGTTTCCAGCATACTCTGTTGCTCTGATTTAGTTCTCTCCTCTCTGCAGTGTTTTTTGCAGATTAACTTAATGTAGTGCAAGATAGAATGTTAGTTGCAACAATGTTTTATAATAAAAAATACAATAATTAAAGTTTTCTGTTGCTAGTGGGTAGCTGATGTTCCAGTTAATACAGCATTTCACACATTTTTCAAAGCTGACATCCTTTCAGAAAAATGAGATGGTCCCTACAGCTCCACCATGCAGTGTTTACACATCATCCACATCCATGCCCAGCTATTCTGTCATACTTTCTTCACCATCCTCACTCCACTTTGGGAGATGCTTGTGTAGATCTTTGTAACATGAAACGCCCCCTCCTTTGTGTTTTGATAAGCACTGAACTTAATAATTGTTACCAATGTTGACATCTGGGTTAGCAGCACCTATTATTATGAATGGGGCAGGTCCAACCTCAAAACTATTCTTCTATAAACAGGCAGATATTGCTGTATCAGCTACACTCCCCTCACATCTTAAAGGTTTTCCTCACAACCATGGCAGCTAAGACTTTTTCAGAAAATGAGATTCTGGAGGATAAGACTGTCTACACTAGAGACCTTATAGTGGCATAGCTGTAGTTTCGCTCCAGTAAGATCTGTCATGTAGTTACTCCATGCTGACAGGAGAGGGTTCGCCCATTGACATAATTAAATCACCCTCAATGAGCAGTGGTAGCTATGTCAGTGGGAGAAGCTCTCTTGCCAACACAGCATGCTCAGGAGGGTGTTTTTTCACACCCCCGAGCAACATAAGTTTTCCTGACATAAGTGGCAGTGTAGACATGACCTAATTCAGAGGTCTGTTTGCAACCTTTCCTCTCTGCCAGTCCTTTACACCACCTGGTGGGGGATATACCACACATTTTGAAAAACTGTCAGTCCATGTGCATGGTGGTTGTTTTTTTTTGAGATTAAAATAAACCAGGGATATTTTGTTCTATAATATATGCTCTAGTTCAAACAGGAATTTTTTGGGGGGAAGTTCTATGGTCTGTGTTATACAGGAGATCAGACTGGATAATCAGAGTGGTCCTTTCTGGCCTTAGAATCTATGAATTGTTGAATAAAAGAGAATTAACCCTTAAAGTGCTGGACTCATTAAATTGTGCAAAGCCTATATCTAACAAAGGTGTTGTTTATTTATATGGCCCAGTTAAAAACACAATTAGGACTAATCTAATGAGTGCAAAGTACATGTGGGAGTGCTAAACTGCAGTGTAGGATCAGGGTGTGGATCTTGCCATCTGACTGATTTGTATGTGCAAGCTCCTGTGCTGATGCAGATTACTGGACTGGGGCCCAAGTCAGCTCATACCATGGCATTTAATTTGGTCATTAGCCTAGCTCTTTTCTAATCTACTGAGTATTCAGCAGATGTCAGATTTTTATATGATCATTTTATAAATTTCATTTTTACTGTCTCCTAATTTGGCTTTTTTTCATATGAAATTTTTAACAGAATTTTTTTCTCTTTGGAACAATTAGATAAGGGGGCATTCTGCTCTGTTACACCAGTTACATCAACATAACTGAGAGTGGAATTTAGCCCGACCTGCCATATGCTGCAATTGAACCAGAAGGGATGTAACTTTTTTACCCACATGAAGTCAATGACATCCCATACGGTCACAAGGTTCGCCCACATAGACCTGATGGCGGGATCAGATTCCCCTTCCCCCCTTTGATTACCTGGCAACTGCAGGTTACAGCTGCTTGGTTAGTACTGTCAAGAACAAATAAAACCAAAACCCTTACAATGTAAACGGTCAGAGTTCCCATTCAAATCAGCAAGAACTGGCAAGGCTACCCAGCCTTACAAACTCCCATGAAAAGGTATCAGTCCGGCTGCAAACTCAAGTCTCCCGCCCATTATTATGAGCAGAATGAAAAAGATGTCACTTCACGTGCGTGTTTTTCAAAACCATGCTACTTGCCTTAGGCGAGCAGGCTGTTGCCAGGACAGGTCTGCTCCGTACATGGGGGCAAACGTGCAGAAAGGGCCGCCAGGCACAGCCCTGCACACATCGGCAGTGGGCGCGCCTGGAGGTTAACGGGGCTTCAGGCACTCGTTCCCCTTCGCGCACCCACGGGGCGTGGCGCCTCGCTGCGGCTGAGAGGAACTGTGAACGGGGCTGGTGCAATGCAGGGAGCACTAGTAACAATCCGCGACCGAGACAGTCACGGGGGGCGGCTCGTCCCGTCCTTTGACTCTTCCTAAGCAGACTCACCGCTCCGGCCTGAGCAATGCTCCCCTGCCCCTCCCCCCGCTGCCGCCTCTGAGGACACGCTTTGTAACGCACTCGCTAGACAAACGGCTGAGCGAGGCAGCCCGGAGCTTCCAGGCATTTCTCTCGCCTGCCGCGGGACCGGCCTTGCCCCCAGTGAACTTCAGCTCCCAGGATGCACTTGTGACGACCCGTTCTGTCCCGGTGCATTGTGGAACTTGTAGTTTTCCCTTTTGACGGTGCGATGAGCGAGGTGGGCGGTAGGAACTACATTCCCCAGCATGCATGTGGTCCGCGCCGTCGCGGTTCTGCCTGCCCAAGGCAAAGCGGGATTGGTCGCCTTTGTTGGTCGCCTTTCTCGTCAGGTTTGTGACCTCAGTGAATGACAGCTCCCAGCATGCTCTGGTCGCAGAGTCGCCCCTCCCCGTTCAAATGTGCATGCTGGGATGTGTAGTCCTTCTCTTCGGCTCTGTCGGGCGGATGCGGGCTGTGCGGACTACACTTCCCAGGCTGCCCCGCGGCGGGGCGGAGAAGGGAGGTGGTTGCGGGGCGGGGGGTGTGGCTGGCTCAGGAGCACTAGGCTGTGGCTCCGCAGCAGGAGCAGACGCTGGGCTGTGTGTGGCTGTCTCGGGATGTCGGACGCGGGCGGCGGAGGTCCCGGCGGGGGCGGCGAGGAGGGCGGCCTGGAGGTGCCGGGCTCGGCGGTGCAGAATGTGGCCGATGTCTCGGTGCTGCAGAAGCACCTGCGCAAGCTGGTGCCGCTGCTGCTGGAGGACGGCGGGGAGGTCCCGGCCGCGCTCGAGGCGGCGCTGGAGGAGAAGGGCGCCCTGGAGCAGATGCGCAAGTTCCTCTCCGACCCGCAGGTGCACACGGTGCTGGTGGAGCGCTCCACGCTCAAGGGTGAGAGCCGGGCCGCTGCGGGGGTTGGGTTGGGCGGAGCCTCCCTCCGCTGCAGGTGGGAGCTGCCGAGCTGGGGGCAGCTGCCGCTTTGTGCGGCGCGGTGACCTTTGTTCCCCCGCTCCCTGTGACAGGACTGGGCGAGCCTGTGACCTTCCCCCCATACGCACACAGAGCCTGTGGCCTCTCGCTGTATCCCCACCCCATCCCCCAGGGGAGATGTTGACCCCACATGCACAGTGTGGTGTAGGCAGTATCACCCTTTTGCAACAGGAAGTGGGGTGGCAGCCCCATCAACAATTCTCTGATTCCCTCCCCCTCCCCCCAGGTGTGGGACTGGCTCCAGCTGTAACCCCCTGTACTGGAATAGAGAGAGGAGATGCTGTAACACCACACCCACACCCACCCACCCACCCACACACACAGCAATACCCCTGTCCATTCCCACAGGGAGGCAATGTACCATAGCCTTGGTCCTGATAGCTAACCCAAAACCTATACAGGGGTACTAACATGACTGTGCTGTGGGATGAAAAAATTACCAGATATTGGTACTTCAGTTTTAAATTGCTGAGATCAAGAAATCAACATTGGTCTTTGAAAAAAGACATGTGTGGACACTGCCTTATCTGAACTGTGGCTGAAATCAAAGTCAAGATGATAAAACATTCCCGTGAACTATGTATTATTTTGTCAAGTTTCTATCTTGGCTTTGCAGCATTGGAGTGCTTGGAAACCTTTACCTTGGACCTTCACAACAAACAGCATCTGACTTTATTGCTGTGTTGGGCCACATGTACCCCCAAAGCTCTTTATAAAGTGATATGTAGATGCTGGCTCAAAGGTCTGATGTAGGTAAATACAAGAGCCATTGTGCCTTCACATAGACTTCTCTGTTAGTACCTGACTTGAAAAGATAAGGGCATGATGTTAGGATTTTTCCTTGGTCAATTTGAGAAGTATCAGTGGATCATTAATTTCTGTGTGGTTAGTTCACAGATGCAGGCAGAAGGAATCTCCCTAAAACTTCATCTGAAGGACTGCACCTGCCACAGTGTTGCAAAGTACTGCAGTGCAGTATAAACGGTGGGTATGAGCCAATGCTGTTGAAGGACTTGGATGTGTGATGTTATGGCCTAGAGCAGTGGTTGTCAGACTTTTGTACTGGTGACCCCTTTCACATAGCAAGCCTCTGAGTGCAACCCTCCCTTATAACTTAAAAAAACTTTTTTTATATATATATTTAACACCATTATAAATGCTGGAGGCAAAGTGGGGTTTAGGGTGGAGACTGACAGCTTGTGACCCCCACCATGTAATAACCTCATGACCCCCGAGGGGTCCTGACCCCCTATTTGAGAACCACTGGCCTAGAAGCAAGAATGTTTAGCAACTGAGCCATATTAACACCAGTGACATTCAGTTAAAATGGAATAAATGTTTCAAAACCTGGCTTGTGTACTTTTCTATGTTATGTATTTACATTGTTCCCCCTACCTTGTATAGCATCTAGTAACTTTTTTTTATGGGTGAATTGCTTGTAGGGAGGAATATAAACTACATTAGTTTCAGATATGGGTATGTAATAACAGACAACAAATCTTTGACAGTTAATTAGGTGGTCTGGTATGTCTAGCCCCCGATCAAAGCTTTTTTGCAATAGTTTGGGTGGAAAAGTGAAGTGAGAGTGGGAAGTCGAAGTCCTTAAACACAAAAATGTAAGCCAGTTGTGCTATGAATCCAGTTGCCCTATTTATGAGACACACAGAGTATGTCTACATCAGAGGTGGGCAAACTATGGCCCTCGGGCCACATCCGGCCCACGGGACCCTCCTGCCTGGCCCCTGTGCTCCTGGCCCAGGAGGCTAGCCTCGGCCCCTACCCTGCTGTTCCCCATGCCCCACAGCGTCAGCTCAGTGCACCGGGGGCGCGGTGCTCTCCATGGCTGGGCTGCAAGCTCTTGCCGGGCAGCACATCTGCAGACCCCTGGCCTGACCCAGTGCTCTGTGCGGTGGTGTGGATGGCTCCAGCTGGGTGGCATGTGTGTCTGTCCTGGTGCTTTGGGCGGCACAGCTGTAGCGCCGCCAGCTACTAGTGCTTCAGGCAGTGCGGTAAGGGGCAGGGAGCAGGGCGGGATTGATAGAGGGCAGGGTAACTCAGAGTGGTGGTGGTCAGGGGGTGGGGGTGAGGATAGGGGTCAGAAGGCAGGGAACGGGGGGGGGGGGTTGAATGGGGGCAGGGGTGCCAGGGGGCAGTCAGAAGGGAGGGAGGTTGGATGGGGCGATGGGTGACAGTCGGGCAGGGGTTCCAGGGGCGGTCAGGGAGAAGGGAGTGGTTGGATGGGGCAGGGGTCCCCGGGGGGCAATCAGGAATGAGATGATGGGGTGGTGGAGGGGCAGGCACGGGTGGAGGGTCTGGGTGCGGTCAGAGGACAGGGAATGGTGGATAGGACAGGAGTCTGGGGTGGGCTAAGATAGGGAGCAGGGGCTGAGCTACGCCTGGCTGTCTGGGGAGGCGCAGCCTCCCCTAACAGGCCCTCCATACAATTTCAGAAACCCGATGTGGCCCTCTGACCAAAAAGTTTCCCTGCCCCTGGACTACACTGTAATGCAATCTACAGCAGTCTCAGAGCCCAGAGCTGTTCATTGAGTTATTTTATTACAGTGTAGATGTACCCTAGTGCACTTGGTCCCCATTCTACCCCAGCATGTTCAAATATTGCAGGCACAGACTGTGTTTTCTGTACACATCAAGTTATGTCTAGGAGACAGTGCTCTGAGAGCAGTCTGCGAACATTTTGGTATTAGTCATTCCTTTCTGTGATGGATACACTTCCTCACTCCTGACAGGATAAATCTTTTTTGAGGACATTGCTCTACCTAAACTTCACCCAACAAATGTGCCTTGGGCCAAAGGCCAAGAGGCTGATTCTGCAAACCCTGATAAAAACAAATTGCAGTTTCATGATACTTCTAGCAGTAGTTAGTTAATTGGATGTTAAATTCAGCACCACAAAATCTTGAATGGGCAAAATAGCTCACTTTAACTTCCTGGGTTTTCTTTAACAAGGTAAAACCAGCAAATGATTCCAGCAGTTGTATAACTGTAAACTGTTCCAAAAGAGTGTTTGACATTCTTGCTGCGTGTAATGATTGGACTCCAGCCCAGGGAAACTCTTATCTCCGTTTCCCACTGTTGCTAATGTTCAGCTGAAGCAATTCTAGAAGTTCTACTTCATGCTAAGTGTAGACAGTATCAACTGGCCAGACCTTTTTAAGCATCATGATGACCTCCAAATCCAAACAACGTAGTGCTTAAAATGGTATGTTGGGCTGCCCAAGTAAGGGAGTGAACACCAGTTTACCTGAATCAGTGTTAATGTCAATGTGGGAATCTTTTTAGAGAACTTCCTGGGCATCCATGACTAGCCTGGGGTGATTTTTTAACAATTCTCTTGACAAAGTCACAGCCTGAAGTGTGTGCATGTTGCACGCAACATGGTCAGATGTTATACTGGCATACCCAAGGGCTAGGTTAACTTACTTCAGACCGATGACTTTAACATGTAAACATTAATCTTAGCAGTCTCGTTTTAATAGCTTCTGACAACTGGCAAGTCTCTTTGACCTAAGAGTGACTTGCATTCTGTAAATCCTAGCGGTACCTCTTTCACGAGAGACTGTGAGCACACATGTTGGGCTGTAAGGGAAACTTACCGAACTGTTTTGGAATAACTGACTCAAACTGAGTGCTGGTCTTAAATGTGTTCATATTTCCTATCTTGGTATGTCATTACATAAACCACCAGCTGTCTTTTGATTTTGAGCCCTCAATCCACTCACACCTCTCCTTTTGCTACACTTTACATTGCACACTATCCAGTCCAGCCTCTTCCTGGATGCCCTAGAAAAACACTTGCATTACTTGCAATATAATTTCTGATCTGGTTTGTAGTAACTCGTGTGTGAAGCTTTGACTGCCATGTTCCCTTGTAGCCCCAACACCTGTCGAGACACTGCAGGCTGAGGGACCTCTTCTTTGCCATTATTTAGTAAGAACTTTAGACCCCTGCTCCAAGCCATAGGATAATCACTAGAGGCTTGTAGCAGACTTGTTTGGCCCTGCTCCCCCCACCTCCATCTCCTACAAAAACAGATCTCAAACAAGTCTTCAGCAGGATTAATGTTCCTTCGCTAGCAGAAGAATCTCTTTAAGGAAGGGCAGAGGAGTCAAATGGCAAGCTGTGTTCCTCTGGAGCTTTTTGTAATCGAAGCTCGATCCATCTGATTGTTCACTTCAGGCTTGCAACAAGTCATGTTGTGCATGTGGATATTTGTGTGGATAAGTTTTGTGATAGCATTTGGGTTGTAAACCCCAAAAGTGAAATTTTTTTTTTAGTTGGGATTGCATGACTCTGAAATATATGGAGTGTCTGGATCAGGAATAGGTTTGATCTTTTGGGGTCTGCAAAGGACAGTTGTTCCCTAAGGGTATGTCTGTATTGTAATAAGACACGAGTGCCTGGCCTGTGCCAGCTGACTGTGGCTAAATGGCTACTTGGACATTTGGGCTCCAGCCTGCAACGTGGGAGAGTCCCAGAGCGCAGTCTGCCCAAGGCTGTCTGCATCACAGTTAAACAGTCCCTTCACTCAGGCACAGGGGGCTTGGGTCATTTTAATTTTTAATTGTAGTGTAGACATACCATCACCTCAGATGCTTTCTTTGTATAGAGCAAGGGTGGCCAACCTGAGCCTGAGAAGGAGCCAGAATTTACCAATGTCCATTGCCAAAGAGCCACAGTAATACATCAGCAGCACCCCATGAGCTCCCAGTGCCTCCCACCCAATGGCAGACCCACTGATCAGCACCTCCCCATCCCTCCCTGCAGCTCCCGATCAGCTGCTGTGCAGGAGGCTTGGAGGGGGAGGGGGAGGAGCGAGGGCATGGCAAGCTCGGGTGGACTGGGGACAGGGCCTGTGGCAGAGCCAGGGGTTGAGCAGTGAGCACATTGGAAAGTTGGTGTCTGTAGCTCCAGCCCCGGAGTCAGTGCCTATACAAGGAGCCGCATATTAACTTCTGAAGAGCCGCATGTGGCTCCAGAGCCACAGGTCGGCCACCCCGAGTATAGAGGAACCAGACACAGTTGCACCTCTACAGCAACTTTAAAATACCACATTCTAGAAACTGTTTTAATATTTTTTTTAATGACCTATGTGACTTTTATGGACACTCCTTGGTCAGCTTCAGCCACTAAAAATTATTAGCCTGACCACTCGTGTTGAATTTTTAAAAGATGATTTAAAACATTCTGAAAAAATGTGCTGGAAATATAGTACTGATGAGCTTGTTAGAGCTGTGCTTCCTGTCAGCAGCACCTGGTGTAATAAACCTTACTTCTGGAAATATGCTGCTGGATTATCAGTGCTGTTACACATCTAATACAGTAGGAAGGAGGCTAAATACCTTTCAGTGCAGTGGGTAGAGTTCCAGCACTCATGCTTTGTTACTATGTTAAAATATTTAGTGTTGACTTTTCTGTGGTGACTTGAAAATGTAAAGCATCAGGTGCTGATTACTATCACCTGTCGGAACAAGAGCCAGACTTCAGATCAGGAAGATTCACCAGTTAATCTTCTCCAACATAAATTGTACACTGTTAAGTGGTTGGTTTCACCTGGACATCAAGGGCACCTACCACAATGGGCTACTACTAATCCATGGACTTTAGGTGCTACAGTAAAACAAAATAAAACTCGGGTAGTTTCTTTTGGAGGCATTGGGAGAGTAATGCTCCTGGTTTTTTTCCTCATTTAGGTGTGTCTTCCTCAGATGGAGATAGCTTTGTGCTGCATTGCAGTGGTTCACTGCAGAAGTGCCAGCATGCACAGCGATTACATCACCTTGTGATTCACTAGCTAAGTTAAGGAATCAGTCATTTTCTCTCTTACACTTTGTACTTTTAATCTCCTCTTTTCCTTAATATAAAAAGAAGGCTTCGAAAATATCAAGGCAAGTTATGAAAAGGAATTAAACTGATGATTTTGTGGCATGTTCTTGCAGGTCTTTAAGCATACTGAGATAACAAAACTTTGTGTATTTTTAAATAGCCATAACACAGGCTATGTATTGTGGGGAAACTCTGCAATCTGTCTCTTGAAATCAGCATGAAAGGAGTTGTCTTGTAATTTGCTTTCACTACAATTCATACAGGAGGCAGCTTAGAAAAATGGGGAGCAGTAGTGATCCTGAAGTAACTAATCTCTTGTAATAAAGCCATAAAAACCTCTGTCTTGAGCAGTCATATGTTTCTGGGTTCTAAGTCATGGTTAGTACAAATGAAAAGAGATTTTGGTATGTTCTGTCCAATTCTGCTGACAACAAATTAAATAATTCTGGGTATGATTTCAAACCTAGATGAGAAATGGGTACAAATGAGCTCCTGAATGAGTAGGTGTGAGGTAGAGGTGGTGGAGAGTGATGGGTTAATAGGCTTGTAAGTGCATGTTAGAGGTTTTTAATTAGTGAATTCTGTTTGCAGAGGATGTGGGTGATGAGGGAGAAGAGGAAATATAATTAATATCCTATAGCATTAATACTGACAATCATTATGAGCTAAAGTCAAACAGGTGTGGCAGTCTTACTGAAATCTGATATGAATGTTTTAGGACTAGGAAAAGCTAATCCTATAATCCTTATGCTAACACACACATAGTAATATGTAGAGCTTTTGATGTTCAAAATGCTCTACAAACGTCTAGCTTCACAACAGAGCACTCTCTCTCATATGCTTGCATATTTGTCTCTTGTCGTTGTCTAACGCTAGCATGCATTTGTCTCTGTGAAGCAAAAATATTTTAGAAATCTTACACCAGAAAATGGTGTGCTTTCAATTACCATGATTATAGACTTGATTGCTATTAGTTTTCTGTCAGTCTAAAATGGGTTAATATAAAAACCTAATACATCCAGCTACTACTAGTAGTTTTAAAGCATTAGCACAAGTTTTGCTCTCACATTTTCGAAACTGTACCCGGTAAAGCACGATAGCATTAACATCTGATATACACCTCCTAATTTTATGTTGTACTAGAGCTACTGTAATTTACTGTATTCTGGAATTAAATGTCTTATGGTTAACTAACTTTTTTCTTTGCTCCACAGTTTGGCGTTCATTAAGTGTACACCAGTGACTGATGCTGACAAAACAATGTCCTCCCAACTGCTTAATTCTCAACATGTGTGTGGCAAAGAAACTGTCAGATCAGTGAGTCTTGGGGTACGTCTACACTATGGGATTATTCCGATTTTACATAAACCGGTTTTGTAAAACAGATTATATAAAGTTGAGTGCACGCAGCCACACTAAGCACATTATTAATTCGGTGGTGTGCGTCCATGGTCCGAGGCTAGCGTCGATTTCCAGAGCATTGCACTGTGGGTAGCTATTCCGTAGCTATCCCATAGTTCCCACAGTCTCCCCTGCCCCTTAGAATTCTGGGTTGAGAGCCCAGTGGCTTATGGGGCAAAAATCATAGTCGCGGGTGGTTCTGGGTAAATGTCGTCAGTCATTCCTTCCTCCGGGAAAGCAACGGCAGACAATCATTTCACGCCCTTTTACCCTGAATTGCTCTGGCAGACGCCATAGCATGGCAACCATGGAGACCGTTCAGCTTTTTTTTACAGTCACCATATGTGTACTGGAGGCCGCTGACAGAGGCGATACTCCAGCGCTACACAGCAGCATTCATTTGCTTTTGCATGATAGCAGAGATGGTTACCAGTCGTTCTGTACCATCTGCTGCCAGTGTAATTTGGCAATGAGATGACGGTTATCTGTCCTTCTGTGCTGTCTGCTGCTATCATGGGTGCCCCTGGCTGAGATCGGCCGGGGGCGCAAAAGCAAAACTGGGAATGACTCCCCGAGTCAGTCCCTCCTTTATGGTTTCTAAAAATAGTCAGTCCTGCCTAGAATATGGGGCAAGTGTACTAGAGAACCAGTGTATCAGAGAGCACAGCTGCTCCGTGTCAGATCCCGCATAAATGATGAGCTACATGCCATTCACAGGGGGTGCCCCTGCAACAACCCCACCTGTTGCTTCCCTCGTCCCTTAACCTTCCTGGGCTACCGTGGCAGTGTCCCTCCCCCCCCCCCATTTATGTCATGAAGTTATAAAGAATGCAGGAATAAGAAACAATGACTTGTTAGTGAGATAAAATGAGGGGGAGGCAGCCTCCCAGTGCTATGACAGTCCAGGCAGGACATTAAGCGGTGCGGAGGAGAGGAGCCCAGCATTCTGCTGCTATGATAGTCCAGGCAGTACAGAATCTTTTCTTCACACAGGAAAGGGAGGGGGCTGATGAAGCTTAGCCCCCAGTTGCTATGATGAGGACGGTTACCAGCCGTTCTGTCCCATCTACTGGGAATGACCAGGAATCATTCCTATTTTTACCCAGGCGCCCCTGAGGCCAGCCAGGGGTATTCAGCAGTTATCAAGCACGGGCTGATAGTGACGACAGATAGCAGTCATATTGTACCATCTGCCACCGGGGAGGAGATAAGAGCGGATACTGCTCTTCACTGCTGAAGCATCGCGTCTACCACCAGCATTCAGTAGACATAGGGTGACATTGAAAAAAGTCAAACGATTTCTTTCCCTTTTCTTTCACGTGGTGAGGGGAGGGAGTAAATTGACGAGCTATACCCTGAACCATACTGGACCATGTGTTTGAACCTACAGGCATTGGGAGCTCAGCCAAGAATGCAAATACTTTTCGGAGACTGCTGGGGACTGTGCGATAGCTGGAGTCCTCAGTACCTCCTTCCTCCCTCCATGAGCGTCCATTTGAGTCTCTGGCTTCCTGTTACACTTGTCACGCAGCACTGTGTAGCCTGTAGATTTTTTTTTTTTCAAACACTTTGGCATTTCGTATTCTGTAACGGAGCTCTGTTTCCCCATACAGCGATCAGATCCAGTATCTCCTGTACGGTCCATGCTGGAGCTCTTTTTGGATTTGGGACTGCATTGCCACCCGTGTTGATCTGAGCTCTATGCTGGGCAAACAGGAAATGAAAATCAAAATTTCACGGGGCTTTTCCTGTTCACCTAGCCACTGCATCCGAATTGAGATTGTTGTCCAGAGCAGTCACAGTGGTGCACTGTGGGATACCGCCCGGAGGCCAATGCCGTCGATTTGCGGCCACACTAGCCCTAATCCGATATGGTAATACCGATTTTAGCGCTACTCCTCTCGTCGGGGAGGAGTACAGAAACCGATTTAAAGAGCCCTTTATATCGATGTAAAGGGCCTCGTAGTGTGGACGGGTACAGCGTTAAATCGGTTTAATGCTGCTAAAATCGGTTTAAACGCGTAGTGTAGACCAGGCCTTATAGAGTTTACTAAACAATGGGACCTTATGCAGGTCACTGCTGTTGCCCAGCAGAATCAAGGAGATGTACCTGAACCCCAGGATATGAAGGTAGTAGAAGTCCTTTTTGATGCTGTAGATGCTAATGCTATTGAAGAAGTAAATCTTGCTTATGAGAATGTTGAAAAAGTAGATGTCTTAGATGTTACCAAAGAAGGTATGGAAGCCTGGGAGGCAGCAATGAAACGGTATGATGAAAGAACTGAGAGAGTTGAAACAAGAATAACTGCTCATTTACAAGACCAGCTTGGCACAGCAAAGAATGCTAATGAAATGTTCAGGCTCTTCTCCAAATTCAATGCTTTGTTTTCGACCTCATATTCGGGGTGCTATTCATGAATATCAAACACAATTGATCCAGCATGTAAAAGATATCAAGTCTCTTCATGTCAAATTCAAGGTACAATACCCACAAAGTCAGGCTTGCAAAATGAGTCATGTTTGTGACTTGCCTCCTGTATCTGGGTCTATAATCTGGGCCAAACAGATTGATCGACAGCTCACAGCCTACATGAAGCGTGTTGAAGATGTGCTTGGCAAAGGTTGGGAGAACCATGTTGAAGGCCAGAAGCTGAAGCAAGATGGTGACAGCTTCCGAATGAAGCTCAGCACTCAAGAAGTATTTGGTGATTGGGCAAGGAACGTTCAGCAGCGCAATCTTGGTGTGTGGCCGTATCTTAACTATTGAAAGCACTCGTGTTAGAGGCCAAACCGGAAATGTCCTCAAACTAAAAGTCAGCTTTCTCCAAGAAAAAATTAAGTCCCAGAAAGACGTCTGCAACCTTGAGTGGTTTGGATTTTGTGTTCCACTTGCAATTGTCAACAAAGCTCACCAAGCAAATCAACTCTATCCTTTTGCTATTTCTCTGAATGAAAGTGTCCATATGTATGAACGGACCTGTGAGAAGGTGGAAGAGCGTAACACTATTTCTCTGCTGGTAGCCGGACTAAAGAAGGAAGTGCAGGCTTTGATTGGAGAAGGTATCGCCCTGGCGTGGGAGTCAGATGCATGACACATCTTACCAAAATGCTAATTTAGTAAAGTAGCTACTGAAACTTTTCAGTTAGTGATTATAACATGAACACACTTTGTATTAATGCTTTATATTCTAGTATAGCATCAGTTACATTTTTAAAACCTGCATGCATGTTTCTCATTATCTCCCTTTTAGATTAAGGGAATTAGCCAAATTCTGACATCTCCATTATCAGGCAATTTCCCAGACCCTTCAGTAAGTTTCAATGAATGAACACAGAGTAATGACTCGCCCCCTTGCATGAATGGATGTCGTTCTGTTTGTGAGAGAGGGATGTTTTATCACTTCCATCAACATGGCAGACTGAATGTACTAAAATTAAATTTTCCCTTAGGTGGATAATCTGCTCATTACTGAAAAAAAAGACCTGGAAGTTCGATCCTTGGAAATCTGCATGTATGATCATAATCTGCATGTATGATCATAAGACTTTTTTTCAGAAATCTTGAAAAGAGTTCAAAAAGCTGTGGATGACTTGAATCTTTATTTGTATTCCAGTTTGCCCATCTGGGTCAATAAGTTGGATATGGAGGTAGGTCCTTCACTCAAAGTGAACATAGCCTTCAAAGTGTTAAGTGACAAAGTAATTTGTCACTAACAATGTGGTCTACCACTCAAGTGACCTAGTGTGAGAATTTCCAATCTATTTGCAATTCCTTAATATCTCTAGCAAATGCCATTTAGGACATCTGGCAGACTCTTATGCAGAGAGATAAAAGTGCTTAGCTACCGATGACTGGAATTAATGAATTCCAGGGGAGACTTGCTAGGTCTTCAGCTGACAGGATAATAGCTAAAGGCTTAATGTATGGTGGGATATGGCAGGGTAGAGAACAGGTTCTCCAATGTGGGTGAACATCAGCACGTTAATACGGACAATACTAATCATAATGCTATGGTGAAGGCTCTTAGAACAACATGGCATAAATCTAACATTTAGGTCCCTTCCTAAAACAGATTTGAAATATCTAAACAGTAGTCTGTCATGTTGACAAACTTCCTTTGCTTTAAAGGTGTTTATTTAAAACAAAAAGACGAAAAAAAAAACCCACTCCTGTTCTAAGGTGTAAGGTTGAATTTCCATCCTTTAAGAGTCCTGCTTTATCTGAAAGTTTCAGGGATTTCTTGACAATGCAGGAATCTTATGGAGAGAACACATGATATAAGTATCTTTCTGACAGATTTCTTTGTATTTGTTTTCAATATGGCTTCTTCATCCATTAGATTGAACGAATACTAGGAGTTCGTCTACAGGCTGGGCTGAGAGCTTGGACCCAAGTTCTTGAACAAGCTGATGATAAAACAGAAGTTGACATGGATACAGATGTGCCTCAAGTCAGTCACAAGCCTGGTGGGGAGCCAAAGATCAAAGTAAGTTATATTTGACTGTTACTCATTGTGCTTTTTGTTAAAATATGACAATACAGAATCTTGAGAGAAATAAAAGTACTCTGGTGGTACATATTGCTATATAATGTAAGTTCGAGTTGTGGTCCCTATTTGTATTCCCCTGGGGGTTATATGCACGCGCCATGTATGAGGAGCTGGAGATTTTGAGTGTAATAGTGTGTTGGTCCACACATACACCCTTGCTTCCCTGCAGTCAAGGGAACTTTTGGTACTGAGGCAGTCCTCCTTTCTATATTATACTTTCCTCCTTCAGGTCATGTTCCCACCCATTCCCCTATGGCTCCTGCAGATCCACCAGTTCTGAGGGCACCTCCATTCGATCTGGGCTTTGATTTTTTGGCATTGGAGGATATGGACAGAGTGTAGGATCTGCCCCTCCCGTAACCAATATGACTACCCTAAGGTTCCACCAACTCAATAGCAGTACCTTCCCTTTCCCCAGCAACAAACCATTGGTACCCTGCTTTTGGGGCCCTCCACAGCAACTGATCTGCCTGGTTGGCGTACTGGGTGTTGTGGCCTTGGTATCTGCCTTTGAAATCTTCCCACTCCACTCGAGGAGTTCCCCAACTCACCTCTTTGACCATCATCAAGTAGGCATTCTGAACCAATGTTGGAAGATACTCCTCCTAGTCCAACTCTGACGGTACTGCTGGAACCAGAGTAGTTCCCTTCATCTGCAGATGCTGTAGTATCTTCATTTCCCTCCTCATGCCCGGATGACTATTGTCAGTTCCAAGAACTGTTACATAGGGTGGCTAATACCTTCCACATCCCACTGAAGGAAGTACTGTACAGAACAAACCAGACCAGCTGTCATCTCTTACATGCCTTGGTACTTGCCAGAATGGCTCTCCCAATCAGTGATACTGTTCTTCAACCGGCCTGGACTGTCTGGCACACTCCAGCCACTTGCACACCTACCGTCAAGACAGAGAAGAGGTATTGTGTACCTGCAAAGGGGTCTGATTTTTCTGTTCTCTCATCCCCCATCCAATTTTCTCATCATTCAGGCAGTTACAGAGCAGGCCCGGCAGCAATGCTGACGCTCCACCCCAGCAGATGAGGGCAAGCAACTAGACATTTTGTGTCAAACTATTCTTTTCTGCCAGCCTCCAATTTCACATTTCCAATTACTTGGCTCCATTTGCTAAATACGACTTCCTTACCTATGGAAAGTTGGTGGGACTTCACAGACAAACTTCCCCAGCAGGATCAAGCCTGCTTCCAGGCTATCCTACAGGAGGAGAAACTAGTTGAAGGACGATGCTCCAGGCCATGGTGGATGTGGCAGACACTACTTCGCACCCTATGGCTTTGAGGATCGTTATGTGGAGGGAGTCATGGCTGCATTCGTGGGAAGTCCAGAACACCATAGAGGACCTTCCTTTCGATGGGTCTCATCTCTTCAGTCAGAAGACTAAGGGAGTTGAGGGCATCATCTAAGACTCCAAAGCCACTCTGCGATCACTGGGTATCTACGCACCAGCAACCAAGTGCAAGTCTTACTCGGCCTAGAAGTGGACTCTCTCCTGCAAAGAGGAAGGATAGAACTTGTTCCTATGACCTGTCAGGGTGCAGGGTTCTATTCCACCTATTTTCTAGTCCCCAAGAGGGGCATGTGGAGACCGATCTTAGACCTCCACCTCAACCGCTTCATACACAAGCCAATGTTTCATATGGTCACCCCAGCAGCCATCTTTCCTTTGTTAGAAAGAAGCATGTGGTTTACAGCTTTCGATATGCAGGATGTTTACTTCCACATGGATATCCATCTTACCCACAGACGTTCTACCTTTTGGACTCACCACTGCTTCACAAGTCTTCACCAAAGTTTTCTCAGAAGTGGTGGACCACCTCCACCACCAAGAGGTCCTTATATTCCCTTGATGATTTGATTTGTGCTGCTAGCAGCCATAGGGGAGGGTCGTTCCTTGACCTCCATGCTGCTTACACTTCACTCCTCCCTGGCAGTGAGTGTAAACATCAGAATCAGTTGGATCCCACACAGTCCCTAGAATTCATTAGGGCCTACATCAGTGCAATATCAGCACATGCCCACTCCCGGAGGACAGGTTCCAGGCCATACAAGAGCTGACTTCCACTGCAATTTCCAGGCCTCCTGTTATGGCCAGGACTTTCCTTTCTCTTCTTAGCCACATGGTGATTTGTACAACCATTACTGCCTTACCTTGTCTCTACTTTTGTTGCCTACAGCTGTGGCTCTAGAGGACCTATTCTCCCATGAACTACATCATGGACTTTCTACTAACAGTTCCCCAAGAGCTTCTCTCCTCCCTCTAGTGGTGGACGGATCCAGGTCAGATCTGAACCTGAATCTATTCCTTCCGTTCTCCAAGCATGACTATCGTTACAGGTGTTACTTGTCAGATGGCGTATCCACATGGGTGAGCACATGACTCAGGAGTCTTGGACTGCTCGGGGATCCTGAATGCCCATCAACATCCTAGAATTTTGGGTGGTGCGGAGAGCATGTCACGATTTTCTCAGATGCATTCATTCATTAATTCCCGTATGTTCTCATCATGTCAGACAACGCTATCACTGTTTACTAAATCAACAAACAAGGGGACATGAGTTCACCACGCTTTGTACTGAGGCAGTTCATCTTTGGAATTGGCGCATACCTTCCCCAAACTCAGAACATAATTGTGAACTCTCTCAGCAGGAAATTCATGACCGATCACGAATGGGAGCTCCACGATGCCACGGTCACCAACATTTTTAACCACTGTGGGATTCCGACCAGGGACCTCTTTGCCTCCCGTGCCAACAGCAAATGCACCCAATATTTCTCTGGGAGAGTGGGGGGCTCAGTGATCTTTCCCAAGGTGATGCTCTAGTCCTCTGCAGGTCGGACAAGTTCAATTATGTCTTTCCTCCCTAGAGCTTCTGCCACGTGTCCTACACAAGATCAGATGGGAGAGATTGACGATCACTCTCTGCCCTCTTCTGGTTTTCCTTCTCCACATGTCAGCATATCCCCCTGCTTCTGTGGCCAGCTTTTTCGGAACTCCTCAAACGACATGTCTGCAGGACCCAGCATCCCAGTCAGAGCCTGTTTTTTGGATGGGCATCTTCAGTAGAGCAGGAATGTTCGTCGGCAGTACAAGACATCTTTTTGAATAGCCCAGAAGAGTCCACAAGGCAGTCCTATAGGGCCAAGTGGAAGTGTTTCGCCTCATGGACCCAACAGAGGGGTCTTGATCCTGAAGATGTGGCCATTCCTCTTCTTTTGGACTGTCTTCTCTCCCTGCAGACATCAGTCCTCATTCTCAACTCCATCAAGGTGCACATAACCACTATCAGTGCCTATCACCCTCCTGTGGAAAGGTACTCTCTTTACTCACCCTTGACTACCAGGTTTTGGAAGGACCTCCAATGGACTTATCCTCCTCTTCAATCCATTGTTCCCTCATTGGGACCTCAACCTTGTCCTCAGTGTTGATGAAATTGCCCTTTGAACATCTGGCCACCTCCTCCCTGTCTCTCCTCTCCATGATTGTCACTTTCCTGATAGCTATTCCTTCTAGGTTAGAGAACTGGGGGTCATGATGATGGACCCCTCTCCCTTTACCATGTTCTGTAAGAGGATCGTGTTTCCCTATGCTTGCACCCCAAGTTTCTGCCAAAGGTTGTATCCCATTTTCATCTCAACCAGTCCATATACTTACCTGCTTTCTTTCTGAAGTCTCAGTGGAGGAACGGTTCTGTCACTCCCTCGATGTCTATCTGCTGGGCCTTGGCTTTCTACTTTCAGAGGATGAGATGATTCAGGAAGTCCCCTAAACATTTTATCACAATAGCAGGAAGAATTAAAGGGTAAGTAATCTCCATTCAGCAGATTTCTAAGTGGCTTTGGGGGTGCATTAACACTATTGGTTATCAGGACTGTCCTGATGCCTTGGGGTACAAGCCCACTCCATGAGAGTGCAAGCACCGATTACAATGCACTTCGCGATGTACCAGTTACGGACATATTTAGGGCAGTCACGTGGAGTTCGTTACGTACCTTCTTTTGCCATTATGCCTTGGTTCAAGACTCTGCAATGGATGCCTCGTTTGGCACTGCTGTGCTCCATTCCACGGTTCCATCTTCCTCACACCCTGCACTAGAACCATTTCCACTTTGCTACATAGGTAGCCCTGGTAGAGAGTTTCCTGCTGCCCAGCAGGACCCACTGGACACCAGTGGAACACTGCTGTTCTTCCCCACTTGGCTACGCAGTAGCCAGGCCATCAAGTGCAGCACCGATATGTTCAGATGCAGTAGATTGCTGTGGCTCTGGGACAGCAGATCTGGCCAAAGAGGCAGTTGCAGCAGGGTGGCTGCCGAAGGACAGCAGCATGCCGAACCAGTGTTGACAAGGCCATGCTGTGGCTATGAGGATGACAGTCACTTTGTCTTGCTTCACCTTTTAGCAAGATTGTATTGCTTTCCTGCTGATAGCGTTAGTCATATAGCAGCGCTCCTGACCATGGGATCAGGAAGCCAAGAAAGCCTGGCAGGCCAGGCAAACCACTCAGAGATCCCTGACATGGATATGAAGGGCTAGGTCATGTTGTAGCCAGCGGCCCTGGGTGTTTGAGCTCGCCCAGATGGGCTCCACAACCCAGATGCGACGCGTCTGAAACCATGGTGAGCAACGGAGACTGGGTCGTGAAGGGGACTCCTTGCAGTACCGACTTGGGATCCCGCCACCAGTCCAGAGACGAGAGGACATGGCTCGGCACTGTGACCACTCATTCCAGGGGTTGCCTGCTAGGAATGTAGACAGAGGCCAGACACATTTGCAGAGGCCTCAGATGAAGCAGGGTGTGGTTGACTGTCTGTGTTCACATAGCCATGTGGCCTATGAGTCACGGGCACATGTGGGCTGTGGTGAGCAGTTGGCTGTTTATGAGGGAAATCAAGTCAATCATAGCCTGAAAACGTGCTTCTGGCAGGAAGGCCCTGGCCTGCATAGAGTCAAGAATCGCTCCAATAAATTCTTTGCATTGGGCCAACGTTAATGTGCATTTTTCTGTGTTTTGTTAAGAGGCCCAGGCCACTGCAGGTGGAGCAAACCAAATCGAGGCTCCTTTGCACTTTGTCTGGAGACCAGCCCTTGATAGACAATCGTCCAGATACAGGAAGATCTAGACCCCTCAATGCCTCAGGTAGGCCGCCACGGGCACCACGCATTTCGTGAACACCCTGGGGCCCAGGACAGGCCAAAGGGTAGTGCCATGAACTGGAAGTGGCACCCAGACACTATGGAAATGCAGGAAACACCTGTGTCCTGAGAATATGGAGACATGAAAGTAAGTGTCCTTTAAGTCGAGAGTGGCATACCAGTCCCCTGGATCCAGGGAAGGGATGATGGAGGTCAGGGAGACTATGCAGAACTTCAACTTCTTGAGAGACTTGTAGAGGCCCTGCAGGCCTAGAATGGGCCAGAAGCCCCCTTTTTGCCTTTGGTATTAGGAAGTAGCAGAAGTAGAATTATTTTCCTTCCATGTCCCAAGGAACCTCCTCCACAGCCCTCAAGCTTAGGAGCTTCTTGATTGCCTGAACTAGGAGTTGATAATGAGAAGGGTCCCTTAAGAGGGATGGGGAAGTCAGGGGGTGGGAGGGAGGGGCAGCCAGAAATTGCAGGGGGTAGCCCCGAGCCATTATGTCCAGGACCCTGCAGCCTGACGTAATCCACACCAGGCCAAGTGGTAGGGGAAAAGGTGGTTGAGGAAAAGGCATGAAGGATCTGGGCAGTTGACTGAGTAATTCCCGAATGCACTCTCAAAATGAGAGGTTTTGGCCCCCTTAGTGCTTCTCTGGGCCAAGCTGCACAAGAGACAGGGACGATGAAGAGTAGTGGTGGCTAAACCAACATCAAGTTTTCGTGCAGGCTCTTCTTGAGGATGCCACTGTCGAGGTGGCTGAAAAGGCCAGGATGGCGCTCTCGATGCCTGAGGAGTGCGCATCTGCAGAGGGTGTCCGTGTGTGTGTGTGTGTCCGTGTGTGTGTGTGTGTGTGTGTCCGTGTGTGTGTGTGTGTGTGTCCGTGTGTGTGCGTCCGTGTCCGTCCGTCCGTCCGTCCTTCAGGCCATGCAGACGTTCATCTGTTTGATCGGAGAACACGCTGTCACCATCAAACGGGAAGTCCTGAACAGAGACTTGTATCTCCTGGAGCCAGGAACTGTGCCGCATGACCACTGCCTAGGCGACCGCTAGGGCAGCTGAATCTTCCACATCACAGGTCATTTGGAGTGAGCACCGAGCTGCTGCAGTCCCCTCTTCCACCAGGGTTGCGAACTCCTGCACTGTCTCCTGGGATATGGAGTCCTTGAACTTAAGGAGAGAGTCCCACAAGTTAGTTATAGTGATCCAAGAGCGCCAAGGGGTTCACCACCTGAAAATGGATGCTGGTCTTAGAGTAAATTTTGCGACCAAACAAATCCAGCCTCTTGGCCTCCTTATTTTTAGGCATTGAACTGGTGGGCCTATTTGTCCCTCTGGTTGTCCGCTGCTGTGACTAATGATCCTGGTGGCAGGTGGGTGTACAAGTAATCGAACCCCTTTGCGGGGATGAAGTACTTGTTTTCTGCCCCGTTTAGAGGTGGGTGGGATAGAGGACAGGGTTTGCCAGATGGTTTTGGCAATGTTCATGACCCTCTTCTGTACAGAGCGCGCGATGCAGGCTGGGGCGGACGCCGAGAGCACATAAAACAATGTCTGTCTGCTCCTCTGTCTCCTCCACCTTTAGGCCCAGGTTGGAAACTACCCTGCGGAGCAGCACGAAGGCTCCCTAAAATCACAACCACCTAATCCAGAGAGGAGGGGGGTGATTGGATGACTGGGAGAAGTCCAGCAATGTCTTCGCACGTCGGAGAGGATGACCTTAGGGTGGGTACCGGCTTCTCACCTGTGGCAGCTGCTGGAGCGTCCTGCACCAAATCCAGTGCCATGGGTGCCAACTTCAGCCTGTCTCATGAGGTGAGCAAGGGTTGGCAGGAGTGGGGCAACAGCATGATGGGAACGCCCCAGGAGTTCTAGTAAGGCCATTTGGTTGGCCACTGGCCCTGCTGCCAGGTCAGAACTGATGTTGCGGACGCACCCTCTGGAGCCAGTCACGGTGCTGTCTGGGCGAGGGGCTGAACTGTGCCTCCAAGCTGGAGAAGTCGTCACCCTCCAGTGACCAAGGCAGGGCTGTGGAGGCTTGGGTCTGGCGGCTCACCGTTGCTGCTGGTAATCGGTGCCAGGAACAGCACAACCAGTGCCGGGAGTTGGACGAGTGGTGCTGCGTTGAAGAGTGACCAGGAGGTCTTGGCGGTGGCTACCAACAATGCGACAAAAAATGGTGCCAGGAAGATAGACACCTGGGCAAGCTCCAGCATGAAGACAGGGATCAGGAGCATCGAGCCGGTGACATGGCCTGATGCCGAGACCAAGAGCATGGTGTCCTAAGGCTCTGTCTTGGCCCTGGAGACCAGTGGCCCTCATTTGTTTTGTGCAAAGTCTTGCCGACAGGCTTGCACTCACAGAGAGCCTTACCTGGTTCCATTGCCACTGGAGCGGAGGCACTCCTACCTCTCCAAGCGCTAGGGGCTCAGAGGGCATCGACTGCACTGTCAGTTTAGTCCTTTACTGTTCCCTGAAGTCGGTGGCAGATTCTTTCAGGAGGATGAACTCCCCAGGGCTGAGCCCTTTTCTGGATCCAGAGTGGGTGTAAGGCCTGAGCCAGGTCCTTTGGTCAGCCTTGCTTGGTGCTGTCGTCTTCTTTGTCACTGGGGATCAGTGGCAGGGGAAGCCCGGTGCTGGGGGTGCACTGTGCACCATAGTTGGGTGCTGGTTCAGGTTTTGCCCGCTCCAAAGGTGGGCATTGGGCAGCGCTGCCTCAGGAGGGCCCTGAGGCATATGTCACGCTCTCTTTGTGTCTGAGGATGAAAGATCTGGCAGATGCCACAGCACTCCTTTATGTGGGATTCCCTGAGGCTCTGTAGACAACTCTTGTGTGGGTCACTAACAGACATAGCCCTGTTACACAAAGAGCAGAGCTTGAAACTTGGAGACCAGGGTATGCCCTGTTTGGGGGAAAATCCCCGTTGGGTTGTGATCTAACTAAACATTTAACAGGGACTTAACTAACAAACAAATGATGACTCTATTTACAGCTAGACGCACAAGGCTAAGAGAAGAGAAGCAAGGGACACAGGTGCTCCCACTGACCACAGGTGGTGGTAAGGAACTGAGAGGGCACAGGGCTGACAACACATGATACACCTGTGGCGTGAATGCAGCACCCAGAGAGCACCACAGCTAGCCCCACGGGAATCGCTAAGGCAAGTTTCAGACAACCGTGCACATCTATAGTGGAATCAACATGAGCAAGCACTCAAAGAACAGTTTAAAAAAAAAAAATTAGCAGTTTTTTTTAAAGAATCATCTTTTAAAAATATGTACAGATAATGTACAGGTATAGATATAATTTTAAAAGGTGTGAGACTCTTTAACATTAGCCATTCTATCAGATAATTTTCCTTTACCTTATCAGGGAAGTGAAATAATACTTCACATTTTTCAGAAGGGGAGAGAAGAAAAATGCAGAGAGAGATAGGTGGAAGGAGAAATATGTATATAAATTAAAAGCTAAAGCTTATGAAAAGATACTGAATGTCAGGACAAGTAAAATGATATTTCGGCATTATACATACTAAAGAACTGCATACATTTTAACTCTGAAACTGAATTGTCATAATCTGCAATAATGTCCTTAGTGCAGCCTTGTAAATTATGAAAATTTACTATTGGATGCAAAATCTACTAGCCTACCTTCACCATGATTCTAACAGGAGGAAATATTTTATTTCCTTTCCTTTGGGGGAGTGAGCAACTAGAATACATTGATTTAGCACATATAACAATCATGTGAGGTGATCAAAATGCTAAGCTTTCTAAAATATGCATTCTTGTCAGATATTTATTTTGATCAGTTGTTTTAGATATGCTAACTTTACTAATGGACATTTGGCTCAGTGAATTAAAAATTGCTCACTGTACCATTATTTGGGGCGGGAGAACCAACTATACCATCTTAGTGAGCCGCTCATTCCGGGGATTGTTAATTTTTAAAAAATACATTTAATTAGAAGTTTAAAGAACTTTGTTCTTAATAATAACATCAATCTATTACTTTGGAATGATTTTTAGGTGTAACATTTGATTTGCACTGTTTATAAATGTTAATGCTTCAAAATGAATTAATATGATAAAACAGTAAAATAAACTTACTGGTTCAGTAAACGTGGTGTCCTTTTCTAACAATTTAACTACACAGTATGCCAACTAAATTAAAAAAAAGGTGTATATTAATAGTTAAACCAAAGTATTTCAATTTAATCATATGCCACATACAAATTTTGTTAACGTTAAAAATTAAGAATATTTCCAAATTCAGGGAAAAACACCTTCAACTATTACATGTAGTAAAAATATTTTAATTTTTATTCTTGTATTTTTCAGACCCTTTAAACAGCAATGGTACATCATACTTTCAAAGTATCAAATATAATATTTTCTGAGTTATAGTAGATCTTTAAGGAAGCTTTGACAATATTTTACTTGACTAATATCCCACAACTATTTTCACATTCTTTTCTACTGGCTTATGAACATACTTAGTCTCATTATTGTTCAAAAAATTAAGTTCCTTAATATTGTTTCTTGGAAAAAAGCAAAGACATCTTTATAATCTCAAACTTTATATTTTTTTGCCTCACAAAAAAGAATTTACCAGTAATTCTTTACTGTAATTTCCTCTTCCTCATAACTGAATGTGGTATGTTTCCACTTGTCAGAAAAAACAGAAATAAAAATACTGGGTCTTTCCAGAATATACAGAGGAGCAAAACACCTCTTCTATACAATGAATCATGGTTCTTTCTACAAAACCATACAACCCTAAAAATATGAAGGGAGGAGGGTAGTATCAAGATGCAGAAAGTGAAAACTGATAGATTCCAATAAGAAATTCTCTCTTGTTGAAGGTCTCCTTTATACTCATCCTATAATGAACCAGAGTGCACAGATGTGGCAACTTGTGCCAACTTAGAAAGAAGGCTTACCTCAAGTTGCTGCCTAAAAATGCTCTGTCCATATTGCCTCTTCCTCTGAGAAGAGATTGACTTTATAATAATACCCAAATGTGATAAGTACTGACCAGGAAGCAGCTCTACAGATTTCTTGGACAGATGCCTCAGCCCTTTCTACTCAAGATACACTGTAGGCCTCTATTCAAATGCCCCGGTATTTCCTGTTCAGGGGTTATCTTGTCATCTTGTAAATTAGGCAAATATCATTCTAAAGCCAACATCTAGTACTGAAGTGTTAGAGGCCATCTTTCCTTTGATAGGCCCTTGACATATAGAAATAACTGCTTGTTAAATGCTGAAACTTTTAGCGTACTGCAGATAAAAATTCTGCAAGTGTTAAAGCATGAAATTTGTGCTTTCACAAAGATCTTGGTTTGAGGGAAAAGCTTATTAATATGCATCTCTGAGTTAGGTTAGGAACACACAACCTCTAGAAAAACATTACATAAGAAGGATCAAAGAGATTAATTAACCAACCCTCTTAGTAACTTTTCCAACTAAAAGGATGCTTTCACCAAGGAGGAAACGAGCTTGCAGCAGTCAAAACCCACAGGGCTTTATCACTACCTGGAGAAATAAATGCGGAATATGTTGTATATGACCGTCTCGTTTATCGCCCATTTGTGTTCCCAGGGAAACTGTCTGCTTAGTTCGTCCGCAGTGGTATTCAGGGCCCCAGGGAGATAGGCGGCTGATAATCCAGTTGATGTTCACGAGACCTCAATTCCAGAGCTTCATAGCTTCTGTGCAAAGCGAGTGAGATTGAGTTCCTCCCTGCCTGTTTACATAGAACATGCAGGTGATGTTGTATGTCCTTATCCAAACATGCTGGTTCCTAATGAATGGGAGGAAGTGACAGCAGGCATTGAATATGGCTCGAAGTTCTAGGATGTTTATGTGCAGGGAGGTTTTGGTGGAAGACCATAGTCCCTGCATTGTATGATAGGACATGTGTGCTCCACATCCTGTGAGGGATGCACTGGTAGTCGTCATAAGCGATGGAGCATCCTGGAGAAAAGGGACTCCTGAGAAGAGATTGGAGGGAACTGTCCACCATAGGAGGGAGTCTTTGAAGGGTATGGATAGAGGTTTGTTTAGAGTGTGTACATTCAATCTGTAAACCGTGGTCAGCCAAGCTTGGAAGCACCTCATGTATAGGCGTGCATTCCTGACCATGAAAGCACATTAGGCCACGTGACTTTAGAGTTGTAGGCAGTCCCAAGCAGTGACCTGAGGACTGTTGCGAAGTTCTGTGACCAGGAGTTTTACGGTGTTTGAAATGGTTGAGCAGGAGAGATGCTGTTCCCTTCCGGGAATTGAACTCCAGTTGCTGGGTAGGAGATAAGGTGGATTTGTTTGTTTATTTGTAGGCCAAGGAACAGGAAGTAGGCGATAGTGAGCTGCGTGGATCGAAGACTTCCGTTGAGGCTTTGAGGAGACAGTCGTCCAGGTAAAGAAATATTATAACCCTGTTTCCCGAGGTAGGCAGTGACTACAGCTAGGAGTGTGGAAGAAACATGGGGGGCAGTGGATAGGCCAAAGGGCAACACCCTGTATTGAAAGTGTGTCAAACCGAGGGTAAAATGAAGAACACGTCTGTGGGCTGGATGTATAGTCACATGAAAGTAGGTGTCCTGTAGGTTGAGGGCTGAAAACCAATTGCCCCGCTCCAGCACTGGGATTATGGTGGTGAGGGTAACCATTTTGAACTTCTGCTTTTTGATGAATTTGTTGAGTCACTTGAGATCAAGCATTAGTCACCATCCCTCGGTTTTCTTTTCTGTTAAAAAGTTATGGGAGTAGGAACCTTTTCCTCTGTGTTCGGGCACAACTTCCACTGCTCCCAATTGAAGGAGATGTTGTACTTCTTGGAGGAGCAGTTGCTTGTGAGAGGGGTCCCCGAAGAGCGACAGGGAGGGTGGATGGGTGAGGGGCAAGGATAAGAAAGGGATGGAATAGCCAATTGTGACAACTTCTATAGCCCACTTGTCGGTAATGTTCTGCCACTGAAGGGAGAATGGGCGTAGGCGGTGTCCAAAAATAGGGGCAGGCAGTGTAATCGCTGACGTGGGAATGTTTTCTATACCTTCAACCAAGACTTCAGATTTGCTTATTTAGTCAGAGGGGGTGGAGACACTGCCAAGAAGTTGGGGTGGCAGTGATGGTACCTGGCTCTCTGGCATTGCTGTTGTTGCTCATGTGATCTATGAAATTGCTGGATGTATGTGGGGTAGTGTGGACATTGATAAGGTTGGTATCTATATTGTTGCCTTCTGGTTGTAGGGGTTTGAATTCCTTGAGACCGGCGAGTTGCCCTTGAGTCCTTCATGGAATGAAGTACATCATTCGTCATGGAGGCAGGTTGTCGCCACTGAAGGGGAGACCCTCAGTGGTACTCTGGACCTCCCAAGGGAAGGAAGAGGACGAGAGCCATGAACCTCTGCGCATCACAGTGAGAGTGGATCTTGCTTCAGTATTGGCCTCATCGAGGGCAGCTTGAAGAGCAGTACGGGAGATGATTTGTCCCTCAAACTATGATTGTGAATTGTTTCTTTTCTGGAACATCATAAATAAAGTCGCTGAATTTACTGTAACTTTTGTGATCTTATTATTTTGCCAGAACAGCCGCATAATTTGCGATGCGAAAGTGTAACGTGGAAGATGCACCTACCTTACGTCTGAGCAGATCTAATCGCTTACTGTCCTTGTCAGATGAGGTGGAGCGGGGAAACTGGTGTTTTGTTCTTTTGGTTGACTTCATCTAATACCAGTGAGTTTGGCACTGGATGAGTGAAAAGGAATTCAGAGCCCTTCGAAGGGATAAAGTACTTCTGATCTGCTCACTTACAGGTAGGTAGGCTTGCAGCAGGCGTTTGCCAGATGGCTTTGGCAGGCTCCATGAGGGCTGCATTGATAGGTAATGCAATCCTGGAAGACGTAGAGGGCTGCAGGATGCCAGTTAGCTCATGTTGCTGTTCAGGAACTTCCTCCAGGTTAATTCTTAGCTCATTGGCAATTCTTTTAAAGAGGTCCTAAATTTTTGACGTCTGGGGAGGAGGAAGCAATGCTTCATCAGGCGTAACAACTGGGTCTACTGGATTGGAGGCAGACCGTGATTGATCCTGCAGTTGTGACAGGGCTGCTTGATATCTTGAGTCAGTGGTAGGTTCGTCAACCGTTGGTACCGAGCAGGTCTCGCGCCTGGCTGTGGTGGCATAACGAGTATGGTCCCGAGTATAAGGTGTCCATGGAGCCCAATATTGCCACTGTGGTGGGAAGGGCACGGGTGGTGCCATCCATGGATTTACACACCATGGGGCGGGATCCTGGGAGTAAGACGAGGTAGCTTTTTAATGACCCATAGTGATTGGGGTCTGCGAACAGGAGACCTGATAGGGTGAGAAATCTCCCTGCAGCCGAGATTCTTCATCACTGGAAGAAAAGCTGTCCAGACCTTACCTGAGTGTCTGGAGAAAAATAGGTGTTAAGTGGGGGTGACTGCAAAATAGTTGACACCAGCAGGTCCCTTGACTGTGTGAATTGTGGTGCTGCAGCGCCACCATGAGGTCAGGGCTGCGTGAGAGGAATTTTCTGTGTAGAAGGGTTCCTCTGCACCCGTGTCCTGAGCCTTGTCACTGCCAGCCAGCTCAGAGGATGATGGTGCGCGGAGAGTGAGACCAGCCTGTGAGGGGTCAGGCAGGCTAATATGCGTCCGCACCACTTTCGTTGTGCTGAATGGTGCCAGGAGAGAGGAAGGCAACTGGAAGCCTGAAGCCTCAGCACTGGAGCTTCACGCTACCGTTGCAGCCAGGTTTTGTGCAGCGCCAGAGGAGACCGGCACGTCGAAAGGGCTCAGCCGGGGAAATGCCAGGAGGGAGGTAGCAGATCTGCCCAGCAAACTCTTATCCCTCAAAGTACCCTTTGCGAGTGAGAGGCTGCCGTTCTTTTAAGGTTTTCTTTTTCTTTTTTTGAGGCGTTAGGGGGCTGTGGTATGCAGCGGAGTCGGTGCCTGAGTCTGAGGCTGGTCCTAAGGACTTCTGCAGGAGAAGCAGTTTTAATCTCAGCTCTCTGTCCTTGCATGCCCTGGATTTCAGCTTGCTGCAGTGGGCACATTCTGGGGGGGATGTGGACTCCCCCAAACATTTTATACACTTTGAGTCCCCATGTGAGGGGGGGATGGCATCATTGCAGGTAGAGCAGCGCTTAAAGCCTGGAGAGCCAGGCATGTTGGAAGCAGCTGCTGCTGTCAGGAACAAGAAGGGTTTTTTGGTTTTTTTGTTTGGCTTTTAAGAGAAAGCTAGAAGAAGCGGTATCTAACTACTACTGGGAAGCATGCTAAACTAAGAAGGAAATTATTTGAACAAAGGGAGAGAATTCTCTAATGAATCTGCTGAGCTCCTTCTCATGCCGGGGATGGTAGAGAAGGAACTGAGGAGACCGGTCACGCGCACATGTACTATTAAAGCACACTGAACCCGTGAGGCAGGCTCTGTCAAAGTATTGCTGTCAAACTCTGAAGGCACAGGGACACACCAACACCTGGAGTGGAGCATCCACAGGGACATCCTTCGAAGTAGTGAGTGTTTCCCCCATAGAAGTTTTGGCTTGGCCCTGAAGCTGGTTGCTTAAAATTCTTTCCTGTCTCGTGTTTTGTTTTTTTGTTTTGTTTTGGGGGGGGGGGCAGATGGGGAGGGAAGGGAGAGCTGAAAAGGACAAATGATGTGAAGGGTTGAGGCATAGATTTTATGCTCCCTGGAAGTATGTGTGTGTACTTTTAAAAAAAAAAAAAAAAAAGAAGAGGGGAAGAGAGGTTGTGGCTTTATCAATTTAAACCAGTAGAACTGTTCCAAGATGCATGCAATTTGTTTGAACTACACTCACTGGATAAGAGTCAGGTGTGTCTCTTACTGTAAAGTCACTTTTTTACATAATATCTCATAATGTAGACCTGGAATGCTCTGAATTCTCTGGGAACTGAGTTGTAGCTAGAGAAAAGAAACATACTGTCTCCAATTCATCAGAGAACATGAGGAAGATAAGCCAACCAAGACTAATTTTAAACATATTTTATATTGAGGTGGGAAGAAAAAAATTCACATCTGAAAGTAAAGAATTAAATTAGTTAAAACAAATTTGAAAAATAGCCAATTCTAGAATGCATTACCTTCAAATATTATACTTAAAAGTTAAGGGATGAGTTTTGGTGGTTTTATCCTAGTCTTCATTTGTATAATGTTTTTGTAATAGACACAATGTGTCACAATGGCACTTTTTGATCATGGTCTAGCATTGAAGTAATGCCAGAACAAGATGTTACAAAGTCAGGACTGAAGTTCATTGGGAGCTGCATGGGGAACACTGCATAGCACCTGTAAACCAGTCCTTTTTAGTCCTTCACTTCTGTAATAACTAAGTTCCTTCAAAAGATCAATGAAATACATGAAGGATTTGAGACAAATGTCAACGCATGGATTTACTGTAAATTCCTTATTTCTTGGTTTTTGTCAGATCCCTGACAAAGAGCTACTCTCCTTTTTGCTTCGTTCCGCGTAGATAAATCTTCTGTTCAAAATCATAAGAGAGTGAGTGGCATGCCTGGACACCTCTCCCCATGTGATTCTTGCACAGGGGACTTACGACAGAAGCAGTAGCAAGTTAAAGGCTGGATGCATTGATGCCAGAAGCCTTGCTTAGAGTTCCAACAGATGCATGAATGAGAAATTTTATTACTTGATAATTTTCTCTCTGATACCAGCTTCTCTCTGAATTCATGACTCAGGGACTAATGCCCCTCCACCTGTGTAATTTGGAGGTAGTTCAATATTGTTGCTGAAGGCTCCAGCATTTATGTTTGAACCTTCAGCTCAGGTCATCAGAAAGTTATCACAGCCGTAGAAACACTACAACAGCCAATTATTAGTATTAGTACAACTTGATAGAATGTACTAATGTATTAGAAAAAAATTCAGTGTATATTCTGGTCATTTACCAGACTACCATGGTGGGTTGAATTAGGAGAGAAGCTATTAATAGAAGGAAAATTCAGGTAAGTAAATTCTCATTCTGTTGCACAGCTTCTCTCATCATTCATTACTCATGGGATGTAGCCAGAAGTTAATCCCAGAAGTAGGGAGAGAGGATATAAAGGGTTTAATTCTTATAGTAGAATAGCAGGCAGGAATGAAAGCTGCCCCCATATAAAGCAGAGCTTTATAAACTAAGGAGTTATGTGAGAATCAACACAGAGGCACCTTCCTACCAGAGGATGCCTTTGCAGAGGAATGGTAACTTGCAGATCTTCCACAGTTTAGACACACACCTTTTTCTCCAGTGCTTGTAGGGACGTCTGTGAATAGTTTCCCTGATGCCTAGCATGCCAAATAGTGCAGTGTTTTTATGTCTTGACTGCTACAATCTTGAGGCCCAAACGCCTTGGAATGTTAGACAGAATTAGATGAACATACTTCATATGCTTGAGGTATATCTTTAGTGCCCTAGGAATGCCCATTTATGCCCCAACCATCCAAGAGTTAGAACACAATGAAGAGAGAACTATTCCACCACTTGTGTAAAGAGGAACTTCCTTGAAACACACAAGTTTTTGGAGCTGTAAGAACTTTTTCCTCATGACAAAAACAGTGCGATTCTTGTATGGCTATAGGAACTAATTCTAAAACTTGCCTTTTGGAGGTAATGGCAACTAGAAAAACCAGCCACACCCTTATCTAATTTAATCATTGTGATTAAAATTGGCACCTATGCTCAAATTGAGGATCCAATGTGCCTGTTCAGAAAATATTGCTATGGCTCGTGTCATGTTTCTACGGTGCTTAGTTGTAGGACTCTAATCAAACCTTCTAGCTGAGGTTCCTAGAACTTTGGGATTATTATAATATTTGTATCACAATAGCATCTCAAGGTCAAGGCTCCATTGTGCTAGCCGTTGCATAAAGAGGCAATTCCTGCCTCAAAGAGTTTTGTTTTCCCTCACACCTGAAATGCAAATTTTGACCAGATCAGTGAATGAAATATCCTGGCTGAGTTCTGTCAGGATACCAAACTGTATCAGAGGTTAATGAAGAATCCATTTTGAACTACACTTCTCTTCTGATGGCCAAGTTCTTAACTGTAGGTGTACACAGTCTGAATGAAGGAGTCAGCTTTTCAAAAGGTCTGGTGTCTTCTGCAGGTACAATTTGGGGTTCCTGGCTATCTAGCAAGTCTAAAGTGCCTTCTGGGCTGTGGAGGAGTAGAAGGAGCACCACAACGCTCCCTATTCCTCTCTGTATCCTTTATGTGAACTGTCTTGAAGGGTAATACAGTCTTTAATCAGGACATTATTTCCATTGCCATGGAAAAGCTTTGACCTCCTGATTAAACCCTGATTTAGTAATTGATAGAAACACTCATGTCTCAGTCATAATCCAGCCCCTAATGGGAAGTAGGAGGAGACTTCCTCTGAGAGTACTGTAATTGCCCCCTAGTTTCTTGCACAGTTTACTGATGCAGCTAGTACTGATCACTGTCACAAACAGGACACTAGACAAGATGAACCACAGCTCTGATCCCCTTTCACCGTGTTTGCATGTTTTACTGCTGTTTCTTTTTAAATAAAGACGCCCTGATAAAGATCTTGAAATGAACCAAAAGATTTTGAAAGAATTGTATTCCAATGCGCTTGCTTCCATAGTGAGTAAGTAAGGGTCTATAATAAAAGTTGGGTGGCTTTCAGCATGTTTGCATTCTGGAAAAAAATCAGCATACCGCAGTACACAGAACTGTTGGACATGTGTGCTCTCAGCAATCCTAGCGACACAGCACCAGTGAGGAAACCAGTAATTTTCACAAACTTCCCAATCCTTTGAAGTTAGAAAGGACTGTGGTGTAGGGCCAGTTGCAGGATAATTTTTAGACTATATTGTGGGTTGCTGAGAGAAAATCCCCATGCAAACCACAGTGGTTTGTAATTGGCATTTGATTCTTCATCCCAGACTTATTTTGGTCCCAATTCTGGAATGACTCATTTCCTCACAGAAACTTTAGATGAAGTCCTAGATTAAGATTCAAATTAGATTTCTTGATCTTTATTAGAATAAATCAATGTGTTAACTGAAAGTGAAATTAAAAAAGGAGTTAAAGCGATTACTAGAAAAGAACTCACATAAATGATTGTATTAAATTTAATACAACCATTTATCAAATTTACATAAAAAGACATTGTGCTTTCTATATGGGGTATTTATTCATTAAAAAGTGATTGTGAATGGGCTGATTTTCTGAAAAATTTCCTGGATATCTAAAAGGAGCTTTTTCTAGACAGATTTTTGGCACATCAGTGCTGTTCCAAATCTTCTAGAATCCTTTGTGGCTCTCTACTCCACCTCTTCAGTAACTTCCACTTAATGAGTGCATGTTGAAGAAATAAAGGACTTAACAAAACATACAGGGCCCCAAAAAGTTACAACAAACTGAACTAAAATATTAAATTATCCAAGTAAAACATACCACATATAATGGATCTTTTAAAATCAGAAGTTCTTAATCAGTATGTGTTCAAAATTTTTACTATTGCCAAATTCTTATTAATAAGAAAATCATTTTTGTTCTTTATTTTAATTGTTCCAAGTTGTTTTTCTTTGCGCTCTCTCCCATAGAATATGTAGCATTTTGTCCCATGTTGAAGAGCGGGATCATTATATTAAATAGAACTAAATGTTAAGAAAATTTAAGTATAACTATCTAGAGAATAGAATACAAATTCAAACGGTAAACTCAACATCCTCGCACCAAGAGTTCTAACGTGTCTTTCCCAGGTGCTGAAATCCTTCCTCCAATTTCCATAAAAAACCCAGTTCCCCCCTCCAGCTTCCAACCTTTCCACCTCCTTGTAAACAAAGTTCTGAATAAATGCCCCTCCCCGCTGCTTCATTTCTGATGAGGGAATCAGCCAAAAACCCAACACTTGGGAATCCGATCCAGGAGAGTACACCAATCAGAGACAGAATTACTCTGTTGGGTAGCAATGGAGCAAGCAACAAGACAGCATAACAAAGCCTGTCAAATTAAAAAAAAAATGGAATTAAAAATAGTTTCACATTCTACAACTGGAGTCCCACTGCCAATTTTTGTGGTTTTACAATCACACATTCTTATTTTTAAGTTGTTTTCATCTCACATTAACTAGCATGGAAGGCTCCCACAAACGAGGGAAACTGACAAACTACTGAACTATTACATCCTAAAATACTATATTAAGAGCATTCAGCTTGCAAAGTCAAGCACTTAAAAGTTAGAAAATGCCATACCTTGTATGTGCACACTATAATTACATTATCACATATCCACATGATCCATGCCTCATTCACTGAATGAGTAGTTATTCATTATTTCTTTTTATCCTCATTCAGTGTGTGGTATCAGGCCTTATTTAACCCATCATCCAAACCCTGCCCTGAATACGAAATTATTGATTTCCTCACAGATATTTCCATGGTGCTTTCATCATAATATTTGACTGTTTGAAAACATGAATTTATTTTCTTAATGCTCCTGGGAGATTAGGTGTTATCACAATTTTATAGTTGGAGAATTGAGGCAGAACGATTAAGGCAAAATTGTCATAAAAGTGTCCATTAACTTTGGGTGCTAAGCTTAAAACACAGAGGGACTGATTCTTCAGAGTAATTGGAATTTCGTAGCGCTTTATATGTTTGTTGCACAATTCCAATTTACTTTGGTTGCAGTTGTGAGCACTCAGCACTTCTGCATCTCTAAGCTCTGGTGCCTCATATTAGGCACCCAGAAAAGGAAGAGAGCACAATTAGTAGCTAACTATGAATTTTTTTCTTTGTGACTTGCCCAGTATCACATAGGAGCTACATGGCAGAGGTAGGGATAGAATCCAGTTCTCCAGGGTGGCATTCAACTTCCTTTCTCATCCTATAATCGCCTGCCTCATTCACTACACGCATTCCAATTTCTGCAACAAACAAGCAGGGATCCCACAGACACTAGCCTCATTAACTATACAATATTGATTTGTTCCTATAACACCATCCTTCTTGGGCATTGAAAGAGGCAGGGGTCCTGTAGGAAAAAAAAATAGCAAGTGCTCATATAATTACAGAATATCATAAGGCATGATCAACCTTAAATTCTGAAATTTCTTAATTTTTGAGTGCTTGACTTCGCAACCTGAGCTTTTTTCTGGAACTATGCTGACCCCCAGCTAGGGTCATCAGCAAGATTCAAACTTTTAGATTCACAGCACAGACCTCTACCACTTGAGCTAATGGACTGATTGGTAACAGTGGCAGGCTGTTATTGGCTGTGGACATGCCACTAGAGGGCAAGAACAAACTCTGTGAGTGGGTTTCACAACTATTTGCTGGCAGCAGCAGAATGGAGAGACTCAGGATTCTTGGGCTCTGAAGGGAAGTGTTCTTAAGCGTTACAGACCCTTCTGTCCCTGTGTCCCAAGCCAGTCTGTCCCCACCACTGATCTGACCATTCCTCCCACCCCCAACTCCTGCCCCATTCACCCCACTACATCTACATACACCCAGTACTAAGTGCCCCACTCCCTGCCTTACCCTCGCCCCTCTGCATTAAAGTCAGGCAGTTTCCTCGTTCACCACTTTGCTTCCTGGGCACCAGTTGGCAGGGGAGAGAGGGGAATACTGAGAGCACAGGAAAGATGTTTTCTCTACTTTCAGTTCTTGTGCCTGAGATTTTTCACAAGCTTTTAACTTGGCCAAATTTGAGTACATTTTCACAGACAGCAACAAGCACATTCCCTGACACAAGGGCAAACTCTCGTGCAAAATTTCAAGCCTTTGTTCCAAAGCAGGAGATTCTGCAGTGTGAATTACATCTTAATAGGAATACTGTCTGCCCTTCCATTTAGGATTATGTAATGTCCCTATAGCAACGGAAGTAATTGCTTACAATTAAAAGTGGTATTTTTTTAGCACCAGTTAATACAATTTAGCAGCCAGAAATGGACAGTCAGTGCCATGTCACTGGCCAGCTCACTGCAAGCCTCTGAACAATTGTGTGAGAACTACTAATCTTAGATGTCTGGTAGATAATTTTTTTCTGAAAGTGCAATTTTTAATTTTTTATTTTTTAAGTTAACAGTGTGCCTTTAAGGAAGATACAGGGATATGGAACAGAAGGATAGGTGTGACTTCAGTTGTCAGCCAGCCTAGAGTAAGGACTTTCTGTTCTTCCAGTGAATCTCGTAGTAATGCATTAGATCCCAAACAGACACAAAGAAAAATCTCTTTTAGCTGGCAATTATACTTTGCTATGCCAGGCTATAAGGATAAAGTTAATATTGACACCACATATTGCTGATAGTATGACTGAAAAGCTAAATAAACAGGGTGTCTTGGCTTTTTTTTTTTAATTTAATATTTTAAAGAATTATCTCTTGGAAAATAAAATTCACAATGTGACTAGGATCCAAAGACAAAAATGTAATTTGGTTTACTCCTTTCCATAGACAATCCTCTGGAATGGGCATTGTCAACTGACTGTTGGTATAGGTAACATCTCGTTATAACAAAGATCCAAGTGGTATCTCCACAAAGGGCTCCAAATTAATTTAGTCTTGGCTCTGACCTGTCTTACAGCAATTACACAACAACAGCAAAAAACGGTTACCTACCTTTCGTTCTTCAAGATGTGTTGCTCATGTCCATTCTAGGTGTGTGCGTGCCCACATGCACAGTCATCGGAGTTTTTTTTTGCCTTAGGAGCCAAAGGGTTGGCAGTGGCACCCCCTGGAGTGCCACGCTTGTGCATTGGTATATTAGGCGCCGCTGACCTTAACCTTCTCAGTTCCTCCTTGCCAGCAACTCCGACAGAGGGGCAGGAGGGCGGGTAATGGAATGGACATGAGCAACACATCTTGAAGAAGAAGAGTTACGAAAGGTAGGTAATCCTTTTTCTTCTCTGAGTGCTTGCTCATGTCTATTCCATTCTAGGTGACTCACAAGCAGTATCCTTGGAAGTGGGCTCAACGTTCATGGTTGTGCGGCTTATAACACTGCTCTACTAAAGCCAGCATTGTCTGGGTCTGCTGGGTATGTGTGAAATGAGACATGAACATATGAATGGATGACCAGGTAGCAGCCCTGCAGATATCGTGAATCAGTACTTGAGCCAGGAAAGCCGCAAACAAGACTTGTGCCCTAGTCGAGTGGGCAGTTACAATTGCCAGTGGAGGCACTTTTGCCAGATCAAAGCAAAAACGGATGCAAGTGGTGATTCACGCTGAAATTCTCTGGGTGGACACTGAAAGACCTTTTATGCTGTCGGCCACTGTGAAAAACAACTGCATCGACTTACAGAATGGCGTGGTCCTTTCAATGTAAAAGGCTAGCAGTCTCCTGAGGGTTCAGAGAGCGTAATCTATGCTCCTTATCCGACTTATGAGGTTTTGGAAAGAAGACAAGTAAATATATGTCCTGGCCTGTATAAAACTGGGCAGGAAAACTAGGTGCGGTCACAGGTGGACCTTGTCCTTGTAAAACACCTTATAGCGTGGCTCGAAGGTAAGCACTCTAATCTCAGAGCTCCTAGCACACATTATTGCTACCAGGCATGAGACCTTCCATGAGAGTAGAAGAAGGGATCAGGAAGCCAAAGGCTTGAAGAGGGGACCCAGGAGCCGTGACAGCATGAGATTCAGGTCCCAAGGAGAGGACAAGGTCATGAACATGGGATAGTCACTCCAGACCTTTTAAAAAAAACAGACAGATGTCATGAGTGAAGACTGACCTGCCCTGGAATGGAGGGTGGAAGGCTGAAATAGTGGCCAAGTGAACCTTAACTGGTGAAAGAAACAGGCTCTGGAATTTGAGGGGCAGAAGGTATTCCAGGATCAACAGCAGCGAGGCCAGCTCAGGCCAAATACCCTGGTTCAAGGCCCAGTACGTGAACCGTTTCTCTGCTCAGGGGGCCGACAGCGTTTGGCCTGCCCTCTGAGGAGGTCTCATGGCTGGCTTACCCACCTGGGGAGACAAAGCACTCCTGCTCCTTTGCATTCAACCATGCAGCAGCCAAGCTGTCAGGTGCAGTGCACCCAGGTTCATGTGCAGAAGACAATTGTGGTTCTGAGATAGCAGATCCGGACAGAGGGGCAGCTGCAGCAGAACCACCACCAGGGCTGGCTCTAGGTTTTTTGCTGCCCCAAGCAAAAAAAATTTTGGCTGCATCCCAGTCCTGGGCTCTCCCACCCTCACCAGTGCCCTCCCTCACCCCCTGCCACCCTAGCCCTGAGCTCTCTCTTCCCCGCCCCTGCACATCCTGCTGCCCCAGCCCTGGGCTCCTCCCCTCAAAACGTGACCTCCTCATTCACCACCACAATCCCCATTTACACTTGCAGTGGGGATCAAACTGTTTCTCCTATTTTTATTTCACTTTAGTATAAATCTCACCCCCCACTCCGTCCCCTGCAACCCTATCTTTAGTGCTCCAAATGCACATGGAAGGTATAGGGACTAACCCTCAAACCTTGTACCCAGAAAGGGATGGGGGTCTAGTAAAGAGGGTTCAGGCACAGGAGTGGGTGTGGCGGTGATTGGGGTCTCTACGCTGGCAGAGAAGCAGGGTGTGATGTATTAGCGGAACAGGGGAGTATCAGGAGGGTTGCAGGAGAAGAGGTGCAGAGGAAGGAGGGAGGTGCAGGAGGAGAGGGTTGAGGGAGGGTACAAGGGGAGAGATGCAGGTGAAGGGAAGAGGTACAAGTGGAGGGGCTATGAACAGGATGGGGGGGTGCAAGGGCTGAGAGGGGCAGGTGCTGACAGCTGCTTCCCCAGCCCCTGCAGGCAGAGCCGAGCGGACAGACACTGACCCACCAGGTGCCCGAGCTGCGGGGGTCCCCTGGTGAGGCAGTATCCCCTGCTGCCCTGCTCAGAGCTGGGCCCTGCCTCTCCCTGCCCGGGGTCGGTGCGCGGCGGGCTGGGTCCAGGGCAGGAGGGGGCGGCAGCAGCTCGGGCTGCCCAGCCACTCACCCTGTCAGCGCGCGAACCGGGATCTGCACCCCTGCCCAGCCCGGCAGCGCCCTGCACAGCCCACTCGAGCGGGGAAATGCCGTGCCACCCTGGGGAGACTCAGCAGAGTAGCAGCGGCAGCAGGACCCCTCCCACTCTCTGCATCCTGGGCCCCACTTCCCTCCCCCCCACCCCTTGGCTCCTCACACCCAGGCTGGACTGCAGTTCAGGCTGCCCTGCCGCTGGAGAGCCAGAGCATCATCTCCCGGAGCTAAACCCCTCTATCCTCCGCACTCCGGCTCTGGTTCTCCAGCAGCAGCGTCAGGGCCGGCTCTAGGCACCAGCACTCCAAGCATGGGCTTGGGGCGGCACTTTCCAAGGGCGGCACTCCAGCCCCCCCTTTTGTTTTTTACTTGGGGCTCAAAAAGCCAGGAGCTGGCCGTGAACCAAGATGCTCCCTGTCAGCTGAGGCTTTCAGGCTGAGCTGGAACTGACACTGCAGTTCTGGCTTCAGTGGCTAGATGGCGCTCATGGCAGCCTGAGTTGCACCGGCTGGACTGCAGTTCAGTCTGCCCTGCCTTCTGTTGCTTGGGCCATCCTTGGCAGTGGAGTGGCTGGGTGCCGGAGCCACCCCCTGTGCATTCTTGGGCTTCTGGGTGAGGAGGCTATGGAACATGGGGAGGAGAGTAGGTTATACAGTGGATGCAGTGGAGGGCTGTGCTCTTCTTGGCTTTCCTGCATCTCCAACAGATGCTTTATCATGTCCATTTGCGCCCCCATTAGCCTCAGCATCAAGTCCTGCCTCTGCTCTTCATGCTCACTTAATTCTTTTCTGGCCTCTGCCACTGAATGCCTCCATGCGTTAAGCTGTGCCCTATCAGTGTGGGAGGACTGCATGAGCTCGGAAATCATGTCAGCAAGAGTGCATTTTTTTTGCCTTCTAATCTGTGATAACCTCAGGGACAGAGATGATAGGGGGAGCATAGAAACATTCTACGCTCTATGATTCTGGGGGGACTGCATGGTCATCTGTGCTGCGGAGTTTGCCACGCTGACCAAACAGAAAATGAAATCAAAAGTTCCTGGGGCTTTTCCTGTGTACCTGGTTAGTGTATCAGAGTTCAAAGTGCTGTCCAGAGCAGTCACAATGGAGCATTCTGGGATAGCTCCTGGAGGCCAATACCGTCGATTTGCCTCTGCACTACCCCAAATTCAATCTAGCAAGGCCGATTTTAGCACTACTCCCCTCATCGACAAAGCGTGATTGGTTGTGTGGACGTAGTCATTTTTAAATCGACCTAACGCAGCTAAATTCATAGACTCATAGACTCATAGACTCTAGGACTGGAAGGGATCTCCAGAGGTCATCGAGTCCAGTCCCCTGCCCTCATGGCAGGACCAAATACTGTCTAGACCATCCCTGATAGACATTTATCTAACCTACTCTTAAATATCTCCAGCGATGGAGATTCCACAACTTCCCTAGGCAATCTATTCCAGTGTTTAACTACCCTGACAGTTAGGAACTTTTTCCTAATGTCCAACCTAAATCTCCCTTGCTGCAGTTTAAGCCCATTGTTTCTTGTTCTATCATTAGAGGCTAACGTGAACAAGTTTTCTCCCTCCTCCTGATGACACCCTTTTAGATACCTGAAAACTGCTATCAGGTCCCCTCTCAGTCTTCTCTTTTCCAAACTAAACAACCCAATTCCTTCAGCCTTCCTTCATAGGTCATGTTCTCAAGACCTTTAATCATTCTTGTTGCTCTTCTCTGGACCCTCTCCAATTTCTCCACATCTTTCTTGAAATGCGGTGCCCAGAACTGGACACAATACTCCAGTTGAGGCCTAACCAGCGCAGAGTAAAGCGGAAGAATGACTTCTCGTGTCTTGTTTACAACACACCTGTTTATGCATCCCAGAATCACGTTTGCTTTTTTTGCAACAGTATCACACTGTTGACTCATATTAAGCTTGTGGTCCACTATGACCCCTAGATCTCTTTCTGCCATACTTCTTCCTAGACAGTCTCTTCCCATTCTGTATGTGTGAAACTGATTGTTCCTTCCTAAGTGGAGCACTTTGCATTATCTTTATTGAACTTCATCCTGTTTACCTCAGACCATTTCTCCAACTTGTCCAGATCATTTTGAATTTGACCCTGTCCTCCAAAGCAGTTGCAATCCCTCCCAGTTTGGTATCATCCGCAAACTTAATAAGCGTACTTTCTATGCCAACATCTAAATCGTTGATGAAGATATTGAACAGAACCGGCCCCAAAACAGACCCCTGCGGAACCCCACTTGTTATACCTTTCCAGCAGGATTGGGAGCCATTAACAACTACTCTCTGAGTACGGTTATCCAGCCAGTTATGCACCCACCTTATAGTAGCCCCATCTAAGTTGTACTTTCCTAGCTTATCTATAAGAATATCATGCGAGACCGTATCAAATGCCTTACTAAAGTCTAGGTATATCACATCCACCGCTTCTCCCTTATCCACAAGGCTCGTTATCCTATAAAGAACGCTATCAGATTGGTTTGACACGATTTGTTCTTTACAAATCCATGCTGGCTATTCCCTATTACCTTACCACCTTCCAAGTGTTTGCAGATGATGCCTTTGATTACCTGCTCCATTATCTTCCCCTGGCACAGAAGTTAAACTAACAGGTCTGTAATTTCCTGGGTTGTTTTTATTTCCCTTTTTATAGATGGGCACTATATTTGCCCCCTTCCAGTCTTCTGGAATCTCCCCCCGTCTCCCATGATTTCCCAAAGATAATAGCTAGAGGCTCAGATACCTCTTCTATTAACTCCTTGAGTATTCTAGGATGCATTCATCAGGCCCTGGGGGACTTGCAGGCATCTAACTTTCTAGTGATTTTTTACTTGCTCTTTCGTTATTTCTCTTCTAAACCTACCCTCTTCTCGTAAGCATTCCTATACTAGACATTCCTTCAGACTTCTCAGTGAAGACCGAAACAAAGAAGTCATTAAGCATCTCTGCCATTTCCAAGTCTCCCGTTACTGTTCCCCCCCTCCTCATTGAGCAGTGGGCCTACCCTGTCCTTAGTCTTCCTCTTGCTTCTAATGTATTGATAAAAAGTCTTCTTGTTTCCTTTATTCCCATAGCTAGTTTGAGCTCATTTTGTGCCTTTGCTTGTCTAATCTTGCCTCTGCATTCCTGGGTTATTTGCCTATATTCATCCTTCGTGATCTGACCTAGTTTCCATTTTTTATATGATGCCTTTTTATTTTGTAGGTCCCGCAAGATCTCAAGGGTAAGCCAAGGTGGTCTTTTGCCACATTTTCTATCTTTCCTAACCATCGGAATAACTTGCTTTTGGGCCCTTAATAGCGTCCCTTTGAAAAACTGCCAACTTTCCTCAGGTTGTTTTTCCCCTCAGTCTTAATTCCCATGGGACCTTGCCTATCAGCTCTCTGAGCTTACCAAATCCCGCCTTCCTGAAAAGCCATGGTCTCTATTCTGCTGTACTCCCTTCTACCTTTCCTTAGAATTGCAAATTCTATGAGTTCATGATCACTTTTCAACCCAAGCTTCCATTCTACTTTCAAATTCTCAACAAGTTCCTCCCTATTAGTTAAGATCAAGTCTAGAACAGCTTCCCCCCTAGTAGCTCTTTCAACTTTCTGAAATAAAAAGTTGTCTGCAATGCAGTCCAGGAACTTATTGGATAGTCTGTGCCCCGCAGTGTTATTTTCCCAACATATATCTGGGTAGTTGAAGTCCCCCATCACCACCAAATCTTGGGCTTTGGATGATTTTGTTAATTGTTGAAAAAAGCCTCATCCACCTCTTCCGCCTGATTAGGTTGGCCTGTAGGAGACTCCCAGCACGACATCACCTGTGTTTTTTACCCCTTTTTAGCCTAACCCAGAGACTCTCCACCCTTCTGTCTCCTATGTCCATCTCCACCTCAGACCAAGTGTGTACATTTTAATATATAGGCACACCTCCTCCCTTTTTCCCTGTCTATCCTTCCCTGAGCAAACTATACCCATCCACAACCAACATTCCAGTCGTGTGTATTATCCCACCAAGTTTCAGTAATGCCATAATGTCATAGTTGTATGTATTTATTAGCACTTCCAGTTCTTCCTGCTTATTACCCATACTTCTTGCATTTGTATAAAGGCATCTAAGATACTGGTTTGATCTCGCCTCCCAGCTTTGCCCTGACCCTCCTTCCTCTCTGCCATTATAGCCCGTGCTCCCTCCTGTTACCAACCCATCTCCCAGGTCTTGTTCCCCACTTACCTGTGGGCTTTGCTCACCTGTCCCCGTCGAACCTAGTTTAAAGCCCCTCCTTACTAGGTTAAGCCAGTCTGTGCGCAAATAAGCCTTTTCCCCGCTTCGAAAGGTGAACGCCATCTGTTCCTAGCAGTCCTTCCTCAAATAGCATCCCGTGGTCGAGGAAGCCAAAGCCCTCCTGGCGACACCATCTTCGCAGCCCGGCATTCACCTCCACGTGCATCTGTTTCTGCCCGGACCCCTACCTCAACAGGAAGAATCGAAGAGAATACCACCTGCGCTCCAAACTCCTTAACCCGTACTCCCAGAGCCCTGTAGTCACATCTTGATCTGCTCAGCATCCACCTCGCAGTATCATTTGTGCCTACATGGCATGAGTAGCATGGATAGTAGGTCAGAAGGCCGGATAATCCTCGACAAGCCTCTGTAACATCTCGGATACGGGCCCCTGGCAGACAGCATACCTCCCGGGATGAACTGGTCAGGTTGCGACAGATTGGTGTTCTCCGTCCCACTCAGCAGAGAGTCTCCAACCAACCACTACCCTACGTTTCTTAGCAGTGTGGCAGCAGTCCTCCCAGCCTTAGGGGTACGAGGCTTCACCCCCCATTACTACTGGGGGGTGATTTCTTCTCTCCTGTATCAAGAAGGGAACTAATGGTTATCTTTTACACACAACAGGAGGGTTCGCAGCAGCGGTGGAGCACTGCCTGCTGCTAGAAGTTAACCAGCTGGCTGTGTCCCGCCCTGAGCCTCCTCCTCCACTGGAGTGTGAAGCATCTCCTCCACTGGAGTGTCAGTAGTCCTGTCAACAGGGACAGCACCATCAGCTGTCTCCACATGGATACTGTCCAGGAATTGCTCATGGGCATGGATGTTCCTCAGCCTGGCCACCTCCTCCTGTAGCTCTCCCACCTGCTGCCTGAGAGATTCCACCAGCAGGCACCTTTCACATTGGATGCCACCCCCAGCCTGGATATCAGTAAGTGGAAATTGCAAATTACAGTCTTTGCAAGCCCACACCAGAATCTGGGTAAAAGCATCCATGCTTTGGTGCTCTGTCTGGCTACAGGCGCAGGTGGAGGAGACAGAAGTAGTGCTAGCACAGGTGTTGCGGGTCCTCCTTACCATTGTAAGCCTCCCTCTGTCAAACTCTCTCAAAGACCTCTCTGCTGTAAAAAGAAAGGTTTTCAATGTGATCAGGTTATGGGTTCAGGGGACCAGTGGGTCACAGATGAGACCGACAAGGGACACCCCCTCCCTTCCTACTCCCCTTCCAAACTTCCTTGCAAAACTCCCTGTTAGCAGCTCCTGTTCGCTAAGCTCCCTGGTCGCTTGTGCGCAGCTTTATAAAGCCCTGGCCTGAGTGAATGCCCCGCCCACTGGTTAAGGTTCAGCCAATTACCAGAGGCTTCTAGCTTTCAAACCTTCCTAGTAGCTCCACCTCCAACTGCCAGCTACAGCACACGGTCCTTCAAACAAACAAACCAAACAGACTGACAAACACAAGCTCAGCACACAGCAAGTAACCCCCAAACACACACACAAACCCAAACACTGCAGACAGTCACTTACCCCACAGATGCTGTAGGTGCTTCTCCTTCACCTGGAGAACTCCCTTGCAAAACTCCCTGTTAGCAGCTCCTGTTCGCTAAGCTCCTGATCGACCTAACTTCGTAGTGTAGATCAGGCCTCAGATCTGAAACAGCATGAAGGTATTTAAGAAGTCAACTCAAAGAGTTCTTCCTACACAAGCATTCAGGTCTTGAGTAGTCCAGGCAAACAACACACGTTACAACAAAGCTTAAACTTATTCTTCATAATAATTTAAAAAACAACACTAGCTGCTTATTTAATTTTAAAAACAGCAAAGAATATCCACCTCCCTTTCCGTTTCTTATAAGGAGTCTAAATTTTAAAGTCTAAAATTTAAATCTCAGTGTGATAGATATGCTAGCTTTGATCTGCTTAGCTCTTGGAAGTCCAGGGGCTCTGGACTGCTGGCCCTGTGCTGCCCGGGGTCCTTAGGGACAGCTCTGTCCGCCATTAGGGAATTTTTTCCCAAGATGCAAACCCCAGTTTGGGAACCACTGCTTTAGGGAAAGGGTGGTGTTGGAGAAGCTACACTGTTCTGCTTCTATCCCCACTATCATTATTACTCCATTTTCCGGGATGATCCTAACCCCATCCATATCTGCTCTGGGTTGTCCACCCCAGCATTTCTTCCTTCTCCTTTGCCTTTTCTCTGCTGAAGCCATTCTGCTCCTAGCAGCCTCAGCCTGCTCCTGTTTTTATAGGCATGACACCTCCATCCCCTTCTGCCCCTGCCCCTCCCCTCCCTAATGCTTGCAGCTACTTTTCTCCACCACCCTTAAATTCCATAAAACAAATTTTCATGCGAATAATTCAGGAAACAAGCAATGATTTGATCCTGAAAGAGAGAGCCATCTCCTTTCCCCATCCCTCCTGTGTATCACACGCTTTCTTCTACCTCTCCGTCAGTTTCCATACACAAAGAGCAAAATTGTACCTCAACCTAAATTGTTTTTAAGAGAGAGTAAGTTGAAGCAATGAAAAGGAAAAAATAAAGTCTTTCTATGAGACCACCAAAGTGGGTGTTTCACCGGTAAAGGCTGGAGAAGACCCTCTTTTTGAAAATGGCTGTTGAAGACCGAAACCCCTGTAATACACAGATTGAAGTACACAGAAAATAAAAGGCAGCGCAGTTTCCTATTTACATGCATCACATTTCTTCTCTGTATGTTTTTAATATAAGCTCAGTTTTCAGGAAATCTGCACAGATAGAAAATTTGGGTTTGGCACGTAATGCTTTCTTGAAATCTATCTCAGCTAGTTGTCTAACTACTGCACACCTTTCTCATTACTGTTAGGAAAATAGATTGTTTTTCTTGCCACTGTTTTCTACAACATTTGCATGACCCATATTTTCCAAAAAGTTCAGCAAAGGAAACTTATGTACCCCCGTGGAACCTCACTGCAGGATCAAGGCACAAGTCTCTTCAAATATATTTCAGATTCTTGTTCATTTTCACAGATAGGAAACTTGCCTTAGAGTAGTTTCTTCACTTTGTGTCTCACTCTAGATGGGATCCACAAAGGGACTTAGGCATTGCAATGCTGAACATCATAGCACCCAACTTTCAGATATCTAGAAAATCACAGGAACAACACTGTGATCCACAAAGCCAAGTTAGGCGCCTCTGCTCCCTATACCATGAATGGGGAGAGACAGGCACCTTAGGAATGCAAACCACAAAGAGCCAGCAAGCTTGTTGGGGAGCCGCCTAAACCAACCAATTGGAAATGCCAATGAAAGGGGTTTCCCCACCCCTATCTCAGAGAGAGCGGCATAGTCCAGGCTCTAGGGAGGCACCAGCTCGGCTAGTGATCCGCAAATGGGCACTGCTGCCTGGAGCCATTGTGTGTAATAATGAAGAGTGGCAGAGCAGGGGGACTGGGCCCAAGGAACTGAGTCTTCCTGCTCCTTGGCCCAATGACTGTCTAAGCATTTATCGACATGAGGGATTTAACAGGAGAGGCTGAGGGAGCCCCACACTGGCCTATCCCATAGCTCGGTGCTTAGAGCCCTCTCCTGCCGAGGATGGAGCCCTTTATTCAAATCCTTTCTACCCATCTGGCAGAGAGGGGGAAATTGAACCTGAGTCTCCACATCCCCACTGATGGTGCTAAACCACTGGCTACACATTAATAAGTGAAGGGTAGCGCCTCCCCCTCTGGATTTTGAATGGGCTCTGAGCACGCCTGTCAGATCAGGGTCCACACATGAAGTCCATCTTCTACAGGCACTGACTTTCCAGTGTGCCGGGGGTGCTCGACCCCTTCCCCCAAAGCATCACCCTGCCTCTTCACGCCCCACCATGCCTCTTGTCATCCCATCTCTTCCCACCCCCTCCCTGAGCGGGCCGTGCCCTCCCTATACCCCCCTCACCCCCAACACCTCCTGCGTGCCACGGAACAGCTGATCATGGCAGGTGGGAGACACTGAGAAAGAGGAGGAGGCACCGATTGGCAGGACCTGCCAGCAGGCAAGAGGTGCTGGAGGGAGGGGGGAATCACAGAATCATAGAATATCAGGGTTGGAAGGGACCTCAGGAAGTCATCTAGTCCAACCCCCTGTTCAAAGCAGGACCAATTCCCAACTAAATCATCCCAGCCAGGGCTTTGTCAAGCCTGACCTTAAAAACCTCTAAGGAAGGAGATTCCACCACCTCCCTAGATAACCTATTCCAGTTGCTTCACCCACCCTCCTAGTGAAAACTTCTTGCTAATATCCACCTAAACCTACCCCCACTGCAACATGGAGACCAGTACTTCTTGGTCTGTCATCAGGTACCACTGAGAACAGTCTAGATCCATCCTCTTTGGAACCCCTTTCAGGTAGTTGAAAGCAGCTATCAAATCCCCTCATTCTTCTCTTCTGCAGACTAAACATCCCAGTTCCCTCAGCCTCTCCTCATAAGTCACGTGCTCCAGCCCCCTAATCATTGTTGGTTGCCCTTCTGCTGGACTCTTTCCAATTTTTTCCACATTCTTCTTGTAGTTGTGGGGCCCAAAACTGGACACAGTACTCCAGATGAGACCTCACTATGTCGAATAGAGGGGAATGATCACGTCCCCTCAATCTGCTGGCAATGCCCCTACTTATACAGCCCAAAATGCTGTTAGCCTTCTTGGCAACAAGGGCACACTATTGACTCATATCCAGCTTCTCGTCCACTGTAATCCCTAGGTAGGTCCTTTTTTGCAGACTGCTTCCTAGCCATTCGGTCCCTAGTCTGTACAGTAAATGGGATTCTTCTGTCCTAGTGTGGGACTCTTCACTTGTGTCCTTGTTGATCCGATCAGGTTGTCTTTTGGCCCAGTCCTCTAATTTGTCTTGGGTCCTCTGCTATCCTATCTCTACCCTCCAGCATATACTACCACTCCTCCCAGTTTAGTGTCATCTGCCAAACTTGCTGTAGAGTGCAGTCCACACCATCCTCCAGATCATTAATGAAGATATTGAACAAAACCGGCCCCAGGACTGACCCTTGGAGCACTATTCTTGAAACCAATCTGCCAACCTAGACATGGAGCCGCTTGATCACTACCTGTGCGAGCCCGATGATCTAGCCAGCTTTCTGACCACCTTACAGTCCTTTCATCCAGCCAATACTTCTTTAACTTGCTGGCAAGAATACTGTGGGAGACCATATCAAAAGCTTTGCTAAAGTCAAGGAGTAACACATCCACTGCTTTCCCCTCATCCACAGACCCAGTTATCTCCTCATAGAAGGCAATTAGGTTGCCCTTGATGAATGCATGCTGACTGTTCCTGATCACTCTCCTCTCCTCTAAGCAGACCTCCTTGAGACCGCTCCATGATTTTTCCAGGATTGAGGTGAGGCTGACTGGCCTGTAGTTCCCCGGATCCTCCTCCTTCCCTTTTTTAAGATGGCACTACATTAGCCTTTTTTCCAGTCATCCGGAACCTCTCCCGATTGCCATGAGTTTTCAGAGATACCGGCCTAATGGCTCTGCAAATCACATCCACCAACTATCCTTTAGCCCCTCGGATGAAGCGCATCCAGCCCCATGGACTTATGCTCGTCCAATTTTTCTAAATAGTCCCAAACACTTCTTTCTCCACAGAGGCTGGTTATCTTCTTCTCCCCATACTGTGCCTGCCCAGTGCAGCAGTCTGGGAGCCTGATCTTGTTTGTTGCAAGACAGAGGCAAAAAAGCATTGAGTACATTAGTTTTTTCCACACCCTCTGTCACTAGGTTGCCTCCCTCATTCAGTAAGGGGCCCACACTTTCCTTGACTGTCTTCTTGTTGCTAACATACTTGAAGAAACCCTTCATGTTACTCTTAACATCTCTTGCTAGATGCAACTCCAAGTGTGATTTGGCCTTCCTGATTTCACTCCTTCATGCCTGAGCAATATTATTATACTCCTCCCTGGTCATTTGTCCAATCTTCCACTTCTTGTAAGTTTCTTTTTTGCGTTTAAGATCAGCAAGGATTTCACTGTTAAGCCAAGCTGGTTGCCTGCCATATTTACTATTCTTTCTACACATCAGGATGTTTTTTTCCTGCAACCTCAATAAGGATTCTTTAAAATACAGCCAGCTCTCCTGGACTCCTTTCCCCATCATGTTATTTTCCCAGGGGATCTTGCCCATCAGTTCCCTGAGGGAGTCAAAGTCTGCTTTTCTGAAGTCCAGGGTCCGTATTCTGCTGATCTCCTTTCTTCCTTGTGTCAGGATCCTGAACTCGATCATCTCATGGTCACTGCCTCCCAGGTTCTCATCCACTTTTGCTTCCCCTACTAACTCTTCTCTGTTTAGTATCAGAGGCATAGCCATGTAGTCTGGATCTGCAAAAGCAGCAAGAGAGTCCTGTTGCACTTATAGACTACAGACATATTGGAGCATGAGCTTTGTCGTGGGTGAATACCCCACTTCGCTGGATGCATGCACTTCTCTGTTTGTGAGCAGCAGTCAATAAGAGCTCTGCCACTCAGTGGTTCCCCAGCACTTGGACCAGGAAATTGTCCCCTACACTTTCAAAAAACTTCCGGGATTGTCCTGTTGCTCCGCTGTATGCTCTCCCAGCCAGATATCAGGGTGAGTTAAAGTCTCTCATGAGAACCAGCGGCCTGCGATCTAGTAACTTCTGCTAGTTGCAGAAGAAAGCCCTCGTCCACCTCATCCCCCCTGTCTGGTGGTCTAAAGCAGACTCCCACCACGGCATCACCCTTGTTGCTCACACTTCTAAACTTAACCCAGAGACTCTCAGGTTTTTCTGCAGTTTCATACTGGAGCTCTGAGCAGTCATACTGCTCTCTTATATACAATGCAACTCCCTCACCTTTTCTGCCCTGCCTGTCCTTCCTGAACAGTTTATATCCATCCATGACGTACTCCAGTCATGTGAGTTATCCCACCAAGTCTCTATTATTCCAGTCACATCATAGTTCCTTGACTGTGCCAGGACTTCCAGTTCTCCCTGCTTGTTTCCCATGCTTCTTGCATTTGTGTATAGGCACTTAAGATAACTCAGGGGAAGCCAAACAGCGTTATAAGGAAACATTGCAGGACTTTAAAGGAGTATGTTCTCTAATAGGTCAGCAACCTAATAATGAAACTACGTTAACTGGGATGACATTAAGTGAGGAGTTACTGTATGTAAGTGTATACGATAAAACGATGAAAAATTTGAAAACTAGCGCAAAGAATGCTTTTACAGTAACAGATTTACACACTCTCCAAGCATCCTCCAATCATTTTTACAGTCATAGTAAACGAAAACTGGAAATAACCAGAACTTGCATTTGGAAATCTGCCTAATTTCCAAAAGCATTAACATACACATGTCTACCTAGACCAAGGTGCAAATAAGACCAACATTGCCAATCAAACAATTGATTAGTTCAGCCAAATATCTGGGGAGGGAGGTATGCATTTGTTTTTTACACAAGTCTCCATTTTTAGTAAGAATAGGATGAATATCTGATTTGGATTTGAGTTGTATACATTTAGTATATTTGTGAATTATTGAAGATCACAGATAATGCCTTTAATTTTCAAATACATAGCTAATTAAGAAATGTCATTCTATCATATCACAGCATCTGGACTCTTGTTACTTTTCACTGCTGAGTCCAGTAGGGGTTGAACTTACAAATGTACGTATTATGTACAAAAAAAACTGCATTAAAAAAATAAAACAATGTAAAACTTTACATCCTACAAGTCACATTGCCCACATTTCCCACAGTGGTCTGACAGATGGATCAGCTGCAGGAAACAGCTCTTCCAATGGTCCAGTTTGGCACTACACCTTCCATTGCCACCTCTCTGTTTGAACACCACACAGAGATCATTACACTCTGCTTAAACAATCACCACAACTGGAAATATGGCGCAGCTGTGACCTCAGCTATAGAGTATCCCCTCTGGTTTGGGATGGAACATTATCTGGCACATTAACCGACAGACTATTTGTGTTGTATTAGTCTGCTACTATGAAAGGCAAGCAGTGGGGGAAGGCACTGTATGTAGCTGTAGGAAAATTTATCTGGTGCTGTTGCACCAAGTGGAGCTCTAGAACTGGCTGGAGAGCAGAGTTCAAGCCTGAGAGGTAGGAGGTTAGCGGAGTTGCAAGCTGAGACTGACTCTAGACTGTACGTTCTTCAGGAAGGACCATGTCTCCCTCCATGTCTATACAGCACCAAGGAAGTTGGGACCCTGGTCCCAACCTGAAACCTTCTAGAGTGGATTTGAATAGCAACTTGTAATGTCACACTGTGCTTACTTGAGACCTTAGGTTTGTTGTTATTGCCGTTGTTTGTTTCGCTGACACCAGTTGAAGTTGTTTAGTTTTACTGAGGAGCATGTTTAGTGCTTAATTATTACCTTGAGACATAACAGTGAACAAGGCTTCCAACTCACTATCTATTTGGGAGGCATGGCCTCAAAGACTCCCCGCCCCCAGCAAAAATAAAAAGGGCAACATGTCTTCAGGTGCAGTATGATGTTAAAACTTTAGTACACTTACACAGCTCATCACCATTGGTGGGGGGTAACCAGGTTTGGGGTCTATGTGCAGGCCAAGAAGAAGTGTCAAGGAAGGATTTGCCTAGTGAGAGTATTCAAAGAGCTGGGAGATGTACTTAATTGTAAAGAAAACAGAAACGGCTCTTCCTGTCTCCGAGTTAGGCCTAAGCATTACCAAACTTTCTTTAGCCACAGTCCCCCACATAAAATCCAGACTATTTCAATGACACCAGCAGCAACTTCTAAAGCTCCTTTCTCCCTTACCTCTCAGACCAGGTCACGTACACTGGGTATGCTAGAAAATTAACTTTTCACAGCTGCTATCCTGCACTGACCATGTGCAGCTGTGGTCCTTCTGCTAAGAAGGTTAACTGTTTTGCCATCAACCTACAGACAGCATGTGTGTATGCTCCATCATGGGGCCCTGTTTGTACTTTGAAAGGTTCACTCTGGGAGCCAGTGCTGCTCAGAACAGTAGCTTTCATGTTATCAAGGACATTGGATGTCCTGATAAATACATAAGTACAGTCCAGAGGGCACAGCGATTCACTGAATCAAAGGCTTTAGTTAGCTCAGTAAGAGCCATGTGCAGTGGTCGGTTTTGCTCCAGACACTTTTCTTGCAACTGCCGTGCTGTGAAGATCATATCCACAGTTCCATATGGCGAGGGAGGGGGTGGTTACAGGGTGGTGTGGTGGATGCAGCTGGCTCAGTAGAACTAGTTGGTGGCTCTGCAGCAGGTGCAGGCTCTGGGCTGTGTGTGGCTTTCTCGGGATGTTGGACGCGGGCGGCGGAGGTCCCAGCGGGGGCGGCAAGGAGGGTGGCCTGGAGGTGACGGGCTCGGCGGTGCAGAATGTGGCCGATGTCTCGGTGCTGCAGAAGCAGCTGCGCAAGCTGGTGCCGCTGCTGCTGGAGGACGGCGGGGAGGTCCCGGCGGCGCTCGAAGTGGCGCTGGAGGAGAAGGGTGCCTTGGACTCATAGACTCTAGGACTGGAACGGACCTCGTCCAGTCCCCTGCCCTCATGGCAGGACCAAATACTGTCTAGACCATCCCTGATAGACATTTATCTAACCTACTCTTAAATATCTCCAGCGATGGAGATTCCACAACTTCCCTAGGCAATCTATTCCAGTGTTTAACTACCCTGACAGTTAGGAACTTTTTCCTAATGTCCAACCTAAATCTCCCTTGCTGCAGTTTAAGCCCATTGCTTCTTGTTCTATCATTGGAGGCTAAGGTGAACAAGTTTTCTCCCTCCTCCTGATGACACCCTTTTAGATACCTGAAAACTGCTATCATGTCCCCTCTCAGTCTTCTCTTTTCCAAACTAAACAAACCCAATTCCTTCAGCCTTCCTTCATAGGTCATGTTCTCAAGACCTTTCATCATTCTTGTTGCTCTTCTCTGGACCCTCTCCAATTTCTCCATATCTTTCTTGAAATGCGGTGCCCAGAACTGGACACAATACTCCAGTTGAGGCCTAACCAGCGCAGAGTAAAGCAGAAGAATGACTTCTCGTGTCTTGTTTACAACACACCTGTTAATGCATCCCAGAATCATGTTTGCTTTTTTTGCAACAGTATCACACTGTTGACTCATATTAAGCTTGTGGTCCACTATGACCCCTAGATCTCTTTCTGCCATACTCCTTCCTAGACAGTCTCTTCCCATTCTGTATGTGTGAAACTGATTGTTCCTTCCTAAGTGCAGCACTTTGCATTTATCTTTATTGAACTTCATCCTGTTTACCTCAGACCATTTCTCCGACTTGTCCAGCTCATTTTGAATTTTGACCCTGTCCTCCAAAGCAGTTGCAATCCCTCCCAGTTTGGTATCGTCCGCAAACTTAATAAGCATACTTTCTATGCCAACATCTAAATCGTTGATGAAGATATTGAACAGAACCAGTCCCAAAACAGACCCCTGCGGAACCCCACTTGTTATACCTTTCCAGCAGGATTGGGAGCCATTAACAACTACTCTCTGAGTACGGTTATCCAGCCAGTTATGCACCCACCTTATAGTAGCCCCATCTAACTTGTACTTTCCTAGCTTATCTATAAGAATATCATGCGAGACTGTATCAAATGCCTTACTGAAGTCTAGGTATATCACATCCACCGCTTCTCCCTTATCCACAAGGCTCGTTATCCTATAAAGAACGCTATCAGATTAGTTTGACACGATTTGTTCTTTACAAATCCATGCTGGCTATTCCCTATCACCTTACCACCTTCCAAGTGTTTGCAGATGATTTCTTTGATTACCTGCTCCATTATCTTCCCTGGCACAGAAGTTAAACTAACTGGTCTGTAGTTTCCTGGGTTGTTTTTATTTCCCTTTTTATAGATGGGCACTATATTTGCCCCCTTCCAGTCTTCTGGAATCTCCCCCGTCTCCCATGATTTCCCAAAGATAATAGCTAGAGGCTCAGATACCTCTTCCATTAACTCCTTGAGTATTCTAGGATGCATTTCATCAGGCCCTGGTGACTTGCAGGCATCTAACTTTTCTAAGTGATTTTTTACTTGCTCTTTCCTTATTTTCTCTTCTAAACCTACTCTCTTCCCGTAAGCATTCACTATATTAGACATTCCTTCAGACTTCTCAGTGAAGACCGAAACAAAGAAGTCATTAAGCATCTCTGCCATTTCCAAGTCTCCCGCTACTGTTACCCCCTCCTCATTGAGCAGTGGGCCTACCCTGTCCTTAGTCTTCCTCTTGCTTCTAATGTATTGATAAAAAGTCTTATTGTTTCCCTTTATTCCCATAGCTAGTTTGAGTTCATTTTGTGCCTTTGCTTTTCTAATCTTGCCTCTGCATTCCTGTGTTATTTGCCTATATTCATCCTTCGTGATCTGACGCGCAAGTTCCTCTCCAACCCGCAGGTGCACACGGTCCTGATGGAGCGCTCCACGCTCAAGGGTGAGAGCTGGGTTGGGTGCCGAGCCGCTGTGGTGGGGAGAGCCGGGTGGCGGGGAGGAGTCAGGGCCAGATTAAACTTTTGCAGGCCTGGTGCCAAACATATTTGTGGGCCCCCATGGGGGCAAAGGAGCATGGCATGGGGAGGTCAGTCCCCAGAGCAAGGGGCCAGCTAAGAGCAATGGTGCTCCACCCAGCCCAGTGCAAGTGCACTGTACACAAACTGGCAGTTGCCAGACCCACAGTGGCCTGCCCAGCCCTGTGCTGCCAGCATGCCACTTCCCTTGGGGGTGGGCCTATGCTGTGCCACAGAGCCCCCGATTCCCTAAAGCCAAGGGTCCCCCAGAACTGTGATGCCCAGCACAAATGCACAGTGGTCTGCACACCACCATGCCCGCCCTGCACCCTCCCCCACACACACAGCTGCACCACTACTGCCCAGTGCACTTCCCCACAGCCCACCACCACAACTACTCAGCACCCCACTCAAATTCCCCACTGCCCAGCATCCCAACACACAGACCTCCCCCATTGCCTGCCCCAAGAGATCCCCACACTGGCCAGCAGTCCCCTACACACCTCCAAAGACCCATTCCCTCACATCCTGTCCCCTGGCCACACTCACCAGCCATGCTGGAAGGTAATGGCATCTGCCAGGCTGAGCTGCCAGCATGGCTGGGGCTGGTCCAGTGCCAGGGTGGGAAATCACTCCAGCCTCTCAGGAGTGGCGCCATTAGCCAGGCCAGGGTCTGCCCCCTCCCTAGCCAGACTCCCTCAGGACCCATTTGCCTGGAGATAGGGTGAGCATACGTCCCTGTCTGGCTGGAACAGTTCCCTTTTTAAGCGCTGTCCTGGCCATCCTAACTTTTTTTTGACAAAAACAGGCATTTATCCCATTTGCTCTTGCCAACTGATGCCCAGTTTACCAAAAGAGTCCAGTGTGCCCCCTCCCCTCAAGCAGGGCGTGGAGGAACATATGTTTTTTTTTGGGGGGGTGGCAATGTGAGGTGTCAGGCAGCAGGGCTTGGGGTAAGGTTAGCCCCAGCCAGAATGGAGCTTGGGGGGTTAGGGGCCAGCCCGAGTCCCTGGCAGCGGTGTGGGGAGCTGGGGTGAAGGAGGGGTTAGCCCCTATCCTGGAAGCAGCATTCAGAGCTCTGGGTGGGGGAGGGTCCACCCCTGGCTGCAGCGTGGGGAGCTGTGGGGGAGTGGTCAGCCCCAGGGGCGGATTTAGAGTTTAGCTTCATTTTGGGGGCCCTTCCTTGGGACCCAGTCAAGAAAAAGAACATTCTCTCTTATCTCTCCCCACCCCCATTTTTCATTTCTTTTTTTCTTCATCCTCCTCTTACAAGTAATAGCAAGTAAATGAAAATAAAGTGAGGTACTGTGATTGTTCTTGTAGTCTAACTTATTTTTCCACAGACCACTTGAAAATCACTCGAGGTCTAGGCAGACCACTTAACGATCTTCCCAAATATTTTTTGTACTGTTAGCTAACTATTGTAAAGCGCTTTGGATAAGAGTGCTTTATTTTAAAAATGTAAAAAAATGTTGAGGTGCGGGATCTGGCCAGTACTTAGGGTGCAGAAGGGGGCTCAGGGCTGGGGGCGCAGCATCTGGGAGGGAGTTAGGGTGCAGGAGCAGGCTGCGTGTTGGGGTGCAAGGTCTGCCCAGAAGTAAGGGTGAGGAAGGGGGTGCAGGGTTGGGGTGTGGAGCGCTTCCCTGGGGCAGCTCCCATTTGGTGCAAGGGGTGCAGGTGGCAATGTGGGGGGGGTGCAGGAGTCAGGGATGGCAGGGGGCTGGGTCTGTGTGAGGGGGTGCAGGCAGGGCTGGGGTGTGTGAGGGGGTACAGGAGTCAGCGCTCAGAATACAGTGTCAAGGAGGAAGCTGGGTGCAGAAGTGGGCTGGGGGTTGGGGTGCAGGATCTGGCCAGGAGTTAGGCTGCAGGAGGGGGCTCAGGGTTGGGGTATGGAGTGCTTACCTGGGGCAGCTCCTGTTTGGTGCAAGGGGTGCAGGTGAGAACGTGGTGGGGGGTGCAGGAGCTCCTGTTTGGTGCTTGAGGTGGGGACATATGGGTGCAGGAGGCAGAGCTGGGGCTGTGTGAGAGGGTTTCAGGAGTCAGGGCAAGGAGCTGGGGGCATGTGAGGGAGGTGCAGGAGTCAGGGCAGGGGGCTGGCGGTGTGGGCTGGGGTTGTGGGGGTGCTCCCACACACAGAGTGAGGAGCAGGCCTGTGACTCCCCCCATATATACATACACACATTGGGGGTGGGTCTGTGATCCCCTTGTATGCCCACCCCAATCCCCAGGGGAGATGCTGACCCCACATGCCTTATATGAGCTGTGGCTGAAATCAAAATCAAGATGATATCCGCAGGGTTCCGCAGGGGTCTGTTTTGGGACCGGCTCTGTTCAATATCTTCATCAACGATTTAGATGTTGGCATAGAAAGTATGCTTATTAAGTTTGCGGACGATACCAAACTGGGAGCGATTGCAACTGCTTTGGAGGACAGGGTCAAAATTCAAAATGATCTGAACAAATTGGAGAAATGGTCTGAGGTAAACAGGATGAAGTTCAATAAAGATAAATGCAAAGTGCTCCACTTAGGAAGGAACAATCAGTTTCACACATACAGAATGGGAAGAGACTGTCTAGGAAGGAGTATGGCAGAAAGAGATCTAGACCACAAGCTTAATATGAGTCAACAGTGTGATACTGTTGCAAAAAAAGCAAACGTGATTCTGGGATGCATTAACAGGTGTGTTGTAAACAAGACACGAGAAGTCATTCTTCCGCTTTGCTCTGCGCTGGTTAGGCCTCAGCTGGAGTATTGTGTCCAGTTCTGGGCAAAGCATTTCAAGAAAGATGTGGAGAAATTGGAGAGGGTCCAGAGAAGAGCAACAAGAATGATGAAAGGTCTTGAGAACATGACCTATGAAGGAAGGCTGAAGGAATTGGGTTTGTTTAGTTTGGAAAAGAGAAGACTGAGAGGGGACATGATAGCAGTTTTCAGGTATCTAAAAGGGTGTCATCAGGAGGAGGGAGAAAACTTGTTCACCTTAGCCTCCAATGATAGAACAAGAAGCAATGGGCTTAAACTGCAGCAAGGGAGATTTAGGTTGGACATTAGGAAAAAGTTCCTAACTGTCAGGGTAGTTAAACACTGGAATAGATTGCCTAGGGAAGTTGTGGAATCTCCATCGCTGGAGATATTTAAGAGTAGGTTAGATAAATGTCTATTAGGGATGGTCTAGACAGTATTTGGTCCTGCCATGAGGGCAGGGGACTGGACTCGATGACCTCTCAAGGTCCCTTCCAGTCCTAGAGTCTATGAGTCTATGATAAAACATTCCCATGAGCTAGGTATTTATTGTTTTGTGAAGTGTCTTTCTTGGCTTTGCAGCACTGGAAAGCTTGTAAGCCTTGAACTTAGACTCCCTTCACAACAGCATCTGTCTTTATTGTTGTGTTGTGTCACATATCCCCACAAAGCTCTTTATAAAGTGATATGTAGATGCTGGCTCAAAGATCTGATGTAGGTAAATACAACAGCCGTTGTGCCTTCACATAGACTTCCCTGTTGGTACCTGACTTGAAAAGATAAGGGCATGATGTTAGGATTTTTCCTTGGTCAATCTGAGAAGTATCAAAGAATCATTAGTTTCTGTGTGGCTAGTTCACAGATGCAGGCAGAAGAAATCTCCCTATAATTTCATCTGAAGGACTGCATCTGCCAAAGTGTTGCAAAGTGCTGCAGTGCAGTGTAAACGGTGGGTATGAGCCAGTGCTGTTGAAGGACTTGGATGTGTGATGTTATGGCCTAGAGGCAAGAATGCTTAGCAACTGAGCTATATTAATACCAATGATATTCAGTTAAAATATAACTTGTGTACTTTTCTATTTAGGTTATTTATATTGTCCGTCCCCCCCACCCCCTCCTTGTATGTATCTAATAACTTTTTATGGAGAATTGCCCGTAGGGAGGATATAAACTACATTAGTTTCAGATACAGGAGTGATAACAGATATCAAATCCTTGATAGTTATTAGGTGGTCCTGTATGTCTAGCCCCAGATCAAAAGCTTTTTTGCTATAGTTTGGGTAGAGAAGTGGGGTGAGAGTGGGAAGTCAAAGTCCTTAAAAAATTAGCCAGTTGTGTTCCTTTGTATTTAACTCTTGTTGCCCCATTATGAAACACAGAGTATGTCTAACACTGCAATACAGTCTGCGACACAGTCTCAGAGCCCAGTCATTTGGCTTGGGCTGCTGGACTAAAATTAGCAGTGTAAATATTCATCTGAGGCCAGGATATTGGACTCTGGAACACACGCCCCTCACCAAGGCCTGCACGCACTTTTTGTCTACCACTGCAATTTTTAGCCCCCTCAGCCCAAGCCCCACAAAGTCTGAATCAGCTGATGGGCACCAGCCATAGCTGTCAGTGAGTTATTTTATTGCAGTGTAGATGTACCCCTAGTGCACTGGTCCCTCCAATCTACCCCAGCATGTTCAAATATTGCAGGAACAAACTATTTTTTCTGTACACATCATGTTACATCTAAGAGAAAGTGCTCTCAGAGCAGTTTGTGGACATTTTGATATTACTCATTCCTTTCTGTGATGGATACACTTCCTCACTCCTGACAGGATAAATCTTTTTTGAGGATATTGCTCTACCTAAACTTCACCCAACAAACGTGCCTTGGGCCAAAGGCCAAGAGGCTGATTCTGCAAACTCTGATAAAACAAATTGCCGTTTCATGATACTTCTAGCAGTAGTAAGTTAATTGGATGTTAAATTCAGCACAAAATCTTGAATGGGCAAAATAGCTCACTTTAACTTCCTGGGTTTTATTTAACAAGGTAAAAACAGCAAACGATTCCAGCAGTTGTATAACCTGTAAAACTGTTCCAAAAGAGTGTTTATGACATTCTTGCTGTATGTAATTATAGGACCCCAGCTTGCCTGCACTAGGGAAACTCTCTCTCCATTTCCTACTGTCCTAATGTTCAGCTGAAGCAATCTAGAAGTTCCTACTTCATGCTAAGTGTAGACAGTATCAACTGGCCAGACCTTTTAAGCACCATAGTGAAGAACCTCCAAATTGTAAACACCAAAAGTGAAATATGTTTTTAGTTGGGATAGCACGTCTCTGAAATATATGGATCAGGAATAGGTTTAATACTTTGGGGTCTGCAAAGGACTGTTGATCCCTCAGGGTATGTCTATACTGTAATTAGACACCCGCGCCTGGCCTGTGCCAGCTGACTGCGGCTAAAGGGCTACTTAGACATTTGGACTCCAACCTGCAAGGTGGAAGGTCCCTGAGCTCAGTGTGCCCAAGCCTGTCTGTACTGCAATTAAATAGCCCCTTTACTCAGGCACAGGGGGCTAGGGTAATTTTTAATTGTAGTGTAGACATACCCTCAGATGTTTTTTTTCTAGAGCAGGGGTGGCCAACCTGAGCCTGAGAAGGAGCCAGAATTTATCAACATACATTGCCAAAGAGCCACAGTAATATGTCAGCAGCCCCCCATGAGCTCCCTGCTCCCAGGGCCTCCCACCCACTGGCAGCCCCACAGATCAGCGCCTCAACCTCCCTCCCTGCACCTCCGGATCAGCTGTTTCGTGGAGTGCAGGAGGCTCGGAGGGGAAAGGTGAGGAACAAGGGCACTCCAGGCTCAGGTGAGGAGGCAGGAAGCAGTGGAGTGGAGGCAGGGACTGTGGCAGAGCCAGGAGTTGAACAGTGAGCACTCCCAGGCACACTGGAAAGTTGGCACCTGTAGCTCCAGCCCCGGACTCGGTGCCTATATAAGGAGCCGCATATTAACTTCTGAAGAGCTACATGTGGCTCCAGAGCCACAGGTTGGCCACCCCTATATAGAGGAACTAGACAAAGGTGCACCTCTATATGGGGAGAGCAGGTCTGCTAAATTTTAAATCTTGTTTTAATACTTCATCAAAAAGGAATCTATTCTACACCAATAGCCCTAAACAGCAACTTTTAAAATACCACGTTCTAGAAAAGTGTTTTGTTACTACTTGTTAAAAACTAACCCACGTGACTTTTATGGACACTCTTGGTCAGCTTCAGCCACTAAAATATATTAGCCTGACCACTCATCTATGAATTTCTAAAAGATGATTAACAACATTCTGAAAAAGTGTGCTGGAAATATAGTATTGATGATCTCACTAGAGCTGTTCTTCCTGTCAGCATCACCTGGTGTAATAAAATTTACTTCTGGAAATATGCTGTTGGATTATCAGTGCTTTTACACATCTAATAAAGCAGGAAGGAGGTTAAATACCTTTCAGTGCAATTGGCAGCGTTCTAGCACTCGTGCTTTGTTACAAAGTTAAAATGTTTAGCGTTGACTTGTAAAGCACCAGGTGCTGACTACTATCAACTCTCAGAACAAGAGCCAGACTTCAGATCAGGAAGATCCACTAGTTAATCTTCTCAAACATAAATTGTACACTGTTAGTGGTTGGTTTTATCTGGACATCAAGGGCACCTACCACAATGGGCTACTACTAGTCCATGGGCTTTAGGTGCTACAGTAAAACAAAATAAAACTCGGGTAGTTTATCTTTTGGAGGCATTGAGAGAACAGGAGAGTAATGCTCCTGGTCTTTTTCTCATTTGGATGTGTCTTCCTCAGATGGAGATAGCTTTGTGCTGCACTGCAGTGGTCTATAACAGGGGTAGGCAACCTGTGGCACATGAGCTGATTTTCAGTGGCACTCACACTGCCTGGGTCCTGGCCACCGCTCTAGGGAGCTCTGCATTTTAATTTAATTTTAAATGAAGCTTCTTAAACATTTTAAAAAACCTTATTTACTTTACATACAACAATAGTTTAGTTATATATTATAGACTTCTAGAAAGAGACCTTCTAAAAACATTAAATGTATAACTGGCACACGAAACCTGAAATTAGAGTGAATAAATGAAGACTCAGCACACTACTTCTGAAAGGTTGCTGACCCCGGTCTATAATCTGGGCCAAACAGATTGATCGACAGCTCACAGCCTACATGAAACGTGTTAAAGATGTGCTTGGCAAAGGTTGGGAGAACCATGTTGAAGGCCAGAAGCTGAAGCAAGATGGAGACAGCTTCCGTATGAAGCGCCACACTCAAGAAATATTTGATGCTGGGCAAGGAAGGTTCAGCAGCGCAACCTTGGTGTGTGTGGCCGTATCTTCACTATTGAAAGCACTCATGTTAGAGGCCGAACTGGAAATGTCCTCAAACTAAAAGTCAACTTTCTCCCAGAAATAATTACACTCTCCAAAGAAGTCCACAACCTTAAGTGGTTTGGATTTCGTGTTCCACTTGCAATTGTCAACAAAGCTCACAAAGCAAACCAACTCTATCCTTTTGTCAAGTATCAGAGGGGTAGCCATGTTAGTCTAGATCTGTAAAAGCAGCAAAGAATCCTGTGGCACCTTATAGACTAACAGACGTTTTGGAGCATGAGCTTTCGTGGGTGAAAACATCTGTTAGTTTATAAGGTACCACAGGATTCTTTTCTATCCTTTTGCTATTTCTCTGATTGAAAGTGTCCGTACATATGAACGGACCTGTGAGAAGATGGAAGAGCGTAACACTATTTCTCTGCTGGTAGCCGGTCTAAAGAACGAAGTGCAGGCTTTGATTGGAGAAGGTATCGCTCTGGTGTGGGAGTCAACTAACTTGATCCCTATGTAAACGCCTAGCAGAGACTGTCTTCAGCTTCCAAGAAAAGGTTTGTTCTACTGATTGTTCTTTTCTCCAAGTGAGAGACCTGCACATATCGGTGGCAGTTGGTTTATCAGCAACAAAATAGTTTAGTTTTGCATTGTATACTATTCAGGACAACAGCTGTCTTCTTCTTGGAAAATAATCTGACTGTGTGGAATCTAGGCAATAGTTGCATAATGTCTTATAGTATTGAAGAACTCACTGACCAGAGAAACAATTGACAAGATGTATGCTCTCAGATTATTACCTGGTAATGTGGCAAATGTTCTCTTTGGGGAGCGGTAGAGAAACCATATCTTGTCAAAAATGCTAATTTAGTAAAGTAGCTACTGAAACTTTTTAGTTAGTGATTATAACATGAACACACTTTGTATTAATGCTTTATATTCTAGTATAGCATCAGTTACCTTTTAAAAAGCTGTGTGAATGTATCTCAGTATCTCCCTTTTAGATTAAGGAAATTAGCCAAATTCTGACATCTCCATTATCAGGCAAGTTCCCAGAGACTTCAGTAAGTTTCAATGAACGAACACAGAGTAATGACTCGCCCCCTCCCAAGAATGGATGTAGCTCTGTTTGTGAGAGAGGGATCACTTCCATCAACATGGCAGACAGGTATCAGCAAAGTACTAAAATTAAATTTTCCCTTAGGTGGATGATCTGCTCATTATTGAAGAAAAAATAGACCTGGAAGTTCGATCCTTGGAAACCTGCATATATGATCATAAGACTTTTTTGGAAATCTTGAACAGAGTTCAAAAAGCTGTGGATGACTTGAATCTTCATTCCTATTCCAATTTGCCCATCTGGGTCAATAAACTGGATATGGAGGTAGGTCCTTCACTAAAAGTGAATGTAGCCTTCAAAGTGTTAAGTGGCAAAGTAATTTGTCACTAACAATGTGGTCTACCAGTCTCAAGTGACCTAGAATAAGAATTTCCAATCTATTTGCCAATTCCTTGAATATCTCTTCCAAATGCCCTCTAGGACATCTGGCAGGCTCTTAGGCAGACAGATAAAAGTGCTTAGCTACTGATGACAGGAATTAATGGATTCCAGGGGAGACTTGCCAACTCTTCAGCTGACAGGATAATAGCTAAAGGCTGAATGGACGGTTGAATATGGCAGGGTAGGGAACAGGTTCTCCAATGTGGGTGAACATCAGCACCTTAATACGGACAATATTAATCATAATTCTAAGGTGAAGGCTCTTACTTAGGACAACATGGCATAAATCTGACATTTAGGTCCCCTCCTAAAACATAGATTTTAAATATTCTAAAGAGTAGTCTAACATGTTGACATAAACTTCCTTTGCTTTAAAAGTGTTTATTTAAAAAAAACAAACACTCCTGTTCTAAGGTGTAAGGCTGAATTTCCATCCTTTGAGTCCTGCTGTATCTGAAAGTTTCAGGGATTTCTTGACAATGGGAGAATCTTATGGAGCGAACACATGATATAAGTGTCTTTCTGCTAGATATCTTTGTATTTGTTTTCAATATGGCTTCTTCCTCCCTTAGATTGAATGAATACTACGAGTTTGCCTACAGGCTGGGCTGAAAGCTTGGACCCAAGTTCTTCTTGACAAGCTGATGATAAAGCAGAAGTTGACATGGATGCAGATGCACTTCAAGTCAGTCACAAGCCTGGTGGGGAGCCAAAGATCAAAGTAAGTTATATTTGATTGTTACTCACTGTGCTTTTTGTTAAAATGAGAATACAGAATCTTGAAAAGAAATAAAAATACTCTGGTGGTACATATTGCTATATAATGCAAGTTCCTCAAGTTATGGTCCTGATTTGTATTCTCCTGGAAGTTATATGCACGTGCCATGCATGAGGAGCTGGAGATTTTGAATGTAATAGTGTGTGTTGGTCCACACTTTTACCCTTGCTTCCCTGAAGTCAAGGGAACCTTTGGTACCAAGGCAGTCCCCCTTTCTACATTAGACTTTCCTCCTTCAGGTCATGTTCCTGCCCATTCCCCTATGGCTCCTGCAGATCCATCAGTTCTGAGGGCACCTCCATTCGAGCTGGGCTTTGATTTTTTGGCATTGGAGGACTTGGATGGAGTGCAGGATCTTCCCCTCCCATAACCAGTACGACTACCCTAAGGTTCCGCCAACTCAATGGCAGTACCCTCCTTTTCCCCAGCAACGGAACCATTGGTACCCTGCTCTTTGGGGCTCTCCACAACAACAGATCTGCCTGGCTGGCCATACAGGGCATTGTGGCCTCAGTATCTGCCTTTGGATCCTTCCCATTCCACGCGAGAGGAGTTCCCCACCTCACCTCTTTGACCGTCATCGAGTAGGCATTCTGAACCAGTGTTGGCAGGTGCTCCTCTTAGTCCGACTCTGACAGTACCACTGGAATCAGAGCAGTTCCCTTCATCAGCTCCAGATGCTGTAGTGTCTTCATCTCCCTTCTGACGCACTGATGACTACCGTCAGTTCCAAGAACTGTTACATAGGGTGGCTAATACCCTCCACATACCACTGTACAGAACAAACAGCACTAGCTGTCTGCTATCTTACATGCCTTGGTACTTGCCAGGATAGCTTTACCAATCAATGGTACTGTTCTTCAACTGGCCTGAACTGTCTGGCACACTCCAGTTACTTGCACACCTACATCCAAGGTGGCGGAGAAGAGGTACTATGTACCTGCAAAGGGGTCTTATTTTTCTGTTCTCTCATCCCCCCATCCAATTTCCTCATCATATGGGCAGTGACAGAGCAGGCCCGGCAACGTTGACACTCTACCCCAGTAGATAATGAGGGCGAGCGATTGGACATTTTGTGTCAATGGTATTCTTTTCTGCCATCCTCCAATTTCCCATCTCCAATTACTTGGCTCTGTACGCTAAATATGACCTCCTTACCTATGGCAAGTTGGTAGGACTTTGCAGACAAACTTTCCCAGCAGGATCAAGCCTGGTTCCAGGCTATCCTACAGGAAGGGAAACTAGTTGAAGGACAATGCTCCGGGCCACGGTGGACGTGGCAGAGACTACTTTGCTCACTATGGCTTCAGGGATCGTTATGTGGAGGGAGTCATGGCTGCATTCGTCAGGTTTCCCAAGGGAAGTCAAGAACACCATAGAGGACCTCCCTTTCAATGGGTCTTATCTTTTCAGTCAGAAGACAGAGGGAGTTGAGGGAATCATCTAAGACTCCAGAGCCGCACTGTGATCACTAGGTATCTACGCACCAGCAACCAAGTGCAAGTCTTACTCGGCCCAGAAGTGGACTCTCTCTTACAAAGGGAAGGGATAGAACCTGTTCCAATGACCTATCAGGGTGCAGGGTTCTATTCCACCTATTTTCTAATCCCCAAGAGGGGCCTGTGGAGACCGATCTTAGACCTCCATTATCTCAACTGCTTAATACACAAGCCAAATTTTTATATGGTCACCCTAGCAGCCACCGTTCCTTTGTTAGAAAGAGGCATGTGGTTCACGGCTCTCGATATGCAGGATGCTTACTTCCACATGGATATCCACCCTACCTACAGACATTTCCTGAGATTCAAGGTTCTACCTTTTGGACTCACCACTGCTTCACAAGTCTTCACCAAAGTTTTCTCAGAAGCGGTGGACCACCTCCACCACCAAAGGGTGTTTATATTCCCTTGATGATTTGATTGTGCTGCTAATAGCCAAAGGTGAGGGTCGTTCCTTGACATCCATGCTGCTTACACTCCACTTCTCCCTGGCAGTGAGTATAAACATCAGAAAATCAGTTGGATCCCACACAGTCCCTAGAATTCATTGGGACCTGTATCAATGCAATATCAGCATGTGCCCACCTCCCGGAGGACAGGTTCCAGGCCATACAAGAGCTGATTTCCACTGCAATTTCCAGTCCTCTTGTTATGGCCAGGACTTTCCTCTCTTCTTGGCCACATGGTGACTTGTACATACATTACTGCTTTAGCTTGTCTCCACTTTTGTTGCCTACAGCTGTGGCTCTAGAGGACCTATTCTCCCATGAACTACATCATGGACTTTCTACTGACAATTCCCCAAGAGCTCCTCTCCTCTCTCTTGTGGTGACGGATCCAGGTCAGGTCTGAATCGGAATATCATTCCTTCCATCCTCCAAGCATGACTATCATTACAGATGTGTTACTTGCCAGATGGGGTGCCCACATGGGTGAGCACATGACTTAGGAGTTTTGAACTGCTCAGGAATCCTCGATGCCCATCAACATCCTAGAACTTTGAGCGATGTGAAGAACATTTCATGCATTTCTCACATGAATTCATTCCCGTCATGTTCTCATCATGTCAGACAACACTGTCACTGTTTACTAAATCAACAAAAAAGGGGGCATTAGGTCACACATGCTTTGTATGGAGGCAGTTCATCCTTGATTGGTGCATTGCTCACAGGATCCCATTGTCAGCAGCATATCTTCTTGGAACTCAGAACATAATTGCGAACTCTTTCAGCAGGAAATTCATGTCCGATCACAAATGGGAGCGCCACAACACTGTGGTCACCAACATTTTTAACCACTGTGGAATTCTGACCAGGGATGATGCCCTAGTCCCTGTGCTTGCACCCCAAGTTTCTGCCAAAAGTTATATCCCATTTTCCCATTTTCCCCTCAACCAGCCCAGCCAGGTGAGCTATTTGAATCCAATTGAAGAATGCAGATATAAGCTCTATCAGAAAATGTTTTCCTGGAAAATGGTAATATTATCACTACCCAGAATTGAAAGTTTTTATTTTCATGGATCAAGGGATAGAGAAAACTAGTATTGTACCAACAGTCATGAATTAAGCTTAAAGCAGTACTGTTGACTCCATATAACCTGCTGAGGTGGAATATATCAACAAAAGCATGGAGAATCTGTTGGAATCATGAGGTTTTGTGGGACAATTGAATGTTTTCATACATCTAGGATTTGGTTTGCCTGCCTTTTATACAGCTATATTTATTATAAGCAAAATTAAATACCTTGATATAACGCCACCCGATATAACACAAATTTGGATATAACGCGGTAAAGCAGTGCTCCGGGGGAGGTGGGGCTGTGCACTCTAGTGGATCAAAGCAAGTTCAATATAACACGGTTTCACCTATAACGCAGTAAGATTTTTTGGCTCCCAAGGACAGCGTTATATCGAGGTAGAAGTGTATATGTAGTATAGGAAAGCATAATCAATATTATCTGAGGGTGATTCTCCTATTCTTAAAGAACAGTTTAATAAAATGTTAAGATGACAAACTAAGTAAAATGGATAACTGTTGTAGTATCCAGTTTACTAGTGATCGTGTTTCTCATAATGTTGCTGGTAGATGAATTCTTTTATGGCTTCTGTATTATTGACAGCTTTGACAAAATTTGGACAGCTTACTAAACCAATTGAAAAACTTCCCTGCTTGTTTACGGCAGAAGACTGAAGCAATGGTCAAAGATGTACTTTTTGTAGCTCAGGGAGAGATGGCTTTGGAAGAGTTCTTGAAACAGGCTAGTATCTATCATTACATATACTAGACCTTGTGTGCAGGAGAGGTTTTAGAGGTGTAAATTAATTTGCTGACAACTGTGCAACAAGTTGGATTTTGGATACCCAGGGTGGTGAAAGTGAAATGCTTTAGATCTTCAGCATACATTTTTAGTTCTAAATAACAGTAAATAATTTAACACCTAAACTAACACAACATGAAACCCCACAGGTTTAGGGGTTTTATTAAAAGCTTTGCAAGTTTACTGAAGGTACTGTAACTTAAACTTAAAAATAAATCAAGTAAAATACACAGCTAGTATGTTACTATTATAAAACTTCTAAGTAGAAGACTGGAAACTGCCTTCTGTAATTTCATTTTATGAGTTCCAATAACTTTAACTCCAACCCACAAGACATAATTATGAAATCTTCCACCATATGATTCACAGCAATCTGAGACCTGCAGGTTCATGTGCTCTGTAAAAAGATAAGAATCAAGCTCATGTAACTACATTTCTACACTATATAATTAAATAAATGTAATAGATTTAAAACTACTATCATGAGTTCATAACCTGACTTCTTTTTTCTTAAAGATAAGAGAAGTGTGGAATACTTATGAACTGGATTTGGTTAACTATCAGAACAAATGTCATTTGATTCATGGGATGATCTCTGCAACAAGGTGAAGGAACATATTAAGTGTGCCTGCCATGAAGTTATCATCATAAATAAGAGTGGTGTGAGTGGGTAGAGAAGACTGGAGTGGTGGGTAAAGAAGTAGTTGTTTCTGTTGAAAGCATAAAGATTCTCAGCATAAAGATACACACACACAGGTGGCAGGTTATATATGTTTGCCGTGCTCGAGCACCAGGAATATTCAGGGCTGGGGGCCCTGCTCCAGCAATATTTGGAGCTGGGTCTCTCCCCTGGACCTGCCTGGATCGGGCCCAGGCCCCCTCGGGTCTCTCCCGCCTGTCTGTGCCTGACAGAAAGCAGCATGGCCTGCCAGAGTAGCTCCCGGCAGAACTGCTGTCTGCTGCCCCAGGGTCCTAGCGCTCACCATTCTGTAACGGCAAGGCAGGCTGCCCTTACCCTGCCCTTCCGCCCTAGCCCTGAGCCTCTCCAACGCCCCAAACCCCTCAGCCCCAGCCAGAGCCCTCATCCTCCTGCACCCTAATCCTCATCCCCAGTCCTGAGCCCCCCCGCATCATGAACCCCTCATCCGCATCCCCCTGCACCCTAATCCTCTTCCCCAGCCAAGCCCCCCATCATGAACCCTTCATCCTCAGCCCCAACCCTCATCCCTCCGTACCCTGATCCTCTGCCTGAGCCCTGAGCCCCCCTACATCATGAACCCCTCATCTTCAGCCCCACAGCCCTCACCCCAACCCTCTGCCCTAGCCCTGAGCCCCCCCGCATCATGAATCCCTCATCCTCAGCCCCACAGCCCTCACCCCTGCACTCCCTTCTATCCCCAAACTCCCTCCTAGAGCATGCATCCCCTCCCAGAGCGTGCACCACCTCACCTTTCCCACACACCCCTTCCCACTCCCAAACTCCCTCCCAGAGCCTACACCCCTCACCCCTTCCTACACTCCCACCTCCAGCCCAGAGCCTGCACCCAAACTCTGTCCCAAAGCCGGCACACCCACCCCCTGCCCCAGCCCAGAGCCTGCACCCAGCACCCAAACTCCATCCCAAAGCCTGCACTCTGCACCCCTCCTGCACCCTAATCCCCAGCCCAGGACCTGCACCCCAGACCTCCCCCCCAACCCCTCCCAAAGCCTTAGGTAGGTGGAGGCGGAGTTAGGGGGGCGGGTTCTGGGCACCACCAAAATTGTTACAAACTTGCCACCCATGCACACACATTAAATTGGGGGTTAATATATGTAACCACAATCCCTATCCTATCTACACCAGTTCCATCATGTACAGGGAAGAATAACTAAGGTAACCTTTTTTTTCAGTGTGTGTGTAAATAAAGCAGATCTTCTCTTTTCTCTGCTTACAGGCAACGGGATGCATCTTTGTAGGGCTTGGTCAAGTGGGCACATGGGACTGCTTTGATGAGTTCAACAGACTTGAGGAGCGTATGCTTTCTGCTGTTTTTCAGCCGGTTCAGTGCATCCAGGAAGCCTTGCAAGAACATTGCAATCCAAACTATAACACGAGTAGGCAATTTTTTTCATTGCTAATGGTTTTGTATAGCTGTGCTGCCAAAAGAATGCCCTCACTTGCATGTCTGAAATAGGTCCTTTTGAGAAATCTCCTTGATCAGTTACTTTGACACTGGCCAGGGTTTTTTTGGTTGTTTGTTTTGGTTAAATTTGAAAATGTAATTTAAACACTAATCCATTAAAGGAAGACGATTTCAGCTGTTATGCAGTCACTTTCAACATTGTGTAACTTTAGTATAGTGGTAGAAAAAATGTTTGACTATTTGTACCATAAACAAAACTATACAGGATACTAAAAGTGAAGTTTCAACTACTGTAGTTGATAGCTGATTTGACTGAGACAAAATCAACTGTAACTAAAAATACTTTGTGTGTGTGAACTACTGTTAGCTTCCGCATGGATCGTTTGTAAGCTGCTGAATAAACAAGTTAAAGTGAGCCCAGAAATGACTATCTTCATCACCATGAATCCTGGTTATGCGAGTAGATCAAATCTTCCAGACAACTTGAAGAAGCTGTTCTGTAGCTCGGCAATGACAAAGCCAGACCGCCAGCTGAATGCCCAGGTCATATTGTACTCCCAGTGTTTCCGTACTGCTGAAGTGCTTGCCAATAAGATTGTACCATTCTTCAAGTAAGTAATACTCCCTTAAACGAGTCTGGCCCAAACCATTAAAAGATCACTTGTGTACTTAAATCTGGAACTTAAAATGGCTCTGTAGCAAGAACATAGAACAGTAAGCATACTTGATGCTTTACTGTTGAACATTAGTTTTGTGATCTTAGTATGTCTAAAATTGACTCTGGTATCTTTTATCTTTAGACTCTGTCATGAGCTGCTGTCTTCTCAAAGTCATCATGACTTTGGCTTATGAGCTTTGAAGAGTGTACTGATTAGTGCAGGAAATGTGAAGAAGGAGAGGATTCAGAAGATAAAGTGGGAGAAGAAAGAGCATGGTGAAGGGAAAATTGCTGAGAACCTACCTGAACAAGAGGTAAAACATATACAGACTTTTTTATATTGATTCACAGCAAAGAGGTGATTACAGTAGATATGCATGTATATGAGCACTTACAGTAAAACACCTGTTGTATCTAGCATAAACGTAATATATTAAGTTCACAAGTGTCATATTTACTTGATGTCATGGTACTTTAGGCTACAGGAGTGGCGCTTTCAGTAGGTTGAACTGAGTTTCAATCAGTGCTTGAGTTGTTGGAAGTAAACAGAGGCACCTGATGGTTTGAGGAATAAACAGAGGAATAAAACAGAGGCACCTGATGGTTTGTGGTCATTACAAAACTTTCAGCGCTCCTATAAAATGACTGGTGTCCTAACTATATTCCAAGTGGAGTAGACATTCTGAATGAACTCCTGTAGTTCATATTACTTTCTGATAAATGTTATGTAGGCAAGTACAGTTGTCACTCCTCAACTAAGGCAATTGTATTAGGTGATAGCTTAAGAGTTCCCTGTATAGCATCGCTTTTAAGTTCATAATGCACTGATTGTGATTCTGCTTAGTGGCAAGGAGCTGAAGGAGAGACTTGATGTCTTCAGAAGATAGGATCTAGTCTAGAATGAATGGAATATCCATAGCCTCTTTGTTGTGTCCAGGATGAGAAGCATTTCCATTTAGCTAGATAACATTTCCTAGTTGAATCCTTTCTGCTATTGCAGAAGATGTCTCACATAGCTGAAGAGCATGCACATTCTAGGTATGATGCCCATCCAAATACCATGCCCTGAGGTGGAGTGGTTGTGGATTGGGGTGTTTGATCCTGCCATTGTACTGGGTCTGGAGCTCAGGAAACTAGAACCATTGGGGCCGGAAAGGGTGATCAGGATGATGTCACCCTGTTCTGCTGGAACTTGAGTAGCACTCATGGCAGAAGCGGCAGTAGAGGGAAGGCATAGTTGAACTGGTCTGACCAGGAAAGGAGAGCGTCACCCTGGAAGTGGCAGCCTACGTGATGCACTTGTTGTTGGCCTGGGAAGTGAACAGATCTCTTGCCGGGGTTCCCCATCACGTGAAAGTGTCATGCAGCACTGTGCCGTCAAGTTCCCACTTGTGGTCAATGGCAAAATGTCTGGTGAGGGAATCTGAGAGTGCATTCTGCGTACCTGGAAGGTAGGCTGCAGATAGGGTGATCTGATTGCTGATGTACCAGTTCCAGAGATTGACTGCTTCTGCAAACAGGGAGGCAGATCTCACTCCTTTACTTGCTGGTGTAAAAGACCATCCCAGCATCGTTTGACATTATTAGGATGCGGTGAAAGCAGACAAATGGAAGAAAGGATTCACACACCTTCCTTACTGCCCACAATTCCAAGACACTGATGAGCGTTCTATATTCTCAAGATGTCCAGGCTCCTTGTGGTGTGTCGTTGCTCATGCAGGCTCCCCAGCCTAGTAGGGAAACATCCATAATGGTTGTCTTGACTAGTGAGGACGGGAGAAGGAGAGCCCCCACACATATGTGATGAGGATTTGTCCACCGAAGAAGGGAGGAGAGTATCTTGGCAGGAACTGTCAGTGTGAGATTCCTGGAATGACAGCTTGAGGAGTGAACTGAATGTAGTCATACTCGAAGGTGGAGTCTTGCAAATGGAATGACATATGTGCACGAAGCTTTTTGGTGAGTAAGGACAGGCATGTTTTGATTGTTATCCAAGGGTTGTTTGCAATGTTAGCTGTAATATTGTTCATGGTCTGAAAACTGTGAGCAAGTTCGTCCCTGCGGTGATAGAGTTCAAGGTTGCCCCAATGAAGTCCAGAGATTTCATGGGAGTAAAACCAGATTTTTGTAATGTTTACACAGACTCCTCAATGAGGAAAAGAGGTGGAGCACCACAGATGTCGACGTATAGGCTTTTTGGTGAGATTTGGTGGTGAGGAGCCAGTCGTTGAAGTATGAGAAATTGTCTGTGGGCAGGGGCCATGACCACATGCCATTTTTTCTAAAAATGGAATTATTGCTGCTACATGACTGTGAAATTTGAGTTTGTGAATGAAGAGGTTGAGGTGGTAGAGGTCAAAGATTTGTTTCCACCCAGCCTTCTTCTTAGATATGAGGAAGCAGGTCAAGCAAAAACCTGTAACCTGATACTGTGGGGGAACATGCTCTATTCCTCCTTGCTGCAATAACAGGTTCACCTCCTGAGCAAAAATATTGTCACGAGAGTGGTCCCCAAATGGGGTTGGGGACGGCAGTTTTGGATGAGGTAGCATTGCAAACTCAATCGTATAGCCAGTGTGGATGATGATCAGCACTCACGTGTCCATCATTATCACACTTCAGCTGTTGAAAAAGAGTGCTAGACGATCCCTGGAGCACTGGAGTCAGGAGGTGTTGGGCTCGGCGAATCACAGCTCTCAAGCTCACATCAAAAATATTACGGGGTTGGGGGCTGGGATTGGTATGTTGAGGCCAGTGTGAATGGAACATGGAAGCAGGACTTTTGAATCTTCTGCCTTTTATGAGGTGGTTTGTAGGGTCTCTGATAGTAGAAGTGTTGAGCTCTATACCTTGATGGGGTTGATTGGCGATGTAACTTCCTCTTAAGGGAAGGTGTGTATACACCCAGTGATTGAAGGGTAGTCCTAGAGTCCTTCAGGGTGTATAGGGACTCATCTGTGTACTGATTGAAAAGGTTAGATTGAAGGGGGACCCCAGGGCTAAGAAGCCCAGCACCCCCTGTGGGGGAAACCGCTGTGGGGGCAGAAGCTATGGGGGAGAGCAGGGAGGGCACAGTTTAAAAGCCGTGCTGGAGGTGCAGCATGTGGTGCGTTCCCCCAGCCAGTGAGCCATCTCTCGCTGCCTCCCAGGGCTCCAGCTGCTGGCTGGCACTAGCGGCCAGGTGAGGTAGGCAGGTGAGGAGCCAGTTGGGGGTATGCTGTAAGGGAGGCGGGCGTGCTCCCCTGATGGTGCGTCCGTCTGTGCCTGTCCTGCTGCCTTGCTCCTCTGGACACTGAACAGCGCAGGTGCAGTCTCTGGGCATGCACTGCTGCAGATGGACCCTGGAAAAAGGCCAGGGAAGACAGTGGCAGGCCAGGGGACCTCAGCTCTCACATGCTGCTGCCGCCACAACTCCCTTTGGCAGCAAAGATGAGCAGCGGCGGGGCAGGGATGCGTCCATCAGCCAGCCAGATAAAGTAACCCAGCAGCCGTGACATCAAAGCTGAGGACACTAAAGCTTTCGACCTGGACTGTGCAGCTGAGAGGAGACCTGAAGCGGTGGTTGGTTCACCCCACTCTTTATCACCGTAGTTGAAGACCCAAGCCAAGCAGGGGCACATGTGCGGACCAACAGATACTACTTTCAAATTCTCTTACTCTGCGCGCATGGTGCACACGAGTAACCAACAGTGGAAAACAACAGGGACCATCGCTCAAGGAAGAAGGGAACCACCAGCAGACCAGGCCAGCAAGACAAAAGAGAAAAAAACCTGCCACACTGCAACTAGCCACAAGGTGGCAGCGCAGTTGGCGAGTCATTACAAAACTCCCATGAAAATGTATCAGTCCGATTGCAAAGTCTCCCGCCCATTATTAAGGCCAGAATGAAAAATATGTCATGTCACGTGCGTGTTTTTCAAAAACCTGCTACTCGCCTTAGGCGCACAGGCTGTTGCCAGGACAGGTCTGCTCCGTACAGGGGGGCAAACGTGCAAAAAGGGCCGCCAGGCAGACACACCGCTCCGGCCTGAGCAATACTCCCCTACCCCTCCCCCCGCTGCCGCCTCTGAGGACACGCTTTGTAACGCACTCGCTAGGCAAACGGCTGAGCGAGGCAGCCCGGAGCTTCCAGTCATTTCTCTCGCCTGCCACGGGACCGGCCTTACCCCCAGTGAACTTCAGCTCCCAGGATGCACTTGTGACGACCCGTTCTATCCCGGTGCATTGTGGAACTTGTAGTTTTCCCTTTTGACGGTGCGATGAGCGAGCTGGGCGGTAGGAACTACATTCCCCAGCATGCATGTGGTCCGCCCCGTCGCGGCTCTGCCTGCCCAAGGCAAAGCGGGATTGGTCGCCTTTGTTGGTCGCCTTTCTCGTCAGGTTTGTGACCTCAGTGAATGACAGCTCCCAGCATGCTCTGGTCGCAGAGTCGCCCCTCCCCGTTCAAATGTGCATGCTGGGATGTGTAGTCCTTCTCTTCGGCTCTGTCGGGCGGATCCGGGCTGTGCGGACTACACTTCCCAGGCTGCCCCGCGGCGGGGGCGGAGAAGGGAGGTGGTTGCGGGGCGGGGGGTGTGGCTGGCTCAGGAGCACTAGGCTGTGACTCAGCAGCGGGAGCAGACGCTGTGCTGTGTGTGGCTGTCTCGGGATGTCGGACGCGGGCGGCGGAGGTCCCGGCGGGGGCGGCGAGGAGGGCGGCCTGGAGGTGCCGGGCTCGGCGGTGCAGAATGTGGCCGATGTCTCGGTGCTGCAGAAGCACCTGCGCAAGCTGGTGCCGCTGCTGCTGGAGGACGGCGGGGAGGTCCCGGCCGCGCTCGAGGCGGCGCTGGAGGAGAAGGGCGCCCTGGAGCAGATGCGCAAGTTCCTCTCCGACCCGCAGGTGCACACGGTGCTGGTGGAGCGCTCCACGCTCAAGGGTGAGAGCCGGGCCGGGCGCCGAGCCGCTGCGGGGGGAATGGAGGAGGAGGAAGAGGAGGAGGGAAGAGTGGGGGAGAGGAAAAGATGGGGGGGTTGGGCGGATCCTTCCTCCGATGCAGACTGTAGTTGCCAAGATGGCGGCCGCTTTGTGCTGACTATTGTTCCCCCGCTCCCTGTGACATGGCTCCTATTACCCCTCCCACCCCGTCCCGATTTTTCACACTTGCTATCTGGTCATCCTACGTGTCCCCCCATATACACATACACAGAGTGAGGGGTGGATCTGTGATCCCCTTGGATCCCCAACCCATCCCCCAGGGGAGATGCTGACCCCACATGCAATAGGGTGGTGCAAGGGTACAACACTGTGCAACAGGAAGAGGAGAGACAGCCCCATCAGCAATTCCCTAACTGCTTTCCCCTTCCGCCCAGTCCTCAGGGGTGGAACTGGCTTCCCCTGTAATCTCCTGTATTGGAATAGAGAGAAGGGATGCTGTAACACGCACACACAGCAACACCCTTGTCCATTCCCACAGGAAGGGAATGTAATGTAGCCTTGGTCCTGAAAGCTTACCCAAAACCTATACAGACTTCCCTGTTAGTGCCTGACCTGAAAAAATAAGGTCTTGATGTTAGGATTTTTCCTTGGTCAATTTGAGAAGTATCAAAAGATAATTAGTTTCTATGTGGTTAGTTCACAGATGCAGGCACAGGGAAGCTCCCTATAATTTCATCTGAAGGACTGCACTTGCCACAGTGTTGCAAAGTGCTCCAGTGCAGCATAAACAGTGGATATGAGCCCCTACTGTTGAAGGACTTGGATATGTGATTTTATGGCCTAGACTTAGAGGCAAGAATGCTTAGCAACTGAGCTATATTAACATCAGCAAAAAGTAGGAGTACTACTTTTGGCACCTTAGAGACTAACAAATTTTAAACTCACTTCAGCTTATGCTCAAATAAATTTGTTAGGCTCTAAGGTGCCACAAGTACTTCTCATTCTTTTTGCTGATGCAGATTAACACGGCTACCACTGTGAAACCTGTTAACATCAGTGACATCCAGTTAAAATAGAATAAATGTTTCAAAACCTGGCTTGTATACTTTTCTGTGTTAGGTATGTACATTGCATCTAGCCCTTCCCCCTTGTGTAGCATCTAGTAACTTTTTTTTATGCGTGAGTTGCTCGTAGGGAGGAATATAAACTACATTAGTTTCAGATATGGAGATGTAATAACAGATATCAAATTCTTTACAGTTAATTAGGTGGTCTAGTATGTCTATCCCCTGATCAAAGCTTTTTCGCAATAGTTTGCGTGGAGAAGTGGGGTGAGAGTGGGAAGTCAAAGTCCTTAAACAAAAAAAGCCAGTTATGTGCTAAATCCAGTTGCCCCATTTATGAGACACAGAGTATGTCTGTACTGTAATGCAATCTGCGGCAGTCTCAGAGCCCAAGTCATTTGTCTTGGGCTGCTGGACTAAAAATAGCAGTGTAAATGTTCATCTCAGGTAGGAGACTGGACTCTGGGACCCATGCCCCTCACAAGGCCTGTGCTCTAATGTCTACACTACAGTCTTTAACCTCCTCAGCCCAAGCCCCACAAGCTGTTCAGTGAGTTATTTTATTGTAATTTAGATGTACCTCTAGTGTACTTGGTTCCCAGTCTACCCCAGCATGTTCAAATATTGCAGACACAGATTATTTTTTCTGTACACCATGTTACATCTAAGAGAGAGTGTTCTGAGAGCAGTCTGCGAACATTTTGATATTACTCATTTTTTTCTGTGAGGGATACACTTCCTCACTCCTGACAGGATAAGTCTTTTTTGAGGACATTGCTGTACCTAAACTTCATCCAACAAATGTGCCTCAGGCCAAATGCGAAATTTGTTTGGCCCTGCTCCCCCGCCTCCATTCCCTAAAAACAGATCTCAAACAAGCCTTCAGCAGGAGTAGTGCTTCTTCACTAGCAGAAGAATCTCTTTAAGGAAGGGCAGAGGAGTCAAATGGCAAGCTGTGTTCCTCTGGAGCTTTTTTGTAATCAGAGCTTGATCCATCTGATCGTTCACCTCAGGCTTGCAACAAGTCATGTTATCCTTGTGGGTGTTTGTGTTCATAAGTATTTTGTGATAGCATTTGGGTTGTAAACACCAGCAGTGAATTTTTTTTAGTTGGGATTGCATGTCTCTGAAATATATGGAGTGTCTGGATCAGGAATAGGTTTGATCTTTTGGGGTCTGCAAAGGACTGTTGTTCTGTCAGGATATATCTATTGTAATTAGACACCAGTGCCTGCCCTGTACCAGCTGACTGTGGCTAAAGGGCTCCTTAGACATTAAGGCTCCAGCCTATGATGTGGGAGAGTCCCAGAGCTCAGTCTGACCAAGTCTGTCTGCTCCACAATTAAACAGTCCCTTCGCTCAGGCACAGGGGGCTTGGGTGATTTTTAGTTGTGGTGTAGACATACCCTGAAATGCTTTCTTTGTTTAGAGGAACCAGACAAAGGTCCGCCTCTATATGGGAAGAGTAGTTTTGCTAAAATTATAAATCTTGGTTTAAATACATCAAAAAGGAATCTGTTCTACACTAATAGCCTAAACGGCAACTTTTAAAATACCACATTCTAGAAATGGATTTGTTAATATTTTTAAAACTGACCCACATGACTTTTATGGACACTCTTGGTCAGCTTCAGCCACTAAAAATATATAGCTTGACCACGCACATGTTGAATTTTAAAAAGATGATTAAAAACACGCTGAAAAATATGTGCTGGAAATATAGTATTGATGAGCTCACTAGAGCTGTGCTGCCTATCAGCAGCACTTGTTGTAATAGACCTTACTTCTGGAAATATGCTGCTGGATTATCAGTGCTTTTTCACAACTAATAAAGGTATTTAACCTCCTTACTCCTGTAAGTGCAATGGGTGTACAGTTCTAGCACTTGTGCTTTAAGAAGTTAAAATGTTTAGCATTGACTTTTCTGCGGGACTTGAAAATGTAAAGCGCCAGGTGCTGCTTACTGTCGCGTCTCAGAATAAGAGCCAGATTTCAGATCCCGAAGGTTCACCAGTTAATCTTCTCAAACATTGGTTTCAACTGGACATCAAGGGCAGCTACCACAATGGACTACTACTAGTCCATGGGCTTTAGGTGCTACAGCAAAACAAAATAAAACTCAGGTAGTTTCTTTTGGAGGCATTGGGAGAACAGGAGAATAATGCTGCTGTTCTTTCTCACTTGGGTGTGTCTTCCTCAGAGAGCTTTTTGCTGCATTGCAGTAATTTCACTGCAGAAGTGCCAGCATGCACAGCGATGACATCACCTTGTGACTCATTAGCTATGTTAGGGAACAGTCAATTTTCTCTTACATTTTGTACTTTTTAATCTCATCTTTTCCTTAATATAATTATAAGTCTTTTTGAAAAATATCAAGACATATGATGAAAAGGAATTAAACTGATTTTGTGGCATGTTCTTGCAGGACTTTAAACGTATTGAGGTAACAGAACTTTATGTAGTTTTAAAAAGCCATAACTCAGGCTTTGTATTGTGGGGACACTCTGCAAATCTCTCTTGAAATCCACATATAAGGAGTTGGCTTGTAATTTGCCTTCACTACAGCAGTTCATACAGGAGGCAGTCTAGAAAAAGGGGGACCAGTAATGGCCATGAAATAACATCTCCAGACAGAAGTTTTTATGGCTTTTATTACTAGAGAAGTTATGCATTTCTGGGTTCTAAGTCATGGTTTATTACAAATAAAAATGTTTTATGTTTTATCTGATTCTGCTGACAACAAATGAAGTCATTCTGGGTATGATTTTAATTTAGTTGCCTTGGAAATGCTGATTAAAAATCAAAGACTGATTGTACAATTCTCAAGCTAAGTAACAAGGCTTCATCAGTTTTCATCTTATCTGGTTATTATAGGTAGTATCTCAAACCCCTAAAAATACAACTTGAGCTGTATGGCACACAGTACTTTGTGTAAAGTTTCAAACCTAGATGAGAGATGGGTACAAATGAGCTCCTGCACAAGTAGGTGTGAGGTAGATGGGATGGGGAGGCATGGGTTAATAGGCTTTTAAAAGTGTACTAGAAGTTTTTAATGTATCAAACTCTGTTTGCAGAGGACGTGGGTGATGAAGGAGAAGAGGAAAGAGAATTCATATCCTATAACATTAATACTGACATTCATTATGGGCTGAAGTCAAACAGGTGAGTGCAGTTTTACTGAAATCTGATATGAATGTTTTAGGACTAGGAAAAGCTAGTCCTATAATCCTTATGCTAACACACACACAGTAATATGTAGAGTTTATATAGTGCTTTTGATTTTTCAAAGTGCTCTACAAACATCTAGCTTCACAACAGCGCGCTCTCTCACACGCTTGCATATTTCTCTTGTCATTGTCTAACCTTAGCATGCATTTGTCTCTGTGAAGCTAAAATGGATTAAAAGCAATCTTACAACAGAAAATGGTGTGCTTTCAATTACCATGATTATAGACTTGATTGCTTTGTTTTCTGTCAGTCTAAAATGAATGAATATAAAAACCTAATACATTCAGCTACTAATAATAGTTTTAAAGCATTAGCACAAGTTTTGCTCTAACGCTTTCAAAAGTGTATCGAGTAAAGCACGACAGCATGTAATGTCAGATATACACCTCCTGATTTTGTGTTGTACCAGAGCTACTGTAATTTACTGTATTCTGGAATTAAATGTCTTATGGTTAACTAACTTGTTTCTTTGCTCCACAGTTTGGCATTCATTAAGCGTACACCAGTGATCGATGCAGACAAACCAGTGTCCTCCCAACTGAGAGTGCTTACTCTTAGTGAAGATTCTCCTTATGAAACATTGCATTCTTTCATTAGCAATGCTGTTGCTCCCTTTTTTAAGTCCTATATCAGAGAGTCTGGCAAAGCAGACAGGTAATTCTTTTAAATGCAAAGAATAAATTTTCAGTACTAATAAAAAGGGTCAAAAAGGATGTGAGATGAGATAAATAGGACTTGAAACACCTCATTTCCTGTTAAAATTAACTTAAAGCTGTTGGGGATTTAATTCGTTACATGAACACATGTGCATGCAATTTATGTATGCTGTTGGTCTAGCTTTTCATTGATGTTTTTCCCCCTCCCACAGGGATGGTGATAAAATGGCTCCATCAGTTGAGAAAAAAATTGCAGAACTTGAAATGGGACTGCTGCACTTGCAGCAGAATATTGAAATTCCAGAGATCAGTTTGCCAATTCATCCAATTATTACTAATGTTGCCAAGCAATGTTATGAGCGTGGAGAAAAGCCAAAGGTTACTGACTTTGGTGACAAAGTTGAGGACCCAACTTTTCTCAACCAGCTACAGTCTGGAGTTAACCGATGGATTAGAGAAATCCAAAAGGTAAAATTGCAGAACCAAATGTCAGACTACATGGTAGAAACTCCTGTGTCATTCTTTTAAGGATGTGAAAACCTCTTCTTTTGCTGTTGGTCTCTTAACTCTATTGTAAATCTTAGGGCCAGATTCTCAGCCAGAGTAAATTGAGCTACACCAGTGTGCAGTTGAGAACCTGGCTCACGTTCTTTGCCTTCAAGTAAATTGTTACTAATAAAATTCTGGGTAATTTTGCATCTTTCCATTCAGATAGTAAAAGACCAAAATTAAAAAAACAAAAAACACTTTAAAGGGACTGGTGCAGAGGGCTGGATACTGAGTAGAGCAGATCTGGGAAAATGTTACTAATATGTATGAAAGTTCTGTCCCGCAGTGGCTCCCATGCTTTGCTTTGGTGAAGGTGGCAGCTTACTTTGCATTGCCATAGTGTTACTCTAACAGTAACTCAACTCTGCTCCAAGTAAAGTTCTGAACCCATTGTGAAAAGATGAACAGTATCCTTAATGAATGTCACTGAATTGAGTTAAACCTTATTGAAGTAGTTTTAACATCTTTGTAGTTCATCATATTAAAAATGCAAATGTACTGTTGTGAGATTGCTTGGTACTATTTTAGCAGGAAGCCAAGTTTAATACAATGGATCTCCAAAGACCCTTCTGAAACAATGTGAAGCTTTAAGATTAAGAGGGTTTCCTTTAGGAGGGGAGGAGTAATGTAATTCCTCTGGTTATCAACCCTTTGAAGCCACATCCCTGTCCCCCGATATAGTTCAAACCAGATTCTCGAGAGACTAGTAAAGAGAAGACCTCTTGGATGAATAGCATGGGTTCAGACTCATCCGGGATAACTTCCTGATCCAGCTAGCGGATTGGACCTCGGGTCCATGGAGGCCCCCAGTCCTTAGGGAAGGCTTGGAAGGACTTGCTTACTGAGTCCCCAAGAGGTTGCGTGCTGGTTCTGAGAGAAGCTGTGATGAGCTGATAACCAGAAGGACTCCCCTATGTTGTGCGGGGATTGAAGGACTGCTTCTAACAGTCTGTGTTAGGGCTTAGGTTCCTCATAAGCCTCCTCTGGAATACTTAGTAAGGCCTTGACTTTCCAGCAAGGCCCCTTTGGCCATCCCCTCTTTCTGGGAAAAGCTGTAGGGCTTCCAGCATATCTACTCTCCCCTCTCACAGGAGAAGCAGAATCTGAGCCATGCTTTGTTTCACTTCTCCCCTTCTGTTACAGGTAATGATGTGCCACTCTTCCTCCAAAGGAGCCACTGACTCCCTTGCCTGAGGTGGCTCTCTTCTCTGGACATAATATTTATCTGCCAAGGGGGAGTGGGGCTTTTTCAAGTTGTGGTGAAGATAAATTTTGGAGAGGCTACTGTACAGTGACGCTTAGTTAACTTGAAATATATCTATCAAGTCTTGAATTTTTAGTGCTAGAAATTTGTGGATGGATGCTATAGTTGAGACAAACATAAGCAAAGCTGACTGCTCTATCCTTAATATATTGCAAACTTATACCTTAAGGTTTCATAGGATGCACGCATAGCACGTGGTGCAACATACACAGGCATAATCTAAAGAAGGATGAAATACTGGATTTTTACTTTTTCATGACCAAATTCTCATCCTTTGCCTCAGTGTATTCATGCAGGAACAGTGAGGTCACAGCTTCCTTCTTTCATTTCGTTGCCAGCTCCTGCAATCATTGGACTCTGGGACTGATTTAGTATACCCAGCAGGTTCCCAGCGAGCATGGCTTATGTGAGAGTTTGGTCAGTGCCCTTCTGCATAACTGTCTAAATGAGTTCAGCCTACCTCAAGTATATACAGGGTCACTCCCACTTGGCAGTGGCACAACAGCTTTGTACCTTCTCCACTGTACCTCCAGAAGTCTAAAAAAAATATTTGCTCACCTGTGAAACTTTAATTGGGCTCTTCTTTTATCCTAGGAATATTTTGTAACTTACAGCTTTTGTGTACAGCTACTGCCTGTAACGTCCACTATTACAGTTCTTGGTGAATTGCTTGCAGTGGGCTAGTGTAGACTGGATCCTTCCATTTTGTCATGTTGAACTAGTAAAGTTGTGTGAAGGCAGTTAATTGTTTTAGGTAGGTTTGTATTTCTATTAATAAACAGTTACACAACAAAAGCATGTCATTGCAACATTTCATTTATGTCGTTAAGGTGACCAAACTGGATCGAGATCCTGCCTCAGGCACGGCTTTACAGGAAATTAGTTTCTGGCTGAACTTGGAACGTGCTCTGTACCGTATTCAGGAGAAGCGTGAAAGCCCAGAAGTCCTCCTGACGCTAGATATCTTGAAACATGGAAAACGTTTTCATGCTACTGTCAGCTTTGACACGGACACGGGTAAGAAATTGCAATGTGCTGTAGATTTGAGCAGTTTCTGTGAAAGTTTAGCTCTTGTGATAGAATTATGCTAGTTAAACGTTAACATCACAATCAAAAAGCTTCACCTTCTATGAAGTGAAAACTGTTGTCCGTCTTTCAACTGGACAGATGGAATTGACGCAATGAGATCAATTAAATTTTAACTCTCTTGTATTGTATTTAGGACTAAAACAGGCATTGGAAACTGTAAATGACTACAATCCACTGATGAAAGACTTTCCTTTAAATGACTTATTGTCTGCTACTGAACTGGACAAAATAAGACAGGCACTTGTGGCAATATTCACCCATCTAAGAAAAATCAGAAATACAAAGTACCCCATTCAAAGGGCACTGCGTCTAGTGGAAGCCATTTCAAGAGACCTGAGTTCTCAGCTACTTAAAGTATTGGGAACCAGAAAACTGATGCATGTTGCCTATGAAGAGTTTGAAAAGGTACGTCTAGGGCAGGGGTGGCCAGCCTGAGTCTGAGAAGGAGCCAGAATTTACCAATGTACATTGCGAAAGAGCCACAGTAATATGTCAGCAGTCCACCGTCAACTCCCCCCGCCTGCTCTGAGCGCCTTGCAACCACTAGCAGTCCTGCCAATCGGTGCTTCCCCACACCTCCCGATCTGCTGTTTCGTGGTGTGCAGGAGGCTCTTGGGGGTGGGGGGGGGGAAGAGACGAGGGCACTCCAGGCTCAGAGGAGGGGATGGGAAGGGGTGGAGTGGGGCAGGGCCTATGGTAGAGCCAGGGGTTGAGCAGTGAGCACTCCCCAGCACGTTGGGGATGGAGCTACAGGTTCCAACTTTCCAGAGTCAGTGCCTATACAAGCCACATATTCTCTTTTGAAGGAGCCACATGTTTACATTCTTAAACTTTCAGGTTATGGTTGCATGTTTTGAAGTCTTCCAAACTTGGGATGATGAGTATGAGAAACTACAAGTGTTGCTGAGAGACATTGTGAAGAGAAAGAGAGAAGAGAATTTAAAGATGGTGTGGCGTATCAATCCTGCTCACAGGAAACTGCAAGCTCGTCTTGATCAAATGAGGAAGTTCAGGCGCCAGCATGAGCAGCTGAGAGCAGTTATTGTGAGAGTCCTAAGACCTCAGGTAGTGTTCCACTCCTTTCTAATTAGGGTAACTGCCTATACATCTGGTAAAGATACAGCAGTTTCCCATTTCTTTATCATTTCATCCACTTTTTGCTAGTAATAAGGCTAAAGTGTACAGACTTAAATCCATGAACAAAAGCACTCTAATGCTGGCTTGTTTTTCCATGTGATGGGGAAAAAATGGATACTGCATACAATAACTTGCTTTACGTTTGGATTGTTTGGTTTTTTTTTTTTTGAATCTGGCAAATAACCGCAGCACAAGTTTAAAGCGGAGAATCTCTCATTATTGCTAAACATTGTGCAGCATAAGGTATACTCTCCTCGTCTCATTTGCAGACTAATACCCTACAAAAACCATATTACCACTGTTAGGTTCCAAAGGATTTAGTCAACTGTAAGTACGGTGCAAAAAATTAATTGCATATGTCTTTTTAGTGTGTACACAAAATGCATAACTCTCAACATGTATATGACACAAAGAAACCATTAGATCAGTAAGTCTTGTAGAGTTAACTAATCTATGTGACTTCATGCAGGTCACTGCTGTTGCTCAGCAGAATCAAGGAGATGTACCTGAACCCCAGGATATGAAGGTAGCAGAAGTCCTCTTTGATGCTGCAGATGCTAATGCTATTGAAGAAGTAAATCTTGCTTATGAGAATGTTAAAGAAGTAGATGGCTTAGATGTTTCCAAAGAAGGTACGGAAGCTTGGGAGGCGGCAATGAAACGGTATGATGAAAGAATTGATAGAGTTGAAACAAGAATAACTGCTCGTCTACGAGACCAGCTTGGCACAGCAAAGAATGCTAATGAAATGTTCAGGATCTTCTCCAGATTCAATGCTTTGTTTGTCAGACCTCACATTCGGGGTGCTATTCGTGAATATCAAACACAATTGATCCAGCGTGTAAAAGATGATATCGAGTCTCTTCATGACAAATTCAAGGTCCAATATCCACAAAGTCAGGCTTGCAAAATGAGTCATGTTCGTGACTTACCTCCTGTGTCTGGGTCTATAATCTGGGCCAAACAGATTGATCGACAGCTCACAGCCTACATGAAGCGTGTTGAAGATGTGCTTGGCAAAGGTTGGGAGAACCATGTTGAAGGCCAGAAGCTGAAGCAAGATGGCGACAGTTTCCGTATGAAGCTCAACACTCAAGAAATATTTGATGACTGGGCAAGGAAGGTTCAGCAGCGCAACCTTGGTGTGTGTGGCCGTATCTTCACTATTGAAAGCACTCGTGTTAGAGGCCGAACTGGAAATGTCCTCAAACTGAAAGTCAACTTTCTCCCAGAAATAATTACACTCTCCAAAGAAGTCCGCAACCTTAAGTGGTTTGGATTCCGTGTTCCACTTGCAATTGTCAACAAAGCTCACCAAGCAAATCAACTCTATCCTTTTGCTATTTCTCTGATTGAAAGTGTCCGTACGTATGAACGGACCTGTGAGAAGGTGGAAGAGCGTAACACTATTTCTCTGCTGGTAGCCGGTCTAAAGAAGGAAGTGCAGGCTTTGATTGGAGAAGGTATCGCCCTGGTGTGGGAGTCATACAAACTTGACCCCTATGTACAACGCCTAGCAGAGACTGTCTTCAGCTTCCAAGAAAAGGTTTGTACTACTCATTATGCTCTTCTTTCCAAGTGAGACACTGCACATATTGGTGGCGGTTGAGTTTATCAGCAACAAAATAGTTTAGTTTTGCATTGTATACTATTCAGGACAACAGCTTTCGTCTTGGAAAATCTAACTGTGTGGAATCTAAGCAATAGTTGCATATTGTCTTATGGTATTGAAGTCACTGACCAGAGAAACAATTGACAAGATGTATGCTCTCAGAGTATTACCTGGTAATGTGGCAAATGTTCTCTTTGGGGGTTGGTAGAGAAACCATATCTTATCAACAATGCTAAATTAGTAAAGTAGCTACTGAAACTCTTCAGTGATTATAACATGAACACACTTCTTATTAATGCTTTATATTCTAATATAGCATCAGTTACCTTTTTAAAACCCTGCATGCATGTTTCTCAGTATCTCCCTTTTCGATTAAGGGAATTAGCCAAATTCTGACATCTCCATTACAAGGCAAGTTCTCAGAGACTTCAGTAAGTTTCAGTGAATGAAAATAAGAGTAATGACTTGCCCCCTCCCAAGAATGGATGTAGCTCTGTTTGTGAGAGAGGGATCACTTCCATTGACGTGGCAGACTGGTATCAGCAAAGTACTAAAATTAAATTTTCCCATAGGTGGATGATCTGCTCATTATTGAAGAAAAAATAGACCTGGAAGTTCGATCCTTGGAAACCTGCATGTATGATCATAAGACTTTTTCAGAAATCTTGAACAGAGTTCAAAAAGCTGTGGATGACTTGAATCTTCATTCCTATTCCAATTTGCCCATCTGGGTCAATAAACTGGATATGGAGGTAGGTCCTTCACTCAAAGTGAACAGTCTTCAAAGTGTTAAGTGGCAAAGTAATTTGTCACTAACAACGTGGTCTACCAGTCTCAAGTGACCTAGAGTGAGAATTTTCAATCTATTTGCCAATTCCTTGAATATCTCTTCCAAATGCCCTTTAGGACATCTGGCAGGCTCTTAGGCAGACAGATAAAAGTGCTTAGCTACTGATGACTGGAATTAATGGAGACTTGCTAGGTCTTCAGCTGACAGGATTATAGCTAAAGGCGTAATTGGTGGTTGAATGTGACAGGATAGGGAACAGGTTTTCAGATGTGGGTGAACATGAGCACCTTAATATGGACAATAGTAATCATAATGCTAAGATGAAGTTGTCTGTTTTAGGACAACATGGCAGTAAATCTGATATTTAGGTCCTCTTAAACGTAAATTTTAAATACTCTAAACTGTAGTCTAACATGTTGACTTAAACTTCCTTTGCTTTAAAAGTGTTTGTTTAAAAAAAAAAAATTTTAAGAGTCCTGCTGTATCTGAAAGTTAGTTTCAGGGATTTCTTGACAATGGGAGAGACCACATCATGTAAGTGTCTTTCTGCCAGTTTTCTTTGTATTTGTTTTCAATATGGCTTCTTTGTCCGTTAGATTGAACGAATACTAGGAGTTCGTCTACAGGCTGGGCTGAGAGCTTGGACCCAAGTTCTTCTTGGACAAGCTGATGATAAAGCAGAAGTTGACATGGATACAGATGCGCCTCAAGTCAGTCACAAGCCTGGAGGGGAGCCTAAGATCAAAGTAAGTTATATTTGACTGTTACTCATTATGCTTTTTGTTAAAATGAGAATACAAACCTTGATTAGAAATAAAAATACTCTTGTGGTAAATACTCCTAGTTATGGTCCTGATTTGTATTTCCCTGGGGGTTATATGCACGTGCCATGCATGAGAAGCTGGACTTTTTGAAAGTTGGTCCACACATGCCCCCTTCATGCTTCGCTGAAGTCAAGAGAACCTTTGGTACCAAGGGAGTTCGCCTTTCTACATTACTTTCCTCCTTTAGGTCATGTTCTTGCCCATTCCCCTATGGCTCCTGTGAATCCACCAGTTCTGAGGGCACCGCCATTCGAACTGGGCTTTGATTTTTTTTGGCTTTGAGGACTTGGAGTGCACGATCTGCCCTTCCCATAACTCAGTGTTGGCAGGTGCACTTCTTAGTCCAACTCTGACAGTACTGCTGGAACCAGATCAGTTCCTTTCATCATCTCCAGATGCTGTAGTGTCTGCATCTCCCTTATGACTACTGTGAGTGCCAAGAATTGTTACCTACAGTGGCTAATACCCTCCACATTCCAGTACAGAACAAATAGCACCAGCTAGGTGATATCTTACACGCCTTGTTACTTAACAAGCAGTGCTGCTTTTCTTCAACTAGCCTGGACTGTTTAGCACACTCCAGCCACTTGCTTACCTGCCCCTCAAGACAGATGATTTCCCTCAGATTCCAGAGCTGCCCCATGATCACTGGGTATCTATGCACCAGCAACCAAGTGCAAGTCTTACTCAGCCTAGAAGTAGACTCTCTCCTGCAAAGGGAAGTGAGATAACCTGTTCCTATGACCTATCATGGTGCAGGGTTCTATTCCACCTATTTTCTAGTCCCCAAGAGGGGCATGTGGAGACCTCTCTTAAACCTCCATCTCAACCGCTTCATACACAAGCCAGAGTTTCATATAGTCACCGTCACAGCCATCATTCATTTGTTAGAAAGAGGAATTTGGTTTACAGCTTTGGATATGCAAGATGCTTACTTCCACATGGATATCCATCCTATGTACAGACGTTTCCTCAGATTCAAGGTTCTACCTTTTGGACTCACCACTGCTTCAGAAGTTTTCAGGTTTTTTTTCTGAGGAGCGGTGGATCACCTCCACCACCAAGGGGCTTTATATTCCCTTCACGATTTGATCGTGCTGCTAGCAGCCAAAGGGGAGGGTCATTCCTAGACCTCCATGCTGCTTACACTTCACTCCTCCCTGATGTGAGTGTAAACATGAAAAAATCAGTTGGATCCCACACAGTCTCTAGAATTCACTGGGGCCTGTATCAGTGCAATATCAGCACATGCCCACCTCCCGGAGACCCTATTCCAGGCCATACAAGACCTGATTTCCACAGTAATTTCCAGTCCTTCTCTTCTGACCAGGACTTGCCTTTCTTTTCTTGATCATATGATGACTTGTACATTGCCTCCCATGCCAACAGCAAATGCACCCAATATTCCTCTGGGAAAGTGAAGGGCTCAGTGACTTTTTCCCAAGGTGATGCCCTAGTCCTCTGCAGGTTGGATTAGATCAATTATGCCTTTCCTCCCCAGAGCTTCTGCCATGTGTCCTACATGAGATCAGATGGGAGAGAATGACGGTCACTCTGGCCTCTTCCAGCCTTGCCAGTTCTGGTTTCCCTTCTCCACATGTCAGTGTATCCCCCCTACTTCCGTGGCCAGCTTTTCCAGAACTCCTCAAATGACATGGCTGCAGGACCCAGCATCCCATTCCAGAGACTTTTCACATCCGAGCTTGTATTTTGGATGGGCATCTTCACTAGAGCATGAATGTTCATCGGCAGTACAAGACATGCTCATGAAGAGCAGAGAAGAGTCCACAAGGCAGTCCTATAGGGCCAAGTGGAAATGTTTCACCTCCTGGACCTGACAGAGGGGTCTTGCTCCTGAAGTTGTGGACATCCCTCTTCTTAAGGACTATCTTCTCTCCCTGCAGACATCAGGCCTCACTCTCAACTTCATCAAGGTGCACATAACTGCTATCAGTGCTTTTCACCCTCCTATGGAGGGGGCACTCTCTTTACTCACCCTTGACTACCAGGTTTTGGAAGGACCTCCAATGGACTTATCCTCCTCTTCAATCCATTGCTTCCCCCAATGAGGCATCAACCTTCTCCTCACAGTGTTGACAAAATTTCCCTTTGAACCTCTGGCCACCTCCTTCCTGTCTCTCCTCTCTATGAAGGTCACTTTCCTGGTAGCTATTACTTCTGGGTTGGAGAACTGAGGGTCATGGTGACGGACCTCTCCTCCTTCTCCATGTTCTGTAAGGACAATGTTTCCCTGTGCTTGCACCCCAAGTTTCTGCCAAAGGTTGTATCCCATTTTCATCTCAACCAACCCATACTCTTACCTGCTTTCTTTCTGAAACCTCACACCTCAGTGGAGGAACGGTGCTGTCACTCCCTTGATGTCAGCTGGGCCCTGGCCTTCTACCTTCAGAGGAAGAGATGATTCAGTAAGTCCCCTAGACATTCTGTCACTATAGCAGGAAGGATTAAAAGGCAAGCAATCTCCATTCAGCAGATTCCTAAGTGGGTTTGGGGGTGCATTAACACTATCGGTTATCTGAACTGTCCCCATTCCTTGGGGTACAAGCCCACTCCCAAGAGTGCAAGCATCAACTACAACTGTGCTTCATGATGTACCAGTTACGGACATATGTAGGGCGGTCCTGTGGAGTTAGATACGTACCTCTCTTCCCATTATGGCTTAGTGCAAGACTCTGCGCTGGATGCCTTGCTTGGTGTGGCTGTGCTCCATTCCACAGGTCCATCATCTTCCTCGCACCCTGCTTGTTAATAACCTTCAATAGAATACAATAGGAACTGTCACTCCAAAGAATAGGTCGCAGGCTTTGTCTAAAATGTATTTTGTGTTTATCTTGCCTTGCCAGCTCTTATTTAGCAAAATGGAAACTGAATGGTGTCTTTCTATGCCTGTAGAATGTTGTACATGAACTGAGGATAACCAACCAGGTGATCTATTTGAATCCACCAATTGAAGAGTGCAGATATAAGCTCTATCAAGAAATGTTTTCCTGGAAAATGGTAATACTATCCCTACCCAGAATTCAAAGTCAAAGATACCAGGTAAGCATAATAAATGTATTTATAAATCTAAGATGGCTCTAACTGTTGCATTGCAGTTGTATACAGATCATGTAATCTTTAATAGTTATGAATGCCAGTTTTCATTTTCAAAAATTGCTCTATGTATTCTGAACTCAATATATACAACTTGTGTTCAATTCTGTCTCTTGTCAGGTGGGTGTACACTATGAGTTGTCCGAGGAAGAGAAGTTCTATCGGAATGCCTTAACACGGATGCCCGATGGTCCTGTAGCGCTGGAAGAGTCTTATTCAGCTGTTATGGGCATTGTGACAGAAGTTGAACAGTATGTTAAGGTAGGATATGAATTCTGATTTTTCATTTTGAAACTGTAAAATAATACATTTGATGGGAGTTACTTTTGATTAAAGATATAGAAGAGCTCTTCTAAATCCAACAATATTACCTGTTTTCTATAATCCTCATTAATTCAGTTACGTAAATAAGGAACGTATCTACATTCTGAAAATTCACTGTTACATGGAGGTTTTTTAAATGTACTTATTAATAGGTGTGGCTGCAGTACCAGTGCTTATGGGATATGCAAGCAGAAAACATATACAACCGTCTTGGAGAAGACTTAAATAAGTGGCAAGCCCTCTTAGTTCAGATAAGGAAGGCTAGAGGAACCTTTGACAATGCAGAAACCAGGAAGGAATTTGGACCTGTTATCATAGACTATGGGAAGGTAAGAACCTGAAACTTTCATGCATCTTGTAAAAGTAACTTGCAGAACTAAATTTCAGAATGGGCTTGTGGAGGATAAAATGAGACTTCATAACTAATAGTAATACTTCCTTGATTGTAGGTACAATCTAAGGTGAACTTGAAATATGACTCTTGGCATAAGGAAGTTCTCAGTAAATTTGGCCAAATGCTAGGTCAGAACATGACGGAGTTCCACTCTCAGATTTCTAAGGTAAGAATAGCCCAAACAATGATTCCTTATTACGGATCAACTTACTACATCCACCTTTAAAATACTGGTTTTTGTTTTTTTTTCTCTCCAACAGTCCCGTCAAGAGTTAGAGCAGCATTCAGTGGACACTGCTAGCACATCAGATGCAGTGACATTCATCACATATGTACAATCCCTGAAACGTAAAATCAAGCAGTTTGAGAAACAAGTTGAGGTAATTTGTCGCTTATTAATATCTTGTTTCTGGAAATCTTTAAAGGCTTTTTTACAGTGAGGGGACAATTGATCATGACCAGTCTAAGCCTGCTAAGAGAAACCCTGTTTCTAATTTCCTGTCCTAATAACTCTTCTAGAGAAACACTTTCAAACCAAGATTCTATAGTGAGCCTTACTGAGTTACTTTATACTTCTGAGGGTTTTTTAGGCTGATCTATTGCTGACTTCTGGTTATCTGAATTTCTAACTGAACTGCTAGATAACAGAGAAATTAAAGTAGGTTACCTTCTAACAATGGTTGTGTGGATTGTAGCTTTACCGCAATGGTCAGCGCTTGCTAGAGAAACAGAGGTTCCAGTTCCCTTCCTCCTGGTTATACATTGACAACATTGAAGGAGAGTGGGGTGCTTTCAATGACATAATGCGTCGCAAGGATTCTGCCATTCAGCAACAAGTGGCAAACTTGCAAATGAAGATAGTTCAGGAGGATCGAGCAGTGGAGAGCCGTACAACTGACCTGCTGACTGACTGGGAGAAAACCAAGCCTGTGACAGTGAGTGGTTTGTTGGTTTTTTTCAGGTCTCTTTTTTTTTTTTTTTTTGCTGAACTCACTATAGAAAGTTGGCATCCTGTAACAGGTTCAGTAAACCCTGAAATAGACTGAAGGGGAGGCATAGTTGTTGCCTTTACCAATTTTTGATGCAGAAATGTGAATCCTCTCTAGAGGGTTTCCTAATGACTTGGCAGAAAGTGTACCTTGTCTATTGCTGTTGGTTTAAAATTCCATCACTTTCCCTGTCATAACTTGCATTTTAAAACAGAAACACCTCTTTTGTAACTTGAGTTTTTTAGAAGTTAACTAGCAATAAGGAGTGTATACTTTATAGAGCATTGGGTGAGAGGAAGAATCTTGTTGAGCCTGTGTCCTAAAATAAGTGTTACTAGCTAGTGTCAGCAGAAAAAGGTGTTTGTGGTTTTGTTTTGTTTTTTTTAGCAAAGAAGATTCTTTAGACGCTTACCCAGGCAAGGGATCAGTAACTCTCATACCCAGAGTTAAAGGTCTGCCAGGAAACTGAAAATTCCTTAAAGCAGAAGAGATGGCATGGTGTCTGATGCCAATCAGAAGTAGTTTCTGCACAGATTTTAAGTGCTAAACCCTAACTCTTAACATCTGTGCCATGTTGTCCTTCATGTGGTTCTTTCTAGGGAAACTTGCGTCCAGAGGAGGCTCTTCAAGCACTTACCATTTACGAAGGGAAATTTGGTAGGTTGAAAGATGATCGTGAGAAATGTGCAAAGGCCAAAGAAGCTCTTGAGCTAACAGATACAGGACTACTCAGCGGCAGTGAAGAACGTGTGCAGGTACAAACTCTTTTCTAAAAATCCATGAATTTTGGTGCTGTAAATGGTTCTGGACAGAAGACTTCTGGTAGGCAGAAGTCCTCAATTCATTCATAGAGAAGGCACAGCAGTCGGTGATTCTCCCTTCATGCTGCCCTATCACTATGCCCTAACCTTAACTAGGATGGTCCAGTTTTAGGGGTGAGTAATTCAGTCTCAGTACCCATTCAGCCCTTGGCTTTTCCACTGGGACTGCAACTACAGACACTTGATGGCAGCTTTATAAGATGTAGAAATCTGGTCATTTAACTAACTAGTGATGAGACTAAGGGCTTGTCTATGTGACGAGTAGCTTCTATTTCAGCAGTTCTCAAGCTTCTGAAACCCAAGGACTCCCATTTTGACGGAGAAAAAATTTAGGGACCTCCAAATCCACCCCCACTCTACCTCTTCTCTCCATCACTCATGCTTCTGCACCCTCATTCACTTTCACCAGGCTGGAGCAAAGGGTTGGGGTGCAGGAGAGGGTGTGGGCTCTTCTAGGAGTTTGGGTATAGGAGGGGGTACAGGATGCAGGCTCTGAGAGGGAGTGTGATTGCAGGTTCTGAGTTGGGGCAGGAGGTTGAGGTGCAGGAGGGGTTGAGGGGTGCAGGTTCCAGCCTGGGGGTGCTTACCTCAGGCAACCCCCAAAAGCAACCAGCAAATCTGTCTCTGGCAGCAGCTCCAAGGCGGGAAGGCCAAGGAGGGTCTCTGTGCGCTGCCCCTGCCTACAGGCACTGCCCCTGCAGCTCCCATTGGCTGCAGTTCCCAGCCAGTGGGAGCTGCGGAGTCAGCTGTCAGGGTCAGGGCAAGGCATGGAGACCTTCTCTTCTGTGCCACTGGACTTCCACAGCCTACAGTTTCAGAAATGCTGTTATAAATCATATTATGCTAAGGCACGCTCCGGGACTTTCACTGCACTGTAGCAGCGTCCGCATGAGATGTTACCGCAAGGCAAGTTTGCTGTACTGTAGGGGTTCGCTCTTGTGTGCTGTGCAGTAACTTGCCGTGTAGACAAGCCCTAACTTAAGCTAGCTACTGGGCAGCCAACATATGGTAACTCCTTTTGGACCACCAGAGATGGGCTAGGCAAGCTAGGGTCAAGTCTCTGTCCAGTTACCAGTACCCTGACCAAGTTTCTATCCCAATGATTTAACAAGTTTAACTTAATGATGATTAATATCTGTCCTTTCTATATAACTGATCAAAGTTTGATGTATCGCCTTGTACTGTAGGTAGCTTTAGAAGAGTTACAAGACCTCAAAGGAGTTTGGTCTGAGCTTTCCAAGGTCTGGGACCAGATTGATCAGATGAAGGAACAGCCATGGGTTTCAGTACAGCCTCGCAAGGTACCTCTTTTTATTGAGTATATAGAAATCGTAACTACAGCTATACTATTCGACTCCTGGCCTTTGAGGTAAAAATATATTTTAAATGCTCTAACAACTTGAAAACGAGCCAGAATGTGTGGCATGGTGCTTATGTACCTGGGTCTTTTTGGCATATGAAAAATAGAGGCTACATTCTCAGTTATGAATTCTGTCTTAATCTAACTTGCAGCATAGAGCAGCAGAAATAACTTTTCCTCTTAACTGAAGTTTCAACAGGGTAAGGTTTACGAAGCAAAACTTGAAAAATTATCAGGATTGCAGAAACTGCAGTGCCTTAAATATATTTAATTATAGGCTACATCTGCAGAGGGCAAGCATTGATGCTATATCTTTTTTTCTTGAAATTAAGTTGCTCTAAATTAGCACTTTTCTGAAATGCTTGTCCAGCTTCACTGATGAAAAGCTGTTGTCCAAGCTGATGCTTCTTGGATACGTAAGTCTGAAACAAGGCTTTTGCCTCTTATCATGACATTCTTCCTCACAGATTTCATGATGACTGTGATCTAGTGTAAAATTACTTCATGCTGTGCTACTCCAATGATCAAGGGATAGAGAACTAGTATTTTATCAAGTCATGAATTAAGCTTAAAGCAGTACTGTTGACTCCATGTAACCTGCTGAGGTGGAATATATTAACAAATGCTTGGAGAATCTGTTGGAATGATGAGGTTTTGAGGGGGCAATTGAATGTTTTCATACATCTAGGTTTGCCTGCCTTGTGTACAGCTATATTGATAGCAAAATTAAATATATGCAGCATAGGAAAGCATGATCGATATTATCTCAGGAGGATTCTCCTATTCTTAAAAGTTTAATAAAATGTCAAGATGACAAACTGTACATAAAACAGAACTGTTGTAATACCCAGTTTACTAGAGTGACTGTGTTTTATCATAATATTGCTAATCGATTGAATTCTTTCATGGCTTCTGTATTTTATTGACAGCTTCGTCAAAATTTGGATGGCTTACTGAACCAGTTGAAAAACTTCCCCGCTCGTTTGCGGCAGTATGCCTCTTATGAATATGTTCAGAGACTTCTAAAGGGTTACATGAAGGTAAGCTGTACTTAATGTTTTTTAATTCGTTATCAAGGGTAAGTGCATCCATTAACTTAATATGTGCTGTTTCGCGTTGTAGATAAACATGTTGGTGATTGAACTGAAATCTGAGGCTCTTAAAGATCGTCACTGGAAGCAGCTGATGAAGAGACTTCATGTTAACTGGGTTGTCTCTGAACTAACCCTGGGACAGATCTGGGATGTTGACTTGCAGAAGAATGAAGCAATTGTCAAAGATGTACTTCTTGTGGCCCAGGGAGAGATGGCTTTGGAAGAGTTCTTGAAACAGGCTAGTATCTATGATTACATACACTAAACCTGTTTGTGCAGGAGAGGTTTTAGAGGTATCAATTAATTTGCTGACAGCTATGTAACAGTTAGATTTTGGATACCCAGGATGGTGAAAGTGAAATGCTTTAGCTCTTCAGCATACTTTTTTAGTTCTAAATAACTGAGTAAATTTAACACACACATTGACACTGCATGAAACCCCATTGGTTTAGGGGTTTTATTAAAAGCTTTGCAAGTTTACTGAAGGTACTGTAACTTAAATTTTAAAGACAAATCAAGTAAAATACATAGCTAGTACGTTGCTATTATAAAACTAAGTAGAAGACTGGAAACTGCCTTTTGTAATCTCATTTTATGAGTTCCAATAACTTTAACTCTGACACACGAGACATAATTATGAAATCTTCAACCATATGATTCACAGCAATCCAAGGCCTGCAGGTTCATGTGCGCTGCAAAAAGAATCAAGCTCATGTAACTACGTTTCTCCTCTATATAATGAAATACATTTAACAGATTTAAAATTACTATCATGAGTTCATAACCTGATGTCTTTTTTTTTCTTAAAGATAAGAGAAGTGTGGAACACTTACGAACTGGATTTGGTTAACTATCAGAACAAATGTCGTTTGATTCGTGGTTGGGATGATCTCTTCAACAAGGTGAAGGAGCACATTAACAGCGTGTCTGCCATGAAGTTATCACCATACTACAAGGTATAATGTAAAATTACTTTTTTTTTTCTTTTCAGGTAACTTTTGGCTCCCTCCTTGTTTTAGTATTCTTTTTCTAGTGTACATCTGTTCAGCTGGCACTTTGTGTGCCATTGTTGGCAAATTCCTAGGTGTATAAGTGTGATTATACCTTTGTATAGCTTTAACCAAACTTGCAATATTTCTAATTTAGTTCTTAAACTAGCTTGATTAGTGTTACTTGTCCAGCTTCCTAAATCATGCTGCCTTGTAGCTGAAGGTTTGCTTTTTTTTTTTTTTTTTTTTTTTTTTTAAGGTAAACTGAATGTTAATGTTTTTTGTAACATTTAGGTGTTTGAAGAAGATGCTCTTAGCTGGGAGGACAAATTGAATCGCATCATGGCACTCTTTGATGTCTGGATAGATGTCCAAAGGCGATGGGTCTACCTGGAGGGGATCTTCACTGGTAGTGCTGATATTAAGCACTTACTGCCTGTTGAAACACAAAGGTTCCAAAGGTATACTTACTTTGGATTTGTGTGAAATTCTCAGTTATGGTTCAGGGCAAGCTTCACCATTGAGTTTGTTCCTCTGCCTGCCTACTGCACAAGCACCGCTTCCAAGTGATAGGTCTGCACTTCTCTCAGTGAATCCTGTGATTCACCCCCACTTTTTTGTTCTAGTGACCCAGAGCGAAATACCCCTGTTCACCAATAGTGTTTTCAGCAGGTCCATCTGGATTTTGTCCCCTGCTGCAGACTTTGGAAGCAATGACTGGTATGAGAGTGCAGTGACAGAGCAGCTTGTTCATATGGATAGTTTTCTTTTGCACATAAGAAAAGGGTTAAAAAATAAAAGACCTGTAGACCTATAAGTTACCTAGACGATAGCCTTTCATTGCAAGTTGAGGTTGTCAGGGTATGATTCCCCCACTCTGAACCTTAGCACCCAAAAGATTGGGGTACCTGCATGAACCCCTCTAAGCTTAGAAATGATAGAGCTGCCACCACCCAAAAATATAGTGTTTTTTGCGACACTTTCTGGCCCCAAACCCTTCCCTGGGGACCCCCAGACCCACAACAGATCTCACAACAAAGGGAAATAAATCATTCCCCTCCTTTCTTCCTCCCAGATTCTCCCCTCCCTGGGTTACACTGGGAGATCACTGTGATTAAAACTCCTTGAATCTTAGAACAGTGAGGAAATTCACCTCCCTCCCTCTGTGCCCCGCCCCCTGAGGGAGAGACAATGATTCTAACACAGAGAGAAATCAGGCTTTTCCTCCCCCCCTTCTCTCCTTTCTTCCACCAATTCCCTGGTGATACCAGACCCCGTCCCCTGGGGTCTCTCACAAGAATAAAAAAACAATCAGGTTCTTAAAAAGGAAAAAGTTTTTACTTTTTTTTTCCCTCTAATTAAAAGCATCTCTGTAAAATCACAATGGAAAATGTTACAGGGTCTTTCAGCTAATAGACACTAGAGACAAGCCTCCCCCCAGCACAAATACAAGTTGCAGCAAACAGAGATACAATCCTTCCAGGAAAATACACATTTGCAAATAAAGAAAACAAACATAAATCTAATCCACTTTCTACCTATTACTTACTATTTGAATAGAAGAGACGTTCTCAGAAGATGGGAGAGTCTGTATACGTCTGGTCCCTCCCAGACCCCAGAGAGAGAACAAAGAAAAACCCCAAAAGCACAAACAAAGGCTTCCCTCCACTGAGATTTGAAAGTATCTCGTCTTCTGATTGGTCCTCTGGTCAGGTGTTCCAGGTTTACTGAGCTAGTTAACCCTTTACCGGTAAAAGAGACATTAACCCTTAACCATCTGTTTATGACAGAGGTAGCCCCTCTTGTCCTACCCATCATGTAGCATTGGGCTAGGCAGGTAGATTGCACCCTTGCAGTCTCTGCCTCTGTCCAGTCTTCATTTGAGGTCTCCCGCCCTGAGCTAACAAGCAGTCTCTTATCCATTTCAAAGTCTTTGACCAGGTTCAGGACATCTGTCCCAGGACAGACCTAGTCACCTCTCCAGAGAGTCAGAGGTAGACATTAGCAATGGATTTACTGTATGGTCCATTTAAGCACTGGCAATTGAGTTAGTCGTTGTCTGGTTCTTGGGACCATGCGGAGTGCTCCAACTAGAATTAATTTTTTGTGTAGCATAAAGCCAGCCATACCATAATACACTATTAATAAAATTAATAGATATCCCCCCTTTTCACGCTCAGTAACTGAACTTGTACTATTGTATCCCTCATTTAAAGTGTGCTTAATATTTTTCTCACTCACTTACAGCATCAGTACTGAGTTTCTGGCACTTATGAAAAAGGTATCTAAATCTCCCCTTGTGATGGATGTTCTTAACATCCAAGGTGTGCAAAGGTCACTGGAGAGATTAGCAGACTTGCTTGGAAAGATCCAGAAAGCATTGGGAGAATACCTGGAGAGAGAGAGATCCTCCTTTCCTCGGTAAGGAACTTGATCTCAACCAATTGTGTTGGAATGAAGTCTAATGTGAATTGTGTGTGTTGGCACAGTAGTGCCTAAGTACATCTTTTTATTCTGTTCCTCTAGGAACCTTCTAGTGCATTTGCAGATATCAAAACATGCTTTAGAATCATAAAAAAATAAAGATGGAACAATTTAGACATTTTTATGGCCCCATTTCCTGGGAAGTGATTAACTTCAGTTTCTTTGGGTCATATGTGATTTAGTAACTTAAATGGCATAATTTGAATATAAATAATTGCTTAATAGGCTGTTTCACTTGGTACTGAATAATGAAATTCTCTAATTTTATTTCATTAAGCCAAATGAATCCATAGGGATCTCTTTAACCAAATTCCAAAGCTTCAGAACTTGTCATTCTGTATTTGAATCATGTTGCATTCTGTTTCACCTTCAATTCTCAGTAGTATATGGTGTCCTTGGATTGTAGATCTAATCAAAACCTCCATGTCAAGCATGGATTCAGAGTGGGAGCTTTGCTGTCATAATGTTTCAATATCTGGCAAATATCTGCTAATGAGGTGTTTAAAGTGGGAAGAAAACTCTCTTGATAGACTAAAAATGGTGCAGAGAATAAGCCCTGATGTATTTTTACTATGAGCTAACAGATGTATGGAGGAAAGGAATTACACAGCATTGCACAAACTAGCAGACATTTCCCCAGTTTTATGAGGGTTATAGAGGGTTCAAGTAAATATATTAATTCTGGGCCATCAATTAATTAATGTAAAAAAATTTTCACCTCAGTGGTCAATTGTTTTAAAAAGCTTTAACCTTATTTCTAATACTAGGTTCTACTTCGTTGGTGATGAGGACTTACTCGAAATCATAGGAAACAGCAAGAATGTAGCTAAGCTGCAGAAACATTTCAAGAAAATGTTTGCTGGAGTGTCTAGCATCATCCTGAATGAAGATAACTCTGTTGTTCTGGGGATCTCATCACGTGAAGGAGAGGAGGTAGAGCTGCGTCTTCGAGTTTTTTGCAAACTTACAAACCTGGTCTAAATGAAAACTAAAATGACACTTTAATTGTTTCAGGTGCTGTTCAAAACACCTGTGTCTATCACAGAACATCCCAAGATCAATGAGTGGCTCACACTTGTTGAAAGAGAAATGAGGGTCACACTTGCAAAGCTGCTTGCTGAGTCTGTGACTGAAGTAGAAATCTTTGGTAAAGCAACTTCAATTGATCCAGTTCTCTATATTTCTTGGATTGACAAATATCAGGTATCCATCTTATTCATGTTTGTCTAAGCAAACTATATAATGCACTTTTGTGGGAGGAACAACTTTTAGCAAAAATCTAACTGTATTTTAAATGTTCAGGCCCAGCTTGTTGTCCTGTCAGCCCAAATTGCATGGTCAGAGAACGTGGAATGTGCTCTGAATGGCATGGGTGGTGGAGGAGACAGCAGTCCTCTGCACTCTGTGCTGGCTAATGTCGAGGTCACACTGAATGTGTTAGCAGACTCTGTGTTGATGGAACAGCCACCTCTCCGCAGAAGGAAATTGGAACACTTGGTAAGTAATGCTCTCCTCCTCATCCTTAAGTAGTCATTCTGTCTCTTACAGAATTTAAACACCATCTGTCCATCATCAGATCATGAAAGTGACACCTAGGGTAAACTAAAATGTTCCCATCAAGCTTTCTTGAGGAACAGCTATTTCTGTAGAGATTACATATGCCTGACTTGAAATAATGTCTATGAACTTAAATGTCAGTGTAGTCTTAGATTCTGAAGAATTTAGTGAATAGAAACAACTCTTGGAATATGCCACCCAATCTCCTATTCTGAGTAGATAAGATTTGTGAATCTAGAGTTTATATTAACTTTTATATCATCTACATATGTTCATTGCTCCCATAACATAGTGTCTGAGCTCCTTCAGCGGTTTAAAAATAGAAACAACTTATAGGAGAAATAGCTTAACTTCTGTGTTTGTGTGTGGGGCTGTCATAGGCACATGGAGATCTTTTTAAAAAAAGAAAGAGAATCTAAACTGAAAGGTTTTTTTTTTTGCATTTAGCTGTCAGTCTTAAGTCATCACTTGCCCACTGAATTCATAGCAGAACTCCAGCTCCTCCTAAGCTCTACTTTCCATCAGACATGTGCAACTGACAAGCTATCCTGTTGTTCAAAGGCTCACATAAAATAAACCTTGAACTAAACTTCTAACTGGGGAACAAGTGTAGAGTTCATAGCCACAGAATGGTGTTTGAGGCAGTATGTGCTGCCAAGAAACTAGAGTGCTGTTTTGTACTAGTTGGAGCTTTCACACGGGGTGTGGCTTCATTGCTAGATATGTCTAGCAGTAATCAAACCTATGGACCTTCAGCCTTACCATGTCCAAATGTGTGCTGATACAATAAGGTGCCAATATCTGGCCTATTGCAGATGAAATTTGACATTTTTTGTGCCTTGGGCATCCAAAAGGATTGAAGGCTAGTGATAAACTAGTGTGAGGGGAAGGTGCCCTCCATAGTGGAGTCTTAGAGGAAGCAAGATCTTGGCAACATTTCTCTTTATCTACTAGCATCTCAGTCTTGGCTGGGTTCAGCTCTAGTCAGATGCGCTTCATTCAGCTGCTGATTGCAGATACTGAAAGCTGGGAATGGAGATGTAGAGCTCAGGTTTGGTCTGTACCTGCTGGGATTTCAGCCGATAGTGTCTCACCAATTCTCTTGGTGTCTTTATATAGACTTTGAATAACTTGTGCAGAGGATTAAAACTTGTGGGACCTCAGAGGTGAGGGATGTAGAAACACTGTCCCTCTACAGCACTTGTGGTTTCTTAGAGGAAAATGTGAGCAGGTTTAAGGGCGCTCTCATTCATCATTACAGCTTCTTGGAGGCAGACGAGAATATCTGGTGACTAACAGTATCTGGTGTCTGAAACGTCTAGCAGGATGAGTATGGATGTGCTTCCTTTCTCTGTTGTGGACAGTTCTTGTTTCAGAACCATGCCTTGGCCTGAAACTTGACTGAGAGGAACAGACTTTTTTCTTAGCTCCTCCTTTCTGCAAGCTAGAGGATGGATATTAGATGATGCCTTCTGGCATCGAGCAATGGCTTTTCATAAACTGAGGTGCAGTGCGATGCAGTAAAACTGAGTTATTAGTGTACCTGGTCTCTCTCTTGTGGTGGTTGCTAATGAGATGCTTGTTTTCCAGATTACAGAGTTAGTGCACCAACGAGATGTTACAAGATCACTGATCAAAAGTAAGATTGATAACTCCAAATCCTTTGAGTGGCTCAGCCAGATGCGATTCTACTTTGACCCAAAACAGACAGATGTGTTGCAACAGCTGTCCATTCAGATGGCAAATGCCAAATTCAACTATGGCTTTGAGTATCTTGGTGTTCAGGATAAACTAGTTCAGACTCCTCTTACTGACCGCTGTTACCTGACAATGACGCAAGCCTTGGAGGCAAGACTTGGAGGCTCGCCATTTGGTAAGTTTGTACTTATTCCCTTTGTGTCTTCTGTTAAATGTAAAGACTGATGTTCATCAGCTATAATAATAAAGTAACTTTCATAGTTGAGACTCCAATTTTGAAAAATGAGCAACACTTAGGCCGTGTCTATACTTACCAGTAGATCTGCATTGCTGTAATCAATGCAGCAGGTGTTGATTTAGCAGGTCTTCAACAGACCTGCTAAATCAGTAGGCGAGTGCTCTCCCACTTATTTGTGTATTCCCACTTCCCTGAGAAGAGTAAGGGAAGTCAGCGGGAGAGCAGTAGACACTGTGGTAAGTCGACCTAAGCTACGTCAACTTCTGTTTAGTTATTCACGTAACTGAAATAGCGTAATTTGGGCTGACTTACTGCGGTACTGTAACTCAGCCCTTAGACTCTAGTCTCTTCCTAGGCACCAAACTGGCAATATTAACATCTAATGTTTTTTATCCCATTCTAAAAATAGGTCCTGCTGGTACTGGCAAAACAGAATCTGTAAAGGCCCTTGGACACCAGCTTGGCCGCTTTGTTCTGGTTTTCAACTGTGATGAAACATTTGACTTCCAGGTATAGTATCTTCATTTTAAGTTACGATCTCATTAATATGTCATTTCAGCTTGTAGATTTCAAAACAGGTTTGAAAGCTTGTTCCTGTATCTGGTAAAATAGATTCTGGTTACTTTACTGTGCTTCATTGGACCTCACTACCACCTAAAGCGGAATTGGGTTATAAACTGACTGCTCTGTTTTTAGACAGTAATTTAGCAAGATTAAATCTGAACTGCAAGCTTTAGGAAGGTAACTGAAAATATTTTAAAAACTACAGTCTTTCATTACCATCCCCCAGTCATATTGTGTGACCATCTGAAGTAGACCTACTTTAGTAGAAATCAATTAGGTGTAATGGCTTACTCCTAATGGATATCTTGCTGCACATACTCCTTTATCTCCATGGACTGCCTGTTATATTGAGGCATTGGAACTACTTTTAAATTCTGCTGCGGGCTTAGGCCACGTCCAGACTAGGTATTAAAATCGATTTTAGATACGCAACTTCAGCTACGGGAATAACGTAGCTGAAGTCGAATTTCTAAAATCGAGGTACTCACCCGTCTGGACGTCGCGGCATCGATGTCCGCGGCTCTCCGTGTCGATTCCGGAACTCCGTTCGGGTTGATGGAGTTCCGGAATCGATGTAAGCGCGCTCGGGGATCGATATATCGATCCCCGAGCAATCGATTTTAACCCGCCGATGCCGCGGGTTAGTCTGGACGTGGGCTTAGGAATGTGGTTGCAGAGGTTTTAGAATTAAGTAACAGACTTCCCTAAAGAGGCTTGGAAGTTGTTTAGTAGTGCCTTCCACATTCTAGAACGTGGAGGTTGGCATTGAAAAACTGAAACATCTGAGAAGCAAGAGTGGTGTCAGTAGGTCAAGAAGTAGTTGTTGTTGTTTCAGTTGAAAGTATAAAGATTCTCAGAATAAAGAGGTGAGACTGACACACGCGTGCAAACAATAGAGGGTTAATGTATATAACCTCAATCCGATCCAGTCTACACCAGGTCCACCATGTACAGGGAAGAATAACTAAGGTAACTTTTGTGTGTGTGTGTGTGTGTGTGTGTGTGTGTCTCTATATATATAGAGAGAGAGCTTATCTTCTCTTTTTCTCTACCTGCAGGCAATGGGACGCATCTTTGTGGGACTTTGTCAAGTGGGTGCATGGGGCTGCTTTGATGAGTTCAACAGACTTGAGGAGCGTATGCTTTCTGCTGTTTCTCAGCAGGTTCAGTGCATCCAGGAAGCCTTACGAGAACATTGCAATCCAAACTATGACAAGAGTATGCAATTTTTTTCATTGTTAATGGCTTTGTATAGCTGTGCTATCAAAAGAATGCCCTCACTTGCATGTCTGAAATAGGTCCTTTTGAGAAATCTCCTTGATCTGTTACTCCCACATTGTCCAGATTTTTTTTCTTAAATTTGAAAGTGTAATTTAAATATTAAACAAAGGAAGTAGCCGTCAGCTGATATGCAGTCACTTTCAATGTTGTATAACGTTAGTGTAGTGGTAGAAAAAATGTTTGACTATTTGTACCATAAACAAAACTATACAGGATACTAAAAGTGAAGTTTCAACTACGGTAGTTGATAGCTAATTTGACTGAGACAAAATCAACTGTAACTAAAAGTACTTTGTGTGTGAACTACTTTTAGCTTCCGCACCTATTACTTGTGAGCTGCTGAATAAACAAGTTAAAGTGAGCCCAGACATGGCTATCTTCATCACCATGAATCCTGGTTATGCGGGTAGATCAAATCTTCCAGACAACTTGAAGAAGCTGTTCCGTAGCTTGGCAATGACAAAGCCAGACCGCCAGCTGATTGCCCAGGTCATGTTGTACTCTCAAGGTTTCCGTACTGCTGAAGTGCTTGCCAATAAGATTGTCCCTTTCTTCAAGTAAGTAATAGTCACTTAAACAAGTCTGATTGAAACCACTAAAAAAATCACTCATGTACTTAAATTAGGAACTTAAAATGGTTCTAGTTGGTTTTGAAACTACCATAGCAAGAACATAGTAAAGTGTCAGGCAGGCTTACTGTTCTATTGAACATTAGTATGTCTAAAATTGACTCTGGTGTCTTTTTTATCCTTAGACTCTGTGATGAGCAGCTCTCCTCTCAAAGTCATTATGACTTTGGCTTAAGAGCTTTGAAGAGTGTACTGATTAGTGCAGGAAATGTGAAGAGGGAGAGGATTCAGAAGATAAAGCGGGAGAAGGAAGAACGTGGTGAAGTTGTTGATGAAGGGGAAATTGCTGAGAACCTACCTGAACAAGAGGTAAAATGTATACAGATTTTTTTATATTGATTCACAGCAAAGGATTGATTACAGTAGATATGCATTTATGTGAGCACTTACAGTAAAGCACCTGCTGTATCTGGCATAAACGTGATCTTTTTAAGTTCACAAGTGTTGTATTTACTTGAAGTCATGGTACTTTAGGAGTGGCGGTTTCAGTACATTGAACTGAGTTTTTTAACCAGTGCTTGAGTTGTTGGAAGTGTCTTTCTTACAGTAGAACAGGGGCATCTGATGTTTTGTGGTCATCACAAACTTTCACGGCTCCTATAAAATGTCTGGTTTCCTGACTCTATTCCAAGTGGAGCAGATATTCTGAATGAACTCCTGCAGTTCATATCACTTTCAGGTAAATGTTATGTAGGCAAGTACAGTTGTCATTCCTCAACTAAGGAAATTGTATTAGGTGATAGCTTAAGTATTCCCTGTGTCGTATCACTTTGTGTTCATAATGCACTGTCATAAATGATCTTCTACAAATACAAAACTCAACATCAAATAAGTTTTGCAGGGAATAAGAATGCCAAATGCAAACCTAGCAAATATCAATATACTATGCAGTCTGAGTATTCAGCATGACCTATCTGAAATATTTCCACTAATGTGACTAATGCAGATAGTCATTGCTTACGGTGTATTGTCTAATCAAAACATGACATTTTCCATGTAGATTTTGATCCAGAGTGTGTGTGAAACAATGGTACCCAAACTTGTTGCAGAAGACATCCCACTGTTGTTCAGTCTCTTGTCCGATGTATTCCCTGGAGTACAGTATCACCGTGGTGAAATGACAGCCCTGCGAGAGGAGCTTAAGAAAGTGTGTCAGGAAATGTACCTTACATATGGTGATGGAGAAGAAGTTGGTGGCATGTGGGTCGAAAAGGTACATTGTGATAGCTCTAAATAATATAATATATAATAATTGGAGATATCTCCATCTCCTAGAACTGGAAGGGACCTTAAAGATCATTGAGTCCAGCCCCCTGCCTTCACTAGCAGGACCAATTTTTGCCCCAGATCCCTAAGTGGCCCCCTCAAGGATTGAACACGCAACCCTGGGTAAATCTTACACGTACTTTTCTCAACTCCACATTGTAACCTTTGCGTATTCTGTGATACAGAAATCAAATAGAACTGCTCCCCAAATAGACAGAATACCTAAAATAAATTTCAGCTTTAAGTGATTCCAGATTAATATGTTTGAATCTTAATAAATACAAGTCCTTAAATGACAGCTCCTTCTGTTCTGTCACAGGTTCTTCAGCTGTATCAAATTACCCAGATCAATCATGGGTTGATGATGGTGGGTCCTTCTGGAAGTGGAAAGAGCATGGCTTGGAGAGTGCTGCTAAAAGCCCTGGAGCGGTTAGAGGGTGTAGAAGGTGTTGCTCACATCATTGATCCAAAAGCAATCAGCAAAGATCACCTCTATGGTACTTTGGATCCAAATACCAGAGAATGGACAGATGGATTGTTTACACATGTCCTGAGAAAGTGAGTGTAGCCACTTTTTTAAACTTGTATTATGTTTGTTGGAGATACCCTTGGATGTTGTCATTTGCCATGGAGGATTGAGGGAAGGGGAAATTACTCTGTTTTTCAAACTTACAATAAATGCTTTCCTGAACTTAGGATCATAGACAATGTGAGAGGTGAATTGCAAAAACGACAGTGGATCATCTTTGATGGGGATGTAGATCCTGAATGGGTGGAGAACTTAAACTCCGTGTTGGATGACAACAAACTGCTGACTCTGCCCAATGGAGAACGTCTCAGCCTTCCACCAAATGTAAAGTTTTTTCTTGTTTTTACAAACACTTCAGCATTTCTAAATAGTTTAATCTACTGAAAATTTAATCTCTGCTGCTTTTGGTAGCTGACATGAACAGGCTCTCATCACACAACCTGTGGGCACAGAGTAAAGTTAATATTGCATCAGAGCAAAAGTGGTCTTGTGCAATGGTCTGGTTGAATTGTTTAAAAACCCATCTATGGTTGTGGAGTTTTGTCATGTCAGGTTTAAACCTACCAGACTAGGAAACACTAGATTATAAATGTCTATGTGTTAACTTCATAGGGTATTTTACGTATTTAAGACAAAACTTAATTTGTATGCCACCTATTGGCTTTTTGGGAGTTTAGAGAAGCATGTTAACTGAGCTTTTACAGTAACTCCTTGTTTAATGTTGTAGGTATGTTCCTGAATACTGCTACTTTAAGCGAAATGATGTTAAGCAAGTCCAATTTCCCCATAAGAATTAATGTAGCTTGGAGGGGACAGGGGCTAGGTTCCAGAGAAATTCCCCCCCACCCCACCCCATATGTTTTAAACAAACAATTTAATACTGTACACAGCAATAATGATTGTGGAGCTTGGTTGAGGTGGTGGAGTCAGAGGGTGGGATATTTCCCAGGGAAAGCCTTACTACTGAATCATGAACTAGCACTTGGCTGGGTCCTTAAGGGTAAACACATTGTTAATGGAGCCTCACACTCTCTATAAGGCTGCATGAATGGAGGGAGGAGACACAACATGGCAGTAGCTGCAAACATTCCCTGTGGAAACTGAATGTGGTGGTGAGCTCATGCTATCACACTGGTGTGCACCACTCCCTCCACTTTCCAAAGAGCTGGGGGAAGGAGTGCATCACAGGTACACGTACTGGGTGGGGGTGTGTGACACACAGCGGGTGTGCGTGAAACACATTGCTCTTCAAGTACGCTGACCCCACTCTAAGTACACTGCCTCTTTAAGTAGATAAGCAGATTGAGACAGCAGCTGCTGCCAGCAAGCTCCCTCCGTCCTGAGCCCTGTCATGTCCCCCTGTCCACTCCGCTGTGTGGAGATGGGGGTACATCAGCAGTGTGGGGAGGGATACCTGAACTGCCTGGCAACTGATAGCCTGATGGGTGGCTGCTGCACAGGGAACTTAAGAGAGCTGATGGGGGGCTGCCGGTCCACCCTGGTTCCAGGCTTCCACCAGCTAGCTCCAACAGGCTGCTCTTTGTGCAAGCAGTAGACAAAGAAGGCTGCCAAACAACGTTATAAGGTAGCATTGCGCAACTTTAAATGAGCATGTTCTCTAACAGATCAGCAACATAACAAAACAATGTTATCCAGGACGACGTTATGTGAGGCGTTATTGTAATAGATTCAGTAGAACATAAAATCTAACGTCTCTTAAATGTTTGCACTTTTTCTCTCTAGGTGCGTATCATGTTTGAGGTACAGGATCTGAAATATGCTACTCTGGCCACAGTGTCAAGGTGCGGAATGGTCTGGTTCAGTGAAGATGTTCTAAGCACTGACATGATATTCAATAACTTCTTGGCCAGACTACGAAGCATCCCTCTGGATGAAGGTGAAGAGGAAGCTCAGCGCAGGCGAAAGGGCAAAGAAGATGAAGGTGAAGAAGCAGCTTCTCCAATGTTGCAGGTATAACTTGGCATGGATTGTATACTGTGGACTGACACCAGACCCACGAAAAGTAGGAAGTGCCTCGAAAGCTTCTCACAGGCTGTACTGAATATAAACAGATTGAGTTAACTTGTGTGTTGTGTTCCCCAATTAAAGTATGATACTTTGAACCCATGCTACTGACAAACTTATTTTAAAATCTAGTGTTCTGACTTAAGACTACAAACCAAGTTCCTTGAACAATGCCAATGTCTTTACCAACAGATTCAAAGAGATGCAGCAACAATTATGCAGCCCTATTTCACATCTAATGGACTGGTGACTAAAGCTCTTGAACATGCTTTCAAGTTAGAGCATATCATGGACCTGACTCGCTTGCGCTGTCTTGGTTCATTGTTCTCTATGTTGCATCAGGCTTGTCGCAATGTAGCTCAGTACAACGCAAACCATCCTGACTTCCCTATGCAGATTGATCAGCTGGAGCGTTATATCCAGGTAAGGTAAATACTGCAGCAAAGTGATCTGAAAGCCTAAAGATGAACACAGTTACCAGGCTCATTGAATAGTCTCCTTGTATTTTCTTCAGCTGTTCTTCGAACACAAGTAATACTTTTTTGCATTTGTGTGGACTAATCTTTCTCTTGTCTTCTATCAGAGATACCTGGTCTACGCAATACTGTGGTCCCTTTCTGGAGACAGCCGTCTGAAAATGAGAGCAGAGCTGGGAGAATACATTAGGAGAATCACCACTGTACCATTGCCCACAGCACCGAACATACCCATAATTGATTATGAGGTAATAACCTTTTCATAACTATAAAGGGAAGGAACAGTCCTCCTGTGTGCAATACTATAAAATCCCTCATGGCCAGAGACACCAAAATCCTTTTACCTGTAAAGGGTTAAGAAGCTCAGGAAACCTGGCTGACACTTGACACAAAGGACAAATAAGGGGACAAGATACTTTGAGATCTTGGGGGTGGGGAGAGGAAAGGCTTTTATTTGTGCTCTTTTTGTTTTGGGGGTTGTTCACTCTTGGGACTAAGAGGGACCAGACATCAATCCGTGCTCTTCAGATCTTTCTGAACTAGTCTCTCAAATTTCAAACTTGTAAGTAACAGCCAGGCAAGGTGTGTTGTTTTTATTTTTGTTTTCTCAACTTGTAAATGTTCCTTTTTGCTGAGAGGATTTTACCTCTGTTTGCTGTAACTTTGAACCTACGGCTAGAGAGGGTTCCTCTGGGCTCTGAATCTGATTACCCTTAAAGTTATTTTCTGTCCTGATTTTAGAGATGATTTTTACCTTTCTTTAATTGAAAGCCTTCTTTTTAAGAACCTGATTTTTTTTCCTTGTTTTAAGATCCAAGGGGATTGGATCTGGACTCACCAGGAACTTGGTGGGTGAAAGCAGGGGGGGGTGGTTAAATTTTCCTTGTGTTAATATCCAAGGGGTTGAATCGGTGTTCACCAGGAACTTGGTGAAGAAGTCTCTCAAGACTATCCAGAAAAGGGAGCTAGTATTTGAGAGTTTCCCAGATAACTCAGAAATCTGGATGGTGGCAGCAAGACCAGATCTAAGCTGGTAGTTAAGCTTAGAGGTGTTCATGCAGGTCCCCACATCTGTACCCTAAAGTTCAGAGTGAGGAAGGAACCTTGACAAAGCTATCCAAAGTACAAGAGGCTATAAAACCTAAATCCTAAGGAAACAAAACCAGAATGACACTATTTCTAAATCATCCTCTCTCAGTGGGAGTAAATAAATATCTCACAAGTTAGCTCAAGGCAAGCCACTGTACATTTGATTTTTTTTGCCTTGTTTGTTCAGTTGGTACGTAATGTATTGTAGTCCAAGCTGCTTCTAACCTAGTCCCACAGCATCAAATTTGCAGGTGTTAAAAGCCTAACTGAGTTCACAGATTAAAGCATGAAGTTGTGTAAAATAAGGTGAGGTTGTGATGAGAACCCCATTGGAACATCTCTCTCTACTAAATTTGTATATTTAACTGTATTTCTGTTCACCTAGGTGTCGATTACAGGTGAATGGGTGCCATGGCAGTCCAAGGTTCCTCAGATTGAAGTTGAGACCCACAAGGTTGCTGCTCCTGATGTTGTAGTACCAACCCTAGATACTGTCCGCCATGAAGCTTTGCTGTATACTTGGCTAGCGGAACACAAACCCCTGGTGCTCTGTGGCCCACCAGGTTCTGGAAAGACTATGACCCTTTTCAGTGCTCTCCGAGCCCTCCCTGATATGGAGGTAACTGTTCTGTTTCTATGTGGGTTATTGAATAATAGCAAATTTATAACAAGTAAAAGCTGCCTACAAGGTTTACTCTGATTACTGCAACACCTCTCTACTTAGATGGCAAAAATTTCATTGTATCAGAGCTCTTTGCCCAACTAAATGAATGTATCCTTGTAATACTCTGTGAGGTAGAAGTATGATCTGTTAAAGGGAGTGGAAACTGAAGCAAAACTCAGTGACTTGCCCATAGTCACCAGGAAGATCTAGACTCTTCCTAACTCCAGAAGTCGCTTCACTTCAGGGCCATCTGTTCTTCCTTTCTAACTAGCACCAGTAGTGCTGGCTTTTTTCCCCACTTGTTGAGTATTAAATCAAAAGTATTTTGAGTTCAGGTAGCTGTTCCATCTAGATATGAGTGTTTAAACCAGTTAAGAGTGATGAAAGACAGTATGTACTCTAGCAAGTAGGTACAACTGGCACATAACAGACTTTGATGGCAAAGTCTATAAGGAATCTTACATATCTGTAGTGACCCAAATACTTGTGTAGACAGCATCCAGTGATCAGTATCTAGTCAACATACAGTATATATTTTCAATCTGAAGGCTAAATTGTGGCATATATTGGTTACTGAGGAATGATAATCTATTGAAACTGGTTCTAAGACTTTAAGCTATTAAAATGTATCCAGTGTCTCCATGGATTTACCTCTTTCACCCTTTTTTTTTCTTTAAGGTGGTCGGACTTAACTTCTCTAGCGCTACTACCCCAGAGCTACTTTTGAAAACTTTTGATCATTACTGTGAGTACAGGCGTACACCTAATGGAGTGGTGCTGGCTCCTGTGCAGCTGGGAAAGTGGCTGGTGCTGTTTTGTGATGAAATCAACTTGCCAGATATGGATAAGTATGGCACGCAGAGAGTCATATCCTTCATTAGACAGGTTTGTTTTATTGTGAAGCTAAGGATTATACTATTATTATTCTATTATGGAAACTTTCTTATATTAAAACAATTCCCTCATTCAGATGGTGGAACATGGAGGCTTCTACCGTACATCGGATCAGACCTGGGTGAAATTAGAGAGGATTCAGTTTGTTGGAGCTTGTAACCCGCCTACCGATCCTGGAAGGAAACCACTTTCACATAGGTAAATACTATTCTGAAGCTGTGAAACTATAGTACTGATGTGCAAGATGGAATATCTGATGCCTTTACATTCCTAATGCTGGAATCCAGTTTGTAGTGTCAAATATTGGTTTAAAAATAGCTGGCATCCAAAAGAGCTGTTCATTAACAGTCCAGCAAGCGCCTGTTGATCTTCAATAAGTCTTGGAGCACTGGAAGTTCTGAAGACTGGAAGAAAGCTGCTAAAATGCCATTTTTTAAAAGGGTAAATAGGATGACCTAGATCCCATCCAAAATAATGGAGTAGCTGATACAGGACTTGTTTGTTAAACAACTAAAAGAGGGCAGTGTAACTAATACAAATCAACATGGGTTTATGGAAAATAGATCCTGTCAAACTAACTTTGTTGGTTTTGAGTTGCAAGCTTAAATGATAAAGATATTATGTCAACAGTATTATACTTAAGTGAGGCATTTGACCTGGTACTGCATGACAATTTGATTTTAGAAAAAAAACAAACCCTAGAATGATATAAAAGTAACACGGCACATATTAAATGGATTAAAAACTGCCTAACTGAGTCTCGAACTGTAACTGTTAATAGGGAGGCATTGAGTGGGTTTTTTCCAAGTAGAGTTGTGCAGGGACTGGTTCTTGGCCATATGAGATATATTATCAATTACCTAGAAGAGAACAAAATAATCACTGACAGTTTGCAGAGAACCCAATAAATGGGAGGATAGTAAATAGTGAGAACAGGTCACTGATTCGCAGCAATCGGTGTCACTTGGTAAACTGGGCGCAAGCAGTTACTATCCATTTTAATAAAGGTAAATGTACATGTATACATCTAGGAACAAAGAATGTTGGCCATACTTACAAGTTTGAGGGGCTCTATTTTGAGAGTTGTTTGGAGATCATGGTGGATAATCAGTTAAAGTTGAGCTCCCCGCTGAACATGTAACACTGTGGCCAAAACAGCTAATGGAATCCTGGGATACTTAAATGGGGATCACAGATAGGAATAGAGAGGCTTATTTGATCTCTGTATTTGGCACTGATGTGACCACTGCTGGAATCTGAGTCCAGTTCTGGTGCCCACAATTCAAGAAAGATGTTGTCAAATTGAAGAGTTCAGAGAAGAGCCACAAAATTGATAAAGGATTAGAAGACCTGCTTTTATAGTAATGGCCTGAAAATGCTCAGTCTGTTTACCTTAACAAGGTTAAGGAGGGACTTGATTGGTCTGTAAGTACCTACATGGGGAACAAATATTTAATAGTAGCAAAGAATCTTGTGGCACCTTATAGACTAACAGACGTTAGTCTATTTAATAGGCTCTTCAGCTTCCAGCCATTGGATCAAGTTATACCTTTCTTTGCTAGACTGAAGCTAGACAAATTCAAACTGGAAACAAGGCATACGTTTTTAACAGTGAGAGTAATTAGCCATTGGAATAACTTACCAAGGGTGGATTCTGTATCATTCACAATTTTTAAATCGAGATAGTAGTAGGATTTTTTTCTAAAAGATGCCTTGGGAATTAACTGGGGAAATTCTACCACCTGTGTTATATGGGAGGTTAGACTAGATTTCTTCTGGCCTTAGAATCTATGAACAACACAGACTGTACTCCATTCACATTCCTGTACTTCAAAGAGGACTTTGTATTAGCCAGCAGGGTGGCGGCTAATGTGAGTGCTTAACATTACTCACTTCAGAGGCTGAGAAGTCTGTGAAATTAATAGTTACTTTTACTCTATGAAATAAGCAACTTGGATCAGAAACAAAGCATTATGATGTGATATTGCAGAGTACAAGTCAGTAATTGACTCTCCTACTTTGACTTTTAGTGGCTTAATTTGAAATGAAATCTCCACCAAGGGTGGCAGTTTTCGATATTGAAAATAAATAGGTCAGGTCTAGTCTAGCTGAGTTGGATGAAGCCTTTCCTGGTAGGAACACTAAGCTATTGGACGTCGGGGGGGAGGGATAGCTCAGTGGTTTGAGCATTGGCCTGCTAAACCCAGGGTTGAGTTCAATCCTTGAGGGGGCCATTTAGGGAACTAGGGTAAAAATCTGTCTAATCTTCCAAGTCTAATCTTCTATGATTCTTTCAGATTTTTACGCCATGTCCCTGTGGTGTATGTGGACTATCCTGGGCCAGCATCACTTACTCAGATATATGGAACATTCAATCGTGCAATGCTGAGGCTTATCCCATCGCTCCGCACATATGCAGAACCTCTTACTGCTGCCATGGTAGAGTTCTACACAATGTCACAGGTAACTTACTCTACATGCTATCCAAACTTCTGCTGACTAGTCCTCTTTCCTTGTTACTATGCCACTTTAGATAAATTCCCAGTGCTTTTTGTCTTGGCCTGCTTACCCTGTTTTTTATTAGCAGTTGTGAGATAGGAGCATGAGAAGCATTGTTTTCATGTTAATTGTTGCACAACTTTATCCCATTAGATATCATACCCAGTGTTTTTTGAATATTTAGGAAAGGTTCACCCAGGACACACAACCGCACTACATCTATTCACCTCGTGAAATGACTCGATGGGTGAGAGGTATCTTTGAAGCTTTAAGACCATTAGAAACTTTACCTGTTGAAGGCCTTATTAGGATTTGGGCACACGAAGCCTTGCGTCTCTTCCAAGACAGGTAAAGAAACTATGGAAATAGTATTAAAAGTACAAATTGATCTTTTTCTCAACTCTTTCCAGAGATTTTCCTTTGGGTCTGTGCTTGTTTTAATGTGGATTCTAATTGATTCCAGATTGCTCTTTTAGATGTATAAGTATAAACACTTACAGCGGCTCAGCTAGGCAGAATACTCAAGTTAGTTTAAATGCCAAACTCACTTTTTTTATGTCAAACTGATGGCTGATTCACTTATCTGCTTGTAGCACAAAACTGTCTTACTGGGCAGGTTTGTGAGGTGAAATAGACTGACTACAAAGACCACAGGATTATAGATTACCTCAAATTTAAAAGTGGTAAAAACATAGTTTGAAAAGGCTCGGCCAATCTCATTAGGCCCCTTTCTTTAATTGTTGCATTTGAGGCCTGGTCTACACTACGCGTTTAAACCGAATTTAGCAGCATTAAACCGATTTAACCCTGCACCCATCCACACGAGGCCCTTTATATCGATATAAAGGGTTCTTTAAACCGGTTTCTGTATTCCTCTCCGACGAGAGGAGTAACGCTGAAATCGGTATTGCCATGTCGGATTAGGGTTAGTGTGGCCGCAAATTGACAATATTGGCCTCCGGGCGGTATCCCACAGTGCACCATTGTGACCGCTCTGGAAAGCAATCTGAACTCGGATGCACTGGCCAGGTAGACAGGAAAAGCCTCGCAAACTTTTGAATTTCATTTCCTGTTTGCCCCGCGTGGAGCTCTGAGCAGCACGGGTGGCGATGGAGTCCCAAATCCAAAATGAGCTCCAGCATGGACTGTACGGGAGATACTGGATCTGATCGCTGTATGGGGAGACAAATCTGTTCTATCAGAGCTCCGTTACAGAAGACGAAATGACAAAGCATTTGAAAAAATCTCCAGGCTATGATAGACAGGGGCCACAGCACAGTGCTGTGTGACAAGCGTAACAGAGAGCCAAAGAATCAAATGGATGCTCATGGAGGGAGGGAGTGGGTACTGAGGACTCCAGCTATCCCGCAGTCTCTGAAAAGCATTTGCATTCGTGGCTGAGCTCCCAATGCCTGTAGGGTCAAACACGTTGTCCGGGGTGGTTCAGGGTATATCTTGTAAATTTACTCCCCCTCCCCCTCCCCCTCCGTGAAAGAAAAGGGGGGGGAAATCGTTTCTTGACCTTTTTCAATGTCTTCGTATGTCTACTGCATGCTGCTGGTAGACGCAGTGCTGCGGCACTGAACAGCAGCATCCTCTCCCCTCCCCGATGGCAGACGGTACAGTACAAAATGACTGATGGCCGTCCTCATCATCCTGTGAGTGCTCCTGGCTGGCCTTGGTGAAGTCAGCCGGGGGCGCCTGGGTAAAAATAGGAATGACTCCCGGTCATTCCCAGCAGATGGTACAGAACGGCTGGTAACAGTCTTCATCATAGCAACTGGGGGCTGAGCTCCATCAGCCTCCCCCACTTCATGTCTAAAGAAAAGATTCTGTACTGCCTGGACTATCATAGCAGCTGGAGGCTGCCTCCCCCTCATTTTATCTCACTAAAAACTCAGTGTTTTATTCCTGCATTCTTTATTACTTCATCACACAAATGGGGGGACACTGTAACGGTAGCCCAGGAGGGTTGGGGGAGGAGGGAAGCAAATGGGTGGGATTGTTGCAGGGGCACCCCATAGAATGTCATGCCGCTCATCATTTCTGCGGGATCTGACATGGAGCAGCTGTGCTCTCTGGTTCTCTGGTACACTGGTTCTCTAGTACACTTGCCCCATATTCTAGGCAGGACTGACTCTATTTTTAGATAAAACGTAAAGGAGAGAATGACCCTGGGAGTCATTCCCATTTTTGTCTTTGCGCCCCCGGCCAACCTCAGCGAAGGCCAGCCAGGAGCACCCATGACAGCAGCAGACTGTACAGAACAACTGATAACCGTCATCTCATCGCCAGTTTACAATGGCATGGCAGATGGTACAATAGGGATGGTAACTGTCTCTGCTACCTTGCAAAGGCAAATGAATGCTGCTGTGTAGCACTGCAGTACCGCCTCTGTCAGCAGCGTCCAGTACACATACGGTGACAGTGGCAAAAGGCAAAATAGGCTCCATGGTTGCCATGCTATGGCGTCTGCCAGGGCAATCCAGGGAAAAAGGGCGCGAAATGATTGTCTGCCGGTGCTTTCACGAAGGAAGGAATGAGTGACGACATTTACCCAGAATCACCTGCGACTCTGTTTTTGAACAATCATGCATTGGGATCTCAACCTAGAATTCCAATGGGCGGGGGAGACTGCATGAACTATGGGATAGCTACAGGATAGCTACCCACAGTGCAACGCTCCAGAAATCGACGCTAGCCTTGGTACATGGATGCACACCGCCGAATTATTGTGCTGTGTGTGGCCGCATGCACTCGACTTTATACAATCTGTTTTACAAAACCAGTTTATGTAAAATCGGAATAATCCTGTAGTGTAGACATACCCTTAGATTGAGGGATTCTTCTTCCCCTCCCCCCCGAAAATGGACCTTTAAATTGTCAGTTACACAAAAAGGCTTTTCCCCCTTGCTCCCTTCTCACATCTTCAAGATTTGTCAAATCGAAATTGCACTTGCTGTAGAAATGAACAAAAGTTGAAGTTCATAAAATAAGTGCCACCTTCAAAGGCTTATACACATAACCAAAATGTGAAGAGTAATACCTTTTGTGGATTTAAAATCTAGTCCTCTAAGCTCAGGGCAAGAGAAGTGTCTGTTGGATTGTTAAGTAGTTGTAAGTATGGGTCAGATCTATCTACTTACAGTACTATTACCCTTTCCCTTAACTTGCTATTTATAGCACTTGGTGTGTCCTTCACGTATATGTTTTTAATAGGTAGTGCATGCTTGCTTGTAACTGTCTGTCTTTCTCTCTAACTAGACTTGTGGAAGATGAGGAGAGACGTTGGACTGATGAAAACATTGATATGGTAGCTCTGAAACATTTCCCCAACATAGACAAAGAGAAAGCTATGAGCAGACCCATCTTGTACAGCAATTGGTTGTCAAAGGTGAGGGGTATCTCAATAGAAACCTTGCCATTGACAGTTGCAAACACTAAGTATCCTATTAAGAGAGTGAATCTTTGCCCACCACTTCACTTCACTTAGGCAGCACTCCTTCTAGTGTACTAAGTGCAGTCCATGCTACGACAGAATTGTCCTTTTGACAATAAGGATTGCTAACCATTTGAAGCTGGTAGCCAAACACATTTGATGCAGCATACCGTGATGGGTTATCCAGCAAATAGCAGAAGCTATATCCAGGTACCAGGGAAGTAGAACTGTGAATTTTGAAGGCAGAGCATATACCCAAACTGGGACTCTCTGCAATTGTTACCCCCAGTATTGTAGAGAAGTATCCTGGGGTCTTGGACTAGTGCAGTTAGGAGATGTAGGTTGTCTCTTTTTTTTTGGTTTGTTTAACAAATAAGCCATTGGTGTCTGTAACCACACTGGCTAACTAATGACTCAAAGAAGTGCCATCCACTGAGTCACAAGCTTCATTTCCTAGCATCCCAGGGTTCCCTTGGTCTCCCAAGTAGTGTTAGTCAGGTCACTGTGTAGCTTGACCTGAGATATGACCCAAGGTGGCATGATTGAATATGCTTGTACTCCACAATCCTGTATCTGGCTGTATGCTTTCAGAACAATATTTATCAGACATTATTGTTCATTATGAGACCACTATAGGCATTTAAACTGTTCATGGCCTTAGATTTCCCTCCCTTCCCCTGCCCCAATCCTTTTATATGGCCTCAACTGTTGCGGCTGACTTCAAGAAACAATTGTGTAATGTTAATATGTGATTGTAAAGCTCTGAATGTTTTAGGGTTTGCTTTTCAGTATCCAAGCAGGAATTCATAAATCTAATTCTGTGCCTTCTGGTTAAATGCTCTCCTGTCTGTTTAGACTTATGAAAATACACTTAATATGTCTGCAGCCAGTATGTTAGATAACATAACTCAAACCAGTTGAGCCATATGTGTATTCTAATCAGGAATTTGCAGTGATGGTAAAAAGTGCCAAGGAGGAGCACAAATACCTATCCACCTGGGAATTTTCTGGCACTCATGGAATATACTGACTTCTACTGCCTCTTAAAGTAAGCAGTAGATCCTTTAAATGCCTTACATTACAGTGGCTCTGCAGACATGATGCATTGATTTTAAATGCAGCACCTGAACTGGTGTGCAAACTAGTTTTTTAATTTAAGGTGAAAGTCTGAACTGCACTGCTGAGAAGCACAGCACCAGAACTCATAGCCAAGGAGGAGTGGGGTGGGGACCAAAGTAGCTTTGAGTCTTAATGGGTTGTTGAAACCGTGCAAGCCAGCTCCCAGGTGCCTACAGAAATTCTGGGCAGCACTGCTGCTTGGCATGTAACATTACAGGCCCTGCCCATAGCACATGCTACATCAGAGTCTGAGGGGGTCCCTGTGGCTATCATCAATTCTTGAGTTGGGAATTTGTCACTCCAGCCCCTATATCCAGCACAGAGGGGTCAGCAGGGTGAAAATCTCTCCCTTAGTCTTAAATTCTAGACTGTTAGATCTTCTGCTTACATGTTGGCCTTCTTCTAGGATTATATCCCAGTGGATCAGGAAGAGCTGAGAGACTATGTAAAAGCCAGGCTGAAAGTGTTTTATGAAGAAGAACTTGATGTGCCACTAGTGCTGTTCAATGAAGTTTTGGATCATGTACTAAGAATTGACCGGTAAGCTGAATTTCCAACTTCTGGGTTTGTCTAGTTTGAATTATAAACCAAATCTGTATTTAGACTAGTCCAGAATGGCACACCAGTTTGTTCTGGTGCTCTACTTGGGAGAGGCATTCTGTAAAGGGGGCACTGCACGGTTGGAATTGTAGCAGTAGACTGAGAAATATTGCCAATGGTCACTTCAGTGTGCCCCCGAACCAGTCACCGTACTAAAAAAAAATAAAAAATACAGGTTAAGTTTGCAAGGAAAGGAGGTTTGGAAATGTGGTGGCTAATTCACAATTTATCAAGCAATAAACTTACTTGAAGTACCAATCTGTTTCAGAATCTTCCGCCAGCCTCAGGGTCACTTGCTTCTCATTGGAGTTAGTGGAGCCGGGAAAACTACTCTCTCACGATTTGTGGCTTGGATGAATGGTTTAAGTGTTTACCAAATAAAGGTTGGTTTAATTCTATCACTCCACAAAAAATTTGACTGTTAAAGCTTTCAGTTGTCTTGCAGATATTCTATCTTTGGTAAGATAAATGTATAAACAAGTTATTGTGAGGGAGGATAAGGGCTAAAAAAGATCAGTAACTATTGCTAAATCTTTATAGGTGCATAGAAAATACACAGGTGAAGACTTTGATGAAGATCTGAGAACAGTCTTAAGACGCTCTGGCTGCAAGAATGAGAAAATAGCTTTTATAATGGATGAGTCAAATGTACTGGATTCTGGATTCCTGGAGAGAATGAATACTCTTCTCGCCAATGGAGAGGTAACATAAGTAAATCTGTATAATATAGCAGTTATGCAGGAAAAATCAAGCCTTTAAGAAAAACATACTTATTTCCTGGCTTAGGTTCCTGGTCTCTTTGAAGGAGATGAATATGCCACCCTTATGACTCAATGTAAAGAGGGAGCACAGAAAGAAGGCTTAATGCTAGATTCACATGAAGAACTGTACAAATGGTTCACCAGTCAAGTTATTCGCAATCTCCATGTTGTGTTCACCATGAACCCATCTTCTGAGGGCCTGAAGGACAGAGCAGCTACTTCTCCAGCTCTCTTCAACAGGTAATTTTTATATATTCTGTTTGGGAGCTAACCTACAACAAAGTATCTTAACACTTGAGATCTTTTTTTTTTTTTTTAATAATATTATTAATACTCTCTGGAAAAAAAGTTTGGAGGTTTTCATGTAAGTCTTGCCCTGTCTGCAGGTGTGTCTTGAACTGGTTTGGAGACTGGTCAACTGAAGCACTGTACCAAGTTGGCAAAGAGTTTACAAGCAAAATGGATCTCGAGAAGCCAAACTACATTGTGCCAGACTATATGCCAGTTGTGTACGATAAATTGCCACAACCACCATCACATAGGGAAGCTATTGTAAATAGCTGTGTATTTGTTCACCAGACCCTTCATCAGGTATGTTCTGCCATTCTACTCGGATCTGTAATGTCATGTTCTAGTGGACTGACACAAGTTCAGTACAAGAATGTTGTCCCTGTGACAAATTTGACTTTAAAAAAATCTAGATTTTATATAATCCTAATCTTTTACATATACAAACTTTTGACAAAATCCTTTTCCTTTGGAAAGGCTAACGCTCGTCTAGCAAAACGGGGAGGCAGAACTATGGCCATCACACCACGTCACTACTTGGACTTCATCAACCATTATGCCAACTTGTTCAATGAGAAAAGGAGTGAGCTGGAGGAACAGCAGATGCATTTGAATGTTGGTCTTAGAAAGATCAAGGAAACTGTTGACCAGGTACGTACCTTTAAATGTTGCTTTTTCATATAAAATTAGAGCTAATAAACATTTTAAAACTGAGTTTAGTTTGTATAGACTAATCTTCCAATTCATGTCAGGTGGAAGAACTGCGTAGGGACTTGAGAATAAAAAGCCAGGAATTGGAAGTGAAGAATGCAGCAGCTAATGACAAGCTGAAAAAAATGGTGAAGGATCAGCAAGAAGCTGAGAAGAAAAAGGTAAAATCAAAGCTTTCTTTACCTTTTGTACACATACAGTATATTCAGAAATCTTACAGATTGCATGACCTTTCTCTTAGGTTATGAGCCAAGACATTCAAGAGCAGCTTCACAAACAGCAAGCAGTAATTGCAGATAAGCAAATGAGTGTAAAGGAGGATCTAGACAAAGTCGAGCCTGCTGTCATTGAAGCTCAGAATGGTAAGTCAACACTGATAAATAACTACAGCATGCCTTCCTTTCGGGGTTTGGGGCTGATCCAAAGGCTCTTGAAGTCAGCGGGAGTGCTTCCATTTGCTTCAGTGAACTTTGGGTCCATCCCTTTATCAGCAGTATCTTTATCTTTAGTGTGGAAGCAGTAGAAATAAAATAGTTCACTAGCACTCTGAGCTTCCAAACTTCCCGTTATTGCTACCATAGACTTGCATTCTAAGCAGTATTTTTATTAAACTTTGAGCAATAAACTGTCTTAATGGTTCACTGTTTTTTGCCTGACTTTGCTAGATTTACTTACTATCTTTCAGTATATCTGGGCATATTAGAATAGAAACTTCTGATATAGGAGTAGGTCAACAAACACTAGAAATTTCTGGTGTGAAGTAGTATGATCCACATAGTCAGCTTGTCTACAGCATGCTAGCTTGCTGTGCACTTGCACCCCAGCTTTTCTCACTGTTTTCTAGACAAGTCCCTAATGTGTTCTGTTTCTGCTGGTGCTGCCTCTTAAGAGAGCAGTGTCCAGTTCATGGAATTAGTGATTTAATAAACGCTACAGAAGTATCATGAATAGAAATACTACCTACAACTTATTTTACTCCAGAGTTAGTTACAATGTGAGTTGCATAAGAGGAGGAAGGACCTCTAACTCACTATTTGCCTAGGTATAAAGTCTCTCGCTGTAGAGGCATCACCTTGTTTTTAGGCTCCTTAACTTGTGGACTCAACATAGCTGCCAGGTGCAAACTCTTGCTCTTGTAGTAGTGCTTGGAGGCTTCTGAGAGTTCAGCTTGCTCTCTCATGTGAGAATAGTGGTGGGGAGTTCTCAAAATGTGAAAGGCATTTGGTTTTTACAAGAGAGGTTTAATTCATTTTGGATTTGACCTGAAGCTTAAAAATCTCTCAATATCAATGAAGATTTAATTCCTGTCTTACTATTTTGCTGTCTTTTCTTCCTTTTTCTCCCCAATCAATACTGTTCCTTTTTTCCCGCTCCATCTGGCTTGACCACTGTGATTAGCTGTAAAATCAATAAAGAAGCAGCATCTGGTAGAGGTCCGTTCTATGGCCAACCCACCTGCAGCAGTGAAGCTAGCACTAGAGTCCATCTGTCTACTATTGGGTGAAAGTACAACTGACTGGAAACAGATACGTTCCATCATTATGAGGGAAAACTTCATTCCAACTATTGTAAACTTTTCTGCTGAGGAGATCAGGTGAATAACTGCAGGTACCAAGCTACTGCTGGGAATAGAAAGAAATTGTTCACAAGATTTTCACAATAGAAATCTTACTAGTAGTCACAATTGGTGATGTTAGGGTTTGGTTTCTACCTCCCAAAAAGCAGAATTCACCTCATGAGTATGCATAATCTCCACTTTTTATGCGGAAAACAAAATATCAGACTGTTATCTATTCATGAAGATGATCTATCAGGGAGAAGATGAGCATCTCAGAGCTAAATTTTGCTCTTAAAATAAATTTTAAAGTACAGTCTGAGTAGCACCTACTGCCATCAGAGCCCTGGGGTATAGACTATTCCCATTAATTGAACTTAAATTTCTTTCATTATTTCCCAGCAGTAGCCTTAAATCCCTGATTGTTGCATGCTGAATACTTTTTTCATCCCTTTAATAGCTGTGAGCTCTATAAGGAAGCAACATCTTGTTGAAATAAGAGCAATGGGCAACCCTCCTGCTGCAGTAAAACTGGCTTTAGAATCAATCTGTCTCTTGTTGGGTGAGGAGACAAATGATTGGAAAAAGATCAGACCAGTTATTCTCAGAGATAATTTCATCAGCAGCATTGTCAACTTTAATACTGAAGATCTAAGGTATTGGTTTTAGTTTATCTATAGTAACTCCTCACTTAACGTTGTAGTTACGTTCTTGAAAAATGCAACTTTAAGTGAAACAATGTTAAAACTAATCCAATTTTCCCATAAGATTTAATGTTAGGTTAGGTTCCAAGGAAATCTTTTGTGGGCAAACAAAAGGCATTATATAATGTACAGTTCTTGTACTGTGGTGGGGAGGTGTCCCTGGCTTCCCTCTGGGGCTCAGGGTGGGGTGCGGGATCTGGAATGGAGTTAGGGTGCAGGAGGATGCTCAGGATTGGGATGCGGGAGAAGGCTCAGGGCCGGGGCAGGCAGGAGGTGCAGAGCACTTAGCTGAGGCAGCTCCTGTTTGGTGCAAGGGGTATGCAGGTGGCTCTGCGCAGCACAGCACCACTGATATGGCTGTGATTCTGGGAGCATTGCTTCCTGTCCGTCCCCCCCCCCCGCCCCCCCCCGGCAGGCAGGGCCACCTGGAATGTAGAGCAGAGGCTTTAGGGGCTGCAGGGCCCTGAGTTAAGGGGGCCTCAGGGCCTTCGCCTGCAGCTCTAAAGCCTCTTTCGGGATGCAGCCCTGCGAGCACGGGCTGGAGGACTCAGGAGGAGCAGGGGCACCTGTGCAGCCAGTGGCCGGAAAGAAGTGGCGCTTTCCCCTTCAAAGCGCTGTTTCTCTCTGGCTGCTGGCTGCGCTGCTGCCCCTGCTGCTTCTGACTCCTCAGGCCCGTGCTCGCAGGGCTGTATTCCGAAAGGCTTTAGAGCTGCAGGCCAGGGCCCTCTTAGCCTAGGGCTCTGCAGCCCCTAAAGCCCCTGTGTTCTGGGTGGCCCTGCCTGATGGGCGGTGGGGGCAGGAGGGAAGGCAGCTTCCCCGCTCCCTCCATCCCAGAAAATCCTAAGTGTTTGGTGGCGGGGGAAGTGCTGGGAGGGAGGAAGGAAGGGAGGGGGAGAAGGCAGAGAAGAGGAACTTGTGCCATGCTCCCTTGTAAAGTCAGCCAAACAATGTTATAAGGCAGTGTTGCACAACCTTAAACAAGTATGCTCCTTAATGGAATAGCGATGTAACTTCGAAACAACATTAAGTGAGAGCATGTTAAGTGAGGAGTTACTGTACTGTAGTAAAGGGGCAACTTCCTCTCCATAACTCTGACACAGCATGTGCGCAAGTGTTGAATATGTCAGTGCAAATATAACTCTTCTTTTGCAGTGATTCCATCCGGGAAAAGATGAAGAAGAATTACATGTCAAATCCAAGTTACAATTATGAAATCGTAAACCGAGCATCCTTAGCGTGTGGTCCCATGGTAAAATGGGCAATTGCACAGGTAACTCATCTGCAGTACATGCGCCAATGTAGAATGCTTCAGTGTTTTGTGGGAAATCAAACACCTATGATAAGTACTAGTTCTACAGTGCTGGAAATATGCAAAGACTCAGAATAGATGGACTTGCATCACTCAAAGATCTGTGACATCTTGTCTAGCTTGCTATTGTAGAGGTAAAAACAAATTGGTGTCAAGCGAACATGTAGAGTAAGCTGCTGAATGTTCTTGAATATTCGGTTAATTGTTCTGTGATTAACAGGATTAACCCTACAACTTATTTTCAACTGTCTTTTGAAAATATCTTTTTTCATAATAGTGACTAATGGCTGGTCTTTTTGCTCTGTAGCCAGTGTTGTGTTCACACAGACCAGTGTTTGTTGCCTGGCTTGATCTTGTTTTCCCCTCACCTGGCAAGGGTGGGGAATGTTGTAGAGCAGTATGATCATGTCTTACTGAGGGGAAGGCATCTAGCTCTGAAGTAATGTCAATGGCAAGCACAGATGGCATCTCAACCAACCTTGGCTTTGGATAGGGCTGAGTATTTGTGGGTGTGGGCTTTGGCCAAGGGCTCACAGGTGGGATTTTAGAAGCTTGAATGGAGCGCTGTTATGGGAAAAGGGGAGGGCTCCTTCAATGGGGGCAGGAGCAGGCTAATTCCAGTGTTCAAGGAAAAGGATACACTAATTTGGTACTTAGCCCATAGGATCAGCTTCCCTCTTCTAGCCTTCCAGACTCATTGCAGTGTCTCTCCTGCCTTCATCCTACGTTCCCTGAGAGCTCTGGCATCCTGGGCAATTGTCTGCACTGCATGATTGAATTTGACATTTGAAATCTGGAGGCTTCCCAAAGAACTTCAGTCTCACTTCAGTGTGATGAATAGTGCAGTTGACACCTCTTGACTGTTTCACTATTCTGAGTCTGCAGGTGGCCTGAATCAGTTTAAGTGGAGGACTAGAAACCTAAACATTTTAAAATGAAAATCTGAATACCTAAAATCCTGAGGGGTGCCCTCAATCCATACAAAATTATGCTTGCTGACTTCCATGGTCCCAAGTCATGTGCCAAGTTCCATTTTAGAAAGTATTTAGAACTGACTGTTCACATGTTTCACAGCTGAATTATGCTGATATGTTGAAACGAGTGGAACCCCTCCGCAATGAGCTACAGAAACTGGAGGATGATGCCAAAGACAATCAACAGAAAGCTAATGAGGTGGAACAGATGATTCGTGATCTTGAGGCCAGTATTGCTCGCTACAAGGAAGAGTATGCAGTGCTGATTTCAGAGGCTCAAGCAATTAAGGCAGACTTGGCTGCAGTTGAAGCAAAAGTGAGAATACTTAATCTACCATTTTGTCCATTTTACTGACTTTTCTTTAATGTTTCAGGGGGTAGGAGTAGTGGCTTTCAAACATTCTGTACACCTTTCTAACACAGAATGCTTTAATGGTCTCTCTACACAAGTTGGCCTTTCAATATGTTTCATCCTTTGGACTTCTTACAAAGAGCTTTGCAGACCATTGATAAACAGACCAGAGTGAGGATTACTCTTCCAGTCACTGCCTCATGCTGGACACCCAATTAAATTGGCAATCTGTCTGATCAGGACTAAGCTAGTGTCTAGGATGTTACTGAAAACCAAGGAAAGCTAGCATAGGTAAAGCAAAGCCAGTCCTCTTTCACAAGAACAAAATTCACCCACTAGAATGATCAATTTTGTAAGTCATATGTGTTTCAGAGGAATTGTGGTTATTTAATGCTTATAACTATTTTAAAAATATCTTGCACAGTAACTGCTATATTAATGTTCTCTTCACACAGGACTAGTGAAATCAAGTCAAATGATCCATACAAATTTCCTCTTATTTTTTGGTTCCTTGAGCAGCACTGATGGAATCATAGAAATATAGGGCTGAAAGGGAGCTCAAGTGCAGCCCCCTGTGCTGCAGCAGGGTAAAATAAACCTAGTTCATTCTTGACAGGTGTCTGTCCAACCCATTCTTAAAAACGTCCAATGATGGGAATTCCACAACCTTCCTTGGAAGCCTATTCCAGTGCTTAACTACTCCTTATAGTTAGTTTTTTCCTCATATCTAATCTATATTTCCCTTGCTCCAGATTAAGTCCCTTACTTCTCACCCTACCTTAAGTGGACATGGTGAACAATTGATCAGTCCTCTTTAGACCAGCCCTTAACATATTTGAAGACTTTCACCGTGGTTGTCTTTTCTCATGGCTAAACATGCTCAGGTTTTTAACCTTTTCTCATAGGTCAGGTTTTCTAAACATTTAATCGTTTTTGTTGTCCTTCTCTGGAAACTGTCCAACCTGTCCACATCTTTCCTAAAGTGTGGTATCCAGAACTGGACACAGTAATCCAGCTGAGCCCCGATTGCTGTATAGATTGGGACCAGTACCTCCTGTGTCTTACTTACAACACTTCTGTTAATGTGTTCCAGAATATTAGCCTTTTTTGCAGCTGCACCACATTCATCATTCATACTCAATTTGTGATCCACTATAATCCCCAGATCCTCTTCAGTCTAGCAAGCTAGATCTTAGCCAGTTATTCCCTGTTCTGTAGTTGTTTTGCATTTGATTTTTTTTTCCCCTTCCTGAATTTCATTTGTTGAATTCAGATCAGTTCTCCAATTTGTCAGGGTCATTTTGAATTCTAATCCTATTCTCCAAAATGCTTGCAACCCTATATCCCTTTCCACTACCAGAACCATAAAACTCACAGCCCAAGAATACTAACAACCAAACTTCCAGAGTTGTGCATGCACTTAGACTCATAGACTCGTAGGTCAGAAGGGACCAATATGATCATCTAGTCTGACCTCCTGCACAAGGCAGGCCACAGAACCCTACCCATCCAATTTTATAACAACCCCTAACCCAGGACTGAGTTATTGAAATCCTCAAAATTGGTCAAGCTGCAGAGAATCCACCAGCAAGCGACCCATGCCCCACGCTGCAGGGGAAGGCGAAAAACATCCAGGGCCCCTGCCAATCCGCCCTGGAGGAAAATTCCTTCCTGACCCCAAATATGGCGATCAGCTAAACCCTGAGCATGTGGGCAAGACTCACCAGCCAGCACCCAAGAAGGAATTCTCCGCAGTAACTCAGTTCCCATCCCATCCAACATCTCCCTGCAGACCATTGAGCAGACTTATCTGGTGATAATCCAAGATCGATTGCCCAAATTAAACTATCCTATCATAACATCCCCTCCATATACTTATCAAGCTTAGTCTTAAAGCCAGATAAGTCTTTTGCCCCCACTACTTCCCTCGGAAGGCTGTTCCAGAACTTCACTCCCCTAATGGTTAGAAACCTTCGTCTAATTTCAAGTCTAAACTTCCTAATATCCAGTTTGTACCCATTCGTCCTCGTGCCTACATTAGTAGTAAACTTAAATAATTCCTCTCCCTCCCTAACATTAACCCCCCTGATATATTTATATAGAGCAAGCATATCCCCTCGCAGCCTTCTTTTGGCCAGGCTAAACAAGCCAAGCTCTTTGAGTCTCCTTTCATAAGGCAGGTTTTCCATTCCTCGGATCATCCTAGTAGCCCGTCTCTGGACCTGTTCCAGTTTGAAGTCATCCTTCTTGAACATGGGACACCAGAACTGCACACACTATTCCAGATGGGGTCTCACCAGCACCTTTTATAACAGTACTAACACCTCCTTATCCTTGCTGGAAATACCTTGCCTGATGCATCCTAAAATCGCATTTGCTTTTTTAACAGCCGTATCGCATTGGTGGCTCATAGTCATCCTGCTATCAACCAATACCCCAAGGTCCTTCTCCTCCTCTGTCGCTTCCAACTGATGCGTCCCCAACGTATATCTAAAATTCTTATTATTAATCCCTAAGTGCATGACCTTGCACTTTTCACTATTGTATTTCATCCTATTACTATTACTCCAGTTTACAAGGTGGTCCAGATCTTCCTGAATAGTATCCCTGTCCTTCTCCGTGTTAGCAATACCCACCAGCTTCGTGTCATCCGCAAACTTTATTAGCACATTCCTGCTCTTTGTGCCAAGGTCAGTAATAAAAAGGTTAAATAAGATCGGTCCCAAAACCGATCCTTGAGGGACTCCACTAGTAACCCCCTTCCAGCCTGACAGTTCACCCTTCAATACGACCCGCTGGAGTCTCCCCTTTAACCAGTTTCTTATCCACCTTACAACTTTCATATTCATCCCCATCTTTTCCAATTTAACTAACAGTTCCCCATGTGGAACCGTGTCAAACGCCTTACTGAAATCGAGGTAAATTAGATCTACCGCATTTCCTTTATGTAAGTAATCCGTCACCTTCTCAAAGAAGGAGATCAGATTGGTTTGGCACGATCTACCTTTAGTAAATCCATGTTGCAATTCGTCCCAATTACCATTGACCTCTATGTCCTTAACTACTTTCTCCCTTAAAATTTTTTCCAAGACCTTTCATACTACAGACGTCAAGCTAACAGGCCTATAATTACCCGGATCACTTTTATTCCCTTTCTTAAAAATAGGAACTACGTTAGCAATTCTCCAGTCGTACGGCACAACCCCCGAGTATATCGATTGCTTAAAAATTCTCGCTAACGGGCTCGCAATTTCACGCGCCAGTTCCTTTAATATCCTCAGATGGAGATTGTCTGGGCCCTCCGATTTTGTCCCATTAAGCTGTTCAAGTTTGGCCTCTACCTCAGTTGCGGTAATATCCACCTCCATATCCACATTCCCGTTTATCATCCCTCCATCATCGCTAAACTCCTCACTAGTCTTATTAAAAACTGAGGCAAAGTACTGATTTAGATATTGGGCCATGCCTAGGTTATCCTTAACCTCCATTCCATCCTCAGTGTATAGCGGCCCCACTTCTTCTTTCTTTGTTTTCTTCTTATTTATGTGGCTGTAGAACCTTTTATTATTGGTTTTGATTCCCTTTGCAAGGTCCAGTTCAATGCGGCTTTTAGCCTTCCTCACTTTATCCCTACATGTTCTGACCTCACCAAGGTAGCTTCCCTTGCTAATCCCGCCTTTCTTCCACTCCCTGTAAGCTTTCTGCTTTTTCCTAATCCCCTCTCTGAGTTGCTTGCTCATCCAGCTTGGCCTACAACTCCTACCCATGGTGTTTTCCCCTTTCTTGGGATGCAGGCTTCCGACAATTTCCGCAGCTGTGACTTAAAGTAATTCCAGGCCTCCTCCGCATTTAAATCCACAAGTTCCTCCGTCCAATCCACTTCCCTAACTAATTTCCTTAACTCTTTAAAATTAGCCCTCAAGAAGTCGAAAACCCTAATCCCAGATCTACATTTGTTTATCCTTCCATCTAGTTTGAACTGAATCAGCTCATGATCACTCGAACCAAGGTTGTCCCCTACCACCATTTCTTCTACGAGGCCCTCACTGCTCACCAAAACCAAATCTAAAATGGCATCCCCTCTCGTAGGTACTTCAACTACTTGATGAAGAAATCCATCCGCTATCACATCCAGAAAAATCTGACCCCTATTATTCTTGCAAGCACTCGTCCTCCAGTCTATCTCCGGGAGGTTGAAGTCTCCCATAATCACACATTTCCCCTTTGTGTTTACTTCATTAAAGACATTAAAGAGGTCTCTACCCATATCCATATCAGATCCCGGTGGTCTATAGCACACCCCAAGCACTATCTCAGGGGAAGCTCTAGTTGCTTGTTTTCTGGACATACGTAATTCTGAAAATTTGGGTCCAAAATCTGGTGTGTTGGGCAAACTTGTCTGCCTGTATTGATTGCAAATGCAGTAATTATGGGAGCCTTCATTTTGAATAAAGATGTATATTATATTGACTTAATTTCTAGGTAAACCGTAGCACAGCTCTCTTGAAGAGTCTGTCTGCTGAACGTGAAAGATGGGAGAAGACAAGTGAAACCTTCAAGAACCAGATGTCCACTATTGCCGGAGACTGTTTGCTTTCAGGAGCTTTTATTGCTTATGCTGGTTACTTTGACCAGCAGATGCGACAGAACTTGTTCACTACATGGTCCCATCACTTGCAGCAAGCAAATATCCAGGTAAAGATTGATCCACAATTACTAATGTCATGACTACCAGAGGTGTTAACTTTGATTGTAATGAATTACTGCTTCAGAAAGGGGAAATCACAAGGTGTTCACAAAAGATAAAGATCAAATTTGATCAAACTTGGGGCTCTCTTTGGGCAAACAATAATAACGTTTTACTCTTCAGTTCCGTACAGACATTGCAAGGACAGAATACCTTTCCAATGCAGATGAGCGTCTTCGCTGGCAAGCAAGTTCTCTACCTGCAGATGACCTGTGCACAGAAAATGCTATCATGCTTAAGCGGTTTAATAGGTACTTCATTTGTACAATAAGTACAGGATGTATGGGGATAAAACTTAACAGTGAATTGGCGCACAGACCTCCCACTGAAGTCAATGGAATTTGCACACACCTCTCAAAAGGAAAACTTGACAAACTTTATCATCAAACTGAATACAAATGCCTTGAGAGAATTTTGAGCGCTGTCTGATATCTACATAGTACCCATGATAGCAAATTAAATGCAAGTCTTAATAATCTCTTTCCCTTGTGTTTATAAGAAAAACAACTTGCATTTTTAGTGTACTTCACTATTATACCAACTTAGCTCAAACTGAAGCTGTTAGTCAGTCTGTATCGCTTGAAACAGTAAAGTATCCTTTTGATAGTTGTATCTAGTTAGATCACTGTTATCTTCTCCAAACAATAACCGTGATCCTCCATATTCCATTACAGGAGCCAATATTCTCCAAAAAAAAGATTTAGAATATTAACTCAACATGCGTGGACTAGATGGCTTGTATCAGAAGCCTTAAATCAGTCATATATGATGGAAATATTTTTTCACTAACGTAGGTATCCACTGATCATTGATCCTTCTGGACAAGCCACAGAGTTCATTATGAATGAATACAAGGACCGTAAGATCACTCGTACTAGCTTTTTGGATGATGCTTTCAGAAAGAACTTGGAAAGTGCATTGAGATTTGGTAACCCTCTACTCGTCCAGGTTAGTCTCTTGTTTACATAAATTAAAAAAAAAAAAATTGTGGGTACACTTCCTAGGAAGTGAAGTACATTTTGAAATCTTCACTTGCTGGGGCTTAGTTTTATTGCTACTCTGGCAATTGTGATTTTCAGGTATTGAATAAATGAAGGTCCTTCTGTAGACAATGGGTCTAAATGCAGCAAAGACCATCTTCCTTACCTGTTGTTCTAACCACATTGGTCCCCTCTCCTACCATATCAAGGTCAAATTTAAAGGCCTTTTTCAGCTGTGCCCCATGCTACTTAATAATTTGTCACCTATTATGTGCCTTCTGCTTCACCAGTGATTTGCCTATCCAGACTGTCCACTCCCCTTCAGTGACTCTTTACACACCATCCCTTCGCCATAGAACAGTCCTTACACTGATCTATAATGCTCCTGTTTTTAAAAAAAAATCTTAAAACTCACTGCTATGCATGTCTGCAGTAAATAGTGTTGAAATATCTGGGTTGGAGCAGATGGGAGAAACCAGGTTGGCTTGATGAAAACACAAAAAGGCAAATGTACTTTTTTATACACATGCATACATCTGTCTAGAAATGGCACCTGTTTCTGTAGTATCTGAGCACCTCACAACATCTTGAGCAATAGGGATATGTTATCCCTATGGCACGATAGGTAAAACTGAGGCACAGATTAATTTCCTTTCCAAAGGTGTTGGTGTCCATCACCCTCTTATTGCTTGTGCTCTTAAACTGTGAGCTGATTGATGCAGGATTTAGGTCCAATATTTGTAGCAATGGGAGCATCACTTCTGATTGGGGCCCTTGGTGCTACTTATAATGTAATATCTACACAATGAAAACAGCAAAATCCAAAGGTATGTAATACATCATCCAAAATGTCTGAATAGTATTTGATCCTAAAAATTAAACTGTAAAGCTTTATTGTATGGGGAATAACATTGGACTAACAGTAGTTACCCACAGGACCAAAACTTGATGTGGATTACTACTAGAGCTTTCCCCAAGCAGGGGGGAGAAATGTAATCCAGATCAACCTTTTATTCAAGCTTGTACCAGCACAGGTCCATTTAGCTACTGTTCTGTTCATTACCCTCACAATTGTATTGCTGTTTAGGATGTGGAGAGCTATGACCCAGTTCTGAATCCTGTGCTGAATCGTGAAGTCCGGAGAACTGGAGGTCGAGTGCTTATTACCCTGGGAGACCAAGATATTGACTTGTCACCGTCCTTTGTCATCTTCCTCTCCACCAGAGATCCAACAGTAAGGAATGCTTACAAATTTGTTTAGCTTTCAGCAGGGCACAACGTGTATTAAGCCAACAAAATGATCCCGATATTTATTTTGATAGGTTGAATTTCCCCCGGATCTCTGCTCTCGTGTTACGTTTGTCAATTTCACAGTAACTCGCAGTAGTTTACAGAGCCAGTGTCTGAATGAGGTTCTGAAAGCTGAAAGACCAGATGTTGATGAAAAACGTTCTGACCTCCTTAAACTTCAAGGTATGTTTCTGAAAAATCAAACCATAAAAACGAGTCGTAATTAGTCAGAGAATAAACTTGACAGTCACTCTCTTACTAATATACTGCTATTCTTTTTATAGTTGAGGAATGTGATACTTTGGAATGTTCTGTTTCAAAGCATACAGGAGATATGGCGGACTGTATAGAACATAACATTTGTGTAGGTTATATGCAACGCATGTGATCGTAGATCTCAATGTGTTTTTTACTTAAGGTGAATTCCAACTGCGTTTGCGGCAGTTAGAAAAATCTCTGTTACAAGCTCTCAATGAAGTAAAGGGACGTATTTTAGATGATGACACAATAATAACTACTTTGGAGAACCTAAAGAAGGAAGCAGCAGAGGTCACCAGAAAAGTAGAAGAGACTGATATTATCATGCAAGAGGTGGAGACTGTATCTCAGCAGTATTTACCACTTTCTACAGCATGCAGTAGTATCTACTTCACAATGGAGTCACTGAAACAGGTTAGATAAAGAACCAAATGTATTCCCTCTCTTCTCACCAGAAATATTCATTACTCTGAACATTTTTTCAAAGTTATGCCGTACTCTTTAAATTCCAGTTATGACTACATAAGTACATCATGAATTGCAATAATTTCAGTGTTTGTCAAACAGTAGGGCCATAAGTTCTAAATTTTTTTTATTTTTTTTTCACTCCTCAGATACACTTCTTATACCAGTATTCTCTCCAGTTTTTCTTGGACATCTATCATAATGTCTTGTACGAGAACCCAAATTTGAAGGGAATTACAGACCATACCCAGCGCCTCTCAATCATCACAAAAGACCTCTTCCAGGTTCAGTATAGAATTTGCATAGACATTGTACTTAGCAAAGGTTCTTGTCCTGTGGAAATCTGATTAAGGTTCTTTATAATAAAACTAACCAATTACATTTTGTTTCAATAGGTGGCTTTCAATAGAGTAGCTCGTGGCATGCTACATCAGGATCACATAACCTTTGCTATGCTGTTGGCCAGAATTAAACTGAAAGGCACAATTGGGTAAATGTTTGAATCTTTGCTTTTTGAAATGTCTGTTTTCCCATTTACATACGTGAAAGCTTTATTTGGTGCCTTAAGGTTAACCACTACTTCAGTTGAAGACAGATCGTTGGCTAAAATCTACTCTACTTTTAATTTAAGGGAGCCTACATATGATGCAGAATTCCAACATTTCTTAAGAGGAAAAGAAATTGTACTCAGCACAGCATCTCTCCCAAAGATCAGTGGACTTACGACAGAACAAATAGAAGCTATGATGAGATTGAGCTGCCTTCCTGAGTTTAAGGACCTGGTTTCTAAAGTTCAAGCTGATGAGGCAAGTATCCTGGTTAAGCACTGTCACTGCACTAAATTTAGGTTAGACCTTTGTTGGGTACTTGCAGGGCCCTCATTGCTATAGTACAAGTGCCTCACAATGTAGCTAACCTCACAACACTCCTATGAGGTAGGGAAGTACGGTTCCCATTTTACAATTGGGAACCGAGTCACAGACCAAGTGGCTTGCCAAGTTTTACCCAGGAAGACTTCTTGAGCAGGGATTCTAACCTGGGTGCCCTAACCCTGTGGATCAGTCTCCCCCTCTCCAGTGATGAGCTGCCAAAATCTTAATTGGTTCCTTACCGGGTCTTCAGCAGTACTTCGGAGGTGGGTCCTTCACTCGCTCCAGGTCTTTGGCGGCACTTTGGCAGCACATCCTTCGGTGCTGCTGAAGACCTGGAGCGAGTGAAGGACCTGCTGTTGAAGACTCAGCACCATCCAGTGAGTACAAGCCCCACGTTTTTTGGGAGGTTGTTTGGGTTTTTTTTAGTCATCCCTGTTGGGGCCCTATCAAAACTGTTCGAATCAGACCCCGCACTTCCTAAAGCCGGCCCTGCACATTGGGGTTGCAAAATTGTATTGGGTGCTGGATAGGGAAGGCTGTGCCTCCCAAAACAGCCTATCTTCCCTCACCCATGTCCTGCCCCTGACTGCCCACCTCAAACCTGTAACCCAGCCCCTGGTCCCTGTCCCCTAACTGCCCCAACTCCCATTCACCACCACCCTGACAGACCCCTGGAACTTCCACGCCTACCTAACTGTCCCCTGACCGCCTCCTCCAACTGCTCCCTGCCCCTTATCCAACCCCTCCTCTCAGCCCCAACCCAGCCCCCTTACCATGCTGCTCAAAGCAGCAGGAGCTGCAGAGCTGCCCAGGAGTGATCCAGAACACTTCCATCGGTTGCATGGCACAGTGAGGCACCGGGAGAGTCTCCCCAGCCGGGAGTTCAGGCAGGCCAGACAGGACAGTCTTGTTGGACAGTGTAACAACAGAAAAACCTCCCTCTCCCAATTGCCCACCCCTTTAACAACCAGTTTTAAACCAGCTTCTAAATTTAACTGGTTCACATGAACCGGTGCAAACCGGCTCCAGCTCACCACTGCCCCCTCTGTAGAAACTAGTATATTGTTTCAAGCATTGGGTTTTATTTTACTTAAGCAAACTATCCAGTATACTGCATGTTACTGAAGATGGTTTTTAGTTTTGGTTGGGATTTTTCTAAACATCTCGTGTCCGTATCAAGACTTTATAATGGTAGGCTCAGTATCCCATATGTGTATAGAACAGGAGTAGGCAACCTATGGCATGGTGCCGAAGGCGGCACGTAAGCTGATTTTTTCAGTGGCACTCACACTGCACGGGTTCTGGCCATCGGTCTAGAGAGAGCTGCATTTTAATTTAATTTTAAACGATGCTTCTTAAACACTTTTTTTTAAAACCTTATTTACTTTACATACAACAACAATTTAGTTATATAGTACAGACTTACTGAAAGAGACCTTCTTAAAAACATTAAAATGTATTACTGTTATGCGAAACCTTAAATTAGAGTGAATAAATGAAGACTCGGCACACCACTTCTGAGCGGTTGCCGACCTCTGGTATAGAAAGTCCCTGTTCTGAAGATCTTATAGCTGGAATGGAATCCTAAGTGTCATGTACAATGCATCATAATCAATATTTCTTTCAATACAGCAATTCTGTATCTGGTTGGATAGCAGTTCACCAGAGCAGACTGTGCCATACATTTGGTCTGAAGAAAAACCTGCAAGTAAGTTCAGTTGCACTCTTACCCTGGCAATTGCCTTGCTACCAATTTAAGTCTTTACTAGAATAGACCTTACTTGAAGTCTTAGAACTTAGCACTTATGAAAACTGTAATTCTGATAGATTGAAAATGGAGGTCTTCAATCCACAAAACAATCGCAGCCTGAGTAATGACTGTGCAGCCTGTCCCTGACTCTACCCTACCATGTGGTCTTTGCCCCAAGAGGGGGCATTGTCTTGCTATCCCCCTCAGACTGCCCACAAAAGGGTGTCAGTTACTTGGCATCAGAATTTTTATGTGAGTGCAGTTTCCTTGCAAACATAAGAGGCAAATTTCAGTAGTCTCTTCAAAACACTTAAAATTGGTTCCAGTGTAGTCAGTGTGGTGCCCTGCAACAGGAACAAACTACCCTACAATCCACTGTACATAGACCTTTGAATGTGCATCTGTGCCTTTTGGTCGTTGCCAGCCTGGTCTAACTCAGCGCTCTGTAACAGCACTCTGTAAAAGGCTCTTGTTACATGTTTCCTGACCTTGCCTGGTCTCCTGCTAGAACTATTGCTACCTCTTCCCCCCAGCCTCAGCTTGTGTATTAGCATGAACTGTCTTAGTTTCAGTTAAGTGTAGATATTTGTAGGTGCCTAGAAAGAAACTAAAGCTCTGGATTGGTGAAAACTGCTTCACTTTTTCTAAATCTTTCCCATCTGTAAGAACATATGGGTCAGCACTTGCATGCAAGATTTGTTTAAAATAGGCTCAGTATGAATAGCCTTTCTTTGAGACAGCTGTTTAATTGCTATAAATCGTTACTAACCAACTTTTTTGTCTAAAGGGAGTATTTTAAGCTCACTTTTAGTAGTTGCTGTAAAACTCTTTGGCTAGGGGATCAGAATTTGCATAAACTACACTAGTTTCCCATAGTGCTTTTATCACTGGAGCATGTATAGGTTTCAAACAGTCAGTAGATCTGGACAAAATCTTAACAAGGGATACTGTCAAGCTAAATTTCTGTTGCAAATAACAGCTTAGTTATTTGCCTTAACAGTCTAGCATTCTTCATGTGTTATTACACAGTATTGCAACACTTTTTAGTTGCAGATGCTGCAGGAAAGTGTATTTCTTTGCTGAAATCTCTAGAGACTTCATGGCAACACTTTTTTTTTTAATAGGCTTTAGATTCTGTGTATGAACTCATTGTGGAAGCATCCAAAGGCGCTAATCAAATTAGGGTACTGTTGTATTAGACACTGAAAAGCTTGCAACCTCCAAAAGAGTGCTACTGTGTGTAAGCCTAATGGTCACATTGATAGATATGCCAAGGTCAGTTTAAGATAACCTTCTTGGGATAGAGTTAGTTTTGATTGTCAGAATGAAATTCACATAATGGTAATCACTGTTAATCAATCTAGAGTACTGCATTTAGCAACTTGTATCTCAGTCTTTAAAAGCTGTAGTTGTTTTGCTAAGTCTTTTTCTTTCTTCAGTTATTTGATTAACACAGTTCAAGGATTGAGAAGGAAATATCAAAATGTTGAGTTAACCTGTTAAGCTTCAGGAACAAATAATGCACTCTCTTCTTTTCTCATTTTTAGCACCCATTGGGCAGGCCATTCATCGTTTACTCTTGATCCAGGCATTCCGTCCAGATCGTCTGCTGGCCATGGCACATGCCTTTGTTTCAGCAAACCTTGGCGAATCCTTTATGTCTATTATGGAGCAGCCATTAGATCTGACACACATTGTAAATACTGAGGTAAATAACAAGAATGAAATACTTTTAAAACATGACATTGTATTGAGGGTATAAATCTCTGGTTGTGGTGGTGGCACATCAGACTGCTATGACTCGGTTTGAGCTAATGGGTGTCCATTATAGGTTTCAGCACTGAGAGAATAGGATTCCTAGGATCCTTTTTAGCTAAAACTATTGCAGTATAACATAACTTACTAGCTATGCTGAACACAGTTACTGCAATAGCATAAGGGATGAAGGGAATTGATCTTCCCCTGCAGATTTCTGAGAGATGCATAATTATCAATGTGGCTTATTCTTACTGTAATTGTGGATGTTTTGTTTAAAAATCGTGGATTATAGGTGAAACCTAATACTCCTGTACTGATGTGTTCTGTACCTGGCTATGATGCCAGTGGCCATGTTGAAGATCTTGCAGCTGAACAAAACACACAGATTACCTCTATTGCTATAGGTAAGAATATATTATCGTTAGGTTTGGCAGAACTTGACTTTCTTTTTTTTAATAATTTTTGACAGATAGTGATATTTGGTTTAAGAACACTTAAAGGTTTAAAACTTTCAGTGGAGGGAAATCATGTGGGAGATACAATTTAATGACAGACCTTGAGATTCAAAAAGCTAAAGCTTTATCACCATAACACATTTTCAACATCACTTGTCGAAATATACAAAGTAAATATCCTTAAATCTGTCTGTACATTTTTATTATTGATTTAAAAAAGTGTGTGTGCGCGCGTGCGTATGGTGAAATTAACATTTACTAATTTAAAAAAAGCAAATTGTTCTAGGCAGTTATCATGTTTTGTCTTATTTCTTACCACCTCATATAAACATAATTTAAGCCAATTCAGTTTCTAGAGCTAACCATAACCTTCTGCATGTAGGCTCTGCTGAAGGATTTAATCAAGCAGATAAGGCAATAAATACAGCAGTGAAATCTGGCAGGTATGTTCTGTCCCTCTTTTTATATCAGTAGAACTGTGTGAATAACATACGTTAGTTACTGTTCTGTTACCATATTCTTGTAGGTGGGTGATGCTAAAGAATGTCCATCTGGCTCCTGGTTGGTTGATGCAGCTAGAAAAGAAGCTGCATTCTTTACAACCTCATGCTTGCTTCAGACTTTTCCTTACAATGGAGATAAATCCCAAGGTAACTGTTTGGCTTCAACTGGCACAGCATGTGGTGTGTAATATTTGTTGTTCCGATGTCCACTACTAGAAGAATCCCACTGACCAGGGCAGCATTCCCCATGATGGCCTTAGTTTGCCAGGGAAAAGGGTGCATTTTGGAATGCATCTGCAGGAGCAGGAATAAATGTGACCAAAATCCTGCCCGGTGCTTTCTAGGGTATTGCTCACCCCATAACTAGTAATGTCAAGTGCTTTGAAAATATCCTGTCTACCTACATCTTCCTATCCTTTCCTTTTCTTAGTAGAAAGTGGGAATTGGCCCTTAGTCCTTAATTCATGTTAAAGTATATGATTCTCATGTTGTAAGTCCATACTGCTAGTAGTTTCAGTATCTTATTGCAAGAGGGAAGATACTCTGTTACAAACTTACTGTAGGTCAGGGCTCGGCAACCTCTGGCAGGTGGTTCTCTGGGGTAGGAAAAATGGGGGCTGCGGGAAGCGGCGCGGGCTGAGGGATGTGCTGGCCGTGGCTACCTGCTGCCCTCATTGGCCTGGAGCGGCAAACTGCAGATAGTGGGAGCCGTGATTGGCTGAACCTGTGGAGGCAGCAGGTAAACAAACTGGCCTGGCCTGGCCCGGTCTGGCTTATCGTTGCAAGCCACGTGCTAGAGGTTGCCGACCTCTCGTGTAGGTTAACAAACTTGTTCAAAATATCACATTCTTCGTAGAAGAGAGCAGTCTTCAGAGTGTAACTTGTGTGGATGCTCTTCTGTCCTAGGTGCCAGTGAATTTGCTACGTGCTGGTCGGATCTTTGTATTTGAACCTCCTCCTGGTGTAAAGGCAAACATGCTGAGGACATTCAGTAGTATTCCTGTGTCTAGAATATGCAAGGTGAGGTGAAGGTTTCTGTGTAGTTATGGGGGACTCAGAAACTGAAAACTGTTCATGAAAGTTTTTTTTTAACTTCATAGCTTTCAGTTGGTCTATCATACATTAAACTAATGTTATGCATTTTGATATTACTGTAAAGAAAACAGCTTTTCAGAGGGTTTTCACTTGAACCTTGATTAAAACATGCCTGGCATGTAAGGAAGCAATCTGTTAAGCTTTTTGTGATCTGATGCATTAAAACCTGGAGATACTATGTTTACTAAACATTTGACATTCACCAGCACTGTAGCAAACCAGGTTTCTATTTTAATAAATTCTGATCACTTTGGTTTTAGTGTGGAGAAATAATGCATTTTCTTTTTCCCATCCTAGTCTCCAAATGAACGTGCTCGTTTATATTTCCTCCTTGCCTGGTTCCATGCCATCATTCAAGAACGTTTGCGATATGCTCCCCTGGGCTGGTCCAAGAAATATGAATTTGGTGAATCTGATCTGAGATCTGCCTGCGACACAATAGATACATGGCTGGATGATACAGCAAAAGTAATTGAATTTTTTGCTCTTTCATAATCTTGGTTTAAATACCAAGTAACATTTGGATTACTTTTGATAATCTTGGTTTAAATACCAAGTAACATTTGGATTACTTGTGGTTACTGTTCAACGAAGGGCAGATTAATCTGAAACACTGACGAGATTAGTTGAAAGCAAGCAATATCCAAAACAAAATATCAAACTGTTTATTTTTTTTGGCTTTCATTAAACCATCCAAACTCCATTTCCCTATTTTTCAGGGGAATCTTCACATTCTAATTAAATTGTCTTTACTGTCAGGGCCGCCAGAATATTTCACCAGATAAGATCCCCTGGTCTGCTCTGAAGACATTGATGGCACAGTCCATTTATGGAGGTCGCATTGATAATGAATTTGATCAGCGTCTGCTAAACACTTTCCTGGAGCGTTTGTTTACCACTTTGAGCTTTGATAGTGAATTCAAACTGGCTTGCAAGGTTGATGGACATAAAGATATTCAAATGCCAGATGGAATCAGGTATTTTTTCTGCCTCAAATTTCAGTTGGTCTCATCTTAGTTGCTTGCTTTCCTTCTGAGAAGCTGGACTCTAAGTTGTATTTTTTGCATTGGTATTTAACCATGCAATGTATTCCTGATCACCTATTAAAATGCATAAGATTATGGTTAATTAACTTAGTTCAATTTACTGCTACAACTTTCACTTGCAGGCGTGAAGAATTTGTCCAATGGGTTGAGTTGCTGCCAGATACACAAACCCCATCTTGGCTTGGTTTACCAAACAATGCAGAAAAAGTTCTTCTCACCACACAGGGTAACATTTGTATTTGACTTTCTTGTGTGCTTACAGGTTATGTAAACTCCAAACTCTTTTATTTTAAATGTTCAAAACAGATGAGACTCAAAAATACTTGTGTAACACTAAATAGTAAAGTTACAAGTATCTCAATGTGAATTAACTATATCAGCCTCCACAAAATAACTAATAAATATCTATGAAGTCTTAAGGTTAAAAGTAACTTGCTTAGAATTTCATCAATAGACAGGAAGATACTACACAAGTGAGACTGACTTTTAGTTCTAGTCCTAAGGAAGGTTACTTATGTTAAATAGTATACTTAAGAATTATTTTTAAATAAGCAGCAATCACAGAAGTGTTGCATGTAATGCACTAATGCATCTTTAAAACTTTCCTTGTACTGATATCCCAACGCTTTTTTTTAGCTTTGTTTCCTTTTATTCTTTGGTTCAGGTATTGATATGATCAGTAAAATGCTGAAAATGCAGATGCTAGAGGATGAGGATGATCTAGCTTATGCAGAAACTGAGAAGAAGGCAAGAACAGATTCAACTTCAGATGGGCGTCCATCCTGGATGAGAACACTGCACACCACAGCCTCCAACTGGTTCCATCTTATCCCACAAACTCTAAATCATCTAAAACGAACAGTGGAAAATATTAAGGTGATTAAGATTTCCAAATACACATTTTGGTCTGTAACAGAGTAGGGGTTATGCAAATGTGGGTGAGGTATCCTACTCGATTGCAGCCTGAAAATGGTCTCTCTGGTTCCAAGTACTATAGCAGACTTTGAAACAAGACATTGTTTCCTTTTCTTTGCCGCAATTCAGTTTAAGAAATTATGACAGAGTAACACTTCCATTTGGTTGGGAAGGTATCATGTAGAAGAGTTTTTATTTCTAGTCTCTTGCTTCCTAAGCCAGGGGTGCTGTAAGTGCAGCATCATAGACACCACATGTCTGATCACTCAAGTGAACTGAAGTGTATGTTGGCTCAGTGGTAATATCACTGGTTGGTCCTCATTGGAAAGCCGGGTGGTAGCTAATACTGAGGCTTCTGCTAATTGTAAGTGGGGACTAATCATGAAAGGGAGACACAAAGCTCTGAGGGCTAATATGAGACAGGTTGTTTTACAATCAAGAGTTTATGGAAAGTCTGTTTCTAAATTGTTGAATAATCCACGTCTGAATTATATATTAAACTTCTCAGTTTAGATCATGTTATGGACTTGCTCTGGACATAGATGCAGAAAGGAATAGGAATTTGTAGTAATCAGGACAAACTGCAGCAGGCAGCTTGCACACTGGTTGCCACCTGCAGTTGGTGTCAGTAGGAAAAGAAATACTTGCTTCTATTCTCAAACTACTATCTGTGAGGCAGCTGTGTCTTTGGGGTGGGTGGAGAAAATGACTGCATTGTAAAAAACACATTATGGTGAGGCTGTAACAGTTGATGATGCACGTGGGATTTGGGCAGCCAACTAGTGCTCTTCAGTGTTGCAGGGGCTACGGTTAGTTTTCCCACCAGAAGATGCTCATCTTGTTGTTTCCTCATTTTTCTTGCTTAAATAAGGATCCGTTGTTCCGATTCTTTGAGAGAGAGGTGAAAATGGGGGCCAAATTACTTCAGGATGTCCGTCAGGATCTTGCAGATGTGGTTCAGGTTTGTGAAGGCAAGAAGAAACAGACCAACTACTTGCGTACACTAATAAATGAATTGGTGAAAGGTATGTGACTTCAAACAGGCTTCTCTTTTTAGAATGCTTTGCCAGTAATCCTATTACATCAGTTGATGTCGTCTCATTTCCAGCACTGACCAGGTAAAAGAAACACCACTGTTCTTGCCTAATACAAAATTCTGAAAGTCAAAATGGTGAGGTTGGTCCTGTGATAGATAGATATATGCACTGCAGTATTGCCAACCTAAGCGTTCACATAGCATGAGATTTGAAAAAACAAAAAAATTGAATTCTTAAGCCACTCAGACTAGGTTTTTTGCCTTTGGGGTTTGCTTGGATTGTGGTTTTTTTAACCTTGTGTTGCAACTGTGGGAGCTAAAAACCATTAAAATGAAAGATGAAACTTTCATGTTACCATCCAGGAGCTGGAGATTTAAGTAAGACATCTATGTTGTGTGTCTTGGAAAGGAATTGAGAGTTGTCAGCACTAAAACTGAGACTTGTATCAAAAAATAAGATTTTGCTGAGGTTTGAAACAAACAACTGGAGCCTGGTGTTATTGACTATAAACAAGTTTCAATCTAAACCTTAATTTTGTTACAAGTGAGTGCTTAAAACTTACCAGAGGAACGCCAGAAGTTACCCTGGCTTTATTTTCTCTGCTCATACATTTGTCAGTATGATGAAAAGGGGACATTTTTGTACCAATCCAGTGGAATATACTGGTGGTTGAGATACCAATTTAAGCAGAACTATTGTACAGTGAATTAATAAAATATTTTTGTCTTGTGACCTGACAACAAAGGTGGGGGTACCCTGTGCACTAGCTCCTGGAAATTGGTGTCTTGTTGCAAAAGGCTTAATTCTAAAATTAGCTGTGATGTATTTTGCAACCTGATGTTATTGCTAATGAACTTACTAATGAATGTCTTCCAGGATTTGTTAGTAATTCAGACAGTAACTGCTGTTTAAATATTGATCTGCAGAACACATTTTAGAAAACTGGGTAGCTTTCTATGTCATGAAATTCTGTCTTTCAGTTCATTTACACTTGTAGTCTGGTCCCAGTTAGATTAGAACCCCATTGTGCTTGGTGGTATAAAAAAAAAATCTGTAAAACACAGTAATAGCAAAGTGGCTGCCGCTGAAAGGGTAAAATTGCATTTGGAAATAGTGTGTTATACAGCTCGTACCCATACAGAGCTCTTATCTTGGATATGTCTTCTCTAGGTATTCTGCCTCGTAGCTGGTCTCATTACACTGTACCTGCTGGCATGACTGTTATTCAGTGGGTGTCTGACTTCAGTGAACGCATTAAACAACTACAGAATATTTCCCAGGCAGCTGCTTCTGGTGGAGCAAAAGAACTAAAGGTATCAATCTTGCGTTGTATTGTCTTTTTTCTCATTAAAGGCTTTTCTGAAATTCTGAGAAATCAACAAGTATTCAACTCTTCTGAAACTGCTAATTCTTTCCTATAAAACTGACTTGAGGATTCATAAAATTGTTTCTACATGTATATTTTAGTAGGAAACTAACCCTTTGAGGGTAAATCTTCATCTGAGGAAACATGCCATACGTAGTTTGCAAGAGGGTCCATATTTTAGTGCAACTCCTTGTTTAAATAGATATTGAATGTAGCTAAGTGCCATTGCAGTAGATTCTATAGAAATTTCTAAAATGTACAACTCTTTTCACAGAATATCCATGTGTGCCTGGGTGGCTTGTTTGTACCCGAGGCTTATATTACTGCTACAAGACAATATGTGGCTCAAGCAAACAGCTGGTCCCTGGAAGAACTTTGTCTAGAAGTCAATGTTACAACTACTCAGAATGCAGTCCTGGATGCTTGCAGTTTTGGAGTCACAGGTTAGCTGATGTGCTTTTTACAAGGTGGAAGGAAGGAAATAGGTGTTATTAGCCCTTAACACTGGGAATTTTTCTTCTATAAAAATGCTGGGACAGACCATATCAAATACGTAACACCAAGGGGAGTTAACAAACACAGTGACAGTTTGATTGCAGTTGCACTAGACATAGCATTGGAAGTTAATTTCCATGGGGGATTCTGCATTATTTAAAAACATGTTAATGGAAAACCTTAATGTCAGTGCATAGTGGTTGAGAATCCTTTTGAATGAACATTGTCAGTAGTAATACAATATGGATAAATGCAAATAACATTAGTCACAATGTTAGAGTAGTGCTCTGGTGGCTTTCTTTTATTCCTCTAATAGCCTTCACTGTTACCTTTTCTGGAGTATTTTTTCATCTGTATAAATTAGGTCTCCCATTTTCACAGTAGGTCTAAATATCAATGACCACACTTTAGATGGGTGAATCTACCTCTGGACTTCAAAGTGGAGTGGAAAGGAAACTTCCTTTAAATGTGTATATGCTTCCCTTTCAGGAAAGACCTCACATTTTCATACTTCTTAACTCATAGGTTTGAAGCTTCAGGGAGCTACATGCAGTAACAATAAACTGTCCCTTTCAAACGCTATATCAACAATATTGCCCATAACGCAGCTTCGCTGGATCAAGCAGACAAATGCAGATAAAAAGGCTAATGTGGTAAGTAATGTGGAGACAAATGTTTTGTCATTCTGACACTCCTTTCAGTAGTGGTTCATCAGCTTTAAATTCTTTCTCTGGTGCCCTAGAATAAAAATGGGGAAATACCTGCTTCCATCTCATTAGACTTGGGTCTGTCTACACTATGAGTTTCTCAAATTTAGCAGTGTTAAACCGAATTAACCCTGCACCCGTCCACACAACGAAGCCCTTTACTTCGATATAAAGGGCTCTTAATGTCGATATCTGTACTCCTCCCCAGCGAGGGGAATAGCACTGAAATTGGTATTGCCACTTCGAATTAGGGTTAGTATGGCTGCAATTCGATGGTATTGGCCTGCGGGAGTTATCCCACAGTGCACCATTGTGATCTCTCTGGACAGCAATCTGAACTCGGATGCACTGGCCAGGTAGAGAGGAAAAGCCCTGTGAACTTTTGAGTTTCATTTCCTGTGGTTGCCCAGCATGGATCAGCACAGGTGACCATGCAGTCCCAGAGTCAAAAAAGAGCTTCAGCATGGACCATATGGGAGATCCTGAATCTCATCTCTGTATGGGGAGATGAATCTGTTCTATCAGAACTCCGTTCCAAAAGACGAAATGCCAACATTTGAAAAAATCTCCAAGGCCGTGATGGACAGAGGTCACAACAGGGACTCAACACAGTGCTGCATGAAACTTAAGGACCTGAGACAAGCGTACCAGAAAGCCAAAGAATCAAATGGATGCTCACAGAGGGAAGGGCGACTGACGACTGTAGCTATCCCACAGTTCCTGCATTCTCTGAAAACCATTTGAATTCTGGGCTGAGCTCCTAAAGCCTGAAGGGTCAAAAATGTGTTGTCAGGGGTGGTTAAGGGTATATGTCAGCCCCCCCTTCTTCCCCCCCCCACCCGTGAATGCAAAGGGGAAAAAATCGTTTCTCGCCTTTTTTCAATGTCATCGTATGTCTACGAGATGCTGCTGGCAGACGCGGTGCTGCAACGCTACACAGGGAAAACAGTGCAAAATGATTGTCTGCTGTTGCTTTCACGGAGGGAGGATTGACTGACGACATTTACCCAGAATCACCTGTGACACTGTTTTTGCCCCATCATGCATTGGGATCTCAATCCAGAATTCCAATGGGTGGGGGAGACTGCGGGAATTATGGGATAGCTACCCACAGTGCAATGATCTGGAAGTCGATCCTAGCCTCGGTACACCGCCGAATTAATGTGCTTAGTGTGGCCGCATGCACTTGGCTTTATATGATCTGCTTCCAAAAATCGGTTTCTGTAAAATTGGAATAATCCCGTAGTATAGACATACCCTTACATTTTGTGGTACCACAGATGTTCCTTTCCAATGTGAGTTTTCAAACTGGAGTTATCCTCGGAGTCTTGCAAACAGATTTAGTGTTGCTACCACCCTTCTTCCTTTGTGGCTAGCAAGAAGTGTCAAGAAATTTTCAACTTGTGTAGCATTGGGTCCTGGAAAGTCTGAACACCACCTTAGAAATGTATTATAAAAAGTAAACTTTAGCCTGGCAGGCTGGGAGTTCTGTCTTAGGAGTACAGTTGATCTTGGGTGGGGGAGGATGGGCAAAGTTCAATATGGAATGTCTCTATTCATAATTTCCAGTGGTGGGGATCTTTGCTCTCTCTGACTTTTATCTTGCATTCAGCTGTCTTGTCCACATTTTAATAAATGCCTAACTTCTTTTCCAGGTTACATTACCAGTTTATCTGAACTTCACCCGTGCTGATCTGATCTTCACTGTTGACTTTGAAATAGCCACCAAGGAAGATCCTCGCAGTTTCTATGAACGTGGTGTTGCAGTCCTCTGCACAGAGTAACAAAATAACGCTTTCTAACTGGTAAATTCCGTGTCTTTAATCTAGTCTACAGTGTTAAGTTTTAACTTCCAAGGCATGGTTAAGTTGTCTTGCTAGAGGCTGGGCTTCTTACCAGGGTTTCTGGTGATACTGATGGTTTGAGGAGGAATTGGATGTGATTTTTAGATGGCTGTAGTTACATGTGGTAATGTCTGGTAGTTCTTACTACATTAAATAAATTCTATAGCATGATTTGTGGCTCTTTATTTCATTTCTAAAAGCTTTGTTCTTGCCATGACTTGCTCTAAAGAATTACTTCCATTAATGCTTTTAAATGTTCAGGGAATGGAGAATGATGGTGAAACATTACCCAGGTCTTCAATAATGAATGATGCTAACCTACTAAGAAACAAGTGCCATAAATGGTAAAACTGAACTTGCAGATCTCCTGTATAAATCACCAGTAACCAGAAAAGTCAGAATTAATTCAGTGGAACAAGTTGAAATTGAGTAAACACTAGTTTTCAAAAGGAAGAGAAGGGAGATGTCTCGCCAGTATTACTGTTACACAGGAGCGATGAACTGCACACACTGCTTAATCTACATGGAATAGATTTGAACCACCTACATTCTTAAGTGAGAACTACTCTGTACGCAGAATGCTAACTTTCAGAAGAGTTTCATCACCTCCAGTGATACTTCCTCACACATGCCCACAGTGCTGGCTACTGTAACTTTCCGTTAATATAAACATGCCTGCAGACACTTGAATTTAGATCCACTTGGCTCTTTTTTAATGGGGTGTTTCCATCTCTGAGAGCAGCATCAGTGACATAAGCTAATAGCTCTTCCAAACTTATTATGGCAAATACCTTGAGGTGTCTCTTCTGATTGCCTACGCTAAAGAATGGTTTTATTCTGTTCATTCCTTAAAGGGACATTTAAAACTGGCAGACCCAAAAATCTGACCCACCCGACCAAATAGCTTTTGGTTACACAATAGTTGCTAACATTTTAAACTCTCTGGTGCTCTCAAAATACAGCTTTACTAGATTTTTACTTGTTTGGCTCCTTTATCTTCAGAAATTTCTAGGGCAGCAAAACAGCCTGCAATTTCTGAATACTGTCTCACTTGATTGATGATCCTCATGCACAAATAGTTCTGAACATGAATGTTGTCTCTAACATTCCTTCCAGTGAAGTGCATCACTTGTTTGTGCCTTTAAAGCTTACTAAAACACCCCTAAGCTTTCTAAAAGCCTCATCAAATGAGACTGGTATTTGGACTGCATGTGGCAACATTCTGGAGTATCCATCTAAACTTCTTGTGCTATTCAGGTAATTGGACTATCAAATGCAGAATAAAATTTGCATTAATAGAGCTTTGCTGTTCTGTGTTCCCATTTGGCATTTGAGACCTCTGAACTCCTGTACACAGGGAAACATGGGTCTTAGATGGGCTGATCATGTGGCTGTAAGAACTCAATGAGCCATGCTTACACAGAGGAACATAGGCAGGAGTGTACTTGTGGGGGAGGGCGGGAAGCACAACCTGTGCTGTATTGGGAAACTGTAGCTCTTAGACTGATGGCACCACATGGCTTGTGAATCTGTGGCAACAGTACAAGAAGCCTGTCATTGACCAGCAGCCTGATCCTTGGAGTGGGTGGGGGGGGGCAGGTGTCTTCCATTGGGAGGATGGGTAGTATCAGCTTTTGGCAGAGGCTCACTAAGATTCTTATGTGAGGACCTCTGAGCCCTGCTGCCTTGAGGGAGGAATGAAGAAAGTGGCAACTTTCTCCAGAATGCCAGACTTAGAACAAATTACAGGGGGATGACTGAGCTGAAACTCTTTAAAGCAGTGCTCATCAACTGAATCATAAAAGATTCTAGAGCTCCAATTAAAAAAAGGCTTTCAGAGAGGTTCTGTAGGTAGTCTCTCAGCTTCCACTCAAATAGCTGAGTTGTGCATTCACACCTGCCATGATATAGACCCCTAAACTACATGTGAAAGATGCTTGTTGTATACTTACACTGATCCTTGCTGCAAGTTAAATGCAGGCCTTGTATAGATAACTAATGAATTTCAGACCACTTGACAGTATATTAAAGGCTATCCACAAATTAGTTCTAAAGAGTATTACCCTGCATTTTCACAGGCTGATTAAATATGGATCTTAAACTGTTTTGAAGAGCTCTTACCTTATGTATGGGTAAAGATGGACCAACATGTATTTTATACAATCTTCATCTTCTACATGGATACGATATATAGTTCAATTTTTACCACATCTGTGTTATGGTTACAACTGGTATATTGCAGATGTTTTTTATCTTAGTTTAGAGTGTGGAGAACAAGTGTCTACCCTAAAAACCACCCTGCTAACCACTACTAGTTCCTATTTGTTTTTAGCAGTCTCAGCAGGAAAGCCAAATCTCACTGAACATGGAGACAGTATCTATGACCCCTCATCACTGGTCATCCTACAGGACAGGCCTGAGGCATAGTGGGGGCAATGCAGGGAAGCTTGTTCTCTTTCTGCCAACCAAGGTCAAATACAAATAAAACACACACACCTTTTTCTAAAGTGGGTTGTAGTTTTGAAATCTGTCCAAAGGAAATAGCCCGTAAACCTAGATTATTGAAATAGGTTTGGAGCCTCGGAAAGAAGCACTTACACAAGACAGGAGTAAGGAACTGGAGGCATGGGCTGATTTAAGTCATTTTTACAAAGGTCATTTGTGTGTTTAAGAGAGCATGCCTGAAGAGGGCAAATATTAAGAATAATTATTTAGGGTAGTGCTAGAGGCAGTGAAATGGAAAATAATTTAAACTGTGAGGAAAAGCTTCCACCCTGAAATATATATATAGTCTCATGCAGTTGCTGAAGTAAAATCAAAGGGTGGGGGAAGTTAAGCCCTCTGACACTATTATAGACATGAAATGCAGGAGAGATGGAAGGAGATTGGGTTACTTCCCTGCCCTGATTGATACAGCTGGGCTTGCAGGTGTCTAATGACCCTGAAAGTGAGAACCATAAATCTTTTTTTACTCACTGCTATCAATGTTACATGCACTTCTTCTAACATTTACAGCAAAAAATAATCATCAGGAAAAAGCTGAGATGTTTAATGCCAGCACTATTGGCCTCCTGAGCCCATTCCTATTCTACAGGGCTGGATAGGGGATCTGAATTTTTTCTGTTTAACATGAGGCTAGGATTTGGTAAAGCTAGACACTGATCTATGCTATGAAGAATCCTCTAGCATTTTAAGCTTAAATAATGTTTACCACACACTTTGTGGGGGTTTCAGACATTATGCCCCAGCTTTGGACTTGGGCAGGTTGAAGGGCTGGACCATGAGGTCCAGATTTCAACAGTGTTTGTTCACTGTCTCCAGTATCAGCTTACTAGCAGTTGTAGAAATAAATCCCAGTGAGATAGAGCATAGAAAGTCTTTTTCCACCTCTAATTTGTCTGAGATGAAATCTAGAGAGCAAAGTTAACTGTGTCCAAAAAGTTTTTACAGAAGAATTGAAAACATCAAGGAATTTAGGAAAAAAATTGATGTATCCCTGACTAAAGAACAGGGCTTATGCTGCTATGGAGTTACTCTACAGCTGTAGTGGGAGGCACTAGCCTTGTGCCAGTTTAGTGTAGGCTTTGGGCTACTGAATCAGTTGTAGTAAAATAATTAATTGTTGGTGTTTCCAAACAAAGCTCCAGTGGGGTGCATACAGCCTAATGATCACTGTTTTATAGTTACACTGCCATTGATTATAATGCCCGGGAAGAAAAACTAGCAAAACCATTTTTATTCCCAGCAAATTTCAGCATAGCAGAATAGTCATCCTCCAGCACATCAAAGCTGTAACTTAGTTTTCCTTAAGCACAAGAGTTTACTAAAAAAAAACTAAACCTTCATTCTCTCTTGCTTCCATTCTGAACTTGGTGAACACAAAAATTAAATGATTTTACATTGTAGCCACTCATTAAATATAAAGTATTCTTCCGCCTCTTCCACTATGGAAATCCATACTAGCAACATACATGCTCTAGCACACGAGTGAGTCTTTGGAGGATTTTTAAGGAAGGTGGAACTTTCATAACTTAAGACACAAAGGTTTTAAGTGATGATGTTCAGTAGAACACTTGCTGTAGATTTTGTGTTTCACTTGCCCCACTTCTCATGTCCACCTTGAAAAAATACAGTTTAAGGAAGAGCAGTAAAGTTCAGGCTTGGTTTAAAGTAGTTTATTTCAATTGTAATAAAACACAGGTTATATACTGGGATAGTAGTTTTGAAAAGAAGTTTAAACAAACATCCCTGTAGCTCTGGGTGGAGGCGCAACAAAATACCTCTCTCTCACTCTTCCTGCTAAGAGGCACATCCCAGACCTCTACATTTGTGCAGTAGCAGACAGGCTTCATGAACCCCTTTGCTCAGCACTAGTAAAACTTCCTCCTTCTCTAGATTACTCCAAAAAAAAAAAAAAAAACCACACCTATCCCCTACCATATGGAGGGGAAGGCAAAAAGAGGTAGCCCTGACAATTACAATTATTTATTCTCTGGCTCCTGATCATTCTGTTTAGCAGCTGGGTTTGAGAAAGAAAAATCACTCCAAGGAAGAATAAAAAACCCTCATTGTAGAAGCAAAACTTCAACTGTTGGTATTTACATTATAAACCCACATTCCAGCACACTGCATGCTAGAGATGGTTAGAAAAACAGGTTCTGTTCAGTTCATTGTCAACACTGAATAAAAGAGTCAGTTTGACCCTGCAAAATGAAAGTTGATGAGCATTATCTACTCCCACAAACTTCAGCTGTGTGTGGTTTGAGTTATTTTGGCAGGTATCTAAGGCTGAACCTGCAAGTGATCATTCACAATAGGAACAAAGCAGCTGCAGGAAGCAGGCACAGGCCTCACTGAAGATGGTGCAGTCTCTGAAGATGAGACAGTATGATGAGTGCTACTTACTCTGTACCAACACTACTTCAGTTTAGTTATTGTGATGCTATGCATTTCTCCAACTACCCTTTCATGAAAAGGCCTGACCCCTGCAGGAATAGCATAGGCATGTATAAAATAAGACAGTATCTGCTGTAGCTTATTGGTAAAAAAGGAAAAATAATTACTTGGCCACAGGTGCAGGAGAACAGAACTGAAGGCAGAGTACTGTATGTTGGATGGGATCAGGTTTGATCACAACTACTGGTACAACCTATATTAGCTCCAATTCCCTTACACTGCTAGATCCAGTTGACATGTTGTAGGCTTGTACTATAGTAAATTAGAGATGTTTAAACAGAGGGAATTCCAGATTATAATTAGCCTATATGTACCTTAGATTAGTTTGCACGCAATTTCTTTCTGCTTAGCTTTTCACCAACACTCTCTAGAAGTGGAAGCCCTAGTTTTCTCTTGATTATTGATTGGTCACACATATTTTCACCATCAGACTTTTTTAACATGGGTTGTTGCAGAGTAGTGGTGACTGGGCTTTCTAGGATGCCGGGATGCTTTGAAGGGTCACCACTCATGAGTAAGGAACAGTCAGATGTCAGCCACATTGCAGAGGCAAGTACTCCAGAGGCTCTGGACAGTTCACATGGCCTGGCAAGTCTTATTGGAACATCACTTTTCTCTTTAGTGATAACTTCCATCTGTATTTTAAGGTCATTTTCTGGCTGCATATAGACATCACAGATTTCTGTTATTGGGGAGACCCAATTTGAAAACATATGTAGGGACTCTCTGTTTTCAGAAGAGTAAATGTCTTCCACCATCTCTGGTAAATTGTGCCCCAAAGGTGTAATTCTGTTATAGTTTAGATCATTAAGACAATTCAAACTACAATCTGAGTGGGTTGATGCATCTTCTGAATCACCATCATATGGATCTAAAAACTAAAACAAATACATCACTATATTATCCACTGCACCTTTCTTGACATTTCGCTGGAAAAAAAGTTTGTTAACCATCCAGTTTCTCCTACAACCATTCATTGCTGCAATAGTAAGAGATCACACTAGAAAAACATAAGTAACAGCATCATTTAGAATCAACACATCCACCCACTCTACAACTTGAACAATAGTTTATTTTTAAGGAAATTTAAACAAGGCTGCTACATAATGAAATGGCAGAAGTGTGTAAACCTACCTGAAGTAGTGTGTCCCTTGCCTTCTTGAAAACTCCTTTAGTATGTGTGCTAGGCAGGCCCTGTTTAAGGAAGTATTCCCATCAGACATATGTATTCACAAATGATTTCATACATGGTTGTCATAAGTTCTTTCTGGATGTTTTTAATGTAGGGAGCAGAGATGTCCAATGCTAGTTAGAACAAAAAGAACATCTCTTGGAATTCAGTTTAAGTGCTCTAAGAATTTCTGCAAGAGTCTAGTCAAACACAAAAAGAAAGTGAAGTACCATTTAAAAAAAAAATCAAGCCACTTTAACTGTAGGTGTTTGTACTGTATTTCTTAATTGTACAGAATAGATTTGTGGAGAAAGGCAAGTTTCAGGGCTATAAAATACATAGGAGACGCTAGAAACTATACATTCTCTTTCCTTTTATCTCCCTTGTGAGCTGCTCCATAACATTAAATACTGCTGCCACCTATAAGTTGATATTTTTATTGAAGCCAGATCAGTTCAATCAAGTCCTATCAATCATTTCAGTGATAAGCGAGTTGCATCTCTATCTCCTGTGTGCATAATATGAACTTGTGCAGACCCAAGCAAACAATTAGTATGTTCCCGAAGAGAGTCTCTCAAACTGATTTTTCTCCAGTGGTGTTTATAGTGTTCACTCATTTTTAAAACTAATACTGTCAGCAAGAACTGTATTTCACAGATAAGCCCATACACCCTTCGACAATCTTTAGTCTCTCCTTGGTCTAATTCTGTCAGCCACTACTGCAGACTAGACTTCACTGAGGAGCTGTCACTATTATTCTTCTTCTTTCTCAGCAGCTCAAACAGACAAGCCTTTGTCTGCAAAGCATTAGCATCTGTTCATCTCTATGAAAGAAACCCACCACAGAAAGTCGTAAGAACAGGAATACTGGGTTAGACCAAAGGTCCATCTAGCCCAGTACCCTGTCTTCCAACAGTGGCCAATGCCAGGTGCCCCAGAGGGAATGAACAGAACAGGTAATCATCAAGTGATCAATCCCCTGCCACCCATTCCCAGCTCTGGCAAACAGGCTAGGGACACCAGCCATTCCCATCCTGGCTAATAGCCATTGATGGACCTATCCTCCATGAATGGATCTTGTTCTTTTTTGAACCCTGTTATAGTCTTGGCCTTCACAACAACCTCTGGCAAGGAGTTCCACACGTTGACTGTGTATTGTGTGAAAAATACTCTTTTGTTTGTTTTAAACTTGCTGCCTATTAATTTCATTTGGTGAAGCCTAGTTCTTGTGTTATAAGGAGTAAATAATACTCGCTTATTTACTTTCTCCACACCAGTCATGATTTTATAGACCTCTTATCATATCCCCCTTTAGTCGTCTCTTTTCCAAGATGGAAAAATCCCAGTCTTCTTAATCTCTCCTCATATTGCAGCCGTTCCATACCTCAATTATTTTTGTTGCCTTTTTCTGAACTTTTTCCAAGTCCAATATATCCTCTTTGAGATGGGACAACCACATCTGCACACGGTAATCAAGATGTGGGTGTACCATGGATTTATATAGAGGCAATATGATATTTTCTGTCTTATCTTTCTCTTTCTTGATTCCCAACATCATGTTTGCTTTTTTGACTGCCACTGCACATTGAGTGGATGTTTTCAAAGAAATCTCTTCTGAAGTCCCATCTGTTTAGGCCTGGAGAGGAGTTCAGACCTTTCAGAACCTATTCTGAAAAATTTTACCTCAAAATTCCTATCAAAGTCTGTTTGTGACTTTTAGCTGATTTTCACACCAACAATTCTTGTTTTGATTTGGGTACTCTGAGGAGTTACTGAAAAAAGGTGGGGAAACAGAGGAATATCAACGAGGAAATGCACTTTCTGCTCCAATGAAGGAGTGCAAATCCTTTTAAGTAGGCAACAATGTCTACCTCAGACACCGCATCATCATCCATGGCCCAAATTGTGGGCTTCCCTGGTTCTCAACAGAAACAGTTACAGATGACTGCGTAGAAGAGGGGCTTTTCTCTCTTGAGAGCAGAAGATACATGTCATCGGCCTCTGGTCAGATTCTTGGTATAACTCATTTCTGCCTCCTCCCAGCAACACTCCACAGAGCATGGGGAAGGGGTGACAGACTGCAGCAAGACACATGCTCCATCTCCAGACAACAGAGGGGGCAATATTTACCTGGTGGATCTTTACAGTTAGATTCTGGAGTTTTATACCCACAGATAAATATTCACACCATCACAACATAGGATTTACTGTTTTCTTTATCTTGTACCCATCAGGGTCAAGGCCAGCTCTAGGTTTTTTTCTGCCCCAAACAAAAAAAATTTTGGCAGCCCCCCTCCCCCCACCAGTGCCCACCTCCACCCCCTGCTGCCCCAGCCCTGGGCTCTCTCTTCTCCCCATCCCGCACCTCCTGCCACCCCAGCCCTAGGCTCCTCCCTGCCAGTGTGACCTCCTTTTTCACCACAGCAATCCCTGTTTACACCTGCAGTGGGGAGCAAACCGATTTTCCTATTTTTATTTCACTTTAGTATAAATCTCACCCCCCTCCATCTCCCGCAACCCCCTCTTTAGTGCTCCAATTGCACATGGAAGGTATAGGGACTAACCCTCAAACCTTGTACCCAGAAAGCAAAGAGGGTTCAGGCAGAGGAGTGGGTGTGCGGGTGCTTGGGGGCTCTACACTGGCAGAGAAGCAGGGTGTGATGTATTCGCGGAGGAAGGGGGTATCAGGAGGGTTGCGGGAAAAGAGATGCAGGGGAAGGGGGAGGTGTGGGAGGAGAGGGTACAAGGGGAAAGATGTGGGTGAAGGGAAGAGGTATAAGTGGAAGGGCTGTGAGCGGGATGGGGGGGTGCAAGGGCTGAGAGCGGCAGGCGCTGACAGCTGCTGCCCCAGCCCCGTGCAGGCAGAGCTGAGGACAGACACCGACCCCCAGGCGCCCACGCCGTGAGGGTCCCCTGGCGGGGCAGTATCCGCTGTCACGCTCGGAGCTGGGCTCCGCCTCTCCCCGCCCAGGGCAGGCAGCGCGGTGCACGGCGGGCTGGGTCCGGGGGCGGTGGCAGCTCGGGCTGCCCAGCCACTCGCCCTGTCAGCGCGCGAGCCGGGATCCGCGCCCCCTGCCCAGCCCGGCGGTGCCCTGCACAGGGCGGGGAACCGCAGCGCCGCCCTGGGGAGACGCAGAGCAGCAGCGGCAGCAGGACCCCTCCCGCTCCCTGCACCCCGGGCCCCACTTCCCTCCCTCCCCGGCTCCTCACACCCAGGCTGCACCGCAGTTCAGGCTGCCCTGCCGCTGGAGAGCCAGAGCATCACCCCCCGGAGCGGAGCCCCTCTCGCCGCCGCAGCCCTGGCTCCGCTCCGGGGATGATGCTCTGGCTCTCCAGCGGCAGGGCAGCCTGAACTGCGGTCCAGCCTGTGCAACTCGGGCTGCCAGGGCGCCATCTAGTGACGGAAGCCAGAACTGCAGTGTCAGTCCAGCTCAGCCTGAAAGCCTCAGCTGACAGGAAACATCTTGGTTCAGGGCCGGCTCCCCGGTTGCTTTTTTTTTTTTTTGGGGGGGGGTGGCTTGGGGTGCAAAAAAGGGGGAGGGGGCCGGAGTGCTGCCCCAGTCACATTCTTGGAGCGCTGGTGCCTAGAGCCGGCCCTGATCAGGGTAATAGGTGGAAACGTTCTTTGCAGAATGACAGAAATTTGGAGCAACTGTTGCCAGCAAGTGGGAAAGTCAAATCCACTCTCTACTGCACTCTACTGATGACATGAACATTTATTGGAAGCACATCCTGCAGATAATTCTTGCATTAGTTCTACAACATGCTGGAGCCCAGCTGCACAAGAGTTGAGCTATTAAAGGAAAAAACAGCCATCTCGTCAGAGACAACCCAGTTCAGCTGTAAGTAACTTTTACCAGAGAAACTCTAGTACTACATTCAGCTCCCCAAACATTCATTATTGTCAATACCCCACCCCACTCCCCAGTTCAGCCATTTCAGGGAGAAAACAAAAAAAAACCCACCACAACAACAAGAAGAGGATGCTCTGAAAGGAAGACAATGGTGGCTGTGAGGAAAGCATTCTCTCCCATCTAGAGTCTGCAGGAGGGTGGGCAAGGAAGGAGCACAGTCAACATGCTGTGAGAGAGTCCCCTTGTTTCATGCAGTCAGAGAGAAGAACCCCAGCCCCCAGGGAATCAAGCAGCAAAAGTAATTACCTCATTATTGGATTCAGATTCTGACTCCGTACTGGACTCCACTGTGCATTTTCGCTGTAGAGAAGGGGGAGGGAGAACCACCAGATGTTTGTAAATATAAAACAGCACAAGGTTTATTTTGAAGTCGATATAAACAGGACACATTTTCGAATATGCTTAGGAAGTTTGCTGATGCTGTATTTTTCTAAACTTCCATTACACAAAGATAACTTGTCTGAAAAAACTCAAATTTTCAGAAAATAATTCCGTGCTGACCTAAGAAATTTCAGGCCATGGGGATTTTTTTTTTTTAAGTCATAGTAGAAAGAGTGGTTCAGAACTTACAACAGAAACAGCACTTTCAGCTTTGTTAACTTGATTTTTCTTTGGCCATTATTTTAAATTGCATCCAAGTTATAAACTAGGAGTTAGTGTTTATGGCAGTGTAACCACAGATAAATAGCTAAACTACAGCTATAACACCCACAGCTTTTCCAGAGGATACTATGTGTCTTCTGTATTTACTCAAGACTACAAAATTAAAAAAAAAAAAAGTGTGGGGGGAGGGAAATCCATGGTGCAGGTGGTGACACAGGCTTTAAAGCAGTTTTCTCCCATGATTATTTCTTTGCAGGTGAATCAGTTTGTGTCAATTTACCAACACAGACAATTAGCCACATATGCTCATTAGGCAGCATTTTCCAACTCAGTTATTTAGTCTGAAATCTTAAGCTAGAGAATCATACATGTACAGGAAAGACCAATAACTTAAAGAGAAATTTTACCATGTATTTGTGTGCTAGTCTCTCTACATAGTCTGAACTTTTATCAGAATCCATCAGATCACAGGAGTCTACCACAAAGGAGGGAAAGACAAGCTGTGTTAGAAAAGCATTTCTAAGAGATGATACCCAGACATGGCAACTCCCCTAATACTAGAAACACATCTATCCACCACGTTAACAATTGCATTTTAAAGTTAAATATTTAATAAAGTTCAGCTTCTACAGCTTAAAATCAGTGAGCATCCACAAAGCTCATACCCTCATCTCTTACCAAAAGGATGGCTCAAGGAAAAAATTTAGGACATTCAACATTTAATCATCCTGTTATGAGAAAGAAAAGATACAAAGACTGTCATTTTGTGCACAACATGGTTTTGAGCATTGTACATCACTGGAAAGTGGAGAAAACTTGCATTTACACAGGAAGCCAGGTAAGACAGAAGGCATTTCACTTCCCCAAGTAAACTCTTCAGTCAGGCTCAAGTAAAGCTGTGTTTAGAATTAGCTGTAACATTTTTTCAGCCCACTCTGGCTTGTGAATGTGAGGTGGTATTGCACTTTTGTAGGACATTTCTAGCACACTGGCAGGAAATGCAATCAAATCATTTTTATATAAAATTGCAATAAACTGATTAATATTTACTAGTACCATTGCCCTCTCTAGTAGGCAAAATAAACTGCTTGACTGTGTATCCTGTTAACAGCAATACAGACTTGCCTTTGGGGAAAAGGGGGTGTTAGTGGGGATAGAAGCAGAACAGTGCAGCTTCCCTATCACTATCACTCCATTTTCCACCCTAACCCCATCCATACCTGCTCTGGGTTGTCCGACCCAGCACTTCTTCCTTCTCCTTTGCCTTTTCTCTGCTGAAGCCATTCTGCTCCTAGCAGCCTCAGCCTGCTCCGGTTTTATAGGCATGACTTCTCCACCCCCTTCTGCCCTGCCCTGCCCCTCCCCTCTGCTTCATCTACTTTTCCCAACCACCCTTACATTCCATAAACAAATTTTCAACAGAATTATTCAGGAAACAAGCAGTAATTTGATCATGAAAGAGAAAGCCAAAAACTGTACCTCAACCTAAATTGCTTTTAAGATAGAGTAAGCTGAAGCAATGAAAAGGGGGGAAAATGAAGTCTTTGTATGAAGACCACAAAGTGAGCGTGTCACTGGTAAAGGCTTGAGACCCTGCTTTTGAAAATGGCAGCTGAAGACAGAAAATCCCTGTCATATACAGATGAAGTACACAGAAAATAAAAGGCACTGCAGTTTCACATTTACATGCATCACATTTCTTCCCTGTATGTTTTTAATATAAGCTCAATTTTACAGCAAATCTGCACAGATAAAAAGTTTGGTTTGGGCATGTTATGCTTTCTAAGCACTTTTATTAAGACCTTGAAATCTATCACAGCTGGTTGCCTAAGTACTGCACACCTTTCTCATTAGTGTTAGGAAAATAGATTGTTTTTCTTGCCACTGTTTTCTACAACATTTGCATGACCTATATTTTGCAAAAAGTTCAGCAAAAGAGACCTGTGTACCCCTGTGGAACCTCACTGCAGGATCAGGGCACAAGTGTCTTCAAATGTATTTGAGATTCTTGTTCATTCTCACTAGATAGAAAACTTGCCTTGGAGTATTTTCTTCACTTTGTGACTCACTCTGGATGGGATCCCCAAGGGGACTTAGGCATTGCAATCCTGAACATCATGGCACCCAACTTTCAGGTGTCTAGAAAATCACAGGAAAAACACTGTGATCCACAAAGCCAAGTTAGGCACGTTAGCTCCCTACACAATAAATGGGGAGAGACAGGCACCCTAGGAATGCAAACCACAAAAGCCAGCAAGCTTGTTGGGGAGCAACCTAAACCAACCAATGGGAAATGCCAACAGAATGGGTTTCCTCACCTCTCTATCAGAGAGGGCAGTATAAGTCCAGACTTTAGGGAGGCACCTAGCTCTGCTAGCCATCCACAAATAGGCACCTGCTGCCTGGAGCCATTGTGGGTAAGTAATGAAGAGTGGCAGAGCAGGGGGACTGGGCCCAGGAACTCCCACTGCCCAGGTGGGTGCCCAAACCATTGGGATACTGAGTCCTTCCTGCTCCTTGGCCCAATGACTGTCTAAGCATTTATTGACAGAGGATTCAACAGGAGAGGCTGAGGGAGCCCCACACATGCCTATCCCATAGCTTGGTGCTTAAAGCCCTCTCCTGTGAGGTGAGAGCCCTTTATTCAACTCCTTTCTACCCATCTGGCAGAGAGGGGGAAATTGAATCTGAGTCTCCCATATCCCCACTGAGGGCTGTAACCACTGGGCTTCACATTATAAAGTGAAAGGTAGCACCTCCACCTCTGGATTTTGAATGAGCTCTGAGCACACCTATCAGATCAGGCTCCACACATGAATGCCCATCTTCCACAGGCACCAACTTTCCAATGTGCCAGGGGGTGCTTGACCTCTGGCTCTACCCCAGACCCTGATCCCATCCCTTCCCCCAAGGCCCCACTCCCACCCTACCTCATCATGTCCCCACACGCCTCTTCTGGCCCCACCTCTTCCCACCCCATTCCTCCCGAAAAGGGCTGTGCCCTCGCTCCTCCCACACCCCCAGTTCCTCCTGTATGCCTAGAAACAGCTGATCGTGGTGAGTGGAGGCACTGGGAAGGAGGAGGAGGTGCTGATCAGCTGAGCCTGCCAGTAGGCAGGAGATACTGGAGGGAGGGGGGCTGCTGGTGGGTGCTAAGCACCCTTTTTTTCCTATGGATTCTCCAGCCCCAGGGCAGCCATGGAGTTGACACCTAAGCCACCTTCCCCTGGTTCATAGCTCACTTGGGGGCTTAGGTGGGAGACAGACATCCAGTCATCTAGCAGGAGGCAGCAGTGCACATGCCCAGAGGCAGAAACACAGGTATCTGGGGAACTTTTACTCTGGAACATTTAGGCACCTGCAGGGTTGGGCAGGAGTTCTGTAGATCACAGTGAACCCCAGATGGGACAGGGGTGCTTCAGTACTTTCCTGGATCCCACCCTCTGTACACATCAGCTGACTCTGCTTTTGAAAATGGCTGCTGCTGAATTTAAAGGGGAATCTCACAGAAAAACCTGTCACACAGCTATGTACACCATGCCACTTTTCTAATGCCTTGTACTCCTTTCTTCTTTTCTTCCTTCTATCCAGCTCCCCTTCCCCCTTCCAATTCCCTTTTCCAATTGACCTCTAGCTACTTTCCTCTCTTCTCACTGCCTCTATCTCTCTTCTTCCCCCTGTACCTTTCTTTTCTGTCTCCATTTTCCCTTTCCCCTTCTCCAGTAGTTAGGGATTGGATTGATGGCTCTTTTGCACGTCTAGATTCTCTGACTACTTTCATATGCGCATAGAGATCAGTGGGATGGGAGAAGCAATAAGGATGGAACAGCTAGAGAGCAGCCTTCACAGGACTTATATACCCAAATTTGGCTCGCAGCTGGGATATGGGAGCTAAAGCCTGCCATGGTAAATGCTTTGCCCTACAGCTGATTTCAGTAAGTCTGTAATTACAACTATTCTTTCAGTCATGCAGCTCTGTGTGAAACTGTTTATCCGAATCTTACAAGATCTGTCTACAGTAGGTGAAAACAGTTCTCAGCAACTGGTCCATGTGAACTGGTATTTATAAAAGTCCTAATTGCAAATGTAGAGGGGTCAAAACTGAAATAAAAAAGTAGGATTGAGTCATGGCCGAAGCAGTGCAGAACAGGATTTTGTTTTGCCTACTAAGCAGAAAGAAGGGCTAGCAGCAAGGATATACAAGCTGCACCAAAAATTATGGCAGTAATAAGATTGAAACAATCACTTACTGTCACTCTTGGTGGTTCCTTATCTTCCTTGGGAAGGACTGTCCTCTCCATGCAGAGCTCTGTCAACCGTGATTGGCCTGAACTCCTTTGGGTCTGGTACTCTCTGCCTTTCCAACAGCTTACCCGTATAGTCCCCCAGTCATATTGAACAAACCAGTCACCTCCCCACATTTCCCAGAGTGGTCTGACAGATGGAAGCTGCAAGGAACAGCTCTCCCAGTGGTCCAGTTTGGAACTACACCTTCCATTGCACCTTTCTGTTTGAACACCACACATATGGATCATTTCACTCTGCTTAAACAATCACCACAACTGGAAATATGGCACAGCTGTGCCTCAGCTATAGAGTATCCCTTGATTTGATGGAACATTATCTGGCACATTAAACATACAGGCTATTTGTGTTGTGTTAGTCTGCCTACTGTGAAAGGCAAGCAGTGGGGAAGGCAATGTATGTAGCTGTAGGAAACTTTTATCTGTGCTGTTGCACCAAGTTGGAGCTCTAGAACTGGCTGGAGAGCAGAGTTCAAGCCTTGAGAGATAGGAGTTAGCGGAGTTGCAGCTGAGACTGACTCTAGACTGTATGTTCTTCAGGAAGGACCATGTCTCCCTCCATGTCTATGCAGCACCAAGGCAATGGGACCCCAGTTCTGATTGAAGCCTTTCAGAGTGGATTTGAAGGGCAACTTGTAATGTCACACTGTGCTTACTTAAGATCTTGGTTTGTTATTATTGCCTTGTTTGTTTTGCTGAGCCAATTAAAGTCATTTAGTTTTACTGAAGGAGCATGTTTAGGCTTAATTAGTACCTGGAGACATAACAGTGAACAAGGCTTCCAACTCACTATCTGTTTGGGAGACAGGGGCTTAAAGACAGCTTGTTTCCATTCACCCCCTCACTCCCCCCCAAAAGGCAGCATTCTTAAAGTGCAGCATGATGTTAAAACTTTAGTACTCCTTACACAGCTCATCAAGCATTGGTGGGGGGGTAACCAGGTTTGGAGGTCTATGGCAGGCCAAGAAGAAGTGGTCAAGGAAGGATTTGCCTAGCTGGAGAGTATTCAAAGAGCTGGGAGATGTACTTTACTGTAAAGAAAACAGAACATGTTCTTGTCTCTGAGTTAGGCCTAAGCATTACTAGACTTTCTTTAGCCACAATCCCCCAGATAAAATCCAAACTACTGCAATGACACCAGCAGCAACTTCTAAAGCTCCTTTCTCCCTTTCCTCTCAGACAAGGTCACGTACACTGGGTATGCTGGAAAATTAACTTTTCGCAGCTGCTACCCTGCACTGACCATGTACAGCTGTGGTCCTTCTTCTAAGAAGGTTAACTGTTTTACCATCAACCTACAGACAGCATGTGTGTATGCTCCATCATGGGGTCCCTCACAGATGGACTGGAGCTAAAAGAGACTTGTTTACTGGTTCACATAGCAGGGCTGACACTGGCTTGCTCCTCTCAGTTCCCCTGGTGAAGTGCTGAATACCATTATTTCTTGTGCTGATCAGGTATTAGGAATCTGTGACGGAGCAGGGAGCGGGGTGGATTTGACCTGGGAATGTTGCAGGGAGGTTACATTGGGGATGAGAAGAAATTTACCTGAGCTAGAAGGGGGGTTGGGAGAATTGACACCTTCTGCCTGGGAGACTGAACAAAGGGAGGAGGAGCCGAGGGGAGGGGGAAGAGAGCTACTGGAGGGATTTTTAGTTTCAGTTTGGGCTGGGTGGTGCAACACAGAGAACCCCAAACTGAGGTCTAAGCTCTCTGAACCCCCAGAAGGACTTGATTGAGGGGTCCTGGTTGTGCCTACAAGCTATGCTGTAGACTGCGTTCCTATTGTCCAATAAACCTTCCATCTTGCTGGCTGTTTGAGAGTCACTGTGAATCCCAGAAAGAGGGGTGCAGGGCCCTGACTCCTTGACACTCTGTGACAGAATCTTTATACATCTGCCTTTCATCAGCATGGCACTTCTTAAAAAAATGTAAAATGGGTCTGTACAGCAGTAAAAGTACAGTAAGTGCACAATAAGGCACAATAAGACAAAGTAATGCATCACAATTACCTGAATTGATTGGAAACAGACGTAACATACACAAGCCCAGACCAGCTCAAGCATGGAAGAGTCAGAGAGGTTAGTAATTGGGACCTGGCCACTAAACTGTGTGTCATACAAAGGCCTAATATGAACAAAGCTTACTATTTAAAAATAAACTCTGACACAACTGCAGCCACCTTTCCAGGTGCCATTGGGTGACCTCTGGCACGACACTGCTCTGTACTGGTAAATCAGCTTCTGCAGAAAGTACACTAGTAGAATTGCCTGTGGCAGTAGTATACAAGCTACAAGCATAATGGCTTTGAAGGGGAAGTTTTAGATAACTGACATTTCTTTAAAAGTTACTTGGTTAAAAGTCCAATAAATACAACTGATGAACTCAGTTGAACTTCTCCACTGTGGAAGCTTTATACCCAACATAAAGTCTCATAGCAAAAATTAATATAATTTGTGTCAATTGTTGGGCTGAGGCTGTTTTGGTGACCTAGTAGAGAAATATTGCATTTAAAATCTGGATGGCTTTGCTCCTGCTGTCCGTGACACATAATAAATGTCTTACCAAGTGTCAAGATTCAAGCTGAATGGAAAAGGTGCAAGTTGCGCCAGTCCCCTCATTACAAGAAGCTGTACATTAGACTGTGTACAATGTTACTGTAGCTATATAAACAAATAGGAATTTTGGCAACCCCTTGGGGCATTCAAATAAAGAGGTCTTTTGCTAGACGTGCACTCAGATATCGTGGTGGTGTGTGGAAGCTAGAAGCTGTAATAGCCAAAGACCAAAGGACTCCCTACTCATATTGTGTAATGGAAATGTCTCCATCTACATGCATGGTGTAGGAAGTTCTTCAGAATATGCAACTTCCTACTAAATCAACCCAGATTGTGAACAAAGAGATACAGTGAATAAGGGACCATGATAGAGTTTGCAGTTGTTTCAGTTAGGAGTAATATGCTTTCTTATTGACTTATTGCTAAATGTATGAAGAAAATATGTCTCCTGTAAGGGAGGTAGTGTGGCCTTGTGAATAGCATGCTGGACAGGGGCTTAGGAGACCTGGTTCCACCTCAGCCACTAGCTGACGCTGGGCACATTACTGCTCTGTGCCTCAGTTTCTCCATCTTTAAAATGGGGGTGGTGATACTTCTTTTGTAAAGCACTACCAGACTGACTGATGGAAAGCTCTATATAAGAGCGAGGCATCATTATAGTGGCTAATATGGCAGTTGATTATTCAAAAACCAACCCAAGATTAGGCCTAAAATGATAAATTCACGTTTTAACCGCCCCCCGACTAGGCATGACCAAGAGCCAGATTTGTAAAGGTATTTAGATTTAGGGACCTCAATATCTTAAAATCTGGCCCCAAATGATTTGGAGAGCCTTTTCTTTGCCACTGTAAAAGAAAACTCACTCAGCTCTCTTCTGTATTCTATGGACACGGAAGAACTAGAGTCTTTTGTGGTAGAAATCAGTTCAAAAAGTTCTAGGTTGCCCATGCCCCAAATCCTCCCTATATTATAGGAAAAGTGGAGAAAATGGAAATGAGTATGAGCCAGTGGATAGGACATTAGACTAGGATTAGGAAACCCAGGTTCTATTGTTAGATCTTCCATTGCCCTGTTGTGTGACCACACAAGTCACTTTATATATCTCTATGCCTCATTTCCCCACCTGTAAATTGTAGATAATGATATTATCTTTCTTTGCAAAGTAACTTGACCTAGATAGATTAAAAGTGCTTGCAAGAGCTAATTACTAGTAATTGCACAGTGAAGGTGGAATTTACTCAATTTTTACAGCAAAAATAGAAGTAAACATCTCATAACAAAATGGCTATTTGGTATTTCCAATACTGCATGCAAATTTGATTGGATTTTATATGTAAAAATATATTCAGAATACATCTGGTACTGCATCAAGGCAGATCAATGATACCTTAGCATTCTATTACACATTAGTCACATATACTATGCAATAATCAGTTTATCCCTGTAAAATAAGACTACATCAGGGCAATTTGTTTCTTTGTGCTTTATTTCATTTGAGCTATTTTAAAAGTTATCCATAGTTGAAGCTGTGAAAGATCATTCATGCTCAGAGTGAAGTGGCCACAGATGATAGTCTCAGGACTCTATTATCTGAATGACGGGTCACTGTAAAATGAAATATGATATGATGCCTACTTTTCATTATGCATTTAACAGTTACACTGCTAAGCTACAGTTTAACTACAAAATGCAGCATCACTTATGCAGAATTTTGCTGCTAACATTTCTACTTAGTTATGGTGCCATGTTTGCTGTTTCCTGGAAACTGTTCAATCAGATGCCAGGACTCCAGCAATATGCTGATACCCATTGGCACTTTAAGGGGAATGCTACAACCTGGCATGAGTTCCTGAGTCACAAATGCAGATGGTGGGTGTTTTGTGGGAAATGAACCTGGGAAGAGAGAGCATTCTATCACCTGAGAAATGAATCAGTGACCCAATACACAAGCTGACTAGGAAAGTAAGCTTAATTTATAAAGACAGTTTAAAATATTGCTATTATATTTTCAAAAATGCCCCCTGGAGAATATATGAGAGATTTTTGTCTGACTTTAAATGGGGGTTATTCACCAGTAACTGGCGCTCTTCAAGATGGACTCTGCATACTCACACTCATGGGATACACTGATGGGGCAGCTCTGCAAGCAGTGCCCATTGTAGCACTCTTGTGCTCACTCCAGCCCCTCCCCTTATTGTTCCTAAACATTTTGAAGATGAGGCTATAAAAGAGATTTTAGTACTCCAGCCACCCAAGTTCCTTCCTCTGTCTCCTCAGGTCCAAGATTGTAATTAGGACTCCATCTCAAAGAACTCTGGTTACAGGTGAGCAACCTTAATTTCTTCTTTGAGTGGCCTCTGCACATTTAGAGTCATGGGTTACTTTGATAAGTAGTACTGTCATCTGAGGAAGGTGGGACCTGGAGTGCTAATTAAACAGTGACTGCACTACCACTCTCTAAAATCCAACTGAGGTGCTAGGTCTAGTACATAATGTTTTGTGAACATATGAATAGAGCTCCATGTTGCAGCTCTGCAATTTCTACAGTTTCTGCAATTTCCAGAAATATGCCTAAGGCATGCCAAGGAGGCTGCATTTACACTGTTGGAAAGGTATTCCAAGTTAGACACATTAGATGTCTTCAAGTCACCAGGGCCTGATGAAATACATTCTAGAATATTCCAGGAGCTGACTGAGGAGATACCTGAGCCATTAGCAATTATAAAAGTAATGGAAGATGGAAGAAATTCCAGAGGACTACAGAAAGGCAAATATAGTGCCAATCTATAAAAAGGGAAATAAGGACAACCTGGGGAATTACAGACCAGTCAGTTTAACTTCAGTAGCCAGAAAGATAATGGAGCAAATGATGAAGCAATCAATTTGCAGACACCTAAAAGATAATAAGGTGATAAGTAAGAGTCAGCATGGATTTTTCAAAAATAAATCATGTCAAACCAACCAAATAGCTTTCTTAGACAGGGTAACATGCCTTGCGGATGAGGAGAAGGGGTAGATGTGGTAAGCCTTAATAAAGTTAAGATATTTGATACTGTCTCACATGACCTTCTACAGACAAACTAGGGAAATATAGCCTAGATGGAACTACTATAGGTTGGGTGCCTCACTGGTTGGAGAACCATTCCCAGAGAGTAGTTATCAGTGGTTCACAGTCAAGCTGGAAGGGCATATCAAGTGGAGTCCCACTGGGATCAGTTCTGGGTCCAGTTCTGTTCAATACCTTCATCAGTGATTTAGATAATGGCATAGAGAGTACACTTACAAAGTTTGCAGATGCTACCAAGCTGGGAGGGGTTGTAAGTGCTTTGGAGGTTAGGATTAAAATTCAAAATGATCTGGACAAACTGGAAAAATGGTCTGAAGTAAATAGGATGAAATTCAATAAGGACAAATGCAAAGTACCCACTTAGGAAGGAACAATCAGTTGCACACATACAAAATGGGAAATGACTGCATAGGAAGGAGTATGGCAGAAAGGGATCTGGGATTTATAGTAGATCACAAGCTAAATATGAGTCAACAGCGTAGCACTGTTGCAAAAAAAGCAAACATCATTCTGGGATGTATTAACAAGAGTGTTGTAAGCAAGATAGGAAAAGTACTTCTTCTGCTCTACTCAGTGCTGATTAGGCCTCAAATGGAGTATTGTGTCCAGTGGGGCATCACATTTCAAGAAAAATGTGGACAAACTGGAGAAAATCTGAAGAAGAGCAACAAAAATGATTAAACATGACCTATGAGGAAAGATTGAAAGAACTGAGTTTGTTTAGTCTGGAGATGAGAAGAATGAGAGGGAACATGATAACAGTTTTCAAAGTACATAAACAGTGGTTACAAAGAGGAGGGAGAAAAAGTGTTCCCCTTAATCTCTGAGGATAGGACAAGAAGCAATGGGTTTAAATTGCAGTAAGGGGCAGTTTAGGTTGGATATTTGAAAAACTTCCTAACTGTCAGGGTAGCACAAAAATAAACAGTCTAGGGAGGTTGTGGAATCTTCATCATGGGAGATTTTTAAGAACAGGTTAGACAAACACCTGCCAGGGATGGTCTAGATCAGCATTTCTCAAACTAGGGTCCACGGACCCCCGAGGGTCCATGAGGTACTCCAGGGGTCTGCGAGCCCTGCTGATCAACTCTTCCCCCTTCCTCAACTCCTCCATGGCATGCAGGAGGTGCGGGGAGGAGCGGGGATGGAGCGTGCTTGGAGAGGGGGTAGAATCATGTCTGGGGCCAACAGCCCTGCTGATCAACTCCTCCCCCCTCTTTCCCAGTGCCTCCTGCATGCCACAGAACAGCTGTTCTCCAGTGTGCAGGAGGCACTGGGAGAGAGGGGGAAGAGTGGGGACAGGCGCACTTGGGGGAGGGAATGAAAAGAGGGGGGAAAGATGAGGGGTAGGAGTGGAGTGGGAATGGAAAAAGGTGGGGCAGGTGTGGGGCCTTGGGGGAAGGGGTGGAGTGGAGGCAGGGTCTGCAGCTGAGCACGGTGCTTGGGGTTCCACAAAATTATTTGAATCAAAATGGGGGTCATCAGGTTGCTAAAGTTTGAGAACCGCTGGTCTAGATAATACTTAGTCCTGCCATGAGTGCAGGGGACTGGACTAGTTGATTTCTCAAGATCCCTTCCAGTCCCACAATTCTATGATTCTATTCAGCATTGTGCCTTGTTGTGAACAGATCTGTTTTGAGATAACCCCAGAAAGCAAACATCTCATCTACCATTCATGCAGTTCTCTTCTATCCCTGCTCTGTTGATCTGCTAGATTGTTGTCTGCCCGCCAGATGGTGGGCTATGGAATAAATGTGATGGATGCACCAGTCCCACAGTGCCACAGCTTCTTTCCACCACAGAGTGAAATGAGCTTCTCCTAGCTTGTTCACATAGACCAGCGGTCCCCAACGTGGTATCCCGGCATCTAAATGCGCCCAAGTCCTGGCCAGTGGTCGAACATCCGCAGAAATGCCACCGAAATTCAGTGGTGTTTCGGAGGCAAGGCCTCTCGATGACGCCACTTGCTGCTGACAAGCGACATCATCAAGAGGAATCGCCACCGAAATGCCGCTGAAATTCGGCGGATGCTCGACCGCTGCCACGGTCCTTCATCTGGCACCCGCCAGACGAAAAGGTTGGGGACCGCTGACATAAACTGTTGAGGCTCTGGTGTTTGTAACTACTTCAGGGGTTCTCAAACTTCAGTGCACTGTGACCCCCTTATGACAACAAAGTTACTACATGACCCTAGAGTAAGGGGTGGATCCCAAGCTCCACCACCCTCGGTGGAGGGTGACAAGGCCAGAGCCTGACCCCTGCCACCTGGGTGGGTGGAGGGGGGCCCAAACCCCGCCATCCCTGGTGGTGGGAAAGGGGGCTGGAGCCCGAGCCCTGCCACCCTCTGTTGGAGTGGAGCTCGGGCTTCAGCTTCAGCCACAGGTCCCAGCAAGTCGCAACCCACTTTGGGGTCCTGACCCAAAGTTTGAGAACTGCTGAACTACTTGTACTACCCTGTCTTGGAAGTGAGGAAGGAAAGACTTGAGAGCACAAGGAAAAGACGGTTACTCACCTTTTTAACTGCTGTTCTTTGAGATATGTTGCTCATATCCATTCCAATTAGGTGTGCGCACGCTGCATGCACACTCGTCGGAAGATTTTTACTCTAGCAACACTTGGTGGGACGGCTGGGCGCCCCCTGGAGTGGCGCCGCTATGGTGCTGGATATATACCCCTGCGGACCCAACAACCCCTCAGTTCCTTCTTGCCGGCTACTCTGACAGAGGGGAAGGAGGGCGGGTTTGGAATGGATATGAGCAACACATCTCGAAGAACAACAGTTACAAAGTTGAGTAACCGTCTTTTCTTCTTTTAGTGCTTGCTCATATCGATTCCAATTAGGTGATGCCCAAGCCTTACCTAGGTGGTGGGATTGGAGCGAGATGTTGCAGAATGCAAAACTGCTGAGCCAAATGCTGCATCATCTCTGGACTGTTGAACCAATGCGTAATGTGCGGCAAAGGTGTGAATCAATGACCAGGTAGCTGCCCGACATATTTCCTGGATGGGGATGTGGGCCAGGAAGGCAGCAGATGAAGCTTTCGCCCGAGTAGAGTGGGCGGTGAGGTGGCTAGCCGGAACGTGAGCCAATTCATAGCATGTGCGAATGCAGGATGTTACCCAAGATGAAAACCGTTGGGAAGAGACTGGTAAGCCTTTCATCCGGTCCACGACAGCTACAAAGAGCTGAGGTGACCTTCGGAAGGGTTTGGTTCTCTCGATATAAAAGGCTAGAGCCCTGCGGATGTCCAGGGTGTGTAGCTGTTGTTCCCGACGGGATGAGTGTGGCTTCGGGAAGAAGACTGGGAGGAAGATGTCTTGGTGGACATGAAAGACAGACACCACCTTAGGGAGGAAAGGGGGGTGCGGTCACAACTGTACCTTGTCCTTATGGAATACAGTGTACGGGGGGTCCACTGTCAAAGCCCGAAGCTCAGATACCCGTCTTGCTGAAGTAATAGCGACGAGGAAGGCTGTCTTCCAGGAAAGGTACAGCAGCGAGCAGGTAGCCAGTGGTTCGAAAGGAGCACCCATAAGCTTGGCTAGCACCAGGTTTAGATCCCAGGTAGGAGTCGGGCATCTAACTTGAGGATACAAACGTTCCAGTCCTTTGAGGAACCTTGAGACTATAGGGTGAGAGAAGATTGATCAGTCATTTTCCCCCGGATGGAAGGCGGAAATGACTGCCAGATGCACCTTTATGGAAGAGACTGCTAGGCCCTGCTCTTTTAGGGACCAGAGGTAGTCCAGGACAGTGGGAACCGATACCTGCCTGGGGACTAAGTTACTCTGAGCGCACCAACAGGAGAAACGCTTCCACTTGGCGAGATAGGTCATCCTAGTGGAAGGCTTCCTACTGCCCAAGAGCACCTATTGGACTGAGGCAGAGCAACACAATTCAAACTGGCTCAACCACGCAGCAACCAAGCTGTGAGATGAAGGGACTGCAGGTCCGGATGGTGAAGACTTCCGAAGTCCTGTGTTATGAGGTCCGGCCAGACTGGCAGGGAAATTGACTCTGCCACTGAGAGGTCGAACAGCGTGGTGTACCAGTGTTGCCTTGGCCACGCTGGAGCAATCAGGATCAGGTGGGCTCTGTCCCTGCGGAGCTTGAGTAGGACTCTGTGGACTAGTGGAAACGGTGGAAGCCATAAAGTAGATTCCTCTTCCATAGGATCAGGAATGCGTCTGAGAGGGAGCCCGGGATGCGTCCCTGGAAGGAGCAGAACACCTGGCATTTCCTGTTCTCTCGGGAGGCAAATAGGTCTATGTGGAGAAACCCCCACTTCCGGAAAACAGAATGGATGACGTCCGGGTGAATCGACCACTTGTGAGACAAGAAGGATCTGCTGAGGTGATCTGCCAGGGTGTTCTGGACTCCTAGGAGGAAAAGACTCTACCAATTCGATGGAGTGGGCTATGCAAAAGTTCCAAAGGTGGATGGCTTCTTTGCAAAGGAGGGAGGAGCGTGCTCCGCCCTGCTTGTTTATGTAAAACATGGCTGTTGTGTTGTCTGTGAACACTGATACACAACGGCCTTGGAGATGGTCTCGAAACACCTGGCATACTAGGCGAACTGCTCTCAGATCCCGCACATTGATGTGTAAAGCCAGTTCTTGAGGTGACCAGAGGCTTTGAGTGCGGAGTCCCCCGAAGTGTGCACCCCAACCCAGAGATGACGTGTCCGTGATTAGGGCCATCGAGGGTTGTGGTGGGTGGAATGGTATCCCTGCACAGACTAGAGTGGGGTCTAGCCACCAGGTTAGGGAGCTCAGAACCTTCCTGGGGATAGTGAGCACTGAGTCCAGGCTGTCTCTGCGTGGTTGGTACATTGAAGCAAGCCAGGTTTGGAAGGGACGAAGACGCAGCCTCACGTACTTGGTCACGAAGGTGCAGGAGGCCATGTGACCTACTAGGCTGAGGCAGGTGTGCACCGACGTTGTTGGGAAGGTTTGAAGACTTTGGATTATTGAAGCCATTGCTTGAAAACGCGACTGCGGGAGGCAGGCTCTGGCCAGACTGGAGTCCAGAACCACTCCAATGAAGTCTATTCTCTGCGAGGGCATGAGGGTAGACTTTTCCACGTTGATCATGAGACCTAGGCTCCTGAAGAGGTCTCTGACAATGTGCAGGTGCTGTAATACTTGCCATTGGGAAGTCCCTCGAATGAGCCAATCATCGAGATACGGGTAGACGTGCACTCGACGACGGCGGATGGTGGCGGTGACTACAGCCATGCACTTTGTGAAGACACTTGGAGATGTAGAAAGGCCAAACGGAAGTACAGTAAACTGGAAGTGTTGGTGGTTGACCACAAAACGGAGGTACAGTCTGTGTGGTGGGTAAATTGCGATGTGGAAATACGTGTCCTTCATATCGAGGGCGGCATACCAGTCTCCCGGATCCAGGGATGGGATAATGGTCCCCAGAGATACCATGCGGAACTTCAGTTTTATCATGAATTTCTCGCAGGTTTAGGATCAGTTGTAGACCTCCCTTTGCCTTGGGCATTAAGAAGTAGCGGGAATAAAACCCCTTACCTCTCATGTCCTTTGGCCCTCCTCCATAGCTCCTATGGCTAGGAGCGACTGGACCTCTTGTAGGAGGAATTGCTCGTGAGAGGGGTCCCTGAAGAGGAACGGGTAGGTAGGGAGGTAAGGCGGGATTGAGGCAAACTGGAGGTGGTATCCCTCTTCCACCGTGCACAGGACCCAGAGATCTGAAGTTAGCTGGGACCAGACAGGGAAGAATCAGGAGAGGCGGTTGAAAAAGGGAGGAGAAGAATCCGGTGGGGTAACTGGTGGGCCAAACTTGGGCGTCCCATCAAAAGTTCTGCTTAGGCCCTGCTCGTGGTTTAGGGAGCGCCTGATTTTGAGCTCCTTGAGGGCCAGACTGTCTCTGACGATTCCCCCTGCCACGCCTTCAGTGTCCTGACGCGGCCTAGTCTGGGCGTAAGAACGGTGTAGCTGGGGCCTGAAGGTCCTGCATTTCGTGACTGGCGTGTGCATACCCAGTGAGCGCATTATAATGTGATTATTCTTCAGGCTTTGCAACCTGGGGTCAGTCTTGTCTAAGAAAAGGCCCTGGCCTTCAAAAGGTAAATCCTGAATAGTTTGTTGCAATTCAGGGGGAAGGCTGGATACCTGGAGCCAGGAGATACGCCTCATGGTCACTCCTGATGCCAGAGTTCTGGCTGCAGAGTCCGCTGCATCCAGAGAGGCCTGGAGAGAGGTTCTTGCTACCTTTTTACCTTCCTCAAGTAGGGCCGTGAATTCTTGACGGTACTCCTGAGGAAGAAGCTCCGTAAACTTCCCCAGGGACACCCAAGTGTTAAAGTTATACCTACTTAGGAGGGCTTGTTGGTTCGCCACCCTAAGCTGGAGGCCCCGGCCGAGAATATTTTGCGGCCTAGGAGGTCCATACGCCTACCCTCCTTTGACTTAGGAGCCCGGACTGCCTGGCCATGACTCTCCTGGTCTTTCACCGATTGGACAACTAGAGAGCAAGGAGGTGGGTGAGTGTAGAGATATTCGTACCCCTTTGAGGGGACCATATATTTCCTTTCTACTCCCCTAGCTGTAGGTGGAATTGAAGCTGGGGATTGCTAAATGGTGTCCACATTAGCTTGTATAGTGCGGATGAACGGAAGAGCGACTCTAGTAGGTGCATCAGCCAATAGGATGTCCACGACCGGGTCCTCTATTTCAGGGAACTCCTCCACCTGCTAGTTCATATTCTGAGCCACTCGGTGCAAAAGGTCCTGATGGGGCCAGAGGTCAATTGGTGGAGGGCCTGAGGAGCATGTCCCTGCCACCGCCTCATCAGGCGAGGAGGAGGAGGAGAGGCCCGGGACCAGGGGCTCCTGCACTTGATGGGCGTCATCTGCATCTGGTGGAACCTTGGCGACTGCAGATGGTATTGGCGCCTCGTCCATGCCTGTGGGTGGGGGGCGGCTTACTGTCACCTCTGGTGCCCGGTGTTCTGATGGGGCCAACCGTTGAGCCACTGATGGTGCACCTTGGCTTTGGTGGTATGCCAACAGTGTCCAGAAAGACCAGTAATGAGGCCCTTGTTCGTGGCTCTGTCTCTCTGAGAATATATGGCTGGGGACGTCAGAATCACGCTCCTGATGATAGATTCACTACCAGCCTGTGATGACACCGATGTGTGTCTGGAAGGCCACGGCGGTGCCGATAGGCCCTGAGAGGGTGCCACTGATCTCGACACTCGGGCCCGGGGCGGTACCGGGGAGCGGTACTGGGAGCTATAACGGTACCGCAAGCGAGACTGGGACTTTCTACCGTATCAGTGCCGGGAGGTCGACCGAGATCTCGAGTCCCTTCATCTGGAGCGACTGCGGGATACACGGTGCCAATATTGGTACTGTGAGCCAGATCGGTACCAGGAGTATCTGTCCGGTGAACGAGATGTCGAACGGTGCCGCGAGTGTGACCGGTGCCGCGATGGAGAGCGGTGCCAGGACTGCGAGTGGTGCCGAGAGCGGGAACGGCGCGATCGAGAGCATCTGCGAGACCTGGATCTTGAATGATGTCTCTCTGGTGGACCAACGGAAGGAGGCCTTACCATGGCCGACTTGCCAATGGATTGTATGACTCGCACCGGCGGTGCCGGGGGTTGGGGCCGTGTTGACTCCATCATTGCGATGAGCTCCCTTGCCGTGGAGAAGCCCTCCCGCGTAGAAGGGAGGGCAAGCTCTACCACAGCATGAGCTGGGGAGCTGTCGGGAACCGGACTCAACGGCCTTTGTGGGACCAGAATCGACGGTGCTGAGGTTGGCAGAGCCGCAATCTGTGGAGTTGCAGTCGACGGTGCCGCAGCAGATGACGGTGCCGGACGAGCCATCTTGGAAGAGTGCTCCTTCCATGCAGCTGAAGTTGAGGCACTATGTTGCTTCCCAGGTCTCGGGGACAGGGAGCGGTGCTGAGCAGATGTCGGTGCTTGTAAGGGTCGGTGCCGGGACTCTTTCTCGGTACCGGAGCGGTCTGGTGCCAGAGGGGCACTCCTTACAGAAGCAGTCTGTTGGGCGCTCGGCGTCGACGCTGCAGGACTAAGTGCCGACTCCATGAGGAGCTGCTTCAGTGGAAAGTCCTGCTCCTTCTTCATCCTTGGTTTAAAGGACTTGCAAATGCGGCACTTATCAGGAAGGTGGGATTCCCCTAGGCACTTGAGGCAGGAGTTGTGGGGATCCCCTACTGGCATCAGCTTTTGGCACACCGAGCACGGTTTGAATCCCGGTGCCTTGGGCATGGGCCCGCACCGGGGTGGAGGAAAGGGGCTAATCCCCAATCCCCCCTGTGAACTATATACACTAACTATAAAGATAAGGACTAACTATAACTATAAGAACTCAAACTATAGACACAGTAACAGTAAAGAACTACAAGTAGCTAGGGATGTGGAGATCAGCAAAGCCGCGCTCCACTGTTCCAACGACCGTCACGGGCAGTAAGAAGGAACTGAGGGGCTGTTAGGTCGGCAGGGGTATATATCCAGCGCCATAGTGGCACCACTCCAGGGGGCATCCAGCCGACCCACCGAGTGTTGCTAAGGTAAAAATCTTCCAATGAGCGTGCACGCGGCGCGCGCACACCTAATTGGAATTGATATGAGCAAGCACTCGAAGAAGAATTGCCCTAAATTCTACTATGTTGATATGAAACTTCTTCTCCAATGGGTTCCCATGACTGTGAATTGTTAGGTTGCTGAAGTGGGCTCCCCATCCCAAGCTGGAAGCAGTGGAGGTGAAAGTTGCTCATGGAGCTGGGGGATTGAATGCTACCCCTTTCTGGATGTTGTTGTGCTGTCTACCACGAGAGGGATAGAAGCTCTTCTCTTGGGCAAGTCAATTTCAATAATATGCTGTCCAAACTTGTCAGATAATATTTTGCTATCCAGTGCTGCAGAGCTCTCATCAGAGTTGAGCATAGTGGGTTACATATGTAGCTGAGGCCATGAGGCCCATCCGTCTGAGAAGAATATTCCTGTCTGGTAGGCGTTCTCTTGAGGTATGAGTGTATCTGACTGAAGGAAGGCTCTTGCTTGAGTCCAGTACTGCCACAATGGAGGAGATTCTTTGTGTAGGGAGTAAGTGTGATTTTTTTTTCCTGATGTATTTATTCTGAGTCCCAGTTTCTCAAAATGGAAGCATTTGTGAGGCATATCTTTGGACAAACTTTCTTGTGGTGGTGATGATCATAGAATCATAGAACTGGAAAGGACATGAAGAGGTCATCTAGTCCAGTCCCCTGCACTCAAGGCAGGACTAAGCATTATCTAGACCATCCCTGACAGGTGTTTGTCCAACCTGCTCTTAAAAAACCCCAATGATACTTTTATGAGCCAATTGTCTAAATAAAGTTAAATGTGTACACCCCATCATCTTAGATGTGCTGCCATCACAGGTAAGAACTCTGTAAACAGGTATGGTGTAGTAGAAAAGCCAAAGGGATAGTGAGGTGGAAATATGCATCCCACAAATCAAGAGCCCAGAAATGAGCTTGGGTGGATAGGGAGGGAATTATGGATGCTAGGATCAATGTGCAGAATTTGAACTTTCTGATGAAAGAGTTGAGCTTTCTCAAGTCTAAGATGGGTTAGAGACTTCCATCAGTCTTCAGATTCAGAACATATCTGGCAGAGATTCCCTTTCCCCTGAATTCCTTCCTCTTCGGTGCCTTCTTCCAAGTGTGGGCAAACCTCTGTTCTTAGTAGGCTCCCTTGAGAGGAGTACCTGGATAGAGAGGAAAGAGGAGGGTTGTGGAGAGGGACTGTGTCAAATTGCATGTAATATCCCTTTTGTGCTATGTCTAGGATCCACTTGTCTGTGGTTATAGAACTTCAGTTGTATGAGAGAGGAAGCTGATCCCCAAATATGGGACAGGGGCAGAGTAAACGGATTGATTGGTTTGCAGCTGTGGAATATCATCTCCAGCCTGCAGTCTAAGTACGCAAAACACAAAGATATGGTTTGCCTGTCCTTTGAGTAGGGCTTGAAGCTTTTTTGCCTCTGCAGGAGATTGTTGGTGCTCATGTTGATGTCTCTGCATGAAACACAAAGATGAGGGTGAGGAAGGGTATTACGGCTTCTGATATCTAAAGACAGGTGCTCCAAATCTTCCCTCTGAGGGTTCATAAACTCCTAGTGATCTAATGTTGATCTAGTGTCCTTCACCTTCTCTGGGACTGTATCCATCCTTGCACTAAACAAGCTATCATCGTTGAATGGAAGATCTTTCACACATGTCCTAGTTTCAGGGCTTGTCTACATCAGAAAGTTGCAGCGCTGGTGAGGGAGTTACAGCGCTGCAACTTTGAAGGTGTACACATCTGCGGGGCATCACCAGCGCTGCAACTCCCTGTTTGCAGCGCTGGCCGTACTCCCGTTTTGTCTCGGGTGTAGAGGATCCAGCGCTGGTGATCCAGCGCTGGTAATCCAATGTAGACACTTACCAGCGCTTTTCTTGACCTCCGTGGAAGGAGGAAGCCTCTGGTAATCAAGCTGGTCTTCTTTCCCGGTTTGCGCTCTCGTTCCCGGAACCCCGAGCAAGCAGGTCTCCTTCCCTGCGGTTTGCAGGGTGGCTCCGGGAACGCGAGAGCAAACCGCGGCGAAGCTGGTCTCCTTCCCCGGCTTGCTCTCTTGTTCCCGGAACCCCGAGCAAGCAGGTCTCCTTCCCTGCGGTTTGCAGGGTGGCTCCGGGAACGCGAGAGCAAACCGCGGCGAAGCTGGTCTCCTTCCCCGGCTTGCTCTCTTGTTCCCGGAACCCCGAGCAAGCAAGTCTCCTTCCCTGCGGTTTGCAGGGTGGCTCCGGGAACGCGAGAGCAAACCGCGGCGAAGCTGGTCTCCTTTCCCGGTTTGCTCTCTCGTTCCCGGAACCCCGAGCAAGCAGGTCTCCTTCCCTGCGGTTTGCAGGGTGGCTCCGGGAACGCGAGAGCAAACCGCGGCGAAGCTGGTCTCCTTTCCCGGTTTGCTCTCTCGTTCCCCGAACCGCCGAGCAAGCGGTTCTCCTTCCCTGCGGTTTGCAGGGTGGCTCCGGGAACGCGAGAGCAAACCGCGGCGAAGCTGGTCTCCTTCCCCGGCTTGCTCTCTCGTTCCCGGAACCCCGAGCAAGCAGGTCTCCTTCCCTGCGGTTTGCAGGGTGGCTCCGGGAACGCGAGAGCAAACCGCGGCGAAGCTGGTCTCCTTCCCCGGCTTGCTCTCTTGTTCCCGGAACCCCGAGCAAGCAGGTCTCCTTCCCTGCGGTTTGCAGGGTGGCTCCGGGAACGCGAGAGCAAACCGCGGCGAAGCTGGTCTCCTTTCCCGGTTTGCTCTCTCGTTCCCCGAACCGCTGAGCAAGCGGTTCTCCTTCCCTGCGGTTTGCAGGGTGGCTCCGGGAACGCGAGAGCAAACCGCGGCGAAGCTGGTCTCCTTCCCCGGCTTGCTCTCTCGTTCCCGGAACCCCGAGCAAGCAGGTCTCCTTCCCTGCGGTTTGCAGGGTGGCTCCGGGAACGCGAGAGCAAACCGCGGCGAAGCTGGTCTCCTTCCCCGGCTTGCTCTCTCGTTCCCGGAACCCCGAGCAAGCAGGTCTCCTTCCCTGCGGTTTGCAGGGTGGCTCCGGGAACGCGAGAGCAAACCGCGGCGAAGCTGGTCTCCTTCCCCGGCTTGCTCTCTCGTTCCCGGAACCCCCCTTGAAGCCGCCCAACAGCGCTGCAGTGTGGCCACATCTAACACCACTTGCAGCACTGGTTGCTGTAAGTGTGGCCACTCTGCAGCGCTGGCCCTATACAGCTGTACTAATACAGCTGTAACAACCAGCGCTGCAAAATTTTAGATGTAGACATGGCCTCAGTCAGAAGACTAGAGAATCTAAGTCATACATGTCATGTCAGTGTGATGGCTTGAAGCTACTGGTCTTGTTGCTGCATCTGATTAATCAAATGAGGTTTTCAGTTCATGCGTAACTACTAGATGTTCTAGTTCTAAGGCTTTAGCCAATTTTCTTTGATCTTCAGGTAGGTCCTTAGCAAATAAGGCCATTTTCTCCCACAAATGGTACAGATACCTGGACATTATGGCCTGGTAATTAGACAATCAACTGCCTAATGGTGCTGAGGCAAAAACCTTCCTAACCAGACTATGCAACTTTTTGTTCTTTGTGTCATATGGGGTAGAATGCACTTGCTCTCCTTTTGTCCTCTGAACTGCTGCAGCAATCACTATGAGTTGTGAGCCAGGTGTGTAGGGGGAGGAAAAGAAAATCCCTCATATAGTAACTGATAGGGCTTGTCAGCCTTCTTTGTCATGGCTGATTAGAGACAGGGTAGGTCCAAACAGATTTGGCTGGTTTTAACAGCACTTCTAACACTGAGAATATGATCTGGCTGTTAGAAGGTGACCCCAATATATGGAACATTGAATGAGAGGTCTCTTCTAGTGAGATGGATGGCATCTTTAAAGCTGAAGCCATTCTGACAACCAGTTCCTGAAACTGAGCAATAGATGCAAAACCTGCAGACATAGCTACACAGTTACAATGATATCTATCCCCCGCAATAAAACCTTTCAAGTTCCCTGGGTGCTACACATGCCTATCATAACATGTTGTATACCTCATCCAGTGCACTAAATCCCCAGCAGCAACTAAGTGGGTGAAACTAGACAATCACTACGCTCTCGAACTCACACAGGAAAATAAGACAAGACAAAAACACCCTATCACCTACGGATGATATCTGACCTATCAGTCCCCATCCTCAAAGGAAACCTTCACAACACTTTCAAAAGATGAGCTTGGGAGCTTAAATTCATAATTTTGCTACACACTAAAAATCATGATCTTAATAAAGATACTGGATTTATGGCTTATTACAACAATCTGTAACCTACTAACCCCTCTTTGGTCTTATGACTACAGGACTGTTAACGGGCAACTTCATCTTGAATGGTCCTTTAAAAAAGCAGTTCTCAACCTTTTTCTTTCTGAGGCCCCCCACAACATGCTATAAAAATTCCACAGCCCACCACTACAACTGTTTTTCTGCATATAAAAGTTAGGGCCAGCGTTAGGGGGTAGCAAGCAGGACAATTGTCTGGGGCCCCACTCCACAGGGGCCTCGGTGGGGCTTGGAGCCTCAGGCTTCCGCCTCATGCAGTGGGGCTTTGGCTTTCTGCCCTGGGCTCCAGTGAGTCTAATGCTGGCCCTGCTCGGCAGACCCCCTGAAACCTGCTCACAGATCCCTCCCTCGCAAGGGGGCCCAGACCTCTGGTTGAGAACTACTGCCTTAGAATATGTGTTAACCACTTATGCTAAACTATATGTTTGATCTCTTAGTTAGTTGTGACATGCTCAATATCTTTCCCAGATCTGAAGAAGAGCTCTGTGTAGCTTGAAAGCTTGTCTCTCTCACCAATAGAAGTTGGTCCAATAAAAGATATTACCTCACCCACCTTGTGTCTCTAATATTCTGTATAAGGTTCCCTATTGAAGTATCTACTGGAATAAGGGCACGGTCTATGTTTATATGAACTGTGGGGAGCATCTGTGTAGCCCAGGCACTCTCTCTTTTCAGGTGAGGGGAACTGAGGAAGTAAATTAACTTGTCTTTCACAATCCAGCTCAATGTCAAATTGTAGTTCTGACCTCAGAACCAAGGCAGTAAATAAAAGGGAAATCAGTGATTTTGCAGCCTTAAAACTGAAAAGGGGGAGACAGACCTCCCTGGTGAGCCTATAGTGTTCTAGGGGCAGGGAGCCAAACATCTACAGATATCTGAATCTGCTCCATGATCTTTTGTCTTTTCCCATCAGGGAAGTGGGAGTAGGAAGTGGACCTGTGGCTTTTCTTTTATTCCCCTTATCAGCCCACCAAGAGGACTCAGGAATCTTCATAACCTTCAGATCAGATTTGAATTGTTGATCCAAGTGATGTACTTGGACAGCTGTCATTATGGTAGGCAGTGCCAGCATCAGAGTCAGAAACAACTCCCCAGTCTTGTTATATTAGGGGTAAGACCTTTCTTTAGGTATTTGCCCTCTTCTGTTGCCTTAACCCTTGGCCTAGGTTCTGAGGGTGTTTTCGGAACTGACCCTGAGGGATCCAAGTGGGACCCAGAGTTGTGCTTGACTCTGCTAGAACTAATTATATCTTGCACCAAACTCTTCACTGGAACCAGAGATGTTGGATCCAAGAGATGCCCCCATCAGGATTGGTTCTGGTAACCGAAGCAGACATCTGTGGGGTTCTGCTGTATCTAGAATTAGAATCCAAATGGCTTAGGATCTTTCAGTATCAAAGGTTTTGCTTTCTATTCTAGGAGAGGAGCAGGGTACCTTTATTGGGATCTTAGGCTCTTTATCCCCTGAGGGGATAGGGGCCAACGCAGACCACTTGGGACTCATGGAAAAGACGGTTACTCACCTTTGTAACTGTTGTTCTTCGAGATGTGTTGCTCACATCCATTCCAGTTAGGTGTGCGCGCCGCGCGTGCACGTTCGTCGGAAACTTTTTACCCTAGCAACTCCAGTGGGCCGGCAGGTCGCCCCCTGGAGTGGCGCCGCCATGGCGCCCAATATATATCCCTGCCGGCCCGCCCGCTCCTCAGTTCCTTCTTGCCGGCTACTCCGACAGTGGGGAAGGAGGGCGGGTGTGGAATGGATGTGAGCAACACATCTCGAAGAACAACAGTTACAAAGGTGAGTAACCGTCTTTTCTTCTTCGAGTGATTGCTCACATCCATTCCAGTTAGGTGACTCCCAAGCCATACCTAGGCGGTGGGGTCGGAGTGAGAAGTCGCGGCATGGAGTACTGCAGTTCCGAAGGCCGCATCCTCTCTCGACTGCTGTACCAGGGCGTAGTGGGAAGCAAAGGTGTGGACCGATGACCAGGTCGCTGCCCGACAGATTTCCTGGATGGGCACACGGGCAAGGAAAGCCAGCGACGACGCCTGCGCCCTGGTAGAATGCGCAGTCACACGGCCCGTAGGGACATGGGCCAAGTCATAACAGGTCCTGATACAGGACGTAACCCACGAGGATAACCTCTGGGAGGAGATAGGAAGCCCTTTCATACGGTCCGCTACCGCCACGAAAAGCTGGGGGGATTTGCGGAAGGGTTTGGTCCTCTCTATGTAGAACGCGAGAGCTCTACGGACATCCAGCGAGTGGAGCTGCTGCTCCCTGCCTGAGGAGTGAGGTTTTGGGAAAAAAACCGGGAGGAAAATCTCTTGGTTGACGTGGAAGGCTGAGACCACCTTGGGTAGAAAGGCAGGGTGTGGTCTAAGCTGCACCTTGTCTTTGTGGAAGACCGTATATGGGGGGTCTACCACAAGGGCTCGGAGTTCCGACACCCGTCTAGCTGAGGTGATAGCTACTAGAAAGGCAGCCTTCCAAGAGAGGTAAAGCAGGGAGCAAGTAGCTAACGGCTCAAAGGGGGGCCCCATGAGCCGGGACAACACCAGGTTAAGATCCCAGGTTGGAGCAGGGGGACGGACGTTAGGGAATAACCGTTCCAGCCCTTTAAGGAATCTCGACACCGTCGGGTGAGAAAAAACGGAGCGACCGTCCGCACCCGGGTGAAAGGTGGAGATAGCTGCTAGATGGACTCGCAACGACGATAAGGCCAGACCTTGCTCTTTGAGGGACCAAACATAGTCTAAGATTTCGGTTACCGAAACTTCCATAGGGCGGAGATTTCTCTCTACGCACCAACAGGAGAAGCGTTTCCATTTCGCCGAATATGTGGCTCTTGTGGACGGTTTCCTGCTGCTCAAGAGCACCTCTCTCACAGGCGTGGAGCAGCGCAGCTCGGAACCAGTTAGCCACGCAGGAGCCACGCCACTAGGTGCAGCGACTGCAGGTCTGGGTGACAGAGAGACCCGTGGTCCTGGGTAATCAGGTCCGGATGAAGGGGCAGGGGAACTGGGTCGGCTACGGCCAAGTCCAGCAGCATGGTGTACCAGTGCTGTCTGGGCCATGCCGGGGCCACCATGATCACACGAGCCCTGTCTCTGCGCACTTTCAGGAGGACCTTGTGAACCAGAGGGAACGGAGGAAACGCATAGTACAGGTGGGTCGACCACTGGATGAGGAAGGCATCCGCTATCGACCCCGGCTCCCTGCCCTGAAAGGAGCAGAACGCTTGGCACTTCCTGTTCCCCCTGGACGCAAAGAGGTCCACCCGGGGATAACCCCACCTCCGGAAAATGGAGAGAGCGACGTCCGGGCGAAGGGACCACTCGTGTGACAGGAAGGATCTGCTCAATCGATCCGCCAGCGTGTTCCGTACTCCGGGAAGGAAGGAAGCCCTGAGGTGAATGGAGTGGGCTACGCAAAAGTCCCAGAGTCGTATCGCCTCGAGGCACAGGGAGGAGGACCTGGTGCCGCCCTGCTTGTTGATATAATACATGGTCGTCGTGTTGTCCGTGAACACGGCTACACAACGACCCCGAAGCTGATGACAAAACGTTTGGCAAGCAAGGCGGACCGCTCTCAACTCCCTCATGTTGATATGTAGCCCCACCTCCTCCTGGGACCACAGGCCCTGCGTCCGCAGGGTCCCTAGGTGGGCCCCCCAGCCTAGATCTGAGGCATCCGTTGTCAGGGATACCGAGGGCTGAGACGGGTGAAAGGGAAGACCCGCACACAATACGGACTGGTCCAACCACCAGCCGAGGGAATCTAAGACCTTCTGGGGGATTGTGATTAACATGTCTAACGGTTGCCTTGCCGGCCTGTAATGACTGATAAGCCACAGCTGGAGAGGCCTCATGCGGAGCCGAGCGTAGTCGGTCACAAAGGTGCACGCCGCCATGTGGCCTAACAGGGTTAGACATGTCCTCACTGACGTCAACGGGGCTGACCGCAAGCGTTGAACGATCGCCGCCACGGTCTGGAACCGCTGCAGAGGCAGCGAGGCCCTGCCCACAGTGGCGTCCAGGACGGCCCCGATAAATTCCACCTTCTGAGTGGGCCTCAGGGTGGACTTGTCTGTGTTTATCAAGAGGCCCAGACTCGCAAACATGCCGGTGATCACGCGGACATGGCTGTTCACCTGCTGTTCCGACGTGCCCCGAATCAACCAATCGTCCAGATAAGGGAACACGTGGACACGGTTGCGCCGAAGATGCGCCACGACAACTGCCATGCATTTTGTAAACACCCTCGGGGCCGTGGACAGGCCGAACGGGAGGACTGCAAATTGATAATGAAGAGCCCCCACAACGAAGCGGAGAAAGCGTCTGTGGCGCGGCCAAATGGCAATGTGGAAATACGCGTCCTGCATGTCGAGGGCGGCGTACCAGTCTCCCGGATCCAGGGATGGAATAATGGTCCCCAGGGATACCATGCGGAACTTCAACTTCACGAGGTATTTGTTGAGCTCTCGCAGGTCGAGGATAGGCCTGAGGCCCCCCTTGGCCTTGGGGATCAGAAAGTAGCGGGAATAAAACCCCTTGCCTTTCTCATTTTCCGGAACCGCCTCTATAGCTCCTTTGCTGAGGAGCGTCTGCACCTCCTGCCGAAGGAATTGCTCGTGAGAGGGGTCCCTGAAGAGGGACGAGGAAGGAGGGCGGGAAGGAGGAAACGAAACAAACTGCAGGCGGTATCCCGTCTGCACCACGCTTAAGACCCAGCGGTCCGATGTTATTTGGGACCACGCCGGGAGGAAAAACGAAAGGCGGTTGGAAAACGGGGGGGAAGGATCCATAGGGGAAACTGTTACTGCGCCCTCGAGCGCACCTTCAAAATGAAGGCTTAGGACCAGGCGGGGGTTTTGAGGAGCCTTGGTTCTGCCCCCCTTGGTTCCCTGACTGCCTGCGCCTCCCGTTCCTGCCGCGGCGCCTGTAAAGGTCCTGCCGCTGGCGGAACTGGGAAAACGGCCTGTGTTGTTGTTGTTGTTGTTGTTGTGGCCGGAAGGGTCTACGCTGCATCACGGGAGTGTGCATCCCGAGGGACCGCATAACGACTCGGTTATCTTTCAGACTCTTGAGTCTGGGGTCTGTTTTGTCAGAAAACAGGCCCTGGCCTTCGAAAGGAAGGTCCTGTATAGTATGCTGGAGCTCCGGCGGAAGGCCGGAAACCTGCAGCCAGGAGATGCGACGCATCGTAACTCCTGACGCAAGGGTACGGGCAGCCGAGTCCGCAGCGTCCAAGGAGGCTTGCAAGGCCGTGCGTGCGACCTTCTTGCCTTCGTCCAAGATGGCCGTAAACTCTTGGCGAGCATCCTGTGGCAGCAGCTCCTTAAATTTGTCCACTGCCACCCAGGAATCAAAGGCATATCTGCTCAGCAGGGCCTGCTGGTTGGAGACCCTGAGCTGCAGCGCCCCAGCCGAATACACCTTACGGCCAAGGAGGTCCATCCGCCTGGCCTCTCTTGATTTGGGGGCTGGAGCCTCCTGGCCATGACGCTCCCTATCGTTCACTGATTGAACCACCAGTGAACACGGAGTCGGGTGTACATGGAGATATTCGTATCCCCTAGAAGGGGCCATGTACTTCCTCTCGACGCCTTTTGCTGTCGGAGGGATGGAGGCCGGAGACTGCCAGATGGTGTTGGCGTTGGCCTGGATGGTTCGTATAAAGGGCAGGGCGACCCTGGTGGGAGCATCAGAAGAGAGGATGGTTACAATTGGATCCTCTATCTCCGAGACCTCCTCCGCCTGCAGACTCAGATTTTGAGCCAATCGCCTGAGGAGGTCTTGGTGCGCCCTGAGATCCAGCGGGGGGGGACTGTTGGAGGAGGTACCCGCCACCGCCTCATCCGGGGAGGAGGATGATGAGACCCCCGGCACGAGAGTGTCTAACTGAGGGTCTTCCTCAGCCCTCGCCTCTGCCTCTGGAGCCACAGCGGAGTCCTGCTGCTTGGACCCTTCCTCCCCTTCCGGGGAGGGAGGGGGGGCGAGACAACGAGGCTTCCGGGGCCCTACGCTCCGCAGTCGCCGGCCTAGCAGGGAGCTGCTGGGGGCCCTGGGCCTGATGGTACGCCCAGGGTGTCCAGAATCCCCACTGTTGTGGGCCTTGGTCCTGCAGCGGCGGATCAGCAAACAGCGCCGCCTGCCGGTCGGTGCCCAGCGCATAGCCGCTGTCCGTCTGGGAGGATACGGACGGCTGTCTCGAGGGCCACGGTGGGGCCGACCCTGGATGGTACGGGTCTGCGCGGGCCGGCACGGAGGATCGTCTCGGTGCCGGGGACCGGTGCCGGGAGTCATATCGGTGCCGGGATCGGGACCGGGACCGGGATCTGTCACGGTGCCGTGATCCTGATCGGTGCCGGGCGCCGCTTCGGTGCCGGGACCTGCTACCAGCTCGGTGCCGGGAGGTCGACCGGGACCTGCCACCAGCTCGGTGCCGGGAGGTCGAGCGAGACCGGGACCGGGACCTGCCACCAGCTCGGTGCCGGGAGGTCGACCGGTGCGGCGAGTAGCGTCGGGACCTGCTCCTGGAGTCGCGGTGCCGGTGTCGACTGGAGCCTGACCGCGACCGTCTCGATGCCGACCGGTGCCGCGAGTGCGACCGGTACCGCTGAGGGGAGCGGTGCCGGGACTGCGAGCGGCGTCGGGATCTGGAGCGCCCAAGACGTCGGGACCTGGATCGGGAACGACTGTCTCTGGGCGGTGCCGACATCATGGGCTTGCCTCTGGACACGACCCGCACCGGAGGTACCGGGGGTGGCAGCCGAGTGGGCTCAGTCAGGGCAATAAGGTCCCGAGCCGAGGCGAAGGTCTCCGGTGTGGATGGGACCACTATCTCAACCCCAGATCTCATGGGGGAGCTCGGCGGCACCGGACTCAACGGACCCGCCGGGCCCGGAGTCAATGGTGCTGACGGTGCCGGCGGCGCCGCGGCCGATGTCGAGGCCGGGCGCTCTAGCCGGGTCTGCCTGGCCGGAGTATTAGACTTCGACGGCCTTGGCTCTGGCTCCAGTGCCGGAGAGGGTCGGTGCCGAGGAGTCTTCTCGGTGCCGGAGCGATCCGGTGCCGGTGCCGATACCACGGCCTGCGAAGCCGTCGGGTCAAGTGCCGCCTCCATTAGGAGAGTTCGGAGCCTTTGATCCCTCTCCTTCTTTGTCCTCGGCTTAAAGGCCTTACAGATGCGGCACTTGTCGGATCTGTGCGATTCCCCGAGGCACTTCAGGCACGCTTCGTGGGGATCGCTGGTAGGCATGGGCTTCTTGCAGGCCGCACACTGCTTGAAGCCCGGCGAACCAGGCATGAGCCCGGTGCCGGGTGCCGGGAAGGGCTAAGCCCCCGGCGAAGAAGTACTTTACAACTAATTAACTTAACTATCAACTTAACAAACTAATTAACAACTATAATGGAACTAGAGATAACGATAGATAACGATAGATAACTAGGAGAGCTAGGGACGTGGAGGACAGCTATGCCGCGCTCCACAGTTCCAACGACCGACACGGCGGTAAGAAGGAACTGAGGAGCGGGCAGGCCGGCAGGGATATATATTGGGCGCCATGGCGGCGCCACTCCAGGGGGCGACCTGCCGGCCCACTGGAGTTGCTAGGGTAAAAAGTTTCCGACGAACGTGCACGCGCGGCGCGCACACCTAACTGGAATGGATGTGAGCAATCACTCGAAGAAGAACAAGTGGTTAGCGAACCAGAAGGTTAAGCCGCTGGTGCCTCTTGCAGTCATGTGGCTTGAAGCAAGCTCTGAGGCTCCTTGTGAGCTCTTGGACTGAAAGTGCTGCAGATCATGCACCAGGAAGGAGAGTGTCCTTCATTGATGCAAACCAAACATCTTGTATGGGCATCCAAAGTGGAAATACAGCAGGACAAGAGGCACACCCTCTTAACCCTTGGCCACTTCCTCTTTGGATCTGCCACAGGATCTTTAAACTCACCCAGAGGAGTGGGAACTAATAAAAATAAATAAAAGAAATTCTTTCCTAAAGAAAATATACAAGCTAAAGTTTCAAATCTTATTCCTACCTATGAAATCTAACTAAGGCACTGGGTCTTTGAAGAGATTGGATCTGGGTTGGATCAGCCTGGTCTATTTGGAAGGATCTAAGGTGGCCAGCGCACCACATCCCCTTTTACAACCTTGCCTTCAGAATGTTAAGAAACAGTGAGGGGAGGTACAGAAGGGGGTGAGAGAGTGCCACAGTGGGCACTGCTTTGAAACATTCCATGGCTGGAGCTGCACAGCTAATGCATCCAATGACTGGGAATGTGCAGAGGCCACCCAAAGAAAAATGTTAATTTCTATCTTGTTTTCTATACACAGGAATGGGCCAAAAAGAAAAGAATGAGACTATTTCCCAAATCCAGCTGAGCTGTGCTCCCAGTCTCTCAGAAAAATCTCTACAGGATTTGGGTGACCTTCCAGTGGCTCCCACCCCCAACCCTGAAAATCAACATCTCTTTGAAAGCCTGAGAAATGAGAGAGGGAGCACCTGGCCTCTCAGACACTGGAACAGGTCCTGTCTCTCTTGCAGCCATCTGATGTTAAGAGGGTCCTAGTTTTGTGGTGGGGGTGGTGTGACTGTGTGTACGGATTCAACCTAGTCCTGCAATTCATAAATTGAGTAGAACCTCGTCTTACCCACAAGGGTTTCAAGGCCCTAACCAAAAGCCTTAATACTACTACCCAAGTACAAATGCCCCACAGGTTAACACGACATCTAGAATAAGTTGTTTAGAAGTATCTTTTTGCATTACTGATAGTATATATTTAATAGTGGGAACATTTTGGCAAGTCCAGATCATAATTAGCCTATTCATACCTCAGTTCAGGTCAACATGCAGTTTTTCTCTTAATTTTTCACCAACAAACTCTAGAATTGGAAACATTTGTTTGCTCTTGAGTATTGGTTGCTCACACATGGTAACGTCACCCTCACACTCTGTTAGCATGGATTTTTGCAGAGCAGCTGTGACTGGGCTTTCTAGGAATCCCCTGGATTTTGAAGGCTCAATATCCATAAGTAAGGAATGATCAGGTGTCAGCCACATTGCATCAGCAATTACTTCAGAGTTCCTAGGTAGTTCAAATGACGTTACGAGTCTTGTTGGAAAATCCATCTTCTCTTTACTGATTGTATCCCCTGGCGTTTTAAAATCGATTACTGTTTCCATAGAAACATCATCATGGGTTTCTGTTGCTGGGGAGACCCAGTTTGAAGATGTATGGAGGAACTCTTGGTCTTCCGAAGGGAAGATGTCTTCCAAAGCTACCACCTCTGGTATTTTATGTGTCAGCCAGCAGTTAACTCTTCTACAATTTATGTTGTTAATGAATTTCAAACTACAATCTGGCTGAGTTGACATGTCTTCTGAATAACCACGACAAGGATCTAAAAACTATAACAAAATATCTCTAAATAAATGAGACAAATACTGTATTATCACTTCCACTGCAAATATGAAGAACTGATAAGCTCTTTCGTAACTAAACATCAGTTATTTCAGTCAGTACTGGAACAATAGCTAGTGTTACAATATTAATGCAGGCTTCCCCTAAAATCTCTGCTGTTTGCCATCACTACCAGCAGAAGCAGACCCAAGGATAAAGTAAGGTATTTTGTCAAAGATGATTATATGCCCAGTGACATTTTGGTGTGAAAGAACTGTCATCATAGTGGTTTCAGTACCACAAATGCTGGACTTCTGATCACATGATTTTAACTATAACTCGCAATTACTTGACAGTGAGCAAGTCTGTGAACAGTCCTCTACAACCCTCTACAGAAAATAGCAGTGAAGAACAGATAGTTAAAATACTTGGAAAGAAAATCTTTTCCTGTAACAGAGGAAGGGTTTCCTTTGTTTTTTGTTTGAAACAGCTGTTACACAACATATTTAGAATATGTTCCTAATATGGAAAAGTAACTTGGTGAGCAACTTGAAATCTGTTTAAGGCTTTTTATAAATGACAAGTAAAAAGGGTGGGCTGGGAGAAATCATGTCATGAAATATATATGTACACTTGCTCTTTTATACTCTAAAGTGCTTAAAAATGGCTAGCCCTCTGAATATCTTGCCAGCCAGAACAACAGCTAGTTTTGGAAGAAAATCTTGTGCAAGGAATGACTAGTACTGTTCAGAGAAGGGCTACTGCAAAAAATTCTCATCTCCCTCCAATCCACCCACACCCATCTCTCTCATTCCCATCACCAAAACAATAAAGCACAATTGGGGCACCTTATGACGAAGTAGTGTGCTTCTCTGTCTCATCTTCATGCCACCGTTGGTGCTAAGGACACTGAATGCTTCTTTGATGCAGTTATGTCTGTTCCACATTTGATCAGCCATGGTTCAGACGGGAGGATTTTTCACTAGGATTTGTTTATACATAATTTTAAAAATGTAAATATTTTTAAATATATATAAACCTCAAGGCCGTTTTATAATCTATAATAATATATCATAAGTTCAACAAACAGCCAGCAGCCTCTCCTTGCATGAGAGTTGTGTTTGGTTTGGCTGCCACCAAACTAACTTAGCATTGTCTCTCCCAAACTATCCATGCCACAATAATGAGAAAGGTCATTGAGAGAATGCAACACACACTGACATTCACTATCAACATATAACACACACAAGAGTGTTGGAGACAATAGACTCCTGCCATATGGTAAAAGTATCACCTTTTGTAACCTTGAACCACATCACTTTACAGGGGCCAAGATATAAAAGATCGGTTTCTCGTTAGTACCCCTGTATATCACAACTTTATTGTATGGGTTGAGAAGGGGGATATATGACTCTTCTAGATAAAAGTTCAAACAATTGTGTTTTTTTTTAAACATCAGACTGTTTAAACAAGGCTGCTAAATAATCAAATAGCAGAAGTGTACAAACCTATTTGAAGTTTCATGTCACTTGGTTTCTCTACAAGTCCTTCAGTATTAGGCCAACCCTGGTTTAAGAAAGTATTTCCATCAGAAATATGCACAAGAACATTTGTAATTATGTATTTGCCACAAGACCTCGGTAAACATTTATATGTGGTGATCAAAGACCTCCAAATGCAATTAGAAGCCAATAATAGAGGAACATGTCTCAATTTAGTTTAAGCGCGCTGAAAAGCTCTGTGAGAGTCTTGCCAAACAAAAAAACAACAGTCATGTTTTACTTTTATGCAGTATTGATATTGTACCCATCACCATGATATCTGAATGCTTATTGTACTGAACATTCTTTAACAATTCTTGTATCTTTCCCTGACCAGATTTTTGGGTGTCGTGCATAAAGAAAGGTTTCAGTAGCATCTCACATCCACTTAGGTGATAACACCTAGCTACAAAATACACAAAGTGACAAAGGGAAGCTAATTTATAGCTTTTCTTCTTATCTCTGTGGTAAACAGCTCAGGTATAAGAATAAATATTGCTGTCAGTTTTAAGAGTAAGACTTTACTTGAGCCAATCATTTATACCTACTCTCCCAAATGCTAGCAATCAATTGAATGTTGAAAAGCTGTTTACAGCTATCTTTAATTCCAGTATGCATTTTAGTAATGACCTGGCCAGCCCTGATAGTAAATGTATATAAAATATTTTCCAAAAGAAAATCTCTGTCTATAAGCAGTGCAACAGCTCACCAGTGCTTTTTATAGTTTTCTAGGTCCATTATACATGTTAATGCTATAAATATCACTCTCTCTTAGTTACTTTAGAGAACATGATATATATGTAGACATTTTTATGGTCCGCATTACATAGCTGTGTATTTCCCAAAATAACATATAGAAGAAAAAGACAGTTACTCACCTTTGTAACTGTTGTTCTTCGAGATGCATTGCTCATATCCATTCCAATTAGGTGTGCACGTGCTGCGTGTGCGCTCGTCGGAAGATTTTTACCCTAGCAACACTCGGTAGGACGGCTGGGCGCCCCCTGGCATGGCGCCGCTATAGTGTCGGATATATACCCCTGCCGACCCAACTGCCCTTCAGTTCCTTCTTGCCGGCTACTCCGACAGTGGGGAAGGAGGGCGGGTTTGGAATGGATATGAGCAACACATCTCGAAGAACAACAGTTACAAAGGTGAGTAACCGTCTTTTCTTCTTCGAGTGCTTGCTTATATCGATTCAAATTAGGTGATTCCCAAGCAGTGGGGTCGGAGTGAGACGTTGCAGAATGCAAAACTGCTGAGCCAAAGGCTAGTCATCTCTGGATTGCTGAACCAATGCGTAATGTGAGGCAAAGGTGTGAATCAATGACCAGGTAGCAGCGCAACATATTTCCTGGATGGGGACATGGGCCAGGAAAGCGGCAGATGAGGCTTGCGCCGGAGTAGAATGGGCAGTGAGATGGCTAGCTGGAATGTGAGCCAATTCATAGCATGTTCAGATACAGGATGTCACCCAAGATGAAATTCGTTGGGAAGAGACTGGCATGTCTTTCATCCGGTCTGCCACCGCTACAAAGAGCTGAGGCAAACGTCGGAAGGGTTTGGTTCTCTCAATATAAAAGGCAAGAGCCCTGCGGATATCCAGGGTATGTAGTTGTTGTTCCCGACGCGATGAGTGCTGCTTCGGGAAAAAGATGTCTTGATTGACATGGAAAGCAGACACCACCTTAGGGAGGAAGGAGGGGTGCGGTCGCACTGTACCTTGTCCTTGTGGAATACCGTATACGGGGGATCTGCTGTCAAAGCCCGAAGCTCCGATACTCGTCTTGCCGAGGTGATAGCGACGAGAAAGGCTGTCTTCCAGGGGAGGTACAGAAGCAAGCAGGTGGCCAGAGGCTCAAAAGGGGCACCCATAAGCTTGACTAGCACCAGGTTTAGATCCCAGGTAGGGGTCGGGTGTCTGACTTGAGGGTACAACCATTCCAGTCCCTTAAGGAACCTGGAAACTATGGGGTGAGAGAAGATTGAACGGCCACTTTCCCCCAGGTGGAAGACGGAAATAGCTGCCAGATGCACCTTTATAGAAGAGACCGCCAGGCCCTGCTCTTTCAGGGACCATAGATAATCCAGGACAGTAGGGACAGATACCTGTCCAGGGACTAAGTTACTCTGAGCGCACCAGTAGGAGAAACGCTTCCACTTGGTGAGATATGTCATCCTAGTGGAAGGCTTCCAACTGCACAAGAGCACCTGTTGTACCAAGGCAGAGCAACGCAACTCAGACTGGCTAAACCACACAGCAGCCATGCCGTGAGATGAAGGGACTGCAGGTCCGGATAGTGAAGCCTGCCGAAGTCCTGTGTAATGAGGTCCGGCCAGAGTGGCAGGGGGATTGGATTGGCCACTGAAAGGTCGAACAACAGGGTGTACCAATGCTGCCTCAGCTACGTTGGTGCAATGAGGATCAGATGGGCTCTGTCCCTGCAGAGCTTGAGTAGGACTCTGTGGTAGAGCGGAAACGGTGGGAAGGCATATAGTAGGTGCCTCTTCCACGGGATCAGGAATGCCTCTGAGAGGGAACCCGGGGAGCGTCCTTGGAAGCAGCAGAACACCTGGCATTTCCTGTTCTCTTGGGAGGCAAAGAGGTCTATGTGGGGAAAGCCCCACCTCCAGAAAACAGAATGGATAACATCCGGGCGAATCAACCACTCGTGAGACAGGAAGGACCTGCTAAGGTGATCTGCCAGAATGTTCTGGACTCCTGGGAGAAAAGTCGCTACCAAATAGATAGAGTCGGCTATGCAAAAGTCCCAGAGGCAGATGGCTTCTTGACAAGGGAGGGAGGAGCATGCTCCGCCCTGCTTGTTTATGTAAAACATGGCTGTTGTGTTGTCCGTGAACACTGATACACAACGGCCTTGTAGATGGTCCCGAAACACCTGGCATGCTAGATGGACTGCTCTCAGCTCCCTCACATTGATGTGCAAGGCCAGCTCTTGGGGCAACCAGAGGCCTTGAGTGTGAAGGCTCCCGAGGTGGGCACCCCAACCCAGAGATGACGCGTCTGTGGTTAGGGCCACCGAGGGTTGAGGTGGGTGGAATGGCATCCCTGCGAAGACCAGAGAGGGGTCTAACCACTAAGTGAGGGAGTCGAGAACCTTCCTGGGGATAGTGAGCACCGAATCCAGACTGTCTCTGTGTGGATGGTATATTGAAGCAAGCCAGCTTTGGAAGGGACGAAGACATAGCCTCACGTACTTGGTCAAGAAGGTGCAGGAGGCCATGTGACCTACTAGGCTGAGGCAGGTGCGCACCGACGTTGTCTAAAAGGATTGAAGTCTTCAAATTATTGAAGCCATTGTTTGAAAACGTGACTGAGGGAGGCAGGCTCTGGCAAGATTGGCGTCCAGAACAGCTCCGATGAAGTCTATTCTCTGCATGGGCATCAGAGTAGACTTTTCTGTGTTGATCATGAGGCCTAGGCTGCCGAAGAGGTCTCTAACGATACACAGGTGCTGCGATACTTGTGACTAGGAAGTCCCTCAAATGAGCCAATCGTTGAGATACGGGTAGACGTGCACTCGACGATGCTGGAGGGAGGTGGCTACTACAGCCATGCATTTGGTGAAGATCCTTGGAGCTGTAAAAAGGCCAAAGGGAAGTACAGTGAACTGAAAGTGTTGGTGGTTGACCACAAAACGGAGGTACCGTCTGTGTGGTGGATAAATGGCGATGTGGAAATACGCGTCCTTCATATCGAGGGCGGCATACCAGTCTCCTGGATCCAGGGATGGGATGATGGTCCCCAGGGATACCATGTGGAACTTCAGCTTTATCATGAATTTGTTGAGTTCTCGCAAGTCTAGGATCGGTCGTAGACCTCCCTTTGCCTTGGGGATTAAGTAGTAGCAGGAATAGAACCCCTTGCCCCTCATGTCTTTTGGCACCTCCTCTATGGCTCCCAGTTTTAGGAGCTCCTGGACCTCTTATAAGAGGAATTGCTCATGAGAGGGGACGCTGAAGAGGGATGGGTAGAGAGGGTGGGGTGAGGGTTTGAAACAAACTGGAGGTGGTATCCTGCTTCCACCGTGATATGAGGTTAGCTGGGACCAGGCAGGGAGGAAATGGAAGAGGTGGTTGAAAAAGGAGGGAGAAGGATCTGGTAGGGTAACTGGTGGGCCGTCCTCGGGTGTCCCATCAAAAGTTTTGCTTGGGCCCCATTGGTGATTTAGGAGGCACTTGACTTTGGGTTCCTTGAGGGCAAGACTGCCTCCGCCGATTCCCCCTGCCACACCTTCTGGTAGCATCCTGACGCGGCCTAGATTGGTTGCAAGGGCGGTGTGGCTGGGGCCGGAAGAACCTTCACTGGCATGTGCATACCCAGCAAGCACATTATGACACGATTGTCCGTCAGACTTTGCAACCTGGGGGCGGTTTTGTCTGAGAAAAGGCTCTGGCCCTCGAAGGGTAAATCCTGAATGGTCTGCTGCAATTCAGAGGGAAGGCCTGAAGCCTGGAGCCAGGAGATACGCCTCATCGTCACTCCGGATGCCAGAGTTCTGGCAGCCAAGTCTGCTGCATCCATAGAGGCCTGGAGGGAGGTTCTTGCTACCTTTTTACCCTCTTCAAGTAGGGCCATAAACTCTGGACAGGACTCCTGGGGAAGAAGCTCCGTAAACTTCCCCACGGACACCCACATATTAAAGTTATACCGACTTAGGAGGGCTTGTTGGTTTGCCACCCTAATTTGGAGGCCCCCAAAGAAGTATATTTTGCGCCCTAGAAGGTCCATGCGTCTAGCCTTCTTCGCCTTAGGAGCTGATGCTTGCTGGCCATGACGCTCCCATTTATTCACCGATTGGACAACCAGAGAGCAGGGAGGTGGGTGAGTGTAGAGGTATTCGTACCCCTTTGAGGGGACCATATATTTCCTCTCTACTCCCCTAGCTGTAGGTGGAATTGAAGTGGGGACTGCCAAATGGTGTCCGCATTAGCTTGTATAGTGCGGATGAACGGGAGAGCCACTTTAGTAGGTGCATCAGCCGATAAGATGTCCACGACTGGGTCCTCTATTTCAGTGACCTCCTCCATCTGCAAGTTCATATTCTGAGCCACCCGTCTCAAGAGGTCTTGATGGGCCCTGAGATCGATTGGTGGAGGGCCTGAGGAGGATGTTCCTGCTACCGCCTCATCAGGTGAAGAGGAGGAGGAGGAGGAGGAGAGGCCCAGAAGCTGAGGTGGATCGTGTACTTGAGGGGCGTCATCTGCATCAGGCGGAACCTCGGTGACTGCAGATGGAATTGGAACCTCGTCTGTGCCCGTAGGGGGAGGGCAGCTCACTGTTGCCTCTGGTACCCAGTGTTCTGACGGGGCCGACCGTTAAGCCACTGATGGGGCACCTTTGGCCTGGTGGTATGCCCATGGTGTCCAGAAGGTCCAGTGATGAGGCCCTTGTTCGTGGCTTTGTCTCTCCAAATATTGTCTGGGGACGTCAGAGTCACGCTCCTGATGGTAGGATGCACTACAAGCCTGAGACAATACCAATGTGTGTCTCGAAGGCCAAGAGATCCTGGGAGGGCACCACTGTTCTTGACGCTCGATCCCGGGGCGGTACCGGGAGCGAGACCAGGACCTTCTACCATACCGGTGCCAGGAGGTCGATTGGGATCTCGAGTCCCTTCGTCTGGAATGACTGCGGGATACACGGTACCAAGATCGGTGCCGAGAGCCGGATCGGTACCAGGAGTATCTGTCCGGTGAACGAGATGTTGAACGTCGCCGCAAGTGCGACTGGTACCGCGATGGAGAGCGGTGCCAGGACTGCGAGCGGTGCCGGGAGCAGGAACGACGTGATTGTGGGACCGGAATCGAAGGTGCCGCGCTAGGTGGAGCTGCAATCTGCGGTGCTGGCGTCGATGGTGCCGCAGCGGATGACGGTGCCCAATGAACTGTCTTAGACGAGTGCTCCTTCTGCAAGGCTGCAGTCGGAGCACTATGTCGTTTCCCAGTCGGGGAAAGGGAGCGGTGCCGAGGAGTCGGTGCCGATAGAGGTTGGTGCCGGGACTCCTTCTCGGTACTGGAGTTATCCAGTGCCAAAGGGGTGCTCCTTACCAAGGCAGTCTGTTGGGCGCTCGGTACCGGTGTCATAGGACTAAGCGCCAACTCCATGAGGATCTGCTTCAATCGAAAGTCCCGCTCCTTCTTTGTTCTTGGTGTACATGACTTGCAAATGCAGCACTTGTCAGGAAGGTGGGATTCCCTTAGGCACTTGAGGCAGGAGTCGTGGGGATCCCCTACTGGCATCGGCTTCTGGCACGCCAAGCACCATTTGAATCCCAGTGCCTTGGGCATGTGCCCGCACCGGGGCGGAGGAAAGGTGGTAATCCCCGATCCCCCCTTAACCTATATACATTAACTATGAATAGAAGTACTAACACTAACTATAACTACAAGAACTCGAACTATAAACACAGTAAAGAGCAAAGAAAAGATGGTTACTCACCTTTGTAATTGTTGTTCTTCGAGATGTGTTGCTCATATCCATTCCAGTTAGATGTGTGCGCCGTGCGTGCACGCTCGTCGGAAGATTTTTACCCTAGCAACTCCAGTGGGTCGGCAGGTCGCCCCCTGGAGTGGCGCCGCTATGGCGCTGGATATATACCCCTGCCGACCCGCCCGCTCCTCAGTTCCTTCTTGCCGACTACTCCGACAGTGGGGAAGGAGGGCGGGTGTGGAATGGATATGAGCAACACATCTCGAAGAACAACAGTTACAAAGGTGAGTAACCGTCTTTTCTTCTTCGAGTGATTGCTCAAATCCATTCCAGTTAGGTGATTCCCAAGCCTTACCTAGGTGGTGGGGTAGAAGTGAGATGTCGCAGAGTGCAATACGCCGGAGCCGAAGGCTGCGTCATCTCTAGAATGCTGAACCAGGGCATAGTGGGAAGCAAAGGTGTGGACCGAGGACCAGGTCGCTGCAAGACAGATTTCATGAATGGGCACGTGAGCGAGGAAAGCAGCCGATGAGGCCTGAGCCCTGGTGGAGGGCGCAGTCACGTGGCCCGACGGAATGTGAGCCAAGTCATAACAGGGGCGGATGCACAACGTTACCCAGGAGGAAATCCGCTGTGAGGAGACAGGAAGCCCCTTGATACGCTCAGCCACCGTGACAAAGAGTTGGGGGGATCTGCGGAATGGCTTAGTTCGCTCTATATAAAAAGCGAGCGCTCTACGAACGTCTAGGGAGTGAAGCTGCTGCTCCCTGCGAGACGAATGCGGTTTTGGGAAGAAGACAGGGAGGAAGATCTCCTGGTTAATATGGAAGGCCGATACCACTTTGGGGAGGAAGGCCGGATGCGATCGCAACTGCATCTTGTCCCTGTGGAACACCGTATACGGGGGATCCACTGTGAGGGCCCGAAGCTCCAAGACCCATCTCGCGGATGTGATTGCCACCAGGAAGGCAGTTTTCCAGGAGAGGTAGAGAAGGAAGCAAGTTGCTAATGGTTCGAAAGGAGGGGACATGAGCCTGGCAAGAACCAGGTTAAGGTCCCATGTTGGGGCAAGGCAGCGTACTTGAGGGTAGAGGCGCTCTAGGCCCTTAACGAACCTAGACACTATCGGTTGAGAAAACACCGAGCGACCATCCTCTCCTGGGTGGAATGTAGAGATGGCTGCCAAATGGACCCTAAGAGATGATACCGCCAAGCCCTGTTGTTTGAGGGACCAGAGGTAATCCAAAATGTTTGATATGGAGACCTCGGTGGGAAGGAAGTTCCGCTCCACGCACCAGCACGCAAAACGCTTCCTCTTGGCCAAATATGTAGCTCTAGTGGAAGGCTTCCTGCTACCCAGGGGTACCTGCTGCACTGGGGTGGAGCAACGCAGCTCAGACTGAGTCAGCCATGCAGGAGCCATGCCGTGAGGTGGAGCGACTGAAGATCCGGGTGATGGAGCTTGCCGTGGTCCTGGGTGATCAGGTCCAGGTGAAGAGACAGGGGAACAGAGTCGGCTATGGATAGGTCTAGCAACATGGTGTACCAGTGCTGTCGAGGCCATGTTGGAGCTTTCATGATCAAGCGGGCTTTGTTCCTGCGTACTTTCAGTAGGACCTTGTGGATGAGTGGAAACGGTGGAAAGGCGTAAAGCAGGTGCGTCGTCCATGGCACAAGGAAGGCATCTGCCACTGAACCCGGTGAGAGGCCTTGAAAGGAGCAGAACGTCTGGCATTTCCTGTTCCCGCGGGATGCAAAGAGGTCCATCCGGGGAAAAAGACGGTTACTCACCTTTGTAACTGTTGTTCTTCGAGATGTGTTGCTCACATCCATTCCAGTTAGGTGTGCGCGCCGCGCGTGCACGTTCGTCGGAAACTTTTTACCCTAGCAACTCCAGTGGGCCGGCAGGTCGCCCCCTGGAGTGGCGCCGCCATGGCGCCCAATATATATCCCTGCCGGCCCGCCCGCTCCTCAGTTCCTTCTTGCCGGCGACTCCGACAGTGGGGAAGGAGGGCGGGTGTGGAATGGATGTGAGCAACACATCTCGAAGAACAACAGTTACAAAGGTGAGTAACCGTCTTTTCTTCTTCGAGTGATTGCTCACATCCATTCCAGTTAGGTGACTCCCAAGCCATACCTAGGCGGTGGGGTCGGAGTGAGAAGTCGCGGCATGGAACACTGCAGTTCCGAAGGCCGCATCCTCTCTCGACTGCTGGACCAGGGCGTAGTGGGAAGCAAAGGTGTGGACCGATGACCAGGTCGCTGCCCGACAGATTTCCTGGATGGGCACACGGGCCAGGAAAGCCAGCGACGACGCCTGCGCCCTGGTAGAATGCGCAGTCACACGGCCCGTAGGGACATGGGCCAAGTCATAACAGGTCCTGATACAGGACGTAACCCACGAGGATAACCTCTGGGAGGAGATAGGAAGCCCTTTCATACGGTCCGCTACCGCCACGAAAAGCTGGGGGGATTTGCGGAAGGGTTTGGTCCTCTCTATGTAGAACGTGAGAGCTCTACGGACATCCAGCGAGTGGAGCTGCTGCTCCCTGCCTGAGGAGTGAGGTTTTGGGAAAAAAACCGGGAGGAAAATCTCTTGGTTGACGTGGAAGGCTGAGACCACCTTGGGTAGAAAGGCAGGGTGTGGTCTAAGCTGCACCTTGTCTTTGTGGAAGACCGTGTATGGGGGGTCCACCACAAGGGCTCGGAGTTCCGACACCCGTCTAGCTGAGGTGATAGCTACTAGAAAGGCAGCCTTCCAAGAGAGGTAAAGCAGGGAGCAAGTAGCTAACGGCTCAAAGGGGGGCCCCATGAGCCGGGACAACACCAGGTTAAGATCCCAGGTTGGAGCAGGGGGACGGACGTTAGGGAATAACCGTTCCAGCCCCTTAAGGAATCTCGACACCGTCGGGTGAGAAAAAACGGAGCGACCGTCCGCACCCGGGTGAAAGGTGGAGATAGCTGCCAGATGGACTCGCAACGACGATAAGGCCAGACCCTGTTCTTTGAGGGACCAAACATAATCTAAGATTTCGGATACCGAAACTTCCATAGGGCGGAGATTTCTCTCTACGCACCAACAGGAGAAGCGTTTCCATTTTGCCGAATATGTGGCTCTTGTGGATGGTTTCCTGCTGCTCAAGAGCACCTCTCTCACAGGCGTGGAGCAGCGCAGCTCGGAACCAGTTAGCCACGCAGGAGCCACGCCGCTAGGTGCAGCGACTGCAGGTCTGGGTGACAGAGGGACCCGTGGTCCTGGGTAATCAGGTCCGGATGAAGGGGCAGGGGAACTGGGTCGGCTATGGCCAAGTCTAGCAGCATGGTGTACCAGTGCTGTCTGGGCCATGCCGGGGCCACCATGATCACACGAGCCCTGTCTCTGCGCACCTTCAGGAGGACCTTGTGAACCAGAGGGAACGGAGGAAACGCATAGTACAGGTGGGTCGACCACTGGATGAGGAAGGCATCCGCTATCGACCCCGGCTCCCTGCCCTGAAAGGAGCAGAACGCTTGGCACTTCCTGTTCCCCTTGGACGCAAAGAGGTCCACCCGGGGATAACCCCACCTCCGGAAAATGGAGAGAGCGACGTCCGGTCGAAGGGACCACTCGTGTGACAGGAAGGATCTGCTCAATCGATCCGCCAGCGTGTTCCGTACTCCGGGAAGGAAGGAAGCCCTGAGGTGAATGGAGTGGGCTACGCAAAAGTCCCAGAGTCGTATCGCCTCGAGGCACAGGGAGGAGGACCTGGTGCCACCCTGCTTGTTGATATAATACATGGTCGTCGTGTTGTCCGTGAACACGGCTACACAACGACCCTGAAGCTGATGACAAAACGTTTGGCAAGCAAGGCGGACCGCTCTCAACTCCCTCATGTTGATATGTAGCCCCACCTCCTCCTGGGACCATAGGCCCTGCGTCCGCAGGGTCCCTAGGTGGGCCCCCCAGCCTAGATCTGAGGCATCCGTTGTCAGGGATACCGAGGGCTGAGACGGGTGAAAGGGAAGACCCGCACACAATACGGACTGGTCCACCCACCAGCCGAGGGAATCTAAGACCTTCTGGGGGACTGTGATTAACATGTCTAGCGGTTGCCTTGGTCTGTAATGACTGATAAGCCACAGCTGGAGAGGCCTCATGCGGAGCCGAGCGTAGTCGGTCACAAAGGTGCACGCCGCCATGTGGCCTAACAGGGTTAGACATGTCCTCACTGACGTCAACGGGGCTGACCGCAAGCGTTGAACGATCGCCGCCATGGTCTGGAACCGCTGCCGAGGCAGCGAGGCCCTGCCCACAGTGGCGTCCAGGACGGCCCCGATAAATTCCACCTTCTGAGTGGGCCTCAGGGTGGACTTGTCTGTGTTTATCAAGAGGCCCAGACTCGCAAACATGCCGGTGATCACGCGGACATGGCTGTACACCTGCTGTTCCGACGTGCCCCGAATCAACCAATCGTCCAGATAAGGGAACACGTGGACACGGTTGCGCCGAAGATGCGCCACGACAACTGCCATGCATTTTGTAAACACCCTCGGGGCCGTGGACAGGCCAAACGGGAGGACCGCAAATTGATAATGACGAGCCCCCACAACGAAGCGGAGGAAGCGTCTGTGGCGTGGCCAAATGGCAACGTGGAAATACGCGTCCTGCATGTCGAGGGCGGCGTACCAGTCTCCCGGATCCAGGGATGGAATAATGGTCCCCAGGGATACCATGCGGAACTTCAACTTCACGAGGTATTTGTTGAGTTCTCGCAGGTCGAGGATAGGCCTGAGGCCCCCCTTGGCCTTGGGGATCAGAAAATAGCGGGAATAAAACCCCTTGCCTTTCTCGTTTTCGGGAACCGCCTCTATAGCTCCTTTGCTGAGGAGCGTCTGCACCTCCTGCCGAAGGAATTGCTCGTGAGAGGGGTCCCTGAAGAGGGACGAGGAAGGAGGGCGGGAAGGAGGGAACGAAACAAACTGCAGGCGGTACCCCGTCTGCACCACGCTCAAGACCCAGCGGTCCGATGTTATTTGGGACCACGCCGGGAGGAAAACGAAAGGCGGTTTGAAAACGGAGGGGAAGGATCCGTAGGGGAAACTGTTACTGCGCCCTCGAGCGCACCTTCAAAATGAAGGCTTAGGACCAGGCGGGGGTTTTGAGGAGCCTTGGTTCTGCCCCCCTTGGTTCCCCGACTGCCTGCGCCTCCCGTTCCTGCCGCGGCGCCTGTAAGGGTCCTGCCGCTGGCGGAACTGGGAAAACGGCCGACGGTGCTGCTGTTGCTGCGGCCTAAAGGGTCTACGCTGTGTCACGGGGGTGTGCATCCCGAGGGACCGCGCAATGACCCGGTTGTCCTTTAAACTCTTAAGTCTGGGGTCTGTCTTATCGGAAAACAGGCCCTGGCCTTCGAAAGGAAGGTCCTGTATCGTGTGCTGGAGCTCTGGCGGAAGGCCGGAAACCTGCAGCCAGGAGATGCGACGCATCGTAACTCCTGACGCGAGGGTACGGGCAGCCGAGTCCGCAGCGTCCAAGGAGGCTTGCAAGGCCGTGCGCGCGACCTTCTTGCCTTCGTCCAAGATGGCCGTGAACTCTTGGCGAGCATCCTGTGGCAGCAGCTCCTTAAATTTGTCCACTGCCACCCAGGAGTTAAAGGCGTATCTGCTCAGCAGGGCCTGTTGGTTAGAGACCCTGAGCTGCAGCGCCCCAGCCGAATACACCTTACGGCCAAGGAGGTCCATCCGCCTGGCTTCTCTGGATTTGGGGGCCGGAGCCTCCTGGCCGTGACGCTCCCTATCGTTCACCGATTGCACTACCAGTGAACCGGGAGTCGGGTGAAAAGACGGTTACTCACCTTTGTAACTGTTGTTCTTCGAGATGTGTTGCTCACATCCATTCCAGTTAGGTGTGCGCGCCGCGCGTGCACGTTCGTCGGAAACTTTTTACCCTAGCAACTCCAGTGGGCCGGCAGGTCGCCCCCTGGAGTGGCGCCGCCATGGCGCCCAATATATATCCCTGCCGGCCCGCCCGCTCCTCAGTTCCTTCTTGCCGGCGACTCCGACAGTGGGGAAGGAGGGCGGGTGTGGAATGGATGTGAGCAACACATCTCGAAGAACAACAGTTACAAAGGTGAGTAACCGTCTTTTCTTCTTCGAGTGATTGCTCACATCCATTCCAGTTAGGTGACTCCCAAGCCATACCTAGGCGGTGGGGTCGGAGTGAGAAGTCGCGGCATGGAGCACTGCAGTTCCGAAGGCCGCATCCTCTCTCGACTGCTGGACCAGGGCGTAGTGGGAAGCAAAGGTGTGGACCGATGACCAGGTCGCTGCCCGACAGATTTCCTGGATGGGCACACGGGCCAGGAAAGCCAGCGACGACGCCTGCGCCCTGGTAGAATGCGCAGTCACACGGCCCGTAGGGACATGGGCCAAGTCATAACAGGTCCTGATACAGGACGTAACCCACGAGGATAACCTCTGGGAGGAGATAGGAAGCCCTTTCATACGGTCCGCTACCGCCACGAAAAGCTGGGGGGATTTGCGGAAGGGTTTGGTCCTCTCTATGTAGAACGCGAGAGCTCTACGGACGTCCAGCGAGTGGAGCTGCTGCTCCCTGCCTGAGGAGTGAGGTTTTGGGAAAAAAACCGGGAGGAAAATCTCTTGGTTGACGTGGAAGGCTGAGACCACCTTGGGTAGAAAGGCAGGGTGTGGTCTAAGCTGCACCTTGTCTTTGTGGAAGACCGTGTATGGGGGGTCCACCACAAGGGCTCGGAGTTCCGACACCCGTCTAGCTGAGGTGATAGCTACTAGAAAGGCAGCCTTCCAAGAGAGGTAAAGCAGGGAGCAAGTAGCTAACGGCTCAAAGGGGGGCCCCATGAGCCGGGACAACACCAGGTTAAGATCCCAGGTTGGAGCAGGGGGACGGACGTTAGGGAATAACCGTTCCAGCCCCTTAAGGAATCTCGACACCGTCGGGTGAGAAAAAACGGAGCGACCGTCCGCACCCGGGTGAAAGGTGGAGATAGCTGCCAGATGGACTCGCAACGACGATAAGGCCAGACCATGTTCTTTGAGGGACCAAACATAATCTAAGATTTCGGATACCGAAACTTCCATAGGGCGGAGATTTCTCTCTACGCACCAACAGGAGAAGCGTTTCCATTTTGCCGAATATGTGGCTCTTGTGGATGGTTTCCTGCTGCTCAAGAGCACCTCTCTCACAGGCGTGGAGCAGCGCAGCTCGGAACCAGTTAGCCACGCAGGAGCCACGCCGCTAGGTGCAGCGACTGCAGGTCTGGGTGACAGAGGGACCCGTGGTCCTGGGTAATCAGGTCCGGATGAAGGGGCAGGGGAACTGGGTCGGCTACGGCCAAGTCTAGCAGCATGGTGTACCAGTGCTGTCTGGGCCATGCCGGGGCCACCATGATCACACGAGCCCTGTCTCTGCGCACCTTCAGGAGGACCTTGTGAACCAGAGGGAACGGAGGAAACGCATAGTACAGGTGGGTCGACCACTGGATGAGAAAGGCATCCGCTATCGACCCCGGCTCCCTGCCCTGAAAGGAGCAGAACGCTTGGCACTTCCTGTTCCCCTTGGACGCAAAGAGGTCCACCCGGGGATAACCCCACCTCCGGAAAATGGAGAGAGCGACGTCCAGTCGAAGGGACCACTCGTGTGACAGGAAGGATCTGCTCAATCGATCCGCCAGCGTGTTCCGTACTCCGGGAAGGAAGGAAGCCCTGAGGTGAATGGAGTGGGCTACGCAAAAGTCCCAGAGTCGTATCGCCTCGAGGCACAGGGAGGAGGACCTGGTGCCGCCCTGCTTGTTGATATAATACATGGTCGTCGTGTTGTCCGTGAACACGGCTACACAACGACCCTGAAGCTGATGACAAAACGTTTGGCAAGCAAGGCGGACCGCTCTCAACTCCCTCATGTTGATATGTAGCCCCACCTCCTCCTGGGACCATAGGCCCTGCGTCCGCAGGGTCCCTAGGTGGGCCCCCCAGCCTAGATCTGAGGCATCCGTTGTCAGGGATACCGAGGGCTGAGACGGGTGAAAGGGAAGACCCGCACACAATACGGACTGGTCCACCCACCAGCCGAGGGAATCTAAGACCTTCTGGGGGACTGTGATTAACATGTCTAGCGGTTGCCTTGGTCTGTAATGACTGATAAGCCACAGCTGGAGAGGCCTCATGCGGAGCCGAGCGTAGTCGGTCACAAAAGTGCACGCCGCCATGTGGCCTAACAGGGTTAGACATGTCCTCACTGACGTAAACGGGGCTGATCGCAAGCGTTGAACGATCGCCGCCATGGTCTGGAACCGCTGCCGAGGCAGCGAGGCCCTGCCCACAGTGGCGTCCAGGACGGCCCCGATAAATTCCACCTTCTGAGTGGGCCTCAGGGTGGACTTGTCTGTGTTTATCAAGAGGCCCAGACTCGCAAACATGCCGGTGATCACGCGGACATGGCTGTACACCTGCTGTTCCGACGTGCCCCGAATCAACCAATCGTCCAGATAAGGGAACACGTGGACACGGTTGCGCCGAAGATGCGCCACGACAACTGCCATGCATTTTGTAAACACCCTCGGGGCCGTGGACAGGCCAAACGGGAGGACCGCAAATTGATAATGACGAGCCCCCACAACGAAGCGGAGGAAGCGTCTGTGGCGTGGCCAAATGGCAACGTGGAAATACGCGTCCTGCATGTCGAGGGCGGCGTACCAGTCTCCCGGATCCAGGGATGGAATAATGGTCCCCAGGGATACCATGCGGAACTTCAACTTCACGAGGTATTTGTTGAGTTCTCGCAGGTCGAGGATAGGCCTGAGGCCCCCCTTGGCCTTGGGGATCAGAAAATAGCGGGAATAAAACCCCTTGCCTTTCTCGTTTTCGGGAACCGCCTCTATAGCTCCTTTGCTGAGGAGCGTCCGCACCTCCTGCCGAAGGAATTGCTCGTGAGAGGGGTCCCTGAAGAGGGACGAGGAAGGAGGGCGGGAAGGAGGGAACGAAACAAACTGCAGGCGGTACCCCGTCTGCACCACGCTCAAGACCCAGCGGTCCGATGTTATTTGGGACCACGCCGGGAGGAAAAACGAAAGGCGGTTGGAAAACGGAGGGGAAGGATCCGTAGGGGAAACTGTTACTGCGCCCTCGAGCGCACCTTCAAAATGAAGGCTTAGGACCAGGCGGGGGTTTTGAGGAGCCTTGGTTCTGCCCCCCTTGGTTCCCCGACTGCCTGCGCCTCCCGTTCCTGCCGCGGCGCCTGTAAGGGTCCTGCCGCTGGCGGAACTGGGAAAACGGCCGACGGTGCTGCTGTTGCTGCGGCCTAAAGGGTCTACGCTGTGTCACGGGGGTGTGCATCCCGAGGGACCGCGCAATGACCCGGTTGTCCTTTAAACTCTTAAGTCTGGGGTCTGTCTTATCGGAAAACAGGCCCTGGCCTTCGAAAGGAAGGTCCTGTATCGTGTGCTGGAGCTCTGGCGGAAGGCCGGAAACCTGCAGCCAGGAGATGCGACGCATCGTAACTCCTGACGCGAGGGTACGGGCAGCCGAGTCCGCAGCGTCCAAGGAGGCTTGCAAGGCCGTGCGCGCGACCTTCTTGCCTTCGTCCAAGATGGCCGTGAACTCTTGGCGAGCATCCTGTGGCAGCAGCTCCTTAAATTTGTCCACTGCCACCCAGGAGTTAAAGGCGTATCTGCTCAGCAGGGCCTGTTGGTTAGAGACCCTGAGCTGCAGCGCCCCAGCCGAATACACCTTACGGCCAAGGAGGTCCATCCGCCTGGCTTCTCTGGATTTGGGGGCCGGAGCCTCCTGGCCGTGACGCTCCCTATCGTTCACCGATTGCACTACCAGTGAACCGGGAGTCGGGTGAACATGTAAATATTCGTACCCCTTAGAAGGGGCCATGTACTTCCTCTCGACTCCTTTCGCTGTCGGAGGGATGGAGGCCGGAGACTGCCAGATGGTGTTGGCGTTGGCCTGGATGGTTCGTATAAAGGGCAGGGCGACCCTGGTGGGAGCATCAGAAGAGAGGATGGTAACAATTGGGTCCTCTATCTCCGAGACCTCCTCTGCCTGCAGACTCAGGTTTTGAGCCAATCGCCTGAGGAGGTCCTGGTGGGCCCTGAGATCCAGCGGGGGGGGACTGTTGGAGGAGGTACCCGCCACCGCCTCATCCGGGGAGGAGGATGATGAGACCCCAGGCACAATAGTGTCCAACTGAGGGTCTTCCTCAGCCCTCGCCTCTGTCTCCGGAGCCGCAGCGGAGTCCTGCTGTTTGGACCCTTCGTCCCCTTCCGGGGAGGGAGGGGGGCGAGACAAAGAGGCTTCAGGGGCCCTACGCTCCGCAGTCGCCGGCCTAGCAGGGAGCTGCTGGGGGCCCTGGGCCTGATGGTACGCCCAGGGTGTCCAGAATCCCCACTGTGGGGGGCCTTGGTCCTGCAGCGGCGGATCAGCAAACAGCGCCGCCTGCCGGTCGGTGCCCAGCGCATAGCCGCTGTCCGTCTGGGAGGACACGGACGGCTGCCTGGAGGGCCACGGCGGGGCCGACCCTGGATGGTACGGGTCTGCGCGGGCCGGCACGGAGGATCGTCTCGGTGCCGGGGACCGGTGCCGGGAGTCATAACGGTGCCGGGATCGGGACCGGGATCTGTCACGGTGCCGGGCGCTGCTTCGGGACCGGGATCTGTCACGGTGCCGGGCGCTGCTTCGGGACCGGGATCTGTCACGGTGCCGGGCGCTGCTTCGGGACCGGGATCTGTCACGGTGCCGGGCGCTGCTTCGGGACCGGGATCTGTCACGGTGCCGGGCGCTGCTTCGGGACCGGGATCTGTCACGGTGCCGGGCGCCGCTTCGGTGCCGGGACCTACTACCAGCTCGGTGCCGGGAGATCGACCGGGACCGGGACCTGCCACCAGCTCGGTGCCGGGAGGTCGAGCGAGATCGGGACCGGGACCTGCCACCAGCTCGGTGCCGGGAGGTCGACCGGTGCGGCGAGTAGCGTCGGGACCTGCTCCTGGAGTCGCGGTGCCGGTGTCGACTGGAGCCTGACCGCGACCGTCTCGATGCCGACCGGTGCCGCGAGTGCGACCGGTACCGCTGAGGGGAGCGGTGCCGGGACTGCGAGCGGCGTCGGGATCTGGAGCGCCCAAGACGTCGGGGCCTGGATGGCGAACGACTGTCCGTGGGCGGTGCCGACATCATGGGCTTGCCTCTGGACGTGACCCGCACCGGAGGAACCGGGGGTGGCAGCCGAGTAGGCTCCGTCAGGGCAATAAGGTCCCAAGCCGAGGCGAAGGTCTCCGGTGTGGATGGGACCATTATCTCAACCCCAGATCTCATGGGGGAGCTCGGCGGCACCGGACTCAACAGACCCGCCGGGCCCGGAGTCAACGGTGCTGACGGTGCCGGCGGCGCCGCGGCCGATGTCGAGGCCGGGCGTTCAAGCCGGGTCTGCCTGGCCGGAGTATTAGACTTCGACGGCCTAGGCTCTGATTCCGGTGCCGGAGAAGGTCGGTGCCGAGGAGTCTTCTCGGTGCCGGAGCGATCCGGTGCCGGTGCCGAAACCACGGTCTGCGAAGTCGACGGGTCAAGTGCCGCCTCCATTAGGAGAGTTCGGAGCCTCTGATCCCTCTCCTTTTTTGTCCTCGGCTTAAAAGCCTTACAGATGCGGCACTTGTCAGATCTGTGCGATTCCCCGAGGCACTTCAGGCACGCTTCGTGGGGATCGCTGGTAGGCATGGGCTTCTTGCAGGCCGCACACTGCTTGAAGCCTGGCGAAACAGGCATGAGCCTGGCGCCCGGTGCCGGGAAGGGCTAAGCCCCCGGCAAGAAACTACTTAACAGCTATTTACTAAACTATCTACTTAACAATACTAATTAACAACTATATAGAACTAGAGATAAGCGATAAACAAGCGATAGAAACTAGGAGAGCTAGGGACGTGGAGGACAGCTATGCCGCGCTCCACAGTTCCAACGACCGACACGGCGGTAAGAAGGAACTGAGGAGCGGGCGGGCCGGCAGGGATATATATTGGGCGCCATGGCGGCGCCACTCCAGGGGGCGACCTGCCGGCCCACTGGAGTTGCTAGGGTAAAAAGTTTCCGACGAACGTGCACGCGCGGCGCGCACACCTAACTGGAATGGATGTGAGCAATCACTCGAAGAAGAACCCCCACTTCCAGAAGAGCAAAAGAGCAACGTCCAGGCGAAGGGACCATTCATGGGAAAGGAAGGATCTGCTGAGGTGATCCGCCAGCGTGTTCCAAACTCCTGGAAGAAAGGACGCGATGAGGTGAATAGAATGGGCTATGCAGAAGTCCCATAGTCGTAAGGTTTCTTGACACGGGGTGAAGATCTCATGCCACCCTGTTTATATAGTGCATGGCTGTTGTGTTGTCAGTGAAAACCGACACACAACGGCCCTGCAAGTGTTGCCGGAACATCTGACAAGCGAGGCGGATCGCTCTCAGCTCCCGGACATTGATGTGGAGGTCCAGCTCGTGAGATGACCAATGGCCCTGGGTGCGTAGGTGCCCAAGGTGAGTCCCCCAACCGAGGGATGATGCGTCCATTGTCAGGGATGCCAAGGGTTGGGGCAGGTGGAACGGGAGCCCTGCACACACCATGGAGGGATCCAGCCACCACTGGAAGGAGTCTAGCATGGTCGAGGGAATGGTGATGACCATGTCCATGGGATCCCTGGCTGGACGGTATTGCGATCTGAGCCAGGATTAGCGGGACTGTAGGCACAGTCTTGCGTAGTTTGTTACGAACGTGCAGGCCGCCATGTGGCCCAAGAGAGCGAGGCAAGTGCGTACCGAAGTTAGCGGCGCCGCTTGCAGCCTTCGGATGATGGCCGTGAGAGCCTGGAACCGTGGCAGTGATAGGCAGGCTTTGGCAAGAGTCAAGTCCAAGGTGGCACCAATAAACTCTATCCTCTGAGTGGGGATTAGAGTCGATTTTTCTACATTGATCATTAGACCTAGATGTAGGAAAAGGTTCTTGACAATGTGGACGTGACTGAGGACTCACGTCTCGGAGGTCCCGCAGATAAGCCAGTCGTCTAGATACGGAAAGACGTGTATCCGACTGCGGCGAAGGTGGGCGGCGACTACAGCCATACATTTGGTGAATACCCTCGGGGCTGTAGAGAGGCCGAACGGGAGGACCACGAACTGGAAATGCTGCCGGTTGACCACGAACCGGAGGAACCTCCTGTGAGGTGGGAAGATGGTTATGTGGAAGTAGGCATCTTGCATGTCCAGGGCAGCATACCAGTCTCCAGGGTCCAGGGATGGGATAATGGTCCCCAGGGATACCATACGGAACTTCAACTTTACTATGTATCTTGAGTTCCCGCAGATCGAGGATTGGTCTGAGACCTCCCTTCACCTTGGGGATCAGGAAGTAAAGGGGAATAAAACCCCTTGCCCCGCTTGTGCTCCGGTACCTCCTCTATGGCTCCTTTGGCGAGGAGCGTTTGCACCTTCTGTAGGAGGAGTTGCTCGTGAGAGAGGTCCCTGAAGAGGGACGAGGGAGGGGGATGGAAGGGAGGATTTGAAATAAATTGTAGGTGGTATCCAAGTTTCAACGTGCGTAGGACCCAATGATCTGAAGTTAGCTGGGACCACGCAGGGAGGAAAGAGGAAAGCCGGTTGGAAAAGGGCGGGGACAGATCCTTTAAAGAAACTGGTACAACGCCCTCGGGTGCACCTTCAAAAGGAAGGTTTTGGCCCAGAGGAAGGCTTGGAGGAGCTTTGGGTCTGGCCCCCTTTGTTGCCTGATTGTCTCCGGCGGCCGTTTCTGCCTCGACGTCTGGCGAAGTCTTGTCTCTGCCAGGGTTGAGGGTAAGGGCGGTGCTGTTGGGTCAGAAGGGCCTGCGGTGAGTTACAGGTGTGTGCATCCCTAACAAGTGCATAATGACCCTGTTGTCTTTTAGGCTCTGCAGCCTAGGGTCAGTTTTGTCTGAAAACAGCCCTTGACCCTCGAATGGAAGGTCCTGAATAGTGTGCTAGAGCTCCGGGGGGAGGCCGGAGACCTGCAGCCACGAGATATGGCGCATAGTCACGCCAGAGGCCGGAGTCCTGGCAGCTGAGTCCACGGCATCCAGGGAAGCTTGGAGGGAGATCCTCGCGACCTTTTCCCCCTCGTCGAGGATCGCCGAGAACTCCTGCCATGCATCCTGCGGAAGCAGCTCCTTAAATTTGTCCGCGGCCGCCCAGGTGTTGTAGCTATAGCAGCTAAGGAGGGCTTGCTGGTTGGACACATGGAGCTGGAGGGCTCCCGCAGAGTAAACTTTTCGCCCTAGCAAGTCCATGCGCCTCGCATCCTTCAATTTAGGGGCTGGGGCCTGCTGGCCACGGCGTTCCCTCTCATTGACCGACTGGACGACGAGGGAGCAAGAAGGAGGATGTACATATAGATATTCATAGCCCTTTGAGGGCACCATGTACTTGCGCTCTACTCCTCGCGCAGCAGGCGGAACAGAGGCCAGAGACGGCCAGATTGTAGTGGCATTGGCCTGTATGGTCTTAATAAATGGGAGCGCCACTCTAGTGGGGCCATTGGATGACAATATGTCCACCACTGGGTCTTGGACCTCTGGGACCTCCTCGGCTTGCAAGTTCATGTTCTGTGCAACCCACCTGAGGAGGTCCTGGTGGGCCCTGAGGTCAATTGGAGGAGGGCTGGCCGACGAGGTTCCAGCTACAGCCTCATCGGGGAGGATGAGGAGGAGAGCCCTGGAACGAGCGGGTCTGATGAGGGCTCCGCCTGAAGGATCATGTCCGCCTCCCTGGGGAGCTCGGAGCCCTGAGGCTGAGTCGATCCTTCCTCTATAGGAGGAGGGGGAGGACGGGTAATTGTGGCCTCCGGTGCCCTGTGTTCCGAGGTCGTCGAGCGCGGTGGACTGGCAGAGGGCCTTGGGCCTGATGGTATGCCCAGGGCGTCCAGAATCCCCACTGCTGCGGACCGTGATCTTGAGTCTGGGGCTCACTGAACAAGGCAGCAAGCATGTTGGTGTCCGGGGCCTATGCACTGTCCGCCTGAGATGACACAGACAGTGTCGGGACGGCCATGGAGGAGCCCAGAGAGGCTGGTATGAGTCCCTCGCTCCCGTCGTTGGAGACCTCCTCGGTGCCAGGGATCGGTACGGGAATCGTATCGGCGCCGAGACCGGGACCTGCAACCAGCGTGGTGCCGGGAGGTCGACCTGGATCTCGAGCATCCGCGGCGGGACCGGCTGCAAGAGTCTCGGTGCCGGGAGCGGTGCCTAGAGCCGGAGCGGTATCGAGAGTACCGACCGGGACGAGAGGTGGATCTGTGCCATGGGTACAACCAGTGCCGCCTGGGTGAGTGGTGCCGGGACTGTGAGCCGCGTCGAGATCAGGACCGACCATGAGACCTTGAGCGGTACTGGGACCTGGATCGAGACCGGTGCCAGCTTGTCGACTGCAGCGAAGGAGGCCTCATAGTGGCAGGCTTGCCTCTAGAATGCAGAACCCGTACCCGCGGTGCCGGGGGTTGAGGCAGGGCAGACTCAGTCATCGCAATAAGGTCCCTGGCCGAGAAGAATGTCTCCGGCGTGGAGGGGACCGTCAGCTTGACCACAGGTCTCACCGAGGAGCTCTCCTGGACCGAACTCGACGGCCCTCTCAGGACCGGAGTCGACGGTACCACAGTCGTCGGTGCCACGGTAAAGGTATGTGCTGGGTGATGTGGACGAGTCTGCACCGAAGGTGTGGAGGAAGTCGAAGGTCTTCGGTCAGGTCCCTGTGCCGGAGAAGGCCGGTGCCGAGATGTCTTGGCGGAGCCGGCACGGTCCGGTGCCGGAAGAGCGCTGTCAGTGCTCGGTGCCAAGGACGGAGGGTTAAGAGCTGCCTCCATAAGGAGAGTCTTTAATCGAAAGTCTCTCTCCTTTTTAGTCCGCGGCTTAAAGGCCTTGCAAATGCAGCACTTGTTGGAGATGTGTGATTCCCCGAGGCTCTTTAGGCAAGAGTCGTGGGGATCGCTTGTGGGCATCGGCTTTTTACACGCCGAGCACGGTTTAAACCCCGGTGAACCGGGCATGGGCCCGGGCACGAGGTGCGGGGAAGGGCTAGAGCCCAAAACCCGCTAAACTATGTACAACAACTACTAACAACTATAAACTATAAAACTAATTATACTATGGACTAAGTCAACTATATACAACAAGAGATCAAATGAACGAAGAGAAGCTAGGGAAGTGGAGGACAGCTAAGCTGCGCTCCACTGTTCCAACGACTGACACAGGCGATAAGAAGGAACTGAGGAGCGGGCGGGTTGGCAGGGGTATATATTCAGCACCATAGCGGTGCCACTCCAGGGAGCGACCTGCTGACCCACCGGAGTTGCTAAGGTAAAAATCTTCCAAGGAGCATGCACGCACACCTAACTGGAATGGCTATGAGCAATCACTCGAAGAAGAACTACGAGTAGCTAGGGATGTGGAGATCAGCAAAGCCGCACTCCACAGTTCCAACGACCGTCATGGGTGGTAAGAAGGAACTGAAGGGCCGTTGGGTCGGCAGGGGTATATATCCGGCGCTATAGCGGCGCCACTCCAGGGAGCGACCCAGCCAACCTACCGAGTGTTGCTAGGGTAAAAATCTTCCGATGAGCGTGCACCCGGCGCGTGCACACCTAATTGGAATCAATATGAGCAAGCACTCGAAGAAGAATCTCAGTTACTAGGAAAAGCTCGGTAATGGTAATGGGGGATTTGATTATTAGGAACATAAATAGTTGGGTTTGTGATGACTGGGAGAACTGCATTGTAAATTGCCTGCCAAGTGCAGAGACTGCAGATTTCCTAAGATATCTACAGACATATATGCAGGGGAAGACCGGTGGTCATGGTACATATTGGTACCAGTGACGTATGAAAAGGTAGGAGAGAGATCTTGGAGGCCAAACTTAGGCCGCTAGGTAAAAGATTAAAGTCCAGGAGCTCCATAGTAGCATTTTCCAAAATGTTTCCAGTTCCATGCGGAGGGCCAGGAAGACAGGCAGAACTGCAGAGTCTCAACATGTGGACAAGATGATGGTGTACGGAGCAGGAACTGAGGAACCTTTTGGGAAAGGAGGAGATTATACAGGAAGGATGGGCTGCACCTAAACCAAAACAGAACTAAACTGCTGGCATGTAACATTAAAAAGGTTGTAGAGGATTTTTTAAACTATAACCTGGGGGAAAGCCAACAGGTATGGAAGAGCACACGGTTCAGGCAGAGCCATCCCTTAGAGATTAATTTATTAAAAGGGAAACTCTATATCCTAGAAAAGACGATAGGAAAGAAGTTGGTAAAATACAAGTAGGAGCTAGCAAGGAACAGTCAAATATAAGAGTCCCATTTAAATATAACATATGAAGACAAACAACTGAATAGTGACAAAATGTACAAATGCTTGTATACAAATGCTAGAAGTCCGAATACTAACATGGGTGAATTAGAATGCTTAGCATTAAAAGAGACAATTGGTATAATAGGCATCATGGAAACTTAGTGGAATGAGGATAGCTAATGGCATGCGATAATACCAGGGTACAAAATATGTAGAAATTACACAGTTGGTTGCACTGGTTGGGGAGTGGTACTATATGTGAAAGGAAGCACAGCATCAAATAAAATAAAAATTTTAAATGAATCAAACTGTACCATAGAATTTCTCTGAGTAGAAATTTCATGTTTGAACAATAAAAGTCCAGAGGCAGGAATTACTACTGACCACCTGACAATGATGGTGAAATGCTCATGGAGATTAGAGAGGGTACAACGGCAGAAAATGCAATAATAATGGGGAATTTCAACTATCCTCATACTGACTGGAAATATGTCACCTAAGAAAGGAATGCAGAGATAAAATTTCTAGACACATTAAATGACTGCTTCTTGGAGCAGCTTGTCCTGGAACCCACAAGGGGAGAGGCAATTCTTGATTTAGTCCTAAGTGGAATGCAGGCTCTAATCCAAGAGAGGAATATAAGTGAACTGCTTAATAATAGCAACCATAATGTAATTAAATTTAACATCCTTGTAGGGGGGAAATGATGAAGAAACCTACCACCAGGCCTGGATTTAGGGGCAGGTGACCCAGGTGACTGCCTGGGGCGCCAGGCTTCATGGGGACCAGGCTTGCAGCTGTACAGATCCTAGTGTCCAAATGTATTGTCTTATATAACAGGATTAAATCATGCATGCAAATCATGCATCAAAATTGTGAAATGGGCTACAAATGCAATAAGAAATAAGGTACTCAAAAATTTAGCAAATAAAGGGGGGGTGGAAGACGCTCCTCATCTGGGGTTCCATTTGATTTACAGCTGGCCCTGCCTACCATAGGAACATTTTGAAAAGAGGAACTACACAAAAATTAAATGGAACAGTCACAAAGATGAAATGCCTGAAAAATGCCTAAAAACTATTTTAAAACATCATATCAGAGGCCCAAACTAAATGTATACTCCAAAAAAATGCAGGAGAACCAAAAAAAATGCTTTTACTCTAAAGAGAGTAAATGGGGCAGTCAGAAGCAAGAAGGCATATTTTAAAAATGGGAAGTCAAATGCTAGTGAGAAAAATAGAAGCATAAACTCTGGCAAGTCAACTGCAAATGTATAATAAGGCAGGCCACGAAAACATTTGGAGAGCAATGAATCAGGGACACAAAAACAAATAGCAACATTTTTTAAAAGCACATCAGAAGCAGAAAGCTGGTCAAACAGTCAGTGAGGCCACTGAATGATGCAGGTGCTAAAGGAGCCCTCAAAGATTACAAGTCCATCGTGAAAGACACCAATGAATTCTTTGAATTGGTCTTCATTGCAAAGGATCTGGGGGAGATCCCTACACGTGAGCCATTCATTTTAGGTGACAGATCTGAAGAACGGTCCCAGATTGAGGTGTCAGTAGAGGTGGTTTAGGAACAAATTGATAAATTAAACATTAATAAATCACCAGGACAAGATGGTATTCACTCAAGAGTTCCGAAGGAACTCAGATATGAACTACTAACTATGGTATGTAACCTATTGCTTAAATCAGCCTCTGTACCCAATGATTAGAGAGTAGCTAATGTAATACTGATTTTTTTTAAATGGCTACTGAGGTGCTCCTGGCAATTAATCCAGGTCACTAAACCTAATTTCAGTACCAGGCAAACTGCTTGAAACTATAGTAAAGAACAGACTTATCAGACACCTAGATGAACACGATACGTTGGGAAAGAGTCAACACCACTTTTGTAAAGGGAAATCATGCCTCAGCAATCTATTAGAATTCTTTGAGGGTGTCAACAAACATAGATAAAAGTGATCCAGCCAATATAGAGTACTTGGACTTTCAGAAAGCCTTTGACAAGATCCCCAACCGAAAGCTCTTAAGCAAACTAAGCAGTCCTGGGATAAGAGTAAAGATCCTCTTATGCATCACTGACTGTTAAAAGATAGGAAACAAAGGGTAGGAATAAATGGTCAGCTTTAACAACGGAAAGAGGTAAACTGTGGGGTCCCCCCAAGGATCTGTAATGGGACCTGTGCTGTTCAACATATTCATAAATGATCTGGAAAACGGGGTGAACAGTGAGGTTGTAAAATTGGCAGATGATATAAAATTACTCAAGATAAAAGTCCAAAGCTGACTGTGAAGAGTTACAAAAGGATGTCACAAAACTGGGTGGCTGAGCAACAAAATTGCAGATCAGATTCAATTTAGATAAATGCAAAATAATGCACATGGGAAAACATAATCCCAACTATACATACAAAACAATGGGGTCTAAATGAGCTGTTACCAATCAAGAAAGAGACCTTGGAGTCATTGTGGATAGTTCTCTTAAAATACCCACTCAATATGCAGCAGCAGTCAAAAAAGCTAACAGAATATTAGGAACCATTAGACAAAGGATCCATAATAAGATGGAAAATATCATAATGCCACTATCTAAATCCATAGTATGCCCATACCTTGAATACTGTGTGCAGTTCTGGTTACCTCAAAAAAGATATTTTAGAACTGGAAAAGGTGCAGAGGAGGGCAACAAAAATTATTCGGGGTATGGAAGAGATTCCATATGAGGAGAGGTTAAAAAGACTGGGACTGTTGATATTAGAAAAGAAACAACTAAGGGGGACTATGATAGAGATCTATAAAATCATGAATGGTGTGGAGAAAGTGTTATTTACCCCTTTGTGTAACACAAGAAGTAGGGGTCATCCAATTAAATTAATAGACATCAGATTTAAAACAAACAGAAGGAAGTACTTCTTCACATAATGCAGAGTCAACCTGTAGAACTTGTTGCAAGGAGCTGTTGTGAAGGCCAAATTCTAGTTGGGTTCAAAAAAGAATTAGGTAAATTCAGGGAGGGTAGGAATATCAATGGCTACTAGTCAAGCTAGTTAGAGATGCAAAAGACGGTTACTCACCTTTGTAACTGTTGTTCTTCGAGATGTGTTGCTCATATCCATTCCAATTAGGTGTGTGCGCGTGCCGCGTGCACGTTCGTCGGAGACTTTTTACCCTAGCAACACTCGGTGGGCCAGCAGGTCGCCCCCTGGAGTGGCGCTGGTATGGCGCCTGATATATACCCCTGCTGGCCCGCCCGCTCCTCAGTTCCTTCTTGACGGCTACTCCGACAGTGGGGAAGGAGGGCGGGTGTGGAATGGATATGAGCAACACATCTCGAAGAACAACAGTTACAAAGCTGAGTAACCGTCTTTTCTTCTTCGAGTGCTTGCTCATATCCATTCCAATTAGGTGATTCCCAAGCCTTACCTAGGCGGTGGGGTCGGAGTGAGATGTTGAGGACTGTAAAACCGCTGCGCCGAAAGCGGCATCGTCTCTAGCTTGCTGAACCAGTGCATAGTGTGATGCGAAGGTGTGCACAGAAGACCAGGTGGCTGCACGGCAGATTTCCTGTATGGGGACATGAGCCAAAAACTCGGCCGACGAAGCCTGAGCCCTGGTAGAATGGGCAGTAAGGGCCCCCGTTGGCACGCGGGCCAAGTCGTAACATGTCTTGATGCAGGACGTGACCCAGGTTGCGATACGCTGGGAGGAGATTGCCATGCCTCTCATGCGTTCCGCTACTGCCACAAACAATTGTGGTGAACGCCGGAAGGGTTTAGTTCTCTCAATGTAGAACGCGAGAGCCCTTCGGACATCCAAGGAATGGAGCTGTTGCTCTCTTCGGGATGAATGCGGCTTTGGGTAAAAGACTGGCAGGAAGACGTCTTGATTAATATGGAAGGCAGAGACGACCTTAGGGAGGAACACCGGGTGCGGTCGCAGCTGTACCTTGTCCTTATGGAACACCATATACGGAGGGTCCATGGTTAGAGCCCAAGCTTCGAGACTCGCCGAGCCGACGTGATAGCGACTAGGAAGGCCACTTTCCAGGACAGGTACAGCAGCGAGCATGTGGCTAAGGGTTCGAAGGGAGGCGCCATGAGCCTAGTCAAGACAAGGTTCAGGTCCCAAGTAGGGGTAGGCCATTTGACCTGAGGGTATAGCCGCTCCAGGCCCTTGATGAATCTTGACACCATAGGGTGGGAAAACACGTACTTGCCAGCCTCACCTGGATGGAAGGTGGATATAGCCGCGAGATAGATGTGCAGAGAGGAGATCGCCAAGCCCTGCTGCTTGAGAGACCACACGTAGTCCAAAATGGTGGGGACTAGCACGGAGAGTGGGTCGTGGCCGTGCCGGTTGCACCAGCAGCAGAAGCGTTTCCATTTTGCTAGGTAGGTTGAACGCGTGGAAGGCTTCCTGCTCCCCAACAACACTTGTTGTACTGCATCAGAACAGCGCAACTCGGACTGGCTTAACCAGCGAGGAGCCATGCAGACAGATGGAGGTACTGTAGATCTGGATGGCACATCCTGCCGAAGTCCTGCGTGATCAGGTCCGGCCAAAGAGGTAGGGCAATCGGATTCGCCAGGGACAGATCGAGCAGCATGGTGTACCAAGGCTGCCGCGGCCATGCCGGAGCGATCAGGATGAGGTGGGCCTTGTCTCTCCAGACCTTGATCAGGACTCGGTGGACGAGAGGGAAGGGTGGAAAGGCGTAGCAAAGATGTCCCGTCCACGGAATGAGGAACGCGTCCGACAGGGAGCCCGGGGAGCGACCCTGTAGAGAGCAAAACACCTGGCATTTCCTGTTCGATCTGGAGGCTAACAGATCTATCTGGGGAAACCCCCACCTCTGGAAAACGACATAGAGGATGTCCGGACAGACGGACCATTTGTGGGGCAGAAAGGATTTGCTCAGGTGATCCGCAAGGGTGTTCCGCACTCCCAGGAGAAAGGAGGCCACTAGATGAATAGAGTGGGCTATGCAAAAGTCCCACAGACGTATTGCTTCCTGACACAGCGGGGAGGACCGGGTCCCGCCCTACTTGTTGATGTAATATATGGCCGTTGTGTTGTCCGTGAATACCGCGACACAACGGCCATGCAATGGCGTTGGAATGTCTGGCATGCTAGGCGAACTGCCCGCAGCTCCTGCACATTGATGTGAAGAGTCAACTCTCTCTGTGACCATATACCCTGTGCACGCAGGGTCCCCAGGTGTGCACCCCAGCCCAGCAATGACGCGTCCGTCGTCAAGGACACTGAGGGCTGAGGGGCGTGAAACGGCAGGCCCACACACACTTGGGAGGGCGTTGTCCACCAGCCTAGGGAACCAAGAACATTTGGTGGAATCGTTACGATTGTGTCTATGGCGTCCCTGCCCGGCCGATAGACCGACGCGAGCCAGGTCTGCAGCGGGCGCATGTGGAGTCTTGCATGCTTGGTGACGAAGGTGCATGCGGCCATGTGTCCCATGAGAGCGAGGCACGTTCAAGCAGACGTGGCCGGAAGGCCTGTAGGCTTGTGACCATGGACACTATGGCTTGGAATCGGTGCCGGGGGAGGCTGGCCGTCGCAAGGTTGGAGTCCAGCACTGCCCCGATGAACTCTATGCTCTGCGTAGGCACCAGAGTGGACTTGTCCGGCTTGATGGTCAAGCCTAGACTCGCAAACAGCTCCATGATGATGGTGATGTTCCCGGTCACCTGCGCCTCCGACGTGCCTCGAATGAGCCAGTCGTCGAGGTAAGGGAAGACATGGATACGACGACGGTGCAGGGCAGCGGCGATGACCGCCATACACTTGGTGAACACCCGGGGGGCTGAGGAGAGCCCAAAGGGGAGGACCGTGAACTGGTAGTAGTCCTGATTTACCACAAAGCGAAGATACCGCCTGTGCGGGGGAAAGATCGCAATGTGGAAGTATGCGTCCTTCATGTAGAGAGCGGCGTACCAATCTCCGGGATCCAGGGAGGGAATGATGGTTCCTAAGCTTACCATGCGGAACTTGAACTTTTTGATGAATTTGTTCAGGCCTCGCAGGTCCAGGATGGGTCGAAGGCCCCCCTTTTGACTTGGGGATTAAGAAGTACCAGGAATAAAACCCCTTGCGCCTTAGCTCCCTTGGCACCTCCTCTATAGCTCCAATAAGCAGGAGCTTGCGAACCTCCTGGACGATAAGTTGCTCGTGAGAGGGGTCCCTGAAGAGGGACGAGGAGGGAGGATGGGAGGGGGGTGGAGAAATAATCTGAAGATGGTAACCAAACTGCACCGTGCGCAGGACCCAGCGATCTGAGGTTAGCTGGGACCATGACGGCAGGAAGGGGCGGAGGCGGTTGAGGAAATGAAGTGGATCCAGGGAAGGGATTGGTAAGCTGCTCTTGGGCGCACCTTCAAAAGTTCGCCTTGGGTCCCTGCGGAGGCTTGTCGGACCCGGAAGTGTTACCCCTTTGAGGACCTGGCTGACGTCTACGGTTCGTCCGGCCTCGCCTCCAGTTGAAATCTTGTCTGGGGCGAGGCGGGGGGTAAGTGCGCTGATGGTAGGGGCGGAATGGCCTTCTCTGAGTCTGGGGCGTGTGCATTCCCAGTAAGCGCATGATGACCCGGTTATCCTTCAGGCTCTGTAGCCTGGGATCTGTCTTCTCAGAGAAAGGCCCTGCCCATCGAATGGCAGGTCCTGAATCGTGTACTGTAGCTCCGGCGGTAGTCCGGAAGACTGCAGCCACGATATACGGCGCATGGCTATGCCCGATGCCAGTGTTCTTGCTGCCGAATCTGCGGCATCTAAGGACGCTTGTAGGGAGGTCCTGGCGACCCTCCTGCCCTCTTCCAGAAGAGATGAAAATTCCTGGCGTGAGTCCTGGGGAAGGAGCTCCGTAAATTTGCCGACAGCCTCCCAGGTGTTGTGGCTGTAACGGCTCAGGAGGGCTTGCTGGTTCGCCACACGGAGCTGAAGGCCTCCCGCGGAATAAACCTTGCGCCCAGCAAGTCCATGCGCCTGGCTTCCCTGGATGCTGGCGCAGGAGCTTGTTGGCCGTGGCGTTCCCGCTCATTGACTGACTGTACCACCAAGGAGCAGGGTTGTACATAGAGGTACTCATACCCCTTGGATGGTACCATATATTTCCTTTCCACTCCGCGGGCAGTGGGTGGAATGGAGGCCGGAGACTGCCAGATGGTGTCTGCCTTCGCCTGGATCGACTTGATGAAGGGGAGGGCTACCCTGGTCGGTGCCTCCGCAGAGAGGATGCTCACCACCGGGTCCTCCACTTCCGGGACTTCCTCGACAGGAAGGTTTATGTTCTGGGCAACCTCGCCTAAGAAGGTCCTGGTGTGTCCGGAGATCAATCGGCGGGGGCCCTGATGAAGATGTGCCCGCTACCGCCTCATCTGGGGACGAGGAAGAAGACACCCCAGGGAGGAGTGGTTCCTGAACGGAAGCCTCGTCCAGAGGGACCTCCACTTCCCGAGCATCCTGCTGTGCCAGGGGATCCATAGGGTCTTCCTCCAAACCTGAGGGGGGAGGCCAGCTGACCGTGGCCTCTGGTGCATGATGCTCCAATTGGCCGGAGCGAGCGGGGCCTGAAGGTTCGCCCTGGGCTTGGTGGTATGCCCAGGGCGTCCAAAAGGACCGTTGTGGTGGTCCCTGGTCCGGGCGGGCCTGCACATCCGAATCCCCGTAAGAGGCGCTGTCCATCCGGGAAGAAGCGGACGAGTGCCTTGAAGGCCATGGAGGAGCCGTCGATGACTGAGTCAGGCCTCTGCGCACCCGATGTCGCTGCGGCGGTGCCGGTGAGCGGTATCGGGAGTCATGGTGGTACCTCGATCTGGACCAGGACCTGCTACCAGCTCGGTGCCGGGAGGTCGACCGGTGCCGTACGCTGCCGTGCCGGGATCGGCTGCGGTAGGAACGTCGGTGCCGCGATCTAGACCGGTGCCGAGAGTAGTACGACGGCGACCGGGATCTTGAACAGTGCCGCGAGTATGACCGGTGCCGCAGGTAGCGGTCTCGGGACTGCGAGCGGTGTCTGGATCTCGAGCGGCAATGCTGAGAGTGGTCCCTTGATCTGGAACGGGACCGATGCCCAGTAGTGCCCGGCGAATGCGGCCGCACCATGGCGGGCTTGCCCATTGATTGGATAACCCGCACCGGCGGTGCCGGGGTTGGGGCAGCTCGGGCTCTGTCATGGCGATGAGGTCGCGTGCAACAGAGGAGGTCTCCGGCGTGGAGGGTGTGACGAGCTCAACCGCTGTTCTCACTGGGGAGCTGAGATGCACCGGACTCAACGGTCCCTGAGAGCCGGAGTCGACGGTGCGACGATGCTCGGTGCTGCGGCGGATGACGGTGCCGGGCGGTCAGGTTTGGAGGCACGCTCAGACGGCGGTCCAGTTGTAGGGAGAGGGAGCGGTGCCGGCTAGGGTGCCAGGCCGGTGCCAAGTGGGAAGTTGAAGCCTTTGCCGGCGCCGGGCGGTCCGGAGCGAAGGTGCCACTTGGCCCCGGTGCCGGAGTCGGTGCCGACGGTGGGGGAGTCAGCGCTGCCTCCATCAGGATCTGCTTCAGGCGACTGTCCCGCTCCTTCTTCGTTCGGGGCTTGAACGCCTTGCAGATCCGGCACTTGTCCACAAGGTGGGACTCGCCTAGGCACCTCAGGCAGGAGTCGTGCGGATCTCCTTTGGGCATCGGCCGATGACAGGCCGCACAAGGCTTAAAGCCGGGTGAACTGGGCATGGGCCCCGGCACCGCAGGGAGGAAAAGGGGCGAACCCCCGATCCTCTGTAATAACTATTTACAACTACACTAACTAACTTTATAACTACAACTATTACTATAATAACAGAACTATATACACTATACTATAGAAGAGTGAAACGCTAGGGAGGTGGAGAACGGCTAGCCGCACTCCACAGTTCCATCGACCGACACGGGCGGTAAGAAGGAACTGAGGAGTGGGCAGGCCAGCAGGGGTATATATCAGGCGCCATACCGGCGCCACTCCAGGGGGCGACCTGCTGGCCCACCGAGTGTTGCTAGGGTAAAAAGTCTCCAACGAACATGCACGTGGCGCGTGCACACACCTAATTGGAATGGATATGAGCAAGCATCGAAGAAGAACTTCATGTTTCAGGTGTCCCTAACCTCCAAATGCCAGAAGTTGGGATTGGGTGCTGGGATGGGTCACTCGAATTTTCCCTGTTCTATTCATTCCCTCTGAAGCATCTGGTATTGGCCACTGTCAGAGACGGGCTATTGGGCTAGTTGGATCATTGTTATGACCCAGGATGGCCTCTCTTATGTATCTGGGAAGAACTTAAGAAGGGAAAGTGAAGTTCAAGAAATTAGTTTGGAATCTAATTCTGAAAGTGGTGCTCTGTGGTAATTCTTATCTCTTGCAGGAGTAAATTCCATAGTCTAGGTTCAGCTCCTGTGAAGGTTTTAATCTGAACTCATGGGCCACCACCTTCTGCTCAACATTTAACTATTCCAATGGAACATAGCTGGTTTCTTCCCCTCTTCTTATGCTTCACATCTGAATCAACTTTCATGGAGGTGAAACTTAAGTCATCAGTCCACCAGTAAAGAAAACTAGAAATAGATGTCTTCAGCATTTTCCAATTCACTATGTGTTTTAAATCTCAACACACTAGAGGATAAATTTTAGGAGTATTTTTCTCTAGAGCAAGAGAGAGAGTCAATAATTTAAAAAGATTTTACCATGCATTTATGTATTAGTCTTGCTACAAAGTCTGGATTTTTAGTGGACTCCATTAGATCACAAGAGTATAATACACAGGAGGGGGGAAAAGGAGATTTGTTAAAGAAACTGTCCTAACAAATTAAATATCCAAACACTGTAATTCCCTTAATGTCAGCCTAACATGTTCATCTTCCCCTTACTTTAAGCCTTTTATTAATGAAGTATTTAAAAAGACGGTTACTCACCTTTGTAACTGTTGTTCTTCGAGATGTGTTGCTCAGCTCCATTCCAATTAGGTGTGCGCGCGCTGCGTGCATGTTTGTCGGAAGATTTTTACCTTAGCAACACTCGGTGGGTCGGCTGGGTCCCCCCTGAGTGGCGCCGTTATGGCGCTGGATATATGCCCTGCCGACCCAACGGCCCTTCAGTTCCTTCTTGCCGACTACTCCGACAGAGGGGAAGGAGGGCGGGTTGGAATGGATATGAGCAACACATCTCGAAGAACAGTTACAAAGGTGAGTACCATCTTTTCTTCTTCAAGTGCTTGCTGATATCGATTCCAGTTAGGTGATTCCCAAGCCTTACCTACGCGGTGAGGTCGGAGTGAGATGTTGCAGAATGCAAAACTGCTGAGCCAAATACTGCATCATCTCTGGACTGTTGAACCAATGCGTAATGTGAGGTAAAGGTGTGAATCGATGACCAGGTAGCTGCCCGACATATTTCCTGGATGGGACATGGTCCAGAAAGGCGGCAGATGAAGCTTGCGCCAGAGTAGAATGGGCGGTGAGGTGGCTAGCTGGAACATGAGCCAATTCATAGCATGTGCGGATGCAGATGTTACCCAAGATGAAATTCGTTGGGAAGAGACGGTAGACCTTTCATCCGGTCTGCGACAGCTACAAAGAGCTGAGATGACCTTTGGAAGGGTTGGTTCTCTCAATATAAAATGCAAGAGCCCTGCGACGGTCCAGGGTGTGTAGCTGTTGTTCCCGACGCGATGAGTGTGGCTTCGGGAAGAAGACTGGGAGGAAGATATCTTGATTGACATGAAAGGCGGACACCATCTTAGGGAGGAAAGAGGGGTGTGGTCGCAGCTGTACCTTGTCATTATGGAATACCGTATACGGGGGTCCGCTGTCAAAGCCTGCAGCTCAGATACCCGTCTCGCCAAAGTAATAGCGACAAGGAAGGCTGTCTTCCAGGAAAGGTACAGCAGCAAGCAGGTGGCCAGTGGCTCGAAAGGAGCACCCATAAGCTTGGCTAGCACCACGTTTAGATCCCAGGTAGGGGTCGGGTGTCTGACTTGAGGGTACAAACGCTCCAGTCCCTTGAGGAACCTTGAAACTATAGGGTGAGAGAAGATTGATTGGTCATTTCCCCCTGGGTGGAAGGCGGAAATGGCTGCCAGAGGCACCTTTATGGAAGAGACCGCTAGGCCCTGCTCTTTAGGGGACCAGAGGGAGTCCAGGACCCAGGACCGGCGCTAGGAGTTTGAGCGCCCTAGGCGGACAGCAATTTTGCCGCCCCGCGCACTGGTCCCGCGGCTCCAGTGGGGCTGCCACAGTGGTGCCTGCGGAGGGTCTGGTGCTCCGCGGCTCTAGTGGAGCTGCCGCAGTCATGCCTGCAGAGGTCCACCGGAGCCCCACGAGGAGCCGACCGTCCGCAGGCACCACTGCGGCAGCTCCACCGGAACCACGGACCAGCAGACCCTCCGCAGGCACCGCTGCAGCAGGTCAACCGGAGCCGCCTACCGCCCCCTCTGGCAAAATGCCGCCCACCAATTATTCCGGCGCCCTAGGCGATTGCCTAGGCTGCCTAAATGGTAGCACCGGCCCTGCCACGACCATAGGAATGGACACCTGTCTGGGGACTAAGTTACGCTGAGCACACCAGCAGGAGAAACACTTCCACTTGGCGAGTATGTCATTCCTAGTGGAAGGCTTCCTACTGCCCAAGAACACCTGTTGGGACCGAGGCAGAGCAACGCAACTCAGACTGGCTCAACCACGCAGCAACCATGCTGTGAGATGAAGGGACTGCAGGTCCGGATGGTGAAGCCTGCTGAAGTCCTGTGTAATGAGGTCCGGCCAGAGTGGCAGGGGGATTGGGTCTGCCACTGAGAGGTCGAACAACATGGTGTACCAGTGCTGCCTCGACCACGCTGGAGCAATCAGGAATCAGGTGGCGCTGTCCCTGCGGAGCTTGAGTAGGACTCTGTGGATGAGCGGAAACAGTGGGAAGGCGTAAAGTAGGTGCTCTTCCACGGGATTCAGGAATGCCTCTGAGAGGAAGGCCGGGGTGCGTCCCTGGAAGGAGCAGAACACCTGGCATTTCCTGTTCTCTTGGGAGGCAAAGAGGTCTATGTGGGGAAACCCCCACTTCCGGAAAACAGAATGGATGACGTCCGGACGAATCGACCACTCATGAGACAGGAAGGATCTGCTAAGGTGATCTGCCAGAGTGTTCTGGACTCCTGGGAGAAAAGACGCTACCAATTAGATAGAGTGGGCTATGCAAAAGTTCCAGAGGCGGACAGCTTCTTGACAAAGGAGGGAGGAGCTCCGCCCTGCTTGTTTATGTAAAACATGGCCGTTGTGTTGTCCATGAATACTGACACACAACGGCCTTGGAGAGGGTCTCGAAACACCTGGCATGCTAAACGGACTGCTCTCAGCTCCTGCACATTGATGTGTAAGGCCAGTTCTTGGGGCGACCAGAGGCTTTGAGTGCGAAGGCCCGTGAGGTGGGGACCCCAACCCAGAGATGATGCGTCCGTGGTCAGGGCCATCAAGGGTTGTGGTGGGTGGAATGGCATCCCTGCACAGACGAGAGTGGGGTCTAGCCACCAGGTTAGGGAGCCCAGAACCTTCCTGGGGATAGTGAGCATCGAGTCCAGGCTGTGTCTCCGTGGTCGGTATATTGAGCAAGTCAGGTTTGGAAGGGATGGAGGCGTAACCTGGCGTACTTGGTCACAAAGGTGCAGGAGGCCATGTGACCTACTAGGCTGAGGCAGGTGTGCACAGACGTTGTCGGGAAGGTTTGAAGACTTCGGATTATTGAAGCCATTGCTTGAAAATGTGACTGCGGGAGGCAGGCTCTGGCCAGATTGGAGTCCAGAACCGCTCCGATGAAGTCTATTCTCTGCATGGGGTGTCAGAATAAACTTTTATGTGTTGATCATGAGGCCTAGGCTCCCGAAGAGGTCTGTGACGATGCGCAGGTGCTGGGATACTTGCAACTAGGAAGTCCCTCGAAAGAGCCAATCGTTGAGATACTGGTAGACGTGTACCCGACGATGCCAGAGGGAGGCGGTGACTACAGCCATGCATTTTGTGAAGACAGCAGAGCTGTAGAAAGGCCAAACGGAAGTACAGTGAACTGAAAATGTTGATGGTTGACCAAAAAATGGAGTTATCGTCTGTGTGGTGGATAGATTGCGATGTGGAAATATGCGTCCTTCATATCAAGGGCGGCATACCAGTCTACCGGATCCGGGGACAGGATAATGGTCCCCAGGGATACCATGTGGAACTTCAGTTTTGTCATGAATTGTTGAGTTCTCGCAGGTCAAGGATCGGTCGTAGACCTCCCTTGTCTTGGGGATTAAGAAGTAGCAGGAATAGAACCCCTTGCCTCTCATGTCCTCTGGCACCTCCTCTATGGCTCCCAGTTTTAGGAGCACATGGACCTCTTGTAAGAGGAATTGCTCGTGAGAGGGGTCCCTGAAGAGGGATGGGTAGGGAGGGTGGGAAGGCGGGGTTGAAGCAAACTGGAGGTGGTATCCCCCTTCCACTGTGTGCAGGACCCAACCATCTGAAGTCAGCTGGGACCAGGCAGGGAGGAATTGGGAGAGGGGTTGAAAAAGGGAGAAGAAGGATCCGGTAGGGTAACTGGTGGACCATCCTCGGGCGTCCCATCAAAAGTTCTGCTTGGGCCTCGCTGGTGGTTTAGTGGGCGCCTAATTTTGAGCTCCTTGAGGGCCAGTTTGCCTCTGGCGATTCCCCCTGCCATGCCTTCTGGTAACGTCCTGACGTGGCCTAGGCTGGGCATAAGGACGGTGTGGCTGGGGCTGGAAGGTCCTGCGTTGGGTCACTGGCATATGCATACCCAGCGAGCGCATTATAATGCGATTGTCCTTCAGACTTTACAACCTGGGGGTCAGTCTTGTCTGAGAAAAGGCCCTGGCCTTTGAAGGGTAAATCCTGAATGGTTTGTTGCAATTCAAGGGGAAGGCCTGATACCTGGAGCCAGGAGATACACCTCATAGTGACTCCTGATGCCAGTGTTCTGGCTGCAGAGTCCACTGCATGCAAAGAGGCCTGGATGGAGGTTCTTGCTACCTTTTTACTCTCCTCAAGTAGGGCTGTGAATTCTTAACAGGCCTCCTGGGGAAGAAGCTCCACAAACTTCCCCAAGGACACCCAAGTGTTAAAGTTATAACTACTTAGGAGGGCTTGTTGGTTTGCCACCCTAAGTTGGAGGCCCCCGGCCGAGTATATTTTGTGGCCTAGGAGGTCTATACGCCTAGCCTCCTTTGACTTAGGAGCCAGGGCTTGATGGCCGTGACACTCCCTTTCGTTCACTGACTGGACAACTAGAGAGCAAGGAGGTGGGTGAGTGTAGAGATATTCATACCCTTTGAGGGGAGCATATATTTCCTCTCTACTCCCCTTGCTGTAGGTGGAATTGAAGCTCAGGATTGCCAAATGATATCCGCATTAGCCTGTATGGGCGGATGAACGGAAGAGCAACTCTAGTAGGTGCATCAGCCGATAGGATGTCCACAACCAGGTCCTCTATTTCAGGGACCTCATCCACCTGCAAGTTCATATTCTGAGCCACTGCCTCAAAATGTCTTGATGGACCCTGAGATCAACTGGTGGAGGGCCTGAGGAGGATGTCCCCACCACCGCCTCATCAGGCGAGGAGGAGAGGCCTGGGACCAAATGGTCCTGTGGTGGCTCCTGTACTTGAGGAGCGTCATCTGCATCAGCGGAACCTCGGTAACTGCAGATACTTGGAATGGATATGAGCAATCACTCGAAGAAGACGACTTGATTTCCACAGCTAAAAAGCAGAGAACATCCTCAAACCTTACACACTTTTATTCTCCAGAAATGAGATGATACTATCACCTCCCTCTCCTTTAACCTGTGCCACTTCTCTCTTCCTGAGCCTAAGACACCCCATGTAACTGATGCCCGGGAGAGCTCACTACATCCCAGAGGTGGGGCTGTTACATCCCAATTTCAGACACTGCATTCCAGCACCATCCATAGCTGCCCACCCCAAACCTGTGGTACCAGTGCCGTTATCACCCTGCCCCACCCGATCCCTGAAATTTGTATCCTATCTCCAATGGCCTCCTGCTTTATTGGTACAGTTTCTCTACCTGCCAGCCTGCCCCACTCCATGGTTCCTTCTCTCTCCCCCAGCTCCTTCCCCTCACCCCTCTTCTCTCGTTTCAGAAGGCAATTAGCAAAACAAGGATAATGTTTGACAAGAGATATGTCATGACAATTCACAGATGCTCTGAGTCTCTTGTTCTGTTGGCATTTTATCTGGCTTCTTTAGCTACTGTTTTTTATAAGTTAAAACATAGCTTCAGCTTCTATGTTATACTAAGCCTTGTGAATATGCTTCATCCAATTTTAGTAAATGACCACTTCAGCCAATGAGAGAATTTGGAGAAATTATCTAAGAAACTATCTGAAACAATCAAGCATTCGAATACCTTTGTTTTAAACATTTGATTATCACCAAGAAGGAAATGTTTGCATGCATAATCTAACCTTCATCATTATTTCCATCCTAGTTTCCAAAACTGCTAATTAATGCATATTCACACAGGATCTTTTTGCTGTATAAACTATCTTCTTAGTCATCAAAAGCCAAAGTCATCTGTTTTGATGTCAGATTTATTACTGTGGCAACAGAATGTGATGTTACAGATGATGCTGTGACATCACTTTGTACAAATAGGATATCTTGAATATGAAGGGAAGAAGGGTTTTGATATATTGAACTAACAAAAAACCTTATGCAGTATCAGTGATCTAATTAAACCTACGTACAGAATATTCAAAGATTAAAATTCTATGTTTTAATTGTTAGGCAAAAATTAGTGAGTTTAAGTCTCTTGAATTAATATAACTGTTCATACAGACTTCAGACAGAAAAAATAAATTATAAGATATTTTATCACCACTATTAATGTCTAGAGAATGTTTTATTGTTATGTTGTGACATTTCTCATCCTCAAGAAACCCATTTCTACCTTCCTCACCTCAGTGGTGTAATTTTTACTTGTTTTCTTAAATTATTAACAATTGTCAACTTTTTTTTGTTTGTAGTCCTTCAAAGCATTTTAGGATTGAAATGAGCTTGGATGCTGTGAGTAATGCTGTGGTAAAAGAAGTGTGAAGGGCAAATACACTATAGGGATTGAAGTAGATTCTATTAAATGTATTCATTCCCCTTTTCCCCCTTTAACCATTTAACAGTTGGTTTATGCTAAACCACCTGTTCCACTTTGCATTTTGCTGTGATGCTCTGAGTTCCTTTCTCAGACCTGAAGAAGATCTCTGTGTGGCTCAAAAGCTTGTCTTTCTCTCAGCAACAAAAGTTGGTCCAATAACAGATATTACCTCATACACTTTCTCTCTCTAAAGAGTCTGGTGGCAGATGGTTGTAGAAATATTCAGAGGCCTTGGAGGGGACTTGATAGTGACTGTCTGCCTTCTTAGAGGTGGGTGCCTTGGAGGCAGGGGGTTTGCCAAAGGTCCTTGGCTGGTTCCAACCAGCTTTCATTTACTAGCATTGCCATTTCACCAGTGACCTATAAGTGCAGAATGTGAGAAGTTGCAAGACTAGTCTTGCAGCACTTCAACCAGAATTTCCAGGGTGTTGACTATTCTCCTGAGAAGTTCAGTTGTCAGTCTGGGTTGGAAAGACAAGATCATTCTTAGGACAGGTTGGAGGTCTGCCAGTGGTGAGTTGGAGCCGGTTCGCAAGAACCAGTTAAATTTAGAAGCTGGTGTAGAACTGGTTATTAAAGGAACTGGTAGGTGGGCAAACTCCAGTCTGCAGGCCACATCCGGCCCACAGGACCGTCCTGTCCCAGGCCCTTTAATTGCCACTTGATCTCCACTGCTGGAGCTCTGGGGTAGGGCTTTGGGGCACTAGGGGCTATTTAAAAAGTCCAAGGCTCCGGCTGTTTCTACTGCCCCGGCCCTTTAAATAGCCGCTGGAGCCCCGCCCCCACTATTCCAGGGCTCCGGAGCCTATTTACAGGGCCAGGGCTGTAGAAGCATGGAGCCCGGGCCCTTTAAGTAGCCCCTGGAATCCAGGAGTAGCAGGGGGCTCCAGGGGGCTATTTAAAGGGCCCAGAGCTCCAGATGTATCTGCTGCCCTAGTCCTTTAAGTACCAGCAGGAGCCCCGCTGCTTCCTCAGGCTCCCGCAGCTATTTAAAGAGCCGGAGTGGTAGAATCAGGAGAGCTGCAGGCCCTTTAAATATCCTCCAGAGCCCCAGGCTACTGCTGCTACCCCGGTGCGGGGAGCACTTACCTTACAGCATGGGCTGGGGCTGGCTCTGACTCCCTCAGCCATGCCCCTTCTGCCCAAGGTCCTGCTCCTTCTGGCCACCAGATATGGCCCCAGTATACTGGTAAGTCACTGGACTTACTTTCAACCCCTAGTCTCAGGAGGGGGTGGTCAGGGAACAAGGAGCAAGGGGGTGTTGATTGGTTGCAGGTTCTGAAGGGGCAGGACAATGGATGGGGGTTGGATGGGGAGGACAGGCTGTTTTGGGAGGTACAGCCTTCCCTACCCAGCCTGATACAATTTTGCAACCTTGATGTGCAGGGCCAGGTTTGAGAAGTGGGGGGCCTGATTCAAACAGTTTTGATGGGGCCCCGGCAGGGATGACTTTAAAAAAAATAATTTAAAAAAACACATGGGGCTTGTACTCACCTGGTGGCATTTTGAGTCTTCAGCAGCGGGTCCTTCACTCGCTCTGTGTCTTCGGCAGTACTGAAGGACCCGCTGCCGAAGTGCTGCCAGACCCAGAGCGAGTGAAGGACCTGCTGCCAAAGACTGGCAGAGAACCGGTTAAGATGTTTGGCAGCTCATCACTGAGGTCTGCCTCCTTCAAGTTTGCCTGCTCTCTCTGGACTGGACACGAGATACCTGTTGGATGAGATAACCTTCCAGAGGTCTGTGCCTGAGGAAAAAAGTTACTAACCTTCCATTAAAATGATTACTCACTGTTTGAGAGTGTTGTTCAAGATGTGTTGCTCTATCTATTCAGTTAGGGGTGTGTGGCTGTCAAACTTTTCCCTACCAGCTACCCATTGGGCCAGCTGTGGAGCCCTCTGGAGTGGTGCTGGTATGGTGCATTATATATGACCCTGCCAGCCCAACCCCCTTTCAGTGACAGTTGTGGAACGCGGTCTCTTGCTTGCAAGCATCCCACTAATCCCTAGCTCTTCTGTTACTCTAACTAGTTCCCTTTGTTCATTAGTAGGTCAGTTCTTAGTTGCTAATTTAGTCCCATTACTGGCAGGTTGGGGGGCTCCCCCTCCAATACACACTCTGGTGAGCCTCAGGGCATATCATCTCAGAGCTTCAAACCCTGTAGTTCTTGCACTAAGCCTATGTCCATGGGCAAATGCCCATAACTCCTGCCTCTGGTGTCTGGGAGAAGTTCATCAATGGGACATGTAAATCTGCAAGGCTTTCACCAGCAGGGCAGATGGAGGGTGTGCAGCCTCCTACAGCTGCAAAGGCAGCTCTTACTATGGTCCTGAGCAGCTGCCCACAGGCCAGTATGGAAGCTGGAGTTGGGCAGCTGGCAGATCCTCCACCTGCCCTGGGGCCAGGGCCAAAGCAGCAGGGACACAAGCCAGAGGCTGCTATGGGGTCCCTCCCCCCCAAGGCAGTGGATGGGTCTGGGGTCCCTGGCCCTGCTATAGCTTCCGGCTTGGCCAGAGGATGGTGTACCAGGGGAAAGAGGGGTAGTGCCACAGGGGACAAGGCTTCATACTCCCCCAACCTTTTGGCAGAATCCATCACTTGTGAGTGAAGTTTCCCTTCAGGGGGACTAGACCCATGCCCCTCTTCTGGGGAAGGTATGCCCCCACTCATTGCTTTCAGCCTCCCCTCCACCTGCAGATGAGGGGTTGCTGGGCATTGACTACAGCAGGTCTCCACCCTCACTAGAACTTTGAGTCCCAAGCCCCTCTCCCATTCCACCCCCTTCCCTGTAGCCCCATCCCTTTTCCCTCCCTGACACCCTACCCCCTGCTTGCCTCCTTTTGCCCCTCTCCCACCCCAGTGTGGCTCCAAGAACAGAAAAGCTCTGTGGGCCTGGGGCTGCAGCAGGGAGTGAGAGTTCCTCCAGCCCAGGGAGATTTTTCCAAGAGTCCCAAGTCTGCCACTGTCTTGTCTGCACCCCTGACTTAAGACTCTTCCAGTCTTTATTATGCACAATCCATATGGTCACTCCTGCCCTGTACCCTCAGCACATGCTGCCAAGGTAGGCGCAGAGTCTAGGGCTCACCCCAGCAGCCGGGACTGCCTGAACGGTTCTTACCATGGCCCAGTTCTGGCTTGGCTAGGGGGCTGGGACGACAGAGGGAAGGGGAGCAGCAGGTAGGGCTTCATGGTAAGCAGGGAGATAAGGCCCACCTACCTAGAACAGGCAAGCACTACTGGCAAGGGTTGCACTGTGTGGTAGGGGAGCTGATCAACCACCATGGCTTCACAGGCCCAAGGTGGAATGAAGTCATGACTCTTCCCTTGCGGCTTCCAGGCTGTGGAGAGTAAGACTAGAAAAAAAAAGGGGCTCTGGGTACCAACTACCTCAGCTGCAGAATTGAAGTTAAGGCTTGAAGAGGTGAAGGTGGAAACAGACCATGCATAGGACACCTCTAAATCATGCAAAGATAAGAAAATCCTTCTAACAATGAACTTGAGTGCAGGCCCCCAGATAGACAGTAACAGATACTAGAATAAACTGCTGGCTTTCAATTATGGTTGACTTGTCTCCAGCTGATCAGTTAGAATGACTGCCAGACTGTTAGTGAAATAACTTCGCATTCCCTCACAAATAAAGATTCATTTGTAACACTTTTATTCCTAGACAGCTCTAAGGTGACTGTACATGCAGAGTTGCATAAATCACAAGAGATTTACAGTGGATTCTATTCTATGGTAGAGTGCAATCCAAAAATCCCTTTTACAGTATAAAAGACAAGTTTTAACATCAAGACTTTGAACATAGGAGCATGGGGGTTAAGCTTCCCCCAAGTATTTCAGCTCGTCTAGATACCTAGTTACTAGGAACCATACTGCCAGAAATGTTTAGTGAGTGAGGAGCTGTATAACAGATTACAACTTTTAAACATCCAGATAGCATAACATTAGTTTTCCCATATTTCTGGCAATGAAGAATAAGCTGAACCCCTGCCATCTGCAACCAGCTCTTATAGACAAAATAAGGACTCTCTTGCCTGTCTAGGGGTTACAGGGTTAATGCACCAAGAGAAAAAAAAAACCAAAGAAAAACCACATTCCCTTCATCTCACATTAGCTAAAAAAAGTAACAAAAATAAGGTATAACATCTTTCAAATAATATAAAGAGGGAATGCAGATCATGTCAATTTTTTGGCAGGTATATTCATAATATACAAAATATAACATTCAAATTAGCCAAGGAAACATCCACAAATTTCTGTAAGCTAGCTGGCTATTTCAGTCCACTTCCTCCATACGTGAAGTGTCATCATCGCCTTCAAGTGGTGGCATCTCCTCAGCAAACCGCTGGACTAGTTTCTTCTGTAACAGCATCATCTTCATCAATGCCTGTACAAAAGCAGGTGTGTACAATTAAGATCTGGAAATATATTAATCTCTAATACTAGAATTCAGGAGAAAAACAATTTCCTATGTCCTTTATATATCATAGGCAGGAGTGATACTCAACTGCACCCTCATTTATTAAGATAGGACGAAATGTTGATCTGCAACCATTAAATTCCTCCCAAGGACAATACATATACATGAACCAGAATTATAAATTGAACAGTCTTACTTACCAAGACCAAGTTTGATCATTCTATAAATACGGTTAGCATTGCGTCTGGGGATCCTCCAAGCTGAAACCAGAGGACAGGAGCGCGGTTTCATACAATAAAATAACCAGATCCTTCACTGACTTGTCATTCTTGTCAGCCTCTGCTTTCTGCCTTAGTGTTTCAATGATGGAATGGTCAGGATTTATCTCAAGGTGTTTCTTTGCTGCCATATAGCCCATTGTGGAGTTGTCTCTCAGTGCTTGTGCTTTCATTATCCTCTCCATATTTGCAGTCCAGCCGTATGTACTTGTTACAATGCAGCATGGGGAAGTCACCAAACGGTTGGAGACCACAACCTGTTGAGTGGAAGCATTAATTGTTACCATAAAGTTGATTTCTATAGGGTTTAAGATACTACAGATATGCTTACTGCAGTAATTGTTCTAGAGGACCTGCATAAACCAGGTGACAAAATACAGAGAGAGCTATGATGCAATCAACATCTGTATATTCACATTATAAAGTGGAATTTGAGAATACTTTGACTATTAAGTCCAATGGACAGTCCAGTAATTGACTAATCTTGTTTTACTCTGATTGGGAGATGCTTTTGTTTCCAGCACTTGACAGACTCAAACTAATTGAAAGACTAGATGTTCCAACCCTACTTCATTCCTCATTCTTCACCATGCTTTAAAAACACTCTTAACCCTGAGAAGTGAGAAAATGTTCCATGAGAGACAGGAATTACAAACTAGCAATACTTGTGGTGCTAGAGCTCTTAAATGCTAGGAACATGGCTGACTAATCATTAACAGCTAGACCATTGGTCCCAGTAACTCATAAGAGCTTACTAATCAGAAGAGTGATGCAACAGTGGGCTTAAGACTGCCTATGAACAGTGAGATGTTTCATACCTTTTCCACTTTCTTTTCAAGTATGTCTTTCATGATTTTGCAGAGGTTTTCAAACTTTGCCTTCTTTTCCTCCTGTTTCTTTTTCTCCTCTTCATCTTCTGGAAGCTCCAAACCCTCCTTTGTTACAGAAACTAAGGTCTTGCCTTCAAATTCCTTTAACTGCTGCAACACATTACTCATCAATAGGTTCAATCATGTAAATTACCTCTAGACATGTTTGCGAAGGCGTTCCACAAAAGCAGAGTTTGCTACCTGATCTTTTGGTTTCACCTGAAAGAATTAATTCCATTTTTCAACTTAAGCCACAACTACTTGACTATAGCAAAATGACTACAGAAACCATCCCTTTAGGGTATCTGAGATCTCATTTAAGTAAGCTTGAGTTGGTCCCAGAAGAGCAACGGAGCAGCAAACAGCCAGGTTGTTCTGGACAGACTACTAGAAATGGAAGACTGGTTAAATGCTAACCTTGTTTTGGTGCTTGTTGAAAGGGACCTTGCAACTTCAGCCTAAGGTGTCCAGGAGTAACTTGTGAAGTGCACTACTGAGCCACACTGAGGCCAGCTGTCTGAAAGACTGCTTAGAAAAGTGGAGTCTCCCTTCCCATGTGTCAGAGGTACAAGCCTGAAAGGACTTTGGCTTCCTGTTTGTCCTCTGCAAAGAGGCTTGCACCTGGTCCCTCAACAGGTTCAGGCTTATCCTGGAACAGCACTGAACACAGTCATGAAATCCAGAATCTTGAAGCCATTTGCCTAAGGCCACTTGATTTTGATGCTAAGCCACATATGCCCTTTTAAATAAACTTCTTAATCTGGGTGTTTCAGGATGAAGGATAAGCTACTCCTGGGTCCCTTAATCATGAAGGCCTAGCAATCCATGGCTGAAGGACAGCAGCTGCAGATTGGCAATACCTACTCCAGAGGAGATCACAGCTCAGGAATTTAGCATGTTGTACTTTTATCTCCAATTTCTCAGACAGACACACTCAAACACTAAGAGAAGTACCTCAGGAATGGTAAGAAGCCAATTTAAGTGTGTTGAGTTTAAGTTTGAGACTACCAACAAGAACTTCCACTTCAACACCTGAAATTATCACTGTCGTCCCCCCACCTCCAGGGGGAAAAAAGAAATAAATTCAAAAAATAGCCAAAAAAAATGGAGACGGCTTCTGTTATTTCAGAGGCCTCCCTAGCAGATACATTCCTGACTGGAATGTTTGCAAGGTATAAACTGGGTATAGGAACACCACTAGAAACCTTGTTTGTGCTCAGTGCTGCTTCTCTCAAAAAACCACAGCAACATGATTCCTTGACATGAGACTGGAAACAGACCCACAGAAGTCTCAACTCAGAACATGAAAAATACTGAAGCATAATGACAAGCATCTATGTTCTAAATGTTAAGATTCCATCAGATGCTCAGAAGAGAAATAGTCCACCATGTAGCTTGCCTCCTCATGCGTTTCCAACATGCACAGACGATGTGTGGAGTTTCACCTGCATATACCTACTAAGGGCTTAAATGCAATAACTTTACTTCAGACAGGGTATATCTGTCTAAATAAATTAGAGAGACTCACACTTATGAAATCCCATACATGTTTTTGTATTGCTGACCTCACTTGTTCAATTGGACTAATACCAACAGTGGTATTGTGACACAGCATGTGGTATGAACTGTAAGCACTGCCAATCCACAGCAAGACTATTTAAAAAGGACAGATAGGACAACAAAGTTGGAACCATGTACTACCTATGCCACAGGTTCCGATGCCTGCCTGAGAGTCATTAGATAGCAAGCAAATGTCTAGTACATTCAGGAGCTTTTAAAAGCCAAAGCTGAAAGTAGTTGCAGTTGACTTACCTGTAATGTAATATATATGTTTCTGGTTTCCTTCATCCGAGTACAATAGTCTTTCAAAGAGACCATCTCATCACCAGATGCAGAAGTGTAGTACCTCAACAACTCTGAGAGTTTCTTTCGGTTTTGGGAATCCTCATGTATGCCAGCTGGGGGGGGGGGGGGGAGGAGGAAAAAATATATTTAAAAAACCTCATCTTTCAAACTACATGCTCATATAGTGCAAATGCCAATAATAAAAAGCTAATGTAAGCCATCTGATAAGAGGCCACTATGCCAAAAAACCCAAGTTCTTGCTAAAATACTAAAGGGTCACTGACCTTGATATTTTTAGAGAACTGCTCATAAAATTTCTTGTAGTTCTCCTTGTCCTTCTGCTAATTCAGTGAAGAGTTCCAAGCATTTCTTGACCAAGTTCTTTCTTATCACTTTCAGAATCTTGCTCTGCTGCAGCATTTCACGGGAAATATTTAGAGGAAGATCTTCAGAGTCCACCACTCCCCGCATAAAGTCTGTAAGCAAGTGTGTGTGTCAAATCTTGACAACTAAGAGAAAGATCTTTACTATGAAATTAATAATCTTAATAAATTAGATATGCTCCAAATACATAGTCTAGGGTTTGTTTTTTATAAAGTGCCTTTTCTCCAAAACCTTAAAAAGACTCAGATAGATATCACTCTTCATTGTTTGGTCTTACTCTTCCACATTCACATCTTAAAGAAAACGTCAATCCCATTTTGGTCACTATTTCTGGTCTCTATTTCTATTATAAAGCATTCTGTTCACCATGTACATGACATGAGATCAGAGGAATGTTACTTCTCAAACAAGGGCCTACTTACTCAGATATTCAGGGATTAGCTCCTCACAATTATCCATGATGAAGACTCTGCGTACATACAATTTAAGGTTATTTTTTTTTCTTTCTGTTCTCAAACAGATCAAGGGTGCACGTCTTGGGACAAACAGAAGAGCTCTGAATTCCAGCTGCCCTTCCACAGAAAAGTGCTGCAAGATAGACAGACAGACATGGTTAAGAATCTTTAAAGTTAGCTTGATGTTTTGTACACTGTTTGGAAGACATTCACGGCCACTTCATTGAGCTGGGGCCATGATGTTCCAAGAGACATTCTTGACATCTTCATTAATAAAATGTCATTGCTTCTTAATCATGTATACCCCCCTAAGGCTCCACCAGTAATGCAGGTCTTAGTGGAAGGGATGATCTGCAAATACTGTAGAATTTGGGCTCTACAGGAGGTTCCCATTTTTTTAGGCAGGGCCCCTGTGGTGCCCTAAGAACCTACCATCCATTATTTAATTTGTTTTGCATGTCCATCTTGATTGTCAAAGGCAATTCCTAACTGAGAGAAACTTTACCAATCAGCGCCTGAGATAAATGGTGCTGCCTACATTATGTTTAATAACTTAACTTGGTTTTAACAAGGCTGATACTTTCTACTTTGTTTCAGATGTGCACAAATCAAGTGATATAAAACTTTGAATATCCTCAAGTTAGAAAATACTGTTACACCAAGTGCTGCAGCAGTTTTATAGACATATACTGCAGGTTTCATCACCCTCAGCCAAGCAGAAAGGTCTCTTCAAGTACCTAGGTGTCTTTTTATTAGAAAAAGGCACCTCGACAACACCCAAAGCACACAACTGAGGTAGGATCCACTGGGCCATTTCCATTTCAGAGACAAGTCCTACTTACTTTCACTGCTAAATGGTCTTCCCAATCATTGGTCAGGCTTTTGTAGAATTCTCCATATTCCTCATTTGTAATATCATCTGGATTCCGGGTCCAAATTGGCTTGGTTTTGTTGAGCTCTTCCTGGTCAATGTATTTCTCCTTGATCTTCTTTTTCTTCTTCTTGTCCCCTTCTTTCTTTCTTCCTCCTCATCAGAGCCACAATCCTCAATCTCTGGTTGTCTTCTGTCTTTCTTCTTTTTCCTCCTTCTCTTCTTCCTTTTCCCTCTGCCTCATCATCACTTACTTCCTTATCCCGTTCTTTCTCCACCTAAAGAGATTAGAAATTTAAGTGGAAGTGGACATCACAGCATGTTATGCCTGAGTTAGAAGCCCTGATGATAATCTTTCCATGCATGCTCAGGTCCTCAACTGTTTGGTCTTGATTGTCACAGCAATCTTGGCTTACACCCCCCCTATACACACAGCAACCACCAAGTTCTCCTGCCTTGCTCTTCCTAACCTCTAATTAGAAGATTTAGTGTAGAAATGCAATAAAAAGGGGGGATACAATTTTAACTACTGCACTTGGTTTTCTGTTACCTAGCACTCCAGTGTTGATATATTCTCTTGTGCTTAAAGTAGTAACACAGCACAATCCTGAACAGCTAGACATGGTGTGTGTGTGTGTGGGGGGGGTATTTAGTGAAAGCCTTGTTAAAAAGGCAGGAGAAAAATATTTGAGTCATTAAGACATTAAGGATGCTCTATAAGGAGGGCTTCTGATTTTAGTTTCAACTGATGAAAAGCAACAACACCTCTGAACAATCTAGATTTCATTTCTTGTATCCAATAAAGATCAGAAAGACATCAGAACTGGTTATTTGTCTCTAAGGGGCTGTCTACGCAGAGCACTAATACAGACTATATAGTGTTCATTAGAAATGACACCTGATATGTTGCATGTTAATCATTCCACATAAACCCTGCTGGTGCACACGGAAGGTCTGAAATGGTACTATGTTAAAGTGCAATAGGGAACATTAAAGAGGTTATTTTGTTACAGTATAGCCCAAGAGAAGGCCCTGAAAAAACCCTAGTCCTTTTGACTCTATACAACTCAGAAATTGTTTTTGGGATTTATTTTAGGAGCAAAGGTTAAACCTCAAAACAGAAACCTTCTGTATATGAAACTAAGTTTACTAAAACCAGTAGGTTTAACAGTACATCTTTAATGATATACCGTGTTTTATCACTCAGTGCCCATCAGGTTTAAGTTATATATCTTTTACTCAATTCTGACTCCATGTATGAAGAGAACCAGGTCTGACAGCACTGTTGATTGGCAGGAGTCCCCAACACCAAGTGAGGAGAAAAGAGATACTTATTCAGATTTAGACAAACCTTGTCTATACACACTGCACATTAGTATATTAAAAATTTTTAATCTGGTGGATCACTTTAGAATAAATTTTTGTACTGTTGAGATACTATGGCTAAACCTTCTATTGTACTACTAAACATTATAATGTGGTCACTTAATTAAGTGATTAAATTAAAATTAGTAAAATTACTGTTAGCGTTCCAACCTGAACACTTACAAAGAGGGTAATTGGATAACCAATGAACTGCGAGTGCTTCTTCACAATTTCCTTGATTCGTCTTTCCTCCAAGTACTCTGTCCTGGTCTCCTTAAGGTGCAGAATAACCTTTGTACCCCTGCCCAGAGGTTCCCCTAGAATAAAAAGATTTGAGAGTTTTACTGCAGCACCAGTAAAAGTGTGTTTGGCAAGGTTCTAGTTTACGAGTCAGGTTTTACATCTTGATCAGAAGATTCCTAATTACACAACTTATGCTTAATTATCCACATTAATTATGTCCTCAATTTATTTGGGGACAGAAGTTTCCTGTAGAACCCACAGCTACATAGTAATTTTATACTTACTTCCTTGGGTCAGGTAGGTCACCTGCACTCATGCTTTACAATAAATGTATTAGCCCTCTTTAGACCACATGATCTTGAATTCAAGATATTCACCCTACCTACAATCCCTGCAGCATACAAACAGCTCCCTTTGTTGTTGAGCTATCCTCTGAAATAGAAGTGTTTAATCTGAACCACTACCTCACATTCTTGTCCTTTTACAAGAGAAATGCAGGACCACTCCAAGCTACTATTGTAATTTGCTTACAACTGTTAATTTTGCATCAGAGATTAAGAAACGCTACTCCTGAGGAGCAGTTGTTTTAACTGCAGTTTAGTCTAACATGATACCATATGCGACCCGCTGTTCCCTCTTCAAAACCCTTCCATAATACAGGGGAAGACACATGAATGAGGGGCTGCTTTAGAGCTACCTGTGCACAGAATTTAGCACTTACCATTAGCAAGTCTTAACAGTGAATGATCCTCCAGCAGAAGATTCCCAAGCATACTGCTCATCATCATTATGTTTGGTGATCACAGTTACTTTCTCAGCAACCAAGTAGGCAGAGTAAAAGCCAACACCAAACTGACCAATCATAGAAATATCTGCACCTGCTTGCAATGCCTCCATGAAGGCTTTGGTGCCAGATTTGGCAATAGTACCCAGGTTGTTAACCAGATCAGCTTTGGTCATCCCTATGCCAGTATCCACAATGGTTAGGGTGCGATCATGCTTGTTGGGAAGAAGGTTAATTTTCAGATCTTTTCCAGAATCTAGTTTGCTTGGATCAGTCAAACTCTCATATCTGATTTTATCCAGAGCCTACAAAAAAAGAGGCAACTATCAGACCCCTCAACACACTACTTGCATTTAGGTAGCAATGTCACTGGCTGCTAGTCACTTAATTATTTCCATTACTTACATCTGATGAATTAGAAATCAGCTCTCTCAGGAAGATCTCCTTGTTGGAATAGAAAGTGTTGATGATTAGAGACATCAACTGAGCTATTTCAGCCTGGAAGGCAAAGGTCTCCACCTCCTCCTCCATTAGTTTGGTCTTGAGTCTGCACAGCTTCTGGCATCTGTAGAAATAAATGAAGTTGTACCTCTAAAAGACAGCTCTATAGAATGGCTCTTAAAACAATTACATAGTATTCTTCACCTGTTTTATGTTCAACCACTAAGACTTAACAAGTACCACCACTTTGGGATAAAAGAGTTGAGAGCATGGATATTGTATCAGAAAGAGAACCTCAGCTGGTATTCTCTTCCTGTTGGCAGTGAAGAGCACTCCAACTCCAATTCTTATACCCCTTATCTGGAAGGGCCTGGCATTTTGCACAACTCTCTGCTCCTCAGGAGGATAAAGGTTAAGTACCTCAGCAGCAAATTGGCCCATTCCTTAAAAGTGCAAAGATAGACAGTCAGGCCAATATTGTGAAACCTTCAGGATTCTTCATCCTCAGAGTTGCAGGAAGCCATTAGAAAGGTAGAAAGTGTACTGCATTGAATACTTGAATTGGCTTCTAGATGTTCTGCCTTGTTTGTCTAAAAAGATCTACTTTTATGCAGTCAAAATCTAAATGAGTTTCCAGATCATCTAAGGATTATCATTCCTACATCAATGACTGAATATACAAAGTTAACATAACAATTAAGTTTAGCCTTATACAACATTTGGAACTAGAAAAAGACTTGCAAAACGTACCTACACATATACCTTTCTAATTACAGTAAATTCAATTCACAATCTGAGTATTGTTTCCAGAAATCATCTAATTTTTTTTTGCTGAGTGATTAGACACAATTGGGAGCTCTCGCCTCAAGGCTGCAGAGTAGCATAGCTCATACAACCCAAAGGTGTATATGTGCAACTGCACTAACTATTTAACAGACGTGGCTTTCTGTTGCTCATACTCCTCATCCAGGCAATGTACTATACATCAGTTCTAACGACAGATAAATTTGGTATAATCCATGTATTACTTGCTAACTGCAAAAGAAGAGGTTTCAACCAGTCTGGGGAGCCCACTGTCACATCCCTGTTTCAACTGTGACAGTACCGGCTTAAGCCAAGTCCAGTGAAGCTCAGAGAGCGACCTGACTAGCAATGTGCTTCTCCAGAGCAGTAACGCTGTAAGATGCACCACAAATACCCACGGAGAACCGGGTCAGTCCAGATTCCAACCTCCCCCGCGGTGGATACTTCGTATAGTTTAGAACAGGTAGAGCTGAAAAGCGCGGCGGTATCAGCCCTCGCTCTCCCAGAAGTGGGGCACAGCGCCCCCCTACAGGCTCCGGCCAGGAACAGATTCTAGAAACTGCCAGAGCCTTCCTCCCCCACAGCGGCCGCCCCACCCACTCGCCGCCTGAGCGAGTCCCTTGCGCCCTCCCCACCGGGGCCGCTCCCCGCCTCTCTGCTCAGCTAGACCCCCGCATCCGCAGGAGCTCCCCCGCCCCCCACATCCGCACGTGAGCCAGCCTAGTCCCTGAGCCTGTCCCGAGCCCGAACCCATCACCGCCCTCCCTCCCTTGCACAGCCAGAGCCGCTCTCCTCCCCAACCCTGCCCCGGTCCCGGTCCCGGTCCCCCCGTGTGTGAAGCCAAAGCCAGTCTCCTCAAGGAGCCGCGTCTCTCCGTTCCCATCAAGCCTGAACCCCCGCAGCAGCCGCCGGGGGTCACTTTCCGGAGCACCACACCCGCTCTGCGGGGGGCTGTTCGGCAGACGCTGGCCTGACTTCCTCACACTTGCCCTGCAAACCGCGGCCTCGGTCCCCTCTGCTGCGTAGCAGCGCTGCCCGTCGCCGCTCCGCGGAATGACCTCCGCCTCAGCCCAAGCCACCCCCGCCCCCACGCCGCAGAAGGAGCCGCTGAGAGGTTCCGTCCGCCGAGAAACCCTCCGTCACTGCTGCCTCAGCGTCTCACCTTAGCGACGATAGCTACAGCTGCTCCGCTCAGTTAACCTGGCTTCCCTCTCCGCACTAACAGCGCTGGTACTCGTCACCTCCCGCCCGCTTTATATACGCCCGGCGCCGGCCTCCTTCCAGAACCATCGGGAACCTTCACTGACAGCACGGGGGTGGCAACTCCACTCTGATTCACGGGGAGAGGAGCCGGGGGGGGGGGGGGGGGAAGAGAAGCCGCTGGGGAACAAATGCGCATGCGCCAGGACGAAATTTCTTGGTTTGCGCACGCGTTTCTCGTCTGTCAGCTAGCTGAGGAGACTGCGCATGCGCTTGGGAAGCCGGTTCGCTCGCGCGCTCTCTTTGCAACAGTCACCTCTGAAGGGCTGGGAAATGCGCTTGCGCGAGATCAACTGTCATCGGTTGGCTTGGGAAAGGGGGGAGTGCGCAAATCGCTAGATGACTTCATTCGTTGCAAACTCGAACTCCACCCCGAGCCCATCCCCTGCCTCCGAACTTCCTAGAAGGAGGCGGGATCCGTCAGACTCTCTCCCTCTGCCAAGCCCCGCCTCGCCTATCTCCCTCCCTCCGCCATCTCGCTTCTCTCAGAAGGTCCTAGAAGCAGCCAGAAGCGAAAGACTTACCACCCCTCCCCCTCGCAACAGAACGTCCAAGAGATGGGGGGAGGGGACGGAGCATCGCCACCGTTCGCCCTTTCCCCCTGGGTCCCTGCGCGTTTCTGGGCACGCCCTGCCCCCCCTTGTCACGCTCTCTGCGGGGCTATAGGGCTCTGCTCCTCATACCATGCTGCATGGCTCTGGGGCACCCCTCAGGCCACGCTTCATGCACGGGCTTGGGGTGCCACCCCCCCATGCCATGCTGCAGTGCACAGCCCTCGGGCACATCCTCCCCATTCCACATTGGTGCATTGCCTGAGGCAGCACCCTGCATTTTATACTCACTGCATGCCCTTGGTGTGCCCCCACATGCTGTAGTGCACAGCCTTGCAGTGCCCCCTCCCTGGTCCACAGTTTGTTGCATGGCCCTGGGCAACCCAAGCGGGTGCCTGGGGTGGCAAGCCGCAGGGGTTTGTAAGGGCGGCAGTAAGGCAGCCTTCGGCAGCTTGCCTGTGGGCGGTCCGCTGGTCCCACGGCTTCGTGCGGCAATTTGGCGGCAGGTACACCAAAGCCACGGGAGCGGCGACCTCCTGCAGGCAAGCCGCCAAAGGCAGCTTGCCTGTTGTGCTTAGGGTGGCAAAAAAATTAGAGACGCCCCTGGGCATGTCCAGGTCTTCTGTGGCGGGTCCCTCAGTTTCTCTCGGAGCGAGGACCCGCCACCAAATTGACCGCCAAGGAATGCAGCAGCGGCAGTTGAGCTGCTGCCAAAGTGCCACCAATCTCAGCTTTTTTTTTGTTTTCTTCACCACTTGGGGGCACCAAAAAGCCTGAGCAGCCCTGGGGCCATCCACCATGCAACGCTGCATTGTGCAGACCTGTACATATTCCGCGTGGCCTCAGGGCACCCCCTCACAGGCCACACTGCACTGACAGTTGTGGGGCACTCTCCCCACCTAGGGTAGCCAATTTTGGTTGGATGTATTCCTGGAGGTTTTCTCACATTGCATCAGGCCGCCGCACAGAGGATTCAGGGGGCCTGGGGCAAAGTGGGGGAGCTGCGGTGCTTGTACTCACCCGGCGGCAGTCCGGGTCTTCAGCAGCATTTCGGCGGCGGGGGGCCCTTCAATCGCTCCACATCTTCAGCAGCACTGAAGGGCCCCCCCTCGCCAAAATGCTGGCTGAAGCCCTGGACTGCCGCTGGGCCAGGGCTCACAGGACCCCTATGGGGCCCAGGGCAAATTGCCCCACTTCCCCTCTCCGTCCCCTGGTGGTCCTGCAGTACATAACCTTTAATTAAGGATGAAACTCCAGGGCAATCCCGGAAGGTTGGCAACCCTTCCCATATCTCCCCTCCCCCCCCCGCATACCATGCTGCGCTGCACAGCCCTGGTGTGCTCTTCCTTCTACATGCCACACTGGGCTGCACTGGTGCTTCTCTGCCTACTTGCTACTTCTCATGGCACAGGCACTGACTTTCCAGTGTGCCGGGGGGGGTGCTACACCCCTGGCTTTGCCCCCTCCACTCAACCCCTCCCCCCAAGTCCCCGCCCCATCCCTACCCCGAACATGCCATGTCGCTCCTTCCCCTCTCACCAGAGCCCTCCTACATGCTGTGAAACAGCTGATGGGCAGGAGGGAGAGGTAGGCAATGATCTATGGGGGCCCACCAGCTGGTGGGAAGTGCTGGGGGAGGGAAGGGGGGCTGATGGAGGGCTGCCGATGGGTGCTAAGCACTCATCATATTTCCCCCTGGCACCTGTGCCTCATGGAGATTTTGTGCAGCTCCTTCTAAAAGTGTTTCAGGACTTTCCAGCCATGCAGAGAGGACAGATCTTGCATTTTAAGTATAGGGTTGTGGATAGCATCAGTCCAGTCCAGCAAATTTTGAGCCAAAACCAAAAGAAACTGAACAAAATAAAAAAAATTTGAAATTTCCCACAAAACAAAATGCAAAAATAAATTCATTTTGGGTCAATCAGAATGTTCCACTTAGAACTGAAACATTTTGCTCTGATTTTGACCTTTAAAAAATGTTTTTAATATGAAAAACAATGACTTTCATGTTGTTGCCGGCAGATAACTGCCTGAGGCCAAGCAACAGCAGGGGGGTCCGTCGCCTGGTGTGCCGCGCCAATAAACACACCAGGGTGGAGAAGCAAACCAAGTTTATTTGAGATCTCAAAGCGGTGCAGGGAGATTGACTCAGATCAAGCACACCTAAAACAAGCAGTCTGTTCCTTTATATCCATGAGAACTTTTCTCACTGACTAGCAATCCCCCGTTTCCCCTCCCTCCTTCTCCTTCCTCCCCTGTAGCAATTACATAAGTGCAGGTGCATTAAGTAATCTTGGCCGCGGCAGCTCGTTAGTAAGTTTTCCTTCTGCAAGTTATCTTGTCCTTCTGCTAAAGGTGCACAGGCCTCTTATTTCTGCTTTAGACCAGTAGACTGTTGCAACTGATATGGCTGTTACACCTGGCCTTTTAGGGTCGATTAAGTTCAAACATGAGGGACTCTTGCTGCTGAGGCCTAAAACACAGGAACGGCTCCATACGCTTGTGGCCTTCCACCCTCCCGAGTTACGTAGGGTTATGCTTAGTGACACCAACAATGTGAACACATTCTAACCACTTAATTTTGGATTTCTTTCCAAATGAAATTTCATTGAATGTGGACACCTTTTTCAGTATGTGTCACTTTAAAAAAAAAACGGATTTTTAATAGAAAAAATATTTCAACACATTTGCAACCAGCTCTACTTACAGTCTAACGTTCTGATCTTGCAATCTGACCTGCATACTTAGAACTGATTGCAGGGTCAGGGCCCATGGGTCTGATTTTTTGTATGCTCTCTTGACTTCAGTGAGGATTGTGGGCTTTCAGCACCTTTCAGGATTGAGACCAAAGAAACAGAGAGACAAAAGTACAGTATTTAAGGCCACAGAAGTTACAAATTCCATCTCTCTAGCTCATCTGCCCCACACTAGATATCCATTGCTGGGGTTTTTGTATCTAGCTCTACACTGGGCCCTGATCTTGCAAAGACTTATGTGTACGCTTAATTTTAAGCAAATTAGTAGTCCTATGGAGGTGGGTGCTTATGTCTTTGCAGGATCAGGGCCTTAGCTTGCCTTGTCTACACTATAGCCATATTATTTTGTTAGTCTTCTACTTTTAAAACCATATTATTTTCTAGGATTTCCTATTTTTTGGAAATCTTTAACTTGTGTTCAGTTTCTTTCAAAGATCAGAGTCAATAGCAATTTGCTCCTCTTTAATGGCTTTATTTATTTTTAACTTTCAAAATAAAACCCACTTGGGAGAAAGTGTTCAAACCTAAACTGGTCACTTCAGTCTCTCCCTCACTGCTTACGACCTATCCACATGCCAGCCTGTGCAAGTGAGAGCTAATATTTTCTTTATGAATCATCCATAGATGCTTTACTCTTTTTACTATGTGGCTGTAGTGACAATAGTTAAAGTTGCAGTAGTTTATCCATTATAAATATGTTTTTAGTTGTTCATAATTTTGCAGCACTGAAGTGTCCTGAGCTTGATTTGTTTCAGAAGCTGGTTTTGTTTTGTAGAGTGAGGAGATGGGAAGACATTTGAGCAAAAATGGTTCCAGTGTGTTTGAGAACAAAGACAGAAAATGTACTTTTCCCATAATCAAAATATTCATGCAATTTTTAAATTTTTATTTTGTATCACTCTAGTACCAAACATACATTAAGAAAAACTGATATTATTATGTTGGACTTACTATCCTACCACTGGAGAAAAATTAAAACAAAAAGTCTAATGTCAGACTTGTAATTTATTTGGGGATTTAATTGTTGAAAGGAGAAGTGCCAAAAAAGCAAAATCTTAAACCTGAGCAACCTCAGCATTTTACCTTGCTCTTATAATAGTCTAAACCCATAGACCTGAACAACCCCAGCTTTGTAAAAATTCAATTCTGATCCAAATGTTGTGGACCGCATGCTCTACGAAATGCCATGCTCTAGGTGTGCCTAAGCTTCTAACTGCCAGATGCTGGGACTGGACTACAGGGGATGGATTGTGTAATGATAACCCTGGTCTGTTCATTTCCTCTGAAGCATCTGACATTGGCCACTATCAGAAGACAGGATACTAAGATAGATGAACCATTCGTCTGACTCAGCATGGACAGTCTTATGTTCTTGGCTCCTGCCCAGATTAGAAGCCACCACATAAAGACACCATACAGTATAGGTCAAATGTGAATTGTATTTATGGTATAGATCAGGGGTGGGCAAACTTTTTGGCCTGAGGGCCCACATCTGGGAATAGAAATTGTATGGCAGGCTATGAATGCTCACAAAATTGGAGCTGGATGCGGAGGGGTTGAGGGCTCTGTTTGGGGGTGTGGGCCTCTGGATGGGGCTGAGGATGAGGAGTTTGGGGTGTAGGAGGGTGCTCTGGGCTGGGATTGAGGGATTCAGAGGGTGGGAGGGGATCAGGGCTGGGGCAGGGGGGCGGGAAGGGGTGCAGGTTCCAGCTGGGGTGTGGGGCTCTGGGTGGGGGCTGGGGCTGAGAGTTGGGGTGCAGGAGGGTGCTCCATGTTGGGATTGAGGGGTTTGGAGGCAAGAGGGGGATCAGGGCTGGGGCCGGGAGTTGGGCGTGGGAAGATGCTCAGGGGCGCAGGCTCCAAATGGCGCTTACCTCAAGCGGCTCCCAGAAGCAGGGGCATGTCCCTTCTCTGGCTCCTATGCTATGCATGCTAGAGTGCCAGAGCGGGGCCATGCAGCTGCTTCCGAGAGCCGCGTGGTGCGACCCCCAACTCTGCGACCCGGAGCGGGGCCATGTGGTGGCTTTCAGGAGTAGCGTGGTGCAGCCCTCGCCCCGCGCCCCGGCTGGAGCATCAGAACAGGGCTGAGCTGCATGGTGCACTCCCCAATTCAGCGCCCCAGCTGGAGTGCTGGAGCAGGGCAAGCCCCAGACCCTGCTCCCCAGCAGGAGCTTGCGGGCTGGTTTAAAACGGCTCCAGCCCACGGGCCGTAGTTTGCCCATCCCTGGCATAGATCCTGATCCTGTAACTGAATCTGCTCAGGTGGAGCCTTATTTTTTTCATAGACCCATATTTGCCTGCTTGTTCATATGCATTATGATACAGTCCTTAATTACCTGATTACACATAATTTGGCTACAGGACTCCCTGCCTCAGTCACTGCATTAGGAGGATGGTGAGACAGAAGATTTCAGGAAGAGAAAGGTTGTTTACCATTGTATTCAAGGCACTGGATTAAAACCCAGAGAATGGGTTTCTATTCCTAGCTCTGCAATTGGATTCCTGTGTGTTGCTGAGCAAGATTTTCATAATACATAAACACAAGGAGGCTGTAATTCTATTCAGATTCTTCTACCATGGTTATCACAATGGTATCTGAGTGTTTCAGGGGTGAGGTAAGGAAGGGAAATAGAATTTCAGCACCTGAAACTGTCCACAAACATAGATCCCAGAGAGCTGACAAAATGAGGAAGAGTTGAAATGTGAAGTTGGATTTATTTAAATATGTGCTGCTAAGGATATAAGCAGTGGTGGGCACTTGCGGCCCATCATGGTATCCACTGGCAGGCCACCAGACAATTTGTTTACATTTGCATGGCTGTCTGCAGCTCACAGTGGCCCACGCGGTTTGCCATTCCCAGCCAATGGGAGCTGCGGGAAGCAGAAGCCAGCATGTCCCGCGGGCCCGCGCCATGGCCGGGAACAGCGAACCATGGCCACTGTTTTCGGTCATGGGTTCCCGGATACATGTGTTCTTCCTTGGGAAATGTGCATGGTGCTAACCGTCGTCCTCCACTGCTTCTGCTGCAACTCTGCTCTCCTGCAGACGCCATACCACGGCAAGCATGGAGCATGGTCAGTTCACCACTGCTGCTGTGAGCATTGTAAACACCTCAGCATTATCCTGCAATATGGGCAGAACCTGCAAAAGCAGGCGAGGAGGCGACAGCAGCGTGACCACGATAGTGAGGAGGACGTGGACACAGACTTCTCTCAAAGTATGGGCCCTGGCAATTTGACCATCATGGTGGTAATGGGGCAGGTTCCTGCTGTGGAACACCGATTCTGGGCCCAGGGAACAAGCACAGACTGCTGGGACCACACAGTATTGTAGGTCTGGAATGATTCCCAATGGCTGCGAAACTTTTGCATGTGTAAAGGCACTTTCATGGAACTTTGTGATTTGCTTTCCTCTGCCCTGAAGCACAAGAATATCAAGATGAGAGCAGCCCTCACAGTTGAGAAGTGAGTGGCGATAGCCCTGTGGAAGCTTGCAACTCCAGACAGCTATCAGTCAGTCGGAATCAATTTGGAATGGGTAAAATCTACTGTGGGGGCTGCTGTGATCCAACTAGCCAACGCAATCGCTGAGCTGCTGCTATCAAGGGTAGTGACTCAGGGAAATGTGCAGGTCATAGTGGATGGCTTTGCTGCAATGGGATTCCCTAACTGTGGTGGAGTGATAGACAGAACACATATCCCTATCTTGGAACTGGACCACCTTGGCAGCCAGTATGTAAACCACAAGGGGGTACTTTTCAATGATGCTGCAAGCACTGGTGGAACACAAGGGATGTTTCACCAACATCAGTGTGGTATGGGCGGGAAAGGTGCATGATGCTCGCATCTTCAGGAACTCTGGTCTGTTTGAACAGCTGCAGGAAGGAGCTTACTTCCCAGACCAGAAAATTACCATTGGGGATATTGAAATGCCTATAGTTATCCTTGGGAACCCAGCCTACTCCTTAATGCCATGGCTCATGAAGTCATACACAGGCACCCTGGACGATAGTAAGGAACAGTTCAACTATAGGCTGAGCAAGTGCAGAATGGTGGTAGAATGTGTATTTGTTTAAAAGCTCACTGGCACAGTTTACTGACTAGGTTAGACCTCAGCTAAACTATATTCCCATTGTTATTGCTGCTTGCTGTGTGCTCCACAATATCTGTGAGAGTAAGGGGGAAAACGTTTATGGAGGGGTGGGAGGTTGAGGCAAATCACCTGGCAGCCGATTATGCACAGACAGACACTAGGGTGATTAGAAGAGCACAGCTGGGTGCCCTGCACATCAGAGAAGCTTTGAAAACCAGTTTCATGACTGGCCAGGCTACGCGTGACAGTTCTCTTTGTTTCTCCTTGATGAAAACCTGCCCCCTTGGTTGACTCTACTTCCCTGTAAGCCAACCGACCTCCTGCCTTCGATCACTGCTTCCAGAGGCAATAAAGTCATTATTGTTTCAAAATCATGCATTCTTTATTAATTCATCACACAAATAGGGGGAAAACTTGCAAGCTAGCCCAGGAGGGATAGGTGAGGAGGGAAGCATGGGGTGGGGTGGTGGATGAGGGGAGGAGGGAAGGACAAGGCCACACTACAGTTCAAACTTATTGAATGCCAGTCTTTCTGTTGCTCGGGCAATCCTCTGGGTGGAGTGGCTGGGCTTCCGTAGCCAACCCCTCCGTCCCCCTCCCCCCCACCGCATTCTTGGCGTTTAGGTGAGGAGAATATGCAACTTGGGGAGGAGGGCAGGTGGTTACACAAGGGCTGCAGTGGCGGTCTGTGCTGTTGCTGCCTTTCCTGCAGCTCCACCAGATGCCTGAGCATGTCACTTTGCTCCACCATTAGCCTCATCATTGTGTCCTGCCTCCTCTCAGCATGCTCCTCCCTCCTCTCATCGTGTTCATTTAATCTTTCCTGGATTCTGCCACTGTTTGCCTCCACTCATCCTGCTGAGCTCTTTCAGTGAGAGAGGATTGCATGAGCTCAGAGAACATCTCATTGTGAGTGGGTTTTTTTTGCCTACTAATCTGGCACTAGCCTCTGGACAGAGATAATAGGGGGAGCATAGAAACTTTTGCAGCTGCGGGAGGAAAAAAGGGAGAGTAGTATTTAAAAAGATACATTTTAGAGAACAAAGGGAAGACTATTTCACACTGAATCAAGTGATTCATATTATGTAGCACATGTGCTTTTGCTACAAAGGTTGCATTTTGCCTCTTATATTGAGTGTCTGCTGGTTTGCTGTGAGACACTTGGCTGGGCACCAGAATTTGGCTTGCAGGCAGCCATGGTAAGGCAAAGGGTTTTGACGTCTTCAACCTTTATAACATGTGGGAATGGTTTCAAACAGCAATACCCTCCTTTCCCATACCAGCAAAACCCGTTGGGTTGGCCATTTAAAAGGAGGGGTTGCAGTTTTAGGGTGAATGTGCAGCACATCCAAACCCTCCAATTCTCTGGAATGATCACTTCACCCTCCCATCCCCACCCACCACCACGTGGCTAGTATCAGGGAAGATCCCTGTCTGCCAAACCTGAACAGCTCAGCATCAGCGGGCCTCCCCACACCACGTGGCTAACAGCGGATGATTTATTTTCAGCCAAAGGCAAACAGCCAAAGCCCGGGCACATTTGCTGCAAGGTTTTGTTCTGCAATGATTCCAGACTACTTGCTACTGGCTTGCGTGGTAAATTAATCATTAAATGTGCTTGTTTTTAAGCCCTGTATTATATTTACAAAGATACTCACCAGAGGTTCCTTCTCCGGCTTCATGGTCTGGGAGCCTGCCTTGGGAGGATATTGGCTCCAGGGTGATGAACAGTTCCTGGCTGCAGAGAAGAAGGGATTCTCCGCTTGCCTGCTGTGTGCTATCCCCAACCTCCTCTTCCTCTTCATCTTCCTCATCTTCAACTCCTCATCCCTGTTGCTTGAGACTCCCTGCTTGAAGGTGTCCATGGACAGTGGTGGGGTTGTGGTAGAGGCCACCCTAGAATTGCATGCAGTTCATCAGAGAGTCGGCATGTATGGGGCTCTGACCTGGAGTGACCGTTTGCATCTTTTTTTTTTAGGTAGGCTTGCCTCAGCTCCTTAACTTTCATGCGTCACTGCTGTGTGTCTCTGTTGTAGGCTCTGTCCATCTGCACAAGAGAAATCTGTATTCTACCATGATCAGTGGAACTGGAGTCTGAAGACCCATGTTTCCTGGAGGAACGGTTATGCAGGGAAACAGGCAACACGAGGAGTTCGGCTAGATGCAGTGCAGCCAGATGGACCAAGCAGTGCACAGTCTTTATTAAAGTTCCAGTTATTAAACTTAACCTGTGTCACTCTTGGCTTCACTTGTTAACAGCCCAGTGATAGAGCAATAAGTGCAGCAGCTGGTGACATAAACCATGGAACTAATCAGAAACTCCCTAGAGCACTGGAGTTTGCAGACCCAAGCCTAGTCCAGCACAGACCCAATGGAAAGAGGAGTTCATGCTGTATCCAGACTGGTTCCTGGATATGGGGAACACGGTAGAGACATCTGTAGCCCTCTTAAGCTTACCCTTGCCTCAAGCATTACAGCAGCCCTAGGAACTGCTCCTCAAGCAGAACAAAACTATGAAATAATGCAAGTGGTTTTTTTCTTTTTTAATTAAAAAAACCCTATACACTAAGACCAATCTGAGGGGGCCAGGCTAGACACCTATGTTATTGTGTTACACACACTGGTTGCTACATGCAATTTTGGAGACTTGATAGACTCCCTAATTTGGGGTCACTCCCTGTGGGAGTGGCTGCTGCGGGTAGGCAATTTCACATTAGACAGATGCTTAGACATGAGTGTGCAACAGAAGCGTCAACAAAAAGGATGAAAGCCCTATGAGGCACAACAGCCCTGGAGATATATACAGTGAGACAACAGAAAGGAGAGCAAGGGGTCAGGGTTTTATATCATAGTAAGATGCCTTACTGTAGGACAGTGGTTCTCAAAGTAGGGCCACCGCTTGTTCAGGGAAAGCTCCTGGTGGGCCGGGCCGGTTTGTTTACCTGCCACATTCGCAGGTTCAGCTGATCATGGCTCCCACTGGCCATGGTTCGCTGCTCCAGGCCAATGGGGGCTGCAGGAATGGTGGCCAGCACATCCCTTGACCCATGCCGCTTCCTGCAGCCCCCATTGGCCTGGAGCAGTGAACCGTGACCAGTGGGAGCTGCAATCAGCCTAACCTGTAGATGTGGCAGGTGAACAAACCGGTCCAGCCTGCCAGGGGCTTTCCTGAACAAGCGGTGACCCTAGTTTGAGAACCACTGTTGTAGGAGACAGCATGAGTGAGAAGTGCCCTGCACTAGGACTGAATTGTAAGGAATGGGACAAGATGGAGCATTTTAGCAGTGTGTGTAAGAGCAGAAGAAGGTCTCAAAAAATTCAGTCAGATTTTTACAAGAAGGGGATGGCACATCAGACAGCTGTGATGACATCATGACTCTCTCCTTGAGTCTAGGAGCATATATAAGGTTCAGGCTGTAGTGACAGGAAAACAACAAGAGACAGTACCACCTCTGTGAATGCAAAGATAGTAATAAGGAAATTTTGTGTGCAGTTTCAGCTGGATAGGGGAAGTTTCTGCATTGTGATTCCTCAGCATGAATTGGATTAGAGCATACCCATTACAAAGCAGCAGTCACACACTAATAATTTACAATGAGAGCCTAATTCCAGCCCCTAGGAAAGTGTGAGCTCATAGTAAACTAACCTAAAAATAATGGAGGGTACCAACTGAGGCAATACAGGCCCCCTCTCCTTGGGGGATACATTTAGTACAAGTCATGGATCTGATCATGGTGCAGCATCAGCATTGTATAGTTGAAGTGCAAGCAGCAAAATGAGGAGTCTCATGAACAATAGAGACAATTTTAAAAGTTGATTGGGATGTTTTCAAAGGCAATGGGTGCCTCTGATGAAAGCTGTGACTGGAAGTGGACCCTACAGTGGAACCTGTGTGCTTACCATGAAAGAAAATTCCAGTGGCACTATGTAATCCAGGATCCAAGGGAGCTTGAAAGTCTGTAGAGCAGGGGTAATGTAGCTAATGTAGCACTCATAGAGGCCAATGCAGTAAGAGAAAGTAATGTGGCGATAGAGAAGCCATCAGGCAAGTTCCACAGCTACATAGAACCAACATCATTCAACAGGGCATTGAAAAGATGTCAGTATCCAATGCCCACGAGACAGGATGTGGAGTGGGAGTGGGCAGGTCCCTAACAGAAAGTATTTGACATGCTGAAACAAGTTGTAAGGGATGTCCCTGTCCTGAGGTATTCCCAGCCAGGATAGCCACTAACATTCCAATGTGATGAACTGGAGAAATGATTGGGTATAGCTCTTTTGCAGGAACAGCTGGTCATTTATGCCAGCAGAGCCTTGTCAAGGACTGAGCAGGAGTACATCCAAACAGAAAAAGATCTTTCAGCTGTGGTATTTGGAGTAGAACGATTTCATCTGTACACCTGTGGCCATGCAGTAATACCTCAATTGGACCACAAACCTATACTGACTCTGCCCCATTGCAGATGGTACTCCCAACACAAGCAATGTTCTGGGATAGATGGGGGCAAATGGATGTCTGTTGGTAGTGGGAGGGGTAGTGTCTGGGGTGTATTGTGCTCCTGAAATAGCCCATTGGACATGGGGGTGTAAGTTAGGATAGCTTCAGGGCTGCCCTAGCCTGTGCCAGGGGCTACACTGTTCTCTGGCAGCCCATGAATAGGGGAGGCATAAACCACCAATGGTGGAAGGATCATCTAATAGTTAAGGTACTAGCTTGCAACTGTGGAGATCTGGGTTCAATATCCTCATCTGCCATGGGTTTCCTTTGTGATTATGGCAAGTTACTTATTCTCTCTGTGGATATTAGTACTCTACACTTTGCAAGATAAATACGGTACATTAGAGATTATGAGATATTCAACTTCTATGGTAATGGGGAGGGCACTATAAATAGATAGAAAACACCTCCCTTCAGTACTTGCCCTGTTGCTATTGTGGGCACAGAGAAGAATCTAGGTTGCTGTCTCTTGTGTGCAACTGCCTCTTAAAAGTAAAGAGGCTGAACAAAATAATTCAATATGAAGCCTTCCTAGTTTGCAATGCAATAAAAATTCACTAGATGGAGCTAAAACAGTAAATAAAGAAATTCTGAGGTATAAAAATAATTCTACTGCACAAAAGCATAAAGGCATCAGTTTCTTCACAATTTAATGACGTATTTCTGTTTAAAAAAAAATCTTTTTCTGGTGAAACATTACAGCAAGTTCTTGTTTGGATAGATCTATATTAATTAAATTCATAACTATACAACAAAATTCCCATGCAAAAGTTTTTTATTCTGTTCACCCGAGCCTGCTTAATTTCCCACAGATCCTCTGATGCTAACGTTCATATTTCTGTCCTCCCATGTGTGTCAGCAGCATCTGAGCAATTCTTTCAACTATAGTAAGCCTATAGTCTCGGGTTGTTGTTGTTTTTTTCATTTTTCTCCGTAAAACATTATATTTAAATAAAAACTGACAAGTGAGAAGCATGCAAGTCTTTTCTTATCTCTAGTTATGATGCTTTTTTCTCTCTTGAATTGAGATCTAATTGGCAGTTTTAAAAACTAGTTTATCTTTATATGGTTGTTCAAGTGTGTATGGTTTCCCGTCTTCATATAATACATAGGTAATCCTGTCTCTTCCTATTCTAGCCTCTCTCTTATCTGGTTTTAGTCCATAATACTGAACCTGCTTTGCAAAACACCTGCAGCTTCCCGACTCCTTTGCCCCAGTCAGTTTCACTTTCAGGATGACAGAGTGGCAAATATAGCATTGTGCTCCTCCATGAACTGGCTTCCCTGAAAGATCCTACTGGGGTTCGCCACCCCAAAGAGTCAGCAGCCCTGCTGAGCCCTGCATTAGGGATTTATCCCTAAGAGCACCATGTGCTGGGACTCACAGCGTGGAGCTCCATCTGTCCTCTGCACCAGTTGGTCTCTGCCCTACTCCATCCTGAGGAAATAAACCCTTCTGTCAAACTGAGGGGCCCCTTAAGCTGCAGAGAGAACTGCCCCAAGCTGGAGCCTGGGGCCCAACATGAGGCTGGGGGAGGGGAGGGCCAAGCAATTAATGGGTTGAACAATGAGGGGATAATACAGAGAGACTGGAATCTGAACACAGGTGGGGATGGGGGCCTGGATACAAGAGGAGATCAGGACACACGGAACAGGTGAGATGGGGTTTAGGATGGAGTGGGAGACAAATAGGGTTGGAGGAGACTAGGACATGGGGAGGGAGCAGATACAGGGGCTAGGAAAACAGGAGGCAGGGAGCAGATCATGGGGGCAGATGGTGTGGGAGGAATAGGACATGGGTACAGATGAGGCAGGATGCTAGAGAAGGGGGCCGATGGCATGGGGTGACAGGACTATGGGAACACATAGGGTGGGGGGCAGAACATGGAGGGGCAGGACCCTGGGTGGTGGGACAACTGGGAAAAGGGGGAGACCCCAGAGGCCAGATGAGTTGTAAGAAAAATGGGGAGGCAGGAGTCAGATGGTCTAAGACACATGAGGAAATTCAGAGGCAGGAAGATTAGAAGAGAGGGTTTATGACATGGGGAAAAATTGGGAGACTGGGGCAACTGTGGGGGGTAGGTCATGGAGACAGGAGAATTAGGGCAGGGAGTGCTACTCACCTGGTCATAGCCCGCCCCAGGGGGCCCCTCATCTTCGGGTTTATTCAGGGAGAGGCTACCAGGCCTTGGGCTCTCTTCAGTGTTTTAATAGCATGAACTGCAAAGAGCCACAGAAGACATTCTTCTTAGCATATGCACAACATTCCTTAGATGGCACGAGACCAGAATTTATCACCAAATTTGGTCTGCTGGGTTGGACAGCTATGCCCAGGCCAGGTATTGACAAGGAGACATTGAAGAGCCATTTGTGGCTTAAGAGCATCAGTCTGAGTATCACTGCCTTGGGGTCATACTTATTAACACTAACTACATTTTGCAACATCTTCACTAAGGGATATCACAATTGCTACCACTGGTGGAGCTGAAAAGGTGTTAGTAACAGTCAGGAATGTTTGAAATCTACTCTACATGTGGCACATGATTTGATTTTTAATGGATATAGCTATTTGTTTAAAATTGGGCTGTCAAGCGATTAAAAAATTAATCGCAATTAATCGTACTGTTAATAATTGAATACCATTTATTTAAATATTTTTGGATGTTTTCTACATTTTCAAATATATTGATTTCAATTACAACACAGAATACAAAATGTACAGTGCTCACTTTATTTTTATTACAAATATTTGCACTGTAAAAAACAAAAGAAATGGTATTTTTCAATTCACCTAATACAGGGGTTCTCAAAATGGGGGTTGGAATCCCTCAGAGGGTCACAAGGTTATTACATGTGGGTCATGAGCTGTCAGCCTCAACCCAAGCCCATTTGCATCCAGCATTTATAATGGTATTAAAATATATAAACAAGTATTTTTAATTTATAAGGAGGGTCACACTCAGAGGCTTGCTATGTTAAGGGGGTCACTAGTACAAAGGTTTGGGAACCACTGACCTAATACAAGTACTGTAGTACAATCTCTATATCATGAAAGTTGAACTTACAAAGGTAGAATTACGTACAAAAATACCCCTGCATTCAAAAATAAACAATGTAAAATTTTAGAGCTGTCAAGTCCACTCAGTCCTATTTCATGTTGAGCCAATTGCTCACACAAACAAGTTTGTTTACATTTGCAGGAGATAGTCCTGCCCACTTCTTGTTTACAATGTCACCGGAAAGTGAGAACAGGCATTTGCATGACACTATTGTAGTCAGCATCGCAAGATATTTACATGTCAGATGTGCTAAAGATTCATATGTTCCTTCATGCTTCAAGTACCATTCCAGGGGACATGCGTCCATGCTGATGACAGGTTCTGCTCAATAACAGTCCAAAGCAGTGTGGACCGATGCATGTTCATTTTCATTATCTGTGTCAAATGTCACCAGCAGAAGGCTGATTTTCTTTTTTGGTGATTTGGGTTCTGCAGTTTCTGCATCAGAATGTTGCTCTTTTAAGACTTCTGAAAGTATGCTCCACACCTCGCCCCTCTCAGATTTTGGAAGGCACTTCAGATTCTTAAACCTTGACTCGAGTGCTGTAGCTATGTTTAGAAATCTCACATTGGTATCTTCTCTGCGTTTTGTCAAATCTGCAGTGAAAGTGTATGTGCTGGGTCAACAATATGTGCTGGGTCATCATTCGAGATTGCTATAACAAGAAACATATGGCAGAATGCAGGTAAAACAGAGCAGGGGACATACAATTTTCCCCCAAAGAGTTCAGTCACAAATGTAATTAACACATTTTTTAAACAAGCGTCATCAGCCTGGAAGCATGTTCTCTGGAATGGTGGCCGAAGCATGAAGGGATATATGAATGTTTATCATATCTGGCACACAGGGACAGCTCTATGTTTTTCACTGCCCCAAGCACGGCAGTTAGGCAGCCTTCAGTGGCGTTTCTGCAGGAGGTCTGCTGGTCATGCAAATGCCTATTCTCACTTTCTGGTGACATTGTAAATAATAAGAGGGCAGCATTCTCTTCTGTAAATGCAGGGCCGGCACTTCCATTTAGACGACCTAGGCAGTCGTCTAGGGTGCTAGGATTTGGAGGGGTGGCATTTTGCCACCCTCGGCGGCAATTTGGCGGTGGGGGGTCCTTCTGTGCTCCGGGTCTTCGGCGGCAATTCTGCGGCGGGTCCTTCACTCGCTCCAGGACCCGCCACCAAAGTGCCCCGAAGACCGGGAGCTGCGGAAGGACCCTCCCCTAGGGCATCAAAAACCCTGGAGCCGCTCCTGTGCAAATATAAACAAACTTGTTTGTCTTAGTGATTGGCTGAACAAGAAGTAGGACTGTGTGGATTTGTAGGCTCTGAAGTTTTACATTGTTTTGTTTTGAGTATAGTTATGTCATACAAAAAATCTACCTTTCACGACAAAGAGATTGCACTACAGTACCTGCATGAGGTGAATTGAAAATACTATTTCTTTTGTTTATAGTTTTTACAGTGCAAATATTTGTAATAAAAAATAATATACATTTGATTTCAATTACAACACAGAATACAATGTATGTTAAATGTAGAAAAACATCCAAAATATTTAATAAATTTCAAGTGGTGTTCTATTGTTTAACAGTGTGATTAAAACTCGAATTAATCGTGATTAATTTTTTAAATTGCGATTAATTTTTTTGAGTTAATCGTGTGAGTTAACTGCGATTAATTGACAGCCCTATTTAAAATGCAATACAAATTAATTGTATGCAAAACTGTACATCAGCTGGTACTTAACTCAAATCACTGATAAACATTAGGAAGTGAATCATGGTAATTCTGTGATACCAACACTCAGCCCTAGAAAGATGGAGGCTTGGGAGAAGGAATATCACATGCTTGTGCAGAACAGCACTGTGGCATACTAGTACACCTCTACCTCGATATAATGCCGTCCTCGGGAGCCAAAATATCTTACAGTGTTATAGGTGAAACCACGTTATAGCGAATATTATCTGATCTGCTGGAACGTGCAGCCCTGTCCCTCTGGGGTGCTGCTTTACTGCCTTACATCCTAATTTGTGTTATATCGGGTGGCGTTATAACAGGGTAGAGGTGTACTAAGTGCATGCACAATTGGAGTGTTCCAACTGGACACTCTCTTCTGTGAGATGCTACTGGTTAACTACAGGGATAGTTTAAAGATCAGGAGTACTTGTGGCACCTTAGAGACTAACAAATTTATTTGAGCATAAGCTTTCGTGGGCTACAGCCCACTTCATCAGATGCATAGAATGGAACATATAAGAAGAGTATATATATATATACATACAGAGAAGATGCCATACCAGCTCTAAGAGGCTGATTAATTAAGATGACCTGTTAGCAGGAAAAAACTTTTGTAGTGATAATCAAGATGGTCAATAACAGACAGTCGACAAGAAGTGTAAGGATAGTTATCATAAGGAAATAGATTCAAGTAGTGTAATGACTCAGCCATTCAGGAATAGTTTGGTCACTTCATGTTGGCTATACCAGAACAGAGGACCCAGCACCAACATTTTATGTAGAGAGTTGGGAAATCTGAGTCCAATTAAGATAATTTTGTAAAATGATTCCTAGAGAAACACTTCTTTTAAGATTTTTTTGTTTTGTTTGGCAGGTTTCAGTTGTAACTTACTTCTGTAACCTACCAATAAAAGTCAACTAAACAAATCTTTAAAAGTTTAAAAGAATAGTTTTCTTACCAAACAAATTGTGTGAAATGTTAGATTGCTTTCCCTATGTACCATATAAGAAGATGTTATATTAATCACTTATACCTTCACAAGTGTTATTTTTAAACCTACCCTCCAAGCAGAACTAGCATGTAGGGGCAAGATCAGCACAATACTATGATCAAAAAAGGGTGATGAGATTTGTAATTCAGATGCTGTGATAGCACTGGGAGCACTAGTGCAGCAGAACTGTGAAAGAGGATGCTGCCTTAGCAATATATTATCAACCAATCCACTTTCCATTTTTAAGATTTGACAAAATTTTATAACCCATTGGGAATGTTTTCATAAAGATATCGTCTAATAATAACAAAATAATCTCATTGTTTGTTATAAGTGTTGGAGTTTATCATGGAACTTAAATAATAATCCTATAACCTTCTACAGTGCCTTTCATTTGAGGATCTCTAAGCATTTGATGCATCAGTTTGGGTTCATTGTATATTTAAACTGGTGGTTTTTCTATTTGGAATTTTTGGCCTTGATTCTCAGTTCCTTTATTTGTTCACTTAGCATTCCTGCACCTTTGTGATCCCATGCTCTGAATCTGGGCTTTGCCAGCAGAGAGGAGCCATGAAGCTGGCAAAACCAGATGCTTGAGGATTCCCTCAGCATAAGCGGGTTTACCCCAGTGGCATAGCCGCATAGGGCCAGTGGAACAGCCCTACACTGCCCTTCTTTGCAGACCATGGCATAGGTGTGTATTCAGGATCAAGAGAGGGAGTGTCAGTGGTGGGAGGAGGCATGACTGGAGCATACTGTGGCCCAGCTATTTAGGGCTGTTGCAAAAGTGAATATTAAAACCATCTGGCAGTGCTCTAATTTATGCCAGGAACTAGACCCAGGTGGCTTCAGAATCCAGGATGTGCAGAGATGAACCAGGACTGGGAGAGAAGGTGGCACAGAACCACTCCATCCAGTCCTGTGCTGGCTGTGAACTTGACCCAAGGGCCACGCCTAACCAATTTAAGGCACCTTTACATATGCTGCTGGAGTAGCAACAGAGGGCTGTAGGGCAAATGAGAATCCCTTTGCTTGTTATTTGATTAGATGCCTATTGATAAGGTGTAAATTTATTTGATAAATAATTGTGCCTAACATCACCCCTCTGAGGTAGGTGAGAACGATTACAGTCAGCAGGTGAATTTAGGCTCAGAGAGATAAAGTAATTGTCCATGATCACAAACAAGGGTTCCAAGAGTCCTCCTGACTCTCACAGCTGACAATTTTCTGAGGTGTGAACAAAAACTATGCATGGTGATAACAAGTTACCTGGGGGTATGACACTGGCAACTTAGTGCCGCAAGGATGCTGTTACAAACCCTGCCCTGGACAATAAAATCGCCCTTCCCCTCACTCTTTAGAGTCCCAAACCCGTCACATTAAGCACTACCCACCCCTTTCCTGTGGGCTTTGAACCCCCTGTCCCCTGCAGCACCCCCTCCCCTTAAGGCACTGTGCTGCTGGCCCTCCTCTCCAGAGGTCTGGCACCCGCCTGCTGCGCTGACCATCAGCCCTTGTAAAAGCACTGGGTGCGCGAGCCCCGCTCTACCCTCCAGGGCCGGCTCCAGGCACCAGCACGCCACGCGCGTGCTTGGGGCGGCATGCAGCGCAGGGGGGCGCTCTCTGCCGGTTGCCGCCCCCCGCGGCGTGCCGCCCTACTTGGGGCGGCGAAATTGCTAGAGCCGGCGCTGCTACCCCCTGAGCAGCACCACCCCTCCCCTGTCCCTGCCTCTTCCCCACTAGGGGCCGCCCAGATGTCAGGCAAGCTGGCACATGCGCAGAGGCGCAGTAAACAGGCGAGCTAGCTCCTCCCCCTTACGGCCTTTGCGTGCCGCTCTCGGGTAGAGAGAGCGAGCGGTAGCGGCTGCGCAGTGGGGGCACATCCGGGCATTGGGGCAGGATGAATGCTCCTTTCCAAGATGGCGGCGGAGGGAGGAGGGAAGGAGATGAACGAGATTAAGACCCAGTTCACCACCCGGGAGGGGCTGTACAAGCTGCTGAGCCACTCGGAGTACAGCCGGCCCAACCGGGTGCCCTTCAACTCGCAGGGCTCCAACCCAGTCCGTGTCTCCTTCGTCAACGTCAACGACCAGAGCGGCAACGGCGACCGGCTCTGCTTCAATGTGGGCCGGGAGCTCTACTTCTACATCTACAAGGGGGTCCGCAAGGTACCGGGGCAGCCGGGGGGCGGGAGAGGCCAGGGCTCCCATCTGCTCGGAGCACGAGGGGCGTGCCAGGGGCGAGCTGCTTGGCTTCAGTGTGGGCCGGGAGCCCTACCTGTGAAGGCCGGGAAGCCGGAGGAGTGGGCTTTGCCCCACTAAGCTCACCACTCTTCAGGGGGGGCGGGATCCCTCTAGGCGAAGGGTTGGGGTGGGGGCCCTCCTAGGTGGAGGCGCCCTATGGCCGGGAACTGTACCTGTTCACATAGCCACGGGGCTTGCCTGGTGTCGGACCGTGTGGAGGAAGACTCCAAGCCTGAGGTAGAGGTGTGAGGGGGAGAGCCCTGAGAGGGAGGAGGACCAGTGTTGGGGGCTACCTAAAAGGCATAGGACTGGAAGTGACTTCTTGGGTTGTAGAGTCTAATCCCCTGCTGTAGTGGGCAACTCTGTCCTGTAATCCCATTCATACATTTATAAAGCTAGATTTAAAAACTAGTTAAATTGAACAACCCAGAGAGTCATCACCAGCAGCTAAAGTGTGTTCCTATGCAGCCTTTTCTTTGGCTAGTTTGGGCAGGTTTGGTAATGGTATAGTAACTCTGGGCCTGTCTCACCTGCTGTTACGAGCTGAAGATAATGGGACTCCCTCTGAGGAGTGTTTGGTGTTAGCATAAGGCTGCCAAATCTCTGACAGGGTGGGGTTTTAACTTTATTTGGGTCATGAGAATTTTTCACACCTAGAGTGAAAAATTAGAGGTCTAATGTTATAAAGTGTGAACTAACCCCAGGACTGTCTCCAGATGTGTCCAGTATAGTGAGCTGAATCCTCTAAAGACTGAGACTTTACATTTCTAATTATAACAGCAAAAGCTTTTATCATGGTAGAAGTACTGATGCAAAATAAGGCTCCCAACCTGTGAATATTTGGTGCAGGTCTAATAGCACTAAATGGCTAGTATACTATATTAATGGGCAAATTGTACCTACATAAATATATGTAATTGCTGTTTTGACTTTTTGGTACTACTTGGTGCCTTACTTCCTGGTGTTTAGTGAGGCATTCTGATAATTTGCATCACCAAGTGAACAGGTGTCACTTTTAATGTATGTAAACATAGGCATAACCAATCTCAAAGTTTTATTGAGATATTATCTGTTTATCTTGGGTACATATGAACCCCCCTCCCAATTACTACAGTATGTGAGCACCTTACAATAGTTACTGTATATGTTCTCTGACAACCTTGAGAGGTAGGGAAGAGTTGTTGTTCCCACTTTACAAACAGGATCTGAGGCACAGAGAAACTTACTGACCTGCCCAAGGTCACGTGGGAAGTTTGTAGCATAGCAAGGAATTGGACCTGGGTTTATACAGTTCCAGATGAATGAATGTCCAAACCACTCTTTCTCTTGCTTGATAATTCATGTAAAATGTAAGCACTAGCTAACTGCTGAGGAGAATTAAGCCTACGAAGGATCAGTTGGTAATGACTAGCAACTGAACAGACCCAACTTGTGTTGGCTAATTGTGTGCATTTGTTTCATACATGCATTTGAATTAATATTTACATAATTTAACTTAATCATGTGATGAGTCTTGATAATTTGGGGATGTTTTAAGTAATTGTGAATTAAATTTAAATATTTGGTGTTTAAGGACTTGGAGTGATTGTGCTTGAACAGTTATCTGCCTACTCATGTTAAATAATATTTTTAATACTTCAATTTTATAATCCATAGTGGTCTTTTCAACATAGGAGTCAGTGTGGATGATAATTCATACGGTTAAAATCTGTCCATCTTCCAACCCTTGTAACTGCTAGGAGTCTATCGTCTTTGACTTAGTTTTCAGTACTGAATAATTGCAACTTCTGCAATTGTTTTATTTAGAGCAGCTCTTAATGCAGCCAGTTACAGGACATGTGACTCTTACCAATCTTTTTTAGTCATTTGTTATCACACTTAAAGTAAAGAAAAATCTGGAGGCTGAAAATATGCCATGAAAATAGGAAAGTCAGGAATTTTTTAGCGGCAACTTACAACTTGTAAATCTTATTTGCATTCTTCTAATAGCTTTTTCCAATATCTTCGGTAAAACAGTATTTAACTTTATCTTTGTGGGTGTAGCAGCAATTTAAAATTCTACCGTACCTACCTGCTGGATGTTTGTTTTGGGTTTTGAGACATATTATAAATGTTCTGAATATACTATTCTTACTTCAAATAATACAGTAAAATATACTAAAGTTTAGAATAGAATTTGTGTTGGTCAAAACAAAGCAATCCAATCTTATCATTGACCTTCAGAACAGATACTTTTAATACCATAATTACTAACTTCAGTTTAAAAAGCCTTAAAGTAACAGCTGAAACATATTAAACGTATCCAAATTAAAGAAAATATTATAGATGAGAGACTAGAGAAGTTGATCTGCCATACATTTGGAATATTGTATTCATTATGAATGTATCTAAGAATATTGATGAGCTTGAAATCATTATAGTCTGATTCTGCAGATTGTGGCCTATGGCTTTGGCTCTCTTTGTGTAGAAAATTGGCGCTAGCTTAGGGAAGATGGCAGCTGACAGTTACAGCTGTCAGAATGATTAACATAATTTTTATAAAGAAAAATGCTGGTTGTTATAAAACTTGCTACTGTTTCTTGCTATGGTGTATAAGATAGGTGAAAGGAGAGCTCAATGATAGATAAAACTAGAAGTGTATAACACTGTCTTAAAATGAATAAATATAAATTATTGTAAACTTCACATACAGCATGCTTCTAAAGTTGTCTCTAGACTAGAGAACATTTAGCCAGTGCTAGCTAGGACTGATTAAACTTGGCTACTTAGCTTATGTCTGTGCCAGGAAAACACCTTTAACTCAGTTTTAGCAAGTCGAACTGTAGTCTAGCTTCTGCTAGTGAACAGTGTTGCTCTGAATTTACACTTGGAAGCGAGGCTTGGTTTTGTTTGTGTGCAGTTTGGCTTGCGTTATGTAAGCCTGACTTAAACTTTTTCTCCTGATCAATTTAGCTAGATTAGACCAGTGATTATAGTTCAAGTACTTTAAATGTTAACTACAGCAAATGCAGGTTTGTATTTTAAAGCTGCAGTATAACTTAGGTTAAAAAGAAATTGTTAATTTTATTACCTCTTCCTGCCTGTTAAAGCAGTCTTTAAAAAGCCTTGTTACATTAGGTTCTGTTCCTGTTGAAGTTAGGGAAGGAATTGCCATTATCTTAAGAAAAAAAGCAGGGTCTTATTCCTCAGTTTTAGGTAACTACCTGCAGTAGGAACTTTTGCAGGTAAAGAACTTTTATTTGGTATGTACCATGCTTTATTTAACCATGAAAGAGCTAGCAAAGTAAACAGATATTGCAACGGCACACTATCTTTGGGGGAACATATCGTAATAAGTTCATATATTATTGTGGGCCAAGCATATGTGTGACTGTGCTCTACTCCATGGGAGATGGTTCTGCAACTCCTTCAGGAACGAAAACTGTGATTACAATATGAGTTATTCACCTTAAACACCTCCAAAGAGGCACCACTCCCTGCAAAGGTACATATATACTGGTTCAGTGTGTGTTTCCACGCACGAGGAAAGCAAAATGTTTTTGGCTTTAAAAGGTTACATGTAAATTGACTCAAGGCTGCCTTTCTGAGCCAACAAATGGCTAGGACCTGCTGTGCTAGAGTCTCAACTTTTGCGGAAGAGTTGAAAAGATTTTGGCCTATCAGAGCCCCATAAGACTGACAAATGACTTCTGGTAAGCTTTTAGTGTGCATATAGGCACTCTTAGTGATTTTAATGTTTTCTCTGTAATGGTTTTGCCTTAAGAATAAAGATGCTTGCTTAGAAAGAGCTGTGTGATAACTAACTGCTGGAAATACACTGTTTATAGCACTCAGAGGGAAAGGAAAGCAAAGCACAGGTGCTGGCATTAGGTGACTGGCTTGCTTGGGGATATCACAGTGTAAAGCATGGAGTCATGCAGCCTTAAAATTCTGGTCTTGAGGGAGAGATGCAGGTCTCCACCCAAGAGAAGTGATAGCTGGGAGCCGGAAACTTTAAATGCGTGCCCTTGAGCGACCAAGGAGGGGGAATACAGGTGCAATTACTGTGAAACTGTGACAACTGTCTACACTGGGAACTTCTGCAGGTTATGAACTTTTAGTATGTACTATACTTAATTCAGCCGTGGAAGAACTTGGAAATACTTAAAATGTTTTGAAATCCCAATCTGAATGACTCCAAATCACAACTCTAAAGGGTATTTATTCCTTTTCTTTGGCTGCTTCCACATCCCAAATCAGCTTTGTCTGCCATTTCTGTTTTGTGAATTAATCTTTAGTTGTAAGTCTCTTTACCCAGGCCACTGAATTGTTTGTGTTGCTTTAGAGATGAATCTTATGTAAGGATTGGTATTCCTTGTGACACTGTGATGCTTTCTTAACCTAATTTCTTCAGGGTAGAATCAGGAGTTGGGTCCAGTGTCTAAGATGATATAAAAGCTTGGAATGCTGAGATAGAGATTTTCAGTCTGGGGAAAAAAATCCTTCAAACAGCCTTGGAGGCTTTTCATAGCAAACAAGTAGGTTCTTACAAACTTTCTTTGTGAGAATATGTTTAGAAGTGAACTTGAGGAAGGTAGCAGGAAAGAATGAAATACTGGAAACTTGAGAAGAGCAGATAAGTTATATGCCAGCTATTTGACGTAATGAGGCTTTTATACAGTATTTTCTGTCCCGTTACAACAATCCAAAGCTCAAAAAAACCTGTTAGTAGATTCTAACCTTGTCTTAAATTTAGATCCAATGGACAGTGGAGTGAAACTGTATTTTGGTAAGAAGTTAGGGTTGAGATGCAATGAGGTGTGGCCATTTTAATGAGATACTTGGCAAGTTAAGTATTCTTGGGAGTGCTGGTATGTTCCTGTGTCTTTTGTTTTCACCTTAGCTTCTGGACTCAGTGAGGCTAGTTATGTATAGCAATCTCCTGTTAAGGTGAAAGCTTTGCTGGAGGTGAAGTCCAGAGTTGTTTTGAGAGTGATCCCCTCTTTGGGTGAGGAGTGCTATCTGAGGCTCACTTGGGAGTGCTCTGGGTTGTATGTTTCCATCTTCAGAATAAATTTCTATCCGAAAGATGATGACCCTTCTCTTGGAGGTCCATACTTGTGAACTTAGCTGCTGCAGTAGTTAATGACCTTTCAGTGGTTGCTGTGGTAGTGTGGCAAAGGGTTAAATAGTGGATGGGTTCTGATTGGATTGGCAAGTTCCTCTGTACCTTTATGGTGACCACGGGAAGATGAAAAATTATATCTTGCTTAAAGTATAGACCAGGTAACTGAGACTTGCCATCAGATACATCTTGTTTGTGGACCACAGGGCATTCTTTGATAAAGATGTTGTTCGATTCGTGTTTACAAGGTCAGAGGTGAATGAAATTTAATGCCATATATGATCTAATTATAGAAGAACTCTCCTGGCTTTGTACATATTACCAAATTATAACTGAATTTAGCTAGGCCTTAAAGGCTAGACTTAAGCATTACATCACCTAACCCTGCTGCTCAGTGGAATCCTCAGCCCTGAGTTAAGCTCCCTATACAATAATGGAGAGAATAAGATGCCTAAGAAAAAGATTCACAAAAGCCAGCAAGCTGAGTGGTCAGAAGCCTAAACTAGACAGTAGGAAATGTTGAAGAGTACTATGGCCTAAGCCCTACCATCCAAACATGTCACAGTTTCAGGGTAAATGCACCAGTTTTTCCTCTTCTGAGTGCTTGCTGTTGCCATGCATAAGGATTTCCAGCTCTCAGCCATCACCTCTCCTGGGTAGAGCTCTGCATCTCATTCCTTTCTGATGCGAGTTTTTAAGGTTGTACGACTACCTGATTTACACTGTGATTCCCCGCAAGTTGGACTGCCTAAACAGTCTTTGCTTTGCTTTCTCTCTAAAGACTATGACCAATGTATTGCCCACAGTTACATGTTACCCCACAGCTTCTTCTAAGTTAGCACATTTATTCCTAAGGTAAATTTAATTAGAGAAAACATGTGAAATCAATAAAAGAACCTACATGCATGTTAGAAAACTTGCCAGAGGTAACCCCCAACTTTGACCTAGAGCTCTGGTAGGTTTTAGACTTCAGTCATTGAGTTTAAAGCCAGTAGGGACCATTAGATCATCTAGTCTGATTTCCTGTATATCACAAGACACCAGCACGATCTGGCACCTGCACACTAAACCCAACAACTGAAATGTATTACAGCCTACTGAAGACTAGGCTATTATGTACCACAAGAAGAGAAAAGGAGACTGAAGTGCACCTTCAGAACCCACAACTGGGTTTTCCCTGTGGTTACAAGTTTATCTGCCTTAAATTCAGAACCAAAACAAAGGCTGGGAAGATCACCCATTTTTTTATACAGCTCAGGCCTTTGATCTTGGCCTTCTGTAACAGCTAATCAACAGAGGGTTACCCAATGAAATTAATAGGCAACAGGTTTAAAACAAACAAAAGGACTTAACACAATGCAGAGTCAACATGTGGAACATATTGCCAGGAGATGTTGTGAAGGCCAACATTATAACTGGGTTCAAAAAAGAATTAGATAAGTTCATGGAGAAAGGTCCAACAATGGCTATTGGCCAAACATAGTCAGGGACACAACCCTATGCTTTAGATGTTCCTCAGCCTCTTGACTGCCAGATGCTGAGATTAGACAAAAGGGAATGGATCATTTGATAATTGCCCTGTTTTGTTCATTCCCTTTGAAGAAGTTGGCATTGGCCGCTGTTGGAAGACAAAGCCTGATGCCAAGTCTGTCCACATATCTATTCAAGTGACATCATCATAGGACCTAATCACATCAGCCATACCATCAGCGGCTCATTCACCTGCACATCTACCAATGTGAAATATGCCAACATGCGCCAGCAGTGCCCCTGCCAGGTACTTTGGCCAAACCAGACAGTCTCTACGCAAAAGAATTAAGGGACACAAATCTGACATCAGGAATCATAACACTCAAAAACCAGTAGAACACTTTAACCTGTCTGGTCATTCAATGACCTGTGTGTGGCAATTTTGCAACAGAAAAGCTTCAAAAACAGCCTCCAACGAGAAACTGCTGAGTTGGAATTGATATGCAAAGTAGATACAATCAACTTAGGCTTGAATAGGGACTTTACAAATATTGAATCTATCTCCCCTTGTAAGTATTCTCACACTTCTTATCAAACTGTCTGTACTGGGCTATCTTGATTGTCATGTCAAAATTTTTTTCCCTCTTACTTAATTGGCCTCTCAAAGTTGGTAAGACAACTCCCACCTTTTCATGCTCTCTGTATGTGTGTATATATATCTCCTCAATATATGTTCCATTCTGTGCTTCCAAAGAAGAGGGCTGTAGCCCACGAAAGCTTATGCTCAAATAAATTTATTAGTCTCTAAGGTGCCACAAGTACTCCTGTTTTTTTTGTTTGAAGATAGGATCCTGGGCTAGACGGACTATTGCTCTGCCCAGTTTGGCCGTTCTTATGTCCTCTCCTTGGGGGAGTAACTTTAAAAGACTGGGGTTTTATATAACTGAAGTTGGGTAATTTGCATTAATGTCTCTGTAGTGATTACCCAGAAAGTCCATACTTGTCTGGCACATTTTCTGTATAGTCTTTTGAACTTCCAGGTCTCTCATCTCCCTTGAGAGGTAACATACAATCTTGGCCCACCGTAACAGATTAACTTAATAAAGTAAGGCATTCCAAGGACGTTGCAGGAAATGGCCATATCTGTCACAACACACAAACCAATCACTCCAAAAATTCTGAAACTGGTGACCCCAACTATCTTTTGTATGGGTTAGATGTGCTCAGTCTTCTGAGCTGACTTTTGTCGTAGCATATTTACAGTACAATTTTTTTTAAATGATTGTACTTGTACTTAAGGAACAGTGGGTTCATTTTAAATGTTAAATGCTTAAATTAACAATTGGCAAGCTTCAGAACTATTTCAAGGTTGGGAAGTGTATGTTGAAAATCTGTTTAAATGTTGCATAAGTATCTCAATTATTGTAGTTATACTGTTTGTTATGGTTTAGGATGATAGCCAACATAGTGAAAACAGATACTGACTTGAAACTCTTGTGCAGAAATGGTTTTAGAAGCAGACAGGTTAGGGATGTTACTGAGTTGTAAGGCAGGACAAAAGTTGTGGAAGAACAGAATTTATTATGCAGCTGAAATGTAATTGACATAGTGTGAGTTATCGGAAAGAATGCTCTTTCATTGTGCAAGAAAGCAGTTCAAGAGGGAGTTAAATTACAAACCTAAAAGGTACAAGTTTCTAGACTTTCTGCAAATCTGTCTCGGTTTTGACTGACATTTTTCAAATTGGACTTAACCATTTTGTCTTGACCTGTGTGTCCTCTTGACAATGTAAATCCTAATATTCAAGGTTGTATGGCGTTGAAGAGTTCAGTAAGGGTCACAACACACAGTTCTTGGCTTACTGATGTCTAATTTTAAGTATTTGGGTTCACCTAGTGAATTAAGATACAATATAATGCCAAATGCTATTCTGAACAAGAGTGTCAACTTCTTAAAATGTAGTGCAGTGTACAAATTGCATGGGATTTACTGTATGCGGCAGAATATAGGCCTACGTTATTAAGCAAGAGGCGATGTCTCTGAAGATTCTCAAGACACAGAGCATAATTCTTACCCACTTCTATTAGGAGATCACTTTCATTAAGCTACCAAGTTATGAGTCTCTTGGGACATGTTTCACTTTGTAAAACTTTGAGAAGTTAGATGTCATTTTATATCAATGTTCTGTTATTACTGCTAGTTCTTCACTAGAAGATGCTAATAAGGGCTCCACATATTGAGTCATCTGTGGATTTTTAAAAATTCATGTAATAATACCTTAAGGACACTTTGGCCTGCAACAAACAATATAAAGAAATACTCTTACTCAATAAATTTGTTAAGTTATTATCTTGTACTAGAAAACGTGGTGAGAGATAAAGTACAAGGAATTTTAAATGTGTCAAATTGTGTTGAAGGTCAAGTTTTTATTCTTTAGAAAATCAGTTTTGTTTTGTTTTTGCATTTCTGTGCAACGTTAGTGCAGACTGAAGTTTCCCAATAAATTCAAATGTTATTTTTTTAAAGATAGTTCTGTAAAGCACTAGCTGGACATAAAAGCCACATAAACACTACTCTTAATCACAAAGATTATATATATTCATACTACCATGAAATTAGTGTTTTTCTACTATAGAGGGGTACCAAACTAGTCCAGCGGGACAAGGGCCAAAGGCATGATGCATCAGAGGCTGGGAGAACTGCATGACTTCAGATCTGCCCTGCCGCACAGCTCTAGGACCATAAATAGGGCCCTACCAAATTCACAGGCATGAAAAAGGCTTCACAGACCATAAAATCTGGTCTCTTCCTCCAGCCCCCAATGAAATCTAGTCTTTTGTGTGCTTTTATCATATACTACACGGATTTCATGGGGGAGACCAGCTTTTCTCAAATTTTGGGCCCTGACCCAAAAGGGAGTTGCGGGAGGGGGGGGGATCTCAAGGTTATTTTAGTGGGGGTCACAGTATTGCCATCCTTACTTCTGTGCTGCCTTCAGAGCTGGGTGGCCAGAGAGTTGTGGCTGTTGGCAAGGCAGCCAGTTCTGAAGGCAGCGCCCTTCCCCACACCCCTGCAGTAGCGCAGTGGTAAGGGTGGCAATACCATACTGTGCTACCCTTATTTCTGTGCTGCAGCTGTCAGAGCTGGGGTACTGAAGAGTGGCAGCTGCTTACTGAGGGCCCAGCTCTGCAGGCAGCAGCGCATAAGTAAGGGTGGCAATACCATACCACTAGACCTCTGAATGGATACAAATTTATATGTGTGGTGCAGATATCTGCGAATATAAATCGTATCTGTGGAACTACAGGGCTCTCCTGGGAACCACAGCGGCAAAAGGAGCAGAACGTTGGGCTGTTGCTCCCAGGAGCCAGCACCCTGCACTGGCAGCTCCGTTGGCATGGCTATACTGCCCCTGACCCTGTCCACTGGGCGGGCACTATGCTCATCGGCATCTGTCTCTGGTTGCTATAGTGTGTGTGCAAGTGGCACACGTGCCCAGGCAGGAGCTGCAGACAGTTGCATGGCAGGGCTGGGGGTGGTACAGCTAGGCCGGAGGAGTTGCTGGTGCAGGGTGCTGGCTCCTGTGAGCAGTGATCCCATGTTTTGCTCCTTTTGCTGCTGCAGTTCCCAGGAGAAGTCTGATTCTAAATGTCCAGGTGCATGTACCTTCATCTGCGGGTATACATTTGTATCCACGCAGGGTTCTACATACCACAACTTCTGCGCTGCTGTTGGCTGTGGTTCTGCCTTCAGAGTTGGACTCCTGGCCAGCAAATACTGTTCTACAGCTGCCCAAGCGCAGAAGTAAGGGTAGCAGTACTGCAACCCCCATTACAATAACTTTATGATCCCCACACAACTCCATTTTGGGTCAGGACTCCTGCAATTACAACACAGTGAAATTTCAGATTTAAATAGCTGAAATCATGAAAATTACGATTTTTAAAATCCTGTGCCCGCGAAATTGACCAAAATGGACTGTGAATTTGTTAGGGCCCTAACCATAAACAACTGATAACTTTTCTAGTAACAACCTACTTTCCCTGTCTGCTCCTGTGGAGGGCATTCAGCCACAGGTATAGCTCAAAAGTACAGCTCTATAACTTGTTATAATCAAGTTCATTAGAAACACCTGCTCACTCAGGGCTAGTAGCAATCTGTAGGAGCCTGAGTGGGATTGGGAACTGCTGTATTCTTTCCCAGAGAGGAGGTGAGAGCAGGGGAGCAAAACACCTGATGCAGCTACACTGTTCTGCAGGAGAGAGAAGCCAAATACAGGATAATTGGAGCTACTGTCAATTTATCCTGGGGGTGGGATGTAACTGTGATTGGGAGAGAGTAAGGCCATGTCTACATCTAAAATTTTGCAGCGCTGGTAGTTACAGCTGTATTAGTACAGCTGTATAGGGCCAGCGCTGCAGAGTGGCCACACTTACAGCAACCAGCGCTGCAAGTGGTGTTAGATGTGGCCACACTGCAGCGCTGTTGGGCGGCTTCAAGGGGGGGTTCGGGGAACGGGAGAGCAAACCAGGAAAGGAGACCAGCTTCGCCGCGGTTTGCTCTCGCGTTCCCCGAACCCCTCTGCAAACCGCAGGGAAGGAGACCAGCTTGCTCGGGGTTCCGGGAACGAGAGAGCAAACCGGGAAAGGAGACCCGCTTCGCCGCGGTTTGCTCTCGCGTTCCCGGAGCCCCTGCAAACCGCAGGGAAGGAGACCTGCTTGCTCGGGATTCCGGGAACGAGAGAGCAAACCGGGAAAGGAGACCCGCTTCGCCGCGGTTTGCTCTCGCGTTCCCGAACCCCCTGCAAACCGCAGGGAAGGAGACCTGCTTGCTCGGGGAACGGGAGAGCAAACCGCGGCGAAGCTGGTCTCCTTTCCCGGTTTGCTCTCGCGTTCCCGGAGCCACCCAGCAAACCGCAGGGAAGGAGACCTGCTTGCTCGGGGCTCCGGGAACTAGAGAGCAAACCGGGAAAGGAGACCAGCTTCGCCGCGGTTTGCTCTCGCGTTCCCGGAGCCACCCTGCAAACCGCAGGGAAGGAGACCTGCTTGCTCGAGGAACGGGAGAGCAAACCGCGGCGCAGCTGGTCTCCTTTCCCAGTTTGCTCTCGCGTTCCCGGAGCCACCCTGCAAACCGCAGGGAAGGAGACCTGCTTGCTCGAGGAACGGGAGAGCAAACCGCGGCGAAGCTGGTCTCCTTTCCCGGTTTGCTCTCGCGTTCCCGGAGCCACCCTGCAAACCGCAGGGAAGGAGACCTGCTTGCTCGGGGTTCCGGGAACGCGAGAGCAAGCTGGGGAAGGAGACCAGCTTGATTACCAGAGGCTTCCTCCTTCCACGGAGGTCAAGAAAAGCGCTGGTAAGTGTTTACATTGGATTACCAGCGCTGGATCACCAGCGCTGGATCCTCTACACCCGAGACAAAACGGGAGTACGGCCAGCGCTGCAAACAGGGAGTTGCAGCGCTGGTGATGCCCTGCAGATGTGTACACCTTCAAAGTTGCAGCGCTGTAACTCCCTCACCAGCGCTGCAACTTTCTGATGTAGACAAGCCCTAAGACTGAGAGCATAAAGTAAAAACACAGGTCTGAAAGCTTAAGACAATGGGAGGAAGGAGGTAAAAATGTATTGAGGGGGAGTTAATGTTAAGGGCAGGGGGAGAGAAAGGAAAGAATATACAGTAAAAACACAGTATTGATTAGCTAGGATAGAAAAAAGTGCAGTGAAGGCAGGAGTGGAAAGGTATCAAAAGCACAGGAGACATAGTAAAATACATTTAAAAATGCTGAGATTGCCTATAGGGCAGTGTTCTTTCTAATTTTTCCCACACATGCACAGAATGAATTTTATGTGCATCAGTATGGAGGTGATGTGTGACACATCTCCTCCATATTGATGCACGTAACAAAACTCATGGTGGGGGTGGGGCCCAGGGGTTTGGAATGTGGGAGGGAGCTCAGGAATGGGGCAGAGGGTTGGTGTGCAGGGATGTGAGGGCTCCATCTGGAGGGGTGCGCCCTGGGGGGGAGGAGGCTGGGGATGAGGGGTTTAGGACTGAGACAGAGGGTTGGGGTGTAGACTCTGGGGTGGGGACCAGGGTGATGACTCTGGATGGAAGTGCAGGCACTGGAATTACAGTGGGGAGAGAGGACTCCCCCAGCTCACTCTCCCTGCAGCAGTACCTGGGCTGGAGGGAAGAGGCGCTTCTCCCCACCGCGGCAGGTCCGGGGTTGGGGACGGGGAAGGGCCACCTATCCCCTGGCTGCAGTAGGTCTGGGCCAGGATTCAGTTTGGGCTGGGGGAGGGATGCCCCTCCCATGGCCGTGGCAGGCCCGGGGCTGAGTTGGGGGGGGAGGGTGTTGCCCCTCCCATGGCCGTGGCAGGCCCAGGGCTGAGTTGGGGAGGGGAGGGGTGTTGCCCCTCCCATGGCCATGGTAGGTCTGGGCTGGGGCTGGGTTGGAGCTAGGGGAGGGGTGCCTGTCCCCTGTCTGCAGCAGATTGGGGCAGGGGCAGGTTCCCTGGGCACCTGAACAGTGCTTAATAGGCGGCTGTGCAGCTTACAGGGAACTTAGCTAGAGGGTCATGGGATGTGTTTGGTTTAGTTCTAGGTGTAAGTGATTATTGGGTACACAGTACAAATGTTAAATAACTTAAGTCTTGATTAATAACTTTTTTTAACTGAGGAGTTTGCAATATGTAACCTGTTATGGGTGTCTCAAGATCTAATTGTAGCAGAACTAAATTTTCTAACTTGAAGAAACTGTATTAGGTGTCATGATTTAGGCTAAGATTTTGTCTCCGATATTTTTAATAAAAGTCATGGATGGGTCATGGGCAAAAAAGAAAAATTAATGGAAGCCATGACCAGTCTGTGACTTCTACTAAAAATATACAGGACAAAATGGGGATCTGCAGGTCCCCACACTGCCTGACATGGGGCTGCTGCGCAGGGGCTAGGAGCCGCATGCAGCAGCTGGGAGCTGTGGGGTACCCCAGCTGCCTGCATCTCTGGGGTCCAGTGGGGGCTGAGAGCTGTGGGGTGCCCCCATCTCCCCTGTCAGCTAGGAGCTACAGGGTACCTCTGCAGCTCCAGGGGCCCAAAGTGACCGGGAGCTTGGGGGTTCCGCTGTGGCAGCTGGGAGCTATGGGGTACCCCTGTTGCCTGCAGCTTGGGGATTCCCCCATGGCGGCAGGCGTCTCCTGAGGCGGCAGGGGTACCCCTCAGCTCCTGACCACCACAGGCAGAAGTCAGAGGTCACTGGAAGTCATGGATTCTGTGACTTCCATGACCTCTGTGACTAAATCATAACTTTAACCATGAATACAACAAAAGCTCCATCTTTTTCACTTCCATGACAAATGTGGCTTAATTTTTCATAAATCATGGTCTTTGTAATCTACTGAGCAAGAGTCCTATGAATTATAAAAGTCTGATTCTAAATGTCCAGGTGCATGCAGGAGAGTTACCTTTAAGTTTTAAACTGTTAGTTTGAAACCATTTTTATAGTCTCTGTTTTGAAGTAAGTTATCTTGCTGAAAATGTGACCTTGTGACTGCATTTTTCTATACGTTTTTTCACCTTGCCAGTATTTTGCCTTAACTTTTGCATTATGGACACTAGTCCTCTAAAGATGTGTTAAATAACTTAAAAATTTCATTGCGACTTCATGCGTAAGTTTCAAGCAAGTGTTAAGTTACATAATGCAGTGATCTGAAAGCTTTCAGGGGTTCTTGAACTGGGGGTCGTAACTTCTCGAGGTCATGAGGTTATTACGTGGGGAGTCACGAGCTGTCAGCCTCCACCACAAAGCCTGCATCAGCTCCAGCATTTAGAATAGTGTTAAGTATAAAAAATGTTTTTTAATTTATAAGGTGGGATCGCACTCAGAGGCTTGCCGTGTGAAAGGGGTCACTAATACAGAAGTTTGAGAACCACTGTGTTTAACAGCTTGATTTACTAGGGTAATTATTAACTATAAAAATAAATTAAACAGCGTGTTACAGCTCTACATGTGTTGCTAGACTGCCTCTTTCAGATTAGGACAGAAGTTTATTAGAATGAACATGAATAGGTTTGTTATATTTTACTAACTGTTTCTAAGACTTCATTTTGCAGAACTAGAATTTTTTGAGTACATGGAGCCTTTTCTGATGAAGGGATGAGCTAAAGCACTGAAGTAAGAAGTTACTTACATCCTGACAAAACGAAAGGTGCATGCCAGGAAAGGTTATATTCAGGAATCAGGCCCCACTGGAATTCACAAAACCCCTGGTCAGCTACCCCTGAATTGTGTAGATGCATAAACTTGCTCAGCACTTAATTTTTTTTTCCTGTAAAAGTTCCATAGCCACCTATGTTTCAGCCTCTAAGCGTGTGTGCTGCAGCCCCATGCCAGGCATTTGGATGGCTGAGCCCCAGAGTGATACACAGGGCATTCATTTCTTTGCCTGTGGAGTTCTAATCCTGTAAGTATACTCAGACTTTGCCTGCTGGATTGGGTCCCTATTGCAGAGCTTACACAAAATAGCCAGGGGAGGAAATCCTTCCTCATAACTTCTAGCCAAGTGCTTAGGATTCTCACTTGAATTATGGGAGACGCCTGGTCCAACTCCCACTCTGCCTGAGCGGAAAGAAAGATTTGAACAGAGGTCTGCCATCTCTTCAAGGAGTGTCCAAAACACTGGGCTATATGCTATTCTGATATGAGGCTTTCTCAGTCTCTCCTGTTGAAACTGTTGCACTGTAAATAATAGATAAATTATAAAATTCATTGGAACGGGACTGGATCCTGGGTCTCTTACCTTTTTAGGTGAGTTCCCTAGCCTGAGCAAACTATGGTGTACACTTTTTCAAACCCTCTAGGGGAGAGGACAATGATGCTGAGCATAGGGGTGAGTGAAAGCCTTACAACCTCACATGTGCTAACGTACCATTCCCACTTATTGCTCTAGCATCAGCTGCATTGATGCATACAGATTTTAAAGTAATAAATACCCATTTGAAGTTAGATGGCAGTACTCTGTAGCAATGGAGTATATGTCAGTCCTATTCCATGTATGCTGTGGCCTGGAGCCTTATGATGTCATGTATCAAAATATTACTTTGTAGTCTTCATTACATCTACATAAACTTTTTAAAGGGTTTTAGTTTTTAGTATGGTACCAGTAAATATCGTATGGCTGTAGAATTCAACTGCTCACTCGCTACTAAGTTTTAATGCAGTAGGACACTTCTAACTTAAATTGTTCAGAGAGATATTTTTATATGAAGCTTATGAAAGGTGATATGGGTCAGACCACTGGTTCTCAACCTATTTATCATTGTGGGCTGCATATGCAGCTCTCTGTTATGTAGGCCATATCCACACACTGTATATACTTACCTGTACGTCTGCCCCCCCCTTTGCGAGAAAAAGTTTAGTATTTGTTATGTGACGACAATACAGTTCAGATCAATATAGCACCTTTCATTTCAACACTGGCAAATGTCTAAGAGCATTTTAAATTAGCCAAATAAGTCAAAACGTTACCTGTTAAAATTAATTTACTATAAGGGTGGCATGGTGTGGTGTACTCCCACCCTCCCTTCTGTGCTGCTATTGGCGGTGTGGCTGAGGTGAGCACCCAAAGAGCATGGCTGCAGAGCCCCAGGGATTGCTGCCCAGCACTCAACCCCCTCATCCAGGGACTGTACCCCAGTATCTACTCCCATCCAGGGACTGCCATCAGTGTGTCCTCCATGCGTCAGCTGTACCTCCTTGCTGCACCCTAGCCCCCCTTGGCTGCATGTAGCTCAGCAGTGCAGCCTGCCTTGCCCACCTGCCGCTGTGGTCCTAGTGCCGAGGAGCCTGCTCCATCCAGGGATCCTGGACTTGCGATCCTGTGGTGTTGGGAGGAGCTGAGCACCCTGGCCTCCTGCTGATGCTTCTGGGCCCGATCCTGGGCCACTCTATTTTCCACCCCCCCACCGGTTCTGTGCTGGGGCAGGGGCCCCCCTGCCCCATCCTAGTTACAGCCCTGAGGATGTCACATGGGTCACAGCTGGGTGCTGGTTAGGCCACAAGTGTTCCATGGTCTGAGAACCACTGAGTCAGATGAATACTTAAGAAAAAAATTATAGAATGGTAATTTCTTATGTTCAGATGCAGAAACCATCTACTTCTATCCACATCAAATTAGCATATTACGCTAACCTGCTTTTCTTAACTTGATCAGCTGAATTTTGACTCTTGAACAAATTTGCATATACCTGGATGATGCAAAATGTATATGCTAAAAAGGCTCTTCATTTGAAATAGTGACTTGTGGGTGCAGGTGTTAAAATTTCACTTACCTGGTGCAAGTAGGAAGCTTTTCCAGGTGAGTTAGACAAGAGTTAAGTCTTTCACATCCATTTTCCTAACATGGGTTGCAAAACTGGGGCCTCTTCCTAGTTTAAAAAAAACCCAAAACATTAACAGGTTCATCTCCCAGTCCTGATGATGTATGCCAGAGGCTTCTAGACATATCTTCTAATTAACACACATCCGTCCACCCTTGTATCTGGTATTAGGTCAACCTTAGTTCTGGCTGGAGATCTTTGAACACTGCCTCCTTTATAATAGCTTCTTGCTGATCTTGAGTTAGTTAGAGGATTTAGTACAAATCATCGTAAAGTGGAGTGAAGGAGGCTGCTAGTGAGATCTGTCAGTGCTCGGAGAAGCCTAGTCCCCTGCCATCATAAAGTGCTGGAAAAGATGAGGCTACTTTAGTGTCTACTCATGTGCTGTCCCTTAGTCTTGCTTTGGAGCTCCATTTACATTTTTGGTTGGTTGGTTTTTTTTGCATTAGCCCACATTTAGTGTTTGACAGATTTTAAGCTCCATGACCTAATTGCTGGAAGGAGAAGGATCTTGGGCCTAAGTCTACACTTGAAACTTTTGCTGCCATAGTAATGTCGGTTATGAGTGTGATTCTTTTTGGCAATCTTTCTGTGGTGGCAAAAATCATAGTGCAAATGATTATACTGTTATAAAAGTGCTTTTGCTGGTGTAAAGGAAAGATGGTTTGGTGATTAGGGCACTAGCATTGGACTTGGGAGACCTGCATTCAATTCCCTTCTCTGCCACAGACTTCCTGTGTGACCATGGGCAAGTCACTTAGCTGCTCTGTTGTCCCAGCTGTAAAAATAGGGATAATGTTCATTATCCCCTTTGTAAAGTGCATTGAGATTTACTGATAAATGTGATAAGAGCTGGATATTAATTTCACTCAGCTGCTGTTTGACAAAGCTATGAGCAGCCGCAGAGGTACGGGAGCAGTTGACTTGCAGAATTGGGAAGACAACACTGCTTTGTGTACGTACAGTTCTTATTTGGAAGACTTTACTGAAGGACTAAACTTCATTTTTAAAGCTTTAATTTTGCAGATGTTGGCTTAGCTTCTCCCCACATTTCCCAGGAAAACCTTTCAGCTTATTAATGGTGAGTGGGCAAATGGATTTGTTAGGCACTAAGTACATAACCATTGTGGGAGGAGTAATTCCAGTGGCCATCTTTTGTTATTTTGTAAACAGAAATATAAAATTATGCTTTCTGCTGCTCTTGTAAATTGCAAAGCAGCAGACAACTTATTTTACTTGAATGCAGTTCTGGCTTTGATTACAAGTAACAAACATGTTGAGTGAAAGTAAAGTAACAGTTCTGTATGTTGGGAGACCTGGATTGTATTTGAGTGAGACTTTCTGCCTTCCATTTCTGGAACTTCTAAAATAAGGTCCTGGCTTCCAGTTAATGAAGTGTTTGGCCTGTCCCACATAGTACCATAGCTCAGATATGGTTAGTCCCATCTACTCTACAGGATGAATATGTATTGCGGCCAGGTCCTCAGTACATGTTTTTGCAGGTAGTCTCTTTGTCTGCCTCAGGTTTCTGCTTGTAAAATGAGAGTATTTACTTGCCACACAGGGATGTTAAGAGAACCTTTTGAGAGACATGGAAGGAAAATGGTAGAAGTGTGAAGTAACATCAGTACAGCAATTGGCAATGTGCAGTGTTGCATCTTTTCTGACTATGACCAGATATGGCTTGGAGTAAAAGCATAAACCAGTTGGGCCTCATTTTTGGTATTGAAGTAGTGGCTCCTCCTTGGCAGATATTTTATTTATTCAAACTACTACTATCAGACTGTTTTAGACTTCTGGAATAACAGGGAATTAAAGTTTGTTTATAGACTATTAGTAATAATCTGATTTTTACACTGTATTTTTTTTAACATGCCGCAATATGATGGAATTATTTGGGTTGGGTATGTGTAAGAGAACACCAAAACTCTCTGGTATTCCTGTGAGTCAGTAAGACCTAACAGTCCGAAAAGATCCATGTTTACAGTATAGTGATTGGTTCAAAATCAGAAATTGATTCATACTGAGTTTTGTAATGAAGAGAATATAAAGTGATTATCAAGCACTGTTACAGTGGAATAAATTCCTATAGCAACATCAGATGCAATACAGGGTGCAGTTATGCTGACTGCTTTGTAACAGAATTTCCCCTTCACAAATAACAAATGTACACTGTCAGATTAAAATGCTATATTTTATTATAGCAACAGATGATACTGAAATCTTGAGCTGGTTTTTCTGGTAAATTTCTGTTGCGTATTCCCTTTTTTTTTTTTTTTTTTTAATCATATATCAAAGTTTTATACCTAATCTGTGAGCTCCTTGTGGTAAGGACTCTTTCCTGAATGTCTGTACAGTGCTTAGTACAATGGGGCCTTGATCTTCGATTGCTGTTAGGTATTTCTTCAGTACAAATATATAGTTCAGTTCCATCTGTGGGGAGTTAAAATTGGTCTTTTTTGAAAAGGAATATGATCTTGCAGTCAGTTTGCGGATTCCCATTAGTATGAGGCTACTGGAATGTATTTTAGTGAACTGTATAGCTTTGTTTATGCTGACTGATATAATGAATTAATATGGCTTTAAAAATGTTAATTACACATAATGCTTAATTACTTTTTTCTGAAATGTCAGGATATCTGTAAAGAGGGAAATGTTCTTATTCATTAGGCTGCTCAGTTTCTTTACTTAACATTTGAAAAATTTCAGATGAACTCCAATTTTTTTGTCACAGATGTTTTAAAGAACTACAGACCAGTAGAGTATTTCTAATATCTGGATAGTTTTAAAATTAGAGCAGAAGTCGTCTTCTAGCACCAAAATTGCATTCTAGTATGCTTACATTGTTCCTTAACAAATTGTCTTAATTTTGTGTAAAATATAACTTAAAAAAAACTATATATTTTTTGGGCGTGGGGGGGAGAATCATGTGAATTTCTTATTATACACTTCTACCTTGATATAGCGCTGTCCTCAGGAGCCAAAAAATCTTATGACGTTATAGGTTAAACTGCGTTATATCGAATTTGCTTTGATCCGCTGGAGTACGCAGTCCTGCGGCCGCTCTCCCTGCCCCCCCTCTGCTCCCGGAGCACTGCTCTACCGTGTTATATCAGAATTCATGTTATATTGGGTCACGTTATATTGGGGTAGAGGTGTACTTAGCTGTTGGCTTCTGTTGTTTGTAGTCTCCAATATCTACCCAGTCTGTCTCTTAAGGATTGAAAACCTCCAACATCCTGATACTGCTAACCTCCCATGTAGCAGGTTTCATGTTTCATAAAGCCTAAGAAAGAGAACAGCATATTCACTTCCCATCGAAATGTGACTTTTAACAAAGTTTTAGAGAAGAAATAAACTGGCTTGTAACTAGCAATGGCTTAGTTTATCTACTAAACTTTGCACAGCACAGGAATGAAAAATTGCATGTATTCAGTTGTTCAGCACAATTATGCTAAATATAATGCTGTTTGGTACTATATGACGAGATTAACAAAAGACACAAGTTGTACAATACAAAATATGTAGTGGTGTGTAGTCTTCATAGAAGATGGCAGATGGTCTTCAGTCAGTGGAGTTGGTGTGCAGATGTAGCATGAACTTGATTTCACTGGTGAGCAGAAGCCATTGAAAAGAGAGAACTGGAAAAATTTGAGAATGACAGGAGAAGATGAAAGGGAGAAATTGTATGAGAGGTTAGAATAGCTAAAGGGAGAACTATTGACTGTACAAAGATAATAGCAGTGTGGCTGAGAGGAGAGGACCAATCCAACAGGTCAAGTAACTTTTTGTGTGGGAAGATCTTCATAGACTAGATGCCTTGTGAAGTAGGCAGGTGGCGTTCAGTCTGTGGGATAGATGATTGTCATGCCGAAAGTAAATAAACACCATTTCCAAACTGCTTAATGTTTTTTGGCAATATAAAAGCAGTTCACCTGCCTTTGTCTAAATGAGAAGTGCAGCTTGTCAACGGCAGCATTCATTGACAAATCTTAACAGTAGTTGTCCCACTAGTTTTACTTGTGTTACCAGTAAATCTCTCATACTAATGTGAGGAGGATGATCCAATTTAAATGTTAGGAATTAAACTACTTATTTTCACCTGAAAACATTTTCATGTCACTTTTGTTGACCGAATGAACTAACTAGTCAAGAATATTTGCAGAACTACATCAGAATACTTGGTTTAGCTGGGATCTATTTGGCATGTTTGCATTGACTTGTTTTCCATAAATCTAGTTCATCTTGTTTGTACAGTACCTTATTCACTGTTACATAATACTTTGAGAGGGCTGGCACTTCTTCACTGGGAAGAGAGGCTGGTATAAGTGTAGGGGGTTGCATGAAAGAAGGTATGACTTCAGGAGTGGGAGGAGACTAAAGGGTCCATTGAAGGGTTGGGTGGAATGTAGGGAATAAGAGTAGGGTGAGAATTATAATACACTCTATTTCAGAGAGGAGAATCTGCAATACTCATGTTAAGTTTCTGGCTTTTGGGTAGCTGGGAACAGAATTAAGATGCAGTTCAAACTTTAAAATTACATTTAAGCTTATTGATCAAATTTCTGTGGAGTAGTCTAGAAAAAAATTTCTAAATCTGTCAGAATCCACTTTATTGGCTCACAGAAATGGTATACTTCCTTAATTGGAGATTGTAAAGGAACATACTGCTGTGCATTCCAAGGATTTAAATAATAGATGAATGATGCTCAAGTTTATTTAAATGGTACATGTGGTTAATTGTAAGTAGTATTAGTAAGCATAGTTTATACTTCCAAACATCAGCTGACACCTGTAAATATTGCATTGTAGCGCCACCTTCTCATTTCAGGCTGACAAAGTGTAGCCTTCTCTATGCAGCTCTGATTTGGATTGTTTCCTACTTCAGCTGTGTTTTTACATGGCTACAGCAAAAACTGGGGCTAGTTTATGCAAAAACAACAATAAAAACCCTTCTTCACTTCCTTTTAACTCAAAAGACTGCAGGCATTTTCTTCAGACTTTGCATCAAATCACTTATGCAGAGACTAAGGTTGTGTCTACACTACCGCAGGATTACACACCTGCGATTGATGCCCTGGCGCTCGATTTAGCAGGTCTCGTGAAGACCTGCTAAATCTATGGCAGAGCACTCTCCGGTCGATTTGCTTTACTCCTCTCATTCCCGGAGGAGTACTGGAGTCAATGGGAGAGCATTTCCTGTTGATCCAGTGCAGTGTAGGCACCACAGTAAGTCGACCTAAGCTACATCAACTCCAGCAATGTTGTTATAGCTGGAGTAGCGTAACTTAGGTTGACTTACTGTGGTAGTGTAGACATAGCCTAAGCATGGAAAAATATCTGTCCAAAAGGCGAATGGTTTAGAATTCGGAGCATGTGAAAAAGGAGGTGGGGGTGTAATAGAAACTTTCAGTCTTAGCTGCAGAAACTGCTATAGTTATGAGTAAGACAACTTTGCTACGATATGTAGTTTATTTAGTGTTTCAAGAGATAAAACTGAGGATATTGGATTTTTTTTGTATGAAGCAAAATTGAAACTCAGTTCATCTCAACTTGTGTCCCTACATTATCATCTGATACAATTGCATGAACAACTAATGCTGTTATATAATCCAGTGCATTTGATGTTTAGGTGACACCAGACCTCGTTGGTCTCAAACTTTCACAACGAGGAGTGGGAACTGTAACTCTTTAAATTTAAAATTCTACTCCTCCTGTGTTAAATCCCTGTCTACCCTACAATTTCAGGCTGAGTTTCTAACTAGGTAGTGGCTTTGTTGGCTCCAAAAATAACTTGTTTCAGGGCACACTGGCCTGGTCTATGCTGACAGTTCTTGGGAAATTTCTCACTAGTGTTAGGAACAATGGAAATATTAATGTGAATTGGCTGCTGACTAGAGCTGTGAGATTTTCTGGGAGAAAGCAAAATTATTTTAATTCTATTACTTTGAATATGTGGAATCCTGAAAAGATTGGTATGTGTCTGTCAACTAGTCTCCGCTGCCTTCATCTCTGAAACAAGTTCTTTGGTTATAATGCAGTTGGGGGGGGTTAAAAATTCCTTGGAAAACTTCCCAAGGCTAGACACAGCCTATTCTTTCTGCAAGGCCAACTGCAGTGCACCAGGGATCTTTGAAAATCTCCCAGAATCCATTGCTTACTGAGCTATGCCTGGAAATGTGGTATAGATGTCTGGAGAAGTTTGGACCTGATATGGTTAGTGGTGCTATAACAGTGTGGATTCACCTGAACAGTATGTGATTTAACTGATTCTATAGAAGGTTCAATTGAAAGTGGATAAAATGTCTGTTGTAAACATGGCTTTGGATCTAGTTGAGACTGCCACTCTGCCATATTGCAACAGGTGCAGTTGGCATTGGCTCACAGTGCAAAAGGTGGTCTTTTTCTGTGAAGATCTTCAGAATTTCTCTCTCCTTCATCTCCGTTCCTGGTTTGAAGTAAGCCAAGTTTGTTAATCTTTGTTCTTCTGCGAAGCCCTTTCTCTTTTCCAGCTTTAAGGGGAGAAAAAGGGTAAGCCAAGGGTTTGTAGATATGTGCATAAACTGAGTGTTTTTTTTCTCTTCCAGTTTATGGTGGGAGAGGTAGTTTTGATTTTGTACCCTTACTATTTATCAAGGTTGATCAGAGCTTTGGATAAATTCATTCCAATTTTTATAGAAATTGAAACACATTTAGAATTGTTTAATGTTCGACATTTAAAAAATGAATCACAACTCTTAGCTTTAGGTGCCTAAAAAGAAGCACACAGTCTGAATTTTCTTCAGAAGCATTGAATATCCATTGACTTCAGTGGAGGCTATGGATGCTTCATTCCTCCTGGAAAACTGAACCAGTCTTACTCCTATGCCTAACTATAGATTTGTGCCCCAGATTCTGGCCTTAAATAATAGATCCGTTATGAGTTCTGTCTTATTCATCCAGCAGACTATACACTGAAATACTTCTGAAAGTGACTCTTCACTTTCAAAGCACTTATGGTTTTTATCTCATTTTAGGTCCTGTATACGTAAAAATTGTTATGCAAGTTTTATTGAGAACTTGAACACAATTTTTTTCTAATCTTATTAGTTTTGTCAAAAATGAACAAGCTAACCCTATGTAATGGCCTGAAACACTTAATTTTGAAATACTGGGATAGTCCCTGCTTTTATATGATTTTGCAGGAACTTTTCAGCTCACCTGAAATATCCTGATTCTGCATTTAATGAATTAAACATCTGGTTTTGATAATCACAAAACTGTTAGTATCTTGCAGGGTGGATTTGATTTAAATCAATTTGATTTAAATCACTAGTCAGGAAGACCTGATTTAATCATGGATTTGTAGGTAAAAGTGCGTTCTTGTTGGTTGTTATAACCTTAATACATATTCTTCACAACTCAAATGTAGGTTTCATTTTTAAAAGGTACACACTATACATTTTTAAAGTGATTTATTTTTGAAAATTTTTCAGATTAGTTTTACAGCTGTATCAGAAACTGAATGATTGTTTTGGTTATTTCACTTACCAAAGGTAATTGAAGCAGATATTTTTGAGGTCATTGGGAGGTGAACGGTCTCCAATTCAAGAGGTTAATCATTAATATTTGGAGGAATTTCTTGCCATGCTGTATTAGGAGGAGATCATCACCAGCCAGACATTTAAATTGTTTTATTAAACTAAAACAACATTATGTATTCCTGGATTTTTTTTCTTCAACAGCATACATAATTTTTTAACAAAACAAGCAGATGAATTTTTTAATTCAGTTAAACATTCAAGTTTTTTAAAATAGCTTTGTTTTTGTTAAAATTGTTTTGAACTGAAATAGTTAAATTACATTAATTTATTAAAAAAAAATTAAATATCATTTTCCTGTTTGTTCATAATCTGGAAAAGAAGAACAAGCTTTCCTGCTTTTTAGGTCCCAAACAATTTCTCAATTTGGAATGAATTAGTCCAAAGGAAGAAAATATTCTTTTTACACCAGCAGTAGAAGCTACTGCTGTTAAAAGTGAAGTTATCACGTCAACAGTCTCTGAATCCAAGAGCTTAAGTGACTTCCTCCAGTTCTCTGGTGTGACTTTCTTTAAAACATCATCAGCAAACATATATTTCTTGAATGATTCTTATTCCCAAACTGGGTTGTTTCTTGGCTTGCTGCCATTATAGGTTTTCCCTTCCAATGGGAGAATAGTATGGTAGATCTCAAATCAATGAAGGCTACACTCGAAAACATAGGCGCCAACTTCTCATGGTGCCAGTGGGTGCTCGAATCCCCCAGCCCTGCCCCGACTCCCCCTGTCTCGCCTCCATCCTAACCTCTTCCCCAGAGTCTCTGCCCCCTATTGGATCCCTCTCCAAATCCTCACCCCCTGCCCCGCCTCCTCCCCTGCACACACCACATTCCCCTTCTTCCCCGCTCCCTCCTAGCAATTGCCGCGTGAAACAGCTGTTTTGCGGTGGCAGGTGCTGGGAGCTAGGGGGTAAAAGCGGGCACATGGTGCACTTGGGAGGAGACAGAGGTGAGCTGGGGCAGGGGCGGGGCGGGCAGATTTTTCCCTATGGGTGCTCCAGCCTCAAAGCACCCACGGAGTTGGTGCCTATGCTCAGAAAGACCTCAAGACTTCTGGAATATGCTGCTCAAACAGTTTCACTTTTGTTTCTACTGCCTGACCCTCCCTTCTCACATTTATCTCAAGACTTCTCCTTGTCCAGATCTATTCCACCCCCAACAATCTTCTATTCATTGAACTTTTTGAAACTTTGCACTTTGAGAGAGGTAAGGGATTGACTGTGTACAGAAATTTGCAGAGGGACAATAGTGTTGAGGTCAGTTATTTCTCACCTCTGTATATTTATTTATTTTAAAACATTTTTGCTGTTAACAAGCATGTTATTTCTGGAGACACAAATCCACAGTTCTCAAACTGTAAAACTAAGCATCTCTGATGGAATTTTCTAGACTGAGCACTGAGATTAACCTAAATAATCTACACAGAAGCCCTGGGAACCCCATAAGATTGGATCCCTAATCCATGAACTATTGCAACTCATTTACAAAACTTTTCCTTAAACATTATATGAATACATTGTCTCATACTATAAAATTAGAATTTATAATCCCTATTATATGATGAGATATCTTTGAGCTATAATGTATCTTAATTAAAACAATCTTTAGATAGGTTTTTACTTCAAAAAGCATTTTATTAAAATCCAAATTTATTTTTTTTATCATTGATTTTTATCCACTCTATCTTGAACAAACCAGTAAATTTTGCTCTGTTTGTGGGGAAAAGATAGTCCAGGGGAACGAGTGCTCAGTAGAATAAAGTTTTTTGAAGTGAAAAGAGAGATGATATATACATGCTACTGAAGTTGTTGTGTTTAGAGTGAATGTTAATGGCATTTGTTCAGTATTTTGTGATTAAACTTGTTCAAAATACGTCATTACTAGAAAAAAATCATCCCACACAACTGTTACTGAAGCAAAGCAACGTTATGCACATACAAGTATTTACAAGATCAGGGCCTTCATTCTTCTAGGTTTACAGCACAGGGCATCTGACACAAATTAAGAGCTGCAGGACACTTTCCAGGGAAGTGCAGTGTTATAAAATGGGTGGTGGGGATGGCTGTATTGCAAACATTAATATCTTGTCATGTTTTTCTCCTTCTCGCCTACCGATTCAGTCTTATGTCTATTTTCCTGATTCTTTAGTTTTTTTTAAATAGTAGTGGGTTGTTTTTTTTTTAAAGCAGGCCACCACAGTTTCTTTGCTGTCTCTCCCCCCTCAGTTCTCTTTCCTTGCTTTCCCCATGTAAATCTCCATTTGAAGGCAAACTTGTTTGTTTTTATTTCTGGTCTTAGTTGAAACTTGCAGATCTCCATTTATAAACTGGAAGCAGATGAGCCAGTTTTAATCATGCTGTTCTGAATACTGACCTACTGTGCACCACATCTGAGAAGTTGGGTATAAGTTTTACAAATGTAATTGCTATTAGTGGGGCTTCTCTTTTAAAAATAAAGCTAATAAACTTTAAAAAGTTTGCTTTCATGTTACATATGGTGACTATTAGCTTTTTTGTGATATCAGAATCCTAAATCAGATCTCATTGCAAATCTAGGAAACACTTCTTTTCTCAAAGTCATGGCATAACCAGCCTGTCATAACCTAGGTGAGACACAACAAAATTATCTGTATCTACACAAAATAGCATTAATATAGCCTTCAGGCTGAGGAAATTGAGTCACGTGTAGAGCAAAATTAAACTTGAAGCTCAATCTTAACTCTGCCCTGATGTATCTCAGTTTAAGATATGCACAGCTGAAAGAGGTTTAAAAAAGTTGTAACTCAATGTAAACGATTGAACTTGATCAACTATGCTTGTGTTTTCACTGCTCTATGATATAAAGGCTTTTTTTGCTTGTATTTACAGTATAAATATTGGGAATATCAATTGTTTTCCTTAATTTTGCTGTAGAACTTCTGGGAGGGGGAATATGTGTCAGGTGTATATTAGATTACACCTTAATTGAAGGGGTGGGAATGTTGAATCTTTAACAATGTTATCACTCAAGTTAGATCTTTAGATAGGCCTTTATTCAGACTTTAATACTAAAAAAAAAAAGTCTTCTCGTCTGTAAGATCAATAGAGCTGTTATCCAATGGGATGTCAGCCTACATGCATTATATAAATAGAACTAGAGCTGTAAGTAACAGAGGGAATGGTGTGATCAGATACAGTAACTCCTCACTTAAAGTTGTAGTTATGTTCGTGAAACAATGTTTAAATCTTATGGGACAATTGGATTTGTTTATGTAAACGTGGGGGTTAGGTTCCAAGGAAATTTTTTGGGGGCAGACAAAAGGCATTATACAGTATACTGTACAGTACAGTACTGTGGTTGGGAAGTGCCCCTGGCTTACCCCACACAGGCATAGCCCGCTGCAGACAAGGATGCTAGGAAGCACCTTTGCAGCACCAGCGGCAGCTTCCCTGGAGAACAGGCTTGGATTTTGCTGGGAATGCTCCAGGCCCGCCTCTTCCTACCCCTACTCCACTTCCTCTCCGGAGCTTGCCACAGTGCCCTAAGCTTAGGACTTTCTGGGAGAGAGGAGGAGGATCAGAAACACGGTGCTTCCCTGCTCCTCCCCCTCCCTCCCAGGAAGTCCTAAGTGCTGCCAAACAGCTGTTTAGCGGCATTTAGGATTTTCTGGGAGGGAGAGGAAGGAGTGGAGACGTGGGGCTTCCGTGTTCCCTTCCAGAAAGTCCTAAGCGCTGGGAGGGAGGGGGAGGAGGCAGAGAAGCGGAAGTTGTGCAATGCTCCCTTGTAAAGTCACTGCTCTTCCACAGAATCTTACAAGCAGGCAGCCAAATGATGTTATAAGAGAACCTTACACAACTTTAAATGAGCATGTTCCCTAATTGAGCAGGGACGTAACATTGAAACAACGTTAAGTGGGACAACATTAAATGAGAGGTTACTGTACACTGAAGATCCTGACAATTTTTTGTTCTGCCTCCATAACTCCAGGAAGGTTTACCTGGTCTGCTGCAGAGCAAAAACACTATTTAAAAAGAGTCCATAAATTTACTTTCTGTAGTTTGTGTCTCCACAGGGAAAGTATGCAGATCCATACGCCCCTGCTTGTAGATCCTTTGACAAGGTCTGGTTTCTACCTTAATCAGGGCATTGTCCTGGGAGTTGTCACAGCCCTGAAAATCCATCCAGCCAGTTTGAACTGCCTCCCGCAATGGTCTCTCAGATTCTTTGTGAGACAGCCCTGATGTAACTCAGCCGGGCTCACTATGAAATCCAGTGGGGCCAAAAGTGTGGCCATGTTAAGGCTTCCCTGGCTCTTTCGTCAAACGGGTCTGGAAACACCAGTAAAATTTAAGGAACCCAGTTAGGGACGTCTGAAAAATGTTCACTTCAAGTGTTACTGATTTCTATAGCACAGCAACAGATGCAGTGTTCCCTTTAGATCGCCTCTTCAGTGATATATTATTATATTAAGACACAGAAACCACTCTCTTCTGTACTAGAACTAAGGGGGGAATTGAGGGGGGGACCCTGTAAGATTATGGTATACTTACTGGCTGGGCTGTGAGTGGCTAATTATGCTTGTTCTCCTTTTATAACCTGAGAAACTGGGAAGGAAAGGTAAGACATCAGGGAAAGGCACTACAATTCTGACTATAATGTTGCTCCTTCACAGAGGAGACTTCTAAAGCTTAGTTTTTCCAGTAAAATCGGGAGTAAGGGGTTCAGGGACTCTTTTCCTCTAGTTAAGTATTATAAAAACCTTCAAAGGGAAAAAGCTCTAAAAAGAGTAGAGACTAGGTGAGCGGATCCTGGTAAGTCTTCAGATTTGTTAAGGGCTGTTATAAAGAGGACAGTGATCACCTGTTTTCCGCATCCACTGAAGATAGGACAGGAAGTAATGATCTTAATTTGCAGCAAGAGAGATTTAGGGCCAGTCTTCACTGGCAGTGTTAAAGTGGTGTCGTGGCAGTGCTTTAATGTGGCTTGTGTAGTCTAAAAAAAAGCACCTCCACGAAGGGCATAGCTGCCAGTGCTGGTGCACTGTCTATACTGGCACATTACAGCACTGAAATTTGCAGCGCTCAGGCGTGTGTTTTTTCACACCCCCCAAGCGAGAAAGTTGCAGCACTGTAAAGTGCTAGTGTGGACAAGCCCTTAGGTAGATATTAGGAAAAAACTGTAAGGATAATTAAATTCTGGAATAGGCTTCTGAGGGAGATTGTGGAATCCATTTCCTTGAAGGCTTTTTAGAACAGTTTGAACAGACATCTCTCAGGGATGGGTCTAGGTTTTGTTCATTCTGCATTGTTGCAGGGGGTGGTTGACCTCTTAAGGTCAGCCCTATATTGCTATAATTTTATGAAAGGAACAAGAAAGGGCCCAAGAAGTGCAGAGAGGCTCCTCATGTTCATCTTCCAGGGAGCAGGGTCAGCTCTCTCCCACAAGTAATTTGTTATGACTTATACTTCCCAAATGTAACTCATTTCTAGTTAAGGAACTGACAAGTGTTTATTTAAAATAATAATAAAAAGACATTTCTTTCATACACCTATTGCCTCTACAAGTTGTGCAAGAGCCATGAATGCTTGGTCACTCCATATTGCCCACTGTCCTTCAACATCAGAAGATCCTCTGGACTGGGATCCTTTTTTTGAGAGAGATTTCATTAGCTGTGGTAGGAGATTGTGTGCCCCCTGAACAGCCTGAGATTTACAGTAAGCGAAGAGCTTCGCCTGAGGCTGTGGAAAGCCAATCCCAGGCAAGATAGGTATTGGTAACCACTGAGTAACCTAGAGGTATGTGCATTGACTGTAAATGGAGCTGCCATGGAAACTGCTTAAATAAATTTAAAAAAGATATAAGAAGGCCTTGTAACTCAAAAGGAAATATACACCCTACTGTCATCTTGGTACTCTTTTGATATAGCTATATCATTTTTCAGGCAAGTTTGACTACAGGCAGGCTGATGTCGTTTCCCAAATAGAGAAGTTTTCAGTTCCCGCCAGTCTCAGTTGAGTGTGGTAGTGAGTGTCAGATTCTGGGATTTATTTTCATGGACCCAGATCTTGCAGAGCAACTTTTCTCCCAGGGTGAGCCTCTCTGTGTAGGCTTGGTCAAAGCCTCCCTCTCTGGACATGCAGGCAAGGGATTCAGTGCAGGACAAATGAAGTATCAAGTCCAGGGAATCTGAGTACTGCCCTTATTAAGGAATCCTCTGAGCTTTCCCAACAACAATTTTCTCTGTCAACCTCAGAATCTAATGGCAAGCACCCATAGGGCAAAAGAGAGAGAGAAGGAAATGAGAAGTAACTACTGCAATCCATCGCTATGGTCACTATCGTCCCCCAACTCATCACAGGGAAAAAACAAAGCATTCCTAAAAAGATTCTACTACTCAGGAAAGCTAATCCAGGCAGAGGTGTCCTTCCTGTTTGTTTGTCTTCTGATGCTGATTCCTCTAAGGAGGGGCAGGTTTAAGAAGGAAGCACAAATCTGGATTTTGCAGGTACAAGAGTCCTTCAGTGTCCTGCAATGGAGGGACAAGCTTCAGAATCAGAAGAGGAAATAGGAAGGGAAAAGAAGGGAGAACTCTTTCAGTTAATTTTTCAAATCTGTGCTTCAGGACAGCTTCCAGTTTAGGCCTACCTCCTGAGGAAACTTCTAAGACTAAGAGGAGGAGGAAGGTCAGAAGAATGACTACACCACTCGAAAGTGTTATCCCTCAGATCCAAAACAGCAATATATTGCCCACAATACGGTCTTGATAGATGTGATCAAGAAGGAATGGGAATCCCCAGGAAAAAAAGAAAAGACCAAGCAAGGTTGTTATGCATTTCAAGTTCCTGAAAAATCCCAGACTCAAGAAGCAAATGTTTAATGTCCACGCTGGTGACAATCAACGAAGTAGACTTTCTGTCATTCTTCCCCGTTTGTCAGTATTGCTTGTGGATGTGCTGTAGTTGGCCAGAGTGCACACTAGAAATCTCCAGTCATTTCTGCTGTCCCTGTATCATCACACTTTAGTTTAGGAGAGTCCAAATTCCTTAGAGCCTAATCATTTCTAAGATGGTACTCATGGTCAAGAATGAATTACCTAGAGCTAAAGTGGACAGAATAAGACTTGCATCCAGTGCCAAGTTCAAGCGATAAAGGGCCCACACAGATGAATTCAATACAGGGAACTTGGATGGAGCAGGAGGAGAAACAAGTATAAACAGGTTGGCGCTCAGGACAACTTGCTATGAATTCAGTGCTCTCTCCCCATAGACGAATGTGTCATATGGTAATGGTGAGCGACAACACTACTACGGTCGCCTACATCAATAAACAGCGTGGGACAATGTTGTCATCCCTGCCCAGTGAAGCCCATCTTTGACATTCTGGGTGGAGAAAGAACCTATAGTCCCTCAGAGCTCTAAATACTGGAGCAAAGAGGAAGATGGTTGCCAGCTGGCTAAGCAAAGAACAGCTACATCAAGCAGAGTGGAGTGTGAACCCAGAAGCTTCACTTTCTAGTGAGAAATTTCAGCGTCCTTTCAAACCTGTTTACATCTGTAAGATCCCCTCCTTTCCCTCCTGAAAGAGAGATCCAAAGATAGTAAGCATAAGTGCTCCTGGAGGTGGCCAGTAGCCCTCCTGTATGCCTTTACTTGTTCTCTTTTGCCGCCCGCCCTCCCCCCCGCTACTCAGAACTAACCAGAAGACGAGGGAGAGTGCACTGGTAATAATGGCTCTGCATCGGTTGAGACAGCCCTGGTTCTCCAGTCTTTCAACATGGCTGAGTCTGATCTCATTGTCCTCCCTTTTGAGGCAGGATTTGCTTTCTATGGGACTGATGTATCAGTCAGAGTACAGAAGACTGTGTGGCTTTTGAATGATCTTGCAGGAGACATGGGATATACAGAAGCTTGTAAGCTCCACTCTGCTGACACCTAGAAAAACTTCAACAAATTCTTTTTATTCTGTGAACCTGGTGGAAGTCCAAGGGGTGGTGCAAGAAACATTGCTTTTCTCTGAAGGGCTAAAAATTAATGAGAAAAACAAACTGATTTTATTAAACTGCATTTTTTAAATTTAAATACGTTTTTCTTTTGGAAAATAAAACATTTAATGTTGAAACTTGTATCCAGTTTTAAGGCCTAAACTTACTATAATTTTACAATAATTTAAATTCAATAAAAATATTTAATCAGTATATGCTTGAGCCAAAGTATTAAAGTCAGACCATTGAACTGGTAGAAGTTGCTAAGTATGCACCTGGAATCAGAGTTTACTGAAGTGCTAAACCAGCTTTGACAGCAGATGCCTCTTCTGCAGGTGCATAAAATACTTTCTTCGTTTACTGAATAATTATTTCCCAACTTTGAATGAACTGAGGTGGAAGATGAAAAAGCAGAAAATCTTGTTTTCCTCTTCCAATCTCTGAATAAAAATAAAGGTGTGAGAAGATGAGATCTAGTAGGTCTAAAACCCTGAAGGGACATGGTAACGATAAATAGTACAATTCACTAACTACAGATATTTTCTGTGTTTCACAAATCAGTTTTAAATACAAAACCTGTTTTTATAAACATAGTTTTTTTCTGCTGTGTTCAGTACCTTTATTTAAATAACTGTTGAAAACTGTTTTGTGCATTTTGATTGAATTCCAACTTCCATCCAAATGCAACTTAACACAGATCATGAGTACAATAGTCTAGTAAATCAAATGGTCATTTGCCATTTTCTAAGAAAGTAAAACATTTTTCAGATTCTTAAATTATGTTAAGCTATATAATTGCATAAATATGAAAAGATAGTGTTATCCTGGTTAGTAAAAAGTTCCAAATTTAGTGTAAAGGCAAATCAACATGGCTTTTATGATTACTAACTGGTGAGAATAAATTTTCTTTAGAAAAATAAATAAAAATGCAAAAGATTAAAATCATTTAAATTAAGATTTCCTGCTTCTTGATTTAAATTATGGTTAAAATTAGTGATTTAAATTACTTTGATTTTAATAAATTCACCCTGTTTTCTCCTCCGCCATGTTTGCAGATTTTAGAATTCTTACAGGAAGGTCTGATCAGGGATTTCAGTGTCAGCATTTTAACACTGAAACAAATGGCTGCACTGTATAGCATACTTTCCTCCAAAGGCCAGAAGACTATCTCTTTACCTGAGCTCTTGAGAATTTCCTCAGCCTTACATCTTTACTTCATTCTCCTAAGATTCATCAAACAGCATCATGGGACCTCAGTTTGGTTGTTAATGCCCTGATTCTGCGTTTCTTTGAGCTGCTTGGGAAAGTATCCATGTATTTTGTCTTCAGATGGTTTTCTTGGTAGCAGTTATTTCTAACCTGGAGGTTATCCGAGGTAGGGGGCTTCCCTCGGAGGAACACTACTGCAGATTTCACAATGATGTGGTTCTCTGAACAGACATGGTCTTTATCCCGAAAATTAACTTTTTTTCTTCACAGTCCAAGAAATGGTGCTTCCCTCTTTGTCCAAAACATCGCATCCAGCAGAGATGCTCGGACATACATTGAATGTTTATACAGCCCTCAGTATCTACATCAATCACACACAGGCTTTTCACAAGTCCAGTGCTCTAGATACTCTCTATCATCAGGATGTAAAGAAAAGCATTGAAACTTACTATTTCAGGTGGTTGAGATGATGCATCCAGGAGACCTACAAATCAATCTGTCTCTCTTAACCAACAACAAAACCCACTCTTGAAAATGGTGGTGGCCTCTGCAGGGTGGTCACCTGGTTGTCCGTTTATACTTTATCTATTTTACAACTGCGTGTTCAGGTATCACCTTCAGTAGGAGGGTGCCACAAGTTATGCTCTCCCAGTATAGGAGGAGGAATTTAAACATGACTATACTCATTTTTAACATCTCCCCTCCCCTCCCCCCCAAGGGTTGCTGCTATAAAAATGCAGTTGGTTAACAGATGCATGGACCTTGTAGATGAAAGAGGATAAGAATTTTATTCTGAGTTATAAGGCCTAGCGATCTGATGAAACTGTTCCCCCACCCTCAAAGTTTGGAGCTGGATTTTTCATGTAAAATAAACTGGAAAATTAAGGCCTTGTACGTCAAAAGGGCACAAGTCCTTTTGGGCAAGTCACATAAGTACAACATATACCTGTGCCAACTCAAATATGAATATTCCGATAGTTGTCATAAGTTCTGAACCTTCTAAATAGCTGTCTTTCCATAGTATGAAGGCAAGCAGAGTGTCACTGAAACAAGTGTAAAGGCACAGCTCCTTTCCTGTCAACTTGAAGCCCCCAGCTGCATCTAACTTTGAGGATGTGGTATGATTTCACATCTTAACTGAAGCATGGGTGTGCTGAATCACTAGCATGGACCTCCTTCCTAAATTGTTCTCCATGTCTGCTGAAAGTAGGGCAAGAAGTAACAGTCTCCAGGGGAGATTAAGTTTAGATATTAGGAAAAACTTTATAAGGATAGTTAAGTTCTGGAATAGGGTTCCAAGGGAGGTTGTAGAATCCCCGTCATTAGAGGTGTTTACGAACAAGTTGGACAAACAGCTGTCGGGGATGGTTTAGAGGTATATTGGAGCCTGCCTCATTAGAGGGGGCTTAACTAGATGAGCTCTTGAGGTCCCTTCCAGATTTACATTTTTCTTCTATGGTTACTTGACCAGTGTTAGGGTACATCTAGTGTAGATGCAATAAAATTGATCCCTGATCACTCTACTGTCGACTCCAGAACTCCACCGTGGCGAGAAGCAGAGTCGACGGGGGAGTGGCAGCAGTCGATTCACCGCCATCCTCATGGCCAGGTAGATCGACCTAAGATGCGCCAACTTCAGCTAAGCAAATAGCATATCTTAGGTCAACACTCCCCCCCAGCCTTAGTTCTTGACATGAAATGGGTGTAAAGAGCAGGGTTTTAAAAACAATTTAAAATAGATTCTTTCAGCTGCTCATCTTTCACTGTTGAATCTTGTAATAGAGCCAGAGAACAATGAAATGACAATCAGTCTTCTAGGACAGAAAAGAGACTTTAGGGGAGACAAATGAAATAGTCCCAGTGTCTCCAGTCTGTTACATGGAGACTACTCCATGCCTTTAACTTTCTTCGCCAGTCTGAGCCCTTTTATTTACCAAGGGTTGTGGGGGATCCATTTCTTCCTCCAGAAAAAATGTTAAGATCCCAGTAATCCAGACAGCATGTATATAGACTATGAGATTCTTATTGTACAGAACAATGATAGAGAATAGTCTCCTACAAATATCTTCATGGTATAGGTACTATAAAAAAACCCTGTGAATTACTGGTATTGCCATAGTGCCTAGGAGCCCAAGTTGCAGACAAAGATTCTATTGTGCTAAGTGCTGTACAAACACAGAACAAAGACAGTTCCTGCTCTGAAGAGCATACAGTCTTAAGTATAAGACAAGAGGCAACAGATGAATTCAGACATGACTGAGTACAGGTAAACAATGTGACAATATTTGTTAGCATGGTAGCTGTGGTCTCAGCACAGCAGTAACCAACTATTGTCAAGTTTTTTTGTAGGCAAAGGAAGGATTTGAAGGAGGGGTGTTTACAGGGAGTTTACAGGGAACTGCTCACAAGCACGTGGGGTAGAATGTGAAAAAGCATGAAAGTGCTTGTTTGAAAATTTAACAATCTAGTTTCTATATGATTCTGTAGGAGCAAATATTGAAGTATGCAGATAAGGAGCTCAAAGTGGCTCCAGAGTTCACTAGTGTAGAAATGGCCTGAGAGACCTGGTGGCTAAAAATGTGTCCTGTGCTGTAATCTGTACCCCACACAACGCTGCCTAGCAACAAGTGCAGTAAGTCCTCGCTTGATGTAGTTATGTTCCTGAAAAATGCGACTTTAAGCAAAACGATGTTAAGTGAATCCAATTTCCCCATAAGAATTAATGTAAATAAGGGGGGCTAGGTTCCAGGGAAACTTTTTTCACCAGACAGGACTGTGTGTGTGTGTGCAAGTTTTAAAAAAACAATACTGTACACAAAAAAGATGATTGTGAAGCTTGGTTGAGGTGGTGAAGTCAAAGGGTGGGATATTTCCCAGGGAATGCCTTACTGCTAAATGATGAACTAGCACCAGGCTGAGCACTCAAGGGTTAACATGTTGTTAATGTAGCCTCACACTCTACCAGACAGCACAAATCGAGGGAGGGGAGACAGCATGGCAGACAGAAACAGTGTATGTGTGAGAGAGATGTGCATTGCCCCTTTAAGTATGCTGACCCCAGTAAGTACATTGCCTTTTTAAGTAGATCAGCAATTTGAGACAGCAGCTGCTGCTGCCGTCTCCCTATGTCCTGAGCTTTGTCATGTCCCTCCCTGCTCTATAGAGATAGGGTAAGTGGGGGGCAGGGGGAGGACACCCTGACATTAGCCCCTCCCCCCCCCCTTGGTGCACAGCAAGCAGGAGTAAGGTGACCAGATGTCCCAATTTTATAGGGACAGTCCTGATTTTTGGGTCTTTGTCTTATATAGGCTCCTATTACCTCCCACCTCCTCTCAATTTTTCACACTTGCTGTCTGGTCACCCTAAGCAGGAGGCTCTCGGGAACAGCTCCAAGGCAGAGGGTAGGAGCAGCAGTAGGGAGGAGGGACAGCTGACGGCTGCTGCACAGGGAACTTAGGGGAGCAGGGAGCTGAGCGGGGGCTGCCGGTTCACCCTGGTTCCAAGCCTCCACCAGCTAGCTTCAATGGGCTGCTCTTTCTGCAAGCAGTGGACAAAGTAGATGGCTGCCAACGTTATAAGGGAGCATTGTGCAATGTTAAACGAGCATGTTCTCTAGTTGATCAGCAATGTAACAATGAAACAAAGTTAACTAGGATGACTTTAGGCCCTCGTCCAGACTAACCCGCGGCATCGGCGGGTTAAAATCGATTGCTCGGGGATCGATATATCGCGTCTAGTCTGGACGCGGTGTATCGATCCCCGAGCGCGCTTACATCGATTCCGGAACTCCATCAATCCGAACGGAGTTCCGGAATCGACACGGAGAGCCGCGGACATCGATGGAGCCCCGTCCAGACTGGTGAGTACCTCGATTTTAGAAATTCGACTTCAGCTACGTTATTCTCGTAGCTGAAGTTGCGTATCTAAAATCGATTTTAATTCCTAGTCTGGACGTGGCCTAAGTGAGGGGTTACTGAGTGTGGAAAAGTTGGTGGGGGGGGGGGCAGGAGACCTTTTTTCCCCCCATCCATCAGAGCATCCCTTCTCAAAAGAGCCCTAGTGGAAACATGGCTGTGTAGAGGCCGGAGCATAGATATTATTCTTTGAGTGTCATTAATCTTCATGTGGGATGTAGTGTAACCACAGTGGGTGGATATGAGTCAGTATTTAGTAAAACTGAAAGACGTATGTAATAGATAAGCCTCTTGGTGTGTGTTAAATTGCTGAAAGCATCTCACCTTTTGTTTACACAGCAATGGTAACTTAATGCCAAATTGATTAATATTTAAAGTTGCTTTATAACTTCACTACATTTGTTGATCATCTTGCTACATACAGTGAACTTGTTCACTAATAGAATTTAGTTTATCATAAAAAGTGTATACATAACAGACTATCTTAATTTTTGTTTTCATTGCTCTTTTTGCAGGCTGCTGACTTGAGTAAACCAATAGACAAAAGGATATACAAAGGAACGCAACCTACGTGTCATGACTTCAATCACTTAACAGCCACAGCAGAAAGTGTCTCTCTACTAGTGGGTTTCTCTGCAGGCCAGGTCCAACTTATAGACCCTATTAAAAAAGAAACTAGCAAATTATTTAATGAGGAAGTAAGTAGGAATCTTGATCTTTTTGCATGTGAACATGTCATATTTTAAAAAGTTATTATGTAAGTAAGCTCAACGTTTACCACTAAAAAATATGTGAACTCTTGCACAATAAGGTGTTTTTGCACCAAAAAATCATATAGGTTTTGTCTAGATTAGTTATGGTTGCATTGTAACTAGAGTTAGTTGATTGCCAGTTTACTTGAGTTAACTAGCATGAATATAAATGCTACTGTAGACACTCCACAAACATTTTGTTCAAGGGTGAACCACAGACAGAAACAAACACTTGTGCACGGTAACACATGGTCATTGAATGGCTTTACAACTAGCATAATTGCCAAATGACTTGAATTTAGAATTTGCAATTAACTCTAGCAATCAAAAGTCTTATTCTAGACAGTCTGAAAGAAGAGGTCTAGCCTGGCTCAACTTCTAAACCGAGCCTACTCATTTTGGAGTTGGTGGGAGCCCCCCATCCCCACTGACAGCTGTAGAGTAGGGTTTTGAAAACAGTCTCATTCCCAGTAGGGTGCTGCTTTAGACCTATCTGGTTTCTCTTCACACTTCTAGGAGCAGCTACAACTAGATCGGGAGAGGGAAATTCTCCTTACCCTTTCCTCTTCCACTTCCCAATTCCCCTTGTCTGAGTGGGGAAAGTTTGCATTTTCTTGGAATGCAACACTTAAAGGTGCCTTTTGGTAGAAACCAATGTACAGCAGAGTGCAGCTTCACTATGATTTTGTCTATACTAGAAAAAATGGTATCTATAATTCCCCACTGGTACAGCTGCATTGGTGTGAGCTGTAGTTTAGAAAAGGCATGAGTGGCCTCTGAAATTTCATCACTTTCACATAAATGTGTTAGTTTGACATAATGGCAAACTTCTGTGACCATGTGGGCACTTGAATTCCCATTGATAAGGCTATGAATTAATCACAAAGGTCACAGCAGTCATGGATTCCATGAGTTTACCAGACCTCTGTGACTTCTAGGGCTTCAGGAGGCGGAGGTGGAGCAGGACCGTGCACCCCTATCCTGCAGCTAGGGCTGACTGGAACCAGTACCCTGCAGCCCAAGCCCCCCAGCTTCCACTGAGGGCTGCAGCTGGGGCCCAGCCCTGTGGTATCCCGGGTTTGGCAGGGACTGCAGCTGGAGCTACATGCCTAGCCCCGTGGCTGCCGGGGGCTGCAGCCGGGACCACGCACCGCAGCCCTGGGGTGTCCCGTGCTTGCAGGGCCAGCCTTAGGGAAAATGGCGAACTTGCATTTTGGTGCCCCAGTCCCTGAGGGCAAGCCCCCCCAGCCCTCATGGGCTCCCCGGGCTCCCCACCCTCCCTTCCAACCTAACACCTGCACTGTGCCCCCTTTGCTGCTAATGCCTGCCCCCCCTCCTGCACCCCTAATCCCTACACCCCTTCACTCCTAATCTCTGCCCCCCTTCTGTGCCCCAACCCCTGCACCCTCCTCCTGAGCCCTTAGCCTCTGTACTGTGCCTCCTTTGCCCCTAACCTTTGCATCCCCCCTCCTGCACCCACGTGGGGAAACTGACCTAGATGCACAAAGTAGCTGTCATTGCTGCTTGCTCGCTCCTGCACTAGACTGTGCTCCTGCGCAGCCATAGGCTGGGGGCGGGCGGGGAGAGGAGAGGAGCAAGGAGTGATGTCAGGGCTTCCTGCATCCAGGTCACTTTCTTTGTGGGCTGCGTAAGGGGAGGGCAGGAGAGCAGCAACTCCTGATACCTCAGCATAGCCCAGGTAGGGAAGTGACCTGGATGCAGGGAGCCTGGGTGTGTGTGTTCAGGGGAATGTGTGTGTGCCTAAGTGAGTGCACTGTCTCTTTAAGAAAGCACTCGGGGTCAGGAGCCTGAACTAGGCTTATTCAGACACAAGCAGAGGCAGCAGCACACACACATTCCCTCTGCCCTGTCACCCCAGCTTAGTGAAAATCAGGTACATGTGGGAAGGGAACACCCTGCCCTCTCCCCCTCCCCAGCAGAACAGACAGGAGGACACTCTCAGTCTGGGGCAACTCCAGGGACAAGTGGGCAGTGGAGGGGGACAGGAACAGCAGCAGCTGCACACATGGAGCAGAGCGGAGGAGTGCCACCCCTGCTCCAGAGGAGTCACCTGGATCAAACTGCCCCCTGCAGCTCGGGTCTCTCCTCCTCCTCCTCCTCCCCCCCCCCCCCGCCGCTGCTTGCCTGCCTGCCTGCTGTGCTGCCTCCCAGCAGCGGGTCAGGTGGAAATCCAAACCCTATGCATGGCGCCCCCTTGGGCGGGCTAGTCGGGGCAGTTGCCCATACAGCCCACCCCAAAGGCCTGCCCTGCGTGCTTGGTGGGGGCCGCATGCCTCAACCCTGAGGCTTTCTCCAGGGGCTGCAGCTGGGGCCATGCACCCCTACCCAGTGGCTTCACTCAGGGACCATGTGCCCCCCCTTGCGGCTTCCCAGGGCCATGTTTTGTTTATTGCCTGTGACCTGTTGGTGACTTTTACTGAAAAATAACTGTGATAAAATCTTAGCCTTACCCATTGATATAGAGGAAATGGCGATAACGTCAATGGAAACTTCTTCCTAAAAACCCCAACTGCAGACATAACCCATGTTGTCTAACCACGAGTAAGCGAACTCCATGACAAAACCTGTGTTCTACTTACGTGACTTTCTAAAAGGTGAAAGTGCACTGGTGGTGAAGTCTAGTTTTTGCCAGTATATATGGTAAGCATAGAATAAAAGTTGATAAATGCATTCAGACAGCTTGGGACACTCTCCCCATTTCACAATAACTGGTTCCATTAAAGTGAAATGAATCTCCTCTCATACCACTGAGGCAATAAAGAAATGAGATGGTATTTGGAAACAAAACAAACTTATGGCAGAGGTCACTAAACACTAACAGTAGCAGAGATTGGAAATGCAGCTAATAGTGACAAGCTTGGTCGCCTGTGCTAACCTTAAATCTTAAAATTGCCACCATTAATTAACCACAGTTTTTTTCAAGCTGAAGTGTGGTTGACTGCAACCAGCAGTGTATTGTAGTGTAGATTTTTACTTCTTCTCTAATCCTGGTAGTTTTAATTGTAATAGGTTTCTTAGCTATTGCTGCCAAATCTGGGAGCCACCAAAGGGCAGACAAATTGACACCTTGACACATGCAAGAGTTAGGAAATGTTTGCATCCAGTTCAAGACTTGCCCAGGCTCGTATCTCTTGCAAAATACAGTTGTTGTCACCAGTGATTTGAAAGCACTTGGGTGAGCGGTCAAAATATTACTACCTCCTTTTTTTTAAAAAAGAGGCAATCTCTTCTGCCCTAAAGCAATCAAGATGGCAGATCCCTTCTGACAAATACCTGATTAGCAAAGTACCCTGCTGATACCCCAGATCTTTACTCTTATAGTTGCCTAATGAAACAAATTCAGTAAGATAAAATCAGTCCTATTACTTTGTGATCAAAATATAAAATCATTGGAATATGCAAGACATAGGGACTTGAAAGGCTCAAGAGGCATTACTTTTGGGGGAATTCTGTGCCAAAAAATTAACAATTCTGTGTGCAATATTTTAATATTCTGCATATTTTATTTGTCAAAATAACACAATATAAACATGCCAGTTTCAATTATTTTGTTAATTTATTTCAAAATAACTGTCAGCAAGTACATCTGTAACAAAACAGATGCACAAAGATTCAGGAAATGTTTTTTTGACAGATTCCTTTCTGGGCATATTAATGCAGAACTTTGACTGATTCATTTAAACTACAATACAGAAATGTATTTCCACACCCCTCAAAAGCAGTGCAAAGGCTTGGGGGAGTCACAGGGTAATAATGGAGGGTTAAGGAAGAGGGGAGGAGCTTTGGAGTGAACCTGGAGGGTTGTTAAGTGTGGGTGGGAGAAATATGGAACTGTCTTTTGCGGGGGCAGGAGTTTTTAAGGAGTTGGGGAACCTCCCCCCTGCCAGACCCTGGCTGACCCCGAGCCTCTCCCATTCAGTCAGGCACATCTCCCCCATCCCCATGTGGCCCAGAACCTCCCTTCTCATGCAGCCCCTGGTTCAATGCTGTCACTTCACTAGCTACCGAGCCCGCTCCCCAGTCTGTGACCCTGTAGCAGCACTGTGTGCACCATTCTGCCTCCTAACCTGGCTCCACTGGCAAGCTGTTGTAATGAATACAGCTGACTGCCAGCTGTTACTGTTAGTCAGCCAGCTGTTCTGGGGCCACAGCTGCTTCCAGTGGGCAAAACGTGGAACTGCAGCACTTCTTGGGCAGAATGTACTTTCTACTGTGTGTGTGGGGGGGGGAATTCTACACCAGACATTAATTCTGTGCATGGGCAGTGGTGCAAAATTCACCTAGGAGTAGACTGTGGAACCTCTTGCTTCTGGCTGGTTGTTCAAATGCAGTCCATTTTTGTAGTGATGGAAAATTTAGTCTTAATTGTATGTGAAATGAATTGGTGGTGGTCTTCTTTCCAGCGGACAAGTCTATAATCCAATTACAGCACCCTCTGGTTGGGCAACTGTACTATTAACTATCAAGCCTGTGGTCTATGCATTATTTTTGATTCTCCCCTCTCTTTTGACCCACACATTAAAGCCATGTCTGAAATCTTGCAGGTTCTCCTTGCACATCTCCAAGATCCAACTTCTCCCTTCTACCCACACCACCAAACTTCTGAGCAAATTCTTTAATCTCCTTCTCCAGCTTCTCTGCCTGTAACTGGGTCCCCTTTCAAGTCTGTTTAATGTGGCTGTTAGGATTATCTTATCTTACCTTCCCGCTTTTTACCGTCTTAAGTCCCTCCACTGACTCCTTCATTTACTGTATCAAATGCAGACTTTTTTCCTTGCTTTCAAAGCCCTCCACAATTTAGCCTCACCCTACCTGTTCAACCTGTTATTTTATAGCACAGTCTCTCTGCCAGTGTTACCAGCCACAATTTTCTGTTTCTCCAACAAGTATTTTAGTGTTTTCTCCCATGCTGTACCTTTGAATTGGAAAAGCTTCCAGTCAAAAATCCATAAACCCATCATCTTATTCTCCAAGTCTCTCCTCAAAACTCTGCTTTTCCTAATGCATACAGAAAACTGCAACCTTGGTGGTTAAGCAGGTGGCAAGTTGTGATAGCTTACTAAGATTTGTGCACCTCCCATTTTTGTTATCTTTTGTCATCTGCATCTCCACCTCAATCTGCTTGTTTCTCATCCACCTATTGTGTCTTGTCATCTTAGAAGCTTTTGAGGGCAGGAGTTGTCATCTGTTTCTGTATAAAACCTACCATTAATGTGGTAGTGTAATATAAATGTTGAATAATATTCACCCCTCTAGAGGGAGTCTCTTGCCCACTCTTGAGCCACATTAATAGAGCAGTCCAAGAGAGCTTCCATTGTGCCATCTCAGTACTTATTCCATGGCTAGAGGACAGACGTGGCCTGTGGCAGGCAGTATTGATCCAGTTTCCTAGCATCATACTTTAGTAAAGGTAATTCTCTTAACTAATATTTTGTTGAGGTCACAATAGAGGCATGATTGGCCAACAACAAAACAATTACCACAATTAAAATAATTAGCACACAAACCAACTCTTTAGTTCACCACAAAAAACGAGCAAAACTGCTATTTGAAGATGCTTGTTATTTCAGAAGAAATTTGCTAGATTAAGTTACTGTTCTGAATCTTCAAATACAAAATGATTTAAATCATCTTTTCGGTAGTCCATAATGATAGGTACTTGGCATACAGATTTTGGCTTTCATCCTCAGGTTGAAAGCAACAGAAATGCTTCAAAGCATAGCTTGAAATGTTCATTTAACTGCTGCTTTTCAGTGTGGTAGACAAATACACAGAATGAATATAATTGTCTACTGTCTTATCCTTCAATTCATTTTCTTCTGACAAATAGCTAAGTACCCTCTGCGGCCAGTCAGTCCCTGTATGTTTCCCTGGGAACTCCTTTTTACTTATTGCAGTCTTGACTTCTTGTGTATCTCAACTGTTCTTTCAGCCTACAAACTGTGGCTCATAATACTTTCACTTATTTACTGCTGTTGGTTGTTTCTGCCATAGATCACATTGAAGGTGTGGGTGGTCAGGTGGGCAGCGTGATGGATCAGCTCAGAGTTAACAAATATCTATTGGGCACCATGGCTGGACTAGCAGGCTCAAGCAGCCAGGTGAAATTTGCTAAGCCGCTTTCAATGTTTTCAGCACTGACAAGACACTCAAAATATCGTACATATGCATATTTAATACCCATGGTCACTCATTGTCTCTCAATTTGTGGAAGTACTTAATACTTTAAATGAGACTGCTTGTTGTACATATGGTGATCTAATGGACTTTTATGTTTCTCTGATATGTGAAGGGTAACTTGAAAAAGGGATGCTCTAATTTAAATTCTCTGACCAGTACTTAACTACAAGCCATCAATGTTCCATCCACCTCTGGGAGTTTGGTTATTGTAAGTCAGAGGAAGTAATCACAGCGTATACCTATAGTGTATATCTTGGCACACATTCACTGCAGACTTTAGTAACTCTACAATTTTCTCCTGGGCTCCTAAAGCTTTTTTTCCTTTTTCTTTGAGGGCAGTCCCATGTGTGGTTTTTGGGATTTAATCTGAACTCTGGTCTTAACTTTGTTTTGATTTTAACTAAATATAAGCTTAATGTAGAATGTAGCTGAGTAACTTCTATTCACACAGATTGCATACTATGTTTGAGACCATGTTCTTTGGCTCCTTAAGTAAGCCTCTTGTTTTTGCTGAGCTTGTAGAGGTAAATCTCAGAATGTTAAATTGTGATCTATAACAAATCGGCCTTGTTACTGAGGTAGTTTTATTATTGAATAAAAATTGGACCAGAAAGAATAAAAGCAACTTTTTCCCTAAACAGTAATTCCTCCTCTTCCTAACTGCCTATCTTAAGGTGACTGGAGCTTCTTTTGCAAATAACACCATTTTATAACTGTCAGGAGTTTGACAGCATTCAAAATTCAGTAAAAAATGTATTTTAAATAGATGTAAACTGTAAAACTATCACTCTTCTGATGCATATCTTGTTCTTTGTTTTTCACAGAGACTAATAGACAAGTCCAGAGTAACCTGTGTAAAATGGGTACCAGGTTCGGAAAGCCTTTTCCTAGTAGCTCATTCCAGTGGAAATATGTACTTATATAATGTGGAGCACACTTGTGGTACCACAGCCCCACACTACCAGCTACTTAAGCAAGGAGAAGGTTTTGCAGTCCACACTTGCAAGAGTAAATCCACAAGAAATCCTCTACTTAAATGGACCGTAGGCGAGGGTGCCCTGAATGAATTTGCTTTTTCCCCCGATGGGAAATTTTTGGCATGTGTGAGCCAAGATGGCTTTCTTCGTGTGTTTAACTTTGATTCAGTGGAGTTACATGGTACAATGAAAAGCTACTTTGGGGGACTACTATGTGTGTGTTGGAGCCCAGATGGGAAATACATTGTAATAGGTGGAGAGGATGACTTGGTAACGGTTTGGTCTTTTGTGGACTGTCGAGTAATAGCTAGAGGCCACGGACATAAATCATGGGTTAGTGTTGTGGCATTTGACCCATATACCACTAGTGTAGAAGAGAGTGACCCAATGGAATTTAGTGGTAGTGATGAGGATTTCCAAGACCTTCTTCATTTTGGTAGAGATCGAGCAAATAGTACACAATCTAGGTTATCAAAAAGGAACTCTACAGACAGTCGTCCAGTAAGTGTTACGTATAGGTTTGGTTCTGTAGGCCAAGACACACAACTCTGTTTGTGGGACCTTACAGAAGATATTCTCTTCCCTCACCAACCTCTATCAAGAGCAAGGACACACACAAATGTTATGAATGCCACAAGTCCACCTGCAGGAAGTGGTGGAACTAATTCAGGAAGTAATGGGAACAGTATCACAACACCTGGAAACTCAGTTCCTCCTCCTCTTCCACGGTCAAACAGCCTTCCACATTCTGCAGTCTCAAATGCCGGCAGTAAAAGCAGTGTCATGGATGGTGCCATTGCTGCTGGTGTTAGTAAGTTTGCAACCTTATCGCTACATGATCGGAAAGAAAGACACCATGAAAAAGATCACAAGAGAAATCATAGCATGGGACATATATCTAGCAAGAGCAGTGACAAACTGAACCTAGTTACTAAAACCAAAACAGACCCAGCTAAAACTTTGGGAACACCTCTCTGTCCCAGAATGGAAGATGTTCCCTTGTTAGAGCCTCTTATCTGTAAAAAGATAGCACATGAAAGACTGACTGTGTTAATTTTTCTTGAAGACTGTATAGTCACTGCTTGTCAGGAGGGATTTATTTGCACATGGGCAAGGCCTGGTAAAGTGGTAAGTTTTAATCCTTAATGCTGCATCAAAGAACTAGAATTTCAAATAGGTAGTTTTCTCAATATACCTGATTATTGGATATAAAATTTCTTTATGCTTAATGTAAAAAGGTTATTTCCTCAGAGCCATAGTTTTGGATACTGCATGCCATATTTCTGAATGATTTGAAGTGTCTTGGGGTACATTTCTTAGTTGCCTTCCAAGCAGAGAAATACTGTATATCCAAAGTTTGTGTTCCTATATTTTCAAACTTTTTTAGTATAGACACAACATGGTGAAGACAAAGATTTAAAAGCTAGATTAAAAGTGTTCAATCACTAAAGTAACAATATTAGTCATTCACACATTTTCCTGTGCTGCTGTTTTCTGTGTTTTGAAATACTGCTGCTTCGAGTCTACCATGAAATGCTAGCTTTTTTTAGAATTTAGGTATCATCTGACAACGTAAGTGTTTAACACTACCTTTTTTATGGATTTCTGGAATATTAATAAATGTCAGTCAACTTGTGAGCAAACTTTTAAAAACGCTCTGCTGACCATATTGGGAATAATTTGCAGTATCTTGCCTGAAATTGTGAATCAGTCCTAAATGCATAATACAGTACTAATGAGGTTTTATGAACCTCTGTAAAGATCTTGATTTTTATAGGGCTCATTATCATGAGAAGAATCCTGGGCACAATTTTTAAAAAAAAATTCTGCATAAACAGCTTCATGTTTGGTCCAGTAGTGTCATTTTTATTAGTCAAATATGCAGGCAAAAAAATTTTTTTAGTAAGTTTCTTTCAGACAATCACTTCTATCAATTTAAGGTAACACAGTTCTAGGGTTTTTACCCTCCCTTGTAAAAGCCTCTTAATCTTGAATACAACTTTTATTTTGTCCATTGCATGGCAAATTTGTTTTCTTGTGTTTTGAATGAGCCTAAAACAAATTGCCAATTTATAACCTCAAGCACCTATGCCAAGATAGCTCTGTTTAACATTCTCTGGTGAAATACAGTTCTGAGAAACAGTACCTAATCATAGAACCAGCAGGGGCTTGTGTAAAAATGCAGCACTCATTAGACTATTGCATTCCTGGAGTATTGGTCTTAAATTATTTGAATATTTTCCTAATTGGACAATATAGATGTATGTAGTTCCTTAATCCTAAACTACTTGATTCTCTAGAGTCATGTTTGTAGTTGGAGCAACCACTCTGTTCCAGAAAACTAAAATACAACACAACTAACTTCAGATTTCTGTTGCAAGGAAGTTTCAGAATGAATGATCAGATTTATTTATTTATTTTTTAAGTGGTGATTCTAGCTGCTTTTAAACCCCAAGCACATATTGAAAAAGCTCCTCCAGTCTGGTTCTGAAATCTGTCCTATAATGTGCACACATTGAGAACCCCTTCCACTCAGCATCTGTGCACACTTAGTGACTAGGTCTACTAAGTCCAAACATAGTGTATCTTTCTCTTAAAGGTGGGAGAAAGGGCATTACTTTACCTTTAAAGATATTTAGTACATGAGAATCATTAACTCAAAATAATGAAGCTACATTACACTGGAACTACTTTGATTTCTGTGAATCAGTGCAAGTCACAAACATTCTTATTAAAGTAACTTTAAACATGTGCATCAGTGTCTCAGCTTTCTACAGTAGAATATTGCCATTTTGCATAAATGTTAACCCAGATAGCGTGTGTATTACCAAACACTACCCTTTTACATTTTCTGTCTATTAACTTATAAATTAGGTTTCCTTTAACTGCTGAGCGTAACTTAATCCATTTTTGTGCATTGATTTAGACTACAACATCTCAAATATTTCAGATATAGAGTATGCAGTACCCAAAATCAGGATTTATGTATTTGGCTAATATGACAAACTTTAATTACAGGTAAGTCATTTTCATGCTGAAATTATCATGATCTTTCTAAATTAATATATTGCACACTGATGTAAATGCCATATTATTTAGGATGTATTTACTTCCCTAGAAAAATATTTTTCAAATGGACTTGTTTCTCTGATTTCTTCATTTGCATTACAGTGAGTTCACTCTGCTATTTAAACTAAGTTTTTAGTGGTATGTTTACAGGAGTTTGATGGGGAAGTATCTGTGCTAGAAAGATGAGCATCTTTTGGTTTATAGGATAGAGCACTTATAATAACTTTATGCATATTTAACGAGAATGGTCAAAGTATAAAAATACTGATGGTAACGTGTCACTTCTGGGTTATATACCACACACCTATATTGCCAGTAGTTTTATCCTTGGCTGAGTCTGTCACTTTGGAGTTTAAAGCTGCTATCTTCTGTCTTCCTCCCATTGTCTGAGTTCCTGACAGTCCTGGAAGACTGTCCTCTCTACCATTTTTCATGCTAAAAAAAATTATTCCACCATTGCCTCACAAACAGCCTCAGTTGAGTGCCAACCATAACCAACCCAAAGAAAGACTGAATAGAAAATTAAACTAACCTTGCAGTAGAAAGCATCAGTGCCAGTGAGTCATCTCTACCTTTCCCTCTCATTTGCTTCCTTTTTGGAAGAGCCATGAAAGCACCGACAAGGCGTAGGGTGGTCTTCCTCATTTTAGTCCTATTTAATCTCTTGTTTCTGTCTTTACTGGCCTTGGCTGAAAATCCAGTAATGGCTCTTCAACCTTGATTCCATTAGGCCAGTATGATGCACTGCCATCCCAGCCCCATGCAGCCTACGCTGCAAGCTTTATGAATTATTATTTCAGTTTACTCATCATACCTTGAGCTTTCTTATTGGCTACATTATTCTTGTAAAGTATGTGATCCAAACACACTTTTAAAATTATCATACTAACTCTTGGACAAAAGCAAGTGCAAGGGATTTACAAAATCAGTAAAACAAGTTGGGCTGGGGTGACGGGGGAGCATGCTTTACCTGTCTGAAAAATGAATGAACAATTTTTCCTTTCAGTCTGATCCATTCATTTGCGAATTTCACTTTCTCTCATTTTAGAATCTACAATTTTAGTCCTCTCTTCTTGAGAGTTTGACTTGAGTGTTTTTCTCTCCTTAGTTGAGTAACTCTCATCAGATTGGCCATGGGGATTGCTCCCAAGGCAAACCTAGCTGGGGTCATGGAATATTTCATCTTCTCCCTTAACTTGTCTGAAAACAATTTAAATAGGAGAGAATTAGAAAAGTGAAATTGCATATGAATCACATTGCCAGTTACTTCGGGCCAAATTGCGTATATTACAGATGCAGTAAAAATGCTTGGTATTTACATGCAAAGGAATTTAATAATACTTTTACTTTATAAACTATTTTACTAGGCATGAATGTAGCTAATTACAATTACTAATTTTATTACTAAATTACAATTACTAAAGTTATTTCGATACAAAATAAACTATCTAAGTGTTTGAATGATATTAAAATTTAATCTGGTTATCTTGTACAACCACTTTTTGTTTTAATATAAGGTAAACTTACCACTTATTTCTCTTTTGAGAGCTCAAGGTAAGATTGGACAAAACTACAAAGGAGAGTGATATGGCAGTATATATCTGGCAGACTAAATACGTTACCATTTTGTGAAACAATGCACATGAAATTTAGAATGTTTTTGATTCTTATTGTACATGAAAATCTTAAATTATAACATCCTTAAATCTTCCAACTAATTACAGTTGTAGTACGGTATCATGTTTTAGTATGACTAATGTTTTTGCTAAAAGTACTTAAACATTCATATATTATACTTTGGCGAGTGGGAAGACTGGCTACACATTCTTCCTCAGTGGAAAAGAACATTTTTTTCAATACAACTGAAGTTCAATTACTGGTATTTTGAAGTACTATCAAATTAGAACTATTTCAATGTGATAATGGTATCTGCATAAATTCTACAGTAAAACTGAATCATAGTTATATGATTTCAGGTTACCAAGGTGCAATTTGAAGCTTCCTTTAATGTGCATATAGTAGCAAATGAAATTGCACATATAGTACACCTTCATTAGCAGAGTGAATTAAAACGAATACACTGGTTTGATAATGTATAGCAAGGTATGCGCAATGGAGGTGTGGCAAAGTGACTTCAGTGAAGCCAAGAGAGATCATAACCCTGTATAAAAGGTTTTATGGGTGAGGGTTTCTATTTCATGTTAGGAAATAACATGCCTTTTACTAAATATTTGCAGAAATCCCATGTTTTGAACTACACCTTTTTCAAACTTGGTTATGTACTTGAAGAGACTGTGTATACATCTGCCCCTTTAGCAGCTTAAATCAACTAAATTGATACTGAAAAAAATTGTTGGCCTGCTTATGTTACAATAATGAATTTCATGTCCGTTAATTTACTGTGGCACAACTTAGGTGTAAAATTAAACAAGATTTTTTTTCCTGCATTTTTACCAATTCTGTATACTTGAGTTTGTTAAAGATTGATATGTTAGGTGATACTGTACAAAGTTGTATTGACTATATCTTTAGTGCAAATCAAAAGAAAATTCATATGTATTTCCTTTTTACACTTCCATCTAATTTCTTGACAACTTGAATAAATTTCTTAGAGCCTTTCTAACATGAAATATTGTTAAATTAACTGTTGCAATAATTAAGCTTTAATAAGTATTGTTGGTATATTTATAATTTTAAAAATTCAAGTTTGTTTCATACTGCTTATTTTTTAGCTATTCTGTTGTCACTGTTACAGCTGAAGAACCTTACTAAATACTTGACATTACAAAATTTGCTGGGGTTGTCCTCTGTATACTGACGTTAAATAAAATGTGTGACTGAACTGTAAATGTAGATAATTTTCAATAGTCCTTTTCACATCTAAGTTCTGAAAGCTGGATGTAACAAATTAAGGGTTTTTTCTATATGCTATACATACCTTGCTGAACAGATGGCTGCAGTGAAACTGCTAGCTTTTCAGCTGCCACTTTATAATTCAAGGGATTGACTAAATCATGCAATTTTTGAGTAAATCTTTCAGAAATTTGTTCTCAAGTTGATATTAAATCAAATGTGGGATTAGATCTGTCACTTCTAACTTTGAACTATGTTAAGTTCACGTTTTCTTTTAAAATCCTTAAATATGAGAATAATTAAATTGTTTTAAACTTATATGTAGTAATTCAGACATTGATAAATTAGGCTGTCAATGTATATCCATCAAGCAGCAGTTGGAATGAAGAATTTTTGTCTTTGGACTCTACAGGAGCTCTTTCCCCTATGGATTCCAGTCCAGGCTGTGCTTCTCAGTCACCAACCTTAAGTAGAACTTGAGGCTTACTATACAAAACTGAGTTCACAGCCCTAACAATGTGGGCTTTATTCAACAGAGAAGAGAATTCAGGTGCTTCCAACCCATAAATAATATCATAGGGCCAGAACAGACCAAGTTTGACATTGACTTTGATAGTCAAGTTAGGCAAATATTAAATGCTGCCCACTCACTTCCATCAGAGGTACATGGGGACAGCTCAGCAAGGTTCTCCATCCCTTAAAGCAGAGTTCCAGGTTTATTCACATAAGCAATCAACAAAGATGATATTCAGGAAGTAGTTTCTCGGATTAGGCCTTTTCTAGCAGGACCTTTAAATTCTCCTTATTTCATCGACCTAAATTCTAGACTCATTGTGGACCCTGGCAAGCTGAGATCAGTTTCCCTGTTGGTGAGATTCCTCTGTAGCTTTCTGATAGGAAAAGCTGCTTTCCTTATTGGACTTAAACACTGGATGGTCTTCTGGCACTTCAAGAAATAGTGAAGTGAATGACCTTAATGTAGCTGGGCCTGGTAGCACTTTTGAAAGCATATGCTGAGAGGCCAGGTGAAATTCGTCCTGACAGCTTGCTGTTGGAACATCTGATTGTCAAATGTCATGTAATTTTGAGAATTGTTTGCTCAAAGAAGTTCCACAGGAATTAGTGGGAATATGAAAGCAATCTGGCTTCCCCCTGTTCTACAGTCAGAATGGATACTTTGTTAAAATATGTCTCCCAGCTGTAACCTGGCTTTTACTTTCCTTTTTAAATATCTCTTGCACAAAAGTCCTTAAGGAAATAGTGTGATCGTGCTCTAGTCTGACTTGAAAGTTCAGATTTAGGTGGCACATCCGTCTTTACTATTTTCCATCTGTTCACTCTTATCAGATTGAGTGTGTGCATATTCTTGGCTGCTGTAGTTTCTATACAAAATTAAGTTTGCCTGGTTTCTTTCAAGTTGCTTTTTTTGACCTGACCCAAAACCTAAATCTTGCCAAAAGTTCTAGTTTCAAAAGGCTAGAGGATGCTGCTCTCTGTACCTAAGTATATGAGTGAGTCCTTTCCTCCTAAACTAGGTCCCATGCCTAGGTGGGATTAGGATCCTGTCAGCAAAAGCATGTGTGTGCTTCAGCAGGCTTTAGAGAAGATAAACAAGGCAGTTACACATTTACATTGTACATAAACTCATGAGGTATAGTCTGCCTCTTGGACACAGGTGTGCTTAGCAGATCTAAACCGAAGTGTTAAGAGCCCTTATGGTATGGTATACTTTATCTAATCTCTGTGGATGTCTGAGGCAAAGAGGGTTTTTACATGGATTGTCTATAGATAGTGGAACTTTAGTAGTCTGCCTTTTTGTCACACAAGGATGGAAATATACTTCAGTAATGAAATATATCCCTAAACACTAATATATATTGGAAGTAAAATTGCATCTGAATCACTTGTGTTGCTGCTGTACACATTTACAAGGTACTTCATCCTGCTAGTACACAAACTATACTCAGGCACGTGACATTACTACAGCAAAACAAGAAAAGGCAAGTAGATACTTCAGCACCAAACATAAAATTTCCATAAAGTGAATAAATATTAAAAAGAAACAAAACAAATAAGCATTTTAAATAGAAATGACTGTAACATCAGCTTTCCCGGAACCCCTCTTTCTCCCAGAGTCTCCCAGTTCTTTTCAAGAAGTCTTCCGCTATACGGTGGGTGTATGTTCATAAAGGATTTGTCCTTTTAAAAAAAAACAAAAAACATTAACACCAGTTTGCTAACTAATCTTATGACTCCATTAGGAATTCTTTTAGTATGATCTAGTAAAGAAATTCATGTAGCTCAATGCCTCATCTTTACACTTGAACACTTACCTGAGCAAGCTACTGTTTGAGATCTGATCTAAACAGTTTGTACCAGTTTAACTAAAACTGGTCTTAAAAATTTTAAATCAATGCAACTTTGTTTGTGGATACTCTTTTATATTGGTTTAATTTGCATCTTAAAACGTAGAGGCGCAAGACTAGCTAACAAGTTGAAAATTGGATAGTAGTGTCCAAGCAAGGCTTTATTCTGGTTTAGTTTTAATCATTTAAGACCTGATTTATACTGCTGCGGCTTGATGGTGATTGTATAAACAAGCCCTAATCAAGCATACCATATAGCACCTGGCTACCACCATATTCATTGGTTCACATTTTTCAGTTTCTCAATGAAAAACACCAACTTATCTATGGTTCCATCTTTGGCTCTAATGAATTTTATCTTCCTTCATATAAGAATATATGTAACCCTATGGTGACTTTGATCAGCATTAATCTTATTCCTTATTTCATATTCACCAAGTATTAGTCTGAATTTCAAAATCTTTCAACAATCAGGCTCAGCTGCTATAATTTGGAAACTTTGCATTATAAATTTTTGTCTTCACACACTACTTCAGCCTCAAAAGGTATTTCAGAAGTTTTGCAAGTTCTTCATGAAGGTGAATTAAAAAAAAAAAACCTCAAAATGCCATCACTACTGAATTGTAGTACTCAATGTTTTTTAAAGGCAGTCTCTTCTGAAAAGAAAATGCAAATATGGCTGGTTAAGAACTTGATTAGAATATTCTTGCTGAGGTCTAATGCCTTTGCTAGATTTGCAGGATAGGGAATGAAAAGCTAAGTGATTTTAAAGTTTGAGCATGCTCAATGAATATAGTATGATTTCAGTCCTGCCCTCTCTATGAAATCACAGTATATGTTCTGGCAGGCCTGACTATCATTTGGTAGGCCAAGGGACAGTTGCCGAAACAGCTTGCATTCGAGAGAGAACACTGCAAAATCCTCCACCAAAAAGACCCGTCTTAACAGTAGGAACAAGGAAAAATATACATGAACTCAGCATATCTTCCCACCCTGGGCTTTCTGCAATTTTTGATGCATTCTATGATCTGTAACTTAAGGAGGTTCAGACATCGTAACCTGGACAGAGACTTCCTCCAAAACAAAACAAAAAAAGCAGTGGCAAAACTATGAATTTCACACCTTACTCCATTCACTTTAGTAGGAAGAACTTCAAAGCATGACAAGGGGTAACTTTTTTTCCTCTTGTAGTTTGTGGGTTTTTAATTGGAAATTCCTGATTTGAGTGTCTCATGTCCCATGAATGCTGTTCTAATTAAACATTTAATAAAGATAAATGCAAAAAATTAATGCAGTTATTTAAGATGTCAGCAGTCACTTTTAATTTGCCCTTGCTGCATGCACACTAAGTATATTCTGTTCCTTGTTGTTTGAATACATAGCTTAATATAACTTATTTTGGTGCGCAGTATGCATTGTGTGCACAACAGATCTGAAGTTGCTGTAAGAATCTGAATTTCTTTGCACTTTAAGAACCTAAGAACGGCCATACTGGGTCAGACCAAGGATCCATCCAGCCCAGTATCCTGTCTACCGACAGTGACCAATGCCAGGTGCCCGACTTTGACGTGGGCAGCATTACTGTTGCATTAGCAGGATTTTTTGTATTTAAGAATTACTTAAGTTTCTGTAACTTGTGTTCTGTCCTATCTTCTCTGATCTATCGAAGAGTGGTTCAGTAAAGAGGCAAATGGCCTGCTGCAATTTTCATTTCTTTGCTTCTTTCCTTCTTGAACATAAGTTTTCCTCACCAAATTTTTATGATCATCCTCAGACCAAAATTCACATCCATATTCATAGTTTAAAGCCAGAAGGGACCATTATGATTATCTATAGGCTGATCACCAGTATAACACAGGGGAAAGAACCTCACCTAATAACTTCTGCATCAAACCCATAATTTGTTTGAGATAATGCCTGTCACTTCAAAAGATATCTAGTCTTGATTTAAAGACTTCAAATTACAAATTTCAATTTTGTTAAATGTAATCTGTGCTACTCATTTTCATCCTTGGTCTTAATGTGAATTATTCTACTAAACTGGTACTCATCAGACTGTATTGGCTAATATTAGCTTTTCACATTCAAAGTGCTGTACAAACATCTAGTCTTCATAGACCACTCTAAAGTAGATAAGCAATTAACCTAACTGTATAGATGGCCACCTGAACCAGGCTGTACCTTGCCCCAAACTGCAGGAATTATTTCAGAGCAGGAATTAAAATTCAGGAGTACCTATTGTCCAGTCCTGTATTCAAACTATTCAACCTTTTTTTTTTCTGATAAGAAAAAGGTATTCATAGCCCAGGAGATAAGGATGAGAATCAACCCAGTCTGAGTCCTAACAATTTGAATGCTGAAGATCATAGGGTGTGGTACCACATTGAATGAATGGTGGTAGTGCTTTCTAGAATAGCCCCTTTTTAAAGCACAACTGTATATAGCAAACCACGGAAGGTGATTGCATTTCAAATAAGGGTTCCCTTAACATTCACAAGGAATAGTGTTTATTTCTTTAAAAGCAGCAAAGAGTCCTGCGGCACCTTATAGACTAACAGACGTATTGGAGCATGAGCTTTCGTGGGTGGGTATTCACCCATGAAAGCTCATGCTCCAATACGTCTGTTAGTCTATAAGGTGCCGCAGGACTCTTTGCTGCTTTTACAGATCCAGACTAACACGGCTGTCCCTCTGATACTTGTCTATTTCTTGGCACGTGGACACTATGGTCATGAGCCTAATAGAAATACCTTGTCCTTTACACCATCTTTATAGGATTTAATTTATGCTTCACAATCATGGGATTACTAGCATATGCACATTCAGACTCCTGATTAATTTTTCATTAACAAGATTAGGAATATTGGTACCTGATTGTTTTTAAATCTGAAGGCTGATGTCCAAATGGATGTTAACTACAGAATATCCTTTTCCACTGCATTTTAAAAGTTACTTAGTATGTGTAATCTTTCAAGAAAATGCAAAATTGTTTTGGTGTCATGGTTAGGATTCAGAGACTCCTGGAATGTGGTATGATAACACGGTAAACTCTGCGTGTGATTCAGCATTCTGGTGTATTCATCACACATTTTATTCACCTTTTTTTTAAAGTATTTTGTAACTTTTTCAGAAGTGCCCAGTGACTTAGATGCTGTTAAAAATTTTATGTACAGTTCCACTCCCTATGAAACCACCTCCTTCCAGAGAAGGAAGGCAAACCCTACCATTCCTCCTTCCATGTAATGCTGAACTCTGAAATGTGCAACTTTGTAAGGCCTGAATATCACATTTGTATATTTCATGACTGAGCCACAAATCTACTTCACTGCATAAATTATATGAAAATCAGTTATGGATTGCATAAACAGCAAAATAAAACAATTGCGGATGCTACTTACAGAGGGCAGTCTAAGGCGTAGCATACCATACCACCTTCTGTGTACTTATTTTCCACCATGAACCCCACCAATCCATATGGATGCACCCCATATCTGAATTGGTGGATCAGAGATTTTAAAGAAGAGGATGAGTTTACCTGAAATTATTTTTTTTTGTGACTCACATCCACCAATCCAGAACCTCTTCCACTTCTGTTTGTGGTTTAAGAGAACAGGGATTTTTTTCTTTAGTAGGGGTTCCTGGATACTTGGATCCAAGCAAGAAAGAGCTCCTATAGACTCTGAAGATGTCACTAATTCTGCATTCCTATTGTTAGTTGCATCTGATCTTGTCTAGCTTGATGGATCTGAGTCACAGGAACACAATTTAGAGGTAAGAAACAATTACTAAAAGTGTGTGTGGGGGGGTTAGGTATATAGCAAGGGAAAGTGAAGTCATTATGTTAATCAGGGTACTTCAGGCGTAGTGAGTATTTAGTTCTTCAGGCTGTTAGCACTCTTTTTTTAATAACTAAATGACAAGTGCAAGAAAACAAACCTGCCTTTTGGTGAAGATGTTTGTTTTTAAATCTGAAGGCTGGTGTGCAAACTGAAATTCAATCATGTCATTTCTTGCAATGAATGACATAGGGAAAAGCTTCTTGATCACCTGGCAGCCAAGTACATAAGTCAAAAGCAGAAAATACCTCTTTATTATACTATCGAAACCAGTTATCAACAAGAACCATATGCAGCTAAGAACCCTCCATAATTCTTAAGCTGCAAATCTGAAATATAAGCAAGCCGCTATTGATTTGTAGTACATTTCAATAAGGTGGTAAACTTATGAAAAATTAATAGACTTCCCTAAATCCAAACTTAAATGGTACTGCAAAACTTAATATGAATTCTGAGTCTACCTGCCACATTGTCTTTTCCAGGCATTCTCATTCCCAACTAACATATAGGAATATTTCTTCAACTGTTTGCTATTTAGCACCAGCAGATGAGAACTTTGGATTCTCGCCAGTGTTAACATTAATGGAGGTTAACTAATTTTTTTTCTTGATGGCGGAGACACACTGTCTGTGTAGTGCCCATTTGCTGTATATTTAACCATTAGTTCAAAGGAAACTTACTATTTGTGTAGTGTGGTATAAAAAGTGTCCAGAACTTGCCAGTGGCTTAAGAAAAATGCAAGGCAAACTAAGATCAAACATTTGCAACAAATTCAGTATCCTAAACACATTTATTAATCTGTCCCAATAACATTGTTTTGAACATTATTAAGCAGGACAAATAAAATGTTTCATATAGGAATCTGGCACATTCTTTTTTGAGGAATAAAGGTAATATGTTAGTAGTGAGTGCCCGTAGATACAAACCTTTGTACTGACAAATTTATCTGCTGCAGATTAATTTTTTAAGTTAATGTCAGGCTCTCTTGCTGGATTAATGTAAACTGCTTTGTTTGCAGGGTTTATTGTCATCCCAAAACCAGGCCAATTCTCCAAGTGGAACTGTAGTATAGCCATCACACTACTGCTAGCGAATCTTTGAACACAGGACAAGAAGTAATGACAGTGGAACCAGGAGCTGTTCTTCATGCAGAGAGCATCAGAAATTATAAAATGGCAGAGTGTAAACTTGGAATTATGTGAATCACATAATACTTTGCAAAAGAATAATGTAATGAATTCTTAGTATGGCTAATACTTCTAGGCTGCTCACCCAAAGAAGAATTTTCCTTTTAAAAAAGAAATGCTACATTTGGTGTTGCAGTAAAAATTATTTTTTCTCAGTTTTTTCTTTATACTTTTCCAGTTTGGTGTAATTTAATCTATATATATATAGAGAGAGAGAGAGAGAGAGAGATGTGTAAAATAAAGGATGTTTCTGAAATCCAAGTAAGTTCAATGGTTATATAAATCACCATTGTTTGTTTTTTGCACTGATTTTTTTTTTTTTAACCAGAGATGGTTAGAAGACAGCCTGGAATGCACTCATGGAAAACTAAAGTCATTACTTTCTGGCTTAAAAATGTAATTCAGGAAGATGGATGCTGCAATGTTTTTTTGTTTTTGTTTTTTTTAAATTGTTTGCACTTAAATAGTTTAATGCTAGTAGAGAATTACTTTAAAATGGGTATTCAGAAACACAGAAAAGCTATGTTGTGGAGAAAAGATATCCTTTGTATCTATGAAACATTTATTTTAATATTGTTTCCAATTGCAATCAGCTCTGTATTATATGTATAAATGTAATTCAATGATTGGGAGGAAAATGGATCAGTACACTAGTAATTTTCATCATCTAAAAGATATTTCTAATTCTGAAAATACATATTAAACTATCTTGAATATGCAGTTTTGTTTACGTTGTTTTAAATTGGATCAATTTTTGATGTAATCAATCTTTTGAATTAAATGTTGGGTACAGAAGTACACTCTAATCCTTGTAAAACACATTCCTTTTTATTAAAACCTTTTGCATCAGCAGATGCATATTTAATGTTGCTTAATTGGATTAGGGAAATGAAATTAGAAATTTTCTCCTGCACTTCTTCCTATTACAATTTACCTCTGAATACATTTTCCAGACATTAAAACCCAATATTTACTAAAATAGGAGCCTCAGATTTTTGCAGTATAGTGATTTCTTCTGATGCCTTTTAATAGTTGCATTTTAGTGCAGTTTAATTCTGCACTTGTCTAAAAATTAGATGTTTTAATCTTAATTGTTGAATTGCATTGACTTTCAAGCTAGTGCGTTTTATGTAGACAACTATGATAGTGTAGTAGGTGCATACACTTTGATTTTTACAATCTAAAATTAGGTACTAAAATAGTGGAGTAGATTGTATTTTGGAACAACTTGCTGTGCTAAAAAAATCAGATGTCCTTGCTATCAATTTAAAATTTGAGGTAAATATATCCAAGTATTTTCATAATCTAGTGCTACTTGATATTGGTTGATACTAAACTGGTTTTTATTAGCAAAACAAAGGCCATTTCATCCCTTCCAGTATTTTCTGCAAGGGGATGAAAGGAATGAAGAATGCGCTACTCTGGATCAAAATCCAGCACAAAGGGTGATTGAGATGATATGGTGACATCTTCTCACTTCCTCTGCCCTGCTTAAACCCCTTCCAACTCTATTGTTGGGCTTCTTCTGAACTTTGCAGATGTGCAGGTAGGAGGTGATACAAGCAACAGCCTTCTTAGCTCTGCTCTGGGATTCATATCCTTCAAAATGGAAGAACTTTCCAAAAGTCAGTTTAATGCTGATACTGAAGGCATGATCTGGGCCTAAATTACCAACAAACTTTATCCCAGGTTCCAACATCTTTGTATAAAACTTGTAGTTGAACAGAATTTTCTTTAATCACAAGATACTAATACTCTACTGTCATTTTAGAATAAACCACATAATTATACATAGAATTATAGAGTTAGAAAGGGACTATAAGGCTCATCTAGTCTAACTTGCCAAGAAAGCAGGTTTGTTGTGTCTAAACCATCCAAGACCAATTGCTATCCAGCTTCCTTTTGAAAGCCTCTATGAAGGAGCTTCCACAACCTCCCTAGGCAATCTGTTTCATTGTCCTATTGTTAGGAAGTTTTTCCTGAGATTTAGTCTAAATCTGTTTGCAACACTGGAGAAGCTCAAACTTTAGCAAGCCTCATGTGGTTCTACATATCAGTTTTATAAAAGTTAAAGCCTCACTCCTGCTCCCACTGAAGATAAATTTTGCTATTTACTTCAATGGAAGAATCATCAGACCTGTGATTTATGCAGTTCAGGTTTATTTAATCCTTGAATATAAACAAACCAGATTGAAAATGTCAGTTTAACAATCATTAAAATTCTAATTTTACCTTCCTTATTTAAATGTCTCCAAATTTGATTTAGGTAAATATGGAAATAGTGACACTTGGTTGCAATATATTTTAAATTCTTAAACTGATTTTTAAACATACAGTGGAGACAGAGTATCCTATTACCAAATACTCTGAGCCAGTCACCTTCTGGGTTGTATTCAGATCACTAACCAAATTAGAAAAGACAAAGTTGTTACCGTCTGGCAACCATTCACTGGTCTATGTAAAATGGGCTGGTCTGTGGATAGCTTTCTTTTATCATGACTAACATTGATTGGCATAGAAACAAAGCACTGAATAGAAACCAATTTTCTGTCCATCTTCTGTAAAGGTACTTTGTTTAGAAGAAACTCCTCTTTCCCCATGTTTAGAAACTTTCAAGGCTGCACCCAAGTCAAATTCTTTTGCTAAATAGACTTCATTTCTTGGTTTTGTTATTCCCGCACCCTTCACACACCTTGTAGGTAAGAAGTAGACTTGAAAATATCACCCTTTCCCTAAATTATATTTTTTATTCTGACCATGTTCTGTGAACATAACAAGCACTTAAAATAAGGGTGTCAGTCTGTCCTGTTTTCAAGCTGTAAGACTCATACTTGAATGAAACTGATTATCATTTTGTCTCAAAACAAGCTTCAAGAAGCAAAGTAACTAGAACAAACAGTTTAAATACTATATTGTTGGGTCAAGTACTTGCAAAAATTGATGCCCAAAAGAACTATTTACATGTAATTTTAAAAAATCCTATGGGGAGTTTGAAAATGAATTGGCTTTCCACCCAAACATTGCAGAATTGGACTACTTGCCTGAGAATTCGAAAGTGAAATTGACTAGAAATCAGAAGTGAATAGAGTAGGTAGTTTTAAACTGACATGCAAAAAAGTAAACAGCATAAATACAGTCACTTTAATTTGTCCTATTGCCCTATTCCAAGTGCTCTGGTATTCAGAATATTATTTTACATTTGCACGCAGAGACAAGTAGTCTTAAACCTGAAATATTGAATATAGTTTTAATGATAAAAGGAATTCTTCAGTGAAAGTGTGGTCACTTGAAAAGATCTACCTATTTAAGACTTATTCAGCAAAACACTTATGAGCATATTTAATTTGAAGAGACTGGAGCATGTGCTTAAAATTAAGCACATGGGTAATCAATCCCTGCTCAACAAAGCACTCATCACTCTTACCATGGAAGGAACCCAGTCCTGCACGCCTCATTCAGAATGATCCCAGGAAATACGCCTTTTACAAATCTGCTGTTTAACAACAATTCTAAAGTCAGATCATGTATCTTCTGGGTGTACATGTTCAACCTCTAGTGTTGATAATTCGTATACGATACAAAAAAACAAAGCAAGCCCTAACATTGCACAATAAAAACAGTGAATATCCTATTTGGATGATTTTGTATTTTGCATAAGTCATGTGATATGATTTAAAATATTTCAGTGTTTATATGGTGTATTGATCAGAACAAGACATTCCTAAAATTTTAGGAAAAAAAATCCCCAGATTTTTAAACAGGAGGAGAAAATACATCATTGCATATTGAACACAAGTCATTTTTTTGCACTAAAGCAAACTGATTGCTGGATGAGAGGAAATTATAGTATGGCTTTGCTTGGCAAGCTTACTCTCTAAAATGGCATTGTGGGGTTCCATGTTTCTTCGTTAATTCCCAATTTGCTTATTTTACAATTGAAGATTTTTCTAACTCCTAACCTAACAAGCTCAAGCTGGGTTTCCCTAAATGTTAGCACCCTTTGTAATGGTTCTGCAAGTCCAAGTATGCCCTAGTTATGCAATCCCCAGAGCTTTCAGGGTTCACAGTGACATAATGGACTCTAACTGGAATTTAGTAAACAGTTCTAGAAATAGAATCGAGCTCCCATTGTTGGCTGTATTGGTTCTGGGGGTCTAAAAAGAGGTAAAAGCATATTGTAGTATATGACAATACACAAAATCAAAGGTGCATTTTTACATATGTTCAAATCTGAAGAGACTACACTTAAATTTTCATACTTGGAAATATGTCACTTCTGATAACTCGTATTCATGCTAAAGCTAGTGATTGCCACTCTGCCACATTGACAAATTGGTGAAAAAGATAATTTTGCATCTGAACAAAATGAACAAGGTTGGACTTTTATATAGATGAGTCCTTTTTTAAAAAGCTGCATATTAAATTGTCAGAAGTAAAACTAATGGCTTGCACAGCTCTCTGTATGTTAATACAAATTCCAGGTAGACAAATGAAGGCAACTGCCATGCATATGAAATTAAATAAAGCTGTTTAAAGATTAACTAACAAATCAATGTTGTATGAGTTTTATTAGCGCTGTAGCTAATTTGTTACCTTCCTCAGTTGAAACTTCTGATGTTTGTAAAGCACTGTATCTATTTCATAACCGCCCTTTGGGATATGTGTTACTTAAGCAGCTATTTTTCAGCAGGCCCTGCCTATTTTTTCTGGTGGTTATAGTCAGGTAGGAGCTGTATATTTCACTTGCTCTATCTAGTAGAGCTAAGAATCACATTGGAATATCCTCTTCACTTAAATGCCCACTCAACACAGAAATAATGGTATCAAAGATGGTGATGTTTTCATTGTTTAACACTGTTAAACTAGTAAGCTCACAGCATAAGTTTGAAACACTTTCTAAAGACTGATGTGATAAAATTAAGTTCTCAAGGTGACATACTGTAGAGAATGATTTTCTTAAGTTACTCTTCTTGGAAGCCTCTAGTTTGGCTTTTTCAAATAGTTTCCTTAAATAATGTTTAGAGCAGTGGTTTTTCATCCTGTGGTCTCTGTATTCCTGGGGGTCTGCAGACTAAGATTTCCAAAGGCGTCTGCACTTCCATTTGAAATTTTTTAGACGTCCACAAATGAAAGAAGGTTGAAAACCACTGATGTAGGGTGTCCTAACAAGTTAATCTGTTTCAAAATGCACAACTTAAGTAACAAACCTACTATGAAATAGTCATGAAAGCAGTTTGGTTTCTGGCATACTTCTCATTTGTAATAATGCTTAGCTGTGACGCATAATAGTAAAACCTCATACAGATAATTTCCTGTAAAATTCCATGTTTTCTTTTGGAATGGGAGTGTTACATGAAAGTAAGTGGTTTACTTAAATTATTTAGAATCACCTTGAGAAAAAACAGCTCTTAGTTAATTTCATTTGATTGTTTCCTATCTCTTGACACTAGTAGATTGCTGCTGTGAACTCTGATCTACAGCATGAACTTGAAAGAGTAGGACAGATGTAAGACTTTTAGAACCTGGAGAGACTGTGCTGTTCATGTCAAATGGTGATCAACTTTATTTTTCAATTTGATCTTCTAATGAGCAGCCTGTAGTGAAATTTTGCAGCAGATCAAATGTTCTGGGGACTTGTATCCATCACTCTACTGAACAAGACTGTCCAGTGTATTCATCGAACAAGATAAGCTCATCAACTTTTAGAATGTTAATGCTCCTACAGAGTTGGCCTGTTGCTACTCTAGTTTTTACAGAAGCTTCATTTCCTTGCTGTAAACATATACCTAAAGCCTTTTATCTTTAATGGAGAACACAAGTGCCTCTGACACTTCTGCATTCTTTCAATCTGACTTGAATGCTTAACAGGAAGGTCACCCAGCTACTATAGTATAGTACAGGGGTAGGCAACCTGCGGCACACAAGCTGATTTTCAGTGGCACTCACAGTGCCCAGGTCCTGGCCACCGGTCTGAGAGGCACTGCATTTTAATTTAATTTTAAATGAAGCTTCTTAAACATTTTTAAAACATACAACAATAGTTTAGTTATATATTATAGAAAGAGACCTTCTAAAAACGTTAAAATGTATTACCAGCATGTGAAACCTTAAATTAGAGTGACTAAATGAAGACTCGACACACCACTGCTGAAAGGCTGCTGACCCACTGCTGAAAGGCTGCTGGTATAGTATCTTGCAATATAAAAATCATTTTGTGTGTGTTTTTTTTTTGCTCCTGCTCCCTCACAACATTGAAGATTTGCCAGGAATCTTGTATTTCTCAGCTCCTTCTTTGGAAAACTAATGTAACAGCTTCCATCCCACAAAAGACATCTGATCCCAAACCTCTGTCCAAAATTTCTAAAGATAAGGAATAGTAGGGGCTACTGTTGTACCACAGATATGGATTTCTCTATCTTCCATATCCTCAACACCAGTGTTGTACCCATGTAAACACACAGCACAGGTACTCATCCAGATACTGTTGAACTACTCTTCTTCAAACTAAATTATGGGTATTTTCTACTTGCACATCTCTATCATCCTAAATCACTTCAAACCCTTTCTTATTTTCCAGTTCATTAGGTTTTCATGTTTATGAAAGGTGACTGATACCCCAGGAACTGTAAGTCCACTATCCAAGCCAGTGGTATATGGTGGTTGGCAGCACTGCAAGCAACCCCACAGATTCCCACTATTGGGCCTTGCCCCTATCCTACATTCTATGGAAATGCTTCCAGGGCTGAGAAAGTATCTACCTGTCGAATAAGAACTGGAGTAAGAAACACATCTCACAGGCCAGCAAACAGCCATGAAATAATGATGTGGGTAGTGATCAGATCAAATGTAAACTGGGGCCCAAACAGTGGAACTCCATGTTCCATGACCAGTACCCTTAGCCATACACCCTGCCATGCAATGAATTTGAGAGAACTTGCCTATGTCAGAACAAATTAACACTTTGAAAATTGGCTTTCCATGATATCTAGCTCTTACATAGCATGTTCACCAGTAGACCTCAGAGCTTTACAAAGGAAGTAAGTACCATATCCCCACTTTAGAGATCAGGAAACTGATGCACAAGAAGGTAAAGTGAGTTGTTCAAGATCACCTACTAGACCAGCAGGAGAGCTGAGAACAGAACCCAGCTCTGAGTCGCAGTGCAGAAATCTATGCACCAGGCCACATAATCTTAGAAGACTTAGGAGGTATTTATTTTTTTTTAAATGTACACTTCTACCTCGACATAACGCTGTCCTTGGGAGCCAAAAAATCTTACCGTGTTATAGGTGAAACTGTGTTATACTGAACTTGCTTTGATCCACCGGAGTGCACAGCTCCCCCCTGCCACTGCCTTACCGCATTATATTCACATTTGTGTTATATCGGGTGGCATTATATCGAGGTAGCGGTGTATCACTGCCAAACTCTATTCTGACATCTCTGTGATTAGTAGAGAGAATGAGACATGCTGAGATTTTAATGAAAAATAAAGTTAATTACAGCATCTTATTTTCAAAGTGAGATGTGTTGATTTTATAACAGCCTAACTTTCAAATATCAAACAACTTGTGAAAAAAATTCTGGAAGTTAGGGCAAACTACAGCACCATTTTAGCTGTATGTAGACTGATTTGCTTAGGTCAGGTCTACACTACAAACTTACATCAGTATAACTATGTTGTTCAGGAGTGTGAAAAATCCACACTCAAGTGACATAGTTATACTGAGCTACTGCCTGGCATAGACAGTGCTATATTGATGGGAGAGCTTCTGTTGACATAGCTACCAACTCTTGCAGAGGCAGATTAACTACACTGATAGGAGAAGCTCTCCCATCAGCGTAGTAGCATCTTCATTAAAGTGCTACAGTAACATAGCTGCACTGGTGCAGCTGCAGTGTTGTACGTGCAGACAAGCACTGAGTCTGACTGGATTTAATTTATCTTCACATTTAATGTCCTTTTATGAGAAAGTTGGGTGTAGTTTGGTTTATGTTTTTTTCTAATAAAGTGACCAACCATCTAGCGCTAACAGTGCCATTCTACTTCCTATAAGCAATAAGGTTACAAAGATTTAGGGTGACCAGCACACTCCTTACCACCAAACAACAATTACCTAGGAATTAGTTACCCACACAGACCATTACATTCTAAAACAATGTATACATTAACAAATGAAGCCTGTAAGGTCCATGCATTTCCTGGGCATTAAAACTGCACCATCGCTGTGAGGCCTAAAGGCAACACCTTGATGAGAAGCCTACTGCCCCTGACACATGAGCTGTTGAGATTTCTACCAGGGTGCTGTTCCTGGATCTTGACTAATGGCTCCATTGTTTGTATTGAACTTTAGCTAGTTGATGTCTGATAAAACATGGTCTTCGCTACTCTACATCTCTACGAGGACTACTCTACATCACAAAGGTTATAGCATATGGTGTAGCTATACTTGCAAAGCCCCGTACTGGAGATGTAGTGCCTACTCAGCAAAAGGAGTTCTTTTGGCAGTATAGTTAAACCGCCTGCCCTGAACATAAGCTATACTGGCAAAAGGACTCCTCTTGTCAGTATAAGATGTGTCTACAGGGGGAAAGGTAGGGGGGTGGTTTAACTATATTGATTCACTCACACTCATACACTCATGCCCGTCACCCCAATCGGGGTATGGGCCGCCAACCACAGATCTCCAGAGTCCTCTATCCTGGGCCATTCGCTCTAGCTGGTTCCAGGTATAGCCCATTTTTTTGTTATCAGCCTGAAGGTCGCGTCGCCGGGTGTTTCTTGGATGGCCTCTTTTCCGCTTGCCTTGGGGGTTCCACCACAGTGCAACAGCTCTCCTGTCAACAGTAGTCCCTGTCCCGCTTGTGTCCATCTTGTCTCGCTAATGCCTAATAGGGTCAGGTTGTTGCTCCTCATCTCTGCTGCAACCTGTGCTGTCTTTCCTGACTCGTACATGGTCCTCACGTTCCATGTGCCTATGGTAATCCTCCTGGTTGCAAGAAGGGTAATCGGCTTAGTGGCTTCCTCATGGCTTTTACCAGCCAGCGTCATGCAGCTTCGAGTTGAAGACGGTTCTTTTTCCAGGGTAAAAGTCTCTGTTGTCTCTATTGTTGGTGTTTCTGTAGCAGGCTGATTTTTTACGAGGTGGAGTTGCTAGCCCCACGCCCAACCCTCCTCCTTTATCCTGACTTGGGACAGGCAGATGGCCCCAAAGGACCTCTCTGGTGGAGTTATTAACTATATTGATTAGGGGGTGGGATTCTCCCCTCCGCCCCACTCTCCTACCTGACATAACTATGCTGGCAAAGCTTTCTAGTGTAGACTGGGTCTGGGGTGTTCTCCCATCAACTCCAATGAGTGCCTCAGCAGCACCAACATGAAGTGACTTAAGTTTAACTGCTGTCCACTAAGTTCTGACTAGCATATGTAAAACTGACTGGGCTATTTCACTCTGCTGCAGCCTGGAAAAGCTCTGAAGAGCAGCAGAGGCACTAGAGCTGTTTTTCAAACAAGATGATATCCATTAATTTTCTAGATGTGAACAGCGTAACTTTTACAACCATAAAGGCTAGAATCTTTTTTAAATGCACAGCTCATTATACAGAAATTATCTTAAGTACCTCCATATATGTCAGGAAAAGCTTCCCACATAGGAATATCCACAACTTGAAAAATCCAGTCCTAACATAGCTATAAGATATCTTCCATAGCTGAACTCCATTTGGTTCTGAAATTGTAAAGACACTTTGTAACAGACAATTTTCCTTCTTACTAGGATACAGAAGTTTTAAAAATCAAACACACTGAACTCTTAGTCATTACCTTAAATGGTATCCCTCTGCTACAATGACCAAAATGCTATTTCTGAATTTTGTTGGCTTCTACAGCACAAAAAGCTGAGAATCTTATTAAATGAGTGCCTATAATTTGTGAAATGTGAAAAAATGGTCTAAATCCATATGCTGTTTCTTTACCATTATTTCAACTAACTAACTGCAAAACCACCAGAGTCAGTAAAGCTTTTGATTAATATAAAAGCATGGTATAAGAAAGAAAAGGACACAAATGATAAAGATAGATTTGCTTATGAATCAGATATGTAACTGTACAGCTATCCTTTGCATATACAAGTAATTAAAACTATTTAATTTTACTGAAATCAGGTTTCTCAAATTATATCATAATCCATAAAATATTAACAAGACTTGAGCTTTGAAACTATCAACCTAATACAGGAGGTAATTATTTTCCAACATTGTCTACGCAACTAACATTTCCATCTGTTAAAAAGGTACAAAATGAACAGATCAAGTTTAACAAGTCTTAAATAACATCATAAACTATTTTGTATATAATATAAAACTTAATTACAAAATGTCATTCCTCCAACTAAAATCCTCAACTATCCATTTCTGTTTTTAAAAAATTAAAAAAAGTGAATTTGTTTAAAAAGGTTCAAGTATAAAGTGCATTTTGACCTGCCAAAATGGTGCTTAGATAAATATTGATACCATTCAGAAATAAAGTACCAAAGTGCTAATAGTCTTGTAGTGTTTTCCTGCATCATTTCAGGGAAAGAAAATATAAGGCACTATTGCTTTTGGTGTACCTTTGACAATAATATAGAAAGCATGGTTGACTCTGTTTCACTGTATACTCATGCTTTTCCTTACATTCCAAATATTTGACAAGCTGGTCAATATCCTCCACCTCTTCTTTCTATAGCGGGTAAGTGGTATTGTTTCATAGAAGACTTAAGCTCCTTCTGTTTTTCAGACTGTTGAATAAACGATACAAGTTTGAAATATGGTCAGTAATACATTTATATTTATTTGCTGTGTATAACTGAATAAGCAAGTTAAAGTTTACTACCTTGTGATTTGTCCCAATATATTTAATAGGTTGTAACACAGGGACTTCACCATTTGTTGCAGGTTCAGTAAAAACTGAATGAAATGAAGGACTAGGATAAGAAGTCAACTTGGTTACTCCAGAAACATTCAGTTTTGGCAATTCTATTCCACAGGAAGGTCCATGATGTCTTATTGGATTCTCCTGGGTTTTCCTAAGAGAGTGCTTTTAAAATAAAGACAAGTTTCAATCTGCTGACAGTGACATTTTTCTTAAACAGGATACAATAAAAAACAGAACTTTCTTCGCCCAGAAAACCAACCCACCAAAGCTCCATTTCAGCTGAATTCTTAAGCACACCCCCCTTAATGATGATTATTTATAACTACCTTCACGTTTTCTTTTTGTGGTTTTCCCTAAGCATCTGTGTACAAACCCCATTTCAGCCAACTCCCAACAGTTGAATTAGTGGAACAAATGGCTGCTAATGGGAAAAGGACTCGTACTTTAAAGGTGACCTATAGAAGAAAATTGGGCTTGTGACTTTTTCTGTTGCTAATTTACGATGTGTGTTTAACCAAAAAGCTGAGTGTATATCAACTACAGAGACTTGAAGAAGAGCTCTGAGAAGCTTGAAAGCTTCTCTGTCCCACCAACAGAAGTTGGTCTAATAAAAGTATTAACTCACCTATCTTGTCTCTGTCAACAACAACAAAATCTATCTTAAATTAGGAAGGTCAAGTCCTGTTTTGCTGCAGGTCTCAGTTGGAGGACCCAGAGATGTGGATTAGGAACTTGGCATTTGGATGAAGGGATGGAGAAGTGGAATCATTTTGGAGTTAGTTTAGATAAGTATAAACAAAAAAAAGTTTAACAGTCTACATATAAATCTTTTCTCTCAGTGACGCTTCATATCTTTGGGTTCTAATGTTACCTTAGTTCTCCAGTTATCTATAGTCTTCCAGGAAAAACAAGGTAGACAAGACCAAAATTTCCAATGTACATTAATAGAAGTTAAAAAAATTATTGGTCCTTTATAATGCATACAGAAGGCAAAAAGGCACGAAGCTATCACGAAGACTTACTACCACTATCTATTTAAGGGACTATGGCAAACCTTTAGGCCCTGCCTTTCAATAGAATTTTGCACAGGTGCTGAAGTCTGTGCCAGCAGATTCCTATACAGGACTGGAACCTTAGTGTACCTCAGGAATAAAACCATGCCGTGACTAAGTGACTTTGTTTATGTATCTAAACTTGACCTATCTGATTATATGTATCTAATGTACATTTGTTTATGTATCTAACCTAGACATTACAAATGACTTTATTTAAATACGCTGCATGTTCTCCAGTTTGATTTAAATATTACCTGCCTATTACCATCCTTTGAAATACACCACAAGTTGATAGATTCTTGTCCCACTATGTTTTCTGCTAATCTCATTTTTCTGTGCATGGTTACAGCTTGCTTCTCTGCTGTTCTGAAAAGAGTGACCAAAAAGTCAAATAATACCCCTTCAGATGAAATCTGGAGTCCAGTAGGATAGTAAAGAAACTGCCATATGAATTTTACTTCTCAGTTGTTTTAATGCAGTAAATAAAGAAAACTGCAGGTATGGTTATTTGCAAGGCTATTGTAACCTAATAAATTCAGGGTTTACTTTAGACCAAGTTCCTTTCTCCACAGTCCACTGTGCAATTCGGGATCTAACTTTAAAATCCTGTATTGAAAGTGTAAACTTACCTCAGCTCTTGGAAATAAGGATGCTGTAGTGCTTGGTGGGCACCAATTCTCTGATCAGGATCGTATTCTATCATCGCATACATAAGGGAGAGGCTCTTGGGGGAGATATTAGGCACATGTGGAGATAGTCCTGTCCCTTTTTTAAAGGGGAAATCAAAACTCATAGCTCTTGACCTGTGTTAAACCCAGTAATAGAGCAAACACTTATCATTCATGTAAACTGCCTCCAAATATTAAACTTACTGAAAATAAATAAAGGTGAATCTAATCTGACTAGGGACAGTAATTAATCACTATGTTTTTTAAAAGGGAAGTAATTAAGAAGCACTGAAATGACAGAATTTCCTTCCTTATAAAATTATCAATGACATGCTAGGTGGTGCAGAGGTAAACAGCCAGGTGAGACCTAGAATACAGTTTTGATTTTCTCTCATCTGCCTGGGAGCATCACAGAGGAACTGCCTCTGGGTAGTGAGAGAACCCCTATCTGGCAACTGGCATGAAGCAGCATTACATTTGTAGAGGAGGAAAGTCCCCTTGACCACAAAGTTTGTGCAGCAATGGTTCAGCTGGTATAGGCTGCAGGACACAAATCCCTGATGTGGGTAAGAAAAAACTGCTCAAGTTTCCTTCTCCCTCAACTTGAAATCTTGTGAGATCAGAAAATTGCATTTAGGAATTACACTTAAGACAGACTTAAGTATTTACATATTAATCAATATTAAGGTATTTGACAATGACTATATTTAGATTTAAGTGTTCACAATAAAAGAGCTGATTGTGAAAATTGCTAGATTATATAGCAGATTTCACTCATTTAGATTAATAAATATGGGAATGTACTACATACTTACTGTTTGAATTTATTAAGAGTTTTCTTAGCAGGGGTGCCTAGAATATCATGGATTTTTGATATTTGGTCCAATTCATTAGATCCAGGAAAGAGAGGGTGGAAACTGAAAGATAAGACATAAAATTGGCAATACTAAAAGTGATTTAAACTAGTTCTAATGGAATGACTGCCACTATGTGGTGCTCTGAAAACTGACATTGTTTTCAGACTGCATTTCATACTGGTTAGCAATAGGAGAGCAATATGTTAGATTATGGCCCACACTTCTGGTGGGAATGGGCATATCAGTTCAGGCAAAAGAACAGTCTCTAACCTGATCTGCCTCCACTCCCACAATCTGCTTACAACAGACTTTAGACATTCTTTGGCATTCACCTGGAGTATACCTACTTGCAGAGCTTTAAAGCTCAGCTGGTTTTTATGGGGATAAAAGTGACATTTTATAAGAGAGTACTGTAGAGTTAGATCATTGGGGGGTCAGTTTTATTTTGTGGAAGAAAGGACACATTTGGGTTTTGTGTATGTCAACTGGCCTCTGCCCAACATAAAATTAGTTATTTCTATTAGTGAGCAAGTGGCCAAAGCAGAAGGGCTGCCAGTTCATGTGGCAGTTGTGGCAGGAGCAATAGCAGCTGTATGTCCTCGGTGAAGGAGGAGAGAGAATCAAAAATGCTGCCACTGCTCATTGCATACCAAACAAGGAGGTGGCAGTATGGGAGGACAGAGCAGAATTGTTGCCATTGCTATGGGACACAGGCCACATGGAGGAGAAGGAAGAGAAGGAGAGCCTCACAGATCAGCTGCCTCTTCCACAGCACAAGGATGTTCAGGAAATATTCACTGGCTTTTTAAACTATTTTCATGAATTATAATAATAATGGAAATTACAGAGACTCTCCAGTTCTATTATTTCTTGCACACTTCACAGATCTCAATCGGCTGAACAAATTTTATTATAGCTTTCCCCAAACTCACTTTTGCATAGAGTCAAACTGTAAGGTCTGTTTTTTTCACAAAACAGCCTGTAGAAAATGGGATTTAACAAACTTTTACAAATTCAATTGCAGAGTCGACTCTCATGTGACTGATTTCCTCTGCTGTTGCAAAAGAGTAAATCAGTAGAGGAGGCAAAAATGTTAACATCTCAAATATACTATCAAAACTGAGGACTGCTATGCTCATGACAACAATGGTATATTTACACTGCCATTGAAAGTGTGACTGTAGAACAGGAAGGCATCCTCTGCTAGCTTTAGTTTATCTAGCACTGGTAATAATAGTAGTGAAGACATGGCAGCATAGGCTAGCAGCCAGAGTACAAGCTGCCTGGAGACCCTGGTATGTACCTGGGTTGCTACCCCATGCTGCCATGTCTACTCTACTATTGTTACACCACATGTACTAGATAGATTAAGAATAGTATTGGTAGGATACAATCATCTCACTTGCTGTGTCAGTACAGAATCATAGAAATGTAGGGCTGGAAGGGACCTTGAAAGGTCATCAACTCCATCCCCCTGTGCTGAGACAGGATGAAGTAAACCTAGACTATCCCTGACGGGGGTTTGTTTAACCTGCTCTTGTAAACCTCCAGTGATGAGGATTTCACAACCTCCATTGGAAGTCTGTTCCAGACTTTAATTACCCTAATAGTTAGAAAGTTATTCTTAATATCTAACCTTAATCTCTCCTGCAGCAAATTAAACTGGTTACTTCTTGTCCTACCCTTGTGGATAACAAAAACAATGGATCCCCATCCTTTTTACAACAGCTCTTAATGTAGCTGAAGACTGGTATCAAATGTTTCTCCACCACCCCGTCTTGTTTCTCAAGGCTAAACATGCACAGTTTTTTTAACCTTTCCTCATAAGTCAGGTTTTCTAAACCTTTTATCATTTTTGTTGGTCGTCTCTGGACTCTCTCCAATTTGTCCACATCTCTCCTAAGGGGTGGTGCACAGAACTGGACACAGAACTGAGCTGAGGCCTCACTAGTGCTGAGTAGAGAGAGCACTCCCATGTCTTACGTATGACACTCCCCTTAATACACAGCAGAATGATAATAGCTTTTTTCACAATTGCATCACATTGTTAATACACTATACTCCACAGATCCTTTTCAGCAGTACTACCATCTAACCAATTATTCCCCATTCTGTATTTGTGCATTTGATTCTTCCTTCCTAAGTGTAGTACTTTGCAATTACATTGAATTTTATCTTGTTGATTTCAGACCAGTTCTCCATTTTGTCAAGGTAATTTTGAATTCTAATCCTATACTCCAAAGGGCTTGCAACCCCTCCCATATGCAGATTTTATAAGCATACTCTCCACTCCATTATCCAAGTCATTAATGAAAATACTGAATAGTACCAGACTCAGGACTGACCATTGCGGGCTACTCTTGGGAATATACCCCCAGTGAGCCATGCAGGACTCAGTGAGGAAAGGAAGAGAAAAAAAATTACTATTTCCCAAACTTAGAAATATTCAATCATGAAGTTATTCAATCATGAAAAATATTACAAACAATAAAATATTTAGGGGGAATTAATTACATAAAGCCATGCGACAATCTTACTTTCTGTTACGCACCCAGCTACTTGATTGTTAATCTGCTATTACATGTGTTTGGTGCCAGACAAGACAGGATCTGTGCCTAATGTAACTTCCAGACTAAAGGCATGAAAGAGTTCTAGAAAATCATGGAAAACAACATTTATGCCCTTAACATAATATTACTCATGTCATGTGCTGATTACATAATGAGTTGATCCTCAACTTGGAGTTTCTTTGACACTGAATAAATCAGACTCAATTTCTTTCTACTTAGCACTGTACCTTGTGATTTCATAGAAAACGCAGCCAGAGCTCCACATGTCCATTTTGTAGCTATAGTAGCCATCTGTGAGCAAACACTCAGGTGCTCGGTACCAGCGTGTAGAGATATATTCTGTATATGGCTGCTTGGAATATACACTCCTACAAGATCCAAAGTCTCCTAGCTTCAGGGTATCCTGCTGCGAAGACACCCCAGACAAACAAACAAACTTATGTTGTCCAATAAATTAGAAAACAGTCAAATATTGAAGCAAAGGCAGGAAGTCTTCTGATATACCTGAACCAGCCATTATAATTCTAATTGTAGTTTGCTTTCAGTACTAACTTTTAGGGTTTTTTTGTTTTTAAGAAAAAAAGAGGTGATTTCGAATGTCAAATTGCATGTTTAAATTTTATTAAAACCTATTATCCAGCGACACTGAATGGGCCTATCAGTGAACCATATCTCAGCTATGGTAAATGTTTCATTATAGTAACAAATTGTAAAACTGCCCTTTAAGTTGTAAGCGCCTCTGAAATTTAAGGCCATTTACGTCCCATAATACAGACAAGTATCTTTCTGTACGTTTTCACAAAAAATGTTAGAGATACCCATTAATAGTAAAATGTATTAGCTTGTCTTGAAGGTTGCTAAAAGTGACATATTTACATGAGGTTATTTTCTTGGTGTTTTCATTTTTAGTAGTCACGTGATAGATATTTTCCTGGCTTTTCTTTGTATTAGTTCCTCTTCCTCCTCCTGGTTTCACTATGGGACACACTAAGGACTTTGAAACAGTAAAATCTAGCCCATAAAAATAAATAAGCTGAATTCTGGCAACAAAACTATTAAAAAAACAATTCTGGGAAATAGGCCTTCTGCCAGCATTTGATAGTTTTTAATACAGGAATCTTTCAAAAACAAAATCAACTTAAGGTCTCCTTGTGCAGTCGTGTGAACAACTTCTGCGGACCGTAGGAGTTAAGCATGGAGAGAGAGGGCTGAAGGGCTGAGTCTCAACACTTGTTTCAAAAACAGCACAGAAAGGAAAAAGGTATTAATACATGAAAAAGTGAATTTGTTTGTTTTCAGACTTAGCTGCAAATCTTACGTCTGAGCTACGCAACAAGAGAATCCATTTACGCTTTTATCCAATAGCAACAGAAAACATTTGTTCATTCACCATTCGAGGAGAGGAGGGCACAAGACTAAAGTTATATACCAAAGAGTCAACCCTCTAAACTATGAAAAGTATACCTCACACTTACAAAGATATACATTTCTTTGTTTATTCTGAGAAACTAGTGTATATACTTACACTTTCAGATTAGTGATATCATCTCACAAGACTACTTACCTTTATTAATATATTTTCTGGTTTCACATCTCTATGAAATATTCCATTTCTGCATCAATATAAAAATACCAAAAAGAACAACTCAATGAAAGTATGAGCATATTCACTATGTTTCTAATTATTTGTAGGCAATATTTCATTATAAGCATATGGCATACTTCTTGCAATGTTACTACTGAATTTAATGTCTGACCTGTGCATGTGATCGAGGGACTTGCATAACTGGTACATGTAGTTCATTATTTTTTTTTCAGATAATGGCTTTCTCCTCCCTAGAACATGGAACAGTCAAATGAAATTTCAAGTTGTACAAATACTTTATATCAGTGAGTAAGTATACAATAGAAGTAACATCTACTTTTCAGCTTCTGATAATGAATCCATATTCCCTTCTTCATGAAGAAGAAGAATTTGATTAACATTTTTACCCTTGTCATACAAAAAAAACCACCATTGCAATCAGCATTTCATTTGTACTGGGACATAAGGTGACAAATTTCAGAATACACCGGAATAGTCTGACAAGTGAATTTGACTGCCTATAAATTGGCAGCTTTGGTATTGCATGATTTTTCATAGTGTAGGGAGGGACTCTGCTCCAGAGAACTTGTCAGTATTATGAATGGTAACATAGTATATCTATTTTCCCCCAACTGTATTATAGCAGAAATATTCAATTCCAAACATATTGGTAGGCCTTATTTCCTATGTAAGCACTAAAGTAATGATGCATAAGATTCAAGGTTTAGAAGGGATATAATCCTCTACAAGTGCTCTGCCCAAAGTGTCTTATTCCTGTTTTGGTATGCAAATTACAGAACAACCTGTTCTCTTCAGTGGGTGTTACTGACAGAGGTAAGATTGCTGACAAGCAAGACTACTCCATTTTTGTTTAGAGTCCTGAAGACATATGATAATCACTTAGACTGTTTCCTTCTACAGGCCCTGTTGAAGCTTTGAGCTTTGCTGTAGTGCTTCTAAATAATGCTGTATTATTTACAATATAATTAGTAAGAAGAGAAAATTAGCAAATTCCTTGGAAAACTTAGTGACTCTGTTTAAACAAGTTTTAAATTACTTCAAAGTTAAATATAGTCTAACAATTCATTAACTAAAACTAACTTTAGGTTATAATGCTAGTTAATTATATAGCCAAATATGTTATTGCAACCTTTGGATTTTCTACCTGTACTCATTCTTTGCCAAGTAGAACCATTTGTCATGCAAAAATAAACGTTATACCTAAAGAGTAAGACAATAAGAATTCTTTTCTTTAATGGCATTTGTATGGTCCCGTGACGGGGCAGAGTGGCCCCGCACTGGTACCGCAGGGGTTAACCCTTTTCCTTCCTAGCAGAGGAAGCCATGCGCTCCAACTGGAGAACAGGTATAAAAGCCTGCAGAGCTGCTCCGTCTGGGCTGACTGCCGGAGGGGAAGGCGGCACACCGCCAGCACCCGAGAAGCCTACGCACCAGGATCCGGAGGCCAGCCAAACCAGAATGCACCCTGAGGGCCCAGATGGAGTACGTCACAGAAGAGGAACAGACCAGATGACCCCCCCCCGAAGTGGAGAACCTGGCATTTATGGTAGGAAGTGACCCATGGGAACTTTAGAGGCAAACGGCGTTAGAGCCGCACAGATGCTCGGCATGCTGCGGGTGGACCCTGCCAAGCTGGTGGCAAGGGGAACTTGCCACTACCAGGGCCCTGGGTCGGGACCCAATGGAGAGGGCAGGCCCAGGTCCCACTATCACCATGGGAATCCTATGGACTCTGGGCACTAGGCCCACTACCCTGACTAAGGGGTGATTGTGGGGAAGGATGCCATTAGGCCACAACCGTCCTCCCAAAGAGAGATGGGCACGTGAACTTGGGAGTGGCAAGATTCCGAGACCCCATCCCACCCCTGCCACAGAGGGGCGGGGCATTGCCAGGCCTGCAACCGGTCCCCATTACTACAGTATCTGAGCACTTTCTCCCATTTGACAGATGATAAAACTGAAGCTTAGAGGTGAAATGGCTTTCCCAAGGTCACAAAAGAAGTCTACAGCTGAGCCAGCTACAGAACCAAGATTTCTAGATTCTCGGTCCAGTGCCTGAACCACAAGATGATTCATCCCCTTGTTGGCGTAAGAGTCTGCTGTAACACAGTTTTGTTTTAAGACTAACCCGCAATACTTTTTTTCAGAATTCTGCAGAGGATTTTAAAAAAATAATCAGATCTGGTCCTATTTTGCTTCTTTGATGTGTATAAAGGCCTGAAAACTTTGCCTTATTTCTTTTCTGATTTTCTATTTTTTTTTTTTTTTTTTTACCATTAGGAATCAGCAATGTCAAGTCTGGTCTTCCTTGATTTTGCTAGAGGACCTGTTGTACCTCTGACCATGTATATTGTGAGCACTCTCACCTTATTTGAAAGGGATGGGGTGTCAAATCTTTGACATGTTTAAAATTCCAAAATGTTAATTACTGAAGGTAATATATATTAATAAAAACAATTTTAAACAGTATGGCTGACTGAAGATTAATTCCCCAATAAACTGCTTGCTTTCATTCTCTTGACCCTTGATTTTTCTAGTCTGATAATTCTACCCTTAGTCAACTATTTATAAGTGCCTAAGTCACTTAGGAATACAAATCACACAAAGTGACAGGCATTTCTCAAAATTCCACATTAGTTTCCCAGTCACCATAATCCATGTAGAATAGACAACAATGCTTGAAACAGTGGTGCATTTACATTAGGGCTCTTAACAGTGCTGTCATCAGTGGAACTTAAATTAGTGCTAGCAACAATGGGATTTTTTGAAAAACTTTCTTAGTGTAGACAAGGTTACAGAGTCTTCCACAACAAACTCTGAATCATTAATGTTAAAAACAGAATTTTTAAAAAATGTAGGCATCTTCATAACAAGGCACAAGCTCAACTGTTTTTCCCTTTGCAAGTCACCTTTCAAGACTGAATCTTTCAGGACTGAACCAATACTCTTCAGCTTTCAGAATTACAACATTATAAAAGCTTATCTCAATATATAATTATGAACAGAATCACAACAGGAAGATGTTACCTTGTATGTGGCTGCAATGCACTTGTATCCAGGGAATCTCCTCCAAATCTTAAGAGCCCTAACCTGCTTCCACTAAAGTCACTGGCAAAATTCCCATTGACTTAATTGGAATAAAGCTGGGTGTCTAGTTTGTAGATAGTGAATGAAGGCGTTCTATGGCACTAAATGTTCTATTCAGAACATAACTTTGTTAGGAAATTATGTCAATTCTTTCCCCACTTGAGTAGTTTTAAAGACAATTTCAAAATAGTCCTAATCTATACAACCAATGTTAATATTTCTGTTAACCAGAAAATTGTCAGGAAAAAAAAAAAGGATTAATTTCCAAGACCAGTGCCATTAAGGAACTGAATAAATGCTGTTTTCCTAAACATTGCTGTTCCCACACACCTGTTCCAATTAGAAATCTATTCTTAGCAAACCCATGCTGGAAAATTGTCTTCATTCCAAAACTTTGTACAGACCAGCTGGTTCTAGACATTTGCTTCCCCTCTTTCATTGTCTCCACTGATTTTAAAAAAGCCTTTTTGTAGTAGTTTTATGCCTTTCTCCAAATTTTATTTTGCAGGGTTCATAATTTTATTCAGAAAATTAAGGCATAATTAACACTAAAGAGATATTGTTTACCAGTAGTAATCCATATCTCTTCTGCACACTGAAACAGTCTGAAATGTTCACTAGTTTGTGTGGGTGCACAGCTGTGGAGGTCTGCTCTTTGAGAAAGCATCAATAAAATAATATGTATAGCAGAGTGATATACAGATGACTCATATGTTCCTTCTGCTTCAAAACAGTACAGTTACAAAAGGAAATCTTTTTATTTAGTTGCAACTAACATTCTCAAAGTTGTTGAATACTATACTTTTCAAAATTAAGAAGGATTAATTTATTTTCTTGTCCAACTGTGTGTTGGGAGCTTAACAGTGAACATTTTCTAGGTTTTAAAATGGCACGTCTCAAGTGTTGCTGGGTTTTGAAGGTGCCCTTTCTTTTTGGTGGCTCTGTTTGTGGCTATTGCTAGTTCAAAATCAGAACGTCCATCCATAGAAAATGTTGATATTTTGGCACACGTGTTTAATTGAGACAAAGTTGAAATATTTTTTCCACAGAACACAAAGTTCCAAAACAATTCAATTTGAAAATGTAATGATGTTATCTTGCTGCCTCATGTGAAGCTTTAGATCAGGTGCCTCATAACCCATTCTCCTGTATGACCCAGGCTCCCCATGGTACCTTTCCCATGATGCATTGCAGAAGTTAAACAAGAGATGAGACAGTGGTGAATCATGGGAAATGCAGTCCAGCCAGGGAGCCTGGCCCATAAAGAAGAATGTGGGCATGAGATATCATAGCAGCTAAGATGGACGCAGTTCAATATCAAACTGAACTAAACTGTAATGTTTCAATTTGAGTTGACCCAACCTGAAATGAAATATTTTGGTTTTCCTAACAGAAAATAAAAAATGTCAGCAAACTTGGAATCTTCCTGTGGAAAACTTTGATTTGGTAGAAACTGTTATCCATCGAATTACAAGTTTATATCCTGGTCCTATATTCAGAAAATCGATCTCCCCTTCAAGGCATTCAAAGATAACTCCAGATGGCTACTAAAAAAATTAGAGAGCACACTTTTAAAAGGTGAGTTGCAAATGAACTTAGAACTCTTTTTAGCCATGCTGATTTTTCCCCATTATCCAGACTACAGCATTCAACTTTCACCTCCCTAACCAGACTAAGGGTTTGTCTAAATTTACACCACTGCAGCTGCAATGCTGTAAAATGTAGTGAAGACTCTACCTAAGCCAATGAGAGGGCTTCTCCCATCGACATGGCGCTGTCTAAACTGGGGCGGGTTAGGGTGGTATAACTATGTCACTCAGGGGTGTGGATTTTCCACATCCTTGAGTGATGTAGTGATATTGACATAAGTTGGTGGTGCAGACCAAGCCTAAGTCAGGTATTCAAATCCATCCCCATCCACACACCAGGCAAAGGAAGGAAGTTCAGAATACTAATCTTTCTATTACTTCCATTCTAGGTCTCCCAACATACATCCAACTGCAGCTAACTAGATCCTACTCTGCTGAAATAGCTACCTTCTACCATAACTACTTATATGCTGCAGTTGTAGAAAGGCCACCTTTTCCTTCTGAACTCAAAGCAGTTGGTCTATAGCAGGGATCGGCAACCTTTGGCACACGGCCCATCAGGGAAAGTTTTGTTTGCCTGCAGCATCCACAGGTTTGGCGAATTGTGGCTCCCACTGGCCGCGGTTCGCCGTCCCAGGGCGATGGGGGCTATGGGAAGGAGCGCGGGCCGAGGGATGTGCTGACCACTGCTTCTTGCAGCCCCCATTGGCCTGGGATGGCGAACCACAGCCAGTAGGAGCTGCGATCGGCCGAACCTGTGGACGCTGCAGGTAAACAAACCAGCCCGGCCTGCCAGCAGCTTTCTCTGATGGGCTGCGTGCCAAAGGTTGCCGATCCCTGGTCTACAGGCTTTCAGATATCTATTCTATTTGACACACTCTTTCTTGTATAGCTTCCTAGAGCCATAAGCGTTTTCCCTCCCTCAAAACTATATCAAACAGCTCTTCTAGCTCCCAACAATCTGGCTCCATTCTTAAACAGGGTTCCAAGGATGCTGTGATTTGCATCATTTTGGTGACCAATGGGGTTGTATATAAAGTGGGAGTCTGCAAGCCCTGTCGGGATGAATGTTGTTGAAACCTGAGTGCCTGTGATGGAAGACCATTATTTTAATTTTAGTAACACCTCCAAGCCCTAGCCACTGTATTATGCTCTGTACAAACACAGTGAGACGTGGTCCCTATTCACAAAGCTTACAATCTAAATAGAATAGACAAGATAGAGGTTGGGAGAGGAAACAAGCATGGAATTAACATGACACGCCAAAAGCCAAGCAGCAGATCAGTGTCCGCTGGGAGCAGAATACTGGACTCCAGTGCCCTATTAACAGGATGTAATGGCTTTTAAAGATTTTGTAGCTAAGGAGTTCTATGTCTTGTTCTCCTATGTAAGGAAAACAGACTCATTGCTGAAAGTACTGGAATTTTGTTAATTCCAATTGCAAGAAATATTTAATATGGTGGTTTTGTTTATTAAATTACAGATGTGAGCTTCACAGTTAAGCTGAACAATAAGTGACAGAGCAAATGCTTCAGTCAGTTCTGAAGTACAAACCTAAACATTTTAATGTTTCAGAACTGAAGTAAATATCGCTCAAATCTGTTTTCTGGAAGCAAAAAGTTTTGCTTATAATCCATCCGATTAATCAATTGTAAATGACAGCTCCTTACATTACTGACTCAGACTTACTAATGATACCACAAGTTTGAAGACTAGACTTATAATAAGGCTACTATTTATATATTAATAACAAAAACATGAGCTACTGCATGAATCAACTTTTACAATGACAAGCATAGTTAAACTACTTTTCGGCTTTCTAATTTCAGCTTTTGATCTATGTATAGATAAGAAACAGGGTTATTCACCATTGTTAGAGGTCTGAAAGCACGGTCTCCTCGAAGCTAATAGGAACTTTTCTCTAGATTGTAACTCAGCATGCAATACTCTTATTTGCTTACTTGGGTTTTATAGCACCACATATTATACCCTGGGCACTTTGGCTTTTCTACTGACTATTTTAAATTTTGAAATCACCCTGCACATTAAACTTCAATAACAACCTCCCTAGCCCCAGCAGCAACCAGTATCCAGCTCTCAAAGTGTCTATGCAGCCTAGTCTACATAGTTATGCCAGTACAAAAAATGTTGGTTAGGGATGTGATTTTTCTTTAAACTGATATAGTTATACTAGTAAAACCCCTTGTGTGGATGCACTTACACAAGTATAAAGGTGCCATGGACCAGTATAGCTTATTCCCTTTCTCTTACATGAATAAACTACACTGATACAAGTGGGGAGGGCTAGCTCAGTGGTTTGCGCATTGGCCTGCTAAACCCAGGGTTGCGAACTCAGTCCTTGAGAGGGCCACTTAGGGATCTGGGGCAAAATCAGTACTTGGTCCTGCTAGTGAAGGCAGGGGGTTGGACTCAATGACCTTTTGAGGTACCTTCCAGCTCTATGAGATAGGTATAGCTCCATATATATACACATCACTATAACCGTGTCCACAGCATGCAGTACAACTTTTGTGTTTAGACAGTTCTAAAAATACCTGACCAACACACTCAAGCCTTCCTCCACTTCAATTTACTGTCTTCAGTTACTGACAAATCATCCTACTGTCTTTTCCTGGAAACTCCTCCCATGGTCCTGATTCTTACACTGAAAAACAGCTGCTCTAGCATCTGGAGCTAGGAACTAATGTTTACAGAACATGAAGGAAGTTCCAGGTAGTAATGTGGAAGACTTCCTATATGGGGATAAGTTTAGCAGAAACTGTAGAGGCTTCATGAGCCCTTCGTGAATAGACTAACCTTGGTTCTCAAACTTTATTATGTTTCAACTAAAAGATTTGCTGCTTTTAAACAAAATGAGCACACTTTTCTTACCGTTAAACTGGTAATTTTTATAATGAAAATGCATAATGTAATGAAATACAAACTTTCCATGCTTTACAATCAGGGTGGTTTCCCTGTTTTCCTTTCAGGTTTGATCATGTATATTAATAGTGCTCTATAGAGTCACTACTCTGACTCATTTAAAAATAGATGTGTGCACAAGTTTCTAAATTAAAAATATCTATATAGTATAGAAAACAACTATAAAATAGTAGAAATTTCCCTAAAAATTGTACAATATACTCTTAAATGTCTTACTACATAACCATTACATGAACAGCCAAGTGAAAAGTAAGATTAATGCCACTTTATGGTCTGTGAAAGAGAAGATTTTGAATGACTCAAACATGCTCTACATACCTCTTATTAGCTCATAAATATTCATGTCCATAAGTTCACATATTAGTGCAAGACAGCCAGATTTTCTGTCACTGAAGAAACAAACAGGTTTTTTTTCTGAGCAAGAAATAAAATTATATTTGCATGTGTACACAAAGTAGACAAAAAGTACTCCACTCAGCAAGAGAGTCAGTTTAATCATCAATAAGGCAATTTGTAGTTTTCAGTTTCAACAAACCTTTACCTAGAGAAGCCTATTCAAATTGATTTATAATTTTAATTAACAATGGCATTTTTCCAAACTGTTTGCATCCGGCTCTCCAGGCAGGAAGCCTCTTTAGCCCTCCAAGTACTGTATGGATATTACTTTAAGTATGGCACAATGATGCAGTCTGGAAGCTCCCAATAAAATAGCACTAGCAAGACATAATATAGCCATAAAGTATATGCTAAAAATTGATAAGAGATACAAAAGCATTGTGCCATATCTGAAAATATTTAATAGCTGAGCTGGGCCCAATATTATTCAGTCTGGCCAAAATAAATCACATTTTTAAATGAGTATGTCACTTTCTAAATTCTACATTTTGACAGTCGCAGTTTTCTATGATAGTGGATTCCCTGTAACTTGAAAAGTCTTTAAACCACGATTTGAGGACTTCAGTAACTCAGCCAGAGGTTAAGAGTCTATTACAGGAGTGGGTGAGTGAGGTTCTGTGGCCTGCAATGTGCAGGAGATCAGACTAGATCAGTGGTCCCCCAACTTTTTACCTCACGCCACCTTTTATCCCTGTCTGCACCCCCCAGCCACCCCGGGGCCGGGAGTGGTGCCAGGGCTCCAGGAGCGGGGGACGTGGCTGGGGTAAGAGGGCTGACGCTGTGGCCACAGCTGGGGTGGGGGGTTTGGGGGAGAGAGACCAGGAGCAGAGCCCTGAGTGCAGGGTCAGTGGCCAGGGCTCCGGGGCCGGATATCGTTCCTCACCTGGAGGCTGGCCCGGGCCCTAGCCGCACCTCCACCACGTTCCTCCATGTCTCCTTGCACCCCACAATTTGGGGATCTCTGGACTAGATGATCATGATGCCCTGGTCCCTTCTGACCTTAAAGTCTATGAGTCTACATTGGGAATGACCTTCAGAACAGTAATTGTTGTCCATCTGTGCTTCTTCATTTTGCCTGGTACTATGTATATAATAGGAGCTGTGAAATGATTAAAAGAAGGACCCAGCCTATTCCACAATTGTGATATTTAAACATTTTACTCCAGAATCTGAGATTTATTTTTTTTTAATGTTTAACCGTTGTGGTTGCAGAAAAACTTGTGAATATGAACAGAGAGTAAACCGATGCAGTGTTTCCTGTTTGACTCTGCAGGGAGTGAAACATCTCCCCGAGAAGTGTGACCTACCTCATTAATCTCAAAAACAGGGCCCCTGTGTACTTCACAATTCTGCTGATGAATAACTTGATTTTTTCCAAAATGCCATGGAATTCATCAAGTTCCTGCTGGCAACCGACATTTTGTTTTATGTCTCCTTGCCCTGGTGGGACCTGTGTACGGATGCCTCTTCCTTTCCTAATAAGGTGTTAATTTGGATTACAGTGCATGCTCCATGCACTGTTCAGTTGAGCCAGGCAAAAAGGAATCGGGGAACCAGAAACAGAGTCCACCTTGCAGCAAGAGAGTGGTTGACAATCTGGGCTGCGGCTAGATCTAGGGAACTTGGGAGGTGGGTTACTAAAGATGACTATTAGCTTCCCTCTTCTGGCACTTGCGGTGGGAAGTAGGTTCTAAGCTGGGTTGTTTGGATAACACTGCAAGAGCTGAGGCCAAGGGAATAGAAAAAGTCAGCCTGAAGAGCAAAGCGAAAAAAAATCCTTGAAATAATAATTAACAAATGTTATGCCTGTTTATTTTCAGCAATGAACCATAGTTCTGTGCAGTTGCATAGGGGAGAGGAGGATGAAGGTAATTATATGGCAATAGAATATGTCATCTTTGCTACAGAATTTGGTCTATCTGTGCAACACAGTACATGGAGCCTTGGAGGGTAGTAGGCATGAAGTCTCCTCCCCATAAAACCAGAATATAAATTTGTTTATTAATTGTTTAAAATATCTCTTGTCCCAGGTCATCAGTTTCCCCATATTTTTAGTATGGATGTTGTAGTTCTGATGTTTTTGCAGCAATACACTCTAAAGAAAATGAAAAGTGCAATTTAGAACTGTATCATATCTTTGCCTAACAAGAGGCATGAGGGCTTTGGAGAATCAGACAGATCTTCCAAAGATTTCCTTTTTGGTGGAATAAATAATTGGTTAAGTGCCTCCAAACTATCTTTTATCTTCAAAAGCTACTGAAAAATTTTCAAATAGAGGGTATAGGAAGTAGGGGAAATAAATACACTGTACTTACAAAACCACCTCGTGTAACATAAGGATATTAGGATGTGGATTCAGTCGCCTCAGTGCTTGTATTTCTCGCAGACTATTCACTTGCTCGATACTAATGTGTTATTTAAAAAAGAAGTGAGAGTGGAAAACTAGTTTACAAGTTAAGAATTAGATTGTGACTAAGTTCCCACACAAGGGAGCAAGAACCTCCCCTCCTCGTATGTCCCTCTGCAAGTTACCCAAATCTGAGGTCCAGGAATGCAGAAGTAATTGGGGAATTAATTGCCTGGGGCCAGGGATGGGGTGGAAAATGGGTAATATCCTGGCTCCACTTCCTCTTCTTGCTGCCCAGATTGGCTGACTCAGGCGAGGTGGGTAGTAATTTACTGTTGGTGTAGACCAGAAGTAAATTACTACTCCGCAGCAGCAAGAAAGAAATCAGAGAGGAATTGTGACTCAGAAGTGCGTCCAAGTCACAATAACTCCCACGGCTACTCCTGGGTTGGTGCAGCTTACAGCTAAAGACTATGCCTAAAATCACAATCTAGCCCTGTGTAATCATTAGCGTTAAAACTCAATTTAAAATTAATAACCACTAGTGTGAAGAACTGAAACACAGTATTTTACTAGCTAGTTAAAACATAGTATTTAATCATGTCACTCATGCCTGGTACTCAATTAACCATTAGAAGTCCAAGCTACAGAAAGGTTGGGGGGAAAATTCATTTTATGGGGCTTCAGTGGCCTTGCATGGACACTAGATATAGCAAATCACTACAGGATAAGCTTTTCCTTTCACAAGCTGATCAAGAGTTAGCCAAATGCCAAAATCCTTATGTTTCAACATGAAAATAAGAAAATTATCCTGTACTAGCAAGATCAATTTATATCACTATTACCTATAGCTATAAGTGAACATTCCAGTAAAAGTGTAACCTCTAGCCATTCGTAACTATCAGAGGGTCCAAGACCTAAGGGACGCTTCAATGCATCATAGGGAAGATGTTCTCACAATCCCTCATAAATATGGGAATGCTGGCCATCTAAGTGCAATGAGTTGAACACACTCAAAATTTCTTAATCTTATAACTAGTATTTATTTTTGTTAATTTGGTCTCAACTCTAGGGAGTCTGTTTTCTTTTTTTAATAAGAAAAGAGAAAAAACTAGAACAGATCTCTGAAAACTAACATGATTGACTGGATATGTTTTTGGTCTCAATGCTTAATGTTAGCTTTTGTGAATGGTCCCAAATAAAATGTGAAATTAAATGTTCCTACTTTTAATTCAAAACATGACCATAGTAAATTGATTTATACAATGAGAATTATTTTCAGAACCAAAGTAGTATAAATTTCATGTTTGTTTTTAATCAATTTCAATATACATTAAAAAAGGAAAATATATACTCAAAAGATGCTACTTCTGATCCTTTTTATATAAGTAACAACATGAAATGTTCTATATTTTAAGATAAATCTGCAGAATTTGTCAAAAGAGTGTAACTAGATCTGAACTGCACATATGAATTTCTCTGATAAAAATCTATTGCTGCAATCTGTTTCACAAAATACACTGCCAGTTTCAACTATCTGTAAATAATAGTAATTTTATTTGGAGTACACTGTGCAAAACTTACTGACTCATCAATACCTTACCATCTAATAAGATTTAATCTTGATAAACAAAAATAAACTGATCATAACTTCAGTGAGACATAATGGAAGCCTGGTTTGTGTTAACAAAAATAAAAAAAACCCAAAACTCAGCACGAGCAAATTGCCATCTTTCCCAAATAAACTTCAGATATAGAGCTAATTAAACACATTCTCAGTTTTTAATGTTTCTGAAACTGATTAGCCAAGAAATTTGAATGAGTATTCTAAACATTCTGGAGTTGTAACCAAGCTTCACTCAGTGTAACTAAGGACAGAACCACTTTTACATACACCTTGTTCCTCCAGCTGGCCAGATCTACTGAGTTTACAACTCCATTGTACCAATGGACCAGCACAAAGTGGGTATAGTAGAAAGTTTATATTCAGTGGCCTTGGCAGATTAATTTTTTTTTCCATTTAAAGGAAAAGGATGGATTTGTGTTGGTAAACTCACTCTTCCTTAATCTCAGCAGATCTGATTTATTTCATAATCTGTGTAGCAACAGAGCACTGAATCAAACCTGAAATTTTTCAAAGCAATAGACCCAATGTCAATTGTTATAAAGTAACTCTCACTGAAATCAATAGGAAATGAATGTGTCTAACTGACAGCTGAACTTGGCTCCTTGCTAAAGTAGAGGTTGTGCACCTTGATTTGGAAGAAAATGCTGTGTGTGGGTGTGCAGTGAATCCCATTTTGCCATTTTCCTAATAAGGAAGAGCTCCCACTGTGACTTGTGTTGCCCACTACTAGAGGACACAATCAAATGTGAATAAAAGCAAATACAAAATATAAAGAGGAACAAAATCTGTATAGGGAGAGAAAATAACTACTGTTACACGATCCACAACAAAATACATTTTAAAGTAAACCTGACAATGGGTAACGAGGGTGTTCTTTACACCATCTTCTTCTAGTAATTCATTTATGGCAGAAAGAAAAATGACACAAGCATTGTGTCTACAATATGTCAATATGTCTACATTTCCTTTCTGGTAGGAATTCATTTACAAATGTAAAACCAAGACCAGAGTGGTGACAGGAACAAATAGTAGACAGGAATGAACAAACACCCCCATCCTCCTCCCTCTCTAATCCTGGTCTCAATCCAGTTGACAAGAAGGTACAGAATTGGCTACAATGAGTAACATCAATGGGTCTACTTAGTAGAAAGCACAATGCCAAATAATAATTTGCTATATGATCAGGCACTCAGTTCCCCCTTTCTAATGTATGCCAACATATTTTTCAATACACATGAACAAGTATTCAGAATCCTCTATTCAGTCTTAAATTTATATTTATTTACCCAATAAATGTAAACAAAATTTTCAGATTTGGGGCAATAATATGATCAACTATACCTACCTTTCAAAATGCTGTTTCATTTGTTTGCATGCATAGTAATTTCCATCCCTAAGACTCTGTGTCTTCAGAACATCAGAAAATGTTCCCTCACCTATTTTACCAATCGGTTTATATTCTAAAAACAAAAATATTTAAATTTTAAAATTTAAAAGTAAAATTTGTTGTAAACAGTAAATATTTTTATATTTATCCTTAGTTGATTTTCATTAAATTCTGTCTTTGCTGGGTGATTTTTCATATTACACTTTTGGTTGTGGTTCACATGTCAATCATTTGGGAAAAAAATTAAACTGAATTAGAGCAAATTGGGTTTTACTGCCCCATCCTACTGATCGTCATATTATTGATTGTACAACACAATCCCAGAGCACAAACTATGACCTCCCTGCTCTGTGACACAATACCTCTGCACATACAAGAGGCCTTTTTCCTGTCATAGCTAGGGCCCTACCAATTTCACAGCTGTGAAAAATGTGTCAAGGACTGTGAAATCAGCCCTCCTCCATGAAATCTGATCTCCCCTGCTGCTGGGAGCCCGAGGTTCCTAGCAGCTAGTCTGGCCACGCTGGGGAGGGAGAGGACGGCACTGCACAGCCGCCCATAGTGAGGAGATCAGATCCACCTCCAGAGACAGTGCAGAAATGAGGGTGGTATCATTATCCTGTCTCTGACCCAAACTATATTTCTCTTTCCTTAACTTACTCTACATGTACTTGATTGGTCCTGCTCCAGTAATACTGACTGTTCCATCAGCCAGTCTTCTTCATCCCCTCAAGTCCCCTCATTGCTTAGTGTCCCTCCAGATTCTGTCCTTGGTAATCTCATCTGCACCTATAGGTTCAATAACCATCTCCATCAGTGAACTGAAGGTAAACCAATTCATATCAGTTTCATGCTACTGTTACTGCTGGGGAAAGCTTATGAACAACAAAGGAAGCAGGCAGTGGAGTTAGAGAAGAATCCAAAAAGTAGAGACCAAGGGAGAGGTAAAGTAACAAAGACCTCTTTCCTCCCTCACACCCTCATACCCGACAGTAATCAAGGAGGCTATAGGAGACTTAGGGTACTGCGGCATTGCAGCTATGCTGCAGCAACAGTGTAGTATAGACACACACGCAGCTAGAGCAACAGGGGTTTTTCCATCACTAGAGTGAATCCACCCTCTTGAGAGGCAGTAGCTAGGTCAACAGAAGAATTCTTCTGTCTACCTAGTGGTGTCTATATGGCAAAGGTTCTTAAACTGGAGGTCGTGACTGCCTGAGGGGTCACGAGGTTATTATGGGGGGGTCACAAGCTATCGCCCTTCACCCCCAAACCCCACTTTGCCTCCAGCATTCATAATAATGTTAAATATTTTTAAAGTGTTTTTAATATATAAGGGAGGTCACACTCCTAGGCTTGCTGTGTGAAAGGGGTCACCAATACAAAAGTTTGAGAACCACTGCTTATTGGGACTTAGGTCAGCTTAACTACAGACAGGACTACACTTAAAATGCTGCAGTGATATGGCTGCAGCAGCGCATCTGCACCACGATAGTGCTTCAGTGAAGATGCTACTATGCTGAAGAAAGAGCTTCTCCTGTCAGCATAGTTAATCCATCACTGTGAGAGGTGGTAGCAGAAGCCCTCCTATCGACATAGTGCTGTCTACACTGGGAGTTAGGTTGATATAATTGTGTTGCTCGGGGTGTGGAGTTTTCACACCCCTGAGTGATACAGTTAGGTCAACTTAAGTTTAGGTCTGGACCAGGCCATAGAGTAGTGGAGACATACCCTTCTCCTTAAAGCATCCAGGAATCTTTGCTGGGGCAGAAGTGACTGCAAGCTCTTTCTACTGTCCAGAAGCTGGATGGTGGATCTTCACATTTCAGATACGTACCAGCAACTCAGGTGTCATCTTCAGTTCTTTTCTACTAGCCAACCTTCATATCCACTCTTGCAATGAATGCTTCTTCTTTTATTAATATCATTTAAAATCTGCCCTTTCCTCATTACCAAGGTTCTCTTTCACTTCTCATCTTTATTACTGTGACCTTCCCCTCTACAACCTTTCCTATTTTCCAGTCTAACAGTGGCACTTCGGATAAAATCATCTCTCTCTCCTATCACTCTTATCATTTGCTCTTTAAGTTCCTTCTAAGACTCTCCTTTCTCTTCCCTCATGCTGCTCTTATGTTTGAAACACTACTTCTGTACACTAGACCCTCTTTAAAGCTCAATTCTTCCAGAAATCTATTCTTCCTGTTCATCACCACCATATTCTGCTCCCTCTCTCTCTCTCCTGTACTGCTGTCTTTTACTATTTTCTTGTTGGATTTAGATGGTAAGATCTTCAGTGCAAGACACAGGCCTGTTTATAAAATGTCAAGTACACTTTCTAATGCTATGTATTAATATAAACAGTCCTTGCTCATGAAGTACTTTACAAGTCAGGAACAGAATCTCAAAAACCAGTATAGGAGAGCACCAAAACCCATCACAAAGACACCAAATCAGGAATAATATGCTGAGGTGGCAGAATCCTGTTCAGAAGCCTGATTGCTAATATTTTATAACCCATAAGAACCATTGATTTATTCATTGGAGCAAGAGAAGTGAAACCTGAGTCTCCTACATCCCAGATGTGTACCCTAACCCCGGGCTACATAGTCATTCTCTCTCTTAGGCCCAGTGAATATTTAAGTAATTATACACAGTGGAACAGTTTCAACAAAAAGAGAGAGAGCTCCAGCCCTGATTTAGACACCTAAATCCCTTTTAGGGACAGAGACCCCTCTCCTCAGCATTTCCTACTGGCTAGTTTAGGTGTCTCTCTGCTCAGCATGTTGGCTTTTGTGGATTCCATTCTTAGGCACTTAACTCTCCCCATGCATTGTACAGAGAGTCTAGATACCTAAATCAGGGCTGTGGATTGCACTAAATGGCAAGGTACCAAGAAAGTTTGGCACTGAGCATTGAAGCACCTAAGTCCCTTTTACTCTAGTCCTAAGCAATTTAAGAGCACAAATCCCATTGACGTCAAACTGAAAGCCTTGATTGAGGAGAATATCCTGGTCAAAGAATTGTTTTACTTGTGGAAGTTCATAATGTTGGAAGGTGGTGTTGGTTGCCAACAGTAGGGCTATTTGGTTATCTGAGTTTACAGTGGTGTCAAAAGAACGATGTTAGAGGACGTAAACCTGACTTTTCGGTACAGATTAGCATTTTAAATGTGAAACTTTCAGTAGGAAAAAATCTCTATAAAGCCTCAAATTCTACTAATAATTAGGAAACAAGTATAAAACTTGGGGTATGGAATGGTTTCCATATAAGGAAAGATTAATAAGACTAGGACTTTTCAGCTTGGAAAAGAAACGGCTAAGGGGAGATATGATTGAGGTCTACAAAATCATGACTGGTGTAGAGGAAGTAGATAAGGAAGTGTTGTTTCTTACTTCTCATAAACACAAGAACTAAGGGTCACCAAATGAAATTAATAGGCATCAGGTTTAAAACAAATAAAAAAAAGTATTCTTCACACACCGCACAGTCAACCTGTGGAACTCCTTGCCAGAGAATGTTGTGAAGGCCAAGACTATAACAGGGTTAAAAAGAGAACTAGATAAATTCATGGAGGATAGATCCATCAATGGCTATTAGCAAGGATGGGCAGGAATGGTGTCCCTAGCCTCTTTTTGCCAGAAGCTGGGAATGAGCGAGAGGGGTGGATCACTTTGATGATTACCTGTTCTGTTCATTCTCTCTGGGGCACCTGGCCACTGTTGTAAGACAGGATACTGGGCTAGATGTACCTTTGGTCTGACCGAATAGGGCTATTCTTATGTTCCTAAAACATCCACATTAACAACTTAAGACTTTAAAATGGAAAAAAAAGTAGAGAACTAGAAGTGTTTTTTTTAAATGATTTTTTACTTCAATAATTTTTTTTAAAATGTAAATCAAATTTTTATTTAAACATCATTTTTATCCACACTGATGTATACAATATTTAGAACAGAAAGGGCCTAATCCCCAATTAGGAATTGATTTCAGTAGCATCTATAACAAACAAGACACTTTTTAGACATATAAGAAAGGATGTTCCTGTTTCAAGAAGTTCGCAGTTTCAGGATAGACCAAAAGGCAGACAGAAGTCAAGGAAGGAAAACAAAATGATTTTCTATACAAATTAACAAAATATGCTATCGGTAGCATGGAAGAAGTGGATTTCTAAGAGTGAGAAAGTAGAAGTCTTGCAGAGATTCAGGGAGGTCTAACAATGCAGAGGTGGCCATATGAAAGACACAGAGATGATTGTTCAACATTGACAAATCTGCAGTTGAGGGTGAGAATACTGGAGGGGTAGAGATGCCATAAAGTTCAACAAGCAAGGATAAGTAGGGAGGAGCAGAATTAAATAGAGCCTTGAAGGGAGTGATTAACAGTTTAAACATAACTGTGGATGGAGAGCAAGTGTAGGAATTCAGAGAGGGTAGTAATGTGATCAAATTAACAGCAAGGAAGATTATTTTAGTAGCTGCAGTTTGAATTGGGAGACGATATAGGAGGATACTGCAGTAGTCAAGGTGGGATACAGTGAGGAACTAAACCAGAAATTTGGGTGTGGAGATGGAAAGAAAAGGATGGAGCATGGAGATAGACTCATAGACTCTAGGACTGGAAGGGACCTCGAGAGGTCATCGAGTCCAGTCCCCTGCCCTCATGGCAGGACCAAATACTGTCTAGACCATCCCTAATAGACATTTATCTAACCTACTCTTAAATATCTCCAGAGATGGAGATTCCACAACTTCCCTAGGCAATCTATTCCAGTGTTTAACTACCCTGACAGTTAGGAACTTTTTCCTAATGTCCAACCTAAATCTCCCTTGCTGCAGTTTAAGCCCATTGCTTCTTGTTCTATCATTGGAGGCTAAGGTGAACAAGTTTTCTCCCTCCTCCTGATGACACCCCTTTAGATACCTGAAAACTGCTATCATGTCCTCTCTCAGTCTTCTCTTTTCCAAACTAAACAAACCCAATTCCTTCAGCCTTCCTTCATAGGTCATGTTCTCAAGACCTTTAATCATTCTTGTTGCTCTTCTCTGGACCCTCTCCAATTTCTCCACATCTTTCTTGAAATGCGGTGCCCAGAACTGGACACAATACTCCAGTTGAGGCCTAACCAGCGCAGAGTAAAGCGGAAGAATGACTTTTCGTATCTTGTTTACAACACACCTGTTAATGCATCCCAGAATCACGTTTGCTTTTTTTGCAACAGTATCACACTGTTGACTCATATTAAGCTTGTGGTCTACTATGACCCCTAGATCTCTTTCTGCCATACTCCTTCCTAGACAGTCTCTTCCCATTCTGTATGTGTGAAACTGATTGTTCCTTCCTAGGTGGAGCACTTTGCATTTATCTTTATTGAACTTCATCCTGTTTACCTCAGACCATTTCTCCAATTTGTCCAGATCATTTTGAATTTTGACCCTGTCCTCCAAAGCAGTTGCAATCCCTCCCAGTTTGGTATCGTCCGCAAACTTAATAAGCGTACTTTCTATGCCAACATGTAAATCGTTGATGAAGATATTGAACAGAACTGGTCCCAAAACAGACCCCTGCGGAACCCCACTTGTTATACCTTTCCAGCAGGATTGGGAGCCATTAACAACTACTCTCTGAGTACGGTTATCCAGCCAGTTATGCACCCACCTTATAGTAGCCCCATCTAAATTGTACTTTCCTAGTTTATCTATAAGAATATCATGCGAGACCGTATCAAATGCCTTACTAAAGTCTAGGTATATCACATCCACCGCTTCTCCCTTATCCACAAGGCTCGTTATCCTATCAAAGAACGCTATCAGACTAGTTTGACACGATTTGTTCTTTACAAATCCATGCTGGCTATTCCCTATCACCTTACCACCTTCCAAGTGTTTGCAGATGATTTCTTTGATTACCTGCTCCATTATCTTCCCTGGCACAGAAGTTAAACTAACTGTCTGTAGTTTCCTGGGTTGTTTTTATTTCCCTTTTTATAGATGGGCACTATATTTGCCCCCTTCCAGTCTTCTGGAATCTCCCCCGTCTCCCATGATTTCCCAAAGATAATAGCTAGAGGCTCAGATACCTCTTCTATTAACTCCTTGAGTATTCTAGGAATATGTTAAGATGTTAAGAAGGAAGACGCTGTAGGCCAAGAGAAAGGTATAAATTAAAAATTCATCCCATGTTCAGTGTAAGTAATAAAGAGAATGGTGGTGGTGCCAACAGTGATAAAAAAGGGGGAAGAAGAGGTTTGTGAGGAAAGTTTAAGAGATTGTTTGGGGCCATGTTCAGTTTAAATGGATAAGATAACATATCTCTCTGACATTTCCTCTGGGATATTAGATGGGATTGTTTAGAAAGAGACAGATCAATGGTAGAGAGAAAGTTTTGAAAGTCATCAGCACGGAGTTGATATTTGAAACCATGTAAGGAGAAGATATTGTCCAGGGACAGCATGTAAAGTGAGACGATCAAAGGGCCAAGGGCAGAACCTGATGAAGCAATGACTGGACAAGTAGGAGGAAAACCAGAAGAGGACAGTATCTCAAAAGCCAATGAGGGCAAAAAGCCAAGGAAAAGATGATCAACAGCATCAGAACCAACTGAGAGGTTGAGGTGGGTCTTGTGGTGCTCCTTTACTAATATTAGTAATCAGAGGGCAGGTCCTTCCCCCAGCTACTTATCTCCCTCATATATCTTTGCATAGTAGGATCTGTTGCCCCTTCCACCAACTCATAGTCCAATATGCATATTCCATCCCCATCTCAATAGCAGGGCCATTTCTGTTCCAAATGGATCTGACACTGGAGCCTAGTCCTCCACATAGGGTGCCCCACTCACACATAATAGAAGTGGGGCACAAGCCCCTCATGCATCCCCCCACAGCAAGACTTAGACAACCCCTCACCTTCGTCCTCACACAGTATCTCCATTCTCCCTGCCCTAGGAGGGTCTGCTTCCTGCCACAGGACCCACTGTCGACCTCCGGCGATCCCGCTCCCACTTACAATCCTGCCTGCTGCACCCCGGAAGCGTCTTCTCTCCACAGAGAAACTGTCCTTCCCCACAGAAGCACCTGCCCTGCCGGGACCCTCCCCACAGCGGGAGGCCCGCTCCCGCAGCCCACGGGGAGGCTCCCGCCCCTCACACCGCCCCCGGGCCCAGTAACTCTCCGCCCTTACTGTTCATCCTGCGGCTTCTCAGCGGTGTGGGGACGGAGAGGGAAAGGCTGAGGCCTTCTCTGCAGCGCCCACCCCTCCCAGCAGAGCTGTCAGCGCGCCATGTTGTATTCCCGTCACCCTGGCAACCGCGCAGGCTCAGATTCCAGCCCAGAAACGGCCTAGTCAGCCCCATCCGCCCACAAAGCCGCGCAAGCGCAATGCAGCTGCCTCTCCTGGCACGCAAGCGCAATGCAGTCTCCTTCTTCTCCCGTGGTGGGAGATTACGGTCTGTACCCTCAGAATCGCGCAGCTACTTAGGACGCCGTTAGCGCAGGCGTAGCAACCCTCTCCCTTTCTCTGTTCTCCCTACCCGTCCTTGGCAGATGATGCACAGTGGCAAACCAGAATCTTGTACCCTCACGCTCCGCCTGCGCATGTGCAGTAGAGACTCGTCAGTCTGTGACTGTTGGGAAAACGCAGTAGGGATTTGTGTTCCCAGGTTTCCAAGCTCTGAGGGCCGGGCAGGTGCCCTGCCCCTGAGGAGGCTCCTTATGGGTGGGCTGGGCCCGGGAGCAGGATTAGGTTAGGCTGGCTCTACCTGGGCAGCCCCGCAGGACTGGGGGGGGGGTCTTCTCAGGGTGCCCCAAGCCTGGGAGGGGAGGAGAATTAGAGCGGGGGCGGTGTGCTCAGGGAGGACGCGGAGCAGAGGTGAGCTGGGGTGGGGAGCCCTGTGGCAGCTTGCCCCGCCCCGCCCTGAGGCAACCCTGCAGCAGCTCCCCACCCCCCGGCCCAGGGAGCCGTGTGGCATCTCCCCACCGCAGCTCACCTCTGCTCCACATCCTCCCCAAGCACACCAGCCCCTGCTCTAATTCTCCTTCCAGGGCTTGTGGTGCCAAACAGCTAATTGGCGCTGCAAGCCTGAGAGGCAGGAGAAGTGGAGCAGCAGCCATGTGCTTGGGGAGGAACCACTGTAAAAAAAAAATTGAGGACACTGCTTTTTGGCACCCTCAAATCTTGGCGCCCTAGGCAACTGCCTAGTTTGCATTAATGGTAGCACCAGACCTGGGTCTTCGCAAGGCAGGGGAAGGTCACACTGCTCAGCGATGTCTTAACGCAGGGGTAGTCAATTATTTTTTGTCAAGGTCTAGACTTCAGAGGAACATTTTTTTCACACCACAATAACAATAATGATGATAATCAGTAAATAAAAAGATTTCACAGTCATTTCAAAAGTGTCTGGTGTTCCAGATTTGGCCCGTGGTCCACCTATTGACTACTCCTGGTCAAGTCCTTTGCTGAGGCAGATACGGTCTAGATAACTGCAGTAATACAGCCCAGGCCCTCACCACAGTCTGGCTTGCTGTACTCTTACACAATGAAAACTCTCTTGAGTCACCTTTGTGGTGAATTGTATTTCTCCGTGCCCGCATTGTCTGTAGGCTGCTTTGTCTACAATAGGCTGTGATCCTGCACTGTTCACCTGGGCCCCTACATCCTCACAAATTCCTATGTCGTCTTTGGAGTGACTGCTGCAAGAGTCTGCTTGTCTCTCTTCCCACCAGAAGTTGGTCAAATAAAAGATATTACCTCACTCACCTTGTCTCTATAACACTTAACATTTGTAATTGCCTGAGTAGTCCCTTTACAGGAGCAGGATTGTAAATGCATCTTGTTATGCATTTCTGTAAAGCCCCATGCTTGCCTATGATAGTACAAATAAACATTTTTTTATTTTAAATAAAGCTATAGAAACAAAGTATTATAAAACACACACACACACCTCAGTGTAACTGTAAAACAGTTTGTGAAAAGTGGGGCTTACTGGGAGAATTCCACAGAAATTATATATATTCAAACTTGCAGAATTATTTGGCCCTTTCACACATGTTCTTGTAGAAACCAGTGACTTAGGCTTGTATTTTTTTAACAGTACTAGTGTATCAGTATTGTGTTTTCAGTTAAAAATGTAAAAGTCTAATACAAATTTGAAATATGAAGTTTTAATGGTAAGTTTTAAAAGTTTTAAGGTAACAAGTCTTGTGGATGTGGGGGAGAGTGGTAGATGTAGTATATCATGACTTTAGTTAGGTTTTGATACTGTCTCGCATGACCTTCTCATAAACAAACTAGGGAAATACAACCTAGGTGGAGTTAATATAAGGTGAGTGCATAATTAGTTGGAAAACTGTTCCCAGAGAAAAGAACAGGAGTACTTATGACACCTTAGAGACTAACAAATTTATTTGAGCATAAGCTTTTGTGGGCTATAGCCCACTTCATCGGATGCATGTTCCCAGAGAGTAGTTATCAGTCAAGCTGGAAGGCATATCAAGCCTTGCATATCAAGTCTTGCAGGGTCCTGCAGGGATCAGTTCTGAGTCCAGTTCTGTCCAGTATCTTCATCAGTGATTTAGATAATGGCATAGAGTACACTTACAATTTTTAATGAGAAGTCCTTGTGGCACCTTAGAGACTAACAGATTTATTTGGGCATAAGCTTTCATGGGCTATAACCCACTTCATCAAATGCATGGAGTGAAAAATACAGTAGGAAGATATAAATATACAGCACATGAAAAGGTGGGAGTTGCCCTACCAAGTGGGGGGTAGGCGCTAAGGAGGCCAATTCAGTCAGGGCAGATGTGGCCCATTCCCAACAGTTAACAAGAAGTTGTGAGTATCTGTGAGCCACATCCACCATGATTGAATTGGCCTCATTAACACTACAAAAAGTCATTTTCCCTCTGTTGATATTCCCAAATAAATCTGTTAGTCTCTAAGGTGCCACAAGGACTCCTCATTGTTTTTGCTGATACAGACTAACATGACTATCCCTCTGAAACCTGTCACTTATAATTTTTGCAGAGAATACCGAGCTAAGAGCGGTTGCAAATATCTTGAAGGATAGGATTAAGATTTGGAATAAGCTGGACAAACTGGAGAAATGGTTTTAAGTTAATTAGGATGAAATTCAATAAGGACAAATGCAAAGTACTCCATTTAGGAAGGAACAATCAGTTGCACACATACAAAATGGGAAATGACTATGTAAGAAGGAGTACTGCGTAAAGGGATCTGGCATCATAGTGGATCACAAGCTCAATATGAGTCAACAGCATGGGCGCCAACTTTCTCTGGCGCTGATGGGTGCCCGTGCCTCCCCTACCCCTTTCCCCACCCATGGCCCTGCTCTGACTCCACCCCATCCTGGCCCCGCCGCCATTCCAACCCTATACCCAATGTCCCCGCCCTAACTCCGTCCCCTCCCTGCCCCTATTGGATCTCTTCCCCAAATCCCCTCCACGGCCCTGCCTCTCCCCCAGCACACCACACCCCCCCTCCTCCTCCCTCCCTCCCTGCCCCGCAAATCAGCTGTTTCACAGTGCAAGTGCTGGAAGGGAGGGGGGAGAAGCAGGATGCAGCGGCACGCTTGCTGAGGAGGCGGAGGCAGAGGTGAGTTGGAGCAGGGGGGCGGGGCAAGGCCACAGGGAGCTGCTGGTGGGTGCTGAGCACCCACAAATTTTTTCCCGTGGGTGCTCCCCAGTCAACAGTGTAACACTGTTGCAAAAAAGCAAACATATTCTGGCATGTATTAGCAAGAGTGTTGTAAGCAAGACATGAGAAATAATTCTTCCCCTCTACTCCATGATGATACAGCCTCAACTGGAGTATTGTGTCCAGATCTGGGCACCACGTTTCAGGAAAGATGTGGATAAATTGGAGAAAGTCCAGAGAAGAGCGACAAAAACTATTAAAGGTCTAGAAAACATGACTTATGAGCAGGGCCGCCCGGGGGAGGGGCAAGTGAGGCAATTTGCCCCAGGCCCTGGGCCCTGCAGGGGCCCCCACAAGAATGTTGGAGGCTCCCTCCTGCCTCCGCCTTCGCCTTCCCCCATCCTCCGGTGCCTCAGTGCGCCGCGTCCAGGAGTGGCCCTGGACAGCGCTGCAGTGGCCTCGCTTGGGCGGGGCCTGAGGTCCTCCTGCTTGGAGTCACGTGGTAAGGGGACAGGGTTGCGAGCTCCGGTGGGCCGAGCAGCAGGAGCTCGTGGATGTGGCTTGCTGAGGCTCTGGGAGTGGGGGAGATGGGGGTAAGCGGCAAGGTAAGCCCCTCTGAGCCTGGCACCCTGACCCCGTCCCCCCACAGTCCTGACCCCCAGCTCCGACCCCAGACCCTCTGAGCCAGGCACCCCCCAGGCCAGCTCCCCACAGCCCTGACCCCCAGCTCTGAGCCCAGCCCCTCTGAGCCGAGCACGCCCTGACCCAGAGCCCAACTCCCCACCCAGCCCTGGGTAACAGTAGCACCACCCCCAGGCAGCGACAGTCCATTTGCACCATCCATCACCATCACCCAGCGACAGCCCATTATGTAATTGCAAATTTATACATACCATTAAAGCATTTAATGTTTTTAAATCATGTATTTTGTGTATTTTCAAATTATTAAAAAATAATTTTTGAATGTATTTCACTGGTTATTTTTTACATTTCCAAATACATGTTACTATAGTATTGCAACTTTTTTTATGGAAGAGGCCCCCAAAATTGATTTGCCCCAGGCACCCTGAATCCTCTCGGCGGTCCTGCTTATGAGGGAAGATCAAAAAAATTGGGTTTGTTTAGTCTGGAAAAGAGAAGACAGAGGGGTCATAACAGTTTTCAAATATATAAAAAGTTGTTACAAGGAGGAGGGAGAAAAACTGTTGTTCTTAACTTCTGTGGATAGGACAAGAATCAATGGGCTTAAATTGCAGCAAGGGAGGTTTAGGTTATACATTAGGAAAAACTTCCTAACTGTCAAGGCAATTAAGTACTGGAATAAATTGCCTAAGGAGGTTGTGGAATATCTGTCATTGGGGGTCTTTAAGAGCAGGTTAAACAAACACCTGTCAGAAATGGTCAAATACTTCATTCTGCCTTGAGCACAGAGGACTGTACTAGAAGACCTCTCCGGGTCCCTTCCAGTCCTATGAATCGTTGCTACAGTCACATAACATTTCTGGTTAATGAACAATTTTAGAAGTATATTAAGTATATAGTACTATATAGATAGGTGCATATTTATTCAATAAATTAAATATAGCAACAATGATTAGATGTAAAGTGAGTACTACCTCCTCTTTTCAGAGTCATATTTAGGTAGGTATGTTAAGCCTACAGTTGATCCTTACCACCTGTCATTCACTGTGAACCTGCTAGGGGTCAAAGTGGTATGGCTGCAATCCAGTTAGAAGTTCATCAGCTTTGCCAGAGAACCTACAGCATTAGACAGAAAAATAGTGGATTTGATGCATGTACAGTAAACAGAATTACTGGTTTACTAACTTGCACTCCCCCTGTTGGTGGTTCTTTTTCTTGTTTGATGGCCTACGGAGCAATCTCACCTGAAAACTGCAAGATTTGCTGCAGGACTGACCATCTATAAATAATACAAGCTTATTTTAATGTAAAATAAATATATATTTTAAATAAACCCAAATGTTATAGAAAGAAAATAATATACATGACATATTTTACCAATGCAATATTTGTTTAAAAAGCAGTATGTAAAATAAGTGGGAATTAAAAATAAATAATAAATGGCAAAAGAAATATTTCGATTTAATGAAATAAAACTGGAGTCACTGTTAAAAAGCTATTTGAGGGGTATAACTTACTAGTTATGAATCTAGCCTGAATGAATGCGACCTCTGTCTGTTCGTACCTTAGGATTGTTGCTCCCACGTACTTATGGTCCCCAGTCTGAACCCTTTGGGCGGTTTTATGCAATAGCTGGCTCGAATATGCTTATTGAACCTAGAAGATCTGGAGTCTGGATCCCGAGAACTCTCTGTCGGGGTGGGAACTGAATACACAGTCTTGGGAAGGGACGATATTTAGACTCTACAGCAGGGATCGGCAACCTTTCAGAAGTTTTGTGCCGCGTTTTCATTTATTCACTCTAATTTAAGGTTCCGCATGCCAGTCATACATTTTAACGTTTTTAGGTCTCTTTCTAGAAGTCTATAATATATAACTAAACTATTGTTGTATGTAAAGTAAATAAGGATTTAAAAATGTTTAAGAAGCTTTATTTAAAACGCAGAGCCCCCTGGACTTGTGGTCAGGACCCAGGCAGTGTGAGTGCCACTGAAAATCAGCTCGTGTGCCTACTGCTGGTCTACAGTAAAATAGAAAGGGAGAAGTGACAACCATGGTATCTTTGTTATTCTTATAATGATCAGTGCAAGCTCATGAACACGAAGTGGCCGGTTAGCTCAGTTGGTTAGAGCGTGGTGCTAATAACGCCAAGGTCGCGGGTTCGATCCCCGTACGGGCCACAAAGCAGTGGTTTTTCTTAATTTTTTTTATATTTTATTGACTTTCCATTAATGTTTTGATGGATAAAAACGCAAATTAACATGCGCATATTAAAATTAAAACGTTATAAAATAACGACTGAGATTATTTTACTTTCAATCAGCTACCAAAAGGGTGAGGTTTAAACTGCCTCTCCATCAAGCTTTTTAAGAGAGCTACAACCTTACAATGCAGCACAATAGTTTTTAGGGGGAACCTTTGCCTGAGAATTTTATGCACCCACAGTTACATTATCTGCAGTCAGAAACACAAGTGTATCCATTATGCCTGCATCTATCTGCACACTCATATTTGACTTTTCATATTTTTTATAGCACATTACTTGATGCAATACAAAATAATATTCAGTAAAAGAGTAACAACACAGCACATTTAGGTAAGCTGAGAAATAAACTGTGGATGTAAAATAGTCCCTCCCCAAATTTCAAATAGTCTCTTTATTTTTGCTTTCGAACGTTTAAAAGTAGAAAACTGGTGTCTCTTGATTCTCTTGAATAATTTAATGTTACTCTGAAAACTGGTTATAAAAATATTGTCATGCAGAGAAAACTCCCTACTTCAGATTAAAAATTTGAAGAAAACATTTCTAATCAAATGATTAAAAGTCAGGGTAGACTCAGAGTGCTACTCAGTGAAAAAAATATGCATGTACTTTTATGCTTACCCATAGATCTGAGGGGTAAGCACGTGCACATATAGTCGCAGGATCAGAGCCAAAATGTTAAGACAATGAGGTAATACCTTTGTGGGTAAAGTTGACCTGACATTTCCATTAAAACCTCTGAATCGGGGGATTATATCTTGTGTGTTTCAGAAAACAGGCTGACATTTGGTTTGGATACCATTTACTTAACAAAAAAAAAAAGGCTTGAGATCTTCCCACACCCCTTATTTTTACTTTTAAAAGCACTATAATCAGTTTCAAATGCTTTTTGTTTATCCCATCGTGTATCAAATCTGTCTATACAGACGTACTGACGCCCTATGATTTGCACTGTATTGAATTCTACTTGCGGGGTGTTGCACTGAATTGAATTAAACTCTGTTGTGTTGAATTGCCCTGGACTATGCTGTTGAATGATTGTATACCGAATTCAACTGTGTATTACACTAGTACTCTGAGCACCATCACACAGGAAAACGCTTTCAAAAGTGTCTTGTCCCTGCTGGGTCCCAGTCGTCCATATGACCACGCCCCTTCCACGATGACGTGTCCAGACCGCAGCGGTGTCCCCCATTGGCTCCCGTATTGCCGGTTTCTCTAGGTTCGCTCCGCACCTTTAAGACCTGGGGGTGGAATGCGTCTCCCGCCCCCCTACAGCTGCCAAGATGGCGGCTCCCGAGAATGGGGGCGGAGAGAGCGCGGCGGTGGCATCGCCGCCGCCTCCTGCTGAGGAAGAGCCCCCCGGACCGGCCGCCGCCCGCGGGGCTCGCCACAGCGCGGCGGCCGGGGAGAGGGTTGGCCTGCTGGGACCTGGGTATCCACCTGGGGCGGTCGCGGCCAGGGGTGACTTGCTGGGTCCGCTGGAGCCTGAGGAGGGCGGGGGCCTGCTGCCCCCTCTGGAGGCTGGATCCCCCACCGAGGAGGGATCGGAGGTGCTGGCGGTGACCGAGGAGTTGGCCCAGAGCCTGGCTGCCAGCTCCTGCGCCGTCGGCACCACCCTGTACCTGGAGCCGCGTGGGAGCCTGGAGCAGGGGGCTGAGCTGAGCGCGGAGGAGCAGCTGGTGGTGGCGACTGAGAACCAGGCAGCTGGGCTGACGGGGAATTTGCCCGCGGAGAGGAGCCAGGCCGAGCCACTGGCTCAGCCTCCTGGCCAGCAGGCCACAGCGACGCCCCTGGCCCCCGAGGAGCTGCAGAGGGTCATCGAACAAGTGAGCAAGGCCCAGAAGCAGCCTCCACCGCCTTTTCTTCCCTCCTTTGGAGCTGGCATTGGGTCCTTATTGTTGTCTCCTCCCCGAGCTGGAGGGTACTCGCTACCCCAGGAGATTAGCGTCGTGCCTTCAGCATCAGGGTTCAGCAGATCCCCACAGGGTTGTAGTCTGACTGCTGCCTCCGGATCCCAGCCAGTGACCAGTATCATGCACAATGCAGCACAGCAGTTGCAGAATGTGGCCCAGCAGGTCGCCCTTCAGCAGGGCAAAGCTATCGGTACCACCAGGTGCCTTGTACACAAGGTAAACGAAGGGGAAGAGGGGATATCTTTGGAAAGCCAAGGGCCAAGTGAATGGGAAAGTGGTCTCCAATATAGAATTGGGCCTGGGTACTAGAATGTGCTGAACACTGAATAGTCATGGCCCGTTCTCAGTGATGAAACTGTGCTGAGTGCTATTGCACTAGTTCCACTGCTGACCCTAATTTCCTGTTCAGTTTAACCTGCCTTGGAATTAGATTTCTCCAGGCTCATAGCTGGAATACTGGTGTTGGGAGCAGCTCAATTTCTAACAAGGTAGAGCGTATACTATTGAATGGAGATGACAGGCGCTGGCCAGAATAACCTATGTTCTAGTCTGGCAGAATAAGCACAGTTGTCCAACTTGATTTGTAAGAACTGCTTTACAGCGACTAGGCCAGTGTAACCTGTCAGTCTAGCGTATCTAGCAACTGAATGTTTGGGGTACTTAGTTTGTGCTAACCCATTGATCTATGAGGATTTTTTTTATTACAGTGGCTGCCTGCTACACTTGAGATTTTAAATCTGTTTCTATTGTAACTTTTGTTTTCATGCACTTTTTAACTTTCCCAAATATTTTCCTTTTGGGCTAAGATGTTCCATGTTTGGTTCTTGCCCAACAGTAACTTTTATTTTTTTTTTTAAAGTGAGTAACATCCATTCAGCTGTGTTTGTATTATGGAAGACCATTTTTAAAAACAGAAAAATCTCTGTGCACACTCTTGAACAGGTGGTGTTATAATAGAAACGTTTGAAGTTTGAAATTAGAAGTCTGGACTGAATTTAGACTTCAGATCTTTGGGGCAGGGGCTACATTTTTTTTTGTTCTGTCCTTTCATACAGTGCTTAGCACAGTGGGATCCTGGTCCATGATCAGAGTTTCTGGGCATCGCTGTAATACAAATAATAACAATGATCCATTTCTTTGGGGATAGTATTTGGTTAATTGTGGAAAGTTATTTTCCAAACTAGAAACAATTGACTTGTAGACTCTCCTTTAAGTGGAGAGCTGTGCATTTAGGCCTTGATCTAGCAGAGCTCTTAAGCATGTGTTTGCATAGCATCAGAGGGATTATTTGTGTGCTTGTAGTTTGGCATGTGCATAAGTGCTTTGATGAGTGGTTTGCAGCTAGAGAAATGGACACTTTTCAAGTCAGAGGCAATAGACAGGCTTTGACTCTGCTCAGGCCCTTGCTAACCCTGTGATGTGATTTTTAAAAAACAAGACAACAGTAAATAAATAGGGTGGGGAGAAGAGGACAGACAGGAGGTGATAGGCCAGAGGCCTGAGTTGCTTATATCAGCTTAAGGATTTTTCAACTGTGCATTTATTAGGGTATAACTGTGGCCTAATATTTGGCCTGCGAAATTAATAGACAGTAGTTGTCCTGTGGGTGAGATGTGCTTGTTCAGTTAACAGATTTCACAGCATAGGTCTAGAGCAGGCCTGCACAACTCGTAAAGCAGTGAGGGCCATATTACTCCAAAGAAAACAGCTGAGGGTCGAACCCCTCCAGCCCTGCCGGAACTCTCTCCCCTGCCCCCCCCAAGTATAAAGCCTCGCCGCCACTGCCTGCCCACTCGGCTCATCATCCCCATAAAATAAGGGGAGGGGAAAGGGGGGCAGTGTGTAGGGATTGGATGTGACTGTCTAACACACAAACACAGGGAGCACGGGGGGCTGGGGAGGGGGAAGGTCCCTGGAACAGGGAAGAGGGCAGCAGTTGGGGCAGGTCAGGTGCGACACACACGCGCGCATGCGTACGTGTCTCCTCTGGGGATATCCTGGCTGCCCACAGACAGTTCAACCCTCCCACCCCCAATCACTACGGAGGTCGCCTTGGGACCAACCAGCGCAGTAGCCGCCCTGCCCCCAACTGAAGGGGGGGATTTGAAGGGGGTTTCAGCCCAGTCCCCCCGCCCCCTCCGAGCTGCAGCTTGAGCCCAGGACAGGTGCCCCTCCCCTCACTCTGCTTACGAGCTCTGCCTCATGCCCAGCGCTTCCCACCTCAGCGGGCCCTGGAAGTGATGCACTCGCTGTAGGCCGGGCGGGGAGAGTGGGAGATGGAGACACATGCTGTTCTGGCCGTTAGAGCAGTTGGAGTGCGGCACGTGTGCGCAGGGCTGTGAGGCAGGGTGTCGTTCTCCCCCCGCCCCCCGGCAGCGGGCAAACCCAGCAGCCCCACCCTGTGACTTGCCCACGGGCCGCACAGTGAGCCCACGCAGGCCGCATGTTGTGCAGGCCTGGCTAGAGCTTGCAGCTGAATCTGCACAAGTGTACCACATTGACTTCAACAGGGCTCTGCCCAACAGATCCATTTTCAGAAATTATTCCTTAGTTTTTGGCAACTAAATTCATGGTTGATGGAAATTAAAAATAAAATAATATGATATACAAAGTAAACTGAAATTCCTTATCTAAGCAACAAATGCAACTATATGATAATTTAGTAGCTGGAAGGAAGGAAATATGTTCCTTGAGGGTTGTAAGAAAACTGGATGAGATATCACTTTAAGGTCTTATACACAAAGATGTAAAATCTTGATAAATAATATTGTACTTTTACATTTTCAACTTTTTTCCCTCTAAAGCAATTAGAAGCCATTTGTGTTCAAGTGCAGCCGGGACAGATGAAGGAAAATGAAAAGCCAGTGCCACCTCTTGCAGAAGTCCAGTCCAAAGCGATTACACCGAGTCAGCCAGTTGGTAGGAATTCTGGTCTGTCTAGACTTAATATTATTAATCCCCAGATTATTAGGATACAGCCTGTAACAGGAACTGAGCAGCAACAGTTTTTCTTGCATAGTTCTTCTGAGCCTCCAGTTCAGCTACTTGTGCAGAGACCTTTAGCCCCTGATGGACCAGTGTCAGTGACTAAGATTCCCACACACCAGACGCTGAATGGACAAAAAACTACATGTGCCACAGTGTCTGCTACAGAGTCTCGAAATGTTACTTTGGTGGCAGCCAGTTCAGCAAATACTCTTATATCGAGCCTTGAGAAAAAGCAAAAAGAAGAACTAAAGCTAAAAAAATCTTTGAAAGTGAAGACTCGTTGTGGACGGATTTCACGCCCTCCAAAATATAAAGCGAAAGATTATAAATTCATTAAAACAGAAGATTTGGCCGATGGTCATCAGTCTGATTCTGATGACTATTCCGAACTAAGCATAGAAGATGACGATGAGGGGAAAGCAAAGGGAATGGATACATTATTCAGTCCTTTGAATTATAACCTGAAGCCCAAAATGTTTAAATGTCAGATTTGTGAAAAATCCTACATAGGAAAAGGAGGATTAGCACGACATTATAAACTTAATCCAGGTCATGGACAACTGGAGTCTTCACAGCAAAAAGTCTGTATGAATAAAACTAATAGAAGTGTGTTTCTGGATATTTCTGGAGGAGCAGATGCTGAAACTGTGAGTCTGACACTCTCGCAACCAATTGCTGTCACTTTAAATAATGAAAATTCACTAGCTATTGGTTTGGAAGAATCTGCTTCTTCACAGACTGAGCAACAGGTAAAGTAGTAGTTTGCTTTTTGCATAATGCAGTTTTATAAACAATATACAGGCAATTTCACTCCAACATTATTGCAATTTTAGAACCTTATTCTACACTAATTCGTATACTGAATTCCTATTGCTGGCAATGGAAATTATTTTCATAGATTAAAGGTAGTGGCCTATGTGCATGGCCAAAAGAGTATAGGAATGAATTAGGAAAAGTTGCAATCTGCTTGTCTGAAACTGCAATAAATATGCATGACCATTAGTTAAATTTTAAAATAAATAACTAACGAACACAAAATTTAGTGACCTCCAGGGGGAGAATAAGACTTAGACTTTATAACTAACCTCACTTATTTCTCAGCATTCACATAAAGAAAAAACACTCTGCAGTTCATGTATATTTCATTTTTAAAGGCTTTAAAAAGAAGATTCTATATTCAGGAGTCAGTTTGACCCGTCACTGAAATACAGCCTCTGCTAGGGTGAAATTCAGTTGTCAGTGGACAGCTATGCTACATAGTGTACTGTTGGAAGTGAAGCATAACTTCTGCAGTTGAAACTATCAACAGAAATCTAGGGTAGGTAGAATACAGTTCCCTGAGTTAGAAAAATGTAAGTAATTTCAGTTGGAGAGGTTCTATGAAACTGGTTTTAAACTGTCCATTTCATAGTAAAGTGCATTTGTCAATAGAAATGAAAGGTATTTGTAGCCGCCTTGCTGCAAAAGAAAGTCTCCACTGTAAAAAGTGGAGATATAATTGTATCACAACTGCCTTTTTAGGAAGACTGTTCTTTTGGATGCGGCAATGTTATATTTGTTGTGTTTTTGTGAATGTGACGTTGCTTCCAGAAGTGTGAATGTGGGTAGCCTGAGACATAACAAGCTTAGTAGATAATTACAAACAAAAAGCAGAGTTTTCTACAACTTGTGAAGGAAAAATAACAGAAAGCTCCATGAAGTCAACTGACTCATTATGCAGATCTAATTTGCCTGTGCAGTATTTGTATATTGTGGTGATGGGAACTTAAGAAAAACCTGAATGTGGTCTTCTGAATTTATTTTGCCATAAAATCTTTAGGACTGTTGATTGGCTGAATATAGTGCTACTGAATATAGTGCTACAGAAAATCTGAAATTTCTAGCTGACAAATATGAGCCACACAAAATTTCCCCTTGGTAACTGAATGACTTACTAGTTTATAAATGGTCTTAATTATTGTGGCTGCTTGAGTCACCAGGGTAGATACTTGTCTGTCTGTCTTGCCAAATAACTATACGTTTGGCCATAAGCCATTGTCAGTTATCTTTATTGAGAAACATTAAAAGGATTATCAATGCAGGTAGATTATGGAGGAAGAGCAGTACCTGTGACCCACACTTCAAATTAAAAACTTCAGTCGAAGTTGAATGAATTTGGTAATTTGCATCTAGTCAATAGGTAAAACTGCACTAAATTTGAGGAGTCTGTGCAAAGAGGGGGGCTATTGTTGGAGCATAGAAGTATTGAAGGTTAGAACTAAGATACGTTCATAGAACTGAGAGGATACTTGAATTATTGTAACATTAATGTGATCAGGCAGTTTATAAATATCTTCAAATGGTAATTAATCTTTAGGACCTTCATTTTAATAATCTAGCTAGCTAGGGGAACAAAAGTGGCTTTCAGTGAGAGATTCTTGGACTCTGTTTTGCCAACTTTTTTCTATGATAGCTTTGAGAGTATTTTTGAAAATTTATATTTTTGTAACTTCTTTTGGTGTAGTGAATATTATATTCCTGCCTATCCATTGTTTACTGTTGCTTACAGAGCTTAACTTTGTTTGTATTGAGACCACAACAACAGTTTTTTAAAAAATGATCTGGAAAAAAGGGCAAACAGTGAAGCTGCAAAATTTGCAGATGATACATAACTACTGAAGATAGTTAAGTCCAAAGCAGACTGCAAAGAGTTACAAAGGAATCTCACAAAACTGGGTGACTGAATTTCATCTGCTGTTTTGTTGCCCAGTGTTGATAAATGCAAAGTAATGCACATTGGAAAACATAATTCCAACTATACATATAAAATTATGGGGTCTAAATTAGCTGTTACCACTAATCTTGGAATCATTGTGGGTAGTTCTCTGAAAACATCCACTCCGTGTGCAGCGACAGTCAAACAGAATGTTGGGAATCATTAAGAGAAGGATAAAATATTAAGACAGAAAATATCATATTGCCTCTGTATAAATCCGTGGTATGCCCACATCTTGAATACTGCATGCAGATATGGTCATCCCGTCTCAAAAAAGATACACTGCAATTTGAAAAGGCTCAGAAAAAGGCAACAAAAATGATTAGGGTATGGAACAGCTTCGTATGAGGAGAGATTAAAAAGACTGGGACTTCTCAGCTTGGAAAAGAGACAGGTAAGGGGAGATATGATAGAGGTCTATAAAATCATGACTGGTGTAGAGAAAGTAAATAAGGAAGTGTTATTTACCCTTCCCATAACACAAGAACTAGGGGTCACCAAATGAAATTAATAGGCAGCAGGTTTAAAACAAAAGGAAGTATTTCTTCACACAACGCACAGTCAACCTGTGGAGCTCTTTGCCAGAGGATGTCGCAAAGGCCAAGACTATAACAGGGTTCAAAAATGAACGTGATAAATTCATGGAGGATAGGTCCATAAGTGGCTATTAACCAGGATGGGCAGGGATGGTGTCCCTAGCTTCTGTTTGCCAGAAGCTGGGAAAGGGCAATGAGATGATCACCTGGTGATTATCTGTTCTGTTCATTCCTTCTGGGGCACCTGAGATTGGCCGCTGTCAGAAGACAGGATACTGGGCGAGATGGACCTTTGGTCTGACCCAGTATGGCTGTTCTTACGTTCTTAAAAATAGGGAAACACAAAATTCAGGATAGCCTGAATTTGATGACTTCCTGGGCTCACTGCAGAAACTGTTCATTTGACAGGATTTTGGGGGAAAGCTGAAGGTATGGTTCTGGAATAGTGGATAGTTTCTTTGGTATTCTGGTTGGCTGAGTTAATTTCTTTCCTTCTATTTGATTGCTTAATGCTGCTGCTGCATTGAGTCTGTTATTCATATATGAACTTAATACTGCTAAGCATAGGCGCTGACTCCGTGGGTGCTCTGGGGCTGGAGCACCCATGGGGAAAAATTAGCTGGTGCTCTGCACCCACCAGCAGCCAAGCTCCCCCCTCCTCGTCTTCTTCCCACCCCCAAAGTGCATTCCATCCCCGCTCCTCCCCCTCCCTCCCAGTGCTTCCTGCCCCCCACCCTGTCCCTGCGGCCTGACAGCAGTTTGGTGTCGCTTAGGACTTTCCGAGAGAGAGAGAGAGAGAGGGGGAGGAGCGGGGATGCGATGCGCTCAGGGGAGGAAGCAGAGAAGAGGTAGGGCAGGGGCGGGGACTTCTTGGGGGAAGGGGGTGGGGCAAGGGTCATGCATGGGTGGGGTCGGGGTAGGGGGCGGTCCAGCACCCACTGAGCAGAGGGGAAGTCTGCGCCTACGCTGCTGAGTGATCATGATATTGTAAAGCTAACCATCAAGGCAACTAGAGCTTTTTGTTTAGATCTATTAGGCTATTTTTAAATCTAAATTAATAATATAAACCCTTTTATTTTCTCTTTATCAAGCAGCTCTTTGACAAGACCATAGCTACTCTTGTTTATGCTCAAATTTCCTTTCTTCTGTGTATTAATGGATCAGCAGGAGAACTAACATTACAAATAGTGACAACAAATTACAGAAACAGCTGTGTCCGTAGCCTCTTCCTGATTTAATCCTCCAAATATTCATGCAGCTGTACTTACTCATATCTAACAATATTGAAATTGCATAGTAAATGAAACTCATTTGAAGTTAAGAACATAATGGCCATACTGGTTCAGGCCAATGGTCCATCTAGCCCAGTACCCTGTTTTCCAGCAGTGGCCAATGCCAAATGCCTCAGAGGGAATGAACAGAACTGGCAATCAAGTGATTGCCCTGTTGTCCATTCCCAGCTTCTGGCAAAGAGTGACTAGGGATACTCAGAGCATTTAATTGAATAATTTCACTAAATATTTTAAACAGATTTTCTCAGCAGCATATTGAGGGAGGGAGAGTGTTTTAATGATTATTGTATTATTATTTTTTTAATATAAAGACTGGTAAATCTGCAGCAGACAGACCTTTGTTGGCGGCACAACAAAATGAGACTGGTTTAGTACATCGGGGACCTGGAATGCCAAATGGACCTGGAAGACGCAGACGATCTAAAAGACGCGGCCGTCCAAGGATGACTGGAAGATCAATTTGTTCAGGAAGACTTAATCGATCTGGTCAGTCCCCTTCTAAGTCGCTTAGTAACATGTCAACAGAACACATCATATTTAGAAGAAAAGCTGGACTAAAAGAGGTACGGTTCCTTTCTGTAACTATTTCATATGTACTTTTTTTTCCCTGCTTGCCCCCAAATCTGATAAATTTAATCAAAATGTAGTGAGGATGTGCTTTCCAAGGACCTGCTGTATGTCTGACATATAGCTAGACATGTATATGCATAAATGAAGAGGCCTGGGGGTTATTTAAATACCGAAGTGAAATTTTAAATAAGTTCTTAAGCAAAACATCTAAATCAAGTTATTGGTAAAAGATATAGTTTTTTTTTTTTTTTTTTTTTTTTTTTTTTTTTTTTTTTTTTTTTTTAGAAACTGGCCCTGTGGATAATAGTTATTGGCCTTTTAGTAATTTGATGCACTCTTGGCTCTGTTTTGGGGGAAAATAATTAGTACTGCTACTATGTGTTTCTATTAATATATAAAAATATGTATAATAAAAAGGAGTCCATCTTTTTCTAAAAATATTTTTCTTTACAATCTAAGTAATTGTCATGTTTTTCTGAGCTTCCTGCACATTACTGTGGTTTGAGCTTATGGTTGTGCTTATTTGCTTAATTCATTAAGCTCTACTTTTCTTTTCATATGAGTGCACAATTGTTACTGAGACTGATCATTAACTGCTTGTGTCGAAAGACTGGACCATACTCTTCTTAACTTTTCTGGTCAAATCTTTCAATTCAGATTTATTCTTAAAGCCACTTAATTTTATTGATCCTGTAAAGGAAAGTGAATTGGTCCTTACCACATGCCATTTCTTTGATAGTGACTATTGTGTCCTATAGTGGAGAACTGAGATTTTTACATTATGAATTAAGGGATGATTAGCATATATTGGCTTCCCTCCTTAAAGAAACTATTTTGATCTTTACCAGCTAATCCAACAATGTGACAATGAAGACTTAATGGAGCTGGCTCTTCCCCGCCTGACAAAGCTTGTTACAGTGTATGAATTTCTACTGATGAAGGTGAGCTTTTCTCATCATGTACATACACTAAATTATTGGAGATTTTATCTTTCAGGTACACCATGAAAACTTCTCTGGGAATTAATCTGAGTTTGATGTTAGACATAAGAAGGCTGAAGACATTTTAGAGTTCACCCTTGAGTCTCATGTAGTCAAAGGTTGATAGTTTGCCAGATTATACTTTTAATTTTTGATGCCTGCTTCATCAGTGCTATTTCTGAAGATTCCACAGTCCTTTCTTTTCTGGACTGATTGGTAAGGTTAATAAAATGAGGACTGAAAAAAGTGTTAGGCAAAACAAATCTATATGTTGCTGATTTAATTAATTAGATTTCATATTTAATATTCTTGTTTATTTCTATTTAGGTTGAAAAAGGTTACCCAGCAAAAGCCTTTTTTCCAGATGTTTATAGGGAATTTGAAGAGTTACATAATATGGTAAAGAAAATGTCTCAAGACCATTTCAGTAATTCTAATTTTCTGAGTTATCAGCAGCCTGTGGAAATAAAAGATCCCAAGGTAAGAGGACACATTTTGGAGGGTTTTTTTTAGGGAATGTTCAGCAATGTTTTTCTCTCTTGCTAAGCATTATATAGCATAAGTGAACAGAAAAACAACTTCCTGGTAAGAGAAAATGGAGATAAAGTATAAACTGAAGAACACATACCAAAAGATTAAAAAATATTTCTCTTTTGGAATTTGATTAGTAATAGAAAATATTTGATTAAACCACAGCCGTAGTTGATAGCTGACCACAAACTGCAAAATGCAAATCAAAACCCCAGGTGCTTAGAGTAGTGTGAAGCTATGCTTTGCTGCCCAGGGGTACTTCGGTGACTCAACATAATCTCGGATGGACAGGAGCATTAACAGAATTCCATCCCTAGAAAGGAAGTGGCCATGACATGAGGCCCTTGGGGATGAGCTAAAGTAAGTGGTATTTGAGGATCTGACAGAGATGCAAAGAGCCCCCTGCAGACAAATCCATTATATTTGCCAAAGTTTATTTTCCAGTAAACATTACAGTTTAAAGAGACCCTATAATTGAACCATTTGAAAATTTATTTATTTTTAATTTTTCAATGAAAGTATAAATTCAGCAAGCTCATTAACAGAACATAATCAAACTGAGGCATGTAACACAAGAAAGGTTAGTTCTTTAATAGCATTTCAGTTTTTAATGCTTGTTTGTGGAGAACATAATAAAGATTTGTGCTGGTGTAAAGAGTTCAATTTTTCCAGACACTACTCCACTTCTTAGCATTGGGTGAGAGAGACAGTTATATTGGAATCTCTCACATCTTACAGTTCCTGATGCTTGGGATGAACGTGACTCTCTATAAGTAATTGTGTATCACCGTTGAATTTTCAGTAGTGAATAACACAGTATTTTGTACATATTACTGCTAGCAAAAGTTTTAAAGTGCAAACAACATGATCAGTATTTTACAAGGCACAAAAGACAGTCTCTGCTCCAAAGATCTTAATTTGAGTGAGATGGAGAGAAGACAGGACAAACTGGAAAATCCAGGGGAGGAAGGGAAGAGGGGAAATTGTATTTCACAGATAGAGTAATCCTAGGTAAAAATGAAATACAATATGCAGTTTTGGCACTGGCTAATCGAATATTTGTTTTTCAAAATAAATCATGGCAGAATCGTAATATATACCAAAAGTTTGCTTTGTATTACTATTACATGTGTTCATCTGACTTTATCTTGTGTAACTGCTCAATCTTGATGTTTCCTCTATGGAGAAATGAAATTGCACCAGTTTAAAGTGACACTGTCAAGGTTGGTAGGCTCAAAATTTGACCTACCTTTTTTGCTTCTCTTTGCAAAATCCATGTATAATTCTTTGATTTTTTTTTTAAACACATGCTGTAATGTGCTTATTTAAAAAAAAAAAAAGTCCAGCATTCATGAGAAACCCTATACTGAGAAATCAATGTGTGCACAAAATAGAGCAAAAATTGGTAAGAGAATGTGTATTGAGTCTGAAGATTCAAAGGGATTTAGGAAAAAAAAAGAGAGAGACTGGGAGAACTTCTTATTTAAGTCCTGAACAACCTTTATAGTGTCCTTTGTTAAACTCTGCTGTTCAGTAACTTACTCTGGGCCTATGAGCCATATCCCCTACATTCCTAGTTCTTGCTCTAAGCTTGATATTTTTTTCTTAATTTTTACTTTTAGCTGTTATATAGGAGATGCTTAATTTGAATGGATGCTAATTGTAGAAATTATTGTAGTCTAATAGCATGAGAAGCTGTATACATGTTTTGACTGATAAAGTGTACCCCAGTGTTGAATGGCTTTCTAGATCAGTTTTAGAAACATATTTGACTATGTAGGTATTGAAAATTTGGTGTTGGGGAAACCACACTTATATTCTGTTATCCCTAATTATTTTATAGGTTGCTGAATCACTAGGAATTACAGAGAAGCTTCTTGGAAAACAAAAGATACAAGCTATAGACTTTTCCACACAATGTGTAATTAAAACAGTTGGTGAGCAGATGTTTACAGAGATACCAGGGAAAAAACGAGCAAATGAGGTACAGAATAAGTGTGAATTTAACATATAAACAAGTTAAAGCTGCTTAAAATATGGTAATATAATTTTATTTCTTGAATATTCACAGCTGTTACCTGACTTCTATTAGCAGTGTTTCCAGATGTAACAGAGTTTTCTGAGTCAGTAACACTGAAATATCTTATTGGAGGGTATTTCTTTAAGAAAAAGATATCAAAATTAGCTAGGTAAAGAGCTTTGCTTTTCCCTGTGTGTTTGCCCTCACTCCCTCATTAAGGATGTGCTATTCCAGGGGACTGGGTTCAGCTGCCCCCCTTCCCCACCTTCCTGCCCAGCTTAATCCTTGGGACTCTGAGGGTGGGCTTCGGCCTCCTCCCTGCTCTGGTGTTGGGCTCCGGACTTCAGCCCCCTCCTCCACTCTACCCATGGGGCTCTGGCTCTGGGTTTCAGCCCAGGGCAGTGGTACTGCAGCAGGGCAGGCCTTGCTGGGAGTCGTGGTGGAGAGGAGTGGAATGAACCTGGGATGTGAGGCTGTGGAAGGGAGCTTGGGTCAGTGAGGGGGAGGGAGGAAGCAGCAAGGTCTGGGGGCAGTGGGGGGAGGCAGCAACCCCCCCTACATAAATAAATTGCAATGATTTGCACGTGTGTGTGTGTGTGTGTATATATATATATATATATATATATATATATATATAATTTGTTTGTGTTTTCCTAAAGATTAAGTATTTTAGGAAAATTTGTCAGAGCGACCACCAGCAAGAGTTCATGGGCGGCTTTCTGAGGCCACCCAACATTTTGTTGGGAACCCCTGGTCTAAAGTGGGATCTGGCAGGCTGACATGAAGTATCATGCTATTGGAAGAGAACAGTAGCTTGAGTTGGAAAAGGTGGAGTGGTCAGCACGCAAATTTAAGTAGTGGGGGAGAAGTGAGTGCTGCAATTAATTAGATGGCTAACAGTGGTGAGTGAAACCAGCCCATTTGTTTCTGAGAGGATCAGATTAGCATATTTAATCTGTTGCCTTTGGCTATAGCAGCGAGTAGATCGTTTCCCCTCCTCTGATGCAGCCTCAGTTCAGGCTTGGTCTACTCTATACTACAGAGTTAGGTTGATGTAAGGCAGCTTATGTTGACATAATTATGTCAGTGTCTATACTAATACTAGAATGCTGCTTCCACCCAAATAAGTGGCCTGCTGCACCAACATAACAGCTCCACCTCCATGACAGGCGTAGCACTTCTGTTGGTGTAGTTAGGGCAGACACCATGTTCATGCAGCTGCTGTTACTTACATCACCTCTTGGCTGTCATTTGATCAGCAGCATCTGCTTATAACTTGGAGCTGTGAAATTGACAACAATGTCAATTTCACTTCTGGTAGTCTTGGTTCTGTGAAATTGAGCCTGGCCAATTTCTTGTCTCCAACTGTGAGCCTTGCCCAGTGCTGAGCCTGGGGGTGGTTCTCAGAGCACCACAGATCTGAGTCAGAGAGGATAACAGCCATGAAATAGACAAGAATGTCAATTTCACTGCTGGTAGGCTCCATGCTGTGAAATTGAACCAGTTGGACTCACAGCTGGGGCTGCTACCCTGAGGCCAGGGCTCCAGCTGTGAGCCCCAGTGGCTGTCAGTGCCCCGCAATGCCCCACTTTAGTCGGTGCAAACGCTACTGGTGAGGATGTGCTCCACTGGCAGAAGGAGGGCAATGTGGACACCAACAGCTGACTGAGTTACTGTGGTGGTTGTAGGTCGACCTAAATTAAATCGACCTAATTTTGTAGTGTAGACGAGCCCTCAGAGCTGCCTTTAGAGAGGAATGATGGCAACATCTTCCCTTTTTTCTGCCTGTGCTTAAACTTGTGACCACCTCAGCCCTCCCACCCCCACCCCCCCCTCACTTCTCAGAGCAGGGAGCTCACTGCCCTTTACTGAAGCTGGAGAGGGGAAGGAGGAGAGATTTTCTTCTATAGTAGGTACTCCTTGCGGGAGCTGTCCCAGATCTTATTAGTGAGACTTCTCTCAGGCCCATCCCTGAAATTGTGAAGCAAGGCCAGGTTTATTAAAACAGACATCAAAACTAAGACAAGAAAACATCTTTAAAAAGTTCTAGATTGTGTTTAGAATTTTTTAGGGGCCTCCTAGCTTTGAAAAACTGTTGTAGGTGGGAGTAATGTTACACTTAGTACTGGAAAAGATCACAAATTGTCTGTTTCTGCAAGTGATCTCAAACCTGCTAGTTTTTGTATTGACAGAGTTCATATGAAGAACTGTTGCCATCAGCTAAAAGGACCAGAGTAGAAGGCATATTGGAGAATGTGAAAGATGTTTATGCTAGCCAAAATGGAGAAGAGGAAAAGAGCTGGAACTTGTCTACACTGACTACAAAAGATGGTAACATTTAACTTCTAATTTACCAACTCTGTTCTGTTTTGGTGCAGTTCAGTTAATTTCATTATCTTGTGTTGTCTCTAAAGATGTCACGACCATGCCTTCAACTTAGTCTTGCACTTGTTTCTGTAGGTCCTTAAATGATTGTTTAGCTGAGAAGTCTGAGTTAAGAATATTATTTACTTGTATTATCATAGTGTCTAAGAGCCCCTATTATGGACCAGGATCCCGTTGTACTAGGGACTGTACAAACACAGAAAAAACAGAACGTGGGGCTGGTCAGAGTGTAGATAAAATCAGTGTAAGAACTACACCTTTTAATCCTTTCTCTTTATATAGCTGTTCTTTTGCCACTAGTACAAGCTTCTGTGCTTTTGCTCATTTTTGCCCCTTCCCTTTCACTTTTTTAGATATTCCATGTTCCTCCTTTAAAGTATCCCTTACAAGACCACATTCCTCTTATTTCATTTACAAGAGGATTTTCTTCTGTACTTCCATTTATCTAAGAAGTCAATAAAGTTAAACAGTATCTGATTCATTAGCATCTCCACTCAGGTTTGTGCTAGTTTAAGATGCAGCTCCACTTTAAAACCTGACTATATAAAAATGGCACTTTCTTACTTGACAGGTCTCCTGTGTAGTCAATATCTTAATGACAAAAACAAGTTTTGACTCTTGTTAACCATGAGGAGGAAACAGCTAAAATTGAATGACTTGGCATATCAGTGTTTGTTACTGAGTTTGATTTTTTTTTTACTAAGGTCCAATCGACAATACATCTGAAAACCTACTAAAGGTAACAAAGTTTCACAGGTGCCAGAACGGGCATAATTTGGCCTGCTGTTGCATCTCTTATTACTAGTGACATGCATGATGGAAAGAATCCAGCATATCTTTGATCCTGTTTTCAGGATTGTGACACAAAAACCCATCACCATCCTTTCTTATAAACTAAGGTCACTTGATATGGAGCCATTGAGAGAATAAATATGGAACCTACCAGAAGTACTTCTAGAGCCTGAGTAGAAGTATACTTCTGACTCTTTAGAAAAGTGTAATTTTTGTAGCATTATTCATATGGGCAATAGCATAATTCTGTTCTAAGAATCCAATGCTTCTTGATGGAGGGAAAACTAGATAAAATCTTAGAAAGATGCTTGTAGAAAATTACTTTTGATAGTCCAAAATCATATTGTTGCACAACATGCTGGAACATTTTTTTTTCCCCAACTGTTCAGGTTTTAATCCACTAAATGGGATGATTGTGCTCTCCGAAGACAGAGGTATTACTCCTTGCATAATTGGAAGTGCAAAGCATACTGAGGAGCAACACAAATCACTTGATTTAGAAGCTGGAATTAACTCTGCAAATTCAGATATCTTTCAGTCCATGAGAATGGAATGTTCTCAACTCGTAAGTATACAGGGACCAGATAGTACAAGTAACACATCTCCACCATGTACTGAAGCATTGTTGCATGCTGAGGCAGATAGCTCACCAGAAGAATTTGTTCAAGCAGACTTTGTAAATGAGAACACAGCAGGTAGACTGACAAGTTCTGAATTTTGTAACAGCATGGTATCAGATGATGTGATTGATAATCAGAGTACCAACTTGTCAATGAATGAAGAAACTGATCATAATGGAAAATATCAGAAACTTGAGCAAGATGAAGAAAACCAGAGTTACACTATTACCAGTGAACAGTCTGAACAACTTAATGATGCTGATATTGCTGATCAGATGCAGCAACTTGAAAAGGTCTTTTCAACAAGCATTGTGCCAGTAGATCATTCATGCAAGACTCAAACTGACCCATATCAGAATCCTGTACAGGAAACCTCCATATGCACTCAGGAGAATCTTGAAAGTCCAATTAAAAACTTGAATGAATTCTCTTGTGGGCTAGAGGAACAACATGCTGGACAACATGAGCTAGAGAATGCAGTTACTGTAGGTGAAACTGTAGCCTTTGAGATTGCTGATGAGAGCCATGAATTCATGTCTCAGGGACACGAACAGATCTTTATTCAGACTGCAGATGGGCTTATTCTATCTCATCCAGGTACTGCTGTTCTGTCTCAAGCAGAAGGCATTGTGATTGTAACTAATGCTGATGGTACTACAATGCACATTCGCACCCCTGAGGGGGTTCCTTTGGAAACTGTGGAAGCACTACTGGCAATGGAAACAGGTGGCCAAAGTGAAGATATTTTGCTCTCACAAAGTGAAGTGGAGCCATAAATATAAAAACTTGTTTTATTTATACATGCTTTCTTCTGGAAAAGACTGATCATATCAAATGTATATTTTTCTAATGTGAATATTGAAATTAACTTATTTGTGAACATTTCTATGACCTCTACTTTTTTATAACTTATGTTTATATTAGCAGTATTGCAACCAAAAATTCTAAGGAATGACTTTTGATTCAACTTGTGCGCCTCATTGAGTGTATGTGAGGGGATGTGTGGATACCTGTCAACCCCAGTTTTGATGCACTATTACCTTCTTTGTTTTATGTTAGTTTTACTCTTTGGCTAACAGAAATGCAATATAATGTGTTGCACTGCCTGTTGTCAGTGATATGCTGTATACTGGCAACCTGTTTATAGGCAAAATAAAAACATTAAAAGGAGCTGTATTTTCTATATATATTAGGTTTTATCTTACCTGTATTAGAGCGTTTTATCTTAATTGCAGCTAGTTGAATATTCAAGTTATTTTATTAGTGCCTTTGACTTGTCACACATGTGTAACTGGAAAAATAAGTTATTAGCACTTCAGTATTCCAAGTAAACTTTCATTTTTCAAAAATGATACTGTGAAAAGTGACAGTATAAACTCCCAGATCACAACACAGATCAGCATGGCCTACTATCCACTGTTGACTTCTGCAAGATAGCATGCAAAGATACCAGTCCTATAGAACCCCAAAGCATTATCTAATTCCTACTACCATTCTGAAGAGTATCTGACCAGGTTTGTTTAAGATGCAAGGTAAAGTCAAACAGTGCTGAAGCTGTATGACAACCAATTGTGAGATGCTTATCTGAACATTAATCTGCATTTTTTTCTCAATTTCTTCCTCTGACAGGTTCCTCTCTCTCTCTGATAGAGCCTTGTCTAAGACCCCATCTTTTTGGCCAAGCAGAAGCACCATCTTTCAGAGCCTATCACTATTAAATAAGCTTTGCTCTTGCTAATAACAAAGCAGACCTCTACCCTTAGATCATCCCAGTCTTCATCATATTTTAAAGAGTTTTTCTCATAGACACACATAGCACTGAGTTTTAACCACTTATCTAAGCAAGGTAAGGGAGAAGCTAGCAACAAAAGTTTCTGCTGCCCATTAGCTGCTAGTATCTTTGATCTCACTGTCAGGCTTCAGAACATAACATGGTAGTGACTTACCATTAAATTTAGTGCTCTGGTGGATGACCACCACCTGTCTGTATAATAGAAGTACATTCATACTCATCCTGATTAGTATCGTTGATTCTGTTGATTGCCCAAATAAGCCTGTCTGCTCTAAAAAGCTGCATAGGTGACCACAACCATCCTTAAATGGCTCAGAACCTTCCTCTTTTTTCTGACCTCAGAAGGTCACAATGGGTAATTGGTCCTCTACCTCTAAAGCCTGCAAGACTCTGTCCTCCCAAGTTTCTCAACATCTGTATGAGGTTGGGTGAGAGTTACTGAGAACAGGGAAGTACCTGCAATATGCAGATGACCTCTCCTTTAGTCCAGTCTAAGCAGCACTGTATTGAGAGCTGAGACACAGAAGCAGCAAAATCACCTGAATGAAGAGCATCAGGCTAAAGCTGTATTCCATCTTATTGTGATCTCGATTGAAGTGTTCTGAAGAACTTGCCTCTTGTTTAACATCATTCAGATTGTTGGATTAGCCTGCAGTTTGGGGCAAACCATGGCAAACAATGGCCACTTCATTGCCAGAAACTTAGACTGGCCATAGCCTATGAGATGTAAGCTGGACACTAATTATGTATTTATGACTTCATTTGATTCTTGCAAGTTGTTAAGACTGAAACATACCTCAAAGAAGCCCCAATTACTACAGAATACAGTATCCTATTAACCTGAGTCATCATGAAAACTTTTCCCCATGCTGTGCTCTGCACTGACTCCCCCCTGAAAAGTATCTAGTTTGAGGATTTTGAGTGTCAAGACTTCATGTGGTTAGGACTGCTACCTGAGAGAGCACCCTTTCCACTGCAATGGTGACCCTGCATAATGGCTGCATTCCATCAGAACAAACTCTTAACCAACAGGCAGTCTCGGGAACGTAGATGACAATTTTCACAGGCGCTGGACCTAAATTCTGGAATTTTCTGCTGCAAGAAATAAGAGTGATCTACAGATCTTACCATGTGCAGAACTAAATGCAAAACTCATTTCTTCAGTTGCAGACCTAAAAGTCGCAGTTCTCCAACAAAAAAACTTCAGAAACAGACTCCAACAAGAAACTGCAGAACTGGAATTAATTTGCAAATTGGACACCATTAAATTAGGCTTGAATAAAGACTGGGAGTGGATGGGTCACTACACAAAGTAAAAACTATTTCTCCATGCTATTTTTCCCCCTACTGTTACTCACACCTTCTTGCCAACTGTTTGAAATGGGCCATCCTGATTATCACTATAAAAGTTTTTTTCCTCCTGTTGATAATAGCCCATCTTAATTGATTAGTCTTGTTAGAATTGGTATGGCAACACCCATTTTTTCATGTTCTCTGTGTGTATATGTGTTCCTACTGTATTTTCCACTGCATGCAGCTGATGAAGTGGGTTTTAGCCCACGAAAGCTTATGCCCAAATAAATGTTAGTCTCTAAGGTGCCACACAAGTACTCCTCGTTCTTTTTGCTGATACAGACTAACACAGCTACCACTCTGAAACCTGTTTCCATGAATACAGTACATCCACTCTCATAATTTTAGTAAGTTGTATCTAGAATCATAGGACTGGAAAGGACCTTGAGAGGTCATCTAGTCCAGTCCCCTGCACTCATGGCAGGACTAAGTATTATCTAGACCATCCCTGACAGGTGTTTGTCTAACCTACTCTTAAAAATCTCTAATGACAGAGATTCCACAACTTCCCTAGGCAATTTATTCCAGTGCTTAACCATCCTGACAGGAAGTTTTTCCTAGTGTCCAACCTAAACCACCCTTGCTGCAATTAAGCCCATTGCTTCTCGTCCTATCCTCAGAAGTTAAGGGCAACAATTTTTCTCCCTCCTCCTTGTAACAGCCTTTTATATACTTGAAAACTGTTATGACCCCTCTGTCTTCTCTTTTCAAGACTAAACAAACCTCATAGCTTTATTTTTTTGATTGTCCCTCATAAGTCATGTTTTCGAGACCTTTAATCATTTTTATTGCTCTTCTCTAGACTTTCTCCAATTTGTCCACATTGTTCCTGAAATGTGCCCAGAACTGGACACAGTATTCCAGTTGAGGCCTAATCAGTGCGGTGTAGAGCGGAAGACTTACTTTTCATGTTTTGCTTACGACACTCCTGCTAATACATCCCAGAATGTTTGCTGCTTTTTTTTTTTTTTTTTGCCTTTTTTTTTTTTTGCAACAGTGTTACTCTATTGACTCATATTTAACTGGTATCTAAGCTGTATTCATTACTTATTGCTGATTTTCTTAATCTGCTGCTCTAGAATTTCTTTTAATGATTAGAACTTCAGTGAGAGTATAGTAGCTTACAAGCCTGTCAGGTGCAATCCTTTCCTCTGTTCAAAGGAGACCATCTGCCCAAATAGTATGAGGAGAAAATTTAACACATTTTTTTCTGCAAGTACATTGTAAACATCCATGAGAACTTGAAATGTCCCATAACACTTCACTGCATTTATTGCTAGGAAGTAGTGATACTATGAACTCTGTAGTTACAGTTTGAAGCAGCTTTAAGTGAGAAAAGTATACACAATTTCTAATATAGCAATATCTGTTAACGCAAAGGGTTTTCTGATTACTTATTTAATGAGGTTAATCAAAATTCTGGTGTAAAGTTAGTCATGTATAATCTCAAAAGTTTTAAAATGTTTAGAGCTTTCAAAAGGGGCTGGTTTGACAGCTGGAGAGCACAATGGCTACCACAGCAGGCTCATCCATGTCTTGGAGGGACCACTTAGAGTGAAGCTATAAATATTTCCATGATCATTCAATTTTTGGCATGTCAGAGAAGACAGGCTCCTCTTTCAATGGTTTGTTTTGGGCTAACAGTCATCTTATTGCAGCTGGCAGAAGCAGATCTAAGGGTGCTTATAAATAGCTCTACAATTTTTGTAATAGTTTCGTTAACTTGTAGTTTTTCAACGTAGGAAAGTCATATTGTAGGAACAGAGGGGGCATTTTATTGTTTGGGGGAAGCGAGAATAAGCTGGATATAGTGATACTTCTAGATTTGTATATATTCACTATAACAAAAGCTATTTCATTAAGAGACTGACTCTGCAGCTATTTAAATCAATGGCAGAACTCTCATGCCACAGTGGTACAGTTTCAGATCTTAGTAATTGCCTATGCCACCCTGAAACTTCGGAAAATCTATGTGGTATGTACACAAGGAAAAAAACAGAACATGTTTTGTCTTTGATTTGGTGTAGTGTGACAGTTCAAAACAGAAGTAGCAAGACATTCAGTGGGTGTCAAGTTTGGTGTCAGGAATGATGGTCCAGGGGTGAGGGCTCTAACCTAGGACTCCATGAGCCAGGTTCAGTTCCCTGTTCCACTACAGTCTTCTGTGTGACCTTAGACCCAGATCCTCAAAGGTATTTAGGCACGTAATGCCCATTGATTTCAACTGAATTTGAATAAATACCTTTGAGGATTTGGCCCTTAGCCTCTCTCTACTTTGATTCCCCATGTGCAATTTGAGGATAATAGCACATCTAAAATTGTGAGGTGTTCAGATACTACAGCGAAGGAGGTAATATAGGTATCTCAGATAATTGCTTTATATCAACCAAGAGAAGTGACAAATGAAACAAATACAAACAGAGGAAAAACACATTTTAATAATCTTATAAAAATACAACATATAATTAACCTTGCAGTTTTTGCTGCTTCAGTGTCACATGAGTATCTTTAGAAGTAGTCTTAAATGCTACACTTGTCTATGTCCTGTTTCCAGCAACATGCTTTCTAGCAGTAGTTTGCTGCTGCTCTCAATATAGGGCTGGTACAACCAAGACGATAAATAAACCATCATAAGATCTTGGTCAGCCGTATGAGCAATCTCTTGCACAATTGTTTGTTTAAGTCGTATTTCCTTCTTGTACATTTCAGTGAGCTTGAAAGAAACCTCATCTGAAAAGGATTGAACAATTACGTGCACCATTTCTAATCGTATATAAGCAGCTCTGAAAAAGTAATAAATCAATGCTTGTGCTATACGAATCATTTTTTTAAAAATAGCTATTACAGTATATAAGCTTTTATAACTATCCCCTCTTCTTTAGGTAAGACAGCCATCCTGATCTTTACAATAGTTAACACCACTCCTCTTCATTGCAATATGAAATGCCAAATTTATTGCTCATGTATTCAATATATTTCTACCACACAGATGCTTTTTCAGTATAAAATCCCCTTTTATTTCTACATCAACAGTAGTATCTTAGAAACAGCTATAAAAATGGTACTATTTTAAGCCATTTCTTTAAAGAGACGTTGGTTTAAAAATGTAAAGGTTTTATAATACTTTGAATAAAAACTCTGCATAAATTTTCTGGATACCTTGATATTTTTGGGCAACTAAACCACAATCTGCATACTATATTAACCCAAACAGTGGGCAAGTGCTTGAGCACCAGGAAGTAATGCTGATCTGTTTAACTAACTACACTATTTGTGAGTGAAGAATAAATGGTGAAAATAATTTGAAACTGAAATGTTTGTCTAATGTGCGGGAGTTACTAGTAACGCTGGTAAGGATATTTTTTTAAAATGTATCTGGCTATTGTCACTTGAATTGCTGGACCCAGAAAGTGAACAAAATATTTGACAATAAGGGCTCAAGCCTGCAATTCCCATGGAATTCAGCCAGAATTGTAGGTAAAATTATTACAACCACATTTCTTTGGACTTTTTCAACAACAGAGGGTCCAGCAAATCCCCTTTCTCCTGCCAGTCTTCTGGTCAGCAGAAACCAAGACATGAGAATCCCACTATTCTAGGGCAGTGAATTGAGGAGCATGAGACACACTGCACAAAAGAACTACTTCCAATTAATCAGAGAAACAAATCTGTTGCCATCCAGTTCCTGAGTTCCAAGAGCTGTAAAACTGCAGTAATGATGCTTGTCAGACAGACACACTTGAAGCCTGCTAGGCTTTTTTAGATTGTTAAATAACTGGAAGGGCAGAGAAGGCCTCACCTACACTCTGTTACGAAGTGAATGCTGGAAGGATCTGCATTCCCTATTTTTGGTGGTAGAGAGTGATGAGCCTTCTCCTTCCTCAGTCTGGTCATCCTCTGGATCAGAGCCCTTTTAAAACTCTTCTGTGTCTTACAATTAACTAAGGTCGAACTCCCATCTCCCACCTAAGAATAAACCCAATTCTACAAATTGGACTGTAGAATAGGACTCAATGCTTCCAGACCACAGATATTTTTGCTCTTTGTAGGGAGTAGCTATTGCCGCTTTGACACTTCTAGCAGCAGCAGCTGCTTGTTTTAACTGGATCTGTCTGTATGTCTTAACACTGTAATTATAATGTGTGAGTTGCTTTGCAATTTACATGAGCTGTCAGTGGCAATAACCTGTCAGTGGTTCACAAACTTATTTGGCAGACTTTATGCCCCATTGCCACCCTTACTTTTGCCTCCCTTACCAAGGGACTGACAGCTGGAGCGGCTGCCATCTCCAGGTGAGGGATTTTTGGGGTGGGGTGGGGAAGAGGAAATGCCTGAGCTGCCTCCCAGTGAGGGCTGGGACGGGGGAAGAGGAGGGAAGAAGGAGAGCCCTGGCGGTGGGGCTCCATCTAGCCCCTTTATCCCCTCCTCCCAGGTGTACACAGCCCTGCTGCAGGAGCCCCAGCTGCCTGGGGCTAACAGCCAAGGCTCTTAAAAAAAAATCTCACAGCTCGCATCTCCCTTGACACATTCCCACACACCCTACGGAGGTGCGCTCCATAGTTTGAGAACCACTGCTTTAAGTTAATTACTGCAGTAATTCAGGGGTTCTCAGACTGGGGGTGGGACCCCTCTGGGGGTCACGAGGTTATTACATGGGGGGTCACGAGCAGCAGCCTCCACCCCAAACCCCACTTTGCCTCCAGCATTTATAACGGTGTTAAATATATAAAAATATGGTTTTAGTTTATAAGGGAGGAGGGGGTCGCACTCAAAGGCTTGCTACGTGAAAGGGGTCATCAGTACAAAAGTTTGAGAACCAGTGCAGTAACTTCTCTATTGCTTACTCTGTTAGGAAGACGGACTCTCTCATTACATAAGGCAAAGTTACAATCTTATCTAGATAAAAGTTAACAGGGCATATTTTTTAGTTCTTCTAAATTACTATATCAATTTCAGATGACATCCAATGTCCTTTAAAATGCTCCTCATTGGGAAATACTAATGGATAACTACAAGTAAACAATATTCTACTTACAGAAGTACGTAGTGGGCCATGTGTGAAAGAGTGGTGTCCTGCAATCTCCATTTTCATAATGATATGTTTCTAAGTCACAAATTCCTTTAGTAGTTGAACACAGTTTTTCCATTTTCTGTTGTATTTTTGCCTGAGAATGATTAGAGTTTCAAGTTAATAAACATTTGGGGCATTTTATGCTACTAAGATCTTACAAATATTAACTATTAATGAAGTTCAAAAATACTTTATGTGACTACCTCAGCCAGATTCATGAAATTTCTAATTCACTTCTATGACTGCAAAAAATAGCTATTAGTGGGACTAATATAGAGATTTCATGTGAGAAACACTTGGTGTTTCAAACATTGCATGTACAGTTTGTTTACTTCTATTTTAATCATTTCCCTAGCTTCAGTCCTTTTTTTTAATCCTAAATCCAAGTTTACCACCCAGAAAGTTAGTAAAGCTCTGTCTCAATATTCTTGTTTTTCTTCCTTTATAACAATTTGGTACTGGTGAAAGCAGCTGGACTGACGGTGAAAGTTGCTCTTTCCTACAGAACAGGTACTGCACAGGCACTGAAAGTGCAAACTTCCCTACCAACGTCCCTCAGCCTTAACCTGATTGAATCACCTCTAGGTATGGAAAAATAGTTCAGTCTCTATGCAATTTCAATCTTTTACTCCCTCCGAAGACGGCCAGTAATTAGGATAGTAAGTGCTAACTGCAGTGTGAGCACTCTTCCATAATAGTAATCTTGAAGGATTAGAAAGGTAGAAGGGAATTAACTATTGTGCATTATCTAAGGTAACACTTGATAGATCTAACCGATAGGTCTCAAAATGTAACCGTAAATAGAGAATCATCATTCAGTAGGTCTGTTTCTAGTGGGGTCCTGCAGGGATAGGTACTTAACCCTATGCTAGTTAACATTTTTATCAATGATCTGGAAGAAAACATAAAATCATCACTGATAAAGTTTGCAGATGATACAAAAATTGGAGATGGGGTACATAATGAAGAGGACAGGTTACTGATTCAGAGCAATCTGGATTGGTTGGTAAACTGCGCATAAGCACACTATGCCTTTTAATATGGCTAAATGTATATACATCTAGGAACAAAGAATGTAGGCCATACTTATAGGATGGGGGAAGAGTGACTGAAAAATATTTGGGGGTTGTAGAGGATAATCAGCTGAACGTGAGCTCCCAGTGTGACACTGTGGCCAAAAGAGCTAATGTGATCCTGGGATGCATAACGGGGGAATCTCAAATAGGAGTAGAGAGGTTATTTTATCTCTGTATTTAGCACTGCTGTGACCGCTGCTGGAATACCGTGTCCTGTTCTGATGAACATAATTCAAGAAGGATGTTGATAAATTGGAGAGGGTTCAGAGAAGAGCTACAAGAATGATTAGAGGATTAGAAAACATGCCTTATAGTGACTGAACTCCTTGAGTTGATCTGTTTATCTTAAGGGAATGGTTAAAGGGTGACTTGATTATAGTCTATAAGTATCTACACAGGGAATAAATATTTAACAAGGGCTCTTCAATCTAACAGAGAAAGGTATAACATGATCCAATGGCTGGAAGCTGAAGCTAGACAACCTCACAGTAGAAATAAGGTGTAAAATTGTAATGGTGAGAGTAATTAACTACTGGAACAATTTACCAAGGGTCTAGTGGATTTTCCATCACTGACAATTTTTAAATCAAGATTGTATGTCTTGCTAAAAGATATGCTCTAGGAATTATTTTGGGGATGTTTTATGGCCAGTGTTATACAGGAGGTAGATGATCACAATGGTTCCAACTGGCTTTGAAATCCATTAAACCATTAATAAAATAATTGACGCTGGTAGCAGCATTTTACAGTAAAGAATTTAGGAGCATCATGGTCATGCTGTAAACTCCTGAATATATGGTACATCTGATTACAAACAGTGGAAAATAACATATGTATATATGCATTGTCTAATCCAACACAAAGATGCTTGGACTTTAACTGCTCAATAGGAATGACAACTTATATCAATGTGCATTTAATGGGCTAAGTCATGACAGTAACTCAGGCCTTGGCTACACTGGCGCTTTACAGCGCTGCAACGTTCTCGCTCGGGTGTGAAAAAACACCCCCAAGCGCTGCAAGATACAGTGCTGTAAAGCACCAGTGTAAACAGTGCTGCAAGCTAATCCCCATGAGGAGGTGAAGTACGTGCAGCGCTGGGAGAGCTCTCTCCCAGCGCTGGCACTGCAACTACACTCACTCTTCAAAGCGCTCCCGCGGCAGCGCTTTGAAGTTTTGTGTGTAGCCAAGCCCTCAAACGAAGAAACAGAAGCATTACTCTTACTTTCTCCAGAGAACCAAACTTGATGAGGAACCTGGAATATTTTCCTGCTTATACCAATCATTGGAATTTTTTCCAGTTTGCACAGAACTGCTCAATTTAACATAAAACCAATATCATTTTAATAGGCATTTTTCTTTATAGCTAAGGGATATTAGAGTTATTATAATAAAGAAATAAAATTCAGGGTAAGTTAACAATGAGGTGCATGAAATTATTTCTGCAAAATGAATAGGTTGTACACTTTTTCTTTTGATTTGTATTACTTTTTCTCTATTTTTAATTTAGGTTACTATACCATTCTGAAGGTATGAACTACTATTACAGTAGGAACGTCACTTATCTTCACTTGTATTGGCTATTTCCAAAATTATTGGGGTGACAATTCGTAATAGTGCGTCCACTCATTAAGTAGGTTAGATAACAAATGTCCAGTCTGTTCCCTAAAGAGATGGGAGCTGTAACACAGAACTGCATTTAGGAAAACTGGAAACTGAATTATGTCCAATCAAACAAAATATAGTTCTTAGGTTGTGTTTACACTGCTATTGGAGGTGTGACTACCACATGTGGACATACGCTAGGTAGCTCAAGTTAGCATGGGTGAGTAATGAAGTGAAGCTGCAGCTGCATGGGATCGCTGGTCATGTATGTACACAGGGTCCCAGGTGGGCTTGTACAGCCTGTGCAGCTGTGCTTAACTGCTACTGTTACTCGAACTAGATTAAAGTTAGCTTGGGTATGCCTATACGTGCTGCAATCACACCTCTAATTGCTGCATAGACATATGCTTATTGATACCACATCATATTAGGTCTGAACTGTTCTATCCTCTTTCTAACTTGATGCTTGTTTTGTTTTTAACACGTTTAGGATGAGAAAGAATAGACAATAGGTACAATATTGGCATTGTATTATTTTGCAGATTTTTTTTTTAAATCATACTATGAAAAGGGGAATAGAGCGGGAGCCAGGAGAAGATGTAAAATCAACTTTTAAATTTTCAAGTCAATCTCATAAACATAGTACACAGTACTTGTAATCAGGCATATCCAAAGTTAGAGTCATTCTCTGAATGAAAGCCTTATGAAAGTTTATTTTCAGTAAAAGTTTAAAATGATTTAGTTAGTGGACAAACGCACTTGCCAACAATGGCTTCATCAGGTTAGGGAGTGTACAGTTTGAAAGATAAACAAATGAACATTACCATGTTTTCCAAGGTCTCAAGCAATTTTGCACAGAACATCTCAAGTTCTTCATTATAGTTTGGAGACAGCTTTCCACAGTCAGATGCAATGTTGTCACATTCTATCTCCAGCTTGTTATCTTTAAATCTAAACAAAAGCATATATTAGTGTAAATACTTGTGCACACCTTTACTCACAGACTGTAGGAATTTAAAGTCTATGCTATCCTCTACACAACATAACAAAAGGCTTGAGCCTACAAGCCCTGTCTCATATGAACAGTACAAAGGAATTGCTGTACAGGATTAGATGAATGGTTTAGCTAGTTCAGTGTTCAGCTGTGGCTAGTACCAAATGGTTCAGAGGAAAGTACAAGAACCCTACATTAGGCAATGAAGGAACAGCCTGTCCACTAGGAAAAGGAAAGTTTCTCTTTAATTCCCATTAGTTACAGGTTGTCTTATGTCCTGAAGCAGGAATTATGTCCCTTCCAAAGTTATTGGCTTTTTAAAATCTTTACTATTGTAACTCAGGATGTTTTTGTTATTCTTGTAAATAGCCAATCCCTTTTTTAATTCTGCAAAGCTCTTGACCTCAGTGATATCTTGTAACCTGAGTTGTGTGTCAGAGAAAACTCACCTAAGAAAGGGTTTTTTAGGATCAAACCTTAATTTTGTAATTTAGCATTTTAAATATTGAATATTTATTATTTGTATGTATAAAAACATTTTGCTGCAAATACAGCCCTTATGAGGTTATCCAAGTTTTACCATAAACAGCCTTACCTAAATTTCAATCTTTTGATTTTATACAATCACAAAATGCTACTGGTATAGAATACCAAACCTGTCCACTCTGTTGGTTTTTTGTAAAGCTGCCCAGTCAGGAAAACAAACTAGTTTCACGGTAAAAGTGACCTTTACAGTGTCATTATCTGCAAGACCTGTTAACATACTCACTGTGTGCCAATTTTCAAGTTTACAATTTTGTTTGCAGTAGTAAATCCATTATTATTCAGCGTCTCCCATTTCATCATTAAATTATGCCAGTCTGCTGCGTTATCTTTAATTTTTCTTGCACTGACAGATAAGACAGGTCTTTTTGGAGGAACAGCAGCAGGACTCTTTGCTGCTTAAAAAAAAAGAGAGAAAATGCAAACCCTTACACATCTACAATAGCAAATCAATGCACTGTTTTATGTTGTCATTATAGTTGTATGTGGCTGCATGCAGTATATTCCTCAATGTTCTGTTCCTGAATGTTGACTCAGTAAAATGTAGTTTACGTGCATCCTACTAACTCTAATCATAAATCAAGTTTCTAGCCTGTCAGCCTTTCACCATCAGTGTAAAATAATCACATTCTTAGGGTACTGAAAAAAATAAACTGCATATTGACGTATTCCATTAGAGCACCTAACTAATGCTGTAAAACCACTAATAAGCAATCCTATAATATTTTGCCAATACAAGTAATGGCTGTATTTTCTGAAGTCAAATTTTAATGTAGCACTTCTTGGCTAGTCACTAACTCTGTCAGGACCCAGTATTTTTCACCTTGTGGTCTCTATCATTAGTATTTCAGTAGGTTTGTCCAGGGGCAGGAAGTGTGAAATCCTGGCATTACTGCAGGCAATAGGAGTTTTGCTATTGACTTCAATAGGGCCACCTTATATTTTTAAAGGATTTTAATGACAATGCAAGGCTTTAATCTTGTAAAAATGTAGGTACATGATTAATTTAACACAGGTGAGCCTCAATGGAACATTGATTCAATGGGACTACTCATCTATGTAGTCACTCATATCTGCAATCATTGCCAATTCAAATGACAACCTAATTTCTGTCCTCAACTTTACTGTTCATCACATAAACAGTTTCTGGACAATACAAAGCAAGCTAAGATTTCAGAGGAAGGGCCGCTAGGAATAATACTGTTATTTATAAACATACACTGAGTGTGACTGTACATACAATTGATGCTAATTCTCTACACAGCTAAATTACTTTTCATCTGAGGATCTCAAAGTGCTTCACGAACATTAAACTAACAACCTTGGCACTTTACTAACACTCCTCACTGCTAATTTGTTGAGATACAACATTAGCAGGCAAGGCAGTGAAGGGCGGTAAGAAACATTTGGGAAGACTCGGGGGTTTCCGTGTGCTTAGACACCTGGCCACCCGCTGAGCGTTACGCACGGGAGGGGTCCCGTCCCCTTGGCTGCGCAGGCTGACGGTCCCGCGGGATCGAGGCCCTACAGCCCCAGCCCGCGTTGGTCGATTTCCTTGGCATTTGGAAACGTAACGATAATAACGGACTATAACTGACGAACTGCGCGCGGAGCTCGGCTCACGTGCCCTCGGAGGGAAAACGGGGGGGGGGGGCAGGACTGGGTCTACCATGAAGGCAGCGCCCCTCTGCGGCACCCGACCCCGGCGGGAGACAAACACCCCTCTCCCGCCATGCGCCCCTGGGGCCGCGGGCCTCGCTCACCAGCCATACCCCGAGCCCCGCCGTGATAGGTCCCACGGCCGCGCCGCGCTCCGCCTTCCCTCGGAAGTGCGCTCACGTCCGGTCCCCCCACCCGGGCCCGGCAGCCGTCGCTCAGCCGCGCCCGGCCCGGCGGCTTGGTCTTCCCTCGCCCGGGGCCTCGGGGAGGCAGCGCGCGCCCTCCCGCGAGACATGAGGGGCCCGGCCCCTTGCTGAGGTGAGTCAGGCAGCCGCGGCTCTGGGCTGCTCCTCACGCCTCCGCCCTCTTTCTCCATCAGCCCTTCCCCCACCCGCCCCTTTTCCTCTCCCCTTGCTGCTCTGCGGCTCGGGCTCCAGGAGAGGCTGGAATAGGGAAACTGGCCCCCCAGGTCCCCCCTCTGCTGTTGGAAAAGGTGGGGATCGTTCGCGCCTCGGCGAGGCAGTGGGTACTTGCACCCGCTTTAAACTCCGCTTCCCTCGGTGAGCAAAGGGGCTGGAGGTGCTTGCTAGCCCCGCTTCATTTCATCCTTCGGCAGCCCCGTGAAGCAGCTGCTGCTCTGCTGTTTGCTGCCTGTTGAATTCTCCCCATGGGGAATCTGTTGCGCATGACCAGGACCGGTGTTTTGTTCTTGATTCGGTTAATCTGGTCAACTAGTGTGTAAACGTTGTAAAACCTGGGGTGGCGTTAGAAGGATGTATGCATCCTAGTTGTAACTGTGTGGGTCCCAGGATATTAGAGAGACAAGCTGGGGAAGGTAATACCAACAGAAGTTGGTCCAGATTTCCCTGAGATTACCCTGTCTACCTGGCTCTCTAATTACAATGATGTGCAGCTTCACGCTCCTCATCCCAGTTTTTATTTCTTCGGAGGGTGGAGTGGGAAACTTTTTTTTTTTAAACTTGAGAATTAAATACAAAGAAAATGAAACTAACTTTCTAACCAAATTTCTCTGTGGTGTCTCTTTAAAACAGTTTGCAGGGTGTGGGGATGGAGGCAGGACAGAGAATGTCAGACTATTTAATAATAGTTTAAAATGTGCTGACTTGTGCTTATTTTTATGAATAAGAAATTTAGTTAGTTAATAAAGTCTCGTAACGTGGTTGCGACATCAGCACAATAAGGTTAATGCTGTTGTAGTTGAAGTCACAAATTTGGAAGTTATTTTAAGCTAACCTGCAAATAAACTTTGTGTGCCCACTTTCATAAGTGTAGTTCCCAGTTCTGAGGTCACATGAATGCTTTTAAGTAACATTTGTTACTTTCCTTGGTGTCCCTGTACAAAGATTTTGTGGGGGAAAACTGTTGCAATTTGACATGGGCTAGAGGATTAGAGTGGTCAATATGAGCTATAGGTAATTTAATATTTTAACTATGGAAGCTTAGTTTTTGTTCTGCTGCTGTCATATATGCAATACAATAACACTGAAATGTTTTTCAAGTTGCTAGTTTTTTGGTAAACACCTTAGAAATGAATAATTATGAAAAATAGCAATAGTGCAAACTAATGCCATGATTGTGCAACCTCTTATACATATGCTTACCTTTAAGCTCATGAGTAATTCCACTGAGTTCAGTAAGACTACAGGCCTGTCTCATCTTACGCTGGGGTTACGTTCCGCAGTCAGTGTGTAAAGCGAAAACCGCGTGTAGTCAAAATTACATTGAGTGTAATGGCGGGCGGAATCGCCCGCACTACAGAAATAGTATGTAAATTGTTATTTTTCTCTCTCTTTATGTTTTGTTCTTGCCGATCACATAAAGCAGAAATCGCGCATGTCAAATGCGCCCATTGTGATAGGTGCTGTGCATATACATAATAAGAGATGATTCCTGTCTTAAAGAACTTAAATCTAAATAGACAAAACAAAGGGTGAGAAAGGGGAAATATTATTGTAAAGACAGGGAACTGAGGCACAGAGCGATGCAATAATTTCCTTGCGGTCACACAAGTCTGTGGCAGAGCATGGAATTGAATCCTCATCTCCTGATTCCCAGTCTTGTCCCTTAATTACAGGACTATCTTCCTTTTTGCTGTTTCACAGCTGCTGAGCCATAGTCCCCATTATTGAGACTAGAGAAGTAGTAGTAGAGAAGTAACAGCCAGAGAGGCTGGCTGTGGTGTTTGTGGATTGAAGGAGGAGCGCCTTTTCTTCAAGGAGGTGTGGAATGCATCATAAGTAAGGCTAAGGTTTAGTCATGGTATTTTTAGTAAAAGTCATGGACAGGTCATGGGCAGTACAGAAAAATTCACGGGCCATGTCCTGTCCATGACTTGTACTATATACTCCAACTATATCTTGGGTGTTCTGGAGTGGCGCTCTGATGGGCAAAGGTACGTGGTGGCCTGAGACTGCCCCAGCAGCGGCCAGTGCGTCTGGCCCCGTGGTCAGTGGCACCAGTGGCTGCAGAAGTCACTGAGGTCCTGAAAAGTCAAAGAATCTGTGACCTCATGACAGACTTGGAGCCTAAATTGTAAGGCACTTCATGCTGCTTATATTTCCACTGCAAAATGTCTGTTACCCTTATCATAAACCTAGTCCCAGATTTGGACCTTAGCGTCCAAAATATGGGGGTTAGCATGAAAATCTCCAAGTTTAGTTACCAGCTTGGACCTGGTAAAGCTGCCACCACCCAAAAAATTAGAGTGTTTTGGGGCACTCTGGTCCCCCCAAAAAACGTCTCTGGGGACCCCAAGCCCCAAATCCTTTGAGTCTCACAACAAAGGGAAATAAACCTTTTCCCTTCCCTCCTCCAGGTGTTCCTGGAGAGATACACAGAAGCAAACTCCGTGAATCTAAACAGAGGGATTCCACCCTCCCCGTTTCCAGCCTTGGAAAACAGAAGTACCGAGAGCTAATCTCTCTTTCCCCCTCACCCAGAGGGAATGCAAAGTCAGGCTAGTAAATCTAACACACACAGATTTCCCCCTGACTTCTTCCTCCCACCAATTCCCTGGTGAGCACAGACTCAATTCCCTGGAGTTCCCCACTAAAGAAAAACGCCAACAGGTCTTAAAAAGAAAGCTTTATGTAAAAAGAAAGAAAAATACATAAAAATGGTCTCTCTGTATCAAGGTGACAAATACAGGGTCAATTGCTTAAAAGAAATATGAATAAACAGCCTTATTCAAAAAGAATACAATTCAAAACACTCCAGCAACTATACCCAGGTAAATACAAAAGAAAACAATAGAATCCTTACTGCCTTACTATATTTGTACTTACAACTTGGAAACAGAAGATTAGAAAGCAGGAAACAGAAATCCTCTCATAGCCGAGAGAGAGACAGACAGACAGAAAACCCAAAAACAAAGGACTCACACACAACCTTCCCTCCACCCAGACCTGAAAAAGTCTGGTTTCCTGATTGGTCCTCTGGTCAGGTGTTTCAGATTACTTCTTTCCAGGTGAAAGAGACGTTAACCCTTAGCTATCTGTTTATGACAACCCTGCCCTGATTTGTCGCACATGGCAATTATGTTTTTGAAAATAACAATTGCTGATTCCACTGAATATGCAGAACCATTCCTAAAATTGGTCTGGGAAAACAGGTTATGCCAGCCATTTGTTTTCAGTTTCCCTGATATGAGTAATGAAGGGGGAAAAGTAGATACAAATGCTGTCTTCGAATAATCAATAAGGAAAAGAAAGCATGTGTTGTCCGAAGATCACTGTCCAGTAGTTTAAATTCAAGATGTATGTTTGAAACCTGATTCTCTTCTGTCTTGAGCTTTTATGTTTGTGCAAAGATGGTATAAAATATAGCCATTTTGATTGTGGAGCGTTTTATACTTTTACATTCATTTTTCACAGAGGTAAGTGACTGTGCAGGGTACAGTGATGATTAGGCTCATTGTGTTTAATAACCTACAAAACAAAAAATTTTTCATTGTTTAAAACAAAAAAAAGACGACTCTTCTTAGTTTTGGAGTACCTCAAAGTCTGGTAGTACCTCAAACTGAAGCTGAACTGTGTAACTACTAGAAAATGAAACTGCCTAAACTGTTTTTAATTGTGCAAGCCAAATGTAGCACAAAGAGTCAAACATAGATTTGTTTTTCTGATAACTATATTAGTTTTAACCATCTTGGGTTGAGGTAGGAATTCATGTAAAGGACTAAGGATGATACTTCTAATCTGATATCGTCCTCTGTAAATTAAGCCACCACTATCCTCCAGCTCAAAAACAAATTAACATACACCATTAAAACACATAAAACCCATCCCTGGTAGTCATGTATCCCAAAATTCTTCTAGTCCTGGCTTTGCCATTTATGTGTTGTATGGTCCAGAACAATTAATTTAGGCACTGCTCATGCTAACTGTTCCAAGCAGGTGTACCCTTGTATGTATGCAGATGGTCCAAGGGTCTTCCCAGGTGGGACAGCTTGCAGGATCAAGGCCACTTTCAGATTCTCTATCTATAAAGGGGGGGGGAGGGGGGAATAATATTCAAATACCCTCACAAGGGTATTGTAAGATGATAAACTAAACCTCACAAGCACAAACACTGCTGCTGTACTTTTTATAAACACTTCTTAAATTATAAAATGAACTATGACTTATGTTGGAGAAAGCCAAAATGAATTCTCAGAAGTTCTGTCGTAAGACATAGTGCCTGATCCAATCCTCGCTTTCAAGAATAGTTTCACTGGAGTCAGTGGGAGAACTCATATGAGCAGTTTGTCACAAAGGTTCAATAATCTCTGATAAAGTGTTTAATATTTGAATGTATTAGAGAGTCTCTGGAAACTTTTATAGTGTTTTAAAGTAAGATAACTTTTTTTCATATGGCATCCCTGGGTGCGTATGGCCCTATTCAAACTATAACAACGTAGAAGGTGAAATCCTGACTCCATTGACATCAGTGGTAAAATGCCATTATCTTAAGTGGGGCCTGGGTTTCACTCTCAGTTCTTATCTCAAGGAGACTTTGATTTAGGTAGATGGGTAAACTAGTAAAAATCCCATGGTAGGATGAGAATACAGCAGTTGGAGGGGGAGGAGATGTTGCTTTATAGGTTGTGTGCAGGTTTGATCACAGAGACCTTCTTGGGACTGTTACCTGATGTGCTGAAACTATCTCTGAGCCCGTTTTCCCTGTCAGCTTGAGACTCCAGAACCCTGCCTTGTTGAGCCAGACATGCTAGTCTGCTGCAACACAGACCCAGGTCTGAATCATGCCCCCAAAGCTACAGGCTTTAACTGAAAACCACTCAGCAGGTCACCTATCTCCAGCTCCCAATGGGATCCAAGCCCCAAATAAATGTTTTACTCCGTATAAAGCTTTTACAGGGTAAACTCCTAAATTGTCCGCTGTCTATAATACTGATAGAGAGAGATGCACAGCTGTTTGCTCCCCAGGTATTAATCACTTACTCTGGGTTTAATAAGAATTTAAGTGGTTTCAAGAAATAACAGATAGAACCAAGTGAGTTACTAAGCAGAATAAAACAAAACACGCAAGTCTAAGCCTAATATGTTAAGAAACTGAATACAGGTAAATCTCACCCTCAGAGATGTTCACCCTCAGAGATGTAAGTTTCTTTCACAGATTAGACTCCTTCTTAGTCTGGGACTAATCCTTTCCCCGATACAGTTCTTGTTAGTTCCAGCCCAGGTGATAACTAGGAGATTCTCATGACTGCAGCCCTCTTTATTCTGTTCCACCCCCTTTTTATAGCTTTGGCACAAGGTGGGAATCCTTTGTCTTTCTCTGGGTTCCCACCCTTCCTTCTAAATGGAAAGGCACCAGGTTTAAGATGGATTCCAGTATCATGTGACATGTTCACATGGTCTCCATGTCCACAAGAAGGCTTGCAGATAAATAAACCATCTACAACCAATTGTCATAGTAAATGGGAGCCATCAAGATTCTAAGCCACTATTAATGGCCCCAACTTTACATAATTAAAATAGGAACTCAGAGTAATACTTCATATTTCTAGTTTCAGATACAAGAATGATACATACATACAAATAGGATGAACACACTCCATAGATTATAAGCTTTGTAATGATACCTTACAAAAGATCTTTTGCATGAAGCATAATCCAGTTACATTATATTCACACTCATTAGCAAATTTCCATAAAACATATGGAGTGCAACGTCCCAGGTTGCATAAACTGTTTTCTTGCATCTTGTTTCTTTTAATAGATTTTTGTTTTTAATAATAGTTGGCCTTGAGCTATAAGAGTGAAATGGAGAATTAGTGGTGGAAATCAAGCCAAAAAAGTGAATTTTGTAAGAGTAAGTGTTTCAGGGTCCAAAGATAGCACACTGAATTCTGTTGGGAAAATAACAATGAAATAAATTGAGACACCGAACTGATTCGTAGTAATGGAGATGTTAAAATGGTGATGGGTATTTTTTAAAAAAATCAGTCTATATAGCACTGTAATGTGCATGGTGCTTCCCAACAGTGTGCCAAACAAATAACATTTCCTTTCCTCAGAAAACATACAGTCCAGGCACAATTGGATACAAACTATACATGTGTATGGTCACTATAGCAGAATGCTTCACACAATAGTAGACATTTTTAGAATTTAAAAAAAAAAATTCTTTAAGCTTCAGAGTTGTTTTTGGGATCATATAGCAGCCTTTCTTCTCCCCAGAAATAAAGAATTCCTTGCCTAAAAAACTGTAGATATTTTTTGGCTGGATCAAAACTATCTTACTAATCAAAATACCCTCTGGTATAATGAAGTTTGAAACCAGAAGACTTCTGTTCTTTCCTGTCTTTCAAAGTCATCCATGAGGAGACTAGCTGCTGCAAATAATAATAAAAAAAGACTTATATCAAGGCTGTGATCCTGTAAGCAGACAGGCTTCAGTTTTTAATTGCATTATTTAATATCTTGGCATACCATATGAATGGGGAGAAGATTTCAGAAAGCAACTGAGACAGTTAGTACAGTAAGATCATCATACATTTAAACTTCAAGGGAAGCAAACTATAGCTTTTCTTTCCTTTACTCCTGAGAGGATACCACATTCTCTCCTAAACATTCTATAAACTTCTTGTTTAACCATAACAGGAAAGTCTTGTGTACACTATTTTTTTTTAAACTGCTTTCCCTGTCACTTATTTAAATGAAATAACTAAACAAATCTCTGGATGTGCCTGTCAAATTGGGAGTCCCCTCACTTTTTCAATTGCCCCTATTGTTCCCACAAATTATCTTGCTAATATTTATTCTTATATTTACTTGCTAAATATGAAGGCAATTTAAATATATACCTAATATAATTATAGTCCTGTGGTGGGATTAAGGAATTGGACATAGACACCATTTAGTATAAAAGTCAAAAGACACAAGCTTGCAGTCCTATGCTCTTCTTATAATTCAGGGAAACTGAGAACTCTGTGATTTTAGGATTGAGCCCAGTGTTTATAGGGGTCTTTCTCCTGCATGTACTTGCATGTTTTGTTTTGTGCCATGTAGTGAGCACTCAGTTTTTACTTTTATGCTAATATGATTTTACTCTTTCAGTAACCAAATAGGAATGAATTGTACCATAGTCAGTTGATGTTTTTCCCATTCTTTTGAGAGTGGAATGCTGCATTTGGGCTCAGTCTAGGCCGATCTGTTCTGGTCAAGATTGGAGAGAAAATTGCTTATCAACTGTTGGGTAATTACAATGTACACCATTTGGTGCTGGTGGTAATATTGGCTCAATTTGAGCGGAAATGTTTAGTTTCTTGTTGTAGAATGATTTGTTCTACTAAGTGAGACTTTTTTTTTTTTTTTAATTGGTTGCTGTTTGTACCGAACTACAGCTATTCTGTTAGCTCATTTGGAAAGAATACATTTTAACTAAAGGTGTTTGTTGTTTTTCAGGTTTCCTTAGTGTGAAGTAAATGTGTTTATGCCAGCCTGTAAACTACTGAAACTAACCTTTACCATGGCATCTGCAGCTCTGCCAGTTATATTTAAGGAGTTTTGCCCCCTGTACTATCTCCTGAATGCCATTCCTACCAAGGTCCAAAAGGGATTTCGCTCCATTGTGGTGTACCTCACAGCACTTGATACCAATGAGGACTACATTGCTGTGGGCAGTAGCATTGGAATGCTCTATCTGTACTGCAGACATTTAAACCAGATGAAAAAATACAATTTTGAGGTAAAAATTAACTCTTTGTGCCTGGCTTTATCATCAGAAGTTTTTCAATACTTCTTTAGCTGTTGGTGGCAAATTAGCACTTATAGGTCTTTCCTTCAGGAAACTTCTTTAATTTTGCAATTTTGTTTTTCTTATTTCAACAGGGGAAGACTGAATCTATTACTGCTGTAAAGTTGCTGAACTGCTTTGATGATCTTGTTGCTGTTGGTACAGTTTCAGGCCGGGTTGCAATTTTTCAACTTGTCTCTTTGTTACCTGGAAGAAACAAACAAGTAAATGTTAAATTTGGTTACAACTTCTTTGATGTTAAGTATGATCTTCTTTGACTATCGATGTGGGTCTCATGGCAGATGCGTAAGCTCAGACTCATTTGTCTAACAGTATCCATCAGGCCTGCTCATGCCATCTGTGTTGCCTCATGCTACCATATGAGGAAGTAAAGGGTGGGATAGTGGAAGCTCTTCCTCAGTTCCCTCTTATTACTGGTGGCAGTGAGATGTAATCTGGACTGTGTCCAACGTCACTTGCTTTTGATTTTCAGAATTCTTCTCTGGTGAAGAAATGTCATGTTTGTTTCGACTTTTCATTCATTTCTTCACTTGATTTGTCTGTTTGTCTATCCCTCACCCCCAAAAGGGAAAAGAAGCAGTTAGGACAGATTAGGGGAGCAGCGTGAGGTGCTTCAGACTAACTGCTAGTTGTGGATTCTAAACCCACTGGGCTCAAACCATTTCTTGCAATGGGCTAATACCCATCACAGATGAACATAGCAGATGCCTGTTCTGTTTTGGGTAAGCAGATATCCCCAAGAAATATACTGTCTGCCACTTCTCATCCCACACCAGAAATCCCAAGATGTAAGACTCAAACTACCCCCCTTCGAGAAACCTATGAGGGTAGCTTCCGATCCAGGAGTAGACATTATCTTCAAGCATTCTGGCTCTTCAGTATTCTATTAACAAGGCCAAATCTTTCAGGCTGTCCCCAAGTCTATTTGTGGCTATAGCTAGCCAGCACAAATGTCAGGCTATTTTATCCCAAAGACTTAAACTGTGTTACCCATTTTGAATCTTGCTGTGTGATCAGCTGGCTGACGTGCCCTTCACTCCAGGAGAGCCCAAGCAGCATCCTCAGCATGCTTTTGCAACATACCAATATCCAGAAACTGCTATGTGGCGCAACCTGTTCAGGTCTGTGTCAAGCATTGTGCACAGGATTTGGCTGCCAGATCAGACCCAAAGTTATGGGGGGGCTATACTTTACTCTCTGTTTGACTAATGCAGCTAATAGTCCTCATGCCTGCCATCCTGAAGAGGATACTGCTTGCCGGATCCACACTGATACACAGACCAAGAAATATGATTACTTACCCTACAGTAAGGTGTTGTTCTTCATGCTGATAATGTAGATTCCACAACTCACCCTCCATCCCCGGTTTTGGAGTAATCCGTTAACAAAGTCTTCATTTTGCAAGGGAACTGAAAGAGAGTTGTGGCCGCTTCACTCTTTATGCCTGTGTGCATTTGTGATCCCACTAGACATTATTAGAAAAAAGGTTTTGAGCTTTTGTGTGCACATCTACAGTGGGATCTTCAGTTACATCATCATCTTGAAGAAACTCAGTTACTGTAGGGCAAATAACTGTTCTTTCCTAATAAATTGTTGTATAATGATTTTGCACATCTAAAACAGTGAGGATCAGGAAATCTGTGTATAATGAAATATCTTGTGAGTATATGTTAATCATGTATTAATCTTATGAAAATATTATTTTTTTCTTCAGTAGTACTCTTAAACAATGAGCTTGGTCAAAATCTCTTCCATGCAATGCTTGATGTATGATGAAATTAAATAAAATTGCTGATTAGGAATGAAGATAACCTTAGTTTTGTCAATTCAGAGCTAATACTTAAAGCTGAGTCACTGAATATGCCCAGGGTCTGTTTTTCCCCCTCCCCATTACTCTTTCTTTGTATTCCCTTGGTGTCAATTTGCAGCTTCGGAGATTTGATGTGGCTGGTATCCACAAAAGCAGCATCACAGCCTTAGCTTGGAGTCCCAATGGAATGAAATTATTCTCTGGTGATGACAAAGGGAAAATTGTCTATTCTGCTCTGGATTTAGACCAGGTAGATATTTCTTTTGGAGGTTAGAATTCTGGTTTTAAGATTTTCTGAAAGAATATTAATTAAATATTTAGCAGATGGGTAAATCTTCAATTCTTCGTAGTCAAGTTGTTTATATGTAAGGCAAGGAGAGCACTGTGGTTTCTTCATTACAACTAATGTAGACAGTGGTCGTCTCCTCCCATTTTTACCTACTTTTGCGTCTACTCTCCCTCTCACCCAGTCATGCCCACCAACTATCTGTTTGAAGTATACTGGATGCGGCTTCCTTGAGAGTCCATCCAGTGCCCCTTTTTAATTCTCTGGTAAAGTTCCCATTCAGCAAGACAAGGCACTTCCTTACCACAGTGATCCAGTGCTTCTCCAGAAGCACTTCATATCTCAGTAGCCCGGGGTGTACGATGAAAATGAAGCTGGGGTCCACTGGGTGGCTTTGCAGAATACTACCACTGAATTTAATCTTCCTGAGGGACTGTATAAGTAAAGTGTTACAAAAGGTTTAGTTTGACCAATTACACTGAGGATAAAGGTATTAAGTTGCATCTATTTGAGGGAAAAATGCTCTCCCAATCTAACCTCATTTCTTTCTAGTCTGGACAGACACTAAGGCCTTGTCTACGCTACAGGGTTAGGTCAAATTTAGCCGTGTTAAGTCAATTTTAAAAATGAATGTGTCCACACAACCAACCCTGTTCTGTTGACCTAAAGGACTCTTAAAATTGACTTCTGTACTCCTCCACGGCGAGGGGAGTAGTGCTAAAATCGACTTTGCTGGGTCAAATTTGGGGTAGTGTGGATGCAAATTGATGATATTGTCCTCCAGGAGCTATCCCAGAGTGCTCCATTGTGTCCGCTCTGGTCAGCACTTTGAACTTCGATGCACTAGCCAGACAGGAAAAACCCCGGGAACTTTTGAATTTCGTTTTCTGTTTGGTCAGTGTGGCGAATTCAGCAGCACAGGTGACCATGCAGTCCCCCCAGAATTGTAGAGTGTAGAATGTTTCTACGCTCCCCTATCTTCTCCATCCCTGAGGTTATCACAGATTAGAAGGCGAAAAAAATGCACTCTTGCTGACATGATTTCCGAGCTCATGCAGTCCTCTCACAATTATAGGGCGCAGCTTAATGCATGGAGGCATTTAGTGGCAGAAGCCAGGAAAGAATTAAGCGAGCACGAAGAGCCGGGGCAGGATGCAATGCTGAGGCTAATGGGGGAGCAAACAGACATGATCAAGCATCTGTTGGAGCTGCAGGAAAGCCAAGAGCACAGACCCCCCGCTGCGTCCACTGTATAATTGCCTATCCTCCTCCCCACGTTCCATAGCCTCCTCACCCAGATGCCCAAGAACGTGGGGGAGGGAGGCTCAGGCACCCAGCCACACCACTGTAGAGGATGGCCCAAGCAAAAGAAGGCTGTCATTCAAACAGTTTTATTTTTAGTGTGGCTACAATAAGCTGTGTGGCCTTGTCCTTCCCTCTTCCCCCACCCCACCCAGGCTACCTTGACTGTCATCTAATTTTTTTTTTTAATTAATAAAGAGAGAGCGCATGGTTTCAAAACAATAGTTACTTTATTTTGAAGGGGGGAGGATGGTGGCTTAATGGGAATTAAAATCAACAAAGGGGGTGGGTTTGCGTCAAGGGGAAACACACACAACTCTCACACCAAAGCCTGGCCAGTCATGAAACTGGTTTTCAAAGCCTCTATGATGTGCAGCACACCTTGTTGTGCTCTTCTAATCACCCTGGTGTCTGACGTGAAACTATTGTCTGCCGTTGCTTTCACGGAGGTTGAGTAACTGACGACATGTACCCAAAACCACTTGTGACAATGTTTTTGCTCTGTCAGGCATTGGGAGCTTAACTCAGAATTCCAATGGGCAGCGGAGACTGCGGGAACTGTGGGATAGCTACCCACAGTGCACCGCTCCGTAAATCGATGCTAGCCACAGTAGCAGTCTGCCAACTTAATGCGCTTAGTGTGGACATACGCAATTGACTTCTATAAAATCGACCTAATTTCATAGTGTAGATATACCCTCCAGGATTTAATACCACTAATTAGATCAGCATCTCATTCTCTTATGAACTCCATCAGTTGGATGGGGGAATGTGGATGGGGGAGGAATGTGTAGTGGAGTTCCCATTGAACTCAGACAAATGTGATAGCTAGTATGGCAGTAGAAACTGAACTTTACGTATAATTCTATACATTATCTATACGTATAATTCACACAGACGAGTGGGATGTCAGAGTCTGAAATTCATTCGGATGAATTTCAAGGGACAGTTTTTGAAAGTGAGTATTATTTAATCTGTTAGTACTAGGACTGTCAAGCAGTTAAAAATTAATCGCGATTAGTCGCGTGATTAAAAAGATAATGCTGCCTGCTTCTTGTTTACAATGTCACTTGAAAGTGAGAACAGGCATTGGCATGGCACTATTGTAGCTGGCGTCGCAAGATACTTACGTGCCAGATGTACTAGCGATTCATAGATCGCCGTCTTCAAACACCATTCTGGAGGACATGCATCCATGCTGATGATGAGTTTTGCTCGATAACAGTCCAAAGCAGTGCGGACTGACTCACATTCATTTTCATCATCTGAGTCAGATGCCACCAGCAGAAGGTTTATGTTCTTTTTTGGTGGTTCGGGTTCTGTAGTTTCTGCATTGGAATGTTGCTCTTTTAAGATTTTGAAAAGCATGCTCCACACTTCATCTCTCTCAGATTTTGGAAGGCGCTTCGGATTCCTAAACCTTGGGTCGAATGCTGTAGCTATGTTTAGAACTCTCACATTGGTACCTTCTTTGTGTTTTGTCAAATCTGCAGTGAAAGTGTTCTTAAAATGAACAACATGTGTTGGATCATGATCCAAGACTGCTATAACAAAATATATGGCGGAATGCAGGTAAAACATAGCAGGGGACATACAATTCTCCCCCAAGGAGTTCAGTCCCAAATTTAATTAATGCATTATTTTTTTAATGAGTGCCATCCACATGGAAGCATGTCCTCTGGAATAATGACCAAAGCATGAAGGGGGCACATGAATGTTTAGCATAGCTGGCATTGCAAGGTACTTACATGCCAGCTACAAAAATGCCATGCAAATACCTGTTCTCACTTTCTGGTGACGTTGTAAATAAGAAGAGGGCAGCATTCTCCTCTGTAAATGTAAACAAACTTGTTTGTCTTTGGCTGAACAGGAAGTAGGACTGAGTGGACTTGTAGGCTCTGAAGTTTTACATTGTGGGGTTTTTTTTGTGCAGTTACGTAACAAAAAAAACCCACATTTGTAAGTTGCACTTTCATGACAATAACTGCACTATAATACTAGTATGAGGTGAATTGGAAAATTCTATTTCTTTATCATTTTTACAGTGCAAATATTTGTAATAAATAATATACACTTCGATTTCAGTTACAACATAGAATACAATTTAAATGAAAATGTAGAAAAACATGCAAAATATTTAATAAGTTTCGATGGGTATTCTATTGTTTAACAATGCAATGAAAACTCCGATTAATCGTGATTAATTTTTTTGAGTTAATCCTGTGAGTTAACTGCAATTAATCAACAGCCCTAGTTAGTACTTAAAGCAATCGGTACACTTTCTGATTTAAAAAAAAATATTACCAGATATTTTAATTTGCAAAGGGCTTGACTTTTAATTTCATGTGTCTTTAAAGGGTATTTGCAACTCCAGTCTGGTTTTGGAAGAGCCATCTTCAATTGTACAATTGGATTATAGCCAGAAAGTGCTGCTGGTCTCTACTTTACAGAGAACACTACTTTTTTACACAGAAGAAAAATCTGTCAAGCAAGTTGGAACACAGCCCAGAAAAAAGTAACTCTCAAATCTTAATGCAGGCACATCTGTTAATTCTAGCTTTTCAGAATAGACTGTAGAGACCCGGTGATCTGAGCAGTGAAATTAATACAGAATCATTTTCTGCTCAAGCTTATTAGCCACAGCAGCCACTTATATTAATACCCATCCTAAAGAGTTTTAACTAGGTTTATTCCTTCAATTATTATTTTTTCAGTGAAATTACTGTGCCTTGTTGAAAAATAAGACTGTGCCTGTGTAACTCTCTGGCAACCCTACTGTGTCTAGATTTTTTTTTTTCCATTTAAACTATAAAGTGTAACTTTCTTCCCACCAACTTGGGAGCTGCTGTGGCTTGATACAAACATAGCGGTCACCAAAGAGGGTTCAATTTTGTTTGTGAGCTTTTAGAATTCCTATGTAACATGAAAGTAATAGAACAGCCTCAGTTAGACCTTTCTGCTATGATTGACTCTTTAATAGTGAAAGGATACAGCAAATATTTTAAAAGGTGACTTAAGTTGAAATTACTTTCTTTGTTTTTATAATATTAAAAAAAAATCTCGTAACGTGGTTTTCTGGCATGTCCTGTTGCTTAATCTTTACTGGATATGGAAGGAAAAAAGACAGTCTGGGAACTGAAAGATGTTGTGAGTAACTGTATATGTTTACACAGCCTGAGGATATTTGAGTGTTGAAGGAATGTTTATAACAGACGTGTTAGGAATATGCCCATGTGTGTATCCTGTGACTAATTCAGTTGTAGAGGCATCATTTTCATGACATTTTAATGTTCAGTTTTTGTCCTGGTAGTGTCCATCTCCTTTCAGGAACCCTAATTTTACAGATGGGTGAATTGAGGCATAGAGTGGGTAAGTGACATGGCCACAGTCACATAGGAAGTCCATGGGAAAGCAGGGAATTGAACCTGGGTCTCCCACATCCTGTGCATCCACTGGGCTATAGTAACTCTAATACAGCTATTGTGACTGGATTAGTTCTGTAAGTGAGGGGACTCTTCCAGAGGTTGCAATGCCATTGGCTTGTGGGGGATCAGAATACAAGACTTGAGTTCTGCCCACCGTTTGCAGAGGCTGGAAGTTACCCATCATTCCCTAGTGATGCTACAGTCAGCTGACGATTCAGCATATCCTGGAGCAGTGTGCAGACTTTCCCTCTGGAGGAAGGATCACTGCAATAAGGAATCTCTTTTCTGGGAAGAGTTGAGGAAGGAGGGCATCATCATGATTGTGAGATGTTGGGAGAACACTCTTCTTTCTGTCTTCTCCAACCCATGCTTTTCCTAGAGGTGAGAGAACAGTTCAGTGTTTTGAGGCTATATCCTTGATTAACACATTTTAACTCAAACTTAGTGTTGCAGACTATGGATTTCCATAATACCTTGTTGATGGAAGCAAAGGAAAACCCTGTTTTGTTCAACTTGTGATTGTAAACTCAGTGACTAAATACCTTTTAGTTTCTTTTTTCAGTTTTTTTAATTGATTACAAGTTTCTTACAGATCTTTGTTTACATCTTAGCACTGGCAAATTTGGAGCATGTTTTATACCTGGACTGTGTAAGCAAAGTGACCTGACACTATTTGCCTCAAGACCTGGGCTCCGCCTCTGGAAGTCTGACGTCCATGGAACTGTGCAGGCCACCTTTATTCTAAAAGATGTATTTGCTGGAGGAATAAAGCCCTTTGAACTGTATCCTCGGCTGGAGTCATCTAACCAAGGAAATTACAGCTTCCCAGAGAAACACTTTGGGCTCATTTCTTGCCTTTCCCAGGAAGGATGGGTGCTGAGCTGGAGTGAATATAGTATCTATTTATTTGACACAATGAACCAGGTAGGTGTATCTAGTGGATGAATATTTCGTTCTGTAACTGTTTGGCATCATATCAGTATTAACTCCTGTCTGTATCTGCATATTTGTCTGCATTTGTTGTGTTGTGGTGACCTAAGAAAAGGTGTTAAACTTTTTTTAATAAAAGGTTTTAGAATTGGTTACATTAACTTTGTCATAAAGATAAGATATCGAATATCTCCAATGATTTATACTATCTAAGGTTTACAGTCTAAAGCATGGAAATTAATTGCCTAAAGTGAATTCCACATACCTAGGAAAATGTACATATGTCTAAAATTCTAGTTGTTCATGCTGTATATTTAAAGAAAAAAAGCTTAAGGGAGTTGTCAGTGTATAATAATGTATTATCAAACTGTTTGTCCTCTCTCTTCCACTACCCTCATCACCCCTTTGCAAACTTAACACCCCCCCCACAAGTATTGCACTTCTGTTCTTTTTTCTTTATAGAATATGAGTACTTGTGGCACCTTAGAGGCTAACAAATTTATTTGGGCATAAGCTTTTGTGAGCTAAAAGCCACTCATCAGATGCATGCAGTGGAAAATACAGTAGGAAGATATACAGTTATATATATACACAGAGAACATGAAAAAGTGAGGGTTGCCATACCAGCTCTAACGAGAGTAGTCAATTAAGGTGGGCTATTATCAGCGGGAGAAAAAGAACTTTTGCAGTGATCATCACCAACTTTTTAATGATGATCACTACAAAAGTTTTTTTTCTCCTGCTGATAATAGCCCATGTTAATTGATTATTCTCATTAGAGTTTGTACGGCAGCCCCCGTTTTTTCATGTTCTGTGTGTGTGTGTGTGTGTGTGTGTGTGTGTGTGTGTGTGTGTGTCTCTCTCTCTCTCTCTCTCTCTTCCTATTCAGGGTCGGCTTTAGGAAGTGCGGGGCCCGATTCAAATATCCGGCAGCAGTCCAGCTCTTAGGCTGCGGGTCCTTCACTCGCTCCGGGTCTTCCGTGGCACTGAAAGACATACTGCCAAAGACCCAGGGTGAGTGAAGGACCCGCCACCAAAGACCCAAACCGCCGCCGAGTGAGTCAAAATTAAAAAGGTGCCTAAGTTAGGCTCTCTTCTTTAGGGCGCTGGGCCCTCTTAGGCGCGGGGCCGGAATCGGCCTAAAGCTGGCCCTGTTCCTACTGTATTTTCCACTGCATGCATCTGATGAAGTGGGTTTTAGCCTACAAAAGCTTATGCCCAAATAAATTTGTTAGTCTCTAAGGTGCCACAAGTACTCCTTGTTCTTGTTGCTGATACAGACTAAAACAGCTACCACTCTGAATTCTATAAAGAGAAAGCTGTAAGCAGTTTCTCCAATTTAAAAGGTGTATGTGAGAGAGAAGACACACCTTTAGTAGTATCATTATTGGGCTATCCCTCTATTTTTGGTACAAATTATATTGGTGATTTGTGGTCAGGAGAGCTCTTCTCCCTCCCCAAACCACTCTCGTTGAAGTTCAGTGATTTGACTGAAACCTCTTGGACAGGAAATAATGAATGAGTGGGTGGTTAGTGTCAAAATCCTCAGTAGCGTAAAATTATGATAATGTCTGGTAGTTGTACGCATCATTTGCATTTTTTTAAATATTCCTTGTGTTTGGGGTCTCTGTATGAATTCTTCTTTGCTGGTGCTCAGCACTATTGAAAATCAAGCCACTTATTTAGATGCTTAAATATGGACATAGAAGCCTGTCTTTTAATCACCTATTTTTGAAAATATTGGACTCTGTATCTTAATTCCACTTTACATGCTACTCATTCACTAAGAATCATACGGAAACCATCTGTTCTTCTCTTCTGTTTCTTTTTTCCATGATCTGTGTTTTCCTTCTTTGTGGAGTGCTTTCTCCTCTTTTTCTGATTGTATAACTATAGACTTACTTAATATCCAATAAACCTTTAATAAGAAAAAAACATGCTAAAACCTGTCTGATTCTCCCAGCATATCAATAGTATAAGTAGGGCCTTACCAATTTCACGGCTATGAAAAACACATCACAGGCCATGAAATAAGCCCTTCCCCATGAAATCCAATGTCCCTTTGTTCCTAGGCGTGCGCCAGCAAAGGTGGCTCCTAGCTCCGGTTGGGCTGGGGAGGGATAGGACAGCCGCTCTGGGGGACGGGGGTGAGAGGGAACCAGACCCACCCCTGGGTGGCTTCCCCCGCTGCAGGATGCTCTGGAACTGGGCAACAGCCCCAGAGGTTCCTAGAGCTGGAGGAGGCTTGTGGAGTTGGATCTGATCTTCTCTGTGCTGCAGGGAACACCCCAGCAGGGGGCTCCCAGCTGCTGGGCAGGGCTGGGGAAGGACAGGACTTGCTCTTACCAAGAGCAGCCCTGCAGAGAATCTCTCCAGGCTGCAGATAGCTCTGCACCTCCTCTTTCACACTTGCTTCCTGTCCCGCTCCCTTTGCAGCTGCTTGGGGAGGAGACATTTGTACAGGAAGCTGCCCCCGCTCCTCTCCAGATGCAATTATTAGCTTATTTCAATAAAAATAAAAAGAAAGGTGCACTTGTCAATCAAAAAATTCAGTCACTCTACAACAGCAAATCACACTCAGAGCTCAACTCACTGATTGATAGATATGGACATTGGGTAGGTTTTGTAGTGTATTGATCTCAATTGATTGCCTACCAGAAGATGTGCAGTTACTATAAAATGAGTGTCCAAAGTAAATCATGACGAATTTTACATGCCAATGGTGATAAACTATTTTGTGCAAGCCGCAATGTTTCATTGGATAACACACATCGGGCAATGGTTCAGTGCCTCTTAAACTCAGAAACCTATCAAAGCAGAAAGAGGGCTGCAGACAGTGCATTTCTGGTAAATGAAAAGTTTAAAATAACAAAATACAAATTCTTTTTTTAAAAGAAGGCAACAGAGAGCTCTGAGATTGGAGGAAAAACTTGACCACTCAAAGCTGCATGTGAGTTCATTCAATGGAATGTGCAAAATGCCGGTTGCTTACTAAGGGTAAATAAGCTACAACAGAACTACCTTCCAAAGGATTTTGCTACACATTTTGAGGACAGGAAGTCTCAAATTAATTAATTTGAGTCTTTTGCAATTATTTCAGACGAGTCCACAGATGAGTAAGACAACATTGTTCTGTTTGATTTTATTTCTGACAAGGCTGAAGATGTACAGACAAGAAAGCTAACAGTGCTCACTGACTGCATTATTTGGTTGCTGTTAACTATACTACAGTTTCTCAAGCAATAATTAAAACAGTTTCAAAAAACACTGCGAACTTTAACAAAGTATCTGTTTTCATAAGTGTCAATATAACTTGTATGACAAAATCTTTCAAATCAGTTCTCCAAGGTCTAATGCTGTCCATATTACATGTAATGCACTTATAAATTCTCTTGTCAGTGAGCTGTGGAGATGTGAATTTGGTAAACTTGATAAACTGGTCAGCTACATTAAAAAGATCTTTAAACACTGCCCTAGTTGCAAACTTCGATACAGGCAGTACATTGCAAACGTAACTGAACCTGGGGAACAAAAACCTGCAGTTCTCCCAGAGCCAGTAGTTACTTGTTGGAATTCCTGGTTTTGGGCTGTACAGTTCCATGCAGCTCACCGGAGTAGTACTTCAGTTCAGAGTAGTACAGAGTTCATCTCTGAAGAACTGACAATGAAAACGCAGGTTTTAACAGAACTGTCAATCCTTCTAATGATGCTCAGCTGAATGAGGAAGTTCAGTTTGTTGCCAAAAATGCCACAGGACTCATGGACTTAACAACTTGGTTTGAATCTTGACATGGCACAAACCACCAAGTGTACAACAAAGTAATGGATATACTCTTCTGGGCTGAAGCACAGTCAAATGAAAATCACTCTGACAATGCTGACTTAAATGCCAATACTCAGCAGGTGTTTTCTTGCATGGCAAAGAAGCTCAGACAATACTACTGCTATGGGAAAGAGTCAAGCGATTGTAGCAAAAACAGCTCAGAAGTTTTGGTAACTTGCGGCAGGGTTCCTAAAAGCAGTGCATATCTTTGACCCTGCACAAATGCATCTGTTGATGATGGATTTAAGCTCGCTTAATGTGATTCCTGACTTTGATAAGACTTGTATACTGGAGATGTCTGCTTACAAAAATATTAAGAAAAAAGCGGACTGTAGTTTGCCTGTGCTACAATTTTGGAACTCAGTTGGAGGCAGAATCCCCCATCTTGCAAGACTAGTTTGGCGCTGTCTGACAATTCCAACTAACTCCGTGGATGCAGAGAGAGCCGTGTCTAAACACAGCAGGTGTGTTCAGCACAGAGACAGGGTATGAAGAAAGACAGTTGCTGGATGCTCCATGCTCACATTCAATTAATGATATTTGAAACCAGAACTCTTTTTTTTTCACTTGTTTTTGTTAAACTTGAGAGCCACAGCCTTAAGTTGAGGCTACTCAATTGAGATCACTACTCTACAAAACTGTTTCAGATGTGCGTATCTACCAATCAGAGAGTTGAGCTGTGAGTGTTATTTGCTGCTGTAAAGTGTCAATCAATAAATCCTGTCAAGGTCACGTGGTTTTTTCCCCCCCCCTTTATTTTATTGAAATAAGCTGCTAATTGCATCTGGAAGAGGTGGGTGCACCCTCTACAGTGCCTCCTCCCCCTGCGGCTGCAGAGCAACGGAGGCAAGAAGTGAGGAGGGATGTTGTGGAGCTCTGTGCAGATGGGAGAGGTACCTAAGAGCATCCATGAGAGGAAGAGCAAGTCTTGTCCCTCCCAAGCTGGCCAGGACTAGCAGCTAGGAGCACCATGACTGGGGCGCTTCCAGCAGCATGGGGGAGATCAGACCCACCTCCATCTCTGGGAACCACCTGGGGCTGCAGGAAGCTCTGCAGTTGCTGCCTTCAGAGTCCAGAGTCTGAAGGCAGCACAGAAATGAGGGTGGCAATACCATGACCCCCCCCCACAACAGGTTTGTGACCTCCCATCCCCTTTTGGGTCAGAACCCCTACAGTTACAACACTGAAATTTCAGATTTAAACATCTGAAAATGTGAAAATTACCAATTTTCAAGTCCTGTGGCTGTGAAATTAACCATAATGGACCGTGAATTTGGTAGTTAATCTTTTTTTTAATTAATGCTCTTTACATGTATGTGGTTTTGTTTTGTTTTTTTTAACAGGCTATGATAGGTGGCTTGGAAGGATCTGGTGATATTGTGTCTGTGTCGTGTACCAACAATGAGATTTTTCTCTTAAAGGGAGATAGAGACATAATAAGAATTTCAAGTAGACCTGAAGGACTTTTATCAATAGGTTTGTATAGATTTATCAACTTTAATTTGTACCTTTTTAAAGAAAATGGTGCATGGAAAGTGTTCTTGTACTATTCCTTTAAAGAAACTTCCTCTAGTAACTTCTGTAGAATTGTCTCCCTGTTTCTTAAGATTACAAAAGGCCTAGATTCTCAACTGAGCCAAATGTCTGCTTTTTCTACCTTAAAAAGGTAACCATTAGGGAAAAGGTTATCGCTCTCTGCTTATGAAGGTGGTTGTGCATTGGCCATGACTTGGGAACTACTCTAACCTACTCCATCTGGTAGCAGTCTCCAAAAAACTACATATGAGGTTGTGGTTTCTGGAGTGGATCACACTCTTGATGTGCATTATCTCTTCCCTTGGTAATGTTTCATTGACAGTCTTTTTTCTAATTTCTACTTGTAGGTGTGTTGGATAATGAGTTATACTCTTTGTGCTCATAAAAGTGGCCATAAGTATGGGAAGGGATCATAAGCACTGGATGAAATTGTGTAAAACAAAGGTCTTACAGAGTTACAATGAACTTGTTCATCTTACTGGTGCTCTTTCTGTAGTGGAAAAAGGCAGTATGAAAAATCATGGAAAAAATAAAACAGAAGGAAATATGCACTTGAACAATTTTAAAATATCAAATGCATCCACAGATGGAAACAGATTCAGATATCTGCACTGCATGAGAGCATATCACTTTAGTATGAGAATAGACATCTCTCAGGCATTACTTGCAGTTATATCATTTGGGCTGCTTAATGCCATTTGTGTGTGTGGTTTTTAATCCTTGCTCCAGTACAAACAAAATACTACTGAATAAGATATACAACAGTCTCTACAAAATCTAGAGACTTACTCTCTCATTTATCTTAATGCATAGATGTGCAAGCATAGCTTTGTTATGTAAGCAGCGCTTCATCCACAGGCCTCTTGTGTTTGTTTTTGTACATTACTATTGTATCCAGAACATTTAAAAAAAAATCATGACAATTACGTTCTTAAAATGCTCTTGAATGCAAGACTAGAGATCCAGACAAATATGCAACCTCTAATTCTGTGTGCTATTGGAAAGAAGTCCTCTTGGAACATGTTTTCTTTGATTTTGGCCACAATGGTTTGACTGGGGGATTAAATTTAGGGGCATGATCTTGCAAGATGCTAAACGCCTCAGTGGAGACAATGGGAGTTGAGGGTGCAGGGTCTCTCAGCACTGCACACAGTCGGGCCCTGAAACTTAAAGGACTATGTCTCTTTTTTAATATACAGACATAACTGCGGCTAACATTAATGGAAGCTTTGTCCAGACATTGGAGCATGAATTGAGCTATTGCTAAAATAACGTCATTTCAATATAGATCAGCTACATAAGATTACTGCACAGTATTGATGTGAAATATTCTTGGTTTAGACAGATACCTTCTGGGAATTTAAAACCTTACTTTTCTTAGGACGCTATCCAAGAGCTATACTTCTAATTACTTAACTTAGAGTTGTTTTTTCTTGTTTTGTCAGTTTCAGATGCAGATTCAAAATTGCTGAGTCCGTTACCAGATTTGAGTCCCAAATTGCAGAGCCCACTATCTGTGGTTGTATCTGTATTGCCTGGCCCTTCAGTGGAAACACATCAAAAAATAAAAATGGTTCCTTCTCCCAAAATTATTGGTGATAAAAATGACTCTTATTCTGTAATGAAAGATGATCTGGAAACAACACTGGTATTGGAGAAAAGTCTCAATAGAGTGGAGGACTTAAGCAGTGAAACAAAAAAAAGAGGCTGTTCGGTAGTAAGTGAATCAAGAAGCAGGAGCAGTTCAGTCAATTCTGTGGACAGTGGCTCTAGTCTCCTGACAAGTGGAGACCAACCATTGTCTGAAGTGCCTAGAGAGAGTCAACCTTCTTCACAACGGTTCAGCGTAATCAGCTGTGAAGACTTTGACCAGGAACTTATTGTAAAACCCATCAAAGTGAAAAAGAAGAAAAAGAAGAGACAAGGTAAAAAAAAACAACCCCCCACCCCCCGCCATTCTCGAACTCTGCCACTTCTTAGAATAATTGTCACCTTTGGTATCTTTTTCACTGAAAACATAAGTTTTTGTTTGGTTTTAAAGACAAGCCTTATGTTTATGGTTACATGTCTTTCAGTAATCATTACTTGTCACCTAACAGTAATTGGTCTGTAGTCTTGCCCTTTCACTTGATGAAAGCCCATTAAGAAAGTAATAAACTTGTATCTTTACAAGAGGGTGTCATTTTTCTCTCTGCAGCCCTACTTGCTCTTTATTATTTCTATTCTAATTTTAAATTTGTTTTTACATTTATTTGTAACATTATGCAAAGCAGAAAAAATGAGTATAAAAAGGGTTAATGCTAATAACCTCACTTCTGTTTTATTGTTTAATCTCATCTTTGTTACACTTGAAATATTTTACTGTTTTTATAGTCTTGTTTATGGGTGCTAATAGTAACACTTCTTTGCCAGATAAAAAGCATTTCTTTATATACCATGGATTAGATTATATTGTCAATTTTTATTCCTTGTAATAATCTGGTATTGCAATTTTGAATTCTTGCCTATTAAGATTACATTGACCATTCTAATTAAACCTTAATCAAGTTGTTTATATGTGAGTACAATACTCCTGCATTCTCACTGTGTCAGTTTGTGCCACCCAACGGAGAAGTGATATAATTCTTAGTGTGTCAAAATTTGGACTAACTCCATCTTCTAAAATACAAGTTTCCTGTTTGCTCGTTAACAGTAGAAATACTTGCGTTCTTTTATTTTCATTGAACTTGGATTAGTTTTATTAATAAGAATATTTATCTTTTTTTTTTTTTCTCTGAGATCAGAAAATGTGACCAGGAAAAACCACAGCTCTCAGGAAGGTACACCAAATTATGAGCGTCAGTTTTCTGGTGATAGTGTACATTCTCTAAATGCAGATTTCTTGTCCATGACTTCTAGCCTAATGAGCTATAGTATAGATCACTTGAGCACAGGTTCTCCTGATCAGGAAAGTGAGTTCAGTGTGGAGTCACATGCTGTCTTGCAGGAGGATAATGACTCGGAATCATTCAGTGTGCTTCAGTCTCCATGCATTAGTACAGCAACAGATTCGGAAGAAAATGGAGGTACAATTGAATTACTAAAACTTCCTAACAGGGACAGTGGAATGAATACACCAGCTGTTACAGCTACTCAGACATCCAACCCTCTCTTAAGCCTCACTGAAGACGTATGGGGTAGCGAAGATACAGAATGTAATCCAAGCCTGCTTTCTGAAAATACTGAATGCCATTATAAATTATTACCCCAAAAGGAACAGAATTTTCCTGTGCTATGTAAAGTAGATGAAACTTTGGCTAGAATAAATCTGAAGGATACTGAAAATGCTTTTGAAGAAACTAAGATCACAGACGAAGTGTCTTTAGGTTTTAATACCACATGTGGTGCTGAAAAATCACTGACACAGGAGGGAAGTGATGAAGTTCACAGGGGAGAGCAGCAGCCACATTGTTTAATAAATACTGCCTCAGAAAACCCTACAGATCCCCAGCCTGACATCTCTAGGGAAGATGTGTGTTCACAAGAGAGAGTTTCTGGATGGGACTTGGAGGATGCAATCAAAGCTAAGTGTAGTGCTGCTGCTGCTGAATTGGTAACCAACACCCATGATACCAGGATTGAGAGATCTGCATCCAGTGATGAAGAGGATATTTATGGGCATGGACTACCATATTCATCTTCAGAGACTAGTGTGACAGAAATTGGGGGAAGTTTTACTTCCCAGGATATGACCAGAACAAGCCTAGATGAAATAATGCTCTTAAAATCAGATCAGGTATGTGTTCTATTTACAGTTAAAATAGTTAAGATGCCAGTATTCTAGAAGAAGCAATCACAAACGTTTTTCTTCAGTTCTTTATAGAAGTGTTTTCTTCTCATTGATCCAGCAAGTATAATTCAAATGGGGGAAACTAAGCGTATCCAATACACAATGCAAATTATTATTGCAGACTTCAAAACAATATACAGAGGGCTGTGTTTTCAGTGTGCTGAGGGAGAAATGCCTGTTAACACCTCTTCAAAAGGAGTTGTTTTTCCTATGCGAAAATGCTGTTGTGAACCCACCAGAAAGCAGTACAATACCAAAAAGTACTCTAAGGTAGAACAATCATTTGAGTTTCTCAATCGTAAGCTCACAGGGCAGGGACTAGTATGTCTTTTTTTTCATGTTTTGTATAGTGTGAGCACACTGATGCTGAAAGAGACATTGTCAGTTACAACTTATGACTAGGTTTTCGTATTATTTAAAATGTTGAGTTTTTTCCTTCCTCTGTTTTTTCTCTCTCCTTCACTATTGCTGTGTGGAAGAAAGCCACAGAAATAGCAAATTTTAACTAATGGACTGTACAGTGGAAAGAGTGAAATTTACTACCAAGGTCTTGATCCTGAACTGCTGATGATGGGAGTTTTAACTCTGACTTTAATGCTGTATGTATGACTGTTTTCTTGTATAGTTGAAGATACCTGACATTGTTCTGACTCTCCAGTTTTTAGTTTGCAGAAAGCTGGATGGGATATTCTGGCCCTGGCTATGGGATACTCAGCCTGGTTGTCTCAGAAAAGTATATTTGGTGCCTGGACTACAAAGGTAGTCTCTACTGTAGTGCTTTACCTAGTGCAGGTCTGCGGTGGCAAAAGTTTGAAGACGCTGTCCAGCAGGTGGCAGTCTCGCCTTCAGGTTGGTTAAACTGCATTTTACTTTTTGTTAACCTTTAAAATTAATCTATAAATTTGTGCAAATTAAGCTCTTTTTCATATAACTGTATAACTACATGTGGCGTGTATTCCCTCTCATCCCAGTACTTTGTGTATCAATGTTTATAGTAGTCATTGAGGATTGCTCTGCTGTCTGTAATCTGACTTGTTTTACAAAACACACCAGGACCAAGTTCCGTAATTCACGTGCACAAACTGTCTCTTTTAAAAGTTGTTAAAAGGCTATCTTGGCTCATGTGACTGCATTCATGGAATATTAAAGTACTGTTTTCTAGCATAAATGGTTGTTCTCAAAATAGCAGAATATGAATTTGTTTGTTGAACAGTTTTAAATGTATTGCTGATGCATTATTGAATCTTTTTTTATTTGAGATTCTCATTTTATAGTTAAATTGTGAAATAATAGAGGTTATTTTCTGAACAAAACATCATGTTTTATTAGAAAAATACCTACTCCTAAATAAGACTTTCTAATTAATATGTAGATTAAATATAAAAATGAACTTACCACCCCCCTTCTCTCTCCACCCTGCCGCCCCTCTTGCAGCACACACATTGTTACATTGTGACTGACTTTTTTAAAATTTATTTTTTGTGGCCTGGGAATGAAAGTTGGGGTGGTGGGAGGGAACAGGTTTTGGATGTGAACTTGTACTCTGTTCACCTTTCCAGATTGCTCCAGTGCTGGTATGATTGTAAGCAGGTTTCTCAACCATTTTCTCATTCTAGTCTCCCATAGCATGATCTCTCTTCTGTCTCTTGCCCCTTAAAGCAGCTGATAACCTTACTGCCCTGTCTAAAGGATAGGAAGAAGTACTTCTTCAGTTTTTCTTTAAATTGTCACATTTGGTCAGTGACTGAACCCTGATGGAGATATAATAGCATTTATAAGAGTATGTAAACAGACCAAAGACGAGAAAATGCAACTCTGGGTATTGTACTTTCCTGTTCTGTGTAAAGGCTATTGATGTATCAGGATGCTGCTCTGATTGCGATTTAAACTCACGAGCATGCCATATTTAGATTTTGAATTCCATTACGCTGCTGTTACCTTTTTATGACAGGACTGTTTACAAAGCAAAATTTGGGCCAGATTTTGAAAACTAGCCCCTGAAATTGCATCTGTAAATTCTGTCTGCTTGTACCACTGACCTCTGCTCTGTGGAATGTCACACCTGTTCAAGTATTTGACTGTCACTCACCAGTGGCTGACCTACAGAGATTATAAACTTTAACCTTACTACTGCTAATGAGCTAATAGAGAATATACATGTTAAAGAAATTTGCCTTGTTCTGCATATATGAAATTATTTTTTAACCTGACAACTGTGATTAGCCATGGGATTAGTAATTGTATGACTGTGTGTGTGTGTATGCGCGCATTGGGGCCATCTGTAAATTTGGCCTTTTAATATTTGTTTCATTTGGCACTGGATGCTGTGTGTTTTGATATTTTGAAAATAACCATGGCTAGAGAGTGAATGAGTTGAAAACATTTTTCAGTAACATCTAGTCTGTGGCAATATATATGGTTCAGCAACTCTCTGTAAAGCTGGTAACTGTTGTCTCACTTTAAAACATTTTTAAAAGGTAATGTTATGTAAGATTAATAAAAATTTGCTAAATTTTGCATTTTTCTGTTAACTTGGCTGGCATTAATCTTTTCTGTTAATCATTTTGTTGTGTGTACAGTAGACCAGCTGTCTCTAAAGTTATAATCAATATTTGGTATCACCCACCATTCATTTTTATACAGGGGCTCTTCTCTGGAAGATTGAACAGAAAACTAACAAAGCATTTGCCTGTGGAAAAGTAACCATAAAAGGAAAGCGCCACTGGTATGAGGCTTTACCTCAGACAGTATTTGTAGCTTTAAGTGATGACACTGCCTGGATTATCAGAACTAATGGAGATCTGTATCTGCAAACAGGTATTTAAATTGTTGCCTTACAGTTTTTGTAAATGAGAATCAGAAGTGCGTAAATCTGTCAAATCATCATGATTTGGTTTAAGCCATGTTCCGAATCCAGAATAAAACTGTGTTACTTATTCATGGCAGAGTAATCCTTTATCTTGGGAATCAGTTATGAGATGTTACAATACAAGCCAGGGAAAGGTTGTTTGCATTACCATAGCAACTAGCCCAAATCGTGGGCCAGCACCCCATTGTGCTAGACGCTGTACAAATACAGAACAAAAAACCTAATCCCTCCCCTCAGTATTATATAATCTGAGTGTAAAATGAGACAATAGATGGATACAGACAGGAGCACAAAGCAACAATGTGACACCATGTTGGTCAGCATGATAGGCTGGGGTCTAGCACTCTGTAACGATTGCCAGGCTTTTTGTAGGCATCAAAGTAAAGGAAGGGTTTAAGCATGGTTGTGAATGTAAGTCGCGAGGTGGTTTTGCAGATGTTTTGCGAGGAGCTTCTCCCAAGCATGAGAGAGAACAAGGAAGAAAGTATGCAAATGTTTGAAAATTTATTGAATGGGTAATTGGAGGTGAGAGATGACCTCTCAGTAGTAAATGAGAGATAATAGGTGGGATGGGGATAGGCTGTCCGGGTCTTTGAAATTAAAGACGAGTTTGTTTGATTTGATAGAGAAAGGGAAACCGGAAGAGGGATGCAAAGAGAAGGGTGAAATGGTCAAAGTGATGGCCTAGGAAAATGATTTTTGCAGTAGCATTCTGAATGGATATGAGTGGGGCAAGACTGCATTGTCAAGCCCGGAGATAAGGATATTGCAGTAATCAAGATGTGATGATGAGACCCTGGACAAGAGTTTTAGCTGTGTGGATGGAAAGGAAGGGCCCTATAGAGAAAGAATAGCAAGATTTAGACACAGCCTGAATTTGAGAACTGGGAGGGAGGTTCAAGATGAAGGTGACATGCAGGTTATGGGCTTGAGTGACTGGAAGGATAGTGGAGTTGTCCACAGAGATTGCAGGGGGGTACAATAGGGAAGCGACTAAGCTCTATTTTAGCCATGTTGAGCTTGGGTTGATGGCTAGAAATCTAGAGGTCAGAAAGAGGCCTGTATTTTCATTTGTACATAAGGAGACAGGCTTGGAATAGAGAGGTGGTGGCTGAATTTGTATTTACGCGTGAGATTACAGACCATCTCTGCATAGACGAGGGAGAAGAGGGAGAGCAAGGACAGTCCTGTGGCACAACCACAGAAAGTTGGAGAGGGGATGAGGAGGGCCCTTGAAAGGACACTCTGAAGAAGTTATTTGAGAGTTAGAAGGGGAACCAGAAGAGGGCAGAGTCATGGAAGCCTGCCATGGAACGACAAGGCAGAATTGTGATAGCCTGTTGGAAATCTTGTCTTGCACTTAAAATTGGTCATATTCTTTGTTCAGTTTTCTCATGTATATCTAATATGTATGTAATAAAAAAAACACATATATACATTCTTTGTAATTGCTCTACTTGAGGAAACTTAAATATCCAGCATATTTTCAAGGATAGCCTCCTTTTAAATGATTTTGCTAATTAGTCAACACCATTAGCAATTTAAAGCAACTTGCCCAGGACCATGCACTACTATTCAGCAGTGATAGTGATGGTAGTGAATGAGTTTGGTTCCACATGTGGAGAGCTATGTGGAGTTTTTAATCGGTATTTTCCTCTCCTGCTGGGCAATAGTTTAACAGCTTGTGTTCTACTATTTGTGGATTTCATAGATAGACTTAGATGCCCAAGTAAATCCTCCAGTGTGTGTCTCTTTTAACACAAGGCAACCACGAAGAAAGACAATAACGGTGAGGTGAGAACAATCCCGTCAGTACCTCCAGCATCCCATCTAACAGTTGCACCAGGAACTTGTGTCCCAAAGTTAGAAGCTGACTACTATAACTTCCTTTTTGGTATCCCCTAGGGTATGTCCACACTACCTGCTGGATCGGTGGGTAGCGATCGATCTATCGGGATTCGATTTTATCGCATCTAGACAAGACGCGATAAATCGATTTCCCCGAATGCGCTCCCCGTCGACTCCAGAACTCCACCAGGGCAAGAGGCAGAAGCGAAGTCGATAGGGGAGCCGTGGCCGTCGATCCTGCGCCATGAGGGTAGGAGGTAAGTCGATCTAAGATATGTCAAATTCAGCTATGCTATTCTTGTAGCTGAAGTTGCGTATCTTAGATCGATACCCCCCCCCCCTTGTAGACCAGGCCCTAGACTGATAATCGTCAGCTGCCTCTTGCTTCATTAGCATGAGAACTTGAGAAAAAGCTAATTCTCTCTTGAGCTTTTCTTTCACAGACATGAAAATCCAATTTGTATATAGTTCTGGACAGGATGATGTGCAGTTTGGAAGAATAGATATGTCTAAATGTGTACAATAATTGTCTAACAACTTTTGATATTACAAGAGTTTTCACCTGTTGAATCATTCCATTTCGCTTCTGGTCTGTTTATTGATGAACATCTTTTAAATGGAGATTCCTGATACTGCCACTCAGAGGAGGGAAGGAGTGGAAATTGCAGAATGAGAATGGTGGGCTATCCACGAAGTTACTAAACTGAAAATGTTTGAGTGAAACATTCTAGCTTGATGTACAATGTTTAGTTTGTTAAAGTATAAACTGAACATTCCTACACTAAATGTTAAGTCTATGGAGAGTACAGTAAAGTGAATATACAAAAAAATGTTAACATGCTCATTGAATTTTTTCCTTTGTGCTCTAACTTACCAGATGAATTACAGCAGCCATGCCTTCTCTTCTTTGTTTTGTTTCCAGGCCTGAGTGTGGATCGTCCATGTGCCAGAGCAGTGAAGATTGATTGTATGTATCCTCTATCTCAGGTTACATCCAGAAACAATGTAGTGTGGGCACTGACTGAGCAGCGGGCACTTCTTTATCGAGAGGGAGTGAGCAGCTTCTGTCCTGAAGGAGAACAATGGAAGTGTGATCTTGTCAGGTAATTGGGCAGTGTTTAATCAGAATGACAGAAGAGTTTGCTTTCATTCATGGGTATTTCATTTTACAGTAATTGAACCACCTACCTCTTGCTTATAAAGCTTTTTGCATCCAAACTGTAATCCTCATGTTACCTTATCCCTTATCAGTGCATCTTGTTACATCACACTTTTAATCAGTGAGTGAGCAAAAAAGGACACTATTTGGAAGACATTTATTGGTCGTGAATGGGGAATGTTTAACAGAATTGTATATGGGAAGGAAAACAGTGGAAGAATCCTTGAAATGTGAATTAATGAAATAGGCCTTTTTTATACTAAATACTGTTTAGTTCTTTCATCTGTTCTATAATGGTGCTCCCATTATTTAAATTGGATCTCCAAATATTAAATATTTGATTTTTCAAGAATACATGTATATATTTACAGTTGACTTTGTCAGTCAGTCACTTATGAGATTAGAAGTTGCACTGGATATCTCACCCCCAAATTCACCTCGGCTACACTGGGAAGTATATTTTACTTCTGTAGCCAGTTGCACCAGAATTCCTGCTTTTTAGCTTTATCAGCAACAGACCAGTTTGTTCTGCCTTCCTGATCCAGAGAGTAGTTACATCCTATATTATCTTGTAAAATGTAGGGAAATGTGTTCATTCTTGCATAAATCAATGCCATTTCTTTCCCAATAGGTAATTACTTTAAAATTAGCCTTTAACCTGTTCAATTTTATTTATTATTTATTTATTTTTGGAAGATTTGAGGGAGGGAGGACTAATGTTCAAATCTGCAACTTGCATCTAATTATTACATCAAAGAAAGTTGAATCTCTTCTATGTAAATACACAAGACTGACTTATAAACCAGGTATTCTGCATGTTCTCAGACTTGACTGAGACTGTTTAGGACTGTTCAAATCAATGCAAATTGAGATTTCTGAGCTATTCTGGAAGGCATGTTGGAAGTGACTATCAGAATAGGATTGTCAACTTAACTTTTTTTATTTTAAAAATACTGTTTATAGTGATAAGTTTTCTCTGAGTTTAGATGTGATTGTTTCTTACAGGAAGCTTTTGTAATCAAGGTCAGCTTCTGTCCTTATTGTATAGTCACAACCAGTTCAAGATTATGCTGTCTGTGCTCTTAATGTTCTAGTCACAATGGTGAGAAACAAAATAAAAAAAGCTTGTGACATTACATTTTAAGGTTTCTGCAGAAAATCAATAGCTACTATTTTTATCATTTCTATACTGTTATGTGCTGAAGAATTCAACACTGGTCCATTATGATATTTTTAGTCTTGATATTCACATAGAACAAGTCCCGGAGGCTTATCTTGCTTTCTGAATTATACTCGGAGGAAGATATCTAATAAATTTTAAGTTACTGGATAAATATGGAGATGTGTCCAAAGACGTGTTTTATTTTACACATTGGTAGTACCATATGAAGAACTTCTTTTCCACTCTAGTTTCTTATTCATTTTGAAGGTTTTAAGGAAGATTTTAATGTGTTATGTATTTTAAAACGTGTTTTGCATTTGCAGTGAAATGCAAGCTTTGGAACCAGTGTGCATAACTCTTGGAGACCAACAGACGTTATGGGCTTTGGATGTACATGGGAATCTATGGTTCAGAACTGGTGTAGTTTCAAAGAAACCGCAAGGAGATGATGACCATTGGTGGCAAGTATGTACTCCTTATTCAGCTTTCAGTAAAGTCCATCATCCCATCATTGTGATATTTTCTTGTAGGGATCCCAACCTAAAAATACCAAGAAATAATTGCGTGGAGGCTTACAAGCATTATTAATACACCTGTAATGGAACCACCAGACTGTGGGTGCTGAGGCCCCTTTTAAATCTGTTCCCCGAAAGACGTTGGTAAAATTCCAGTATCATCCAGAGGAAAAAATAAAACCAGTGACAGGACAGTTTCCTTTAGCCAAAATAAAAATAAAAATAATTAAAAAAAATAATGCAGGGAGGCTGCTTTTCACCTAATCCAACTATTTCCAAACCACATAGGGCTGCTTCCTTCAGCCACAGATCCTGTGAGAGAAAATGATGACAAAACAATTCTTACTGGGCTTATTCTCAGGAATCCGTATGGAATCCCTGATCATGTTGTTCACATCCTTACTTATGCTCTTGGGTCTTTGTTCCCCATTTCATCTCTGGAGGAGGCGGATTGTCCACTCCTCCGCCTGTCCTTCCCGAGTGGTTTAGTCAAAAATATCTTTCTCTGTGTGTATATGGAATCTGTTATTGGAGCAACATGGACAACATGGTTTTGAGATGACATCTCATTTCGTCAGTAAGTTGTCTTACCTTGATACACATTCCCATAAAAGCAGGAATTACCTCCTTTTTTTGAATGCTCTAAAGCATGGTTATACTTAGTTGCTTATAATAGAGCTTGGGCAATTAACCATATAGTATCTCACCTTCTTGAGTCAGGGCCACTGGGGAAGCTAAATGAAGCTATATGAAGATCCATCTCTTTGTTGTCAGGCTCAGGGCCGACTTTAGGAAGTTCAGGGCCCAATTGGAACGTTTTTGGCAGGGACCCGGCAGGGATGACTTAAAAAAAGGGGGGGGTGCAGGGCTGGCTGGAGGCAGGACCTGGCTATGGGCAGCGGATGCGGATATAGGGGTACAGCCCACTCTGTACAGGAAGTGCCCCTTCCTCCTCCCTCCCCCACCAGGGTAGTAGTAGCAGCAGCAGCAGCAGCCTAGGGCTCGGGGGCTATTTAAAGAGCCCAGGGCTCCCCTGCTTCTACCGTCCCTTAAATAGCCGCAGGAGCCCTGGGGAAGCGGTGGGGCTCCGGTGGCTATTTAAAGGACCGGGATGGCAGAGGCAGCTGGAGCCCTGGCCCTTTAAATAACCCCCAGAGGCCCCCGCTATCCCAGGGCTCTGGGGGCTATTTAAAGGGCTTGGGGCTCCCCTGCTTCTACCTCCCTGGCCCTTTAAATAGCCGTGGGAGCCCTGGGGAAGCGGTGAGGCTCCCACAGCTATTTAAAGGGCTGGGGCAGTAGAAGCAACGGGAGCCCCGGACTTTTTAAATAATCCACAGAGCCCTGCAACCCTACCCCAGGGCTCCGGCAGTGGGGCTCTGGTGGCAATTTAAAGGGCCTGGGGCTCCAGCCCCTACCTGGAGCCCCAGGCCCTTTAAATTGGCCCCTGGGAAGCCAGGCCACCGTGATGCAGCGCACTGGCTCTTGCCAGTATGCCGCACCGGGACTTGGGCACGGCGCCCAATTCAGGGGAATCGAGTGAATCGGCCTAAAGCCGGCCATGGTCAGGCTCCAGGACAATTTCAGGAAAGAGGAGAGATTCTTTTTTCCCCTCTTACCATTCCCCAAATGAAGGGACTTCAGGTGCAGCAGAGTTCTGTAGTACTTGAAGTAGATAAAAATATTAAGAAATTTTGGGCAAGTGTTTGTTTTTGGTTAGTTGGGTTTTTGTTTTATTTATATAGGAAGCTGTTATCTGTTATGTGATTCTGGTTTATAATCAAGGCTCCTAAAACTTAAATACATAAAAACTCAAGAGGACTCAAACTTGTTTCTTCCTCCACTCACTCAGTAGAGAGATTCCTGAGGTTCACTCAGGAACATTGTTCCTGAGACTCCTGAACCCTATTCAGAAGGCAGAGGAGGCATCTTTTTATCATAAGTGTAGTTTGACTTCTGTATTTGGGATGGCAAGGTGTGGGGGAGTGTGGCTTGGTGGGGGGTCGAGGTGTGTGGGGAGGAGGACCTCAGTGGGGTATCCAGGTGTGGTGGGTGAGGCTAAATGGGGAAGTGATTCAAGTGTGTGGGAGCGGCTTCACAGGGGAGTCTAGGCATGAGGGGCTCAGTGGAGGAAGTTCTCTGTGTGTGGGGAGAGGTCTGAATGCAAAGGGATTGGGCAGGTTGTGGGGGAGGGGACAGCTCCCTATACAGTGCCTCCCCCTCCATGGCTGAGGAGTGATTAGGGACAGGAACTGGGGGAGGGGTGCAGAGCTTCCTGCAGCCAGGGAGGTTTTTGGGGATGAATCTGACTTGGCCTCAGCTGCTCCAGGGGAAGAGGAAGTCCTGTTTCTCTTCTCCCTCATGCCCACCCCCATCAGCTAAGCCAAATGCAAAATTCCAATTCCTCCAGGAGTAATTCACTCTGTCACTCAACTGGCTGTACACTGCACAGATGGTTAGGAAGCAGTTCAGCTGCCTGGCTCTCTTGGGTCACTGCTTTCTTGTCCTCCCCTTACATTGATCATGAGGGGGAAACTGACCTGCTAGCAGAGAACACCTGGCTTCCCCCAAACATTCCTCCTTGGCCCCCTAGGGTGCTGAGGTGGAAGGGGGTGAGCACTAACACCAGGCGCTCTGTGCATGCTGGTCAGTTTCTCCACGCGGACTATGTGGTGAGTTGGGGAGCTGCTCCATGCCCTCCCTTTACGCAGCCTATGTGGCCAAACTCATCGACCAGCACAGAATGCCTTAAGTCACTGCTCTTCCCCCCAGCACGTTTCTCTGTGGGGGATGAAGCAGGGCTAAGGGAAAAATATGGGCGCTCCCACCATGCGTCACCTCTGCAATGTATCTAGTTTGCTGTGCTTTTTATGGAAGATCCTTTAACTCACCCCTAGTTTAACTGATTACCCAGAACATTTTTTTTTCCAGGTAAGCATTACCGATTACGTCGTGTTTGACCAATGCAGCCTCTTCCAGACAATAATCCATGCAACACATACAGTGGCAACAGCAGCCCAGGCTCCAGTAGAGAAAGTGGCGGAGAAACTTCGAATGGCATTTTGGTCACAGCAGCTTCTATGTCAGCCAAGCCTTCTTGGAGTCAACAGTAGTGGGGTCTGGATCTCTTCAGGCAAAAACGAGTTCCATGTAGCAAAGGGAAGTCTAATAGGTTGGTGCATTTTTACACCTGTTGGGTTTTTTAAAAATCAAATAAACTAACTAACGCATCCACTCTGCATCCCCTACAATTCCCCTAGCCTACCCATGGTAACATTCAGCTGCAGCAAATTGAAGAGCAAACTGCAAAAGCTTTTGTTTGTTAAACTAGAGTGGGAATGCAGACAGTATTGCGGGATGCTGTCTTAACATTTGGTTTGAGTAATTGTCCTTTTAAAAGTAGTACTGTGAAGAAGGTAAGTTTGGGAGCCTGTTGCTCAGAGCTTGTTATGCTTTCCAAAAAGTAGGTCATATTGCTTCTTTCACTGCATGCGTCCATATCTTGAATTAAAGAGCATTACATATTGATCTCACGCAACCATGCACTATAGCACTAGCACAGTGGAGTCTCGTTCCATAACTAGGGCTACTAGGTGCTACAGTACCTATGTATGGTGCTGTAGACACAATAATAATAATAATAATAATAATAATAATAATAATAATTAGTATAGTGATCACTTTAGGAAAATGAGCCATGTATTACTACTTATGATCTGATGAGAGAACATGCTGAACACTAAACAAGACACTTAATGACTTTAGCCTGGCTGATGAATGTTGTAGCTCATGACTGATTTGGTCTACTGCCAGAAGCCTCTAACCTTTGTGCTCTCATCTCACACAATCTTGGCTTCATCTGCAGGCCTAGGTGCCTTTTCAGCTGTGTCTTCAAGCGATTCTGATTTGTTCTGTCAATGTAAGTAGACTTTCCCTCTTGGAGTAACCAGGTGAAGAATCCTGCTCAAACTATATTTTTCAAGAGGATTTCCATAGATTTGTTGGAGGATGCTCAGAGCTATATTCTTTATCTCAGTCCTTTTTGTGAGAGATGTTCCTAAAGCTATATGTCTAAACTTGAATATAGAAATTATTCTCTTATTCTACCAAAAAAGTTTATTGATGGCCTCTTGATAGCAGCAAAATAGCCAAAAAATGCCAGATTAGACGCTCCTTTAGGATTCTCTCTCATTAGATGACATGAACGATTATGTAGTACTGTACCCAGTATTTACACAGGGATTCTGTCAAAAAATACTCCTGTTCCTTCTCTCTGAGTGTGTCATTAAGATTTAAGAGTAGATTTCATGATTACTCAAACACTAAACTAGATAAAAGTGCTTGACATTTATTTAAACAAGCCTAAGAGAAGATTTGCAGAAAACTGATACTGGAAAGCTTGTTGATTGACATCTAAGCCATCAGAAGAGATCTCTGCAGGTTGTGCAGATGTTTTTCTTTTAGATTTGTTTGACTTGTGGAGTTACTAGTATTTTATACCAATGACTTGAAAGAGAAAACATCTGCATGGAATTGTATTTGTCTAATAAAAAAAGAATAGTGTCCTCCCAACAAAGTCTGACTTTATTTGCTCTGCAGATCTTTCAGTTTGTGAATGGTACCCAGTCAGTCCAGTTTAGGTGAGATTTGGCCATAAGTGCAAGAAGTTAACATTGTTTTTGTCATTTAAATGGGAATGGGCAACATACTGGATTTTGTATTTCAGGAGACTAATACATGACTGACATTACTGATCACTAAGGCTCTGATTGTGGCGCAGAGGTTGTGGAAGTCACACATTCCGTGACTTTCTGTGATCTTTGTGACTTCTGCAGCAACTAATGCAGCTGACCCCAGGACCACCTGAGTAGCTGGTCCCAGGACCAGCCACGTCAGGGGGGTTTTGTAGCAGCCCCGGGGCAAGCAGCACTGTCTACTGCTCGGACAGCCTTGGGTGCCTAGCCCTAGGGAGCACCTGAGCAGTGAGGCACCAGGGGCAGTCAGCCCATGCCACTGGAGCAAGGGCCCTCCAGAGCAGCAGTGCCCCAGGGCTCTCCTGAGCAATGGTTCCCAGGAGCAGAGATTTAGTTGTCGGTGTTTATAGTAAAAGTCATGGACAGATCATGGGCCATGGATTTTTGGTTTTTGCCTATGATTTGTCCATGACTTTTACTAAAAATACCTATGACTAAATCTTAGCCTTACACAACTATAATTAATTTTGCATGATAAGTATCCCTCGAAGGGCAGAAGGTTGCAGGTAACAGACTTGGTATTTGATGGGAAAGAACATCCTTCTTATTTTTGTCTGTTTAGATTTACAAAGGTCACAAAGCTTTTTGCTGAAGAGTCAGCACAATCTTCAGCTGTAAGTATTGGGTCAAAACTGCTGCTAATGCTTAGCACAAAAGGTGACCTAATGGATCATTTCATATAAGCTTGCAATAAAGAGGAACTTCCACACAGGGCTGAGAAGCAGCAGATACAATCTTTGCACTAGATTTTAGTTCTGTTTTGGGCTTTAGATTTCATTACTACTTGATGTAATTCACAAATGTGAACAGTTGCCAAATGTTTCAGCATTGAACCTGAAAGAATCCCAGTTGCGATGACTTCTTCATTTATGTGCTGATTTGGTGTTCATCCAGGATGATGTAACAAACTATCTAGTGACATAAATGCACTAAAATAATGAAAAATGATGTTTTTATTTTTTTAACAAGAAAACAGTCTTTCAAACTTATGAGCATGAGCTGGTGGGAAACATGGGGATTCTTCAATCTTAATAAATAGTCATTTGGCTTTATAATGTTTTTTGGCACAGCAATATTGGATATTGATTAAAACAAATAAATGTAATAGTTGATTATAACAGAAATCCTCAGATCTTTAAAAAAAAATTTCCAACAAAAGAATTTGTCATAACATTTAAGTTGCAAAGTATGTGATCATGGTGATCATTGTTTTGCTTTCTTTTTCAGGAACATATTGGAATAATATTGTGCCTCGAGGTACGGTTTCTGCCACAAAATGGGCTTTTGTGTTAGCTTCCACAGCTCCAACTAAAGAAGGTTTGTGAATTTTCAATATAAGCTTATACCATAATTTAACTGACTTCAAGCATTAGAGCTGATAGCTGAGATGCTAACAAGTTCCATAATGCTGAACTAGTCCAGAGTTTGTCTATTAAGTGTGCAGAAATCCCATATTTTTTTGAACAAGTTAGAATTTCCTGCTGTTTTAGTTATTGGAGGTAAAACCATGGTGAGGCTGCAGTGGAATGGCCTTCAGTAAGATGTGTTGCTTTTTTGAGCATCCTTACTGGCTCATGCAAGGAATAACGTGTTTAGTGTCTTTTTGAAGTTACATCGCCTTCATTTGGAGGGGTGCTGAGCCAGTAAATGTGGAGGGAAAAACAAATATAGCTTTAATGGATATGGTGTGCATAGATGCTAAGGAGTTGGTGGGATCAGTAGGTCTGCCACCAAAGATCGGGGGCGGTGGGGGGAGAAAGGGGGAGTGGAGTCTTTGTAATCCACATTTTCTCATCAACCATTTGGATTTTACCATACTTGTTCTTATGCTAATTCGGGCCCGCAATACCATATTCTGTATTGGGTTTCTAATCTGTACACTTGCTGCTAATGGTGACTGGTGCTAGGGAAGTCTATTAATTTAAAGCAGCACTACCCAGTTAGAGGGAGAGAGGCTAGGCAGCCTAACCTGTTAGGTTACTGGAGTCAGTAAAGCTCTCCAGTGGGTGAACTGACACTCCCTTCAGTTTTTGCCATCATCATCGGAAGACTGCAGCACAACATTAAAGAAACCACTCTATTTTATTTTTTAAGTATTTATATACTTTTCACCACAGCATCACAGATATAAACTAAGCCTCACCATGTTCCTGTGAGAAATATTATCCCTATTTTACAGAAGGAGAAACTGAGAGAGAGAATAACTTGCCCAAAATAATCAAGATCACGTATTTAGAACTGGGAATGGAACTCAGATTTCCTGATTCTAGGTCCAGTGCCTTAACCACATCCATCCTTCTCTGTCTCTGGGACTGAAAAAATTATTATTCTATTTATTTTCTTTTAAAAACATAATGTAACTTCTCTAAAAATATATAAACCTTCCCTTAGTTGCATACATTTTGAAAGTAATCTGTCCAGTATGTTGTTAGGCAGGTGGGTGGATTCATGTTAAGGAAACACTTCTGAAATATTTAAGGTGCTTCAGGCCTTGTCTGTAGTTGCCCCAGTTTCTGCCATTCATGACCAGCCACCAGTAGACAAAGTAAGCTATAATTTGCAGTTTACTGTGTTTCAAGCAGTAAACTGCCATGGTGCAAATTTGTAGGTTTTTTTTTTCAAGTGATGCCCCAGAAGTATCATAAACAGATAGTTAAGGGTTAATGTCTCTTTTACCTGTAAAGGGTTAACAAACAGGGAACCAAACACCCAACCAGGGGACCAATCAGAAGACAAGATACTTTCAAATCTCAGTGGAGGGAAGCCTTTGTTTGTGTTTTTTGGGTTTTGCTTTGTTCTCTCTGGGTCCTGGAAGGGACTAGACGGGCAACTAGTTTTCTTGCCAATCTCCCTGCTACTGTCTTTTATAGTGAGTAATTTAGGAAGAAAGGTGGTTATAGTCTTTTGATTGTTTCTGTATTTGCAAATATGTAGTTTGCTGGAAGTATTTTAAATTGTATTTTGCTGTGGGGGAGGCTTCTTTCTAGTTTCTATAAGCTGACAGACCCTGTAACTTTTTACCATCTAAATTGCAGAGAGAAAGTTTTACCTTTTTTCTTTCTTTTTATTAAAAGCTTTGCTTTAAGGCCTGTCTGATTTTTTTCTCCTAGTTAAGGCTCAAAGGAACTGAGTCCGTGTGCACCAGGGAATTGGTGGGAAGAAGGGAAAGAGAGCAGGGGGGAGAAGGGAAAAGTGAATTTCCTCTTTGTTTTAGATTCACGGAGTTTGAATCTGGATTGTCTCTGGGTGAAGGGAAAAGAGATGGGGGGAAGGTATCATTCCTCTCTGTGTGGTGATTCAAGGAGTTTGAATCACGGTGATCTCGTAGTGTACCCAGGGCGGAAAGGAGCTGGGAGGAAGAAAGGAGGGGGAAGGGAAATGGTTTATTCCCCTTTGTTGTAAGACTCAAGGAATTTGGGTCTTGGGGTCCCCAGGGAAGGTTTTGGAGGAGACCAGAGTTTATCAGGCACTCTACTCTAAGTCCTAATTGGTGGCAGCACTAAGGATCTAAGCTGGTAATTAAGCTTAGGTGAATTCATGCTAGTACCCATATTTCGGACGCTAAGGTTCAGAATTGGGAATTATATTATGACAAGAGGTACTCCACTTCAAATGTTGGTGCATCTCTGTGCCTTTGATTGGAGAATTTCAGCATGCACGATCCCCGTCTTATGGCGCCATTGGCACCTCATCTAGTGTGCACACCACCTGACCCCCCCCCCCCCCAATTCCTTTTTGACCATCCTGAGATGGTGTTCCAAGCAGTGACACAAAGTTAGCTCATTTAGCATTAAAATAGTTTACTAGCATAGTTTTAGCTTAGCAGTTTGGTTACTTAACCTTATACTCTTAGCAAGAAAGGTAAGGGCTTGGTCAAGGATCTGAATGAACTTCCCCACTCTACAGTGCTGATGACACTATCCATCTTCCATTTCAGGGACTGTCTTACTCCCTTTTACTCGACGTGGTCTTCCATCACCACCACCAAGTGGGCCCTAGAAATCATACACATGGGCTACTTGTTTCCCTTTACTTCCCTTCCTCCATGTCCCTCTTCAGGGATCCTTCTCATGAGCACCTTCTATGACAAGAAGTAAACTGTCTTCTACACTTATGTGCTGTGGAACAAGTTCCTCCTCAACACAGGGAAGGGATTTTACTCCCATTACTTCTTCACCCAAAAGAAAAATAGGTTCCAGGATGGGCCTCCATCTGCAATACCACAGCTTTCCATTGGCTTCCACCAGCCTTGGTTAACAACTGGCATAGTGACTTCCGAGCCCCAACTTTTCCCAGAAACATATGTTCTGAAATTTCCAGGACAGGGCTGGACCAATCAGAGGGATATTAAGGTCCATTGTCCCATTAAGGAGTCAATATTCAAGAGTTTTCTGCTTTAACTGGAGTTACCGAATGGTTCAGTTTAAATACAGCACTGGATTGATTTAGAGTTAAAATAACACAAGTTTATTAATGAAAGCAGGTAGGATTTTAAGTGTATTCACGTATATGAGATTGTTAGAAATGGTTACCAGCAAATAAAAGTGAAAACCTCCATCTAAAAGTCTAAAACTTAATCTAGCATGTTTTGGTTCAAGGCTTTGTTTAAGATGGCCTCCTTCACCCAGAGTCTTCCAGCAAGATAGTGACTGACCTACTCCTTGGTCAGGATCGCTCCCAGAGGCCCAAAGGTGTTCCTCTGTTGTCTTGGATGAAAGAGAGAACTTGGTTTTCTGCCACTTTCTTTTATAGTCCAATGAACGTTTGAAGTGGATTATTCTAAAGGTTACCCCTCAAAGTAAAGTTTATCCAAACAGTGAGGAAGGCAACGTGCAGTCTGGTGGTGAAGAAGGCTCTGTGCTCTTTGGTCTCCCACTTGTTTGCTAAAATGCAAATTATTCTGTTTCCTACCATCTCCTCCTCCTGCTTTTCTTGAGGACCTGTTTACTACTTGTATGTAAATTGAGGTGTTAGACTAGACCTGTTTAGCACCTTTTGCTTAGGCAAGACTCGGGTTTTGAACAAGTGCTAATGTCGTACAGGGGAAAAACGAAAACAGCAATGGAATTTGGGAGAAGAGATTGCAAGCAAGTAGAAGGATGACAGAAAGAAGTGGTTGCAGGTGTGTGTGTGTGTGTATGTAAATACACTAATTTTTACTCCCAAATAAGTGTTAAATACTCAGCACTTGGAAAATCAGGCCACTTATTTTAGATGCCTAAATCTAGGAATTTAAGTTAGAAAATCTTGACCCAAGAATACATTTCAGAAGACTGATAGTTTTGTTTTTAAATGCACTCAGCACTTAATGGTAGAGTGAAGCAACTATATAAGTTTTTGAGAGTGGATTAGGAGTGATTTTAACAGTAACACACATGTTGTCTCCATAGGAAGCTTTCTGTGGCTATGCCAAAACAACAAGGATCTGTTTTGTGTCAGTGATCAGAATCCCCAGTTCCATCCTTCTTCAGTTCAGCTACCGCCTGATGCTGAAATGGTGTGTTATTCAGCCTGCCAGGATGCCATATGGGGTTTGGATAAACAAGGACAGGTCTTTATCAGAACACTTTCACCAAGTTGCCCAGCTGGGATGCACTGGACAAAACTGGACCTTTCTCAGCTAGGTATGGCTTTTTGTGGTAAGCGAAAAGACTCAACTTATTTTTAAACAGATTTTTAAAAAAAAATTCTCCTGCATTTTTCATTGGCTTTGCAAATACCAATTTAAATTTAAAGATTTATTGGATTTAATAACACCTGAAAATAACTGCTGTATTAGTAAAGATGTATAATTTTCCAACTTCATAAAATGTCAGAAAAAATCCCAGAGTTTTCCAATAGCAGGCATGCTTTTTAGATAGCCTTTTGCTATAAAGGTAGAATTTAAGTGTTCATTGTTCACTTGCTGTTATTTTACAAAGGGTATTTTTTGTTTTGTTTTGTTTTCATGTCTGTCTGATCTTATCAGGCAAAGCAGTCAGTACTTGGGTGGGAGCCCTTCAAGGAAAACTGTTTCAGAAGGCAGTGCTAGTGATTCAGTTGGTGATGCTCTTCTGTTCAAGTTGATACTGAACTTATGCCTCAGCATGACACTGGGGACTATGGTGCTGCTGAAATTGCTGTCTTTGGTTGGATGAAACATAAAACCATAGTCTTTGATTGCTTGTGGTCATTAAAACATTCTCCCAGTATGATTCTCTTCATAAGCAATGGGCTGTCCTGGTTACTTAGCAGTTTAGCCAATTTTATTCTACCTGTGTATTTCTTTTATAGTGTCTCTGAGTTGGCTATGTCTCTACTTCCCGTCCTAAAGTCTTTAATGTTGTGCACTGTTCATTAGCTGACACAGTATATTGTATGCAAGTCTCCTGGAGACAAGTGAATTGATTCATGCGAAGGTGACATAATTAAGAATGAAGTCCATTCTAACATCACTACCAAATTGGCTCTTAACTTCACATTTCCTTTGGGATGAAATTTTCTGCATTTGGCATAAGATCAAAGGTGAATTTTTTTAAAGTTGGATGAAAATCAGTTCAGCGAGTTTTAAGCTAAGCAAGCATAAGCAACAGACTTCATTTTATGTAACAATTACATAAACAGTTAACATTTTTAATCTTTGTTTTTTTAAAAAAATAATCATAAGTTATGCACAGAAAAAACATTGTCCATGTTTAAAGCTTCAAGTTTTCAGCGTGGAATATGACCTATTTTTTTTTAATTGGACTGACTCCCAGCTGCCAAGATGTCTTAAATTTGAATGCCTCTCAAGCTGTTTCACACTCACTGGTTCGTGAGTGAGGCCACCAACAGGCTCCCTCACTTGCCTAGCAGGGCTTTGAACCTCTTCTATAATCATAGTTATTATTTTCTAGCAGTTTAGGTGGTGATATTTCAATTTCATGGTTAATACCTAGCTGTTATAGCTTTTCCATTGGTAGATGTCAAGCACTTTACAAAGGAGGTGTAAGTATCACTAGCCTCCTTTTACAGAAAGGGAAACTGAGGCACGGCAGTGAAGTAACTTGTCCGAGATCACCCAGCAGAGCTTGGAATAGACCTTAGGTCTCCCCACTCTGTTACATACAGTACCCACACAGCACTTGATCCGTTCAGGTACATTTCTCACTTCTGAGATATCCAGGACTTAATGACACATTAGATGTAAATCATGTGGTGGTGGTGGTGGATCAGGGAGGTTTGTAGTAGAAGACTCCAGACTGTACTAAGCAAATAATTCTGTAGCATAAGAAACCTGTCTTTGGGAGCCAGTGAGCAGAGAGAGGGCTGGAGGATGGACACTAAAATATAAATTGGCTTATCATCTGGGAGTCATTTCAGTCATTGCTACAATATGTAAACTCTTGAAAAGACTACAGGAACTGTCATGATGCGTCAGGAGTATTTAAACTGGTATTTTTCTTTCTTGGCATACATTGGTGGCTTCACAGAAAGTTTGATTAGTCATATCTTTACAGTGAATTATAGATGTTATTGTAGTGTATCTTACAATAGTTGTAATGCACTATCTGTGGGTTAACTGACTCAAATCACTTTAAATACCTTCTAGTATTAATTTATATAAACAAAATTCTCAATTAGTTAATACATTATTTAAGAATTAAGACAGTGGTCTCCAACCTTTTTATATGCCCAAGATCACTTTTTGAATTTAAGGGCATGTCAGGATCTACCCCGCCCCTTCCCCAAAGCCCTGCCCTGCTCACTCCACTTTCACCAGGCTGAGGTAGGGGGGCGAGGTTCAGGCAGGGGTGTGGGCTCTGGCCTGCAGCCGAGAGGCTCACAGTGTGGGAGGGGGCTCTGGGCGAGCCAGGAGCAGGGGTTTGAGGTGCAGAAGGGAGTGTGGGGTGAAAGCTCTGGAAGGATGTTTGGGTGCAGGAGGGGGCTCCGGGCTGGGGCAGAGTGCTGGGATACGGAGATCGGTACATGGCTGGAGCAGGGAGTTGGGATGCAGGAGGGGGAACAGGGTGGTGGCTCAGGGCTGGGGCAGGTTTTGGGGTGTAGGAGGGGGTATGGGGTGCTGGGTCCGGGAGGGAGCTGGGGTGTGGCCGCCTCCCAGGCAGCATTTACCTCTGGCAACTCCTAGTTGGCAATTCAGTATGACCCTGCTAAGGCAGGCTCCCTGCCTACCCTGGCCCCACGCCGCTCCTGAAAGGGGCTAGTGCGCCCCTGCAGCCCTTGGGGGAGAAGGATGGAGGACATGTGGCTCCGTGCATTGCCCCTCTCTGCGAGCACCGCCACCACAGCTACCAAAGGGAGCTGCGAGGATGGTGCTTGCAGAGAAGTGCAGTGTGTGGAGGGAGACCCTTGTCCCCCTGCCTGTGGGGCCACGCTGGCCGCTTCCGGCAGTGATGTGGGATCAGGCCAGCAGGTGGGGAGCCTGCCTTAGCGACAGCCCCGCTACAGCACCAGAAATCATGATCAACTGGGAGAGCCTCTAGGATGGGCCAGTTGATCGTGACCAACTGGTTGGTGACCACTGAATTAAAAAATGATTCTGCTATAGATCAGTTATCCATTGGGAGGGGGAAAAGGCCAAGAAATCATTGACAGTAGCTGATTGGTGCAATAAAATATCTTACATTATCTTACCACCATTTTGGGACATAGTCCTTCAAGTTAATGCATTCAGGTCCACCTTTGCAGTCAGTGGGGCTTTGTGTAGGCACAGCAGTGAATCCACATGCAGTGAATTATTGAATCAGGTCTTTAGCTTGTTACGTTGTGGCCCAAGAAATGTAATAACTATAAAATAATTGTCAAATCTAGATGCCAAATTTTATTCATGGAAAAGTTTTAAAAGTAGTAAACTGTCTTGAAACATTAATATAACTGTTGTAAAAAGAGATGCAGGCTTTGAAATTGGATGAGCATGTTCCCAGAATAAATGCTGAAATATTTTGTATTATGTCAGTTATAACTTTCTCCAATCCTTACACTATGTACTATAGAATAGTATCTGGTAAACTGTTTTGATTAAGGTTTACACTATCATTTTCAAGGTTTCTAAACACAGTAAGAATGACCTTTACAATTCAACAATAAACAATGTATCTGAATCAGTGTAGAGATACCTCTGTCCTTTTTTGTGGATGAACGGTGGTTAGCATCCCCTTTCCCTAAGGTAAAAGCAATGAGGGGTGGGGAAGCTGAAAATGTCTGCATAGTGATTGTATTTTGGCATGTCATATTTTACTTTAGAGGTTAGTAATACCTGCAGTGCCATGTAAGTGACATATGACTCCATGTTTGAATGAGCTGATGCTTATTTGGATCAAAACGTTTAAACAGCTGAGATATCATTTGACAAAACTATTGCTGTTTGTAGTTGTAGCCATATTGATCCCAGAATGAGAGAGACAAAGTGGGTGAGGTAATATCTTTTATTTATTCTTCAGCTCTCTAGAACTTAAAAGTTTGTCTATTTCACCACCAGAAGCTGGTCCAATAAAATATATTACCTTACCCACCTTCTCTCTCATAAAACGATTGCTGACAGATATACTTCGTGCTGCAAGGAGTAATGAGGTTTTATTTTAATAGTGACTTTGTAGCTGTCTGTCAGACCTCTAACTGTTGTAGAAATTTGTGCTCCTTGCAACAGAATTTTGAACTCTGATTAATTTTAGTATAATAGTAATAGTGTTAAAATAAAGGAGTTTAGAAATAAGCCATAAAATCTTTCCTTTGAGCCCATAAGCAGAAACAGTCAAATACCAAATAGTCTTGATATAAGAATGAATCCCATTCACCATTCTAACAAACTAAAAGTTAAAGCTGTATAATGTTTGTGTCTTTTTACTACAAACTTTTATCAATACATTGTAGAATCTGTACTTGGATAAATGCTATAAGCGTACAGTTTAAGGGATAAAGTTGCATCTTCTAATCAAAGTGAAAAGTATTGTGATGTGCTTTATGAAGAGTTGGTTGCCAGATTTCACTTCCCCCAAGTGAACATTATGTTGATTAACAAGTATCTCGATCAGCGAACATTTAGTAAACCAGTGAGATTTATTCTCAGATTCTTTAATTTGGCATCTGACCAAAGCATTCAGTATGCAGCCTAACAGCATTGTTAGTTCATGTCTTCCACTACTTAACATTGTGCATGCCTTCCTAACACTAGAAAAAAATCCAAATGTTAACCGTAATGGATGTTTTTAAAAGTAAATGAATATGAAAGAGTAAGAATTACCAAGATCACAGCATTTCAGTCTACAGTATCCTATAGGCTTTCTTTCCCATCCTTGTAAAATCATAGACATTTCACAGCTTAATTAGATGGGTATTTGTAATCCGGTTGTGAAAGAGAGAATAAAATTAAGAACTCTGGAATACACTTGTTTCAGCGTTATATGTCTTCATGTTGCTTGTTTATGTAGGATTAAAGCATTGATAGTTTTGTTGTGACCACTATAAAATAAGAGTTGTGTGACACAGATAGGGAGACACTTTTTTCAAATAGGTTTTATACTCAACACAAGTAATAAAGACTTGTTAACCTTGAAATATTAACCCACCCTTAGCATTTGCTGCTAACATTTGGAATGTTCATTGCTGACATGTATTTATAGACCTAGACCATTAAGATTCTATAAGCATGACTAACTACAGAAGAGAGTTCACTTTAGGTCACGTGAAAGTTTGTGTCTCTAAGCATAGAAAAAATTTATATTTCATATGATTTCTGTCTCTTACTCCCTGATGATAATTGTTTGAATTGCGTTGTTCTCTAGCAGCAGTGATAGAACATGATGCATTGTCAAAATGTTGTTGAACAATGGCAGGATACTGCATGAAATAGGCCGTTTTAGACAGATGAGAAAAAAATCACTAGAATAAATGCATGAAATGTAAATGAGATCTTCATTTTTTTCCCCTTTTGCTTTATAGTTAGACTGTACGCAAATGTTCTCCCTTGTACAAAAATGCATAGATTATATTGATAACTTTTTTGAATGTTAGTTTTTTAGAGATTTCTGTAAAATCAAATGTCAGGTTCTACAGTGGAGATTAGCTGAATTTAAAAAAAAATCATGCCAAATTATTAACAGTCTCTTCATCATTAGGAGCTATAAAATTGACCAGTTTGGCATGTGGAAATCAGCACATCTGGGCGTGTGATACTAGTGGCGGCGTTTACTTCCGTGTAGGAACTCAGCCTCTAAACCCAAGTTTGATGCTTCCTGCGTGGATAATGATTGAGCCACCTGTACAGGTAAAACAGTGAATCATAACTTTTTAAATGTGGTAATTTAGCTATCAGTCTTGAAAATCAAGGAACTTCACCTATCATCTTTTCAGAAGGAAAAGCATTGGAGAACCCCCAAAAGTCTGAAATTAAGAACATAAAAATTGCCATATTGGGTCAGACTAATGATCCATCTAGCCCAGCATCCTGTCTCTGACTAGAGACAGGGGAAGTGTACAGAACTAGAGCTTCAGGGGAAGTGTACAGAACAGGGCAGTTGGGATGATCCAACCCTGTCTTCCCCTCCCAGCTTCTGGCAGTCAGAGGTTGCATCCCTGGCCATCTTGGATAATATCCATCAATGGACCTATCCTCCATGAACTTAGCTAGGTTTTTTTTCTTTTTTTAAACCCAGTTATACTTTTGGCCATCACGCATCCCATGGCAATGAGTTCCAAAAGTTAATTGTGCGTTGTATGAAAAAGTACTTCCTCTTGTTTATGTTAAACCTGCTGCTTGTTAATTTCATCGGATGACGCCTGTTTTTTGTATTGTGGAAAGGGAAAATACTTGTTTTTTTCCCACACTGTTCATAATTTTATAGATCACTATCCTATCCTCTTTTAGTAGTCTCTTTTTTTTTTTTCCCCTCTAAACTGAACAGCTCTAATCTTTTTAGTCTCTCCTCCTATGGAAACCATTCCATACCCCTGATTATCTTAGTTGTCCTTCTCTGAACCTTTTCCAGTTCCACTGTATCTGAGATGGGGAGACTGGAACTGGACAAAATCTTCAAAGTGTGACTAGACCATGGATTTATATAGTGGCATTATGATATTTGGTCTTACTTTTCTATCCCTTTCTTATTAGTTCTTAACAGTCTGTTAGCCTTTTTGTCTACTGCATTGAGCTGAAGTTTTGAGAGAACTATCCATGATGCCAAGATCTCTTAATTGTGTGGTAACAGCTAATTTAGACCCCATCACTTTAGATATAAAGTTGGAATTATTTTTTCCAATGTCCATTACTTTGAACTTCTCAACACTGAATTAGGGGTGGGGGGATGATAGTTAAGTGGTTTGAGCATTGGCCTGCTAAACCCAGGGTTGTGAGTTCAATCCCTGAGGAGTCCACTTACGGATCTGGGGCAAAAATCAGTACTTGGTCCTGCTAGTGAAGGCAGGGGGCTGGACTCAATGACCTTTCAAGGTCCCTTCCAGTTCTAGGAGATTGGTATATCTCCAATTATTAAATTTCATCTTCCATTTTGCTGCCTAGTCACCCAATTTTGTGAGATTCCCCTGTAACACTGCACAGTCAGCTTTGGAATGATCTTGAATAACTTTGTATCATCTGCAAACTTTGACACTTAATGATCTGGCAAAGGGAGTGAACAGTTAATGACTGTGTTGAGCTGCACAGGTCACAGTAGAGATCCTTGGGTGACCCTACTATTCACCTCTCGCCATTGTGAAAACTGATCATTTATCCCTACCCTTTGTTTCCTATCTTTTAACCAATTATTAGCCCATGAAAGGACTTTCCCTCTTATCCCATGATTACTTAGTTTCCTTAAGCCTTTTGGTGACAAACCGTGTCGAGTCTTTCTGAAAATCCAAGTACACTGTATTAACTGGGTCACCTTTATCCGTGCGCTTGTTGACTCTGTCAAAGAATTCTGTTAGGTTGGTTACAAAAGCTACATTGACTCTTCCACCAACAAATGGTATTCATCTGTGTGTCTGATAATTCCGATCTTTACTATAGTTTCTATCAGTTTGCCCAGCGCTGAAGTTAGGCTTGCTGGGCTGCAATTGCCAGGTTTAAACTTTATAAGTCCTAGATCTCGGAATGCTACAGGTAACATATCCTGAAAATGGTACTCTTCCTGCCCAGTACCCCCCCCCCAGTTTGTGTAACTCCATTTTAAAGAATTTTTCTTAACTTCTGCAAAGCTCATAAAGTGTCTTGTTTCCCATCATTACTAAAAATGACAGATTTTATTAACAAAGCAGCTTTATAGGCATGTAATAGAACCAAGGTTTGAATACTTACCAGATACCAATGCTTACCAGATATAGGTAAGTACAGTGCTGCTGTATAATTATTTGTTTTGAATAACACTTGCTTGGGCAAAGAGGACAAAAAGGAAGCCTGAACTATAAAATTTGGGGAGGTGGTGTCTGGAGTTTTCTTTTTAATTTGCTAGTAGAGCAAAAAGTGGCTAATGCGAAGCTCTTGCTGTGAGAAAACCACAATCTTCCAGTCACATTAACAACATTACAGACTTTTTCTTGAATATTTTAAAATGCAGTGTTCTAAAAAATTCATAATATGGAATGAAGTTAAATCCCAGCATTTATAATTGCAATAGTTTGTGTTTACATCGTTCCCTTTTAGCTTTGCTTATCTCATGATAGCCAGCTGCCAGTTCCACCTCCCTCAGGGGATTAGCAGAAAAGGGGAGGAGGCAACAGAGAAATGAGGCTCTCAGTTGCACCTCATCATTTAACACAGCAGTGCTCAGACTCCTTGACTGCTTGGGATTAATGGACATGAGCCAGACAGGTGGCCAATTCTGAAGAAGAGGGTGTTTTGCAAAGGAGAGGGGCAGACCAATAAGTTACCACCAACTGTCCTTTGAACAGTGACTTTAGCAATAGGAGGTAGATTACATCACTCACCCTTCTAGGGCTGCTGCATATGGTTCATTCTGACCTAATCAGTGAAAGGCATAGTTTCTGCCTATGGACTATGTTGAAAAAGGGGGGAGGGAGGGAAAACCCAAACCCAATTATGAGCTTTTCCCATAGGTAAAATTGCTTAACAATAAAAACAAAAATTGAAAAGCAACACCAACCTGTTTTCTACTTTGCGCTTTCCAACAGCAAAAATATCAAATTAAAGTAACCTCTGACAATGTTAGCTTTTACCAACTGGATAAGGCTGAACAACAAGTTATTTGCTACAGTTCCCAAAGCATCTGGGTGACAGCGCCTTCCCATAAGATGTGGTGTTTCCAGTTGATAACTCTTATACCCAGAGCAATGTAGTTCTTTCATGTCCTCTTGCCAAATTTCAGCATTGCAGATTTAATAAGTCAATATCAAAAGGCAAAACATTCAAACTCTTTCTTGCAGGGAAAATGAAAACTCATTGTTTACATAACAGTCCTGAGGCAATTCCAGGGTATTAGATCAAGTCATTACAAGAGTATTAAAAGAGCAATTATTCATGCACATGTGAAAGACTGAATGCAAAATAAGAACATTTGAAAGTTTATATATTTTAACGTAGCATTTGACCAGCAAATGTAACAAATCAATGACTGATTAATAGGGAATAATACCTAGTTTTATTATTAGCTGCTCCTTAGTTGATATGTGTCCCTTAATTGACTTGACACAGAGTTTATACTGCATCACTATATATTCATAGCAGCAAGAGTATTGTCAGAAATATTTACGAATAGTTCAATCATATTTTCTGTTTAAAGACGAAAATCAAAGGGCAAAACTGCATTTCAGTTGCTTGAGGTACAGAAGCTCTCTCAAAATATAGAATGTATGTAATTAGTTTTAAAATTCAGTCTCTCATGAATGTAAAAAATAGTCTTCTGTATCCCAGAGCTTAGGATTCATGAAGTACCCATAAACTACTGGCTCTGCTTTAATAATGTCAGTATTCAGAAGCTGTACTATCATAGCTTTCCTTGTATATCAGTATTCAAGCAGTTTCATGGGCTGTATTCAGAAACAATACAGTTTTGATAAGACTTTAATCAAAATAAAATCAGCTAACAATTAAACCGCACCTCTGTTTTTAAGAAAGGTGAATCTGATTAGCTAATCTAAAGTGGATATGTAGGCATTCCTGTTTTCTTCTTCTCTCCATCCTCTTCCCCACAGTCTGTACAATGATTGTTGTGCCACTTCATGTAAAAGAAGGTATGCTATTTCATCTTGTTTCATGCTTTCCTGTCTTATCCAACACCTTAGAATTGTGGTCAGCAAGAAGACTAGATTAAGTGCTGTAAAATCTTGACCAGTGGTTTTCTAGACTTCTGCCTGTTCCATTTTGTAGTTTCTACACTTCTAAAAGTTACAAAACATGTTTAAAGCTGTCATTGATGCCTTTATCCTAAGGGAGCTGCTATATAAGGCCGTTGACTAGACTGGTCAAAAATCTCTCTTCGTGGTATGATTTGATTATAGCATATACAGAAGGCCTTTGATTTTATTGCTTATATGCAATACAAAGATAATGCTACACTATATCATGTGTCCAGATATACAGTGTTATAGAATGTTTATGAAATATAAATATAAATGTAGTACTTCCAAGACACCCAGTGTAAAGAAATAATAAAGTAGGTACAGAATTACAAAAGAGAAAAGCAATTCACCTATTAATCTCTACTCTGCTTTATAACAAAGACATTGTGGAGAGAAGAAGGTGGTATGAAGTTACCATTTTTAAACTAAGATTTTCATTTACTCTCTGGCTATCATTGAAGGGAAAGGATTTACCTAATTAGATGGCTACTATTTGACTATTTTGTGTAATTGCTATCCGCTTTCTTTAATTAGCAGATGAGTACTGCTGAAGTTCATGTAATTGCCTGTAGATGCTCTCTTGTAGTCTGAGTTGGTGAATACTGAAGACTTTTTTCTACATTTCCTCTAACCAGTCTACTTCTGACAATCATAAGCTCCTCAGGGAAGGGACATGCTCTTTGTTCTGTTTGCATACTATACCTATCACATTGGGGTCCTGGTCCATGATTAGGGCTCCTAAGCACACAGGAGAACAAACAATAAATCTACGTACTTTTGTCTGGTCTTTCAACTTGACTTTATCACCAGCAGAAAACTTACCCATTTTAGCACAGTTAGAATGCTAAGATAATTTTCTGGCACAAATGTTAAAAATCTATGACCCATTCACATTTCATTGTGTATCGTAACCAATCCTTAAAACTGCTTTTGAAGAAACATGACTGTAAACAGTGAGAGGGAAACAGTTAAGTGGCAAAGTTTGCAGACGATGCAAAATTGCTCAAGATAGTTGAGCCCAAAGCTGACTGCAGAGCTACGAGGGGTCTCACAAAACTTTGTGATTTGGCAGGAAAATGGCAGATTAAATTCTGTGGTGATCAATATACAGTAATACACATGGGAAAACATCCCAACTATGCATACAAAATGATTGAGTCTAAATTAGCTGTTATCATTCATGAAAGGGCTCTTGGAGTTATAGCGGATAGGGCAGATGTTTTGAGAGAACTATGTGCAGCAGCAGTCAAAAAAGCTAATAATTTTAGGAACCATGAGGAAATAGATAATAGAACATATAACGTCACTATATAAATCCATGGTATGCCCCCATCTTGAATACTGTGTGAAATTTTGGTCACCCCATCTCAAAAAAAGACTTGGACAAAAGTACAGAGAAGGGCAACAAAAATGATTGGGATATGGAACAGCTTCCATATGAGGAGAAGTTAGAAAGATTGAGGGTATGTCTACACGATGAAATTAGGTCGCATTTATAGAAGTCCAGTTTTTTAGAAATCGATTTTATACAGTCGATTGTGTGTGTCCCCACTTAAGACCATTAAGGCCATTAACTCGGCGGAGTGCATCCACAGTACTGAGGCTAGCGTCAACTTCCAAAGCGTTGCACTGTGGGTAGCTATCCCACAGTTCCCACAGTCTCCGCTGCCGATTGGAATTCTGGGTTGAGATCCCAATGCCTGATGGGTCAAAAACTTTGTTGCAGATGGTTCTGGGTACATGTTGTCAAGGCCCCCCTTCTTCCCTTCCTCTGTGAAAGCAACGGCAGACAATAGTTTTGAGCCTTTTTTCCTGGGTTACCCGTGCAGATGCCATACCACGGCAAGCATGGAGCCCGCTCAGCTCACCATCACCATATGTCTCCTGGGTGCTGGCAGACGTGGTACTGCATTGCTACACAGCAGCAGCTCATTGCCTTTTGGCAGCAGACGGTGCATTACAACTGGTAGTCATCGTCGTCTCCTGGGTCCTCTTTTAGCTGACCTCGGTGAGGTCGGTCAGGGGCACCTGGATGTAAATGGGAGTGACTCCAGATCATTCTCTTTAAGTTTCGTCTTATGGAGATTCAATCCTGCCTGCAGTCGTACTGCACCATCTTCTGACAAGCAACCAGGAGATGAAGATGGCTAGCAGTCATACTGCACCATCTGCTACCAGCCTAAGATGTAAAAGAGAGATGGAGTGGATCAAAACAATAAAGAGACCAGATTTGTTTTGTATTCATTTGCTCCCCTCTTCCTCCCTCTGTGAATAGTAGGGGGAGGGTTAGTTCAGTGGTTTGAACATTGGCCAGCTAAACCCAGGCTTTTGAGTTCAATCCTTGAGGGAGCCATTGTGTGTGACAGTTGTGTGTTTCTCCTTGATGCAAACCCACCCCCTTTATTGATTTTTAATTCCCTGTAAGCCAACCCTGTAAGCCATGTCATCAGTCGCCCCTCCATCTGTCAGAGCAAGGGCAGACAATCGTTTCGCGCCTCTTTTCAGTGCAGACACCATAGCACGGCAAGCATGGAGCCTGCTCAGATCACCGCGGCAATTATGAGCACTGTAAACACCACGCACATTATCCTGCAGTATATGCAGAACCAGAACCTGCAAAAGCAAGGAGGCGACAGCAGTGCAGTGATGAGGACATGGACACAGACTGCTCTCAAAGTACAGTCCCCGGCACTTTGGAGATCATGGTGTTAATGGGGCAGGTTCATGCCATGGAACACCAATTCTGGGCCCGGGAAACAAGCACAGACGGGTGAGACCGCATAATGTTGCATGTCTGGGACAATTCCAGTGGCATGTGAAACTTTTGCATGCGTAAGGGCACTTTCATGGAACTTTGACTTGCTTTCCCCTGCCCTGAAGCGCAAGAATACCAAGATGAGAGCAGCCCTCACAGTTGAGAAGCGAGTGGTGATAGCCCTGTGGAAGCTTGCAACGCTAGACAGCTACCAGTCAGTTGGGCATCAATTTGGAGTGGGCAAATCTACTGTGGGGGCTGCTGTGATCCAAGTAGCCAACGCAATCAAAGGGCTGCTGCCATCAAGGGTAGTGACTCTGGGAAATGTGCAGATCATAGTGAATGGCTTTGCTTCAATGGGATTCCCTAACTGGGGTGGGACGATAGACAGAACCCATATCACAATCTTGGCACCGGAATACCAAGGCAGCAAGTTCATAAACTGCAAGGGGTACTTTTTCAATAGTGCTGCAAACACTGGTGGATCACAAGGGACATTTCACCAACATCAACATGGGATGGCCGGGAAAGGTACGTGACACTTGCATCTTCAGGAACTCTGCTCTGTTTCAAAAGCTGCAGCAAGGGACTTTCTTCCCAAGCCAGAAAATAACCGTTAAGCATTTCAACATCCCCATAGTTATCCTTGGGGACCCAGCCTACCCCTTAATGCCATGGCTCATGAAACCATACACAGGCAGCCTGGACAGTAGTCAGGAGCTGTTCAACTATAGATTGAGCAAGTGCAGAATGGTGGTAGAATGTGCATTCGGACGTTTAAAAGCCCCCGGTGCAGTTTACTGACTCGGATAGACCTCAGCGAAACCATTATTCCCATTGTTATTACCGCTTGCTGTGCGCTTCACAATATCTCTGAGAGTAAGGGGGAGACATTTATGGCAGGATGGGAGGTTGAGGCAAATTGCCTGGCCGCTGATTGTGCGCAGCCAGACACGAGGGTGCTTAGCAGAGTACAGGAGGGCGTGGTGTATATCAGAGAAACTTTGAAAACCAGTTTCATGACTGGCCACACTATGGTGCGAAAGTACTGTTTGTTTCTCCTTGATGACCCCACCCCCATCCCTCCTTGGTTCACTCTACTTCCCTGTAAGCTAACCACCCTCACCTCCCCCCTTCAGTCACTGCCTGCAGAGGCAATAGTCATTGTTGCTTCACATTCATGCATTCTTTATTAATTCATCACACAAATAGAGGGATAACTGCCAAGGTAGCCTGGGAGGGGTGGGTGAGGAAGGAAGCACGAGGTGGGGTGGGGGAGGAGGGAAGGACAAGGCCACACTGCACTTTAAAACTTATTGAATGCCAGCTTTCTGTTGCTTGGACAGTCCTCTGGGGTGAAATGGTTGGGTGTCTGGAGGCTCCCTCACCGCATTCTTGGGAGGAGGGCAGTTGGTTACACAGGGGCTGTAGCGGCAGTATGTGCTCATGCTGCCTTTCCTGAACCTCAGCCATACGCCAGAGCATATCAGTTTGTTCCTCCAGTAGCCTCACCGTTGCCTCTTGCCTTCTGTCTGCAAGCTGATACCACCTATCATCTTCAGCCCACCACTTATCTTCAGCCCGCCACCTGTCCTCACGTTCATATTGTGCTTTCCTGGACTCTGACATTGTCTGCCTCCATGCATTCTGCTGTGCTCTTTCAGTGTGGGAGGACTGCATGAGCTCAGAGAACATTTCATCGTGAGTGCATTTTTTTTTTGCCTTCTAATCTTCACTAGCCTCTAGGAAGGAGAAGATAGTGTGAGCGTTGAAACATTTGCAGCTGGTGGAGTTTAAAAAAAAAAAGGGGGGAGATTGGTAGTTAAAAAGACATTTTAGAGAACAATGGGTAGACTTTTTCATGGTAAACCTTGCTGTTAACATTACATAGCACATGTGCTTTCGGTACAAGGTCACATTTTGCCTCTTACTGAGAGTATGCCGGTTTGGTGTGAGAGATCACACATGCAGGGCTGGGCAACAGAATTTGACTTGCAGGCAGCCATGGTAAGACACAGTCTTTTGGTTTCTTTAACCTTCATAACATGTGGGAATGGTTTCAAACAGCAGTGCCCTCGTTTCCCATACCAAGCAGCCTTTGGGTTGGCCATTTAAAATGGATTGGCCATTTAAAAGGAGGGGCTGCAGTTTTTGGGTTAACGTGCAGCGTGGGCAGGTGCAGGGTTAAATAGATGTAACGCTGCTAAATTCAACCTAAACTCGTAGTGTAGACCAGGGCTGAGACTGCTCATCTTAGAAAAGAGACGACTAAAGTAGAATGTGATAGAGGTCTCTAAAATCATAAATGGTGTGGAGAAAGTGACTGTTTACTCCTTCATGTAACCTAAGATCTAGAGGTTACCCAATGAAATTAATAGGCAGTGGGCTTAAAATAAATATAAGGATGTGCTTCTTCATACAACACACAGTCAACCGGTGGAACTCATTGCTAGGGGATGCTGTGAAGACCAAAAGTATAACAGAGTTCAAAAAAGAATTAGATAAGTTAAAGAAGGATAGGTCCATCAGTGGCAATTACCAAGATGGGACAAAACTCCATGCTCTGGGTGTCCCTAAGCATCTGACTGCCAGAAACGTGAACTGGACAAGAGGGGATGGATCACTCAATAGTTGCTCAGGTCTGTTCATTCCCTCTGAAGTATCTGTCACTGGCCACTGTTGGAAGACAAGATACTGGGCTAGATGAACCATTGGTGTGACCTGGTAAGGCTGTTCAGTTTTTGTAAAGTTTTTGCAGAACAAAATAACATTGTCTGATTCCATTTCTTTTATGTACCTTCCTGGTTCTTTAGTATTGGTTCTTGCTTAGTCTCTTCGCAGATGAAATAGAAACATGATTGACTCACTGGTACTAATCCTCAGGTATTTTCCTCTTTTTTTATGTAAGAGGACAAAAAGAAACAAAACCATACTCTGGCTAAGGTTAAACATATAGCATGTAAATATGTTGGTCTGTGCCCAATTATCCCTTCTTCTCTCATGCAGGCCCCCATCCCATGAAACAGAGTGACCTCTGACCTCTGAGTGACCTCATGCCATTAATTTCAGTGGTCTTGAGAATGCTCAGCACATAGCAGGAAGTGCTGAGAACTCCACAATATCAGACTCTAACCTTGGGTCATGCCTTTACTGGGTACGATGAACTTTAATTGGAATTTTGGAAAGAGCTCTTCTGAAGTGAAACTTACAGTAATGTCATTTTGAACAATTTCTGTGTTGGAGGTGATCTTTAATTTTGAATTACGTTTGTTTAGAATCTGTCTTAGTCTTCAAGGTATTTACCGTGGAGCACAGAAGCGTTCATCTCAAGTCTAATATTTGTTTTCATTTGCAATATGAATAGATTTTGCCTGACTATCCCAGAGATGTTTTCCGGTGCTGCTGTGAATACTGCCAGGGAGGTAGTACACTCTTGTAACTCGTGTCTGACTAACATACAGACTAGTCCAGATAGCCTCTGGAGGAATCGGTGCCAGCCCTCTTTAGCCACGTGGGTTCTATTCAAGGCAGTGATGGAGGAGAGGATTTTCCTAGAGGACTGTCTTTTTCAATCGGGAGGGAGGGAGGGAAAAGGCAAACAATGACTTGGCAATGCTCCACATGAATGTTTTAGTCAGCACATGTTATAGATAAATGAAACTGGATAAATACAGCATATGAGGGCTACCACTAAAGTGGCTTATTCAGCTGATGTAGAATTCCATAGTGTCTCGTTTCAAGTATTTGCTTTTCCTTAACATCAGCATTTTATTCTGTTAGAAACCATCTTTGTAGTTGAAGTATTTTAATTAGCAGGCAATCATTCATATACACTTGCACGCACATACACAGTCACACTCTTACAACACTTTAAATCTGTTTAAAGTCTTTGTTTCAAACTGAGTCCATTGTCCAGTGAGACGCAGTATTTTCCTCCTTCTACCGGTCAAGAAAGCCAATATTAACAAACTCTAAGCTGCTTTTGCTAGGAATTCTAGCCTTCCAGTATTTTTTGTTTAAGATATTGCTGCAGTCATGGTGCAGGAAGTATACGTGCAGCCTGTTATGTGTTTGATAGCTACTCTTATCGGTACCAAAAATGTTGTGACCACACCCTAGAGACTCTGGGACTAGATTACTGCAGTACATGGTGATGTTTTTCTTTGTTACTTTTAAAAACATTCCTCTTAAACTGGTATTTTCACTTTCTTCTCTTTAGGCTATTTGCCCAAAAAGCAAGTGTTTACCTTGAAATTAACAGGCTTAAAGTTAGGTGTGTGATGGAATACTTGCTGAGTAGAGACTTTTCATGTGAGATTTAGAGATAAAATGATTAATCGTGGCATTAATTAAATTTTTTTGTGAATTAATTTAAGCACCAGTTTCTGGATGCTTGAGAAGAGTCAGTGCTGCTCTTTTCAGAGTAGGCTTAAGCTTATCCGGTTTTAAAGGCCAAGAAGGACTGGATCTAGTCAGTACTGAAGTGAGAGACCTTCAAAGGGACAAAGTCTGTAGAACAAGAGTATCTATTGAGCAACATTTGCTTGTAGTTTTCAGATTGGACTAGTAATAACAGACACAGATTCTTGTCTTTGGGTGCAGATGTTCCTGGTTCATTGTTTTTGTTAGGAAAGATTAATCAAGATCTATTTTTTACTCACCAACTTCCTGTATTCTGCAATGGCCAGATCTGGCATTATGACTGTTTTAGGTGGAACACATTGTTAATATTTACTATAGCTGTTCAGCTATCTTTATATGCATTTAACTGTGATTGAGAGAGAGAGAGCAGGTTCTCTATAAAGTCCTGTTTTCAAAGGTGTATAACTTTTTAGTTCAAAGGGTAATTTCAAAAATTTTACTGTTCGCTTAAGGGGAAATGGATTGGCTGGTGGGTGGTTTTGTGGGGGGGAAGTTTGAAGAAAACCTGTCCAGCAGTACTTGATTGAGTGGTGAACCTTTTAAAGAAACACATGGTACATTTTTTTTTTTAAACACTGGAATTTTTTCCCCAATGTTAATCTTTAAAATCTCAGCCTTTAGTCATATTAACACAGTTTGTTTTTTTTCTTGTTGCACCAAAGTCAGGAAGTTCAGCGCACAAATCTTATACCTGCCCTGCTGTGCCTGTGCATTACAGTAGAGTTTCTTGTCTGGGTGGTGGTGGTGTAGCTGTGTTGGTCTCAATTGACAGGCTCAGAGCCTTGCTTCCATGAGGTTTTTTGCAGTGTAGACGTACCCTATGTAACTAATACTATAAACACACTTATAACTGTCACTTTAAGCTTGTGACTCATATTGCTGAAACCAGTGGGGCGATTCATGTTCTTAAAGTTAAACAAGAGTGTGCATCTGAGGGGTGCCTCAGCTTCTCCACTTGGACTTGTGCTCAAACATGTGAGCTGTTTTTCAAGCAGCTGAGATTAAAAAAATAATTAATGCCCCCCCCAACCAACCAAACAAAAAAAAAACAACACCCCTCTCCAAGACTTCTCCTGGTTGTCCTCTCAAATATGAATCAAGTTAAAGCAAGTATGGAAATTATGCTGGTCTTGTATTCAGAGCTATATTCAGTCCTGGATCAGTGGCTGTTTAAAGAAGACCCTAACCCTAATCTTTGATTTTAATGGAATACACCTCTACCCTGATATAACGCTGTCCTTGGGAGCCAAAAAATCTTACCGTGTTATAGGTGAAACTACGTTATATCTAATTTGCTTTGATCCGCCGGAGGACGCACCCCCGCCCTCCCAGAGCGCTGCTTTATCGCGTTGTATCCAAATCCATATTATATCGGGTTGCGTTATATTGGGGAAGAGGTGTATCTAGTTTTTGCTCCGTCTGTATAAATGGCTTCTCAAGGTCACTTGTATTTACTTTGTTGAGTTTGGAGAGTGAGAAACTACTGTGTTGGCTTGTAAAATTAGCAGGGTTCTGTTTACCATCTCCATTGTGGCATTTTCAGCACAAACCTCTTAAGAATGTTTAAATAACATGGATTAACACTTTTTAAAAACTGCTTTGATAATGACCATTATCACATACAGCATAGAACAGAGCTGAAACTAGAATCTAGAGTGCTTGCTTCTCTGAGAAATCCCTTCTTTCCTTCAATGAGGCATCCTATACCTTCCAAAACTATGGAGGTGATCTTATTGAGGTTCAGAAGTTTAAATGCTGAGGACTGAGGTCCTCATATGAACTAGTTTGTATTGCAATTCCTTTATTTTCAAGTCCAATTACTGTAATTGTAGGCGCAAATCTGGTATTTGCATGCAAAAATATGCATGTGGGTTTGCATGCCAAAGTACCCTCTACCTTTTGGAAAATTGGTCCTTGATAGTCAAGTACTAATACTAAATAAAACAACTTCATATCCAAATAGTATTTCTATTGCAACCATATACCTGTGTTTAGCACTTCTATTTCACTCAAGCATTAAGGTGACCTGGAAGTGAAAGGATTCAAATAGATTCAAATAGAATACCAGCAAAATATTTTAAAACTCTCTAAAATATTCATAGTGGCTTTTCTGTAAAACATTAACATACACGATGAGATATGGTGGGATAAGGACTCTATTAGCAATCCTTTAGGATGACTTGTATAACTCTCACCTTTGCGAGTAAAGAAGCTGTGCCCATAAAAGCATTATACTACTCCACGCAGTGTTCTGTTTGATGTGTTTATTGAGAAGTATATTGTACTGAATATTCTTTAGAGAGAACTTATAGATTAGTTGAGCACAGGTTTGTTTGGTTTTTTTTAGGGGTCAACTTCACAGCAGAAGTGCAGGGGGAAAAATGAAAAGGCACAGGGGTGGGTGGGCAGGTATTGGAGAGCAAACAGTAGCCTTCCTGGCAGGAGTCATGTAGCTTTGCTCTTTTTGTAGATTAGCCATGTGCTTCTTCAGGGATTTCCTCAAGGAAAATACATTTCTCAGTGGTGTGGTTTTCAATGGCCCAAATAAAGCCTGTGAAATCTTGGAAATGGCTGGAGTGGAGGTGGGTGTTGGAGAGCCCATCCCGCATTTACCCTACAGTGGCCGCTCCTGTGTGGGTGCCACTCAGATTTGGCCAGTTTGCCCTTCTGTCTCACTCTACAGAGGGGCAGATGTGGAAAGCTGGGATCAGCCTCTCAGGATGGGAGCTGCGGCTGCAGCATGAGTATGGAATGGGTTTTCTCTCCAAGTCTCCCCCACCTCCACAAATTCACAATTTGTAATGTCCATGCCAAAATTGTAGACTTAGGCATGACCAGCTTGAGTACATGCTATTTTTTTTTTTTTGGTCTCGTATGTTGTACCTTAAAATATTTGTGAGAGAAATATATTTTGGAGCTTAAAGTTTGAAATGGGTATAGGAGAGGTCAAGAGGATTGGCCCATCCTCTTTTCAAGATGTTTAACGTAATATGGAGTTCTTAAAGCTTAGGTGCCAAAAAACTCTAGAAATCTGGTACATTTATGAGTTAGGAGCAGAAGATGGAAGGAAGATTCATACTGTTGTCAGATTAGCTACACGTATTGCTACACTTGTGGTTTATTTTGAAAAATGTTTGACCAAATAACCAAACTTAGCCAAACGTATTGTCTAAAGGTAAAACAGTGCATTATGAAAAGGAGATATACATACTGTTCTTCCAGGAAGCAATTCTTGTCTTTCAGCACGTTCACCTTACTCACAAGGTGTACTTCAGAAATATGCCCCCAAAGCCACTTGTTTCTATAGGATCATCGTTTACACGTTAGAAAGCACTACTGAGCTAGTGAAAAACATTTCTGTTGTATCTATTTTATGTCTTGTCATTTCTTGATGTTGTTTCACAACTGATGTTTGGAAGTTGTCGTGTTTCCTTTTTCATTTATTTGTATTTATAAACTGCTTAATCAGCTCTGATTTTTCCCAAGCACTTAGTTTCTGTTCTGCTAGCATCTTGCTTTCAAAAAATGATTTTGTAGGCAGAGACAGAAAACCAAATATTCATTGTTTATAGGAACATTGGATTAAATGTTGAAAACCACACGTCTGTTTTAGTCTCCGTATCTGAAATGAGTGTGAGGATCTCTGTCCCAATAGGTGAAGACACAGCAATGGTGTGATTAAGCACAAGATTGGGAGCTGGGAGAATCTGGGTTTTGACCCTGGTTCAGACAGACTTCCTTTGCAATCTTGGGAAATAGATTAATTTCTCTTTGATTCAGTTGCCCCTAGCTGTAAAATGACAATACTCCCCTACCTGACAGGAGTGATAAGGCTAAATTAGTGTTTTTGAGGAACTTGGAGACTATAGTCATGAGCACCACATAAAAGCCTATAAATACGTTTTTGGCATGTCAGCTGTTGATCAGGAAGGTTGGGAGGCTTGTATGCTACTTTTTAAAATACCAAACCATTGTACAAGTTACAAATATGGCATCTTCTACAATCGGTAAGTGTGTATAAATCCCAATAACGCAAGTAGAAGTTAAGTAAACATTAGGGAGAATTGTCTCTGATAGTTTCAGTTTAAAATTGCAAGATTTTTGCCCTTTGAAACATAAGCCAATTTATATACCTCCACTGATACTTTTCTTAGTAGTAATGGGAAAAGAACACCATCTAATCTTGTACCAGTATCTAGTTACCTTTATCAGGGGTCCGCAAAATTTATCTGCCATGGAAAAATGCAAATTCACATTTTTAAAGAGAATCTTTTAGTTTTTATATTTTGTGGAAAAAATAAAAACATATACAGTAGAACCCCGATTACCTGATCTAATTGGGACCAGAGCCGGATCGGATAATCAAAAATTTGGGTAATCAGGAGAAATGGGCCTGGCTCGGGCCGTCGGCCTCAGACGGCAGGGCTCGGGCTGTTGGCTAAAAAAATTGTAAATATATCAGTAAAATATTGGAAAGGAATGGAGGCAGAAAAAGATTGATACTAGCCATGGGAAGAGGAAGACAATATTGGAAAAGAAGAACAGTCGAAAGAAAAAGGAAAGATGGATGAGGAGGGGAGAGAAAGAAATGGGGAAAGGTGTGTTTCTCCCCCCCCCCATCTCCATGGAGGGTTGACTAGACTCATAGTTAGGAAACTAATTTCTCTTCCATGTTCACAAAGTATGAGACACAGATTGTGGGATATTTATTTGTATTACAATACTACCTAGAGTTTGCAACAGAGATCAGGGTCCCATTTTGCAGTACACTACACAAACATAATGGTGTGTCAAAGAGCTTACCGCCTAAATAGATGGAATGGGCAAAAGGATGCAACACAAACTCAGTGATGGTTGGCAAGTGCCATGTTAGTGCCATGGTTTTTATAATGTTTTTATCTGTGATTTTTTTTTACTGTTGCACTTAAGCACAATGGAAAGTTTTTAACAAGATGTGCTAGAAAGTTTACATCTCCATTACGACTCTCTAAATTGTTCTCTTAAAGTCCATGATAAGGAGTTACTTGGGAGTTCAGTTGTGTAATTAACTTTGTGGAAAACCCAGTTGCGTAGCATGTGTTTCAGGTTTGTAATAGGAGGTATGAAAGATAAGTTCTTATGAGGGCAGATACTCATCACTCCAAGTGCATACCTAAGCACTCAGATTTCCATCAGGAATGAAATTGGTAAAATTAACTGTTAAGGTTTGATTTAGATTATTGATGAGATGTCAAATAATCCTGGCTCATTCAGCTTTATCTGTCAAACCTAGAACAGCACAACTTGAAAAGAAGCCATACTTTACCCTCTTTTCAAAAGTCTGAGTTCAAGCCTGTTTATGTTTATACAGGAATTGTTTATGATTGATGAAACATTAGCCAAGACTTATGCACAACTTCTTACCAGTTTATCTTGTTTTGAACATAGTTTACCCAAAAGTCAGCAAAATTGGAGATATTCTGCACTGCCATAGGTTGGTGCAGAGGCATGTTGGTCAAGTGTCAACAAAATCATCCATCTTCTTCCTTAGTACACTCTGCGAGCTATACGTATTACACTTATCATATCTGACAAGCTTCAACACAACGTACATCTTCTCTGACAGATTCTGCAGATACACAGACCAGAGGTTGAGTTCACCTATTAGCATATTGGCGTTACAGCAAGGTACCCTGGGAACATGGTTCACAGTTTAGCATAAGTATAAAGTATACAAAACGTTCTAGAAATATATATTAAAAATACCAGGTGACTGGATAAGAGGGTGTGTTTACTGTTCTTCCCTGCATAGATTAAAGGGCATTTAAGAGCATATAGCATGTAGGTGTGAAAAATGTCATGGTAAAGTTGATGGTATGTCCACGCTGATGAGTCACTTACAGTGAAAAAAGCTTGATTTAAGTTCCTGAAATGCCATAGACTTTCTTTGGTAGATGAAATGTTGCATGAGACCTGCCTTCCGCCTCTCCTGGTATATCTCCTAGGAGATAAAGATTGCAAAGACCAAGTTCCCAGCTAGTAGAGAAGGAATATGCTTTTGTGTAGGCCTGATCTTCGCTGGCCAGTTAGCCTACATGAAAAGCGTGTCACAAAAAGCAGATACTATAGTAGGCATCTTGAGATGGTCTTTATAGGGATAAAAAGCAGAGCTGGTTTAGAGAATGCTATGAAGGCAGCCTGAAAAGGAAAGAAGTGCGGGGGGGAGTGTCAGAAAGAGGGCCAGACAGACATTGGGCCAGAATTTTAAAGTTAAATGCAAAGCAGGCAAGTCCGCATGTGCACGAGCTCAGTTTGGCACAGGGTTATGTGTGGATTTGTGCATGTATGTGTGTGCTCCTAAATTAGGTACCTGCAGAGATGATTGCAACTGTGTATCTCACATTGACAATGCAATCCAGCACATATGTGACAACACAGAATCACTGGGCTGGACCCTTGGAAGGTCATTGTAATCCAACTCCCTGTGTTGAGGCAGGGCCAAGAATGCTTGCACCTGTCAGGGATGGACTTAGTTTAAGCTGTTCTTAAAAACTTCCAGTGATGGGGATTCTACAACCTCCTGTGGAAGCCTATTGCAGAGCTTAACTCCTTTTATAGTTCTTTTTTTTCCCTCTAATATCTTACCTTTCTAAATCACCCTTGCTTCGGATAAAGCCCAATACTACTTGTACTACCTTCAGTAGACATTGAGAACAATTGATCTTTATAACAATCATCTTCAAATACATTAAGGGCTATCAGGTGTTCTCCCTCCCCTTGTCATATTTTCTAAAACTAAACATGCCCAGTTTTTTTAAATCTTTACTTTTAGGTCAAGTTTTCTAAACCTTTTATCATTTTTGTTGCTCTCTTCTGGACTCTCTCCGATTTGGCAACATCTTTCTGAAACTGTGGTGCTTAGAACTGGACACAGTATCCTAGTTGAGGCCTCGCCAGTGCTGAGTAGAGAGGGATAATTGTCTCCTGTGTCTTACATATTGTACTCCTGTTAATATACTCCAGAATATTAGCCTTTTTTACAACTACATCATGTTTACTCATATTCAATTTATGACCCACTACAACCTCCAGATTATTTTCAGTAGTACTGCTGCCTAGCCAGTTATTCCCCACTTGGTGGTTGTGCATTTGGTTTGGTTTTTTTTCCCTTCCTACATGTAGTACTTTATGCTTGTCCTTACTGAATTTCATCATGTTGATTTCAGACCAATTGTCCTACTTGTTAAGGTTATTTTGAATTCTAATCCTGTCCTCCAAAGTGCTTACAACTCCTCCTAGCTTCGTATCATTTACAAATTTTATAAGCACACTCTCCATTCCTTTATCCAAGTAATTAATAAAAATATTGACTAGTATTGGATCCAGGACAAACTCCTGCAGAATCCCAAGTGATACATCCTCCCAGTTTGACAACAAACCCTTGATAGATATACTCTGTTACGATGGTCTTTCAACTAGTTGTGCACCCACTTCATAGTAATATAATGTAGACCACATATGCCTCATATTCTGATGAGACTGTCACGAGACTGGATCAAAAGGCTTACTAAAATCAAGTTATATCACATCTACATCTTTTTTCCCCCATCCGCTGGGCCAGTAAACCTATCAAAGAAGGAAATAAGATTGGTGTCGCATTATTTGTTCTTGACAAATCCTTGTTGACTATTACTTATTACCCTGTTAGACTCTTGGTGCTTACAAATGATTATAAATACATGATTGTAAATACCTCATTTCCTTGTAAGATGTTGACCTTTTTAAAGCTGTATCTGCCTGTCATTCAATGGAGCCCTTCTAAAGTTCATTTAGAGGGAAGCATTGTTTTTGCTCTGATATGCAGTTTTTTCAGATTATATTTGCATTTGTTAAGCTTCCTGACTCTTACCTTGCTACAAAACACCTCCTTATATGATACACAACAAACATTCTGGTCAGAAACATTTGGTTTTGAAGGGCAGATAAGTTTCCCCCCCCCTGCTCATTCAAAGCTCCCCAGAGTTCAGTGGGAGTCTTCACTGAATAAAGACTGATGCCCTGGGAAGAGTGAGATAAATGTTTCACTTGGGCTCCCAGGAAACTAGGATTTCAGATATTCTAGTGAAAATGTGGGTGATCCAGACCTAAGAAGATGTATCTGCAGCTGTGTCTAGACTACAAGCTAGGGGTGTGATTCTTCTGCTTGTGTATACATGGTTGTGCTATCTCAAGTATAAATAGCCATGTAGCTGCAGTAGCAGGGTAGCCAAGTACATACCTGCCTGAAGCTGGTGAGTCTGTACTTGGCATGGCTCATCCTGCACCTCTTCTGCTATTTAGCTAGCATGAGTATGTGTCAAATCACACCTCTCGCTCGCCATGTAGACATAACCTGCAGAGCCAGACCCCCTTACTAATAGTGAGGGTGGGAACAGTGGAGGCAAGTCACCAAATGGTCCCAAATCTGAGACAGTTGGACTCTTTAAAAATGTCCAGGTCAAGATGTAAATATGCTAGGAGAATTTGAGAAGGCAGTAAGAAAATAATGAATTGGTGCATTTGTTGCTCTGCATAGGAAGGTTTCTACTGAATTTACAAATCATTTTTAATCTTGCCGTATCCCAGTTGCAACGCTGACTGATTTGCTTATATGAACATTGGAACAATAAAATTTAGGTTTGCAGTTACTGAGCTTGGATGTTGCAAATTAAAATATAACAATTAGATTTTGAAAACAAAGTAGCATCAATTTATGCTGGCCCAGATTATTTCCTTTTTTGCAACCTTAACATGTTAACTTAGAGGAAACATTACATTTTACATGGTAACTATGCAATGTGGTCTGTATTTGCAAAACTGTCAGGGTTTGGGGTTGTTTTGTTTTGTTTTTGTCTGTAGTCTGACATTTTATTACTTCCATAGCAGATATCTGTAAGAGAGTGAATTGATCTGTTTTAAATGTTGTACTGGCTGAGACTTTAAGTACTGTTTTTGTTTCTAGCCAGTGGGAATAAACTTGGTCAGTGTTCATTCAAGTCCAAATGATCAGATCCTATGGGCAATTGATAGCAAATGGAATGTCCATGTACGAATAGGAATTACAGAAGAAATGCCAGTAGGAACTGACTGGGAACATGTACCAGGTAAAAATAATGATGATATTCCTATGTGCTTCCTCACACATTCAATCCCTGAAACACTTTAATTCTGTTTTTGTTAGTGAGCTGTTCCAATGCCAAGCGTGCTAGATTGTTGTAATTAACGAGACTTATTTGGTTACCAGATAATCCTTATCTTGACTATGTCTCTCTTAAATATGGTCTCACTTTCACTAAACATTGTAAGTGCCCCTTGATGAGAAATTTCAGATTCTGGAAGTGTTTCCATTGTAGAACAGGCTGCACCGCACCATTTCCAAGTTGTCGCAATCAGTGATGCTGGTGGTGCACTCTTCCCTCTGAGTTGGTACTAAAGCAGTGCTCAGCAAGGTATCTGGGCCTGCTATGCGCCTGGAAGTTCTGTCTTTGAATGTGATAAAAACCAGGGTCCTGCCTCCATGTGATTATTAAAAACTTAATCTCATTTTTCAAATCTGCATGTATTAATCCCCTTGTCCTGGACAAATTCCATCTGCCTGCCAAAAAGTTTGGTTGAAGTTGGATACAGTAGTCTTCCTGACCCCGTGTTCTAAATGGCTGAGTAGTGTTGCTGTGTGCTTTTAAAAAGTTCCCACATTCCACGCCAGAAATGACTGCTGAGCACAAGTTAGTCTGCACAATCTATTTGAGCTCAGTTTGGCTAAAAGGTGTTAAATAAATGTAAGATTATTCCCACTTTCATAATATTGAGGAAGTTATCCTGTCCATCTTAAGTCCAAATTCTGCCCTCATGCCTGAGCAACCGTCTTAAAGTCAAAGGGACAGTCAAGAAAGAAATGTGGAAAACTTGACAGGCTTGGTACCTTTATATGAAACTGTTACATACAGTTTAAAAAGAAAGCATTTTGTTATTTCCTTCATGTGTTTCCATTTAGGGTTGCAGGCATGTCAGCTGGCTATAAGTACAAGAACTGTTTGGGCATGCTGTCCAAATGGAGATGTAGCACGTCGGTATGGCATTACTGACAAAAACCCAGCAGGAGACTACTGGAAGAAGATTCCAGGGAGCGTGTCTTGTTTAACAGGCAAGTCAGTTTTGCATGATGAGCTGAAACCTTCACTGACTGATCTTATGATAGCTAGCGTGTGTTCTCAAATTGATTATTAGTAAAGAGAAATACTATTGTTAAATGCTGCTCTTTTGTTATTTGACCATGACTCTTTCATTAATTTAGCTTTTATAATCTCTCCCCTCCCCAAATTTTTTTTCTTGGGTCTAGTTAGAAAAATTTAGTGAAATATTAGCTACTTTTTGAGTGTTTGCAACTGGAACATACTGCTTTGATTAAAATCTGGATAACTTTTGCTTGGCAGTGACACCTCTAGATGAACTGTGGGCGATTGGTTCTTCAGGATACCTTCTTCAACGTCTGACGAAAACATTCAGCCACTCTCATAGCTTGCAAAAAAGTAATGACACTTCTGTTTTGCTTCATCCCGATGATTTTGAAGATGAATGGGAAGTGATATGAAGGCACTCAAGCATGTGAGGCAGTGGAATAACGAGAGAGCAATGCCTGTATTTCCAGTAACATGCATAGAAAATGTTGGGGTTTAAAGCCACTTGTATTTAAAATGCAATACTAGCACTTTTTTAACTAAACAACTGATCTGTCAAATAACCCCCAAACTGTGCATTCGTATGTTTTTTCCAGTATTTCTTGGGAGACAGTAAGTGTGGCATACTGAAATTGTTCAATTGTATTACCCTAGCAGCTCATTTGGAAATATAACTCTGTTAACCTTATTAGCAATGAAAGTGAATATTTTACAACAGCATGCACACTAATATATATGTACTTCTTCTTTTGAGAAGGCTTTCTGTTGCATTAAATATTTCTCAATAGCAGAAACATTAAATATTTCTCAATTTCTTCCTGTACTTGAAACTCTAGTTAGAGAAATGCCATCTGTCTGTCGTGTCTACCAATTTAAGATGATCCCAATAGGGACTAAAAACATTCTACAGCACGGGTGTCAAAATGAATATTGTTTGGACCATTTTCATTTCAAAATCTCCAGTGCTTCATTGACCTCCCATCTCTGGACATTTGGGTTCGATAACTGGTTTCATTCACAGATGAGAAGTTTGAAATTACCGTAATCTCAGGTGGATATTTGTCCACCCCACATACCATCAAGAAGCTGACTGACTGCTCCATGAGGCCCAGGGCTGGAATAGCAGCAAAGTTTCTGGTATATTGGCAGGGGATTGTGTGAGGCAGCATTCTTGGTACCTGATGCACTGTATTTGTCCCTGTAGCCAGCGCTTTATGGACTAGACTCGTTTTTTTAAAGTACTGAATTCAGGCAATTTAAAAAATATGGCAATTGATAGAATTAATTATTTATATATATATAAATAATTCTATCACCCATAAAAAGTTTGTGATACTGTGGGGAGGTGCTTAACAATATTGTGATTTTTAGCTACATTAGCTAAAGTTTGAAGTGTCTTAACAAATGTTGCAGCAGAGGTGTTTAATGAACTGGGCAACATGCTGAATAAATTAATCAGTGCTGTTTATTTTTCTTTATGTTCTAAATGTTCTCTAAAGGATACCTCATTTTTAAAGACTAGAATTGTAGATGAAAAGAACTTGAGTTCACTGATGTAAGCGGAAGAATATTTTTTGTGTTCATTCTATACTCATACATCATCAGAATGTTTAAACAGCTGTTAACCAATGCTGCAAATGAGCCAGCTTGAGGAGGAGATGAGGAAAAAGTGGAGAGAGAATTCAGTATGGAGAACCGAGGAGTCAATGCATAGAAAGACGTTTCCTTTTAACCTCTGCTCTTTCAAAATAGCTCTTGAACGTTCTGTGCTTGGTTTGGAATAGACACAGTGAAAAGTTTAAATGTAAATCTGACTGTAGAGAGAGAACTAACTTGGATCACTCTTTTTTTTTTTAAATATAGCATGTGTATTATTGACTTGTTTCTGTCTGATTTTTAAATCTGTGGTGATTGGGGAGAGGTCAGGTTTGTTTCCTTTTGACAGCTGATCTGTTTTGATTTCTTTCTCATCTGTATATAGAGACTGCCACAGAGTTTCTTTTTTTAGTCTTCCTGGCACCGCACTCTAATGGATTCAGCTTCTGAAGTTACCCAGTTTGTTTTATACAAGCATGGCAGGGTTTTTTTGAGAACCCCTTGGCAAGTGGAAATGCAGTTTAAAAGTATCTTGTGGCAGCTCCCAAGTCAGCCAGTTCAGAGGAGGGACAAGACATCTTCCCCACTCCCTGTCAAGGACCAGATGCTCAGATAGAACGGTGTTATTTAATACTGACGCTTTTTTTTATTACACTTTTAAAAAGTCATCTTGGTAATGGCGCGAGCTTGCTAGCTGTTTGTACACTGCATAATACTGTACTTTGCTTTGTTCATTAATATTAGTTGGTGTTGAAAGCCCTTCTAAATTGGTGGGACTTTGTTTAATTTGATTAAACCTAAACCCAGGTAATAATTTGAAACCCTTTTAACCTCCTTACTTTCCTTTATTTCAATACTTTTGATTTTCTTTTATTTTTGTTGTGCTTTGAGAGAGAGTGCAATAAACTAGACTTTTTTCAAACTACTGTGTTCAGAGCCTCAATTATTATGATTGACAAATAGAAGAGGGAGTCTGTTCATCCTGGGAGCTCCTCTTGATGCTGGAGAAACATACATATGAAATACCACCCACCAATGGCCAGAAGCGCCAGACACTATGATGGGGACTGGGTACATTAAAGAACACAATTTTGATTTTCAAAGCATCATACGCATACATCAAAGTGCTTTGAGTACTGTACAACATAAGCCATCCCCAGTGTAAGAAACATTATTACCTTATTGCAAACAGGTCACCCCCAACTTCAACATAGGGCTCTGTAGGTTTTAGTCCTGAGTCAGAGTCCTGGAGTTTAAGGCTAGAAGGGACCACTAGATCATCTAGTCTGACCTCCTGTATATCACAGGACATCACCCAGTGCCCGCACACTAAATCCAAAAGCCAAAATGTGGCCAAGTATTACAGCCTACAGGAGACTAGACTATTATGTGCTACAGGGAGAGAATAGGAGGGACTGAAGTGCACCTTGAAAACCAACAACTGCGTTTTTCCTGTGGTTACAAGTTTATCTGCCTTAAATTCAGAATCAAAACAAAGGCTGGGCTGATCACCCATTTCTGTATACAGCTCAGGCCTTTGATCTTGGCCTTCTGTAACAGGTAATTGACAGACAGGGTCACCCAATGAAATTAATAGGCAACAGGTTTAAAACAAACATAAAGAAGTACTTCACACAATGCAGAGTCAACCTGTGGAACTTCTTGTGACGATCATAGGTGTAACTGCGTTCAAAAAAGAATGAGAAGTTCATGGAGGATAGGTCCATCAATTGCTAATCAAGATAGTCAGGGAGGCAATCCCATGCTCTGGGTGTCCCTAAGCCTCTGACTGCTAGATGCTGGGACTAAACGACGGGATCTCTGAATTGTCCTCTCCTGTTCATTCCCTCTGAAGCATCTGGCACTGGTCACTGGTGGAAGACAGGATACTGGGCTAGATGGACCATTGGACTGACCCATATGGCCATTCCTATGTTTTTATCACTTGCTACTGTGATATCATGATGCTACTGTGATATCATGATAATACTCTATTTGCTAATGTACAGAAGTTTTATTTGCACATTAAATGAAGGTCTCGCATAGGAAATACATGAAGAGGATTCAAACAATATCTGTGCCCTCAATATTATACTTAGCATTTATAAATATCCCAGTATCTCAAAGCACTTGTATATTGTATATTAGCACCAGAACCATGGCTTCTGACTCCCAGGTTCTAACCACAAGACCATACTGGCTCTCCTGCTTAGATTCAGATGTTAGTGTTTTCAGTGAGGATCAGTATAGCTTTTGTCCTGAAAACCCAGCTTCTGCTGAATCTTGCAGTGAAATTATATCTTTTGCTTCTAACCTCAATCTATTTCTATGACACACGAGTAAAAGTTTACAGGTCAGGTGCCCCGGGATGGGTGCAGTATAGATTACTGCGCTTGGCAGACAAAAATAGTTTCATTTTCATATTGATTTCACTGCAGGACTGAACAGAAGAAAATAAGTTGTTTGTTGGAAATATTTGAACTGTCAAAAGCATTGAGGAGAATTGTGTAATAGATGAATTATATACGTATGTATGTTGTTTTCTAAAAGTTCTCCTGATGCTAAGGAAATAAACTTTTAATTGCAGGTTTTCAGTTTCTAAAAAATATTTATACAAATATAAAAAGCAGCACCTCCCTATGCCCCTTTGCACCCTTGACACAAATTGCAAGAACAAGAAAACTCCCACAATTGCCAACAAACCTCAACAGCTACAGAATTCCCCACCCTCACACATGCCCAACCCCATCATGCTCCTCCCTCTGCATCAGGCCCAACAAGTAGAAGAACCCTGAAGATTGTCCTGAACGCTAGTAGACTGGCTATTTCAGACCGGAGGGGAGTGCTGTCCCCTCACTTTTCAATCTAGGGGGATTCCATTCAGTGCCTCTCCTGATCACAGCCATGACCACCAAACATTTTTAAACATGACTTGCTCCTGTCTATTCTAGATGCCAAGTCAGGTTTCATATTTGTGCTAACATTTTCTAACAATACATTTTCCCAGTGTAGATGTTGCCAAATAGGAAGGTGGCAGGCTCTTGAGACTGAAACCAGCCCCTTAAATCATCCCGAAACCAATAGGCAGCCCATGCAGATCCTGAAGCTCAAAGAGTCTTTTTCTTTGAGTATGAAGCACTGCTTAACAAGCCACTACAGATTGCACCTCTTTGAGTTCTGGATTGATTTAGGGAGCACCCCATAAAAAAATGCTTTGTAGCAAATCCAGTTCTGAGTTCAAGGCCATCAATTTTGTAACAAACCTCTGCTCTATTCTGTTTTCTCCAGTCTTCTGGAATTTCCTTAATGTTGTGCCAATATTTAAAAAGGGTAAATGGGATAATTCAGGTAATTGTAAGCCTGTTAGTCTGACATCGATGCCAGGTAAGACAATGGAGCTGCTGAGATGGGACTTGATTAATCAAGAGTTAAAGGAGGGTAATGTAACTAATGCTGATCAACATGGGTTTATGGCAAATGTCAGACTAATTTGATATCCTGCTTTGAGATGACAAGTTTGGTTAATAAATAGTGTTGATGTAATAGAGTTCTATAAGATTTTTGATATGGTACTGCATGATGTTTTGATTAAAAACTAAAAAGATATTAAATGGATTGAAAGCTGGCTACTCAATTGGTTTCAAAAGGTAACTATAAATGTGGAGTGTTTCTAGTGGGGTCCTGTAGAGATCAGTTCTTGGCATTATGGTATTTAATGCTTGTATTAATGATGGGGGGGAAGAAAACAAAAAATCATTACTGATCAAGTTTGCAAGTGACAAATTGGCGGTGTGGCATAATGAAGATAACAGATCTCTGAAACAGAGCGATCTGGATTGCTTGGTAAGCTGGGCACAAGCAAACAATATGCATTTTAATGTGGCTAAATGTGAGTGTGTACCTCCAGGAACAAAGATCGTAGACTATACTTACCAGAAGGGGGTACTCTATCCTGGGAAACAGAGACTCTAAAAAAGATGTGGATGGTGATGTGGATGCTCAAGTGCAAATGAGCACACTGTGATACTGAGCAAAGGTCCTGACATTTTCTTAGGAGTAGAGGGGCTATATTACCTCTGTTATAAACAGATAGCTAAGGGTTAATGTTTTTTTACCTGAAACACCTGACCAGAGGACCAATCAGGAAACAAGACTTTTTTAAATCTGGGTGGAGGGAAGTTTGTGTGTGAGTTCTTTCTTTGTCTTGGGTCTGACCCTCTCGGCTATGAGAGTAATCTTTTTGTCTCCTGGCTTTTTAATCTTTTGTTTTCAAGTTGTAAGTACAAAAATAGTTAGACAATATGTTTATATTGGTTTTTTTTTTGTATTTACATGTGTGTAGTTGCTGAAATGTTTTAAATTGTATTCTTTTTGTTTGTTTATTTATTTTTTAAGCAATTGACCCTGTATTTGTTACCTTAATACAGAGAGACCATTTTTATGTCCTTTTCTTTCTTTTTTATATAAAGCCTTCTTCCTAAGACTTGTTGGAGTTTTTTTTTCTGGGGGTCCCCCAGGGAAGGTTTTGGGGAGACCACAGTGTGCCAGGCACTGTATAGATTCCTGGCTGGTGGCAGCTTTACCAGGTCCAAGCTGGTAACTAAGCTTGGAGGTTTTCATGCTAACACCCATATTTTGGACGCTAAGGTCCAGATCTGGAAAAAAATGTTATGACATAAGTGGCAGCGTTGTGGGATAGATAGAAGCCAGTAGGAATATTATATTTTTCTTTTCTCTGCTAGGGGCTTTTAAGCAGAGAGGGTTTGGTTTTAAAAGGAACCAGAGAGAATTTTTTTTTCTGTTCTCTCCTGGCAGTAGCTTGCATATTAAGCAAGGAACCATTAAGCTGTGACAAACGGGTCTTTTGTCAGACAATAGCACTCCAATGTTATGACAACCTCTGTCTTTGGCACTGTGTGACCACTGCTGGAATACTGCGTCCGGGTCTGGTATACACAGTTCAAGAAGGAATGTTGAGAAATTGGAGGAGGGTTCAAAGAGTAATAATGATTAAAGGATTTGAAAATGTGCCATATAGCCAGCCTGCAGAGTGGTGATACTCTCAGGCTTACCATTGGAACAGTTTAGCAAGGGCTGTAATGGATTCCCCATCCCTTAAATCTTTAAATCAAGATTGGATGTCTGTCTAAAAGAGATGATCTAGTTCATATGCAAGTCACTGGGCTCAATGCAGGAATTGCGGCATGAAATTCTATGGCCTGTGTTACGTAGGCGGTCAGATCATAATGGCTTTAAGGGCTATTAATAGATCTGCCACAAACCTTATATCAGCCATAAAATTATATTTATACTAGTGAACAAGTGGGGCCTGCAGGAGAAATAAAGATTTTTTTTTCCCAGACACTCTCAATTCTACCTTCTTGTAATATATGAGGACTTTTTCTTTAAATGTTACATATGGCCTTCAAACACCATTCTCTGTTCTTAGTCTGTCTCCTCATGACAAGCTAGTGATTGGTGTAGTGTAGTTTTCTGAGTAGATACAGTGAAATTATATTTAAGAAACCGTATGTGGGATTTCCATGTTGCAGATACAGAGAAAGGAAAGCTGCTTCTCAGTGAAATATGAGATGGTGTTTTGTGGATTTCTAAATTGCCACTGTCTACTTCTGCATCTCTTTTGAATAAAAAAGAGATTGCAGCTTGTGTGTTGGAATATCCCCTTCAGAGAAAATAGCCCTAAGGTTGTATATCAACTATGTGTCAATTTCACACCCACATTTGTATAATAGTTTGAACTTTGTAAGAGCAACTGCTGTGTGACCTATACATAGAAATAAGCCAGCAAAGACCTGTCATCAATATTGCACTCATAGTTTGCCTGTGGTGAAAGTCTAATTCTCTTGAGTTTGTGGAGAGCATGATAAATTGTCAGGGTAACACTTTATCATAACAGGTTAATCTCTGTTAATTCATTTTGTAATTGTAGTACTAAAATGCTTACCTCATCAGATATTAATAGGGATGCCATAAGTACTGGTGTAGGAGATCTATTGCACTTCCACACAGATTATCTGGATGATTGTTTCAAATGTTATCAGCATGCAGTAGGGATCTAAAAAATTGGTAAAGCCTTGTATTTGGCTGACCTAACTGTTGCCCAGCGAAATCAGAGAGCCAAATCCCATTGCCTTCGAGAGAGCTCACTGTCTTTTCATGCTAGTCTTTGTTTAGTTGAAAGAGCCCCACGCACCCGCCCCACCCACAAAATGGCTTGATTACATGGCACCGATGTAAAGCACTCTCTGGAGGAGGGTGAATGCTCTGAATGTAACTACTCCATTTGACTGACACCCAACCAAATGATCATCTGAGAAAAGCTGCTGCCTGTGTTGTTGTGCGCCAGCCTCCTTCCTTTCATGATTTCCCCTCTCTCTCCTCCCACCCACCTTACTGCTCATAACTGCCCCACAGCAAGAGATACCAAAAGGCAATTGAGCTGTTTCCTTCCACTAAAGTGCTGTCAGATTGTTCACCCTTTATTAAAGCCAGGTTGGAACTGGTGTGTTAGCTCTGACATTATAGCTCTTGCTCTGCTAATTCATGCTTTATGGCACTTTTGAGCAACCCACGTGCTGCCAGCAAGGAGACTCATTGGTACCTGTTTTAATTAAAACCTTGTATTTAACTGGAACTGTGGCAGACAGTTTGTGCATGGGCAAGACAGGCTTCTTGCCATGTGAACTGAGAGGGTTGCATTGAGCAATGGGCTCAGCTTTCATTTAAAAGGCCATGCTTCATTCAATCCCTGAGTTTTGCAATCACGGATTTCTCAAAGCCAGTTTTAGGTCTAGGCATGGCTTTAGACCAGAGCAGGGCTCAGAAATCTGAAGAGGAACATTATCTAAAGAGCATCCTTAGGAGTCATGCCATGGAGTTCAACATCTCCCATAAGGAAGTTCATTTTGGGTGAAATTCATCCTAGTGCAGAAGGCCTCCTGGTCTGCATGTTGTGTCCCTTGTCTGCTTCGTCTGATCTACAAAGGAAGTGAGTTTACTACAACTCTCAGTTCTAGAGCCCGGCTCTTTAACTCAAGCTGTACAGGCCATGCTTTTAGTGCTAGACAGCCCTCGTTCAATCCCTGGTGTCAGCTGCCAGCTCTGAACAATTTAAATCCCACTTAATCTTTCAGAATAGCACTGTAGTGGTGCATAGGCCCAGGACTGGCCCTCTGCATGCTGGTGAATTTCCCCCCGTAATATGCAATTGCTCAGTTAAAAGGTCAATGTGCTGGGGAGCAGTGCAAGTCCTATTCTGTCTAGGGAACAAGGCAGGGATTTGCAAAGGATCTTAAAGGAGTGAAGCTCCCAAATCCCATTGACTTTCAGTGAAAATTGGGCGAGGACCCTAGCCTTATAGTGTTTTCATCCCTGTAGTATCTGAGTGTCTTTACCATGATATCTGAGCCTGCACCCAGACTCTTCTGCTCATTGTGATTCTTGCTTCCTACTGCCTCAAAGGACTCTTTTCTCTCTTGGTTTCCATTTAAGGCACCTACTCATCAGAATAAATAATTCTAAAGAACACCACTACGTAGCAGTACATACATATATGTTGTGTTCCTGGCCTTTAAAGGAGAGACCCACCTGGCACCTTCTATGAACATGAGCTTAGTTTTATCTATTAGCATTGGTATAACTGTTCAGATACTATTCTTTTTCAAGTAATGGATTCTCTAGGCAAAGCCTCTTTTTGGTCTTGGATTACATCTTAATGTTACTGATCACTGACATTTCCTTAGGTTATATTCTTAGCATAGCGATTGCAACAAACAAATGGAAATTGTGGGATTATCGCACCTTTAAGGGTCAAATCCTGCTCTCATGTTCTTCTGTGGTAAAACTCAGATTCCTGTAGGTCCTGGGGTTGTCTTTAAGTGCATTTGTAAGTCTAAGACTTTGCCTCATGCCGTCTGGGCTGTGAGATGCGATGTTGTCCCTGTCCAGCTTGTACTCCAATGTCTCTCTCATGGTCCATGTAAGCAAGGGATGTGCTCTGTGATCCATTTTAGAGGCAGCTTGATCAGTGGTTGGTGGCAGGATGACTGTACCTGGCATTACTCAATAAGTGATGATCAAGAGCTACTTATGGGGGCTGACATGTTCAGTTTCCTTGGCTGGAAGGATGGAGATAGCAAAGCAGGGCCTCAGGTGTGGGGCTGGTAAAGCAGCAAGGCCTTATTTGCACTAGTAAAGTGACCCAGTGCTGAGAGTGGTTTAGCAGTGGGTGCCCCATGGCCCTTTCTCAAGTGATGTTGAAAACCGTTGTGCTGCTAGTGCAGGTGGGGAAAAAAAACACCATTTCAGCTGTGACGATGCAGTTCTGGCAGGACCCAACTGAGAGTGCCAGTTCAGGACCAATTGCTTAAACAGGGCAGTCACAGCCCCAGGCTGGGGTTTTTCCACCTCTAAGGCAAACCAAACTAGCCAGACAAAAATGACTTTGGTTTCACCCCACTGGCTAACCACAAGTCACACAAGCAATTTCCTTAAACACTCCAGTCTCCCAGTATCACCACCAGTGCCACCCGTCCTGGGGATGAATGGTTATGAAAACCAACACCCCAGTAAAAGAAAATGGTTTTCTCGATCCCAAAGGACCAAGCCCCAGACCCAGGTCAATATACACATCAGATCTTACCCACAAATCACGCTGTTGCCAATCCTTTAGAATCTAAAAACTAAAGGTTTATTCATAAAAGGAAAAAGATAGAGATGAGAGCTAAAACTGGTTAAATGGAATCAACTACATACAGTAATGGCAAAGTTCTTTGTTCAGGCTTGTAGCAGTGATGGAGTAAACTGCAGGTTCAAATCAAGTCTCTGGAGTACATCCCCTGCTGGGATGGGTCATCAGTCCTTTGTGTAGAGCCTCAGTTTGTAGCAAAGTCCCTCCAGAGGTAGGAAGCAGGATTGGAGACAAGATGGAGATGAGGCATCAGCCTTATATAGGCACTTCCAGGTATAAGAACACTTCTTTATTCTTACTGTGGAAAATTACAGCAAAATGGAGTTTGGAGTCACATGGGCAAGTCCCTGCATACTTTGCTGAGTCACAAGGCGTATCTGCCTCCTCTCAATGGGTCAATTGTGTAGCTGATGGTCCTTAATGGGCCATCAAGCAGGCTAAGCAGAGTTAACACCAACTTGTCTGGGATCTTTCCCAGTAACACAGCACAAGTTTGAAATACAGACAGTATAGAGCCACTACTTATAACTTCAACTACAAAAGGATACAGACACACAGACAACATAATCATAACCAGTAACCCATAACTTGGTCTTAGACACCTTATATGACCCCCTTTACATAGGATTTGGTGCCACTACAGGACCTTGGTTGCAAACCATGTTCTATATGGTCCCAGTTTATATCAATAGCGTCACATCAGCACCTTATAGAAAGCATGAGGGGGATACCATGTTCCTCCAGGTCTCAGCCACACTTCCTATAACCACGCTGGAAATGGATTCCTGGCCATTCTGGCAGCAAAACTATTGTTATCACCCCTTCGGGGAGCAGCACTGAGCCCTGATGGACCAAGGTTTCTACAAAGCTCCTGGAAGGGTGCAGAGAGCTGTCCTGTCCTGTCCACAGCAACAACTAGCCTGAGTTCAACACCACTTTTAAGTGACGTCTTGGGATTTGTTGATGACAACCATTGACAGCAACTGGTAATTCCCTTGGTGTCTGTGAGGCCTTCTCTGAGTAATTACATGTGCAAGGGGTAGTGAGGACTCAACACAATAGGATATAGAAGCCAGCAAGCAGCTATAAAGATAACTTCTATTTGGAAAGATAAGGGTTTAGTGTGGGCTTCTAAAAAATGTCTAATATTGACTTAACTGGAGTCCCATGGAAGTCAATGGGAGATTTACCATTCAGTAAAACTTCTGTTGGAGCAAAATAAATGATCCAATTCTTAAAGTTCCTATATCATCTTGTCTTATAGCCTTTTAGCTCCTCTTTCTGTGTGACATGATGGAGACTGCACCTAAGCACCTCAGTCCCTAAAAGAAATTTGAGCAGACTGTCCTAAATGATTAAGTGGCTGCAGAGAATGACTCATGAGTACATGTTTAAAGAACCTAATATGTATGGCTTGAGTAAAGCATAGCTGATGGGATGAGTGTAGGGGAATACATTTGTCTGTACATCCTTAAAGGGGATTAACTAGGAGAAATGGGATGAAATGGAGTAAAGAAAAGGCCAAGCTCACTAACAGGAAATATTTCCTCACAATAAGGTTTATTAGACTCTGCAATTGTCTTTCCTGGGGAATAGTGGAAGTTCCATTGCTTGAGGCATTTATGACTTCACAGAGCACTGGAAAATATACAGCAAGGAGCAATCCTGCACTGACACGAAGGGACAAGATGATCTAAAAGGGCCTTTTAATTTTTCCTTTAAATGATTTGCCACTTTAATTAGACAAGTTGATTCCTTTCCCCATCCAAATTGTCTTGTTGCTTCTAAAATTAAAACAGAATCATAGAAATGTGGGGCTAGAAAAGAGCTGAAGTGTCATCTAGTCCCTCTTCCAGTGCTGAGGCAGGACCAAGTATCCCTAGCCCATCTCTGACAGGTGTTTGGCTAATTTGTTCTAAAAACCTTAAAGGATGGTCCAAAACTTCCCTTGGCAACCTATTCTAGCGCTTAACTATCCTTAGAGGTAGAAAGTTTTTCGTAATGTAATGCCAACATCCCTGGAACCTCTTGATCTTAATGCATGAGTCTCTACTGTCTGAGACAAAAGAGATACTCCTCTAGCTGGCATAGCCACTACTAGAGGGGGACAGAGTGCCACACTGAGCAGGCATAGCTTACATACTGCCCTGGGAGGGGCAGTGTCCTGAACTTCAGAGACCTTCCAGTTGAATTCCTCATATGGACCACCACTTGTAACACTCATGCCCCTAACATTCCCTCTGTTAGTCAGCATGGATAGAGGACAGGTCCTAGAGTTGTGTGAAGGGGATAAAGTAGATCCACAATAGGCTGTGGTGTGAGAAGCTTTAGCAAGAGTATCTCCAGAGCGCAGATTGTACAGGTCTTGGGAAAGGTCACCTTCCTTGGCAAAACCTATTGAGAGGAAGAACAGAGATGGGATGCCTTCTGTTCTGGGTCCATGAGGTTTGAGGTGCAGATGGCACCTAGAGAAATAATTGGGGATGAAGTGGGCTCTACAAACTGTAGGCACTAGGCCTATTATGCCTCCTATACCATCAGATGAGACCTGATTTTCAAAGAGAAATTCAACATTTGCTCCTGAGAATGGGAAAGAAGGAAAACAATTTGACAGCAGTGTATAGTCCTTCTGCCCCATCTTCTCACCCTCTTACAGAAGATTCATTCCTGAAGGCCTTTACCCAGGCCATGGGACAAGTGGCAGGCCTGGAAACTGGAACAAGCAGCCATCAGAGACTAAGAACCTTTTCAGGGCTAAAACCTACCCCCTGTGCAGAAGGAAGAATTTGAAGCCTGGTTGTTCAGATGGAACAGGAATGGACCTGCTCCAAAAGGGAAAAACAAAACAGCCTGGTAGAAAGTCCACAAGGGCCTGCTGCTGAATATATCTGGTCACTCTGGGTCAGTAACCCAGAGGCAACTATGGCTGAATACCTCTCAGCTTTGAAGGGCATGGTTAGAAGCACTGAAAGTGGAGAGGATGGTATATTAAAATTGTTTCTGTCCTGGCTTCTGATGGGTGGGCAGCAATCTCAGTACCTGGCATGGATGGAATGACTCCAGCAGAGAGCCCACTATGAGAAGAGAGTTGCAGGGAGTGATCTGGATCACCTCAGACTGGATCAAGTGTTAAAGGGTATTAGACATGCTGGATTCATGCTGCTCCAGTTACATAGAGAGGACAGAGAGGGGAATCCCCTGTCTTTCACTACACTGATGAGAGAGATCAGGGAGAGGAAAACTCAGGACCTAGGAGATAAGCTTTTCGGAGGGACTGAAACTAGTGTGTACTGTGGAAGCCCTCAGTGTAACACCTCTCCTGAAAGTAACCATATGATGAAACTGATCACTGAGTTGCAAGAGAAAGTAGCCGTACTGGCAGTGAAACAGCACTCAGGAGGGTCTCTCCCAACAATGACAAGAGGTGGAGTATCTCAACTTCCAGACAAATGTGAGATGGACAGCTATACCAGAGAGGAAGGGGTCAAGAAAATGATAGGGTCTGGCGGAGCCCCGGCCTCTTGGAGCCCACGTTTCTGTTATCAGTGTGGAGAAGATAGGCACTGCCTATGAGAATGTTCCAATCCTGTAAACTCGGGGAGAGCTGCAGAACAATATATGGCCCCTATGTCAATAAGATAGTGGGAAACGTTGGCGGGACCAGGTAAGGGAGCACCCTTGGTCCCATAACCACCTTTGCTCCCCTCCACTCAACGATGTGAAGGCTGAGTCTTTGCCTCCAACTGTGTCTGGCTTGCCTGTAGAAATGGCTGGACCGAAGTCTCAGGTTGGAGTGGCTATTGAGAGAAAAGAGTGTACAGTGGTCCCACATAGTGGCACTCAGGTCACTATAATCTTTGAACCCTTTTCATGGCAACATCTGCCCCTGTAACCTCTACCTGGATTGGCTGTATGGGAGTTAGGAGATGGGCAGTACCCATAACTGGGATATGTGCTAGTGAAATTAAAATCCCAAGAGATGTGGTTGAAATTGAGAAAAAGAGAGACACTTGCTTTGGTCCATCCACTGGGTATCCAAACCAGGTACCTTGAATTGTAGGAACAAATGCAGCCGTGTTTAGAGCTTTGGATCAGCTGTGAAAAACCTTTGCTGGACCTAAATGCGCACACAGCCTGAAGATCCATGCACTATGTCCAGAAGCATATCAAGCTAAAGGAGAGCGAGACCAGTGTGGACTTGAGGATTGGTGGGAACGGTCAAACTAAGATATAGGTCTTCAGTTACTATTCCTGCTGGGACAACCCAGGAAGTGGATGAAATTGCTCAAGTGGATCAGAAGGCCAATCAGTTAATCCTGGTTGAAGCCCCAGATACAGATGCACTGCTGGGTGGATTGATGGTGAATAAGGTATAGCCAAAACCTCATCCCGTACAAAAGTGTCAATAAAGCTGCTGGTGGCTAATGAAACTGAGCAACCAATCACAATCCCTCAGGCAACTGTTAGTACAGGTATACTTGGCTGCAGCTGTGGCCCTTACTGCCCCCAGCAGGAAGATTATACCCAGACACATTGAACTTTAGGAACTCCCCAATTTCTTCCAGTGCGGAAAGAGAGAAATGAAAACTAGTGCAATGAGCCCAAGTGTTCTCCTTGCGAGTGGGATGTAGGTTGTGGCAAGGGATTTGACCACATTTGGCTGAATGATAGGCCTTTCCATGAAAGATTGAGGAGGCTAGCAGATGTCGAAGATGTTTGGAAACATATCCAGGAGTTGAAGACCACAGGAATTGAGCTCTGGAAGTTCTTATGCCTCCCCAATTGTTGTGGACAGAAAAAAGAATGGAGATGTATGCAAGTGCATATATTATCATACTTTGAAGAGGTGTACAATCCCTGACCCTGACCAATACCACCCAAAAGTGAATGAAGCCTTAGATTGCCTAGCAGGAAGCTGTGGGTTTCTATTTTGGATCTGAGAAGCAGATACCCATGGGACCAGTTGATATGACGAAGGCAGCCTTCATCTGTCTACTCGGATTCTATAAATTTCTGAGACTGCTTCAGGGAATATCTGGTGCCCCGGCCACATTCCAGAGATTAATGGAGAAGGCCACTGCATGAATCTTCTGGCCGTTCTGGTGTATCCAGATGACTTGACAGTGTTTGGTTGCACTTTTGAAGAGCATGAAGAACACTTGTTGAAAGTGTTGGCTAGCCCACACTCCTCTCAGGCAGAACTGTCCTCTTCTCATCCTGCCTCTTTGACTGGCTTAGTCAGCCTTCCATCCTGTCAGGGTTTGCCCATTCTCAAGGCTCAACACCTTTGGCAAGGTAAACACTGCCATCTTCCCTATCTCTCCTCTACCCAGCAGCAAGCTTGGCTCTCTTTCATCAGACCCATTAACCTGGGTTACATTAATATCTAACATCAATCTCCTTTACTGCAGATTAAGCTCATTACTACTTGTCTAACTTTCAGTAAACATGGAGAACAATTGATCACCAGCCTCCTTATATCAGCCCTTAACAGATTTGAAGACTGTTATCAGGTCCCCCCTCTGTCTTCTTATCTCAAGGCTAAACATGGCCAGTTTTTTTAACCTTTCGTTATAGGCCAGGTTTGCTAAAATTTTTATCATTTTTGTTGCTCTCCTCTAAGAAAGTTGTGGACAAATTGGAAAGATTCCAAAGTGTGGCCCCCAAAACTGAACACAGTATTCCAGCTGAGGCCTAACCACTGCTGAACAGAGTGGGACAATTACCTCCTGTATCTGACATACAACACTGCTATTAATATACCCCAGAATGATATTAGTAATTTTTTGTAACCTTAAAACATTGTTCACTCGTATTTAATTTGTGATCTCCTATAACCCCAGATCCTTTTGAACAGTACTTCCACCTAGCCAGTTATTACCCAAAATGTAGTGGTGCATTTGATTTTTCCTTTCTGAGTGTAGTACTTTGCACTTGTCTTTATTGAATTTCATCATCTTGATTTCAGACCAATTCTCTAACTTGGCAAGGTCATTTTGAATTCTAATCCTGTCCTCCAAAGTGTGTGCAACCCCTCCCAGCTTGGTGTCAGCTGCAAATTTTATAGGCAGACTCTCCTCTCCATTAGCCAAGTCATTAACAAAAATACTGACTAATACCAAACTCAGGACTGACTCCTGCAGGACTCTACTAGATTTGTTCTTCCAGTCATAAGCACCAACTTCTAATGGCACCAGTGGGTTCTCAACCCCCCCTCTGCTGCCGGCAATGCCACCATTCCAACCCCTTCCCCAAAGTCCTTGCTCCAACTCTGCCCCCGCCCTGCCGCTATTTGACTCTTTCCCCAAATCCCCGCCCCAGCCCCACTTCCCCCCGAGTAAGCCACATTCCCGCTCCTTCCCCTCCCTCCTGGAGCTTGCTATGACTGTGTGGTGGTGGAGGAGGTGAGGTGGGATGGGGCAGAGAGCTTGGCTGCTGGTGGGTGCAGAGCACCCACTAATTTTTCCCTGTGGGTGCTCCAGTCCCGGAGCATCCATGGAGTTGGCGCCTATGCTCCCAGTTTAACACCAGGCCATTTGAGTATGGTTTTTCAGTGAGTTAAAATTATAGTTATTTATAGTAATTTAATCTACACCTCACATGACAGTCTCAAAAGAAAATCACATAAATATGATGTGTCAAAAGCCTTACTAAGATCCAGATATATCATGTCTACTGCTTCTTCCCTATCCAGTAGGCCAGTTGCTTGACCAAAGAAGGAAATTAGAGTGGTTTGATATTATTTGTTTTTGACATCCATGTTGGCTTATCACTTATCATTCTGTCATTCTTTAGGGGTGCTTACCAATTGATTGTTTAACAGTTTGTTCCAGTAACTTTCCATATATTGGAGTTAGGCTGACTGGACTATAATTCCCCAAGCGTTCTTTGATTCCCTTTTTAAAGATAGGTACTAGCATGGACCTTCCCCGTCTCTCTCCCCCCAGGTAAGGTCTAAATGATAATAACTAATGGCCTGGGTTTTTGCGGAGTTGAGCACATGCAGCTCCCACCTGGAGTTGTGAGTGCTCAGCACTTCTGATCATCCCCCAGACTCCTGATGGAGACTTCAGGTAAAGTTAAATGTAGGAGTGACAGTGATTAATTCATGGTTTTCAGCTGCACAATGAAAGTTGTGGCCCTCTAGCAGAGGAGACATGAAAGCAGCAGGAAAGTTATACACTAAAAAAGGTTAACACACAAATTTAATTAAAAAAAATCAAGCTGTGTTAATAGGTTTTGAGAGTCTAAAAGGAGGGAGGATTAATTTAGGTCTCTGCTAATTCTAGAGTATGACAATGTGGCAGAATTATAATCAGAAAATGCTCAGGTTTACATCCTGCAGCAATTTTGGTCAACATCTAGGCACTTGTCTAGTGCATGCTTCCCTGCAACTAAAAGGCCACACGCATCTGAAAGGCCACACTTTACCCAATTGAAACAACAGGCAGTGAGGTAAGTATGATGCTATTACACGTATTGGAATGTGACTTCCAGACTTGAAATAATGTAACGATACCAGCACATAGGACTTGAAGTCAGAACTTTTGGCCTCCCAGCATAGACTTCTGCCAGCTGAGCTGAAAACCATTAGGGGTTAGTGGGCTGTTATTCTCGAGCAGACTGGCTAGCAGAGAGGGGTGTGGCTGGCACATGCTTTGCTAATGCGTTACGTAAGTGCCCATGTTCTGTGCTATCTTTCATGATCATGAGTGGTCAGGGATCCTCAAGGCCAACGTCTCATTACACAAATGGCACCTTCAGCAGCATGCTGCCCCATCAGAAAGGCTGCCTGCCACTGGGTCATCAGTACTGGTATCTGGGATGTTCCTCGGAAGTCTGGCATCCAAATGTCAACTCAGCCCTAGCCTGCTTAGCTAACGGCCACAGCAATTGGAATGAAGTATTGTTGCAGGCATGGAAGTGACACAATATTTTGTTGGTATCTGGGAAACTGCTTCTAAAGCATTAAACCCAAAGTGGAAGGCAGGCAAGGGTTCTTTTACTCCCAAAACAAAGGACTTCTGAGTACGCTCGCAGCTCAGAATTCAAGATTTCTTATGACTTCTGTGCTGATCCTATCCTTCACGCACACTGCAAATGTTGAAAAGATGAGTGAATGCAGTATCCAGAGTAACAGCCAGGACACGTCGTATCACAAAGCCAACACACAGTTCCACTCGGCAACCCCCACTGAAGAAAGGTGCGGCACTTGAATAACTGGAGTGTTGCTGCTCAGGGTTTAAGATAGCATGACAGCTTGTGCAGCCTCTTCCCTGCTTGGTGCCAGCTAGCAGTGTTACTCTCTCATTTTCGAGAGCAATAAATCAATTCATGCTCCCACTTTAATCAGGACAATTAAAAAAAGCTTTCCTCTAATTCCTTATGTTGTTTTTCACCAGGGCAAGTGCAAAGATAATGGGAGCTATGCACAGTCATGATGTCTGAGCACAGGATTAGATAAATACCCTTTTAATGCAGAAGTGTAACCCTGACTTTGTTTTCACGCTGTGTGACTGCAGGATCATGTTTTTAAAAGCAGTGCAGTTGGTGAACTGTGCAAAATATACCTATTAGGCACCACATATGTATTAGCAAACAAGTTGTTTGCACACAGAGTGGACGGGGTGTTGCAAGACCACATGACTGTATGCTTAGCCAGCTGGCCTGCACATGCAAATCAGGTGATTGCCTGCGCAATTGTGACAGCTGTCCTCTTGGCCGAGCGCAGTGGGACGTTGAGCCAGGGACCTTAAGAGCTAAATGCATGAGCTATTACAGCTTCAGCTAGAGAGCCAAACTCTGTAGCTGAGGGCGGTAACAACTCCTATCCTCTGTGGATTGAGCACAGAGAGGGGGACACACTACCGGTTTCATACATTCAGTTGCAGGGTTTTGTGGAGGCAACACCACCTGCACTTGGCCTAACTCACCTGTGCACAGAGCGCTCACAATGCGGCCAAGGTATTCAAAGAGCATTTTACCTAACATGTACAGGAAGGGGGTGGAAATATGTTATGCTGTTAATTATAGTTTTTAAAAATCTGTTTTCAATGTTAAAATGATTGAACCAATGAATGAATAACCCAATGAATCACCCCCACCAGCTCTCTCAAACCCTGTAATGACATCAGGCTTGGTCTCAGAAAATGATTTTCTGCCAGATAATTCTGACTCTAAATAAAGTCCTAGAGCTGCCTGGCTGTGATCTTTAGTCACAGAGAGGATGAGGGTTTTCAAAGCTGAGCTGGAACGTTGGAATCTGATGGGGGAGATAATCATGAAGCCATCTGATCCTTCTATGTCCCGAGAACACAAAGAGTACCGTTGATACCAGTATAAACCCTCCTAACTTTACCCAGTATAGTATTTTTGGTGGTTCTTTATTTGATTACTCCATTTACAGAATGGCCTAGACCATGTGAAAACTGGTCAATGTTCTGCAGAACAGAAACCATTTAGAACCATTGTACTGGGTAGTAGTGGATTTCACAGACCATTGATGGTAAAGTGCCTATTCATTCCTCTGGATGTTTTCACAAGAGTGAGCAATGCAAACCATCTGAATTAAACCAGCATGACTCTGTGATGAGTTCTCCCTAGTGCTTCACATATTATTACAAGGAAGTAATCATCCTAACATGAAATTCACCACATCATATCCCTTGGCCAGCTCCCTCCTGAAACACCTAAGAATGGGATTTGTGGTCTGTGCTGAACACTAATGAATCCAGGTTCTGGCAGACCAGGAGGAAGCTTGGTCCGGAGCTGAGAAGAATGCCCTTTTGAGCCCCCCCCCGCAGCTTAACCTCGGTGAGGGGCGGAGTTTTAGCTCACATGCCTCCACTAATGGCAGCTGCAGTGGGTATTGCACAGGGAAAGAGGCAACTGGATGCCAGACTATTTATGCAAAAAGAATAGGAGCACTTGTGGCACCTTAGAAACTAACACATTTATTTGACCATAAGCTTTTGTGGGCTACAGCCCACTTCATCGGATGCATGCAGTGGAAAATACATTGCATGCATCCGATGAAGTGGGCTGTAGCCCACGAAAGCTTATGGTCAAATTAAATTTGTTAGTCTCTAAGGTGCCACAAGTACTCCTGTTCTTTTTGCGGATACAGACTAACAGGGCTGCCACTCTGAAACCAGACTATTTATGGTTTTCTAGGTTACAAACAGCTCCTTAAAGTCCAGGCAGAAGCGAACAGGCAGTCACGGCAGATTGTGCAAAAAAAAAAAAGTAACACTCAAACTTCTTCAAGCAGCAACCATGCGACATTATGGAGTTAAGCCACTGGTGAAACACCGTGCATGGCAAGAAGGGATTGCTCGATGAATTCTAAGAAAGGAATAGGTAGTGTTTCTGTGGCTGGGGTTACTTAAATGCTGTGGAAGGAGGAGAGGCAGGTTCAGTATATGTGACACGTGTGAAAGAGCTGCTGGATAAAACTCCAGTACCAAGAAAGGAGAGTGCTCCCTAGTTGTGCTGCACATTAGGGCTATTCCTTTTGACTCCAGCAGGGTTATGAGTAACAACCATTTTAGACAGGAAGTTGAGTGATGCAAAACAAATTTCATAGGGCTGTTTGTGCCTCAGTTTCTCAGCATATTCAATGGAGATGATAATACTGAGATGCTGTGATAATCAGCGTGTACAGCCCTTTCGAAATCTAAAGCATTGTTTAAATGCTAAGTGCATGGCATTTGTGCCACCTTTGTTAAAATTACTGGTTGGAGGCACTGGCTACACCTGGAATGCTGGGTATGTGTGCTATCCTTGATACTTTTGAAAGCATTTCACAAAGCTGCAGTAACTCACCCTTTTGCTGTTCCTCTCTGAAAGGAGTTGCTTAGATATGTACCCAGGCTATTCCTGCTCAATCCCCTGTTGCCTAAGACCCTGGTTTTGTGATTGACTAGGTCCATCTGCTTTCCCTGGCCTCTGCAACAGACTTGCAAAATTTCACATTGCTTCTCTGGTCCTGTGGAGACTTGATACAAGTGTCGTCATTTGCTTTATCCAACTGGCACTAATTGACATTTTTGTTGGCAGTCTCTGCAGAAAGGCCAAGGACTGAATAGGCCATGGAGACTGAACACCTATTCATTCTGATCGCTGCAAAAGGCTTCTCCAATATCGGTCTGAGGCAAGTCATTGGGAGGAAAACTCGTGCTGCTGTTGTCTGCAATGTAACTATTCTGTAAATAAACAGAGGACGACTTTCCCAGGGCTGGCAATCCAGCATCTTTTACAAGCACTAGATTCAGTTAAAAGAACAAAATCCAACCCTATTAGAGTATGTTATCAGACTATATAACAACAGTACAGTTTGCCCAAAGTCTCCATTTATCAGATTAAGTATCAGACACATCAACAGGCTGCAACAACCTCCCAGTGACCTTAGAGTAAAAAAAGCAGGTCCACAGGAACAGGCCTGACTTCAGTCTCATAATACATTTATTGAAGCCTTTGTTTACCCAAATTAATCACCTAACAGCCAAGGCCATACACAAGGACTGAGGCAACTTTGACCTTTAACCTTTTGCAGGTTTATTACAACATGCTATATAGGACCTCTCACACATTAGGAACTTTCTAGTACAGTGCTTCTCAAGCTATCTGATGTGGGGAACTGGCAGGGACCGGTGCCATATTATTGTCCTATTCGACGCTCTTATGAGGAAACTCACCGGTCTGCGGACCACCACTTTGAGAAGCACTGTTCTAGTAGACTGTGGTGGTGTAGATTTCTGATGCATGTGGTAGAATTAAATTTATTTTGGAAGCAAGTCAAACTAAAGTTGTGACTGATACAACTGTAGTTGTAATTGTAATGCCCAGAGTGTGCTAGACGCTCTACACAAAGACACAGTCCCTGCCTCTAAGTACTTACAGTCTAATAAATCCTAAATATTTTCCTTTTTCTGGCCTATATGTGGTAGTATCTCATGCACTTGTATTTGGCCCAGCCGAGGACCCAATTCAATTCCCATTGAAATCAGTGGTAGTCTATTGATGATAATGGGAGCTGAATCAGGACTGAAGCTATCCATGTTTCTCACACACCCTGCTAGAGCACACTGGTTTATTCTGATAGGATTTGGAAGAGTCTCACAAGCAGGGATTCCTTTGCCATTTATATTCAGGAGCCAGATCTGACCCCCAGTAAAGTCACCGGAAGAACTCCAATTGACTTCTGTGGGAATTGGGCCTGTCCTTAGACTCTCTTTGAACAGCATCTAAGTGAACAGGTAAACTTTTTAATCTGGCTTAATTTGACCCTTTTGGAATCGTTATGGAACCTGTGAATGTTCTGATCACTAGTCTGTCTTTATGACAATGAATGTTCAGCCTCATGGGATGCATGCCCTAGTTAATGATAGTGGATTACTGAGTCCATTCTGTCACTGAGAGGCTTTTTAATTTCCCTTTTTTTAATCTTCTTATAGTGTGTCCCATTGTTTACGCTTTATTATTGCCATTTTTCATGTAACATTGGATCGTAATTTCCTCCCAGCTGTTTACATTCTAAAAACATAATCACAGAGCAAAGGGCTGATTTTTGACAGATCTTAGTTATTGGATACACTGGAATATGGACATGACCCATATGGGTATTTGGTTGAGCAATGAGGAGTTGTGACAGTATCTAATTAAAATATGACCATGCAAATCATTGTTGCTACCACTGTTATATAATTGCAACAAATCTTGTACAAAGTATGTCAAGTAAGGTGTCTATGGAAAGGTTGTGATTTGCTGAATATAATTATGCTGTTTGTATGCATGTATCATTGTTGTATTTGAAGTTATAAGAATTGGCTCTATACCTGTATTTCAAATATGTTTGCTCCTGGGGTAACATCCACAAGGTATTTGGCCTGCACATCTTGAAGGGACTATTCAAGTTAAGTGGCCCATCAAGGAACACTTAACTCACAATGGACCATGAAAGATGCCCATCCACACCAGATGGACTTTCATATGAACAACTAGAGTGTGAGTAATGGCTTCTGCTATGACTAAACAAAATCATGCATGGGCATGTGACTTGCCCATGTGACTCCAAACACCATCTTGTCACCTGTAATTTTCCACAATGAGAACAATTGGTTTCTCTTCACCTGAGAAAAGCTATAAAAGGCCCTAGAAACATCTCAGTTTTGCCTCTTTCCTGCTCAAACCTCTGGACTATGAACTCATACTGATGGGAGCATTCTAATCAAGGGACTGAGGATCTTCCAGTGATTTGGAAGCAACCAGAGACTGAAGAAGCCAGCAGTTTATTCCATCACTGCTACAAGCCTGATCCAAGAACTGTGCATTTATTGTATATATTTGATTCTTTTAACCAATTTTAACTCTCATCTTTCTTTCTTTTTATAAATAAACCTTTAGATTTTAGATACTAAAGGATTGGCAACAATGTGATTATTGGGTAAGATTGGAGTTATATATTGACCTGGGTGTGTGGCTGGTCCTTTGGGATCAGAAAAATCTCTTATTGGATGAAACTGGTTTTAAAGAACCACTCATCTTTAAGTCTGGTGTTTTTGGTGGTGATACAAGGACTGGAATACCTAAGGAAACTGCTTTTCTGACTTGGTTAGCTAGTGTGGTGAAACAGAAGTTTACTTTTGTTGCTGGTTTATCGTATGGGAGAATAGCCACCAGTTTTGAGGTGTATCTGCCCTATTTCTCAGCAGTTTGTCCTGACTTTGGTATTCTCAGTTGTGAGCCACAGAGGTGTTGCTGGCAGATAACTGCCTGAGGCCAAGCAACAGCGGGGGGGTCCGTCGCCTGGTGTGCCGCGCCAATAAACACACCAGGGTGGAGAAGCAAACCAAGTTTATTTGAGATCTCAAAGCGGTGCAGGGAGATTGACTCAGATCAAGCACACCTAAAACAAGCAGTCTGTTCCTTTATATCTATGAGAACTTTTCTCACTGACTAGCAATCCCCCGTTTCCCCTCCCTCCTCCTCCTTCCTCCCCCTGTAGCAATTACGTAAGTGCAGGTGCATTAAGTAATCTTGGCCGCGGCAGCTCGTTAGTAAGTTTTCCTTCTGCAAGTTATTTTGTCCTTCTGCTAAAGGTGCACAGGCCTCATTATTTCTGCTTTAGACCAGTTAGAACTGTTGCAACTGATAACGGCTGTTACACCTGGCCTTTTAGGTCGATTAAAGTTCAAACATGGAGGGACTCTTGTCTGCTGAGGCCTAAAACCAGGAAGGCTCCATACTCTTGTGGCCTTCCACCCTCCCGAGTTACATAGGGTTATGCTTAGTGACACCAACAGAGGCATGGTTACAGTAGCGTAGTTGGCAGGATCCACAGAACGAAGTCAGTTAAGCTTTGGATCAGAACCCCACACCTATTCAAAATTTGAATGTTGATATTAAGAGTTTTAAATGTTAAAGATCAATGACCATTAGCCAGAAGGCATCAGCAGAAGCCATCAAACTACAAGCCCTGAGAGAGAGCCTGTGTCTTGAACATGAACAAAGACTGGTAGAACTTTGACTGCAAGAGAAGCAAGCCTTGGCCCAGCTGGAAAAAGAAGCTGAAAAGAGAACCAAGCAAGCTGAAGAGAGAGCCAAAGCAGCTTAGAGGAGGCAAATAGAAGTTCTGCAAGCTAAGACAGAAGTGGACAAACTGAAGCTCCAAATCAAAAAAGCAATGGAAGAACAGCAGAAACGGTATCGTCTTGGAAGTCCAGTTTATAACATGTTGGTATGTTGTATGACTCTACGAAGTCTGTGTTTTAACCAATTGCTATGGCGAGGGAAAGGGTGTCTTTAACCTGGGGAAGGATGAAAATAGCTATTTGTGCAAAAAAAGCTGTTTGTGAATGAAGTTTCTGAATATCTATCTAATATCTCAGAAGTTAATCTGGAATTAGATAAAGCATAGAGAGCACTCATTGATCAGGACAATGTTTCTCTAGAGCAGATTAAAGCTGAATTAAAGTCATGTTAAAGTCATAATTGAGGATGAAAAGGGTAGATTTTTTGTGGGTGATGGATTGTTGGCAAGTGAAGCTTGTGAAAGTAAGCCTGAACAAGGTAGAAGTGATTTGCTCAAAGTAGCTCAGTATAATGTGGAGAATAGCAGTTTATCTGTTGGGAGTGGCAACCTGCCTGGTAAGGAAACTGTCCCACTTTCCAAGTATATGTCTGAAATCAGCCATAGGTGCTGGGACAGAGGAAAGGATAACTCCAGTTTTTGTCTGTTAAGAATAGCAGTATCTGCTGCAAAAGGGCGTGTCTCTAGTTTTTTGTCTGTGGAGCAGACGGAAAGTGCTTCTCAGCTTATGCTACTTGAGAATTTGTCAGTTGCCCAAGGTGGTTCTGGATTTAACTAAAACCCAGGAAGGAAATGTTCCTAAGGCCTTGGCTACACTTGAGAGTTACAGTGCTGTTAGTGGCTTTATAGCGCTGTAACTTACTCCCCGTCCACACTGGCAAGGCACATACAGCGCTGTATCTCCATGGCTACAGCACTGCTTGTACTCCACCTCCACGAGAGGAATAAAGAGTATAGCACTGCTGCTGCAGCGCTGGGGTGCCAGTGTAAATAGGGAATAATCTTAGTACGCTGTTACTGACCTCTGGAAGCTTCCCATAATGCTTTTAAGTGAAGATTACTCTCTTTATTTTGTTGTGAACTCCGGGCTCCCAAGGCTGCTTATCAAAAAAACAAACACAGCTACTGTTTGCTGTGAATGAGCAGAGGCAGGGAGCTCCCTTTGGAACGCCCACAGCTAGTGTTTGCTTGAGGAGAGCGGGAAGGAGGGGGCTTGAGGAGAGAAGCAGCACGGCGGGCGGGAGTGGGGGGTCTCTTTCGGAGCAGCTGCTTATCTGGTCTGTGAGGAAAAAAACAAACAGTTGCTGGTTGCTTTCAGTGAGTGAGAGAAAGGGGTGGGGAAGGGGTCAGAACTTGCAAGGCAGCTGCTGACACAGTGTCAGCTCCAAAAATCCACTCGCTCTCTCTCTCCCCCACGCTCCCTGTCACACTCCACGCCCAGGGCCGTCCTTAGGCATAGGCAGAATAGGCAGCCGCGTAGGGCCTCACACTGCCTGGGGGCACCACTCTGCAGGCAGCCCAGACAGTGTAGAAGCAGGGCTGCTGGGTCCTAGAGAGAGCCCAATGCAGCACAGTCTGAGGGACCGGATTGGTTGCTGGGGTCTCTGGGAAGGGGAGGGGGTGGGGGTTGGGAAAGGAGCTCACCTGTGAGTGTGACTCTTTCCCCCCGGCTGAGGTCAGGTGAGGTTGTGGCTCTGGAGCCAGTATCCTTTGTTGTCTCCCATAACATCCATTCTTCTCCCCCCTGCCCCACGGAGCACCCCCTCCTTTCTCCCTCCTCCCCAGGAGCACCCCTCTCTCTCTCCTCCCTCCCCTCCGTCAGGGCTAGGCAGTATTTGGTCCTGCCATGAGGGCAGGGGACTGGACTCGATGACCTCTCGAGGTCCCTTCCAGTCCTAGGGCTTGTCTACATCAGAAAGTTGCAGCGCTGGTGAGGGAGTTACAGCGCTGCAACTTAGGAGGTGTACACATCTGCAGGGCACCACCAGCGCTGCAACTCCCTGTTTGCAGCGCTGGCCGTACTCCCGTTTTGTCTCGGGTGTAGAGGATCCAGCACTGGTGATCCAGCGCTGGTAATCAAGTATAGACACTTACCAGCGCTTTTCTTGACCTCCGTGGAATAAGCAGGTATCCCAGCATACCTGAGGAAGCCTCTGGTAATCAAGCTGGTCTCCTTTCCCGGTTTGCTCTCTCGTTCCCCGAACCCCCGAGCAAGCAGGTCTCCTTCCCTGCGGTTTGCAGGGTGGTTCGGGGAACGCGAGAGCAAACCGCAGCGAAGCTGGTCTCCTTTCCCGGTTTGCTCTCTCGTTCCCCGAACCCCGAGCAAGCAGGTCTCCTTCCCTGCGGTTTGCAGGGTGGTTCGGGGAACGCGAGAGCAAACCGCAGCGAAGCTGGTCTCCTTCCCCGGTTTGCTCTCGCGTTCCCCGAACCCCCCTTGAAGTCGCCCAACAGCGCTGCAGTGTGGCCACATCTAACACCACTTGCAGCGCTGGTTGCTGTGTGTCCACTCTGCAGCGCTGGCCCTATACAGCTGTACTAATACAGCTGTAACAACCAGCGCTGCAAAATTTTAGATGTAGACATGGCCCTAGAGTCTATGAGTCTATGAGTAAGTGCTGGGAGGGAGGAGAGGCTGGCTGGCTGCTTGCTGAGGAATGAAAGTGAAAGTAACACACTTCCTGGGCAGGCAGCCAGAATTAGAATGTCACACAGGGTTTGGCTGGGGTTAGCCAGATGTGTGAAAAATCAGGATAGGGGATTGGGGTAGGGTGAGCAGATATCCCTATTTTATAGGGACAGTCCCAATTTTGGGGTCTTTTTCTTATATAGGCTCCTTTTATCCCCCCCACCCCCACCCATCCCTCTCCTGATTTTACACACTTTCTGTCTGGTCACTCTAGGTGGGGGTAATTGGTGCCATAAGACAAAGCCCCAAATATCGGGACTGGCCCTATAAAATCAGGACATCTGGATCTGGCCACCCTAGCTGGGGAGCGCCTCTCCCCCAGGCTGGCAGCTGCCAGCGATCCATCTCATCCCAGGGGAGCTGCACAGGGCAGGATGAGCTGCTGTGGCTCCATGGGTGCCCTGTTCCTGAGATCAGATGCTGTGCTAACTTCACCATGGTCCATAAGGCTGGTGGTGGTGCCCATTGGTGTGTGATTGGACCTGAGGGTTTGCTGCTGCTGTTGCCACTCTGCACCCCAAAAGGTGGATTTTGGGGTCCTGCAGTTTTCCACCTATCTCCTCCTCTACTGCAGCTGTTGGACCAGCGGGCTGGGGGGTGAGCCAAGCATGAAAGCAGTACTGTGTTGCCATTTAGATTGTCATTTAACAACTTGTTTGCCAAAAATTCTTGCTAACAATCCTGAATCTAATTTCAATATTTTTTTTTTTTTAAATCAATATCTTAGCCAAAACCAGAAAATTAAGTTGTTGACAATTATTAGTGACAGGTTTGGTTTGAGGCAGGGAGTGGGCCAATGTTTTACGTTTTCACAATGTTTTCTCCAACTTGCATAAAGTAAATACATAGTTAATATGAGTTAAAAAGGCCAGGGACACTTCTTTGTGAAGAATCTGTACAGCAGATCATGCCCATAGACGATCCAGAAAAGAAATTTGAGGTTGAATTTTTTAATATTGTGATGGATAAAGCAGTATCTGCTGTTGATGAAAGGTTTAATACCTTGCAAGTACACCATGAACAGTTTGGATTTTTGTATGACATAACTAAATTCAACGAAATAGGAAAACAAGAGCAACTAATGACAAAGTGCAAGAATCTAGAGAGCCTCCTGAAGCATAGTGATAGTTTTGATTTAAATGGACTTGAACTGTACGAAGAATTGAGTACACTGTCATCAATGTTGCCACATGCAAAATCGGTGATGGACATTGTACAGTTTATTCATACCCGCAAACCTGTTGACATATATCCTAATGTATACATTGCCACTCGTATTCTACTGACAATTCCTGTAACAGTAGCATCAGGAGAACGGAGTTTCTCAAAACTAAAGCTCATTAAAAACTATCTCCGCTCTACAATGAGTCAGGAACGTTTGACTGGTCTTGCTGTTCTTGCGATCGAACAAGACACAACTTTGTCTTTGTCATACAATGACATTATTACTGATTTTGCAGCCAAAAAAGCCAGAAAGATTGCTTTTAATTAAAAACAAATCTTTGTTTCAATACCTCTTCATATAAATTTCCAATAAAATTTTGATAAATTAAAAAATATATATTATTTGCATCATTCTGTCATATCAGAATTTTTTCTATAGTGCTGCTTCTTTAGTGCTAGTCCATCAGCATTACAGTGTGCTTCATTAAGTTAAACTGGTTTTAATAATGTGAATGTGGCAAGTTTTCCAATACTTTAAGCTTATGTTTGTGTTGCTAAGAGCAGATCAGGCACAGGGGCACCAGTTTAATAATCTCGCCTAGGGCACCATAAATCCTAAGGCCGGCCCTGTCCATGCCCCCCTTTTGAAAAGCACATTGCAGCCACTTGAATGCTGGGATAGCTGCCCATAATGCGCCGCTCCCAATGCCGCTGCAAATGCTGCCAGTGTGGCCACAACAGTGTGCTGGTAGCTGTCAGTGTGGACAGACTGCAGCGCTTTCCCTACTCAGCTGTACGAAGACAGGTTTAACTCCCAGCGCTGTACAGCTGCAACTGTAGCCATACCCTAAGTTTGTGTCTGCTAGGGAGAATTCTCATGATAGTTTCTGCAAGCAGTTTGCTGCAACTGAAGGGTGTGGAAATGATTTGATTTAAGGTAGTTTCAGTTCCTAACTGCCCGAGTCTTTCTGATGTGTATGGATCCACTGATCCAGCTTTGAGGTTTCATATGGAATGAAAATTGTCAGGGAATTTGAACAGTCCTATGATGCCCAAGTGGCTGTGCTTGACCAGTGTTTTGGGGAGGCAATGGTGTTGGGACATGAATGTCTCCATGTTAAGTCTTTAAGGAAACAGTTTGTGTCTCAGGTTCGGAGGGAAGATTGTGTAACTCAATCTACAGAGCAGGACAGTTGTGCAGTTGATCTTTCGAGAATACAGGGGATGGCAAGCAAACTCTCATCTCTAGACACTTTGGATAGGTCTTGTAGTCTCTCAGTGGACGTGACATCTGATTGCCTGTGGAAGCAGAGGGTGGTAATGGAAGGACAAAAAAACTTTGTCTAACGTGCTAGTGAAAATGGGTGGTATCTCTTTGAGACAGAATCCAGCCTTGGAATTGGTAATGGTTAAGAATCTGAAAACTAGTAAACAAGTGAGTGTCTCTGTGTTGATGCAAATTTCCTAACTGAGGGGGGGCGGGGGAGAGAAAGAGACTTACCCATAGCTCTTAGCTGAAAGGACACACCTAACCAGCCAGTGGATTCTGTTAAGCAAGAGAGCTTAGGATTTGACCCTACAGGACAGGGAGGAAAGGAAAAACTTAACCTGTGGCTTCCATTTGCAGGATTAACCCTAAAGTGCCAAAACTCCAAAGGTATTGAGCAAAAAGGGGGAAGGATAGCTCAGTGGTTTGAATATTGGCCTGCTAAACCCAGGGTTGTGAGTTCAGCCACTTAGGGATCTGGGGCAAAATCAGTACTTGGTCCTGTTAGTGAAGGCAGGGGGCTGGACACAATGACCTTTCAAGGTTCTAGGAGACAGGATATTGATATTAATTTAATTTAAAGGCATGGCATAACAAAAATGCTTGTAAATGTACACTTGTAATAGATTTGATGTTAATATTAATGCTAATATTATCTTTTGTGACTAATGTGTTGCTGATACCAACAACTGTAAGAATGTACAATGTGCATGATCTTTTGGAAAAACTCTTGAACATGTTGGGAGTGATACATAAGAACTCGCTATGTGCTAGAAGCCTTTATGTTAAAAGGCCTTGGAATACGGATGTTTCACAGTTAGAGCCTGTAACCAGCCTTGAAACTGAACACAGGGAAAAAGACATTGCACACCTAATATGCTGTATGAGAAGGGAAACTGAGGCACACCACCATACTGCTTTCATGGCTAAATGCCAAGGTACCTATACTATGGAGAATATTAATATCTACATTGACTTGATGTTAACTGGGTTCCAAACATTTGCCAGAGCTTCATGGCAAGATCACACAAGACATGCAGGAATTATGCTGCAAGAACAGATCCAATCCACTATTCGTCTGACTCCATGTTAGCCAGTGTGGTGAAACAGAAGTTTACTTTGTTGCTGGTTTGGGATATCTTATGGGAGAATAACCACCAGTTTTGTGGTGTGTCTGCACTATTTTCCAGTAGTTTGTCCTGAATTTGGTATTCTCAAATCAAGCAGGCATGGTTACAGGAATCTGGGACAGGGCTGGCTCTAGACACCAGCAAACCAATCACATGCTTGGGGTGGCACATTTTCAAGGGCAGCATTCTGGCCTTTATTTTTTTTTTTTGCTTCCAACAGCAAAAGCCTAGAGCTGGCCCTGGCAGCAGCAGCGCGTCATGTGCAGGGGGCGCCCTCAGGCCACTGTGGTTTGTGCCGTAGGGGAGCAGCGCTGCACCTTGTAGCTGGGCCTGGCAGGCTGAGTGGGGGACACTTGGCCTGGGGGCCACCCCACAGGGCACATGGAACCGCCTGCAGGTGCCACTGGGTGGCCGCCCCCTCCCCCACAGTGCCACAGCTGGGGCTGGGTGAAGCTGCCCGAGCTGCCCAGAGACTGCGGCAGGGTAGCCAGAAGCAGCAGCAGCAGTGGGGCCATAGAGGGTGGGGCGCTGCCATGCGGGGTCCATGTCCCATTCTCCGGGGCTCCACTCCCTCTGGTGCTACCCTGCTCTGGCTCCTCAGCCCCCTGCCGGGGAGATCCCCCGGCTCTGCCCTCCCGGGTCCTGGCTGGTCCTGGAGACAGGAGCCCTGGCTGGAGGGACTCTGGGCTGAGGCGCGGCCTGGGAGCCCCACTGCTTACCCCGACCCTGCCAGTGCCGGACTGGCTGAAGGCGAGGGGGGAGCGGGTGGAGTCAGCACTGGTGTGGGGGAGCCCAGAGCTGGGGCAGCGGGAGGGGGGGTAAGAGCCCAGGACTGGGGTGGGGGCAGCCAAAAATTTTTTTGCTTGGGGCGGCAAAAACCCTAGAGACAGTCCTTGTCTGGGAAATGATCATGATACAAAATATTCATGTTAATCTTTCCTTTTGTTTTTACTAGGGAAGGAGCAATAGGGGTGTGTACTGTTCTGCATAATACACCCTCTCTTCTTGCTGAGGGAGGTGAGTAAAAGTTTCATACTAGCATTGCAGTGAGTAATTGCTGTGGAAAGTGGCAACTACACCTTGAGAGGGCTGGGGGAGCAGCAAAAGTGAGAGGAAAGAGAATAAGTTTTTTATTAAGCCTAGTTTTTAAATATATTAATACAATGACCCTGGAGAATGAAGCTGTTGCTTGCATGTACAGGCTCTGCTGACAGCACAAACCACTCAAATTCTGCTGTGTCTCATCAGTAAACACCTTTGGGTGGAATAGAAAACATGCTAAAAAAATCAATTCTTTACTTCCGAGCATCCTTTTAAAACCCTATATTTCCCTAGCCCACGGTGTTATGAAGGCTAGTTTTTTGTGTGTCTATGGAGCGGAGAGCAAAACTGATTGCTTTATCTTCTAGTTTATTTATGCAATAAATACAGCAGTATTATTCCAGGAGCACTTATGCAGCAGTACTCCTGGAATAATGGGAAAGATATAGTCATATGAAGAATCCAGCAATATAGGTATTTATGCTGCTGTGAGAGGCATTCTTGGCTTTGAGCAGTTCAGTGAATTCTACTGCTGGGGCTGCATTGTTATCCCTCAGGTAATGGGGGCGGGGGGAGGGAGGATCAAAGACTGCTTATTTTGGTTATTTCAAGCCACCCCTTCCAGCAAGGGACCTGCATTTCCTGTGTTAGTTAGCTTGAGCAATCACCTTGTTTTTTTTTTCTACCTCAGCATAAACCAATTTTTTTTCTGCTGTTGCATCTCTAAATTTCTGAAGCACACCAACCCTCTAGTATTTCCTACATTATTCATATATCCAATAGGACTGTATGTTTTTAAAAGAGGGGAGTTCCATACTGGAGAAACTCTCTATAATCTATTCAGCTGAACTGTGAGTAATTTACAGTTTCTTGCTCTGTGTTTTTCATAGTTTTTCTCACCAAACTTGTTAATGATCAAAGGGATTTATGTTTCAAACAAGGGCTTTTCACTTCTGCTCTGTGCTCACCCTGTAGGGAGCTAGGAGGCTGAAATCTCTAACATAATAACTGACTCCATGGCAAGAGTCTTGGTTGTCAAAAAAACCGTACAACTCAGCTAATGCCCTCCTACTGTAGAGCCAAAGGTAGGTGGAAAACTCTGTGGAAGCCATGAAGATTACAATGACTGGTGGGGGAAGGCAAGGTTTGGTCCTTGCAGAGCAGACAAGGGCATAGCTCTCCCAGTGCAGAGATGTCTGGAAAATCTCTGGGAATATTCCATGTATCTTTGGTCACTCACTGAGGGTCAAGATATTCAAGTGGATGTCCAGTGCATCCATGCTGCTCCCTAAATACCCACAGAGACTAAGGATGCCATAGGCTTTTCAACAACTTATGCCAACATGTTTGGGTTGGCGATGGAGAATGACGACAAAGAAGAATCCACATGACAGAATGCAGACATCAGTTTGCACAAAAAAGTCCCTGTGGGTTTGCAGGAGGATAATAGCAAAGAGAATGGCTCTGTCCAGCTCTGCTCCTCCTTTTCCCAGCCACTCCCCTAAGATGATAGCGCCTCAAACATAACAGTGTTCATGTGGAGGTGCTTCTGCAGGATTGAGGGAGAATGAAACCATGATGTATTACCCCTTCCTCCCTCTAACCGAATCTTGGCCATTCCCTCCACAGCAAAAAGAGAAATGACAACTAGGCCCCTCTGATTTTACTGAAGGGCAAAGGGAACACAGAACATTATGGGAAAACAATCTGGTTTTCATACACATGGCCATTTTTGCCATCCTTATTTAGAGTCTTTTAAAAATACCTTTGTTTTTGTACAAGATCAAGAATTTTTCACCCGTACCTTAGTGTGCAAGGGAGTGTGTGTATGTATATAATGTTTCCCTCACAACTCCTACCAGGATACTTGTAAAAATAAATTGTTTTGTTCCAGAATTGTGCCATGCTTAAACAAAAGGTAGGACAGAACCAAAGGGCCTCTCTACCACTCTCACATGGATATGTCACATCAGAACTTTAAATTACTAGATTCCCATTTTCAGCCATATCTGCCACTGGTTTATTTACACCTGTTTACAAATATATACACCCATGTATCTTAAGTTACACATACCATATAATACTTTTATAAAAAGTGGTGTGAAAATTACTCACTACTATGATCTTTAAATAAAAAGATATGTAAAGTGCCAGATACAATCCTTTTAAAAACATGTTCTAATTAAAACAAGAGCATTGCCCCACAGCTGCCAAAACCACACAAGCTGAGGCTCTTGAGTACATCCCCTAGTTCTTCAATTTCAAGCCTAAAGGCTTCAGAAACTGTGGCAAAGGCAGATTTTCCAGTGCCTCTGGGAATTGTTCAGGTGAAATGCTCCTGATTAAGACACGCATAGCCGTGATGAACAGAGATGTAGGAGTTAAACCTGCCAGCCACTGGAATCTGTTCTCTCCCAAAAGGTCCTGCCAGGGCTGGTGATTGTCCAGCAGTTGCTGTTTCATTGAAAATTGGAGTTCCTGAGGCATGAAGAGGAAAAGGGAGTCTAGCAAGAGGAGTTTGGTGCACATGTTAACTGCTGGGGTCTGAGAAATCTGCTGGAGCAATATGTCCAAAGGGGTATTCCCAGTGCAGTCATGTAAGCAGGGGGATGCCCCATGACTCAGCAATAGAAGCAAACATTCGGGTCTCAATAGTTCACAGGCCACATGCAAGACAGTTTTGCTCCCTTCCACGCGACTGCATCCCCTGCGGTCCAAGTAGTTGGCTCGCTCTCTTTCTGGAAAGCCTCTGATGGCTTTCAGTATTCTGAAGAGGATGTGGGTGCGGTTGTAGCGAACTGCCATGGCCAGGTGAGGAGCTGATGACTGGCAGCAGCTGAAGTTTTGGCTGGGTATGGCCAGGGCGCTCTCAGGAAACTTATTCAGTAGGTACTGAGCATAAGGTTGGTGGTTGTGCACCAGGGCATAGAGAAGAGCCTCAGAGGGAGAATAGGTGCTCACCTTTCCGCCTTCCTCCCAGTGAAAGGCCTCCATTGTTCTTATGTCCTCCAGAAGCCACACAGGCAGCAGGTCCCTCACTGCCTGGTAAAAGGCGAAGGAGGATTTCCTACATTGCTTTTGGGACTGGGAATTGTGGCTGCTGTAGCTATTCAGCCATTTGACCTTCCAAGGCATCGCTGAGCTTGGGTTTCAGGAGGGGCTTGTCCCCACTTCGTTGTCAAAATACCTCATTAGGTCCAAGACCTATGGAAACACTTCCCAAAAAAAAACAAACCAAAAATGCAATTTAATGATTGGTAGTGAGTCAGTCATTCCCCACCCCCAGTGAACCTGACGGCAGTACAGTAACACACCTCTCCCCAGCAAAGCCCTGTTCTTTTTTTTCCCCTTTTCCAATTCCGGTTGTGCTTTTAATCACAGTTCATTTCTAACTTTTATGTAGAGGGCAGGGCTGATTCAGATTTATCAGTTCAGCAAACTGAACTACCAGTCTGGTCCAAACTGAAATGTTCTTTCCCAAGGCCACAGAGGTCTCCTCACAGTCGCTGTCCTGTTTAAACTGCCTTGAGGCAATCTTCAAGCTGGTAGGGTCTGTGTCTAATGATTCACTTTGGCATCCAAGAGGCTAAGACAGTGCCTTTGCTTGTAAGCAAGGCTTATGTTTTGCCACCCTGAGAAAGATACTAAGTGGAAAGAACTGTGCTGGGGTTGCTCTAGCTTTATACATTTTTGATGCAGGAGGGGACATATTTTCAATAATATACAAAATGCTAGAGATGCACTAACCCCCTTGCCTTTCTTTGTCTGAATTATGGCAAACAAAGCAAGGGCAAGATAGGAAGTCTAGAGCTGGAATCACAAGCAAACGAATCCACTTTAACAAGAAATGCAATATGCTGATAAATCTGACAGACATTTCAGCCCATCACAGGCTAATATAAATTAAAATTTTATAAAGTCTCCATCTCCCTAACTCACTGTTCGTAACCCAGCTCCCTAGGCCCTCCCTCCACACACCCCCATAACCCGGCTCCCTGTTCCCCATCTCCAAATCACCCCCTGTAACCCAGCTCCCTGTTCCCAAATCTCCCCCCTCACTCCCATAACCCAGCTCCCTGTTCCCCATCCCCCACTCCTCTCCCGTAACTCAGCTCCCTGTGCCCCATCCCTAAATCTCCCCCAACTCACCCCCCTCCCTGTGCCCCATCTCCAAATCTCACCCCTCACCTCTGGCCACTCACCCCGGTAACCTGGCTCCCTATTCCCCCATCTCCAAATCTCCCTCATTCACCCCCTATAACCAAGTTCCCTGTCCCCAAATCTCCTCCCACTCACCCAGCTCCCTGTGCCCCATCCCCAGATCTCCCCTCCTCACCCCTGTAACCCGGCTCTCTATTCCCCATCTCCAGATCTCCTCCCCACTCACCCTGTAACCCAGCTCTCTATTCCCCATCCCCAAATCTCCTCCCACTCACCCCCATAACCCAGCTCCCTGTGCCCCATCCCCAAATCTCACCCAGCTCCCTGTGCCCCATCCCCAAATCTCCCACCTCACCCCTGTAACCCAGCTCCCTGTACCCCATCCCCAAATCTCCCCCCACTCACCCCCATAACCCAGCTCCCTGTGCCCCATCCCCAAATCTCACCCAGCTCCCTGTGCCTCGTCCCCAAATCTCCCCCGACTCACCCAGCTCCGATACCCTCCCCTCCCCAAGGTGCCTCTCTCTGTCCCCCCGTCTCCTCTCTCCGCTCCTGTCCCTCCCAGCCGAGCCCCTTCTCCTGCCCCGCCCCTCCAGCTCCCTCCCGAGTCTCCCATCTCCCTGCAGCCTCCCCGGACTCTCCTGCCCGGCAGCCCCTGGCCGAGCCCGGCGCTCTCCGCAGAGGACACCGGTGGCGGGGCATGGCGCGCAGGGGGCGGCGCAGCGAGCCCAGGGGCGGGGGGAGCCGTGGCTCGGCGCTCACCTCTGGCTGCGCGCAGGGCAGCGGCGCCCTCCCGGGGGCGGCGGGGCTTCTCTCGGCACCCGCTCTGCCGCCTGGCCGGGCCGCTGCCGAGCCCCGGCTTCCAGGCGCTGCTGGGGCTTCAATGAATGAGCAGGGGCGGCGCTTCGCGGGAGCCCCCCGAGCGGCGGCGGCTGCCGGGGCCAGCTCCCCCGGGACTCGCGCTCCCCCCCGCTTGGCTCTGGCCGCGCCGGGTCCCCGCCGCCTCTGCCTGGCTCTAAGGCGGGAGGGACAGCGAGCAGCAGCTGCAGCAGCCAAACCTCCGCTCCCGCCTCAGGGCTCTTTTATCCCCCCCACGCCAGCCGGCTGAAGGTCAGCCAGGACCGGGGAACTGTCCAGCTCCCTCTGATTGGTGGCAACCGGGTCCCCCAGCTGCCTATTGGCTGCCCCGGGAGGATGGGGCCCTGCACCATTGTTTGCGTCAGGGCAGGCAAAGTTCCAAGAAACTTGTCGGGCGGCTTTTTGTCCGGCGAGGGGTGGGGACGCGGGAGGGCTCGTGCCAGGACCGGGCCAGGTGTCTGTCTAGTCCAGAGACAGCGCAGCTGAGCTGGGCCAGCAAAATCCCTCCCCCGCCCTCTCCCCTCTGTAACGCTTCCTTGCGAGGTTTGGGACTGGCGAGCGCAAGTGGGCAGGGCAGGGCTGGGTCTCTTTGCAGGGGTGTCTGCCCCCCCCCTCCTTCTCGCTGTGACAAAGTCGGGTTTGCTCTTTAAAGCACTCACGTGGCGAGTTAGGTAGAGGAAACTGCCTATTAATCCATCCCCCTGCAGGGGCACGAGAGGGTCCCCACAAGGGGACGGAGGAAATAGCTGAATCTGCCCTCCCTCCCGGCTGCAGCCTCCCAAGGCCATGATCCTGTGAGGCAGGCAGTGCACCAAGGGGCAGGACCACTAGTTAGAAAGGAAATAGCATGGAGCCCAGAGTTGCTGCAGGCAGGAAGTTGGGCAGGTGGCCTAGAGAGGAGGCAAGCCAGCAGCATAAGGATGTCAGGAGTACAGAGAGGGGAAGGATCAGCCGTGGGAGGAGGCAGGGAGATCTGCTCCCTGGGGAGAGAGAGGAAACCCTTACTTGGTTTCCATCAAGAGCATTGTCCTGAAGCTTGGAAACTCCCTTGCTGCTTCTTTCTTTCCCCATCAGAAGTCAAAAGGCTCTGTTTGACAGCTAGTTGCTGGGGCAATGTTATAAACAAAGACTGAGGCTGAGCACTTTTGGTGGGGACCCAGCAGCAGCAACAGAGGAACTCAAACAAAGAGAAATATTTCTAAAGAAAATGTTTATCTGTGCTTTCCAGGAGAGGTCAGCAGCAGCTATTGCTCACAGCAGCCAGACAGCACAGCCTAGGATTGGCACTATACTATTCATGTGATATAATTCACTCCCAGCTTCTAGACACAGTTTAACCCGGGGTCTCAAACTCAAATGACCATGAGGCCCACGTGAGGACTAGTACATTGGCCCGAGGGCCACATTACTGACACCTCCTGCCCCCACTGCCCTCGGCCCTGCCCCCGCTCCACCCCTGCTATGAGGCCCTGGCTCTTCCCACCCCTTCCCTGCTCCCATTCCAACTCCTTCCCCGAAATCTCCACCCCAACTCCACCCCCTCCCTGCCGCCAGGCGAGGCAGGAGGGGCGTGGGGTGTGGCAGGGGCTCAGGGCAGGGAGTTGGGGTGTGGGGTGCAGGAGGAATGAGCAGGGCCACCAGGGGGGGCAAGTGGGGCAAGTTGCCCCAGGCCCCGCAGGGGCCCCCACAAGAGTTTTTTGGGGCCCGTGGAGCGGGGTCCTTCACAAGCTCTGGGGGCCCTGGAAAACTCTCACGGAGCCCGGGACCCTGGAGCTTCTTCTGCTCCAGTCTTCGGCGGCGGGAAGTCCTTCTGCTCCGGGACCCACCGCCGAAGTGCCGGGTCTTCAGCGGCAATTTGGTGGCGGGGGCCCCAGGCCCTCTGAATTCTCTGGGCGGCCCTGGAGATGAGGGGTGCGGCAGGGGATCGGAGTGCAGAAGGGGTGCAGCAGGGGGCTCAGATCAGTGGGTTGGGGTGTGGGGTGCAGGAGGGGATCGGGGTGCGGCAGGGGTCAGGGCAGGGGATCGGGGTGCGGCATGGGCCTCAGGGCAGGGACTTGGGGTGTGGGCTGCAGGAGGGGTGAAGGGTGTGGCAGGGGGTTCAGGGCAGGGGGTTGGGTGCAGGGTGCATGAGGCAGCTCAGAGAAGGGGGTTTGGGTGCAGCAGGATGTTCAGGGCAGTGGGTTGGGTGCAGGGTGCAGCAGGTGGCTCAGGGAAGGGGGTTGGGGTGCAGCAGGGGATTCAGGGCAGGGAGTTGGGTGCAGGGTGCGGCAGGTGGCTCAGGGAAGGGGGTAGGAGTGCGGGATGCAGCAGGGGGCTCAGTGCAGGGTATGGCAGGGGGTTGGGGTGTGGCAGGGGGCTCAGGGCAATGGGTTGGGGTGCAGGAGGGGTGTGGCAGGGGGTCAGGGTGCGGCAAGTAGCTCAGGGCAGGAGGGGTTCGGGGGGCGGGAGGGGTTCGGGGGGCGGGCTGTGGCCTGGAGCACAATGGGGGCAGGGCTCCCTGCCTGCCCTGCCCCCACGCCGCTCCGCTTCCAGAAGCAGCTGGAATGTGGGGGAGCAAGGGTGCAGGGGTGTGTGTTGCTGTTGCAGCTCCCATTGGCTGGGAACGGGCAACTGTGGCCAATAGGAGCTGCTGGGGGCGGTGCCTGAAGCAGCATCAACACACACCCTTGCGCCTCTCTTCCCCCACATTCTTTCCGCTTCTCGGAGCGGCGCAGGGGCAGAGCAGGCAGCCTGCCCAGCCCCCAGTTCACGCTGGGCCAGAGCTGCTCTAAGTAAACGCTGAGGGAGGGCGCAGCGGCCGTAGAAAATTACCTCGCGGGCCACATGAGGCCCGTGGGCCCTGTGTTTGAGACCCCTGGTTTAACCAAAGGAACAGGAAATCTCAAAGCCCCACCCAGTGACAGCACACTGCCAAATAACAGCTACCATTATTATTTGTACTAGTAGCACTTAGAGACCCAGCCAAGATCAGGGCTCATTGTGCTAGGCGCTGCACCTATATATAGCAAGAGACCATCCCTGCCCTGAAGAGCTTACAATCTACATAGGCAAGACAGCCAGGGGAAGTATCATTATACAGATGGGAAATTGGCAGCCAGAGAGATTAGTGACTTGTCCCAGAGCCAGGAACTCTCTCTAAACCACTGAACTTAAAACTCCTGTGTTCCAGTCCAGTGCTTTAACCACAGAAGCCTCTCTGCATGCTATTTCCCTCACCAAAAATTTTAATTTTGGTTACACTGGGTATTTTTATACTACCTTTGCAGCTCCAGTTTGACTAATGTATAAGATTCCAGCAGGTATAGGCTTAAACAAAAATCCCACATCTAGACATCCTGGAGCTGTAAGGGCTTTTGGGTAAGGATCCAAGCTTTGCTGGGACTTGGGCCCAGGTCTGGTCTCCATTATGAAGTTTGCTAAATGCTCAGTGGCCAATGTCCTATCCACTTGAATGCAAGGACTATTATAAAGCATATACTGTCAGGCAATTTTCAAAACTGAAGTACGCAAAGGGTTTATTTTCCCCTAGAAACCAATGTTAAACTTTAACAATGTTCATCATGGTAATTTATAATGGTCAATTTCATGGTGTTGTTTTTAGTTATATAGAATGCTATCTTGTTAATTCAATCACTGGTTAATTTGATCCCCCATTCAGTTGGATCATAACCTCAGGAACAGACTCATTTATATTAAAAGAATAACACATCTCTCCAACCTTTATTTGGATCAATTTCAATCACTTTAGGCAGGTTTTATTAAATCAATGGCTACAGAAAATTGCTATTTAACAACGAGCCAAAATTCTGAATGAGACTGAAGGAAAAAAGTATCCCAAGGAAGGCACATGGTAATAAAAGGTTACCATAACTAAGGTCAGGTCTACTCTATAAATTGACATAGGTATAACTAAATCACTCCCACTCCAGGGTGTGAAAAATCCACATCCCTGATTGACACAGTTATACCAGCCTAACTCTGAGCATAGGCAGCACTTTGTCAATGGGAGAGCTTTTCTCATTGACCAAGCTATCGTCTCTCATAGAGGCGGATTAACTGCACCGACAGACGAAGCTCTCCCGTTGGCACAATAGTGTCTTCACTGAAGTGCTACAGCGACGCAGCTGCTCTGGTGCAGCTGCGCAGCGTTTTAAAGGTAGACTTTCCCTAAGAGTTGTAAAAAGCGATAAAGAGTCCCGTGGTACCTTATAGATTAAAAGACGTATTGGAGCATAAGCTTTTGTGGGTGAATACCCACTTCGCCAGATGCATGTCTTCATCACATATAAGAGTTGTGTTATTCCAATTTAGTTACACTGATGCTTTAAGCACTGTCATGTGCTATGGAACCTGAGATAAGCACCAAATGATCATATATGTAACAAGATCAGTTACTTAATTCAAAGGGATAAAAATAGGCTAGACTGAAGTAATAAGGCAGTGTATGTGTGTGTAAAATATATATTTAACAAATTAATGATATCATGGATATCATGGTTTGTCACTACAGCTGGGCAAACTATTTGCAATAAACAAATTTGTTTGGCAAACTTAGCTTTCTTTCCTGTCTGAGCATGATCAACCAACACAGTGCAATTTATAATAATATGTTTATTATTCAAAGTAATTGGACAAATACTTTATGCAAACAGATAGCCTATGGATTGCTTACAAACTGTTCTCGCTGAGACTTCGGGTATTCAACAGTCTCAATTCAATATTTCAGCTGTGTGACTGGACACCGAAGTCACATGGTATTGTTTCTTTTCCCCACCTGAGTGGATGGCTTGACCTTTATAAAGCATCCCAGATTCTGCTCAAAATATATTTGTTTCTATTACAAAGCAAATTTTGTGCAGTCACAAAACATATCTCTTGTGCATGGGCTCAAATTTGCTTTCCACAAACAAAACTTTTGTGAAAAAATGAGTAACATGGGATGGGAACATGGTACCCCTTGTTCATGGGAGCCAGAAGGACTGCAAAAGTGGGGGAGAGGAGGAAGCAACCAAAAGGGGCCAAACCTGAGTGGCATTATGATCCCATGTGTCAGATTGCAACACCACTCACTCAAATTTGGCCCAGCCCCCCTTCAATCATGACAGAGGGTCAACTGGGCCAAATTTCAGTGAGTTGCATTATGTCCTGGTACATGGAGTAGCAACACCACTCACTCACATTCACTCAAATTTGACCTAGTCACCCCTGCGTCATGCCAGCAGGGATGGCGCTACATTGTTATGTCACCCAGCTCCAATCAGGGGCCAGAGGAAGGGCTGGACCCCCTGTTGCACACCTTCCAAGTTCAAGTTCTCAAAAGTGAGGGGGCATGGATCCCTTTATTTAAAAGAATGGGGAAATGGCCCTTTGCCCCCTCCCCTCCAGTACTCATGCCCTAGTTGTCAGTATGTTGTACACCCAAGCCACTTAATACATTGTGGCAACAACAGGGATAGAACTCAGATCGTCCTGCTTCAAGAGCAGAGGCAGTTTGCCTGATTGCAATATAGGGCCTATGACACACAGTTGATCAGTTCTGATTCTATCTAGCAGAGGGAAGTGATACACATTTACATTAGGCAGCTCATAATATATATACTTTCAAAATTGCTCAAAATAAAGGATGTAGGTTTAGCTATTTTAAAATAGTTATCATTTTGATCCTGAGCTTTTGTTCAAATTAACCAGTGACTGAATAATAGGATTGAATTGAAATGTAAGTGCAATGTAATTAGCAGGAAGTGTATATATACGAAATTGAATACAAGTTATGAAAGATACTGTGTGCCTCCTGAGATGCCAGGAAATGCAATAGATCCAATATGATCCCAAGACTATGAATAAGCTGAGCAGAATACAATTTTGTTATCATTTTGGCAGATAATGTCATTTATTTTTAAACATTTTAAAATTTTCATCTATTTAAATTTCCATAGTTGTATCAGATTATGAGTCTTAAGCATTTTTTCAATGTTTATCTATTTCAATTTTCAGTTAAGAGAAATTGTCTGTAGTGAGTGCTAGACAATAAATGTTTAATCACAGCAGATGTTGAGATTCAAAAAGTTTTATAATGATTAAAATGCAAATTGTTAACATCACATGTCAAAATATATAAAATAAATAGCCTTAAATCAAATTCTAATAAGTTCTCGAGCAGCAGTTTTCTTACTTTGCCAATCTGTACATTTTGACTATCATTAATGGAAATGTTTTCATTGATTTGTGTGTGTACAGTGAAACTGATATTTACCAGCGTTTACTGATAAAAATCTAATCCTTTCAAGTCTAACTATGAACCATATTATGTAACTGCTGAATATAGGCTTCCAGTACAAGGCATCTCACTTCTGTATATCTCCCTCCCTTTGAATAGCTGTACTTTTGTTCATTTTCTCTCAGATATATTAGCTTGCATTTTTACTTTGGAAATCTTAGGAAATATCTCCTAGCTCCCATTTTATTATATATATATATATATATATATATATATATATATATATATATATATATATATATATATATATATATATGTTACAGTGTTGTTAGCATACTGTGCACCTCACATACATCTTGGAATTGACATACTATGGGCAGAGAAGCCCCCGCAAAATCAAGTGAGTTATGATTTCAATGTTGCTCTCCTAGCTGCGCAGTAGTTCAGAATATGGACAATAAAAGGAGCAGTTGTTTTTGGAAAGCTTATGTTGCTCATATGGTTTAGGGGGAGAGCATACAGAATGTAATTATCTGTTTCTGCCTGCATTTCAGTCTGGTTTAATAAACTGAAAGCCATGAAGAAATGGGATGTTACATCACAAACTTGGTAATACTTCCTCAAGTGTACAATACATCTATTTAATGTGGGGAAAGAGCTGGAAACACCTACAATTTATATAGTAACAAATAGAACCAGTGCTTCCCAGGCTATGACCTCTCTGGCAGCCTGAGAAGGACAAAGAAATCCCATCTGCCATCAGCAACCGCACTAGCCAAATAAGGAATGGCATTAACAGGCTCCAAGAGGACAGGGGAACCTTATCAAATTCTCCTGGACTGCAACACAGAGAAACTTGAGGTCAAACAAGCAGAACAAAAGCAGGAAGCACCCCATAGTCCTTCTTCGAGGGTAAGGAGGGAAAATAGTTCCACAAGAGCAACAGTAATGCTGGTAACCAAATATGAAGCCCAAGTCCCAGTCCTGCCGCCCAACTAAAGGATGTAACTTAGCTTGGAGGGGCCCCCTATGGCGTGGGATCCTGGGCGATTGCCCTGCTTGCCATCCCCTAATGCCAGCCCTGCACTTGCAACCCCCTAAACCCATCCTGTGACCTCCAGGGATTGCGACCCCCAGGTTGAGAAACACTAATCTAAAGAAACAAGAAATGGGAGAGGCCAAATTTTAATAATCGTCTCACTTAATGCCAGTTTAGGGATGTGACTAGAGTTGCCAGGTGTCTGGTTTTTGACTGAAAAATCCAGTTTTAAGGAGATCTATAGTCTCAGGTCAGAAATATTGACTGAACACCAAAAAGCTGGTTACTGCAATTTTCCAGGGTTATAACTTGGGCAGGGCAAGAGAGGCATTTGCCCCAAGTGCAGAGCTGGCAAGGGAGCACAAAAATGGGTGGCACAGGATTGGGCCCAGTGGCCTCAGCCAGAGCCCAGGGCAGGAGTGGGGAGCATGGGAAGGGGGTGCTTTTGGTTCTGCTTTTCCCCGGTCCCCAAAGCGGGGCTGACTTGGCTGCTGCTGTGAGCCTGGAGGAGCCACCACTGGGGTAAGAGAGCGGGGCCTGGCCCCTTGCTTTCCACTGGTCAGGGGAGGATCCCTGGGTGGAGCTGAGTGGCCCAGGCAATTTTGACCATAGCTGTAGTGCAGGGGTGCCAGAACAGGGTGGGCCAGGGAGCCTTGGCCCCATCACTTTTTACCTGCCTTAAGGGCGGGGGGTGGGAGGCACTGGGTCATCAACCCTCGCCAGCACCTGCTCAGCTGGGGCCACCTACCTGCACCTCATAGGCAGGCAGGCTCTGCATCAGGCTGCAGCTCCCAGCCCTGGCTCTGTGGGCAGCAGGTGAATAGTCCACAACCTCCCTAGACTATTTATTCCAGTGCTTAACCACCCTGACAGTTAGGAAGTTTTTCCTAATGTCCAATCTAAACCGCCCTTGCTGCAATTTAAGCCCATTGCTTTTTGTCCTATCCTCAGAGGTTAAAAAAAACAATTGTTCTCCCTCCTCCTTGTAACAACCTTTTATGTACTTGAAAACTGTTATCATGTCCCCTCTCAGTCGTCTCTTCTCCAGACTAAACAACTGTAATATTTTCTAGCTTCCCTTATAGGTCATGTTTTCTAGACCATTAATCATTTTTGCCACACTTCTCTGGACTCTCTCCAATTTGTTCACATCCTTCCTAAAAGGTGGTGCCCAGAACTAGATACAATACTCCAGTTGAGGCCTAATCAGCACAGAGTAGAGGGGAAGAATTACTTCTCAGGTCTTGCTTACAACACTCCTGCTAATGCATCCCAGAATGATGTTTGCTTTTTTTGCAACAGTGTTACACTGTTCATTCATATTTAGCTTGTGATCCACTATGAATCTCAGATCCCTTTAACGCAGTACTCCTTCCTATGCAGTCATTTCCCATTTTGTACGTGTGCAACTGATTGTTCCTTCCTAAGTGAAGTACTTTGCATTTGTCCTTATTGAATTTCATCCTATTTGCTTCAGACCACTTCTCCAGTTTGTCCAGATCATTTTGAATTTTAATCTTATCCTCCAAACCACTTGCAACCCCTTCCAGCTTGGTATCATCCACAAACTTTATTAGTGTACTCTGTATGCCATTATCTAAATAACTGATGAAGATATTGAACCGAACTGGACCCAGATCTGATCCCTCTGGGTCCCAACTCATTACGTCCTTCCAGCTTGACTGTGAACCACAGATAACTAATCTCTGGGCTTGTCTACATCAGAAAGTTGCAGCGCTGGTGAGGGAGTTACAGCGCTGCAACTTTGAGAGTGTCCACATCTGCAGGGCATCACCAGCGCTGCAACTCCCTGTTTGCAGCGCTGGCCGTACTCCCGTTTTGTCTCGGGTGTAGAGGATCCAGCGCTGGTGATCCAGCGCTGGTAATGCAATGTAGACACTCACCAGCGCTTTTCTTGACCTCCGTGGAAGGAGGAAGCCTCTGGTAATCAAGCTGGTTTCCTTTCCCGGTTTGCTCTCTCGGTCCCGGAGCCAGCCAGCAAACCGCAGGGAAGGAGACCTGCTTGCTCGGGGTTCCGGGACCGAGAGAGCAAACCGGGAACGCCGCGGTTTGCTCTCTCGGTCCCGGAGCCAGCCAGCAAACCGCGGGGAAGGAGACCTGCTTGCTCGGGGTTCCGGGACCGAGAGAGCAAACCGGGAAAGGAAACCAGCTTCGCCGCGGTTTGCTCTCTCGGTCCCGGAACCCGGAGCAAGCAGGTCTCCTTCCCCGCGGTTTGCTGGCTGGCTCCGGGACCGAGAGAGCAAACCGCGGCGTTCCCGGTTTGCTCTCTCGGTCCCGGAACCCCGAGCAAGCAGGTCTCCTTCCCCGCGGTTTGCTGGCTGGCTCCGGGACCGAGAGAGCAAACCGCGGCGTTCCCGGTTTGCTCTCTCGGTCCCGGAACCCCGAGCAAGCAGGTCTCCTTCCCCGCGGTTTGCTGGCTGGCTCCGGGACCGAGAGAGCAAACCGCGGCGTTCCCGGTTTGCTCTCTCGGTCCCGGAACCCCGAGCAAGCAGGTCTCCTTCCCCGCGGTTTGCTGGCTGGCTCCGGGACCGAGAGAGCAAACCGCGGCGTTCCCGGTTTGCTCTCTCGGTCCCGGAACCCCGAGCAAGCAGGTCTCCTTCCCCGCGGTTTGCTGGCTGGCTCCGGGACCGAGAGAGCAAACCGCGGCGTTCCCGGTTTGCTCTCTCGGTCCCGGAACCCCGAGCAAGCAGGTCTCCTTCCCCGCGGTTTGCTGGCTGGCTCCGGGACCGAGAGAGCAAACCGCGGCGTTCCCGGTTTGCTCTCTCGGTCCCGGAACCCCGAGCAAGCAGGTCTCCTTCCCTGCGGTTTGCTGGCTGGCTCCGGGACCGAGAGAGCAAACCGCGGCGAAGCTGGTTTCCTTTCCCGGTTTGCTCTCTCGGTCCCGGAACCCCCCTTGAAGCCGCCCAACAGCGCTGCAGTGTGGCCACATCTAACACCACTTGCAGCGCTGGTTGCTGTAAGTGTGGCCACTCTGCAGCGCTGGCCCTATACAGCTGTACTAATACAGCTGTAACAACCAGCGCTGCAAAATTTTAGATGTAGACATGGCCTCTGGGAACAGTCTTCCTACCAGTTTTGTACCCACCTTATAGTAGTTCCATCTAGGTTGCATTTCCCTAGTTTGTTTATGAGAAGGTCATGCGAGACAGTATCAAAAGCTTTACTAAAGTCAAGATATACCATCTATCACTTCCCCCCATCCACAAGGCTTGTTACTCTGTCAAAGAAAGCTGTCAGGTTGGTTTTACATGATTTCTTCTTGACTTAATCCATGCTAACTGTTACTTATCACCTTATTATCTTCTAAATGTATGTAAATTGATAGCTTAATTATTTGCTCCATTATCTTTCTGGGTACAGAAGTAAAGATGACTGATCTATAATTCCCCGGTTTGTCCTTATTTCACTTTTTATAGATTGGCACTATATTTGCCCTTTTCCAGTCTTCTGGAATCTTTCCCGTCTTCCATGACTTTTGAAAGATAATCGCTAATAGCTCAGATATCTCCTCAGTCAGCTCCTTGAATATTGTAGGATGCATTCCATCAGGCCCTGGTGACTTGAAGACATCTAACTGGTCTAAGTAGTTTTTAACTTGTTCTTTCCTTATTTTAGCCTCTTCTGATCCTACCTCATTTTCACTGACATTCAATATGTTATTCATCCAGTCATCATCAACCTTGGTGAAAACCAAAACAAAGAAGTCATCAATCACCTCTGCCATTTCCATGTTCTCTGTTATTATTTCCCTCGCTCATTGAGTAATGGGCCTACCCTATCCTTGGTCTTCCTCTTGCTTCTAATGTATTAGTAGAATGTATTCTTGTTACCCTTTATATCTCTAGCTAGTTTGATCTCATTTTGTGCCTTGGCCTTTCTAATTTTGTCCCTACGTACTTGTGTTATTTGTTTATATTGATCATTTGTAATTTGACCTAGTTTCCACTTTTTGTAGAACTCTTTTTTATTTTTAGATCATTGAAGATCTCCTGGTTAAGCCAGGGTGGTCTCTTGCAATACTTCTTGTTAGGATTTTCAGGCCTGTCTGCAAAGACCTATACTTTAAGAATGTAGGTGTATTCTTATCACTTAGCTAGTTATAGAGGTATAAAAGAAAGAAAGAGAATCAAAATCACTGTCTGTGTAATGGCCTTCTCTTACTGTGACAGACTAAGGCCTTCAGCTAAGATGTAGTTAGGCAGCCATAAGCTGGGAAGTGTATGGTCACATCCTCACATTCCAAACTAGTCATATTAAAATAAGGCAATCTGGGACTGTTAGGAAGGTGATTTGATCTATCACCTCCAGAGAAAGGAAAGAGCCTAGAAATTTAGTTTGATAGTTTTCTGTCTGGTAAGAACTCACTTAACAATAGACACAGCTGGAGAACCCTTATGTTTGTATAGATGTAGTTGTGAAATCCTTACTTCTGTATTGTTTTGTATGTTTATTTGCATGGTCTCTGTCTGGTTCTGTGATTGTTTCGGTCTGCTGTATAATTAATTTTGCTAGGTGTAAACTAATTAAGGTGGTGGGATATAACTGGTTAGCTAATCATGTTACAATATGTTAGGATTGGTTAGGTAAATTTTAGTAGAATGATTGGTTAAGGGATAGCTGAAAATATTACTATATAAATTAGGGGCAAACAGGAAGTAAGTTGGAATTAGAAAAATAAGGAAAAAAAACTTAAATTTAAGCTTGCTGGAAGTTTACCCCAATAAACATCGAATTATTTGCACCTTCAGACTTCTGGTATTGTTGTTCTCTGTTCATGCGAGAAGGACCAGGGAAGGATGAGCGTGAAGGAATAAGCTCTCTAACACTTCCTATCTTTCCTATGAAGTGGGATAATTTGCTCTTGTGCCCTTAATAATGTCTCTTTGAAAAACTGCCAACTGTCTTCAATTGTTTTTCCCCTTAGACTTGCTTCCCATGAGATCTTACCTACCAACTCCCTGAGTTTTCTAGTCTGCCTTCTTGAAATCCATTCTTTATTGTGCTGTTCTCCTTCCTACCATTCCTTAGAATCATGATCTCTACCATTTCATGATCACTTTCACCCAAGCTGCCTTCCACTTTCAGATTCTCAACCAGTTCCTCCCTATTTGTCACAATCAAATCTAGAACAGCCTCTCCCCTAGTAGCTTTCTCCACCTTCTGAAATAAAAAAATTGTCTCCAATACATTCCAAGAACTTATGGGATAATGTGTGCCCTGCTGTGTTATTTTCCCAACAGATGTCTGAGTAATTGAAATCCCCCATCACCGCCAAGTCCTGTGCTTTGGATGATTTTGTTAGTTGTTTAAAAAAAGCCTCATCCATCTCTTCTTCCTGGTTAGGTGGTCTGTAATAGATCCTACTATGACATCACCCTTGTTTTTTTACCCCTTTTATCTTTACCCAGAGACTGTCAACATGTCTGCTTCCCACTTGTATCTTGATCTCAATGCAAGCATATACATCTTTGCTATACAAGGCAATAACTCCTCCTTTTTTCTCCTGCCTGTCCTTCCTGAGCAAGCTGTACCTTTTTATACCAATATTTCAGTCATGTGTATTATCCCACCAGATTTCTGTGATGCCAACTATGTCATTGTTGTGTTTATTTACTAGTATTTCATCAGTTTAATCTGCAGCAAGGAAGAGTTAGGTTAGATATTAGGGAAAACTTTCTAACTATAAGGAGAGTTAAGCACTGGAATAGGTAACCATAGGAGGTTGTGGAATCTCCTTCTGTGAAGGTTTTTAAGAACAGGTTAGATAAACACCTGTCAGGGGTGGTTTAGGTTTACTTGGTCCCAGAGGTAACATATAGTGGGGTCATGCAGGGTCACATGCTCCTCAGATTTGCTAGTTGGCTTGTACTGAACATGCTCACATGGACTAAGCATGTGCAGTAACGGCTGCTGGAACCATTTTTATGGTGGAGGTGCTGAGAGCCATTGAACCAAACTAAACCCTGTATATAACGGAAACCACCCCAAGCACCCCTAGTTCCAGCACCTATGTGCAGTAACATCTGCTGAAGCCATTGCTCTCACTCTGCCCTCTCCCCTACTACTAGCAGTTATGGGTTGTCTCTGCTTGGTCCTGCAGGGGGGCTGAACTAGATGACCTTTTGTGGTGCCTTCCAGCCCGACACTATGCTTCTATTTTAGTAACATGGTCTTCTTTTCCATGCCTTCGGAGATACCATGATTAAAAACAAGCAAAATAATCATAGTTAACTATGACAGTTTTAATGTTAAATGAACAAAAATAAAAGCAAAACAAACACAAATAAATAATGTCACCTCAGTTACAATCTCTTTTCTATGTCTGTATATGGAGAGCTTTTAACAGAGATGACCCCCTTGAGAGAGAGTGTATCTCTGGGGGGTGCTCTTCTCTAGATAAGTCAAGACCAAAGTATATTATTTTCAAAATCAGTAGTGAGTCCTGTCGCAGTGTATCATAGATAACTAAAACAGTCTGTAGATGGGCAAAGGCATCTTGTTTAAGGATAGGTGTGTCCTATTTGGTTTATTATGGATAACCTAACCATTTATAAATGGGAAAAGGTGAGCAACCTTAACAAAGTCTTATGAAACCAAAGAGAAAGTATTAAAATTACATTACTTAAAACAAGCTATTCAAGGAGCTGTCTTGAAACGGGCAGATTAATTAATATTAATATTCAGATTAAATCTGCTATTTCTCTGTTTTTCAAGGTCAGTGTATGTCTTCTCTCCAGGAATACGTAGTCTGAACTATTGTGATGTTGCGGAGAAGCGGTTATTGTCTTAAATTACAATAGCACTTCAAGATCCCATTACATTTTTGACAAGAAAAATTGAAATTAGACTGTGCTTTGGCCAACTTCCTCTCACCCAGAATGGTGACATCTTGGTGATAGCAGTATGTGGCAGAAGCAGTGCTGTACTGGAAGGTTGCTGCTTCTTGATGGTGTAGGGTGGCTCCTCTGTTTTCTTTATGCAGTTTGCTTGCTTGAAAGAGATGAGATGTACAGGCCCAGGCAAGATCAGACTGTTGAGACAGGGCTGCCTTTGAAGTTGGGAAATAGGAGCAAAGTGTGCTGCTTGCTTAATTTGGAGATATTTATACTCTTCTTTCTTGGTTTCACTGGTGGTGCAAGACACGCCTCTGTTAGGCCTTGTCTAGGTTTAACTATTAACTGCTTACCCTTTCAGGGTATGCCTACTCAGTCGGCGGGATTGAGCCTCCTAGCCAGGGGTGACAGAGTTGGGCTAGTGGGGATCACGCTAGTGCTCTAGAAATAGCTCTACAGACAGCACTTTGAAGCCCAACCCCCCCCCCCCCCCAGCCTTCAGCGCCCAAGCTCCAGTCCGAGCCACAACTTTAAAGCACTGTCCACACAGCTACTTTTAGAGTGCTTGCCCTGCTAGCCTGAGTCTATTGACCTGGGCTGTGTAGATATACTCCCCTTGGCTTAAGACCTTCATGGGATGGTGGCACCTTCAGCTCAGGAATGAGCAATCTATTTCCATATTCCACAGGGCGGTGACTGTCTTTATTCTTGTGGAGGAAACTAACTCTCAGAACATCTTTAAAGTTTAGTGTTTTAACTCTTTCTTGTATTTAGTCCATTTTCTGAGAAATTCCTTTAGTTTTATTAGCATTTAATAGGAGTTGAAATTTGGTTTCAGGTAAGTCCAGTCCAAACAGCCTTATTTTTTATATGAAACCCTTTTAAGTTTAAAATAGTTTTTTTTTTAAAGAAATGTACACGATTCTTAAAGAAGGTCTTTAGCTTAAATAGTCCTCAAAGAAGGCATTGATTTTTTTTACAGTTCTTGCAGAGGTGGCTCTTCTTAGCCAGAAAGTTGCTCAAGCATTGCCAGATAACTAATGAATGTCCATAAACATTCTATTCTTAAAGGCTTCTTATGTAAGTAACCAGGATATTAAATGACATTACTATATTTGTGCACAAAACATCTTACTATTTATATAGCAGTGGTATCAGGCAGTTATCAGGAGGCTTGCATATAAATACAAAAACATTTGCAAATAAACGCTTCCTAAGTACATGCTTTTTGCTTTAAGTTACACATTGACCTCAGAGGGCTTATACAAGGAATCAAGTTTCTAGTAAGCATAGCCTAGAATTCTTTGTGTGTGTTTGAAACAGACTTTTTCTTTATGAAGAGAGAAAGGGGTGGGAAGGGAGAGCAAGGAGACTGTTCTTTCTGCTTTTTGTGGCCCTAACAAACCACAAGTTTATATACCACCTCTCTTCAAGATGGGAGAAGAATATCTTCACAGTCCATAACAAGGGGCAAGCGTCTGGCTCTTTGAGAAGGCGCTCCTGTTGGGTGTCTGCCTTTTAACCAAACAATACTCAAGATTACAATCTACAGTAGCCTCTCCCACAATTCATAATTAAAAACGCCCACTAAACACTCTGTACAAAACCCAAATCACAATAACTAATGTTCAAAACTCTCTAACATTACAAAAAGTAAATAATGTAAATTAATATAACAAAAAAGTTATGAAACTGCATTCCAGACTCTGCAATTGGACCTGGAGGTGAGAGAGACAGATTTATGGGCAAGGACGAGGTATTCTCCTTGAAGTTTCTTGTGCCTGTCTCTTATTAGGAAAAAGCAGACATTTCCTGTTATGTAACCACACTGAATACTTCATTTAATAAAACAAGCAACTAAAATCAAATATATAAACTCTCATTTTCCATGCACAATATTTATACAAGTATTCAAATTTAATAACAATGTAGGCAAGTTTAGAACAACTTAACACTACAGAATAAATTAAAATAATTTTATTAACCATTGTTGCATCACTATTGAGGATTATCATCAACATGCTATATATTTTTATTCCAAGTGGCTTACTGGTAATAATTGTTTAATATTACAACTCTATATCACCTTCCATTCAAGGATCTCATGTCACTTTATAAAAAACTAAAAAAAATATTCCTGAGAGGTGAGGACCTATTATTCCCAAAGCAGTGAGGTTGCTGAACCACTCCTTTAACAAAGAACAGGATTGCCACATCTAAAAGCCTGAGAGAAACCTAAATAAGCCCATAAGATGTAGCTCCTCTCTGAAGTGCTTCCAAGCCCCATTTTTGGTGCACGTACCCAGGACTGGCTTTAGGGCAGACGACCTAGGTGCTGGGCTTGGGGAGGCACTATGCTGAGGGTGCTGTTTTTGTTGTTAGTGACAAAAAGGAAATTGAAATGTTTGAAGTAAAATGTTTCAGGTATTCTGTATGTGGATTCATTTTTCACTTATCTCCTAGAATGTTCTGGATCTTTGTTGAATCTTGTGGAACCTTCCAGACCTTCTGAGAACTACATTTTCCTCAAACCTCTTAGAATGTTGTGATCCATGCCCTCACAAGTGTATAAGGGGCAGGGCGTCTTCAGTCAGGCAGTGAGATATAAGAATGAAGTGAGAGCCCAGCTGCAATATTGTGAACCTTTTCTCATTGGGTAATTGTGAAAGTGTACTTGTGTTTTAAGACTTTAAGAGTGTAAGTAGTGACTAACAAAGGACATATTTAATGAGATACCAGAGATATCTGTCAAACCCCTATCTACTCAACAGTATAAAATAAATACTTTTACTTCCTTTGCCATGCTTAACATGTAATGGGTGAGGACAGTTTAATTTCTTGATGTTAGTACCTTTCAGTTATTCTTAACATTAAAAAGTTTCTATAAGCTTAGAGGAAACAAAGTTTTGTCTTATATGCGGCATGAATAAATAGAGATTTACAGAGCCTAGTGTGCTAATTTATTGTCTTATATGACAGGGATAAGTCATGCATGCAAATCATGCATCAAAGTTGTGAAATGGGCAACAAATGCAATAAAAAAATAAGATATTAAAAAGTTTAACAAATGGGGGTGGGCACTGAAGACACTCCTCACCTGGGGCACCATTTGGTCTAGGGCCAGTCCTGCATGTACCCATCAGAAAAAGCTACAGGCAAACATCACATGCGGTGGAGATTGTCAATACTGTGCTTCCTGCTTGCCAGCTTCGGAGGAGAGGGGTTCAATTTTTCAGATTTAGCCATAACACTGCCTCTCAGCAGTGGTCTCAAGCCCACCTCATAGCCTCTTCTTTATTTTGGCCAGGTCTGCAGTCCAGTCCATGTTAAGTCCTGAGTTCTGATACTTGTAATGAATGAGCCATATTCATCCTTTGGGAAATACCATTGAATTCCTTGAAGTTACACTGAGGATTAATTGGGGCCAGTATGTCAAAAGGGATGCAAGAGTGTATTTATCTCTTTAAAACAGAGAAGGGGGTGTGTGTTGTTTTCCCTTTGAGTCTGTCTAGAAGTCAGCAGACAGGAGAGGGAGGGACTGGGCTGCTCCAGGGTTCTGTGTGCAAAGGTAGCCCTGAGTTTAAATACTTTCGTTATAAATATTATACTGGACATATTAGGGAGACCAGACAGGATTGCATCTGGTTTGAACACTAAGCCTAAGGCTTGGCATAAAGATAGAAGAGAAACGGTCTGATTTAAGAATTATCTGTAGTCTCTAACTCAAGAAGTGAAGGGGGAAGTGAGCTTACTTCACTGCAATTTGCCACACACTACTATGTGTTAGCTTTAAACCAGACAAAAACCATGCTTGGCCCTGCTGTGCAAAAGACCTCAATAAACCCCTCATTTTGCCTATAGAATTCCCTATTGCAGTATTGCACATTCAGCAGCTTTTTAATCTACAATTAAGTTTGCCCAGATGTGGTCTGCAACCATGGGTACTTGTTTGCTTCATCTGTTTGCTTAACAGGGTTAAACAAGTGTTAAAGTTTATCACAATGGTACAGCAACCTAGCCTTGGTGTAGGTAAAACATGGGACAGAGGGGTCAAATTCTACCTCTCCCATCCCTAAACACATTTCCAAACTACTTTGATTAGCTGACATTCAACGCTTCCTTTTGGGAAAGAGAAATTGTCCCTTTTAACAAAGGATCCACTGATAACACTGTTGGTGTCTTTTTCATCCTCCCCCACATGTGGTTAATAAATACTAGCAATATGAAAAGGTTAGAAAATGATGCAATGCTTTATAGTTTGGGACGAGGATGGTTCCCTAGTTGAAAATTGGTTTGAACATAGATCTAAGGAAGTTTAATGAGGACTCTTTGGTCCCTCAAGAATACAGGTATTGTTAATAAATGACTATGAATTAATAAATAAGGACAAACCAGGGAATTACAGACCAGTCAGCTTAAATTCAGTACCCGGAAATATAATGACACAAATAATCAAACAGACAATTTGTAAGTACCAAGAATAGTGGTGGGCAACCTGCGGGCCACACGTGGCCTGTCAGGGTAATCTGCTGGCAGGCCACAGGGATGTGCTGGCTGTCACTTCCCGCAGCTCCCATTGGCCACGAACGGTGAACCGCGGCCATTGGAAGCTGCAGGTAGCCATGCCAATGTAAACAAACTGGCAGCCTGCCAGTGGATTGCCCTTACAGGCCACAGGTTGCCCATCACTGACCTGGAAGATAGCAAGGTGATAAATAAGTCATCATGGATTTGTCAAGAACAAATCATATCAAAGCAACCTAATATCCTTCTTTGACAGGTTAACAAAGAAGGTTAACAAACCAAACCTTGTGGTTATAGGGAAAAGCAGTAGATGTGATATCTCAACTGCAGTAAGGCTTTTGATAACATCTTGCATGATCTTCTCATAAGCAAACTAGGGAAATATAGATGAAACTACTATAAGGGGGCTGCCCAATTAGTTGGAAAAGCATACTCAGAGAGTAGTTATCAATGGTTCACAATCAAGATGGAAGGGTGGGGCCCTGCAGGGATTTCTCTGTGGATGATTCCAAGTTGGGAAGGACTGCAAGGATTTGATAGCTGCTTTCAACTACCTAAAAGGGGATTCCAAAGAGGATGGATCTAGACTGTTTTGAGTGGTACCTGATGACAGAACAAGGAGTAATGGTCTCAAGTTGCAGTGGGGGAGGTTTAGGTTGGATATTAGGAAAAACTTTTTCACTAGGAGGGTGGTAAAGCACTGGAATGGGTTACCTAGCAAGGTGGTGGAATCTCCTTCCTTAGAGGTTTTTAAGGTCAGGCTTGACAAAGCCCTGGCTGGGATGATTAAGTTGAGGACTGGTCCTGCTTTGAGCAGGGTGTGGGACTAGATGAGCTCCTGAGGTCCCTTCCAATCGTGATATTCTATGACTTTGAATGACAGGATTAGAATTCAAAATGATCTTGATAAACTGGAGAAAGGGTCAGAAATAAATAGGATTAATTCAGTAAGGACAAATGTGAAGTCCTACATTTAGGAAGATATCAATTGTACAAATAGAAAATGGGAAATGACTGCCTAGGAAGGTGAACTGAAGAAAAGGATTAAACTAAATATGAGTCAGCAATGGAATACTGTTGCAAAAAAATTGCAAACCTCATTCTGGGATGTCTTAGCAGGCATATTGTAAGCAAGATACAGGGAGTAACTCTTCCACTCTATTCAGCAGTGGTAAGGCCTCAAAGAGTATGGTATCCAGTTCAGGGACCCACACTTTGGGAAAGATGGGGACAAACTGGTCAAAGTCTAGAGAAGAGCAACAAAAATGATTAACGGTCTAGAAAACATGACCTATGAGGACAGATTGAAAAAACTGGGTTTGTTTAGTCTGAAGAGGAGAAGATTTGGGGGAGGGGCAATGATGACAGTCTTCAAGTATGTAAAAGGTTGCTATAAAGAGGAGGAGGATAATTTTTTCTCTATATCCACTGAAGAGACAGGACAAGATGTAATTATGGGACTTAGGTCTTGAACCCAGGCCTGGGAGTCCCTGACAGCTACTGGATCCTGACCTCCATAAAAAGGCCTTTGAAACGTGGTGGGCTGAGAAGCTAGTAGGATTATAGCTTCAGTCAAGGCACCACTCACAGGAACCCTGACTGGAGGATTGCCTGGCTCCACGGACTTTCCAACCTGCTATTTAAGGCAGAAAGACAAAAAGTTTGTCTGAGCAACAAAGTGATTCCCTGTTGTGCCTGCTTTCTGCACCTACCCCTGTTCCCGATTCCTGCCCCTGCCTGCCTTCGCTCCTGTTCCCACTGTGCTCCTGCTCTGTGTTTGATCCTTGCATCTCTGCTGGTTCCTGCCCTTTCACCTTGCCTCCAATTATCAGTTATCAGACCTGGCTCTGGCTTCCAACTTCTGACCCTGACTCTGGCTTGACCCTTGGTTCTCATATTTGGTATCTGACCTTCAGCTTTGATTTCTGGTTCTGGTAATTGATAGTTGACTCTGGTGCTGACTCTTGGCTTCATTCCCCAACCTGGATGCCTGCTTCACCCACTGGACGTGACATCTGCTCTGACTGCTAAGGCAGATTGCCTACATCCCAGTCTATAACAGTAATGGGCCTAAATTGCAGCAGGGGAGATTTAGGTTAGATGTTAGAAAATATCATCTTAAGTGCCAGGGTAGTTAAGCACTGGAACAAGTTACCTAGGGAGGCTTGGAAACTCTCTCATTGGAGGTTTTTAAGAGCATGTTAGACAAACACATTTCAGGGATGGATTAGCTCCAGATAATACTTAAACCAGCCTCAATGCAGGGGCCTGAACCTGATGACAAACTCTAGTCCCTTCCAGTTCTGCATTTCTATGATTCTGTGTTTTACTAGATTATATTTTTATCCATTCACAGTGAGTACTCCTAAGCAGTCATTAAACCAGCACCCAGACCTGACAGTGGAAAGACTCCCCTTGACTTGGGTGGGCGTTGGATCAGGTTCCTGATGAAAAAGGAGCTCATGTTCAGTATCCATCAGTACATTCAAATGTAGTCAAATAGTCTTTTAACTCTTTGCTTTCTGTCCTATCTTGTGAGAAAAGCAAGATCTGGCATTGTTTTATGTGATCAGTGCAGCTGAACTGTCTCCCATGCAATTTACTGCTGGGGGCTGACCTTTTCCCTTGCATAAGACCCATCTTAGCACAAGCTGCTGACATTGTAAGTAATGTGAGACTGACCTCACTAGTCATCCAGATCCACACCCTATTCAGGGAAATAGCACGAGTACTTCATGTCTGCGAATTCCAAAACAAGCAGGATCCTTATATCCCTATTTATAATGTGCTATAATTGTCTTGAATGAGAGCTGTGATTATCAGTAAGGGCGATACCATCATATTAGTCTTGCCCAACACTGCTTATGCAGCATCACTCTAATGTAGAGACATAGTTGGGTGCATACGTTACTGTGTAAGCAGAGTCAGGATAAGCTCTACCCTGACATCTGGTGGAAAGAATTTCAGAGAGTGTATTTGCATAGGCACGCCTACCCTATCCCAGACTGCCGAGCTGTGGGACTGCTTGGTGACAAATGACTCACCCTCAGTTGAGTGGTACTTGCTAGACAAGGGACATGGGTTCCAAAACCCAGTGAATTGAGAGAGGCTGTGGACAGGTATCTGTGCCTGGTGGTGCAGTTGCCTTGTGGAGCCAGAAGCACCAGTTCCACCCCCTCCTCTCTCCACTGTGGAATGTCAGAGTTGATTTTTTTTATTCCCTCAAGAATCTAAATACAGGTTACTGAGTTGAACTCACTTTGGGCTAATGGTACACTAGCACTGGGGCTCCCCTACTAAGAGCTGAGATCACTAAGAGTTGAAATCACTAAAGACTGAAATAACTGAGCTGAGAGCACTGAGTACTGTGCTAACTAGTGGGGGAGCCTGAAGCTATACTGCGGCACAGAGCAGCTGGTGGAGTGGAGCAGTTGCGGGGACAGCTGGAGCGGATCACGGGACAGCTGGTGGCAGCGGAGCGGCTGGCAGAGCGGAGTAGCTGTGGGACGGGTGGAGCGGCCCACAGAGTGAGCGGAGCCAAGCAGTTTGCAGAGCAGCTCATGGAGCAGAGCAGCTGGTGGAGTGGAGCAGTTTCTGAGGACGGCTGGAGGAGCAGAGTGGAGCAGCTGGTAAAGCGGAGCAGTTTGTGGAGAAGGCAGAAGCAGAACCCACGGAGAGGCAGGGCAGTTGGCCCCGGACCACGTAAGGTGCCCCTTTCTACCCAGGCTGGGGGGAGGGACCTCTACAGATAAACTCTCGAACTCTGGGGTGGCATTGACCAGAGACCTTTTGGGTTCTTGGACTTTGGGGTGATTGGACTTAAAACCCTAAGGGGAAAAAGGACAGTGCCAAACGTACTTGGAGGTGGGTTTTTGTTTATGGTTTGTGTTATAACCCTGTTTGTGGTGTTTCTCCAATGGGATGCCACATTGATTCCTTCCTTTATTAAAAAGATTTTGCTACACTCAGACTCCATGCTTGCGAGAGGGGAAGTATTGCCTCCTAGAGGCACCCAGGGGGGTGTGGTATGTGAGTGTCCCAGGTCACTGGGTGGGGGCTCGAGCCGGTTATGCATTTTGTTACTGAAACGGAACCCCTGGATACTGAACCCGGCCCTTGTTGCTGCCAACTCAGAGGGGCAGAAGGGTTACACTGTATGAAACAAATGGGCACATAAGCGAATCATATGAACTATAAGAGAGTACAGAGGTTTCATATTTCCTAAGCAGTTTCTATCTGGCAAGGGTGTATATACACTGATCAACTAGAATAGGAATGAGCAAGTCGAGCCGGTTTAGGCAAAAGCAAGAGGAAATGTTCTTTCAGCAGCAAGATTACTATAGCGTTGCTAGTCAAGTTGCTATAGTGTAGGGCAGGGGTAGTCATTATTTTTTGTCAAGGTCCAAATTTCTTAGTCAAGGTATAGTCAAGGTCCAGACTCCAGAGAAAATAATAATAAAGATTTCAGGGTCTGTTCAAAAGGTCCAGACTCCAGAGAAAATAATAAAGATTTCAGGGTCTGTTCAAAAGAGTCTGGCGGTCCAGATTTGGCCTGTGGTCTGCCTATTGACTACTCCTTGTGTGGGGTCTGTGAGCATTTCCCTTAGAATCCCATCTTCCCAAAGGCATGTATAACCAGGATGTAAGTAGGGCTATAGTAGGTAAAGATGATGGCCTATTTGATCATTGAGTCCAAAAGGTCAGTTAATCAAAGTTTTCTTTTAATTACCTTATACTTTTTATTGGTGAAGAGGGGAAGGCATGGTATGAAATCTGAAAAAGGTTTCACTTTTCAAACTGAATTTTTAAGCAATTTTTTTTACATAGGACATGATCATTTTACATACACCTTTTTGAAAAGAAAAGCAATGTGATCAAGCAACTTTCATTTTAAAATGGTTATGTACATCATACTGCTTCTCAGAGAGTGCATTCTGCATATGATTCGATCTGTCTGGCAGGATAATCTCCCTTCCTAACATAGCTGTAAAACAGATATGTCAGGAAACAGAAAGTTTACAAAATGACTTAAGTGCTCCGCGTACATTTGAAGATGTTCCCTATTTTTGTTCCTCTTACTTCATTTTTTTCTGATGCTGGCTGCCAGTGGGTCTGTTGAATAACAAACAGGAGTGGGAAAAAGAGGGCTACTCTAGCATGAACCTCTGCTTTAATGTAAAGGGGTTGAGTAACAGCCATTGGACTTCACTTGAGCCTCAAGATTTCAATCCATGATATATATTCCATTGAGAAACCCCCTTTTTCCTAAAACTGCACATAAGAGATCTATTTACCCCATCAGAAACTTTTCATCGTCAAGTGATGATGAAATATTTGTTCCTTTTCGTGTAATAATATTAATACGTTTTCCAACACTGAACCTATTCTATTTACAATGAAACCAATCAACCCATAACATTTCAAATCAAGCTGTAATAAAGGGGGATCAGACTGTGGAAGGCTCAGTTTGTTTGGCTTTACCTTCTCTGGGGATTACTGAATTGATAGCTATCCTATCTGTCTAGGGTAGCATATTTTCCATAATATTTGTAACTGCTTGTGGCAGGGCAGGGGTAAAACCCCTTTAAAGTCCAGCCAAAATGCTGGCTACAGCCTGCTCTCTGGCCGGTAGGCCAGGGGTAGAGATACAGGTACTCAGCAGGGAGCCCAGCTGCAAGCCCTAATGAGGGCTGGCTCAGGGTATGTCTACACTATGGGATTATTCTGATTTTACATAAACTGGTTTTGTAAAACAGATTGTATAAAGTCGAGTGCACGCAGTCACACTAAGCACATTAATTCGGCAGTGTGCGTCCATGGTCCGAGGCTAGCATCGATTTCCGGAGCGTTGCACTGTGGGTAGCTATTCTGTAGCTATCCCATAGTTCCCGCAGTCGCCCCAGCCCCTTGGAATTCTGGGTTGAGATCCCAGTGCCTGATGGGGCAAAAATCATTGTCGTGGGTGGTTCTGAGTAAATATCGTCACTCATTCCTTCCTCCGGCAAAACAACGTCAGACAATCATTTTGCGCCCTTTTTCCCTGGATTGCCCTGGCAGACGCCATAGCACGGCAACCATGGAGCCCGTTCAGCTCTTTTTTTAGTGTCACCGTATGTGTACTGGATGCCGCTAACAGAGGCGTTACTGCAGCGCTACACAGCAGCATTCGTTTGCTTTTGTATGATAGCAGAGACGGTTATCAGTTGTTCTGTATCATCTGCTGCTATTGTAAATTGGCAGTAAGATGACAGTTATCTGTCATTCTGTACTGTCTGCTGCTATCATGGGTGCCCCTGGCTGAGGTTGACCATGGGCACAAAGGCAAAACAGGGAATGATTCCCCGAGTCAATCCCTCCTTTATGGTTTCTAAAAATAGAGTCAGTCCTGCCTAGAATATGGGGCAAGTGTACCAGAGAACCAGTGTATCAGAGAGCACAGCTGCTCCATGTCAGATCCCGCAGAAATGATGAGCTACATGCCATTCACGGGAGGTGCCCCTGCAACAACCCACCCATTGCATCCCTCCTCCCCCAATCTTCCTGGGCTACCGTGGCAGTGTCCCCCCCATTTGTGTCATGAAGTTAGGGTTAGGGTGACTGAAAAAAGTCAAGAAACGATTTCTTTCCCTTTTCTTTCACGTGGAGGGGAGGGAGTAAATTGACGAGCTATACCCTGAACCACGCTGGACAATGTGTTTGAACCTACAGGCACTGGGAGCTCAGCCAAGAATGCAAATAGTTTTCGGAGACTGCTGTGGACTGTGGGATAGCTGGAGTCCTCAGTACCCCCTCCCTCCCTCCATGAGCTTCCATTTGATTCTTTGGCTTTCCGTTACACTTGTCACGCAGCACTGTGTAGCCTGGAGATTTTTTTCAAACGCTTTGGCATTTTGTCTTCTGTAACAGAGCTCTGATAGAACAGATTTGTCTCCCCATACAGCGATCAGATCCAGTATCTCCTGTACAGTCCATGATGGAGCTCTTTTTGGATTTGGGACTGCATCGCCACCTGTGCTGATTAGAGCTGCACGCTGGGCAAACAGGAAATGTAATTCAAAAGTTCGCGGGGCTTTTCCTGTTTACCTGGCCACTGCATCCGAGTTCAGATTGCTGTCCAGAGCGGTCACAGTGGTGCACTGTGGGATACCGCCCGGAGGCCAATACCATCGATTTGCGGCCACAGTAACCCTAATCCAACATGGTAATACCGATTTTAGCGCTACCCCTCTCGTTGGGGAGAAGTACAGAAACCGATTTAAAGAGCCCTTTATATCGATATAAAGGGCCTCATAGTGTGGACGGGTGCGCAGTTAAATCGGTTTAACGCTGCTAAACTCGGTTTAAACACGTAGTGTAGACCAGTCCTTAGATGAATTCAGATGAACGTGCTGGGCTAAGTAGTGACAGCTGGGCTGAGGCAGGAGAAGACTGTAAAAACCCTGGGCAAACCTCAGTGGGGAGACTAACCTGGGAGGAGACAGGAGAGCAGTATCTCTGTCTTCTTGCCAATAAGGAAGCCTCAAGGGCTAGGACACCCTGGGGAGGGTTTGTGGGGTGCTAACTGTTGAGGGATCTGGGCACTCCACAAGCACTGTAAATAAAGACACGGGAGTGATTCAACAACAGAGGGAGTGAACACTCTTTATTAAACCAGCCTAAACACAGGGTGCAGGCACAAAAGTGGGAGAGCCTGTGCTCACCCTGTGACACTGCTTCTAAAATCAGGATGGTTAAATCTCTTAATTTTTATATGTAGAATTCTCCATTAAAATGGTTTTATAGACTACTATACTTTAGCATAGTGCTTTGCCAGTTAACTGATTGTAGAGTGGAGTTCCTGGGATTTCTATGGGAGGTACAGTCTTTTCTATCTGAGAATCATTTTGCTTTGAATTGATTATCAGGTTCTTAAGCGTAATAACATTTAAACATTTCTCATCTGGGTCTTCTTGTGTTGCTTCGTGGAAGTTTTGATAAAGCAGAGGAAAGGCGTCCACTGTTTTATTGAATGTTTTCCTGTGTTTAAAATGTTTTGGGGCATTTTCTATTTGTCTGTCACACCAGACAGAAAAAATGAAGGGCATGGAAACAAAAAGACCTTGGAAAACAGTAGAGAACTGAATTAGACACACAGCATAAATGACAAGTCTAGGCCAATTGAAAAACATACAGTCTCGTTGCTCACCAAACTGACCAATAAAAGTGAGCAACAACTCAGACATGATATTTTAATGTGACAACAGATCAGCAGTCTCCTGGCCTACCAGTGAAGGGCCTGACGTGAAACTTATCAGTCAGTGGAAAGGCTTTGGATCAGGACACCAAGGCCTCCATCCCCTATGGAGGGGACCCCTGTGGCTTGAGGAGCTCTGCTGAGTTCCACAGGAATCTATATGGATGTAAACGTCTGTCCGGGCAGGGCTGGCTTTAGCCATTTTGCCGCCCCAAGCACGGTGGCATGCCGCGGGGGGCGCTCTGCCGCTCGCCGGTCCCGTGGCTCCGGTGGATCTCCTGCAGACGTGGCTGCGGAAGGTCTGCTGGTCCTGCGGCTTCGGTGGACCTCCCGCGGGCATGCCTGCGGCTGCTCCACTGGAGCTGCAGGACCAGCGGACCCTCCACAGGCATGCCTGCGGGAGGTCCACCGGAGCCGCCTGCTGCCCTCCCGGCAAGCGGCAGAGCACCCCCAGCGGCATGCCACCCCAAGCGCGCGCTTGGCATGCTGGGGCCTGGAACCGGTCCTGTGTCCGGGTACATTAGATGGCAGGATCCTGGCCTAAGAAAGCAACAGACATCCTATTAGTTGAAAGTGTCATGAGTTTTAGTATGTAGATTTACCAAACATATGCAGTGCCCATTGGTGGCAACTTGACATACTGCAACAGATCTTTAATTAAGGGGTCATGAACTAAAACTTGCCGGACACAGTCCTGGCTGAGTTCTCATAGTGGATGGTCACCAGACTGTGTTATTTGGACCAAACTTTTGAATGCCATGTACATCCAAGCCAGCTGGGTTTGAGCAGAGTCCAGTCAGTGCTTCCAGTTGTGGGGCTCGAAAGAGGCTCTCGCAAGGTCAGATCTCTTGTCTGTCCTCCATCCTGGCACAAGGGACTCCGCAGTCTAAATGCCATAGGCCATGAAGCTACTGTTGAGCTCTTCAAAGCCTCTCCAGCCACTCCACATCTTCTCCTTGAGTCTCACATTGCTGTGGTTTATGATTTGATCCCTTGGGGAGCTACGTGGCACTTAAAGCAAAGAATACAGGTGTTGCAAAGGAACTTCTTAAACATAGTTTTTACTCTTTGACAGCACAGATCCATGCAAAACAAAACCCTGAATGCAATTCCCCCATCAGAGTCCTCACCACTCCCAAGAGTCCTTGGTTTTGGTCAGTGGCATTAGGAGAAGGCAAAGTCACTCTTGCCCCCACTCCTCTAGCTGTATCTTCTGGTCATGGAATCGCTCCTCTTGCTCAGGGAGCATGTCACTTTTAAAAGCAGCCTCTGGCACCTTTTCTACTTTTTCCGCTGGTGATTTTCCACTCTCCAAGCCCCTGCCCCTCTGGCCCCCACCTCTTCTCCCCCACTGCTGTTATTAAAAGTCAGTGGGTCTGCTGGTAGAAACTCATAGACTCATAGACTCATAGACTCTAGGACTGGAAGGGACCTCGAGAGGTCATCGAGTCCAGTCCCCTGCCCTCATGGCAGGACCAAATACTGTCTAGACCATCCCTGATAGACATTTATCTAACCTACTCTTAAATATCTCCAGCGATGGAGATTCCCAACTCCCATTATTCTACCAGGGTAGAACTATTTGCATGTTGATGGGCCTCTTGTTGCAGCTTTCTAGATGTAGCCTGCCCTTTGAGTGTCAAATTCCTGCTACCAAATGGAGGTTCTAATCCACAGTGGAGGTTACAATAATAAATGCTATTCATAAAAACAAAAAATTCAAATGCTGACACAATATATTCCCCAAAATGTCACATTTTCTACTTAAGTCTTGCCATAAGAGAGCTGTAAGTTTGACAGTTGGAGAGATTTCTCAGAGACTTTGTTTTCAGGAAGCTTAAACCAATTTGAAATATTTAATAGAAATCAAATAAAGGCCTGGCTGGGCTAAACTAAACCTGCATTGCAGCGGACTCTCCCTTAGCCTTCTGCTAACCCAGGGGGTAGGCAACCTATGGCACATGTGCCAAAGGCAGCACGCAAGCTGATTTTCAGTGGCATTCATACTGCCCGGGTCCTGGCCACTGGTCTGGGGGGCTCTGCATTTTAATTTAATTTTAAATGAAGCTTCTTAAACATTTTTAAAACCTTATTTACTTTACATACAACAATAATTTAATTATATATTATAGACTTACAGAAAGAGACCTTCTAAAAACGTTAAAATGTATGACTGGCACGCGAAACCTTAAATTAGAGTGAATAAATGAAGACTCAGCACACCACTTCTGAAAGGTTGCCAACCCCTGTGCTAACCTCTCGTTTACCAGAGAGCTTCCTGGTTGACCTGTAGGTCACTTGCTTTTGAATGAGCAAAAGGGGTCTTGAATATATGAATACATATCCTACAATGTCAATAGCTGTGTTCTTTAGCTGATTAAGTTATGGTATGTGCACATAATACGCATGGATTGATAAGAAAGATCTACCAGCACTTTGACAAGGCTGCTGGTAATCTCTGATTAGCTGGTCCTAAATTCTGCTGCAAGTGCCCTGGGTTACACGGTGCTCCGTTGAAGCAGGTTGGAAATTCTCTAGCAGCTTGATATAAAATTTTTAAAAATGGGGATTGTACTGAATTTAATATGAAGGTGAATGATGCAATCAGTGCAGGAGCCCCAGATATAATTCCATGTATTTTATATTGTCCTACAGCAAGATTCAGAGAGGGATTGGACATTTATATGAATAATAAGGATATCCAAAGTTTTATAGTTAATCCTAACAAATCTTCTTGGAAGGGTGATAAAAACCTCATGGTTCAAGGTTTAAGCCAATCTCTAACGATTACAGATTTGGATGAAAAATTAATGTGGGGCAGATAATCCCACATCTGCCTATTGGGGGTTTCTGCACTGCCCGCTGAAGCATTTGCTGCTGGACACAGTTGGAGACAAGATGCTGAACTGGATGGACTGTGGGTCTGAGCCAATTTGGCAATTCTGGTGTTCTCATGTTTTCAGTTTGCAGCATGCCACAGATTTGTGAGTGGACAATGCATAGCAGTATCATAGAAGGTGTCAGGGTATGAGCTGGCATGTAGAGACAGGTGGGGTATACTGGGATCTGTGGAGGCAAAGGAGGGAGTTAGGGATTGTGGAAGAAGCACATTAGCTGGTATTTCTGCTAAAATGGTTATCAGAGATACAATTAACAATGTCAGTTAAATGACTATTTTTGGATTTCAGTATTAACACCCCAATGAATGAGTAGTTCATACCTCTCTGAGCTATTGTTTCAGGCTATCAGGAACATAACCCTGAATTTGTTGATATTTGGTTCCTGTTTTCAAAGTTAATGTCTGAGGGCTGGAGACTTTTTAATATAAGAAAGCATAGGTTCTGCAGAACAATTCCATGGAAAGATAGGATAAAGGGATGAATTTCATAGCAATGGAATACATAGCACTTTGGCCTTAACTCTGGATTATCTGAATTTTATGGGTGCGAATCAGATTCCAAAGGCTAAAATTTTCTCTTAATTATGCCCAGACAACTCCACTGAAGGCAATGGGGCTGCATTTAGTGTGATCTTACAGCCCATTCAGGCTGAGTTTGTGGCTTGTTTTCTTGTCATCTAACATTGCAAGGGACATCCCATGTTTGAGTCCTAAACTTATCTCTGCCCCAGAAAGACCTGTTAGTCAATACTTTTAATAATAAACATTGTGTAGAGATCAGAAAAACTGAGTCATGATCCTGATCAAAAGCTTTACTTAGGTTGAATAAAGGAATCTCTACCACAAGTGAACTCCTTACATTAAGAATGTTTTGTTTTATCTCCCTTTAACGCCCATGGGAGATCCTTTGTAGGCTTTGTTCTGAAGCTGTTTTTCCTGATCTGTTGCTCTTGGTTATTCTTTTAATTTGTTTTGCCAGCATAACTGGTGAATCATAGAGGCTTGTTTATTTGTTGTACTTTTTTTGGCCAGCCTATTTGTTCTCATGGAGTGTCTCTTTGCTCATCCCTCTACTGCACTTAGAAGTGCCCTTCCCAGTTTTCTCTGGGCTTATCTAGATTAGAGAAATTTGTACTGGTGTCAGGAGTGCAACCTCCTAGTGTAAACTAAACTATACTAGTAAGCTCACTATAGTCGTGTAAGACAAGGCTTGTAAAACAGGGGTAAGTTGAACTGATGTAAGTCTCATCTTCGAATGGTGCAGTGCATCTACACTGAGGGTTTGTGTCAACGTAGCTGAAGGGATACAAAAAAACACAGCAGCAGCAAAAATCAGCCCAGACAGGGCCGATATCTTGGTTCCAGAGGTGGCACCAGGCCCCAGCACGTCAAGTGCGTGCTTGGGGCTGCAAGCCGCCGGGGGAGCTCTGCCGGCTCCGCGAGGGCGACAGGCAGGCTGCCTCTGGCAGTTTGCCTGCAGAGGGTCCGCTGGGCCCACAGCTTTGGCGGACCTCCCACAGGCGTGCAGGAGGTCCGCCAAAGCCGCAGGACCAGTGGACCCTCCAGCAGTTTGGGAGGTCCGCTGAAGCCGCGGGACCAGCAGACCCTTCACATGCAAACTGCCGGAGGCAGCCTGCCTGCCGTGCTTGGGGCGGCAAAATCCCTAGAGCCGCCCCTGCTTGGTTCTTCTGGTATATTTTCACCACTGCTTCACTGTAATGATGGAACTTACTCACTTAGACTGGGCGGCAGGGGTGGATTTGCCATTTCAGAGCAAAGACCATCAATGATAGAGGCAGAAAGCTCAGAAGAGAGAAAGTCTGCTCCCATAGTGTATTTTTCTGTCTTCACATTCATTTTACGCATGGTCTCAAAGCCTTCACTTGCCAGCTTGGGTAATGAATCTACATGGGATTTTATTTCTAATTACACTCCATATATATGATGTTAGATACTTTTCTTGTGTCTACTCCCCCTCTAACCAGGGAATGATTATTATTGATTGAAGGAGTGCCCAGAGGGCCCAGCTAATGATCAAAGCCCCATTGTGCTAGCACTTTACAAATGGAGAACAAAGACAGTCCTTGCCCCAGAGAGCTCATGTTTTATGACTATAAAAATGAACAACAGGTGGATAAACAGACAAATTGGGGACGAGATAACACTAAAGAAAAGGGTATTTGCATAAGTACGCAGTCTGAGTAGGAGTAGATTGAAATGAGCCTTGTTGTATTGGTTTCTTCTCCGTCATGGCATATGCATTTTGGATTCACGGTCAAGGTGGATAATGTTATATTGTCACAGGGTGTTCTACTTCTCTCCGGAGTGCCTCCTTCTGGCAGTATCTGGAGAATAGCTCTGACAGTCAGACGTTGCTGTAGTGGTTGCTCACACCGTCATTCCCCTGCCTTGCTTGCTTGGGATTTGACTGCTCCTGCTTTGGGGTTTGGCCTTCCAGCCAGGTCACTGTAGTCTGCCCCTTCCGGGGTATCAAAGTCTCTCAGGACCCACTGTCCCAGGCTGTCTTTCCTCTCACTGGCCTTAAAGGCACCACTGCCCAGAGGCTGGAAGGGAACCCAGGCCCACCCTCTATGCTGGCTTCCAGCCCAGGGACCCTACAACAAGCAGTCAATGTCTGTACCATCCTAACCCTTAGGCCATGTTTACATCTAAAATTTTGCAGCGCTGGTTGTTACAGCTGTATTAGTACAGCTGTATAGGGCCAGCACTGCAGAGTGGCCACACTTACAGCAACCAGCGCTGCAAGTGGTGTTAGATGTGGCCACACTGCAGCGCTGTTGGGCGGCTTCAAGGGGGGTTCGGGGAACGCGAGAGCAAACCGGGGAAGGAGACCAGCTTGATTACCAGAGGCTTCCTCAGGTATGCTGGGATACCTGCTTATTCCACGGAGGTCAAGAAAAGCGCTGGTAAGTGCCTACACTTGATTACCAGCGCTGGATCACCAGCGCTGGATCCTCTACACCCGAGACAAAACGGGAGTACGGCCAGCGCTGCAAACAGGGAGTTGCAGTGCTGGTGATGCCCTGCAGATGTGTACACCTCCTAAGTTGCAGTGCTGTAACCCCCTCACCAGCGCTGCAACTTTGTGATGTAGACAAGCCCTTACTGTTGTATCCCTGGGCTAGTTCCTATCTTACCTTCTCTCACCCTGAAGCCATGTCTACACTACGGGATAATTTCGAATTAACATAAACCGGTTTTATAAAACAGATATTATAAAGTCAATTGCACGTGGCCACACTAGGCACATTAATTCGGTGGTGTGCGTCCATGGTCCGAGGCTAGCATCGATTTCAGGAGCATTGCACTGTGGGTAGCTATTCCGTAGCTATCTCATAGTTCCCGCAGTCTCCCCTGCCCCTTGGAATTCTGAGTTGAGATCCCAGTGCCTGATGGGGCAAAAATCATTGTCGCGGGTGGTTCTGGGTACAGCCTCACCCCTCCCTTCGTGAAAGCAGCAGACAACTATTTCACGCCTTTTTTCCTGGGTGAACTGAGCAAACGCCATAGCACAGCAAGCATGGACCCTGCTCAGATCAATAGCGCAATCGTGGACGTTGTAAACACCTCGCGCATTCTCGTGCTGTCTATGGTGAACCATGAACTGCAAAGGCAGGTGAGGAGGAGGCAGCTACGGCAGCGCGGCTACAAGAGTGATGAGGACATGGACACTGAATTCTCCCTAACCGCGGGCGCCTGCGCTTTGGAGATCCTGCTGGTAGATCCTGGGGAGGTTCTACCCATTGAACGCCGATTTGGGGCCCGGGAAACGAGCACAGACTGTTGGGACCGCATAGATTTGCAGGTGTGGGATGATTCGCAGTGGCTGCGGAACTTTCGCATGCGTAAGAGCACTTTCTTTGAACTTTGTGACTTGCTTTCCCCTGCCCTGAAACGCCATAATACCAAGAAGAGAGCAGCCCTCACAGTGGAGAAGCGAGTGGCAATAGCCCTCTGGAAGCTTGCAATGCCAGACAGCTACCGGTCAGTCGGGAATCAATTTGGAGTGGGAAAATCTACTGTGGGGGCTGCTGTGATGCAAGTAGCCAAAGCAATCATTAAGCTGCTGCTATGAAAGGTTGTGACTCTGGGAAACGTGCAGGTCATAGTGGATGGCTTTGTTGCAATGGGATTTCCTAACTGTGGGGGGGGGTGATAGATGGAACCCATATCCCTATCTTGGCACCGGAGCACCAGGGCACCCAGTACATAAACCGCAAGGGATACTTTTCAGTAGTGCTGCAAGCACTGGTGGATCACAAGGGACGTTTCACCAACATCCACGTGGGATGGCCAGGAAGGGTTCATGACGCTCGCGTCTTCAGAAGCACTGCTCTGTTTAAACGGCTGCAGCAAGGGAATTACTTCCCAGACCAGAAAATAAGAGTTGGGGATGTTGAAATGCCTGTAGTTATCCTGGGGGACCCAGCCTACCCCTTGATGCCATGGCTCATGAAGCCATACATAGGCAGCCTGGACAGTAGTCAGGAGCTGTTCAACTACAGGCTGAGCAAGTGCAGGATGGTGGTAGAATGTGCATTTGGCCATTTAAAGGCTCGCTGGTGCATATTACTGACTCGCTCAGACCTCAGCCAAACCAATGTCCCCTTTGTTATTGCTGCTTGCTGTGTGCTCCACAATCTCTGTGAGAGTAAGGGGGAGACCTTTATGGCGGGATGGGAGGCGGAGGCAAATCACTTGGCCGCTGATTACGCGCAGCCAAACACCAGGGCGATTAGAAGAGCTCACCAGGAAGCGGTGCGCATCAGAGAAGCCTTGAAAACGAGTTTCATCACGGGCCAGGGTACGGTGTGACTGCTGTGTTTGTTTCCCCTTCATGAACTCCCCCCCCTTTATTGACTCCTTCCCTGTAAACAACCCACCCTCCCCATTCGATTACAGCTTGCTTAAGGAAATAAAGTCACTATCATTTAAAAATCATGTATTCTTTATTAAAAGTCATTCCCTGTAAGCAACCCACCCTCCCCATTCGATTACAGCTTGCTTAAAGAAATAAAGCCACTATCGTTTAAAAAGCATGTATTCTTTATTAAAAAGTAATTATAAAAAGAGGCAGAGAATTAACAAGGTATCCCGGGTGTGATTTGGGAGGAGGATAGGAGGGAAGGAAAAGGTCATTAAGCACATTTCAATGTAATGGTAGCCTTTTGGTTGGACTGTCCATGGGGGTGGAGTGGGCGGGTGCACAAAGCCTTCCCCCACGCGTTCTTACACGTCTGGGTGAGGAAGATATGGAACATGGTGAGTACTGAGGGTGGTTAAACATGGGCTGCAGCGGCACTCTGTGACCCTGCTGCTCTTCCTGAAGATCCACCAGACGTCAGAGGATATCAGTTTGATCACGCAGCAGCTCCAGCATTGCATCCCGCCACCGCTGATCTTCCTGCCTACACCTCTCATCTCGAGCGTCTCTCCTATCCTCACGTTCACTGGCATCTTTCCTGTACTTTGCTACCACGTCCTTCCACTCCTTCAGATGAGCTCTTTCATTGCGGGTTACTTCCATGATTTCAGAAAACATTTCATCTCGCGTCCTCTTCTTCCTCCGCCTTATCTGAGATAGCCTTCAGGATGGAGTAGGGAGGCTTGAAAAATGTGCAGCTGCATGAGGGAGGGAAAAAAGGGAGAGAAGTATTTAAAAAGATACATTTTACAGAATAATGGTTATACTCTTTCACAGTGAACAACACTATTCACCTTACATAGCACATGTGATTTCACTACAAAGTCGCATTTTGCATCTTTTAATATTGAGTGCTTGCGGCTCTGGTGTTAGAGATCTCACAGACGCAGGTCCGGGCATCACAATTCAGCTTGCATGCGTCCATGGTAAGCCACTGTCTTTCAGCTTCTCCAGCCTTCATATACACAGTGCCCTCTGATGCTTCTTTCCTGTTAACAAGCAGCAGCAGACGCCAACCCCTCCCCTCCCCAATCCAAATCTCTAGGATTGCTTTACCCCTCCCCCCACGGCATGGCTGGTATCATGGAAGATCACTGCTAATCACCCCCCTTTCCCCACCCCCCCACCGCGTGGCTACTAGCTGGGAAGATTCCTGCTGGCCAAACGTTAAAAAGCTCAGCGTTATCCTTCCTCCCCTCCCCCAGCTTTGCTACGTGCAAGGAAGGATTTCTTTTAAGCAACAGCCCAGTAGGAAAATGGCCATCTCTGTCCCCTTAATTAAATTCCTTAATTTCAACCAGGTTACCATGAACGATATCACTCTGCTGAGGATAACAGAGCGAGATAAAGAACGGATGTTTCTTGAATGCCAGCAATCACCGGGACGATACGCAGCTATGCTTTGTCATGCAATGATACCCAATTACTTGCTACATGCATGGCATGGTAAAGTATCCTACCATAGTGGACGGAACAAGGCTGCCTTGCCTAGAAACCTTCTGCAAAGGCTTTTGGAGTACCTCCAGGAGCGCTTCATGGAGATGTCTCACAATTTGACAGTTTCAACTATCATGAGAGGCTTTTTAATCAATCAATAGGTCAGATCAGTTATTCCCCAGCTTCTGCAGCTCCTACCATCATTAGATGGGTCTTTTCTTGCAAGCATTAAATATGTTAATTACTGGGAGCAAAACACATTGCCTTAGAATTTATTTGGCTTGTAGATAATGTATGACCTCAAATGTTTGTGCAGAGCAGAGACTAAGATCTAATTTTTTAGGCCCTGATTAAGGAATGAACTTAAGCATGAATTTAAGACCCATTGACTTCATTGAGAGTTAAGCATGTGCTAAAGTGCTATCCTGAATGGGAATGCTTACTTGAGTAGGTTCTTGAGGGGCAACTGTCAGCTATGTTCTTTTACTATTTTTAAAAACACTCCACTTGTTTATAATCCTGTGTTAGAAGCTTGGCAATGATATGTAGGAAAGATAGGAAGTATGGCAAGAGACCATCATGGCTTAACCAGGAAATCTTCAATGAGCTGAAACTTAAAAAGAGGAAACTAGGTGAAATGACAAAAGATGAATATAAACAAACAGCACGAGTATGTAGGGAGAAAATTAGAAAGGCCAAGGCAATCAATGAGATTAAACTAGCTAGAGACATAAATGGTAACAAGAAAACATTCTACGAATATATTAGAAGCAAGAGGAAGACCAAGAACAGGGTAGGCCAATTACTCAGTGGGTGTGTGTGTGTGTGTGGGACAATAAAAGAAAATGTAGAAATGGCAGAAGTGCTAAATGACTTCTTTGTTTCAGTTTTCACCAAAAAGTTTAGTAGCAATTGGACATCTAATTTAATGAATGCCAGTGAAAATGAGGTAGGATTAGAGGCTAAAATAGGGAAAGAACGAGTTAAAAATTACTTGGATCACTTATATCTTCAAGTCACCAGGGCCTGATGAAATACATGCTAGAATACTCAAGGAGCTGACCGAAGAGATATCTGAGCCATTAGCGATTAGCTACGAAAATTTATGGAAGATGGGAGAGATTCCAGAAGACTGGAAAAGGGCAACTATAGTGCCAATCTATGAAAAGGGAAATAAGGAAAACCCGGGGAACTATAGACCAGTCATCTTAACTTCAGTACCTAGAAAGATAATGGAACAAATAATTAAACAATCAATTTGAAAATACCTAGGAGATAATAAGGGGATAACTAACAGTCAGCATGAATTTGTCAAGAATAAATACCAAACCAACCTAATAGCTTTCTTTAACAGGGTAACAAGCCTTGTGGATGGGGGGAAGCAATAGATTGGTATATCTTAACTTTAGTAAGGCTTTTGATACTGTCTTGCAGGACCTTCTCAAAAACAAATTAGGGAAATACAACCTTGATGGAAATTCTATAAAGTGGGTGCGTAACCCGTTGGAAAACCTTTCCCAGAAAGTAAGTTATCAGTGGTTCACAGTCAAGCTGGAAAGGCATATCAAGTGGAGTCCCACATGGATCAGTTCTGTGTCTGGTTCTGTTCAAAATCTTCATCAGTGATTTAGATAATGACATAGAGAGTACACACATAAAATTTGCAGATGATACCAAACTGAGAGAGGTTTCAAACTGATCTGGACAAAGTGGAGAAATGGTCTGAAATAAATAAGATGAAATTCTATAAGGACAAATGCAAAAAACTCTACTTAGGAAGGAACAATCAGTTGCACACATACAAAATGGAAAATGACTGCCTAGGAAGGAGTACTGCGGAAAGGGATTTGGAGGTCATAGTGGATCAGAAGCTAAATATGAGTCAATGGTGTAACACTGTTACAAAAAAAGCAAACATCATTCTGGTATGTATTAGCAGGCATGTTGTAAGCCAGGTGTGAGAAGTAATTCTTCCGCTCTATTCCATGCTAATTAGCCCTCACTTGGAGTATTGTGTCCAGTTCTGGGTACCACATTTCAGGAAAGATGTGGACAAATTGGAGGAAGTCCAGAGGAGAGCAACAAAAATGATTAAGGTGTAGAAAACATGACCTATGAAGGAAGAGTAACAAAATTATGTGTGTTTAATCTGGAGAAGAGAAGACTGAGGGGGGACAGGATAAGAGTTTTCAAATACATAAAAGGTTGTTATAAGAAGGAGTGACAAAAATTGTTCTCTTTAATCTCTGAGGGTAGGACAAGAAGCAATGGGTTTAAATTGCATCAAGGATGGTTTAGGATGGACATTAGGAAAAACCTTCTAACTGTCAGGTTAGTTAATCACTGAAATAAATTGCCTAGGGAGGTTGTAGAATCCATCTTTGGAGATTTTAAAGAGCAGGTTAGACAATCACCTGTCAGGGATGGGCAAACTTTTTGGCCTGAGGGGCACATCTGGGTGTGGAAATTGTATGGCAGGCTGTGAATGCTCAAGAAATTTGGGGTTGGATTACAGGAGGGGGTGAGGGCTCTGGGGTGGGGCCAGAAATGAGGAGTTCAGGGTGTGGTAGGGTGCTCTGGACTAGGGCAGGGGTTTGGGGTGCAGGCGGGGGGCATGAGGGCTCCAGCTGTGGGTGCAGGCTCTGGGGTGGGACTGGGGATGAGGGATTGGGAGTGCAGGAGGGTGTTCTGGGCTGGGACCAAGGGGCTCAGAGAGCATGATGGGGATCAGGGTTAGGGCAGGGGGTTGGGGAGTAGGAGGGGTGCAGGCTCTGCATGGTGCTTACCTCAAGCAGATCCCGGAAGCAGTGGCATTTCCCCCCTCTGGCTCCTATGAGGAGGCCCAGCCAGGTGGCTCTTTGTACTGCCCCATCCATAGGCGCTGCCCCTGCAAAGTGCCCATTGGCCATGGTTCCTGGCCAATGGGAGCTGTGGGGGCAGCACTTGAGGTGGGGGCAGCATGCGGAGTCTCCTGGCTGCCCCTACATGTAGGAGCCAAAAGGAGGACATGCTGCTGCTTCCAGGAGCCACGCAGTGCCATGGCACATGTGGAGCGGGGCAAGTCCTGGACCCCGCTCCCTGGCAGGAGCTCAGGGGCCCAATTAAAGCATCTGAAGGACTGGATGTGGGCCCCAGGCTATAGTTTGCCCACCCCGGTCTAGATAATACATAGTCTTGCCATGGGTGTAGGGGACCGGACTAGAAAACCTTTCGAGGTCTCTTCCAGGTCTTCACTTATATGATTCTGTGTTCTTTCTCCACTAGCCTTGCCATTTTCTGCTAGGCAGACTTTCATGTTCTTAATGTTTCCAAGGAAGATGAAACTAATGTGACTCATTTTATTTACTCTTTGTGTGTCACCAGCTCTGGAAACACATGTATTTCTCAAACAACTGGAATTCTTTTAAGCTGGGGTTTGGTATTGACAACCCCAAGCATTCAAAAATCATGAGTCAGGTGCCAAGATTGGCTTAAAAATAACTTTTAAAATACATTTTGGGTTCTTTTTATTTGTCTGTGTTTTGGAGTTTTAGGGTTCACATTTTCAAGCTTTTCTCTGCAGACAGAAGGGTGGGAAACTTACTCTATTTTATTAAATAAAAGCTGATAGTCTCACATAATCACAACTTCATGAGGTGAGGGGAAGGATAGTGCAGTGGCTAGGGTACTACCATAGGATTTAGGAGAGCTGGGTTCAATTTCCTGCTTCGCCACAGGCTTCCTTTGTGACCACAGGCATGCCATTTAGCCTCGCCGTGCCTCAATTTTCCCATCTGTAAAAAGGAGATGATGTTACTTCCATACCTCAGTGGGGTGTGTGAGGAGAAATACATTTAAAGTGTGCGCTGTGTTCAGATGCTACAGTGATTGTGGCCATATAAGTACTTTCAATAGAAGGAAAACAAAAAAATGTTTTGAAACTTGCAATAAAACTGCAAGTGTTGGTAACATTGCTGGATGCAACAGATGGTTGAAATAGATGCAGGTTGGGAGTTTGCAACAGTAAAATGAGCATGTGTTAGTAATTTTTAAGAGGTTTCTATTTGTGAGGCTTTTAATTCTTTTAACTAATAATCATTGTCAAGTAGAGTGCGCTGTATTTCTGTGGCATTGTGGACATGGTGTCCCCTGTGAGTTTAAAACAGGCCCAACACAAGCAATTTAAATGAGTGTTTCCCTGTCTTACATTGTTTGGCACAGCTGCCGTTAGGCACTTGCCAGAGGGGAGGGGGGAATTAAATTATATTTACAAATGATATTTGTTTCTAGTTAAAAATCTAAAGAGTGTGTTGTTACAGGGTTTTCTCCAGTAACTTTTGCAAAAGACATGGCGTTACTGATCAGCTGACAGTTGAGGAGTTCAGGGCTGTACACCCCTATTGTGTTGAGCTGAATCTATTTCTATTGCATTAATTTAAGAATTGGTGTTTGGAAGTTTTGTGAACAATAGTTTGCCAATAAATCTAGTTTTTTAACCTGAAATTTCAGTTACTTTACATATTATTTATGGCATGCAAAGCATTGACCTGGTCCAGGAAGTCTTACTCCATGGAACTATTCATGCGAGTAAGGGTTTGCAGGAGCCTATGCTGTATTTGCAACAGAGCTCTAAACCTTTACCTAACCAAATCTTAATGTTGCATGCTGCAGCAGGTGTGTATGAATACATATATTCCTCACCTTGAATAGTAAGGAGTACACCAAGCAATGGAATGTACATGATAGAAAAACAACTTAAGGTATAAAGCATATTACAATTGTGTCTAATTCCAGTGTTTCATTTTTAGATCCTGACAGAAATGTTTTGTAGAAGCTGGATTTGCTGTATAACCAGTTAAACTGAACAGTTTCTCTTGATATATGAACAAGTACAAATCAGCAGCAAAAGGTTACCCCCTGCAGTTAATTTAAAGTAACTGCAGGTACAAGGAGAACTAGATTGCTTTTCACTTATGATAACAAAATTTCTACATGTACAAAAGAAAGTTGTCATGTTAAAATCCAGGCCAAATTGCATTGTCTACAGTGAGAGCAATACTGGGCCCTTAATGTCATAAAAAAACATTCCTTGGTTATTGGCACTTTTATTCTTCCCTAGTACCACATTGAGAATTGCTCAGAGAGATTTGCAAGGCTGAGGATCATGTTATAATACCTAAAAATATGTACAAATGGGTGCCCATCCCAACCACAGGTTCACTCCCTACCTATGACCGTGTACAAATCCTCCTCCTTCTCCGTCACTGTTAGGCTTGTTCAAACAAGAAGTCAGGCCACCATGGTGCCAACTATCTCCATTGTTGTGACACTGCAGTGTTACCACTCTCTTACCATGTGACCGTCTGACCCTGGACGATGAAAGCTAAAAAGGTCTTTTCCATCAGTTATCTCCTGGCTAGTTACCCCAGTGATCGGTGCATTAGAAATACCCTATGTTAGATCTGAATATCCATCTGTCTAACAAGTGTTGGCCCAAAGGTATAGCTCTTCCACTCCTTTCACTCCTCCATTGGGAATTCCAGACTGGAAGTTATGACCTGAATTCAGGGCTGACCACTGTATGATCAGCATACCAACGTGCGTCCTTGCTTACCTTCATCTTTAATTAGGGTGACCATACATCCTGTTTTGGCTGGAATAGTCTCTTTTTTAAGCCTGTCCCAGCCATCCCAACTTTTTTGGCCAAAGTGGGCATTTGTCCCATTTTTCTCTTGCCAACTTGATTAGTTGGCAAGAGGAACAGGCTAAATGTCCATTTTTGTCAAAAAAGTGGGGGGTCAGGGGGGAAGTGGCGAAACCAGCCCCGCACAGGGTGGGAGGCAGGGCTTGAATGAGCAGCACCACCAGCATCAGCCTCGTGCCGGGGCAAGTAGAGCAAGCAGAGATGCCAACCCTGTGTGGGGAGGGGGGGCTTGGACTAGCAGCTTGGGCCAACCTGGCGGAGAGGTGAGCTTGGGCCAGCCCCACACAGTGTCCTGTTTTCCCTTTGGGAAATATGGTCACCTTATCTTTAATATGGAGCTCTGCTCCAGAATTTGCCAAACTTTTAAAAGTCGAGGGCCTCCGCCTGCTTTTGGTAAAATAAAATGAATTGTACTCCCCCTTTTTGACTCTGCCATGTGTTGTTAAAGGCCTACCCAAGATGAGTTATTGAGGTAGTTCACATTTCCAGTTGTCTGAAAATTCAGGCACGTGTTGCATTGGTTACACTAAGGTCACATTTTCAAGGATTTCAGTTTTCAACTGTTAACATCTAGGGACTTCTTTTTTTAAAATGAAAGGTGAGACTCTGGAAAACAATTGAAATGCCTGTCTGTGCCCTTGAGATAGTCCTTCATGCCTCCTCCTCTGCAGGACATGCCATGCACTTTGGAAAATACTGCTATATTCCATCTTGAGCTGAAGGGGTCAGACTTTGAGAACCTGCCATGCTGGTACCTGTAGTCGCTATGAGTCACACCTGCAAGTTGAGATTGGCTGCAGTCTTCTCCTCTAGGTGCAGCCCCTGAGCTCTTGGATAGCTGCCAGTGCAGCTTTTGGTAGGGACAAAACTTGGGTTTCCTTGTTTGAAATCTGGTCAATTAAAAGTTTTCAGCCCCTTCATTATCATGGTTTTCAGTTTCCTCTCTAGTTGTCTTCTCTCGCCCTCCCAGGAATTAATTCTGTGTTTTGGGATGATGCCAAACCAGAGGTAAAGGCTTCCTTTCATTTCCCCATAATCTCCCTTTTTCATTTTGTTACATGTCCCCATATAGTCTAAATATTTTTTGTTGAAGTAGCTTAAGGTTCGTGTCAAGTGTTGAGATTTCTATAAATATTCTCTCAGTTGTTAGTTTATATTTGGCTCACTCAGATTGGCTAATAGCTGACAAAATGAGCCATTAAAATCAGCTGCTTCTGCTGTCTTTCATGCAAGAAGTATTTCTCCTATAAAGATGGAAATGAACATCAGAGGAAAAAACTTTTTGCTATAATTCTACTAAGAAAATTCATGAAACACAGTCTTTCTTTGACTATATGTTAGAATGATCAGAACTTCTAAGACTGCCCTCTTTTATACACCTCTACCCCGATATAACGCGACCCGATATAACACGAATTCAGATGTAACGTGGTAAAGCAGCGCTTTGGTAGGTGGGGCTGTGTGCTCCGGCAGATCAGAGCATCAGCATGTCTGGCTCTGACATGCTGCTCTGAGCGGCATGTTAAGGGTGCTGCGCCAGGGCCAAGGGCTTGGATTAGGGGCGGAGGGTCTCAGGGGGTGGACAGGGAGCAGGGGGGGTTGGATGGTTTGGAGGTTCTGGGAGCAGGGCAGGCAGGGGACGGGGTATGGGGGTGTTGGATAGGGTGTGGGAGTCCTGTGGGTGATTAGGGTTGGGGGGGACTCTGGAGGGGGCGGTCAGGGTCAAGGAGCAGGAGGGCTTAGATAGAGGGCAGGGTCTTGGGAGGGGAGATTAGGGGCGGGGCGGTCTCTGGAGGAAGTAGTTGGAGGACAAGAAGCGGGGAGGTTTGGGGGTTCTGAGGGGTGAGCCAGGGGGCAGGAAATATGTGGGGGTCAGATAGGGGGCAGGGCCAGGCATGTTTGCTGACTATTAATAATGGAAATGCTCAAAGCCAAAGCAAGTTCAATATAACATGGTTTCACCTATAACGAGGTAAGATATTTTTGGCTCCCAAGGACCGCTTTATATTGGGGTAGAGTGTATATAAAAAGATGCAAGAGAAATATTTACTAGTTAATATTTCCATGGCAAGCACTGAAGAACTGGAAGAAATGTAGCAGGGTGTCACCCCCTAATAGATATGTGAGTTACAGGACAGGATCCTTCCATCAATTTGAAATGAGTCACAAGTGACATAATTTAAATTGTCACTATGGTTCAGTCCCTGGTGAGGCATAGTCCATGATACAAAACAACCACACCAGTCATCATGGCTGGCAGTCGTGTCTCAAGAACATCTTGTTCTTATTCAGAATACTTAACTGTGAAATATTCTCCAACACCATGGCAGGAGAGCGCAGGACTGAAACACATTGCAAATAGATATGAGCCTGCGAAGGGTATGTCTACATTGCAGTAAGATGTGTGATTGCACCATGTGTAGCTAGATTAAAGTTAGCTTGGGCACCAAGAGTAGCTGAGCTGTGGCAGCACGGGCTGCAGCATGAGCTAGCCACCTAAGTACAAGCCCACTAGGGAGCCTGGATATATACTTGAGCAATTAGCCTGTGTGATAATCCGTGTTGCCGTGGCTTCACTGCTATTGATACATGAGCTAGCTAAATTAAAGCTTACTCAGGTCTGTCTACACATGCCACAATCAAACCTCCGAATGCAGTGCAGACATACCCTATCTTGCAAGTAGGTTAGTCACAAACTTCTGAACTTGATCTGAGGGTCAAATGCTTCAAAATATGGGTTGTTTGTCCATCAGGGATTTTGATTCAACCCATAAGAGAAACAGAGGTTAGCTGTGTGATTTGGATCTGGATTTACATTTAGATTCAAGCCCCGCTCCCCCAGCAAAGATGAGGGCGGCATTCATATCAGCGATTTTGCCTGTGATTGCAAGATCTCAAGCGCAATACGTCACTGTTACTGGACGATAAAGCAACGATTACAGTGAAACAGAGAGTGCAACACCTGCAAATCTTATAAAGCGCCATCTTGTCACAAGAAAGCACAGCCAAAAGGCAATGGAGCTAATATCTTTAAAGTTAACCAGTGGCCAAGGCTACGTAAGATTCGTATCTACTGCCATGTTAACACAGGTAGCAGGCAAATGCTCTAGGACAGAGTCTTGCTCAATTCCCAGCAGGAAGGAGTGCTTTAGGAGGGAAGCCTGCACAGGAGCCTGGATCCTGGGGCATTGTCAGCAGTAATGCTATTGTATGCTGCAGGGTTCTGGAATGCCGTTAGTATCTGTGATTGTGTGATTTGTATTACTGTAGGAGAAAGTAGCATTTTTTAATCAGAGGAGGAATGTTCACCATAAGTAGTGTGTTCAGAATAGAGCTGATGGCATGGCTGGTGCAACCATTTAGGTGACCTAGGCGGTCACCTAGGGTGCTGGCATTTGGGGGGTGCCATTTTCTTTGCCAGCGATCGCGGTGGCCGGATCTTCTTAGGTGCTGCAAGCCTGGGAGGTGGGAGAAGTGAAGCAGCGACGGCGTGCTTGGGGTGCTCGTGCTTTTGCGCGGAGCAGGAGTGAGCTGGGATGAGGGTGGGGGTGCCTCAGGGCGGAGGGTGGGGAGCTGCCGCAAGGGGGGTGAACTGCCATGGCGGGGTGTCATAACATTTTTTCCCAGATCTGAACTTCAGCGTCCAAAATATGGGTGTTATCATGAAAACCTCCAAGCTTAGTTACCAGCTTGGACCTGATAACGCTGCCACCAGCCAGGGATTTATACAGTGCCTAGCTCACTGTGGTCTCCCCAAAACCTTCCCTGGGGGACCCCAAGACTCAGATTCCTTGAGTCTCACAACAAAGGGGAATAAACCAGGTGTTCCCTCCCTGGGTTCCTGGAGAGATATACAGAAGCAAGCTCCGTGAATCTAAACAGAGGGACTCCACCCTCCCTGTTTCCAGTCCTGGAAACACAAGTACCGAGAGAGCTAATCTCTCTTCCCCCTTACCCAGAGGGTATGCAAAGTCAGGCTTAGTAAATCTAACACAAAGAGATTTTCCCCCTGACTTCTTCCTCCCACCAATTCCCTGGTGAGCTGCAGACTCAATTCCCTGGAGTCCCCACTAAAGAAAAACTCCAACAGGTCTTAAAAAGAAAGCTTTATAAAAAGAAGGAAAAATACATTAAAAATAGTCTCTGTATAAGGTGAAAATATACAGGGTCAATTGCTTAAGAAAAAAAAGTGAATAAACAGCCTTATCCAAAAAGAATACAATTCAAAACACTCCAGCAACTACACACATGTAAATACAAAAAAACAATATAAACCTATTGCCTTACTATCTTTGTACTTACAACTTGGAAACAGAAGATTAGAAAGGCAGGAGATAGAAAAATCACTCTCAGAGCCGAGAGGGCGCAGACACAAGACAAAGAACAAAGAACTCACACCCAAAACTTCCCTCCACCCCAGATTTGAAAAAGTCTTGTTTCCTGATTGGTCCTCTGGTCAGGTGTTTCAGGTTACTTCTTTCCAGGTGAAAGAGACATTAACTCTTAGCTATCTGTTTATGACAGGGGGGCCTCAGGGCGGGGCGAAGGGCGCAAGGTGGAAGTTTCGCCTAGGGTGCGAAACATCCTTGCAGCGGCCCTGGCTGATGGTGAAGGGAATAGGGTAGAGGGAGCGGAATTGTTGGGGTTGGAGGACTCCCAAGTGCCTCTCCTTCACTGCATCTGCTGGTAAAATCACAGCTCATTGTAAGGAAGCCAAATCCCACAGAAAAAGCTGGGGCTCTTCATGAGTCATCCCTCTGTGCATCCATCTCAGCAATGCTGAATGTGCTACGGATTTGAGGGGAGGGAAACAGCTGTTACCCTCTGAAGCTTCTTGCATCAGCCAATCTAGAGACTGTCATTAGTACTGCCCTTACAGCAGAAGTCACTTTCTTGATCCCAGCTATGTCCCGACCTAGACAATTCCCAGGTGCCTGTTCTAACCAGTTGATTTAGTGCCTCCATAAATTGTCATTGGTTTTCTTGTGGAATGGAGAGTGTTCTAGTGGTTAGCGTGGGGTATCCTTCTCAGGACTCCTGAATTCTAGCCTCTGGTCTGCTGGTGCCTTGTTCTGTGACCTTGTGCAAGTCAATTAACAATTTTCTCATCTGTGAAATTAACATAATAAAATATAGTTACCCCATTGGAGTGTTGTGAGGTTTAATTAGTTAATGTTTTAAAATCACCACGAGGTTTTTATTTTGTTTTGTTTTTTTTTAATGTGATGTGCAAAGTATTATCATTAAGAGAGCTGGGTTTCTGAGTAACCCAGTAGGCTATGCAGTGCCTGTGATCAGTCACTCTGTTTCTCTTTGCTGTGTATTCTGGCCATTCCTCTGGAGTTTACTGGCTCCAAGAAAGGATGTGCTGACTTTATCCATTCAACGGCTACTTAAACCAAAGCAGAGAGATGATTACAAGCATCTGTCTTGGTTACTTGTTTACAGGTGATACCTGGCGCTTGAAATAACAAGATGGAAATGTGAATCCTTGAGTGCTCACCTCTCTAGAGGCATCAGTTAGGGCACAGTTCTGGCCTTCCTTGCAGGTACACAGAGGGGGTGGGAAAATAGCCTCTTCTGTCCATCGTGTGCACCTCTGCAAGAGCAGGCTAGATATGTACCCAGGCAAAGGGGTGCCTCAGAGCTCCAAGTGGGTGTGTAAGTCCTTCCCTAGAGCTGGGTGGACACCACAAAACTGTATTTACAAGCACATGCACTCAGATTCCCAACAGCTGCTTAATTGGATCACTGCATCAGGCTGGCAGAGTTTGCCTGAAAATCACACCTGTTAGCAGGTGGTGAGCCTGCTGGGCTTTGCTGACTCGCTGGTACAGCTGGCTTTTTTCCACACACTGGTATAAAGCAAAGGGGGGCAGCCCTCACGCAAAGCAAGAGTTAGAGTGGTTGGGGGATAGACTGCTCCTGAAAGAAGAAACTGTCAGTGTAACCAGTCAGGAGGGGCAGCTAAGTCTGGGGATAAGGATGAGGCTTAGGCTGGGGTTTTGTGGGATTCTGGAAGTAACTTTGAGTGACTAACTCAGACCTCAGCAGGGGTGACTTCATTTTGGCTTTCAGTATGTGCAGTGGTGTTTGGAGGGGGCCAGGGGCACCGCCTGCTTACTGTGCCCTGTCCAGTTGCTCTTGGTAAACATTCACACAAGCGAGTCTTTGTCTTCAGCAGTGTTAGGGGAATGGCTGTTCTTGGTACAGAGATCCATGTTGGCAGGCGAGCAAAGATGCTTGAGCATGGACAGGCATCATCACAATGTATCATTCACTGGGTGGTGTTCTGTTTAAACAAATTCAGTTATAAAACCAGGGAGCCCAAACAACACCCTGTGACGGAGGTGATCAGTCACACACGAGTAGTGGAAGAGAGCGGTTCGCAAACACTTAACTGGACGCGTAGGCAATCTGAGCTACAGAAACTGGCATAGCAAGACTGTTGCAATCAGATCAGGACTAAGTTGTATTGCCAGCACAGTTCAGTGTGATAGAGTTCAGATTTACCACACAGGCCTATCAAACAGGACAAAATCGCCATCCTAGGGAGAAAAAAAGACATAAGCAACAGAGGGAACATGAAATCCCAGTGATTTCATTTCTGTAGTAAAGATTTCCACAATCTGGAATGTCCTGATTCTGTATTTCTGATGGCAGTGAATGAGGCAGAGGGCGATGGGCATAGGGCTAGTAATCAGAAGATCTTGGATCCTGTTGGAGTTTCACCTTGCAATCCCTCTGATCTCAGATCTAATGATTTCGTTGTCCATTCTGCACAGTAGGCTTGAGATTTAGGCCATTAATATTGGAAGTTATGTAGAGGAAGCACCATATATGCAAAGTAAAGCCAAGTCTAAAATCTGGCCCTAATCCAACGATAAGATCTACAAGGCTGGACTTCTGCATCCAGGCAGGAAGCCTTATTAATTTTACTGGGAATCTGTACTGGTGCTCAGACCTGCTCAAGGAGATCTCATTGCGGGACCATGGCCTCTGACAATAAAATGTGTGTGTGTGTGTGTGTGTGTTATCAATGGTTCCCAATTGAGCAGGAAGGGCATAGTGAGTGGGGTCCTGCAAGACTCTGTCCTAGGTCTAGTCTATTCAATATCATCTTAAAAGATTTGGATAATACAGTAGAATCTCAGAGTTACGAACACCTCGGGAATGCAGGTTGTTTGTAACTGAAATGTTTGTAACGCTGAACAAAACATTATGGTTGTTTTTTCAAAAGTTTACAACTGAACATTGGCTTAATACAGCTTTGAAACTTTACCATGCAGAAGAAAAATGCTGCTTTCCCTTTACTTTTTAGTAGTTTACACTTAACACAGTACTGTATTGCATATGCCTTTTTAAAAAAAATCATCTCTGCTGCTGTCTGATTGAGTACTTCTGGTTCCAAATGAGGTGTGTGGTTGACTGGTCAGTTCGTAACTCTGGTGTTCATAACTCTGAGGTTCAACTGTAGCATAGAGAGTATACTTATAAAGTTTTCAGACAATACCAAGCTAGGAGAGGTTGCAAGCACTTTAGAGGACAGGATTAAAATTCAAAATGAATTTGTCAAACTGGAGAAATGGCCTGAAATGAATAAGATGGAATTTAATAAGGACAAATACAAAGTATACTTAGGAAGGAATAATAGTTGCACAAATACAAAATGGGATACGACTGCCTAGGAAAGAGTACTGAAGAAAAGGATCTGGGGGTTATAGTGGATCTCAAAGTAAATATGAGTCAACAATATAATAACGGTTGCAAAAAAAGCAAGACTCATTCTGGGATGTAGTAGCAGGACTGTTGTAAGCAAGACACATTGGCCTGCTAAACCCAGTGTTCTGAGTTAAATCCTTGTGGGGGCCATTTAAGGAACTGGGGGGTAAAAAAACCTGTCTGGGAATTTGTCCTGCTTTGAGCAGGGGGTTGGACTAGATGATCTCCTGAGGTCACTTCTCACCCTGATATTATTCTATGATTCTTTTGGTCTACTCAGCACTGATAAGGCCTTGCTGTAATACTCTGTTCAGTTCTGGGTACCAAACTTCAGGGAAGATGTGGACACATTGGAGAAAGTCCAGAGGAGAACAACAGAAATGATAAAGGTCTAGAAAACATGACCTATGAGGAAAGATTGAAAAAATTGGGTTTGTTTAGTCTGGAGTAGAGAAGACTGAGAGGATGTGATAATAGTCTTTAAGTACGGAAGACGTTGTTTTAAAGAGGAGGGTGACAAATTGTTCTCATTAACCGCTAGAGGACAGGACAGAACCTGTCATGAGCATGGACGTATTATCTTCTGGGATGGTAGTTGAAGCATGAAGGGACATATGAATCTATAGTGCATCTGGCACATAAATATCTTGTGATGCTGGCTACAACAGTGCCATGTGAATGCCTGTTCTCACTTTCAGGTGACATTGTTAACAAGACATGGGCAGTATTATCTCCTGCAAATTGTAACCAAACTTGTTTGTCTGAACAATTGGCTGAATTAGGACTGAGTGGACTTATGTGTTTTACATGGTTTTATTTTTGAATGCAGTTATTTTTTGTACATAATTCTACATTTGTAAGTTTGACTTTAATTATAAAGAGATTGCACTACAGTATTTATATTAGATGAATTGAAATATACGGTACTATTTCTTTTGTTTTTTACAGTGCAAATATTTGTAATAAATATAAAGTGAGCACTGTACACTTTGTATTCTGTGTTGTAATTGAAATCAATATATTTGAAAATGTAGAAGACATCCAAAAATATTTAAATAAATGGTATTCTATTATTGTTTAAAGGCACGATTAATCACAATTAATTTTTTTAATCGCTTGACAGCCCAAATAATAATACATTAGTAGTAGTAGACGTCATAGTCCATCTTACCAAGTATTTCATCCAAACAGGAGCTCAGATACCATGATGAGGTTTGTGATATAAAAAATGATTTTGGGATCTCAGAAGTATAGTTCAGACCAGTGTGACCTCTCTCTCTCTCTCTCTCTCTCTCTCTCTCTCTCTCTGTGTGTTTAAACTCGAATTCTCCAATTTGTTGCAAAAATAACTGTCAAATGTGTCAATAGAGACCTATTTTTCATCTTCTTCATGCTTCAGCTAAGCTATAAATTTTCATCAGCCTATCATTTTTATAAAATCTAATAAACTCTTGTTTTTAGCCTTCTCTCCCCAGAGCAACGTCAAACAAGTGGGTAGATACATCAGAAGCAAGAACTAAAAGAATAAAACCCCGAACAGCCGTCAATGTATATTCTGAGAGCCTTGTTAAAAATGTATAAAAAGTACCGTATGTAAGTATGTGGATACAAACAAAACTATAATTTTAAGCCACTGAAAACAGTCTTGTAATGGGAAGTGTCCAGCAACCTTAAATTATAAGCAGGTTGTCACGGAGTCCCCAGGCGATGCTCTGGAACTGCTCCCCACAAAGCCAGTCAGGACTTCGGGTGTCATAAACAGATAGCTAAGGGTTAATGTCTCTTTCACCTGAAAAAAAAGCACCTGACCAGCAGCTGAAGCACCTGACCAGAGGACCAATCAGGAAACAGGATTTTTTTTCAACTCTGGGTGGAGGGAAGTTTGTGTCTGAGTTCTTTGTCTTCTGCCTGAATCTCTCTCAGCTAGAGAAGGATTTTTCTATTTCCTGCTTTCTAATCTTCTGTTTCCAAGTTGTGAGTACAAAGTGGGTTTTTTCTTTTGAATTTACATGTCTATAGTGGCTGGAGTGCTTTAAATTGTATTCTTTTTGAAGAAGGCTGTTTATTCATATTTCTTTTAAGCAATTGACCCTGTATTTGTCACCTTAATACAGAGAGACCATTTGTATGTATTTTTCTTTCTTTTTTATATAAAGCTTTCTTTTAAGACCTGTTGGAGTTTTTCTTTAGTGAGGAACTCCAGGGAATTGGGTCTGCAGCTCACCAGGGAATTGGTGGGAGGAAGAAGTCAGAGGGAGATCTGTGTGTGTTAGATTTACTAGCCTGACTTTGCATTCCCTCTGGGTGAAGAGGGAAGTAATTCTGTTTTCCAGGACTGGGAACGGGGAGGGTGGAGTCCCTCTGCTTAGATTCATGGAGGTTGCTTCTGTGTAGCTCTCCAGGAGCACCTGGAGGGGGGAATGGAAAAAGGATTATTTCCCTTTGTTGTGAGACTCAAGGGATTTGGGTCTTGGGGTCCCCAGGGAAGGTTTTTGGGGGGACCAGAGTGCCCCAAAACACTCTAATTTTTTGGGTGGTGGCAGCAGTACCAGGTCCAAACTGGTAACTAAACTTGGAGGTTTTCATGCTAACCTCCATATTTTGGATGGTAAGGTCCAAATCTGGGACTAGGTTATTGACAGGGGAGCCTCCTCTCCCTCGGAGCAGACTATCTTCAGGGCAAGAAGCTCACATGGCTTCACCTCCTGAGTCTCTCCTAGGAGCATTCAGCATATGCCCCTTAGTGTGCTTCCCACAGCGAGTCCGCCCAGGCAGGGTCCTGGGAAAGCCACCGGGTCCTGCACCCCCACTTCGCAGTCAGACGTGACTCCTAGCCAGCCAGTAAAACAGAGGTTTATTTAGATGACAGGAACACAGTCCAAAACAAGTCTTGCCGATACAGACAACAGGACCCCCTTTAGTTAGGTCCGTCTGGGGCCCCAGGGAGGCCACAGCCCCGTTGAGAGGCCCAAGGCTTGTTGGGGCTCCCATCCATTTTCCAGCCAGTTTCCAAAACTGCCAAAAAAAGCCCTTCAGCCCCTCCTCTCTCTCGGCTTTGTCTCTTTTCCGGGACAGGAAGTCACCTGATCTCTTTGTTCTCCCACACAATTAGCATCCCCTTGCATAGGGAAAGGGCCCAGACCATTAGTTGCCAGGCGACAGAGGGTCGGCCATAACTGAGGCCCCCACACAGTATTCAGAGGAAACATTAAAAACAGTCCCACTTCGTCACACAGTACTGCTAGGCTTGTCCATGATATAGGTCATGTGGGGTTGGTATACTGCCACTGAATCTATTCTGCAAAATTCTGCCTAGGAAACACATAGATTTTTAGAAATAATTCTAGGTCAAATTGTTTTTTTATTTTATTTCTATTTATTTAGATATAAATAATAAAAAGATGCCTATAAAGTGCTTTAAGTGCGTCCACATATAACTAAGCAAATAATCATTTTAAATAGGGACTCAGCCAGCCACTTACAAAAACTTTCATCAGTGTTGTGGGAAGCGTACTCTCCCCACAAACCCTGGCTAACTAGTGTCTCTAGAAAGCAACATAACAAATAGAACCCAAGAAAATTTTTTGCAAAAGTCAGCATTATGGGCTGGTTCTCCTCTGCTGCATTGGCTTTATTCCTAATTTACACCAGTGAAAGATGAGAATCAGGCCTCAATTCTATGGCTTCGTTTGGCATCTTTTTTGTCTGTGTGTGTGCAGAATTATATTAATATTCTCCTGGTGCTGTCTGTCCCTTGGCTGTGGGTAAATGAACATGGGCAGTGTGGATCTATGCTTTCAATCTGGAATTTTCAGACAGGTTAGCTTCCATTTAGCCAGCTAAATAAGAAGCCACATTGGGTTCTGAACCTCCTTCAGAAAATCTGGCTACAATGGAAGTACAATAAAACCTCAGAGATATGAACACTCGGGAATGGAGGCTGCTCATAACTGAAATATTCAGCACTCTGAACAAAATGTTATGGTTCTTTTAAAAGTTTACAGCTGAACATTGACTTAATACAGCTTTGAAACTTTACTGTGCAGAAGAAAAATGCTGTTTTCTCTTTATTTTGTTAGTAGTTTACATTTAACATAGTACTGCACTGTATTTGCTTTTTAAAAATTGTTTTGGTCTCTGCTGCTGCTGGATTGTGTACTCGCAGTTCCAAATGAGGTGTGTGGTTGACTGATCAGTTCATAACTCTGCTGTTCATAACTCTGAGGTTCTACTGAACTGAGCAGCTTTGAAAATCTGGTCCCCCTTGTGGGCACTGAGCACTTGAAAGTCTGCCCCCTAGAGTGTTAAGGTTCAGGGGCCCCTTTAGATCAAACTGGATATGTGCATTTGCTAGCATACACGGGAAGTTTTCACACACCCTCCTGTGCCAGCTTTGCCCCTGTCACTGCTCTTTCCGTAGAAGACAAACAGAAGAGAGAAGGGTAGCAATCCCCTAATGTGCCAGCCAGCATGGCTGTACGTTGACATACCTCTTGCTCCTGGGGTGGTGTAGGAAGCACCCCATTGATCAATTTGGGTGATCATGACAGCCCAGGCTTCTTGCAAAGCTGGTCTTAAGCAATCATTATATAAGTAGGGGCATTGCCAGCAGATTGAGGGACGTGATCATTCCCCTCTGTTCGGCATTGGTGAGGCCTTGTCTGGAGCACTATGTCCAGTTTTGGGCCCCACGCTACAAGAAGGATATGGAAAAATTGGAAAGAGTCCAGCAGAGGGCAACAAAAATGATTAGGGGGCTAGAACACATGACTTATGAGGAGAGGCTGAGAGAACTGGGATTGTTTAGTCTGCAGAAGAGAAGAATGAGGGGAGATCTGATAGCTGCTTTCAACTAACTGAAAGGGGGTTCTAAAGAGGATAGATCTAGACTGTTCTCAGTGGTACCAGATGACCGAACAAGGAGTAATGGTCTCAAGTTGCAGTGAGGGAGGTTTAGGTTGGATATTAGGAAAAACTTTTTAACTTGGAGAGTGGTGGAGCACTGGAATGGGTTACCTAGGGAGGTGATGGAAGCTCTTTCTTTAGAGGTTTTTAAGGTCAGGCTTGACAAAGCCCTGGCTGGGATGATATAGTTGGGGACTAGGTCCTGCTTTGAGCAGGGGGTTGGACTAGATGACCTCCTGAGGCCCCTTCCTACCTGCTATTCTATGATTCTATGAATCAGTAACTCCTGTCTGTGTTACCCAGTGCCAGGTAGAAAGTAGGGTGACCATACATACTGTTTTTGCCGGGACAGTCCCTTCTTTAAGCTCTGTCCTGGCGGTCCCAACTTTTTTGGCAAAACTGGGCATTTGTCCCATTTGCTCCGATAATCAGTGGCAAGAGCAAATGGGACAAATGCCCAGTTTTGCCAAAAAAGTGGGGTACGACCCCTAGTGGGGCACAGAGGAACAGTAAGGGGGCAAGCGGCAATGCCAGCCCTACAGGATTGGGCCCATAGTCAGCTCCCCTGACAGGATCGGGCCAAGCAGCAGGAGGAGGCCAGGGTGCTCAGCGCCCCCACAACCCACAGGATTGAAGGTCCAGTAACTCCAGCTGGAGCAGGTGGGCAGCGCAGGCTGCACAGCTGGTAGGAAACCAACAGGTATGTGGAGGAGTGTGCAGGGGGCTGGGGCCATGGGGAGTGGGGTGCAACCGGTGCATGGGGGACACAGACTAGGTGTGGGGCTGGTCGTTGGGGGAACTCCCTGGATAGGGGCTAGATACTGGGACACACTACCTGGATGGGGGGGTTTATTGCTGGGTGCAGTCCTTGGGGGGCTGGTGGCAGTTGCTGGGGGGTACTTGGGGGGAAGTCCCTAGGTGGGGGACTGGATGCTGGAGGGGGCAATCCCGGAGGGGAGGGGGCTGTTCTGCCCTGGTCAGGGCACCCTGTCTCTGCAGGGTAGGCACGTGTTCCAGCCCAGTGTCTGGATGCTGGGGAAGAGTCGGGGATGGGGGGGTTGGTAATGGGGGGTAGTCCCTGGATAGGGGGTGCCCTGCACCAGGCAGGGCCCTCCATCTTTGCAGACAGGCTCCTTAGCCTTGCTGTCAGCCCAGCCGTGCTGCCAGATGTACAGGTAGCACATATATTGTGTGGATGCAGCCCATACAGCACACAGAGAGCTGCATATGCGGCCCATAATGGCAGATAGGTTGAGAATCACGGCTCCAGAGACTCAATCACACAGTTAACACTATCATGGTTGATTTCTCCAGGACTGCACTTGTCCTCAGTGGACAGATTGGGCCATTCGGGGTGACGTGACCCAGTTTGTTACAGATGTGACACTGCATCTCCATACTCTCCCTTTGAGGGGGTCTCCCTCCCAGTGGAGTAGGTTCTTTCTGCAGGATGGGTGTCTCTGTTTAGGCCAAGTCCCCAGCCTCTAGTTCCTCTCCATCCTCATTATTGTTACATTTCTTATTGAACCCAGACTGGTTCTCTAGGCATTCTTCTGACCATTGGCCAGCTGTGTGTACACATCTGTAGGATTTCTGTCCATCAACCAAGATTTTAGGTCAAGAAGGCAGAGTTTATAACATAGCTCCAAGCTCCTCAGGTCGTAAGATTCATCAGCCATCGTACCTGCCCTTCCATTCCCCCATGTAATCCCTAAATTGGGTTGCAACTTCAGCATAATCCATATCCTCTTTTTTTCTGAAGCTCCTGAAATTTCCTCCTATCTACTTCTGGTGTTAATTTAAACTTCTCCAGAAAAACTTGCTTACAATGCTTATAATTTCCATGGTCCTCTCTCACTATATGACTGAAGGCATCCAGGGTCTTCTCTATCAGAAAGAAGACAGATCCCTAAGCCATATTCTCGGTCACATGGTTCAATTCACAACTCACTCAAAAGCATTTAAAATACATGTGTGCCATCCCCATCCTGTAGCAGGATAACAACTTAAAATCTGGTCTGCCCAAGGAGCCAGTTATACAGTATCTGCCTACCATTTACTGAATTGGTGTGCTACTGGCACATTCTCTCCAATTCCAGTTCATACTGTCATTGCATTTTCTGGACTGCTCTCTTCTGTTTCTGCTCAGCAAGCTGTTTAGCTTCCACGTGCAGCTTTTCTCTCTCCTCAGTTGCTACTCCAGTAGCTGCATACAATCCTGTTGTACTCTTTCCCACTGCCCTCTGGGAAGTCATCCCCAAACTGTCCCTGTCCTGGTCATCTATTCTTCCCCCAGTTCCCTGGGTCACCTCCTTGCCCTGCTACTACTGGTTTGGGTCAGTTTCATGCAGCAAAGTCACTAGCGCTGGCTTGTTAAGCTCCTTAGAGTCTAGCTTTCTTTTTTTCATAGAATCGTAGACCTGGAAGGGACCTTGAGAGTCTCCTGCACTCATGGCAGGACTAAGTATTATCTAGACCATTCCTGGCAGGTGTTTGCCTAACCTGCTCTTAAAAATATCCAATGATGGACATTCCACAACCTTCCTGGGCAAGTTATTCCAGTGTTTAACTCCCTGACAGTTAGGAATTTTTTCCTAATGTCCAACCTAAACCTCCCTTGCTGCAGTTTAAGCCCATTGCTTCTTGTCCTATCCTCAGAGGTTAAGGAGAACAATTTTCCTCCCTCCTCCTCATAACAACCTTTTATGTACTTGAAAACTGTTATCATGTCCCCCCTCAGTCTTCTCTTCTCCAGACTAAAGAAACCCATTTTTTCCCATCTTCTCTCATATGTCATGTTTTCTAGACTTTTAATCATTGTTGTTGCTCTTCTCTGGACTTTTTTTGTCCACATCTTTTATGAAATGTGGTGCCGAGAACTGGACACAGTACTCCAGTTGAGGCCTAATCAGTGCAGAATAGAGAAGAAGAATTACTACTTGTCTTTGCACATCTCTGTTAACTGGTCTTTCTTAAACTGCTTATCATTTATTTTGTGTGTGTCTTTTCCTATTCTTTTCCAACAAAGCATACCAGACACTTTTTTCTCTTGCTTTCACCTTCTCTGACACGTTTTTACTGCGATGGTCTCTCAGTGGAACTTCACCACTGTCACACCATCCCACTACACTACAGCCAATATGTTATAGTTCACAGCTACCTTGCGCCTCTGACCCCTTCCTTGGTCTCTGAATGCACTTCCTACAGGTCTTACTCCTCACACCTTTACCTCCGGAGGGTGGAATCCTGCATTTCTCCCACTCTTAGACCAGATGTTAGGCTACACTATTCCGTGCACCAACTGGACTTCCAAAATTTGTCCTACTGGACTCAGTTCCTGCAGTTCTTCCTTCCAGGAGCTTGTGACTAATGGTGAATACACAGTGATTCAAAGCAGTCTTTTAAAAACAAAATATTGTTTAATCTTAACAGTAGGAACAAGACAGCACGTAAAAGAAGAGATTAAAAAAAAAAACTTATATGTATAGCTATCTTACCTATAGTCCTAGGTAGGCCTGTCTTATCCTAGACACCCCAACCTTTGGAGTCTGGTTTCCCCTTAGGTCAAAACCATGTGTCCCTACTTCAGGGACAGTGTCTCTTTTTAAAAAGCGACAATGTTCTTTGTTCTCTCCTGTGCTTCTTAAGCCTGGTTTAAACTGGTTTGGACAGGTCACTAGGGCGTCCAGAGGGCTTTTCAAAGCAGATGTCTCAGCATTGTCTTTTATCCGTTGAAGTGTTTTCCAGGAGATATGAATATCAGGAATCACCCCCTCTTCTGTGGTGCATTTCCTAACGAACCCGTCAGTGAATTAACACAATATATGCATACAATAAACACCACAATGACCTGGCCAAGAGAGTATTCACAAATTATTTTACATGCAGCTCCAATCCAATTTCTTTTGGAGTCCTCCAAATGGGAGTCTTTGCATTGACTTTAATGGGAGTTGGATCTGAGTCTTTAGGCCTCAGTTCAGCAAAAATGTTTAAATATATGCATAACCCCATTGACTTGAATGGGATTTAAGCACATGGGATCATCCATATATTTCAGGTTAAATGGGGGTTCTGCAAACTTCACTGGGCCTAAGAAACAAGTGTCAAAATGTTGTGGTCTTTACTAAGGCTGTAATCCTGCGAGGAGCTGAGTGTATTCAAGAGGCGTGGAAACTGCTCAGCACCTTATGCCTGGGCCCTTACTGACATCAGCCAACTGAGGAATGCAGAGAAGAATCTTTACCCTCTTATTAATGATAGACATCACCGCTGTTTGTCAGGAGGGGGGTCATCTTTTTATGACATTGCAGAAAGTCAGTCAGGGTGAGAGGAGGAATTCTAGAAATGCTATTACTCCCTTGCCCCCATCCCTCCCCCCAAAAAAGGACTTCACCAGCCATCAGGCAGGACATGGATTTAAATAATATGGCAACTTTTAAATAATCAATTAGTGCTTCTTGATTAATAGGAACCATAAGAGTCTGTGTAGACTCCTTGTGACACACAGAGCAGCTGAGTGGGACTCAGGAGACCAGGGTTCTATTCTTGGCTCTGCTGTTGACATGCTACATGATGGTGGATGGTCAGGTAACCTGTCAGGTTATGTCTTCATTGCAGAGTTGACTCAGGAGATCAGCACCCTGGTCTGAGCATCTTAGTTAGTCTAACTTAGGTGTGAACAACTCCACTGCAAAGCCACCTGCGTGTGTCCACGTGACTGCATCTACAGGAGTGCTGCACTTGACCATATATGTCACTAGGACATCTGGGGGCATATCCCACAGTTCTTTCGGCTGCAGTGAGCTAAGCTGCTCTGATTGTTTTCTAGTGAATTGTGTCTGTCCTTCTGGGCACATAGGCGCCACTGTGGGAAGGCTCCGGAGGACTATCAGCACTCATGTAGTTTAGCCTGTGTCCTCACTGCAAAGTAGGTGCAATAGCACTCGAGTGTTCACCTATACCCCAAAATGGGGCAGCTCGCCTGAATTTAAAGCACTACTCAACTCAGATGAGACAGGAATTAGTTTAGGGGCAACACCCAAGTAAAAGCGCAAGTTGGCTTGTCTTCACTGCAGAGTTCTCAGTGCCTCTGTTTTCCCAGATGGAAAATGGGATAATGATACTTACTCCACTTGGCAAAGCAGCTTCAGATCCTCAGCTCAAAGGTGCTGTACAAGCAAATAATTTGCTAGTTGCAAATTGAATTCACTTGACAGTGATATAAACGTATAAGCTTTTAGCTCAGGGTACAGCAAATTGTTGTTATGGATATGAGACCCCATTCAGCTGTTACATTTATCTAGCAATAATTTGTGTCACATTTGCATTTCCAGGAATGTAAATATATACGTGAAAATATGACTGTTTGTCACAGTGCTCACCATGTAGGGATTTAGTGAATGTGTCTGATTTTGATCCTACTCAACTTTGGGTTTTATGAATTAAAGATGACAAGCAGCTCATTCATCTTTCCTCCTGTATTCTAAAATGCTAAGTGGAAGTGCTTGTTCAAGTGACAGACTAAATACGAAGCTCAGAACTAGATCTGCAGTACCAAAGTCAGCCCTGGAATAAGTAGGCATAAGTCCCAATTTATTTCAATATGAATTACTCCGTTTTACTGAATTTTGCGCACAGTGTGAGCAAGTTCTGTACTGTTTTGCTAAAGTATCTCAGTCACGACCAAAACCAGACACGCTCTAGTGTGGGAACCGAGCAAAGAGAGATCACTTTGTCAATTTATGTGATAAGTTCTAGGGCTGTCAAGCGATTAAAAAAATTAATTAATTAGACCTATTTAATCTTTGAATCCCTCTCTTCTACACTGGCAGGATATAGGCCTCCTCGGTGACAGAGAACATACCCAACAACAAGCTGATTGCACACTTGGCCTTAGAGAAGTATTTTTCATTCTGTTTGCTCTCTTTCCATTTTTAAAAGTCCTAAACAATTAAAAATAATAGAGACAGGACAAGAAATTCTGTGTCTTCACCTGAGTCAAAAACCGGGGTGAAAGTAACTTAAAGGACTTACCGGTACACCGGAGTCCTGAGTAGGGGTGTGGCCTCAAATGGAAGAGGTGTGGCCTCAACCGGAAGAGGCGGGGCCTTTCAAGATTTAAAGGCCCTGGGGCTCTGGCTGGGGCTGGGAGCCCCAGGGCCTTTAAATCACCCCGGAGCTACAAGCTGCAGAGGCGGCTGGGAGCCCTGGGGCTCAGGGGCAAATTAAAGGGCCCAGGGCTCCAGCCATTGCGAAGCTCCAGGCCCTTTAAATCCCTGCCCGAGTCCAGCTGCCGGAGCTCTGGTGGTGATTTAAAGGTCCCGGGGCTTCCCGCAGCGGCAGAAGCGCTGGGCCCTTTAAATCCCCACCTGGGCCCAAGGCTCCCCACAGCAGCATCTCAGCATTTAACCATGTTATCCAGACCTGTTCTGATCAGGGCTAGACAACAATGGTAAAATACCAGTTACTTCCCCACGTTGGCCCTGAGATAGTAAATTAGGCCAGGCAGGCCTAATTAATCAGCAAGTTTGGGAGAGATGTGGGCTTCTTGTAGCCTACTAATTAGAAGCAGGCTCAGCTGGGCAGGAACAGAAGGGGACTGTAAAAAGCCCAGGAGCTGCAGCCTGCAAGTAGGAAGGAGGGCAGCTGGGATGGGCTGTACTGTACTGTATTATACTGTAGTCTAGTCCTGTCCTGTCCTGTTAGGATGACCAGACAGCAAGTGTGAAAAATTGAGACGGGATTGGGGGTAATAGGAGCCTATATAAAAACAAGACCCCAAAATCGGGACTGTCCCTATAAAATCATAAAAGCAGCAAAGAGTCTTGTGGCACCTTATAGACTAACAGACGTATTGGAGCATGAGCTTTCGTGGGCGAATACCCACTTCGTTGGATATAAGCTCATGCTCCAATACATCTATTAGTCTATAAGGTGCCACAGGACTTTTTGCTGCTTTTACAGATCCAGACTAACATGGCTACCCCTCTGATACCCTATAAAATTGGGACATCTGATCACTCTATGTCCTGTCCTGTCCTGTGAGGAGGGTATGAGGGCTGGAAAACCCAAAGAGGGAAAGGAGATAGTTATTGAGGAAGAAGCCCAACAGCAAGGGCTAAGATAGCACAGGCTGCATGTTATAGGGTCCCTGAGCTGAAGCCCAGTGTAGAGGGTGGGGCTGGGATCCCCTAGCAGCCAGTTGGTAGTGGCACAGGGTGTTGGAGATGTCACCCAGACAACTGGTCTGGAAGGACTGTGATTTCCTCAGAAGGAGAGGAATTGAGTGACCTGGCCGGCGAGCCAAACCATGAACCAGAAGCTGCCGCTCCAAGAGTGAGAGAGGCTGCAGACAGAGAAGAAGGTGGGTAGAGAGACTGGTGGGGGGGGGGGTCTAGCACCAGGCAGAGCTAATCCCCAGGATGGCCAGGAGGAGGTGCCATGAGTGGTGAGGGGCCCCGTCACACTTGTCTACAGTGTACTTTCAGGGGCAGTGAGTTATATGGGCCCATGGTGCCCATGCTCCAGCAATATTGGTGGCGTGGCTTCACCAATGTTCAGGGCTGGCCCTCTTTGCCAGCCCCACCTGCTGCCCCCATGTGCCTTCCCCAAGCGGCCCTGCCTGTGCCCTGGGCAGCAGGTGGCTGCCCCCTGCAGCTCTGTGCTGTGCTCTGCTCTGCCAGCTCCCGGCATCAACTGCTGCCGCAGGGTCCTAGTGCCCCCCATCACTAGTTCCAGGGCAGGCTGCCTATGCCCTTCTGCCTTGGATGGAGGGACCCTTCCCTTTTCCGTCGGGACCCTCCACCAGCACAAGCCCCTTCCCTGCAGTTACCACTCCTGCCCCACGCTGGGCAAGAGGCAGTCCCATCCCCCACCCCCAGTGAGGCTACAGTGAGCGGCAGTAGCAGGGGAGGAGGCACACGTGATGGCAGCCCTCCTCCACCACCACAGGGAGGTAAGGGGGACTTCCTGGACCAGAGAGGGCCTTAGGAGCACATGAAGTTATAGTGGTGCAAGGTGAGTGTGCTGCCTGTGGGGAGAGGGCTGGGGGGAGTCCTCGCTGGCCCCAGCTGGGGGCAATGTGCCTGCAGCCCAAACTCCTCATCCCTGGCCCCGCCCCACCCCAGAGCCTGCATCCCCAACCAAAGCCCCTGCACCCCAACCCTCTGCCCCAGTCCTGAGCCCCCTTCTGCACTGTGAACCCCTTATCCCCCGCCCCACCCTGCAGCCTGCACTCCAACCCTCTACCTGAGCCCCTCCCACTCCCCAGACCCCTCATTCCCAGCCCCACTCCAGAGCCCTCACATTTTTACATTATTTTTAAAAATATATCAGCTTACTAGGCAGGTGTGTGCGGAGTGGGACTTGGACCCGTTTTGGGCACCACCAAAAATTATACAAACCTGCCACCCCTGGGTACTTCTGCCGCAAAGCTGCACTTATGATGGTGTGATGGCTACCACCTTGGCCAACACCAAGGGGTTAAACCAGGGATCTTTATTGCTTGAGCTAAAGAGGCAGGCTCTGTAACTATGGGCTGTAACAGACTCACAACCTCTGTGGGTTAAACAGAGAGGGAAATGTAACACAAAGACCACAGGGTTACAGTAACAACAGTGGGCCAAATTCATCCTGGGGGTAATTCAACTTAAGTTGGTATAGTTGCATCTGGGATAAAGTCACCCCCAAACATTCAAAACTAGTAGGGTTAGATTGTGATCTTATTTCCATTGAAGTAGACCAGGAGTAACCACACTGAGTTCTGTGGAGTTAGCTACCCCAGATTTACACCAGGGTAACTAAGAACAAGATTTCCCCTAATGATCCAGTCATCAGAAGTTAGTTTCTGTTAAGCTCATAAAACCAGCTGCCTGATTTGCTAACAATGTGCCTGTGTATTGTAATTGGGTGGTCTTTAAAGTGCAACATTAGCAATAAAACAGAAGTGCTTCTTCATTATTCACTTTAATTCAACTTTTTCTGAATGGATGTGGAATGAATTCCTGTTCTGCTCTATTTAGGTTCTTAAACCACACTCATCACTGTAGTAGCTGAGTACCTTCCAGTAGGTCATTTGCACTCTCCAAAGACTGGTTGACACTACTAATTTTACAGTCTGCAGATGTGTTTAGGTGACAATTTTAAAATGGAAAGAATATCTGTACAAACCACATTCTGAGCGGCTGTGCTATGCACAGAGGCCTCTTGTTCCAGGAAAGGCTTCCCCCATCAAGCCTGATGTTATGTGGGAAATGCTCTTAGTGAGATGAAATCTGATTATGTAGCTAGGGTCTCCTTTTTGTGACCCTGAAAATTCCATTAGTGAATTGCTATGTAAACTTCAGGGTTAAGTGTGACTTGTTTACATTAAGGCCCATTTAATACTGGTTTGGAAGCTATTAGTACACCAGGGGCCTATGTTAGATGGAACTTTGCTAATGTTATTTAGATCCCATGTGCAAAGAGAGATCTGGTGATGTATGGCTCAAACCCAGTGCTCTCCAGCACTTTATTTTTATCTTAATTTTGAACTAGAATGACTAATCAGCAGAGGCTTCATTTGTGGGAGTAGGAAGCAAGGATTTGGGAAGCCAAAGGCCTACTCACTCCTAGTTATCCCATTGGTGTTGGCTGCCAGAGAGCAGGAAGAGGAGAGAAGGGGAAATGGTCTCTCCCACTCATTTCCTATCCTGCCCTAACAGAGCAGAGCATGATGCACCCTCTCCAAGGGCTGTGCAGCAGACACATTGCATTGCTGGCTGCCTGATCCAGAATTCCTCCTGGAAATTCTAGCCCCTTCCAGTCTGCATGAGGCACCCAGGGTACATTCAGCCCTAAGCAGAGGGACAGCATTGAGTACAATTCCCTTGCCCAGCTGTACAACAGATATTTCAGAGTCAGAAAGCTGTTTAGTGTCTACAATTTGGCAGGGGGAGGCAATGGAAAAAAATCCATGTATAAATCCAAAGCATGTTTCTCCTATCATATAAGGATGCATAGTGCACTGCATTTCCCTTCATAATCTGTTCATTCACAAAATAATGCAATCCCAGTCTGAGTCAATAAAACTGAAAGATGGAACATTTCACAGGGGCAGAACTGTATCACGAAAATTGCACAGTGAGAAAAGTGTATTTAAAAACCTGAGGGCTCAACTGATATTGTAAAGGCAGTGGCCTGTATTGGGACTTAGGAGTGGTGCAATGCTGAAACACCCTGGTGGGGTGGAGGTTTGGGAGTCAGGGGAACTCCAGGAGACAGAAGCCCTTCTGGAGTTGCCCAAAGCACAGGAGGGAGTGGTCACCTTGCACTGTCCCTTAGGAGCAGACAGTATGCTGTCTCCCACACAGCCACCGAGCACTGCTGACTGTCTGGAGGGATGAAGAGCCATGGCCCAAAAGATGCCAGTTCTCATTGCTGAGGATTCCTTACTGTGGTGTATTGAGGACTGTGTTGGAATTGCAAGCTGTCCCATTAGGACAGAGGTCTACAAAATGTGGGGTGTGCATGCCCTCCGAAGGGATATGTAGAGGAACATCTGGGGGGCAGGGCAAGGCCCACGCCAGTCCCCATGACAATGGGGAGGGAGCGCCATTCAGCCCCTCCCCACCCCCAGCCGCATCCCTGGCTCCCGGCCCTGGGCCTGGCCCTTTCCCCAGCCTCGGTGCAGCTCTGCTTTTGGCCCTGTTCCAGCCCCAAGCCTCGGCCGCTAGCCATGGCTCCGTTCCCAGCCTGGGGCAAGGCCAGGAGTGGAGCTGCACTATCTACGGGCCCGACTGCCAGTCCCCAATGCAGCCCCTCTGCGGCTCCAACCCCAGTCTCAGCCTCTGGCCGGGGCCCCATTTTTGGCCTCAGACCCACCCCCAGCTGCAGTCCCAGCCTTGGCCCCCTTACCCTTGTCTGCGCCCCACCCCCCATCTGGAGCCATGGCCCCGCTCCCAGCCCTAGCTCCTGGGGGGTGCAGATGGGTAAGACAGGGGGCTGTGACCCTCAAAAGTATGGGAACTGCTGCTTTAGGAGTAAAGTTTCCTGGTCCTGCTCGCAGGCAATGGGACTCTGAAGGGAAGTGTGATATCTGCAGTCAGCCAGCCTAGACTAAGGTGGGTTGAGTTGTGCCTCACTGTTTCAGGGAGCAGCCTGGTTTCTCCCTCTCTGTTTTGAGGTTCTTGTGTAGTTTTGTTCTGAATTTCAACAGAGAAAGACGTGTTATATTGCAGCTTTCCAGCAAGAGTATTTGTTTTTCTCTAACTTATGTGTATGTGTGCTGTGAACATAACAGTGCCACAAAGTCAGTTGAGACTAGGTGCAGGTGTGTGAGGGTGTAGCCCATGCCTCAGAGTGTTGCGATCTGAAGACAGGACAGACCTGTTAAAAGATTGGCATAGACGAAAAATGTGACCAGATGCACACATGTTATATTGTATTATATGGTGTGCATCATGACATGCATGAGAAGTGTAATATAATGTCACACGGAGATGTGTGTATGCGTTTGATCTAAAGGAGCTCATGCATTACACAGGTCTGTGTAGATGCCAACTGTGAGAGGTGTGCAACACCTGCTCCCAGGGGTGTGTTTGGAGTGGTGAGCCTTACTCAGGCTCAGCTGAAGGTGGAGGGAAGGCTGCTCCTGGATGCACTGTACAGCTTTAATCTTGCTGGGCTGGTTAGCGCAGGTATGCTGAATGTTTCAGGATCAAACAGTACAATAAACACGCAGATTGGAATTGAAACGGTTCAGTCCTCTATTACAGGTGGCTCGAGACAGCAAAGGCAGAGGAGATCCTGTAGAGAAATCATGTGGTGCAAGGTCTTAGGGAGAGTGGTGTCAGCATGAGAATTTGGTAATGCTCAATGGCTGATTTGCAGAGCCGCAGCAGTGGTAGTTTTCTGGGATTGCCGTACAGAGGCTGTGAGTGTTAGAGAGTGGCTCGGGGCTGAACTGAATTGTAGTTGGCTTTTGGCTACTGGGGGAGGAAGTGTCAGCCTCAGAATGCTTGGCCGTGGGTCCTTTGCAGGGTGGAAATAACAGCAGGCAAATCTCTGTCTGCAATGTACGGAAGGCAGACAGACTTCGGGGGAACGTTCTGGGAGGAATGTGGGGTCTGCATGAAATGGGAAACAAAAAACTTAAGGTGTCTGACTTAGTGGCCCTAAGAAAGAGCCATGTCATGCTAGGGAGAGAAGAGCGCTCATCCCTCTCTCCTGCAGGATACTAATAATTCCCACTGATTGCTGTGGTGCCCTGAGTGGGGAGTATGTGGACCCCTTAACCCACATGGAATTAATTACAGCATCCAGGCTGCCCATCCAGACCGGTTTAAACTGGCTTGACAGCCAGATGCCATGGAAACCCTTCATTCCTGCCAGGCTGGTAACTGGAGCTAAACCCCACATGGTCCTCTTAGCAAGCTGAGGGTTAAAACCTTCCCTAAGACAGCAAGAGACCCCACAGCTTCCGTTAACTTGGCTTGTTAGCCAGCCCTTCAGGAAATTTATGTGGGCTACCACAGCTGAGGGTATCGTCAAACTCAGAAGGCTGGATATACAAACCCATCAGGGAAATGTCTGGGAGTCATCATACAGGAAGCTGTGGGTGTTTTGCTTTAATACCATGCCCAGAGCTGACTCTGAGCTATAAAAACTTTTTTATCTAGCCTGACAAAACCCTTGTGAGGCAGTGCAGTGCTGGTATCCCCACTCCTTCACCCAACGCACAGTCTACCTGTGGAGCTCGTTGCCATGGGATGTTGTGAAGGCCAAAAGTATAACTGTGTTAAAAAAAATTAGATAATTTATGGAGGATAGGTCCATCAATGGCTATTAGCCACGATGGTCAGGGATACAACCCTGCTCTGGGTGTCCCTAAACCTCTGACTGCAAGAAGCTGAGACTGGATGACAGGGGGTGGATCACTTGATAATTTCCCTGTTCTGTTCATTCCCCCGAAGCATCTGGCCCCACCCACTGTTGGAAGACAGGATACTGGTCTAGATAGCCATTGGTTGGACCCAGTATGGTCATGCTAATATACTTTATAGACTGAGAATGGAAGCACAGAGAGACTTGCCCAAGGTCATACAGGAAGTCTGTGGCAGAGCAGGGACTTGAACCCAAGTCTTACGCTAGTACCCTAACCACTGGACCATTTTTCCTAATGTAATTAAACTGGCTGTTCCCACACACACACTGAAGTGTTGGGTTTTGATGTGAACATTTCCTGTACACACACACTGAAAATGACGACCACTCCCACAGACTTCCTTCCTGCTCTACAAGTTCCCCCCTTGAAAGATGGGATTGACATGGCTGGGGGAGTGCTGGTGCTTCCGTGTGCAACAGCACACTCCTGGAAAAGGAGATACTGTACTCTATAGAACACTGCGTTCCAGTACAGCAAACTGTCACTCTGAATTATTTCATGAAGGAAGCTGCCATGTCTATGAGTCTCTTGAAAGGAAAGCTTGCTGTGTGAGGACTGAGGTAAGCATGTTTTCATGCAACTGCTCACAAAAGGCCAGAACAGGTGCGGTTGTTACATTAATTAATCAGTGTTTCTGACTGTGTCAAAGAAAATCAAGTTCACGATAGCTGATGCATAAGAAAGACCTCGGGAACATTGATGACCATGCAGTTTTTTAGTCAAACTGAGCCAGGAGAATTGTCTCTCTCTAATTTGCTCTTGCCACTTCAGATACACTATTTTTAGGGAGCAGTGTGACTGGGTTGGGCTTTTCCAACAATGGCTAAACATTTAACAGCTGAAGGCATAATAAATACGTTTAATAAGGAACTGCCATATTGGGTCAGACCAATGGTCCATACAGCCCAGTATCCTGTCAGTATCCTGACAGTGGCCTGTCAAAACTTAGTCCCAGATTTGGACCTTAGCGTCCAAAATATGGGGGTTAGCATGAAAACCTCCAAGCTTAGTTACCAGCTTGGACCTGGTAAAGCTGCCACCATCCAAAAAATTAGAGTGTTTTGGGGCACTCTGGTCCCCCCAAACCTTCCCTGGGGACCCCAAGACCCAAATCCCTTGAGTCTCACAACAAAGGGAAATAAACTTTTTCCCTTCCCCCCTCCAGGTGTTCCTGGAGAGATACACAGAAGCAAACTCCGTGAACCTAAACAGAGGGACTCCACCCTCCCCGTTCCCAGCCTGGAGAACAGAATTACCAAGAGCTAATCTCTCTTCCCCCCTCACCCAGAGGGAATGCAAAGTCAGGCTAGTAAATCTAACACACACAGATTTCCCCCTGACTTCTTCCTCCCACCAATTCCCTAGTGAGCACAGACTCAATTCCCTAGAGTTCCCCACTAAAGAAAAACTCCAACAGGTCTTAAAAAGAAAGCTTTATATAAAAAGAAAGAAAAATACATAAAAATGGTCTCTCTGTATCAAGGTGACAAATACAGGGTCAATTGCTTAAAAGAAATATGAATAAACAGCCTTATTCAAAAAGAATACAAATCAAAGCACTCCAACAACTATAGACATGTAAATACAAAAGAAAAACAATAACCCTTATTGTTTTTATGATCTCTGTACTCACAACTTGGAAACAGAAGATTAGAAAGCAGGGAACAGAAATCACTTCTCAAAGCTGAGAGAGAGGCAGACAGAAGAACCAAGAACAAAAGACTCACACACAAACTTCCCTCCACCCAGAGCTGAAAAAATCCTGTTTCCTGATTGGTCCTCTGTTGCTGCTTCAGGTTACTTTTTTTTTTCCAGGTGAAAGAGACATTAACCCTTAGCTTTCTGTTTATGACATGGCCACTGCTAGATTCTTCAGAGGGAATGAACGGAACAGGTCAGTTATCAAGTGGTCCAGCATTTGGCAGTTAGTGACTTAAGATATGTCTACATTGGAATTAAAAACCCAAGGCTGGCCTGTGCCAGCTGACTTGGGATTGTGGGTCTCAGGTTAAGGGGCTGTTTAATTGTAGTGTAGTCATTTGCACTTGGGCTGCAGCCCATGCTCCAGGACCCTGTAATCTCAGAGCTCAGGTTGCAGCCTGAGCCCAAACATCTATGCTGTAGTTATACAGACCCTTAGCCCGAGCCTGAGTCAGCTGGCACAGGGCAGCCGCGGGTGTCCAGTTGCAGTGTAGACATACCCTTAGGGACACGCAGAACATGGGGAGCATCCCTGACCATCTTGGTTAATAGCCATTGATGGACCTATCTTCCATGAACTTATTTAATTCGTTTTTGAACTCAGTTATATTTTTCTGACCTTCATAACATCTTCTGGTGATGAGTCTAGAAGATGTCTATATGTTGTGTGAAGAAATACTTCCTTCTGTTTGTTTTAAACCTGCTGCCTATTAATTTCATTGGATGACCTTTGGTTTTTGAGATATGTAAAGGGGTAAATAACACTTCCTTATTCACTTTCTCCGCACTATAGAAGTCTATAAAATCATGAATCAGTTGCCTGTTTTACAAGCTGAACAGTCCCAGTCTTCTTAATCTCTTCTCATATAGAAACTGGTCCGTACCCCTAATCATTTGTGTTGCCCTTCTCTGTACCTTTTTCAATTCTAATATCTCTTTTTTCTTTTTTTTGAGCTGGGGTGACCAGAACTGCTCACAGTATTCAAGGTATGGGTGAATGATGGATTTATGTAGTGGCATTATGATATTTATTGTCTTATTATCTATCCCTTTCCTAATGATTCCTAACATGGTTAGCTTTTTTGACTGCTGCTCATCCAGCAGATGTTTTCAGAGAACTATCCATAATGACTGCAAGATCTTTCTTGAGTAGTAATAGCTAATTTAGATCCTATCAGTTTGTATGTGTAAGCGGAGTCTGGATGAGCTCTCCCTTGACATCTAGTGATAAGCCATGGAAAAAGACTCTAGAAGCTGATCTTGTTTGCATGGACACACCCACTTTGCCTATGTGCTGAGCATGATGGGACTGCTTGCCCAAATGATCACTTGTGGCTGGTGTTGGATCCCTAGTCTCCTTGTTATTGGGGCAGGAGTAATAAAGTGTTGCTATCCTTGTTGTGTGAACCGAGGGCAGCAGAACTGTACCTGGCCTACCCCAATGGAGGGACTCACCCTCAACTGAACAGCACTCACTAGGTAGGGGACCTGGGTTCCAAAAGCCAATTAGTTGAGAGAAAGCTGGCTGGCTGGCTGGCTGGCTGGCTGGCTGGCTGGCTGGCTGGCTGGCTGGCTGGCTGGCTCTTTTTGTCCCTGTGTTTTAATAAAAGTTAATTTAGACTCAACTGAGAGTCTTATTATATGCTGCAGAGCTAACAACACTGATACTTAGGTCTAAGTATTAGACCTACTTTGGACAGTGTCTCTATTGCAAAAAACTGCCCAGTGTGCACCAGCAGTGAGCCTCCCCACTAACAGCTGAAATCACTGAGTGCTCTGTTAAGTGTGTGTTTGTGGGGGCCCTGAAGACATCTTGGCAAGCGGGTAGCTAGCAGAGAGGTGTGGCACGTAGCTAACAGGGTGGCTGGCAGAGGGCTAGACCAGAGCCCTGCAGAGGCGTGACAATTGGCCATTGGGGTGATGAGCAAGTGCCCAAGCAGTGCAGCATGTGAGGTGCCTACTTACCCACCCCCTGCCTTCCACCGAGGGTGGAGGTGAACTTTGCGGATGAACCTCTGAACTCTGGGACTGCATTGGCCAAAGACAGCAACTGTGAGTAGGGTACAGAGAAGGAATGAACATATTAAAGGGACTTTTGCGTTGCTGGACTTAAGACTCTGACAGGAAAAGAACACAGCCCAACTTACTTGGGTGTGGGTCTTTTGCTCATGGTTTGTGTTTATGAGCCCTAGTTGTGGTGTTTTCCCAAATTAATGCTGAGTTAATTCCCTACTTTTATTAAAAGTTTTTGTTACAGTCAAATGCTGTGCTTGCAAGAGGGGGGAAGTATTGCCTCTCAGTGGGGTGGTATGTAATTGTCCCTAGTCACTGGGTGGGGGCTTGAGCCGGTTTTGTGTGGTATTGTTGAAAAGGAACCCCTAGATACTGAACCCAGCCCTTGTTGCTGCTGGCTTCATCTGGGAGAAGTGTTACATATGTACAGTTGGGATTATGTTTTCCAGTTTTCTTTACTTTGCATTTATCAACACATTGAATTTCATCTGCCATTTTGTTGCCCAGTCACAAAGTTTTGTGAGATCCCTTTGTAACTCTTCGCAGTCTTCTTTGGGCTTACCTATCCTGAGTAAAATTTTGTATTGCCTGCAAATTTTGCCACCTCACTGTTTATCCCTTTTTTCCAGATCATTTATGAGTACGTTGAACAGCACAGGTCCCAGTACAGAACCCTGGGGGACCCGGCTATTTATCTTTCTCCATTCTGAAAACTGACTCCATTCTTTCTCCATTCTGATTCCTATCCTTTGTTTCTTGTATTTTAATCAGTTACTGATCTGTGAGAGGATCTTTCATCTTATCCCATGACAGCTTACTTTGCTTAAGAAACCTTGTCAAAGGCTTTCTAAAAGTGTAAGTACTCTATATACATTTGATCACCATTATAGACATGTTTATTCTCAAAGTATTCTAATAAATTGTTAAGGCATGATTTCCTTTTACAAGAGCCATGTTGATTCTTCTTCCAGAAATCATGTTCATCTATGTGTCTGATAATTCTGTTCTTTACTATAGTTCCAGTCAATTTGACTGGTAATGAAGTTAGGCTTACTGGCCTGTAATTGCCAGGATCTCCTCTGGAACATTTTTTTAAAAATTGGCATTACATTAGCTACCCTCCAGTCATCTGGTACAGAGGCTGATTTAAGTGAAAGGTTACATACCACAGTTAATAGTTCTGTAATTTTGTATCTGAGTTCCTTCACAAATCTTGGGTGAATACCATCTGGTCCTGGTTTAAATTATTGATTTGTTCCAAAATCTCCTCTATTGACACCTCAAACGGGGACAGTTCCTCAGATCTGTCACCTAAAAAGAATGGGTCATGTGTGGGAGGCTCTTGCACATCCTCTGCAGTGAAGACTGATGCAAAGAATTAATTTAGCTTCTCCACAATGGCCTTATTTCCCTAGAGTTCTCCTTTTAGCACCTTGATTGTCAAGTGGCCGCATTGATAGTTTGGCGGGTTTCCTGCTTCTGATGTACTTACAAAAACTGGCAGCAAAATTTTTTTAAAATCTTTTACTAGTTGCTCTTCAAATTTGTTTTTGGTCTGCCTAATTATACATTTACACTTGACTTGCCAGAGTTTATGCTCCTTTCTATTTTCCTCAGTAAGATTTGACTTCCAATTTTTAAAAGATGCCTTTTTGCCTCTAACTGCCTCTTTTATTCTGTTTAGCTATGGTGACATATTTTGGTTGTCTTGCTATTTTTTTTTAAATTTGGGGTATACATTTAATTTGAGACTCTATTATGGTGTTTTAAATGAGTTTCCTTGCAGCTTGCTGGCATTTCACTCTTATGCCTGTTCCTTTTAATTTGTTTAACTAGTTTCCTCACTTTTGCATAGTTCTCCCTTTTGAAGTTAAATGCTACTCTGGTGGGCTTCATTGGTATTCCCACCACCACCACCACAAGGATGTTAAATTTAAATATATTGCGGTTGCTATTACCGAGAGGTTCAGCTATATTCACCTCTTGGACCAGATCATGTGCTCTACTTAGGACTAAGTCAAGAATTGCCACTTTCCTTCCTTCCCTTGTGGGTTCTAGCACTAGCTGCTCCAAGAAGCAGTTATTAGTAGGATTTTTTTTAAGTGTCAAATTAACAGTCCTGGAGACTGGAATCCTCTTTCTAACCACAGAACAGATACAGTATGAGCAGATGTGGTACAAGCTTTATCATCTCATAGCTGCCCTGCCTATGTGCCTCAACCCAAGACCGAAAGGCCCACTTCTAGGAGTGTGAAATGGCTGTTTGTTCTTTAGGCCCGTTTCCCCACTCTGATGAGTCTGTCATCAATTATGTTGGTAACTCTTACAGTGTGGATACTTTTCCACTAAGGATTGGACAGACACTACCAAATCACTTCACACAGACTAACAAACAGACACTGATGATGCATAAAATTTGAGACTTTGGGAACACAGATCTTTGCATCCTAACAATTATACTAAAATATACAATAATTATTTAAGCCATACACAGAATAGGCAATTACTTTTAAATGTAAAATATCTTTGACAGTGAAAATATTTCTCTCAAAGAAGTCACTAAATGTTTACACTTTCAGTGGACTAAAATATAGTTCAGATGATGAGTTCCCAGGCTACATCAGCAGTTAGGTACATTCTGGTAAACTACTTCAATCGTGTATTAAAACTTCATACCAAAAAGTTAGAACAGGAAACTAATTTAGAAGACAATTGAATTTGAATAATAAACCAGACTGGGGTAATGTTCTTAGCTCATCTGGATCTTTAAGGAGGCAGTATTCCCAAACAACTCCTTTTACAATTAAAGATTAAATGAAATAAGGTTCTGTCAATATTTCAGAAGCTATAACTTGGCACAAATAGAATGCATATAAAATTTGTCATCAGTAATAGTCAAAACCAGTATTTTGTGATTTTTCATAGATAAAACACATTTAAACCAAAAAGTCTTTCAAAATAGCTTCTTTTCTCAATTTATGAGGCTGGTAAATATCTTGATGATGATTATTACTATTAAGGTTTTGGAAGGGACTACACTACACTTCGATAATGCCTTTCATTTAATATCCAGGTGTTTCACGGACATACTAATAAAAGCTGTCATAACTGTTTTTTGAGGTAGGCTTTACAGTGGACTTTTCACTCCTCTCTGAAGTGCAGATAACTACCTCTTGGGTGGAGCATTGTTTCCTGTTAGCCATTTACCTTCTGCTTTCTTCCAAACTTAGATTTTCCCATATGGCAACACACATACTGATGCTGGACTCCTAGCCTTTCTACACAGACTCTTATTTTAATGAGCCATCTTTGCACCTAGGTCTCAAAGCACTTAAAGGTGAATATTATATCCCTACCTTATAGTTAGCAAAACTTTGTCACAGATCAACGAAGTAAGTTATTTATTATTTGTATTATGGTAGTACCTAGTACCACTCTGCTTGATACTGCACAAACACAGAACAACTCCAGCCTCTGTGCCAAAGAGGTGACAATCTGGGTAATCTGCACAGTTAACTCTTGCCATTTTTTTTACAGCGAATCTCACAATATATACTTGGTGTTTTACTTAAAGCCTCAGCTCCTGGATTCATGTGAATATGTGAGAATCTGAGCTTTCATTTTTAAAACAAGTGTGTTTCTATCCTTCTGTCTGCAGAGAAAAGTTTGAAAATATGACCTGACTGCACTCTAAAGTTTAAAAAAAAACCCAAAAGGCACATAAAAATAACCCAAAATGTATTTTCAAGACAGTCTCATGATTTTTGAACATTTGGGATTGACAATATTATTAAATGTATGCTGCCATTTTTAGCTAAAATCGTGACTTTCATCTGAGATCACAGCTTTGTTCTTGATGCATCAATAAGCAATAATAGATATGTGGAAGACTGAGATCATATTTTCAGGACTAGTGTTCCTGGATGTGCAGTTGTGGTAACTATAGTAGTACCCTACACTGAATTCTAAAGAACATTCTGTTTTGGGGAGGGGGGGTCAAAGTAACTCTGTAGGCATAACACAAAATGTGACCAATTCATTGTCGTCTAGCAGGATTGCAGCTCCATTTTTTCCTATGGGGAGAAGGGAAAGAGACCAGGTGACAGGTGTGTCCGTATCAGCAGAGATGCTGGAGAGAAGTAGAGATGGATCCTGAGTTCTAAAGCTCAGGGAGTTTGGCTCCAGGGGCTTGGTTCAAGTCCCATTTATAAAAAGGAAACAGACTAGCAACATGGGATCAGGTCCCAGGTGACCAGGCTTTTTACAATAACTTACCCTCCTCTAGGTGATATAGCCAGAAGTACCAGTACTGAAGAGATCAAGCTGAACTGGGGACAGAACAATACCCAAATCAGCCAATCATTCTCTGGAAAGGCAAGGCAAGTGTGAAGTTAGTTCGTTAGTTTAGTTAGTTGGTACCTATTACACCTCTCTGGATTTAGGGCAGTGACAAAGCTCCTGTACTCCTGTCTGTTTCTGGCAAATCTTTCAATGGTTCCTCAGCTGTGCCCCAGGTTTTTCAGCTCAGCTTCCACAGCTCTTTGCCATGTTGTTTTTGGGTGGCCTTGTTTTTTTTTCTTGCCTTCAGGTGTCCATCTTATTGCTATTCTGGTGATGGAATCAGTTTCCATCCGAAGCACATGACCGATCCATCTCCAACACCTCCTGGCAATGATAGTGTTCATATCTTCTTGGCAAGAGTGAAGCTGATCAGTAAAGAGAAATGGCTGCAAGGTCTGTAATAAAACCCTGTTAGTTCTTGGAGGGTGTTTCTGTGCCTACATGTTCCTTGCAAGCCTCTCTCTCTTCTGAGTGCTACATACTATCTATTGATCCAGTTATTGCAAATTTTACTCTAGACGGAGCCTCAGTTTCCTAGAGATTTAGTTCTCTTCAAATTCTTTTCTGTTCTGGATAGGTTCTTGTATCACGTTCATTGCCATAGTATCTGACCATCTTCCAACAGTGCATTGAGCAATCTGACTAGCGTCCATCAAGTGGTGTTTGTTCTCTCATCCTCTCTTAAGGAGAGAACTGTATGGAATGGAGTATCTTGTTTTGGTAGGGTGGATTGTTCGTCTTTTTAAAATATTCATGTTGCTATGTTTGTTAGAGAAGGCAAGGTAAAAGAAATGTGCCTTGCACTTGGAGTGGAAGGTGGCAAGGTTTGTGATGATCCTCAGTTCCTGGGAGAAGTCATTCCACTGTCTCAGACCTTCCCCGGGGAAAGTTCTGTCTCCTGCACAGAGGAGCTTTATCCTTGTTTGCAGAGAATTCCATTGTGCTAGAGGAGTGAAGTTGTCAACCACAGTCTTCATCCCAAAGCTTTAGATGGTCTCTTAGATATCCTGGGTCCAGGGCACCTTGAAGATAAGGACTGAGATATTGACATTGATTTGACATTCTATGGGAAGCCAGTGCAGAGTGGAGGATATGTATAATGTGCTTCCAGTAGCTTGTGTTGTTGAAGGAGATGAGCTGCAGTGTTCTTTGCTGCAGCATCCCCTGCCTGGGTCATGCTAATTTCTGAAATCTTGCGGCGCGAGGGTTGTTCCTGCTATCTAGTCACTTCATTTATGTATTTTATTTACTCTTATGCCTCTTATTCCTTTACTTTTGTCCATAACTTTTAGCTTCCTGCTTGTGTAAATCTGACCTTGTGGCCTGTGTTAGAGATTTGAACAGCTGAAGCAAGCATGCAGAGTCTTGTACCCTGCATGCTGTTTCCTGGATAGGGAGACAGTGAGCTCACACTATTGGAGCTTACTGTCCCCTACTACATCTGTGCCTAGTGACACATGCAAGTAACATAGAGAATGTGATGCTATTGTAAGTTTCTCCACAGCAGGGAGGAGTGCTGGCAGCAATCTGTTTACAGTATGCACGTGCCAGCTGAGTATTTCAGTTTTGCATCAAAATTCTCTTGCTGACTCCAAACGAAATCTGCCTGTCCGTCAAAATGCATTGTGCTTGGCAAATTTTCAGTGTCCTCGCACAGCAAGGGTGAGGGGGAGTTTTCTGAAGCTGCATAGTGTACTACTGTTTCCACAAAGAAGCTAGTGACCTCCAATAGGTGCAGATCAGGAGCAACTCGAATTAAGTCACTGAAATTACACCCCAGTGTGAGGCTTCATCTGCATTTCATCTTGGAGGTGTGATTCCCAGCTCACATAGATGTACCCACACTAGCTCAGCTCGAGCTAGCACCTGAACATAAGAACGGCCATGCTGCGTCAGGCCAATGGTCCATCTAGCCTGTATCCTGTCTTCTGACAGTGGCCAGTGCCAGATGCTTCAAAGGGAGTGAACAGAACAGGGCAATTTATGGAGTGATCCACCCCCAGTTGTACAGTCCCAGCTTCTGGCAGTCAGAGATATAGGGACACCCTGAGCATGGGATTGTGTCCCTGACCATTGATGGACCTATCCTCCATGAACTTTTCTAGTCCTTTTTGAACTCAATAATACTTTTGGTCTTCACAACATCCCTTGGCGATGAGTTGTGTGAAGTACTTCCTAAGGTGTGTTTTAAATGTGTTGCCTATTTATTTCATTGAGTGGTTTCTGGCTCGTGTGTTATAAGGAGGAGTAAATAATGCTTCCTTATTCACATTCTCCACACCCTTCAGGATTTTATAGACCTCTGTCATATCTCCTCTCAGTCACCTCTTTGCTAAGATTAACAGCCCCAGTCTTTTTAAACTCTCCTCATATAGAAGCTGTTCCATATCTCTAGTCATTTTTGTTGCCTTTTTCTGTACTTTTTCCAATTTTAATATATCTTTTTTTGAGATGGGGTGACCAGAACAGCATGCAATATTGAAAGTGTGGGGATACCCTGGATTGAATTTATGGGTGTATTTATGGTCTTATGTTCTTAGAGCTAGGGAATCACACTTCTCTGCTCAAAAGTAGATGTTGCTCCCTTCTGCAGACAGTATCAGCTGTGTGCATAGAATTAGAGGCTGGCTGAGAACGTGGCCTGGCCTATCATAGCTGTTTAGATTTGTTCTCCATGTGACATCTCATGCAAATTCTTCAATGAATGAATTTGCATCATTAACAATATTTGCATATAATCACAAATGTAAGCTTATCATCAACACACGCTTCCCTGAGCAGTGTTGAAGGAGCTGCACAAAACTTGGCAACGCTGGCTGGGTGGGTAGATGGATAAGTATTTGAGGGAGTCTGAGTGGGTAGCTACTGGGGCTGAGGGTGTTGCTGGAGAGTAGGTGGGGGCTGGTGCTGCTGTGGATTAATGGGCTGCTGTGGGGGTGGGTGGGTACTGGGTTGCTGCAGAGCAGGGTACTCTTATGGAGGCAGGAAATGTTGGGGCTGCTACTGGTGGGTAGATGGGTGGAGGTACAGTTGGACTCCTGAAGTCCAGGGGGCTGGGGGAAGCCTGGTGCAGCTGGCTGCAGGGGATGGGAACCAGGGCAGGTGTATTGGGCCCCTCCTCTTTGGCTGTGCCCCAGCCACCTTCTCCATCTGCCGCCCCTGCTTCCTCCTCCCAGTCGCTCATTCCTGGCCCTGGGTCAGTACCTTGCTTGCTCAGCAGGTGCCAAAGCAGTCTCTAGCCACCAAAAGCTAGAAGTGCAGGCGATGCCTGCAACTGTCCCTCAGCCCAGTCGGGCACGTGAGAATCCAGTTGGCTGTGGGAATGTGTGACAGGACTGCCAAATGTGTGAGATATTCCAGGGCTGGCACATGTGTAAAACTGACATGTGACTATGACAGGGAGACTTAGGAGAGGAGAATAAAGCAGGCAAGGAAATGTGTATGTAAGCAGAAAAGAAGTTAAAACATCCAGCATCAGAGTCTGATGGGAATGTTTGCCTGATCAACAGCAATACTTGACCCTATGAGCGTGAGAAAACCATGAGGGCCAGCCCTGGACATTATAATTAGGGAAATTTGAGGAGAATCCCCTTCCCACCCCTTCGCTCCACTTGACATTTGAGATGAGCTGGAGCTGTGTAGTTCATCTCTAGAACAGGGGCTGGTGGCAGGACAGAGGGAAATTGGAGGTGGTTTTCCTTTGATCCACCTCTCCAATCAAAACCCCAATTGTGGGGAAGGCTTTTGGCAGAGACTGAATGGGGACTGAATTTACTAAATCAGAAGGCAGAGTTTTCATGCCCCACTGGGACAGCCAAAAGCCATAGCTGCAGACAAGAGGGGGAAAGAAGGGAAGCACTGAGCAAAGCCTGCTGCAGCCTGGTGGCTGGTTTCTGGTACATTGCGTGAGGGAAGAAGTGCTAGAGGGGTTAGAGTAAATATCAGCAAGGAGTGGAAAGGCCCAGACTCTGCTTGACAGGCCCACTCCAGAGGGGTGCGTGGATGCTTGTAGTATTTTGAAGTATTAAGACACAAATAGATCATATTTCAGACATAAGAGACTGTTCTTCTGCTCCATAACATGGTACAATGTGAAGTATAAACTGCAGTCCACAATGACCCATTGGAATAAAAATATTCCAGTATCGATCGCTCATCTGGACACCACTTATTGCAAATGGCTTATATATAACATACTCATATAGGTAGGGGGAGGATAGCTCAGTAGTTTGAGCATTGGCCTGCTAAACCCAGGGTTGTGAGCTCAATCCTTGAGGGGGCTGCTTTGGGATCTGGAGCAAAATCAATACTTGGTTGTGCTAGTGAAGGCAGGGGGCTGGACTCAATGACCCCTTGGGTTCTGAGAGATAGATATATCTCCATATAAGAGTTAAATGTTGCCTGAGCAAAGCATGCTTAACCCCACAAGTCCAGGCAAACACTCTCTGGCTGCAGAATGCTTTAGGAGTTATAGTTACAGAGTTTTGAGAGGAAAGATTAGGACAAATGTACAAAACACAGACTGCAGAACAAGCAAGTTGCTCATGGGGAGAGGTTGATTACTTCTCTTCTCTACAACTCTCATTGCCACAGGGAGAGCACAGGCCTTTTATCTACTGGGCCCATCCCAAGGCCTACAAAAGAAAGTGCAATCACACCCAAGGGCAGTGACTTCCTTTTCTCCTCCCCTCTCTCCACCCTGCTCCAGCTCAGAAATATTAATACCCCAGCTGCTTTTGTTGCTGCTGCCTAGAACTATCTCTGTTTTCTTCAACAGCAAGGGAACTGGAGAACTTTTTTAAGGCAGTGCTTTGAGCCAGGCTTACTACAGTGACTGGCTCTACATCCCACTTAGTACTGGCAACAGTACAGCACCTCCAGAGCTGGAGGAAGGATAGCCCAGTGGTTTGAGCATTAGCCTGCATAAACTCAGGGTTGTGAGTTCAATCCTTAAGGGGACCACTTAGGGATCTGGGGCAAAAATCAGTAGTTGATCCTGCTAGTAAAGGCAGGGGGCTGGGCTGGGCTGGACTGGACTGGACTCAATAACCTTTCAGGGTCCCTTCCAGCTCTATGAGATACAGGCATATTATCTCTAAGCTACAGTGAGGGGAAACTGAGGCAAAGGGAGTTCCTACACTAGGAGCCCTTCACCAGTATAGAAACTATACCAGCAAAGCACTCCTAGCTGTATTGTCAAAACAGTGCAGGAAAATCATCCCCATGAGTGAAACAAACTGTACAGGTACAAGTGCAGTTTTGCCAGTATAATAGTGTCTGTACCAGGGGCTCCTGCTGGCATAACAGTGTCCATCAGGGACTGCACCTCTTCACACCCCTGACCAACAGAGCCATGTTGGCAGAAGTCTGTGGGGTAATCTGCAGGCTTGGATTTTCAAAGATGCCCCAGGGAATTAGATGCTCAACTCCCATTGAATTTCATTGGGATTTGGGCACCTACTTCAATTAAGCTGCTATGTGTAATTTGCTAAACATTTCATGGTTAGAACAGATGCCCTTTTCTAACCACTAGGCAGCAATCCTGCTCTGCCACACCTGTATTGCTTTGGCCTCTAACAGGTCTGACTCATATCAGCTGGCACCCGAGAGAGCAGTGTTTCATTAAAGTTGCTGCAATAGCAGCTGCATGGTGGAAACTAAGACTCTGTATGCATTAGAAAGGCTTTGGCAGTACAGCTGTAAATGCAAAGCTTCCTAGCAGAGATGCAGCTTATATTGGCAAAGTGTTTTTGCCAGTACTGCTGATAGAGCAGTTCCCTGAGCAAAATTAAGCTGTACCAGTAAATGCACTTTTTATCTTATCAGAGACATAGTTGTCTTGGCATAAATGTTGCCCACACACACACACACACCCTGCAGCCCCTCGATATTACTATACTGGCAAAAGGTTCTAGCATAATCCTGGCCTAAAAGAGGTGGGTGAGCATTTAGATCACTCTCCTTCCCTGCTAGTGAGGGAATGGGGTGTGTATCTCTGCTGCCTGCAGCATGACAAGCCTGGGGCCTTGCAGTGATGGGATCCAGGCGAATCTTATGATACTAATATATGCCAGTGGCTCTCAGGCTGTAGTGACCTGAAAGACACATCCTTGTCTCTCTAGACCTTTACTAGTCATCACTCATTTCAGGGCCTGATTTTCCTCTCACTTACACCAGTTTTTCACAAGTGTCTATTGCAGGGAGTTCTGTGTAAACGCAAGGAGAGTCAGGCTCTTGTGTGTGCTGTTAGCCTGACTCTGGTGTGCTGAAGTGTCCAGATTTTTTTATTTTTGGTCTTTGTCACAATGAACCACATCTCATACTGAAACTTACTGACGAGACTCATGGGTGTCCGGTTCTTATTTCCACTGAGGCTGCTTTCCGCCACTGGCAGGGCAAAGGGTCTTTTGAGTAGCCCCTCTAAATTCCCCTCCGTCCCTCACTGAAATGCAGTGGTTCAGAGCTGCTTTCCCAGAGATTTGCAATGGCTTCCATTTTTGTGATATTCCAGGAGACCCCTTTCAAGTCCTTTACCAAGCTACTTAACAAATGACATTGAATATAAGCAAGATTCATTTTGTGAAGTTTCTGCTACAAAGGTGAGCCAATCATCACATCTGTTGCACAATTCCTGGGGGGAAAAGAAATAATATTTAAAGTTTCACTTTTGTTTGGGCCATGGTTCTCCTGACGATCGGGTCTGATTCTCTTTGAAAAGAGGCTCTGAGCCTGATCCTCCTGCTCTTTGATACCCAGGCAAATGTCATGAACCTTGTACAAGTGCCCACAGTATTTTGTACATACACACTTGCATTGCATTTATCTTTACAAGGTACACAATGCCCCATATCTGAGAGCAAGTGGAGCAGGCTCACTGCCAGGACCCTGTGCTTGAATATCTTAGAATAATAGAAATGTAGGGACCCCTGGGCTGAGGCAGGTAAAACTAAATCATCTCTGACAGGCATTTGTCTAACCAGTTCTTTAAAACCTGCAATGCCGTGGATTGTAGAACTTACCTTGGAAGCCTATTCCAGTGCTTAACTACCCTTATAGTTAGAAAACTTCTCCTAATCTCTAATCTAATCTGTTTTGCTGCGAATTAAGCTCATTGCTATTTGTCCTACTTTCAATGGACATGGAGGTTAATTGATCACCACCGTCTTCATAACAACCCTTAACATATTTGAAGATAGTTATCAGCTCTTCCCCCCTAGCCTCAGTCTTCTTTTCTCAAGACTAAACGTGCCCTTTTTTTTTTTTAACCTTTCCTCACAGATCAGGTTTTCTAAATCTTATCTTTTTTTGTTGCTGTCCTCTGCATTCTCCAATCTGTCCACATCTTTCCTAAAGCGTGGTGCCCAAAACTGAACCCAGTATCCCAGCTGAGGCCTCACTGGTGCCAAGTAGAGTGAGACAATTACCTCCCATGTCTTACATATGGCACTCTTGTTAATACACCCCAGAATGATATTAAACTTTTTTGGTAACTGCACCACATTGTTGATTCATACTCAATTTATGATCCACAGAGCCTTTATAGCAGCATTACTGCCTAGACGGTTATTCCTCATTTCATAGTTCTGAATTTGATTTTTTTTTTTCCCTTCTTGAGAGTTTAAGCCCAGGTCTACACTACGAGGTTAGGTCAAATTTAGCCGCATTAGGTTGATTTTATAAGCAATGCATCTACACAACCAACACTGTTCCATCAACCTAAAAGGCTCTTAAAATCAACTGCTGTACTCCCAGGGCCGTCCTTAGGATTTATGGGGGCCTACGCAGTATTATTAAACTGGTGCCCCTATGCCGGATGGCAGCCCAAGCTCACAGCCTGGTGGGGGAGAGGGAGGAGGGACTTGACAGCAAAGGATAATGAGATACCCAGCCTGCCTCATGGTGGCGGAGAGTCACAGTTCCCCGCAGAGACTTCCATGCACTCTCCCTCATGCAGAATGGACATGAAGAAAGTACCTAATTAAAAGCACTAAAATTTGGGAATAAAAAATGTCAGTCACAGGTTTTTTGATATGCCCTGAAGTTTGTCAGAGATTTATTTGCAAAAACTTTGTAGTAAGGGTGAGTCAGCTGTCCTGCTGAATACAACATTACATATAATGGAATACATGATGCAGCTCTTCTCTGTTTTACATTTTCTTCATCAGTATTTCTAAGTTGAATTTATATTTTAAATGTACTCAAATCTTAAGCCAGCATTCCAGATTACTACATATTTAACTCACTGAAACAAAGACATTCTTTTAAATTAATCAGAGAGGTTTAGTGTGTTCATAACAATGTTCATTGCTTTTAGAAAAAGGGAACAGTAATTTACTTTGAGACATGGTTATGAAATTTCACCAACTTTAAAAAAATATGTTTCCAAAGATTTTAGGTATAACAAGGATTTTGTCTGACTAAGGTACTGATTTTGCTGGAGGGTTCTTTTAAAACTAGTTTGTCGGATAGTAAGAAGTAAAGAAAGGGAACTCTTTGTCCAGCTATCTGGAAGGGAAGGACTATTGTCCCTTTAAGGGCTCTCTTCAGTGGGGAGTGGAGGGAGAGGTGGTGAAGGGATAGACAGAAAGGACAGGAAGACTTGGAAGCACTTTTTTTTTTTAACTATAGTAATTAAAATGTGTATTTTAGATAAGGGAGGTCTTTTGAAGGATTTATTTAAAAAACTATGTGTGAAGATCCACACATTTAAGGTTAAAGATGATTGTGCATCTAAAACTCTATGCAAGCATTTTTTAGAAATGTGATTTTATAATCTTCACCAGCTCACTAATGAAATATTTTTAAAGCAAATTTTAAACTAAACTAGACTGACATGTTCTGTTTAAATATTACATTAATGCATGACTGTTTTTGTCAGTAAAGTCAGAAACTGACAGTATAAAAATTTATTTGGGCATAAGCTTTCGTGGACATCTGATGAAATGGGTTCTAGTCCACAAAAGTTTATGCCCAAATAATTTGTTAGTCTTTGAGGTGACACAAGGACTCGTCCTTGTTTTTGCTGATACAGACTAACAGGACTACCACTCTGAAACCTGTCAGTATATACCTTGGGGTTGGCAAATGCCTGTTAAATGGCTTTATTACCCCTTGAATGTCTCTTTAACAGTTTCAATGTTGTGCTAATAGGTCTGGCAGGCTGGAGGTTTTTTCACTTTTAACTACTAGATTCCCTCCCAAGGAAGACTCACCAGGCTAGAGCAGCCATCTGTGGGAGCCTGCAGGAAGGGTCAGAACAGGGATAGGAAAACAAGAGAGTGGACACTAAGACCCAGTGGTGCCCCAAATTTTCAGGTGCCCTATGCAGCTGCCTATGTTGCCTATGCCTAAGGACGGCCCTGTGTACTCCTCCCTGGCAAGGGGAGTAGTGCTAAAACTGACCTTGCTGGGTTGAATTTGGGGTAGTGCATACACAATTTGACAGAATTGGCCTCCGGGAGCTATCCCAGAGTGCTCCAATGTGACTGCTTTGGACAGCACTTTCAACTCCGATGCACTAGGCAGGTACACAGGAAAAGCCCCAGGAAATTTTGAATTTCATTTCCTGTTTGGTCAATGTGGTGAGCTCAGCAGCACAGATGACCATGCAGTGCCTCCCAGAATTGCAAACGAGCTCCAGCATGGACTGAACAGGAGACAGTGGGTCTGATTGCTGTATGGGGAGAAGAATCTGTGCAGGCCAAACTCCGATCAAAAGGAAGAAATGCTAATATATATGCCAAAATCGCACAGGGCATGGTGGAGAGAGGCAACAACAGGGACACACAGCAGTGCCACATGAAAGTTAAGGAGCTCAGGCAAGCCTACCAAAAGACAAAGGAGGCCAACAGTCACTCTGGATCAGAGCCCCATACATGCTGCTTCTATGATCAGCTGCATGGCATTCTGTTGTGGGGGGGGACCCTACCACTACCCTACCACTGTCCGTGGACATCTGCAAGGGGAGAGTCTCATTCAACAGGGAGGAGGATTTTGTGGATGAGAAAGAGGAGGAGAATGCGCAGCAGGCAAGCGGAGAATATGTTCTTCCTGGCAGCCAGGACCTTTTTATCACTTTAGAGCCAGAACCCTCCCAAGGCGGGTTCCCGGACCTGAAGCCGGAAAAGGCACCTCTGGTGAGTGCACATTTGTAACTATACTACAGGGTTTAAAAGCAATTGTATTTAATGTTTGATTTGCCCTGAAGAATTGGGATTCATTCCCAGCCAGTACAGCTACTGGAAAAGTCTGTTAATGTGTCTGGAGATGGAGCGGGAATCCTCCAGGGATATCTCCATGAAACTTTCCTGGAGGTACTCTGAAAGCCTTTGCAGAAGGTTTCTGGGGAGGGCTGCCTTATTTCGTCCTCCACGGTGGACACTTTATCACACCAAGCCAGCATCAAGTATGCTGGAATCACTGCAGCACAAAGCATGGCAGAGAATGGTCCTGGGTTTTGGTCGCATTCAGGCAACATTTGGTCTTTATCTTTCTGTGTTAGTCTCAGGAGAATGATATCATTCATGGTCACCTGGTTGAAATAGGGGAATTTTTGTAAAGGAACAGTGAAAGGACCCTGTTCATGCTGGGCTGTTTGCGCTTGGCTAAAAGGGATCATCCCTGAGAATAGCCATGCGGTGGGAGGAGGGGTGAAGGGATCATCCCAGAGACAAGGGATTTCAGACCAGTTCTCTAATTTGGCAAGCTTATTGTGAATTCTAATCCTGTTCTCCAAAGTGTTTGCAACCCTTCCCAGCTTGCTGTCATCTGAAAATTTTTAAAGCAGATTCTCCTCTCTATTAGCCAAGTCATTAGTGAAAATATTGAATAGTACCAAACCCAGGATTGACCCTGCTGGACCCCACTAAACATACCCTCCCATTGCTAACTACTCTTTGAGTACGGTCTTTCACCTAGTTGTGGTCCCACCTTATAATAACTTCATCTAGACCTCATTTCCCTAATTTGCTTATGAGAAGGTCATGTGGGACTGTGCCAAGAGCCTTTTAAAATCAAGATGTACCACATCTACAGCTCCACCCCTGAACCTCTGAGGTATTTCAATTAGTATCAGATTTCACACATTCCACTGGCCCAAGCTCCCCAAGATGCTTTGTCTTCTTTCAGGTGAGGCATGCTGACAACTTCTGGTCAGAAAAGATTTCTTGGCTTTTTTCATAAGTGGAGACATTAATCCTGCTCTCTCAGTCAAATTCCAGCATAGGAGGAATGTAATTAGCCAACTAAAACCCTCTGATACCAGCTGATATAACTGCTTCTTATCCTCTCCTGTTATGTTTTTGCACAGTTGCTGCATTCACCCCAGAAGCAGCTGCACTTCACAGGTGGATGACTATGCCAATCCGTACCCATGAAATCAGTTTCCTACCCAAGGGAAGAAGCACCTCTTAGGAGCAGAGGCTGTAGAAGTGGAAGGGACCTCCTGGATCATCAACTCCAGTCCCCTGCTGTCAGAGGCAACTCCATCACCTCTTAAATACATCTTCTTTTGCTGTTGTTTATTCAGAGTGCCTCAGTTTGTGAACAAAGCAGAGTTTAGCCCTAAAGACAAAGGGGAACCAGCACTGTAGATTAATTGTGTTCACCAGATATCGAAAGGCTACTTTGCTTATTATGGAATAAGCAGCATTATCGAATAAGCTGTTATCTATCTCCTGTGACAGACTCAGACCAGTGGGGTACACGAGTCTGGTAGAGGGCAAATATACTGGTCACTGGATGAGTAGTTTTCTGTTCCCTGAGTGACCAGAGCAGGGGCTGCACTAGAGTAATCAGGAACCTGCTAGAACCAATTCAGGCAGACAAGTTGATTAGAACACCTGCAGCCAATCAAGACAGGCTAATCAGGGTGCCTGGGTTTAAAAAGGAACTCACTTCAGTCAGGGAGTGGGGATTCAGAAGAGAGGAAGTGTGTGTGAGGAGCTGAGAGTGAGAGGGTGTGCTGCTGGAGGACTAAGGAGTACAAGCGCTATCAGACACCAGGAGGAAGGTCCTGTGGTGAGGATAAAGAAGGTGTTTGGAGGAGGCCATGGGCAAGTAGCCCAGAGAGTTGTAGCTGTCATGCAGCTGTTACAAGAGGCACTATAGACAGCTGCAATCCACAGGGCCCTGGGCTAGAACCTGGAGTAAAGGGTGGGCCTGGTGTTCCCCCCAAACCTCCCAACTCCTGATCAGACACAGGAGGAGTTGATCCAGACTGTGGGGAAGATCACTGAGGTGAGCAAATCTGCCAATAAGCGCAGGACCCACCAAGGTAGAGGAGGAACTTTGTGACACTCCTTTCCTATTATAAATAGCCAGCCCACCACATTACACTCACATGGAGCCTCTATTTTACTTGTTAGCAGGCTGCATGTCATATCAGCACCTCAGCAGCTTAAGGGATGAAATGCCAATAATTTATGGAGGTAGTGTTTTCTTGCTTTTCCTCCCCAGGAGTGGGGCTAGTAAATGGACTCTAGTTACATCCAAACTAATTCCTGCTTCTCTTGGGGGTTATAGTCCCCTCTGTGGCTGGCATTTGGCTTTCCTTTGCTAAGAAACTATCGAGCCGATGAAAGGATTTTTTTGTGTAGCTCTGCCATGATTCACTTCAGCTCACTTGTCTTAATGCTATCAATGGACGCATGCTTGGGTCGTTCTCTGTCAGATCTTATTGGCTTCAGAGTGAAACTCCTCATGTGTGTGAGGTTTTATTTTCAACATCGCAGTGTTGTGGCCTACTTTGACATGCTTGTGTTTAGCACAGCAGTTCTAGTTGTCTTCCAAGCAATGCTGATGAGAGACTGCACATTTCTGGGGGTCAGTTTTGCCATTGTTACACAGAGCGATGGCATTCCTGGATTTCTTTCAGCCACTGTAATGTCAGGCTGTCATATTTGTCAGATCCACTAGAGGGCAATATGATCTGCCCTGGGAGTGAGAGTTAAATGCTAGCTCTTCTGGAGCATGTGGGAAACTGATTAAAACTAGAGAGAGACAAGGTGGGTGAGATAATATCTTTTATTGGACCAACTTTGGTTAGTGGAAGAGACAAGCTTTCAAACTTCAGAGAGCCTTTCTAGAGTCTAAGTTATTGAACTGGGGCCTTCCTTTTTCATGGAGTGAAGTTGCTTCAGTGCATTGACAGGATGAATAGGGAAAGACAACAGAGTTTTGCACAAATTACAGTGTCGGGGGTGGGTGAGTGGGAGTAGGGAGTGGGAACTGTGTCAGTCAGCCCTAGGTTGTCCCAGTGTGTCCAGGACCTGTGCCATTGTTTTTGGCACCCTAGGCACAGGGCCATTTCGCCGTCCCACACGCTGGTCCCGCGGCTCTGGTGGAGCTGCTGCAGGCGTTCCTGTGGAGGGTCCGCTGGTCCCGCGGCTCCGGTGGAGCTGCCGCAGGCGTTCCTGCGGTGGGTCAACCGGAGCTGCCTGCTGCCCCCCCAGCAAAATGCCGCCCCCCAATAATCCTGGCACCCTAAGCGATTGCCTAGGTCACCTAAATGGAAGCGCCGGCCCTGAGTGTGTCAAATAACTTGCTTGATGAGAATTGCTGGTATAAGCAGGGATGTGAGCTACTTACTGACAGTAAAATGACACAAGAAATCTACTCTCAGTGACTACAGCTCACTTCACTGCAATGGCAAGGAAATGCAGGCGCAACAACTGTTTGTCCCTGCTCTGACAAAAAGCGCCTGCATGGGAATAGATCAATACATCCAAGGTGGTACAGAGGTGGGGGCTCTTTCTAAAGGTTAAAAGTGCAGTCTAGTTTCACAATAAAATTGACAAGTGTGACTATAAACAGAGGTTACAGAAATCCCTGATTTCTCCCCCATTGTAGCCATGCAAGCTACTGGCTCTCCTGTAAGAGAGGGGCTGCACAGCAATGGGAGCGCCTGGAGTCATTCTACCTAGGTGAGTTGGGGGATGGAAACATCTGCAATCACTAAATATGTTTGGTCACCAAGCTGTGTCACCTGCATTTCTCCTAGCTACAACCAGCCTTCTGTTGTGTCCACACGCCAGTTCCTCTATGTCCTCTGAGTGTGTGCACCCACACCCATCACACTGCCTAGCTGTGCTTGTATCAGTGCCTTCTGAGACAAACTGCACAACCCCAACCAGCTGGTGTGTCAGCAGGAGCCAGTGTCCCAAGGATGCGCATGCAGAGCGGCACCAGCAACATGCAGGACTGCCTTTATTACCTGGATTACGGCAGCCCCTAAAGGCCCAGGTCAGGACTGGGGACCACTTGTTCAAACACGCTGTAAGCTTTTTACGGCAGGGATCATCTGTCACTATTCACAAGCTGCAACAAGTAGATGGACCAGGCAGGCAGAAGGAATGGGGATGGAGGGGATAGAAATGGTAATAAGAGTTTTACAAATGGAGAAGTCCTAACACCCAGAGATCTGAGAGGCAGGGGGACTGGTTAGGGGTTGTATCAGCACAGAGCAGTGACAATCGCAGTGACTTCGCTACAGGAACATGTTGCGCTAGGGCTCCAGCAAGACGAAGCTCTGCCTGCTTCCATGGTTACTTACCAAGTAACCTTTCTGCATGGTCATCAGCCACCTGAGAACCAGCAGGGCCATTAATGGGTTACAAATTGGATCAGCCAGCCACCTCTGTGCCCGGAGGGAGTGCGCCTTGGAGTGGGGATGCCTCCACCCTGTGCTCTTTTTGCACCAGCTCATTCCCACTGCTTAGAGTGAGAGAGGGGCCATGGCTCCACCCATGAGGCGGGTGCTGCTGATGTGTTGTGATCCCCGGTCCTAGCTGACTAAGAATTGGTTGACTAAGGACTGGTCTAGTTATTACTTAGTCCTGCCTGGAGTGAAGAGGATTGGACTAGATGACCTACTGAGGTCCCTTCCAGTCCTACACGTCTATGATTCATTTCCTATTATTTTTTTGTTACTCTGTCAGGTCCATCCCCCACCCTGAGCTGTTTGTTTGTCTCCTCCATCTGTTACATGTCACTTCTTAGACTGTTAGCCATTTGGGGCCAGGCCTGTCATTTATTAGATGTCTGTACAGTATCCAGTCCAACTGTGCCCTCCAGACTGGTGTCTCTAGGCCAAAGGTTCTCACAACAAAATTTTTGGTGGCCTCAGAGTGCAGCCACCAACTTTCGCTGATGGCCACTCTGACCATTTTCCCCAAAATAATTAACTTTAGGAAAAACAAATATGCACATATACATGTCCAAATCATTGTAATTTATTTAGGTAGGATTTTTTGTGTGTGCAGATTTAATAATAAAAGTAACATACAGTTGTCTCTATTCTTTACTGAACCTAAGCAGAACAGAAACACAAATAAGGTGCTTTGCATATTCTTGTCTTTTTTCTTCCTGTTTCTTTTGCTTTTTTGTTGTTTTTTTTTAAGACTCGCTAGCTACTACGTTTGCTGTGAAAAGGGATATTAACAAACATACAAATATCACTTTTCACAGCAGATTTACTCAGCCCTGGGGACAAATTAAGCCCTGGATGGGGGAGGTGGGTTTGAAGGCAGTGGGGGCCAGGGACAATGGGCCACTGGGGGAGTCGGTGGAGGCCAGGATGATGGGAGGGATGGTGAGCTTGGGGCCAGAGCCTACCACCGCACAGCTTGGGAAAGGAGCTCGAAGCCCTGTGGCTGGAGCCTGCCACCAGCTGTCCCAGAGCTGAAGCCCACCCCCAGGAAGGTGGGGAACTCACTGACTGCCTGCTTCTCCAGCTTCCGCATCTCCAGAGGGAAGCAGGGCCCAACTACTGCTGGCAGCCATGGGGGAAGGGGCTGCTTCACCTCCCCCCTTCATCGCCACCTAGGAGGGTGTGGTAACAAGAAAAGCCCCTGGTGGCCGCATTTAAGAAATGCTGCTCTAGGCACCACTGCTAACTCCTCATGCTTGCTTCCCTTCCTGTCACAACCTAGCCCATAAGAACTACTGGTGCTAGGCAGGCTGAGTCTGGTGACCCATTGTGGGATTGGAATGTTGTTGGTTTAAGAGGAAAGTTTTGTGTCAGTGTCAACCTGAGACTCTACACAGAGAGACGCGCTCAGATGGGCTTTTCTACAGCACTGAGGGGAGCTAATTTGTTCAGTACTGCCTTTTTTCTCATGCTGAACCATTCCTGAAATGTGCTGCTTCTTCAACAGATTGAATAGCCAAAATGTTCCAGAATGTTTTGTTGCTATTGTTTGAATAGCTCCTCCCTCTCTGATTGTCTGTCCATGCAAGGAAGTCTGGAAGAACGCATCTGAGTGAGCATATCTACATCTGTCTCTTGTTCATTGTCTCAAATGCGGAAGGCAGTAGGTTTTGGAAGTGATCCCAGAGTTTGTGTTCATCCACATGTCAGAGTTTCTGTAAGACTTGCTGCCGCGTTTCACTCATTGTTTCTGGAGCCTGCTCTGGTACTGACTTGCCATTCCGCTCCTCCGCCCCTGACTAATCCGAAGAAGTGGGCTGTAGCCCACGAAAGCTTATGCTGAAATACATTTGTTAGTCTCTAAGGTGCCATAAGTACTCCTTTTTGCGGATACAGACTAACACGGCAGCTACTCTGAAACCTTATTATATTGTCCTTGTGATGCCGTGTTAAACATCGTGGTGATTAAAAACTAGCTGGAAGACATAGGGGCCCAATCCTGATCTGCCAAAGCCAGTGGCAAAACTCTCACTGACTTCAATGGGATAATGACTAGGCCCATAAATTCCATGATGAGGCCTGCGACCAAGACATGACTCTTGTATGTTGCAGACATGCCTTGCCTAACTGCTCCCCGGAGGTGATGTGCCATGCCATGATGACTAGTGCCCTGCCTGAAAATTACACCTGTTAAATTTCACGTGGACCCTGCTGTTAAATGGCACATAAATAAAAGATGTGAATTGCTGACTTTGACATTCTCTCCAGCAAAAACTCTGACCTTGGGAAAACAACAAAGAGAAGCTGTTCTGAGAAGTTTTCTAGCGAAGGTTGACTTCGTTTGTTCCATTTTTTAAATTTTTAACTTTTTGGGTGATCATCTTAATTTTATTAGAACAATGTGCCTGAAGTCCTTCCCTCCTGCCCCCTCTCCCGTGGGTATAAATATGTATGAGATTCAGTTAACACTTCCTGGATGTTAGCAAGAGGGCAAAATTTAATTGCAGATCAACATTTTACAATATCTTATTTTTTTCCTGTGTTTTCTCTTAACTGAGTTCCACCTGCCTAGAATTTTTCTGTATCCAAAATTCCAGCTAGAATTAATCTCTATATAATCTGTGTATCTTTTAATGGGCATATGAATGCCAGCTATGCAACTAAAAGGAGGACATTTTTCTGAACCCACAATTGCTTACTCAAACATTACCAATTTTCACCCGAATCCAATTTTATTATCCCCAGTTTGGCCTAGCAAATAGCAGTGCATTGACCTGACTGTTAGTGATTGAAATAAAGCAACAGAACAAGTACTTCTCATTGGCTAGAAGTATGCAAAAGGGAAAAGTAAAATAAAAAGCCAGATCTCTGTCCCTTCACAACTCAACAGCTCAGGTTTTTAGGAGTATGTATTACAATAGCACATAGAAGCATCAGCTGAGACTGGGGCCCCATTGTGCTAGGTGCTGTATTAATGCATAGTCAGAAACAATCCTTGCCCCAAAATGCTGACAGTTGAAACAGGCGGGGGGCAAGGGGCAGGGGAACAAAGGTACAGAGAGATGAAGTGACTTGCCCAAGGTCAAATAGCAGGTCATACTGTAGAGATATGTTTGATATGATATGAGATATTTAGAGATGCTCTCTCATAAGGGATGGTATTATGAATATAGGAATTTAGAGATGTGCCCTAGAAGCTTGTGTTGAGAACACAGTGTAGCTGTCTACAGCAGTTCACCACAGAAGCTCTCTAGTTTGTTTTATTAAAAGTTGTATTCCTTTCTCATCCACTGGTTTGTTGCTTAATGAACCCCAAGATCATTACAATGCAATCTTTGGGGTTTTCCTTGAAGCCCCAGTTGGCAACACTGGTTAGCGATTTCACAAGGGCCTGTGTAAGCCAGATTGGGGTCAGCTCATAGGGGTGATACAAACTGAAACTGACACTGCTGGTTATGAACCTGACCCATAAGGTGTCTATCCTAAATCCCCAAGAAAAATCCCATCTCCTCTCTCTTCCCCCATGTCCTTTCACTCCAGGCCTTGACACTCCTTTTCTGTTTTGGGGTGGTCTATGCTCCTGTCCCCCAGGGCTTCTAGGGTCAGGCGACCTCCTCTACATCAGTGGCTCTCAATCTTTCCAGACTACTGTGCCCCTTTCAGGAGTCTGATTTATCTTGTTTGGCCTCACTTTAAAACTACTTGCTTACAAAATCAGAAAAAAATACAAAAGTGTCACAGCACGCTATTACTGAAAAAAATGCTGTGTGTCTAATTTTTACCATATAATTATACAATAAATCAACTGGAGGGTATAAATTTTAAACTTACATTTCAGTGCATAGTACATAGAGCAATGTAAACAAGTCATTGGATGAAATTTTAGTTTGTACTGACTCCGTTAGTGCTTTTTATGTAGCCTGTTTTAAAATGTCAGATATTTAGATGAGTTGCTGTACCCCCTGGAAGACCTCCGCGAGCCCCCCGGAGGATACATACCCCCTCGCTGAGAACCACAGGTCTAGATCTTCAGGAAGTGCCAGGCAACTCTTTCTCCAGCAGTCCTCTGGTGTGGAACTTGCTAAGGGCGGCTGCTTTTCCCAGTTAATACCAGAACACACAAGCAGGTCTGAGTCCATCCAGCAGAGGGAGCAATATATCCTAGTCACTACAATAGAATGTTGCCTCACAACAAAAAAGCCAGCCAGCATAGTGGTTGGGTGCAGTTATATATGTAACTAACTCAGCCGCAAAGGATCATACAGTTCAGAACTCACCACTCAGCCCCTTGGCTTTATTTAAACTAGCCTCCTACAGTTACCCTCTCGTACTGGCTCAGTGAGAACGCACCCACTTCCTCTAGATCTGCCTTTATAACCTGGGCTGCAATTTGCTGGTTAAAAATCATACTTCGTCACTTTTAGCAATAGCATTTCAATAGGAACCTGTCTTTCTCACTAGTTAACTGTGATAAAGGGGTGACTGCATGCCCCAGGTTCCTGGATGAGCCTCTGTCTCTGCATTTCAGAAGCACAGACAGTATCTTGAAAAGCAAAACAAAGGGAGTGCTCCTTTCATCTGAAATGTCAGTGTTCTACATTCTTTTTTGTGTTGCAGCAAAATAAATAAATCTGTTTGTCTACAATAAGTTTACATCCATCTACATTACTTTTATTGTAAGACTGTGTATTATGTGTAAGCACCTGAACATTAATGAATGAGCTGTCTGTTGTCTACTGGGTCGTCTTAGGTACAGTTTATAGTGTCTTTATCTATATATTGTGTCCCACTACTTTGTTGGTTTCTGGATTCCCCTTCACTGCTTTCCACTGCCCCGGTAGCTGAGAGAGCAAACTGCTCCTTGTACTGCCTCATTATGGCATATTGTTAATAGTGATGAAAGAGGTGCAGCTTGCACAGCTCCTGAAGACAGAGCAGTCCACAAAATGCCTTTTCTTTGTCCACCTGCCTGATCAATAGGAGTTGGACCTATCTGTTCAGGTTCTTATACTGCACTCATCTCTGCGGTAACTCAGTGATCACCTTGTACTTTGCGTTGTTCATCCTGATGGGGATCTGTAAATGCCCACCCCTCCCCTATTTTCATTATTTTATTCTCTTACGTTCAAGTCCCTGTCAGGACCGTAATTCACAGCAGCCAAAAAGTTTAAAATGTTCCTTCATTTGCTATAGACGTGAGGTGGCTATTCAGTGGTATGAGGCTCTCTCGCCATTCCCTAGCGCAACACCTCCACAGCAATCTCAGTACCTACCAGCCTTCTGAGAAAGATCCCACGAGCAATCCAGCAGCACTGCCACTCAGCTACTGGTCTTTGAGTCTTATTTCCCTTCAGTATAGGTATTAATTACAGTTAGCAGGAAAGGTGAGGTTCACTCAGTCCTATGCTGAGCACACCTGAGAAGTGATTTCAAATGCAAGCTGCAGGTTGAAGGCTCCATGTAGGGACAGAGCCTGTGAAAACAATAACCACACTGAGCACTTACATAGCAGATCTCAAAGTGCTTTACAAATGAGATCAGTATCCCCATTTTACAGCCAGGGAAGCTGAGGCTCAAGACTGGGAAGTGATTTGCCCAAGGTCACCCAGCTGGCACTGTTTCTTATTCCAGTGCGCTAGTCACTAGGCACCACTGCCTAATGCAGTTGGTTGGAAATTTTGTGTCAAAACCCAAATGTCTGTCAAAAAGTTTTTTTGATGCAACAAATTTTCACAGTGTGTGTCAGCTTTCTTCAAACTGTCTGATTTTTCATCAGCAAACTGAATGTTGATCTAAAAAATCAGCATTAGAGATTTACGTCTTTCAACAGAAAGTCAAAATTTTCCACTGAAAATTTTGTGAAAAAAGAATTTTGTTTCCAGCAAAATGTTCTGTGGGAACAACTGCCCATTTTCCAGCAAGCTCTGCCTGAGAGCAATGATTGCAAAAGGGTCTGTAAGGAGTTGGTGCAGCTGGCCTTCTCCCCCAGCCTCAGATGGTCCCAGCATTTCCATAACACATTGTATTGACTCCGTTCCTGGCATCCAGATCCCTTTCCAGAACTCTGCCTTCTTGGTTGGCAGCACCCACGGCTGCGGTTGTTATCTACCTGCTCAGTTAACATGGGCTGTTTTTCTTTAGAATTGCTTCATGCTGGAACACTGTGTATTTTAATTGTCAATAATCAGGCAGGCTCTGGGATGCTGGTTCCCTCTCTCTCTCTTTAGAGCTCCTTAGCTCTAACTTTGGGGCGTGCAGTGGAATGGCTTCCTGGACCTACCCCTGGTGAAATTTGGCCACATTTTTGTTTGCTTGGAGTTTTTTTTGACCATAGTAAAACTGAGTCTGAACCTGCAAAGGGCTGCAATGGTGCTTTCACCTCCTCCTGAAGCCAATGACAATGCTCAGCACAAGATCAGGCCCTCCTGTATTCCTGCCACACAGAGACTCAGCTGAAGCAAAGATTTTGTGTATTTCATCACTGCACCCAAGAGAAAGTGCCTCCTTGACGGAGCAGAGGGAAAAGCACAGAGCAATTTAAAGGAGCCTCATGGTATTTCTTCCCCCACACCTGCTGTTAGATTAATGACTAGGCTGATTCTTCTATTGGGAATCTTGCAGCAACATTGCTGCATTGTGGTATTTACATGATGTAACCTTTTAAATCAGTGCTGAAGAAACAAAGAAGGGTCCAAGAAATAACATGCTGAATCCCAGGGAGAGAATCAATATTAGCGATATGCTGATAAAGTTGTTTCCAGTAACACGAGGTAGGGGTGGGAACCGAAACGAAATCAAACAGCTGAACTCACTGTTGGCTCAGATTCCAGTCAGCTGGTGACAGGTGTGGTGTTGGGGAAGAAGTGGGTTGGAAACCTAATAGCAGCCAGATAACTTGTGTGGTGTAACTTGTTGAAGGACAACTGCTGTGAGTAGTGGCTCTAATTTCACTTTTTTTAAGTACACCTATGAGCATATTAAAAACTCTTGAGTCTGATCTGGCAAATCCTCCTTCATGTGGGTTGTTCTATTGGGCAAGATTCTCAGGATCAGCTGAGCTGCACTACGAGCAGTGCCAGGGTGGCAATGATCATTCAAAGCCACTTTAGTGGGCCCTGGATCCATTGGCTAGTGCAGCCCAGTCCCATCCCCAACATGAGTTAATGCATGTAGAAGGATGTTCTTACATACACCCAACTGTGCACAGCCCCTAGCGTCCGTTCCTCCAGCCAGAGACAGAGAGAGCTGGAGCATATTGTTGTATTAATTTTGGAGGAAGGGTCCCTCTTATTGTCCAACATTAAACAAGGTTAAACAAGGTTTGGTATACAGAGACAGCAGTAAAAATCTTTTAAATCTTTTCTTAAAGAGACAGAGGAAAAAAAGGGAAAACAGTTAAAGCATTTGAAAGGTAAAATATTAAGTAGGGTTTTATTTCTTGTTTTCTTTCCGTCTAGCTGAGGAGAGCTTTAAAAGGAACCTTCTCTCCCATTTGACAGTTTTTTAGCTGGAATTAACTATAGTAATAATTGTCCTTTTCAGGGAAAAGAGAAGCCAGTTGAGATGGGTTGGAGCTGTTACTGCTGCAATCTGATTCCTTTCCCTAAAAGACAAAACAAACACATACATGAGGGGAGAGAAAAGAACAGCAAAGATAGAAACTGCAGCTTCTGTTTCCGGTTGTATTCACTGCCTCACAGCCAGGCTCAGGCCTGGCACATAGTATTATTACTTCTCTGACACCTGGAAACTTGTACAAAAACCGGGCTGTTTAGGGCATTGCTGCTAGCTGCCTTTTTCTGGTTTCACTCTTAAAGCAGTTTTGCAAAATACATTCTTGGCCAGCTAAAAGGAGAGAGGTAGGACAAAAAAGAAATAAGTGAGAAGGGGAGAAATGAAAAGGACACAAAAGAGAGGGTAACACAGTCTCCCATCCCAGGTGGTGGTTGGGATTTATCTGGAGCTGGTTGAGCCGGCAATGTTGAGTTCCTTTTTTTGGCCTAGTCTGGTCAGGACTCATTTTAGGATTAGGACAATGCAGGCCCAAAGGTGTCGTGGTAGATTTTGGAGTGCCAGGAGACAGTGGGGGTGGCAGTCAGGATGGTAAAGCTTGCTGCAGCAGTTGTTGGCAGACAGTTGCTGCTTCTGCTAATTTTTCTCTGGAAGTCTTAAAAAAAAACCCAACAGGGAGTGATGGGTGGAATAGCTCATCCCTAGTTATTTTGTTTAGCAATAAGACCTAATATCCAACACACCAATTTTGGTTTATTAATTTTTAGTCCCATACTCTTCTTGTTAACAGGCATAATTTTAACACAGTCTTTGAATTAGATTCTTAGGCCTTTTTGTTTGTATTAATTCAGGTTTTTTGTTTTCCTTTTGCACCTTTTCCCATTAACATTTATTGTTTTTATAGAGTAGATGCTTATTTCATAGAATATCAGGGTTGGAAGGGACCTCAGGAGATCAATCTAGTCCAGCCCCCTGCTTAAAGCAGGACCAATCCCCACTTAAATCATCCAACCAATTTTTGCTCCTTATCCCTAAATGGCCCCATAAGGGTTAAACTCACAACGCTGGGTTTAGCAGGCCAATGCTCAAACCACTGAGCTATAGGTTATTGTGAGACTTTATGAACTTCTGCTCACTTGAGTTTTACAATTAGGGTACATTTGTAACCCCAATTATTACAACATAATCCCTTTCTTTCACAAACCAATTCACCATAGGACACTGGTCCATAAAATAACAGTTTCTAAAATAAAAACTGTATTTTAATTTAAGCACATAGAACCAAAGAAAAAGAAAATGGCATTTGGTTATATTTTAAGGTTTGCAAAATTTTTATTCTTAAATTGAGATTTACAAATTTTGTGTGATTAGATATTACAAAAATTGCAGTTAAACCTTCTAGATGTTAACAAGCGAAGGACTTACAACTGACTCTATTTGCTGCTAAAACAAACCCTGAGCTGCTGCTGTTACAAGTTCCTAAGATATTTAAAAACAAACCAGCTTTTATTACTTCTTTGGCTGTATGCCCAGAATGGATAAAACTGGAAAAAAACCTTTACCCTTCTTTTTGCCATTCATACATCTAACGCAGTACCTTTGCACAAACTGGGACAATTTTACATGCTAGTGGTTAAACTTGCTTACGTGGAGAATATTTTAGCCCACATGGCATTTTTACTTCAGCATATTGCCCCCCTTTTTTTCTGAAACAAAGAAGCAATAAGATGATGTTCCTTTGGAAGCACTTTTGCATTGATGAACCATTTTCAATCCCCCAAAGGCAGTAAAAATTTGCAGGTATTTTTAGTCTCTGACAGACCCTGCCCAACTGTTTCACCACTGACATTTGTGTGGACAATGTGGCCATTGTGGCAACTTAGCCCACCATGGGGATTTAACCTGCAACACTAGCATCAGGCTGTTTTATGTGCACAAGGACAATGATAACAAAAATTGCTGACATCAAAAACAAAACAGGAAAAAAAATTGTAATACAACAACATAATTGCAAAAACAAGAAGGAAAGAAAACATTGCAGAAACAAAACAGTCACCAAAAGTACAAAAAAGTTTACAACAGCTTTTGGTTCAGATGATTTGAAACTTAATTTACAGTTTATTCAGGAGCAGCCCTGAATGAAGCTGGCATGTTGTTAACAAGGTTGGGAAGAGGGGTTACCCATGATGTTATTTTAGTAAATGTCTGCTTTAGAAAACAACTTAACCTTTAGCAACTTAAGTCTGCTTTAGCAACAATTTAAAACATTTTATTTTTACCACTTTTGTTTTTTCTTAAAAATACTTTTTTCTTAAACCTCTCAAAATTATTACCAGTTACAGAAATGACAAACCTTAAAACAAAACAAAACGAAGTTGTTACAAAAATAATAACTTTAAAACAATTTTTCGTGCTTATTTTTAAAGCAAAAAACAGTTTGCTTTGCATGCTTGTTCCAAACAAGCTTAACACATTTCAGGATTTTAAAAACAAATGTTTGTTTTAAACCAACTTTGAAAACAATTGATTGTTTGCTAAGATACCAACTCCTGCATATGTATTAACCCTTTAGACCCAGCCTGGGATGTCAGAAATGTTGTATTAATTTTGATGAGTTATATGGGCCTAAACAGTCAAAGATGTTAACATGATCCTCTGACTGTCCAATATTAAACAGCGTTAAATAAGATTCAGGGTTAGGCATACAGAGATCTCAGCCTGCTTAGTACCATGGCAAATACACCATTAAAAATCTTTAAAACCTTTTTTTAAAGATACAGGAAAAAAGAAAACAGATAAAGCATTTGAAGTGTAAAGTATTAAGTCAGGCTTCTGTTTTAACCACATTCCTTGTTTACTTTCCCCCATCTGGGGAGCTATCAAAAGGAAACCCTGTTATTTGACAGTCTTTTAGATGATATTAAGGATAATGTCCTTTTTGGGGCTGTGACAAAGTGCTAACTGTAGCACCCTAGTCACTTAGGTAATTGCATAACAGAGAAGATTACAGATTTAACTGGTGGCAATTAACCAGTTCTGGAGGAGATTATTGATGATTGGGCTAATGAGCTTAATAAGGGAAGATATAGAATTGGTATGAACAGGTGGTGAGAGGGGCTTCAGAGAGTGAGCTGGGTGTGGTAGAACAGGTTGGGTAGAAGATGTCCCCTGACACATATCTATGTTATGTTCTGCTATGCTGGGAATGTTAAGATTAAAGATAGACATGAGGAAAATAAATGGATTTGTGTAGACTGTGAGTAAGAGACCACTGAAATGGACTATGCAGTGTGGTACAGTGTGTAGCTGAGGGAACATTTTGGGATAGGAGAAAAATGAAGTTAGTTGAAAGGGGCTGAAGCTGCTGTTCTTGTAATCTGTGTGTTTCTTAAAAGATAAAGCAAGGCAAATATGCACAGGAGGGGAAAGCGAGACTTTAAAAATGCAGGTTCTGCATGTAACCTCGGTGTAGGAGAACCATGTGTATGGCACACAGTCTTGTTAGCCATCCTGAGATCTAGCAACTTGTACCATTACTGACCTGGATGGGGCATTGTTGAGAATTGCCTTTTTCTGTTTGTGCATTTTGCAGAGCTATATTCTTGGCCAGCTGAGCCAATCTTATAAAACAGAAGGCAAAAGTACAGAGAGGTAGGAAGGAAAGAAATAAAGGGATAGAGACATACAAAGAGGTAAATGACACAGGCTCATAGGTAGTGGTTGGCATTGAGGTGGTGGTGTTATTGGGGTTCCTTTTTTTGGCTTGGCCTGGTGAGGACATCTCTCAGAACCAGCACAATGAAGGCCCAGTAGTGTTGTAGTTTCTGGGGCTGCAGGAGATGAGAGTGTGGCAGCCAAAAGGGTAAAGCTTGTTGCAGTGGTTGTTGGCAGAAAGCTGCTTCTGTTGCTAATTTTCCTCCAAAAGTCTCTGTTTCTTATGAACTCCAAAAGTGAGTGGAATAGCCCATCGCCTCATTATTTTGTTTACCAGTAAGACCTAATATCTGACACCATTTTTGCTGTATTGATTTTTCTGTCCCATACATTTCTTGTCTATTCAGCATGATTTTAACACAGTCCTTGAATTATAATAGCAGGCCTTTTTGTTAATTCAGTTTTTGTCCCTCTTTTGCACCTTTTCCCGTGAACATTTATTGTTGTAGGTGAGGGATTGGCAACCTTTGGCACGTGGCTCACCAGGGTAAGCACCCTGGCGGGCTGGCTTGTTTACCTGCCATGTCTGCAGGTTTGGCCGATCGAGGCTTCCACTGGCTGTGGCCCACTGCTCCAGGCTAATGGGGGCGGCGGAAAGCAGCGCTGGCTGAGGGATGTGCTGGCCACTGCTTCTCGCTGCCCCCATTGGCCTGGGACTGCAAACTGCGGCCAGTGGGAGCTGCAATCGGCCAAACCTGTGATGCGGCAGGTAAACAAGCCAGCCCACCAGGGTGTTTACCCTGGTAAGCCGTGTGCCAAAGGCTGCTGACACCTGTTGTAGGTTATTGTGAGATTTTATGAACTTCTTCTCACTTTTCACAGATGAGCTTACAATTAGGGTAAACTTATAGACCCAGTTACTATAATATGTACCAGCCAAATATCATTTCACCCAGAAATATCTTCTTTGTCAAGTTTTGTGAATGAGGGGGTGGAGTGAGCCTCTATACCAGCTTCAACCTCCCACAGTGTTTATATTGCAGACTTGCATTAATTGATATAGTAGCTTATGGTTAATACTCACCACTGGCAAGTGGGCACCCCAGTGCAAAGGGGCCTTGTCCCTTCAGCATCTCAAAAATAGTCTCCCTGTGGCTAGACTGCCAGGGAGCTTCTGCGTGCTGTGTTCCATTTCTGCATGCACAGCTAGTTCTGGGTGAGAAAATAGACATGCAACTGTTTTGCATAAGCAAAAGTTGCCAGGTCAGCTCAGGTGGGGTGTGTGTGAGGGAGGGCAAGAGTATGTGATTTATGCTCACAAGTGGCTGTGCACAAAATGGCTGTGTTCCTATTTTGGGGAGCAAAAATGGTTACACCTACAAAACTAGAGGGCGGGTCTGAAAACTTGGCCCGTCTCTCCCCTTCATTTCTCACTTCTCTTCTGAGGGACTTTCTTTTATAGAAAAATCCTATAGAATTTAATAGATAATGATACATTTTTCTACAGGCATTCTGGAACATCCTTTGGCTTGAAGTAGAAAATTATATCCCTACTATGGAATTCTAGGGTAGTTCAAAAAACCTAAAGGAAGGTTAAGCATTTTTTTTTCCCCTTGGCTTCCATGGGCATTTAGTTTCATGTTGATGGCACCCCTGTTGGTTTTACTCCCTATTAAATTCATTCAGCTGCTGCTTTGTACCCATTCCTTTCCCAGAACAGCTGTGTGTGTGTGTCCCCCCTCATTGGTAAAACCATCCCTAAATCAGACTAGAAGCTCCTCTAATCCTTCAGACATACAAATATCTGTCTCATCTTTTCCCTGCAGAGGAAAGCCCCAGTCATTAGCAAATGAGCTCTTGAGTCTTCCCAGGTATCTTAGAGAAAAATCACAAAAGAGGGGACAACCCACCTTTTCATTCTAGTTTCCCCCCCACTAAGCCTCAGCCTCCTCACTGCGTATCTGTTGCTAAAATCCACGGCTACAGTACAGATGTATTGTGTGGTGCTGCCTGCCTTTTCCTTGGAGACTTGAGATTGCTGTGGCATAGGTAGCTATAGCATTTCAGATGCCTCCATTTACTATTGCTGTGTGCCAGAAGCGTGTAAGAACTCTGCTGGTGTATGGATGGGGCAGCCATTTTTGTTCTCAGAGTCACTGCTTGTAGTGGAGGAAAGGAGCAGCCTGCCTGCTCTAGGAAGGAGACTTTACCTTCGTTTGTTCTTGACATTCCTTATGCTAAAATAAGCCATTTTAGATTGAATGTATAAGATTGCTCCTTATTTTGGGGGGAAACCCTAACCAATGGCTATCTCTGCACTCTCCTATCACCCAATGAGTGAGCATGCCTGGGGTGCAGTGGGATGGCTCAGAGTGAGGAGGAATTGCATATTTACAGAATGTTACAGAGCAAGTATCTCAACTGACAGCACTAAATGGCTGCCTCAAGACTGCCCCTGTGAGAAGCATGGAGAGGAGCTGGATGGGAATTTTCCAACTCAACATTGTTTCTGTCAAAAGATGCTGATTTGTAGAAACTGTTCCCAGGAAAGATCAGTTTTGATGAATATTTCAACTGGATTTTCATTTTTTTGAGAAAAAATGGTTTTGAAATTCAATGTCTTGCTTTGACATTTTTGAAATGGAAAAAATCAGTTTTTCCCATTCAAAATAACCTTTGTTTCAAAATTTAAGCTAAATGTTGAACAAGTTTTTTTTTATTTAAAAGCCATTCACATTTAAACAAAACATCCCTAAACTATCAAAATGTTTTTGTTTGACTCAAACAATTTTTTTTGGATTTTCAGTTCACAAACACTTTTTATCCTGATTCACCATGGGGAAAATTTTTTGATATCTCAATTATTCATGAGACGGGGAAACTCACTTCCTCCCCAGTTCTAGTGAAGCCTCTTCTACATGGAAAAACAGCACCGAGAACAGAATAACATCTGTTACACAACTCCAGATACCAAAAATCTCTTTCTCCCCGGCCCCAATGAGAGTCACTGAATTCCCAAGGGTCATATATCCTCTTCCTTCTCCAGTTTTAACTAGAACTAATGAAAACCATATTTATATTATTGACATAAATAAAGCTGTTAGTGCTTTAATTAATACTGAGTCTTAGTAAATTCATTCCAGGATGTATAAATACAACTCTGCTCCTAGGTCATGCTATCTCTGGGCCTGAAGCTGGATGCCAGCCATAACACCGACAGGAGGGTGAGCTGAGAAGAGAGCAGCAGCCTTAACTCTGGAAATTCTTGCTATTGTTTCTTTCCCCTTCCTGAGACTTCAGTAATATTGGCTAGTGTGTTAAGACTGGGGTGTCTTCAGACTCTCCCCCTTGTGAATACTGAGCATGGCTGGTCCTTCCTGGGCATATGGAGAGTGGTCGACTTGGGATCAGGAGCGGTGCCAGGGTTTTTGGCGCCCTAGGTGGGGGTCCTTCCGCACCCCCGGTTGTTGGCAGCAATTCTGCGGCGGGGGGGGGTGTCATGGTATAATTCCCCACTCTGAACCTTAGCATCCAAAAAATGGGGTACCAGCATGAATTCCTCTAAGCTCAATTACCGGCTTAGTACTTGTAGCACTGCCACCAACCATGAATTCCAGTGCCTGGTACACTCTGGTCCTAAAACCTTGCCCGGGGACCCCCAAGACCCAGTCCCTCTGGATCTTAACACAAGGAAAGTAAACCCTTTCCCTCACTGTTGTCTCTCCCAGGTTTCCCCTCCCTGGGTTACCCTGGAAGATCACTGTGATTCACACTCCTTGAATCTTAAAACAGAGAGGAAAATTCACCTTCCCCTCCCTTCTCTCTCCGCCTCCCAGACTCTCCCTGAGAGAGAAAGTAATCCTAACACAGAGAGAAAATTAACCTCTCTCTCCCCCTTCCCTCCTTTCTCTCCACCAGTTCCCTGGTGAATTCAGACCCTGTCCCCTGGGATCTCACACCAGAATAAAAAAAACCAATCAGGTTCTTAAACAAGAAAAGCTTTTAATTAAAGGAAGAAAAAACAGTAAAAATTATCTTTGTAAATTTAAAATGGAATAGGTACAGGGTCTTTTAGCTATAGACACTGGGAATACCCTCCCAGCCTAAGTATACAAGTACAAATTAAAATCCTTTCAGCAAAATACAAATTTGAACTCCTTCCAGCCAAATACACATTTGCAAATAAAGAAAACAAACATAAGCCTAACTCGCCTTATCACCTAGTACTTACTATTTTGAATCTATAAGAACCTGTATCAGGGATATTGGAGAGAAACCTGGTTGCACGTCTGGTCACTCTCAGAACCCAGAGAGAACAACAACCAAACTCTAACAGCACACACAAAAACTTCCCTCCCTCAAAATTTGAAAGTATCCTGTCCCCTGATTGGTCCTCTGGTCAGGTGACAGCCGGGCTCACTGATCTTGTTAACCCTTTACAGGCAAAAGAGATATGAAGTACTTCTGTTCTATTAACTCTTACTTATCTGTTTATGACAGGGGGTCCTTCCGCGCTCCCGGTCTTTGGGGCACTTCAGCGGCAGGTCCCAGAGCGAGTGAAGGACCCACTGCAGAATTGCCGCCAAAGACCCGGAGCGCGGAAGGATCCCCTGCAACCGAATTGCTGCCGAGGATGGCAAAAAGCCACCCCCGCAAATCCTGGTGTCCTGGGCAACCGCCTAGGTTGCCTAAATGGAAGCGCCAGCCCTGCTTGGGATTGAAGGGGTCCTGGGAGTCCAGCCCTAGGTGGGCTCCACAGTTGGCAGGTGAAAAAAGCCCTGTGCTCTGAGCAGGGAGGAGGAGAATATCATGGGGAGAGATCTGTCCTACTGTTAATTACCTGACCTCTTTCTCTTAATTGAGGGGGGGCACACTAGGGATTCTCTTCATTGTTATCACTGCACTCTGTCTGCATGTATGCTCTGTGGAGTGACACACGTAGAGAGGGGTTAGCTTCTTGAGCTGAGAAGGGTTCAGTTCTACTGACAGTGCATTCAGCAGAATACTCTGAACACTTCCCAGCCCCCTTAGATATAGCGAGAGGGGACAGGAGGGGAAAATGCCAGGGGAAAAGAATGTGGGGATGGCAGAGAGAGGAAAAATGCTTTGGACTGAGGGAGAGAGCAAAAATGATGGCAGAGCAAATAGATAAAAGAACTAGGGGACATGGAAGGAGGGGGAGAGAGAGGAGTGTGTGTATGAAGAGCCAAGGAGAATGGTTTCTTTACCTTCACCTAGTCTTTCCCCACTTCCATTTCCACCCAGCCCCACCTACCTCTGGGGGAATACTTGGAAGGTCAAAGATGGGCAAAATGGGGATGAGAGGGGGAGAGAAAGTGGAAGTGAGAGAGAATGAATTGATTGTGAGACAGGGAGAAATTTTTAAAGAAGAAATTAAGGAGGAAATGAGTGGTCAAAACAGAAATATGTGAAAAGTTTGGGTGTTAGGGGGAGGAGAGAGTAACTGGGGAAAGAGGCTGAATGTGAGAACACAGGTGGGTAGAAAAGAGCAAATCTCTTGAAAGAGGAGAGCGTGTTTTTAAGGAAGATAAAACTGCCAACTCATGAACATGGAAAACATCTGTAAGATGGTTCTGAGGGTGAAACATGGCCAGTGAAAAGCAGGAAAAGCAGAATCAAGGTCCTATGAAGGAGGAAGGGAAGAGCAAAGAGACAGAACCCAAATCCTCAGACACTTAAGATATGTCTACAGCACTCACTGGATAGGCAGGCAGCAATAAATCGACCCCCGAGCACTCTCCTGTTGACTCCTGTACTCCAGTGCCACGAGAGGCACAGGCGGAGTCAATGGGGGAGCAGCAGCAGTTGACTCACTGTGGTGAAGACACCATAGTAAGTCAATCTAAGTGTGTTGATTTCAGCTACTTTATTCATGTAGCTGAAGTTGATGTACTTAGATCGATTTCCACCACCACCACTCCCAGTGTAGACCAGGGCTATGTGAAAGAGCTTGTAGCTGGGTTTTCTTTAATAAGCATGGACTCAGTGAACCAAATCCTGATCTCACGCTAGAGCAAACCCAGGGCAATGCCATTGATGTTACTCTGCAGTTACACCTATGTATAGTGTCAGTGGGACCAGGACTTAGCGCCAGACAGAACCACATTTCTCATTGAATGCTGGTGCTTTGTATCAATAATGAGCATTGGCTGACTGAGGCCTGCTCCTGAAATCCTTATGTAGGTGATCTTTCCAGTGGAGGGACACTAACACTGCATGTACTCTTATGTCCAACACCAAAAAGCAAAAGCTCTGCATTTATACCTGCTGTGAAAACCTTTGTTCCCTAACCCACCTCAGGTGTACAGGGTATAAAAATACCCTCCCCGTCTGCTATATCTGACTTTGCCCAGGGCCCCACATAACCTAGTGGTGATCCTGCTATTTTAACTTGGCTTTGCATAGTAATATTCTAACTAGCCATTGACAGAACAAATCCACTGGCATATGCCACTGATGTGTACTAGCATTTGTGCTGACTGCAGAACAGAAGGGCTTTGCATAATATTCTTACGACACATCAAGTATTATACCATATGACAGCCCCTCTGGAGCCAAGCCCCTGCCTGCGGTTGAAAGGCTGCATACAAGTTTATCTACTGAGTTGTAAATCTCTCAAAATATGGGTTTCTGCAAAGGAACAGGTTGCACACTTTTAGCAATTGTTGTGCTATCAGTTCTTCTATAGGGACAAAACTACAGTTCCATTGATAAAAGAACCGAATTCTTCTAGCCCTCAACTATCTTCTGTTTTATCTCTAGCTTTTGGCTGCTGTCTTCCAGCATCGTTCCCCAGTTGACAGAGGTGGGTGCATGAGTGAACGTCCTTGAGGTAACTGTGCCAGCCTTCCATAATCACAGTTACACAAGTATCATGTATAAAGAGATGAAGGACTTGGTCTGCTGGGTAACTACTGAGGCTATTGACATTACATGTCCTGACTGGCTGTAAATGGAACTAACTCAGATGTGATTTAAGGAAAGTACAGTAGTATCTCACAGTTATGAACAACCTTGGGAATGGAGGTTGTTCATAACTCTGAAATGTTCGTATGTCTGAACAAAACATTATGGTTCTTTCAAAAGTTTACAGCTGAACATTGACTTAATACACTTAATTGAAACTTTACTACGCAGAACAAAAATGTTGCTTTTAACCATCTTAATTTAAATGAAACAAGCACAGAAACCAGGGATGGCTCCAGGCACCAGCACAGCAAACGTGTGCCTGGGGTGGCATGACAGTCGTCGTGAGGGCAGCAGTCAGGGAGCCTTTGGTGGCATTTCTGTGGGAGGTCCGCTGGTCCCGCTGTTTCGGCGGTAATTCGGCGGTGAGTACGCTGAATCCGTGTGACCAGTGGACCTCCTGCAGAAATGCCACCGAATCTGTGTGACTGGCGGACCTCCCGCAGAAGTGCCGCTGAAGGCTCCATGACTGCCATGCTTGGGGCGGCAAAAAACATAGAGCTGCCCCTGACAGAAACAGTTTCCTTACCTTGTCAAATCAATTTTTAAACATTCCCTTAATTTTTTTAGTAGTTTACGTCTAACACAGTACTGTACTGTATTTCTCCCCTTCCTGCCCTCCCCGCCCCTCCCCCCGCTGCTGTCTGATTGCATACTTCCTGTTCTGAATGAGGTGTGTGTTTGACTGGTCAGTTTGTAACTCTGGTGCTCATAACTCTGAGGTTCTACTGTAAGTGTATGAGTTATTGTCTGGGTAGTATTACCTTCCTCAATATGCATGGGCATAGACAACTGGGGTTTTTGGGGGCTGGAGGCTTGAAGACAACGGAAATACTGAAGTTGGAACAGAAGTTATCTCACTTTATTAGAAGTGGACAAATGTAATCATGGTGCAAAATTACTCATTAAAGCCTTTCTTTTTTTAAACACAGCAAAACAATGCCTTGCCTATCTAAAAAAGTTTCAAACAAATATCTTCATCCTGAATTACTTTAAATGGCTGCTTCTGCAATATCTGTAAGTTATCTGTTTTATCCTTGTGTATATGTAAAAATCATATAGTGATAGATCTGTGATTGTTCCATTGTGGATTAAAACCATATTTTAATGAGACATACAGCACTGAAACTATGCTCACTTTGCAGCATTGGGTGCTAGTACCACCAAAATTATTTTTATCAACTTCATTACTTTGGAAAAGTTTGGCTTGACTGAGCAAACAGATATTTCAATAATTTTTCTCTAAGCTGACAGTTGTTGATCTCAGATTTCAATGCAATAATGTTTTTAATTACTGATACAATTGCCTCCACTGATGTAATGATTGTATTTACATGATCGCTTCATGAACATTCATGTTATAGTCTACGTGAAGTGGTATAAGGTTTCATCTCCCTTCTTTGTATACCACACTCCAGAAATGTTCTCAGAAATATCCCTCATGATATTAAGTGATATTAAGCCATGATTTCAGTCATCTCATTTTGAATAATTGGATTTGTCGTCTTGTCTCAGAATTTATAATTTCTCTCTTGATCAGTCCACAGGCTAGGTGGCTGGATTCTAATTTTCATGTTGCTTCTTGTTGGCTAGAGGTGTTGGACTGAGTCATATGGGTCAGAGAGGAGGAGAGGGAAGAGGTGTTGCTTTATACATCAAGAATATATACATGTGTTCTGAGGTCCAGAAGAACAGGAGAGGCAGACCAGCTGAAAGTCTCTGGGTGAAGATAAAAGGGCTGGGGGAAGGGAAAGGGGGGTGATGTGGAGAAGGAGGTGAAGGAGACATTTCTATATCAAATAACAAAAATATCCTAAACATGGGAACTGATAGTAATGGGGGACTTTACTTTTATAGCAGATATCCGGGTAGTTAATATGGCAAAACACAAAATGTTCAATAAGATCTTGTAATGTACTGGAGACAACTTTTTATTTCAGAAAGCAGAGAAAGTAACCAGGGGGACAGTCATTTTAAGACTTAATTCTGACCAACAAAGAGGATATAGTTGCAAATCTGAAGGTTGAAAGCAATTTGGGTGAAAATGTTCATGAATTGATAGATTTCATGATTCAAAGGAAAAGGAGGAAGAGTAGTGTAATAAGGATAATCATAGAAATGGAAGGGATTGCGAGAGGTCATCTAGTCTAGTCCCCTTCACTCAAGGCAGTACTAAGTATTATGGACTTTTTAAAAAGCAGACTTTAACAAAGTCATAACTTGTAGGCAAGGCCCCATGGGAAGACAATCTAAGGGCAAAAGGAGTTCAGGAGAGCTGGTAGTTTATCAAAGAGACAATATTAATGGAGCAACAGCAAACTGTATGAAGGAAAGATAGGAGGAACAGTAAGAGGCCAACATGGCTCCATCAGGTCATTTAATGTCCTGAAAATGAAAAAGGAATCTACAAAAAGTGGAAACATGGACAGATTGCTAAGGATGAGTACAAAAGAACAGCACAAGCATGTGGGGATAAAATCAGAGAGGCTAAGGCACATAATAAGTTACAGCTAGTAAGGGACATGAGCATAGGCAGCATGTGAGTCTTTCCTTTGGGAAGATTGCAGAGCACTGGAAGCTCCCTAGAAGGCTCCCATGAGGCCTCTTCTCCTGAGGCCCCACCCCCACTCCACCTCTTCCTCACCCTTGCACTGCTGTCCAGCCCCAGCCTTATGCTCTGCTGCGGGGCTCCTCACTGCCCCCCACCTCCTCGGCTCCTCACTGCTCCCTGGGTACCTTACTGTCCCCTCTTAACCCCATGGGCTCCTCGCTGCACCCCCCCCTCAGGTTCCTTACTGTCCCCTTCCAACCTCCCTGGCTCATTACTGCCCCCTCCTGGGGGCTTGTTGCCCCCATCATGTCCCCCAGGACGCAGTCCCATCCTTTCCCCTTTGAGGCCCTGGGGAAGGGGAGAGGCCCGGGCTGCTGCCGGGGGAGGCAGAGCAGCTTGGGGTGCAGCTGCGCAGGGAGCTTGTTTTATGCCGGTGTCAGCCTCGGAAGGCAGGAGCTCCACAGTCACTGCTGCTTCCCGTTGCAGCTTGGAGGGCAGCGCAGCTCATTCACTTCCCATTGCGGAGAGGTGCCAGGCTCCAACCAAGCCATGGAAGCACCACCTCCCTGGGTCAGCACCAAGTGGAGCTGGGCATGGGTGTCCTGCTGTCTTGCCCTGGGCAACCTGCCTGGCTGAGCACAGTGTTGCAGACAGCCTGGAGATGTGTCTGCTGGCGAGCAGAGCTGGAGCCTCATGCTGGGGGAAGGCAGGTGGGAAGAGATGGAATGGGGGCTGGGCCTCAGGGGAAGTGGCTGAGCAGGAGCGGTTGGAGCAGAGCGTGGGCAGGGTCCTAGTCTGGGTGCCAGTGGCTTCCGCACTTCTAGGGAGCTTCTGGCACTCCTGGCTGGTGCAAAGGCGGTGGGCCTCCAAAGGGTGGTGACCTGTGCCACATCTGGCATTTGCTCCCTGTGTAGCCAGGCTGTTTTATTGTAGGGAGGCTTAGCCTCCCCAAGCCTCTTATACGCACCACACATGGACGCACAAGGCAATAAGAAGAGGTTCTTTAAATACGTTAGAAGCAAGAAAAAGATGAAGGAAAATGTAGGTCCCTTACTTCGTATGGAAGGAGAGCTAATAGTGGATGACATAAAGAAGGCTGAGGTGTTTAAATGCCTATTTTGCTTCAGTCTTCACTAAAAAGGTAAACTAGAAAGACCAGGTACTTAACATAGTATTATCAACAAAGGGGAAGGAATGTGAGCCAAATTAGAGAAATAATAGGTAAAAGAATATTTCGATAAGTTAGATGTATTCAAGTTGGCAGGGCCTGATGAAATGCACCCTAGGGCTATGTCTATCCAGCAATAAAAACCTGAGGCACTGAATTTCAGAACCTGGGTCAGCTGACTTGGGCTCACAGGGCTCAGGCTGCGGGCCTATAAAATTGCAGTTTAGGCATTTGGGGTCTCAGAGCCTGGGTTCCAGCCCTGAACCCAAACATCTACACGGCAATTTTATAGTCCTTTAGCCCAAGCCCTGTGAGACTGAGGCAGCTGGCCCAGGCCAGCAATGGTTGTGCTGCCAGTCTTTTACTGCAGTAGATGTACCCTATTTTACTACAGGAACTAGCTGAAACAATCCCAGAACTGTGAATAGTTATCTTTGAGGACTCATGGAGGATGGATGAGATCCCAGATGGCCGAAGAAAGCCAAACACGATACTGATCTTTAGAAAGAGGTCCTGGGGAATTCTAGACCAGTCACTTCCATACTTGGAAGGATACTGGAACAAATTATTGAACGATCAATTTGTAAGCACCTAGAGGATAATAGGGTGATAAGTAATAGCCAATATGGATTTTTCAAGAACAAATAGTGCCAAACCAACCTTATATCCTCCTTTGATAGGTTTACTGGCCTAGTGTTTAGGGGGGAAGCAGTAGACATGAGATATCTTGATATTTTGTAAGCCTATTGACACAGTCTCACATGACATTCTCAGAAGCCAGGGGTTCTAACACTGGGGGTTGGGACCCCTCGGGGTCATGAGGCCATTACATGGGGGGTCACAAGCTGTCAGCCTCTACTCCAAACCCCACTTTGCCTCCAACATTTATAATGGTGTTAAATATATAAAAAACATGTTTTTAATTTATAACGGGGCGTACACTCACAAGCTTGCTATGTGAAAGGGGCCACCAGTAAAAAAGTTTGAGAACCATTGTCCTAAGCAAACTAGGAAAACGTGGTCTCTAGATGAAATTACTTTAAGGTGGGAACACCACTGATTGAAAGACTGTACTCAGAAAGTAGTTATCAATGGTTTGCTGTCAAGCAGGAACGGCATATCTAGGGGGCCCAGCAAGGGTCAGTCCTGGGCTTGGTACTAGTAAATATTTTCATTGACTTGGAAATGGAGTGGAGAGTCTGCTTATAAAATTCTAGAGTGATTCTGAGATGGGAGGCATTCACAATTATCTTGACAAATTAGAGAATTGGTCTGAAAACAGTAAGAAGAAATTAAATAAAGACAAGTGCAAAGTAAGTCACTTAGGAAGGAAAAATCAAATGCAGAACTACAAAGTAGGGAATAACTTGCCAGGTAGTAATGCTGCAGAAAATGATGTGGGGTTATAGAGGATCACAAACTGAATAAGTCTACAATGTGATGCAGTTGCAAAAAAGTCTAATCTCATTCCAGGGTATATTAACTGGAGTGTCATGTAAGAGATGGGATGTAATTGTCCCATTTGGCTTGGTATCGCTGCAGCTGAAGAGCTGTGTCCAGTTCTAGACACCACGCTTTAAGAAAGATGTGGACAAATTGTAGAAAGTACAGAGGAGAGCAACAAAAATGATAAAAGGTTTTTGAAAACCTAACCTATGAGGAACAGTTATAAAAATTTGCTATGTTCAATCTTGAAAAAAGAATTCTGAGGGGGAGCCTGATAACAGTCTGCAAATATTTTAAGGACTGTTATAAAGAAGATGACTTGGTTATTCTCCATGTCTGCCAAAGGTAGGACAAGAAGCAATGGGCTTAATGTGCAGCAAGGGAGATTTAGGTTAGATATTAGGAAAATCTTTCTAACTAGAATGGTAGTTGAGCTCATGGGTGGCAGGTAAAGCTTCCCCTTGGGGAGGCTAGCCCCCTCCCCTGCCTCTTCCATCTGAGGCCCCAACCCCACTTGCTGCTCTCAGCCCCACCCCCCCCGTGGCCCTACCCACAGTGTTAGGAGGGGCCTGAGAGCTCAACCCCTCCCCACCACGACCCTGGGCAAGGCGTGGGGGCTGAAAGTCCAGGCCATGAACGGAGCTGAGAGCTTGGCCCTAGCTGGGACCATGGAGGATGAGTGGAGCTGTCTCAGCCCTGGCTGGAGCTCTGAGCCTGGAGCTCCTCTCCTGTTTGGCCCCTTCTGCCTGTGGCCCCACCCCTTCCCCAATACCCCATCCCGATTTTGCCTCTTCCCCCACCCCCATTCTGTCCCAATTCCACCTCTTTTCCCTCAGAGGCATGAGTTTAGGGAGGCTAAGCCTCCATTATGCACTGCCCCGGTGGAGCTCTGGAATAGGCTTCCAAGGGAGGTTGTGGAATTCCCGTCACTGGAGGTTTATAAGAACAGGTTAGACAAACATATGTCAAGGATGGTTTAGATTTACTTGGTCCTACCTCAGTGCAGGGGGCTTAACTAGATGAGTTCTTGAGGTCCCTCACATCCCTACATTTCTGAGACTCTATAATTTTATGTTCAACTTTAAAGTTGACATGGTTTTCAGTTTTGGATAATTTCTTCTTGCCAACTATTTCTGTTCTAAATCAAATGTGAATAACTGCTTTGCACACCACAAAGAATTGTAGACATCTCTTTTGGAAACATTTGCAGCCAAAAGAACAGCATAGCCACACACTGGATGAACAGGCTCTGTCTCCAATTTCAGAAAAAAGGTCTAGTTTAAATTTCCAGGATTGCCAAACCCAGATGTTCAGAAATGATGAATCAGCCCCTCCTCCCATGAAATCGAGAGTTTTTTTTAAAACTCATGATTTTAAAGCCAAATTCAGGTGGGATTCTTTTTCATTGCCTGTGGGGTTCTGGACTTGTGCATTAAACTCAAGGAGCATTTTCAAGCTTTTTTTTCCTGCATCATGAGGACTAGAAACTTATATACATATTTTTAAATGCAAGCTGAAATTCTCACCCAATCAAACCCCCAAATGTTGCCAGGCTCATGATTAAAATCAAAGAAGTTGGCAACACTGAATCTCCTGACCTTATGGCATCATATCAGTGCTTGAATTCAGTCTTGAGCATTTGGACAAAATATTCTGCACCACCCTGCTTTAGAATCTTGTCAGATTAGGAAATAGATTTTTTATCCATTTTAAGAGACAAGGTGAGTGAGGTAATATCTTTGACTTTTAACCAGGGCTGACGAGAAGGGGGGGAAGCCGGTACAAATTACCGGGGCCTGGCAATCCAGAAGGGGGCCTGGGGCTTGGATTCCCCTGCCTGGTCCGCCCTTGCTGAGGGGCCTGAAAATTTTGTTTCACCAGGGCTTGAACCCACTCTCGGCGGCCCTGCTTTTAACTTCTGTTAGTGAGAAAGACAAGTTAATATCACTAATATCTCTCTAATACCCTGGAACCAACATGGCTACAACTACACTGCATACAGCAATGGACACTATTTTACAGTTAGATATCAGAAGGATACATTTGCCTATTCAGTTTCCTTTTTCTACTCTTCCACCCCTGTGCCTTTAATGTTGATCCAGGCTGTGACATTCCCCTGGCATGTTATCTGGACGGGTGATCTGCTAGGTCACTCCAATCCTTGACTCTGGGAGCCAGCCTTACTGTGCTCTACTGTAAGAACCCCCACTCCAAGGCTGTTCATGCAAAGCTTCTGGCATGTAATGCTCCTTGGATTGTGCAACCAAATGACACTAGCCAATATCTCCTGTCCTAGGAGCCTCTGTCTTTCAGTGTCCAGTTATGCCCATTGGACGCCGCAAGCTTATATGAGTTTGTCTATTTAACAAAGAAATTGATATGTACCGGGCTTGTTATCTCAAGGGGAGTCTCTGACATGCTTCAAACCAAACACACTGCTTCAGGTAGAATAAACAAACAGATTTATTAACTACAAAGATAGATTTTAAGTGATTATAAGTCCAAGCACAACAAGTTGGATTTGGTCAAATGAAATAAAAGCAAAACACATTCTAAGCTGATCTTAACATTTTCAATGCCCTCACAAACTTAGATGCTTTTCACCACAGGCTGGCTGGTTACCCTTCAGCCAGGGTCTCCCCTTTGATCAGCACTTCAGTTGCTGGGTGATGATGTCTATAGATGGAGGTGGAAGTGAGAAGAGGAGCATGGCAAATGTCTCTGCCTTTTATCATGTCCTTTCTTCCTTCCCTCTTGGCTTTGCCCCCACCTCTTCAGAGTTAGGTGAATATTACCTCATCGCAGTCCTAAACTGACCAAAGGAAGGCGGGTGACTCACTTGAGAGTCCAACAGATCCTTTGTTGTTGTCTAGGCCAGTATCTTTTGTTCCTGTGAGGCTGGGCTGGGTTTGTCCCATACATGCCCTGATGAGGTGTGAACTGCCCCTCTGCTTCTGGAGAGTTTTTGCCTGGGCTTGATTTAAGTCATGAGGACACATTTTCAGCCTCATAACCATATACATGAAATTACAACCTATAATATTACAATAACAATGATTACCATAACAACAGTGCCTAGTACCTCATGAGCCTTCTGAAGACACCCGACATGACAAACTTTGCATTAGATACCACACAATCATATTATAAGAATGAACATGGGGGTGCTAGGTGTTCCCTCAAGGTACAGAAGTCACATAGGCTAAAGATATTTATCGGGGCTCATCTATGCATATATCCCACTCTATACCTAAACTGCTATAGTATCTTATTGATATAGTCACTCCTGATTCTTTACTACTACTTCTGAGTTTGGTGTGCAATGAACTGTTCCCCTGAAGTTCTGTTTATTTTATGCAAGTTAAAATCCCACTGAAGTACAAGATCTGATAGACTAGGCAGCAATGAAAATGTGTGTTGCCCATCAGGCCTGTCCACACAAGCCTGCTGTACATTGATTATTATAAAATGGTGTGTGTGTGTGTGTGGGGGGGCATTACAGTGTATAGCTGACCTGCAGTGTCTCTTGGTTTAAGGAATAGCTGCTGAAATTGGCAGGCCTCTAAGTTTTCCTTTATTTTCCTTTAAATGGGCCCTAGCCTGTTCTAAAACAGTCAGATGGAATCTTTTACCCTTTTGATCTAAACTATTTCTATAGAAGAAAAATTGACATCAAATACTGATTTTTTTTATACTGATTCAGCTTCAAACATTCTTTTGTCATTGCAATGGTGATTTCCTCTTAAATGGCAATATATAAAGATTTGAAGAGGATTTACTGATATATGTGTGTGCCTTTAAGAAGCTACTCTGGGTCTTTTAAGCAGTATGATGTCCATGTGGTGATGCAGGATTTCTTAACTGACACATAAAATACTGTCTTCTAGTCACTCACACATATGCTTGTGCTGCGGTTCAGTGGTATGAATTAAATTCACTGCTGCTCATGGCTTCAGTATCCCACTAGTACGGCTTCTGGAAGAGAATTTTAATGGTGCCTGTTGTAGTGCAGAAAACATTGTGGCATTCTGGATTTATCTCTGCTGGATGCAGCAAGCTTCTTAGTTAGGAAACTAACACCTTTCATGATGCTGAAAATAAATGAATGAGTGAACTGTGGAAAATGATGGATGCAGGGATAGACCTACCCAGGGCTTGGCTACACTTGCAAGTTAGAGCACATTAAATCAGCCGCGAGCATCTTAACTCCTGAGGTGTCCACACTGGCAAGGCACGTAGAGCATTTGGACTCTGCAGCTGGAGTGCTTCTGGGTAATCCGCCGCAGCTGAAATGCCTGGGTCTCAGTGTGGACGACATGTTGCATAACTGCGTTTTGATTGGCATCTGGAAATGTCCCATAATCCCCTGAAGTCAAGTGGCCACTCTTGTCATTGTTTTGAACTTGGCTGAAGGCCAACCCATCTAACATCCCATCACAGATCGCTGGGCATACTTACCTGCTGATAATCAAAGATCAATTGCCAAATTAATTGCCAAAATTAGGCTGTCCCCTCATACCATTCCCGCCATAAACTTATCAAGATTAGTCTTGAAGCCAGATATGTCTTTTGCCCCCACTACTCCCCTTGGAAGGCTGTTCCAGAACTTCACTCCTCTAATGGTTAGAAACCGTTGTCTAATTTCAAGTCTAAACTTCCTAGTGTCCAGTTTAAATCCATTTGTTCTTGTGTCCACATTGGTACTAAGCTTAAATAATTCCTCTCCCTCCCTAATATTAATCCCTCTGATATATTTATAAAGAGCAATCATATCCCCCCTCAACCTTCTTTTGGTTAGGCTAAACAAGCCAAGCTCATTGAGTCTCCTTTCATAAGACAGGTTTTCCATTCCTCAGATCATCCTAGTAGCCCGTCTCTGAACCTGTTCCAGTTTGAATTCATCCTTCTTAAACATGGGAGTCCAGAACTTCACACAGTATTCCAGATGAGGTCTCACCAGTGCCTTATGTAACGGTACTAACACTTCCTTATCTTTGCTGGAAATACCTTGCCTGATGCATCCTAAAACTGCATTAGCTTTTTTAACGGTCATATCATATTGGTGGCTTATAGTCATCCTGTGAACAACCAATGCTCCGAGGTCCTTCTCCTCCTCCGTTACTTCCAAGTGATGCGTCCCCAATTTATAACTATAATTCTTGTTATTAATCCCTAAATGCATGACCTTGCACTTTTCACTATTAAATTTCATCCTATTACTATTACTCCAGTTTACAAGGTCATCCAGATCTTCCTGTATGATATCCCGTTCCTTCTCTGTGTTAGCAATACCTCCCAGCTTTGTGTCATCCACAAACTTTATTAGCACATTCCCACTTTTTGTGCCAAGGTCAGTAATAAAAAGGTTAAATAAGATTGGTCCCAAAACTGATCCCTGAGGAACTCCACTAGTAACCTCCTTCCAGCCTGGCAGTTCACCTTTCAGTATGACCTACTGTAGTCTCCCTTGTAACCAGTTCCTTATCCACCTTTCAATTTTCATATTGATCCCCATCTTTTCCAATTTAACTAACAATTCCCCAGGTGGAACCATGTCAAATGCCTTACTGAAATCGAGGTAAATTAGATCCACTGCATTTCCTTCGTCTAAAAAATCTGTTACCTTCTCAAAGAAGGAGATCAGGTTGGTTTGGCACGATCTACCTTTTTTTGAAACCATGTTGTATTTTGTCCCAATTACCATTGACCTCAATGTCCTTAAATACTTTCTCCTTCAAAATTTTTTCCAAGACCTTACATACTACAGATGTCAAACTAACAGGCCTATAGTTACTCAGATCACTTTTTTCCCCTTTCTTAAAAATAGGAACTATGTTTGCAATTCTCCAGTCGTACGGTACAATCCCTGAGTTTACCGATTCATTAAAAATTCTTGCTAATGGGCTTGCAATTTCATGTGCCAGTTCCTTTAATATTCTTGGATGAAGATTATCTGGGCCCTCCGATTTTGTCCCGTTAAGCTGTTCGAGTTTGGCTTCTATCTCAGATGTGGTAATATCTACTTTCATATCCTCATTCCCATTTGTCATCCTTCCATTATCCCTAAGCTCCTCATTAGCCTTATTAAAGATCGAGGCAAAGTATTTATTTAGATATTGGGCCATGCCTAGATTTTCTTTAACTTCCATTCCATCCTCAGTGTTTAGCGGTCCCACTTCTTCTTTCTTTGTTTTCTTCTTATTTATATGGCTATAGAACCTTTTACTATTGGTTTTAATTCCCTTTGCAAGGTCCAACTCTACATGACTTTTAGCCTTTTTCACTTCATCCCTACATGTTCTGACCTCAGTAAGGTAGCTTTCCTTGCTAATCCCGTCCATCTTCCACTCCTTGTAGGCTTTCTGCTTTTTCTTAATCACCTTTCTGAGGTGCTTGCTCATTCATCTTGGTCTACAATTCCTGCCTATGATTTTTTCCCCCTTTCTTGGGATCCAGGCTTCTGATAGTTTCTGCAACTTTTACTTGAAGTAATTCCGGGCCTCCTCTGCCTTTAGATCCACAAGTTCTTCAGTCCAATCCACTTCCCTAACTAATTTCCTTAATTCTTTAAAGTTAGCCCTTTTGAAATCAAAAACCCTAGTCTCAGATCTATTTTTGTTTATCCTTCCATCTAGTTTGAACTGAATTAGCTCATGATCACTCGAACCAAGGTTGTCCCCTACAACCATTTCTTCTATAAGGTCCTCACTACTCACCAAAACCAAATCTAAAATGGTGAAGAAATCCATCAGCTATCACATCCAGAAAAATCTGAGCCCTATAATTATTACTAGCACTTGTCCTCCAGTCTATATCTGGGAAGTTAAAGTCTCCCGTGATCACACAATTCCCATTAGTGTTTACTTCATTAAAAACATTAAAGAGGTCTCTATCCATATCAAAATCAGATCCCGGCGATCTATAGCACATCCCAAGCACTATGTCAGGGGAGGCTCTAGTAGCTTTCTTTCCCAATGTTCTTTTTGCCCAGACAGACTCTGTCTTATCCATTCCATCACTTCTTATTTCTTTACAGTTAACCTCATCATTGATATACAATGCTACTCCACCACCTTTGCCTTTATTTCTGTCATGCCTAAACAGCACATACCCTTCAATACCTGTACTCCAGTCATGACTACTATTCCACCATGTTTCTGTTATCCCTATAATATCTGGTTTCACTTCCTGCACCAGTAGCTCTAGTTCCTCCATTTTGTTACCTAGGCTCCTCGCATTAGTGTACAGACATCTTAATTTTTGCCGTTTGGCTTCACTGACATTCTTTATCCAGTTAGGCACAGACATTCTACCACCAATATCACCTATTAGACTCGTATCTACACTACCCTTCCTCCTTACGTCCATTCTTCTGCCCATGGCTGTATCCTCTCTTACTTTGTTTTCTTCCCTCTCAATGTTAAATTCCGGTGTGGAGATTAACTGGACATCTCCCAACCATCTCCCCCAAATTCCTAGTTTAAAGCTCTCTTAATCAGCTGGGCGAGCCTCCATCCTAGAAGTCTATTTCCCTCCTTACTCAAGTGAAGTCCATCCCGAGATAACGGTCCTCTGTCCATGAATGCTTCCCAGTGGCCATACATCCCAAAGCCCTTCTTATAGCACCACTGCCTGAGCCATCTGCTGATCACCATAATCTTGTCACACGTTTGTTGCCCTTCTCTAGGAACAGGCAGAATCCCACTGAAGATCACCTGAGCCTCGATTTCCTTAAGCGTCTTCCCCAGCCTGGCATAGTCTCCCTTGATATGTTCCAGCGAGAATCTAGCTGTATCATTCGTTCCCACAAGAAGGACAATCAACGGATTCTTTCCCGCTCCCGTTGGGATCCTTTTCAGCCTCAGGTCCACATCCCGTATCTTAGCACCTGGCAGACAGCACACCCTTCTGTTCTTCAGATCAGCTCTAGTTACAGGCCTGTCTATTCTTCTCAGTAAGGAGACCCCATTCACCTTATCATAACCTTAGTCCCAGATTTGGACCTTAGCGTCCAAAATATGGGGGTTAGCATGAAAACCTCCAAGCTTAGTCACCAGCTTGGACCTGGTACTTGCTGCCACCACCCAAAAAATTAGAGTGTTTTGGGGCACTCTGGTCCCCCCGAAAAACCTTCCCTGGGGACCCCAAGACCCAAATCCCTTGAGTCTCACAACAAAGGGAAATAATCCTTTTTCCCTTCCCCCCTCCAGGTGCTCCTGGAGAGATACACAGACACAAGCTCTGTGAATCCCAACAGAGTGACTCCCCCTCTCTGTTCCCAGTCCTGGAACAAAAAGTACTTTCCTCTTCACCCAGAGGGAATGCAAAATCAGGCTAGCCACTTCAACACACACAGATCTCTCCTGATTTCTTCCTCCCCACCAATTCCCTGGTGAGTACAGACTCAATTTCCCTGAAGTAAAGAAAAACTCCAACAGGTCTTAAAAGAAAGCTTTATATAAAAAGAAAGAAAAAATATAAATGGTCTCTCTGTATTAAGATGACACAATACAGGGCAATTTCTTAAAAGAATATTGAATAAACAGCCTTATTCAAAAAGAATACAAATCAAAGCACTCCAGCTCTTATATTCATGCAAATACCAAAGAAAAGAAACCATATAACTTACTATCTGATCTCTTTGTCCTTACACTTAGAAACAGAAGATTAGAAAACAGAACTACTTCTCCAAAGCTCAGAGAAAGCAGGCAGCCAGAAAACAAAGACCCCAGACACACAATTCCCTCCACCCAAAGTTGAAAAAATCCGGTTTCCTGATTGGTCCTCTGGTCAGGTGCTCCAGGTGAAAGAGACATTAACCCTTAGCTATCTGTTTATGACACACCTGCACCTGCCTTTTCCTGGTGACAGTGTGATTCTCCGGTCTACCCCCTGCTCCCACTGGCTGCAAGTTGTCTCAATTCCTATTTACCCTTGCAATCCTTCACAACCCATCCCGTATCCTCCTGGGGCTCATATTTGGTGTTGTCTCCATTGACTCTTCCCCTCTTCCTGTAGGGCTAGCTGCTCTTCTCTTTTTCCTTGCCCTCTCACCTTCAGCGACCACCTGCTGTGCCTCTTCTTCATTTTCCAACTCTGCAAACCTGTTCTTGAGCTCTATTTCTCCTTCACTGGCCTGTCTTTTCCTCTGCCTGGTTCTCTTAGTCACATGCTTCCACCATCCACTTTCCTCACCCAGCAGTCTCCCCTCAGAATTCTTTGGTCCTGCTTCCATCTGCAAGTCTGAGATTATCCCTTCAGCCTCCTCATATCTTTGCTCCATCGCCTGCTCGAACCCCCTTCTAAACTCGACCAGAGTTTTCATCTGCATCTCCAGTCCTTGGATCTTTTCTTCCATCAGCTCTATCAGGCGGTACTTCATGCAGACGAAACTCTTTTCAGGTACCGCCTCCAGGATCCTGTACATGTCACATCTTCCACATCCTGTCATCCTCATTGTGTCTTTCGCTGCTGTCTCTGTATTGGTCATAGCCTTCCCACCTAATACCTGTTAGTCAAAGAAACACAAACCAAAACAAACCCCCAACAGGCACCAGAACACTGGCAGACCACCACCCACTCCCTTCACTAGCCTGTCAGTTATTCTGCCTAGGTCTCTAAGTTTCCCCCGCAAACTTCCCCTGTAAACTCCCAGTGAAACTCTCCTGTTTACAGCTCTGTTTGCTGGCTGCTGTGCCGCTGTGGCTGTCTATGCCGCTGCCTGACTGGCTGGCTACCTTTTTAGGACCACTTGCTGGAGGATCCTCTGCAGTTTGAGTTCTTCAAACCGCAATTTGGGGACTTCAATAACTCAGACATAGATTAGGGGTTTGTTATAGAAACACACACCTTCTTTATCCTCACCACAGGATCTTCCTCTTGGTGTCTGATAATGTCTGTACTCCTTAGTCCTCCAGCAGCACATCCTCTCACTCTCAGCTCCTTGTGCCTCTTGCTCCCAGCTCCTCACAGGCCCACCACAAACTGAAGTGAGCTCCTTTTTAAACCCAGGTGCCCTGATTAGCCTGCCTTGATTGGCTGCAGGTGTTCTAATCAGCCTGTCTGCCTTAATTGATTCTAGCAGGTTCTTGATTACTTTAATGCAGTCCTGCTCTGGTCACTCAGGACACACAAAACTACTCATCCAGTGACCTCATGCTCCAAAACATCTGTTAGTCTATAAGGTGCCACAGGATTCTTTGCTGCTTTTACAGATCCAGACTAACACGGCTACCCTTCTGATACTACTCATCCAGTGACCAGTATATTTGCCCTCTACCAGATTCCTGTACCCCTGCCTGACTGGCTGGCTACCTTTATAGGACCACTTGCTGGAGGATTCTCTGCAGCTTGACTAAGGCCTGGTCTACACTGGGGTTGGGGAGGAGGAGGGAGAATTGATCTAAGATACTCAGCTTCAGCTGTGAGAATAGTGTAGCTGAAGTCGACGTATCTTAGTCGACTTACCTCCCATCCTCACAAAGCGGGATTGATGGCCGTGGCTCCCCCTCGACTCCGCTTCCACCTCTTGCCCTGGTGGAGTTCCAGAGCTGACGGGAGTGTGTTCGAGGATTGATTTATCGCGTCTAGACGAGACGAAATAAATCGATCCCCGATGGATCGATTGCTACCCGCCGATCTGGCAGCTAGTGTGGACATACCCTAAGATATGGAGGTAGGCAGTGCCATTGGGATAATAGATTTGAGCTGGAATAGACAATACTAATGCATATTGATTTTGAGAAACCTTCACTGGTGATAATGCTACTTTACTGGTCAGTCTATACCCCAATCTGAGTTCTAGTTAGAGCATTAAGATCTGTAGCTGTTTGATTGTTGTCCCTAAAATACCCTGGCAATCCTTCTAGGAGGCAAACAAAAGTTGTAGAAAACATCCCTTGTTCCCCTGTGTTCTTGGAAAGCCATCAAACTGTTCAACATGTGGGGCTGAGAAATTTCATTTCAGATCGTGGCCAAATTTGGATGCCAAGTATCATCTTGGCAAAGACAGTTCTTTCATCCTGTGATTAGACTGAACCCAAACCCGATCTTTTTGTCTGCGTCATTTCAGGAGCCATGCATCATTCAAGATACAGCTCTGATGTGGTGTGACGCACCATTAGAGATAAGCACTAGCCTCATCCAAAGGGTGGGGCTTCAGGGTAAGAGTGACTTCCTGGGCACATTATGATTCATAGATTTTTAAGGCCAGCAAGGATCATCCTCCTGCATAACAAAGGCCACAAAAGGCTGAAATCAGCTAACACATACTGGTTTCTGGAAGCAGCTTTGTTGGCATAGGGTATGAATACTAGACTGGTGTAAGCAGAGTCAGGATAAGCTCTACCCTGACATCTGGTGGAAAGAATGTCAGAGAGTGTATTTGCATAGGCACGCCTACCCTATCCCAGACTGCCAAGCTGTGGGACTGCTTGGTGACAAATTGCTCACCCTCAGTTGGGTGGTACTTGCTAAACAAGGGACATGGGTTCCAAAACCCAGAGAATTGAGAGAGAGAGAGAGGGGCTGGGGATAGGTATCTGTGCCTGGTGGCGCAGTCTCCTTGTGGGGCCAGAAGCATCAGTTCTAGCCCCTCCCCTCTCCACTGTTGAATGTCAGTGTTGATTTTTTTATTCCCTTAAGAATTTAAATACAGGTTACTGAGCTGAAATCACTTTGGGCTAATGGTGCACTAGCACTGGGGCTCCCCTACTAAGAGCTGAAAATCACTAAAAAGCTAAAATCACTGAGCTGAGAGCACTGAGTACTGTGCTGACTAGTGGGAAGCCCAAAGCTATATTGTGGAACAGAGCTGCTGGCAGAGTGGAGCAGTTTGTGGTGACGGCTGGAGCGGATCACGGGACAGCTGGTGGCAGCAGAGCGGCTGGCAGAGCGGAGTAGCTGTGAGACGGGTGGAGCGGCCCACAGAGCGAGCAGAGCCGAGCAGTTTGCAGGGACAACTGGAGCAGCTCATAGGACAGCTGGTGGAGCAGAGTAGCTGGCGGAGCGGAGCAGTTTCTGAGGACGGCTGGAGGAGCAGAGTGGAGCGGCTGGTAAAGCGGAGCAGTTCGTGGAGAAGGCGGGAGCAGAACCCACGGAGAGGCAGGGCAGTTGGCCCCGGACCACATAAGGTGCCCCTTTCTACCAGGCTGGGGAGGGGGGGGAGACCTCTGCAGATAGACTCTCGAACATTGGGGCTGCACTGACCCAGGACAGAGACTTTTGGGACTGTGGGTGATTTGGGGGTTGCTGGACTCAAGAGCCCAGGAAAGAGGACACAGCCCAATTTCCTGGGGTGGGTCTTTGCTCACGGTTTGGTCTATGAACTCTAGTTGAGGTGTTTTTCCCAATTTAGTGTTTGTTGTTTATCTCATGTATTAAATCTTTTCTGCTACACCGAGACTCTGTGCTTGCGAGAGGGGAAGCATTGCCTCTTTGAGGTGCCTAGGGGTGTGTGTAAGATTTTCCCAGGTCACTGGGTGGGGGCTCGAGCTGGTTTGGCATTGGGTTATTGAAATGGAACCCCTGGATACTGAACCCGGCCCTTGTTGCTGCCAACTCAGAGGGGCAGAAGGGTTACACTGGTACTAAATAGCTTTTCTTGGCAGTGTTTTAGAAAGATTCTCACTGGGGGCACAATCCTGTCAGGCACTAAGTACTAAGTACTCCCAACTCCCAACTCATGAGATGCTCTCTTTGGGGGAGAATAGGAGGGCTAGGCAGCGAAGGCCACCTGACTGCCATGCTTGGGTCAGTAAAAAACATAGCGCTGCCACTCCCCCCAGATTTTCTGCTTGGCTTGTAAGAGCATGCTCACATGGACTGAGCATGCTCAGTAACACTGCTGAAGCCGACTGCCCTCACTCCGCCCTCCCCCCACCCCTATCGGCAGGCACTGGTCCCTAGGCACTGTGTCACAAGCATGAGCTTCAGCTAGAACAAAGGCGTTATCTTGCGTACCTGCTGAAAATAAAGTTCTACACAAGGCTGAAAGCCAGGAGCCTTTCCTTAGAAAACGGGCACAGTCAACAAGGGTGCTTAAGCTCTAGCCCACAGGCAGTTTTTGTAGAGGCATAGCTATTTAGGTTAGTGGTGGGATTTTTCACCAAAATAATTATACTGGTACAACCCCTAGTGTGAGCACAGTTGTACTGGTATAAGGGTGCCTTATACACTTTAGCTGATTCCCCTTTCCATATGGGAACAAGCTCGACCAGCATAATCATATTTACACTGGTGGAACTGCAGCCACACGGCGGGTTTTGTAGCCCTTTAAAGATCTACTGTTTTAACTATATCAGTATAATTAATGTGTAGAGTAGCCCCAAGGCCCTGGTGATTCTATGAGATGGTTTATAGTCTTCTTTGTCTAGCATGGGTTAAAAAATTAAAATCAAATAAAAAGGGGGAAAGAAGCAAACCTTGTCCATACGCTTGTTCTAGCGACATATAATGGGGCCTTATCCTACCAAGGCTGGCTACTGAGTATGACTCTGATTACATAATGTTGCCAGCTCTTGCAATTTTATTGCAGGTGGTATGATATTTGGTATTTTTTCTTAAGCCCCAGCTCCTGGAATCATGGAATTGTGTGAGAATCTCAGCTTTCATTTGAAAAAATTAAACAAGTATAATATAAAGTGCTGGCTCATCACTAGCCCATGAAGTACCCACTGCCACACCCAGAGTCTCTTTCCAGGCCCAGTTATTTCTCAAACATAGGCAAAGCAAAAAATAGTTCCTCAGCCCACTTTGGGCTACAGCTTCAGTGGACTTTCCCCTTTGCCTTCTTGCAGGATTCGTTCTTGCTTTTTCACTGAGGTGGCCACTCACATGTTCCCAGAATATCAGACATTCTGGTACTTCTGGGCACACCCCTGCCAGGGTTACCTGCCCCGACCAGCGTGATGCTGTGTGTGAGGTCAGGCTGCAAGAGAGGGCACCATCTTTAAAACTGCCCAACCCCCACTGGCATGACTTCCTACACAGCATGGGGGGTGCCATTTTTAAGAGTTGGAGGAGGCAGAGCACATGTTCCCTGTCCAATACCAGACAAACCATGTCCAGTACTGGAGTGGGGACAACCATCTCAAAAGAGGATCGTCAGTTGGACAGGTCAGTGGCCTCCCTGTTGAGCACCACCTTCCAGGGCTTTCTCTCTGGATACTCTCTTCCACCAACAGTTTCCTACTGCCTCCCCTCCCAGGGGACTCTGGCAGCCTCCCCCAGGGAACTTCCTGCTGCTCCTGCACCCCTTCCTTACTGGCAGCCTTGCTCTTTATAACCCCAGATGATGACCTGCCCCGTTCATTGGCCAATCTGGGATCACCTGTTCTAGCACAGTGAAGCTGGACCTGCTTCATTTTGCCAGCCATTCTTTGACAGCAAGTTTCTAGTGCTCCTGGTTATGGAGAAAAGATGGACTATATGGCTCTAAAAAGGCAAATACTCAACCCCCAAAACTATTTATCTCATATTTGCTAAGCCAGTCTCATGGTTTTGCGAGGCCTGACGCATGATTTTTGAATTCTTGTGATTGGCAATACTGCTAATGTGAGTAATTTCCATAAAGTCAATATAATAAGCCTGTGCTGATTTCCCAATCCAGGGCTGGTCAGTGCCGGCATTGGCCTAGTGCAGGGAAATCATCCTAGGTGCTATTCTAACCTATGCCAGGAGGTCTCCAAAAAGTCCACTCACCAACAGGGAGGCTAGATAGAATGTAGCACTTCCATTATTGCCTACCCCAAGTATTCAAAAATCTGAGTCAGCCCCCACAACCCCAAATCATGATATTGGCTTACAATCATGAGAGTTTTTTTTTTTTTTTAAACATAATACATTTTGGGTTCTTTTTAATTTCTTTCTGTTTTGTTTTTGTTTTGTTTTGTTTTTAAACCTACAGAGTGCACTCGGGTCCTGTTTTCAAGCTTTTCTCCATAACCATGAGGGCTTTTGACAAATGAAAGCTGCAATACTTTCCTATGCACATGACTCCATGAGCTGGTGCTTTAAGAAAAACATCCAATATCATGAGACTTGCAATAAAACAGCAAGCGTTGGCAACAGTGCGGTGGTTTTCTAGACCCACCCCTCCCTGTCTAATGGGCTTTCCCCTAGGGCTGGGGGGTGAGGCACTCTGGCTCTGGGCCAGCTGAGATTTCTCTAGCACTGCAGGAATTCTCAGCCATCCAGATCTAGCTGCTTCCTGGCCACTTTGTGCTACCAAAAAGATACAAAGGGGCTGCCACACACCAGATAATCTATTCCCTTTTTCTAACGTTCTTACTGCACCCAGGGAGAAATTATTTAAATGTTTTGTTCATAATTTTTTTCATAATCTGATCTGAAGAAAAGCTTTTGCTTTTGTTGCTCATGAGGGTGGCACAGCACAAAGAGATTAAAAAGAGAGGATGTTTATTCAGCAAGCAGTAACATGCAGGTTAAAAAGTTGAGCGGAGGAGCTCTCTCCTGTAGCTTTCATTTTAATTTTTGTTTGTAAATGATTGATCTTAGCTTTTCTGAAGGTACTTGGAGGCAAGCCATGCTGCATGTGTGTCTTGTTGTTAATGTGGTGCTATGGTTCGTTATCCACATCCAAATCCCTCTTCTAAACTCTCCTTTGCTGTGATGCCTACAAAAAACTTAACAACCACTGGTGTGCAGAGACCACCATGCTGACCAATTTCTCCTTGTACTCCCTGTCTATCTGGCTAGTCATCTGTTGTCTTTTGGTACGCTCTTAGGGACCATCTTTTTATTGTTTCTTTGTACTGGGCCTAGCACAATGCGGTCTTAGACCATGGCTGAGGCTCCTAGGCACTACAGGAATACCCGTATGTCAATAACATAAATAAGTAAATACATAATTTTAATAATAAAATGACACATTCAGTGCTATTCTAATTTGAAGGTGCCAGGGCTTGAAATTCCTAATATGCTCCTGGATAGGTCATTCTTGAGCAGGGCACTGGTCTTCGAAAAGCACCTGGCCACTGGTGTGCCTAATGTCATTTAACAGCATGTGGCACTTTCCACCCATAGTTCTTGCGCCTGTCCCCAAAAGTGGATAGTATCTTTGTGTTCTATGTACAGGTAGGAAAAAAGGCACAGAGACTCCAAGTGTTTTGCCTTAGGTCACTCAGGAAATCAGTGGCAGAGCCTGGGATAAACTTGTGTGCCATTATGGACATTGTTTTTTTTTTTTGGTCTGCAAACACAAGGCCAAATTCTATCAGGCACTGCACATATTCATCCACCAATAAATTCATGCCTGAGGGCAGGACCATGGGGATGAAGGGGCCTCTGCTTTAGCTTCACCACTTCCGCCTCCCCAAAGCTGCAGGGAGGTTGTTCTATGGGCCTTCTGCAGCAGGCATTGTAGAGGGGGCCAGGGTTCTTTGAATAAACCCCTAATCAGTGCTTCCTGGCTTGGTTGGGAGGGGAGGGAGGTTGTATGTAGGACTGTGCACTGGAAGAGTCGTCCTCCTGATGTTTGATGTACTGGAATGGGGTTGGGAATACTCATAAGCATTTCAAGGGTTGTTTGTTTTCAGCTAGGATTATCAGCTGGTATTATGAAGAGGTTTGCAATTGGATGTTTGACACAATGGCCTGAATTCAGAGCTGATCTGCTCTCCGTGCAATCCCAGAGACTTCCATAGGATTGCAGTGGGTGTGAATCAGCATTGAATTTGGTTCAATACACGGTCTCCAGTGGTTACACTGTATTATATGGTGTGTGGAGCTTGCTATGTTAGTATGAAAGTGATCAGATATGCATATAAAAGTCACTGTATGCAAACAAGTGTCAGTTTCCCATTGTTCATTACTCGCTTGTTCTAATGTTCCTTTCAAGAAACATCAACAGGAGCCGGTTTGGAGTGTCTGATAGCTAGAGGGGATCCTGCATTTGGCTCTGCTTGTTTGTTTTCAGCTGTCTTTACTCATACTGTAGTCTTGTCTTGCTGTGATATGCAAAACTCAATAAAAACAAACAGCATGCAAAGAGGAAAGGCCTGCCCCTGCTGCCCTTCCTCACCTGAGTAGTCCCATGGATCCTACATGGGAAAGGGCTGTGAGTTCAGACTCAAAATAAGGCCCCTGGGCCAAATCTTGCGGAAGATAGGTATGATTTGAGGCAAGCTGAGCACTCTAGAAAATGTGCACCGAAATCACAAAGCTGAAGGACTAAGTCCTGCAGTCCCTGGTGTACAGCCAGGTCAAAGCCCACCACCACTGCAGAATAGGGAGAGAAGATGCTCGGACAAAGCCTGCTGCTTTCCCCAAAGAGTTTTGTCTTTGTACATCTGTGCTGCACGCACCCCTCTGACCATGCCCCAATATACCCAAATCTCCCTCCTTCTGCAGTGGTGCATGAGCATGCAGACTGCCCATAGGTGGCAGATGAAGCTTCTCCTAGGGAAGTCTAGCTCCCTGTCCCCTCTCTTCCACCCGTGACTCTACCCACACTCCACCCCTGCTCCACTCCAGGCCCTGCCCCTGGCCCTCCGCCTCCTCGCTGCTGCTCACTGCATCCCTCCTCTCCTCCCCACCCCAAAGGCCGCCACATCCCTCCTTTCCTCCACCGCCTCCCCCATGAGGCCCTCACCACTCGCGCGCTCCATGTTCCTCCCCTGCAAGGCCCCCACTGCTCACTCTCTCTGCATCTCTCCTCTCCTCCACCCTCCTTCCCCGTGGGAGTGGGGGAAGGTAAGGAGGGATGCAGTGAACAGCAGGCAGGAGGGTTTCAAGGGGGAAAACTTGGAGGACAGGAGGGAGGCTGCAGATGGAGGGATCTCACGGGGTGATGAAGGGGGCGATTGCCAAAGACACTTCTTGCCTGAGGAGCCATTTGGTCTAGGGCCGACCTTGCCAGTGCACTATGTGGCTTTGTTGTCTTTGTACTGCATTTTTCAAATGTTTAAACACACTATTGCTATACAGACACAGCAGCCATTTTGTTCTCAGAGTTGCAGCAGACTGTATGGAGGAAGCACACACACTATACTTCTCTCTCTCATGAAAACTTTGCTTTTGTTCTCTTCTGTTTTCCTTAATTTGAAACAAAACTCATTTTAGACATATGATTTCACCTATGCATTTAGGGAACCCCACAAAAAACAAAACAACAACAACAAATAAGCCTAAGAGCTTGACCCCTTCTAAAAAGAAAGGCAGTTGTGTGAACGTTCATTACAATTTAGAGAATACATGTGTCCAAATTTATGTTACAGCATACATTTAAAAATAATTTATAGACTCCTATAAAGGGGTTTATAAGAAAAATGCCAGTATTATTTAATTATGCAGCACAAATTATGCCATTATAGTAATTTTCTGTGTTTTAGATGGAAAAATCATTGCCAAGGATTCCTGGATATAAGAATCAGTACTAATGTAGGCAATATATGTACAGTGCATTTGGGCTGGTACCTTTAGGTTATTCATTCTTTCCATGTCTCTGTGGTGCTCACATAGTTTATTGCAAATTTTCATTTATTAAGAGATTACCTGACTGCAGTTTGTTTTATTATACCGCAGATGATGATTGAACTCTAAATGAGCTGTAAGACCTCTGTTAGGCCACGTCCAGACTACCCGCCGTATCGGCGGATTAAAATCGATTGCTCGGGGATCGATATATCACGTCTAATCTAGACGTGATATATCGATCCCCGAGTGTGCTTATATCGATTTCGGAACTCCATCAACCCCAACGGAGTTCCGGAATCGACACGGAGAGCCGCGAACATTGATCCCGCGCCATCTGGACGAGTGAGTAATCCAATCTTAGATATTCGACTTCAGCTACATTATTCACGTAGCTGAAGTTGCGTATCTAAGATCGATTTCGCCCCCCTAGTCTGGACCAGCCCTTAGAAATGGCTGAATAGGCCTTCTTCATAGGAAGCCAAATACTAAACAATGGCTTTTAGTTAATCAAGAGTGAAATTCACTCATGTATGGGGTGTGTGTAAGATCCTCCAACAATGTTAGCCATCTGTGTGTGGATGGTGACATGGTTTGGGATTATTAGGATGTATACCAGTACTGGAGAACTGTAAAAAGCAGGTCTTTATGCCAATCTTAAATAGGCCAGCTCATTGGGCCTTGGCTAGAAAATGGGCAGATGCTGCTGAATCTACACTTCTGTAGACACAGTGACCCAAAAACCAGGCAGAAGAACAATGTCCACTGTACCAGCCCAGATGCTGGACTGGTGGCTGCAAAGGACCTGTGACGGAGTGTGCCTATGTGTCAGGCGTAAATTAGAACTGATCAGAAAATAGATTATTTGTTGTGGTGAATTCTAACTTTTTGGCAAAATATTGAAAATCAGTGCTTATTTTGAACTGAAATATGTTTGCTTTTGAGTGTTTGGTTTTTCAACTATGTATTAATATTTTTCAGGGAACACAGACACTTTCTGTGAAAATGTTAGTTTAATCAAAGCCCAGACTTTCCAGGAAAACAGTTTTGATGGAAAATATTTGAACAGCCCTAGCTCAAATCCATTGTGCTCTGTCTCTGCCATAGAGTTCCCCCTCACCAATGTTGTGTAGTTGGGCTTTGTGGGGGGTAGTGGGGGGCGGGTGTGTGTGTGTGTGTGTGCAGTGCCGGGGGGATTACAGCCCAAATCAATATGAAGATTGAAGAAGACAAAGCAGTTGTGGAAAAAATATTTCATCAAAGCTCTGACGATGTCACTCTGTTGTAAATTCATAGTATGTCTATTGCAATTATTTCATCACTATCAATGGAGAAGTATATTATAAATATACTAAATATATACTAAAAATAGATGAAAAATCAGAACCTTATTGTTTTGATCCCAATTTCATATTTAAAGGAAGTAATCATTGGCAAAATTCTCTTCCCAACAGTGCTGTGATGTTAACTTTGGTTAACACAAACATTTTTTGTGTATCAAATACATGAAGACGAAATGTATCAATTAACATCCCAAGCTGGGCAAATAATTCACAGTGAACAATTTACTTGACAAAAATCCTGACTTGTTCTATCACACATTGTCTGCAAGCAAATTCTAATAATCTTGAATGTATTTATTCATAACTATTCCCTAAATTTCTGCAATTAATACTTGGCAATTTGTGTGTTATCAAGCAGTTAGCTATATTTAACATTTGAGCTGTTTTGATTGGTCATACAAATCACATGGTATGAGTTGGTCCCCTGATGGGATGAAGTTAGCTGCTAAAATCAGGACTCTGGTGTTATGATTGATTGTGCCTATTAATTCAAAAATTGCTTTCTGGAAATAGTGTACAGCATTCATTTTAAAATTCTGTGTTTTTGAGAACATTCCTGCCAGTAAGCTTATTAGCTGGAACTTTCACACAATGCAAGTACACCTCTACTTTGATATAACGCTGTCCTTGGGAGCCAAAAAATCTTACCGCATTATAGGTGAAACCGTGTTATATTGAACTTGCTTTGATTCACCGGAGTGCACACCCCCGCCCCCCCAGAGCACTGCTTTACCACGTTATATCCAAATTCATATTATATCGGGTGGCGTTATATCGAGGTGGCGGTGTACAATGAAGCTTGAACACAGTCACAAGAATTCATTTTAAAATTCAAACAAGTACTTGTGGACAACATGTTGCAGCATTTCTCCAGCTTTACTAACATCAAGAGCCATGTGACCAGAGCTGGCTGGAAAAATTCAGATGAAAAGTTTTTTCATTTTTTCAAAAGTTTTTTGCCCATTTATTTAAATAAAAATGTTTAATAGAAATGGTTCAATTTCAACTAATTCTAATGGAAGCTGGCAGGGTTTTGAAATCTGCTTGGTTTCCTTCCAGCTCACTTGCTGGCTCCTCTGTAGCATGGGCTTCCAGGGTCCATGTCATCCCTGCAATGCAAACTTCCCTGGAGCTTGGGATCCCTGACCTTCCAGGGTCTGTGGCTCTGGGGCAGCCTGCCATGCTGACTGCCTTGGAGCCAGAACCCCAGAGTTTCTTAACTCCCAGGCCAGCTGGATTGCCTGACTCCTGGCCAGAGGGCTGAAGGAGAACCGGGAGCCTTGATGTCCCAGCTGAGTTGGAAGCCTCAGAACTTGGGAAACAGCACTTTGGGGTGCTTTTTTTGGAATGCCACTGTACCTGGAACATTGCTACTCTTTGTCTACACTACATAGTGAATATGAAGCAAATTTTAATCTCATCCCTACTCTATATTTTTTCCAAGGGAAAAACAAGCATATCCTTTCTGTGAACTCAAATTCAGTTTGGCCCCGTTCCTGTGATCAGCTCTTCATAAACGTACTCTCCCTTCCACACTTGAGAGAAATGATGGTGCTATATTTCACTGCAAACACTGACACAACATTTAAATCTGCACAGAACATAGGCTTAGGAAGGATTTCTTTGCTGGTTAACTTTTGAAAGCTCCCATAGGTGAGATTTACCATAAGTAAGAATGGTGAGTTAGTTTGAGAATAAAACAAGATTGAAGCTAATCCTTTGAATGTATTAACTATTTTAGGATTTAAATACATTTGCTTCTGGTTTTGGAGCCTCTAAGGGAACCCCTCCCTCAGTGCATTGTTGGAGGAAGTGTGATTTAGTTGTCAGATAGGGCCTCGGAAGTCAGTTCTGTTCTTAAGTATCAGAGGGGTAGCTGTGTTAGTCTGGATCTGTAAAAGCAGCGAAGAGTCCTGTGGCACCTTATAGACTAACAGATGTATTGGAGCATAAGCTTTCGTGGGCTAATACCCACTTCATTGTTCTGTTCTTGACTCTGTCACTCACTTGTGGTGTAGCTGAGTGAGTCACATACCTCTGTACATGTTTTACAGATAATTGGTATGTGAAGCAGAAGCATGTACCTATTTCATATAGTATCAGCTTTTTTTATTGCTTGTAAAACACATTGAGATCTCTGGATGACAGGTTTTCTACAAGGGTCTGTCTATATTACACACTTATCAAGTTCAACAAAATTGTGATGCATGGAGTTAGCTGACACAATGCTGACTGACTGGTCAGTGTGGATGCTGATCACAATTTGGCCTGCCTACACCGGTGATGGTGTCCACTAACTTCACTTTTCACAACCATATTTGACCAAGCTCACATTTTATAATGTAGCAAAGCCATAAGTGCAATGTATTGTTATAATCAGTAAAGATGTTTAACTCCTGAAAAGAGGGCTTTACAATGGGAATGCCTGACACAATTTTGTGTATAGTGGTGCTATAATATATACTTTTGTGGCATAAGTTTAAGTAAATTCAAAGTACTGTAAGTGGCACCTGAACTAACTATAACCATTTTACATGTATTCACATCATTTTCACTCTGGTGAAAGTCTTGAAAAGAACGTGAAGGAGAGACACTGGGCAGAGTAAATGTTATTAGCAGAGTAAATGTGGCAGAATAATAACACTTTCTGAGAGAGTATAGAGGACAATGTAAACACAATGGAGAGGAAACAGCATCTTAAAGCTTTAATTGTGTGTTTGGGCAATAGTAAAGTCAAGGGTGCCATTTCCAGTATAAAATCCCTGTATCCAGTGCTAACTAGCATTAGAGTCTAAATAATGATTTGAGCACGAATGCCTTCAGCTCCAGCAAGATACAGAGACTAAAGGATCTGTTCCATGAAACACAGTATCTGCAGCCAATGTGAAGGGGAATCCCAGATCTGCTCCTTTTTAAGCTTAAATCTTGATTCAGGATGCAAAAATTGCACAAGTCCCTACAGAACTCTAATTCTGGGCCTTGGCAAAAGATTCACTGCTCATCCCCACTTGACTATGACTGAGCTGGAGGTCTCACCATTTGCCACACCTATATATGGAAAGCTGCCCACAGTGATGTCAATGATGCAAGAGTGATTCAGCTGAGAATGCTGAGGGAAAACACTGAAATGAGGACATGAGGGAGGGCTCAGAAGCTAGCTGTCACAAGGTATTCTTAAAGGAAAATGCACAGAGTTTGGGCTTATGTCTGCCCACACTCTGCTAAAAGGCACTGAATGTTCTGGATTATGTGGGTTTTATCCAATAGGGAAACTCTTTCTCTGCATAGCACATGACAGCCCAAGAGACAATGACCTATCTTACATGTATTTTTTCTCATGGTCTGTGCTTCATTCAATCAAAACTGCTTCTTTAGCAGAACAAACACACACAGGGCTACCACTTTTATGAATCTAGAAAACCGTATCGTTTTGTCTGACCACTTTTACACATGTATCTGAATTCATTTGCTTTGCATGCACAAATGTGCACCATTTGTAGCTTAAATCAGTCAGGAGGAGGCCTTGCTCACTCATTTGGGAGATGTCTAGACTAGCGGTGTTTTTAAAAAGATGGTAGCTAGTCTATTTTAACAAATGTACTTTAAACACCTAGTGTAGGCAGGACAAGCTGTATTTTGACCTGTGTCAGCTGACTGAGATAAAACCTAGGCCTTCAGCTGGCTAATACACATGAAAATCCGTGTTCTGCCTATGCTAGGCATTTAAAATGTGTTGGTTAAATGTGGGCTGTCATGGTTCCAGGGCTCCCTAGGATCCAGAGGACTCAGGGACACCAGCTCCCCAGCGAGATGGTGACCATTTCTCCATCTGGCTGGCTACTGGGGGAGTCAGATGGTGGTTCCCCACCTGTCTGGCTTCTTGGGCTGCCCTCCTGGAGCAGAGGTGGGTTAACTCAGCTTCTTGGCTGCTGGCCAGGAAGCCAAGCACCTGTTTTGTGAAAAATCTGAGATTATTGTTTTTCATTCCACTACAGAACTAATTGTTCCCCCAAAATCTTGGAATTTTTTGCAGAATGAAAAATCTCATTCCAGCTCAGCCCTATGTGTAAATCTGTTATAGCGCCAGCAAGCTAAGCTGAGTTGTCTCTTTATCTCAAACTGTAACAGCTCCTGCTTTTAGCTGTGGACTTCCCCAGTTTAATCCCCAGTGTGTCAGCCAAGATGGCAGCTCTTACACTGTCATTCACAAGATAGGTGCAATGTCTTGTGTAATCCATCTGGAGTAGGTAAATGTTCTTTGGCCACAATTCCTCTTCATTCTTCAGCTTGTTGTGTAACTGGTGGTTTGTGTCTAGGAGATAAGATAGTATATATGGTGTCCTGCTGGGAGGTATATCACGTTGCAGGGCATCATGGCTAAAAACAGGATTGCCCTAGCCATTGTGCAGGTTATAACTCTAAGTCTGTCTGTAAGAATGCACGACTTGTTTTGGGGCAAGAGGGATTCAACTCCTGGTTTTTCAGTTATATTGATTTTTTGGGGGAATAGGGAAAACCAACAATGTCAATTTTGGATATTTCTGTTGCGGGCTGTCAGGACAAAGCACCGTCTCCCATAAAGCCTGCAGGAAAGCTGCACAGAACTTAATAATGACCACCGGTACACCTGTACCTTGATATAACACTGTCCTTGGGAGCCAAAAAATCTTACTGTGTTATAGGTGAAACCGCGTTATATCGAACTTGCTTTGATCCAACAGAATGAGCAGCCCTGCCTCCCTGGAGCACTGCTTTACCGCGTTATATTCAAATTCATGTTATATTGGGTCTTGTTATATCGAGGTAGAGGTGTATTAGCTTTGCGTGCAGCCCCTTCCAACTGATGAACCTCAGAGAGGGGTGGAGGCCCAGGGGCTGCCACAGACAAGGTGAGGGGCTGGCAGTGGCTGCCTTAACAGCCATACATTTTGCAGGATGATCCTCCTATAAACTTTTTACTCAGAGCAAACAATCTCAGTGGGAATTCTGTCAGGGGAATCTCCTATCTAGTTATTTCTATGGCCACCATTGCCATACTATCTAACACCTCCAAAACATTAATGTATATACCTTCATGACACCCCTGAGGACTGGGGAAGTAGTTCCCCCATTTCACAGATGGGGAATTGAGCACAGAAAGATTAAATGACCTGACCAAGGCCACACAGGAAGTCTGTGGTACAGCTGAAAGTTGACCTTGGATCTGCTGAGTACCATTCTAGTGCCTTAATACCAGATCATCCTCCCTCTCCTCACTGGGTTTGCAGACTCCTATATGGTTTCACCATGGAGGGGATGCTATGGGCTTTAATCAAATCTGTTCTGGGATCCTGTATGCTACCGCTGCCTGCTTCCTATTTATTTGCACATGCTTTGACCCTCAATAAATCTAAAGTTGCTCTCAGACACCAGTGTCATGCTCCAGGATTTTGATTACCCCATCTATCAGTGTGGTTTGTCACACTAAAAGGAACAGGAGGTAGACAGACAGCTGTTGTATCAGGGCTGCAGAGCTGAGACCCTGAGTTTGTCATTAGAGGGAACAAGGCTCGAGGGGGATGAGAAGTTAGCTGGATACAGATTCTTGTAGTAAAATTTTCAAAAGCACCTAAATGACTTAGGCCTTATCTACACAGGAAAGTTTTACCAGGTACATTGTTTGCACCAGGCATTAACTGCCCTCTGCACACCCTGCCTGAAGAAGGTGTCCTGTTGAGGTAGAAGAGTGAGTTTAGACTTCCAAGATCTGCCTAGAGAGCCCACCCAGGATCAGCTGCTGGCAGACCCAGCAAGATTTGCTCCTCCAGTGGCTAGAAGGGCTGGGAGCAGAGAAGATAAAAAGGACTGTCTGCTTCTTCTAGGGACAGTTCTAGGTGAAGCTAATATTGGGGAGGAAGGATCTCTTCTGCTGGAACCCAAGAGATTCAGGCAAGCCGGACCTCTTTGACTGAGTCAGCAGAAGACTGGTTTTGGTTTATTTTTTAGAATTTAAAGTCCAGTTGGCCATTCTGAGTTGGTCATCAATTGACTTGAAGGGAGCTCACCTCATGAAATGGTCCATTGGTTCAGGTGAACCTGTGACATGCTGATATAGATGTACTGGTATAACCCCTGTGTGGGCACTCTTATTCTGGTACGAAAGTACTGGTGGCAGGGGCGCCATTTAGGGAGGGCAGGGGGAGTTTCGTACCAGAGGTCTGCTTGTGGCACATGCCCCAACCATCTTGGGCCAATAAGGAGCAACAGAGCCTTTAACTCATAGGAGGAGGGGGCTGGCTCCTCCAATGAGGAGCTGAGAAGGCATGTCCTAGCTGTGATCCCTCCAACTGGGCACTAGGGGCATGGGAGATCTCTTCCAGTGAGAAGCGAGGGTGGTGATTCAAACAGAGTCTGGCAGCTCTGAAGAAGGGGGCTCGCACAGCCTAGCCTGCTGGGGTCTAACAGCAGCATGGCCAATGCTGGCCTAGGACAAAGAGGAGGGGCAGTGTGTAGGGCCTCTGAGGGTGGGGCAGGCAAGGAAGGGGTCAGTCAGGATGGGAGCAGAGAGCATAGGGTCCCCGATGGTGGTGGTGGGGAGCAGAGGGGGAGAACAGGGCCCCCATTAGTAGTGGGGGAAGTAGTGGAGTGGGAAAGGGGAGTCAGTCTCCAGGGGTGAGTCCTGAGGGAGTGGGCAGTGAGTGTGGGAAGATCAGTTGAGGGGAAACAGTCCCTGGGGCACGGATCCTGAGGGAATGGGAACTGAAGAACAGCGGGGGGCTAAGAGCAACTAAGTGGGTCTTGGGGTCTGTTTGCCCTCAGAGAAGCAGGAAGCACCCTCATGTCTCTCTGGGAAGAGAATGGGGACAGACCTTCTCATCCAGAGCCATCATGTCCACTAGCAGTTGCACCTTCAAGGGAAGGTGTATGTCCATGCTGTGCTGCAAATTCTGCCAGCAGGTGCTGAGCTCTTGAGGGATGAAGGCTGTGCTGCTGGCCAACACAGAGATCAACCTGTATGCCACCAACATGTATGCCACCAACACCCCAACCGCCTGGTAAGTCCTGTTCAGCTACCACCAGCCAGCATCTCAACAGCTGGCTAATGTTACAGCAGCGCCTAAAGACCTTAATCAGTAGGAATCCCTCATTGTGCGTAGCAGAATACAAACCAGTAAGAAGGCCCAGTTCCTGCCCCACAGATCTCAATATCATCCTTATAATTCCATATGGCAGGCAGGCAAGTAGCATTATTCCCAGTTTACAGATTACCAACCAGCATTTCTGATATCTCCCAATACAAATCTCCAGTCTAGTAACCAGGAGGTTATGCAGCATTATTCCCAGTTTACAGCAACGGGAACTGAGGCACGTCATCCAAACACAGAATAGTACTTTAAAAATACATATATACAAATGCTAAATAATAAACAAGACTCAATTTTTTTCTCAACATTAAAATGTGGAATTTTCTTGGGGTTTCGTTTTAAATATTTTCCTGTGAGAACTGTAACTCAATCACTGCCATGTTGTGTTTATGAGCCTTCTAGAAAGAAACTGGCCTTTAAACAGAAGTGAAAGTGACTTGAAAGTGTCAGTTTGACTCCTGTTTAAAGTCAGTTTCTAGTCTATTATTATTTGTAGTAGGTAACACCCTTAAACAGTTGAGTGGGTTTTTTCCTTTTCCTTCCTTTTTTTTTAATTTACATATCCAATTGCAGATGACCAGAACTCCATGATGCTAAGAGATCAGTCCTGTCCTTTCCTTGGTGCAGTTACATGACCACTTTAAGCTCTCAGGCATGTGAGGAGGGAGAAGAAAAACAAGATGTGCAAGGATGTAAGTGAGGCTATAACTATGAACACCTAGTCAATGCCATCAAACAGCTGTCAGAGGAGATGCCACCATCTTCCTTGTTGTTGAAAGGCAACCCAAGGGCCCCTGAAGACACAATGTCTGGGACATGTAGGTGAAAATTCTTCAATCTCTTCCTCAAATCTCAGTCATCTGGATGTTTGCCTACAGAGAACACAACAGCAATAAATTGTATTAAATATAAATGAATACAGTAGAAATTCTTCCATGGGTATTCTAGATACATCACTGTTATTGCCCATCTCAGAAGGCCCATTGGGTGATGACTTGCCATCTTCTCTTTTATTGTCCAGTTCATGAGTTAATCCTTCTGGCTGCTGTATGAAGCTGTGGGCAATTAATAATAATTCATCACTGTTTGCTGAAAGCATATTGTGTTGTGTGAAAGAGATGTAATCTCAAAATATATGAGGTGAAGCAAGGAGTGGAATTTCAGTGTTATTGCACTAGGGTTTTATTAATAGGTTAGTGATTGTAGAAATAACAACAACAAAATCTATGTGTATAATTTGAAGGCAAACTCTCCCCTCTACTAATCCAGCCTTTCAGACCTGCTGTAAACAATTGCATTTCAAGGGAAAGTTGCTGAGAAAAACAAAGTCCATTTTTAAAAAATAAACATGATAGAAATGTCTGTCTAAAAACTCTAAGCCCTGAGTTGTTAAGGGAAGATAATTTTATTAATTAGATGATCAATTATTACAATATTAGGATACCATTTCTTGGGCTGGTTTGGTGCAGCTTGTGTTTGTTTGGGATACTTTTATTATCCAGTTTGGCCATCAATAATGAAATTGTTCCAGTGAGTTATTTAATGTAATTGCTATAATTCTCTAATCTGAATATTTACATCAAACATTGTGGGCTAATCACAGATACATTCACCGTATTTTATCTATGTTGATTTTCAATATCTATACCGATTGTGTTCAGAAATAAACTGCCATGCTTGAGCTGTGAGGGTTTGCTTGTATTTCAAACTTTGTTTCCAATGGTTCCCTTAAAGAGACTGAACTGAGTAAAATAGATTGGCATACCTCAGCTAGTTCTCAGTGAACGCAATGCCCAGCACAGAGGCAGAATGGAAAGGGGAAGCAATGAATAAAGCAATTATAGGAGCTGATAGGGAGATCCTGGGCCTGATCCAGCTCCCATTAACACTGAGGCCCAGATTGGTAGGTACCTAATGACTGGAGCATCTAGGCCAATGGTTCTCAACCAATTTACCATTGTGGGCTGCATCCAATACTACTTGTGTGACCCTGAGGACGTCACATGGGCTGCAGTTGTGTGCTGATTGGGCTGCAGGTTGAGAACCACTGAATGGCCTAAAAGTATTGCAAAGGGGTGGAATATCAAATGCACCTTTCCTTTTATTGCTATAAATCTTAATTCTACAGTGTAAACTATCTCTGAGTTTCCTGTGTAATACTACCACTTTCACATACATCTTCCAACCATGTAATAAACATGTTTATCCAAGTATGGAATATGCACCAATTGCTGTCACTCATTAATGAATGCATAGCTGACTTGCACAACCTTGAACCACACTGTGTGCGTGAAGTATGAATGAGAAGTAAACAAGTCTGTTTCTGTCTTTGTTCTTTTGTACAGAGCAACCTGTTAATATGTGTTATAAATAAAATGTTCCTGTGATAATGACTTTAAAGAGCCATTTTAGGGTGCATGCCACCTCTTTGCTTATGTGACATATAGGACTCCAGACTGTCTAGTGCCTCAACTGGAATCTGCTGTTCCCACCAGCCTCCTTGCCCCAGCCCACCTTTGCTCTCTGAATTAAACAGCTGAATGTGAAATAGATTTACTTAAAAATGCATACAAAAGGGCAGGGGCGTATTAAACTTGAGAGGGATGACAGTGCCAGTCTGACTCATGGTTTGCCAGTCATAAAATAGTGTCACTGCACTGGTAACTCATGTAGCTACTTGTTTGCTCAGCCACAAACCAATGTGTTATGTGTATTGCACTCAAACAGCTAGAAAGCCTAATTAGCATAAAATTGTGTGTGTTCTTACATATAACATCGCATTGGTATTCTTGCTGTTGAGCTCATATTTGCTTGCTGTAAGGAGCCATCTAGTGAGGGTTTACTGTACATAAAAGTGAAGAAACTTCTTTTAGCATTTAATTCTAGGCATGGAACTCCCTAGGTAAAAGTGACCAAACATTTTATTTTTATGTGCTAATTCTGTAGTCCTAACTATGGCAAACACTAACATTGCCATGTAGGAGTGGTGTGTTGTATTTAGTGATCATGTGGTGACCTTTCCTCTTTTTAAGAAATACCAGATCATAAACTATATATTGGTCTGATTCAGACTTGGCATTACTCCACTGACTTCACTGGAACCGCAACAGGTTTGAATTTGGCCTACTGCCTTTAATTTTCTTGCCTGAGCATTTTAGTAAACACGTGTGGAGCTCCAGAAACACCATGTGCCTGCCCACTTGAATTTCCCTGACAGACCTTGAAATTATTATTTGCATTACAGCAACACCTAGAGACCCCCACTGTACTACATGCTGTACAAACACATAGTCCAAGACAGTCTCAGATTGCTTACAATCGAACTAAACAAGACAGACAATGTGGGGGAGAAGATGGCGAAAGGCTGTATTATCATCTTATTTCACTGACGGGGAACAGAGAGATTCAGTGATGTGCCCTAGATCACACAAGAAGTGTATGGCATAGCTGGAAATTTACCTCAGTCTCCCAAGTTGTGATCCAAGGCCGTAGCTAGTTAAGACCATCCTTTCTCTCTTACATAAACACAGGCAACATAATATACAGTCATTTAAACAGTGATTACTCTTGTTCAATTTTTTTCTTTATAAATGCCCAATGAAATTAAACAGAACAAAAATGCTACAATACAGCTGAGAATGTCAATGCAGCAAAACAGGAAACTCTAAGGATACGTCTATACGTGTTCAATGTATCGGGGATCAATTTATCGCTTCTCGTCCATCTCGGCAGGAGGAGTAAGCGAAGTCGACAGGGATGCCAAGGCAGTCGACTCACTGCTGTGAGGACAGCCAGGTGAGTCGAACTAAGATACTTCAACTTCAGCTATGCAAATAGCGTAGCTGAATTGCATATCTTAGTTCAACCTCCCCCCCTCCCCCGCTGCTAATGTAGCCCAGGCCTATGTTAATGCACCCACATTAACAATCACATGGCCATGTTGCAAATCTATATTATCAATTTAACAGCCTACGGCGTACTGCAAAATGCTACTGTAGACATGCTATTAAATACTAAACTGTTAAGTCTGTCATGAGAATGGAAGTGCCTTGCCTGCTCACTAGGGGGTGAGATTCTGTGCTGCGCCCCTGGAGGCCCAATACAGAATGCACATCCCTGAGATGGGGGAAATACAGATGGTTTGAAGTCACCTTTGTGCAGGAGCACAGATGATCTGTGTCTGCTAATAGTGTGTGTGTGGGGGGGAAGAGTGAGGGCAGCAGTCTTCAGCAGTGTTACTGAGCATGCTCACTATAAGTCAAGCAGCAAATTGGGGGGACATGTGACCCTGTTTGCCCCTCCCCCCATGTGGGGTCTAAAACAGCATCCTGTGTAAGTCAGAGCAGTCTTCCCATGCTCTGCTTTACCCTAGCAGCCTGAGGGCTGCTTATGGGATGCTCCACAATCTGAAGCATTCCAGAATCTCCCTAGAGGGGTGCACTATGGACAGTCCTCCTTTGCCCCATGCACACCTCTTGTGGTGAGAGTTTGCAAGGGGGTAGCACAGAGTCACTTACAGCAGCTTTAGGCTGTGTCTGCACTGGGCTTCTTGCAGCATAAGGCCAGCTCCTGTACTCTGCCAGAGTGGGATAGAGGGGCTGGGCGGAGGAAAGTATCTGCCCCTAAAAGGATTATAATGCCATTGTTATGTTTTTCCATGCACAAAGAACAACCAATCTAAAGCTGGGACTATTTTAGATAGAATCAAAGTAAAGTCTCTATGGGAGAGCACAGTATGCATCTCCTCTATATTGACTATAACTCTGAGAACAAAATGGCTGCTGTAGAGTTCTTAGACATTTAAAGGTGCGGTACACAATAAACAAAGCCACTGGCTTTTCATAGCTACACTGTATGCCGGTACAGTTAAAGTGGTGCAACTTTTGTGTGTAGACAAACCATTAGCCTACAAAATTCACCCATTGTTCCAGAAAGAGGACATCACCCTGAGTTATTTTCTACCTGTCTGTCATTTTACACTTATTATTTCTGGCTGTTTTAGAAAGTGCAAACAAAGAGCAGTCATTCTGAAACATTCATATTTTAATGGGGTAAACAATATTGATTGAATATCTAGTTAATTTAAGAGGGAGAATTTAGTGGTTGTAACTAAAAGTTTAAAAAACAGACAAACAGAACCGCACAAAATGTATTTGATATGATCATTTCATCACAGCTTTTAAAAGTTTAGTTTTATAATTGCAATTTGTGAGCTGAGAGAATCAGCTGAATTCAATCAAATTGGTTTGTTCTTTGTCTATCTGTGGTCACCATAGCTACCATTTCAATCTGTTAACATATGTGGTATTATTTTGTTCCCTTCTTTTAAACTCTTTATTCACAGATGCTGTCAAGATTTCCCTTTGTACATAGCTGATCTGTTTGTGCCAGATTTGGCTCTGTGCCTTTTCAAATGAGAGTCTTGGAGATGGCTACTGAATGATTAGACACATGAATAGTACAGCAGTGGGGACTAGCTATAAGCACGTAGGTAGAGACAAGTCTATGATTCCAGTAGTGAGTGGGCCCTGGGGAGAAATGCATTGGAAAGACAATGTCGGAGGTCTATCTTTTGCTTATATGATCTATAGATGTAGGCCTTTTTAGGTGTGTGGGGCCAGAACTTCAGCTGGTGTAAATCAGCATAGAGCCATTATATTCAGTGGAGCGTCACCGACTTGCACCAGCTGAGGACCAGCTCCTGTAATGGTGTTCATTATAAAATTGTTTTGTCAGAAACAAGGAGTCTACAGTTAATACATCTGAACAAATAAGTAAATGACATTTGATATCTTCTATTTTCTTTTACTACTTTCAGCTCCATAGAGCAGGTTCACACTGCCACTGAATATTGGTGTGTATCTGCTCTGTACAGTGTCAATGATCAGCAGTATTTAGCTGATATAAAATTATTCACATTTCAGATCTGAACTGGCATAGCATGAAAAATTAAGCTTTTTTTTGTGAAGGAGAAGACAATTAAGGGAACTTGTTTTTCTCTTCTGGCAGTGTAAGAAGTAGGTAACGATACTGAGACTAGTGCATGTACTATACAATTTGTAATGTGGAAGCTACAGGGAAATCAATCAACCTGAATATATACTGAGAGTCCATTTTCAAAATGAAGCTCTGGCTATAATTTTTTTCCCTTTCATGTAAGGCTTTTTAAAAACCTTTGGTTAAAAGCACATTGGGTCTGATTTTCAAAGGTGCTGCTGAGTGCCCACACCTCCTGTTGACTTTAACAGGAGTTATAGCTGTTCAGCACTTCTGACAATCAGGCCCCTAGCTCTAATTCATGCAGAGAGTAGCTGGAGAAGCTGTCTCTGAAGCAGTATTGTAATGAGGGGATAATTCTGTCTCTCCTTCGTGCCTTTCAGTACAAATGAAAGAGTGATAGGGAGTGACATTATCTGCACCAAAAAAGAAATTCTGATTTCCCAATCCCACGAGCAGGGATGATATCATATCACGATTCACAATAAGTCACAGCTGCTCTTCCAGTATAAAGCATATTTTGGAGGATTCCTAGCTAAGCTATACAAATTCACTTAGCATGTGTGAAAAGAAACCAAATTGACAAGATAGACCATAACAGCTCTGAAAAGCCCATTAGTGCCTGTCGAGTGAAAACTCTATTTTTAAAGAGCAAGTATTAATCACATTTACACATGAGACTGTAACTGCTCCTTTTAAATCACTACTGCCTATCAGAGAAATAGACCTGAAGAAGAGCTCTGTGTGGCTCTCAAGCTTGTCTCTCTCACCAACAGAAGTTGGTCCAATAAAAGATATTACGTCACTCACCTGGCCTCTCTATCCGAGAAACAATCAGAACCAATACCACGATACACAGAAGAACCAGGGGGCAGATTCTTGTTCTTGAATAAACTGATGTCAAACCAGAGTATTTCCATTGTTCCAATGGAGTTATGCCAGTTTTATGCCAGTCACTTTAGATTTACACTGGTGTTATTCTGATATGTGATAATGATGAGCATAGTATAAGTGTTTAGCTAAATACATAAGCCCCTTCGTTTTCAGTTTAAACCAATTTTTACCAAAAACAAATCCCAGGTTTTAAAAAAAGTATTGCTTGGTTTTTTTTCCAATTTTCACCCTACTTTTATATCATTCCAATATATTAAAAATAACTTGTTTTATTAGGAAAATACAATACATTGTATGAGATATATATATTATGATACTACATTAGTCTGTGTGTATATGCAAACCTGTCTGTTAAAGTAAGGCTATGTATTAGTCTAGAAGATACACACAGTAAACAAACAGGCATGCACCCAAACTCTGAAGTGCATGCGCATCTGCACGTACTGATGAATCTCATGCCCATCACGTATACTTTTCAAGCAGATAACAGTTTAAAGATCTGACACACTAAAATAAGAAGAAAACAAAATTCTATATCAGAATATCTTTCAGAACCCAATGAAGTATTCAAAGTTTCGAAAAAACAAAAACAGGAGAAACAGGTTAAGTGTATGCGCTGCAGATTATTAAATGTAAATATTTTCAGGCTAATAGTTCTAAGTCTTCAACAGTAAACTGTCTATTCAGATGAAAAGTTTTATTTGGAGGTTAGAGATATATAGTTTTCTTAAACTCAGAAGTGGCATTGTGTTTTGAGTTCTGTTTTAGTTCTGCAGCAAACCACATTGAATTCTGTTCATGAAAGCATTAATCTACTGAATACTTTTCCCCCCGTCCTTCTGTCCACCAAAATAAACCCTGATATTTACCTAGAAAAATTAATAATAGTTTTTTTGCACTGATTTTCACCTGTTTTTTTTTTGTTGTTGTAATAAACACTGATAAATTCCTGGCAAAAATTAAATAAAATAAAAATTGAAAATGGAAGGCCCGATAGAAATATCAGAAGCTGGCCCAACCCTCTTTGTTTCCAGAGATGAATCTCCACAACAGGTTGTTGTGAGAGTATAACATTTTATCAAAAAGAACCCAGTATGCAAGAAACAACATTTAAGCCGCATGGTTGCTGCTCTTGTGGAGCATGAGGAAAATATCCAGTATTTTCAGTCTTAAATGTAAGAAAAGCAAGGGACTCAGGAGTGTGCGGCCATTTGTTTTATTGTGATTTTAAAAGGTACTGACACTAAATCAAAGTTTTACTGGTTTATCTTCTCTCAGTTTGCATGTGTTTGAGGTTGTCTTTAGAAAATTGCACTGATGCTTTTGCTATTTTGACCCTACAATCTTGACAGCACGCCTTAGAGTCAACAATCTGTTCATAGAAACACTGGGCCTGATTCGTCTCACGCTGATGTAAGAGAAATGCAGTGACTTCAGTGGCATCACTCCCAATTTATACTGCTGTGAATCAGAACAGCCCATTGTTCTGGGGCCTTTTTTTCATGTAGATTCAATTCACTCTTACGATATCTGCCTTGCTCCTTCTACATGTTTGGTGTTTTGGAGCAATTTCAAGTGATTTTCTAATGCTTACAAAGGGCCAGATTGCCACCTCCTACAGAAAAGCCTGTGGGAGGAGAGAAAATCAATATAGTTCCCTTTGCAGAACTGTCCCTTCTCTCGGTGGGAGGAGATGAGGGTGCATGGGGAAGCAAAGGGGGTTGTGGTTATAGGAGACCTCCCATCCTCCCAACTACACAAATCAGAAGCCCTTTAGTATGGGTTTAGGAGCTGTCCTCCAGGCACAGCTGCTGCTCAGCAAGGCCTCCCTTCCTGGTTCCTACTTGAGCTACCCTGCTATTGGCTACTCAGTAAGCAGCTGCAAAGGTGGCCCCGAGGGAGGTAATGGAACTCCCAGCTGTTTTACTTGCTGAAAATCTGTACAGAGCTCTCATTTGTGCCCTAGAAATCTATGGAGCCCTTTACCTGTGGTGATCCAGTGGTAAAACAGTTGCACAAGAGTGGAATCTAAGGGGTTGCAGAGATGGCACTCCTCTCCCTCTTTGCTAACTGGCCACTTCTCCCATGTGGATCTTTGCAACAAGATCCTGGCCAGTGAAAGCACTGGAACTACTCAACTATGAGATGATAGTACATAGGAGTTTTTATAGTTGGTCAGACTAATGTGCCATCTAGTCCACTATCCTCGCCACCAAAAATGGTCAGTACCATATGCTTCAGAAGAGATGCAAGAAACCTTGCAGTAAGTAGGCAGTTCTAGGATACCTGTTCCCTGAGGAAAATTTTTTCCCAAGCCTCAGTAACTCAAGATTGGTTTAAACTCTGATGTATGAGGGATTATAACCCTCATACATCAGAGTTTGGGGCACGGGTCGCTTGCTGGTGGTTTCTCTGCAGCTTGAGGTCTTCAAACCAGTTTTGAAGATTTCAATAACTCGATCCTGGGATAGGGGTTGTTATAAAATTGGATGGGTGGGGTTCTGTGGCCTGCCTTGTGCAGGAGGTCAGACTAGATGATCAGATTGGTCCCTTCTGACCTATTAGTCTATGAGTCTATGAGTCTTCCAAAGCTCTTTTTTAAAATAACATTTACTCTGATAGCTCTAGATGTTCTTGCAATTCATACAAATGTCTAATTGTCTTTTGAATCCTATTAAACTCTTGGCCTCAGTGATATCTTGTTGCAAAGAGTTCCACAGGCAAATCATGTTCAGTATGAAGAAGCATTTCCTTTGATCAGCTTTGAATTTGCCACCTTTCGGTTTCATTGGTCAGGCATATGGGATGTACACTACATGTTCCGTTATTGCACTAGACCGGGTGGTCTGAAGATAAAGACATTGGCTGAAATCTCAGTCTTCAAACTTCCATTGCCTTCAGTAGGGCCAGAGTTACACCCAGGATCTCTGTGTGTTGTTATATACTATTGAAGATAGGGTGAAAATGTGAATTGTAATAAAAAAGTTTATGAAAAGATAGTGACTATCCTCAAGGTCACCTGTTACATTAGCCTGCACTAAACAGAAACTCCATTTGCATTTTGCTTAGCCCACCAAGGCTGGTCTATGCTGTGTGATATATTTGAAAACATGAGTTTTTCATTTGAAATGTAATGCTTCTGAAAGGTGCCAGATTGTAGCCTGAAGCCCTCTGTTTATCTATAGATTAGATTAAAGCAAAGATGGCAGCCATGCAAGATTCCCCATGGTGACTAGCTAATCTGCCTCAATCCTGACCTGGAGTGACCACCTCTAGAGGGGAGAAGATACCACTCTGTGTGTACATTTAGTGCTTTGCTTCTCTGCTGAGGCATCCAGCAAGGGCACCAGTGTATGTGATGATAATTTTATATCCGTGGCACTTCTATCTCCCCGAACTCTGGTTCTTGCTTCATTCCCAGCATTTTCCCTCTTTTCCCATCCCCACAGCATCTCCTTTGGGCCTGTCTTTTGTAAACTCTCGCTATCCCATCCTAGTATCAACCACCTCATCTTCTTCACTATTGCCCATCTGCAGGGATCAGATGGGGTTGGCAGGGAAGGTGGTGGTACTCTTTCATCCTCTGCTCCCAAAATAAACTCCACCCATGTGATTGGCCAAATAAGATGCCACACACAATAGACTGTGAAGATGTTCAAAATATCATTGTGTCACTGCTTTGCTCCAATGGTTTCCTGGAATCTGGCTCTTTCTTGGTAAGGCTTAAATATGCCTTGGGCACTGTTACACTCCTTGGGCTTGGCTCCTTCCTGACTGGGGGAAAAAAATAAGTGGTGGCTGTGATGCTGGCAAACCAGGTGTGAGCTCTTGCCAAGGCTTTAGGACTCAGTCAAGCACTGACAAATTCATTGCTGGAAATCGATTTGTTTCACCTGTGTGTTAGTATGGTTAAGCGGTGCGGGCCGAGGGACTTACTGGCCGCCACTTCCAGCAGCCCCCATTGGCCTGCAGCGGCGAACCTTGGCCAGTGGGAGCTGCGATCGGCCGGACCTGCAGACGGGGCAGGTAAACAAACTGGCCCGGCCCGCCAGGGGCTTTCCCTACACAAGCGGCGACCCCAGTTTGAGAAAAACTGCCATAAGGAAATATTTAAGTTTTTGCTTTATAACTGTAAAAAAATGTTTGCTCTGAACCTTTGAACTCAGTCAGGAGGGATCATCTCCTGCCCATCAAGAAGGCTGATCAAAACTCAATGGGCCATTGTGAGACATCACAATACAAAGACTTTGTTAGTTGCCCCTTCACACTCATGAAGAGGCTGCATGCAAAAGGGCTCATCCCATCAGCTTCAGTTCTGGAAGAAGGAAATAAAAATAGCTGAGAAAAAAAAACCTCTCTTTTGCTGTTTGGACTCTCGCAGAAGCAGAAATCCCCATGGTCAACCTGAGTTAGCCCTAAAAAACATTCAGAACTGACAGATTACTACAACTCTGTCACCTTTTAAAACCATAGACTGTAACTTGTTTGTCTATATATGCTTGCCTTCTTTAACCTTGTAGTAACTCTCTCATTTCTTTCTGTTAATAAATCCGGAGCTAGTTTACTATAGGATTGGCTACAAGCATTGTCTTAGGTGTGAGAGCTATGGCACAAATTGACCTGGAGTAAGTGACTGGTCTCTTGGGACTGGGAGCAACCTGAATATTTTGTGATCTTTGGTGTAGAGCAGCCACCTATCACTAAGTCCAGCTTGCCTGGCTGACAAAATAGATTGGAATGCCTGAGGGGCGACTACATAGGAAGACTGTTATAGTGCGTTAGGCGTTCACACTTGTTACTGGATTGGTGAAATCTAATTATAGAACATATAACCAGTTTGGGGCCTCTGTTCTGCTTCTTGACAGTCTGCCCTGAGGCTGGCATTCATGGTCAGGAGCCACTCCAGACAGCGTGTCATAAGCATCTCCCAAATATCACCCATTTTTTGTTATCAAAATGAAATATCACTCCCGGGAAATTGTGCAGCTTTGGGACCCTCCGTCCCCTTTGTTACCTGATCAATTAAATAGTTTGCAGTGTTTACATTTAAATTATCTTCCCTGGACATCCGAGTTAACACATCACTGAGACTGAATGCCATAGCTCACCCCTCTCAGTGCTATTGCTTTCTGCATGGTTACAGAACTGGGTTACACTTGGTTCACATTTTGGGAGCTTTCTCCACAACCATAACCGCTAAAGACTGTTGTATCTTGCTGAGATGTATCAGGATAAACCCTTTATTATGAACAGGAACTGTGCACAGAACTGAGATAGCAAAACTTCCTACTACTCAGTGTCATTTCAGCCTGCTATTGCCATGCCCTGGGCTTCTTTGTTCTAGCCGGAAGTATGTCACAGGAAACCAAAGACTGCGTCTAGAGAAGGGGTTCTCAAATTGGGGGCTGGGACCCCTCAGGGGTCACGAGGTTATTACATGGGAGGCAGGTCACGAGCTCTTAGCCTCCACCCCAAACCCCGCTTTGCATCCAGCATTTATAATGATGTTAAATATATGTAAAAAGTGTTTTAAATTTATAAGGGGGGGGTGTCACACTTAGAGGCTTGTTATGTGAAAGGGGTCACCAGTACAAAAGTTTGAGAACCGCTGGTCTAGAGTGTACAGGAAGTGTGGCATCTCTGCATTTCCGGGAAGACACACTTTAAAGCACAGAGATTAACTTTGAAAAAAAAATTAAAACTGAGATTCTGGAGAACAAGATAATAGCTTCATAGAGGTTTCAACTGGTGTATGGGAAGAACCAGCTGTTTCTGGGTCCTGCCTATCTGCCCCTCACCTTTCACCTGACACTTCCCTGATTTCCAGTCCATCAAAGTATATGACTTCTCCACTGCCCTCAGCTCCCTCCTCAATTGTTAGTTCACTCAATTGTCTCCACCCTTCTGGACTCCTTTGCTCCTCGTAAAGTCTATCCCACTAACCTCATCAGCATGCTGACTTTGCTACACATTTCTTCTCTTTGTGTATGTCTACACTACAACACTGTACCACTGGAGTGTAGGTGTGACCTACATTGGTGGAAGGGGTTTTTCCATCAGTGTCGTTAATCTGCCTCTCCAAGTGATGGTAACTAGGTTGACAGAAGAATTCTTCTGTTGACCTGCTTGTGTCTACACTGGGGGTTAGATACACCTAACTATGGTGCTAAAAGTGCAATATTTTTCACAGCCCTGAGTGATGTAGCCAAGTTGAACTAATTTTTAAGTGTAGACTGGGCCTTAATTTCAATGGGAGCTAAGTGTGTAGGTGCTTTTGAAAGTCCCACCGGGCACCTATCTGTATATTTACTCAAATAAATACCTTTGAAAAGCTGACCCTTAGCCACCCAAATCCCATTGAAAGTGAATAGGATTTGGGCACCTAATTTCCTTAAATTGCCTTGAAAATTCCAGCCTAAATCTTGCTTAAAGCTGATGTCATGGAGCTCTAATATGAGATTATAAATCGGTTTCTGATCTGCTTCCACAGTGACTTAACACCTAGAGAAAGAACCTTAATGTTTATTCTGAGGCATCTTGTTCAATGCTTAATGTTTTCTTCTGATAGTCATTTAATGTCCAGAGACCACTCCCTGCCATGCTGACAAACAGCGAGACAGTATTGACTTGTACTCTCTGTCTGTCTATATCCATCTGTTGTCTCTTGTCTTATACCTAGATTGTAAACTCCTTGGGATCAGGGACTATGTTTTTGTTCTGTTTGAACACTGCCTACGACAGTGAGGTCCTGGTCTCTGACTAGGGCCCTAGGTGTGATAGTAAAACGAATAATAATAAGTATTAAATCAGTAGGCAGACTGTGTAACTATCTTTTCTACTACGAGTGACCACAATGATCTCATTTGCTGCAGCGTGGCCATTGCTAAAATATATATACCTGGTTTAAACAAGAATTTTGGCATTAAAGTCTCCCATAAGGATGATGATGTCTTTGTCTGGGAGAATCTCTAATATTTTCTGGAGTCTGTTGTAAAAATAATCTTTGTCCTCCTCTTCGCTGTCATTAATTGGAGCATAGCAGTGAACAACATTCATCTTAATCCTCTTCATTTTAGTTCTGAAGGATGCTGTGATGATCCTGGGACCATGTGCCTCCCAACCAATCAGTGTAACTTCAGTGTTGTCACCTTGATGGACTATCCAAACTCTTGACCCTATGGAGGAGCAGAGGACTTTGCTTGGGAATGAAGTCTATCCATGGTACTTATCTTCCCCCCGCCCCCCACTCTAGTATGTGAACACCTCACATTCTGTAATGGATTTATTCTCTCAAAACACCTGTGAGCTAGGACAGTGTTGTTATCCTCCCCATTTGTAAGATGGGGAACTGAGGCACACAGAAGCTAAATGTCTTGGCCAATGTCATGCAGGCAGCCTGTGGCAGAGAAAGGAATTGTACTCAGGTCTCCCAAGTCCTAGGCTAGTGCCCTAATCACTAGATCAACTTTCCTCTCTAACTTCAGTTAATAGTTTAGCTGTCATTACCACAGAGAGCTCCTGGTCACACTGATTGATATATAATGTATACGCTTCATGTGTGCCTAACAATCAGTGCCAGTAAAAAGGTTCATATTTATTGGCTGGCAATAGATGAACCCTACTGCTTGGCAAAACTAATCATCCACTTTTTCAAAAGTTATTTGAAAATAAAACCTACTAATATACCCATCAGTGAGTGCATATACAAAACTGAGACCATTATGTTTACAAGGAGGGGAAGATTTTTGCTTTGGTTTCCTCACTGCTGAGCAGAAGATGAACCATGTTTGTTTACTTATATTACAGTTGTGCTCAGAGGCCCCAGTCAAGATCAGGACCACTTTGTGCTAGGAAGAAGTTGTCCCTGCTCCAAAACATTTGTAATCTTCAATTGACTGACTGCATGTGAACACACACCTGAGCCAACACATAGCCCCATTGACTTCAGTGGAGCTCTGTGTAGGTACATGGGTGCATCTGCACACACTCAACTGCAGTAGCAGGAGCTAAAGCCCCAATCCTACAAGCTGAACAATGTGGACAGAACATTCTGTCTGCAGGGGCAGGGCCGGCGCTTCTATGAAGAAGAGTTCTGTGCATCTCAAAAGCTTCTCTCTTTCACCAGCAAAAGCTGGTCCAATAAAACATTTTACCTCACCCACCTTATCACTTGTATTCTGTGCAGGGGTAGGGACATATGGGACTTAATCCTGCTCCAGTTCAAATCAGTGGGAAAATTCCTACTAAATGCTACTTAATGTAAGTGTAGTACAATTTGATCAAGTCTGAAAATAATAAATGATTTATAAAATTGGCAGTAAGTGTTGTCTGAAAGTAAAATTATCAATATTTTATTATTAAAATACATAATACTATAATATAAACCATATTTTAATTTTGAGTCCTAATTTTGAGCAAACAGTCACCAAAGGTGATATATGAGATATAACCATAGAAAAAATACAAAATTGGTCTGTGACCCTGCAAAGACTTGTGCACATGCTTAACTTTGAGGGCATGATTAGTCCTGAGTTAAACAGATCTACTCAAGTGTGTAAAGATAAGCACATGCAGTAGTCTTTGCAGGGTTCAGGCCTCAGTGTCAACATAAACTCCTTTTGAATCTAACTCAAATTCCTTTTCAAAGGAAAATCAGAAACTATTCCCATCATCCATATTTCTGAAGTAGAAATACTGGAATACAGAAAAGGATAACTAACATTCTGCTAAGTTTGCATTTTTGTCTCTCATGAAATGTGTGTATTATACTGTAGAACTAACACATTTTGAACCAAGAAATATTTGCAGTTGCTATACTGGAAGCTTGAGAGCATCACTTATTATTCCCGTGATTTAGAACATCCTTTTGAAAAAAAATTGTGGAACCAGAAATTGCTGTTGTGAAATTAGTTTTTTGAATTTGTGAAAAAGTAATACATTTTTACTGCAAAAATAACCAATTTTACATTATACTGGGAAAGAATATAAAACACTGTATGGATTTTTTCTATATGTGCACATATATACTGTGATTTTATATATATACACCGCTACCTCGATATAACGTGACCCGATATAACACAAATTCGGATATAAAGCGGTAAAGCAGTGCTCGGGGGAGGCGGGGCTGTGCACTCTGGTGGATCAAAGCAAGTTCAATATAACGCGGTTTCACCTATAATGCAGTAAGATTTTTTGGCTCCCAAGGACAGTGTTATATCGAGGTAGAGGTGTATCTAGATATATATATATAAAAATATAAAAACACACAAACTGTATGTGTATTGAATCGAATCTATCTAAAAATACACACACGAACTGTGTATGTGTATCTATATAATAAGACTCCAGGATTGTCACTGTGAAGCCTAGAATGTCTGTTAAATCAGTCTGAAGCAATGGGAACAGATATAAGCCTGGCTGAGGGCTCTTTTTGTTTAGAATATCACCAGATTCAATCATCACTGGAATTCGTGGTCGGTTACTGTTCTATTTTTATGTTGTTAGTTATTTTGACTTTATGAATTACACCTGTGTGAAAGCACAGGCTTGCAGCTACTAGTACATGACTGAATTTGAGATAAATATCTATCTATATACATATTATACAGTAGAACCTCAAAGTTACTAACACCTTAGAAATGGAGGTTGTTTGTAAGTCTGAAATGTTTGTAATTCTGAACAAAACTTTATGGTTGTTTCAAAAGTTTACAACTGAACATTGACTTAACACTGCTTTGAAACTTTGCTATGCAGAATCAAAATGCTGCTTTACCTTTTTTTTTTAGTTTGTTTAACACAGTACTGTACTGTATTTGCCCTTTTCGTTTTTTTTTTTTGGTCTCTCTTCCTGCCTGATTGTGTAGTTTGGGTTTGAAATGAGGTGTGTGGTTGACTGGTCAGTTTGTAACTCTGGTGTTCATAACTCTGAGGTTCTACTGTATATACAAAATGTATACATTGAAGACTGGTCTATACTAGAAAATTAGATTGACCCAGCTACATCATTCGGGTATAAAAAATCCACATCCCTGAGCAACATAATTAAGCAGACCTAAGTCCGCATGTAGATAACGCTAGGTCGATAGAAGAATTCTTCCATCGACCTAGCTACTGTCTCTCAGGCCTGGTCTACACTATGCGTTTAAACTGATTTTAGCAGTGTTAAACTGATTTAACGCCGCACCCGTCCACACTACGAGGCCCTTTATATTGATGTAAAGGGTTCTTTACATCAGTTTCTGTACTCCTCCCCGACGAGAGGAGTAGTGCTAAAATCGATATTACCATATCGGATTAGGGTTAGTGTGGCCGCAAATGGATGGTATTGGCCTCCGGGCGGTATCCCACAGTGCACCACTGTGACCGCTCTGGACAGCAGTCTGAACTCGGATGCACTGGCCAGGTATACAGGAAAAGCCCCGCGAGGTTTTGAATTTCATTTCCTGTTTGGCCAGCGTGGAGCTCTGATCAGCACAGGTGACCACACAGAGCTCATCAGCACAGGTAGCAATGCAGTCTCCTGAGAATCGAAAAAGAGCTCCAGCATGGACCGCAGGGGAGGTACTGGATCTGATCGCTATATGGGGAGAGGATTCAGTGCTAACAGAACTCCGTTCCAAAAGACAAAATGAAAAAATATTTGAAAAAATTTCCAAGGCTATGATGGAAAAAGGCCACACCAGGGACTCAGTGCAGTGCAGAGTGAAAGCTAAGGAGCTCAGACAAGCCTACCAGAAAACCAAAGAAGCAAACGGAAGGTCTGGGTCAGGGCCAAAAATATGCTGCCTGTATGCTGAGCTGCATGCAATTTTAGGGGGCTGCGCCACCACTACCCCACCCCTGTCTGTGGATTCCAAGGTGGAGGTTAGCGAACAGGAGCTGCTAACAGGGAGTTTTGCAAGGGAGTTCTCCAGGTGAAGGAGGAGCACATACAGCATCTGTGGGGTAAGTGACTGTCTGCAGTGCTGAGGGGGACGGAGACACCCATCTGTCGCCCTGACCGTTCATCCCGGGAGGTATGCTGCCTGCCAGGGGCCCGTATCCGAGATGTTACAGAGGCTTTGTCGAGGATTATCCGGCCCAGGAAACTACAGACCAGTTAGTTTAACTTCTGTGCCAGGGAAGATAATGGAGCAGGTAATCAAAGAAATCATCTGCAAACACTTGGAAGGTGGTAAGGTGATAGGGAATAGCCAGCATGGATTTGTAAAGAACAAATCGTGTCAAACTAATCTGATAGCTTTCTTTGATAGGATAACGAGCCTTGTGGATAAGGGAGAAGCGGTGGATGTGATATACCTAGACTTTAGTAAGGCATTTGATACGATCTCACATGATATGCTTACAGATAAGCTAGGAAGTACAATTTAGATGGGGCTACTATAAGGTGGGTGCATAACTGGCTGGATAACCGTACTCAGAGAGTAGTTGTTAATGGCTCCCAATCCTGCTGGAAAGGTATAACAAGTGGGGTTCCGCAGGGGTCTGTTTTGGGACCGGTTCTGTTCAATATCTTCATCAACGATTTAGATGTTGGCATAGAAAGTACGCTTATTAAGTTTGCGGACGATACCAAACTGGGAGGGATTGCAACTGCTTTGGAGGACAGGGTCAAAATTCAAAATGATCTGGACAAGTTGGAGAAATGGTCTGAGGTAAACAGGATGAAGTTCAATAAAGATAAATGCAAAGTGCTCCACTTAGGAAGGAACAATCAGTTTCACACATACAGAATGGGAAGAGACTGTCTAGGAAGGAGTATGGCAGAAAGAGATCTAGGCATCATAGTGGACCACAAGCTTAATATGAGTCAACAGTGTGATACTGTTGCAAAAAAAGCAAACGTGATTCTGGGATGCATTAACAGGTGTGTCGTAAACAAGACACGAGAAGTCATTCTTCCGCTTTACTCTGCGCTGGTTAGGCCTCAACTGGAGTATTGTGTCCATTTCTGGGCACCGCATTTCAAGAAAGATGTGGAGAAATTGGAGGGGGTCCAGAGAAGAGCAACAAGAATGATTAAAGGTCTTGAGAACATGACCTATGAAGGAAGGCTGAAACAATTGGGTTTGTTTAGTTTGGAAAAGAGAAGATTGAGAGGGGACATGATAGCAGTTTTCAGGTATCTAAAAGGGTGTCATCAGGAGGAGGGAGAAAACTTGTTCACCTTAGCCTCTAATGATAGAACAAGAAGCAATGGGCTTAAACTGCAGCAAGGGAGATTTAGGTTGGACATTAGGAAAAAGTTCCTAACTGTCAGGGTAGTTAAACACTGGAATAGATTGCCTAGGGAAGTTGTGGAATCTCCATCTCTGGAGATATTTAAGAGTAGGTTAGATAAATGTCTATCAGGGATGGTCTAGACAGTATTTGGTCCTGCCATGAGGGCAGGGGACTGGACTCGATGACCTCTCAAGGTCCCTTCCAGTCCTAGAGTCTATGAGTCTATGAGTCAACCATGGCTGAGGATTCTGCGGATGGGGAAGAAGAGGAGGAGGATGAGGAGGAGGAAGATGAGGAGGAGGAAGAGGAGGACGACCTTGCAGTGAGCACACAGCACTCCGTTAGCCCCAACAGCCAGGAGCTTTTTGTGACTCAGACAGAATTACCCTCCCAGCCCTCCCAAGCCACTAGCCCAGACAGTGAAGCCATGGAAGCGACCTCTGGTGAGTGTATCTTTGTAAAAATAAAACATGGTTTAAAAGCAAGCGTTTTTTAATGATTGATTTGCCATGAGGGCTTGGGATGCATTCGCGGCCAGTAAAGTTATTGGAAAAGTTTGTTAACATGTCTGGGGATGGAGCGGAAATCCTCCAGGGACATCATGAAGCGCTCCTGGAAGTACTCCAAAAACCTTTGCAGAAGGTTTCTGGGCAAGGCAGCCTTGTTCCGTCCACCATGGTAGGACACTTTACCATGCTATGCATGTAGCAAGTAATCGGGTATCATTGCATGACAAAGCATAGCTGCGTATGGTCCCGGTGATTGCTGGCATTCAAGAAACGTCCGTTCTTTATCTCGCTCTGTTATCCTCAGCAGAGTGATATCGTTCATGGTAATCTGGTTGAAATTCAGGAATTTAATTAAGGGGACAGAGATGGCCTTTTTCCTACTGGGCTGCTGCTTAAAAGAAATCCTTCCTTGCACATAGCCAAGCGGGGGGAGGGGAGGAAGGATAGCGCTAAGCTTCTTTGCATTTGGCTAGCAGGAATCGTCCCAGCTACCAGCCATGCGGTGCGGGGCAGAAAGGGAGGTGATTAGCAGTGATCTTCCATGATACCAGCCATGCGGTGGGGGGGGGGTAAAGCAATCATCCTAGAGAATTGGATGGGGGGGTTGACTTCTGCTGCTGCATGTTAACAGGAAAGAAGCATCAGAGGGCACTGTGTATATGAAGGCTGGAGAAGCCGAAAGACAATGGCTTACCATGGCCGCATGCAAGCTGAATTCTGATGCCCGGACCTGCGTCTGTGAGATCTGTAACACCAGAGCCGCAGGCACTCAATATTAAGATGCAAAATGCGACCTTGTAGTGAAATCACATGTGCTATGTAAGGTGAATAGTGTTGTTCACTGTGAAAGAGTTTAACCATTGTTCTGTAAAATGTATCTTTTTAAATACTTCTCTCCCTTTTTTCCCTCCCTCATGCAGCTGCACATTTTTCAAGCCTCCCTACTCCATCTCGAAGGCTCTCTCAGATAAGGCAGAGGAAAAAGAAGACGCGAAACGAAATGTTCTTGGAAATCCTGGAAGTAACCCGCAATGAAAGAGCTCATCTGAATGAGTGGAAGGACATGGTAGCAAAGTACAGGAAAGATGCCAGTGAACGTGAGGACAGGAGGGACCAATGTGAGGATAGGAGAGACACTCGAGATGAGAGGTGGTGGCAGGAAGATCAGAGGTGTAGGCAGGAAGATCAGCGGTGGTGGAATGCAACGCTGGAGCTGCTGCGTGATCAAACTGATATCCTCCAACGTCTGGTGGATCTTTAGGAACAGCAGCGAGGTCACAGAGTGCCGCTGCAGCCCCTGTGTAACCACCCTCACCACGTTCCATATCTTCCTCACCCAGACATGTAAGAACGCGTGGGGGAAGGCTTCGTGCACCCACCCATTCCACCTCAGTGGACAGTCCAAACAAAAGGCTGTTATTACATTGAAATGTATTTAATGGCCTTTTCCTTCCCTCCTATGCTCCTCCCAAACCACACCTGGGATAACTCGTCAGTTCTCTGCCTCTTTTTATAATTACTTTTTAATAATGAATACATGATTTTTAAATGATAGTGACTTCATTTCCTTAAGCAAGCTGTAATTGAAGGGGGAGGGTGGGTTGCTTACAAGGAAGGAGTCAATAAAGGGGGGGCGTTCATGAAGGGGAAACAAACACAGCAGTCACACCGTACGCTGGCCCGTGATGAAACTCGTTTTCAAAGCTTCTCTGATGCGCTTTGCTTCGTGGTGTGCTCTTCTAATCGCCCTGGTGTCTGGCTGCGCGTAATCAGCGGCCAGGTGATTTGCCTCAGCCTCCCACCCCGCCATAAAGGTCTCCCCCTTATTCTCAGAGAGATTGTGGAGCACACAGCAAGCAGCAATAACAAAGGGGACGTTGGTTTGGCTGAGGTCTGAGCGAGTCAGTAATATGCACCAGCGCGCCTTTAAACAGCCAAATGCACATTCTACCACCATCCTGCACTTGCTCAGCCTGTAGTTGAACAGCTCCTGACCACTGTCCAGGCTGCCTGTGTATGGCTTCAGGAGCCATGGCATCAAGGGGTAGGCTGGGTCCTCCAGGATAACTATAGGCATTTCAACATCCCCAACTGTTATTTTCTGGTCTGGGAAGTAATTCCCTTGCTGCAGCAGTTTAAACAGAGCAGTGCTTCTGAAGACGCGAGCGTCATGAATCCTTCCTGGCCATCCCACGTGGATGTTGGTGAAACGTCCCTTGTGATCCACCAGTGCTTGCAGCAACATTGAAAAGTACCCCTTGCGAATTATGTACTGGGTGCCCTGGTGCTCCGGTGCCAAGATAGGGATATGGGTTCCATCTATCGCCCCCGCACAGTTAGGGAATCCCATTGCAGCAAAGCCATCCACTATGACCTGCACATTTCCCAGAGTCACAACCTTTTGTAGCAGCAGCTTAATGATTGCTTTGGCTACTTGCATCACAGCAGCCCCCACAGTAGATTTTCCCACTCCAAATTGATTCCCGACTGACTGGTAGCTGTCTGGCGTTGCAAGCTTCCAGAGGGCTATTGCCACTCGCTTCTCCACTGTGAGGGCTGCTCTCATCTTGGTATTATGGCGTTTCAGGGCAGGGGAAAGCAAGTCACAAAGTTCCATGAAAGTGCCCTTACGCATGTGAAAGTTTCGCAGCCACTGGGAATCGTCCCACACCTGCAAAACCGTGCGGTCCCACCAGTCTGTGCTTGTTTCCCGGACCCAAAATCGGCGTTCAATGGCTAGAACCTGCCCCGTTACCAGCAGGATCTCCAAAGCGCAGGGGCCCGCCGTTTGAGATAATTCTGTGTCCATGTCCTCATCACTCTCGTCGCCACGCTGCCATAGCCGCCGCCTCCTCCTCGCCTGGCTTTGCAGGTCCTGGTTCAGCATAGACTGTACGAGAATGCGTGAGGTGTTTACAACGTGCACTATTGCGGTATTGATCTGAGCAGAGTCCATGCTTGCTGTGCTATGGCGTTTGCACAGTTCACCAAGGAAAAAAGGTGCGAAATGGTTGTCTGCTGCTTTCACGAAGGGAGGGGTGAGGCTGTACCCAGAACCACCCGCGACAATGATTTTTGCCCCATCAGGTACTGGGCTCTCAACCCAGAATTCCAAGGGGCGGGGGAGACTGCGGGAACTATGGGATAGCTATGGGATAGCTACCCACAGTGCAACGCTCCAGAAATTGACGCTAGCCTCGGACCATGGACGCACACCGTCGAATTAATGTGCTTAATGTGGCCGTGTGCACTCGACTTTATACAATCTGTTTTATAAAACCGGTTTATGTAAAATCGGAATAATTCCGTAGTGTAGACGTACCCTCAGGGAAGTGGATTTACTACAATGACAGGAGTAAGTGTATACACTGATGTGCTACAGCCGTCACTGCAGCTGTGCTGCTGTAGTGTTTTAAATGTAGACATAATTTGGATATATGTGATGGTGATGAATATAGACAAGAGGACATTATTCTGAAGGAAGCTGATGTATATTTCACAGGGGCCTGTTTATATATTTCTTTCTCTGTCCGGTTTCAAGGGAGAAAGTATAGTGATGAAAATGAAACAATACCCTCTTTGATGAGATAATCAGCTATCTAGAAGTAAAATCATTTTGGGGTTGTTTACATGGGGACACACAGGCCTGGTCTACACTAGAAAATTAGGTTTTTATAACTATATTGTCTAGAGGTGAAAAAGCGACACTCCCTGAGTAGCATTGTTAAATTTATCTAAATCCCTGTGTAAACAGCACTAGGTCAAAGGAAGATATGTTGCTGTAGTGATTTAAGGGCTTGTTTTCACTACGGGGGTAAATTGACCTAAGTTACGCTGCTCCTTTCCAGCTGTGTGAATAACGTAACTGGAGTTGACGTAGCTTAGGTCGACTTACCCCTTCCACTCTTCCATTGACTTATCTTACTCTTCTTGGGGAGCTGGAGTACTGGAGTTGACCGGAGAGCACTCTGCCGTTGATTTAGCGGGACTTCACTAGACTTGCTAAATCAACACCCACTGCATCGATTGCAACCGTGTGGATCTCCCTGGCAGTGTAGACAAGCCCTAAGGAAAATTAATCTACATTAACTTTTAGACTCCTGCATTAAATGCCTTTGTGGACACATTCAGAATTAAATTGGCCTTAATTCAATTTAGTTTAAGTAAAACCCACTTTAATTTTGAATAAGAGCATCCACACAGAGGTTTTGATGTGGTTTACTAATCCATTAAAAAAGTTAATTTGGATTAACTTTCTTAAATTCTCTGTGTAGACAAGCCCTTAAACCCCTGTTTGGATGCTGTCATTCAGAACTGAGGTGGCCTTAATTTGGTTTAGTTTAATTCACTTGGGAAGAACTTTTCACACTCCTAATCAGCGTAGCTATCCTGGCAAAACTGTGTAGTGTAGACCTGTCCAGTGTAAGGCAGAGTAATCAGTAAAATAGTAAATAAGTAAAATATTAAAAAAAACAAACCACAGTATCTCGATCAGCAGGCTTTCTCTCTTCCCTTTTCAAGTTCCCTCACATTTAAATGAGGGGCGAGGGAGGTGGGGTGTGACTGGAGACAGTTTGTCTGACATTCAGATAGCTGCAGCTAGTCAAATTGCAGCTTTAATTGTGCTGCTGACCAGTAAAAAATAACTGCTGCAGGAGATAATTTGAATTAGTAATAGAAGGTTACAAGCCATTCTAGATTTACTTTACTTTACCTCATGCTACTGCACTGTTCAAATAGTAAATACACCATTACAGTGTGTGCATTCCAACTGTCTCTCTTTGGCAAGGATAGTCATGACTTTTTTTGCAAAGTAAGAGTAAAAGTGTTTTTTTCCCCTGAACAAACGTCATTCACTGATAGCAATTCAGTAGAAAATGAGAGAAAGGAAAAGTGCTTTTACTGATTCACTTCTTTCTCTCCCCTTGTTTTGTCCTCCCACTCCTTTCACAGCCCCTGCCCAACCAAACTGTGGTTGCTATTATTATTGTTTGATGGTGATAATGCTGTAGCACCACTCAGTTTAGGATCAGACCCCATTGTGGTACGCACTGTACAAACAGGGTATGAAGACAAAAGTCCCTGATCCTGCAACTGCCTCCATGTGGACAGATTCCTGCACCCACATGAAATGCTAGAGCAGTCAAGGGGAATCTTTGTGGGCTCAGATTTTTGCCTCAGCAGAGCTCCTTGCAGGACTACAGCTCAAAACCCCAGTCATGCTGTTGAATCTGCACAGGCACAAGTGTCTGCCCACGTAGCTGTTTGCAGGTTGGAAGTGAAAGAAATGTGGAGCGTGATGAGCCATGTCTGTCAGGGCCAGGGCTGGTGCAACCACTAGGTGGGCGCCAAGTGGTTGGGGATGCCAAAAAGTGGTGCCCCCAGTTGTTTTTTTAAACAGTGGAGCACAAGGCTGCTGCTGCTTCCTGCCTCCCGGCTCCAGAGGGGCTGCCCGAGGCATGACCAGTCCCTCTCCCTGGGGGAGCAGCCGGCGGCAGAGCAGGGAAGGGGAGAGTCTAGTGCTAGCAGCTGCGCCTACTTCCCTGTGCTGCAGGCCGAGCCCGGCTCCTTGCCGCCCCCAGGGCTCTCAGTGGTGGCGGCGGCAGCAGGCTTGGGCCCTGGGGGGGGAGGGTGCTGTCTGCCTGTGCCACCGAGAGCCCCTGGGGTGGCGGGGAGCCTGGCTCGGCCCGCGGCGCAGAGAAGGCACAGCTGCGCTCTGCTCTTCGGGTTCTGCAAGGTACCTAGCTGGGCTGCGGGGAGCTGCACGGGCCCGTGGAGCACTGGGGGGTGGGAAGGTCCAGTTCCTGGCCTGGGGAATGGTGTATGTGGGAGCAACCCGGGCACCCCTCCCCCAGCCAGCGCCACCCCCTCCAACACTCACCAACCAGTTACCTTCTCTCCTGTGCACCCCCCCACCCCAACAACCCTGTCCTGCCACTTTTGCCTCTGGGCAACCTCCACCCAGCAACCCCCCAAGCCAGCCACGGTCACCTTCACCCCTGCATCAACTTTGGGACTCCCACCCCCCTGCCGCCTGCCATCTCTCTCCTGCCCACTCCTCCCTTGTGCAAACCCCTCCCTGCCACCTTCACCTCCCTGCAACAACCCTGGGCACCGACACCCCTCTGCCTGCCAGCTCCTTGCAACAACCCCCTCTTGCTCACTTCTCCCTTGTGCCACTTCCTCCCTGCCACTGCACCCCTGCAACGAGGGGTCTTTGCCTCTGTGCAATCTCTTCCCTGCAACTACATCCCCACCCCCTCCACCTCTTGGCCACCTCCAGCCACTGCAACAATCCTGTGCACCACCCTCTCTGCCACCTTCACGCCCTGGAAGAGCCCTCATACGACCCCCTCTTTGCAGCCCCCTCCCCCCCATGTCTCCTGCACTTTGTGAACATTTGAGCCCCTGGGGGGAACTTGGCCGTAGGAAGGTGGGGGCTGCGTGTCGGAGGGAGGGCGCAAGGTGGAAGTTTTGCCTAGGGCGCAAAATATCCTTGCACCGGCCCTGGTCAGGGCTCAACCTGGGAATCCTTAGAAGAGCAGTTTTCATGGGAGCGAGCCCGTTGATGTCACAAGAGAAAGCTCTGCAAGGTTAGACACTTAAACTGCAAACTCCGCATGGCAATGACCTTATTCTATAAGATTTAAGGACGTGGGCCTTACAGGTATTTGGTGCCTTTGAGGATCTGGGACTAAGAACCTGACCCTGCAAACATGCACATGAGCAGTTTTCTGGGACAGCTCTTGGAAATGAAGCTTGTCATGTGGCAAGAGTCTGCAGGATTGGCCCTCAAGGACCTGATCCTGCTCTCAGTTGCAAGGGCAGATCCTTACACCTGCGTGGCACCCTGCTGACTTCAGTGCCTGTCTGCCAGCATCAATCTCCCTCCAGCTTTTATTGTGTTTCACTGAACTCTGTCTGTTGCCCATTGTCCCCTTGCCAGGGGCCTGCTGCTCAGGTGGGTGGGGTGGCGGCTGCTGCTTTGCCCCTCTGGCTAAGGCCCTGATCTCTCTCCCCACGCGGCGCCACCCAGGAGGCAATTTGGCCAACTCCAGCAATTACAAGGACTTTTCCTCCCAGCCCAGCCAAACTCCTCTTGGCGCTGCCCGGCCAAAGCATGGGCAGGTCGCCCCCGCCTGGTTCCAGCGCCCCCGCGAGGGCCGGCCCCAGCCCGCGGACACTTTGTAGCAATGACTCTCTCTCTTTGTATGGGGATTCCATTCAAACTGAGCGGCGGCTGCCCCGTAACCTTCCGCCATCGGTAGGAAAATAGTTCCTAGCCCGATGCTGATGAGTTCAAAGCACGAGGTTTGGAGCCCCCTCGCTGGGGCCCCTCCGCCCGATCCCCTCCCGCTCTTCGAGCCCCGCCCCGAAGCTCCCCGCGTCTCGGAAGCGCCTCTGGGGCCAAGGCGTGAAACTCCCCCTTCCCTCCCCGATACAATGTAGCCTTGCGAGGGGCTGTATCACTGGGCGTAGAGATTGCAAAACCCAACCACGTACAGCGGGCGATACGCCTCCACCTAACCTGACAAACGGAAGCGCCGGGCCGGCTTGATGGACGGGGTGGGGCGGCCAATGGCAAAGGCACCTGGCCTCCCAAAATGTGGGGGCCTCCAATGGGAGGCCGCGGGAGCGGAGGGGGCGGTAGGGCCGTGCAGGCAGCAGCGCAGGTTGAGGAGCGTCCCAGTGCAGGGAAGTGCAGCGCTGGGATGAGCCTCAAAGTTCTAGCCCTCGCCGTGCAGGGGATTTAAAGCGGCCACACACTGAAAGCGCCTCAGCCTCTCCCCCCCGCCCCAAGCCGGGGGCTTTGCCAAGCCGCTGCTGCTCGCAGGCTCCAGCAGCCCCTTGTCTGCACCCCTCCCCACCAGCCCCCCAAGTTAAGTCTGATCTCTCTGCCAGGTTCACCCCCAAATGCCAGCCATGATAGAGAAGGGCCCAGAGGTCTCAGGGAAGAGAAGAGGCAGGAATAATAATGCCACTGCTGCCGCCAGTGCTAATAATAATGGGAATAATAAAAGTTTGGGAGCAGCGGCAGCACCCAATGGAAATAGCAGCAGCAACTCCTGGGAGGAAGGCAGCTCCGGCTCCTCTAGTGATGAAGAACATGGTAAGTCCCCTGAAGTGGGAGCCTCAAACTCGCTCCGGGATTTTCTCTGTTAATCTCCCTCTCTCACACGAATCAATGAAGCAGGTTCCGTCTAACCTGGACTCTCTCTTTGACATCTCAGCAGGAGGAGGCATGAGAGTTGGAGCCCAGTACCAAGCCGTGGTTCCTGATTTTGATCCGGGTGAGTTATTTTGTCTCTAGTGTCTCCTAAAGCTTCAGCACCATTGTGTGTGAGTGGGTTAGGAGCCTCCAACGGCGTGGGGGGGGGCCCTCTGGCTGGAGATCTGACATCCTGCGTTTGGGAGTTGGGGGTTTGTGGTTGGATTGATCCGCTGGACATAAGACTGTTTTATTGAGGGGATGGGGGAGAGGTCACTTTGTGGCATTAGATTTCTAGTAATGAAAAAGGAAGGGGGAAATCAACAACTTTTGTGTGTGTGTGTTCACCCTGCTGTCCAAGGAAAGAACAGCAACAAGGGGGGAACGTGTAGGGGAAACGTGCGTCCAGACGGGGGGTGGGGGGAGGAGAGGGAAGGGAGATCTTTCCTTTTCCATGAAATAGAACCAAAACTATAGCTATAGATCTATTTACGTCCCTCCTCGCCTCCGCCCTCCCCCAGGGAAATATGAATATCTTATTCTGTGGCACGGAAGCAAGAGGGATTAGCCACGCTACTTTCTCTTACCCCCCTTCCCCCCCACCCGTCTCTTTCTTCAGGTGTGGTTAGTTTCATATTCACAGTGATCGGGTTGGGATCTGGGTCTTTAAGAGAGTAGCATGGCACTAATTAAAAGGACTTTCATCAAATTCCCTGGCACTAATATGAAATCGAATCATTTAGTGGGTTTTCTATTCCCCTACCCCCAGGACTTTTTAAAAATACACACACCCCCTCCCCTCCCCCAAAACGAGGCATTCAGGGCCAGAGAAGAACAACGACTCCCCCCCAACGGTTAATAAAAGAAGTCTAGATGCTTTCCAGAGGGCGCTTTGCAAACGGAGAAAAGCAGGGAAGCTGATTTGGCTAGGAGAGACCGTACATGGCAGTTAGATTTCCGCTCCCCCTCCACACGACTTGTGTGTTTGTGGGTTCGACCATAAGGGTAGAAATAAAAAAGATGAAGTCACAAATGCCTGTTCCTCTTTTTGAAATATATTCGAATATGGCTTTTTTAGTCAAACTAATGTGGCTGTTGTGTTGTTTTTTTTTTAATTCTTAAAAAGAACCAGTTGGTTGCCAAAATGTTCCACGTTCCATCTATTCTGCTGCAGTTCTTTGTAAGCTAATTTAAAGTGGTATGGAAGCAAATTGTGAGAAAACAAAGGAATTGTAGTTGTACTGGAAGGCATGCTATTCAAACATTTTAGTATAGATGTGTCTACAGCTGTGTGTGTAAAGGTAGACTGTCGACTTCCTTAGTTTTTAAATGTGTCTTTTAATTGTTCTTTTGTAACTGTAGGTTAAAGCTAGTGAAAACCCTCATTCTGTCTGGAGGTCTTAACACTTGGAGTTACCTCTTGCATATCTCAAACTTAATTGAATCCTCTGTACCTCTCAGCTTAAAAGAACAAAACACATGACTTGAAAATAACAATAGTTCATTTCTCAGAACAAACCAGAGAGTAACTCCTGCTGTTAATTGACATATTAGATCAATCCAAATTCAGAAATATATATTCTTGAGCTTCTCAATGCAGAGGATAAAGATGTTTTGGGTGCCTTTTTATTTAATGGAAAAGGTTGGTTTTTCTCTATTTTTAAGTTGTTGCAGTCTCTGCAAATTAATTTGTGCATTTTTTGTAGATACTCAGGTTGTACATCTTTTTAGTTACAGCATTTCATATAGTTATTTACAGATTTTATTTGTATTTTCTGTCTCCTCTGTCTTCTTCCTGGGTAGACATTTCTCCTTGGTTCTTCTGGTTGACAGACTAGGTTACAAGGTCTCTCTGCACATGGGGACTCCATTTTTTTTGGTTGACTGCTGGGGGAAGGGCTTATTAGGTAGCAATTGACCCTCTTTTTCATTCTGTAGGTCAAGCACAACATTGCTATAACATACATGGATCCTACTGGCTTCTAGCCAAGTGTTGCAACAATACTTTTCATTGAACCTTGCAAATCAATTCTCTAGCTTACCTCATTTCTCTACTAGAGCAACTTTTTTTTTTTTCTTTACTGCTATGACTGAACTGAATACATTTAGGATTGCATTTATTTTATTATAGTTTTCAGATAATGCTGTGTAGATTTACCTATGCAAAAGTTATTGCATTCATTACTGACTCATCTTTCTTCCCAGTGGGGTGGGAAGTGTATAACATAGCTGGAAAAATAAATTTAACTTACACAACTTCAGTGTTCAGTGGAAGTTCAGCCTGAGTAAACAATGCAGTACTTAGTCCATAATGGCCTGATATAAAGTAAATAAGCAGACTTTCATTGATTTCAGTGGGCTTTGGATTGGGCCCTTATTGTACAACTAATTTTTAGACATAATTAAGAGTTTTTAGTGTATACTCACATCTATCTTCTACTTAAGCAGATTGAAAAACTAATGCTAAATTTTATCAAACTACCTCGATAGTTGTGCAATTAAACATTTTCACAAAAATGTATGTTTTCTCCTCTGAACGTCCCTATTCAGTTTTTTATTTGATTTATTTTATTAAAAAAAATAGTATGCATTCCTAAGTAATTGTACTTCTGGACTATAATGCCAGTCAAACTTGACCTTTCAACAAATAGTGTTGATTTTTAGCTATCTAGAGCCTATATCTCTTAACCCTAAACAATTGTTTAGCCTAGAAATTCCTGTGACTACTAAATTCAAACAGCATAGTGTTATAATAAAGCACAATGACTATAGGTTCAGTTTATTAAACATCTTATTTCTAGTAGGGAACAAAGGATTGTAAAATCTGTTATTTCTTTGCCCTGGCTTATTCTGGGACTCTAGCTGGCGCATTGTTACAAACTCCTAGTATAAACAGTGTCTCCTTACCCCTGGGTAAACTGCACCAGTGTAAAACTGTGTGTACGCTAGGGATCTGCACTGTTGCAGCTGTACTGGAGGCTGAAACTCAGTGTAGACCAGATTTTTTTTTAGCATCACGGCCATGATTTTAGTATAGGGACTGTAAATGCTTTTAGCTACAGTTCAGCATTAAAGTTAAGTATGCCTTTGATATTTTTATTATTAATCATGTTTGTTTATTATGCTGGTGCCAAAGACCAACTAAGAATGGGGCCCTATTGTGGTAGGCACCATATAGAGTAACAGACAGTTCCTGCCCTGAATGCTTACAATCAAAATTAGTATAAGAAGCAGAAATAGCAGTCATGTTTGTTCAGTCTGTTTCTTGTGTGTATATATAAAAATATAATGCACATGTGTGAAGCAGTTATAGTAAAGAATATTAAACTAGGAAGGCTTTTCGGAACTACATTCTGCAAAATAAAGTGAAGTCGAGCAAGACATTAACAAGATGTTGATTCAGATTTCGTAATTACATTAGAGCTAGATCAGACCAAAGAGGCAGTGAATACTGTACAACTTGAAATCAAGAATAAGGTCTCCTTAGTTATTCTCTGGATTTACAATGACAAACTATTAAACAGAATAAGAACAAAACTACTAAAAAGTGCGTAGAGAACCCCTCACCTTTTGGCTAGTCATAGGGTTAGAAGGGACCAGAAGGGTCATCTAGTCTAATCTCCTCTAATGGGATAGAGGTTTTTAGTAGTGCTAGGAAAAATACTGAAACTAGAAGATATATTTAGATTCCTTTTTGGAGCCAAAAATAACTAGATTTCCTTCTGAATTAAAGTGGCCCTCTGGGTGATCTTAAATTTTCTTTAAAATTATAATGGCTAAAATTGAATGTGTCAGGGGCCTGATGATGATCTGTGTGATTCTTAAAAGCCAAGGACATGAGCCTGCAAATATTTATTATGCATGTGGAGAAATAGTCCTTACTTTGTAGGTCCTTGACTTCAGTGGATTGGCTACGGGCAGTAAGACATCCCTGCAAATCTGGATAGCCACATCCACGGTCCATTTTTGTAGATTGGATATGGATACAAATTTTGTAGCCATGCAGGGCTCTAAGGACTAGGTCACATGGATAAAGTTTTGTAGAATCTTTCCTTAAATTAGTCTCTTTCTCCTTTCTCATCCTACCCACCCATTGGCGCAATGTAAGGTATTGCAACTACATGTTGCTGTGGTAAACCAGGTCTTGGCAGCTGGACGCAGGACTAATTTTTCTATTTAAGACAATAAAAGCAAGTTTTTAATTGTTCATAAGTGTTATAAATATTGGTAAGTTTTGCTGTTTGGCCTTGAGTTAATGAATACTTTAAGAAAAGCTGTCCCTCCCCCTCCATTGCCCTCTGTAGTAAATATAAAGAATTGTGAGTCAAACATTTGACTGTCAGCTAGCTGAAAGCTCTAGCAAACAATACTTGTTATCAGTAGGCCAGCATATATTGTGAGTTCTCCATTTGAGAAACTGAAGATTTAAAAAAGAGAACAAAAAGCTGTGTGTACTTGTGTGTTTAATGGAAAAACTTAGTGAAAGGGAATGTTTTATGTCCCAAAGATGAATAGAAATCTATTTTATTTTATGTAGGGGAGGAGGAGGGGGAGTACTAGCAAAAGACTTGCATGTTACTTGATTCTGATCACTTTCTGCTTGTTCATCTTGTATGCGCTGAAATATTGTAAATATAAAAAAGAACCTAGTTACTTATTTTACTCTTTTTGCATAGCTAATAACTTTTAAATAAGATTGAGGTTTCAGTGACTTCGAAAAGCATTATATAATTTCTTGACGAGAACAACTTGTTCCGAATCTATAAATACAGAGAAGATAGAAACAATTTCTCCTGTGCAATTCTCCTTCTCATGGCTGAAGTGCAACTGAGTACCTTTAATCTCAGTTACAGCACTACAAGTATGAGTCAGTTCTTATATCTCCAGACTTCTGTTATGTCCAGTCATCTTCAGAGAGAATCCTCCTGTTTTCTTTCCGGTAGAAGTGAACTCCTGACAAATGGCTGGTTAATCCAGAGGGTGCCCTAATTCAATCAGATTTATGATGGAGATGCCGGGGGAGGCAGAGAGGGAGAAACCATCTGTGGATTGCTTACAGCAAAGCTGGCCTTCACCAGTCTCTTTCCTGCTATACTACAAAAATCTGAGCACTCTTGACTTGAGGAAGTATTCCTGTTAAGGGAGGAATTACAATAGCACCCTAGAAGCATCTGGATCCAGGGACACAGAAGGTGGGAGAAACTGCTTACTGTGAGGAGGTGCCATTTGAAATGCTGGAGGTCTGGGAATGCACCCCACTTTGGTCACGTACTAAGAACTGCTACATGAACATCCAAATGTTTCCTGTCCCTCCTTGATGGCCAAGTCCCTGCTAGTTTGCTGGCAGTTGATTCAATTTCTTTAAAGCTTTAAGAGACTTGGTCAGTACAGTCTTGCCTTAGGGAGACCCAGCTCATACTGCTCCTAATACATTCGGTCCCAGTAACTCTTGGAGGTTGTGGGAAGAGTGAAAAGTAGAATGAACTAGATGGTTCACCTTGTTTCTCTTGGTATGGCTTCACTTGCTGGAAAGCTCTTGGCATTGCCCGGTGAAGTGAGTAACCCAAAGATGCTGTCTTTCACTTCACTGTACAATGCCAAGAAGCCTCTCCGACAGTCTAGTTACTAGAGGTCATGAGACCAGCCCCCCGCCCCAGTGAAATCAGCTTGCTTCGTGGGAGATGAAGTCTGACCAGGGAGCCTGGCATATAGAGGAGAATGGGAGTTTGTCACCCAAACTACAGCTCCCATCAGCTACCACAGCGGCACTTCCAAACTGAAGTATCTTGGCTTTCAGACAGAGCACTTCTATACTGAAACTTCTGACAAAATTTTTTTGTGGAAAATTTAGGTGACGGCCTTTGTTTAGATTTTCTGTGACAGAGGGGCAACGCTGCACTGTTCAACCCTTTGCGCTCTTCCAGGACCCATTGTTCTCTGCCACCTTGTCCCTCAAGGCTCAATAGGAGCCTTAACAAGGAGTGCATTGGGGACGGGGGAGAGGCTGTGGCTGAGGGGTTCCTTTGTCCTAGGTATTTATTTCCCGGTTGCCTCAAGACCCTTAGGAGTCGTGGGTGGGTACAAGCTAGGGTAGCTCTCAAGGCTGAACTAATAGCAACTCCAGAACAGGGAGAGACTTAAGCCTCCTCCTCCCCCCTGGGCTTCTGTGCGGGGCTCCGTACCAGCACACAGATAAACCTTGTTGTCATGTCTGTGCCATCCTTTGTAGCAGTTGTACTGCAGGAGTGGGATGGGAATGCGTTGGCTGGTTCTGTGTAAGGCTAGAGATGACTGCAGGTGCTCATGATTTAGCCAAAGAGAGTGTCTGTCCCACCCCCTTCTTCCTTCTGCAATGGGGTTTAAAAAGCAATCTCCAAGTTCAGGTATCTCTAGTGTCAGTAATGGCACCTCTTACAGCCCCACAAGAATGCAGTTTTACTTTGGTACTCTGGGCCTCTTAGCCCTTAGAGACCATTTTTAAGATTGCTTGGGTCTGTGTCTTGTCTTCAGTTAGTCTGATTACTCTCTTACAGAGCAGGCGGTGCTCACTGGGTATGCCTGGAGCTGGGATGCCGAGCCAAGGGATGGTCTCAGAGGTTATCCGCTGTTAAATAGCATGAACGTCATTCTAAAACCTGAATGCTGTAGTAAACAGACAAATGTCAGTGTGGCCAGAGCCTGTGGCTTCTTTTTCTGCCTGGCTCATGCAATATTTGCATAATAAACTTGTCATTGCTTCACTTTTTTATGAGTGTATTAATGATGGGACTGACTTGATAGTCATGAAAAGTGGATCCTTTGTTGTAGTTGATCTCTGCCGCTTAATGAGTTGCTCTTAAAACTTTTTGTTTTCAGCCTAGTTTAGTTTTGTGACTTGGCTTTAGAGCTCTCTGTGATTAGTTCTTACTAGCTCAGAAATCTTTCCTCTGATCAAGGGGAACTGTACAATGCACTTACGGGGGCTCTTGTCCTGTCACGTACCTTCAGAGTATTATAACTGGATGTGGTTTGTAAACACTTCAGCTGGGCAGTGTAGCTTCTGAGTATCCATATTGGTTTCTGAACAGATGCTAGGCAAGTACAGCTGGGGCAGCTGGTTCTCCGGAAACTTGTTTAATTTAATTTTTAGTAATGTTCCTTATTTGTGATCCTGCGGCATAGGTTTTCATGGTGCTTTACAATTATAAAATAAGACAAATTCTAAGTGCTGAGTGGCCTGTAGTGTAACATAATTAGAGTGACTGGTTACTTCAGTGAACCTGGAGCAAAGAACCTCCAATTGTGCAAGCAGAACTCCTCGTGAAATCTTTGCCCATTGCTCAGAACCTCAAAATGTATGTGAGCCTCTATATATAAATTAATTAAAACAAATGGCAAACTGAGGAAGTCTATGCTCTAAATATATGTGTTGGAAAATTTACTTTTGCACTAAAACTTTCTCAAATAATGAACAGGAAAAACCTTGCAGGGCAATTTAGACTCTATTTTAATTTTTGAAAATGGCCTTTTTCTTTGTTTTGTTTTTAACTTTCCTTTTGGAAACTTCCTTTCCAATATAGCCTCTGCTATTATCTTGAGCACATAATGCCAATTGTGCTGAAATGTGACTGATAGGGGTGTGATAAACTATTTTTAGCACGGTAGGTACATAGAGACCATCAAATTCACTTCATTTCTGGTCTAAGATCTTGAGACCGAACTAGCGTGTCTAACCCATTCTGCCAAGCATCTTTAAACATTCAGTGCTGCACAGCAGCTAAACTCTTTGAACTCTGCGAAAGGAAGTATTAGTAAATGGAATTTGTCTTACATTGATGGAGGGCTGGGGGGAGTGAGAGGCTGCAATGAACTGATAACATCTAATCACAAAGATCTCCTGTTCAGAGGAAGATCTGGTGTATGCTCATCTGATTTTCATATTTCATCACATCTGGTCATGGTGCATTAGGAGCTTCCACACAGGACACTACTGGTATTCTCTTGTGTCATTCTTTCAGTGAGGTGGCAGCAGTGTTGGAAATGAACAGTGCAAGGAAGTGAGTTGGTGTCTTTAGTAGAAGTGCCCCTCCCCAAGCTGCTCCTCACTATGGAGAGGTTTCATAGATTATATTCTCATAAGAGATCCTCTCAGTTACTTTCATAGTATAGCTTTTCTAATTTAGAATCTAGCTACATGCCACCTGTGGCATCTGGGCAGTTATGCTGCTGTATAGGTATCTAGATTATGCCCATTATTATACGGTTCTGTCTATACCACAGGTTGATATCTGAGCCCATTTGGACTTCACTTTTATACTGATTTACAGATTTTTTTTTTTTTGTAAATCTGGATTTAAATATTGGACACAGAAAAGTTTGTATATGCACTTAACATTGTTTTCTTAGATATTGTATATTTAGTCTGCAAAAACGTAGGCCAATGAATAACGTGTAACTAGCAATTCTGCTTGTATTAGCCCAACTATATATTGTTACATAAGTGACTGCCTGGCTTCCTTCCTTGTTAGAAATACTTAGTTGTTGCAATTTGAAAAATCATGGACTGTAGACTCAACCTCACGGAGATCCAGTAAACAGTGAAAGATTAAGATGGAAATGAAGCAGTTTCTCATCTTGGGGGGAACAGTCAAGTCAGGATTGGAAAAGTCTGGATTCATAGCTCAAATATTTATCCACTTTTTCCTCAAAATGTGAACTGAAATGGGGAACTCCCTCCACTCCTCTGCTTTCTCTTTGGGCCCTCTAGTCTCATTGCCTTTAGTGTGAATCAAGAGCACACTGGCTTGGGCCCTTCATTACAATTTTTGAACTTTTAAAGAAAAAAGAATGGAACACTAAAAAAGCTGTTAGATCATGCTGTTTCCAAACAACTTTGACAAGTGGCCTTTGCTACATCTTTTTGTTTAGGCTGCTAAGGGCTACGTAAGGAGCTCATGGCTGTCTTCAGTCATGATGCACAACTGTGGTTCAAATCCACTTTTTTTTTTTTTTTAAAGCTAAAACACTTTCAGCATTCCTCAGAAGCCAGTTGGCTCAATCACGTCCCTAGATGACAAACCACTAATATTTTACAGGCTCAACATAGGGATTTTCCAACTGGGGGTTGGGACCGCTCATTGGTTGGGAGGTTACTACATGGGGAAAGGGGGGAAGCTCGAGCTATCAACCTCCACCCCAAACCCCGCTTTGTTGCCAACATTTAGAATGGTGCTGGAAACCAGAGTGGATAAAAATCAATGCACTTTTTTTTTTTTTTTAATCAATTGGATTTTTTAAAAATTTGATTTAGATCGGATTTTTTTGATAAAATGCTTTTTGAGGAAAAACCTATCTAAAGATACATTATAGCTCAAAGATATCTCATCATGGAGTAGGGATTATAAATTTTAATTCTATAGTATGAGACAATTGATTCATGTAATGTTTAAGAATTTTTTTTGTAAATGAGTTCCAGTAGTTCATGGATTAGAGACCCAATTTTATAGGGTTTCACAGGCTTCTGTATAGATTATTTAGGTTAATCTTTCTATCTACCCAAAGGGACTCAGGGCTCATCCTAGAAGATACTATCAGAGATGCTTAGTTTTGCAGTTCTCAAACTGGATTTGTGTCTCCAGAGATAACATGCTTGTTAACAGCAAAAAATGTTTTAAAATAAATATAGAGGTGAGAAATAACAGCCCTCAACTCTATTGTCCCTCTGCAAATTTGTGTACACAGTCAATCCCTTACCTCTCTAAAAGTGCAAAGTTTTAAAAAGTTCAATGAATAGAAGATTGTTGGGGGCGGAATAGATCTAGACAAGGAGAAAAGTCTGGAGGTAAATGTGAGAAGTGAGGGACATATGCTTGTTAATATTATATGTTTGCTGTTGAAGAAAAAAATACAGAATACTTAACGTTGATGTTTTAGTTAAATAAAACAATTTAAATGTCTCTCTGATGTTCTAATACAGCATGGCAAGAAAATCTACCAAATATTAATGAATAACCTGTTGAATTGGAGACAGTTCACCTCCCAATGACTTTATACATATCTGCTTCAATTACCTGTGGTAAATGAAATAACCAAAGAATTGTTCATTTTTTGATACAGCTGTAAAACTAATCTGTAAAGTTTTCAAAATAAATCACTGTTTAAAATATATATAGTGTGCCTTCTAAAAATGAAACCTATATCTGACTTGTGAAGAATATGTATTAAGGTTATAACAACCAACAAAAATGTGCTTTTATGTAGAAAACCATGATTAAATTGACTCTGCCTGACTAGTGATTTAAATTGATTTGATTTGAATCAAATCCACCCTGTTAAATATATTTAAAAATGTTTTTAATTTATAAGGGGGGGGTCAAACTCAGAGGCTTGCTATGTGAAAGGGGTCACCAGTACAAAAGTTTGAGAACCACTGCTCTAACGGAAGGCTATTTAGAGCAGTTTTGGGGATGGAGAGAGAGGCTGTAGCAGAAAGTGTACCAGACAGCATTCATACCTTCTTGGTATTGTTTTCTGTTTCAGAATCTTAAATGTGTCTTTAATGGGACCCCTTTCCCTGATTTGTGCAGCTACCATTGCTCTGTTCATGACAGTAGCCATGGGAACACAAGTAGGATGATATGAGTTTATAACTTCAACTTGTTGCTAGGCAGGCTGCCTCAGTGTTGGTATTAAGTAGTCTTAACAACAACAAAAATATGTGTTCTGATATTCCACCTCTTTGTATGTGGGAAGAGAACTTTGATCTTAACTGGCTCTGGATTTTCTTTGTCTGATAGATGGTAAGATAAGGATGGACACAAAACAGCATCTGGACAGTAGCATGTGTGATGGCTCTCTGCTTAAGGATGGGGAAGGGGTTGGTCGGGGAATGGATGGATGGTGATTGGATAGTTAGTGACAGTACATTTTTTAAAAAGTACCATATGATGGTGATACATCACATGTGAAACTCAAATCACGCAGTATAAAAGGCATTACTTATGTAGCCTCAGAATTGTAATCAGTGTTAAAAATACATACTACTAAAAACAGCATACACTCTAAACAAAGGTCATTGGCTCCACATATCTAAAGAGTTTAGAAATATCTTTATTGCTGTGAAAATATAAATTGTGACTTAGGCAAGATAACCACACGTATTAACTTTAAAACTGCAAAGGCTTCTAATTAATACTAAGAGTGTTCACATAAATGTACCTTACAAAAGTTTGGGTTCAAATGTATTTGTATATCCAGTTCTCCTATCACTGAGATGCAGCATCTCAAACTTAGGATTCAGAATTCCTCATTCAAGAGGCGAGGGAAATTCAGTACTTGAAGTAGTGGAAGGGGTTTCTCACTGTTCCATCTTCAGTGTCTGTTCTAACATATGTAAGGGGATACATGGCAAATAACAGATATGATCCTGAGAAGCACAGAGCACCCATAATTCTGATCAGAGTTAATGGGAGTTGCTGGTGCCTCTTAAGCTCAGACCCCAATATTTCTTCTCTCTTTTCCTGCTACTCAACCTTTCATGTATTGCAGCAATAATCAGTTGCACTCTGCCACTGGCTTGTGTGTGATGCTCATGATGCAGCAGCCATCACTCCCATTCTAGTAATCCTTTCCTGGAGATGTTCCCAACTAACACCTGCTCATCCCTTTCTTAGCAAGATCTAGCCTCTTATCTAGCTTCACCTCTCACGGCAACCTGTCTGAAAGTTGTGCTTCCAGCTTCTACTTCCTTTGCAGTGGTTCAGCTGTCCTGATTTGCACATGATCTGTAACTCCCTACTGTCAGAAATCTGGGTGCCTGATTTGCCCCAAGTACTCTTGTAATCAGCCCCTCTGAAGAATTGCCATGCTTGTGGCACATTCTGGCCATTCTTCTGATTTGCTGCTGGTAATACACCTGCCTCCATTATGTCTATAGGTCTTCTACCTATTTCATGACCTTGTTCTCCTTACTACTTGTGTTTTCTAGCCTATTTCCTGCACTTTTCACTCTTCCTATCCCTCACTGTGTTTTCTGCCTTCTCTTCCAGCCATGTCTCCCCTCCCCTATCCCATGGGAACATCATCTCTGCACCTAACCTATTCCACAACTATTCTTAAAATCCCTCTCATGACTTTTCTTCTGGTTGATGACTCAGAGCCCTCTGTTTAGCAAAATAAAAATAAAACAAACTAGCAGAACTTGGTATTATCACAGTGCCTAGAAATCCCCTGTCATGGACCAGGACTGCCTGATGCCAGGCGCCATACAACACAGAACAGAAAGATCATCTCTGCCCCAGGTCGTCTACAATCTAAGTAGATGCTTTTCAATTACTCATGTGCTTTCCCCTCACCTTTATCTAAGCACTCCCAGGTACTTCAGTAGTAATATCCATGTGCGTTCCCAGACTGTACAGCAAATATGTTATCAAGTTGTTTAAAATATTTTTTCGGGGAATGGGGGGGAGGTAGGAGGTTGGACAAAAACACACCTCATGGGAGAAGCCAAGTCACAGAAATGGGTTCTGAGCAAGGTTGTGTCTGTGTATGTTTTAACAGGAACTACTGGACCTACGCTGCAGAAATTACACCTCCCCCACCCTCCCCGGTACTACATTCCTTCTCCTGGTCTGTAGCTTCACTCTTCCGGTGGTTTTGTAGCTGCCATGAAGGCCGTGGCTGTGGGGAAAGAGTTGATCTCTGGCTAGCTAGGTGTGATCCCATAGAGTGCTCAGAGTTTCAGGGCAGGGACCCTGAAGTGGATTCTCTCCAACAGCCAAAGTCGCAGAGATTTCATGCAATTGCAACTACATGTTTGTTGCATCATTCTCATTCTGATAAGGCCCTGCCCAGATATGCCCCAGTTACCGGATTGTACCTCATCCTGGTGTTTTGAAAATTGATGTGTTTGTCCTCATGGCAGTTTGGGGATCCAACAGTATTAAGTCCAAATGGACCCCAAGGCTGCAGATAGCTGTGATAGATGGATATGTTGATGAGCCGACCAGCTCTTCTTGAAACACCTTCTCTCTGGCATTGGTTAGATTCAGCTTCATCTATTAGCAGCATGTAGCTCGATTTTCCCACCAGCTCTCCTAGGCATTGTATAGATATTGAATAATATGGAGGGAGAGAGAGATCCTGCAGGTGAGAACTTTTGGAGGTATAGAAACAGTCATCAGAATAACCCTCTGAAGTAAAGTGGAGAGACTTTTTGTTGATTACATGGCTACTACTTTAATGGATTTCATTCTTCATATACTCACCCTGAGAAACACGACTGTGTGTATCTCTTGGGAAGCAGTCAGCCTGTTACTCCTAACTTTGTGCAGTAATTAAGATAATTGAGAGGACTATAAGATCCCTCTTCCCCCGCCCCTCCCCATCTCCAAAAAGTTTCCTGTTTGCTCTGGTTTGAGTTTTGAGCAACTCAGTTTTTTCTTTCAAAAAAACTATCCCTAACCTGCTAGGCACAGATTCTTTTAAAGTGCAAGCAAATGTCATCCAGGACCCCATCCAATGTTCTTTGTCACCAAGCCTGTGTTGTCCTACAGTTGCAGTTTAAGGTGAAAAATGACTTGTTAGCTTCCATTGGAACAGAAGCCACTAAGGCTGTAATTTAAAAATGCTGTGGTGTGGAACACTGGCTGTTTGGTCACTTGGGTACAACCAAGAAGTACTCTAGAGCAGTCGCTCTCAATCTTTCCAGACTATCTGTACCCCTTTCAGGAGTCTGATTTGTTTTGCCTACCCCAAGTTTCACCTCACTTAAAAACTAGTTGCTCACAAAACCAACCATAACAATATGTGTCACAGCACACTATAACTGAAAAATTGCTTACTGTCTCATTTTGTGTGTATGAAACTTTTTAGATTGTACGGACTTCACTAGTGCTTTGTATGTAGCCTGTTGTAAAACTGGGCAAATACTAGATGAGTTGCTCTACCCTCTGGAAGACCTCTGCATACCCCCAGGGATACATGTACCTCGGTTGAGAACCACTGCTCTATAATATTCAGGCTCTCATCTAGGAGCAAAGATGGACAGTTAGCGAACTTGGTTTACTTTTTCTAGTATGCCTATAAAAGGTATGGCTTATGCTGATGTGAAAGGATGGACATAAATTATTATAAAACTCATTTTAATATGTCCTCTAAAACAGAGATTCATAGACTTCAAGGCCAGAAGGGACCATTCCGATCATCTGGTCTGACCTCCTGTATAACACAGGACAGAGAACGTCACAAAAATAATTCTGAGAGCAGCTCTTCTAGAAAAATATCCAAACTTGATTTAAAAATTCAGTGATGGAGAATCCCCTATGACCCTTGCTAAACTTTTCCAATGGTTAATTACTTTCACCATTAATATGTGCACCTTATTTCCAGTCTCAATTTGACTAGCTTCAACTTCCAGCTGTTGAATCATGCTATACCTTTCTCTGCTAGACTGAAGGCTCTATTATTAAATATTTGTTCCCTAAGTATACAATTATCGTCTGTAATCATGCCACCCCTTAACTTTCTTCTCTTTGCTGATCTAAATCAGGGGTCGGCAACCTTTCAGAAGTGTTGTTCTGAGTCTTCATTTATTCACTCTCTTATTTAAGGTTTCGCGTGCCAGTAAAACATTTTAACATTTTTAGAAGGTCTCTTTCTATAAGTCTTTACATACAACAATAGTTTAGTTATATATTAAAGTAAATAAGGTTTTAAAAATGTTTAAGAAGCTTCATTTAAATTAAAATGCAGAGCCTCCCGAACCAGTGGCCAGGACCTGGGCAGTGTGAGTGCCACTGAAAATCAGCTCGTGTGCTGCAGGTTGCCTACCCCCGATCTAAATAAATCATAACTCTTTGGGTCTGTTACTGTAAGGCAGGTTTCCTAATACTCTAATCATTTTTGTAGTTCTTCTCTGAACCCTCTCCAACTTCACAATTTAAATAGAACGTTGATAACTCCAGAACTGGATACAATATTCCAGCAGTGGTCGTACCAGTGCCAAATACATTGGTAAAATAACCTCCCTACTCCTACTTGAGATTCCCCTGCTTGAGCATCCCAAGATTGTATTAACTCTTTTTGGCCACAGCATCGCGTTGAGAGCTCATGTCCAACTGATTATCCACCACGACTCCCAAATCTTTTTCACTTGCTACTTCCCAGGATAGTCCTCCATTCTGTAAGGTGTTACTTGCAGTCTGTGTTCCCAGATGTGTACATCTATGTTTAACCATATTAAAATGCATATTGTTTGCTTGTGCCCAGCTCACCAAGTGATCCGTACCACTTCGTGTCAGCAACCTCTCCTTTTTGTTATTTACCATTCCTCCTATTTGTGTCTTCTGAAAATGTTATCAGTGATCTTATGTCTTCTTCCAGGTCATTGATAAAAATGTGAAATAGCATAGGGGCCAAAAATGTATCCCTGCAGGATCCCATTGGAAACAGACCTGCTTGATGATGATTCCTCATTTACAATTACATTTTGAGACCTATTAGTTAGCCAACTTTGTATCTATTTCATATGTGCTATGCTGATTTTATGTCTTTCTACTTTTTTAATCAAAATGTTGTGTCGTACCAAATTAAACGCCTTATAGAAATCTAACCATATTACATCAAAACTTTATCAACCAAACTTACAATCTCATCAAAAAAAATATCAGGGTAGTTTGACAAGATCTGTTTTCCATAAACCCATAGTGATTTGCATTAGTTACACTGCCCTCCTTTAATTACTTATTAATTGAGTCCATTATCAGCAGCTCCATTATCTTGCCTGGGATTGATGTCAAGCAGAAAGGCCTATAATTACCTGGGTAATCCCATTTATCCTTTTTAAAAACTGGCAGAACAACATTAGCTTTAGTTCAGTGTTACGGAATTTCTCCGGTGCTCCAAGACTTATTGAAAATAAACATTAACAGTCCAGCGAGATTCTGAGCCAGCTCCTTTAAAACTCTTGAAGGCAAGATCTGCTGATTTTAAAAAATGTTTAACTTTAGTAGTATGTGAGTTTTGGTTATTGGTGGTGTTTTTGTTTTTTTTTTTAACACATCCTCCAGAGTGACTGTTGCTAGTATAAGATACATTTAAGCAATTTAATGCATTTGCAACTTGCGCCTTATCTAAGTTACCGCAAAGTAGTGTGGGAGTGAATTCGATAAAATTCTCTCTCCCTAACAAAAAAAAAAAAAATCTTTAGAAGTAGGGGTGACACTTTATTTTAAAAAAAAAAAAAAAGTCAACAGATAATATGCTTAAAAACAAAACAATGTTTAGACTTAATTTCCTGCTGCTCCAAAAATTTATGCAGGGTGTGAGACAATAGTTGTTTAATGACAACGGAGATTCAGAAGGTTAAAGCGTTTTATAACCATTAAACCAAAAATTGAAAATTTCACATGTCCAAATATACAAAGTGAATATCCTTAAATTCCAATAAAGTTGTCAAACAGCATTTTTCTTACTTTGCCTGTCTGTAAATTTTGATTATCGGTGATGGAAATATTTTTTCCTTGTGGTGTGTGTGTGTGTGTGTGTGTGTGTGTGTGTGTATAGTAAAATCAACATTTACTGATTAAAAATCTAATCTTTCCAAGTTTATTTTAGGGATAGTAAAAATATTCTTCTATTGCAGCCAGGGAATCGGGATCTGCTAGAATCTTTGCTGTTCAGAAACTCCCTGAGAACTCTTCACGTCATCTCCTCAAGACCCTGTGTTTAGACTACTGGGGCCTGCATGATCACAGCTAGACATCCTTGTCCTGCACCCAGATGTCTCCCACTAAACATTGAGTGACTAGTGTGATGGGTTGGATCACAGAAACTGCCTGTGAGCTGCCACCTGTTGTGCCAAGACAACCTCTGCTCCTGTTTTCCCTGCCAGCTCAGGGTGCTGGAGTATTGTCTTGCTTAGCCAGACACTACCGTCTGCTCCAGCAAAGACCCAGGGTCTGAATTACTTGCCCCAAAGCTGCAAGTTTACCTGAAAACAGCTCATAGAAGTGTGCTTGTCTGTAACACTCAGATACCCAACTCCCAGTGGGGTCTAAACCCAAATAAATCCGTTTTACCCTGTATAAAGCTTATGCAGGGTAAACTCATAAATTGTTCGCCATCTATAACGCTGATAGAGAGATGTACAGTTGTTTGTTCCCCCAGGTATTAATACATACTGAGTTAATAAGTAAAAAGTGATTTTATTAAATACAGAAAGTAGGATTTAAGTGCTTCCAAGTAGTAAGAGACAGAACAAAGTAAGCCACCAAGCAAAATAAAATAAAATGCGCAAAACTATGTCTAATCAAACTGAATACAGATAATCTCACCCTCACACACACACACACACACACACCACCCCCCATCAGACTGGACATCTTTCAGGCCTGGGCACAATTCTTTCCCCTGGTACAATTATTATTCAAGCTTAGGTGGTAGCTAGGGGATTCTTCATGATGGCTTCTCTCTGTTCTGTTCCACCCCTTTATATATCTTTTGCATAAGGCAGGAATCCTTTCTTTTTTTTTCTCTGGGTTTCCCCCTCCCTCACTGGAAAAGCACCAGGTTAAAGATGGATTCCAATTCATATGACATGATCACATGTCACTGTAAGACCCCAAACCTTCATTCCTCCCAGCCTGACTCAGGAAGACTTGCTTGCAAACAGAGCCCCAGTCAATTGTAATGGCTCCCATCAACTAGGATAATTCCAAACCACCATTAATGGCCCACACTCTACATAATTACAATAGGCCCTCAGAGTTATATTTCATATTTCTAGTCCCCAGATACAAGAGTGGTACATTTATACAAATAGGATGATCACACTCAGTAGATTATAAGCTTTGTAATAATACCTTACAAGAGACCTTTTGCATGAAGCATATTCCAGTTACAGTATATTCACTTATTACCATATTTTTATAAACCCATATAGACTGCACGTCATTAAACTAGATTATGTGGAATGCTACTTTATCTGATTATCTCATTCTCAGCAGCTTCAGTAGGAATTGCTGCTACTTTGCCTGGGTCATCTTTGTCTAGGGGCAGAACTAGGAGGCTGTCAGATGAATTAGCATTGTTTGAGAACCGGTTTCAGTGGCTGTTGGGGGAGTCTGTCAAGACCATTGCACAAGAACCCAAGGTTTGAATATGCTAGCTATGGATAATTTATCTGTAGGACTTACAGCAGTTGTCAGCCCAGAACTTGATTGTCTCAGATGGATGTTAGTTGAAGAGGGTGGTTTTTATTCTTATCTTTGACAGTTGGTTTTATTCTTCTCTGATGGATCTTAAAATGGCTGTTCTTTGCTGTAGAAGTTCATGTTGCTATAACCAGGGCTAGGAAAATCTACTTGACACACACAAGCTACAGTAGAAAACATCTGTGCTGTTGCACACCCTGCAACTTAAAGGGATAGAACAGTTGGGTGTTGCTCATGGTGTACTGCTTGCAGCAGTAGCGGAGACTGGCTTTGTTGTCATTGCTACCATACTTTACCCTGGCCTCAATATTCCAGCTGCTGCAAGAGAATGTTACTGCTACTCAAATCCCAGTGAATAACTTCTTCTCTTCCCCCAGCAGAGTTAAACTGACTTTCTGTCTTTCCCTGCTTCTCTCAGGGGTCTGAATATCAGTAGTAGGGAAAAAATAACTGGTCTGTCTTAGCTTTGTTTCAGCTTGGTAAAACTGAATGACAACAGAGGCACTGGAGCTGTTGTCAGACTTAGGGCTGGCCTGCACTAGGGGAGGGGATCGAACTAAGATACTTCGACTTCAGCTACGTTATTCACATAGCTGAAGTTGCGTATCCTAGATAGAGTTACCTGCCATCCTCACGGCACGGGATCGACATCCGCGGCTCTCCCTGTCGACTCTGCTACCGTCATTCGCGTTGGTGGAGTTCCGGAGTCGACAGGAGTGCGTTTGGGGATCGATATATTGCTTCTAGATGAGACGTGATATATCGATCCCCAAGAAATCGATTGCTACCCGCTGATATGGCCGGTAGTGAAGACGTACCCCTGGGAAGACAGCACTATTTATTCTTTCAGATTTGGCAGGCCCTTTCTGCGAAATTGAAGCTGGTCAAAATATTCTCTCTCTGTATGGATAAAATGACTTACTATTTCTAGCGTTTCTCCTTCTACTCTAGTGGTTGATTTTTGGGGATATTGATAGCCATATATTTTGTCTCTTGGTTGTTGATAAGCCAAATTGTTTTGGGTCTTTCCTTCCATTAAGTGATGTTTTGAACTAAGGAGGGCAATGTCCTCAACAAAAACAAGGTCATTTAGTTGTGCGTTATCATTTGTCCATAAATACTTGTTTAGCAGAACTTGCATTTTTCTTAAAACTGGAACAGAGTTGAGGCTTTTTTAAAGGCAACCCATAAAACCAAAACAAGACCGTAAGCGTCCCTATACTGTTCAGGTAACTCTGATTCTGTGCAAGATAAGCATTTTTCTCTAGCCAGCAGTTATGTATAGATGGCATCTGCCAGGAGAGCTTGCAGTCTTGATTAGATGTGTGGTGCCTAGTACGATGGGATTATGGTTTGCGGGGGTGGGGGGAGGGGGCAGCAGAGGACACAATCAAGGTCTCTAGGCAATACCCTGCTAGAAATACCGTTAAACTCTTTATTAATTATCAATATCATAAATTACCAATACCATAAACACTAAAAGTGTTTATATTTAAAAAACCAAACCTCTCTGTTCAGATCCTTACTGTGTTACTAGCTTTAGACAGCAGTCAGTGCTGGTTAGAAACGGAGCATCAAGATCCTAGTTTACTAACCAAAATAGCCACTGGAGCACTATGATCATGGAGTGATCAAGTGTTAAGTAGCTTTGAAATTTTGTTGTGTGATTGTATAGAGAAAGCTGTGGGGTGAGGGGATAGGCAGAATTGCTTCTAGGCTTTATGCAAATTGCAGTCATTCTGTTGCTCAGTTTTCAACAACTTTTGAGTGTTCTGAAGATGCTACAGAGACCTTTAAAGAAACAATGTTTTTTTTTAAAAAGTCTGACATCTCAATTTGACTCCCTCATTACTGTATTAGAGTTAAGAACTGGCAGCTAAACTCTGTTGCTTTGCTGAGGCTAAGATTAAATGAACCTCTGGATGCCATAAATGTTAAACAAAGCAGCAGCAATAATAGCCAGGCTGCTCTTTCTCTTCCGGCTTTACCATATTTTGGCAAAGCTTTGTAGGCCAGAAGGGAAAGGCATTGCAAGGGGGGAGAGGCCAGTGACGGTGCAGAAATGAGGCACGCTCGAAAGGTGAGTGGCACTGGAGAGTTAGAATGCCAGAAGAGAGGAAACAGGAAATCATATAAGCAAATGAAGAGACAAAAGCGACTGCAACTGGAAAATGCATTCTTAAAATCTATCCTCTTTACTACTAGCTCCTAATGGTATTCAGCTCCTCTCTCCCTTTAACACTTCTGTATTTACTTATTTTGTTCCAGGTATTCTGAAAGAGTACATGGATTGCACTCCATTGAAATGGCAATATAGATCCATCTTTTTTTTTTAACTTGCAGAGCAGGGTCCCTCGGTGAATTTGTGATGTGAACTTTCTCTTCTCTTCTTTTTTTTTTTTTTAAAGACATTCTGGGAGGAATGTCTCAACGTGGCAAGAATATTTATAATGTTTGGAGAGCATTTTGTACCTAGTGGTACTTTTTAAAGCGTGGATTATCAAATAGTAAACTAAAATCTTTTCCAGCCTACAAACCAAACAACAAACTCATACGATCAGAATCTTTAATACTATGGTGTCCTAGTTCTTGCTTTCACACATGCATTCTAAATCCCATTTTCCCGGGGGTCCTCTGTTTGTTTGGTATCCATCTTCACAAAAGATAAGGGTTGAGGAGACGGTTCCTCTTAAGACTAATTGGTGCAATCCCTCTTCCGCTGGTGTTTTTGGATCCAAACCTTAGATTTGTGAGTGTTGGCTAGGGCTTGGCTTCACTCCTGGGTGCTTCAGACACTTTAATTTAGAAAACTGCCAGTGAAACATGGTCTAGCGCAGGGATCGGCAACCTTTGGCACATGACTTGCCAGGTTAAGCCCCCTCCAGTTTGTTTACCTGTCGCATCCACAGATTCAGCTGATCGCGGCTCCCACTGGCCACGGTTCACCGCTCCAGGCCAGTGAGGGCTGCAGGAAGCAGCATGGGCCGAGGGATGTGCTGGACGCCCTTTCTGCCGCCCCATGGGCCTGGAGCAGCAAGCTGCTGCCAGTGGGAGCCACGATCGGCCGAACCTGCGGACGTGACAGGTAAACAAACCGGCCTGGCCCACCAAGCAGCTTACCCTGACGGTCTGCGTGCCCAAGGTTGGCGATCCCTGGTCTAGTGGTTTGAGCACAGGGGCTGGAGACGGAGTTTGCAAGTACTAATCTCAGCACTCTCACTGACTCTCTGGCCTTGCGCAAGTTGCAACCTTTTTGTCACAATTCATCATCAAACATGCGTTGTCTACCAAGGGCTGTTGCACCAGCCAGAGTGACCTCAGTTGATGGTACTGCCCCAGGCATTGTGTTGAGTGGTCACAGTTGCCCCATCCTAATGAGGCTAATCTTCAACCCATCCAGTGTTGCACAGTTGCTGTGAAGTTTAAATAGGTCTGAGGTGTCTTGGACATAAAGATCACTGTAGAAATGCTTGGAGATTGAAAAATCTTAAGGATACAATATTTCTTCTACTTTTGTGTGTGGGGGAGGGAGGAACATAAGAGACTGTCCCACCAGTAAGATCTGGAAGAATTGGGGGATTCTTGACAAGATGCTTCCCCCTCCCCCCTTTTTTTTTTTTTTTTTGGCGGGGGTGGGAGGGCAATCTCCAGCTTTCCTACTGGACTAGTAAGTGACTAACAGATCTGAAGCCGTCTGTCTGGCATCTGTAGAGCTCTCTCCATCTTAGAGCCTCCTGATTGTACGGGTTAGCAGCTGCCTGTTGGTCCATCCAGTAGGCAGGAGTTTGTGACTTTGTCCATCCTGGGCATTTGGCCCGGTTATAGCCATTGGTGGTTTGCTTTTGTTGTAGCTGCACCAGTGGAAATCTCTAGTGTGAACAGGTTTGCCATGTTTACACTAGCTGCTGTTTGCGTGATGGAATGAGGCAGCTTACCCTAGCATCTAGCAGAGGAACACTCCACTGCAGCAAATAGAGGCCTCTTTTCTCCACATCAGGGTTTTGCATTGGAGCAAGCACCAGTGGGTCACTGCTGAGTGTGACCAGGCCAAATATCTAGTGTAGAAACACCTGTATCTGTTACTCTACCTCTTCCCCAGCCTTTCTTTCTTCCAGCCCCCACCCACACTTCTGGGCATCTTTTCCCATTATAGCTTCGGTGCCCATTCCCACAGCTGCTCAGGCCTTTTCCAAGCAGCAGCTGAAACCCTGTTCATGATAATACTTCTAAACTTCTCTAAACAATTAGAGGCATGTTGACTGTAGCTCATTACAAATAACACAGGTCAATGCATGTCCAGCCAAGTTTCTGCCTTCATTTCATCTGTCAGGCAGCCCACCCATGTTTGTGTCCATGCATTCTGGACGCTTTGTGACTCAACCAGGGATATGGTGACTGTAAGATGTATGCAGAATGGCATGAGCTGGGTGTGGCTGTCCCACCACAGAGAACAGGGAGGAGGATCAAGCATTTAACCAATGCCTGTTGTGGCTTGGGATTCCCATCTATGCTGCAGAAAGTGTGACTGGAATGGTCACAGGAAAGCAACCATCACAAAGGCAGAACAGTGAGCTGCCGTGTCTGCTAACTGACTCTTAGCTTTTCCATGGCTTAGTGAAATCAACATTTCTCCCAGTTTCACTACTTTCTGCAAGGTTTTGTACACACTCTGGGCAGTGTCACCACTTTGCTTCACGCTGCTGCTTTCCCCAAGCAACTGCTACCGGGAACAGCAGAGGAGCTGTCTGTTTGCAGACTCAGGAAGAGGGCAATGTGTCAGTTCAAATTGGGAAGGCTTTTTCCCCTCAATTGTGAGACTTAGCAAAGTAATAACAAACTCATGCAGAAGTTGATGGCTATGCCATCTTCCTGTCGGCAAGTTTCCTGCTCATTGCTGGTGAGTGGATTTTTCAATTTCTATTACTTCTGTCTGTTACTATGTTCAAAAAACTCAGACACTTTTATTTATTTATTTTTTGTTAAGTCTAACTATGTCCTGCTCCTCCCCACCCCCACCCCTTCAAATCTTTTAGCTGAGTAAATCAAAGCTATGTCTCGAAGGGATTTCTCTCATTCCATCTCTTCATCCTGTATTGTTTCTGGTCATCTCTTCTACCCTTATGTTGCAACCACCGTCCCATATCATAGGTGGACTAAATGGCACTCCTGTCGATGCCGTGTTCCCTGATTGAAGAAAGGATGTGTGTTGTGGCTACTCAGGGCACAGTCTCTTCCCTCTGGGGCTGCTTGTGCTGCAGCCATAACACTTCCAACCGCTCTCTGTTGGTCTAAAGCATCTGAGAGTGTGACCAGCACCATCTAACCCAGGTGTCCAGAGCAGTGGAGTGCTGTCAGTGGGCCCATTCAACAGCCCCATGTTCTCCCTTTTTAAACCCGTTCCAGGTTACTGTTTCCTGTATATAAAGAACAGGAATCTGTTCTGACGTTGTAGTATTGCCAGTGTAAGCACCTATGACAGTGATCCTAAAGTTAGGCTAAGTTTACAGGACACCAGTCACCTGGCAGTGAGACTAGTTGCACTGTTAGACAGCCATGACTACCCGGTCATGCTCAAGTCACAATATGCAATCACACCCTGTTATGTCACAGAGGCATCCATGTCCCCCATACAGTAGTGTGACAACTGGATCTTTGTCACAGCAGATGTTTAAATAGCTATTTAACTTGCATTGTAGTGAATTATCAGCATGCAGCTATTATTTACTGATGAAAGGGAGTATAGACTGGCTTGACTGGTGAAGAAACACAGCCTAATAGTCATAAATAAGATCCCTGGCTTTGGAAGGGTACGTGTGGTTAACAGCCACACAAAGCTAGAGAATAACAGAAGCAGATTGGGGTATGTATGTGAGGGGGAACTAGCTCTAATGGTCATAGCCATCCCGCGGAATGAATTTGACTAGAGAAACTCAATTATTTACCCCCCCCCCCCCGAAAGCATTTGTTTAGCTATTGAGTAATTAGCAATTATGGGGAAAGGGCATGTAGAGCAATGAGACTTGAAACTACACTGCACAAAACCCTTTGGGCTTGGGGTGGACTACAGGGAACAGTCTTGCACTCTGCTCACACAGGTCTTTCCAAAAATCCCCTTCTGGTATATGGAAATATAGCAGCAGGGGAAAGATGGTTTCAGGGGACTGTTAATTTATTTTTTTAAGGGGCATATGGGGGCAGAGCACTTTGTACCAATTCCAGGAGGCCAGTGGCTCTTGGAGCTCTTCTGCCTCTAGGGGGAGCATGCAGGCTGTACCAGCTCTATTGGTGTAGTATGAGGAATAGGTTCCTTTTTTCCACTTAGGGGTGTCTAGTGCCTCGGTGCGCTAGTCTGCATTTGGTGGTGCCTGGCTGCTTGCATCTGCATGCTGTAGCCTGCTCAGGGGCCAGCTACAGCATTGTCTTAAAATGCTTTTGGTAGCTGTTACTCAAGAATTGGCTATGCCTGGTGCAGCTTTGTGCCAGTAACTGATCAGACGTGAATGGGGAGGTTGCTCTCTTGATTAACAGAATGGGCTAGGGGTGGGTAATTTAAAATTCATAATGCACCTAGTACACAGAGGCTGCTTCACTCCATCTGTGGGGTGCCTTTTATAAACAAGTCACTGATTTGCAAATAGGAAAATAATCAAAGTTTCCCTTAGCTTGGTTTGGGTTTACTTTGCCCTTCAGCAAAGAACATTGGCACCTGGCAGGAGAGGAATCCTACAAAAAGTAGAAACTAGGTCACATTACAGAGAATGAATATAAACAACGCAAATAGATATGGACAAAATTAGAAAGGCCAAGGTACAAAACATGATTAAACTATCTAGCAACACAAAGGGTAACAAGAAAACATTCTACAAATACATTAGAAGCAAGCGGAAAACCAAGGACCAGGTAGGCCTGTTACTCAGTAGCAGGGGGTGGGATGACAATAACAGAAAATGTGGAAATGGCAAAAGTACAAAATGACTTTTGTTTCAGTTTTTGCCAAAAAGTTTAGTAGCAATTGGATGTCTAAGGTAATGAATGCCTGTGAAAACTAGGTAGGATCAGAGGCTAAAATATGAAAAGAACAAGTTAAAAATTACTTAGGCCATGTCTACACTACATCATTAAGTTGACTTAAGTTACGTTGATGGTCATAAGCTGCTGTAATTACACCGCTTGTGCATGTTCACACAACGTTCCTTGTGTCAGCAGAGCTTGTCCACTCTAGCATCAGTGGAGAGAACAGTGCACCGGTGTGGCTATCACCACTGTGCAAATCGCCACCTTCTCCCGCTAGGAGTTCTGGGAATGGATCGCAGTGAATCATGGGGGAGGGAATCGCCATCCCATGCTGCAGTTTTCTCCATCCCATAATTCCAAGGGCTTCTGACTATATTTCACACTGTTTTTCAACTGCCCCTGTAAACTGTGTGCCTGCCGTCTCTGCCTGAAAGCATGGATCCTGCACTGTTCACCAGTCTTATGATGAGCATTATGAATACAATGTGGCTGATCCTACAGTATTTCATGAGCTATGAATCTGAACTGGAATCTGTGGTGCCTGCCCTGCTGTGTGCCATGGAAAGAAACAATTCAACATGGTGGACCATCGCCATTGGACTCAGGAAATGAATGGTGGGATTGGATTGTGATGCAGGTATGCAATGCAAGCAGTGACTGCAGAACGTTCATGTGCACAAAGCCACCTTTCTTGAACTGTGTGTGGTGCTTGCCCCCACCCTGTGGTGCGAGAACACCAAAATGAGAGCTGCCCTAATGGTGGAAAGTGTGTAGCGATCTCTGTGTGAAAGCTGGCAACTCCAGACTGCTACCGGTAAGTCACTAATCAATCAGGAGTTGGAAAATCCTCCTTGGGGGTTGTGGTGTTGCAAGTGTGCAGGGCCATTAATTGCCTCCTGCTACGAAGGTCTGTGACTCTGGGCAATGTGCAGGATATAGTGGATGGCTTTGTGGCAATGGGATTCCCTAACTGCGGTGGGGCAATAGAGTGTGCACTTTTGGCCCCAGACCATCTTGCGGAAGAGTACATCAACTGAAATGGCTGCTTCTCTGTGGTGGTTCACTGACATCAGCACAGAGTGGTCAGGGAAAGTCAGTGATGCACACATCGTCAGAAACATTAGCCTATATAAAAAGCTGCATGCAGGGACTTTATTCCAGACCAGAAGATTCCAACAGGGGATGTGGAAATGCACCTAGTGATTCTGGGAGACCCAGCCTACCCCTTACTCCTGTGGCTCATGAAGCCTTACACTGGAAACCTTGACAGCAGCAATGGGCTCACAGGTGAGAATGACTGACTGTAGAATGTGCGATCGGCAGATTAAAGGGCTGTTGGTGCTACCTTTTTTTTTGGGCCTGCTTAGACCTCAGTGAGGAAAAATATTTCCATGTTCATAGCAGCCTGCTGTGCACTGCATAGCATTTGTGAAACTAAGGTCTTGGCTACACTGGCGCTTTACAGCGCTGCAACTTTCTCGCTCATGGGTGTGAAAAAATATGCCCCTGAGCGCAGCAAGTTACAGCGCTGTAAAGCGCCAGTGTAAACACTGCCCCAGCGCTGGGAGCGCGGCTCCCAGCGCTGTTAGCTAATCCCTACAAGGAGGTGGAGTACCTGCAGCATTGGGAGACCTCTCTCCCGGCGCTGGCGCTGCAACCACGCTTGCACTGCAAAGCACTGCTGCGGGAGCATTCCCGCGGCAGCGCTATATGTCTGCAAGTGTAGCCATACCCTAAGGTTGAAAAGTTTCCGGGGGGTGGAATGTTGAGGTGGATCACCTGGCTGCTGATTTTGAGCAGCCAGACACCAGGGCTATTAGAAAGGCTCAGCAGAGGGCTATTCAAATCAGGGAGGCTTTGAAGCAGCGTTTTACTCTACTCTTTCTCAATGTGTCTTTCTATAATGCATTCAGTCAGGCATTGCTTACTTGCCATCTTGAATGATCCTTGTAAAGATTCACACCTGAGTGTTAATTGTAGTCTGCAAATGTGCTGCTTTGCCACCACGTATGAATTTTCTGTTGCAACAGCCTTTGTAAGACTTATTTTTTATTAAATAGCAATACACAGATTAACATTTCTTACAAGGCAGTGAATAGCACTCTCTGAAATGAAGATCTCACAGCTGTGTATAAGTCCAGCTATTATGGAAAAATGTCCATGGGATGGAGTGCTAGGGGTACTGTGACAGGCCGGGAATGTGTGAAGGGAGGGCATGGAAGCAGTTCTATATGGATTGCAGGGGGAGTTGAGCAGGCATGTGTTTCAAATGCAACACAGTCATGGACTTGAGAATCTGATTGACAAAATTGTATAGTGCAGACAAGGCTGAAGACCAGTTAGATGTTTTAAAGTCACCAGGGCCTGATGAAATACATTCTAGAATACTCAAGGAGGCCATGTCTACACTAGAGATCTTACAGCAGCACAGCTGCACCACTATAAGATCTCTCCTGTAGCTGCTCTCTACTGACTGGAGCAAGCTCTCCTGCTAACATAGCTCTGGGCACGCTACGACTTATGTTGGCAAAACTTATGTCACTCAGGGATGTGAAAAAAAACCACACCCACCCGAGCAACAATTTTGCTGACATAAGTTTTTTTTAATATAAACATGGCTGAAGCTGACTGAAGAGATATCAGAGCCGTTAGCAAGTGTGTTTGAAAAGTCATGGAATATGGGATTGAAAATGGCACTATATATACCCATCTGTAAAAACAGGAATGAGGACAACCTGGGAAGTTACAGACCAGTCAGCTTAACTTCAGTACCTGGAAAGATAATGGAACCGATAATTAGGCAATCAATTTGAAGACGTCTAAAAGATAAGGTGACAAGTAACAGTCAGCATGGATTTGTCAAGAACAAATTGTGTTAAACTGACCTAAACACTTTCTTTGTCAGGGTAACAAGCCTTCTGGATGGGGAGAAGCAGTAGATGTGGTGTATGTTGATTTTAGTAAGGCTTTTGATACTGTCTCGCATGACCTACTTGTAAACGAAGGAGGGAAATACAATCTAGATAGAGCTACCATAAGGTGGGTGCATAACTGGTTGGAATACTGTTCTCGGTGAGTAATCATTAGTAGTTCTCAGCTGGAAGGGCATATTTAAAAAAAAGCAAACATCATTCTGGAATGTATTAGCAGGAGCGTTGTAAGCAAGACTCTAGAAGTAATTCTTCCCTATACTCTGCGCTGATTAGTCCTCAACTGGAGTATTGTCCTATTCTGGGTACCACATTTCAGGAAGAATGTGGACAAATTGGAGAAGGTCCAGAGAAGAGCAACAAAAGTGATTAAAGGTCTAAAAAACATGACCTATGAGATAAGATTAGGGGAAAAAATTAGGTTTTAGTCTGAAGAAGAGAAGTCTGAGGGGGGGCATGATACCTTTTAGTACATAAAAGGTTGTTACAAGGAGGAGGGAGAAAATCAGTGGCATTTCAGCAGCGACGCCTCTGGATGACGCTGCTTCTTGGCGGCACTTTGGCGGATGCTCGTCCACCGGACAGTACGTGGGCGCACATAGATGCGGGCACGGTGTTGGGGACGACTAGTCTAAGAGATAATACTCACTCCTGGCTTGAGTGTGGGGGACTAGACTGGAAGACCTCTCGAGGTCTCTTCCAGCCCTGTAATTCTATGAATAGGGATAGGGAGGGAGTAGTTTTCTAAGAACAAACTGTTTTCGTAGGGTTTTTTTTTTTTTTAACCTTTCCAGATTTTAGATTGTGTCCCCCATTTGGACCTTTTATATAACAGTAAAAGATTCATGGCTTGATCTGTAGTGTGTTCTTGGATAGATCTTGAGAGGCAAGATGGTGTGGCAGGTAGGGCACTTCGGTGCCTATTAATAAATGTAGGATGTAGTTCACATTTTATGATTGTTTTATATTGTAACTATTTGTTTCCATATCTCTTGTTTCTATTTCTTTTGGCTTATTAAGTATTCACAAGTGCTGTGGGTAAAATTGGGATACACTGCTCCTTTTGGAAGCAGATGATTTGGGATTTCTGTGACTAGTCAGTGTCGGGGGCTGGATGTCACAGAGGAATTCTCCAAGAGGGTTGGGGTGCACTTGCTAAACTGCAAGACTCAGACAGGGCTGGCATAGGGAACTAACACCCAGCAGTCACAGGCAAGACTCACACCCTGCTGCCAGTGAGGAACAAAGTGACTGAGGGCTTGTCTACATCAGAAAGTTGCAGCGCTGGTGAGGGAGTTACAGCGCTGCAACTTTGAAGGTGTACACATCTGCAGGGCATCACCAGCGCTGCAACTCCCTGTTTGCAGCGCTGGCCGTACTCCCGTTTTGTCTCCGGTGTAGAGGATCCAGCGCTGGTGATCCAGCGCTGGTAATCCAATGTAGACACTTACCAGCGCTTTTCTTGACCTCCGTGGAAGGAGGAAGCCTCTGGTAATCAAGCTGGTCTCCTTCCCTGCGGTTTGCTGGGTGGCTCCGGGAACGCGAGAGCAAACCGCGGCGAAGCTGGTCTCCTTCCCCGATTTGCTCTCTCGTTCCCGGAACCCCGAGCAAGCAGGTCTCCTTCCCTGCGGTTTGCTGGGTGGCTCCGGGAACGCGAGAGCAAACCGCGGCGAAGCGGGTCTCCTTTTCCGGTTTGCTCTCTAGTTCCCGGAGCCCCGAGCAAGCAGGTCTCCTTCCCTGCGGTTTGCTGGGTGGCTCCGGGAACGCGAGAGCAAACCGCGGCGAAGCGGGTCTCCTTTCCCGATTTGCTCTCTCGTTCCCGGAACCCCCCTTGAAGCCGCCCAACAGCGCTGCAGTGTGGCCACATCTAACACCACTTGCAGCGCTGGTTGCTGTAAGTGTAGCCACTCTGCAGCGCTGGCCCTATACAGCTGTACTAATACAGCTGTAACAACCAGCGCTGCAAAATTTTAGATGTAGACATGGCCTGACTTTGAGTCCTGGGTACCCTGAGCACTGTCGCACTCACCCCTGGTTCTCCTCTTTTGGCGGCCCTCTCCCTCTCCGCTCCCCCCCCACTCCATTCCCTTGATGGATGGCAGTGAGCTCCAGCCACAGTCCTGGAACTGCGGCTTTCCTGGTGACTCAGGAAAAACTGTTAGTCTCTGGAAGCTCAGAGGGAAGTGGGGGAAGGATGTGACTCGTGTGTGTGTGTCTCTGTTTTCTCCTGGTGATGGTAGACCCTTCTGGATCACAAGGGGGTTTCTGAGAACTACAGGCCTCTTTTCCACCAGTAACTGCAATGGAGAAGGGGGAAGTGCTTACTTCCTCAAAAAGAGAGGAAAAGCCTTTTGTGTCACAGCAGCTGTGCTCAGGATGTTGATTTCTTTGGCAGGCCAGTGTCTGAAGCTTTGGATTTCTCATACTCTGTCCTCCTTCCCCATAAAGGGATGGCGGGTTGGCTGGAGGAGCGATCAACAGTGCTCTACTGAGACCTGGGCATTGAAACGATGCCTAACAGAGCTTGAGTTTCTCCAATGCTCCCTGCCTAAATGTACACCAGATTCTTGGTGTAAGGCATAACACTACTTCATGCCTGAAAATTAAGCTCATTTCCCCTACGGCAGCTTAAATAAAAGGGGGAGGAAATTCCAAATCTTTATGAAATGACCACTGGCACTTGTCCGCCTTTGAGACAAGAATGACAGTTGCTTTAGAAGAGAAACTGCAGCCGTTGGTCCTCAGCAGTGCATAAACTAGCCAAAAGGTGCTGAGCACCTGCAGCTGCCATTTGAAGTGGGTAGAAAGAGCAGCATTAGAGTCAGCAGTGTCTCTGATTCATTCTGTTCTCCTACAGAAGACATTTCTAAACAGGGTGTTTACGAGTCAGTCATTTGGAACTCTGACAGAGAATAAACTCAAATCTCTGAATCAGGAGGTGAGGGCAGATCCCAATAAACATTTCTTCTGGGCTCCAAAAACAAGTCTTTAGGAGACGGGGAAACATTCTTTTCTTCTCTAGTTTAGTAAGGCAGCCCTAGGTCCCTGTATATACAACAACGTGTAGATTTTTTTATTAACCTACATAGTTATGCTGGAGTGACTTTTGGAGGCCCCAGTCAGGCCTTCGCTGCCAGACACTCTACAGGTGGGTAGACCAAGGACTGTCCCATAGAGCTTAGTCTGAGATTGACGAGACACAGCAGGTAAATAAACAGACCAACACAGGTGGTGTGAGTGACATGTAACTGTAAAGACAGGAACATTTGCCTGAACTAGTGGTCTGTGGTCACCAGCACAGTCCGAGCCAAATGGTACTGATGTGGGGGCAGACGTAGGGACTAAGAACGTATTTGGCTGAATCATATTATCCCACTGTGCTGAAATATGTATGCAAAGTAGCTTGTCTTTTGCAGTTGATATGCATTGCTGGTTATAGGAAATATGTGATTTACCTTTATTTTTAAACATTGAAATTATTAATCTGGAGTAGCACCTATAGAGTCTTATAATCAAATGCAAGTTTTGTATTAGCAGGTTGCACGTACAAACCGTCCCACTCATGCTACCTGCAACAACAACAAAAACTAGCGTTAATCTTTGCTGCTTTTCTTAGAAACAAACTTGTTTATAAATGTACCTATGTATCGTACATGCATTATTCAGAAGTATCTCCTGAGAGGAGAGGGAGGCATGTGTGTAGTTAAACTAGTAGTGGGAGGTTACCTCCAAAATTAACCTCATGGTGCAAACGTCAGACCTTTACTCAACCTCCTAAAATTGAGGGAGTTTAGATATGCCTGTTTTACAGAGTGAGGCCAGGTGCAAGACTGATCTATACCAGCCCCTCACTCTGCCCCACACCACTAGAAATCTGGGTGTCTAGTTTTGGTTTGTGACCATCTCTCTTCTGAAAGCATTTTGGAACTTCAGTAATACATTCTATAGTTAATTTTTCAGAGTAATTAAATTGAGGGTCCCCCAAGGGATTTTAGTGCATAAATCCGTGTTCTGGCTATAGTGATACAATTGAGCAAGCAGGAAATGAAGTTTGTAGGTATTTTAAATGCAGTACTTAATGCCCAGCACTTGCAAGGTCCTGTCTACATTTGAAATGCTACAATGGCCTAACTGCAGTGGTGCAGCTGTGCTGCTGTAACATTTCAAGGGGTTCTCCCATTGATGTAGGTAATTCACTTCTCTGAGAGGCAGTAGCTAGATCGACAGAAGAATTCTTCCACTGATCTAGTGCTGTCTACACCAGGGGTTCAGTCAGCCTAACTACACCATAAACGATTGTGGATTATTCACACACCTGAGCAATGTAGCTGTGTCAACTCTACATTTTAGTGTAGATAAGTCCTAAGAAATGCATTCGCCAGTAATGATCCAGTGTCTGTGTGATCTGCTTTTTCAGTTTCTTCATCCTTTCCCTCTGCATATTGCTAAAACCAACTCTTCCAAGGATCATTTTGAAAAGAACCTAGGAATTGCTCACCAGATCTGACTAGTCCAGTGTCTTGTTTCTAATGGTGACCCGTATCGGATGCTTCTTAGGGCTTGTCTACACTTACCAGAGGATCAACGCAGCAGCGATCGATTTAGCGGGTCTAGTGAAGACCCGCTAAATCAATGGCCAATCACTCTCCTGTCGATTCCTGTACTCCACCTGATTGAGAAGAGTAAGGGGAGTTGAAAGAGCGTCTCCTGTCGACGTTGCGTAGTGTGGACCCTGCGGTAAGTAGATCTAAGCTACATCAATTTGAGTTACGCTCTTCACGTAACTCAAGTTGAATAGCTTAGGTCGACTTTCCCTTTAGTGTAGACAAGGCCTCAGAAAGATAAAAGAAATGCAATAGTCCATAATCATAGAAATTTCTGAGCAGCTAATTCTGACTCCATCAGTTAGTGGTTGACTTATGCTCTGAAATGTGAGGATTTATGGGCCTGACCCAAAACCAAATAGAAAAAGTCCCATTAAATCCTACCATGCCGATTTTCAGTGGCACTCATGCTGCCCAGGTCCTGGCCACCGGTCTGGGGGCTCTGCATTTTAATTCAATTTTTAAGTGAAGCTTCTTAAACCTTATTTACTTTACATAGAACAATAGTTTAGTTTATATATTATCGGCTTATAGAAAGAGACCTTCTAAAAACATTAACATGTATTACTGGCATGCAAAACCTTGAATTAGAGTGAATAAAGGAAGACTCAGCGCACCATGTCTGAAACGTTGCCGACCCCTGTTCTAATCCATGACAGTTTTGCATCTCATCCCATCACCCTATGCTTCCCAAAACTGCATCTTGTGAGAGGGAGGGATAGTTCAGTGGTTTGAGCATTACCCTGCTAAACGCAGGGTTGTGAGCTCAGTCCTTAAGGGAGCCATTTAGGGATCTGGGGAAAAAAATCTATCTGGGGATTGGTCCTGCTTTGAGCAGGGGGTTGGACTAGATGACCTCCTGAGGTCCCTTCCAACCCTGATATTGTATAAAATGTTAACAAATTTTGCTTTTCCTTTTGTGGCATCTTATACCTCTTATTTTAAGATTGGCTACATCTGTCCTTATTCATTTAGGTGTTTTTATGAGTCTCTAATTATCTCGTCATCCACTGTACCTGGATCCTGAAGGGTTTTGCCAGGATCACCTCTAAATGCCTGGCTTTGAAAAAGGCACAACATTTTATTGTCCCCCAGTATAGTAACTGAGGGCTTGTCTGTATGGGGAAGTTAGTGTGCAGTTAGCTAGGGTGTGAATTTAAAGCTCATTAGCTATTCTGTACTAACACCCCTTGTGGACACTCTTATTGTGCAGAGTGCCCTCGGGCAGTTTAGCTTAATGCACTTCAAAAGTGCATTAAGGTACTGCTCACTAAGCCATTCCCAGTAAGCTGCAAGTGCAAACTTCCTACTGTAGGCTTTCCCCCCATGTAGACCATCCCTGGGTGCGGGTGTGTGTGGTTTAAGCTAGTCTATTTCATTAAGATCCCAGATACATGGAATCAAGTCTTGATGACTGGTTGCTCTTTAGTTAATCAATTTTTATTTATTTCCTTGGACACCTCAGTCTTTGAAATCTTTATTGCCTGAGAAGAGTAGCCCTCGCCCCAACTTTCTCTTTTGTGAACTCTGCAGAGAACTTAAAATGATTCATCTAAATCAAAGTCCTTACTTTCAGCTGTTCCCTTTATTCCTTGGTAGTTGAGGAGTTCTCACTGACTTTATCACAGGCTTCCTGTTTCTGATATGTGTATATAACTTCGCTGTTTGCTCTTTGATTTCCATCTAACATGTTATCTGCCATAGCTAAAGTGCTTTTCTGTTGTACTGGGATAGATTTAAATGTTTTAAGGCTATCTATTTGACATGAATAGCCACTCAGCCTTTCCCATTTAACCATATAGGGGTGTGTGTGTGTGTGTATGTGTATGTGTATGTGTATGTGTATGTGTATGTGTATGTGTATGTGTATGTGTATGTGTATGTGTATGTGTATGTGTATGTGTATGTGTATGTGTATGTGTATGTGTATGTGTATGTGTATGTGTATGTATATGTATGTATATAATTTTTTTTATAATATATGTGTGTGTGTGTGTGTATATATATACACACACACATATATGTATATGTGTGTGTGTATGTATGTGTATATATATACATATATATAATTTTTTTTTTTTTTTTACAGTAACTCCTGACTTGATATTGGCCTGGTCAATGTTGTTTCGTTATTAGGACACTGACCTATTAGAGAACATACTTCTTTAAAGGCCTGCAATGTTCCCGTATCCTATTGTTTGGCTCCCCCTACTCCACCTGCCAGGCACTCTGGCTGGGGAATGGGGTCATGGCATGGGAGTTTTCCCTATTCTGCCTGTCAGGCGTTCCAGCTGGGGAGTGGGCAAGCCCCCACGCCCCAACTCCGCTCCCCAGCAGGAACGCACGGGGGAGGAGCTGGGCAAGCCCTTACGCCCCAACCTCGTTAAGTCCCTGTCTCCACGAAGTTTCACAATCATCGCTGGTGAGTACAATATCAGTTTTAAAAAAATCATTTAAAACTTATACTGTATATGTATGTATATAATGTCCTTTGTCTGGCAAAATTTTTTTCCCCTGGAACCTAACCCTGCCCCCACTTACATTAATTCTTATGGGGGAAATTGGATTCACTTAACATGGTTTTGCTTAAAGTTGCATTTTTTTAAGAACATAAGTAGGACGTTAATTGAGGAGTTACTGTATTTGCCTATGGCCTTGCTTTTGGTAACTGAGTGGTGTGCACACCTTACTTCTGTGACACTACTGTAGAATGCCAAAGCAGTCTGTAGGCTCAGCCCAGGGATAACAACTTCCTCATTTGACTTTTGAAAGGGGAAGTTAAAGAGAGCTCAGAAACTGAAGCTTAATGTTCATAGTACTATTGTTTGAGATGGTCCCCTTCCAGCAGATGCTAAACTTACAGTGGGTCAACGCTGGCAGAGTTACAGCGCTGGCAGTTAGAGCGCCACTCAGAGCACTGAAAGGAAACCACTGTTGTATGTTTGCACTGTCAGCTGCCCACTCAATAGCGTGTTCACACTTGCAGCGGTGCACTCTGGGCATCTATCCCTCAGAGCATCTCTTCCTCTTCTGCCATTAAGAGTTGTGGGAAGGCGAAGAGGGGTCGCGGGGCATCCTGGGTACTGTCCCAATACCCCGTGATGCATTGTTTCGCATCCCAGCAATCTCTGTGCTTTCGTCCATATTTGGCACCATCTTTCAACAGTTCGTGTACTGCGCGCTCTGCTTCTTTGGTCTTCAGGATTGGATCCCGCACTGTTGACTAACGCTTCACGAGTGGCAGTGGAATTATTTCTTAAACTACAAAGGCAAGAGGAGTGCAACATTGATCTCAGACTTCAAAGAGAAACTGCTGAGCTTCAGGTCATCTGCAAATTTGACACCATCAGCTCAGGATTAAACAAAGACTGTGAATGGCTTGCCAACTACAAAAGCAGTTTCTCCTCCCTTGGTGTTCACACCCCAACTGCTAGAAGAGGGCCTCATCTTCCCTGATTGAACTAACCTCGTTATCCCTAGCCTGATTCTTGCTTGCATATTTATACCTGCCTCTGGAAATTTCCACTACATGCATCTGACGAAGTGGGTATTCACCCACGAAAGCTCATGCTCCAATATGTTTGTTAGCCTATAAGGTGCCACAGAACTCTTTGCCACCTCTCAAAACAGTTATACCAGTTCAAAACCTATGTGCATACCAGGCCATAGGTGCACTGTGACAGCTACTATATAGTGCACCAGATGTAGCAAAGGCTCTGTCAACTCTGTAGCAGGCTGGATCAAATTTCTACAGCAAGGTCCCTGGGTTCTCTATTAACTGGAGTGTCCTGTAGCAGCTTCAGCAACTTTTTTTTCTTTTTAAATCTTTTTTTGTTTTAAAAGACCTGATACTCACATTCATATGTACATCAGTACTACAGCTCCTCTTTTGTTCCCTTCAGTTTGTTTTACTTCACCCCCGAATTTTCAGTAGGCTGTAAATTGTCAGCTCTGAAACCAAAGATACTACCCCATTTAAATGAATGAGGCAGTTCACATGGCTTGATGCAATAACCCCAATCCAGCATCTTTGCTACTGCTTGCACTCATGTTTTTCATCCTCTAGTTACAACTATGAAGGCTAGAAACAAATGATGTGTGTTTTGGCTTTTTTAATCTTAAAGTTTTGAATTCTGGAGCATAGTTTTGTGGCCACAGAATTGCAGGATATAAAAGGCCTCTGATTTAGGCCATGTCTACATGGGAAAACTTTTTTGGTATAAGCTAAGGAATACATTTTAAACAGCTGTAGTTACACTGGTATAAGGCACCTTTGTGTGAGCCTCTTAGGCTGGAATAAGGCCATCCCTACACTGCAGAGACTGTAGCCACGTAGCTACTGTGCTGTAGCTATGCTGGCATAATCCCGTAGGGTGGAGGGTTTCCTGTCATTATAGGAACACCTAGATCAGTGGAAGGTTTCTTCCATGGACCTTGCATCTACAGCAGGGATAGGTTGGCATAGCAATGGCTCTTAAGAATGTGTGTATTTTTCACACCCTCTGAGAGCTGTAGCTATGTCAACCTAAATTTTAAGTTTTAACCAGGTGTAAAAATGGTTTCTTGTGCATTTTTTTTCTATTTATCTTATATAATTTGAGAAGAGGTTTAGATTTAAATTGAGGGAGGGGGGGAAGGCACAGTACAGAAGTGCCAATGCCAGGGCTTATACTGGTATGTCTGGTAAAACTTCCCCATGTAGACGAGGTCTATGGCAACTATTTAGCTACTCTTTTGTGTACTACTTAGGGCCAATTTGAGAATAGCATCTCCTCTGTGAGGTCAGGTTGACCTAGCTACTGGCTGGTTTACACTAGAAAATTAGATTGACCCAGCTGTGTTGTTCAGGGATGTGAAAAATCTACACACTTGAGCGATACAGTTAAGCTGACCTAAGTCCCCCTGTTGATAGTGTTAGCAAGGTTGACAGAAGAATTCTTCCAGCAGCATACTGCCTCTCGGGAAGGTGAATTTCCTATACCAGTGGCTGAACCCCTTACTATGCTGTGGTGTGGTAATGTTTTGCAGTTCATTCAAGCACTAGGTCTGTTAGGCGTGTACTGACCAGTGTAGCCATGCTGACCTAACCCTCCGTGTAGATTCAGCTATGTCACTACCGTTGCTTGGGGAGGTGGTGTTCTCACAGTATCGGGGAAAAACCCATTCTGTCAATGGAGGCTGCATGCTATGGGGTTATACTGGCAAAGCTATGGCAACATAGCTATTCTGGTATAGTCTCCTGGGGTAGACATACTCTGAGGCCTGGTCCACACTACAGTGTTAAATCGATTTAACGTTGTATCCGTCCACACTACAAGGCACTTTAAATCGATTTTAAGGGCTCTTAAAATTGATTTCTGTACTCCTCCCCAACGAGAGGAGTAACCCTAAAATCGATATTACTATATCAATTTAGGGTTAGTGTGGACGGAAATCGAAGTTATTGGTCCCATTCTTTTACTGAGCTACCCAGAGTGCACCGCTCCGGAAATCGATGGTAGCCTAGGACCATGGACGCACACCACCGAATTAATGTGCCCTAGTGTGGATGCGTAAAATCGATTTTATAAAACCAGTTTTAATTTCGATTTTATGCTGTAGTGTAGACGTGGCCTTAGTCTTGAGAAACTGCTTCTCCTGGTATGTTAGCTGGACCAATTTTTGTTACTGTTGCCTTTTTGATCTCCCTCAGTAAGAATGCACTATATATAATATGAAATACTGGTTGTTTTTTTCTTTTCTCCTCCCCTCCTCACTCTGCATCAGGAGGCCAGTAATGTGCTTGTCTATTTGCATTCTTTTCGCTTGGGGTTTGAATTCCTGGAGATTCCAGTGTATGGTACTTTTATCCCTGGCTCACATACATTCTGATGAAATGCATAAGATTATATTATGAGTGGTACCTATATCTTATACAGCACTCTTTATCTAGAGATTGAGGAAACTGAGGTACAGAGGTGAAGTGTCTTGCCAAAGATGACCTAGCCAGTCAGATCCAAGAAAAGAGTGCAGCTTTCCTATGTCTAAATCTTTGCCTTACCCCTGAACACAGTTGTATCCCCTAAATAGTAGGTCTGTTCAAGAGTTCTCCAAAGTGAGAGTATCCCCAGTATCTCTCATATGAGACTTTCCTGCTTTCACCAACCCACTCTGGCTCTTGGACAATACAGTCTTTTCTAAAGAATGGCTACAGACACATATGCATTTGAATGGGAATTGTAGCCTCTTAGGGTTTTTTGTTTCTTTTTAAGTCTGGCAAAAATAAACACATTTTTTACAACTCTGCTAGAACAGCAAAACACTAAGTATAGCTCTTCATAAATCATTAACAAGATTTTGAGAGTTTCCATTCAAAGCAACGTATCTTCCCTGTTAGAAGAAATAAATTTCCCCTGCCCTTTTGTTCTGTTTGAAGGTAAAATTAGATGGAAGGAAGATTCTTGGGGGCTGGATGATTTGAGAACTCTTGGTCACCAGTTCAAAATAACCAAGATCATTAGTGACCAGAAATAAATATTGTTTTGGTCTTTGTGAAGCACGTTGGTGTCTTCCATGCAGTTCCTAGAGAGGATGGGTGTCCACATCACTAAGTCAATGCAGCCAGCACTTGTCGATCTTTGCACAAAGGCCAAAGATTGAGTTGATGTGATAACTGAATTTTCTTCTGGTTCTAAACTGTTTCTTTCAGGGCAAGGCACTGCTGGGACTCCATCACAAGTTTTTAGCACTCCACCCACATAAATAATTAGGGCTCTGAAATGGATGAGAAGGTCACAGGACTCCATGAATGGACCTGTAATCACTAGAACAAAAAGCACAAAGCGAAAAGGGTAATTCCTAATATTCTCTAAACAATAACAGGGTGGGGGCTGAGTCTGATGTATTCAATTAGAAGCCATCTAGATGCAGAGATAAAAGCCTAGTTTACACTTGAAATTTTTTGCCAGAATACGTATACCAGCAAACCCTCCTGGTGTAGATGTAGCTGTTACCAGTTCCACATCTGAAATAAGATTGGATGGTATAACCACATTGACAGTAGGGCTTTTGCTCATATAGAAATGTCACAGAAAATCACACCACTAACTAATATTGCAGTACCAGCAAATTTTTTGTAGACCTGGCAATACCTATGAAATCCTGGGTGGAATTACAGACAAGTGCAGCTTCCATTATCCAGGAATACAAATGACCTGTATGGTGACTTACTCTTGACATAAAGTATACTACAGTAGGTTAGTTAAAGGGATTGATCAAGATTAAACATTAGTAGCACACAAATAAAAGGGAAAAAAAATCTGACTCTGCATCTGCAGTAATCTGTCAGTTGAAGATGGTAGAAGATGGCAAAACAAAAGTAGGCAGTTCTAAATGGTGCTCTGCCCTGCATTTTTCCTCCCCTGCAGAAGCAGGACAGAGGTGTGTTCGGGGAGAAGGGAAGTGTTACAGCATCAGCAAAGGCAGGTTGTCCTTGCCCTATGTGAAGTGCTACCACAGGGCACTAGCTCAGCCTAGAGGTAGTTGGCCTAAGGTGGATTTCCTCCACTTAAAGAATGTGGAGAGAGAGAGCGCGAGAGAGCAAGCGAGCCTTGAGGCTTCATGTAAAAGCCTAGGCTCCCCAGTCATATGATCCTGGATAGCAAATGCTGGAAATACCCTATTCCCTTCAGGGAAATGTTTCAGGAGTCCACTAGTGGGGATCTTCAGGAGCTCCTTTCTCTTGGTACTTAGTGGGACTCCCTGGCTTCCGACCAAGCAGCAGGGGAATTAAGACACCCAGTTGCTCCTAAGCAGGGTACCATCCGTTCTGGAGAGTGATGGAGACTTATCTGGTATATTTAACTGGATGCAACCGTGATACCAAAGTGCTGTTCTGAAGGTGAAATATGTTTAGTGGGGTGTAATGCCACAGCCATTGAAGCCAGGACACTTAAGCAAGTGTAGCCATGTACTAGCGGGTATTAGTTAAGGGTTTGCCCATGTGAAAGAGTAACTCCAAAAATAATCTTCTGACCCTTTCCCAACCCCTCCAACCATGCACACTGCTGGATTTATAGCAACTCTCTTCTGTTCGGGAGTCGTGCAGGGGAGTTCCAAATGAGATCTGCTGGTGCACTGAGTATTGCATTTGTTTGTATTGTGGCAGTACCTAGGAGCCCAGCGATGGACAGACTCCCCTTGTACTAGGTACTGTAGTATTAATCACTTTGTTTAGCACTGACAGTATGCCTGGTGCTGTAGAAGATGCAGACATATCCCTTTTACCCTAAATTAAAAACCATTTTAGTTGTATTGAAGAAAAGTTAAGAATTGCAGCCTCAGGAAGAGGCATTTAAGTTCTTAACAGGGTTTTGGTCCCCAGACTAGAAAGATATGGCTTGAACATAGGGAAAGAGTTAATTTTATGGCTATATAGCAAACGTGTGAGCGCGCATGCCAGCGACAGTGTGGGCGACTGCCATGCAAATTCAGCTCGCAGGGTGTTAGCATAGCCTCCTTTCCCTCCCTCGCGGTAGAACCAAACCAAGCTCCAACATGGTCTCTCATAAGAAGTCAGATTCCTACGTGCAAGCCACTCCTCCTCCTCCTCCCATGAGGGACTAAGAACCTTTGACTATCTAAGTAGGCAGATTGTCCTCCTTGCTGGCGGCCCCTTATTTGGCCAACCTTTGCTCTCTTTATGTCTCTCTGTCCTCCTGTGTCCCTCTCTACCTTGCCATATCCTCATTCTAATCCCCCTTCTCTCCTGGTCCCTCTCACTCTTCCTGACTTCCCTTTCTTGTCCCCAGCCCTGCCTTTGACTAGCCATTCCTTCTTTTCTCCAGCTCCAGCTCCCTGTCTCCCCCCTCCCTCTGCACTTTGGGGTTGTTGCTCCAGATACGCAATGCTAATTTCTCTTTCAAGTTATGCCTACAATTTAAAAAAAACAAACCAAAAAAACATGGCGTTGAGTCTCAGGGCACGGGTCAATGGACTCAGGCTTGTGAGATTAAAAAGTGCAATGTAGCTGCTTGGACTTGAGCCTGAGGTCTGAGACCTACTCCTCTCCTGCCCAAATGTTTACACTGCAATTTTGTAGCCCCGCAGCCTGAGTCCTGCAGGTCAGAGTCGGCTGAGTTGGGCCAGCCCCAGCCATGAAGCACGTCTTTTATTGCAGCGTAGACCATCAGTGCCGCTAAGTACTTGTCTATGTGCATGCTTGCATCCCTTTAAATATAAATAGTGCATGACTGTCCTTGTAGGGGTTTGCACTATTGAACTAAACTGGTTTAAATTCACATCTGCAGCTAAACCAGTACAACTTTCAGTGAAGACGAGCCCTAACTGTCGTGCCCTTCTCTGCCTGAAGCATCTGGGCCAGGAGTCGGTAACCTTTCAGAAGTGGTGTGCCGAGTCTTCATTTATTCACTCTAATTTAAGATTTCATGTGCCAGTAATACATTTAACGTTTTTAGAAGGTCTCTTTCTATAAGTCTATCATATATAATTAAACCATTGTTTTTAAAAGGTTTAAGAAGCTTCATTTAAAATGCAGAGTACCCCGGACCGGTGGCCAGGACCAAGGCAGTGTGACCGCCATTGAAAATCAGCTCGCATACCATAAGTTGCCTACCCCAATCTAGGCAGAGAGGGAGCTACATTCTGATCAGAGGAGCATGCCATGCATCATGGGTGTCTGGTTCATGTTTACCTCCTTGCTTTTGCCTTAATTGATTCCTTTATAATATGCTGTGGTATGCGGAAGATTGGCACCACAGATGGAACATTCATAATCCCAAGGTGAAGGCAGCTAAGCAAAATCCAACATGCTTGCAGGATTTTTGCTTTGGTCTGGCTGAGGAGCCCATTTGCTGCTGCCACTGAGGATATTCTGTTGGCTTGCACCTTGTGTAGTCGTTCACAGTAGGTGTAAATGAGACTAGTTAGTATGGTAAAAGCTTTGTTACGGCATGTTACGGGAATGGGGGGTGCCATTAGTAAAAAATTCAAGTCAACTAAGAGTTATACTTACCAATGGAATACCATTTTTCAAAGAATTAGAATACAATAAAATGAATAAAGTATAAAATAGTGTACAGGTACTCACCAAGCCAGTAGTAGTACTACAGATTGGTTGGTTTCTTGAAGCACTTGAGTGTATACAGGTAAAGTTTTCTATACAGTAGGTTATCTTATGACACTACATACCACTATGGGCAGGCAGCACATGACGTACACCCAGATCACTAAACATACACTTAACACTAAAATTATACTGAACGTAATTTAATCTTTCTTCGATGATTCAGAAGGTACTTCAGGATCTTGCAGGGCCTCAGGGTCATCATTATCGACATCAATTATCATTGTAGATGTAGAAGGTGTAGGAGATTGGGCTGAATCTGTAATGACCCTAAGACATACCCTGGAAGCTGCTTCTCTGCATAAATCCCTGTTATCAGCTTGCTTACTTGTCTTCTGCCTCTTTTGCATAAAGGTAGAGTGCAGAATGTGCAACTGCATAACCTCCTGGTTACTAGACTGGAGATTTGTATTGGGAGGTATCAGAAATGCTGGTTGGTAAAGAGCTGAATAACACAGTTTTTACTATATCTTGCTCTCATTCTGCATTGTTGTAATTGTCTACACAAGGTGCCAGGCAATGAAGAATTAAGCTTTTAGTCTATTCTTGCTGGATATATAGTATTAAGATATAAATCAGTGGTTCTCAACCTGCAGGCCACCTGTGGCCCAATCAGCACACAGCTGCTGCTCATGGACTATGCAGTGTGTGTGTATACATAATTGTGTGTGTACATAATTGTATGGATGCGGCCCACATAACAGACAGAGACAGACAGAGAAGCATATGCACCCCACATGGTAAATAGGTTGAGAGCCACTGATATAAATGTAGGACTTTCCAGAGCTAGCATCCGCCTTGACTGATTTGTGCCTGTGTAGTGCTAGGGTTTTTTGGGTGAAGTGTTAGCAGAACTCAGATTAGCACTGTTGTGGGATCCTTCATGGTTGTTTGTTTATATATTTTTTTACATATAGCCTGTGCTAAAAATTCCAAACTGCTATGAAGTTTGGAGAAGATGGTTTGTTTTTGTTTTTTTTAATTCTGAAATCTGAAGGAAAACTTGTCAAACCAAATAGCTCCTAGGAGCCGCCTGCATTTCAAGGGCAAACGAAATACTGCCTCATGTTTGAATTAATGCGGTACTATCTTCTAAAGAGCTTTTGAAAAACACAGATCAATTATCCCCCCCCCATTTTTATTTTTAAATTTCATTAAATAATAGGCAAGATTTTTTTTATTTATTTTTTTTAAATTTCACCAAATATCTTGTCTGGCCCCTCAGAGCTGAGAGTGGAATGGTGAGCCAGAAGGGCTGGCCAGTGGTTGGGGCAATAGCCTAGGACTCAGAGACAGCGTCAGTTCCCAGCTCTGCCACAGATGTCTTGTGCAGGCAAGTCATGTAGTCTGTGTGCCTCAGTTCTCCCTTTGTAAAATAGGAATAATAGCTAAGGTCCTGAGAAAATCATGGGTTCGTTCTTTCTTTTTTTTTTTTTTTTAATGTTTGAATTTCATGGGATATGCACAGCCACTGAATCACCTGTCCCTCTCCCCCCCTGCTTTGTTTTTTTCCAGAAGTGTGTGTGTGTGTGAGGAAGCACACACTGCAGCTGCTCTTGGGAGTTAATGGGGACCGCTCCCATCCTGGATGGAGTGGGGAGGTGGTGGGATGGTCCAGTTTTGGAGAATGGGGTGCGGAAGCTCTCCCCACATGGTGCCAGCCTGGGACAAGGATCAGGGCCTGGCTTGCTCTGTGCTTGGCTTGGCTACTGCTTCCTGCCCAGCTGCTGGTGGTGGTGATGGCGGAGACCAGAGCTGATCAGGGGCTGATTAAGAGCCCCAGCACACCCTGAAGCTCCAGGGGAGAGACAGCTCCAACTGGTGCAGAGCTGATACCGAGATCTGTACCCTCTGGTGGAACAAGATCCCTTATACTCACTCATGTTCCAAGCATGGTTGCCAGGTGTCTAGTTTTCGACCAGAACGCCCAGTCGAAAAGGGACCCTGGCGGCTCTGGTCATCACTGCTGACTTGGCTGTTAAGTCTGGTTGGTGGCACTGGCAGGCTCCTTACTTGGCTCCATGCGGCTCCTAGAAGTGACCAGCACGTTACACCGGCTCTTAAGCATAGAGGTGGCCACAGGGACTCTGCGTGCTGCTCCCGCCCCGAGCAGCGGCTCCGCAGCTCCCATTGACTGCAGTTCCTGGCCATTGGAAGCTGCAGAGCCACCACTCAGGGTAGGGGCAGTGTGCAGAGTCCCCTGGCCCCTCTGCCTAGGAGCTGGTGGGACATGCCAGCTGCTTCCGGGAGCCCACACCCCTCACCCCCTTCTGCTCTCCAACGCCCTGCCCCAGCCCTGAGCCCATACCCTGCACCCAAACTCCCTCCCGGAGCCCGTGCCCCCTCCCATGCCCCAACTCCTTGCCCCAGCCCTGAACCCCACATTTCTGGCCCCACCCAAGAGCCCGTACCCTCTGCCTGGAGCTCCCTCCTGCGCCAACCCCCTCCTGCAGCCCAAACTCTTCACACCCCAGAACCTGCACCCCCAGCCAGAGCTCGCACCCCGTCCTGCACCCAACCCCCTGCCCCAGCCTGGTGAAAATGAGCTAGTGAACAAGGATGATGGAGATCAATGGAGTGAGCTGAAGTGGGGCAGGGGGTGGGGGAAGGGTGTTCAGTTTTCTGCCATTAGAGAGTTGGTAGCCCTAATTCCAAGCATCCATGGTGCTGGTCATGGTGAGGGGATGGATCGCGGTCTCACCTCCTGCAGTGTCTCTCCTGGTGTAGCAGGGGGCACTCTGGAGTGGGCTGGGGCTCCTAATAACCACGTTCATGTCTCTGTGCGCTTCCCTGCCCTGCCCTGCCCCTGCCCCTGCGCGCACGCACACATACACTGGCCAATCAGGAAGTGAGCCAGTCCCCAATCCCTGCCCTGGGCAGACTGGGCTGAACCAGCTGGCACCATACAGTGAGACATGCAGCCTTACTCCAGGGGATAGGACTGTCCTGGTACCTCTTTGCCCCTCTCCTAGGATGCGGCTGTCCTGTTAACTCCCATGAGCAGCCACGTCTGTCTTCTAGTGGTTGGAAAAATCACAATATTGACTAACTTTCTGGTTTCCTTGCAGTCCACGCAGTGATGTACGCATGGCCTCAGTAATAGCACCTTCTCACAGAAGTGTTGTGAGGGTAAATGCATCAAAGGTTGTGAGGTGCTCAGGTCCTATGGTGCTGGGGGCATTGGAGTACCGTAGGTAGATGTTTCCAGCAGTCCTAGTTAGCTTTGTGTGGGTAAACCTGTAGGCCTGTGAGAAGCCACATTGATTACAGTGGAGCCCGGGAGATGTCCAGCAACCTAATCCACTGACATGATCTTGTGTAAGCATCTTCTGTGCTGGTGCTTCCTCTAATTTAGTATGTTAGTACTGTAATTTGCCCACCTACTGTCCTCAAAAGAGCCAAAATCTCAACCCCATTTACCATTTTGTGTGTTTTTTTTTAATTATTATTGTGGGAAATCTATACATATCCTGAAAATTAGGCTGTTGCTCAGCTTTCATAGTTTTATTCTTCTGCGCAGAATAATTTTGTTTTTACTGTACTAGTGCTATGCTGTGAATATCCATTTATCATGTACTTTGCCCTTGGACTTTTGGGGACAAATTTTGTTAAACTTAGATACCGTAGAATGTTCTGTACTAGCATGCTTCATTCCTACTGTTTGGTGAAGCATGCTAGTGGTAGTACCATCAGTGTCATGTTCTATAAAGCAGGATTGTTGCTGTTGGAAGGCTCAGAAGGAACAGCTCAGGGGTAGGCAACCTATGGCACGCGTGCTGAAGGTGGCACACAAGCTGATTTTCAGTGTCACTCACACTGCCCAGGTCCTGGTCATCAGTCCAGGGGGCTCTGCATTTTAATTTAATTTTAAATGAAGCTTCTTAAACATTTAAAAAAATTTATTTACTTTACATACAACAATAGTTTAGTTATATATTATAGACTTATAGAAAGAGACCTTCTAAAAACGTTAAAATGTATGACTGGCATGCGAAACCTTAAATTAGAGTGACTGAATGAAGACACGGCACACCACGTCTGAAAGGTTGCTGACCCCTGGAATAGTTCGTCCTGATTTGTCTAAAGTTTCCTGAGCTTTCTTTAAACTTCATTTTCCACTAAATTGGACTCTAATTCCTTGCTCTTTGGATCTGAACACCCATCAGTAAGGATTTTGAAATGTAAGTTCAGTGCCCTCGTGGCCAAGATGGCGAGTATCTTATTCATTTGAGATTTCACATTTTATTATTTTTATACATATAGACATGTTTTTCAACTTAAAATTTGTTACTTGTACAGTAAATAAAATATTGAACACGTGAGGAGTAGCATTGAAATGATAGAAAACAATGTATTTTACACAAATTTCACTAAAGTATTACAATACAGAAGTATTAAGTACAGCTTGTGCCCTGCAGTGTACTGTACATCAGTTATTTTGGAAAAAATAAAAAGTAAACATACGATTAGAAAAAATAAAAAAGCAAACAAAGAACAAATAACACTTTTTTATATTTTATATTTTCCTTATTATTATAATCTGAGTTTTACTCTGTCGGGGGTGCTATCCCGTTTCAACGTGGACAGATTTTTATCTACTCTGCAGTCCTCTTCCTCTTCTCACCAGCCTTAACAGTCTCTTTATTCATTTTTTACATTAGATTAAAAAAAATGGAAAGAGATCTCTGAAATAATGGAATGAATAATTAGTATAATGTATATTTCAATTTATATTTAAATCAAAGCAGGGAACATATATATTACTACCTAACACAGTAGGCGAAGATATTTAATATTTGCCTGGAGGAAGATGCTGTTACAAATTTATGAACAGCCGAATGCTCTGGTCCACATTCTCTGTGCAACTGCAAGCACAAAAGACACAGTTTTAGAGATTTAATGACGGATCAAGACACTAATCATAATCAGTAAATATTGCAATATATTTAATTATTGGAAGAAACCTAACCTAGAAGATAAATTTTGATAACCATCTCCTCATTACCCACCAGCCAGCTGTTCCTGATGTTGGTTTGTTGTGAGTGCATGTGCGCACTTGTCACCTCACTTGTGCTGTCATTATATAGTACGTTGAAGCACCACCAATAGGAGAGCAGCACAGTCCACTTATGAAAATCACGTGACAAATATTCACCAATGGAAGAATGCATTTGGAGGGAAATTCAAAAGCAGCACAAATATTTTACTTTTTATGAAATTTTCCTAGGATTATTTAGGTTTTGAATGAAAACTCCCAATGTCCCAAGCTGAAACATTATACTCACAAATTTTCGGATTTTGGGAAATTTCCCAGGATATAGAAGCACTGCCCCCTGGAGTTTCCCTTCTTTCTTTTTTTTCTCACTCTCCCCCTCCTCCCCTAGGAAAAAGATTTAAAGGGGCCGTGCTCTCTAAACTCCAAAGGGGCTACAGAAACCCTGAACATTTCTTTGCCAAGCAAGTATCTGCATTTTATAACAATGCTGACATTTTCCAGAGACTGACTTAGAGTTCCACAAATCAACACAAGTTGCCTTAAAGGGATGCAGGCATGCTAAGAAGTGTATTTTAGCACCATCTCTTCCCAAAATACAAAGCATTCAATTTGTTTTGCTAACACTTCAGACTACAGAAACTTTTTACTCCTTATGCTGTTTCTTACACTGGGCAACTGAAACAGGCCAGCGGGTTCCATTTCAAGCTGTGGTAACGCCGTAGTTCTTCTGCACACACTAGCACAATGCTGTGATACTCAGGTTGCAGCTACTTACGTGGGACTGTAAAGGCCAAACCAACTGAGCTGAAGCTTTCAAATAAATTGTGGACACATTCCTTTTGGTAACTAGGTTTTGTGCTTCCTCATCGAGGCTGGGCGCTGTGGGATGCTTCTCTGCTGTCCCAGGGTGAGCAGAAATCTTTCTCTGGAGAGAGCTGAGCCAGAAACCCTCCCCGGAGGAGAGGGCAGGAGAAGGAAGTAGCTGCTCCTTTAAAGGGAAAGTGGGGAGAGAGCCAGAGAGAGGCTTGCATTTTGGGCCCCTCTGATTCCTCCCCTGCAGGGGAGGGACAGTAGAATGGCCCACTTGGAGAAGAGCAGAAGGGGAGAATGACAGAAAAGGCCCTTTCATTAGTGGGTTGGAAGGGGAGGAAGGTGACCAGAGGATTTACTACATAAAGGAGCCAAGACTTTATGAACACAGGAATGTGTCCAGTTTGGAGGTTGTCAGATTATCTGGGGGAGATGGGAAAGCAGAATTGATAGGGTGTGCTGGGATGGGACAGGAAGAAGGTGTCATATCTTTACTTCCTTATTGATAAGTCTTATAACAGCTAAACTGGCCTGGTGTCACAGGTATCTTTACCTGCCCCATTGGGCTGTGTTCTTACATGAGTGATAACTGATGAAGAAATTGCAAGACCCGTGCTTGTTGTCATATCTCCCTTACTCACTAGTATGACTAGGCTGCCTGCTGGATTGAATCCTAAATGTTTGTTTTTGTTGGTTTTTAATTGCATGGAAATAGGAGAGAGAACACTTGTGTGGAGTAACTCTTGAAGAAAGGGAGTAGAAGCAACTCCTAGATTTTTTTGGAGTTCACGTTTATTAATTTATCAACTGGCTTTTAAAATACTTCTGCTTAAAAATGAATTCTGAGGGTATGGCTACACTTGAAACTTCAAAGTGCTGCCGCAGCAGCGCTTTGAAGTGCGAGTGTGGTCGCAGCGCCAGCACTGGGAGAGAGCTCTCCCAGCGTTGCACGTACTCCACCTCCTGATGGGGTTTAGCTTGCAGCGCTGAGACCCACACTCCCAGCGCTGCAGCACTGTTAACACTGGCACTTTACAGCGCTGTATCTTGCAGCGCTCAGGGGGGTAAAGCGCCAGTGTAGCCAAGGCCTGACTTGATTTCCTGAACAGTTCTTCTAAATTACAGTTATAATTATGGTGTGGCTGTTGGGTATGGTTTGCTTTCCACTGAAAGTGGCAGGGGTATGTGTAGAGGGGAGCCTTCAGTGCAGTTAGTGAAGTTCTGCCCCATGATGAGAGGCAAGGCAGAAGCATGTCTGTAGTTGCATACTGAAATGTGTGTTGTAAGTTTGCACGTAAGTGTGGTTGACTGTACAATGAAACACATGTGCATGGTTGTTTCAGTAAACAGTTGCTCACTAGTCCTTCCTTTAATAATTAAAAAAAACCCTAAAACTTAAATGAACTGTTACTGTTAAACTTTACACAGCATTCAGGGTTTTTGTAAAAACAAGCTTTTATAAAGCCCAGCAAACATTTCCAGTCCAATAATTTATTTATTTTAAATCCAGTGCTTCGGTTCTCATTAAACATCAAACAAGCAAAACCTCCCAACCTGGTTCCTTTTGATTTGAAATTCTGGCTGCCTGGACAAAGGCCTGCCTTCAGCAGGATTTTAATTTGAGTTAATACATTTTTATGTAATGAAGATGAAGCAATTGTAGCTGTCACAGGACTTAACAAGTTGAGTTTATACTCCCCCATAGGGAATAACTTGACCAGTTATGGAGAACTATAAACTGAACCTGCTGACTCATGTGACAACTAAATTACCTTGTCATAACTAAAAGTTAAGTTAAAATTCTAGTAAAGAACACACTTTGTGTGTGCATGAAGACAAGGCCTGAGAAAGTGTAAGTAGTGTAAATTTTGGGCTTTTCTACACAGGGAGACTACTGCAAAATAAGCGAGAGTGTGACTTTTTTGTTTTGTGTTTTTGTTTTTCTTATAAAAAGCAGAAGGTGGTGTGCTTTAGCACCTTATCTGTACATGGATTAATCTAAACCACAAAGACACACTGTGTGTGGAATAAGTGTCTACACAGAGGACATACAGAGAAGCTACTCAGGGCTATTTCCTTATGTCCGGGTGGCCAACCTGCGCCTCCGAAGGAGCTAGAATTTACCTATGTACATTGCCAAAGAGCTACAGTAGTACATCAGCAGCCCCCCATCAGCTCCTGCCCCTGCCTGCCAGCAGCCCTGCTGATCAGCACCTCCCCCTCCTTTCCCATGCTGCAGGAGGCTCTGGGGGGAGGGGGAGGAGCGAGGGCATGGCAAGCTCAGGGAAGGGGGCAGGATCAGCGGGTGTCTTGGGGGAAGGGGCGAAGTAGAGGCAGGGCCTGTGGCAGAGTCAGGGGTTGAGCAGCACATTGGAAAGTTGACACCTGTAGCTCCAGCCCCTGAGTTGGTGCCTATGCAAGGAGCCACATACTAACTTCTGAAGAGTCCCAGGCGGCTCTGAAGCCACAGGCTGGCCACTCCTGCCCTACATAGACATGCCTGCACACTTTTCAGCGCTAGTATAGAGGGGTTTTACAGCCTTTACAAAATGTTAGTGGGTTGTTAGTAGCTAGGCTTGACCTTGTCTTTTTGAAAAGTTAAACTCAGTCTGCATTTAAAAACACACCCCAGACGCTGCACCACTAAAAACCTGAAAGTGAAACTGGCCATCAACAAAACTGAAACTGACATCATTAATGTCCTCCATTTGAGGAAAAAAATATAAATAAATTGATCTAAAATAATAACAAGTCTGGGGTTTTAAAAATATTTAACTTCAGATAATCTAAATTTTAGAGACATGGATAAGAAAATATATCTGTTTACGGCTTATGACTTTTAAACGGACAGGTGCCTTGTTGGTGTATAAACCATACATAAATGTGACTATGGCTGAGACATGTCCAAAAATCAGGAAATCCAAAATTAGGGCTCTGACAAATAGCAAAACTTTAAGCAGATGTCATACAATAATGTATCATGTGGCACGGTTTTGTGGAAGATGGCTGCTGCATGGTGATGACAATATTACTGGATTTTCTGAATGCTGTGATCTAAAATTCCTGGATGCATTAAATTATGACCTAGTCCTGAAATGAGTTGTGTGTAGGTACAGCGGTCTGCCTGTGCAGAGGTCACTGCAGAATTAAGACCAGTTCTGTGTATGTATAAAATATAAACCTACATTTTCTGTGTATAAGGACCATTCACTTATAGTTGATCAAACAGCTGCTATGGCTGCATATTGGTGCCACCTGCCTGCAGGAAAGAATGAGTGGACTCAAAGCAAAAAAATCAAGGCGATGCCTCAAAATGGTAACACTGTTTAAGCTGGATTTGACTGTGAGCAAATCAAGATTTTTTTTTTATTTGTTTGCACTTTAATCAGCTTCCTCCAATTATTAATCTAAAAAAAGTAGCATCTTGCATCAGATAATTAAAAAAACTAAATACATGAAATTCAGCCTAGATTTGGATTGAAATTCTTCGTTCTTAGTAATGGAATAGTGTCTCTCTTACTGAGCTCATTTTCCTTCAGCTCTTTTAATGTTCATCATTTAGAAGTGCAAAATGACCTCCTTAACCCGTGCTGGATGATTACTCTGTAACTCAGTAACTTTTAAAGCAATATTTTCACACACTCTTAATGGATATTACATCAATCTCTGGGTTTGTAGTACAGCACCTTCATTTACTCCTGTGGTGTAGGATGCTGCTTTTATATATAGCACTCTAAATAGTAGCTTCTGTTTCACGAGTGGATACAAATTTGCCCTCAGCACTTTATTTGCATATAGATTATAGTGCCAATCGGGTGTAGCTATGTATAGGAAGAGCTAACTGCTGCTTAATTTATAACCTTTTTAATTAAAAAGTCCCCTGACTTACAGGTTTTGGGTCTAGAAATGTTCTGCTGCATTTAACACTACTACAGTATGTACAAAACTACTTTATCAAGATACTAGCTATTAAATCTAGGCAGTCCTGCTGAAATAAAAATGAAAGGGGGTCACAAGCATAGTCTGCTGACCAAAGATAAGTCACATGCACAAAAAAGCAGATGTGTAGCAGGGCACTGCTTTGAATTTCATTGGATCGTTGCCTGAGACGGTTAACACTGGCAAGAGGGAAAGAGGATGGGGAAACTTTTTTTTCTCCTGTTTTAATTGTTCTCAAAATGGTTTGAATTCTTTTGCATCAGCACAACTTTTGTTAAAGCTAATTCTTGTTGAAATGCAGTACCACTTTGAAGTCAGTAATGCTGATTTTAACTGGGCAATAATATGGAGTTTTTAATGGTCTCTTCTGAAATGATTGGAGCCAAGGCTGACTTTTTCTATTGTATATCGTGGGTGTAGACAAGTTTGTGTGTGTATATGGAGGAGGGAGTTGCCCAGCCAAAAATGTAGGATTTCATTAAATGTAGGATTTCATTAATAAATTAAGAAAATGCCGGGTTTGGAACAGAAGCATGTTTATATCACTTTGGAACAGAAGCATGTCTATATCACTTTTTAAATAAAGTGGCTATATTTTAGTGGATGTATGCAGCTACTCATGAGTGATATTTAACTGCTTTTATTTCATTTAACTCTAGTCCCCAATAATAGGGATACAGACTTTTTTTATCATAAAACACCAAACCATTAATTACTGCCAGATATGACAGAGGCTCAGTAAATGTAGTCTTTTGAGTGTTGGACTCTCACCATCAATACTTGGGGGATTTCAGTTTTTTGTACTGCACATAAACTTAAGTAATTCAACAAAGTTCAGTGGTGGTGCTGAAAGCCTTTCATGTTGTTCTCTAACAATAGATACTGTGTGACCTCTGTGTCTGCAGAATTCCAGTACTTTAGGGAACAGTGACGTTTGTTAACTGTAGACTTGGTTATATCTAGGCAGGTAGCAAGGTGCTTCTGAGTTATGCCACTGCAGGTAAATTCCATAGCTCTCTGCACCGTAGTGACCTCCACAGGAGGCCAAAAAAATAGAGGGCTGGATCGTCCTTGTAGTGGTAAAACCCACAGGATGTGTTAAGGCAGAAGGAAACTTGGAGGATCCGCTTGGCAGAAATCCTCCCCAATCGTTACAAACGGTGTTGGGGTGTGTCTTGAGGTACCTGCAGGTGGCTGGGACCAGCTGCATAATATGGCTAGTAAGCATTCTTTCTTCTCTTCTCCCACCAACGACTGCAGCTGTTCCAAGTCCTGCCCTTGTTTGGGTCGAGGGTGGAAGGGTATTTCTGTTCTGTAGATGAAACTTCATTGGAAAGCTGTAATAGAGCTCTAAGCTGTTTTATCCTTTCCAGGTAGTGTCTGGGGGCATGTGTGTGTGTACATTTCCCCTCCCTGTACACTTGCGTAGATCCTGGACTGCACAACCCTGGTGGTGTGGGGCAGAAAGGAGGAGCACTGATGCAGAAGATGAGCTTTCTGCATATGGATCATGGAGACATGACCCAAAGTGACTGCATTGTTACGTGGCCTCTAGAACACACAGGTGCTATATTTTTCTCAGTCCTTGAGTGAACTCTAACAAGAAATCGATGATTCAACCCATCTCATATCACTTGGTGTCAACTTAGATGTATTCATGTTGATTAGAATCTGCTGGAGAACTCAATATTCTATCACACACTGCATACACCTGACTCCAGTGACAGCAGAATTAGCATTTTCTTAAGAAAATAGGAAATTGCAGTATCTGCTGGAGAACTCTTATTTAAGATCTAATATTGTGTATGTGATTAGCTAGCCTGTGTGTTTGGCATGGGGTACTTTTTTAATAGCAGCCATACGTTGCTCACTTAGTTTCTGCAGAGCATCTTGATTACATTTAAGGGCCTGATCGTGCTGTCCACTAAGTGAATGGCAAAGTTCCCACTGACTTCAATGGGAGAAGGACTGGACCTTATATTCATTAGTAAGTGTCTTGGGATGAAAGTCAGTGTAAGGCAGGTGGCTAATGAAAAAGTCCTTCACATTGTTGAAGGCATAGTGTTGCTCAACAGATTCTACCCTGAAGAGGCTCCCACACTTGGTGAGACCAGTAGGGCCAGGACTGAGAAGCTCCATTGCACTGTTTTTGTAGGAGCTCCCAGTGGGGAGTGTGGCATGACTAAGGGCCAACTGGGGATGCCCTCGCTTCTGCACTATATATATATAGGGACGCACACGTCTTGTGGAGTGGGTATGATGTTTCTTCAGGGATGGGGGAAATTATTCATCGCCCTCCATCCCCGTTACCTCCTCTGAACCTTCTGCACCAAGCCTGGTTATTCAGGTCTGGGGAGTGTTTTTCCGGAAGGCTTTAAGCAGGGGGGAGAAGAGGGCCAACACCCTTCTGTCTAGTTCTTTAGTATCCAAATGAAAACTGGCCGACTATACATCTGGTGGCCCCAGAAGGGTTACATACGGGGATGAGTCTGCCCTGTTGTCACCTCACAGCAGGGAAATAATACAAACTTGAAGGGCCGAATGGGCCATTATCCAGTGTTGTTGTTGTAGCCGGGTCAGTCCCAGAATATTAGAGACTAGGTGGGTGAGGCAATATCTTTTATTGGACCAAGGTCTATTGGTGAGAGAAACAAGCTTTCGAACCACACAGGGGTCCTCTTCAGGACTGGAAGCTGTATAAACTTGAAAGCTTGTCTCTCACCAACAGAAGTTTGTCCAATAAAAGATATTACCTCATCCACCTTGTCTCTCTGAATGGGCCAAGAACGTTTACAATTAGTCTTCTGATGTAAAGAGTGGTTCCTTCCCCAGCACCCAGACCACTCCCCCCACCACACCCAAACCCCAACAACCTTCATGTGGGGACCCCCCCCCACGAGCCTCTGTGCATTCGGATCCCCCCAACCTAGACCCCTCTGCTGATTTACCTGCACCCAGATTGTCCCACACAGAATCCTCTCACCCCACACCTGGACACCCCCCCACATTGAGCCCCTCCACACTTGGATTCTGCCTTTTTGAGCCTAACTGGCACAGAGGGGCAGGACTCCAGGCCTTGTGCTATGTCTGGGTCGGATGCAGCCTCACCACTGAATCCGTGTCTTGGGGGTGGGATGGGGCTGCGGGGTGATCTTCCACCTTCGTGCAGCCAGTGGCCTGTGCTCCCTACCGCCATGCTGGAGCCTCTGTATCTATTTGACAAATAAAACTTGCAGAATTAAAAAAAATTTTGGTGCAGAATGCTGTCAGGAGTAGCTCATGCTTTGCATCTTCAGACTGCACTGCTGTCTTGTATGCCATGCATGCTGATAGCAGTGAGCTAGTGCAGACAGGAAGGGAAGCCTGACCACACCTGAACTAGGAACAAACAAGAACACAAGGAAAAGCAAAGACAAAAAATGCAAACAGCCAGCATAAACTAATAAACAGCTTGCTTTGTTCCAACGATATAGCTGCCTCACCCAGAAAGCTGTGCCACTGCTGAGAATCTACAGTAGGGCTGCATTGCTCCATTGGGAACAGGTGGTGATTTATAACTCTTGGGAGTGGTGATGTTTGGGACTATGCCGGGGTGGCTGGATGCAGTAGCAGGCCCTTCTGCTGCAGATAGAGGAAGGATTCTGGCTCCTACTTGCTTCAAGCTCAGCAGTGGTTGTAGGCAGAGGGGAGGGCAACAGGGTGCAAAGGTCCTGATAAGAACAATGCTTGGGAGAAGGGCAAATTGGGACTCTTCTCTTCCCCCTCCGTAACACTTGGAATCTACAGTGGTTTCCCCAGGAATTGAAATTAGGGGGCGTGTTTGAATTTATGGGGTGTGTGTGTCAGGGCCGATGATAGATATATCAGAGAGATGAATAAAGTAAATGTTCTGTTAGGATAATGCAAATTTAACATAAGGATAATGCAAGTTGCACCAAAACACATAACAGGTCTAGATTTCTAAAAAAAAAAATTTTTTTAAAAATATATTTAATTTAAATTGACTTTTGAAAAGTAAGCCATCATGGGATAAGAGAGAAGTCCTCTCATGGATCAGTAACTGGTTAAAAGATGGGAAACAAAGGGTAGGAATAAATTCACTGTTCAGTATGGAGAGAGAGAAATAGTGGTATCTCTGAGGGAGGGGTTGGTACTGGGACTATTACTGTTTAACATATTCATAAATGATCTGGAAAACTGGTAAACAGTGAGGTGGCAAAATTTTCAGATACAAAACTATTCAAGATAGTTAAGTCCCATGATGGAGTCTGAATTAGCTGTTAACACTCAAGAAAGAGATCTTGGAGTTACTGTGGATAGTTCTCCGAAAACATCCACTCAATGTGCAGCGGCAGTTAAAAAAGCAAACAACGTAGGGAATCATTAAGAAAGGGATAGATAATAAGACAGAAAATATCATATTGCCTCTATATAAATCCATGGTATGTGCACACCTTGAATACTGTGTGCAGATTTGGTCACCCCATCCCCAAAAAGATATATTGGAATTGGAAAAGGTACAGAGATGGGCAACTAAAATGACTAGGGGTATGAAACAGGAGGAGAGATTAAAATGACTGGGAATTTTCAGCGTAGAAAAGAGACAACTAAGAGGGGATACAATAGAGGTCTATAAAATCTTGACTGGTGTGAAGAAAGTGAATAAGGAAATGTTAGTTAATTCTTCACATAACACAAGAACTAGCTGTCACCCAATGAAATTAATAGACAGCAGGTTTTAAAAAAACAAAAGGAAGTATTTCTTCACACAACATAAAGTCAACCTGTGGAACTCTTTGCCAGGGCATGCTGTGAAGACCAAAACTATAACAGGATTAAAAAAAACAACTAGATAAATTCCTGGAGAACAGGTCCATCAGTGGCTATTAGCCAGGATGGGGAGAGGTGCAACACCATGCTCTGAGTGTCCCTAGCCTGTTTGCCAGAAGCTGGGAATGGGCAACGGGGATGGATCGCTTGATTCCCTGTTCTGTTCATTGCCTCTGAAGCACCTGGTGTTGACCACTGTCAGAAGACAGGATACTGGGCTATATGGACCATTAGTCTGACCCAGTATGACCATTCTTATGTAAAAATTAATTATAATAATGTTCAGTACAGAAACTCCCCAACATAATGACCTCTCAAGATAGCAATGATGCGAGATAACAACCTTGGTAAATAATGCATTTTAAAAATCTTGGCCTACTAGGAAACATATAAATATGTTTCCATTCCCAGTCACAAATCTAGCATTCTGGAGCAAAGTGACTAAAATATAGTCCAACAAACAAATGTTTATTTAACGTACCCCTCACTTTTCCCTCCCCGCACCCTACTCACCGGTGTTATCCTTGATCAGTGGAGACTCAGAGTTCAGAGGTGCTGTCACGTGAATACACCTCCCATGTGGGGAGCAAGAAGGCACCTTGCTCGTTCCTCCAGCTGCTCACTGTTCGCTCTGGCCACTGCTGTTCATTGTGCCACCATTCACTCCACCACTCTGTTGCCAATGGCCCTGCGCGGTCACCTTCTGCTGCCACCTGCCACTGTGACCTCTGCGAGTTGGTCTCTTGAGGTTCCACCCAGCTGAGCTCTCAGTGGGGGAACCTCGCTGCTAGTGCAGTGTGGGCTGTCTCTTCCACAGAAACACTGTCTCCACAGCAGGTCTAAACACTTAGGCCATGTCTACATCTAAAATTTTGCAGCGCTGGTTGTTACAGCTGTATTAGTACAGCTGTATAGGGCCAGCGCTGCAGAGTGGCCACACTTACAGCAACCAGCGCTGCAAGTGGTGTTAGATGTGGCCACACTGCAGCGCTGTTGGGCGGCTTCAAGGGGGGTTCCGGGACGAGAGAGCAAACCGGGAAAGGAAACCAGCTTCGCCGCGGTTTGCTCTCTCGGTCCCGGAGCCAGCCAGCAAACCGCGGGGAAGGAGACCTGCTTGCTCGGGGTTCCGGGACCGAGAGAGCAAACCGGGAACGCCGCGGTTTGCTCTCTCGGTCCCGGAGCCAGCCAGCAAACCGCGGGGAAGGAGACCTGCTTGCTCGGGGTTCCGGGACCGAGAGAGCAAACCGGGAACGCCGCGGTTTGCTCTCTCGGTCCCGGAGCCACCCAGCAAACCGCGGGGAAGGAGACCTGCTTGCTCGGGGTTCCGGGACCGAGAGAGCAAACCGGGAACGCCGCGGTTTGCTCTCTCGGTCCCGGAGCCACCCAGCAAACCGCGGGGAAGGAGACCTGCTTGCTCGGGGTTCCGGGACCGAGAGAGCAAACCGCGGCGAAGCTGGTTTCCTTTCCCGGTTTGCTCTCTCGGTCCCGGAACCCCGAGCAAGCAGGTCTCCTTCCCTGCGGTTTGCTGGGTGGCTCCGGGACCGAGAGAGCAAACCGCGGCGTTCCCGGTTTGCTCTCTCGGTCCCGGAACCCCGAGCAAGCAGGTCTCCTTCCCTGCGGTTTGCTGGGTGGCTCCGGGACCGAGAGAGCAAACTGGGAAAGGAAACCAGCTTGATTACCAGAGGCTTCCTCCTTCCACGGAGGTCAAGAAAAGCGCTGGTAACTGTCTACATTGGATTACCAGCGCTGGATCACCAGCGCTGGATCCTCTACACCCGAGACAAAACGGGAGTACGGCCAGCGCTGCAAACAGGGAGTTGCAGCGCTGGTGGTGCCCTGCAGATGTGTACACCTTCAAAGTTGCAGCGCTGTAACTCCCTCACCAGCGCTGCAACTTTCTGATGTAGACAAGCCCAGAGTCTTTTGTGTTGTTAAGTGACCACTGCAGCTGAAACCACTGATAATCAGGTCTATCTATGGAGCCTAATCAGCTCTGTCTTTAAACAGTGGAGAGGGACATGTCCCCACCCTCTCTCTTGATGCCCTCAATCAGTGCAAGCTAAGTACAGTTCTACTGCCCTTTACTCATACAATAAGAACGTTTCATATTTCTGCCCCCCTTCCCCACATTCAAGTGATTTGTAACTCAGCCCCAGCCAAAATCTATCACTTGGTCAACACAGCTCTGTTTGCTGGATATCTAGGTATATTAGGTGTGAATGTAAATACAATCTGGTCCTGAAGCCTTTCCTTCCCCTGCCCCAGCTCATCACTAGCTGTCAGGGAGAGCTTATTTAGACTTTGCCTACAAATCATCATTTGAAGTAATTAGGTTGGCCAGCATCACCAAAATGAATGCACTGACATTGTCATAAAAAACAACAGCTAGTCTATGTTCATACTTTTCAAATCTAGTCTACTTTTTCAGATACACGTATTTTATCATACACTGTATATTCTTTTAAGGTGTGTATTAATGTTTCAATTTCAATTCAAATTTCCAAACAGTCACTAAATTGGCATGTAACTAGTTCACAAAACTGGGAGGCGGGGGCTGTTGGGGGAAATTCAGAGGGATGCAAGGAAATCACTGGGAATTTAGCAAGTATGATAGAGACTCACTCCTATGTAGTGATGTATTGGGTGTCTGTACACAACTCAACTACTTTGTCAGCATTTAAATAGGATGGCTGAAAATGCAGGCCTCAGTCTTATAACAGAACGTCAGCACTTCCTTGTCTGCTATTGTCAAAACACAGCTTGAAACAGTTTAACTGAAACTGATTAAAAACCCATTGATTGAAAATTAGTTTAGCTGCGAACCCTTGTGTGGACACTTGTCTGTCTGTTTAAAACTGATTATATTGGTTTAGTTTGCACGTTTAAACTTACAGATTTCAACTGCTATAAACCAAATGTAAATCGGTGTAAGAGTGTCAACACAAAAAGCTGCACAAGTGTCCTAAAAACAGCTTTAATTAAAGGGAGGATTTTTAATGAAACTTCATGTGCCAGGGTTAGCTCTTTGGCGGAATAGCCTGTCAAAGCACTGAATTAGGTGCAAGGGGGGGCTTAGTTTCCCTCCAACATGGGTGGGTTGTAGGGCTTGCCTGTGCACTGAAATGTACCAAAGTAACAATTCCAAAATAGTTATTCTAGATTGTGCCCACATGGGGGTTATATTGAAATAACTGTTCTGGAATAATTATCTGTACATTCCAAGCATAGAGAAGTGCTTGAACTGCTCTTAGCTGTGTCACTTGTTATAGTGGAGTTTGAGGTGGGTGGCAGAGGAAATGGGGGATGATTGGGGAGGTGGGGAGCCTTTTATTCCCGTGTTCTCCTCTCTCTTGTTTAAGGCTGCTGGACAGGCTGGGTCCTGGTAGGAGAAGTCATTCATAGTCCCATTTCTCAAGGCAATATCTAGGGGCCAGAGGGGAGTTGTACCTGACGTAGGGGAATAATAGAAATGTGGGACTGGAAGGGAACTTGATAGATCATCTAGTCTAGTCCCCTGCTGGGCTAAGTATTACATAGACCAGTGATACTTAATTAGATCTACTTTCAGGCTGACTTGACAATTTTATGACAAGAGGCGGCCGTTTGCGCAGAATGCTGACAAAATAATAACCCCTTCCGCTGCCAATAAATAAAGACCTTCATTACAACATAAGTGTTTGGGTTTCTATCTTTTAACAAAGTTTATAAATCAACATTATTACCTGGGTTTGTGGCAATCACTAATGGGAGAGGTGACATCAACAATCTCTGGCAAGCTTTGTGAAGAGTGGTTTGTAGGAGGTCTGGGCAAGGCATATGCACTGGTGAAGATGCTCATCTGTCAAGCGATTGTGGTGTTTTTAAAAAAATAATGTTCATGGTGTAGAAAACCCAGATTCGCAGTGGTACGTTGATCCGAACATTGTTAAAAGATAGATGGCTGGATTCTGGTTATTGGTCAGCATACTGAGTCCAGAAATTGCTAAGTCCCACTTCTCTGAATTTTGCTTTCAAGACATCTGTGCTCTGGAACCTTACAATTTCGAATTGAGAAGCATCTTCATCAATTGAATCAAGAATGTTCTTTGCTTCGGAAGGGCAGAGTCTGTTGGCAGAGATAACAAACAAGAGAAAACAAATCCTTTGGAATTGTAAACTTTTTTCAATCAGATTGTTTAGGAATTCTTGCATCGTTTTCATCGAAGTTTCATCTGTAGTTTCACAAGAAATGTAGGAAAGTACAACATCTTTCCTGATAAGTCTGTCTGAAAGATTTCAAGATTCCTCTGAAAGGCACACACTTTTTCAAACCCATCACCAATACTGCTTGCTCAGCCTTGGAACTACAATTTAGGGGAATTGATGTGACCAGTAATATCACACAGATTGACAGAGGGGATATAATTTATAAATTCCAGGAACTCGTAAACCTTGTTTGTCTAGTGGTCTGAAGAGAGTCTGAAGCGCACAAAACCTCACTAACACACAGACCTGCTACTTAACCAGTGAACATCATTGTGCTGCAACAGGTCACTCACTGTATTTGGCTGAAACATACTGTAAAAAGCTTTAAAAAGCTGCTGTTACAAGCTAAAAGTTGAGCATATGTAGTTCACTAGTCTCATCAGAATACCCATTGTTTTTTCAAATCCCCAGACAACTTACTGTACAGGACAGTCTGGTGAATGATGCAGTGAAGTGTATTTAATGAAGGGTATAACTCTGCCAAATGTGAAGTAAAGTCCTTCTCTTTTTTTCCTATTATGGAGGGACCTCTGTTTGTAACAAGCAAGTTTATTTTCTGCAGATATAACGCATTTTTTCCCATAAAATCCATTTACCCTTTCAAAAATGATCTCTCCTGTGGTGTAGGTTTCTAATGGTATTAAACATAAAAATTCTTCCTTGAAAATTTCACCATCATAAAATCTAACAAATAGTAATAACCGCGCAGTGTCACTTAAATCGCTTGATGTATCCACTGCGAGATACATGCATTTGGTGGTGTTTTGTTTTGTTTTTTAGATTGGACATCAGTGCTGATAAACAGTCATCGTAAACTACCTCCAATCTCTGTGCTGCCAAGGAATCAGACGAGAACTTGCTTCACATGGTTCACAATATCATCTTTGTTTTTATCTCCAGCAAAAAGCTCCTCCAGTATTTCTGATGTGCACTTGTTCACAAACTCAGCATCCAGGAAAGGCTTTCTCTTTTTAGCTAGCACCAACAGTATCTGAAGAGAAGCAGCTGTTACTTTGTCCTGCACAGTCACTGATATTGTGAGGAGACATTTGAAGTGTGATACAAAGACTTCAGATTTTCAATTTTGTCACGTCTTTTAACACTGCCAGGAAATGGCCATATTGAGTGTTACTGTGCTTTGATTCAAAGTGGCACTTCGCATTGATGACTTTACAGATGGATACAGTGGTTTGGCACGTTAAACACAAAAGTGTTGCGTTTAAATCAGGTGGTGTAATAAAAAAATCCACTCTCCAGCTTGGGTGAAAAGCTTGGTTTTTTTGCTGTTGATTTTGCAACATTCACTTACATTGGCGTTCATTTTTGGCTCCATTACCGTCACTGATGAAAAAATAGGCAATGTCCTAGCTCAGTCGTAGCCAGTGCCATCGTAAGAACTTAAGATCCAGCAGTAAGTTACTTACTAAGGAAGTCATAGGCAAATGATAGGCTATGCATCACTGTTCATGAATATAATTATAAACCTTTTTTTAAGGGGAGTTGATTGGCCACACAGGAAGCCTTGGTGGGCCACCTATTGAGTATCTAGACCATTCTTGACAAGTATCTGTCTAACCTGGTCTTAAAAGCCTCCAATGACAGAGATCCCACAACTTTCTAGGTAATTTGTTCCAGTGCTTAATTACCCTGGCAATTTGGAAGTTTTTCTCCTAATGTCCAACCTAAATCACTGTTGCTGCAATTTAAGCCCATTATTTCTTGTCCTGTGCTCAGTGGCTAAGAAGAACAATTTATCACCCTTCTCTTTTCAAGTATGTAAAAGGTTGTTATAGACTCTCTCTTCTCAAGACTAAACAAACCCAGTTTATTCAATCTTGCCTCATAGGTCATGCTTTCTAGACTTTTAATCATTTTGGTTGCTCTCCTCTGGACTTTCTCCAATTTGTTCATGTCTTTCCTGAAGCGTGGCACCCGAAACTGGACTCAGTACTCCTCTTGAGACCTTGTCAGTGCTGAATAGGGTAGAAGAATTACTTACGTTTTGCTTGCAACACTCTTAATACACCCCAGAATGATGTTTGCGTTTTTTAACAGTATTATATTGTTGAATCCTATTTAGTTAGTGATCCACTATAGCCCCCAGATCCTGTTCTGCAGTACTCTTTCCTAAGCAGTCATTTCCCATTTTATATTTGTGCAATTGATTGTTCCTAAGCAGAGTACTTGCATTTGTTCTTACTGAATTTCATCCTTTTTATTTCAGACTATTTCTCCAGTTTCTCAAGATCATTTTGAATTTTAACCCTGTCCTCCAAATCACTTGCAATCCCTTCCAGCTTGGTATCCTCTGCAAACTTTAAGTGTATTCTCTATACCGTTATCCAAATGATTCATGAAGATATTGACTAGAACCAGAGGCTGGACAGATCCCTGTGAGACCCCTCTCATTGTGCCCTTCCAGCTTAATTGCTAACCATAGCTAACTGCCTTCTGAGTGTGCTTTTCTAATCAGTTGCGCACCCACCTTATTGTAGGTTTGTCTAGGCCAGAGGTTTTCAGATTTTTTGAGCTGAGCCCCCCTTTGAATTAGTTTTTGGTTGCACCTCCCCCAGCACACACACATAGACACAATACCTGCCCCTCCTCCCTCGGATTTTCAGGGTGTGGGAAGGTCTCTGGGGGCAGAGCCAGCACTGGGCATGGAGGCTGCCAGAAGCAGAGTTCAGTGTGACTGTGGCAGGTGGTGCCATTGAGCCAGACTGGGTGGCCCGCTGAGGTCAGTTGGAGGCAGCACTCCTTCCCCAAGCCCTGCCCCAGGCTGGCCTGAGCCCCACACGTTCCTCCATGCCCCCCTGGGGGGCTGAGCCCCACAATTTGAAAACCTCTAGTCGAGGCTATATTTGGGAATGGGGTGGCAGCTACACCCAGTGTTAGAGAGGGCAGGGACGCCCCCATGTGTAAACCAATATCTTGGGGGACCCTTATACCTCTGTTGGGGGCAGGGCAGTCTTAACCTGTCTCCCCACCTTCCCCATGTGTTAGCAAGGCTACTAAATGTGCAGGGAAAGGGGATGAGAGCAGCCACTAAGATGAGCAATGGGTATGATGGTGGTAATATTGGAGTTGGAGCAGTCTCAGAGCAGTATGGGGGGAAATCTGAGACATTGGAGAGAATATTAGGGATTGGAAGGCTGTGGAAAGAAGGGGGTCAAACAAGGCATCATCTATCCCACTCAAAAACCCACATTCATGCACCCCATGTGTCTTACCCCTTCAAAAGTATCCCCACTGTTTTGCACCTTTCCCCAGCTCCTTAGTCTGTGGGCCCCATCCTGATGCCTGCCTCTGTGTGGGGAGGAGGGGGGAACCAAGCTGTGCTGGACAGGCAGAGAGTGGGGAGATGAGAGGGTGACACCAATGCAGGGAAGGGGTTTAACATACAGTGTGTTCTGTGGGTGGGGTAATCCTTGCCAAGGCGCCAGGTGCAAGGAAGGAGGAGAGCTGGGCTATGGGTGTGTGTGTGTGTTTATATGGTACGGAAGTCTTTTCCTTTTTTTTTTTTTTTTTTTTTTTTTTTAATCCTTAAAAGCCCCCAATTGTTGTTAATTCAGAATTAGGCCTAGTCCAGTGGTTTTTCAACTTTTTTTTTCTCGTATGTGGACCCCTAAAAGATTTCACATGGAGATGCAGAACCCTTTGGAAATCTTAGACCTAGTCTTCAGAGCCCCATCCATGGAGCACAGGTTGAAAATCACTGTTCTGTGGTAATGACAACCTTTCATGGACCAGTTACACACAGTCCACAAATCCCAAGGGGTCTGCGACCAGAAAACTGCTAGCCCAGTCTAGGCTTAATATATAGGTCAACCCAGCTGCATCGTCTGGGCTGTGAAAAATTTAATGTCCTGTGTGATGTATTTAGGTCAACCTACCCTCACTGTAGATACAGGTAGGTTGACAGAATAATTGTTCCTTTGACCTAGTTACCAGCTCTTGAAGAGGTGGATTACCTTCTTTATTGAAGGAAAAATCCCTTTCACTGATAGGAAGTGTCTGTATTACAACGGCATAGCTGCAATACTGTAATTTGTGCTGCTACAGCTGCTGTAGGGTAAGGTAGCGCCTTTGTGCCCTTCCATAATGTGCAGAGTGGCTAAATGTAATCTCTGAAAACCAGTAAATAAAAGATTTCCTGGTTTTCAGAGGCTTTACATTTAGCTACTCTTCATATTTTGGAGGGGTACGAGGCACCACTGGGCAACTCTTAACCCTGTTAACGAAGTTTTTTGGCATTTAGGTAACTGACTCCTGAATCCTAACTGACAAAATACAGCCTAATACATCTTTTGGGGTATAGTCGACTGTCACTGCTTAAAGTAAATCTTAGTTGGAGTCTCTCACTAGTTCTTGTGCATTTATTTGTGTATCCACAAATGGTGTGGATATAACCTCTTATAGTGGTAGTTTTTTGGGTTTTTTTCCCCCCCGTTCTGATACTTCTGTAGTAGGCTGAACAATGGGTGAATAGAAGTGAGATGAATAATGCAGTGGAGCAGTATTCTACAAGTGAATGGCATCGGGGTTGCCTATTTTACTTTCTCACAACTCCATAATCTTGATTTTGTCAGGGACAGATAAGAGGGTGAAGCTTAATCCTGAATGTTTCAAGATCATAGCAGGTTTTGTTCAAAGTCCAGTTATTGTCGTTCTAAATTAAGATGTTCTTATAGTCTCTGTAGAACATCCCATCTCCACCCTGTCATTCTTCTCCAGAGAATGTTGGCTTCTCTCTTCGCCCCCTCCCCCCAACTTTCTGCCTAATGTAGAAAGTCTCAAAAATGTGTACTGCTCACAGTATTCCAAGGCGGAGTCTTCTGGATACTTGGAGTTTGAATGTGACTCGAAAGATGCAGTTGCCAGTTTTCTTAATACTAGAGGAAAAAGGTCATTAATTTCTCAGCATCTTCATGGCAGAACAGAGAGAAAATAAACTTTCTTGCATTAATGTGCTGAGGTGTAGAGATGATGCAAATTTCAGCATCCAGACAATTGGGAGTAAAAATAATCGGTATCTCTGCTTTGAATTAGAGGTTAATAACATGCCAGTTTCTAAAATGGTGGTATTGGGATTTAAACTGTTATCTGAAAACGTAACTTAGGTTTGTTGTCTAATGCCAAGTTAAGGGGAGGCAATGTTAAAAAACAACGCAGCCTGAGTGATCAAAACATTAAGGTTCACTGCATGCACCCACCAAATGTTTTGATGTAGCCTGAAGAACATGTACTTACCAGCACCAAGCTTCAGGAGACCATAACTCTGTATCTCTGCTGCAAATGAGTTATAAAAGTCAATCCTGTTCTGACTTCACATGTGTAGTACCCTGGGGTACAGTCTCTATTTGCTGCTTCTCATAACTAAGGGTATGTCTACGTGGCAAAAAAGACACACAGCAGCGAGTCTGAGCCTGGATCTACAGACTCAGGCTTGTGGGGGCTTGCACTGCAGGGATAAAAATAGCCATGTAGATGTTCCTGCCCAGGCTCTGAAACCCAGTGACAGGGATGTGGGTCATCTCAGAGCCTGAGCTGTAGCCCAAGTGGAAACATCTGCACTGCTATTTTTAGCCCCACAGCCTGAGCCCAAGTCTGTAGAGCTGGGCTCTGAGACACTGACGCAGGATGCAGTTCAGTGCAGAAGTGCCCTAAGAATTTCTTCTTCTGAACTTTGGTCCTGTTGTGTTTTATATAATATTATTAATCAGATCGGGGCAGGGTATGTGTCATTCTGTATGTGAAACACTGTAGATCTTTAGCACTCCATAGATATTTTGCAGTAGGAATAATAATACCCAGTACTCCACTGATAACTAAATATGAGAGTTTTTCTCTTAACGTGGTGCTGCCAGTACTAGTAATGGATTTACCTACACATGCTGACTCAACAGAGCAAGGCTTTTTGTTCTGCTCTCTCCATTTTTGGTGTATCTACTTCTGATAGCTATCTATCTCTTCTAATATCTTTACTGTACCAGGCTAATGGTATAAGGAATTGAACAGCAGACTGTCAAAAAAATTGCTATACACAGACTTGCATTGTTTTCAGAAAGAGCAACTCGCATAGCAAGAGATCAGGAACCATACATGCATGTGGCTTTGAATTGAAGATTTCAATGCATCATGCTGGGCAGCTCTTTATTGTGATGTAACAGACCCATGAACAAAGAGAGCCATTTCCCTGTTTAGAGTAATTGGACAAACAAAGGCCCAGATTCTAATCCTAGTGACCACAATATAACTGAGATTTGAATCTGCTCCAGTGTGTATGAAATGTCGGTGTAGAAATACTTAGTTGGAACTGGAGGATGTCTTGAGATAATTAACAGGGATTTGCAAAAAATCCCAGAACATTCTTCATTCCATGTGCCTGTCCTGAAGTCCTGACATAACTACACAAGGAAATGACCATGGCATTCAGGATCTTGTATCCATAGCATCCGGTTCTTGCGCCTTCCCTTCATTTAACAAAAGGCAGAAGAGAAATAATCAAGTACGTTGATGGAGGAATGTTAATTCCTGCACGAAAGAGGGTGAATATACTTCCTCTGTCACAATGTATTAAGAGTGATGTATAAGAAGAGACAAATAGAGGCCTCTGATCTGAAGGGGGAGAGGGAGGAAGGCTTTTAACCTTGTTAGATTAACTGAAAGCTGGACGATAAGTCACTCTTGTACCCAGTTTGTTTCAGTACTAGCTGGCGATAAGATGCTTGAAGTCTGTTTTTAACTTTGCTGTATATCTGTTTTTTCTTAAGCCAAACTTGCAAGGCGCTGTCAGGAGAGAGAGAACCTTGGCATGCTGGTCTGGTCACCTAATCAGAATCTGTCCGAGGCAAAATGTAAGTCTATTTTGAATGCTTATTTTTGTTTAAGTGGTTTATTTTTAAGAAAGTGAAGAAACCTTTTGCAGCAGAGAGTGGTTACTCAGTGTGGTTTTCTCAGTGTGCTTCAAAATGAATTTGGGAATTAAAAAAAGTACCAAACACAGGGTTTCATTCCTTGCTGAACAGCTGCCAAGAACCACCATATCCATTGGGGAGGAGGAAAGACCTCTTATGATTTCCTTCATTGGTATGAATTTTTGAGGCTCTTGATCAGCAAGCTGCTGTGATCTTCCAGTCATGTGCTGTAGAAGGCAACAGAAATAAAGTTTCTGAGGCCAGAAGGAGAGGCATTTGTGGGGGAGGGAGGGAGGGAGGGAAGAAATCATGGCCAAACCAAAAAAAAAAACAAAAACCCACAAAAAACCCAAACCCTCAATAACCCCATACCTGGAACTCAAGTTTAAAATGTGGGAACAATTAGAGTGTCTTTGATTTCCATGTGACAGCAAATTGTAAACTGAATGTGTCCCTGGGAACAGGTTTCCAACGGCCATTAACTCATGGCGGAACTAGAGGTAGAAATGTCTATTTGCGGTTCACTTCCTGAAGAATTACAGTGTCTTTAACATAGCTAGCAATTAAATGGTAACTCTTTAATAAAGTGGAGGGGGGTTATTTTGTTTTAATTTAACTTTATGCTGTGACCTGAGCACAAGACCAGGAGCAAGGAACTAAAGGTGCTGCTCCCAGCTCTGATACTGATTCCCTCTGTGGTCTTGGTCAAATCGCTTGACCTTTGTTTTCACTGGCTTCATAGGGGTGATACTCCTCACAAGGCAGTTGTGATGGTTTGCTGAAGACTAAGGGGACATCCAGACTACCTGCCGTGGGTAGTGATCGATTTTTTGGGGATCAATATATCGTGTCTCATCTCGACCTGATATGTTGATCCCTGAATGTGCTCCCATCGACTCCGGAACTCCTCCGGAGCGAGCGGTGGTAGTGGAGTCGACACAGGGAGCCGCGGACGTCGATCCCGTGCCATGAGGACCCGACGTAAATCGATCTAAGATACTTCGTCTTCAGCTACGCTATTCACGTAGCTGAAGTTGCGTATCTTAGATCAATACCCCCCCAGTGTAGACCAGCCCGAAGAGTGCTAAAGGAGGCAGTATAGGTAATCTAGTATATAAGGTATCAGACTAGTGATATCCTGGGTGGCCTGAGTTCTGCTGGGTGACTTTTCTGCAGTGGAATGTTCACTGACTCTCTCTTACAGTCTGCCTATCTGTAAAAGGTTGATGATACTTTGAAATCTATAGATGAAAAGTGCCATATAAGTGTGACTTCTTCCTCCTCCCCTAGTGGTGGGGTCAGACTGCCAGTTAGTGGACTTTGTATTCCTATTTGTGTGCATTATATAAAATCTCTGGAGAGGAGAGAGTGCTTCCTTCTTTTGTGTGTGTCTCTTGTGAGGAGTTTGCAGATGGAAACAAATGTGCTATTTCTTTCTGGGCCACCCTCCAAAATTTGGTAGTCTGCAAAATTGCAAAAGATTGCGAACACCTGGCTTCAGATGTGGGGGTTGATTTTTTAGCTTTGTAATTTTTAGCCCCTTGCTTATAGGAATTGGATTTCTTTTTGGTCTGGGGGTGGTGAGCATAAGTGTAGTTGGGGGTGGCTGTATGTTACCAACTGTGAAAGGTTGTAGCCACTGGTACCATTGGATATAATGCATGTGAATTACCCTCGAAGGAAATTACTGGCTCTTCTCCAAAGATGCAAGGTTGTGGACAATGAGCATCTAGGAACTCTCTCCTTTCAAATTTCATACGCATGCACTTTGTCTGTGTCTGACCATACAGCAATTTTACTAAACTGACTTCCGGGGCAACATGCCATGATTTACAACAGTACAAAATCTGAAAAGGTCCCGTATTGTTCCAGCTCCTGTCCTCCTTTCAGAGAGTTTACAGTGATGGAGCGTGGTTCCTTGTACCAATCTCCCATACTCTGGGGAGACCCTCCCCACTAAGGACTTTACTGCAGCAGGTCTTTATAGAATTTCTTTTTGTTGTAGAGCTATTTGATGTGGAGGGGAGTGTTATGGCTGAAAAATCAGGGCTGTGAGAATGGCTTAGACACTCCTTTAGCACCTGTGCAGTACCAGCTTGGCTCATGCTCCAGGGCCTCAGCCCATACCTGCTGTTACAATCTTACTGCTGGAGGTTTTTCTTTACTTTCAGGGTCAAGGCTTAATGGGAAGAGCAAGCTAAGCACTATAAACAGCAGTTAGCATATATCCTTGTCCTAGTGAGTATAGCAGTTCTCTGAAATGGAGGCAGATGCTGAAAGATTTCATGAAGATTTCAGTAGTTTGAATTGAGTAAGGGCTTGTCTAAACTACAGAAAAACTGTTGGGGGACCAGGTTACAGTCATTGTCCCTTGACGTAGTCTTATCTTGTGGTGTAATGGTGTATCTTAACTGTGGTATAGACTTGCTTGTCCAAGGCTTTAGCACAGATGAGTTAAAACATAGTTGTGCCATGTATGCTTGAAGATGGAACAGTGTTTTTACCCGTGCTGGAGGAATATATTTAAGTGGTGGATATTTGTAGTGGTTTTGGCCCTGTCTGCTATTTACTTGCATATTGGTTATTTTCATCCCTTGGCTTGTTAATCATGTTCGTGGGAGTCAATAACTTCGCTGCTCCTTTCACACTCCTCCACACCCTCTGAACTGAGTGCTGTCAATAAGGGGTTATAGATATGCTCCTGGCTCCCCCCAAAACCCTTTGTTACAGAGTGTCACTGAGGTGATTGTACCCACTGGCAGTTTCATGAACAAAGACTGAACAATAAAATGTTGTATTCTCTGGCAGAGTAGAGCAAGAACAAAATCCCTCCAGTCTGCCCTAGGTCAGCTCCCAACTGTCTCTTAAAATAGCTGTGCTCGTCTCTGCCCAGTCAGTCCATTCCTCTGTGCTACGTAGCCCATCCACACCTGCTACAAAACCCTGCTCTCGCACTCTTAGACCTTTTTTAAGAGATTTCTCCGAAGAATTGCTTCAACTTCAGGAAACTGCTCTGGCCTGCATCGAGAGAGCTGTTAGGTTAGATCTCACTGGAGAGAGGCAGGGCTGAGCAAGACAGAGGAAGAGCTAAGTAAAGTGAAGGAACTAATCTGTTCGGCAGATGGGAGCTGAGTTGGGGAATGGTGAAAGTTTGTTTTTTAATGATGTTTTTTTTTAATGGCCTAGAGCAGCAGGCCCCAAATTGTGAGGCACACCCCTGCTAGGGGGCATGCAGCAGGGCCCAGGCCAGCCCCCACAGGGGCCAGGGAGGGGGTGACATTAAGTTGGAGCCCAGCTCTGCTCCTAGTTGCAGCCCAGCCCCGTCTCCAGCTCTGCCTTCAGCCCAAGCTCCTCTGCTGAGCCCACTGTGCAGTAAAGGAGGAGAGATTCTATTAACGGTAAGGGGGTATGGGGCCTGCGACAGGAAGAGTTTGTACATCCCTGGCCTAGAGCAGTCTCTCAGTACATAAAGCCAGGCTGGCATTGTGAACACAGCTTTTACTGTAAATAGTTTATCAGGCCCTGTACCAATCGGAAAGCTCTATAAACCAACATTTCTAATCTTCAAAGAAAGTCTGGTTGATGTGGGGCCAGCAGGCTCCTTACGTGGCACCGCGTGGCTCCCCAGAAGTGGCGACATGTTCCTGCTCCTCCTTGGCAAAAAAATGGCCATCAGGGGTTCAGATTGTGGGAGGGGGCTCGGGAGGGGACCGGGGTGCCACATCTGGTGGGTGCTCTACTCAGGTAGCTCTCCGCAAGCAGTGGCCTGTCCTGGCGCTCCTAGGTGGTGGTGTAGCAGGTGGCTCCACAGGTGCCGCCCGAGGTGAGTGAACTGGATCCCGCACCCCAGGCCCCAACCCCCTTCCCTGAGCCCCCTCCCACACCCAAACACCCTCCCTCTTCGTTAACCGGCATTTTTCACTTACCGGCATGCCCCCATTCCCTCATAATGCTGGATAAAACAGCTTTTACTGTAAAACAGCATTGCCAGGTACTTCAGTGGGCTTTACCATAACAACACTGGGTTAGTTTGAAAATGAGGAAGCATCGTTGGCTTGTTCCAGGAGCCTCCGAAGACGCCTGAATATCAAGTAGTCGGAGTAATGACATGATCCTGGTGATGGTCTTCATGGGTATGTAGTTTAAATGTGACCCACAAAGTGAGAAGCTGCCTTTTCTGCTACTTTACTATCTACAACGACGTCTCCAAAGTCCATTCTACCTTCTTCATTCCCATACAAATCTGTGGGAGTTTTTGTTCATTTTTTTTTTTTAACTATTAAAATATAGAAGAACTTCTCCACCTTCCCTTGTTTGGCTGTTCTTGTCAAGAGCTCTTGAGAATGTGAATAGTGGATCCCATGAATCTGTAACCTCTGGGTTAACTAAAATGGAAAGAAATGCACAGCTCAGGGCCCCATGAGCATTACCAGCACAACAGCATTCTTATAATCGTGGTGGCATCTGACCTGGTTACACAAATGTGGCTCAGCTGCATCCACACAGCAGCTTTTTTCTTTTACACCCCCCCCGGGGTAACTATTGACATGCACCTGCACCTTCTTCTCTGCCTAAGTGCATTTGCTTTGGTAAATACTGGGAAAACCTGGATGCTGTTTCGTTGGGGGGCATAGAGAGCCTGTCAGATGTGCCTGCAGAGGAGAACCAGCAGTACTTGGAGCCATGCGCACTAGGGTATCGTAATACGCAGAAGGCTGTGAGGAGGTTGGGCTGGCCAAACTAGTTACATAAGCACTATTTTGCGGTGCTGTCGACAATGCAAAACAAGTGTGGTGAATTGGCCCTGGGAAGACAGCTATGTGCCAGCCTAGGCCTCTGGTGGGGAGGGAAATGTTTGGTTGCCGTTGTTACTAAGTATTAACCATGTGCGGACTGATCATAGTGTTTAGAGCTAACATGCTGCTAGCTCATTACAGACTCCATTAGCAATAGTTAGAGACTGATGCTAAGAAGTGGCCTCCTCTGGCCATGCAGTTGGATGGGGAAGAGCTGTAATTTGGTTTACGGCTTTTCTGACCTTACTGTTCAGACTTTTGGGAGAGGTAGCTGAGGACCTCTAGCAAACAGAGGGTGAGGACAGCCTGGAAAGATTAACTATTATTATTATGATGATATATCATGAACCATTGTGCTAGGTGCTGTACAGACACAGAACAAAAGGACTGTATCCTATTTCAGAGAAACTAGCACTTTGTTGAGAAAATCCTCCTGGCATCTAGCCTTCGAGTAAAGCCTGAACTGTCACCGTATAGGTCACCTTTAAATGGCCAAGGTCCATATATTTAACCATTTTGAAGGGCTAAGCATTGCAAAGAACATATAGGTATGATCATGCTTCTCTTAATGTTAAGGGGACATGGCAGGGTAGCTTAGAATTTGATGCACCATCAATTTAAAATTGCCTTAATCTGAAATTTTTTAACCTGAAATGCATGACAAAGATTAGAGGAGGAGAAAATACCTGTCCTTTTTTCAGGGTACAGAGTGCATTTGACAGCCCTGTGTATAGTTGGTTTCACTGTTTTCTCTGCAAGATTGTGGCTTGGCTATATAAAGGCATCCAACCTCATGGATGTACACTTATGTCCTTGCAAAGCCACACACTGAAATCAACAAGATTCTGTAGAGACGTGGCTCTTAGCAAGATCAGGCCATGGTCAGCTCCCATTTTCCTTTGGGGATGGTGGGGGTGTCTGCAGTACAGCATAGAAAAGTGATTATAAAACGCACAAAGGCGGGGAATCTCTGGGGTAGGTGGCACTTCTGACTCAGTACTTTGCTTTTGTAATTAGAAGGCTTCAAGTTGACAGTGTTCATTTAAATTGGTGGAATTAATACTTCAAAGATTATCTGAGAAGGCTTTTTAAAAACATTAGATTTGTGCCTTTTTATGGCTGCCTCATGAGGGATAGAGATGGTCTGAGAGATTAATTTTTTTGTGTTTTTTGCTTTTTTTCCCCCTGTGAGAGATCTGCATGATGGAGCAAAGACTTCCAGGAGACTCTTGTGCTAGATTTCTGGATCTGTAACTTTTTTTTTTTTGCCCAAAACCTGATCTGTGGTGGGTTTTTTTGTTGTTTTTTTTTTGGGGGGGGCACACGAGGGGTGTTAGTAAAGTGAAGGTAGCTTAACTGTACTTATGCTGTTTGTTCTCTCCCTTCCTGTCCCCCTACCAACACCAGCCTGTTGGCTCCTTGCAATGACAGCAAAAAAAGATTAATGGAAAGGCAGAATGAGCTTGTGTTTATCCCTAATCCAAATTTAATAGTACACAGAGAACCTGGCAGGCATAAAGCTTGGACACAAATGTAGTAGCTGGTGCTAGAAAATACAACTTCATGAATCCAAACCCAAGATAAACGAGGTTTAACTCAATGTTCACTAGGAGTTTAATTGTAGAAATGTTATCACAGTAGCTGCCGCTTATTGGCAGTGGCAATTGCAACAGTGATGTTAATGCCCAAAAGACAGGCCTGCAGGATAAATGGGAACTGCTAATGGACCTGGCTTCTGTCTTTAACCTGGGGTAAGTTTGTATGTTTACAAATGATCATATTGTGGGAGGTAGGGGAGACAATACTGTAAACAGCAGAAGTGCAGCCTCTCCGTTTCAAAGGTTAAGATGTTCCAAATAAGAGTCTGGGCTGCTTACACAGAGCCTAAGAAGGAGTTTCCTTTTGTTCGTTAGCCACCATGTGGTGCTTGCTGGCTGTTGCAATGCCAGGTGAAATCTCAGACCAGCTCGTTCATTATTACTGCAGATTGGTATCTCTGGAGCCCAAACACACATTTCGGTTAGGATTTAAATTTAACCCTTTCACTGATGCATCTGGTTCAGAGATGATTCAAACTGCAACCAGGGAAGTAGTTGAGTGAGAGCACTCTCTTTGGTGTTTTTATTGACCAAGTCAACTCCCATGTAATCAGCTTGTACTGTATTTGAAAGATTCAGGATGTGTGTATGTGTGGTGGTGGGGGGGGCGGGGGGACAGGCGGGAGGATGTCAAAGGTATCTTCAGATTGCCATGCTGTCCTGGAAGAGCTTCTGTCACTGGATCCTGTGTCGAGTGTAGGGAGGAGGCAGTCAGCTTCATGTAGTTGGTTCTATTCTGCTACCATGTGCTTCATCCCTGGAGTACAAGCGTTGCAATGGGATGTATATGCTGTGCTGTAGATCCAACATTCGAGGGGTCTGATTCAACATTCATGGTCACACGCTGCTAGTTCTAAGCAATGGTTGGTTTACAAGTAATGGCAGGGGAGGATGCACCAAGCACCGCCATCCTGGCTAGAGAAGTGTATTTCCTAGTTTTGCCTGCTCTGTCCTCTCCCACGTGAGTCTTGTTTTCAGAAACACTTCTCTTCTTCTTCAAGTGCTTGCTCATATCCATTCCAATTAGGTGTGCGCGCGCTGCGTGCACGATCGTCGGAGACTTTTTACCCTGGCAACACTCGGTGGGCCAGCAGGTCGCCTCCTGGAGTGGAGCCGGTATGGCGCCTGATATATACCCCTGTTGGCCCGCCCGCTCCTCAGTTCCTTCTTACCTCCCGTGTCGGTCGTTGGAACTGTGGAGCACGGCTAGCCGTTCTCCACCTCCCTAGCGTTTCACTCTTCTGCAGTTTAGTGTATATAGTTCAGTTATTATAACAATAGTTGTAGTTATAACGTTAATTTAGTGTAGTTGTAAATAGTTTATACTGAGGATCAGGGGTTTGCCCCTTTTTCCTCCCCGCGGTGCCGGGGTCCATGCCCGGTTCACCCGGCTTCAAGCCTTGTGCGGCCTGTCATCAGCCGATGCCAACAGGAGATCCGCACGACTCCTGCCTGAGGTGCCTAGGCGAGTCCCACCTTGTGGACAAGTGTCGGATCTGCAAGGCGTTCAAGCCCCGAACGAAGAAGGAACAGGACAGTCACCTGAAGCAGATCCTGATGGAGGCAGCGCTGACTCCCCCACCGTCGGCACCGACTCCGGCACCGGGACCAAGTGTCGCCTCCGCTCCGGACCGCCCGGCGCCGGCTCCAACTTCCCGCCCGGCACCCTAGCCGGCACCGCTCCCTCTCCCCGAGGAGCAAAAAAGCACAGGGCTCCTGCGGTGCCTGCAACTGCACCACAGTCAGAGCGTGCCTCAAAACCTGACCGCCCGGCACCGTCATCCGCCGCGGTACAGAGCGTCGTCGCACTGTCGACTCCGGCCCCTCAGAGACTGAGTCCGGTGCCTTTTAGCTCCCCAGTGAGGACAGGGGTCGAGCTTGTCGCGCCCTCCACGCCGGACGCCTTCTCAGCGGCACGCGACCTCATCGCACTGACAGAGCCCGAGCTGCCCCAACCGCCAATGCGGGTTATCCAATCGATGGGCGAGCCCGCCATGGTACGGTCGCATTCACTGGGTACTACTGGGCATCGGTCCTGCTTCAAATCGAGGGACCACTCCCAGCGTTGCCGCTCGAGATCTAGACGCCGCTCGCAGTCCCGGGACCGCTACCTGCGGCACCGGTCGTACTCGCAGCACCGTTCAAGATCCTGGTCGCCGTCGTACTACTCTCGGCACCGGTCTAGATCATGGCACCGACGTTCCTACCGCAGCCGGTCCCGGCACGGCAGTGGATGGCACCGGTCGACCTCCCAGCACCGAGCTGGTAGCAGGTCACGGTCTAGATCGCGGTACTGCCATGACTCCCGGTACCATTCACCGGCACCACGCAGCGACGTCAGGATGCACAGGGGCCTGCCACAGTCATCGACGGCTCCTCCATGGCCTTCGAGGCACTCGTCCGCTTCTTCCCATATGGACAGCGCCTCTTACGGGGGTTCAGATGTTCACGCCCGCACGGACCAGGGTCCACCTCAATGGTCCTTTTGGACGTCCTGGGCGTACCACCAAGCCCAGGGCGAACCTTCGGGACAAGCTCGCTCCAATCCATCGGAGCGTCGTGCGCCAGATGCCACAGTCAGTCACCCCTCCCCCCCAGGTATGGAGGAAGACCCCACGGATCCCCTGGTGCAGCAGGATGCCCGGGAAATGGAGGCCCCTCTGGACGAGGCTTCCGTGCAAGATCCACTCCTCCCTGGGGTGTCTTCGTCCTCGTCCCCGGATGAGGCGGTAGCGGGCACATCTTCATCAGGGCCCCTGCCGATTGATCTCCGGGCACATCAGGACCTGCTGAGGCGAGTTGCCCAGAACATAAACCTTCCTGTCGAGGAAGTCCTGGAAGTAGAGGACCCGGTAGTAAGCATCCTCTCGGCGGAGGCACCGACCAGGGTAGCCCTCCCCTTCATTAAGTCGATCCAGGTGAAGGCGGACACCATCTGGCAGTCTCCGGCCTCCATTCCACCCACTGCCCGCGGCGTGGAAAGGAAGTATATGGTACCATCCAAGGGGTATGAGAACCTCTACGTACACCCCGCTCCCTGCTCCTTGGTGGGACAATCAGTCAACGAGCGGGAACGCCACGGCCAACAGGCTCCTGCACCAAAATCCAGGGAAGCCAGACGCATGGACTTGCTGGGCCGTAAAATTTATTCTGCTGGAGGCCTTCAGCTCCGTGTGGCGAACCAGCAGGCCCTCCTGAGCCATTACAGCCACAATACCTGGGAGGCTGTCGGCAAATTTACAGAGCTGCTCCCCCAGGACTCACGCCAGGAATTTTCATCTTTCCTGGAAGAGGGCAGGAGGGTCGCCAGGACCTCACTACAGGCGTCCTCAGATGCCGCAGATTCAGCGGCGAGGACTCTGGCGTCGGGCGTAGCCATGCACCGTATATCGTGGCTGCAGTCTTCCGGGCTACCGCCGGAGCTGCAGTACACAATCCAGGACCTGCCATTCGACGGGCAGGGCCTCTTCTCTGAAAAGACAGATCCCAGGCTACAGAGCCTGAAGGATAACCGGGTCATCATGCGTTCACTGGGAATGCACACGCCCCAGACTCAGAGAAGGCCATTCCGCCCCTACCATCAGCGCACTTACCCCCTGCCTCGCCCCAGACAAGATTTCAACTGGAGGCGAGGCCGGCCAAACCATAGACAGCAGTCAGGTCCTCAAAGGGGTAACACTTCCGGGTCCGAAAAGCCACCACAGGGACCCAAGGCGAACTTTTGAAGGTGCGCCCGAGAGCAGCTTACCAATCCCCCCTCTGGATCCACTTCATTTCCTCAACCGCCTCCGCCACTTCCTACCGTCATGGTCCCAGCTGACTTCGGATCGTTGGGTCCTGAGCACGGTGCAGTTTGGTTACCATCTTCAGTTTTTCTCCACCCCCTTCCCATCCTCCCTCCTCGTCCCTCTTCAGGGACCCCTCTCACGAGCAACTTATCGTCCAGGAGGTGGGGCGATAGAGGAGGTGCCAAGGGAGCTAAGGGGCAAGGGGTTTTATTCCCAGCACTTCTTAATCCCCAAGTCAAAAGGGAGCCTACGACCCATCCTGGACCTGCGAGGCCTGAACAGATTCATCAAAAAGTTCAAGTTCCGCATGGTAACCTTAGGAACCATCATCCCTTCCCTGGATCCCGGAGATTGGTACGCTGCTCTCGATATGAAGGATGCGTACTTCCACATTGCGATCTTCCCCCCGCACAGACGGTATCTCCGCTTTGTGGTGAATCAGGACCACTACCAGTTCACGGTCCTCCCCTTTGGGCTCTCCTCGGCCCCCCGGGTATTCACCAAGTGTATGGCGGTCGTCGCGGCTGCCCTGCGACGTCGTCGTATCCATGTCTTCCCTTACCTCGACGACTGGCTCGTTCGAGGCACGTCGGAGGCGCAGGTGACCGGGCACATCACCATCATCACGGAGATGTTTACGAGCCTAGGTCTGACTATCAATCCGGACAAGTCCACTCTGGTGCCTACGCGGAGCATAGAATTCATAGGGGCAGTGCTGGACTCCAACCTTGCGACGGCCAGCCTCCCCCGGCACCGATTCCAAGCCATAGTGTCCATGGTCACAAGCCTGCGGGCCTTCCCGACCACATCTGCTCGAACGTGCCTCGCTCTCCTGGGGCACGTGGCCGCATGCACCTTCGTCACCAGACATGCAAGACTCCGCATGCGCCCGTTGCAGACCTGGCTCGCGTCGGTCTATCGACCAGGCAGGGATGCCATAGACACAATCGTAACGATTCCACCGAATGTTCTAGGCTCCCTAGGCTGGTGGACAACGCCCTCCCAAGTGTGTGCGGGCCTACCATTTCACGCCCCACAGCCCTCAGTGTCCCTGACAACGGACGCATCATTGCTGGGCTGGGGTGCGCACCTGGGGACCCTGCGTACACAGGGTCTGTGGTCGCAGAGAGAGTTGACTCTTCACATCAATGTGCGGGAGCTACTGGCCGTTCGCCTAGCATGCCAGACATTCCAACGCCATTTGCACAGCTGTTGTGTCGCGGTATTCACGGACAACACAACGGCCATGTATTACATCAACAAGCAGGGCGGGACCCGGTCCTCCCCGCTGTGTCAGGAAGCAATACGTCTGTGGGACTTTTGCATAGCCCACTGTATTCATCTAGTGGCCTCCTTTCTCCCGGGAGTGCGGAACACCCTTGCGAATCACCTGAGCAGATCCTTTCTGTCCCACGAATGGTCCATCCGTCCGGACGTCCTCTATGTCATTTTCCAGAGGTGGGGGTCTCCCCAGATAGACCTGTTCGCCTCCAGATCGAACAGGAAATGCCAGGTGTTCTGCTCCCTACAAGGTTGCTCCCCGGGTTCCCTGTCGGACGCGTTCCTCATCCCGTGGACGGGTCGTCTTTGCTACGCCTTTCCACCCTTCCCTCTTGTCCATCGAGTCCTGATCAAGGTCCGGAGAGACAAGGCCTGCCTCATCCTGATCGCTCCGGCGTGGCCGCGGCAGCCTTGGTACACCATGCTGCTCGACCTGTCCCCGGCGAATCCGATTGCCCTACCTCTTTGGCCGGACCTGATCACGCAGGACTTCGGCAGGATGCGCCATCTGGATCTACAGTCCCTCCATCTGTCTGCGTGGCTCCTGGCTGGTTAAGCCAGTCCGAGTTGCACTGTTCCGATGCAGTACAACAAGTGGTGTTGGGCAGCAGGAAGCTTTCCACGCATTCAACCTACCTAGCGAAGTGGAAACGCTTCTGCTGCTGGTGCAGTCAGCATGGCCACGACCCACTCGCCATGCTGGTCCCCACCATCTTGGACTACGTGTGGTCTCTCAAGCAGCAGGGCTTGGCGATCTCCTCTCTACGCGTCCACCTCGCGGCTATACCACCTTCCACCCAGGCGAGGCTGGCAAGTCCGTATTTTCTCACGCAATGGTGTCAAGATTTATCAAGGGTCTGGAGCGGCTCTACCCTCAGGTCAAACGGCCTGCCCCTACTTGGGACCTGAACCTGGTTCTAACCAGGCTAATGGCGCCCCCCTTTGAACCCTTAGCCACATGCTCGCTGCTGTACCTATCCTGGAAGGTGGCCTTCCTAGTCGCTATTACGTCGGCCCAGCGAGTCTCGGAGCTTCGGGCTCTGACCGTGGACCCTCCGTATACGGAGTTCCATAAGGACAAGGTACAGCTGCGACCGCACCCGGCGTTCCTCCCTAAGGTCGTCTCCACCTTCCATATTAACCAAGATGTCTTCCTGCCAGTCTTTTACCCAAAGCCGCATTCATCCCGAAGAGAGCAACAGCTCCACTCCTTGGATGTCCGAAGGGCTCTCGCGTTCTACATTGAGAGAACTAAACCCTTCCGGCGTTCACCACAATTGTTTGCGGCAGTAGTGGAACGCATGAGAGGCATGGCAATCTCCTCCCAGCGTATTGCATCCTGGGTCACGTCCTGCATCAGGACATGTTACGACTTGGCCAGTGTGCCAACGGGACCCCTTACCACCCATTCTACCAGGGCTCAGGCTTCCTCGGCCGCGTTTTTGGCTCATGTCCCCATACAAGAAATCTGCCGTGCAGCCACATGGTCTTCTGTACACACCTTTGCATCACACTATGCGCTGCAAGCTAGAGATGATGCCGCTTTTGGCGCAGCGGTTTTACAGTCCTCAACGTCTCACTCCGACCCCACCGCCTAGGTAAGACTTGGGAATCACCTAATTGGAATGGATATGAGCAAGCACTCGAAGAAGAAAAGACGGTTACTCACCTTTGTAACTGTTGTTCTTCGAGATGTGTTGCTCATATCCATTCCACACCCGCCCTCCTTCCCCACTGTTGGCGTAGCCGGCAAGAAGGAACTGAGGAGCGGGCGGGCCAGCAGGGGTATATATCAGGTGCCATATCGGCGCCACTCCAGGGGGCGACCTGCTGGCCCACCGAGTGTTGCTAGGGTAAAAAGTCTCCGACAATCGTGCACACGGCGCGCACACACCTAATTGGAATGGATATGAGCAACATATCTCGAAGAACAACAGTTACAAAGGTGAGTAACAGTCTTTTCACAGCCAGTCCATGGAAGTGCTAGCTTAGCCAAGGCACCAGCACTCTTACTGCCATGTCATGCAGACCTGCTCTGAACAGTGTCACAAGCAGGGCTGATTTTTAGGCTGATTCCCGTGAACGGGCCCCATGCCTCAGAGGCCCCCGCAGTGTCCAGAAGAGGGGCCCCGTAAGGTAAGGCCCTGGAAGACAACTGCTGCTGAGGAAGGACCCTCCGCCGAAGTGCCACTGGAAACAGCGGCAACCGATTGAGCTACCGCTGAATTGCTGCCGCTATCTTCGGCGGTAGCTCAATTGCTGCTGCTGTCTTTGGCAGTATTTCGGCAGCAGCTCTTTCGAATTGGGCCCCACGCATCCTAAAGCCGGCCTTGGTCATGGGGTGCTCCACTCACTGCTAGATGGTGCCTCGTCCTGCCTGTTCTGGGGATTAGCTTTGCAAGGTAGGTGCCCCTTCCTGCAGTTGCCATCTCTCCGCCTCACTCTCTCAACATGCTGCTCCTCTCACATTTCACAAGCTGCTGCTGCCGCCTCTTCGTGACTCAGCCCTCCAGCCAAGTCACTATACACATGTCCCCCTTCCGAGATAAGGCTTCAGCAATCTTAGGCAGTCTTCCCACTTGCTGCCCCCTGGTGCCACATCCTCTGTGGCTGGCAGCAGAACCTGGGCCTGCCTTCTACTCTAGGTTCCTGCTCAGGGACCCTCCACGCAGCAGCCAAGGGCTGTTCCTTTCTAGACCTTACTGCCTTTCCCTGAGCCCTTTCCTTACTATCTGGCACTCTTCCCCCCAGGTTAGCCAGCCTCACAACTCCCTGCTCCCAGGGAGCAACTGCAGGCTACTTGTCTCTGTAGCCCCAGAAACACCTTTCTTCCCCTAAGGAATTGCTGCATCCTATTCCCCAGCCACCCATTCTGTTTCCAATTTTCTGTCTTTATACATCCATCCCAGCTCATTCCTCCCCAGCTGGGCTCCCTCCTGGAGTCAGAGTTTGCTTAGCCACCTGATGCCTCTCACCTGTGGCCTGTCAGTTAATTAGCCCCATTTCCCATCTGCATTAACCCTTTCGTAGCCAAGGTGGGTTAATCACCCCATCACAAGCAGGTTCAGATGACTTAGTTAAAATGCCAAGTGGCACTTTAAAGTCTTTGTATAGTTGTGCTCCTGTTACTGCTCTCACTAGGGCAGTTGAACTAGTGTTCACAATAGAGGGAAGCTTTTCTAGGGGAAAGACCTTTTGGATGGTGTAATGTATATTTGAATACCAGTTATATGACAGTACAGTAATAATACTGGGGAACTAGTGTGGCCATTAGGCATAACCTGAAATGCATTTGAGTAGTTCCAGCTGGCCAGATCTGTAGTATAAGTCGTAGCAAGAATCAGGCCAAATTGCAGCTGCATCATGCTGTGTTTTAATACGGAAATTATTTGTCTTGTGGTGGTGGTTCATTGTAATCATCAGGAAAAATGTGTCCTTATTGGGGATCGAACCTCCTGTGCTAAAAATGAGCTACTACCGCTTGACCTAATGGATTAACTCCTGGTGTTAGCTGTTGTAGAGTCTTAAGAGCCTCTGGGACCTGCCACTAGATGGAGATGTAACGCACCGAAGAGTGAATTAAACATGGCATTGTAACTTGGCTTTTAGTATTTACTTCATCCTTATGCATATTTTTTAATCCAACTCTCCTGAAGATATGACACTAATCCATTTGGGTTGCCAGTTAGTAAAGCATAGGTGTCATCTGAGCTCTGGATAGGCAGGCTACCCTTTTACTGTAACTAGCTTTCCAATCTCTCTACAAAATGTTCTCAGGGCTCAGATTTACCACCCAAGATTAGGCTGGAATCAAATGCAGAGGTGGATATACGAAGTGCTAGTAACATCTCCTCTCAGGCCTATCTGCATTGGGAAAATCAGCTTGATGCTGTCCCTCTGATCCAGTTCATACAATACTTCTAACGCCTCCCACCTCGGCAAATATTAGTGTAATATTTTTACGCTTATGCTCCAGTTCTGCATGGTGTGGCCCGGTAGCAGTTTCATGCTGGTTCACCAGGAAATTCCATTTATCCTTAGCTAATCAAGGCATTTATGCCATGCTCTTCCTCATATCTATCTTCCCCCTTGTTAAAACTTTATCAAAGATTCCTTCCCTAATCAACTCACTCTACATGCACAATAGATGCATTATCTAATCCTCCACTTACTTTAAACGAAGCCTCCCAAACAGGCACTATTTGAGAAGGCTGCTCACTTGATTCTTTGCCCTTGCAATCGGGAGTACTAATGGCATCGCTCTATGGGACTGCCTCAAACGTGATCAAAGGGGCCCTGCCTAAACCAGTTCTGAAAATTGTTTACCTGTGAATGAATAAGGAGCAAAACTGTCTTCAGCAGCATTATAGAATCTGTGGTCGGGATTTGGTTCCCTCTAATATCCAACTTCCATCAAGTCCATATCATGCTTTATCAAACAGTGCTGGAAATTTTGTCCCATCAGCTCTGGCAGTTACAAATGGTAACGCAAGTTCAGTAGGTGCTGAGAGCCATTGTCCGCAACATGTCATTTCCCCTAGTTTGGGCTGGGGAGTGAGGGGGCAGGCTGCAAAAGGAGCAAATGCTCCCTTGAATAGACCACTTCCCACTCTGATATACTAGGTTCTCCTATTCTGACTTCTGTGAAGCTGGAATCAGCCAAATTCCATCTGGAGACTTTCTGTCCTCACAAAGCCTGTGGTGTGTTGCTCTCACTTTAAGCTCTGTCTTCCAGCAGTCACAGCTATAGGCAGCTCCTCGGCATGATTCTGACTTGTCTTCCCCTTTTTCAGCCAAAGCAGTGAATAGTGATACTTCCTTTTTGCCTAAGTGACATTCTTCAAGGAGGTAGCTAGGAGACAAATTGTCCATTTCTCCTGCTTTTGTACCAGTTATAAAGGGTCAGCATGGTTCCACACTCTAGTGACAGGCTTTATTATCAGCAACAATAATAATAAACTGTAATTTAACCTTATGGCAAGTCCACTCCTACATGCTTCCCACAGGCAGTAGCCTGTCCCATCCTCTGCCCCCCCATGCACATGCATACATGCACACCCACACCATGACACTCCTACTCTCCCCCCACCCCACCCCATGACGCACACACACGCACCATGCTCTGGAATAATGGAATTGTTCCAGGAACTATTTATGTAGCCTGACTCTTTTTTGTATGATGCCTTATTAGCTAGTGTTCCTGGTATGACGGGACCTGAAATACTGGTCTTTGGAAAGCTCTTGTCTAAACTTTTTTGTGAAAATCCAACTGAGGATGGAGACTGGGATAAATTAGACAGCATGGGAGGGATTTTGAACCATGTGCCTAAATTTGAATCTCACAACTTGGTTACGCTTTCACTGTGAGAATGCCCTGATGTGCCTTTTGGTGTTGACTGGCACTGAGTAGCTGCCTGGAGCTTGCAGTAGATAGCGGGTACTGGCTTTGAGTGTCTGTCTTTGAGTGATTTGTCCCTTGGCACTTCAGGTTGCACATGTGCTGTGTGTGCCCAGGACTAGTGGTGTGTATTTTTTTTTATTATTATTATATTTTGGTGGCTGAAGAAGCAACTCCTCCCTCTTTTCTCGAAGCCTTGGATCTCCTTGGGTCCCTGGTCTCACAAGATGGGTGTATTGGGCGTTAGTCTCTTGGATCTGTCATACCCCAGTACTGCCACTGCAGGAGCTCAATCATTTGGTACCAGGCCCCAGATTGATACCAGTGCTTTTATTTTGTTTTGTGGTTTTTTTGAGGGGGAGACGATGACCAGGGTATTCTGCAGTATGAGACTAGTGAGATACTCTGGAGACTCCCACGGTTTCATCTGGGTTAAATCCCCTCAAGGGATCCCTTGGGCATAGTCCAGGTGCAGCCTTCTATCATCGATAGGGCCCTCCCAAATTCATGGCCATGAAAAACGCATTACGGACTGTGAAATCGGATCTCCCCTGTGAAATCTGGCTATTGTAGGAGAGACCAGTTTTCACAGAGTTGAGCAGCCAGAACACAGCGGCTGCTGGCCAGGAGCCCATCACTGGGGCCTGAAATATCCAAGAGACTAATGTCCCACTTTGTGAGACCAGGGACCCAAGGAGATCCAAGGCTCCAAGAGAAGATGGAGGAGCTGCTTCTTCAGCAGCCTCAATGGGTGCAACTTACAGAGCATGAGGAAGATGAGCAACAGGAACAGGAGGATTATGCTGGTGACCTTATCCTGATCTTCCCCAGATTAGGCCGTGATCCCAGCTTTACCACCATGCCTTGATGATCCTAAGGCCTTCCCAGTCTTCTTCAAGAGAGTGGCAGAGTCACTTCACACTCCCTTGGAAGAGGTCCAGGAAGGGCCAGACAAACTGCTGGACATGTTACATTGCTCAGGTCTGAGTGGTGTGGCCCTATCTATTAATGAGACCATTCTTGAACCAGCCAGGATTCTTTTCAGCCCCTTTGGATACTAGTGTGAACCTGGCGGGTGTCTGCTGAAGAGAGAATTATTTTGTATCCCCAAAAGGGTCAGAGTAGCTATTCTTTCACCCATCTCCCAACTCTTTTTGGTAGAGTCAGTGGTCACCAAGCATAGCAGATGGAGGCAAGCCAGGTCTGCACCGCACAAGAAGGAAGCAAAGAGGATTGACCTCTTTGGGGGATAGTTGCATGCCTCGACTTCCCTGCTATTTTAACTCTCAAACTACAGAACTCGGATGGCTAAGTATGATTTTATCGCATGTGACAAATTGGCAGCTTCACCAATACGGTGCTTTTAAAACTTTAGACCAGTTTTGGCCCCGATTAGTGAAGTAAAACTGATAACCAGATTGCACGTACGGCAATCTGAAGTGACAGCCAACATGGCAGCGAGGTCCATGGCAACAGCTGTGGTGGTAAGACGCTCATTGTGGCTCTCCTCCTCCTCAAGGATTCCAAAGGAGGTTCAAAGCATGGTGAAGACCTTCCATATGAGCGTGATGCACTGTTCAGAGCAAAGACAAATGAGTCTCTCCATTCGTTGAACGTCTCCCAAGTCGCACTTAATTTGCCAGATATTTACACACCTGCAATCACTAGAAAATCCAGTAAGCTGTAATTCAGATGACTAGCCCTGCCTGCCTTTTATCACCGGCTGCAGTACAAACTGCCATGCAAGCATCAAAGGTTGCATAGAAAGGGTGCACAGGGTCAATCGTATTTCACTTTCCAACCATCACATTCAAAACTGGTGTTTTGACTGGACTTTTGAAAGCCATGTGCTGATTATCTCTCTGGATCTGAACAACCACTCTCTAAGGTAGTGGGGAAAGTTGGCTTTCAATGTGCTTGGACAGAATCATGATAGACAAACGAATTACTAGGAATTGTCTTCTCAGGGTATACCATCCAGTTCTCTTCCCTTCCTGTCCCCTTTTTGGGGGACCCCAATCGTGAGAGGATTCTTCTGGAGGAGGTAGTTGCTCCTTGAACTGCGGGCGATAGAACTAGTACCTCCAGCAGCAAAGGGAAGGGAGTTCTACTCTATATAATTCTTAGTTCCCAAGAAGACAAGGGGATAGAGACCCACTGTGGACTTCAGAGATCTGAACAAGTTCATCCTCTTCCCAAAGTTCAGAATGGTGACCCTGTTGTTAGTTACCCTGTCTCTAGATCCAGACAACTGGTTCCCAGTCCTTTTATATCAAAGATGCCTCATTTCATGTGGATACTCATCCAGCCAACAGGAGATTCCTGAGGCTTGTGACTGACCAATAACATTACCAGTACAGTGTTTTCCCCTTGGGATCCTTGATGGCACCAAAAGTGTTCGTTCAGGTGTTTTGTGGTAGTAGCTTACTTCCCCAACAAGGGGCAACGGTTTACCCTTCCCTAGACTGTCTCTAGAAGGGACAATCATGCCAAGAAAGATGAGAAGCAACTGCTGTGCTGCTACATCTATTTGAGAGGTTGGGTATCGGAGTAAACCTGGAGAAATCCACCCTGCAACTCTCTCACTCAATCAAATATATTGGGGGCAAGACTGAGTACCATTACGGCCAGAGCATGCTTACCAGCTGTGTTTCATCTCCATTGCTGGGATTATACAGGGGATCCATTCAGTCCCCTGGATGTCCGTGTATTCCTTCTTGGCACTGTTGCTTATGTGGTCACAATTACTTATGTGACCCAGTTTTGCAAGGGGGTTTCTCAGATGTCTACAAGCCTGGTTGTGGATTGTCTACACTAGGGGCAAACATGGTCTCGACTTGCTAGTCATGGTTCCCCAAAGAGTCTTAGCCTCCAGGTTTCCCTTCATGGTGGGAGGACAGAGGAAAGAAATATGTCAGGGTACCATTCAACTCCCCACGTCCAATGAAGACTGTAACCACAGACTCATTCCTAGTAGCTTGGGGAGCACACATCCTGTAGTCCTTTGACACAACTGATTGCTCTCTTGTCCGAGCAGTTCTGCAATCTCTCTTGTGTCAAAGGCCTACACAGCATCCACCTCTTTTTAAAGAGATGTAGCTTGTGAAGCGTGTGAAGTGCTCTAGACATAACAATGACCACTCAAAGAAGGAGGGTTACCCACCTTGTGGTAATTTGAGTTCTTAAAGGTGTGTTTTTTCCTGGTCTGTAGTTCACTCTCCCTCCCCACCCACCCCCCAACCTTCCCTGCTGCCTGGCTTCCACCCCCTGTTGCTACTGAGAACTGACAGTAGAGAATGAACTAAGCCCTGGTCTACACTATAGAATTACTTCAGTATAACTGTCACCTGGGGTGTGAATAATCCACACCCTTGAGCAACTGTTATACCAACCTAAGCATCAGTTATACAGTGCTAGGTTGGTGAGAGAGTTTCACCTACCAACATAGGTACCACTTCTCGCGGAGGTGGATTAACTAAGGCAACGGGAGAAGCTCTCTCCTATCGACTTAATGTCTCCATTAAAGCGCTACAGCAGCACAGCATTTTAAGTGCACCTAAGAGCCAATGCAGCATTTTAAGTGTAGACCTGCCCTGAGAGGGCAGCAGACCAGGAGTCCCCTTTATTTTCTTGATGTAGAGCATGGGGCGCAGGGCATGCATGGACCAAATGATCAAAAATCTCCAGTCTTGGGTGCATGGAGCACATATGCAATCTGAAGTGCTTTATGCATTGGGACAACACTTCTCAAAGAACTCAAGTTACTTCAAGGTGAGTAACCCATCCTTCACTGACCAGAGCCGCCTTTTCACTAACAAATTCAGACACTTTTTTTTCTTTTTAGAAACTGATTTTTTGGCACAATAAGGTAATTCCTTATTGACTGGCTGATCCACTCTTGGTGCTTAACTTTGGGAGTATGAGAAGAGGTGATAGGACATTCCTAGGTTGACACTAGAGTCTTTGTACAAGGACTGCAACACTTGGAATAAAGTGCTTTCTGTTCTGCAGTCCATAACTGGGGAATATCATTTTTCCCCCCAAACCAATAAGATCCTGGTGAAGGAAAAAGTTATAAGAATCATATCCTGGATCAGACTAATGGCCCACTTAATTCGGTATCCTCACCCAAATAGTATCTGAAACCATACATAATTTTAAGGAGAAATGTGCCACACACAAAAACAAACTCCAACCCCATAGTACACAATCTGGCAATAACATGCCCATGAAGGAAGCTTCTTCCGTAGGTAATTAGTTATTGGCTCATGTTCTGAAGCATGGGGATTAAGATCAGATATAAGTTTTTACCTTGTCTAATGTAACCGTGTGGATGTTGCCATTATGCACTATCATTTCTAGGTAGGAACTGAAGTTAATTGAGGGTTTGTCTTCACTGTTTAACTTGGGTGACTGGTGTCGAGGAGCACAGAGCCACACTGCACAGCCCTACCCAAGTTACTGTGCACTCACGGGTGCTGCATTCACCCATGTGTGTTGCTAGGACTTCTGGGGGCATATTCCGGTGATTTGTACTGCAGTAGGTTGATCTGCTTTGGTTCTTTCCCACTGAATTATGGGAGAACTTGTTTGTTCTTTTGGGCACATGGGGAATTCTGGGAAGGCATTGGAGGGTTGTCAACACTTGAATGACTTTTAGCCTGTGCTGTGAGCTGCAAAATGGGCAGGTTACCAGCCCGAGTGAAAGCAGAACCCAATCTTCAACTCGCATCCTCTTTTGGACCAGGTTGGAAGTCTACCCAATATTAGTGAGAAGGTTTTGTGTGTGGATGGGATTGGGAGTAGGAGCAGCACATTGGTAAGAGACTGGGTTGACTCTGGCGTGAAAACATGCCTTAAGGGGCTCTCCATCTTTCTACGAGGGATGAAAATGTTGTTTTTAAAGTTGAGAATTTGCCTTAACACCAAGAGTTTAAACAGATTATTATTTATCATAGGAATAACAGCATAATGTTTAAAACACATATGTAGCACCTATCAACCCAAAGAGTCCTAAACTACTGTCCAACCCAACGCGCATCTCACTCGCTAGTTATGCAGATACCACCTCTGGGGTGGAATGCGGCAGCCATACTATAGTCATGACCTTTTTAAAAAACTTGCTGCTTTTGCCTAAGTAGTAGCTATGTTTGCCTCAGCATCTTCAGCATTCCCTTGTACTTCCTTATACTTACTATAGCTATCTCCAAATACTGAGGCTATTTGACTGCAAATACTTCTTGCCACTTACCCTTGGCCTAGTCTACACTAGAAAATTTTTGGTGGTATGGCATATATACTGAAAAATTCTCCTAGTGTAGCCTTAGTTATACTGGCAACAAAATGTTCTTACCATTATAGCTTATGCTGGTTTGGTGAGTGATATAAGCTAAATTTCCCTATCTTGCAGCTGTGTTATGAAGATAAATACATTAAAGATTGTGTCACGTTTTGAGACCTATTGATGAAAAGCACTGTAAGAGTGGTAGTGATATACTGGCAAAAACACTCTTTTGCAGCCATAATTGTGTCTACATCAGGGTTTTTACTACTATAACAGTGTTGTTAAAGTCATACTCCTTACTGCCACTGCAGTACCAGCAAAAGTTTCTAAATATATATGTATATACACACACCCATAATACTATGTTAAAGGACAAAATAGTAAATGATTGGCTAAGTTGTGCAATTAACAGGTATTTGTATTGGTTAGCTTTTTTTTAGTGAGTATCAGAAACCTAAAAGGCAGTTTGGGCAGTGTGGCCACCTTCAGTTACATGGTTCCTAAAGTTAAGTAACTACTAAGAAAAACAAAGAACCCTCAAAACATTATTGATGTTTTAAAACCACCAAAAATGTCCCTTCACATGTCTGTGCTACAGAACCAGTTTCTCCTCCCTTGGTTTTCACATCTCAACTGCTAGCACAGGGCCTCATCCGCCCTGATTGAACTAACTTCCTTATTTCCATCTTGCTTGCACGCGCGCGCGCGCACACACACACCTCTGCCCCTGGAAATTTCCACTACATGCATCTGACCAAGTGGGTATTCACCCACGAAAGCTCATGCTCCAAAAGGTCTGTTAGTCTATAAGGTGCCACAGGATTCTTTGCTGCTTTTACAGATCCAGACTAACATGGCTACCCCTCTGATCTGCTACAATGAGAAGTCTGACTGCAGCACGTGTAGACATATCTGGGCTAGCTTGGGTACCAACAGCAGTGAAGCTGCAGTGGCGCAGACTTTGCTGTGGGCTAGCCACTTAGGGTGACCAAATGTCCCGATTTTTTGGATCTTTTCCATATATAGGCTTCTATTACAGCCCACTCCAGTCCTGATTTTTCACATTTGCTGTCTGGTCACCCTGTAGCCACTGGAGTAGGTACCTAGAATCTTTGGCAGTTTTGTGCACCCACCCCACACTGATGTCCACATTGCTGCAGCTTCGCTGCTATTGGTATTTACTCTAGCTAGAATCAAGCAAATTTAGTGATGTCTGTACATGTTGCAATCACACCTCTATTTGTGAAGTAGACAGGCACTCTGTAGCTCAGGACTTGTACAAAAAACTGCTTAGACTGCTATAGCTAGATTAGTTTTAAGCCCTGTCTGTGCTAGAAAAGTTATACCGTAGCTATACCAGCAATAACTCCAAGTGGAGATGCAGTTTTTGCCCATATAAAAGTTCTGTTGCTGGTATAGTATTCATCAGTTTTCCGAGACACAAGCTGTAACAGCAGAAGACATACTATGCTGGTGTAAGCTGGATCTATGCTGGAAACGTAGGCAGGTGTTGCTACGTCAGTGGGGGGAGGGGGACAAAATCCCCTAACCACTATAGCTATGTTGGAATGAATATTAAACATGGACCAAGCCTTAGAAACTAGCCATTTTTTTTTTCCCCCCCTGCAGGTCTTTAAACTTGAATATACTTTTGTCTGTTTTCTTTTTTAAAATGTTTTGTGGCCACAAGGTGGCATAATTGCTTTACTAATGGTCTGTGCTGCAGTTTGGCCAATGTTGCTGTTCATTTTTATAGCAAAAGCGTTCGTTCTTTGTTTTTTTTTTCCCGTTTCCATCACATTTTGGAGTTGAGAATATATTTCACTTTTTGTGTATGAATGATCCACATTTGATTTATAATACAAAATTGATTTATTCTGCATCTTTTTGGTGGAAGAGATAAAAACCTACAGCTACAATCAAAATCTTGCACGTTCTAGCATTGATCAAAGAGTATGAAGCACACCTCAGCAGGCTGCTCAGGCTGCTGCTGTGTCCTTATTTCACCCTGTTCTCTCAGGGTATTACATCACGTAGTATGCAAAGTGTTCAGAGTCTCCTGCAGTACCTCAGTACACGGGGTGAATTGAGGTTACAGTCGCAGCTCTACCTCTGCATTCTCTTCACTTTCCCCAGGTTTTCTCTCTCCTGCAAACCCTGTCCGGGGTCCATGGTTCTGCTAGGCATGAAGTGACATTTGTGAAGCTGTCAGGAAGCAAATATTTATTCTGGGGAAGATTCCACAGAAATATATGTTCTATAGGGTTTTTATATTTGATGGAATGTGCCTAGGAAGAAGCTGCTTCCAGGTATTTCCTATCTTTCAGATAATAGACCCCTAAATAAACATTCCCTTTTTATGTATTTAAAATCATTCAAATCATTAGAGTTGGGGCTGTAATGAGGAGCAGTGCAGCTATTTGTTCCTATCCCCTTCCTTCTAGCAGCTAATAAAGTCTCCATTAGTGTCTGTGTGTTACTGAATAACACCCACAGGACTTGGGAGAGGGGGTGTTATTACCAAACACCTAGCCTGCCAAAAGCCAAGATGTGGAGGTAGGGTTTCCAGTGAGATTAAGGGAGAAATGCACCGATGGGGAAACCTAGCAAGTGTCAGTGTAGCAACCGTATTAGGTCTTGGCTACACTGGAGAGTTGCAGCGCTGGTGGTGGCTTTACAGCGCTGCAACTCACTCACTGTCCACACTTGCAAGGCACATACAGCGCTGTATCTCCCTGGCCACAGCGCTGGCTGTACTCCACCTCGGCCTGGGGAATAACGATTATAGCGCTGGTGATGCAGCGCTGCTCCGCCAGTGTGGCCACCAAAACCACTGTTGTTGGCCTCCAGAGGTATTCGGAGGTATCCCAGAATGCCTGTTCTGCCACTCTGCTCGTCAGTTCGAACTCTACTGCCCTGGCCTCAGGTGACCCGCCCTTTAAATGCCCCGGGAATTTTAAAAATCCCCTTCCTGTTTGCACAGCCAGGTGTGGAGTGCAATCAGTGAATCTTTCCAGGTGACCATGCCTCCACATGCCAAACGAGCCCCAGCATGGAGCAATGGTGAGTTTCTGGACCTCATCAGTGTTTGGGGGGAGGAAGCTGTGCAGTCCCAGCTGTGCTCCAGCCGTAGGAATTAAGATACCTTTGGGCAGGTATCAAGGGCCATGCTGGAAAGGGGCCATAACCGGGATGCGCTGCAGTGCCGGGTTAAAGTGAAGGAGCTGCGGAGTGCCTATTGCAAAGCCCGCGAGGGAAACTGCCGCTCTGGCACTGCTCCCACGACCTGCCGTTTTTACAAAGAGCTGGACGTGATACTTGGGGGTGACCCCACCACCAATCCGAGGACCACGATGGACACTTCAGAGTGGGGTGGGAGGAGGAGGAAACCGAGAGTAAGGGTACTGGGGTGGGAGGAGACACCTCAGAATCCCTGGAGGCGTGCAGCCAGGAGCTCTTCTCAAGCCAGGAGAAAGGTAGCCAGTCGCAGCAGCCGGTACTTGGTGGAGGACAAACAGAGGAGCGGGTTCCTGGTAAGCGGCTTTTATTTTCAGGATGGAAATTTTTCGGGAGAGGAGGGAGGGGTCTGCATGCATGCCTAGATGTGGAATAGCGAGGGGTGGGGGGACCATTGCTGCGCTCAGGCAAGCTGCATAGGGGACAGGGCGGAATCCGCATTGCTGTAGAAGACCCTCCTGCTCTTCCCAGGTGACCCGCAGCAGCGAGATATCTTCCAGGATCAACTCCTGTGGAAAATGTTGGGAGAGTGTTCAGTGTAGGTGCCCCCTGCAGCTGTGTGCTTTCCCCAATGCACAGAAACCCCGAGGACAGTACAGCCCTGAAGCAAACAGTCCCCCTTACTCACCATTTCGGGGCTCCTGTGGGTTATGTGCACTCTCTTTGGGATGGGAAAATTATGCTATTGTGAAGAATGTTACTCCTTAACTGTGTGGGAATAACTGTGTGGTATAAACAATGCTGCCTCTGTTAAGTGTTGCCTTTTTTGCCTTTCCACAAGCAATCTTGAGTTCTTGGCTGCCCGTGTTATCAACAGCTCAAAGACTCCAAAACCTCTGGAAGAAGCCATGAAAAAGCAAAGACAACCTCTGCAAACAGTTATGGATCTCTCTGCCACAGAGAATCAAAAAGTGCAGGACTGGAGGGAAAGGGAAAGCAGGATCTGCCAGAAAAACACAGCAGCCAGGAAGAAAAGCACAAAGCAGCTGATAAGCATTCTGGTGTGCCAAGTGGACTCTATCCAGGTGCTCGTAGCCATACAGGCAGAGCACTATCGCCCCCCCCCCCCCCCCGGTCCCAAAGCTCTTTCCCTTGTGCCCCAATGTCAGCTCAAAACCCCCTTCCCCGGCATCCAGGTTCTTACCACCACCAGCTGCCTCCAATACATGTACGTTCACCAACCAGCCCTGAGAACTACGACCCTTACCCTCTGCACTCAACCTCCATCACCATGCAGTGTAGCCATCCTGAAGTGCAACAGTCATTGCACAGCACTCCAGACAGGACATATTCAAACCTATGACTGTACAGTTCCCCACCCCACCCCCTTGCCCTTTTAGGTTCCCAAAAAGTTGTGTGTCTGTCAATAAAGTAATTTTCTTTTCAATAAATGAATTCTTGGCTTTGAAAACAGTCTTTATTATTGCAGAAAGTCAAAGATACCTTAGCCCAGGAAAGAAACAGGCGCTGCAAATCAGCTTAGGAAAAACAGATTCCTACTAACATTGTAACCACTGCACTTCACTCCTGTACAAGGCACGAAACATTACTGTTGGTTTTCAGCCTCAAATTCTTCTCTCAAGGCATCCCTAATCCTTGAAGCCCTGTGCTGGGCCTCTCTAGTAGCCCTGCTCTCTGACTGTGCAAATTCAGCCTCCAGGCTTTGAACCTCGGAGGTCCATGCCTTACTGAATCTTTCACCTTTCCCTTCACAAATATTATGAAGGGTACAGCAAGCGGATATAACTGTGGGGATGCTGCTTTCCCCCAAGTCTAGCTTCCCATACACAGATCACCAGTGCCCCTTTAAACAGCCAAAAGCACACTCCACAATCATTCAGTACCGGCTCAGCCTGTAGTTGAACCGGTCCTTGCTCCTGTCAAGCTTCCCTGTATGCGGTTTCATGAGCCAAGGCATTAACGGGTAAGCGGGGTCTCCAAGGATCAGAATGGGCGTTTCAACATCCCCTACTACGATCTTCCGGTCTGGGAATAAAGTCCCTGCCTGCAGCTTCCTGAACAGGCCAGTGTTCCAAAGATGTGTTCATCATGCACCTTTCCAGGCCAGCCTGTGTTAATGTCAATGAAATGCCCACGGTGATCCACAAGCTCCTTGAGAACCATAGAAAAATACCCCTTCCGATTAATGTACTCGGATGCTAGGTGCGGTGGTGGCAGAATAGGAATATGCGTCCCATCTATTGCCCCTCTACAGTTCGGGAAACCCATTTGTGCAAAGCCATCCACAATGTCCTGCACGTTCCCCAGAGTCATGGTTCTTCTTAGCAGGATGTGATTGCCCTGCAAACTTGCATCAACACGATTCCAACTGTCGACTTTCCCACTCCGAAGTGGTTCCCGACCGATCAGTAGCTGTCTGGAGTTGCCAGCTTCCAGACTGCAATAGCCACCTGCTTCTCCACTGTCAGGGCAGCTCTCAATCTCGTGTCCTTGTGCCGCAGGGTGGGGGCGAGCTCAGCAAACAGTCCCATGAAAGTGGCTTTTCTCATCCAAAAGTTCTGTAGCCGCTGCTCGTCATCTCAGACTTCCATGACGATGTGATCCCACCACTCAGTGCTTGTTTCCTGAGCCCAAAAGCAGCGTTGAACGGTGCTGAGCATTTCCATGAATACCAGAAGCAATTTAGTGTCATACGCATCAGGCGACTCACTATCATCGTCAGACTCCTCATAACTTTGTATTTTAAGGAATAGCTCAACTGCCAAATGTGATGTGCTGATGAGACCCGTCAGCATACTCCTCAGCAGTTCGGGCTCCATTTCCTACAGAAATCGCTCTGCACAGAAACTGTTGAGAGAGTCAAGATGGCGCCAAACGTGGACGGAAAAACAGGGATTGCTGGGATGTGAAGCGATGCATCACAGGGCGTTGGGACAGGAAGCAGAGTGACCCGCACCCTCTGCCCTCTTCCCACAACCCACAGCGCCAAAATAGGATGAGGTGCTCTGTGGGATAGCTGCCCATAATGCACCACTTCCAGCACCGCTGCAGATGTGGCCATGCTGCAGTGCTGGTAGCTGTCAGTGTGGCCACACTCCAGTGCTTTCCCTACACAGCTGTACGAAGACAGCTTTAACTCCCAGTGCTGCACACCTGCAAGTGTAGCCAAACCCTTAGTCTGTATCCGCAAAAAGAACAGAAGTACTTGTGGCACCTTAGAGACTAACAAATTTATTTGAGCAGAAGCTTTCGTGGCCTACAGCTGAGCCATTACACACATTGAATCTACTCCCTATGTTAAGTATCCTCACAGCCCATTTAAGACAGTTTGACAAGAAGCTGTCTCGTTTATCACTACAAAAGCTTTTTTTCCTCTTGATGACAACAGATCATCTTAATTAATTAGACTCTTAAAGTTGGTTGGGCAACTCCCACCTTTTCATGTTCTCTGTATGTATATACATCTCTTCACTACATGTTCCATTCTATGCATCCAAAGAAGTGGGCTGTAGCCCACAAAAGCTTATGCTCAAATAAATTTGTTAGTCTCTAAGGTGCCACAAGTACTCCTGTTCGTTGTGGGTCCTTTCCCCCCCCCCCCCCCCCAGCAAGTAGCCTCTCCCTCCAGAGGCTGGGGGAGTGTCTCTTTCCTTCTCCACTGCTGCTGGGTTGGGTGCAACCTGTCCATTTCCTTTGGTGATTACCCTAACAGCTCTCTTTTGTACTGGAGAGAGGTGATTAGCAAGTGTTTAAATGTTTCCCACTTCTTTCTGCCTGCAGCATACAGGCAGAGCAGGGTGCCATTAGCAGGCCTTTTATGCCTGACCATCCTTCTGGGAGGTGGAGGAAAGAGACTTGAGCTGAGGGCAGGCGATGTTTGGGTAAGCACATGCTTCCCATCCTGTGTGCTGGCCAGAGCAGAACATTATGAGGGGGGTGGGGGAATTCGCTCTTATGCACCAGTCAAGCACAAAACCTGTGAAAGCAGGAGCCTTCCTGAAGGTGTACAGGAATCTTCCTTTTGCACGGTCTGGTTTCTAATAGCAGCAATGGCCCTCATAGGAATCAGACACTTCATTTGTCACATAACTGTCATTTCTTAAACATCATTGTCTTTGGCATGGTCTACACTGGAAAGTCTTGCTGGCATGGTTATGTCAGTTAGGCCAGTGGCTCTCAACCTTTCCTGACTACTGTACCCCTTTTAGGAGTCTGATTTGTCTCACGTACCCCTGAATTTCACCTCACTTAAACTACTTGCGTGCAAAATTAGACATTAAAATTCAGAAGTGCCACAGCGCACTATTATTGAAAAATTGCTTATTCTCATTTGTACTATATAATTATAAATCACTTGGAATATAAATATTATATTTACATTTCAGTGTATAGTATATGGAGCTGTATGAACAAGTCGTCTATATGAAGTTTTAGATTGTACTGACTTTGCTTGTGCTTTTTACGTAGCCTCTTGTAAAACTAGACAAATATCTAGATGAGTTGAGTACCCCCTGGAAGACCTCAGCGTACCCCCAGGGATCCACAAGCCCTGGTTGAGCACCACTGAGTTATGCCATGTCTACACTACAGAATTCTCGACCCAACCTACGTCTACATAAAGCCACCGCAGTTATTAAATTGCTTGTGTGTGGTGCGTGTCCTCACCAGGAGTGCTTGTATCGATTGTGTTGTCAGTGTAAGGCATTGTGGGACTGCTCCTGAAAGCCAGTAACAGTCGACGTAAGCAACACAGTGTTTACACTGACACTGCATCCATCCAATTACATCAGCCGTGCCTCTACACCACTCAGGGAGGTGGTGTTTCTAAATCTGCGTAGAGAGACACTTTGTATCAGGGGGAGCCAAATTTAAGAGAAGACTCTTCCACAGCTAAGTCGACACAAGGCAGCTTATGTCGATCTAACCCTGTACTGTACACCAAGCCTTAGGAGTGTGACCCTGTCCCCCAAATAGACATAGCTGTGCTGGCAGAAGCCCTAGTGCAGACAATGGGTAGGTCTATACTTAACATACTACATCGGCGCATGTGCACCAATGGTGCTTTAATGAGGATGCTGTACACCGAGAGGGGGGGAATTCTCTTGTCAGCATAGTTAATCTGCCTTCCTGAGAGACAGTAGCTATATCAACAGGAGAAGCCCTCCCGCTGACATAGCACTGTCTACACTGGGGGTTAGGTCAGTAGAACTATGCTGCTCAGGGATGTGAAAGTCTGTGGTGTAGACCAGACCACAATTATACTGGCGCAAAGGCATTTTTCTAGAATAGCATAGGCTATGTCTACACTGGAAATTCTACAGTGGCACAGTTGCAGGGGTTCTTCCATCGCTGTATTAGACCCATCTCAGAGAGGTGGTAGCTAGGTCGATGGAAGAACTCTTCTGTTGACCTAGTACTGCCTATGCTGGAGCTTAGGTTGGATTAACTATGGGCATGGCTACACTACACTTGAAAGTTAGAGCACATTAAAGTAGCCCTGGGTGCCCTAACTCCTGAGGTGTCCACACTGACAAGGCATGTAGAGCGCCTGGACTCTGCAGCTGGAGTGCTCCTGGTAATCCACCTCCATGAGAAGCATAGAGCTTGCTGCGCCCTGGCTGAAACACCTGGGTGTCAGTGTGAACGACGTGTTGCATTGTGATTGGTCTCTGGAGACATCCCATAATCCCCTGAAGTCAAGTGACCACTCTGTTTGTTTATTGTTTTGAAATCGGCTGTAGGCATGCGGATAGCCCCTTTCAAAGCTTCGTTTCTGACAACTGGCATGCTTATCTGCTCTGGGACAAAACAAAGCATTAGTGTGGAATGCTGCTGCATGTGTGTGGGGGGGAGTAGGGAGGGAGGGTCTGCTGCTATCTGAACTTACAAGACAGCATGCTGACACGTTCTCAGCCCCCCAAAATACACTGTTTCTCCCCCTACATACACACAACACACTCCACCCCACCCCCATTTGAAAAACGTCACAGCCACTTGCACACCGGGATAGCTACCACAATGTACTGTTCTTTGTGGTGTTGCAAAAGCTGCTAATATGGCCACGCCCGTCTGCTTGCAGCTGACAGTGTAAACACATGGCAGAGTTTTCCCTGCTGTGGTCTCCGAAGGCTGGTTTAACTCCTAGCACTCTACATCTGCAAGTGTAGCCAAGCCCTAAGTCTCTTAGGGGTGAGAGTTTTTTCACAGCCCTGAGTGATTGTAGCTAGGTTAACCTAACTTTGTAGTGCAGACCAGCCCTTAGGGTATGTCTACGTTGCAGTCAAAGGGTATGTCTACATCTACAATTTTGCAGCGCTGGTTGTTACAGCTGTATTAGTACAGCTGTATAGGGCCAGCGCTGCAGAGTGGCCACACTTACAGCAACCAGCGCTGCAAGTGGTGTTAGATGTGGCCACACTGCAGCGCTGTTGGGCGGCTTCAAGGGGGGTTCGGGGAACGCGAGAGCAAACCGGGGAAGGAGACCAGCTTCGCCGCGGTTTGCTCTCGCGTTCCCCGAACCCCCCTGCAAACCGCAGGGAAGGAGACCTGCTTGCTCGGGGATTCGGGGAACGCCAGAGCAAACCGCAGGGAAGGAGACCTGCTTGCTCGGGGATACGGGGAACGCGAGAGCAAACCGCAGGGAAGGAGACCTGCTTGCTCGGGGATTCGGGGAACGCGAGAGCAAACCGCAGGGAAGGAGACCTGCTTGCACGGAGGTTCGGGGAACGTGAGAGCAAATCGGGGAAGGAGACCAGCTTCGCCGCGGTTTGCTCTCGTGTTCCCCGAACCCCCCTGCAAACTGCAGGGAAGGAGACCTGCTTGCACGGGGGTTCGGGGAATGCGAGAGCAAACCGGGGAAGGAGACCAGCTTCGCCGCGGTTTGGTCTCGCGTTCCCCGAACCCCCCTGCAAACCGCAGGGAAGGAGACCTGCTTGCACGGGGGTTCGGGGAACGCGAGAGCAAACCGGGGAAGGAGACCAGCTTCGCCGCGGTTTGCTCTCGCGTTCCCCGAACCCCCCTGCAAACCGCAGGGAAGGAGACCTGCTTGCACGGGGGTTCGGGGAATGCGAGAGCAAACCGGGGAAGGAGACCAGCTTCGCCGCGGTTTGCTCTCGCGTTCCCCGAACCTCCCTGCAAACCAGGGAAGGAGACCTGCTTGATTACCAGACGCTTCCTCAGGTATGCTGGGATACCTGCTTATTCCACGGAGGTCAAGAAAAGCGCTGGTAAGTGTCTACACTTGATTACCAGCGCTGGATCACCAGCGCTGGATCCTCTACACCCGAGACAAAACGGGAGTACGGCCAGCGCTGCAAACAGGGAGTTGCAGCGCTGGTGATGCCCTGCAGATGTGTACACCTCCTAAGTTGCAGCGCTGTAACCCCCTCACCAGCGCTGCAACTTTGTGATGTAGACAAGCCCAAAGGTCTGACTACTACATATGTAGACATCCCTGAAGCTTTAGAGCTTGTCTTCACTGGGACCTTACATTGGCAGAGAGACATTCTTCAAGGATGTGAGAAGTCCCCCCTCCCCAGAGCTGTAGCTATGCCAGCCTAACCCAAAGTGTAGACAGTGCTGGGTCACTGGAAGAATTCTTCTGTCAACCTATCAATTACCTCTCGGGAAGGTGGAGTGCCTATGCTGACAGGAGAACCTTTCAGTTGATATAGGTAGTGTCAGTGCTACAGAGGCGCCACTGCAACAATTTAAGTGTAGACATACCGTCAATCTAGCTAATTTGGATACCAAAGCTAATTCAGTTATGTCTTCACATGCTGTAGTCACACCTATGGTTGTGGTGTGGGCATGCTCTTAAACACAATACAGGTGAGTCTTATCTTACACGGGGGTTCCGTTCTGCAGTTAGCGTGTAAAGCGAAAACTGCGTATAGTCAAAATTACATTGAGTTGAATGGTGGGTGGAATCCTTCGCACTACAGGTACAGTATTAAAATTGTTGTTTTTCTCTTTTTGTTATTTTTTGTTTTTGCCGACCACGTAAAGCCGAAATCGCGCATGTTAAATGCGCGTAAGATGCGACAGAGCTGTAGACTGGATTCTTCCTTGTAACTGCACTCAGGTCACTGAGGTTACACTAGAAAGGAATGTGGTGCAGTGGTTCTATAAAGAAACAACTAGAATCTGCCAGCACTGTTTTTACAGCACAGCTTGTACTCCGCAAACTTCTGTTAGTCAGGTCTGTTTGCTTACATACTAACAGCAGCCAGTAGATTCTTCACATGCATATACACACCCGTCACCTAAAGTCTTCCCGGCCAGGGAAGTCATGCAGCAAGAGAGATAATCTCTCAGGTAGCTAGGGAGATTTCCATGGTAGGCTTTCCATCTGGAGATGGAGACTGTGGGACCTGGACTCTGTATTGAATGAGGAGATCACTTGTGAGATGTGTTCAGGGGGATCTGCTTTGCTAAGCAGAGGAGCTGCTATGCTTTGTACCAGTTGAGGTGTTTGCAAGGTGAGTAGCTTAAATCCCAGGGAGGAGTTGCAATAATTGAGCTTGGAGGTCGCAAATGCCTAGATCACTGTGGACAGGTCCAAGTCTTCCAGAATGGAGTGCAATTTTGTGACAAGGCCAAGATGGAAGGGTGTGTGTTTTGTGTGGCATATGTGGGTCTCAGCTGTGGCAACTCAAGTGTATGGTAATACTAAGGAGTTGAATCTAAAAAGATCCAATGAGTGACTCAAGTCCATAAGCAGTAGCATGGCCCTACTTTAATGCAAAAGGTAATTACCTACAAGATAGGAGCAAAGAATCTAGAATTGCCAAACACCTCTGAACTTTCAAAGTGTGAGCTCCAAAGAAAGAGTGAGCTAATAGTTAGATGAGAAATGGCAGGGCCTCATTTCTGCTTGCAACTTCCTGGTTTATTAACACAATAGATTCTCTCTCACTCTCACACTCACACACACACACACCCTCTTCCTTTCAGTATATGAAAGTTGCTTCTCTACTGTTCGTTTTCCTCTCCTCTTCCTTTCTTCCCTTTGTCCTTCCTCCCTGGCATACACGCACACACAAGCACACTGTGCCTCCTGTCCAGAGTCCTGGTGTGAGGCCCCTAGTAGTTTGCTTCACCACATACTTAGTTCCTCTATAAAATGATGAAGTTCTATTAATGTTGCTATCGCTATAGTGACCCTTCTTCCTGTCCTTTTTAGCTAGGTTGGAATTTATAGAAAAGACATTAGTGAATGGTTTAAAAAAATGTGGTTTTTACTTGCTGTAGCTGTTAAGTAATTTATTGGAGGGGAAAACTCTTTAAATTTCCAAGGGGAAGAAATTATGGATAAAAATGATGAAATAGTATCTGGAACTATAGATCTTTTCTCATTTGAAGAACCAGTTAACGCAGCAATCCTTTCTCCAAGTGATTGGCATTCCCAAGAGCTTAGTACTGTCTCTAACACTTAAGTTTTTGTTGGACCTTAAGGCAAAGCACTTAATGAATCGCATATAAAATATCTACATTAAGAAAAGTTAAGGGTGCATAGTGAAATACTCAAGCTGGGAAACATCCTAATTAAGGTTTCCTGCGCAACCCTAATTCTGCCCGATTGTGTACAGTACTTGGATTGTGATACACGCTTACATGGGATGTGATCACAAAATTTCCACAGGACTCCTATGTCATTCGGTGGACAGGATGGATGGTACTTGGGGAATAATGCAATTATATGGTATTCCTTTCAGTTTGTGGCCTCATGCTTTATTTACTTCACCCCATCCAAGTTGCACTGAATATGGAATTGTTTGTTTCCTCCTGGGCTTTTCCATGGCACTCATCACTATAGTAACCAGCTGCTTCACAAAGATTAATGAAATTATTTTTACAGTGCCCCTGAGAGTTTTTAGAAAGGTATTGTCCCAATTTTACAGATGGGGAGCTGAAACATGGATATCTAGGCCAATATTAAGGGTCTACTAATATCAGGTGCCCCACTGAAGATACATATTTTCCCCTTCTTCAAAAGCTGCTCAGCCCTCTCCACTCCTGTTGATTTCACTTCGAGTGAAGAGCTCAGCATATCTGAAAACCAGACCTTAGGTGTCCCAAGATGAGCATCCAGAAAGCAAGGAACCAACAGTTAGTGATAATGTTGAAGATTTTTGAGTTAAGTACTTTGTCCAGCATGTAAAAAGCCTGTGACACAGCCAAAGAGAACAGAATTCAGGCAGGCATCTATCCTTTCTCTTTCTGCAGTCCTCTTGCCATTTTAATAACCACCTTTCAACTTCAGCTGCAAATCACAATAGTCCTATAAACAGCTACCTGATTTGCCATCCATCCTATTCATGAAAGGAAGCAGGAGTCTTTTGTGGTTATTAAAACAAACACATGGTGATTGTCCCTTAAGAGTGTGTATTGTCATGCATGAGCACAAAGGGGCAGAGTTAGGTTATATGAGCAAGATTAAATTAAATATCTTTGTCTGGTCGAAACCCTCAGCTGTTTCTGATCCTTAAGAATGCAGGCTTATGGGCTGATTCTTACAACTCAACCTACTGGGAAAGTATTCAAACAGGATACCATGTGGTTCGGTTTTTTTGCTTGCATGTTTTTTTAAATATAACTTTCCCCAAGTTTTCTACAGGGGATGTGATGTCCATTACTGAGCAATAGATGAATAATATGGGTAATAAGTAACCATTAGCCTCCTCCCTATTTAGACTCAAAGCAACTGGATTTTATATCCTCTGTTGTAGACTGAAAAGTGAGGCAAGGCCCATGTGTGAAATGTCTTCAGGATCTATTTTTATTTTTCAGTGGATGAATACATTGCCATTGCTAAAGAGAAACATGGATACAACATGGAACAGGTAACAAAACGATTATTTGCATTTCTTTATTTAAACTGACCTTTTTTCCACAGTAGATACTAGAACTTGATTTAAAGCAAACTGCTACACTGCAAACTTTCTTCCCTCCACTCATCCAGTATAATAATTCTTTTCTGCAGTTCATCCTAATTTATTAATGATAGTTACTAAAATGCCCAAATACTGTTTTCAGAGTTTTGATGCAAACCTCCCATTCATTTTCAGTGGTATTTGGCCTTGTGTTGCAGTCTGATCTATGTCTATGTTGGTAAAATTCTGGTCTCATTGCAGCCCATGACAAGGCTCTCCTTTACTTGAGTGAGGTCCAGATTTCACTCTGGCTTTTTCTGTCTCCTGCTTAAAACCCATCTCGACAAACACTTCAACAGTTGGGTAGCTTCATGCACCTGAGAAATTCTTCTGAATTAAGTGGAACGTCTTGTGTGCTAAGTTGTGTGGTGGGGAGGAGGGATGGGTTCTTCTGGTTTATTGTATTGGGAATAAAGGTATTGTCTCTACTGGAGGACTCTGACTTGAGAATTAGAAAAATGACGCCCTTGCAAGAGCAATGGGACTGAAGGGTGCGTGATTAAGAGGGGAAGAGGTTTTAGTCAGATGACCAAACCCTCATTTTTGTGTTAGCTATTGGAAGTGTAGGTCTTAAACATTCTTGAGAAGAGACATCTTAAAGTTTCAGCATCCCTGCTCTCTTCTCAGCTAAGGCGTGAGAAACCGTACAATACATGTGCTCTGGGCTGTCCAGCAGATGCTCCAGCAAAACCATAGAAGATCAAAGCTGACATTCATGATATTTCTAGGACCAAAAATATAGTAGTAATCCCCCTTAAAGCAGTGAATAGCCACAAGCCTAATTTACCCCCACCTTTTTAAAACAACACAGGTAACCTTTAAGGTTGAGATAGGTGTGTTGTTCTAATATGTGAAGTCATGAATAACTTCCTCAAAAAACTAAGCCCCTCATATTTGAGTGACAACTTCTTCTATTCGATTTCAGTCAAAAGGTAAATGTTTTTGGAAAGTGAAAACTGATCAGACTTTGTTTAAAATTAAAAAAACTTATAAAACTGAGATGCAGCCAAGTGCCAGGTCTGAAGCTTTAAAAACTGAACACACATGTATGTTTTTAGATGTCGCGAGAGTTATCTAAAGTTGGAAAACACGTCTTCTCCTTGAACAGAAGGATTTTTGTGGCTGTGATGCTGTGACCGGAAGGGTGGGATGGAATGGGAACATCTGGTTAAGGGGAGGGAGGGAGGAAGGAGAAAAGTGTGTGTTGCGCTACTGGGCTCTCTGGATTGAGGCATGACGACTCACTAAGCTGTGTAACTATGTGCTTGAATGATCAGTACCACCTGGCACTTTCTAAGCTCTCAGTGTTCTGTCCCACTGTTAACTTGTCATGATTTGAGCCTATGGTCAGCCAGGCTGGTGGCAATTGAACATTCTCTATCAGGTTTACAGTGATCTGTGAAATGAGCTGATGGTCTCTGTCCTTCCCCTTATTCTACTAAATGAATTTGTCCTGTCCCCAGGCATTTCTTTTTGTTACTTAGATCTCATTCTGATCTCTCGTGGGGAGGGGCAGATTATCCAAATCTGCCTACAGTGGGGTTCTACCCATTTCTCTGAAGTATCTTGTACTGGCCACTATCAGAAACAGAATGCTTGAGTAGGGGGACCATGGGCCTGATCCAGTATGGCAATTCCTATGTTTCTGTTTCTCCATAATGAATTGTCTTGGGGAGGTAACAGTGGAAGAGAACCTTCCACTGTTCTTCCTTTGCAGGGCAGCATGTGCCTCAAAGATTTTGGTGGTTCTAGAATTTGAAAACCAAGCACTGCTAGGAAATGCACCGAATGTCCTTCCAGGATGGTTATTTTATGCAAATAGTCCTACTAATCCAATGTTCTAGACATTTTATTTTTGAAATTGGACTTTCCCAGGAAAAAATTGCATAACCATGGACACTTCCCCTTTCAGACTGATGTTAGACATGAGATCCTTTTCGGGGGAGGAGGGGAAGAGTGAGAATTTGAGGGAACAATTCAAGCCTAGACAGCTAGCTTTAGGACTTTTGCCTCTGGCTCTGAGGTTATTAGCCAATGGTGTTGGCAAGCATTTGACCGTGTGTGTGCACGTGCGCGCACACACTAGTGAGAGCCAGTCCTCTAGGGTTCAGGACACTATAGCAGGTGGCAGCCTATAAGATCCCAAGTGTGGGGTCAACCAAGGAGGCAATGGCCTTGCAAAGCTTGCTCCCTCCAAGGCATAGGGCAGCAGAGGAGAAGGTAGCAATTGCCTTGAGGATCCTGCCCTCCATCACATTCAGAGACATGGGTGCCAGTTTGTTGATGTAGCAGTAGGGATCAGGTTTCTCTGGAAGGGTGAATGGGACTCTTCCTTAAAGCTCAGATGTCTGCTGGGCTTCGTGTCCAGCTGGCTGCATTTGTTCTGTATGCAACTCGTCTGTTCTAGCCCTCTCCTTCTCTCCCTCACTTGTAGCTGGGTTCTGTACCAACAGCTAAATGGATACATGCAGGGAGGGACAGGTAGAGTTCTTTCCTAGGGAGGAGGGGTAGGTAGAAGAACTTAGAATTGGTAAATCCCTGTGGGCACTATTGCTAGCTGTGTAAAAGCAGCTTATTTGTAAAATGTCTTCCTTCTAGAAATAATGTCTGTTTAAAAGAATATTGTAAGTGTTAAAAAGCCTGACCCATTAAAAAAAATAATCAAACACACACACTTGTGTTCCTTGGCCTTTGTCTGAGGTTGGTATGTGGGCCAACTTCCCCTCTTTTTAAGAACTTTTTTTCCGCTTTTGCCCTTTCAGCATATCTCCTCTTTGTGCAATGTATTTCTGTACTAATGTCCAGCTTGTATAGCTTCACATAGGGATATTTGGGAAGGTGCCCAGGTGAGACTGGGTCTGATATTAAAAAAGAAGAAACCATAATGCTTGTAAAATCTTTCATGGCCTCTGTACTAGCTAGTTAAGCTCTCCCCTCCCAACTGTCTAGTTGTATTTTTTTTAATTCACGTGACATCTTCAAAACCATGACATGTTAAAGACTTTCTGGTTCTGTATCATGGTGAAGGGGAAGAAATCTAGATATTTAGCAGGGAGAGTCTGGTTTCATGAGGAAGAGAACTGGGGTGAATCAAGCATTTAGTCATATAGTTGCAGAATCTGCTGGAGCGAGAACTTTGTGCCCAGAAAGGAACTGGGTTTTTTGCATAGCAAAGTGGGATGGGGAAACCCCAGTTTCAGAGGTAGCACTGGCAGTCTGAATGGACTGGGTGAAACTGCTAGATGGGGGGGAGTTATGGTGGCAGAACCAGAGTCAACTTTGCATATGTCAAACAGATAATATTTTAGTCAGTGGGTCAGGGATCGTTTTCACTTAACAGCAGTTGTGAAACAAGTTGCAAATTTTTATTTTAAATATTTGTAGCACGGTAGGGTCAGGCCCTTCTGAAATGACTCTGGGGAGGCTAACGGCACCAAAAATAATACTCCATCAGAGTGAAGGGTCAGAATGCTCTTTTGCCACCCACCTCCGGAGGGTGCTAGATTTTGAGTGAATACCTCTTAGAGGGCTCACTAGGGCAAGCATTCATTAGTGCCAGGGGGTGCAGTGTGTGTAATTCAGTTTTCTGAACTGGAGACTCGGGGTTGCAAGTGAAGGAGATGAAGTTAGGGGGAATAAATGATAGTCGTCATCCCCTGAATGATAGTGAGCTATGCCCCTGCTTTGTCAGGGGCAGCTCAGTCAACAAATAAGACTGTCCTCTCCCTCCTCAAAAAAAAAAAAAAAAAAAGCACAAAAACACCCAATCAAATAGACCAGTATCAAGACTTGTACACTAATAGGAAGTTGTCTCACCTGCTAACTCTGCCTATAGTTTAGTTTAATCTCTGCTTTACACACATTTTTTTAGCTCTTTACTTTGTCCTTGGCTAAATTCTCTGTGTCTGTGCCATTTTTGCTGGAAGACGTTTTTTAATTTTTATTTTTTAAACTCTAGCAAAAATGTCCACCCCACTTGCCTTTTCCTGCAGCAATCTCTAGCGGCCTTTCAGCAACAGAACTCTCTTTCCTTTTGCTCCTTATACAACATGGGCCAGTTTCTGATGCTTCACAGTCCAGAGTGGTAATAGGTCAGATGCCAGATTCTTGCTGTCACTTAAGCTTCTGCAGTCTCAAACACGTGTATCTGAGGTCAGAGTCATGGCCCTTTTGTAACTTTCGTGCTGCCCTATCACCCTATTACTTGTATCAGTGTAAGGACTGTATATTCCCTCTCCTCGTAACTCAGTTTCTCCTGTGTCCGTGTTTCTTTCAGGCCCTTGGAATGCTCTTTTGGCACAAGCATAATATTGAGAAATCCTTGGCTGATTTGCCCAACTTTACTCCATTCCCAGACGAGTGGACAGTGGAAGACAAGGTCTTGTTTGAACAGGCCTTTAGTTTCCATGGGAAAACATTTCATAGAATTCAGCAGATGGTAAGTAGAATCGTAATAATTAGATCTGGGAAAAACTGTTGTGGTCACCTTGTCCAATACAGGATTGTTAGCAATCATGTAACTGCTCATTTTGAAGATTGTCTGGTGTGGGGGTGGGTTGTTGGGGAAAAGCTTGACTCTTGCATTGTCATTCAGAGGAGAACTATACTGATTTGGGAGGGACTATTTTATCATCTCACGTTCCTCTAGCTGCAGACACAGAATCCGCTTATCATCCAAAGAAAGAGTCCTTTAGAAGTAGAATCTGACTCTTTTTTACAATCTTGAGAGACAGTTCTGGCTATAGAATTGGTATTGCTTTTAATTTGTCACTCACGGGGCTACTCTTCATTTTATTGTGTTGCAGTAGTACTTAGAGGCCTAAATGAGGGTTTAGGGCCCCATTGTGCAATGAATGGTACACATACCTAATGAAAAACAGTCCTTTCCCCAAAGAGCTTTATTGAATCTGCTTTACTTTTTTTTTAACATTTTTTTTAGGAGTTTTATACATTTATGTTGGCGATAAGTGCCTATTAAGTATCATATGGGAGCATCAGTGCTTGAGGATTGTAGATTTAATTCCCTGTTTTCAATCACTCAGTCTTTATGAAACTTTACCGTTGGAGCTGAAATTTTCTAGGCTTGGTATCTGCCTGAAAGTGAACTTTTTTGGGGAGAGGAAATTTTCAGCAAAAATACAAAGCTATCAACTCCATTTAGGAAGGGATGGAGAGTGGTAGTGAAACGAAAGTTTTAAACAGTTTTTCAGCTGGGATGGGAGGTTGAAATTTGAAAGTTGAAAACTATCCCTCAAGTGAAAATCCCTTTGACTAGTCCAGTGAAGCTCTGGCTTTGACTGGACAGTTCCAACCCTTTGAAAACTAGCATATACAGTATACTTTGCACAAGGCTTTTGATCCACTCGTAAAGTGTGCAGCTAAGGAAGTGTGCAGTGATGAGGGTGACCAGACACCCTTCTGTTGTCTTATATATGCAACTATTAACTCGGCCACATCCCCCACCCGGAAAAAAAATCCCATTTTTTTTTTTTCACACTTGCTATCTGGTCACCCTAGTGGTGCTCCATGCATTTCTAACTTAGCTGAATAGTAAAAAGTGATCTGACTGTTCCAAAGGGTAGGGAGGGCTGCTATGCACCTTTGTAAGGATTGTAGGACTAGGTCCTGTTCTCGTTCTCCCTTAAAATCTCCTCATGCAGGTGTATGAACAGGATTCTTGTGGTGCCCAGCCAAATAATTCCAGGTTATAGGATCTGGATGACTGCCTCCTGACAATATTTATGCAAAACTAGCAGAACTCTGAAGGCCTGGAGAGTGAAGCACCTTTCAGGGTTTTTTTCCCCATTTTTTCCTTTTAAATGTAAAATAAAAGAATCCCTCAGTAATATCACCTGTAAACTGATTGTAAAACATGTAAGGGAGCCTATTATGTAGCACAGGTAAGCACCAAATTAGGAAATTCACAGTTCAGGTGAATGGCTGTAACTCTGTCCCCTTGTGAACGTGGATTATAGTGCATTAATGCCAGACTCATATACTGCTTCTCAGTAATGAATTACAGGACACTTTTTTTGAGCAACTTTTGATATGCATGTAGCATCCTGTGTTTTGAGTGTGCTGGGTAAACACTGACAGAATATAGTGCACTTTTCATAAAAATGACTAAGTATTGGATATACAACAAAATAGTAAGTGCAAGTGTACTGACCTACCTATTCCAAATTAGCTCCATTCTTAATAACCTTATCCTTGAATTTGCACTGAGGAAGCCTGTGCTGGTATCCGGAAATAACCTACATAGTACGTGGGTGCTGACCGGTATTAAAATTGCACGTTTTAGAGCAGAGGTGTGAAACTCATTCCACAGAGAGGAACAAATGTACAGTTTTGGGGCTATTTACTGCCCTCAGTGTATACCAAATCTGCCACTGATAACCACAAGTATCTAAAGCCAAAACTTTGAAATTTTGGTCCTTACATAAGAGGGACCTGACTTCCACCTGTAGCTCCCTGATTTTTAATGGAACTTGGATCAGGCCTTTAAAGTTATTGTTGCGTAGGGTGAGGTGAGGGACAAGAGTGGTGCAGGTCTCTTCTAGGCTAGCCTGCTGAACACAAATGAGTCAGCTACCTTAATATAGATTTAGTTGCTTAATGGAAGGCAGGCTTGTCATGTAGACATACAGGACAATGAGAATGAAAATATTACAACTTGCTACACGCTTATCAAAGGTTGTAGAAAGAACCAATATTGCATCCTTTTAAAACCTCTTTTGTTAATTTGAATAGATATTGCCACCCTGTGTTGCTGGTTGTCATAGTATGTACCAAAGTCTGGTTCATCTAATGTGAAATCCTGGTAATGCTGTACATGTAAACCTGTGAAGACTTCTAAAAAGTGTAACTCTTTTATTTTCAGCTTCCTGACAAATCGATAGCCAGTTTGGTGAAATTTTACTACTCCTGGAAAAAGACAAGGACTAAAACCAGCGTGATGGACCGCCATGCTCGTAAACAAAAAAGGGAACGGGAAGAAAGGTATGTTTGCAGTGAGAGAGACTGTGTCTTGCCACTCAAATCTTTTTATGATGATCCTGGAATTTCTGGTAGCTTGTAAAGAACTAGAACTAGGATTTTTTCCCCCAGACACTTCCTGGTGTGCCTTTTTTAAAACCAGAATCCGTGTCCATGTAAACGTTCATGACCAAATTCTACCATCTGATTCACATGCAACTCTCAAGTCCCTGTAAAGGGAGATCACAATGGTAACTCGAGGGCAGGTTTTTAGCCTTAAATGTAACATTCCATAGAATGGGAGCACCCACTAAGTGGAAGATTGGCAATGTTTGGCACTCCCCTCTCTTCATTTTATCTACACACTTGTCCCAGCAGAAAGCTTGCTACCAGCAAAATGCTTTCAGGGCCAAATTCTCTACCCAGTGCAATGGTCGAGTAGACTGGCTTCGTGATGGGAAGAGGAGGAGAGAGAAGAGCTCACACTAGCTGTGGTGGATGGAATTCTGTACCCACCCCTCTCTTAGTTGTGCATGTGCTTTACTGTACAAATGTACCTGGCACGCTACAGGTCCCTAAGCCACTGAGCTTCAATAGATTGTTTGTTTCCAAAAGCAGCAAAGAATTCTGTGGCACCTTATAAACTAACAGACATTATGGAGCATGAGCTTTCGTGGGTGAATACCCACTTCGTCAGATGCATGTAGTGGAAATTCCCAGGGGCAGGTATATATATGCAGGCAAGCTAGAGATAATGAGGTTAGTTCAATCAGGGAGGATGAGGCCCTCTTCTAGCAGTTGAGGTGTGAAAACCAAGGGAGGAGAAACTGGTTTTGTAGTTGGCAAGCCATTCACAGTCTGTGTTTAATCCTGAGCTGATGGTGTCAAATTTGCAGATGAACTGAAGCTCAGCAGTTTCTCTTTGAAGTCTGGTCCTGAAGTTTTTTTGCTGCAGGATGGCCACCTTAAGGTCTGCTATAGTGTGGCCAGGGAGGTTGAAGTGTTCTCCTACAGGTTTTTGTATATTGCCATTCCTAATATCTGATTTGTGTCCATTTATCCTTTTCCATAGCGACTGTCCAGTTTGGCCGATGTACATAGCAGAGGGGCATTGCTGGCATATGATGGCATATATTACACTGGTGGACTTGCAGGTGAATGAACCGGTGATGTTATGGCTGATCTGGTTAGGTTCTGTGATGGTGTCGCTGGTGTAGATGGTCTGGGCAGAGTTGGCATCGAGGTTTGTTGCATGGATTGGTTCCTGAGCTAGAGTTACTATGGTGCAGTGTGCAGTTACTGGTGAGAATACATTTCAAGTTGGCAGGTTGCCTGTGGGTGAGGACTGGCCTGCCACCCAAGGCCTGTGAAAGTGTGGGATCATTGTCCAGGATGGGTTGTAGATCCCTGATGATGCGTTGGAGGGGTTTTAGCTGGGGACTGTATGTGATGGCCAGTGGAGTCCTGTTGGTTTCTTTCTTGGGTTTGTCTTGCAGTAGGAGGCTTCTGGGTACATGTCTGGCTCTGTTGATCTGTTTCCTTATTTCCTCGTGCGGGTATTATAGTTTTGAGAATGCTTGGTGGAGATTTTGTAGGTATTGGTCTCTGTCTGAGGGGTTAGAGCAGATGCGATTGTACCTCAGTGCTTGGCTGTAGACAATGGATCGTGTGATGTGCCCGGGATGGAAGCTGGAGGCATGAGGTAGGCATAGCGGTCGGTAGGTTTTCGGTATAGGGTGGTGTTAATGTGACTATCACTTTTTTGCACCGGGGTGTCTAGGAAGTGGACCTCCCTTGTAGATTGGTCCAGGCTGAGGTTGATGGTGGGGTGGAAGCTGTTGAAATCATGTTGGAATTTTTCCAGAGTGTCCTTCCCATGGGTCCAGATGATGAAGATGTCATCAATGTAGCATAGGTAGAGAAGGGGCGTGAGTGGACGAGAGCCGAGGAAGCGTTGTTCCAGGTCGACCATAAAAATATTGGCATATTGTGGGGCCATGCGGGTGCCCATAGCAGTGCCACTGATCTGGAGATATATATTGTCATCAAATTTGAAATAGTTGTGTGTGAGGATAAAGGCATAGAGCTCAGCAGCCAGTTGTGCTATGGCATCATCAGGGATACGGTTCCTGACAGCTTGTATTCCATCTGAGGAGAGTTGGCAGTTTTTCAAAGGGACACTATTAAGGGCCCAAAAGCAAGCTATTCCGATGGTTAGGAAAGATAGAAAGTGTGGCAAAAGACCACCTTGGCTTAACCATGAGATCTTGCGTGACCTACAAAAGAAAAAGGCATCATATAAAAAACAGAAACTAGGTCAGATTACAAAGGATGAATATAGGCAAATAACACAGGAATGCAGAGGCAAGATTAGAAAGGCAAAGACACAAATGAACTCAAACTAGCTATGGGAATAAAGGGAAACAAGAAGACTTTTTATCAATACATTAGAAGCAAGAGGAATACCAAGGACAGGGTAGGCCCACTGCTCAGTAAGGAGGGGGAAACAGTAATGGGAGACTTGGATATGGCAGAGATGCTTAATGACTTCTTTGTTTCGGTCTTCACTGAGAAGTCTGAAGGAATGTCTAATATAGTGAATGCTTACGGGAAGAGGGTAGGTTTAGAAGATAAAATAAAAAAAGAGCAAGTAAAAAATCACTTAGAAAAGTTAGATGCCTGCAAGTCACCAGGGCCTGATGAAATGCATCCTAGAATACTCAAGGAGTTAATAGAAGAGGTATCTGAGCCTCTAGCTATTATCTTTGGGAAATCATGGGAGACGGAGGATATTCCAGAAGACTGGAAGGGGGCAAATATAGTGCCCATCTATAAAAAGGGAAATAAAAACAACCCAGGAAATTACAGACCAGTTAGTTCTGTGCCAGGGAAGATAATGGAGCATGTAATTAAAGAAATCATCTGCAAACACTTGGAAGGTGGTAAGGTGATAGGGAATAGCCAGCATGGATTTGTAAAGAACAAATCGTGTCAAACTAATCTGATAGCGTTCTTTGATAGGATAACGAGCCTTGTGGATAAGGGAGAAGCAGTGGATGTGATATACCTAGACTTTAGTAAGGCATTTGATATGGTCTCGCATGATATTCTTATAGATAAACTAGGAAAGTGCAATTTATATGGGGCTACTATAAGGTGGGTGCATAACTGGCTGGATAACCGTACTCAGAGTTGTTGTTAATGGCTCCCAATCCTGCTGGAAAGGTATAACAAGTGGGGTTCCACAGGGGTCTGTTTTGGGACCGGTTCTGTTCAATATCTTCATCAACGATTTAGATGTTGGCATAGAAAGTACGCTTATTAAGTTTGCGGACGATACCAAACTGGGAGGGATTGCAACTGCTTTGGAGGACAGGGTCAAAATTCAAAATGATCTGGACAAATTGGAGAAATGGTCTGAGGTAAACAGGATGAAGTTCAATAAAGATAAATGCAAAGTGCTCCACTTAGAATGGAACAATCAGTTTCACACACACAGAATGGGAAGAGACTGTCTAGGAAGGAGTATGGCAGAAAGAGATCTAGGGGTCATAGTAGACCACAAGCTTAATATGAGTCAACAGTGTGATACTGTTGCAAAAAAAGCAAACGTGATTCTGGGATGCATTAACAGGTGTGTTGTAAACAAGACACGAGAAGTCATTCTTCCGCTTTACTCTGCGCTGGTCAGGCCTCAGCTGGAGTATTGTGTCCAGTTCTGGGCACCACATTTCAAGAAAGATGTGGAGAAATTGGAGAGGGTCCAGAGAAGAGCAACAAGAATGATTAAAGATCTTGAGAACATGACCTATGCAGGAAGGCTGAAGGAATTGGGTTTGTTTAGTTTGGAAAAGAGAAGACTGAGAGGGGACATGATAGCAGTTTTCAGGTATCTAAAGGGGGGGCTTCAGGAGGAGGGAGAAAACTTGTTCACCTTAGCCTCCAATGATAGAACAAGAAGCAATGGGCTTAAACTGCAGCAAGGGAGATTTAGGTTGGACATTAGGAAAAAGTTCCTAACTGTCAGGGTAGTTAAACACTGGAATAGATTGCCTAGGGAAGTTGTGGAATCTCCATCTCTGGAGATATTTAAGAGTAGGTTAGATAAATGTCTATTAGGGATGGTCTAGACAGTATTTGGTCCTGCCATGAGGGCAGGGGACTGGACTCGATGACCTCTCAAGGTCCCTTCCACCCTTCCAGTCCTACAGTCTATGAATCTGTGTGTGGGATGTTCGTGTAGAGAGCCTCTACGTCCATGGTGGCTAGGATGGTGTTTTCTGGAAGGTCACCAATGCATTGTAGTTTCCTCAGGAAATCAGTGGTGTCATGGAGATAGCTGGGAGTGCTCCACATATCAAGACAGTCCTTCAGTGAGAGTGCCAATGCCCGAGATGATGGGGCGTCCAGGATTTCCAGGTTTGTGGATCTTGGGGAGTAGATAGAATACCTGGTCAGGGCTCTAAGGGTATGTTGATTTGTTCCGGTGTTAGTGTAGGGAGTGTCCTGAGTAGATGTTGCAGTTTCTTAGTGTATTCCTCAGTGGGATCTGAGGGAAGTGGGATCAACCTCCCTGGCCACACTATAGCAGACCTTAAGGTGGCCATCCTGCAGCAAAAAAACTTCAGGACCAGACTTCAGAGAGAAACGGCTGAGCTTCAGTTCATCTGCAAATTTGACACCATCAGCTCAGATTAAACAAAGACTGTGAATGGCTTGCCAACTACAAAACCAGTTTCTCCTCCCTTGGTTTTCACACCTCAACTGCTAGAAGAGGGCCTCATCCTCCCTGATTGAACTAACCTCGTTATCTCTAGCTTGCCTGCATATATATACCTGCCCCTGGAAATTTCCATTACATGCATCTGACGAAGTGGGTATTCACCCACGAAAGCTCATGCTCCATAACGTCTGTTAGTCTATAAGGTGCCAAAGGATTCTTTGCTGCTTTTACAGATCCAGACTAACACGGCTACCCCTCTGATGTTTGTTTCCACTACTTCAGGCCAAGGCCTGCAGCAGTCTCCATGGCTGCCATGCCTACCACACGCTGCAGCACCCTTCAGGAAAGTTTGGCTGATAGTTCATATATTTAGCTACACAGATACTTCCTGGAGATAGAGATCCTAGGTTAGATATATGTCTATCAGGGATGGTCCAGACAGTATTTGGTCCTGCCATGAGGGCAGGGGACTGGACTTGACGACCTCTCGAGGTCCCTTCCAGTCCTAGAGTCTATGAATCCTCTTTCTCTGGATAACCCCACTTGAACCTAGGGTAGTTGGGGCCTCGGTGGGCCATGACTCCTTCGTACACTGAGGGGTCTGATGGTCTGCAAAGGTTCTCTGCATCCTCATCCTCCTTGTCTTTCCCCTGTCTACATAGCAGTGGCGCTTTTGCGATGCTCCAGATGTTTCTTGTTCTTGTGAACAGGTGCTTTTCCCTACTCGCTCTAAAACGCAATTTAGACATTTGTAGAGTCAGAACTTCTCTTAGAGCCACATCCCAGGAAAGGAGATGTCTTTCACAAGCTGGAAATGCTCTGCATATGCCTCCCATCAAGCGGCTCTTATTTCATGACCGCTTAGCCCACACCCTAGCCCCTATGCCTCAAACAGGAGATCCCTATAGGAAGAGGGTCATTCCCATGGTGCAGTTTGTTGAACCACACTGCAACAATGAGCCAGCAAGACTGTCTTCATCTTCCAGCTGGATTCACCACACCTGCTTAATTGGAAGGAAGAGAGTGGGCTCAAAGAAGACCACCACCATCCAACTAATCCCTTACTTGTTGGCTTTCCTTTATCAGTGCCTCCCTTTTATACTGTTGTTTCTCCATCCCCCAAATGGTTTGTTTTATTAACTTTATTCAGTGGAAAAATAATTGCATTTCCTAAAAGGAGCACTGTCTTGTAGTTCATACTATATAGTTTAGTATTCAGAAAGGCTGCATCTGGCATTTTTTTCTATACTTGTAAACCACACTGAAGTTACTGCCACCCAAAAATATCTTTATAGTATAGTCTTTTATAAATGGTGTATCTAAGATTCTATAAACTCCATGGAGAGCAAGTAGATGGGCTGCTACATTTCTGAATGTCAAAGCCTTTGAGAGAAGCAACAGGAGCAGAGATACTTAGAGTATGTCTACACTCTGGAAACTACATCAGGTTAGCTATGTCAGCGTTGCTATGCTGGCATAACCCGGTAGTGTAGACGGACCCTAAGCTGGTGGAAGGTTTTTGTTTTGATTTCTCCCCTCCTGCCCCATCAGTATAGGAAAACCATCACCCTGAATGACAGAAGCTACGTTGATGGAAACATTTGTCCATTTATTTAGCTACATCTTCACCCGGGGATAGGTTGACAAAGATACATCGGTCAGGAATGTGACTTATTCACATCCCTGACCGATATAGCTACATTGACTTAAGTTTTAGGTGTCAACCAAGCCATAGTGTTTGCTTTCCATGTTTAGCAAGCTAAAGAATGATTGGAAGGTTTATAACTTTGTTAAAAATCAAATAGCCAAGTAGAATAATTGCAGGAAAAAACCTATGGAATTTGTCTCTGCTTTGTGGGGCAGGGAGGAGAGCAGTGCTGTCATTTGAGCCTGAGGCTAGAATATGTGAATTCTAAAGCTAGTTTGTGTTCCAGGCCTGTTCACTTGTGGATTGAGTTGTGCTTAGGTTAAGTAATGACTGTAATAAAGCTCTGCAAAATGGTTTAGGTTTAGTGGTCTCAATCTAGTTCATAATTATGTGACCCTCTAGACACAAACTTCCAGCACAGTTGGCACCTTTTGGTGTTGGTCTCAGCAGACACCCAAAACGGAATCAGTGTGGAGGTAAAATTGCACTCTGGCCCTTTAGAGTTAAGGCTAATTAATTAAAGGGGCAGTTAGAGGAATCTTGCCCTGCTGCTGAATGTGTTCTGTGACTAAACAGAGGAATTCCCAAGGCATCTTTCAGCAGCACTGAAATCACTTTAAAATAACCTCAAACAAACGTGGGACTCGGTTTTCAAAACCTGTTCTCTTATTTGTGTGCATGGGACTCTGTACATGCAGTCTTCTGCGCCCAGAAGTGACAGAACTTGCATGGACAGACTAGCTTGGGAATCAATTTTGTACAGAAAAGCATGCAGCTTAGACGAAAAGGAAGGTTTGCACAAGTGACTGCAAATGGAAGACCATTAACGCCACCTTAAAATGTGTCCCTTAGTGACAGAACAGGTGCACGTGTCTTGTTCATATTCTTCACTTGGTTTATAATTTAAAATAATAAAGCAAATAAAAACTGGAACCTAAATGGTGAATAAATGACTGTGGACTGTGCAGACAATGTACTCTGGAATTTTAAGAGGGTATGTAGAATATAATACTGACTTCTACAACTTGGCTAACTTAATGGGTTGCTTGATTTCATGGGACCAGTGAAACCTGCATGTGTCCGTTTTAAAATAAACATAGTCCAAATAATCTTCTCCTTGCACTCTGGGAACATCATAAAAAGCGGAGCAATTAACTTCAGCGATGTATGGTACACTAACTCTAAACCATACATGGAAGAATATCATAATGTGAATGGTAGTCAAAAATGAAATTAGAATTCCAGTAAAATTAAACTGGCTGGGTGTTCCAAGGCCACGTTCAGTATGGCCCCAATTTGATGCTGCTTATTATTATTATTCAGTACTTGATAGAACAGGGGTCAGCAACCTTTCAGAAGTGGTGTGCCGAGTCTTCATTTATTCACTCTAATTTAAGGTTTTGCGTGCCAGTAATACATTTTAACGTTTTTAGAAGGTCTCTTTCTATAAGTCTATAATATGTAACTAAACTATTGTGTATGTAAAGTAAATAAGGTTTTTAAAATGTTTAAGAAGCTTTGTTTAAAATTAAATTAAAATGCAGAGCCCCTTGGACCGGTGGCCAGGATCCGGGCAGTGTGAGTGCCACCAAAAATCAGCTTGCGTGCCATAGGTTGCCAACCCCTGTGATAGAATATGCTTTTTCTTTTCTTTTTTTTTCCACTAAGGGAGGAATTAAAGATGAGATTATGGGAGTGCTAAACATATGTGGTGGGTTTTTTTTTATCCCTGGGATAACTAATTGTGCATGTGGCTTTTTGTTACGTTTAAGTTTTTTAATTAAATGTATGAAATCCACATTAAAGCTGTTTGCTCTAATTCTATATCCTTGTTTGTCTGAGTTTGCTTGAAGTTAAAAAAAAAATATTCAGCTAGTTCTTTTTGACTCTGACAGCCAGAGAATTTCTGACTTTTTTAATTTTATTTTTGCCTTTGAGGGTGAACAGACTTCGTTTTGCCCAGATATACCACAGAAGAGTTTATGTAAAAGCTTTTAAATGAATGGTCCCTAATGTGGTTAATTTAAAGAGGTAATTGACTTTAAAATTCACCCAAAAGAGAGCCGGTTAAATTGAATGTTCCATCCATGCCTGATTTCCAGCAGACTGTTGTAGAGAAATAGACATTCTCGTAGTAATATGGTCATGCCTTGCTTTTGTCTTTCAGTGAGGATGAAATGGAGGAAACAAATGGAACTAACCCTGTTGATATTGAAGTTGAACAAAACAAGGAGAGCAAAAAAGAGGTAGATATTTTTTTTTCTTAATACTGTACTGAAGGCTAATGAAAGTTTTCACCTGTTGCTGTGAACTGTTCTGTTGTGCCACAGAGGATCTGACAGTGGCCATTTTTATTTGTGCTTGTGCGTAGTTAACATTCAGCACAGGAATAATAGCGACTTACAGTTTTGATTAGAGTAACTAGTAGTCAAAATCCTTGATCCCATTTGAAGTGAATGCCAAGACTTTGAGTGACTTCAGCAGGGTCAGGATTTCACCTGAAATTGCTAACAACAAAGGTTAAAGATTATATGGCTGTGTTTCCTTCCCCCTTCCAAAGGGACATTGACCATGCTGCTGAAATTTTGTGTATGGGCAACCCAAAGCCACCCCCCTGCCCGATCCCTGTTTGTGAATTTGGGAGGAGGGGGATTGAATATTAAAAGATTTTCTGCTCAAATGTAGGTGTTACCTTTGAAAATTTAGCCCATAGTATTTTAACAGGGAGTTGGAGGGAGAAAATAGTTAACATGTTTTTAACTGTAATCAGGGTTGGAACATATGCTAACTGCTACATGCCAGTTCTTTTGATGTTACTTGTTATATTAAAATAACTGTTAGGGGAATGAAGTGACCTAATACAAGACTTCTTTTCCTCCCTAGTAGAAAAATAACATTATAGTCCAGACACATTAGGTTGAAGTTAACTGAAGCTCTCAGTCCTTGTGGGCATTTTCTGTATAGCCTGTCCATCCAGAAGGAGTCTGCGCTTGAGTGCATTGAAGTGACAACATTCCGATTGACTTTCATTGGAACAGGGCTGGGTGTGAACTGGAAAATTGACATTTACTTTTATGGAAAGCTTTGTTCTTGTAACGTCCACAAGTCGCACAGTGTAGGAGCTTTGTGTGATAAGGTGATGCAGGCCTGACTCAATAATGGTGTAATAGGTGTAAGTCTGCTGAAGTCAGTAGAACGACACCAATTGCTCTTGGCAATAAGACGTCAGCCTGTCTCCCTCAGAACTAGCACATATAAGGACTGTGGTACTTTAGTCCGTACCGGGACAAAAGGAGGCACTGCAGTATACAGCAGAACTCACCCTAGCTGTCTGGGGCCTTCAGATACAAATGAAGGCTGTGATTGTGTAACTGTATCCATGTGGGCTGACCCCAGCAGCCACACACATCTCCACTGAAGTAAATGTAGTTCTTAGCAGCTGCCTGTTGCACAATCCAAACATTAAGAATGAGAAATGATGGTTAAGATTTAAGAAATATAATTTAAGATACAAGGAAACTATCATAGGGAATGGGTTTATTCATTTTACTTAAATTTGACTTGTATTGCATCTGCAAAGTCTATGGGATTCTTTGTGTTATTTTTCTAAACAGATGGGCCAGGGATATACCTCAAACTAATGTTACAAGCTTTGGCATTCATGGGGGGGGTGGGGTGGGGGGGGTTAGTAACAAAGCAGTGTATAGAGAGCGAAGATGTGACTTTGAACTATGGAAGGTGGTGGCATACATCAGTGTTAACATTGGAAAATGTCTGGAAGATACCTTGACTGAGTTTTGGTTTCGTTTTAAATATTTTTAAAGAGGGATTGGAAAGAGGTATTTATGGGTTATGTTTAGCAAACCCTTTAACTGGAGCTGAGCAAGACAAAAAGCTGTCTTAATTTTGCACACTTCTAAAGCAATCTTGTATAAAGGATGAACTCTGATAATATATTTACTGTACATTAGTTCCTACAGATCCTGTGCACATACTTACACTGTTTTGTCTTTTTAAAGAAGTAAATACTTAACTAGACAAAATTCTCCGTTGTTGCAATAAAATCTCTTTTAAAAACCACCCTCCAATGTCATAATCCCAGTACAGTTAGTGCAAAGCTACATGCAAAAGGCATGCATTTAGTAGTTTACCCAATTAGTTTACGCTTTAGTTACCCAGTTGATCATCTTATATATTGTGATGGAGCTTCCTTATTATACTTTCTTTCATTTTCAGTTTAACTGTAAAACAATTGGGGCTTTCTCTGAATCCATCACACAGAATTAGTGAATGAGAGCTTCTTTCTTACCACCACTCCTTTCCATTTTCTGCTCTTTGGGAATCTTCAGTATTGTCTGTTCATAAAAAAAAAAAAAAAAAACCGGGATAATAAGCAGTTTTTTGAGTGCTTTAAGATTTCAAACTGAAATTTTCTTTGAGGAACCTGAATCTAAAAGAGCTTTTACTATTCACTTTTTATTTCTACTCACTCGTCTAAAACATTGGATTACTATTGGCTTCTTACAATCTGTAGATCTAGCTGTGCATAGTGGAAGTCAAAGTTCATTTGTATCTACATGTGTTCCAAAAGGAAACAAATGGTCACAATTTTGGGGTTCAGGTCCCTTTTGTAGCAAAGTATTTTATATGGGATTATATATTCTATTTATTTCTCACTCTCTAATTCAGATAATCTGTGCCACCACTCTCTTTTGCCCAGCCACGCTCCCGAAAAAAGCTCACCAAGCCCATTCAGTCACTCTCTCTCTATGTGCAATGACAAGCAGCCTTCTGAGGGCTTGTCACTGGAAAGTGACTGCCAGCTTCATTTTATTCTCATTTACAGTCTGCATAGCCTGTGCAGCATTAATTAGGTTTGATATTGCAGTACTGAAGCCTGAGGGCCGATTGAATCCAAAATACTTTGAGAGAGAGCAGAACAGTCCAGAAGGTGGATATGCTTTTGTTCTTCATCATTGCACTTCTGCAGTGAGTTGGTCAGGTTTGTAATCGCAGTGAATCATCACTCCACCCCATTCCCAAAACCCAAACAAAAAAATATTTGTCAGCTCAGAGACTCAGAGTTCTCTATATGACTTCTTAGGCAATACGGGGATTTCTCAGGGCCATACAACTTGGAGAGGGGGTTGGAGGGCTCTCAAAAATGCTTGGTCTCAGTGTTTCTTTTTCAGGAGGAGATGGGGAGCTTCCTTATTATACTTTCCTTCTTTTTCAGTTTAACTGTGAAATGATTGAGGCTTTCTCATAATCGTAACTTCATCACACAGAATTAGTGACTGAGAGCGGCTTCTTCTTTGAGTGCTTGCTCATGTAGATTCCATTCTAGGTGTGTGGTCGTCAGAGTTTTTTTGCCTTAGTGTATCCGTAGGGTCGGTAGTGATGCCCCCTTGAGTGCCGCGCTCATGTTTCAATATATCAGTTCCTTCTTAGCGCCCATGGTGGTTAGTCGGCGTACCTTTCGTTGCATAGAAACGAAACTGCAAGTCCTTCCTATTGACTTTGAGCCTTAGGGCCTTGTAAATAGTTTAAGTGCAGTTAGTAGTTAGACGTTAGAGTCCCAGCAAGGACTTCGCTTGAGGCAGGGCAAGCCCCGGTCTCCTGGTTTAAGCCCTGTGCAGACTGAACAGGTCTATGCCTGTAAATGATGCCCATAGTAACTGCCTCAAGTCCTTGGGGGAATCACACGTGAAGGACAAGTGCCGTATTTGTGAAAACTTTTGGCCCTGAACTCAAAAGGAGCAGGATATTCATGGAGTCTGCCCTTGGCCCAGCTTCCGAACCATCCCGCCAAGACTCACCTAGTGTCTTCGTACATAGTGCACTCCTGGCACCGGGCTCCACCCAGCACCACTTCCCGTCACTGGTGCCCAAAAAGAAAACTAGGATGGCTCCAGGCAAGAAAGGCCACGGATCATGGGGCAAGGGACTCAGTTCAGACCAACTGGCCATTCTGGAGCTATGTGTGCGTGCTTTCCCGATCAGAGTTCTTAGCCCCTTAAAAGGTCCACCACAAACTCCTGGGCACAATATGGGAGCCAACCTGCTGATGGCACAGACGCACTCCCCAGTTCCCCCTGGCACCAAAGGAGCAGATGCCTCTGCCTGCAGCACCAACATTGCATGTGCTGTGGGAAATGGCAAAGGCTCCCCATGAGGGAAAGCCAACCTCTCAGAGCGTTCAGGGGGGCAGTGAAGCGCAACTGATCCCCCTAGACAAGACAGTGCTCTCCACCTCCCCGCCGCAGATCTCCAGAGTTGCAGCTCAGATCCTCTGGGGCTTGCCTTCAGTCACCAGCACCATGTTTGTAGTCCCCGCTGTCTTGATGCGGATTGCCTAGCTGGAGGCGCTGGTCTCCGTACTACTGGCACCATTTGCCCTCCCACCGGTCATCCTCTCGGCGCAGATCTGGGTCAGTTGCCTCATGGGACTCTCCTCGTCATGTCTCCAGTCCTCCCAGCACTGGTTTGCTTGATACCAGCACCAGTCTTCTCACTCTGGGCACAGGTCTCCAGCAGCGATGGTCGGCATGCAGACTCAGGCAGTGGCCCCACGGTGGTCACCAGAAGGGGATTCCTCCCGCACAGAAGGGCAGTTCAGGGCCTCACACAGACTCCACTGGCATGATTGGGCACATGAGGACATGTCGACGTGGACGGCGCTGGTCAGTGCAGTGGCCTTATTGGTGCATGCTGGTCATGGCAGTGTCCCCTTTCCACCATTCATCTACTGCCGCCTTGGAGCCACAGTTGTCGTCACTGATCGCACTTGGGCTCGGTGCATGAAGCATGCTCGAGGTGAAGGCAGAGGAGACTGCAACCCCCACAACCCAACTCCCCAAACCTCCTTTCCCTGCAGTGGACGATGCCCTGGAGCCTCCCCCGGTGGTACAGTCGTCGTCTTCATCCCCAGACGAGACAGTTGCAGGACACTCAAGGACCAGCTTGCCAGACGATTTTTAAAGAACAGTAGGCCCTGCTTCAATGAGTGGCCGAGAAGTTGGGCCTAGAAGTGGAGGAGATGCCCAAGCAGGCGGATATCTTGTTCCACGTCCTCTCAGCCTCTACCCCTGCCCGTGTTGCACTACCAGGTGATGGAATCCTCAAAATTGCCATGGCCCTCTGGCAAACCCAGTCGTCCATCCCTCCCACTTCCAAAAGGGTCAAAAAGAAGGTGGTTCAGGTCCTCACAGACAATACCACCGCGATATATTACATCAACAGACAGGGCAGAACAAGGTTGTCGGCCCTTTGCCAAGAAGCTCTCCACCTTTTGGGATTTTTGTGTGTGGCAGGCCATTCATCAAGTAGCAATGCATTTGCCTGGGACCAGGAGTGTGTTTGATGATCGCCTCAGTAGGACCTTCTTGTCTTGCCGCGAGTGGTCGGTCCATCCAGAGGCAGTCAGTATTGTCTTCCAACAGTGAGGGACTCACCAGATGGACTTGATTGCATCCCGTGAGAACAGGAAATGTCAGATGTTCACTCTGGGGGATGGACAGGGGTTCCCTGTCAGACGCTTTCCTGCTCTCATGGTTGGGGACCTTGATGTATGGCTTTCCGCTAGTGCCATTCATCCACAGAGTCCTCATGAAGATGAAACAGGACAGGGCGAAGGTTAACCTTATAGTCTGCAAGTGGCCTCACCAGCACTGGTTTGGCATGCAGCTGGACCTTTCAGTAGCCACTTGCTGAGTCTGTCTCTGGCCAGACCTGCTGTCCCAGAACCATGGCAGTCTTCTGCAACCGAACCTGGCGGCGTTGCTCTTGATGGCATGGGATGATTCTGGCTTCAGCAGAGCAGTGCTGCACACTGCAAGACTGTGAACTCCAAGCCCACCTCCATTGACACTGCTTGTGGGTCACCTAGAATGGACTCAACATGAGCAAGCACCGGAAGAAGAAAAAACAGTTACCCACCTTTTGTAACTGTTGTTCCTTGAGATGTGTTGCTCATGTCCATTCCATTACCTGCCCTCTTGCTCCTCTGTTGGAGTTGCCAGGAAGAATGAACTGAGAGAGCGGAGGGCCGGTGGCACTGACGCATGAGCGCAGCATTCAAGGGGGTGCCGCAGCTGGCCTTATGGATACCACTAAATCTGCAAAAATCTCTGACTGTGCACATGGGCGGGCACACGCACACGTAGAATGGAATGAACATGAGCCACACATCTCGAAGAACAGATGAAATTGTAACCTTTTTTCCTTAACTCCTCCCCTTTCGTGGAGTCAGTTAATGTCTCATTTTCTTTGCTTTCTAAGTGGTAAGAGAGCTTTATTTTTTTTCAATTTAAGTACTCAACCTTGGTATAGAGACCTTGTTTTCTGTCTATGAGCAGTTGTGCACATCTGTGACACTATGTAAGCACTGCCGATCTCCATATTGACACCTAGATTCTCTTCTGTGGGTTTTTAAGTTGATTGAATTCTACAAAGATATACCTAGGGCCAGCAAAGCAACTTTTCCAATATAGGTTAGCTCTTTAAATTCTCAAAGACTGCACAATATACTAAGGGTCTCAATGTGCTTGGAGCTGTCAAAAGCTATTCTGCTAGAGCTCTGACAACTTGTCCATAATAAAGAGCAGCTACATATTGTGTGAACTCAGTAGAATAACAGTCTGAAGTTGCTTACGCTTACAAAGGAATATACAGTAACTCCTCACTTAAAGTCATCCTGGTTAATGTTGTTTCATTGTTACGTTGCTGATCAATTAGGGAACATGCCTATTTAAAGTTGTGCAGTGGTCCCTTCTAACGTCGTTTGGCAGGCACCTGCTTTGTCCACTACTTGCTGGAAGGCGTAGCTAGCTGGTGGGGGCTTGGAACCAGGGTGGACCGGCAGCCCCCCATTAGCTCCCTCTGTGAGCTCCCAGCTCCCCTAAGTTCCCTGTGCAGCAGTTGCCCAGCAGGCTAGCAATTGCAGCTGTCCCTCCTCCAACTGCCATGTGCTGCTCCTGCCCTCTGCCTTGGAGCTGCTCCTTGAGACTCCTCCTTGCCTTGCGGGGGAGGGGGGGAGAGGAAGAGGGGGGCTAATCTCAGGGTCTCCCCCTCCCTGCTACTCCTGCACCCTGCTTACTCCATCTTCCATAGAGCAGGGGGGACTCAGGACAGAGGGAGCTTGCTGGCAGCAGCTGTGGTCTCAGCAATCTGATCTAATTAACAAGACAGTGTACTTAAAGGGAATTGTGCATCTCTTTCTCTCACCCCCAAACCCCCACCTCTCTTTCTGCGGTGCTATCTCCCCTCCCTCCATTCCTGCTGCCTTGTAGAATGTGAGAGTTAACCCTTGAGGGCTCAGCCAATTGCTAGTTCATCATTTAGCAGTAAGGCATTCCCTGGGAAATATCCCACCCTCTGACTCCTCCACCTCAACCAAGCTTCACAATCATCATCCCTGTGTACCTGTGTGTGTGTGTGTGTGTAAAATATATAATAGAAAAATCTTTTGTCTGATGAAGAAAAATTCCCTGGAACCTAATCCCCTCATTTACATTAATTCTCATGGGGAAATTGGATTCACATAGCATCGTTTAGCTTAAAGTCACATTTTTCAGGAACATAACTACAACATTAAGTGAGGAGTTACTGTACATTTGATGTTCAGCCTCATGGGAGAGTCCTGCTGTTGGATGTTGTCATCCTGCAGCTTGAGTCCATTGTACTAGACTCATGCACAGGCCTGTGAATTTCTGTATGTAGATGAAATACTCGCCAATCTGAAACCTCTAATCCACTTCAAACTATTCAGCTAAAGCTAAATGCAAAACTTGCCTCACTGGTCCATCATTAAATCTATCTGGCTATTGCAGTGTGTTTTTGCTATTCTCCCACTTCCCCTGTGCAAGGAGATCTGTTGTAGGCAGTTTTCCTAAGCAGAATAGCTTCTTGCTCTTGGGCTGGCTTAGGTGCTTAGGGCCTGATGGATTTGGATCCTCACTCTGTGCGCCTTCATGCATTTGTGTTCAGTGTTTAAAGATTTCTAATTAGCAAATGAACACTGCACAGCGTGAGGAAACTTTCTTCCTGATTTGCAGTTATAAGGTGTCACTAACCAGATCCATACCCAGTGTTTTAACTTGCAGATGAGCAAATACAGGAATGCAATTTTGGGTCCTCTTCTCTCTCATTTCATTTTTTTTTTTAAGTTTATATTCTTGGCACTATTCCAGCCCCTATACAACAACTTTAATCTGAGGATGGAGGATTTTTTTTGCAAGTTAACATATGATCTCTTTTGACAATGTTAAAGAGATTCAAATGTGCTTTTTGAGGGAAGTGTGAGGGGTAATAAAATGACTTTTCCATGTAATAAACAGCTGAAATAGTTAGAAAAATTAGTGGTTTTCCAGAAGATATCTCTGATTATAGACAGAGGTGGGGAAATAGTTATAGCTTTTTGGGGTCAAAATAGATTGATTAGCTTGGTAGCTAATTCTTTATAGAAATGTGAGGTTAATATATCCCCTTCTCCATGCTACCATCATACTCCCCCTCTCCCTCCTTCCCCGAAAAAGAGATCTTTCTAGTTTGAATTCCTCAGACAGGCAGAACTGTGTATCTTTCTAATGGAACTTCTGTTTGTCAGCACCGTACTAAAATAAAGTGAGTAAAAATTCCTTAAAATTATTGTTCTTAAGAATTACTTTGCAGTCACCTCAGCCCTTGTGTTCAGTCTTAAATTGGGTTGTGTTTGTTTTTTCCCCGTGTCAGGCACATAGGAAATTGCTCCATAAACTCTTATGTTGTGATCACCCACCCTCACCCCATCAAATTGAATTTCCTTTTGGAAATGAATTAAACTGACATATTGAGGCCTGGCCATGACATTTACCTGATGATTAAGCACCTGTACCAGAAATAGAAGCCAACTAAAAAAGCAACAGAAATATCTGTACCTGGAAAAACTGTGTTGCTGTGTAGAAAAGATTAACGTAGCATCATTTATTTGTGATCATAATGCCCCATAGCATGATGTTATCACACAAAGGAGTTTAATTCCTGTTACTTTGCAACTTACTCTGTTTTCCACCAGTACTGGAGGACGAGATGTAATTTTCAAAGGCTGAAAAGCCTAAACCCCATTGACTTCAGTCTCATCGAGAGTCTATCTTTCATTTGAGAACAGTTTGTGTAAAATGTCTGCTTCCCAGGTGCCACCACCTGAGACACTGCCTCCGGTAAAGAAGGAGAAGCACAGTACACAGGCTAAAAACAGAGCAAAGAGGAAACCTCCCAAAGGAATGTTCCTTTCTCAAGAGGACGTGGAGGCCGTTTCTGCCAACGCCACTGCTGCTACCACTGTGCTCAGACAACTGGATATGGAATTGGTCTCAATCAAGCGACAGGTAGGAACCACTCCAAAGAATGCTCCGGAATAGATTTGTCATCTGATCAATGTAAAGGTGCTGCTGTCGGTCACCACATGGGGTTGTTACTGGGGATTTATAGCATGGCTGTGATGCCTTACAACAGGATGTGGCTTAATTAACAATCTGACAGCCTACCAAAGTGAATTAGCCCAGTACTATTGAAATGTGGTTTTGTAGTTGCAAAGCAGCAAGGAATAGTTCATTTTGATCCAAAGAGTTTGAGCCTTTTGTCTTGTAACCTGGTGTTGCTCATATTTTTGAACCTGAATTTTGCTTTGGGTTGTGTATTTTCCAACAGTAACTACTTTGCATCTACCGTATTTAGTTTTTCTTCACAATTTTCTCATGTCACCTTTGGAATAGCCAGAGCCACTCTCCACTTCTGGCTATAGATCTGTTCTGTGACATCTCCTGCAGCCCTGTTGCATCTCTTCAATCCCCGCCACCCCTGCATGCTGGCAGACAAGAAGCCCTGATGGAGCTGAACTCTGCATTGGGCAAACACACAATTCTTCACTTTGAGTCTGTGGAGTCTGTGCATCAGGGGAGACGGTGGGGTTTTTGTTTAGTTTTTTTTAATTAGACCTTCACCTTTTGTAAGTGTTGGCATCAGCCTAAAATACAAAGCTGAGATTCTCCTGTGGTTTGACATGTGCTTTCTGCAGGCAGGCACTGGGCAAGCTTCCCCACGTATTTCTGCACTGCCAGTAGATCAGTCTTCAGCTGATTAATGGCAAATGTTCTCTGAACATCTGACAGCCAAGTCAGAAGTGCTAATGAATCACATCCTGGGTTTAGATCTTTTGCCTATGTCCTTGATCTGAACTCTCCCTTGACTTCAGAATTTAGAGCCGGTTCAGGTCCCTTTCAAACTACTATAGTCATTGTTAGCGTTGAATTACTGTCATGTTTGTTGTTGTTTTAAGGTAGTACCAAGGGCTAACAGAGGATGGGGTCCCATTGTGCTGGGCACTGTACATATATAGAATAAGAAACAGACTCTGCTCCAAAAAGCTTATGATGTAGATACATTTAATAATCGCCCCAGATGTTTCTTGTACTTGGGGTACAGATGAGAATCTCCTTTCATAAAAGAGGATGTAGGGAGAACTGCAAAGTCAAGCTGGTAGGGTGTTCGCCAGGGTGGCTGATACAGGGCTTATTGAAACATTTTTATCCTTGCTGAAAGTCATTGCTCCATTTTCTCTCCCCCTCCTCCAGATTCAAAATATCAAGCAGACGAATAGCGCTCTCAAAGAAAAACTTGAAGGTGGAATAGAACAGTACAGACTTCCAGAGGTATGCCAGGTCGCAGACTGCTATGTACGCATCTCCTTCTGCATTTCCCAATAGCAGGTCCTAATTCTTGCTTAAATGTCAGAGCTGGCACTATGTAGATACAATCATTCTATCTACTGCCAGCTAACCCTAAGACCAATCTAACGGTAATTGGTCTTTGCGGGAGGGGAGGGTGGAGGAGGATAACAGTTTTAAATCCGTATTTGGCTGGTTGTAAAACTTATCTCAAATGTAAACATTCAGATTGCTGATAATACTTCACACTCACCATATTCGTTTCAGAGTATTGTTGTAACATCCTTCTGAGAGAGGTAATTATTAGCCCATTCCACAGACTGGAGGACTGGCCAGAGAATTTAGTGGCGTGACTGACAGAACTGCTGAGCACCCACAATTTCCATCATAGTTAATGGGAGATAGGGGTACTTGGCACCTCTAATAATCAGGGTATAAGAGACTTGACTGAGATCACAGAGGGAGTTGGTGGGCAATGCCAGTGAATAAAAAGAGGAATGCCTAACTCCCAGTCTTGCACTCAGAGTATGGACCAAGCCCCACAATTCTGTGTTGTGTTAACAGTTAACTATGAAATCAATTTATTTGTCAGTTAACTGAATTGATTCCCTTTGTTGCTAAAAGGAATAATGCAATATTTTAATAGGAAGAAATATACCATGTTTGAAGGATCTAGCAATTAGTTAATTACTGCATTCATACAAGAATTTACAAACTCAGCTATGAATAGAAGTCCATTGCTTAAAGAAATGAATTACTTTGTTTGACACCTAGGTCGTTCAGAAATTTAATGCACGTTGGACTACAGATGAGCAGCTTCTTGCTGTGCAAGGTATGGAACTATAAATCTTTCCTACTTGAGCAGGTGACGTACAATTGAACCCTATGGCACGTCAAGCTGGGATTTCTCCTTCGGTGGCTAAAGGAAAATCTTGACATTAGTTTATATTTTTGCCAAAGAAGGAGGGGTTAACACTCCTTCCCTTTTATGATACATGACATGCAGTGTTCATTTGGGCAAACAGATCACTCACCTGCTTCTAGACGGTGACGCTCTTAGTGCAGTCACTGCCAGGCTGCTTGTACATCTATCTAACTTACAGGTCGATTTGGTGGGTTTAGGACTTCTGGTTTGGCTCATCCTATGTGACTCCTTTTTATATACAACTCTGCCTCTCTCTTTCTGTCTCCGCTCCCAACTCTTCTACCATCCATCTTTCTCCCACTCCCAACTTTGTACCATCTTTCTTGGTGGTGTAACCAGAGATGACCCAAACTTTGGGGAAATTCAGCATTGGATCATTGTATCGTGGCTCATGCCCATCTCTAGCTATTCTCACTGTTTTTATATAATTCTACTTCTTCTGTTTTCAGCAATCAGGAAGTATGGCCGAGATTTCCAGGCAATCTCTGATGTGATTGGAAATAAATCTGTGGTGCAAGTGAAACATTTTTTTGTAAGTTACCGGCGTCGTTTCAACATAGATGAAGTTCTACAGGAGTGGGAAGCAGAACATGGCAAAGAGGAGACGAATGGACCTAATAACCAGAAGCCTGTAAAATCGCCTGATAATTCCACTAAAATGTCAGAAGAGGAAAATGAGGTAAATCTGTGACTAAAGAGTTTGGGACTGTAAAGTGCTGCTTGCTTTTAGGTTCAAATATATAAATGAAGTCCAAACTGCTAACAGCCATTTTTCACAGCATTCAATCAACTTGTTTTTGTGTATATATATATATGTGTGTATGTATATGTATATACACACATGAAATAAACTATTTGAGCAGATTTCCCCTGTGTATGCAGTTCCCAGTGACAATATTGGGAATTCCAGGTGTAACTTAAGGTGATAAGAGACCTCCTAATTTGCAGGCTCTGACAATATCTATGACTGTCACTGGCACCCTGTCACCTTCATTCCTTTCTGTAACTCAGTTGGGTGCTTCAGCTGAACTTAAATTCCTTAGCTCCTAGTCTAGGGTTTGGTTTTTTGGACTCAGGTGTAAATTTCTAAGATAGAAACCTTACTTGTAGCACAAGCTTTCTGGGTGATGCAATGGTCAGGGCCCTGGGATCAACAAACGCAGATTTCCCTCTTACGTCAGGTGTTAAAGACGATTGGACAAGACAAGGTGCAAGCCATCCTCTTAGCACTGGGATGGGCCTCACAGTTCTGGTACCCTCCATGCTTTTCAGCTGTCCACCCAATCTCCTCTGTCTTCCCCTGATGTGTCAGCTATTAACCCAGGATGAAGGACAGACTTGCCACCCCAACCCAGCCATATTTCACCTGAGCGCATGGCATTTGTTTGGATGTCACAGTTAGAAAAGGCCTGTTTGGCTGACGTCCAGGCTGTCCTGTGCAGGGTAGATAGGACTCTACCAGGAAAGGTTACAAAGCAAAATGGGAAAGATTGAAATTGTGATGTAACAGACAAGGAACTACAGCATTACAGGCAGAGATTCTGGGCACACTGGACTAACTTTTGTCCAGGACTGCTGTTAGCTCACCCAGGGTAAAACTGGCAACCATCAGTGCCTTTCATCCGCTGGCAGACACCTATGCTTTATTTTCCCATCCAGTCACCACCAGCTTCCTGGAGAGTATGTTTCAAGTCTTCCATCCAAAGATAAGACTTGTGCCAGCCTGGAACTTGGACCTTGTTTTATCAGCCTTTACTAAGTTACCACTTGAGCCCCTGAGATCCAGCTCCTTGCTATCCCTTTCTATGAAGGTAGCATTTTTGGTCATGATGGACAGAAGAGTCAGGGAGCTAGGTGTACTCATGGCTGACCACCTCTCCCATTCCTCCCCACCCACACAGTTTTCGGCTGGGACAAGGTATCTATGGGACTACATCTGAAGTTCATCACTAAGAAGGTGGTGGACTTTCACATCAACCAAAGCACCCATCTACGTGTATTTTACCCAAAACCTTATTCCAGCAGGGAAGAGGTGGCATGACGCTCCACTGGATGTGCATAGGGCTCGTAAACCTTAGCCGCAAAGAATAAAATCTTTTCAAAAGCCTCCTAGATCTTTCCAGACTACTGTACCCCTTTCAGGAGTCCGATTACTCTTACATACCCCAAGTTTCACCTCACTTAAAAACTACTTGCTTACAAAATCAGACATACAAATCCAAAAGAGTCACAGCACACGATTACTGAAAATCTGCTTGCTTTCTTGTTTTGTCTGTGTGAAATTTTAGTTTGTTCTGACTTTGCTAGTGCTTTTTATGTAGCCTGTTTTAAAACTAGGCAAATATCTAGATGAGTTGAGTACCCCGTGGAAGACCTCTGCGTACTCCCAGGGGTACACGTACCCCTGGTTGAGAACCACTGTCCTAGACTCTGTCATTCGTAGTGTGTGTGAAAGGAGAGGTCACTTCCTCCCAAATACTAAGTGGCTCTCAGGGAGCATCCTTCTCTGCTATGAGATGAATGTCTCCTCAAAGGCAGGGCATGAGTGTGCATTCAACTAGAGCTCAGGCAGCATGGATCGCTTCCCTTAGTGATGTCCCTTTTACTAACATCAGCAGACAGCGACTTGGAGTTCTGTTCACACCACTTCTAGGCATTATGCACTGGTGTAAGCAACTGCTTCTCCAGGTAGGGGAGTTCTGCAGTGTATTGTGTCATAAGGTTCCAGGCACCCATCTTCTTTAAAGAGATGTAGCTTGTGAAGCACCTGAAGCACACTACACACAACAACAATCACTCACAGAAGGATGGGTTTCTTGCCTTGTGGTAACCTGAGTTCTTAAAGGCACGTTTGTTGCCCCATGTGTAGAGGGGTTGGATAGCGCTCTTTGTCACTGCCTGGTTTTCCCTTCCTGTGAACTGACAGTAGAGAAGAAACAAAATGGCGGAGGATCTGGCAGTCCCCTCTGTTCTCTTGGTGCAGAGCACGAGGAGAGCAGGGGTGCATGCACAGACCATACGGACATGGGGCACATGGAGCATGTGTGCCAACACATCTAAGGTGAGTAATCCATCCTTCCTTGGTTTTCCATGGAATTGTTTTTTCATGGCAAACAGTCACCTTTAGGCTTCCTGTGAAATCACTGACAATAAAGCGGCCTTAGTGGTGAAGTCCTGTTTCATCTCAGAGCAAAGGATGCTGCTCTCTCCTTGCTGTATGTCAGAGTTGTCTGTCTTTGCTTTCAGTATCTTACACTTCAAGAGAAATTTGGAAGTGTGTGTGTACAGTTAAACAAATGTTTCTTCTTTTTCCCTCTAGGCTACTTCTGTTCTTGATGTCAGATATGCATCTGCTTCATGAGAAGCTCGTGTAGCCTAGAACAATTTGTGTTTGACTACTGTGTTATCCAGGATATCAGGTATTAGCAAACCTCAGACAGCCATCTGCATCATATCTATGTGGACAAGCAGCTATTACCAAAAAAAGGCAAACGCTTCCAGTCCTGTGCTACATCTGCCTTAATTTTTCCTCGTTCCTCCATACTGCCTCACTTTCTTTCAAAAGCTCCCAGATAGCGCTCCAATTCATCAGTGTCCTGCTTAAGCACGGGGACTTCTAGAACCAGTTACACCTGTGGGTAAAATCTGGCAAGTCTGCACAGCAAGGAACTCCAGTGTTAGCAGCCCCACACTAATGCTACACAGTAGGAGCTCTTATAATACTTGGTCCTCTCCATAGGGTATAAGTACGTATTGCTGCATGGCCTTGTGATCTCTGCTTCCTGTATAAAGTAATTATTATTCTTACAATGACACTATTATTAGTGAGCTTTCTATAAAGGAGAGGCTTATGCACATGCCAATGGCATCATACTCTGCAATTACAGGGCATTTTAGCAAGCGTTCTTAAATAATGCAAAGTGATGTGAAAGGTTATTCCTAAGGTTGGGGTCTGTCTACAGTTGTAAACATAACTCATTACGCTTCTGGTTGGTGCAATTCCTTTTTTACTCTGTATTTGTACATGTTCTTGCTTCATAGAAAGCTCACTAACTGGTTGAGTGTTTTATTCCTGGATATTTTAATAGCTTTTATTTAGTGTAAAAGGGAATATGTAACCTGAAATCTGTCAGATACAATATATTACCCATGGCATTCGGCATTCACGTTGTAACTTTTTAAGTGAGTGCCACGCAACTTCCTTTTTCCTGACTCTCCCTGGGATTAAGTCAAAACAACTTTAGCTGGTTCTTCTCCCTTTGGAATGTCCTTTTTTTGTAAATTAGGCTACCATACAGTCACTTTATTCCAGTGTCGTCGTCGTCGTCCTCTTCAGAGCACTGAGGTTGCCAAAGCCACCAAATTCTTCATCTCAGTGGAAGGGTGGGGAAGGTTGACGTGAAAGTGCAACCCTAAAATGTAGATTTCAGACTTGGAGGAGACCGTGCGTGGAGGAGGACAAGGACCATCTCATTGACCTCATTCAGTTCTGTATTGTTCCCCCTTTTGTCACCCTGATCCCCTTTCTCAATACTGTACAGGACCTGGAAGTGATCTGATTAATCTAGTGCAGTGTTTCTGAACAACCTGTCCATAGACTGGCACCAGTCCGTGACAGCCTCCTTGCTGGTCCTGAGATTTCTCTGACACATTTTAGGAAGGTAGCAAGCAGGTCTCTGGTATCAAAAAGGTTGAGAAACAACTGATGTAGTGAGCCAAGAATAATGCCCTGGGAAGATAAAACTGGTTTCCCTATGTCATTGCAAGTTTGACCCACTTTGGTTTTGAAAGCGATTTCAGTCCCTCTAAAGCAGGAGTTCTCAAGCTATGGTTTGTGTACCACTTCTGGTATATTTGCTTGATGTTCCATCCATTCACTTAAGGGTTTTTTTATTTTAGTTTTTTTTTTTTTTTTTTTTTTTAAAGATGATGATACAGGAAGCAGTGAAGTTTGGGAGCTGCTGCTCTACAGTGCGCATCACTTTCATTTTCAGAACCAAAATATGCAATTAAAAGGGGAAGAGGCACAACCCAAAATTTGCCTTAGCCCCCCTGTAGCCACCCCTCCCAGTGCAAAGGTGAAACCTTACACAGATACTTCTGTTGCTGGCAGTGCTACTTTCAGAGCTTGGCTCCCAGCCAGCAGCTGCTGCTCTCCAGCCACCCATCTCTGAAGGCAGCACCAATTCCAGCAACAGCACAGAAGTAAGCCTGGGCAAGGGTCTGGGGTGCCTGAGAGCAGCCTTGGGCTGTGTTCCTGCCCGCTGGGGTGAGCTACCCAGGGCAGGTGGTGGATCCAGGGCTCCCCGTGGTCTAGGCTGACTTGTTCCAGCCCTGGCTCCTGGGGCCCCGTGCACTCGCTGTTCCCCACGGGCTCTGTCGGCCCTGGAGCTGAATCCCCCTGTCCGGGCAGCTCTTACAGGCTATGAGCAGTAAAGGGCAGTGGGGAGCTGAGGAGCAGCAAGAGGAGATGGGAGAGTGCTGTGGCCAATCATACCATGATACTAGCCAGTGCAACAGCTGCCCCGCATTGCCCAGCTCAGGCTTCCAGCCTGGCCATGGGGCTGGGCTTTGGAGGGAAGAAGAGCTGCCAGCATTTAACTGAGGAGCAGGAGGGAGTGAGGCCATAGAGAAGGGTGGGATCTTGTGGTGAGGGGGGCATAGCCTCCCGATTTTCTGTCTACCTCACCTCAGAGCAACAAGCAAAACTAACACATTATTATACCAACAAACGTTTGTGGTGTAGACCTTGCCCAAGTGTCTCCTGTAGAGTTGGTCTTTCACGATCACCTCCCACTTCCCACCAAATCTGGCAAACTTATGATCAGAAAAGTTGTATTTTGGCTTTCTCCCCAAAGGAAAATAGCATGTATAATTCATTTGATATCAGGAAGAAAAAAGTTGTCATTCTGTTTTGGAGGACTACTATCTTATTGTAGTCTTATACATACAATATAGTCCTGTATTTTTAACTTCGTTAGGTTTCATTATTCTCTTACCTATTATTATGTTTTTAAATACAAGAAATCATTTTAGCTTTGAAAGTTTAAATGGTTTGGTCTTGTTTATATGAAGACCTTCTTCCCTCCCCCCCTTTTTTCTTTTAATGGATCAAGCATTAGATACATCAACTGGTTGCATTCTGATTAGAAGGGTCCACAAAGATTACTGCATAAGATGTAATATTCACTTAAATTTTGTTTTCTTAAACTATCAATGTGAATGTTATAATTATATATATTTTGTGGAATATGGGAATTTATTTCTCCTAAGTATAAGTTATTGTGCAAAAATATGGTATTGTTAAAGCAAATGATAGTTTAACTTTTAGTTTTAGAAATCTTAAAGATATAAAAATGTATTACATATACATAAACAAATTACATTTGTTCTATTTAATTTTATGTAGCTGTGTAAAGTGCTAGATAACTTTTTTCTTCTTCGAGTGGTTGTTCATGTCCATTCAAAGTAGGTGTGCGCGCGCCGCGTGCATGCCAGCAGGAAGATTTTCCCCTTGCAGCGTCCGTAGAGTCAGCCCTGGCGCCCCCTGGAGTGGTGCCACTATGGCGCCCTATAAAGGGGCCCGCTGACCCTCCACCCCCTCAGTTCCTTCTTACCGCCGGTGATGGCTAGCTGGAACTTCTCTTGCTCATAGCAAGTTAGCAGTGTCCTATCCTTGTGTATAGTCCGTGTACATAGTTACGTTATAGTTAGTTTACTTAGGTCATTGTATATAGTTCTTGGTAGTTGGGGGGGGTCCCTCCCTCCCCGCAAGTTTCATTGCCTGCTGGGGCATGCCCAGGTCTCCCGGGTTTAAACTCTGCAAGGACTGTGGGAAAATCATGCCCAAGAGTGACCTGCACTCTGCTTGTTTGAGGTGCCTCAGAGAGAGCCACCAAAAGGACCGGTGCTCTATCTGCAGAGTTTTCCGTCCGAGAGCTCTCAAAGACAGAGCTCAAAGACTTAGAGTCCTCCTGATGGAGGCTGCCCTGCGGCCACCCTCGGACCTGGAACCGACCGAGGCGGTGCCCAGCACGTCTTCCTCGGTGCGGGAGAGCCCCGGCATCAGGACTTAGGGCCCAGCCCAAGTCGTCTAAAACCCGGCACCGGACGGAGTCGGGTCATAGGAAGTCGGCCTCAGTGGGGCACCGCTCACTGTCGCCGGTGCCCACTAAGAGAGCACTGGTGAGGGAACGGTCACCCCACCAGGACTCGAGACCGACACCGTCCGCAGGTGCAAACGGACAAGCTGGGCTACAGCCCTCAGCTGCTCCGTCGACTCCTGCACCGCAAAGAGGGCGGTCAAGTCCGGACTGGCCTAGATCCCTGGACCTCAGTGGAGACTTGCAGCTCCCTTCGACACTGGAGGCGTTCGAGGAAGCCTCAGACTTGATGGGACTCCCGGTGCCAGCCTCCTCGCACCATAGGGAGTTGCCTACCGCCGCCCATCCCCCAGTACAATCGAGGGGCAAGTCGGCCATGCTGTCGCCTCCCTCCCCGCATCACTAAGGCGGCACCAGACCAGATAAGAGGTTCCCCGCCTCCTCAGCATCGCTCTCCAATGGCAGCAGGTGCTGTTCCCCCCAGGTCCTCATACTCAGAGACTTCAGACTCAGAGGCAGACTCCTACTGCTCCAGCCGGTTGCAGAGCAGGAGATCGGTTTCGGGGGCAAGCCACCAGCGTTACCCACAGTGGCAGCAGCAATGGCATCCGCCCTCACAGTGTCCGTTTTGGACCCCTTGGCCTACGACCAGTCGTTAGGCCAGGCGTTTGGTCCTCGAACAAGGTCGGCCTCGGTCTCCTTGGCTTCGGTGGCCCTGGCGCAGCTGCCTTCTCCACCGGCACCGTTGCCGGGCAGGGATGTGCCATATCCAAGTTCAGCACCCCTTAGACGGGCAGCGGCTACCGTTCGGGCTCAGCAGGCACCGCCCAATACGCCAAGCCGCTCACTGGCGACCCTGGTACCAGTCACGTTGCCGCATTTAGAATCGGAACCAGCCCCGCAACCACAGTACGTCTGCTGCAGGACCCCGAAGGACTGCATGCACCAGAGGAAGGGCCGATCCATATAATTTCCTCGTCTTCCTCCCTGGACGAAGCGGTCTCGGGCACAGCTGCAGCACTGGCCCTGGAGGACACCTGAATCCTCCAACAACTGCTCTGGTGAGCAGCTCAGAGCCTTACAGTCCAAGCTGAGGAAATCGAGGTGGACGCGGACCCTGTAGTAGACATCCTGACTCCCTCGGGGCCATCAAGGGTGGCTCTCCCGTTGATAAAGACCATAGTGGATACGTCCCACACCTTATGTCAAACGCCAACCTCACTGGCCCCTACTGCCAAGAGAATGAAGCGGCGCTATTTCGTCCCCTCTGAAGGGCACGAACACTTGTACAGCAAACCCCTCCCTCCCCCCGGACTTCCCTGGTGGTGGATGCGGCCAACCAATGGAAGCATCAGGCGTCAACACCAAAGAGCAGGGATGCTAAAAGACTCAATCTCTTTGGCAGAAAAGTGTACTCCACGGCAGGCCTACAAATCTGCATTGCCAGCCAACAGGCAATTGTAAGCTGATATGGTCATAACATGTGTTCAGCCATGTCAAAGTTTATGGAGCTCCTTCCCCAGGACTCGAGGTCAGTTTTCGGCCCTGATGGAGGAGAGGAAGCTGAGCCTCTCTCCAGGCTGCCCTAGATGCAGCGGACTCAGCCTCACACACCCTGGCCACGGGCCTGGTTATGCGGCGGGGAGCCTAGCTCCAGGTCTTGGGCCTGCCCTATGAGGTCCAGCAGACCATTCAAGACCTCCCCTTCGAGGGGCAGATGTTGTTTTCTGAAAAGACGGACAAGCATCTGCATAGCCTAAAGGACTCGAGGGCCACGCTGTGCTCGCTGGGCTTGCATACCCCTGGGACCCAGCGCAAGCAGTTCAGGCCGCAGATGGCCCCACACCCTTACCAGCTTCAGACTCGCCAGGAGCTGGGGCGCAGGTGGGGCAGAAATGGCAGGAGGAGTCACCAACGCCACCCCTCTGGCCAGGCATCCGGTCAATCGAGACCACCATCGGGGCCTAGACCCCCTATTTGATGGTACTGACGAGGGTGACCTACCTATCGAGACTCTCTGGATCCTTCTACCCCTACCTTTGGATCACGTCTGTCTGTCTGCCTTCTGCCGTGCCCGGTTGCGACAGCTGGGTGCTACGCACAGTAGAGAGGGGATGTTCTATTCAGTTCTCCTCCCTCCCACCCCACCAGCCCTCCTCCCGGTCCCTCTTCAGGGACCCATCTCACGAGCAACTTCTAAGTCAAGAAGTGAAATCCCTCATGGAGGCAGGGGGCGGTGGAGGAAGTCTCTCGGGAGCTCAGGGGCAAAGGCTTCTACTCCCGGTATTTCCCAATACTGAAGGTGAAAGGGGGCCTGAGACCTATCCTAGACTTGCGGCGGCTGAATAAGTTTGTACGAAAGCTCAAGTTCCCCATGGTCTCTCTGTCTTCAATTATTCCCTCCTTGGATCCAGGAGATTGGTATGCCGCCCTTGACTTAAAGGACGCTTATTTCCACATTGCCATAATTCCCCGACACCGTCGGTACCTCGGGTTTGTCATGGCCGACACCCATCTGCAGTTCCTGGTGCTCCCGTTCGTCCTGTCAGCCACTCCAAGGGTCTTCACGAAGTGCATGGCAATCGTGGCGGCCTGTCTGCACAGGCAGGGCATCCAGGTATTCCCCTACCTGGACGACTGGCTCATAAAGGGCTGCTCCTCGGAGCAGGTGGAGACCCAGGTGGTGTTCATCAGGCGGACCTTTCTCAATCTCAGCTTCCTCTTGAATGAAGCCAAGTCCACCCTGTGTCCGACGCAATGAATAGAGTTCATAGGAGCAGTTCTGGACTCCACTCACGCCAGAGTGTACCTGCCGGAATCCAGGTTCTTTGCGATTTCCAAGCTCATCCTCGGACTGCACCGCGCCCCGATTACCACGGCGCAAATCTGCCTCCGGCTGTTGGGTCACATGGCGGCGTGCACCTATGTGGTAAACTATGCCAGACTCCGGCTTCGCCTGCTACAGTCCTGGTTAGCAAAAGTATATTGCCCGGCCAGGGACCCGTGGGACTCAGTGGTGTCCATTCCACACTTGGTGCTAAGCTCGCTGCGGTGGTGGCTCGACCCGCAGAAAGTGTGCATGGGTGTCCCCTTCGCTGCCTCTCAACCCTCCTTCTCCCTGGTAATGGATGCCTCAGATCTGGGTTGGGGAGCCCACCTGGGACACCTCAGGACGCAGGGCTTGTGGTCGCCGGAGGACCTTGAGTTGCATATCAATGTCAGGGAGCTGAGAGCGGTTCGCCTGGCTTGTTTGACCTTCCGGTCCCACCTGGCCAGCAGATGTGTTTCAGTCCTCTCAGACAACACGTCAGAAGTCTTTTATATCAACAAACGGGAGTGCACGCTCCTCTTCCCTGTGCAGGGAAGCCTCGCGCTGTGGGATTTCTGCGTCCACAATGCGACCCACCTGACGGCTTTCTACCTTCCGGAGGAGCAGAACGGTTTGGCGGACACCCTCAGCTGCTCCTTCCGGGGTCACGAGTGGTCCCTCCGATGAGATGTGGTACGCTAAATTTTCCAGCTCTGGGGCTTTCCCTGGTTAGACCTGTTCACCTTGAGGGAAAACAGAAAGTGCCGACGGTTCTGCTCCCTCCTGGGCCGCAGTCAGGGGTCTCTGTCGGATGCCTTCCTACAGTCTTGGGGGGTCGGTCTGCTCTATGCCTTCCCTCCGATCCCGCTGATACACAGAGTGATTTTGAAGATTCGCAGGGACCATGCATGGGTGATCCTGATAGCTCTGGCATGGCTGCGCCAACATTGGTACACATCACTCCTGCACATGTCCGTTCAGGCGCCCCTGATGCTTCCCCTGTTCCCGGACCTGATCACGCAGGACCGGGGCTCCCTCTGCCACCCGAATCTGGAGTCCCTTCACCTCACAGCATGGATGCTCCATGGCTGAACCCGATGGAGATGCAGTGCTCCCAGCAGGTCAGACAAGTGCTGCTCGGTAATAGGAAACCGTCAACTAGGGCTACCTACCTGGCCAAATGGAAACGCTTCTGCATATGGTCGGGTCAGTGAGGTCACAATCCGCTGGGGGTCCCAGTCCCCATTGTCCTAGACTATTTGCTCCACCTCAGACAACTGGGTCTCTCCCTCTCCTTGATTCAAGTTCACTTGGCCCTCTCGGCTTTCCATCCGGGAGAGGGGGGTACCTCCGTGTTTGCGAACCCGCTGGTCGGGCGTTTCCTCAAAGGTATGGACAGGCTATTTCCGCATGTTCGTCAGCCGGCCCCTGCTTGGGACCTGAATCTGGTCCTCTCCGCCCTCTCGGGACCTCCCTTTGAGCCTCTGGCTTTGTGCTCCCTGTTGTACTTGTCGTATAAGACCTCCTTCCTGGTGGTGATCACCTCGGCCAGGAGGGTGTCGGAGCTCAGGGCATTAACATCCGAACCCCCGTATACTGTCTTCTATAAGGACAAGGTCCAATTTAGACCTCACCTGGCTTTCCTACCCAAGGTTGTCTCACAGTTCCACATGGGTCAAGATATTTTTCTCCTGGTGTTTTATCCCAAACCACACTTTTCCAATGAGGAGCGGAGGTTACATTCCCTGGATGTCCGCAGGGCCTGGCTTTTTACATTGAGTGTACCAAGCCTTTCAGACGCTCAACTCAGCTCTTCATCTCAGTGGCAGATAGGATGAAGGGGCTCACAGTCTCCTCTCAGCGAATCTCTTCGTGGATCGCGACCTGCATCTGGGAATACTACCGCATAGCTAAGACCCCTGTCCCTCCAGTCACAGCCCACTCCACTAGGGCGCAGGCCTCCTCTGCGGCGTTCCTGGCTCAGATCCCCACTCAGGAGATTTGTAGAGCAGCCACATGGTCCTCCATTCACACGTTCTCATCACACTACGCCATCACACACCAGACTAGGGATGAGGCAGCCTTTGACCATGCAGTACTCCAGTCAGCAGTGATCTCTGACCCCGCCACCTAAGGTTAGGCTTGTGAGTCACCTACTTTGAATGGACATGAACAACCACTCGAAGAAGAAAAAACGGTTACCCACCTTTTAGTAACTGTTGTTCTTCGAGATGTGTTGTTCATGTCCATTCCAATACCCACCCTCTTGCCCCTCTGTCGGAGTGCCGGCAAAAAGGAGCTGAGAGGGTGGAGGGTCGGCGGGCCCCTTTATAGGGCGCCATAGTGGTGCCACTCCAGGGGGCACCAGGGTCGACCCTACAGATGCTGCTAGTGGGAAATCTTCCTGCTGGCATGCAGACGGTGCGCGCACACCTACTTTGAATGGACGTGAACAACACATCTCGAAGAACAACAGTTACTAAAAGGTGGGTAACCGTTTTTTTTTACTTATCCATTAAAACACCTTGTTACTTGAATATTGTGTTTAACTGATCTGAAACACAGTGATCAATTTTTTTGTAATATCTTTATAACCAAGGGAAAAAATACATGCCTCAGTTGTGCTTAACAGTATAGCAACAATGTACAATCAGACGCTTAAGTCCATAGTAGCCATAACCGGTAATGCAGCCACAACATTTGTGTCTTGATATATTTAATACCAATGGGGATAACTGATTCTTAATGTTTATTTTTTTTACACGTTTGCAACCAGGAAGACCCCTGGATTCTGAATAAAAAGCATCATTTTTTTAAAAAGCTAATACAAGAATGAAACTTTTCTTTTCTTTTCTTACAGTGATGTCCTGACAAACATTTTTCTTTCCAGGACAACCACATCTAAAACATTACTTACTAAAATATGCTCATTGTCACTTTAAATTTAAACCTAACCCATTTTAGTTTTTGCCTCCTCCCCCAGCTTAATCTCCAATATACTGCTGGTATTCATGCACACCAAATATGAGCCAAACTGTGCATTATGCTAACTTGATCACTGGATTTGTGAGCTTAAGGACTTTGAAAAACTCCAGATCAGTGAACAGCAAAAATGTCACAAGACGTGGCTTTTCTGATATATATATTTTTAAAGTCTGTATAGAATGTCTCATAGCCCATTCAAAATTGACTGGCCTAATAGTCACACTTAAAAAAAAAATGCATTTTTTTTATTAGCTCCAGCTTGCCTTTAGCAAGTCAAAATCTAGTGATCTTGTGCAATGCCCTGAAGCAAATACACTTTCTGCCACTCCCTGGATTAATGCGGCTTTTTCTGTTGATAGTAAAGCACAATTGCAGTGAAAGTTACCATTCAGAAGATGGAAGGTCAGTATAGTCTATGCATGTTGTATAATAATGAGTGTTTACATTCATATTCTCCTAAAATTAAATTTATACTGGAGTGTATAGTATTCCATTATGTAGATTTTATCAATTTTGTTAACTGCTTATAGATTACTTAAAAGAATTTTTTCAAAATTTTAAAAGATGTATAAGGTTAAGTTTGCAAATATAATGGAAATGCTGTATAGCTTGGGAAGTGATCAAATACTCGTTGGGGTTTTGAAGAAAGTATGTTGTAATAATGCTGTTGTAAGTAATATTTTAATGTCTTTTTTGCCTGTTTTCTATTATTCAGCACATTTACTGTGATGAACATTCATAGCATTATAAAATTGCTTAACCACTGAAAAGCAACATTTGTTTTTGAATTATCATTTTACTGTAAGAGGAATTATAGTGGGGTTTGAAAATTCATTTGTGAAATTCTACATAATTCATTTTTCTATGATTTCCAATGTTTGCTGACATCAAATAAAATTTTTCAAGCCATTGATGTAATAAAACATGGAGTAACAGATGTTGTTGCTGCAAAATGTCAATCTGGAATGCGTGGGGGATGCGTGCTCATAGACCTCATTTGTCAACTTCTGTAGCCTGATTGGATAGTCACAATTCTACTGTTACATCTAATATGCTTGCACAGGCCTATTTTGTGACATTGGAGCACAATTCAGCTCCCATTTAGATCAATGGGAATCTTTCCAGGTATTTTAATGGGAGCTGAATTGGGCCCCTAGCACTCAAAATTCAAACAAGGGGATGAGAAATGGGGAGGTGCATTGCACCAGTTACAGTGGCTAGAGATGTTTGGTGTGCAGGGGAGAGAGGCTTCTGGCAGCAGTTCTAGGGAGACTGCACGTCATTTTTTTGGAGGTGTAGCATTTTCCTTCTCTTCCCTCTTGACTATGCTCCTGCTACTTACCTCCACGTAGGGTGACCAGACAGCAAATGTAAAAAATTGGGATGGGAGTGGGGGTAATAGGAGCCTATATATAAGAAAAAGACCCAAAAATTGAGTTGTCCCTATAAAATCGAGACATCTGGTCACCCTACCTCCACCTAACCCTTGCCATAACTGGCCTTCAAGAAGCACGAGTCAGTAATCTGGCTGTCCCTTGGGGGAGCCTCAAACATTCACCTGAGGCAGCCAGAATCTGGCCCATGGTATATAAATGCGGGACATTCCCCAGCGTATTCAGCATTAAACTGGATGTTTGGAAGATGAAACATGTTCCAAACGTTCTGTGACCTGTACAGACAAAGGACAAGCATGTTGGACGTGCATTTTAGCAAGATAACATTTTTCTTATACAATTGTGAACAAAACTAAAAACCAATTTCAGTGTGAAAATACATACAGTTAGTTATTTAACCTTTGTTGCTGAAAGCCAATAGTAACGACTGCACTGACTCGTCACTGCTATCTGAGTTGCTATAAATAGCAGCTGAAGACTCTTTAGATGGAATTTTCAAAATGCAGAGGCAATTATTTCCCAATTTTGAGAGGAGAAGAAAAAAAAAACCATGCAAAGGAGAGGGATTCACAGTGGAAACAGAACAAAACACTAATAAACTGGAGAAAGCACACACCGTCTATAACAAGGCAATTAGAGCTAGCTTCCTACAAGCCCTGTATGGGACAAATAACGGGGAACTTGTTGTTTGGCTGCATACATAAAACCCATAACCAAAATGCTGTGTTTGTTTCTTGTGCATGTCTGCAGGGGGGATTAGCTTTACCTCTTTTCCTGCTTTATGATGTCCAAAGAGAGCCTGCTGGTGTTAAGTTATACAAATGGACAGCATTTTAAAAGGAGCCTAAATGTTATCTTGCCAATTTTTAAAATCTGCCTGATCTCGAAGATGGTGGGAGATACCTTTGAGCACATGGAGTATAAGAGAAAGGGGGAATTCATAAAATCCAAACTTAGCTTTTGGTGACTATAAGTCAATGTCAATATTTTTACACAGTACACCTCTACCCCGATATAACGCGGTCCTCAGGAGACTAAAAATCTCACCGCGTTATAGGTGAGACTGAGTTATATCAAACTTGCTTTGGTTCCTTGTCCCAGACCGCCCCCTCCAGAGATCCCTGTCCCCTGACTGCTCTGACCCCTATCCACCGCCCCCTAACAGGCACTCACCAGCAGCGGCTGGAAGCAGAGCAGCCCGGCCCCAGCTCACTCCACTCTGCCACCTGCCAGCCACGGAGCTTCGCTTCCCTCTGCCGGTGAGTGCGGGGAGGTTGGGGAAAGGTCCTGCACTCACCTGTCCGGCAGGAAGTGGAGTGCCATGGCTGGGAGCTGTCAGAGTGGAGCTGGGCTGCTCCGTTTCCTGCCGCCAGTGAGTACGGGGAGGTTGGGGAAAGGATGTCCCCATACTCACTGGCAGGAAGCGGAGCGCCGCGGCTGGGAGCTGGCGGAGTGGAGCGGGCTGGGGCTGGGCTGCTCCACTTCCACTGCCGCTGGTGAGTGTGTGTGGGGGGGGGGATCCCTTCCCCCATGCTCCCTCCCCCTGAGCAACACAGCTGGGGCCAGGGCAAGAGAAGCAGAGCGGGCTGTTCCCGGCCCCCCACTAATCCCCCAGGCCACTCTGGGACTTCGGGACCCCCAAAAGTTCCCTCCCACAACTCCTGCCCCCCGACTCTGGGCAGGGGGAGCCCCTGACCGCCCCGAGACCCTTGGCCCCTTATCGAACCCCTCGGCCCTGGCCTGGACCGACACACTTAACACGCTGCTCAGAGCAGCGTGTCAGAGCTTTACTGCCTTGTATGCAAACCTGCTTTTTATCGGGTCGCGTTATATCGGGGTAGAGGTGTACTTTGAGCATATAAAATGCAGAGAAAAGCAGCACACTGCAGTGAATAGGATACTATACTAAGGTTGAGGAATCCAGCTTCTTTTTCCTGCTCTGCCCCGACTTTATGATCACAGAGCCGTCACTTACCTTCTTCGTGCTGTTGTTTTGCCACATGCAGAATGGTGGTGGTAATGCTTACCTGTTCTTTCTAAAACACGGAGACTTATAGAGGAAAAATGCTGTATGTGTGTGTGACATATCTGCATATTGCCAATATAAAATGCACTGCAAGTACTTTATTAATAAAGTGATAATAATTGGTCGTCTTGTCTTCAAATGGATTTAGTGTTCCAAACTGCCTATTTCCCTACATACGGTAGAACCTCAAGAGTTATGAACTGACTGGTCAACCACACACCTCATTTGGAACCAGAAGTATTCAGTCCAGCACCAGCAGAGACCAAAAAACAAAGCAAATACTGTACAGTGCTATGTTTAATGTAAACAACGAAAAAAGGCAAAAAAAAAATTTAAAAAACAATTCACAAGGTAAGGATACCGTTTCTGTGCTTGTTTCATTTAAATTAGGATGGTTAAAAATAGCATTTTTTTCTGTATAGTAAAGTTTCAAAGCTGTATTAAGTCAATGTTCAGTTGTAAGCTTTTGAAAGAACAACCATAATGTTTTGTTCAGCATTACAAACATTTCAGAGTTATGAACAACCTGCATTCCCGAGCTGTTTGTAACTCAGAGGTTCTACTGTAGATTTTATTTATCTAGCCTCACTAAGGCTTGAGCGTTGTCTACACACCAACTAGTGTTGGCTTAGCTAACTTGTTTTAAATAGCATACCTACTCTTGAAGCTGGTGCAAGTTTGCATGTATGCAAGAGGTCAGTTTAAAAAACCACACACATACATATCCCTTGCAGATGTGGAAAGGACTGAACGGAAGCTGGAGAAAGAAACTGGAAGTGAACAGTGTTGCAGCACTGAGAGAGTGGTGGCAGCCACTGCTCATATCATGAGGCTCATCAGTGTTAGAATCACTCTGCAGGATTTCAAGTAGGAGCTGCAATAGAGATTGGAAGTACTGAATCTATTAGTGTTTGCTATCTTGCTGTTGAGGCCTTATCAACCTCACCACCCAAATGTTAACTTATTGTAAAAACAATACAGCTTATGCAATAAAATAGGCCAGTTTCTGTGCTTAAAAGTGTCAAATTCTCTCCAATGTAGAAGGGACGAGTAACGTATTACTGCTTGTCTAACTAGTCCATTATGCAGAGCTAGGTGTTTGGGGCGGGGAGTGGGGGTGGAGAGCAAAAGAACCCCATCATTTTGTTTGTCTGCAAGCCATACTGCCCTCATACACCTGAGAACAGTCTCCATCACTGCTGTGTAAAGCTGATACTCAGCAGCATTTATTTAGCCTTAAACAGCCTGCACCACAACCTAAGACTTCTGTGGCCTGACTGTCACTGTGACACTGAACTTGCTGTTCCCCTCAAGGTCTAATCAAGCCCCGATTATCTTTAGTTCTAGAACTGAACCAGCAAGACCGTCAAATACGTTTATGCCATCATGGGCAAGCTGTGGGGACCATTCACTTTGGTATTTCGATGAGGGCTGGTGGCATATTTTTGTATGTAGAAAGATTCTAACGTAGAAGAGGATTGTTAGAGGATTCCATTACCTTTCATTTCAGTAATTGCTTGATGCTAAGCTGTCCTAAATTGATGTGCCAATGGGTCCTGTGGACTTGATTGCCTCGATCATTAATCTCTCTCACTCGATGCTGAATTGCTCAATCTACTTTTCATTAGGACGGGTTGTTAACTCTCCCCTGACACAAATCAAGGAGCTAAAGATGTGACCAAATTCTGCTCTAAGCTACACTAGAGCAAGTCTGGGAGTATATCTGGAAACTTCTGGAATTTCCAAGGTGCACTAGTCCCACATTGCATGCTGAAATCTGTACTTCCATGTATAAAACAGCCATGTTTGCAGATAAATGCTCATCAACATGAGTGTAGCAATTGAATATTCTGCTAAGGTAGCCATGTTTGGAAATTGGGCCCAGTGCTTTTCTTTCTCCATAGTCCTATATTTTCATTGCCTGGAAGTGAAATCACGTCAGAAAAATGTATATTTCACTAATACAGTAAAACTGGTCCAATCTATCATGGATCATTCTCAAGTCTACCCAATATTAACAAGCTGGTTCAGTTTTTCTCACCCAAATGTTCCCTTGGTACAGTCATCAGCCCTCGCAAAAGCAAAAACAAAACAAAAAAACTACTTTTGTTATAGGTGTAGGTTTGCGCCCCCTTTATGATCTCTTCCTGTGAACACTTGTGCAATCAAGTTTTACGGGAATAAATGTTCATAGAAAGTGAATGTTAAGCTTCTCAAATGCCCCTAACAAAACATTTTTTTTCTTTTCTTTTTAGAGTTGCAGAATCTGCAGTTCTTCATGCTTGAAGTTAGGTTATCAGCTCTTCTCTACTTGGAGAGCAAAAAATGCTGCATTACTTAAGTCACTAATCACAACTAAGCAATACAGCTTTGCTTTTAATTAGTGAACCAGAAACAATGGAATTTAACGAGTTGGTAGAACTCCTTGAATAATTTGAGAGAAATGTAACCGATTCACAGCCATTCCATAAAGGGAGCATAAACTAAGCCAGTAATTATGAGACCGCAGCTTTTGTGCCACAAGTGGCTCTTTAATGTGTCTCCTGCGAGTCTTTGCAGCACATGATATTAAAACAGTGTGTGACTTAATTATTAACCAATCAATTTTAATTAGCCATAACTCATATTACTATGCTGTTAACAAATTATCAACTTGCACTACGTTATTAATATATTATTCTCACAGCAAATAAATTAACCAAATATTTCCCATCATACTGTTTAAATATGAATATATAGTATTATAGTAAATGAAAATGAATTCACACCACTGTGGCTCTTTTGGATAATGTTGATTGCTAATTTGGCTCCTGAACCAGAGGTCTGAGAATCACTGAACTAATCAATCTATTTCATGATGAACTACTCATTCAGCTGTAAGCATTGTATTGTAACCTTCCCCTTCAGCGCCCAATGGATTCCAGTGCAGTAGAGCCTCAGAGTTACGAACATCTTGGGAATGGAAGTTGTTTATAACTCTGAACAAAACGCTATGGTCGTTCTTTCAAAAGTTTGCAACTGAACATTGACTTAATACAGCTTTGAAACTTTACCGTGCAGAAGAAAAGCAGTGCTTTTAACCATCAGAATTTAAATGAAACAACCGTTCATTTAAACAGTTTCCTTATTTGTCCAAAAGTATTAAACTTGCCCTTTATTTTTTTTAGTAGTTTAATACAGTTCTGTACTGCACTTGTTTTGGTTTTGGTCTCTGCTGCTGTTGGATTGCGTACTTCCAGTTCCAAATGAGGTGTGGGGTTGACTGGTCAGTTCATAACTCTGGTGTTCGTAACTCCGACATTCTATTTACTGTTAGCAGTTGATGCTGGTGTCCTGCTCAGGTCCCCAAGATCTCAGTTTAGAATCTGGATGCAAGAAGATAAGTTGTCAATAGTTATTTACTGGGGCTAACATACTTGTTCAGTATTGTACCGTGCCCGATAGCCACTCAATTATGGAATGTGCTTATTCTTTTTCTCCCAGATTGTTTCCTTTTTCAAACACCTGTGAGTTTATAATTACGTGAGAGAATTTAAAAATAAAACTCCCCTCTGCTAGATTTGCCAGGCATCTTGCCATCTTTATGCCTATCCTTTAGAGGAGGGAGGGTCTCAGAGATCAGGCTGCAGCCAAAGCATCTACACTGCAATTAAACAGCCCGTTAGCCTGAGCCCTGCAAACCTGATTGCCCACTTACAGTGTAGATACACTCTAAGCCTCGCACCCCAAGCAGGAACCGTCTTTATTTTTGTGTGCTATACAGGGATATGCATGTTGCAGGCATTAAACATAAGCGCTAATGCAAGTCCTGTTGTACTACGTGTCTTTCCATTGACTTCAGTGAGGATTGGACCAGGCTGATGCTAGGTTTACATCAGACACTATCTCAAACGATTACCAATCAGCTGCTCTCATTAGTGTCAAGATCTAGGCAGAAACCTGACAGTAAAAGATAAAGGAATTTGTGCTTAGTAATGGCCTGTTCGCTTCTCTGCTTCTCCACTATCTAAAGAGGGACCAAATTAGCATATTGTGTGTGAAGCAGCAACATATTAGCAATGCTGTCTCACCCAGATGTTGCTTTCATTTGATCTTTAACACTCTCCACAGAGATACACCGAACTGAGAGTTTATGGGAGAGAAATAGGTTTGTATTCAGCCCACACTTTTTGCAGTGTTTTGTCTTCTGCTGATAGCCTTTTCTTGGGTCAAATTGCTTTATTCTCTGTAGGTTCAGTAGTGACATGGGAATGTGAGGGCAGCACCTTTTGTGCTGGATTGATCCACTTTGCTGTCTCTGGAATGTTTGCTTTATTTTGCTCTGATATATTGGAGGATTCTTAAAAGTGTGAACTGCAAAGTGCAGTGAAGAGGGTTTGTCTTGTTTGCTGCTGTTTTATAATATATGAAGCGGGCCTGACAAGCCATGGAGTGTTTTGCTTGCGTTTTTACATTTAGAAATTGAGAGTGAGTCTGTGTGGAAACAGGATTGTGACACCACAGTAGTACAGTAGAACCTCAGTTATGAACACCAGAGTAACATACTTGCCAGTCAACCAGACACCTCATTTGGAACTGCAAGTAGGCAGTAGCAGAGACCAAAAAAAAAAGAAAATATAGTACAGTGCTGTGTTAAACATAAACTACTAAAAAATCAAGGGAAAGCCGCATTTTTCTTCAGAGCAGCGTTTCAAAGCTGCATTAAGTCAATGTTCAGTTGTAAACTTTGGAAGGATCAGCCATAACGTTTTGTTCAAAGTAACGAACATTTCAGAGTTGCGAACAGCCTCCATTCTCGAGCTGTTCGTAACTCTGAGGTTCTACTGTAAGTAAAGTGAAATCTGATCGAGATGAAGTAATTTTTTTTTTAAATGTGGAATGTTTTTTAAAACTATTTTAAATACCACCTACCTTCTTAAAATACCCTAACATGCTGGAGAGAACTGACGTTTTGCTAAAGCTCCAGCACCCCCACCTCTGTAAACTAAAGGCTTCAACCGTGAGCCACCACAGTTAGAATTGTTTTTAATCTTTACTGCACACTCCTCACAGTGATAGGTAGAGAACAGCTATTGTGTGCCCCCCAGCATGCGCATAAATAACATGTAGATGGTGAGGAACAGCTCAGGCGAGTAAAGGCACACCTGAACCCTGTGGATATGTACCCTACATGGCTGTCTACATGCCCAGGCAGTGCCTCCTCTGTCTACACTATAGTTTTTAGCAGGGTAGTGTTCCACTGCTGGAGTCTGTCACAAGTTGCTGCCAGAGCCTTTTCCCACTGCCACCCTCCTGCCAGAATCTTTCACAGACATACGTCACTACACACTGCAGTGCAGACGCAATCTGCTTTTCACTGTGGCGTGTAGCTACACGTATCCTACACACACCACTGCCACTGGCATGCAGTGCAGACATAACCGAAGAGCAGCGTGGCAGTCCTGTAGAATTCAGAGCAATACCAAGCATCATTACTGTGCTTATACAGTGGAGGAAAGCTATAATAGCTGCCTGCTTGTGCCAGAACTCAAACCAAGGTTAACTTGCCCGTGAGCTGAATGCAGAAGATGCTCGTGTCAGTGAGAAGAAATCATGAAGGCTGTTCACATCTAGGGAATTCTAGGAGTTGCCTGCTCGTAGGAAGGCTGTATCCAGCTGCTTGTGTAACACAAGGTGCAGACTTGAATTGCCACACTGGTTTAATTTTTTTGTAGCAAAAGCCTGTGAGTAAATATTGTGCAGCCGCCTGCTGACAATTGTGTATGTGGGGTGAAAAGTATTTAATGACATTTGTAATGCAGAATTCTCTGCAATGGAGAGTCACCCAAAGGGCCCCAGCCACACCAGAATGCCATTTCACTAGGCGCTGGACAAATACACCAGCGCTGGACAAGTTAGCGTAGCTTAATTTGAGTAGAAGGAAGGAGAAAATGGACTTAGTTGTTGGTAGCGGGGAATATGTATATAATGTAGGCATGGGACTAGAATTTTGCCCTATTAAGTCAATGGGAGTTCTGCTGTTAGTTTTAGTGGGAGCAGGATTTGGCTCTTGCTGGTTAGAAGTACAGCTGACTAGAATGGTTATGTACCACAGAGACTACATGAAGGTTGTGGTTACGTACTTTAAATGCTGCTAGAGATGTTCGAGTGAGTGTCCAGCACGAAGACTACAGCGGTCTGTCAGGTGTTCTGGAAAGAGAAATTGCTGTAGTCCTAGTTCTTTAGCCATCTCAAATTCTGCAGTGTCCGTGTATAACTGATGTGCTGGTAGGAGGCACTGCCACTAGCTTGGTTCTTGAGCTGTGAAAGCCTCCTTTGTACCTAATATGGAGCATTAGTAGAGGCAACTATAATAGATTAAAGTGGATGGGTTAGTCCACGTTAATGGTTTTTTCAGCTCTGCGCTTGTTTTGTTACTGTTTTGTAAAAGTTTTGTTATTTCCTGTTTTGTTACTGTGTCTTGAGTTAAAGAGCTGGTTTAGGGCAAGCAGGTAGAGTGAAATGATTGCAGCTATATCAGCCAGATCTCCAAAGCCCAGTCTGCACTAGAATCTGACCCACTGGTGATGTCCAGCGATCAATGACAGGTGCCTTGAATCAATGTTGAAAACGATTGAGGTGCTGGTGTAGACGGGAGCATTTTCAGCAGAATGACAGAAAGTCAGATTGTGACGTGATTCTATCCAATACCTGACTTGGCCCCTTCAGCCCTGTAATAATTTCTCAATTGGTGCTGAGATGTTTCTCCACTGCATAGGAGGAGGGGTAGCTCAGTGATTTGAGCATGAGCCTGCTAAACCTAGGGTTATGAGTTCAGTCCTTGAGAGGGCCACTTAGGGATCTGGGGCAAAATCAGTACTTGGCCCTGCTAATGAAGGCAGGGGGGTGGATTTGATGATCTTTCAGGGTCCCTTACACTTATCTCATAGAACTGGATCTCCTATATACTTGCAGGAAATCCTTTTTCTGCCTGAATTCAGGAGACCCATTCACAACAATCATCAACAGCAGGTCATTTTTCTGGAGCAGCGGGGGCTTTGGAGAACAGTGTTTTATTTTCTTCAAAATGTGACCATTTTGATTCTGAATGAGTTGTTTTTGTACAGGACCCCCTAGAGTCAATCACCTACGTGAGCTACAGCAGGATTTGTTTTGTTTTTCTGATACACTAATTATTCCTAAGGGATGCAGCAGGCAATTTCTGCTCTGTTTTAAGGAGTTTCAGTTTAGATGGCAAAGTAAAATATCGTTTAAGTAAATTAGTATGTGAAAAGTGTGTGCCCCATAGTGTTTGATTAATGCCTGCAGAAGCTTTCTGAAGGCACATGCATGTGGCAGGAGGCCAAGAGGGTGCATGCCAGCTGTGTGAAGTTTCTTTTCCAGCAAAGATTTAGGAGGAATTTTGTGGGAACTGCTAGGAAACTGCATAGTTTTTTTTTATTATTCTTTTAATAGTCAGTCTGCTTCTGGGGGGAAAGAGACTTTGTGGGGGATGTTTGGTTAACTCCACAAAGCCCCCTTAGCTGTTGTGCTTTCTGAAATTGCTTCAAGTTGCTGAAATCAATCATTGGGCTAATCTTGAAATTGCAGTTACGGGGGAGAGTCATCTCGTGTCCATTTCCAACATCAGCACTTCAGAAAGGATGTTGGTAAGATTGGAGAGGTTCAGAGAAGAACTGAAAGAATGATTTCAGGGCCATGAGAGACTGAGAAGCTCAATCTATTTAGCTTATCAAAGAGAGGTTAAGAGGTGACTTGATTCATGTACCTACAAAGGGAGAATTTTGAGAGCAGAGGGAGGGCTTTTCAGTCTAGCAGAGGTGTAACAAAATCCAGTGACTGGACGCTGAACCTGGACAAATCAAAACTGGAAGTAAGGGACACTTTGCTAACAGTGAGGGGAATTTACCACTGTTACATCAGGATGTGTCAATATCTGAGCTACGGCATTTAATTTGGAAAAACACTCGGTCTTTATTTACAGACTCATTATAGAGAATCCACAATATCTCTGGGCAAGTTGTTCCTGGTTAATTACCTTCACGGTTTTATTATTACGGTGCCTTATTACTACCCCGAATTTGGTCTAACCTGAGCTGTCAACCACTGGACCTCATTGTGCCTTGTTCTGCTAGATTCAAGTGCAGCCTACAACCAGAAATCTCTGCCTCATATTGATACCGGTAAAGCAGGATCAAGTCACCACTTCATCTTCTTTCGGATAAACTAAACAGATTGAGTGTCTGAAATCTCTCGTGTTTTCCAGACCTTGAATCACTCTTGTATCGTTTCAACAGCATGGTGAATGGTAGAGGTTGTTGAGATACGAGGGCATTCTTTCATCTTTGGTGGTGGTGTTATCCAGAGATACTGCCTGGAATATCTGATCTAATGAGTTTCCTTCATTCCATCTGCTTTAAAGATAAGATGCTCCTCTAACTTCCAGCCTAACAGGGTTTTGCCTTAGCAACCTCTCTCTTATCAATGAAACAGACTTCCTTTCTTTGCACGTTGTTCACACAAGACTACTGAACAGGAGTGAAATGTGCGTCTGTGGATGTGCTGACTGTTTGGGGAATTTGGCAAAAGCTGGTATCCCAGCACACAGGAGTGTTTTTTAAGTGCAATAAGGGATTAAACATTTGCCCAACAAGTAGAACAGTATGATAAATGCTTGAAAGAGAGCGCTCTGGGGGCTCCAGCTAAACTCACTTTCTGATCCTTGAGCACATCCAACTGGAAATCCAGATTGATTCTGCAGCCTCTCAGCTATTGTCTCTACACTCTATTAGGCAGAAGGCAAAGTGCAAATCTTTAGACGGTAAGCAGAGTCCATAAGGAAAAAGCACTGTGCTGTCGATCTGGGGGTCTTGTGGGACTAGGAATCCCAAGTGACTCTTACTGAATAAGGCAGCGAATTGGAATCCTCAGATAAGGAAATGGGCAAGGTGGCTGTCTTTTATTTATTCCTAGGCAGAAATATAAAGATAGGGATAATACTGGGTAAGCCACTTTTATTCAGTTGTAAGTACATAACGGCTACACTGGGTCAGACCAGTGGTCCATCTAGCCCAGGATCCTGTCTCCGAGAGTGGCTAGAGGAATGACCAGAACAGGGCAATTTTGAGAGCTCCATCCAGGCTTAGCTTCTGGCGGTCTGTAAGAGATTTTTACATGTAGCCTCCCAAACAGGTCGTGACCCTTAAGCATTTGCGCTTCCTGTGATGCTCTCCTGTGCCATGTGTTTCTGTGCTTTAGGGAGGGATGGGGAACTAGTTTGACAATGATTAGGAGCAGGGGCGTGCGCAAGGAGAGGCAAGCAGGGGCATGCCCTCCCCCCGCCCCAGTAATCCGTGGGGGAGGCACAGAACTCCTCTGGCCCCCAGGGCTGGGGTAGGGAGCGAGAGCTCCTCCAGCCCAGAGCCACAGCAGGAGCACAGAACATGCCCCTCGAAAAGCAGCGACATTAAAATTCCTGCATATACCCCTGATTAGGAGGCTGGTGTGCTGACATCTCTAACTGGTATGTCTCACTTTTTATTTTGTCCTCTCCCTTCCCCTTCTCGTCCATTTATTTGTTACCCATCTGTTGTCTCAACCTATAGAAAGAGACAGACTGTAAGCTTGTAAGGGCAGGAACTGTGTTTTTTACCTTGTGGAGAAAAGGAGGGCGCTGATCCACAACTGGAGCCTCTTTGAGCTAGAACAAAATAATAACTAATAAAAGATCCAGTGCAGATTTGTTAGGTAGCAAATGCCAGCTCCAGTGGAGAGGCTAATCTATATCAGAACATTAAGGACACTAGTCAGTCATCTAGTAACTGACAGTATAAATTTTTTTTAAAAATGTTCTGAGTGTTTTTTTAAAAATGTTCTGAGTTATTAAATGGTCAATTAATCTGGCCCAAACATATGACTGATTTTTGAACATAAGAACAGCCATACTGGGTTAGGCTAAAAGTCCATCTAGCCCAGTATTCTCGACCATGGCAAATGCCGGATGCTTCAGAGGGAATGAAGAGAACAGGTAATATCATCTAGTGATCCATCCCCTGTCACCCATTCCCAGCTTCAGCTTTTTTGCTTAAATTCTAACTACGTTCAATCAGATCAGACAGAGAGGATGCTGAGATACTTCATTGAATCTTCTTAAAGGTAAATTTCCATCCTGAGATGACATCACTCAAATCTCATGTTCACACGAAAGGTTATTTAGCACTTAAGTTGATGAAAGCATCTTAAGAGTTTTTTGAAATAATTGGAAAGCTATTGGATCTGCGAGGGAGGCCAAAGGAAGGAAAAATAAGACTATTTAAATGATCTCCCATTAATGCAGACATGAAAGTACTGGCAGACTGTTAGCTGGTAGATTAGAAAAGATGATTATGTAGAAACTTGATTCTAACCCAGTGGGATTTATTGAAGTCATCCTGCTGCTAACCTTAAGCGGTGGACAAAAATTATGTGCTGTGTTGGGAGAGAAATTTGCAAACTCTGGTACGGAATGAGTAATAAGTGTAAATCAACTCAAAACGAGCTGCACGTATTCTCGGAACAGCAGAATATACAAGTGCAGCATTTAGCTAGATTGCTGGGCCTTCAAATAAAATGATGTTGCCTATATGAAATGTAGGCATTTGCTGGCATTTTCTGTATTTATAGAAGCAGACTCTCTACTGGTTTATGTGATCTCCTTTATTTTAGTGTTGCTACGATGTAATCACCCAGATAGATAACAACTTGCATATGGTACTCTTCATACTTTCCTAGATGTCTATGATAATACCCAATAACCTACTTCGTTTACCTGATACTGCAACCTGTTACTTGAGAGCTAGATCTAGAGCAGGTGGTATTACTTTCCAGTCTGGACCCTCCCATTTACACAGAGCCTTTCAACCACATGGCTATCAGTTCTCTTCCAAGTTACAACTCCTTCTGTCCTTGTAACTGCAAGAGGAATGAAACAAATCTTTTATCTTTTGTCTAAAGCAGATTATAATTAAATGTCCCTTTTCCTTGACATTTCCTATGATGATCTAAATTAGAGTTAGGCTGGAGCATTTGTTAGAGACTCAGGTGGTGTTGTCATTTATTTTATATAGCCCAATGGTACTTGGTAGCTCCAGTCAGGATCAGGTCTCCGTTGTGGTTGGCACTGTACAAATCTATATGAAGACATGGTTCCCTCTTTAATGATCTTCCTGACCTGGAGATTTTTGTTGCTTGTAAACTTCTCACAGAAGCCTTTTTTCTATTCATCTGTCATGGGTGACGCAGTTACAAGCAAACAGTGGGTATGGCTACACTGCAATGTAACCTGGGCTGAAACTCAGGTTCCATCTACACACAAATCACGCTAACTCAGGGTCGAAGGTCTGAGTACAGCAGCAGCCTAATGAATCCGTGTTAACCTTTCCATTGTCTTTTGACCACCAAGCTGCAAACACACCAGCAGAGATCCTTCTGTGACTGCAATGGAGACCGAACAGAACAAGCCTTTTGCAAAGCACGCTGCTTCTTGGTCATGGGAGGACAGCCTGATTTTCGGTGAATCTTCAGTGCAAGGCCAGAAAAACTGGACCAGGAATGATCATGCACGCCAGCAAATAGCCAAGAAGCTGATAGTGTTGCAAATTTACTGGACCAGAGACCAGTGCAAGTAGTGGATTAAGCAGATCAAGAGTGTGTACTGGAAAATCAGGGACCAGAACTGCACTTCTGGTAACTTACCAACATTGTGCCCATTTGATGAGGAGGTTGAGTGGGTGCTGGGCACTGTGCCCAGCACAGATTCAACTATGGTGCATGATGACCTGGTCAGCTGGGATGGTGCCCTGCTGGTCCCAGAATTGACAGGAGTCAGCAGCCAGCACTGAGTGAGGACCAGGAAGTCACTCTGGAACAGGTGTAGCAGCAGCATATTTGGCTTACATACTTAAACGAGCTGTTTGTAGGTTGCCACCAGTCTGGTTTTCTGGACTTTTCGGCATGTATGTCAAGGTGCCATTTGACAAGCCCTGATGTCTGTTTTTTTCATCTGGTGGGGAAGAGGTGGAGAAGGGGGTGAGGGCTTGGGGGAAAGGCAGAGCAGGGGTGGGGCTTTGGGGGTCCAGTTCCCAGCCATTAGAAAATGTGGCAACCCAATCAAACAAACTGTTTGATGCACTTTCAAGGAACAACTTACTGCAGAGCCTGCAGCAGACACAGAAGGGACAGGAGCTACCTCTTTCCCCCCCGCCCCTTTGATATGTAATGTCATTCACAAGTACATTGCATGTGAATCAAGCCATCTCCCCTCCTCCCCCAATGAATTAGCCCTGTTCCACCACAAGCACAGTAGAGGTACTATTCCCCCTCTTCCATTGGGCCATGCGAGTCCCTACAGAGGGAGCACAAAGCATCCCTGACTTCTGTTGCCTGGGTGCAGACAGCTCCAGCTGTGGTAGCTGCACTGTCTGTGGGTACCGATTCACCGGCCCCTTGCTGTCATAGGTCCATTCAGGGGAAAGGGATCACCTCTGGCTTCACAAAGACTGTGAGGAGCACAACAAGCCACAGTAGTGTGGACAGTATTGATGACACTGGCATCCAAATGAGTCTGCTGACATCTCTAACAGGATTTCAATCGGCCAAAAGCCCATTCAACCACCATTCTACACCTGCTGAGAGTGTAATTAAATGGTCTCTTGCCGTCAGGGCCAGCTCCAGGCCCCAGCATGCCAAGCGCATGCTTGGGGCAGCATGCCGTGGGGGGCGCTCTGCTGGTTGCCAGGAGGGCGGCAGGCAGCTCCGGTGGACCTCCCGCAGGCATCCCGTGCTTGGGGGGGCAAAATGGCTAGAGCTGGCCCTGTTTGCCATGGCCTCTGAAATCAGGGTAATTTCATAAGCCAAGGCGAAAGTGAATATGTGAGGTCCCTCAGCATAACAGTGGGGAAAGTAACTCCATTTATGACAATGTCTTTTGGTGGGAATAATGACCCAGTTTGTCCATGAATGTTGACTCCTGAGTGGTGAAAAACCCTGGCACCGAGAACTTTCCCATTGCAGCCCACATTGACATTCATAAATTGACCTCTGTGATCCATGAGGGCCTGCATAGCAATGGAGTAGCAAGTATCCTTTGCAGTTTATGTACTCATGTTCTCCTTGAGGAAGGTAAACTATGGGCACACATCAATGGCCCTGATACAGGGAACCTCATTCTCTCAAAGCTAGCAATTACCTCAGGAATATCTTTTATGCCTCCCACCACTTTACCCACAGTCGAATTTGTGATGCCAAACTGATTGGTGATGGCACTGTAACAGTCTAGGGTAGCCAGCTTCCAGACCGATATAGGGGCGACTCCAGGCACCAGCGCTCCAAGCACGTGCCTGGGGCGGCAAACCATGAGGGGCGCTCTGCTGGTCACTGCTAGGGCAGCAGGCAGGGTGCCTTTGGTGGCTTGCCTGCAGAGGGTCCGCTGGTCCTGCAGCTTCAGTGGACCTCCCGCAGACGTGCCTGTGGGAGGTCTGCCGAAGCCGCAGGATCAGTGGACCCTCCGTGCTTGGGGTGGCAAAATGTCTAGAGCCGCCCCTGGATATAGCAACTGCTTCTGGACCAGCCAGGGTTACCTCATGCATGTGTCTTTATACTGGAGGGTTGGGGCAAGCTGCTCACAAAGCTGCAGGAATGTTCTGGACCCACTGCTGGTCATCCCAGGTCTGCATGATGATTTGATCCTACCAGTCTGTGCTTGTGGCCCTATGCCAGAAGCACTGGTCTGCTTAGTTAGCCTCAGTAGTTATATTAAGTGTAATGAGCAGCATCAGCCTGTGTGAGTCTGCCATGCCTGGGTATGCCGCCTCCTCTGTCTCCTCCTGCTCCATCATAAGCTGTCAGGTGCCATTAGTGGGTCAGAAAATGCCACCAAAAATGTCCCTCAGTGCCTCTCTGAAGCTCTGCTGGATTTCTGACACAGGAGTGAAAGCACAAGCAAGAGAAGTTATTGAAAAGGCACCTCCTCCATATTGCTCAGCAGGCTGTGATAGTGGGTTGTTCAGACTTCCTGTAGTGCAGGTGGGCAGTAAGTTTTCCCACCATGAACGATGGGCAAAAGGCTGGAGCAGCCACATTTCAGGAGGGCATTAGGGAGTCTGGGATATTCTGGATTTGACAAAGGTCTGTGTGCTCCAGTGTGGACACCAGAGCACAGGGTTCGAACCCAGGTTAGAGTATTCTTAATGTTGGGTTAACAATCAGTGTAGATGCTCAAGCCCCAGGTTCTGCAAGTTGGGTCAGCTGACTGAAGTCCCACTAACCCTGGGCTTGCATTGCAGTGTAGACAAACCCAGTTGAGGTGTGTTTTATGTAACAAGCTACATTGTGAGAATACTAGGTATGCGTCACTGTTAGTGTCATTCTAGCCATCCATTGTTGAGCACCAAGAATTAAAAGGTGGAAGGAAAATAATCCGTCAAACTTTCTTCTGTAAAACCATATCGCTTGGTGGACAGCAGCATACATAAAAATCTGTCAGAAAAAAGGCAACATTTAAGGACATAGTGGGAAACTAAGTGTCAAAATGAAATTTAGCTGTCAAAAGAGGAAAATAATCAACTAAAACTCCCAGTAGAAAACGAGAGGAAGATCAACATGCTTTAACATGTAGCCTTTGCTAGGACCTCTATAATTCATTCAGTCTTCCCTCTCTCACTCCAAACACTATTGGTCAATTAAATACAATACCTCTGAGTATATGAGCTCTTGTGATGGCTCTTTAAAATTCCAGTTCATGTAACTATATTAAATGACATGCTGATTTCATTATACAGTAACTCCTCACTTAACCACAACATTATGTTCCTGAAAAATGCAACTTCAAGCAAATCCAATTTTCCCATAAGAATTAATGTAAATGAGGTTCCAGGGAATTTTTTTTCACCAGACAAAAGACCACACGCACACAGTATAAGTTTTAAACAAACAATTTAATACTGGTACACAGTGATGATGATTGTGAAGCTTGGTTGAGGTGGCACTGATTCAGAGCAATCTTGATTGCTTGGTAAACTGGGCACAAGCAACCAATATTTGTTTTAATGCAACTAAATGTAAAGAACAAAGAATGTAGGCCATACTTACACAATGGAGAACTCTATCCTGGGAAATAGTGACTCTGCAAAATATTCAGGGGTTGGGTGTATAATCAGCTGAACATGAGTACCCAGTGTGATTCTGTGGCCAAAACAGCTAATGCAGTCCTGGGTTCTATAATCAGGGGAATCTTGAATTGGAATCAAATATCAGAGGGGTAGCCGTGTTAGTCTGGATCTGTAAAAGCAGCAAAGAATCCTGGAATATTCACCCACGAAAGCTCATGCTCCAAAACGTCTGTTAGTCTATAAGGTGCCAGAGGATTCTTTGCTGCTTTTACTTGAATTGGAATAGTGAAGTTATTTTAGCTCTGTATTTGACACTGGTGCAACCACTGCTGAAATACTGTGCCCAGTTCTTGTGCCCACAATTCAAGAAGGATGTTGATAAATTGGAGAGGGTTCAGAGAAGAACCACAAGAATGATTTAAGAATTAGAAAACCTGCCTTGTAGTGATTGAGTTCTTTGAGTCTATCTCTTTAGCTTAACAAAATAATGTTAAGGGGTGATATGATTACCTACATGTAAGTATCTAAATGGGGAACACATATTTGATAACGGTCTCTTCAATCTAGCAGGAAAAGGTATAACATGAGCCAGTGGCTGGAAGTTGAAGCTAAATTCAGGCTGGAAATAAGGCATGAATATTTGACTGTGTGGGTAATTAATCAGTGGAACAATTTACGAAGAGTTGTGATGAATACTCCGTCACTGATCATTTTAAAATCAAGACTGGAAGTTTTCTAAAAGCTCTGCTCTTGGAATTATTTTGGGGAAGGTCCAAGGCCTGTGTTGTTCAGGTCAGACCAGATGATCACAATGATTATCCCTTCTGATGTTGATAGATTCCTAAATTCCGATCTATGACCTTATGACGGGGTACTCTACCAGAGGTGAAAGTAAAATTGAACTCTTACCGGAACGGAGGTCAGCTCTGGCCCCCTGGAAAGGGGCTGGGGGTCAGTGTCCCCCAGCCAGCCCATCTGCACTGCCTGGCCCACGCCACCCTGGGCTCCAGCGGTGATTTAAAGGACCAGAGGCTCCAGCCAGGTGGCTGGAGTCCCAAGCCCTTTGAAATCACTGGTCCCAGGACAGCTGCTCCTTTTGTCCCCGTCCCCCCCCCGTTGGTGGCAGCTGGGGGAGGGGGGGCAAAAGGGCCATGACATTGAAGCGCTGCTGCAGTAGCACTTTAAGTAGAGTTCTTTGCCACAGCAGCGCTTTAAAGTCACTTGTACGGGCCGGTACCAGTGGCCATTTTTTACTGGTACTCCGTACCGGCCCGTACCGCGTTACTGTCACCCCTGGCTCTACTCGCTGCTAGATAGCACTGCCTCCTGGGGATTAGCTCTGCTGGCCAACGCCCTTTCCAGCAGTCCACTCTGTCTGTCCCTCTCTCTGCGGCCCTTCTCGTGTTCCAGGAACTGCAACCTCCTCTTTGTGACTTGACCCTCCAGCCAGATCACTATGTGGTTTCCCTTTCTGGGGGTGAGTCAAAGTACTTCCACATAAACTGTCTCAGGCAGTCTTCTCTGGTAGTGCTCTGACTGTGCCTCTTCCCCAGTGACTGGGAAGGGAATCCAGGCCCGCCTTCTATTCTAGGTTCCAGCCCAGGGACTCCATACTTGGCAACTGTGGTCTGCTTTCTTCAGACCCTGTTGCACCTTCCCTGGACTCCTTTCTACAGCTTCTGGTTCACCTCCCTTCCCCACTCTGCACCCCGCAACTGTACCAGCTCACACTCCCTCCTCCCAGGGAATAACTACAGACTATTGAGCCCTGTACACTCAAACATGCCTCCTTACTCCCAGGGAATGGCTACACACCACTTTCCTGCAGCCCTTTCTGTTGTCAGCTTCCTGGCTTTTTAAACCCAACTCAGTTCCTCCTCGAGCAAGATGTCATCAGCCAATTAGGTCTTAGTTTTCCTCCAGGCACTACCTATAGGTTGATTTCCCTAATTTACCCCTTCAGGCCTTTTATGGGGTGGACACCCCATCAGACCTCAACTTTGGAGTGAAGTGACCAACTTTAGAGGTGAATCTCCTTATACCTATTCAGTGTTGGTCTCTTTTCTGAAACTGTTAACCAAAGTACCAATTGTGGTGAACAGTTTAGTGATGTTGACATATCCACAGAAAATTTGGGTTGAAATGGTGGTAACTTTTGATCATTACTGGCTGAAGCTGGATTCTAACCAGACAGTAAGAGATGAGAGTTTTTATATGCAAGTACCAATTACTTGTGCCCTCTGGTCTTCCTCTTCTTATATTTTTTTATGCTTTACATCCAATATTCTCAGAGTTATATCACTGTTGTTATCCTTCCAGCAAATGAAGACAAGATAAGATTGTTTTAAGCAGGAGAAGAGCTGTCAATCCTTCTATCACAGGAGCCTTGTCTACATTATCAAACTTCACAGTTGTAATTCACCACTGGTGCAGCTCCTGTGTCCTCCAGTAAAAGACCACCGTCTCCAGTCCAGAAACATAGAATCATAGAATATTAGGGTTGGAAGAGACCTCAGGAGGTCATCTAGTCCAAACCCCTGCTCAAAGCAGGACCAACTAAATCATCCCAGCCAAGGCTTTGTCAAGGCGGGCTTTAAAAACCTCTAAGGATGGAGATTCCTCCCTAGGTAACCTATTCCAGTGCTTGACCACCCTCCTAGTGAAATAGTGTTCCTAATATCCAACCTAAACCTCCCCCACTGCAACTTGATACCATTGCTTCTTGTTCTGTCATCTGCTACCACTGAGAACAGCCTAACTCCATCCACTTTGGAACCCCCCTTCAGGTAGTTGAAGGCTGCTATCAAATCCACCCTCACTCTTCTCTTCTGCAGACTAAATAACCCCAGTTCCCTCAGCTTCTTCTGGTAAGTCATGTGCCCCAGCCCCCTAATCATTTTTGCTGCCCTCTGCTGGACTCTCTCCAGTTTGTCTGCATCCCTTCTGTAGTGGAGGGACCAAAACTGGATGCAGTACTTCAGGTGTGGCCTCACCAGTACCAAATAGAAGAGAATAATCACTTCCCTCGATCTGCAGGCAATGCTCCTACTTATGCAGCCCAATATGCTGTTGGCCTTCTTGGCAACAAGGGTACACTGCTGACTCATCTCCAGCTTCTTGTCCACTGTAATCCCCAGGTCCTTTTCTGCAGAACTGCTGCTTAACCAGTCGGTCCTCAGCCTGTAGCGGTGCATGAGATTCTTCCTTCCTAAGTGCAAGACTCTGCACTTGTCCTTTTTGAACCTCATCAGATTTCTTTTGGCCCAATCCTCTAAATTGTCTAGGTCACTCTGGACCCTATGCCTACCTTCCGGCATATCTACCTCTCCCCACAGTTTAGTGTCCTCTGCGAACTTGCTGACGGTGCAGTTAATCCCATCATCCAGATCATTGATAAAGGTGTTGAACAAAACTGGCCCCAGGACTGACCCCTGGGGTACTCCACTTGATACTGGCTGCCAACTAGACATTGAGCCATTGATCACTACTCGTTGAACTTGACAATCTAGCCAGCTTTCTATTCACCTTATAGTCCATTCATCCAATCCATACTTTTTTAACTTGCTGGCAAAAATACTGTGGGAGACGGTATCAAAAGCTTTGCTAAAGTCAAGAGATATCACATCCATGGCTTTTCCCATATCCACAGAGCCAGTTATCTCATCATAGAAGGCAATCAGGTTGGTCAGGCATGACTTGCCCTTGGTAAATACATGTTGACTGTTCCTGATCACATTCCTCTCCTCCAAGTGCTTCAAAATTGATTCCTTGAGGACCTGCTCCATGATTTTTCCAGGGACTGAAGTGAGGCTGACTGGTCTGTAATTACCCAGGTTCTCTTTCTTCCCTTTTTTAAAGATGGGCACTATATTTGCCTTTTTCCAATTGTCCGGGACCTCCCCTGATGGCCACGAATTTTCAAAGATACTGGCCAATGGCTCTGACTAACACAAGTTGTTGCAATATTAATTGCAGCTGAGAAGGAAGGATGGTCTGTGATAGTCATGTTTGTAAAGTGCACTGAGATACTCAGAAGATACTATAGAATTGAAGAGTATTGTTTCACCTCACATCATGTTAACCCAAGACCTTGAAACATTAGTGTATGTTTCCAGAATTGCATGAGCTTCATCTTTTTTATAAATTGTCTGTTTAAAGTTGGATTCTGTAGTCCCAGAGCCTCCTCTTACTGGGAAACCTAGTCTTATCTGATCTACTTAAAACAATATAACTCACAATGTGATAGTAGAATTTACTTGCTGGATATATTCTTGGAGGGAGCACAATGATTCAAGTCTGCAGCTATATCCTGTAGTCCACAGTATCCTAAAATGAAAAATTAAGCTTTCAAAAATAGGCACAGTGTAATTCCAAACCAATTCCACAGTGTACACAGTGTACACAGTGTACACAGTGTTGCTCTGGTTGATCACCAGACTTTGTTTTATGGTTCCCTTTTTCTTCACCACCCCCACCAAAAAGAGAAAAATAGGATTATTTTGAGCTCCTGAACAGATAGTTCTGATTTTCGGAGACCATAGAAAAGAAGTGTTGTGCTATTTCTTATTGGCAGATAAATGATGCCTGTTGAAACGCAGATCTGAAATGCAAACATAGGAGAACAAGTGACTTTTAAATCAAAGCAGGAAAATGCAGCTGTTAAATAATTGTGCTTGACAAATAACAGCCCAGATGAACTGAAGTGAGATGCCTAGTTTCTAAAAACAGATAGTTACTTAAATTAAGAAGCAAGCAAAGTGTTAATTAGTGAACCTTAACACAAACCAAGAATTGTCAACTGAGCTGAACAAATAATTGTTTTTAAAAGGTGAATAACTTAATCTGAAAAACATTGCAAAGTTTGCAAAATAAATGACCTGACAAATATTCACCCAACTCCAGTCAGTGATTTGAATGAATATCAAATGTTTGCCTTTAGAATTGCTTGGTGCAATTTAGTGTTTATATATAAATAATTAGGCTGAAGATATTCCAGAGCTCAGTTCTTAACTTATCCTCTCACTTGGCAGGAGTAGCTTTTGGAAGTTTTTTTCCCCCTTTCATTCTCTATGATTAATTATTTCACATCCTGGAACATCTTGAGAAAAGAAGGCAGGTAAGGGGAAAACAGTAATTAATTATTATTGTTGAGACAAGATCACCATCCCATAAATTCCAGAGCCTATTTATCATGTATATTAATAATGAATCTGAATTTTGTTAGTAAATAGGATCACATAATATCTGTATGAAATAACATCTAATCTAACACTGTCTTGGTGTGATGCATTCCAGCAGAATGTGTGTCTCCAAGACAGAGTAGCAGGTTGCTGGGAGAATGCAAATAGTGGGCAAAAAAAACCATTGGAATAAAATTCAACTTGTTTAATTTAAGCCAAAATTCATTATTCTGGTTATTTTGATGTACAGTAATTGACCAGTGTGTACATGAGAGAGGTATTGAAAACAGAGGAGAGAGTCTGGGTGAAAAGAAGGGAGAAAGGGAAAAATCAAAAAGGAAAGAGAGAGAATGCAAGAGGAAGGCAGGAATGAAATAATGAACGGGGGAAATGCAATGTAAACAGAGCAAAAGGCTGAAAAGCATCATCGCTTCCGCTCACAGTAGTTGAAAAGAGTATCTGCATGTGATATACTGTATTCAGTTCAGACTTGGTTGTTGTCATAAACCCTATTGCTATTCTTCTCCTTGCTCCATCTACATTCATATTCATTGAGGGATTATATAAACAAAGTGTCTTTGTTTAAAACGATATTAGCAATGTACAGTATTAGTTTCGTTTGATTGTGAAGCATTCAGTTCAGCAGATGGAGAACTTTTAAAGTAACATTATAAGAAAGAAAATAAAAACAGATGCACAGTGTTTTCCAGAAGGAATGCTCTTTCTGAGTCAATTTGTTGTCACAGCAGGGTCTGAGGTTCAGAACTGAGGGTAAATATGAGACTCACCTGATGCTTGAAAGAGGATTTCCGGGCTACTATGAGTACAGAGCTTCTCCGTTAGCTCACAAAGTAGAGCTATTGCTTTGGGATGTAAAGGTCCCATGTCCAAATTCCAGCTGGGGCAGATAATTCTTCACTGATATTTGGACCATTTAGTCAGATGGTGAAGGAAGTCAGAGAGACTCTGGCCTGGTGGTATTTGCATGTGCCCTGCTATAGACCTTTCTCAGGGAGATCAAGGAAGAGATCAGACAACCTGAAGTTTTTAAAAAATAGTGATCAGGGATGAGAGGCCCCTCAGAGCCCCCATAATGTAAAAACAAACAAAACCAAATTGTTTTAGGCTGTGAGCCTGTGAAGTAGTCAAACATCCTAGACTGGAAGCTCTTTGGGGCAGGGACCATCCTTTTGTTCCATGTTTCTACAGCACCTAGATGATGGGGTCCTGGTTTGTGACTGGGGCTCTGAGTAGCTAAGAAATACAAATAATAATAATCATAATAATTAATAATGACCGTTGAATAGGAGAATGGCTCCACTGAGCTGGATTAACTTCTGTTTGATTTATGGGTACAGGGCAGAAGATTTATGGTGTACAGGGCAGAAGATTTGCAGAATGGGAAAGCTGGGAATGTTGTTTTATGAAGGCAGCAAGGTCTCTCTATTAACTCTCTGCCGCTTTATATAGCTCTGAAGCTTGCTGGTAAGCCTACTGCCAAGCCAGGATCCATGGCCTATCACTGATTGTGTGATGAAGAGTTCTTATTGGCTGGATGAGGCCTTTAAAATGACACATTAATTTTAAGATACAAATATTTTTAAATTGGTTTTCCTCATCACTTAGTTGACTAGTCCTGTTTCCCCTTATGTGGAAAATGGTTGCACCCTGAAAGGTGATCTGCTTGGCCCTGTCTCTTTGGGTGTGTCTACACTTCAGTGTAAACCTGGATCTGTGGGACTTGGGCTTGTGGACTTGGCATTTCTAAGTCCATGCTTCAGTATCCACCTCATTGTAAACCTGGGTTTTTCAATTGTTAGACCTGCATCTCCCAGCCATGCTATAGCACATACTGCACTACCCAGACCTTCTGACTCAGATCTGCAGCTTGAACTGCATCCACACTGCAGAATGACAGGGCCTGGACCTGAGCCACATGGGGACTTGGGCTCCAACCCCTCCCGCCCCCCAGCAGGATTCTAGGGTCCAGGTCCTGAGTGCTTGCTAACTCGAGTCAGACTGATTTGTGTGAGGACAGAAGGGGGGCTTGGACTCAAACCTGAGTCAGAGCCCAGGCTTAGTGCGCCATGTAGAGGTACCCTATGTGTCTTGTAAAAATGTATTATTGGTGCTTTATATAATGAAGAGAACTTTGCTTGCGGAGCTACTGATATAATCAGACCCCCTTTGTTAATAACATACATTCTGTTGCTGGTTTGAGTTCTTAATGTGTCGTGCCCAGTTAAATAGCAGATCTTATGCATTAAACTCTTCTAATGAATGGCTGTGACTCTGTTACCATCTACAAGCTGGACATGCATGGCTGTGTGTGAGCTTTTCTCTGGATTTATCGTTTGTTTAGCTAAGGTCTTTTTGTTACTGCATGCATCTGTAAGCCCCATCACTTCCAAAATGCTTCCTTCTCTCCCGCAGTACATATGCTGTAAGTTGTACATGATTTTAAAAGAAGCAGCCCATTAGTGAAGTGATAAACAAGTGCTTAAATCTACAACATTTCACTAGAGTGCCCCAAAACACTCTAATTTTTTGGGTGGTGGCAGCAAGTACCAGGTCCAAGCTGGTAACTAAGCTTGGAGGTTTTCATGCTAACCCCCAATATTTTGGACGCTAAGGTCCAAATCTGGGACTAGAGTTATGATATGGTGTATTTTTTCTTTCTTTTTAATATATCATATACCATGTCATAACTTTAGTCCCAGATTTGGACCTTAGCGTCCAAAATATGGGGGTTAGCATGAAAACCTCCAAGCTTAGTTACCAGCTTGGACCTGGTATTTGCTGCCACCACCCAAAAAATTAGAGTGTTTTGGGGCACTCTGGTCCCCCTGAAAAACCTTCCCTGGGGACCCCAAGACCCAAATCCCTTGAGTCTCACAACAAAGGGAAATAATCCTTTTTCCCTTCCCCCCTCCAGGTGCTCCTGGAGAGATACACAGACACAAGCTCTGTGAATCTAAACAGAGGGACTCCGCCCTCCCCGTTTTCCAGTCCTGGAGAACAGAATTACCGAGAGTTAATCTCTCTTTCCCCCCTCACCCAGAGGGAAGGCAAAATCAGGCGAATAAATCTAACACAATCAGATCTCCCTCTGACTTCTTCCTCCCACCAATTCCCTGGTGAGTACAGACTCAATTTCCCCGAAGTTTCCCAGTAAAGAAAACTCCAACAGGTAAAAGAAAGAAAATTACATACAAATGGTCTCGGTGTATTAAGGTGGCAGCGCTCACGGAGGAGGCGATTCGGGAGCGAGTCACTCTGCGGCATCAGAACCTCGGGTATTCAGCATCTCATATTTTTAGAAAAGCTCAATCTCTATTACAATCACATTTCATCACTATCAGAAATATTTCGACTTCATAGTTTAACTGCACTCAAGGATGTGGACCTCCGTCTGAACCCTGTAGTTAAAAATGAGTCTGATTATCGTCTTTTTGTTGTGCACATGCTTCCTAACCTTAGACGATTAGAATTGTTCAGAACAGTGACCCATTTTCAGTAGTGTCTGTAACTTCAGGACCAGACTTCAAAGAGAAACTGCTGAGCTTCAGTTCATCTGCAAATTTGACACCATCAGCTCAGGATTGAACAAAGACTGTGAATGGCTTGCCAATTACAGAACCAGTTTCTCCTCTCTTGGTTTTCACACCTCAACTGCTAGAACAGGGCCTCATCCTCCCTGATTGAACTGACCTCATTAGCTCTAGCTTGCTTGCTAGCACATATATATATATATATATATATATATATATATATATATATATATATATATATATATATATATATATATATACATACACACACACACACACACACACACACACACACACACCTGCCCCTGGATATTTCCATTACATGCATCTGAGGAAGTGGGTATTCACCCACGAAAGCTCCAAAACGTCTGTTAGTCTATAAGGTGCCACAGGATTCTTTGCTGCTTTTACAGATCCAGACTAACACGGCTACCCCTCTGATACTTAACATTTCACTTGAGTGTCCTTTATTTCTCAGTTCTGGATCACCAGCCAACTGTAACTCAGGTTCAAGACAAGAAGTTTAATACAACAAGCTTCCCCCCCCACCCCGCTTTCCCCACATAGTAGCTGTAGAAATAGTCCAAATAGTAAGTTTAATAACTTCATACATCAGGGTTCAGTGATCCAAAGAACTCAGCTCTCTTGTCTAGACTGGAATATCTAGTCTTCCTTTAATATCTAAAACTGTAGAAACAATTGTGTACAATTTTAAAAATATGGATAGCTATGCTGTAATGCTGTCCACATATAATGTTGTATAATTCATAGGTATGAATCTGTCCAAGCAGCCAAATTCATAGGTGTAATTATTTACGATCTTTAGGTGTTGGTTTAGTTTTGTTTTTTAAAGTCATTCAGCTGATTTCAAGCCTTTAAACTGAAGCTTTAAATCTATCCTTTCAAATGAAGCCACTGGAATTCAGTAGTCTTAGTCCCCAGCCTTAGAATATGACTATTGTATAGGGTTTTTTAATCCACTTTATCCCCCAGCATCTTACAGAGCTGAATAACTGAGATAAAAATTATGTATATGCAGTGGAGAGAGATGTGTTCTCAGGTGGCATTTGGAAAGTGTTGGAGAATTGGTGAGGTAAAATGAAACAGGACAAAGAACAAAAAAGAACTAGAGAAGTTCATGGAGGTTAGGTCCATCAATGGCTATTAGCCAAGATGGTCAGGGATGTAACCCCATGCTTGGGGTGACTTTAACCCCTCACTGCCAGAAGCCAGGATGTGGAGACAGGACTGGATCTCTCCAGAATAGCCCTCTTTGATATGCTCCTCCTGAAGCTCTGGTCCTGGGCACTGTCAGAAGACAGGATACTGGGCTAGATGGACTATTGGTCTGAGCCACTATGGCTATTCTTATTCTAGATGACAAGACCTGCAGAGAAGAAGGCTCTTGGATTTACTGGGGTGAGATTGTATAAAGGTACAAAGAGTGTCAATGTGGGAACTGGGAAGGCAAGAGTAGAAGGAGGAGGTCTGTGATACTTGCCTAAAGAATCCATGAGGTGTTTTTAAAATTAGGGGAATGTTGAACTGGTTGCTGAAACAAACTGAGAACCTGCGAAGTTGCTTGAGGATGGGAGAGGGGCTCCTCCTTCTTTGTATTTATGAGAAGAGGGAACAACGCTGCACATGCTGAAGTCTGAGGTTTGGGGAACTGATAGAGAAGAGAAATGCAATATTTAAGATTAGAGGTGATTTCAGCAGCGCGGGACTCAAGATAGTGCTATACCATATTGCCAAATATTTGGGATACTGTGTAGATGCTGTTACTGTATATGGTGCTTCATAAACACACAAGGTGGTCCCATCGCACAGATTTTACAAACTGCCTCTCTGAATTAGGTTTGCAGAAGGTGATTATATAGGAAGGGAAGGAACTTCAGAATGGATGGTTAAATACCTGCACAATGGAACCAAATGGAGAACTAGGTCTAGAACAGAGACGGAATTATATTTCAGCAAGCTCTGCTTGCCCATCTCAAGTGCTTCTACAGCTGAGAGATTTAGCCGAGAGAAAAAAGCTTATGTTTATTTAGTCATGCTTATGAGGTGGCAGAGGCTCATGTGAGTCCGCTGACAATCTCAAGTTTATATACAATACAAACACTTCCAGGACTTTTTTGTGTGACGTTAGCCTAATAAAATGTAAACCAATTGAAAGGGATATGCAGCAGGGCTCCGTTTTCATAGACTTCAAGGCCAGAAGGGACTATTGTGAATATCTAGTCTGATCTCTATAACGAAGGCCAGAGAACTTCCCCCAAATAGTTTCTAAAGCAGATCTTTTAGAGAAACATCCAATCTTGATTTAAATATTGCCAGTGACGGAGAATCGGCCGCAACCTCAGGTAAATTATTCTGCAGCAGGAGGCCTAAAGATCCCCCTGCTTCTTCTCTCACACTGATTTGTTCAAGGTATGTCCCACAGAACCATGTCATTACTCTGCTTAAAATTCTCAGGCTAGCTCTGTGCATATACAGTGATACTTATTGACAGAAATTGGTTACAGCTGCGGGGAGATAGGAAAAAATATTCTCAACCCACCAAAAAATGCCCTGTCTGACTCTGCTTGTTAAACTATTCAGCTCTAAGTGTGCCTGCAAATGCTGTGACCGCAGCTGCTGCTGGCACAGCATAGAAATTACTAGGTTTGATCAGACCAGCGGTCCACATAGTGTGATAGGGGCCAGAGGCAGATGTTTCAGAGGATGACATAGAACACTTACTGTAGACGTATGTGAAATAAACTGCACCCATGTAGGTCTCATCTTGATCTCTAATAGTCAGAGTTGGCGTAAGCCCTGAAGCACAAGGTTTTACTATGCCTTCCAAAAAATGTTGTCATTAACTATAACCACTCGATATTCTTGATATCCATGGAAATGTCCAAGCCAGTGGTCCTCAAACTGTGAGGCCCGCTAGGGGTGCATGGAGGAACGTTCAAGAGGGCACAGCAGGCCTGGGCTAGCCCCCATGGAGCAGGAAGGGAGTGCCACCTAGTCCTGCTCTGCCCCCAGCTCTGCTCCAGTTCAACCCCCAGCTGTGCCCCCAGCTCCTGGTTCCACACCCAGCCCTGTCCCCAGCCTCAGCCCCCAACCACAACCCTGGCTGCTGCCCCCAGCCTCGGACCCTGGCCATGGCTCCGTTCCCAGCCCCAGACCTGCCACCTCCTGTGGCCCCATTACTCCCTCTGCCTTCCCCCATCCCAAGCTACTCCCGGCCTCAGATCCTCAGGAGTAGAGGGGGGAGGGTAGGACAAAGGTTGTGGGGGTGCAACCCTGAAAAGTATGGGGACCACAGGTCCAATCCCTTTTGAACCTTAAGTTCTTGGCCTTCCTGCATCCTGTGCCCCCATGACCTCCCACCTATAGCTGTGAATGGGGGATGTACCACATTAGTTCCCACAATCTCCCTTCCTCCTGCCTTCTCTCTCCCCCAGCCATTTGCTCTGGAAAACTCATCAAGCTGTGGCTGCCTACTGGGAGTCCTGCAGCCAGTAGGTGTTTTCTAGCCCAGTTCAAGCCTGGAGTCTGAAGAGGTGGTCCTTGAAGGTCTTCCAATTACCAGTCAAAAAAGACACAGTTAGACTGGCCCACAAAAGCATATTGGGAAATCTTCCTGGAGGCCCCTGCTCCAGCCAGTCATCATCTTAATTCTGAGAGAAGCTATCCCTTTAAAACTGGCTTAGAGACAGGCCTTCCAGAGCTTTCCTTTCCACAGGGGAAAGTCTGCAGGTGCTTTGGTGCCAGCGTTACTGAGCAAAGCCCCAGAATAGTGCTCTGTCCAAAGCAGGAAGCTGCCTGTACCCTCAGTAGAGTAATTCATCCCAGTGCTGCTCCCACCAAGGCTTTGTGGAGAAGGGAATAAAGAACCTTCTGGCTGAGCCCCCATCAAAGCTTGTCCAAGGGTATTTGAGGAGCCCCTTGCACTAACCCACACCACAGCCGAGGAGGGGCCAGGTTAACGTTGCTCTTAGTAGCCTCCCTCCCACATGATGGGCATGGTGGAAGGGCACTGAAGAGTTTATACCTGCCTCTGGAAATTTTCCATTACATGCGTCTGACGAAGTGGGTATTAACCCGCGAAAGCTTATGCTCCAATACGTCTGTTAGTCTATAAGGTGCCACAGGACTCTTTGTTGCTTTTTACAGATCCAGACCAACACGGCTACCCCTCTGATAGAAGAGTTCTTGGTGGCTCCTGTTAATAGCTGATGTAAAAGCTGCACAAAGGAGAAGCCATTTGCTATCCACATGTTGTTCAGGTTCTGCAAAACCCAGGAGCTATGCTACATGTTCTTTATGGTATTGGGGGTGGTGCCTTTAAGGGCTGAGCTTTCGAGAGTGTCTGGGCGAGGCATTGTGAAGCTCTTGGTGTGATGCTCACCCATTTGAAACCAAGCCAGAATAAACCAGAGCTCTTGGGAGCACCTTAAGCACTGAGTGATCACTGAACACCACGTTACTGGGCATCATCTGCTGACAACATATCTAGTAACTATTTCCATATATGCAGACACGGAGTACTCTGAATAACAGGCAGCTTCCCCCCGCCCTAACATTGCTTTTAAGCAGAGCTTGCAAATAGCTGCTCTGTGTTAGGGGGTTGAGTTTTTGTTGGGATGAGGTGAATCAATCTTCTGGGGGTGGGGTGGGACATCAATTCACACCTTTTCCCCCAATGACAAATTGATCCAACCTGTCCCAAAGGGTGTCACTCTGCAGGCCCTGGTGGGCAGCAGAGAGCAAGAGTCCGGCCCAAAGATACTTCTCATCATTTCCCCCCTTAGCTCCGGGGGGTGCACAAAGACCTTTGCTGCTTCCCCCAGGCCTTGTAGGAATATGTTTGGGAGATTCTTCACCTCCTTCCTCCCCAGGTCTGGATGGGATGGGGGCATTGTGGAACAGAGGTTTGCTGAGGGGACTCCAAACCCCCTACTAGGCTGACAGGAGTGGGAGGCTATTAGGAAGATCCTCTCTGCCAGGGCATAGGTAGCCTCTTCCTTTTCCTGGTGTCCGTGTGCACCCTGTATTCTGAGGCCCTGTTCAGCAGAGCCTGTACTATACAATGGAGATGCTGCCAGCTTTGTGTGCAGAGAGGCAGCTGGAGAAGACCTTGCAGTAGAGTGGCCAGATGTCCCCATTTTATAGGGACAGTCCTGATATTTGGGGCTTTTTTTGTATGGGCTTCTATTATCCCCTACCCCCATCCCGATTTTTCACATTTGCTATCTGGTCACCCTATCTTGTTGGGAGAGCAATTGCTGATAACCCAGTTTCTGTGCAGGTTCTAAAGAGATAGCATCTCCTTCCAGATCACAGAGGAGAATTCTTTAAATAAAGCTTTGCCTGGAAATTTCCGAGTACAGCTGTGGACCTGTCAAACCACGGTCTGTCTGAGGCCTTTCTTGCCTTCTGTCCCAAGATGCCCTTGCCACAGGGGCTGGGACTGAAGCAACACCCACAGCTCCATAAATCTTCCCCATTGGCCTGTAGAGACTGTCTTCCTGACTCTCTACACCAGCTAGGATAGATTTGCTGATCTCCAGAACCACCTGCTGTCCACCTGCCCAGTCACTCCACAGCCAGAGACCACAGGATGGCTCCCAGCCACCATTCTGGCTTCTGTGAGAAACAGGGAGCCCCCACTAGGTGCTAGGGAGTGTGAAGCCTGGTGAGTTTGAGCAACTGGGCCAGAGGAGGGTTGAAGGATTTATTGGGCAGCAGAGAAGTGTGGAATTGATGGATTTTGAGGAGGAAAAGAGTATAGCATTAATAGAAGGGTATTTCTGGGGAAGAGGAAGAATATTTTGCCCAGGGAAAGTCACATGTATCTCTGACTGAGGTAGAAGGGAGCCCTTAGCTAACATTTTTGGTATCACACTATTGCTTGGACAAGGCAGCAGAGAGAGTGGGCAGGGGAGGAGTCATTAAAGGTGTCAGGTGATTGTAGTGAGCTGTGGAATACCTCAGGGAAATTATCAGGCCTGGCTGTAAATACTCCTCTAAATTGCTACAAACTGGGTGCAATCATAACTTAGATACTGCAAACAAATGGTCATTCATTCAACTACTAAGCATGGCTGTTAAAGCACAATTAGTGTAACAGTGTTGTACCTCAAGGAGCCATAGCTGGCTCTCTACTTTACTTCTCTATTTATAGAAATATTCTAACACTATTATGACCAATATATTAAAAGCTAGCAAAGCACGTTCCGAATAGCAACACAGTTCTTCAGCAAGCATTAGAAAGAGTGGCCTTTTAGTTGCCCTGTAACCAGCTGAGCCCAAACATTGGAAACGCTTTCTCATGGTAACAACCTTAGCAATAAATAAGGCACAGTTTGAAATATTTCTTATTAGAAGGCAGGGAGCTGGGGAATTAGGCATCTGTTTGTTTTATATATAATAGTAGACGCCTAATTCCCCAGATCTGTATTCCTATATTCTTCTTCAAGTGGCTGCCAGTGTGTATTATACTCCGGTGTGCTTGTGCCCATAGCCCTGAAGCGGGAGAACTTTGTGTAGCAGCACCTGTCAGGGCAGTCTATGCCACCACTCTAGGTATCCATTCCAGTACTTCACCACCCTCCTAGTGAAATAGTTTTTCCCAATATCCAACCTAGACCTCCCACACTGCAACTTGAGACCATTGCTCCTTGTTCTGTCCTCGGCCACCACTGAGAACAGCCTAACTCCATCCCCTTTGAACCCCCCTTCAGGTAGTTAAAGGCTGCTATCAAATCCCCCCCTCAGTCTTCTCTTCTGCAGACTAAATAACCCCAGTTCCCTCAGCCTCTCCTCATAAGTCATGTGCCCCAGCCCCCTAATCATTTTCATTGCCCTCCGCTGGACTCTCTCTAATTTGTCCACATCCTTTCTGTAGTGGGGGGCCTCTTCACCAACAAGAAGAAATTGGTCTCCTTCCTCTGGTCTTCTGAGGAAGAGAACTCCCACGACTCACCATAGCCACTCTAGAGCTTGGAGAGATTTGTCCTCCTCTTTTAAGAGGAGTGCAGGGGATCACTGGGATTCCTTGAGAGCTGGGCTGTCTGCCTGCTCTCTGGTACTTAGACTAGCTCAGTTACGAACTGTGCAATCAACTCTGGTACTGTCCGTAAGGCATCTGCTGAGTCCGCTACCGACATCGGTTTCAGCAGTGATCATATCGAGTCCACAGGCTTATCAAGCTGCACCAGATTTGCTTTGCCTTTATGTCCCTGGCTCTCCTTTGATACAGGAGCTCTCAACTGTGGTGGCTTCCTCTGCAGACTTGATCACATTGACTGATTGTTTCAGACTACAGGCGGTTGCTGGTGTCATCTTCAGCACCACTTAAAAATCAGATTGCAGAGGCAAAATCGGTCCCTTTATCAGCACCGAGAGCTGTTGATACCAATACTATCATTACCCCTCCCCCATGATAATTTCTACATTTTCAAGGCAGACTGGTTCTTCAGATTCAGTACTGACCTCTCCTCCAGCACCGACGTCCATTGTGGGGCCAAGTGTAGGGAAGCCTCAATGTCTCTGCTGGTACTCAAGGTGCTGGCTTCCATACCGTCTTTGGTACTGATGCTATCCACATATTGGACCTCAGATGGGTCTGGGAAGGTGGTCCAGGTTCAACTGTTGGAGATCAGTGGGTTGGGGGTCTGGGTATGAGGCTCTTGTCAGAGGGGTTCAGGGGTGGGGCTTCTCAGGGTGAGGGTTCGATGAGCCTGCTTAACGGGGGAGCCCCAGCTCCTGCCAAGGGGATGCTGAATGCCAGGATCCCGCTTCCCCCCATCATTCCCCTCCCCCATCCTATTCCACCCCCTTCCTTTCCCACTACCTCTTCCCCTACTGCCTCCCCACCCTTCCCTCATTCCCCCCAACTCTCCTTACCCAGCCCTGCCACTGCAGGCACTCACTGTTGCACAGAAAACTGGAAGGCTCCTAGCACACACAAGTGGAGCACGACTGGCACTTGGACCCAGTAGGTGGCGTTCAGCTGCAGAGTCAGGGAAGCCCAGACACATCCTCCTTCAGCTAAGCAGCTCTGCACTTGCAGAAATGAGGGGTGGGGGGCAGTGGCAAGTAATCCTGTGTGCCCCCCATCATACCTCACCTCTTTGGAGGGGGCAATCCCCTCTCCCAACTGCAGCCATGGTCATCCCTCTGCTTCCCTCCCCCTCCCCTCCACCCGGTTTCCCTTTGTTTCCCTGCCATTTTCTACAGGGAACCACAGGAATTCTGCAGGGTCGGGGGTGGGGGGCTTTTTCTGCAGGCACACAGTCACGCAGAATCTCCCCAGAAGTCTGAACCAGCATTGCAGGAGCAAGCTTTGCCACAGGTGATTCCATTAGCTACACTTCCTTCCTCATCTTCCTCACTGGATGATTCCACCATTCCAGATTCGTCTTCTCCTGTTCCTGAAGACTTTACGTCATATCAAGATCTTCTGAGGAGAATGGCTATAGCCTTGGCCATCCAGACTGAGGCCTGGTCTACACTACGCGTTTAAACCGATTTTAGTAGCATAAAACCGATTTAATGCTGTACCCGTCCACACTACGAGTCCCTTTATATCAATATAAAGGGCTCTTTAAATCGGTTTCTGTACTCCTCCCCGACGAGAGGAATAGCGCTAAAATCGGTATTACCATATCCGATTAGGGTTAGTGTGGCCGCAAATCAACAGTATTGGCCTCCAGGTGGTATCCCACAGTGCACCACTGTGACCGCTCTGGACAGCAATCTCAGCTCGGATGCAGTGGCCTGGTAAACAGTAAAAGCCCGCGAACTTTTGATTTTCATTTCCTGTTTGCCCAGTGTGGAGCTCTGATCAGCACGGGTGGCAATGCAGTCCCAAATCCAAAAAGAGCTCCAGCATGGACCGTACGGGAGATACTGGATCTGATCGCTGTATGGGGAAACAAATCTGTTCTATCAGAGTTCCGTTACAGAAGACGAAATGCCAAAGCGTTTGAAAAAAAAATCTACAGGCAACACAGAGCTGCGTGACAAGCGTAACGGGAAGCCAGATACTCAAATGGACGCTCCTGGAGGGAGGGAGGGGGTACTGAGGACTCCAGCTATCCCACAGTCCCCAGCAGTCTCCAAAAAGTATTTCCATTCTTGGCTGAGCTCCCAATGCCTGTAGGTTCAAACACATTGTCCGGCATGGTTCAGGGAATAGCTCGTCAATGTACCCCCTTCCCTCCACCACATGAAAGAAAAGGGAAAACAAATCATTTCTTGACTTTTTTTAATGTCACCCTATGTCTACTGAATGCTGCTAGTAGACGCGATGCTGCGGCAGTAAAGAGCAGTATCCGCTCCTCTTCCCTCCCCGGTGGCAGGTGGTACAACATGCTTGATAACTGCTGAATACCCCTGGCTGGCCTCAGGGGCGCCTGGGTAAAAATAGGAATGATTCCTGGTCATTCCCAGTAGATGGGACAGAACGGCTGGTAACTGTCTTCATCATAGCCACTGGGGGCTGAGCTCCATCAGCCCCCTCCCTTTCCTGTGTAAAGAAAAGATTCTGTCCTGCCTGGACTATCATAGCAGTGGCATGCTGGGCTCTTCTCCCCCGCACCGCTTAATGTCCTGCCTGGACTTTCATAGCACTGGGATGCTGCCTCCCCCTCATTTTATCTCACTAACAAGTCATTGTTTCTTATTCCTGCATTCTTTATAACTTCATGACACAAATGGGGGGGACACTGCCATGGTAGCCCAGGAAGGTTGGGGGAGGAGGGAAGCAACAGGTGGGGTTGTTGCAGGGGCACCCCCATGAATGGCATGTAGCTTATCATTTCTGCTGGATCTGACACGGAGCAGCTGTGCTCTCTGATACATTGCTTCTCTAGTACATTTGCCCCTATATTCTAGGCAGGACTGACTCTATTTTTAGAAACCATAAAGGAGAGATTGACTCAAGGAGTCATTCCCAGTTTTGCTTTTGCGCCCCTGACCGATCTCAGCCAGGGGCACCCATGATAGCAGCAGACAGCACAGAAGGACAGATAACCGTCATCTCATTGCCAAATTACACTGGCAGCAGACGGTACAGAATGACTGGTAACCGTCTCTGCTATCATGCAAAAGCAAATGAATGCTGCTGTGTAGTGCTGGAGTATCGCCTCTGTCCGCAGCATCCAGTACACATATGGTGACTGTAAAAGAAAAAAAAAGAAAAAGCTGAACGGGTTCCATGGTTGCCGTGCTATGGCATCTGCCAGGGCAATCCAGGGAAAAAGGGCGTAAAATGATTGTCTGCCGTTGCTTTCCTGGAGGAAGGAATGACTGACGACATTTACCCTGAACCACTCGCGACAATGATTTTTGCCCCATTAGCCACTGGGCTCTCAACCCAGAATTCTAAGGGGCGAGGGAGACTGCGGGAACTATGGGATAGCTACGGAATAGCTACCCACAGTGCAACGTTCCGGAAATCGACGCTAGCCTCGGAACCATGGACGCACACCGCCGAATTAATGTGCTTAGTGTGGCCGCGTGCACTCGACTTGATGCAATCTGTTTTATAAAACCGGTTTATGTAAAATCGGAATTATCCCATAGTGTAGACGTACCCAGAATTTGTTCACAAGAATACCCCCTAGGTTAGTGGACATCTTCAACCGCAGGGAGAGTAGCTCTCCCTATAAATGGAGCTCTGTTGGCATCTGCAAAGAACTTGTGGCATTCCCCAGCTTCTTTACTTCCCACAGCAAAATAGATGGATAAGCATAGAGACATAGTGCGGCAAGGATTTGAGTGCTTCCATTCACATCTGGTCCCTAATTCGTTTGTCATAATGGCTGTGAATGAGAAGTTGCAACAAAGGAGATACATGTTGATGCTTAAAAATGAGTCTAATCCAAGAAAGGTGTTTCTCTACCTCATGACTATAGATGCACACTGCTCATCGGCAGACCCTGTTATTGAAATATGGTTTTGTAAATTGGAATGCCATGTCTAAATGTACTGATACATTTCCAGAAGTCGCCGGGGAAGAATTTAAGGCATTCATCGCTGAAGGTCATCTAGTGGCTAAAATGTCACTGCAATTAGTACTGGACGTAGCAGAAGCTTCCTCCATGATTATGCCTCAGTTGTAACAATGAGAAGAAGAGTTTCTTCATTTCAGAGCTTTGATGGGCAGTTTTTGTTTTCTGAAAAAACTGATGAGCTGCTGTATTCTTTTAAGGATTCTCAAGCCACTCTATATCCAGAGGGAGGTTTTTCCCCAGCAGTTAAAAGATGTCATTATACTGTTCAGCAGAAATAGCAGCTACACCATCAGCAGTCCTAATGGTATTTCAGACAGGCAGCTTATCCTGCTAGGCAGCAAGACTTCTCCAGAAGGAAACAGGTCACAGAGGAGAAGGCCTTCTGGTTTCAACTTTAACCAACCAGCCTGTCCTCCATTAGCTTTGGGCAAGCAGACAATTTGACCCTTCTCCCAAGAGCAGCATATCAGTTATCAACTTCCCAACCATATTCCTTCCATTTGAGGACAAGTTGTACCACTTCTATGGAACTTGGGAAATAATAACCAGAGACAAAGGGGTCCTAACTCCTGTGAGACTGGGTTACACTGTCCATTCCCCACCCCATCCCTTTTCTGGGACCCCTCTCACAAGTCACTGTTTCTTCAGCAGATTCAAACTGTGCACCTCAGGAGCCAAGGAAATTGTTCCTCCTTTGTCAAAAGACAGCCTTTCTTATTGCCATAACAGACAGAACAAAGTGAATTACCAAGCAAAATAAAACACTCTAATCTAAGCCTAATACAGTAATACAACTGAGTACAGATAAAATCTCACCCTGAAAGATGTTTCAATAAGTCTCTTTCACAGACTGGACGTCTTCTTAATCTGGGCACTTTCCCCTGGTACAGCCAGGGCCAGCTTTAGCAAGTGTGGGGCCTGATTCGTGGGGCTTGTACTCACTGGGTGGCGCTCTGAGTCTTCGGTGGTACTTCGGATTGCCATGCTCCAGCCAGGGGAAGTGGGCCGCGGGGCTTTCCGCACTCTGGCCAGTGCTCTGGGCCAGGGAGCAGAGCCGCGGGCTTGCTGCGCTCTGGTCGGGCACGTGGGGCCACAGACTTGCTGCGCCCTGGCCGGCGCTCTGGCTGGCGCTCTGGCTGGGGGAGTGGAGCCAAAGGGCTTGCTGTACTCTGCTGAGGAAGTGGGTAGCAGGGTTGCTGGGCTCCAGCTGGGGGAGCGGGGTTGCGGGGCTTGCCATGCTCTGGCGGGAGGAGCAGGGCTGTGGGGCTTGCCGCGCTACTCCTGGTGCTCTCGCCAGGGTTGCGGGACCACGGGGCTTGCTGCGCTCTGGCTAGGAACGGGGCCCTCTTAGGCGCAGGGCCCGAATCGGGGGAATCGGCCTAAAGCCGGCCCTGGGTACAGCCCTTGTTCCAGCTCAGGTGGTAGCTAGGGGATTCCTCTTGATGGCTGCCCCCTTTTCTCTGTTCCACCCACTTATATATCTTCCGCATAAAGCAGGAATTCTTTGTCCATCTGGGTTCACCCTCCCCTCCCAGCAATGGAAAAGCATGAGGGTAAAGATGGATTCCAGTTCAGGTGACATGATCACATGTCATTGTAAGACTTCATTACCCACTTGCCAGCACACACGTATATAGGAAGACTTACATGTAAAACAGAGACACCTGCAGACAATTGTCCTGGCTAATGGGAGTCATCAAGATTCCAAACCACCATTAATGGCCCACACTTTGCATAATTACAGTAGGCCCCCAGAGTTATATTTCATATTTCTAATTTCAGATACAAGAGCGGTACATTTATACAAATAGGATGATCCCACTCAGTAGATTATAAGCTTGTAATGATACCTTACAAGAGACCTTTTGCATGAAGCATATTCCGTTACATTAGCATAGTTTCATTAAATCATATAGAGTTCAACGTCACAATGGTATTTGCCAGGGCCAGAGAGAAGGACATTGCAGTTATTGGGCTGCAAGATAATGAGAGCCTGGGTGACTTGTTTTGTCACTTTTGCTTAGTATTTTGAATTTTCCGTAGTCATCTTACATGCTGTGCAGCTAACCTCTTACTGTTTGCTCCTGCACAATCACGCTGGGACCTGGAAGCACTTCAGCTCCCATGATACTCTGTCTTAAGCCGTACCCTCTGCAATGCATCTGTCTCGTCTACTACATGTGTAGATCAATCAAAGGAAGGAAATATCCCCCAAATGTCAGAGTGTGACTCCCATTCAGCGTATTTTCTTTTGAAAGGTCCCATTACTAAGAAAGACCATATTAAATTTCTTTCCAGAAAGCTTCCGAATGTACCCAGATGGCAGGTTTTGATTTGTGTGTTTGCAATGTCATTAGTGCAGCTCAGAGACTGATGCTTAAAATAACTTTTCCTGAAAATGATATTTGTAATTTAATTTTCATGTAAAATAAAGAAGGTCTTAGAAAATGAAGACCAAATGGATCACAGTAAAATGTGGACTAATGACTCCCTATTTCATTTGTTATTGTCTCTTTATTATGTAAGTTTGTGAAACTGAATTGCACTAACTTTCCCCTCTTTCCTGTGGTTATATGTAATCTGATGGGACCCTGCACACATGTGAGTAAGCATGAAACAATTTTAAATGAGTAAAGTGTGAAATACTTTTGTTTGTGGGATTTACCTTTTGCTGTGTATTTAGTTAACCTAGCCTGCACTTTATCCCTCCTGTGCAGCAGCTTCAGCCTTTGATCTGGCTTGGAAGCATAAAACCATTTTTTTTAGTCTAATTGGGAGAGGCGCTCCTCCATTTTATTATGAAACTCCTCCATTCTAAATGTATTCCCCCCAATCACTGAAAGTGGCATCTGCTTAGAACTCTGGCACAGGATCTCTTCAGATGTAGCATTGGACACTCCCAGCCTGTTTCCCCATTCATGAAAGCTGGCAGCTCAGCTCATTGGCCAGCTGTTACAGTGAAGCTTCCACTGTCAGTGTCTCCTTCCTATTCCCCACAAATGCAGTTATTGTTCAACCACAAACACAGTATGACATCAGTCAATACATGTAAACCAGGTCCTGCTGCCGACCCATCCTAAGGCCTGTGTCTCAGACCCATCCACTTGTCCTGCCCCACAGTAGGTCTCCCCAGTCAGGTTTCTTCACTAGCTTGTGTGGCAAGATCCCTTCCCCAGCCCAGGGTGCCCTGCAGAAGCCTCCCTAATCTCTCTATAGTTCTCCCTCAAACTGAGCGCTGTCTATTGGTCCTTTTGCTTAGTTTTTATGAGGGCCTTCTCACTGAGGCAGCCATTTTGCTCCAGGTCTCATCTCCTGCCTGACAGAGCCTACATGACATATCACCAGGTTGCCAATAGGGGAATACTCATCCCTCCATTAATAAGTGTACACTATAACAGATTCTTTCCCTCAGGACAGCACATAGGGTGACCAGATGTCCTGATTTTATAGGGACAGTCCTGATTTTTGAGTCTTTCTTATATAGGCTCCTATTACCCCCCATCCCCTGTCTCAATTTTTCACACTTGCTGTCTGGTCACCCTAACAGCACATAGCTTTCTTATTGTAATTAATAGCAATTAAATATAGGGCTGAACTAAATTTTGATCCTGCTCCAAACTTTACTCAGCTGTATAATGGCCTGCAATGAAGAGACCCAAATCTGAACACCCCTGAACTTTGTGAAAGTTCAGATTCAGACTGTATCTGTAATTAAATTGTGTGACTCAGACCCATCTCTAATATTGACCATAACAAACAATAGCCGTTTGCACTTTCTAAATCCCGTGCAAAGGTTAATTAAACATTCAGTGACACCAGCAAGAGCAACAGTCATAACCACAGCTCCTCTCTTCTCTGTGAGCTGAGATTGTCGCCCTAGTATGTAGTGGCCGGGAAGTAGGAGAGAGAGAGAAACCTATTGCTATGAATGCTATCATTATTGCATGGGACTGTACAAATCAGCATATGAAGTAGTTGCTGCCCAAGGACTTTTCAATAAGAGGTGGATGCACAGTGCACTGGAAGAGGGTCTAATCCAATGGGCACACAGTTTTGTTATTGATCATCCCGCTTTTTGATGGGTTATCTGACACTCATCCCTCTGGTACGGTATAGAGTCGCCAAGTTGGCACAAGTCACTCTGAATTGGGTAGTCATTAGACTCTCATCTCCAGAAACTAATGTACATCAAATTAGGTACTTCCTGTCGTTGTGCAGGAATCAATTACAGCAGCACGCCTTGTAACTGGCTTGTCACTGTAACTGATCCAAGTCTAGTCACAGAGATGCTTTATTTGCTAGGCATGTAGCGGGTACGGGGTACAGACAGCAGTCCGCTCGCCTGAATTTACCATGGAGTCAGTTGTTACATTTTAAGTTCTTTTTAAAAAAAAATGTTGGCAGACTACAAACTCGTCATACAGAACTATTCTGAAAACAAGATCTGGTTGCCAGATAGAATAAAGCTGTGTCTGGTTATCGGATGTCTGCCACCCTTAGCAAAGCATTGCAGCCAAGACAGCAGTCCAGCAGAGGAACCTGATTTTTTAAAGAGTGTCGAGCTAATAATAATACCACTTTAATTAGCAGTGTCTGTACTACTTAATTTCTCCTTTGAATGGTTAGGATCATAGAAGTTAGCAATGAGAAGACTAGTTCAGTCTTCTCTGAAGAGGATGTGAGGGAGATTCCTGCGCCTGGCCATTCTTTTTAGGTGACAAATCTGAGGCACTGTCCCAGATGGAGGTGTCATTAGAGAAGGTTTTGGAACAAATTGACAAAGTAAACAGTAATAAGCCACCAGGGCCAGGGCATTCACTCAGGAGCTCTGAAGGAATTCAAATATGAAATTGCAGAACTATTAACTGTGGTTTGTAACCTACTGCTTATATTGGCCTCTGTACCAGATGACTAGTGGATAGTTAATGAAATGCTGATTTTTAAAAAAGGGCTCCTGAGGCAACCATGATAATTACAGGCCAATAAGCCTGAATTCAGTACCAGGCAAATTGGTTGAAACTATAGTTAAAAAACAGAATTATTAGACATATAGATGTATGCAATATGTTGGGGAAGAGTGAACACAGTTTTTGTACTATGATATCATGCTTCACCAACCTACTAGAATTTTTTACGAGTATAAAAGGGAGCATCCCAGTTCAGTCTAGACTGACTGCCTGGGAGGAAAGATGTCTGTTGCAGGCTTCTGTCTTGGAGCAGCAGCAGCCCTCGAATACAGAAGTCAGAGGTGCCAAGACTCTGGCAGATGCCCTGATGTCTGGGGATACCACAAGGATTTTGGAGCCACCCGGACCAACCCAGGCAGAGGGTCCCAGGAACCCCAAAGTTACCCAGACTATGGATGCAGGAGTCACGGTAGGAAGTAGTCCGGGGAGGGACTAGCCATAGTCACAAGCATAGTCAGCATGTTGCGGTTGGATCCCTTCTGACTTGGTGGTAGCGAGTGAGTTTGCCACCAGGGCCCTGGGCTGGGACCTGGCTGAGCAGGGTGGGCCTGAGTCCCTTTATGGCAACCACCTTCTCCTCCCACCCCCTTCGGGGGGTTGGCCCTCCCCTTGTCAGGCCATCAGGCCACACCATACTGCTAAACAGGATATCTCTATTGACTGTGGCCTCTAGGCCTTACAGCCTTGCAGAATAGGGTCACTCTTTTGACTTTAGCCCTTAGGCCTCACTACCGGGAGCCGGAGAGTGGCTTGGAGGATGGGGGGCACTCACCCTGCACTGGACGGGGTCCCCCCACCCCGTCACAACCTCTGTCATATCCCCTATTAGTCTTCTCTTTTCCAAGCTGAAAAGTCCAAGTCTTTTTAATCTCTCCTCATGTGAAATCTGTTCCAAACCGCTAATCATTTTTGTTGCGCTTCTCTGTACCTTTTCCAGTCCTAGCCAACCAGAACGGCACGCAGTGTTCAAGGTGTGGGCATACCATGAATTTGTATAGTGGCATTATGATATTTTCTGTCTTATATATCCTTTTCCTAATGGTTCCCAACATCCTGTTCGCTTTTTTGAGGGCTGTAGTACATTGAGCGGATATTTCCAGAGAACTATCCAAAATGGCGCCAAGATCTCTTTCTTGAGTGGTAACACCTAATTTAGACCCCATCATTGTATATGTATAGTTGGGATTATGTTTTCCAATGTACATTACATTTATCAACATTTAATTTAATCTGCCATTTTGTTGCACAATTACCTAGTTTAGTGAGATCCCTTTGCAACTCTTCACAGTCAACTTTGGACTTCACTATCTCAAGTAATTTTGTATCACCTGCAAACTTTGCCATGTCACTGATCTCCTCCTTTTCCAGATCATTTGGGAATATGTTGAACATCACTGGTCCCAGTACAGATCCTTGTGGGACCCCACTGTTTACCTCTCTCCACTGTGAAAACTGACCCTTTGTTTCCTATCTTTAACTGGTCACTGAGCTATGAAAGGATCTTCCCTATTATTCCATGACTGCCTGCTTTGCTTAAGAGCCTTTAGTGAGGGACCATGTCGAAGGCTTTCTGGAAGTCCAAGTACCCTATATCCTCTGGACCACCCTTGTCCACATGTTTGTTGTGCATGCCCAGTAGGGACATGGGGGCATGGCTTTCTCAGCCCACAATGAGGAATTAACCCTTTCCTGTCTAGTGTGGGGTGAGTGCATCCCATCACAGAGGTCTGTAAAATCATGAATGGTATGGAGAAAGTGACTAAGGAAGTGTTATGCATTTCTTCACATAACACAAGAACCAGAGTTCGTGCAATGAAATTAATAGGCAGCAGTTTAAAACAAACATAAAGAAGTACTTCTTCCCAGAATGCACAATCCAGAGGATGTTGTGAAGGTCAAAGCTATACAGATGCCCCCACCACGCCAGGGTTATGCAAATCCGCACTTATGGAAAAAGTTCCCTAAGCTAGAAATAGGAGGTGGGTTTTTTGTTTTTTGGGGTTTTTTTTGCGTAATGGTCGGGTATATGTTTCCAACTTAAGCAAAATTTGAGTTACACAAGGCGTTCCAGAACGGAACGCTTGCGTAAGTTGGGGAGCGTCTGTAACAGGGTTCAAAAAAGAACTAGACAAGTTAATGGAGGATAGGTTCATCAATGGCTATTAGCCAGGTTAGTCAGGGATGGAATATCATGCTCTGAGTGTCCCGAGCCTCTGTTTGCCCGAGGCTGGCAAAGGACGGCAGGGGATGGATCACTTGATGATTGCTTGTTCTGTTTGTTCCCTCTGAAGTACCTTACATTGGCTTCTGTCAGAAGACAGGATAATGGACTAGATGGACCGTTGGTCTGACCCAGTATGGGCCATTTTTCTGTTCAGTAAGATCAAGGCCACCGCCTGTTAAGACAATAGATACAGTATTCCCTGGTGGAAAACATTAGCAGATGTTAAATTAATATTATACTTGAGCTTAGACAGGGAAGTCCAACAGCCCAGAATTTGCACTGATAATATACTTCAACTGATCTAAAACTATATCCCTTGCTAGCTCCCTGAGGCCAGATGTACATGTAGTTCTGTCAGCCAGGCATGTGATGAGGTGTGATTTGTGACCAACGTAACTGTGCTGGTAAAAGCCCTAGTGCAGTCACATTTATGCTAGCAGAACTGTGCTTTTGCTCTTATTGTTTGTTTTGCTCAGGGAAGAATGAAATTAGCTATACTGGCCAGGGCCAGTGAGTTATATGGGCCCGTGGTGCCTGTACTCCAGCAATATTCAGGGCCCAGGGGCCTGACTCCACCAATATATGGGGCTGAGTCTCCCCCCCAGCCTCACCTACCACCCCCGCGTGCCTCCCCCGAGCATCCCTGCCTGCCCTGGGCAGCAGGCAGCTGTCCCCTGCAGCTCTGCGCTGTGCTCTGCTCTGCCAGCTCTTAGCATCAACTGCTGCCTCAGGGTCATAGTGCCCCCCCCAAACACTAATACCAGGGCAGGCTGACCCAGGCCCTGCCCTTCCACCTCAGACATCCAGATCCTTCCCTTTTCCGACGGGACCCGTCACCAGTATAGGGACCCCGCCACCTGCAGTTACCTCTCCTGCCCCCACACAGGGCAAGGGGCAGCCCCATCCCCCACCCCCAGTGAGGGGCAGCAGCAGGGGAGGAGGCACACATGTGATGGCAATCCCCCCCCCCAGCACCCTCCACAGGGTGACAGTGGTGCGAGGTGAGTGTGCTGCCGGAGGGGAGGTCGCTTCCCCCAGAGCTCACTGTTATCAGCAGGGAGAGGGCTGGGGGAGTCCTCCTCTCTGGCCCCAGCCCCAGGGCAGCATGTCTGTACCCCAAACTCCTCATCCTCAGCCCCGCCACACCCCAGAGCCCGCATCTCCAGCCAGAGCCCTCACCCCCCCAACTCTCTGCTCAACCCTGAGCCCCCTCCTGCACCGTGAATGCCTCATCACCAGCCCCACCCTACAGCCCTCATCCCCGCACCCCAACCCTCTGCTTGAGCCCCTCCTACACTTGAAAGCCCTCATCACCAGCCCCACCCCAGAGCCCTCACATTTTTACATTATTTAAAAAAATCTATATCAGCTTACAAGACGGGGTGGGGGTGGGCGAGGGGGGAACTTGAATCCATTCTGGGCACCACCAAAAATTATACAAACCTGCCTCCCCTGATACTCGCCAAAGTGCAGTTTTGCCAGACAGTATAAACTGTGTCCACGCTAGGAGTGCTTTGCCAATATAGCATACCTGTATAGCTATACTGGCAAAACATTCCTAGCATAGATCCGACCACAGCCTCAAACCTTTCTAACCCTCCCAGCAGTGTGTCATCAGGTTGTGTTATGTGTCCAAGGGTAACACAACTGCTATTTTTAGGAATGATGCTGGTATCCTTAAGTAAATCTCAGGGCACTTTAAGGATTTTAAACCCATTTCCTGGTCATGCAGTACTGACGGCTGATTCTGAAGCTGTGGGATTTGAAAGCAGCCACATGTTACTGTAGGACTGGAGGAGAATTAGTAAAATTTGCTGCAGAATTCTCACATCCTTGCAGCAGAGATAGGTCCTGCTTTTCAGGGGCCTCTGATTCAGCGGTTTCTCCTATAGATCTAGATTGCCATCAGGACATGTTGATTAAAATATTATGGAATACAGAGCTGTTTTCCTAAAAGGTGCTGTTCAGGGTGATTTTTCTAAAAGCTGTTATTTAATTAAATCAATACACAATATTAGTATATGTTACATTGTTTGTAGGCTTTCAGCCATGCCAAGAATTGTGGCAAAATTGTTTAGTCTGCCACCACATATGTTGTTGATGCTATTTGTGCAAAATATCATAATCCTGCTAAACCATAGCAACAAACGTGGATGTGCTAAGAAGGAATCAGATCCTGTCTGTGGGACTTAGCTTAATGTCAGCAGAAAGATGGTTCCACACATTCTGTTTTTACCTATACTGTGTAATTTATTTGCATGCAAGGATAACTACAGCACAACCTCCCTCCCCCAGGCAACAGCCTGCAACACAGTATGCTAAAATGAAATTCAAAGCGTAAGTCTGCAGAAGCAATGAAAGCAGAGCTCAGGCTGGGTCCAGTCAACCTTCACTCACCGCTTGTGCCAAAATATTCAAGTGGATATTTTTGTACTGTAAGAATTCCCCTCCAAAGCCCCCCTTCAATCCCCTCTGTATTAATATAACAGTATTTACAAAGTGAATGCATAAATAATGTTGCTGCTGAATCCCTAACATTTACATGGTTTTACTTTTTGTGATTTTTTTTTTTTTACCTGTGTACCCTTGACATTGCATTAACATAGATTTTGGTATTTCATTGCCTTTTAACAAAAATTAAAAGGGAAAAAAAAGAGAGAACAATTGGGCTTTGGTTAATAATGTTATTGATTAAATGGTCCCAATTAATCAGTGTCGTTCCCAGCTCATTAAAATGAATAGGTTGGTGAAGGAGGCGTGGGTTCCTTCCTTTGCAGCTGTTTTCTTGGCTGGAGAGTGCTTTCTGCAGGGCTACAGGGATAAGACAGCAGCATGCTGGTCATTATTATATAAACAGTAAGTTTTGCAATAAAAAAATAAAAATGTTATTTTTTAAATGAGAGCTTGATATTTTCAGGCTGCAGCAAATATTGTGATGAGTAATGATGCTGATTTAATATTTGTATTACAGTAGCACTTTGGGGCCCTGGTCTCATCAGTTGGGGCTTCTTTGGATTTGTTTATGCTAGATTTGATCTTGTCTTCACTAGGAAAAAAAAGGTGCGCTCTTAACTCAAGTTAGCTAACTCCAGGAAAAACCCTGGCAAAGACAATGCAGTTTGTAGCTCTCATGTGAGTTAGTGGGCCAAGTTATAGGCTATAGGGGAGCACAGGGTTTACCCTGACCTGCTAACTCACATGAAAACTATAAACTGCTTTTGTGTTCATTAGGATGTTACCTTGTGTTAATTCAAGTTAAGAATGCACCTTTTATCCAAGTGAAGATGCACCCTGAAGGAGGTGGGGGAAGCTTCAGCAGAGTTAAGGTATATTCATTGAGATAATTGATTGAAAAAGCCACAACTTTTTTTCCCTATATAGACAGAGTTCAGGAGTTAACTTTGAGCATTTACATCCTCCTGAAACAGAAATTTTGTGGGTTATCGAGATTAGTACATACAAACTGGTTAGTCTCCATGAGTTGACTGCCAAATATTTCTAGTTATAAGTCTTGTGTTAGACATACTCTTTGGACTAGGGTACCTATATATGCACATGCTGTGTATTGTAGTTACACAGGCAGCCCCTGTCCTGAATGCAAGACAGACAAAGGCTGGAATCAAGGAAGTGATATTACCCCACACAGGGAGCCCGGAGGCACAGAGAGACTAAGGCACAGATTTTTAAAGGTATTTAACCATTGCTCTGCTCAGCATTGCAAGGCCTAAATGACTGAGATGGCGAAGTCTCATTTTTCAAAAGTGACCTAGGTACTGAAGCTCCTTAAGCACCTTTCGCTTTTGGAAATCGACGTAGCCAACTAAGTCACTTAAAACACCTGTCTTAAATAATAGTAATAACAGTAATAATTAATAATAATAAAAAAGACTATTAGTGAGACCTTGGAGGAAAAAACCTCTATTTTTCTCCAGTATGTTTATAGTTTGTTTGACAGCACTTTGTGTGTTATCACATTCATTGCTACCTTATGTACAGTCAATCATTCAGTTGCCTTGTTTTGTGTGGGTCTTGTACAGATCAAAGGGAATAATTTTTTTAAAAAAAAGAAAGTATTAGAAAGCCACAAGAACTGGTAGCTGTGGAAAGGGGCAGGCATAGTAGGGGAGATTACTTTGAACTAATTTTCTGAAGTTGCCTAGTTCTCAGACTGATGCTGTCCCATTACATTCCCTATCTAAAAATGTTTACAAATAAAGGGAAACAAAAGCAATGTGGTGGATTTTCATGTCCAAACACTGCAGCCTTGCTCAGATCATGCAAATGTATCCTATATGCTTATTAGTCTTCCTGCTACAAAATCTCTTGCAAAATGATAGAAATTTCCCCCTTTTTTTGTTTAAATAGATTTTGTGGTGTTAGATTAATCTATGTCCATAAAGCACATTTTTTCCTTTTGTTTCATACTACAAAATAGTCACTTTCAAAAACATGGCATAGACCAGAGTCCTATTTATTTTAATAGGATTTTTCATGATGCAAATAATGTGCAAAGCCCATATGTCCGTTCAGTTCTATGGGTCAAAAGGGCACCTTTAGAGCTGCAGAGTTAGCTCCTTTAGATAATTATGTAGGTGCTAGTGAGTATCACTTTGAAATTCAAACAATAAACTGGGAGGGAAAACTTGAATCCTCTTTGTTTTCACACATTTTGGAATGTCCGTAGAAAACTCAGTGGTACTGTAGAAAGAAGTGATGTGTGTATGCATATAACTCTTACGATCAACCTTTCAGTTCACTTCAGTGGACCCTGCTATTTCCTTTGCAAACATTGTGGGGAGAATAGGATGTTATTCTCATTCTTGTGATGCTGCTGGACTGCTTCTACTTATGTGTCGAGGGAAATGCAAGGTCTCATTTAGACAAGACCCCACTTAAGTGATTTGTGCTGTAATCGTACAGCTGAAGTTAGTGAAGTATCATACATGCATTCAGTGAGATTATGGAAATTCAGGGTGGAATTATAGATCCAATTTTACAAGCAGTAGGGCGTGAAATCCTGCTACCAATGAAGTCAATGGAAATTTTGCCATTGACTTTAGTGGAGCCAGGATTTTACCCTAGAACTCTGGTCCTTCAGCCTCCAAAACACACACCTTTATCACCTGAGCTAAAAGAGAGCTCCTGTGGCTGTTGATAGTAATTAGGTCCCTTATGTTCTCTGAGTCAGTCACTAGGAAGCAACACAACTCATTCATACACACAAAGCCAGTATGCTACCGTGTGTCAAAAGGCTAGTGTGGCCTGCTCCAGTGCCTTTGTAAGCTTGTAAGTGTAGTTATGGCCTAAGTGTAAGCAAGGTCTGAATGAGCTCTCCCCTGACAGCTACTGATGAGCTGGAGGGAAAAGGCTTCAGGACCAGACTGTATTTACATGAACAACCCACCCTACCTAGGTATCCAGCAGACAGAGCTGTGTTGCCAAAGTGATCAATTTTGGCTGGTGTTGATTAAATGTTGTTATCCTTATTGTATGAGTAGAGGGCAGCAGAAGTGTACTTAGCCTGTGCTGATTGAGAGGGTCACCCTCAACTGAACTGAATTAGCTAAGCAGGGAGTTCAGATCCCAGGGGCAGTGGAAGGAAGGAGATGGTGGAGAAAGTGGTTTCTGCCTGGTGATGTGGACTCTGCCTAAGTCATAGGTGCTATTTGATCTGCCCCTTTCCCCTATTTAAAGATAGAGCTGATTAGGATCCATGGAGAGTCTTCTGTTTTAAGTGATCCCTGGAGCTGAAATGACTAATAATCAGGTCTAAGTGCTTAGACCTGCTGCAGGACAGTGTTTGGATGGAAGAGACTGCCCCACTTGCACTAGCAGTGAGATTCCCCCATGGAGAGCTGAAATCCCAATGGGTGGAACATCAAGAGACTGATTTATAGAGGTCATGGTAGAGAGGTGGGTGGTAGCAGAAGGTGATGGGGCAGGGCTAGTGGTCACAGAGCAGACGACAATGCAGTGGAGTGAATGGTGGCACGACGACAAATGACAGCAACTGCATGAAGGACGGCGCAGCTGTGGCTGCAGGCAGTGATGCAGTGAATGGTGGCAACTGTGAGCCAGTTGAGGTGGTGGCAGCATGAACATTTCTTCACCTGCCTCTCCAGGTGGGAGGTGAACTCGCCTACTTATCACCTCTGAGTTCTGGGCCTCTGCTGACCAAGCACAACAGCTGTGAGTGGGGTGCGGTGGAGGGAGAGGGGAGTGGCATGTTAAAGGGACATTTGTTTGTTGAACTTTCAGACCGCAAGGTGAGAAACAGAGGCAAAGAACACTGCCCAATGTACTCTGGGGCAGGAATTTGGCTTCATGGCCAGATGGATTTGAATCATGGTTGTGGTGTTTTCCCAAATTAATGCCAGGTTCCTTTCTTCTTTTTATTAAAAGTTTTCTCTGCTATACACAGACTCGGTGCTTGTGAATGGGGAATTATTGCCTCTTGGAGGTGCCTAGGGTGATGCTTAATTTTCCCAGATGATTGGGTGGGGACTTGAGCTGGTTCTATATTATATTGTTAAGGGGAACCCCTAGTTATTGAACCCAGCCCTTATTGCTGCTGGCTCCACCTAGCAGAAGGGTTACATAGGGATTAAAGATGAGGAGTTTCTTTCAATATCCTGTCTCCTTCCCTTTCCTGTAAGGAATAGTTGCTCCTATCTAAACAATTTAGCATTGTCTCCACTGCTAGGGAGTTGCAGTACTACGTTCTACTCCAGGAAGTGGATTTAACACAAAGCTTAGTTTTAAAGAGGGGCAACTGGAAACATGCTGAGGAGAGCTGGCACAAACTTTTTCATGTTGCTTTAGTGGAACAATTAATTAATCATTTTTGCTATTTTTTTGACCAGCTCACAGAGTGGTGAATTTTGGGGAAATTCTGAAAACGTTTCTGCATTTTTAACAGCTCTAATTTAGAGCAAAAATCACTGGCAGTGGGAGGGTTTAAACTGACTAGAAGGATGGCAGCGATCCCTGGCATGAGAGCTGCCTATGGAGCCTACTCTGCTTAGGAAGCAAGCAGCTGCAGTTCCTGCTAATTTTTTTTTTAATTATTATTAAAATCAATCCAGCAAACAAACAATAATTCCAATGCACTCCAAATATCCAATTTTAATTTTTTTTTAAATCTCCTAAAGGGACTAGGTTATAAAATATTGGCCTAACGGATTTTAGGGGTAGGGGAGGAAGGGAGGGTTTGTGGTTTAAGTGGTTGGCACAGTGTCAGAGATAGGCAGTGCTGGTACCAAGGAGGGGATATGCACACCAGGTTGAATGTTACTCTGGTCTGATGGTTCAGTGCAGTCTCTCACTGGTGAATGTCCATCGGTGTGCTGGTGAAATGTAAGGCTGCCCCTCCATCCCTAGCCTAAATCTGAGGCAGGAGAGCACTGAAAAGCCAGCTGCCATGGGGGATAATTTCCTGCTGTGGTGCAATGGGCTTTTTGGTAGGCCAGAGATGGGAGAGTAGTTGACTTTACACCTTTCTGTGCCAGTTTTGGAGATTTTGGCCCTTCGTATAATAATTATACTAGTATGATGACAGCACACAGCGTAAGGATCACCTGTTCAATCAGGCTTTGAATTAATTAACCAACCTTTTGCTATAAGGGGGTTTGTGTATGATTATGAGTCACCCATTTTGGTAACTGATATTTGTTTATTTTTAGGCAGACTGTGAGGCACCCAGACACCCGGGCAATGGGTCCCAGATAAACACTTTAAATACATGAAATATACTGATGATTCGGACTTCACACTTGAGAGGGGTGTCTGCATTATCCACTCCCGATAACTCTCTTTGTAGATGATGAAGTCACACTCATCCCATGAAGATAAATTCCACATCCTAAGTATAGTTATGATGCATTCCTGAAATATATATAAGGCATTATTTTTGGACTGCCCAACTGGGCTCCGCTCCATATGTGCTTCTGCAGCACTCTATTGGCCTCATAGTCATTGAAGAAAAAAAGTGTGGTTTTTAACAATGTAAGTGTTTAAATACACTTGAAATTAAAACTCATTTAGAAAATATTAATGTATGTGTTTCCATGGCTTTGTCCTGTGGGTTCAGGATGGCAGCACCACTCAGCCCATGAAAAGCAGGGGCGGCTCTAGGTATTTTGCTGCCCCAAGCATGGCAGGCAGGCTGCCTTCGGTGGCTTGCTTGTGGGAGGTCTCCGGTCCTGCAGATTTGGCAGCAAGCCTGCTGGAGGTCCGCCGAAGCCACGGGACTAGAGGACCCTCCACAGGCATGCCGCCGAAGGCAACCTGCCTGCTGCCCTCGTGGCGACCGGCAGAGCGCCCCCTGTGGCTTGCCGTCCCAAGCATGCTCCTGGCGTGCTGGTGCCTGGAGCTGCCCTGACGAAAAGATGGGAAGTTACAGAAAGGGAGACACGGACAGGTCAGTGGCTTTATCAACAATATGCACATTGGGTACATTTCCCCTTCCGCTCTCTGGGCCAGCAAAACTGAATTGCCCTCATTCACATTCTCAAATGGAGGATTTTATAATTAAAAGGGAGGCTTCTGCTACCTAGGGTCCTTTCAGTTACAAGTCTCCTCCCTAAAATGAAGCAGTTCATCTTTTGTGTGTGTGTTTTTCCCGTTCTCTTTTCTCCTCTCCTCCCTGGGGTCTTTCTCCTTCCCTCCTCAGCTCCACACCCTCCTTTTGGATTTCTTGTTTCTCTCAACCCCCAGGCCACTTATCTCTTGTAAGGTTTCTATCCTCATGTTGTGTCTTTGCATCTTTCCTCTCCTCCTCTTTGACACCCCCTCCTTCTGAAGAATGGTTGACTTCCAGGAGCCCCATTTTTATTTCCTTCCCCCTCAAAGTTTAACAAAGAGAAGGTTAAGGGGTGACTTGATCACAATATGTAAATACCAGAAATAAGGCCTACATTTTTAACAGTGAGGATTATTATTTTGAATCAAGATTGGATTTTTTTTTACTGATATGCTCTAGTTCAAAATAATTTATTTGGGGAAATTCTATGGCCTATGTTATACAGGTGATCTGACTGGTCTAGTCTACACTTAAAAATTAGATTGACCTAGCAACATCACTCAGGGCTATGAAAAAATTTGCACCCTGAGTATTGTGGGTAGGCTGACCTAACCCCAGGTGTAGACACTGCTAGGTCAATGGAAGAATTCTTTCTCTACGGTGCTAAGCAGCACAGCTGCAGTGCCATAGCTGTGCCACTGTAGTGGCTGTAGACATATCCTAATGATCACAGCAGTCCCTTCTGGCATTGGAATTGATGAATCTAGGAAAAGCTCTGTATAACAGTGACCCTCCCTTCTGCTGAGAGTGGGCCACTTGTCATCCACTGGTCATATTGTTCTTTCACTGAAACAAGAGAGGGTAGAATGCTTTCCCCAGTATTCCTAGACCTCCTGGCCCAAGAAGCAAGACTAAACTCACCTCAAAGCAGTGTGTGCTGCCACTAGAGACTAGACCATCATGCCATTAGCATTCTCTTCATCCTTTAAGATTAGTTCTCCCTCCAGGTTCTCACCTGCTGCTGTTGCTGCTGCTACTGTTTTACCAGGCATTCCAGCAGGAGCAGCAATGACTGACAAAATCCTTGTCAGTTTCACACTCCCACTAGAGACTCATATTGGAACAGGTCAGTTGCTGGAGATGTGCAATGGATACAAACACTAATAGGAGGGGTGAAAGACAAACCAATGCCCCTCAGTTGTGTAATGCAGCAGCCCATCCTTTCTATCAGCAAGAGCAGCTGCAGACTGAATTTGACACAATGCCTCTCAGCTGCTATTCTCTGCTCTTACTTCTTGGGGAATATTAGGGGCAGGAGCATCATTAGCACAGACATCAGAGGGGTAGCCGTGTTAGTCTGGATCTGTAAAAGCAGCAGAGTCCTGTGGCACCTTATAGACTAACAAATGTATTGGAGCATGTCCTGCATCCGATGAAATGGCTATTCACCCACGAAAGCTTGTGCTCCAATACATCTGTTAGTCTATGAGGTGCCACAGGACGCTTTGCTGCATTTGCACAAATGTGATTCTGATCCTCAGGAGGAAATTTTAACTGTGGGAAGGGGAAGGAGGAATGATGCGGGGAAGAGACAAATACTCGATAAATGCAATCCTACATGACTATTCATTCTAGTCTGTACAAAGTATGTGATAGCTGAGTTCTTCGTATTTAATTTATTAACGTGAAATATGTAGCATCCAAGTAAACTGTGAAATAATCTTATAAATCACCAATCTACTCTTAAGTAGGTATGAGTTGAAGACACACACGGAGTAAATATACTAAAGAATAAGGTACCTCCCCCTCTACACATACACTTTTGCACAGTGACATTTTCCCCAGAAAAGCATAAAGCCTTAACTCAGAATTTCCCTTACTGTTGTGGACTTACCTTTTAATATTGTTTTGTTTTTGTTTAATTTAATTTGCATTAAAAGGAATTTAATTTGCATTGACCTTATTTCATTATTACAAAACTGATCTCCAAATTTTCTCATATTTGTTTTAGAATTGTGATCACATCATGATGGTCTTTCTTAGACTGGAAAGAATATATTTGTAGGGCCCTGAAAGGAGGTCTTTAAAGACTTACCTTGAAATTGTTTTGCCATATAAATCTCACATTTTAACTTTTTGGCAATGTTGACTTGCATTAAAATAATTTCCAGTTATGATTTCACACTGCACTACTTCTCCCCATGATTATGGTAAACGTGGGGAAAGAAGGAAATTGGCAAGTGGTCTTTGTGTCTATCAAAAGTGGGAAATAGTTTGGAAAAATGTTTGTAACAAGGTGGTGAAATTCATGATGAGGTGCTTTGTGTTCTCCTAGTAGCACTGGTATTTAAATCATAAGTTCAGATTCTGCCTTAGAATGCCAGTGATGGTTTCATCTTAGTTCCACTTGAAGGGCATAGCTAAGGCATCATTCTAGTGGTTTAGGAAGGCACGGTTGACTTTCACTGGCAGAGCTGTGTGTAGAAATTTTTACACAGTGCTTGCTGCCTCTTGGTTCCAGCCAGGAGCATGGATCTAGCAGAAGAATTCAATTAACTCACCTATTGTATTTTCAAAGCAAATTTTAAAATGTCACACGTAGTGGAACAAACGTGGAGGAGACCAAATCAATTTTATTTTTAGGGGATGGGGGAGTACAGAATGTGTTTTCCCGGAAAGCACTACCAATGGTTTTTCTTCTCAAAACTCTTGTCTCTGTCTCAGCCTTTCAAAATGTTCCTGTTTCAAAATTTCAAGTGGCACTGCTTCAACAAAGGAATGCTATCTGCAGACATTTCTAAGAACTTGGTTCTGATTATTCAAGTTGTTCCACTGATTTCATAGGCATTAAACATGTAAGTGAGAATTACTCTTGTAAGTAAAGGCTGCATGGTCAGGCCCTAAATATCTGTTTAGAACTTAGAAAAAAAGTACATGACACAGAGGGAAATTTTTTGTCACAAACTCAAAAATATTCTTATCCATTTTGAAAAGTGGAAGGAAATCTTGAGCCTATACTGACAATACATATTTACTACAACATCCGGCCCCCACCTCTACCGGGTAATGTGATTAAATCTGCATTACTTAAAATCAGAGGGTGGAAAATAGATGGCTGTTGTGCTTTAATTTCCACCGATGCAATCAATTAAATAGGCTGAACAAGTGTAACTGAGGACTGGATTCAGCCTATTGATGTGTAAGAAGATAAAACCCAGCCTGTTTCTCAGATCCCAGATTGTATTTACAATGCTGGCAGTTTGTACTCTGTGAAAATGGCATTGTGGTGTCCCACATTTATTGTGTGTTTGTGACTCTGGATGTGGCTTGCTTAGTTTTTAAACAGATATGATCTTTCAAAAAAGATCTGAACTTTAAAGCTCCTGTTTTTGGTAACAATACCCCATGGTTCTGATGTTCTCAAAGAATCTCCTAATGTTTCTTTGTTCTGTTGATGTATGTCTGAATAGACTGGCTAACTCTCATTTGTGTTGTCTCCTACCTCCTGTTATGTGCATGTCTGTCATATTGTGAGGATTCAGCCTGGAGATGAAGGTCTCAATTCATTTCTGTGCTAGTGCAGTATCTGGCACAAGGACAGCACCTTGCACTTCCTCCATTCTGGGGCTGCTGAGAGGCTGGTTCAGCACTCAGCATAGGCTAGGGTAGTCTGAGGGCTGCCCTAAATTACATCTCAGATGCTTTGGCCCCTGTGGGTATTTCCACAACTGGGGAACTGTCAGGGTTTAGGAATGTCCCAGCCATACCCTTCCCACTCCTTATGCCAGGAGTTGTCAGGGAGTTGGCTACAGTAGCTCTGCACCTGATGGCAGAGGTTCCCTGTACTGGGATTATTTTCCAGGGAAATTTTATGGGTTCTTTGCAATCCCTTCATGCTAAATTGACAACAGAATTCACTGCATTGTTCGGCATTCCTAAAGGAAGGCTTATGCCTCTCTACCATGTTCTCCAAAAAGATCATTTGTTCTTTTTCCTAGGGTGTCGGGAATGGTTATAGAGAAGGGAGCAGATACTTAAAATTAAATTTCCACGTGAGGATAAAAACCATGCATCATGAGGCAAGAACTCTCCTTGCTGGATGAAATATAGCAGAACCTCAGAGTTACAAACACCAGAGTTACAAACTGACCAGTCAACCACACACCTCATTGGGAACTGAAGTACGCAATCAGGCAGCAGCAGAGACAAGACCAAAAAAAAAAAAAAAAAAAGGCAAATACAGTACAATGCTATTAAATGTAAACTACTAAAAAAAAAAGGGAAAGTTTTAAAAATAGATTTGATAAGGTAAGGAAACTGTTTCTGTGCTTGTCTCATGTAAATTAAGATGGTTAAAGAAGAATTTTTCTTCTGCATAGTAAAGTTTCAAAGCAATATTAAGTCAATGTTCAGTTGTAAACTTTTGGAAGAACAACCATAACGTTTTGTTCAGAGTTACGAACATTTTAGAATTAAAAACAACTTCCGTTTCCCTAGGTTTTTGTAACTCTGATGTTCTACTGTATAAGGATAAACTGATATATTTTTGCGAGAGCTTACAGTTAAAATCCCAGATCATAGGTTATTTTCTGTGCTATCTTGGGGAAATCCTAGAGAAGGCAGAAAGCCATAGCTACCAAACAATATTCATTTAATTCTGGAGCTGTATACATTAGAGAAACTATTCAAAACCTTCCCTGGGGACCCCAAGTGAAGTCAATAGGGTTGCACAGGGGCACAGGGGCTCGGCTGCAGAGAGTCACCTGTAGGATTGGAGCCTTAGAATTTAGTTTTCCCATAGCATGAAACAAGGTGTGTAAAGCTTAAGAAAACTGAAACTGTGTGAGCATCTGCTTCAATTGGACTAATTTTTTCCAGTGTCACTCATCCTGTTCTTGGGTTTGTCTGCTGTTCTGCTACCTATGACCCTGGGCTCTGTTAACAAGCCAGTCCTTCAGCTGCCTACAAGGACACTGATTTTCCTTTAGGCGACAACATGCTGTTTAGAAAGCACATCACAGGTTCAGTGTTATTGACACTGTTGATGCTACATTTCAGAAGCTTTTGAGCATAACTATCTTTATTTACCTTTTTACACTCACTGTATTTATTTACAGTGGTGCCTGCAAATCATGAACTGTTAAGCAGAAATCAGCATATTCTAATCAGCATAACTTTCAGTTCTGCTTTACTGCGAGTAGGGTGACCAGACAGCAAATGTGAAAAATCGGGACAGGGGCTAGGGGGTAGTAGGAGCCTATATAAGAAAAAGACCCAAAAACCGGGACTGTCCCTATAAAATCGGGACATCTGGTCACCCTAACTGTGAGGGGCCCTGTCATAAACAGATAGCTAAGGGTTAATGTCTCTTTCACCTGGAGCACCTGACCAGAGGACCAATCAGGAAACCGGATTTTTTCAACTTTGGGTGGAGGGAATTGTGTGTCTGAGGTCTTTCTTTGCTGGCTGCCTGCTTTCTCTGAGCTTTGGAGAAGTAGTTCTATTTTCTAATCTTCTGTTTCTAAGTGTAAGGACAAAGAGATCAGATAGTAAGTTATATGGTTTCTTTTCTTTGGTATTTGCATGAATATAAGTGCTGGAGTGCTTTGATTTGTATTCTTTTTGAATAAGGCTGTTTATTCAATATTCTTTTAAGAAATTGCCCTGTATTGTGTCATCTTAATACAGAGAGACCATTTGTATTTTTTCTTTCTTTTTATATAAAGCTTTCTTTTAAGACCTGTTGGAGTTTTCTTTACTTCAGGGAAATTGAGTCTGTACTCACCAGGGAATTGGTGGGAGGAAGAAATCAGGGGAGATCTGTGTGTGTTGAAGTGGCTAGCCTGATTTTGCATTCCCTCTGGGTGAAGAGGAAAGTACTTTTTGTTCCAGGACTGGGAACAGAGAGGGGGAGTCACTCTGTTTGGATTCACAGAGCTTGTGTCTGTGTATCTCTCCAGGAGCACCTGGAGGGGGGAAGGGAAAAAGGATTATTTCCCTTTGTTGTGAGACTCAAGGGATTTGGGTCTTGGGGTCCCCAGGGAAGGTTTTTCGGGGGGACCAGAGTGCCCCAAAACACTCTAATTTTTTGGGTGGTGGCAGCAGGTACCAGGTCCAAGCTGGTGACTAAGCTTGGAGGTTTTCATGCTAACCCCCATATTTTGGACGCTAAGGTCCAAATCTGGGACTAAGGTTATTGACATGGTGGCAGTGGGTGGGATCTAGACAGAATCCAGAAGCCAGTAGGAATATTATATTTTTCTTTTCTCTGCTAAGGGCTTTTTAGCAGAGAGAAACAGTTGGTTTTAAAAGGGAACCAGAGAGAATTTTGTTTTTCTGCTCTCTCTGGCAGTTTGTGGCTTCCATGTTAAGCAAGAAGCCATTACCAGACTATTAAGAGTCTTTTGTCACACAATAGCACTCCCATTGAGAGTCATCCCAGCACTATATAAATGCAAATAAAGTGGTTTTTCAGGTTTACTTAACATTGAAGATTAGCTAAAGGCACTGTTGCTAGGCAGACTTCAGGAGGCAACAGAGAGCCTGCAGTTCAGAAGAGAAACACCGGAGGGCACCCCAACACAAGAAAACAGGAACCATGTCTACCAAGGCAAAAATTGAGGCCGAAGACCAATTCAGAGAAGCTGAACACAGGCGACAACTGGAAATAAAACAAAAAGAGATGGAGATAAAAGAAAAGGAAGAAAGCATCAAACTGGCAGCCTTCCAAAGAGAACAGGCAGCCCAAGAGGCAGCACACAAAAGAAAACTAGAAGAAGAAGAGGTGGCCTACCGAAGGAAACAAGCAGAAGAAGAGTTGGCCCACTGCCGAGACATGGAAAAACACCAAAAAGAAATGGAAAAACACCAAAAAGAAATGGAAAAACACCAAAAAGAGAATGAAGAGAAGGAAAAACAGAGAAAACATGAACTGGAGTTGGCAAAAGCTGGGCTGCATGTGCCAGCCAACCCTAACAACCCGGCGCCAATTATTGCTCCACAGCACAGAAAATTTCCCACCTACAAGGCAGGTGATGACACCGAGGCCTTCTTGGAAAATTTTGAAAGAGCCTGTCTTGGATACAGCATCCCCGAAGACCAGTACATGGTAGAATTAAGGCCACAACTCAGTGGACCTTTAGCAGAGGTGGCAGCTGAAATGCCTAAGCAGCAAATGAATGACTATAAACTTTTTCAAACCAAGGCCAGATACACAATGGGGATAACCCCAGATCATGCCCGTCGGCGCTTCAGAACCCAAAAGTGGAAACCAGAGGTGTCATTTCCCAAACACGCCTACTACATTGCAAAAAACTATGAGGCCTGGATAACAGGAAACAACATTCAAACCTTGGAAGAACTGAACCTCCTCATACAAATGGAGCAGTTCTTGGATGGTGTTCCTGAAGACATCACACGGTACATACAAGATGGAAAACCCAAAGATCTCGCTGAGGCGGGGGAGATTGGAGCCAAATGGATGGAACTGGCAGAAAGCAAGAAAGCTACTGTCAAGGGGAACGATTACCCCAGGGGGCACACAGACCATAAACCCTACAACCGAGGGTAGCCAAAGACCCCACATACCACCCAAGTAAAGCCACAGATACCCTACCCTTCAACCTCACCAGTCTCCAGTAACTCACCTCGGCCCAGTGACCCATCAGATGGAAGATGCTTTAAGTGTAATGAACCGGGACATATCAAGGCCAACTGTCCCAAGAACACCATGCGAGTGCAATTCATTACACCACCATCACACCAAAGATCCCCAGGCCCGGATGCCTCTCAAATACCCATGGAGCGAAGGGAAAATTTGAGAGTGGGCGGAAAGAAGGTTACTGCGTGGAGAGACACGGGGGCACAAGTGTCAGCTATCCACCAATCCTTCGTTGACCCCAAATTCATCAACCCAAAGGCCAAAGTTACAATTTACCCCTTCATGTCACAAGCTGTAGACTTGCCTACAGCTCAACTGCCTGTCCAGTACAAAGGCTGGTCAGGAATGTGGACTTTTGCAGTCTATGACAATTATCCTATCCCCATGCTACTGGAGGAAGACTTGGCCAACCAGGTGAGGCGGGCCAAGAGAGTGGGAATGGTTACACGTAGCCAAACCAGGACGGCTTCCACACCCATTCCTGTTCCTGAGCCGTCCACAGAGGCCCCGTCTGTGTTACCAGAGACCCAGACAGAGGTAGTGGACCCGGATTCCATGCCTACCACTGAAACAGCCACAGCATCTCCAGTCCCAGGCCCGGAACTGGAACAGCAACCAGCACCAGCAAGTGCAACCACATCTTCAACCTCAACGCCAGAGGGCACCAGCGAGCCAGAACTGGCAGAAGCAAAAGACAGCCATACCCAAAAGGCTCAGCCAGAGCCTGAAATACCCTCAGGTGCACCAGCGGAGAGCGGTTCACCAGCAACGGAAACAACCCCATCACCTACATCGCTTCCAGAGGGACCAAGCCCAAGTCCACAGTCTGAGGAAGAACTGGTGACCCCAGCCTCAAGGGAACAGTTTCAGACTGAGCAGGAAGCAGATGACAACCTTCAGAAAGCGTGGGCGGCGGCCTGGAGCACCCCACCGCCTCTCAGCTCTTCTACTCGATCCCTGTTTGTTATAGACCAAGGACTTTTATACAAGGAAATTATTTCTGGTGGACACCGGGAAGAATGGCAGCCGCAAAAACAGTTGGTGGTTCCAACTAAGTACCGGGGGAAGCTCTTAAGCTTAGCCCATGATCATCCCAGTGGCCATGCTGGGGTGAACAGAACCAAGGACCGGTTGGGGAAGTCCTTCCACTGGGAGGGGATGGGCAAGGATGTTGCCAAGTATGTCCGGTCTTGTGAGGTATGCCAAAGAGTGGGTAAGCCTCAAGACCAGGTCAAGGCCCCTCTCCAGCCACTCCCCATAATTGAGGTCCCATTTCAGCGAGTAGCTGTGGATATTCTGGGCCCTTTCCCAAAAAAGATGCCCAGAGGAAAGCAGTACGTACTGACTTTACTGGACTTTGCTACCCGATGGCCGGAAGCAGTGGCTCTAGGCAACACCAGGGCTAACACTGTGTGCCTGGCCCTAACAGACATCTTTGCCAAGGTAGGTTGGCCCTCCGACATCCTTACAGATTCAGGGTCTAATTTCCTGGCAGGAACCATGGAAAAACTGTGGAAAACTCATGGGGTGAATCACTTGGTTGCCACCCCGTACCACCATCAAACCAATGGCCTGGTGGAAAGGTTCAATGGAACTTTGGGGGCCATGATACGAAAATTCATCAACGAATTCTCCAATAATTGGGACCTAGTGTTGCAGCAGTTGCTGTTTGCCTACAGGGCTGTACCACATCCCAGTTTAGGGTTTTCACCATTTGAACTTGTGTATGGTCACGAGGTTAAGGGGCCATTACAGTTGGTGAAGCAGCAATGGGAGAGGTTTACGCCTTCTCCCGGAACTAACATTCTGGACTTTGTAAGCAACCTACAAAGCACCCTCCGACACTCTTTAGCCCTTGCTAGAGAGAACCTAAAGGATGCTCAGGAAGAGCAAAAGGCCTGGTATGACAGACATGCCAGAGAACGTTCTTTCAAGGTAGGAGACCAGGTTATGGTCTTGAAGGCGCAACAGGCCCATAAGATGGAAGCATCATGGGAAGGGCCATTCCCGGTCCAAGAGCTCCTGGGAGCTGTAAACTACCTCATAGCATTTCCCAATTCCTCACTAAAGCCTAAAGTGTACCATGTTAATTCTCTCAAGCCTTTCTATTCCAGAGACTTACAGGTTTGTCAGTTTACAGTCCAGGGAGATGAGGCTGAGTGGCCTGACGGTGTCTACTACGACGGGAAAAAAGACGGTGGCGTGGAAGAGGTGAACCTCTCAACCACCCTGGAACGTCTGCAGTGGCGACAAATCAAGGAGCTGTGCACTAGCTTCGCCCCATTGTTCTCAGGCACCCCAGGACGGACTAAACGGGCATACCACTCCATTGATACAGGTAATGCTCACCCAATCAGAACCCCACCCTACCGGGTGTCTCCTCATGCCCAAGCTGCTATAGAACGGGAGATCCAGAACATGCTACAGATGGGTATAATCCGCTCATCTACCAGTGCCTGGGCATCTCCAGTGGTTCTGGTACCCAAACCAGATGGGGAAATACGCTTTTGCGAGGACTACCGTAAGCTAAATGCGGTAACTCGTCCGGACAACTATCCAATGCCATGCACTGATGAGCTATTGGAGAAGTTGGGACGTGCCCAGTTCATCTCTACAATAGACTTAACCAAGGGGTACTGGCAAGTACCGCTAGATGAACCTGCCAAGGAGAGGTCAGCATTCGTCACCCATGCGGGGGTGTATGAATTCAATGTCCTTCCTTTCGGCCTTCGAAATGCACCCGCCACCTTCCAGAGGCTGGTAGATGGTCTACTAGCTGGACTGGGAGAATTTGCAGTTGCCTACCTCGATGATGTGGCCATTTTTTCAGACTCCTGGCCCGAACACCTACTACACCTGGAAAAGGTCTTTCAGCGCATCAGGCAGGCAGGACTAACTGTTAAGGCCAAAAAGTGTCAAATAGGCCAAAACAGAGTGACTTACCTGGGGCACCAGGTGGGTCGAGGAACCATAAACCCCCTACAGGCCAAGGTGGATGCTATCCAAAAGTGGCCTGTCCCAAGGTCAAAGAAACAGGTCCAATCCTTCTTAGGCTTGGCCGGATACTACAGGCAATTTGTACCACACTACAGCCAAATCGCTGCCCCATTGACCGACCTGACCAAAAAGACCCAGCCAAATGCCGTTAAGTGGACTGATGAGTGTCAAAAGGCCTTTACCCAGCTTAAGGCAATGCTCATGTCTGACCCTGCTGTGCTCAGGGCCCCGGACTTTGACAAGCCATTCCTAGTAACCACAGATGCATCTGAGCGTGGTATAGGAGCAGTGCTCATGCAGGAAGCAACAGATCACAACTTCCATCCTGTCGTGTTTCTCAGCAAGAAACTGTCTGAGAGGGAAAGTCGCTGGTCAGTCAGTGAAAAGGAATGCTATGCCATTGTGTACGCCCTGGAAAAGCTACGCCCATATGTTTGGGGACGGCGGTTCAAACTACAAACTGACCATGCTGCACTAAAGTGGCTTCATACTGCCAAGGGGAACAACAAGAAACTTCTTCGTTGGCGTTTAGCTCTCCAAGATTTTGATTTTGAAATTCAACACATCACAGGAGATTCTAACAAAGTTGCTGATGCACTCTCCCGTGAGAGTTTCCCAGAATCCAGTAGTTAAAAAGTGTTCTTAAAATGTAAAAGTCTTAGTTATATACTTAGTAGTATATGTAAAGGTGCATGTGTTGTATTAATCTGTTTATTTTCAAGTTCTAGAAGGAAATCGCCGCCAGTGAGCTTCCCCACTGTGTGCAATTTGGGGGGCGTGTCATAAACAGATAGCTAAGGGTTAATGTCTCTTTCACCTGGAGCACCTGACCAGAGGACCAATCAGGAAACCGGATTTTTTCAACTTTGGGTGGAGGGAATTGTGTGTCTGAGGTCTTTCTTTGCTGGCTGCCTGCTTTCTCTGAGCTTTGGAGAAGTAGTTCTATTTTCTAATCTTCTGTTTCTAAGTATAAGGACAAAGAGATCAGATAGTAAGTTATATGGTTTCTTTTCTTTGGTATTTGCATGAATATAAGTGCTGGAGTGCTTTGATTTGTATTCTTTTTGAATAAGGCTGTTTATTCAATATTCTTTTAAGAAATTGCCCTGTATTGTGTCATCTTAATACAGAGAGACCATTTGTATTTTTTCTTTCTTTTTATATAAAGCTTTCTTTTAAGACCTGTTGGAGTTTTCTTTACTTCAGGGAAATTGAGTCTGTACTCACCAGGGAATTGGTGGGAGGAAGAAATCAGGGGAGATCTGTGTGTGTTGAAGTGGCTAGCCTGATTTTGCATTCCCTCTGGGTGAAGAGGAAAGTACTTTTTGTTCCAGGACTGGGAACAGAGAGGGGGAGTCACTCTGTTTGGATTCACAGAGCTTGTGTCTGTGTATCTCTCCAGGAGCACCTGGAGGGGGGAAGGGAAAAAGGATTATTTCCCTTTGTTGTGAGACTCAAGGGATTTGGGTCTTGGGGTCCCCAGGGAAGGTTTTTCGGGGGGACCAGAGTGCCCCAAAACACTCTAATTTTTTGGGTGGTGGCAGCAGGTACCAGGTCCAAGCTGGTGACTAAGCTTGGAGGTTTTCATGCTAACCCCCATATTTTGGACGCTAAGGTCCAAATCTGGGACTAAGGTTATTGACAGGCCCTCCCCCAGTTTAAGGGGTGGGGGGAAATCTGTTCAGCTTCTTTTCAGTTTTCTTAAGCTTTACACACCTTGTTTCATGCTATGGGAAAACTAAATTCTAAGGCTCCAATCCTACAGGTGACTCTCTGCAGCCGAGCCCCTGTGCCCCTGTGCAACCCTATTGACTTCACTGGGGTTATCCGTTCTAGTGCAGTTATTGGCCACGGCAGGGCTGAGGCAGGGAATTTCCTCTCTTGTATCACTGAGTTCCCGTGTCTGGAATACACACCCAGGTCAGCTTTCCCTGGCATCTCTTGGCTTATTAAATACTTCAGGGTCAACATTTTAACTTCTCAGTTTTCCTTTTTTTTTTTTTTTTAATACTTGAAAATATCCATTTCTGGTGCAGTGAGCATTAAAATTCTTGCATGGAAAACTTAGGAGTTTTAGGTCTTTCAAGATACTCAGCCTGTCACATAATAGAATGAACAAAATTAGGAAAAACTATATTTACATGGCTTGTTTATGGGCTTAGCAGGAAAAGCACATGGGGCACTAGGCAATGTTTCAACTACTATTATTAGGGCCCTACCAAATCCGTGGCTGTGAAATCTGGTCTCCCCTGTGAAATCTGGCTATTCTATGTGGGAGGGATTGCCACACTTCTGCGCTGCTGCTGTTGGCGGCACTGCCTTCAGAGCTGCATGAGCAGAGAACAATGTCTGCTGGCCAGGAGCCCAGCTTTGAAGGCAGCGCTGCTGCAAGCAGCAGTTCAGAAGCAAGGGTGAAAATACTGCGAACCTCCTACAATAGCCTTGCAACGCCCCCCGCCCCCGACCTCCTTTTGGGTTGGGATCCCCACAGTTGCAAAACCATGAAAACCGTGAAATTTACAATTTTCAAAATCCTCTGATTGTAAAATTGACCAAAATGGATCATGAATTTGGTAGGGTCCTATTTTTTGTCCTTGTTTTAGAGATAGGAAACTGCGGCATAAAGAGACTGCATGACTGCCCAGGGTCGCATAGGAAGTCTGTGGCAGAGCAGGGAATTGAATCCTGGCCTCCCACATCCAAAGGAAGTGCTGTAACCACAGGATCATCCGTCCTCCCTATCCCTATTATGCTAGGTGTTGTACAGACTCGCAGGAAGACAGGCCTGTGCTGAAGAGCCTGAAATCTAAAAAGCCTGGGATTAAGGGAAGTTGAACAGGATGATTGTGAGTACACATCTTGTTACAATATTTCTTCTTTTCTGTGCTTATGTAGGAGGCAGGTTACTGGGAATGGTAGGAAACAGTAACAGAGTGGGAGGGAAAATGACGACAGGGAAACAGACTTTCTGTATGTGCTTCATAAATGAACAGGACTGCACCAAAGAAATACCTGACCCGTATCAACAGTTTCTCTTCCTGACAGAAACAACTGGGCAAGGCCCCAAATACTGACTGACAACTGAGGCCAAAAGGCCTTCAATATATTACTTAAGGCATTATTGCCTGCAGCTAGTTATTGAGGTAGAATTGTCATTACTGCCAGTGGAGGAAAATTGGTAGAGACAAATTTGGTTTTTCTGAAGTAGGGAAAAAGTGACTTAGAAACTAAGAGGAAAAAAATCAGCTTTATTAAACTTGGTCCAGGTTATTATTATTGGAATACACCAATAAGAGTTTGACACTAAAATATTAAATGGGTTATTCAGTTTATTTGCCTTTCCTTACTTTGAAGGCCTCTATAATGTACAATATATTTATTCTGAACTATTCAGTAGTGTGTGTTTATTGGATTTTTCATTACATAGTCTTTCACTAGAGGCTCTCGAAACAAAGTCTCAGTATTATACAGTAAAAGCTGTGTTATCCGGCACTTCACCAGCTGGAAAGCTCTAGAAACCAGCATTTCTGATATCCATTAAAAGTTTGGTTGGTGCGGGGCCAGCAGGCTCCCTACTGGCTCCACGTGGTTCCCTGGAAGCGGCAACATGTCCCTGCTGCTCCTAGGCGGAGGAATGGCCACAGGGGCTATATGCATTGCACTGGCTCCGCAGCTCCCATTGGCCAGGAACTACGACCAATGGGAGCTGCGGGAGTGGCACCTGTGGGCAGAGGCAGTGTGCAAAGCAGCCTAGGCATGCCTGTGCCTAGGAGCAGCAGGGACATGTCACCACTTGTGGGGAGCCGCCTGAGGTGAGCGCCGCCCAGATCCAGCACCCTGAAACCCCTCCCACAACCAAAATCCCTCCCAGAGCCCGCACCCTGCACCTCTGTCTGTGCCCCAACCCCCTGCCCTGAACCCTCTCCTGCACCCAAACTCCCTCCCTCCATTGGTAAATATAACGCTTAGTTAACCGGAATTTTTGACTTCCTGGCACCCCTCATTCTCTCAATATGCCAGATTACAAAGCTTTTACTGTACTGAGGTATTAGAAGTAGGATAGCAATCTTTTGTCTCATATAACCTTACTGTGTCTCTTTTTTGATTTGTTCAAAGTCACACCATCAGTGCCATACGATCACTCTATATCTGAACTCTCACTCCTCATCCTCAAAGGAAACTGCACAATACCTTCAAAAGATGAGCCTGGGAGCTTTAATTCATAACTTCGCCAGACACTAAAAATCATGGACTGAACAGTCTGGATTTATGGTTTACTGCAACCATCTGTAACCCACTAACAGTGGCGGATTAGCCACTGGGCCAATAGGGCCTGTGCCCAAGGGCCCTGGAAAAATTGGCACCCCTACACTCTGACCTGCTCTGCCGGCCCAGCGGTCCAGCCAGGGAATGGGGCTAGAGTGCGGGGGCTTGCCTCGCTCCCCAACCTCACTCCCCGCAGGAGTGCCAGGGAAGATGGGGGGGCACTGCAGGCGGAAGGGGCCTAATCTGCCGCTAATCCTAATCCTCCCCAGCCAGCTAACAGCTCCCCACTCAAACTGCCTTTTCCCTCTCCCTCTCTTTACCCTACATGACCAGAGAGGCTGCTTCATAGAATCATAGACTTTAAGATCAGAAGGGAGTTCCCTCGAAATATGGGTTAATTACTTATGCTAAACAGTCTGTTCTCCCTTGTATTTAGCTGTGACACTGAGTATGTTTCCCAGATCGGAAGAGTTCTGTGTGAGCTTGTCTCTTGCACCAACAGAAACTGGTCCAATAAAAGATATTAACTCACCCACCTAGAGTGCCATATTATGGAACAGAATCCAGGTGTCCTGACTTCCAGTCCTTTACTTTACCAGCTAGATACATTACCAAACGCTTATAATTACCATTGCATATAAAAAATGTTAAGGTGACTTAGAATTTAAATTAAAATGCTAATGAATTCAAATGTATGTTTCACATGGCAACCATCACTTGGCCAAATTGCACATTCATGCTAAGGCATGCATTATAGGTGGGACGTTAACTATTTGTGCTGAAATTTTCCATGTTGGGTGTCAGCTTCAGGCTGAACATTTTTTTGAAAGCTTCAGCCTAAATGGTTCAGACATTTCCGAGAATGAAGTTGGGGGAAAATATGTTTTGCCATGTTAAAAAAATTCATAGGCAAATTTTCTTTGAGACTCTCTAGCAAGTTTTGGAGCAGGGACTTGAAATTTGACGTTCAGTGACTTTTGTGTTCGGAGGATGTGCCTTTTTCTCTGCCGGTGAAAAGCCATCCAATTTGGCCAAGTTATAAGCCTTTGAAAAATCTCATCTTATACATGCTCAGTAGAGACTTTTCAGCATTTACCGGATAAACTTGCCAAAGATTCCATCCTCAGTGAGCAAGACTGACCCCTTCACAGTTCCTAGTGCTGACATGCACCATCCCCACAGATTGAAATCAGTTGCTTCAGAGTGGCACCAGGGACTGGCACTGAGAGCAAGGAGCCTGTCTCTCCTGTGCTGCCAGTGACCCCTCGCTGGTGCCCAGGAGGAGTGGAGAAAGGCTGGGACTGACTGGGCAAAGAGACTGGATCTGGGAACTGGGAAAGGGGTGGAGGGGTGGCTGTGATTTGCTGGGTAAGGAGACTGGGAGCAAGTTTGTGAGAGAAGTAACACTGAGACAGGACAAAGCACTGTGGAAAACTGGGACTGGCTGGACAAGGAGACTGAGACAAGGGGCTGGGGAAAACAGATTGGATGGGGTGGGATACTGGGACTGAAGGGAAGGGGGAGAGACACCTGGAGGTTGAGGGGAGGGCAGAGACAGATTGCACAAGGATTTGGGGGGGGGGGGAACGGTGACTGACTGAGTAAGGAGACTGGGAGTGGGTGATCATGGAGAGCAACTGAGAGGGGAGATGGGAGACTTGGACTTAGACAGGGTGTCTGCAGGGAGAGACTTGGACTGATTAGTCTGACCAGAGGCAATCCTGGTAATTACAGGCCAGTAAGCCTAACTTCAGTACTGTGAAAATTGGTTGAAACTATAGAAAACAACACAATTATCAGACACATGGATGAACATGATTTATTGGAGAAAAGTCAATACAGCTTTTGTAAAGGGAAACCATGCCTCACCAATCTACTAGAATTCTTTGAGGGGGTCCACAAACACGTGGACAAGGGTGGTCTAGTGGATGTAGTGTATTTGGACTTTCAGAAAGCCTTTGACAAGGTCCCTCACCAAAGGCTCTTAAGCAAAGTAATCCTGGGATAAAAGGAAAGATCCTATCATGGATCAGTAACTGGTTAAAAGACAGGAAACAAAGGATAGAAATAAAGAGTCAGTTTTCAGAATGGAGAGGTAAATAGTGGTGTTCCCCAGGATCAGTACTGCGGATGATACAAAATTATTCAAGACAGTTAAGTCCAAAGCAGACTGTGAAGAGTTCAAAAGGGATCTCACAAAACTGAGTGACCGGGCAACAAAATGGCAGATGAAATTCAATTTAGATACATGTAAAATAATGCACATTGGAAAACATAATCCCAACTATACGTACAATATGATGGGATCCAAATTAGCTGTTACCACTCAAGAAAGAGATCCTGGCATCACTGTGGATATTTCTCTGGAAACATCCAGTCAATGTGCAGTCAAAAAAGCTAAAAGGATGTTAGGAACCATAAAGAAAGGGATAGATGATAGAACAGAAAAATTTGTAAACCCTTGATATGGCCACACCTTGAATACTACATGCAGTTTTGATAGCCCCTGCTCAAAAGAGATACATTAGAATTGGAAAAGGTACAAAGAAGAACCACAAAAATGATAAAGAGCATGGAACGGCTTCTGTATGAGGAGAGATTAAGAAGACTGGGATTTTTCATCTTGGAAAAGAGATGACTAATGGGATATGATAGAGATCCCGTGGAAAAATAGTGTGGTTGTATGATTAAAGACTATATTAAAATGCATATACACAGGCAACCTTAATTCTGGCATTTCCTATCTTTTGAGTGCTTCGCTTTGCAACTTTAATGTTCTTTTAGCAGCGCAAACACACACACATTATTATATTTGCACAAATATGAGGACATTTGTTATTTTAGAACTCTTAGCTCCTTAATCTACCACGGTACTGTACAAAATAAACACGAGACACATTCCTTGCCTCAAAGAGTTTACAATTTGAACTGTTGCAGTGGTGTTTTTTTTTCTACCTCATATTGAATTACCAGATTTTGACTAAAGAAGAATGCTAACTCTTGAAACTGAGGGACAAATTTGCTCACTGAAACTGGTATGAATTAATTCTAGCATATATATCCATTGAAATCAATGGAGTCAATTGATTTAGTGGATTTACTCTAGATTTATACTAGTGTAACTGAAAAAAGAATTTGGCTCCAAAGGTCTAGAAAAGTTTATTCTAAAGATACAAATCTCATCTATCTCAAGTATCATTAGCTTCCATATTTGTTATGCCTCTCACTTCTTAAAGTTGTCACATATTGGGGCTCTGCAGGATGAAAGCTATGATTTTCCATTAGCCTTGACTGTGCTATAAAAATTTTGTAAACAGCAGATGATGCTTTAATGCAGCCAAGAGTGTACAATATTTTTGTGTGATTCATTTTTAGTGAATTTACTATTGGCTTGATTCAGTTTTTCAATGTGGTGAAGAGTTTTATCCAACAGCGAAGATGATCTATACAGTATTGCCACCCCAGCATTGGAAATATTGAAAAAAAAATTAAGATTGACTTAAAAATGATGAGATTCTATAAGATTGTCTACTGTCTGCTACATGTTGGTCCAGTTTTGAGGCCCAGTTCTGTTCTCCATTACACTGTTTTAAATTTAGAGTAACTTCACCAAAGTCAACTGACTTGACAGATTTAATCTGACATACTCTAGATGTACACTAGAAGACAGAAGAGGAGAACTTGACCCAGTATTTTCCCCAGGAATTGAAATTTGGGGGGCTGTTTGAATTTAGATTGGGGGTAAGGGCCAAGAGGTGAGACCATGAAGGCGAAGGTGGGCTGCATAGTACCATAGTAAAAACTGAAAAATGTTTCACAATCATTTTATTAGATTTAACTCATGTTTTAACATTATCAAACAAATTAAAGTTGCTTCACAGAAGGTTTGAGTAGCCACTACATCTACATCCTTCTTGGTTTCTTACTGTAATTTTGTATAACTCTGTTTAATGTACTTCTGAATACAACGTGTTCATCTTTGGTGGCTTCTTGCGTGTATGGTACCTCCAGTCCTCCAAAGGACATGCTCATTAGTTCATTCACATGATCAGGCAGAATTTGACTTCTTCCAGAACACAAAATTCTGTTCAATGATGAAAAAGAACACTTAACTGTAGCTTTTTAACCGGTGGTAGCAAGAAATGAATTCCTGCTTCTTTCATCCCAGGAAATATAGCACAAAGATCGGGTCAAGCAACTAGTGATGATAAAAAAGAAGTTGAAGTCAAATCTTCATTTGTTGTATGACATTCCATTCTGTGTTCAAATTATCTATTCTGTTCTGATCACATACCAGTCCCATTGCTGATAGTGCCTCATTCCATTCAAGTATCAGTGTTTTATAAAAGCAGCAAAGAATCCTGTGGCACCTTATAGACTAACAGACGTTTTGGAGCATGAGCTTTCGTGGGTGAATACCCACTTCCTCAGATGCATGTAGTGGAAATATCCAGGGGCAGGTATATATGTGCTAGCAAGCAAGCTAGAGATAACGAGGTCAGTTCAATCAGGGAGGATGAGGCCCTGTTCTAGCAGTTGAGGTGTGAAAACCAAGAGAGGAGAAACTGGTTCTGTAGTTGGCAAGCCATTCACAGTCTTTGTTCAATCCTGAGCTGATGGTGTCAAATTTGCAGATGAACTGAAGCTCAGCAGTTTCTCTTTGAAGTCTGGTCCTGAAGTTTTTTTGCTGCAGGATGGCCACCTTAAGGTCTGCTATAGTGTGGCCAGGGAGGTTGAAGTGCTCTCCTACAGGTTTTTGTATATTGCCATTCCTAATGTCTGATTTGTGTCCATTTATCCTTTTCCGTAGAGACTGTCCAGTTTGGCCTATGTACACAGCAGAGGGGCATTGCTGGCATATGATGGCGTATATTACATTGGTGGATGTGCAGGTGAATGAACCAGTGATGGTGTGGCTGATCTGGTTAGGTCCTGTGATGGTGTCGCTGGTGTAGATATGTGGGCAGAGTTGGCATCGAGGTTTGTTGCATGGATTGGTTCCTGAGCTAGAGTTATTATGGTGCGGTGTGCAGTTACTGGTGAGAATATGTTTCAGGTTGGCAGGTTGTCTGTGGGCAAGGACTGGCCTGCCACCCAAGGCCTGCGAAAGTGTGGGATCATTGTCCAGGATGGGTTGTAGATCCTTGATGATGCATTGGAGGGGTTTTAACTGGGGGCTGTATGTGATGGCCAGTGGAGTCCTGTTGGTTTCTTTCTTGGGTTTGTCTTGCAGTAGGAGGCTTCTGGGTACACGTCTGGCTCTGTTGATCTGTTTCCTTATTTCCTCGTGCAGGTATTGTAGTTTTGAGAATGCTTGGTGGAGATTTTGTAGGTGTTGGTCTCTGTCTGAGGGGTTAGAGCAGATGTGGTTGCACCTCAGTGCTTGGCTGTAGACAATGGATCGTGTGATGTGTCCGGGATGGAAGCTGGAGGCATGAAGGTAGGCATAGCGGTCGGTAGGTTTTCGATATAGGGTGGTGTTAATGTGACCATCACTTATTTGCACCGTGGTGTCAAGAAAGTGGATCTCCTGTGTAGATTGGTCCAGGCTGAGGATGATGGTGGGGTGGAAGCTGTTGAAATCGTGGTGGAATTTTTCCAGAGTCTCCTTCCCATGGGTCCAGATGATGAAGATGTCATCAATGTAGCGTAGGTAGAGAAGGGGCGTGAGTGGACGAGAGCTGAGGAAGCGTTGTTCCAGGTCAGCCATAAAGATATTGGCATATTGTGGGGCCATGCGGGTGCCCATAGCAGTGCCACTGATCTGGAGATATATATTGTCATCAAATTTGAAATAGTTGTTTGTGAGTATAAAGGCACAGAGCTCAGCAGCCAGTTGTGCTGTGGCATCATCAGGGATAGTGTTCCTGACAGCTTGTAATCCATCTGAGTGTGGGATGTTTGTGTAGAGAGCCTCTACATCCATGGTGGCTAGGATGGTGTTTTCTGGGAGGTCACCAATGCATTGTAGTTTCCTCAGGAAATCAGTGGTGTCACGGAGATAGCTGGGAGTGCTGGTGGCATAGGGTCTGAGTAGAGAGTCCATATATCCAAACAGTCCTTCAGTGAGAGTGCCAATGCCCGAGATGATGGGGCATCCAGGATTTCCGGGTTTGTGGATCTTGGGTAGAAGATAGAATAACTCTGGTCGGGGCTCTAGGGGTATGTTGATTTCTTCTGGTGTTAGTGTAGGGAGTGTCCTGAGTAGATGCTGTAGTTTCTTAGTGTATTCCTCAGTGGGATCTGAGGGAAGTGGCCTGTAGAATTTGGTATTGGAGAGTTGTCTGGCGGCCTCCTTTTGGTAGTCAGACCTGTTCATGATGACAACGGCACCTCCTTTATCAGCCTCTTTGATGATAATGTCAGGGTGGTTTCTGAGGCTGTGGATGGCATTGCATTCTGCACGACTTAGGTTGTGAGTGTTTTATAAAACAGGCATCTATAAAAGTTACGTAGTGGTTGAGCAGAATCCAGAAGTTGCTGTTGTAGATTTGTAAGAATCAAATCTGTGTACTTTTTCAGCTGACTTAACAACCATTTCTTGTCTCTTCAGTTAAGGATTCAGTGTAAGTGCCTTCATTAGTCAACTTGTGGACTGAAGTCTTTGGTTCTTCCAGTACTTTTTTATTGGCTCTCTCTCTGATCCAAGTGTAACTTCTATTGCTGGACAAAGATCTACTACTGTTGTACCAGATGCTTGGATGGCATTGTTTAATAACCCAAGTGGTTTCAACAGTAGACTTACAAGAGAGAGAATGGAGATTGTCTTCTCTGAACATACTAGCAAAAGAAGTCTACTAGTCTCACTACTTAGATCCATCCCAACTTGGTAGATACTCGACTAAGCCAGTAATAAAGGTTGCAGTAATTTTAAGACAATAGCCAAGGATCACTCACAAGAAAGCCAGGAGGTTTTCCCACGTTGGACTAATTTGAACTTCAGTCCCAGAATATCTTTTATTTTTTCCAAGATGTTCAGTCTTTTTGGACACTTGTTGGGAAAAAAAAGAGTATAACAAAGACATTAAATTTATGGCTTTTTTAATGTCTTTTGAAGATTCTGAAGCCTCTACTAGTGCTAGTTGAGTAGATCATAGAATCATAGGACTGGAAGGGACCTTGAAAGGTCTTCTAATCCAGTTCCCTGCACCCAAGGCAGGATAAGTATTATCTAGATCATCCCTGACAGGTGATTATCTAACCTGCTCTTAAAAACCTCCAATGGTGGTGATTCCACAACCTCCCTAGGCAATTTATTGAAGTTTTTCCTAATACCCAACCTAAACCTCCCTGGCTGCAATTTAAGCCCATTGCTTCTTGTCTTATCCTCAGAGGTTAACAAGAATAATTTTTCTCCCTCCTTGTAACAACCTTTTATGTACTTGAAAACTGTTATCATGCCCTCCCCCCTCAGTCTTTTCTTCTCCAGATTAAACAAACCCAATCTTTCCTCACAGGTCATGTTTTCTAGACCCTTTAATCAATTTTGCTGCTCTCCTCTGGACTTTCTCCAATTTGTCCACATCTTTCCTGAAATGTGGCATCCAGAACTGGACACAGTATTCCATCTGAGGCTTAATCAGCATAGAGTAAAGCAGAAGAATTGGTGTCTTGCTTACAACACTCCTGCTAATACATCCCAGAATATTTGCTTTTTTTGCAAAAGTGTTAAACTGTTGACTCATATTTAACTTGTGATCTACTATGAATCCCAGATCCCTTTCCGCAGTACTCCTTCCTGTGGAGTCATTTCCCATTCTGTATGTGTGCAATTGATCGTTCCTTCCTAAATGGAATACTTTGCATTTGTCCTTATTGAATTTTATCCTATTTCCTTCAGACCATTTCTCCAGTTTGTCCAGATCATTTTGACTTTTAATCCTATCCCCCAAAGCACTTGCAACCTCTCCCAGCTTGCTATCATCCACAAACTTTATAAGTGTACTCTCTATGCTATTATCTAAATCATTGATGAGATATTGAACAGAACCAGACCGAGGACCAATCCCTGGGGGACCTCACTCGATATATCTTTGCAGCTTGACTGTGAACCACTGATAACTACTCTCTGGGAACAGTTTTCCAACCAGTTATGCACCTAGCTTATAGTAGTTCCATGTAGGTTGTATTTTCCTAGTTTGTTTATGAGAAGGTCATGTGATTCAATATTAAAAGCCTTACTAAAGTCAAGATATACCACATCTACCCCCTCCCCCTATCTACAGGGCTTGTTACCCTGTTAAAGAAAGCTATTAGGTTGATTTGATATGCATTGTTCTTGACAAATTCATGCTGATTATTACTTATCTCCTTATTATCTTCAAGGTGTTTGCAAATTGATTCCTTAATTATTTGCTCCATTATCTTTTCAGGTACCAAAGTTAAGATGGCCTCTGCTCTGCAGTGTGTATAGGAGAGATTGGGATTACACTTTTCTCTGAGCAAGACTTGTACTCCACCATATCTTCCAGAGAAGTTTGCAGCTCCATCAAATGCACAAGCACCCATCTGTTTGGTGTCCAATTTACAAGCAATTAACTCTTCTAAGAAATGATTTGTCACAGATGCAGCCATGAGTTGTCACAGATGCAGCCAATGTGTCTTCTATAACCTAAACATCTAGAAATGCATCTACTGTCCTACCTCTGACATTAAGATAATGTATGCAATGACTTAATACTTGATGCCCATTTACACAGGTGCATTCATCAGCCATGTATGCAAATTTTTTTAAGGTGGTGAGAGAGTTTTTCACTTTTTCAACTGTTCAGTCTTTCACTGTTGCACCCCATGTTTCTAACCAGTCAGTTGAGTTTCTTGCAGAAAGCTGGTGAGCATTTGCCAGTCTTGTTTGGAATCAGAGTCCAACTTCAGGGCTAACCAGTGACAATGCACTTAACACTTGGCCTCTAGTTTGTGGTGTGTGGCATCTCTTGCTTAAATAGAAGTATGATGTGATAGCTATGTTTGTTCACATACACTGTGTTGTGTCTCCAGCATTATTAACAGCCTCATAAAGTACTTATAAGGCTTTCTGCATGTCAGTACAGTCCAGAGGCCTGCTGTTTTGTAGCCTTTTCATCTAGTTTGTCAGCATTGGCTTTGCTGATCAGTCTGGCAAACCAAGCTCCTCCAGTTTTACCAATTGTAGCAGTAGGAAGCTTTCTTTCTTCATAAGCATATTTGCAAGAGGTGTACCAGTAGCCATCATTTGTAATTTCAGTAAATGGGAAAAGTTTGACCGACAAACATTAGGAACTGAATTTAGGTTGTGGAGACACTGTTTCTTCACTAGGTAGCTATGATGGTGCTTTGGGCTGTTTGGATGTTGATACACCACTTGAACCTTCAGGTGACATGTTGGTATGTTCTTCATCTTGGTTGGCCTGACGATGAAGGGGGAGTGATGAGAGTGATGGGGATAAAGGGAAATCTCTGACCCTTTGGACCTTTTTGTTTGGAATGACGATGCCCTCAATTATATGTGCACAACCCTGCTGTTGGCTAGTGGGACAGCACAGGTGTCAGTGAGGGTTGTAAATTGGAGATAGCAGAGATTGCACAGGTGCCAGTGAGGGAGTCATATAAACTGCAACCAGTGGTGATTTGTGAGAAGGAAAAAAACCACCTTGATTGTCAGACTGCAGGCCTGGCAGTTAAGTTTTAAAAAAATCTTTACTTTTAAACTGAGCACATTTGATATGGAGATCATTGTTGGGTCTCAACTCTCCAGTGTTGGAGAGACTGGAGTTATAGCTTTCCAAGATTGTTAGCCCTTTGTGGCAGAGGCATACCCACCTCATTCTGAGGCCAAGTGCCTCAGTGAGCTCTAGAGCATTGTTCCTTGAGTTATCTGCAGGAAGCAGAGAGCTTCCCAAACTGTTATGGAACATTTCTGTGCTAGGGTGAAATCATCTGGAATAAAAAATCAGTCCATGAAAATGTTTCCCCCCAAATTTTCTAGTAGAATCCAGTTAAAAGATACCTTTGGAGAAGAACTACTGCTGGTGTGTTGTTATCCCTCCTCTAAAGTGCTTATTATTGTCTGGAGTCTAAAAGTCTGAAGGGAAGTCTCTCCAAACCCTAATCCTAACCAGATCATGAAACTGTACAAGGCAGGATAAACTGTCTCCAACCACAAGAGGAGGTGGGTGGGTGGATGAGAATATTGAAATTGTGGTGAAAGGCAGGGTCATATGGTTCCCAAACAGAGGACAATACAAGGGTTGTACTATGAGGCAGATATTCAGAAGGAAATGTATTACTTTGTATTAGCACAGATTAAAGTCTTGGATAAGACACTTGTGAAATTGTCCAGAAGCCTTGACTATACTAGACACCATAAAAGCTTTTATTGGATTAATTTCTGTTGTGAAAGAGACAAGCTTTCAAGCTACACAGAGCTCTTAAAATCTGGCAGGGAAGGGCCAGCTTAATAAAGATGCTTCTAGACAGCCTTTCTGAGAAACTGACTTGGGAGTGGAAGATTCCCCAATAGCCTAGGATCATGACCTGTATCTAGTATATAAGTCAAGTTCTACGCAATTCAACAATGGGAACTTAGGTGCGATTGTGAAAAAGGCTCTGTCACTCCCAGGGCATTGAGTTGAGAAGGTATGAAGGTATAGACTACTTTCCCTCAGGTTTCTAGAAAAACTCTTCAGTGGATGAGTGTTGCTATTGATTCTGTTCTATCCTTAGTGATACCTAATGAACAACTCTCGGTGTTGAGTATATACCCAGTTAATACCTGTGATCTTTATGCCAGCACTGGGTAAGGTCTTTTGTTTCTAGGTAAGGCCTTGTGATATCTGGTGGACAACAGATCATAAAGATTTGTTCAGGGATGGGTGTATTACCCATGAAATGAGCAAATCAGGATCAATAAATAGAGTTCCAGAGATGGTCTGTTAGACTCTGTCTACCTTTCTCCTCTTCCAGGTGTATAGTAGAGTCATTGAAGTTGTTAGTTACGTACAACAGGCATGTTACATCTGGGGAGAGCTTTGGGGCCAAATCTGGTTCCTGCTAAGGGTGCTTTGTGCTGCTCCAGTGCACAAGGCAGCCTTAAAAATGCTCTTGCAAGCTACATGCAGATTCAGCTGTCATAGGGGACTCGCCGGCTGGCATAGAGAAATTGTTGCTAGTTCTGCACCACTCTCCCTCTCACCCCAGCTTAGGGGATGGGCTGAGAGAGAAGAGATTTGGCTGGAGCATTGCTTGAGGCCATTGCAGTCAGGCATAGTTTAGAGCATCTCTAAGGGCCTGATCCAAAGTCCATTGAAATAAATGGGAAAATTTGTTTGGACTTCAGTGGGCTTTGGATCATGTACTAAGTTATGCTAGAGGCTGAATCAGCCCAGCAGCTGTGGGGTTGGGAGAGCTGGGGGATCTGGCTCATTACCTCTTTCAATAGTCTCAAGACATTGGCGATTCTGCCATGATTAGTTAGCTAGTTAATGTCGTAAAGAGAGGCCCCAAGATCACTGAGTCTCGATGTGCAATGCTAGCACCTTCAGCAGGATGGCAACTACTATTTGTGAAAGAGACATGTAAGGTAACTCAGGAGTCAAATTAGCTTTAAAAAAAAAAGAGGGGGAGGGAACCTCACCTAACATACCCCTTAAACATGCTACTTAAATAAATAACCTTTAGAGGACTTGAGGAAAATTTCACTTCAGATACTCTTCTCACTTGGGAAGCCATCACTTTCCAGGAATTTCAAACTAGAAAGACACCAAAATGGGTAAATCTTTTCTCAAGCAAGGCTATTACATCAAAGATTATTCCCTAGCAGCAGCTGAAATGAGCCCACGGGAATCCTTATACCATTCCTGGGATGCAATAAATCAATGCCTATTCCCAAGGTGCAGGGAAAACAGCAGTTCTCCCAGGCTATGCCACAGCAGTAAAGAAGTAGTGTAAGCAGCAGCTTCATAATGTGACTCTGAAGACTATGCTGCTTATAATAGGAGTTATTTCTCAGAACTCTTATCAGGAAGGTGAAACAGAAAGTCACAGAGGTCATAAAGATGAATACCTGAGAAACTATACTGTACACATGTTCCAACCTTGGAGTTTGGAAACATTATCTTAACTCGAAAAATATTGAACTGGAGAAAAATTCATAACCCCCTAGTGTCAATATGCATGTAGTATCATAAAAACAAGGCAAAGAAGGAACGCGCCTGAAGACTTTGTAGTAAAAGAAATGCAGGAACTGGGTTCTGCCAGTTTAGTCCTATCCAAATAACCAATATGTCAGTTAGGAATGAAAACTCAAGCACCTTCTTTGAGAATAGAAAATGTGGGATAGGCATGCACAAATCACTAGTATGCAATGGTTGGAGAGAGTGTCATGCACAGGAGCTGGGCAAAGATGCACCCCAAACAGCAGAACCAGGGTTGGACACACCGCACTTTCAAGTTACAACAGTTCACATGAATTGCTTTATATTGCAACAATACCACCTTCACTAGAGACAAGGATTCTCTGCTTCCTTACCTTTCTCACACTCAGTAGCCTATCATAAGCTTCAGAAAAAAAAATCATGCATTGTTGTTGTGGCAGTTGTGCACTGTATTGATAAAGAAAGCAAGCAGTTTCTCCTCCCTTGGTTTTCATACCTCAACTGCTAGAAGAGGGCCTCATCCTCCCTGACTGAACTAACCTCGTTATCTCTAGCCTGCTTCTTGCTTGCATATATATATACCTGCCCCTGGAAATTTCCATGCATCCGATGAAGTGGGTATTCACCCACGAAAGCTCATGCTCCAATATGTCTGTTAGTCTATAAGGTGCCACAGGACTCTTTTCTGTATTGGTAAAGGGTGTCCTGGGCCCAACAAGAGACAAGATGTTAACAAAACCCTTGTTCATTTATTACATTAAACAGTGAAATGTGGTTCGGAGTTTTGTGTCAAGTTATCACTGGCTTCCTCCCATTATAACACCCACCACAACAAATATTTGTAATATTTTATTATAAAGATTCAAAAAAAGAAGGAACAACCGTTAAAACATTTGAAATGTAAAGTATTAGGTAAAGCTTTCATTTGAATAATAATAATTTCCTTTCCTTTTAGCTGTATAAAGATTTTTTTAATAGGGAAACTCTTTGTTTGACAGTCTTTTAGAGAGACAAGGTGAGTGAGATAATGTCTCTTAGTGGGCCAGCTTCTGTTGGTGAAAGAGACAAGCTTTTGAACTTACACAGAGCTCTTATTCAGGTCTGGGTAACAGCAACACTGTAAACAGTCTTTCAGATGGTATTCACTCCCTTTTTGAGGGAAAAGAAAAAAGTTAGCTTAGATGGCACGGAGCTTTTGGGAGTCCAAATCTATTTTCTTTAAGACAAACCACACACAAAAGGGAAGACAAAAAAATGCATAAAAAGAAAAAGCAGATGCTGACTTTTATTTGCAACCTTGTTACTGGGGAAACATAGGCCCAGCATAGTCTTATCAGCTATTCTGAGACCTGGTAAACTTGTATGAGTGTGTAGGGGCTGTTTAAAATTTTGCTTTTCGCTTGTCTTTCCGGGCACAGGCTCATAGCATCGTTGAACAAGGCATAGTTGTCTTAGCAGATAGGCCACACTCTTCCTGGGTAGAGATGTAGGAAAGAGGAGAAGTATATAGGGGAAGAATAGTAACACATGAGGAAGGTAATCACAGTGAAAACAAAGTCTCATATCCCAGGTGGTGTTCAGGACCTCACTGAGGCTGACTGAGGTGGTGATGTCATCTGGTTCCTTCTCTCTGGCCTGGACAGGATGTCTTTCAGGATCTGGATAATGAAGGCCCAAGGGTGTCATGGTGGATTCTGTGGTCCCAGGACACAGAGGGGGTGACAGCCATGATGGTAAATCTTGCTGCTTCTGGTCCACTTATCCTGCTGCTCCAATCTAGTGACCCCCTCCCTCCTCACTAAACAATGTCCAAGTAGAGTTAGCAACCTCATCTCATTAAAATTAACCAATCAAAACACATTTCAGTGATTTCAACAATAAACATTTTCTCCCCTTTCTAGAATCTTTCAGTTTATTGCCAAGTCAGCTCATCACCTTACCAGCAGACTTGAAGCCGCCTTAGCGCAGTTCCTTTAACTTAAGCAAGGCAGTTTGCGTCAGTCTATTTGTCTCCAACTTCTGCTGACTTTCATGAAAAGTTCTGTATAACAGACTGAGTTGGACTCTTGTTACTTTGGACAATTTAGATTACAGTCCTTTTCACAACAGCAGTTCCACAAATGGCACTGATTGTGGGAATGCTAACATAGGTGGGCACTACTGGGTCAGACTAAAGGTCTATCTAGCCCAGTATCCTGTCTTCTGACAGTGGCCAATGCCACGTGCCCCAGAGGGAATGAACAGAACAGATAATCATCACGTGATCCATCCCCTGTCGCCCATTCCCAGCTTCTGGCAAACAGAAGCTAGTGACACCATCTCTGTCCATCTTGGCTAATAGCCATTGATGGACCTATCCTCCATGAACTTATCTAGTTCTTTTTTAACCTTCTTATAGTCTTGGCCTTCACAACATCCTCTAGCAAGGAGTTCCACAAGTTGTTTGTGTGTTGTGTGAAAAAATACTTCCTTTTGTTTGTTTTAAACCTGCTGCCTATTAATTTCATTTGGTGACCCCTAGTTCTTGTGTTATGAGGAGTAAATAACACTTCCTTATTTACTTTCTCGACACCAGTCATGATTTTATAGACCTCTATCATATCCCCCCTTAGGTGTCTCTTTTCCAAGATGGAACGTCTCATCTTATTAATCTCTTCTCATATGGAAGCCGTTCTATACCCCTAATCCTTTTTGTTGTACTTTTCTGAACCTTTTCCAATTCTAATATATCTTTTTTTGAGATGAGGTGACCACATCTGCACACTGTATTAAAGATGTTGGCATACCTTGGATTTATATAGAGACAATATGATATTTTCTGTCTTATTATCTATCCCTTTCTTAATGATTCCCAACATTCTGTTTGCTTTTTTGACTGCTGCTGCACATTAAGTGGATGTTTTCAGAGAATTACCCACAATGACTCCAAGGTCTCTTTCTTGAGTGGTAACAGTTAATTTAGACCCCATAATTTTATATGTATAGTTGGGATTATGTTTTCCAATGTGCATCACTTTGCATTTATCAACATTGAATTTAATCTGCCATTTTGTTGACCAGTCACCCAGTTTTGAGAGATCCTTTTGCAGCTCTTCACAGTCTGCCTGGGACTTAAATATCTTGAGTAATTTTGTATCATCTGTAACTTTGCCACCTCACTATTTACCCGTTTTCCCAGATCATTTATAAATATATTGAATAGGACTGGGGCCAGTACAGACTTCTGCAAGACACCGCTATTTACCTCTCTGCATTCTGAAAACTGAACATTTATTCCTACCCTTTGTTTCCTATTTTTTAACCAATTACTGACTCATGAGAGGACCTTCCCTCTTATCCCATGACAGCTTACTTTGCTTAAGAAACTTTGGTGACAGACCTTGTCAAAGGCTTTCTGAAAATCTAAGTACACTATATCCACTGGGTCCCCCTTGTCCACATGCTTGTTGACTCCCTCAAAGAATTCTAGTAGATTGGTGAGGCATGATTTCCCTTTATAAAAACCATGTTGGCTATCCCCAAGAAATTATGTTCATCTATATGTCTGACAATTTTGTTCTTTACTATAGTTTCAACCACTTTGCCTGGTACTGAAGTCAGGCTTACTAGCCTGTAATTACCAGGATCACCTCTGGAGCCCTTTTTGAAAATTGGCATCACATTAGCTATCCTCCAGTCATTTGGTACAGAAGCTGATTTAAATGATAGGTTACAGACTACAGTTAGTAGTTCTGCAGTTTCACATTTGAGTTCCTTCAGAACTCTTGGGTGAATACCATCTGGTCCTCATGACTTATTACTGTTTAGTTTATCAATTTGTTCCAAAACCTCCTCTAATGATACCTCGATCTGGGAGAGTTCCCCAGATGTGTCACCTAAAAAGAATGTCTCAGGTTTGCGAATCTCCCTCACATCCTCAGCCATGAAGATCGATGCAAAGAATTAATTTAGTTTCTCCGCAATGGCCTTATTGTCCTTGAATGCTCCACTGGTTGTTTAGCAGGCTTCCTGCTTCTGATGTACTTTAAAAAAATTTGCTATTAGTTTTTGAGTCTTTGGCTAGGTGTTCTTCAAAATCTTTTTGGCATTCCTAATTATATTTTTACATTTCATTTGCCAGAGTTTATGCTCCTTTCTATTTTCCTCACTAGGATTTAACTTCCACTTTTTAAATGATGCCTTTTTGCCTATCACTGCTTCTTTTACTTTGTTGTTTATCCACAGTGGCACTTTTTTTGTTCTCTTACTGTGTTTTTTAATTTTGGGTATACATTTAAATTGAGCCTCTTTTATGGTGTCTTTAAAGTTTCCATGCAGCTTGCAAGGATTTCACTTTTGGCACTGTATCTTTTAATTTCTGTTTAACTAACCTCCTCATTTTGTGTAGTTTCCCTTTTTGAAATTAAATGCTACAGTGTTGGGCTGCTGTGGAGTGTTTTCCACACCACAGGGATGTTAAATTTAATTATATTATGGTGACTATTACAGGGGCCACCTTTCGGACCAGATCCGGTGCTCCACGTAAGACTAAATCAAGAATTGCCTCTCCTTTTGTGGGTTCCAGGACTAGCTGCTCCAAGAAGCAGCCATTTAAGATGTCAAGAAACTTTATCTCTGCATCCCATCCTGAGGTGACATGTATCCAGTCAGTATGGGGATAGTTGAAATCCCCCATTATTATTGAGTTTTTCATTTTAGTTGCCTCTCTAATCTCCCTGAGCATTTCACAGTCACTATCACCATCCTGGTCAGGTGGCCAGTAATATATCCCTACTGCTATATTCTTCTGTCCACAGAGATTGTATAGTACAGTTTGGTTCATTTAAGATTTTTACTTCATTTGATTCTACGCTTTCTTTCACATATAGTGCCACTCCCCCATGAGCATGACCTGTTCTGTCCTTCCGATTTATTTTGTACCCTGGTATTACTGTGTCCCGTTGATTATCCTCGTTCCACTAAGTTTCTGTGATGCCTATTATATCAATACCCTCATTTAAAATGAGGCACTCTAGTTCACCCATCTTATTATTTAGACTTCTAGCATTGGTATATAAGCACTTTAAAAACTTGTCACTTATTAGCTGTCTGCCATTACATGATGTAATTGAATAGGATTTTTTTTCATTTGACTGTTTCTCATAAGATCCTACCAGTATTTTATCATCTTCCATCCACTCCTCCTTACTAGGACATAGAGAATCTCCATTAATAGATCCTCCCCTAAAGGATGGCGCTGTCTGAACCACGTGCTCCTCTGTACCTGTTGGCTTTCCCCCAGACCTTAGTTTAAAAACTGCTCTACAATCTTTTAAATTTTAAGTGCCAGCAATCTGGTTCCATTTTGGTTTAGGTGGAGCCCATCCTTCCTGTATAGGCTCCCCCTTTCCCAAAAGTTTCCCCAGTTCCTAATAAATATAAGCCTCTCCTCCCTACTCCATCATCTCATCCATGCATTGAGACCCTGCAGTTCTGCCTGTCTAACTGGCCCTGCGCATGGAACAGGAAGCATTTCAGAGAGTGCTCCCATGGAGGTCCTGGACTTCAATCTCTTGTCTAGCAGCCTAAATTTGGCCTCCAGGACCTCTCTCTTATTCTTCCCTATGTCATTGGTACCTACATGTATCACGACCACCGGCTTCCCCCCAGCACTACACGTAAATCTATCTAGATGCCTCAAGAGATCCGAAACCTTTGCACCAGGCAGGCAAGTCACCATGCGGTTCTCCTGGTCATTGCAAGCCCAGCTATCTATGTTTCTAATGATCGAATCCCCCATAACTATTACCTGTCTCTTTCTAATAACTGGAGTTCCATACCCCGGAGAGAGATCCTCAGTGCAAGAGGATACCACAACATAATCTAAAAGGAGAGTCCCAACTATGGGATCGTTTCCCTCTGCTCCAGTTGGATGTTCTCCTTCCCTGAGACTTTCATTCTCCTCAAGAGCACATGGGGCTGTCAGACCAGGGGTGGGACCATTCTACTGTGTCTATATACCATCTATATATTGCTCTGTCTCCCTTAGCTTCAGCCACTCTGGTCTCCAAAGCTCGTACATGGTCTTTAAGGGCCAGGAGCTCCTTGCAGCGAAGGCACATGTATGTCACCTGCTCATAAGGCAGGTAATCATAGATGTTGCAATGGGTGCAATAAACTGGATAGCACCCACTTTGTTGTTGGATTTCTGCCTGCATTATCTTTTTACTCCTGAAGCTCATTCCTTTGTTGTTTTTGTTTTTTTAATAGGTGTTTGGCTTTAAGTTTAAAGAATTGTAAGTGTATCTAGCCCCCCCTCCTCACACTCCCCCTCTAAACGCTCTTGTAAAACTTCCCTGTTAGCTGCTCTTGTTCACTAGCTCCTCTGGTCGCTTAGGAGAAGGCTTTTTCAAGCCCTGCTCTTCCTGAGTAGCCTGGTTAAGGGTTGATGGGTGCTAAAGGGCTTAGGGATCAAAACCTCGTTAAGAAGATCTCATCCTTGCCTAGCAGGTCACTAGGCTCAGCACACACACTGTCAGCACACAGTCCCGCAAACAAACAGACCACATGGTATGTTTCAGGCAAGCAGCAAGCACACCACAAACATACACACTACAGACAACAAACTTACCCCAAGGATGATGTAATCTCTTCTTTCACCTGGAGAACTCCCTTGTGAAACCCTCCTGTTAGCCACTCCTGTTCGCTAGGACATCTATTTAATGTTCCATCTAATCAATATTCAGCAGGTCTAAATAATGTGTCAAAACCATTGGTGGATAGCTTACAGCAATCCTGCCACCATTCCTCTTGCTAGAGGGGCTGCACTGTTAGTAGTGAAACAGTGAGACAGTTCTCAGAAAAGTCTAGGGTAGACAAAGGCCACAGAACCTCCTCTCCACAGGCAGAACAACAGCCAGTGCAGGTGCCCAGGGGGCAAAGTACCTTAGAAGGCCCTGGGAGGTCTGCAAGTTTGTATCATTATTAAGGCTGCAGGTTTGTCATTACGTGAAAAGTCATGAATAACATCTATCTGTGACTTTTTTCTGTGTCCATGACTCACCCCTCAGGGTGGCTACTGTGTCCTGTGGGGCTAGGCCTGGCAGCCTGTTGCATGCATTGCAACCTGATGTAAAAGGTCACAATAACCCTCAGATTTGGCCCACCCGACCATAATATGAGGTTTGGTGGGCCAAACCAGAGTAGCACTGTGCCATTGCACACCATATTGCAATGCATGGAGCAGCGTGCCAGGCCTAGCCCCGTGGACACATGAACCACTGCAGCCATCATTGCAGGGTGAGAGCAGGTGGTGGGCTCAGCCCCACGGGACCCAGGAGCTGTTGGAGCTGCTGCTGCAAGGTAAGTGTGGGAGAGGCTTGCTTTCCAGTTCCCTCTGCACCCCAGAACTGAGTTGGGATTAGGGGTGGCACTGCTGTGGGAGGGGGTCCACAATAAAATCCTGCACTGGGCCCCAGTTGTCTGTTTCTCTGCCATCCTTCACTTCCTCTCAGTTCAATGCTATGTTTTACTGACACAACAAACTATACAAAAGTTATCCATGTGTAAAAGAGAATCTTCTATCTGTCACCAGTAGATTCAGTACATAAAGCATCTGCCCAAGACAGGGTTTAACATTTTATATTGGGGGTTAAACCTCTTGTGTTTAGTTAACATTATCTACTGCTGGTTTAGTTGCAGTTTGCTCTAAATAATGTGATATTATTGCTGCCATCTCTTTCCTTTTTCCCAGATATGTACTGTTTCCCCCCTCTTTGCTGTTTAATGTGAAGTCTCTTTATCATTTCTGATAATTGAGTAAATACATTTCTTGTACTTCCTTTTCTTTTGGACACTGGAGTAGAAAATCTCTTTCTCTTTCAATCTGTTCTCTGTCACAGTGATTGCACACTCTTTCTGGGTTTGCACAGCTGTTTGACTCTGTTACCTCTAGTTTATTGTTTACTGGCTGTATTTGGTGAGAGCAGGTCTTAGTTTTGCACTTTCTACTGCACTGAAACAATTTGCTAGTTTTGTGCAGAGAACCAGCAGTCTAACTTGTTTTTATGATCTGTCCTAGTGATTTGCATACTGGTATTGTAGGAGTTTGGTCTAGTCACGCTCTCCTGAAGATCATTCACTTTTGGGTGAGGTGCTGCTGAGGGAGTGATTTTAGGTAAAAATGGATTGTATTTTCATATGTGATAATCCATGTCCTTCCTTTCTATGTTCCCTGTTCCCATTCTAGTTCTCGCATGATTTTCTCCCTCTTCACACTCCTCTTTCCCTCACCCTCTCTTTTCACTTTTCCCCGGGAACATCATTTCTGAGGGGAGGGGAAAATGTGACCCCATACCGAACTTTACAAGATATAATAGAATCACATATAAAGTTGAGCGTGGGGAGCAAACTGTGGAAGACATAATTTAGCATCCAGATCTGGGAAAAAATCTAAGGCCAGGGACCTTAGGGTGAACCTCTTGTCCCATAGCCCCGCTTGTCTTGCCCGGGTCTCCTTCAGCCAATTTCTCCCTGACCCTCTGCTCCCGCTCGACTTCTCCAGCGGGGGCGCATGTGCATTTGTGCGGGCTGGAGCAGCCTGCTAGGGGCCCCGCGGCGCGTTACAACTCCCAGCAGTCCGCGGAGGAGCCGTGCTAGCGGCAGCGGCCACACTGCTGGGCACCACCCCGTCTCGCCCGGGCGCCGGGTTGCTGAGGGCTGGGCCGCCCCCTAAGGCCGAGCCCGCTGGCACGGACCCCCCCTCTTCCCCGGCCAGGGCCGGTCAGCGAGCTCCCCCAGGGGGGCGGCGGCATCAGGTGCAGTCGGGGCGGGCCGCAGGCCAGGCCCGGCCCCCTCTCGCCTGCGCGCTGAGGAGCCCGGCTGGAGGGAGCCGCCCCTCGGTGTGCGAGGACTGGAGGCAGGCAGAGCAGCGCGCCGCGCCGCGTCGGGGATTTCCAGCCTGGGCGGGCGGGAGAGGAAGTGCGGGGCGGGGGGAGCCGGGGCAGAGCACCAGGGACTTTCCAGCCGGGCAGCGGCCGCCTCCGCCGGCTGCAGTGGGTCCCCCTCACACGCTGGCAGGTAGGGGCGGCGGGGGGCTCTGCGCGCCCGCACGGGAAGGGGCTTCGGCGAGCCCGGCAGCTGCCCGGGCTCGGGCGCAGGCTCGTAGTCAGGGGCAGGGCTGCGGCCACCTGGGCTGCTGCCCCCGCTCCCACTTAGGGACACGCTGCGGCTCGGCTCCTGCTCTGGATCTGGCTGCTGGGGGCCAGGCGGCGGCGCTGCCCAGGGGCTGGGACGGGCTCAGGCGACTGCTGCTGCTGCCTTGCTCATGTGCGGGGACACGGCTTCAGCCACCAGCCAGGGACAGCCACATCAGACTCAGCCTGCTGCCCAGGATCTGGCGGCGGCGGCTGCTGCCCGGGGATTGATTCAGCCTCAGGCTGCGCCTGTTGCTGCAGGCGCTCATATTGGTACTCAGGGCTGCTGCTCAGACTCTGCCCAGACACATACATACTCCGGGCTGTTGCTTTTTTCATTTTTTTGAGGTGGGGGAGACGTACTTGCAAGGCTAAAACCCGCCTGACATCTCCCTGCCTGGAGGAGCCGATCAGTAAGTGTTCCATGCAAAAACCCCCTTCCACTTGTCGCTCTGCTATGCGATGTGCTTAAGGGTTCTTGCATGCATTTGATGTGTTGTTTGAATGCAGAAAAGCTCTTTCATAGGCAGTGTGGGCGGGCCATACGCTTTTAAAGGGGCAGTGTCTGTGTGTTTTGAGCTGTTCTTTTCACTTGTGGCAAACGCTTATTTTGCTAACTTTGCACCCCCAAAGACCGCTTTGCTTCTTAACCGTGTATCTTTATTTAAATATTCTCTAATAAACTTTTATATCTGTGTTGAGCTGGCTTTTAGCAAACCATTACCATATTGGATATATATATGTGTGTGTGTTGCGGGCAAGGAGGGGTTCTCCAGTGAAGGATGTAAAATAAATTCAATTTAATGTGGGTTTCACCTGTCCCTGTTGGGGAATATCCTCTCTCAGTATTTAAGTAGAAATAGCTATCCATACTTACTGCAAAAATAGCCGTATTTTTTGTACTGCATATCTACCAAGGCCATATTTTATAAAATGATCTCCCTAGCATGAACAAAAACTGCATTAATTTTACATGATTTTAATATTTAATAAATGTGTGCATTATTTACTGCATAGTGTTTTAATTTTTTCATTTGATAGTGTAGTAGAAAAATAACTATTGTTTAAAAGTTTATACTGAGTCATTCTTCTGCAGATGAACCTATGACTGACTCATAATCAAAGAACTGCAGTGGCTTGTAAGATAGAAAGGCAAGACGTTTACATCTCTGTGATTTATTTTTATCTTCAGATAATATCAAGGGTCTAAATAAACTTCAAAAAAGCAAAAAAAATCATAATTATGTCTGCCATTCTAGTGTGCAGTCATGTTGTGCCTCGCTATTGCTCATGTATGGTTTGGAAGACTATAGGCTCCTATATCTGGCTGCTCATCATCTATTTGAACAATGTTGTGTCATCTCCTGTGTTTCTATAGTAGTAAGATGTGGGTAGTGCCAAGGATATGCTTTGAAATGTGAGATCTCTTCGGGTCAGTAGTTTTTCTAGATTGTCAAGATTTATCTGAATCTTGTCTATATTGTATGTTTTAATCAAAAGAAGCTTACTGAATATAGTGCTATGCATTTTGTATAATAGGTGTGTTATTTAGAGAATGTATTTCGCATTGTTGTGTACTAATCTTCATTCACATTCATACAACAGAAGAAGGTGTTTATTTTTCAGTGTATGCTGTGAATGCATTTGAGCAATGCTAAGCCTGGGCACATGTATCATAATGCTGCATATTTAGTAAAAATCCATATTTAAAATACTACTGTCTATACACAGAAGCTGTATTTTAATTACTATATCAGATCTTTTTTCAGACTACAGTATATTTGGAATGACATACATTTTATTTTATAAAATGAGCCATTTTTAACTTACAGGAGTCTAAAAGTGTCCAAACGTTGCAATTCACATACAGTTCTATTTACAGTTTGGAATGTAAAAATGACACTGTGTGCATAACACATTTAATGTGTTTACAGAAAGAGGTTCCCAGTTTGAGACAAAATATACCACGTTTCAGCCTGAATCTGAGTTTTTATGGTCAGATTGGGAAACCCCTTATAATACAGATTGATAATGGAGACACTGACATATCATGAGCTTGAGCAGCACAAGTGGACACCAATACAGTGTTACAAATGGTGTCTTGTTCTGACTTTAAAATGTAAGGTGTGTCACTGAAATGCAACCTGGTTGGAAGCTTCAGTTGGCACTGGATTTAGAACATAGAAAAGCAACCATACATCTAACAGCAAAGCAGTTAATCTGAATTAAAAGTGGGTGTTAAAGGTCTCAGTCGCTGTGCTTTTCTGAAGACCTGAATTTAAGTTTGATGTTAATATTGGTTTGAAAGACAGAGTTCCAGTGCAAACCGATAGTGAAATAGACCAACAATTTGGGTTATCTTCATAACAATCGTCTAAGCATCTCTACTATTGTTAATATCTTGAAGTAATATATAAAATTTTACTAGTTCAATTCCTATTGCTGATGATATATCCTTTAGTGTGACTGTTGAGATTCCATAGATAGAAATAGTTGCTTTGGCTTTCAATATGGCTTTGAAATCCTGCTGCATTATATTTTCTTTCTTTTCGTCTGTAGTGATATGTTTAAATGAGGAAAGCGGAGCGCCCTTTTAGATAGGGGATTTTTGATCTTCTGCTAATGAATGTGAAAATTGTGATAAAATACTAAAAGCCAAAAATCTTTATTTCACTTACATTATTGTTGAATTACCAAAGAAAATAGATCCCTCTCCTCCCCCCCAAGTTTTGGAAATGTGAATTAAGCGAATAAAACAGAGGAATGAGAGAAGCTGATCTACTGTCCTTATTTGCCCTTTTGTGAACAGACATTGCAGAGATATCAGGACATTGTGGTCTCAAACATTCTATGTGATGCAATAGCTGAATTTCTCAGATTTTTGTTGAGCTTCTTAATTCAAGGTCTTGAATCTTGTGATGTCTGAAGATGGCTGACTATACATCAGTTTTGGAGGTCAATATCCCTCTGGATGCTCCTTTTTAAGAATTCCAAAGATTTGAAATTCTTTTTCATGCCCAGGGATGGGTACTTTTTGAGCTGGGTACCTATGTTTGAAACCTCCTGGCATTTTTTTGACCTCTGAACTATAGCAACATCTCTGCTGTAGTTAAGGTGGAGAATGCCTTTCTATTTTAAATGTTGATTCTTCTAAGTATTCTAAAATCCATGTTTGCTCATGTTGCTTTTGAAATTTGGTGTGCTTCATGATGATGTGTGTCTAAGGGAGTTGCTAGCTTGCCATGACCAACAGGACCTGAGCAGCTCCCAGGTATTGTAGATTTCAGTCCAACCCTTGGCAGGAAGCTGAAAGTGTAACGTAGACAGATTGCAGCAACATGCATTTCTCAAAGCCTTTTTTATTTTGGGGAAATGTAATCTGAGTGCGGCAGAAAATTCAGAAGATGATCATATTATTTTCAGGAAGAAAATAAATTATATGCTGGGAGGGGTTGAGGAAGAGGAGTTTGGGATTGCAGTGAGGGGAGGAGCATAAATGGAGATGGGTGATAGCATAGGGGAAAGGGTCTAGGGGAAAGGGTGGGGATTAGACAGTGGGAGGGAAGAGGTGGGGCACTGAGGCATGACATGAAGGTGGGTGCCAGGCGAGTGGAGAGGATTAGGGGCAGGGTGCCTATCCTTTCTTCCATCCCATGTGCATGCTGCCATCTGGGAGGTGGGGCACTGACCCTCTGGAGGGGTATCTCTGAGCCCTTCCCTCTTTTTCTCTCCCATGTGAGAGCTGGGATTTGGAAGGCTGAGCCCCTCTCCCAGATCGCTCATATGGACTGAGCTGGGATTTGAAAGGCTGAGCCCCTCTCCCAGCTCGCTCATATGGGCTAAGCTGGGATTTGGAAGGCTGAGCCCCTCTCCCAATTCGCTCATACGGGCTGGGATCTGGGGGAGGCCCTGCCCTTTTGAGTGGAGAGTTGAGAACAAGTATTCTGGTAGCATGAACCAAGAACATACTACTGTGACTGGAGTGAGTTCAGAACCGATTGTCAGTGTTCTCACCCCACGGCCAGTGACTGCCTGAAATGAATGGAGCAGTTCTCAGGTATTAGAGCTGTCGTTTCAGGCTGTATTCATCTCAACTGAATGAGAACACCCCAGTGAGAATGAGATGAATGGGCAACTTAACATGTCTCTGTGCCTCAGTTTCCTCATCTGTACAGTGGAAATAATGATGCTTCCTTCCTTGGTATACGGTGCTTTGAGATCTGCTGATGAAGTGCTGTTAGAGGTAGGTAGGGATAATCATTACTTGGTTATAGTAGCATCTCAGCTGCAACCCTACGTAACTACAATTGCCTAAATGACCACTGTCTCCTACCAAAAACATTTTGGTTTAAAAAAAAAAATCTAAGAAATTAACTGACAAAAAACTTGTTAATGCAGAGTTAGGGTTGCCTGGTGGTATCTCATGCTCTTCTGGAATGCTGAGTTCTGTAAAACTCATCCTTAACTCGGAAGCTGTTTGTCAGTGAATATGGATAAAGATGACCAAGAAGGGAGAGGGGGAGAATGGAGATGTCAAGAGGAGAGAGAGAGAGAGAGAGCAAGAGAACACAAAAGTTGGAGGGTGAGAGAGAAGCCAAGAGAGAAAACTAATAAGGGAAAGTGAAGGGGGTAGAAAGGGAGGTGCAGACAGGAAGTGAGGAGAAGGAGCAGCAGAAAGGGATTGACTACAGGTAATGAAGGAGGGGACCCACAAAACAGGAAGGTGGTGTGTGAGGGGGAAACATGGGGTAAAAAAGGAAGAGTAGAAAAGAAAACAGAAGGGAGGAAAAAAACCTGAAATGGAAGATAGAAGACAGAAAACAGAGGGAGACAAGAAAATAGAAATGGGAAAACAAAGGCAAGAAAAGACATCTCATTACTGAGTCTCTTAATTTTTTTTCTAAGTTCCTCAATGCCTTTGTATTTTTCTGGGAATGCAATCCACTGTACTGTCAACTTGGACAGATGTGGAGAGGAGCACTGATGGTAGAATATCTTTGCACTTGTGACTTGTGTTGAATTGCTGCTTATTGTTGGACTCGTAACTAGGTTAGCAGGGCAAGTATCTCTTCATTTATATACTACAATAGTAGGTCCTTAATCCTCTCCTCACACTCCAAAATGGTAAGCCTTAGATTTCCATGCTGTTGCTCTTGCCTGCTGTTATACACTGTGGTGTGTGCAGTAAAAAATGTACATTTACTAGAATCCTGTGCTCTGAAGCATAAGGATGGGAAGGAGATAATAATATGGGAAGAAATATAGTGAGTGGCAGCAAAGGAAAAGTAAAACCTTTAACATGTTTCTGGAGACCAGCACTTTTATATGGGAAGTATCTAATTACTTTTCTCCCTTATACTGTGTCCCTGGGACATCTTTCATGCTTTGTTCTGTAACGTTCATTTTTACAGAGCACCATACCACGAGGCTTAAAATCATAGAAATGTTGGGCTGGAAGTGATGTCGAGAGGTCATTGAGTTCAGCCATCTACACTAAGCCAGAACCAAGTAAACCTAATCCATCCCTGACAGGTGTTTGTCCAACCTGTTCTTAAAAACCTCCAACGACAGGGATTGCACAACCTCCCTTAGAAGCCTGTTCCAGAGCTTAACTACCTTTATACACCACTACCTCGATATAATGCCACCCAATGTAACACAAATGTGGATATAACACGGTAAAGCAGTGCTCGGGGTGTGTGTGTGTGTGTGGAGAGGATGGCTGCGCACTCTGGTGGATCAAAGCAAGTTCAATATAACACAGTTTCACCTATAACACGGTAAGATTTTTTGGCTCCCAAGGACAGCGTTATATTGAGGTAGAGGTGTGGTTAAAAGTTTTTCCTAATATCTTTCTTAAATCTCTCTTGCTGCAGATTACTTCTTGTCCTGCGTTCAGTGGACCTGGAGGAAATTGATCACCATTCTCTTTATAACAGCTCTTAACAAATTTGAAGACTCTTATCCATCCCCTGCCCCTTCTTCTTTTCTCAAGACTAAACATGCCCAGTTTTTTAACCTATCTTCATAGGTCAGGTTTTCTAAACTTTTTATCACTTTTGTTGCTCTTCTCTGGACTCTCTAATTTGTTCACATCTTAAAGTAGGGTGCCCAGAGCTGGACGTAGTAGTCTAGCTGAGGTCTCAACAGTGCTGAATGGAGCAGTGCAATTACCTCCTGTGTCTTACATACAACACTCTTGATAGTACGCCTCAGAATATTAACCATATTCAATTTGTGATCCACTATAACCCCCAGATCGTTTTCAGCAGTACTGGTGCTTAGCCATTTTCTATTTGTGCATTTGATTTTTTTCTGTCCCAAGTATAATACTTGGCATTTGTCTTTATTGAATTTCATTTTTTTATGTCAGACTAGTTCTCCAATTTGTCAAAGTGGTTTTGAGTTCTAATCCTGTCCTCCACAATGCTTGCAACCTCTTTCAGTTTGATGTCATCCTCAAATTTTATAAGTGTTTTTAAATTTTAATTTTAAGATACTCCTTTATCCAAGTCATTAATGAAGCTCTTATTTAAGTTAGAATTTTAACTTTAGTGTAATGTTTTTGTAGTTTAAGATTTCTTTATAATGTATTGGGATAACAGATCCTTTAGACCATGTGCAATGCGAACAAAACTTCGATGAGCCCTGTGATATAGTGTATGAATTCTAAAGTGAATGGATCCATTGACGTATAATCTGCACACCAGGTGCTCCAGACCAAATACTTGTGAATACAAGCTTTATGGTTCTTTTCATTGCCATGTGAAGGCAATACTGAGACTTCTTGTCATAACCATACAAGTTCAGCATTCGGAATCATACTGAATGTGTGTCTTTTCATAGTACTTTCAATAATATGAAAAGTAAAGCATAGTGAATACTGTAAGAAAAGTAGGACATGACCAGTTGGTGTGTTTAAAACTTAACATTGTTATTCTCAACAGTGTTCTTAGGCATTTAGCAAAATAGTTGCTTTGCTTTGTTCTGTCTTAACTAGCCTATTGTGGGCACTACCATAATACAAATACATTCTTCCATGCTGCCACTTTATGCCTTCAATGATTTCCTAGTTAGCATATTCAGAACTTTTTGATAATCCATCATGAGAGAAATGATCTAGTCATTAGAGTGCTAGACTAAAAACCTGGGAGACCAGGATTCGATTTCTTGCTCCGTTAGATCTCTGTGTGATCTTGGGCAAGTCATTTAGGCCTAAACTACACTTAAACTACACTTAACATTTAGGTCCACGTAGCTATGGCACGATGGGGGTGTGAAAAATCCACATGCGTGAGAGCTGCAGCAATGCTGACCTAACCCCAGGGTAGACTCAGCCAGGTTATTTAAAAAAAATAATAAAGAAAAAATGCTTCTGTTGACCTAGCTTCCGTTGCTTGGGGAGGAGCTGTTCTTACATTGATGGAAAAACCCTTCTGTCAATGCAGGCTGTGTCCACGTTACGGGGTTATGCCGACATAGCTACAGTGCTGTACAGTCTCTATAGTCCCCAAAATATTGACGTGGCCTAAGTGTCTGTGCTTCAGTTCCCCATCTGTAAAATGGGAATAATAGAACCTCTACTTCATGGAGGTGTTGTGAGGATAAATACGTTGAAGATGTGCAACGTGCTTCGATAATATTGCGCCCATCTAAAGGCCTTAAATAGATATGTACATAGAGCTGCTTTGTTATTCATTCAGTTCATAGTAACCTCCCGCCTCACTTTGTCTATGGTACTATGCCAGATGGTGCCTTTAAATGGTAAGTTTTCTGGGGCAGGAAACCTGTTGTTTGTTGCAGTTCTTCTGTTGTTCTTTACAGTGTATATGCAATGCAATATAAACAATATATAACTGCTTGTATAATATAATATGTCAAAATACTATCTGTTTTGGCTCTTAAACTGTGATTTTCAACTTGTTTTCTGTTTGGACTTGGAATGATAATACATTTCCATCATCCATAACAAAATAAAATTTCCTAAAATCACTTTTAACATTTTGCTCCTCCTGCCCCCAAAAATAAAAAGTTGGCAGCATGAAGAGCTTTGGTTTTATACATGCAATCATTTACATGAGGAAATGGGTAGTTAAGAATGCAATTATATGTGATACAATGAATATTTTAGTCATAGAAATTGGGTGCACCCTGTACCAAATAGCGACTCTCTAAAAACTTAGTTCTGCAGAATCTCTTCTGTCCCCTGCCATTGCAGGAGTTTCCCATATGGCAGGTTCTCTTTAATGAAGGGGCTTCTTAGACTAAATTCTGCAGCTTAAGAGACCTCATTGTTGGGATTTTTTTCTTGCTTTTAATCCTATGTTTTTTTACATTTCATTCAGTTGTTATTAATCTCCCTTGGACCATCCTAAATAACTTCTCTCTGATGTAATTGTTCTTGCTTTTCAGAAAAATGTCATTGCATATTCCTCATCTTCCTTAATTGTAATTTGGCCCAGCAATATGAGGTACATCTAATTTCTCATGTTGGTTCCTATACCCTTTAAAGCAATTTTTGCAGCCTTTTCTCTGAATTTCTGCCAATCAGTCAACATCTCTTTGGTTTTGAGATAAGATGTGAAATGTGGTGTTGTAAGAGTAGTCAGTCTCATCTTTGCTGTCTAGAAAGAGGACTATGTATTACAGTACTGTGGGTTGTTCTTTTCTCTCTAATTACATGGGTATTGAAATAGCTGTTCTTATCCAACATTACCCTTTGGTGTCTCTTGGCCTTACTGCTCTCTAAGTATCTCCCTTCCATTTAATTTCTGTATATTGGCTTATTCCCCCCCCCAGATATACTTGCTTTTCCAGAATTATACTCATTTATGTACCACCTGCTGATATTTCTAACCTCTAAATCCATTTTTCTCTAACCTCACTGGTATTCACAGTGGCTACTTATTTACTATCATTTTCAAAGTTAATTAACATACTCTGCTCTAGTCTCTTCTAGATCATTAAACATTTAACTACAGTCTGAATCCAACATCAGTCCCTGCTCACTCCTTGGACATCGCTCTCTAAATATTGTACACTTGCTGTCTTTCCCTCACACACCCTTTCTCGTCTCTTTCTCCTCTTTGATCCTTAGCCCAGCATTTTTAATAGAGGAGTATTGTGCCCTTACTATGCCTGCTTTGGTTGAAATTGGCTTCGATTGCCAACACTAGTCTCAGTAGATGCCAAGAGCAAGAGTGACTTTACCCAGGGTCCATGAGTAGAATTGGACTCGCAGAAATCAGGCCAACTCAAGTCAAACTGAGTGGCACAGCAACCTGGAGAACAGGGTCACAATGCCACTTGCTCAAGTTTAGCCTGGCCATCCTTCCATCATGAAATGTGCATGTGTGTGAATGGGGTGGTGGTTAGGCCAAATTTGAGTGATTGGTATTGCAGTCTGGTGCTCTTGGTTGCAGCGACAATCAGGCTTTGTCCCTGCTGTTGATTGGTCTCTTGCCCTGACAGGTCTGCACTGAGGCAGGAGGGGTTGTGGGTGCTGCTTCCACCTGCAAAGGGGCTGGAGCTCAGGAAGAGGCAGGACTAGGTGTGTTCCCCTGGATGCACACAGGGCAGAACCCCCATGTCCCCACAGGAAGAACAGCAACCCCATGGGCATGGGCCGCCCTCAGCCCTGCAGGGAGGGCAGTGATTCCATGGGCTTGGGCCCTCTCTGATGCCTCCTTCCCCATTACTTCCCCTGCCCCCTGTGTCCACACCCATTGAATTGGAAGGCTACATTTGCACCTGCCTAAGAATAAAGAGCTTGAGTACATGATTGCAAAATACTCTTTTTCTCAAGCTGCCAGCACGTGGATGTTAATTTGGGGTTGTGAAGATGTAGTCACCTACTTAACTAGGTGAAGGCTATGGCATCTGCTAAGTCACATGTGTCTGTCTAGTAGTCTCTTGAGTTACTGCTACAGTAATATGTCAACAATTTAGTGTTTTTTGCACCTCTCTCTAAGTCAAAGAATATCCACAGTGATTTGTGTGAAGGTTAGCAGTTGACTTTCCATTGGCTTCTGTGTGAGTTGGATTATGCTCCACCTATGTAGAGAACCTGGTTTTGCTAAACTTCAGCATCGTGCCATGTGATTAATGAAAAACTGGATATTTTTAATCAAAGGAATGGATTTAAAATGGAAATATCAATAGACCCTTTTCTGTAATTTTGCTAGTAGATGTTGCTACAGTCCTGCCGTTACTGTTTAGCAGTTCTTTTTATCTGTGCTACATGGACATATTATGAGGTATTTTGAATTTTTCTTTTGGAACATATGTAGAAGACTGCCCTGGGCAATCTCTGTGATAAACTCTTTATTTTCTCAATCAGCTTCTTCAGTAAATCATACATGGGGATTTACGTCAACTGTTCTTTGGTCTCAGGGATCTGGGATTATAAACTACCTCTGTCAGGACTTTTCCTTTTTCCAGATGCATGAAACCTTCACTTTCATTTTGAAAAGCACAATTGAATTTATGTATTTCACTTCCAGTATTTCGCATGAGGATGTTTAAGGTAGTTTCTGGGGCTTTAATTCATTTAGTAGGATCGAGTGTCCAAAGTTCGTTTGTTCTTCTAAATACACATAGCATGTTCTTGCTGGTTGCCTTGAGGGGATTCTCTAAAATGATTAGAAGAAGAGGAGTAGGTACTCTGAGGTGTGTGTGTACCTGCACGTGCATGTGCACACAACTATACATGTAATTAGCCTGAAGTTATTCTGCAGTTATTTGCAGGACTATATATGCTCTAATTTTTATAAGCACTCTGATATATATTGGTTAACTGTATGGAGAGCAAACCAGGTAAATATACTGTGTTACAGTAGTGCTAATCGGGCTTGGTTACCGTTGTGCTAGGTACTGTATACAAAATAGCAGGACAATTCCTGCCCCAAAGATCTTACTGTCTCAAGTGCCAGTCCTTACGCTTGAGTGTGACTTCACTCACGTGTGTTCTGTGGGATAGGACTCGTGATTAAAATTAAGCATGTGCTTAAATGTCTGTAGGATCAGGCTTAAATTTGTCACAAAAATGGATATGAAATGATAGGAAGGAGCAGGGGAGGTAGCATGAGTGGGAAAAGCAATGTGGAAAATGTGTGTACATAGATTACACAATTATATGGCTTCAAACCAGGCTTGTTTGTGGTATAAGATAAAAACATGTAAAGAAGATAGCTGACAGTGATTTCCAGTAGTTATCTTGCCACATGTTGCACCTGCTGTTCTTGAGAGCTTGTGTGCTGCTATTTACCTTATCTGGTACCTACTGTAGCAGGAGCGCAAATTTAAGTTGTATGTTTTGTTAAACTTTCTGTTTTAAGTGAAAATAAGACGGTGGTTAGTGACCTGTATTGCCATGGATAAGATCCAGGTTTCTGGATCTCTTGTTCCTGGCTGGGATTTGTTACAGTTTAGAGGTACTTGGACTTCAGTCAGAGATATGAATACCCCTCTCTGGTTGCTTGTGGAGCAGGGAATAATCACACTTCAAGCAACTTAAGTTTGCTGTTCTTTTGAATTTGACTTTTCTACATTTAAAACTTAAGAAAGCAGTTCCAGCTAAAGCTTCATTATTCATCTTTCATGCAAATAAATCCGCCCATGAATGTAGTGTTCATGAACTATCCATAGAGAAATGTAGAATACAGTCTAACACGTAGAAATAGCCTGCCTTCTATTAAAGAAAGATTAGCAGCATCAGTTATATAGAATGTTATCCTTTGCCGGTGCCTCTACAATAATACATTGTCACATACAGGGAAAAAAATTTGGTGAGCTCTCCATTAGATGGTGCTGCTGGGATTAAAATATTTGCACAAGCAAATGGAAATGGGCCACTTCCTGTGACTTTATCGGTATGTGGTTATAGACGATGGCATTTTTATGACATACTATACTTTTATTTATTAAATAGTTTTCATAGGTTGGCAGACATGCAAGGATTTTTGTGTTACATTCGGAGAAAATCTTTAAAAAAATGAATAGACCAGATATTAAACAGCCAGAGTTTTTAGGAAAAATAGTAAATCAGCTGTTCCACACATGGGTGATCTTAGGTCTTAGCAGCTATACCTAGGGCCCTACCAAATTCGCGGTCCATTTTGCTGAATTTCACGATCATAGGATTTTAAAAATAATGAATTTCATGATTTCAGTTATTTAAATATGAAATTTCACGGTGTTGTAATTGTAGAGGTCCTGACCCAAATAGGAGAAGGGTGTGCATGTGTGTGTGGTGGGGGATGGGGTTGTGGTACTGCCACCCTTACTTCTGCACCGCTGCTGGCAGGGTGCTGCCTTCAGAGCTGGGCAGCTGCCCAACAGCCACCGCTCTCTGGCTGCCCAGCTCTTAAGGCTGTGCAGACGTAAGGGTGGCAATACCACGACCTTCCCTAAAATAACCTTGCGACCTCTCTGCAACTTCCTTTTGAGTCATTGAGTCAGGACCCCCAATTTGTGGAACACTGGTCTCCCTCGTGAAATATGTATAGTACAGGGTAAAAGCACACAGAAGACCTAGCTGTGAATTTGGGAGGGCCCTAGCTATAGCTCTTATCTAAATAATTATTCTCTGTGTTTCTTGGATACGGTGCTGCCATGAACTTGGAAGAAGTATTGCAACATTGGAGGAGTCTGCTGTGGAAAAATCCTTCATTGACCATTACCTAAGGGCATTTAATCTAGTTTATCTAAATATTTAATACCCCATTAATGAGCCCCTGTTTAGACTAGGGAAAAAAGGCATATTTTTTTAAAAGGTGTTGCCTCATTTGTTTTAACTTGCATTTTTTTTTAAATACCACTTAACGTCTAGTGTAGGCTAGGTCTAATACATTTTAAAAACATATAACTGACCTAAACTGTCCCCTAGAGTGGACTGTAAAAACCTAATACTGTTTAAAACACTCTTTGTCTATGCTAGCTGCTAAGTGATGCTCAAAAATATTTTAATACATATTAGCAACACATTTGCTAAACATCCTTGATTTTCCAAGTCTTCGCATTAGCGCCTTTCTGTGTCCAAAGACAGCAAGATGGAAGTGTCTGACTAGAAGTATCCTGGAATATTCCTAAACCATACAGGCTCTGTTTAGAAGAGGGGGAAAAACGGTGTTTTAAGTGTTTGTGTAGGAACAAAGGATAAGGTTAGGTGAGGGATAACTAACCCTGATTGAACCATGATCTTTACCACGGTGCAGACGTTAATTGCACTCTGGTAACTTGAAATAGTCGTTGAAATAGTTATAGAATTTGTCTGATTTGTAAATGGCTTACCAACCCCTGTTTTTTTGGTAAACAAAAGGTTTCAATGACTTCAGATACATTTGGATGAAGCTGTGAAAGAGAGTTGTTGTTTAAACTCATATTGTCTAACTATTTAAAAAAAACACCTTGTTTGTAGCCATGTAGCATGTTTGGAGAGAGGTCTTGTGAAAGTGAGCTGAGAATATGACCGATAGAACCCTGGTTTCAGCACCAAATGAGGACATCTCCTCGGAAGCCAAATCCAGAGGCTGCATCAGTTGGCTGGTCTGCTAAAGTCTGTGTTCATTGTACAGGAGTGGGTGGATGAGATTCTGTGTCCTGCAATATACAGAAGGTCAGACTAGGTGATCACAATGGGCCCTTCTGACTGTAAAGGATATGAGTCTGCGGTTTAACTAGTGGCTTTAGCGGACAAAACTTTCTGCTTAGCTGGAAATTTCTCAGCCCTTCTCAATTCTATTGAATTTACCAGCAATAAAGCGGGGCAGTTTTACTACGTTTAACCAGAACTCTCAGGTGACAAATTGGTTAGAAGAACTCACCAAAATTTGCTGCAGAACTAGTTTCATCTTTGATTTCACAAAGATATGTTGCTTGCAGAATAATCAGACTGAGAATTATTGAGAGACTATCTTTGTGGATGACTTTTTTCCCTCCCTCCATATTGGTATGGGCACAACACAAGCAGTAAGTAAAATGATCAGACCTCTTGGGAGTGAGAGCCATTTTGTTAGGCTATTGAATAGTGTGACAAAGTCAGGCCCGACGGCTGCAAGATGGTCCTGGAAGGCCGATATATTAGTCCTAGAATATTAAAGGCCCTTTTCCCTACAAGTTGAGAAGGGGTTACCTCAGGTCACTTAGGGACACCTGAATCCAATTAAGGGCTGCCTGAGGCCTTTAAAAAACCTCCTCTAGGGAGAGCGAGAGAGAGAGTCAAGCTGCTGCTAGGCTAGTGACAGCAGGGAAATAGGCTGTTCCAGGCTGTGATGCTGTGCCCTTTAGCATAGGGGAAACTGGCAAACCTGAATGCCTGCTAGGGGACGGACTGACTCCTCAGGGCAACCAACTGGATAACACCTTGCCCCAGGGAGGGGGGCAGCAAAAGGTACCCCCTGGTTTTTTTGTTTATGAGACTGCTTCCTTTTTGTTTGGTGGAGGATCACCCCTTAGGTTGACCTTCAGACCTACCCTGAAAATACAACCAAGGGAGCACAGAAGGGGGAAGGCAAACTTGGAAGCTTGGAAAAGAGGTGACTATGGGGGGATATGATAGAGGTATATAAAATCGTGAGTGATGTGGAGAAAGTGAATAAGGAAAAGTTGTTTACTTGTTCCCATAATATAAGAACTGGAGACCACCAAATGAAATTAATGGGCAGCAGGTTTACAACAAATAAAAGGAAATTCTTCACGCCACGCGCAGTCAACCTGTGGAACTCCTTGCCTGAGGAGGTTGTGGCGGCTAGGAGTATAACAGGGTTTAGAACAGAACTAGATAAATTCATGGAGGTTAAGTCCATTAATGGCTATTAACCAGGATGGGTAAGGAATGATGTTCCTAGCCTCTGTTTGTCAGAGACTGGGGATGGCTGAGAGAGATCACTTGATCATTAAATTCACTTTCTCTGGACTACCTGGCATTGGCCACTGTTGGTAGACAGGATACTGGGCTGGATGGACCTTTGGTCTGACCCAGTATGGCCATTCGTATGTTCTTAAACCCTGCCTGAGTGGGGTTGATTACCCCAGGCCCACCATCGCTGGCGGGGGAAACGCTAAGTCTGGTGAGAGAAAAGAGGTGCCTGCCATAGTAGGAAGGAGAGGGAGATTACTCAGGTAAAACCAGTGGGGTTACCGATTTGTTAATATTCTCCAGAGAGAGTTACCTCGTACTTCTAGAAGCATACTTATCCAGCAGATATTTAGATATTGTTGCAAACAATCTTACACTGTCCCTGATGTCTGATTTTCCATTCTTGAGTAGACTAATTGAGATGCTAGCAAAAAACCATGTACATCTGACTTCCAGTATCCTGTACCCTCCCCAACCTACTATAGAGTGGGAATATGGAATTGAAACACTGGTAGCACTGGTGGAGGACCACCTCCCAAACATGGACAGTTGTTTGTTCGTCCTCATCCTTGAAATGCTCCAGATTCTCCTCTGAGACTTAGCAGACTAAACGTTGGCAAGATAATGGGATCGTTCTTTTCCTTCCTCAAAAACGTGTGTCCAAAGGACTGTGGAAGTGCTGTTGCCTGTTCTCAGATATTGCCTATGATATCTCATGAGCTTTCATTCTCTCTCTCATTCTATTCACATCTACGTAAACCCCCGAGGGGATTAAATGCCAGCAATATGCTGACAACACCTAGCTGTGTGTGAACTTGCCATTCCTCAGCTGTCTGAGTTTGAATTCCTTAGGGAGGTTGACTCTTGGATAACCACAAGATGGAAGTGATGCTAGTAGGAGGAGGGAAATATTTAGGCCAGGTCTATACAAAACAGTTAGATCAACCCAGCTTTGTCGCTCAGGAGGTTGAAAAATCCACACCCCTAAGCTATGTGGGTAAGCCAGTCTAACCCCCAGTGTATGCATCTGTAGGCTGACGGAAGAATTCTTCCAACCTTCTGCCTCATGTAGATGAATTAATTACAGTGAGTGTCCTTGCTGAAGTGCTTCTAGTGAAGACCTAGCCTTAGAAGTAGCCAACATCTCATCCCCTTGCATTGCAAGCACTGATCGTAGTGGTGGTGGTGGGAGGAGGTAGTGCTGCTTGACTCCCTGTTGTTGCTCGATACCCAAATAATAACAGTAGCAAAACCCACCGTGTTTCTCCCACATCCTAACAGACTGAGGCTTGGCCATATCATTTGTAGCCTCTAGGATTTATCGCTGCATTGCACTAGACTTGGTGTTTTGTCAACCTTTTGCCAAGCGGTACAACAGTTCAGTCTTCTGATCAAAATGGCAAGGAAAGTACATTGCCCTGGTGCCCCAGTTCCCTGGCCACCTGTTGAATACTGACCTTGAACTTCAGAGCTCAATGTGTTGAGCTCTGGGCTACCTATAAGGCAGCCCCTTGCTCCAGAATGAAGACCAGGTATAACACCTGTGGGTCACAGTTGCAAGGCAAGCTGCACTTCTGTCTCCTTCCCAGTCTCTTCCAGTGCACTCCCTTCAAGTGTCAGATGTAGTGCTTTTGCCTATCCTGGAGTGGAATTCTGCAATTCTCTCCTCTTAGACTGGACCCTAGGCTACAGTACCTAGTGTATATCAATTGGGCTTACACACCAAGTCCATCTGGATTCGGCACCTGTGATTGTTCTCTTTGAGAGTCTGTGACCAGCCATGTACATAGCCTTCTTGAAACCAAAGTATTATTTATTTGAACAAAGCATTTAGAGAAAAAGATCTTAAAACAACAGAATTGACCTGTTTGTCTGTCTCACCTTAGGTTTACCATGCCCCGATGATAAGTTAAGCAGACCTAATTCCTTCATACATCCCCAGTGGGTACCTGTGTTTTAATGTGGCCCCTCCTGAACAGCTCTCCCTCCTCTTGAGAGATTCTTTTTAAACTGCTATCATCCTTTTGATCTTCTGGTTCCCAAGCCTTTTGCTGCAATGACATTGTCTCTTTACAACCGTCAAGTGTTTGTGCAGAACTAGTTCATCTCAAAACATTCTATTTCCTTCCTGTTTGATTTCCTTATATGCTATTATATTATTGCTATTCTACTAAACCAGTATGTTCGTACTGTAAACAGTGCAATAACCAGGTCAATATATCATACTCAAATTATTACAGAGCAACTCCACTGCCATCACACAAAGATCCTCAGGAATGATGGAGTTTTCAGTAACTGGAGTAAGATTACTTTGAGCTGGAGACAGACATTTCAGTGGTTGGCCCCGGCTATCAAACTCCCTTCCACCAAAGATAAGAATAAACATAACCCTGGGTGCTTTCAGACAATATGTAAGCTTCATCGGTCATAGACCTTGTCTGCACTAAAGGGAAAAGTCGATCTAAGCTGTGCAATTTGAGTTACGTGAATAACGTAACTCAAATTGATGTAGCTTAGAGCTACTTACTGCAGGGTCCACACTTCGTGACGTCGATGGGAGGTGCTCTCCCGTCGACTCCCCTTACTCTTCTCGGTCAGGTAGAGTACAGGTGTTGATGGGTAACTGATCGGCAGTCGATTTAGCGGGTCTTCACTAGCCCCACTAAATCGACCGCTGCAGCATCGTTTGCTGCAGCATCAATCCTGCGGTAAGTGTAGGCAAGCCCATAGTTTCCCATAAAGGTGACAATTGTGAATTAAAAAAACAAATCAAAATAACTTCATTTGCTTTTAGAAATTGATAGGAGAGACACTCTACATCAGACTGATCAGCCATTTGGATTTATGTACATTTGTAAGACTGTTCACATGCTACCAGTAATGATAATACACCTCTACCCCGATATGTGACCCAATATAACACAAATTTAGATATAATGTGGTAAAGCAGTGCTCCGGGGGGGTGGCGGGGGGTGGCTGCGCGCTCCAGCGGATCAAAGCAAGTTCAATTATAATGCGGTTTCACCTATAACGTGATAAGCATTTTGGCTCCTGAGGACAGCATTATATCAGGGTAGAGGTGTACATAAGTTAATGCTTTGTGCATTGAGAGGAGAGCAGACCCTGGAATTTGATATGTCTAATGGTGGAAATTCCTGTGTCAGAAATTGTAGAGCACCACTCTCAGCTGTGCACATTGAAGTCAATGATTCTTTGAGGTGAAGAGGAAGAATTCACCCAAATACAATGAATTCTGGTGCTTATTTAAGCCACAAAGGCTCCAAGAACATCTCCAGCTCCATTACCCAAAAGCCTAAATGTAGGACTAGATGTGAGCTATCTGGGAATTATGGTAGCCTAGTAGGCAGCTGCAGGCCCTCATCTGTGGCATGGAGGCTTTTTTCCATTATCTTACTCTGTCCACAAGCACAGTGTGCATCTGGATGTTGAAAGGGAGTGGAGGAGCCTTTCTGATAGAAGAAAAGGGTAATTTTTCTTTCTCATAGACTCATAGACTTTAAGGTCAGAAGGGACCATTATTATCATCTAGTCTGACCTCCTGCACAATGCAGGCCACAGAATCTCACCCACCCACTCCTGTAACAAACTCCTAACTTATGTCTGAGTTATTGAAGTCCTCAGATTGTGGTTTGAAGACCTCAAACTGCAGAGAATCCTCCAGCAAGTGACTTGTGCCCCATGCTGCAGAGGATGACAAATAACGTCCAGGGCCTCTGCCAATCTGCCCTGGAGGAAAATTCCTTCCCGATCCCAAATATGGCGATCAGTTAAACCCTGAGCATGTGGGCAAGACTCACCAGCTAGCACCCAGGAAAGAATTCTCTGTAGTAACTCAGATCCCACCCCATCTATCATCCCATCATAGACCACTGGGCATACTTACCTGCTGATAATCAAAGATCAGTTGCCAAATTAATTGCCAAAATTAGGCTATCCCATCATACCATCCCCTCCATAAACTTATCAAGCTTAGTCTTGAAGCCAGATATGTCTTTTGCCCCCACTACTCCCCTTGGAAGGCTGTTCCAGAACTTCACTCCTCTAATGGTTAGAAACCTTTGTCTAATTTCAAGTCTAAACTTCCTAGTGTCCAGTTTGTATCCATTTGTTCTTGTGTCCACATTGGTACTAAGCTTAAATAATTCCTCTCCCTCCCTGATATTTATCCCGCTGATATATTTACAAAGAGCAATCATATCCCCCCTCACCCTTCTTTTCATTCCACCCGCACCCCAGAGAATTAGATTGAGTGGGTGTCTCCGCTACTATGCTCCTTCCTTAGCCTCTGCTTTGGATTGTTCTATACCAGTGAATAGCATCTCTGTTGGAGTCCGATAGCTTTCCCAAGCAGTGGAAGAGTGAAGCTGATCTGATCCTTGTCAGTTTCCCTGCGGTCCAGGCTTCTGAATAGCATCAGATCAGATGGGTGTGCTAATTTTCAAATATTACTTTACCTGCTTTTATATTAATAACACTAATTGCCTGAGCTTCTTAATTTTTCTTTTTGAAGACCAATTTAAAATAGAGCTCAGTATTTCAGCCATTTTTGACTCTGCATGAATTCCTTCCATTTTATCACAGACCTACTTTTTTCTAGTGTTCTTTTCTCCTTTTAATTTCCTGTTCTTTGGGGTGGGTCACTACTTCACCAGGGCCCTATCATTGACTTAGTGGAACTGCAGTGTTAGGCAAGAGCTATTGGTAGTCATGAAATCTGTGATACACTTAAACACTTAAACCCTGCTTGCGTGAGTGAAAATTGCTTATATGGACTGACAATGTTTTAATACAGTATCTCAGATGGTTCAGATCTTGGCAAGACCATCTTGCCAAGTGGGTGAATAAATGGTGCAAGTATGATTTCTGACACTGACCAGGGAAGATCTATGCTCATCCATGTGGGTTGAGGTGCAGCTCTTGCCAGTGGCAAGTGGAAAATCCAAGGCAGCCCACAAATCCAATATCCTATTGGCTGCAGAATTTGAAAAGGAGTGCAACATGCTGGTTCAGAGAAGAGAATAGGCCATTAGCTCCTTGGGTTGATGAAGAGTTACTACCTTCAATGAGCAAATGGAGGCACAGTGTGACATTTTAGAACTAAGAGGAAGTGTGCTTTATTGCAGGTGGTAATCTAGATGGGACGGAGAGAGATGGTAACTGATTATCCCCAGAAGATAGAGGAAAGCTCTGACACAATCTGCCTGTTACACAAGTGTTAGTCATTTTGGTGTGTCAAAGGCCATAAAACGGTTAAAAAAGAGGCTCTCTTGGCCCTGATACCAGAGGGATGTTACATTCTGAAGATGCTACTGTGATTGCTCAACCAGGAGTGGTCCGTGGTTTCAGTCCTAAACCCCATTGCTGTGATAGAATGCTGATGCTTCCATAAAATGGATGATTGAAAGCATTTTTGGACTACTTCCAGCTGCAGAAGCAGGTTGTGTGTGCGCGTGTGTGGTTTTTGTTGTTTTTTCAAAGGGCATAGACTGTTTTACAAATGGCCAGGTTGATGCTCTTCCAGAGTGGAGAAGGTGCTCTCTTGAAGGATTTCTTAATAGATTTAGGATTTTTATCGGAAATCAGCAGTGACCATTGAAGAAATTGAGCCAAAGATGTCTTTTTATCTATGGTGCTGCAGTAATCCTTAATACAAATATAATTAATGTACATAAGAATATTGGCTTTCATTGAAAAAAGTGATAGTTCAACCCACAGAGGTAAAAAAATTCTCGCGTAGAGCTATGTTAACATGCAACATGGTTAGGTAAGAACATCAGGGTAAATAAGCTTTTATAAAGGGGATATGGTGACAGGAGTAAGGGGCAGCATGAACTTCACTAGGCCCTACACTACCAAGTGTGCTGCAGAATGTAGTCCAAATAGAGGGAGATTAGGGTGACAGGATAGGTTTAACTCTGTTTTCTTGAAATTGTGAGTGGAACCTTCCAAATATATGTATTTTAATGCTTTAAGGTGTGCTAGGAACCTCAGCTAGCACTCAAATGGTGGCAGAATTGTATTTCATTCTTCAGTATTAAAATAATGTTGGCCTATGTGCTTTTGAAACTGTGCATAATAGAGTGTAGTTTCATGTTGAAACTTGACCTGATTAAACATTTTTTAGGTTTAATTTTAAAGTTGGTTTGATTTTAAGGTTCACTGCTTGAGAATTAGTGACCCACAACATTGAGACAAAATGTATCTTCATTTCCTAGAGCTGCTTTAAAAAAATTATTCATCAAATGAATTCAGTGCACAGTAAAAATAGGTGTTTGTTTTAGTGGAATCATTAAAAATACATTATTCTTAACCATCAATATTCCTATATTTGTAGCAGAAGAAGGTGATCTGAGACATATTTTCATCTGGGCAACATTCCTGTAAAATGGGGTTGCGTGTGAGCACTGAAATAAGAACATATCTTCTATTAAGTTTTGTTTTTTCAGTTGTCTACTTCTAATTATAATTCTAAGGTGATAGTCAACCATCTAAAAGAAATGAGGACTGACTCTGTAATTGTCTGTCTAATTTAGTTTGAGCTAACTGTTTTTTCTCTGTGTGACTTTTTTTTTTTTTTTTTAATCTGAAGGAAAAAAAATACCCCATTCACTCTCTTATCAACTGTCTGTAGAGATTCATGGCTTTTTTCTTTGCTGTTTCTTTCACTGGGCTTTCTGGTAATATTGAAAAACTCGTTCCATATGTTTAACTTGGACTGATGTTTTGTAAACAGAACAATAATTCAGCTACTTCAGATTTAAACGTTGTGGTAGGGAAATGTCCCCATCGTGCTGGCCACTATGTGCTAATACCATTTCCAAAATGCTATTAACATTGCTTTATTTTCAAAATTAAGATTTCCTCCTTTTGGAATTATTAAATCTTTCCTACTCCGGGTAAGTTGAAGTACAGTAGCTAGTATAAAATTAGATCTGCCATGCAGTGAAACAGAGCTTCTATCACAAATAGTTTCTTTTCTTGGTCTTGGTTCAGGTTAACATTATATATCTCTACATCTACCATTTCTGGAAACTGAATAAGAAGATTCTGAATCTTTTGGCCAATACAAATTTTCCAATTATGTAAAACATCTTACAGATTGGCTTGACTCACTAAGTGGTGGCAGGCAGGAGTCTCTTCCTGCAGGAAGTAGATCTGTTTTTTTTACGATGAAGTTTTTAGTGAATTAGTAAATCTTCATGTAGTCTGTTTATGTTGGTACATTGACATGATTTAGTGCTATCTCAGTTTCCTATTGATCCTTTCTGCCTCCAGGCTTGTGAGAATTGTTTCAGTATATTAATAGAAGACACTTAAAACCAGCTTCATTTGTTTGTTTCCCAGCAGGGGGACTGGAGTGCTTAGGCTTCAGCAGACTCAAGACCAGCTTTCAACAGTGGGAGATAATATATTAATCCATTGGAAGCACAGAGTGGAGTCTTGCATATCACTTTGCTGTTTGTGTTGTGAATGGTGTTTTTTATGTAGGTAGGTACTAATAGAACTCTGTGTTAATGATGTGTTCACCTTGTGTGTATTTAGGAACCTCATGACAGGTATACCGTGCCTTTTTTTTTTTTTTTTTTTTTTTTTTTTTTTTTGCATCAGTCTTCTAATTTGATGCTGTTTTGCTTCTGCATTGTTGGAAATAATTTTCCTAATAAGTTTATTAAGGTTTACCATGACTCAGTTTCCACACAAGTGTTCCTTTATTAGTCCAAAGCCGCTTTGTGTTGGTTACATCCAAAATGCCAATATAAGCATATATACCCTTCTATTCTATACCCAGACAATAATATAGTTATAAGCATTGGCCAAATACCGCAGCCAGATCAGGCCCAGGACACCTTCCCATCATGGCATGACTCCAGGGGCAGGGAAAATCTCTGATGAAGAATCCCTAGAAAACCTTGCTCTTTATACACTATAACAAACAAAGGATGTCATTGCTGGTTACTGGACCTTAGCTAATATTAATTGAAATGGTTTAGGGCTGCACTCTTTCTTCAAAATTTTCCCCCTTGTCTTACTCTGCACTGTTTTTCCCTAGCTACTGGACTAATCATTTCTAACTAGTTAATTATTTCACCTGGTACCCAATTGACATGATTTCTTTATTTCTATTTCTTAGCCCAAGCCTTTAAATAAGATAACTGGGTATTTTCAGGGTTGCTACAAGTTTAACACAGATGGTCACACACTTCAGGCCTATCACGCATGTCAAGATTCAGACTCAATTTAAACCAGAGTTCACCGAGGCCTAATGTGGGTTTATATTCCTACAAGCATGAAGCTTGATAAAATGAGATTACATGCAACTTTCTCAATTTTCTTTCCTTGTGTGTAGACTGAATTTTTTTTGTGGATAGTTAACATAATGCCCAGGCTCACAGGTTGCTGAAGTTGGTGGCTTCAAACCTCTAACTAGGTCAGTTTGTAGATCTAACTTTGTTTATTCTACACCTAATCTTACCAGGAGTATTTAGCAGGTATATCCTCTTTTACTTGCTTGCACTTGGTTGCACTGGTTAGCTACCAAGGCTGTTCCTTCCTGAGAGTAGATGGAGATATAATTTTGTTTCTAAATAAACTATCTTTGATGTCTTTTATCTGTTTTGTTTTGTTTGTTGTCTCTTAGGCAGCTGAAAAGGAAAATTAGTTTGCAGATATGATTTTAAAGTTGGTTGTAAACATCCAAGCCATAACCAGTTTACAAAGTCATAATGATGGCCAGTTTAGAAAACTATATAATACCTCAATTAGACTGCAGGAGAAAGTACTCTGGTTTTTCTGAAGGCTATGCATGGGCAGACCTGTTCATTGTGATTTCTCTCCCCTTCCTTTTCCCAGATCCTGCTTTCTTGAGTTTATTGAACAACCATTTTCTGTTTAGAGTCAGTGTACTGTTCGGCTATTGTGGAAGTTCAAGCATAGGGTTTGACAATGGAAGTGGAACTTTGGATCAGCATTGCTTGAGATTCCTGTCCATTTTATGCATGGCTTAAAGAGTCTAGAGGCCCTGTGCCTACCTGGATGGTAGCAGCAGGAGAGCAAACTAATTAACTTGAGATTCCAAGGCATGAACCTCAGAAGCAGATAAAATTCTTAACAAACACAGCAGAAGAGCAGCCAAATCCTTGTAAAAATTAATTAAAAATAAATTATATTTATTTATAGCAAAAAAATTGAATCTTCTGAAAGCAGTGAACTTCTTAAAAATGCATGCTTTAGCTAACACACAGGATTCATACTTCTGTCATGGAAGAAGCCTTTCTGCAGATTCAAACACCTAATATTATGCTAAGTCCTTTGGAGATAACAATCTAGGCCTGGCATCAGAAGGTGTCTGCGGGGCCGAGGTGGGGGTGGGGGGGAGCTAAGCACTGTCTTCTGCTGGAATGCTCAGTTACTATCCTGCACTATATATTTCCTAGAGAGTGTTCAGAGGATCTTGAACTCTTTCATTTTGCTAAGCATTTTCTGAGATTCAGTCGTGGCCCCACCTTCCTTCCTACTCCCCACTGCTTCTTTCTCAAAATGTGTGTGTGCCATTGGTGGTCCATGGACCACAGCTTGGGAACCACTAGTGTCACACATCTGCACAACTATTTTCAGAATCATCCATCTTTAAAGTGTCTTTTTAAAAATCCAAACCATAATTTTTAAATAGTTTCCATGAATTATGATGTGCATTAGAAACAATTTTTAAAATAGTTCTACTGTGGTGTAAACATTACAGTACTGTGTTTGTGCATGACAACCTAGGGACCCTGTTAAAAAGGAAAACAATTCTCTCTCCCCCTCCCCCCCGGTGCAGATTTTTAATATGCTGTTTTGGGATTCGCTAATCACCACTGTGGCACCTCCTTGCAGATTAACTCTCAAACAGTTGCCTGCCTCTCCTTGTGTTTCTCACCCCATGGTTTCACACTCTCTGTAGTCAGGGGGCTCCCTCTTTGTGGGTTGGCCCTCCAGCTGGGTCTCTGCTTTCCTTGTCTGCTCCAGATGGTCTTCCAATCCAAGGCAGGTCCTGTGCCATTTTCCCAGCAGCTGATAGGGGAATCCAGACCCACCGACTACTCCAGGTTCCTTTCCAGGGGCCCCATGTCCATCAACCTATGTCTCCTTGTTCCCAGACCTTTGTTCCTGGATGACTCCTTACTTCTCTGCTCTATCTTCTGGCTCCCCCACTCTGGGTTTACCAGCTCAAACTTCCCCCTCCTAGGGAGTAAATGCTGACTACTTAACTCTGCAACCCTAAACACGCCTTCTCCCAGGAGTGACTGCATACTACTTGCCCTGCAGCCCCTTTCTGCTGTCAGCTTCCTGGCTTTATACAAGCCCAGTCTGTTTTTTCTTAGCTGGATTCCATCATCAGTCAGCCTTTCAATCCCTGGCTCTTTCCAGGTTCAGCTTACCAGGTTAATAGACTTCACTCAACCTGCTCAGCCTTGTGTGGGGTGGACAGCCCATCATATATGGTAGTATATCATGCTTGTGAGTAATCTATTACCACTTGTTTTTCTTGCTTGTGTGAGTAGCAAAAAACAAGTTATAACCATGTTAGAGAATCATCTTTTAACTCTGAGGCTATGTCAATGCTGGCCTTTCTCTTCCTTCTTTCACTTCCCCTCCCCCCTCAAACAAAACAAAAAGTCCTCGTTGAGGTTCCTGTAACACACTGGCAAAGTATGGCTCATGTCTCTCTCTCTAATCTCTGTTTAATGGGAGGACGATAGCCTACTGGTTCTGCCAACTAAAAGGGTTACTCTTTTTGCTTTGTTGGGTATAGAGGTCTATGCTGAAGTGCTGGAAGTGCTGGTTTTGATCGCCACTGATGAATTATGTGGTAGAGACAGGATGGAGTTACAGTAGTATTGACTAGCTGCCAATTGACTTTTTTTTTACATTAGTGCTCCTATTGTTGCTTCCACTTGTGGAATCTGAAGAAACCAGGGTAGTGTAGATGAGGCCTGGTAGATGCTTAAGCTAAACCGTAGTCTTTAACATAGCTTTAACATGTGCTGTTGGTGGGGAGGAGAGGGGGAGGATGTACTGTCAAGTTATATATTTTTTTGTAATATTGGAATATGAATTTTCCACAGCCGTGCTTCACACCCATGTCTAAGCATGATTATTTCTTTAGTGTAGGTGAGGATCTCTTTACGCAACCAGTTAGTCTACATTTTTGCATCTCCTGATTCAGACAAAACAAACAAGCATGACTAAAGAAAAGTGGATTTGACCTTAAAATCTGTTTTATTAATCTAAATATTAGTAGCAACAAGGACACGTATTTTTAAAGACTTTTAACTTGACAATGTCTAATTTTTAAAGCTTTTGTTCTGATTATTCCTTGTTTTCATTCTCAATACACGTAACTAATTTTGAAATTAGCTCCTATGCTATTTGTGGTGCTAATGTTACTCTTCAGCATGCCACATACTGCTGCTTGTTGTAATTAAAAACTATTTTGCAACTAGATTTTGCCATTTGTATGGTAAGAGTTGCTTATATGAAGTTTCACCATGATTTCAGTGCAAAAAATAAAATAAAATAATAAAATGACAAGTTTGTAAAAAAAAATAAAAATAAAAATACATACATTACTATAAACAAATCACTGTGATTTCAGATTTATTTTAAAATAACCATTTTATGTTAAAAACTAAAACAAAACCAACAGCTTTAAATTCAATCAACATTTCCCCTCCTCCTCCAAAAAAACACTCTTAAACATGGGGTGGAGATGTTGAGGCCTGGAAGGAAGAGGAGGAGGCAGACTCATGAAGATTTTACTGAACTATATGCAGCATTCCATTAAGTCATTTCTCTTTAGACATGTCTTGAACAGAAAGTTTACTGTAACCTTGTGATTCTTTCTTGAGTTCTTTCACTTACACTCTCCGTTGTATAGCCTTCAGAAAGACTGCATGAAATAATTGGTAAGGGCTGTTATTAGCAGAGAATACCAAGCTGTGGTAATTCTTCCCCCCACCATTTACGCAATTGTTGACTGAGGTCTGCATTTTAGAGAAGGAGATAATAAAGTGGTGCCTCCAGGTTCAAAGTTTCGAGGTTTGGCTGCTTACCAAAAAGAACCTAAATAGTTTTCTGCAAACTGTTGCTAGTGTGTGCACGTCATGCAGCATATCTGATGGTGTTGGGATATCCCCTTTATATGAAAACTCTTGCAATTTGTGCATAATAATATTTTGTTTTTAATTCTTTGTGCTCAGATGGTGGAGAATAAGGTAAGGTACTATTTTTGTTGTGTACAATTTTATAATGGTAATGGAGGTAACTTTCAATATCTTATAACATGCTACAAAAACTTACCTTCAGTTGTTTTGTAATTAATTACTAGCCAAAGTTTTATGTTACATATTTTGTTGCTAGTAACCAATTAAAATATTGATTTAGGGAATTTAGTAGATTGAATTTCCACTTTGACAAATCTAGCCGTTTATCTCAAATAAGCACCAAATACACCGCTACCCTCATATGCCACCTGATATAAAACGAATTTGGATATAACGCAGTAAAGCAGTGCTCCGGGGGGAGAGGAGGGGGAGGCTGCGCACTCCGGTGGATCAAAGCAAGTTCAATATAACACGGTTTCACCTATAATGCGGTAAGATTTTTTTGGTTCCCAAAAACAGCATTACATCGAGGTAGAGGTATATATTTCCTTTGAGTCAGTTTCTTTAATTATCTAAGGCCTTGGCTACACTGGAGAGTTGCAGCACTGGTAGTGGCTTTATAGTGCTGCAACTTACTCCCCGTCCGCACTGGCAAGGCGCATACAGCGCTGTATCTCCCTGGCTACAGTGCTGGTTGTAATCCACATGGACGAGAGGAATAAAGAGAACAGCGCTGGTGCTGCAGCGCTGGCGTGCCAGTGTAAACAGCGATTAATCTTACTATGCAGTAACTGACCTCTGGAATTTTCCCATAATGCTTTTAACTAAAGAACTCTCTTTGTTGTATTATGATGCCTCTCTTTGTTTTGTTGTGAACTCGGGGCTCCGGGAGCTGCTTATCTAAAAAACAAATGCAGCTACTGTTTGCTCGAGCAGAGGCAGGCACAGAATGTCCACAGCTAGTGTTTGCTTGAGGGAGAGAAACAGCACGGCGCGGGGGGGCGATTGGGAAGGGAGTTCAGAGCAGCTGCTTATCTGGTCTGAAGGCTATTTGCATTTAAGAGTGAATGAAAGAAGGGTGGGGGAAGTGGTCAGAATTTGCAAGGCAGGGAGCTGACACAGTGTCTGCTCCAAAAATCCACTCTCTCTCTCTCCCCCACACTCCGTAACACTCTACCCCACCCTCCTCTTTTGAAAAGCATGTTGCAGCTTCCTAAACCCTGGGATAGCTGCCCATAATGCACCACTCCCAATACCGCTGCAAATGTGGCCACACTGCAGCGCTGGTAGCTGTCAGTGTGGCCACACTGCAGCGCTTTACTTACACAGCTGTACGAAGACAGCTTTAACTCCCAGCGCTGTACAGCTGCAAGTGTAGCCAAACCCTAAGTGTATCTGAACTCCACATTTGAATGATATGTAACATTCATTTTGTCATTTTAATAAAAACTTGATAAAGAATTCTTCTTGATGAAGAATTGGTTTGGAACCCGAACCCGAACCTTTTCTTACAGTTAATCTTTATAGCCAATGATCTTACTGATTTTGTTTTCTAGCAAGAGTTTTTGCTTAGGTTAACATGGTTATATGCATATTAAGGATACCACACTGCCACAAATTCCACCTGTGTAGCTGTCAAAGCACAGTGGTTATAGCTAGAATGAAAAGTTGGAGGATCCAGTTTTCTGTGAATCAGTGGGGAGGACCCAAACAAAATCCTGCTTTAAATCCAGTGATATTGCTCAGAATTTAAATGGACAACAGTCTGGAAATTCAAAGTTAGACATTTCGCAGTGAACATATATGACTCAGAGCTCGTCTTGGGTTTAAACACTTCGGAATTTGGATTTCCTGCCGAGATCCTACATTAGTGTTTAGTTCAGGAGAATTCTACTCTGGGTGAGACATTCATAAAGCTAGTGGGGTTGGTTTTGCATGTTACTGTGAGCTAGAAAAAGATTTTTGCAAACACATGCCCTCTTAATTTTTCATAAGACTGTTTTAAATCTTAGACAGCAAGTTGGTATATCTGGCTCTTTTTAAAGGTATCTCGTTCCCAGTATGAAACTGGTAATTTGCTTGCATTAGTATGTCTCTGTCTACCATACTTCATTTAACTGAGTTTGTAATCAGTTACTGGCATGACTTACTTTAAACATGGTTCTGATCCACCCACAGCATTACTGATATTCTGTTAATGTTGGTATGGCAGCACCCATTTTTTCATGATCTCTGTGTATATATATCTTCCTACTGTGTTTTCCGCTCCATGCATCCGATGAAGTAGGTTTTAGCCCATGAAAGCTTATACCCAAATAAATTTTTTTTACTCTAACAGTGCCACAAGTACTCCTCATTCTTTCTGTTAATAGTGGTAGAATCATAGAATCTCAGGATTGGAAGGGACCTCAGGAGGTCATCTAGTCCAACCCCCTGCTCAAAGCAGGACCAATTCCCAAGTAAATCATCCCAGCCAGGGCTTTGTCAAGCCTGACCTTAAAAACCTCTAAGGAAGGAGATTCCACCACTTTCCTAGGTAACGTATTCCAGTGCTTCACCACTCTCTGAGTGAAAAAGTTTTTCCTAATATCCAACCCAAACCTCCCCCACTGCAACTTGACCATTACTCCTTGTTCTGTCATCAGGTACCACTGAGAACAGTCTAGATCCATCCTCTTTGGGAACCCCCTTTCAGGTAGTTGAAAGCAGCTATGAAATCCCCCCTCATCCTTCTCTTCTGCAGACTAAACAATCCCAGTTTCCTCAGCCTCTCCTCATAAGTCATGTGCTCCAGTCTCCTAATCATTTTTGTTGCCCTCTGCTGGACTCTTTCCAATTTTTCTACATCCTTCTTGTAGTGTGGGGCCCAAAACTGGACACACACAGTACTCCAGATGAGACCTCACCAATACCGAATAGAGAGGAATGATCACGACCCTCGATCTGCTGGCAATGCTCCTATTTGTACAGCCCAAAATGCCATTAGCTTTCTTGGCAACAAGGGCACACTGTTGACTCATATCCAGCTTCTCATCCACTGTAACCCCTAGGTCCTTTTCTGCAGAACTGCTTCCTAGCCATTCGGTAGCCATACCTCTCAGCTGGATAAGCCCGAAGTGTAAGGTGTGACGTGACAAAACGTCAAGATACAAAAGAGAGTAATTTTAAGACATTTAAATCTGTGCTGTTAATTCATCTTTGGGTAAATAAGTCTTTATATAACCCCAGTTTCATGATTATTTCTGATATAAACAATTTTCAACAATAAAAGTGATGGAACACCAAATTTTAGTGGGATCTGTGTAATTTTGGGACTTAAATAACTGATATCCCTTGAAGTGAGGGACATCTGAGGTGGTATGTTGGCAGTTAACTGTGCCTGGTGGTTAGCAGCCTATCTGAGATTCTCTTAGATCCATTAGTCTACCCTGAAGGTACAAAAAAGCTTATTCAAGGCCTCTGAATCAAAGCAGTGTTGTCAGTTTCTGGTTTTTGAGTGTTAAATGAGCAAACTCTGAGAATTCAAAGGAAGTGTTTGAGAGAGGTGGGGAAACCCCTAAATCTGTTGAAATGAAACTAAAGCTAGGAAAATGTAAGCAATCAAAAAGAGAACTATTCCAAACAGAAATGGGATGCTAGGGGCTGAAGGGGAGAGAAGTGTACAAATGTCACTAAGACCAGTACAACTAGCACTGTGCAACTTCATAAAACCAGTCCGTATCTACTAAGCCTAGAATTTGGTTTTAGTAAAACTAACCATTTTTTGTCCTTTTTATTGAGAAGGGATCTTTAACTCCTCATCTTAGAATTGCTTTATTTAAAAAAAAACAGCAAAACCCCCCAAAACTGAAGTGGATTTCAGAGATTCCAGCTGGGTATGTGATCAGTTTAACAGGTAGAGGATGACTGGGAAGGAGCTGGGAGAACCAGGGCCAGCTCCAGGTACCAGCGCAGCAAGCAAGTGTTTGGGGTGGCCAAGGGGAAGGGGTGGCACAATGGGTTCTTCGGCGGCGGGTCCCTAGGTCCCTCTCGGAGGGAAGGACAGGCCGCCGAATAAGAAAGTGGTGCGGTGGTGCAGTCGTCGACCGTGGCTTTTTTTTTTTTTTTTTTTTTTGCTGCTTGGGGGCGCAAAAACCCTGGAGCCAGCCCTGGGAGAACAGGGAATAGAGGAGGAGCTAGAAGATGAGTCCAGATGCAAGAATTGGAAGGTACATGAAGGATGGGCTGCAAAAGGACAAATTATGTAAAAGACTGCAATGCTGTAAAGACCACAGTAACGCTTCGATTTGACAGGAGCTTTGAAGTTGCCACTAAAGTAGTATTGAAGCATAAATGGCTAAAAAGATATTCCTGTAGCCCCCTGCTCAAGGAAACCCATGCTGAAGAGAAGACTTACTGCTCCAATCAAATACACAGACTCCCTGTGACCATGGTTTCAAATCCCAGTAGGATGAAACTGCTTTCCAAGTTAAGTATCAGAGGGGTAGCCGTGTTAGTCTGGATCTGTAAAAGCAGCAAAGAATCCTGTGGCACCTTATAGACTAACAGACGTTTTGGAGCATGAGCTTTCGTGGGTGAATACCCACTTCGTCAGATGCATGTAGTGGAAATTTCCAGGGGCAGGTATATATATGCCAGCAAGCTAGAGATAACGAAGTTAGTTCAATCAGGGAGGATGAGGCCCTGTAGTTGGCAAGCCATTCACAGTCTATAGCACTGTAGGAGACCTTAAGGTGGCCATCCTGCAGCAAAAAAACTTCAGGACCAGACTTCAAAGAGAAACTGCTGAGCTTCAGTTCATCTACAAATTTGACACCATCAGCTCAGGATTAAACAAAGACTGTGAGTGGCTTGCCAACTACAAAAGCAGTTTCTCCTCCCTTGGTTTTCACACCTCAACTGCTAGAACAGGGCCTCATCCTCCCTGATTGAACTAACCTCGTTATCTCTAGCTTGCTTGCATATATATACCTGCCCCTGGAAATTTCCACTACATGCATCTGACGAAGTGGGTATTCACCCACGAAAGCTCATGCTCCAAAACGTCTGTTAGTCTGTAAGGTGCCACAGGATTCTTTGCTGCTTTCCAAGTTAGTAAATTCTCTGCAGTTTGCTCAATGTGGTTCTTAGCGATAACACATTTTAAAAAAACTATAAGCTCTCTCTGCTTTGTGTGGCTGTAATAGGGTGGAGTTCTCTGTCAATATTGTGTCTTTGGATCTTAATTTCTTGACTACTTGAGAAGCCCCTGGCTTACATCAGATTAGAAGAAGCCCTGGTGCGGAAGTTGGACATACACATGGGAACTGTGCATCACATCCTGAATGCATCATCCTACCTCCCTTGGGGTGAGTATGTGTTGCATTTCCTTTTATAAATGAGTGTCTGAAGTGGACACTGCTTCACCCAGGACAGACTTGAGCTTACTTGTTCGTGGTGAGAAGATATAAGAGATCAGTTGCTGAATATAAGGACTTGAGGACTGGAACCCAGGTCTGCTGAGCCTCAGATAGCTGATATTCCCACACTACCGCTGGGAGGCCATGCAGAGCTACAACCAGGAAGCACTGTAGAGAGTAGGCACCGCAGGAAGTACAGACCCAGAGTGACAGTACCCTGCAGTCCTCTGATTGGCTAAGTGCCCCTGCTTAACCCCAGGGTTTGCCCCTGGAAATTTTCTGGGCAACCACGCAGACCTTGGCCTGCTGCAGCACCAGACTTCACCTTGTCTCCTGATCTCTGAATGTAGCCTAACTTTGACCCTGATTCCAGCCTCCTGATTCCAGACTCTGACTACCTCTGATCTCTGGTGCCTAACTACCATTGAAAATCTCCTCTCTAAATGTCTTGCTGTCTCTTTAGCTACTAGTCAAACATATGCAATGGGAGATTACCTTGCAGTTGGAGTCTTTTTACCATTAGAGATCTAATAGAACTTCCTACAAGAGTAAGGATTTACTTTAGTGTCTGACCAAAATTTCCCCTCTGCTGCACAGTTTTGCAATATCAATTTTTTTTGTCTGGACTTTATACCCCAGAGGCAGTTGCATTATGTTGTGCTTTTTGTGAGAAGTTGAAGATGAGACTTCTGTTTTGTTGTGGGCAGCTGAATGAAAACATATGATCAAGGCTTAGTGGTTTCAAAAAAAGCAAACAAATGTTGTGTATATATAAAGAATGAGATAGTAAGTACTGAAACAGAATGCATTTATATAAATAAGATGTCCTCACTTGTATGTTGTGTTCAGTTCTGGCCACTACTCAGAGTTATAGAAGAAATAGAAATGGCCCAGAGAGGAAAGGTAGAAATTCTTAGAATCAAGGAACAACTTTCGTATGAAGAGAGATTGAAAAGATTGGAGCAGTTTAGACTAGAATGGAGTCGGATAAAGTCTTGTCTTCACTGTGGAATTTCCCTGATTTCAGCCATAGATGGCCATCCACTACATGTAGCTGCAGTGGTACAACCCCCTGCTGTAGATAGGAACGAGCACTGTTTACACTGGTGGAGCTTACTCTAGTTTCAAACAGGGGTAACCTTCACTTGTGCAGATAGCAGCCTTACCTGTTTGCACAGTGCATCACTGCTGATGGAGGCTGGACAGTGATGGCTGTAGTTGGGCATCTCGTCAGGGTAGACAAGGCCTTAGAGAAGAACTGATAAAAGTTATATAGAGAAGGTTAATCAGGTGCTTCTGTTTAACCAGTCACATAGTTCAAGAACAGGGCCAAATACTGAGTTGTAAGTGTCCCTAATATATGTGTGTGTGTGAATTCAAGAGGGATGCAGAATCCAGACTGCTGGCACAGGATCCATTTTAATCAAATTCTCTTTATCTGGGGGTTATGTGATAGCCTTTCAGATACTGAATGGACCTCTCTCTGCTTCTGACCCAGGAAGGTCAGATGGGATCAACAAGCCAAAATGATCACTTGGGCACCCCTCGGGCTCTACGACTTTGTTTCATTCCATGTACCCCTCACCGCCCAAGAAGGAGAGTGATTAATTTGCTCTGATCTACTAGGTTGAGCTCACTAATATTGCCAGAGAACTGGAGTTACATAATGTAAGTTTGCTGAGCCTCAGGATGCAGCGTCCTGTACAGAATTATCATGACAGGAAATTACCTGTTTTCTTTAGTGAATGAGAGAGGAAAAAAAAATCCCTCCTTAGCCAGACTTCAGTTGAAGAAGATTGTGGATTTAGGCTGGGTGGGCAACTCCGCATGCTGGAGTTCGCTAGGAAAACATGCCAGAAATAATTATAAAACTTCACACTTGTATAGCACATTTCCTGGGAGGAGGTGGTGAAAGAGTAATAATATTATTCCTGTTTTACAGATGGGGAAAGCAGAAGTACAGAGGTTCTGAGGTCACATAGCCAAACAATCAGATTTGCAACAAAAGCCCAGTTCCCTGCTCTAACACTAGACAGCACTTCTAATAATACAGATTGTTTGGCAAAGCTTGGGAGTCATGGTTAGCTACTGTCAGAATAAGCATAGTTGGGGCAGCATGAATTAAATTCTCTTCCATTCCTACAGACTCTGTCTTGCCTTAAGAACTTACAAGATATAAAATAGTGGGAGGCCTCTGAATACCTTTTAATCTGGCATTTTCCCAGGCTGTTGTCGATATGCAGCTTGCATATCTACAGCATCCTGTATGGGTCTGTGTAATACAATGCGGACAATTGCCTGTCAACATTAAATCCCAAGTAATCTCCAAGCACTGCAGTAATGATTTTGTCAGACTGCTTTGAGATCTTCAGGTCTGAGTGCTTTAAAATAAAAATTCTTCATTAAATGCTAAATTGCCATTAATGTATTAAATAAAATTGCTCTTTTCCATATTCATTTGGCAGAAAATACCATCATCTCATTAGTTTTAGTAGAAGACCCCTGTGGCTTTAGGCACAAATAAACTAAATAAAATGTTATGCCTTTTAAGAGTGGTCTTCTAATGAGGGACAGATTATTTTTCTGGGGCCTTGTCAGAATGGCTTGCTCTGCACAGCTATTCAGAAATGGTTGTCAAACATGTTTCTCCCAGAAATGTACTTGGAAACCATTTTCCAACATGCTTGTTGCTAGCAGTTATTCTGAGCGTGTCTGGTGGAAATCCAGCAATCATGCTTAACATCCACCATTACAAACGTGTTCTCCTCTGGGCCCTGAAATAGAAGAACTTTTTCCTATATGGATTAATTTTTATCCAAGCTGGCATCAGTCAAGTGAACTATTTGGCCTCTATAGACTTTATGTAATGTTTGTTTATATCAGGGGTAGGCAATGTATGGCACGCGTGCTGAAAGCAGCCCGTGAGCTGATTTGCAGTGGCACTCACATTGCCTGGATCCTGGCCACCGGTCTGGGGTGCTTTGCATTTTAATTTAATTTTAAATGAAGCTTCTTAAACATTTTAAAAACCTTATTTACTTTACATACAACAATAGTTTAGTTATATATCATAGACTTATAGAAAGAGACCTTCTAAAAACATTAAAATGTATTACTGGCACACAAACCTTAAATGAGAGTGAATAAGTGAAGACTCCGCACACCACTTCTGAAAGGTTGCTGACCCCTGGTTTATATATTCATATAGTCACAAGTCAGCAGAGATTTCTCAGGTTTGCCTTGGGTAATTTACTCCTACAACTGATCTTTTCTTTTGGACTATACAGCCCTCTCATGCTTACTTTCTGTGGCTGCTGCTACCACCACCATTATGTTTGTATTTGTTTAATCCCTTATGTGGACAGCTGGCCTATTAGAACCAAAGCCATCATGAAACGGTATACACAGTCCTGAGGCTAAGAACAGTATTTTACTCAGATCCTTGTGATAACTGAAAAGAGAGAGATTTATCATAACATCCTGAAATCTCTCTTGTCTAGGTGCACTGATAGGTGCACAAGATTGTTTATTTATTTTACTCTATCATCATACATAGTTACAAGACTAAGGGAGTGGAGTAAGAATGGTTTTGTGATTATGGCAAATAACTGGGATCCAGGAATGAAAGATTTTGCCTGTGACTTTGTGATCATATACAAGTCAGTTACCCTTTCTGTGCTTTAGTTTCCTTACCTGTTAAGTGGGGATAATATTTACCTCAGAAGGATGTTGTGAGGTTTAATTGATTAATGTTTATAAAGCACTTTTGAGATTTTCAAAAAGTGCAATAGAGGCCTATGAGGAAAGGTTAAAAAACTGGGCATGTTTCTTCTTAAGAAACTGAAGGGGGTCCTGATAACAGTCCTCAAATATGTTAAGGACTGGTATAAAGAGGAAAATGATCAATTGTCTCCATGGCCGCTGAAGGTATGACAAGAAGTAATTGGCTTAATCTGGAGCAAGGGAGATTTAGGTTAGATAATAGGAAAAACTTCCTAATGATCAGGGTAGTTACGCTCTGGAATAAACTTCCAAAGGGAGGTTTGGAATCCCCATCATTGGAAGTTTTAAAAAACAGATTGGACGAACACTCATCTGGGATGGTCTAGATTTACTTGGTCCTGCCACACTGCAGGGAGCTGGGCTTGATGAGTTCTGAAGGCCCCTTCCATCCCTACATTTCTATGATTCTATAAGAGTGTTGCTATTTTTACTTTAACTCTCCAAGTACAACACTGGAGATGAACCTTCAAAGATACTAATTTTTTTGGTCCTTATCTGGTCCAAAACGAATGCTATGAGTGTTGTTCCCCCAAGATGCAGCACCAACAGTATCTGCTGATCTAAAATCTGCAGAATAACAGTTGAGGAGATCCTGGAATTACCAAGCCTTATATAGGCAACCCCATTTTGGTAGATGTGGAGGCAATATTAGCAAAACTTTGCTTGCTTCAAGACCCACAGAGAATGTGGGCAATGAACACACGGCTGTCAGGCTGGGAGATTCCCCATAATAAAATGGCTCTACGCAGGAAAGTGGTCACATGCATGCACAATTCAGGACGAAGACCATCTTTTTACTGAACCTTTGGGAATGTAAACAACAATTCTTTGCCTGGGGAATTTGTATCCATCATTTGTAAAGACCTGACAACCAACACTGTGTTTTCATATGTCTAAACCAAATAAAACAAAGACTTCTCTTCTTTGTGTCAGATGCTAGCAAAGATAGCAGCCAACCCACCTCTACCTGGGATAGCGTCTAGAATCTTTCCGTAAAAGCCATATTTTCTTGTTTTAAATCTAGGTTCTGGTGTTCAGTGAAGAATTTAAAATGAAAAGAGAGGGGATTTCTGTTCTTGAAAGATTCACATGCAATTTAATGTTTGGATAAATCATAAGGCATTGTTTTTTCTCTTGAAAATTGACCTTCAATAACAAAATATTATTGCTATACCAGAAAAGATGGAAAAAAGGAGAAACTGAAACTTTATTTCAGCATATTTTAGGAAACTAGTTCTTTTTTTCTACAGCCCAAGAATATATTTCAATTGGATTCTGCTAGAATAACTACAAAAGAAGTCGCAGCTTCTCTTAATACTAAAACTGGTGATAGCTGGCAGCACAGTATCAAAACCGAATTTTTGAAAGCAGCACAGTCAAAAGATAGATTTAAATGTAGTAGAGCTGAGACTGGAAGTTTTGCAGGCCATATTGCTAAATTAATGAATAAAAAGAGTTTTTCACCACTGTTTTGTAAGCAATCAGTTGGATAGTAAATTGCCTACCTATCCTTTTTTTCTGTTAGGACTGAGAGTATATCGTGTTGGAAGTATTTACATCTGTAGGACACCGAAAAAGTGGAAACAATTATTGTGGGCCAAGTTGAAGATCTCTTTAAAATTATACAAAAATCTACCTGAAAGATAATGTGGAAGGTCCTAATGTGCACTGAGTTTGAAAGGACTATCTCCAGCCAACTTAATGTAAAGAAAACGTTTTAATTGTATTTTGCTGTGCTTGCCAATGTGTGCAGTGTTTTGCTTATCAAATTATTTATTTTAATTTATATATTTCTTTTTGCTATTCTTCTGTTTATGGTATTCAGTAACCAATTATTGCAAAAGGAAGACTAGAGCTATCTTAGATAATATTTCCTGGGGAGAGTGGGGGTCAGTCAGTCACTTTTCCTGAGGGTGACTATAGTGCATTGTTTTCTGAGCTCTGGATATAGGTTCGAGAAGCCTTTGCTGAAGTGTAACCCCTTGTGTAAGTCAGTGAATATGTCACTTTAGGTTTTAACATAGGTATTTCTAATACATGTTCTTAATCTAAACTTAAAATTTAAACATTCATATATGTAGTTAAAGAATATTTGTCTCACTAGTTGCATCTGAAGAATTTTTTTATTTTACCCACAAAAGCTTATGCCCAAATAAATCTTATTCTTTAAGGTGCCACCGGACTCCTTGTTGATTTTGTGCATACAGACTAACACGGCTACCCCCTGATACTTGTCTCACAAATTGGCTTCCCCTACAGTGTGCAATATTAAAATTTCATAGGAGGATAATTCTGTTAAACATCACCTGCATTTTTAAATTAGATTTAGTAATATTTAGGTGCACTTTAGAGGAGACAATTTTCCTGTAATTTTTAATCTACGTAATGAATCTGTTGTATCTCTGCAGAATTCTTCTGTATTTCTGTGGTCTTGCTGTATGATCATGGTAGTGCTGAGTTCCCTGTTTCAAATACTACGTTTGGTATTTGTATTTTTAAAATATCTCTAAGTTGACAAAAGAATTCCAAGATAGTACATACTGGACTTTAAGACTGGATTGGCTCAGCTTCTGCATTCTTCTAAGAAATGAACAGTGCAGGGGTAGTTTCCTGTGTATGCCACCAGGTGATGTAAAGAGCAAGACATTGTTCAAAGAATTAATAATAATATATTATCTCAATTACTGTTCCACTAGGCAGAATGAGAAGATAATTACATTTTGTTTTAGAGAATGAAAACTTAAAAACCAGTTTGCTGAACAGAAAATAATTGTACTCACTGAGTATCAGTGAAAAAGATAATCAGACTAAGAAGATCAATCTGGGCAGGAATTTTGGGGAACTCTGTTGCAGGGAGACCTCATGGCAGTGTGAGGCTGTAGCTCCATGGAGTTTGGTGGTATTGGTTAATCTGGTTCTGCAGGCAAGATTTCATATAAAATTCAGGCCCAAAATACCTTGGAGGCTCACTTCAGATGGAGGAGAACCAGACTTTCTTCCAACCAGTTAGATGATGCTTCCTTGTCTGGGACCATTAAAACAGAGAGACACTTGAGGTGGACCATCACTTTTGTCTGAGTCTATTTTTTTTCCTTTCTGGATCACCTAGAAAGCATATTCCTTTGCTGAGCCCATCAGAGTCTGATATTTTTGAGACTAATCAGCTCATTCAATGAATAGTTCAAATTTTACTACTGTCTGCTTGCCACACTAGGCATGAATACACACAAAACCATACCTACCAGTCCCTTTTAGATGATGTGTGTCACTTAAGCCTATCCTTTGTGGTACACCTATTAATAATTTGTATGATACCCAATGAATACAGTGATGAAAAAGTTTTAGCATGCTATAGGATTAGATTTATGGGATCTGACAGAGAATTGAGGAAGGATGAACTGTAACAGAATGTTTAGAACTCAGGGAGATCGCTATTTTTTCCTCTAAACTGGTGATTCCTACTTCAGTAATAGGGAAATGGTCATTAGTCATTAGATTGGATATCAGGAAAAACTTTTTCACTCGGAGAGTGGTGAAGCATTGGGTGAAGCACTGGAATGGGTTACCTAGGGAGGTAGTGGAATCTCCTTTCCTAGAGGTTTTTAAGGGCAAGCTTAACAAAGCCCTGACTGGGATGATTTAGTTGGGAATTGGTCCTGCTTTGAGCAGGGGGTTGGACTAGATGACTTCCTGAGGTCCCTTCCAACCCTGATATTCTATGATTCTATTATGATACCTAGATACTTAAGGAATGCCTTTATAAATGTGTGCAATAATTTTTGTTTCACAATAGTTAACTATTTTCTTTAGAGTGCAGGACCAGGAGATTAAACAGTTAAGTGCATTCATCCACTTCCTCAGACATGACTCAATCATGGACTTTCCCTAGAAGAGCAACGGTAGAGATTAAAGTGTGTCTAGTCCTGAGATAATCTGATCAGATTTAATTTCTCCAACTCTTTAGACAAACATTTCAACTAAATGTCTTCTACAGTATTCTGAATTCCAACTGTTCTTAGAGACTGAGAGGCATCCTCACTCCACTTATCTGCTTTACAAACATGAACACAAATTGGAATTCAGAACTCTGAGGAAGGCAATTTCTGCTGGCTAGGACAAGATGTTTTATCTAGGAGTATTTGTACCATGACCCAGACGTGCAAAGCATGAGGGATCTTTATCTGATCTTTTTTTTAAACAATGCTTTTGATTTCTTGAATTTCAAAAAACATAGCCCGTTGAGATTATGTATTTATGAAATAATGATTAATAAAGAGCTGTAGTTAGCAAGGGTAAACTTGAAATACAAACATTTTCTTTTAACTGTTGCCCCAGGTAGAATCTTAAGATATTCTAGCATTGCATATGCCACCATGTACAATTAAAATAGACAGTTTTAAAAAACTGTTTGAACAATATTTTAAAGTGAGCTTTCCTAAATCAAATTAAATTGCTTGTCCATGTACCATTGTTTTCTTCAATCCTTAAAGAAAGAAAGAAACAGGAAAAAATATTTCAGTTGGCCAGGATTGCACTTAGGTTTTTGAGAGTTGTCCAGACTTACAGTCAGTAAAGCTCTTTTATATCATTTCTGGATTACTGGATAATCCAGCTAGAATTAATACAAAAATTATTTATAAATATTCATATTCCTACCCTTTCTTATTAATGTAATTACTGGACACTTCAATGGGAAGCTTTCTTTTATAAACAATATCAAAATGATCAGTCTTGGTTAGCATGGCTGTAAGTATATTGGAAATGACAGCTTCCATGGTCAACAGAAAACCCAGTTTAATATGCTCACCCAAACCAGCTCTTCACAATGTGATGCTGTTTTATTTAATATTGTTACAAAACATTTCAAATCATTCAGCCAATACACATGCAGCTTTATTAGGCAATAAAGAATCTCTTGTTAGCCAAGGAAAATGAAAAAAAAAGTATAAACATAAACTTTAGCAAAGAATTATTTTATGTTTAAATCTCACTTCACTTTCTACATTTCAGTCACTTTGTAATCTGAAATATGGGAATCATAAAATGTCAGTGATTCTGTTTCACTGAATGGGTGTTCCCTTGCAAGAGCATTCAGATGTCAGAACTGCTTAGTTATCCTTGTATTTTTTCAAGTCATGGAAGAGCCTCTTGGGGCCTCACCCTACACCATTGCAGGGAATCGGAGTTTTCCACTGATTTTAATGGGAGCAGAATTGGGCTCTTAAGCATCATGGTGAAACATAGCCTGCGCATTTGAGAACATAGCAAAGGCTATATTGGATCAAACCAGAGATCCATTTAGCCCAATATCCTCTCTCAAACAGTGACCGGTATCAGAAGATCATGCAAGAATCACTATAAGAGATAATTATGAAATATGCTACCCATAGAGTTTCTTTTAAAAAAAAAAAGTTAGCTAATCCTCTCTTGTTGTATCATAATTTGTCTTTCTTGTATAGTTTATAGCTAAATGTTACATTTTCCTATTGATCTTCATCATTTTTGTATTTTTCAGAAATTGCCGGGTCATTTTTTCTTGGGCGGGGGAGGTACTAGCATAGAACATAAGAATGACCATACTGGGTCAGACCAGAGGTCCATCTAGACCGTTATCCTGTCTTTCAACAGGGGTCAATGCCAGATGCTTCAGAGGGAAGAGCAGAACAGGTAATCATTAAGTGATCCATGCCCAGTCTCCCATTCCGAGCTTCTGGCAAACAGAGGCTAGGGTTGCCATCCCTGTCCATTCTGGCTAATAGCTGTTGATGGACCTATCCTCCATGAATTTATCTAGTACTTCTTTGAACCTTGTTATAGTCTTGGCCTTCACCACATCCTCTGGCAAGGAGTTCCACAGGTTGACTCTGCGTTATGTGAAAAAATACTTCCTTTTATTTGTTTTAAACTTATTGCCTATTAATTTCATTTGGTGACCCGTAGTTCTTGTGTTATGAGTAAATACATAACATTTCCTTATTTACTTTCTCCACACCAGTCATGATTTTATAGACCGCTATCATATCCCCACTTAGTCGTCTCTTTTCCAAGCTGAAAAGACCCAGTCTTATTAATTTCTCATCATATGTCAGCTGTTGAATACCCCTAATCATTTTTGTTGCCCTTCTCTGTACCTTTTCCAATTCCAATATACCTTTTTTGAGATGGGGCGCTGACATCTGCACGCAGTATTCAAGATGTGGGCATACCATGGATTTATATAGAGGCAATATGATATTTTCTGTTGTCTTATCAGTCCTTTTCTTAATGATTCCCAACATTCTTTTCACTGCTTTGACTGCCACTGCACATTGAGTGGATGTTTTCAGAGAATTATCTACAATGACTCCAAGATCTTTCTTGAGTGGTAACAGTTAATTTAGACCCCATCATTTTATGTGTGTAGTTGGGATTGTTTTCCAATGTGCATTTCTTTGCGTTTATCAACATTGGATTTCATCTGCTGTTTTGTTGCCTAGTCACCCAGTTTTGAGAGACCTTTTTGTAGCTCTTTACAGTCTGCCTACCAACCGCTATGCCTACCTTCATGCCTCCAGCTTCCATCCCGGGCATATCACACGATCCATTGTCTACAGCCAAGCACTGAGGTACAACCGCACCTGTTCTAACCCCACAGACAAAGACCAACACCTACAAAATCTCCACCAAGCATTCTCAAAACTACAATACCCACATGAGGAAATAAGGAAACAGATCAGCAGAGCCAGACGTGTACCCAGAAGCCTCCTATTGCAAGACAAACCCAAGAGAGAAACCAACAGGACTCTACTGGCGATCACATACAGTCCCCAGCTAAAACCTCTCCAATGCATCATCAGGGACCTACAACCCAATCTGGACAATGATCCCACACTTTCACAGGCCTTGGGTGGCAGGCCAGTCCTCGCCCACAGGCAACCTGCCAACCTGAAACATATTCTCACCAGTAACTGCACACCGCACCATAGGAACTCTAGCTCAGGAACCAATCCATGCAACAAACCTCGATGCCAACTCTGCCCACATATCTACACCAGCCACACCATCACAGGACCTAACCAGATCAGCCACACCATCACCGGTTCATTCACCTGCATGTCCACCAATGTAATATATGCCATCATATGCCAGCAATGCCCCTCAGCTATGTACATCGGCCAGACTGGACAGTCACTACGGAAAAGGATAAACGGACACAAATCAGATATTAGGAATGGCAATATACAAAAACCTGTAGGAGAACACTTCAACCTCCCTGGCCACACTATAGCAGACCTTAAGGTGGCCCATCCTGCAGCAAAAAAACTTCAGGACCAGACTTCAAAGAGAAACTGCTGAGCTTCAGTTCATCTGCAAATTTGACACCATCAGCTCAGGATTAAACAAAGACTATGAATGGCTTGCCAATTACAGAACCAGTTTTCTGTCCCCTTGGTTTTCACACACTCAACTGCTAGAACAGGGCCTCATCCTCCTGATTAAAGAACCTCATTGGTCTCTAGCTTGCCTGCGTAATATATACCTGCCCCTGGATATTTCCACCACATGCATCTGAGGAAGTGGGTATTCACCCACGAAAGCTCATGTTCCAAAACGTCTGTTAGTCTATAAGGTGTCACAGGACTCTTTGCTGCTTTTACAGTCTGCCCGGGACTTAATTGTCTTGAGTAGTTTTGTATCATCTGCAAATTTTGCCAGCTCACTGTTTACCCCCTTTTCCAGACCATTTATGAATATTTTGAATAGTACTGGTCCTAGTACAGGCCCGCTGGGGGACAGCCCACTGGGGGACACCCCTATTTACCTCTCTCCATTCTGAAAACTGACCATTTATTCCTACCTTTTTGTTTCCAATCTTTTAACCAGTTACTGATTCATGAGAGGACCTACTCTCTTATCCCATGTTAGCTTATTTTGCTTAAGAGCCTTTGGTGAGGGACCTTGTGAAAAGCTTTCTGAAAATCTAAGTACACTATATCCACTGGATCACCCTTGCCTACATGCGTGTTGACCCCCTCAAAGAATGCTTGTAGATTGATGAGGCATCATTTCCCTTTACAAGAACTATATTGACTCTTCCCCAACATATCATGTTCATCTATGTGTCTGATAATTCTGTTTTTTACTATAGTTTCAACTAGTTTGCCTGGTACTGAAGTTAGGCTTATCAGCCTGTAATTGCAAGGGTCAAAACTGGAGCCTTTTAAAAAAATTGGCATCACATTAGCTATCCTCCAGTCATCTGGTACAGAAGCTGATTCAAATAATTGGTTACATACCAGTTAGTAGTTCTGCAATTTAATATTTGAGTTCCTTCAGAACTCTTGGATGAGTACCATTTGGTTCTGGTGACTTACTATTGTTCAATTTATCAATTTGTTCCAAAACCTCCTTTAATGACACCCTCAATCTGGACAGTTCCTCAGACGGGTCACCTAAAAAGAATGTCTCAGGTTTTGGAATCTCCCTCACATCCTCAACCATGCTGAGCAGTGCAAAGAATTCATTTAGTTTCTCCGCAGTGGCCTTATCCGTCCTTGAGTGCTCCTTCAGCGTCTTGACCATCCAGAGGCCCCCACTGGTTGTTTAGCAGACTTCCTGCTTCTGATGTACTAAAATGTTTTCTGAGTCTTGACTAGCAATTCTTCAAATTATTTTTTGGCCATCCAAATTATATTTTTAAATTTCATTTGCCAAGAGTTTATGCTCCTTTCTGTTTTCTTTAACTTCTATTTAACTTCCACTTTTTAAAGGATGCCTTTTTGCTTCTCACTGCTGCTTTTAGTTTGTTGTTTAGCCATGGCGGCACTTTGGTTCTCTTACTATGTTTTTTTTAAGTTGGGGTATACATTTAAGTTGATCCTCTATTGTGGTGTCTTTAAGAAGTTTCCATGAAGCTTGCAGGGATTTCACTTTTGGCACTGTACCTTTTAATTTCTGTTTAACTTCCTCATTTTTGTGTGGTTCCCCTTTCTGAAATTAAATTATACTGTGATGGGCTACTGTGGTGGTTTCCCTGCCACAGAGATGTTAAATTTAATTATATTATGGTCACTATTACCAAGCTGTTCAGCTGTATTCTTCTCTTGGACCAGATCCTGTGCTTCATGAATCTAGATTTGCCTCTCCTCTTGTGGGTTCCAGGACTAGCTGCTCCAAGAAGCACTCATTTAAGGTGTCAAGAAACTTTATCTCTGCATCCCATCCTGAGGTTATAAACTCATTATTATTGAGGGTTTTGTTTTTTTTTTTAATTTTTATAGCTGCTCTAATCTCCCTGAGCATTTCACAATCACTGTCTGTTCTCATTGAGATTTGAATGGGGATTGGATGCCTATAGAGGTTAGGTACATTTGAAAATCTCACCCTAAATCATTAAATTACAAGGGTTTCCCCCAAACCAGGAAAAAAAGATCTTTGTAAATCTACGCATTCTTTTCATCTGTGTATAGGAATTTGAGTTTATATATTAAACAGAGAAAGATAGAAATAACTCACCCTCTTTTTATATATGAAATGAATTACTAACCAGCAATGATGGTTAGAAATGAGGAAAAATACCATTTTCCCCAAGAAATTCTTAATTTAGCTATATCAGTTGCTGCAGATTTCTCATTTTTGATTGCTTGATCCTACAGATATGATATAAAAATAGGGAATAGTGCTTGAAATATGGCAGTTCCCCAAAACTTTAATGAAAAAGGGGAGTGGAGAGAGATTACACTATAGTAGGGAAACTCTCCCACCAAAAACCTGTTGTTAGTTTTTAAAAAAAAATCCAGTATATTTTTGTCTGGAAAACTGAACTTTTGTCTCTTCCCACTAATACTTGGAATTCAAGGGTAGAGAAAATGCCACTTTTCATTTATTTATATCTCGTTAGTTAATGTGTAAGTACGTTAACACAATTGTATTAGATATGTCAGTTGGGACGATAGCTTTGAAAAGAACATGCCCTTTCAAAAATGTATGTTAAGTACGAGATTCTGGTCAACCTGGTGGAAAATATTTGAGGTTCTGTAAATATTATAGCAAGATAGAACAATGACCTCAGATTGTTTAAAAGACTGTGTTCCATGCTATGGCAGTTGTTAGCTGCAGCTTGAATCCTCTTACTGTTGTTCCTGGATTTAATTCCTGATTCTAATTTGTGTGTGATGTTTGCTTAAAGGTTTTTTAAACAAGAATTATGACCACCTCAGTGGAAGATCCTTTGGCTATAGGACTCTTTTCCTCTGACATGTCCATCATCTAAATATATTTATGCTACAATGCAAGATACTTACATTTTTCTCTGTCTTTTTTCCATTGAATGTCATTTGATTGATAGGTAGGAATGGTGCATGGCGGAATCTTTTATTGTGTGTGTTTTTGTTTTGGTGGTAGGATATCATAGGAATCCTCACTTATGATTGAGGATTTTAGAGGAAAAACACTGAGCAAAAAATATATATTCTGCTGTATGTACTGAACCGATGGAAGCATCTCTCTGAATGAAATGTTCTTGTCACTTTGTCACTGTAATAAGTTGTCATTGATTATAATGCATATTCTGCCCTGCCGATACCTCTGTTTGTAAAATATGTAGTCTCCTATTTAGGTTTGCTTCCGAAATGAAAGGTGGAAGAAAGTGTGTGGTTTTGTTAAATAAAAATGTGAATGAGGTGCCCTTAAATCCCTGTATAGCAGGAAAATATGAAAAAACAAAAATAACTGATAAAATAAGGAATTCTGATATTTAAGTTAGAAATGCCTTAGCTTGCTCATGGTTAACCTTATACTGAAGCAATCTAAGAATAATTCTTCAAGACTGATATGACTGACATCTGTCAACAAAATTAAAAGGCTAAAAACATCTAGCAATCTGATTCTGATCTGAGAATTCTGAAAAATAAACAGTAAACAACCTATTCTGATTTGAAGTTAAGCTAGTGTCTGTTCTGCTTATTTTGTAGATGAAGGGATCCAGATCATTGTTTGAAAGGATACTGCTTCGCTGCTTATTTTTCTGTTGTTGTCTTTTGCTTCCTGTCCAAGCTTAGATGTCCTTTTCCTGTTTGGATATACAGGTATGCTACTGTATTCTGTAGTTTTCAAACTGGGGTACATGAGCTCTTGTCGGGGTATGTGAGAAAAATCCTGCAATGTCAGACAACACATTTTATATAGTACAACTTAGCATCTAATCAACAACTAGAAACTTGTATGAGGGACTATTTTTATCCAAAATGAAAGTGTGTATATATAATAAAATTGTTGGTTATAATAGTAGTAGTATCCAGGACAACACACTCTAGGACTTGTATGTTGTGTTGCATCGTGTTATCCCTTACAGACCTTTTTATTTTTCCATTTTCATATTTATATTATGACCCTATCTCATATGGGAGTACGTAGTAGACTACCTTATTTGGAAAGGGCTATGCAGCCTAAAAAGTTTGAAAACCACTGAAGAAATTGTATTCTGTTCCAAGCACAAACCTTAAGATTTTGATCAGATAACTTTTTCCTGTCTGAACAGTAACTAAATTACCCTGTCTTCACAGCAGCAAAGAATCCTGTGGCACCTTATAGACTAACAGTCTAAAGTGCCACAGGATTCTTTGCTGCTTTTACAGATCCAGACTAACACGGCTACCCTTCTGATACCTGTCTTCACATTCATTCTCTTCTTTGGTAGTTTAACATAATTATTTAACTGGAACTAATGGGTTTTTTATTTCTTCTACTCTTGTAACCATTTACAACTGATAGCCGGTTAGTTAAGAAAAACCATTCACGTTTCCTTTAAATACTGGAAATATAACTATTCATATTTAGTGCAACTAATCATGGTTTCCTTACACAGTTTAGTAAGATGTTTGGTCATTACATGTCTCCTGTTACAGTTTAAAAGGACATGAGTAGTAAGACCAGGACTTTTAGATCTACATGTATCTGCAATATTTCTATTATTCACTGCATTCTGCAAATAACTTTATTCTTATACAGTGCCTAAAACACTGGCACCCCAGTCTTTATTGAGGCCTTCAGGAGATATTGTAATAGGATAATATTTTTGAGAGAGATTGTCACGGGTATGCACTGTTTCTTGAATATTTTATGGTTAATAGGCTCTGTATATGAAGGATAAAGAAAATTATTAAAACTTAGTATTGATGTGAATGCAGAATGAATATTTCTGCATTGAAATATATTTTTAATATTACTAGAGGTGATGCACAAAAACATTTTGTATAGATTATTGCTGCATAGAAAGATTTGGCCCCCCAAGAGGTCTGCATGTCTTAGTCTTCTCATAATTCCCAATATGGGTGTCTTTGCTCAAATGAGAATTACAGAATTGCCCATAGATATTGTTTTCCTCAAAGATTGAGGATAAATTTGTTTGTAAATAACTGTACCTCCAGGTTGATCGTCTCTTCTGATCTTTTAAACAGATATTACTTTTATACCTTTTTTTATTTTAACTGTTAATATCTCTTTCGTTTTATAGGTGAGAACTGTTTTCCTTATTTTACCCATTTGTTCCTTGTTTGGGAATCCCCGTGCTTTCCAGCTCCTGGAACACTCTTGTGTCAGCAGATTAACTTTTGCTTCCAGTTTCTAATCTTTGATGTTAATATAGGCTTGTATTAAATTATAAGACTATATTTCTTTTGTATGTTCAGGAAGATAGTTCTTTTTGTTTTCTTTCTTTCTGTCTTTCTGTCTTTCTTCAGTTCAGTCCTTACACAACTAAGCATAAAGTCTGTGCTACATGTTTGCTAGAGCAGCTTCAAATTAAGGACTCTGAAACTGGCCCTGTGATGCACAGTATAGTTTTGAGCAATAAAATGGTCTTGCTTAGCAATTAGCTTGGAGGTAGACTCTCCCGAATTAGAGCATTACATGATTAAAAGTTACTGATCGAAAGCTGCACTCTCCCTTTTTTTTTTTTTTTTTTTGGAAAGTGCTGCAGTTACGGATTTATACAATAGGAGTCAAAGTCCATTATAGCAGTGGTTCTCAACCAGGGATTTGGAGCCCTCTGGGGGGCTGCGAGCAGGCTTCTGGGGGTCTGCAAAATAGGGCCAGCATTAAACTCACTGGGTCCCAAGGCGGAAAGCCAGAGCCTTGCCACATGGGTCTGAAGCCCAGGGCCCTGAACCTCATCACTCGGGGTTGAAGCCTGAGCAGTGTAGCTTCATGGGGGCCCCTTGTTGCATGGAGCCCCAGGCAACTGCCCTGTTTGCAACCCTCAAATGCTAGTCCTGGCTTTTATATGCAGAACAGTTGTTGTGGCACAGGTGGGCTGTGGAGTTTTTATAAATGTTGAGTGGGGCCTCAGAAAGAGAATGGCTGAGAACCTCTGCATTATAGAACATGCCTAAATTTTGTATACAAAGTGAGCCTTTATAGGTTGTCTGCGTGCTTTTAAAACTTAAGGTTAAACAACACAAAATGCGTGAAGTTCAAGCAAGAACGGAATCTAATTTTTCAGCACGTTAAAGACATTGTAGCCCATGTTTCATTATCTTCCTCCGAAGGCTTCATCTACATGTTGAATCAGAGAAGTGACAAGACAGAGCCTTGTGGAACACCACAAAGGAGAACCCTCAAAGAGGAGGAGCAGTCTTCCATTTCTATGAGAGGAAAAAGCAGAACTATTCTAAGGCAATTACTTCCACCTCTGCCGAACCCAGCAGAGATGTAAATAGCACCTTGTAGTTGATTGTATCAAAGGTTACTGAAAAATATAACACAGCTGGCAGAGACATCTGATATTGCTGTTTCCATACTTGTCCTGGTCTGAAATGTGATTGTCTGATATTAAAAGAATGGAAAGTTTCTCCACTACTTATCTTCTTAATTATTTTCCCCAGAAAAGGGAAGTTAGAGGCTGGGTAATAGTGATGACATTTGTGTTAAGAAATGGTTTATTGAACAAGAACCATAGTATTGGATCTTTGAGGTTTTGTTGGCAGTTTGCCCTCCCTTTCAGAGACACTAACGATCCCCTCCAAAACTGAGCCATGTGAGTCATCCAGCCGAGCTCAGCTGTACATGCCAGACTGAGTACTTCATCTGGCGTGGTGGTGTTTTTATTAATGATTTAACCTCACAATGAGTAGCATGAGTTGAAGTTCCAGGTTATTCTCTGCTGCTGTCTTAGTTGCTAACCCACAGGTCTTGGTATAAGCTGCATTCACGTGTAAATTTTAAAATCTAGTTTAGCACCCTGGATTGATGTTGGTGTTTAAACTCAGCTGCTCAAAGGTTGGAGTCGTGTCTGCCCAGATCCTGAGTTAATTCACAAGGGCAAATAACATTTTAAGTAAGAGCCTCCCACTCCTAAAGGTTTTACTTGTACATCACCTTTTCATGTTGATTTAGCTGATACTATCATGATAGCTGCAAGTAACTGCAAAATGTAAAATCTGTGATGGGGACAAAAAATGAAAATCTTTATATTATGGAACTTGCACCAGAAGTGTAGTGAGCAAAATGAGATTAGTCATAGAATGACTAGTGGCTCTCTTTTAATTTCTGAAAAATATTGTGCACAGGCATGCTACAGGATTCCAGTTTGTGTTTTCTAATGGAGATCTGCTATTGAGTCCTTAAGAATTTGTTCCTGAAACAGCTGTCACTTTAATTGAGTGATATGATGCACAGTAAAACTGAGATATCAGTTGTTGCTCTTAGCTTCAGGGATTCTCTTTTCTGGAAGTGGGCTTCTTTGTACTGTGGGTTCATTAGTAACTTACCTACATGGAACCTTGTGCCTTAAATTTATATCTCATTTGAAATATTTGCTCAGTGGATGTAAACTGAGTCCTTCCGTTAAAGTTCATCCAAATGAAAAAAGGCACCATGATTTGTAGTGGTGTATAAACAAAAATGTAGTGCCAAATTTTCAAAAGCTAAGATCTGTGTATTACCCACATTTGTGTTTACCTCTAATTGCATATGCACCTAATTAATGTACATGCAAGTGAAAGTACCCCATGCGTGCAATTAGTCAGTTCAAGCACGTAATGTGAAGTATTCATATTTATTCCCTGCTCTTTTGAAATACGGCCCTTATAGTATAATAAAGTGCTTGTCAGTGTGTTTTTAAATCCGTTCTGTGTTTATTACTGTAGTGCTTTGTGGATGGTTTCAGCTGTTTTGATTTGTAAGAATTTTGTAGTTGTGTGTGCTAGAGAAGAGAATTCTTCACCCAGTGGCTACCAGATGCTTTTTATATATATATATATATATATATATATATATATATATATATATATATATATATATATATATATATATATATATATATATATTTTTAGCTTTTCATGTATGACAAACTTTCTTGAAAAAAGGCAAAAAAAGATCTCTCTGTCAGGAGAGTTACCTAGCAAGATACTATTTACTGGAATGTTACTGACAATTTTCTTTTGAAGAGATGTCCAATATGTCATTTCACAAAGTGGAGTCCTTTGTGGCCTTGTGTAGCTATATCAGTATGAAGTCTCATTTGCCAGCTGACAATCCAGCCTTCAAACAGATTCATATCTCTATGAAACTGTCACCTGCTGCTTGTTCTATGTTCAATATGCATTTCTGATTGAATCATAGAATATCAGGGTTGGAAGGGACCTCAGGAGGTCATCTGGTACAACCCCCTGCTCAAGGCAGGATCAATCCCCAGAAAGATTTTTATCCCAGTTCCCTAAATGGCCCCCTCAAGGATTGGGCTCCCAACCCTAGGTTTAGCAGGCCAGTGCTCAAACCACTGAGCTATCCCTCCCCTATCTCGAGTATTACCTCTTTTCCCCCCTTGTTGTGGCTAATTGCTTAGTTCTTGGTGAAGCAAAAGTACTCTTTCAGTTTTAGAACATCTTCATTTAGTTTTATTTCTTCCCTTCATTGGGATACCATTTTTTATGCATTAAACCCTGATTGCCTGTTCTCCATTGTTTTTCTTTACCATTCTACTAGTCCTGTTTGTGGAGCTCTGTTCTGCTGGGTCTCCTAACTCTAGGACTGCTCCTTCAGTATCAACTTTAGTGGCTTCTTTTCCCAACTCCTTCCCACATTCAGATCCTTCTTTGGGCACTCTCCAGGGTTCAGCCCTCTCCTCCTCTTTTAATCTCTTGGTGATCTCATCCTCTTGCATGGTTTCAACAACCACAGACAGATAGGTCCTAAATTCACTCTGATCTCACCTCCTTCTGTCCAGCAGTGCATCTTCTTCAACTATACTACTCACTATGTGTGTCTTTCACCGCTCCCTCTGCACAAATCCCAGTGTGTTTTTCCATAGGTAATTAAGGTTTTGCTCGCAGAGCCAGTATTTGGCTCTTGGCTGTTTAGAGCCCTTGAAAAAGGAACAATACTTTTACTAACTTACCACATTTTAATATTTTATGCAAATACACTAATTTTGCCTGTCTCTGTTCATATGTGCACCTGCATTTTTATATTTGTGTATGTAAATGTGTATAGACAAACTAATCACTTTTTTACAGCTATTACAAATGTTTGCAGAAAGATGAAAGGGTGTGTATGCCTATATGCACTGATCAGTTATTGTTAGCACTGTAGAGCGCTATGCCTTATGCTTTTTTTTTCTTTCATAGAAATTACCTATTACAATATGGACACCAATAAAAAGACAGAACCCCCTGTGTCTGTAGAAATGGTACAACAAAGGGCGAACCCTGATCACACTCCAGGATCAATTTATGTTCCAGAACAAGGAGGTTACAAAGAGAAATTTGTAAATACAGTGGAGGACAAGTATAAATGCGAAAAGTGTCATCTCATATTGTGCAATCCAAAACAGACGGAATGTGGCCACAGATTCTGTGAAACCTGCATTAATGCATTGTTAAGGTGCGTGGTTCTTACTGTGTTAAAAATGTTAATATGATTGAAAAATTCTGACCTTCTGAAACAGGTTAAACAAATGTCTTATTTTTCCATCGTGTCTTGCATGTAAATTTTTTTTAGCAATTTAAGGATTATAGGGCCTGAGATAGAGTGCAAAATAACAAATTAATTTTTCATTAATTTATTTTTTCATAAGAATGCTGAGTTATGTAACTATTCATGGTAACATGAGAATAAAAATGCAGCTCTTATTTTTAAAAGTTAAAAAAAAAAAATCTAATTACCAAAATTATTTTTGGTAATACCTGGCAATTTAAATACATTTCATTTGCATCTCATCTCTGATACATTGCTGCTGATGATATTCGGTACTCTTTAGTTTGAGTTTTGAAATAACAATAAATGCATAGCACTTCGCATGTTCAAAATATTGCACAAACTTCAATCTGAGCAGCATACCTGTGGGGTAGATATTTAGTAATATCCTCTTTTTATTGATGAGAAACTGGCAGCAGAGGAAAGAAGTGAGTTGCCCCAGGCCACCCCCTTCACCAGGAACAGAATGGAAATAGAATTTGGGAATTTTCTTCCCCCTACTTATTCCCCATAACCATTCTGGCTCGATATATGCAACAGACTATATTTCATTGTGGAAATATAGCATTGTTTCAGAGGTTGAGTATGCAGGGCTAGTGGAGTTAGATACATTTAAGTAACAAATCATTTTCTCTCTCCTGCTCAGTGCATCAAATTTATAATAGGAAAAATAAAGTTGTTGTGATACGTATATTATTTTCTGATAAATTGCTGTTTGTGCTAAGAAATCTAGTAATTGTTCTGAATATACGTTTTTAGGAAGCAGTCCTCTGTGGTTAATCACAGGTATTAGTTACAAGTATTTCACATCCACTGTCAACATACAGTTAAGTACATACTGATTATATGCTAGTGAGCTGTGCACTCTCAGGTCGTCTGAGGAGAAACTTCAGGGAAGCTGTCTGCTCAGTATGCAGCAGTAGTTTAAAAGAGCAAATAGGATGCTTGAGTGCATTCATTAAAAGCTAGAAAATGATGACCTTATATCACACAGTATATACCCTCATGTGGAATACCGTCTCCAGTTCTGTTCACCTCGTCTTAAGAAAAATATTGGCGATATTGAAGCCGTGAGGCAGTGAAGATACTCGGAAGCATGTTGAGATTGACAAACCATGTGCAATTACAAGGAATAGGATTAGTTAATTGGGGTGGGATTTGATTGGAATATTCAACCTGAATGACAGCAACAGTTGATCAGTCATTCCTTTACAGTGACCCATAATATTGTGAACAGCAATAACTTACTTATACTGTACAAGTCACTTTATAAAAATAGAATAATTTACCTGTTATATAAGAGATTACAATCCAAACACAAATAAAAGCAACCGTACAAATAAGGGAGGGAATAGGGATTAATAATCGAGGGAAGATTATTGGGAGAAGTGTGTGTGGGGGAAGATATGAGGTAAATTTAGGTTTCCTTTAAATAATATTTAATGGCGCTATGTAATGCTGTAGCATTCACTGACATAGGAGACTGAGTCAAATTATGCCTGGCTTTTTTAAAAGAGCTAGGTATGTAATAGACACTAATAATTGTATTGCCTATGCATGCTGAAGTACTGAGAGGTAACCGGAGCTGCTGGATCAGGCATGCTGTAGAACAGGGCTTTGGAGCGGAGCCTGGTGCTGGAGCGCGGAGCAGCTCCGGAGCAGTGGAGCTGCAGGTTTTTGCCTGGGGCTGGAGCGGAGCCGGAGCACAGCCCCAAAGCCCTGCTATAGAAGTTAGGAATAGATGTGGTTTTTTTTCCATGTGAAGCATTGAACAATTGGCTAGAAGCATTATGGTGGTTTGTTTTTTTTATTGTTTTTTTTTTTTTTTCCTTCTTCTGGAATGCCAGGCTGAATGGACCAATAATTTTATCCATTATGGCTGTTCATATAGTTTCCATAATTTATGGTGTATTAAACGCATCTAAATTGATTTTTTGTATCTGATGAAGAAATACGTAGATGTTTAAAATGACCAGGACCATCACAACAGGAAAGTATTATTGCATTGCTTTTTAAAGAAGAAAAATACTGGCAAAGGAACTCTGTACTTCATTTTATGCTGCTATTAAGTAAGGTTTTTTTAATAGTTAAAAATGAATTTTCCATTGTAAGTGGAAGTTGAATTCAACTATTTACTCATTTTTCAAATTCTCTTAAGGAGTACTTTATATTTTGTTTAATGTTAGCAGTATTTGTTCCATTTGATTCTATACCAACTTTCATTGAGCCATACTTTCTTAATCATTAATATTTTTAAATACTTTGAGCAATTATAATTAAACATGATGCCTTTGATTTCCTAGCATCAATCTAAAATGTGATAAATACCGAAAATTCAAAGTAGGATAGAAAATAATTTGTCTATTTTCTCTCTCCAGTTCTTCTAATCCAAAATGTACAGCGTGTCAAGAGAACATAGTTAAAGATAAGGTATTGTTGTTAAAATAGTCTCTTCTTTCTAATATCCAGTTGCTATGATTTATTTAAAATGTGTTTTTCTACTTTGCAGAAATCTTTTTTTTTAAAGTGTTATAATGCTCTTTCTTGCAAAAAAAATTGATTGTACAACTTGAACCTAGCATGTCTTACAGCATGTCAAAGTAGTAACCATACAGGATTGGAAACCTTTACACTGGAGCCTCTGCCATTTATCACAATCTCTGGGCAGCTAAAAGTCGCCTCCGATCCTGACCAAATGGCCCTGAGTTCCTCTGAGCTCACCTGAATGCCACTCCAAGTGAATCAGTCGAGGAGCTGAGCTTGGTCTGGCACAGCGGGGCTCAGGCAGGCTGCCTACCTGCCGTGGCCCCACGCCGTTCCCAGAAGCGTTTGGCTGCTGGCACGTCTCTGCGGCCCCTGGAGGGGAGGGGGGCAGCGGGTCTCCATGTGTTGCCCGTGCTTGCAAACACTCCCCCCGCAGCTCCTGTTTGCTGGGAACCAAGCTGCAGGGATGGTGCGGGGGATGAGGACAGCACGCACAGCCACCTTCCCCCCACCCCGCCCCGGGGCTGCAGAGATGTGCCAGCAGCTAGCCGCTTCCAGAAGCAGCATGGGGCCAAAGCAGGCAGGCAGCCTGCCTGAGCCCCGCTGCACCTTCTACCAGGATTTGCCTGTGGTAAACACCTCCCAGCCGGAGCTTGCACCTCGCACCCCGTCACATGCCCCTACCACAGCTCAGAGTTCCCTCTTGCACCCAAACTCCCTCCCAGAGCCCACACCCCTCACCCCCTCCTGCACTCCAATCCCCTGCACCAGTCCGGAGCCTCCTTCTGCACCAAACTCCCTCCCAGAGCCTGCACCCCTCACCCTGTCCTGCAACCCAACACTCTGCCCCAGCCTGGTGTCCCCTCCTGCACCCAAACTCCCTCCCAGAGCTTGCACCCCTCATCCTGCATCCCAGCTCCCGCTCCAAGCTCAACCAATACATACCCCACAATTGAGAATGTTACACTGATTTATGACAATCCCTGAAGGATTTGGGATCTGTAAACCACAAATGACACAAATAAAAAGTAAAACTCATGAAACGTCCTGTGGATTCTATGAGTTTAGGTGCAGCGTGAACATATGACCCCTGCACCCAAACTCCCTCCCAGAACTTACACCCCTCATTCCTGCACTCCAACCCCCTGCCCCAGGCTCAGCCCAGAGTCCCCTCCCACTCTCCGAACCCCTCGACCCCAGCCCAGAGCCTGCACCTCCTCCCCCCTGCCCCAGCCTGGTGAAAGTGGGGGATAGCGAGTGACAGAGGGAGCGGAGAATGGAGTAAATGGGACGGGGCCTCGGGGAAGGGGCGTGGTAGATCCTAGATTTGTCTTAAATTCAAAAAGTGATCTTGTGCTTAAAAGGGTTGGTGACCACTGCTTTACGTGCACAGTTAAGAAGGCTATTTCATCGACATCCTTTTTTCCGTTTTTTTTCACCCACACTTTAAATAGGATATTGACTATGTAATGTTTCATCAGTGTAATGAAAGTACTTTTTGAATAGTAATTACCATTTATTCCGTTCTGACACCTTGATTATCAAAGCTTTGAGATGAGTTCTGTACTGATGTTGGTACTCGCTTACTCTCAAGAGAGAGATGTTAGACATATCAATCTCTTCGTAGCCTTTTCACAAAATTGTTCTCTTCCAGGATGCAGAGAGCTTTGCAGAGTGCAGTGTTATAGACAGTGTAGCTAGCTATACAGGGTATCTTCCTATCACTGCGACCCCTTAGTAGAAACACATCTGTTGCAGTTAGGTTTAGGTCTTCCGCAATGGCTTTCCTCCCATTTAATGGCATCTATATCCAATTTCCTGTATTTATAAGTTAAATCAGATTTTTATTTTTTCTTTTCAAAATAGCTTTTGTGCTGTACTCTGTTCATCTTGTTACCTGATCCCTACGGTCATTCTGTTTCGTGTACCATAGAGATTATGAGGTGTCTGGGGCAGGGATTGTCATCTATTGATACTTCTCTGAACAGTGCCAAGCACAATGAGGCCCTGATGTGGTTGCCGTGCTGGGGTTCCTAGTTGCTGCTATCAGACAATTTATAATAATAATAATAAAAATGTCCAGCCAGGTCATCACCTTAATGCAACATTCCCCTTTACCTCTCCCTCCTAAAAAAACCCCAGACAGACAGACAACTGACTATATATGCTAGGAAACCTGAAATACCTTCAATTTTTCCTACAAGCACAGGAAGAGGAAACTAAGGAGAACGTTGATTATTGAACACATACCAGCCTTACTGTGCAAGTCAGTTGACTATTAGTCGTAAAACTGAAATTCCACACTAACTTCTGCTTTTCACAAAATGGAGCAGCCCAAAGGCTTTACAGAACCGTTGAAATACCTTGTAAAATTATTCAAAAATCTCATTCCATTATCTTTATTATGATATGCAAAATTGCAGCCTCTCTAAATTGTTTATGAATTATTTTGAAAAAAAATTACAAAAATCCATGTTGCGTAGATTATTTGTGTGGGGAAAAGGTGCCAGCTCATTAAACTTAACCTGGTGTCCGAAAAGCATACAAAAATCTTTCTGCTTCATCTAACTACTGCAGTGAATATTCTGTGATCAGAATTTTGCTTTAATTTTATTACTGTTGCAGTAGGCAAAATAATTCTACATGCAACTACAGTAGAACCTCAAAGTTACCAATACCTCAGGAATGGAGGTTGTTCATAACTCTGAAATGTTCAGAACTCTGAACAAAGCGTTACAGTTGCTCTTTCAAAAGTTTACAACTGAACATTGACTTAAAGCAGCTTTGAAACTTTACTATGCAGAAGAAAAATGCAGCTTTCCCTTTATTTTTTTAGTAGTTTACGTTTAACAGAGCACTGTACTGGAATTTTTTTTTTTTTTTGTTCTTCTCTCTGCTGCTGCCTGATTGCATACTTCCAGTTCCAACTGAGGGGTGTGGTTGTCTGGTCAGTTCATAATTCTGGTAACTTTGAAGTTCTACTATATGTTATCTCCGCAGTGCTGACAGCATTCTAAGCTTGCTTTCCCACTAAAGTAGCCAGAAGTGTTGGCAAACTGCAACTGACTAAAAGTTTATACTCTTTCCTATTGGACTCAGAACTATCCATAGTTATCCATATATTCATGATCTCCAGACCTGCTTTATTGCAACTTGTATCTAGGAATGAAGCCACACCTGGTTTTCTTTTCTTTTTTAATGGCATACAGTGTAGCAACCTCTCTTATTGATTCAGATTGCTGGGGGCATGTTACTCTGCTGCTTTCTTTCTGCCTTGTCTTCCAAGTGAATACAGAGTTCACTTCACAGTCTCTGTATTGATGTTCCAAGCCCTTGACAGAATTGTTCTTGATAGCTGAGATGTCACCTCTCCTTCCGCAACCCCAAAAGCTATGTTCCACTGGGAATATGAAGCTGTTGCCCAATAAGTAGAGGCTTGCAAGTGCAAGATACTGACCTTTCACAGGAGCCAGCCTAAGCTGTAAAAGATAGGAAAGACCACTGACATCGCTGGGTTAAGAACTAAATGCATAAGTCATCTCTTTAACAAAGCCCATGAACTCATATGTTATATATATATATATATATATATATATATATGAACACACTAATGAAGCTATATCTTCAATAGAATAGAAAGGGAGGAAAAAAAGATTGTTTGTTTATTTGGATACTATGGTTTAGGGATATCTAAATAGACAAGTACTTGCCAAAAGACATTGCTTCACAATTGTCTGATTATTGCTGTTCTCTCTCTTCAGTTTTCTACAACTCAGTTCAATCCTTTGTGGTCTTTCTAACTGAGAACTATTTAATTGCTGTCTTGGCATATCTATTTTTATTGCTGGGCATACTGTGCTCTGATGTATGCTTTGTTACTACATATGGGATGCTTCTTTTATTCTGTGTTAATCACTCTGTTCTTTCCTCATTTGCAAAAATTTATGTTTTACCCCTAGTCTTTCCCCTAGCCATGAGTGAGTTCTGTAGGTGAGAGAGACAAGCTTTCAAGCTTACACAGGAGTCTTCTCTCTCACCAACAGAAATTGGTCCAAGGTGAGAAACAATTAGAAAAATATTTAAAATTCAAAAAGTGGAAGTAGGGGAAGGATTTCAGTCCTCTTCATATACCAGAAAGAATTAAAAAAAAAAAAAAAAAAAAAAAAAAAAAGGCAGGCCCTATTTTTTTTCTTTATTAGGCTGCTTCTCAGTGTGTGAATTGTGTGGGGTTTATTTTTCTGGTTTACAATGTCAATCAGCTCCCTGCACTCAAAGCCTGAATGGACTAATATTGCTATTGTGGGATTGTTTTAAAAAGTATTTTTACTTTATTAGAAGTTCTGTTCTTCAACTGTTTTTAAATCTCTAAAACAAAGTGGCTTCAAATTTCAGGTATTTAAGGATAACTGCTGTAGGAGAGAGCTTCTTGCCCTTCAGATATATTGCAGAAATGAAAACAAAGGCTGCAATGAACTACTAACACTGGCACAATTACTGGTAAGTACTGTGATGCCATCACAAGCTTTCTTTCAAATTAAAGAATATGGAATCTACGGAATTCAATTTTAATCCATCTACTCCTAATTAATCAGTGATGTGAGCTAATCTGATTGTTTATAAAAGTTATCATAAATAGTTTTTTTGAAACTCTACTTTTAACTGATCCATAAAGAATCTTAGTCATAGGCCAAAATTTTTGGTTTGGGGTGCCTAAAAATCCTTCAGTAGGAGTCCTGTGTTCTTAGTATTTATGAAAATCAGGCTACTTATTTAGGTGCCTAAACTTTAGACTCTTCATTTGGAAAAGTTTGGCTATAATGTTCAGACTTTATAAGAGCAAATCTTAGATGCTCATTTGGAAAACCTGTATCATGCAGTTGCTTTGCAGATCTGGAAGGCTGATACGTAAGTGGTTTTTCACTGTGCTATTTTTTTTTGCTATTTCACATATTTTCTTTTTGAGTTTGAATTCCTTTTTGATATTTCATTGTTACCAGTTGGGGGCCTCTAATGTAAAGGTTTTTCCACTTGTACTTGAAATTGTGACGCTTCTGATACTTCTGAATATCTAAGATAATCTGAAATTTTGGCTCTTCAAGACATAATATAGCAGTCATCTGATGGTCAGATTCTAACTTCAGAAATATGTGTCTCATTAAATCCATTACTGCGTGGTCATGCACAACAGCGTTAGCAGATGTTCTGAGGTATAACACGGTGCACATCTAAGATTAGACTCTGGTCCTGAGTTTATTTTGGGAGAGTTCTCTTTCATGGGCATGATAAGAAGAAGGATGTAAAATTGCATTAACTTGATGATTTTATCTTACAGATGCATTTGAGAAATGACTGTCAGTTTGAAGAACTTTCATGCCCCCGTGCTGATTGCAGAGAGAAAATATTGCGGAAGGACTTGCCAGACCATATAGAAAAGACCTGTAAATATCGGGAGACTACATGTAAATACTGTAAAAGCCAAGTCCCAATGATTACATTACAGGTGCAGTGTTTTCTTCCATCACTAAAATCAGATCTTTCATGTAATGTAGAGTGACCAATTTTCAGATGCTTCTTATTCAGCAACCATCAGAGAGATTGGGCTTTCAGTCTTAAATAAGGCAAAATTTGCTTCAGCACTTTTGAATTAAAAAGGAAAATATTGTAACTGTCAAGATATACTTGCTGTCGAGGAATTTATCACAACCCAAGTGTAAATTAAATTGAACAGGAAACATTTGAATGCCAGAAATAGAAAGAACCAGGTTTTTTTGTTGTTGTTGTATTTTAAAGTACGTTTTTCACATGATGCAGGGAATCACTGCAATACTAAAGTAATTTTTTGGCATACGTTTTTCTGTTCCATCCTATTTAAATTGATATATTGTGCAAATCTACCATCCTAACAATATACCATCAAGCAGGAGTATCTGTTTCAGAGGAATAGCACGTTACCATTTTTCCTTTGTTTGGGTGCTCTCTCATCCAAAACAGCTTTACGTCACCTTTGCAGTTGTGGCAGGATATTAGATGCTCTTGTATAAGCTGGCAAGGAAGAAAATGAACATGACATCAAATTCAATAATACTTACTGTCTCTGCATTTCATGTACCATATGCAATCATATTTAGACAGCATTATTATTATTTTTGGCCCAAGACTAGGGTGTCTGGTAAGCAGTGTGTTATAAGTGGGATAGAAATATAGGATAGAGATTGGGGCTGCCATTCTGGTCGTAAGTGACAGAATTTGTGGAGGTTCTGTGGCTTGCATTTGTATGTTATTACACTCTGCGTCTTATGATATTGAGCCCACTCTGATATATATATTCACTGTATTTATTTTTTATATATTTATGCAATGTTTCCATGTCTACAACTCCCTAGACCTCTTAGAGAATGGCTAGAACTTTCCATTTCCTAGTAATTATGTTTTTAGCTATTATTGTTAGATGGGGACAAAGCTCACAAGGGTGTATGTTTGAAAATACAAAGCAAATATACATGTGTTAACAGGAGGCATTGGTGATTTATTTAATATGATTTGTATAAAGGCATATTAGCCTCTAACCCTGTAGGCATTGCTATACAGAGGCAAATATATAAATAAAATATGAGAGAGAGGCAGATGTGTATTCGGTATACACAATAGAGAGATTCTGATGCCTTTCTCTCACGTTAGTCCAGATTTAGTAAGTGATATGAACCAGTGGATGACTTTCTAAAATGCTCCTTTTATTCAGATACACTGATTGGATTGTTAAGATTATTTTGAAATCAAAGATAAGATAACTTATGTGCATCATTGTAACTAGGGAGCAGGGCCGGCTTTAGGCCAATTCGCCCGATGCCCAGGAATCGGGCCCCGCGCCTAAGAGGGCCCTGCGCCTTAGACTTTTTTTTTTTAAACTTACCCTGGGTCCCTGGCTGCGATGTGCTCAGGGGTCTTCCGTGGTCCCATTCCCTTGAGCAAAGAGCATCTGGGAGCGCGGCAAGCCCCGCTCTCCTGGCTGGAGCCCCGGCCGGAGCGCGGCAAGCCCCGCTCTCCTGGCTGGAGCCCCGGCCGGAGCGCAGCAAGCCCTGCTTTCCCGGCTGGAGCTCCGGCCGGAGTGGGGCAAGCCCCGAGGCCCTGGTCTCCCAGCTGGAGCTCCGGGCCTTTAAATAGCCTCCAGAGCCCTGGGGTAGTGAGGGGCTCTGGGGGCTATTTAAAGGGTCAGGGCTCCGGCTGCCTGCCTCTGCCACCCCGGTCCTTTAAATAGCCGCCAGAGCCCCGCCACCCCCATGCATTCCCCAGGGCTCCCATGGCTATTTAAAAGGTCCAGGGCAGGGCAGAAGCTGGGGAGCCCCGGGCCCTTTAAATAGCCCCCAGAGCCCTGGGATAGCAGGGAGCTTGGGGGCTATTTAAAGGGCTGTGGCTCCAGCTGCCTCTGCTGCACCCTCTGCCTTGCCCACACCAGCCCCGCTCCCCCTGCCTGCAGCCAGCCTGCACCCCGTGCCCACAGCCAGTCCCTGTCAAACCCCCTGCTGTGTCTCCAGTCAACCCCTGCCACACACCCGTGGCCCTGTCCAAAGCCAGCCAGCCCCCACACACACTGCTGCCTGCACCAGCCCTGCACACCCTGCCCTGTCTCCAGCCAACCCCTGCTGCACCCACCTGCCTGAAGCCAGCAAGTCTCTGCCTCTGTCTCCAGCCCTGCCAACCCCTGCTGCATCCCCCCGCTGCCCTGCCTGAAGCCAGCCCGCCCCACATACCCCCTATCTCCAACCAACCCCTTGCCCTGCCTCCAGCCAACCCCATGTCCACTGCTGCCCTGCAGTTCCAGAACAGTAACCCTGCACACCTGCTTCAATGAGGTGGGCAGGGAGCAGCTGGGACCCACACATGTGAAACAGCAGTCATTAATAACCAATCAACAGCATATATGATGCAATGTACATAATTTATAATTTTATTATTTATATAGTTATGGAAAGTAAATAATACATGAAAGAAATGAAAGGCTTTTTTTCCACTTTTTTTTTTGTCATCCCTGCCAGGGCCCCGCCAAAAATGTTCGAATTGGGCCCCGCACTTCCTAAAGCTGGCCCTGCTAGGGAGAGAGAGGTTACAGCAATGCTACAGTTTTGGTTATACTTATTTTTATACAGCTTCTGTTCACTCAGCTCTCAAAACTGTCTGTTAAAGGAAAACTTGAAAGTCTGCTATTGTAGGTTGGAGTTGTTGAGGATATAGTCGAATTGAGATGTCTAAAGCCATTCTGCTCTTAATTTTTAGGGGTTAAATATTGTGTCTGTAGAGTAAATCTTAGTGATTCTTTAAATATGTTCATATTGAATGCAGATTGGGTTCCTGAATATCTTTTTTTTTTTTTTTTTTAATTCAGGGAGCAGAAAAATTTAAAGGTCTAGTCTTATGACAGTGAGATTTGAATAACAGAAGCAGAAGTTTCTCAGCTTCTCTTGCTGCATTTCCTGAAACAACTTAATTATGCATTTTTGTCTATAATTTGTTATTAGACTTCAATGTTTCAAGAGTTGTATTTTTATATTTTAATTCCTATCTTTAACAAGACCAACAGTTACTTTTGATTTACATATACTGTTTTCTGTAGTTCTGGGAGAAAAAAAAGGAAAAAAGTTTGAGCAAGTATTTTCCCTAAAACTTGATAAAAATGAGAGCATTCTAAAAAGTGTAACTTCATCAGAGACTACAGTATTTTTTCAGGGTCCACAAAGGGAATGCATTTCATACTAAACTGAGCTGTATACTGAGACTTCTAATTTTACATGCAGTAAAAATCTGAGGTATTAGCCTGTCCTTTTCATATTTTGCTTCTTTATAAACTTCTTAACAAGAGCAAGTTTGTAAGTACAGTCCTTCCTCTACCTGTGCCAGCTGCTACTGACCTGGACATTGGGGTGTTCCGGAGAAGTGTCTTGTCTCCATGAGAGCGCATGGTCACTAAGGATTAGTTTCCAAGTTGTCTCATCACAGATGGTAGGAGAAGGCTAATTGCACAGATAGGAAAAACTTTCCCTTGCTTTTCATCCAACATTTTATTTTAACAATCTATAGATCTCAGATTAAAGTGTTAAGAGCTTATCCTGCAGAACTGAAGGGTCTGTAAGGTTAAAGAAAAGTGACAAGAGTGTTCGGATGTAGCAAGTGGTGTTATAGAAGGCAAGCAAATGCTCTGTGACTAGTGGAGGGGAATGCAAGAACGTCTCAGTTCTGTTGAAAATTGTGATTAAAATGAAGCACTGAAACATAAAAAAGGGGAGAGCAGAACCTTCGTAGAGTTAGACCAGTGCCTGCTTGTTGTAGGAGTTCAGCAAATCAAAAGTGTTAGGTGTTCCTATATTCAAAATATTAATGAAACCAATAGTTTGCTATGTAGGACCAGCCTCTAGTTGTGGTGGTTTTGGTGTTTCAGGGGCGCAACAATAGCCACAGCATTAAAATCCTGGAGGAGCAGAGATCAGCCACTGATGAAGCAGTAAATGCCCTTTGTGCCTACATTGTTTCAAAAGCCTGGAAGAATGTAGTCTGTGAGATTATACAAGTGCTGATAAATTTGGGTTTATTTTGGAATATTACCTGACTATATTTGAGTACCAAGACTTAGTCTGGTTGTAACCAGACCACTCTGATGAAAGAGAGATTTGCTTTGTGCAGTTCATCTGCTCACCCTGAGCTTAAGTTCATCTCTGTTGGCCTGTGCAGACCATCGGGTTTTTAAGCATATTAATAAGTCAGACAGGCATTTCAGGGACTAGAACAGAAAATGAAAAGCAGTACAAACATTTTTTCGAGACTGTACAAAAAAACCCCCAAAGGTATGCAAATGGAAACAAAAATAATTTTTCTTGTTTCATATATGGTTTGTGTCTTCATAGAATCTGCCCGCCCTGCAGCGTAGGAAATCCCCTTTGCGGTTGACAGACTGTTTAGATAGTCATATGGACTTGTGCTTTTTAAAAATTTTAATTGCAAGTATTTGTCTAGTCTAAACTGCAGTGCTTTATCTCTCTAGGTGAATTCATTTCTAAACACAATTTTATTTCATTTTATTTGAAGCAAACATAAAGCTTTTGGCTCAGTACAACATGTTCTACAGTCCACTGTGTCTTTCTGGCAGACAAAATTGCTCGTTCTTCAAAGCAAAAATAGAAGTGAAAAATTGTGTTTTATTATTAAAGAATCAAAGTATTACACAGAAAAAGAGAATTTTTAAAATTGTTATAAAATGGGTTTGCATGCTACCTTTGCTATTCTGAAAACCTTGTTATCCTAGCCTAATTTAAGTCAAGATTACATGCAACATGCATCTCACATCATATGGAAGAGTTGAGAGCAGCTTCCCTGGAGAGTGAGTGCCCAAGGGTGAGGAATGAGTTCTGCTGATCAAAATAGAAGTAGTAGTATTCTACTCTTGGAATAGGGACCAAAAGCAAATGTGTGTTGAAGTCATTGGAAAGACTTCTCCCATTTATTTCAGGGAGCATAGATTTGGGCCATGAACCGATGGGGGATTGCTCACCACCTGTCTGACATAGTGAGAAGTGGATGTAAAATAGAAGATGAACACACAAAATGCACTGTGGTTTGATCAAAAGGAGTTTTAAATAAGCTTAAATATTTTGCTGTATAGTGCAAGAATTCTGTATCAAATGGTAAAAAGACTCAAAGTTAAAGGATGGTCAAAAGAGTGAATACGAGTATATGGATTTACCGGGTTCTCTGCCATTCAGAAGCATAAATATCTGAAGAGCTTTCCAATGCACTGTATGGTGGCACTGGAAGGAATATCGTCTTGGCAGTTATCCTCTCTTCCAATAATGCGCACTCCCCTACATGGCTCATGGGGAAAAAAAAACTTTGATTTTATTGAGGTTTTATTGATAAAGGATGATGGAAACTGCTCCTCTTTCCACTGGAAAATATGATAAATCCCTTATTTTTCTGAATCAAGAACAGTTGAGAAATACATATCAACTGAAAGTGTAATATCTGTGTTTGTTCCTTCCAAACATTGTACAAATAAAAAGTTGCAATATTAACTGTACTGCTCACTGTCTAGCACCATGTAAATATATATCTTTAATTATAGCATGGTAAGTTACTTCTTTTTTCAGGCAAGTCCTGTTCTAAAATGGTTTGTAACTTTAAATATAGATAAAGTATAAATTGTAATTTGCCTTTTTTTTTTTCTTTTAGAAACATGAAGATGCAGACTGCCCCTCTGTTGCGGTTTCATGTCCTCATAAATGCAGTGTTACATCACTCTTGAGGAGTGAGGTAAGAAGTCATGACCAGAGTTGTGTTGAAATATTAAATAAATCCCTATTCAACAGTGTTCAACTTAGAACTTTGTTGTTAGTAAGATCTTGCAAGAATTTTGCCAGAAGCCATTTCCTTATTACCACGTGAGATCTAAAGAAAAGGCTTATCTACCACTACAGTTAAGTGTGATAATTTTTTAATAATTTTTTTAGTGATTTCTTAGGAAATTATCTTTCCGAAATTACTTTCTTAATTTTTTGTATTTATTACACGTGGCATGTCAAAAAAGATTAGCTTTTATCTTTCCTGCTTTAACCTTTGGATAGTGGCATGTATTCTTCAAGTCTCAGTATTCAAAAAGAATGAGAAATCTAAAATACAGTAGCATATAATGACATTAGAGCTCTCTCATATGACATCCAAGCTAGTGGTACATCTTGACCTTAAATGCTGTTTTGATTTTGGTGGTCTCTTCTGAGAAAAGATTATAGCAGATACTGAACAGCTGTTGTGTGGAGTTAGTCTATGTGAGAGATTAAAAATATTGTTAGGACTGTTAAATTTGCAGAGAAGGAGAATGAAGGGCCTAACACTTAGATACCATGCTGGTATAGATGCTTTAGAAATATTTCAGTTAAAGCGATTTAGCTGATGCTTAATCAGCTAAATGCTTACTCAATACAAGGATAAGAGGGCATTTTTGATTAAATTAATAGGCACCAAGTTTAAATGGTCTAAAAGGAAACACTGTGAAACTCACTGCCATAGGATAAATGTTAAGTAAATAGTTTAATCTTATTCAAGAAAGGATTTAATATTTGATGTCTGTATTTCACACGATTGGGATAAAATTACTACTTTATGGTAAAACTTATCAGTAACTGAGGTAAAGAAGAAATGTCCTGTTGATGTTTGCTAGTTGCATCATGGGAGCTCGGAACCTTCCCATGAAGCCTCCAGCACTGGTCTCAATCAGAGAACGGATACTGGTATAGATGGACCATTGGTCTGTTCCTGTACGGCATCTCTTGTGATCAGATGCAATAAGCTGCTAAAGCTTCTAACATATGTAGAAAATTCAGTTAATATTTTGAGCCGATAAATTTCATTTGTATCTTGTGGTGTCTGAATGTATTCCTTCATTTGATCCGTTAGTAGTATCTGTAAAGGCCAATGTGCATATTTTTCTAAAAATAAATCCTTTTGTATGATCTAGAATGAGGAGCACATATTTGTCTCCAGCACTCCTTAAAATACTCATTTTTTAAACTCATTTTTTGAGGTATCCTTTTTCACTGATATTCCATTAGATTTTTTGGGGTTATGTTTTCCTGATATAGGAATACATCATTTTAATGTTACAGTAAATGAATAATCATATTTAGTGCCCAAAGTGAGAGAGTGCCTGGCAAACTGCACATTCCTTGGGACAGAGGTAATCTAAAATGTATAGCAGGCCTTGTGCATATTAATAAACATTATGCTCTTGAGAAGATGATCTAAGCATCTGTCTAATAACATAAGTAGAAGGCCACCTTTGCAGCTCATTTCTGCCAGTATATATTTACCAACTGAGATCCTGATTCAGGAAAGAACTTATTTTCATAATAACACCTATACATGTTCTTAAATCTTACTGAAGTCAATAAGAAATGCTTAAATGCTGTCCTGAGTAGTGAGGGACTTAAGAATGAAGTGCTTAGTCCTTACTACTGTGAATTGTCCAATTAAAAACAATAGGTCAATTCACATCAGTAAGCACAAGGCTTGATAAGGGTTGGCAGAATTGGATTCTAAAAATTATTGGTAGGGTTGGACTTTAACCAGCTGCCATCTTATCCCTGCATCATTTTGTTGATTACTATTTCATTTTTTTCTAATGTTAAGAAAATAATCTTAAACCCAGTTGGATAACTAGGGACAGCCATTCTAAGGTGATATAGGCAAATGCCTGCCTAACGGTTTGAGAAAATTGAGTTGTGCCATTCTCAATAGTGTAGAAATAGTGTACAAAAAATGAACATGATATTTTATTCTAGAAATATAGCAACTCTTAATATGTGTAAATGGTTACTGGTTGGCACAGTCCTTAGTTTTGAGGAAGTTGAAGAAGCAGTGCCCCCATTTAAATCTCGTATAGCACATGTACTTTTTCTTCTTTGGTTTTAATTTTTTTCTGAAATGTTTCTTTTGAACTTTCATTGTGAATTTCTACAGTAAGTGTTTAAAACAAAGTAGGTGTTGCATATGCCGGAGGGGGATGAGTTAAACATCTCAAAATTAGATTTGAAAAACCTTGTTTCTTTAGCACCACAGTTTCATATGCAGGCAGGATCCGTTCACGCCTTTTTCTAGAGGTAGATGAATTGAGTACCAGAGGGCTTACTATGTGTGGGTCTTTTTAAATATCTTGAATTCAGTGAAGGTATAAGAGTTTACACTAGATGAGGATCTGGCCCCTATGTCCTCTCTGCTCTGGATGGAAATAAAGGTTTTAAGGCATTGTCAGGAGACGTGAGGTTTGTCATGGTGTCCTTTACAAAATGGCCCTTCACTCCAGCTCTTAGGCTGTTTGCATCTATCTGCTGCCCTGTTCCCTAAAAATGGCTGCATTTCATTACGGCTCTTCGTATATACTTCTGTGATTTTATTTTCAAGGACAAATTATTTTCTCTGTTTGTCATCATTCAGAATATTGGATCTGTGCAAAATGCAGGCCTTTTCCTACTTTAAAACATGGAATCCTGTGTACTGCATTATAAATGTGATTCAGCTGCACCCTGGTATAAAGTATTTGTCTGTTTCATGCAGTATTTGTTACAGTCTTCATTGTTTAGTTTTTGTTTTATTTTAAATTCTGATATTGAGAATTGCATGTCACGTTTTGACAATCTGTTCCTAATAAAACTAGAGTTAGAAAAGACGTATATTACTACAGTGAAACTGGTCTTGAGTGACTACCCAACAGACCAGCAAAAATCATTTGTCGAGTAAAGATTGACCTTTAATTAAAAGTCAAATAAAAATGTATGGAAAGCCTTGCATTTCTTTAAAGTGTGTTTTTTGTTTTTTTTTTTAAATGGGGTTGCCTATAGGAATGGTCTTCAGTGGAGGTTTCACTGTATATTAAATGTGTCTCTCTGTATATTGTATTGGCATGTGCGTGTGGTTACATGTGTATATACAGTTTATGCACTCTGAGTCAGAGTGGAGATAATATACACACATGTACTGTATGTTTTACAAATGGCACAAAATACAAATCTGATAATCTGTGCCCTTTATATGTTCTGAGCATTATCATGCAAACGTTTTCTGCCAAAACTCACATTTTTTTCCTATTGCAGTTGAATGCACATTTGTCAGAATGTATTAATGCCCCAAGTACCTGTAGTTTTAAGCGTTATGGCTGCACTTTTCAGGTCAGTATATAACAATTATACTTCCCAATTGATGAAAGTCTGCAATAAGAAAACTTAACATTTTGACATGAAAGTTCGGGACGTCTCTACTCTTGGTTAAGAAACATTCATCCAGTTGCATGAGTGATTAAGACTATGCAGCAGGTGTTCGTTTTTGCATATATTTTTATATATGTAAAATTATAAAAAGCACATACACATACTGGCAATATCCTGGGATTTCAGTTAGCCAGTTACAGATGTCTGAGATCAGAAGACATAATTACATTAAGAACTTTAACTTTTCTCTTCTTTGAAATAAGAGAAAAATAGTCATTTTTTGTTCTCCACAAGCTGTCTAGTAATTTCAGCTATTCTATGGAAGTATTTAATTTTTTTCCCCGAATTAAATTTGTTTAATTTCTTCTGTTTGTGCGTGTGAATATATGCAATATGATTAAAAATAGGTTGGCCCACTTAGAATGTTTATTTTATGTACATTCATATATATATATGTATATATGTGTGTGTGTGCATATAGGTGCATAGTCAAACCACAGCACAGAATTAATAAAAATTGCAGATTAAATCCTAGAAATCACCACAAAGTAAGAAAAAACTTGAGTATAGTTTCAACACTGTTATTTCCATATTTGCAATATCATACTTTTCATACCATGCATCTGAGTGTGTCAGCGAATTCTGACAGTTTTACAGTAAAAATTCAAAAGCTGCTGACAGGAAAAATAGAATTTATCAAATTAAATGCCATAATTTTGAAGCTCACGATGACCTGTGAAACTAGATCTTTGAGTACATGTGCAACACTCCTATAAACCTTCTTTCCCATTGATATCTTACGACCTGTTTGAAGTAAGTGAGAGTTTTTTCCCAAAGGACTTGCAATCAGGCCCTTAATATTCTGCCAGTGTAAAAAAGAAAAAGCATTCAACAATTTAAACACAAAAAATACAGTTGCTCTCTCAACTGTAGACATAATTAATGATGTAGCACTGCCCACTGTTATGTCTTATGTATCACTGTTCATTCTTTTTATGTATGTATATGTGTGTATATATGTACATATATCCACATATATATTTTTGAATATTTTATATAGAGTATATACATTGAAGATCATTGAAACTTTTCCAGTTGCTTGCAACATATGTAGCATCTAAACAGATATAAACTGCATTGCAAAACCTTTTGCAGAAGTATAGTGTGAAGTAGAAGGTAACATGATCTGCATCTTATGTACTCTGTATATTATCTATGTGTGTTTTGTAAACTTACAGTGGTTATTTGTACTGACATTTGCAGATTGTGAAGGGACAGGAAATCTGATCATCATAAAGCAACAATGAATGTGTCTTGCTAACTTTCTATAATGGCAAATTAGCCTCTGTAAACTATTTTAGTTGATAGATGCTACAAAATTGGCAGTTTCCAGTGATAATAAATTTACCTTAACTGTTTTTCTTTCCTGTTCACACCAATGGACACTTTACAGTAATTTATAAAATGGTTTAAACTGTTATTTGTGGAATCAGACGTTTGAGTTATGTGACTTGTTTTGTGATTTCTTTATTATAAAAATTAGAGATGGTTCTAAAACAATTCATTTTGTAAATCTTTTCTCCATTTTTGTTTCCTCTGATAGATTGGAAATATACAGCAATTGGATAAAACACTTGCTTTTAAATGTATTTCTCACTTTTTCATAAGTTCCCAAATAGATTTCCCCTCTGTTTATATTTTTGTAAAGTCCATCTGGGTACCAAAATATATGTAGGGCTGGTTTTATATTCTTGTGTTGTATTATTGGTTTTTTAAAAAAAGTGAAATTGGCTAAAATGTATAAATTCTTTGTTGTCACAGGGAACAAATCAGCAAATTAAAGCACATGAAGCCAGCTCAGCAGTGCAGCATGTAAATTTATTGAAAGAATGGAGTAATTCTCTAGAAAATAAGGTATATCTTCTACTCACTTTAATTTTCATTAATTTTTTTTAAATTCTATAAAAATAGAGGAAAACACTTTTGTTCAGAAGCTGTTTGGAAATACAGCTAAAGCACTAGTAGGCTCAAAAAGCTGTAAAATGAGTCAGTGTATCATCACTTTTATTACAATACAATAAAATAAAATAAAATAAGAAAATTGGCTTCACAAGTAAATATGTAATTTATATTCATGTGTTGCTATGAATTTAGTATTTTAATATTTAAGTTATCAAACCAGCTGACATTAAATTTCTCCTTCAATTCCTTTTTTTTATGAAAGAGATCATTAGGAAAAGTACTGCAATGTTAGGAGCTGCATCTACCTGTGTATTTTTCTGGAGATCAGATCCTGGAAAACTCCACATACTGAACCGGCTTCATTTTTGTTTTAAATTTATCAAGAGCTCTCCAAGCTTCTTGGCCTGAAGAGACTTCTATTAATTGACATGCTGTTACTCTCAGGCAGGCTGGTTTCTGTTCTGATGCTGGATCTAACGAAGTTCATATTGTGCAATGCTCCCTTGGAACTCTTGTCTTTAAAGAGTTTTGGGGACTTGGGGGAATTTATTGGGAGACCAGATGCTGCAGGTCACCTTACTAACAGCTTCAAGTCCTTTGATTAATGACTTAATTTAGAGCATTTAGGTTTTGTTTAGAAAGCAGGCCTTTCGTAGGCATTGACTTTAAAATGTGTGTCAGTGCTGCACCCAATCAATAGTGAAATGAGTCAACATATTATAAACAGGTCTTAAGAGATTCAGTGTTTTAAATAAAAACGTTATTTTGATAGTTTAACCAAATACTCAATTACTTTTAATCCGATGTTTCTGAACAAATTATCCTAAATCTAAAAGTAGAAAAGTCTGGAGCCTCTTTAGCCTGTCTTGGAATGGGAGGGGATCAAGTGATGGCATATATTAAAGTAAGAGAAAGGTAAAGCAATCCAGATGAGAGCCCACTGGCAAATGGAGATGTAAGCCTATAACTTTAGTCAGTCTACAGAAGTTTATTTGCCAGTTCACTGAACTATGTGGAGAGCAATTTCCCTGTTGTGCTAGCATTTTTCTTCAGAGCCCAACAAAAAAACAATTTCTTTTGCACAGGAGGATTCTAGTGCGCTTTTGTTCAGATGTATTTCTTTGTGTAAATTTTAGTTTCACTGCAGAGAAGAACGTCTCAGTTTACTATCACCTTCAAATCTAAGAAGAAATTCCCATAATTTAGTGGTGTAGTTTAGGTGCTGTAAATGTTTGTTTTAACAAATACAGGTTCATATTCTTATTTCCTTTTTTGCTAATTTGAGTCAAGCTATAACATTTATTGTGCATAACTAAAGAAAGCCTCTTCCCCGTGACTTACAGTATATTTTTCTTATTTTCCGTACTGCACTTTAAAAGAATTGTAATTGCACTGATATGTGCTGTATCATTTAAAAACTATTGAGCAATTCTATATCTTTTTTTTCTTTTTTTAGTGGTAAGAAAATAAATGCCTCAGTGCAGTTTTTTTTCAGTCTTAGGACATAATTGCTTATCACTGTTGTCTTTTTGCACTTCCTGCTTTGTAGACTTCTTCCTATACATAATAAATGAGTTGAATCACTGGAAATCCCAGGACAGTGCCGAGTTACCAGAATAGCTAACCACACATCACATGTCAGTGATTTTATTGTCAAGAGATGTAATAAAATGGATTGTGACTTAGAATCATAGAATATCAGGGTTGGAAGGGACCTCAGTTAGTGTCCTCTCCTTCCAGTTAAAGTAACTCATGGCACTGAATGAGGTAGGGCAGAGAGAGAACTTCAGCTGAAGATTATAGGTGAAATCCTGGCCTCACTGAAGCCAAAGGAAGTTTAGCCCACTGAGTTCAGTGAGGCCAGAATTTCATTCTATGTACTTAACTGGATTTGAATGGAAGGAAATAAAAGAAGTTACTTGTTCCCATTCAGGATGATTCTTTGATGATACAGAGCACCTAAATGATGTACAAACTGAAAGCCTTCGGGCTTGCTGTATATTGTCCCTTCCAAAGCATTTGCTAAATGATAACATCAATAAGTGAATATTGCTGTTGACAAAAAGCAGAGATATGAAACCAAATTTAAATCGGATCAAAAGTTTGGGTAGTGGGGAATCTGAATTTCATGATCTGAGCCTTTCTTTGTAGTGGGGACAAACTAAAAGTCTGAATCAAAATGCCCTGGAATTTTGGGATGCTGGGAATTGTGACTCAATCCAAATTTTGTAGCTTCTCTAATAAATTCTGCTATGTATGTTTAAATACAAAAGCCATGTCATGTGATCTAAATGTGGAGATAACTATTGAATCCAGTCTTGTAGGCAATAAGAAGTGTTTTCATTTCTTATTTGGGAGTGTGAATTGGCTTCCACTAATAGAATTCTGAAATAATACCTTAATTGATTAAATGCTTTTGGAAGACAGCAGAATAGTATGCACTGTAACATTGAAATATGAGTAGTAAGTGAAGAAATTCGTGATTCTTGATTTCAGGTACAGTACATAAAATACTGATAATAGTTTTGTTTCTTTTTGTGCTTCCTTATTTTAAAATTGATGTACTCAAATTCAAAAGGCACAAGCCAAATGAAATTTAAATCCTGTATATTTATTCAGGCATGAGTTACTTTCAGATTATATTTAGTGTAATGATAGGTTTGTCTGACTAAGGACCGCAGGATATGGCCCTGTAAACTGCATGGAAAATCTCAATACAAGACAGGCCGTATACTGTAGCTTACATAAAAATGGAAATATAATACCAGCAGCACAAGTGCGACTGGCTTGTGATCTGGAGGTATGGAGAGGAAATAATGAAAGAAAGGGGATGGAAATGTCACTAGTAAGTAAAGAACTCTGATTCATTATGGAAAAGTTGGATGCACAAAATTAGAGTAGCTACCCAGTTGGTCTGATTTATGTGGTAGGCAAACTTTCACATGGTTAAACTGTTCTTGAAAAATATCCCCAATACACTAGGCATGCTTTCCTTCCATGACTGGTAGTTTTCTCTCTCTGTAATGCAAGGGAAAAAAATCAGCTTCATGCCTTATTTCTACTAGGCCCTCTTGTATCCTTGTAGAAATGAGGTACAGGATCTTGTTCCAACATCCATAACTTTTAGGTGGGACCTTGTGCTCTTAAGATTTCAGTGCTGTTGAGCACTGTTAATTTGTATGAGTCTTCAGCGACTGTTCCATTTTGCGTGGATGGAAATCATTTTTTCTTATCTTGCCTTGTAAAGATCTAGTTCTTGATTCTGGTCCTGGCAGTAAAGTAACAACAGCAGAAAATACTGAAACAAGGTTTAAAAACAGCAGAAGTGGTGGTGCACCAAGAGTCGTGCCCACCTTATGATATAAGTCAAGGGTGTCTGAACCTGAGAAGCACTAGAGGTTGTCTTGGGGTTGTTTAGTTCTGTTGTTTGAATGTGGTGTAAAATAATTCGTCTGAAAGAAGAACTTTCACATTTGTTTAATTGGATCAAAAATGGTGTTTTGTATTTTCTGTCTTTCAGAAGTAGCGCTGAGATGTAATGAGTCAAACATTGTCTAGATGTCAGATACTTTTAGTTTTCTTGTTGAATAACCTACAGATAATATATACAGTGTAACTGTAGCCATGTTGGTCCCAGGATACTACCTCACCCACCTTGTGTGTCTCCTATAGATCATGCACACTTTTTGCAAGAAGGAAATTGTGTAAAAGTGTAGCACATGCAAGCAACAAAACTAGTGATGAATAGATTGCTTACACACTTTTCTATGCTCCTTGTGGCACCTGTTAGATGTTCCCCACAGCATTCCATTTAAGATGAGAACCAGTCACAAACAAACAATATGTATGAAAAGGTGTGCCCAGACAGAAAAAGAATATCATCACTAATACTCTGTGCATCCTCTTTGTCTCTTTGGGTGCTAGTAGACGCCTTTGGATTTGCTCTGGACTGCACGGATTCCATCTGCAGTAATATTAGTTGAGCTGCTTTGACCACCTTTCTTTAGTACACAGCCATCCATTCCCAGACAATTACCATACTTGGTGAGCTCATTTAAATGACTTAGATTGAGAGAGTAGTATTTACTAATCTTTCTCCTTCCTACATAGGCCTTTTCAGTGCTACTTTTCTTTGGCATTTCTCTTTAAGCAATATTAGCATCACCAGCCCCAATCTGGAACTAAATAGGCTGCTTCCTCTGAATATCTAATCACTTCCATGTCAGGGAGTGAGTCGAAAGCCTGGACACTGACCTATTAAATAGTGACTCAAATTAACAGTTGTGTTTAGAAGTAAGATTTATTGCTGCTTTTGCATATCGCTTTTTCTCATTTATTAGGTCAGGTTGTATCAGTACAACACTGTGGGAGTGGGGAAAAAATTATTAGAAACTTCAGATTTTTCTGGTAGTCTTTTAGAATTGGAGAGAGATTTTGCTAGGATCTCTCTTCTGAGCTTAAGGGGAAATCTCTAGGACAGTTTTAAAAAATGAAGTTGCAGGTATTTTTCACAAGTTTTGGCAGGAGTAATTGTAGAATTTTTTCCAGGTGGCCATGCTCCAGAATGAAAGTTTGGAAAAGAACAAGAGTATACAAACTTTACATAATCAGATTTGTAGCTTTGAAATAGAAATTGAAAGACAGAAGGAAATGCTGCGGAATAATGAATCTAAAATACATCATTTACAGGTAAGAATTTTAGATTCTTCCCGTTAAAACAAAAATTACAGCAGTTTCTGTTCTGTGCCTTTACGCTTGCAAAGTGAGGTGTTCTAATTTAAAAAAAAAACCTATTTCACTCAAAGGAGGCATTTACAATATTATAAAATAAAGTTTTGAAATATACCTTTTTTCCTGCTCAGTAGCTGGTTTTTCATATATAAATCTCTTGATGGGTTTAAAAAGTTTTCGCTAAAATGTTAAATTGACTAGCCCACATTTAAAAAAAAAAAGCCATTGCCTGAAAAGCTAATTTTTAAAAAAAATAGTTTAAAGCTAAATTACACTTAGAGAAGCAATTGTAATCCTAAAAATTTAATTACTTTTTGCTGCTGTGTAAATCAAAAATCTGCTTAACAGACCACTGCCAAACTCGAAGCAAAGGCCTGTTAAATCCCTTTAAACTGTCCTATGCTCACTCTGTATTTCCTTTCTCCTTATTGGAACTTAAGAAGATATTCATCATAGGTGAAATTCACCCCTCTACAGAGTCAGCACAAGTCTCTGCACTGCATTTGAGTAGACGTTTTTCTCCCATATATCTTGTGACTTCATACATGATCCTCTCAGAGAAAATAGTACCTTATGTTTATATAGCACTTTTCACCACCAAGAATCCCTTTATAAGCTATTGTTATAAAGGCATCATTGCAAACAACATTCTGACACATCCACCTCTAGAGTGAAACATAGCAACTTTAATTACACACTGCAGTAGTATGCATCAGTTTTCAAAAGAATGTAGGTAAAAGTACCATATCCAGTTGATGATGCAGGAGAAATGTAGGTACTGTAGGCAGAATGTGGCTGAGGTTTAGTTTTTTGTCTCTTCCAAAAGTTGGCATGTCCAACAGGACAGTGTCCCTAAACCACCATGCTGGGGCCATTGCTTCAGTACCATCTAGAAGTCCCATCTGTTTGAAACATCAGCACTACCTCCCACAGCACCTGTGTCTTGGCCTCTCCTGTTCAAGTAGTGATGCCGCCTAACTCTGCTTAGATGACGGTCTAAGATATGGTGGCATGCTTGAAATATTGCATTCTAACACCGTGGAAGTCATTCAGGGTAGTGGCATACTTTTTCTGTATTTTTCCTATCTTGGCACTTCCTGGTGCATCGGAAAATTATGATTATTTTTCTTTATATTGTGTCTGTGGACCCCGGTCAGAGATCAGAGCCCCATTGTGTGAAGTGCTGTACAGACATATAACAAAAAGATGAAGCTTGCCCCGAACAAGCTTGCGATCTAGCTTTAGTGCTGTGAATAAACGTGAAGAGTCACTTATTGGTGTGCTTTAAATTTATATGCCTCTGTATTCATTGCTGGATGACTCTAGCACGAGGTAAGTTATCTTGAAAATTGTCTTTTTACATGCAGTTCTCTCTCTGAATGGGTAATGTTGAGAGAGGAAATCTAGGAAAAGGTATAGCAATGTTTAATGAGGTCTTGGCAACTTTTTGTAAGTTTTCAAACTTGCTTAAGCCATGGCACTGGTCTGGTTCTATTCAGAAGAGGTTTGTGTTTAAAGAAATCCATTTTAATCAGAGTCAAATAGATGGCCCTTTGGAGGTAGATGGGGATTGAAGAGGTTTTTTCCTTCTTTGTTTGTCCCCATCTCCTACAGACATTATTCCAAGCCAAATAGTGCCTTAATGTTACTTCAGTCTGATTTCTCCCACATACTCAAATCCTGGTCTCCATCAAATCTGCAAAGGCAGTCTATAAATATATCCTAGTTTGATTTCCTGTGAACTCTTCGGTCAGTCTCTGTCATCCAATAGGAGCTGAAAGCATTAATTACCTGTTGTGAGCTATTCTTTTTCCAGATAGTGTTGAGCAGCCATTGAAGTACCAAAGTCCCAAATACTTCTAGTTTAGTGCGATACAGTCTGTGTTTGAACGGGCATTAATTGTTCAGCATGTGAGTCCTGTGGGTACTGATAACTTTCAGTATGATACAGTAACTCCTCACTTAGTCGTCCCAGTTAATGTTGTTACGTTGCTGATCAATTAGGGAACATGCTTGTTTAAAGTTGCGCAATGCTCCCTTATAACATTTGATGGCTGCCTGCTTTGTCCACTGCTTGCAGGAAGAGCAGCCCGTGGGAGCTAGCTGGTGGGGGCTTGGAACCAGAGTGGACTGGCAGCCCCCCCTCAGCTCCCCGCTCCTGTAAGTTCCCTGTGCGGCAGCTGCCCAGCAGGCTATCAATTGCCAGCAGTTCAGCTGTCCCTCCCCCCACTGCCATGTGCTGCTCCTGCCCTCTGCCTTGGAGCTGCTCCCGGGAGCCTCCTGCTTGCTATGCGGGGGGGGGGGGAGTAGAGTGGGACTAATGTCAGAGTGTCACCCTCCCCCCCGCTCCTGCCCCCTGCCTACTCCTTCTCCATATAGAGCAGGGTGGGGACATGACAGGACTCAGGACAGAGAGAGCTTGCTGGCCGCAGCTGCTGTCTTAACTTTCTGATATATTTTAAAAGGCAGTGGACTTAGAGTGGGGTCAGCGTACTTAAAGGGGCAATGCACATCTCTCTCTCTCTCCCTCCCTCTCCCACACACAGGGTGTGTGACTCTGTCTGCCTTGCTGTCTCCCCTCCCTCCATTCGTGCTGCCTTGTAGAGTGTGAGGCAACATTAACAACGTTTTAACACTTGAGGGCTCAGCCAAATGCTGGTTCATCGTTTAGTAGTAAGGCATTCCCTGGGAAATATCCCACCCTCTTCCACCTTCTAAGTTCACCTCAGCCAAGCTTCACAATCACCGTTGCTACGTACAGCATTAAATTGTTTGTTTAAAACTTATTTTCTGTGTGTGTGTGTGTGTGTGTCTGGTGAAAAAAATTTGCCAGGAACCTAACGCGCCCCCCCCTTTACATTAATTCTTATAGGGAAATTGGATTCACTTAACATAGTTTTGCTTAAAGTCACATTTTTCAGGAACATAACTACAATGTTAAACAAGGATTTACTGTATCAGTATTAGTTGACGTGCAAACTTCCTTAGTATTGGGAACAGCTGTGTTTCATTGATTACAATTGGTATTGTTGTCTGCTCTGCAGGACACTCTGGCAATAGCATTCTTAACAGTTGTTCTGAGCGTAAAAGCATCAAAAGGCATCTGGGTGCTGGCAGGAATCTCAGCACTTAGGACCTTTTGGTTCAGACTAATTTTCTCTATACTGGTCTCCAAGGTAAATTTTAATACTTCCTTTGGTTTGGTTTCATCAGCTTGCAAAGGAGTTACAAATTATTTTCTCAGCCACCATTTCATGGAAGCAGCCTGTGCATGTAGTGTTAAATCTCCATTATCAATGGATGGTAATGCTCTAGAAAGGCCAAATCTTTCTAGAACTTTAAACTACTGCTTTGAGTAGTGTCCATATGGGTGCTCCACTGTAGGTGTGTTTGTGTCCATGCACCTTTGATAGGAGATTTTAGATAGCAATGTCTGTTTGGCCCATACATGCACTCTCCCTCCCTTGTTTGCTGTCTTGAGGCTAACTAGTGCTTCAAGGGCATACCAGCCTCAGTTCCTTCTCAGCCACCCATGGTCAGAGACAGAGCACGTAGCAGTCCACTTTCTCTTTTCCTCAGAGTTTGAGTTCAATTTCCTAGGTCCTACTAGACTTTCCATTGATTTTTTTTCCTTAGCTTTTAGAGTTTCTGTTAGGTTTTTTTTTTTCACATTTAAAAAAATAAATGTTTCCTTATCTCTGTTTTTCCCCCTTTTCCCCTGTCTGGGAATTGCCCCCAGTAAGAGGCATGCCCAGCTCTCCTGTGTTTAAGCGATGCCTCTCTTGCAGGGAGCAGTACCGGTTACAGACGGACACTACTGCTGTGTCCGGGACCTTGGAGGGGCTCACATTCTGCACCTTCTGCCAACAATTGAAGGCTAGATCTCAAAAGAACCAGGAATTAAAGTTGAAACTCCTCCTCATGGAGGGTGCTCTTAAATTGACCTCTGACCCCAGTCCTGAATCCCCTCCATGGTAAAGATTGTCCTCGGACCCTTCAACTTCTGAGAGAGCCGAGGAGGAAATCTTCTGACTACCCTCGCAAAGTCTCCAAAAAGAGGGCTGCAAGCCCTCAAACTGAGCTCCTGACCAACCAGAGGAGATTCATGGCCTGAGTGGTCACCTCTGCACTGGCAGCACCAACAACTCTGAAACATGGTACCATAGGTCAGATGGGTCCTCTGGTGTAGAGACTGCCTATAAGCCTAAAGACCTGAAGGGCACAGGCGCTGTAGTGGAAGTACTGCCCGTCAAAGGCAAGAGCAAAGACCATACCATCTCTGTGAAGACAGTATAAAAGTGGAAACCTATGGTACTGACTACTTCCAAACAACCCCCATCAGACCAATCATCTCGCACAAGATCCCTGCCAGTTTCCTCAGTTCTGGCAAGTCAACACTGACAAGCCCTGTCAGTACCAATCACTGCGGTACCACGAGAGCTTCATTTGTCTAGTGATGTAATGCTGGCTGAGACTCCAGAGTTCCTGCTGCTTGGTACCAGGGCCCTGGTACCAAGCCCTTCTTGATCCGTGGAATCACCACCAGTGCTGGGGCATTCACTCCTGGTCTCCTCCACCACTATAGAGTGAGGTCTCAGAAGGTGACCAGAATGGTATCCTCTCATAGCCCTCACACCATGGCCCATCTTTGCATCAACCAGGGCACTCCCCATTACACTCTTGTTCCTAGCCTCAATCCTCTTGGTATGGCTGCCCATGGGTACCACCACCTATGCCCTTTCCATAACCCCAAGAATCGATAAGACTGTCTCCTTCAGCTTCTGTGTCTAGAGCCCCAGAACCTCAGGAAACTTTTGAGGAGCAAGAGGTCAGACTTAGAGGTGGAAGTTACACCCCCAATGAATATCTCCTCCTTCTCCCGAAACGAGGTGGTGATGCCTCCTCCACCATCCATGGTGGATGATTTTAAACTATTTCAGAATCTCACAAAAAGTGTGGCAGACACACTACAGATTCCGCTGGTGGAAGTGAAAGATACCCACTACGAGTTAGTGGATATACTGCGCACCTCATTTTCCTCCTCAAGACTCATCCTCCCAGTCAATGAGGCACTTCTAGCTCTTGCTACGGTCATTTGGCAAATGCCAGCCTCTATTGCACCAACATGTGAAAGGGCCAATAAAAAGTGCAGTGTGTCCTCCAAGGATGCAGAATTCCTTTTTTTCATACCATCCACCTAACTTCATCGTTGTGGATATTGTGAATTCCCATGGCCAACAGCATCATACTCAATCCAACCATTATGACAGAGACTGGAAAAGAGTTGATTTATTTGGTAGGAAGGCATACTCCTCAACAACTTTGCAATTCAGGATTGCAGTTTATCAAGCCTTAATGGGGAAGTACGACTACATGAACTGTGCTAAACTTAATACATTTATTGACCATTTGCTAGAAACACAATGGGAACAGTTTCAAGCAATCATACACGAGGGTCAGTTAGGAAGAACAGTGCACCAGACCACACCAGATGCTGTTGAAACAGCAGCCCGCTTGGTATCGACAGTGGCGGTGATGGGATGGGCATTGTGGTTACACTTCTCAGGACTGCCGAAAGAGGTACAAACAACAGTCGATGACCTCCCTTTTGTGGGCTCCAGACTTTTTAATGACAAGACCGATGCATTGCTCCATACTCTTAAGGACTCTAGGCCACAGTGCACTCACTAGGGATCTACACACCAGGACAGAAATGGAAATTCAGTCCTCCATCATCCCATAGATCCCAAGCATCCCAATTCCTGCCACCACAGCGTTATTATGAGCCATAGAGAAGGAAGCTTAGGATTCAAAGGCATAAACCAGTCGATGACCTCCCTTTTGTGGGCTCCAGACTTTTTAATGACAAGACCGATGCCTCGCTCCATACTCTTAAGGACTCTAGGCCACAGTGCACTCACTAGGGATCTACACACCAGGACAGAAATGGAAATTCAGTCCTCCATCATCCCATAGATCCCAAGCATCCCAATTCCTGCCACCACAGCGTTATTATGAGCCATAGAGAAGGAAGCTTAGGATTCAAAGGCATAAACCATCGCCACTGAATCCTTGCAATCTCAGCCCTAGACCTCAAAACACCAGTTTGAATGCCTTGGTTGAGGCCCCAAGGGACCATTCCCCACAATATCAGCTGCAACCTACAGACTTTTCACATCTCTTTGGATGTCACCTCGATCTTTTCCTCCAACACTGGGAATACTTAACTTCCAACAGATGGGTCTTGGAGATCATTTCCAAGGTTACTCTATCCACGTCACCAGACTGTAAAGAGGGGAAATAGATCATATACTATGCTTAGGAGCCATAGAACCCATTCCTGTACGCTTCAGAGGCAAAGGATTTTATTTCCAGTATTTCCTGATTCCCAAGAGAAAAGGAGGTTGGAGAGCCATACTAGATCTAAGAACACTAAACTAGTTACCTGAAAGCTCAAAAATTCAAGATGGTCACACTAGCAGCAGTTATTCCATCTCTAGAGCAGGGAGATTGGTTCTTGACCCTTGAGCTCCAGGATGCCTACTTCCATATATCGATCCAGCCACCCACAGATGATTCTTCAGGTTTACCCTTGGTCAGGACCATTACCAGTACAGAGTACTTCCCTTCGGCCTCTCATCCGCACCCAGAGTATTCTCCAAGTCCTTTCTCTAGTAACGGCTCATCTATGCACCGTGAGGATCATGATTTACCCTTATTTGGACAACTGTCTCCTCAGAGACTGCTCCTTTAACACTCTATGGGCCACCTATAGGACCATGGATATATTCACACAATTGAGTTTGCACATTAATGCCAAAGATTGATCCTGACTTCAGTGCAGCAGTTGGCGTTTATAGGGACCAATGTCGATGCAGTACAAGCAAGAGTATTCCTCCCGCAATACAGATTTCACATCCTGGCCATTCTCATAGAGACAGTTCAAGCCAGCCCACAAATGCCAGCCAGACATTGCCTCCAGCTTCTCGGGCACATGGGTGACATGCATATTCATATAATCTCACACTAGACTATACGTGAAGTGTCTACAGGCATGGCTGAGGTCTGCCTACACACCAAACAGAGACAGACTAGACCAGGGGTAGGCAACCTATGGCACGTGTGCCAAAGGTGGCACGCGAGCTGATTTTCAGTGGCACTCACGCTGCCCGGGTCCTGACCACTGATCCAGGGGGCTCTGCATTTTAATTTAATTTTAAATGAAGCTTCTTAAACATTTTTAAAACCTTATTTAATTTACATACAACAATAGTTTAGTTATATATTATAGACTTATCAAAAGAGACCTTCTAAAAACGTTAAAATGTATTACTGACACGCAAAACCTTAAATTACAGTGAATAAATGAAGACTCGGCACACCACTTCTGAAAGGTTGTTGACCCCTGGACTGGACAAACCACTGTCGATGCCCTGCAGGGTCCAATACTCACTGGAATGATGGAAAGAGTCAACAAATGTCTTTGCAGGGATCTTATTCGCACCGCCCTCCCCCCCACCTCCAAACATTGCTTTTGACAATGGACACATCCCTAATAGATTGGGGCATCTATTTGAACAACCACAAGGTTCAGGGCAAATGATCCCCTATTGAATTGATTTTCCCTATCAACCTTTTAGAACTAAGACCAGTCAGAAATGCTTGTTCACACTTTCTTCCACTAATAAAGGACACTTACATGAAAATCATGACAGACAACATAGTGTGCATGTTTTATATAAATCGACAAGTGGGCACTAGATCATCCTCACTGCACAGAAGCACTAAAGCTATAGAATTGGTGCATTCATCAGTGTTTTCATATCAGCCACTTACCTGTCAGAGTACAGACTATAACCGCAGATAGCCTCAGCTGCAAGTTCTCACGTGACCACGAGTGGGAAATAAACCCAACAGTACTTCACTGCATATTTTATCACGGGGGAATGCAAACAATAGACGTGATTGCCACTTACCTGAACAGGAAATGCCCACTATATTGCTCCAAGGCCAGTCTTGGGAAACACTCATTAGGGAGACACTCTTCTTTTCCCATGGGAGAGACCTTCTATACACCTTTCCTCCATGTCCTCTGATGCTGAAAATCTTGTTTAAAAAATGAAGAGAGAAAAAGCAAAAGTTATACACTTCCACCTGGCTGAGACGGACATGGTACCAATATCTGGCACAGCTAACACTATGTCTACCAATCCCTCTTCAACCCAGTCCTCGCCTCCTTTCACAGAACGATGGACAAATCCTCCATCCCCACCTACAGATCCTGCAGCTCAAATCTCAGCTCCTTCATGGTTCTGACACACACAGAATTGCTGCTCTGAAAAGGTGAAAGAAGTGTTTACACAGTAGAATGTCAGCTACCTGCCACACTTACTTACAAAAATGGAAAAAAAATCCAGGTTTGATGTAATTCCAAACAAATCATCCTAGTATCTTCCTCCCTCCCTGTTGTGCTGGACTACATATCCCTCTCCTCTTGAGGCCTACTATCTCTAAGCTACCTCAAGGCATATCTGGCAGCCGTAATGGCCTGCCACCAACAAATAGATGGATACTTGTTTTCCGCCCATCCAGTGTCCGATTTCTCAATGGCATAGGAACCTATTCCCATACACCCAGCATCCCACATGAGACCTAAATCGAATTCTAAAGAGTCTAACTAGACAGCCCTTTGAACCTGTGGTCACTTGTTCTCCTATGCATCTATCAGTGAAGACAGTGTTCCTAGTAGCCATCACCTCAGCACAGAGAATAGGGGAAATAGCGGCATTAGTGTCACACCACCACTTCACAATTTTCTTTAAAGATAACTAGAGCCTGGAAGTCTGTGGATATCTGCTTTATATCCACAGATATCTTCATCTGTGGATGAAGGGATGGTTGGATGGGGCAGGGATCCCGGGGGGGCCATCAGGAATGAGGGGGGGTTGGATGGGGTGGTGGACAGTCAGGGGCAGGGGTTCTGGGGGCGGTCAGAGGACAGGGAGCGGGCGGGGGGGGTGGATGGGGTAAGGGTCCCAAGGGCTGTGGGGGAACAAGGTTGGTTGGATGGGGCAAGGGTCCCGGGGGGACATCAGGGGGCAAGAAGCGCGGGGGGGTGGTTGCATATTGAGGGGATCCCGGGCCATGCTCCCCTCCCATAACCAGCTCTCCATACAATTTCCGAAACCCGATGCGGCCCTCAGGCCAAAAAGTTTGTCTGCCCCTAGTCTAAGTTCTGAAGGATGCTTAGTTTTAGTAGCCAGGATTGGTCCAGAAATAATGTGTAAGATTTTTATAAATTGATAAAATATCTATAACAAATGAGTATCTACCTACAGAAAATGAAAGATCATCAACTTCAGTATTCAGAAAAGGCATGTATGGCTTAATGCAGGCATAGAGCTGGGTGTGCTAATAATTTGGAGAAGTTAGTGGTTGAAATAGAAAGTCATATATAGAAAATTCATATCTGCTTGAAAATTTATGAGTACGATGTGAGACATCTGCATGCTGACAAATGACATAATTAGAGAAAATATAATTCTCCACTGCTGCATTAAATTCAGGTTTAGTTTGTCAGTATTCCCAGTGTGAAAATCCTCTGCCTGCCTGCAGGGGAAGAGGCAAAAGAACCTAGAGCCTCCTTTTCAATAGATTACAGACCTATTTCTGTGTTTTTGGAATTATCCTGAACAATTTTGAGGGATAAAATATAACCCACTCTGGCAATAAACAGAACTCTCTTTGTAAAACCTAGATGCATTGTGGTCAAGAGTAGCATATTAAATATGGCTCGGTGGAGAAAAAGTTGTTCCTAAAAAAGCAATAGTCCTATCATTTTCTCCCATATTGGCACCATTGTTCCCAGGAAAAACCTTGCCTATACTTTTTCTGTATTTTTCCTATAGTGGCACTTCCTGGTTCACATGAAAATTATTTTTCTTTGTATTGTGTCTGTTGGCGCCAGTCGGAGATCAGGGCCCCATTGTGTGAGGCACTGTACAACATACACCTCAACCCTGATATAACACGACCCAATATAACACAAATTCGGATATAACGCGGTAAAGCAGTGCTCCGGGGGAGGGCGGGGCTACACACTGGTGGATCAAAGCAAGTTCAATATAACACGGTTTCACCTGTAACGCGGTAAGATTTTTTTGGCTCCCGAGGACAGCGTTATATCGAAGTAGAGGTGTATAACTAAAAGATGGCCACTGTCCCAGTGAGCTTGCAGTTTCACTCCAGTTCCACGAATACAAGTCAAGAGTCAATTTATGGGTATGTTTTAAATTTATGTGTGATTCTGAATCTGTGAACTCCTGCTCTAAGTTTGGTGATATGCTCTTATACAATTAGGTTAGGTCATCTCATGGTGTGCTCCCTTTTACATATACGGCTCAAGGCTGTTCTCTGTTTTATTCCCCTCTGTGGTCTTTTGTGGTGAAATAAATTTTTTTGTCTTTGTAGTTTGTGATTAGCTTCACTAAGCACGGTGACATTAATCTATTTGATGGGAGCACAAATCCACACATTTGATTTAGTACAGAGCTTTGCTTCACATAGTCATCATTTCAAGATTCATACATACATATTTTGAAGCATCAATGTAAAAAAAAAATAAAAAAGTAACGATTATTCTTGAAACATCCCACATAACGTAGTATTTCTTAGATATAGCAAGATAAAACACACCTCTAGAATATAATAATTCTACCAGCGGCCTGTCAAATTTGAAGCCTTCATTTAATTATTACAGATTTCCAGTATACACTGAAACCAGGTGGTTAAAATAGACATCCAAAAGGGGAAGTGAATGAAGTGTGGGACATTAGGGTTATCCCCACAGAGAACATTGAATGCTTGATTATCTGCCCAGAAGGCAGACACAAAATAAACTGAACTTGTCTTTTGTATTAAAATGCAAAAAAAAAAAATGTAGAAGTGAAACATTTTGAAATTTGCTGGAGCTGTTTAATAAACTCTGATAGATTATTTGAAACCGTCAAGTCAGATCTGAAATTTAACTGTAGCTGGTAGCCAAAGTAGTTTCTTGTTTCAAGTACTTTCACTATCATTTTAACCCTATAATCGAATACATGGTTCTGGCTAAAATTCCTGCTGTTCTAAATTAGCTGTGACAGTATAAAGCGTTCCATATTTTTTGTATTAAATTTGAAGCAATCTGGTGGGTGTGCTCTTCCTTCCTTGCTTAATTTTTTTTATTAAAATAGAGTAGTGAGAAATGAAATGAGTGTGCCTGCTTCAGAGATGAGAAGATTTTCTGCACTTCTCTTGAACAAAGACCTCATGGCTTTTTAAAATTATGAATAACTGTAAATGTAAAGCTGACCCAGGGAGCACCTTCAGGATGCATGGCCTGTTTAAATTTAGGAGCCAAAGGGTGCTTGAGTGACCAGAAACATGAGTTCTACTGACTTTTGTCTCTTAAATCACTTAGATGCTTTTGAAAAATCCAATCCAGATTAAACTCAACACTGAGTAAAACCTTCATTATAAGACCTTATATTGAAACAAGCTTCTGTAATCAAAGGCCAAAATATTAATTTTCTAACTTGTTCTTAAATCTGATTTTTACTGGAGATCCTGACAGTTCTCAAAAAATAGCAGCACGTACAGACGACTTTCGTATTTCAAAGTGCTGTTCAGACGTTCATTGTCACAACACCCTTATGAAATAGTTATCTCTGTTTCACACCTCGTGGAAACTGAAAGGTTAAGTGTCATAACCAAAGCCACCCAGGAGATCAGTGGGGGTAGAACCTGTAGTAAAACTGTTCCTGTTTTAGTCCCATCCTTATTCCTTTAGATTATGCTACTGCTAAGGTTCATTTAAGAGATGAGAGTTTATTTTAAATGGCTTTTCTCACAGACACAATCCTTGTATAACCTTCATTATTTCCAGCTTTTCCTGGTGGTTTTCTTTTCTTTTAACTAAATTTTACTGTTTCATAAAGCGAGTGATAGACAATCAAGCAGAGAAATTGAAAGAACTGGACAAAGAGATCCGCCCATTCCGACAGAATTGGGAGGAGGCAGACATCATGAAGAGCAGTGTGGAGTCCCTCCAGAATAGAGTGAGCGAGCTGGAAAGCGTCGATAAAACTGCAGGACAAGGAGCTCGAAATACAGGTGAGTGTAAGCACAATGAAGTAAAGTACCACCCAGCAGTTACTGTAAAAAAAAAAAAAAAAAAAAAAAAAAAGGGCAAAAAAAAAAAAGCCAAATGAGCTATTTTGAATGTAACTCCCATTGTGATTTTCCTTTGAAAACATCAGTAACACTGATCCTTCAGTTTCTTGAAAAGGAAATTAGGTGTGTAATCTTTTTGTTAAAGGCATGACATTCCCCTTCCTGGTTGTACCTTAGACTTCATTCCTATCTTATTTTGTTCTCTTGAACATAGTGTTGATTACACTGAAAGTTAGTTGCAAATATTTTCTCAGCTGGTCTTAGAAAGCTAATAGATTCCAGTAGCTTCTTTATAAAATATTTTCAGTGTATTGGCAAGTATTTTCGGAGTAATATTGTCCTAGTGAACAGATCAGTTTTTTTTTTTATTCACTTGAAAATATGCTTCCAGATGTTGATTTACAGTCTTTTATGTTTGGTACAGAGGAATGTTTGATGTGAAGAACACAATGAGAGCTATATGAATAGTAAGGTCATTGCCTCACACATTGAACAAGGTGATGAAAGTCACAAGTTAGCAGTACAGTGTAGACCATTCCTAAGGGTTCAGGCAATATTGTTTGGTTCAAAAACAAATTACTAGCTAAAATTATCTTTACAAAAAAACTGCCTCATGTAAGTACCTCTACTAATCCACACTACCTATTTTTGTTGTTGTTGCCGGACTGTAAAATACAAAGGAATAAAGTGATGACTATTATCTTCCATGAGAGGGGAAGAAAAGACTCATTAAAAAATGAACAAACAAACAAAACTTGGGGAGATGGGAGTACTTAGTACCATGTAGTGCAGAAAACTGTTTATCCGTAATAAGACATAGCTTGAATTTTCAGCTTTTACTCATAATACATTTACTGCTGATCCCCAATGAAGGATCAGGCAAAGATGAAGATTCTGAACCAACCCATGGTTGTTCTTCATTTAAATGGGATCACATGAGTTCTGTCGTCATTTTCAAAGGTTTCCACAATGATAAATCTATAGTTAATATTATTAAACCCTTGGCAAACAGCTGATTAGGGAAAAATGTCAAATTTTGTTCTTTAACTGACTGTATCGCATGGTGATTTGAACAATATTTATGCTGGATGTTTTGAGTGCTTGACATTTCTACCAAGTGTAGTGCAGTTCCCAACTTCCTATATAATACAGTAAAATATCAGCTTTATAAAAGAGCCAATTAATATCACTGCTTGCTGGCAGTGGAAATTAATGTATGTGGCTAAATGTGAGTTGGTTCTTAACTTTATACTATTTTACTCTATACTACTATAGTATTGTGAGATTTATTTATTTATTTGTGCTATTGATTATTAATTCTATATATTTTTTAAAAAGTTATTTTATTCTTTTTTTCTCACAAACCCCCTCTCCATTTTCTACTAGCCGTACTAGAGACACAGCTAAGCAGACACGATCAAATGCTGAGTGTTCATGATATTCGGTTGGCTGACATGGACCTCCGATTCCAGGTGTTAGAAACTGCCAGTTACAATGGAGTATTAATTTGGAAAATTCGAGATTATAAACGTCGGAAACAAGAGGCTGTGATGGGGAAGACTCTGTCCTTGTACAGCCAGCCTTTTTATACTGGATACTTTGGCTATAAGATGTGTGCCAGAGTTTACCTTAATGGAGATGGCATGGGAAAAGGGACGCACTTGTCATTGTTTTTCGTCATAATGCGTGGAGAATATGATGCCTTACTTCCTTGGCCATTTAAACAGAAAGTGACTCTGATGCTAATGGATCAGGGAGCTTCTCGACGTCACTTAGGAGATGCTTTCAAGCCAGACCCAAACAGCAGTAGTTTCAAGAAGCCTACTGGAGAAATGAACATTGCATCTGGTTGCCCAGTCTTTGTGGCTCAAACAGTTCTAGAAAATGGAACGTATATTAAAGATGATACTATTTTTATTAAAGTCATAGTGGATACTTCGGATCTACCAGACCCCTGACATATAAATGGGGAGGCAGTTAAACAGAAGACAACTCCATTTGGGGTTTTCTATCAGTTTGTCTTCAATCAGAGGTCCTAAAGCACAAAGGACCACCTTGTGGAACAGAAGGAAGAGTTTGAAGGCATAACTTCATAGGGTCCAATGGCGAAAGTAGCAACACATTAAGAAATCATACCATGGTATATTTTCTAATAGAACTAGTAACACTTAAACTCTGAAGAATTATTTATCCCTCATGAGGATAATGATTACAGTCAGAGAGGCTTTTTTATTTAACTTATTAATCTAGTCAATTGGAGGTGAAAAGACATGTAAAGTGTGTGCTGAATAAATTACCTGACTTTTCTTCATTTAGACTAGAATACAAAAAAGTTCATATATGGGTTAGCTGGAAACTGTCAGCATGTTAAGTAAAAGAAGAAATGATGAAGTAATGTTGCAACTATGATATAATTATTTTGAAAAACTAAGTGCAATCGTGTCTGAAATACAGTATATTGTCTTTTTAAGGCCTCATCTGGTCTCTGTTTTAATAATTACTTTGTCAGAAGACCTTGAAAAATATCCAGGTCTTCTTGAAAGTATCTAAATCAAAATCATATTTTTATTTAAAGTTCTATTAATAATTGTTACAGAAAACATTTTATTTTAAAGCTGTTGATAGACTGATATTTCTTGGAAGAAAAATAGAAGATATCAAACACTGGTTATCACTTGTGATAAAAAAAGAAATTATTCAACTATTGATGTTATTTCTCTTTAGAAATGTAAACCTACAATATATGTCGTAGTTAATGACACTATTTCAAAATTAAGGAAAAATCACTCATGGATGCTGTGCATCATTATCAGATTTATAATTGTTTTCACCCTAAAATAGGGCATTTGTTGAACTTTGGAGTTCTAAACGGAATCCTGTACGCTTTTAAAGTTCTGCCTCATGCTTTCCAATCAAGCTATATATATTGCTGACAGCATAGATGTGCAACACTTAATATTTTCAGTGTGGGGAAGAGGATTATTGCTGAAAAACAGCTAGTCGTGATCCTCTAAATTCATTCTATACTAGCGATCATTGCATCTTATTAAGAATATATGATCAGAAAGCAATGGAAAGATGATGGTGGCTTGCATGCATACATGTGCCTTAAATGTGACATGCTGCTTATAAACCATAGCTTGGTATTTAGATTAATTATAATACCCAAAATGGTAGTTTTAACTGGACTTCAGGCAAAATGTGTAGCCTTGTCTTCAGAGCCCTTAGATAATTTGCAACATGCAGGATAGAAGCCAAAGTCCAGATTTGGCTGCGAGAGCGTCTGTGGAATCCATCATGTTCAGGTGCCAAATTTGTAGCACACTGCTCCTATGGAGCTTGGACTTCGACAGTGCCCCTAGACTAACATGAAGGAAGATGTCATGCTTCCTCCCAATCCGGTGTATGGAAGTTGGCAGCACTTCAAATTGACTAATCTGAGAATTCTGAGTGGATATTAATGTATACGCTCATTGGTGTCTGTTCATGGCAGACTGACAAGCATCCTAACTGGGAAATGCATGGGTTTTTGTTATAGCTGCCTGAACTTCAGCAGCAAGCATTTCCTAGCCCTGAAACATGCTAATTGCAACCCACTGTGTTTATCTACTTCTGCTTGTTAGTCTGGAAGTAGAAAGTCCAATGGCATAACTTAACTATATACCAGCCATCTGGGTGCTGCTTTAAAATCTGATTGCTGCTTAGAACTAAGGGAGAAGCTAATTAGTACACCTTTGTGCACATGAGAGGGAATTGTGCCGGTCGTCTTGACTGTCAGGGTTGTACCCATTCAGTTTTCCACTTTTAGGGGCGTAGTCACAATATTTACCTTGGGCTCAGTTGAATTCATGCCTTTGTAGTTCAGCTTGTCTCTGTTGCCATTGTCTTTTATGGCTGTGCCTTCACAGACTGTGCCTGCAAGAAGTACTTTCCTGTTACAAATATACAGTGCATGCTAAGTGGTCTTCATGGGTTTTCCAGGCACCTGCTAGAATACTGCCTGCTTCTTGGCATCCAAAACATTCCATAGCAATCAGTCTTCCTGTTCTTGCTTCCACTGTCTAGGTACTATATTCCTTTTATGGTACATAGGTGACAACAGGTGCAAGCTATTGTGCTAATGTTTCACTTCTGGCACAGAAGGAGGACTTCCTGCAGAAGATCTATATGGCACTTGCAGTTTTATGCAGGCAGCCTAAGTAAACCCATCACTTATGCTTTAGAGCAAAGGTTCACTCAACTTGCATACCATTCTAATAGTCATGAATGTAGGCAGCTGAGCTTTTGTGTATGTGCATCACAGAATTTTACTGAAAACAGGATTCCCAAGTGGAAATGTCCAAAGGGCTCTGCTCCCATTGCTAATATATGTATTGTGAAATTTAAATGAAAATGTATGGTCACATAAGAATAGTTTCTATCCTGTTTGAATCTGGGACTGATTTAGGTGAGAGTTGTATAACAATCAATTTAATTGTGTTTTACAATTTTGTAGATGCAGGCTACAAGTCTTGCAGCAGAATTATGCTCCTGAATTCAAGCTCTTAAAAAATGAAACAGAAACAAGTGTAAATTTATAGTGTAGTCTGCATACAGCTTAATAATAGTCCTGGGATGTCTGAATCACCAGTTCATCTCAGTGTGATGTTAACTCTGAAACCTCTTGATGAAAATTTAAATGTCAACAATAATTGTTTGCTGGTTATTTTACCAGAAACACCAGCTAATATATTTAATCCATAGTTCTCCAAACTTCATTCCGTGCTTACTCAGATGCCAGAAGTGCAAGCTGCCGAAACCTCCAGCTTCATTCTAACCGCTTCTGTCATGCAGTAATATATTGCCAATACAAAAATCTTTTGGCATATACATTGATTTTAATATCAAGATAATCAACATGGAAGCTGTATTTTCATTTTTAAAAATGATGTGAAGCTGCCACAGAATTTCCAGTTTGCTCCCCTTAATTCTGCAGAATCCAAAAATCTTATGCAAAATGTAACTAATCCTGTTGTGGAGTACATCAATTATAATATCCCCATACCTGCAGAAATTGCCAGATATCCCTGGACTGTGAGATTTTTGCTGTATATGTAAGTGGGTTCCCTCAGCTTCCCAGCAATGAAATTATGTATCAGTTAGAGAAATAAGGTCATGAAATATCATCCAAATTTAGGGTAAAGATTCCTTGTGCTTTACTGCCCTTTGGGTCCAGTAAGGTTATTAAACATTTATTTTTCCCCTGAACATTCAGGTTTTTTTCCTCCCAGGTATTTCAGAAGTTTTCTGGGGACTATCTATGAAAATGACTCACAGGGCTATATTCTGCCCTCAGATCGCACCCTTGAAGCCCCGTGAGCCTCAGTAGAGTTGCATGAATGCAGTGGAGGGCCCATGGTGTCACAGTGCTAATCATGACCATAAACAGAATTTCTTCATAATGGAATCTTGTCATTGCTGTTTAGTATTCATTAGCAGTGCACAGCCAGATGCTCTTGCTGTTTGTTCCACAGTAGTGACCTTCTAACTGTATGTATATGCATCTCCCACTTCCGTTGGAACATCTAGCAAAAAGATTGAAATCTACTAGATGTTTTCTGTCTACACTATGCGCACAGTATGTATGCATTTGTTATTTAAAAAAAAAGTCTCAAATTCCAAACAGGATGAAACTATTTCAGCGTTTAAAGACCAATCTATGATCCTTATACATGACCGCATTTGCATTACTTCTCTGTTGATCTTAAAGGGATCTTGTTTAGCTTTTGTCTACATGTACGCCTTCACAACTTAAGTCAACTGCTGACTTTTTATATGCAATGTTGATTTCAGCCTTTTACTGTAAATTTGTTCTTCTCAAAGAGAATGTGCAATAGGAAAACAGAAAAGGGTAGCTCAACTTCAGTGATAATGAAATGTAATGAGTAACATGCTAGTTATCTTAAAAAAAAAGATAAAATGCAGTTTAATTCCTCTTCCAAATTGGTTTTCCTATTTGGAAAAGGAAAGTTGAAGATATGAAATGTGCCTGATGAATCTCTCAAATGCAAGGTAATGGAGAACTGTGTTAGTTGTAGTTTTAAAGTACTGAACCCATGAATGTTATGGTACGATTGTACTGCTCAAGTTGCTACCAACTTGCCCTGATTATGGCATGTTACGACTGACTTTAAAACCCACCTATTTGTTAATTGTAGTCCATCATGCTGAACAGGCATTTCACCAACAATGCAGTTTCTAATAACATTGGTGCTCTGTGGTGCAAGACAGAAAAGCCTGTAGGCAATGGTAGAGAAGTATTCTGCACCTCCTGACTATATCAAATGTTACTGCAGACTTGATGCCTTGATGTTTAACTATGCAAATATATTAATAGGTGGAGGGAGAAAAATAATCTTAGCGAATGAATTTTAGTTACAAACCTAGTACCTTAGTTTTCACTGTTACAATGTTATATATATATATATTCCGGGTTTGTCATCAGGCAAAGAATTGTTTGACCATATAGAAGTTGTCAAAATAACCCCAGCCCCCAAATCAGTCTTTGTTGACTGTTGGAAATATTTTTTGCTGCTGCTAAGGGAGACTCATGGATAGCAGCAAGCCCTGGATTCCCACATTCCAGGTATGAAGACTCAGCACACTGCACACAAAATCTGCTTTGTCTCGTGGGAAGTGGGTAGCTTGCTGGATCCTTCTGAAAACTTTATATGGATGCTCCATGGAGTGGCTTCTAGTTCACACATCCCTCCTTTCACTCAGCTAATCAGGAGATTCAGGGTTTAAAAAAAAAAAAGTTGGTGCTGGGCAGCTCAGAATGAAGAGGTGGGCGAAAGATTATTGGGGTTTTTTTATTTGGGAAGATAAGAAAATGGAAAAACAGCTAGTCCTCTGCCTACCTCTTCCTGGGATTCCTGTAGTTTACTTCAATCAATACCTCTCAACTTCTGTTGACCTAGAAATCATGGTAACTTCAAAAAAAAAATAAAAATAAAAAGTCTACTCTGGACTTTGGTCTATTTGATAGTGATTGTTAGTGCTTACTGTATAATACATAGTGCTTTTCATTTACAAAGCATTTTACAAACAAGAACTAATCCTCATACGAAGCATTCACAATTTATAGACAGGAGAACTGAGGTAGAGAGGTTAAATGACTTTGCCCAGAGCCACAAAAGGAGCCTGTGCTGGAGCCAAGGTTAGATTAGAGGTTCCTGTCTCCTAGTACTATCTTCAGACTAGTGGACCTCGCCTTTTCATGTGCTTATCCCTTAAAGGAACTGAAACAAATGAAGTGACATATTTTAAAGACCACAGTCAAGACTGTAAGGGCTAGAATTAAACATCTGAGCTGTCATGATTTGGGGGCATGCATGTGACAGCCCACATGTCACCAAACACAGTCCTTTTCAATTGTTCTTTTTATGGTGCCCTCATTTTGAGGGATAGATTTTAAGGGCTCAAGTAGGCAGGGAGACCAAACATAGTTTAAGAGGATTAATTTTGGTTCTGTCAACCTTTACTGTGACCCTTTCTTAATCAGTTTAGCTGAGCAACAACATTGAGGGTTTAACTATACTTCCTGCCTTTTAATCTGAGTCTTCAAGACAGTGCCAAATGGGGGAAGGTCAAGAAGAAATTTTAGGTGCAAATTCAGAGGCATCCCTTAAATTCTGGAAGAGTTGAGAGAGACAGCACACAAGGGATCTGTTTAATCCTATTTCTTTTCTAATTTATTGGCAAGACTGTAGCTTTTGTCTTCCATTTCATGATCTTAGTGTCTATATTAGGCCACATTTTTCTCCAAGTTAGGATTAGTTCCTTAGGGTTTAAATAACATCTAAATGTCACAGAGATACGCCTGATCGAATATCCCAGGATTTATGTAAATTCAGATCTGGATCCCAACTCTGTGGTTTTGGTTCATCAACCCACTTAAGCAAGGGTTTGTTGTTCTTGGTGTTTTTTTTACATTTTGGTCCTTTGGAACTAAACTCTTAATTTGGTTGTCAGTTCCACGAGGACTTTTTAACTTCTTAGCAATGCCAGTGTCCACTCGCACCATTGCTAGCAGTGGGATGCGTAGTGAGAGAATTTGACTCTGTCTAAGGGTTACTGAGATAAACCAGCATTGCCATACGTAAAGGTCATTCTCCTGCATAGAGTGTTCTGAGCTTTAAATTCAGTTGTAGCTCATTTTTGAAAGGACACATTTTCCAACTATGACCTGTCTCACTGGCAGCGAGTTGTGTAATCTGCACTTGTGGAATAGAAAAGTTCAGGCTTCCATCATTGCTGATGCACCATATGATCCACACATTTATTTTCCTTGTAGCTGTAGTGTTAGGCATTATATAACTTTTCAGTTTTATAGGGGAATAAAGGGGGAAAATTCAGGATTTCTTATGAGATATAAAACTCCAATAATTTAGTGGTGACTAAGGGATGTTAATATCCCATTCAGAAACAATGGGCTGTAAGTAGGTCCATTCTTCTCAGACAAGTAGGATAACCTATAAAACACACGAAACAACATACAAATTGGAAAAGCTAAAAGCTGACATTTCCAAGAAATTCTCTTAAGAAATATCTGTGGAAAATACGTGAGTAATCAAGAATAGTGTACAAATTAATGTTTATAAAACTTGTGTAACTTACATTTTATCTCATACTCTTCAGTGAATGGTACACCTGTTATGTTCAGTTTTACGATCCAAAAACAAAGACCAAAGAAGGCCAACCTCATTTGATTGTGTATATTCTGCCTGTCTTAATTATCAATAGCTGTAAGGATACAGTGCAAGTGATCTGGTAAGCAGTGGTATTCGTACTTTTTTTTTTTTAAGGGGGGGCGGGGACAGACTTTAAAAATGTATAATTTATTGCTCAGCAATAACCATGTTGTTGTTAATAATAATAATGAAGCAACATGTCTTAATTTTCCAATAGCATTATTATATGTTGTACTTCAGTTTGTTGTATACTGTGTTTTTTGGTATTTATTTGTGTTTGGAGGTCTTGCTATGTCTTTTGTGTTTTAATGCTAATACAAGGACAGTGTGTATAAGAGTGTAGAATGCAAAACTGAGATGCTAAACTGTCTGTTATTAAAGGAAAAATAAATCTAAGTAGGAAATCATATTTTTAAAAACAAGGTGGTGTATTGGAATTTGAATGGCTGGAGCTTGCTTAACAGAGTAAAAATGTAACCTTTCACCTCCTTTGTATTCATTTATATGATGACTAGTTAAGGCTCCATGCATACATGTAGCTGATAGACCTGTATCACATTATTGTTACAACATTTACCATCTTCTCCCACAAGATTCTTTGCTTTGGATTTTTATAAAATCTCAACTACTACCTGATGAGTCACACAAGTAAAATAAAGTAGGAAATTAGTGTTCAGTCTGACATCAAAACAATAGCATAGTTACCAGGCAGATAGAGTAGAACCAATTAAGATGGGTTTTCATGCATTCATATGAAACTGCATCCCCAGGAGGATACTGAAGGGAGAGAGTTTGGCTTGAATTTCCAAAAAATGTAAATTATTTTTTCCTCCAACAAAGTTACTGCATTTTTGAGTTCTAAAGTTGAAACCAAAATAAAAGCACAGGGATACAATATTTCCAACATGCCTGTAGGGTAACATTTAGATAGTCCACACAAAGTTACATGCTCTCTCTAAATCATGTGTAAGTTATATTGTTGCTCATTCACTTTTGAGTTTCAATTGAATGATAACGGGAATTATTGTGATCACCAACAGTGAGGGGCATGTCCTTTTTGTGAAGCATGCAGACTTCTCAGACAGCAATTAGCTCTATCTCCTGACCTCCAGTTTTCTCCATTCCCCTCGTTCTCTGTCTTCCTTGTTTCCTTTTCACTTTCTTCAGCCTATTGTATAGTCCCCACCTTGCTTCTGCTTGTAGAGATATGGGTAGAGCCATACCCTACATCAGTGGTTTTCAAACTCTGGGTTGCAACCCATTACTAGGGAATGTAAGGCACTGGGTCACAGTGGCTCTGGTCAGCACCGCTGACTGGGCCGTTAAAAGTCCCGTCGGCTGTGCTACCCGGCTAAAGCAGGCTAGTCCCTACCTGTTCTGACAGCATTCTGTGACCTGGAAGCAGCCAGCAGCAAGTCCGGCTCCTAGGTGGAGGGACCAGGGGCCTCCATGTGCTGCCCCCACCCCGAGCACCAGCTCCAAATTCCCATCGGCTGGGATATAGCACTGTCCGCGGTGCCAGGACAGGAAGCCTGCACCACTGACCGGGAGCCTCCCAAGGTAAGCCTGTGCCCCAATCCCCTGCACCAGCCTGGAGCTGCCACCTCACCCCGACCCAGAACCCCTTCCTGCACCTCAAACCTCTCATCCCTGGCCTCACCCTAGAGCCTGCACCCCCTCCCGCACCCCAACACCCTGCCGTAGCCCAGAGCCCCCTCCCACACCCTGAACCCCTCATCCCCAGCTCCCTTGTCAACAATTTTCTTCAACTGGGTCACCAGAAAAAAAGTTTGAAAACCACTGCTCTACACCACGCTGTCCAGTGTGTCTCTAAGTAGCTCTGGTGGCAAAGCTATGCTCTTGGCAGCATCTCTCTCTCTGATTAGTCCTCCCGTCCTATGAGGTGACTAGAGGTGCAGCCCGGAGAGCTTCCCCCATGACTCTAGCTCAGGGGTTCTTCGAGTGCTTGCTCATATCCATTCCAGTTAGGTGTGCGCGTGCTGCGTGCACGTTCGTCGGAGATTTTTACCCTAGCAACACTCGGTGGGCCAGCAGGGCGCCCCCTGGACTGGCGCCGCTATGGCACCTGATATATACCCCTGCTGGCCCATCCGCTCCTCAGTTCCTTCTTACCGCCCGTGTTGGTCGTTGGAACAGTGGAGCGTGGCTTAGCTGATCTCCACCTCCCTAGCTCTTTGCTCGTTTATATAGTTATTGTGTACATAGTTCATTTTCTATAGTTCTAGTTAGCATTTATATTAGTAGTTCTTATAGTAGTTGTGTATATAGTTAAAGAGGATCAGGGGCTAGCCCCTTCTCCTCCCCCGGTACCGGAGCCCATGCTCGGTTCACCAGGCTTCAAACCCTGCTCGGCCTGTCATTGGCCGATGCCCACAGGAGACCCGCACGACTCCTGTTTAAAGTGCCTGGGCGAATCCCACGTTGCGGACAAGTGCCAAATCTGCAAGGCTTTCAAGCCCCGGACAAAGAAAGAGTGGGACATTCGCCTGAAGCAACTTTTGATGGAGGCAGCTCTAACTCCTCCATCCTCAGCACCGACGACAAGTGCCCCCTCCACACCAGAGCGCACGGTTCCAGTAAAGGTTCTTTGGCACCAGCCTTCACCGGCTCAACTTTCTGGCCGGCACCGATCCCTCTCCCCGAGGAGCAAGAGGCACAAGGCTCCTGCGGCACCTGTATCTACGCTGCAGTTGGAGCGTACATCCAAGGTGGACTGCCCGGCACCGTCAACTGCCGCGGCACCACTTGCCTCTGCACCGTTGATTCCAGTCTCACAGGAACCGTCGAGTCCGGTGCCTACCAGCTCCCCGGCGCACGCTGTGGTCGAGCTCGTCATGCCCTCCACACCGGAGACCTTCTCCACGGCTCGGGAACTAATTGCTTTGACGGAGCCTGAGCTGCCCCAACCCCCAGCACCGCCGGTGCGGGTTGTTCAATCATTGGGCAAGCCCGCCATGATGAGGCCATCTTCGCCGGGCACTATCGAACGCCGCCGGTCCCGATCCAGGTCCCCTGGACACTCTCGGTCCCACCATCGCTCCCGATCCCAGCGCGCTCGCATCCCGGTACCGGTCATACTCGTGGTACCGCTCGAGATCCCGGTCTCCATCGTGGTACTCTCGGCACCAGTCCAGATCCTGGCACCGCCGTACCTCTCACAGCCGATCTCGGAATGAAGACGTAAGGCACCGGTCGACCTCCCGGCACTGTGCTGGTCGCAGGTCCCGGTCCCGCTCCCGGCACCACTACGACTCCTGGTACCGTTCGCCGGTACCATGCAGACGAGTCCAATGGACGCAGAGACCTGGTCCGATCGACTTCAGCTCCTCCGTGGCCTTCGTGTCATCCATCTGTCTCCTCCCATGCGGACAGTGCCTCCTACGGGGATTCGGATATGCATGCCCATGGCCTGGACCACGGACCTCATCAGTGGTCCTTTTGGACACCTTGGGCTTATCATCAAGCCCAAGGTGAACCAACTGGCCCATCACGCTCCATTCACTCAGAGCACCATGTGCCCGAAGTCACCGTCAGCAGACCTCCCCCCGCTGACACAGAGGAAACCAGTGCACACGCACCGGACCCGCATGATGTTCCGGAGACGGAGGTCCCCTCGGACTAGGCGTCAGTTCAGGACACACTCGTCTCGGGGCTGTCATCTTCCTTTTCCCCAGATGAGGCAGTAGCAGGGACATCATCGTCGGGGCCACCTCCGATTGACCTCTGGTCACACCAGGACCTTCTGCGGCGTGTCGCCCAGAATATCAACCTTCCGGTAGAGGAGGTTCCAGAGGTGGAGGACTCGGTGATTAGCATCTTGTCCGCAGAGACACCAGCCAGAGTGGCTCTCCCCTTCATCTGTTTGATCCAGGCTAGAGCAGACACTATCTGGCAATCCCCGGCTTCCATCCCACCCACAGCCAAGGGGGTCGAATGGAAGTACATGGTGCCTTCCAAGGGGTATGAGTACCTCTATGTGCACCCCGCTCCCTGTTCATTGGAGGTACAGTCCGTCAATGAATGGGAGTGCCACGGCCAACAAGCCCTCGTACCTAAATCTAGGGAGGCCTGGCGCATGGATTTGTTGGGATGGAAAATCTATTCCGTGGGAGGCCTCCAACTCCGCGAGGTCAACCAACAAGCCCTCCTGAGCAGATACAATTACAATACCTGGGAGGTGGTCGGGAAGTTTGCCGAGTTGGTTCCGCAGGATTCCCGCCAGGAATTTGCAGCACTCTTGGAGGAGGGGAAGAGGGTCATGAGGACCTCCTTACAAGCCTCGCTAGATGCCGTCGATTCGGCAGCTAGAACGGTTGCCTCTGGCATAGCCATGCGACGTATATCATGGTTGCAAGTGTCCGGCCTGCCACCTGAGCTGCAACATACCATACAAGACTTGCCGTTTGATGGATAAGGCTTGTTCTCGCAAAAGACGGACCCCAGACTGCAGAGTCTAAAGGACAACCGCATAATTATGCGTTCATTGGGAATGCTTACACCTCAGACTCAAAGACAGTCCTTCCGCTCCCAACCTCAGCGCCCTTACCCTCTGCCTTGGCCAAGACAAGACTTTGCCAGAAGACGAGGTCGTACCAATCGCAGACGTCAGTCTGGACCTCAAGGGGGTAATAATTCTGGTTCCACCAAACCAACACCGGGACCCAAATAAAACTTTTGAGGGTGCGCCCGAGAGCAGTGTACCAATTGCCTCCCCGGATCCCTTTCAGTTCTACAATCGCCTTTCCCCATTCCTCCCTGCGTGGTCCCAATTGACTTCAGATCGTTGGGTCCTATGTACGGTGGAGCTTGGATACCATCTTCAGTTTGTTCCACCCCCTCCCTCTCACCCCCTCTCCTCGTCCCTCTTCAGGGACCCCTCTCATGAGCAACTCCTCATCCAGGAGGTCCACAGGCTCCTCTCAATCAGAGCTATAGAGGAGGTACCGGAGGAGTTAAGGGACAAGGGTGTTTTATTCCCGATATTTCCTAATTCCCAAGGCGAAAGGGGGCCTCCGGCCTATCCTAGACCTGCAAAACCTGAACAAATTCATCAAAAAGTTCAAGTTCTGTATGGTATCCCTGGGAACCATCATTCCTTTCCTGGATCCCGGAGAGTGGTATGCCGCTCTCGACATGAAGGATGCATATTTCCACATTGCAGTTTATCCCCCGCACAGGCAGTATCTGCGCTTTGTGGTAAATCATCGACACTACCAGTTTACTGTCCTCCCCTTTGGCCTCTCCTCGGCCCCTCGTGTCTTCACGAAGTGTATGGCGGTCGTCACTTCTTCCCTACGCCGTCGTCGAATGCACGTCTTCCCTTACCTCAATGACTGGCTTATCCGAGGGGCCTCCGAGGCACAAGTCGTCAGCCATGTGACCATTATCAAGGACCTGTTTATGCGTCTAGGCCTGATCATCAATTTAGACAAGTCCACTCTGGTGCTTACGCAGAGGATAGATTTTATCGGGGCAATGCTGGACTCCAACCTTGCAACAGCCAGTTTACCCCCACACCGGTTTCAGGCCATAGTCTCCCTTGTCCAAAGTCTTCAGAGTTTTCCAACAACCTCTACTCGCACTTGCCTTGGTCTCCTCGGTCACATGGTTGCATGCACATTCGTCACAAAGCACGCCAGACTGCGAATGCGTCCTCTACAAATCTGGCTCACATCCGTCTATCGGCCGGGCAGGGACACCATAGACATCATTCTGACAGTTCCGCCAAGCGTTCTCGGCTCCCTAGACTGGTGGTGAATGTCATCCCGGGTGTGTGCAGGTCTCCGTTCCATCCTCCCCAGCCCTCCACGTCCCTAACAACGGACGCGTCCTCCCTGGGCTGAGGTGCTCACCTAGGGCACCTGCTCACCCAAGGCCTTTGGTCATCCCAGGAGTTGACGCTACATATCAATGTCCGAGAGCTGAGAGCGGTCTGGCTGGCATGCCAAGCATTCCAGCGCCATCTGTAGGGCCGTTGTTGCAGTATTCACGGACAACACAATGGCCATGTATTACATAAACAAACAGGGAGGGACACGGTCCTCCCCTTTGTGTCAGGAAGCGATCCAACTGTGGGACTTCTGCATAGCCTACTCCATAGACCTAGTAGCCTCCTTCCTCCCAGGAGTCCGGAACATGCTCGGAGATCATCTGAGCAGGTCCTTCCTGTCGCACGAGTGGTCCATCCGTCTGGACATTCTCCATTTGGTTTTCCGGAGGTGGGGCTTTCCCCACATAGACCTGTTTGCCTCCAGAATGAACAGGAAATGCCAGGTGTTCTGCTCCCTACAAGGTCGCTCTCCGGGCTCCCTGTTGGATGTGTTCCTCATTCCGTGGATGGGCCACCTCTGTTATGCCTTCCCACCGTTTCCTCTCATCCACCAAGTTCTACTCAAGCTCCGCAGGGACAAAGCCCGCCTTATCTTGATTGCTTCGGCTTGGCCGAGGCAGCATTGGTACACCATGCTGCTCAACCTGTCTCTGTCAGACCCGATTCCCTTGCCACTCTGCCCGGACCTGATCACACAGGACTTTGGCAGGCTGCACCACCCGGACCTGCAGTCCCTTCATCTGACAGCATGGCTGCTGGCTGGTTGAGCCAATTGGAGTTGCTTTGTTCCGCATCAGTGCAACAGGTGCTGCTGGGAAGCAGAAAGCCCTCGACACATTCAACATACCTCGCTAAATGGAAGCGCTTCTGTCACTAGTGTGCCTAGCAGGACCTTTCTCCGCAATCTGTATTAGTCACCACTATCTTGGACTATTTATGGTCTCTTAAAGAGCAAGGTCTAGCGATCTCTTCTCTAAGAGTGCATCTTGCAGCTATTTCCACCTTCCATCCTGGGGAGGCAGGCAGTTCCGTTTTTTCCCACCCTATAGTTTCCAGATTCCTCAAGGGCTTGGAGCGACTCTACCCCCAGGTCAAATGCCCAACCCCTACCTGGGACCTGAACCTCATCTTAACCAGGCTCATGGGGCCGCCCTTTGAGCCTTTAGCCACATGCTCGCTGCTATACCTGTCCTGGAAGACAGCATTCCTAGTCACTGTCACCTCGGCTAGACGAGTCTCAGAACTTCGAGCATTGACTGTGGATCCTCCGTATACAGTGTTCCATAAGGACAAGGTACGGCTGCGACCACACCCGGTGTTCCTCCCTCAGGTCGTCTCTGCCTTTCACGTTAATCAGGACATCATCCTGCCAGTCTTTTTTCCAAAGCCGCACTCATCACGACGGGAACAGCAGCTGCATACTCTGGATGTCCACAGGGCTCTCGCCTTTTACATCGAGAGGACCAAACCCTTCCGGTGTTCACCTCAGCTATTTGTAGCGGTGGCAGAACGTATGAAGGGCATGGCAATCTCCTCCTAACGGATTGCATCTTGGGTGACATCCTGTATTCAGGCATGCTATGACTTGGCTCACGTTCTGACTGGCCATCTCACTGCCCACTCTACTCAGGCTCAAGCCTCATCTGCCGCGTTCTTGGCCCATGTTCCCATACAGGAAATCTGCCACGCGGCCACCTGGTCTTCCATCCACACCTTTGCATCACACTATGCATTGGTCCAACAGTCCAGAGATGATGCCGCCTTTGGCTCAACGGTCTTACATTCCGCAATGTCTCTCTCCGACCCCACCGCCTAGGTAAGGCTTGGGAATCACCTAACTGGAATGGATATGAGCAAGCACTCGAAGAAGAAAAGACAGTTACTCACCTTTGTAACTGTTGTTCTTCGAGATGTGTTGCTCATATCCGTTCCACACCCACCCTCCTTCCCCACTGTCGGAATAGCCAGCAAGAAGGAACTGAGGAGCGGATGGGCCGGCAAGGGTATATATCAGGCGCCATAGCGATGCCACTCCAGGGGGCGCCCTGCCGGCCTACCGAGTGTTGCTAGGGTAAAAATCTCCAAACGTGCACGCGGTGCACGCACACCTAACTGGAATGAATATGAGCAACACATCTTGAAGAACAACAGTTACAAAGGTGAATAACCGTCTTTTCTCAAAGTGGGGGTTGGGACCCCTTGGTGTTGCAAAGTCATTACATGGGGGGGGGGTTGTGAGCTGTCAACCTCCACCCCAAATCCCACTTGCCTCCAGCATTTATAATGGTGTTAAATATATTAAACAGTGTGTTTAAGGGGGGGGGGTTGTACATGGAGGCTTGCGATCAGGGGCGGCTCTAGGCACTACCAAAGCAAGCACATGCTTGGGCGGCCCATTTGCAGGGGCGGCAGGGATCCAGCGTGGGATCTGAGAACCAATAGGGGGCCCCAGGAGCTGTAGTTCCTTGGTTAGCTCCCTGCCTATAGCCCCAGCCCTGGATCAGGGAAAGATCTACATTTCCCAGCATTCCCTTGGCCACTATCAACAGGAAAGGAAGAGAGAGGAAGTGAGGTAACTGAGACCTCATGCTGCAGTCTGCGCAGTGGAGACCTGCACTGTGTAGGGTAGGGATACCATATTTTAACATTCAAAAAATAGGACACTCCACGGGGAGGGAGGGTAGCCCCACCCTGCCACCATCCACTCCCTCTGACTGCTCCCCACAGAAACTCCAACTCCCCCCCCCGCTCCCTGATCACCCCCTCCTGTGACCCCACCCCCTATCTAAGCCTCCCTTCTCCTTGTCCCCAACTGCCCCATCCTGAGACACCGCCTCCCCAACTTCCCCCCTAGGACCTCACTGCTTACCTATCCCCTGACAAACTCCTGGGACTCCCATGCCTATCCAACCGCTGCCTCTCCCCTGACTAGCCCCCTGAACCTCCACCCCATCCAACCCCCCCCCCGCTCCCTGTCCCTTGACTGCCCCCCTGGAACTTCCTACCCCTTCTCCAACCCACCAGCCCCCTTACCGTGCCACTCAGACCAGCATGTCTAGCTCCGCGCAGCCCCAGACATGCTGCTGCATACATGCTGCCGCGCTCCCCTGCAGAGCCACAGCCTGCCCCCCCCCCAGCACCTGCCTTCCAGATATGAACACCTCAAAATTCAGGAGTGCTCAAGGTCAGTTTGAGCAGCTGTTACTTCATTTCTCCCAAATCAAATATACTGATCCACTGTAACTTGCTGTAGAAAAAGTAGGATAAAGTTGAGCAAGAAATGCTTCCCAGGGGTTATTGGGACTGGAATTGCTATTTTCAACAGCCATTGCGTTTGTTTAAAAGGAAGACAGTGATAGCGCATTGGCAAATTCCCCATAGAAAGAAAGAGCGGAACAAAAGAATAATAAAGACATCTCAACTTTTCCTTATAATATGCATCCAGATATCCTCCAATCACACAAGTTGAAAAGTGTTCCACTTTACTGCAGTTCTGTAACCATAGGGGAACCAATCCTGTCTGTGTTCTGTGCACATCTAAAATTTCTGCTGAATGACCTACCTTGGGAGCGAGTTAACAGTGACCCAGGGCTGCGGCGAAAGGAGGGTGCAAGTGGTGGGAGGGAGAGCCCAGGGCTGGGGCGGCAGGAGGTGTGTGTATGGGGGGGCAATCGTGTGGAGGAAGAAGGAAGCCCAGAGCTGGGACATCAGGAGGTGTAGGGGGGAGGAGAGCCCAGGACTGGGGCAGCAGGGGGGTGCTGAGGGAAACCCAGGGCTAGGGTAGGGAGCAGCCAAAAAATTTTTTTTGCTTGGGGCAGCAAAAAACCTAGAGCCGGCCCTGCTTGCGATGTGAAAGGAGGCGCCAGTAAAAAAGTTTGAGACCCACGACTCTAGCTCCTCCAATCCAGGAGGATGAAGTGGATGCCCAGGATCCAAACAGGTGTCACCTGAAATTGAGAGTGACCCATGCCAATCCAGGAGGCTTAACAGATTAGCATGGTTCACTACCTGGAATATAAGGGTTGTCAGCTTCATCATCAGCACGAAGGTTATGGCTATGTGCTGGGCGCAGTTCTGGGGACCGAGTGGGGGAGAGTCCGTTATCAATGTCATCATAATCAAAACATGGTTAAAGGAAAAAGACACACTGGGTGGATGGATGTCTGAGGTTGGGGGTGAAAAGGCTGACCCTTTCTGCCCACTCACAATGTGCTTAGCTAGACCTTTCTTCCTTGGCTGTAAGAGCTGCAGCTTTGGCATCCATGGGACAGTGCACTTGATAATGCCTCTTCGGGTACTCTTGACATACCCTGTCCTGCACATCACATTTTCCCCTTGTACGTGTACCCCCAGCACTCTGTGCATGTGCTGCACAGGATGAAGCCCTTGGTGTGTTATCTTCTAACAAGTATGAAGCAACTAAACGCTTATCTTTTATGTTTCTCGTTCACTGATGGAGCAGATCACTCGGAAGTTGAGTCCTCGTCAACTAAGGGCTGACCTCAAACCTCTGTGCTCTGTCCTAGAATGGACCCTTCTGAATGTTTTCTGTTTAGTGCAGCGTAGAAGTTGCCTTCCAAATATTCTTGGTTTGAGTGGAGAAAAAAAAAATTACTTTAACCATGATCCCTTAACATTACTTTCCCTCGTACAGTGAATCCCATTGGGAATAATGTATAAAACTCATTCTCACCTTGAACAGCATAATGCAAGAAGATAATTTCTGCAGAACAGGTCACAAGAGATAACTTACATTTATATGTTTCAGAGGGGTAACCATGTTAGTCTGTATCAGCAAAAAGAATGAGGAGTACTTGTGGCACCTTAGAGACTAATAAATGTATTTGGCCATAAGCTTTTGTGGGCTAAAACCTACTTCATTAGATGTATGCAGTGGAAAATACACTAGGAAGATCATATATACCATGACAGACCCAGCCCAGTGGAGTACAGGAGTCTGGTAGAGGGCAAATATACTGGTCACTGGATGAGTAGTATCAGAGGGGTAGCCGTGTTACTCTGGATCTGTAAAAGCAGTAAAGAGTCCTGTGGCATCTTATAGACTAACAGATGTTTTGGAGCATGAGCTTTCGTGGCTGAATATCCACTTCATCGGATGCACTACTGGATGAGTCATTTTCTGTTTCCTGAGTGACCAGAGCAGGGGTGGCACTAGAGTAATCAGGAACCTGCTAGAACCAATTAAGGCAGACAGGCTGATTAGAACACCTGCAGCCAATCAAGGCAGGCTAATCAGGGCACATGGGTTTTAAAAGGAGCTCACTTCAGTTTGTGGTGGGTGTGTGAGGAGCTGGGAGCAAGAGGTACAAGGAGCTGAGAGAGGGTGTGCTGCTGGAGGACTAAGGAGTTCAAACATTATCAGACACCAGGAGGAAAGTCCTGTGATGAGGATAAAGAAGGTGTTGGGAGGAGGCCATGGGGAAGTAGCCCAGGGAGTTGTAGGTGTCATGCAGCTGTTACAGGAGGCACTAAAGACAGCTGCAATCCACAGGGTCCTGGGCTGGAACCTGGAGTAGAGGATTTGGTTCCCCCCAAACCTCCTAACTCCTGATCAGATACAGGAGGAGTTGACCCAGACTGTGGGTTCCACCAGAGGGGAAGATCACTGAGGTGAGCAAATCTGCCGATAAGCGCAGAATCCACCCAGGTAGAGAAGGAACTTTGTTACTATACACACAGACACACACACCATGAAAAAATGGGGGTTGCCATACCAACTCTAACAAGATTAATAGTCCACCTTAATTGATTGATCTTGTTAGAGTTAGTATGGCAACCCTCATTTTTTTCATGGTGTGTGTGTATATAATCCTACTGTATTTTCCCCTGCATGCATCCGATGAAGTGGGCTGTAGCCCACAAAAGCTTACGCCCAAATACGTTTGTTAGTCTCTAAGGTGCCACAAGTACTCCTTGTTCTTTTTACCATGTATATATGGTTTCTTTTCCCCAGAAGCGTATAGATTATTTCATCTGATAGACATACAATCCTCTCTCTCAGAGCGAACATAGCAGCTTTTTAACAAAAATTAAACACAACAGTTTAGGACAGGAAATGAAGAGTTCATTCTCTATTTTTACGCACAGGGTGTACATTGTAGTTACTTCACTTGGAATTGGGCCAGGATACCATGCCCTTCTCTTGCAAGACTTGCAAGGCAATTGTTAATAACCTAGTCAATGGTCTTGTCCAAAAGATCTTGGGCAACATTTTCAAAAGCATTTAAATCCCTAAGTCTCATTGACTTTTAGTGGAACTTGGGGCTTGACTATGTGGCATTTTAAACCTGATCAAATTGCATTAATCCAGTTTGAAAACAGGTACACATGGCAAAAATTCATTACTGTGCATTAAGTCCACATTTATCACTAACTTTGGTGACCTCTTGCAAAGTGGACTAGGCTTGCTTCGAATTGAATGAGACTGATCTATTAGTGTGGACACAATTGCTGACTAGGTTATTAACAATTCCCCTACAACTCTTGCAAGAGAAGGGCATGGTACCCTAGCCCAATTCCAAGTGGAGTAACTACAATGTGCACCCTGTGCATAAAAATGGAGACAGTAGCTTCATTTCCCATTCTGAACTGTAGTGTTTAATGTTTGTTAAACGGCTGCTACATTCTCTGAGAGAGGACTGTATTTCTGCCAGATGAAAGGACCTATACTCTTCTGGGGAAAAAACCATATATAAATGTAAATTACCTCCTGTGACCTGTTTTGCAGAAAGTATCTTCTTGTATAAAAACTCATTCTCACCACCTTCATGTTTCCAGTGGCTATCCCACAGCACTTTGCAGTTGGACCATTATTGACCTGTCCATTTACAGGTGTCCCCTCCCATGCTTTGGTGTCAAGTTCCCAAGATGATCCCTCCACCTATAAAAGCTGGCCCGGGACCAGATTTTGCCCATTTTCTCTTGGATTGCTGTGCATTATTTTTGTAATATAACCACAACAGTACTCTAGAAGCCAGGCAACATACCTTGCATAGCCACTTGGCACTGTGCTGAGACCTTGGATCTCGTCTCCAGCGGGGGAGAAGTGTCTGTGCAAGAAGCTCTTTGTGGCCAGCCTCTGGAATAAAGTGCTTCTTGTAGACATTACAAAGCAGATGTTTGTGAGGAACATGGAGCAGTGGCAGATAAAGAGCAAGGAGGTCAGGAAAAAGTACACTGAAATGGACAAAAGGAGACAATCTGGCAGGGGACATGACATGCCCATTGTTTGATGAACCAGATAGGATTCTACACAATTATAGTACTACCTGTCCCAGACACTGTTTGGATCCTGCTGCCCACACTTCTCCCACTACCCCACTGAGGATGATCTGTTGGAAGATGAGCAGGAGGCTACCTCAGAGGACCTGTCCCCTAGGAGACAGGATCTTTTTGGGACACAGGATCCTGACCCTGATCAGCTGGAAAGCTTGCTGCAGTCCTGCTCTCCATCAGCCAGGAACCCAGGCCGGGACTGATAAAGCAGATTCCTGGAGACTTTGATATGTATGTACCTAGACTTACATTTATTATGATGATTACTGTACAGTACTGTGGCCCTAGCTTCAGGAGGGTTTGTAGCTCACATCCACCTGCAATGGCTGAGGCCAGGTGCGCTATGGTCTCAGCCATGGTAGGTGGATATGAGCTACGAGTCCTCCTGAGTTTCCAGCCCCTGCCTCAGCCAACACTGTCCATTCAGTACTCCCAAACCTGTTTCCAAAATGGCTGTGACTCTGCCCAGGCGAGCGGCCTCTGTGATGTGCTAAACCCACAACACTCACCTGCTTTCAGGACCACCACATAGAAGGCCCTTGCCTATCTGCTTGTTTTCCTTTCCCTTTCTCTGGAACAATTGGTACAGTGGGGCTGCTGAGAGCCAGTGAGCAAAACTGTAAACCCTGCACATAATGGAAACTACTTCAACCCAGAGGGTACGGCATTCTCTCATCTCCCCTAACTGGCAAACCCACCCATCCCTTTTTTTGCTGTTTCCAAATGGCAACCAGCAATAAGGCACAGCTGCAATCTCTATGCTGCCTAACCTGCTCCCCTGCCCAGCAGATCTGAAAAATGAAAGCATTCACGTGCAAAATTCAACAGTTTATTGCACTAGGGATACAGGAAAAGAAGTGTGGTTAGTGTTTACAGTTTAAGCGTGGTATAAATTAGGGCTGTCAATCGCAGTTAACTCACACAATTAACTCAAAAAAAGTAATTGTGATCAATCGCAGTTTTAATCGCAGTGTTAAACAATAGAATACCAACTGAAATGTATTAAATATTTTGAATGTTTTTCTACATTTTCAAATATTCCAGAGGACATGATTCCTGCCGATGATACTTGTTAAAAGAAATAATGCGTTAGTTAAATTTGTGACTGAACTCCTCAGGGGAGAATTGTATGTCTCCTGCTCTGTTTTACCTGCATTCTGCCATATATTTCACATTATAGCAGTCTCAGATGATGACCCAGCACATGTTCATTTTAAGAACATTTTCACTGCAGATTTGACAAAACGCAAAGAAGGTACCGATGTGAGATTTTAAAGCTAGCTATAGCACTTGACCCAAGGTTTAAGAATCTAAAGTGCCTTCCAAAATCAGAGGGACGGGGTGTGGAGCATGTTTTCAGAAGTCTTAAAAGAGCAACACTCTGATGCGGAAACTGCAGAACCCAAACCACCAAAAAAGAAAATCAGCCTTCTGCTGGTGGTATCTGACTCAGATGATGAAAATGAACATGCGTCAGTCTGCACTGCTTTGGATTGTTATTGAGCAAAACCTGTCATCACCATGGATGTGTGTCTCTAGAATGGTGGTTGAAGCATGAAGGGACATATGAATTTTAAGTGCATCTGGCATGTAAAGTGCATCTGGCACTATAACAGTGCCATGCGATCGTCTGTTCTCATTTTCAGGTACGTAAACAAGAAGTAGGCAGCATTATCTTCTGCAAATGTAAACAAACTTGTTTGTCTTAGCTTTTGGCTGAACAAGTAGGACTGATTGGCCTTGTAAACTCTAAAGTTTTACATTGTTTTATATTGAGTGCAGTTATTTTTTTTAACACAATTCTACATTTGTAAGTTCAACTTTCATGATATAAGTACTGTAGTGCAATCTCTTTACTAGGTGAATTGAAAAGTATTATTTCTTTTTTACAGTGCAAATATTTGTAATAAAAAATAAAGTGAGCATTGTACACTTCATATTCTGTGTTGTAATTGAAATCAATATATTTGAAAATGTAGAAAACATCCAAAAATATTTAAATAAATGCTATTCTATTATTGTTTAACAGTGTGATTAATCACGACTAATTTTTTTAATCACTTGACAGCCCTAGTATAAATGTACACTGCATGCCCCATTAAGGAACAGACAGTACTGCTCTCTGCTGAGGTACAAATACCCTATAACACACGTCGTAGGTCACAATCACTACAAGACCCTATATATTTGTCTGTGCATGTCTGCAGGGGGGATACAGCAGTAGTTAAGACTGAGAAATCACTTGATTTTGTTGGACATTACAGAGAATAGCAACACTCCTCTTCACCCCCTGGCTGTAGCTTGCAAGCCCCTTCCATTCCTGCTGCATTTCTGGGGGACCATCCTCATGAATAACTTATCTCACTGGGCTACTCTTCACCTTTATCAATAAGATCATTCTCTGCCTCCTAGTCACCTGCCTCACCATAGTGTCATCCAGAGTCAGGACAGCCTAAAGGGGATTATTCATAGATTCATTGAATATCAGGGTTGGAAGGGACCTCAGGAGGTCATTAGTCCAACCCCCTGCTCAAAGCAGGACCAATTCCTAACTAAATCATCCCAGCCAGGGCTTTGTCAAGCCTGGCCTTAAAAACCTCTAAGGAAGGAGATTCCACCACCTCCGTAGATAACCCATTCCAGTGCCTCACCACCCTCCTAGTGAAAAAGATTTCCCTAATATCTAAACTAAACCTAAACTGCAACTTGAGACCATTACTCTTTGCAGCTCTACCGCCACTGCTTCAGTCTTCGGCAGCAATTCGGCGGCTGGTCCTTTGCTCCCATCGCCAAAGACCCGGACATGCCGCCCCTTCCCATTGGCTATCCCAAGCAGCTGCTTGCTGAGCTGGTGCCTGGAACCGGTCCCGTCCAGTTGAGGCCTAATCAGCATGGAGTACAACTAAAGAATTACTTCTCATGTCTTGTTTATAACACTCCTGCTAATACATCCCAAAATGTTTGCTTTTTTTGCAACAGTGTTACACTGTTGCCTCATATTTAGCTTGTGCTCCACTATAATCCTCCAGATCATACAGACCAAGCAGCATGGGTCTATTCGTGCATGTCACAACAGCAGCGCAGAGCAATGTTGGGTCCATGCTGGCTGACAGCAATATAAAAATGGCATAATCCCACTCAGAAAGAATTACGGTGTTGAGACAGTGGAAGCATAGGGTTTAAAAAAAAAATTGAATCAACATGGCTTTTCACAGTCACTGTGGAAATATCTGCAGGATGCAGCTGCTCAACAGCAAAGCAGAAGACCATGGAGTACCCCCAAGAATGCTTCTCCATCAGTTTGCAGCAAACTGGTGTCATGGATTCACACAATGCAAACTGAAAATGGAACAGATATGCTGTGTGCACGCTATTGATTGTGAGGTGCATCATGCGAGATACCTGACATGCATCAAAAAGCTTCAGATTAAGACACACACACCCCCCCCCCCGTGTAAATGTACCTTTATTCTCCCAGGTCACTAAAATGTTTTTGAAAAATTCAGGCTCTCATCACAACATAGTTCCCCTTTACCTATGATGAAGTCTCAGCACACTTATAAGGTAAGCAAGGGTAATCTCTGGTGGTCAAAAGAGAGCGAGAAGCTATACACCAATGGTTTTTCAAAAAATGTTTTCAACTTGAGTCAATTGTGCATTTCATTTCTGCCCCACTGGGTGGTGCTCTGATGGCTGTCGAACACAACTGTGTCCAGTTCATTCTTGCACATATGTGAAACTTCGTCTGTTTGATTGAATAAGCTAAGACAGCCTACGAGGACACGGAGGGAGCCCAGCTTTTCCCTTTTCCTAACTTCTGGTCTTTGAAAAGCTTGCTTTGATTGCAAGAGCAGGAATGATATGGAGACTTGTTCTGTACAATTTACTATTTTGAATGATATCTTGCCAGTTCCTTTTAAAAAACTGTGCATGAAAAAAACAGAGCAGTTTAGCAGGTTTACAAATCCCCTTAGTCAAGAAGGCTATCTGCGCTGTAAAAGCAGCCGTGCCAGTGCCCCCAAAGACGAGCCTTTCTATTAGAGAATTGCAAACATCAAAGCTCATACGAGCTATTATATCTGGAGAGGGCCCCTAACAATAGCCAGCTTCTACTACTCCAACTCCATCTGCAGCTCTGGCAGTTTCTAATGCCTGCTGTGAGATGTCTGCAAAACAGTTGCAAGCCATCCCACAAGAACGAGGTGGAAACATAAAGGCTTGTTTGGTGCTCTTGGGAGTTGTTGTGACTGCAGTGTGTTCAGTCATACTCCTGAAGACTGAAGGGAGACTGAGTGTAACTGGGCAGGTTTTTTTTCCCCTTCAAGGTGGCCACCAGAGTCTTGGGACTGTTAGTGCTGGTGCCTCAGGTAATCTCTACGGTCTGGGGATCTCTGGCCCAAACCATATGTGACGTTATACATCAGGGGTTGGCAACCTTTCAGAAGTGGTGTGCCGAGTCTTCATTTATTCACTCTAATTTAAGGCTTCGCGTGCCAGTCATACATTTTAATGTTTTTTAGAAGGTCTCTCTCTACAAGTCTATATATTATATAACTAAACTAGTGTTGTATTGTAAAATAAACAAGGTTTTCAAAATGTTTCAGAAGCTTCATTTAAAATTAAATTAAAACGTTGATCGTACGCCGACCCATTCAGCCCGCTGCTGGTCTGGGGTTCTGTTCACCTAGGCCAGCAGTGGGCTGAGTGGGGCCTGCGGCCGGGACCCCAGCTGGGAAGGGTCTGGCAGCCAGAACCCCAGACCGGCAGCAGGCTGTGTGGAGCTGGTGGCGGGGACCCCAGACTGGCAGTGGGCTGAGCGGCTCAGCCCACTGCCGCTCAGGGGTTCCATCCTCCGGCTCCTACCAGCCAGGATCCCGGCTGCCAGACCCGCTCACCCCGCTGCTGGTCTGGGGTCCTGGCTCTCCCCACATACAGTGGGTACCTACCTTCTCCCTGGTTCTGGCCCATTCTCTTCCTCTCTCTGCACTGAGCTGAGAGTTGGAGTGGACCGAGCACAGGGCTGGGGGTGAAGGGTCTGGCCAGGAGCTAGAATGAAAGAGGGGGCTCAGGGTTGGGGCAGGAGGTTTGGGTGTGGGGGCAGCTCTCATGTGGTGTGAGGGGTGCAGGGGCTCCTGTTTGGTGCTCAGGCTGGGGGTGGGGATGTGCAGGGTGCATGCGATGTGGGGGGGCTGAGGATGTAGGGGGTGCAAGAGTCAGGGCAGAGGGCTGGGGGCATGTGAGGGGGGTGCAGGTGTCAGGGTAGGGGGGCTGGGTATGTGTGGAGGTGCCAGTCAGGGCTGGGGTCATGCGGGGGGTGAAGGAGTCAACAGAGGGCTGTGTGGTACAGGGCTCAGGGCAGGGGCTGGGGGTGTGTGGGGGTGGGGTCAGGGCTCAGGGCAGAAGGCTGAGTGACTGCCCTCCTCAGAAACCACAACTCCCCCGCTCCTTGTCCCCTGACTTCCCCCTCTTGGGACCCCGCCCCCAACTGCCCCCCCCAGGACCCCATCCCCTATCTAAGCCTCCATGCCCCTTATCTCCTGACTGCCCCCCCAGGACCCTGCCCCCTACCTGTCCCCTGACTGCCCCAACCCTTATCCACACCCCCACCCCCAGACAGACCCCCTGGACTCCCATGCCTATCTAACCGCTCCCCACCCTTTACAGGATCCCCAGAACTCTGGACCCGTAAACCCCCCCCCCGCTCCCTGCCTGCCCCAACTTCTCTCCACACCTCTACCTCCTGGCAGTCCCCCCAGAACTCCCGACTCACCCAACCCCCCCAAGCTCCTTTTCGCCTGGCCACACTCTCTAGAGACCCCCCCACACCCTAACTGCTCCCTCAGGACCCTCTTTGCTCCCTGTCCCCTGACTACCCTGACCCCTATCCACCCCCCAAACAGAGCCCGGGACTCATATGCCCCATCCAACCTCCCCCTGCTCCCTGACTACCCCCTCCAGAGACCCCCACTCCTAACCACCCCCAGTATACCACCCCCGCCCCGGCGCCCGCCCCTTACCATGAGGCTCCTCTCTCATCCGGAGCCCTGCCGCCGGCCTGCTCCGCCCCGCCCCGCCCCTCAGAGTGCTGCGCGCGCGGCAGCAGGGCTGTGGGGGGAGGGGCCGACGGCGGGTTGGCACTCGGGCCGGAGACCGCGGAGCGCGCGGCTTGCCACGTCGGCGGGATTTTTAATGACCCGCGGAGGCCCAGCAGGCAGCCGCTTGCCATTAAAAATTGGCTCACGTGCCGTCGGTTGCCGACCCCTGTTATAGATCAACAGAGACGTTTTTGGTGGGGGCAGACAAAGAGCTAAATTTGGAGGTGATATGACAGACTCCCCTAGGTCATATTTATACCCAGTTACCAAAGGGTGAGAAAGTCTAAGGCAATAACATGTACCCTATCATGCTGAAGGAGGTGTAAATTTCAGTAGAGATGGCCTGATTCAACTTACATAGTCCTATACCTCCTGTTAGGACTAGTTGACACATACGTTTTGCCAGCAGAGCTATGTCAGTTAGGGCTCTGACTTTCTCCCCAAGATAGCTGCCAGCAAAAGCTCGCATGTCTATACCGCAAAAAGTGCTTTTGGTGATTATAACACATTTCACTCAGAGGCACAAAACGTGTTCAGTCTCTGCTGCCCACCTGACCACAGGGGAACTAACTTAACTGGCATAAACCACACTGGCCACAGGACTTTTTTTTTTTCTGATTTAACCTCGTCGTCACGGAGGGTTTGCCAGGAGGAGAAGAGAATAGTTTTACTAGTTTTGAACTTGGTACTTTTGAATGTCTCTGGGTATTTTGTATTTCTGAGACAAGCTGACTAATTCTACCTTCCCTGTGCCTGTCAATCTTGTGTATGCCTTTACTGTGACCCCACTCAATCACCTCTGCTCTTGGGTAAGCTGCCTCAGACCTTTCATCCTCTCACTGTATACGAATTTTTCTGTGCCCTTAACAGCTGTCCGCCAATATCCTTAGTAGGGAAATGCGTTTGCTTGAATGCTCCCAGAGAGGGACCGCAAACCCGCAGGAGCATGCCTGAAATGAATCTGAAGTGCTAACCAATAGTCACAGGCTTGTTTTCGTAACTGACCCAGCGCTAGTCGGAGTGCTCTGTACTGCCGTCCACAAGACCTGGTTTTATTCCCAGTCTGCTGGTGCCAGGAGGACTGTGGAATCAGCTTCAGAGCTGAGGGCATGATACAGAGGAGAGGAGACCTTTTGTGCTGCTCAGCAGTGATCCTTGTGATGAGCTCTGAAGAGAGCTCCAGGGCCTTCTTTTTTGCTAGAAGGACAGATTTGATCCTGCAGGGCCTCAGGGAGGAGAAGTGGGGAAACCTTTGCGGCAGTTTTGAGATGATTTCCAGCTCAAGTCATCCTACTGCAAATACTTTGAGTCAGTCACTTTATTACCCTCTATCAGGGCAATTGAGCATCCTTGGTACGTTTCAGTACTGAGCGTTTCCTCTTCAGAGATGGCTGTATCCTCTGCAGGTACAGTGTGGCACAAACCAGACAGCGAAGCATCTCCATCAAGCTAACAAATTTCTCTCCAATAAGTGCAGCATTTCAGTATCGGGGGTAGCCATATTAGTCTGTATCCACAAAAACAACAAGGAGTCTGGTGGCACCTTAAAGACAATTTATTTGGGCATAAGCTTTTGTAGGTAAAAAACCCACTTCTTCAGATGCATGGAGTGAAAATTATAGACACAGGCATAAATATACTGAAACAGGAAGAGAAGGGAGTTACCCAACAAGTGGAGAACAAGTGTGGACAGGGCCAATTCAATCAGGGTGTGTCCCAGGTCCTGTAGCAACTTCAGAAAAAAAACCACATAAAAACAGTTCCTTTCCCCACTGACCCCCAGGGTCACCAGCTCTGTATTGCAGGCTTGTGTAAACCTTTCCCTCTTTCCCTCCCAAAAAGCTTATGCCCAAATAAATCTGTTAGTCTTTAAGGTGCCATTGGACTCCTCATTGGTTTTGTGGCATTTAAATAGGTGCTACATCCTCTGCTGACCAATACCACTTCAACAGTTAATTTCTGGGTGTGTGATTGTTTTAAATAGAGAGAATACTAATAGCCACACATATGGACAGAAAAGCACAGTCGCGTCTAAAAGCTAATGCCAATGGTATTTTTGGTTCTGCCACTTATTTGTAATGTGACGAGTGATTCTCTGTGTGATTCATAGTTTGTAAAATGGGGCTATTGCGAAGATTAATTAGTCAAAATTCATATAGTATGTTGAAGATGTGAAAGGCACCATGCTAGTACTTGGCATGAGGCTGCTTGCTTTCATTTCTGTGCATTAATCTCTTTTTCTCTCTTTCTGTGCCATGTTCCAGCCTGACTCATGTATGTATCTGTCTCATTCTCATTCATCCATCTATTTCTCAGTACTGTTGAGTGCTACGTACGTAAGTGAGAGAAGCTTTGTGTCTGCCAAAGGAAGGGCGTGAATCTCTAGGAGCCTGAGTGTGTGCTCCTTCCCTAGGTGAGATCCCTGTGAGTGGTTGTGTTCCAAGAGAAACAGTAACTGTGCTCAAAGCCCTTCAGCCTGCACAGAGGTGGGGAAGTTTCATTACCTCCATTTTTACATAAGGGAAAAGATTTGCCTAAGGTCAGAGGCAGGAATTGAACCCAGCTCTCCTTACTCTCAGCCTGGTAGCCTGCCCACTAACAGGCTGCCTCCCTATCTGTTCCCCAGCTCCCTTTACTGGGGGAAGGCTTGCCTAGCTGAGGCATGCCTTTCATTGTGCCCTCATCCTCATCTGTAGTAATGAGGAATTGCACAGCTGAGGGCCCTCTGCCAAGAACATCCATCCCTTGATATCGCCCCAGGCCCAGATCCTGGGCCCAAAGGAGGGGGACCATCCACCGCAACACCTCCAGGGCAGGCAGTGGCTTGCAGGGGGAGAGGTAGTCTCTAAACTGATTAGGCTCCAGCCTGTTGTGGGACTTTAGAATCAGGAGCTAGGACCCTGCAATGATGCTGAATTCATCTTTCTGCATGAAGGGTTTGATTGCAGCACCCCTGACGAGAACTTTGGCAAAGGGGCGGGATATTACAGTATGTGTTTGATGTCCTAGATCACTCCCTGTTTGGGAGTGAAGCCCTGGCCCTGCCAAAATCAGTGGAAGAACTCCTGACTCCAGCGGGGCATGTCTCTGGAGCTGGACCCTCACGGCTGATGAAGAGTGACCAAGCCAACAGCTGCTCATTAACTGGATTAAAAAAAAACTGATCTTGGTGTCTGTAGCTATTGTTCTGAGTAGTAGATATAGGGGAGTAGGGCAGCAGCCATTAAAGTGTCGAGCCTGTGGGCAGCACGTGGCCTGGATTCATACTACTCTTCTGGTTCACATTCACAGAGAACAGGCTGAGTCTGAGCCAGCCGGGAGGCAGCAGCTTTGCTGTGTTTTTCGCTGCCTTGGAACAGATGGCTGTGTGCATTCCAGCCCAGTGAATGATGCTGGACAGGAAGCTGATCCTCCCGGCTTATGTGTGCTTTGTGTGCACACCGCTCTGCCCTCCTGCCCCCGGGCGCACGTGCAACCTGCCAGTTTGTTTTCAGAGGGATTTGTTTAGTTTCTGATGAGGCACTGGACAGAACGGTTAGAAAAATGCAGTGTCACGTGGCAGCCAAATTATGGGCCAAAACCACACCAAGCTTGTACCTCTGTGCGGCCATGGTTTTCTTGCCTTTGTCGTAAGCAATCCTCCTTTCCTGAAGCTTTTATGGTTCAACATTCCCTTCCTTCCATCATGCCCACTTCCGAGGGCCTATGAAAATACAAGGGATTTTACTGCAGGCCAGCATAAATCTAAAGAGCCCACATGGCCAGATTTGCGATTGGTAATGAGAGAGGGAGGCATTCACCTCTTTATGGCCTGTCCCCACCTCATGGAAAACACTGATATGGATTTGGCCAGCATCCAGCCAGACAGCTATTGTCTTGCAAGGCTTTTCGCTAGACAAGTTTGCAGGCCACATTCCTCTTCCTTTTTCCTGACTCAGGGGAGGTGGAGCCATGTGGAAATTGTCATCTTCCTTTCCCTTTCACTGGGAGGTCTCTGGGGGAAGAAGAGTAGGGAGTGGTGGGGGCAGGAGGTGTTAGTCTACATACCATGCTTAGATAAGAGGTTGGTATGATAGATTAGCTCAGCTCTCTGGGGGCAGGGAAAATGTCTCTGAAGAGTGTCTGCAGTGGAGTTCCCTGATAAATCCCAGCTGAGGACCAGGCCCTTTGAGAAAGTCCCTTTCTAGTGTGTTTTCACAAGGGATTTGAGTGACGTGGTTATTTTTGTGTGTGTGGTTTTACTTTAAAACTGCTTCAGCCCCTAAAACACTTTCTGCAGAATTAGCTAGACCTGCCCCTGCCCCCAGATGCCACCACTTTCTCCAGCACTGCTCTGGCTTTGTGGGAAATGACCAGACTGTCTCAGTCCAGCTGCTAGCAGACAAGTGCCCACAACACAGCCACCGCTGGAAGCAGTCGCAGTTGGAAGCTGCTGGGTCATCTGGGGAGGAGATGGTCCCTCCATCTCAGGGTGGAGGCATGTTGGTACAGAGCTGCGCGGGGAAGATTGTGCTGCTGCTACCTGTGCTGTGCTTACTCTGTGGAAAAAGGCAGTACTCTAGGCCTGTCAGTTCCCTGCTTTTCACTAGCATTGACTTCATTAAAAACCTGTGCAGAAGTGTTTGCACAATGTGCTGATTATTGAGATCAGACTTCACCCACAGAGCACATCTCTGATCTACGTATCTAGGTGCTTCCATGACTCCCAGCCACATAGTGTTTGAGCACTTCAAAGCCAGCAATAGATTGTATCCCCATGAGACCCCTGGCAAGTAGGGAAGTATCCTCCCATTTCGCAGATGGGGAACTGAGACACTGGATAGGTTTAGTGCTTTGCCCAAAGTCACACCAGAAGTTTGTGGCTAAGTTGAGAACCAAACCCAGGCCTCATGAGTCCAAATCCCTACTGTCTTGATCAAACCTTGCTCCCCTAGTCAGGCAGAGAGACGGTCAGTCTTACTTCTGATGGGAGAGATTTCCAGAAAGCTGAGAAGGTAGGAGAAATACCCCAGCTCCCTTCTCAGAGCACCTACTAGGCTGCCTGGAATGGCACCAGTATACAGAGGCAGGTGCTTATGTGCATCACAGACCTGGCCTTCTGTGTTGATCACGTGGGGCTGATAAAACTCCACCTGCTCATGCTGAGTGCCCAGAACTGTTATTGTCTCTGAACCTGGAGTGAAGAGGCCACCCTGAGCTGCAGGGTGGACTAGTAAAAAATGGGCTGGTTGTTGCATTTGAGACCTCCAACCTAGTCTTCTCTGCTGCAGAGACTCTCTGAGACAGTGAGCACCAGGGGCACGTGTAACACCCCACTTGACATACCTGTTGCACTGGATGAAAGTGACCTGAATTTCCATAGTGCTCAGCAGGAAACTCCCTGTGAAATCAACAGTAACTGTTGGTGGCAGATATCACATCGGTGACACAGATGCCAAAACATTGATTTAGATGCCTAACTTGGGCACCTGTTTGAAAATGTTGGCTACAGGGCACAGAAAACATAAGAACGGCCATACTGGGTCAAACCAATGGTCCAGCTAATGCAGTATCCTGTTTTCTGACAGTGGCCAATGCCAAGTGCTTCAGAAGGAATGAACAGGACAAGTAATTGTCAAGTGATCCATCCCATCACCCATTCTCAGCTTCTGGCAAACAGAGGCTAGGGATACTTCAGCTCATGGTTTTGCATCCTTGCCCATCCTGGCTAATAGCCACTGATGGACCTATCCTCCATGAACTCATCTAGTTCTTTTTTGAACCCTGTTATAATCTTGGCCTTCACAACATCCTCTGGCAAAGAGCTCCATGGTTTGACTGTGTGTTGTGTGAATAAATACTTCCTTTTGTTTATTTTAAACCTGCTGCCTATTAATTTTATTGTATGATCCCTAGTTCTTGGTGTTATGAAAAGGAATAAATAACACTTCCTTATTTACTTTCTCCACATCAGTCATGATTTTATAGACCTCTATCAATCTGCCCTTAGTTGTCTCTTTTCCAAGCTGAAAAGTCCCAGTCTTATTAATCTCTCCTCAAACAAAAACTGTTTCATACCCCTAATCATTTTGTTGCCCTTATCTATACCTTTTCCAGTTCCAATATATCTTTTTTGAGATGGGGTGATCAGCTCTTCACACGGTATTTAAGATGTGGGCATACCATGGATTTATACAGAGGCAATATATTTTCTGTCTTATTATCTATCCCTTTCCTAATGATTCCCAACATTCTGTTCGCTTTTTTGACTGCTGCTGCACATTGAGTGGACGTTTACAGAGAACTATCCACAATAACTCCAAGATCTCTTTCTTGCGTGGTGACAGCTAATTTAGATCACATAATTTTATATGTATAGTTGGGATTATGTTTTCTAACATGCATTATTTTGCATTTATCAACATTGAATTTCATCTGCCATTTTGTTGCCAGGTCACCTAGATTTATGAGATCCCTTTGTAATTCTTCACTGTCTGCTTTGGACTTAACTAGCTTGAGTAGTTTTGTATCGTCTTCAAATTTTGCCACCTCACTGTTTACCTCATTTTCTAGATCATTTATGAATATGTTGAACAGCACTGGTCCAATACAACCCCCTGGGGGACACTACTATTTACCTCTCGCCATTCTGAAAACTGACCGTTTATTCTCACCCTTTGTTTCCTATCTTTTAACCAGTTACTGATTTGTGAGAGGACCTTCCCTCTTATCTCATGACAGCTTATTTTGCTTAAGAGCCTTTGGTGAAGGACCTTGTCTGAAAAATCTAAGTACACTATATCCACTGGATCACCTTTGTCCACGTGCTTGTTGACCTCCTCAAAGAATTCTAGTAGATTGGTGAGGCATGATTTCCCTTTACAAAAACCATGTTAACTCTTCCCCAACAAATAGTGTTTATCTATGTGTCTCATAATTCTGTGCTTTTTCAACCAATTTGTGTGGTACTGAAATTAGGCTTACCAGCCTGTAATGATCCCTTCTCAGAAAGCCTACTGCCTGGGGTCACCCTGTAGCATGGACAGGCCTGGAGTACCATGTGGCCATGTAAGCTCTGAAATTCCTGGGTCAACCCTTTCTCCCTCTCCGGCACTGGGAAGGGACAGGAAACAATTGGATGAAACTGGCTGCTTGCCTTCCTTAGATCCATAGATTTCAAGGTCAGAAGAAACCACTGTGAGCATCTCGTCTGACCTTTCGTATAATATAGGCCACAGAACTTCTTTGACTTAATTCCTGTTTGAACCAGAGGAGATTTTTAAGAAAAATATCCATTCTTGATTTAAAATTTTCCAGTGGTAAATCATTCCAATGGTTAGTCACTCTTACTGTTAAAAATTTGCACCTTGTTTCTGGTCTGAATTTGTCTAGCTTCAACTTCTTCCAGCTATTGGATCACGTTATACCTTTCTCTGCTAGAATGAAGAGAAACTCTGTTAACACATTTCTGTTCCAGTCTAGGTGCTCCCAGTTGGACCAGTTAAGAGGCTGGGGCAGCACCTGAGGGCTATTGAATCTCAATCAGGAGTCAGAGCAGGCTGAATCCGTCAGGAGATGAAAGCTGCTGCACACAGAAGGTGGTTCTTGGGAGCGGGCTGAAGGTGGGAGAGGTTTGCTGGCTGGCATCCCCGAGCCAGAGCTGGAGAGGGCTTGAAGGCAGGAGGAGCAGCAGAGGAGATGCTGACTGGCTGTAAGCCAACAGCTAAAGCCGAGGACCAGAGAGGACTGAAGGCAGGGGGAGTGGCAGAGTGTCTTGACTTCTACTTGCTGGAAAGCTGGACCCCCAAGGAACAGTGAGAGAGCCAGGGGAAGTGAGGATGCCCTCTGGCAAGGCTGCTCCCAGCAGAGAGGCTGTGGGTTTTCCCGCTTGGAAGAGAGGGGTTGCATCTTAGAAGAAAAGGCTGGAGTGGCTATCCCAGCAGAGGGCAGAAGAGGACAGACAAGGAGCCTATCTGTGATGGAAGACACTAAGGTGTGGTGAGAACAAGGACTTTATGCACTGGGGTGATATTGGACTATGTCTTGGTACTTTTGTTATGTTTTGTTAATAAACTATATTGATGGAGTAGAGGACAAGCTTGCATGGAGTTACCAGGGCCCCAAGAAGGAAACTAAGGTGAGGGGCCACTTTCAGGGTTGCCCCAAGTCCACAAGGGGGCACCAGGGAGGAGGCCATTCCTCTACATCCACCATGAATCCCAAGATTTTTTCAGTCACTGCTTCCCAGAGGATGTCCCCCATCATATGACCTACATTCTTTGTTCTTAGATGTGCACAAGCACATCCTCCTCTTCCAGCTACTGAGCAGACCTGCCATAGGAGAATGGAGGGTGTGAGCCCTGTGCTTCCCCCATCCCCAATTTCCTATATGTTTTTTCTTGGTAAGACACGTGTTCCTTTTGAGTGGCTAGTAAAGGGTTTGCCAAGGATCTGGGGGATGCTGTCCAGAGCTGCTAGGAAATGGGATCATGGACATTCTTCCAAGTGTAGTGATGGTGGAATGTGCCCCAAATTAGCTGCTCTTAGCTGCCAAAGCTGTGGGCCCACATCTCGTGGGCTGCCAGAGCTGGTGCTTGCGAGAGGGAGCAGTGAGTGCTGCTGCATCTTATGTGGCCCCCCACACACACCTGTTTCATAGCACTGCAGTTATATGAAGCCCTCAGAAATGTTTCTCATACTTGTGAGTCTAAATCTAGATCTAGAGGAGGGAGGTAGAGGTGAGGGAGGCAGCTTTCCCACAAATCTTCTCCCACTAGAGGAAAGAAAGCAGCAAACTGTGGTAGTCAGCATCAGAGCAAGTCTTGGACACAGCCACTGTGGCATGTCCACTAGTGAAGACGAGGCCTTTGAGTGGCTATATCCAGAACTATGTGGTGTAGCACATACATACCGAAACAAAAGCCTGACTGGGACCTCATCCCCCAGCCAGACATGGTGACACATGGCCTGACAGGGACTTCATCTCACAGCTGGACATGCTGATGCACAGCCTGACAGGGACTCCATCCCACCCACATCCAGACATGTTGACATGTGGCCTGACAGAGACCTCATTCCATAGCCAGGTATGCTGATGCGTGGCCTGACAAGGATCTCATCTCACCCATGGCCGGACATGCTCATGCATGGCCTGACAGAGACTCCATGGCACAGCTAACCATGTTGATGCACAGCCTGACATAACTCCCCCCAGCCCCCTGCTCACAGTTGGACATGCTGACACACAGCCTGACAGGGACCCATCCCACAGCCTGCCATACTGATGTACAGCCTGACGTAGAGCTCCCCTCACCCACAGGTGGGCACGCTGACACACCCTGGCACAGACCTCCCACCTCCACCCACAACCTGACATGCTGACTCATGCCCTGACACAGGTCTCCCCACCCCCTCAGTTAGACACACTGACACACACCTCCCCTTTCCACTTTAATCAGCCATACGAACAAACCTACCTACATCCTACCCTACACAAAAACATACACATAGTCCTACATGCCCACCCACTCATACACGCCAACTGATCAAGGTCCATAGTAGCACATACCCTCATGCATGTCAACAGTTCAGTGCAGAGAGACACAGCAACCAAGACCCTCTGACAGACACAGAATGCTTCTTTGTGCACACCTTACTACAAACACCTAGGGGCAACCATCCTGAGACTCCCCACCAACCATGCACACACACTTGATGCAAACCCCTCTCTTGATGCAAACCCACTGACCCTAAGCAACAGAGTCTCTTCAAGCCAGAGGCAGAGCCAGTGTGAGTGGAGGTCTGTGGAAAGTAGCTGGCGAGTGGTAACGCTGGGAGCGTAAGTGGAGAATAGGTGAAGCAGACAGTGTGTCTGGAATTCTCCCTCTGCCTCTCTGGGATTGTGTGTGCTTCTAGGGCATTCAGAGAGAGGCAAATAGTTGTGAGGAAATATGTTCTTCCTCCTGCATTTGCTTATATTACTGCCTGTTATTCCCTTTGACCCCTGACTGCCTGTCCAAGACTGTGCTGGGATAGAAAAGAAGCCATAACTGTTCAGATAATGAGAAAATCAGTTGGTGTCCAAAGTCCAATTACAAGCCATGTCTGTGAGCTGCTTTCTTCCAAGGACGCTAATTGAAAACACATTGACACTACTATTAGGAATTATAAGATAAGAGGCATTTTGGAGTGGAGAATGACATACAGTAATAACACGTAGCATTTGTGCTGTGCTTTACTTCTTCAAAGCTCTTTACAGACAGTCAGCCTAAGAATCTTCAACCACAGTAAGGTGGGCAAGTACAGGTGGGGAAACCGAGGCATAGAGAGACCACTTGCCAAAGAGCCTACAGCTAAGCAGTGCAGAGCTGAGACTGGAACTCTGGACCCCTGACTCCCATCCCCTGCTCTCACTATTACATCATGCTCCGTGCAGGTTAAAGCAATGCTGTGAAAAAATCGGTGAGCTTTGATGAGACGTTAAAAATAACCTGGTCTCTGAGACTGGACAAGTCTCCGTGTCAATGAGCCATATCCCAAAGCATCATAGTTCTCCAGTCTTCTGCCAATGTTTTTGCTCCCCTACAGATTCTCAAGTGTATGAAGCATCATGTGACACTGGCTAGTCCAAAGTTCATGAGAGGGCTGGGAAGGAAAGTGCTAGCAGCAGACTGCGAAATGAAAGATCTGTTTTTCCTCCTCCTTTTCGTGCAGCTCCTTGGTGAGTAATGATAGGACCTGTCTGAGAATGGAGAATGAGGGCAAAATGGCTTTTTCCATTTCAGGCTTTAGGTAAAGTGGAATAAAGCCAAAGACTCTGTACTTGGTGACGTATTTCTAATGCAAGTGGAAAAACTCATTTCCAAATGGACAAAGACAGAGTAGGTGGGCTGTGATTTGCAACTCCTGTTCACTGCAACTCTGCTGCTTGGGTTTCTCGGCTCTTTTTATTTAAGGCTCTGAAGAGTTGTCTTCTGTTGAATATGCATGTATTTAATATTCAGAGACCATGATTCCACAGCAAAAGGACTGATTAAAGAGTCAAGTGATGTTGATATAGAGGCAAAAGGTGCATTAATGCAATACTGTAGTGCATAGTTAAAGTCAGGAATTGCATAAACTGAGGCTGCAACAGTTCGGTTAACTTGGCTGCATTGCGCAATTTGGGGCCAGATCCTTAGCTGTGTAATTCAGCCTTACTTTGTTGAAAGCAAGGAAACTATGCCGATTTACCACAGCTTAGGATATGTCTGTATGTTTTATGGTACTGGGTATGATACACTTTATAAGGTAAGCTACATATATCCAGTAAAACAGGGATAGAATTTTCTACATATATGCAATGGAATGAACTTATGCATTCTGTTAGAACTTTAACCTTTCCTTTTCCTGACTCTTGGGGATTTTAACTTGGCAGTTGTAGCATTGCATCAACAGTTTTTTGTATGTAATTTTGTAGGTTTTTCACCTTAAAAGAAAAAGACAAAACAAAAAAATGCCCATGTTTAGATTTCAGTTCAATAAGGTTCTCACGCACATGCCCAATTTAAAACTAGTGAGTTTATTCTATTGGGTTGGAGTCTCATTACACTGCTCTGGCAATGTAAAGGGGCCTTAAAATGGATTTTAAAAAATCCCTAATTTAAGGCTCCTTCATGGCTTTAAATCAGACTCAAGTCTGTTTGCTTCAGTTAGATTACTTGTGTGCTTTAAGTTAGCCATGTGCGTATGCCCGTTGCTGAACCAGGGCCTTAATGTTAGCATTGGAATGGTCCCAGTTTGGCTTTGGAATTCACACTGCACTGAAAGGGGGAGGGAGTGAATTCTCCATATTACTGCCACTATGGTGTGGCTGCAGACCCTCCACTGCAAGGCTGGGTTACAGGGCAGCAGCATACCTGTTTACATGGGGAGGGTTGCATCCTAAAGGACAGAAACATTTTCATTTTAATGAAGGTGTGACAGTTCTTGGGGTATCCGGGACTGTGAGTCATCTTGTTACCCCCACCTCCCCTCCCCCTCCCACCTCCGGCATGAGGGAGTCATGCCTGCGCTAGCTCCTTAACGCCGCCAGCATGTTAGCCTCTCAAGCTCACTCTTCTGGGATATGCCAGCCCGACCTTGTCCTGCAGGTTAACAAGAGGTACGCTCCAGTGCCTGAGTTCCTGTAAAGCATTCCCCAGTGAGACCCAACCCCTGACACTGGTTAATCCCAGAAATCCCAGAGCCTCTGCTCCCAAAAAAGCAGTGCACCCCAGTTTATCAGTTTTACCTTAAATCACTGTACCTGTATAACACACAGCACTTGTGAGCACTTATAATAAAATAAAATAAAGTTTATTTAAGAAAGAATAGAGGTTCCAGTAGAAATGAGAGAGAGAGAGGAAAGCAAATGGTTACGATATAAACCAAAACCAGAAAATGTGAATTAAGACCTCCATTTAATAATAGTTATCTTTCCTGCCTAATAAAGCAGGTCCTCCACCCCCAAAGTGCAATCTGTTGCAGAGCCCGGGAACCAGGATCCAAACATTCATGAAATATCCCCTACTCAACAAGATGGCTCCTTTGTGAAAGGACAGAGTTTCTTCCTCCACCTTGCGATATGCTGAATCAGTCTGTTGTCTCTATTCACAGGCTTTTATAACATTCCTTTTTATCTCCAAGTTCTTTCAATTGTTGGCTGTTGTCTTTGATGGTTTGCCATTGACAGTTGTGGGTTGGGGCAAGGGTAGAGAACTGAACATTGCATTATATCACCGGCTGACCAGAGAGCGGTGACAACTCCCTTCCACTTGAATGGCCCATCACCAAGACACAGGATTCCCTGGTGACTAAATTGTACTCCAAGAACATAAGGTATAGTTTTCAATATAGTTATGTAATTCCTTAAACATTACCCATGCATACACATCTCACAATGGGAAGTTACAAGCTGTCAGCAGAGACCTCACATGCCAGCCTTCCTGGATGGACTCTATGAGAGTGGGTATTAGGTGTATTGAGTTTCTCAGGTCTGAGACAGCAGCTGATTGTAAAGAATAATGAACCCTTTTGTACCAATGGGCCTCTGGGTCACAAAAGAATAAGAATGTGCAGGACGCACTAGAAATTTTGGAAAGTCCTTTCTATGGTTTTCAGCCCCTAATGTTAAAGGAGAAGTGGGGGTTTTGTTTGTTGGTTGTTCTGTTTTGCTGTGTGTTTCAGTAAGACCATAAAACCACACTGTAAGGTCTTGTCTTCAGTAGGCAACTGATGTTATTTTAACATATGTAGGTGTTGGAGGCACAGTCTAGGAAGCCCCCTCCCCTGAGTTTGCCTCCTGGGGTTCCCCACTAAGGTTTAAACCTCGACCAGTTAAAACATGTTAAAACTACAACTATCCTGTCTACACTATGGTGCTTTTTTTTTTCCATATTTTAAAAATAACCCTTTTTTCCTAGTCTGCCATACGCAGTGATTGTCTCAATAGCACTGCTGGCCAGGCCACACAAAAATAATGTTGCAATTATATTACAAAGGAGATCATTTGGTGCTGCTAAAATTTCAGCAGAGCCCCACTTAGTCTCTTCCCCATCACTCATAGCATTCATTTTGACACCTCACCACCACATGAAGTAAGTAATGGCACAGTTGCCTTTACTGGTTTAAAAAGTGGTTAGCATTTTTAACCATGAGAAAAGTGCAAATTTATTTTTACTGTCCAGTAACTCTCATGATTGAAACCATTTTACTCAGAATGTTGTCAGTTACATCTTGAGAGACCAACCTTAGAAAATGTTAGCACCAAAGGAGAATGTTTACAAAATGTTGTGCAAAAACAGGAGAGAGGAATGGAAACTATCTTGTAACCTTTTCTATGACAGAGGCTCTCATTTGATTTTGCTAATTTCTGGAGTGAGATACACTTTCTAAACATGTCCCATTTTTATCATTAAAAGATCCACATTAGTATTGTTGGATGGCAGGCGGTCCTGACTTTGAACCATCATTCCTTAAACTCATCCTTTCAATCCACAACAGACAGAGGAACAGAGACAGAGTGAGGGCTTGGCTACACTGGAGAGTTGCAGCGCTGGTGGTGGGTTTACAGCGCTGCAGCTTAGTAACTGTCCACACCTGCAAGGCACATCCAGCGCTGCAACTCCTGGCTGCAGCGCTGAATGTACACCTGGTCTGCTTGGGGTGTGACGATTGCAGCGCTGGTGATGCAGCGCTGCTCATCAAGTGTGGCCACCAAAAGCGCTGTTATTGGCCTCCAGGGTATTAGGAGGTATCCCAGAATTCCTGTCCACAACAAACCAGAAGAATGGCTGAACTCCGAGCTCCCGAGCTCCCCAGAGCTACTTATCTAAAAAACAAACACAGCAGCTCTTTGCTCCAGCGAGCAATGAGCAGAGGCAGGGGAATTGCTTTGGAATGTTCACAGCTGTTTGCTTGAGGAGAGAGTGGAGTCCGTGCTGAGCAGCTGCTTATGTGGTCTGAAGGCTATTTAGGAGTGCATAATTTGCATTTAGTGAATAAGAGAGGGATGGGGGAAGGGGTCAAAACTTTTAAAATGATTGAAGGTAGGTGCTGTGTATCTTCCAGTCCTTAGAACTTGCAAGGCAGGGAGCTGAGAACAGTGTCAGCTCCAAAAATCCACTCTCTCTGTCTCCCCCACGCTCCCTGTCACACTCCACCCCACCCCCGTTTTGAAAAGCACATTGCAGCCACTTGAATGCTGGGATAGCTGCCCACAATGCACCACTCCCAACAGCGCTGCAAATGCTACAAATGTGGCCACACTGCAGCACTGGTAGCTGTCAGTGTGGCCACACTGCAGCGCTTTCCCTACACAGCTGTACGAAGACAGCTGTAACTCCCAGCGCTGTACAACTGTAAGTGTAGCCATATTGCTGCACTAGTGACTTTTGCTGGCTGATGGAAGGGTTATACTGATCAGAGCAAATGTTTTTGCCTGTGTCTATAATTTAAAAATATGGTGGGCAGGGAGATGGTTAAGAAGAGAGCTAGTAAAAGTGTCAGGAATTCACCAAATTCTTGCAGGATCAGACAATGTGAGACAATTCCCACAAAAAAGATTAAACCAATTCAGTGTCCTGTGTCACAAATGCATGTACAATAGGTCACACAGACTCCAACAGTAGATATACAAGGAGTGGCCTGATCTGAATTACTGTGTGAACTCCATGTATATACACACTTGATAAGACAAACTTTATTTTCATCTGGTTTGACTGGTGGCTGCCTGTGACTGTTTTGTCCACTGTGGCAAGCACATCTCCCTCTTCTGTTACCTTGGACTCACCCTCCACCCCTCACTACCTTGCTTGTTTATTTAGTCACCCCTTCCATGTTGTTTAAATTGTAGACTATGGGGCAGGGACTGTCTTTGTGTTTGGACAGTACAATGGGGCCCTAATTCCTATAGAAATAAATAATAAGTAATTTTAACACACTGGTATTTGGTAGTACAACATTCTCATTTACCACCTGGAGACATTGTACATGCACAGACAGTGCTTCTCTCTCAGCCATCAGTGATCCGCAGCTACATGTTAATCACAGCATTGAAAATGTCCCCTGTGTTCACTGATCACGGGGAAGGGAGGATTTTGACATTGCTTAATTTAAGACATACACACAAGCTATGATGCCTTTTTGCTCCTATGCAGAAAATTCCATCTCTGGCATATGGAGGCAAAAGGATGCTCTAAATCTCAGCTAAGTCTCTTTAAATCTATCCCCGCATAATGAAGCAGGCTGTGTATAATTTAATCAGGGCTAGGCAGGCTGGTTGAATACTGCAGATCTGGTGTGAATATAAACATTGGTTCAAATTCCCAACCGCTGCCTGGTACAACCATTGTCACACTCCTTTGGATTTGCTATGCATAATCATTAGTGCAAACAGGTTTGTGTTTGCACAAATGTTTAGGGACTGGCTATTCTTCCTACAATTCCCATATTCATTTGCAAGGCAGAGGACTTGTGGCGAGACAAGTGTATTTGTTTGTTTTGTGTATGAAAAGTCAAGGAGTAGAAACAATATCATGTGACTTAGCTGACCACATGCCTTGAGTAATGAATAATAGTGAAGAGTCCAAATGAGTTGTTTGCAAACAAACTACAAACTGAGGCTGGTTCAGCCAGATTATTTGGCAAATGTTTAGAAATCACCAATCCTCTCCTCTCTCACCAACGGGCAGTTGGTCCAATAAAAGCTTTTACCTCACTCACCTTGTCTCTAATATCTTGGGACCCACACGGCTACAACAACACGGCTTAGGCATTACTAAGGCATCTGCAGAAGAGTCAGTTCATAAAAGAAAGGCAACAGCTACATTTGTCAGGTAGTTTATCCACACTGAATAATTGGGCCCAACTTCCTCATTTTTTACGATGGCATTTTGACAGCCACTCTAGATGGTATTGATTGTTTACAAGTGCTTGAGTCACCATGAGATCCAGTTGCTAAATTAGACTTTGTCTACAAAGGAAAGTTGTACACTGCATTAGCTATACTACCGTACTGCCTAGCATGCTGACTCTTTGTACTCTCCGGTCTGTCTGCATCCCTCTGTTGTCTCTTGTCTTTATAAATAATAAAAAATACAGGTATAAAGGTGCTTTGGCTGTAGCAGTGTAGCTATTCCTGTATGGGGTGAAGAATAAGCTTTACCTGTATAATGGCTTGTCTATACTTAAAACCCTTCTGCAGCACTGCTGTGCCACTACCTATGCTGACAGCAAGGGTTCTCCTGATGGCATAGGCTTGCCATCTCCCCCAAGAGGTGGTAGCTAGGCCAACGAAAGAGGTCTTCCATTGACCTAGCACTGTCTATTCGGGGACCTAGGTTTGCTTAACAACTTTGCTCAGGGGTGTCCCTTTTTCACACCCCTGAGTGACTGAGTTAAATCAGCCTAATTTTCTAGTATAGACCAGGCCTCGGGCACATTTATATAGCTATGACTGTCTCCACATTAGGAGTTGTACCAATATAACTGGATTGGTAAAAAATTCCATCTCTAACCTACATAGTTATCCTGGTATAAAATCCGTGTCTAGACCAGGCCTTACTTCCTCTTCTTGTTTAAAATCATCTATGTTTTTTTTCTTGATCTTTTGCACTTAACTCTACACTCAATCCCAGCCCTGACCTAATTAAACTCCTATCTCCTTCCATGAGTAATAATAATGCAACTGCAGAGATAAATAAGAGGAGAGATGTAGCCTTGGTTGACTGGTGAGGTGGAAGAACATGAAGGAAGGTGCTCAACATGGCAGGAGCCAGTGTCACCAACTCTCATGATTTCATTATGAGCCTGACAAATTGAGGTGTTTTTCTTAAGCTCCTGGAATCATGTTATTACTTGAGAATCTCAGCTTTCATTTAAAAAAAAAGTTTCTACTCCTCCTGACTGCAGACAAAAGCTTGCAAACATGGCCTGTAAAGGCTCAGAGACCAGAAGGCAGATCAAAAGGACCCATCAGGCAGTATTATTCAAAGCTGATGATTTTAAAGCCAAACTCATGGGGTGGAGGAGGGGCCTGAATCATGGTGTTTTGAATGCTTTGGGTTGGCAGTCCAGAGGCGCTGCACAGTAGAAGGCTCTTACACCAGCAGTGTGTAGGCTGAAAACCAATGGCAAAGTCAGCAAGTTGATCAGCATTTTGCCTGAGTAAGATCTGAGGAACAGCTGACATGACTGGGCCCTCTCGTTCCAGTCTGAGACACTGGCAGCTCATTTCTTTGCTGAGTGTTGTTTATCTTTGTGTGACTGTATTAACTCATTCTGGGAGAAGTTTGGGGCCTATACAGGGCCAGATCCTCAGCTGGTGTTAGTTCCTTAGCTCCATTGACCTCAACAGAGCTACAGTAATATACACTATCTGGCCCACAGCGTGTCTGGAAATTGCTGTGTAGAAACAGAATAGAATTGAATTCCGTTTCTTTCTTTGCCTCGCCTAGCTGCTTCGATTGCTGTGTACAAACAATGGATTCCGAACACCAATTTTGAAAATGCTTCCAATTGGGATAAAGACAGAATCCCATGTGCTAATGATGTGGTCCTTTTCAAGAGTAATCAGGTATTTAATTTCAAAATAGCATTAATTTGGGCCAATCTCTACCTGTTTATAGAAAATGCCCTCAGCCTTTTTGTATTTCTTGCAGGAGATCTCGGTCTTTGTCCAATCAACTCACTCTCTGACAGACATGGTAAGGACATGTATTGCAGCACCAAATGTGGTGGTGATGAACGCTGTCAAAAATATGAGACAGGGCCAGCTAAGTGACACAAGGACTGCCGCAGTGCAGGACACCTGGGTTCCCTAGCCACTTCTGGTGTCTCATCCGATGACCTGGGTGGCTGAGGTGTGTTTTCACAGGCAGCTGGAGTCATGGGGGGCAGGTGGACCCCCCCTTCAGAGATGCTAGCCCCAGGCCCTGCTCCTTCCTCCCAAGGCCCAAACTCCTGTGGGCAGAGCCCTGAGCCCCCTTTCCCGCCTGCCACAGTTGGAGCCCTGGGCCCACTCATCCCCACTCCCTCCACAGCTGGAGGAGCCCCAGGCAGGCTCGAGCCCCTCTCTACCCCCCCACCCCATGGCTGCACCTGGCCCCAGCCGTACCACCCAAGACCCAGAGCTGCTTGTTGGGAAAAGCAAAAGCTCTTCCCAAAAAATGCTGAGCTTTTTATATGCACCGTGCAGGTTCTGAAGTGGCTGAGGAGGTGGTATCTGCTCCTCAGCTTCCCAGGTTCATCAGTAATGTCTCTGGAGTCCAGGGAGAACCTGGAAAGCTGAGGAGCAGATACCACCTCCTCAGCTTAGCCTCCCCAGGCCTTTTATACCTACTACTTATGGTTGGAGTTTTGCTGGGAAGGCCAGAGTGGGTGGAATGTTACAGAATAGCCCCATGTTTTTGGAACCATGTCAGAGTTGTTCTCCGAGGAAGCCATTCATTGTCCAGGCTGAGCGAATAGCACTCTTCTTGTGCCCATGGGGAGCAGAATGCTGCTGCTGACTTGCACCACAGAAAAGAGAGTCCCCCCAGGATAACCAGATATTAATAATGTAGTTCATTGGGGGTGGTACCAGAGCTGGTGGGAGGGGAGGCATTTGGAAAGAAATCAAATTATCCTTCAGTGCAACATTGTGGTGGCAGTGTGTGTAGGAGGGATCGGGCCAAGGCTCTGGGGCTGAGGGCTCCTCCATGGTGAGGTTGTACCTTGAAGGTGTGTTCAGTTCTGGGCATCCATATCCCAGAGAGATAGCACTAACCTGGAGGGAAGGCAGAAAAAAGCATCAATAACGGCTCTGGGGGTGAAGGGAGGAACCAGCACAGAATGTCCTGTTTATACAGTAGCTTGAGCAAGTGAATGAATAAGATCCAGTGCTGAGAAGTTCTGAGCTCCTTCATCTTCCACTCACTGCCGTGGCAGCTGAGAGCACTCACTGCCTTCTGGGAGGGTATTTGAAGGGCATAAAAACAGCAGGGAGTTGTAACTGAGTGTCATGGGATCAGGTGAAAAAAAGGAGAAGTTAAGATGGCCACAAGGGAGAAAATCCTATTGGCAAAATAATATTAACAATAATAATTTTTGTGCATGAAGCCCCATATGCTGTAGCATTCTAGTTCATAACAAAAGCTATCAGATGAAAACACCATCAAGTCCTCAAACAGATCTGAGAGGTGCTGTATGGTGCCAAAAAAATTGATGGAAAAGCCTCCCTGAGGGAAGTGGTGGCGGTGGAAGATCTATCACTTGAGTCAGAGCTCGTTGTCTGTCTAGTCACTGACTTCCATGGGACTACCCATGTGCATAGAGCTAAGCAGGTGCTGTGGTGCTTGGCTGGATCAGGGCCATAGTGAGGAGTATGGTATAAGAACTATATCATTGGGGCCCAGACACCAGTGTGCCTTTCCTGTCTGGCTCTCTGCCCAATCTGTGGTACTTCCAGGTTATCCTATCACTGCTTAGCACCATTTAAAAACTGACAGGACAGAGCGAGATCTAGGATATGCTGTAGGGAGCACTAGTGTTTGCAGGGGGATGAACTAGGCAGCTTAATGGGTCTTTCCTGTTTTTTATTTCTTGTCAATGAGAGGCTCATCAGGATGTCAGAGGTGCTCCATACACAAGGCAAGGTATGAACTCTCACTTGTCACTTTCCATTCATTCAAAAATATCATGCTTAGATAATGTCCCAAATCTTTTTCCCTCACTTCACTAAGCTCTTTTTGAATAGTGACCATTTTTAGAGAGTTTCAAAAATTTATCATCAAGGGAGAAAATGGGAGTTTAAAGCAAATTGTGTGATGTGTGCATCGCCCTGGCAGGCAGCCAGATATTCCTGTTAACCGTGATCATGTCACACCAAAGTCAGTCTGTCTTGATTTCTGTGCAAAGAACATTTGTTCACAGAAATGGCAGCTGAGGTTGCCATGGTGACCTGATTTTTCTAGCTGTCCTTATACCTATTATAATTGGATTTGTTTTGGGCAATTCTAATGTACCCATCACCTTAGCATCCAGGCCCTAGGATTGTCATCCAGATGTGATCTAGTTGTGACAGAATTGTCCTTGCCATTTATTTTATTTTATTTTATTTTAGCTGCCATAAGTAGTTTGAAAACTGGCCATTTCCCCCCCACCCCGTTTTTGTTTTGTGTCACTGTATCCAAATAGGCCCTATAAAATTTTGGATTATAATTTGTATAAGATGCCTAAACTACTGATAGCTTTGGTGCTTTAATAACACAGAGTGCCACATTTAACTCTTCTATAAATGCTTGGAGGAATTATCATCTATCTATCTAAACTATAAAATACGGAGTTTTTAAATGATGTGAATATTAGCAGGAAAAATAAATGCCAAATATCGGTTCAGTAGATTTTATTTTGTTTACTGATTAATGGATAATATTTATAAAGTACTTTGTAATCCACTGTTGAAAGTGCATAACTGTAAAGTATTTATTATTATTCATTATGGCATTAACCTTTCAAAAAGAAGCTTAACAGCTAAAATTTAAAAAAACCTAAGACAGACCATATTTCCTGACAAAAAAAGGACAGACATCACAAAAGCTTAATACAAATAACAACTTCATCTGTAATAGAATAGGAACTCTGTCTTACCTGAAGGACTTATGAGGGAACATTGATGTATTAGGATTCTACAGCAACTAAGAAAGGGTCAAGTTATTAAAGCAGACTGAAGAAACTGTTACCTTGTCTGATCTAAGCACCACATTGTGCTGTGGTTTTTAGACAGAACTTGCCATTTGAAATTAATGCTGCAATTGTGCTTAAAAATAAATAGGCTGCTGCTGAGCTCAGTAACTAGTTCATGTCAAAGAGGCAGGTTTGTCCCTTGCCACACGTAGGCGTTAGGTGGTGAGGATTTAGAGTGGTAAATATAACTCATCTCACTGGCACAGCAGCTTTTCCCTCATGTCTATTACATCTTTATCAATATACATGACGGAGGGCTTGATCCTGCAACACGCTGAGCATCCTCGAGTGCCCATGGAAGCTAATGGGAGCTGAGGATGCTAGGCCCTCCCAGAATCAGGCCCTTAACTAGCTGCTAGCTTTGCTGCTATAACGTCAGACCCATAGTTCCAGCCTGACTCCCAAACCTCCTCCCCGCTCCCTTAGTTTGCACCCCAGAGGATGTGTCTGGCATCAACTGACAGGAACTCTGCTATGAGAATCTCAGCTGAAGATTTCATTCTTGCCATGCTCTGAGGGATTTTATGTCTAATTACAGCTCTGAACCTCCTCAGCTCTAGACATTTATTTTGCAGTATATTATATAGGCTTCTAATGAATGGGAATGTGCTGAAGTCATTTAGCCTCAGAATTTATGTTTTATAGGATTTTTGTGAGATAGGAACCCAAAGCGAAAGCCCTCAATCTTCGGGGAAGTTGGGATCCTCAACTAAATCCAAAGTCCTCTGCTTAGGCCCCTTTCTGTGAAATGGACCTCGATTGGAACAACTGGCTCTGAATTTTGCCTTTTGGACCTGATGTCTATAAAGTGGGTCCAGACACTCTCCAGATCTAATCCCATCAAAAGACTTAAAATAAGTCATGCCAAATCAGAGTGCCAAGTTATTACTTTTTGACATTAACATGGCACCACAAATGTACATGGTACTTTACAAGATGTGGAACAAGACTCCAACCTTGCCCAGAAGAATTTACAGTCAAAAACCACTACAAAATATATGGGGTCAGATCCTCAGCTGGTGTGAATTGTCACAGCTCCTTTGACTTCAACAATTTACAACAGCTAAAGGTCCACCTCAGGACCCTTTGCATACTGACCCAAGTGCTGCTGCTGTAAAACAGGGTGTCTCTAAACAACGAGACTGACATCAGGCCACCAATCAGCCACCATATATAATGCAGACCATTCATTTGGTCAAAGTGTAACAGACATAAAGATTTACACTATATTGATCAGAGCAAGTTTTATAGGTTTCTGATTCAGCTCAGCTCTCTCCATGTATGGTAGGTGGGTTTCTGTTCTCTGTTCTTTGTTACCAGGTGATAAAAATAATGCCAAGGTTCAGGATTTTTTAAAAATCAAGGAATTGATCTGCCCTCTTACTCCTGGGAATGGCCTGAAATTTGGTGCCTGAGTCATCAGAAAAATTGATTTTTAGGATTAGAGAGAAAAGCAAAAATGTGCCTCTTTAGACTGTAGCCTCAATATTTCTGTGAAATTAATCACATAAATCAGCAGGACTACCTTAAGCTTTTCAGTCTCCATGGAGACGCTATACAGCCTTTGGCCAAAGAAGTGGCCATCACATACCGTACAATCAAAGGGCGAAATTCAGATAAGGGACTTAAGCTCCTATTGACTTGAGTGATTTCAATGGAAGTTAGGCACCTAAATACCTCTGAGGATCTGGATCTTATAGAGCTCTTCTCTGCAAGTTTTCCACATCTTCATTTTCCATTTTCCTTTTCTTACTTCCATCCTATTCGTTCTACTTGTCCCCACCTCAAATAATCTCCCTGTCTCCTAGGTCTTACCCCTTTTCAGATATTTTGTAGACAGTTGTCATACCCATAGTCTATTAGAGTAGTAGACAAGCTAATTCTCAATATTTAGCTCTTTTTATCTTTCCTCAGAAATCAGTCCCTTCGTCCCGCTGATCATTTTTGCTGTTCATCTCTGAATTCTCATTAGTTTCTCTACATCTTTTTGATACTGAGGCACTCAGAACGGACTGCAGTGTTCCAGGGAAGCTTCCAGTTGTTGGTGGTGTCCTGCCTGTTCACATGGGAATGCAGAGCATGACAAAACGTTGGTGCTGTGTGTGTGTGTGTGTGTGTGTGTGTGTGTGTACACAAGGTAGTGATGAAGGGCTAAATAGGATATGAAGGTTATCATTTTTTGTTTTGATAGCCAATTCTGGGTTTTGTAGAGAATCAATGTAACTCAATATTCCAGTCGGCTCTGCAATGACATTTAGCTGTGATGCAGGGAGAGAAAGCGTGCTCTCCTTATTCAGCTAGAATCTTAAAAACAGGAACTTATTTCATGTTCTTGGGGTTAAAAAAAATCAATGTGTAAAAGCCTGCTGCATCTCTTTGGAAGTGTCCTCAGTGCTGTCACTCATAGGAGCTACCTGTCAAAATCTCACTCCACACATTAATCTGCCCTGGATTTAGCCCAGGTTTAACAAAGCCCATAAACTGGCTGTGCGTGACAGTCTAACAGGAGCTGAGCAGAAGCTGGCTGTTGCAATTTGCCTCAGAGAATACAGGATTCACCCTCTGTATTGTGGGCCATGAGGTACTCAATATACATAAAGCTTGGTATCCTATAGGCTGTCTCGAAGGGCTTGCTCTGGCAAGATGCTGAGTGCCTTCAGCTCCCAATGATCAGCTTCTGAGCTGGGCTCCATGAACATGCTGGGAGTTTGGAGGACTCTGCACCTGGCAGAACTGGGCCCTTTCTTGTACAGTTCAGTAATTTGGACAGAAGCCAAATTTGGGTTGTTAGTGGATCAGAACCTGGCTCTCGGTCACCACTTCAAGTCCAGACTAGGGGTACAATTTTCAAAAGTACCTAAGTGATTTAGGAGCCATTTTCAAAAAGGGCTTGAGCACTTAGGGCACTAAAGGGCAGTATTTCAAAGTTATTACGGCACCTAAAGATGTAGTAGGTGCCTAGTGGGATTTTCCAGAAGTGCTGAGGTGCCAAGTGCCTATTGAAATCATGGGAACTAGGTGCCTAGGTGCTTTTGAAAATCCCACTAGGCACCTATTGCATCTTTAAGTGCCTAAATGCCATTGACAATTTGGCCCTAAGGTGCCTACATCTCAATGAATGTCAGTGGGACTTAGTCACTGACGTCACTTAGGTGCTTTCAAAGATTTTACCCTAGGTTTGTACTGGCTGGAAGTTGTTCCTATCTGATGGCTGCTCAGGAGTGCACTGAAACTGAGTTCTGTAGCCTCAGATTAGTTCCCAGTGGCTCGGTGGCCAGATCTGAAGAATCACCACCTCAGCTGGAGTGAAATGGCTTGGATGGTGATGCTGCCCACACCGAGAACAAGGACTAGCTGGACAATGGAGACTGAACTGCGTGCTCCCCTCAGGAATGTGCCCTCTAGGAGAGGGCTGAGGTGCATTGGCCAGAGAGGCTTGCAGTGCTGCTCCCCACATCGGCCCTGTGATCTGGTCTCCAGGGCCACTCCCAAATCTGTCAAGCAACTGTGCAGCCATTCTACTGACATGGCTGGAGTAGCCCTGTGTGCCTCTAATGTAGCCCTATTGTGAGGAGGGGGCAGAGACCATGCAGGGATGGCTTTTCTGGCTCCATCCCCATCCTTAACCATGCTCCTCCCCCTGTCCTGCAGCCTGCCCCCCCCATCTGCCTGATCTGCCTCACACAACTGTGACAACCACCAGGAATCCTTCCCCTCCCTTTGTGCAGTGGAACTGCATTGGGCCTGTGGCCTCAGAGATCCCTTGTGAACATACGGTTATTTTTGTAACTGTCTCCCCCTGCAGCGAGTGAAATGGGGCAGCGCCTGTCTGTGGCTGCTGGAACGTGCACCGCTGAACATGGGTATTGATGAAGAAGCTCTGCAGATGTAAACAAGGGGGTTATTGCAGCATCAGCCAATTTATGCAGGTCGTCTCTCTCCTCACTCTGTTATGTGAAAGGAGAAGAGTGGCCATAGCAACCTCCGCATTGGTAGCTTACGGAGGCTGCTGCTGAGTGCCCAGGCTCTTCCGTGAAACACACATTCCCTGGTTAATGTGCCTTGCACACGTACTCTTCAATAATGTGGTAAGGACAAGATGTGCATGTAAACCCTAGCATACTGATCCTCCTTAAAAGTGCGGGAATGAATGCTGATCCTCATGAGCTGCACAATCCTGCAGAGAGAGGGGAAAGAAATATTTTAAAAACCAATCAAGTTGCCTGCATGTAAGTGGGAATTAGCATTCTAACCCTGGAATTGCTCTCCAACATCTGTTTCACCGCTGTCTGAGTCAGATGTCAGTGTTGCAAATGGCTTCTAGTACTGCCAGTCTCATGCAGGCTCTTTGCTATTCAGGCTGGCTAGGCGAAATAAGCACACCAATGCGCAGGATTGCTGTTGTGCAAAGTGCTCATCTTCCCGGGTTATATTTTTAGTCACCTAATTGTAAGAGCAGAATGTACTAAGCGTTGCAGTAAGACACTCCTCTGTTTCTGGTAGAGGTTGATCTTGAAATGCCAATTGCTCTCCTGGGGCCTGGTTCTAATGAATTGCGATGTTTCACACTAGTCCACTAGGCACTGTAGGTCCCTTAGCTTCTGAAACAGCAGGAGTGCTGGCTAAATATACAGAGAGGAAGGATGATTTTCCCTGTGATGGAGGTGGAAAGCTGTGCATGTCAAAGGGTATCTTAGAAACCTATGTGTTAGGTATCTATGTGTGCCAAATCAAACAGAATTCCCATTGACTCCTTGTGAATGTGAGAAAGGACTGCAATCAAAGCCTGTGAGGTCATGCAGCCCAACCCCTCCTGGAGCATGGTTGTTCCCTACAAAACAGTTTCTAGTGGAGGAGCTTTTCAGATACCATCATTTCCTGTTACTCTTGGGAACAGCAACAGACTAGAGCAAAACAAAACTCTGTTTAGATTCCTTACACTGTATAGGGGAAGCCTTCTCAAGGGCAAAAAAGCCTTCTCAAGGCCATGTCTACACTACAGCTGTTACAGTGGCAGAGCTACAGAGCAGCACCTGTGTCCCTGCAGCAGCTGTCGCGTAGACACTTCCTGTATCCATAGAATGGGTTTTTCCATTGATGTAGTTAATCCAGCTCTCCAAGAGGTAATACAAACAATTCATACTAGGGTCTTGCATGTAAACTCTTCAGCACAGGGACTTTGTCTTTATTTGCCTGTCACCACAGATAAGCCTATTGTGCTATGTAAAGAAATGTACATACTACAGTGAGGTCTATGTAAGACTTGACAATGGCTAGATAGCTGGTGTGCTGACACCACTGCCTGTTGTACTGATCAATATTGTCTCATTGTTTCCTTACATTCTCCCCTCCTGTCTATATCCATCTGTTTTCTACTGTCTTAGACCGTCAACTCTTTGGGGGCAGGGACAGTCTTTCTGTTCTGTGTTCGCTCAGTGTCCTGATCCTTGACTATGATTCCTAGACCCTGTGGTAATGCAAATAATAAATAGTAACAATTGTTAGTAAATGGTGCTTTTCACCTGTTGATCTGCTTTATGAAAGTGCTTTATGAAAGTGGGTTAATCTAAATAGCCCCAGTTTATAGATGGGGAGCCACCTGTACAGTCCCAATGTCTTCCTGTTCTGCCCTCACTGACACCTGAACAAGCATGGAGCTATGCTCATAGCAACCGTTGTAGCTGCTAGCACAATCACCTCATTCCTTGCCACAGGACTAAAATTATCCATAATCCTGGTGTATTTCAGAGAGAAAAGAACAGGAATCTGGAGTATAGAGATCATGGGGGTGGATGTTTTATGCCTACATAAGGCAGCTCTGGAACAAAAGCTCTCTCTCATATTATTATCCCGCGGAAAGGGAATTTAAATACCTAGGTTAGCTGGTTGCTGACAATGGCCGTCCTGCGATGCCCAGCATCATACCAAAGCAATTTGGTGCAAATGGCAGAAGCTGACCCCAGTTCAAGATGCCAGTAAAGTTAAAAGGTAGAATGTATAAAACTGTAATTCAACCTGTTCTAATCCATGGAGCAGAGACCGGGCCAGCGACCAGAGATCGGCATTCTTTCCACTCCAGAAATGATGATGTTGAGACACAAGCAGTGTTGAGATGGTCAAATGGTTGGACACTCTGTGATAGAAAATGAAATAAGGCTGTGAGGAACCTAATGCAGGTTGCCCGAGTTGAAGAAAAGTCGAGGGAGGCTAGGCTACATTCGTATGGACGTGACCACGGAGACCTGAGAGTGATATTGGTTAGGATGGCTCTTGCGATGGTGGTGGTGGACAGAAGACAATCAAGGGGAAAGCCAAAGACTTGTACGTGGACCAGATATCAGTGGATCTTAGAGAGATCCGTTTGCATGACAGCCAGGTATGTAATTGTGTGTTAGAAAAAGGCTACAAAAGTCACTGAGCCTGAATAGGGAAGTGGCAAGAAAGAAGAAGAGATTTAGCAGAGAGAGAAAGGAATCAAGTGACAGTGGGGGTGACGAGCTCTCACTGGGTTAGATGAGTCCAGGACCTGGGCTGGTGGGTGGTGATTTTGCCTTTAGCAACCCAAAAAATTGGTGGGCACATTACAGGTATCTGTGCTTTAAAACCCACTTTCTATTTGCTTGATCAATAAATGAGTTAGCAGCTGTGTTCTTAGCAAAAGACCATCACTTCAGCTATTGGAAATGACCCAGCTGCACTGAATTGAGATTGTGCCGTCAGGCTGTGTCAGTACAAATGACAGTCTAGAGATGGATTTCTCTGGGGAGTCCTATTTATTTGCAGGTGTGCTCCTCGGGGAACAGGAACACTGCACAATCTATTGATACAGCTCTGTGCACCAGGCATCCAGGACAGCGACCAAAACAGGGGAAAGTGACCCTAACAGTGATTCCTGGGCTCTTCCATCCACAGTGAACAAGGGGCTCTGGTCTGGTGATGAGAACAGGGGACTGATAGTTAGTCCTCCTGGGTTCTAGCCTCACTTTTTCCACTGATGGGCTCCGGAACCTCAGGTAAATCATTAAGTCTTTCCGTGCCTCGTAATAACCTCCTAGGGGCTGGGTTAGGAACTGCTGGATTGATCCTTTTCTTTTAACTTAAAACACTGGGTGACGTGCTGGCCCCAGGGAGGTCAATGGCAAAACTCCTGTTTACCTCAGTGAAGCCAGGATTTCACCCATTTGGCCTGGGATTTGCACCTTGATTTCTAGCCGCTTGTAACAGGGTGTGCTCTTTTACTGCTCTGTTGCCTCCTAGTGGTCCATCCGGGAATTAGCCCACCACATGGTCTGACACCTCTTTCTGTGGTTGCTCAGCCTGTTGTCCCATTCACTCACTTCATGGCCTCTCTCATGGGCCCAGACCTGCAGCGCTTTCCTCTTTGTGGTGTAGCTTTCTGGCCAAGACACACTGAAATTCTCCCCCTTTCTGGGGTATTATCCAAGTCTCCTTCCAAACTCGCCCCAGGAGTCCCCAAATGGACTGTCCGTAGCATGCCACCCCCAAGATGACATGTAGGGGAACCCAGACCCGCCCTCTACACTAGCTTCCAATCCAAGGACCCTTGGCCCAGCAACTCAGGGCTTTATTCTCCCAGCCCTTACTGCTTTCCTACACTGCCTATGACTGGATACTACTCGTCCCCCTTGTATCAGGGAGCGTGACTGCAGGCTTCCTCACTGCAGCCACCTTCTCTCTTGCTGGCTTCATAAAAGCCCTGCCTGTTTCTGCCTAGGTGAGCTTCATCCCCAATTAAACCTCATTGCATCCTAGCTCCCCTCCAGGTGAAGCCTGTGGTAATTGGCCCCTCTTGCATAGGCACTGACAGGGCTGGAGCACCCACAGGCAGCCAGCTCCCCTCTCACCCCAGCGCCTCCCACCCACCAGCAGTCCTGCTGATCAACTCCTTCCTCTCCCTCCCAACACCTCCTGCCTACCGCAGTCAGCTGTTTCGCAGCATGCAGGAGGCTCTGGGAGGAAGGGGGAGGAGCAGGGATGGGGGACGCTCAGGGGAGGGGGCGGAACTGTGTAGGAAGAGGTGGGGCGGGGGTGGGAAGAGGCAGGACAGGGTGGAGATTTTGGGGGAAGGGGTTGGGTTGGAGCGGGGCCTGGGCGGAGCAGGTGATTGAGCACCCCCCCAGACTCAGAGGAAGCTGGCGCCTATGCTCTCTTGCCTACATTAACCCCTCCAGGGGGTAGTGTAGGGTGAAAGCCCTATCACTCAGCTCTAGTAACATTTGCCATTATTACACTAAAGAGGGGAGTGTCTATGGGAACCCATTGAGGGCTATAGCCTGTAGGGCTTGGGGTACTGACAGCACTTGCCTCTGAGCCCAGTAGTGAGCTACCTGCTATCTAGACGGGACTGGTGTCCCAAAGGCCTCACAGCTTCACCCTGCAGCAGGGTTGGTCACAATACTCTTATAATGAAAGGCTACACAACCGCCTGCTTGGCAAGGCCTTCTCTCTGTGCAATAAGTGTAGGCTGGTCAGGTGGTAGGGCACTAGCCTGGGACCCGGCAGCCCTCAGTTCAATTTCCTGCTCCACCGCCAACTTTCTGTGAGACCTTGGGCTTGAGACACTGGCCTCTTGCTGGCTCAGTTCCCCATCTGTAAAATGGGGAGAATGACCCTGTTTTATCTCCCAGGGCTGTTGTGAGGACAAATACCTCAAAGATTGTGTGGTGCTCAGATGCGACAGCAATGGGAGCTGGACCAGTACCATAGAGAGCCAGGAACTGACTGCAACTAGAGGCCCTGCTGTCCTTGGGAGGGTCTCAGGCAGAGTCCCAGCATTGCCAGCGGATCAAAGGAAGAGATTATTTGGCAGTGGTAAGGCCACGTCTGGAGTATTGCGTCCAGTTTTGGTCCCCCAACTACAGAAAGGATGTGGACAAATTGGAGAGAGTCCAGCAGAGGGCAACGAAAATGATCAGAAGGCTGGAGCACATGACTTACAAGGATAGGCTGAGGGAACTGGGGTTATTTAGTCTGCAGAACAGAAGAGTGAGGGCGGACTTGATAGCAGCCTTCAACTACCTGAAGGTGGATTCCAAAGAGGATGGAGCTCGGCTGTTCTCTGTGGTGGCAGATGAAAGAACAAGGAGCAATGGTCTCAAGTTGCAGTGTGGGAAGTCTAGGTTGGATATTAGGAAACACTATTTCAGTAGGTGGGTGGTGAAGTACTGGAATGGGTTACCTAGGGAGGTGGTGGAATCTCCATCCTTAGAGGTTTTTAAAGCCTGAGGTTTTTAGTTGGTGTTGGTCCTGCTTTGAGCAGGGGTTTGGATTAGATGACCTCCTGAGGTCTTTTCCAACCCTGATATTCTATGATTCTATGAAGTTCATTTAGCTGAAGTTTGCATGGGTTGTGCAGAATTGTTGTTCAAAGTCATCAAATCTTAGTAGTTTCAGTTGGTTGCATCCAGACACAAATGTGGTTCCATCCTAAATCCACTTGACCATTCTGACACAGTCTGGATCACAGGCGATGAAGTGGGTGAGAACCGACATGCCTCTGCAGTGCTGGGATGGGGAGTTTGCATAGTTCCTGCCCACCCTTCATTCTGGCTGCAAACAGCGTGGACCAGCCCAGCTCCAAAATACGCAGCCTTCCATTTTTAAAGTGCTAACTGTTTACATTTAGGAACCATATTTTATTGGCTGTCCCTAGCGTTGGGATTTAACTGCCAGAATGAATGAGTTTAGGCTTGATCCTGCCCAGAGCAGGTGCAGCAGCAGCAGGTTGTGCATATAAACTTAAGGTAAAGAGTGATGAGCTAACAGAGCAGGAGAACTGATCTTGCATTAATGAGAGTGCTGCTGCCAATCTGCTCCAGCCTAGTTGCAGGAATGAGGCTTAAGGGGAAACACGAAGTTAAGTGGCTCAGTAGCACGTAGAGGATTGTGCTTATTCTCAGGTCTCCTTAGACACACCTAGTCTTTGCCCACTCCCCACCTTTTATATCCTGCCCTCTTGCAAGTTGGGAAGGACACAAGGGATGGGTTCCTCAGTGCAGTGGACTGCGCCAGCACCTACTTTTACTTGTGCTGGCTAGCAGCCTTTGCTCACTTGGATGGTGGAATGTTCTCCCCTCCCCTCCACCCCCTGCTGCACATTGCATAAGGGCCAACGAGACCAATTCCCCAGTTGAACACTTCACCCCTGGAACAACAGCAGAAGTCTGCTCTCTCTCATAGTAAATGTCCATGGCACTGGGTTTCTCAGCATTGAAGAGCACTGTGTGGCGCAAGAGAGGAGATGCAGTTCAGGAAAAAGGCTTTGTTCACAGCTTGCCTGTGGATCTGAAGCAGGGCATGCAGCTGATTCTCAGTGCTGGTAGTTACTGGATCCTTTCTCACACTGCACAGAGCGTGGGACGCGCTGTGTCATCTTTACATGATCTGACAGGCCATGTCCAGTCCCCTCATTCAGTCTAGGCCATTAAGCCTTATTAAAAGGATTTCTGTTCATTTATTATTGCCTTTGGCATGCTCTGCTCAATCAGCCCATTTGGGGCTAGCCTGGGCATGGTCATAGTAATGTGATTCTACGGGGATGTCTCTCCTCTCTAGGGACCAGCAGTTAAAGCTGTTACAGCCTCAGAACCTAACAGTATGTAAGTAACTGTACCAGTGATAGTCCAGGAATGAAGCTGGATATGAGTCAACAGTGTGTCCTTGTTGCCAAGAAGGTTAATGGCATTTTGGACTGTATAAGTAGGGGCATTGCCAGCAGATTGAGGAACATGATCATTCCCCTCTATTTGACATTGGTGAGGCCTCATCTGGAGTACTGTGTCCAGTTTTGGGCCCCACACTACAAGAATGACGTGGGGAAAATTGGAAAGAGTCCATCAGAGGGCAACAAAAATGATTAGGGGGCTGGAACACGTGACTTATGAGGAGAGGCTGAGGGAACTGGGATTGTTTAGTCTGCAGAAGAGAAGAATGGGGGGAAGGGGTGATTTGATAGCTGCTTTCAACTACCTGAAAGGGGGTTCCAAAGAGGATGGAGCTAGACTGTTCTCAGTAGTACCAAATGACAGAACAAGGAGTAATGATCTCAAGTTGCGGGGGGGAGAGGGGGGTTAGGTTGGATATTAGGAAAAACTTTTTCACTAGGAAGGTGGTGAAGCACAGGAATGGGTTACCTAGGGAGATGGTGGAATCTCCTTCCTTAGAGGTTTTTAAGGTCAGGCTTGACAAAGTCCTGGCTGGGATGATTTAGTTGGGAATTGGTCCTGCTTTGAGCAGGGGTTGGACTAGATGACCACCTGAGGTCCCTTCCTATCCTAATCTTCTATGATTCTATGAACTGGCAGGGGCACATTGCAATGCTGGTCTCTGTGCTGTTGCTAAGGTGAATATTTTTGCCTCAGTGTCTCCCATGAGTGATATCCTACCTCTGCTGAGGTCAATGGGAGTTTTGCCATTGACTTCAATGGGGTCAGAATGTCAATCTAGGTTTGAACGCTGCAATGGCTCCACAAAGATTCCAATAATGGGTTGGTACCAGTATTGCTCTGATGGGATGAATCCTGTCTTTCTCAGCCAGGGAGAGGTCCGAAGGGCTGGACTAGTCTATATCCCCCCAAACAGATAGATACGTGCACAGGCCTCTCCTCATTCATCAGGACAACTTGTCCTCTTCCTTGTTGCAAAAGCTGCTACAAATCGTTTCTCACCTGAGGCTCTGGCTCTCCATGCCTTGCCTGAGCATAGGGAAGTGATCCATGAGCAGGGACAGTGAGGAAAGGGACAGGTACTCTCCTTTCATGGCCAGCTCCCCACCACCATATTACCGGCATTTGATCATTTCTGTTCCTTCCACCTGTCATTCCCCAGATGTTCTTTCCTTTATCTCCTGGTATAACAGTGTAACCCTGAGGGTGGCCAGGCCCTGCAAAGATTTTCTGAAGATTTCCAACTTTTCTTTGGTATAGCTCAGTGATTTATTCATTGCCATGGGCCAGACCTGAGTTCCAGTCCTGAGTTCCCTCTGCTGGTAAAATTGGGAAACAGCATGGGCCAGATCCAGAGCTGGTGTTAATCAGAACAGTTCAGCTCTGCTGATTTACAGCATCTGAGTGTCAGGCCCCATGTGTTACTTTCCAGTGGCTTCCTCTGGCCAGCTGGAGCAGCATCCCTGATGGATGATAGCAAAAGTCACATCCAGTCCTCCCCATAGGAAGGTGGTCACCACAATGAGAGGCCAGTAGATGAAAGGCGCCAGTGATGCTGTACAGGTCTTTGAAGATGAGTTGTGCTATATATTTGCCAGGGGCATCTCCAGGCCCCAGCATGCCAAGCGCGTGCTTGGGGTGGCAAGCAGCGGGGGGCGCTCTGCCGGCGCCGTGAGGGCGGCAGGCAGGCTGCCTCCAGTGGTTTGCCTGCGGAGGGTCTGCTGGTCCTGCGGCTTTGGTGGACCTCCCGCAGGCATGCCTGTGGAGGTTCCGCTGGTCCTGCGGCTTCGGAGGACCTCCCATAGGCACGCCTGCGGCAGGTCTGCCGAAGCCGCGGGACCAGCGGACCCTCCACAGGCAAACCGGCAGAGGCAGCCTGCCTACCATGCTTGGGGCAGCAAAATCCCTAGAGCCACCCCTGATATTTGCAAAGTATTATTATAATACAGGAAAACAGGGGCTTTCCCCCCCTTCAGCTCTGCACAAGAAAGAAAGAAAGGCCCTAGAGGCATGGCAGATAGGAGTCTGGAGCAGGTCTGAGTGTGATTTTGGACTGACCGAGGGCATATGGCCTACGCGGGCTTTGGAAATGGAGGGAAATGTGCAAAGGAGCAGTGAGGACCCTGTTTTTCAGAAGTGCTCAGCTCTCATTTGTCCAGCTTTTCCAGAGCTCAGCATCGTGGGGACATTGGTAAATTTCCTTGGTAAATCTGGCCCATATTTAATGGCAGCTGAGTGCTTTTGCAAACCAGGCCCCTGCTGTGCGTGCTGAGCACTTGAAAATCTGGCCCATAAGTAGATAGCAGGCAGTATGTGAAGGGGCCCTCTGGGAGAGGTGCTGCCATGCAAGGAAAGTGCGCATATGTAGGCAAGCGGGCGGGCATGGGTTAGGGTACAAGTAGAAAGCCCAAGAGTAGAGGTGCAGATTTCATCAACGCAGAAAACCCCTTGTGGCAAGTTAATTGGGGACATAACTTGAGTGAAGTCAAAGGAATTGACCCAAAGTTGGATTTGGTCCAGAGCCTTGTCTCTTCCTACAGTAGAGTGACCAGAGAGCAAGTGTGAAAAATTGGGGCGCTCTTTTTCGGGGGAGTGGGAGGGGGGAGGGTAGTTGCCTAAATAAGACAAATCCCCTAATATTGGGACGTCTGGTCCCCCTGCCCTACTGCCAACAACCTGATCAGACCTAACTGACCCAGCTACTCCTTTTATATTAAAGTTTGTTCTCAGAACACCCAGCGCTGCATCAAGAGGACATTAACAAACTCCCTTGTACTCCTAAATTTCCCTTTCCAGTTAAAGAAAGAATGCCCTGCCTCTGCTACTCCCACACTGGGAAGCCTGCCTGTGTGTAAGCTAGTGCTTGGGCACATTGCTGCCATCTGCAGGAAGGAAGTGGCAAGCACACACAAGGACAGATTTGTAAACAGAGGTGAAGGAATTAGGTGGATGATAGTGAAATCTGCTTTTTTAAAAACTTTAATTACTGTGATGGTGGAACTTAACCAGTCACTCGATGATACTGTAGTGCTGCGTTTCAGACGCAGCCCTGCAATGTCAGCTAAGGACTCGATGCTGAGACTAAGCAGTCTAGGTACAATATATCACAAATCAGCACATAGCCTTGACTGCTAACTAGCTGCTTGCAGAGCTCACACATGTTTGTAGCACTGCAGAGCCCAATGTTCTGGTGCAGTCACTGAGTTACAAACAGGGAAATCTGGCACAAACTAGACAAAGCAAAAAATGATGGTAGTTTGGCTCAGTGAATGAAAATAAAGATGATGGAATGGTCAACTGTAATGATGAGCTTTGTTCTTTTGGATGAGCAAAGGAAGTTTGACATTTTTTTCCTGAATTGATGATTATGAACATCAGTCATAGTGCCATTGCTGATCAACATACTGTAACCCTCATTAATCAGCTGGACCTTTAAAGTGACTCCATCTGGTTATACACCTTGCATTTTAAAAGACCCATTCCCATGTCTGTGTCCTTAGTAGAACCTTAGATTATTAAAATGGACCTAATTCTAAAGGGAGAATTTGATTCTTATCATTTCAGTTGCTTGTTCTTCCCCACGACCCCTCCCCATTTCTGAAAATGGCCTAGTCAATTTCATTTTTGCTTATGAACAATTTCTAGTGGGTTTGACTTCCTGGTTCTCAGGCACTAGCACTATGCTGCAATACTTAGGTTACAGAGGTGTCTTTATAGCCATACACACAGCCCTAAAACTGTTTTTAGCTGATAATCTCCGCAAGTCCTGAAAACATCAGTTGTCGTTACATTTCATAATAGAGACCAAAGAAATAAGTTATTGAACAATAGCAAAGAAGAAAAAATGCTAATCCTAAAACTACTGACGCTTTCAGGTAGTGCTGGGCCCTGAGTACCCTTTGAGGAACAAAGGGCAGCTGAAATCACCAGTTTATTGGAGCCAGTCCCTTGGCACACGTCATTGCTCAGCTCAAAATGGACCTGGGAAGGAGCCTGGTTTATATTATAGGCAATTTCTATACCAAACCCCGCCGTGCAGAGAAAGTGGTTTCCAAATGGAAACTCCCATTCTGTCTTCTGCAGTTAGCTCTGGTGAATGGCTCTTTCTGTGGTGTGAGTGACATGTTTCTGAGCTGCCTTCTGATAGTGGCCATGTAAGGGAGAACTTGCTTAGTCCCCAGTCCTGCAAACATTTGTGCATGTATTTTATGTTAAGTCTGTGAGTAGTTCCAGTGGGACACCTCATGATTAGTGTTAAGCAGGTGTGTGTTTCCAGGATCGGGGCCCTGGCGTCGGACATTGGCAATGTCAGCGCCTATCATCAGAGATTGCTGCTATGATGCTAATGGGGCTTCACTTCAGGGTTTTGCAGAACACGTGACTCCTTACACCAGCTCTGGCATTTCCATTTAATGTCAGGTCTAGGATTTATAGCACTGAGCCTGTCCAGACTTTGTAAGCATCATGCTGAGGAGGTAAATGATTGTACATTGCATCAATACTTCTCTGGTTTCCCTATCAGTGTCTGCAGGAGCATGGGACACACTATCTTCAGGTGCTGAAGACCCCATCTTGAATTCTCCATGAGAAGAAGGGGTTGTGGTCTCAATAGGTCCCTAGGCCAACTTTGCACACGCACACAAAGCTCACAGAGGACATATATTTCCCAGTCTATATACAGTAGCCAGAGCATCTCAACCCTGCACTTTCCAAAGTCTGTGTTGAGCACAATGGATGCAGCTGACTGTTGATCTCAACACAGAGGTGTGAGTTCTTGCAGGTCTTCCCTGCGGTATAATAAATGTGCAAGCTGCTCACAGAGTTCTGTGTGGTTTCCTGGAGCAGGGCTAATATTACAACAAAACTTAGGAAGCGTTTGTTTAAATGTTGTGTTAGTGACATTTTTTCCCTGATCTTGTGAACATTCATGGCACATGAACTTTTGGGCAAGAAAGTTCAGTGCAACCGTGGATTCTAAGTGCATATTGCAGAGTATTCTGGGACCTCACATTCCTACTCAGGAGCAGGAGCACTGGAAATGAACCACTTCTTAGAACACGAAATACACGGGGGAAAATCCCAACCTGTTCATGGGCAATTCGTGAATGGAAAATAAGGTGACTTTTTTTGAATACATGATGTGTTATGAATGAGTCACTTGGCTGTCGTTTACTAATGCCTCCTGCCTTGTCTGCAGTAAGGAGTATCCTGGACTCAGCCATCATGGGCTGGTTATGAGAGTAATTGCACCAGTGCTTGGGGCTGGGATCACAGTGGAAACCACAGCCCTGGGTTAGGTGCCCAGGCTCCCGCTACAATGCATGGGGAGAGATCGGCATCTAGGAAAGGGATTCTCAGAAGCCAACAAAGCTGAATGGGGAACTGCCCAAGCTAGGCTGGTGTGAAATGCAAAGGAAACGGGTGGGGCTTAGGGCCTAGATTTGCAAAGGGGCTTAGGCACAGGGGTGAAAGTAAGCGCTTTAACCTTGCTGCCCCTTTTGCCCCCCCGGGCCTCTGACGGGGGGGGGAGAGGGGGGGAGGGACAAAAGAAGTAGCTGCCCTCAAGCCGTGATTTGAAAGGGCCCCGGGCTCTGGCCGCCTTTGCCACTACCGCAGCAGCACCCGCCGAAGCCCCAGGCCCTTTAATCACTGCTGGAGCCCTGGGTGGTGTGGGCCAGGGAGCTCAGATAGACTGGCTGCAGGATGCTGACTCCCAGCCATGCTCTTTCTGCCCGAGGCCCTGTCCCTTCCGGGAGTGGGGCAGAGCAGCTCCGTACTGGAAAGAGCTCCATTTTACTTTCACCCTTGCTTAGGTGCCTGACTCCCATTGGTCTGGACCTCAGGCATCGGACTGACAAGCTGGAGGAGGGTGCATAGTACCTCTGCTTGGTGTCTCTCAGTCCCTTCACTTGCCGCTATTTCAATCTGTAGAAAGAGTGAGAGAAACACACACACAAAGTGAGACTGACTCTCTCACCCAGTGCTCAGGGCATGGGGGAGAGTCGGGGTCGAGTCCCTGTACCAAGAAACTTTCAGTTATTTTTACAAACAGGAACAGGTTCAACAGATTGAGAGAGACCCACCCTCAGAGCCTGATGGTTTGACTACTTACATGAGAGTCCTGGGGTCAGGTCCCTGCCCTATATCAGGCAAAACAGAGATTCAAACATGTGTCTCCACATCTTCTGTAAGCAAACAATTCCTGACCAGCTCAGTCCTGGCCTTCTTTTGTGGGGAGTAGGCATGCTCAGAGCCCTCTTACCGGATCAGGCCTGACAGGGAAGCTAGGCCTTGGCTGGGAAACCCACCATGGCCTGATTTTGAAACCCCCCAACCATGCCCCCTCAAGCCAATGGTGTCCAAGGAGAGATGAGGCTGCACAGTCCTGTGTGAGATCAGGCCCGGGGCAGTGATTGGCTAGGAATGCTGGGAAGCCAACCCCTCCGGTCGCAAAGTGCTCAGCTGCCGAGAGGCTGTACAGCCAAGCAATGTTCCCGTGAAGGAGCAGACCCAGCCTTCCCCATTCACACAGAGACAAATGGGGGAGAATAGTGCAGTTTTGCACAATGTAGAGACAAAGCAGTAAGTTGTGGGGCATTTTTACTTGCTTCACTTCTGCACTCACTTGAGCTGCTTCATAGTTATGCAAAGGTCAAATAAAGCATCTCTCTGTAGCGCAGCGTCTCCGCTTGTAAAATGGAGATGCTGGTACTTCCCTGCAACCCTGGATGCTCAGAGTGGGTGGGGACAGCGACTGTTTGTGTTTGTATACCACGTTGGCAATGGCACGTGGCCTCGAGCTTAGAGGAATCAGCATCGTTATTTGATCATAAGCATGTCTGGCTGGGAGGAGGGCCGAGTAGTAACTCTTTGAATCCCTTTGTTTAGTACCTTCCATTGAATGGAGAGTTCATTATGGCACCTGGTGCAGGATTTGCAGCTTTTGATGGCAGCTGGGATCCAGGCTGTGACACAGGTATCAAGTGCCCAATCCGCTGTTGATTAGCCATGTAAATTCAACACACAGATGTCTGGGTGGGCTTTAATTATGGGAAATACAATGAAATAAAGAATTCCTTTGTAGCATCTGCCTTCTCCCTCCATGGGCTAGTAGATTGCACTGCAAGTGCTATAGTGTGCAGCTGTGCCACTGTAGTGCTGCTAGTGCAAACGCTCTGTGCCAATGGCAGAGAGCTCTCCAGTTGGCATAATCACTCCACCGCTGCGAGAAGCAGTAGCTATGTTGGCAGGAGAAGCTCTGCCGCCGACATAGCGCTGTCTACACTGGGGCTTAGGTGTTTGTAACTTACGTCGCTTTGGAGTGGGGCTTATTCACACCCATGACTGACATACTATGTTATACTGAAGTAAGTGGTAGGGTAGACCAAGGCCATGTCAGATCTTTTTCATGAGATCATCTGCCTTCTAACAAAGGCACAGAGAAGACTTTGAAAGGAAGGCTTAAAAAGGGGGGAGGGTGTTGTATGTATTTTCTGCCTATTTATTAAACATGGGGCCCAAATCAAAGTTCCCATTCTCAACACTTTCAAAAAATAGGTTGGTTGGGAATTTACGCCTTACCCTTGTTGTTATAATGAGCTGAATCATTCCCACGGGGAGGGTAGATAGCTATCCGGCCCATGTAGTATTTGTGCATTTCAGTAATAAAGTATCATCTAGCCCCCATGTTAATCTCAAATTCACATTCCAAGTGTCTGTAGGCTGTTGAGCAGGTTCTGTTTTAGGAGTGGCTGCTAATTTGTGACTGGATCCTGAGGTTCTTACTCAGTCCATACTGAGGCAAAGTCCTCTAGGAGTTTTTTCCATATCTAACAGCCAAAAAACGCTTTCAGTCTAAAGCGACTTTTAATTTAGAGTCAGAAAAACAAGAAAAGACTCAAGGTGCCGCTATGAGAAAGCACAGTGTGTGTCTTCACTGTGATTGGCTCTAGCAACTCTGAGACCAGGATCTCTGCACACTGGCCATGTTTCCAAAGACTTACAAGTGCAGGGCACAGAGAACAAAGGCAAACAGATTCAAATTACGTATTCATTAACTTCATTGAGAGTTCTTGCAGTGGAAAAATAGAGAAGGGATTTCAGCTTTTGGCCCTGCCAGATTCAGTCCCAGCGGTCTCAACGGTAATGTTAACAGGGCAAGTGCAGCTGCAATTTTTCAACCTTTTGTTGCTTAAATTATGATTATATCCAAGGCCACCTCCATTTTGAGCTAGCCTTAAATTCTGCAGCATGGTTGCTGGATGCTGGGGCTCTCCACTGAAGCCAACTGGGAATTCTGTGGCAGCTTCACTTAAAATATACTTTGTTTTAATGAACTAAATACAAATATCAAACCCAGACAGTGAGTAGCCACTGTGTAATTTATTTGGATATCAAATTCAGCTAGGGAAATGCGGGAGGCAGTTTGGGACTGTGGGATAAGCACACTTGCTACATGTTACTACTAAAAATGATCAGCCGTGAAATAGTTAATTTCATGTCAGTTGCCATCTTTAGGTTTCAGAGTTAACCCACTGAGCTTCATGGGGCAGGTCACACTTCTCAGAGCTCTTGTTTCAGGCTACATGCAGACTCAGACAGACATTATTGCACCTGTTGCAATCAGTTAATCTTGTCAAGGTTTTCTCCATAACCCTGAAAGCTGGAAACAGAGGAAGGAAACAGAGATTCACCAGTCTGATACAAGAGGTGGATTCCGTGGGAAACACTATACCTTTAGCATCCTGGAATACATGAGTCCTGACTACAGAAGCCACCTGTCTGGCTTTGCAAAACACTGACAATCTCCAGGCAATGAGTGCTGCTGTTATCCTGGAGAGGATGAGCAGACAGTAGATTTTAACTCCTGCTAAATGCTATTAGCTCCTTCATTTCAATCCCGGCATTCATGCTATTTAAATCGATGAGAGAATTGAAAGAAATGTATCAGGGCGCAGAGACTGGCTCCAAGTCCAGCTCTCACCGAACTCCGTGTCTTTCTTCCCAGGTTCAGCTGTCTCATTCACTGCTGCTGAGCAGTGTAAGTGGCATGACCCTGCACTATGGCATGCTGCAACCTCCTTGGAGGACCTAGAGCAGGGCAAGTACATCTTCGCAGTGGATGAAGAACGTGTCCCGTGCCAGTACGATGATGTTATCTTTCAGCCTGAAACCTCCTTCCGAGTAAACATCGACTCATCTGAGCGAATGATTCATCTCCGAAGCATCTCTATAATGGGACAGGTAAAGTGGAACATTTGAGAAACAAAACAAAACGTTATCACACTTCACCCCCTCCCCTGCGGTGCCCACAAAGTAGGTCATGAGAACAGAAAGTGCAGTGACACTTGCTGTGTGTTAGTATGGTTCACTTACAGGCACTTGTTCAGCACTATGCCCGAGTTTGACTTTGGCATGCACCGTGGTGCCAGATTTCCAGAAAGGCTTCAACCGTGTGCACCGCAGTCTTAAGCACATGTTTGGCTCGTGCATGTGCAAAAAATCTGATTTGTGCTTGCAACCTGCGTGGGACCCCACAGCCAGGGGAGTCAGGCACTGACTGCCCCATCTGGGGCATGCAAAAGCAATTTTCAACTCCACTGACTTTCTTGATGTGACAAGCCATTCAAGCGTTGCTGAAGTATAAATAAGAGACAGACCCTCTCAGGCATCTCTCAGAGGAAAGTGTATGATTGTCTGAGGGGAGGGGGGGGTCATACTGTTTTGGGAGGGGTTGATCTCCTCTGTCCATTTGTCTCATTGCTGGCCAGTCCTGATTGGGTGGTAATTGTTCTTACCCTACTATCTCGGCTGTCTCCTGCCCAAGTCAGAGTTCTTATGTGATTTAAATGTGGGTGTGCAAACGGTGTGTGCAATTTTGGAGGCTGCTATGGTAAAATAGGGCCTGACTGTGTCTAAATCAAACGAAGGAGAAACGCGACAGTTCTGCTTTCAAATGCTGAGAGCCTGGGGAAAGCTCAGACTGGGTACCAGTGTAAATGAGGGCGCTGAGGCTGGGAAAGCTCTGTCTGATGAGTCTGGTCCTTGATTAGCTTGTTCATTTGAATCCACGTGTTGGGAAGCATTTCAATAGAATTAGGCCAAGACTTTCCAAAGTGACCCAGGACTTTGGGTGCTGAACGTGAGACACATTCCAGGTGTAACCCTTCTGCCCCTCTGAGTTGGCAGCAACAAGGGCCGGGTTCAGTATCCAGGGGTTCCGTTTCAGTAACACAATGTATAACCGGCTCGAGCCCCCACCCAGTGACCTGGGACATTCACATACCACACCCCCCTGGGCGCCTCTAGGAGGCAATACTTCCCCTCTCGCAAGCACGGAGTCTAAGTGTAGCAAAATCTTTTTAATAAAGGAAGGAATTAATGCGGCATCCCATTGGAGAAACACCACAAACAGGGTTATAACACAAACCATAAACAAAAACCCACCTCCAAGTACGTTTGGCACTGTCCTTTTTCCCCTTAGGGTTTTAAGTCCCATCACCCCAAAGTCCAACAACCCAAAAGTCTCTGGTCAATGCCACCCCAGAGTTCGAGAGTTTATCTGTAGAGGTCCCTCCCCCCCCCAGCCTGGATAGAGAGGGGCACCTTACATGGTCCGGGGCCAACTGCCCTGCCTCTCCGTGGGTTCTGCTTCCGCCTTCTCCACGAACTGCTCCGCTTTACCAGCCACTCCATGCTGCTCCTCCAGCCGTCCTCAGAAACTGCTCTGCTCCATGAGCTGCTCCAGTTCTCTCTGCAAACTGCTCAGCTCCGCTCACTCTGTGGGCCGCTCCACCCATCCCACAGCTACTCTGCTCTGCTGCCACCAGCCGTCCCCACAACTGCTCCACTCCGCCAGCCGCTCTGTTCCACAGCATATCTTCAGGCTCCCCCACTAGTTAGCACAGTACTCTCAACTCAGTTATTTCAGCTCTTAGTGGGGGAGCCCCAGTGCGAGTACACCATTAGCCCAAAGTGATTTCAGCTCAGTAACCTGTATTTAAATTTTTAAAGGAATAAAAAAAAACAACCCTGGCATTCCACAGTGGAGAGAGGAGGGAGTGCAATTGGTGCTTTTGAGTCCACAAGGAGACTGCACCACCAGGCACAAATACCTGTCCCCAGCCTCTCTCCATTCTCTGGGTTTTGGAACCCATGTCCCATGTCTAGCCAGTGCCACCCAACTGAGGGTGAGCAATTTGTCACCAAGCAATCCCACAGCTTGGGAGTCTGGGATAGGGTGGGCGTACCTATGCAAATACACTCTCTGAACTTCTTTCCACCAGATGTCAGTGTAGAGCTCATCCTGACTCTGCTTACACAGGTGTGTGATTGTCACAAAGTGCTGAGCTCTCACCCTCTGGTGATCAGCCCCCTTTTGAAGTGTCTCCGAATGGTGCCCAGAATCACCAGGCCCTTCTGCAAGTTTGGCCTCAGCTTTTCTTGTTAAATAAAAACGGCCAATGTCACAAAAGTTGCACAGTGGTTTATTGAGACTGGCCCCTTCCCCTCCTCCCAGGTTCAGCTCATTGCTTTAGCCACATCAGGTGCAATACCGAGATGGGCATGAACAACAACCCCAGATCCAAACAGCTCCCAGCTTTGGAATCCAAATTGTGCAGCAGGGTTCCAACTTGGTAATGAGACAAGCTGAGATCCAGGGGGTTCTTCTGGCCACTGGGAATGCACGTATTGGGAGCCAGACTTTGCACCTCACATCCCACTCTACTGCAGATCATCTATGTATCTGGCTCCTGTGACCACAGTAAGTGAGCATGTCACAACATCCTGGGAGCTGGGAAGAGCTCTTAGCAGATAGGGAACTGAGGCATAGGAGGCTAAGTGACTTGCCCACGGTCACATGGGAAGCCAGTGGCAAAGCAGGGAATTGAATGCAGGTCTCCTGGTTTCTAGGCCAGTGCCCTAACAACTGAGCATCCTTCCTCTCTGTCAGATATACCATGACACACAGATGAATTGGCCTGAGAAATATTGTCTGTGTTTCTTGTCAAGTAGGAGCCTGAATGGTGGGATCTTCAGGGCCAGGCTGTTGGGGAGGAAGATGTGGTTGGAGGGGCATTCGTGCTCATTTCCCCTTGGTTGCTGCCACCTATTGTAGGCTTGCTGGTGTTTTTCTATTTGGTAGTTTTCAAATAGCTCCTCAGGGCGCTGGAGCTCGGGAGGCCAAATAAATCCATGAATATACAGTCCCCTCTGCTTCCCTGGCTGCTCCATTCCTAGACTCACGTCTGCACTTGCTGGGCTCTGTGGCTGTGCTGGGTATTGTGGCTCTGGCAGGTTTCACCATGCAGGACCTCTAGCTTGGTTATAAATGAGGATTTTAATGAGACCTTCAGAGGATAATGGTGCTGCTAGAGGGAATATACGGAGGCTACGTGCCACTGCATTCAGGGTCGGCTCCAGCTTTTTTGCAGCCCCAAGCGGTGAAGGGTGAAGAAAAAAAAGGTGCAATCGGTGGCACTTCGGTGGCAGCTCTACCAGCCTCTTCATTCTTTGGCGGCGGATCCTTCGCTCCGAGAGGGACTAAGAGACCCGCTGCCAAATTGCCACTGAAGATCTGGACGTGCCACCCCTTCCCATTGGCCACCCCAAGCACCTGCTTCCTGTGCTGGTGCCTGGAGCTGGCCCCGACTGCATTGAAGACACAGCCATGCCATTCCTTTTTCCTCTTGGCTGTCACCTTCCAGCCCACTGGAATGTAATTGCAAAGACACTCGCAGTCTGCACTGTGCCTCTGCCCCATGGGTTAACCATATGGCCACTGCAGCACTCCTAACCCTGGTGGTCTGAGGAGTTAACTGTGGTCTCTGAAGCAGTGTGCAGTGGTTACACCCCAAAGGAGGAGACACAGCTGGACGTCTCAGTGGTTGTTATTATTTGCGTTGTGATAGTGCCCAGGAGTCCCCTCGTCCTCCCTGTACTCGGTGCTGTCTAAACATGGTAATGGTAATGGTAATGAAAACAGTCCATGCCCCACACAGCATGTAACTGCAGGATCCAATTCAGCACTTCAGAGTTCTGGATCCAAACTTTCCTGCATCGGGGGTGTTTGTGCTGTATCTGGGGTCTGGTTGTAGCCAGCTGTAGTCCCTATGTTCCACAGTCCTGTGTGTGCGAAAAGTGACACTGTAGAAATGACAGAGAGGTGTTCACCTGTATTGTCCCTCAGTGACCTTCCAGACCAAATCGTCTCACTGAGACAGAGCCTTGTTTATTCACAGTGGGGAGGCGACATGCATTCAAGTTTGTAATGCCCTGTGAGGTCCTGAGAGAGAGGCTGAGAAGTTGGTTTCTCTCACTGGTTGGCTGGGCTGTGGGGATGGGGTACCAAAGGGTGGGTTTTTTACAGCAATGTTCTAGACAGGTCTCTTGGTTTGGCCTCGTCCAGACACAGTGGTAACCGGCAGAGTCGATGAAAGTGTTCACACCGAGCTCACATGGAATAACTTGATTCCCAGCCCTGTGTTGACAGGACCCTAGACATGGATCCACCTATCCTGCTCCCACTCATACCAGTGGCAAAGCTCCCATTCATTCCCAAGACAGCAGGATCAGGATTAAAAGGAAGAGTGACATAGAGTAAAAAGATGCCCATCAGCTGCTTCTACTCTTCTTTGAAAGGTGACTTGCAAAGACTAGTGTGTGCTCCCACTCCCCCATCCCCATTTAGGTAAGAAGGCCTATTATTTTCCTCTTGCTTTTACCTTAGGGTTTGTCTCCTGTGTTTTTCCTGGAAGCGTCAGGATGTCACAAATCTTTCTTTGGAAGCCTGTAAATTAATAGGACAGGGATCTCTAGTCAGACTGTTTAGTGCACTCCGGTTCATTGCTAACAGCAAGTTAACTGAAATGCTTGACAGACAAGTTTGGGATAAAAGATTCTGTTAAAGAATCCACCTCCCTAGCCCTGGTGTTACAGGCGGATAGATCTGCAGTCTGATTCTTGGCTCCTCTAAGCAGACCTCCAGTACAAAGAGGGAAAAGAAATTACCCAGAGTTCTGGTAATTCTCAGCTTAAGAAGAAAGAAACAAATAAAAACCCCAGCCCATGGTGTTCTTTTTTATTGTTTTTTAGTTTGGAAAAGCCTTTCAGGCCTTTTGTAGAAGGGGAGGTGGGCATGACCCCATTATTTTCTCTTGCCAGTGCACCTTGAAGGGGATGTCCCAAGTCCCAGTACCTCCACCTTTGAGGGCAGGTAGGCTAAGCGACCGCTCTGTCGACAAGGCTGGAGCAGCCTTGCTGCTTGCTTGCAGAGCTGCCAGATCTTACACTCCATAGCCTCAGCTGGTAAGAAATGTTGATCTATTTTTTAATCTTTCTGGGTTGGGAAGTAGAAGTTCACCAGTGATGCGGCCTTAGCTGAGTACATGCAGAGAAGCTCGGCCAAGCTGCAGTTCCACGGCAACGGGACATTCCAGGTGACGAACGCCAGGTGTCCGGACAAATCGGGCTGTGAGTGTGGAAATGCTGGGGTGAGTTTTTCCACTGGAATTAAACAAACTGTTCTCTGGGATCTTTTAGCTCCACTAAGTCACAACTCCTGGGTGGGCTCTTCATGGCCTCAGGATGCAAATAGGAAGTCAGGGAACATCCCAGCACTATGCTCAGGCAGGGCAGTGCAAAACTGAACAGAAACGCAAAGCAGGGGTGGATCAAAGGAACTTACCCTGAGTTTTCATTTAAGGAACATCGACAGATCTGTGCTGCCTTGCTGGGGTATTCTGGGACTCGGTGCCCAGTGCTTGTGTGCAAGGACCCCTTCCAGCCAGTTGGACACTGCTGTGAAATATGCGGTGAGTGCAGAATGGGGATTTATTCTTGTAGCAGGCGTGGGCGGCGTGCCTGGCCTTCTGGCTTTATTGTATTCATTTCCTTGGCACTAGGCCTTGAATGCCCTTCTGGAGTTGAATCTTGTGGTTGTCACCTATACTTTGGGAATGCCAAGAACTGACTGACTGCTGTTTGACTGGTGCAGCGTCTGTTCAGTGGGAAGGTCGGAGGCTTGAGTTGGTAGAAAAATAATTAAACATGCTGGTGACTCTGCAAGTATCGAGACTCAGGCGTAATAATTTAGGGCCTGATCCAAAGCCTTGTGAAATCAGTGGGAAAACTCCTGTTAACTCAGTGGACTCTAGACTCCCGTTGGCTGGACTTTTTGAAGCTGAGGAATAACCCATATTCCACCTGCTGAGCTCTTCTGGTTTTTTCTCTGAGGAGTTTTGATCATCCCTCCATATCAGCATGGTGACATCTAGGGAAAGGTCTTTTGTATACTGTTCTAACTCCTCGTCCTCCCCTAGTAGTACAGTATTTTATACTGATGTTATCCAAACAGGACAGCTTCCAATAGCACATCAGTTGTGGTAGAATTTGGTTCCTTTGAGGTTTGGACTGTCCAGGTTCCTACCAGCATTTAAACCAGACGTGTTTCTTTGCTTGATTCTCATTTAGCCAGCACTTCACTGGCTCAAATAGAAAAGTAGGATGAATAAATACAAAGGATTAATTGATTGAACAAATTCCTGAACTATCCTGATTCTGCATCCAACTTCCTCCTTGTTCCTGCTCTAGGGGCTACTCCACCTCCCTATGAAGTGAGACTAAAGGACACAGGAAAAGGATTTTAGAGTTAAAGCTCTGATCCCCATCCGGACTGAGCCCCTCAATGGAGCTTTAAACAGTGATCACCTCGCAGGAAGGGGACCCAAGCTCACAGGATTATTATAGGAAGCAATGCTCAGTGCTTCCTTTAGTGCCATCAGCTCTTAAATGCACAACACAAATATTAACTATTTGTCAGACAGCCTCTCTGTGGTTGGTAGCTATTTATTATCCCCGTTTCACAGATGGGGAAACCGAGGTATGGGGACCGGCTTCAGACAAAGGGGTTCAGCACCTCTGAAAATTAGGCTGCGTTTGCTTATATGCCTAAAGGTTGGCCTTAGGGACTTGTCCAAGGAAGTCAGTGTCAGGATCCTCTAGCAATGGGTTCAAATCAATCCCATCACCTCTTCCCGCCCCTGTACTATGCCTCAAATGCCTGTCTCTGGAGCCTGAGTTATGCAGAGCGCTGAGTTATATTCATGTCTCTCTGAATCATTATTATCCCTTTCTGGAGTCTATCTTGGATTGCAACCTTTTGTCCCCATCTGATTTTTCGAGGCCTGCCCGTGGTTTAGCCTGTCAGGGTGTCACAGGTCATCAAGATAGTTCAATCCATTCCTGTTAGTGCAGGCTGCTAGGACTGCATTCAGTGCTGGCATCAGAGATGTCACTAATGGAAAATACGCAAGGAAAATGCACTTTCTTGTTCCAATAAATGTCATCTTTATCACCTACAGTAAATTTCATTGAAAATGAAAATATACCCAACAGATTGGTGGAATTTCCTCTTCATATGGGTGTTTGTCTGCTTATCTACCTGGACGGTGAACAGGAATTTTTCATACACATGCCAAACTCATTAGGGCTCTAGCATATGGTTTTCAAACCTGTTCATACCAGCAGAGCCTTTGAAAGCAATTAATGGAACTTTATATTTCCAGAAACTTTTACTCCTGCTTTTCAAGAAAAATATTTAGCTCAACTTGTGTGGTGCCAATTGATTCAGTGACTTTAATTGTGCCCTTCCCTGGTGCTTTTTATCCAAGGAGCTCAAAGTACTTTACAAGCATTGATGGATGCTCATCATTACCTCTTTAAGAACTAGGTAAGTGTCAGCAGTGGATGTGGCTTTCCCAGGAGCATTCTGAAAAAAGCTCCACTGACGCTGGGTTTTTAAAACCTGTAAAAAGACCAGCAATAGAGGAGGTGTTTCCTTCTGAAAGCTTTGTTCAGAAATCGCTAGCTGATAGATTATGCTCCCCTTTGTGAGCTCTAGAATGAGACCAGATTACACAAATGGGACTGGAGAATTGTTTGGGAATCTTGTACTGATCCAGATCTTGGTAGACTCTGAAAACCACATTGATCCACGCTGCCAGCCTCACAATAGCCCACTTGCAATGAGAGGTGTGCTTGCAAATGCAAAATCAATGAACCTGTGTGTGTTCTTTCTTGTCTTTCTGCCTTTGAACTACAGGAGCCACTATTTCATTGGAATACACGCCTGATTTCGACATTAGGCAGTATCAGAACAGAATTCTTCATGCCTTCCTGAGCCTGGTATGCTAGTCTGTTTGGAAAGACTTATTTAATATACATCATTCAGATAGAAGCCAGGAAACCCCACCAATAAGACACTCACCATTATCTTATAATATAAATACACTGTAATAGACTGGTACGTACATTATTCCAGTGATGTCAGGCTGGGTAGTGGCTGCTTGCAGAGTTCTATCTGATACTCTTGTAACTTGGAAGTCGGCATGGGGAACAGCTGTTTGTAGCTCTGGCTTCTGACCTCAAACAGGAACTCAGCTGCTGGTGCACACAGAGTTGCTATTGTATACCGTATACATGTATTGTGTACTATGATATACAACATATATTGTATTACTATTGAAGCCGGTGATCTGGTTCTGCTCGCACATCAGTATGTCATTTGGTGTGAATCCTGATTTACACTGGTGTAAATGAGAGCAGAACCAGGCGTGTTGAGTCCAGACTACCCCAAACTGTCCCACTCTTTCAGTTAACAAGGCTGCAGAACACAGAGTGCTGTTCAACACAGAACCAGGAAGCATGAGCACCAGGAGCTCACACCTGCCTTGTTCGAGTTTTGACAGTTATGGGGCAGCAAGTTCCAAAGGTGGGCTCCTTTGAATGAGGATGCCCAGCCACTACCCACAGAGAGCAGAGGGCCAGGTAGGAGATGCCCCCAGGAGACGTGGGGAAGGAGGTGGCCTGTGAAACAGTCAGCCCCGGATCATGCAGGGTTCTCGACTGCCCCTGAACTGAAGTGGGAGTTTCTTTTTTTCATTCATTCCTACTATTGTTTTGAGACTAGGGATGTGAACTAGGAGGTATGGGGAGAGGAGAAGGGGTTGATTTCACCCCATTTCCTTCACTCACTCCTCCTGGCTGTGTGGTTTCCCAAAGAAGTTAGCAGAGTTATAGAGTTTAAGGCCAGAAGGGACCGTGAGGTTATCTAGTGTGACTGCTTGTATGTCACAGGCCACCCACACCATCCAGTGCCTGGCCACTAAACCCAACACCAAAAATGAGTTAAAAGTTGAACAGCCCACAGGAGACTAGGCTATGATGTGTGACAGGGAGGGAGGGACCTAGGTCAGTGCCTGAGGCACCCTCCATGGCAGGGAAATGATTACGTGAGATAGACCCAGATGATCCTACCAAGTGAGCCACACCCCATGCAGAGGAAGGCAAAAAGTACTCAAAGTTGCTGCCAATCTGACCTGGGGAAAATACCTTCCTGACTCCAGGTATGACGATCAGTTAGACCTCAAGCATGGGAGCAAGCCCCTGCCAGCCAAGCCCTGAGAGAAGGAATGCTTGGTGCCATCTCAAGGCACCGGCCCACCCCACCCAGTGTTCATCGTCAGCCGTGTAGGGTTGCCAACTTTCTAATTGCACAAAACCAGACATCCTTGCACCGCCCCATTCCCTGCTCCTTCCCCGAGGTCCCATCTCTGATCCCCAGGCCCCTACTCACTCCAGCTTCCCTCCCTCTGTCACTCACTCTCCCCCACCCTCACTCACTTTCACTGGGCTGGGGCAGGGGGTTGGGGGTTGGGGGGCGGGGGGGAGGGCTACAGCTGGTGGTGTGGGCTCAAGGGTGGGGTCAGAAATGAGGGGTTCAGGGTGTGGGAGGGGGCTCTGGGCTCGGACAGAGTTGGAGTGCGGGAGCGGGTGCAGGCTCTGGCTGGGCTCTGGGATGGTGCCGGGGATGAGAGGTTTAGGGTGCAGGAGGGGGTTCTGGGCTGGGGTCGAGGGGTTTGGGGTGTGGGAGGGGGCTCAGGGCTGGGGTAGGGGGTTGGGGTGTGGGTGAGGGTGCAGGATCTGGGAGGGAGTTAGGGTGCAGGAGGGGGTTCTGACCTGCGGTAGGGGGTTGGGGTGCGAGCTCTGGGAGGGAGTTAGGGCGCAGTAAGGGGTTCTGACCTGGGGCAGGGGGTTTGGGGTGCAGGCTCCAGCTGGGCTGCGCTTAGCTCAGTTAGCTCCTGGTTGGTAGCACAGCAGGGCTAAGGCAGGCTCCCTGCCTGCCCTTGCTCCGCGCTGCTCCTGAAAGTGGCCAGTATGTCAAGCCTGTACGCAGAAGGGCCAGGAGGTTTAGTGTGGTGTGTGCTGCCTGTCACCGCAGGTACCACCCCAACAGCTCCCAATGGCTGTGGTTCTCGCCCAATGAGAGTTGCAGAGCTGGTGCTGGAGTGGGTGCAGCAGGCAGAGCTTCCCTGATTGCCCCTGCCCCAGGGGCTGCAGGGACATGCCAGCCGCTTCCAGAGAGCTGTGCAGAGCTCGGGCAGGCCGAGTGCTGACTGGCACCATCAGGTTCACTTTTCGACTGGGCGTTCCATTCAAAAACTGGACGCCTGGCAACCCTACAGACATTGCCATCCTTGATGTTTCAGCAGAAGAAGATTAAAAAAACCCCACCAACCCAGAGTATGGGGTCGGGAGAGGGGGCATAATCCCTTCCTGACCCCTGCAGGTAACCATCTGAAACCCTGAGGCATGTATTTGAGGCTTCAGCTCTTCTCTACATCCCGGGTCGGGGTGGGGGGTGGGGGACTGGCTAGTGAGTGACCAGAGGCACTCTTTCTTCCCAAGGGATAACGCGCTGCAGCAGCAGGCAGAACCCACGCTGTGTGGGTTTACAGGGCCAGATTCACAGCCATGCAGGAGTCCAGCAGAGAACGGCTTTCATCCTGGTGGAGCCAGGCAGGTGGGAATGTAGGAGACTCCTCAAGGAGCATACGGTTGGCATATTGGTTCCTACCCCATCCCACCACCGAGGGCATGGCCAGAGCAAAAGGTGCCTGAGCAAGAAGGTGGTGCATCTGGCCAATCCCTGCCTGCAGAATGGGTCCTAGGGACTGTGGACACCTGGGCCTAAACCAGAGCAGTTCTCAGGCTGCTCTAACTTGTGCTGGGGACTAGTTTGGTCCCTGGCAGCCATGGGATCTGGAGGCACAAAGGTAGCTGACCAGAGAACGTGACCCAAAGTTTTCTAAATATCCGTTCACGACACTGCTGGAGAAAACAGAGCTGGGGGTCCCATGCTGCGTGACAGGCAAAATCGCTTAGGTGTCATGGTGTTCAACTGCCATGCAGAACACCTGGCTCCACTCCTCCACGCAGAGTACTCACTCCCAACTGGCCAGTCGCGGATGCCAGTACTGGAGTTGCTGCAGCAGCCCAGTCTCATGCTCTTGAGCTTACTGCCCTGTGCAGCCACCTGGAGGACATGGCTTCAGCTATTCCACAATGGAGCCCGTGGGCCAAATTTTGCTCTGGGGCAGGTTGTGCTTCTGGAGTAACTTCATGAGAGTTACTCTGGATTTACCCTGCTATAATCAAGATCAGAAAGTAGCCCCATGTAGCAATAGATGTGAGTCTGGTTCTTCCCTCCTTACAAATGTGTACATTCTAATATGTTGTTTAATGGGTGTGATACATTCATTGCCTCAGTATACAGGGGCCAAATGACACTGTCACTAGAGCCTAGGAGCCCTGACCCAGCTCCAAAGGGAGCAGTATTCTACAGGCGTAACCTGCCCTGAGTATTTTGAAGTAACATTGGGCCCCAGTGTCTGTTGTTTACAGCCCTGCATGGAAAGAAGACATAAATGTGTCATTGTGAAAATACAGCAGTGATATGATTCACAGCAACACTAGCTCTTGGTGATATTTACATTAAGATTTATAGCCAGCACTTATTTTACTGTCCATCACAGCTCCAGCTGGAGACATAATCTCTGCCTGCTGACCCAGTGTGTTTTGTGTGTCTTGCTTTCTTTGAAAAGCCAAAATACGCAGGTGTTCAGCTGGCTATATCCAAGGTGCGTAAACCTCAGACTTCACAGAACTCCGTTCCAGTCATCCAGATTGTGCTAATGGATGATAAGACGGGGTCACAGACGGGAACTAATGCTGAGCAGTTGGCTGAGGACATCATGCGTGACGTAGCAGAGCATGGTAACTGTTCCCATTCACCTAGGGAAGATTCTTTTTCATTCACCAGCGATGCTTTCTAGGAGGTTAATAGGAATCACAGAAAATCAAGTGGCAGTTAATTTAACAAAGTATGTATTGAAAACTCCTGGTGGCTTGTACACAGCACTTTGGCCATGTCTACCCTCCGAGGACCATAGCGACATAGCTTCAGTGGTGTAGCTATGCCAGCATAACCCTGTAGTATAGACGCAGCCTACAGTGATGGAAGAGGTTTTCTGTCACTACAGGAACTTCCCCTCCCCAACCAAGAATAGCTGTATTAACAGAATCATTCTTCTGTCAGCCTAGCTGCATCTACACCAGCGGAGAGGTCAGCATAGCTACAGTGCTCTGCGGTCTGGATTTTTCATACCCGGAGCACCGTAGCCATGCCAACGGTCATTTGAAGTGTAGATGAGCACGTTTCAGCTCCTAAGCATTTCACAGCCCCTCTGAATTAATCAGTGCTAGTCCAGCACAACTCTTGCAAAGCTATCTTCCCCCACTCCCTAAGGACTTGGCTACACACAATTCAATGTTTACTGGTGCAGCTTTGTATGCAGACACTTAAAACTGGTTATATCAGTTTAGTTTGTGCTTGTGAATTTACATCAGTGTCCACATACAGAGTTGTACCACTTTAACTAAATGAGTATAAAATCATACAACTTCTGTGTGTGGACAAGACTAAAGGTATCAGTTTAGTGCTAGAGTGATGAAACCCCCAGTGTGGATGCAATTCACACTGCAATTGTGTAACCCTGTACTGAAAAATCCTCTTTCTTGCTTTGCAGGTGACTCCTTTGGCATTGTGACAGGTACAGTGCAAGTAGCCACTGGCAGTAATTCTAGTGGACAAGGAGTTACCGTTACTGATGGCATCATTGCTGGGACGGTTATTGGTCTACTGCTTGGGCTGCTGTTGCTTGGCACAATGCTGTTTCTCCATCGGAAGGGGATGATAAGGTAGGGACAGGGGCTTTCACACCCCTTAGATTGATAACCACCAAAAAGTCTTGTTTAACAGCTGGGACTAAAAGAATTATCTCTGAGGTCTTTTCTGTCATTCACTGATTCATGAAACAAAGAATCCAGGGATTGGCCCAGACCCTACCCACCATTAAAGCAACTTTATGCAGCTCCACCAGTGTCAAGCTGTGCTAACATTGGCAGAACTGGCCTCCCCAATATCCTCGCGTCATGGGCAGGTCCTCAGGTGACAAAGAACTGCCAGAGCAGCTTCTGTGCCTTGCCCTGTCCCTGAAGTGAGGGAAAGGTCATGATTGGGCATCCTGGCATTGCAACAATCCTTGGCTGCGTGTGTTGTTGGTAGCTGGAGTAAATGAGGGCAGCCTTGAGGCTGCTCTGACTTGCACCCAGGGACTGATGGCTGCACAGTGGCCCCAGGGTCAGGGAAGTTCTTTGGTGGCTTAAAGGCACATTAGTGCCCCGTCCAGCTGCAGTCCATGAGCCCATAGCCGTTGCGCCGTTCTCTGGTTTGAGTTCAGTGTGGTTCAATTTTGTAGCTGAATGGAAACTCCCTGTTGCTTCTGTCACTTTGCAGCCCCGCATCTGCATGCAGAACTGACGTTATCTAGTGGGGCCCATTTGGCAATATTAATGCATCAAAACAATTCTAAACACTTGTTCTGCAACTTTGTGTCCCTGAGAGCAAATTGCACAATGGAGAGAGCCCGCGGCAGCCCCTTGGACCTTGTCGCTTTATTTATTAATCGTCACGCAGCTAGCACTGCCTGTTGATTCAGTCATCATAAATGGAGACTAGGCCAGGGCAGAGCTCGGCCTTGCATTCCTTCTGCACCCCAAATTCCCACGGAGGCCAAAGAAACCCAGGCCTGAGTACGGTCTACTGGTCTGGGCCCTCATTTCTTTTGGGGCTGCACATCTGGGGCCTGTTTCAGTATCTTGGGGCTTATCTGACTGATCCATTGGCCAGCACTTAATTTAAATCACTTATGTTTTATTAAAGGTTTCCGACTGCTTGCAAAACAAGCAGAGTCAAGCAGTAAAGATTATACCTCTGAAATGTTAACTCGTGTGTGTGTGTGTGTCGGTGCGCGTGCATGCACTGGAAGGATGTATAGCTATCAGGGCATAGCTGTACTGGGAGGTGACTGGATCGGATGCATTTGACACAATAGGTGAGATGAGAAGAAGGAAAAAAGGGGGAATTCAGAAGGAAAAAGGGAGAAAAGTGGGGGTGGCAGGTGAAAGGCCCATCCCAAGATTTCAGTGTAATCAGATGGGCCTTATGAGCCCATTCTGCAGGTGTTTGTCCCACAGGTCACCTTACCACAGCGAAGGACCACGTAACAGCCTGGTCTCTGCTTAAAAAGCTTTACCAGCAGAGCCATGTAAGGGGTGTGATTTGTGGTTATGCTGATAAAAGCCCCAGTGTAGACACTATAACTTGGGCCAGGTCTACACTACAGGCTCCTGGCAGCCTTGCTCCCTGGGCCAGGGGGTGAAGAGGTGAGATTTTTGACCAACATAGCTGTGCCAGAAAAGGCCATAATGTAGACACTGCTATGTTGGCAAAGCTAGCTTGTTTCACTCCTGGAGGGTGGTCTTACTTCCCCAGTACAACATGCAGCTTTGCTAGCATAGCGGTATCCTCACTAGGCATGCTTTGCTGGTATAGCATACCAGGATTCCTATAGCTGACCATGGAAATAACACTAGTCCAGGAAAGTACTCCTAAATGCAGACATAGCCTCGCCGAACTGGAATAAGCTGTTTCAGTATTGCTGCTTCCGCACTAGGGGGATGGTGTTGCTCTAATTACAATGGCAGAGTTGAAGTGACAAAACTGGTTACATGTAGACAAGGCCAGAAGTTCCAGATGAAACCCCATGTCCAGGCTGCTGTTGCATACCAGAGAGCTCTGTCACAGCTGGCTGGCTCCAGCAGGGTACGAATCCAAGGCAGGCTGCTTCTGCTTTTGCCAGCGTATTAGTGTTCCATTTTTCAACAACCAGCGCAGTTCTCAGGCATCATTTGTTTTTCTTGCCTCTCGACAAGCACAGAGATGATTAGCGTTTCCTAGCAATAAATAGCAGGTTTATTTCAGTTCTAAATAAATCTCTAACCCCCATAATTGTTCCTAAATTATTCATTTCCCAGTGACGCTCGTTTGGAAGCTGGGCAGTTGTTTGACAGTTGCTCATTGCTTTGGGAGGAAAGTTTATGAAACAATCAAAGATGAGTGGAACCCAAGACCAAAGCTTTTGGCTTGGCTCTCCCTGCCCAGCTGCAGGCTCTGAATTCCAGCGCAGGCACAAATACTGTTTCAGCCAGGGCAGCTGCCTAGGGTGCCAAGATTCGGGGCGACAGAAAGCAGTGCCCCCAATTTTTTTTTACACTATTGCTCCCGGCGGCGGGACGGGGACACTCGCAGCCATGTTAGCACCTACCTCTGCAGGTGTGCTCTGCAACTACAGGCCCCGCCGTCTCCCTCTGCCACGCCCCACATCACTGCTTTCCCATGCCCCCCCACCAGCCCGGAGTCACCTCCTCCCCGAGCCCCCAGGCTGCTACATCGCTCCCTAGCCCACTCCCTCCGGCTCTGACAGCCCTGGACCCCCTGCTGCAGCAGCAGCTGCTGCCCAAGGGCTGCCGGCTGCAGATCCAGATCGGAGCCAGTGACATCAGCCCGTCTGCAGCAGGCCCTATTGATAGCAATGCAGCAGCAGGAGGGGAGGTGGGGGTGGCAGAAAGGAAGAGGAGACTGTGGCCACCAGTCCACCAGCTGGGATGGTTCATGGCCCTGCCAGAGGATACCATCCTCAGCACATGCCACCTTCCAAGGCTTCGTCCCCATCCGTCCCTGCAGCCCTGTGGAGCAGGTAAATAGAGCCCCATTTTGGGGGAAACTGAGGCAGAGAACAGTGACATGACTTGCCCAAGTTACTCGGGCAGACATTGTCAGAGTTCTGCTTTGAAAACAAGGGGTCAAGGCTCCTAGTTCTGTGCTGGCTCAGACCATTAGACCAGAGGCCTCCAAGCCCTGAGTTCTGCACCTGCCCACACAAGTATTAATATGGGATTCGGGGGCAGCACACTGCAAGTTTTCAGGGAAGAAACACGACTGCCTTGCGCTCTTATGGCTACAAGGAAAATCTTCCAGAGGTGATGAGTGTCTAGCCGACACAGTTCTGTCTGCTTGAGTCTGCAGCCAGCTTGGGACAACAGCTCTAGGAAATGCGGCAGTGACTGTTCAGTCTAATTATGACACCATCAGAGCCAGATTTTCATGTAACATGGGTGACCAGTTGCGTGGTGCACAACCACTGCAAGTGTGCGAGCAGGCTGCAGCACCCAAGAGCTTTTTGTTCTCCCACTGTATGACAGCAGATGCACCAGTAACTTTACTAGGTAGAAGTTTAGTGACCACATTAGGGCCATATCCTCCACACTCCCAGCATTGGGCCAACTGCCCCTCATAATTCTCCTGATTGCTTGTATTGTTATTGATGGGAGATCTGCTGTGGATGGATGGGTGTATACGGATCTGCCTTTGCAGGCTCAGTCCTGGCCCAGCATTCGAAATGAATTGCCCCTAGTTTCAGAAGTACCGAGAACCCTGGCGTTCTCACAGACATTGAGGGAACCGCAGATGATCAGTATCTCTGAAAATCAGGCCCAGAAAGATGCCGCTGCCCTGGGCCAGAGCTCGTTGAGTAAGGGGCTCCAGCAGCGATTGGCGTGGGGCAGAGTAAAGCAACCACGACAGTCATGGTGGAGGCTGGAACTCTGTCCTCGCCTCACACCTGTGGGGAAGACAGGCCTTCAAACACCCCCTCCCACCTGCATTGCACTTTCCAGCCCAGAAGCAAGGAACCATTTCACACCTTAGCACTGAGGGGAGCTGAAGCCCAGAATGGGAAAGTAACTTGCCTGAAGTCATCCAGTAAGTTGGTGCCAGGGTGGAGAATAGAAGTCAGATCCCGACTCCCAACTCTGTGCTCTGATCCCCAAAACAGCCCTTTCCAGTTCCATGGGTGGGGGGGGGGGGCTCTAGCCACGTGCAGGAGACCCAAAGCCATTTATTTTCATTAAATATGTAGACTAAATAATGAAATTAATAAAATATCAAGCTGAACGTGTATTAATTCTAATGAACAAGGCCACATTATGCAGTATTCATTTTTGAAAGTTTATAATAAGCGATGCTTCGAGGGCAGGGGGTGCAAGGTGGAAGTTTTGCTTAGGGCGGAAAATATCCTTGCACCGGCCCTTGTTTCAGCACTTGCATCACTGCTGCTGGACACTAGTTTTTTTCTATAATGAAGGGTGCTGTAGAAAATGGGGAAATGATAGAGCCAGCCAGGATGTGTGAGAGCTTCAGTGGATGCCAATCATCCTAAATGCTACTGAAACATTCCTTCAGAGAGCCCAGGTTTTAAAACTGAAAACTACAGCCACTTTCCTGAGAACAATCAATATCCCTTTTTCAAGAGGGCCTGACACTTACCTGAAATATCCCCCCATCTGTATCATGAAGGAAATCCATCTCACTGGGGTGACCGGCTTGACAGTTGCCTTCAGCATTGGATGGATGCACATTTGGGAACCTAAAATGTCTTTCCTCTCAGGTTACCATGCGCACATTTGGTAGGCCTGTGGAACAGAAAGGAGGACCAGGATATTGTGGCGGGACCAAGTGACAAAGGGTTTGACAATCCTATATTTGCCACACCGACCAACGGAGCTGTAAGTACCTCATGTTCTCTCTTTCCACCATTGGCTCAACGTGTAACCATGTAATCCTTTGCATGTGGAATTGCCATTGCAGGCAATAGGCTGGTGGGGTGATTGGGTACTGGCTGGAATGTCTGATCTCGGTGGTGTCTGCTAGACAGAACGTCAAGTCTATGGGACTGTACAGACCACAGCAGGGATACCTATGTACTTAGTGGAGATTCCTCTTTAGTTCCAGTGGAAGAGCTGTGTGCTCTTGGAGTGAGTGGAAGATCTTGGGCTCTACGTCGATGCTGCAGATGTGATGTACAGCTGGTGACTGTGCTGGCCATTGTTTGTGGTCAGAGGCTTTTTACAATCTAGGTCTCTAGAAGCTCTCCAGTTTTACACATCCATCGCGGCTGAGGCTTTCAAAGGAGTGGTAGGTGAGGTCTATATCCTGAGTGCATTGCAAGCTGCCTGGAACATTTGAGGAAGGCCAGTCCTCTGAGTTGGCAGCTGTAGCTAGGTGCCAGAGCATAAGTACAAAATGTAGCAGAGGCGTTTCATTTTCTGGATAAGTTACTGGCAAAAATGAGCTGTGCTGTTCCTGAATCCATAGTGCCTTAGACTGACATGTTTCTTCCACACCCTCCCCACACTCCTCCCCATCATAGCTCTGTAAAAGAACCAAATTACCCCATCTAATGTAATTGGGGTGTGACAAGAGTGAGCAGCAGGAGAAGAGAATTGCTCTGGGGGGAAGGACACTTGCTCCAGAAAGAGTCAGGAATTAACCAGTGTGTGGAATTTGCTGTCACGAGGGATTGGTAGGGTGACCATAGTGCCAGTTTGGCCAGGACAGTCCCTTTTTTAAGCCTGGTCCCAGCTATCCCAACTTTCTTGGTAGAAATGGATATTTGTCCTGTGTGTTCTTGCCAACTCAATCAGTTAATCAGCAAATGGGACAAATGCTGACTTTTGTCAAAAAAGTGGGGTGTGGAGGAATTTGTGGCAGGGGATGAGTGGCGATGCCAGCCCCAGCCTTGTGGGGTGGGGGGGGGGCATGTCAGGCTCAGGCAGCAATGCCAGCCCCAGCCTCGCGCGGGGGGGGGGGGGGGGAAGGGGAGGACAGGCTCAGGCCAGCCCTGCGTGGGGAGGGGGGCTTGGACAAGCCGCACACAGAGTGGGCCCCTCAGACGAGCAGCTCGGGACAGCCTGGGGGAGTGAGTAGGGCCTCAGGCTGTCCTCATGTGATGTCCCATTTTCCCTTTGGGAACTATAGTCACCCTAGAGATTGGCTAAAAGCTTAGCAGGTTCCACGGAAGGTTTTTCCTTTCTCTAATGAGAACATTCACCATTACATTAGATGGGGTCACTTTGTTTTGTAGTTACAGAGATAGGAAGCCTCATGCTTCATGGATGGGCTAAGGAGGAACATCCTCTGTGGGCAGCTCAGTCCATAATGGTCAACTGAGGGGCTTCTGCTGCTGGTCACTGCTGGAAACAAGATACTGAGCTAGACGGCTGGCTGGTCTGAGTCAGTCTGACCATTCCCATGTGAAATATGCAGCTTGCTGAACTGTAGTGCAAAGTTCTACAATGTCACATCAGATTTGCTTCACCTCGCTCCTTAAACGTTTTCTCTCTCTCTGTTGTAGGAGTCACATGGTACATGCTTCAGAGAGGAGGCCCCGAAGGAGATGGCTAGTAAAGACAGTGGGATTTATTTTGCTAACCCTTTATATGATGAAACTGAACTCATCGCTTAATCGCAAAGTCCTGAGCGGTCCTAGCCAAATGTGAGATTGGAATATAATTTCATTCAGGCTAATATTTTACCTGTTGTACAGCAACAGTTATCCCAGGATAACCCTCTATGGGAACATTTTTATTCTGCAATAAGAGTGGTTTTTATTTGGTTAATCTAAACCTTTTCCCAAGTGTTATAAGTTAAAGCAGAAAAAGCCATTCGTATCGGAAAAAGTGTGTCCACATGCAGGGATTATACACTGGTGTACTATATCTGTTTAAATTCCCATCTTAGCTTATACCAAAAAACCTTTCCCATGTAGCCAGGTCTAACTAAAATCCCCATGCATCATCATCTGTGTATGATTTCTTCAGTTCCTGTCATAAACTGTTATTTTGTGTTGCTTCTAGAGCTGCTGAGTTCTTCTACCCCAAAGATGGCTGCATTTCAGTGGTGGGTGAAGTAGGGTGACCAGATAGCAAATGTGAAAAAATCAGGACATGGGGTGGGAGGTAATAAGAGCCTATATAAGAAAAAGACCCAAAACTCGGGACTGTCTGTATAAAATAGGGACATCTGGTGACACTAGGGTGAAGTGATATAATTTGCATATCAGTTTCCCTTGTCGATGACAGGAGCTGTATTCACTCATTTGTTAGCTGAAGTTCCCAATGCCTTAATAGAATAAACAGTGTTCATACAGCGCATGCTATTTGTGTGCAGTAGTTGTTTTTTCCTCCCTTTAAAGCTATTCAGTTAGATAACAATACTTTGTCTCCATTTAGCCAAGGGGAAGCTGAGGCGCAGAGAGATCAGTTGCTTGATCCCTGCAAGATGCTGAGCTCTGTGGCCTAGATCCAGCACTTTTCACATGAAATCAGCCAGTGATTTGTGTGTGTGGAGAGAAACAGGCCTGGCAGCAAAATATTTCTGAGTCCTTTTTTGTTTCCCTGATGGCTTTTATCATTGAGAATATCTGAAAGCAGATTCCCCCAGCCCATCTCACAAGATGGAACCCTAAGCAAGTATTTATCTTCCTCTGTCTTTTATTGAAATGGCTGCAGTGTCAGGTGTCTCCTGCCGTCCCATTCAAGTTTGATATTTGTTATGAGAACTTCATAGAGCCACCTTGGAATTTTTCATGTTGCTTCCTGAGGTCAGAGAGCAAATATTTTAGCAGGAAAACAAAAGAGGGGACCCATCATTTTTTACATCCCTGACATTCCAATGTGCCACCTTACGATGTCCACACTAGTTCCATTGAGAAGTGCAACATTAAATGTTTTAAATGGCTTTATTTTCTACATCAAAGACAAAGTAGATGAGGCAATATCTTTTACTGGACCAACTTCTGTTGGTGAGAGAGACAAGCTTTCGAGCAACACAGAGCTCTTCTGCAGGTCTGGGAAAAGTACTAAGAGTGTCACAGCTAAATACAAGATCAAACAGCTGTTTTAGCATAGCAAGCACATATTCTAAGGAACCTTTATGCTAAACTGTCGGTTCCATCTTGTGTTTAGCTGTGGCACTTTTGAGTACCTTTCCCAGTCCTAAAGAAGCAAGTCTCATTCGCCAACAGAAGTTGGTCCAGTAAAAGATATTACCTCACCCACCTTGTCGCTCCAATATCCTGGGAACGACATCGCTGCACCAATATTACTTTCTGCATGACATTAATTAAGAGTGGGGCTAAGAGGCACAACCTTTCCACAGCTCCTTAGGATATGACATCAGGAGCAGTATTAGAAGTATGTAGCCTCATTGATTTTAAGGCCAGAAGGGACCGTTATGAGCATCTAGTCTAACCTCCTGCATAACAGGCCGGAGAACTTTCAGTATGGACGTTTGCTTATTTATCACTGGATTTTTATAGCTGGTACTTCTCTCATAACCCACGCAGCCCAGAAATTCATGCAGCAATTCTCCTCACATGTTGGGAATTCATTATAGAATAACTTATCAATGAGCAGATCTTGGATTCTGAATATATGGAGATGTGTGAAAATGTATGCAAATTTGCAGTCTCCTGGGTTGTCAATAGGGCTGGTTGGCAGGTACTGTAGGGAAGTAGATCTGTTTAGTTTATTATTTTTTGTTTCAGTCTTTAGCTGGCCCAAGCCTTTTTCAAAGGTTTTGGAACTTGGTTTTATGTCTATCACAGATTCTGACAAAATGTGACAGCTCATTGATAGTGTTTAAAGACATTACAGTCTGAATAGCTCCAGTGGGTCATTATCCTGGAGACAAAGTTTTCTTTGCAGACAGATATTTTACGGGGGTCCCAAATGTTTCCCAGTGCTGATTGGTTCACTTGCCTAACCACTGGCATGAATGGGGCGGAAAAATGGATTCGAACGGCAACTTCCAAAAGGCAAAAGTTTTGCAACAGCCAATGGATTCTGTTGCAGTTTTGGCAGTGAGGTTGGGCAAAGACATTATGGAGCAGACACTTGACTAATTTGTTATTCTGGGCTGCCAGCCTCAGCTGCTTGTGAACAAGAGCTGCCTCAATGGACCAGGGGCCAGAAACGAGGAGAGGGCCTCAAGTAACAGCCCTCTCCAATGCACAGCATCTCTCTGGGTCCAAATGAAAGACAGGCCCTGAGCAGTCATATGGAAGAGTAGAAGCCAGACAGCACAGCTAGGAAAACTGAAGTCAAAGGTGGGAAGCTAATATGTGCTACCAACAAACTCCTTTTCCCTCACGGAGCCTCTGATAGCAAAGGCAGCAGCAGCATGGGAGCGGGGCTCAGTAGCATCATGGGGCTGGAGGGAGAAAAGGAGTGGGGAGGTTTGAGGACAAGGGATGAATTATCCCAGGAGCTTTTACAATTGCCTTATTATCTGTGCTACAGTAGCACCAGGAGGCCTTTACCAAGACCACAGTCCCATCCTGCTAGGTGCTGTATAAACTTATGATAACAACCCCTGCCATGCAATGGATACAATCGGCATATACAGAGAGGGGAGGAATGGAGTATTATGAGCCCCATTCTGCAGGGACAGAGAGATGACAAAGGAAGCCTGGATTAGACCTTGTAAACTGAACTCAGAGCTTGGATTTCTAGTCTACTGCTCACAGCGCAGCTCCTCCTTTCTGTAGCCCCCTGGGGATGTCACCTCTCGGGCCCCACTACCTTGAGGGATCTTTTAAGTGCCAAGCCCGGGCCAATGTGTGTGCTGGGCCCAGGGATTGTTGTTGCCTTCAAAGCTGCCTTGCCTCACGTTGTAAGGATTGGTTAATGTTGGAATAACACTGTAAAAACGCAAAGCTTCTATAAGTGCTTCATAATGTTATTACTTGCTGCGTCCTCTGTCAGAGACCACTCCCTGCTAGTGCCAGGGGCAACCAATCTTATACTTCAACCCTATCTGGCTGTTCTTGAGAAGGGGACATGTGTCAGCCATGAACTGGAGGATGCCCACCAGCTCTGTTTTATAACCGATACCCACCAGCCCTTATGTGGTAGCAGCTTCAGCTCATTGTTGGGACCAGCTAGGTTTGTACCCACAAACCAGAAGGGGAAGACTCCATAGCCCATTCCCCAGCCAACAATGAGCTCCTATTTGTCCCTATAGGGTATGTCTACACTGCAATTAAAATCCCCTGGCTGGCTTGTGCCAGCTGACTTGGCAGCTCACACAAGCAGGGCTCGGGCTAAGGGGCTCAGGCTAAGGGGCTGTTTAATTGTGGTGTAGACATTCGGGCAGGAGCTGCAGCCCAAGCTCAGAGACCCTCCCAACTTGCAGGGTCCTAGAGCCCAGGCTCCAGCCTGAGCATGAATGTCTACACTGCAGTTAAACAGCCCCTTATCCTGAGACCTAGTCAGCTGGCATGGGCCAAGTGCCGGTGTCTGATTGCAATGTAGACACACACCCTGAAAGACCAAGATGACAGAGAGTGAAAAAGCCCAAATTGCCTAACTATCTACATGGGAAATTGAGCATGGGGTAGCAGCCAGTGCCTTGGGACTCACGGGTGCTGGGGTCTAGGGCTGGCTGTTTCTGGGACAAGTCACTTTCTTGCCCTGCCTAATGCAGATGGTAAGTGCTGTAGAGCAGCGAGTGCCTGGGACCGGGTGGTTGGTTGTCCTTTGTTGATTTCAATTGAAACCAAATTACATTTAAAAAAATATTCCAACTTGGATCGTTTTAGTGACAAACAAGGAGCTGAAGTTTTTTTTAAAAAAATGCAGCAGAATGAGTCCAATGTGCTGGGGCCCTGGCGGAACTATGTGCGGTGAGAATAAAACTAACAAGCCAGTGAACCCTCCTGGGTATCAAAAAGAAAGGAGACTGGGGTGGGAGGGGTGGTGGCGGGGAAGAGACAACTACTGAACACTGCCAAGCCTCTGCCTCTTCCCAGCGCAGTGTTGCGGGCAGCAAGGCCATCGATCTTATGGAGCGGTTGTTGTTGCCAGTGCTGTATTTCACATAATGTTAGATGCCATGGTAACAGGATTATGTCGCTTGCCAAGCTATTAATCTACGAGCTCAGAATTTCACGTTCACACTGGCCTCCTGCATCAGTGAGCACTAGCTCATTGTAGGAGAGTGCGCAGTACAACACCCATCATGAAACATGCCCTCACACAGCTGTGTGCCGCAGAATTCAACTGCCAAAAGCGAGGACACCCACCGCAAACATACACGCTAGGAGAGGAGGGATGGCAAAGGGGTTAGAGTGCTACCGGGGACTTGAGACACCTGGGTTCAATTCACTGCTCTGCCACAGGCTCCCTATGCGACCTTGGGCAAATCACTGAAGGCCAAAGGTACGGACGCATTGCTCCATTTAGTGTTTTTGTGTAACTCCTACATGCCCTGCTGCCCAGTGGACCCCTCAGCCCTCGGTTGGGTGCCCAGCCTCCCCACACAATGCCTGGGCAGAGTAAGTGATCCTCAGAGGCCAGTAGGGAGGGAACTAGCCATCTGTGAATTGCAGCATGTGGCTGGTGGGCCTGAGTTGGGAACCTCCTGCCTCTTGGGAACATCAGCCTTGACCTGCCTTCTGCAATTAGTGGCCTAAACCAGGCCAGCCAACTCAGTAGCCCACGCCCTGGCTGGATGAAACTGAGCCCTTCTGCCATTTCAGGGAGTGGATACAGGAAGAAAGAGAACCTTAACCTGGTGGATCAGGCCCTTGGACCTTCAAGTTCAAAATCCTGTTTTGGCCGAGTCAGACGAGGGACTTGAAGCTACATCCCAGGCGAGTGCCCTAACCACTGGGGGCAGAACATCAGGCTGCAGCTCTATGAATGTTGACTTAGTTCTTCAAAGTGCAGCAGCCCCACCCTGATTCACATACACCAGGAGAGCTGGCGAGCATTCCACCAGTGCTGTGGTTAGGGCACTCATCTCAGATATAGGAGCCCTGGCTTCACGTCCTGCTCCAGATCAGGTAAAACAGTGGCTTGAAGTTGGGTCTCTCACATGCCCAGTAAGTGCTTTAAACACACACAACACAGTTTTGTCATAAAATGCTGATCTGCTGCCTTTCCTCCCCCATCCACAGTCCATTGTGACAGGAATTGTTCAGGAAGGATAGGCGGGGGAGAAGAAGTGCAGGAGTTGCTGTGTGTAAGGGAGCAATATGATTGCTCAGAGCTCCAGTATGAAACTGGAGAAAAGCCTGTTAAGAGTCTTTGGTTTAAATTTAGAGGTGAGAGCAATAAGGGTGATGTCATGGTAGGTGTCTGCTGTAGACCACCAGACCAGGAGGATGAGGTAGACAAGGCTTTCTTCAGACAACTAACAGAAGCTTTCAGATCACAGGTCCCGGATCAATCACTCTGACATATGCTGGGAGAGCAATACAGCAGTGCACAGACAGTCCAGGAAGTTTCTGGAGAGTTTTGGGGACAACTTCCTGGTGCAAGTGCTGGACGAACCAACTAGGGACCGTGCGCCTCCTGACCTGCTGCTCACAAACAGGAAAGAATTGATAGGGGAAGTAGAAGTAGGTGGCAACCTGGATAGCAGTGACCATGAGATGATCAAGTTCAGGATCCTGACAAAAGAAAGAAAGGAAAGCAGCAGAATATGGACTTCAGAAAAGCAGACTTTGACTCCCTCAGAGAACTGATGGGCAGGACCTCCTGGGAGGCTAATATGAAGGGGAAAGGAGTCCAGGAGAGCTGGCTGTATTTTAAAGAAGCCTTATTGAGGGCGCAGGAACAAATCATCCTGATGTGCAGAAAGAATAGTAAATATGGCAGGAGACCAGCTTGGCTTAACAGAGAAATCTTCGGTGAGCTTTAACTCAAAAAGGAAGCTTGCAAGAAGTGGAGACTTGGATAGATGACTAGAGAGGAGTATAAAGATATTGCTCGAGCATGCAGTGGTATAATCAGGAAGGCCAAAGCACAACTGGAGTTGCAGCTAGCAAGGGATGTGAAGGGTAACAAGGAGGGTTTCTACAGGTATGTTAGCAACAAAAAGGAGGTCAGGGAAAGTGTGGGACCCTTACTGAATGAGGGGGGAAACCTAGTGACAGATGATATGGAAAAAGCTGAAGTACTCCGTGCTTTTTTTTGCCTCAGACTTCACCGACAAGGTCAGCTTCCAGACTGCTGCACTGGGCAGCACAGTATGGGGAGGAGATAAGCAGCCCTCAGTGGTGAAAGAAGAGGTTAAGGACTATTTAGAAAAGCTGGTCAATCACAAGTCAGGGGTCCAGATCTAATGCATCTGAGGGTGCTGAGGGAGTTGGCTGATGTGATTTCATAGCCATTGGTCATTACCTTTGAAAACTCATGGCAATTGGGGGAGGTCCTGGATGACAGGAAAAAGGCAAATGTAGTGCCCATATTTAGAAAAAGGAAGGAGGAGAATCTGGAGAACTACAGTCCGGTCAGCTTCACCTCAGTCCCTGGAAAAATCATGGCACAGGTCCTCAAGGAATCCATTTTGAAGCACTTGGAGGAGAGAAAGATGATCAGGAGCAGTCAACAAAGATTCATCAAAGTCAAGTCATTCCTGGCCAACCTGATTGCTTTCTATGATGGGATAACCGGCTCTGTGGATATGGGGAAAGTGGCGGACGTGATATATCTTAACCTTAGCCATGGCCAATCTAGGCACTGTAAACAATCTCCCTCTAGTGGCCCCACCTACAGCCAGTGCTTTGCAGAGGGCATGGGGGCAAAAATCAGCATGGAGCCAACTGTGCAGTGCAGGGATGGATCACAGAGCCTGGGTTGGAGGAGGCGATGTGTCCACCACCCTCGAGTACAGTGCACATGCCTGTGGGTTAGGATGGCAGGGTAGTAGCTCCTCTGCTTGGGGCCCTGTCCCCCCCTTAATTTCCCAGAGCCCTTTGCTCCAGGGGGCGCCCCACCCCACACAGGGCATTGCCAAAGCTTTCAAACACTGCCTGCCCTGAGGCCATCCCCCCCACCCACGTATATAGTCCCTCAATCCTTTGTCAGGTCCCCCCATTCTAGCCTAGTAAGGTGCCCTCCAGCACTTTTCATGCTGATTCACCATTCCAGGGCCCTTCCCAGTGCCCTACCCCCACCCCCAGCACTGGCTCCCTGTGCTGAGGCTGTTTATTTCCCTTTCTCACGCAATCACCCAGACTGTCTTCCTCCCCATCAGCAAACACAATTACCATGGGGCCCAGGTTGGGGGCTGGCTCTGCTCTCTGCTCATGCACCAGACACGTGATGAGCAGACTTTATACTGTGGAGCCGATCCCAGCGTCATCTCAAGCTGCCAGAAGACACTAAATGTGGCTCTTAGACATATGGCTACTCAGGGATGGCTTTAGGCCAATTCACCCGATTCCCGTGAATCGGACCCCACAGCATCTGGAATAGGGGCCCTGCAAAGTAAGGAAGGACCCTTCGCTGAAGTGCCAGTGGAAACAGCAGCAACCGATTGAGCTGCCGCCGAATTGCAGCCGCTATCTTCGGCGGCAGTTCAATCGCTGCTGCTATCTTCGGCAGCATTTTGGCGGCAGCTCCTTCAAATTGGACCCACACGTCCTAAAGCCAGCCCTGTGGCTACATACCTGAGGCAGAGCCACTTGTGGCCATGGGCAGGGCCTGTATCAGGCGTGCTGTGCCTAGTGGTAATCCAGCCCTGCCAGATTAGGGTGACCATATTTCCCAAGAGAAAATGGGACACCCTGCCAGCCACTTGCCTGAGATCCCAGCCCCCTCCCGGCCCATGTCTGTTGCCTGTAGCTGGAACCCTGCAGGGGCCCCTCAGGAGGCTGTTGCCCATAGCTGGAGCCCTGCGCCCCCTCCGGCGCCAGGTTGTTGCCTGTAGCTGAAACCCTGTGGGCCCCCGTGTGCCATTTCCAAGGCTGTTGCTCTGGCGCACATCCAGCTCTTCTGCCCCTCACCCTTTCTCCCTCCCACACATTCCTCTGCACCGCACCCCACTTTTTTGACAAAAGTGGGTATTTGTCCCATTTGCTCTTGCCAACTGATGACAATCGACAAGAGCAGCAAATGCTGCCTTTTGAAATAAAAGTGGGGATGGCCAAGGCAGGGATTAAAAAAGGTACTGTCCCAGCCAAAATGGGATCTATGGTCACCCTATGCCTGAGCAGGTTCTTTACTGCCTAATGCCCCAGTATACATAACTGGCCTTACCTGGTATAAACCCTTAGCCAGCTTTGAGTCAGGCACTACTACAGTGTTCCCAATACCTGACTGAGCTGGCTTGGGATGGGTTGACCAAGAGGGTTAGACCACTCAGTGATTTTTGTAGTCTTGGGGAGGCCTCACACATGAAGGGTCACGGCTGGGGGGAAAAAACATCCCATAGGCCCAGAATTAGTTGTCCTGGGGATGCAAACTGCCACATGAGGACGTTAAGGCTTAGGTGCGCTGCAGATTGCTGTAGTCAGCCTATGTGGGATGCAAGGGAAGCACTTCAGGTTCGTGTCTCCTTCACACCACGGCCCTGTTTCCTCTTCACACAGGCATTTTGGAGGTGAGGTGTGGGGGAAGAGCAATAACGTTTGCCTTTCATGTGCCCAGCTTCCGCTTTGTGCCTCATCCCCGTTAACGGTTCTTCCCTTTGCTCTCTCTTTTGGGGTGCTTGTTCCATCACTGTTAATGGGCTCCATGACTGCATAAAGCAGGCTGTCACCAACAAAGCGAGAAACAGCACATCCTGTGACCAAGTGCCAGGAAAAGAAACCAATAATAAGAGGGATCATTGCAAAACATGGCAGCAGAATGACACCGCTTGGCTGCAGTCAGTTGAAAACGTCCTATACATTCCACTTTGTATGATTGTGATTTTACTGCGTGCCGGGAAAGGACATTTGTATCTGCGGCGATATGGTTTCACAAAACACACAGCAGAATACAAAGCAGGCAAGACAGGCAGATTTTCTTGTAGCACAGATCCGCAGTGGTTAACCACTTGGCATTCAGGGGGCCTGGATTTCCCGCTAGTGAGGATTAATTTGAAATGCAATAGAAGCTCTAGGTCACTTGCAGGAGAGGATTTAATTAAAGCAGAGATCAATTTTGTCAGCATGCTAACAGAGCACAGCTTGTACTCTTCCTGCGGGAGCCACGTCCTGCTCGCCCAGGAAGAAATGTTGCAGGGACTCTGTAGTTTTCACAGAAATGACCCAAGGGGGACAAACAGCCTCATTGTGCCTTGCCAGGGCCAGGCTGGTGCTTTAGTACCAGAGCGCTGCTGCCATATCCTACTCCCCACTGTATACGCCTGGCCCATGGTGCAGAAAGGGTAATGAAAAGGGTCTCATTAACCTAGTGGGATTCTGCAGAATCAGCACAAAAAGGGGATGTAATTGGATTTGTACAGTTGCTTTGATAATCAATTCATTAATTAGATTCTTGGACTGGGTTGCTAGGATTGCTCATGCAACATTTCTTTGTTAAACTAGGAGTTGGGATTTCCCACTGTACTAGACTAATGCAAAATACGTTACCGTTAACAGCAGGACTGCTAGAGTCCTTGGTTCGCAGGTCGAAATAGCATTCACAGTATTAATGGACATCAACTGGCACATTATCATCTAGCATCAGTGTGCCTGCAGTGGCGCCTAGAAGCTTCTCATCATTCAGATTGAAGTCATTCTGTTCAGCAGCTCTTCTAGCATTGCAGCACTTGGGTCCTGGTTTTATTTTCAGTTCTAGCAGGAGATGGCAGCATCTGACAAGGTTTGCTCCGTCAACATGGACCAGCATCACTGAGATGAACCAGCTAGCTGAGCTGTTTCAAAGTGGGGAGCAGAAAAGTGGGCAGCTAATGCCGTCAGAATTCACCACGCATCACCTTGGCATCTGACCTTCCTTTCTAAAAACCAGTTTGTCTGGCTTTTCCAGCTTCCTTGGAACAAGGTCAGAGCTGGACTGGAGGCACCTGCCACAGGGAACAAACTTACAGTAAACTGAAAAGGTGGCCTATGTGATCCGCTACAAGGGGAAAGAGCTCTGAGCCACTCTCTAGCCTGTTTTGTCATAGTTCAATGAGGTGTCTCATCTTAGTGAGGCAGATTTACAGTGAAACACGGGGGGCCCTGGCATGGGGCACCTGCAGCAACAGGAGGCCCCAGGGCCAGGCAGCTGCGGGGGCCGAAACTTGGTCCTGCCACAGGCTCCTCCCCCACCAGCAACCAAGTTCCCCCCTCCCACGCCACCTCACCCAAGCATGCTATGTTCCCACCCCTCCCCCTCAGCGCTTTCCCCACCGTCAAATTTGACAGCGCTCCGGGAAGGAGAGGGAGGAGCAGGGCTGTAGTGCTCTTGGGGGGAGGACACGGAGAAGAGGCTGGGGCGGGGCCTTGGGGAGGGGGTTGACAGGGTGAAGCAGAGACCGGGCCCCCACACATACCCTCCCCCCCCTCAGCTGTGAGCCACTCAGGGCAGGGGCCTGGGAGCACCCCAATGCCCCCAGCCCCCTTCCCTGACTCCTGCATCCACCTCACACACATCCAGCCCTCTGCCCTCCCTGACTCCTGCACCCTCCCCACATCTCCCTTCCCACTCTGAGCACCAAACAGGAGCTCCTGCACCTCCCCACCACATTCCCACCTGCACCCCTCACACCAAACAGGAGCTGCTCCAGGTAAGCACTCCATACCCCAACTCCCTGTCCCAACCCTGAGCCCCCTCTCTCACCCTAACTCCTGGCCAGACCCTGCACCCCAACCCCCAGCACACTCCTGCACCCTAACTCCCTCCCAGACCCTGCACCTCCAACCACCTGCCCTCCCTGACTCCTGCACCCCTGTTCACACTCTGACTCCTGCACCCCTCTCACACACCCCCTGCCCTCCCTGACTCCTGCTGTCCCCCCATACCTCCTGCCCTCCCTGACTCTTGCACCCCCCACACCCTCAGCCCCCTGCCCACCCTGACTTCTGCTTCTTACCCCCCACATCCCCACCTGCACTCCTTGCACCAAACAGGAGCTGCTCCAGGTAAGTGCTCCACACCCCAACCCCCTTGTCCCAGCCCTGAACCCTCCCTTGCAACCTAACTCCTGGCCAGACCTTGCACCCCAACCCCCAGCCTTCTCCTGCACCCTAAATGCCTCCCACACCCTGCATCGCCAGCCCTGAGCCCCCTCCTGCACCATAAGTCCTGGCCAGACCCCACACCCCAACACTTTTTTACATTTTCTTTTTTATAAAACACTCTTGTCCAAAGAGCTTTACAATAGTTAACGATCTTTCCAAATATTGTTTGTTAGCTAAGTGGTCCGCCTAGACCCTCAGCGATTTTTCAAGTGGTCTGTGGAAAAATATGTTAGACTACAAAAACAATCAAGGTACCTCACTTTATTTTCATTTACTTCCTATTACTTATAGGAGGAAGATGAAGGAAAAAAGAATGAAAAATGGTGGATTTGGGAGATAAGAGAGAAAGTTCTTTTTCTTGGCTGGGTCCCAAGGAGGGGCCCCAGAAATGAAGTTGAGCACTGGGTCCCATTAACTGTAAATCCACCACTGATCTTCGTGGGGGAGAAGAAATGTTTACTGCAGGTATAATATGGAGCCGAGTGATTTCTGATTCTGTAGTCCTCCTCTGGTTCAGCTGCTGAACTGCAGCTCTAACTTCCTATTATTGCATCCCACAGAATTGCTCATACCTTAAAACAGGGTTTAATTTGTAATGAAAGAGGTGCTAAGGCTATGAACTGCAAAGTCTAGAGGTGCCAGGGATCAGGCCTGACAAGTCCTGGTATAAATTAAGCACTGCCCTGATCTAGCCCTTTAAATGTTGTATGCAGTGTAGTTGTAGCTCTCATCCCAGGATATTACAGACACTTGGTGGGAGAGGTAATATTGTTTATTGGCCCAATTTCTGTTGGTGAGAGAGACAAGCTTTCAAGCTTACACAAAGCTCTTGGTCAGGCAGGGTTGGCTCCAGCTTTTTTGCCGCCTGAAGCAGTGAAGGGAAAAAAAAAAAAAAAACAACAACAACATCCCAATCGAGCTGCTGCCGAAGAGGACGAGAGGGAGTGAAGGACCTGCCACCGAAGACCCAGACTTGCCTCCCCTTTCTATTGGCTGCCCTGGGCACCTGCTTCCTTTGCTGGTGCCTGAAGCAGGCCCTGTCTGCAGGTCTGGGAAAGGTACAAGGAGTATCACAGGTAAATGCAAGGTGGAACAGAGAGTTAAGCCTAAATTGTTAGCACATATTGTATGGGACCATTCAAGGTAGAGTGTCCCTTTAACAACTCTGCAGTCATAGGACAAAAGGAGGGGGTTAGTGAGTTAAGCTGTCTCCCAGCACTCGTATGCGATCACACTCGCACTTCAAAGCGCTGCCATGGGACATTGTCTACCACAGACTTTACAGCGGCACAGGTCTCTTGTGTGGCCGGTCTATGCCGGTGGGAGAGCGCTCTCCTGCTGGCTTAATTAAACCATCTCTAATGAGCGGCGGTCGCTATGGTGGTGGGAGAAGATCTCCCACTGACATAGTGCTGTCTACACCGGCATTTTTGTCTGTCAGGAAATGTGTTTTTGGCACATCCCTGATTGGGAAAAGTTTTACTGAAAAAAATGCTAATGTAAGGCTTTGTCTGCAGATTGTTGTAATAAGCCACAAAGCCAGTGTGTCTGTTCAGTCCATGATTTTGAATGTTACGAAATTTCAGAAAGCCATAATGCTACATTGGACCCATCAGTCCCCGTCCTCAAAGGAAACCTGCACAACACTTTCAAAAGATGAGCCTGGGAGCTTAAAGTCAACTTTGCTAAAAACTCAAAACCAGAGACTGAACAGAGACACTGGAGTTTTTGTTCATTACAACAGTCCTGTGACTGGAGAGGTGTTAATGGGCCACTTTACCTTGAATATGTGATAACTACTTAGGCAAGCAATCTGGCCCACCTTGCATTTAGCTGTGATGTTCAGCATACCTTCTCCAGCCCTGAAGAAGAGCTCTGGGTAAGCACAAAAGCTCGGCTCTCTCACCAACAGAAATTAGGCCAATAAACAATATTATCCCATCCACCGTAGCCCTTTAAAATGTTGACATTTAGCATTTTTCTGGCATAACACACCACAATTCTTAATGTCACTAAGGCCCTCATCGTCAAAGGGATTTAAGTGTCTAAAAAGGCAGATAGGCATGTAAGTCCACCATGTAGGTGCCAATGACATTTTCAAAGATGCAGCTCAGATGCCACCTAATTCCCCTCCCATCCCAGGTACCTAAATTTGCTGCTCAGCATTTTCAAAGCAGGCAAAGTGCTGACGTTGCCTTGCAGTTAAGGAGCAGCTCAGAGCCCTTGCTGACGCTGAAGCCCTGGAGGTCCCTAACCAGGATTCTCAAACTAGGCAGGAGAAATGCTTATCTCACCAGGGGGCCCCACTCTTGTAGGTGTGCTCTAAGCACATCTAAAACCTGATGCCTGGCAGCAAGGGGGCCTGATGCAGGCCACTGACAGGTGAAGGAGTCAGGGGCGGTGAGTTGTATGGGCCTGTGGTGCCACCACTATGAGAGCCCAGGGGGACCTGGCTCCACCAAAGTTCAGGGCCAGGTCTCTCCCTCAGCCCTGCCTGCTGCCGCCGTGTGCCTCTCCCGGAGCATCCCACCTGTTACCCCCGGGCAATTTAAAAGGGCCTGGGGGGCCACCTCTGGCAGCGCAACGGGGCTAAGGCAGCTTCCTGCCTGCCTGCTCCACTTCCAGAAGTGGCTGGCACATCCCTGCGGCCCCTGGGGGGGAGGGCGTATCTCCACATGTTGCCCCTGCCCCAAGCTGCAGCCAATGGGAGCTGCAGGGGCAGTGCCTGCTGGCAGCGGCACATGGAGACTCTCCCACCCCTCCCAGCCTAGGAGCTGCTGCCAGAGCAGGGTGCGGTTCGCTTTTGGGAGCCGACCGAGGTAAGCGCTACACCCCAACCCCCTGTCCCTGCCTGGTAGCGCCCACACCCTGCACCCAAACTCCCTCCCAGAACCGACCTCCTGCACCCCAACCCCCTGCCCCAGCCCAGATCCCGCAAACTCCCTCCCAGAGCCTGCACCTCCTCTTGCACCTCAACCTCCTACCCCAGCCCAGAGCCTTGGGGGAGGGGCAGCACAAGCACCTGCACAAGAGAGAGCCGGAGGCATAGGGCCAGGAGTGCCAGAACAGGCAGGGCCAGGGGGGTATGGCCCTCTCCCTTTCTACCAGCCATAGGGGCAAGCAACAGGGGCACAGGTGCTGGAACTAGGGGTGCTGCTATACCCCCTGGCTTGAAGTGGTTTCCATCATATACAGGGTTTAGAGTTAGGGGTGCTGAGAGTCATTGACCCAACTGTACAAATTGTTCCAGCAGCCCTGGACAGGAGCTAGCAGGTGGTGTGGGCTTGGGGGGAAGAGGTGGTGTGGGAGCAGGGCCAAGGGGCAGGGCTGAGGATGAGGGTGTGTGTGTGTGTGAGGGCAGCGCCGAGGGGGACTGGGCAGTGCAGGGACAAGGGCTTGGGGAGAAGAGGCGATGAGAGGGTAGGGGTGTGGGGAGAAGGGGCAGTGCAAGGGCAGGGCCTCAGGGAGATGGGGGAGTGTGGGGCCTCAGCAGAGGGGGGTCCAGGGCATTGGGTGGTTCCAGGGCCACAGTTCAGGTGCCTGTGGGGCCCCCTCACACTTTTAGGGCACTTGTGATGCTCCTGCATAGGGTAATATAAGGCAGTGTGAGAGAACATGTGAGTAAATGACAGACAGTGAGATGAGCAGTTTTGGCACAGGCCAGTGGGAGCTATGATCTGCCAAACCTGGGGACTCAGCAGGTAAACAAAGCGGCCCTGGCCCACCAGGGTGCTTACCCTGGCGGGCTACATGCCCAAGTTTGTGATCCCTGCGTTAAGCTTTGCTCCACTCAGCCAAGCAACTCCTAAATCCCTTTAAAAATTGGGCCAAGTACCTACATTTGCGTGTACCCAAATTATCTGTATATATGTAATATGCCTGCATGAAGCTGGTCTTTTCATACACATGCACACCAGTCAGGGGCTATTTTTAATTGTAAAAAGTTTTCTCAGAATATTTGCATTGCATATTGGATTGGCAGATGTGTCACAGGCAGGAAAGGACTGAAGGAATGAGTAAGGCTACTGGCCTTTCACATTAAGGTCACATATTTGACTCCTACAGCTATGTTAGGAGTGACCAAAAAAGTTGTAGGTGGCCCTAATCTAGCTCCTAGTGGAGAAGTATCCACATTGCCAAACTGTAATGAGTATTGGCACCAGCCCGTGCCTTGGACAACACAATCTCAGGCCAGGGGTAAGACTCTGAGTGGGAGTTCTTGTCATAATTGGGGCCTAGCAGGCCCACTTTAGTTCTTAGCCTAACTGCTGAAAAGTGAGTAAAGGTGAATTTCACAATGACCTGCTATATAAAATTATTTCAGGAAAGATGTCAGGAGACAGAAGGACTAAATTAATTTAAACACAAAGGGTTTTACAGATACCACTCAAGACCAGTGTTAAGATGATGACTGGAAAACAAGAGGCATGGAGAACCGGAAATGAATGGGCCAGAATTGGTGCTTCAGAAATTAGGCCTAACAGATGGGCAAACTAATGAAAGGATGAACCATTCCATCTATTACCCTTTTGGGGGCCCTTAAAAAGAGACTTTTAGGGGAGAAAAATAGAACTTTAAAATTCCTGCAGCTGAAGCGGACAGATTGTTGCCGTGACACACGGCTTTGATACTCCGCTTTGAACACCATTGGTGCACCAGTGAGGACCCCAGCCTGATACATGTGAGATCCTGCTGTCTTCCCTTTCCCTTCCCCACCTCTATCTTCCTTCTGCCCTGCTTTTCACATGATTCGCACCAGCACGATGAGATGAGACAGCCCATTCACCTCTGCCAGAGGAGGACCAGTGAAGAGGGACCTGACCAGACCAACCAGATGATGTTCCTGACCAGGGAAGATGAGCCAGTGTCAAGAACAGTTGCTGTTGTGGCTGGCCTGCCAACTAGAGACTGTATTTCCCTCATATTTACTATCCTCTCTCTTCTGTGTGTTTTGTGTAAAGCAGCAAAGTGACTAATTCCTGACTCAGAATTGAACAGAACTAACCTTTCCCCACCCAGAGCTGTTTGACAAAATAAGAGACTAACCAAAATTCACACTCTAAAAAGTGACTGACAGGTTTTGAATAATCATCCAAATCTACTCAGTGCCATTTGCCTGGCTTTGATTTTTTTCCTTTTGTGTGTTTCAATTAATAAAATTCTAACCTTTGGCACGAATTTCAATGTGTATGCCATAGTACTAAGCAGGCTGAGGTCTCTGTATACCCAACCCTGCGCCTTGTTTAACACTGGTGTTGGACAATGACAGGGTCATGTTAACTCTCTGGGCCCATATATTCCATTTAAACCACGGGTGGGCAAACTTTTTGGCCTGAGGGCCACATCAGAGAATAGAAATTGTATGGCAGACCATGAATACTCACAAAATTGGGGTTGGGGTGGGGAGAAGGGCTCTGGTTGGGGGTGCGGGCTGGGGATGAAGAGTTTGGGGTGTAGGAGGGTACTCTGGGCTGGGGCTGAGGGGTTCAGTGGGTGAGAGGGATCAGGGCTGGGGCAGGGGTGCAGGTTCCAGCTGGGGCTGTGGGCTCTGGGGTGGGGCTGAGAGGTTTGGGGTGCAAGAGGGGGATCAGGGCTGGGGCAGGGGGGTGGGGCATCAGGAGAGCCTCAGAGGTGCTGGCTCTGAGTGGTGCTTACCTCAAGCAGCTCCCAGGGGTAGCATCACGTCTTCTCCGGCTCCTACACAAAGGCACAGCCAGGCAGCTCTGAACGTTGTTCCATCCACAGGCACTGCCCCTGCAGCTCCAAGTGGAGCACATAGGAGCTGGAGTGGGGCCATGCTGTGGCTTCTGGGAGCCATGTGGTGCGGCCTCTGACCCAGCACCCTTTCCGGACTGGGCTGAGCCAAGCCGTGGGGCCCCCGACCCACCCCTGCTCTAAACTAACAGAACAGTGGGGAGAGAATTCTCATGCCTGGAGAGTTGAAGTGCCCAACCCATCCTGTATCTTTTCCTTGCCATTAAATAGGATCAGTCCGTGGTGCTGTCACGCTAACGTTTCATGAGCTCAGCATTATTTTCGTTTAAAAAGTCAGCCTGATGCTGTACAGGTGACCCTTCAGATGATTGGAATAAGCCTGGGTCATTTCTAGTAGAGGAATGGGGCATGGGACAGATTGGACACCTTGCTATGTTGCATTTAAAAAAGGAATTTAGTACTAAGTAGTTCATTTGTTTCTAGAAACCTACCCACATAGGCAATGTGGGGTCACAGGTCTGTCCCAGATTTCTGCCAGGGTGGGAGTCATGCTGAGTATGGCTGAGGGGATGTGCCTGGGAAAGACACTGACACCATGTGCTCCCACTAGAGTCCCGCTAGGTGGTGCCTGGAACTGGGAAGAGGGATCAGGCTGGCAGCAGGCTCAACAGTGCAGCCTGCCTGGTGAGTGGGAGGCTGCAGAAAGGAGCTTGAGGCAATGGGAAGGGGGGGGGGGGAGGCAGAAGGGACCAGAGGCAATGGGGAGAGGGGTACAAGTGCAGTTCCCCTGAAACTGTGACAATATATTTCATTTTTTCTAAGACCTAATCCAGCAGAGTACTTAAACCTGCTAAGTCCAAGCACTGGAGCAGTTCCATTGATTTCAATGGGATGACTCACATGCTTATAATTGAGCATATGCTTAAGAGTTTGCTCTATCGGGGCTTTAATGTTGGAATAGAATAAATAATAATTAAGAACCGGAGAGTCACACTATTAACTTTGTAAAGTTAATAGCAAAAGGGTGTCAGCTCTGAAACTTCCATCCAAATTCAAGTTCCTAAACTTCAGATACAAACCCAAGAGAGTTCACAGGAGTATTGGGGATTTGGAGTTCTGAACTGGCCCATCACAAAAATAAACCTGAGCTGTGAAGTTCAGATCGGGATCCAGATCTGATCTGCCTCATGTTTCTTTCTGAGTGATTTGGATTCTAGGTCCTAGTTTTGGTCCCTCGCTAGTTAAAAGTGAACTGTAAAGAGAAAATTGTAGGCAAGCTCAGAAACCTGACTTGAATGTCCCTGTTAACTGGCCTGGGCACAGGCAATTAAGCACAGAAATCTGTTTTACTTTCCAAACATTCTTTCAAACCACTATCCTCCTGCCATGAAATGTTTTTACAGGTTTGCTATTGATGACCAATATTCAGCATTCTGTGATGCTACAGATACCCGAAGAGACATCATAGCCACCGGTAGGGTTAGAATGAGATTTCTGGTACTTGTGATGCCCAAGACAGCCAATGTCTCCTTATAAATCCAGCAGGGAGAGGGGATTCAAATGGAGAGGGAAAATTATTTTATTAGGGTTAAATTAGAACTGATTCCTGACATATTTATTGGGTACTGATATCACAAGATCTCTAAAAGAGCATATCAAGCGCATGGTTTGCAAATCTCTCTTTAAATTGATATTGCACACCAGTGCAATCCAGAGCATCACGTGCAGCTCTTTTAGAACAGTCTCCACCTGCTATTTACACATCGTAAAATATGACACCAAAAATATTTCTAGAAATTAAAACTCCTTTGTCTCCTGAGTACCTGCCTTTAACCGCACTGCATACTAACAGAAACTTTAAATTGTGCACCCCCACTGCCAGCAGTTACTAGTCACCTCTGCTTACCCATGTTCTTAAATTACTCCTGGGGGGATTCTGCACCCAAAAATTAAAGATTCTGCACACAGTATTTTAAAATTCTGCAAATTTTATTTGTCAAAATAACACTACATAATCACACCAATTGCAATTATTTTGATAATTTATTTCAAAATACCTGTCAGCAAATATGTCTGACAATACAGACACACAAAAATTCCCCAGGAGTAGAGAGTTAAAGAAACCCCATATGACAATCCAGTTCCCATTTCTCTGCTCCCTTCCCACCCCGCACCCCCAGAACCCAGCCGCAGCCAAACACCCGCACTCTGTCATCCCCCCCCACCATACCCGCACTCTCGTCCCCCAGAGATCCAATGGGACAAAAGGCTTGATGCTCGATTCCAGGCTTGCACGGTGCCTCTCATTCCCTCAGGACATGCTGGGAACTGTAGCTGCCAGGAACCCTCTAGCAGCCTAGCTCCCTCTCTCTCCCGCCATCAGTGTCTTATGTGCAATCTGGGCTCGGCCAAGTCCAGTGGCCCCTATTGGCAGCTAGCAGCACTGCAGCCCATTTCTGTGGGGGAAAGGAAATTCTGTGCACATGTTAATTTTTGCAAAATTCTGCATTGTGCAGTGGCACAGAATTCCCTCAGGAATATTACATTACATCCAAACCTCTGTTACTGAGTTTGAGTGCTGCAATTTAGCACTGTTATAATTAATAGAGGCAGTGTTTCTGTTAAGCCCTTGGAATGCAAAGAACAATCAGCCCAAGAGCAGTAGAAGTGTTTGACTTTTTTAGAAGATGGGTTAGTGTCTGAATACTGCATTTAGAGTTTGTTGTACTCCCTCTTCTCAGCAATCCTACACACACCTCCAGGGAGATTCTTGGTACATCTTCCCCGAACTAGAGAGCTAGCTCAGCTGCACCGCTCTGCACTAGCATACCAGAGACCCATGTGATCCTTCTGGCTGATTGTGAACTCTATTAAGATTTCCATCCAGGCCTGCCTGGCTAGGAGGAAAATGGTTGCTATGAGGGTGGTAATGATCAACGAGCAGGAAAAAAATCGAATTCTTGGGAGCACCTATAAAGGATGATGAAAATTCACACAGGAAGTATGTTAACAATCTAGAAGGGATAAAGTAGAAACTAGGTTTCTTCTAAACTTCAGCTGTAATCTGCCCCATTCTAGCCAAGTACTGCAGCACATGTGGAATTCTAAAACAAAGCATTGTTCAAAATCCCTCAGTACACTAGGCAGAGTATGATGGGTTAAAACAATGGAACTTTAGCCTAGGCATTCAAATTCCCACCCTTTAACATTTTCATAACAGCGTTTCTTTGGAACCCCTGCGTCTTCCTAACTTTCCTGCATCCACCGCACCATGTAGAAGATGTTTGAACAGATACTGGAGGTCCTTTCACCTACACCTCAACCCCCAAGAAATAATTGTTCTAAATTATATTAAAGAAGCTAACCTGAATCAGAAAGGATTGTCATTTTCATTTTGAGTTCCTCAGATGAAGGAAAGGTGCTGCAATTCCAGCACCACCAGCAAAAGGTTTTTCTTTGCCATTAAACAAGTGCACAGAAATTCACATCTCTTTTGTAATGCTCCTGAATGGCATTTCAAAATATTTCTCCTTTGTTTTATATCTTAAGTTTTAACTGAACACTGTGAATTTATTATGAAACTAAATTACGCACCCACAGTAAAGTATTTTCATACATCAAGACAGACCACTATGAACTTTAAAACCTCCCTCTTCTGCTTTATTGACAGGTAAATTGTTCAAAAATGTTTTCACAATTCAATAATTACAAAGACTTAGACTTACATTAAAAAAGTAAAAACCAGAAAACCCCAAAAGCAGTAGTGTCCATCTCTAACTGAGCCCCCTTTATCAATAATCTGAGAAAAAAGAGCAAGTACTGTCAAACACTTAATGTAACAGGATTAAATGTTGACTAGAACACTCCGTTTAAACTAAATATAAGTGCACGTCCTATACAGTGTTTCAGAAAAGAACATTAGCCATTGGTATATTATCATTAGCCCATTTAAACCAAACTTTAAATAAGTGACATCCAACTGTCATAAAATTGGCACAGAAGGCACACTAGTGTGACAATGACAAACTGGATATGCCAGCCACTGAATTAATTACAAGCTTTTAATGAAACATGGTCACAAATCTTTGATTACTAAATGTATAATACATGGAAGCATGAGATTAAATATACACGCAAGACATCACCACTGGACGTGGGCCATAGCAAAATATACAGGAGTGTGTTGTGCATCTCTCTCCATGATCAATACTTGATTAATAATCATGGGATCTTCATGCATGTGAGGATACAATTAATGAAAAAGCAGCACCCTCGCTTACACATCCTTCATGTTCCACTTTGGTTACCAATAAAATAGACTGATGTTTTAGTATAATACAGTCCCTTAGTTCAAGCAGACTTCAAGGGTAGTGTTCCTGCAAGAATGCTTGCTAGCTAAAAAAAAATGTAGTGTATTTTATACTGAAAAACCAAGAGAAACTACATCTCAGAAGAGGATAGCAGGAACTAAGAGTAAAATTTGTTTTCACAGCATTATTTACTGATGTCTTAAAAGCCCTGACTAATGATCATGAATGATAAGGACTAAAAAGCAGGGTAAGAGTAAAACGTTACTGGTAATAGTCCTATGTACAAGACTAAAAAGTTGGTAGAAAGATAGAAAGACAGTTACGCAGCTGAAATGTAATGGCTAAACGAGTTAAAAGGCCACAAAACTATCACCAACTTTCATTTGACTTCCTGATGATTCTGTTGATGCTGGGAACAACCTATAGCTTCCTATCATTCCCCTAAAGATTCAGGAAACAGCTACAGGAAAAAGGGAAAAGTATATTTATCTGAGGATGTAACTCAACCTGCTTGTATTTCCTATTCAGAGGTCCAAATTCTGTCTAAAAGGATTTCCTGCTAATGAGACATTACATCATTCTATAGAAAAATAGTATTTCTGATACTGCTTAGTAGTAACACTATCAGTAAGTACCTCTTCTCTATTTCTTTTTCAGCATAAGAATAAGACTATTTACTGGTGGCCTTTAATCTTACTATGCAATGAAACTGTGATAGCTGTGCAGAAATAAAATGAATGAATCAACCATAACTTAACAGTGAACGATTTTGCATAAAAAGCTTGATCACTATTGTAGTAAAGGATTTTTCTTCATCTCAATATTTTGTATCTACAATCTGGACATATAATCATTCTTGTGCAACACTAGAGATTTAGCATCAGTCTTGGCACTAGCATCTGAGACAGCTTTGCCTTGCTCTCGAATACTCCATGGAGTATTGAATGATCGAAGCTGGAACGGTAGGAGCTGCAGTATTATGCATCACAAGTTGACTGATCCAGTCCATCTAGTGTAAGCTGATTCCTATGTGGAGAATTGGGACTTGGGGGACCGCTTGGATTTGAGCTGTTAGAGGGAGTAGAGTGTTTGGTAGAATCTGAATCAGGCTGTCAAAGAGAAACAAAAAGGATTCAATTTCTTATTTAAAATACTTTACACTCAGAAGCTTTCAAGGCACTTTACAAACATAATTAAGGTACTACATTCATTTTTACATTAATTTACATTACAATCACAAAATGAGGCCTAGGTAGAAGGAATAAGCCAAAGCTAACAGAAGTTAATGTGAATATTTCCATTAGTACCAATAGCCTTTGATCAGTCTCCTAAGTGACTTACCAATATAGAATCATAGAATATCAGGGTTGGAAGGAACCTCAGGAGGTCATCTAGTCCAACCCCCTGCTCAAAGCAGGACTAATCCCCAGACAGATTTTTTGCCCCAGTTCCCTAAATGGTCCCCTCAAGGATTGAACTCACAACCCTGGGTATAGCAGGCCAATGCTCAAATCACTGAGCACAAGTAAGTTGTAAAGTCAGGAAAAGAACTCAGGAGTCCCTATTATTACTTTCCTCTGCTCTAGCCACTACAAAGCTTATTTCTATTCAATGTAATTTAGGATTTTTCAGCAAATTTTTCCCAACTGATTTAAGTGGGCATAAAATAGGATTTGTTTGCACATATCAAACAATTTCATCCAAATACTTTATCAACACACTGAAGAACAGAAATTATAAAATAGCTTACAGGTTGCATAAGCTTTTGGCAAACAATGGCCCTGGCAGCATGAGGAAACCTGTGGGAAGTGTTTTGACTGCATGACAAAATAATCAAGAGTATTGCCAAATATCAGGCTGGAAACCCACTGCAGAAATAACAAGTGTTTACAGGAGACTCCTTCCAGTCAATAACTCAGTTAAGACAGCTCTCTCCCATGGTCATTTTCCACCCTACTGGTTGTTGGAACTCCGCCTCCAAATCTTAGTCCCCCCCTCAGCTGGCCAGTTTCCCACTATTTTGGTGAGTTGTAACCCTTAACAGTAAACAAAACTATGGCTCATGAAAAGTTTCATAGGAAAACTGCTATCATCGCAGTCCATTACTTCAGAAAAGGGAATTTAACTTTAGCTCATTGACTGAAAGGTGACACCGGTGAGGACTGCTTTTCACAAGATTTTGCCACTTCTGTGATATACCACCAATAATGGGATTATTCTAACAAGATACACAATTGAGTTCATGCTGTGATAAGGCAGCAACCTATGGGAAAACAATAATGAAGGTGAAGGGTAGCGTTAGACCCTCATTTTGCATGTGTAATAACCTATTATATTGCAAGTTAAAATTCCTAGGTAATAACCAATGTAAGATTTAACAAAAAAGTGAAAATTAAACACTTTTAAAAATTGAATATATTCCAGTATTTGCATCTGCAAACAACTAGAATATGGAATGTGAGGGGGATCTAGGAAGAATATTGCAATACAACAAGAACTGTAGGTGGTCAGCACCTCTGAAAAAATCAAGACACTTATTTAGATGCCTAAACTTTAGCCACCCAATTCACATTTTTTTGTTTTAGTGCGGCTCACCCAAGGCAACACGAGTCAGAGGGAGAGTTGGAATTAGAACTCAGGGCCAAGATCTTCAAAACTGACTGGTGATCTTGGGTGTACAACTTGAAACATCTTAAAGAGGCCTGATTTCAGAAAGTAGTGAGCACCTGCACTCTGAAAATCAAGTCTTTAAAGATTTCTTATATTGGACACCCAAAATCACTAGTCACACTCAAAGATCTTGGCCGTGGAGTTTATCTCCCAGTCACATTTCCTAATATATCACTTGCACAGGGCACATAAAAGTATGTGTACAAAGCTTGTAAAAAAAAGGCACCTGATGATAATACAGGTGAAAAATCGGATTTCACTAGCCTGGTGAAAGACACTTTAATTTCATGAAGTTTATACTCCTGTGATGACAGGAAGTATCCACCTGCAATCTCCTTCACCTGCAGGTAAAAACTGGCACATACTGCAAGACTTGTTAAAGGCCTTGTGTACTAGGTAGAATCTTTGCAGAAGGAAATGCAGAATGCAATCTTTATCAAAATGTTTCCTCACAGGTACCTAAACTTTTGAGGCTAGGAAAGAAACTAGTGCCAGTCACCATTTAATAAAAACTACTTTACCTCTTTGTCGAACTCCTGGTCAGTGTCGGACGTACTTCTCAGAGGCATGGCTACTCCCAAATCACCACCACCTGCAGAACAAAGGCATTTTACACCTCACATTGAAACAATCTAAGCTTTAAATTAGAACAGACCTGCTTGTTTTCAGTCTTACTTGATGAGGGCCATGAAATGTAGGTTTTGCTTCTCTGCTGCCGTGAGAGGTTGGCTGTGGGGGGACATGCTTTTTCGTCTTGGGAGGAAGGTAAGACACTCTGCAGCACAAATCAAACATATCCTTAGTCAGGATCTTTCCAATTAAAGCTCCTTTCTCATGACAATTCTAGCATAATTTGACAGCCATGTGTTCAGAACCATTACCTAGAATGGTTTGTAGAAACAAAAGCTCAATGCCCCTACTTGACTGCATACATACAGTATCAGAAATACACCCCTTTCAAACACCCTCAATGAAACACAAGGAAAGGACTGAGCCCCAAAGCAGCCAGAAGAACTTGGCAGGCAGCAAACCCTTTATACAGGAGCAGTGACATCACCAATTGCTGTTTTCCCGTCTCCTCCCGCTGGAAGGAAGCATACATTCCCCTTGTCTTGGCTAGCAGAGAAGGATGAGAGAGGAATGCTGGGAATTTCAAAATGGAAGGTATAAAAGATAAAGCTGTATCTTCACATCTCATTCTCTTACCTTTGTTTTATTTTAGCTGCTGACACCACAGTACATTTGTTAAATCCAAATACAAAAATAAAGCTGGGAACACTGTGACTTACATGCATGTCAGTCATTATCTTCCAACTGTGTTAGTTTTTGCTCTAGTATTGGCCAAGCGCCATAGCACACCATTCTAGTTCCTAAAGGTTTATAGCTACTCCTACCCTTGCTAAGGAGGCAGAGGAGGGACAGGAAGAGGAAGAAAGCAGAGGGGAGCCTTGCAGTGAGGAATGGCCATTCTGGAGAAAGATTTCTGCGGAGATAGGGCTCATGTGATAGACGTGCTCAAAGCTTGTTGGAGGTGATATCAGAGCAGAGTAACGAGAGGATGAGGGGGAAGGAAATTCATTCTGTTATTTTAACAAAACAAACAAGAAAAAGGAAGGGGGAAAGACTGATTATTCACAAAATCCTATCCAACTCTTGGCCGTGATATTTATTTTTCAGCTTTCCATTTTAAAGCCAGCTAACGCTTCCTTGCATAAGGCTTAGAAGCACTATTCATTGTAGGAGCACATGTTTCTTGAAACCATGGCTTGAAAGTGCCTAACAGCTTGGAAAGATTTTAAATTTAATGCTGAAACCTTAGAGTGTCCATCTGCGTAGCTTTTCAGTCCAAAACTGAACACACACGTATCCCTCCCCATTATATTTATTTTACCAGTGGGAGATCCATGAGAACTTGCATTCCATCTCCTGGTCCCATATGAGCCACATGGTTGAAATTTGTTGGGTTAGAAATCATTTTTGATCTTAGTTCAGGGTCTCTCAGCATCTCTCTGAAAGAGAAACACTTCATGATTAATATTGTTTCACATTCATAACCTTTCCACTTCAATACGTACAAGCTGCTATGTAGAGATATTAAACCCTTACCGTCTTTGTTGTAATCTCTCTTCCTCAGGAACCTTGAAGACAAATCTTCTTTTACTTCTGGTTCGAATCATTTGCTTTTTGCTGTTATCAGAAGTTTCTGGCACACTGAGGACAGCTCCTCCTGTAACAACACATAATGCAATTACACACACACATACCTTCAAATAGTAGAATTTATTTTCCAAAGCATGTTGACTCTGTAAAGCACACACTGCATGTTTGAAAGAAACTGGACTCTTACAATCTACAATTTTGTTTTGCTCACGAGTTGGTGATTGTTTCAATCTGACTGGTCATCCCATCCTAATGTCTTTCATTACACCACTCCTGCCCTCCTTCAAGAAGACTAACCTGAAAACTTGTTCTTGAAATATATAAGTCGTGGAGGTTCACAATTAAGGAGATTTAGTGTGCCCTCCACATTTAACGGTCTGATCTGTTTTGGAGATAAAAGGGGAAAATATTAACCCAACTGCAGTGTCCATTGTGAAGGAGCCTCCATTCCAAACCAGAGTTAATTAAATTGTGCAATAGAAGTGAACTACTTACCTTTCGTAGGCCAATTGTCTGAACCCATTCCATAGTGTTAACATCAAAGACATCAATGCCATATTCACTGTACACTGTAACATAGGAAGAATTGCAACCTGGTACAGACAAAAAACAAAAGTCAAGGAGTGTTCAACAAGCCTGGAGCTGGCATACATTTGAGCATTGCTGTAACAGTGTTATATTTTCAGCTATAAGAGGAGATTAAAATATCAAATTTTTTAAAGCCATCTCTTAAAAGAATAAACACTTCTTTGTACAGTTCATGTTATTTTGGTGAAAATAGAGGTTTGCCGTGGCAAATAGCCACCAACCTGCAATTCTTATTATTATTAATTTTGGATACATTTACTACTTTTGACTTCAAATCTTGGTTTAATGCTCTCAAGATGCTGTCTGCTGTCTGGACAGTAAGTGTCAGGAATGTAAATGAGTTATTCTATAGGAAACGAACTGCACTTAACATCCTGTTTAAGGTCACCATGTCCAAGGACGCAGCTTAATGCATTTTCAAAGCGATGCACTGACTATAACTATACACTGACGACATGCAGTGGAGTCCCCACGTGTGAGGTAAATCATCAAGTTCTGCTGCATGTCTTTATGTTCATTTCCTTCCTCCTTCTATTGGAATGATTTACATGTGCATGCTGCTCTACCCAGGTTAATGGAACATATTTCAAGAGCTTCAAAGCTCACCACTTGATTTCTCTCTTTTTGAATCCTCTATATTAGGTGTGTCAAAGAACTTTATTTTAGCTCAGAGAAGAGTAAAAAAGCAATGATCAGGACATCTTAGCACCAACAAGCCTGGGCCTGCTCCTGACAAAAGTTCCTCAGAAAGAACAGCCATTATAGATCTCATGGTATTTAGGAGAGAAAAAAGATGTACTCAGCTGGCAGGATTGCCTCAATAAATCGTAGAGGGTAAAAACCCTAACAGGGACACGGAAGTCAACAGGAGTAAATTCCTGCAAGGAAGTGATGTGTGCTCTTGTAGCTAAAAACATGATTTGTCTCAAATGACGCCTGGTGTAACTAGATATCATGAATCACAACTTCAGAAGAAAACCTTTCCAGAAATGACGTAGTCAGACAGACACCTGCTCCACTCAACTTAGTGTCTTCATGTGCCCGTCAATGAACCTTGGAAGATAAACATACTCCATCACTAGACAGAACTTCTCCAGTAAGCCATCCCTTAGGATTGAGTACATTACTAAGTCAGAAAGAACCTTTTCTAGTTTTATGATCTCATGATGGGATAACTAACAGGAAGGGTGAGAAAGGCTTCACCGATAAACACACCAGGACCAAGGCAAGGGGAGTAGGCTGGTGAAAATAATCAGATTTCTTTAAGCAGTTGAGCTTATGGTCCTTCCCCACAAGAATATGTGTCAATGCCAAACTGAGAATCGAATGTGCAAAAATCATTCTAAAAATGCTTATAATACTAAAAGTAAACAAAAGCCCTCCAACAAAAAAGTGCATCTGGTTTGCTGAAACAGAGTTTTAAAGTAAATTTGCTGATTACATCCCATCTCTATGCCCTTCTCCAACTCTTATGTACAGAACCAAGTCAGTAAGGCAAGCAAATAGTTTCTATTCAGAATTAAAATAAAACAAACTATTAAGGTCTTGCAGTTTGAGGAATTTTACTATCAGCTGTAGCAGCTAGTTGCCCCATTGGTTTAATTCATTATTTAAACAAACAATGGCTCTTTTTTGGTCTTCAATCATTTGGAACATATAGTCATTGCTATTGAAGCTCCAAATAATTTTAGGGCTTGCTATAAGCAATCAACGCAATAATGCTTAGAAATCTTTTGTAAGTCACTATGTAGTCCACCAACTCATTTGTGTCTCTTTCAAACCAACAGACCTCAAAATTACAGCAGACTGGAAAACAGGAGACAATTTTGCATATTTTTGTAAACTTCCTTTTGTTTCAAAAACAATTGATACAAGTTTTATTACCAGCTCTGCCCAAAAGCAATATTTTTCTTGAACCCTGTCACCTTCTTTGTTAGTAGTTGACAACTGACCTACAACTTTCGATAGGTACTAGATTTTAAATGCTATAGAGAGTGGCCTGAAGACAAAAGTACTTTTAAACCCATTGGTGGAGCAAAAAAAAGGATTTTAGTAAAGAATTTTACAATTTATGTGGTCTTCTGCTATCCTACATACAGGTTAGGCTATTAATTAATTAGACATGAACTTATTTAAAAGAAAGCGTCATCTTGCTTTATATTGTTGTTAATTATTCTGTCTCCTGTGACTAGTAAAAACTGCTTTCCTACAGTATCCAGGAGTTTGCCACAAAATGGTCCCTATGTGGAAGAATTATTATTCTGTTAACTCATCAAAACTTAAAGCTGTAGAAATTGAAAGACAAAAAAAGCAGAATAGAATACATGCTGATTATTTTTAGACAAGTAAAGCAGCAACAGGCATATGGCAACAGAAAAACATATACATACTACAGGCAACAGGAGTTGCAGGCCACATTAGTTCCTGCATGCGTGACCTTCGACCTTGTGAATCGACGTACACTCCCATATGGCTGAAGCAAAGCAGGTATTCCTCACTACCGAGTTCCACAGCACAAAGGGCATCAAAAGACTGCTGTGAGAGGAACATAAGCGAGGGGTCATTAGGATTTACCAGGTTTATAGATTGTCCATCTCCCTGGATGCTCAACAGAGAGAACCCAGACTGGTAGCCAACACAAAGCTTGTCCTTGAACACTGCCATCCACTGTACATTTCCTGGAGCCTGAATTTCAGTGAATTTTTTATGGAAAGGTTTAGTTCTATGAATTTCGTAACAAAGAACCTGTCGTTTGACTGCCACAAACAAACAAGTCAAAGAGCTTTTCTTCAGTGTTCCAGTTATAATCAACTGGCAGCCTTTAGTTTCTGGAAGTTTCATGTCAAAGTTGCTTTCTGATCCTTCCAGGGAGGCCCATGGGTACAGGTGAACATGATGGTTCCTGCCACAGATGAGGATGATAATTTTCTCTTTGGGAGCAAGCTCAATCTGGTACACCTTCTTACAGTCAGCAACTCGGACTATCACTGCAATTAGAAGAAAAGCCACCATGAGTAAATGACAGGAGTATATGTAGGCCTGGAAGTATTACATAGTAATCAGAAATTTAGACTTATGCACACATCCACTAGAAAGGAACACCAGGCCCTGGCTCCAGGTTCTCCTTGCCAATTCTTAAACACACAACTAAGAAATAAACCACTCCAGTAGCGCCCTTCACTTTTCAACCATGAAGTCACATAGCTCCAGCAACCCTCAGCAGCAAAAAACATACGTAAGGTCTTTAAGATCTCCCTCCAGAGCCTTCACATTCCCTCACAGCTAGGGGAAAACAAACATGCCTTGTGTGTGACTGTATGGATGCCTGCTAATGACTCTACCCCCAGAGAAAAAACATTTACACCATTAATAAAGGAGAGAGATGGGAAAGGGGGAAGAAATCATTTTTTTTTGAATGCCAAAGACAGGCAAACTCAGAGTATTGTGATATTAGACAATAGTTCTTTGACTAAAGTGCAGAAATGGGATGGTAGAGAAGTAAAAAAAATGTAGGAATGAAAAATCAGCATCTGCATAATAGTGACTGACTCTAGCAAAGCGTTCAGTACTTCATGAGGTTTAAATAGGCCAGACCAAGCAATTATGAAATATGGAACATTAATATATTAATATTTCATAGTAATGTACATGTTATCTTATAAAACTTTAATCAATATCAGAGTTTTACTTTATTACTAGTGAAAACATTTAAGTAAATGTTTATAAATAATAAAAAATTATTTTTCTTTTAAATCCTCCTTTGGAGTTTGTACAGTGATTGGTAAAGTAGTTTGGCAAGGTATCTGGTTCTACAAATACCCCTCAAAACCTTAGGATTTTGGACCACACAAAATCAAATGTCCTTGTAGATTTTGCCCCACTGGCACAGAACACAATATATTTGCAGAAATGTTCTAAGAGGCAAGTAGTAATTTCACAGTTAACCATATCTTGTCACAAATAAAGCGTAACTTTTGCTTGTTGTCCAAGCCCAGCTCTCATATTTTAAGTTTAATGTACATGTAAGCTGTTTACAGAGATCTTGGTCAGAGCCATTAGATATAACCAGATGTCAATGAATTTGCATTAAAAGTAACAGCTGCTGTGAAAAAAAGGATGAGAAAATTACTACTTATAAAAACATTTCAGTAAAATCCAGAAACTTGCCATAGCACATAGTACAAACATTTAATGCTTACATAGCTTTAATTTGCTGAAAAACTAAGGTGGTATAATATTCTTATTCTGTACTACCTGTGATAATTAAGTGTACTAGAGAACCACTTTTAAATACTTTTTAATGAAATGAGTATGCAAATTACATATGTAACTTTACTCATGTAAACAGTCATATACTGAAGTCAATGGGATTATTCGCGAGTCAAATTATGTTCGTACTTAACTGTTTACAAGATGATAGATATAGGGAGTATAATGAAAAGAGCAGTATTTAATACCACTAAGAATGGGTTCAAAATAAATCTTATTTCACAGGCTATAAAACAGTTCCTCAAGTAGTGAAAATTACAAAAACTGTTCATATACCATCAAGACCGTTGCCAATTGCTGTCATTATGTAATATATAAAATTGCATGAGAACAAAAATGCTCAGGCATTTCTTTTTCCAAGAAGTAGAACCACCATCTTTTGGAGAGAGAGCTAGAATAAATTGTTGTATATTTCCCCTTTTTCCTTTTTAAAACATTTTACACAATTCCACAGTGTATGTATTATGTCAGTATTTTCTTATAATACATCTTTGGCAGTTTTTATTCAATGTGTTTCTATTAAATTTGTTTAAATCCAATAAAAATAATGAATCAAGAAATAATATACTTTACATTTTGTATTTATTGCTATATTTTCTGTCAAAGCATAATTCTTGCAATACTGCAAACTGAGTATTAAATAATTTACAGATTAAGTTGTATTAGGAAGAGGAAATTAGATTTTGGATTGCCAGAGGGATTTAAGAACATCACTTACTGTAAGTCATCATCATTGGTGACCTCCTTCTTGACACCGTAATTAAAGTACTATAAAAGGAGATAATTAAAGACCTGTCCCTCAGGGAATTTCAGGACACTACTCTGGAACACCCAGTCTTTACATTTTTCTAAACCATTATAGTGTGCGCATGTATCTTTTAAATCTGCATAACTGCATATAATAGTCTCCAACACCACTTAATCCTCCATAGCTTTTAGCCAACTGGCTTTAAAGGGGTGGTTAGCTACTATTGTGAGATTAAATAGAAACAGATCGACCATATAGTTAAGGCTGTAAGATCTTACTGGACCACAAAAGCGAGATGTAATATCACCTACCTTTCTGGTAGGAAAGGTATCAGTCTTGTACCAGTTGTTTATAATGCCAGAGAAAACAAAAGGGCCTAAAAAATTACTTAGGGTGTTGTGGAAGATGGAAAAATGCAAGTGGCAGTAAATTAACTTTTAGCATGTATCCCTCCCCAAAAGGCTATTTTGTCTAACACATATAATTCAATTTATTAACTAATCTGTTCTGAGCATAGACATCACTTGCAATACTTCACAGTATAATGAGGTAAATATAACACTGCCATGATTCTATCTCACAGCCTTACCACTGAACTATTTGTGCTTTGCAGTTTTATGGAAAAGGGGCAGATATTTATTTGGATTACTTACCACTGAGAAGTCACCATGTTCATTTCCATTAGTAACCCTCTCAGTTCACCTGCTTTCCCTGCTGGACTAAGGTACACTTCCCCCCCTGTTTTGTGTTGTGTCTATCTGTCTCTGGAAAATCAGGTTGCAGGGAGAAAACCCCTCCACTTCCTTAATATACTACCCGTGATGGCTGGCAGTTAAGGGCTAAACCCCAACTCTGCCTGGAGTAAGGCTGTGCAGGATCTCACTGAATGGCTAAGTAGTAGTCCTCTTTCCACTGTGCTGCCTGGGGCCTACTGTGTACGTGTGCTGCTAGCCCTGGCAACTAGCACTCCAGGAAAGGTCAGAAACAGCCTTGGCCAAATCCACTCGCTGCTACCATTGTAAGAGGAAAGTGGAGGACAGTCCTTAGAATGAGAAGGAAGAGGAGTGGCAGAGAGGGGCTCTGAGCAGGAAGCTGTAGGGGAACCTATGTGCAAGGAAGGAGAGGGAGATAAGAATAGTAGGCAAGGAGAGGTCCAGCACCTACAGATTCAACAATCTTTTTGACTGCCAGACACCATCATAGACTGGAATGTTAAGTCAGTGGCTACAGCAATCAAACTTTTTTTATGTGAGGCAGGAAAAAAATGGAAGAACATTCAAAAGGCATGAATAATAGGAAGCCTCACAAACCTAACAAGAGTATTCAATATGCTAGCAAAAATATAAACAGCAACATCCTAACATCCTGTTATATTCCAGTCTAAGTTATGACCGTGCAGGTTGGAACAAATCAGCCTCCAGGTTAACTTATTGAAGTTACCAGTTTTCTTTCTTAACTCATTCTAAATAAACCATGTATTTTTCTTCAATGAGTGGCTGGTTATTCATTGCACAAACACTAGTGCTGTGTGCTCTGAATCCTGGAGCTCCAAGTGAGGTTTGTGTCACCTATTATGCCCCGTGCGTTGGCCCCTTAATTTTAGGTAGCCAGCTAAATATAATGGTAATAATTAAATTAGTGTTTATACCTTATATTAAAATTTCCATCTTTTGTCAGTTAACTGTGTGCTGGTATAAACTACCCATTAAAGGGCTATTATGTAATCTATATTAAAACAGCACTGGAGATCATTATTCATTATGCAATTACTGTAAACATGGAGATCTAACTTACCATCACGGGTTACCTCTACCACATACAGTCCTTCTTCTGAACCAATTGCTATTCTATCTCGATCTAAACAAGAGGGAAAGGAAAAAACAGATATGAATCCAAGCACGTAAACGTTAACTTGGATTACAAAACTATGCTTGTTCTCTTTGAAAGACAATGGAAAATGTTCAAAGATCAATAGCTGAAATAGCCTTGCAGAAAATCATTTTAAAATAGGTTTATGTCATGTAAGTTTATGCTTTACTTGAGATAAAGAACACAATGTGTTAACTATTTTGCTCAAGAAAATAAGCAAAATAATAAGTACAACCAAATGGTATAGGGCTTTTCTTTAACCACACTTTCCCCCTCCCAGTGAAATCAAAATTATGTAAGTGCTTCTTACTGCAAACAGAGTTAGTATTTTGAAGGGAAAAATTAAGATTAGTGTTTTAAACAATGTTTCACGCCATCAAACTTCTATGGGAAGAGATTAAGCTGAGGAATTTATTTAAGGCGTCAGCACATTCAAAATTGCAGTTCACCTTAAAGTTATAGCAGTGCATGCAGTTAAATGTAAGGTTAAAGCGGACATACCTACAACAGCAGCAGCTAAACTTGTTTTAATAAGAGGCAGTGTACTGTCATAGGCTTCTTGTGGAATATGTACAACTTGGTTTTTAAGTCTGTTTTTGTGCAGGATAGATTGCAACCCTTCCAGGATTCCAACCCATTTTCTCTTTTCATTCTCATTTTCTGTCAGGATTAGTAGTGAACAGGTCTTTGAAGGGAAGCCTAAGAGAGAAGCTGTCACCTTAACAGCCAGAGAAAACAAAATTAACACCTATGTAACACACACATTCTCTGTATAAAATAGGGGTAGCCAAACTCTTTTTTGTGGCTCTTTTACAGTTGAAGTTTGGCTCACAGAGTCCCTCTCCCCACCCTAATCTCTGCCTACCAAAGCTTGGAGCTTCTGCCCTGTGGCAGGGTGCTGGTGCTAAGTGGTTCTGCCAGAGATGATTGGTGCCTGCTGTGTGTGTGTGTGTGTGTGGGGGGGCACAATCTAAAGGTTCCTCCAATAGCTTGAGTCACCCTCCTGGGCATGCCCCTCCTCTTATTCTCACCAGCCTCTACCTGCAGCTCCCAGTTGTTAGTTCCACATGCAGGGAGAGGCATTGGCAAACAGCTGGGAGTTGCAGGGAGGGGTTGCTGCTTTAGCTTAATGGGGAGAAGCAGCAGCAAAAGCAGTGGCTCTCCCTGCAACTCTCAGCTGTTTGCTGTGGCCTCTCCCCACAAGCAGCCCACTGGCTCCAGCAGCTGCCATGCAGTGAGGGGGCTGGACCATACCATGTGACCAAGTGGCACCAGCAAACCCTGGGAAAAATCGAGGGAGAGAGGGGGAATGTGACCCCGCCTCATGCCTGCAGAGGTTGAAGCCCCAAGCCCTGGCAGGCGCACCCCAACTCTCAAACTTCTGAAGATTGTCGTATGTGGCTTGGAGGATCAGTAAGTTTGGCCACCCCGATACTATACAAAAACAGAACTTTACTTATAGGAGTTCTCTAAGTATCAGCTTCAAGATGTATGTAAATGGTATATAACATAGTATGCATCTTACCTGCTATACGGAGTACCATACCTACTTTTTCAAACAACGCAGTCTACAGTGATAATATTCAAGGCTTTCATACATTTAGTTAATGAATTTTGATCCATAGATATGAACCTGCCCCGCCAAAATCTACATTCTATTCTCCAAATAATCTATTTTAAGGCATGCTAGTAATGGAAACTTGTCTTTCCTGTACTGGAATCACAGTAGCATACAATAATTCTTCCTGAAACACAAACTTTTAATTCTCAATTGATTTCTATTGAAAAAAATGAAACCTTTTTGTATGTTGAAAGAGATGCATTTAAATTGCTATGAACTGTACTGAACTTCCACAATTTTGTTGCTTACTGGTATACAGTATTTACAATATATTTAACTGGACTAAGGGAACAGGTAACTCATTTCTGGATGAAAAGTTATGGGAGCCAAGTCTCCAGTCCAGACATCTATACTGCAATTTTATAGCCCTGTGAGCCCAGGTCAGCTAACATGGGCCAGCCATTGGTGTTTTACTGCAGTGTAGACACACCCTGAGGGGCTGTGGCCAGGTTCTCTGTATTGTTGGCAGAAATGACCACAGACTCAAATTTGTGGGGTTCCAAAATCATGTCCATATTAGAATCTAGGTTAGAGACGAGTTTTCCTTTTGAGAAGTTTCAGCCACTAAGTTGTCCAAAGTTTCCCCCCAAAATCCGCTACCCTGCAACGGCAAAGATGCTACTCATTACTTTGCTATGGCATCTGCTTGTCAGGATCATAATAAAAGTGGTCTTTCAGCCATTACAATGGATGCCACAGACATGGCAGAAAAAGAGGGTATTCACCAGTAACGGGAGGTTCTTAGAGATATGCAGTCCCCTATTTGTATTCCACACGTGAGTGCGCATGCATGCCACGCGCTTGAGTCCCAAAGTGTTTCTTAGTAGTGTCCATTGACCTGCATGCATGCAGTGCATCCCCTTGTGCTTGCAGCTGAGGGTATAGAAAGCAGTTTGGGTTGATGCCTCTCCAGTCTCCCTCTTACCTTTGCGCAGTCCAGTGCACAGCAGAGGGGATGGAGAGAGGATAGTGTAATACAAAGAGGGACCATACATCTCAAATAACCTCCAGTTACTGGTAAGTAACCTCCTCTCCTTCTTTGAGTGATGGTCCCTCTATGTATTCCACATATGGGTGATTTGTGAGCAATGGCTAGTGTGGAGGTGGGTACAACGATGTGACAGGAAGTGCAGTCTGCAGTACAGCTTGGCCCACAGCTGCATCTTTGGCCACCTCTTGTGCAATGGTGTAGTGGGTTGTGAACATGTGGACAGAGCGCCAGGTTGTTGCACGACAGGTGTCTTGACATGAGACATTGGTGATGTAGGCTGATATGGCTGCTTGTGCTTGCATAGAGTGCGCTGTGACTATCAGGTGGGGTAAGTTGGATTGTGTGCAGCATTTGCAGATGCATCTGGAGATTCATTGGGAGGAGAAGGCTTGGCCCTTGGATTGTTTGGCAATGGTCACAAATAACTTCTGTGATGTGCGAAATAAGCAAGTCCTGTGGAGGTAGAATGCCAATGCATGATGGACATCGAGGAAGTGCAGGACTCTGTCCATGTGGGATGCATGTGGTTTGGGGTGGAAAAGTGGTAAGTGGATGCACTGATTTAGGTGGAACTCCGACACTACCTTTGGGAGGAATTTAGAGTGTAGTCATGAGGACATTTGTCCCTGTGGAATACAGTGGTGGGTAGGGGGAGGGAGGAGGAGAAGAGAAAGACACTGAGCACAGCCTGTGGACCGGTATAGAGCTGAGGGTGAGACCTGACATTTTGAGAGCAAGAAGGAAGTCAAGGATGATTGGTATGGATGTCGCACAAAGTGGGTAGTGATTGTGGCAAGCCCATAACATGAAGCGTCTTCAGTTAGCTCGGTAGTAGGTCCTGGTGGATGCTCTCCTGCTCTGGTTGAGGATGTGGTGTTCCAGGGTGGAGCATGCCATTACCCTTGGGCTCCATCCACTTACCAGGCCGTGAGGTGAAAAGGGGCAGGACTGAGATGCTGGATCTGGCCCTGATCTTGTGTGAGGAGATCCAGGGTGCTTGGAGGCAGAGCGGTGAGTGTGTGGAGAGTCTGAGGAGGTCCGTGAACTGGAACCGACGGAGCCAGAACAGGGCTATGAGTACCATACTGACCCACAATGATCTTGCATAGCACATGTGGTAGGAGGGAAAAGGCATAGTGGAAGTCCCCTGTCGGGGGAGGAGTCAGGTGTTGCCTTGCAAGTTCTTCCCTATTGTTCCCCTGCAACAATAAAGGGGCAGCTTTTGACTTTCACGAGTGGCAAAAAATTCTGACCAAGGGGTGCTCCATTTGTCAAAGAGGTACCACAGCATAGCTTTGTGTAGCTCCCTCTTGTGAGCTAAGTAGAGAGCCCGGCTGACGATGTTGTCCAGGGAATTCTGGGTGCCTGGGAGATACATGGCTTGGTGCTTGATGAGCCAGTTCCAAAACGTGGATGGATTCAGAGCAGAGGGAGGGAGACTTGGTGCTGCCCTGCTTGTTGATGTACACAACCATTGAAATGTTGTCAAAGAGAGCAGTTTAATGTGGGGAGACTGGATGAGCAGCAGAGTGCTTGATATGAGAAATGGACTGGCCATGGTTACAGCATGTTTATGTGCATCCTGACTTCCCGTGATGTCCACATTCCCTGGGCTGTGTGACCGTCCAGGTGAGCTCCCCAACCTCCTAGGAAGATGTTTGTTGTGATGGCAGCCATTGAGATGGGAGGGATGAAGGGAGTGCGACCATGAACTTTGAAGGATCAGTCCACCATGTGTAGGAGGCCAGTGCTGTCTGGGGAACTACGACCCTGACCTGCATATGGTCCGTGTTGGGTCTGTAGACAGAGAGGAGCCACATCTGGAGGCAATGCACGTGCAGATGTGTGTGTGGTGTTACATAGGTGCAGGCTGCCATATGGCCAAGGAGAGAGAGAGTGGCAGACCACTTGCGATAATGGTTGTCAGTGTTGCAAATCGGAACCTGCCAGAAGAAAGGCCCTTGCCATGCTGGAGTTGAGCTGTGCTCCAATAAAGTGGACCATCTGTGTAAGTATTGACACAGATTTTTCCTCACTGATGCAAATACCTAGAGATGCCAGAAGAATGCAAAGGGTAAGGATGACGGGGTGACTTCTTGTTGCGGTAACATCACAAGGAGCCAGTCGTCTAGGTAGAAATATGTCGAGTAGCTGAGGCACTGCATTGTACAGCCACCATGGCAAAACCTTTGTGAACACTTGCAGAGCCGTTGCTATGCTGAAAGGGAGGACCCAGAATTGGTAGTGATGGTGCCCTATTGGAAAAATGGAGAAACTTGCAGTGGGTTGGGTGAATGTTCACATGGAAGCAGGCATCCTTCATGCCAAGAGCCGCAAACCAAGCTCCCTTGGGGAGGGATGGGATAATCAATGTCAGTGTCACCATATAGAATTTGAACTTTCTGATAAAGGGTGTTCAACACCTGCAGATAGAGAATGGGGTGGTGCCCTCCCTCATCCTGAAGAGGGGAGAAGTATGGGACATGCTCTATGCTCCCTTGAGGAGGAGAACATTCACATGCATTGATGAGAAGGGACTCCAAAGGGGGCAATGATTGAAGGGTGAGAGGGTGCAGATGTGGCAGGAATGAGAGAAATTCTATGCAGTATCCATGCTGGATGATCTCCAGTACCCAACTGTCCGCGTTGGTCTTACCCCAATTGTGGGCAAACAGGGCAAAATCACTCCCAAAGACAATATGGGGTGCCCTAAGTGGCATAGGGGGAGGTTCATGGGTCTCGACTGTCACGTCAAAACTGAAGTCTTGGCTCCTTTGACTGCATCTTTTCCTGAGCACCATTAGGGACAGATCTAGCTCCTAGGGAAATGTTTTCTAATAGGCTTGGGGGATGTGAGGAGCGATCTTTGGATATTGCCCTTGAACCAGAGAATATAGCTAACTGATTGTGGAAATCAAGTAACTCAGAAAATAGTTTATTTATTTTAGGTCAAATTCCTCCTTGTCTTCCTTTCTGACTGAGGAATGAGGCATATTTTTTTTTCTGCTCTTCTCCACTGTGGCAAGTACTGTGTTCTTATTGGGAGACACTGTGGTGGTAAGTTTTTCCCCTTCTGAGCCAGACAGAGCCTTACATTCAGCAACGTGAGAACAGAGTTTACGGAGTACAGACTCAGGCAAGACCACTGCGTGTGCTTTGCATGTCTGGATCTCATGAAGCACAGCCTGACTTCCATATTCAAAAGATCGCTCCTCCCATCCCCCAAGAAGCAGCTACTCACTGCACTGAGAAGAGGGGAGCGGGAAGAAAATTAATTTTAAAAATTGGAAGGAAGTGTAAGAAAAAAAAGTAAGAAAGGAGAAAAACAGTAAATACAGGTGCAAATTCTCACTGAAGAAAATATCCCCTCTAAGAGGCTAAAAAAGCTGCAGGAGCACTTAAGCCGCCTCTGCTGCCTCTCCAACACAGAACATTCACAGCTTTGCTTAGGCGATGGGAACAAGTGATTGGGATTGCTTGCTCTTTTACACCTGTGCTCCATGGATATGGGACTTCATCTTAATGGACAGGACCACAGAGATATACTTGGAGAAATTAACGTTTTCAGATGCAAAACTCAAGAGATTAAAAGCAATGAATATTTTTTGTCTTTAAAAAACAATGTTCATCTTATTCTAAATTAAAGATGATCTATAAAAAACTAAAACAATCCGTTTAGTACAAAGTCCTTAGATGACCAAATAAACACATTAAAGGTGAACTGAGAACCAAGGAAAGTTATTTCTTCCCTTTATTGATCTTCTAGAATATATAAAAATGGTTGTTAAATGGTTTTAAAAAGTATTCCTTATGTGGTTTTTACATTAGGCAATCAGAAATACTGATGAGGAAGGGATGCTTCAAGTGGAAGTCTGGCAAGCCACAGCTCAGGTTTCACCCTGCAATGTCACCATGCAAGTCCCTAAGATTGGTGTGCAGAACTGTAGCAACAAAGAGAGGAAAACCAGGATCTGATCATTCCAATGTAAAAACCAAAACCATTTATTTTTAAAATAAAGGAAACTATTTAAACATGGCAATTTTATAGCTCATAAAGAGCACACAAACAAATCTTCTGCATTTCATGTTTCACCTTTAAGAAGAATACCATAACCCTTGCCACCACCTTTAGAAACTCCTTTTAATGTGTTATTTGAGATACTTCTGCAAACTGATAAATATCATATTGTGCATTAAATGGTAATTGGGAACTGTAAGCATGAATATGGATAACAATTGACAATGAAAATACAACACTAATATTTAACATGCTTTTTTCTAAGAAAGAGCAAATTAAAACAGTCATACCCTGAATATACAAGGGATGTCTTTACGGGTTGCATGTATTACATCTGATGCTAGGACAGAGTTCACACAAAAATCTTCATCTCTGTTAAGAAAATGAAAAATATAATCACTAACAGGCTAACATAACTTAGAGAAACCTTCTCAACTGAGTGCCAACTATCACTATTATTTGTATTGTGGTAGCACCTACAGGCCACAATTAGGACTGGTGCTCCGTTGTGCTAGGAACTGTATGCACACAAAGAAAAGAAAAGAAAAGATAGTCCTTGTCCCAAAGAGTTTATAATTTTAGGCCCAGATCCTGCAATTTACAGCAGGGCCTGCTGCATCTGTGGGGGTCCACTGAAGTCAATGGGCTCCAGGCATGCTCAACGGTCTACTGGGATGTCAGTGATTGATTAGGGCTATTAACCTAATGATTTGAAGAGAGTTAGTTGCTCTTTGAAGCCAAAGAAGACATTAGAAATATAAACAATTCACATCTAAGAGTATAACAAGGTAAGAACATTTGCAGAGCCTATATTTAAAGGATTAAGCAACATACCTCGCCTGTTTGCTGGATTAAAATAAGGGCATATTTAGATTTTTAAAACAGCTGCTTTCCCACTTTTTGTGATCGTAGAAATGAACACTATAAATCACAACAAACTCTCACATACTTTAGATGGTGTCCTTCTACAAAGGGATTGTCTATACTGGGATTTTTAACCGCATTGTAAATGTAAGCAGACACCATTATTTGCTCCTACCACAGTTAAACATAACCAGGAACAAACCTTAGTGTCCTGTCCACACGCTAACTTACAACTGTATTGCTCAACCTGTGTTAAAACACAACTAAAAATTTCAGTGTAGATAAGCTCAAAGAGGCAACTCTTCACCAATGGATAAAGCACAAGGCTGCTAGGAGTAATGTCTGGCTGAACTGCCTCAGGCAATCTACTAATGTGAATGTTATTTGCAGTGCCTCACATTTCTACTTTTGAACGCTATGGATTGTCACAAGCCCAGGAGATCATCAGTGTCAACTCTCAAACAGAATTACTGAAAGGAAAGAGCTGACGGCTGGTCTACACTGGGGGAGGAAATTGATCTAAGATCACGTAGCTGAAGTTGTGTATCTTAGATCGAATTACCTACCGCCCTCACAGCGCGGGATTGATGTCTGTGGCTCCCCATGTCGACTCCATTACTGCCATTCGCAGTGGTGGAGTTCCGGAGTCGACAGGAGCTCGTTCGGGGATCAACATATCGCGTCTAGATGAGATGTGATATATTGATCCCCCAGAAATCGATTGCTACCCGCCGATATGGCCGGTCATGAAGACGCAGCCTGAGTATCTGTCATCCTATGGCAGTAGGCCTTATTGGAGGGGATCGTTCATCAAGGTAGTTGTGTAAGCAGATTCTACACTAAAAGGCATAAAGGTGTTTAACACTACAGGATGTGCTACTTAACCAAGAGAAATTTTATATTAGTTTATTGGGTAAAAAATGGAGAGAAACAACCGGCTTGTTGTAGGAAAAAGTCTCCTGTGCTTAAAAGAAAACAGTTAAATGTAAAAACATGACCTCTGTAACCAATAAAGTCAGGGAGTGCTGGGGTAATCTACAGTCTAAATTCGCAAGCTCAAAGCTTCCTGGAGAACTGCTTTAATGTACTCAGTTTTTCCAAGGTTCCTGAAATTGCTATCTATGTGTTACCTATGATTTGCTTGGTTGGGATAGCTCTTTCCCTGTTCACAGCCTGCACATCCCCTGTGCCCTACTTTATCTTGACTAGTTTCCCCAAGACGCACATCAAACTCTAGGAGATCACACTAACATTATGTGATTTCTAAGAAAATGAAGTGTCACACTACTTCTTACTGCTTAAATTAACCTTAAATCCATGTATAGGAGGCATAAATCATTTCAGAACAGAGCTCTTATGTACTCCTTACAGAGGCACTTGATGTAGGGAAAAATAATGAAAGTTTTCTAACTACCATAGCAACACAAACCTGAGATCCAACACCTGACTTGCAACAACTCCAGGCTGGGTGGATTTTCCTTCAGGCACATCATATAGAAATAGTTTGCAGTCACAGACAACTGCATAGGCCCTCTGCCACCCCTTCTTAACTCCTGTAGGCTTTGGAACCTGCATGTAAATAATGGCTCGTTCATTATATGTAGAAATGGTTATATAGACATAAGGAGAGGAAATTTAGAAAGGCATGGCGACACACATTTGAGTCAAGAGAACCTGAACACCAAATTTTGGTTATGTTTAACATTGGTGGAAAAGTGTCACCGTACATGAAATTTCAAAAATAGCAGAACATTTCTTTATGAAATTCCCCCATTCTCTGTCCAGGTTTAATAAATACTTTCAACTTTTCAAGTAGTAAGCCCAGGACATGTCTTTTCAGAGATTCCACAGATGCCAAATTGGTGATCGAGATTACTTTTCATCCTACATTTCTCTCTACCATAGCAAGAATTCTTTTTTCCCTCAAAGAAGGTTTTTCTTTTTTATGTTTGCGGCAATTTCAGCAGCCAACTTCTAGTCCGCCAAGTAAAGCCACCTGTTTCTCAAGGATTAGCATTAAGGGCATTAGTGTGAATTGCACACAATCCCAGGGTGTTAGCACAATCTGGGGATGGAGTTAAACATAGTTACAATACAAGACCAAACAGCATCTGCAATTTAAGTTTGCAGTTATACTGAAGAAAAATATCACTCATGTGCAAGGTCAAAAGATTCTTACCTTAACATAACCTTTGTACGCCATTCCTATCCCTCTTTGCACATCTACTCCGAGAGGCCTTTTGGCTTGCTCAGGCGGTATAGGACAGACCTGAGGCGCACTATCCTTGCAGGAAACATGGCATGCGAATGAACAAACTGAGAATAAAAAAAAAAAATCTATAATGAAATCACGTTATGAAAATGAATTCATCTTAATAGGTGATGCACATTTTCTACTCTTGGAATCAGGAGACCAATGAATTCAGTTGAAATTGCCTGCAAAACATACATACAGAAGCTCCCTGACTTACGCAAGCGCTCTGTTCCGGAACGCCTTGCGCAAGTCGAACTTCGCGTAAGTTGGGAATGATTTTTAGGTTAGGTGACTGAACATTCAGAACGATTTAACTGACTCACCATCACAGGCATAGCCTTGTCGAACTAATCCCACCATGAGAGATGTGCAGTGACTGCACTGAGTAGGGCTTGAAAAGGACTTGATATTGAGTTGGTGAGCTTTAGGCTGAAAGATAAATTCAGGATAAAATAAAGCTACATGATAAGGTGGACCAATCAACTCCAATCTCCAGAAAATATGTTTATCTTTTCTTTATGTTATTAGCAGGAGGGAATTATAAAATACTGCTTTCTTGTAACTAACTGCAACTTGTCAGAAGTCCTGCATGATAGAACTTTCTCTCAAAGTCATGTTGCATATTCTTTTATTTCCAATTTAAGAAAGACACACCCATGTGAACAGCAGAACCAGACAGGTATTTCTAGTACAAATAAAAAACCCAAATCTACTAACTAATCCGAAATAATTTTCTCTCATCTCTGACAAAACTAAAAACTTAAAGAATAGTTACGTATGAATATGAATTAAAAAACAGGCTTACAAATAAACAGCAAATAAAAAACCCAGACAGGACAACCCCAAACACATGGATGGCTAATTTATATAAAGCATGTCTTTTCTTTAGCTCTTACAAATACGGTGAACAAGGTCCCCCTACCTTTGGTACAGCTAGAGAAATGGACTGAATGGTAGGGGAGGGAACAGCAGGCATCCTCTGAAGCCGTATTGATTCCTGAATCACAAAGAACTGCAGTTGAGCAAAATGAGGCTTCAATCATTTGTTTTACAATTAGGGTGTTACTGATCACCACAAATTTTTAATAAGTGTTTAAATTTTAGAACGTATAGCCATTCCTGATTTACTGTGAATGAATTACATCTTAAAGCACTCATAGGAAAGCCTGCATAATAACAAACAGGCAGCAGTACAAAAATGGGTATGAAAATGGAGTACATCAACATACGTAGAGACTGGGGAAAGGTTCCACCTGCAACTGTTCTCAAAGCATGTGTGCTTATAACAATGACACATGGTCTGCAAATAAGCAAACACTCAAGCTTGGAGTAAGCCTCTTCATGGTGAGTAATGTCTGTGATACACATTTATAATAAACCAGATGTGCTTAAAGATGTAAGTGAATTACTCTGAATAATAAAATACCAGCTGCCTTACTTCTTGCTGCGGTTCTGTAGTCATAACAGAAGTGGATGGTGAGACTTCTGGTTTGGGACCTTGTGTTTCCTGCTCACTAATAGAACTTGTCTGCAAAAAATGTTAGCGAACAAATTAGATTAATACTATAGATCTGAAGTAGTCTTCTTGCATCAGCACAAAATAAATCCTAGAATGGTTACAATTAACAACTCAGAGCAAAAAAATAGTTTGTGAAGCACAACATTAAGAGCACTGCTAATGTCTATAAATGCTATGTAATGTCTATTTCAAAAAACAAACAAAAAAACCCCAGACCCACTAAATGACAGCAAAATTGTAGAAATGGAAGTATCATTTTAAAAATTCCCAAATGGTAGGTGGCATAATAGCCATAAACATTAGCCTCCTTCTCCCTGAAATCCAAAGAGGACCCGTCACAACATACTTGGACTCCACCAATCACATCTTTGAATGTTGCTCCTACAACCTTGTATGCTGCTATGAGAGGAAGCCAGGCTTCTTGGACAACAAACCATGAAATATTTACTACAGTAGAATTTTTACAATGCAGAGCAGCCAATGATCCAAGCATAAGGTTCTTAAAGTGACTTCATACAATTTATTTTTAGTATTTAAAAAAATATTTCAAGAATTTTATAGATAGAATTTTGTTACCATTTGGAATTCTAATAATAATTACAACACATTTCACTAATACTAGAAACTAATACCATCACACATCCTCTATTAAACACATATTTACAATAACTACTACTAATTGCCAGCACAAGGGGTAGTGTGCTATAATTCTAGAGTTAAAACAGCTGGGGGGGTGGGGGAATTAGGATATTATATTATTGAATTCTGTGGACATTGGGAAGATTATGATTAGCAAACATCAGATTAAACTTTATAAAATATAATGTAATTAGTAGTAAAGGCTGTTGAGTAAGAGTCATACTCACTCTTCAGCTACTTTAGATTGGAAGATAACTCACAATTACACTAGATATGTATTGACATTTTGTTATATGCTGATTGGTAGTGCTAGACTGAGGAATATAAAATAAACATGAAATTGTATCCTTGTGTAAAACAAAGTATGTTACCATGGTAAATAAGATTAATCTTCAGCCAAGATTGTATTGTCAAAGTATCTTAAATTGTCAGCCTGCACGGAGGTTTAAAAAAAACCAAACCAACTATTTCTATTTAGTGGGTTAATTTGTAGTAAAAAGTTATTAAGGAAGAAAAAAAATCCACTAGTTTTAGGATGCCAGTTTTACAAATAGGTCATAAATTAGGAGACAAATGTATCAGCAAGAACTTACTTCTTCCCAAAAGGCTAGCAGAGAAGACGTAGACGAGGAAGAAAGAGAATCCTTTGTTGTAACAGATATGAGGGATAAAAATGATCACTTATCACCCGTAAGAAACTTCAGAGGGATTATTAGCAGGCTAATTAAATGTATGTTTATGCAGCAAACTGATATTTACACAAACCAAAAAAAACAGGAAGATCAGGGGGCAGTAAAAGTGTACTTTCAAAAAGTTAATGGAAATTTTGTTAATCAAAATATTCAGACTTCTAACTGTAATTCATTAGAAAAAGACACTCAACTTTCCTTAGCACTTATTTATTTAGGGCAGGATATATGACATGACCTTTTGGTTTATTATGCATTTGATTTTTTAAACCCTAAACTTTGTAATATATTTGATTTCAGTTACAAAAACAATGATTCAACCTTTATTCATACAAAGTGCTTTAAAATCTCATTTACTAAGTAATGTCAATTTGCTTTAAATGAGGAACTATCAAGGTCAGTAGACCTAAGAACTCACACCCTGGCAGCAGCATGTTTCATATGCTTTTCATCTATTCTTTTTTTAAAGGAATGTCTGGGGAGTGGAAGTGGAATAGTATACAGAATGACCTGCTGTGTTAATAGTAAATAAACTAGCACACAGAGACTATAATAGGAAATAGCACACACATTCAAGGTTTATGTATTGCACATCTCACAGCATGTCTTCCTGGCAACAGCAACAATGTGAGAAATATATAGAAAGCACTGTAATCATATGATAACATCATCTAGATACAAATATTTATCTAGGTAGACCAGGATTTAATCCCAACAAGTATAACTGCACTCCTCTATTTTACACAATCAGACTTATGATTTTCATTTTTAACTCTGTTTTAAATGTTGTACAAAACATGTCCAGAAACATATTAAGGATCAAGAGTTCATAAAGTAAGGAAATGTGATTCACTGCAGTAATTAACAGCTGTTTCCTCAGGGGATGTACAAACTTTACGCACTAAAGCCACACTTTGTATGATTAACTTTCTAAAGAAAATCAGAGGGTGCGTCATGACAAAGCTGAGCTACAGTCCAACAAAAATCTTGAAAAAGTCTTATTTGGCTTAGACCAACAGGCTGGGTCTTCTATATCTCTGAAGCTCTTTCCAGTTTCATCTACTCTAACCTCCACATTGAAGCCCAACCCTAGAGGCAACAATCTCACATACTAGATGGGTCTCCCTTTGGAGCTCATCAATGCATTTAATCAGTCGGGTTCGTCAGCAGATGCAACCGTGTAACCAGCAGCTATACGTGCTTTCCTTTAGTTTGACTTTAATGTGAAGCTTGTTCTGAAAAACTGAATGTGTTATTTATCCAGTAGAAGTTCTCAGACATTTTCATATCCTGGTTCTTTTGATTACCTTAAAGTGGGGTTTTGCAATTATTTCCAAAAGTTATTGTTTTCTCTACTAATGCCTAGCTACATGACATCTATTATAGGGGCAATGTGCACTTGTTACATACTTTTAATTTATCTTGCATATTTCATAGTCATTTGTCAGAACCTAATTTACTGCATATTTCACATGAATAAACTTTAATTCAAAATCCCCATGACACATTTTTGTAGTCACTTGATGTAAAAACTCACTCTAAAAGTCAGATCGCGTGCAAGAGGGGAAGTGTTGAAATATTCAAAAATTGAATCTTGAAAGTCTGGAAGTTTGAGACCTGAAAGAAAATAATCAGCTGATTTAGCTCAAAGAAAACAATACAGATAATAAGCTCAAAATTAATTCTAATACTAGCTTTAGTTACCTGTATCTGTTCTGTATTTTTCTTCCAGCTTTTTCTTCAATCCAGCAATTTCTTCCAACAGTTCCTGATTTTTTGCTTCAGATGCCTTCAGCTTACTAGAACATGAAAACCATGAAGTATTTGAAATGCAAGAAATTTACTGCATAATTTCATATTCTTGTCTCTAATGGCAGTAGACCCCCTTTTGCCTCTTAGCTTTGGCAACATCTACCTTCTTTTTAAGGCAGATCATTTCCCCCAGCCCACCATTCCTGTGAATTACAATTTCACTACCATGTTAGATTTAGAGTTCTTTAGGTTATTTGCATCTCTCCCTGTGATGTTGCAGGTGGTAGCTAACTGATGATAATCTCTGGCTAGGATGGTCTTCCCTCCCCCATACCACCGCCTCTCCAACTGCTCTAAGAAAAGGGATTTCTGATGCTACTCCTAGAACCCATTTCTCCTGCATGGCAAAGACCCACACATTACAATCAATGCACTCATCTGGGCATGATGCTTTATCTTAAAAATTACTTCAAGAAATCTTTAGAATTTTTAAACGAAGCTGGGAAAGAAACCTGTAATAGACCACATCATTTTCTGTCAGGGTGTAAGATTCTTGGCATAAAGAAGGGTAAATTAAAAAGGGTTTGTTATTTGAACAGGCAGCTAAGAGTGGCACATTAAGGGTAACTCGGCATGTTAGCAAGATCAGATGAACAAGACTGCAGGCTTCAGTAATTTATTACCTCTCAAAGGATACATTTGCATCTTTAATCTTTCGTAACTCTTCTTGAATTAGCTGTTTGGCACGTATTTCTGCATCCAGAGCAGACTGCAGTTCCAGCCTTGCTGACATATCCAGCTTTTGACTACGTCGCAGTTTCCAAAGTGGATCCTATTGGAGTAAGTTATTGTACATTAACATCAACTCTCTAAAGTAATTTTCCTCCTTTGTTCACAAACACAAAGAGAACACAGAACGTCTGATCCCCCCAGATATCTTACTTTAAAATCACATACTAACACTTTCACTGTTATGATGAAAGAGTTTAAATGAACACTGTCAAAACTGGCCCAATATTTAAATTTTATAAAACAGGCTTTTATAAAAAGCCATGACCAATGAAAGTGTTCAGTCAGTAGTTTTAAACCAATTAACGGTTCATCTGCAGTGACTGAAACTCAAACCCTGCAACACTAAAAACTTGAAAATGAAAATGACTGAACAAAAGTGAAAGTGACTTCACTTATTTTCATTGTCCAGGCTGAGAGAAAAGTAAAAAAGTACAGTGAAATTGGAGTTTTAGAACATTCACAGTCAATCAAGGTTGTGTTATTACTGACATAGGTACAAATTTCTATTTGTTTACAGCAAAAGGCTTTTAAGTTGTTAGCGTCTCTTTGAGAAACCTAAAGACAATACACCTCTACCCTAATATAATGTGACCTGATATAACATGAATTTGGATATAACGTGGTAAATCAGTGTTCCGGTGGGGGTGGGGGGTTTGCGCACTTTGGCAGATCAAAGCAAGTTTGATATAACACGGTTTCACCTATAAAGGAGTAAGATTTTTTGGCTCCCGAGGACTGCATTATATCAGGGTAGAGGTGTATATGTATTTTTTAATCTTGTTGTACATTACATACTAATTTAAGATATGGATTAGTTCCTCTGCATTTTATTACCAGAAAATGGTTTTTGATTTTCTAAGATAGATAATTTTTCAAGTTTTTTTTATTATAGAGGTTCTCAAACATTTTCATAATGTGGACTGTATCTTAATAGAGATGGTCTCATGGACACCTATCCACCCACTCAAGATCATAAAACCGTATAACATTACCATGGCAACTGCAGCAATTTCTTACACTGAAACAGAATATTAAAAATATTTTTTTTGCTCTCTAATGAAGTTTAGCAGCGAATGAAAGCAACACTATTTTAACATACTGGTGACCTGGGGAGAGCTGAAAGTGCTCCAAAGAATCTCAGTAGGCCAAGAACCACAATTTGAAAGGCAAGGCCTGATTTCATTTCCATATATACCTGAAGTCTGCTCCAAAAACATGATTATTAATTTAGAGCAAATTTGCTAAAGTCTATGAAACCAGCCTTGTTATAGTATGTCATCCGCTTTTTATGTTTTGACAGTAGGCAAAAAGCAAATGGTCATTGTCTGCCATAAATTTGCCATTTCCTCCTCTTGTGCTTATCTTCACTTAGGGTTAGTTTGCACTTCACCTCTCTACCCCAAGCAAGAGAGGGCTGGTGCACAGCTGTGCTGCCTCAGAAGTAGATCAGGAAGAAAATTACAAGCCACAATTTGCTCTCTTGCTTCCCACTTACTCTGAAGCGGGGAGGAAAAGGGGATGTAATCCATTACGAGCATGGGCGGAGACTGGGGAGCATGAGGGCATTGCCCCTCCAAATACAGAAGTCAAACTACGCCTATGGTCACCAGTATAAACCAGTAGCAGGTAACTTTTCCCGTGTGCTGGCTGGTGTGTTGGGCGAGTAGAGGCCCCATGAAGATGCTTTCCTTCCCCATTCTTGGACTTACCAGGTGCTAAGGACAAGAGAGAATTTTGCCTTTAGGACTGTAAGCTTTCCTAGGCAGGGACTCCTTTCTTTAAGATCGCTAGGCAAACTTTAGTTATATAAATTTATATAACTAGCTGCTTAACATTTTCCCATAAGGAAAACTTTCTTCCTGATCCCAGATGTTGATCTTATGCCACACAGCATGAAGAATGAAACCCTTGTAATTTTATTACTACTATTGTCAGGGCAAATAGCTGCTATTCATTTATAAGTCTAAACCTTTTGTAGTATGGTGCATTAAAATTATTCCCTTTTATTTCTTTTGGAAGTGTTTATTTTATTGACTCTTCCCTTTAATCTTGTTTTAAGGCATAGTTTGCAATTAACGGCAGATATTAGCAACAAGCAAAATACAGGATTTTATCAAATTCGGATTGTGAGACACAGAGACCCCTGGGCAAAGGTGTCCTGTTCTTCGCAATCAGTTCTCACCTCAGACCTGACAAACTCACTACAACAAACGTGTCTTAATTATCCATAAACAACAACATGTAAGGTATCTACAGAAAGCTCATAATTTGTCATGACTCAATCCCTGAGGGTATGTCTACACTACGGGATTATTCCGATTTTACATAAACTGGTTTTATAAAACAGACTGTATAAAGTCGAGTACACGTGGCCACACTAAGCACATTAATTCGGCGGTGTGTGTCCATGGTCCGAGGCTAGCGTCGATTTCTGGAGCATCGCACTGTGGATAGCTATTCCGTAGCTATCCCATAGTTCCCGCAGTCTCCCCCGCCCCTTGGAATTCTGGGTTGACAACCCAGTGCCTGATGGGGCAAAAATCATTGTCGCGGGTGGTTCTGGGTAAATGTCATCACTCATTCCTTCCTCCGGGAAAGCAACGGCAGACAATCATTTCGAGCCCTTTTTCCCTGGATTGCTCTGGGAGACGCCATAGCACAGCAACCATGGATCCCGTTCAGCTTTTTTTGTTTTTGTTTTTTTACTGTCACCATATATCTGCTGGATGTTGCTAACAGATGCGGTACTGCAGCGCTACACAGCAGCATTCATTTGCCTTTGCATGATAGCAGAGACGGTCATCAGTCGTTCTGTACCGTCTGTGTGCCACTGTAAATTGGCAATGAGATGTCTGTTATCTGTCGTTCTGTACCATCTGCTGCTGTCATGGGTGCGCCTGGCTGAGGTCAGCGGGGGGCGCAAAGACAAAAATGGGAATGACTCCCCAAATCAATCCCTCCTTTATGGTATCTAAAAATAGAGTTAGTCCTGCCTAGAATATGGGGCAAGTGTACTAGAGAACCAGTATACCAGAGAACCAGAGAGCACAGCCTCTCCACGTCAGATCCCGCAGAAATGATGAGCTGCATGCCATTCACGAGGGGTGCCCCTGCAACAACCCCACCCATTGCTTCTCTCCTCCCCCAACCTTCCTGGGCTACCGTGGCAGTGTCCCCCCCTATTTGTGTGATGAAGTAATAAAGAATGCAGGAATAAGAAACAATGACTTGTTAGTGAGATAAAATGGGGGGGAGGCAGCCTTCAGCTGCTATCATAGTCCACGCAGGACATTAAGTGGTGTGGGGAAGAGGAGCCCTGCATCCCGCTGCTATGATAGTCCAGGCAGTACAGAATCTTTTCTTTATACAGGAAAGGGAGGGAGCTGATGGAGCTCAGCCCCCAGTTGCTATGATGAGGACGGTTACCAGTCATTCTGTACCATCTACTGGGAATTACCGGGAATCATTCCTATTTTTACCCAGGCACCCCCAGCTGGCCTCACCTGAGGCCAGCTAGGAGCACTCAAGGGCTCATGACGAGGATGGCTATCAGTCCTTCTGCACTGTACCGTCTGCCACCGGGGAGGGGTGAAGAGAGGATGCTACTGTTTACTGCTGCAGCACCGTGTCTACCAGCAGCATGTAGTATACATCAGGTGACATATAAAAAAGTCAAGAAACAATTTTTTCCCCTTTTCTATCACGGAGGCCAAGGGGTGGTAAATTGACAAGATAGACCCTGAACCACCCCGGACAATGTGTTTGACCTTACAGGTATTGGGAGCTCAGCCAAGAGTGCAAATGATTTTTGGAGACTGCAGGGACTGTGGGATAGCTGGAATCCTTGGTACCCCCTCCCTCCCTCCATGAGCACCCATTTGATTCTTTGGCTTTCCGTTACGCATGTCACGCAGCACTGTGCTGTGGACTCTGTATCATAGCCTGGAGATTTTTTTTCAAATGCTTTGGCATTTTGTCTTCTGTAACGGAGCTCTGATAGAACAGATTTGTCTCCCCATACAGCGATCAGATCCAGTATCTCCCGTACAGTCCATGCTGGAGCTCTTTTTGGATTTGGGACTGCGTCGCCACCCGTGCTGATCAGAGCTCCATGCTGGGCAAACAGGAAATGAAATTCAAAAGTTTGCGGGGCTTTTCCTGTCTACATGGCCAGTGCATTCGAGTTCAGATTGCTGTCCAGAGCAGTCACGGTGGAGCACTGTGGGATACCGCCCGGAGGCCAATACCATCGATTTGCGGTCACACTAACCCTAATCTGATATGCTAATACCGATTTTAGCGCTTCTCCTCTGATTGGGGAGGAGTACAGAAACCGATTTAAAGAGCCCTTTATATCGATATAAAGGGCCTCGTGTGGACGGGTACGGCGTTAAATCAGTTTAACGCTGCTAAAATCGGTTTAAAAGCGTAGTGTAGACCAGGCCTGAGAAATGTACAGATGTATGTTATTAAAGGAACAATGAGTGTTGAAAGCAAGACATGGGAAGTAATTCTTCTGCTCTACTCTGTGCTGATTAGGCCTCAATGAGTATTGTGTCCAGTTCTGGGCACCACATTTCAGGAAAGATGTGGACGAACTGGAGAAAGTCTATAGGAGAGCAACAAAAATCGTTGAAGGTCTAGAAAACATGACCTCTGAGGGAACATGGAAAATTGGGTTTGTTTAGTCTGGAGAACAGAAGACTATGCAGGGACATGATAACAGTTTTCAATTACATAAAAGGTTGTTACAAGGAGAAGGGAAAAAAATTGTTTTCCTTAAGTGTCTGAGGATACGACAAGAATCAATGGGCTTAAACTGCAGTAAGGGAGGTTTAGGCTAGATATTAGGAAAAACTTACTAACTGTCAGGGTGGTTAAGCAGTGGAATAAATTGTCTAGAGAGGTTGTGGAATCTGTGTCATTACAGGTTTTTCGGAGCAGGTTAGACAAACATCTGTCAGGGATGGTCAGCAATTCTCAAACTTATTTAATTGTGCCCCACTGCTTTCTAGTAGTAATTTACATGCCCCTGGCACACAAGAACATATACCAATTAAAAAAAACATGAAACTCATGAAATATTAAACACAGTCAGTCATTGATTCAAACCGAGCTAACGATCCATTGTAATAAGAGCAAAAGCGATTGCGGTCAATGCTTACAATTAGATGTCCACATCGTGTCATAGCAAATTGATTAACATACAGATGGCAACAACTTTATAACGCCAGGCAAGCTTAACAGAAATCCATCAAAATGCACCACCCCATCTGAAGACCTGATACGTCTGGAGGAATCAGCTTTGCTAGTTATTTATTGCTGTGGGTAAAATGTGGGCAGTGTTTTTTGTCTAACGCTTCTCACGACCCCTTCCACCCCCCAGTTTGAGAACCTCTTGTCTAGATAATACATAGTCCTGCCATGAGCGCAAGGGACTGAACTAGATGACCTCTCGAGGTCCCTTCCAGTCCTGTGATTCTATGATAAATCAGTCATCACAAGGTAATGTGTCTCAATGATGATCTATTCAAGCAAGAGGGAGTTGTCACGTCTCCCAGTTAGCTGGCAAGGTAATGCAGGGTTTCATTGTCTACCTTTGCACATCCCAGAAAAGTCAATGGGGAAGACACCAGACACTACAAACCACCAAAACCATTTAAAGGTAGAAAAGACACTCTACAGCAAGGCAGGGGTTCACTCAGCCTGTGAGCAGAAACAAATGGCTGGTTTCAGTTTACTAGAATAGCAAAGAGCACTATCCACTCACTGAGGAAAACCCCAGGCAGAATGAGGGTTCTTTCATGAAAATTTGAAGGCTGGTTCTTGAGAAACCAGCCAGCTCTGCAACAGATGGAACTTTGGTGGGAAAAAAAACTACTTTATTATATAGGAAATTCATTAGTACAAACTCAAGTTCACGTTTTATGATTTTGTTTTATATTGTACCCATCTGTTTCCATCACTCTCGTTTCTACTTAAATCTTGATTTTATTTAAATAAGAATAAACTTTTATCATAAGTGGTCACAAGTGCTGTGTGGTTCAAGGTAAAACTGGTAAACTGGGGTACGCAGCACCTTTGGGTACAGAGGATTTGGAATTTCTGTGAGTAGTTGGTGTCAGGGGCTGCATATCACAGGGGAGTGATTCTTTCAAAGAGATTTGATGCACCTATTGTTAATCTGCCTGGGGAAGGAAGGGTTGGCATAAGCACAGAGGAGAGAGTGGCTGAAAGGCTGGCAGTGTCAGGGAGCTGACACTGCACTACTACAAAACTCCCTCTCTAGAGAAGATGGTAACAAGGTGACTCATAGGCCTGGGTATCGCAAGAACTGTCACAGTGGTGTAACTGGGATTCACACACAATGGGGTAAAGTAGTCAGGCTAATCAAAGCACACAGTGTTTATTAGAAAACACTTCTGGCTATTTGCATACTATACCCTTTCTTGATACATAAGAGGATTTCTAAATGAACATGGAAGTAAATGAAGCCAAGTATTAAGCATTTTAGGCATCCAGAACTAAAAAGCCTTCTGAATGCTTACTGTTGACTTACCAATGTTCTTGAGCCCAGACTAGAGATTCTCAATGACTCTAATTCTTCTGTCATCTTGGAAGCTAAAGCCTGAAGATATCCACGTGCGTCCTTCTCATCACTTACCCTAGAGTGCAATTATAAAGCAGTTACTTAAGCAAGACCTTGTTTAGAAGCTGGAGAAAATATAAAAAAAACTTTGATTCTCAGGCTAATGCACCATGAAACAAGTCATCTTGCTGCCAAATATGAAGAGTATTTGTACTGAATACAGGGTCACAAGCAGAGACAGAACACAGGGGAAATTGCCAGGCCCAGGATGGAGCCTAGCTGTGCCTCCTTTAGGACTTCCCTCCAGCTGGTTCACCTATCCCTGGATGCTGCCAGGTGTTGCATGATAGTTTTCGCTCTAGAACTCAACAGGAACCATACTGCTTTTCACTACTAGTGCATGGAGCCTGGTCTGCTTGTTCCATGAGCAGACAGAAGCTGATTTCTATGGGCCTCCCCCAGGCCCCCCCTCTCAGTGCCCAGAAAAGCACAGAAACATGCCTTCGGTGCCCCTTTCCTCCCTACTTCACTAGCTGAAAGATTCTTCTCAAGCTTAAAGGTCACTCCAGGGACAAGAAACTCTTCTCTCTGAGAAGCTCTGCTCCACTAGGTCTAGGCTCCATCACCACTGAACCTCAGGTGGAGGAAGAATGTGAGCACACCTTTATGAATGTGTGCACGCATGCCTGCCTGTGTTCTTACATTCGTGAAACACTTGCACATAGCCTGTCAAACCAGTAAGGTACTAATAAATAGAAATTGTGTGCGAGAGAGGGGCTGTCTTTCTGACTGCAAGTGCTTGTTTGGGCAAGGGTGGGAACACTAAAAATCAAAGGAGGAAATACAAGAGGCCCTGAGCCTTCTGGGGGCTGCAGACGATGACACTGGAGACTGAACTGCTACAAGGTAGTCTCCTGCTTTGAGTCTCCTGAACCCTGTAAGTTCTGGCAGTCGCCCTGAGTGAATTAGTCCGAAAATTCTAGAGGAAACCAAGGATCGTGATTTCATGATTTAATAATCATTTTAAGTTTTGACGAACTGACACTGAAATAGTCTTCTTGCGCATTTAATATTCTATGGCAGGAATTTGCTGCAAAATGAAAAAATCCTGCTACTTAATCTACTGGTAAACAAAAGACAAAACAGATCATCAACAACCACATCCACTAATCTTCAAAATCCAAAAAAGACGTGGTTATGTTAAAAAGGGCCTATCTGGAATAGTACATACCACTGAATAATCTCTGCAATCTGAGCTTCCCAATGAGCAACCGATTCCTTCTTTGCTGCCAGGTCTTGGAGCTCATCTTCTAGCTGCCTGTTTTGTGCTGTTAATTTATCCACAAAGGAACAAAGCTGAAATGAAAAGTGATCAGTTGTTTTCATCTGCCATTTATGTCACTTTCAAACTCATTATGCATGTGGAATATACACAAACAAGACCACTCGAGGATATTAAAAAGCTCTGCCAAATCCATGTAACCTTCGGAAAACGTTTTTCTCAGGCTCTATGAGTGTGACTTTCAGGTCTAGTAGTACTCAGGTTCACACGCCACTTCAAACAAAGGAAATGAGAACTGGAGAAATGAATAGAAAAAACGATGAGTGTCAAAGACACTGTGCAACCCAAGCTTGGGGGTAGTTGGTATCAGCCTCTTCTATACCCTTGGAGTACTTCATGGGGGAAGAAGGGGGTGAAAATCCCCAGCGGACAGTTCTTCATAAAATTCCACTGCTCAACATCAGGAGGCACCAATCCCACAAGTGTGAGTGGCCTCTACATACTACAAGAAGAAAGTGATTTGCCCAGGTCTGTAGCATACATGTGTGATAGTTGGAATTACTCCTATCCATACTAATGAAAAAAATCCCATTTTTAAAGCACGTTTATGATTTCTTCTGTGGTCAGTGAGTTTTATAGAGAATTATCACAATCTCAGAGTGATATAAAAGGTAACAAGATTTAAGTGAAGAACAGAACGCTAGTTTTCAAGAAGAGGAATTGTAGTTTGTTCCAAAACAATGGCTATACGAATTACCTTTTCATTTTCTGTTGTTAACTTTTTGTTATCTTCAAAGAACATGGTTCTTTCCCGTTCATATTTCTCTTTTATTGTTCCTACAGTCTCCTCCATCTCATTGTGCCTGAAGAAAAAAGAGAGAACTTACAACTTTACAGACCACTGGAGATGGCTGGGATTTTCAAAAGGCGCTAGGGGAGTTAAGTGCCCAAAATCCCACTACAGTAGAGAAGGGGGGGGGGGAATTTCTCCAAAGTGTTTCATACAAACCCTTACCGCTCTCGTTTTGCCTTTTCCAATTTATCTTTTAGCATCATGATCTCTTTCTGCAGTGCTAGCTGATGGCTTTCTGAATCATGCACCTCTTTTTTTATATTTTTTACTTCCAAGACATGGGATGCCTCTCGCCTGACTAACTCTTCTTCATAGAATAAGATTTTCTTTTCTAGCTCGGACTTCATTTTGGAAAGCTCCTGCTGATGTTCTAACGTGGCACCTGCTGCACGGCCTCCTTGCTTTAGCTGCAGAAGCAAGAGAGTGAAAATTATCAGGAAAAGACATAGAAAGATTTTTCTAGTGTTGATTAAAAAGTTAGGATTTAACATGGACAGGCAAAAACCAAGAGATTAACATCAACAACAAGAGGCTGCGTCAGGTTTCTATGAAAGACCGATTCAGTTAAAAGATACTGAAGTGCCACAAATGTACATACGTAGATAAGTGATGTTATTGGAGGCTTGGTCTTGTATCAGTAGTAAAAAGGGCATCTGTTTCCCCATATCCTGCGTTTTTTAAATAATGGTACCTTTAGTGCTTCCAGTTCATTTTCCAGTTGCTTGGAGAAAATCTCACTGTGTTCACGAAGCTTGCGTTCCTTTGATGCTTCTGCGGTGGCATCCTCAAGTTGAGCTTCCAGCTGTGAAAAAGAAAATCTCAAATTATGTCAAAGCAGACAGACAGTTGTAGCTACCCTGCTCCTTTCCTCTCCTCTAGGCTGCTTTTAGGTCCTTGGAAACAGCAGGATTCCTTCTTTACCTCCATCCTTATAACTCCTGCAGCCCACACTTGGACCATTATCTTTCTAGACAAGTCTTTCATGCAAGATTCATTCCCTTTGTAGTGCAAACACCACCACTCTGTCAGCCAGTGGGGTTACTGTTAGATAATTAAAAAAAAAAAAAAAGACAGTTACCTTTTCCATAGGTGTGTGTGCTTGCCACATGCACCAGTGCCGGAAGTTTTTCCCTCAACAGTATCCGTAGGGGACTGGCTCTGGTGCCCTCTGGAGTGGGGCCCGCATGGCACAGTATAAAGGGCGCCACTTGTGCCCCCCACCCCGTTCCTTCTTGCCGGAAACTCAGACGGGGGGAGGAGGGTTGGGTTGGGGAATGGACATGAGCAACACATCTGGAAAAACACCAGTTACGGAAAAGGTAACTGTCTTTTCTTCTTCAAGTGCTTGCTCATGTGCATTCCATATTAGGTGACTCTACAGCAGTACCCATGGAGGTGGGTAGGAGTTCACGGATGTGTTGATTGCAACGTAGCTCTGTCAAATCCAGCATTATCACTGGCCTGCTGAGTGGTGGCATAATGAGCTGTGAAATGTAGACAGAGGACCACGTTGCGGTTCTACAGATGTACTGGATAGGAATGTGCGCCAGGAAGGCTGCTGAAGACGCCTGAGCTCTCATTGAGTGGGCTCTGATAATCGGCAGCAATGGAACTCCTAACAGGTTGTAACAGGTCCTTATGCACGAGGTGATCTGACTGGAAATCCTCTGTGAGGACACTGGAAGGCCCTTCTTCTATCTGCTGTTGTGATGACGAGTCGATTTACAGAAAGGCTTGGTACATTCTAAATAAAAAGCCACGGCCCTTTGGACGTCCAACATATGAAGGCACCTCTCTTCACTGGTCTTGTGCAGTTTGGGACAGAATACTGGGAAGATGATGTCCTGGTTTATATGGAAGGTGGACACCACTTTCGGCAGGAAGGCCGGATGGGGCCACAGCTGAACCTTGTCTTTGTAGAAGACCATGTACAGCAGTTCGGAGAGCAAGGCTTTAATTTCAGAGACCTGTCTCGCTGACGTCACTGCCACTTGGAACGCAACCTTCCATGACAGATAGGAAAAGGAGCAAGAACCCACCAGCTCAAAGGGTGGGCCGGTGAGCCTAGAGAGAACCAAGTAAAGATACCACTGAGAGACAGGAGCCCGTACCTGTGGGAAGAGCCTCTCGAGCCCTTATGTCATGGGAAAACACTGTCTGTCCTTGGATCGGCAGGAGAAAAGCAGAGATGGCTGTGAGATGCACTCTAATGGAAGTGTGTGCCAGGCCCTGGTTCCTCAAATGGAGCAGTTAGTCCAGGACAGCCTGTATGGAAGAATGCAAGGAAGAGATGCTACGTTCGGATGCTCAGCGCGAAAACCTCGTCCACTTTGCCAGGTAAGTCAGTTTGGTTGAAGGCTTCCCACTCTCCTGGAGGATGTGTTGGATTCTTTCTGAACACGTCCCTTCCTCCAGGTTCAGCCACACTGCATCCACCCTGAGAGGTGGAGGAACTCGAGGCTGGGACGTAGGAGGCGACCGTGGTCCTATGATAGCAGGTCTGGGAGGTTGGGCAGGGGCCAGGGAGGGGCCGCTGACAAGTTCATGAGTGTGCCGAACCAATGCTGGTGAGGCCATGCCAGAGCTATCACAACAACCTGCGCTGTGTCTCTCAGTCTTTGCCAGGACCCTGCTGATGAGTGGAACTGAAGGGAACGCATACATCAGGCTCCCTGCCCATAACAGGAGGAAGGAATCGGTGCGGGAGCCCTTACTCAGGCCGTGCTGAGAAGAAAAGTGGTGGCATTTCCTGTTTAGCCTGATGGTGAACAGGTCTACTTGGGGAGTTCTCCACCTTTGGAGGATCATGCAGACTACCTCACTTATGGTAAGAGGAGAAGTCCCTGCTGAACTGATCCACCAGCATATTCTTGACACGGGGATGGTGACAAGCTTCCAGGTGGATTTCGTGGTTGATGCAGAAGTCCCACAGACAGAGGGTCTACTGACAGAGATGAGCGCACTCCCCCCTTGCCTATTGATGAAGAACATTGAGGCTGTGTTGTCCATCAGGACTCGGACCATCTTGCTCAACAGGAAGCCTCTGCATGACAGCTGGACTACTAAGAGCTTTTTCACATTTATGCGTAACCTTGCCTCCTCCGGGGACCAGATCCCCTGTCTCTGGAGATTGCCGAGGTGCACACCCCAGCCAAGGTCCAAGGTGTTCGACACCAACTCGATGGAGTGAGGGTGGTTGTCGAACAGAACCCGCTCCAGGACTGCCCCGTGGTCAGTCCACCATTGCAGTGAGGTAAGTATCACCTGGGGAATGGCAATTATCTTTTCCAGGGGGTCTTGGGACTGGGAATAGAATGCACCCAGCCATTGTTGCAGGGGTTGCATCCAGAGACTGGCATGGTGGATCATGTAAGTGCACACTGCCATGTGACCCAGCAGACACACAGACAGACCCTGGCTGTAGTCAAAGGGAATGTGGAGACTTCTGTGATGAGATCTGCCATTGTGTGGAAGCTTTCCAGCCGCAGGAACGCTCTGGTGCAGGTATAGTCGAGGACCACTCTGCTGAACTCTATCCTCTGCACCAGCACTAATGCAGACTTTTTGTTGTTCACTAGTAGGCCAAGAGAACAGTACGTGGCTTGAAGCACCGTGACATCCCTTTGGACTTGAGAACTGGAGCTGCCCTTGACGAGCCAGTCGTTGAGGTATGGCTAGGTCTGGATACTCCGGCGCCCGAGGTAAGCCACTACCACCAACTTGCACTTGGTAAACACACTCAGTGCTGTCACCAGGCCGAACTGGAGGACCACAAACTGGTAGTGGTGGGGCCCCACCATAAACCAGAGGAAGCATCTGTGTCCTTGAAAGATCGCTACATAGAAGCATGGGTCCTTCAAGTCGAGAATGGCATACCAGTCTCCCGGATCCAGGGAGGGGATAATAGAAGCCAGGCAGAACTTTAACCATGCGGAACTTTAACATCTTACAGATCTAGGATGGGCTGTAGACTGCCTTTGGCTGTTGAAATTAAAAAGTACCAGGAATAGAACCTCTTATTCCTGTATTCGAGAGGAACTTCCTCCACCGCTCCCAGCTGCAGCTACCCCTTTACCTCGTGTGCGAGAGGACTCTTGTGAGAGGGGTCCCTGAAAAGAGACGGGGAATGGAGGTAGAAAGGAACTGGAGGGTATAACCCTGCTCCACCATCCTGAGGACCCATCAGTCTGAGGTTATAGCGGTCCAAGCAGCAAGGAAAAGGAAAAGGCGGTTAGAGAACACTGGGACAGATGGATCTGAGGAACAGTCTGGTAGGTCACCCTCGGGCACACCCTCAAAATGATTGTTTGGCCCCTTGCTTAGCACAGGTTGAGCCCAACTGGGCAGAGGGTGAAGGCAGGTGGCTCGGATGGCACTTGTAGCCCTTGGATCATTTGTGGGGCTGAACCGCTTACGCACTGGGGTTAGGATGTAAAGACCCAGGGTTTTCAGGCCTTTTTGGCTTCTGGACCGGATCTGTGGAGGGGGACCAGAGCTGTGGCAAGCACACACATACCTAATATGGAATGGTCATGACTAAGCACTCGAAGAAGAACCCGTGTTAAAGTCAAATATAAATCAAGAACATACAACATCTGTATGGGAAAATCATGTAGCCCCCATTAATGATAACAGGAAGAGTGAAGGTATGTAAGTCACGATGGCAATGACAATGGCACAGGATAAGCCCCTAAAGTTTATAGTTCAGTTGCATCTTAAAACACATACCAACATCCAAATCAGCTTCCCTTAAAATGTTCACTTTTATGCCAGTTAATTTAAATTTGGTAAATTTTTATACCAAGTACTTGACTATTCTAGCTCATAAAATTGTATAGTATAAAGTGATTATGTTATTTCCATGAATTATTTCTCTCTTATGAAGATATGGTCACTTTGAAATGACAATAGAAGTGGGTCTTGAAGAGGGATTAGGAGGAGCAGGAGAGGGCAATGACTTTACAGCCTAGTTAAGGAAGAGCACTTGACGTGTAAAGGTGGCATGGAAGAGACTTGTTGGAGGGCAGATAAATGGGCAAATAACCACGGCAAAGGTGGTGGAGAGAAAACTAAGTTACAAGCTTAGATAAGTCTATTACAGGAGTGGATGGGTGAGGTTCTGTGGCCTGCAATGTGCAGATCGTCAGACTAGATGATTGTGATTGTCTCTTCTGGCCTTAAAATCTGAGTCTATAAGCAGAGGGGCAGAGTTGTAAATAGCCTAAACTGTAGGATAAAGCTTTAATTTGAAGGGAGCTAATAGACATTTTAAATCATTTTAATAGACACATTCAATATCATGGTGACTATTTTAGCTGCTGCACTTTGAATGGACTTGAGGGTAAGGAAACCAGAGTGGAGGAGTTTTGCAAGCCCCTATACAGGACATTATGAGGGCCTGGATGGAAATGTTGTAAAGGAAAAAACAGCAACATTTGGACACAGCTGAGATGTCTGGGGAAAGACTAAGGATGAGGTCAAAGAGGGTAATGTTCTTCGATTTACCACCACCCAATCTTTTGTTCACTACTGAAATGTCTACTCTAATGCCCAACTGGCCCATGATGCTCCAGCCTTCATCACTCAACCTTTTACATTTTCAAACAAGCACCCCTGTGCTTGGGAGGAGCTGCCCTCTCTGTTTGGAAGGCACTCCCAGTGAACATCCACAAAGCTCTCTCATTATCTTTCCTTGAAATCCCTCCTTAAAACTCCTTTGTCATGATGGTACAAAAAACAGAGGCACTGATATTGTCTATCATTCTGACCATCACTGCTCCATTGTTTCCTTGTACTTCCTTTTGTGTCTGTATTTACCTGTTGTCTCTTGTCTTGAGACTGTAAGCTCTTTGTTCCGTGTTTGTACAGCCCCCAGCACAACAGGATTCTGCTCCACAATTAGTGTTTCCAGCCCATATGGTAATACTAATAATAAAACGGTGGTTGTGCAGTGAACTTCATGAACTAATTTTATTTTTTTTTAGCTACATTTGTTACAAACGCCTACTAAAATAGCTAATTGAAAGTGATGAGGAAACTATGACTTCCAATTTGCTTACTTCCTGAATTTGAGAGCCCTTTGGCTTAGTCTGTTCTACTGTTTCCCCTCTTTCATACAGCCACGGAAAAGAAAAATTTTAAAGAGGAAATTGGCAGGGGTACTCTGAATAAATTGCTTTGACCTTTGGAATTTACTAGATTTCAAGCTGACTGCATCCCTTGACATTTTTAAGGAGAAGATGAACATATAGCAAGAATATATTTTCACTGCAGTACAAACAGAATACATGAGAAAAACACTAAACTATCTCCTTCACAAACTACTAAATATTTAAGATGTACTCTGTAAATGAAATAAAATGAGCTAGGGATGTCAGGCCAATTTACAGACCCAATATAAATTATGGTTACATTGAATTTTTTACTTTTATTAAACATACTTAAGTGAAATGTAAGCAGCAGCTGAAACATGTTAGCCTTAAATATTTTGCCAAGATACCTCTTTTCTGGCTCTCTCAGATTTACGAATTTCCTGTCTCATAGAATCAATTTTCTGCAAAATCACTTCCATCTCTTCCTCTTTGTCACGAAGCTGTCGGGAGAACTTCTGTTTCTGAGAGCGCAAGTCTACCATTCTCTCATTCAGCTCTGAAAACTCCTGCATAGCTAGCTTTCTTTGCTGATGGGCATCCTTCAGTTCTTTGGACTGTGCCTTTAATCTTTCCGAAACTTCCACAAGTTGCTGGTAAAATTAAAAAAAAGACAACATTAAAAATCCACATCTCCTCTCCAAGGAAAAAGCACACTAAATAAGACAGTCTTTACTTTAAAGTTAACCACTATATGTACTTTTCTGATTTACAAAAATCCTGTCTTACGCAGTATTTAAATATTGTGCTGCTTCTAATTTGGCATTCCTCTTTGTGCAGCTTTGTTACTCCACATGTCTCATGATTTGCACACACGAATTAGTCACTTCCTTTCATACAACTGCTGATATTCCACCTCCATAATAGTCTCTGGCTGAAGAGAAGGCAGAAAATGTACCACTAGCCCAAGGCAGTTATCTAAGTGCCATGTGCTGGATAATAGCACAACGCTTAAAAAAAAAACCCAACAATTTCAGTATACACAATGCCATTGGATCAAGAGTCAAATCCACAAACTATGGGTGTATGCACTACGAGCTCAGCAAAACTTGTGAAATGCTTCAAGAAAATCTTATGCAAGATTCCACAGACAAAATTATGAAGAATATTCAATACTCTGGTGGAGAGCACTGTAAAAACCACACTTCCTTGTAAGAAGAACCTAACCTAGACATGACAAGCTTACGATACAAAACAGTGTATACTCCTTAAGACTTGGCAATGAAGATACATGAGAAATGATAAAACTGGACACTAGCAGTTAGGAAAAAACACATATGTAACTTGACTAGTTCCAGCTTCAAGTTTTTGCCATGATTACTGAAATTAAGATATTCAATGACCTGCAAAAGAGAGGTGTTCAAGTCAAGAGGAGCAGAACTGGCTAACGCTCTACTCACATCCTTTGGTGTATACGCTCTAGTAGTGGTTCAGAGACACGGAGGAAGAGAAATTTAAAAGAATTGCCTCCTATGGTGCAAAAAGTTTCTTCCAAAATAGAAACTTCAGGCATTCTGGCCAGTGGGTTGCTTTTACTGAACTGAAATGCCAACTGAAAAATATGGCGACTCAAACTTTCCAAACCCAATGCCTAGGGCCCTACCAAATTCACGGCCGTGAAAAACATGTCATGGATCGTGAAATCTTGTCTCCCACCATGAAATCTGTTTTTTTTGTGTGCTCTTACACTATATTATACAGATTTTATGAGAGAACACCGTTTCTCAAATCAGGGTCCTGACCCAAAAGGGAGTTTCAGGGTTGGGGTGGGGGGTCACAAGGCTGTTTTGGGGGGGGGGGCCGTGGGGAGTCAAGGTATTGCCACCCTTACTTCTGCGCTGCCTTCAGATCTTGGCAGCTGGAGAGCAGTGGCTGTTGGCCAGGTGCCCAGGTTTGGAGGCCGCGCCCCTGTCATAAACAGATAGCTAAGGGTTAATGTCTCTTTCACCTGAAGCACCTGACCAGAGGACAAATCAGGAAACCGGATTTTTTCAACTTTGGGTGGAGGGAATTTTGTGTCTGAGGTCTTTGTTTTTCTGTCTGCCTGCTTTCTCTGAGCTTTGGAGAAGTAGTTTCTGCTTTCTAATCTTCTGTTTCTAAGTGTAAGGACAAAGAGATCAGATAGTAAGTTATATGGTTTCTTTTCTTTGGTATTTGCACGAATATAAGTGCTGGAGTGCTTTGATTTGTATTCTTTTTGAATAAGGCTGTTTATTCATATTTCTTTTAAGCAATTAACCCTGTATTTTGTCACCTTAATACAGAGAGACCATTTGTATGTATTTTTCTTTTTTATATAAAGCTTTCTTTTAAGACCTGGTGGAGTTTTTCTTTACTTCAGGGAAATTGAGTCTGCACTCACCAGGGAATTGGTGGGAGGAAGAAATCAGGGGGAGATCTGTGTGTGTTGGATTTGCTAGCCTGATTTTACATTCCCTCTGGGTGAAGAGGAAAGTGCTTTTGTTTCCAGGACTGGGAACGGAGAGGGGGGGAGTCACTCTGTTTGGATTCCCAGAGCTTGTATCTGTATATCTCTCCAGAAGCACCTGGAGGGGGGGGAAGGGAAAAAGGATTATTTCCCTTTGTTGTGAGACTCAAGGGATTTGGGTCTTGGGGTCCCCAGGGAAGGTTTTCCAGGGGGACCAGAGTGCCCCAAAACACTCTAATTTTTTGGGTGGTGGCAGCAAGTACCAGGTCCAAGCTGGTAGCTAAGCTTGGAGGTTTTCATGCTTTTCATGCTAACCCCCATATTTTGGACACTAAGGTCCAAATCTGGGACTAAAGGTATGATAGCCCCACCAGCAGCAGCACAGAAGTAAGGGTGGAAGTACCATACCATGCTTCCCTTTACTTCTGTGCTGCTGCCATCAGAGCTTGGCAGCAGAGAGTGGCAGCTGCAGACCAAGGGCCCAACTCTGCACGCAGCAGCGCAGAAGGAAAGGTGACAATACCATACCATGCCGTCCTCCTTTCTGCGCTGCTGCTCATAGCAGCTCAACCTTCAGAGCTGGGCTCCCGGACAGCAGCCACCACTCTCCAGCTGCCCAGCTCTGAAGGCAGCGCTGCTGCCAGCAGCAGTCCAGAAGTAATGGTAGCAGTACTGCAACTCCCACCCCCTACTCTCACATACAATTCCTTTTGGGGTCAGGACCCTTGCAATTACAATACTGTGAAATTTCAGATTTAAATAGCTGAAATCATGAAATTTACAATTTTTAAAATCCTATGATTGTGAAATTGACCAGAATGGACTGTTGGGCCCTACCAATGCCCAACACTAGCCATCTGAAAGCATAATCAATGAAAATACAGAGTAACACTTTAAAAACGCATCATGTGTAATTAGTTACCTTGAAATAATTAAACTACTGTGGTGAAACAGAGTTTTAGTGCAATATTGTAAGACAATATACTCTTCTATATTTTAAAAAGAACAGCATGAATGGGTTGAATTACACGTTGTATATAATATATGTAGTAATGTACACTAAGGCAGGACAACAATATTAAAAAAAATCCTTTAGATGCTACAGCCATGGCATATTGTTCCTTTATCAAAAAAAGGAAAATTTATTTACTGCAAACAGTGGTAGTGGGCTCAGTGAGGAATAGTTATCCAGCTAAACATACTGAATTAAATATTTGCATAAAATACTTTTCAGTAAGCCTGGAATTTATTATTAGCCATAGATTTACAATTTGAAAACTTCTACTGATATTCCAACATTTCGAGAGTAACGAAACAGCCGAACTGATTCTGCTTTAAAAAAAAATTGCTTTCTAACAGTTAGAAAACTAACCTCCACACTCCTGGATACATAAAGTCTTTATAAATTATACTTGGATTGGCCAAGGCAAACTAGGTTGTTTCCCTGACTATCTAGCTTTTCAACTTTCCACTATTTCATGAGAGGTATCATGAACATACTAAAAAAAGGAAGAAGACAAATGCCTTAAATACTAATAAGAAAGCACTTTTTTTTAAAACTACTTGAATACCTACGAACATGCAATGTAGAATACATATGTCTCCTTGGACAGCTATTTCTCATCTTGCCACTCTGTTACTCATTAAATGAACGGGTGGACTAATATGCTGATATAGCAAACAAAATGGAAAAGCACTGTTTCAGACATTAAGGGAATACTGCAAGTTGGACAAATCTATCCTTGAGATACCTGACGTGAGCATTAAGGATATGCACTTTGGGCCATTACCTTATGAAGGTCCTCCTTCTCTTGCCTTATTGTTCTGTACTGCTTTTCAAGTCCTTTTATCCTGTGTGTGTAGTCTTCATTTTCTTGGTGAAGCTGTCGTTCTATCCTATTTAAATCTGTACAGAAATTCAAACTAAGTATACTTGGCTCCCAGATTTACATCAATAGCATAAGAGCAATGTTACATGAACAAACCACTAACTTTTGCTAGGAACTTATTAGAGTTTAAATATCTCTTCTGCTTCATCTCCCCACTCAGGAGAGCCTTCTAGCCAACCTCTGTACTGAGGATTCACTCTCTTTTTGACTTTTACTCTTGTCTCTCTACCAAGAGCCCTGGTGTCATGGAGACAGACATTTCTCCAGATTAAAAAGTTTGAACAGTGGTTTTTTGGGGGGGTCAATTAATGCTATCCTGCAAAATACAGGAATGGGTTTTTAGGCATGGCACTGTACTCAAATTAGGATAGGTTTTCAGATGGCTAAATCTAGAGAAAGACTGTTAAGGAAATGACCATTGATACTGAAGTAATAAATGTTGTAGGAAGGAAGATTAGTCATGGCCAAGATAAGGACTTCCCCATGAATGAGTGTGGGGCGAAGCCAATGAGTCAAGATGACATTAGAAATTGGAGGCCAGGAAATTGCATGCTACATCAACATCGATGTTCACATCTTCAGTGAGGAGGATGTCTGAAGAGGAAAAAATTTGATATGAGCTAAGAAATCTGGAAGGAAGGCAGAAAGTAGGCTTTTATGAAGTGGAAGATGACAGACTGAGGGCTGTGGAAATTTGAGAGTGATTGCTCAAACAAACCTACATCTCTGCTTTTCCTTTCTTTATAGTAATAGTAACTGAGAGTCTCTCCTCAGTAAAGCTTCATTAAGATTAAAAGTCTGAAAGTTTAGCTAGCACTAATTGAAAAGTAGCTCTCATTCCCTTTAAGAGTCTTCTAAAACTGATCTCGTGTTTTGGGAGATTTTTACATGGATGAACAAAACAGGGTGGTCAAACAACATAGTTTCAAATAATTTATTAGGATCCAACAGTTGTCTCTCTCTCAGGTAAGACTTGAGTAGTTGCCTTTTTCAACTTGTCAGTCTTAAGACACTGCTAGATGAAGATGTATTGAGTGGGCTTCAAAACAACCATAACATTTCTTTTTAATGCTTCCCTTAAATATACCTAAGATCAGAAAAATGCCCCTTTTCATGAGAAAAAAGCAAGATTAAAAACACAAGAAAGATCACATTCAGAACATATCAAACTGAACCTTTCTAACCAATTCCTTCTACTCTTGGCTCTCAGTGGAATATGTGCAATCGGGCTCAGGACAGACGTTGATGGAAAAGATAAAGAGTTTATTTGTAAATACTGAAAATGCTGCCTGATAGAAGCATTCTAGTAAGTATCATTCATCAATAACTTTATTTGTACTGAATTAAATTTAAATTGATAAAGTCAAACATTATTGCTACTGAGATATTAATAGTAGAATTAAGTTATTACTTGAAGCATGCCAGACAGAATATCTGCCAGTCATGCCAGACACTTACCTGCTATTTTGTTGTTCAAATGTTCAATTTCTTCAGTTAGCTTCTTGATTTCACCATGAGCTGGATCCGGCACAGGAGACTCTTAAGTTGAAGAAGAAAAAATGTCAGTCAAACTAAGAGCATTCTGCTGCTTTTCATCACCTGAATTGCAAATCCCAGTAAATGTGCATGACTAACTTTGCAGTTTTCTGTACAAATCCAGTTTTTCTTCCTCCAGTTTTCGTATTCTCTTCTCATAAGCTTCTATTTGCAAGCTGATCTCCATATCTCCGGTTACAGTACCGGACTGCATTACACTCCTTAAAGAGCCTCTATCAGAAAATAAGCTGTAACCAAAACATGAGTTAGAAAATACATCACTGAATATCTTACAACAATATTTACAACAAAAAGCAGATAAACAATAGTATCATTCTTTATACAAAGATGAATTCACCCTATCCTATTGTACATTTGCGCTCCAACACTCCTCTGAACTGGAGCAGGGTCTCTTCCTCATATATCCATAATTCAGAGCTCTAAGTACATAGCACATTCTTCAGCATAGCACAAAATCTGTGTCAGAATTGAGGTCAACTCCATTCTTCAAAATGTTCCAGTTTCAAGCTGGAATTCAACAGTTAAACCTAAATTTCTGAGCACAAACACTTAATGTAGTGTTACTGTATACACTTCTGCCAAGATTTTGCAATTTCTCTCATGCTTTTCTATTCCATGCAGAAAAACAGTGCCTTCACCATTGCCTTCCATCTTCGCCAGTCTCCTGATGCAGTCAGCTTCTTCCTACACCATTTTGATAGTTTTTAATTTTGCTTCTATTATGCATTTCCATACTATCCTTGGTTTACCTTGTCACCTCTTGTTCTAGGCATTCAAGTCTAATGCTTGTTTTATGATGTTATTCAGTCACTTACATATATGTACTAGCCATCTCCATTTTCATTCCATAATTTCCTGTCCTATCGGCTTCTGTATCCTCTTCCATAGTTCATTTGTGATTTTTTTCCCCCCAGCCATCTGATATTGGGATTTTGTCTAATGCAGCTGTTTATGAAAATGCTGGAGGATAGGAAGGTCTTAAGTCTCCAAGTTTCATATAGTAAGACTAGCTTTACAATGGCTTTAAATAGTCAAAGTTTAGTTTGGAGGGCAAGATTTCTATTTCTCCAGATCAACTTCAAAGTTACAAAGGTATGTTATCTGGCTTTTGCTATTCTAGCTTTAATGTCTTGGTCTGTTCCACCCATAGTACTTACAATGCTGCCAAGACACGTGAAGTATCAGACCTCTTCTATGTCTATATCACACACAGTTATTGGCATTTCTTGTGTGTTGAGTCCCATAGTTTTCATTTTCTCAATGTTGATTTTCAACCCTACTAATTCTGCATATGCCTGGATATCATTTGTTTTGGCTCGTATATCTCTATGCGTATGGGATAGTGAGTTGATGTTATCTGCAAAGTCAAGATCCTCATAACTTGTGAGTGAAAGACTACTATACATCACTTGTTTGCTTTGTGATCTCTCATTACTCAGTGATGATGTTCGTAGTGACCAGGAATGGCTTAGTTACCTCATTATTACGTATTATTTGGCATGTCATACTTCCACAGAAGCTTTGAATGATGTTCACAAATTTCTGAGGGATTCTATAGTGGTGCAACAACTTCCATTAAAAACTGTTTAATCTACTCTATCAAAGGCTGTTTGGAAATCTAAAAAAATCACAAAGTGGTGATTGCCATTTGATCATCAGACCTGTTAATCGAATGGCATGTAGGATTTATTATTTGATCTATACATGATTTCTCGTCTGTTCTTTTTGTAACCTGGAACTACCACTTTTATTATTATAGACAAATATAGAAAGTAAATGTGTTACTTGGGATAGACATCAATCGAATACTCCTATTTTTACGAGACCTCTCTTCCCACTCAACTGCTACTTTTCTAAGAGGCCTAGCAAAATGTCTAGGGTGTTCAAGTCTGCCTTAAGAACCTCCATGAATGTTATCCGGACCCGGTGCCTTTCCACTTTTTAACTGACTGACTGCCCTTTCTACTTTTACCTCTGGTGATAGGTCCTAGGTTGACATCCAGATCTCCTCCTTTCTCTATATGTCAAGGATTGGCCACTGTTTCACCATTCAGAAGTTAAACAACATACTGCCTCCATATATTTAATTGTTCTGATTTTTTTTGTTATGTTTTGTTTTGTTAAGCTGTCCTCATTGTCTCGATCTCATTGATTGGTATTTGTTTTTCTGACAACCATCTAATCAGCTGTACTGTGTCTTCATGTCATTTTGTGCTGCAACAGTCTGTGCATCTATTTTGTCTATGAAGTCTTGTCTGTCATTCCTAGCATTCTTTCTGGCCTCACTGTTCTTTACAATATATTACTTATGGAATCACTGTCTGTGTTCTTGCTTGATTTAATTTCAGTTCAACTGTGTGGGTCTCTTCTATTTTCTGCTAGGTATTCACAGATAACCATTAGTTGTGATGTTTCTGGCTGACTCCCAGCACTTCAAGTTTTAATGACATTTTCCTTTACCTTCTAGTATTCCATTATCTCAATCTTCAAGCACCTGGTTCCTATTTGCTAGCACAATTCTAAACTCTTGTTTTGTTATCTGTTTTAGCTTGGTGATGTTGTAACACAGGCATCTCTGCTGTTCAGGTCTCTCTCTCTCTCTTTTTTTTTTAATCCTCAATATTGTTACCTCTAGGGCATGGTCTGTTCCCACATCTGCCCCATTCCTGCTACAAACATCTTCTAAAGTTCTTCTCCATTTGTATTGCATTGTAATGTGATTGATTTAGTTCCCTGTTCTGTGACCTACATTTTATCTTATGAACAGTGCAGTGAGGGAAGATAGTTCCGCCAATAACCAGGTTGTTCATTCCAAAGAAATCAGCAAACATTTCACCATTTTAATTCATTTCACTGAGGCTTTGTTTCCCTATAACTACTTCCCTTCCAGTGTGGTTGCTCCCAGATTAGCATTCATAGCTCATTAATAGGAGGGCATATCTTTTCGGACCTCATCTATTAAGTTTTCTTTTTTCCTTAGGCTAGTTTGATTTGTTGGAATACAACATTCAATAATGGACACTTTCTGGAACTTTGATGTAAGCTGTACTGTTATAATCCTTTCTGAAACTTGTGCCCACTCTGTCAGACCCAGGCCATCTTGGTGTACATCACTGGCACTCGGCAGCCTAGAATATAGTAGGATGATGAACTGAAAGTTTTTTGTCCTGATGTTACCCATCTCATTTTTCTTAGGCCTAACATACCTAATTTATATCTGTACATTTCTTTTGTTACTTGGACCATTTTAGGAGGTTCTTATATTGGCAGTCCATTCCATGTACCAATTTTGGTGAGGGATTTAGAAGAAAGCAAATTTATCAGTGGAGTACTTTCCTTTGGGGTTGGCCACTTTGCATCATCATCTCTCTTCTAGGTCTATTTGAACTGCATTGAGTTGGACTGACTTTGAACTGACCAGTAAGTAGAGGTTTTCATAATGACTTTTTTTTTTTTTAATAGAAGAAGATCATTGGTTTACTCCCAACCTTTTACCAGGAAGACTTGTGAACTGCCTTTAGCCAGGTTCCTTCTCCAGGTTAGCAATAAATATCCTCATTTGACTTGGGTGTGGAGTGAAGAAGAAAATTTTGAAAAAGCACCCAGGCACGCACCTAGGAGCCTGATCCCAATTTGCTTTAAATGGGACTGAGAAGTATAAGTGACTGAAATACTTTTGAAAATCTTGGCTCATCATATTCTTAGAATGTGGAAACTCTCAAACAGTCATTGCTAAAGGGTAAACAATCTGAATGGCCAACTTGCTTTGTGCTGCGCAGCCACACTTTCCTAAGTTGGTACTAGGAAAAATGGCCTATTGATAATCATGCACCAAATACCTACGTAAGGACAATCAAAATAGATGTTGGCAGGATTTTGATACTTTCTGCACATCAAAAATTGCTACTTTGATTCCACTAATAAAAATCAGGTGCACTGCAATTTTGATAGTTACAGCTTCTCTTTGAAATCAGACAATTTTTAAAAGAGCTATCACAACCCAAAAACAATCCTGAAAAATATGTTTTCTAGGTCAAGCTGAAAACTAATGTGGATTTTACAAAACAAAATGTAATCCACTGCCTCAAAAGTAGGGAAAGTTACATCCCAAAAAATAACTTTTAAAAGAGAACTTCAATAGTGATTATATCAACTGTAACTACTTCATGTGACAGTACAGTAAAAAATCCAAAATACCAATGTTTCTTTTGGTCCCCCAGAAAGAAATGTTTATACTCTGTTGCTCCCAGACTTATTGCTGTAGCAGGTAAACACTATTCCAACATGTATAACCACAGCAACCATACAAATACCACAAAATGAAAGCGCCTCAAGCATTGTAAGCTCTATTTCAAATACCTGAAGAAAGATTAAGTATAAATAAAAGAACCTTTAATTCTTGTACAGTCAACGCAAAAATGTTCATATACAGTAAAAATATTTTATCTACATTCTTCAGTGTGCTTGTGAAGGTAAACCACCTAGGATTAGCCCTATTTGAGCAATACGTGTAACAAGTAACTGTTTCTTTTGCCTACCTGTCAGTTGTATATGTAAACCCAACAAAAGGTAAATGTAATCCAGAAAAGCCAGTATGAGAACCTGGTGGCACGATTTCCTGCATAAAAAGAACATGAGTGAAAACCAAACAATGTTTTAAAACCTTAAGTGCTTTTTTGTGCCTTAGTGCTCAGGAGGTCAGACTAGATGATCATAATGGTCGCTCCTAGCCTTAGAATCTGTGAGTGTGGTACCAGAAATGAACTTTTCTTAAAATGTATCAGCGCACAATATGTAGTTATTCGTTCAGTACAACCATCTCCCACTGTTCAAAAATCCCTTATCCCAAACATGGTCATTCAAAATGCATAATATACATTGAAAACCCTCTTCTTAGACACACTCCATTTAGAGGACAATTCTGTATGACAAATCCAAAATGCAATACAGGCGAGTCTCATCTTACGTGGAGCTTCCGTTCCGTGGTTAGTGCGCTGTTATGCTTTAGACATTTTTATTAGAACAAAGTAGAAACAAGTTGCTCACTTCTGAACTAGTAGTTTTTACTGTTACTATACATACAGAAAGGCCATAATTTAATGTTTAAATGAAAGACTCACAGGATTCCTCAATACATCATCATCTACATCAAAGTTTGACGTGTCAGAAGGACTGCTAACATCTGGAATATAAGGTGCTTCTAGGTTTCGAATATTATCCCAATTAAGTCCTTTAAAAAATGCATGTGACTTGAAGTCCTCTATTCCATTCTGTCCTAGTCGACGTTCCCTACTACAGATAAGTCGCTGAATAAGGTCTTTTGCTTCTTCAGATACATCTGTTACATGGGACGGAAACTGAAATCGTTCCTAGAAAAACAAAATAAACCTCATTTGAGAATTTTATACTGGAAAACTCCTGTGAAAAGGAAAAATACAATTTTTACAAGCTGTTTTGGTAAAGAAGTTAAGTTCTAGACTACAGAAATGACACTGGAAACTAATAGTTATAGCTACTAATTTCAAGTCTATTATGAGCAATAGAAGTCTTCAGCCTGATGAACCACAGAATCAAAGAAATGTAGGACTGGAAGGAACCTCAAGACCATAAAATCCAGTCCCCTGCACTGAGGCAAGACCAAGCATACCTAGAACATCCCCATCAGGTATCTGTCTAACCTATTCTTAAAACCCCTAAATGATGGGGATTCCACAACCTCTCTTGGAAACCTATTCCAGTGCTTAACTATCCTTATACACCTCTACCTTGATATAACGCAACCCGATATAACACGATTTCGGATATAATGCAATAAAGCAGTGCTCCGGGGGGCGGGGCTGCACACTCCAGTGGATCAAAGCAAGTTTGATAAAACGCGGTTTCACCTATAACGCGGTAAGATTTTTTGGCTCCCGAGGACAGTGTTATATCAAGGTAGAGGTGTAGTTATAAAGTTTCTCCTAATGTCTAACCTAAATCTCCCTTGCTGTAGATTAAGACAATTACTTCTTGTCCTACTTTCAGCGGACATGGAGAACAATCAATTACTGTGCTCTTTATAACAGCCCTTAACATATTTGAAGACCTATGAGGTCCCTCTTCAGTCTTTTCTCACATGCTCAGTTTTTTTAACCTTTCCTCACAGGTCAGATTTGATAAACCTTTTATCATTTTTGTTGCTCTACTCTGACAATTTGTCCACATATTTCTTAAAGTGTGGTGTCCAAAACTGAACATAATACACACACTGAGCCCTCCCCAGTAGAGTGGCACAATTACTTCCTGTGTCATACATAAGACACACTTGTTCATACAGGCAGGAATAATATTAGCCTTTTTTGCAACTGCATTACATTGTTGGCTTATACTCAATTTGTGATCTGCTATAACCCCCCAGATCCTTTTCAGCAGTACAAACACCTACCCAGTTATTCCCCTTTTTGTACTTGTCCATTTATATTTACTTGTATTGTGTATTATTTATTGAAAAAAATCAATCCTATTTTCAGATCAGATTCATTCATAAAAATAATGTAATAGCAGGGTGTGTCAACCAATAGTACACATGTAAGGAAAAAAATGTGATTTCACTATTTTTGGCATCTGTACTAATAGTATTTGACTCTATATAATAATCTGCATTATAAATTATTTATGACAGCATATTTTAATCTCTCAAATATAAAGTTAGTCAACTGAAAAATTGCACATAAAATGTACCTACTATTTACAAATTCATATTTGAAATTACTATAAATAAAAGATGTGAAAATGTTTTTCTATTTGTAGTTTATTTACTTTATATATTTGACACTGTCTATGAACAAAAACAACGAGGAGTAGTTGTGGCACCTTAGAGACTAACAAATGTATTTTGGGCATAAGCTTTTGTGGGCTAAAACCCACTTTTAGCCCACAAAAGCTTTTGCCCAAAATACATTTGTTAGTCTCTAAGGTGCCACAACTACTCCTCGTTGATTTTGCTGATACAGACTAACATGGCTACCACTCTGAAACCTGTCTATGAACAGTAAGGTTTCACTGTTTACCCTGTCCAGTCTGTTAGTTTCCCCTTCAGTTTCTGTGGGTAACAAAACGAAGAAATTTAAATAAATAAATAAATAAATAAATAAATAAAGTGGGATTGTTAAATCACTAAAATTTGCAAAGTGTTCTGAGATAGCAAGACTTAACCTAATAGAACTTCAAGTTTAAATTTTTAAATGGAAATTTTCAGTATAATCATATCTATCAACAAAACCCAAGACAGACTGAATTATTAAGAAAGCAAGACCACAGAAACATTTAGAGGTATAAATACCACAAAAATATCACAAAACTAGCAAATTAGATAACTTTCCAAAACTAGTTAAGATAGGAAATGCCTGAATACACAAACTCAACAACATTTTAAAAACAGAATGAAACAACACATTGGCTGTATCAGCACTAGGAAAGCTGCTAGCTGTTTTGCATCAGCACTACCAATACTGTGAGCTCTAGTATAGGCAGGGCACTAGTGTTTTTATATCATTTATCTTTTGAGGAAGTTCCATTAGTAACAATTGCAGCTCTACCTATGTTGAAAAAACAGCAACAAATTTCCTATTATGGAGGCACCCAAGATGCATCACCCTCTGCTTAACTTTTTTCAAAAGGACATCAACCATGAACTGTTTAGAACACACTCAAAATTTACAAACAAAAACTTCCCTACCAGTTTTGCAGCTAACAGTGGGAGAAAAAAAATAAACCCATCTCTGGTAGCTCACGTTGTTTAATTTTCTTATTTCCTTATTTGTACTGATTATCAGTGTAACAGAAAAATGTGCCAGCTGTGCAAACAATGTCTTACTTAACTGCTACTGCAGACTCCAGAGTAAACATTTTATAGTGGGCCCCCACAAACATGGGGGCTGGTTTAGTTCTCATTTTTTATTTTGCAAAGATTAACAAGTGTTTAAAAATAAAAGTCATAATTTGGAGGCCATCATCAAATTACAACAGTAGCTGATGGTTTTTCCATTTTTGCAAACTCAGGAAAGCTAACCGTTTCCTTAACTCAAGCTGATAAGCCTACAAAACTACAGTACTATGAGTAGACATATCAAGGAATTATAACTACAGAATTATTGTCACACAAAAATCCTGTTTTCTTTAAAGGCTGTCAACTTCTGCATAAATATTTTAATAAATATGTATGATTTGATTATATTCCTTACTTCATGATTCATAATCTTCCCATAGGTTTCCACTAATGATTCTGCATAAAAGGGTGTTTCACCATACAGCATTTCGTACATACAGACACCCAGAGACCACCAGTCACATTCAGGTCCATATTTTCCCATCCCATCTTCCATTGCTTGCAGTATCTCAGGAGAGATGTAGTCAGGCGTACCCACTGCCACTGAAGATTGTACCTTAAAAATAAACAAGCGTCATTCTGGAAAGCTTCCAGGCTTCCTCAAGACAGCATTCTTAATCATATCTTAGTATTTTTGGCAGATGAAGACATCAGGAAATGCTTGTTTTTATAAAAGGGAAAAAGAATTATCAATCATAACACTAAAATGAACTAATATGTACAGAAAATTCAAAACAAAGCAGCTACATTCAAGTGGACTCAGATGGACCTTCATTTAATACATTTTTGGCAAAACACAGAAGTTAATCAAAGGCAAATTCTGATTTCCCAGTGCTCTAACGGTGAAATGTAGACTCTGTGCAGTAGAAAACTCAGAACCACGAAACCTGATGATATGAAAGAGGGAAGGGCAAGAGAAGACTGATGTAAACACCATTAAGACATGGAGAAAATGTTTTGCCTCAGCGTATGTGCAAGTTTAAGGATGTAAAAAGGCTGTCGAAGGTTGGGGTAGGAAGCGGGGAGAGCAGAGGGCTAACGAGCTCCCATTCTGTTTTCTATGCTCATTTTTGAGATTTAATTTTGAAGTATTGGACGGAGTGCCCACTGAGACAAGAGCTTTTTTTTTGTGCGTCATGTGTTGGGGTGGATGGAAAATGGCTTAACGTGGTGGATTATAGGATAGGGGAATTGGATGGGATAAGGAGATGAGCTACTAAGCTTCAATATACCCACATAAAAAGCAAGTTTGGGGGATGGCGGCAGGTATTTAGTTTTATGCTCCTTTGCCAAATTCCACTGACATATCTTACAGTCAAGTTGGCATGGCTCATTCAAATCCCTTCTGCATATTATTTTGGATAACGCCAAGACAAATGCTTTAGGGTTGTCGAATGTCACCAGGCTCTGGAATGTTTCAGTGACAGTGGATGATGCTACAAGCATTATTTTGCCACGACTGGTTCCACTGGGTACTCATCCTGCCACCAGCATTGCACAAAACAGAGATGGGGCATTAGCTGAGATATTTGTATCAAATTTGCAGTATACCAGATGGCCAGCTAGCATACCCTGGTTCTTTTTTTTGCCCAAAGGCACTTTCACAGTGATTCTCAGGAGCTGAAACAGCTTGGATGCAGACTGGAAGAGAGCTGGGAGACATCTGAAGTCTTATTTAATGCCCGAGGATTTTATGCCAAGTCCATAAAGATTTCTGAATGAGGCCAAGAAATGTTATTTGTTCTGAGCTGAAGACATCGTGAGCAACTGTACAACTCAACTCTTGGGTGGGACATAGCCCGATTAATATAGGCTGCCTCAATTCATCTGCTGTTACAAGTTTGTTTCAACCTTTACACATAAGACAAACCGGGTCACAGTGAGGGGGGGCTCTGAATCTTTTTAACCTAAGAGCTCTGGGCTCCTGATGAATTCCCTCCTCCCTCCCTCCCTTGTTTGGTTGCCTTGATTTCCAATTAGCTTTTTCCCATGATTTCAAGGCTCTAATAATCATTAGCAACACTTAATCTTTAGATATTCCATAACACCAACAAGAAATTCAACAGCTAGGAATGGAATGGTTGACGAGCAGATTGGTATAACTAATGCATATATACACTTTCATGTAGTCTCCATAAAATACTATACACACAAAATGTATGTAAAAATGTATATATTTTGATTTTACCTCTTTCCCTCTCCCTTGGTATGCTAAAAGTCTTCCTAAGGTAGATCTACATTGCAGTCAGGGATGTGAATGGCAGCTCTTGTAGAAATACCTGTGCTAGTCTAGTTAGCTCACTAAGAATAGAAGTGAGGACACTATGATTTCTGCACCAGCTGCACAAGTCAGTATGTACCTGGGGAAAGCAGTGCAGGAGTGCCAGATGGGCTTGTGTAGCTGGTGCTGAAGCTTGCAACAGAACATCCTCACGTCTATTTTTAACAAGCTAGCTAGAGAGTACAGCTAGCACAGTAACTTCTACATAAGTTGCCATTCACATCCCCAGCTGCAATGCAGATGTGCCCTTAGGCTGCAGGTTCTTAAAGAGCAGGCACCTACTACAAAGATCCTGACTAAAATTTTACTTTATACATACAGTGCCATCTTCACTCATCTTCAAGCATGATCCAAAGTCTGCCAGGCGTATATGGCCATTCATGTCCAAAAGAACGTTATCAGGCTTTATGTCCCTGTTGTATTAAAAGAAATAAAGTGATGTCAATACAATACAAACATGAAGCCAACATTCTCATTGAAGTATTGGCTTTGCTGAGAAAATGTCAACATAAATTAATGTAGAAGTTAGTCACTTGTTGAAAGAAAAATTCTTTACTACATTGATGGTGTTTAGTTTATGTTTGGTTATCAGTTAAGTTCAGAGTATGTAGTAAGTTCAGAGAAATGTAATACTATGCCTAGAGCTGTACCATCCAGGCCTCTGATTCTGTCAAACCTGCAATGGTCAGCATTTAAACAGGAGAATTATGATAAAACCAAGTGATGCAGAAAGTCAGTCTGAAGAGGTGATTCACATACTGTCTTGAAGAGCACCAATGTCTCAGCATAGTATTCTGCAGGGGAAGTAGAAACTTTTGTATTTGCCAAGTATCCTGACCAAATTCTAATCTGGGTACAGTTTTTCTGCCTCTCTCTAAACCCTCTGTTATTTCAATTCAAGACCATATTTTTCACTTCCTGTCCTAGGCTTGTCTAGTACGGCTGGGCTCTATTAAAACAGCTGTGCTGTTCTAGCCCAGAAGTAAGGTGTGTTTTAGGAGGTTGTAAAGTGATTCCTGCATGTATATAGGGTCTGAAGTGCTTTACATGCCTACATGAGCAGAGGGGCTATAAACAAGTTAAGAAATGTATTAACAATAAGAGTATTGAGAGACAGTCAATTACCAATAACAAATCTCCTAAACTTCACAATACCACAACTTGCTAGGTAACAGCTGTATAGTTGTAGATAATATGCTGATGTTACTAAATGAAATGAACTACAAGTTCACTTTTGCTCTAGCTCATAACCTGATATTCTCTCTTACATAACTAATGTGGTCAAAAATGTTAATGAATGTGCATAATGTAAACTTAATTTCATTTAGTCTCAAAATTAAATCATGTTTTCCTTCACCATTTTGTACTCACTCATCTTCACATCCACTTAAAAGTATTGGCAAATAAAATGGCTGTAGCACCGAGGAAACAGAAGATAGTACTGAAACTTAGTGGTTAAGGCAGGCAGACATTCTCTGCTGATATTTCCTTATAAGTTCTCTCAAAGAATCTCAAAAGGGCAACAAGTCAGTGTGCAAGGGGAAAAACAAAACTGAACAGTTTTAAAATGATTTGTTCAATTTAGCAGTATAAAGAACATCCAATAGATGTACAAGTTAAGAAAGGGGGGAAGGCGGTGCATTTTATGTCAGTTTCATCCGCATCAATTCAGCGACATACCCCAATGTGCACTCTGCTAGTACATCATGGAACATCACCCCTCCATAGAATATAATTGGATATGTGAGTTGGGCTATAAAATTTATTTAACTTTAAATAACGAGGCACAATTTGCTTAAAAAACCCAAAACACCTTTCTGTACTGGGATATGTATTTAAAGAAAACTGCACATTATTGGTGAACAAAATGCTTTACTTCTGTAAATTTGTCCCAGCTACCTCAGCTATGCCCCAGGTCCACTCAATCCTCCAAAGTCTGTACCCTCTATCCACTCTGGCCAGCTCCACCCCCCCCACCATCTTCCCCCCATAGGTGACGTATAGCGTAACTATTCATTTTGTGGATTTCATGTTTAAATTTGTGATATCTTAATTCCCCTCACCCTAGCTCATATTGAGGTACAGGAAGAGGGGTTCAGACTGCCCAAAGCAGCAGGGTCCCCCAGACCCTAGAACACACAGCAGCCTGGGAGAACTCAGACCCCTGCAGGGGGGTAGGGTTTCTCCGGATCCCAGGCGCGCACACACAGAAAGGGAGAATTCGGGGCTGCCAGGCTCCCCACCCCTAGATCTCCACCTCCTCTACTACCTCTCACATTCTTCAACCCCTCGTCTTCTCTTGTCCCATTCCCCCAATCCCTACCTCCTTACCCTTACCAGAACCACCTCAACACCTTTTCCCTCCCCAGCCACCCATTCATCCCACTCCCCAGCCTGAAACAACAGCTCTGAGAAATGTACCTCATGCCTGGCAGTTCCCGTCCCCCCACCCCAGTGTGGGAGATTTTCTGATGTGTCAAACATACCTCTTCTTAGCTCCTCACTCATGTGTTCTAAGCTCCCCCAACCCAGAGGGGCAGGACTTCCCATGAGCCAGGATCTGGAAGTGGAGTTAGGGAGGTAGGTTAGACCCCCAACTGATGGGCAAGGGCCCCCAGATCCTAGCACACAAAGGGGGAGGGACAGAGAGCAGAGCTCAGACACCACAGAGGGGCAGTGATCCATCCAGGTCCCAGGAGGGGCTTAGGGTTCAGACGCCTCTCCAGAACCTGGCTCACATAAGGGGGGCAGGGAAGGAGGGGTACCCAACCCTGCAGATAGGTCGAGGCCCCCAGATCGTGGCACACACAGAAGGGGAAAACGGGGCTGACAGACATCCCAACCCTATTCTCCCCCAGTTCCTCTTCCCTGTGTCTCACACCTTCCCATAGACCCCTCCCCGATCCCCCAACCCCTCTGCCACTATCCTCACCTACTCTTACACCCCTACTTACCATCCGGTCCCACTAAGCATTTGCTCCTCTTATTTTCTTTTCTAAACAGTTTCAGCACCTTCTGAATATTCTGCTGTACTCAGATTACACTTCCTCAAAATACAAATCCCCCTTTCATAGGAGGCAGATTGGAGTAATATGCCTATTTATTTAATTCAAATTTCTGCCCTGGATGTTCTTGGATTCAATGACCAACACTCTCAGAGCCGCCCAGATCCTGTAATGTGCAAGCAGTTTTTCAGACAGTTAGCGTGTCTCTCTGCACATGCTCTGTATAACCCACTTGGTGCATGAGCAGGCATTTGAACCTTACTGTGCAATCTATTTTTCAAACACTGAAATCTGAATTTTCCCAAAGGGCTGATGGGTGCCACACACTCTGCTGGAGTAACCCTCAAATGTTTGAGATCCTGATGAAATATCTGAGCCTTCAGTTGATCTCTAGTTATAAGCAAAAAATTTGTTAGAATGTGTCAACTTTAAGAAAAATCTGTTTTTTTTTTTCAGGGACTGACTTGGGAACCAGTTGATCAAATGACCCCAAAACTGAATCACTGACTGTACCCTCACATCCCCAATGAGGCACACCAAAATTCAAGGCAATCTGATTAGCTGCATGGATTTTGAGAGCACTTAGAACAGTTAAGTTTTAAACAGAAAGCTGGTCTTAATGAAGTAGAGCTATTGCTCTGCTATAATAAACAGTGTTGTTTTAAAATAAACAAACATTCTTACTTTAGAGCCTATGGACTCTGTCTCAAAGTAGGAAATAGCCAATGAAATTGTAAAGTTTCTCCAGAGGGCCAAGTAGATTCAAGCAATCTTTATGGCTAACAGAGCATACATTCTCTAGAAATGATACACAATATACATACCAATTCAAACAACAGCACAGAAGATTATTTTTCACGTGCATGGTTTTATTTTCAGCTTTCAATAGTGACAACTTCGGTGTATATCATTTCAAGGGAATTAAATGACTGATTGTGCCTAAAGCCCAGACGATTACGCCTATAATATTATCACTTAAATATTCACTAATGATAGTTCAAAAGTGCAGTATTTTCTGTTAGAACTCTCTAGATCCCTTATGCGTACCTGCACACACGTGTAACTGAACGATATCAATGCCTTACAACACTCCATACTTTACAACTGCACATTTAATCAGAAACAAAGTACAAGGTCAGAACATAAAAACAATGGCAAAGGTTTTCTGCACTAATGTTACTACTTTTTCATGACTGTGAACTATGCGTATAAACCAATTTTATCACTATGCGTTTATACACTATGCGTATAAACCAATTTTATCAGTGTTAAACCGATTTAACGCGGCACTCGTCCACACTTCGAGGCCCTTTACATTGGTTTCTGTACTCCTCCCTGACGAGAGGAGTAGCGCTAAAATCAATATTACCATATCAGATTAGGATTAGTGTGGCTGCAAATGGACGGTATTGGCCTCTGGGCGGTATCCCGCAGTGCACCACTGTGACCGCTCTGGACAGCAATCTGAACTTGGATGCACTGGCCAGGTAGACAGGAAAAGCCCCGCGAACTTTTGAATTTCATTTCCTGTTTGGCCAGCGTGGAGCTGTGATCAGCACAGGTGACCACACAGAGCTCATCAGCATAGGTAGCAATGCAGTCTCCTGAGAATAGAAAGAGAGCTCCAGCATGGAACGCACGGGAGGTAATGGATCTGATCACTGTATGAGGAGAGGATTCTGTGCTAACAGAACTCCGTTCCAAAAGACTAAATGAAAAAACATTTGAAAAAAATTCCAAGGCTATGATGGAGAAAGGCCACACCAGGGACTTAGTGCAGTGCAGAGTGAAAGTTAAGGAGCTCAGACAAGCCTACCAGAAAACCAAAGCAACAAACGGAAGGTCCGGGTCAGGGCCGAAAACATGCCGCTTCTACGCTGAGCTGCATGTAATTTTAGGGGCCTGAGCCACCACTACCCCACCTCTGTCCGTGGATTCCAAGGTGGGGGTTGTAATCTCAACCATGGCTGAGGATTCTGCGGAGGGGGAAGAGAAGGAGGAAGAGGAGGATGACCTTGCAGTGAGCACACAGCACTCCGTTAGCCCCAATAGCCAGGAGCTTTTTGTGACCCAGACGGAATTACCCTTCCAAGCCACTAGCCCAGACAGTGAAGCCATGGAAGCGACCTCTGGTGAGTGTACCTTTTGTAAATATAAAACATGGTTTAAAAGCAAGCGTTTTTTAATGATTAATTTGCCATGAGGGCTTGGGATGCATTTGCGGCCAGTAAAGTTACTGGAAAAGTTTGTTAACATGTCTGGGGATGGAGCGGAAATCCTCCAGGGACATCTCCATGAAGTGCTCCTGGAGGTACTCCAAAAGCCTCTGCAGAAGGTTTCTGGGCAAGGCAGCCTTGTTCCATCCACCATGGTAGGACACTTTACCACGCCATGCATGTAGCAAGTAATCGGGTATCATTGCATGACAAAGCCTATCTGCGTATGGTCCCGGTGATTGCTGGCATTCAAGAAACATCCGTTCTTTATCTCACTCTGTTATCCTCAGCAGAGTGATATCGTTCATGGTAACGTGGCTGAAATTCAGGAATTTAATTAAGGGGACAGAGATGGCCATTTTCCTCCTGGGCTATTGCTTAAAAGAAATCCTTCCTCGCACATAGCCAAGCAGGGGGAGGAGAGGAAGGATAGCGCTGAGCTTTTTTGCGTTTGGCTAGCAGGAATCTTCCCAGCTACCAGCCACGTGGTGGGGGGGGGGGAGAAAAAAAGGGGTGATTAGCAGTGATCTTCCATGATACCTGCCATGCGGTGGGGGGAGGGGTAAAGCAATCATCCTAGAGAATTGGATGGGAGGGGGGTTGCCTTCTGCTGCTGCATGTTAACAGGAAAGCAGCATCATAGGGCTCTGTGTATATGAAGGCTGGAGAAGCCGAAAGACAATGGCTTACCACGGCTGCATGCAAGCTGAATTCTGATGCCCGGACCTGTGTCTGTGAGATCTCTAACACCAGAGCCGCAGGCATTCAATATTAAGATGCAAAATGCGACCTTGCAGTGAAATCACATGTGCTATGTAAGGTGAATAATGTTGTTCACTGTAAAAGAGTATAACCATTTGTCATAAACAGATACGAAAAGTGAATAGCACAGAAGTACTTTATATCTCTTTGACTGTAAAGGGTTAACAAGTTCAGTAAGCTTGGCTGTCACCTGAGCAGAGGACCAATCAGAGGACAGGATACTTTCAAATCTTGAGGGAGGGAAGTTTTTGTGCTGTGCTGTTAGTTTTGGTTGTTGTTCATTCTGGGGGCTCAGAGGGACCAGACGTGCAACCAGGTTTCTCTCCAATCTCCCTGATACAGGTTCTTGTAAGTTCAAAATAGTGAGTACTAGATAGATAAAGCGAGTTAGGCTTATGTTTGTTTTCTTTATTTGCAAATGTGTATTTGGCTGAAAGGAGTTCAAATGTGTGTTTGTTTGGAAGGAGTTCAAATTGGTATTTTGCTGAAAAGATTTTAATTTGTACTTGTATACTTAGGCTGGGAGGGTGTTCCCAGTGTCTACAGCTGAAAGACCCTGTACCTATTCCATTTTAAATTTACAAAGATAATTTTTACTGTTTTTCTTTCTTTAATTAAAAGCTTTTCTTGTTTAAGAACCTGATTGTTTTTTATTCTGGTGAGACCTCAGGGGACTGGGTCTGGATTCACCAGGGAATTGGTGGGGAGAAAGGAGGGAAGAGGGAGAGATAGGCTGATTTCTCTTTGTGCCAGGATTACTTTCTCTCAGGAAGAGTCTGGGAGGGGGAAAGAGAAGGAGGGAGGAAGGTGAATTGTCCTCTCTGTTTTGTGATTCAAGGAGTTTCAATCACACAGTGATCTTCCTGGGTAACCCAGGGAGGGGAAGCCTGGGAGAGGCAACGGTGAGGGAAAGGGTTTACTTTCCTTGTGTTAAGATCCAGAGGGACTGGGTCTTGGGGGTCCCAGGGCAAGGTTTTGGGGGAACCAGAGTGTATCAGGCACTGGAATTCCTGGTTGGTGGCAGCGCTACGGGTACTAAGCTGGTAATTGAGCTTAGAGGAATTCATGCTGGTACCCCACCTTTTGGACGCTAAGGTTCAGAGTGGGGAATTGTACCATGACACCATTGTTCTGTAAAATGTATCTTTTTAAATACTTCTCTCCCTTTTTTCCCTCCCTCATGCAGCTGCACATTTTTAAAGTCTCCCTACTCCATCCCGAAGGCTCTCTCAGATAAGGCAGAGGAAAAAGAAGACCCGAGAACATTTCGTCTCGCAAATCATGGAAGTAACCCACAACGAAAGAGCTCATCTGAATGAGTGGAAGGACGCGGTAGCAAAGTACAGGAAAGATGCCAGTGAACGTGAGGACAGAAGGGACCAACGTGAGGATAGGAGGGACGCTCGAGATGAGAGGTGGCAGCAGGAAGATCAGAGATGTAGGCAGGAAGATCAGCGGTGGTGGGAAGCAACGCTGGAGCTGCTGCGTGATCAAATTGATATCCTCCGACGTCTGGTGGAGCTTCAGGAAGAGCAGCGGGGTCACAGAGTGCCACTGCAGCCCCTGTGTAACCACCCTCACCACTCACCATGTTCCATATCTTCCTCACCCAGACGCGTAAGAACGCGTGGGGGGAAGGCTTCGTACACCTGCCCACTCCACCCCCGTGGACAGTCCAACCAAAAGGCTGTCATTACATTGAAATGTGTTTAATGGCCTTTTCCTTCCCTCCTATCCTCCTCCCAAACCACACCCGGGATACCTTGTCAGTTCTCTCTATTTATAATGACTTTTTAATAAAGAATACATGATTTTTAAATGATAGTGACTTCACTTCCTTAAGCAAGCTGTAATCTAATGGGGAGCGTGGGTTGCTTACAGGGAAGGAGTCAATAAGGGGCGGGGGTTCATGAAGGGGAAACAAACAGCAGTCACACCGTACCCTGGCCCATGATGAAACTCGTTTTCAAAGCTTCTCTGACACGCATCGCTTCGTGGTGTGCTCTTCTAATCGCCCTGGTGTCTGGCTGCGCGTAATCAGCGGCCAGGTGATTTGCCTCAGCCTCCCACCCAGCCATAAAGGTCTCCTCCTTACTCTCACAGAGATTGTGGAGCATACAGCAAGCAGCAATAACAAAGGGGACATTGGTTTGGCTGAGGTCTGAGCGAGTCAGTAATGTGCGCCAGCACGCCTTTAAATGGCCAAATGCACACTCTACCATCATCCTGCACTTGCTCAGCCTGTAGTTGAACAGCTCCTGACCACTGTCCAGGCTGCCTGTGTATGGCTTCAGGAGCCATGGCATCAAGGGGTAGGCTGGGTCCTCCAGGATAACTATAGGCATTTCAGCATCCCCAACTGTTATTTTCTGGTTTGGGAAGTAATTCCCCTTCTGCAGCAGTTTAAACAGAGCAGTGCTTCTGAAGACGCGAGCGTCATGAACCCTTCCTGGCCATCCCACGTGGATGTTGGTGAAACGTCCCTTATGATCCACCAGTGCTTGCAGCACCATGGAAAAGTACCCCTTGTGGTTTATGTACTGGTGCCCTGGTGCTCAGGTGCCAAGATAGGGATATGGGTTCCATCTATCGCCCCCCCCCCACAGTTAGGGAATCCCATTGCAGCAAAGCCATCCACTATGACCTGCACGTTTCCCAGAGTCACAACCTTTCGTAGCAGCAGCTTAATGATTGCTTTGGCTACTTGCATCACAGCAGCCCCCATAGTAGATTTGGGCACTCCAAATCGATTCCCAACTGACCGGTAGCTGTCTGGCATTGCAAGCTTCCAGAGGGCTATTGCCACTCGCGTCTCCACTGTGAGGGCTGCTCTCATCTTGGTATTATGGCCTTTCAGGGCAGGGGAAAGCAAGTCAAAGTTCCATGAAAGTGCCCTTATGCATGCAAAAGTTTCGCAGCCACTGGGAATCGTCTCAAACCTGCAGAACTGTGTGGTCCTACCAGTCTGCTTGTTTCCTGGGCCCAAAATCGGCGTTCAATGGCTAGAACCTGCCTCATTACCAGCAGGATCTCCAAAGCGCAGGGGCCCGCGGTTTGAGAGAATTCTGTGTCCATGTCCTCATCACTCTCGTCGCCGCGCTGCCGTAGCCGCCGCCTCCTCCTCGCCTGGCTTTGCAGGTCCCGGTTCAGCACAGACTGCACAAGAATGCGCGAGGCATTTACAACGTCCACGATTGTGGTATTGATCTGAGCAGGGTCCATGCTTGCTGTGCTATGGCATTTGCACAGTTCACCCAGGAAAAAAGGTGCAAAATGGTTGTCCACTACTTTCACAAAGGGAGGCATGAGGCTGTACCCAGAACCACCCGCAGCAATGATTTTTGCCCCATCAGGCACTGGGCTCTCAACCCAGAATTCCAAGGGGCAGGGGAGACTGAGGAAACTATGGGATAGCTACCCACAGTGCAACGCTCCAGAAATCGACGCTAGGCTTGGACCATGGACGCACACCATCGAATTAATGTGGTTAGGGTGGCCGCTTGCACTCTACTTTATACAATCTGTTTTAGAATACCAGTTTATGTAAAATCAGAATAATCCCGTAGTGTAGACGTACCCTGTCATACTAAATGTTAAGTCTGAAAGCAAGTGTCAAGAAGAGCAATTCTCCTTTGAACAAGATTCTCACTACACTGAACAAAACGTTTATCATGTGCTTCTTCCTAACAGCACTCCTGTTTACCAAAGGCTTTTCTGGAACTTGCATTTCTCAGAGTAACCTAACAATAAGGAAATGTACAAAGTGTTCTTTGCTTTCCTGACTAATTTCCTCCCATAGTCAGAGGAAGGAAGTTTATTTTCTTAACCGTTTCAGAGCGTGAACTAAACTGATAGCTCAAGCTTTTTACATTTTTAGCATTGCTAAATTTTAGAATAGGTTGACTTGGAATACACACCTATATGTTAGACAGACAGACAGACCCACCCACCCCGACAACATAACATTTTATGAACAGTTAATATAGATAATGCAGACAGGTAGCCAACAGTTACTATAAAGGGTGCATTCTAAATATTTTCCTGCATGATACAGCCACTGAATGTATTTATTCAGAGAAGCTCAAGGGAGATGCATCTGATTGAATTTTCTAGCTGGGTTGAACTGAGGCATTAAGTCATCAAGTGAATTGCCCAAAGTAAACTACAGGCGTGGCAATTGCTCACTAAACTTATTATTTTAATTCTTTAACTACTAAGCCAACTATTTTTAATCAATTACATTTCATCACCTCTTAAATTTGTCATTTATAACTTGATGTATTGAGTTAAAAGTTTAAAAAAGTATAATTAGCAAACAGACCCATAAATTTGCCTGACATGACTGACCGCTGTATGTGCAGTTAATTCTGCACTGACACTTTCAAAATTGAGCATATGTATGATGAGGTGGATATTTTACCTGTGCACATAATGCAGCTGATGAATGGAATGTATAGCAAGCACCATTTCAGCGATGTAGAATTTGGCCATATCTTCAGGAAGCTTGTCTTCAAACTTACTGAGAAGTGTCAGCAAATCACCACCCACATAGTAGTCCATTACTAAATACTAAAAAACAAGAGAAATATGAGCAATGCATGTTTGAGTCAGAATGGATAAATACAGGCGTTAAATACAAGTAGCTCACTGTGGAAAAAGAAGGATGCAAAAAGAGGTTGTGGAAAAGGTGCATGTGTGAAGAGAGGTCAAAATGGGCACTTTTTATGAACAATTGCTTACTTTGCTGCAAATATTTCTGATTTTCTTTAATATAATTACAGCAAAAACATTAGCTTCACACATATTAAGCTCTCACAGATCTGGTCATCATCATAAAAATGAGTAGAGAGAACATACAGCAGAGGGCAACCGAGACAATGATTTATGACAATCTAAGCTTAGTTTTACAGAGGAGAGACAGAAGCAAGGCCCATTTTCTTTAGGGAATTGGTTTTTGTGAGGTTCCACACTAATTTAACAAAACCTTAACAAAACAAAAATCATGACCAAATCTAGCATATTAAGTTTCCAAGTGTGAGGATTTGTACGGCATGGAAAAGAGGAAACTAGTTTAAAAACTATTTATGTACTGGAGAATTAATTTTAAATCCCTTTACACATCACAACATTAAATCCCTGTTTAGTTTGAACAGGAAACACTGGATTCTTCTAGTGGAATATGAAACTTTTGGAATGAGGAACAAATAAGATTTGCAATTAAATTCTTGTTTAGACAAGAAGTGTGTTTGGATTATAGGCATATTTTATGGTGTTGATAAGCCTGTGAGCAACAACAAAAATATGAGCCTGGAATATTCATTTTATTCTACTAAGCATCTGCTGCAGAAAACCAACTTTCTCCACAAATATTACATTGATTGATAAAGAAGAGAGCTCAATCTGCGTGAAATAATAAGTTAGTGGGGTAAAAGATGCTTTTCTAAACAAATATTTTCAATAAATTTAGTGCTCATTAAATAGATTGAAAGCTCTTGGCTTTGTGTATGCTAGCATTTTTCTTAAAATTTCTTACCACTGTATTACCATGGTTGGTAGCAAGAGAAGGGGCTTGCTAGAGCACAGGCCAGCATTTTAGCCACTGTGAGCCAGATTCACAAGAGTGCTCTAAACACCAATCTACAGAGTCATTCTCATGCTTGCTGTCTCCCACGCCCCCGCGCTCCCTCCACCCAATGACTCTTTCATTATTTATCCACAGTGGACCACAGACATATTTTAAATTATTTTTGGCACTCCCCTCAGCCACCCACCTGAATCAGAATTTAGCCCATGACCTAGGGACTAATGGCTATATTTCCAATTACTAATCCAGAGCCATTCTGTGTGACCCTTTCTCCCACCCAGTGGGATATAAAGTGCTAGCTATGATCTTCCTTATCCTCAGTAACAGACTTTTACCAAAGTAAATACTTCATTCTATTGCTCATGGTAGAGCAATCTGAATTCCATTCAGTTCCTGAAGGAGGGGAAAACAGACTCCCTTCCTATAAGGGAAAGAGATTAAGTCAACAAGACCATAAAGTAAAAGAGAAGGCAAAGGGTAACTGCCCTTTTATTTACTCAAACTTTTGCTGGAAACAAAAGGACACCCCAAACGGCATATGCAGTGTTGCAGTTCGGTTGATTCCAGGATATTAGAGGGACAAGGTGGGTGAGGTCATATTTTATTGGACCAACCTCTGTTGGTAAGTGACAAGCTTTTGACCTTACACAGAGCTCTTCTTCAGGTCCTGTATACAATAAAAGGTATTACCTCATCTACCTTGACATTCCAAAAGGTGTCTGTCTTGACATTGCCCTCCACACAACTGTTCATGTACACCTTAACTCTAGGGCAAATATTTGCTTATGCTGACAATGGATTGCTTGTGTAACTTGGCAAATTCTGAATGTCCATTGGGAACAGTGTGTCTTACACAAAGATAAATTTACATATGAATGTACATCCTACTCTGTGTATGCAATGTCCAGACTCCCACTGTTTTTCTGCAAGGAAGTTTTATTATAAGTTCCAAGGTGCTTGAATCTGGAACATGGAGTGTTCTTCGAAAGAAATAACTGTTTGAATTGTCTTTTTCAAATTGTATATGTTTCATAAACCATTATGTGATGTTTCACCTACCCCCAAATATACTTCATTAAGTAAACAAAGGGGTACTTTTAAGTGACTAATTCCTAAAACTGTCTATATGAAAAGCAATCAGAACAACCATAACATTTGAGGTTAGACCATCTCAGAGTCTGTAGTTGTTTTCCATACATTATGAGTATCTGTCCCAGAATACTTAGAAATTGCAGCAATGGAATGTGTGGACATCTGGCATGGACATTCCTGTTCATACACAGTCCATGCTAGTGTGAGAAAAAGCTAGAGGAATTTGATTTTCTTCACTTATACTGCAAATTGAGGAACTAGTAGGAAAAACTTGCTGCTACTTTAAAGGTCTATGAATATTTCCATGACAAGCACATTTTTTTTCAAGTTTCATAAAGTATATGCAAACAATTTGTTGCATGCAAGCTAAATGTACTAGAAGATAAGATCAGTGTAAACAAACAGGATCTCAAGACCTGAAAAGTCACTGTTAATTAAAAAAAACTATTTTAGTAAGTAAATAAATACTCTAGAGATTAACATTGGGAACACTTTACTCAATGTAATAGTAGTCATATAAAGTTCTACTCCTATCATCAGCTGAAATACTAGGTTGTAATTTCCTACAGCAAAAAGTGATGTTCCTTCTCCTTTTCCCTTTTCCTAATATTGGAATTACTCCAGTATCACAAAGTCTGCTTTATATCATTAATAGAACCAATAGATACTAATAGGCTCTGTATTTAATGCAAAACTGAAAGAATAACACTGTAGGTTAAATTATTAGAGTGCATCAGAGCTGGTTTCATGAGTCTTACCTAAACTAGAAAAACTACCAATAATGGAGTAGCTGCCCGGTGCCAGCAACAGGTTTACCACACAGAAATGTAAAACATCAGGGTAGGGGGTAATAGGAGCCTATATAAGAAAAAGACCCCAAAATCGGGACATTTGGTCACCTTAGCCAGCAATAATGTAACAATTAGCTTAAATAAACACTCAACACACTTACCATCATGTCACAATAACCTGCTCTGAGTAGGTTTTTATGACAGTAGAAAAAATGTCTGACCCCACCTTCACTGGTTCAACTGCACCGTTACTTGCTGTTGCTGTAGTACATGTACTAATTTTTCTAGTGTAGATGCATCCTTTGAGGCAACTCAGCAGAATGTTACCCAGAAGCACTACATTTTGGAAAGGCTTCAGGTGTAATTAAAGAAACAATTCTGTAAAAACGAATGGGTTTGAAGGCAGGGTGCAGGCTGGTCACTGAATACTAAGCCTTAGCTCAGAGAAGCTGTGCTAGAGTGACATTCAATTTATGGTACATCTACACTTATGGCAGGGTATAAAGTACAGACGTTGAATGCCCACTAGCATGGGTATCAATAGCAGCGTAGACTGAGGCACAGCTTAGCTGAGTAGACTGCCATATGCATCTGAACCCTAGGATATACACCCCATATGTCTCTACATACCCAAGCAATGCCTCCCATGTCTACTGCTTCCCCATTGCTGGAGCCTTCCATTGCTGTGGTGAAAGGCTCCAACAGCTAGCCTTTCCCTGCTGCCTCAGCCTTTCCCTGCTGCATGTAGCTATGTGTACCCTACACACTGCCATTACGTGCAGACAAGACTTTAGAGAGGTAGAATTCTGTTCTTCATTCACAAATGATAAAGGTTTGATTCAGGAATCTCACATCTCAGAGAAGCACCCTAACCAATGGGCTAAAAGTTACAGAGAAAGCTGCATCATTACCAGCCGGCTCCACCTCCCATTTTGTAAATGACATCTCAGTCCCAAAAAAATATTTTTGGGGGTTGAAATTATCCAGTGAATTCATGTAAAATTTCATAAATAATTTGGTTCACCAAAAAATGTGTGGTTTTTGGTGAATTTACTATTCACTGAAACACCGCACCCAGCTCTACTGTCTTCGTGTTTCAGTCTACCGTATTTTGTCACGGCCCAACCAGCACTCTGAGAGAATAAATGTAGATCATACACTAAAATGATAATTGTGAATGTCTACTGTATAATCCTCAATTTGGTTAAACATTTCTAATGCAAATACATTTTTCCTTCAATGAATCATTGCAGATAATATACAAAAAACCTGAATATGTAATCCACTGAAATACTGATGCATAGTATCTGGTACTTAATATTTTTAGGACATGGGTAATGTTTTTCATGATTTTTATTGAAGCTTTTCCAATATAAAGCTAAGCACAATATTTCAAATAAAATTAACAGATTTATGACAATGTTAGTGGAATAAAACTGACCTGTCATTTATAAAATGAAGTGAAGGAAATCTCAGCTCAAAAAAACAAATTTTTGCACATTTTAAACTGTAGAGTGAAGTAAAATTAAACTTCATAGCAACCCTCACAGTCACTTTCAAGGTAAAGAAAATCTGCAGAATCAATATATTAACAAGTTATTCACAAAATTAAACTTATATCTAATATACTGTATTTCATAGTAGAACAGCATACTTTAGATGATTTACATGGGACAATTAAGTATACTCAAGCTACATTAAATTTGTTTTCAGTGTCCTAGGGTTACATTAAGTCTTCTGAAGTGTTTTTATGTAAGGGAAGAACAAAGATGTGAAGTGCTGCAACAACAAACAAAGAGAACTGATTTATTGCTCTAAAACCCTCAAACTTGTCAGAAACAAATTTGTTTTTAACATAAGTAAAAAAACTTTTGTATTTAATGGTGAAGCAAACGTACCAAATAGTTCTCATCCTGAAAGGCATAGTGCAATGTAGTAATCCACTGACAATCTCCATTCACCAAAACATTTCTCTCTTCTCGGAAACAAGCTGTCTAAAGGAACGAGGAAAAAAGGCATTGTCAGAGTCCAAAAGAAGCCTTTGCAGGATTCATACATATGCATGTTTTATGGGATTATTTAAAATTTATACATAGAGGTCTCTATTCATTGGAATTTAGTCTGCACGAGTAATAAGCCAGGGAAGCTCTGCAGGCTTCTGTGGTTAGGCATCCACTCCTCCTAATCCCGAGTGCTACCTTTTTAAAAACAATTTAGCTTGAGCCACTCAAGTCCTTTCTTCTCTCGTGTACTAAAAAATATGTTTCCACCCCACCACAATCTGTAGAAAAGGACAACTGCAAAGAAGGATAAGACCTGTGCGAAAATATATCTATGCAGCTACAGTTTAATGGGTCAGTTTCTAACAGTCCCTCTAGTGAGGGCCTCAGATAATATCAACCAGACAGGAAATCCATATTGTTTCCCACACTAATATTCTGCATAAAATACTGCACTTCTCAGGAGTCTCCCCATACTTCAGACAATGCACAGAGTAACATTTATAAAATAATTTGCACGAAAGAGTATCCCAGCTCAGCTCCATATACATTTATATACAACCAATCATTACATTTTTAGGAAGAAGTCTCATCTTGAGTTTATTAATGGCTTTCTTGGCCAAAAACACTAGTCAAGATTCTTTTACCACCATAAATTGAGGCTGCCACTATCCATATGTTCTTTTTATTTCCATTCCCCACTGTTAAGCTCTTACTCTCTGGATAAGAGTGTTTCTACTGGTTCTGATCTATGAATTGTCCAACAACGTGCACTGAGCGAGCACCTAGGAATCCCACATTTCACCAACCTCATCCTAGAGGCCTCGCTATTACAATGTTTGAATTTGAGTTTTCCAAGAAAAAAAAGTCTTAACTTTTTTTTGAATGGAGAATCTTTCCAGAGGAAGTGGAATAAACTGTGGTCAAGTTGGAATAATTAAGTTACATAGTGGGCATATAAACAGAACCACTCACGTGTAAGATGTATCATTATATGTCTATATTCGGCTGTGAATTAGAATGTCCTTTATGCTAATACTTACACGTATAAAGACTTATTTGGTGAAATTCTCTGGCTCATGTAATGCAGGAAGTCAGATTAGATGATAAATGTGGTCACATCTAGTCTGAAGATTTATGAGTCTATCAGTACACTGCTATTCTCCCAATTTCCAGAATTAGATATTTCTGTATTTTAACATTGTTAAAACAACACACTTGAAATACACAACTGAGTCCACCTGAGTAACTGCCAGATCCACTTAATTGAAACAATTGCTGGGAACAGATTTAAGACAATGTAATTTGCTGACTAAACAATGGATAAAAAAGGCACACACCTTATCTATGCAACAGCATACCTAGTCATGCCTACAAGGCTACCTACAAGTGTTTGCTAACAATTTTCCCCAGGGTTGCCCTTTGTTCACTTCAGACCATCTTGCTCCTCTTACAGTTGATATAAAAACTGGTATCATCCAGATGTACTTTCCTATGTTTAATGAATTATACAATGCTTTCTACAACTCATCAAGTAAATCAACATAAAACCAGCACAGTGCATTCACTGAGCCTCTGATAACTGAATGAAAAATTGCACGATGTCTGTTTTTCAGTAAGGTGTGTAAGTTAAGAGGTTATCTATTGTGTACTTAAAGGTTTCATTTTAAAGTTGAAGGGGCTTACAACATATAAAAAAGAAAGTTTCCCACATGCTTTATGAATTTGATATGGAGGTTTTGAGAAATCGACTTATCTGCTTGCCTTGTGCAGCAGGTGGCAATCAGAGGCAGGCAAAAAGAAAAAGGTGCTGAATGATGCACTGCTCCATTTCCCAAGGGGAAAGTCAGTGAGTACAGAACCTAGATGGAATGGCTACAGCTTTCCCTGGAAAGGAATAGGGACACATAGCGGGAGATAACAGAATTATTGCTCAGATTCTGGTTCCTATGCGGATTCCGTAACTTCACTTCTTGCCTGCCCCAGAATGCCACTACCAGATCTCCTGACTGGGGCCGAGATAAGTCAGCCAGGCAGTGTGTGCAGGTGACATACTGCTTCCTATATTTTCCTCCTCTTCTTTCACTTAGGACATGTCGACATGAGAAAATTACAACAATCTAATTCAACTGGTGTAGAAACTGATTAAATTGGTGCAACCCTGTGTGTGGACACTAATTTTGGATTAAAAGTGCCTTGTTTAAATTAGGGCTGTCGATTAATCGGTTAACGCATGCAATTAAAAAAATTAATCGCGATTAATTGCAATGTTAAACAATAGAATACCAATTGAAATTTTTTAAATATTTTTGATGTCTTCTACATTTTCAAATATATTGACTTCAATTACAACATAGAATACAAAGTATACAGTATTCACTTTATATGATTACAAATATTTGCACTGTAAAAATGATAAACAAAAAAATACTATTTTTCAATTCACCCAATACAAGTACTGTAGTGCAATCTCTTGATCATGAAAGTGCAACTTACAAATGTATTTTTTTGTTACATAACTGCACTCAAAAACAAAACAATGTAAACTTTAGAGCCTACAAGTCCACTCAGTCCTACTTCTTGTTCAACCAATCGCTAAGAGAAACACGTTTGTTTACATTTATGGGAGATAATGCTGCCCACTTCTTAATTACAATGTCACTTGGAAGTGAAAACAGGCATTCACATGACACTGTTGTAGCTGGTGTTGCAAGATATTTGCATGTCAGATGCGCTAAAGTTTCATATGTCTCCTCATGCTTTGGTCGTCATTCCAGAGGACATGCTTCCATGCTGATGACGTTTGTAAAAAAATAATGTGTTAATTAAATTTGTGACTCTACTCCTTGGGGGGAGAACTGTATGTCTCCTGCCCTGTTTTATCCACATTCTGCCATCTATTTCATGTTATAGCAGTCTCGGATGATGACCCAGCATATGTTCATTTTAAGAACACTTTCACTGAAAAATTGACAAAACACAAAGAAGATACCAATGTAAAATTTCTAAAGATAGCTACAGCACTAGATCCAAGATTTAAGAATCTGAAGTGCCTTCCCCCTGAGAGGGATGAGATGTAGAGCATGCTTTCAGAAGTCTTAAAAGAGCAATACTGATGCAGAAACTACAGAACCCAAACCACCAAAATAGAAAATCAACCTTCTGCTGGTGGCATCTGACCCAGATGACAAAAATGAACATGCACTGATCTGAACTACTTTAGATTGTTATCGAGCAGAACCTGTCATCAGCATGGACGCGTGTCCTCTGGAATAGCGATTGAAGCATCAAGGGACATATGAATCTTTAGTGCATCTAAATATCTTGCAACACCAGCTACAACAGTGCCATGCGAATGCCTGTTCTCATTTTCAAGTGACATTGTAATTAAGAAGCATGCAGCATTGTCTTCTGCAAATGTAAACAAACTTGTTTGAGCGATTGGCTGAACAAGACATAGGACTGACTGGACTTGCAGACTCTAAAGTTTTACATTGTTTTATTTTTGAATGCAGGATTTTTTTGTACATAATTCTACATTTTTAAGTTCAACTTTTATGATCAAGAGATTGCACTACAGTACTTGTATAAGGTAAACTGAAAAATATTTATTTTGTTTTTTACAATGCAAATATTTGTAATCAAAAATAAATAAAGTGAGCACTGTACATTTTGTATTCTGTGTTGTAATTGAAATCAATATATTTGATTATGTAGAAATCATCCAAAAACATTTAAATAAATGATATTCTATTGTTTAACTGCATGATTAATTTTTTTAAGTGATTGACAGCCCTAGTTTAAATTCATTCCTAACTACTTAAGGAATTGGTACTTCTAAACTAAGGTAGTCAGATTAGTACAATTTCTGTGAAACTCGTGGTGCTGAAAGGTTATGAGAAAAGTCAGGAGAGTAGCAACAGCCACCTGCCCGGACTCAAGGGAGTCTGTGAAGAGGAGCCTGCACAGACTGCTGGAAGGCGGTGAGTTTATCCAGCAATCATTATCAGATGCAGCAGTGAAGAGGTGCCTAAGAGGGATGGGGAACTTGTTCACTGGAGCTGGATGGAATTGATTTATATTAGTGTGTGGTGATCCATGTATTTTCTCTTGGGCTAGTAGGCTCAGGCCTGGTCTATGCTTAAATTAGATCATCCTAGCTACATTGCTCAGGACTGTGAAAATTTTCATGCCTTGAGAGACACAGTTAGATCAACCTAACTCCCACTGTAGATGCAGTTAAGTCGACAAAAATTCTGCCATTGACCTAGCTACCGTCTCTCAAAGAGGTGGATTAACTACATCTATAGAAAAACCCCTTCCATCAACATAGGAAGCATCTATACCATGGCACTCCAGCAGCTGTAGTGTAGACATGGCCTTAGCACTCAGCAGGGAGGAGTCAGGAAAGCTTTCAAGCCCTCTTGATGCTGTGTAAGTATTTACATAGTTAGACCTCTTTCCTCAACAGTGCCCTGCATTGTCCGTGAGCTGCATTTTACTTTACACAGATTTATGTAATATTATAAATTACTTTGAGTTGCATTTTGCCAATGTAATAGCAATTACTCTAAGCAGACCTGAGCATATGTTATTTTGGATAATTTCTCTAAGTAGGACCTCTAACCACTATTTATTAATTTGTAAAGTTGCTATTAGATTAGCACATATATGCGCTTTTTGGAAACCAATCACTTCTAAAGAAAAAAAACCTAAAATATTTCAAATGCTTTGTTTACACAGCTATCTACTCACCTATTTTTATTTCTGTGTTTCCAGAATATTAGTTAACTGTCTTTAGCAATGCAAATCCCATTACAAAATGTAGGATACACTTCCTGAAGGCTTGTTTTTTCAAATATAAGAATAATTTCCTCATTTTCACCAAATTTTTTTGCACATAGTCATAGCAACAGAAATCTGAGGCTTCCATGTAATCTTTAACTTGCCTTTATTGTAAACAAAAATCTGGCCAATATAACTCAGGGTAAAAACTAGGGCAGACTGTCTGGTAAACGAATACACAGTAATGCTGAGAACAACAGATGCCTGGAAGGGACTGTCAGACTTGATTGCATTAAAGCAGCTCACTGTTTTTTTTGTTTTTTTTAAAAGAATGATGCTCCTATACTCATGAAATAATTCTTTCTAATCTGGAAGAGCATCAGTGTAATTTTCCCTAATGCCATTTTTTAAAATTTGCTGCATTAGAAAACATAGTACTTACCTCTGCCCTTTTAAGCATTTCCCATTTATTTAGAATTTTCATTGCATAAATGCGTTCTGTGCTCTTCATTTTAACAACTGCAACCTGGAATAATAATTTTGTTTAACAAAAACAAAAAGGAATGTAACAGTTTCAACAGATTTTTTCAAACAGCTGATAAATGATGCAAAATATTGTTTAATAAAATCATGATTACTGAAGAGTAAGTAATTAGTGACCAACAGGCAGTGAACAACTTGCTGAACATATCGGTAAGTTATTTTTCCCTTCTAAGAATTGAGTCGTAAAAGCACATTACTATTCATTTACTTGACACATAGTATGCCATGTGTGGTCAACAGTTCATGATCAAGTGGATGGGGGATGGTACAGGAGGAGCATGAAGTCTTTTATATGAAGATGTGTAGTAAAGCTACATTGTTTGCAAAGAATAAGCAATGTCTGTACACCATGCCTTTAGCCAATGAAAGAACATTTAAAAGGACAGCCACAAAGAACAGAAAAACTGCTACCCAAAGGGAAAAAAAATCAGAAGCCAGCCGGAAACACACTGATATAACCAGACATCTGATATTGGAGAACTTTTATACGCTGCATACTGATTTAAAAAAAATGGAAGCAGAGCTAGTTAGCACGTACACTATTTTATTTGAGTTGTACCACTTATCCTACTTGTCAAAGACTTGCTTATGCTGCTCCATCTTGGACAGTAGTCATGTATATGGCTGTATAATGGCAAGAAGGTGGAAGAGAACATTCTCCAAGACTGTACCTTACTAATATGGCAAACTATACACTGAGGCTATGTCTACACTAGAAAGCTTACAGCGGCACAGCTGTACCGATGCAGGGAGCTCTCTTGTCGATGGAGCACAGTACACACTACCACATACGGCAGTGAAATGTATGCTGCTTAGGGGTGTGTTTTTTTCACACCCCTGAGAGACAAAGGTTTTGCCAACGTAAACAGTAGTGTAGATATGGCCTAAGGTAAAGCACCATGGTGTCTTTAAATTGCAGTGAAGGAATATAGTTCTATTTTGGAATTGTGAAGGCTACATTTTAGGCAGAACTTGAAAAATCCACTTGCCCAGGGCTAATAAGACTCTTTCCTGGGCAAAAGTCATCAACTTCTAAAAAACTTAAGGTTTCATTTCGATGAAGAAAAAGTTTTAATTCTTATGGCTGCAAAGAAAATGTGATCCAAACATCTAGTAATGCAGTGCCATCTTAAGTCTGCAGCCAGACTGCTTGAGTGCCTCTGCTGTTGCTGATCGCTTTCCTAGATTTCAGCAGCCTAAAAACTGACTTGTGGGTTTTAACTGTTGCTTTTCAGAACTCAGCAGGCAGCAGTGAAACTAACAGGAATCAGATCAAATACACCGTCACAGTTCCTTGAAAAGACTGAGTAGCAGTGGAGGAAGGCATTATGCTATTCACTGAGGAGGTGGAGTAGAAAATGAGGCTAGAGTAGAGCAGCTAAAAGAGCCACCCCCTCACAAAAAAGGAAACTGGAAGAGGGAGACTGAGTAGCAGAGAATCTCACTCACCATTCTAGCCAGAAGCTCTGGGTTAGGGGGAGCGTGGTGGGGGGGGGGGGGGGGGAAGAAGAGAGAATATTCCTCCCACCCAGTAGCCAGAAAGGGGTGGAGTGGGGGTCTTCAGGATGATCAGACACCAACTAGGCAGAGGGTGACATGGAAGATGAAGACCCTAAACTGAGTTCAGTGACACATACTGTTCTCTCAATGTCTACAAACACAACTGGCTTGCATAAATTCTAATTCTTATGCTACTGAACAAAAAAAATTATCTAGGTTTATGCCTCTTGTTATTTTGGACTTCTAGCCACCACCAAATTGTGGAGTGACTCACCCACTTTGAATTGCTGTGTGTGGCTCTCTCTTATAAAGAATGGGGATTTCATACCCTTAAGTAGATAGTCGCATCAAATTGGTTCCCTTTTATTTTATTTCATTTCATAATTGCTACTATGGGAGTACTCTATCTTCTGCTCTCTCTCCTTCCCATAAACTGCATGGATATCCAAAACCTATCCATTTTAGCACTACTGTGTAAACAATGAATTAATCTTCACATCACACTCCTATGAATGAATTAAGTAATATTCTCATTTTACAGATAAGGAAGATGAAACACAGAGAGTCTAAGCAAGTTTCCCAAGTACATACAGGAATCATAACCAGGAACAGACTCTAAATCTCACAAAACCCAGCCCTCTACTTCAAACAACAAGCCATGTTTGAGCAGGTTTTTTGTATTTGTCTCTCAAGAATACACAAACCAGGATCTCTTGAGGCACACATGTAAGCCATTGTGAGTTAGGACTCTGATATTATTTGTACTAATTTTGTAGTACATTTTCCTTCAAAATGGTTTTATCTGAAATAAAGTTATGCTCCACTTGTATTGGAATAAAGAACAAGATAAATCTATACAGCTGAGAGAATGTTTTCAGACTTCAGTAAGAGCAGACACTTTGCTTCCAAAATCCTAGCTAAAAAAGCCTCATCTTGTGACTCCATCTTCAAGAAGCAATTTGAACTTTGAGGATTTCAGGTCTGAAATGAAAATAAGGTAGACTACTAAGCCAAGTTCCATGCTGACTTCTACCCTGTTTCATCCCATTTAATTAAATAGGTTGTAAATCAAAGCAAAATTTGGCTCTAAGCACATTGCAGAACCCTCCCCATTACTGAACTCTATCCATTACTGTCTAAGGTTGAGCATGTGTCATCATAGCTGTGTTGGTCTCAGGATACTGAAGAGGTAAAGTAACATCTTTTACTGTACCAACTTCTGTTGGTGAAAGAGAAGCTTTCAAGCTATACAGAGCTATTCTTCAGATAAAAAAGATTAGCTCTTTCACCAACAGAAGTTGTTCCAACAAAAAGATATTACCCCATCCACCTTGTCTCTCTAAGGCTCAGCATATCAGGTAAAATAAGGTATGAATTTGCAAGTAATCCTCTGGTAAACTGTTTTAATGTCATTTTTACAGTCTCAATAAAAGTGTAAGAAATGAGCAGAGACTTCACTGAAAGTAAGAAAAGGCTTACAAATTTGATTGACTTGGCTTCCAGAGAATCTAGAGATTGATGATAAAGACATTCTGCAGGCTAGAGCATGAATCTTTGGATGTTCACCCTTTTGTAAAGCATGCTAGCATTAAGTCAATGCAAAGGCAAAAATTTGCTACACCACCTACAGTATTTACTGTATATCAAACCTTCAGAAAAAAATTTAAGCAACCAGAGTTTTAGGAAACCAGAGTTCTAAGGGACAAAAACTGCAATTTACTCAGATAACACTTCCCTGATGTTAAAGAGAAGATTGTAAAATTATCTAGGCTGCTTTGGTGCATAACACCAAATCTGGTGATTTTTATATCAAGCACAGCTGTTGGTAATTGTGTTAGTTAAAAGTTCATCTTCAGGTTTCAAATAGAAACTTTTTTTATTTGAGCAAAATCCAGGGACGCTTGGGCGTAACCGATGTTTGTTAGAGAAGAAAGATTCAAAAGAGTCCAGATGTCATGTAGTGCGTGCGTGCTGCATATTTTCCTTTTAAAAATGTACAAGCTATATACCACTTTTACCTATCAAAACAAAACATGAGATATTATAAATATGCTGTTAGAGTCTTAATTTATTCAGTTATGAATTTGGTAACTTATTGTTCTGGTTACAGCTGCTGTACGTAAGGTAATCTTGATAGTAGTTTGTGTGCTTCATTATGTTGGTAGGGGTATCCCAGGTATTGATTACTGAAACCAACTTGCTTTATGAACTAGAACTGCCTAGTATTCTCAGAAGGGGAGTTTCTGTGAGTTAATGCTAAACTGAGTGCCAGTGTTCCACCTGGACAGAGGTCTGTCTACTTAGACCAGCTTTTATCTATTCATATAAGTTGTTAATTAGGTATAATTGAAAATTAAAATAGAGTTACTAAACATGGCTTTGTTGAGGTTCATTTTTATTGTCTCAATTTACATAGAAAAAAATCAAGTTAGATTTTTTAACTGTCCACCCTTTACATTTCCTTGGGATCTGAAGCTCACAGCAAGTTCTTTCCATTTTGCACATCATTACCAGCAATAAAGGTTCTACAAACCAGCTTGGCCCTCAACACCACTTAAGTTATCCAATTGCCTTCAGCGGGGTTGCACATACATAGATGACTAAGTGGAACTACAAAGAATTGTCTATTTAAGCTTTTATAACACGCCTATCACCATAGTAACTTCACACTTAGATCCAACGGTAACAGGCACCGAAGAAAGCCCTAAAATAGTATTAAGTTCCTTAGAAATATTTTCAAATTGAAACACGTCTCCATTCCCATGTAAGAGTAAATTGCTTGTTCTGATATTTTTGTGAAGAACTTATAGTGGGCAAGCAAAATCAATTAAACGTTTTGCATTATATTCTGAATTCAATGAAGTTAATGACCATTCACAGCTCTTATGGTAGTCAGCTCCTGATCCAGCCCCTGAAGAAATTCAGTCTCTCGCGTAATGATTTTTCTCCCTATTGCTCTTCAGTTCAGTAGGGAAGGTAGCCCCTTCAGGAAGCGAGGGCCAATCCTGTACCTTTTTTCAGGATGTATGACTATTTTTAGATATGATAAACAAAGAAACAATCTAACTCTCTCTCGCTCTCTCTCCTGATTGTGTTGGCAATGCACTACCAACAGGCACAAGAAGTGCTGGCTCTTATTTGTTCTTGAAGTGGTCAGACATGATTGAATACTCACAAGACACAAAATATGTTCACATTCTATGCACTTTTCAGAGTATAACTACCCTCTTAGTCAACACATCCCTGATTCCGAATCATGTTAGTACCTGGAAATCTATGTTTAATCATTAAGAGGGCACAATGGATTCCTTTTGTTTTCTCTCTCCTTATAGCTTGGCAGTAGTTCACAAATATCTTCCATTCTGTGGACAATAACAGTGTATGTGGTGGGTGGGAGGTTAAATGTATTGATTAGATTGATTGCCAGAGCAGCAGAGGGACAGGTATTACTATAAATTACCATTAAAATTCTGTCTGTGTTGTAATAATATTGCTATGAAAAAGTGTTTCTAAAGCACTTATCATAATATCTAGACAGGGCACATGATTAAGGATTTTAGCTATTCTTGTGCAAAGCAGGCCCAAACTGTTCCACCTTTCCGTTCTATCCATAGTTACTATTTCCCAGAAAACTAGAGCATTGCGTTTGCATGCAAAAATCCTTAGCAATGAAGGAGGGAAGGAAAATAATGGTTTCTAAACTGTATTTGCCAGCTTTCTATGAGATGTCAACTGCCAAACATCCTCTCCTCTTGAGAGAGTTACCCAACACCCATATTTAAAGAGTTATTCTTTAAAAATAATTGTTATACTGTTAATTGTTTGAGTATATTTTTTTCACACTGAAACATGCAAATACAGACCAATACATGTGCATGGCTCTTTATAGCAAATAAGAAACTCACTATAGGATTCTTGGAGGAAAAAAAAACATAGGAAAGTTACATAGTTGTGTAAGCAACTTCAGAATGCTGAAGAGTTCACATTTTTAGCCATCTAACAGGAATCTATAAAACTCATTTTTGTTCAGTTTGGTGGAAAAAAATTTCAAACGTACAAATTCACAACTGGATTGAAAAAGCTATTCTGGGCAAAATTTTAAAAAATGCTTAAGTCCCACTGACTTTCAATGAGGCTTACATTTTTAAGTACTTAGGTCACTTCTGATAATGGGACTTGGTGTCAGCAGCACACCTGGCTCCAGGCCTGGTCACTAGGCAACCCAACAAGCTCAGCTGGTCCCAATGAGCCTTCTCCAAATGATCATGCTTCCTAACTCAGCAGGAGATTCTACGGCTGCTATGTAGGCCTGGTCTTAGCCACCTGGAGGTCCCTTCTGGAATGACAACAGTGGAAGTGCAGCTCACCCTTGAGGACTTAGTTGGGACCTTACAGGAACTGCAGGCTCAGACTGCATCACTTTGAGATCAAAATGCAGTCCTGCAGGCTCAGGTGGGGCCCATGAAATGCAGGCCCAGGCTATCACAATACAGGACAGGAATGTTGCCCTCCAAGCCCAGGTACAAGACCAGGCAGCAGCTGTGTCTCCCCAAGCCTCATATCTACTGTCCATTAACCCAAGGTCCCGCTCCTAACAAGTTCACTGGGGACTGTGCCAAATTCCACAGATTCTTGAATTAGTGTCACCTGCTGTTTGTATGGCACCTGCTATCATACCCCACAGATCGGTCCAGAGTAGGATTTGTGATTACTCTAGTTACTGGAGAGACCTAGGCGTGGACTTTCCCCACTACTGGAGGGGTCTAGCCCTCTTCTCAAACGCTTCAAGTAATCTGACCAGGCAATGGCATGCATTTTTGACAATCCTATGTCAGCCACCGGGCATTAAATCAAATCACTGTACACAATCAATATCCCCTTCACTGAGCTCCTGGAAAGACTCTGATTAGCCCGTGTCTTCATGAAATTAGACCTGCATGGAGCATATGACTTGTTTAGAATCCAGCAGAGAGATGAGCTCCAATCCATGTATGGCCATTTTGGATGTCTGGACTCTAACATGCCCACTAACTTCCAACATTTCATGAATGGCATCGTCATGGATATATCCCTGACTAGTTTATGATCATCTGCCTAGATGACATTCTCATCTTCTCTGAAAATCAAGAACTTCATAACCATCACATATATAGCTTTAGATCAGCTTCCCCAGATCAACTCTGCACCAAGCCTGAAGAGTGTGAATTTCACAAGGACTGGCAGGTCGTTCCCTTAATATCCCTCCTCAAGAAGGGAGCCAGATTCGCCTGGTCAGCCAACATGCAGGCTGATTTTATCACCTGAAAGGAGTCTTCACATCCACTCCTATCCTAAACCACTCAGACCCCACTTGGGCCTTCATCACAAACTGATGCCTCACACTTTGAAATGGGTGCAGTCTTTTCTCAATTCACTGGTCCCCACCAGCTACTTCACCTCGTGCCCTTTTCTCCCAGAAACTGATGCCCACAGAGAAAAAAATAGGACACTAGAACAAGAACTCCTGACTATCAGGGATGCCTTTGAAGAACTGCACATCTCTTTGAAGTGGCCCGTGCCCCCGCTCACGTGCAGACCAATCACAAAAATCTAGAGCACCTACAGACAGCTTAACAGTTAGGCCAATGCCAGATCCATTGGGTGCCTTTTCTATCCAGATTCAATTTTACAATCACCTATCACTCGTGGACTAAGTGTGGGAAAGCAGGCCTGTCCCACAAGGGTGACCACCACAAAGTAGAGGAAGAAGCTCTTTCAACTGTTATCAAACCCTCTCAGTTTATTAGAGGAATGGGCGAGGGCCATCTGATAATCACCATCTGCTCTCTGCTCCTCAGCAACTCACTGACAGCCAATCTGCCAGTCCCTGGAAAACTCGGGCACCTCTCTTGGGTCAAGCTTCCTTCTATAGCAAGGTCTCCTTTATCATGGGGATAGCCTTTACGCTCCTGAAGGAAAGCCCCAACTCCAAGTATTGAGGCTGTGCCACAACTCCCCCATCGCAGGACATTTTTGGGCAGTTTAAGACCGGGAACCTGATTTCCAGGTATTTCTGGTGGCCAATCTTATGAAAAGACATCAAAGACTACATTAGGATGTGTGATCTCTGTGCCCATGCTAAAAGACCATACAAGACCAGTGGGTTTTCTCCATTCTCTTCCCACACCTACGTGTTGTTTGGCACTCAGTGGTCCTGACAGTTGTGAACTTCCTGACAAAATTGACCCATTTGAACCTTGGAGTAGAGTTCCATCAGCCTGTGAAACAGCAGAGCAATTCCTGGAACATGCCCACATGCTTAAACACATTTTTAATCAGGATGCCCAATTTGTTTCCTTGTTCTGACAGGTCTTCCTCCACCTTCTTGGCATCAAGACCCTCATTTCAACTGCCTACCACCCTCAGACTTATTCTGAACTGAAGTGTCAACCAGACAGTGGAACAGTATCGCTGATGTTTTTTGAATTTTCAACAACATGACTGGGTTCCCCTATTGCCAGGCCAAATTCACTTACAATATTGCAACCCACATCTCCATCCAGCAAAGCCCATTCTTTGTAAACTTTGATTTTCAACGCTGGTTTCACCCTGAACTATGAGAAGGTTCTCCTGTTCCAGTAGACACACACTGGGTATTCCATCTCCAACAAATTCATCAGGAGCTCATGGAATATTTAGTGGCTGCCAAGAAGTCTCATAACAGCTATTCTGATAAACATCAGCAAGTAGCCCCGGACTTAAATATAGGTGATTAGATGGGGCTTCCTGCCCAAAACTTGGTCAACCCATCCCTCTGCCAACCTCGACCCCTCTCAGATGACCCAGAAAATAAATCCATTGAGTTCAAACTCCAGCTCCCAAAGTTCCTCAAGAGCTACTCAGTCTTTCGCATCATCTTTCCCAAACCACTCCTCAACAACCCCTTCCTCAGAGAGATGGATCCACTGCCACGACCCATAATGGCCTTGGGGCAGGAATAATGTGAGGTCCAGCAAATCCTTGATTCCCAACAGGTCAGAGGTAAGATCCAGTACTTAGTGGACTGCAAGGCATACAGGCCACAGGAGCAATCCTGGAAGACCACAGAAAACATCCACGTCCACATAATGTTACAGGAATTTCACCAAGAGTACCATGACAAACCAGGGCCAAGGGCTCCTAAAAGTAGCCCTAGGGGAGAGGGCACTATCAGGAGAACAGCTAGCTCCCAGCACGGTTGCTAGGCAACCCAGCAAGTTCAGTTGGGCCCAGTGAGCCTGTTCCAAATAGCCATGCTTCCTGATAGAGCCTGCAGCCTGCTACTTGAGCTTGCAGTGGCAGCTGCACAGCTTCTGCTCAAAGCTTACCACCCCCACAGCTGAGCTTGTCCTGCTCAGGCTTCCAGCCATAGTTCCTGTCCTGTTCCAGCCATGCCTCCTGTCTGCTTCAGTCCAGTCTTTGCCCCCCAGTTCTGCCCCTGATCTTGAATCCAGTTCAGACCTTTGGCTTGGCTTCTCAACCCCGACTTCGGCTTCAACCTCAGCATGATAACTAACTCCTGCATCTACACTTGCCATTTCTCTAAACTGCCACTGCAACAACCACAGAAAGTCCAGCTGCACCTATTAAGTAGGCTGCCCACACCCTGGTAGCTTACGCTTGGGTTCCTAAATTGGGCACTTTTGAAACTTTTACCCTCTGTTATTATGAGAGTGATTCTTTTTCCTTTAAAATCAATGGCAAAATTCCTACTGACTGCAGTAGTGCAGGATCAGACTATTTCTTCATTGCTAAAAATATCACAAAACAAAGTTTAGTTGTACATCCACCTCAGTACTAATATGTGACCTGCATTAACTTTAAGGAGAGTCACAAGTACAGCCAGAGAAGAAAAGTTCCTAAAAAGATACACAAACACACTACTGAAAAGAAAGTCAGATATGAAGCATGCACAGGACTGGATTAAGGCTATTTGGAGCCACGGACACACCCCTCACAGGACTGCCACATATGCCCTCCTGGAGATGGTAGTGGCCATCCACACAAGAGCCATCTAAGGGGTTAGTGTCAGTCCCTTCATGCAGGCTGGGACCACACTCCTCAGACTACTTGAAATAGGAAACAGTGCTCCAGAGAGGTCTGTCCCACAGAAGCCTCAGCCCCATGCATCCCTCTGTGCAGAGTGGTCTGCCTACCACCCACCACCCCAGCAAAGCCAGAATAATAATAGCAAAGAGTCCTGTGGCACCTTATAGACTAACAGAAGTTTTGGAGTATGAGCTTTTCACCCACAAAAGCTCATACTCTAAAACTTCTGTTAGTCTATAAGGTGCCATAGGACTCTTTGCTGCTTTTACAGATCCAGACTAACACGGCTACCACTCTGATACTTGAGAATAATAATAGTGATGATAGTGACAGGCCTCCCACTAACCCATACACATTCCTCTGTTGGGTGGTCTTGGCAGCTCCCCCCAAGAACAGCAGGTAGGAATGGGGCAGTTAGCACCTCTTACAATTACTGTTTCAGAGTATGTGCAAACTCAGGAAGTCATCATCACTGCATCAGTTACACATTTTAAAAAAGGTTTTCTTCACAACCAGAGCAAGAAACTTTTTTAAATGCAATTGCAGGATTTAAGAACAAGGGACCTAAACTTGTACCCACAGTGCACATATACATTCAGTTTGGCCCTGAATGGACAGTAACTGTTTGTTTAGCTTATACAGAAAAGAGAATAGATGGCCACTGGGGATTACTGAAAACTTGTTTCTTATTTCTAAAAATACTCAACTTCCTATCAGCTTTAACCGTCTTCTCACTTTCCCGTCTCTCATGTGTTACATGAATTTTCAACCTGGGTCCCATGAACAGGTGTCAGTAAATGGCAACCACCCTGGCCATTTCTGTATTACTAGAAAGGTCTAATTGACAGGAAGATCTTGACTACATGGGAAGAAGAGGAAGGAAAAGAACATCAGTACAATACAAGTTGAGAATCATTGATTACATCAGCTTGTTGTATTGTGCCTTAAATTAGGCTCCAAATCTGTATCTGTGCAGGCAAACCCATGTGGAGTCTAATTTAGCCTGAATATACAAGCAGGGGCCACGGCTGCCTTTGTTTGCATAATGTCTAGCAAAATGCCTGACTGGGACCTCCAGGCATTATCGTAATAGAAATAATATTAAGACAAACTGTATAAAATCAGCAACTTTGAAGCAAATGCTCAAATGTTCCTGTGTAAAACTATAGCAACTGATGGTTTTCAGAAGGGTTTTGAAATTTTTTTAAAAATGGATATATCCGCATTTGATATTCAGAGTGGAATTTCAATTTTTTTTTATTTTAAGTCCAGTTTGTTTAGCTATTTGGGTTTTTTAATGTAAACATCTTTTCCCTCATGATTAGTGTAATGTCCAGTAACTGCTGACAAAAATATAGATCTGAGCATGGTTTTAATTAGATTCTTCTTACACTCTTACACGCCTTATATATCATTTTATGGTATCAATCTAGGATTTTCTTATTTTAACGCTAATTAGTTATTTACATTGATGTCAGAAGAATTAACCTTGTGTATTCCCTGGATTCCAATCAACTCGTTTCTAACAAAGTTCCCATAATATGTATATAGTTTATAGGAGCAATAATATTCATTTGCCGTAATTCAGTAAAAATTAAGATTTCCATTATGTTGCTTTACACAGGACTTGGGTACTGTGGCATCTGATCTATATTAGCAAACAAGAGAGTCTATTTACTCTTGCATGGAGCTCCAACTTCTGTCTTCGACTACATTCCTGTTTTATGATGGTCATTATAATACCTAGCACTCACTTAATAGTACACAGGGCTGAAGGATCCATTCACCAGTGACAAGCATGAAGTATTCCATAGAAACTGGAGGTAGCTTAAGCCTTCAATTTTGCACACACAAAAATGCAACTTTTCATTTAAAAAAGTTTCGGTGATTGTAAAGGCAACCTTCCAAATACAAGAATATAAACCCACTGCAGTATTGTCTTCCTGAGTTTTTAGATAGATACCTAACTCCACTGCCTCTGTGGCCTCTCAGAGCTCTGACAAGCAGCTAAATGAAACTAATATTGTCACTACTGCTACTCAGGAACTTGTGGGCAGAAACATGAAAAACTATACAGATGCATACAGTCTAGTTTCACATTCTTAATGTTTAGGAAAGCTCTAAGTGAAGCTTGGAAAAGAGGAGACTAAGGGAGGATATGATAGAGGTATATAAAATCATGAGTGATGTTGAGAAAGTGGATAAGGAAAAGTTATTTACTTATTCCCATAATACGAGAACTAGGGATCACCAAATGAAATTAATAGGCAGCACGTTTAAAACAAATAAAAGGAAGTTCTTCTTCACCCAGTGCACAGTCAACTTGTTGAACTCCTTACTTGAGGAGGTTGTGAAAGCTAGGACTACAACAGTATTTAAAAGAGAACTGGATAAATTCATGGTGGTTAAGTCCGTAAATGGCTATTAGCCAGGATGGGTAAAGAATGGTGTCCCTAGCCTCTGTTTGTCAGAGGATGGAGATGGGTGGCAGGAGAGAGATCACTTGATCATTACCTCTTAGGTTCACTCCCTCTGGGGCACCTGGCATTGGACACTGTCGGTAGATAGATACTGGGCGAGGTGGACCTTTGGTCTGACCCGGTACGGCCGTTCTTATGCTCTTAAGTGACAGCATAGGCAGATATTGGAAACTACATTAATGGTACTAAAAACCCAAAATATGAGGCTGGAAAAACAACAGAGTAGCAAAAAAGCTCTGTCCTATCCTTCCTCACAGGAGACTTTATAAAGGGAAAAGAAAGCTCCTTTGCCCTTGCCTGAGCTAAATGGGGATAGAGATTCAAAGGTATCAAAACACACACATTAAACAATATATTTTACCAATAACTAACATTGTTCCAAGTATCTAACAATGAATTGCAAAGACTTCTTACCTCGCCAAATGCACCTCTTCCAATTACTTTTATAATTTCAAAGTCATCGCGATGAAGTTGCATTTCCTTCACCAATTGTGTAAATGGTTTTGCTGTTAAAAAAGTAAAAATTGAAATTAACACATAGAAGTATAGTTTTTCTTAATATCCAAGCTAGACCTCTTCCACTGCAACTTGAGACCATTGCTCCTTGTTCTGTCATCTAGCATCACTGGGAACAGATGAGCTACATCCCCCCTCACTCTTCTCTTCTGCAGACTTAGGGCTTGTTTACAATTACCAGGGGATTGAAGCATGGCAATTAATGCATCGGTGGCCAATTTAGTGAAGACCTGCTAAATCGACCCTAGATCGCTCTCCCATCGACTCCTGTACTCCACCTGAACGAGAAGCACTAGGGGAGTCAATGGGAGAGCGTCTCCCATTGACATCGCATAGTGTGGACCACATGGTAAATAGATCTAAGTGCGTCAACTTCAGCTACATTATTCATGTAGCTGAAGTTGCATAACTTAGATCGATCTTCACCCATAGTGTAGACAAGGCCTAAGCAAGCCCAGTTCCCTCAGCCTCTCCTCATACGTCATGTGCCCCAGCCCCCTAATCTTTTCTGTTGCCCTCTGTTGGACTCTCCAATTTGTACACATCATTTCTGTAGTGGGGGGCCCCAAAATTGGACAATGCTCCAGATGTGGCCTCACCAGTGTTGAATAGAGGGGAATAATCACTTCCCTGGATCTGCTGGCAATGCTCCTGCTAATACAGCCCAATATGCCGTTAGCCTTCTTGCCAACAAGGGCATACTGTTGACTCATATCCAGCTTCTCATCCACTGTAACCCGTAGGTCCTTTTCTGCAGAACTGCTGCCTAGCCACTCAGTCCCTAGTCTGTAGCGGTGCATGGGATTCTTCCGTCTTAAGTGCAGGACTCTGCACTTATCCTTGCTGAATCCTTTTGGCCAAATCCTCCAGTTTGTCTAGGTCATTCTGGACCCTATCCCTACCCTCCAGCGTATCTACCTCTTCCCCCAGCTTAGTGTCATCCGCAAACTTGCTGAGGGTGCAAACCATCCCATCATCCAGATCATTAATGACTATGTTGAACAAAACTGGCCCCAGGACCAAACCCTGGGGCACTCCACTTGATACTGGCTGCCCACTAGACATCAAGCCATTGATCACTACCCACTGAGCTCGAAGATCTAGCCAGCTTTCTATCCACCTTATAGTCCATTCAGTCAATCCATACTTTTTTAATATGCTGGCATGAATACTGTCAGAAACCATATCAAAAACTTTGCTAAAGTCAAGGTATATCATGTCCACTGCTTTCCCCATATCCATAGAACCAGTTATCTCATCGTAGAAGGCAATCAGGTTAGTCAGGCACGACCTGCCCTTGGTGAATCCATGTTGACTGTTCCTGATCACCTTCCTCTCCTCCAAGTGCTTCAAATGGATTCCTTGAGGACCTGCTTCATGATTTTTCCAGGGACTGAGGTGAAGTTGACTAATCTGTAGTTCCCCAGATTTCCTTTTTTTTTTTTTTTTTTTTTTTTTTTAAATGGGCACTATATTTGCCTTCTTCCAATCATCCGGGACCTGCCCTGATCATCACGGGTTTTCAAAGATAATGGTTAATGGCTCTGAAATCACATCAGCCAACTCCTTCAGCACCCTCAGATGCATTAGATCTGGACCCATGAACTTGTGCATGTCCAGCTTTTCTAAAACAGTCCTTAGCCTTAACCAGTTCTTTCATCACTGAAGGCTGCTCACCCGCTCTGCATACTGTGCTGCCCAGTGCAGCAGTCTGGGAGCTGACCTTGTCTATGAAGACTGAGGCAAAAAAAGGATTGAGTACTTCAGCTTTTTCCACATCTGTCCTAGGTTGCCTCCCCCATTCAGTAAGGGTCCCACACTTTCCCCGACCTCGTTCTTGTTGCTAACATACTTTGCTCTATTACAACCATTTAATCAGATATTTCTTGTTTGTGCAAAAAGGAAATGTAGCTTGAATAAATGAAATGCACTTTCAGATGCTGTTAACATGGGGGTGTGGTTTAAATTATTCAGAATCAGTAAATTCCTAAGCAGATTAAAAGTAGCAACTTTTGAGAACTGATTCAGCAATGTACACCACACAAATATTAGCAGCAAACTAAAAGGTAATTTTTTCCATCTTTGGGCCTTTCGTTGATATATGGTAGGGGCAGGGAGAGGAGTGTTTCTGAAGGGGAAGGATGAAGAGGATAAGGAAACTTTTTTTTTTTTTTTAAACTTTAACTGCCGTAACTTTTCTTCATTCTTGCCCTCACTGCACTCTTTCAAAAAGAAAGAACAACATTCCTGTGATATTGCTACTAATACAGTACTCAGACAGGTTTAACAAGTTACTGTATGTATACATGTATCCAGCTATTGAAAAATGTATCCACCATCTGGGAGCCTGAGACCAGCTTACTATTCAGGGTGCAAAATACCTGCTCCCCTTCATTCCCTCTTGCCAATCTACTCCTCCTGCATTTTAAAGAAATAAACCTGTACTGTATTTAATTGTATAATGCCAATTAGGCCTCCAATATATTTTACAAAGTGTAACTTTCTTTTCTCTCTCTCCTGACTTCACTCTACTTTTGTTTTTCTTCTTTCCAATCACAGAATGTGGTATATCTTTTTCTGTGATTTTATCTTGTGTTCTCTCTCTTCCTCTACTCCATATATCACTTTCTTTCCCTATACTGTGTCCTCTGCTGCCCACTCCCATATCCCCCCCTTATTTTCTGACTGTCCAATCTCCCCCTCAGCCCACCTCTCATATACACAAACACCCTATTCTGCTTTTCTGATTGACCCAACAATGTTTTTCATACACCATGCCCTGTCCTCCATCCACTCAATCAAATACTGTATAAGTCTTGAAAAACTGCATCAGACAGCTAGAGCCAAAGCACTAATCTAATGCACTAGATAGCAAATCATGTAAGGAAAATTAATTGTTAGGGGACAAACAAATCACATGGGAGACGGAAACACGTAACAATGTGGGAAAATAGCAGATGCGTCAGATTTTTTACTTGGGGTTGGCTCATGGAGTTTCACAGATAAAGTGCACTGCATAAGAAGCCTTTCATCACTTTCACTTTATTCAATGGCAGCGGTGTTCAATGGAGAAATGTGTAAATTGTAAAAAGATTTATCTTCTTCTGTCTCAGACCCCAAGTTTTTATATTTAAGTTTGTTTTGGAAAAAGGAACAATTATGATGGGACCAGAAACAAGATGTAGAGAGATCTGTGACTATAGGAAGCAATAATATGGCATTCCTGGCTGCACTAAACTACAGCTACGTATATACTACGAGGCTTTTAGTGACACAGCTGTTTAGCTGCTGCTTATAGGCAGGAGACAGCTCTCCTGCTTACAAAACACTTCCACGCCCCCCGAGCAGCAGCGCTTTGTAAGCGCTGTTCACACAAAGCTGTTCATCGGTAAAACTTTTGTGGTTCGGTAAAAGTTTTGCCAAATAAGTGTCAGTGTAGACAAACCCTAGGAAAACCTAAAGGGCATAAAAGACCCTTCTCATGAGTTTGATGCAACCTCATAATGCTTAATCAATATGGACACTTCACACACACGCACCCTTCAATTTATGAGCATATAACTTAACACAAGAAGAAAGACTGAACAAGAATGTCTGCATTAATTATAATTAAGTGCTAGACAGAGAAAATTTTGACACCTACTAGCTTGAGGTAACTATAGAAGGAAGAAACTTCCACCCCAACTCTGATCAGATTCTAGACATCAGCTTTCTCCAACATGGCTGCTGAAGAATGGTGGCAGGCTGTTCTGTTTTTCATATCTGCTTTTGGCTAGTCAATATCCAGTGCCTTTGGAACTCACCATCAATTGCTATTGAATGGGGAAGCCCCCTAGCTCTCCAGTCTCTACACCTCATAAAATAAAGAGCCTCCCCCTTCTCCTCAATCCTTGCCTGTCTGCTTGTAAAAAAAAGGCCTTTCTCCACACTTCCTTTCTATACTATCCATATTTTGGGGAGAAAAGATGTAGGGGAGGGAGGAGGGTTGGGGATAGGAAAAATGTGTTCTCCATGAGAGTTCTACCTACTTGTGCTGCTGACAGTTTTTCCAAACAGCACAAGTATGAAGTTTAGAAGGATTCTCAGTTGTCTTCCCATAAGACACCAAGCAGCAATTATAGGGCCAGGAAAGATTTCCAAGCATATAGTGGGGAGCGCTTTCCAAAGGTACAGTGACAGTATGATCAGCTATAAGAGTTTTATGTCCACCTGTTCTATTCTGCACAGCATTTGTGAAGGCAAGGTGCTTAACAGACTGAACTGAGGTGGCCTGTGAGCCTTGCTGCAAACCACACAACCACAGAGTGATGCTGTGATTGCTGGGGATGCCGCCTGCACCAAGTGTGCGAGCCAAATCAAAGATGCTTTGTATTCAGATTTCACAAACACAGAGTGGAATGGACGTTGACTGAAGCCTGAAAGAGGCACAGTGAAATATTAGCATTTGATGCTTATTGTTTCTTTAGCTGCTAGTGCTGGTAGTTGGAGGCGGCAAAATGGATCTGCCCTCCTGTAACAGTGTTTACATTTATCATGGCTTTATATTTGTGATTTTTGGTGCAGACATTATGAGCAAAACTAGTGTCTTTTCTATTGGCTTTTTATTATTTTTTTAAAATATACAGAGAGAAAATACATTAACCATTTGCTACCCAACTTTAGTGATACTTGAAACATGGCTATAATATGGTTAAAATATAAATCTATTTGTATAAACTATTACACAATGTACAAAAACAAAATTTATCAAAATCTAACTAATTCAAGTAAAATTTAAAAATAAAGAATAGATGCAAAATTCAGGAGAGGTGCAGAGACAGGGAGGGAAGGAAGTGATCAGAGAGGAGGGAGAGACAAGTAGGAGTCTCCTGGATTTAATAAGATCATTCAGATGCTTCAAGAAAAGCATGCCATACCTGAGAATCTCTCTTTGGTATTTCTGTTACAGTATACATTTGTTCCATGGCCGCCAAGCTTAGGAGGTGTATAGTGCTAAATTGGTCGGTCGTTTTTTGGATGTCTATTTTTATAGTACTAGTCTTTTAGCAATTAGTGCTCTGGTAAGACAAAGTTTTTCAAATTTATTCAGCTTCCAATTAACATCTATGGGGTTTAAAATTACATGCTTAGTTTGTATCACAATTTTATTTGATAGGAAAATATTAACTGCAATTAAGTTCTACCCAAAACACACTGTTATAGGAACATTCCCAGAGCATATGAGTTAAGCTGGCGCTGTGACTCAGCAGGTGCTAGCATTTATCTGATTTAGTGGCACCTGTTTTGAATAGTCAGAGAGGGGTCCAATGATTTTCTGCTGGATTAATCTTAAATGGAGGCCCAAGGAACAGGACAGATCTTGAGGGTAAACCCAAGCATGCCTGATGATCTGTAAACATGCAGAAAAATGATAAAAAACAACTTTATTTAAACACTCCAAACATACAGGCCTGCTAAAATAGGTAATGATGCAAAACCCCACATAAAAATAAGACATGAGTTTCTGAACCACAGGGACAGGAAGCAACTGGCCTAGGATTTCTTTGTCTGACTATTCGACAGGGGTAGAGTGTGTCACGGCAATATATAAGAGGAAGCAGGTGAATATCAGGCAGTCCATTATGGGCTACTACTATGCTGAGGAGCTGGTAACTGATGAACAAGTAGAGGGGCTTATGAATAGGACAATACAAGTTGCCTTTGGCCCTGCATGTACCTCCTCAGAAGTTTACAGTGAACTTTTGTTCTTGCTGCTGTATTCGGCTACCATGATGGATATAGTCTACCATTGCTTGAGTCTTCTTCATTAAGTCGACATTCAAAAAAAGTTCAGCTTATTCTTCACAAAGTAACTCTGTTAGCATCCCTTTGCAGGGCCCTCTGAAGGCAGACACGCAAATCTTCTCTTTTTCTTCCAGTTTCAGGCTGGTTAAGCATTCTGTGTTCCAGCAACCCTGCTCCGTGATACTGCAGTATTTCCTAGTCATAACCCTCTTTGCAGAAGCAGTCACTGAAATGTAAAATAAGGAGGGGTTAATAGGTTTATTCATTGTACAGGCATCCATATCACAGAATATGGTAAAAGTTATTTAATTCTGAATTTTGGTGGCTGATTAGACATTCTGTCCTTAGATGTGAAGTAGTAAGGATATAAATCTAAATGTCTTCCAAGTTTTAAATTGATTTTTGGTGAAAGTAGTTCAGAGGGGGAATAGGAGCAACATAAATTCAGTACAAAGGATCTAACAGGTGAAAGATTTATGCCAAAGGTTCCAATCAAGGGAAAGGAAGGACCTAATTAAGTGAGCAGGGGCAAGGATAATAAGTCTGCAGTTGAGTGACTTTCACAGATGGTAACAGCGAACACTTAAGGACTGGAAAAGTATAGGGATGTCTACACAGGGATGAAAGCCTCTTGGCACAGCCACAGCTGGCTTGGGTCAGCTCACTCTGGCTCATGGAGCTAAAAATTGCTCTGTAGACATGCAGGCGTGGGCTGGAACCTGAACTCTGGGATCCTCCACCCTCACAAGGTACCACAAAATGTCTACACGGTAATTTTTCAACCTCAAAGCCCTAAGCCCCATGAGCCGAGTTAGCTGAACTGGGCCAGCCACAGGTTTCACAGATAAAGTGCACTGCATAAGAAGCCTTTCATCACTTTCACTTTATTCAATGGCAGCGGTGTTCAATGGAGAAATGAAATGGGGGGGAGGAGGGAGTGGGGAAGTTAGAATTACCTAATAAATTTGATTGCCAGCTAGAGCATTGGCTTTACCAAAGATATGAGAGAACCACGGAAAAAAAAGTTATAGCTCAACTAGTATGTTCTCTGCTAGACTGATGACACTGTCTTACTGGCTGGCAGTGAGGTTGTACAAAACCATTATTCCACCCTGCTCTGCCTGTGGTTGATGCTGAGCAGTGTGCTATCAAAAAATGCTCATGCCGGTGTTTCAAGCAGGAATGACGTAATCACAACTAGATAAGAGCAGACAGCTAAACAGATGCACTAGTCTCTGGTACAAGCCGACAGCTTCTGTGTAGTATACATGCCTGGGGGAGGGGAGACATGGCATCTAATACATATTTTATTGCAATTAAATAACCTTGTTTTGACTTTTTCTATACTTAATCATAAATAAGTACTGCCTGAAATTTGGGGGAATAACAGAGAGGGGAAGAAGGGCAAATGAGAATGCTGCCAAACCTGAAGTGTCAGTGTCAAAGAGAAAAAAAAAAAGTTGCCACATACACTGTTGCAGTGCCATGAATTTGGAGGGGGAGGATGCTTATGTCCTCTTATGAAGACGCATCCCACAGTAACGGTGACATTCATTAGGACCTCCAGCACAAGAGCATGAAAGAGCATCAGTAATAATGAGAATAGATAATATACCTTGTGTAGGAGTCCTCATCTTCTCCTGAACTTGCTCATCAGTAATATCTAGAGTCCAAGATCCTGTGAGGAGGTCTCGTGATTCTGGAAGAGTCAAAAGGCATCTCCAGGTCCTGGTTCACCTCTGGCTTTCATATGGTTCTGAAAAGCAGCATTCTCCTCCCTCCAGCTTCGTTCCTCAACAACCCGGTGCCAGATGCTTCCTAGAAGCTGTGACCCTAAGAACGCCTCAACGCCAGCTGGCAAAGGGTATATTGTTCTGTAACAGCAACTTTTGGCAGGCCTGACAAACTCATTACATCCAGCATACCACTTTTATAATATTGATCCATAAAGAAAATAACATAAGGTCTCTAATAAAAGCTTATGTAATACTGATCCTCAATCATTGCATGCTTTATGTATGGATAATATTTAAGGAATTGTGTATATGCACTGAAAGTACATTTTAAAGTCAGTCCCCAACCAAAAAGAGAAAAAACAGGTTTATTCCAGATAGGAGTTAGAATGTATCTTGGTTCACATGTAAAGTAAGCACAGTAAATCAACACAATGGGAGCCCAATTCACATATTTAGTCAACAAGAGGATGGGATGACATCAAAGATTAAACCACAAGGGGTTGTCCTGTCTCTGGGGGGAGGGGAAGAAGAGCTTTGAAGAATATAAAGAGATTACAAAGCGATGTTTTGTTAACCATTCACTGAGAAAACCTCTGATGGAGGGGCATGCTTCATGAACACTTGGATCCCACTTTATCTGAAACCAGCTAGTTCTGCAAAAGACTGATCCTTTGGGGGAGAAATCAACTTTATTATATAAGAAGGATAGCCATTGATAAGTACAGATCCAGATTCGCATTTTATGATTATGTTTATATGTAATCATTTGTTTTCATTACTATCCTGACTCTGTATCTCTTCAATCTTAAACTTTAACAAACTTATGATTGCTCTCACTATTAATATATCTCAGTGCTGTGATGTTATATAGAAAACAACTTCCAGCTGAACCAAACAAACTTGTGTGTACGTCCTCCCCTTGCGTGAGGCTCCTGTGATTAAGGGCTGGACATGACAGGTGGAATTCTTCTGTGGGACTTGGGATGCCCCTACTGGTAAACTGCAAGGCAAAGTGAGGGCTGATAGAGCCCCAAGATCATTTGGGTGGCCAACAGATCAGTTAAACACCAGCAAGTCTTCTCTCATTGGAGGCAAGGGTAACAACTGACTCACAGTCCTGGGTATGCTAAGAAAGCATCACAGAAGGATCTTCACTGATAAAAGTGTAATAATGCAGTCCCATCCCAGCATAAAGGGGCAGATTTTCCTCCCTGTCACAAAGCAAACGATGGCATGCAATGAGTTATTATATTTCATCTTCAGTCCTTTTACTTTCTTCTAGCATTTTTTCCCTGATAGAGTAATTCCCAGCTGACAACAGCATTTGCAAATCAAGTCACAGACCAGGATGTTCTGGAATACAGATATGAACCAGGACTAAGTCTCAGTCATCCCAGATATGGGCAAATAGCTTAACGTCTGACTGTAACCAACTTATGCCACATTTGAAAAAGTGACAGCTTCTTGTGAAGTTTCTCTGTGATTAGAAGCAGCCTGCAACACAATCCAAGATGACATACCATTATTTGTACAAGATTTCTGGACAACTTGGCCCTGTGTCAGAAGTACAGACAAATTCAACCCAAAAGGTCACCTACACCAGTGGTTCTCAAACTAGGACTGCCGCTCGTTCAGGGAAAGCTCCTGGCAGGCCAGGCCGGTTTGTTTACCTGCTGCACTCTGCAGGTTCAGCTGATCACGGCTCCCATTGGCCGCAGTTCGTCGCTCCAAGCCAAGGGGGGCTGCAGAAAGGGTGGCCAGTAGGCCCTTCGGCCCACACCACTTCCTGCAGCCCCCACTGGCCAGGAGCGGCAAACCGCAACCAGTGGGAACCGCGATTGGCTGAACCTGCAGACGCAGCAGGTAACCAAACTGGCCTGGCCTGCCAGGGGCTTTCCCTGAACAAGTGGTGGCCTTAGTTTGAGAAGCGCTGACCTACCCAGTGACAAAACGCACTGTGGGACAGTAGTAAGTTCAGAAGATGTCAATTAAAGTGCAACAATCTTTCAAAGACTGCTCCATGCTAATGGATGAGTCTGTAGAGTTCCAGGTAGCAGAATATCAATGATTCAACCCCTTTCATTCTTTTAAAAGGAAACTGCCATTAGGATTAAAAATCCACCCACTTCACAATTACATGATAATGTTCTAAAAAAGCAAGGTGAATTATAGCTTTCTGTTGAGTAGTGTTATTATGTATGTTTAAAAAAAAATTTGGAGTTTTCATTCTTTCAGGTGGACTCAAAATTGTGTGCTTTTCTAAATCTGGCCATTTCTGACTCAGGACAAATTTAAATTTAAATGTCCTCTTTAAAAATTACTGAACTAATTTTGAGTTTCAGTTGATTTGTAGGTCTTACTGCAAGCTAAAATTTTTGCCTACACTGACCTTATGCTGTAACTCAGAGGTGGGTAAACTAGGGCCTGCAGGCCACATGCAGCCCCCGCAGGACTGTTCTGCCTGGCCCCTGAGCTCCTGGCCTGGGAGGCTCCCCCCCGGCCTTCTCTTCCCCGCAGCTTCAGCTCACTGCACCATAGGCGCAATGCTCTGGGTGGCAGGGCCGCAAGCTTCTGGGGTTGCACAGCTGCAGAGCCCGGCCTGACTCGATGCTCTGTGCTATGCAAGGTGGGCTGGCTCCAGCCAGGTGGCGCAGCTGCTTGTCCTGGTACAGTCACACCACCAGCCACCGGTGCTCCAAGCAGCGCGGTAAGGGGGCTGGGAGTCGGGAAGGGGGTTGGATAGAGGGCAAGGGAGTTAGGGGGTGGTCAGGGGTGTGAGTACGGGTGGGGGTAGTCAGAGGATGGGGAACAGGGGGGTTGAATGGGGACAGAGGGGTTTCCAGGGGCAGTCAGGGAGAAGGGGTGTTTGGATAGGGTAGGGGTGCCGGGGGGGGCAGTCGGGGAGGAGAGAAGGGATTGGATGGGGTGGCAGGAAGGTCAGTCAAGGAGGAGAGAAGGGATTGGATGGGGTGGCAGGGAGGTCAGTCAAGGAGGAGAGAAGGGATTGGATGGGGTGGCAGGGAGGTCAGTCAGGAAGGAGGGGGGGTTGGATGGGGCGGTGGGGGGCAGTTAGGGGACAGAGAGCAGAGGGGTGGATGGGGCAGAGTCCCAGGGGGGCCATCAAGGGACAAGAAGCAAGGCGGGGTTGGATAGGGGGCAGGGGCCAGGCCACGTCTGGCTGTTTGGGGAGGCACAGCCTCCCCTAACCAGCCATCCATATAATTTCTGAAACCCAATGCGGCCCTCAGGCCAAAAAGTTTGAGTTATAGCAAGGGCGAGCAATGTACAACATTTCATTTTGTATTCTATAATAAACTGAAATTTATATTTAAGCAACTACATTTCCAGTATACCTTCAAAGGGACAGAGTTTGTGCTTGATTTCTAAACCTTAAAACCACAACATAACCTATTAAAAACAAAGTAATCACTTGTCTGCATCACAGCATCACTCACAACGAGTAAGACTATGTCTAAACTGAACTTTTGTCAGTAAAACTTTTGTCGATCAGGGATGTCCGGACCGATAAATGTTTTGCCAATGAAAAGCACCGGTGTGGACAGCTCTTTGTCAGTAGGAGACGGCCTCCAACCAACAAAGCTACCATCACTTGTTGAGGTGGTTTTATTTTGCCAGCAGGAGAGCTACACGGAAGATCTTACAGTGGCACAGCTGTGAAGCTTAAGGTATGCAGCAATGACATAGCCTTTAGTTTTTCCAGATATAGCTCAAACTCAGCCACTGTTCCACAAATCAAGACAAACAACAACAAGCAAAGGGCAGTGGTGATGAATGAAATATGCAATATATACTTTCAAAAATCTTACCACCAACCATTTCTCTACATATCCATTATTAAATTGAAAATAACCAGTGCTATTATACAGAATAAGCATCTAGATAAGTTTCTCTTTTCTGGTGATTCTAATTCAGCTTTTGAACTCTTTGTTGAAGCAGAACAGAGGTGCACGTGATTTGAGAGAGATCTGGTTTACCAGGTGTCAAATATTTCTTTGGCATCTCTGCCAAGATCTAAAGTAAACTGTAAGTTGTGTTCACTGCACCAAGCCAGGGGCATTTAAAATATTATACATATATTATACTTCCATCTGAAGAGGGTCAGAGAGCAATGCCCACATTAAGTACAGATGTGGCACATTTTTCTGTTCATTCCACTTCCCCTTGAAGGCATTAAAACACACCCAGTTTCAGAATTTCCTTACAGCTGGAGCTCTAATTAAAAAGGTCAGTAAAAGTAAAACCTCTGCCTCAGGCAAAAGTCCATGAAGGCATGTGACAAGCTACTACTGCAGACAGTACCTAGACTATTTGCAGTAGCTCAAGTTGTTCAGAGGCCCATAATACAGAACTTTAACTTTATGGAGAATGTTAGCAAAATCCACTGCAGAACTTCTCAAAATTCACAGATTTCAGGGAGAAGAAATATATAATAGATTAGTTTAGTTTATTTCTACACTTCATCTTATTCTTCCATTCATCACGTCATGTCAATATAAAACGAAGTTATTCAAAACTGTAAAATGAACTTTTGCTGCTCAACCAGTTGCTACAGAAAACCCACCGAGTCACACTACTAGAGCCGAACACTATTGCTGATAACTATAAAGAAGTCACTCTACAAATGTCAATATTTGACTAATCAAAACATTAATAGCTGATCTGGTTGCATTACTACACAGAAACCTAGGTTCTGTTCCTTGGACCAGCCTCCCACTGGGTCTGTCTGGAAGCACTGCAGGGAAAGAAGGGTTATCAGGTTGTGCACAGCACCGAGGCTCAGTGAGGTCACTAGGGAACCAAGCTGCTGCAAAGTGTTACTCCTGAGGGAATTCTGTGCCAAAAACAATTATGCACACAATATTTTAAATTTCTGCAAGTTTTATTTGTCAATAAATAAATACTGCTCCAGCATGGGAGTGGGGAGCACAGGCCACTGGCTACACTGAGGTGGGAGATCACCCTGAAGCCCCCACCTCTCTCAGTACAGTGAGGCTGCACCCGACTGACACAGTGCAAGGGCCAGGCCTCCCCCAGAAACACTACAGGGCCCTGCCCCTCTGTGTCAGGCACCCCAAGTGTAGATGGACAGGCTCAGCCCAGCATGATCCCCAAGTGTGGAGGGACTTGGTGTGGGATGAGAGGTTTCTGTGTGGGCAGTTTGGGTGCGGGTGGCTCAGTGGGAGATTGGAATGCACAGGGACTCATTGGGTGGTCCGAGTGCAGGGGCAATAGGACCTTGCAGGTTATTCAGGTGAAGGTGGTTGCAGCTCAGCAGGAGGGATCTGGGTGTTGGGAGATGGAGCTCAGCATGGGGGGTTCAGGTGCAGGGCTTGTCAGAGTGACACAGGGTAAGGGTTTGATGGGAATCATCCCACCTACAAGAATCAACCAAGCAAGTCTCATTTACATCCACAATATCATATTCTTTATAACTGAATACATTCAAGTTTTATAATTCTAATGACTTGTTAATTTTTCATGCTTACTGCATTATCAATACAAATGCAATATGTTAATATGCTTCATCTTTTCTTTCAAAACTCCATCTGTTGTCTTGGAAATGCATGTCAGATGATTAAAGTGAAGGCTTCCTTCTTCCTATTCAGTTTAAAGCCCACCTACCCATTTTGAACACGGTAAATCAGTATTCCTTCAGTTTAAGTAGAACCTCCTATAATCCAAGCAGGCTTGTGTCAAACTCTCAGTTCCAAACCCTCCTCTACACTGATCTGTTAATCTCCAGTCTCCTTCCTTTTTACTTGTATGAGAAGCAGGAAAAATTTAAGACAACTTAAGTTGGAAATGGTAATCTTCCCAGGGTCTGTAAGTGAATAAAGATTCATTCATTTCCTTCCAGCAATCTTCTGCCACATGGAGACAGTATGGATTTTGAGGCAGCTGGGACCAGGGCAGGGAGACAACACTAAAAGTCCCTACTAAATTTAAAATAAACCTTGGTATACTTGCTAAAGCCACTATTTTCACAGAGGAAAAAAACCCAAATTTAATCTCCCAGCTATTTCTTTACGGTCTATCTTTAATTTCCTCCCACATTAAGATTTCTCCCCCATATCACTTAAAGAAACCTTAGCTACTTTTCTCATTTGATCACTGTTTTAGCTCTCAAGTATTTTTACTTGCATATAAAAATCTATTCAGTCTCACATCACATTCATTTAAAAACAATAAGATTACTCATTCCTCATATCCTAGTTTAGGTTCAGTGTTTTATTTCTGATACCTGAGTAATACGGAATTGAGTTTACATAATTCTTTTCTCCAATGTATGTACTTCCAGTTTTCCACTAAGTTCTTGGGAAGACATTTTATTAACTTATTCTAGTCACCTTATTCTCTCCCTTAAGATTAAAATATTTAATTGTTGTATTCTACACATTAACCCATACGTAATGGTATATAGGGACTGAACAATACAGCCTTCCACCTGGAGGTTCCCAATGCAAATGTAATTCAAGTCAGCAATGTGGCCAGATATGATTTTAACCACGGATCCCAGAAATCCATTTGCTGGGGGGGGGGGGGGGGGGCAGAAAAACATGGAATTTGCATTTTTTCAAAGAGTAAGTTTTTACATTATGTGAAAAAATAAAAAAGTAGAACCTGTTTATCTCCGCTTTCATTATCCAACTATCCATGTCAACTGAACTGGGGCTGTGAGCCCTGGGAAGCAGGGCTTGGGCTGTCAGCCTCAGTTGGCCCAACCCACCACGCGGGCCTGATAAAGTTTCAACAAACTTTGGGCACTGTGGACAGAAAAAGACCTCATGTCTGAAAGATGAAAATGTGGCTGGAATGGTGCAACTCTATTTTAACAACCAATATTAACTCAAAGTGAGTAATATTAATATTAAAGCGATTTTTGCTTTTTTTTTGTGCATTTTTTAAAAATTGATTTTTGGAAATATAAAATACTGACAGACACATGTAGTACATGTAAGAAATACAAACTGAAATTCTATTAATTTTATTTTATTATAATGATTGATGGCACTGGTAGGGTTTGAACTTGCTTAAAAATTTTAAATATATGAATAAAATATTGTGTTCAACTGATACCTACATATATTGTGGCCAGGTAAAATAAAGTTCAGCATTCCATTTTAATCACAGAAAAGCGCAGATTTTTATGTTTTCTTATCAGAGAATTTTGGTTTTATCATGGAAAACTAGGATCCCTGAGTATAGCCCATGGGCTATTTAATATCCTATGTGACATGAGAAGTAGATTTTGGTCTAGTTCTTGTGGACCAATGTCCACATGACACAGATTTTCATGACAACTAGCACTAAAAGATCTCCTCATACGTAGTTTCAGTAGACAATGAGATGGGCTAAATCCAGAACTACTCCTTAAGATCAAAGACGAGGCAAACGGGTGCTGCAATGAAGGTAAATTTGTATTTTTGTGTTTACTGTATATAAGGGACATCAGTCTCCAAGGCTGCCACTGCAGCCACCGCTACCAATACTAAATCCACAACATTTAAATGAAGTTGGATAATGGACTTCAAATTTTAAAAAATTATAGAAATGTAGCATTCTTACTCAATTTACATTCTAGAACCAAGCTCATAATACACTGCTAATTAATCTAAAAAGCCAGTTCCATACAACCTTTAAAATTAAGGACTGGAAACTTCTGCACATTACTTCCATAGTGAAGAAACAGTGCAATGACAGACTTCTCAATGGTAACTTTGTTATGGCTTCTCTTCTAGCACTCAAGTTTAACGTTACTTAGATGGTGACATTTACCAAGTTGCCGAAAATTATTCACCAACTGTAAACTAAGACCATAAGAACAGCCATACTGGGTCAGACCAATGGCCCATCCAGCCCAGTATCCTGTCTTCCGACAGTGGCCAATGCCAAGTGCTTCAGCGATAATGAACAGAACAAGTAATCAAGTGATCCATCCCATCACCCATTCTCAGTTTCTGGAGGAGAGGCTAAGGATGTTTCAGAGCGTGGTTTTGCATTCCTGCCCATTCTGGCTAATAGCCACTGATGCACATATACTCCATGGACTTATCTAGTTGTTTTTTGAACTCTATAACTACAGTTGTTTGCGCTTCCCTCACTCTCTCCCCCCCACCAAAAAAAAAAAAAAAAGGAAAAAGGGGAAATCCAAGTGTTATACAATGGTTTCAATGTATATATACATATAAATTGACCTCCTTTGAAGATCCAAACTCCAAGACAACTTGGAAAATATTTAGAATTCAGACCTCTTGTGGACAGATTTCAGCACTTCCAAACAAATAGCAGGAATGGGGTACTTCTGGTGCATAGTTTATAGTTTTTTTAAAAACCTTTGAGAGTTTGAGTTTAAAATCTGAAGTCCTAATCATGATAGCTTAGTAGCTGTCTCCAATGCACGCCCTGCAAAGATCCAAATAAACTGCTCTCTTGTTGATATTTCACTCCTTTGTCCCTCATTATTTCACAACAGGCCAATTTCCTAGCATAGAACACAAATGATCATATTTTCTCCAACAGTTTTGAAAGTAGTTTTGCCCTAACTACATTCTAACCTAAACTATGTTGCATCAGTTGATGAGTGCAAAAAGAATCTATTCCTGATTGTCATTTTCCTGATAATGTAATGGAAAAATTGCAGCAGTAGTCCAGGTGTATTCAGTAAGGGTTTATTGCATCTGCAGGAAAGACTGATGGGATGCTGAGCTGACAGGTTCCCTTTACAAGGAAGTGTCATCATTCTAAATTCTTTATTGCCCCAGCTTGGTATGGAGGAACTGCATACAAGTGAAAAGACTGATTTAGGGTACATCTACACTATGGGATTATTCCGATTTTATATAAACCGGTTGTATAAAACAGATTGTATGAAGTCGAGTGCACGAGGCCACACTAAGCACATTAATTCGGTGGTGTGTGTCCATGGTCCAAGGCTAGCGTCGATTTCCGGAGCGTTGCACTGTGGGTAGCTATTCCGTAGCTATCCCATAGTTCCTCTCACCCCTTAGAATTCTGGGTTGAGAGCCCAGTGGCTGATGGGGCAAAATAATTGTCGCGGGTGGTTCTGGGTAAATGTCATCAGTCATTCCTTCCTCCGGGAAAGCAATGGCAGACAATCATTTCGCGCCCTTTTTCCCTGGATTGCCCTGGCAGACGCCATAGCAAAGCAACCATAGCAAAGCCCGTTCAGCTTTTTTTTTTTTTTTTTTTTTTTTTTTTTTTTTACAGTCACCGTATGTGTACTGGATGCCGCGGACAGAGGCGATACTCCAGCGCTACACAGCAGCATTCATTTGCTTTTGCATGATAGCAGAGACGGTTGCCAGTCGTTCTGTACCATCTGCTGCTGGTGTAAATTGGCAATGAGATGATGGTTATCGGTCCTTCTGTACTGTCTGCTGCTATCATGGGTGCCCCTGGCTGAGATCGGCCGGGGCGCAAAGGCAAAACTGGGAATGACTCCCTAAGTCAATCCCTCCTTTATGGTTTCTAAAAATAGAGTCAGTCCTGCCTAGAATATGAGGCAAGTGTACTAGAGAACCAGTGTATCAGAGAGCACAGCTGCTCTGTGTCAGATCCCGCAGAAATGATGAGCTACATGCCATTCATGGGGGGTGCCTCTGCAACAACCCCACCCGTTGCTTCCCTCCTCCCCTAACCTTCCTGGGCTACTGTGGCAGTGTCCCCTCCATTTGTGTCATGAAGTTATAAAGAATGCAGGAATAAGAAACAATGACTTGTTAGTGAGATAAAATGAGGGGGAGGCAGCCTCCCGGTGCTATGACAGTCCAGGCAGGACATTAAGCGGTGCGGGGAAGAGGAGCCCAGCATGCCACTGCTATGATAGTCCAGGCAGTACAGAATCTTTTCTTTACACATGAAAGGGAGGGGGCTGATGGAGCTCAGCCCCCAGTTGCTATGATGAAGACGGTTATCAGCCGTTCTGTATCATCTACTGGGAATGACCGGGAGTCATTCCTATTTTCACCCAGGCGCCCCTGACCAGTCTCACCTGAAGCCAGCCAGGAGCACTCACGGGTTGATAACAAGGACGGTTACCAGTCCTACTGCCCCGTCTGCCACCGGGGAGGGGAGAGGAGTGGATACTGCTCTTCACTGCTGCAGCATCGCGTCTACTAGCAGCATTCAGTAGACATAGGGTGACATTCAAAGAAGTCAAGAAACGATTCCTTTCCCTTTTCTTTCACGTGGGGGGAGAGGGGGGAGTAAATTGACAAGCTATTCCCGGAACCACGCCGGACAATGTGTTTGAACCTATAGGCATTGAAAGCTAAGCCAAGAATGCAAATACTTTTCGGAAACTGTTGGGGACTATGGGATAGCTGGAGTCCTCAGTACCCCCTCCTTCCCTCCCTCCATGAGCGTCCATTTGAGTCTCTGGCTTCCAGTTACGCTTGTCACGCAGCACTGCGTAGCCTGTAGATTTTTTTTTTCAAATGCTTTGGCATTTCATCTTCTGTAACAGAGCTCTGATAGAACAGATTTGTCTCTCCATACAGCGATCAGATCCAGTATCTCCCGTACGGTACATGCTGGAGCTCTTTTTGGATTTGGGACTGCATTGCCACCTGTGCTGATCAGAGCTCCATGCTGGGCAAACAGGAAATGAAAATCAAAATTTCACAGGGCTTTTCCTGTTTACCTGGCCACTGCATCCAAGTTCAGATTGCTGTCCAGAGCGGTCACAGTGGTGCACTGTGGGATACCGCCCGGAGGCCAATACTGTCGATTTGCAGCCACACTAACCCTAATCTGATATGGTAATACCGATTTTAGCACTACTCCTCTCGGCGGGGAGGAGTACAGAAACCGATTTAAAGAGCCCTTTGTATGGATATAAAGGGCCTCGTAGTGTGGACGGGTACAGCATTAAATCGGTTCAGTGTAGTGTAGACCAAGCCTTACAGTTGAAAAATCCACCAAACACCCTGCTTTAAAACAAAAACATTTGCAGAAGTTTCAATATACAATTTGAGACTGAACTGAGAATCACAATAATGCAAGGCTGGAAGGGACCTCGAGATGTTCTCTCGACCAGCCCCATGAGCTGATACCGGATCAACTAAAAATACACCATTCTTGACAGGTGTTTGTCCAATTTGGTCTTAATTAAAAACTCCCATTGATGGGGATTCCACAACCTCCCTTGAAAGCCTATTCCAGAACTTAACTACCCTTATAGTTAGAAAGATTTTCCTAACATCTAACCAAAATCTCCCTTGTTGCAGATTAAGCCCCTTACTTCTTGTCCTACCTCTGGTAGACATGGAGAACAAGTGATCACAGCTCTCTTCATAATAGCTCTTGACATAATGGAAAACTTACCAGCCCCCCCCCCCCCAGCCCAGTCTTCTTTTCCCAAGACTAAACACACCTATTACTTTTTTAAAACCTTCCTCAGGTTTTCTAAAAATTTTATCATTTTTGTTGCTCTCCTCTGGACTCTCCATTTTTCATCTTTTTTGTTATTTAAAATGCTTGCTTACAAGGCAAGTTAGGGTGCAATCTTGTTTTAAGTTCTCCCTCTTGGATATACTTGACAGTTTTTTTAGATGTGACAAATGCAGCATAGGTGAATTTTTACTGTAAATTATATCAGCTGTTAGTCTCCAGTTGAGCACTTGGAAGTACTACATTTCCCAGTACTTTTAACTGATGTACTTGCAGCCTCTTAATTCATATACTGATGGGTCTCTCTCCGGATTTGTAGTATTTCTTGATAAAGTGCAAAAGATCAGAAGTAGATTGAGTGAGGACTTCCTCTTCTGTGAATTATGATCTCAACTCAGACTCCTTTCACTGATAATGAAGCTTTAGAAGAAAAGTGGTATAGAACATTTATCATATCCTTCTCTCCTAAGAACCAGGAATCTGTCCACTAGGTTTCTAAGTGCTGGAGAAAGGGGAGGTTGAAGTTAAAAGTAGGCCCTGCCCACTCCTCTCTTCCACAAAGGGATAATTCATTATCTTCCACCAGCTGTCACCCATTTTCATCTTCAATAAATGAGTATTTTCACAGGATCCCCACAGATATCTAAAGGCAAATTACTCAAGCACATTTCCCAATAAAATCTTTACAGTCAGTTATTTTGCAACTACCAAGCATACATTTGAAGTTACAGCTAATATAAATATTATTTGAAGTGATGCATTAGATTTAATGATTTTCAAGATATGAAAAGTGCTTACAATTTTAATTGTTCTATGCTGCATATTTAATAGAAGTGACAAAGTCTATCTTGCCTTAAAATACAATATTGTATAATACTGATTTTTTATCTATGGATAGGGTGTTACCTGGCTAATTAAGGGGAGATATAAAAATGGTTACAAAGATTTTGAACAATTAAAGGCTAGAGGAAACTGAGGGTGTGAGAGGGATCATACCCCACTGTCAAGCTTCACAGGGCAATCTATGACTTGAAGAAGAGGGTTCTGGCCCTACCCAGCCACCCGCCCAACATACACAGCAGTTAGAGATTTTCTGAGGGTTTTGGCTTGTGAGCAATGTGCAGGTGCAGCCCAAGACCAAGGAGCTGTGCTGATGGTACTGGAAGGGGAACGTTTCACATATCACTTAAGAACTTGTGTATTTTTCAACTGTTTTTATTGCCAAAATCTGTAGTAGGGATACAGGGCAAGTCTACACTTAGATCGCTGCAGGGGTGCCGCTGAATGAGAGGTGGTACCTATGTCAACGGGAAACACCCGCCCCACCGACCTAACGCTGTCCACACCAGGAGTTAGGTCAGTATACCTGCGTCACTGAGTGATAGTTATGCTGATGTAAATTTATAATGTAGACTCGGCCTAAGTAATACACAGCTCATGGTATCACAAGGATATTCAAAGAACAAACATTTTTATTCTGGTAGTACCTATAGCATGCTGTCCACTTCTGCTGTGCAGTGGAAGAGCAAGATGGACAGGTAGCAGAGACCACCTGATCACTGCAGCAACAGGCCTACATGGAGGCTGCGCCCCACAAGTACCAGCCCCCAACTCAACACAGACCCTTCCAGACCCCGGTCCTTCAGTGCAGTCCCACAGGCCAAAAATATCCTGGATAAAACCCAGGAATATGCCATAGAAAATTGAACACTGAAAATGAAAGGTGTTACTAATACAGTACACTACTGCAACTTTAACCAATTTTAATGCTTCCAATAAGATAGCTAAATTGCCAGATTTTATTAGTTGTAAATATTATGTGTTCTTAAAGTGTTTAGGAATAAAGAAGTTGAATATCTTTCTTTAGACAGTATGTTATCAACTTATTTATATAGTTTACTGTCCAGCTTCAATATCCTTTTAGAGACTCGAGAGCTTCCTGCCAATTTTGTCCTTTTCCATATAGCAAATATGGAGGCCTGGTCTACACTTAGGATTTAGATTGACCTAGCCACATTGCTCAGGGGTATTTAAAAAAAAACCAACACCCAAAATGCCAGAGTTAAGCTGACCTAGCTCCCACTGTAGATGCAGCTAGGTTGTTACAGATTCCTTCCATAGACTAAGCTACTGCCACTTTGGGAGGTGGATCACCCACACTGACAGAAAAACCACTTCAGTAGATGTAGGAAGCATCTAAATTACAGTATTACAGCATTGTAGAGGCAGCATGATTTATTTCTAATGGAGCTTGAAACTGTCTCAGCAATTTTTGGCTTATTGCATTAAGTGATCCTAGCAGTGCTGGGAACAGGATTTAAGTTTAACTCTGAACAGTTTGCGCAAGTCTCATGTTACCAAAGTGGAAACCTTAAGAAAAACATTACAATACGAGATAATTTCCCAGATTATAGATTATAACAATTACAAGGAAGATTCCATGTTTACCTTTATATAGATAACTGCATGCTCTGACCACTAATGTCTGGCAAACAGATTCAAAAATTACATCTCAGACCCTTTTGCCACCCAGTTCTTATATCCAACTGACAAGTTAACCCTATATTTTCCACAAGAAATTGCATGACTAGACACTCCATTGTAAGGCTCTTGGGAACCCTATACAATAGTGTCATGAATTATTTCAAAACATTTAACAACTAACAAGACAAAAAGGTAATCTTACTAAGAAAAAAGGATGAATCCTACATAGTTAAACCACGTTAAGCTGAGAGGACTTGCAACCAGTAAAGGTAATACTGTCCTATTGCCAAGAAAAGTGTTAAGATAAGTTCCTGTCTGCATCCTAAAAACTTGCCCATACCGGTATTGCCCTGGCCTCTTCCTTTGTCATTCAGTGTTAAAGGCATTCTGAACTATATGCATTTCCTCACCTTTTGGGGGCGAAGCCATACTTTCAGGCACCTGCTCCCCTACTTGGTGTAAACTTTGCTTGTACCAATCAGAAACGAACCCCACACACAGTTTTTGGGCCCCATCCCCTATGACACTTCTATGATGTCATAGTGGGTATTTTAGGCTGGTCTGCCATGTGCAGGAAGAAGAGGAAAAAGAAAAACGAATCCTGTGTACCTTGTGCACACCCGTAACCAAGCCTGATCACCTCGAAGCCTCTCTCAGCTCACGTGTTTTAAGCAGAATTTCTATGTTTGCCGGTCGTTATGAGTTGGTTTGTATTCGTAAGTATTGGTTATTACTAAATGCTACATCTGTGTTTATAAATATTGTTTAATAGTAAATACTTTAGCCATTGTATGTTTTAAGTTCCATTAACCCTATTAGCTAATCATACGCTGCTCCCCTACCCCTTGTAACTATCCCCAATAAAACTTTTAATTAATTAATTTTAGTTGTGTGCGTGCCTGCAGTTTGCATCGTAACCCATACCCTCCTTGCATCCCTTACCTATACAGTCTATCGCCACGTGCAGCCTTGTAAATAACAGGTCTGCATTTTTCTTTCGCCCCTAAAAGGACGTGGCAATCTACAAAAAGAGTGCCACTGCTTCTTAACATATGGTTCAATGGATCACTTATGAAGCAAAAAGGTTAACAAACAGTTCAATTTTTCCTCATTCAGAAGCATGAAGTTAAAAAGTTATAAGTATGTCAATATTTACATTTTCACCATATAAAAAGGGAACGCCCACAAAAACTTGATGCCTGAAAAATACACGATATGGCTGATACTTACATATATCAAACTCAAAATACTAAACTTATTTCAGTAGTAGAGACTACTTTATTTGCAAAGAAAAAAAATTCTGTTTCATGCACATTTCTTCTAAGTTTATGAGATCAGGAAGAGCAACTCTACTGAAAAAAACCAACAATTTGTTGATAGCACACATACACAAACACTAACATCAAGCTTTTTACATAATAAACTGTTTTAAATGGCAATACACCGACATGGGGCCAAGCTATTCTAGGGTGGCCTGTGAAAAATTTTCAAGAAAAATGATCAAAAGGTCTTGGGTTTGTCCTGATGTGGAAATTTTGAAACGTAAAAACATTTGCGAGATAGGAAAAACATTCCACCCCCCCAGCAATACATACGGGCAGCAATGAAACTGACAAGAAATCAGGCCAGTTTCATGCTTCTAGTGTTAGGAAAATTATGAGCAGCAGCAGACACAGTCACTGGAGTTTTTCCACTGGGGAGGATGAACGAAGAACAGAGGCAGAAATGGCAAAGACAACCACAACAGCAGGTGGGAAGCTAGGGAAGAAGTAGAGTAGTGAGACTCCCTTCTAGCCTCACAATAGACAAAACTCTATACTGAGAGGGGTAAGAGAAGGCAGCGAATTTGCTTATATCCAGAGAGAAGGGGCCTTAAAATTTACCAGACAGATTTTATTGTACAATTCCTACAACATCCCTCTTCCTTAGCAGACAGGATCAGGGGATTGGCTTTTCACCTGTCATTGCTCCTAGACATCAGGCTTCCTTATCATTCATGACACACTGGTTATTACGTGTTTAGTAGAATTTCCAACTGTAATGGGAGTGTGCGCGGCGGGAAGGGTCAAGAGACATGCACATGGGGGAGACAGATTGACGAGATGAGTTAGAAGAGAGTACTGCAGTATAACATGAAACATTTAAATGATTCAGATCCATTAAGTTGTGCACATTGTTAGACCATGTAACCATATGATCTTGTTATTACCTTTGTCCTCCCCACCCTCCTCTGACTGTTACACTCACTTGTATTTTGTCTTTAATTATATTGAAAGCTCAAGGGCAGGGACCATCTCTACCTGTGTTTGGTGAGCTCCTAGCACTATGGGGTCATGACCTTAATTCAGGCCTTTAGGTATTACTCTAAAGGCTTGTCTACCCTCAAAATTTGTGCAGCTTTAATAATACTGGTACAACACCCTTGGTGTTTAAACAGCTATGCCAGTACAAAGGTGCTTATACTCCCACACAGAAAGAGGAAGAAGATATACAAATATATAGGTGCCTTATACCAATCTAACTGCTTCCACGCTGGAGGCATTGTACTGATATAACTATTTAGTGTAAAACAAAAAGAAAGTCACTCTCCTAACCAGAATTCTTACACTGGTAAAGAAACTGTGGCCATGCCTACAGTACCATATATGTTAGCAAAACTAACGTTGCTCAGGGGTGTGAGGAAAAACACCCAAGTGACACAAATTAAGCCGTCATAAGTGACAGTGTGCACAGCGCTATGTTGGCGAGAGATCTTATAGTGGTGCAGCTACATCAGTACAGCTGTGCTGCTGTAAGGTCTCTAGTGTGGACACAGCCTGCGTATAGACCAGGCCTTATACCAGGGGTGGGCAAACTTACTGGCCTCAGGGCCACATCGGGTTTTGTAAATTGTATGGAGAGCCAGTTAGGGGAGGGGGTTGTGGCTCGGCCCCTACCTCCCCCGGGAATCCTGCCCCATCCAACTCCCTCTGTTCCCTGACAGCCCCTCTGGGACCCCTACCCCATTCATACACCCACGCTCCCTGTCCCGACTGCCCCTGGAAACCCGCTGCCTCATCCAACCCCCCGTTCCCTGACAGCTCCTCTGGGACCCCTGCCCCTGACTGCCCCCTGCTGCCCCATCCAACCTCCCCTCCTTCCTGGTGCTCCTCCCTGGGACCCTTGGCCCCATTCAACCCCATTCCCTTGTCCCCAACCACCATCCACACTCCCACCTCAATCACCACCCCGAACTCCCCTGCCATCTATCCAACCTCCCTCCCCCGTGTGCCCCCTTACCGCGCTGCCTGGAGCACCGGTGGCTGGCGGCGCTACATCCGGCCATGCTGCCACCACCGCCGCCATCACACAGCACAGAGCATTGGGTCAGGCTGGGCTCTGCAACTGTGCTGCCCAAGGAGATCACAGCCCAGAGCACTGTGCTAGTGGTGAAGCGAGCGAGCTGAGCCTGCAGGCGAGGGGGGACAGCAGGGAAGAGGCTGGCAACAAGCCTCGCAGGCCAGGCAGGACAGTCCCGCAGGCCATAGTTTGCTCATTCCTGCCTTATACAAATGAAATTCTGGAGAGATGTGAGAGAAGAAAGGGACAAAACAGGGGAGAAGGTACAGAACATAACGTAGGGGAAAGAGGTGATGTGCTGGAGCAAGTGACTGAAAAATTGTAAACAGACTTGAAAGATAATTCAGGAAAAAGATATACCAACTTTATAGGAAAGGAAACAGTGCATCCAGGAAGAGGAAGAAGGTAGAACAAAACAGAAGAGATGTATGTTACATCAAAGTGATAATATGCCATAATAAAACAGGTGTGTATTGTATTTAATTCCTTTAAATTGCAAGATGAATAGCCTCAGGGGCTGGGAGGGGTTCAACAGTACAGGAGCAAAACATCTTTTTCACTCTTGCCAGTTGGCATTGGATACACATATCAAGCACTGCATATAAAATAACAAACCTTTTACTTAAGCCTCATCCACACAGAAGTTGTATCAGTTTTATCACGAGCATTTTTAAACTGATTTAATTAAACTAGTACAAATCTCTGTGTAAACATTATCCAATTAAAACTGGATTTCATCAGTTTAGGTTGCACTGGTAAATTTAGTAATGATGCAAGTTGAACCAATATAAAACAGATTTAAATGTACTAAGCATCCACACAGAGTTTTGCAATGGGTTGACTAAGTTAGTTTAAAAACGGGAAAAACTCTGTTTAGACCACGTCTTAGCAAAGTAACTGTATGCATTTAGCATCACTGTGGGCAAGGGAAAACAGCACATTTAGGATGAATGATATTTTTACTGTTTATTTGGATATGTGCATATACAATTAGCTAAAAAGAGCACACAGAGATAACGGTACATAAATTATGAGAATCTCAGCCTAGGTCTTCCATAGCAACTAGTGATTTTGGATACCCAACTAGGGTATGATATTTAGAGAATGATTGCTCAGCATTTTCCAGAAGTTTGGCCCCTTTCAAGGTGTCTCAAATTGGGCACCCAAAAAACACTAATCATGTTTGAAAGCTTAGTCTCTGGTAAGTATTATTAGGTTTCAAAGATCAGACCCTTATGACTTGAACAGTGGAAGTGCACAGCTCGGAACCACTTCAGGATGCCAATGGCCCTGTTCTGCAGACTTACACACATGCTTACCTTCATGCATTACAAACACTTCCACTGACTTCTATGGGATTAGTCAAAGTGCATAAAGTTAAGCACATGCCTAAATCTTTGCAAGATCAAGGTCTAAAACTGCATCATACATTTTCACATCCAGGAAGTTACCTTCAACAATCATTAGGACTAAAAACTTGTTTTTTAATTAAGTCTTGCATTTGGTCAATCTGAATCTGTCAGAGAAACTGTATAAATATATCGAATGGATCAGGAGTTTGACATCTTGGGATTAAGAATATTAGGATATTGCTTATTCCACTATCAGGAAGGAAGAGAGGGAGCCAATATGTGTAAAAATGAAATAGCAATGGATTGTAAAGATTTCAGCTACCTGTCACATGTTGGGAGTCAGTTACAAGGATAATTCATCTTGTATCACAATCTTAACTGTACTTAGACATTCTCAGTCTGTGAATTTCTTTACCAGATCACCTAGGACACTCATACATTATTATTTTCAAAAGAAAGTATTCAGGTGCTCGGTGGCAGGTGTGGTATAAACAGTTAGATAGCTATGTCTACATTAAGTGTATATTAAATCTTTGGAAGGCTTAAAAAACTCAGTCCTGAGTCTGTGCAAATCACTGGCCATCTGGTACTTTTACATTGTCAGGGACAAATATCAATTAGAAAACATCAACAAATCCACCTGATTTTTACAAACTAAGATTTGCTTGTGGCAGAGTATTCTATTCCTTTTGCTGGAATGAATAAGTCAGTCACATCCACTAGATTTCATCAAGATTCTTTTTTGTGATAAATTTGGATTTGAGACAGAAAGCATCATTAGACTTTTCAAAGTCCAAATTATACCTTGTTTGCTTCAAACCAGTCTCTCAGAAACTGCTTGTCTGAATGACCTCAAATTATGCCAGTTCTACTCTTGCAACAAACTACACTACAACATCTGAAGTGCACAAGTTTGAAGAATCTAGATAGGACCAAAAACACCAGTAAAGGAAATATTACTAACTTAACTCTAGACTAGCATTTCTCCACATTAAACACACACACAGAAAAGAAATCTAAAATCAAAATTAGTTTCCATGTAGGAATCTAACGAGACAATTAGTCACTTCAGTTCTGTGACTCTTGTATAGTTCTCGGAAATAAATGGCTTAACTACAACAATTCCATCACTACCAAAGCAGAAATAAGCATATTTGTACGGAAGAGCTAGTTTAACTTCACCTGGTAAAGAGATTCAGCGCATTCAAGTTCATTAACTAAACTGACATCCACTCAGTTTTTTTATACTGATGAGACTTCACGGGCATCAACTGGAAGTTATGGTGACAAAAGTATTTTCTTGGCAAAACTCAACTTAAAGTAATATTTCACATGCAAAAGCTATGTTGAAAGAAGGTTCCAAGTTGCTATAACTGAAAGTTAAGAAACGTTAGCTTTATGATTGCAACCACAGTTGTGCTCCCTTATGCATCCATTCTATGCACAGACTAAGACAGAAGTCCATGCAGAAAAACAGCATGTGATCATGTATTTAAAAACAGTATAGGGGAAAGAATTTAGTTTGCTTAATTTATAACTGCCAGTACATTTCCTAACTTAAAGTTCCGAACTTTCAAGTCACAAACAAAACAACATTATTTTAATGTAGTTATGTATTCAATTTCTGGACAAAGTTTTTCTTAATATAAACAAACGGTGATTTTTAGCAGCTTCTCTCTCAGCAAAACATGAGCAGAATTTCATGGGACAAAGAAAAAGCACTTCTCTAGCCTAAGGACTTTCTCCTTGCTTAATTTCCAAAGCCTGTGGCAAACAATAGAGGTATGGGGGCCTCAAAAACAAAACAAAACAAAAAAACCATACAACACCACACACAATACTAGAAACTTTTAAAATGGGAAGTATTAGGCAACATAAATACAGAGCTTGCTGCTATCTTCACCATAATACCACACATTTTGCCAAAAGAAAGCAAGTTTGTATTCAGAGATCATAATATTTTCACTAATTAACCAAAATTTATTTGAATTAATCTGAATTTAATTATTCTATAAAAGATTAAGATAGGGAGTACAACTTGTTTCTTCTGGCTAGTTTATGTCATCTACCATAGTTTTATAGACTCCATGATCATTTATAGATTCCATGGTACACAGAAGGGACCACTGTGATCATCTAGTCTGACCCTCCTATATAAAACACAGGCCAGAGAACTTCCCCAAAATCATTCCTAGAGCAGACCATAGAGAAAAGCAGTCAATCTTGATTTAAAAATAGTCCGTGACAGAGAATCCACCACAACTCTTGGTAAATTGTTCCAGTGGTTAATTACTCGCAGCATTAGAAATTTAGGTCTTATATCCAGTCTGAACTTGACTAGCTTCAACTTCCAGTCATTGGATTGTGTTATACCTTTTTCTGCTAGATTAAGAGCTCATTAAATATTTGCTCCCTGTGTAAATACTGATAGACTAATCAAGCCACCCCTTAACCTTTCTTTGTTAAGCTAAATAGACTGAGCTCTTTGAGTCTCACACTATAAGGCATGTTTTCTAATCCTTTAATCATTCTCATGGTTCTTTTCTGAACCCTCTCTAAACTATCCATACGCAGCTGTGGGCATCTGGACTAGACATAATAGTTCAGCAGTGGTCGCACCAGTGCCAAATACAGAGGTAAAATAATCTCTCTACTCCTACGTGAGATTCCCCTATTTGTGCAACCCAGGATCACGTTAGCTCTTTTAACCAGTATCATGCTACCAATAGTTGAGAGTCACATTATTCATACTTGATGCATTAAAATGGGTGTTCAAAGCTAGGAGAAGCACTGGGTAAAGTTTGAAAATGGGAAGTAGATATTCTTGAAGAAGTGATAAGCTCCTATATGCCAAAGTTACTTCTGAAAACTGTATTGTATCCTAAGTAATTAACCTGATATACCCACTAATTTGGAATATGAAAACATATTATAAAGGCTTGGTCGTATGTCAATATTAAGATTCAGGTAAGATTTCCACTTAAAGCAGAGATTTAGCCTTTTTAGAAGAAAATGAATACTATGCACCTTCCCAAAATTTACAGCACAATGTTAGTAAAAACAGAATTTTCTGGGACTGCCAGTGAATTGGTTGCTTAGTTTGAATTAAATTTAAAAATGAATTTTTGAAATGTCCCAGTGATTGACTTTTTGCAGACTCCTCGTGATAACAAGTGGCTGGTTTGTCACCCTTCAATCTTTTCATATAGTTAAGACTCATTACCAGCTACCTTTGAATGTACATTAGATTTTAATTAAGCAAAGTTATCAATGATTGTCAAGACAGCAAGGAAAACAGGAAAACAGACTCAATGTAGCTGTCACATCCAAGACACCTCTATGCCGATATAACACGAATTCAGATATAATGCGGTAAAGCAGCGCCCGGGGGGAGGGCTGCACACTCCAGTAGATCAAAGCAAGTTCAATATAACGCGGTTTCACCTATAACACAGTAAGATTTTTAGGGCTCCCGAGGACAGCATTATATTGGGGAAGAAGTGTACTTATCAATCAAGCTCTTTATCCCTTCAAGTAAAATTTGCCACATCACCACCAGTGGATGATGCCACTAGTAAAGATAATCACTATTTTCCACGAGACTGAAGCTACATGCTGCCCTCAAAGATGGCTGCCATTTCACTAAAACCTGCCACTAGTTGACATAAATTAAATGTAGAACATCTATGTTTTGTTGGATGCTGTGCCATAATTTACATACTGTAATGTTTTTTCACTCTGAGGTTTCTTTCAAAAGGATATTTTCTCACTATGTGAATTAAATAAGCTATTTATTTAAAAAAAAAAGAATAAACCAACCACAAGAATCCCTGTACATACACATCAGCAGGATTTGAACCCACAAATCTTCAGATCCCCAACTCTAACTCCTACACCATCTGAGCTACTGAAATAGCTTTTTAAAAAAAAAAAAAATGAGGGAAGGACCTAACACACACTTTGATCCAGTAAATAGTTATAATTATCTGCCAGTGGTTCTCAACCAGGAATGTGTGTACTCCTGTGGATACAAAGAGGTCTTCCGAGGGTGCATCAACTCATCTAGATATCTGCCTAATTTTACAACAGGCTACATGAAAAGCACTAGCAAACTCAGTACAAACTAAAATTTCATAAAGACAATGATTTGTTTATACTGTTCTATATACTATATGCTGAAATGTAAGTACAATATTTATATTTTGATTGATTTACTTTATTATATGGCAAAAAGGAGAAAGTCAGCAATTTTTAAGTAATAGTGCTGTGACACTTTTACGTCTTATTTTGTAAGCAAGTAGTTTTTAAATGAGATGAAACTTGTGAGTATGCAAGACAAATCAGACTCCTGAAAGGGGTACAGTGGTGTGGAATGGTTGAGAACCACTGTAGTAGATGGTAGGAGGATGCTTGAGATTGCTGATGGCTGTGAGAGAGGAGTGTTACCTATGGTCAGAGCAAGGGAACTAGTAATCAGGACTCCTAGATTGTATTCCTGGGTCTGGGAAAGGAGTGTTGTCTAGTGGCTAAAGCAACAGCTCAGGCAGCATCACCAAGAATTGACATCTAACAAATTCTTTCTAACAGTATGAGACTGAGGGATGCAATATTAAGAATTTGGCTTCTGCTCCTAGTAAGGACATTCTCAAATAAGATAACTCACAGATTGTACAAACTGTGTGATTGATACGTGCCTACCTTCTAAGGTGGTGGTGGGGAAAATGAGCCCTTTTTCAATAAAAAGTTAAAAAGTGAAAAGAAATGTGAATAGCTAAAAGCAGAAGAGATCTGAACTCCCTTCCTGGCTTCCAGTTCAGCTCACCTTTCCCTACTAAAGGTCTTTTTATGGAACCTCTCACCCCCTCTTCTCTTCCCCAGACTCAGAGCTTGATTCAATTGAAATACTACACTTCCACACTCTGCTTGCCATAGGAAAATTAGACTATCCTGAGTCAAGGCGGCAGCCTCTTGGCTCAGTTCCAATGGGACTGAAGCCACGAGGAAGATGACCAACCCCTACATTCTAACAGTTAGGAAACAGTGAGGAGATGAGCAGAAGCTTTTGGCACAGACAATCAGGAAGCAGCAATCAGAGTTCCAGGGACAGAGCAGCTATAAGCTCCAGTGTTAGGGACTCAGCAGCTTCTGTAAAGTTCTGCAATTCTGAGATGGTCATCCACTGTAAGGAGCTGTGGCCAGCCTGGTGGAGTAGATACAGTAATTCACATTCTTCTGCTGCCCCAGGAACATGAGCTCCCTTGTGCCAGGCTTAGGAAGGGTAGCTCCTCCCCACTATCCGCCACTTCAAACATCTTTGCTTCCTCCATATCCCTACAAGCCATAGGAAATACTGAGATAAATCCTGGTCTGTTCTTCCATGCCCAAAGCCTCCTTTCACTTGTCAAATTGAGAACCTATGAAAATCCATAAACAAAAATTTCCCTTAGAAGTGGTTACGTTAGGCTTTGTCTCACTGGAAAGTTGTTCAGAGGTGTGGAAAATAAACCACACCCCAACGACAAAAAAATGTTGCCAATGAAAAGCGCCAGTGCAAACATCACTTTGTCGGCAAAAGAGCTCTCCTGCTGACAAAGCTACGGCCGCTCATTGGGGATGGAAGTTTTTTTGTTGGCAGAAGAGCTCTCCCCTGCTGACAAACAGCGGCGACACTGTGTGCCTTTTAGTGACATGGCTGTAGTTGCACAACTGTGTCACTAAAAGGTGCGTAGTGTAGACACAACCTTAGGTTATGTGTAATATCCCCCAAGTTAAAACCTAAACAAAAAAATGCCAGTTATAGGTCCCCTCTAACACTGCACATTTTCTTTGACAGTGACAAACTCCATATTGTCAGAAGGAACTTCCTTCTGCCTCCAGCTGACAAGGAGACACGTTGATCTCCCTCAAAGTATAACTACAACCTCATACTTCCCTCCAAACATAACAGGTTACATTCAACTTGTGCAGATCAACCTTGAATGTTTGCTAATACTGATGAGGCTGTAATTAAGATTTTGCATTCTACCACAAGGAAGATTTGTGTGTCATGTGTTGTGTTTCTTTATTACACTTCTACCTGTATATAATGCCACCTGATTACAGCCGAATTCAGATACAACGTGGTAAAGCAGCGCTCCAGGGGGGCGGGGCTGCACGATCTGGCAGATCAAATCAAGTCCAATATAACATGGTAAGATTTTTTGGCTCCTGAGGACAGCGTTATATCGAGGTAGAGGTGTAGTTGGAGGCAAAAGCAAGTTCCTATTGATGAGGAGTCCATCAGTGGAAATATGCTGTGAGGGTATTAAGGTACAGATAAAAGATGTCCCATAATTGCATTTATTTGCTTTATAAGGCTTGCACAGTTGGGTGAGAACATATTAATCAACCTGGATCATCTTTAAAGGTAGTTTTTTGTATATGGAATATAAATATACAGAACTACATTTGTAGACCAGTTTCCTTTTCAAACTGTTTTGATTATAAACTTTTATCCCTACTTACAAATACTATAGCACCAGATGGCAGCTTACATGCATTATTAAACAGCTACTTTGTTACATTAAGATGGCCTACAGTTATTGATTTGATAGTACCACAATGCAACAAATATGCTGCTATTACTAGCCAGACTTCACATCAAGCCAGAAAGCTTTTCATATTTATTCCGTGAAAATGATGTATAAAAATAGGAGAACCAATTTTACAAGAAGTAACAGATTAGTCTGTCATTAGCACGCTGGATGACAGTATGATGGTTGTCCAATAAGAGATGATCACCAAAGAACTATAGAGAAAGTACCTTATCCTTCAGAAATCACCCTGCCCTAACCTCTCTTCTCAATCTCAGGGCTAGACTATAAACAGTCTGTTACAATCATGGTTGGTAACTTGTCTGCATGTAAATTCAAAAAGTGAAATGATCATACACAATTGTTTACAAGAATGTGGAAACAGAATCCACTTTGCAGATGACATACAAAAAGCTCCCACCACAAAACAAATGAGCAATGCACCCATAGCTGCAGACTTGCAAAGCAGATGCAATAAAGTGGTTAATTATTCAGTTGACAATCACACTATTGACGTCAACAGAAGACTGCGGGAAGTGAATCCCCTTAGTTTGTTAGCATATAACTAAGAGTAGTGGCCCCCACAGAAATTGAGAACCAACTATTCCAATATTTTGGAGCACTAGTCTAATATTAAGGCATTTATTCAGATAAAGGAGTAGACTTCTTTACAACCCTTTCCCCAAGGAAACCCTCTTTTTAAAAAAGAGTATTTCTTTAAAAATTCATTTCACATGTGTGTGACAAAGAGGATAATGAAAGGCGCCCATGGTCTTGCAAGTGTTACTTCCCCCACAGTTTTTTATCCCATGAAGAAAGTTAGTCACCTTCACCACTCAGTATTATTTATTTCAACAACCCAAATAGGTCAGTTACTATCACCAATTTAACATAAATCAGGGCAGTAGTTCCAATCCAGTAGCTATGCCACATGACTACCTATAAATAAAATTCCTAACACAGTCAGGCACCTTTATAAGAAAAAGGTTTTATTCTATGTGCCACCACCTGTGCCTGCCTTTCCTTTGTCAGTAGGACTGTGGATTTTCTGTGTGTAGGTTGGTTAGTACACCATGAAACTAACACAAACAATGCTACTATCACAGGGATTGTCTGGAATTGCCCCTTTCCTTCAGATGTGTGCTCAGACTAAAAAGTGCACCCTAAATGGCAAGTGCCCTCCCCACACACACACCTCCACCCGCCCGTCAACTGATTATAACAAATCCGCCACAACCAGGGCACAAAGCCTTGCTAAATAAACAATTTCCTGGCATACCCCTGCTGCCTCCACCCTTTCCAGGTAGGCAGAGGATTAGCCTGACATTTCAGGCTAAGCCAAGCGGGGTTTCAGGCCAAGGGCACTCCGGGGCCACTCCTTTTACTCACTGCCAGGCGGCTCTTTTGGAAAGAAGGGAGAGCTGGGAGGCGGTGGTTACGGGGCTTCAAGGGTCACATCCTGGCGGCTAGGGTGTTACTAAAGGAGATGTCACACCCAGTGGGCGGCCTCTCCTCTCCATGTAAAGCCCAGGGTTTAAACCCGGGGTGTGGCAGGATGACAAGTCGGCGCTGCCCCTCCCCAGCCAGCTCTCCCTGGTCCAGGGCTGCTCCCAGCTCCGGGGCTTTCCTCCCCACCCCCACCGGCGAACCCTCCATCGCCCGCCCGTCCCCCATCAGGCCTCACCCCACTCGAGGAAGTCGGAGACGTATCGGTCCCTGCGGAGCGGCGAGTCGCGGCTGCACTCGGTGTAGAGCCCGACAATCAGGTCCAGCAGAGTCTCCACGCTCAGCGCGCTCTCGTTGTGCCGCGGCCCGTCCAGCAGCAGCTGCTCCAGCATCTTCAGCCGCACCTTGGCCGACATGGTGCCGCCGGGCGGAGCCGGGGCGCGCCGGCCCGGGCAGGGAGACGGGAACGTGCAGAAGCCCGAGGCGCCGCCGCTTCAGTGTCCCCGCAGCAGCGGCAGCACCATCCGCTCCGCGGCACTCGGCTCGGCGGCCCGGACCCGGCAGCGGCGGGGTCTCCTCCTCCCCCTCACGCCGACATTTTGGGAGCCCCCCCGGGGGCCGGGCAGCTGCTTCCACAGGTTCTGCCCCAGGCCCGGCTGGTCCATTGACCGGTCCGCCCGGACCCGGCCTCCGCGCCCGGCTTCTCTCAGCGCCCCGGAGTCCGCTACGGGGAACGGGGGGGCGCCGCGGCTGCTCCGCCTAACGGGACCGGAGGCCTCAGGTAGCCAGGGGCAGCGGCGACTCTTCAGCAGCGGCGAACACGGTTCTGTCCGGAGGAGACACCAAGCGGCCCCAGCCGGGACCCAGAGCTACGCCCACCACGCTAGCGTCCCCACGCACGGACGTGCGGGGCGGGGCGAAGCCGTATTGGGGAAAGCCGCTTGCCGTAGTGTGAAATGAGGAAGGGGCGCCATCAAGTGTCTTTGGATTGAAGTCCGCAGATTCGCCACCCATGAGCGGCAGCGAAACAATTTATTACCGGGCAGTGGAGGGGACGTGAAGACTTTGGTGTCTGCTCAGCAGATTCGCATCGGCTCCTCCCTTCTAGCTGAGTAGCCGCCGAGTTAGTCTGTAGCCGGGAGGAGAACGGGTGCTCGCGGCACCTCAGAGCCTAACAGGTTTATTGTAGCTGCAGCTCATCTGCCTCTGGGGAAATTGTGGCAGCAGCTTTAGGGGGGCTCAGGTAGGGCCAGCGGTGAGGTAACCCCGGGAGCCCTGCGCAGGGGGAGGGGTTGGCTGAGCTGCCCGAGAAGGCAATAGGCTCCAGCCTGAGGGGAGCTGTGGCCGGAGGCCCTGCACACGCGATGGAGCAGCACTTGGGGGCCAGGACAGGCTTCTCAGAGTAGGGTTACTCTGTTATGATTTGAAAGGCATCTGGGGGTCACTCCATCCCCAAACCACCACCCAAGCTTTAGTAGTGGTCCAGCACACTGGGGGTGTGCTACACTGTGATCAAAGGGAAGTTACTGGTAGCCAAGCTAATACAGTAGGTTGTCAGAAAATAACATAGGGTATTTTATTTAGCCCAGAACAAATGAACTGGATTCCACTTACCTACTAAAACATTACACAGATGAATATATATAATAAAGTATGTATAAGGGTTTGACTACACACACACACTCACCCACCCCTCCCTGGCACCTTATAGACTAACAGACATATTGGAGCATAAGCGTCCACCACATGCGTCTGACAAAGTGGGGATTCACCCGCCAAAGCTTATGCTCCACTACATCTATTAGTCTACAAGGTGCCACAGGACTCTGTTGCTTTTTACAGATCCAGACTAACACAGCTACCCCTCTGATACTTACTGTTAAGTGTTCTTAACTACATATATTTATCTAAATGAAGAAAAATATCTATACCTATCCTAGCCTGCACAGGCACTTATAGGGTTGTTTATTATATCTAGTTCAAAGTTCCCCTTTCCCCAAATATCTCACTGACTTGAGTAGTAGATAGTACCCAATCTCTGAGCCACAAGCACCGCTCATGACTTCCTGAAGGAGATGGACTCAGCCCCAGTGATGCTTGCTTGTGGTAGTGCACATTAGACCAGACCCACTGGAACTGCAGTACTTTTGGTGCTCCTATTCTGCATCTCTGGGACAACATGAATCAATGATAGGAGATGACCAGACCAAATGTTCAGGAACAAACATTTGGATACTCAAGAACATGCCATCAAAAATGGACTGACTTGACTAGCCAGCTTTAAACTAAGGGACCCTCATCTGCATGTCTGTCTGTCTTGCTCAATCTCCATCTCTCAACTTACTCTTGACTTCCTTCTGTTCCTCTGGCTGCCCTCTCCCACCATGTCATAGGTCTCACCCCCACTCTGAACTTTAGGGTACAGATGTGGGGACCCGCATGGACACTTCTAAGCTTAATTACCAGCTTAGATCTGGTCTCGCTGCTACTATCCAGAATTTCTGAGTATCTGGATCACTCCCTTTCCCCCCAAAAAACCTTCCCCTCCATGGGTAGCCTTGAGAGACTCCTCCATCAGTTCCCTGGTGGACACTGATCCAAATCCTTTGGATCTTAAAACAAGGAGAATTTAACCATCCCTCTTCCTTTCCCCCCACCAATTCCTGATGAGTCCAGATCCAATCCCCTTGGATCTTAAAACAAGGGAAAAAATCAATCAGGTTCTTAAAAAGAAGGCTTTTAATTAAAGAAAAGAAAGGTAAAAGAAAAAAAAAAACCTCTGGGAGACAGCATACAGCTGACTTCACAGACAACAGATAGAAAACACAGGATGTTCCCCTGGGCAAAAATTTTAATACACACAAGAATACCCGATTTGATAATTCCCTTAATGGCACCAGGACAAGTTACAAAGAAAATAAACATAAACCTATTTGTACCTTTCTAAAACTTACTACTCTGATGAGAGGCTAGTTCCTTGATCTTTCTCACTCTGCTTCTCTCAGTTAACACAGACTCAGTTTCTCTCTCTCTCAAGTTCCACAATGCCTGCCTCTGTCCGTCAACTGTCTCCCCTCTTCTTCTCCAACTATCACTTCCCTTCACTTAGAGGGGAAAAATTAGTGCTTTCACCCTGAATACACCATAAATCCTATGTCCCCATGCAGCATGGAGTCAGGGCCAGATGGCGTATTACATACTGGAAGGTATCTCCAGGCATCATGGCCACTTGGGGTCCAATGGAGCATTACATGCTGGAAGCTCTTGTTTTAGGGGACATTACACCCCAGGCATGATGTCTTTTCTAGGACACAATCACTGTGAGCCACAGATTGTGATAACATGCTGGAGATGTTAGTTGGTTCCATGGATTGTGACCACATAGAGACACTGTCTGACATGTTGGGACCTGTCATCTCCATGGCCTACTCAGATCCAGATGTAGAACTGTATGCTGGTACCTGTCAGCTGCATGCACTGATAACACTTAGCAAATGTGGTCTCAGATTTAGACCACAACTTGTCTAGTGGTCAAATTGATTATACTAAAAATCTGCACTTCTAATGTGTAGGGAAGCTACCTTTGTTGTCCCATTCCCTTGTGAAAAACATTTTAAATAGTAAATAGAAATTTTTTTATCATTCTAACTCTCCATTACTTCCTGGTTATAGAGATCTCTCCCCACAAAGCTGCTAACTCCATTGTTATATCTGGTTGTACTGCCCTAAGCATTTTAACTGTCAGAATTGGCTTACTACTGCTGCTGAACTTGAATGGAGCTCTTGGTATTTTCCACTTGTTACTTCTGTTGTAGATCTTCCTTGGAATGAGTTGATCAGAACAAAGGGTTAAGAAAGGCAGAGGTTGAAAGACATTGAAATAAGAAGTGGAAGGATGGATCCTGTCCGCTGCTGCAGGTGAAGGTAATCTCAGCCACTCTCAGCAGAGAAGGTGGTGTACAGGGAACTGCAATTGGATGCAGTAATACATACCCATTATTTGTAAATTGTGTCTGCCTCATGTTATTGATGACCTGAAAAAGTCAAGGGATCCAATTCTTTTGGACCCATGTACACCACTTTCACTGTGACACTTTTCAGACTTACCTGAGGTGTTTGGGTTACAGGAACTCCATTGACTTCAGTAGTTACTTCTTGCTTACTACAGTGTGAGTGGAAAATCAGGTCCAAGACTTGGAAAGATGGAGGATGGGCCAAAAGATAATAGTGGCGCCTGCCTTAAAAAGTTTAGGATTTCACATGTCTGACCGGCACACAAGATCATTTATTAGAGTGGGGATACTGTAGCTGCTCCATGGGAAGTTAGATTTCACACACACACACGGATAAGAGTTTTGTATTTTTCAAATAGTGCTGGGTTTTGACATGAAGGACTGAAAGTACAAAAAAACCTACCTAGTTTACAAATGACATCCTACGTACACATTCAAACACATTTTTAAGCTTGACTGTGTAGTTTAAGGTATACTGATTCTGTTACACGTGTGCCAATTCCACATACTAAAAATAGACATGATTTGGCTAAAATAAATGAAATGAGGCATCTTGCATGTTATTTCTCCTGTTACATATTTTGGAGGAAGAGTACTAAATTAGCTGCTACCACCCAAGAAAGACACAGGCCTTGTCTACACTATTGGGGAAAGTCAATCTAAGCTACGCAATTTGAGTTACTTTAGTAGCGCAACTCAAGTCGATATAGCTTAGATCTACTTATCACAGGGTCCACACTATGCTATGTTGATAGGAGATGCTGTCCTGTTGGACTCCCGTCACTCTTCTTGTTCCGATGGAATACTGGAGTCGACAGGAGAGCAATCTGTGGTCGATTTAGTGGGTCTAGTGAAGACCCGCTAAATTGACCCCAGTGCATCAATCATCGCAGCGTGGATCCTCCAGTAAGTGTAGGCAAGCCCTTACAGTCACCCTGGATCGTTCTCTGAAAACTTCAGCTCGTTGCACAGCAGCAGTCAAAAAGGCTAACAGTAGGTTAGGAACATCTAGGAAAGGGATAGAAAATAAGACAAAATATCATAATGCCACTATATAAATCCATGGTACACCCACACCTTGAATATTGTATGTGATTCTGGTTATCCCATCTCCAAAAGGATATAGTGGAACTGGAAACATTTCAGAGTAGGGTAACAAATACGATAGAACAGCTTCTGTAGGAGGAGAGACTAAAAAGATTAGGGCTGTTCAGCTTAGAAGAGGGATGACGGGGGAATATGATAGAGGTCTATAAAAAACACTACACACCCACGCCCCATGATATTTACCCTTTCACACTATACAAAAAATACAGGATCTTCCAATGATATTCATAGGCAGCAGGTTTAATATGGAAAAAGAGAAAATACTTTTTCCACACAACACACAATTAACCTGTGGAACTCATTGCCATGGGAGGTTGTGATGACCAAAAGTATAATTGGGTTTAAAAAAAGAAATAGATAAGTTCACCAATGACTGCTAGCCAAGATGGTCATGGATGCAACCCCATGCGTGGGGTGGCCCTAAGCTTCTGACTACCAGAAGCCAGGAGAGGAAGACAGGTAGATCACTTCATAATAGCCTTGTTCTGTACACTCCTTCTTAGCTCTGGTATGGGGCCACTATCAGAAACGGGATACTGGGCAAGATGGACCATGCTCTGACCCAGCAGGGCAGCTCTTATGTTCTAACCGTGCTTTTTATTGTTTTTTCTTACTGTAATCTTTAAAATTCTCTTATTTCAGATCTAATGCAAGCAGAGGGGGTCTCGTTCATATGTTTTCTGTAATTGTCCTTGACTTGCAAAACTGTCAACGTAAATCCTTATAGCTACTGTAAAGGTCTTTCAAATTCAATCCAACTCAGTCTTTTTGTTCTTTTGTTGTACTCCATGAACTTGGTAACCAGTAAAGAGAGAAGTTCTGATGGCAACAGAAAATAGCTGTGTCACCACTTTGTGACTTTATGAAAATCCACTCTCAGATCAGTTTTGGATTTAGGAGCATACAGTACAGAAATGGGAGAGACTATGGGCAGACAGATTACAAATGTATTTTGTATCTTTTCTATCCTACCCTTTCATGCTAAAAAGGAAGGAAGACGGGTGCTCCAGTCTTCTCCTCAGTGACAGAGTCCCTCCATATAAAGGTGCTTCTTAAAAGCTGAAGAAATTGGGTTTGTGCTCTATTATGCTTCTCTATGAAGTATACAGAGAGAGATGTTTATTTTTACTTCTGCTTGTTTTTACATTAAAAAATTAATAGAAGATGAATTGGAGAACCTAACAGATGCATGAGGTTTAAAAAAAACCCAAGCAAGTGAAACCTTTAGTTGAGGGGAAATGTGACTAACTTGGGAGAAAAAAACTATTTGTGTTAAGGTCCAACTTCCCCTCCCTTTTTGAATTAGGGTCTGAGAAAGTTCCGACTCTGAATCCAAGTCATCTAAAGAATCCTCCAGCTAATGCAGGGAAGACAAGGCTTCACCTCTCTGATATTTTGAAGCAAAATAAAAACTGTTGATTTATTTATGATAATTAAAAACAGACACATTCAGGCCTTCTTTAGATATAAAATAAATGCAACTAAAGGCCTAACCCATATATTTCAAGATGACCTGCAAAGGAAAAGGATTACTGTAAAAATTTGCACTGCCTCCATCCATCCTATAAGTCCCACTCCCCCAAAAAAAACAAAACAAAAAAACCCCACCACTTATGGATGTGCTTAACTTTATGGACAGAGTTACTGCATCATGTAAGCCAGCTCTTGTTACTGGTCTAATCAACTTAACATTAAAACACCTGCACCCCCCTGTAAGCCATCTACACTAAGAATTCTGCCATTGCTATCACTATTGGAGCTGAGCTGGTGATAACACTAGTGGGAAATTCTTAGAAAATGTCCCTAGTGTAAACAGGACCTCCATGGCTTCAGTAGGGATGGTGGATGTTAGCACTCTGCTTCTCTGTCCAAGAAACTGTGTGTTCCAGCTTCCAACTGATGTGCTGCTTTAGGAAAGGAATCTCCCAAGTGTTTTTGCCTTTGTACATGATGATAAATCAAACAGCTTCTAAGGAAAGGAAGTTTCTCAGAGAGGAAGTGGGAGGAACTAAGGAATCTGTTCATGTGTTTTCCAGTTTTAAATAAATGCTTCCTTATAACCATGACAAGGACACAGGCAAAAATCATTTGAAAAACTAACTCCTATTAAGTGCATTTGCCATCAGTGTTTGTACTTTGTTCCAGTAAATAACCTGAATATATATCTCACGAAGTTTAACTTGAAAAAGTTTGAAGTGGAAGTTAAAGTAAAGCCCTCATAAGGCAGTCCAGGGATATCCTCCCCTGAGAAATATTTTTAATATTTCTGTCATCAAATATTCTGTCATCTAATATATATTAGAGTTTTTAGATGTATTTGTATTAAGCCCCAGAGATCTATCCCTTCTGGCAGATCTGTTAGCAGAATCCAGAGAACAAATGAACTCCATCAGAGGCAGAGAAATCATTCAACCTGGCCCTTGAACGTGGTAACAGAACTTCCACAATGGCTTGAGGCCCTCCAGCACAATGCAGTGGCTCCACCAAGCTTCCTCTCAAACTGTATCTTCTCCAAATGATTTGTGTTAGTTTAGAATCCCCCATGAAATGCTGGAGCCTAGCTCCCTGGTGTTATCTCAGCAACTCTCCAATGTCATTGATCCAAATGTTCCATGGCTGCAGGCAGCTCTAACATAAGGACCACAAGATTGATCACTTCAATTTTAACTTACTCCCTATTCCATTAACATTTGAAGAACAGCATTAACCAAGAAGGACAGTTGCTGCCATGAAATCCATTATAGAACTGTCATAGAGCAACCTTGCCTCATTTCCCCCTTTCAAAGTCCCCAGAAAATCCACTGCAGGGTTTCTTGCTTAAAGAACACCCCTCCTTGGGGCCAGTTTATTACCAAAACACAGTTTATTGAATCCCCTATAGAAGTCCCAACATCATATATCTGTTAGAGTCTCCAGTTCATAGTCTCGCATTAATTTTTTTAATGTAAAACAAACAGAGCTAAAACCAAACAAACAAACATCTATTTCTCTTTATAGATCAGAGAAGCATAACAGGGCACAAACCCCATTTCTTCTGCTTTGCAGGTCACTTTTAAGAATTACCGGTACCTTTATATGGCTGGACTTTGACGCTGAGGAGAAGCCTCCATTTCCCAAACCAAATGCAGGAAACTCCCGCTCTTCCCAGCCGGCATCTCCATCAGCCTCTCTGATGGGAGTCCTTCCAGACCACATCTAGTCTCCTTGTTGGTCCTCTTCTGTCCCTCTGCCAGGACAGCCGCCCCAAACCTAACAAGTGAGGTGCAAGCCTGCGCTGCCCAGTAGGCATCCCTATAGCCTGTGCTGGGAGTTCATCTTTACCAGGAAGCAACCCTCACAACCCTGGCCTTCTCCTTGTTCCTTGGGGTCCAACTCTCCAGCATGATGTTGCAGGCATCTTTCATTCTTTCAGTCCTCTGTGGCCCTCAGTTCTAGCTCCCTGGCTTAGAGCCAGCAGGCACCTCCCTCTACTGCCGCTTCTACTGCCACCACTGCAGCTACCGTCAGTCCTCTCAAACCCTCTAGCCCTAGTTCTATGGCTTGGGGAAGCAAGCTAGGAATCCTTTCTTGTTACTCTCCTTGCATTCAGCCTTCCTCCAGGAAACACATTCTAGCTCTAGCAACTCAGCTGCCCTTCCTGACTGATGAGGCAGCACTGATTCACCAGCTCTCTCCCCTTAGATTTGCCCCTGGAAAACCCCCAGGTGCTGCCCAGTCCTTTTAATTGGCCAAATGGAAGTGCATGTGCTGACACAAGTGAGCTGAACCTACTTCACTTACTGTGGCTGGCTCCCTGTGACAAGAACCACCTGGCTTTTCTAGAATGTGTCTTAAAATGAACTTTTTCAGTGATGGGAGAAATGGTGTTTCATATTTAAGCCATTTCTTTTAAGATGAGATAGTCATTGTGATGTTTAGATCACACAACTGCTTCACTTACTCCATTTCCAGTTCTGTTCATTCCAGCAAGTCCATCATGCCTTGGGAAAAAACTTTGGTTCAGCTGATCCAGTGTGTTCAGATGGGCGATACTGGTGAAATGCTGCCTGTTAGCAAGACAGAAAGGAACCCTGGTGTATATGTGCTACTTGGTGGTTCATCAGCTAGGGTAGCAAGTGTGACTCTGAAGCAGAACTGTGGAGGAGACAAAAAAAGACTGATACTTGTTGATAATTACAGACATCCTACAATGGCACCACCAGCCCTTAATATCTGTAGAGTATTTAATATTCACTCAGGTAATAGTACTGCATTATGGCAACTTAACAGCTGCCAGACTCAGTAAAATCAATCCTAGTCTAAAGTGTGAAAAGTGCCACATTGCTAGAGGGGATTTTTTTGCACATGATTTGGTGCGGTACCAAAATCTTTAATTTGTTTTTCTATTTTCCTGAGCACGGTGCTTTGGCTTATCAGAGATTAAAACGGCAGTGTGTGTGTAGCAAAGAATTAAAAGGAGAGAACTGATAGCTATGAAAAAAAAACCAGATGTGAACCTTCCTCATTTCTGTTCTCCAATGTGCAGCAGTATTAGTTGTTCTGGGATGTTGGGGATAGTGGCTAATATAAAATATTAGGAAAATGTTGTGTTTTAGGGGGAAGAGACTGGAGATGAAAGCATTATATGCCCAATCCTTTTCCTATTGAGTCACTGAAAAAACTGCCACTGATTTCAGTGAGAGAGTGGTCCCAAGGAGTTTAGCATAACAAGATCTAACTCAGCTGCAGGAAGAAAAACTAGTTTGCTTTAAAAATAAAAGTATTTTTGCATTAGGAGTCATGCTACTTTATTAACAAAAATATTCACTCTCTATGGCAAAGTATTCTAGCGTTTTGCAAGATGTTTGTTTAGATTAAGATGTTCCACGATATGTATCCTTTTTTCTCCCCACAACAGAGAACACATAGATAACACATCATTAACCCTAATGATGAGCTTACATCAGAAATGGTTCCGGTATGTTACTAAGGTACTCTTAAGTTCCATCAGCATCTTGGAAAATTGAATTGTATTTTGGCCAAAAAGCAATGGGAGATGCTTTGAAAATCAGTATTAGTTGTTCAATAGTGAACTGGCAAATGGCCATCTATTGTTGCTTAAGGCACTTAAACTCATTATGAAGTTACAGGAAATGCAGCAGTGGGACCTGTTTACAATATTGTTGTAGCCATGTTAGTCCCAGAATTTTAGACAAATAAGGCGTGTGAGGTATTATCTTTTTGTGGGCCAACTTCTATGGTGAAAGAGACAGACCGTCAGGGTCCATCAAGGTCTTTGCCTCAGGTCTGGGAAAGGTAATCAGAGTGTCACAGCTAAATATAAGGTGGAACAGACTATTTAGCATAAGGATTTATACTGCAAGAAACTATTCAAAATAAGTGGGTAATTAACATATGTGCATTCATAGGACAAAGGAGAGTTACTTGGATACAGATTATTGTAATGAGACCTAAAACCAGTGTCTAGCAGAGTTATTCAAGACGTATTTGGATAATAGAATAACTGAATTGAGTTCATCTTCAAAATATCCATGCAAGGCTGTTCATCATACTGCCTGCTTTTCAGGAACACTATTATAGATAAATCAGTGTTTCCTTCAGAAATAATATGATTTATTCCACACAGTGGACAAAGACAGCTTGCTTTCTACTTATTTATATTTAATGAAATTTTCATATAGGGATGGATTCGGATCTCAGGTGCAAAAATTGTGTACGTGGAGGAACGCCATTAGGTTCATCTGGATTTACACTAATGCTACTGAGATCAGAATCTGGCACATACAATCTAGTTTAAGTTCCATCAAGGTACTAGGTTTCACTCTATCACGTCACTAATTGTATATAATATATACAAATGCTCATACCTTAAATACCATTGACAACAAAATCCATGCTCCTATCTGTATTCATCACATAGTTTATTTTGTATTCCGTTTTGCACAGCATTATGCACTATTTAATGAAGAGTTGTATTAATGTTTTGTGCATTTTTACCTGGGCTACAATTCAGGAAATTAAAATAGTCATTTGCTATTTGGAATTTGAACTTCTCAGATGAGACAAAGTGAAATGTTGGAACAAATTAATCCCTTACGTAAATTGCTGCAACTTCTATTGAAGCCACTTATGCCAGGGATGAATTTGTCCCATTATGCTGTGTTTACTCACACCTTTTCATCAATGTTACACTTTCAATGGAAAAATATGTAGTAGTGATTAGGCTATAAACACCACTCAGCAAATGTCATTAGTCTCAGGCTATTTGCGTACCTAGGAGAATGGAGTCAGAATATCAGAAAGGTCCCAAGCAAGATCAGATCACAGGCAAGAATGAGCTGTAAGGAGTCACAAGATGGGAGTAAGTTCATAGAGAGCACTCTTTCCCTGATGCATGAGAGTTTATATAATAAACATGTAATTTAAGATGAGGCAGTTGACATTATTGTTTATCATGTGGTTCTGTGTTTGTGTGAGCTATTTATTGGATTGCAGCAGGGGATGGGAACTTCTCTGTGAGCAAAAATGATGACATTTCAAATGCTATTGATGCAAAAACTGGCTGCACAGTGACACACAGCTGGACAACCCAGAAAAGCATAACAAAACTTCGGGTGGGTGAATAGTACCTGAGAAGATGATTAAGGGCTAATTAGTTTGCTTCTTTTGCCTTGAAGTTAATCAGGGGCAGATCCGCAGCTGGTGTAAATGGTCACAGCTCTATTGAAGTGCATATCAAATGGCACAGTCCCTTGATGCCAATAGCCAGACTCCCAGAGGCAGATCTTCAGCTGGTCTAAATTGTGATAGGTCCAGTGAAGTCCACCTAGCCCTGGAAATTTTGCTATTGAGGTGAAAGAGAGCAGAGCAAGGTCTAAAACTTAACTTCAGGATGGCCAGGAGACACAAAGATAGGTTTTGGTAAAGCAGCCATATTTATTAAAATTTTTATGGATGTGTTTTGGATAAGGCTGTCTTTTGTCTATTAAAGTGCAGCGTAACTCAGAGGAATTTACCCTTTGGATGTAAAAACCTGCACTGGCATAAAGTATGCAAAGCTGGAGGGGTTAGGGTATTTCAATTTTTACTTTATTTAATGTAGCCTAGTCCTAGAATAGCCTATGGTAACATTGGTTAGCTGACGGTAACATGATAAAGAAACAAATCCATGTGGCTAATTTTAATAAGTCCTTGCTCTGAACCTTAGAAACAGTTGCAGTTTGTAAAGGGAAAGGCAAAATGTTGAGAGCAGCATTAGGTTCAAGCAGAATCTCACAGACTTCTTCCAATTTCAGCTGTTCGTGGTCAGACTAGAAACCTGAGGTCACCTCTGGCGAAAGTGCTGTAAATACAGGACTGTGTTACTCTATGCATGATTCTTCTCTGTTCATGTTGGACCAAGTGTCATGGTATAACCCCCACTCTGAACCTTAGCGTCCAAAAGATGGGGTACCAGCATGAATCCCCCTAAGCTTAATTACCAGCTTAGATCTTGTAGTGCTGTCACCAACCAGGACTTGCAGTGCCTGGTACACTCTGGTCCCCCCAAAACCTTCCCAGAGGACCCCAAGACCCAGACCCCCTGGATCTTACACAAGGAAAGTAAACCCTTTCCCCCATTGTTGCCTCTCCCAGGCTTTCCCTCCCTGGATTACCCTGGAAGATCACTGTGATTTAAACTCCTTGAATCTTAAAACAAAGGGAAATGCACCTTCCCCCCTCCTCTTTTCCCCTCCCCAAGAGGTAATACAGATTCAAGCTCCATGAATCTAAAACAGAGGAATTCCACCTTTCCCCCTCCCTTCTCTCTCCCTGTCTCCCACCAATTCCTTGGTGAGTACAGACTCAATTCCCTTGAGACTCAACAAGGGGGAAAAATCAATCAGGTCTTAAAAAAGAAAAGCTTTTAATAAAAGAAAGAAAAAAATAAAAGTTGTCTCTGTAATTAAGATGGTAAAGGTTACAGGGTCTTTCAGCTTATAGACACTAGAAAGAAGCTTTCCCCCCAGCACAAATACAAATTAAAATCCTTCCAGCAAAATACACATTTGCAAATAAAGAAAACAATCAAAAAGACTAAACCTCCTTCTGCTGGTACTTACTATTTGAATAGAAAATTAGAGAGCCTGTAGGTACGTCTGGTTACTCTCAGAACCCAGAGAGAACAACTGACAAACAAAAAACACAAAACAAAGACTTCCCTCCACCGAGATTTGACAGTATCTTGTCTTCTGATTGGTCCTCTGGTCAGGTGGGCCAGGTTCACTGCTTGTAACCCTTTACAGGTAAAAGAGACATTAACCCTTAACTATCTGTTTATGACACCAAGTCCTCCCTCCTCTGCAGGGCCTGAGGAAAAAGCTTGGTGCAGGAATGGAGGTGATGATATCCTCCAGCCCGGCCACAGAGCTAGAGAACCAGTTCAGCCATTCCACTTGCAGCCCATGCATGGAATATCTTCTGGCACCCAATACCACAGTTAGGAGAGCACTAAACTGGCCAGTGGATCGATGTTGGCAGGAGTCCACTAGCCACATCTCTGTACCTGTCCCACCTCCAAATTCTCTGTCCTTGAACTGTGAAGGAAACCCCATCAAAGAACAGCACCAGCAAGAGGTGCAGCCTTCCCTGTGTGAGCTCACTTCAGTTCACCTCTCCTGCACAGAGAAGCCACATTGTGCTTCGGGGGGGATTCTGCACCTCTGCACATGTGCAGAGTTTGTGTCCCCCACAGATTTCTTTGCTTCCCTACAGAAAAGTGACTTTTTTTTTTAAACAGGGAAGCCACAAAAGCGGTCATGTGACCCTGTCCAGCAATACGTTTTGGGTGTCCAGGGCAGCTGGCAGACAGGTAAATCACTGTGGGGTAGGGGGTGGGACTGGGAAAGATTGGTGGCTCCTATCCTGTGGCGGGCTCAACTGCTAGTCCCGGCTGGGCTGGGGAGGATGGGACTTCCTCTTCCCCTGCACTGCACCCAGGGTCAGGTCAGACCCACCCCTGGATTTCTCCCCCAGCTGCAAGAGGCTCTGCAAATCCTCCTCCATCTTGCTTCCTGCGCCCATCACTCCTCAGCTGCAGAGGGAGGGATCCCTGTGCAGGGAGCTGCTCCCATATCTGCCCAACCCCCATGCATCCAGACCCCCTCATACCTAGATCCTCCAGCTGATCGTCACCCCTTTGTACTCAGAACGCAGGCCCCCACAGAGCCCCACTCACCCTGCATCTAGACTACCCCGACAATCCACCGCATCCAGCTCCTCACCCCACTGATCCCCATTCTCTTAGCATCTGGACACCCCCCCGAGCCCCTCCCACTCAGACCCCTCTGCCAAGCTCTATTCCCCCCCAACACACACCCAGACCCCCTTGCAGAGTCCCATTACCATTGCACCCAGAAACACCCCCCCCACAAACTCCCACACGCAGATCTCCAACTGAGCTACCTGCACCCAGATCACCCCACAAAACTCTCTGAACCCACACCTGAATCCCCCCACATTAAGCCCCTCCACACTTGGATCCTGCCTTGCTGAGCCTATCAGCCCACACCTAGTACACCTGGCATGAAGAGGCAGGGCCCAGTGCTTGCACTGTGTGAGGGTTTGGTGCAGCATCACCGCTGAGTCCATCTCAGGGGGTGGGTAGGGGAGGGGCAGAACCTGCACAGTGATCCCCCACTTCTGTGCAGACAGTGGCCCATGCTCCCCAATGCCATGCTGCAGCCTCTACATTTATGTGACAAAGTTTGCAGAATTTTAAAATATTGTGCACAGAATTTTTAATTTTTTGGCGCAGAATGCCATCAGGAGTAACATTGGTCTGCTGCCTGAATTTGCTGCAACGTGGGGGGGGGCAGGATTTAGTGCAGTACAAACAAGATGAACTGGTGCAGCAGAGGTTTGGAATTTTATCCTTAAAGTTTGTCAAGGGGACAGCGCACTGTGCTGAATCTGCTTTGTGAGAATCCTCCCAGAGATCCCCTCCCACTATGCCTGATTCTCCTCCCACTTCCAGCAGCTTTCCATCTGTGTAACTCCAATGACTTCAGTGGAAGTACACCTCATTTTCACTAGTGGAAGGAGAGGAGAATCACTCCCCAGTTTGCAGGAAAGCTGTTGTGATTTGTTACATATCTTATGTAGCTGATTGTGTTCATTGCAAATTATAAACTAATTATGTTTCAGTGCAGGTTGTGTCCTGCATACTGTATTTATGAAAATACAGGATTCTGTTCACACAGTAAAATTACCATTATGCACAGGTCCCATAACTCAGATGGTTCAGTGTCTGCATTTGCCAAATGTGTTCTATAGCTGTGGTCATATATTTATTTTCCCATAATTTTTATAGCCACACCCTAGGCTAGAGGCTCAATGATTATCTGACCAGGATTTCCAAATACTTGGTAGTGCATCGCATGACTGTACCATTCTCAGTTTAGTGTCACAACATGATTTACATTAGTCATCTACATTAAAGCACATTTCCCAATTGGCTTAGTCACGCTGAGAAGTACCTTACTCCAGAAGTATTCCCACTGATTTCCTAGGTGACCCCTAGTTCTTGCGTTATGAGAAGGAGTAAATAACACTTCCTTAACACTAGTCAGGATTTTATAGACCTCTATCATATCCCCCCCCCCAGTCATCCTTTTTCCAAGCTGAAAAGTCCCAGTCTTATTAATCGCTCCTCATACAGCAGCCGTTCCATATCCCTAATAATTTTTGTTGCCCTTTTCTTAACCTTTTCCAATTCCAATATATCTTTTTTGAGATGTGGTGACCACTTCTGCACACAGTATTCAATATATTTTCAATATATTTTTCAATATATTTTCTGTTTTATCTATCCCTTTCTTAATGATTCCCATTTCTTAATTATTCCCTTTTTCCAGATCATTTATGAATATGTTGAATAGGACTGGAGCCAGTACAGATGCTTTCTGCTTCTTATGTGCATGAAAAAAATGTTACTATTACTTTTTGAGTCTTTGGCTAGCTGTTCTTCAAACTCTTTTTTGTCCATCCATATTATATTTTTACATTTCATTTGCCATAGTTTATGCTCCTTTCCATTTTCCTCACTAGGATTTAACTTCCACTTTTTAAAGGATGCTTTTTGCCTCTCACTGCTTCTTTTACTTTGTCATTTAGCCCCAGTGGCTCTTTTTTGGATCTCTGTTTTTTAATTTGGGGTGTCTCTGTTATGGTGTCTTTGAAAAGTTTCCATGCAGCTTGCAGGGATTTTACTTTTGGTGCTGTACCTTTTAATTTTAACTGTGTAGTTCCCCTTTCTGAAATTAAATGCTACAGTGTTGAGCCACTGTGGTGTTTTCTCCACCACAGGGATGTTAAGTTTAATTATATTATGGTGACTATTACCAAGCGGGCCCACTATATTCACCTTTTGGACCTTATCCTGTGCTCCACTTAGGACTAAATCAAGCATTGCCTCTCCTCTTGCGGGTTCCAGAACTTGCAGCTCCAAGAAGCAGCCATTTAAGGTATCAAGAAACTTTATCTCTGAATCCTGTCCATTCAATATGGGGATAGTTGAAATCCCCTATTATTGAGTTTTTTATTTTAATAGCCTCTCTAATCTCACTGAGCATTTTGCAGTCACTATCACCATCCTGGTCAGGTGGTCGGTAATATATCCCTACTGCTATATTCTTATTATTTGTGCATGGAATTACTATCCATAAAGATTTTACAGTACAGTTTTGGTTCATTTAAGATTTTTACTTCATTTGATTCTACGCTTTCTTTCACATACAGTGCCACTCCCCCAACCAGCACGACCTGTTCTGTCCTTCCGCTATATTTTGTACCTGGTATTACTGTATCCCATTGATTATCCTCATTCCACCAAGTTTCTGTGATTGCTACTATATCAATGCCCTCATTTAATACTAGGCACTTGAGTTCACCCATCCTATTATTTAGGCTTCTAGCATTGATATAAGCACTTTAAAAACTTGTCACTTTTTAGATGTCTCCCATTTCATTCAATTACATCTTGTAACTTTTTTTCATTTGACTGTTTCTTAGCAGATCCTACCTGTATTTTATCATCTTCCATCCGCTCCTCCTTACTATACTCTCCCCTGTACTTACACCCATTTTTCTTCAGGAAACATTCTATCACTAAACACTACATGATCGCTTCAAATATTTTCCACCTCTCCCAATTCTACACTGACTTGTCTCTTCTTGCAATGTCTTTTGCCTTTTTCTGGCAAGCTAAATTAGATGATGTCCCAGGGACTAGAAAAGTCAAGACACTTGTTGCTTCTGTAATCATGCAACTCCCACCCCCCAACTCCAGCTGCTGAAGAGCTGGTATACCCCAGTCTTTGTGCTGGTACAGTACCACTACTCAAGCAAGCACAACAGGCATTTCAGCTGCGAGGAAGGCTCTAGCACCTGGTGGGTTGCAAAAAGGCACTCTGGCAAATTGTCTCCAACTGCCATATTCCTTCCAGTGTCCCACAACATCCTGCCTTCGTGATCTAGACTGCACCAACTGTCTTCCCAACTGCTACAGAGCTTTCCTCTGGCAATTTATATCCCCACCTGAGCAGAAGGAAAAGGGAAGCAGCAGATTCACCGTAGCCCATTCACCACATTTCAATAAAAAGATTTTAAAAATATATTTTCTTTTTATTCCTCTCATGCTGTACGCCTGTCATACCAATCAGCTTTGAAGTCACTACGAAAGAAATGCAAAAAAATTGAAGGGCAATTTTAACAATAGAACATATTCTTCAGTGAAATGAGGTAACAGCTACAGTAAAATCTTTGAATGTTAATTGTTTTTGTTGAATAAATATGGAACAGTTATCCCCAGTAAAACAAATTTCCCACAAATTCTTTGATAATCAAGTTGATGATTTTTTTCTTGTAACAGAAGGAATATATTTAGGAAAGCAGCAAAATTCATTATGTCATGCTGTACAGTGAGGAGGCTAGAAACAGATCCAAAACAGCTCAAGAACAATTGAGCTGCAAGGCAAGGAGAACAATTTATAGCTTATTTTCAGAAAGCTACACAGTCAATTAACTAGCTGTTCTGAAATGGCTTTCACATTCTGGACACAACTGGGGCTTCTAACTAGCAGTTCATGGCATTCTAAGCAGTGTCTGATCCAACTGCATTCAAGTCAAAGGGAATTTCTCCATTGAGAACTGGGCTGGGCCCATAATATCCAATAAATTAGAGGCCTGTTTTCCTTATTTTGTCATGGGTAAGATCAGTTACCACCTACCCCAAGCAACAGATTTCTGGGTGATTACTGCACTTCTTGGGTGGTTAAATGTGTTTAGCCTTCAGCTTTGGGCTTTATATACTAACTGAGGTGTATTACAACATGGCTGGCATGTTTAACCAGACAGTAGGATTCCTTCACTGGTTTTCTTGCTTCTGGAATAGCATTATATTCATGGCAACATCTCCTCTTCTAAAGGAAGCTTTTTCAAAATACAGAAGAGTGCATCCAATCCAACACTGCCTCTTTCAGTTGATTTTTCATTTGTTGAGCAACAACCAAGTTTTGGCACAGTACCAAATGGCCTACACCCAAAAGAGCTCACAGTTGAGTGACCTGATCCCAAAAGGTGCTGAGTAGTAAGAATACCACCCGCAGCCAAACATGTACTTTCCCTCAGGATGCCTTTTACTTCAGAGTAAGGAGAGTGACAAATAAATAAAATTCTTCACAAGCAAGGGAGAATGCGCAAAGTCTATCTCTAACAACCATCTGCCTGTGACTCCTCCTGCGACAGACACCTGGACCTGACTTGCACTCCTGACCCTCAGCAAACAAGCAAGGAGATTTTACACTTATCAGGTAGTGCGTGGAATGCAGAATCATAACTTTGCCCCTACATTTACATTAGACATCACACTGAGCACCCATAATTCCTTCTGAAGTCACTCCGAGAGAAGCGTTCAGGAGACATAGATGCCCAGCACTTCACAGGACCAGACCCAACGTTGACAATACTATGAAAATTATTAATTAATATAGTGCCTAGGTGCTTTAGTTATGGACCAGCATCCCCATCTCTCCCTGCATTATGCTAGGTGCTGTACAAACATGGAATAAAGCTGGTCCCCACTCCCGAGAGTTTATCTAGAATGCACCTACTGACCAGAAGGTGAATTTAGCACTGAGTGGTACAGATGTCTGATTTTCCCTCCACCCCCCCTACTTTTTTTCCCCCTTTTAAAATAAGAATAGCAATGATTCCTTGTTTAGCAGCTCATAGCCACCAGGCTTCATGGAAGCTATGTATTTTAAGGAGGGGTTGTAAGAACTGCATTGCTCTTCCCAGATATCAGTGGAAGTCTCAGAAAGACTGATCTGTTCATTCATCTACAAGTGCACTTCATTTTTTCCCATCTGAATCTGGATGCAAATCTAGGTCTCTTCTTTTCTCAGGTGGCCTAGAGCTCCAGTCTTCTCTGGATGTGAATGTTAATGGGAATTACTGTATATGTGCATGTTGAGAGGAAAATAAAGGCCATACAAATCAGGGGCAACACATGAAAAGTTGTGGTGAATGATTAAAATCTGGGAGCCCTGTAAAGAAACAACAAGCAGAGAAAGCTAGAGCAAGTGATTTTGAGTAAACACAGAATACTTTTTAAAAAAACACAAACATGGTTAGGTTAGCAAGGAACAACACTAGGCAGAAGAGGGACAGAAAAAGTGTTATGCTGTTTCAATGACCTGCTTGACCATGAGGAACACTTGAGAGATGTTGGGGTGAGTGCATATATAATGGCTGAACCACACAGAAACTGACGTTCCACCCTCAGCGGGACAGTTGTCTACAGAAATGGGATATGAGCTAAAGGAATGTATCTGGGGTTCCCCTTCAGTGACTCCCTTTCTTGATTAAACGAAAGGAATTCATTCAATGAACACAGATTGCACTTAGTGGCAATGGTTGGGCAGCAGGTATGCTGCGATTGCTGTTTACTAAGCTCATCTGAGCTGAATGAGGACCAAAGGAGGGCAGGACAACAAGCCAGTGAACAGTTAGCTCTAAAGCTATTTCACCAATTAGAAAAATATATTGTTATATAAATTGTCTCACTATTACCTTGTGCCCCCCTACCCCATCAGTTTGCTGTATCCATCTGTTGTCCCTTGTCATATAATTAGATTGTAAGCTCTTTGGGGCAGGGACCATCTTTTGTTATGTATGTGCATGGTGCCTACCACTGTGGGGCCCTGATAGGACCATCTAGGTGCTATCACAATACTCATAAATAAGGGAAAATATGTAACACATGTTGTCTTTGAATCCCAGTTAGTGCTCAACAAGCATTAATGTTAATGTGATACAGTATGTGAGAGTGTAACGAGGCGGTGTGGCTCCCCTCCTCCTCAGGGAGGGTCGAGCCTCGCCAGATGCCGGAAGGGGTGGCGGCCACAGGGCACTGGACCCGCCCCTCAGAGGATCAGGAGCCGATCCGGAAGTATAAAAGCCAACCGGTGGCGCTCAGTTGAGCCCCAGCCGCCGTCAGGAGCAGACCTGCCAGAGCGTGCTCGTGACTGGGAGGCTGCTGAGGCCCAGGGTTGTTTCCCGGACTGGCCGGAGCTTCCCCGCGCCCACTATGGGGAGGCTGCTGAGGCCCAGGGTCGTTTCCCAGACTGGCCGGAGCTTCCCCGCACCCACTACGAGGAGGCTGCAGAGGCCCAGGGTAGTTCCCCGGACTGGCCGGAGCTTCCCCGCACCCACTACGAGGAGGCTGCAGAGGCCCAGGGTAGTTGCCTGGACTGGCCGGAGCTTCCCCGCGCCCACTACGACGAGGAGCTGCCGGAGCTGCCCTGTCCCTGCTGTTACCCCGAGGAACCCCCGGAGCAGCCCTGGCCGGACTTCCCAGAGGTACTGCTGGATCTACCCCCCAGCCCCAGCCAGGAGGGGCCCATGCTACTGGACTTCCCAGGGGCTGACGCCACCGATCAGGTAGGCCCAGAGGGGGAGATTGGAAGTGGCTCGGGGGCAAGGCTGCAAGTGTACTGGAACCCATGTCAGTGTGTTGCGGCCAGGATCCCCACTGACCGTCAGCGGTGATAGCCGCTACTAGGGCCCCCGGCTGGAACGCAGTGGAGTGGGAGGGCCTGCGTTCCCCCTGCCACCCTTCCCAGGGTGGCAGACTCCCCCTCTGCTTGACCTGGAGAGGCCAGTTCAACTGCTGGTTGCTCAGCCCTGAGCCAAGAGGGCCTGAGCCTCTATAACTGTGTGTTTGGTGCCCCGCTCGACTCAGGGGCTGGGTCCCCTTAAACTGTACCACTGCTCGGTCCTGCACCAAAGGACCTGAGCAGCCTGAACTGTTGTGTGCTCAGCCATGAGCCAGGAGGGCCTGAGCCTCTATAACTGGGTGTTTGGCGCCCCGCTCGACTCAGGGGCTGGGCCCCCTTAAACTGTACCACTGCTCGGTCCTGCACCAAAGGACCTGAGCAGCCTGAACTGTTGCGTGCTCAGCCATGAGCCAGGAGGGCCTGAGCCTCTATAACTGGGTGTTTGGCGCCCCGCCCAACCCAAGGGCTAGGCCCCTTTAAACTGTGCCACTGCTCGGTCCTGTATCAAGGGGCTCGAGCGGCCCGAGCCTCGGGTGAGGAGACCCTCAGCCCCTGGGACTGAGGGCCTGAGATCCTGAGCTGACTTTCTGTTTACTCCGCCCTGTAGCAGAAGGCCAGAGTCCCAAGCGACTGTGCAGCATTGCTTAGCCCTGACAAAAGGGCAGACTCGGACAGTGTGTAGTGAGACCAGTGTGGCTCCCCTCCTCCTCAGGGAGGGTCGAGCCCCGGCCGGGCACGTTTACAGAGAGAAACATGTTTAACAGAGACAGGGGCATTCCTTTTGCTCATGGCAAAGGCTTGAAAATTCAGAGGGTAAGGAGCACCTCTTAACACATTAATAATTATTTGCTGAGCTCTGACATTGTCCAGGATATGTTGAAGTCCGGGCCCTGTTGTATTCAATGAGAGTTTTCCCATTGGCTTCAATGGGACCAATATTTCATTCATAGATGGCATGAAGGATCACATTTTGTGTTCTGTTACGGTGGCATAAATCCAGAGGCTTGGATCTCAGGTCAGCAGGGTGTAAGGTGACCAAATGTCCCAATTTCATAGGGACAGTCCCAATTTGGGGTCTTTTTCTTCTATAGGCTCCAATTCTCCCATCCACACCCCCATCCTGATTTTTCATATTTGCTGTCTGGTTACCCTAGGAGGGTGGGGGAGGCCATCACAACTCCCTCATTCTTTGGGCTGGGGCTAGGGCCAGGGCCAGCTTAGAGCAGCCCAGAGAACAGGGGAACCATAATCAGCTCCCTGATGCCCCTCCCTCTCTACCCCACCTTCTCTCCCAGGGGCTCTTCTATTTTATACCAGTTGGGGCTATTGTTCCCCAGGGCAATGAGGAACTGCAAGAGCACTCCACACTATGGCCACATCGTGTGTGCTGGGAAGTGGGGGGAGCAGAAGAGGATGTGCTACAGGAGAAGATGACATAGGCAATCCCCACATAGGAAGACACAGGGTCAGGAAATGGAGGGTCAGGAAATGGAGCTGAGCAGGAAAATGTGGCCCAGAGTAACTCCACTGAAGTCAATAGAGTTGATCTAGATTGACAGTGGTATAAGAATACAGCTTGGCCTCTACCCCTAATCCCTGGACTATTTAATGAAAGAAGAGCAAATTCCTCCCTTAACTCCCAGCCTCCTTTGGCAGAGCTGAATGAGGACCAAAGGGAGGACAGGACAACAAGCCAGTGAATAATCAACTCAAAAGCTATTTCACCAATTACAAAAAGATACTGTTTGATAGTGAAGTGCAATATATTGCACTTCAATTATGCTGGTGGAACGGGTGCATCTGGCTTTTACTGTTTAACAGGAATCATCTTTAGAGGCTAACATGGATTGTATTTTAAAAGTTGATGCTGCTGCTAAGATACTGAATTAAAATCCATATTTCTGATTAGTCTGTAAATTAATACAGGGCTGTTCAACTCTATTTTATTCAAAGACCTATAGGTGAGAATTAGCTTTCAGGCTGAGACTGTTTCATTTATGCTGTTTTGGGGAAGTCCTATGGCCTTGCTCTAAAGAAGGTCAGAAAGGATGAATCTAATGGTCCCTTCCTGCCTTGGAATTGCTGAACCGTACTTAAACTGTAAGCTGTTCAGAGAATGGGCTATCTTTTGGTCTGGGTCCGTACTGCACCTACTATAATGGGGCTCCTAGGCACAACTCCAGTACAAATAATACAACACTTTCAATCTGGAGCAGGTTTTTCTAAAGCTAATATAAACCCTTTTCATCCCCCACCCCCCTCCAAGCATGTGTTGTCTTGATGACTACTTCTGTTCCCAACAGCTCTGAAAAGGCCCCGGTATCCTATGGAATAACTTATCCAATTATTAACTAAGAAAGAAAATAGCATGTTTTGAACACTATATTGCATGCTTACTTTGAAAAAAAAACTGGAGTGCCCTCTAGTGACAGACAACCAAAAAGCAGGCCTGAGCCATACTGTATGCCAAGTAGAAATAGATCAGGGGTCGGCAACCAGCAGCACGCGTCCCAAAGGCTGCACGTGAGCTGATTTTTAGTGGCACTCTGCTGCCAGCTGGAGTCCCAGCTGCCAGCCCCCACTCAGCCTGCTGCTTGCCTGGATGAATGGAACCCCAGTCCAGCAATGGGCTGAGCATGGCCAGCGGCTGGGACCCTGGCTAGCAGGAACTGGCAGCCAGAATCCCAGACCAGCAGCAGGCTGAGCCGCTCAGCCTGCCGCCGGTCTGGGGTTCCAGCTGCTGGCCCCCTGCCAGCCGGGGTCCCGGCCTCCGGCCCTGCTCAGCCTGCTGCAGGCCTGGGGTACCAGCAGCTAGCCCAAGGCTCTGCTCCTGGCCTTGGCCCAGTGCTCTGCAGCTGCCTCCAGCTGTGGCCTACTGGCCCCAACCTGGGGCAGTGAGGGATGCATACAGGGGCAAAAAGGGGCGCAGATCAGCACCCCCATCTTAAAAATTGTTCCAAGGCCTGGTTTGCTGCTTATACCAGATCATGTCTGCATTTGACCTTGTGCATGTCCTTGGTCGCCATTTTTTTTTCCCCACTGATCGTTGAGGGGAGCATTTGACAAAATGGCAGCTCCTAAGAAAGCAAAAGTTAGATGTCTGTTCATTTCAGCCTTCTTGGACAGACACATTTGGATTTATTCAAAAGAAAGACAGTGCTGTTTGTGCTTTCTGTTGTGAAAGTGTTTGTCGCACATAAAGTGTTCAACATTTTGAAACAAAAACACGAGAAAACCTTTCTTGATGAAGCAGATGTAACCCTTCTGCCCCTCTGAGTTGGCCGGGTTCAGTATCCAGGGGTTCCGTTTCAATAACACAATGCAAAACTGGCTTGAGCCCCGACCCAGTGACCTGGGACAATTACATACCACCCCCCCGGGTGCCTCTAGGAGGCAATACTTCCCCACTCGCAAGCACGGAGTCTGAGTGTAGCAAAATCCTTTTAATAAAGGAGGGAAACAATGTGGCATCATGTTGGAGAAACACCACAAACAGGATTATAACACAAACTATAAGCAAAAACCCACCTCCAAGTACGTTTGGCAATGTCCTTTCCTCCTTAGGGTCTTAAGTCCAATCACCCCAAAGTCCAACAACCCAAAAGTCTCTGGTCAGTGCCACCCCAGAGTTCAAAAGTTTATCTGCAGAGTTTTACCCCCCCCCCAGCCTGGGTGGAAATGGGGGCAGGGGTACACACAGGGTGTTAAGGGGCACCTTACGTGGGTCAGGGTCAACTGCTCTGCCTCTCCATGGGGTTCTGCTGCAGCCTTCACCACGACCAGCTCCACTACACCAGCTGTGCCGCTCCTCCAGCCGTCCCATGAGCCACTCCAGCCATCCCTGCAAACCGCTCTACTCCACTCACTGTTCTATGGGCTGCTCCAACATGCTCTGCTCTGCCAGCGGCTTAGCGATAGATCTTCAGGCTCCCCCACTAGTTAACACAGCACTCAGTGATCTCAGCTCCGTAAGCTTAGCTCTTTTAGTGATTTCAGCTTGTAATAGGGGAGCCCAGGTGCTGGTGCACCATTGGCCCAACGTGAATTCAGCTCAGCAGCCTCTAGATGGACTCCTAATGGAATCAAAATTAGCTCTGCTCTTCAACAGTGGAGAGAGGAGGATGTACAATTGGTGTTCCAGGCCCTCAAAAGGGACCCATACCATCAGGTACACACACCAGTCCCCAACCTCTCTCATTTCAATGGGTTTTGGCACTCATGTCCCTTGTCTAGCAAGTGCTACTTTATTGATATTGAGATATTGCTGTCATAAAGCAGTCTCATAGTTCCTCATTCACATAATCAGGGTGACAACACTTTATTCCTCCTGCCCCAATAACAAAGAAATTGGGGATCCCAGAGCTGTCAAAATAACCATCCCAGGCTGCCGTGGGCTACGCTAGATGGAGTGGGTGTGTCAATGCAAATACCTAAAACTCCTTTCCACACTCCCCATAATTCACCACCAGATGTCAGGGTAGAGCTCATTCTGACTCTGCTTACACAGACAATACTAAATAGATCAAAAATAAAGTAGCAGGATATGAGAAGCAAAGCAGTGTTTTTAAAAGCTTAAATGTAAGTAAAAATCAAGCTACAGAAAGAAGTTACAAGATTGCACAATGCATTGCAAAAAACAAAGCCATTTACAAATGGGGAATATATAAAAAATTTCTCAGCAGTTCAGAAATTTTGCTGAATGATTTGCCAAATATACGATCATATCTAGAATAAAAAAACTGTCTGTCTCTGCCAGACCAGTTGAGAGAGGCATAAGTGAAATGGCAGAAAACATTAAGGAAAAGCAAATGACTGTATTAAAAGACACAGCAGTGTTTAGTGTTGCAGTTGATATAAATGATGTTCCACGTTTGGCAGTTGTTGCAAGATATTGTGCTACCGATGAAATCCCAGAAGAACTTTGTTGCCTAAAACCCCTGCATGGCACAACAAAGGGGGAAGATATAGTGGAAAGTTTTGTAAACCATTTTGAAGAACGAAGAGTTGACATCAGAAAAATATTGTGTGTGACAACAGATGGTGCTCCTGCCATGGCTGGAAAACAGAAGGGATTTGTAAAGTTACTTGAAGATCAAATTGGCTGTCCAACAGTCAAATTTCACTGCATCATCCATCAAGAAAACCTGTGTGCTAAAATTTCTAATTCAGAACTTAATAATGTGATGAATACAGTGGTGTGAATTGTGAATTTCCTTGTTGCTTGATCTGCTTTGACTCACAGCAAGTTTCAAGCACTGCTAGAAGAGATGGACAGTGCTTATAACGACATTCCACTTCACAGCAACATTTGGTAGCTAAGTCATGGCAAGGTTTTCGTGCGCTTAATAAACTGTTTTGATGCAATCAAGGCCTTTTTGTCAGAAAAAGGACAAAACTACCCTGAACTGGATGATGACAAATGGCTGTGTAAGCTCATGTTTCTAACTGACATCACTGCTCACCTAAATGCTCTACCTCTGTCTCTAGGGTGAAGTGCAAACGGTTCTGGATCTTTACGAAGCCTGGAAGGCATTCGTTGTAAAACCAGCAGTTTTTTCTCAGGATATTCGAACTTCAACTTTCCGCTACTTCCAACACATAAAAGAGCTATTGACGCGTTGCGCTGTCAGTGTCGATGAGATTGGAATGTATATGCAAGAACTGGAATCAGAATTTTCTGACAGTTCAAGATTTCCAGCAATTTGGCCCAATGCTTTCTTTTCTAATTAAGCCTGAAAAGTTCAATGAAAGCAACTTGGATTTGTCTATATTTCAGGGGATGGGTGTTGAAGATTTCAAAATGCAGCTCATTCAATTAAAAAAGTTCAGAATTGTGGGCATCAAAGTTTGTAGATTTGTGGAGTGCACTTGAATTTACTGAGAGAGATCATGGGGCCTCTATTCCGACCTGCTGGATGTCCCTGCCAGTGAAATTTAACTGTTTGAAGAAAAGTGCATTTGCAATGCTTTCAGCATTTGGATCCACATACCTGTGTGAACAGGTATTGTCACACAGGAAATCTGTCCTCTGTCCCTCTCGGAGCCAGTTAACAACTGATCACTCAGAAGACTGTGTGAAACTTAAAGTATCCAAATACGTGCCAGACATTGGAAAACTCAGCAAGGAAAAGCAAGGGCAAGGACACTGAACTGATAAGATCTGCATTTTAATTTAATTTAAATGAAACTACTTAAACATTTTAAAAAACGTATTTACTTTAAATACAATAGTTTAGTTATATATTGTAGACTTAGAGAGAGAGACCTAAAAACATTAAAATGTATTACTGGCACACGAAATCTTAAATTAGAGTGAATAAATGAAGACTCGGCACACCACTTCTGAAAGGTTGCCAACACCTGTAATAGATCATCCCTATGAGGTTATGAGGACCATCATCTGCACATTCTGCCTTCACTTAGTTCCCATTCCTGGTGGAAGGGAGGACAACAACATGTCTAATAGTCTGCCCTATGGTGTGGATGAAGCACTCATCACTCATCATTGCTTCTCAGCTCTATGAGCTAAGAGGTGAAAATGTTATCTAATTAGAATAGAGTTTTCCACATTCATTCTCTAGTCTACACAGCTTACACCAGAAACTGCATTGGGGAAGACTGGTGGCAGAAAGTGGTCACAAACTTTTCTGTGCTGAGAACCTTGCAGGGGACAACACATCCCTGCAACATGACTAGTGTTGAGTCTATACCAGATCTTCTTAAAACTGAATTTGGCCACTGAATTTTAGAAGCTGTTCTACTTGGACAGTAAAGCAGTAGGAGCTCTGCAGACACAATAGGCAGGCAGCTTGGCAGTCCTGATCATGCAGTCATACACAAAGCATTAACATACAGTGCTTTCTGCATGTTTCTTTACTCACTCTTTATTATTAGGCTTATTTACCCAACAACAGAATCTTTGCTTTTTCAGTTGTCCCGATTCTGCTACTTATTCCTGGCTTATGTTTCTGTGGAACCATACAACTGGTTTCCATGGCAGAGAGTAAGGTCATCAAGTTCCAGATAGTTCTATCCCTGAGACATCCACTACTCTTTAAAATAAAGTAGGACACCAGTAGGACAGGCTGGAATATGTTTATTCAGTGCATTTCCAGAGCAGGACTACTGTGGTGGTCCTGGCAAACCTTAAAGCTTTTCCGCCAAAGCCCCAGAGGGAGGCACAGTGACAGACACATTCTAACCATCCTGCACAAACAGAAGCAGAATGAAGAATTTCCACCCCTCTCAAATAGTATCTCCCTATATCAGTGGGAGTGCATCTGGCCTAAAATATCATTGTGTCTCCCTGAGGTGTCAGCAGTTCTTTAAATTCATTCCTGTACAGAAAGGAAACTGATGAATACAGCTTCCTAGTGGCACCCAGGAATCACCAGCACAAATCCAATTTGTTGACTGGCCTTCTGGATGGAAATCCATTGTGTAACACACCAACTGGGGAAATGAATGATTGAACAAATAAAGTAGACTCCTCACCTGAAAAAGCCTCATTCTGCATGCAGGTTCGAGTGGCATTGTAGTTTATATGATGATGCAGTCAATCAAAATTGATGGATGGACTGCAAACGTCTTCCTAGGAATTGGGGATAGAGACATACTGAAGCCCACTGATGGCAAAGTTTAAAAAAGAGGAAGAGAGGACGATAGGATGTGTAAGGTTAAATTAACAATATGAATGTTACTTATGGCATGTTACCTTATTAGGAATTACTAAACTGTAATTATTGGGTCACACCAGGGCATCCTCATTTTTCAAATAGCTCTTCCTATTTAGATCTTAGAACTAATATCTACTGATTAAAGGCTGAGTGGACTATTTCTTGGCTTTGTTTTGATGAAAAAGGATGCTTCTTGCCTACATGCCCAGGTTGCATAGGTTTTTTTCAGTTGTTCTCTTGAAAGATAGCTACACCTATTAGCTTGGATCATAAAATAAAAGCAAACAAAAAACATTCACCCATTTTCTTCAAAGTGCTTTGTCCATAAAGTTAAAGGTATCCTTTTAGCCTCTTATAAATCAAGTACTTCTGCCCTAAATCTTCTGACAGCTCTGCCACCAGGTTTTGCAACAGTGGGTGAATTAAGGTGCAGACAATCATCCATGTGTTTGATGCTGTGCTGTCTAACTCTGCTCAGAATAAACCTAGATGATACAATAGTCAAAATGCCAGCAATGGATGGTGCCTCATCCGCACTCCCTGTGCTGGTTATAGCAATGGTAGGACATTCTAGGGGAAAAGCAAATATAGTGCCCATATTTAAAAAGAGGGAAGAAAGAGAACCCCAGGAACTACAGCCTTACTTCAGCCCCTGGCAAAATCATGGAGCAGGTCCTCAAGGAATCCATTTTGAAGCACTTGGAGGAAAGGAAGATGATCAGCAAGTCAACAAGGATTCACCAAGGGCAAGTCATGCCTGACTGACCTGATTGCCTTCTGTGATGAGATAACTGGCACTGTGGATATGGGGAAAGTGGTGGATGTGATATATCTTGACTTTAGCAAAGCTTTTGATACGGTCTCCCACAGTATTCTTGCCAGCAAGTTAAAAAAGTGTGAATTGGATGAATGGACTATAAGGTGGATAGAAAGTTGGCTAGATCATCAAGCTCAATGGGTAGTGATTAACGGCTTAATGTCTAGTTGGCAACCGGTATCAAGCGGAGTGCCCCAGGGGTCAGTCCTGGGGCTGGTTTTGTTCAACATTTTTATTAATAATCTGGATGATGGGATTAATTGCACCCTCAGCAAGTTCACAGATGACACTAAGGTGCAGGGAAGAGGTAGATAGGGTCCAGAGTGACCTGGACAAATTGGAGGATTTGGCCAAAAGAAATCTGATGAAGTTCAACAAGGACAAGTGCAGAGTCCTGCATTTAGGAAGGAAGAATCCCATGCACCGCTATAGGCTGGGGACCAACTGGCTAAGTAGCAGTTCGGCAGAAAAGAACCTGTGGATTATAGTGGATGAGAAGATGGATACGACTCAGCAGTGTGCTCTTATTGCCAAGAAGGTCAGGTGCATATTGGACTGTATTAGTAGGAGCATTGCCAGCAGATCAAGGGAAGTGATTATTCCCCTCTATTCGGCACTGGTGAGGCCACTCTGGAGTACTGCGTCCAGTTTTGGTCCCCTCCCCACTACAGAAGGAATGTGTATAAATTGGAGACAGTCCAGCAGAGGGCAACGAAAATGATTAGGGGACTGGGGCACATGACTTATGAGGAGAGGCTGAGGGAACTGGGATTATTTAGTCTGCAGAAGAAAAGATTGAGGGGGGATTTGATCGCAGCCTTTAACTAGCTGAAGGGGGGTTCCAAAGAGGATGGAGCTCAGCTGTTCTCAGTGGTGGCAGATGACAGAACAAGGAGCAGTGAGGAAGGTCTAGCTTGGATATTAGGAAACACTATTTCACTAGGAGGGTGGTGAAGCACGGAATGGGTTACTTAGGGAGGTGGTTACTTAGGGAGGTGGTGGAATCTGCACCCTTAGAGGTTTTTAAGGTCAGGCTTGACAAAGCCCTGGCTGGGATGATTTAGCTGGTGTTGGCCCTGCTTGGAGCAGGGGGTTGGACTAGATGACCCCCCGAGGTCTCTTCCAACCCTAATATTCTATGATTCTAAAGAGAATAATGTAAACAAATCTTAATCTATTTCTAGCCTTGTCAATATCAAAGGTGTGATGGGCTCCTCCAGAGGTGCCACCTGGAACTGGGGTACCACTGACCCACCCTGACCCACCAGCCTGGGCTCCCTTTACACTGTACTGCTATGACTAGCCTGCCACACCCTCTCCTAGGCCCCAGCACACATACAGGTAGGGACACACCTAACTGCAGTACATACAAACATTGAGATCAGTTCTGCATGGGGACACTTCAGCTAAGGAACTGCCCAGCCACTCAAGTGCACCCACCATCCTCTAAAGAGTAAACCCCAAATTATACCATCTTATGCTACATAGAGAACTGTACAGCATAAGTTCATTAAATTTGCCCCTGCCCTCAACGTGGAGAAGGATTGCAACAGCTTTCTGCACCAAGTTATGACTCCCATAAACTTAGGTTTTACTTTGTCTAAAAACAGTGTAACTACAGAAGATAGATTTTAACTGATCATAAGGGATACAAAACAAATCAAAGCAGATTATCTAACAAACAAAACATGCAAACTAAGCTTAATATGATAGATTGGATGTGAGTAGCAAATTCTCACCTTAAGTGACGATTCAAGCAGGCTGCAGAGATTCTTCAGGGGTCAGCTGCATTTGCTTACAGTTTAAAACCTCAGGTGTTGCTTTCAGAGGCTAAAAATCCCTTCAGGCTGGGTCCAGTGGCCCCCACCGCACCATTCAGTCCTTGTTCCTCATGTGTTTCCAAGAGTCTCTTTGGGGCAGAGAGTCAGTGAAGAACCTCAATTACATCACTCCCCTGCCTTATATAGCTTTTGCATAAGGTGGAAATCCTTTGTTTCAAAGCTTGGTTCCTATGCCAGTCAGTGGAAAAACACTGGTATCCTAAGATGGTGTCCAGTACCAGGTGACCTGGTCACATGTGCCAGTAGGGTCATAGCAGTCATGAGTCCGAGGCTGTTTGTAGCATCCTCAGGAAGCGCCCCCATGATCCTCCAGTGGGAGATAAGCTGCTTCTAAGGCTTACTGTTTTCTCCTAATGGCCATTTAACCTGAATGGGCCCTTCCCAGCCAACCATCTAGACCAAGTGCATTCTGACTAGTGGGCATTCCCTAGGTGTAAACAGATGACAGAACAAGGAGCAGTGAGGAAGGTCTAGCTTGGATATTAGGAAACACTATTTCACTAGGAGGGTGGTGAAGCACTGGAATGGGTTACTTAGGGAGGTGGTGGAATCTCCACCCTTAGAGGTTTTTAAGACCCGGCTTGATAAAGCCCTGTATATGTAATACAGATATATAGTCAGTATTCCTAACTTCAGATACAAAAATGATCATGCATACCAATAGGATAATCATATTCAGTAAATCAACCTTTGCAATGATATTTCACATGACCTATCTTGCATAATACATCAAAGTTATGCCATAATCATATCATAATATCACTGTAAAAAGATGGGGTGCAGTGTCACAAAAGGATTATTATGTTTTTAAAATTCAAAGACAGACTTGTGTGGATTGATCATTTTTCTAGGACAGCTATGAATGAGATAAACAAGTTTAGTACTCGGATGACACATTATGGACTATGAGCAAAGTTTTCAAACCTGACTGCCTGTGTCTGTGCGTGCTCTGATATACTTTCCCCCTGAAAATTACTAAAAAAAAAAAAATCAGCTACAAAGGAGTAACAGGAAATACTAATTTGGGGCTGGAAATTACTATGGCCATTTTCCTTTAAGTACCATAATGTTGGTTACATTTGTTGGTCTAGAATAGTTCTCACCTCCAAAGGCCTTCCCAAAGCTCTGCCCCGGACTATTTCTTTTCTCCTGTGGTGTCTCTGTTCAACCTCTCCAGTGCTCCCACACTGCCAGTCTTTTCTCTCCTTCAGTCCCCTATGCACAGAATGCCCTTCTCAAGCCAGTTTGCCAAGCCAACATCCTCTTTATTCAAATCCGTTCTACCTTCATACAGCACAGAATTGCACATCCTGGGTGAAATCCTGGCCCTGTTGAAGTCAATGGAAGTTTTGCCACCAACTACAATGGGGTCAGGATTTCACCCGCTGTATTTTAGCAGCCTTTTCCTCCCTCTGCCCTTGCTTGTTTGTCCCATTCACCTGACATGCTTTGTTTCAAACTGCAAATTCTTTGGGGTGGGGACTGTCATTAACTATGTCTGTACAGCACCTAAGTACAATAGGATCCAACTGGATTAATGCCCCTAGGTGCTACCAAAACATAAATGTGAAATACAGTAGGAAAAAAAATACTAGTTTTGCAATGGTCACAAAATGTGAATTTTCTAGCAGAATAACAAACAACCCTCTTCTCCCAAAACCCCAACTATGAACTTCAATGGAAACATCAAGAAATGTACACGCCTTCCTGAGGAACATCACTGTTATCATTGCTCTTCCTGGCTCCCTTCTTCTCCTGATCATATGTATCCATTTAAATAGTATGGTCTTCAGGGAAGAGCCTGTCTCTTTGTTTCTGTGAAGCACCCAGCAGATGTAGGTGCTCAAAACAGAATAAATACCATTAAAAAAAAAAGCCAAGTTGTAATACATGCCTCCAAGTGCTGCTATTCTCAATACTAAGAGATGGACATTAAATCATTCACTGGTAAGAATTGCTGCTAAAGACAAAAAAGACAGACTGAGAACATGTGACATTTCTTTGAACAGCGCATTCTGAGCTCAAAATCCTACAGAGCAGCCAAGCCACGAGCCAGCATTCATTCCCTGGATGAAAGAATTCAGTTGAAAATGGATTCCAAGCTGCATAGGCCCCGAAACATTAGAGATGTGAACTGTTGCTCTTTCTGGCAAACACCGGGCTGTTGACAATCAAGAGCTATTCACTGACTGGTGGGTAGCACAAGTGTCACACTCCTTCTCTGACGTGCTAGTCACACAGTACTGGAGTCAGGGATGTTAGCTACAGGAGTTATTGCAAGACGAGGAGGCTCAGCGGCTGAAGGATTTGCCACTTGCCAAGGCTCACCAGCCAGGAGACCTTGCCATTATTTACAGTCAAATCCTGTGCCCACTGAAGTCAATAGGAGCAGAACCGATCTCTTAAAGCTATTAAACTCTGTGCCATTCCCTCAGCTGGCATGGAACTGCCAAACCCTGGGATCAATCCAATGCTGCTAAAGTCAATAGAAAGACTCTCATTGACTTCAGTGAGAAGTGGCTCAGGCCCTCTTTCCAGTTGCCCTAGATCAAGTGTGCCTCATCATTGCTTAAAGCTTTGGATAAATTCACAGTCTAATCAGTGTAGCACAGCCCACAAACTGGCTATGTATTGCAGCTAGGTGAGGGCCATGTTCTGCTGTTTATGGTTCTGGGAAGATCCACAAGAGAGAGGCTAGTGCAAAATGAAGATGCAAAGCCAATTCTTTCTTTGTGCCCTGGTTTTTTCTCTTTCACTTCTCTGGCCTTTTCCCTTTGTGGAAGTGGCCTGGCCTCCCCCATCCACATTGAGCCCAAGTCCTCTTCTCCTTTTCCCCTGCTGGAGAGGGGAGGAGGCCATGGGTGGACTCCAAGTCTATTGCTAGAGAAGGTGAGGAGCAGCTTTCCCTAAGAGGGAGAAAGGCAGCCAAGAGAAGATGAAGGAGTCCAAGAACAAGAGAAGGAACAGGAAGGAATAATAGGAGTTGTTGGAGGATTGAGACAGAAAAAACATACAGAAGGAAGAAAATGGCTGGAGGAAAAAACCCTATAGCAGGTAGATATTTATATTTGACTTCAGTGGGACTCCTCCACATGGATCATAACGAGTGCTGGATGGAGGTCTTAGTAACTCCCTGACCATACTTCTGTAATTTCAGATTTCTGTTCCACATTGTCTGTTGCTCCCACTTTTTGCCTCTGCTCTCTAGGTTGTATGTTCTGCAGGGAAGGGAGGGTGGTGGTTGTTTAAAATGTTTGTCTCAGGTGCCTTGTACATTTTGTGTGCTGCAAAAATGAAATAATCATATGATGCACTAAACTGCAGAGACATTTGCAAATAAATGCATCTGTCCTAAGTGTGAGATATCCCAAGAGGTTTGTTGTTGGCATAGTCCATGAATACAGAAAGGATGATGTTCATTTATTTTCACTTAAACCATCCACAGCAGTGCATCTAGAGGGGCAGCCTCTTCTCTCACAAATGTCACAGCCATGTTGGACCACAAGTAGGCACAAAGGCTGCCCTGTTCAAGTAATGAGAAATGAGATGTTCCCCTTGTGCTATGGGAGCATTAATTTATACCACTGCTGAACCTGCTTTCTGTGTTTTATGATGTCAGCCACACTTAACTCATCAGGTTACTGCCCTAGTCCCTCTGCTTTGGCCACTTCTTTCAGGTCCCTACAACACCAGACAACTGAATGATACATGCAGTGGGAACATATAGTCGGATTTTCCAGCCCTCATGCATGTGTTTATTTCTAGACACATGTGCCTTCATCTTGCAGGTGCAAACACCTGCACACATGCTTGCATTGGATAGGTCCCCATTCTGTTCCCTCCACACACATGATCAGACTATAACAGGTTATATCTAATAATAATCAATAATCACCTGGTGTTTGCTTGCAATCTTAAGGAATAAAGGCCTAAGGCACTTACAAACATAAGACTTTAGCTTAATTTCTTCCCTCCATGCAGGACTGCCTATCCCTCCCTCAGAAGGGCTCTTAGCCTTTATGGTCCTACAGTGAGCTACTGAGACTCACTTAGTCTGGATACCAGGCTTAGTCAGCAAAACAGCTCCAAGCCCTCTCCCAAGGTCCTAAAGCCAGACACTCAGTCACTGGTACATACAAGCAAATGTTAGGATTTGTACCCATAGAACCCAGAGGCCAACTTGTAACACCCGTGTGCAAATGTATTTCCACCTGCAACACGAAAGTGCCCATTCCCACAATTTAGTGAATGAACCAATGGAAGCCACGTATAGGCCTTTGAGGGAAGAACAAAAGCATAAGCCTCAGCCTAACCTTTTCCTGCAGGCTTAGGTGTTCTTAGGGTTTCCCTACAGAGACCTCTTTGTTCTACACCACAATTTCCTCTGTTCAAAGGGCTGCTCCCACCCCCACAGATTCATTGATTCCAAGGCCCAAAGGGATCACTGAGATCATCTAGTCTGACCTCCTATATAACACAGGCCAGAGAACTTCCCCACAGTCATCCCTAGAGCAGATCTTTTAGAAAAACATCCAGTTTTGATTTAACATCAGTGCTGCAGAAGCCACCACAATTCTTGGCAAACTGTTCCAATGGTTAAAATTTTCACAGTGATGGTAATTATCTAGTTTGTCTAGCTTCAACTTCCAGCCATTGGAATGTGTTATACCTTTCTCTGCTAGCCTGAAGAGTCCATTTGTTCTCTCCCAGGTACTTATCGTCTATAACCAAGTCCTCCCTTAACCTTCTCTTTGTGAAGCTAAATAGATATACTCAGGGAGCTCAATCACTATAAGGCAGATTTTCTAATCAGTCTCATGGCTCTTCTCTAGACCGTCTCCATTTTATCACTATCCTTCTTCAATTGTTGACACCAGAACTGGATACAGTTCCAACAATGGTCATACCAGTGCCAAATACAGAGGTAAAACAACTTCCTATTCAAGATTCCTCTTGCATCCAAGGATCTCATAAGTCCTTTTGGCCTCAGCATCCCACAGGGAGCTCATGTTCAGCTGAATATCCAACCCCTACACCTTTTCAGAGACACTGCTATCCAGGATAGAGTCCCTCATCCTTGAAGTGTGTGTCATAGGCCATGCCACTCCAGCAAGCCCCCTTGAGGCCTATCATGGCACTCCAAGCACATTGCACTCAGTCCCCTTGCATCAATCAATTACCCAGACCAGATTAGTTCAACCTCTATTTGCAGGCTTGAGTTTATTCATTCTACAGAGGTTAACTCACTTATTTAGCCACTCAAGTTCACACCCACTCCAGATCCATGCAAGAATCCTGGACAATTTCTCCTCTGTTCGGGAGGTCCCAGGTGTCTCCCAGAGCTGGGCTGTACTTTGGACAATCCCTGTCCCTCTCCTTAAGACTAGAGCCTGCTAGCTCTTCTCCTTGGAGCTAGAGTTGTACTTCAGACCAGCTGTAGAGCCTCAGGCAGCTTCTCTTCCAGCTAGCCCTTTTCCCAATCAGTCTTTCCACCCTCAGGCTGGGAGCATTCACACAGGCAGACCTTCCCTTGTTGCTTTCTTCTCCCTACAGACATCTACCCTACTATGAAGGAGGTGGCAGCATTTGGCCCCTACTCCCTGCTCATTCCTTAATTATTCTTGGCTGGGTGAGAGGAGAGCCCTGCCCCACCTTCTCTGCAAGGCTTCAGGTCCCAGGTCCTTAAAGATACAGTAACATAATTCCTTCTTAATGTCACTTCTTGGGATCTGTTTCCTCTCTTCCCATATCTCCTCAGGCTTTTTGTATCAAGTCACCCCATACTCTTCAAGGGTCGTGCCACATGTTGGGGAGGACTATTGTCCTACAGTACGGCCTACAGTCTTTGTTCCCAGTTCTTTTACATTTAGTTGTATTAAAAATGCATAGCTTGCTTGCACCCAAATGCAAGGGTGCCAGAAGCACGGGGGCGGTGGGGCAGGGGGCCATGGTCCTCCCACTTTTTCAAAGTGGATGGGTCTGGCCCGTCCATTTTTCAGCAGTGGCCCTGCCCCCACCCCTCCTGGCTGGGTCAGCAGCTGGAGCCATAGCCCAGGCAGCTACAGGGTGCCGCAGACCCTCCACCTTCCTGGGGTGGGGAGTGGGGTCGAGAGCACACCCCAGCATGTGTCACTGTTCCACAGGCCCTCGTCCCTGCACCCAGGGCAGGAGGGTCTGTGGCTCTCCACAGCTGCCCACCCACCACTCTTACTTGGACTCAGCTCCAGCTGGGGGCGCCACAGCCCAGCCATGGTAAGAGTCACATGGGCAGCCGAACCACGGGCCCTCCACCTACCCTGGGAGGGGGCACAGGGAAGGGACACAAGCTGGGGACTGCTCTTGACCCCCTCACCCAGACAGGGAGGATCCGTGGCGCAACTCCCCACAGCTGCCCATGCATCTCTTACCAGGGCCGGGCTGCGGCCCCCCCAGTCAGAGCCAGGTCCTGTCGAGGTAAGAGCCATGCACGGGCAGCTCTGGGGACTGCGGACCCTCCAGCCCTAGATCTGCAGCTCTGGCTTGGCCAGGGGCAGGGCCTTGGGCAGAAGAGGAAGGGTGGGGATGAGGTGGCTGTGGCCCCTGGCCCCCCCACTTTTGGGCAAGCTCTGCTGCCCTTGCCCAGTTTACCAAGCAATCTAGATCACTCAGTGACCTGTCCTTTACATTATTTACCATTCCCCCAATTTCTCTGCAAACTTTAGCAGTGAGGATTTTGTGTTTTCTTTCAGGTCACTGTTAAAAATGTTAGTGTAGAGCCAAGAACCAATCCCTGTGGAACCCCACTAGAAACACCCATTTGATGATGATTCTCCATTTACAATTACATTTTGATATCAATCAGTTAGCCAGTTTTTAATCCATTTAATGTGTGCCATGCTAATTTTATATCATTCTAGTTTGTTAATTAAAAGGTCATGTGGTACCAAGTTAAATGCTTTACAGAAGTCTAAGAATATCACATTAACACTATTACCTTTAACAACCAAACTTGTAATCTCATCCAAAAAAACCCAATAGTTATAGCTGCCAAGTTTTCTTCAACTCCAAGTCACATTTTATGCAAATTATTGAGCCAATTTGCATAATCTCAAATAACTTGCATATAAACATCATTTGTAAAGCTGTGTGAGTGTACTGCTGGTGAAAGGTGTCTGCCTACTTGATCTCTTATGACAACAAGTAACTGATTTCCCACTTAGGGTTCCACTGAACACAGGAAGTAGATGTGGGGAAGCAGGACCTCCTTGCACCCCTCAAGCTAGAGGAGAGGGTTTGTGGAGAACTAGAGGGGAAGGCAAAGGTATCTGGGAGCCCAAGAAGGTGCAGTTGCTGAGTTGAAAGGGGAGTTACTAGAGGGATTAGTGGGGGATGTTGCTATAAAGTGGCATTAGGTAGCTGCCCCATCAGATCTTCTCCCTACCCTGCCCCACTTAGTTCTTCTCCCATTCTGTTTCCCCCATTAGCCTCTCTCACACCTGCTTCTCAATCTGTCTCTGTTAGCCCCTCTCAACCCTGGTCCCCATTAACTCCTAATGCCAACACAAGCTCCTGGTCCCCTCATATGTCCCCCTCCCTAGCAGGTTTTCCCTATTAGCCCCTCACTTACCCTGCATGTGGGGCACTGACCCCCATGGACTCCTCCTCTTTCCCTCTCTGCCTCACCCTGTGGGCTGGAAACTGGCCAGGGAGAGAGGCAGCCAGACTGCTTTCAGTGGCTGTGAGGATCAACTTGCTGCTCCCCCTAAGCCCATATGAATGTGTGGAGCTGTCTGGGCTCCAGGAGTACACAAGGGGGCCTTATAGATGTGCATGTCACACAAGTTGCATGACACTGGCAGGTCTGAAGTTAACAAGCTGCACCTGCCACAATGAGTTAACAACATCTCCCCCCTGAGTTCTAACATCTGCTAACAGGGCAGGACAAGAGGAGAGCGCTACCGCCCACTCATGGTTTGTCTCACTGCATCCTGATGTAGTAGCAGCATCTGCGTTTAGCTCTCTGCATCGTGAGCTCTGCAGTGTGTTGTTCTCGCCAGCTCCATCCCTGCATTCAGGCTAATTTTGGTGCTGTCAGTTCTTACCAGTCTCAAAAGGATTGACACCAGCAGGGCACAGGGAAGATTGAGTGAAGAGTTCACTTGATTTGGCACCAATTTCTAGCTGTCACAGCCCAGGTTTGGGCCGTCACAGCCCAGTGCACCACCCCTTGATTGGCTTGATTTTTCCAACTCATTCACCGACAGCTTTCCTCAACTCTCCTATTGCCACCCTTTCTTAACCTTCTCCTTAGGTCCCTCTGGGCACCGGTGTTACTGGCATATTCCCATTGTTATCTAAACTTCAACAAGCATGATGCTGATCTTATCACATGTGTAGAACTCCCACCAGTTTGTTTCTGAGAATCCAGCAGGAGTGTGACAGGAATACCAGTGCCCTGGCAATCTGGGGAAAAGCTTCTAGAAGAGCATGGCCATTAGTAGGGCCGAAAAGGCCAAACGAGAGGGATCGAGTTCCTCAGACCATACAGTCAGGAAGCGCGGCCTGAAACCTCCACTACCTGCTAGCTGGAAATCTGGGCCCACTTAAGGGAATTATCAATTCTAAACCTTTTCTGTTACCTGCCAGTGTCATTTCTGCCGTTGAACCAAGTAATAATTGGCTGTGCTCAAATTTGCCTGAATGCTGGGCCAGAGCTGGTGAGAAGAACAGTATTCTAGAGTGATGATGGAAGAAAGAGCCAAGCCTGAGACACTAGGGCAGGGGTTCTCAAAGTGGGGGTCAGGACCCTTAAGGGGGTCATGAGGTTATTACATGGGGGGTTGCAAGCTGCCAGCCTCCTCCTCAAACCTTACTTCACCTCCAGCATTTAGAATGGTGTTAAATATATTTTAAAGTGTTTTTAATTTATAAGGAGGTTGCACTCAGAGGCTTGCTATGTGAAAGGGGTCACCAGTACAAAAGTTTGAGAACCACTGCCCTAGGGCCATACAAGCATTTCACTCATTCTTAGCGTGACTTACTTTGATGATTTAGTGCTGTTACTCCTCACAGTATCTATTCTGTAACTCAAATCAGAGAGGCCAATATAACCATATATTGGACACCAATGATCGGATTTTGCCTGGCGCTGTTGTGGGTGCACAAGAGAGTAAGAGCTCAAGAAGACCTCAACTTCCCTCCAACCCTCATGCAGCATTCAAACGCAACTTCCGTCCCTGTGCTTCTCGAAGCTCAGGGCCTGCTCCTTCCTAATGCTTCCAAGGGTGCAGGGATGAGATGAGGCCATGGCAGAGCTGGATGAGTGCAAAGTGGGCTTGCCACTTTTGGTTGGACATATTCCAAGAGGTTTCATCACAACATAATCCTTAACTAAAGATTAATCTTTAATTCCTGGAGACTCCAGGACAACCCTGGAGGGTTGGCAACCCTAGATGAAGAGTGGTGCGACAGGCTTGCTTCCTGATGACATAATTTAACTGGTTTTGAGGAGGAACTTGTCTAAACTTGAGTCACTTCCAGAGGTACAGCTCCTCATTGGCTCCAGCTGAAAATAATTTGTAGCCCAAAACATAGCATAATTCAACCCAAATTTGCAAAGCTGGGAGGACCCAGACATATGCCTTCCTAGGGAGCTCTCCTGCTGACCCAACACCACCTTTGTTTTACATTAACATTTTTCTGCAACACAGACCTTGTTTCCTCACCCCATGAGAGAGAATCCAGGCCAAATCCAGTCTTGTGTCTGAAAGCAGAACGAGATTCAGGTTTTTTCCTAGGCTGCATACTTCCAGTGATTAAAGTATGAGTTCCTAACGAGAGACTTATTATTTTACATTACATACAGTTCATTTGCGTGTCCAAGTGGGTGGAAGTCAAGTTGGTCTTTTTCCTAGGGAGGCTCAGACAGCCCTCTGGCGTCTCAACCAGTGAAAGATAAGACAATTTCCTTCAGCTTCTATGCAGTGTATTCCTATTTAAAGGCCAAATTATGCCCTGACAGTGAAAGCCCATTGTTTTGAATGGGGCGTACAGCAGGCTGCTCAAGAAAGACTTTTCCCTGATGTGGCCTTTTTGTGTTTGCAAAAGGCTGGAGCCAGTATAGACATGCACAACTGTTAATAAGTTTCCTGACAAAGTGACATGTAAACAGTGTGGACTGCACAAAAAGGAGCCTACATTTTCCACTTCATTGATACCCTTTGCACCACCACACCAATTAGCTTTTCTGAAAGCTCTGGGTGAAGTGTGCCAGGTGCAGGGGTGGTAGGACATGCTAGTTGTTCTCTAAATAGAGAAGTGAGCCTATTCAATGAGAGAGTGGGAGGCAAAATGGCATCTCCTCTGTGAACTTGCAGTACATCTCAGTGACTGTTGTTTTTGAAAAAAAGCACATCACATACAGTATATTGGACTGCTAGGTGAATGGTCTGCAGTACAATACCTCATAGCTGCTTCTAATCTTCATATACTGTGTGTATCACATTGTCACAAAATCTTGTGGAGTGAGTTCCCATGCTCAGAGTCTAACTAATTGGCATACATGGGGACGGGAAGGAATTTGCTCCCAGGCGAGGTGAAAGTAAGCTGGTACACCCCGGTACGGCATACTGGCAAGAGCCAATCCTGGAGCCCCAGGCCCTTTAAAATGCCAACAGAGCCCTGCTGTCGGAGCCCTGGGGAAGCGGCGGCGGAACTAGGGCGGTGATTTAAAGGGCCAGGGGCTCCCAGCTGCCGTTACTGCAGTGGAGCCCCAGGCCTTTTAAAGCTCCACCAGAGCCTGGGGCCCCAGGGGAGCAGCAGCAGCTGGGAGCCCCCGACAGTGATTTAAAGGGCCCAGGGCTCCGCTGCGGTAGCAGCAGCTGGAGCCGCAGGCCCTTTAAATCACCCCCCACCCTCGGGGCTCCCAGCCACCTCTACAGCTAGTAGCTCCAGGGATGATTTAAAGGCCGCGGGGCTCCCAGCTGCTGCTGCCACAGCCACAGCTCCTTTAAGTCCTGATTTAAAGTGCCTGGGGATTTAAAGGCCATGCCTTTTCCAGTTGAGGTCCTGCCCCTCCTAAGGACTCTGGAGTACCGGTAAATCCTTTAAGTTACTTTCACCCCTGCCCCCAGGTCAGACTGGCAGTGACTTTTTATGGGGGAGAGGTCATAGAATCATAGAATTCCTAGAATTTTTGGGGGGTGTCATCTATGAACCCCCCCAAAAAAGGGTTGGAAGGGACCTCAGGAGGTCATCTAGTCCAACCCCCTGCTCAAAGCAGGACCAATTCCCAACTAAATCATCCCAGCCAGGGCTTTGTCAAGCTTGACCTTAAAAACCTCTAAGGAAGGAGATTCCACCACCTCCCTAGGTAACCCATTCCAGTGCTTCACCACCCTCCTAGTGAAAGTTTTTCTAATATCCAACTTGAACCTCCCGCACTGCAACTTGAGACCATTACTTCTTGTTCTGTCATCTGTTACCACTGAGAACAGTCTTGATCCATCCTCTTTGGAACCCCCTTTCAGGTAGCTGAAAGCAGCTATCAAATCCCCCCTCATTCTTCTCTTCTGCAGACTAAATAATCCCAGTTCCCTCAGCATCTGCTTATAAGTCACGTGCTCCAGCCCCCTAATCATTTTTGTTGCCCTCCGCTGGACTCTTTGCAATTTTTCCACATCCTTCTTGTAGTGTAGGGCCCAAAAACTGGACACAGTACTCCAGGTGTGGCCTTACCAATGCTGAATAGAATGGAATGATCACATCCCTCGGTCTGCTGGCAATGCCTCTACTTATACAGTCCAAAATGTCGTTAGCCTTCTTGACAACAAGGGCACACTGTTGACTCATATCCAGCTTCTCATCCACTGTAACCCCTAAGTCATTTTCTGTAGAACTGCTGCCTAACCGCTTGGTCCCTAGTCTATAGCAGTGCATGGGATTCTTCTGTCCTAAGTGTAGTAAGTAAAGGCCCTGATAAAGGCCCAGTATGAGGCCTGAGGCCTGAACTAAAATAATGGCCAAGACTTTGCTAACATAAAGCAAAGTGAAGCTGTGAGCCAGAGGCAGGCCCTGCTCACAGAAGCTGGCAAGGAAAGGGCTGATGCTGCAAGAAGATACGTACCTAAAAGGTACTGAACACTAGAGATCAGAACATTCACATACTGGCACATTCCACACAGATAACAAGGAACAGATTGACCCATCCCAATGACAGGGGCAAAAGGGTAATATGATGGATAGAGTTGTTTTGTTCAAACCAACATGTACAAGGTGAGAGGCGGCACCTTACTACGTAGAGGGGTTGTACCTTGCTACGTAGAAGGGTTGTACCTCAATATGTCAGGAGTGATGTGTAACTTGTTTGTACCTGTGTATAAGAATGCATCCTTGGGGCAGTGTCTTTGTCCGGCCGAGGGAGCAGTGGAAAGTCCCGCCACTGACTGAGCCGAGTCCATTGACCGTGGGTACATATTTGCAGTATGCCCTGTAGAGTAACGATCTGGAGGGAACTACTACTGTATCCAATATGGCAATAAACCTGGCCGACGTGCCTTCGTACCTTACTAGACTCTGTGGTCATTGGGGGTTCTCTTCGGGTCTGCTGTGTCAGTTATCTGCAGAGCTGGGACAGCACAAGAGGGAACACATGCACGCAGCCGAGTGATACCAACAAGGAGAGAGCAGAGCACCACACCGGTAGCATCTGACAACACACATCTGACAGGACTCTGCACTTGTCCTTGTTGAACCTCATCAGATTTCTTTTGGCCCAATCCTCTAACTTGCTTAGGTCTCTCTGTATCCTATTCCTACCCTCTAGCATACCTACCATTCCTCCTAGTTTAGTGTCATCGGCAAACTTGCTGAGAGTGCAATCCATGCCATCCTCCAGATCATTAATGAAGATATGAATAAAATCGGCCCCTAGACTGACCCTGGGGTGCTCTGCTCGATACCATCTGCCAACTAGACATGGAGCCGTTGATCACTACCTGTTGAGCCTGACGATCTAGCCAGCTTTCTATCCACCTTATAGTCCATTTCACCTTCCTCTGCAGCATGGGATGCACATCACTTGCCAGGTTATTGACTGAATCTCACTTATTCATTTTCATGCCATTGCCAGGGCCTCAAACACTGTTGCAACTTGGTTCCTCCTATTTTCTGCCTGTGGCATGTAATAGCCAAGTCTCCTGTGGGTTGTATTACATTGGTCTCATTTCAGAAGATCAGGCTAGACAATCGGTGATCCTTTCTAATTTTAAACTTTCTGACTCTATGAGTATGTCAAGTAGAAAATGAGATAGCACTGAAATAAATTGGACTAGAGCATTGGTCCCCAAACTGTGGGCCCTCCATATAGGAGAGCAGAGGAATGTTCGGGAGGGTGCACTGGGCCCCAGACCAGCCCTCATGAGGGGCAGGGAAGGAGGGCCACCCATCCCCGCTCTGCCCCCAACTCTGCTCTGGCCCTGCCCCCGGCCCCAACTGCAACTCCAGCCCTGGCCTTGATCACCAGCTCCCAGGCGAATAAGGGTGAGGATGTAACCAAAAAAGTTTGGGGACCACTGGCCTAGAGGCAGGTGGCAGTTCATGGGCTGCATAACGTGTGTCACAGTCTAGTGAGCTGCACTTCAGTTTTATCGTGCATTTGATTAAAAAAATATTTTTAAAGATCTAGAAACAATACTATTATTATTTGTGTTATTAGTAGGCCTAGAAGTTTAATGGAAATCAGGACTCAGTTGTGTCTGGCATCACACAATAAGAGACAGAGGCACCAGAACAGGGGGGACCATGGTCCCCCCATTTTTTTGAAAATGGACATGCCTGGCCCATCCACTTTTCACCCCAGGTCTACCTCTGCCTGTCTTCTTCCCCCCCCCCCCCAAGGCCCTGCCCTCCAGCTAGGCCAGCAGCTGGAGCCTGGCTTGGGAGCCTGGGCAGCTTCGGACCCTTCACCTGCCCAGGGCAGGGCTCCCCCCAAAAGCAGTCACTAGCCCATGTCCCCACCCCCAGACCTCCCACCCAGAGCAGATGGAGGGTCTGCGACTCCACACATCTGTCTGGGCAGCTCTTACCATGGCTAGGTTGTGGCTCGAAGGCCCGCTCCCTGGCCAGAGCCGGATCAGGGTAAGAGCCACACAGGCAGCTGTGGGGAGCCATGGATCCTCCACCTGCCCTGGGTGGGGAGCCCATGGGGTGGGGACATGGGCTGGGGGCTGCTCTGTCCCCCTTGCCCTGGGCAGATGGAGGGGCCTAGGCTTCCCCGCCCTGATCCAGTTTGGCTTGAGGGGGAGGCCTCGGGGGGAAGAGGAGAGGCAGAGTGGGGCCATGGAGGGCCCTGCTCACCCCCACACTTTTGGGAAGGCTTCACCGCCCCTGCTAAGAGAACATCCCTATCCCAAAGAACTTGCAAACTAAACAGGCAAAGGATGGGAGGGGAAAATAAAGGTAAAGAGACTCACTTACCCCAGGTCACACAGCAAGTCAGGAACAGACCCTGGAATAGAACCCAGCTGCCTGGAGTCCCAAGCCAGACCCCAACCACTAGACCACACCAGCTCCTTCTCACAATGCCATTTTATTTGGCACAGTGCATTTCATTCCAATGGCATCCCAAAATATTTTACAGACGTAAATAACAGTTACAGAATTAAAGTAAAAGCTGATGGCACATAGGGAGAGAGAGATTCGGAGAGCTTGGCAAGGGAGGAAATACACATTTTCATGAGATTTGGAAGAAAAAAAAGTGAAAGAATCCATAAGGTGCAGAGCTGCAGAAAAGCTGTTCCAGGTGGCAGGAGCTCTGGCAGCAGTGAAAGTTCTTGCTGCAGCAACCAGAGCAGGTTAGTGCTTCTTTAGCAGAGGGAAGAAAAGAGAGAGAGAGAGAGAGCCCATTGGATAAGCTGGAGCAAGGCCATGGAGCATTTTAAAACAAGGAGAATGAATCTGAATTGGTTCTGGAAAGAGATGAGACACTAGCAGCATTGTCTGCGCATGGAGTATGAAGGAGAAGGAAGACAGCATCATTTTGCACATGCTGGAGTCTAGAGCACTGGCAGTAGATGAGACCTTATAAAAAGAGTTGTGAAAGTCAAGGCCTCAGGATAAAGAAGAGATGAGGATTGAAGCAGGAGTACATCAAGGACAGTGGCAATAGGCAGAGCTGTTGGGTAGACTGAGCTACAGAAGAGGAAGGAAAACAGGGGCGAGGATAAGTTCAAGTTGCAGACAGTGGAAGTTAGTGGGGTGTGTATAAGGGAGATGATTCCCTGGCCCACGGGAAAGCATTTTAGTCTTTAAAACGCTTTGATTAAGGAAGCTGAGCAGGAACCGTGAGTTTACTTGGTCAGACAAGCAAAGAGGATGAACACATAAGAGTCATTTAGGCCTGATCCAAAGTCCATTGAAGTCAGTGGAAGGATTCCCATTGACTTTAATGGGCTTTGGATCAGGCCTTAAAGGTATTGGTTGGGTATGTACAGTTGTACCGCTAGTACACACAGATAACTTCAGAAAAATGTCACAACGATCATGTAGTCTTTTGATAAGATCCACAAGAGGGAGCTAAAAGTAAATTAAACATTTGTACAGTCAGTGCAACATTCTGGAGACTAGAAGAAAGCTTCAGGCAATACTCGGCTCCTCTGCCTAGGAAGTGTGCTGAAGGGGTTGCGAAGGTCCCAATCTGGCAGTTTAGAACAGGCAGGACAGGGCTCTGCATGCATGCAGCCGCAGTCCACTCTTGTGTTGCAAACTGCAGAATCAGGGCCTAACATTTGACAATAAGTTGGAGTGACTAGAATAGATATTGGGCCAAATGAACCCTGATGTAACCCACTAGCTTCAGCAGAGTTTCCCTCAGAACACCTGTCCTGAAGAGCCAAATTCAGACTGGGTGTAAATGGATGCAGCTCCCATAAAATCTGAATTTGGCCCATAACTTATTTTAAGAAAAGTTAAATAAGTGATTAAGTCATAATGATTTAGCATGAAATAAAAGATTGTAGATATATCTACTGACTTCCTTGGGGCTATACAGCGATGAATTTGGCCCATAATCTTTACTCTCAAAGCTTAAAATGAGTATGGGGTACCGATCATTTGTAGTGTTTAGTTGGAAATACCTTTCATTCCCCACTTAAAGCCCTTATTCCTGCTCCTGTAACACTCAGATTTATCTTTATATCTTAAAGAAATGAGACATCATAATAGAAACAATTTCAGCCTTAAGTAGTACAGGTGCATTTTCATGTTATTAATTTGTGAGATTGGTCAGAGATTGGTCAGAGACGTATAAATGTTCCCAGGAGCGGCGCCAGGGGTTTTTGGCACCCTGGGCGAGGGTCCTTCCGCGCTCCCGGTCGTTGGCAGCAATTCTGCAGCTGGGGGCAGTCCTTCCACGGCTCCCAGTCTTCGAGGCACTTTGGCGGCAGGTCCCGGAGCGAGTGAAGGACCCGTCGCAGAATTGCCGCCGAAGACCTGGAGGACGGAAGGACCCCCGCTGCCGAATTGCCACCGAAGATGGCAAAATGCTGCCCCCCAAATGTTCCATCAACTTCGTAGCATAGCAGCTGGATTGAGTGATGGAAAGAACATGGCACTGTCCAGTGCTTTTTGAGACAGAATTGTTAGGACTATAATGAGACCTTTAGTAGGCCATTGAATCCAATCTTTCCCTCTCTGTGTGTGAGATGTTGAAGAAATTGTGATGAGTGTGACTTGAGAAGGAATGATGGGTGTGAGATGGTCCCAAATTTCCTGTGCAGATTAAAGCTGCTTTTCCAGAGCCCATGAAAACCAATGGGAGTCTTTCATTGACTTCACTGGGCGTTAAATCAGAATCCAGGTGACAAGCCTTCAAGAGCCTATCCAGTGAAGAAGATAAGCACGTGCTTCAAGCTACATATGTGAATAGTCCCACTGAAGTCAGGGGGATTATTCATGTGCTGAAATTAAGCATGGCTAAAGTGTTTTGTTGAATCACAGCCAGAGTGCTTAGCACTTTGCAGGACAGGGTCCTATATGTACAGTAGGTAAGGCCCAGTCCTGTTCCCACTGCAATCTACAGAAGATTTGCTTTTGACTTAAAATGCAGGAAGATCATTAGTCGTTATGGAACTGACCCTGTAAAGTGCTTAGCCTCTCTTAACTCTTGGTAGGATCAAGAGCCTGTGAAGATGTTTCCCTCTGCATCTAGGCTGAACTTGGACCATTACAAATAAAATCTGCATTTTTGAAATGTATAAAAAGAGAAATTCTTATTTAAAGGTAGATATCTGACTTGCCTTTTTCTGCTGAGTGTTGAATCACCTGCATGCAGGGTCCCTTTTGCTAATAGTCTGCTGCCGCTCCCTAACATACAGTGACAGACTGGATAAATGAATCATTGTCATTTTTCAAACCACTGTGAAATGAATAGGCGATGGTATTTCAAAATTTCCATGAGTTATCAACTATCCCTCAGGCCCCTTCTCTCTCTTACTAAGGTTGGGATCAATCTAGATAACTCACCCACTACAAAAAATAATAAATAAATCTCATTATGTTGAAAAATACTTTGTTGTCCGGTGATTGTCAACCTTTTTTCATTTGCAAACCCCTACAAATATTTCAAATGGTGATACGGACCCTTTTGGAAATCTTGCACAGTCTGCAGACCTCAAGGGGTCCCGGGGTCCTCTAAAACCACTGTTGTAGACAAACATAGCATTTTGGATGATTAATTCAGGCCAGCAGGAATGATAGCTGCTGGCTAGAGAAGGGCTGGACACCAATTACCGTTTGCACTCCCTGCTTCCATGGATGGGGATTGGGAGAACACCTGCTATGCATGAATAATTCTCCCTGAGCTAATATGCTTTCATTCAGAACTGATTAACTCTGTACCACATATGGGGTGATGATAACAATCTGATTAATTCCTTTATTTCTGCAATGCTCTGATAAACTACATTTATTTTTCACCTTTGACCTTCCCACTTGCACTCTGCCTATTAATCCTTCTCAGTCAGGACTGCTGCTAATATTCCAAACCCCCCACCCCGGTCAGCAGTATCAAACAGTTGCCTCTCATTTTCTTTCTTTCTTCTTTTTTTTAAAAGAACCTGCCACAAAAATGTAGGTCATGTGAAAGAACAGATTGCAAATTACAGTTGGAGGACCTGTTTGTTATATATGAACACAGTGTCCAACACACTGGGGGCCCAAATCTTGATCAGGGACTCTAGGTGCTACCATAATACATAATTAATAAATGCTTGTCATATTCAGTCCTCAATCAATTATAGTTGTACAGTATGATATTTTGCAGACTACCAGGATTGCAAACACAGGGCCAGACTAACCACTTAAAGAAGCAAATGTAACCATTGGAATAACTGGATATTAGCCCATGTCATGGGATGGAGGTATTAACCTTTATTTCCAGACTCCAGACATGGCTCTGGGTTGCAAAGGTTAATGAGTCAGCGTTTATTCTTACACCAGGCCAATATGAATTGACTGTGGCTGTGATTTTGTCAGCTCTCCTAAAATTAGCAGGATGAGATCTGATCAGTGCATGGATGGGAGACCATCAAGGAAAAACCTGAATCTGCTGTATAAAATGTTGCTTGTGACTAATCTGGTGGCATTTCTTCCTCCTAATCAGCACAGAACTAATGTGTTAAAGGCTGGAGGGATCATCTCTGGGTGAGATGTAAGACTGAGAAACTGCCCACTAGTGACAGTTAATGATACCATGAAACTTTCCACCTGGGTAAGTGTATTGATCCAGGAGTTCTGATCGGATTCCAATTTGATTAACTATGTATAATTCCGTGCATTAACACTGAAAGTTATAAACATTTCATTTACTCGTATGCCATATATCCTGTTTTATCATGTATCCTGTTTAGTTTTTATATTTCATTCCCCTTGGACAGTGAAAGTAGAAGTCAATTTTACTTTTGTTTATAGGTAGAGTCGCTTTCCAATTCCCATGTTTTAGCACAAATATTGTTGTGTCTGGATTTCCAGCACTGTAGGCAAAACTTTACAAAATTCATTTTACAGGATTCTTTCTCCACTATTCCAGAACCTAATTGGGGACCGAAACTATTTGCCATAATATCAGTAAGAAACCTATTCTTTGGACGTTTAAGTCTTCTAAACATTCTCTGTCCAGTATTAATTCATATTCATCCAGTTCTTATGGTCTGATATAACAGATTTCCTGATCCAGACAGACACACATCTTTTAATTTCTATCCCTTCCCCCACACCATCAGCTGTGAAGTTTTTTTTTCTTTCCATGTTTGTACCACACTATCTTGGTCTTCTGTGTGTTCACCGTAAGGGTAAACTGTGTTTGCCTCTGACCATTGTTTGAAAAAAATCTCTAGAGGGTTCAGCAATATTCTCTATCTTGATATCCTTTCTTCTCATTCAAGGTTTCTGAAAATCTTCTCTAGGAATGAGATAAAAAATTACACTGAGATACTGACACTTTTATCTAACTCCCCAATCAACTTGTTCTCCTTGTTAACCTTGTCAGGCTTAACTATTCATGTAAAAGTTTCAAGGTAGCTTGTAGTCCTTCCTCTTCCAGTATTTCAAACCATATATGTCTATTTCCAGGATGTCCTGGGTCTTTTCATATTCTTAGTAGGAAGCTGTATTCAGCAGCTTGCTCTATTCATCTCGCTTCTTCAGAACCTGAATCACTTTGGATGAGCCAGGATTGAAGAATTAATTTAGTAAACTGTCGATTGCCAAGGCTGATTACAGTTCAGACACTTCTGTGGCCTCTTCACCAGTACTTCAGTCATCAGCTTGTATCAGTTGTGACAGACCTAGACCAGTGGGGTACAGGAATCTGGTAGAAGGCAAATATACTGGCCACTGGATGAACAATTTTCTGTTCCCTGAGTGACCAGAGCCGGAGCTGCCCTAAAGCAATCAGGAACCTGCTAGAACCAATTAAGACAGTCAAGCTAATCAAGACACCTGGAGCCAATTAAGAACTTTCTAGAATCAATTATGGCAGGCAGGCTAATCAGGACATCTGGCTTAAAAAGGACCTCCCATCAGTTAGTATGGGGGTGTGCAAGGAGTGCTGCTGGAGGAGTGAAGAGTTCAGGTGTGCTCAGGTGGAAGATCCAGCAATGAGGATAAAGAAGGCCCTGGGGAAGGAGCTCAGGGAGTTGTTGCTGTCACACAGCTGATACAGGGAACATTGTAGATAGCTGCTATCCACAGGGCTCTGGGCTTGAAACTGGTGTGTGTGGGGGGCTGGGTTCCCCCCATCCCCTGATCTGACACAGAAGGAGTTGACCTGGTTTGTGAAAAACACCAGAAGGGAAAGTCTAGATTGGAAAGGGATCTGGCCTGTCCCCAACCCACCAAGTGAGACACAAAGACTGGGGATTGTTCTCAGTTTTCCCCCATGCTGGCCAGCGATGAGGTTAGCTGAGTAGACAACAAGTTTGAGCCACTAGCAAAAGTGCCAAACTGAGGGCTACTGTGAATCTCTGAGGCAAGCAAATCCACCTATAAGTGCAGGACCCACCAAGGCAGAGGAGAAACTTTGTCACACAGTCTAATAATAAACTGCTGTCTGTCAGGACTTGTTGCACCCCAGCATGCAGGGAAGTTTGGGGGAAAGAACCAGGGTGGTACAAGTAGATCTGTGAGGGTTTGGATCCACCGATCGTTCTCCCCAGTGGAGGTAAAATGTGCTAGCTGTAAAGGTTACTGGAGCCCAGAAGTTCTTCCAGCAGTGCCATTTCCTCTTTGCAGGCTTGGGGGCAAAGATTCCTTTCCCTCAGGCCTGAGGAAGGTCCCTAGAACGCAATCTGATCACTTGGGGTGAATGCTCAGTCCCTCAGTTTGGCCCTAATGGTCTTTGCCTTATTGGTTTGTCATAGCGCTATGTGATGCCCATCTTTTATTGCTAGAAAGGTTGGGCATTACAAATTGTCAACTTTTCTTTTCTTTCAGTCAATTCAGTACTAATTCAACTCCTTTCCAAGTGTTGACCCCTTTGCCTGGAATGACCTCAGTGTCCTAGTTTGCAAAGCCAATATCCTCCCTCTTCATTCAACCCTCTCTCCAAAAACCCCATCCCTTCTGCAATGCCTCTATATAGAGCAGGACATAAGTAACCAAAAATATTCAGTTATTCCCTCCTCTGGAATCCCCAGTGCACCCTGCCTTAATATTTGTCTTTTAGATTGTATCCTCTGCAGCACAGTTAGAGCCTGATCAGCTGGTGGAAATCAACAAGGTTCAATTCAATATACCAGCTGAGGATCTTGCCTATGGTTTTTATGTTTCAGTCTTGAACAGCACCAAATCCATTATTAGTGCTAAACAGCCAACCAGTAAAATAACAGAATACAGCAATTGGAACAGTTCTGCTCTCTAGATCAATAGTCAGTAAAAAGATATGCATTTAAATACAAGTGTAAAAGGCCCTTAAAGTGGGTTTTATATCATCCATCCATGGCAAAAACGGTCCGATTGATAAATTTTTTTAGGTAGAGGCCATATATAAAGTTACCTAACTGATCAAAGTGGCCTGCAGCATGAATCCATTCAGATTAAACAGCATGTGGCTAATATAAAGCTAAAAGCCTGGCAGGACAAGATGACATCAGCCCATCAAAGATGTGTTGAGATTCTCACTCTAGAAAAATAATGTAATTCACCAAATATTTTTGTGAAATGTGGGTTGGCTTTCCCAGGCACTGATGCATGTGTTGAAAGAAAGTTGTCAGTTCTGAAAAACATTCACATTTGAGAGGGAACATAATTGGAAAGAGAGCAATGATTGGGGTTAAGGCCCATCTGGGTGGTAATTACTGAGAGTTCAGAAAATAGAGGATAAAATAGCATCTTTGGGGAGAGGAGACCCACTCTTTTCTTTCTCAATCAACCTGCATATTGGATGGTTGTTCCCCCCCCCCTCCTTTTTCTGATTGTGAGTTGGTGATATCCATTAAGTATGGTTTCAGAATTTGTCTAAGTGGATTTGTCTTTTACTGCAGCGTTACACAGTGTGCTACTGTGGGCGTTACAAATTGCTAAGCAGACTTAAAGTGTTCTTTTGAGTTGCAAACTGCAGTATTTCTGCACATACTGATTATTATTCATGTCTTCCAAGATGCTCAGTGCCTGATCCTGCAATCTGCTGCACTCTATTAAAGTCAGTGTTAGGGGAGTTTTGCCTAAGTAAAATTAGCACGATTAACACCCAATTAGTAGAGCTGCAGGTATAATTCCATGAGTCCTGAGAGGTTCATGCCCCTCCTCTTGTTTTTATAGGGCTCTGGAAAGGGTTTACAAGACAGACAACACGGATGGCATTTACAACGGCAACATGGCGCAAGACTAAAAATGTTGGGCTAAATTGTGCCTTCAAGCGCAGAGATGCACTAGTGGGAAGTGGCTTCAGTGGAAGTAGCTCTAGGCTTTCTGACTGCACTTGACAGAGGTAGATCAAATGCCTCAGCACCCACATTTACACACCCATCCCTGCCCAGTGCACTGTCTGTGCAGGTGCAAAGGGTGGACGGCTCTGGCCTTACTTCTCAGCCACTCCTCTTTTGAGGAACACGACTCAGCCATCCACACTAATGCAGATAGCGCTACCTAGCTAATCTGATCCCTCTCTCTAGGTTCTTAGATCATACACATCTCTGCAGTATCTAAGTGCCTCTCAGTTACACCCCCCACCCCAATGCCAGTCTCTCTCCCCCTTCCCCTGCAGGAAGAAGTAGATTGCTTGCTTCGATTCTAGAGCTGGAAATTAGGTTTGTTTTTGTTGGTTGATTATTCAATTCTGAAAAAATGGAGGGGAAGCTAATTCAAAGGGATGAGTTTCATACTGAGTCCTGATCAGGGTGAGGTCCGTGGTCCTTTTCATCTCTGGGGGGAGGGGGAAGAGAGCAAGCTCCATAGTCTTGCTCTGGACCAGGTGAAAGTGCTGTCTCACTTATGAGACTCCCCTGCTGGTCAACAGTTTCATCATTACAGTGGAATGCAGCTGTTGTGAAAGGTCACAGTTGCAGAGGAGGAAGCTAGGGACCATTCCATGGGGGGCTCTGAATCATAGAACAGAGACCTTGAATTGGATTCAGTATTGACTGGTGAGCCACTGCAGACAGAGGGGCACTGGCATGATGTGTTCATGGAAACCTACGTTGCTAAGCAGAGAGGATGCTATGCTTTGTACCAGCTTAGCTTGTGAGGTTTCATTCATTGAGATGAGTTCCAACAATTGAGCCTAGAAGTCAGATATGTGGATCCTACGGGTAGGTCTGAGTATGACAGGATGGGGTGCAGTTCTCTGGCCAGCTGGGTTTTTCCCCCACAGCTAGCACTGTATCCAATAGCAGGAGGAGTCTGAAAGAGTCTAAGCTATACTCTTAAGGTATGTCTACATAGTAGCTGGGAAGTGTAAGTGCAGCACATATAAACTAGCTTTGATCTAGGTAGGTCAACGCTAGCTCAAAGTAATATATCCAGAGTCCTGGGTGGGTGCAGCTAAGTCATGTCACCAGCCATGCTGAAGTGGCTTCATGGCTATTGTTACTCACTAGATTCTTGCTAGTGTTACTTCCTGCTAGAACAAAGCTAACTGGGGTTTGTCTACACCTGCTGCAGCCACACCTCTCATTGCAGACTAACAGTGGCAGTAGCATACCTGCCTACTCCTGTGCAGGGACACCAGGGCCAGAGCTGATCCCTGCAGCATCCAGGTCTCACCCAGCCCAGCCCATCGTGCCTGCGTGGAAGAGACCCTTGATTTCTACCTAACAATTACTTATTCAGAAAACATGTTAGGTGAAATCTTGGCTCCAGTGAAATCGATGACAAGTCTCCCATTGACTTTAATTGGGCCAGGATTTCACCCATTGTGTCAGCAAACACCTATGAGAGTAAAAAATGCTCAGTCAAAAATGTAAGCAAAAAAGCAACTTTAAAAAGGTCGTAATTAGTTACTTTTCTACCTCATGGGTGTTTGAGAATGAAAATTGGGAGTTAGACCATGTTGAACTATAATTATATTTAGATAGTCAGGTTAGAAAAGATTAAGCTATTTTTTTGTTGCCATATGATGTGTTTGTGCTGCTGATCTATTCCTTCTAACTCACCTGTGTCTGTTCACATTACAGGTTTTTGATCAGCCATCCCTCTCCTTTTGAAATGAAAGGGGTGGGAATGCATCACACAAAGAGGAAACCCAAAGAAATAAGAATACACTGTCAAATAAAATTGATGATTTAAACAAATCTTCTTTCCCGAAGTAGTTCAAGCAGATACTTCACTAAAGAAAAACCAAGATATTTCATGAAAATTAGTCACCAGATGTCCCCAAAGGAATCAATTGGGACAACCCAACTTTATTTTCACTTGTGATCTCAGCTAGATTGGAAATGGCATGTCCAGAGGTAATAGGCTAGTGTGTTAACACTCTTTTTGTTTGTTTCTAACGACTCTATATTAAATGTACTAGAACTGGCTGGAAGAGAGATAAGGTACAGAGGGCTGCTGTTAGAGTTAAAACTGTAGTCTCTTTCCTTAACTTTTCCTTTTCAAGTCCCTTCTTCAAATACCTGTCTTTTGAAAGACCTAGAAATCCTAGTCCTCCTTCCAGAGAATTGCTAACAAGCTAGAGGACTGAAAATCCAAAATAAACAACAAACAAAAATTGACGAAGTACTGCAATAACTGCTAAACTCCACTCTTCAGTCACACTGTACACTGACCATTTAGTTTGTGAACTCTCTAGGGCACAGAGATTGTATTTAAACAAGCCTGAAAAGCATTTAGCAAATCATGAATGGTATATAAATAAAAAACAAGGAAGAACAGCTAATATTCACAGCAGAGGCTGGGAAGCCCTGTGAAAGTCTCAAGTTGGTCACATTGAAGGCTAACAGCCTATTAAGCTGCATTAATAGGAGCATTGCCAGCAGATTGAGGGAAGTGATTATTCCCCTTTATTCGGCATTGGTGAGGCCACACCTGGAGTATTGCATCCAGTTTTGGGCCCCCCACTACAGAAAGGATGGGGACAAATTGATGAGAGTCCAGGAGAGGGCAATGAAAATGATCAGGGGGCTGGGGCACATGACTTACGAGGAGGGGCTGAGGGAACTGGGCTGTTTAGTCGGGAGAAAAGTGAGGGGGAATTTGATAGTCTTCAACTACCTGAAGGGAGGGGTGGGAGGGGAGTCCCAAGAGAATGGAGCTAGGCTGTTCTCCATGGTGGCAGGTGACAGAACAAGGAGCAATGGTCGCAAGGTGTAGTGGGGGAGGTCTAGGTTGGATATTAGGAAACACTATTTCCCTAGGAGGGTGATGAAGCACTGGAATGGGTTAACTAGGAAGGTGGTGGAATCTCCATCCTTAGAGGTTTTTAAGGACCAGCTTGACAAAGCCCTGGCTGGGATGATTTAGTTCCAGGGTTCTCAAACTGGGGGTTGGGACCCCTCAGGAGGTCACGAGGTTATTACAGGGGGTGTGGCGAGCTGTCAGCCTTCATCCTAAACTCCGCTTTGCCTCTAGCATTTATAATGGTGTTAAATATATTAAAGTTTTTAATTTATAAAGGTGGGGGTAGAAATTGCACTCAGAGGCTTGCTATGTGAAAGGGATCACCAGTACAAAAGTTTGAGAACCACTGAGGTCTCTTCCAACCCTCATCTTCTATGATTCTAATACTTGGTTTCCTGACTGGTTGTTAGCACTCATACTCCTGAACCTGTTATACAGTCAAAGAAATACATCTGTACTACAGGATGCTTCCAACATATTATTCGGTGCTAAGTTGCACGGGAGATCTGTACCTCTTCTGGCTGGTTCATGAACTTCCCAGGGAAGTGGGGAGAATAGAATAGAGAAGGCCTGCAAAATGAAAGCTACAATAGCTCAGAAAATGGATCCAACCATTATTTGTTTTTCACCACTGATTTCTATATCATTTATAGGTTTTTTTCCATTTGAATTGACTCTTTTATACTAGAAAAAAATGATCTTCTCTCCTATCAGTTTTATGTAATAATGACTTCTCTTTTATGATAACAGGTTGCTATTTAATATGCATAGTGGCATCAACAGCAATCATGCTGTTAGATGAAGGTCTATAGAGAAATAATGTTTTATCTAAAAGCTTGTTCTTTGCCTGACACAGCACAAAGGATGAACGATCCGTTGTTAAGTTGAAATCTTTACTTGTTACTAAGCAGCTATCCCAGTAATGCATGCTAAGATAAGAGGATCAGATCTCATACTTCAGGGTGAAAGCTAATCACAAGACTCATGCTGAAAATGTTTTTCTTCCTCTGATGCATCCCGTATTGGCCACAGCTAAGGATACCGTTGCCCCTTTTCAACCTGAGGAGCTAGTCAGATTTTGGGGTCCTGTGGATGTTCCAGTTGAGAGTCAAAATTGACAGGTGTTTCTTTAGTAACACTTTTGTTTATTTACAAAGATACATACAGTCTTGTGTCTCTGCATTCAGAGACAACCAAGAACAAGGAGATGCATTGCAGTTTTTAGCCCCAAGCCTTTTTAGCCAACAGACCCAAAACCCTTTAACCTTCTCTAGGGTCACCCTGGCCTTACAGACTCCTGCTTGGAGTTTTTGTTTTGCCTCTGCCTCCTTCCCTCTGTTCTTATCTGTTCTCAGTTTGTGTGTGTTCCCTCACACACCAACACACAGCTCCTACCCAAAACAATACTGAGCCCGAAGCTCCTAGGTTTCACACACATCTTTTGTCTTAGCTGGGGGCTTATGCTTAGTTATGTTAATAGATGGGAACTCACCCTTCAATCAATCGCACTGGGGATTTAAATTAACCCGTAACAAGGTTTCTCCCCAACTCCTAACAATGCCATATTGGTTTAATGCAGTGGTTCTCAAACTTTTGTACTGTTGACCCCTTTCACATAGCAAGCCTCTGAGTGTGACCTGCCCCATACATAAAAATATATTCAACACCATTATAAATGCTGGAGGCAAAGTGGGGTTTAGGGTGGAGCCTGACAGCTCATGATCCTCTCTGTAATAACTTCGTGACCCCCTGAGGGGTCCTGACCCCCAGTTTGAGAACCCCTGGTTTAATGCAATATAGCAAATCCTACTCTCATCTGTTCCTAATAATGGGATTTTCTTTGCTCTAATAATATGCCCTACTCCTTATGTTTGTTAGCTGGTTTTTGAACTTGACTCTTTGCTAAGTATCATTTGTTAAGCAAAGAAATGAAATGACATTGGAACACCTTTGTTTAAGGGTGAGTAACAATTGAGTTTCTTGTTGCCATTTACCCATGCTTTGCATCTAGTCAACATCTAGCGGCTTCTACCTTGTGAAGCTGAAGTTTCCCCACTTCATCATATTGCTTCAGAACAGAGCTGTGTGAATTCTATAAACACCATTTTTGTGGCTGTTCATCTGATTTTTTTAATGGATATGCTTCAACTATGTTCCTGCCCCTTTTGTGTTTGTTTGCTTTCCACAAATGTCCTAGTAAATGCGTTTGCTGGTAGGAATAGTTACCAAGAGTGATCTTTTCATGTGAATATTTGAAGAGAAAAACTGTATTTATAACCAAATGTACATGCACCAGAAAACAAATTCCAAGAATTAAATTTCTGTTCCCTAACTGTGTATCATGTGATCTACCATGAAACAGCTTTAATATCAAATACTTCCAATGAGCTGCTTGCAAATTAGCTAAGATTAAGAATTAGTCTCTGAAATTACTTAGCAAAATATTTAGGGCCCTACCAAATTCATGGTCCATTTTGGTCAATTTCAGTCACAGGATTTTAAAAATTGTTAATTTCAGGATTTCAGCTATTTAAATCTGAAATTTCACAGTGTTGTAATATTTGGGATCCTGACCCCAAAAGGAGTTGTGCGATGGTCAGAAGGTTATTGTAGGGGTGTGTGACAGGGTGTTGGCTAAGGAAATCTGAGCCAGGCCACTGTCATGTCAGCTCCAATCAAGAAAGGGGAATTGGAGCTGGCTGAGTTAGCCCAGGCCTGATTGATAAACAGGGAACAGCTGCTGGCCTAGTTAGCAAGGGGCTACATCAAGGCTGGCAGGAAAGAAGCTGGGGGGAGGAGGACAGGGAGGAACCAGAGAATTAGAGGGAGTGCATCTTGGCTGGCTCCAGGAGCTAGCAGTCTCAGAGGCTGTTCGTAGCTAGAAGGTGCTGGGAAAGTATACTGTAAATAAAGAGCATGGGTTATTGCACCAACACAGAGGTCTCTGGCTGGTTTGTGGGCCCAGCAAGGCCCTGTTACAGGGGAGTTGCAGTGCTGCTCCCCTTACTTCAGCATTGCTGCTGGTGGTGGTGTTGCCTTCAGAGCTGGGCAGCTGGAGAGTGGCGGCTGCTGGCCAGGAGCCCAGCTCTGAAGACTGCTGGCAGCAGCAGTGCAGTAAGTATGGCATGGCATGGTATAGTCACCCTTACTTCTGCATGACTGCTGAGGGGGTGTCGCCTTCAGAGCTGGGTGCCTGGCCAACAGCTGCCACTCTTTGGCTGCCCAGCTCTGAAGGCAGAGCTGAAGTAAGGGTGACAATACCACAACCCCGCTAAAATCTTGCAACTTTCTGCCCCTCCCACAAGTCCCTTTGGGGTCAGGATCCCCAAGTTGAGAAACGCTGGTCTCCCACATGAAATCTGTATAGTATAGGGCAATGGTTCTCAAACCATTCTCAGGTTCTTAGGACCCCACCTTAATGGGATCACAAGGGCTGGCTTAGACTTGCTGGGGCCTAGGGCCAAAGCCTGAGCCCCACTACCTGAGGCTGAAGCCCTTGTGCTTGGGCCTGCCCACCTGGGGTGGGGGGCTTGGGCAGGCTCAGGTTTCATTTCTCCGCCTTGGGTTCATGTAGTAATTTTTGTTGCCAGATGGGGGGTCGCAGTGCAATGAAGTTTGAGAACCCCTGGTATAGGGTAAGAGCACAAAAGACCAGATTTCATGGGCTGTGAGGCATTTTTCATAGTTGTGAATTTGGTAGAGCCCTACAAATAATTCTCAACAACAAAGGAATCTGAGAAAATTGATCTGTTCACATACAATCCATGATCAAATACAATATTTGTTATGTAAATGAGTCATACTCAGAAAATAACCAAGATGCACAAACAATTGGTCTTGGAGAAATTCACCCTTTTAGATGGGTTTCTTAGGTTAGGTAACTTCTTCCAGGTTTCCCCATGAGAAGGAACCCCCCCCCCCCTCACCAGAATAGCTGTTTCCTATGGCTCACTGAAAAATTACAAAAATATTCAGATAACATCCTTTGTTTGCAGTTGAGAGTAAAGGAGTAGCAAGGAGTCTCTGGTAAACAATAATGATCTCAAATCTTATCCTTTGCCTGGATTAATAGTTATGTCATAGTCTAAGGTATACTGAGGCACAGGATGGCAAGTGACTGATGTAATCTAAACACTGTTGCCCAACATTTCTGAAGAGATGCCCAAGATCAGTTATGTTTTTTTTCTAGCACACTTAAAGCAGTATTCCTGTGCTTCTCCATTTGTTCTCTTGTTGAGCCATGAACTAAATTTCCCGTCTCTTGTACTTCTGCTTGACGTTAGATCACAGCACCCCACTAAAAGAAGATTAACGTTCACTGGTTCTCTCTTTCAAACCTCCATTCAAAAGCCTCTGCAGGAAAGGCAGAAAGCATCCCCCAGGGCAACTAAGTCTGCCATCTGGTAGGCTTGTTTTTTATAGAGTCATTTAGAAGATATTAAATCATCTTTTGTATGCAGTGAAGCAGGTGGTAGAGGGGCTTAAAGTTCTATTGAAGGAGAAAAAAAAGTTCAGAGACATTGTGTCCAGAGTACAAAATAGAGAGAGGCATTAGTGGAAAGACAAAAGGCAAGCTAGCATCAGTATCTTTGAAAGCTATAAAACACAAACTCCTTGGGTAGTTGGTTAAGTTTATTGTTTGCTGGATAATCATTGTCCTGCATTAGAACCTAAGCTTCCAAATAGTTTCTTTTGAAACTAAAGAATTCAAAATGAGCAGACAGAAAGCCCTAATGGTGTCAAAAGGGAATCATGGAGAAAATAAAGAAAACCTTTAAGCAAGCCCATATATTCTATTTATGCTGCTAAATTGTTTATCATTAGAAAATTATAATTGTTTCAGGCTATTCTCTTTGGCCACTAAACAGGATGCTGAAGGTAGCTGGTTTATCAAGAGGCTTTCTTCCCCCCCGAGGAACTTACCTTGTCACTTTCAGTAACTCTATGGGCTGAAGCTGAAGATGCCATTCCAACAGATGCCAGGAGTTATGTTCTTGGTGTGGTGCCCCTCCCGTTACAATGAAATGATCGGAAGCCTGTCTCAAGTTGTTCCAGAGGCCAGGACCAGGAGGCCCAACTACAGAGAGAACATTTGGCAAGTTCAGAAAACTTTGGCAAGGTCTCAGTTTTGAGCAAGTAGCACATCACAATCCACCCATACTATTAATATATAGCAAAGACCTAGACAACATCCCTCTTCATGCAAGAGTGCTCTCATAATATGCACCAGGGAAGTAGCCTCATTGATTCTCCAGTGGCTTAGGGTGATGTAGTAGCACTCCTGGGTGCCATTTTGAGTGGTCTACTAGCCTGAAATGGCAAACTTATTCAAGTTTATAAGACAGGGGTGGCTCAGTTACTTACCAGGGACTTGTACAATCAACTCATAACCTCTGTGTGATGAGAAGGAAAGTCTCCAAAAAGGAAGATCGGATTACCCCATGGCAATCATATTATAGTCCCACAGTTGCTGCATGATGACAACTTAGTAAAGATACAAGAGGCCTCACAAAATGCAGGGAGTGAACTGACAGCTGATTTGCTGGCTCAGCATAGGGCAGAACTTAAAATGCAAGAGGGAATCAGGCAAGTCAAGCAGAATGACCAGAAAAAGTAAACACAAAGAACCTCTCATACCCACAGCATTAGCTGATAGAACAGCACTAGAATTAGCAGCAGCAGAAGAGCACTCTGAAGAAAAAAGCCATCCCTAGCTGGCAGTCATTGACTATTTTTTCTAGACTTTCTGATTCTTACTAGACTCATATCAACAGGTCAAATAAAAGTTTAAAGGCACTGTTTCTCCCTTTGGCATTCTAAAAGGAATAGTCACTGACAGCGAGCTACCACTGGCCAGCTCTGAATTCTAAGCTGTTGGGATACAGTATGACTTCAAACATATTGCTTCCAGCCCCCACTACCTGCAGAGACTGGACTGGCAGAGAGCAGTACCAATTGCTAAGAGAAGTCTACTACACAGATTCCATATTAGTGCTACTAAGCTACAGGGCAGTGCCCACATCAGTCACAAGAGTAGGCCCAGCTCAGCTGCTTGAAGGCCATCAGATCAGATTTGCCAACCCACAGAGGCCATAGTTATAGAATGTGGATTGAGAGATGCCAAATCTAAGAGGTCTCAAGCTTTCTTCCCTTAATCAGCAGAATGCAGCCCAAAACTTACCCGGACTTAAACCAGGAGACCTATTTTTGATAAGACTGAATGAAGAAACCTATTGGAAATCCCCAGTTGTTGTCTCTGCACTGTTGATTTGATAATGACTCCAATCTGCTGTAACAAACAGAGGATTGAAAAATGGAAAAACACCAAGGAAAGGATGGGGAGAGACCAAGGTGTTACAATCTGCTGTTAACTGGAAGACTCTAGCAAGGAGGGATCAGAGCAGAACCAGAAGAGAAGGCTGTGAAAGAGGATACTAAGACTCAGGAGGGGTGAGGAAACTGAGATAGGGTATTGCATACAGGCATGTAGGAGTGCATGTCATCCATTCCCATTAGTGTCTGAGGGAGACCACACCCCTGCACTGTCAGGCCCCTGTTCAGTGATGGGTTACTGAGGAATTAGCAATCTCAGAAGTGCTGACTCTATAAGCAAGGCCAGCAGCAAGCAGTTTGGGGCTTGGGCCCTCAGGCAGGGCAGAGCCCCAAATTGTCTGCCAGAGCTAGGTCATCAGACTAACACAGAACTTTTGACCTAAGGTGGGGAGGGAGCCACCCCAGGTGTGGGGTTGGCAGCAGGCGGGTGGCAAGACCCAGGCCAACCCTACTCCACTGAGTCCCAGCCCAGGGACTAGGGCCATCCCTAGCTATTCTGGGGCCCTATGCAGCCCCTCCCCCCAACCCTCTGTGGTGGTGGTGTGGGGAAAGGCCTCTGTGGGTGTGGGGGAGGAATGAGAATTGCCCAGCTTGGGGGGCAGGGGAAACAGATCACTTACCAGTGGTGCAGCTGGGTCCAGGTCGCTGCACTTCCCGCTGCCAGTGAGTGCAGGCCTGGCCCTGCTGTGGTCCTCAGGGGAGTGGGTGCAGGGCTTGGTCTGAGCCAGGGTGGGAACAGGCAGGACTGAGCAGGGGTGGGGGCCATGGAGAAGAGGTGGAGCAGGGGCTGGAGCAGCACACAGCTGTGTAGGGCACCAGGGAATTTGGTGCCCCAAGTTTCTTGGTGCCCTATGCAGCTGCGTACTTTGCATATGGGTAGGGACAGCCCTGGTTGCAGAGGGTTCTGCCATTGGGTCAGCGGGGATCCAACCAAACCACGCTGACCTGGATTCAAGCAATAACACAACTGGACTAATGGCTGGTGTCCCTGAACTACTTCCTGCATTCTCCTCACTGTGTACCTGTGTCTTGGGGTTGTCCTCCATCTCCCCAGGGTATGTTGCCAGCAGTAATCCCAGGTAGGGTGACCAGATAGCAAGTGTGAAAAATCAGGTGGGGTGTAACAGGCGCCTATATAAGAAAAAGCCCTGAATATCATTACTGTCCCTATAAAATCAGGACATCTGGTCACCCTAATCCCAGCAGCTCCTCAGCATCCTGGTTGGCTGGCAGCTCTGACAATCCTGGTGAGTGCACAGCACAGTTGAAGTCCACTCTCTTTGGGTAGCAGCAGGTGGAAGGCATCTGTCTCTCTGAGTCAGCAGCTGCAGCCCAACTGAGCTACAGGTCCCACCTTTCATACTTCCTGTCCCGCCCTCTGCTTCTAGAGGGGCAGGTGTAGGTGTCCCGGCTCTCCCCACCAAGGGGTGGGTGGGGGTTCCTCCCTGTCTGTCTCTGAGGGAGACCATGCCCCCTCACAAGAGCCCCATATATCTTGTGCTTTGTGTATGAGTAAAGTGTGTGCGTTTTAGAAGAGCCTGTGCAAAGTGTCTGTTATTTACTTTAACTGTGAAAAAGTCAACAAAGAGGTAAATCAAGGTATCTCCAAGGGTAGCGCTCCGGAGAGGGCATATATGAGCTACTAGGGAGACTTGGAGGTCTTGGGACCTAGGGCAGCTGGGGCGTGTGCCCCACATCACAAAGGGTACCAGCACTGGCATCTGTATCCCAGGAGTGGGCCTGAATGGCCAGACACAGATCCAGTGCCTGGATGCTGCTCAGACTCAGGCGTGGTCTACACTATGCGTTTAAACCAAATTTAGCAGCGTTAAACCGATTTAACCCTGCACCCATCCACACAACGAAGCCCTTAATATCGATATAAAGGGCTTTTTAAACTGGTTTCTGTACTCCTCCCCAACGAGAGGAGTAGCGCTGAAATTGGTTTTGCCATGTCGGATTAGGGTTAGTGTGGCCGCAAATCAACGGTATTGGCCTCCGGGCCACAGTGCACCATTGTGACCCGCTCTGGAAAGCAATCTGAACTTGGATGCACTGGCCAGGTAGACAGGAAAAGCCCCATGAACTTTTGAATTTCATTTCCTGTTTGGCCAGCGTGGAGCGCTGATCAGCACGGGTGGCGATGCAGTCCCAAATCCAAAAAGAGCTCCAGCATGGACTGTACAAGAGAACTGGATCTGATCGCTGTATGGGGAGACAAATCTGTTCTATCAGAGCTCTGTTCCAGAAGACGAAATGACAAAGCATTTGAAAAAAATCTCCAGGCTATGATAGACAGAGGCCAGAGCAGGAACTCAGCACAGTGCTGCGTGACAAGCATAATGGAAAGCCAAAGAATCAAATGGATGCTCATGGAGGGAGGGATGGGGGACTGTGGACTCCAGCTATCCCACAGTCCCTGCGATCTCCGAAAAGCATTTGCATTCTTGGCTTAGCTCCCAATGCCTGAAGGATCAAAAACATTGTCGCCAGTAGTTCAGGGAATATGTCATCAATTTACCCCCCTTCCCCCCTCAAAGAAAAGGGAAAAAAATCGTTTCTTGCCACTTTTCAATGTCACCGTATGTCTACTGGATGCTACTGGTAGACGGGGTGCTGTAGCGCTAAACAACAGAATCCTCTCCTCTCCTTTCCCCGGTGGTAGATGGTACAGTGCAAAATGACTGATAGCCGTCCTCGTCATCATCCTGTGAGTGCTCCTGGCTGGCCTCGGTGAGGTCGGCCAGGGGCTCCTGGGTAAAAATGGGAATGACTCCCTGTCATTCCTGGCAGACGGTACAAAATGCTGGGTAACTGTCATCATCATAGCAGCTGGAGCCTGAGCTCCTTCGTGTCTAAAGAAAAGATTCTGTACTCCCTGGACTATCATAGCAGCAGGAGGCTGCGTTCCTCTCTCCCACACTCTTTAATGTCCTGCCTGGACTATCATAGCAGCTGGAGGCTGCCTCCCCCTCACTTTATCTTGCTAAAAAGTCAGTGTTTCTTATTCCTGCATTCTTTATTACTTCATCACACAAATGGGGGGACTCTGCCATGGTAGCCCAGGAGGGGTGTGGGAGGAGGGAAGCAATGGGTGGGGTTGTTGCAGGGGCACCCCCTAGAATGGCATGCAGCTCATCATTTTTGTGGGATCTCTGGGGCTCTGACCTGGAGCGGCTGTGCTCTCTGGCTGTCTAGTAGACTTGCCCCATATTCTAGGCAAGACTGACTTTATTTTTAGACAAAACATAAAGAAGGGAATGACCCAGGGAGTCATTCCCATTTTTGTCCATGTGCCCCCGGCCGACCTCAGCGAGGCCAGCCAGGAGCACCCATGACAGCAGCAGATGGTACAAAATGCTTGATAACCATCATCGCCAATTTCCAAGTGCAAACGGTACAAAATGATTGAAAACCGTCATCTCATTGCCAATTTACAATAGCAGACAGTGCAATAGGGATGATAACCATCTCTGCTACCTTGCAAAGGCAAATGAATGCTGCTGTGTAGCGCTGCAGTACTGCCTCTGTCAGCAGCATCCAGTACACATACGGTGACAGTGGCAAAAGGCAAAACAGGCTCCATGGTTGCCATGCTATGGCATCTGCCAGGGCAATCCAGGGAAAAAGGGCGTGAAATGATTGTCTGCCATTGCTTTCACGGAGGAAGGATTGAGTGACAACATTTACCCAGAATCACCCACGACACTATTTTTGCCCCATCATGCATTGGGATCTCAACCCAGAATTCCAATGAGCGGGGGAGACTGCGGAAACTATGGGATAGCTATGGGATAGCTACCCACAGTGCAACACTCCAGAAATCGACGCTAGCCTCTGTACATGGACGCACACTGCCGAATTAATGTGCTTAGTGTGGCCGCGTGCACTTGGCTTTATACAATCTGTTTTACAAAACCAGTTTATGTAAAATCGGAATAATCCCGTAGTGTAGACATACCCTCAGTAAGCTTGAGTCGGGTCCTTTAGAGCGCTGGCACATAGGCAGGTGCTAGCTCACCTACTGCTAAAAGCTCCTCCCCCAGCCTAGGGAGGAGCTCCTGAACCCAGAACCCATCCAAGTTCAGAGGACGACAAAAGCAAAAACAGGAACAGGTGTGGGGGTCCAAAGGCCAAAACTGGGGAACTGGAAGGGACACCGAGCAGAGAACCCCAGACAGCGTCCATTGCTCCTCAAAGGCATCGAGAGAGCCAGCGGCTGCTGCCCAGAGGAACTCTGCCCGGATACGTGAACAGATAAGGGGATGAAAGATAGCCCCACAGCCACAGGTGCCCCTTCTGCCAACCTCTTCTGCCTGGTGTTACAAATGGCCACCTTGGCCATGGCCAGGAGGAGGTTGACAAAGCCGTTCTGCGACTTCATGGGGCCTGGGATTGGGAATGTGTAAATAAACAAGTGCGGGGAAACGTGTAGCCAGAACCTCAAGCAGAGGTTCTGGAGGAGCTGGAAGAGGGACTGCAGCCTGGCATACTGAAGGTATGTGTATGCCAGATTCTCCCTTATTCCACAGAAGGGACAGGCTTCAGGGACAGAGATGAACCATGCTAAGTACATGCCCGTGCTCACAGCTCCATGTAGGAGCCCCCAGTTGATATCTCCAGCAGGCTGCGGGACTAAGATGGAATACAAGCTGGCCCACCAGGGTTCCCTGCCCTCTATTGCTGGTAAAAGGTCCCACCACTTGGTATCTGGGTGGGACACGAGGGTGGAGAGATGAAACATTTGCAGCACGAGCACATACATATGGTCTCTTGACGTGGTTCAAAAATGAACCAGCTGCAAGATGCACAGCTGGCTCAGGGTTCGAAGAAAGGGAGCCCAGGAAGATTCATGGGGCAGGGGACCAATGGAAAGATCCAGAGGGCCTGGAATGAGAGGCGGGTGGGGTACAGCATCTTGCAGAACCCGCTCAAGGAAAAACCGAGCCACAGGGGACAGGGCTGCCTCCATCTCTGGAGAATGTGCTGAGGGGTTTTAAGGGTGGAAAGCCCCATGTGCTGACCAAGCGCCAGGGCATCCACCCTCTCCCCCTCGCAGGTCATAGTCCAGGAGGTCTCAGATCTTGGTGACTTCTGCCAGGACCAACCTCTGGCACACCAAGGGGGACTCTGCCACCTGCACACGAAGATGGGGATTGTGTAGCAGGGGCTCCGGGGGGAGATCTACTCCCTTAGTGACCACCACGGACCTGGTTGCTGAAACCAGCCTCCAGGTCCAGAGGAGGTCCTGGTAGAAAACCGGCAGCTCAGAGAGGTCTCCCAGAAGACCTCTCGGATGGAGATAAAGGAGCTGCTGGTCATATTGAAGCCCTTGCAAGTGGTGGAGGAAGGCATGCACCAATATGCCCCACGCCGAGCCACCTGCACTATAAAAGAGTCTCTGCAGGGCCTAGAGACGGAAGACGTGGACCTGCATGTGCACGCACGTCTGGCTCTGTCCTCCCTCCTCCAGGGAAAGATGGAGAACCCCTGCAGAGACTCAGTGCAGTCCCAGCCAAAAAACCTCCAGAACAACCTCTGGAGATTAGCCAGGAACCCTGGGGGCGGGAACAGGGTGTTGAGCCGGTGCCAGAGCATGGACAGGACCAGTTGATTGAGCACCAGCGCTCTCCCCCGGAGGGAGAGGCACTAGAGCAGTCCTGTTCAGCTCCGCAGCTGCTCAACCACCCTGCCCTCTAAACCTTGCCAGCTTATACAGGGTAAATTCATAAATTGTTCGCCCTCTATAGAGATAGAGAGATATGCACAGCTGTTTGCCCCCTATCCCCAGGTATTAATACATACTCTGGGTTAATTAATAAGTAAAAATGATTTTATTAAATACAAAAAGTAGGATTTAAGTGGTTCCAAGTAATAACAGACAGAACAAAGTGAATTACCAAGCAAAAAAATAAAATAAAACACTCAAGTCTAAACCTAATACAGTAAGAAAGTGATTACGGATTAAATCTCACCCTCAGAGATGTTCCAGTAAGCTTCCTTTACAGACTAGCCTCCTTCTAGTCTGGGTCCATCAATCACTCACACTCCAGTGGTTACTGTCCTTTGTTCCAGTTTCTTTCAGGTATCTTTTGGGGGTGGAGAGGCTATCTCTTGAGCCAGCTGAAGACAAAATGGAGGGCCTATCAGGGGCTTAAATAGACTTTCTCTTGTGGGTGGAGACACCTTCCTCTCTCCTATGCAGAAACATAGCTACAAGATGGAGTTTGGGGAGTCACATGGGCAAGTCACATGTCCATGCATGACTCAGAACTTTAAAGGTGGCAGCCATTGTTCACATGCTACCTTGAATGTCCCCAGGTAGATTTCTTATGTGGATTGGAGTCTTCCAAGGTTCCATTGTCCATTAAGTGTTTCTTGATTGGGCACTTAACTTTCAAATTCATTTCTTAAGAAGCTGACCAAATGCCTTACTAAGGCTACTTAAAATCAAACAAGTACACAGCCAATATTCATAACTTCGAATACAAAAATGATACATGCATACAAATAGAATGAATATATTCAGTAGATCATAACCTTTACAGAGATATGTTACATGGTATATGTAGCATAAAACATATTCCATTTATGTCATATATACATTCATTAGCATATTTCCATAAAGCATTATGGGGTGCAATGTGACCGTTATTATTTAAAAGAATTGATTTTGTTGATTCAGTTGTGGTGATGATCAAAGAAGAGATGATTTAAGCAGAACTGAGGGAAGAAAGGGTAGCTGGGCCACGGTGACCAGAACTGGATGAATATCTCCTATAACTATATTACAAAAACAAGACAGTTTGCTTCAAACTTGGGTTTGCAATTTTTTCCAGGGATGCATTTAATTAATAAATAAATAAATATAATAAAATAAACAGCAGCTTACATTATCCATTAAAGGAAGGAAAATCACTAGGGATGGAAAGATTATTTTATGGTTAAAGCACAGGAGTGGAAGTTAAGAGAAGTTGGTTTTGTTCCCAAATTCACTGTGTGACCTTGGGCAAATCACTTAATCTCTTTGTGCCTCAATTTCCTTATGTGTATTCCTTCACAAGATAGTGTGAGGTTTAAGGCATTATTGTTTGGAAAGCATTTTGAAAGTTTAACCAGGGTAAAGGAGATCAGAAGCAGCTAGATACTGTGAGAGTTGTTTAACCGCCACAACCTGTTCCATACTTTGACTTGAAAAGGGAAGAAGTGATACTGGCTGTTTGATACTAAAGGCCTCACTATTGCTTCCTGCAAAGCAATAAGCAGCCTGTTCTGTCTAAGAGATGCATTGACAATCTCCACAAGTAAGGGACTCAAGACTTCTACACTGGCCTTCAGCAGCCAAGGAGGACATGGCTCCAAAGCACAAGTTGTGGGACAAAATTCTCCCAACACCTCAGGGAGCATCACTGGCTGAAACTCCAGCCAAGACAAAAGGTCCCTTCTTCCCTCAAGACCTTGTTTGGTCACCACAGAAGTGGACAGGGCATCCCTGATCTGATCAATCTGGATTGCAAAATAGCAAACCATTTCCTTAGAACAGAAGGGACTCACACAAACTAGTGAGCTGAGACAGACTGGATTTACCAGACTATCTACCATACAAAACAAATCTGCTCTCTGAGATCTTGCAGATGCTACAGTAGAGGAAAAGAACTTTTTCCTTGCTTCCCACACAGCCACAGAATAAGAGTTTAAAAAATCTCTATGCTGCAGACAATCAGGCTTGGCTTGAGACTTCTGCCATTGGCACTCTAATCATCTTTCTTCTTGTTTCATTTATCACAGAAAATCAGTAAACCAAAGTGACCAACAAGAACAAAGCCAGTGAAGAGGATGGCTAGGGGACACCTTATCAATAGGACAGAGTATTATAATAACCTACCAACCCTCAAGGGAGTGGTCTGTCAATTTCTCAAACAGGGCCAAATTTCCAATTAGGCACAGTAGACACGTGTCTACGGGGGGTGGCAGTCTAGAGTCGTCAACATTCTAGAGACGCCTAAAAGTTTAAAATGGGTTAAAAGATTCATTTTTTACAGAAAACACGAAAGTCAGCTGTAGGCAGGGGCAGGGCACTGAAGATGCTCTGGCTAGGGGTGTTTAAGGTGTAAACCTGGCCCTGTTCTCAGAGCTCTCTGGAACATTTCTTGTTCCTTTAATCTTTAAGGGCGGACCCCCAAAACAGGTCTTTCACCCCAACAGGAGAGATGAGCCTGAACTATAGGTGATAATGGTAGGTCCATGACACCAGGTTTAAGGTCCAATTTACTAATCTCCACCTCCAGTCCAAAGAACATATCCAAGGTGTGACCAGCTATATGAGTTGAGCAAATGGCTACCTGGGATACACTCATGAGCTGCTTCTGAAGATTCATCATCTCCATGCAGATTGAAATGGCCAAGAACAATCAATCTCTGTATTTCCAATACCACTGTAGTGATGAATTTAGTCAACTCATGAAGTGATTTGGTAGTTCAGCAGGGCGAGCTTTTCAGTATGACCGGTCCCATTTTAGTCCCATCCCAGAACTCAGATATTAACGGACACAACTCTATAAGATCCAGGTTTGGAGAGGGCAGTGCCATGTTGAGGGTGTTCCAGGCATGGTTCAAAGACTCAAAACGGGATCCCCTTTCGCCTACCACAAAACAAAATTAACAAACCAATACCACCAACAGTGCAATCACTACTAAGTAATACATTTACAAAGGGGCCTTCCTAGCTTTCTCTAAAACTGTGGTTCTCAACCAGGGGTCCAGGGCTATCGAGGGGGCCATGAGCAGGTTTAAAGGGGTCCACTAAGCATGGCTGGCATTAGCCTCGCTAGGGCCCAGGGCAGAAAGCCAAAGCCCCACCATGTGGGACCTCAGCCAGGGGACCCGAGCCCCACCACCTGGGGCTGAAGCCGAAGCCTGAGCAACTTAGCTTTGTGGTGCCTCCTATAGCATGGGACCCTGGGCAATTACTCTCCTTGCTACCTCCTAACACTGGCCCAGGCTTTTATATGCAGAAAAACAGTTGTTGTGGCACAGCTGGGCCATGGAGTTTTTATAGCTTGTTGGGGGTGGGGGAAGGGTCTCAGAAAGAAAAAGATTGAGAACACCTGCTCTAAAGCCCCCCCATTAATTAGCTCATCTCAGTCTATCTCCCTTGCTTCTAAGTCCTCCATAGAAACAACTATCACACCCACGGGCAGCAGGTTTAATAGGCAAAGGGAGGCATTGCTTCCCCCAGCACAGCCATCCCAGCCACCTGACACCCGGGCTGTGATGTTCCTCGCCTCCTCCTCCTCTTCCTCTCCCTGCTCTGACCCTTCCTCGAGGCTCCCATGGCTTGCTGCTGCACCCTAGGGTGAATCTTCCTCCTCTCCTCCACCCCATCTCTTTCCACTCTTGGAAGTCCCCGCAGAGCGTGGGCTGTGTGTGTGTGTGTGTGTGTGCGTGAGAGAGAGAGAGAGAATGCAAGCGGAGAGTCAGTGGCAGACAGGGGGGTGAGTGGGGTGAGGAGGTGAGCAGAGGGGATCCCTGAATAACTTTACACAGTGAAAAACCCTCCCAGAGCCCTAGTAGCAGAGATCACTGAAACTGTTAGAGAGCCATTAAAGTGGTAATGAAGCCATTTAACAGACATTTGCCAATGCCCAGGAAGCCTTTGGCCACATTCAACTCTCTTTTATATTGTAGGAAAATGTGTTTTTGGGGTTAAAAACAGTTTTCAAATGATAACCCTTCAGTTAGGGCTTGTCTACACTGGCACTTTACAGAGCTGCAACTTTCTCTCTCGGGAGTGTGAAAAAACACCCCCCTGAGCGCCGCAAGTTTCAGCGCTGTAAAGTGCCAGTGTAGATAGTGCACCAGAGCTGGGAGCGTATTTATTCCCCTCATGGAGGTGAGTTTTTTAGAGCTCTCTCCCAGCGTTCTGCCATGACTACAGTGCTTTAATGTTGCCAGTGAAGACATGCCCTTAGTCTCTGTACCCAGAAGAAGTAACTGCTAACCTGGCTCACGGAGGAGCTGACATAGCCAGTGAGTTTATTTCTTGATCTAGTCATTGCTTTATTTAAATCCAGTTTAAGTAAATGAGTCTGGCAGGGAATTCTGTATAAGAAAGGTGATTAAACTACTGCCTTCATGCAGGCTGTCAATGATAAGCACTTTTTCAAAAGGAGAGATTAGGCTTCAGGTCTCTCTGTACAGTGTACACCGAACTCCCTGCCACGCAGAGGTGAATCTATCTGGCAATTGAGCTATACCTGTTTCCTGTTCAGTTCCCTTGGGGAATGTTATTAGTGCTTTAAGGTGAAAAGGGGAGAGGGTGTCATGACGGGGGGGGGAGGGAGCAGCAGCAGGGTGAGAAGGGGAGCGTTGAGCCAGCTGCACAACAGGTCGGGGGGGGTGTCTCACGGCGGGTGGGGAAAGGGTCTAGTGGGAGGGGGTGAGGAGGCGAGCAGCAGGTGGGTGGGGAAGGAAGTGAGTGGAGGGGGGAGTCTCAGGGAGGGTGAAGAGATGCGTTGCAAGTCAGTGGTGGGGCCTGGGGCAGAGCAGGGGTGGAAAGTGGGCAGGGCTGTGGGTGGAGGTGGCAGGACAAGGAGCTTGCCTCCCCCAGGGGAAGTTTCACCCACATCGCTTAACCTTTCTCCAGCAGATCCCAATCCAAGTTGTTCATAATGTCCTTCCTGTGTCTGTAAAACACAAGGGGTTCTCCAAACGAACCAAAGAAAGGTCCTTTTTTCTCTCTTTCCATTGAGAGAGAGGGGAATTAAAGTAAAAGAAAAGAAAGGCAAAGGTGGTCTGTCTCTTAGGCAGTCTTTTGGGATTGGCTTACCAGGTGATAGTGTCTTTAATTAGGGTCTAGCCATCCTCTTGGTGGGATACCTTGCTTTATAGCTGGTCTATGCAGTTTCAGAGGATATGAAGACTGCTACTGTCTTCCTCTTGGCTGATCTAAATCTGTAGTCAGCAGTCTCTGAGGTACAGCAGTCTTCTTCCTGTTCACCACCCCTTCCTGTGTGGCGGGTTTTCCCTTTAAAGTCCCGTTCCTCCCCACCTCCCTGCCTTCCAAGCAAAGCAAGCCTTACCGGTGCACCTTGGTAGTGGCGAACGAGCCCAGAAAAGCTTGATAGTCTCCTCTCTGAGTGAGCATGTGCCCCTTTACATTGCCCCATGGACATTCTTAGATAGGTCTTGATTAATTTTAGCTTGGTGAAATGTCTTTCATTAGCAGCCACGGTTACAGGAAGACAGCAAAAAATATGCAGTGCTGTTTTTATGTTAGGGAAACTCGCATCTAAAGAGCTTTTGTGAATGTAGCTAAGGCAATCAATGGGCACCTTTGTTTCTAAGTCATCAAAAATATGCTTGCAAAAACTGGTGAAGAGTTCAATATTGTTCTCAATACTCTCAGTGTTTAAATCCTCAGGTTAGGTGCTTGTTAAGTTTCAAGGAGGCCTCTTTAGGTCTTCCCTGTTGAGAACGACAGCAGGTTTGCATAGCTTTGTCAATTGTGAGACCCTTTTCCAACCGTTCTGCAAGTTCCATCCAGCAAGAGACTGCTTCCATGTGTTCCTTTGAAAGTTCATGTTGGCATACTCACTCGCTAAACTGGAAATAGTCAGTGAACCCATTTTTATGGTTCACAAAGGAAGATGAGGAATTTGGCTAGAAAAGAAAACAAGCAAAATAGAACAAGAAGGAAGGAGTCAACTCGGATATCAACCAAGATCTGTGGCATAACTTATTAGGAGTTTTGACAAAGAATCACAATTTTAATAATTGCCTTCCTTTGCCTTTGTTTGGTGAAAAGTCTTGTTGTAAATGAACAACGGCACTGTTTTCTACCAAAAAAAAACAGTGAACAGAACCCACTTGTGGCCTAGTAACCATATCTGCCTTGTCCAAGTCAAAATTCTGCCCCATGCTTTCAGTAATCAAACCACTTTCAGGGTCCAAATCCACAACGTTTGTACTAGCAACGAGCAGACAACTTTCTGTCCCAGAATCAGACTCCAGGACCAAACAATTCAATGCCAAGCTCTATGCTGGAATCAGGGACTCTGGCACCCAGGAAGCCTGACAAACCCAAATCAACGTCCTCATGAGATAAGGAAGGCTCAGAAGTGCGAACAGCAGAAATGTCTGTGGATTGTTCACCAGGAACATGGTTGTATTTCACACATTTCAAGAAACTTTGTAGACCACTCACATTTTTCTGATCTTTTACACAGGCCTGCTTTTGACCACTACTTTTCTGCTTGTCAGAACTCATGGAGGGAATCATGGTTAATTGTAAGAATTCACTCACCAAGCACGAATGAATTGCTAGGTTTGGCATGACTGTGGCAGTGGGTACAAGAACTAATATCTCCGTGAAACTCAGAGAAATCAGGTGAAAAATCATAATATCTCTGTGAAGCTCAGCACTACTCCAGGTGAAACTAAAAGCCAGAGCTCAGGATTGAGGATAAAATCAATCAAAGTGAAGAGAAGAGAGAAGTTACAGAGAAGGCGAAGGCCCCATGGTGAAGGGAAAAAGTGAGAAGTAAAAAGGGACCCTTTGCGGGGCCCTAATGGGCCCAGGCCCAGTTATATGGAACCAGTCAAACCCTCCTTTGCAAAGCTGTGGGAGAGAGAGACCTACACTCTGCTGATCCCTATGTTGGTTTATGATGTACCAAATACCCAGCTGGCGGCTACTGTGCCAAAACTGGCCCAGCAGCAGCATCTAACAGGTGTGAGTAATAAGCGTGCAAGCCCTGTGGCCTGAAGCCTTAGAGAGGAGGGAGCTCGCTATTGTAACCTATTTTTGAAATGGGAGAAGAGCAGCCCAGAGCAGCTTAAGAACCGCAGATGGGCAGGGGCTCCACTGGGGACGGAATTCTCTGCCACATTCTGCTGGAGAGCAAAGGGAACTGACTGAACGGGTACGACTTATTTGCATTTTAGTTATATGACAGATTGGGGGCATTTTGGTAAAAAAAAAAAAAACAGTTAAATTTTGAGTTTGAGGGCAACAAAATGCTATTGACCTTGGTAGGAAATATGAGGATAAGACATGGGCATCAAATACGCCTGGGGCCACCCTGACTGGACTGTTGTCAGGCACAGTTTGATGAGGGAGCCAGAAGAAAGCAGGAGAGGGACAGCTGCGGGGAGTGCCTCTCTGATGGTGAGGACTCTGTTAAGGATCCATCAGTGCCCCTTGTGCCTCTCTAGCTGAACAGAGACTGCGGCAGAACAGTGGATGGTGCAGACTGGCAGTGGCAGCTTCGACATGACAGACAGCACAAAATGGCTGTAGTGGCGGACAGCAGCTCTGAAGTGACGGGTTGGCCCAGTGCAGCAATAGCAAATTTGAGGCAACTGATGGAGCAGAACAGCAGGGGGTGCGACAGAGCTGGGGCAGCTTGACCTGAAGGCATGGACAGAGCAGCAGCCTACCTAAGGATTGTGGTGCAGGCCACCCTACCCAGCAGTTAAAGCTGAAATCATCTCAGCAGGGCCAGGTGGTAGAGCCTTCTGAGAAGCCCGGGCCTGCCAGGATCCTTGAACTTTTCCTGTTCAGGACAGCTAACTCAGAATGGAGAGCTGGGAAGGAGGGAACTGGCTGGCACACCAACCAGACAAAACCACCAGGAGCTCTGAAGTTGATTGTTATGGGCCTCTGGTGGGAGGGAGTCTTACCTCAGAGAATTTCTCAAATTATTCATTGCTAGTTTTCCCAAGTTTATTCCATCATCCCTCAACCCCCAGTGACTCTCTTAATACAGTTTTCTTTATTTTAACCTCCTGGACTAAATGCCTGCAAGTGGGGAAGTACTGCTCATCAGGGTGCCCTTGGGACTTGCTATAGTTTCCCAGGATTCTAGATGTGAGCTCATCTGGTGTTAGTTAAGTCTTTACGGAAACTCCTAGAAAATGGAACCCAGCCCTTTTTGTTGGCATCAGCACCTGGCAGAGTCAGGTGTTTCACCTTTTAACAAATCATAGAAAGCTGATGTTTTATTTCTCACTAACTGAGCCTTAATCATCATGAATGGAAGACCAGGATCTTTATCTCTTGACAACTAGACCTCCTGAGAGACCAAAGGAACAGAAATTAAACCTTTTGTTCCTGGTTTAGGGTCTCCTTACAAATGTATTATCATCTGGTCTCCCACTGCCAGCTACCACAGGGACTGAGGACTCCAAGCCCCCACACTCACACCCTATGCTGAGCCTCCCTAGTCTCAGTATTTTTCCATTCTCCTGGCCATTTGAAAGTGGCCATCAAGGGGATACATCTGGGTGCTCCAAAAGACATCTCAACACAACCCCTACCCCACACACCTCATCCTTTCCAACCCACCACACACTCACTATTTCACATTGAATAGCCTCCCACCTTACAGTGCCAACCCTCTCAAAACAAGAAAAAAAATCCTCTTCATTTCTATTGTCATTGGGTCTTTCTCCCTATAACCACACTGCCACTGTGGCCAAATGGAGAGGAACATCAAGACAATCACTGAAATGCTGCATGCTATCCACATTTCTGATACCACCATCACCTATAGCCATACTGCCTGCCGCAGAAGTTAGCTCATAAATTCCATCCTACAGGAGTCTCATTTTAATGATTTCTTACCCTGCGGGCCTTTCGTCCCACCATTGGAAACCCTCTCAATCACAACAAACTACTTCCAGATCTAAATCTCTCAACATGAAGAATACACCATAACAAAATAACAACCCACAAACAGCCCACCACCCAGAAGGTCTGAAGTTTTCTCCCAGCCCTCTGCTGAGTCCCTGGTGGCTGAGAAGAGGCCTCGCTTGCCCTTCAGTAGCAGTCTGCTCAAATGGGCCATCAAAACCAAAACTCCCTCCTTGGTAGTGGTCCGTCCCCTTAAAATGCAAGGCACACTGAGATGATGATGGACTATATGGTAGATAGAAAGCTGGCTAGGTCATCAGGCCCCACAGGTAATGATCAATGGCTCCATGTCTAGTTGGCAGCCAGTATCAAGTGGAGTGTCCCAAGGGTCGGTCCTGGGGCTGGTTTTGTTCAATATCTTCATTAATGATCTGGAGGATGGCATGGATTGCACTCTCAGCAAGTTTGCCGATGACACTAAACTGGGAGGAGTGGTAGATATGCTGGAAGGTAGGGATAGGATACAGAGGGACCTAGACAAATTAGAGGATTGGGCCAAAAGAAATCTAATGAGGTTCAACAAGGACAAGTGCAGAGTCCTCCACTAAGGATGGAAGAGTCCCATTCACTGATACAGACTAGGACTGAGTGGTTAGGCAGCAGTTATCCAGAAAAGGACCTAGGGGTTACAGTGGACGAGAAGCTGGATATGAGTCAAGAGTGTGCCCTTGTTGCCAAGAAGGCTAATGGCATTTTGGGCTGTATAAGTAGGAGCATTGCCAGCAGATCGAAGGACGTGATCATTCCCTTCTATTCGGCATTGGTAAGGCCTCATCTGGAGTACTGTGTCCAGTTTTGGGCCCCACACTACAAGAAGGATGTAGAAAAATTGGAAAGAGTCTAGCAGAGGGCAACAAAAATGATTAGGGGGCTGGAGCACATGATTTATGAGGAGAGGCTGAGGGAACTGGGATTATTTAGTCTGCAGAAGAGAAGAATGAGGGGGGATTTGATAGCTGCTTTCAACTACCTGAAAGGGGGTTCCAAAGAGGATGGATCTAGACTGTTCTCAGTGATACCCGATGACAGAACAAGGAGTAATGGTCTCAAGTTGCAGTGCGGGAGGTTCAAGTTGGATATTAGAAAAACTTTCACTAGGAGGGTGGTGAAGCACTGGAATGGGTTACCTAGGGAGGTGCTGGAATTCCTTCCTTAGAGATTTTTAAGGTCAGGTTTGACAAAGCCCTGGGTGGGATGATTTAGTTGGGGTTTGGTCCTGCTTTGAGCAGGGTGTTGGACTAGATAATCTCCTGAGGTCCCTTCCTACCCTGATAGTCTATGATTCTATGATGTACGGAATTTTGCACTGTATCTGTTTGCATGCTCTCATGTTTAAGCCCTGGGCAGATGAATTCAAGCCATGAAATTCAAATCTGAATGTTTAATGTGAATATCTCAAAGTTTATGGGTGTTTGTACTGTGGTTTTTCATCCTGTTTTTGATAAAGGTCATTTGCAGGGTAAGATGATGAAACTCCCTCCAGCCCCAAATCTGGAGGTGTTTGGTTGGTGTCATCTCTCATGTATTAGTAATATAATTTCTCCTCCACACAGAGGTGGGTAGAAATAGCTTTGTTGCTTCCTTTATGGAAAAGTGGTGTAGAATGTAAAAGACATTTAAATTGAGAGGTTTCCGTACAAATATCATCGTATTTTATTAAAGTTACATTAAAAACCCCATAGAATCCCACAGAGCATGATCTGCTTATGTCTCACTAACATCCTGGCATCAACATATATATATATATATATATATATATATATATATATATATATATATATATATATATATAATTTTCCCTGTTAAAGTCTATAGGACGGTTTAAAACAAATGTGTAGAAAAGCAACCACGTGCTGCTCAATGCAGGACTTTGCCATAGGCCCTGCAGTTTAAAAAGCACTTAGCTCAGTACCCCTCCTGCCTGCTTTCCAAACTCAGGAGCTTCGACACAAAGACTGAGGTGGAGGACATGGGGAATTGAGGCAGCTCAGCCCTACTGCTGCCGTGGCCCGTGGCTCCCGCTCCGTTCCCGCACCGCGGAGTCACGAACTCTGCCTGCACTCAGCCTAGGGGAGTGGTTTCTTCGCCCGGGAGTCGCAGAGCTCGTTTGCATGCGAAGAGGTGCAGCAGCAGCGTGATGCCAGCCCCTGGTCACTGATGATGTGAATGTGCTGAGGAGCTGAGGCTCCCTCTATTCCTGTGCATGGGAGGTAGAGGGCTGCCTGCCTGCCTGGAGCTCTGCCTATCTCCTAGCGGCACAAAGCGGCAGCTGCTGGCCATCTCCTCGCAGCTTCCCTGCTGCACCGGACAGCCCGGGCTGGGACACGCGGAGGCGACAGGGCGCCTCGCATCGCAGCAGCAGGTGAGCCGCCAGCCGCCCCCCGGGAGCCGCTGCCCTTTCGGGGCTCGCTGGGGCAGCGGAGTGGCGCGGTCCCAGGCAGCCCTGGAAGGCGGAGGGGGGAAGTTGGGAGGCTGGGGCCGCTCTGCCCGGGCAGGGAGCTGGACTGCGGGGCTGGGGCACCCGGACTGCAGGGCTGGGGCAGGCACTGGAGTAGGAGGCGCAGGCAGGGAAGGCGCTTGGGGCAGGAAGCCAAGGCAGGGCAAGGGGCCCAAACACGGACAGGACGTAGCCGTGGCGGGGGGGGGAAGCCCAGAGCCACCCCGCTGGAGGAGGAATTCGATTCGATTTCTTGGCAACGCAAAAGACTTATTTGTATGCAAGATAAGGGCACAAAGTGGTATGGTATAAACAGGGGCAGCAGCCGGCAGTGTTACGCTCTCCTTATTTGCATTGTGTGTAGGGATGATCATGAACAAGACACTCGCGGCTTCAGTCTGCTACCCATCAGTTCACAGGGACCTATAATTAAATACACCGGGCACATTTCCCCTCAGTGTATGGGAGATTTATATATCAAACTCCCATTAATGGGAGTTGCCGTCATAGGCCCCAGATACTTCAAAGGAGAGCGATTACACTTCTAACAGCCCTCTCCAGAAGTTATTCTGCATGCTATCACCTGGAAATAGACTCCCCCCCTAGAAATCAGAGACTCTGACAACACTAATAATGGAACCGTCAAAAGTTTATACCTACAATTTCTGAGCAAAAGCCACCTCAGGAATAACTATAATCTATCACTGTTCACAACCATGTGTGCCTTTGTTTAAATCCAACTACTTAGGAGTTATGCAGTGAAATTAAGACGTGTGTATATAGATGGGTGCATATAATATACTGGAACATTTTAGAAAATGTCTTTTACTGCTTGCAAATAGTTACATGCATCGTAAGTTGAGTGTGAAGGAATGAATAAGAATTGCACGTGCATTGCTTTTCCCCCTTTAAATATAGTTCTCTTACCCAGCAAAGGAAGTTAAGGAGGATTAACTAAAGAATGGTTATTGTCAGTGCGTACTTTAAAAAAAAATCCCATTTGGCAGCTGGATGGCCTAGGTTTGACGGAACCATGATGAATAACAGTAGCATCAAGAGACTTTGGTTTGTGATTATTTTAGCTACTCATTTATTTCACTGTTTTCAAGATGAGTTTTGAAAGATAACATGCATCTGACGAAGTGAGTATTCACCCACGAAAGCTCATGCTCTAAAACATCTGTTAGTCTATAAGCTGCCACAGGACTCTTTTCTGCTTTAAAAGACTACACTTTTACTTGTAGTTTGGATACTCTGATTAAACGTACCCTGAGTTCTGGTGCTTGCCATTAAATTAGCAAATATCACACTTATAATTTCATTTATAGAACTGATGAATCTACTATACCATGTAAACAGGGAGAATGATTACTCTGAGCATGGAGTGTGAAGGTTTTCATATGATCCCAGAGATTGCCAAATGAAATTTTCATTTATTTGGTACAGAGATCTGTTTGTATTTTTCTGAGTGTGGCCTCAGTCACTGGGGGAGAGTTAGGCTTAAAAGTGTGATAGAATAAACCTTCTAGCTAAAATAAGCAAGTTGTACTGGACATATGCCGTCAGGGCAACTTTCTCATTTTAGTAGGTTTTGCTGGCTGACATCTTTACTAAAATACTACAAACTAATTGGTGTAGTGGATTGGGACATAGCAGAGTGTACTCACATCATAGTCATAATTTGTCTGCATTCAAATCCACCCCATAGTTTGGCACTATAAGCAATCTTGAAAGAAGCCCAAGAACAAAATAGCAGTTTTCTGGACTGAAGTGTACTGGCAGAACTGGAGAGGGGGAAGCTTGCACACTGCGTGCCTACACAAAACCCCTTCCAAAGCCAGTGTTTTATGTCCCTTAGCTTTATGAGTAATACATTCGATCCCCAGAAAAGAATGCAGCACATAGCTCAATATTCTGATAATTATTATTCCATTTTAAATGCATGGTTCTTAGAGTCAACCTTATGATTACAGAGAAGAAAAACAAGGAACTATTTGACCTGTTTTCCTTGCTTTCCTGATGTGGCTTGACAATATGTCAATCGTGGTGTTTCCTCTAACATCTCTGGTACATTACTTTAGTAGAATAGTGAATGTGCAAATACAGTCACTACCTTCTCTCTTCCTCACAATGATCTCTGTGTATTGAGCAACATGTTTTTGCATAGATCAGCTATCAAATCTGCAGAGTATCATCAGATAGAGTGAAATTACTTCTTTGTTCTTTCTAAAAGTATGTGCATGCACATATCTGTGTGTGTGAATAAATCCGCCGTCCTTTCCTTTTTCAAATCCCTCCCCCAGACTCCCTTCTGCTAGGAGGCCTATAGAAACCGGCAACTAATAATGACTAGGTACAAGGAAAGTGGGGTAGTGACACAACCATTTTTTAATTTGAAAAGAAGTATGTCTTATCCCTCTCCCTCATCCTTTGTTTGTGCTTTCTTTGATTGTGAACACTTTGGGGAAGAGATTGCATCTTATTATATGTTTGGAAAGCACCTAGCATATTGTGTGTGCCACCATAATCCAAATAATAACAAGAGATCTCTTGTCAGCAGTGTGGGCCAAATTTTGCTGTGCTACAGCTGTGCAAGCCTGTTGCTGTCAATGGGATTGTATGGGTGTACTGACATAGAGTCTGCGGTCACATTATGTTAGAAGTCAGTGAAGTTTTGAAAGTACAGCACATCTGTTCAGACCTCTGTAATATTTGTAATAAATTGCCAACTAACGTCTGTCAATGTGCCCACAGTCTGAGTGAGCATGTGCATTTGCTCATGCTGATTGGGTACCTAATGTACATCAAACTGCCTGTTTCCACACATTTAACAGACCTGCAGATCTTTCAGGTGCATGTTTAGAATCTGGTTGGAAGGGTGGCCCTTCGCACTGTTTAAGCATGTGTGCTTTTAGATTTCATGGCTTATTTCAAGACTAAGGCAGTGGTTTTTTTTTGTTTTTTTTTTTAAAATAATTTCCTTTCTTTATTTTTTCCATGTGTTGCCTGCTATATGCAACTGGACTATCCCTTCTGGGACAGCACACTGCATTCCCACATTAGCCAACTCAGAATAAGGCAATGTTTAGTACTTTGGAAATTCAATTCAGTTCTTGTTGCTGAGCTTTCGATTTTTAAATCAGAAAGAAAAACTCCTCCATCCCTAGTGCTAAGAGATGGTATTGTGACAACTTCCATTCTTCGGTTAACTAACAATGCTGAACATTAAGAGTCTAATCTGTATCTGTGGCCTTACAAAAGAGAAGCATCTTTTACATTTCTATTCAAATACTTTGGCTATATTAAACTCTGAACTAAAAGGCTCAGGGTTACAAGGTTGTAGTGTAGTGTCTACAGAACCTCATTGCATATCTCATAGATTATATAGGGAGGTATAAGGAAATACCTAGTTTTCATCTTTTAGGTAACTGCAATTCTATATGTCTAACCTGCTCCTGTCCTAATTCTGCTACCTATAAATCTGCATTCCGTGTGACGGACAAACTGGAACCAGGGGCGGCTCCAGGCACCAGCGCTCCAAGCATGTGCCTGGGGCGGCAAGCCGCGGGGGGCGCTCTCTGCTGGTTGCTACAAGGGCGGCAGGCAGGTTGCCTTCGGTGGCATGCCTGCGGAGGGTGCGTTGGTCCCGCGGCTTCAGCGGACATCCCGCAGGCTGCCGCCGAATCCGCGGGACAGTGGACCTCCCTCAGGCAAGCTGCCGAAGGCAGCCTGCCTGCCGTGCTTGGGGCGGCAAAATACCTAGAGCCGCCCCTGACTGGGACATTCTTTTATGATGCCTTCCAAAAAGAGAACAGACAATTTGGAATCCATCTCAGACTACTTTTCCTTCTAATAATAATTGCCTAGTCTGTGCTGATGCTCTGACATGCATAAATTCTTCTGCCAGTGTAAATGCTGTCTAATACTGGGACAATCCAGAAGTATTTGCAAGTAGTGAAGTACAGGAATCCAGTTTTCATGCTCTAGAGAACCGAAGAATCAGCCAGCACAACCACCTGTTCTATTGATCAGAAGCACTAAAATTAGGACCCTGTTAAGTAGAGGAGACGGAACAGAATCTTGTCTGCGGTCTACTCCCAAAGCTACTACAAGATATGGGACAATCCTAATATGAGTCCAGTGTCCTGCCTCAAACACTACCAAAAAAAGAAGTACCAGCTTCTTTCAAGGAAGGTACAAGAAATGATCGTGGATAATTATGAAATTATTGGAAGTTTCTCCCTAACCCCATTTAATGACCAGTTGGCTTGTGCTTTGAATTAGGAGGGTTTATATGCTTATTTGTAAAGTGTTTGGTGTGTAATACTTCTTGAACAAACCAGGAAGCCCACCGTGTCCTCTGCAGTGACAAGTAGAGTGTAGGAACATGCTGCGCATTAAGGGCATTTTCAGATTCCAAAAGTAAGTTCTCAACAGAGATGTTATTTGTACAGCAAGTAACAGAACAGATCTCTGTAATAATGTATCAATAGCTTGTTGAGGCTTATCTTTAGTATCTATGGGGTTGATTTTTAATGAGGTCCTCTTGCATCAACCAATTCCTGTATCAAATGGCAAAAATCCTTCCCTTGGCGCAGATCCACAGTTCTCTGCAGAGTCTATGAAGATTTCCATGATACTGAGGCCTACTAGCATTCAGAGAAATTCATTTAGTCACTCTTCCCATCTGCTCCATTTCTCTCTCCCTCTGTTCCTCTGCATATTGCGTCCCTGCTGCCTGGCCCTCCTCCTACCTCTGCTCATGCTGGCTTGCTGCCCTTGCCACCTCTCTTCCTACTCCCTGCCCCTGTGGAGTACCTTCTTCAGAAAGCTCCTGTAATTAAGTGTTGAGATCAAGGGTTCACAAACGTTAAGTGTCTGTAAAACATCTGGAAAAGAGGAGTATCAAGCGGTATTGCCAATCCTGTGTGTTCAAAAACCATGAGTCAGGTCACCCCCAAAAGCCATGAAGTTTTTTAGAATAAATTTTGGATTTTCCTTCTGTTTTATTTATTATTATGTTTGAGTGGTTAGGATTCACTTTTCCAGCTTTACTCTTCAACTGGGAGGGCTAGACACTTACTAAAAAAAAAAGCTCAGATTCTCATGTAATCACAGGACTCCAGGAGCTGAGGCTTTAAGAAAAACACTAAATATCATTAGACTCACAATACAATCACAAAAACTTAGACCGAGTAGAATGACTTGCTTGCTTTTTGGGGGCCCTAAACCAATGCTCTGTAGATCAACAGTGTTCCGTGGCAAAACTCTAGCACTAGCTGATATGGAGACTGGTACAGAAAAAGGTAAAAACTAGCTCCTCATGAAGTTAGCAAAGAGAGAGCAGCACACTCCAGAAATAGAAGCCTCCTACCCCTTTTCACTTTGTAGAACTCCATGCTGTGTCTCATTCTGAAATGCTGCTCCTCCACATCGAGTCATTTTAGCTTGCTGCTGCTTTTTCAGAGAAAACAACATCTTATACTTAATATAGGAAGCTGTGAAGAGGAAGGCAGCTGTGGACCTGTGGAGAGGAGAACTCAAGTACAGTGTCGGAGGGAAGAGACAAGAGCACCTTCTGACATGAAAGAACAGAACAGATATCTAACCTCCAGACTCTGACACATATTTCACTTGTCTCAGTTGCTTAGGCCATGTCTACATCTAAAATTTTGCAGCGCTGGTTGTTACAGCTGTATTAGTACAGCTGTATAGGGCCAGCGCTGCAGAGTGGCCACACTTACAGCAACCAGCGCTGCAAGTGGTGTTAGATGTGGCCACACTGCAGCGCTGTTGGGCGGCTTCAAGGGGGGTTCGGGGAACGCGAGAGCAAACCGGGAAAGGAGACCAGCTTCGCTGCGGTTTGCTCTCGCGTTCCCCGAACCACCCTGCAAACCGCAGGGAAGGAGACCTGCTTGCTCGGGGGTTCGGGGAACGAGAGAGCAAACCGGGAAAGGGGACCAGCTTCGCTGCGGTTTGCTCTCGCGTTCCCCGAACCACCCTGCAAATCGCAGGGAAGGAGACCTGCTTGCTCGGGGTTCGGGGAACGCGAGAGCAAACCGGGAAAGGAGACCAGCTTCGCTGCGGTTTGCTCTCGCGTTCCCCGAACCACCCTGCAAACCGCAGGGAAGGAGACCTGCTTGCTCGGAGGTTCCGGGAACGCGAGAGCAAACCGGGAAAGGAGACCTGCTTCGCCGCGGTTTGCTCTCGCGTTCCCGGAACCACCCTGCAAACCGCAGGGAAGGAGACCTGCTTGCTCGGGGGTTCGGGGAACGCGAGAGCAAACCGGGAAAGGAGACCAGCTTCGCCGCGGTTTGCTCTCGCGTTCCCCGAACCACCCTGCAAACCACAGGGAAGGAGACCTGCTTGCTCGGGGTTCGGGGAACGCGAGAGCAAGCCGGGGAAGGAGACCAGCTTGATTACCAGAGGCTTCCTCAGGTATGCTGGGATACCTGCTTATTCCACGGAGGTCAAGAAAAGCGCTGGTAAGTGTCTATACTTGATCACCAGCGCTGGATCCTCTACACCCGAGACAAAACGGGAGTACGGCCAGCGCTGCAAACAGGGAGTTGCAGCGCTGGTGGTGCCCTGCAGATGTGTACACCTCCTAAGTTGCAGCGCTGTAACTCCCTCACCAGCGCTGCAACTTTCTGATGTAGACAAGCCCTTAGGAAAAAGATTTGCATCCAAACAGAAGTGGGAGGTTTAAGCAAGATCTCACACACATGTAAATCCCGATTCAGTGGTCCATATTATGCGACTAATTTACATTTACATAGCTCCTTGGATCCCAAAGAACTTTATAAAATGTACACCCATCCATCACAGATGTACAGCCAGAGGAAACAAGGAAGCTATCTAGTGTTTCCTGCTGTTTAACAATTTAGGATAAGTGGGGAAGAAGAAAGTGGTCTCCATCAAGACTGTAGGGTGCAGGATCAAAGGTAGATACTGATTCAAATTGGGAGTTTGCCGGGGACTAAAGCTAGCCCCCCAGCTCCTGCAGAAGTTCCACGAGTCTGTAATAACCACAAGTCAGGAGTTTTTACATCTCATCCATAAGGTGATATCTTAGGCATCAAACTGCCTAAGATACAGTTCAGTACAAATATATGATCATTGTTGATATAGGTGGAAAAAAGAGTTATACCCACACTAAACACACAATACCACTTCCTGCAGAACACCTTGGAGATCTTCCATCCAAATACTACTGCCCAGCCCAGCCAACCGTATGAGATCAGACAAACTCGCTGCCCAAAGCAGCATGGTTGCAACTCCAAATAGCTTTCTTATTGCACTTGCAGTGCATCTCCTGAACAACCTCATTGTGAGGATTCTAAAAGAACTTGCAGTCAAATACTGGATTTATCTATGAGCAATACTTGAACAGAAGTGTTGGACTGGTGTCCTGAGTTTGGGGTGGAAGCCACTGATACCAGAAAGGACACTTGATAGTGGTGGGAAGCGCCCTGCTTGCACAGCTCAAAAGATTTTAAATTAAAAGAAGTAAACAAGTTGCAAATGCAGAATTTCTCCATCTGCAAGAACCAAACCGTTGAGTAGGCTGAGTTAATAATCTGTTTAGCGATTACAGTACTTACATACAATGAATACTGAGGAAAAGGGGAGCATTGTTCAAGGTTTTAAACAGTGGCAAGGTGTGGGGGAAGAGAGTACAAACACCTGGAAATACAGAGAGCATAATTTGAAAGTATAAAACTGCATTTCGTGTTGAGTGGGGTGGAGATCAGTAGCTAGCCCAAGGAAGAAATAGTTAACTTTTTCCAGAGTTCATCAGAGGGGGAATTATCCACTGGTTTCTTTCTTTTCATCTATAGTACACTGTCTGCATTTCTTCTTCCTTTCAAAACTATGGTTTTACATAATCTTCTGGTTTGATGAGACATAAGAGAAAATCTGAATATTTAGAGATCATCAGTTAAGACAAGCGATGGATGGGAAGACAAGAGTGAATGGAAGTTAAAATATTGTTAATAATATTAAGCTTATATTCACATTCAGCTGTTGATAACACGTGTCAACTGAAGTTTTTAGACATTAGACGTGCTCTGACAACAACAACTGTTTATTTCCTGGTCAGTATGAGATTTTATAATGAATACATTAAGAAAGATGAATTGGGGGAAAACAGTTTATATAGCTGATAATGGAAACAATGCCAATAGGAAAAGATCAGTAAACCCAGAAGTTATCTAGGATAATAACATAGGATGAATCAGTCTTAAACAAGGCACAAAGGAACTGGCTATGCAGAAACACCTGGCACTAGAAAACAGAATGTACCGTCCTTCTCCCGGATGAGCATCTCATGGTTTTTGTTGTTTAACACCCTCTTCATTTGCCACAACAGTTGCAACTGAGTCTGGGATCACTCCCAGGCTTTGCAAAATTGACAGACTTTACCTTCTGCAGAGAAATCTGCCAAAAATAATGCATCCCTTTCCTTATAATAATATATGAAGATATACCTATCTCACAGAACTGGAAGGGACCCTGAAAGGTCATCGAGTCCAGCCCCCTGCTTCTTACTGAGTAAATCTGTTGATACCCAAATACTCATTTTCAGTCACTAAAATTCCCTGTGGTTTACTGAGGATCTCCAGTTTGGACACACTTAGCAGCAAATCATGGCTTCTCAGCTTTAATGTTATATTTCCACCTCAGCTTTTTTTCAGTTTTCTTCTTAGTCAGTAGGTTTTTGTAATGAAAATGAAGAGAACACCTTGTTGGCCAGAGAAATGCTTGCCTTTCTACAGAGCTGTTAAGTGGGGTAAGGAAGTGGGTGGCAAAGGGCCTAGTCTTGAAATCATTGTGCACTCAAAACTCCATTGAAAGTCAAAGGCAGCTTTGTGTACATGATATCAGGATTGAGCTCCAGGATTACATTGTTTACAGTTAAACCATACTTGGAGCCACTGTGCTCCTTTACAGATGGGAGAGGGTATGGAACCTCTAAGTACCATTTAAATAGTCAGTAAAGCCCAAAGTATTGCAGCACTGTTCCGGCGGTGCCTTTTTAAATTATAAAATAAATTTGCAAGTCAAATAACTTTATAAGGCCAATTTACAGCTATTTATAACAAGGTGAAACTTCAATGCAGTATTGTTAGGCTGTTAATATTTCCATTACTGTTATATGGGAGAATTATCTACTTGAAAACTATAAAGAGGGCGGAGAGGATGAAAGGGAAATGCCTGTCCTGTAAAACAGTTGTTAATCTGATGTTACACTTTTATTTAATGGTTATTATTGAATTTGTTGGCTGATCAGTCTTGCTAATATTCTTCCGTAATGATCATTTTTCTATTGTCTATGATACCTGGGAAGGCTTTGGTAAGCAGGCTAACCGTTTTGAACTGACTTGGCTGAGGTGTGGCTGTTATGTGCATATCTAAGTGCCTAAGTAAAAGTGGACTGACTTTTAGACATGTCAAGCATCCACAACTCTCATTGAAATTACTAGGAGTTGCAGGTGCTTAGCACCCAGCAAACAAGGGCACTTTTACTTTAGGATCCCAACTTTAGGCGCCTGAGCTTAAAAATGTTCACCACTTTTTATTTCAATTGCATTGATAGAACATGTGTATTGGGAATTTCAGATTTGCAATTTTCAATTAATTTACATATGAAATGTCAAGCCCAATAGCACGGATTTTTAATTAATCCATAAACTTTGGGGTCACATACTGTGACTGGAGAATTGTAAATATTTAAGAAAGGGGAGTGGGCGGAGTGGGAGGAGAAAGTGATCTGAGAAACTACAGGCCCGTTACTTTGTCATCAGTTGTATGCAGGGTCTTAGAACAAATTTTGAAAGACAGAGTAAAGGACACAGAGGTAAATGGTAATTGGGATAAAATACAGTATGGTTTTCTGAAAGGTAAATCATGTCAGATGAACCTGATCTCTTTCTTTGAGAAGTTAACTGATTTTTTAGACAAAGAAAATGCAGTAAATCTAATCTACCTGGATTTCATTAAAGTATTTGATACAGCTCCACATGGGAAATTATTAGTTAAATGGGAGAATATGGGGATTAATACAAGAATTGAAAGGTGGATAAGGTACTGGTTAAAGGGGAGACTACAATGGATCATACAGAAAGGTGAACTCTCAGGCTTGAGGCAGGTTACTAGTGGATAGGGTGATCAGATGCCACGATTTTATAGGGACAGTCCTGATGTTTGGGTCTTTTTCTTATATAGGCTCCCCCATCCCGTCCCAATTTTTCACATTTGCTGTCTGGTCACCGAACTAGTGGACTTCCTCAGAGATTGTTCTTGGGGCTCATCCTATTTAACCTTTTCATTCATGACCCTGGCACAAAAAGTGGGAGTGTGCTAATAAATTTGCAGATGACACAAAGTTGGGAGGTATTACTAATATGGAGGAGGGCCAGAATATCAGACAAGAAGATCTGAAGGATCTTGACAACTGGAGTAATAGAAATGGGAAGAAATTTAATAGTGCAAATTGCAGGGTCATGCATTTACAGACAAACAACAAGATTTTTTGCTATAAGCAGTGGATTTATCAGTTGGAAATGACAGAGGAGGAGAAAGGAGGAATGGGTCAGTCACAGAATGACTATGAGCTGCCAATGTGATGCGACTGTGAAAAAGGTTAATGCAATCCTAGGATGCATCTATAGAGATAAGGTAGTACTATACAAGGCGCTGGTGAGACCTCATCTGGAATACTGTGTGCAGTTCTGCTCTCCTATGTTTGAAAAGATGAATTCAGACTGGAACAGGTGAAGAGAAGGTCTGCTAGGATGATCTGAGGAATGGAGAACTTACATTAGAGGAGGAAACTTAAGGTGCTTGGCTTATTTAGCCTAACAAAGGGAAGGATGAGGGGAGCTATAATCACTCTCTATAAATACATCCGAGGGATCAACACCAGTGTGGGAGAGGAGTTATTTCAGTTAAGGGCCAGTGTTGGATCAAGAAGAAATGGATATAAATTGGCCATCGATAAGTTTAGGCTTGAAATTAGACAAAGGTTTCTAATCATCAATGGAGTGAAGTTCTGGAACAGCCTTTCAAGGGGAGTAGTGGGGGCAAAAAAACCTAGCTTGTTTTATGACTGAGATTGATAAGTTTATGGAGGGGATGGTATGATGGCATATGGGCCACCCGTGACTGCTGTTAGCAAATATTTCCAGTGGCCAAAGATGAGACACTAGATGGGGAGGGCTCTGAGTTGCTAAAGTGAATTCTTTACCAGGTATCTGGCTGATGGGTCTTGCCCACATGTTCAGGGTCTAACTAATCATCAGAAAGGAATTTCCCCCCAGGTCAGATTGGTAGTAACCTTTTTTTTTTTTTTTTTCACCTTCTTCTGCAGCATGGGGCATGAATCACTTGCTGGTTTGAACTAGTGTAAATGGTGGATTCTGTAACTTCAAGTCCTAAATCAAGATTTTAGGACTTCAGTAACTCAGCCAGAGGTTATAGGCCTTCTACAGGAGAGGATGAGTGAGGATTTGTGGCCTGCAGTCTGCAGGAGGTCAGACTAGATGATCATGATGGTCCCTTCTGGCATTAAAGTCTATGAGTCTGTAAGTGTTGCCAACTCTCACGATTTTTTCATGAGTCATGGAATCTCAGCCAGCAGTCTCATGATCACATGAGAAGCTCCTGCCCCCTTGTAAATTTCAGCCTGGCCGTCTCCACTTGCCTGCCTCCTGGAAAAGAACAGCCAATCAGAGCTCTCTTCCTCTCTTCGGGAGCTGACACTATTCTCCCAGGAGGGGAGGGAGGGAACAGAAAGAGCCTAGCATCTCCACACTCTCCTCATCTTCTGTATCCAACAGGGCAGCCCCTTTGCCCCTGATTACCTGCAATGCCTGGCCTGAGAAGGGGGATGGGACCCTCTGCAGCTCCCCCATCCATGGGCCTCGGAGAGTGGTCTGAAAAAACAGTGAAACTGCAGGATAAGCAGATGGGAGGCAGCAGCAGGGTCAGAACTGATGGGGGGAGTTGGAGGGAGATGTGGAGGCAGAAATGATGGGGAGCTGGTGGACAGACAACTGTGGGGGCAGAATTGATGTGGGGGGACTAGGAGGAGCAGGATTGATAGGGATTGGAGGCAGAATTAGTTGCTGGGTAGCGGGATGAGCAGATGCGGGGGTGAGATAGGGTGAGCCCCTTTGCTGAATGGAAATAAGGGACAGTGCTTTTATTTTAAGGAAACGCCATTTCCTTTAGCATAGCATGTATTTTTCTCTCAAATGTAAATTTCTACTGCCTTAAAGTATACAGTGCAATTATCAGAAGCTTCAATTTACAGTTTGAAATGGTACTTATCAGTTTTAATACATTTCAATACATCTTAAATAAGGGACGGGTGGTCACCCTCAGAGGCAAATCAATAAAATAAGGAACAATCCCTTGAAATAAGGGCTGGATGGATGACCACCCTTCGGGAGGGACGGAGGGAGAGGGGGGGCAAAATCACCTTATTAAACCTGGCAAAGTTGGTGTAGTACGGCCCGGCCGCGTTTTGTCCCTCAGCGGGACTGTGGGGTGTCCCCTGCACCACCTCGCTACCAATAGCCTCCCACCCAGCCCTTGGTCGGGGTGAGGCAACAAACACAGCGTCAGTTGGCTCAGGCCCTCAGGCAGGGCTGAGCAGCAATCGTCTGAACCCCAGCCCTAAGTCAGGGCGGGGCAACCAACACAGAGTTAGTATGCTCAGGCCCTCAGGCAGGGTGGAGCAGCAATAGTCTGAACCCCAGCCCTAGCTCAGGGCGGGGCAACAAACACAGGGTCAGTATGCTCAGGCCCTCAGGCAGGGCTGAGCAGCAATAGCGGTTTCGGCCTCAGGCCAGGGAAAGGGGAGTCTGCCACCCTTGGAAGGGTGGCAGGGGGGACGCAGGCCCTCCCACTCCACTGCGTCCCAGCCCGGGGCCCTAGCAGCGGCAGGGAGTCACTGCTGTCAATGGGGATCCTGGCCGCAACACACTGACATTGGTTCTGGCAGTGTTGCAGCCAGACTGGGGTCGGCTGCCCCCGGGCTACTTCCACACTCCCTATTGTCAGGTACCTGAGTCGTCGAGGCATCACCAGCGGTCTCAAACACCATCGGCTCCTCGGGGTAAGTGTTCGAGGATGGGCTCAGTGGTTCCTCAGGGTAGCTCGTAAGAGGCAGGCGAGGCTCTTCCTCGGGGTAGCTGGCGCGGGGCAGGCTCGGCCAGTCTTCCTCGGGGTAGCTGGCGCGGGGCAGGCTCGGCCAGTCCTCCTCGGGGTAGCTGGCGCGGGGCAGGCTCGGCCAGTCCTCCTCGGGGTAGCAGGCGCGGGGCAGGCTCGGCCAGTCCTCCTCGGGGTAGCTGGCACGGGGCAGGCTCGGCCAGTCCTCCTCGGGGTAGCGGGCGGGGGGCAGGCTCGGCCAGTCCTCCTCGGGGTAGCTGGCGCGGGGCAGGCTCGGCCAGTCCTCCTCGGGGTAGCTGGCGCGGGGCAGGCTCGGCCAGTCCTCCTCGGGGTAGCTGGCGCGGGGCAGGCTCGGCCAGTCCTCCTCGGGGTAGCTGGCGCGGGGCAGGCTCGGCCAGTCCTCCTCGGGGTAGCAGGCGCGGGGCAGGCTTGGCCAGTCGTCCTCGGGGTAGCGGGCACGAGGCAGGCTCGGCCAGTCCTCCTCAGGGTAGCTGGCGCGGGGCAGGCTCGGCCAGTCCTCCTCGGGGTAGCTGGCGCGGGGCAGGCTCGGCCAGTCCTCCTCGGGGTAGCGGGCGCGGGGCAGGCTCGGCCAGTCCTCCTCGGGGTAGCAGACGCAGGGCAAGCTTGGCCAGTCGTCCTCGGGGTAGCGGGCATGAGGCAGGCTCGGCCAGTCCTCCTCGGGGTAGCTGGCGCGGGGCAGGCTCGGCCAGTCCTCCTCGGGGTAGCTGGCGCGGGGCAGGCTCGGCCAGTCCTCCTCGGGGTAGCTGGCGCGGGGCAGGCTCGGCCAGTCCTCCTCGGGGTAGCTGGCGCGGGGCAGGCTCGGCCAGTCCTCCTCGGGGTAGCTGCCGTGGGGCAGGCTCGGCCAGTCCTGCTCGGGGTAATGGGCGCGAGGCAAGCTCAGTTGGCCGCAGCCGCAGATGTCTGGTCCCAGTGGTGGTGGGGCTCCTACTGAGCTCTTCAGGTCTGCTTTTATACTTCCGGGTCTACGCCGTGACCTCTGAGGGGCGGGCGCAGGATCCAGCGGCTCTGCCCACAGCGGTTTTGGGGAGATTTCTCCCTCAGCAGGGCTGTGAGGTGTCCCACCGCCTCACTACAGCTGGCAACACTAACAGTCACCCAGGCTCTGGGGATGGGCAGGGGGAATGATTTTTGGCCAATCTCATGGCATTTTGGGCTTGGACTCATGACTTTTTGAACCTTTGGGATTGTCAATGCTGTAGTTAGTCTGCCAGGAACCATCACAGAGCCCCCCCTCCCCACACATAGGAAGGCCAGCCCTGCCACCGCAGCCCTGACTGGTTAGGGGAGGAGCCGAAAGGAGGAATTGGCTTCCCCAATCCACCTGGGGAGGCTAGAGAGCTTGTTGCAAATCCAGGGCCGGCGTCTCCATTTAGGCGGCCTAGGCAATTGCCTAGGGTGCCAGGATTATTGGTGGGCGGTGTTTTGCTGGAGGGGGCGGCAGGCGGCTCCGATGGCCTACCTCAGTCATGCCTGCGGAGGGTCCGCTGGTCCGCGGCTCTGGTGGAGCTGCTGCAGTTGTGCCTGCGGGCGGACGGTCGGCTGCTCGCGCGGCTCCAGTGAACCTCCCACAGGCACGACTGCGGCAGCTCCACCAGAGCCACAGAGCAGCCAACCGTCTGCAGCCACGACTGCGGCAGCTCCACTGGAGCCACGGGACCAGCGTGTGGGGCGGCGAAATTGCCGTGCGCCTAGGGTGCTAAAACCCCTAGCAACCGGTCCTGTGCAAATCCCACCCCTGCTTCCTGCTCTTTTCCCACTGGAGGATGGAAATGCCACTCTAGAAAGTACCATTTGGGACAGCAGGCCCAGCGGCTGAGCTTTGGACTGGGAGACAAGTCCAGCAAGCTGCCTTGGCGTGTGGCCACTAGATACTTGCTGGGCAAATAAGTCACAGGCGGAAGGGAAGGTGGTGAGCTAATTTGGGCTAATGAACCAAGAGCAGAGATGACCCATACCTGCTGATTGGGGAGGTGGAGAGGGAGTGAGGGAAGAAGAGTGAGGGCAGTGGCTTCAGCATGTTACTGAGCATGCGCAGTACAAGCCAAGCAGCAAATCTGAGGGACATGGGGCACGTGACCCCACATACTCCCCCACACGTCGCTGCTGCTGAAGCAACTGTTTGGGCAGTTTGTTATTGAGGGGATCCGGGCTCTTTTGTTAAGCATCTTGGATTGATGTCATTGCACTCTCCGTCACAGTGCTCTTCAGGGACACCGTGGTTCAGCTTGCTACGCTGAGAAAGGTCTGTGCATTGGAGTGGTTCCTGACTGAACTCCTGCCTCCCCAAAACTTGTACAAGGGATATCCACCCTCAGGCCAGGGGAGTTTGGAATAACCTGCCTTTCAGAGAAGAGCTGCCTCCCTAGACATACACCATTAAATTGTTCCGCTTGGCAATGCCGTAGGCATCATTCATATATTTATTACGTGTATTGCAGTAGTGCCTAAAAACCCCAATCAGAACTCAGGCTCCATTGTGCTAGGCACAGTACTCCAGAAATCCTACAGTCGCATCTAAGACCCGGCACGTAAGTATGACAAACAGTTGAAGAGAAATGGAGGTTGACGGTAAGGATTATAGGCTTACCCAGTGACATAGCTCAGTTGCTGCACAACTTGATGGTTTCAGATCAACTGTAGTTTTTGGTTTGTTATGACATAAATAAAATAAAAGGAGCTATCCCAGACATCTGCCTAGCTAAGTCATCATCCTTTGGCTGATTCCTTACAGGCATCACAGCAGAAGTTGTCTTGAGGAGGGGCATCAAAATGGGAGGAGGCAGGAAATCGGTCTGCAGATTAATGCAGGGGGGGCATTCTCTGTACAAAGGGTAGCGTGGAAGAAAGTACACACTTATTTGTGACAAATACAGACAAATTGGCACTCAAGGCTGGCATCAGTGGCACAGCAAAGGAGGTGCGGTAGTGTAATAGGAGACAAGAGCAGATCAACAGGGTGGAGCTTTATTGGAGTAATTTTCAGGCAGTGCTTCCACATGATTAAAGCTCACCATGTGCCCTCAATAGTGGTGCCTTGTTTTGAAAGGTTAAGCAATACTGTTGAAGGAAGGGTATTAGTTAATGTTTCCTTTAATGTCAGCCAAAGAAGATAATCGTGTCTATTAGCTGGATGAAGCGAGCATATCCCCACTCAGAGAATAACTGCATTCTGATTGCTTTGTACTTTGGGAGAATTTCCCTCAAAGACTTCTAGACTGAAAAAGTGGAGTTTTTTTTATTTTAAATATGGCTTCGCTGGAAAATTTGGGTCTATTTTCACTGGACATTTTTCAAGTTGACTTTTTCTCATTATATTTTTCATATGACTTAACACCGGAGGGTAAAGTTCCCTCAGAGAGCAGGTGCTGCACCGGCAGGCATTATCTAGCCAAGGGGGCTCAACCTTGTTTTGGGCAGAAGTTCAGTCTCCTCCCAGTCAGTTCAGTCATTGGCTTCTCTTCTGAGACTGGACAAGTGGTAGTAGTAAAGGTGTTTTTTGTGAATTGTTCAGCAGGGAGTGGACTGAAGCTACAGGATTCTTATATGCTGCTGAACAGATATCAGATGCTAATTTCAGGGAGCTGGTGTCCTGGGCTGGATTCATAGCAGTGACCTAGAGGAAAGCAATTCTATAACCATTTAATAATCCCCTACATCATTTAGTCTGTCACTGATAGCTGACTCAGTGTGTAATAACTGTCCTTACAACATCTAATCTTTTCTAGAGGAGAGATTTAACGTAGGTCAGTTCTTGCTGCATTTTCATGGGTTTTACTAATAGCAGTATTATAGTGGTCAGTGGGATTAAAATCTTCCTGCCGGTGTACTGGATCACTAGGTTTTGAACGCTGTCCAGTTTCCAAATAAGAGTAAAATATTGAGTACAGTCATGAATTTCTTAAGGGACAGAGTAACTGATTCTCTCAAGTTGATCTGATAATTGGAGAGAAGTAAAAAATCACCTGACAAGAATTAAACAGTTTTGAACTGAATTCTGAGAATATGAGAGGAATATGTTGACTTGGAGAAAAATGCTAAGGTAAGTGCTGTGCACCAGAATGACCCTGAGACAGTCTCCTTCTCTAAAGGCTATAGCCATAGGCTCTAGCATGAGAAGAAACTTTAGAACACAAGAGGCAATTTTGCCTAGCTACTCTTTTTTAATAAAATCAGTACGCAGTTAATGCAGTAATATAAATCCTGGCAGAAAGGCCTCCAGAACAGGTAAGTTTGTTTAATCACTTTGGGTCAGAATTCAAACCACTGGAGGGTATAAAATGTATACACTACTGCCATTCACGTCAGGGAAAATGCCTTTTTCACGTCCAAAGAAATAGCTGTGGCTGGCATAAAAGTAGCTTTGGCAAATGATAGGGCTAAATGCATTTCTCAAAGTCTGTTTAGTTCAGATATGTACTGTTTTTCATCACTGTAACTTTTCAAGCTATTTAGCTAATATTTTACAACCAAAAACTAAGTACAAAAATGGGTGATGCACGTTACTATAGTGGGAGCCCTATCTCAGTTCACCAAGCGGCCACTCTGTCATTGTTCAAGGCATCACCTTATCCTCATTCAGATTCCTCCTAAAAATCACTTCTCTTGTGATGCCCATAAGAATACAGTAATATAGATCTGCCCCCCACAACCCCTAAATTATCCCCTTCTCTGGGTTTCCCAGTATGTGTCTTCTGTGTTTTTTGGCTCTTTGGGCAGGGAATGTCTTTATGTTTGTACTGCACCAAGCACATTGTCAATACTAAACTAAATGACTTACACTATTATTACTACTTATTAGCTGTTTTCCCTCATAAAATCAAAATTCCTATTTGTAAGACGCACAGTGTGTCCCAGTTTCAATAACAAGAATGTGGCTTTGCTTCTGATGAGGGACTAAGGTTTCCTAGTCATAAAGAGTCAAATGCCAAGTTATTTGAACCAACAGCCTTTGGGGGGCTCTAGAGTATTAATTGCCTCAGTAATTCACTAGGATTTGCTAATAGCTGTTTCCTAATCAAGATTGATTTTCATTTGGCATAGAAAATTATACAAGCCTCCAAAGTAGGAGTTTCTGCCTTCTCCCTCTGAAGCATGAAGTTTACAGTAGTACTCTTTCATACTGGGCTGTGCCAGCTTGGTCATTTTCATTGCATTTTCTGATTTTTCTCTAATGTTGTCTCTTTCAGATACATTTAGGATTTGACTCTGTGAAATACTTCATCACCAAAGTGAACGTTGGTAGCAAAGACACTTTTTGGCAACGACATCCATTCATGTGATTAAAGGTAATGTACTACTCATTTCATTGTCCTGTGTTTATTATTTATCATTCCAGTTTAGAAGCTGTTGCTGTTATCTTGTTCTCCCTTCCTTCCTTGTTTTTCTCTAAGAATCAAAAGACCTTCCAGGCATTTATCTCAGAACCATATTGACTGCCATCCTGACACTGTGAAAGCCTTTGCTCTCAACTGCAGTCTTAGATTTTTGTCTAAAAAAAAAAAAAAGCTCATTGAGTCATAGAGTGAACTACATGATTCTGTCTGTCAATTGCAAAATTTTGGCAGTATTATACAGTGTCACTTCCTGAAGCACAAAGAAATATCTGAAACAGATGACTGTTCAGCCTCAAGTTTGTTGGTGCTGCAAACAAATGCTTCCAGTGTCGGAACTGTAATATTCCGGAATGGCTGTGCCGCATCATGGTCCCTCTTTTGAAATGTGTTATAGTAGCACTGGTTTACGAATACATAATGGGTCTAATGCTGCTCTTGCTCTCTGGTGTAAATCTGGAGTAACTTCTTCAAAATCAATGGAGGAAGTGTTGATGCCAGCGAGAGCAGCATCAAGTCTGAGAATTGTACACATATTTGATCATTCACTGGCCTGTGACACCCTGCATGATACCAGAGAGCCAAATTCTCACAGAGTCATGAAATGCCAGTGGGAATTGCAAAGGGAGGCCAAAGCTGATTGATGACAGGTTTATTGATGGGAAACTAAAACTGCCATTTCAGTTCTTCTATCAAAGTACATGCAGGTACAAGTATCAAGCTTGCATGCATCTTTAATAGAAACGTATAGTATACGTATATCCAATTTAAGAGCAAGGTTCCTGGCAAGTTGCCATTGATATTGAGAGATTTCTATCCCTGCCCTAGATGCAGCCTCCATTAAACCAAGTGTAAAATCATTTCAGGGTTGTTTAGATTAGATCAGACCAGCGGCCCATCCAGTCGGGTATCATATCCAGCAGAGACAAGTACCAGATGTTTCAGAAGAAGGTGCAAGAAATCCTGGAAAGGACAATACCTGCTCATGGGGAGATTTATTTCTAATTTGTGGTTGGGTTTTGCCCTGAAGTGTGTTTTCCCCCCTTATGAAATATTGGCATGTCTTATGTGACTGTGAATGTTCTTATTAGCCATATATGTGTCTAATGTTTTTGAAGCCTAAGCTCTTCTGGGCCTGAGTGCTATCTTGTGGCAGTGAGTTCCATAGGTTAATTAAGGCCTGTGTAAAAAGCAATTTTGTATATTGTTTTTAAACATAGTTATGACATTCTATGTATTCACTTATGTGATATACCTATCTCATAGAACTGGAAGGTCTCTAAGTCCAGCCCCCTGCCTTCACTAGCAGGACTAAATACTGATTTTGCCCCAGATCCCTAAGTGGCCCCCTCAAGGATTGAACTCACAACCCTGGATTTAGCAGGCTAATGCTCAAACCACAGAGCTACCCCTCCAAGGTTCATTAGTTGTCAAATAATTTAGTGCCCTTTACCCCACCAACCTTTTTAAGCAACATCACCAACGGAAAGACAAAGCTTGTTTATTTCCTAGTGCCTCCAAAATGAAATTGGGGCAGGATTATACCAACAGAGCATGGAATTGTTGCTGTGTCTTCATCACATTTAGTTTAAAGTTTGACTGACTGCATTTGAGAGAATGTTCTCTGCATCTAGGTTTTTCACAGAAAAGCAAGAATAGAGTCTGCTACTTTTTTAATTAGTACATTCTAGCTCAATTAAAGCCAGGGGAATGTAAATGTATCTCTTAATTCATTGCTAAAAGAATGTTAAGGCTCAGATTAGGTGACTCATCCACTGGAACAGAATTTATTCCCTTTGTTTGTAAAATGCTATTTATTGCCTTGGTTTGCATTGCTATGGCTACTGTATGTCATTGGTGATATCAGCACATATAGTACATAAAATAAAATCAAGACCCCGTTGAAAAGATTGTGCAGTTCTTATGATAAATTATAAAGTGTATGTTAACTACTTGCCATTGTGGTTCAGAGCTACTCCTATAAAAGCAGCAATAAAACCCATCAAGATCACTCAACAATAAAAAAATCTTTTCTGTTAATGTCTCAGCAACAAAAGGTCTTTTAGATTCAGCAATGCTAGAAATCATTCTCCAGTGTCCTGCAAGTGATTTTCATCTTTCCGCTGAACTGATGTGCAGCTGCATTTTCGATTCTTTTATTGCTAGCTGTTAATATTAAATACTTAGTTAAGCATGTTATAAACATCACTGCATTCCCTGGACTATACAGACTGCTCTTGCTCTCCTTTAGTGTTTATAAGCAGAGCTGGTGAACAATTAATCTATTTCAGTTAAAGCTTAATTCCTTGCCAATTCTATGGCCCTACATTCTTTTCTGAAAAGCATAAAGTACAATTACTTCTGCCATCCTATTCAACCAAACCCTGAAGGTCCACAGAATTTTTTTTGGAGGGAATGGTCTGGGCTTCAACAGCTTGAGTGCTGATTCACTGAGGCATTTTTTGTGACACTGGCACGACAGTCTCTTTCCCAGCCAGAATCATTTGTCTTAGTCATTTAAAAACAATGTGCAGAGCTTAGCGTGGTCTCAGGGAAGTACCAAGTCTGTTATTGACCAATAATGGAATTTCATTAAGTCGCAATAACATTTTTTTGCTTAGACAACTCGTTTAAATATATGCGTAAGACTATTGCTCTGTGGAAGGAGAGCAGGGAAGCGTTTTCAATACTAGATACAGAAGCAGAGTGAATAGCAAGGTGAAATATCTGTCAATCTTCCTGTCTCCTCAGGATGGGTCCAAGTCCCAAATTAGAGACCTCATCTTGAACCTCTGTCTACAATGGGAAGAATCTGACCCCCTCAAACGTGAAGATTTTAATGTGGATTTGGAACATCTAAGCTTAGGAATGCTCAGATTCAGGCTTTTGGTTCTTCCTACTGCAGAGATAAAGGACTTGATACTGCTTTCATTTACTCTGCTGTCAATCAGAATAAACACCATTGAATTCAACTGAGCTAATGGCATATATTAGATTGAATCTGACCTAAGAAGTTTTTGAAGCCAGAGAATGCCTCTGCCATTTTGGTTCCAACCCACATCTAATCTCAAATCTAATCTCAAAATTACAGTCCCAATGATATCATGCTGTTCTGTGCTGCTGCTAATTAAACTAATTGTGAAGAGTTCTGTTTTTACTGCAGAGACTGTATATTTTAGATTCATGGGGCAATTGGTCACATAAGTCCCAAACATGTTCTCCTTAAGATGTATTAACTTGTTGCTTTGTGTGGAAATAGTCTTAAAAACATAGACCTGAGTTTGAGAGATGAGACCAGTAGCACTCATGGCAGTTGAGGATGCATCAAACAGTCTTTGCTGTGGCAAATAGCAGAACTGTGTAACTGATAGTGCGGGCATTACATATTCTAGAGGAGTCTCACAAAGTGAGTTGCTCTTCACTAGCTGAACTCAGCAGATAGACTAAACACACTGTGCCCAATTCATCCAGGGCGTAACTCCACTAAAGCCAATGGAGTTACACCCAAGATGATTTTAGCCCATTTTGTCAGTAGGTCATATATTTAGACAATTAATTGGGAGATTGAGTTATCTTTTGATGACTGCAGTTTTCCTAATAATTTGTGTCATTTTCAGTCACTATCATAATTTTTTTCAGTAGAAGGACAAATATTTTATTTATAAAGCTCAAGTATGGGGAAAATCCTAATTGTATGGAAGTATAAATAATAGACATGCACTAGACTGAGTAACTCACCGCAATGAAAATCATTGTGTGACCATCTCCTTGCCAGTGTCTGGTCCCTCTTAGATCCCTCTATTTTCAGTTATATGTGTGCTAGACAGAATCAGTAGATTTGCAAAGGTATTTAGGTGCCTAAAGATGCAGATAGGTGCTAGTGGGATTTATAGCCACACTTAAGCAGGTTAAACACTTAACACCTATTGGTTTCAATAAGATTTGGGGGATAGATTTGTCAAGGTGTTTAGGTACGTAACTCCCACATTTCAACAGGAGCTAGGTGCCCAGATACTACCTTTAAAAATCTGGTCCTACAAGCCTAACCAGCTTAGGTGCTTTTGAAAATCCACTAGGTGCCTATCTGCACCTTTGAAAATCTGACCCCTAGACACCAAAACAATTTGGTTGTATGCAGTTAATGGTTTAGTAGGAATTATTGTGTCATTAATAAATGGGAAAGACATCTTGTCATTGTAAACTTCTGTCATAAAATATCAAAAGTTAGTTTAGTTCAAGTTTGTTTAGTATTTCTTTGGGTACATATTTGCCTGTAGATACAATCTATATGACCACATATTAATAATTAACAGGTCACTGTCAAGGTTGGCAGGCCCCAAACTATATGTTTCTCCTTTTCTGTTTTTCCCCCAGCACAAATACTTTGGTACTTCTGCTTTGAAATATTCTGCTCTAATGCCAATTTTTCTATCAAGGAGTATGGGAATTCGGAGTTTCTTTTCTAATCTCCCATTCAGGGCAGAAGGGGGTTGACCACATAAACCCTGAGATGTCAGGACATATGCAGGACTAACCAGTAATAACCAGCTTGTAGATTTTGGCTTGGAAGTCTGCTTACAATGAAAAAGGGACCATGTCATGTCTAGCAGCTGTTCTGCCAGCTCTTCCCCTTCCTATCTATCTAGAATCTGATACAATACCTCTCCCCACCTCTGACTGTACCTCCAAGATCCATAAGTGCCAACCGGATGGATGGACCTCCAGGGAGTCTGTGGCCTACAAGAGGGCATATTGGAGTCCCTCACCATGAATTTGGCCCCTAACTTGGCAGTTTAGCAACTTTCTGCACTGTATAGCAGAGTGTAGCATGTGGCCCAATCTTAATAGTCCTCTGACTATGAGCAATAATTGTGTATACGAAGGAGGAAAAACACTGTTAATAAGTAAACAGGTTGCAAGAGGTTATGATAAAGGACAGCCTGTAACAAGATTATTTTAACAAGTGCAAAGCCGAATTTGTCCAACTTGATTTTAATACTTGCAGCATGACAGAGGTGATGAACACACGGGAACCTGTTATGGAAGAAGGCGGCCCTTCTACCCAGGTAAATTTAGATGAATTAAAGTATTTTGTATTGCTTTACAAAAACATATGCAATGTAATACAACTAGTAGCTTTTATACATTAACCAGCAATTGAGATCAGCTGACGGTCGGGGACACAGAAAAACAATGTCTAAAATATACATGTAAACCTATTCAGTTTTAATTTAAAAAATGTAAGGTTTGGGAGCCTGATCATTCTCCTAGTGAAGCCAATTGCAAAATTGCTATTGTCTTGAATGGGAGGAAGCCTTGTTTCATGCAGTAATAAATGTTCGAACACTGACAGGACTACAATGCAGACAGAGAGTGAAGTTTATCAACAAGCCATAACATTCAGGTTTTTTTTTTAAATTGGTTTTGCACGTATGTATATTCTATTTCAGGATTAAGCAGACATCACTAGATGAGGATATACGGATATATCACTAGGTGAGGCTATACGGTGAATATTTTATTAAGCCTTTTTATTACTACTGCAGTGATTTTAGGGTACCCAGTGAAAAGTTCACAGTGAAAAGACAGACCTTTTTCGGAGAGAAATGCTTTGACACAATCACAGGATTAATAGATTCCAAGGCCAGAAGAGACCATTGTGATCATCTAGCCTGACATCCTGTATAACACAAGCCATAGAATTTCCCCAAAATAATTCTTACAGCATCTAGTGGATGAGCTGTATCTATTTTTTACACAGGGACTTTAATATAAGTTGCATCTCATGGGAACATTATCTATCTATAGTGAAATGTTTTCCAAATGCAGGAAAATGCCAAAGATTGACTGTGTTTTCTTGTTTACTATTGATTGTTTCCCTAGCATAAATCACACATGTTCTTTTATATACCTTTTTATTGTTCCTTATCCACGAGACCTTCCTTTCAATTCCTGGAATCACCTACCCTCAGTTGCTACACACCTTTCAACTTCTACAACAAAATCAGACAGGGGTCCTACAGACAAGAGTCTCCTTCACTACATTGTCCTGATTCATCCCCAGGACAGGTCCATCCTGTGGACTGAATGTGGCAGTGGTCCTATGAAAAAAATAGTTATGTGATTATATAATTAAAGACTGGATCAGAGGCTGAATTAAAAGTTGCATAGGCAAGCTTGATTCTGACATTTCCTTGACTTTGCAACCTTAATAATGTTCTTCTAACTGGTTTGTGTGTGTGATTGTCATAACCTAGTCCCAGATTTGGACCTTAGCGTCCAAAATATGGGGGTTAGCATAAAAACCTCCAAGCTTAGTTATCAGCTTGGACCTGGTAAAGCTGCCACCACCCAAAAAATTAGAGTGTTTTGGGGCACTCTGGTCCCCCCAAAAACCTTCCCTGGGGACCCCAAGACCCAAATCCCTTGAGTCTCACAACAAAGGGAAATAAACTTTTTCCCTTCCCCCCTCCAGGTGTTCCTGGAGAGATATACAGAAGCAAGCTCCGTGAATCTAAACAGAGGGATTCCACCCTCTCTATTTCCAGTCCTGGAAACAGAAGTACTTCCCTCTTCACCCAGAGGGTATGCAAAGTCAGGCTAGTAAATCTAACACACACAGATTTCTCCCTGACTTCTTCCTCCCACCAATTCCCTGGTGAGCACAGACTCAATTCCCTGGAGTTCCCCACTAAAGAAAACTGCAACAGGTCTTAAAGAGAAAGCTTTATGTAAAAAGAAAGAAAAATAGATAAAAATGATCTCTCTGTATTAAGGTGACAAATACAGGGTCAATTGCTTAAAAGAAATATTGAATAAATAGCCTACACTCCAGCAACTATACCATGTAAATACAAAAGAAAAAAAACAATAACCCCTATTGTTTTTATGATCTCTGTACTCACAACTTGGAAACAGAAGATTAGAAAGCAGGAAACAGAAATCCTCCCATAGCCGAGAGAGAGAGACAGGCAGAAAAACAAAGAACAAAGGACTCAGACACAAACTTCCCTCCTTTCCCTCCAGGAAAAAGTCTTGTTTCCTGATTGGTCCTCTGGTCAGGTGTTTCAGGTTACTTCTTTCCAGGTGAAAGAGACATTAACCCTTAGCTATCTGTTTATGGCAGTGATTTCCTAGGTTTTTAACAAAGCAATCTGAAAAAACAGAAAAATTCCATCATTTGACATCATATTGATGCCTACATGGTTCATCTACAGGGTTGGAACCTTTAGATCCACCACATCCTCTGTCACTTCAGCTATGGGAGTAACAAATACCAATAGGAGGTTGTCATCATCTATATGAACCAACTCTAGAAGATAGGACACACTGCCATTGTTTTTCACAGATATTTGGTGACAGAAGAAGAATGGTGAGACTCAGGAATCTAGGGTTCCATTCCAGGCTCTGGAGCTGAGTGCACTTGAGTGAGCACAGACTCTTCTGCCTGTTTCCCCCAGGCTTGACCCCTTTTGCCCTATCCCTTCCAGTCTGTTCCTATACTCAGGGCCGGCGCTACCATTTAGGAAGCCTAGGCAATCGCCTAGGGTGCCAGGATTATTCGGGGGGCGGCATTTTGCCAGAGCGGCAGCAGGCGGCTCCGGTTGACCTGCCGCAGGCATGCCTGCGGAGGGTCCGTTGGTCCACGGCTCCGGTGGAGCTGCCGCATTCATGCCTGTGGACGGTCGGCTGCTCACGCGGCTCCGGTGGACCGCCCACAGGCACGGCTGCGGCAGCTCCACCGGAGCCACAGACCAACGGACCCTCCGCAGGAATGACTGCAGCAGCTCCGCCGGAGCCCCGGGATCAGCGCAGGGGGCGACGAAATGGCCGTGCGCCTAGGGCAGAAGAAACCCTAGCACCGGTCCTGCCTATACTAGTGCCCTTTCTTCACTACTCCTGGCTTCTTGTCCCAGTCACGTTCTCCTTGCCTACCTAGTCCCAATCTCTCTAAGCCTCAGGCTTCTCAATCCAGTCCCAATCTCCCTGCCAGCAAGTCCTAGTCTCATCACACCTGACTCTCTGTCCTAAGCTCTCCCATCCTATTCCTGCTCTCCTTGCCCAGCTATTCCAAGTTCATCCCCTCCTGGTTCCTAATCTGATCTCCCTCTCTCCCCCGCATAACCTGGCCTCCAGTTTCCCGCCACCCCACCCCCATTCCCTGCCCCCACAGGCTCCCAATCCCAATCTCTTTCACCTCGTCCAATCTCAGCCTTCCTCCTGCCCTCCAGAATTCCTTGACCCAATCTCTTTGCCCAGCCAGTTCCAGTTCTCCTCTTGCACGCTGGCTTTTAATCTGTCTCTCCTCAGCACATTTTCCCTGCTCCAATGGCTGTTAGTTCCTGTCTGCACACCCAACCAATATCACTTGTTCCCCAGCTCCCAGTTCCAGTCTCCTTGCCCAGCCAGGACTCGTCCCCACCCCAATCCCAATTCCCAGTCCCATTCTTTCCCTCCCAGTCTTCCTTGCCTCTTTGTCCCAATCTACTTCCTGCACCCACGCCACTCTGACTCTTGTCTGCTCTGCATGCAAATCAGGCAGTTTCTTTCTCCACATTGGCTGGCTCAACAAGGGGTCATTGAGAGTACGCAAGAGCGACACATTCTTCCTGCTCCCATTCAAGTGATTGGACCGAGATCCAGCACTGCCCACAGGAGCCCAGAACTGCAATTGCAGAGAAAGTTTTGCTCAGCCCCAGGCAGAAGCATGCCAGGAGAGGATGGAACCATAGAGGAATTAGCGGCTAAAATCTTAAGTCTCTGCTGAGCATGTACAAACTTCAGTTTTTCAAAGTTTAATACTTGGGCAAATTTGGGCAGGTTTTCACATAGAAGGCAAAAGGCACATGCCTCATGCATCTTTCAAGTCCCTGCTCCAAACTCATTTATAATTTTTCCTTAGCCCTATTCGCAGATACAGCTGAGCCATTTTGGCTGAAAATTTTCCAGAAAAATTCAGTGTGAGGCAGACATCTGATGTGGAGAATTTCACCCCAAACGGTTAAAGTTTGGCAATGTTATAAGCAGCTGAAAATATGCTCATATAATGGGAAGCGCAAGGCAACCTTAATAATAGGTGTGCTTCCAACCCTGACTATAGTAAGGAAGGGTCCAGCCATTTTAAGTGCATCTATTTTAGGGATGGAAAGGTTTAACTAGAACAATTATTAAACTGTTTAGCTAAACCAGTGGAATTTTCAGTATACTGAAGGCCTTATTTAATAATGTCTTAGCAGTCTGTCACATAAGCATGCTATGTAACGCTACATCTTCAGAGAGCTTTACAAACACTAATTAATCCTCAGACCACCACTGGGAGGTAGCGAATTATCATCCTTCCTATTTTACAGATGGGGAGACCTGTACAGAGATTACAATTACATATTTTATCTATCACGGCAGTGCCAAAAATGGTGCTTTCCCGACATACATGAATAGACATTGCCTTTCCCAAAGAGCTTACATTCTAATAGAAGACATGATACGACACATGACAGCTACTGCAACATGTGGGGTAACTAGGAGCCTGAGTGTTACAAAAATAAGGCCACTTTCTGAGTTAAGGCATCCTGGTAAAATACAGTTGTCTTGTGATTCAGTTCCAGTTTGTCATGTAGACAGGACCTGAACTACATTTTCAATGTTTTAGCCTCCTTAGGGAACATGGTAAAGGTCCTGTTTCTACTTCTAACTGGAAATGTGTTATAGCTGGATCAGATAACAACAATGTTGTAACTGGCTTTCCTGATTTAGTTATAACTCTAGTGTAGATGGAGGTGGAAGAGTGGGAGTGGAATATGTGAGTTGCCCAGCATCACACAGTGAATTAGTGGCAGAGCCTGGAGTTGAATTTAAGAGTTCCTGGTCCCCAGTCCTTTGGTTCATCTTCTAGTCTCCAACGCTCCTCTACTGTTATAAAGAGAAACTTAAATGTTGAGGAGAAATTAACACAATACACCTGTACTGACTTGAACATAGAAACACTGGGGAAGATCCAGTTGAAAGGTTTCAGCAAAGTGGCAACAATATTAATGTTCCATTAATATGCTGGAAGCTTTTGCATTTAATTTTCTTGCTTTCCTAGAAAACAAAGGATTCGAAAATACTATATGATCTACAAATGCTGAAAAGCAAAAGACAATTGTTGACAAGTTGTAATATCCTTTGCTATAAATATCTAGTGAGCTATAGTTTTCATTTTAATATATGTAGCTTCTTACCTTAGGGGGGAAAAAAGTTCTGTTTCTAGCTTTGATCACTATATAGTGTGAGACCTGGAGATTTAATGGGTCAACTGAAAATAATAACTTGAGCTGTCCTTTGATTTAAGACGGTCTCCATGGGTGCCCGTTTTGCATGAATGTGTTATTAAACATTGAATTATACCTTTTACAAAATAACTCATCGAAATGTCGTCTTCTAAATAAACTTTCATGGCAAGAAAACATGAATAAATCACATCTGAGCAATAGCAGTGAAGGACAAAGGATTGAAGATGCATGCTTTAGTAACACAAATGTGGTCCTGGGTTTTACAGTTCCTCCAGTGAATACATATGAATGTTAGAGTAATAGGTGACCTACATTGAAATGGGATTTTTTGCTAAACTCTTTTAATATTATTATCAAATATCTCTGGTTACCCTAGTGACCACTAATTGCTTGCACAGCATGCTGGAGAAGTGTTGGATTTCTAGGCCCAATCTCTTACTCTTCAGACACTCAAGAACTGTCAATGCATAGGACAATGCACATAGCCTTAGCAGGAGGGAATGCTTCTGTGAATCCTCAACAGTGATTACATCATTGAATTAAAGAGCTGTGTCAATGGCATCCTATCCAGTACCTCTTTACTGGAGGTAGGGTGGATATGACACAGACCCTTTAAAGCATGATGGATATTAAAGTAGAGTGGCGAATGGGGAGGATACCCTAGAGTCAGTGAGGAAGGAGGACGACATCTTCCATATGAAAGCCTTCCAACGGTGTACTCACCATCACAGCCTGAATTAAAAAAAAATAAAAATCAATGTGTGCTATTTTGACTCACATATAACCCAATATTTTATTAGGCTTTTCCAGATTCACGTGAGAAGTACCCCAAGCTGTCAAAAAGGTTGCCATCAATTGTGGTAGAGCCAACTGAATCAGGGGAAGTTGAAAGTGGAGAGCTACGCTGGCCACCTGATGACCTGAAATCCATGGAAGACAAAAATCCTCCTGCTGACCAAAGAGTCTGTGTTCAACAGCAGCAAATGGATCTGGAAAGTATGAATTCATGATCCTCACCCTCCACTATAGAAAAATGACATTTCCAGACAGGGTAACATGTTGGAATTCATTGCTGATATACAGAAGCCACTAAATGTGTAGTTAGGTACTACAGGAACAGGTGCCTTAGAAATACCTGAGAAGACTATAGCTATATTTAAGGAATGAACAATCAAGGTTAGCTGCTGAGCATCTAAAATGCCTAAAACTCAAGTTTACCATGGGTCATTCAAATGGCTAACAGCTAGCTTATTGCACATTATTAGCACTTCACTCTGAACTGGGAAACAAATCTGTCGACAGGCATAATCCCCTTCTATTTATATAGATAAAAGCCTAGAAGCAAAGTTTTTAATAACTGTATGTTTCCAAAGCATCACTGTGTCACTGAATCTCGCATTAGATCAACATACACGCTAACACGTACATATATTATGACTAATAGTGTCACTGGGTGGTAAATATCTGGCTAAAAGATCTAAACGTGTAAGAATGTAGTTCTTACATGAAGTCCTACATTATGTAGATTGTTATAGATAGTAGAATACTTGTGGCCAAGAAAAAAGGGCTATTTTCTTAAACCTTTATGTAGTTTGCATTTAAATGCATCAACATTGGAACCGCAAGCTGCATGCCCTTCTTACCCCAGCCCAGACTCCTGCTGACTTCGGTAGGACTGCCTGTGAGAATAGGGGTTGCAGGATGAGGCTATAGAATCTTTCTTCAGTGCACGCAGCCCCTCCCCTTATCTCCAAAAACTGAGCAAGGACAAATAGTTCTGTTCTTGAAAACAGTCAGACCATTCACCATAAATCTGATTTATATGGCATGCTCCTGTAGTCCTTACTCAGCCAATACACTGCCATTGACTTCAGTGGGCATTATATCTTAAACAAGAGGACTCACTACTTCCCCATTTGCAAAATATCAATTTTCCATTTCTGCAGTCACCTGTAAAGTCAAGTTGCTGTGAAGATAGTGTTTCCTATTTCAGATTTCACAGCTGGTTTGCAAGTACAGTTAATTACTAATTGCAGCTCTGAGCCCATAATACATATCATCTGCTTCAGTGAACACAGTGAATTAAGTAAGGTTATCGTAGTCATATGGGGAAATAAACACCAGTGAACTGTTTCGTTACAGATATTTTAGCACATCCAGCTCCAGAAGTGGAAGGCAATACAGATAACACTGAAAGCAGAACTGCAAAGGATGACTAGGAACTCCACGGCCTCAGAAGTGAAACTTGATTGTGAATGTTGTTGAAAAGCTAACACATTCTGAAGATATGTCAAGTAATCTGTATTTAAATCTGCAAAGGTTTTAGTTAGTTAGTACATGGTAAGAAGTGTATGGGCTTTAGAACTGTTCTTTTGAACATTTAATTTTTCAGGCTGGGATTCATACTATTTGTTTAAATTTTCCTTAGGAAACAATGGGACATATTAGGAAATACATTCCAGTTACTGTGGGATCACAAAGCAGAAATGCTAACAATTTTAATTAGCACATTTTAGTGGATTCGCCTTATTAGAGCCAGGCTGCTTTCAGATATCAACAGCAGCACAAAGGGTTTGAATTTCTACAGAAGGAACATCTTAAAATCTAAAACCTTTCTTGTTTTTAGCCATTTAAAACTAGCACTGTGATATTATGGACATTAGATGTAATATAATGTCACCCTTTGACTTTGTAACTTTTTGTATAGAGACACAAGTGTAACATTTGCATTCATGGTGATACAGAAATTGGAGCCGACCTTTACAGGTGCAGAAAAGAGCAGTACTCTCCCTTTGACCAATCTGTGCAAATTCAAATGAACCAGCCTCTTATTAACAGTGTTTTAAACAAGGAGGAAAAGTTTTAGAAATGCTTTGTTGATGTACAATTCTTGAACCAGAATAGCTAATCACTGGCGTTTGTGAAGTGAGACTGTTTATTGTAGATTTGATGGGGTGAACTGTGCTGTTTGTGCACACACTTCAGGGTCCAGATTCAGCCCTGGTATAACCAAGTGTCATCTCCACCAATGCCAATAGAAATGGCCCCTGCTTACACCAAGGCTGAATTTGCCCCAAGATGTTAATAGGAACTGTTGTGACTATTCTTTCATTATGTTTAGTGTATCAAAAATAAGTACAGAGGCCCAAACTGTTCCACCTCAACCTGCGAAAGTGGGGGACTGCAAAGGTACCAGCCTTCCTCTGAACCCTGTGCACTGGGGGAGGGAGTAAAGATAGGACAGTTTGTGGTAGGAATGAGGGGGTAGTGCTGGGTAAATGCATATCATCCCCCATCCCACCCTGTCATCATTAATCAGCAAAAGTAATATGGGCTAGAGCTGCATTATCTTCTGCTGAGCTCTTGGGTGCAGGTGCAGCCAGGGTGAGGCTTTGATAGCACAGCTCCAGTGGAGCCATCTCCTGGGGGCCAGAGCTGGTGCTGGGACACAGGACCTCCAGGGATGACCCTGGGCTCCCCTGGATTCTCCATATCAGCCATGTCTGGGGATGGGCCCTACAGCCTTCTCTGTTGGGGGCAAAGCCGGCTCCCCAGACAGGAGCCTCACAGAGATTCCCTGTCCTTGGGCCCCATACCATGGGAGGTGATGATCGGGGCCAGAAATATTACCCACTGGACAGTGTTTGATAGAGGATTTGCATACATTCAGCAGGATTCTGCTCTTCAACTGACAAATGCCCTGTAAACTATGGAATTAGAACTGTCCACATCTCATTCCTTTTCAGGACTGGATGGGTCCTGTATTTCCAGTTAATGTCTCAGCTGGAAAAAGCAGCTTGTTACAGATTTAAAGAAATAATACAATTTCTTCCAGCATTTCCTCTGTTTACTTTCAAGTGCATTCTTTTGTCCAGTAATAATTTTCTCTAGAGGAAGCTTTTCAGTGTGTGATGATCAATAAAGTTTACTGGCTAGATGTGTTAATAAGAAAATTTTATACATGCTTAGCCACCAAATTTAATATATTTACGTACAAAGAATTCTGTGGATTAAATGTTTATTAGTACAAAGGAAAGAGACTATTTTACTTCAAAGCAACATTAATGTATGTATATGTATATAGTTCACTATTTGGGGTGTTTGGGATTTGTGATCATTTTATAAGCAGCATAGTAGTTATGATGTAATATTTGGTTGAACTTTCTTCTTCAAATCTTTATAACAGTCTGTTTTGCCTTGGACTCTCATACCTTTTGTGTCACAAAATGAGCTTGTTGGCTGAATGGGATTCTGGCTAAAGACTATCCAAAATTCACCACAGTACCTGAAGCTTTGAAGAAGGCCTCATAACCCGTTGCAGTGCCTGGCTGCTGACTCTTGTCAACCTCTTCTGCATGGTGGTCTTAGTGGCACTGCTCTTACAAAAAGTGAGAACAAACTCAAGATTTTTGTTTAATATATTGAGTACCCAGGGACCAGGCATGGAGGCAGTGGTAACACAGCAGTGACAGGAGCAGGGCAGTGGAGACTAAGTTGGTATGATCTACATCACTTCCACTATGACAGAAAAAAAACCAAACAGGTAGCCAACCGCAGCAGTGAGGCAACTGAGTGAGTGTGTGGCATGCTCTAAACACTGGATTTTTGCTTTCCTTGTCAAGAATTTTCACAACATTCTGAAAAAACCCTGAGTTTAGCTCTGAGAATTCACTGAAGTAATAACCTGCAGTTTTGCCTAGCTGTACTTGGGGTGACATTAAACATGCCACAGCCTAATTTTTCTTTTCTTTTCAAAATGGAAAAACTTGATTCTTCCCCAATATTCTCTTTTTGCTTTTGGATGCTTACCCTTTCTTCTCACATATGGGCCTTACCTTGTTTCCAGCTGAAGACAAAGGGACTTTCCTAAGCACTCTTCCCAGGAAGCACAAAAAAACCCTCTAGACATAACATGGCAAGATAGCCACACACTATTACTTTTTTCATTGAATTACATAAGACTACAGCCCATACAGAGTTGCTGTACTTTCTCATCCGTTCAACCTAATCATTTCCCTCTTCCCTGTTTCCTCTTTCATATTGCTCCTTTTAAGCATTTTAATTGAAGTGAATGGAGTCTTAAAATGAAAGCTTGCTACTAAAGCCAAATGGCCACAGTTTAACAAACTCACAGACAAAAAAAAAAAAAGTTTGTATTTTCCTGAAAGTAGGCCAGAGACTCTAAAAAAAAGAGCAAGGTGGAAAGAGAGCAAAATGCTTTTAAAAAGCAAGCCCTATTTCTTCAATTTGCAGGTCTATATGTGTCAAATTATGTTGTCTCTGTACAACAGTGTTGTCTATTTGAAACTCAATGGTTATTTTGTATTTTTTCTGGATGAAAAAAAATTGTAGAAACTAAAAAAAGACCTTGTCATATTTTTCTAGTCTAGCTTGTAGAATATTATTTCATGTAGTGAGGAAAAAAAGTTTTATGGAATAAGACATTGTTAGATTTTGCTCTATTTCAGTTCTTTACAATTTTGTAAAATGTCATCTGTACATAACATTCAATTACTGTATGTCCAATAGATGTATTACAATTTAGTCTATTAAAAGCCTATAATAGACCTATTTGAAGAGCTGGTATATATCAAAGACATCTTGCTTGAAAAATACAAAATGGCAGCCGGGGGCGGGGTCTGCATTTCCGATTCTGCATATAATACAGAAGCCATTTTAGTTAGTCAGTTAAGCAAACTCATGCCCTGCAAACTGAATGTTCTCACATTGTTTTTTATGCAGTTAATGGCCACTTTCCTTTGTATAAACTATTCTAAATTCAATTTCAGTTCCATATATACAGTATTTACCATATCCCGTCTTTTTACTAGAGCTGTTCCCAGACAAGAGAACTCAGAATTCACTGGTTATGTCTTGTCTTTAAAATGATAAAGGTTTGAATTTCTCCTATTTAAGCAACCTTCCTAGTTCTGTTGCCCTGTGTTGCATGAAACGCTAAGCAGTAGGCCAGCTGACTCATTTTCATTCATCTTTTAATACAATGCACATTTTAAACACTTGTTTGAAAGATTCTTGTAGAGCCCAATAGGGACTAACATTACTGGAAGCTCTGTGCTTATGCTGGAAAAGCAGCGTCATACAGCAGAAAAGATGAAAGACTGGGATAATCCATCATGGAACAATGTTTTCCAAAAATGTCATGTTGCCAAAAGGATAAAGATCATGAAACTTGAGCGCTGGCCTCTCTGTCAATCATGCTTACAATTATTGAGAGATTCTATTCAAAAAGGAAGCAGGAGAGGTTGTAACACTTTGTGGTATGTGTGTCAGTGAAGCAGAAGCCTTACAGAGATCCTGCAAATGATAGTTTTTCCTCGGCAGAGACTGGGATTTACTTTCTGGCTGTTCTGTGCTAGCTTGTGGCATAGCCCTGGGTAGGCTGCCTGCCTTCTGTTTACATGCTTATGTGGCCCCCATCATGGTAGTACTTCAGCAACTCACAAACTACCTAATTTAGGCTCCAAACATCCCCACCCCCAACCATAGTCTCTCCAGTTTATAGATAGGAAACTGAAGTACAGCATCTGTGAAGTGACTGTCCCAAATTCATCCAAGAAGCCTGTGGGTGAGCCAGGAATTGAACCCAGGTTTTTGAAATGCAGTTTACCAGCCTGTGTACTAGACCATCCTTCCTACTGCAACACGTGAAAAGCAGGTACCTGAAATGACTCAGAGAGAGAGAGAGAGAGAGAGAGAGAGAGAGAGAGTGTGTGTTAGTTACACATGAGAAAACCCTATAACCCATCTTGCTTTTCCTAGAAGTATCTGATTTCAGCAGGTGCCACCAAATGAACTTTGTGCAGATATAAGTAGCTTTGTGCTGTGCCATGATTCTTATTGTTACATTTCAGTGTGTTGGTCTAAGGACAATGAGTAGTTTACCTTTAATTAGGATGAAGCATGACGACAGCATTATACTTTTACCAATCTACCCAATAGATATATTTAAAAAACTAACTAAAATCCAGCTCAGAGTCTCACATCTGAAAAAGATTTGGGGGTCGTGTGGATAATCAACTGAACATGAGCTCCCAGTGTAACACTGCGACCAAAAGTGATCCTGGGATGCATGAACAGGGGAATCTCAAGTAGCAGTAGAGAGGTTATTTTACCTCTGTATTTGTCACTCGTGTGACCAGTGCTGGAATCAGTTCTGGTGCCCACAATTCAAGAAGGATGTTGATAAATTGGAGAAGGTTCAGAGAAAAACCATAAAGGATTAGAACACATGCCTTATAGTGACTGAACCAATGAGCTCAAGCTATTTGGCTTAACAAAGGGAATTAAGGAGTGACTTGATTATAGTGTATGTGTCTCTACATGGGGAACAAATATTTAATAGTGGGCTCTTCAATCTCAGGCCATGGCTACACTTACAGTTCTGCAGCTGGTAGTTACAGATGTGTTCGTACAGATGTGTAGGGCCAGCGCTGCAGTGTGGCCACACTGACAGCTACCAGCGCTGCAGTGTGGCCACATTTGCAGCACTTGCAGCGCTGTTGGGAGTGGTGCATTGTGGGCAGCTATCCCACAGAGCACCTCATCCCATTTTGGCGCTGTGGCTTGTGGGAAGGGGAAGGAAGTGTGCGGGTCTTTCCGCTTCCTGTTCCAACGCCCCGTGGTGCTTTGCTACACATTCCAAGCAGTTTGGCGGCATTGTGAGTCTGCAGCGCGATTTCTGAGATTTCTGTTACAAATGGAGCCTGAGCTGCTGAGGACCTTGCTGATGAATGTTGCCAGCACATCACGCATGGCAGTGGAGCTATTCCTTCAGCTGCAAAGTGACAGTGAGGAGTCAGACGATGATATTGAAATGCCTGACGCTCAAGACACTCAATTGCTTGTGGCAGTAACAGACGTGCTCAGCACCGTGGAACGCCGCCTTTGGGCTCGGGAAACCAGCACTGAGTGGTGGGATCACATCGTCCTGCAAGCCTGGGATGACGAGCAGTGGCTGCAGAACTTTCGGATGAGAAAAGCCACTTTCATGGGACTGTGTGCTGAGCTCGCCCCTACCCTGCGGCGCAGGGACACGAGATTGAGAGCTGCCCTGCCAGTGGAGAAGCGGGTGGCTATTGCAATCTGGAAGCTGGCAATTCCAGACAGCTACCGATCGGTGGCAAACCAGTTTGGAGTGGGAAAGTCCACCGTTGGAATGGTGCTGATGCAAGTTTGCACAGCCATTAATCGCACCCTGCTAAGAAGAACTGTGACTCTGGGGAATGTGCAGGACATTGTGGATGGCTTTGCACAAATGGGTTTCCCTAACTGTGGAAGGGCAATCGATGGGACGCATATTCCTATTCTGTCACCACCCCACCTGGCATCGGAGTACGTTAATCGCAAGGGGTATTTCTCCGTGGTTCTGCAAGCGCTTGTGGATCACCGTGGGCGTTTCACTGACATTTACTCAGGATGGCCTGGAAAGGTGCATGATGCACGCATCTTTCGGAACAGTGCCCTGTTCAGGAAGCTGAGGGCCGGGACTTTTTTCCCAGACCGCAAGATCACAATAGGGGACGTCGAAATGCCCACTGTGATCCTTGGAGACCCCGCTTACCCCTTAATGCCTTGGCTCATGAAACTGTATACAGGGAAGCTTGACAGGAGCAAGGACCGGTTCAACTACAGGCTGAGCCGGTGCCGAATGACTGTGGAGTGTGCTTTTGGCCGTTTGAAAGCCCGCTGGCGTTGTCTTTATGGGAAGCTAGATTTGGGGGAAAGCAGCATCTCCACAGTTATATCCGCGTGCTGTACCCTCCATAATATTTGTGAAGGGAAGGGTGAAAGATTCAGTGAGGAATGGACCTCCGAGGTTCGACGCCTAGAGGATGAATTTGCACAGCCAGAGAGCAGGGCTACTAGAGAGGCCCAGGAAAGGGCTTCAAGGATTAGGGATGCCTTAAGGGAGCAATTTCATGCTGAGAGCCAACAGTAATGTTTGGTGCCTTTGCTGTGCTCCTTTCTACCTTGGGGTACAGTATTTACCACTTTCTGCAATAATAAAAAGTATTGTAAAAGCCATAAAATCCTTTATTCAAAGTACAGTACATAAAAGGCCAGGGGGGTTAGGGTGGTGGACTGTACATTCAGAGGTTTGAATATGTGCTGTTTGGATTACTGTTCAATGTCTGCTGCACTTCAGGATTACTATGCTGTAGAGTAATGGGGGTGGAGTGCACAGGGTAATGATTGTAGTTATCAGGACTGGTAGGTGATCGTACAGGTGTTGAGGGCAGCTGGGGGTAATAAGAAACTGGCTGCTGGAGACAGGTGTTTTGTGGGGAACAAGAAAGAGAGCTTTGGGAGGGTTGTGGGTTACCACGGTGCAGATCTGCCTGCATGGCTATGAGAGACTCGAAAGAGTCAGTTTGGCGAGCCAGGAGGCTTATCATGTGCTTTGAGGTTTTTTTGGTAGCCAATTCCTTTCTCCTGCTTTCTGTTTGCCTCCACTCATACATTTTCTCTCTCCATTCCTGCATCTTCCTACTTTCTCTGTTGTAGTGATTCATAACTGCTTTGATCAATTCCTCTTTTGATTTTCGTGGATTTTTTCTCAAGTTCTGCAAGCGACGTGAGGGCGGTGATCCGGCTGCATTAGTCAAGGTCACTAAAAAAAAACATAGGTAGAAACATGTAATACACAGAGGATACTTTGTTTATTATCACACAGTGAAGGAGTTTGTAGACTTTTTGTAGCATCATTCCCACATACCTAACATAAGACAGAGAGGCCAGGGAAGCGAAGGCAGGGCAAGCAATGGGGTGAGTGTTTCTGCCTCGACTTCACCTGGGAGGGGGAACTGACTGATGGCTCACTGGGGTTTATCTGCACTGGGTAGAGGAGGTAGCTGGTGACCTGCACAGGGGACAGTAGGGAACATGAAGCTGGCGAGCTGCTGGCGGGGGGGGCGCGGTCCGCGGAACTGCCGGCCTGCTGGGGGGGGGGAACGCACCACGGTGCTGGCTACCTGCTGGAAGGGGGTGGGGAGACCGGAACGCACCGCGGGGCTGGCTACCTGCTGGAAGGGGGGAGGGAGACCGGAACGCACCGCGGGGCTGGCTACCTGCTGGAAGGTGGGGGGGGAGACCGCGAACCTGGTGCCCTGCACTGAAGTATCCCTAAATTCTCAATAGGGTTTCCTACTGCCAGATATATCACTGCTGCGTGTTACCTGGGAAGAGAGGGAGGGTCTTCCACAGCAATGTGGATTCCGCCCTGCCCCCTATGCAGCTTGCCTGTGTGCAGCCATGGTCCCCCCACCCCTTGCTGCACAGTGGATCGGACGAGTTAGCCTGACCGGGACAAGGACCACGGTGGCTCTCCCTATAAACTTGCGAAAGCACATTGCCCACGCTCTGGCTGCAACTTTTCAAGAGATTACCGAGGCAGATTACAGAGACGTGATAGAGCAAATCAATGGGCTATTCCACATTTAGGCATGCATGCAGGTAGCCATAACCCAAACCGTCCTCTCCCAAAACATAAAAATTGCTTACCCCGAGCACGATCCTCTGCTTCTTCCTCACCAGCAACTTCCAGCTGCTGCGACTGGCTAGCCTCCTCCTGGCTTGAGAAGAGCTCCTGGCTGCATGCCTCCTGGGACTCCGGGGTGTCTCCCTCCACCACAGTAGCCTGACTCTCGGCTTCCTCTACACCCTCCCCCACTTCTCCCTGCTCTGAACTCTCCATCGTGCTCCTCGGATTGGCAGTGGGGTCACACCCAAGTATGGCATCCAGCTCCTTGTAAAAACTGCAGCTCGTGGGGGCAGCTCCTGAGCGGCGATTTCCCTCACGGGCTTTGCAATAGGCACTGCGCAGCTCCTTTACTTTTACCCTGCACTGCAACGCGTCCCATTCATGGCCCCTTAGCAGCAAGGACTTTGATATCTGCCCATAGGTATCATAATTTCTACGGCTGGAGCGCAGCTGTGATTGCGCAGCTTCCTCACCCCAAACGCTGATGAGGTCCTGCAGCTCGGAAGTGTTCCATGCTGGGGCTCGTTTGGGGCGTGGAGGCATGGTCACTGATTGATTGATTGCACTCCACACCTGGCTGAACAAACAGGAAGGGGATTTTTAAAATTCCCGGGACATTTAAAGGAGGGGTCACCTGAGCCCAGGGCAGTGGAGTGTGCAGGATTACCAGAGAGGCTTAAAAGGTATGCTGGGATACTTCCTTATACCCCGGAGGTCAATAAAAGCGCTGGTGGAGTCCACACTTGCTGACCAGCGCTGGAATCGCTACACCCGAGGCTCGACCGGGTGTACAGCCAGTGCTGCAACCAGGGAGTTGCAGCGCTGGCCGTGCTTTGCAAGTGTGGCCACATCCTAAGCTGCAGCGCTGTAACCCCCTCACCAGCGCTGCAACTTTCTAGTGTAGCCATGGCCTCAGAGAGAAAGGTGTGGCATGTGTGGAAGTTGAAGCTAAACAAATTCTGACTGGAAATAAGGTGTAAATTTTTGCAAGTGAGGGTAATTAACCACTAGAACAATTTACCAAGGGTTGTGGTGGATCACTGACAATTTTTGAATCAAGTGTTTTTCTAAAAGCTAAGGTCATGAAACTATTTTGGAGAAGTTCTGTGGCCTGCATTATGCTGGAGATCAGACTAGATGATCACAATGGTCTCTTCTGGACTTAGAATCTATGAAATCCATGTAATGTTAAGTGCTACCATTTTCATGAATATTTATTCATTTATTTATATTCAGCCTTCTACTTATTGATGTCTCCTCTGTGATGAATGCTTCTTGACATTTTTATGTGAAGGCTAAAACACCTCTTTCAAATGAAGTGGTCTTTATTTAAGGCACTGTCAGGAATGGATAATCTGATTGTTGTGGTGCATTGTGCTAAAAAGTGCCAGTTTTGTACCAAATCACATCCCATTAACCCCAATACAGAAGATATCTAGCATAAAACGTGGAAGTATGGGAGAATCCTATGTATCCACAGTCATACATTGTAGCCCAATGTATTTCACATGAGCAACACATCTGACATCCCCTATTTGGTAGAAATTGGTCTAGTTTAGATCTAATGAAAGTTTTTTATCCCATATCATCAGGACCTCATTTGGTGCTTACGATCTTCCAATCTCCAATCCAGCATAAATTCAAATTTCTACTGGATGAAAACTCTTATCTTATCTGGTATTTGTTCAGAGGAATGACTCCCATGGTAAACAGCATATTCCTCAGGTTCACAGTATAGAGCTGCTGCTTATTTCCTTCTTTCTTGCTACAGCATAGATTGCAAGAACATTCTTCTTTATACTTTGAGAATATACATTCATTTCTTACATCCCAGGTACAGTATCTAGATTCCAATGAGCTCCCTTGTGCCAACAAGGACACACTCTTGGCTACATTAAATAGGCTTCCTTGTTTGTTTTGTTTTAAGCTCACTCAGTTCTGGACATTTGGATTTTCAAATAGGACTTATCTACACTACTGGCCGGATCGACGGGCAGTGATCAATCCAGCAGGGGTCGATTTACCATGTCTAGTATAGATGTGATAAATTGACCGCCGATCACTCTAGTGTCAACTCCGGTACTCTACCTCAACAAGAAACGCCAGGGGAATAGACGGGAGAGCTAAGTACATTATTCACATAGTTGAAATTGCTTAACTTAGATCGGTCCCCCCAATACTGTAGACCAGCCCTAAGTGTCTCCTTTCCATAAATGTCAATTTTTTGTTGAAAAAACAAAAGCTGAAAATGTTTCAGTTTTTCAACAAAAAGTTGAAATTTTCTTCTTAAAATCTTGATGAAAATGAAATTAAAAAAAAAATCCCCAATATTTTCCAACCAGCTCTATCAAAAATATTTGTGATCTAAGAAAACTCCGGCCTGTCTTATACCACATAACTAAAATTGATTAATAGGAATCCAATTACATGAAATCTCCAGCCAACCAGAATTATTATTCCTCACCTCAGTCTCCCTTATACTGTCATGCAAACTTTGAGGCTCTGGACCTTCCATTACAAGGGACATGTGAACATTTTCACACCCTCTGACAATTCATGCACATAAAGCATGGGATTTGTTTAAAATGCGAACAACTGTATTCCAACAATTGGTCAGGGATATGAAATCAAGCCAAAGCTCGAGCTTGTTTTTGTTAATGGATTGTGACAACCTTTTAGTATGCACTGGTGATTTAATTTATAAACAACATAAAATATCAAGGACTTCAAATGCATCAGATATGTCAGAAAACATGAGAATACTGTATAGTACGTTACTTTTTTAATATGTAGTATTGGCAGGAGAACTCCTGTTCACTATGGGCCTGAATGCTGCCCTCAGCTTCTATGGGTGGAGAAGAGCAGAACGCAGCAGATTCTAACTGGGCAGAAGGGGTAACAGAGGGAATTGCCTCCGTGGCATGGTCTCTGGCTTGCCTTCACTTGCAGGTTTTCAGATGCGATGAGAATCCACAGCTCCCATTTATTTCAACTGAAGTTTCATGGTCTCGGGACCAAGGGAAATAGACTCGAAGGGCAACGTCCACTGACTTCAGTGGTGTTTGGATCAGGCCCTGACTGTTCCACATTGGACACCCAACATTGGTGGGCACTTGAAAATGTAGGACTTGATCTTTCCATGCCTCAGATTCTCCATTTATAACATTTTCACCTACCCCAAAGAGGTACATTAATGGTCTTGTGATTATCATCACAACTCTAGCAATTTTGGGGCAGTTTTTGACCTGTCTCAAGAGAACATGAATTTTCCTTTCCTCAAAATGGTCACTATCTCCTATTACTATCAAGGTGGCTGCAGCCAGCAAGGTGGCTGCCATTTCCCTACAGTCTATCTGCATATGGGAGTGAGGCTGCTCTTGATAAACCATCTCCTAATGTTTTCAATTAGATTGAAGCCATGCCCATAGGCAAAATGGGTGGCACTCTTTGGTTTGGGGGACTGGACAGGATGCAGGGATTGTGAGTAGCAACAGAGACTCTGTGAAAGGTGCATAGGGAGAATGAGGAGGAGCAGGAGGTAGATTTAGGGGGGATGGGGTGCAGGGTGTTGTGGGGTACAAAGGATAGTGATGGGCAGATGGATGGCAGCTCCCCCAGCCTGGAGGTAGTGGTGAGGAAGGGAAGTCCCCTCTGAGTAGCCAGGGAAGGCAGTGTTGCCGCTCTCACAAACTGAGCGTGAGTCACAGGATTTTGGTGCTTGCAACAAATCTGTCCTGCCACTGAACACTGACTTCATGTATGGCCTTGGAGCAGAAAGAGTCCCAGGGTAGTGGGAGGCAGGAGAGTGGGGCTGTTGGGTGAAGACAGCAAAAGGAAATGGATGGAAGTTCCACTAGCTTAAGGATGAAAAGGGGGTAAGTCGAGTCTCCATATGAGCAGCCATTTGTGTGTGAATTATAGGTTATTTTTTCAACCTGAAACAATCACACAGGCACATGGGTGGAGGAACAGACGGGAATTAAAAAGTCAAGAGGCAAACTAAAAATGTGATTTGATTAAAAAAATTTTTTTTGAAGGTCTGACTCATGATATCTGATTGGGTTGCCAATACTGTGATGAGTCCCACAGAAAAGCCTATTAGTACATAACTTTTTTCCAGTGCCTCATGATATGCAGTATAAGTTGTTCCAATAACATAAGTTCCATGGGGGCTGCAGGATATTTCCTCTTTATCAAGGGCCTGGCTGCAGCGGTTGAATTGGGATGTTGAATTGGCATGACTAATTGTGAGCAGTGAACCAGTACTTTTGCGCATCAGTTACTATCTTGTATTCCACAATCTATTATTCATTGTTACAAAAACTAAGGGCGTGTCTAAACTTACGGCTAGATCAGCACTGCTGTGATCGATGCAATAATGTTGATTTAGAAGGTCTGGTGAAGACCCATTAAGTTGATGGCAGAATGCTCTCCTGTCGACTCCTGTACTCCAGCTTCCCAAGAAGAATAAGATAAGTCGGTGGGAGAGCATCTCCTGTCAACACAGCACTGTAGACACTGCTGTAAGTCAACCTAAGTTACATTGACTTCAGTTACACAATACACAAATGTCTGCCTGAATCACCAGAGAGCCTGAAACAACACCTCTCAGAGGTATGAAGTAGCACGTTATCACTGGGTTTCAGAGTGAATTTTCAATATCAGTGTTAATTTCAGTGCTGATGATTCTAGCAAAAACAACCAGTAAAGGTGCTTATCCCACCATCGCAGACAGCCTTCCAATCTCCTCAGGGGCCAGGAAGCCCAACTGTCCCCAACACAGCTGCCCAAATCTCAAGCTTCCTCCCTGATAAGTTCTACAAGGCAGTTAGGCCTTGGCAATAGAAAAATAGTGACATGTTAAATACTGAAAATATTGAGCAAGCATAAAATAAGCTGTTTAATATCAAAAACAACAACAGAGGCTACTTAACTTACTCTGGTCTTCATTTTTAAAAATTAGTCTGCGAAAACTTCTTCAGTGAATTTGCCACAAAATTTAGTCTTACTTGCCCAGGGGCAACTCTATGTATTTTGCCGCCTCAAGCACAGCAGTCAGGCGGCCTTCAGCGGCACATCTGCAGGCGGTCCACTGCTAACGCAGGTTAGGCGATGTTTCTGTGGGAGGTCCGCCCCGCACCTTTGGCATGCCCACTGCTGAATTGCCGCCAAAGCTGTGGTGGACCTACTGCGGAAACGCGGCCGAAGGCTGCATGACTCCCGCCCTCTCAGAGCCTGGCAGGCTGCCCCCCACGGCTTGCCGCCCCAAGCACGCGCTTGCTGCGTTGGTGCCTGGAGCTGCCCCTGCACTTGCCATGAAATACACTGGCCCATCACAACAGCATAGGTTTCCCCTTCTTCCCGCTTAACAGGACAGCTCCATCCACTAACCTCCTAATTCCTTCCCCAAACACATACTCCCCAGATCTGAACACAGCTACTCAACACCATTTCCTCATCAGACTGAGGTTTTGGGGGCAGGTGAGGGTGGAAAGAAAGTTACGAAATCTAAGACCTTGCCTTCAAGGCGGCTATGACCATGCAGTCAGTCCCAGATTTGCTTGAACTGGCCTTGGTGGTGCAGACTTGATCAGACAGCAGCACCAAAAGATAGGTCCTCTTTCCCTGCAAGTCCCTCGGGTTAGGAGATCATACTTCCTGCCTTGTTTGCAGCCAAAAATCTCAAGACAACATCCTGGGTATGTCTACACTGCAATCAAAGGTGTAATTACAGCACTGATTGGTACACCTACACTAGATTATGCCTTTGATTGCAGGATAGACAGACTCCGTAAGGCAAACTTGAGTTTCCAGGTTGCTATGGATATCTGTGAAATATACTTTTTATTAAGAGGTCAAATGTCAAGGAAATGAGGCTTGTGTTCAAACTACCTTCATGTAAGATAACATGGGGATGATCTCCGTTCTGCTGCCGCAGACTTGGGCATGGAAACTCTGTCTCTTGCGGGAAAACAAACCATCAGTTTGTTTGACACTCCTATTTCCCCCCCGACTCTGTGTTGTAGCATGTCCAGTGTTTTCCCAGTGGTAGCACTCCAGCAGAATTATTTACATACCCTGTGCCACTGAAATAATGGACCTGCATGCACTGAAGCCAATGGGAATTTTGCTTGCGATTTCAATGGGAGCAAAATTAAGCCCAGCTGAGGCCTGGGGTACAGCAACCTGGGGAAGATTCAGTGCTTCATAGAAAAGTGATAGAACAGGAGAAAAGACAAAACAAAGCACTAAAAACAGCACCACCACTAGACTTGAGGTCAAATCCTCCTGTCCATCTCAGCAGCATAAATCCAGAGTAACTGTTGGCTCAATGGAATGACTGGAGCAGAATCCAACCCTAGGTTTTTACATGCTATTTAAAAAAAAAAAAAAAGAGACATTATGGGGTTCCCCCTCCCCCTCACTACCAATCTCAATTTAAACCTTTTTCCTGCCCCATGTTAGCTGCCATTTTAACACTGCAGCTACATTCCAAGTCTTCTGTTCCTTTTAACAACCCAGTTGTTTGCTTCAAATTGAGGTGCTCTATACACACCTCAATTTAAAGCAAAGACTCTGAAGTGCGATTGCAACTGAGGAGATGCAGCTGAACCCAGTAGTTTACATAAAAGCTGAGGTGGTGCTACCTATTTTTAGTACGGCTGGGTTAAATAAAGTGGCTTATTCATCTGTGAGGTTTTAAATGAATTCCAAAGAGGACAAAGAGGCTTGTGTTTTTCTCCTACCCATTTTTTCAGCCTAGTTTTCTACATGCAGAGCTAAATCCATCCTGTCTTGTTCCAAGAGTGAGTCAAAATAAGCCTAGAAAATTATTTGCTAGATCAGCAAGAGCCACCATTCTGCTGGAAATTATCTATGTATTTTCATATTCACTATGAGGAGAGAGGAAGTAAATAAAATAATACAAAGAATCAACACACAGGACCCAAGACTTCAGTGGAATTACTTTGGACTTAATTCATTGTGGCCAAGATACAAATTTGGCCCATTGGGCCCCAAGGAAATAAAAAATGAATACAATTATTTTATTATTGTATAACGTTATTTTAAACCCTGCTTTACATAAATGCTAAATATATTGAAATAAGCACAGCACATGACTACTGTTAGCATGCTACGCTTCTGACCCAAGGAAGGCCAACTCTCTGATAACGGACAGAGCTACTGCATTTTTTTAAAGCTTTATTGTTTTGTATTAGCAGAGCATTTGCTTGTTCACCATTGTAATGGTCCCTCACTCTCCCACTGGGAGGCAGGCCACTCAGGTTGGTCCTGTCTGGCTAGGACCAGAGTCTGCTAGACAGCCAAGAGCTGACAATAGTCCCTGTCAGGCTTTAGCCTGGGTTTGGGTAGCTCAAGCAGTCAACCCTTAAACAGAGCCTATCCGGGCTGGCAGTGGCCTGGGCAGAGCTCAGGCAGCCAGTAAACAAAACAGTCTCTCAGGGCTGGCTTAACAAGGGGAAAGGAACACAATCCAGAATATGGAAAGAACAGATTAAAGAATATTAGGTTACGTAGATATATTTGAGTCGGCAGGACCTGATGAAATTCACCCGACAATACTTAAGGAACTAGCTGATGCAACCTCGGAACCATAATGATTATCTTTGAGAACTCATGGAGCAAACTAAGGAAATGTGGTCTATATCAAAATACTATAAGCTGTTGTGTATAACTAGTTGAAAAACTGTACTCAAAGAGTTGTTATCAATGCTTTGCCCTCAAATTTGGAAGACATATCTAGTGAGGTCCTGCAGAGGTCCACCCTGGGTCTGGTACTATTCAGTATTTTCATTAATCACTTGAATAATGAAGTGAAGAGTATGCTTAAAAAACCTGTGGATGACACCAAACTGGGAGAGGTTGCAAGGGATTTGGAGGATAGAATTAGAACTGAAAGTGAGTTTGATGAATTGGAAAATTGGTCTGAAATAAAAAAGATGAAATTCAAGTACAAACTGCTACACTTAGGAAGGAAAAAAATCAAATGCACAAATACAAAGTGAGAATAACTGTCTAGGCAGTAGAAGTGCAGAAAAGGACCTCGGGTTTATAGTGGATCACTAATTGAATATAAGCCAATGATGTGATGCAGTTGTGAAAAAGGCTAATATCATTCTGGGGTGTATTAACAGAAGTGTTGTATGTAAGACCTGGGAGGGAACTGTCCTGCTCTACTCAGCACTGGTAAGGCCTCAGCTGAAGTACTGTCTCCAGTTTTGGGCACCACATTTTAAGAAAGATGTGGACAAACTGGAGACAGCAGGCCCGCCAAAAGCAATTCCGGGCCCCAGGGCAGAACAGTCAATGGGCCCCCATGCATGCACAAGCTGTGCCCGTGTGGATGTGGGCCACCTGACATTTGGGCAGTGCTGCACCACACATTTAGGCTGTGCTGCTAGGTGCGCTCTTCCGGCATGGCCAAGGCTTCTACCTGCCCATCCGGTCGGGTTGCCAACTGTCTAACTGCACAAACCCAAAGACCGCCTCTGTCCTGTCCCTTCTCTGAGGCCCCATTTCCTGCTCACTCCATCCCCCCTCCTTCTGTCGCTCGCTCTCCCCCACCCTCACTCACTTTCACCAGGTTGGGGCAGGAGGTTGGGGTGCGGAAGGGGGTGAGGGGTTGGGCTCTGGAAGGGAGTTTTGGTGGGGAGGGGGTACGGGCTCTGGGAGGGAGTTTGGGTGCTAGAGGGGATGTGGGGTACGTGCTCTGAGAGGGTGTTTGGGTGCGGAAGGGTGCAGGGTTGGGTTCTGGGAGGGAGTTTTGGTGCGGGATGTGGGCTCTAGGCTGAGGTGAGGGGTTGGTATGGAGGAAGAGGTCAGGGTGTCGGCGCTTACCTTGGGCGGCTCCCGAAAGAGACTCGCACACCCCTCTGCCAGCAGCTCCTAAGCAGGGGGCCCAGGGGGTCTCTGCATGCCGCTACCTCCAGGCACCAGCCCCAAACATCCCACTGGACACAGTTCTCAGCCAATGGAAGCTGTGAAGTCAGCGCTCGGGGCGGGGGGCAGTGCAGAGACCACCTGCCCCCACAGGTGCCATAGGACCATTCCGGATGCTTCCGGGAGTGCCGCAGAGTGAGGGCGGGCAGGAAGCCTGCTTTAGCTCTGCTGTGCTGCCAGCGACGGCAGCAGCCAGGGGCCCCTGGGCCCTTTTAAATCATCCTGGCCCCTGGGCAATTGCTCCCTTTGACACCTCCCCCCTTCGCCATCAGTGGGCCTGGGAGATAGTGCAGAAGAGAGCTAGAAAAATGATAAAAGATTTAGAAACCCTGACCTATGAGAAAGGGTTAAAAAAAACTGGGCACGTTTAGTCCTGGGAAAGAAGACTGAGGGAGGAACATATGTCTTCAAGTGTGTTAGAGGCTGTTACACAGAGAACAGTGATCAGTTGTTCTCCAGATCCACTGAACGCAGGACAAGAAGTGATTGGCTTAATCTGCAGCAAGGGAGATTTAGGTTAGATATTAGGAAAAACTTCTGAAATTGGCTTCCAACACAGGTTGTGAAATTCCCATCACTGGCTGATTTTTAAAAACAGGTTAGACAAATACCTGAGATGGTCTAAATATACGTGGTCTTGCTTCAGCACAAGGGGATAGACTAGATGGCCCCTTAAGGTTTCTTCTAGCCCTACATTTCTATGATTAATCAGTTTTAATTATATGCGATCATTGTGACAGTGTACCCCATAAGACTTTATGGGATGGGGGTACTCATAAATGTATGTATGATATAACTGGAATAGAGTTTTGCTACATGTAAAGGTTATGATCTACTGGTTATGTTCATCCTAGTTGTATGCAGGCACCATTTGTGTATTCAAAGTTATGAACATTGGCTGTATAATTGCTTGATTTCTAAGTAGCCTTAGTTAAAACATTTGATCACTTCTTGGTGCAAATTAAGTGCTCAGTCCAGAAGCACTTAACAGACAAAAGAGCTTGGAAGGCTCCAATCCACATAAGTAGTCTTCCTGGAGACATACAAGATACTATGTGTAAATTGGCTTCTGCCCGCAAAGACTGAGTCATGCATGGACATGTGACTTGCCCAGGTGACTCCAGAACTCCATCTTGGAGCTGGACTTTGCATAGGAGTGAGGAAGGGGGTCTCCACCCACAAGAGAGAGTCTATTTAAACCCATGAGAGACCCCTCCATTTTGTCTTCAGCTGGCTAAAGAAGGAGCCTCTCCACCCTGCCAGGATACTTAAAGGAAACCGAAACAAAGGACAGTAACTACAGGAGGTGTGAGTGATTGCTGGACCTGGGCTAAAAGGAGATTAGCCTGTAAAAGGGAGCATTCTGGAACTGGTGAGGATCTTATCTGTATTTAGTTTGATTAGACATAGATTTGTGCATTTTATTTTATTTTGCTTGGTAACTTACTTTGTTCTGTCTGTTACTACTCGGAACCACTTAAATCCTACTTTCTGTATTTAATAAAATCACTGTTTACTTATTAATTAACTCAGTATGTATTAATACCTGGGGCAGCAAACAGCTGTGCATCTCTCTCTATCAGTGTTATAGAGGGTGAACAATTTATGAGTGTACCCTGCATAAGCTTTATGCAGGGTAAAATGGATTTATTTGGGTTTAGACCCCATTGGGAGTTGGGCATCTGGGTGCTAAAGACAAGCACACTTCTGTGAGCTGTTTTCAGGTAAATCTGCAGCTTTGGGTCAGGTAATTCAAACTCTGGGTCTTTGTTGAAGTAGACAAGAGTGCCTGGCTCAGCAAGACAGGGTGCTGAAGTCCTGAGCTGGCAGGGAAAACAGGGATAGAAGTAGTCTTGGCACATCGGTTGGCAGCTCCCAAGGGGTTTCTGTGATCCAACCCGTCACAATCATAATACCCACTAATATCAGGCCTCAGTCACTGTAACAATTTAGTACTTACAGGTAACACAGCTGAACCTTTACGTCAAATGATTTAGATTTTAAGTTTCTTGGGGTGAGGCTGTCTTTGTTTATGTTTGCACAGTGCATATACAATGGAGTCCTGATCTATCACTAGGGCCCTACCAACTGCTCTGAAGGCAGCACAAAAGTGAGGGTGGCAATCTGGGGACCCCTCTACAACAACTTTGCAACCGCCCCCTCCCCCTCATGATCCCATTTTGGGTCATGACTCCCACGGATACACCACCGTGAAATTTCAGATGTGAACACCTGAAAACGTGAAATTGACTAATTTAAAAACCCTCTGACTGTGAAACTGACCAGAATGGAAGTGAATTTGGCAGGGCCCTATCTATCACTATCCTTAGGCAAATAAATAACTAAGTGGCAGAGTGTATATTTGGTGACAAGCATCCTGGGTTTTAACCCTATTGATGGTTATAGTGTCTGGATGTACTGGACCAGGCCGGGGTTTAGTACATGAACACAGCCCTAGAGAACAGAATACCTATTGCAGGGAATTCCATTCTTTTAGTATTAAACTGGCGCAACAATTTTCCAATAAACTAAATGGTCAGACTAACTCCAGGCCAGCCCAAGGGAAGAATCGTAGATCAGAGTCTGCAGGCCCTGGGGGGGGAGTGCACTCCCTCATAAAGCAGACAGCTGTGCCCAGTCCTCCTAAGCTATAGGATGGGTCAGCCCACTGGTGGAACTCTGAGAGGAAAATAAAAACCAGAAGGCCCATGCTCACCATCAGCAGGAACCAAGCTGTGGAGAATGAAACTCAGGCCAAGAGCTGCCTTCTGATCCATCTGCCAGATGTTTCCTCCCTCTCTGGTCCTGCTGCCAGAGAGGGAACTGGAGCCAGTCTATGAATTGCAGTGCTTGCAGGAGATATAGGCCCCTCCAATGAGTGAGAGTCCTGGTTAGCTGGTGCTTAAAGCCAACCCTGATGAGGGACACCGTCCATAAATACTAATGACATTTCTAGTAAAAACTCTGCTCCCTGACCCTACATAGGCCTCTCCTCTAAGCAGGGCCAGCCTTAGGGCTGGGCCACCCAGGCAACCATCCAGGGCTCCATGGTTAAGGGGTTGCTGTGCAGCAGTGCAGAGGTGCACCCTGCCAATGTAGTCAGAAACTGCTCTTGGTTGCTTGGGGAGTATGGTGTGGGAGGGCACCCTGATTTTTCCCTGCTTCCTCCCCACTAAAGAACATAGGAGGGTAGCAGGGGGTTGGGGTGTGGGAGGAGGTGTGAGGTGCAGGCTCTGGGCAGAGCTTACCTCAGGTGGCTCTCCAGAAGCAATGACATGTCCCTCGGCTCCTAGGCACAGGGGTGGCCAGGTGGCTCTGCATGGTGCATGCTGCATCTGTCCACAGGCAGTGCCCCCACAGCTCCCATTGGCTGAGGTTCCCGGTCAGTGGGAGCTGCATATCTGGCGCTTGGGGCAAGGCAGCACACAGGGCCCCCCAGCCGTGCCTCTTCCTAGGAGCCGAGGGACATGTCACCACTTCCAGGGAGCTGCGTGGAGCCAAGTAAGGAGCCTGCCTTAACCCTGCTACACTGCTGACTGACCTTTTAATGGCCTGGTCAGCAGTGCTACCCAGAGCCACCAGGGTCCCTTTTTGACCGGGTGTTCTGGTTGAAACCCGGACACCTGGCAAGCTGAGGCGAGACAGCCAGGTAATGGGCTGGCCTGTAGGTTAACAGGCACTAGCACTCCCTACCCCACATCCTACGCCCAAGATGACTGTGCACGCACAAGACCCAGGTGCACTTTGCTTCTACTACTAAAAGGAGCAACAAAATATGTTGCACACTGCAACTAGCCCCTAGCCCTTCCAGTGGACTCCAGCCCTGGCCTTTGGCACAGGATACTCTGAGATGTCTCTTTGCTCCTTCTCCTGCTGCATGCGCTGGAGGAGGCCAATATTAACTCAAGTTGTTGGATGTGTTTGCTTGAAAGAGGATTAAAAAAAAATCAGCAGCCTGGAATATCTTAAACCTCCTTGCCACGTTCTCTTTGTGCTGGTAGGAAACACTGGGACAATATTTCCTACATAAAAGGCTTACATGCGTATATCTTAAAATGGAAAAGTTTTTGCCACAGAATTCTGCCAAGAACAGTGCATATTATTCTAGATTTACAATGAAAATTGTTTTACAACTGATCTAGATACATAGAGTACAGCCCTGAAATGGGGATTTGGCTAAATCCAGCACATAGGTCAAATAAGAAAATATATACAGGCTTGGGAAAACACCATGTTGTGTTCATAAAAGGCCTTCATATCTAGGTGTACAGAGGATATATCAGACCAGACAGGCAGTACAGGATAGATGCTATAAAGTGATACAAAATGAAGGCTATAAGATCTAGTGGCTAAAAGAAAGGATTGATAGCAAGAAAGAGATTGGGCTCTAATCTAGCCTGGGCCACTGAATTATTGCCTGAATTTAAGTATGTCATTTGACCTTTTGTTTTTCAGTCACATAACATGGAATATTGGATAAACTGTGGCTCCTCAGTGAGAACCAGATGCTATATTTGCATAAAACTTCCCTGCTTAAATGAATTGTCCATAACCATTCTTACTTATATAGCAATTTACCTCCAACTACACTTTTTCCCCACCATTCTGTATATACAATATATATAGTCTCAAATATGAGAGGACCTGAGCTTGCAGCTTTTACTAGGATTTCATCAGAAAGTCACATAAGTATGGACTGCAGGATTGGGCCCATAATTTGCCTCACATGGAAAAATAATTACCAGCACACTATGATCTCACTGGATAATATATATTCATGTACAACAGATACACTGTCGTAAATGTATACTGAATATGCATTGTTGCAGATATATTTGTATATACTGTACACCTATGGCATATTTTATATATGCCCATACAAAGAATATACATCACAGATGAAGTTTTTCTAGACTTGGGGCAAACTCTGCTCAGAAGAACTCAAAAGAGAACTGAGGCTACTTCCACTCCCATAGCTTCCTGTGATTCTTACCGCACCCTAGCTGCTTGTGTTGGTAAAGAACGCTTTTTACTGACTTGCCATTTATTTTGATTTATCCCATCACTTTTCTTTTAAATGCATTTTAATAAAGTTTAAGGCCATGATTAAAATTCTCATGTCGAATTCTATCAGGACTGCGCATGCTGGCACTAAATCCGAAAAGTTGTATATGCCAGCATTTCTACAAGTTGCCAGGAAAACAGTACTCCATAGACCAAGGTATCCTGTAATTAAGCTGCAGCTACTTCTTTTGGATCTACGTTTTCTCGGATGACACCATCCTCTGAGTAACGAACCAGCAGTGCTTTATTTTACCGGTTCAAAGCAAAGAGCTCTCAACACGGAATTTATAAAGGAATAGGGATATCAGATTCTCTTTCTAAATTATAGTTCTGACATCCACAACTCATACGACACAGGCATGACACTACAGCGCATTTATTTATGCTATGGCAGTGCTGAGCATTTGATGAATATGCTCATCTGCCTAGGATTCTCCTCTCAGATCAGGTTTACACTGACTTCAGAGGACTGACTCTTGCTGAAAGCAGAGGGAAGCCCCTAGACTCCAAACTGAATTTACCATTATATGTTTTCAGCCTGGTCAACCTAATATCAGCTGTTTATTTGGAGGAGTCCCTGCTTACATCCAGGGCCGGCTCTAACTTTTTTGCCACCCCAAGCAAAAAAAAAAAAAAAAAAAAAAAAAAAAAAAGCACTGCCCCGCTGTAACATCCCCACCTGGAGCGCTGCGCCACCCAAGTCCCCACCCCCTCGATCACCATGCCATGCTGCCCAAGTCCCTGCCCTCCGAGCGCCGGGCCAAGCTGCACCGCCCAAGTCTTCACCCCCCCGAGCGCTGCCCAGCCTAACCAAAAAACCCAAAACAACCCCCAAGCGCTGCCCTGCCTCAAGGTGCCGCTCCAAGTATGTGCTTGGTTGGCTGGTGCCTGAAGCCGGCCCTGCTTACATCACATCCTTACTACAGGCCATACAGAACATTTCCACTCACCTCTTTCGGGGCAGTCGTCTCTTCCAAATGCACACTCCTAATTCATAATCTTTACTCTGCTCCCAGAACAAACAAACAACCCTCTTTCTCTTGAGTTCAAGCGGTTACTCCTGCTTAATTCTAAATAGCTGAATGGTTGTGGCCCAATGTGTCTGACATTCTGTGTTAACCTTCTTGTTTATGCTCAGATAAATTTGTTAGTCTCTAAGGTACCACAAGTACTCCTGTTCTTCTTGCTGATCTTTCACTGTGGTCAGAAGCAGCAGGTTACTTAAGCCTGCCCTGTTCTTCATTAAGTTCTCAGGCCTTAAGACTTTCACCAAAAGCCATTCATTGCTTGGTCTTCTCAACATTTAAAGCTACAGATGCTTATTTATGCTGATGTTTTTGACAGTTTTATAAAAATAAAACTTCAGATATTTTAAAGATGTATGTTGCAAAAAGAAGACCACTGTCTGCTACAGGGTTTCTCAAACAGGGGTCGCCACTTGTGTAGGGAAAGCCCTTGGCGGGCCAGACTGGGGTGTTTAGCTGCCCCACCTGCAGGTCCAGTCGATCGTGGCTCCCACTGGCTGTGGATCACTGCTGCGGGTCAATGAGAGCTGCTGGAAGTGGTGCAGACCAAGGGACTTACTGGCTGCCACTTCCAGCAGCTCTCATTGGCCTGGCGCAGCGATCCGTGGCCAGTGGGAGCCATGATCGGCTGGACCTGCAGACGGGGCAGGTTAACACACCAGCCCGGTCCACCAGGGGCTTTCCCTACACATGTGGCAACCCCTGTTTGAGAAACCCTAGTCTATTAGATGCATCATCTTACCATTTTCAGGCCTGCTCACCTTTTCCACCTCCCTTTGTTTAGAAATTTATAACGCCACCCACCACCTATGTCCCACACAGTGCGGAGATCACAATCCAAAATGCAATGGGTGATGTTAGAGCTAATGAAACTGAGAGACTAGAGGGATCCTACCATGGCCAAAAGTTGTGCCTGGTTCTCTTAATATACCTATGGGCCCTGCCCACACTAAGCTAAATGATATGTGTTTACCATATATCTCCATGGTCACCCCTCAGCAAGGGCTGCAAACTCTTTGGCTGTTAAGATAGACAGAGACAAACCTAGTTAGGGACAAACCATTTACAACATCCATTGCAGAAAACACCCTACATCCTGATGGAAAACAAATTCCAGGGATTAATGAGACCACCATATGTTTTCAAGGTACCTAGAATTCGAACTTATGATTCTAGAGTTGGAAAGGCTAGTGAAATAACTTTGTACCACAACTGTCTACCATCACTCATTACATACACTCTCTATCTAACCCCTTTGATGAGGGCTGAGGAACAGGAAAGGTTAAAAAGAAACAGTCACTGGGGAGACATCTGCAACATGCCAGTACAGCACTTCAATTTAGCAGGGAAAATTGACACCGCTTTGGGGAATTTTTGTATATGGGTAGTTAGGTCTACTCAGCCTCTTGTATAATAGAGGCTGAAGAACTTGTCCTAAGATTTGGAGTAAGAGTCAACAGAATTGCACCATTTTGGCACAAAGCTCATTTTCAGTCAACGAATGCATCCTGTCAAACACAAGACGTGTAGAAAAAGCACATTAAAGTTTAATGCACATGGTCCTAAATGGTGGAGCTGTCTGAAAGGCTTTGCACAGCATGACATGGCTGTCTTCATTAACACATGAGAGCAGACAGACACCACTGGGAGTCTAACAGTGCAGGAAACTTTCTTCGGCATTTCCTTTTCCAGTCAAATTCATGTCCATAAATGTTTCAAAGGATGACTCATTAACCATTGAGAGGAAGCATGCTTTCATGGCTACCGCACACCCCTGGGAGCCAGCAGGCCTGTGTTCTGTTCCTAGCTCTGACACAAACTTGCTGCATGACCTCTGTCAAGAAAGTTACTCTCCCTAGGCCTCATTTTCTTCATCTTAAAATGGGGACAATGGTTCCTTATCTCAGAGTGACTGTTAGACTTCATTCATTAATGGGTGTAAAGTACTTTAAAATCTTCAGATGAGAATGAGGTGGATGTGAAAAGTATTATGTTTCCAAGTACTCGGTCAGTCTAGTGCAATGGTTCTCAAATTTCTTTGATCAGTCTCCACTTGTGTGTGTCTATAGTTGTTTATGCCTCCCCTGCCCCCCGGTACATATACTACCACTCAGATCTGAAGGCAGAGCAGAGAGCAGCAGCTGCTGTCTGGGCACCCAGCTCTGAAGGCAGCGCCACACCAGCAGCAGCAGTACAGAAGTAAGGGTGTCTGGCCATGTGAAAAGTGATATTTGTAATCACTTTACATACCAGACTTAGCACTTCATTACCACTCTTACTTTCTACACTGCTTTTGCTGCCCTGGGGCTGACAGCTGGAGCCTCGCTGCCTCCAGGTGAGGGATTTGGGGTTGTGGATGGGGAGGGAAGGAAAGCCTGAGCCAAGGCTGCCTCCTAGTGCAGGATTGGGAGGAAGGGTTAGGAGAAACTTCATGTGGAATATGGTTGACATAGCAGGCTGTACATCACCCTTTTCCAATCTCCCACGGATAGAGGGTGTGTCCAGAGCACAGTTCTGCTCCAGTGATTTCCAGCTGCTAGAATGGTACCAGGTGCTGTTGCAGCTGAGCACAAGCTTGAGCAGCCCAAAGACTGCACTGTTACAGACTGGGATGTTGGCAGTCAGGTCTAGGGGGTGGAGCAGGCATACAGATTGGGAACAAAGGGTCAGCACCAGAGTCAACTGCCAATTACCAGAGCAAGGCGGGGTCAAACCGGAGTCAGAACCAGGAACTGAATTGAGAGTAGGAGCCAAGGGCAGATGCCAAATGCCAGAGCCAGGGGCAAGCTGGAGTCAGGGTCAGAGCCACGACTGGTCACTGAGAATTGGAGGCAAGTCATAAAGGCAGGAAGACAGGCAAAGATCAAGCATGATGGGAACAGGAGCAAAGGCAGGAGCTGACCTGGAACTGGATTGGGTGCAAGAGGCAGGCACAACAGAAAACCACCCTGTTCCTCAGACAAACTTCCTGTTCTTCCTCCTGGCTTAAATAGTGTAGTTGGACCAATCGGTGTAGCTGGATGATCCTCCAATCAGAGCTCCTGTGTGTGGTGCCTTGGCTATAACCCAGTGGTTCTCAAACTTTTGTACTAGTGACCCCTTTCACATAGCAAGCCTCTGAGTGTGCCCCCCCACATATAAATTAAAAACAGTTAATATATTTAACACCATTCTAAATGCTGGAGGCGAAGCAGGGTTTGGGGTGGAGGCTGGCAGCTTGCGACCCCCCCCATGTAATAACCTTGCGACCCTCTGAGGGGTCCCAACCCCTAGTTTGAGAACCTCTGCTATAGCCCTAGTCACTTCGCAGCCCAGCTAATTTCAGCAGCCACTGGGTGGAGACCAGGAAGTGGCAGCTATCTGGAGATGCCCAGGCCTGGGTTCATAACCTAGGACATAGCTCCTAGCACAAGCTAGGGCATGCAGAACTAGCTCCAGGACTGGGAGGCCATAAATGTGGCATACAACCCTTGCAGTTTAACTAGATCTGAGAATATTGCCTTGATACATTAGGAAAGTTGTGTATTTAGTCACCACGGATTGTGAAGACCAACCACTTTGCTCTCTGCATCCACCACCTCCTCTTCCCAGACAGAACTGAAAGAGAGATCCCTATCCCAGAATAATCACTCACCTGGGCTATGGAAGACCAATATACAAACTCTCCCACATCCCAGGTGAATGCTGTAACCAATGCACTATTGACTATTCTGGATTGGGTCTCTCTCCCTGTTTTTTTTTTGGTCAAATTTGCATTGTGATGTGAGGCAAAAGCAGATGTTGAAACCTCAAAAATGTCATGAAACTGCATTTTTATTTTCCAGACAACCCTACTGCTGACTGCTGTGGAGAGGGGAGATTTGGGGCTAGAACATAAAAATGGCCATATTAGTTCAGAGCAATGGTCCATCTAGCTCAGTACCTAGTATCCCGATAGTGGCCAATGCCAGGTGCTTCAGGGGGAATGAACAGAACAGGGCAATCATCCAGTTATCCATCCCCTGTCATCCACTCCCAGCTTCTAGCAATCAAAGGCTAATGAAGGACAGAGGAAAAGAATCAAAAAGGCAAATTACAAGATTTCCACCTCCTAGGGATTAGCAAAAGTTACTATGACTCTCATCACTGACTTATTTAAAAGCCTAAAAATATATCACATGGCAAACTTCAAATGCTCAGTGCCTCACACTTGCTCTAAAACAGCCTTCATTTCATTCCTGTGGTACTGATGCAATTGCACAGCACTTCCTATTCCTGTCCATTCACATGCCATGACGGGCTTAGAATGTTTTCCTGCTTTGTACAGCTGTAGGTGTGGAACTCGGATGGCAAACTCCTCCTATCTTTTACATGGAGATTTCGGCTGGCTTCTGCTCATGTGGCCAGAGCAATGGTATAGAGTGATTGTCAAGTATTTGCTGTGAAGAACACAAGATGCTATATCGTTTAATTGCAGTGATACGCCTTTCATTTTTCTCCTTTTTACCCAATGCTTAAAAGCAGCAATTTATATGCCTGGCATTTCAGAAATGTTTAAAATTAAAGACTACAAAGTAATCCTTGTAATGCCTACATAATGTGACATGGAACATTGCCACTTAGCAAATTAAACAAGAGTCATTAAAGGTGATGTAAGAATATGGATACAATAGCAGTATTATTACCTGTGATTCCTGGAGACAGTTAAGGCTTGAATAAAACATACTGGAGAGGTTGGCATGATTTAGGATTTACATTTTCATATTAAGAGGTGTAGACTTCCACATGGCTTAATTAACACTTAGGAGCAGTTATTCACAATCATTGATTTCTCTCTCTGTTTGGTGTTTGCTTTTGTGTTGTTTCAGGTGCCAAGATTGCATTTTGAACATTGATTCTGAAACATTTCAAATATTTTAAATTCAAATCATTGTTAACAGATGCCTTGTGCTGAAACTCCCCTGTTTCTTGTCTCTGGGACACAGCTGCCCTAGCATGGGCCTATCTACACTTAAAACACCACAGCTCCCCTGCTTTAATGCTTCAGTGTAGACATTCCCTATGCCCACAGTGGGGGTCTTCCACCACCCCAGGAGACAGTAGCAAGGTCAACAGAAGAATTTGGTCAACCCAGTGTTGTCTGCATGGGGACTTGGGTCAGCTTAACTACACGGCTCAGAGGGGTAGATTTTTCACAGTCCTGATTGATATCATTAAAATGATCTAATTTTCTAGTGTAGACCAAGCCCAGGAGGGAGTTTTGGAATCACACTGGTAATGAGCCAAATGCTGACCCTTGATTAAGCCTGAACAAAGAAGCGGATTTCCCTGCTTCCTACTAGCACAGCTGTCTCTGAGTTATAGCAGTTTCTACGCACCCTCCACGCAGAGCATAGGCCAGTAGATCCACATAACTGCAGAGCTACTTGCCATATTTGTGCCCCTTTCATAGCGTACTCCTAGACTTACTCGGTACATCCACAAAGGCATTTAGGGTCCTAACTTCCCTTTAAATCAATGCAAGTTAGGAGCCTACATGCCTTTGTGGATCTTGGCCCTCGTGCTTTTACCTTCTACATGAGCTCCCCACCCATCACGGGCACCAGTGAGCTTGCCATTTTTAAAAAGGTCATCACAGAGGTCATCACAGCAATTACAGGCCAATAAGCCTGCCTTCAGTACTAGGCAAACTGGTTGAAACTACAGTAAAGAACACAATTGTCAGACACATAGATGAACGTAATTTGTTGGGGAAAAGTCAACATGGTTTTTGTAAAGAGAAATCATGCCTCACCAATTTACTAGAAGTTTTTGAGGGGGGCCAACAAGCATGTGGACAAGGGGGATCCAGTGGCTATACTGCACTTGGATTTTCAGAAAACCTTTGACAAAGTCCCTCACCAAAGCTCTTAAACAAAGTAAGCTGTCATGGGATAAAAGCAGGTCCTCTCATGGATCAGTAACTGGTTAAAAGATAGGAAACAAAGGATAGGAATAAATGGTCAATTTTCAGAATGGAGAGAGATAAATAATGGTGTCCCCCAAGGGTCGGTACTGGGACCTATTCAACATATTCACAAATTATCTAGAAAAAGGGATAAACAGTGAGGTGGCAAAATTTGCCAAGGATACAAAATTGCTCAAGATAGTTAAGTCCCAGGCAGACTGCAAAGAGTTACAAAAGGATCTCTCAAAACAGGGTGACTGGGCAGCAAAATGGCAGATGAAATTCAATGTTGATAAATGCAAAGAAACACACATTGGAAAACATAATCCCAATTATACATATACAATTATGGGATCTAAATTTCCTGTTACCTCTCAAGAAAGAGATCTTGGAATCATTGTGGATAGTTCTCTGAAAACATCCACTCAATGTGCAGCGGCAGTCAAAGTAGCAATCAGAATGTTGGGAATCATTTCCAATGAGAAACAGCAGAACTGGAATTAATTTGAAACTGGACACCATCAAATTAGGCCTGAATAAAGACTGGGAGTGGATGGGTCACTACAAAAACTAAATCAGTTTGTTAGTCTCTAAGGTGCCACAAGTACTCCTAATTGATTTTACAAAAACTAATTTCCCCTTGCTAAATACTCACACCTTCTTGTCAACTGTTTGAAATGGGCCACCTTGTTTACATTGGCCTTACTAGCACTACAAAAGTGATTTCCACTCCTTCTTGTCAACTGACTTCTTGTCAGCCCACTTCCAACTTAATTGAATTGGCTCATTAGCACTGACCCCCCACTTGGTAAGGCAACCCTCATTTTTCATATGCTGTGTATTTATACCTCTCTACTGTATGTTCCACTCCATGCATCTGATGAAGTGGGTTCTAGCCCACAAAAGCTTATGCCCAAATAAATTTGTTAGTCTCTAAAGTGCCACAAGGACTCCTAGCTGTTTTTGCTGTTACATACTAACATGGCTACCACTCTGAAAAGTGAGTTGGGTGTCACAGGCTGGTTGTTTTGCAAAATTTCACTTGCAAACCAAGTTTTCCTTGTTACTTGGCAATTCAAACTACTTTCTTTAAAACTACATCTTTTGCTTTCTGAGAGTTAAAATGTATATCCTGTCGAACAATCTCTAACTAAGTCAGCTTAAGCCACATCCTGCCATGTTACTCAAATGGTTTTGTATTGTAAAACATTCCAAGTGTAATAGTCCTGCAGAAGCAATGACCTTCTCTAAATTGTTTTGAGTAGCTGTGATCAAGGCTCAATCTCTTTATACTACAGCGCAGAAGTAAAAATACTCAGCCTACCTACCAAAAATATATCACTCTATAAATTGTGAGCTTAAAATAATCCCGATACTGGTTATGCTGCTGTACAATATTATTGCTGATTATTTGCTTCAGTAATAAGGATACTGGCAAGACAGCAATAGGGCTTTAATCCTACAACTTGTGCCTGGGCATTTCCTGGCTGAAATAAATGGGACTCCACCCACAAAGAATCAGTTGCAAGGTGCGGGTTTTTAACATACCTTATTTCTCTGTAGCAGTTTAGCTTTACATCCTCCTGTATACATCATAACCTCAGCAGACCTGCTTGATGGACCCCCTCTTTGGCTTTGTCTTCATGGCAACAACCAGTACCAGAGTCTGAGCCTTCAGGTTAGCCTAGGTCTGGGGTGAGCAACCACACTGCAAAGATCTACACTAGCTACTGCATCCTCACTGATGTTGCACTTACCTGCACATGCTGCTGCGACATCTCAGGGCATATCCTAGGCTGCTTTTGCTGCAGTAAGCTGAGCCACTCTATGGTTCTTTCTCAGCGAATTGTAAGAGAACTTGTTTGTCCTTCCAGGCACATGGGGGGAATTGTGGGAAGATATTGGAGGACCAGCAGCACTTGAGTAATTTGGCCTGCATTTTCACTGCAAAGGGGATGAATTGCCAGACCAGGTGAATACATCACATAAGCTCTAACACACACCCCTGCCTGAGCCAGTTTTAAAGCACCACCAACCTCAGGTAGGAGGGTTTTTTGGTATGAACAGGAAGATACTTAGGGGCGAGAACTGGGTAAGAGTCCAGGCTATCTCTGCTGTGAAGACACACCCTTTTAACTAGACTTTTGTGTCAGAAATGGTAGGCATTCCTTTTACAGTAGTTTGATTTCTTTCTATCTATTCCTATTCAGTTTCCCATGAGAGAGCAGAAGCTGTGTGTTAGAGGCAAAGTGTTCAGTAAATTTATAGTTGACATCCCTTTCCTCATCTTGAAAGAAGTTAAACTATAAATTCCACTCCAAATGGATATGATTATCTTTGCAGAGCTTAAAATACTTCCCCTTCACTGATTCATTTCTCTTCCTATGTTTCTCTTCTGAGCCAGAAAATCTAGTATCTGTTTGGGATACCAGCTTTCAAAGTATTAATCATTGGAAATGTATAGTAGACATCCTTTAGGAAGTGTACTCTGCATTCCAGTAGATGAGCTATCCACATTTGCAACTATACTTACTGTAGGACCTCAGAGTTACAAACTGACCAGTCAACCACACACCTTGTTTGGAACTGGAAGTATGCAATCCGGCAGTAGCAGAGACCAAAAATAAAAAAAGCAAAGAGCACAGAACTGTGTTAAATATAAACTACTAAAAAAAAAGGGAAAGTTTAAAAAAAAAGATTTGACAAGGTAAGGAAACTGTTTCTGTGCTTGTTTAATTAAAATTAAGGTGGTTAAAAGTAGCATTTTTTTTCTGCATGTAAAGATTCAAAGCTGTATTAGGTCAATGTTCAGCTGTAAACTTTTGGAAGAACAACCATATCACTTTGTTCAGAGTTACAAACAACCTCCATTGCCGAGGTGTTCGTAACTCTAAGGTTCTACTGTACTATTCTTGCTATGCGTTCGTATCAGCAGCTTCTCCATCACACACACACAAAGAGCACACATCTGGTTCTCTATATTGTGTTATCTTTCATGTTCATTTCAACAGAGAGATTCCGTTGCTTCCCTCTTCCGCCTCGTGACTTCAGCTTGCCTATTCACTGCAAAACTTTAGTGATCCAAAATAAGTTTGCTACCATATCATTCAAATTCCAGCCCAGCACATTTGCACTGTCAGCAATGGATTCAAACTAGCTTAAAACAGAAGCAACACAGTGGAGAATGAGGCCCAGTGTTTGTTTACACACTGTTCATCCGCTGTTATCTGGGGCCTGCGGTTCCTTTGACTCCAGAGCTCCCATTGGTTGCCAGACATCTGGTTTTTGCCCAGAACATCCAGTTGAAAGGGGATCCTGGTGGCCCCAGTCAGCACCGCTGACCAGGCTGTTAAAAGTCTGGTAAGTTGTGCAGCAAGGCTAAGACAGGCTCCCTATCTGCCTTAGCTCTGTGCAGCTCCTGGAAGCAGCCAGCATGTCCCTGTGACCCCTAGGTGCAGGGGTGATCAGGAAAGCTCTGCGTTCTGCCCCTGCCTTGAGTGCTGGCTCTGCTGCTCCCATTTGCCTGGAACCGCAGCCAATGGGAACTATAGGGGTGGTGCCTGCGGGTGCCTAGGAGTCAGACATGCCAGCCACTTCCGGGAGCTGTGCAGAGCCAAGGCAGGCAAGGAGCCTGCCTTAGCCCCACTGCATTGCTGACTGGGAGCCGCCTGAGGTAAGCACTGCCTGGCTGGAGCCTGAACTCTACCTGCACCACAAACCCATGCTCCAGGTCAGAACCCCCTCCTGCACCTAACTCCCTCCCAGAGCCTGTACCCCAACCCTCTGCCTCAGCCCTGAGCCCCCTCCCAGAGCAGTACCCCACAGGCCCTCCTGCACTCCAACCCTGTGCCCCCAGCCCTGCACTCCAAACCCCTTGGCCCCAGTCTGGAGCCCCCTCCTGCACCCCAAACCCCTCATCCTCAGCCCCACCCCAGAGTCCAGACCCACAACTGGAGTCCACACTCCCAACCCCCTGCCCCAGCCCGGAGCCTGCTCCTGCACTCCAAACCTCTTAGCCCTAGCCCAGAGCCCCCTCCTGCCAACCCAACCACTCATCCACAGCCCAAACCCAGAGCCCACACTCCCAGCCAGACCCCTCACACGCTCCTGCACCCCAACCCCCTGCCCCAGCCTGGAGCCCCCTCCTGTACCCTGAACCCCTCATTTCTGGTCCCACCCTGCACCCCCAGCCACAGCCCGAACTCCCTCGTGAACCCCAGCCCCCTGCCCCAGCTCAGTGAAAGTGAGTGAGGGTGGGGGAGAGCAAGGGAGGAGGGAGGGAATGAGGGGGGCTGGAGTGAGTAGGGACTGGGCCTCAGAGAAGGGGCATGGCAGCTGCAGGGCCTTGGGGAAGGAGTGGGGCAAGGGTATTCAGTTTTGTGTAATTAGAAAGTTGGCAGCCCTAATCTGAGAAGGCTCTGCTCATGCCAGCAACAGGAGTGGTGCTCAGAATCCTAGGGGGATGTGTCAGCACTGTGGCTGTTGAACAGGAAGTGAACAGGTGCAGGAGGTGTGGGGCTACAGGCTGTAATGGAAAGAACTTGGAAAGAGAGGGAAATCTAGCTGGGGAGGGGAGATTCAATGTCTGTGAGGGACAAGAGGTGCACTGCTAAAGGCAAAGGGGGAAATGACATTGTGGGAATAAATCTAATCTCCAGATGGGAGGGATAGGGCTTAGGAAGTAACAACAACAGGGCGGAGAAAGGTGTTCCTGGAACTGGCCTATTCTCATTCATTAGTGACACCTGGATAGCGTTCTCCTTTCTATGCTCGTGTTACTGGCAGGGGTGGTGTGCTTCCCATAGACACCAACTCTGTGGGTGCCCTGGGGATCAAGCTTCCACAGAAAAAAAATAGGGAGCAGTCAGCAACCAGAAGCCACAGTGGTCTGGCAAGGCTCTGGGGCTGGCAGCTGATCAGCTCTTTGACAGGGCCCTGGGGTTGGCTGCTGATCAGCTGTCTGGCGGGGGGCCTGGCTGCCAGCCAGCTGTCTGGTGGGGGCCCGGAGCTGACCACCAATCAGCTCTTCGGTGGGGCTGGGTGGGGGATGGGGCACCAGTCAGTGGTTTGGCGGTTGGCAGGCAGGACTCGGGAGGGCAGAGAGGAACTAGTAGTGGGTGGGTGGGGAGACTTTGGGGGAGGGGTCAGAGCAGGAAGAGGTGAGCAAGTGTGGGGCCTCGGAGGAAGGAGTGGAGTGGGGGCGGGGCCTTGGGCAGAGCCAGGGTGGAGCACCCACAGGGAATAATAGTCCTTCTGAGAACTATAATTCCCCTTCTAAAGTTCTTATCTGCCAGATGTCATCCCTTCCTCCCACATACTCTCCATTTCTGTACAATTTACTAGCAAAATGTGAGCGATTCTCCTGACCACCCACGCCCATTTAAACCATTCACTTGGAAGGGAGCTCACCAAGCTCATAGCCACAAATGAAAAGAGGCCAGAAAAGGTAGCTGTGAAGAGCCCAAATGGTGCTACAGGAAAGAAAGAATTGCTTCTGTCCATGTGAAATTGTTTCTGAAACAAAACCTCGGTTTAGGAGTCACCTTTACACTCCTTCGCTTGGCCAGCTGTAGTGCACATGTCCTTAATTTGTGTGAGGGGGTTGGGGGCTGTTGCCTAGCTCTGATGAATGAGAGGAATGTGCACATGTTTAAAACAGGTACAAATCTACACACAGTACAGAAGAAGTAGTTGTTTACTGTAGAGTTCATACCTATGCTTGACAAAATGGTGCCTAAAGAGTCTGCTTTCTCTTTCAACCACCGGTACCTTTTGCTCTGGGGAATGCAAGACAAGTTGGTCCCGACTAATGTTCCAAAAAAGACACTCACCTTTAGGCTGAAGCACCAGCATGAGAAATGTCAGCCGAAAGTCGATTTTTCTCCTCAGGAAAAGGAAACATAGGCTAATAAAGAGGAAAATCATCTTGTGTCTCAAACTCAGGAGGCCTGGGCTCAGTCATTGCTTCTGGCACAGGCTTCCTGTGTGACCTTTGGCAAAAGTATAACTGGGTTAAAAAAAGAATGCCCAAAGAATTAGATAAGTTCACGGAGGATAGGCCCCTCAATGGCTATCAGCCAAGATGGTCAAGGACACAATCCCATGATCTGGATGTCCACAAATCTCTGACTGCCAGAAGTAGGGAGTGGATTTCAGGTGGTGGGTCACGCAATAATTGCCCTGCTCTGTTCATTCCCTCTGAAGCATCTTGCACTGGCCACAGTCAGAAGCCAGGATTGTGGGCTAGATGGGCCATTGGTCTGACCCAATATGGCCATTCTTATGTTCAGGTCCAAAGGGGCCAGATTTTGAAGTGCTCAGCATCAGCACCCAGAATAAGGGCTAGATTTTCAGAAGTGCTCAGCTCTTAGAAGCAGCCAGCATGACGCTTCTGGCCAGATTTTTAAGAGATCAGTCCCCCACCAGGCTCAGTTTGAAAATGTAGCCATTTATTTTGGTGCCTAAATTGGAGCTGAGCTCTTCTGAAAATTGGACCCTGATCATGACCCTTAATCTAAAGCAGACATGTTAATTCTCTCTCTTATTCTGATCTCTCTTCGCTATTTCAATTTATCAGCTCTTTGGGGCAGGGGCCATCTTTTGCTATGTACAGTTAGTGCTAAACATAAACCCCACTCTTGCTTGAAGCATATGTAATATTCATCATTAAATATACGAAGAATGGTATTGCCTCAACAGTCGTTGCTATAGCAATGCCACTCAGGTTCAAGGACAACATATTCCAGCCCTAGCTGTCTTTTTGATGCGTAAAGGAGATGTTTCCTTCGTCTCTGTGCACACATATGCTGCACACTGGAATGCAGCAATGCATGGCCTCTGTTTTTTTCTGAATAATATTTATAAATATTCCATTACCTTCATTAAGAGAGTTTTGAAGGTTCCCTCCCACATAGGTCTGGTAATAGGGGATGTAGCAGCAATTTTGTTCCTCTTGCAAGGTTTAGGTTATTATACATTGTACTGAGAAATGTATCAGAGAAGTCCTGGTGGTACAAAAATAACTTTTTGTTTCTCATGTGGTATTTGTAAACCAAGGGCCAGAAATAGCTATTGGATAGTCAGCTTCAAGTGGTGCCAACTGGTGCACCCAGTGGAAACCTCCAGCCCAGGGCATACTGTGTGCACAGCATTCCCCAGTCATCAGTAAGGAATACAGGTATCTTTCAGCTCTAACCACTGATTAATCTTTGCAGTCAATCTAACTCAGCTTCAGTCACATTAGCTAATAGGCTGTGGAAGGGAGCCACCTTATCCAGTCCTGGGAAGACTTTTCCAAGGATAGATACAGGAGAAGCAACAGCATTGCAATAAGGTGGCAACTTGCCCTCCTCTTTCTTGGATCGTTTTAACCGAGCTAGGGCTGAAGCACTGGTGGGAAGCCGCAGCTGAGTGGGAATCTGCACGTGAGAGAGAACGGGACAGCCAGGAAAGGGCTGTCGGGGCTGGGTGATCCAGATGCTTGGTAAGAACATACACTCAGCTGTGAGGAGGCTTACCCAAGCATTCTGAATCACCCCCAACCCCTCTACACACACGAGGCAGTGTGGTCTAGTACATAGGACAATGAATGGGTCAAAAGACCAATTCCTATAACCTTGTGCAAGTCTCTTCCTCTCTCTGAGTCTGTTTCCCTCCCTCCGGTCTTGTTTAGACTGTTAGATCTTAGGGGCTGCAAGAGGATGGTGGCCCATCGCTGGGCCCTGGCTGGGGAGGTCTCAGCCTGCACAAACCTCTGGCAGAAAAACATTTTGGTTTCCCAGAATAACCAAGTTCTCCTTGAACAGCTGAGTCTTGTGATTAAGGGGGTAACATACGCAGTATGAGACAGTCTAATCATATCACGTACTGTATTTCTCCCGGGACCCCTGCCTCATTCAGTGCACAGAATGAATGGTGCTCAATTAATGAACAGCTATTCAACATTTTGTTTTATTCCCATTGTTCAGAGGGTGGCCCCATTCACTGCATGCTATTTAAACCCTGCTCTAGAAACAGGGCTCTTAATGCTCTCCTGGGCTTATCTAGGGGGCTCAGCACTATCGTACCTGAGTGCTTCACAAACATTCATGGACTGATTTTCACAGCACCCCTGCAAGGTGAGGAAGTGGCGAGGCAGAGAGAGATTACGGTCAAAAGTATCCACTAATTCTGTAATCACCAGTCTGAGATGCCTGGGTCCTGATTCTTCAGAGTACTCAGCATTTTACAGCACTTTGACATCAGTGGGCTTTGAACATCTAATTACAGCTGTGAGTGCTCTGCACTTCTGCAGCTCCAAACCCAAGGTCTCCAGTCAGGCATTCATAAAACAAAGGACACACAATCAGGGCTTGTCTATACTGGCACTTTACAGCGCTGCAACTCTCTTGCTCAGGGATGTGAAAAAACACCCTCTGAGCACTGCAAGTTTCAGCGCTGTAAAGTGCCAGTGTAGACAGTGCACTAGCGCTGGGAACCGCCTGTGAAAAGTGTCTGCCTATGAAAAAGCCACCTGTGACCAACTGTGAAAAGTCTGGTTGAAGTGACTTGCCCAGCATCACACAGGAACACTGGGGCAGAGGTAGAGATGGAATCCAGTTCAACTTTCAGCTGCCTTAGCCATGAGACCCTCCTTTCTCTTCCTGCCATCCCCTGCCTCATTCATTACACACCTTCCAACATCTCAACAAATAAGTCAGGGGTCCTACACACAACAATTTCCTTTACTCCACAACCCTGATTCACCCCAGACTAGGTTCATCCTGTGCACTCAATGAGACAGGGAAGCCTGTTGAAAAATAGAGCATGTGGTCATGTAAACTAGGAGGCTGTACGCTTCATAACTTCTGTAGGCCGAGCTCACTGCACACACCAGGGACTCCCTGTATCCCTCCTTTGCCCCCACAAGCTCACTGTGTGCCACCCTCCAATCCTCTATTTCAGGGACTCCCTGCAACTCCCCCGAGTCTTCCCTTGGATAGGGGCTGTTTGCCCCCTATACTCCTCTCGTCCCATACCATGATCCCCCATTCTCCCTCCCATGCCAGGGTCCTGCATTCTTCACCACCAGAGGTTCTGTTTGCCCCAGATTCCAGGGTCCCCCATTCCTCCCATCCCCCTCATGCCAGAGTCTCCCATTCCCCCCGTGTGCCAGGAGCTCTATCTGCCCCCCATTTTCCCCTTCTAGGAATACAGCTGCAACACTCTAGCAAGTCTCCACCGAGCATGTGCGAACTATGATTTTTCAAAGGCTTATCACTTGACCAAATTTGGTGGATTGTCACAGGAACAGCAAAAAGCACAGCCCTGACACAAAGACTTACAAAAGTCCCAGTACAAAATATCAAGTCCCTACTTCAAAGCATGGAGCTGCTAGAGCTTCTCACAGAAAAGATTACTAGAATTATTTTTTAACATGAGCAAAAAATATTCCCTCCCCCCCAGCCTTGGTCTCAGAAACAGCCGAGCTATTTTGGCTGAAATTAAAAGACAAAAAAAAGAGAGAGAGGCAGGGGGAAGCACCTGAGACACACACCCAGGATGGACAATTTTAGTCTCAACAGTTAAAGTTTTAGCTAAGTTATAAGTGACTCAAAACAGGGTCTTATAATGGGAAGTGTCAGAAAACCTTTAAAATGGGAGTGCTAGCTACCTTACCTCTGATAATAGATTAGTGATGGAAGCTTTTCAAAAAGAATGTTATCTGAAGAAGAACCATTTCTAAACTTGCAGTCTGCCGAAGAAGTGCAAGTGTAACAAACAACAGAGGGAAACAATTACATCCAAATGTGTTTTCCTCTGCCGTCTTTGATTACACTTACTCCTCCAAGTATACACTGGGCAAAATTCCCCGCTCTGATTCCAGTGTTTAAGGTGCCCTCCAGGAAGTGACCGATCATGGAATTTAATTAGTCTATAGCAAAATTCTCCAGGTCAGAGACAGATTGTTTAAATAATGCCCCTTGCCAGCAACTAACCTACCCCAAACCCATCTCAGGGATTGAATATGTGAGCTTTTAAGACCCAGCCAGTTTAAAGCCCTTTCTGATAACCCTTGTTGATGTGGAGTGCTTTTGCAGTCTTCATTCTCCCCACAGAACTCCCACTGACATCAGCAGGAACTCTGCCTGCAGAATATAAACAAAAATATGCAGTAGGTTGTGCATTATTGATTAGCGAGATGAAGACCTCCCCCTCCTTAATCTTTTAATCAAGTAGGGCCAAATTTTGCCTTAATTTATATCTTTGACTTCATCTTTAATTCAGTGGGGTAGCCTAGGTAGCAAAATTTGGCCCAAACAGTGTTCACATCAGATTTGAGTGACTTGACTTTTGTTGGTTCACGTCCCAGTTTCAGCATTGTTTAAATATAATTTTATTTTCTGTGTAATGAGACAATCTTGAGGGAGAGTTAGCATACAAAGGGTAGATTATAGAGGATCAAGAGCTAAGCCTTTTGGGACACTTGTGCAAATTGCAGCTGAACAGATGGTATTTAAATTGAAAGTCTAGGCACAATTAGAAATACAAGAGGGAAGCCACAGAGGAACAGGAATCTAGACTGACAAGATCTTGTAACCTTGGCAACAATTTCTTGTGATTGCCAGTATCAAATGCAGAGGATACATCAAGAAATAAGTAGCTCATTCAGAGCCATCTTTGCTGATCTTCTTCTTCCAAATTTATCTCTGTCACTCTGCTCTGAAAAAGTACTTGGATTTCCCTGAGCCCATGGAGAGTCAGTGTAAAATTATGTGGAGAGAGAGAGATTTAATGAGTAGAAAAACATCTTAATACTGCAAAGGAGTTGCAGGAAAATGTGCCAAGTACAGGACAGAAATAAAAGGGACACTCAAAACTAAGTTTTCAAACCAAACTGTGGTCTGGTCTTATTCTTTGGAAACTTCCTTTGCCTCCACAGAGTTTATAATCCTTCCCATTTTGTGAGTGCAGGAGCAGAACTCAGGTTACACCACTTGGCAGTACAATGTGCCCTGGAGGCCATCAGGTAATCTGTAACCATTAGTATTAAAAAATGACAGAACTGTACAAAACCAGAGGCCATCATTTGCAAGTGAGAGAATATTGCCAGATGCACTGCTCTGGAAATGACTTACTGTTCACAGAAAGCTTAAAATAACTACCTAGAGTGAAACCTGTCTTAAGCAACCACCTAAGGTCAGACAGAAATAGACTGCTGAAAAGCTGCAGTCTTGTTATTTGCAGTAGCTTCCAAAACATTTTGGCAATTTCCAGAAAAAGGAGAACAGATCCTGCATGCAGATTAGTCCAGGTGGTGTCAACTTGCACTCAGTACATTTGGGAACACTTTGGGGGCAGCCTGGAGGGTGCTTAAAAAAGAAACCCTTTGCAAAGATTTCATTGCTTTTCTAGAGTCACAGTTATAACCATCTACAGGTGTTTGAAAGGTGCATACCAACCTCAAAGAGGGAGTCCAGGCAAGCACATCTAGATCTCATGGTGAGGACATTTATGAGCACCCGATCTTGCAAGTTGACTTGGTTTGCGAGTCCTCAGCACTGAAAATCTGGCCATTTTGTTAAGTGCCTAACTATAGATTTCAGTATTTAAATTTAGGCACTCAAGTTTGAAAAAATAAGTGCTCCTGATGATTTTGTGGTTTTACAAATTCTAGTTTCCCATTTAAGGGGAAAAAAAAACCCACTCACCAACAACCTCTCTCCACTGTTGCTTAGCGAAAGACACACATAAACAACAAGGACAAATGGTTGACAATAGAGAAGAAACAGAAAAACTGCCTGTAAACAAAGTATTTTCAAAAAGCACACAGCAAAAAACCATTGAAACAATAAAGAAATACTTTCTCTCTAATCTCTCAGGTATAGACATTTAGGCATTATATGGACCCCAACAGGTTAAAAGGTGCCAGAGAAGTCTAGACAGCGTCCCTTTAATGTTCAGAATGTTACTGTATATCTCAGTATCAGCTAACCTCGCTATGTAAAATTCACAATTTTAATTTAATTCAAAGTGTTTTCTTAAAGCTTTCCCTCTTGAAGAGCCTAATGAACCTGCCGGTTAAAATGCTAGTATATGCAAAGCTCATCTGACTGTGGGATTCTCGGATGAGTAAACAAAGGAGAAAGTATTACTGCTAAAATAAGTTCTCAGGCACAGTGTACAAATGGGGCTGGAATGAAGCTCAGCAATGTGGGGAAAGGGTTTCTCCTTCTTCAGAACCATCTTTAGAGTACGTGGGTCCAAATCAATGTGACAAGGGGGAGGGACTGACTCAGATCATGATGGCTTGGACAGTTGTACTCATAGAATCGTAAGACTGGAAGGGAACACAAGAGACTATCTAGGCCAGCCCCCAGGTTAAGGCAGGATGAAGTATACTGAACTCATCTCTGACAAGTGTTTGTCTGACTCCAGTGATGGGGATTCCACAACCTCCTTAGATAATCTGTCCCAATACTTACTATCCATATAGGTAGCAGTTTTCTCCTAATATCTAACCTACATTTCTCTTGCTGCAAACTAAGCCAATTAGTTCTTGTCCTACCTTCAGTGGATCTGGAGAACAATTGATCACTATCCTCTTTATAACAACCTTATTTGTCCCCCCACCATGTTCTGTTCCATTCTCTGTTCACTAATCCAATACATCACACTAAGCTGTCTCTCTCTCTATCTCTCCCCTTACTACAGTCCACCATGTCCTGGTTAGTGGGGGAAACCGCCCCACATACATTGCTTCAGCTTTACCTATGTGTTTTTGTCATCTACTATGAGAGAAGCTGTAGGTATCTGCCTTTTTCCCCATTGAAAGCTGAATTCCGTTAGCAGCAGAGTGAATGAATGAGTTCAGTGTCCTATAGCAAGTCCCAAACTGGGAGTCCTTGTTAGCATCTGAGGTAGCACTCGGCCACCGTCTCTGATGTTCTGTGTCCCTTTGTACTAACCTTTCTGTATCACTTCAGGAGCCTCCTGCAGTTTTGAGTTTCACAGGTGCCTAAAGTGATTTTGGGAAGCTCATATTGGTAATAACCCCTGCAGAGAAACAGTCACGCTTTAATCTTAGAGCAATGCCGGCTTCAAACAAGCCCTTTACATCTCTGTTAAGAACCAACGTGGCTATAAACAACCTTGTTGCCTTTACAGACTGTTGACACAGCTGTGCTTTCATGTTGTGGCCTATGCAACTGAAAAATCATTTAAATATGAAAAGAATGTTCATTAGCTGTCTTTCCTCATCACTAGCCTGTTATGCACATTTTAATTATCTCCAGCATTAGAACTTAACAAGGGCTAGCTCCCTGTGTCTGGAGATCAGAAGAAGCAGGTACTTTTATTTTAAGTGAGAAAGATGGGAAGTAGGAAAATCAGCTGAAGAGGAATCTCTTGGAGAGACCTGGGCTGGGAAGCACCTAACTGTGCTTTAAGGCTTCATCCACATAATGTTGCACAGACCAGCTATATGTGGGGATACTCTTAAATCCATTTAGACCTGGCTTAGAGCAGTTTAGCTTGGCTTTGTTATGGGGCAAGCTACGAGTTTGTCTACATGGAAACTGGAACCGTGACTTAATGCATATTGAAATAGAGTGCTCTTACTGAAAAATAAGAGTGTCCACACACAGATTTGCACTGAAACAACTAGAGAGGGGAATCACAATTGATTCAGTTATTTCTGTTCCCATTTTCATACATATCAGTTTGTGTGTAGACAAGTCCCAAGTGGAAAAGTAAGAGGTTTATGAGGAAGCAGGGGAGGGTGGCATATCACAGACCTTTTCTTCAGATCTCAATATAGCAAAGACCTGTTCCACCCATTTCCATTCCTCCTTTTCTTTCCCTATTAGTTTACCCTTCTCAAGCCATCATCATGCCCAGTAATCTTCAGTCACATCTCCCCCATCATGCATACTTGTTTCCTTAATAGCACGTCAATTCTGTCAGTATGGCTGTGAGACTTTTGGATTGATGCACCTAATGAGATGGGATGTGTGTGTATGTGTGTGTGTCCCCTGTAGTTAGCAAAACATCAATCTAAGTTCCTTGCAGTTGACCAAAAACAAAAGATTCAACAAACAAATGCCTTTATTGAATTATTTAGGCTTCCAACTTTAGTTTAATGTTATACACCATATTTCCATAATAATACCCAGTTGTTATATCACAGTAGCTCTTCAAGCACATTACAAAGGTAAACATAGTTATCCCCATTTTACAGATGAGGAAACTGCAGCACAGGCCAGTGAAGTGACATTGCTCAAAGACACACAGCAGGGTAGGGGCCAAGATGGGAATAGAACCTAGATCTCCTCAGTCCCAGTCCAGTGCACTAGCCACTATGAAACTTTGCCATCCCAAAGAGTGCATACTAACAAAAGACATTTTCTTAATATCTTTTTGAACATTTTTATTATCTCATTTGTCCAGAGAATGTATTTTGTTTTGCATAGATCTGGAATATTCTGGATGGGTTTAAATTCATATTTCTTGGAGATCATCCAACGTACGTTGTAGTGTTTAGAAAGGGTGGATCCACCTATACTATGCTGCCTTCAAGTAGATGAAATTGACAACACAAGAAGCATCAGGGAAGGCCCATCTGGCCTGAGTTACTTGCTCTCCAGTGGCTAATATTCATTCCACCATATTTTTTTCCCCACTCAATCCCCTCCTTCAAGAACAAATCTAGGTTTGTTTCCAATTGTTTTACTCCCTTTGCTTTCACCATCTGTCTATCAGAACTGACTGGAGCCTTAATTGATGATAATTTCCTTTGTTTTCAAAGCAAAGGCCAAATTTGGGACAAACTGAAGCCGCAAAGGAAACTCACACCTATTACAGTGGTTTCATCCCTGCCCAGGCTCCCGCTGCAGCCAAGGGCCTCCTTCCTGCTTTTATCAGCCTTCTGCTCTGCCTCAGAGCTGAGAGAGGTTATGTCTCACAACAGAGATGTAGCCTAAAGTATAGTCTTCCCAGTGCATACATGGCCATAGTCTTGGACCTTCGGTTGAAGTGGTATAGGGCAGTACACTAGTTGTCTCTCCCTGCCAATTGGGGTCTGTAAGTAATAACCAGGGTGCAGCAGCCAGAGCACCCATAGCAAGGGAGGAAAGAACAGGGAGCAACCACAGCTAAACAATCAGGTAGGGCCTGGCAGCCAGGGCACCCCCAGGTGATGGCCGGAAGCAGCCAGATCCTACTCTGAGCCTAAGGCAAGCATCAGCCTACTCCAGCCTACTCTGCTTTCCACTCAGCCCAGGACAAAGAGCACAGGATAGTCCCTGGAGGATAGTTCGAGAAGAGGTTCTGAGAGAGCCATGCTCCTAGGAAGTTAGGCTGCAATGCAGAGGAACAGGGCCTCTGAGGGTATATCTACATTGCATTTTAAAACTCACAGCAGCAAGTCTCAGAGCTGAGGTCTCTGGGGTTGGGCTCACACTATGGCACTAAAAACAGCAGTGTAGACATTGTGGCTCAGGCTGGAGCTCGGGCTCTGAAACCCACCCCTTTCTGCTGGCTTCAGAGCCCAGGCTCCAGCCCAAGCCCAAGCCCAAACCCAAGCATCTGCACAGCTGTTTTTAGCACAAGCCCCACAACTAGCCTACATCTGTAGATCCAGGCGCTGAGCTTTGCTGCTGCAGATTTTAAAATGAAGCATAGGCTTTACGTGAGGCAATAACCCTGTGTGTCAATGGCTCTTCTGGGATCCATACATACCACACAAATGTAAACTTCTTGCTTGTTCCACCGGGCTAAACTCCAGTGCCCAATGTTAGTAGGCTAAAGAAAACACTTGGGGAGAAGAGCCACTTGCCAGTGACCTAGGCTTGTTCTTCTTGCCTAGGGGATATTCAATCCTTTTATCTCCATGTCATTGAAACCCCTCAGTGGTGCAAAGAGTTTACCTCCATTAACTTCAATAGATTTATTACATTATTTTGAGAACTATGAGGATACCCCGCTGACCTCCTTTTCCTGAGGAGAATAAGCCTAGTTCCCTTAACCATCCCTTTTACATTTAGCCTAAAACAAACCAGCGACAGTGCAATGTATTCCAACCTGGTGATATCACCACTGTTGTGCTCCCAGCCCCATTGGCTTCAGTCTATCCACCAGAGCACAAGATCCTTTTTAAATTTGGCTCTCTTGGTATCATCACAGCCCCTCTTGACACTTTAGCACTTGTGATACCCATTACTGCTTCCCATACTGGGGGTGGGCCAGGGGGCCATGGCCCCATCACTTTTTACTGGCCGTAAAGGAGAGCAACAGGGGGGAGGGGCGGAGAAGAGTGAGTGGGGACAAGGTCTTGAGGGGAAGAGGGGGTGTGGGAGCAGGGCTTTGGGGGAAGAGGTGGCATGGGGGCAGGGCCTTGGAGGAAGGGACAACGCGGAGGGGGGTTTGGGGAGATGGGGCAGTGTGAGAGGGTCAAGGCCATGGTTTGGGCATCCATGGTCCTCCCACTTTTAGAGAGCTTCTGGCACTCCTGTCTCATACAGCATGTTTTATGGTATTGCCAGCCACACGCTTTCAAAAATCATGTCAGGCCCCACAAAATCATGACACTGGCTTAAAAGGAATGACATTTTAAAAACATAAATTTGGGTTTCTTTTTCTTTTCTCAGCAGCTCTGGGGGCTAGAAATAAAGCTCAGATTCTCAGCTTCAGGAGCTCGAACTTAAAAACAAACTATCATAAGTGTCACAATAAAATGATGAGTGTTGTCGTAAGGACACCGCAAATAGATGAGTAGTCGAAGGGCCAGATTCGGATCTCATTTACACCTGTGTAAGGAAGAAGTATCTTCACTGACTTCAAAGCAACTTACCCAAAGAGTCTTCCAGATGCACCGTTTATGGCTCAGTTGGGAGGAAGGATCGTCTTGTGCTCAAAAACACTAGACTGGGGAGGTCAGGAAATCTGAGTCCAGTTCCTGGCTCTGCCACTGGAATTTGAGAAAGTCATTCTCACCCTATTTGTGAGTCAGTTTCTGTGTCTGAAAATTAAGGCAATCAGCTACCTCACAGCGAAGCTTACTCTGTTCATGTTTCCACAGTGCTTTGAGATGGCTATAGAAGTGCAAAGCGTTTTTATTTACCGCAGCCCTTTCGTGAACCAAACATTCCAATTCTTCTCATGTTATCACTAATTGTCTCTGACATGTTATTTCCCCTCATCTCTCTTTTTTCAGAAAAAGGCCTCAAAATTCTGCAACTGAGAGACTCATAAAACGTAATTAAGATGTACATTAAGTAATATCCTGCAGGAAGATTGCAATTATATCTCCCTTATCATCTAGTATTACATCCCCTGGTACCAACAGGTCTGTGCAACAGGTGAGCCAGTTAAAGATGAGAGAGAAAGATACCCACAAAAAGCACTTAACTTTGCAGTCCATTAGGTTATTCAACAAACTTTGCTTTGTATAATTATTAGACAAATGCTCAGTCCCAAGCTACACTGCAGTAAATACACAATCAGAAAGAAAAATTCAGTCAACTCCACCACCATCCCCCCCACCCAGTAAAAATCCCCCATAAACCTTTAAGAAGAAATTTCCACAAGCTAAATAGATTGTTGGCATGATAGTTAAATGAGGCAGTAACTTTACTTTATCACTGCTTTTTAGCAACACTCTGGTTAAGAACAGACCAGCCTTCCCATTATAAATCCCTTTTTAGAGGTGTCAGAATTCTACATTAGAAATGGGCTCTAGGCTGAAAATTACATACAAGGTATTTTTAAAAAAAATCTGAATGATTGCACTGAATTTAAAAAAAGTAAAGAGAAGGCTGGTAACTTCAGATGCCTTTTCTCAAGTTATCTAGAAATAAAAATAAAGAGCTTCTTTTAAAAAACAAAATGCACAAAGCATAAAGGCATAATGTGGATCTTGGATAGTTTTGAATCATGCAATACATGCAAAGCAATAATTGCTGCTGCTACTAATAAAAAATGACAAGGTCCTTTTGTAAAGGAAGGTGGTAGCTCTGTACGCAAAGTCACTTTGTCAACAAATTTCATAGCTATTTTTAGCAGCCGTCCTTCACTTGCTGGCAGATGGCCTTGTGTACTAGAAAGGGTAGAGCAAGACTGGCCAACCCTCTAAGTGGAGACACAGCTTATACCAGGAAAGAGGTTCTTTTGTGGGTAAAGCTTATACCAGTTCCCTGAACAAAATAAGCTCTGGGTTCATTTTTGCTGGTATAACTTACCTACATGAGGCCTTTGAGGTCTTTGGCCTGCACAGCTAAGTCAGTTGGGGAGGGTGATATTTTTCACACTTCTAACCAACATAGCTATGTTGGCAAAACTTCTCAATGTAGCCCAGGTGGAGCTGAACAGACCAGAGAGTCACCAAAGGAACCTTTACAGTCTAACAAATGAATCAGTCTCCACAAGCTAAGTAGTCTTTAAGTACATTTATCACAAAACATATAATGGTCCTTCAGTGCTGCTACAGTCCCCATTTTAAAAACACCTTGAAAGTGGACTTCTAGAAATGTCTGCAGTGTTGTAGCCGTGTTGGTCCCAGGATATTAGAGCTAAGCTCAAAAGCTTGTCTCTCTCACCAACAGAAGTTTGTCCAATAAAAGATATTACCTCACCCACCTGGACTTATAGAAATGTTATTTGCCCAACAGACTTAACGTTTCTGTGTTTAAAAAAAATGAAAACCAAAGGAACACTTTTAAGAAATGTTAACAACATACGAGAGAAGAGAAACTGAGATTGTTCTACCTTATATATTAATATATTAAGGGCCGGTGCAACCATTTAGGCGAACTAGGCGGTTATCTAGAGCGCCAAGATTTGAGGGCACAAAAAAGCGGAGCCCCTCCAAATTTTTTTAAATGGTTGCAGCCGCTGCTGTTGGAGAGGTAGTCTGAGCTGCCTGCAGCCGGCAGCCTGGGGCGCCACCCGGGGTCAGGGCGCCGCCGCGGCAGCCCGGCAGCCCGGGGCGCCCCCCGGGGTCAGGGCGCCGCCGCGGCAGCCCAGAGGTTCGGGCTGACGGGGCTGCGCTGACCCAGGGGAATCCCTGAGCTGCAGGCAGAGGCTCAGAATCCCTCTCCCTCCCAGAGCGGGGGCTCCAGCCTCTGCAATTTTTCTCATTGCTGGCGAGGGTGCCGGTGGCTGGGCAGAGCTGCGCAGCTCTGCTTAGGGCACGTGGCAGGAGCCCTGTGACCGCGCGACACAAGGGCTTCTGGAGGAAAGCCGTGGCTGCCCCCTGGCTCAGCCTCCACGTCAGCCCCAGAGAGGGGCACGGAGAAAAAAAGAGCCTCAGCAGTGGTCTGGTGGAGTGGAGGAAGAAAGAGGACCCCAACGCTCATGCATTGGGCAAGGTAAGCAAGTGCCTCCCCACAGGTTGGCCTCAGGTGCCTGTGCTCCTGCCCCCTTGGTCCTTGGCTGGTCCCTGCTCCTGCTCCTGCTCCCCTTGTGCCTGGACGGCTGGAGAGAACAGCAGCCTGAAGAGCTTGGCTGCCCCAGTGCCCCCAGGCACCCCCCTGGCCCCATCCCCCCCACAGCCCTGACCCCCAGCTCTGAGCCCAGCCCCTCTGAGCTGGACACCCCCCTGACCCTATCTCCCCACATCCCTGAGCCCGGCCCCTGTGAGCTGGGCACCCCTGAACCCAGAGCCCAGCTCCCCACCTAGCCATGGGCAACAACAGCACCACTCCCAGGCAACAACAGTCCATTGGTACCAACTATCACAATCACCCAGCAACTGCCCATTATGTAATTGCAAGTGTATACAGACCATTACAGCTTTTAATGTTTTTAAATAATGTATTTAGTTTATTTTCAAATTATTACAAATTAATTTTTGAATGTATTTCACTAGTTATTTTTTACATTTCCTAATACATGTTACTATAGTATTGCAAATATTTTATGGAAGGGGCCCCCGATTTTGCTTTGCCCAAGGCCCCCGAGTCCTCTGGGTGGCCCTGTCTGAGTTTTAAGCCCTGCTGCTGTGTTTTGCCTGCAACAGGCAGGCCTAAGCCTGTAAGTGACCCCCATAGCAGCTGCCTGAAGAAGTGCTTGGGGGAATCATGCAGAAGGAGCGTGATATTTGAGTTCTCTCCTCATGGAGGCTGTGCTCCACTTGGTGCAGGACAGCAGTCTCAGCAGGACTCTAGGCCCAGCACCTTGCCTCAGTTTGTAGATTTGTAGTGCACCCATCACCGGGCTCAGTCTGGCACCGCTACACCTCACCAGTGCCCAAGAAGCAGTCAAAAAAGTTGGATGGACTGGTTAGGTTAGTTGTCATGCTGTTGCTTGGCCAGTGTAGAGACCACTGAATGCATAGTATTCCTCTATGATGTTCTGTCCTGAGTAAAATTGGCATGTTATGAGGTAGTGCCTGTGAGGGACAGGTGTCTGTTTATGTATCCCGCCATCATGTCTTAGGTCTTCTTGGGGGGGAGCTTTTCCATCCTGCTTTCATTGGTGACATCTGTGATGCTCTGGTAGACATCTATGAAGACAATACTCTGACAGGATCATCTAGCAATACATCACAAGTTGATGCAAAGGCTCTTACAAAAGCCATTTCTAGTTTCAAGTTTCTTGTTTCTCTTGTTTTGTGGTATGACATATTGTTTGAGATCAACATAACTAGCAAACAACTTCAGGCAAAATAATTTGATATATGTGATGCCATTAATCAACTTGGAGAAACCAAGAAGTTTCTTGTGGGCCGCAGAAGTGACGCAGCCTTTGAGAAAACATTGGTAGATGCAGGTGAATTTGCGGAGGAGTTGGATGTACCACACTTTTTGAACCAGATCCGATCCGTATTAGAAAGAAGAGGAAGCAGTTCACATATGAAGCAAATGACGAACCTATTTATGATCCGAAAGAAAAATTCAAAGTGAACTTTTACTTTGCAGTCATTGACACAGCAATACATTCGGTTGAAGAAAGATTCACATTGATACAGCAAATGAGTTCAGTATTTGGCTTCATATATGATGTTTACAGTTTGCAAAATAAAACACCAAAGCAAATTATGGAACATTGCTTGATTTTGGAGAAAGCTTTGCAACATGGTGAATCCAAAGATATTGATGCCTTTGACTTGTGCAGTGAATTGCAAGCTATTGCAAGACGAGTCCAAAGGAGTTCATCACTGCAAGATGTATTGAACTTCATATGGGAAAATAAGCTGACAGATAGTGTCCCTAACACAGTTATTGCTCTTCGCATCCTCTTGACTCTCCCAGTTTCTATGGCGAGTGGTGAGCGAAGCTTCTCGAAGCTCAAGTTGATAAAAACATATATGCGAACATCAATGTTGCAACAAAGACTTGTTGTGCTATCTACTTTGTCAATAGAACATGACTTTGCTCACAGCATTGACTTGGAGGAACTTGTTTCTAAATTTGCTAAACTTAAAGCGTGGAAAAACAAATTCTAAATTATAACATGTAACTCTGTGACCATGTATTGTGTATAATGTATGTGATTTTCGGGGGGAGAGGAGGGAGCAAGATGGAAGTTTCGCCTAGGGCGCAAAATATCCTTGCACCGGCCCTGATATTACTGGGTCAGAGATCAATGCGTATTACCTACCTTGGGTCAAATTCTGTAGGCCCCATTTCAGACCCTGGAATTCCACCTCCCAAATTCCCATGGAAGTTAGGTCTCCAGAAAGAGTCAGTTAATGGCTGCATGCAGCGTAAATCAGAATTTGACCCATTGGGACTGGTGGGCATCCAAAGGTAAAATACTATTGGTGGTTTTGTTTAGTTAATCTAATATCATTTACACACAAACATTCATGCTCCTGAGACAGGAGGAGATTTGTGTGCTTATGGGCTTTGAGCTTCAAGGGACCCTCTACTTGTGCGAGTAGAAGGCCGCGGAGCCTAGCAGGACTGGCCTGTGTTTTGGGGCAAAGAGGGGAGTATCAGCTCTGACACATGCTCCTACTGGGGTGCCCATGGTGCAGTTCTGAAGTGGTTGGGCCAAAGTGGGGGAAGGCCACCCTTCATATCATTGGTCTCCCACAAAATCTGGGGGGGTCAACCTGAGGCAAGTTAATAGGGACAGAGACTGCACTATCTAGAGTGCTGTGAATCCTTCCTGAGGGGGAGCAGCTGGAGTCCCCTGAAGCATGGCTCCCTAGAAATAATGCTGCCATGCTGCTGGGAAAACTGTTGGAGTGTGTGTGAAGAGGCCTGGTAGCACTGCAGAGGCACAGGAACTCTGGGCAAAAGGGCACATCCCTCCAGCTCCATCCCACTCCCCTCAAGATCTGCTACGGGGGGGGGGGGGGGAGGGCAAACCTCCTTCCACTTCCAGGCCAAATTCTGCTCCACCAGGGGAAGAATGAGAAGGAAATTGTGAGAACATCTCTGTGGCCCCTATATGGGAATAAGATTTATACACTGACCAGGCATAAAACAACCCACGCTTACCAACCCACAGATAATCAGAGAAAGAAAATACTTGTTAGCTAGAGTGAGATACTCTAGTTGCATGCATGGATTTCCAGAGCTTGCGTCAATATATGCCATTCAATAACAAACAGAGTTGGAGTGATAAAGGCTGTAATTTTTAGTAGTATCTGTATTGCGATCCAGCCAGAGGCCCCAGGCAGAGATCATGGTTCCACTGTGCTATGCACTGAACACACATAATAAGACAGTTGCCGCCCCCATAGAGTTTACAATCTAAGTATGCAGGGCGAGAGGGTAGGTGAATAACGCAGAAGTGAGGCTTGCAGTGTAATAGCAAGACAATTAGTGTAATAAGCAGTGGTCATAGCATTCAGCTACCCAGCCACTGACAAGTGCTTTGTAGGCATCACGGCCTAGGTAAGGAGAGCTCTGAAGGAGGATAATTGAGTGGCTTTATGGATTTTCACAGGGAGCTGCTCCCATGCATACGGATTAATGTTTTTTAACCTCACAGTGTGCTACAGGCTGAACACAATGGGTTAAATACTGCAGTCTGTTACGCTAGCGTAAAACTGGAGTGGCTCTTCTGGAGCCAACAGACTTACTCTGATTTACATCAGTGTAATGACTGCAGAATTTAACTTACTAGCCTGAGTTTTACTATCTTTCCTCTCTTTGTTATTATTTTTTGCTATGACTGGGACTAGCTTTGATGTAAGGAGCTTCCCTGATCTCTTATTGCTGTACTGTGGAAAGGGATTGAAGATGAAAGTATAAGCAGGAGCATAAAACGATATAGCAGGGAGACTAAAATAAATAGTTAGCAGCTGTGGGTGACAAGCCTCACACATTCTAAAATGGGTGTGTTCACTACATTGGCACCGAGCTGATAGTGACAGGAGAGTGCTAGACCACTGCCTTTCGTTCCACTGCCTGTGTGTTCAGATCACCAAAAATGCTCAATTTCAAAAGGAATTTGCAGGCAGACCCAGTATTTTAGCAGCAGTGCTCTGCAATACTAGATTACTGTTAACTATCTTAAAGGGCCGGCATTGTGGAAAACGCTATCCAGGACACAAATAAGGAACTTAAAAATCTTACAGATGCTGGAGAACATCAAGAATCATGGAAGGGCAGTTCTAGCTCCCACTTCTGCAGCTCTGGAAGTGCCTCATGGTAGAGCATATTAGGATTTGCTGTGTAGGGGGCAGAGCACACTGAGAAAGGGGTGGGGTTCAAGATTAGCTCAGTGATCCTCCAGTCTTCCCCTCTATGATAGGGATGCACTGTAGTAACCGAGATGTTAGAACCTGCAGAGCTGGAACCTGGGGGTTGTGGGCTGCTGATGTCTCTGCATCACCTTGGAGTCTTAGGCTGGACTCCCATGGGAGGATGCTCTGAGTCTATGCTCAGCAGGAAGAACCACCCAGAAAGACCTGAGTGGCAGCTCCTCATAGCCTGCTGATTGGACGGTACTGGTACTTAAATCAGGAAGCCATGAAGGGGAGCTTTCAGAACTACAATGTAGACTGTCTGTCCATCTCTGCTCCACACCAGCTTGCAGTAGATCCTAGACTCTGGCTTTTGACCCTGGTTTGTCCTAGCCTTTGCTATTCAATTGCTGTCTGTAACCTGGCACCTAACCCTGATCTTCTAGTAACCTGACCCTACTTGTCTTCTGACACCTGACTCTCCGTTCACTCAGAGCCTGGCTTGGACTCTGACCTCCCAGTAACCTGACTCAGCCTGACTCCTGCTCCGACTGACTCCTGCTGGCCATCCACATCCCAGTTGTGATAGGAGGATATGCAGTACCAAAATAGGCAGATGTGACTGAACACTCTCAGAGAGCCGATCTGCTGAGTAAGGAGATGCCATATTTAGTCACATTTCAGAGCAGAACTGTACTTTAAAGAGGGTGATTTTAGCTTTCACTGGCAAAGAACATTCAAATACATTTTTTCCTCACGATTATTAATCGTATTTATTATGGTAAAGGTCAACAGGGGCTGCAGTAAATCCTTCAGCAACAATGGGTTTTATTTTTTTGCTTTTTCAAATGAGAGAGAGAGGTCAGAATCAAAATCCTGATCCAAACACTCTCAGACTTTGGCCGGATCTGGTTCTGGATCTAAGTGTCATGGTTCAAATCCATCTTGAGTTTATAACCAATGTAATCCTTCTGCCCCTCTGAGTTGGCAGCAACAAGGGCCGGGTTCAGTATCTAGGGGTTCCGTTTCAGTAACACAATGCATAACCGGCTCGAGCCCCCACCCAGTGACCTGGGACACTCACATACCACACCCCCCCTGGGCGCCTCTAGGAGGCAATACTTCCCCTCTCGCAAGCACGGAGTCTGAGTGTAGCAAAATCTTTTTAATAAAGGAAGGAATCAATGCAGCATCCTATTGGAGAAACACCACAAACAGGGTTATAACACAAACCATAAACAAAAACCCACCTCCAAGTACGTTTGGCACTGTCCTTTTCCCCCTTAGGGTTTTAAGTCCAATCACCCCAAAGTCCAACAACCCAAAAGTCTCTGGTCAATGCCACCCCAGAGTTCAAGAGTTATCTGTAGAGGTCCCTCCCCCCAGCCTGGGTAGAAAGCAGCACCTTACATGGTCCGGGGCCAACTGCCCTGCCTCTCCGTGGGTTCTGCTTCCGCCTTCTCCACGAACTGCTCCGCTTTACCAGCTGCTCCACTCTGCTCCTCCAGTCGTCCTCAGGAACTGCTCCGCTCCACCAGCTGCTCTGCTCCATGAGCCGCTCTGCAAAACTGCTCAGCTCCGCTCGCTCTGTGGGCCGCTCCACTCGTCCCACAGCTACTCCGCTCTGCCAGCCGCTCTGCTGCCACCAGCTGTCCCATGATCCGCACCAGCCATCCCCGCAACTGCTCCACTCCACCAGCTGCTCTGTTCCACAGTATGTCTTCAGGCTCCCCCACTAGTTAGCACAGTACTCAGTGCTCTCAGTTCAGTCATTTCAGCTCTTTCATAATTTCAACTCTTAGTGATCTCAGGTCTTAGTGGGGGAGTCCCAGTGCTAGTGCACCATTAGCCCAAAGTGGGTTCAGCTCAGTAACCTATATTTAGATTCTTGAGGGAATAAAAAAAATCAACTCTGACATTCCACAGTGGAGAGAGGAGGGGGTGCAACTGGTGCTTCTGGCTCCACAAGGAGACTGCACCACCAGGCACAGATTCCTGTCCCCAGCCTCTCTCTCTTCACTGGGTTTTGGAACCCATGTCCCTTGTCTAGCAAGTACCACCCAACTGAGGGTGAGTCATTTGTCACCAAGCAGTCCCACCGCTCAGCCGTCTGGGATAGGGTAGGCGTGCCTATGCAAATACACTCTCTGACATTCTTTCCACCAGATGTGAGGGTAGAGCTTATCCTGACTCTGCTTACATCCTCCCCCCAGCCAAGAATTTGTCGTCCCAACAAATCACATTCCCTACTATACCAACTTATTGGTCCCCTCCAAAAGGCATTAGATAGCCCACTTTAGCTTTCACAAACCTGTGTGCTAAATGTATAGGCTCCTCACTAATCACCCCAGGTGCATCGTAAGTTAACCGTTTCACTGATCTTATTACCCTGTCTCACCTATTGAGAATCTCTGTTGCTATGGTAGGGAGGACATCCTCTTGAGTGCCGGATGGGGAGGTTTCCTGTGAGTTCCCCTCAGATACTGGCATAGGCTCCTGCATTTCTAGTTCTATCAGTGGAGGGTCGCAGGTGCTCTGGACATCCTCCATCTGTATGTCACCACTGTTCAATAGCCTGTGTAAGTCATTATACGAGGGTCACACCAGTGGCTCAGGGATGTCAGGAATGGGCCTAAATACTTCTGCTATGGGGTTTAGGGCGGAAGAGGATGTGCTCTCTTCTGATTCAGCGGATCGAGACTGAAATCTTGTCTTCATCCCAGGATACACCATGGTTGTGTCTTCCTCCTCAGACTCACTGTCAGATGTGCCGAGTCGGGGTAGGTTAGCTGCAGGAGGCTGGCTGTCCACATTGGAAGGCGGCTTTGGTACAGCACCTTCGTTCTGCCCAGTTGCCCTGTTGTGGCCCATCTCATAAGGGCTGCCTACCAATTCTCCCACAGGGAGCAAAAGGTTTCTACGCACGGTTTTGGTCTGCCCTCGACCCTCTTCAGGTTTGATCTAGTAGACCGGCAGGTCTCCTAGCTTTTCCATCACTAAGTAAAGTATTGCCTTCCATCTGTCAGCTATCTTGTGTTTGCCAGCAATACCCAAATTTCGCAGCAGGACTCTGTCCCTCGGCTGGAGCTCTTGAAGATGCACCCTAGCATCATATCGCTGTTTGTTGCGGTCTGCATTCTTCCGAGCTGCAGATGTAGCTAAGTGATAAGCATCCCGTAGCTTTTCTCGTAGTCGGGATACATATTGCTGATGGGTTTCATTGCTATCGCCATCCTCTGATACCCCAAAGCACAAATCTATGGGTAGTCTTGGTTCTCGCCCAAACATCAAGAGATATGGGGTGACCCCCGTGGCATCGTTCTTTGTGGCATTGTAAGCGTGCACCAGAAATGCAACATGTTGGCTCCAGGTTGCCTTCTGCTCTGGCCGCAAAGTCCCTAACATATCCAATAGGGTTCGGTTGAACCTCTCTGGCTGAGGGTCACCTTGTGGGTGGGATAGAGGGGTTTCACTATCAGACAGTCCTCGGCTAGCAAAGGCTACAGGTTTACGCTTGCCTTCCGCCTCCTGGTACAATACTGCCCCCAGACCCTCCAAACTGGCATCAGTATGCAGGATAAATGGCTTGCTTGGGTCAGCAAATACTAGGACTGGGGCATGAGTTAGGCAAGTAATGATTTATCGAAAAGCCCGTTCACATCTCTCATCCCACCGTGGCCCAAAGGGTTCGAAGGGCCATAGTGTCTCTGCACAGAAGGCCTTTTATTCTTGGTCTTAGATTTGTCCTTGCTGGGCTGATATCCCCTGGTAAGATCATTGAGGGGTTTTACAATTGTAGCATAGTTTTTCACAAATCTGCGGTAATAACCACTAAACCCAAGGAAGGTCTTGAGTTCTCTGTAGTTGCTTGGACGTGGCCATGTAGTGAGTGCTTCTATTTTATCAGGATCAGTACTCCCACCCTCTTGGGACACGATGTGCCCCACATACTTCACCGAGGTCCTGCAGAACTGGCATTTGTCAATTGAAAGCTTCAAACCATAATCTTCCAGCCTATCAAGAACTTTAAGAAGTCTTTCTTCATGCTCCTCCAAAGTTCTTCCAAACACAATCAGGTCATCCAAGTAAAGTAACACTTGCAGTAAATTCATGTCTCCCACAACTTTCTCCATAAGACGTTGAAATGTGGCAGGTGCAGAAATCCCTTGGGGCATGCGTTCAAACTGATAAAACCCTAATGGGCAGATGAAGGCTGTCTTCTCCTTATCTTCTTCACCCAGAGGGATCTGGTAGTATCCGCTCCGAAGATCCAACACAGAGAACCATTGGCTTCCCAGCAAACAGTCTAAGGCATCTTGAACTCGAGGCATTGTGTACTGGTCAACCACAGTACGGCGGTTTAGGGTGCGGTAGTCAATACACATCCGGATTTTCCCAGTCTTTTTACGGACCACCACAATGGGCGAGGCGTATGAGCTGCGGGACTCTGTAATGATGCCATTTGCAGCCAGCTCTTGAAGATGTTGTCGCACATCTTCCATCTCGGAGAGAGCAAGCCTCCTAGATCTCTCTCTGAAAGGTCGAGAGTCATGTAGTCTGATGTTGTGCTCTACTCCTTTTGCACATCCCACATCCCACTCATGCAATGAGAACACCTTGGATCTTTCACAAAGTTTCCTTCTTAGGTGATCTTTCCACTCCTCGGACAATGGTGAATCTCCAAAGTCAAACTTTGCTGGTCTATTGTTGGCACTTGAGTCTCACACTGGGGTTTTACAATTGATTCTGGCTCAAAGAGGTCTGCTATCTTTTGTCCTTGCCTCACAACAACATCTCTACTTGTTTCATTAGCAATCAGTATAGTCACCTTTTCCTGGGCTTCAGCAGGTAGGGTTATGACTCCACTGGGGACCAGCACTCCTTCCGGGAGTTCTCCTTCAGCCGGCTGCTCTATCATTGCTAATGCCCCTTTACTGCCTTTCAGCCTGGTACTCATGACAAGTACTTCTTGCCCCGTCCTCGCAGGCACTACTAAGGGGGTTGTACCCATGTACTTCAGTGCCCCAATCGGTAGCTCAGATGTCTCCTTTTTAGCGCTCTCAATCTTCCTATAGGCTTCAGCACAAAGCGTATGGATCATCAGGGTACTCAGGTATTGGTCCCCAGCCCGTTGTCTGCAGTAATCCGCGAGCACCTGGAAGGGGCTGGAGTTGGTCCCTATCAGCACAGACACATCAGAAGTCCCTTTCGGGTCATGGCATATTAAGGCAGCGGTGTCCACCTCTTGCTTTACCCCAGAAACCTCCTCTGGGAATTCCAGGTGCACTATGACATACCCTTGATAGGGTATTCATCCATGCTGAGGCCACACAGACCAATGCCAGTCAGTGGCTGTATGGGCAGGTGCCTAAGCATCTGTTGGTGGAATGACTGAAATATAATAATCACTTGAGATCCAGTGTCAAGCACGGCTTTACACTCTGCCCCTTCAATCCTCACCATGACCTCTGCTCGAGGCCCTATCAGTCCTGCAGGGATCCCAGCTGGTTGGTCTCTTCTGGGGGAATCTTCAAATCCCCTAGGCCTAGGTGGTCTCCGTCCCCAGACTTTCTGGCAGCTACTGGATCTCTCCCAACTGCTCCTCAGCTTTTCATACACTAAGGAGAGGTTCTCTTCCTTATGGCAATTAGCAGCACTGTGCCCATCCTGACCACACCGGTAGCAAAAGAAGTGTCCTTTCCCCATTCGGCGAGGTGGGACGGTGACTCTAGATACTGACTTCTCTATCATCACAGTCTGAGGCTCCTTATTCCTGGAAATCTTAGCTCGGTCAATGATGCTTTGCAGCTCGGCTATCCATTCTGTCAGGACCTGCATTTGTTGGGCAAGTTCCTCTGTGGTGCTCACCATCAGTACACTGGCCATTGGCGGTGGCGTCATGCTGGCTGGTTCCAATGTTTGGGCTTCCCAACACTCGCTGGCTGCCTGCCTTTCTTCTTCTTCCCTGACCTCCTTTATCAGCTGGGAGTAACTTGGGGGAATGTTCCTGCTGTTCTCTTAGTCGGAGATGAAGTAGGATTGGGTTCCGATACAGAGTCCCTCTTACAACTTGAGCCAGTCTGGTCTGATCCATCTGCTCAGCAGTCACTGCTCCCCTCATAACAGCTCTCTGAAGTAGTCTCTCCAGCCTCTGTATATAGGCTGAAATTTTCTCACCCCTTTGCTGTTGGGAATTAATGAATTTACAGTAACTGTCCTCAGGGCCCTCTACACTCCCAAAGGTATTATCAAGGGCCTCTAGACAGTCCTTCACACTGACCTCAGGGTCAATGAGCTTCAGGGTGTGAATTACATCTAATGCTGGGCCACTAAGGCTCTCTATTAGACGTCGTCGCTTTTCTACATCGGGTATGGCCCACTCCCGCAGCATTTCAGTAGTATGCTCCGACCAGAGTTCAAACTCTTCTTCCCCATCAAATAACCTTAACTTACGACAAGAGTTCGACGTAGCATAGGCCAACACAATCTTTTCCAATATATGCCCCAGTGCTCTTGCCCAATCATAGGCTGAGTCTGCCGCCCCTGAGCTAGAGGCTGCAGGACTGGGGCCCAACAAACCCGACATATTAGCCATTATTAAAACAGTAGTTTCTTCAAAATACAAACATAATTATTTCCCAATACAGTGGAACACTCAACAGGTGCTTGCGAGGGGTACTGACCCAGGTATCCCGGATGAGCTCCCCAAAAATGTAACCCTTCTGCCCCTCTGAGTTGGCAGCAACAAGGGCCGGGTTCAGTATCCAGGGGTTCCGTTTCAGTAACACAATGCATAACCGGCTCGAGCCCCCACCCAGTGACCTGGGACACTCACATACCACACCCCCTGGGCGCCTCTAGGAGGCAATACTTCCCCTCTCGCAAGCACGGAGACTGAGTGTAGCAAAATCTTTTTAATAAAGGAAGGAATCAATGCGGCATCCCATTGGAGAAACACCACAAACAGGGTTATAACACAAACCATAAACAAAAACCCACCTCCAAGTACGTTTGGCACTGTCCTTTTCCCCCTTAGGGTTTTAAGTCCAATCCCCCAAAGTCCAACAACCCAAAAGTCTCTGGTCAATGCCACCCCAGAGTTCAAGAGTTATCTGTAGAGGTCCCTCCCCCCAGCCTGGGTAGAAAGCGGCACCTTACGTGGTCCGGGGCCAACTGCCCTGCCTCTCCGTGGGTTCTGCTTCCGCCTTCTCCACGAACTGCTCTGCTTTACCAGCTGCTCCACTCTGCTCCTCCAGTCGTCCTCAGGAACTGCTCCGCTCCACCAGCTGCTCTGCTCCATGAGCCGCTCTGCAAAACTGCTCAGCTCCGCTCGCTCTGTGGGCCGCTCCACTCGTCCCACAGCTACTCCGCTCTGCCAGCCGCTCTGCTGCCACCAGCTGTCCCATGATCCTCACCAGCCATCCCCGCAACTGCTCCACTCCACCAGCTGCTCTGTTCCACAGTATGTCTTCAGGCTCCCCCACTAGTTAGCACAGTACTCAGTGCTCTCAGTTCAGTCATTTCAGCTCTTTCATGATTTCAACTCTTAGTGATCTCAGGTCTTAGTAGGGGAGCCCCAGTACTAGTGCACCATTAGCCCAAAGTGGGTTCAGCTCAGTAACCTATATTTAGATTCTTGAGGGAATAAAAAAAATCAACTCTGACATTCCACAGTGGAGAGAGGAGGGGATGCAACTGGTGCTTCTGGCTCCACAAGGAGATTGCACCACCAGGCACAGATACCCATCCCCAGCCCCTCTCTCTCTCTTCACTGGGTTTTGGAACCCATGTCCCTTGTCTAGCAAGTACCACCCAACTGAGGGTGAGTCATTTGTCACCAAGCAGTCCCACCGCTCAGCCGTCTGGGATAGGGTAGGCGTGCCTATGTAAATACACTCTCTGACATTCTTTCCACCAGATGTCAGGGAAGAGCTTATCCTGACTCTGCTTACACCAAGAAAGATTTTTAGTTAAAGTTCCCTCTAACCAGCTGCAATAAATAAATTAAATAAGCACATTACCAGAGCTTGTGGAATGGTAAAAAGTGGGATAGTGCACTGAGGCAAAACTCAAGTGTATGCAGGCAGGGTGCCCAAAATTGCAAATTGCACTGGCACAGTTTATCCCAAATCCAAGCAAGAATAAGCTACACTGAGACAAAATTTGCCTCTTTGTACTAGGGATTTGCATCAGTGCAGTTATATGAGTGGCTAGCTACCGATTTCCCAGTGTAGACAAGGTCCTAGTTCCCGCCTGTCTTGAAGTGAAGGTTGGGCATCTGAATTTTTGCCAAATCGTTTTAACAACCTTTGCAAGTTCCTTTAGCGCTTGATAACAAGGTCTGTTGTTTCAGAGTTCTTTTGGCCATACGTGTATTCACAGCATCCTAGTGAATGGAACAGCATACAAATTAGCCTTGCCAAAAGCAAAGGATTAAGACCACATTTTCATTGGCCTCCAAAAATAAGCTTGCAATATTTACAAGTGCATCCATTTGTGGGAGTGAAATCAGTGTTTGCACCTCATAAGTACCCAGTCGTGCACGTAATTATCCAGTTTATGCATGTTGGCAGACCTATTTTTGTCAGCCTGCTGGAAATTTGGCCCTTACTTACCACCTTTGATAGAAAGTGGGATTGTTTAGCAGATGAGATTTAGCAGCCCATTGCTTTTTGGTAGTTAAGGCTGAATGAGGGGATTCCATGGTCAACCATCCTTTTCTGAGCCGTATCTTGTGCCCTCTCCAGTACTGTTTTTTTACATTTACAGAAGAACTTATCCCTTCTATGTTGCAGCCCTTTCTTTGCTCTTTGCCTGTAATGGTAAATAATAAAAAATCATTTTTAAGATTGGCTTTTATACTGGGAATGTGTTTAGGCCTATAGAGAAGGAAGTAGAGACAGAGCTTTAGGTCATGCAGTGGTAGGCCAGTTCAAGGATTTAGGGCCTCTGTGTGAAGTAGAGCTGGTTGAAAAATGGAAAAAAAGTTCATGAAAAATTTTGCAATTGTGAATTTGTTTCTATTCTGAAGGCTTCAAAATGGGGGGTTGGGGAGAAATCCTTTTTTTCAGCAGTTCCAAAAAATGTGGAAACTTTTCAGTTTTTCTTTGCCTTTTCTCCTTTGCTTTTTTGCACTGAAGGTCGAAAAGAAGCATAAGGTCCAGCATTGTTTGTGTACGTGGTTCTCCTACAGGTGCTTCCAAAATTATTTTTATATTTTTTCATTTTCCCCCACAAAAATTAGAAACTAAACCCAGCCCTTGTTCTTCCTTTGGTGGGAAATGGGAGGGGCAAGGGAGAAGAAAAGGGAAAAAACAAAAAATCCAATTTTCAAATTTTCAAAACACAGACTGGAATATTGAAAACATTTTTGTTTTGAAATTTTCAATCACATTAACAAAAGTTGGAAAATGACATTTTCTTGTGACATCTCCACTCCCCGCCCCCAGCAGGATAGTTTTTAAGCTGAAAAATTTAGATCAGTTCTGATGTGTTTGTGCTCAGCCTGAGCAAAAGGACAAATACTAAATACAACTTAGATGGAATTACTATAAGGTGGGTGCATAACTGGTTAGAAAACTGTTCCCAGAGAGTAGTTATCAGTGGGTCAGAGTCAAGCTGGAAGGGCATATAGGCGGGGTCCTGTAGGGATCAGTTCTGGGTCCAGTTCTTTTCAATATCTCCATCAATGATTTAGATAATGGCATAGAGAGTACACTTCTAAAGTTTGCAGATGATACCAAGCTGAGAGCTCTTGCAAGTACTTTGGAGGATAAGATTAAAATTCAAAATGATCTGGACAAACTGTAGAAATGGTCTGAGGTGAACAGGATGAAATTCAATAAGGACAAATGCAAAGTACTCCACTTAGAATCATAGAATATCAGGGTTGGAAGGGACCTCAGGAGGTCATTTAGTCCAACCCCCTGCTCAAAGCAGGACCTAATCCCCAACTAAATCATCCCAGCCAGGGCTTTGTCAAGCCTGACGTTAAAAACCTGTAAGGAAGGAGATTCCGCCACCTCCCTAGGTAACCCATTCCAGTGCTTCAGCACCCTCCTAGTGAAAAAGTTTTTCCTAATATCCAACCTAAACCTCCCCCACTGCAACTTGAGATCATTACTCCTTATTCTGTCATTTGGTACTACTGTGAACAGTCTAGCTCCATCCTCTTTGGAACCCCTTTCAGGTAGTTGAAAGCAGCAATCAAATTCCCCCCCTCACTCTTCCCTACTGCAGACTAAACAATCCCACTTTCCTCAGCCTCTCCTCATAAATCATGTGCTCCAGCCCCCTAATCATTTTTGTTGCTCTCTGTTAGACTCTTGCCAATTTTTCAACATCCTTCTTGTAGTGTGGCCCAAAAATGGCCCAAAATGCCATTAGCCTTATTGGCAACAAGGGCACACTGCTGACTCATATCCAGCTTCTCATTCATTGTAACCCCTAGGTCCTTTTCTGCAGAATTGCTGGCTAGCCACTCGGTCTCTAGTCCATAGCAGTGCATGGGATTTTTCTGTCCTAAGTGCAGGTCTCTGCACTTGTCCTTGTTGAACCTCATCAGATTTCTTTTGGCCCAATCCTCTAATTTGTCTAGGTCCCTCTGTATCCTATCCCTACCTTCCAGCGTATCTACCACTCCTCCCAGTTTAGTGTCATCTGCAAACTTGCTGAGCGTGCAATCCACAAAGTATTGAACAAAACCGGCTCCAGGACCAACCCTCGGGGCACTCTGCTTGAAACCAGCTGCCAACTAGACATGGAGCCATTGATTACTACCTGTTGAGTCCGATGATCTAGCCAGCTTTCTATCCACCTTATAGTCCATTCATCCAGCCCATACTTCTTTAACTTGCTGGTAAGAATACTGCGGGAGACCATACCAAAACTTTGCTAAAGTCAAGATATATCATGTCTGCCACTTTCCCCATGTCCACAGAGCCGGTTATCTCATCATAGAAGGCAATTAGGTTAGTCAGGCATGACTTGCCCTTTGTGAATTCATGCTGACCATTCCTGATCACTTTCCTCTCCTCAAAGTGATTCAAAATTGATTCCTTGAGGACTTGCTCATGATTTTTTGCTCATGAGGCCTGTCTCATGATTTTTCCACGGACTGGGGTGAGGCTGACTGGCTTGTAGTTCCTCGGATCCTCCTTCTTCCCTTTTTTAAAGATGGGCACTACATTTGCCTTTTTCAGTCATCCGGGACCTCCCCCGTTCGCCATGAGTTTTCAAAGATAATGGCCAATGGCTCTGCAATCACATCCACCAACTCCTTTAGCACCCTCGAATGCAGTGCATCCGGCCCCATGGACTTGTGCTCTTCCAGCTTTTCTAAATAGTCCTCCTGAACCACTTCTTTCTCCACAGAGGGCTGGTCACCTCCCCCCGTGCTGTGCTGCCCAGTGCAGCAGTCTGGGAGCTGATCTTGTTTGTGAAGACAGAGGCAAAAAAAGCATTGAGTACATTAGCTTTTCCCACATCCTTTTCCACATCACTCTGCCTCCCTCATTCACTAAGGGGCCCACACTTTCCCTGACCTTTTTCTTGTTGCTAACATACCTGTGGGAACCCTTCTTGTTACTCTTAATATACCTTACTAGCTGCAATTCCAAGTGTGATTTGGCCTTCCTGATTTCACTCGCATGCCTGAACGATATTTTTATACTTCTTCTTGGTCATTTGTCCGATCTTCCACTTCTTGTAAGATTCTTTTTTGCGTTTAAGATCAGCAAGGATTTCACTGCTAAACCAAGCTGGTCACTTGCCATATTTACTATTCTTTCTACACACTGGGATAGTTTGTTTACGTCAGAGATGAGAAGACCAAGGGGAAGGACACAAAAACAGTTTTCAAGAACAAACAAGTTTGTTACAAGGAGAGGGAGGTAAATTGTTCTCTTTAACCTCTGAGGATAGGATAAGAAGCAATAGGCTTAAATTGCAGGAAGGGAAGCTTAGGTTGGACATTAGGAAAAACTTCCTAACTATCAGGATAATTAAGCACTGGAACATTTACTAAGGGAAGTTGTGGCATCTCTGTCATTGGAGATTTTAAAGAGCAGGTTAGACAAACATCTGTCAGAGATGGCTAGATAATACTTAGTCCTGCCTTGAGTGCAGAAGACTGGACTAGAAGACCTCTCGAGGTCCTTTCCAGTCCTCCACTTCAATGATTTGTGAGTCAAAGGGCTTGGCAGCTTCTAGGAAAAATTGGAGAGCTAGCCACCGCTGGGAAGGTGGGGGTGTCAGAAGAGTTTGCCAAACAGAGGAGAGACCAACTGGAGGTGGGGAAGGGGTTGAGGCTACTAGAAAGGGTTGGGACTTTGTGGTCATCTTCTGAAGTTGTAGGTTCACAGGAGGCTGGCTGGTGGGATAAGTCAGACTACCAGTGCTCGCTGCGTGGGAATACCATTACAGTGGGTTCCTGCTCATCCACACCCCTCCAAAATACAGAGCCCATGCAGGTGCAAACTTGGTAAGTTTTCAGAGCTGACTATGTTGGGAAGTATCATTGTTAGGCTCCAAATTAAGCCTCACCTCATTTATAGCTATAAGGACAGTAGTTATGATTAAGGCTAAGTTTTTGTCATGGATATTTTAGTAAAAGTCATGGATAGGTCATGGGAAATAAGTAAGAATTCCCAGCAGCCCATGACCTGTCCCTGACTTTCACTAAAAATATCCCTGACAAAAGGGATAGGTGGGTTCAGCACTCGCTGCTGCTGGGGCTCCTGGTCCCCCACTGCTCCGATGTGTGGGATCTGCAGGGTTCCCCTGCCGGTGGGAATGGGTTTATGCAAGGTCCCCTCGCCCAGGCAGCTGGCAGCTGCAGGGTCCTCCAGCCACTGGCTCTGGCTGAAGCTGAGAAGCTCTGGGGAGTCCCTGCTGCCACTGGGCAGATGCAGGGAGTTCGCCGCGGCTGGGCAGCTGCCCGGGGGTCCCCCTGCCAGGTTGTGGGCTAAGAGCTGCAAGAGTGAGGCTGGCTGGGAGCTCCAGCCCCAGGGCAGAAAAGGTCATGGAGGTCAATGGAAGTCATGGAATCTGTGACATAATCGTAGCCTTGGTTATGATGTTTATGCCCAAAAGTATGATACAGACATGATCTTCGGGGCTCTGCCAGGGACTTGTGCTGTATGATCCTAGACTAATTATCCCCTTTGTCTGTTTCCTTAACAGAATAGCTCAGCAGATCATTATTTTTAAAGAAGTACCCAATTACTTGGAGCCTCATCCTGTGAGCCCATCCTCACATAAGGGTCCTTTCACCAGTAGTTCCATAGACTTCAGTGGTACAAAGGTTTGCAGACTCAGGCTCTTGTAAATATAAATGAATGCTCCAAACATTTCATTTACCTTCAAGGTATAGTCAGAGGATTTAAAAGCCACCATTCAGCAACATGTAATGCTTGCTCTGCAGCAGGTAGTGTGTTTGAAGAAATAATGACTGTGTTTTCATCAGAAGACTATTCTAGCCAATATGTAACGTTTCCTAGAAAACATTTCTGAGTTTTTGTATAGGAGGTGTATTTGAAGCAAGCCTCCCTCAAACTGCCCTTGCTCAGCAGTGAGCACACAGCAATACTCCACTCTTGACATTTATAAAAGACTTCTGATGTTCTTTTCTTCCTGTAACAATGGGACCAATTTTCCCATTCCTGACTGTGAGCTTGACCTCTGTTTTTCATTTACTGCCTCTTGAAATTAACTTGCCCTCACTTTTAAGAATGCTTTTCTGTGGGATGCTGAATTCTCAAGGGTGGTGCGTGAGGAGAGTTGTTGCTGACAGAGAATTAAAAGATTAGATGCTCGCTTAATGGTGAAAATATTATCCGTGTTTCCAATTTACTGTCAAAACGCCCCAGCAAATGCCCTAGGGCCATTAATATTGATCTACCTTCAGAGCCCTCCTCTGTGACCTAATGATTCCCATAAGTGTCACCCACAGAGTCATGCTGAGAACACAGGAAATTAGACACCAACTATATTCTTCACCAGGGCCTAACTGTGAAAGAAAATGAGCAGAATTTAAAGGTCTTTGTCCCTGTAAGCTTATGACAATTCTTTCTATTTTCTTCATGAACCCTGTCATTTTGTACAAGGAATGTTGACTGGCTAGAATACATGCAGGGATCTTGTGGGGTGGGGAGAGAACAGAAGTTAACCAGATTAGCTATTAATCCATCCTCAGCCATTATCTTTTTAATAACTGGAGATATACCAATCTCCTAGAACTGGAAGGGACCTTAAAAGGTCATTGAGTCCAGCCGCCTGCCTTCACCAGCAGGACCAATTTTTGCCCCAGATCCCTAAGTGGTCTCCTCAAGGATTGAACTCACAACCTTGGGTTCAGCAGGCCAATGTTCAAACCACTAAGCTATCTCTCCCCGCCACATGAAGAAAGAGACAAAGGCCTAGTCTACACTGTGGCGGGTGTCGATGTAAGATACGCAACTTCAGCTACGGGAATATCATAGCTGAAATCGAAGTATCTTATTCCAACTTACCTCCTGTCCTCACGGTGTGGGATTGACGTTTGTGGCTCCCCTGTCGACTCCACTACCGCCGCTCACTCCGGTGGAGTTCCGGAGTCGATGCGAAGCACGTTCAGGGATCGATATATCGCGTCTAGATGAGACACGATATATCGATCCCTGAAAAATCGATCACTACCCTCTGATAAGGCGGGTAGTCTGGACATACCCAAAAAGCTGGCTGTCATCAGTGGGCAATCATCCTCACTTGAGTGGAAGAAACCTTTCCTTAGTCACAACTGGAATATATGCCCTCTCATCACTTAAAGGGACAGTATCAGAGGGGTAGCCGTGTTAGCCTAGATCTGTAAAAGCAGCAAAGAGTCCTGTGGCACCTTATAGACTAACAGATGTTTTGGAGCATGAGCTTTCGTGAGTGAATACCCACTTCGTCAGATGCCCTTTTAAAGGGACAGGTTATTTTTAGATGCTTCCCACTAAAAAAATAAAATAAAATAAAATAAAAATCCATATTTGGAATGAGTGAGATCATAAGCATTTGCCTAACATCATTCTACTTACACCGAGAGGTTGAGGGGAAAGCATTCCCATGTCACAAAGCTTGTGATCAGAATGCTTACAGCTTCTGGGCTGCGGCCCTTAATGCTTCATTATTTAGATCACCAGCCTTTTCTGCAGTCTCAAACTGAATTGCCAAGAGATGTTATAACAGCCGGGCACTCATCTCTCGAGTGCCGCCTGCTACTGCATGCGATACTGCAGTCCTTTTCACATTCTTAGTGCCCTCTGTGGGCTGTCAACCTCGCTTGGTGGGTCTCAGTGGCTCAGCCCTCCAGCTGGGTCACACAGACAACATGAACCCCTTCCAGGGTAGCAATACTTCCAACAAAGCTGTCTGTCTGCCCTTGCCATGGTCTTCAGCCCTGGCTCTTGGCCCTTTAAATTCAGCCTTTTGCTTGAGTTTCCAAACAGGCCTGGTTCCTTTCTCAGAGGCTTCACCAATGGAGGAACCTGGGCCCTTATACACAAAACCACCTACTGCTCACTTCCATTCATCGCTGCTCGTTCCTTGGGCCTCTTCCCTCCTGGCCCCTTAGTCTTCAGCCCTTACCTGAGGGTTAAAGTTCTCAGGTCCCTTTTCTCCCAGCTGACACAAACGCAGACAGACCCAGACTCTGGCCAGAGAGGGCGGGGTGTGCCCCGCTAGTCCCACCCAGGAACTGGCTTGCTAAGCCCTGCAGCTTCTTTTATCTGCGCCTCCTGGGCTATGAGTGGCTGCTTCCAGGAAGCCTCTCTAGGCAGGCTTGGAGAACCCACCCTCACTGCTCCTTTCCTGGGGCAGGATGTAGGGAGCCCCACAGGCTAGGTACAGCCCATGAGAGATGTGCACATTTACAGCTAGCTGGGCTGGGCTATCCACGGCCACAAGGAGTCATGCTCCTGCACAGGGGCAAAGCACAAAGCCTTGCACTCCTAACAGCAGAGAGACCCGCAGCTGGCGTTAATATAACCAGCATGGCTAAAAACAGCAAGGAAGACATAGCGGCACAGCTTGAGCATGGGACCCCATATAAGTACTCATGTGGCTAGCCTATGCCGGGGTCTGTGTTGCCACGTCATCACTACTCTTTTTAGCCACACTAGCTAGACAAAAGCTGGAGCTGCAGTCACACCTCTGGTTGCAGTGTAGACATAGTTTTGTGTAGCTCTGTGTGTAACATTGCCTGCCAATTATTAAATGAGTTAATTTGCATATTTGTAACTATTTGCATATAAACAAAGTTTAGCTTTAAACAGTACCAGGTTTACCATGGCGCCAGTGGCTGCATAGTGCCGGGTCCACATTCAGAAAGGGCCCCAATTTCCGGATTGTGGCCCCACCTTTCCAACCCGCTCTGGCTGGGTTCTGCCTGGATGAAGCCCCATCCACCGCTCACTCCTCTTCACCCCCCTCTCTCCCTCCTAACCCCTGGAGTGTGAGTGGTGGGCTGGGCCCCTCCAGGCATGCGGGTCCTGAGGGAGCCTGGCCGGGCTGGCAGGCCGGGCTCCCACTTTGTCCTGGCTGGTTGTGCTGCTTCCGAGGGGCCAGAGAGATCCCTGACCAGCCACAGCATTGTGGCTTGGGCTGGAGGCAGGAAGGGCGAGGGGGAGTGGGTCTCTGGAGGGTCTAGGGGGAGCAGTGGGCAGTGGGGGTTCTGTGCGTGGTACTCCTGGGGAAATGAAAACAGATCCCCTGCAGATTTCTTTGCTTCCCTTTCAAAAGTGACCGAGAAGCAAAGGGAGAGGGGTGGCAGCTGAGAACACCCATGGACTTAGTTTGGGGAGCAGTGCCCCCAAACAGAGGTGAGGCATGGGGGCACACGGAGTCACATGCCACTGCCTCCCCTCTCTTTCTGCAAGCACAGAGCTGCCCCGCTGAAAAAAGAGGGTACTGCTCAGAAGATGCCACTTTCTGGGTCCTAGTGCTGGTTGAGCTCCCGTTCTGTGTGCTGGGAGCCATCCTGTTTTTTGTATAGTACAACTGTGAGTGCCTAGGGTGGGGAAGGGCAGGGGCAGGCTGGGGCTAGGGGGAAAGAGGCAGTGGGGAAAGAAGAGGGTGGGGTGGGGAGGAGATGAAGCAGCGGGGAAGGGGCATGGGATGGGGAAGAGAAGGGGGCAGGGGAAGTGGAGGGTGGGGGAAAGAGACAGTGGGGCTGAAGGGAGTGGGATGGGGAGGAGATGGGGCAGTGGGGAACGGGCATGGGATGGGATGGGGAAGAGAAGGGGACGGGGAACCGGGGGCAGAGGGGAAGAGGCAGTGGGGAAGGAAGGAGGTGGGGAGGAGATGGAGCAGTGGGGGAGGGGTGTGGATGGGGAAGAGAAGGGGATACGGGAAGTGGGAGCTGGGGAAAAGAGGCAGTGGGGACGAAGGGTGTAGGGTGTGGAGGAGATGGAGAGGTGGGGAAGGGGCATGGGATGGGGGGGGAAGTGGGGGCAGAAGGGAAGCTGGAGCCCAGCATGCACATCCCCTTGGCAGAAGCTGGGGCTTCCCTGTTAAGCAGGCACATCGAACCCTCACCCTGACAAGCCCCACTTGATACTGCTTATAGATGTAAATAGTTTCATTCTAGCTGCTAGAACACAGTGACATATTGGTTGGAACAAGGCTGCCTTTCTTAGAATAAAACTACTTCTACAGCATCTTCTATCAGAGGAGCTCATAGTGTTTTACAACCAGGAATGCAGTAAGCCTCACCATACCCTTGTGTGGTAAGCTTTCAATCCCCATTTTACAGCTGGGGAACCAGAGATATAGAAAGAGGTTCTGTGATTTATCCATGGAAATACAGGACATCTGGAACAGAGCTAGGAATTGTACCTGGATCTCCTGGCTCCCAATCTTGTTCTGTAAACACAAGGCCATGCTAATTCTGTTTATAAAAATGAATAGAAACTATTTTAAAATGAAGCACTTTGAGATTCCCTGCCCTGAAGTGACTAGGGCTTAGCACAGCTGCCTAACAAGTTTCAGAAATGCTGCCTCTGTTGTTGTTCATTAGTGCAGTTCAAATGAAAGGGCTTAAACCAACAAGCCAGCAGTGGGAACTAGGCGAGCTGTATCCACCAGTGCTTGAGACAGCCCTGCAATAGTAGGAAACTGATCCTGGGGGGATGTGTGCTCTTATTGCTAATGGACTCCTGATCAATGCTACAGGAAAGAAAACAAAACAAAATGTAGGTCCCTGCCAATATGGCAATTCTTTTCTAACCCTCCAAATTCACCTGTCCATTTAAACCTGTGCACATGAACAAGAATCACTATCATTAAAGTATCTAATCCCATTTGTCCCCCCAAATATACTGTGCTCAGATTAACATCCATTTTTATTTCTGATTCCTAGTAAGTGGACTCCACCAGTACAGCCAAGGACAAAATGACCATGAGCTCCTCTGAGCATACCATACCCATCTCAAACTGGTAGCAGTATTGAAAAGAGGATGCACACAAAATTTCAGAGTGAGGGAACAACTTGCTCTGTTCCAGCAACATATCCTCCCATCTGTGGATCCAGAGCTGGTGAAAGGCACTGTTGACTGAAGTCTTCTCTTTATCTATAGCACTACTGCCGAGCTAGGTTCCCACCCTCCCCACACACACTGTTCTCCCGTCAGCATGGCTCAACCCTGATCTGGAGGAGGACTGGGGTGCAGTATTATCTCAACCCCCAGAAGAAGTTTACTACCAAACTTGCTTGCTCACAGGCTGCATGGCCCAACCTAGAAATGGGTCTGAACTCAAACTCTGAATCTAACCACCCTTTCCTTTTGTAGGGAGAGCTGCAGGGAGAAAAGGGAAGGGCAGGTTCAGAATCCTAACCCAGATACGATTTTCACAGCTGCATCATTATTACATAATACACTCAGCACCAGCAATGCAGTCCCAGCCCTAAAGAATTGTCCCAGTCTAAGGGCTTGTCTACACATACAGCTGCTGCAGCTGCACCAGTGCAGCTATGCTGCTGCAGTGCTTCAGTGAAGACACAACTAGGCCGATGGGAGAGCTTCTCCCATTGGCACAGTTAATCCACCTCCATGAGAAGCTCTCCCATCAAAACAGCGCTGTCCACACCAAGCGTTAGGTTGATATTTCTACATCACTTGGGGTGTGGCTTTTTCACACCCCCGAGCGAAGCAATAGTTATACCAATGTACGGTTGTGGTGTAGGCCTGCCCTAACAGACACATGGGAGGTAGAATGCACAGGGAGAACCAGAGGAGGGAATGCCATGTGTGGGCTGTGTTGTTTAACTCTTTTGGGGCAATGCACGAGGAGTGAGTGTTCAGGATAGGGTTGCCAGGTGTACGGTTTTTGACTGGAATGCCCTGGTTGACAAGGGACCCTGGCAGCTCCGGTCAGCACTGCTGACTGGGCGGTTAAAAGTCCAGTAGGCAGCGCAAGGGAAGGCTACCTGCCTGCTGTGGCTCTGCGCGGCTCCTGGAAGCAGTGGCATATCCAGCTCCTATGTGTAGAGGCAGCCAGAGTGTTCTGCACACTGCCCCCAACTCTGCAGCTCCTCCTGGCTGGGAACCACAGCCAATGGGAGCTGCAGGGGAGGCATCTGCAGAAGGAGTAGCACACAGAGTTGCCTGGCTGCACCTTCATGTAGGAGCCAGAGCAGGGACATGAGGCTACTTCCAAGAGCTGCTTGAGGTAAGCAGCACCCAGAGCCTGCACCCTTGACCCCCTCCCTAACCTCCTGCCCCACCCCTGATCCCTCTCCTGCTCTCCAAACCCAGCCCAGAGTCCCCTCCTACACCCGAAACCCCTTATCCCTAGCCCCATCCCAGAGCCCATACCTTCAGCTAGAACCCTCACCCCCTACAATCCAACCCCCTGACAAACCCCTCCGCCCCAGACGAGAAGCCTCTCCTGCACTCCAAACACCTCATCCCTGGCTCCACCCTCAAGTCCACACCCCCAGCTGGAGCCCTACCCCACCCACACCCTGACCCCCCTCCTGTACCCCAAATCCCTCATCCCCACACCAGAGCCCACACCTCCTTCCACACCCTGACCCCCTGCCTCAGCCTAGACCCCCCTCCCATACACCAAACCTCTTGGTTCCACCCCCAGCCCCTCATTTCTGCCCTCCCCCAGAGCCCACACTCCCAGCTGGCACCCTCACCCTCTCCCTCATCCTAGACCAGGATTTTTTTTTCATCCTAGATCAGGCAGGACTTGAACCTGAGTGTCTCACATCCCAGACTAGTGCCCTAATCACCAGACTACAGAGTGAGTCTCTTACTGCCCCTCTCACGCCTCCACAAAATCTTCATTGCAACTGGTATGTCTTTGCAAAACATTTTAGCTTCAACAAAACAGGTGATTGAGGTGACATTTCATTTAATCAAAAACGTTCCAACCAGCTGTACTGATAAGTGCTAAATATTGTTTGTTTTTCTGTACATTGGGTGTGCAGCACAAGGGAAGCCCATGACAAATGTACGTGTAAGAGCTAATCAGTAGGCATTAAAAAGAACTATTCTAAAAAAAAGAAAAATGAAGGTTATACAAGCAAAAAAAAAAAAAGAGGTCTGACTTTTGTTGTGTTATACGTCATTGTGATTATTTGTTACAGAATTTAGAGAGATACTGTCAACTTCAAATTTTGTAAAGTGACTAATTAAAACAAAAATCACATTTTGGATAACACATCCTTTAAATAGCATGCCCAGACATTTGTTTTAAAGAACTGCTTAAAAACAAGAATTGAATTTTTGGCTTATCTCTGCCTGTCTATATGTGTCTTCAGTAAGGGAGATACTAAATGGCTAACTTATTAAACCAAGAAACAGTGAAGCAGGATATACACAGAGTGCTGTCAGATGCACAAAGTAAACAAACTCGGGGGGGGGGGGTGGAAATCTATTTTCCATCCCACTAACCTTTCAGTTCTGGTAATTCAGTAGGTTATTTGTAACCAGAATAAGTATCACATTTTCAGACAATGTGATTTTTGACCTGTTAGTGCACCTTTTACGTCATCATGAACATTCCAGTCTTTTTTAAATTTTACAGCCGTGGTGATTAAAAGTGGAAAGAAGTTTAAAGCCCTGAACGGTTATTTGAATTTAAGTGAACAAAATGTTACTTTCAGAAGAAAAATATGGTTCTAGTTTGGCAGCTGAGGGTTATCACAGGGTTTTTTAGTCCATTGATCTAAAGGAGGATTTACAGTTTGATCACATAAGTATCCTTGGGGAGTCCTTCTCAGTTTGGTACTTTTCATGACCTCCTCTGCTAGGCATGCCTAAGGATTCAAAGGAGGCTCCTTCTTTATAATCAATCATTCTGACACATTTATTAATACCTCCGTTCCACTCTGACAATTTTAATTGTCCAGGCATTTTCCTCCTGAGTGTTTATTTTGAACTCGTTTTAATCAGCAGTCTGCCACGTTACCACAGCACAGTCTGTTTTATGGATAAAGAATTTCAAATGAAAGCGGGAAAAAATATTTAGTAAAGTTGGGTCATCAAAATACAAAAATAGATCATTGCCAATTGTTTGTGTTGTTTTGAAGATTAAAAAAAATCACCGACACCTAGCTATAACCTATGAATATTTTTTGCAAATATGGGTCAAATTTCCATCCAACCTCCAATTTTACATAACCAATTGTGCACTTGCAAACTCCACTTTGAAAAAACTGGACTTGTTTAGTTTAATTTCTCCATCTAGCCTTTTTGAAGGAAGGTGACCAGAAGTTCACACAGAATTCTAGGTGAAGGTGTACCGTGGAGTTATATAAGAGCAATATAATATGGGTGCTCCTTGGGACTGAGCAGCTAGCCAATACTCAGGGCCTTATAGGGTTGTTTCTGTTAGGAGAAGAAATAGATGATAGGAGTCAGGTATTTCTTTGGTGTAATCCTGTTTATTTACGAAGAATGTACACAACTTCTTGCCTCTCACAGTAGAAACAAACAGCAGATAATTTCCTTGCTCACAGTTCCCAAATCTACCTCTCTAGTCGGTTCTATGTCCCAAAGAGCGCTCTCCCTCCTAGGGCCACACTCACAACTACTTGCCTTGCTTTCTGCCTCTCACACATGCAAACAGACACAGATGCAACCAGTCAATGCCCTTGCCTTTGTGTTTGCAACCAGTCCCAGGGAAACCCCTCCACCACATGGCTTAGCTCTTCTCAGGCTGTGCCATATGGCCTGTTGCCTTGCCTTCAGTTGTCTCCAGCTACCTTATTTCATAAAGGTGTTTCATTGCTCCTTCCAATTAGTCTGAATGAAACCCACCAGTTTTAATGAGGTCTGTGATTATAGATCAAAGACCTGCTTGATGGCACCCTGTCATAGTATAATTCCCAAATCTGGACCTTAGCATCCAAAATATGGGTACTAGCATGAATTCCCCTAAGCTTAATTACCAGCTTAGATCTGATAGGCTGCCACCAATCAGGACTTAGAGTAGAGCACCTGATAGACTCTGGTCTCCCCCAGTACCTTCCCTGGGGACCCCAAGACCCAGATTCCCTGAGTCTCATAACAAAGGGGAATAAACCATTCCCTTCCCCCTCCTTTCTTCCTCCCAGCTCCTTCCCTCCCTGGGAACACTAGGAGATCACCTGATTCAACTTCTTGAATCACCACACCGAGAGGAGTGTTACCTTCCCCCTCACCCAGAGGCACTACAGATTCAAGCTGCATGAATCTAACACAAAGAGAAAATTTATCCTTCCCTTCTTCCCACCAATTCCCTTGAACCTTAACTAGGAGAAAAAAATTTACAGGTCTTACAAGCAAAACTTTTAATAAAAAAGAAAGAAAAAAAGTAAAAAGGTTTATCTCTGCACTTTAGATGGTAAACAGTTACAGGGTCTTTCAACTTATAAACAATAGAAAGAAACTTTCTCCAGCAGAAACACAATTTAAGCTACTTCCAGCAAGTACACATATGTAAATGAAAAAAAACAAATTAAAAGACTATGACCGCCTTTTCTTACTTACAATTCTGAATAGATAAGAGACTGTAGCAGGGAGATTGGCAGAAACCTGGTTGCACCTCTAGTCCCATCCAGGACCCAGAGAGAACAAAGCCAAACCCACAAACAAAGGCTTCCCTCCCATGAGATTTGAAAGTATCTTGTCTTCTGATTGGTCCTCTGGTCAGGTGTTTGGGGTCCCTGTTTGTTAACCCTTTACAGGTAAGAGAGACATTAACCCTTAACTATCTGTTTATGACACACCCATTAACACCTCCGAACATAACAATATTGGTTGCACAGATTTCCATTCCATTTCTGACTCATCCTAATGTTTAGTTTGCTTTTTTTGAGTGTTGCTACATACTGAACAGAAGCCTTCATTGACCTGTCCACCATCCTGCCCGGGTTTTGTTTCTGAGTTGTTAGTTAGGAACCCACTAAGGTGTATGTAGTTCAAATTAGTCTTTCCAACAGGCATTGTCTAGTATTTGTCAACACTAATTTTCATTTGTTCTTAGTCTCATTGAGTCTTAACTAACCTAAGTAATTTTGCATCCTCATTTGTAAAACGTTGCCACCACCGTGCTAGTTCTGTTTTTCAGATCATTAACAAACAATTAACTCCACCAGTTCTTGTAACATCTGTTGTTAACCTTTTTCCATGAAGAAAACTGACCATTTATTGGTGTTCTGTTGTTTAGCCAGTCTCTCATTACAGGCAGAATTTCACCTCTCACCCCAGCACTATTTCCTTAATAGCCTCTTGTGAGGGTGTTTGGCAAGTCCAAGGGCATGTCTGCGCTTGGAGCTCGGGGTGTGATTCCCAGCCGGTGTAGACATATTTGCCCTAGTTTTCATCGAGTTAGCACACTAAAAATAGTAGTGTAGCCAGGTAGCATGGGCTCGCCATGGCAAGTACAAACCTGCCTGAACCCCATGGATATGTATTTGGCATGCCTTCCCCAAGCCACCACTTGCTGCTACCCTGGCTACATAACTATTTTTAGCAGGAGTGGGTGGGTGAGGTTCTGTGGCCTGCAATGTGCAGGAGGTCAAACTAGATGATTGTGATGGTCTCTTCTGACCTTTAAGTCTATGAGAGCTTGTGTGAGTATGCCTACGCAACCTGGGACTCATACCCCCATCTCCAAGTGTAGATGTAGCCAAAGCTGTCTCAGCAAGGCCTTGGTCGCCGAAAGGATAAGGGGCAAGCCTTCCTATTCACTGAGCATTATGTATCTAGATGGGGATAGAGGAGACGTATCAGCAACTCCAGAAAGGGAGGACATGTTGCATCCAGTACAAAAGAAAAATGGGACAATTGGCTTCTGCATAAGAAGTTGATGCTAAAATGAAGTTTATTCCCTTTTAGACACATGTGGGTTAAAGTCTGTGATATAATCAGCACTGTTATTCCTAGTTACAAAGCACCAGGCATCCATGATGGCAAATGACATCTTAAATATTAGATGTTAGTTTCCATCCTGGCAGATTTCAGTTCTATTATTATAGCCCTACAAAACCTCCTTATGTGCAGCAGAATCTGTCCTTTGAATTTACAATGGAAAAGGTGAAGAGGCTTTGTCAGCAAATCATAAGGGGATCTAGAACCTAAAAGGCAGGTTTATCAGCAGGAAGCCAGACATCAGTCTGTCCAAACTTATAGCAACACATAGGGTTGCCAACTTTCTACTCACATAATACTGAACACCCTTGCCCGCCCCTGCCCGCCCAATGTCTGAGGCCCAGCCCCTGCCCCTGCCCTTCTCACTCCATCCTCCCCTCCCGCTGTTGCTTGCTCTCCCCATCCTCACTCACTTGCTCATTTTCACTGGGCTGCTTTAGGGGGTTGGAGTGCGGGAGGGAGTGAGGGCTCTGGCTGGGGGTGCGGGCTCCAGGGTGGGGCCAGAAATGAAGAGTTTATGGTGCAAGAGGGGGCTCCGGGCTGAGGCAGTGGGTTGGAATGTGAGCAGGGGTGTGTGCTCCGGCTGGGGATAAGACTCGGGAGCGGGCAGGAGAGGGCTCTGGGCTGGGTGTGGAGTCAAGGGGTTTGGAGCATGGAAGGGGGATCCGAGCTGAGGCAAGGGGGTTGGGGTGTGGGAGGGGTTACGGGCTCTGGACTCGGGGTGCAGATGCTGGGTTGGGGGCCAGAAATGAGGGGTTCAGGATGTGGGAGGGGGGATCAGAACTGGTGCAGGGGGTTGGGGCACAGGGGTGTCAGGGCTGCAGCTGGAGGTGCAGGCTCTGGGGTGGGGCTGGGAATGAGGGGTTTGGGGTGCAGGAGGTTGCTCCTGGCTGGAACTGAGGGCTTCGGAGGGTGGATGGGGGATCAGGGCTGGGGCAGGGTGTCAGGGCACCAGGGCAGTGGTGAGGGCTCTGGCTGGGAGTACAGGTTATGGGGTGGGGCTGGGGCTGAGTGATTTGGGGTGCGGGAAGGTGCTCCAGGCTGGGATCAAGGGGTTTGGAGGGCAGGAGGGGGATCAGGGTTGGGGTAGAGGGTTGGAGCATGGGAAGAGGTCAGGGTGCAGACTCCAGGTGGCGCTTACCTCAAGCAGCTCCTGGAAGCAGCATCATGTTCCCCCTATGGCTCATACGTAGAGGTGTGGCCAGGTGGCTCTGCATCCTGCCCCATCGGCAGGTCCACCCCTGCAGCTCCCATTGGCCATGGTTCCCGGCCAATGGGAACTGCAGAGCCGGCACTTTGGGTGGGGGCAGCGTGCGAAGCCCCCTGGCTGCCCCGATGCATAGGAGCTGTAGGGAGGACATGCCGCTGCTTCCAGGAGCAGTGTGGAGCCTCGGCAGGCAGGAAACCTGCCTTAGCCCCAGTGTGCCACTAACCGGACTGAATGGCCCAGTCAGTAGTGCTGACCAGAGCCACCAGGGTCCCTTGTCAACTGGGCATTCTGGAAAAAAAATAGACACCTGGCAACCCTAGCAATACAGGCTCTAAGCGAACATTGCACCCCATTGTGTTAGTAGACCTGAATTCCCTCTTGCAAACAGGAAACAAGGAACTATTTTGGATTGTTTGAAACCATTCCAATATCTGGTTTAGCTTTTGCCACAGTAAGGTTACAGTGATCCAGAACACACTTGACAAACACCTGGATTACTGAGCCCAGATGGTCATCTAGACAGAAGTTTGCTATGCAGAGTCCATCTAATGAGGTATGAATTCTATATTATTATACTAGACAATTACCTAGCATGTGAAAAGGTGAACACACTGTTCTTGTAATATAATGTACTGCCATTACCCACAAATACACACATGAAATACAAAGAAAATAAAACATAAATGTCTTGTCCTTTTTTCTTTGTTCTGTTTCAAATGAAAAACAAGAGAAACTTTTAGGAACTGGATGGTTTTCCTGAGAATCGCAGACTGGGATTCCCCTCAGGAAAGGCAGTAATGTTCCTCCTCATAATGCCTCTTCCTAATGACTGCTGCAGCACAGGCACTGCCTGGAAGAGGCCTGGTAGCAGCGGCGGCAGGCTTCTCCCTGCCCCGCCCAGGCTTAGCCCCTGCAACGCCAGCTACAAAAGTGCCAAGCAAATGCTGTTCTCAGTTTCAGGTGACATTGTAAATAAGAAGAAGGCAGCATTATCTCCCGTCTATGTAAACAAACTTGCTTGTTTTAGCTATTAGCTGAACAAGAAGTAGGACTGAGTGGACTCCTAGGTGCTAAAGTTTTACAATCTACATTTGTAAGTTTCACTTTCACAATAAAGTGATTGTTCTATAGCACATGTATGAGGTGAATTGAAAAATACCATTTTATCATTTTTACAGTGCAAATATTTGTAATAAAAATAATATAAAGCAAGCACTGTACACTTTATATACTGTGACGTAATTGAAATCAATGTTTGAAAATGTAGAAAAACATCCAAAAATATTTAATACATTTCAATTGGTATTCTATTATTGTTTAACAGTGTGATTAAAACTGTGATTAATCGCAATTAATTTTTTTAAACACAATTCATTTTTTGAATTAATCACGTGAGTTAACTGCAGTTAATTGACAGTCCTACTTTCAAAGATAGTTTAACTCTTTTAGTCAGTCTGTTCTCTGAGCGATTCTTTCAATTTTATTAGAATTTCACAGAAAATAAAACTCTGTTTTTAAAAAGTCCAAACACTTCCTTTAAAAAAAAAGAGTTTTCCATTCCCCAAACAATCTTTTAAAATTAAATAATTCTTAGAAAGTCCTCAGCTTAAACAAATAAAAGCTGTTGATTCTTATAACAAATTTTGAACAGATGATTCCTGTCTTCTAGAGTTTGGTAAATACTGTGCACTGCAAGTAATTAATTAATTCCCCGTAAATATAAATATTCTATATTTAAATGGTTTCTCATATTAGTTTAGCAAGTTCATTCGATTCATGTTGCTACATAAAGCATTTTGCCAATTTATGTGGCAATGATATTAGGAGCTATAGGAGGAACTTTTCATTTAGCTAACACATTTGCAATCCTACCTTTTCACAAAGGCTTTTGTCATTTCCACATTTAAGAAATAAACAAAAGTTTAAAATATCTCTAATGACACATGTTTTTAAGACTACAAGCAGGTTTTTTTACAACAAGGTGGAGGTTGGTACAGCTCACTTTACCTAGAATTATTGCTCTGACAACACACCCTACATTCCTTTTAGTCGGGTTTCTTCCTAAAACATGAATGTTAACATGGTTTGTCATCTCAATCTTTGTTTGGAAGGCAGAAGTAGAAACCTTCTGGAATTTCTTTGATTAGCTTTAACATTGTGTAACACAGCCAGCTATATTTGTAGCTATACCATAACATGCAGTAAAGGCACAAACAAGTTTGTAATGACCTAACCGAAAAATAAGTTATAACAACTTTATTAGTATTATTCTTGCATCAATACTGAGGTCTTTCCCCTACACAGGACCCAGCAGGGAGAAGCATAGATGAGATGGTGAGCACCATCCTGGGGTTCAGCTGCCCTGCCTCCCACCCCAGAGAGACCTTGATTGGCCCAGTATGCAGAGAGACCCGTCCCCACTGGGAGAGACCAACAGTCCCCTGGGAACTGCCCCCTGTCCCTTGCCGGGAAAGACCAAATCCCTTCGCTGGGAGAGACCAACTCTCCCAGACCTCTGGATACTGCCCACTGCTCCTTGGCAGGAGAGACTGTTCCTCCCCAGGCACTGCCTGCTGCTCCTCCCCCTGAGAGAAACTGACTGTGACAGGTATGGTAATTTCCTGCCATATTGTGGGCAAACCTTCCTGAATTAAGTTTAAGTATTTTAGGAGTTCATTGTATTAAAAATGCAAATCTTTTTGTATTATTGTGGAACAGTATGTAACATCGCTGGGGGGAGAAGTAAACCCTGAAAAGTTTTATGAGCTCCAAAGGACTATTTAAAATGATGTGGCAGGTAAGAATGACATTTTAAAGTCAAGTGGATTTCCCAGGAAATCTCTGAGGTGATAAATGTAGCCCCTCCCATAACGCAAGAACTTTTGGAAGCTCCACCCTGCAGAGGGGACCTTTGGTGGCCGATCATCTGTTACACAAGGATGAGATCGGAGGTCCATACTGTATAAAGGAGTGTCACAGATTCATGGGGGTGCTTATTCTGAGCTAAGGTGGTTATGATCTGTTACCACAGAAAACCCCCTTGGTGAGGTCTGAAGGACTGTTCTCCTAGCAGAGCTCCTGTTGGAGCTGATGTGAGCTCTGGTAAGCTTATTAGCATGTGTGCTTGTTCTTTATTTGTTTTAAATGTGATTTTTTTCTGTAATGTTTTTACCTTAAGAATAAATGTGCTTGCTTAGAAAGAGCCGTGTGGTACCTTATAACTGTGGGCAATTGTACTATTTATAGCCTCTGAAGAGCTGGCAAAGCTGGCCTGCCAAGGCAGTCTGATTTGATGTGGAATGCACAGTGTAGACAGGGAATTATGCAGCCTAGAAATATCCTGGTCAGAAGAGAGAGAAACATGTGTCTCCACCTAAGAGAGGTGAGGGCTTGGGAGCCAGTAGCTTAAAAATGGGGGCCCTTGTTGGACTATAGATGGAGAATACAGGTGCAGTTGCCCTGACCTGTGACACTGACCTCCCACCTCTAGACACTGCTTCCTGCCTCTTGCCCCCCCAATCCTCAGGCACCACCCCATGGCTCTCAACCCCCTAGGAACCACCTTATGCCCATCACTGGGAGAGACCAACCCCACCTCTCCAAGACACTGCCTCCTGCCCCTTGCTGGGAGAACCTGACCCCTGGACATGGCCCCTTGCCAATCATCAGGAGAGACCAACCCCTGCCCCTCACTGGGAGACACTAACCCCACCCCCAGGCACCACTTCCTGCCCCTCGCTATGATAGAGCATCCTCCATCTCCAGCCCCTGCCAGCAGAGACTGCCCTCTCTTGAGCACCCCCCTACCCCACACTGGGAGAAACTGACCCCCACCTCTTCCCTCCTGCTGGGAGAAACTGACCCACCCCTCCATCCCTAGGTACTACTCCCTGCCCCTCGCCAAGGGACTGACCCTCCCTCCTGCCTTGCCAGGAGAGACCAATCCCACTACCCCACAGCCTTGACCCCATCCCTTGCTGAGAGAGACCAACACCTGGGGACCAAGTCTGGGGGTACCTAAGTTCTGCCCTTTATTTTTGATGTTGGGAGCCCTAGAGAACTGAACATTCAAACTGATGATTGTACTGGAGCCACTGATCACTCAGTGGTATTAAAAAGATGCAGAAACTGGCACCTTTCATGGCAGCTGAGCCCTTGCAGGTAAAACTGCGTGTGGGAAAGGATGGTTTGTGGCCTTCTCAACTACCGTGATGCAGATATTGTGTGCACACTGCCTGGGCTCAGGAATTTCTTCCTCATGATTGCTAGGGAAGAGTGAGGGGGAAGAGATTCAAGAGACTCTAGTCAAACTTTCCTGCTTCCTCTGCAAGCTGTTGGAATAGAGATCCCATGCCTGAGGGAGAAGCAGGAAAGGTTCCATGCCACTGATTTTAGTCTGGGCTCAGTAAAGGCAGTTTCCATGTGACCTACTCAACTGTCTCTGGGCAGACCTCACCCACATGCCGGCTGGGAGCCAGGTTTCCCTGGGGCCTGCTCAACCATCTCAGTGTGGATCTCGCCCACATGCCAGCTGGGATCTGGGTTCCTGCAGCCTGCTGTCTCTGCCATTTGGGGGAAGAGGGGGCAGGGTGGAGTGCAGTCCTTCAAACCTGCCTCGGAAAGCCAAAAGAACTAGGTTTTGTTTTTTTTTAGTTTAGCAATTTTGAGGGAAAAACCATAGAAGCCAGTGACTAAACTGAGAGACATTTAGTTAGAAATCTTGGCAAATCCTGCCAAAGCTTGGCGTTAAAGGGAACCCTGGCCTGCTGAGTGTGCCACTCAGAGGCAGCAAATTCTGGGAAGTTCTTCCCCAGCAGCTGTCCTAAACCTGGATAAAGAGCAAAGATCTGGGCTGCCTTCAGTTGCCATGGAGATGAGGATCACTCCCACCAACAGGACTGTCTGATATGGAGAGGACTGAGTTAATGAGAGCACTGCCAGGCCCAGTCTCCATATTGTTCCTGCTCTTAGGTGGGGCAAGCCTGAAGTGTAGAGCCTATGTGCCATGTCTGCATGAGGCAGATAACGCTGCAAATGGACGTGCAAAGGAAAAAGCATTGGGCTCGTGCCTTGTTTTAATTCTTTATTATGTATAACGAAGGCTGGAAATAATTATTTTCAATGTTCTATTTTCAGCTTTTTATTTTTGAAGAATCAGAAACATCAAGTCTCGTATTTTTCCTGGGATTTCCAGACAAGGGGATTGGAAGTTTCTCAGCTCTTGGGGGAAAGGGGAAGGAGGAGGTGTTGAACCGCAAAGATTTTCTCTTCCAAGTGTTTGTGAGGAATTTGAGTTAGATGTTAACTAAAGCGTTGCGAATGGAAAACACTTCTTGAAATGCCTGTTTCCACTCTCTGCTACCTGCCCTGTCATAATCCTATTAGTTCTTCAGGGCAGAAAAAACAAACATGACAGACAAGACCTGAATTTCTAATGTAAAAACCAAGAACAACCAACCAAGCAATTTTCAGCCCTTCTTTATGCAACAAAGAAGCAACACAAGTGACAAACCACACATTTTCCTTTTGCAGCTCACCCTTAAGTCTGTGCCTTCTCAGATTGGACCATTCTGTGCCACTTTGTACCTTGCAGAGTAAGGAGTACGAGCATGCATGGGGTCTGAGCTTTACTTTCACTCAGTGTAGGGGGAGAAGCCTGCGCCTAGAGCTTAAGCTTCTCTGTGCCTATGCGCAATCTCCATTCACACTTCTGTTAGACTACAACAACCTGGTCCTCCTACCTGCTGCATCCTGTACAAGGGGCTTGGAGAGAGATTCTAGCAGGTAGGAGAGATTGTATGACTGATCTTCCCAATCACACTCACTTAGGGCCTAATGAATGAAGGAACTGATGTCTTCTCAAGGTGAAAACTTTCCAGTAACTCCAGTAAATATTGGTTGGGACCAATCGGCGCCTCATGACTGAACTTGAGACCAAACGTGATTTGGAAGCTTAGATACTGGCTAGTGTTTCAGGTTTGGTATAACCCCCGTTTTGTAATTCTTGGGCTCAGTTGTGCCTCAGGCCTCAGAAGGTCTATTTTGACAATGCTTGCCATTAATGACACTCTATTAAAAGGTCTTTGCAGTTCATGGGGCCACTTAACCTACTTAGCCAAAAAGCCCCACTTTGTACAAAAATACATTAAATGTGATCTTAAAAAGCAGCCTTTTCTCCTTCAGGTTAGTGCACTGATGTTGCTTTGATTTGCATCAAGCATCACTGGACTAACCTCAAGGAATCAAAGGGCAACAATTTTTTTCTTATCAAGTTAAGGAACTTTTTCTATTTGAGACTTACATGCTTTATAAGGTAACACCGCTAGATGATTTAGATACTGTACCTCTGTATAAGCTGATATCACAGATTAACAGGCTGTAGGCTTTTCCACTGAAAGCCAAAATGATTGTATATTTAGGTGTTTGGACTTCCAAGAAACTGCCTCTGTGACTCTTTCACAAAACATATTAAGGCTCTTTAGTAAAATATTGGTTTAAGCAGAACAACTCAGAATGAGTCTTTGATTTTTTTTAAATGATACATTACAAGCAGCAAAATTCCAGTAGTACTTGATTTTGGTGGGGACCACCACAGCCTTCACAATTAGGTACCACTCAAACCTTAACATGATCCAGAATGCCGCAGTTCTCAGCTGTAGGACGCTAGAACTTGTAGATTCCTCTCCTACTCCTGTAACTCATCCCACGTTGAGTGGCCCATGATGCTTTTGCAGGAAGCATACCCCTCAAAAACTCAAATGGTTCTGGCACAACAAAAGCAGTTCATTTCTTAGGGAGGTGACCGTTTTGCTTATTTTGGAATTGGTGGATACGCAACGTTAAGTGCTTTCTCTGATTGATGGCAGGTGCAGATACATACTATGGTCATGTTAGCTCCCTATCACTAGTATTGTGCATGAGGCATCTGATGAAATGGGTTTTAGCCCATGAAAGCTCGTGCTCAAATAAATTTGTTAGTCTCTAAGGTGCCACAAGTACACCTGTTCTTTTGGCTGATACAGACTAACACGGCTATCACTCTGAAACAAGAAACCTGACTCTTCCCTGTCCCGCATCTCATGTAGTCATTTACACCCGTGCAAACTGAGTGAAGAGTGGGTATAAAATGCTACTGTTCTGATTTGGTAGCAGATGAGTACTCAAGATTTCTAGCATTTGAGACTGCAAATGAGTACTCAAGATTTCTAGCATTGGAAACTGAGTTTTGACCAGCCCCAGTGGCTGCCCATTGAACTGCAACCTGCTGAAACAGCCAACCTGGTCCTGTGATATGGGCGAGGCAGTAAAAAGAAAGTGCTAACTCTGGGAGATGGTCAGGTGGATTGTTAGTTATCCAGGAGAACGAGAGCAGAAGGAGGTGTAGGTGGATCATGAAGGAGCTTCCATGTGATCGGACAAAATTCAAGACCTTAGTAGAAAAGGAAAGCGTGTTTTGGTTTGTTTTTGCCACACTCTGCACAGCTGCTGGAAAAATCGCAGTCTCTGCACTGATTATAATTAACAATTTCCCTTTATCCTCTACACTGCAGCTAGAAGTCATCATATGCTTCTCAGCAACTTTTAGTTACCAATAACATCAACTGTAAAAGCTAAGGAACTACCAGTCAAAAACACTTTTTCTTGTGGAGATTAGAGCTGTCTGTTCCTTCTCACCATCCAGATGCTGTGTGGGTTTAGTCTTTCCTGCTTAGCAGAACCAGCCATGCCTTGCTTTGCCTACTAGCACGTTACACAAATACCCTTGAATGGGTGTGATGATTTCTTGGAGAGGAGACTGGCTCTGAAGTCCTCAGCTGCTGTTACGCTGATTAGTCACGCAGCCGGAATCTTTGCCAGCTAGTCAGATCCCTACCTCAGCAGTCACCAATTCACATCTCAGAGGCCTGAAATATCACCACTTTCAACAGACAGCAGTGGGGCTTGGGCCACATCTGTGCTACACACATTTATCCCTTGTGCTGCAAAATGGAATAATCATTAAATGAAGAGAGTCAAACTCTCTTTTGTTTGCCTCCCACGTTGCCATTTTGAATCACCCTCAGGATGGCGCATCATGCCTCTCAGTGCTCTAATGACACACCGAGCTCAGGAAGTTCAACAAGATTAAATAAAGTGTATTCAGAAGTGGCAGGAGGAGGTGCCGTTACTCATATGAATCATGATTTCATTTTGCTTCTTGCATTAATACGTGGCTCTCACAAAAGAACAAGGTCGTCTTTTTTTTTTTAAACCTGCATTTTTTTCCCAAGGAGACTAAACCCACACAATCCACAAGTTGTCAGGCACTCTACCTTTCCCATACATAGGAGCCGGTGCTACCAATTGGGTGGATTATACTGTTGTTCTGTCCGCCAGTTTACACAATGATGCAGCATGACTGAATGTTCTTCATCTGTGACTCTTCAAATTTAGTGCAATTAACTTCCTTACCTACAATGTTATGCAAGGAATAAACACAGCCCATGAAACACAGCAGCCTTGATAGATCGAAACACCTTGCAGATGCTGCCGCTGCCTCTGGTGAAGAGCTAGAAAGCTCAAAGTTTCAAAATAGATGCAGGCTACCAGCGGAGTCTGACAGCCTTGCCTTTACAAAGCTCATTTAGAAACCCCTAAGCAATGCTCACAAAACACTTTTGCCTCAGCCTTTCTTTGACAAATAGATAAAGACAGAGCAGGGGAGAAGGCGTTCATGCACTCTGTGCTTTTGCCTTTTCATAGCTTGTTTCTCCACCAAAGACAGAAAAGATAAAGGAAGCTATACTGGGAAGAATTTTGTGCTGAAGACTATTTCTGAGCCACTGATCAGTGAAAGAAATAAAAGGCTTAAGAGCTCTCTGCTCACTTTAAAGAATTAAGAAAATGGATCAATGAATTCACTGGGGATCCCTTAGGCAAAGCAGTTACCTACAGTACAATATGTTTTTATTATGTTGGTTGTTGACATTTATAAATCCTGCTCTTCAGGGGGTGGTCACTCAGCCATTTTAAGCTGCTTTGTTTCAGATGAGAATCTTCAAGCCAGATCAGCCTCGTCTCATTTTACAAAACTACTGAAAGAAGTCTCAGGCTTGGTCACGGGTCACATTTTGGAGCAGAGACGCATGGGCCCCGCAAAGGGAAACAGCAAGAGTTTCCTCTCCGCTCGTTCGGGGTCCGCACTGAATCCCTCTGCAGCAGTCTTCCTTCCCCTCCCGCTCAGCCCGAGTAATGTAAAAAGAAGAGGAGTGCATTTGAGGCAGGAAGAAGAGCAGAGCGCAGGGTGGCAAGCACAGAACCCAGGTCTTTGCTAGGACGGACATGGGGCAGCTCTATGTATTTTGCCGCCCCAAGCACGGCATTCAGGCGGCTTTCAGCGGTACACCTGTGGGAGGTCCGCTGGTAACGCGGATTCGGCGGCATGCCTGCGGGAGGTCTGCTGGTCCCATGCCTTCAGCGTCCCTGCCGCCGAATTACTGCCGAAGCTGTGGGACCGGCGGTCCTCCCGCAGGCATGCCGCTGAAGGCAGCTTGACTGCCACCCTCACGGCGACCATCAGGCTGCCCCCCGTGGTTTGCTGCCCCAGTTATGCACTTGCTGCGCTGGTGCCTGGAGCTGCCCCTGGATGCACATGCCCTTGAGACTCTCTCCTGCAGGTCTACAGGATCAGAAACTCCTGACCCACAGGAGCCAGGTTTATGTATGTTGATGGGCATAGAGTTAACGCGAACATTTGAGCTACATCTCATGTTGCTGATTAGTGAAGACAAGCCCTCAAAAGGCAGCCCCTGCAGACCAGACTATTGGGGGTAGGAGGCGAGGAAAAGGAAGGGCTTGTCTACACACAGGTTTGGCTACTGCTTTAGCTATATTGGTTTGAAACCAGTCAAGTCAAAGCAGTACAACCCACTAGGGTGGACACTGTCACAATGGTATACAAGTGGCTTACAGTGGTATAGTCTATTCCTGTACATTTGGAGGACTAGGCTATACTAATATAAGTCACCTTTATACCCATAAAACTGCATCCACACTAGGGCTTGTACCAGTATAACTGCACAGGTAAGAAATCACACCCCTAACCAACTTTGCTGCATTAGTACCAAGCTTGTGTATAGATCAGGCTGAAAAGAACAGGAAAGAAAGCAACAAGAAATCACAAGGGGTCCCTCACAGTCAAACTCCACACCAACTCCCAAGAAAAACTGCACTCTAAAAAAGGCACTATTTTCTCTGGGGAGTAGACAGACCCCTTTTACTTCCTTTCCCAAACTTAGCTGTCAGTGGTTGGACTCCTTTGGCAATTTGAATGGTGGTGGGGGAAATGGCACGGGGGATGAGGCAGGCCACACACTCCTCAGACAGAGCAATATGAAGTCTCAGCATGGTCAATGACCTTGCAGCCTGAGAAAGCGATCCTTTTACAGGACTATTTAAAGGAAAGAACAGTAGCAGCCCCAGAGTCAGCAAGTAATTAAAGCCAAAGAGTCTTACCCATGAAGCCAGTGACTGGGGCATCCTGTCCAAGTAATGCTGAAATTGTGGCTTGGCAGAAGAAACTAACTAACATATAATCTAGTGGTTTAGTTGCTCAGGACAGGCCCATTCCTGAGCATCCACCAAGGCCATTAAACATCACCGGGAGCTGTGGGTGCTCAGCACTTTTTGGGGTCAGGCCTCTTACCCATATGTATTTAAAGAGATGAGAAATTCTAAGAGGAAGACAATCAGTCACAAGAAAGCATCTTCCAGGGGGCTTTTGCTGTTATTATTCCAGATCAGGAACTAAATTCTACAAGCTAGTTACTTAGCAGATGAAGTTACCATGCCAACTCATACACTACTTTTTTTTTTTTTTTTAATATATACAAGAGTAGGCAGTGTTCCCTCAAGATTTTACAAAAGGGTGAGGTAAAATGTCACAGTGCCAACAACATCATGAAATCTCTAGTCAGCAACCCCCTCACCAGTGACTTAGTTTTCAGTGTAGCTCCCCCTACGCACCACAGTTTCTCACTTAGCTAGTGGGCAAATCAACAGACAAAATACTAATTTGGTAGGCAACCCATTTTTCTGTGCCTTACATTTAAACATTGATAATCCACATCTCTGTGCCTCAGTTTACCACAGTTCTCGGTTTAATAATGCAAGATGCTTCAGCTTACGTCTTCCTGCAACCATCTCTCTCTCTCTCCCTCACCTCCCCATGTCCCTCTCTCTCCTACATCTGTGATTTTTTCTGTTCTATCTTCCCATCTATCTTTTCTCTGTCTTTTCCTCCACTGACTTTTCTTTCTGCCTGCCATTTGTGGATCTTTTCTCCTTTGTCTTTGTCTGTTTTCCTTCTCTTCTTCTTTTTCCCTAGTGTGTTCTGGTCAATTTTCAGAATGGAGAGAGGTAAATAGTGGTGTGTCCCAGGGGTCTGTACTGGGCCCAGTCCTATTCAACGTATTCTAAATCAGTGGTTCTCAAACTTTTGTACTGGTGACCCCTTTCACATAGCAAGCCTTTGAGTGTGACCCACCCTTATAAATTAAAAACACTTTTAAAAATATTTAACACCATTATAAATGCTGGAGGCAAAGCGGAGTTTAAGGTGGAGGCTGATAGCTCGTAACCCCCCATGTATTAACCTCCAGACCCCCTGAGGGGTCCTGACCCCCAGTTTGAGAACCCCTGTTCTAAATGATCTGGAAAAAGGGGTAAACGGTGAGGTGCTAACACTCACCCCGAAAGACAAAAGTTACACCATGGCAAGTGTCAGCATAAACAGGGTGTTGTGGCAGAAGCGCTCTCCTGTTGACAGTGAGAACGCCGCTCATTGGAGGTGGAAGTATTTTGTCAGCAAAAGTGCCGACAAACAGCGGTTACACTGCCCAACTTTTAGCGACACGACTGTGTCGCCACAGCCATATCGCTAAAAGCTGTGTAGTGTAGACAAAGCATAAGTCACATAGGAACTGGGAAAGCAGAGAGGTTGCTTAGAAGAGATTCTATCCGCAGCAGCAACTGTCTCCACATCCTGTTAAGTGCAATTAGAATTCCCCACCACCACCTACCCTGGGGGAGATCCAGAGTAGTTGTATTGCTCTGCATAGAATTACTTTGGATATATGCCAGTGAGAGATCCAAACCTAACCCAGATTCCTTAGAGGGGATTTAGTCTCACTGCTGTATGGTCGTTAACAGGTCACTCCCTGGAACTGTTGCCAGTTTCTGGCTCATTCCTGATTCAACTCGGTTGCTACACTCACTCTGTATTACAAATTCTGAAACAAGGGGGAGAATTACAGAGATTTCTACAGACAAGGCTGACAGAATATAGGATAGGCACAAGCTGATTCCTCCTGAGCCACCATTTGCTCTGGTCCTGGCTAGTGCAGGGTCTATGGTAGCCAGGCTCTCAAGATTTCTCCCACCTTAGCTCACAAGGAATACTCAAAACTTTTTGACTTTTTGTGTATAATTACATAGGGTGAAAGCCTCCCTCCAGTAGCCTGGGTTGGCCTGGAGGAATACATGGAAGGGAAAGGAATTCTCCACACCTGGGCCACCGAGCAGCAAAAGTGAATCCAGGTAGCCCCCACTGCAGCCCTGATGCTGCCCATATCTCTCTACTGCTACTCCCCTGCTCTGGGTATTAGCAAACCCCTCTGACCACAAGCCCTGCTCCTCCCTGTCCCACACTTACAACCTGTTTTGCCAGGACAGGAAACATCCCTACCTAAGGATGTGGAATCAGGGTTTTGCCCTCTGGGAACAAGGTGGTATTTAACCTTCATTTTACTGTTTCTTCTGGGAACTTGAGTTTGGGCTCTTTGTTGATTTCACATAACTCTAAGAGAATGTGGAAAAAAAGGTGTATTCAATTAAATGCAGTCATTCCTGGCATTGTCTCCTGGCATCTCTCTAGGAGTACTTGGCACAGCTCTCAGCTGGAACCCCGCAGAAGTGACTTGTGCCCATACATTCAACTGTTAATTGTGTCAACACTGCTGTTTGTTTGGGAGGTGAAAGGCAGCCCCATGTAAAGGAAACATGGCACAAATCGCTCTCAAATCAGAAGTAGGGGGATGGGGATCTCTGGTTTACCATTTGGATTCTGGGTGGGACACTGGAGATCCTGGCTCTGACTCAGACTTCCTAATTGGCAATGATCAGTCACTTCATCTTCCATGGTGCATTCATTCCACTGCTATAGTGTTGGGATGGTCCTCCTCTAACACCCAGGTACAGGTCCATTAAAGGTACCCACAGTGCGCAGATACTGTGATGATGATAAGCACCACAGAAAAGTCTTTAAACAAAGTAACTACAAAGAACAGATGCTGAAGTGAATTCCTCTTAGTCTGGATGTTGATTTTAGGCAGGGAGAAGGATTCTTTTTAATATAGGTTATGTCTGATGTGGACTGAGGACTGTGTTGGAATTGCAAGCTATTACTAAGAGTAGAGGGTTTCCTGGTCCTGCTTGCAGGCTAGAGGGCTTTGTAGGGGAAAGTGCACTCAGTGTTATTTTGATAAGAGCCAGCTGAAAGACAGGTGGGGTGTTATGTCTCCCTACTTTAGGGAGCAGCCTGTTTTCCCTCTTTCTGTTGTTTGGTTCCTATGTGTTATCATTCTGAATTCTAAGAAAGAAAGTAGTGTTATGTTGCAATATTGCAGAAAAAGTATTTATGTTATTAACTTCTAATTTCTGTGTGTGTTTCATGAACATAATATTTGCCATGCTGGGGGAGAACATCTGGACATTTTAATTCTATTATAGAAAAGGACAGATGGACTCACATCCCCACATTCAATTCTTGATCCAGATTTCACATCCCTCAGAGTGTGGTTCCAGGATTTTGGTTCAAGCCAATCTCCACCTCTTAGCAAATAAAATGAGCAGAGGTATGTATTGATGTTACACTTATTAGCCTCAAAACCTTGTCAGCCATGTGAGCCAAAATAATATGAAAAATTAACCACAGATTTTAGTACAGCTTTAGTGCCCTTTTAAGATTTGTCTCCACTGGGGCATTTTATTTTGTTTGTTTGCAATCAAGTTAGATAACATGATGCTGACCTGACAGCAGTTAGCTCAGGGCTTCATTGTGGTTGGCTAACTCAATTTTCCTGGTCTACAGTGATTGCTAAGTCATGGTCGGTATCCCGTTGACTATTTGCATTTACTGCATATTCAAACATGATCACATTTTGTAATGAAGGTAAAGTCATCAAAGGGTTCGCTGCCTCAACTACCAGCATATTATGCAGAAAAGTAAATACAACAGGTAAGCCCACCTGTAAAAAAAAATATCCTATTCATCTCGCCATTTGCCCTTTTGTGTTTTTTCCCTTTACTTCTCATGGCTGTGACATTTGCTGGAACCTGCAACGCTGACTCATGTGAGCTCTGACTACAATACTAAAGGCAGGGGTTTCAAAAAGCACTCAACGCTGACCCTACTGTGTTCCCACAAAACTCAGTGTTGAAACCCCACCCTTCAATTAACAGGTGCCTTATAGAAATAGCAAGACAGATCAAGCAATCGGATTTCAGAGGGGCTACTGATGAGAGCAAGCACTACTTGTGTGGGTAAGTTCTGCAAGGTAAGGTCTTTAGTTCTTAGTGTAATTACTGATTTGCACATAATGTTCTGAATCACCATTTGTGGGGGATTTGTTTTCATCCTTGCAAGGTTCCTTAGCCTGGTGGGATGTACACTATGATACAATATGTAGTAATTCTGAAATTGAACTGCATTTGTATTGAAAAACTGAGAGCCTGTAATCATCACTTTAGAAAAAGGGTGAATTGCTTTTTAGAAAATGATGGGTAAAAAAAAGAGGAGGGTGGGAGGATTTGTATGGGGAAGTATGAAAAGGCTGGAGGTTTTCAGTCTTTCAAAGCCTGATAAAGATTAAGGCCAATTCAAAAAGGAGTGTTTTACGGGTCAAATAAAAGGAAATAAGTGACATTTTTCTGTGATGTGGCACAAAAGTAATCACCATGAGACCAGACAAATTTTTCAGTGTCAGTTTAGCAGATAAAGCCAGAGAGAAAATTAAAATGCAGGAGATAAAAAGTCCACTATCTACAGAGGCAATGCAAAGCTGGATTCATTGTTTATCCTTCAATTTCATCAGGCTGGTGCAGAAATTTGTATTTGGATTTAAAATAAGATTTATCATCCAATTACTGCTCTTCTGAAACACATTTTTAGTGTAGATTTGTACATATCTTACAAATTTCTTTCACTCCCCCTGTCAAAAAGAAATGTTCCAACAGAGAGAATCTGAGAGGCTTGATTGAAAAGATGATGATACAGAAAAATGAAAGAGGAGCCTTTGAGCTTTGCTAATGTTGGCATTCCTGCATTTGTCTGCACCAGCTTGCATCTGAAGTGTCTCTACTAGAAATGGGCCACACCAGCTTTGCAGGGGTTCGGAGCCTGGACTCAGATGGATCTGAATTTTGAAGGCTGGATTAATTTTCAGTTTCTCTTGTTTTCTGCAAAGCTTTAACTGTAAAGAAACTTTTACAAATCATAAGTAGCAAGAAAGAACCTATCACCAAACTCATGCACCCACACCCTCCCACCCACAGTCTAGCCTGCTCTCAGTGTTAATTACGAATCCTCTCTAAGATTTTCAGCTGGGCATTAATTCACTTTCCTCTGAGTTCAGCTCCATCTGCATATTGTTATATTTTGTTATGCCACCTCCGATCCTTCAGCTGTACTATCTTGTAGGAAAGGGAGAAACTGGTTGTGTTGCCATTGGAAAGGTTTGTGGTGCTGTTTTGAAAACTAGGATATGGGGTTTTGAATGGCCAGGTATCTGGGAGGTTTGGAATCACACAATCCTGACACATGGGAGTGGGTGGGTGGGAGGGTCACCATCTCCCAAGAGCATACGTTAACGCAATAGCAAGCGAGCAGAGTCTTCTAGCACAAAGCTCCATAGAAACAGACAGGAGGCACAGGCACAGCTACTGCAGCTCCGCTCTTTCTGCAGCACGTTTCTGCACTTCAATCTGCTCCCTTTAAAAACCAGTTACTATCTGGTTCACTGAAAGAGATAACGAGTAAGCAGTTCCGAGAACACTGCAACAGCCAAGAGCCTGTCTTTAGTAGCCCTGGAGCACCTATGGGTCGCACCTCTGGGGTTTTGGGCTGGGGGTGCTGTATGGCATGGCATGGGCCAGCCCCAAAAGGAGAAGGGGCACGCTGGCAGCACACGGCTGGGCAGGCCACTGTGCATCTGGCAATTGCTGATTTGTAAATAGTGCCCGTGCGCTGGACCAGGCGGAGCGGGGCCGCCTCTGCCATGCCATGCCCCTGGCTGGCCCCTTGCTCTGGGGACTGACCTCCCCACACCATGTTCCATTGCTTCCATAGGAGCCCATAAATATGTTTGGCACCAGGCCAACAAAAGGTTAATCCAGCCCTGCTGGGTGCCTCCACCTGCCCAGGGTGGGGGGGCCATAGAGCAGCCTCCAGCCAATGTCCCTGGCTCCCCCACTCAGGGCAGATGGAGGGTCATGGGCTCCCTACCACTGCCTGGGCTTCCTGACTAGGCTCCAGCTGCTGGGCTGGTCAGGGGGTGGGGCCTTGGAGAGAAGAGGAGGGGCAGGGATGGACCCATGGCAAAAAGTGAATAGGCCAGGCCAGTCCACATTCAAAAAGTGGGAGGGCCATGGCCTCCTGGTCCCCCCCATTCCGGCGCCCCTAATTCCAACCCAGAGTCCAATACGAAACAACTAGGTCTGCTCCTTTACCTGTGCTGCGGATTTCCTGGGCCACTTCCTACAGCCTCTTCCATTCCCCTCTGGGTATCTCTGTCTCTTCCCTGCTTTAGCCAGGGTCTCTCAGGCTTCTCTGCCTGGAGAGCTTTCCTGTCTCTTTCCTGCTGAGCATCTTACCTGCAGGGCCGACTCTAGGCACCAGCAAAACAAGCACATGCTTGGGACGGCACTTTTTCAGGGCCAGCATTCCAGCCATCCTCTCTTTTTTTGGCTTCGGGTGGCAAAAGCCTAGAGCCAGTCCTGGCAGCAGCAGCGCATCATGCATGGGGGGGTTCCCTGGGGCCACTGCAGTTAGCGCCATGCGGGAGCAGCACCCACACCTTGTGGCTGGACCAGGCAGGCTCCAAATGGGGGACACGCGGGGTGGGGGCCACCCTGCGGGGCACACGGACCCACTTGCAGGTGCCTCAGGGCGGCCGCCCCCCAGTGCCGCAGTCAGGGCTGAGTGAGGTGGCCTGAGGAGCCCAGGGACTGCGGCAGGGCGGCCAGAAACAGCAGCAGCAGCGGGACCATAGAGGGAGGGGAGCTGCTGTGAGGGGCTCCGCTCCCTCTGGGGCTACCCTTCCCCGGCTCCTCAGCCCCCTGCTGGGGCAGTCCCCCAGCTCTACCCTCCCAGGTCCAGGATAGTCCTGGAGGCAGGAATCCTGGCTGCAGGGACCCTGGGCTGAGGCACGGCCTGGGAGCCCCGCTTCATACCCCAACCCTGCCAGCACTGGACCAGCTGGAGGTGAGGGGGGAGAGGGTGGATTCAGCACTGGTGGGGGGGGAGCCCAGGGCTGGGGTAATAGGTGGTGCGGAGGTGGGGAAGAGAGAGCCCAGGGCTGAAGCGGCAGGGGGTGGAGAGGGAAGAAAGAGCCCAGGACTGGGGTGGCAGGGGCTGCCGGGGGGGAGGGCACTGGGGGTGAGGGTGAGAAGCCAGGGCTGGGGTGGGGTGCAGCCAAAATTTTTTTTTGCTTGGGGTGGCAAAAAAACTAGAGCCAGCCCTGCCTACCTGGCTCTCTCTCCAGCTTTATCACCACTTTATCCTTACTCCCTTCTTTAGGGCAGCCACCTTCTGTTCTTTGTGGGGAACTGCTGATTCCCCTCCAGGGAGCTCATTATTCTGTAATCAGGCTGGGTTAGCCCCAGGCTCTCCAGCTCCCAGGGGCAAGCCAGCCTGTTACAGAGTGCAGCACAATCACAAAGTGAAGGGTGACAAAAAAGGCACACGAGAAGGGGGATATGTTCACAGAAATAGTTAATACAGGGAAAGACTTTTTCCATGTGCTCCTTTACTATGTACTAATATATAGTTTACACTAACCAACAGGACAAGGCTCCCTGGGATAGTTATCTGGGCTCCAGGTCCCACCATGCTCCAGTTTCAATATCTCCACTGTAACACCAAAGAGCTCTTTAGTAAAAAGTTGTTGCATATTTATTAGCCTTAATATACACTTTTACTTTCAGTAACTCGATGCTTGGGGCAATCCAGAGGAGGACAAGGAAAGAGAGGGAGTGACAGAGAGCAGTAAGAACTAGACAAAACCCGAATTCCTTTGAATTTCCAAGGTGGAGAAGGGAAGGTCTAGACTCACTTTCAAACCCATGGGTCTGAACCTACCCTCTTCCAGAGTTTTGCTTCAGGTCAGAGAAAAGAGAGTTTCTATGCTGGATTTGGCCACAGTTTTGCACGAACAACGTGTGAGATTTTGCACTATCAAATCCAAACCCAAGTGTAAACCTTACCTCTGATCATGCCTGGACCACAAATCCCAATGCTGACACTAATGGAAATCCAAACACCATCTCCTTGGCTCATCCCTAATAAAAACAAATCCACACTAACACATGTAACAATTCAATTCAAGCACTGCCTAGTTACATTTGCAACACTAGCCTTCTTTGCCTTTTTCTCCTCGGGAAATCTGATGTCTACTCTTCCTTAAATGACCCAACTGAGAATGCAAATACCATCTTTATCCATATGCCCCTTAGCCTGGTTTTGTGCTGTATATTCTGAATGCCTGCATTATGCATCGGTGGAGGAAATAATTGTTGTGTGCTATGTTGAACTATGGATTATAGTAGAGAAAGGAGGACAAACCCTTGTGTCTGTGTGTCAGTTTTTATTGTGCTTATGAAGGCAAACCCTGTTTATAATGCTCAGGTTCTTCAGTCTTTAGTTTATGCTGTGCATGTAGGGTATGGCACTGAAAGTGCATGATTTAATTGTTAGCTGAATATTTTAGTACAAAGTGCAGAATGCTACCACCTGGTGGAAGGAAAACCAATGGAAACTAGCGAAGCCCATTAAAAAGGCCAGAGGATTCAGATTTTATTAGAGAGCCAAGTTAGTGCTGGGTGCTCCGCCTCCATATAGCCTCAGGCTAGCTGTTTAGATGCCTAAATATAGAGTTAAGTGCCTGTCTATAGGCACCCAGGTTTGAAAATCAGGAGTCTCCAATCTGGTGCTTAGACCACCTGGTGCTGTCTCCCTACTAGGATTGTTAAGAAGGGCTTCCTGGAATTTTTAATGTGTACATTCATTAGATGCTAATGGATGTAGCTGGATGGGAGGGGAAAATACAATCACTCTGAGAGACTTTTTTTTTTTTTAAATTCAGCTTTCACACGTATTTTTTTCAAGAGACAGTGGTGGGAGAGGGGCAGACTGCACCCATGTGTGAGTGATTCATTGAGTCCCTGTCACTTCTTTAAATCAAATTAAAGTCTCTGAAAAGGGAAATTGCCTGTTAATACTCCTGTAATTAGGGCTCCATTATAGCCCCACACATTAAAAGGTTTCAAACACAACTATATAAATTCTCTGTAAGAATTTGGCAGAAGGTTTGTCCATTTTGAAACGGCTGGAAACAAACCCAAAATGTCAGCGGCTTCTCATGCTGGAGCACTTTTGGGCATTAGAAATTACAGGCCTGAGCCATTCAAACAGAAAGGTCAAATTCAGCCTTGGTGCAAACAAAAACAATTCCCATTGACTTCCCTGAGAATAGTATCCATGTGTGTTACGTTGTAGATGGATTGTGGAACCATTTAACACAAGCTGCAAGGGACCGTTCAAAGAAAGTGCAAACTCCAAGAACTGCTCTACAATAGAGACATTCAACTGGCTACAGCCCCTAAAACATTCACAGAACATTCTGCATCCAACCACAAAATGATTTACAAGTGATCTACTAACCCTTTAGAACAAGCTGCCTTTCAACAGGTTTAATAACCACTTCAAACATAACCAACTCACTCTAACAAAGTTAATGCCGTTGTGCATCCAGACAAGTTGAAAAGGTTCAGTCCTCCCGTTAATGCCTGACAGTACACCTGTGGCCTGGCCTGGTGAAAATAAACCAGAGTGCACTGCTCCTGGAAGTCATGCTGAGAACTGTGGGATAGGTACCCAGAAGGCATTGCAACACATGGACACAGGACAATTCAGTATGACTAGAGTGAGTGGGCTGAGCCATTTGTGTTTACAAGAGTTCATTTACAAACCCCTCCATTCTCAAGTATACACAAGGTACCATTGACATGATAGAACGTTTGCTCCTTCGGGTCTGTGGCAGCTCATCAGGTGAGTTCTCCCTGTGCTGACAGTCCTTACAAACATTCATTGATACAATAGATTGTGACAGCTTCAAAAGAGCCATTGTGGTTTATGGAGTCATTGATATGTGAATTAAACACTGACAGACACTAACTCTTCAAAAGGAGTCATTATTATCTCAGTAGCAATCTATTGATTTCAATGACAATATCTTCTATGAAACACCAAAAATATGTATTTAAAAATAATGAGTACAAAAATATATATTTAAGGAATGCGAGTGATCAGCTTTGCAACCACAAAAGGTGGGGAATTTACAGTGGAGAATTCTCATTCTTACTAGCAATTCAGCACTACAAATGGGCAAACTCTCCAGGACACAGATTCATAGATTTTAAGGTCAGAAGGGACCATCATGATCATCTATTCTGACCTCCTGCACGTTCCAGGCCACACAACCTCACCCACCCACTCCTGCATAGACCCCTAACCTCTGGCTGAGTTACTGAAGTCCTCAGCTCATGATTTAAAGACTTCAAGTTACAGAGAATCCACCATTTACACTAGTTTAAACCTTCAAATGCCCCATGCTGCAGAGGAAGGTGAAAGCCCCTCAGGGTTTCTGCCAATCTGACCCAGACCCCTCCCCATCTAGCGTCCCATCACCTGCTATTGGAGATATGTGCTGCTAGCAGTCATGTGTATGCTATTGTCTGCTGTCTCATCATCTCATCTCCTCCATAAACTTATCAAGCTCAGTAGGTTTTTTGCCCCCACTACTCCCCTTGGAAGGCAAGATACTTAGGCTGCATTCAGTTTGACTTTTGGGGAAGTCATTCACCTCCGTTACTGTAGCATGAGACAGCTCACCTGGTGACATCTAGATGACCTAGTGGCAAGGATGCAAGTCGCTGGTGTACACTAGAGTTCTTCTCCTGGTGTAGATAATACAGTGGTAAAAATGGCAGTGCTCAGTACGCTCCCAGGATTGCTAGCACTGCTGGAACTACATTGGAGGGAGATCTCCCCAGAAGTGCCTAAACAGACAAGGCCTTCTAATCTTTCAGGCATCCTCTGTCCTACTTCAGTTCCTTCCTACCTTGACTCCATATCATGCTTTCCCCATACTGTTTTCTGATGTCTTCTCTTGTCACTCTTAGGGCCAGATCCTGCAAGTATTTGTGTGTGTACCTTCCCTCACACAAGTAATCCCAGTGATTTAACTGACATTGTCCTACTAGTATGAGTAAACTTACTCACATCCATAAATGTTTGGAGGACCATTGAAAACTCTTTGTAGCAGGGAGCGTATCTTCCTTGATGTTCTGAAAAGCACCGGGTAGACCTGTAATGCTAGACAAATTATTAATGAATAATATAAATACTAGTCTACACCTTGGTCCATCCCCTAAACCAAGCCTTGTACAAAGCTGGAAAAACTCAGTCAGAGAAGGAGTCTAGTTCCTAAAAGGTGATTTTTTTAAAAGCTCCTTATACACCATGTGCTAAAAAGCAATTCAAGGCAGTCACAAGGGCTAGGAACCAGGAGATCTCAATTCCAGATCTCTGTGCGTGACCATGGGCAAATCACTTAACCTCCCTGGGCCTCTACTTCTGCCTCTATGAAGCCTGAAGAAGGTCCTATTTTTGAAAGCCCATTGAGATAATCCAGCGAACGGTGCTATCACACCTTTCACCAGATGATTGCAATGCACAGATCATCACAGCTTTATTGTTCTAAATACTAACACAGTAGGTTAAAAACACCATGTAGGTGCATAGATTTGACTAATCCATTTCTTTACTAATATATTAACAAACAAACAAACAAACAAAACAAAAGCCCTAATAATTTCAGAGCAGAAGAGATTTGCTTTCCTTACTCAACTCAAACTTTGTTCTCGTCCTGAATTGCTGGGTCCAGCCGAGTAATAATCAGGCTGCGGTCACCTCTATGAAATAACCTTTTAGTGTCAACTGAAGCGCACAGTGTCTAGCCAATGTACCTGATTCTGCTCCCTCTGGCACGGGTGTACATCAGGAGTAACCCCTTTGTAGTCAATGAAGCCACACCAGTAAAAAAAACAAAAAAACACCACCACAACAACAGTGCAAATGAGATGAGAATCAGACCTAACATTTTTACAAAGTACACCGCTGAGGGAAATGCAATACATTCAGAAAATCTGCAAGTTCCGTGATGTGCAGAATGCATATGCTTTTAGATCCATTTCAGCAATTATTCAGATGAATGTAATGAAGGCACTTTACACAGTAGGATAGCAGCTTTCTTCTAAAATGTGTACACAGTCACATTCAAATCTGTAGGGTGGTAGACGGGGAAGGGGCCATGGACTGCAACACTGGACTGGCTGGTATTTTAGCACAAATGAGTGGTCTAGCAACAGCAAAACTCAAAGAGCTCATTTTTGTGCTAGCACATGAAAAGCAATCATAGTCCATTTACTCATCGACTAACTCGTACTTAAAAACAAACATTATATGAAAGCACTTGGTGCTGTGAATAATGAGCCAGAGGAACACTTCCATCAGCAGAGGTGACACAGCCCCTGTGGAGCTGGGATTTGGGCCCAGATCCTCGAAGATATTTAGGTACCTAATTCCCAATAATGGGTATTTAGGCACCTAAATACCTTTGAGGATCTGGCCCTGGAAAAGGGAAGGATACCGTAACACCCTTTGCTCACAGACAGAGACCTACTTTGAAGTTTGCCTTTAAGGGTATGTCTACACTGCAGCCGGGAGCGTGCTCGAGTAGAGCTAACGTGCTAAAAGCAACACATATTGCAGGATGTAGCCTGGGCTGTTCCTGGGCTAACTGTCCAAGTAAGTCCAGCTGGGTTTGTACGCAGGCAGCTAGACCAAGCTGCTGCCCATGCTACCCCCAGCTATACTGCTCCTTTTAGTGTGTTAGCTCCCCTTGAGCTAGCGCCCGTCTGTTTACCCACACTGGGAAGCACGTGCCCAGCTGCAGTGTAGAGATGCCCACAAGAGTGCCCTCCACGGCAATGAGAACTTGCCTGAATTGTCCCAAGCTGCTGATCTCCCCTTTTGGGGGAAACCACTGTATAGTCAGAGCTGGAGTCAAACAAAACTAGTCTGGAATGGCTAAATCCTCTGCCCTACAAGAATGATCTGATTCTAGACTCTGGAATTATGTTTCTGTCTGTGGCCACGTAGGTGACCCTAAACTAGCATCCGGTCCACAGCAGTGAAAAGGTTCTACCACCTTGCACTGGACTAAGCCGTCTCTCTGTTCGGTGGTGAGCAGGCTGCATCTAGAATACTGAAAACAGCTCAGTGCACCTTTTGAAAACAAGGCTTTTCTAGGAAGAAGAGGCTATTTTAGCAAAAGCATCAATGGCCCCAAAGATCTTGCAGATGGAGAATACGTAAAGAATCATGTTCATCCATGTTTTGTGGTTTTGCCCTCTTGATATGGTTTTTCCAACGTGCCTGAATCCCTGTTTTCACACATCCCAACCATTTAAGTTCCCAACTCTTGCACTTTATGACTGTTTCTCACATAGTCCGTCGGTTCGACGATGACATTTTCATGCTCTGTTTTAGAGAGAAGGAGAGATGTGCATGAATGCGTGCATGTAAGGTCGATTAAAATGGGAGAGTCATTGCACTGGGACGTCCCATTCTCTCTGTTGCTGAAGCTTGGACCAGTGGCACACAGGTTGTTACAACTGGAGGCTTCTTTAGCTGCAGTGAATAGCTAGGACTTCTATAGCGCCTGTTGTGCCTTTCGCCTTCCACGATGCATTGCTGCACAGCACAGTCTTCGTGTGCTTGGGAGGGCACTGGCTAAATCACTGTTAGTGTCCACACTTCCGGTTACCCTCAACTGATTTAGGCTGCCTGCTGAGGCAGTTTACCGGGGTGTGGCCACTGTCGCAAACTTACAGCTACTTGGAGCCACAGGAGAGAGCTGAGTGTACAGTGAGAACCCAAGAGAGGAAAGCATCACTCAAGGAGTGTGGTAGTTCAAATCAGCCAAAAATACTACCTCTCCCATGCCCCCCATATACCCCATGACTGTTTATTGCAAGATTAAAAGAGGGGGAAAAGCACTAAAGTAGCAGTCAACCTTCCCCACTGTCCAGGGAGAGTAAGTACAAACATTGAATGTTTCAGAGAGCCCTCCATGCTCTAACAAGTTTATGACATCTCATTTCTGATGCCCCCATCCCTCTTTTCTTCTGCCATGTTATGCAACAGCAGCAAACAATAACAAGAGACGTCTGGACTTTGCACACCCTGGACCTCTCCCAACAGGAAGCTCTTCAAAAGCTGCACATTGTACAGGTCACATGTCTGACAGAAATGTGCGGCATCCGTTTATTGCAGGGAACAAAGGCCAGCAGTTCTTGGGGGACAAAAGGTGGGACAATGGGCAGATTTACTAACTGGATTGTAATATGGAGCACAGATTAGAGTGCAGACTGAGTTTTTCTTTGTAAGGATCACACTAGGGTCAGAAGCTACACTCAGCAAAGAAAATCCATTACACTTTCTAAAACTTTTGTTGGCCACTGTTAATGCTGCTCTCTCTCATTGCAATGAAACTTGTGCAAGAAGGTGAAGGTCACATCTCTCTCTCCTGCTTTTCATACCCTGCTCAGCAATGTGAGCGGTGAGAATTTGACACAGTATCTATAGCCAGAGTAATGATTCTGCCTCTCAACACGCTGGAAGCCACTCTGCTCTGGCTGCTCATTTGCGCCTTGTCTTGCAAACACTGATGAAGTGCTTAACTTTATGCATTCAACTTTATTTACTGGAAAAATAAGGTTTTGGGATTAAGGGCCATGACTAGGAATTGGAAAATCTAGGTTTGCCACAAATTTCCTGAGAGACCTTGGGAAAGGCATTGGAATGTGCCTCAGTTTCCTTACATGTAAAATGGGAGTAATAACACAGTGTAGAACCTCAGAGTTACAAACACCAGAGTTACGAATTGACCAGTCAACCTTATTTGAAACCCAGAAGTACACAATCAGGCAGTAGCAGAGACAAAAACAACAACAACAACAACAACAAAACAGTAGAGTACTGTGTCAAACGTAAACTACTAAAAAAAAAATTAAGGGAATGCAGCATTTTTCTTCTGCATAGTAAAGTTTCAAAGCTGCATTAAGTCCACGTTCAGTTGTAAACTTTTGAAAGAATAACCAAAACATTTTGTTCAGAGTTACGAACATTTCAGAGTTATGAACAACCTGCATTCCCGAGGTGTTCATAACGCTGAAGTTCTACTGTACTTCCCTAGCTCATCAGGGTGTTGTGAGAATAAATTCACTAATGTTTGTGTGATATTGTGAAACTCCAGTGAAGAGCAACACGGGAATAGCTGACAATACAATACATTTCTTGATAAGTCACCCCATAAGCACTGGAGTGAAGACATGAATAAAGGGCACCTTGCAAGAGGTCAGTATTGTCTGTGTCTCAGATAATGCAGGAAAGGATGCTCAAGCCATTAAGCAACAGAGCCTATTTGCAGATTACCAACTTGCCATGTGTTGTCCATCCATTTTGTCAGCCACCCCTGGTACATGTAAAAACTTTGAGTAACACAAAGCCGTTACTGGTGGGTAGAAGGTCAATGGGAGACACATTAATGACCCTAAGTAGAGAATAGCTATTGCCTTTGTGACAGGTTTCAGAGGGGTAATCATGTTAGTCTGTATCAGCAAAAACAAGGAGGAGCCTTGTGGCACCTTAGAGACTAACACATTTATTTGGGCAAATTTGTTAGTCTCTAAAGTGCCACAAGGCTCCTCGTTGTTTTTGTTACCTTTGTGTTTACGCTGGGCTTTTTCTGAAGAACTTCCCACCACTGCCACATTGGTGCAGAACACTGGGCTTTAACGAGTTAGCTGGTTGAATTAAAGCCTAATTTCCCCTTCCCTCCCTTCTTAGCCCGTGTTGAAGTCTACATGGGGATTTTAGATTGCGTTAGCTAGCATGTGTTAGCTACTACATCCTTATCCCAGGCACTCTTAAATCCTGGTCTAGCCTGAGCCACACTCTTGGTTAGCAACACTGGGAAATGTTTCAGATAAAAACCTCCTGTAGGTACCAGTTCAGTGGAGTCAGGTGGGGAAAGCCTGCCTTCCATCCTGGCTCTTATGGGGTCTCTGGCTTTTTAGTTCCATAGTCTCCCATACCATCAGAGCAGCAGCTTTGGTCAGAATTCTTAAACTGCCCCAGGTTTGAGCAAATGTTCGGCTCAGTCCCTATTTCTGGGGTTTAATGTGAAACATTTTAACACCTTTCCAAAAATGGGCCGGTTTTCTCTTACACCTGGGAGTGAGGAATTGTGTGTGTTGCCGCAAAGAATAAAACAACAAATGGAGGTTCAGATTCTGCCTGCTGGTACACCTAGCCCAGCACACCGCTACAAGCCAGAGCAGTACTAAACCCCAGCCGGGGTGGTAGTGGGATAAGTGAGGGCAGAATTTGGCCTAGAGAATTTATGATGGAATTCAAAACAGCTGGGAGCCGTCGTACACCAGCCTTATACCAACATCCTCTCTATTCTAGGGAGAAGCATGTTTCTTCAGCCCACAGGTAGTACAATGGGTGTTTGTGGGATTCTTTGGAGATTAGCTCTGTGTAAAGCAGAACATTGCGGATGGCTTGTAGGGGTTATAATGAGCCCTGGTTAACATAAAATTTAATCAAGAAATCTGTTTTTCCAATGGAAAATAGGGTTTTTGACAAAAACAAGTTTTTCTGCAGAAAATTAATTTGTCATAAAAACAACTCCCAAGCCCCAAAATATTTTTGGTTCAGAAATATTGCCATCATGCTTCATGGGAGTTGTAGTTTGTTTTCCTCATATCCCCATTCTCATCTATGGGTGGGGCTCTCCAACTAAACTACAGTATGTACCATGGCCAGGGACTTCAGTGATGCACTAATCAAGAGGGGACACCCTGGTTCATCATGGGAGATGTAGTCTGACCGGGGAGCCTGGCCTGTAGAGGGATTAGGCGCACGAGGCACCCAGACTACAACTCTCATAAGGCACTATGGCAGCATTTCTGAATTTAAGTATTTCAGCTTTTGGATGAAATATTTCATTTGGGGGGGGTCAAAATATTTTGATTTTTGTGTTTTTGGTGAAAATGTAAACTTTTCTGTTGAGGGAAAGCAAAGTTCTGGCCAGCTCTATAATTATTTGCATGCATGATATTTTGAAGGGTTAAAATCCATGTGCATTTTATATAACAACCTAGTATATGGATTGTGCTAGCTCTTTTCCAGGCCCAAAATTCAGAGTTTGGTCAAGAGACCAGAGGCCTAGCAAATAGTGATTAGCTAAGTGAAGCAGAACAAACAAAAGATAACCTTGCTTTGCTAAAATAGGCCTCATCAGCAAGTTGACAGGTGTTGAAGCTGAGTACTGAATAATTGTGTTTTATTCAAGTTGAAAATTGAACAAAGAAGCCCTGTTTCTGTTGTGTTAGTTTTTTCTGTAGGGAGATGTTTTTCCCACACATTCAAGCTTGAGTTTATGAAAGATTGGAACATGTCAGTGCAAGATATGGCCTCCTCCCACCTCCCTTTCCCAGGGGCCAATGCCTGCCTTAAAACACAAAGGAGACAATCTTTATTGCCATATACTTTCACTGTTTCTTTGCTTTAACCCCTAGGAATGTTATTATACTAATACATTTTATCAAAGTATTAATTAAATGTAACTTGTAAACTTAAGACCAGGGGCGACATTATATAACCTTTTAACCATTGGCTACTGTGCTATCTTGTCTTGCTGCTAGACCTATCTGGGGTCATGGAACTGTCTACCCGATCGCTTTCCCCCGCCGATGGAAAATCCATATATTCCATTGTAAGCGATTAACTGACAGTGTCTCTGAGCCTAATAAGCAAGATGACACTCCGTCAGCACTGTACATAATAAAATCCTATGCTTGACTTCTACACGGTGTGGATTTATGTTCCTTTACATTTAATTTTGCAAAGCTCTTTGCAAGAGACATGTTCTGAATGATATTTCTGAAATATACTTACTTGGGGCGGGATAAGGACCATCAGATTAAAAGAATATGAAATGTAAAAATTGTTATTTCTGACTTGCATGTGCAGGGCATTGAAAAATTCAAATAAATTACAGATCACAGCAGAGATCAAGACCATCTTCCTCTTCACAGGGTAGTTTTGTGGACATGTCCACACACTTTCATCTAATTAAACTAATGTTACGGACTGAGATGGAGCTAAGTGTTTACACCCTGTCAACAACTATGGACAAAGGAAGAGATCATAATGAAACGGTAACGAGGTGTTGTGTATTGATCTCAGACAATGTTCCTGAAAGCCCTGTGTAGCAAATTAGCCTGCTGTAAGAGATAAGTAGTGGAGCAGCCACTGTCTGCTAGATGACCAGCTTTCTTGCATTGCCTGGATCCTTCTCTAATAAATCCCAGCCAAAAAGTTTGTTCAGTTGGGAGTTAAAGCTGCAAATGTCTATCAGTTATTTCAAGTATGGGTCTACTGACTCCAAAGCCCACCAAATCAATGGGCATCTTTCCATTGCCTTCAGCCAGCTTTGAATCAGGCTCATGGAGCACATCTGTCAAGTAAAGAAAGTGCTATTTTTATGTAGTCGCTTTAGGGACAGAAAAGTTTCATAGTGCTTTGGACTCCTGATGGCCTGGTTGAGCCAGAACAGCTACTAAGGGTATGTCTACTCTACAATCACAAGGTCTGATTGGATAGGTGTACGTGAACGGCAATCTAGCTAGCTTGGGTACTGGAGCAGTGAAAACTCAGCAGCATGGGCTGCAGCTAGCCTAGGGTTCAGGCAGGCTTGTACAGCCCATGCTGAAGCCCGTGCTGCCACAGCTTCACTGCTCAGGCACCTGAACTAGTTAGATTAATGCTAACTAAGGTGTGGTCTACATGAGCTGCAATCGCACCCCGGGACTACGGTGTAGACACACCCTCAGAAAAAATGTGTAGGTAGCTAGCCCATCTTGTCAGTCATCAACAGAACTGTTCACCAATTTTCAATTACAGGACTAAAAGAGTACCATATACCTTTACCACCCCCACTGAAGATACAGGTGAAGGCATCATGTGAAGGGAAAGGGGTGTAAGGTGGAGCAGCATTTGGCTTGAAGAATACTTCTTGGTAGTGAAGATGTATGAGCTAGGAAGAACACAGCTGGGCTTTCAGCTCCAAGGGTGAACTCGCAATTAGAAAAAAACAAAACAACCCTACCTCCCACCACATTTCTTTACCAGTACTCTTGAACAATTTGATCTGGAGTCAGATACAGTCACCATGGAAACCCAAAAAGCCATTTCCAGAGTCATTTTCAGGGTGAAACCTTCCAGAAAGGCACAAGTGTTGGAAAGCCTAGAAACTGGGGTTAAGGTTACACTTTGAAAACCCAGCTCAAATATCAGAAAGTATGAAAGGCAAAAGGTCACGTAACCAACCTCAACTCTACCCAGTTTCATTGCCAGGCTGCCATCCTTCTACATATCTGGATACTGAGGGACTTCCAGGTTAGAGGTCATTGTCGGAGTTACATCTGCACAGCTACATCTCTCAAAGGGATGAAAAATCCACATATCTGAGAGATGTGGTTGAGCAGAGCTAACCCCTGGTGTAGACAGTGCTAGGTCAACAGAAGAACTCTTCCACTGACTTAGGTACCTCTTCTTGGGGAGATAGGTTACCTACAGTACCAGAAGAACCGCTCCCCACCCATCGCTGTATTAAGTATCTACACTGAAGCTCTACAGTGGTGCCGTTGTGCTACTGTAGCATTTTAAGCCTAGATATAGCCTTATTCTGCAGAAGCACATCGTGTCTGTATATGTTCTGTCATCTCCCGCAACATTGATGCACCCACCACTATGCTATATGGAGACCAGCAGCACCTTGCCAGTAGCACCCTGCACTAATCACACCTTGCGATGAGGGAGAATTAGAAAGTCTTGGTATTTTTGCACAATACAATACGGCGGAATCTGAACAAAGCACTCAAGCTCACGCTCCTGGGTGGCAGCCAAAAGCCAGTTCTCTATGTATAGTTTCCCCTTCATTCAAAGCCGTTCTGCAGAATTCTCACATGGCTTAAAAACTGCTCCTGCGGGTAGTTAACTGGGGGGTTGTACTGGCACAACGTCTCTGTCCCTGAGTACAGCCCCGTGTAGAGGTGGATTTGTTACCTGCACAAAATTCTCTGTTACTCACACACTCTTGGGGCACCCACCTTTACCCAATTCCTAGGGCTCGGAGTTTACTCTTTGTAGGTTTGCAGGACCTTTAACCAGTGGAAGAGCCTCACACAGTAATATCCTTATTCTCTATTTATTAACAATTACCAAACAGAATACACATGCTAAGCATACAGTGCTACGCTCACCAATCCTGATCATGCAAGTGGACTTTCCCTGTTGGCCAGGCAAGGTCAGTCTCATCTGGATTCTAGTTGCTGCACGTCATGGTCGTGCAGAGGAAACTTAGCCACTTTGATCTTAGGCTGTGTCTTAGAGGTGAGTTCTTCTTCCAGGTCCTTCCTTCTTATTCTTCTGTTCCTTCTGCTGGTCTCCTTCTTGGACTCCGGTTCATATAGTGAAACTCGAGTCCTGCTTACCTATACCTTAACCAATCATTTTACTAAAATTTTACTAACCAATCCTAATATATTGTAACAAAATTCTCTATCCAATCAGACCCACCGCCTTAATTAATTTACACCTAGCAACATTAATTATATAACAGACAGAAACAATCAAGGAACCAGATAGAGATCAGATAAACAATAGAGAAGTGGGGACCATAAAGACAAAACAATAAAGAAATGAGGATTTCACAACCACAACTATTGATAATTGATTTCTTGCCAGACAGAATGCTACCAAACTAAGGGCAAGGCTACATTTGCAAGTTAGAGCACATTAAAGCAGCCCCAGGTTTCTAACTCATGATGTGTCCGCACAGGCCAGGCACGTAGAGCACCCAGACTCTGCGGCTAGAGCACTCCTGGTAATCCACCTTGGCGAGTGGAATAATGTTTGATGCGCCACCGCTGGAGCACTGCAGCGCCAGTGTGGACCCCCTGGTCTGTTAATGAGCTCTGATCAGCCTCCAGAAGTGCCCCACAATGCCTGTTCTAGTTACTCTGGTCATCACTTTGAACTCTACTGCCCTGCCCTCAGGTGAGCAACTGTCAGACCCGCCCTTTGAATTCTCTGGGAATTTTGAAAATCCTCTTCCTGTTTGCTCAGCCAGGCGTGGAGCGTGTGACGGGTTGGATCACAGAAACTCCCTTGGGAGCTGCCAACCTATGTGCCAAGACTACTTCTATCCCTGTTTTCCCTGCCAGCTCAGGACTTCAGCACCCTGTCTTGCTGAGCCAGGCACTCTTGTCTAATTCAACAAAGACCCAGAGTCTGAATTACCAGCCCCAAAGCTGCAGGTTTACCTAAAAACAGCTCACAGAAGTGTGCTTGTCTTTAGCACCCAGATGCCCAACTCCCAATGAGGTCTAAACTCAAATAAATCTGTTTTATCCTGTATAAAGCTTATGCAGGGTAAACTCATAAATTGTTCGCCCTCTATAACACTGATAGAGCGATATGCACAGTTGTTTGCTTCTCCCCCCCCCCAGGTGTTAATACATACTCTGGGATAATTAATAAGTAAAAAGTGATTTCCTTAAATACAGAAAGTAGGATCTGAGTGGGTCCAAGTAGTAACAGACAGAACAAAGCAAGTTACCAAGCAAAATAAAATAAAATGCACAAATCTATGTCTAATCAAACTAAATACCGATAAGATCCTCACCAGTTCCAGAATGCTCCCTGTTACAGGCTAATCTCCTTTTAGCCTGGGTCCAGCAATCACTCACACCCTCTGTAGTTATTGTCCTTTGTTCCAGTTTCTTTTAAGTATCCTGGTGGGGTTGAGAGACTCCTTCTTTAGCCAGCTGAAGACAAAATGGAGGGGTCTCTCATGGGTTTAAATAGACTTTCTCTTGTGGGTGGAGACCCCCTTCCTCACTCCTATGCAAAGTCCAGCTCCAAGATGGAGTTCTGCAGTCACCTGGGCAAGTCACATATCCATGCATGACTCAGTCTTTACAGGCAGAAGCCATTGTCCACATGGTATCTTGTATGTCTGCAGGAAGACTTCTTATGTACATAACCCTTCTGCCCCTCTGAGTTGGTAGCAACAAGGGCCGGGTTCAGTATCCTGGGGTTCCGTTTCAATAACACAATGCAAAACCGGCTCGAGCCCCCACCCAGTGACCTGGGACAATTACATACCACCTTCCCCCTCAGGTGCCTCTAGGATGCAATACTTCCCCACTCACAAGCATGAGTCTGAGTGTAGCAAAATCCTTTTAATAAAGGAGAGAAACAATGCGGCATCACGTTGGAGAAACACCACAAACAGGATTATAACACAGATCATAAGCAAAAAACCCACCTCCAAGTATGTTTGGCAATGTCCTTTCCCACTTAGGGTCTTAAAGTCCCATCACCCCAAAGTCCAACAACCTGAAGATCTCTGGTCGGTGCCATCCCAGAATTCAAAAGTTTTTCTGCAGAATTTTACCCCCTCAGCCTGGGTGGAAAGGGGGGGCACACAGAGGGTGTTAAGGGGGCACCTTATGTAGGCCAGGGCCAACTGCTCCGTCTCTCCGTGGAGTTCTGCTGCAGCCTTCACCATGACCAACTCCACTCCACCAGCTGTGCCACTCTTCCAGCCGACTCATGAGTTGCTCCAGCCATCCCCACAAACCACTCCACTCTGCTCACTGTTCCATGGGCTGCTCCAACATGCTGCAAACTGCTCCGCTCTGCCAGCCACTTAGCGATAGATCTTCAGGCTCCCCCACTAGTTAACACAGCACTCAGTGATCTCAGCTCCGTAAGGTTAGCTCTTTTAGTGATTTCAGCTCTTAGTGATTTCAGCTTGTAGTAGGGGAGCCCCAGTGCTGGTGCACCATTGGCCTAATGTGAATTCAGCTCAGCAACCGCTAGATAGACTCCTAATGGAATCAAAATTAGCTCTGCTCTTCAACAGTGGAGAGAGGAGAATGTGCAATTGGTATTCCAGGCCCTCAAAAAGGGGCCAAACCATCAGGTACACACACCAATCCCCAACCTCTCTCTTTTCATTAGGTTTTGGCACCCATGTCCCTTGTCTAGCAAGTGATACTTAATTGATGTTGAGACATCTCTGTCATAAAGCAGTCTCATAGTTCCTCATTCAAATAATCAGGGTGACAACACTTTATTCCTCTTGCCCCAATAACAAAGAAATTGGAGATCCCAGAGCTGTCAAAATAACCATCCCAGGCTGCCGTGGACTATGCTAGGTGGGGTGGGTGTGCCAATGCAAATACCTGAAATTCCTTTCCACACTCCCCATAATTCACCACCAGATGTCAGGGTAGAGCTCATCCTGACTCTGCTTACATGTGAATTGGAGAATTCCAAGCTCTTTTGTCTGTTAAGTGCTTCCGGACTGAGCACCTAATTTGCACATTCCTTTCCCAAGAAGTGGCCAAATGTTCTAACTAAGGCTACTTAGAAATCAAGCAATCATACAGCCAATGTTCATAACTTTGAACACACAAATGGTGCCTGCATACAACTAGGATGAACATAACCAGTAGATCATAACCTTTACATAAATATGTTACATAGCATATGTAGCATACCCTATTCCAGTTATATCATACATACATTTGTGAGCACCCCCATCCCATAAATCCTTATGGGGTACACTGTCACAGAATGCTCTCAGCAAATCTTTCCAGATGACCATTCCTCCATGCGCAGGAGATCCCCAGTATGGAGCAATGGCGAGGTGGACCTCATCAGTGTTTGGAGGGAGGAAGCTGTCCAGTCCCAACTATTCTCCAGCCATAGGAATTATGATATCTTTGGGCAGATATCAAGGGACATGACGGAAAGGGGCTAGGGATGAGGGGAAATCAGTGGATGTGTTATTCCTTGACTTTAGCAAAGTTTTTGATATGGTGTCCCACAGTATTCTTGCCAGCAAGTTAAAGAAGTGTGGGCTGGATGAATGGACTATAAGGTGGATAGAAAGCTGGCTAGATCATCGGGCTCAATGGGTAGTGATCAAAGGCTCCACGTCTAGTTGGCAGCCGGTTTCAAGCAGAGTGCCCCAAGGGTTGGTCCTGAGGCAGGTTTTGTTCAATATCTTCATTAATGATCTGGAGGATGGCATGGACTGAAGTCTCAGCAAGTTTGCAGATGACACTAAACTGGGAGGCGTGGTAGATATGCTGGAGGGTAGGGATAGGATACAGAGGAACCTAGACAAATTAGAGGATTGGGCCAAAAAAAAACCTGATGAGGTTCAACAAGGACAAGTGCAGAGTCCTGCACTTAGGACGGAAGAATCCCATTCACTCTTATAGACTAGGGACCGAATGACTAGGAAGCAGTTCTGCAGAAAAGGACCTAGGGGTTACAGTGGACAAGAATCTGGATATGAGTCAACAGTGTGCCCTTCTTGCCAAGAAGGTTAATGGCATTTTGGGCTGTATAAGTAGGGGCATTGCCAGCAGATCGAGGGATGTGATCATTCCCCTCTATTCAACATTGGTGAGGCCTCATCTGTAGTGCTGTGTCCAGTTTTGGGCCCCACACTACAAGTAGGATGTGGAAAAATTGGAGAGTCCAGCAGAGGGCAACAAAAATGATTAGGGGGCTGGAACACATGACTTATGAGGAGAGGCTGAGGGAACTGGGATTGTTTAGTCTGCAGAAGAGAAGAATGAGGGGGGATTTGATAGCTGCTTTCAACTACCTGAAAGGGGGTTCCAAAGAGGATGGATCTAGAATGTTCTCAGTGATACCTTATGACAGAACAAGGAGTAATGGTCTCAAGTTACAGTGGGGGAGGTTTAGGTTGGATATTAGGAAAAACTTTTTCACTAGGAGGGTGGTGAAGCACTGGAATGGGTTACCTAGAGATGTGGCGGAATCTCCTTCCTTAGAGGTTTTTAAGGTCAGGCTTGACAAAGCCCTGGCTGGGATGATTAAGTTGGGAATTGGTCCTGCTTTGAGCAGGGGCTTGGACTAGATGACCTCCTGAGGTCCCTTCAAACCCTGATATTCTATGATTCTATGATCGGGACGCACTGCAGTGCAGGGTTAAAGTGAAGGAGCTGCGGAATGTCTATTGCAAAGCCCACAAGACAAAGTGCAACTCCGGTTCTGCCCCCATGAGCTGCCGTTTCTACAAAGAGCTGGACATGATACTTGGGGGTGGCCCCACCTCCACTACGAGGATCACCATGGACACTTCAGAGCCCAGTTCAACAAGGCAGGAGGAGGAAAGCGGGAGCGAGGGTGCTGAGGAGGAGGAAGACACCCAGGAGCTGTTCTCAAGCCCGGAGGAAGGTAGCCAGTCACGGCAGACAGTGCTTGGGCAAGGACAAACATCAGAGGAGGTTCCCGGTAAGCGGCTTTTATTTTGGAAAGGAAGTTATTCAGTGTGGGTTCTTGGGGTGAGGAGGGTTAGGGCTGCATGCCTGCCTAGATGTGGAATAGGGTATTGATGTGCTCTCTCACATCGTGGTAATCAGCTTCAGTGATCTCTTCAAAGGTCTCATCCAGAACGTGGGCAACGCACTTGTGCAGGTTTCTTGGGATAGCCACTGCAGTCCTTGTCCCAGTCAGGCTAACATGTCTGGGCCACTGTGCTGTGAGGGGCGGTGGGACCATTGCTGCACACAGGAAAGCTGCATATGGGCCAGGGCAGAAGCCACATTGTAGTAGAAGACCCTCCCTTGCTTCCCAGGTCACCCCCAGCAGCGAGATATCTTCCAGGATGAACTTCTGTGGAGAATGTGGGGACAGTGTTGAGTATAAGGTTCCCCTGAAGCTGTTGGCTCTCCCCAAGGCACAGAAACCAAGAGGACAGTACTTCCATGAAACAATCACTCCCCCTTGCCCCTGTGCTTACTCACCATTTTGGGGCTCTTATGGGTTATGTGCGCTCACTTTGGAACAGGCAAATTATGCTATTGTGTAGACTGTGCTTGCCCTTAAGTATGGTGGAATCATTGCTCTGTCTGGTGTGAACAATGTTGCCTCTGTTAAGTGTTGTATTTTGCCTTTACAGATGCAACCTTGAGATCTCAGCTGTCCATGTTATCACCAGCTGAAAGACTCCAAAGAATTTGGAAGAGGCCACATAGAAGCAAGGAAGACATGCTGCATGAAGTAAGACAGCAGTCCCTTAACAAGCATCTAGAAGTGCAGGAGTGGAGGAAGAGTGAAAGGAGGATCCACCAGCAGAATGACGATGCCGGCACAAAAGCGCAGAGTTCCAGCAGCAAAGCACGGATTAGCTGATAAGCATCATGGAGTGCAAAGCAGACCTGATCCAGGCATTCATAGCCATGCAGGCGGAGCACTACCACGTCACCTCTCCCTTCTGCAGCCCTTGTCCCAAAACTCTTTCCCTTGTGCCCCCATGTCACCTCCAACCCACTTTCCCCAACATCTGGGTTCTTATCACCACCAGCTGTCTCCAACACCTGTAGCTTCACCATCCAGCCCTGAAAACTATGACCCTTACCTACTCTACTCAACCCTCAACACCATGCAGTATAACCATCCTGAAGTGCAGCACTCATAGCACGGCACTTCAGGCAGGACATACACAAATCTGTGGTTGTATCGTTCCCCACCCCCTTGACATTTCTGTTTCCCAGGCAGTTGTGTTTCTTTTCAATAAATGGATTTTTTGGCTTTGAAAACTTTATTACTGATTAAAGTAAAAGATACCTTAGCCCAGGAAAGCAACAGGCACTGCAAGTCAGCGTAGCAAACACAGATTCTTACTAACACTGGAACCATTGCACTTCACTCCCGTGCAGGGCACCAGACATTACTGGTGGCGTTCAGCCTCAAATTGCTCCCTCAAGGCATGCCTAATCCTTGCAGTCCCATGCCAGGTCCCTCTAATAGCCCTGCTCTCTGGATGTTCAAATTCAGCACCCAGGTGTTGAACATCTGAGTTCCATGCCTGAATGAATCTTTCACCCTTCCATTCATAAATGTTATGGAGGGTACAGCACACGGATATAACTGTGGGGATGTCATAGGCAAGGTCCAGCTTCCCATACAGAGAATGCCAGCAGCCCTTTAAATGGCCAAAAGCACACTCCAGAGTCATTCTGCGCTGGCTCAGCCTGTTGTTGAATCACTCCTTGCTACTGTCAAGGCTCCCTGTGTAGGGTTTCATGAGTCATGGCATTAAAGGGTAAGCAAGGTCTCCAAGGATCACAAGGGGCATTTCAACTTACCCTACGGTGATCTTCTGGTCTGGGAAAAAAGTCCCAGCTTGCAGCTTCCTGAACAGGCCAGTGTTCCAAAAGATGTGTGCATCATGCATCCTTTCTGGGCCAGCCTGCGTTAATGTCAGTGAAACTCCCATGGTGATCCACAAGCGCCTGGAGAACTATAGAGAAATACCCCTTCCGATTAATGTACTCAGAGGTTAGGTGGGCTGGTGCCAGAATTGGAATCTGTGTCCCATCTATTGCCCCTCCACAGTTAGGGAAACCCATTTGTTCAAAACCAGCCACAATGTCATGCACTTTATCCAAAGTCATGGTTCTTCTGAGCAGGATGCAATTAATTGCCCTGCAAACTTGCATCAACATGATTCTAGTGGTTGACTTTCTCACTCCAAACTGGTTAGCGACCGATCAGTAGCTGTCTGGAGTTGCCAGCTTCCAGATTGCAATAACCACCCACTTCTCACCTTCAGGGCAACTCTCAATCTTATGTCCTTGTGCCACAGGGTGGGGGCGAGCTCATGACACAGTCCCATGAAAGTGGCTTTTCTTATCTGAAAGTTCTGCAGCCACTGCTCGTCATTCCAGACTTGCAGGACGACATGATTCCACCACTCAGTGCTTGTTTCTCAAGCCCAAAAGCAGCGTTCCACGGTGGTGAGCATGTCTGTGAATACCACAAGCAATCTCATGTCATATGCGTTACTTGAGTCGATATCATCGTCAGAGTCCTCACTGTCCGTTTAGACCTTAATGAGTAACTCGAATGCCAAATGTGACGTGCTGGCGAGACTCGTCAGCATATTCCTCAGCAGTTTGGGCTCCATTCCCGCAGACTGAAAGGGAAGACAAATTGCGCAGTACAAAAAACACTGAAAGATGGCACCAAACGCGGATGGAAGCAGAGGGATTGCGGGGATGTGAACCGATGCATCACGGGGCGTTGGGACAGGACGCAGAATGCCCCGCACCCCTGACCCCTTCCCACAGGCCACAGCGCCAGAATGGGAAGAGGTGCTCTGTGGGATAGCTGCCCATAATGCACCGCTCCCAATGCCGCTGCAAGTGCTGCAAAGGTGGCCACCCCAGTGCGCTTGCAACTGTCAGTGTGGACAGACTGCAGTGCTTCCCCCACTGCTCTCTATGAAGGCTAGTTTAATTCAAAGTGCTCTACATCTGCAAGTGTAGCATGCCCTAAGTTTTCTTTAACCATCTTAAGATTGGTTTCTTTATCTGGTGATAGTGGGTGCTATTAGGACAGGAGCGCCTTCTTAACAGCCTGATATTACATTGTTTTAATGTAATTTAGACAGAATGTGAGGATGTGACTTCCTGCTTCTTAGCTAATGGCTGCTGCTCTCCTAATATGGCTGCAGACAAAGGCCTTAGGCCTCACGCTATGACTACAAGAAAAGGCCTTAGCTTGAAAGATTCACATGGATTTTCTCTCAGTCCCTTATTCTCAAACCATTTTTACTTTTCTTTTCTTCTCTTTCCTCCCCTTTGAATTGGTTTGGTTGGAAGGAGGCCCCAGCTTAAATCCAGTCATTGCATTTCACTGTAAGAGGCAACCTGATAATATGATTGGGAGGATCAGAAATCCCAAGTAATGAGAGAGAAATAATACTGACGATAAATCTCCTGCACCATTTGCACCCAGAGAGCAGACAGGGAATTATGCCATGGCTTATGTGTGAAAAGTAATTTGGCGACGCTCCCTCAGGATGGTGAACTCTTTTCAGGAGTATGTGTTTTCCAGATGCAAGACTGCAGGGCTGAACAACAGTTTATTGAGTGCACCAGCATCTGCTCAGTAGGGCATGAGAAGGACACTGAAGCCTTGTCTATAGTGGGGGTTTGCAATGGTGCAGCTATAGGGGTCTCTGGACACCAAAGGCTGATCAGGGATAATCCCAAGTTCCGACAAGGAATATTTTTATATTTGTACTTGTAGAGCTTTCCAATTAGGCCTAGTTTGGATCCTTCCATCGCATCACTGGCTCATCCCCAGTGTTTGCTTTTCCTTTGCCATTCACTCACTCCTCTTCAAATTAGCATCCAAATCTGCCATGCAGCTGAGGAGGAAACTGCATCCCAGCTTCCGCGTGGGAGCTGCTGTAGAGCATTGCTGGTGTGTTGGACTTCGCGCTGTTATTTTAACTGCTCCATATCGTATTGTAAAATAAGCAAGTAGATTATTTAGATCTGGTACCTCAGGCCACTGTGTTGCAGACTGTGACCTCCTCGGGGCGGAGACCTTATCTTCTCTGTGAATACTCACCATCCACACCTACGGCACTGCAGAAATAACCCGCGACTTTGTTGATTGCAACCACAGAATCGTCACATAGGGGAAAAGATCGGATCTCAACCCATTCTGAGCTTGAAAGGGTTAAAGTACTTAAAAATCACTAACCAGCCAAGCAACTACACTGATCCTTAGCTCTTCTAACTGTCCCCATAAGCAATCCGGTATATTTTTGCTTCTTTTCTCTGAACTCCTTCCCATTTGTCAATCCATTCCTGGGACTGAGGCACCCAGAACTGAAGTCAGTACTGCACACACAGGCAGACACCCATGACTGGTGCACGGAGATTAGAGGTGAACAAAGTGTTACCACCACCACCTGAATGCACACAGCTCTCCTGGTTTATCCTTTCATTGCACAAGCCAAGCCAGTGAATCATTCCAGGGAATGCAGGACAGTTGGCTAAATATAACAGTTTCAACTGAGATTTAGTTGGACATGCATTTGGACCCCAAAGCAAATACTGTTGGGGGTTCAAATCCACCAGAGTCAAAACCAAAGACAAGTGGGCCAAATTCTTTTCTCCTCTTGTAGACTTGCCTGGGATTGCACAGCCACAATGGTAATAGGTCAGACTGTTGCCCAGTGCCCACACAAGCCTCAGGCAGAGAAATATAATCGCACAGATCATTTTGAGGTTAAGGGAAGATTCTCTTTTCCCTGTTGCACACAATGACCTTCAAAAGTATCATGACAGCAGCCAGCTGAGTGTTTTCAGACTCAGGTACATAGGTTCATCCACCCCAGGGCATTGTAAATGTTTACTCTCCTTTTCCTGGAATTTCCCCAGGGCCTATTCCCCTTTTGTTAGCAATGCAAGAGTGAAAGTGAAAACAGCTCTCCGAGCCCAAACAGGTGAAGCAAACTGCTGCAGGGACTTTTGCCTGGGGACACCGCTTTTCTTCCTCGTACAGGCTGTTTTCAGTAACTCCCTCTGGAAATCCAGAAGAAGATGAGGAGGAGAACCTCACTGGAGGGAGAGAGATCAGCTGCCAGGCTCTGAGGAGAGCAAGGAACTGCTGCTGCCAGCTAAACCAGGTGAGTTTCTCTGGGAGCCATTGCCAACCCCCCTGTGCCCTGCAGGGATCCTAGCAGCAGCAAGAGGCCTCCATGTTCATTCCCAGTTACCTGCAGAGCACAGGAAGGAACCATTAGCCATGCTCTCCAGAGAGCCTGCCCGGACAGGTATTGCTCCTCTGGCTTTTCCTGTGGTGGCCCACCACTGTAGAGGGGGTGAAAAGGCCAGCGGTGGACAGCAGAGGGTTGAAGAGGAGAGTGGCGAGGGAGCCTGCTGCGGGTGGAGGGGAGGAGGCAAGAAACAGCAGCCAGCAGCAGGTGGGGGTTCTCGGGGCTGGCATAGGGGTTTCTGGCAGGGGAGTGAGGAAGTGAGTGGCAGATGAGAGGAGGTGAGCGGTGGGTGGGGGACTGAGGAGGGATGCAGGAAGCCAAAATACCACTGTACATGATTTTTATTGAGTCTGCAAAAGGCGCCCTATCAATTGCCAATAATTTCAATGTGTGTAGGTGCATATTTATTTGTTTTTCCTAAAGTTAATTACGTATTTTAAGAAAATTTGTCAGTGGCCACCAGCAAGAATTGGTGGCCACACTCTGAGGCGACCAAAATTTTTGTTATGAGAACCCCTGACCTAGCTACATGAAACATTTTGTGCTCCCTCCTCAGTCTGTATCCATCTTCGGTTTCCTATTTTATACTTAAATTTTAATCTCTTTAGGGCAGGGCCTGTGGTTTATTCTGTGTTCTTATAGTGTTTAGCATAGTGGGGTCCATGACTGGAGCACATAGGTGCGACTACAATATAAATAATAATATTCAGCTAAGCTGGTGCACAACTTGACGGTTCCAAATCACCTGAAAGCTTTTGTTATTTTTTTAGCATTCCTTTTCAAAACAAAAAAAGGTCATCTCACCTCTCCTATTTTTTTTTAATTGTAACTTTAATGTTGTGATCTGGATTTACCTGCAAATTGTTTCCTACCATCTTGGTAAAACGCTGCTATTTTATTCTGATGCCTCACTGCAGAGTGTTGCTACGTTTTCACCCTCTTGCACAATATTATTTGATAGATGGTAAATATTGCATTCTTTGGTGCAGAGACTGTGCCTTCTGATATGTTTGTAAAGCCTCTAGCACAGTGGGGACCTGATCCTTATCAGGGCTGCTGAGGGCTACTGCAGTATAAACACTTCATAACAATAACCGTCCCTAGCCTTTGCACAGAATTCTAATGTTCTCAAAAGCCATCTGAACATAACCTACGTTGATGGGAGAACTCCGAGTCACAGGATAGCATATGGAGGTGTGTAGGGGGGATAGGGTTACCATATTGGAAAAGAGGATACTCCACGGGGAGTGTCGGGATGACAGTGCTGTGCAAAGGAGGAAGGGGAAGCAAGGACTCTCCTTACATACCTATGCCAGCTACCAGTCCCTTGGGGCTGCAGGCTCACTATCTCTGGAACAAGCAGGCAGGGAATGAGAGGAGCACTATTTCCACCCCTTCACTCCATGGCCAGCCCAGCTCAGCAGACATAAAGGTGCTGTAATTTGCTGGTAGCTTAGAAGCACTTAGGGCCAAGGAGCCACCTTAGTAGACACCCTGAGAGCGAAGGGCTACGAGGTGCAGATGGGCTCCCTGATTGTCAGAGCCCTGGGCGCCTGGGACCCCTGCAACGAGTGTGTGCTGCAGACCTGCGGGATCAGTCGACGCTACGCACAGCTCATGTGGCGCCTCATGGTCTCAGACACCATCCAATGGTTCAGGGTCATCTACATCGAACACGTCACCGGCCACCGACAGTACCAGGAGGCGTGAGCTGGAGTGACATCGCTCTTTGACTACGAGAAAGGGACCAAGAGACTTTATCTGTTGGACCATATGAACTGGAACCATAAACTCCCTGAATGTTAAATCTCACCAAATGAGGGTCAACCCATCCTCATCACTGTATCCACTCATTATACTCCACACCCGAACATAGCCATTATATGTATTTCATACCCTCATATCTCAATGTCTGTACTTTGGCCCGTCAACCTTTTAGGCCCAATCAGGGACATTACAGATTATGTATTCCTTATACCACCGGATTTTAAACTGCACTTCGCACCCCTTGATAATCTGTACGTTATTCCCTGATAAGCAGAAAATTCTATGCTTAAACTCTGTACCATTCACTTTTTTTTAAGCATCATCTTAATAAAAAATTTTATATCAGGCCCTGCCTCCATCTCCAGCAGCAGCAGCATCTGTGGGAAGGAGAAACCTTTATTTGGAACCCTCCCTTCCCAACCAGCCAGAAACCTGAAGCACCAGGGATTCACATCACAGCCCCAGCCAGACTCCCAGAGGCAGTGGCGGCACCATCTGCATGGAGAAGGCAATTAGGGATCCTCCCAGTCCCAGGGTGGGTAATGGGGCATTCAGAGCACTAAACAGGCTTTGATAATCATCCAGATACAGAAGTCAAACCTCCCTTCAGAAAGCAGGGGAGGCACTGTGCCTCTAGGGAGTGACAGAGGAGCACAGTGTCGTGCTCTTGCACCAAGGCTTCCTCACTGCAGGACTAAAAAAAATAATTATCACAGATTAGCCCTTTACCATAAGGAGAAATGAAATGAAATGGCACTGAAAAAGATGTCAGCAGCTGGCTCGTTGCCTGCACTCGGGCTTGTAACATATTAGAAATTGTGGGCAACTGTTTTTAAATGCTCCTAGTGCAGATAAGGCCTGTGAGACCAAAAAATAATAATTAAAAAAATCAGATTGTTCTCCAAGCTGTTCCCAGGCTGGCCTTGGTTTGTTTGACTTTGAAGTGCTTTCAGGCAGTGTTTGCTATATAAAAGTTCATTGCACTTTGTAGCCTCTGCAGAACTGTAACCATGACGATTCAGAGCACAGAAAACATTATGTTTTGATTTCTTATTTAAGGAACTAGAGGTGAAAACTGAGGCTTTTCAGTGTGCTTTAGTCACTACTACGTGATGTTTGTGACCGACCATCCACATCGCGAGCCAGATTCCGATGCTGAATGTCTGCAGATCTCCGTGCATAAACAAGACAACCACCAAGCCCAAAGCTAACATGTCTGGGTTATAGGCTGTGAATGCACAGATCTGGCTAATGCATAGATCTGAACTAAATTGCTTTAAACTCAGGGTACGTCTACACTACGAGATTATTCAGATTTTATATAAACCGGTTTTGTAAAACAGATTGTATAAAGTCGAGAGCACGCGGCCACACTAAGCATATTAATTCGATGCTATGCATCCATGGTCCGAGGCTAGCGTCGATTTCTGGAGCGTTGCACTGTGGGTAGCTATCCCATAGTTCCTGCAGTCTCCCCCACCCCTTGGAATTCTGGGTTGACAGCCCAGTGCCTGATGGGGCAAAAATCATTGTCGCGGGTGGTTCTGGGTACAGCTTCACCCCTCTCTCCGTGAAAGCAGCAGACAACCATTTCACGCCTTTTTTCCTGGGTGAACTGTGCAAACGCCATAGCACAGCAAGCATGGACCCTGCTCAGATCAAGACTGCAATCGTGGACTTTGTAAACACCTCGCACATTCTCGTGCTGTCTATGCTGACTATGGACCAGCAAAGCCAGGCGAGGAAGAGGCGGCGGCTACGGCAGCACAGCAACGAGAGTGATGAGGACATGGACACAGAATTCTCTCAAACTGCGGGCCCGTGCTCTTTGGAGATCCTGCTGGTAATGGGGCAGGTTCTAGCCATTGAACGCCAATTTTGGGCCTGGGAAACAAGCACAGACTGGTGGGACCGCATAGTTTTGCAGGTGTCGGACGATTCGCAGTGGCTGCGAAACTTTCGCATGCGTAAGGGCACTTTCTTGGAACTTTGTGACTTGCTTTCCCCTGCCCTGAAACACCATAATACCAAGATGAAAGCAGCCCTCACAGTGGAGAAGCGAGTGGCAATAGCCCTCTGGAAGCTTGCAATGCCAGATAGCTACCGGTCAGTCGGGAAACAATTTGGAGTGGGAAAATCTACTGTGGGGGCTGCTGTGATGCAAGTAGCCAAAACAATGATTAAGCTGCTGCTACAAAAGGTTGTGGCTCTGGGAAACGTGCAGGTCATAGTAGATGGCTTTGCTGTAATGGGATTCTCTAACTGTGGGGGGGTGATAGATGGAACCCATATCCCTATCTTGGCACTGGAGCACCAGGGCACCCAGTACATAAGCTGCAAAGGGTACTTTTCAATGGTGCTGCAAGCACTGGTGGATCACAAGGGACATTTCACCAACATCCACATGGGATGGCCAGGAAGAGTTCATGACGCTCGCGTCTTCAGAAGCACTGCTCTGTTTAAACTGCTGCAGCAAGGCAGTTACTTCCCAGACCAGAAAATAACAGTTGGGGATGTTGAAATGCCTGTAGTTATCCTGGGGGACCTAGCCTACCCCTTGATGCCATGGCTCATGATGAAGCCATACACAGGCAGCCTGGACAGTAGTCAGGAGCTGTTCAACTACAAGCTGAGCAAGGGCAGGATGGTGGTAGAATGTGCATTTGGCTGTTTAAAGGCGCGCTGGCGCACATTACTGACTCACTCAGACCTCAGCCAAACCAATGTCCCCTTTGTTATTGCTGCTTGCTGTGTGCTCCACAATCTCTGTGAGAGTAAGGGGGAGACCTTTATGGCGGGGTGGGAGGCTGAGGCAAATCACCTGGCCGCTGATTACGTGCAGCCAGACACCAGGGTGATTAGAAGAGCACACCACGAAGCGGTGCGCATCAGAGAAGCTTTGAAAACGAGTTTCATCACGGGCCAGGGTACGGTGTGACTGCTGTGTTTGTTTCCCCTTCATGACCCCCCCCCCTTATTGACGCCTTCCCTGTAAGCAACCCACCCTCCCCATTCAATTACAGCTTGCTTAAGGAAATAAAGTCACTATCGTTTAAAAATCATGTATTCTTTATTAAAAAGTAATTATAAAAAAAGAGGCAGAGAACTGACAAGGTATCCCAGGTGTGGTTTGGGAGGAGGATAGGAGGGAAGGAAATGGCCATTAAACACATTTCAATGTAATAACAGCCTTTTGGTGGGACTGTCCACAGGGGTGGAGTGGGCGAGTGCACGAAGCCTTCCCCCATGCGTTCTTACACGTCTGGGTGAGGAAGATATGGAACATGGTGAGTGGTGAGGGTGGTTACACAGGGGCTGTAGCAGCACTCTGTGACCCCGTTGCTCTTCCTGAAGATCCACCAGACATCGGAGGATATCAGTTTGATCACTCAGCAGCTCCAGCATTGCATCCCACCACCGCTGATCTTTCTGCTGCCACCTCTGATCTTCCTGCCACCACCTGTCAGCTCGAGCGTCCCTCCTATCCTCATGTTCACTGGCATCTTTCCTGTAACTTGATACCACATCCTTCCACTCATTCAGATGAGCTTTTTCATTGCGGGTTACTTCCATGATTTCCAAGAACATTTCGTTTCGTGTCTTCTTTTTACTCCGCCTTATCTGAGATAGCCTTCGGGATGGAGTAGGGAGGCTTGAAAAATGTGCAGCTGCATGAAGGAGGGAAAAAAGGGAGAGAAGTATTTGAAGAGATACATTTTACAGAACAATGGTTATACTCTTTCACAGTGAACAACACTATTCACTTTACATAGCACATGTGATTTCACTACAAGGTCGCATTTTGCATCTTAATATTGAGTGCCTGCTGCTCTGGTGTTACAGATCACACAGACACAGGTCCGGGCATCAGAATTCAGCTTGCATGCGGCCATGGTAAGCCATTGTCTTTTGGCTTCTCCAGCCTTCATATACACAGTCCCCTCTGATGCTTCTTTCCTGTTAACATGCAGCAGCAGAAGCCAACCCCCCACCCATCCAATTCTCTCGGATGATTGCTTTACCCCCCCCCCCACATAGCTGGTATCATGGAAGATCACTGCTAATCACTCCTTTCCGCCCCCCCCCACCGCGTGGCCGGTAGCTGGGAAGATTCCTGCTAGCCAAACGCAAAAAAGCTCAGCGCTATCCTTCCTCCCCTCCCCCCGCTTGGTTACGTGCAAGGAAGGATTTCTGTTAAGCAACAGCCCAGGAGGAAAATGGCCAGCTCTATCCCCTTAATTAAATTCCTGAATTTCAACCAGGTTACCATGAATGATATCACTCTGCTGAGGATAACACAGTGAGATAAAGAACGGATGTTTCTTGAATGCCAGCAATCACCGGGACCATACGCAGCTAGGCTTTGTCATGCAATGATACCCGATTACTTGCTACATGAATGGTGTGGTAAAGTGTCCTACCATGGTGGACGGAACAAGGCTGCCTTGCCCAGAAATCTCCTTCAAAGGCTTTTGGAGTACCTCCAGGAGCGCTTCATAGAGATGTCCCTGGAGGATTTCCGCTCCATCCCCAGACATGTTAACAAACTTTTCCAGTAACTGTACTGGCCACGAACGCATCCCAAGCCCTCATGGCAAATCAGTCATTAAAAAACGATTGCTTTTAAACCATGTTTTATATTTACAAAAGGTACACTCACCAGAGGTCGCTTCCATGGCTTCACTGTCTGGGCTACTGGCTTGGGAGGGCTGGAAGGGTAATTCCGTCTGGGTCACAAAAAGCTCCTGGCTGTTGGGGCTAACGGAGTGCTGTGTGCTCACTGCAAGGTCATCCTCCTCTTCCTCCTCCTCTTCCCCCTCCGCAGAATCCTCAGCCATGGTTGAGATTACAACCCCCACCTTGGAATCCACAGACAGGGATGGGGTAGTGGTGGCGCAGCCCCCTAAAATTGCATGCAGCTCAGTGTAGAAGCGGCATGTTTTCGGCCCTGACCCGGACCTTCCGTTTGTTGCTTTGGTTTTCTGGTAGGCTTGTCTGAGCTCCTTAGCTTTCACTCTGCACTGCACTGAGTCCCTGGTGTGGCCTTTTTCCATCATAGCCTTGGAAATTTTTTCAAATATTTTTTCATTTTGTCTTTTGGAACGGAGTTCTGTTAGCACAGAATCCTCTCCCCATATAGCGATCAGATCCAGTACCTCCCATGCAGTCCATGCTGGAGCTCTTTTTTGATTCTCAGGAGACTGCATTGCTACCTGTGCTGATGAGCTCTGTGTCGTCACCTGCGCTGATCAGAGCTCCACGCTGGCCAAACAAGAAATGAAATTCAAAAGTTCGCGGGGCTTTTCCTGTATACCTGGCCAGTGCATCTGAGGCCTGGTCTACACTACACTTTTAAACCGATTTTAGCAGCATTAAACCAATTTAACGCTGTACCTGTCCACACTACAAGGCCCTTTATATTGATATAAAGGGCTCTTTAAATAGGTTTCTGTACTTCTCCCCGACGAGAGGAGTAGCGCTAAAATCGGTATTATCATATCGGATTAGGGTTAGTGTGGCTGCAAATCGACGATATTGGCCTCCGGGTAGTATCCCACAGTGCACCACTGTGCTGTCCAGAGCAGTCAATCTGAACTCGGATTTATTTCCTTAGGCAAGCTGTAATCAAAGGGGGAGTGTGGGTTGCTTACAGGGAATGACTTTTAATAAAGAATACATGATTTTTAAACGATAGTGACTTTATTTCCTTAAGCAAGCTGTAATCGAATGGGGAGGGTGGGTTGCTTACAGGGAAGGAGTCAATAAAGGGGAGGGGTTGATGAAGGGGAAACAAACACAGCAGTCACACCGTACCCTGGCCCATGCTGAAACTCGTTTTCAAAGCTTCTCTGATGCGCACCGCTTCGTGGTGTGCTCTTCTAATCACTCTGGTGTCTGGCTGCGCGTAATCAGCGGCCAGGTGATTTGCCTCAGCCTCCCACCCCGCCATAAAGGTCTCCCCCTTACTCTCACAGAGATTGTGGAGCACACAGCAAGCAGCAATAACAGCCAAATGCATATTCTACCACCATCCTGCCCTTGCTCAGCCTGTAGTTGAACAGCTCCTGACTACTGTCCAGACTGCCTATGTATGGCTTCATCATGAGCCATGGCATCAAGGGGTAGGCTGGGTCCCCCAGGATAACTACAGGCATTTCAACATCCCCAACTGTTATTTTCTGGTCTGGGAAGTAACTGCCTTGCTGCAGCAGTTTAAACAGAGCAGTGCTTCTGAGGACGCGAGCGTCATGAGCCCTTCCTGGCCATCCCATGTGGATATTGGTGAAATGTCCCTTGTGATCCACCAGTGCTTGCAGCACCATTGAAAAGTACCCCTTGCGGTTTATGTACTGGGTGCCCTGGTGCTCCAGTGCGAAGATAGGGATATGGATTCCATCTATCACCCCCCCACAGTTAGGGAATCCCACTGCACATTTCCCAGAGTCACAACCCTTTCATAGCAGCAGCTTAATGATTGCTTTGGCTACTTGCATCACAGCAGCCCCCAAGCTAGATTTGCCCACTCCAAATTGATTCCCGACTGATCGGTAGCTGTCTGGCATTGCAAGCTTCCAGAGGGCTATTGCCACTCGCTTCTCCACTGTGAGGGCTGCTCTCATCTTGGTATTATGGCATTTCAGGGCAGGGGAAAGCAAGTCACAAAGTTCCAAGAAAGTGCTCTTACGCATACGAAAATTTCGCAGCCATTGCGAATCGTCCCACACTTGCAAAACTATGCGGTCCCACCAGTCTGTGCTTGTTTCCCAGGCCCAAAATCGGCGTTCAATGGCTAGAACCTGCCCCATTACCAGCAGGATCTCCAAAGAGCACGGGCCCGCGGTTTGAGAGAATTCTGTGTCCATGTCTTCATCACTCTCGTTGCCGCGCTGCCGCAGCCATAGCCACCGCCTCCTCCTCGTCTGGCTTTGCAGGTCCATATTCAGCATAGACTGCACAAGAATGTGCGAGGTGTTTACAACGTCCACGATTGCAGTCTTGATCTGAGCAGGGTCCATGCTTGCTGTGCTATGGCATTTGGACAGTTCACCCAGGAAAAAAGGCACAAAATGGTTGTCTGCTGCTTTCATGGAGGGAGGGGTGAGGCTGTACCCAGAACCACCCACGACAATGATTTTTGCCCCATCAGGCACTGGGCTGTCAACCCAGAATTCCAAGGGGTGGGGGAGACTGCAGGAACTATGGGATAGCTACGGGATAGCTACCCACAGTGCAACGCTCCAGAAATCGATGCTAGCCTCGGACCATGGACGCATACCATCGAATTAATGTGCTTAGTGTGGCTGCGTGCACTCAACTTTATACAATCTGTTTTACAAAACCGGTTTATGTAAAATCGGAATAATCCCGTAGTATAGACGTACCCTGAGTTCAGACTGCTGTCCAAAGTGGTCACAGTGGTGCACTGTGGGATACCGCCCAGAGGCCAATACCGTCGATTTGCAGCCACACTAACCCTAATCCGATATGGTAATACCGATTTTAGTGCTACTCCTCTCGTCGGGGAGGAGTACAGAAACCAATTTAAAGAGCCCTTTATATCGATATAAAGGGCCTCGTAGTGTGGATGGGTACAGAGTTAAATCAGTTTAATGCTGCTAAAATCAGTTTAAACGCATAGTGTAGACCAGGCCTCAGCTGGAGGGGGAAACTGATGGTACCAATTTAGGTACTAAGAGTGCATGGCATACCTGAAAGTATACAAGAGGGCTGCTCTGAGGCATTGAACTGGGGCCCTCTTGACTTAAAAGCATGCATGTGCACAACTTGTGCTAAAGAGTCAGGTTCTGAAGGTAGGGTTAGGGGCCCCAAGAACCTCTGAATGCTAAGTGGCAAGGGGGTGCAGAAGGGTTACAGGAATCACCTGTTTCTGGTCTGCACATTCTGGTTGACCAAAGAATGTCATGTGACGTCTCAAATGAAAGCTGATGTCACACTGGTCATCAATATCTTTGTGATGTGGGTATGTATAGATACTCTGGAAAGAGTTGTGCATATATGCAGAAAATATGTTTTTAGAGTCTGTATCCAGGTATTAGTCAACAGGAAAAGTGACAAACGGGTTGTCTGTCAGACAGGAGATGCCTATCCATTTACATGTAAACTGAGTATTATCTCATTTACAGTGGTTCCTCTATCACCAGTCTGAACTGAATGCAAATGAAGGATTGTAAGAAAGAATCTTAGATATAATCTAACAGGAAGTGAACATGGGTGGCAAGTTTGTAGAAATTTTGGTGGTGCCCAGAACCCCCCCTCAACTCTGCCCCCACCTGCCTAAGGCTCTGGGTGGGGTTTCAGCAAGGGAGGTCTGGGGTGCAGGTCCTGGGCTGGGGATTAGGGTGCAGGAGGGGTGCAGGCTTTGGGATGGAGTTTGGGTGCTGGGTGCAGGCTCCGGGCTGGGGCAGGGGGTGGCTGTGCAGGAGGGAGTGAGGGCTGCATGCTTTGGGATGGAGTTTAGGTGCAAGCTCTGGGCTGGGGGTGGGGTGTAGGAAGAGGTGAGGGGTGCAGGCTCTGGGAGGGAGTTGGGGATAGGAGGCAGTGCAGGGGTGAAGGTTGTGGGGCTGAGGATGAGGGTTTCATGATGCGGGGGGGCTCAGGGCTAGGGAAGAGGGTTGGGTTGTGGGGTGAGGACTGTGGGGCTGAGGATGAGGGGTTCATGCTGCGTGGGGGGTTCAGAGCTGGGGCAGAGGATCAGGGTGTGAAGGGATGAGGGCTGTGGCTGGGGATGAGGGGTTTGGAGTGTTGGAAGGGCTCAGGGCTAGGGCGGAGGGGCAGGGTAAGGGCAGCCTGCCCTGCCATCAGTAGACGGCAGGCACTAGCACCCAGGGGCAGCAGACAGCAATTCTGCCGGGAGCCGTTCCACTCCGGCAGCAGGAGCAGACAGGGATGCGGCGGGGGTGACCCGCAGGGGCTGGGGCCCGATCCAGGCAGGGCCAGGGGAGAGACCTAGCTACAAATATTGCTGGAGCAGGGCACCCAGCCCTGAATGTTCCTGGTGCTCGAGCACCGCAAATGTATATAACCTGCCGCCTATGGAAGTGAAGCACAGGGGGGAAGAAGAGAGCCTTATCTGGGGGTGCATAGCTTGAGTATATTGGGGATTGGAGGGAACAAAGGCCCCCTTCAGTGGGGTAGTAAAAGAGATTGAAGTGCTTTTGCAACGTGAAACAGGGTCTCAGACAGGCTTGGTTGAAAACTCTGGAGAGAACTTTGGGTGAGATACGCTTCTTCAGACAGGAGGGTAACTTGGCAGTTAAGGTTAGTATCTAGAAAGCCTGTTCTGATTTTGTTTTTGTATCCCCATTCGTTTTCATAGTCTTACTCACTCTCACTTGAATCTCTAGTCTCTGATGATAAACTTATTCTTGTTTTCACTATAAATATATTTGTGTGCTGTGCTATGGTGTTTAACAACATGCTGGTCCAGAGTTGTCTCTTACAAGCTCATGTGTCCTGTTCCTTTGGGAGCAGCAGGCCTCACTCTAAATTCTGTGAGAGTTTAGTGGACAAGGGACTATTCACACCAGGAATGCTTAGAGTATTTGGAGGTTGGTGTGTACCTATCGCTACTTGTATAGAGAAGGGGTGGTCTGTGGAGGCTTGGAAGGCCAGGCTCATGCTGCCAAGGGCTCTTGTTTTCAGGGACCTGATCCACAGCAGGCATAGACAAGACTGCTTCATGCACAGGACAGGTGGTGGTGAGGTGCCTCACAACCCTGGTTATGCTAGGGTGCAACAAAGTTTATTACAGACTTGCCTCCTCTGTCAATTCGACAGAGTGGGGCATACAAAGGGTACCTAAGGCTGACTCATGACACACAGCAATATCCCAGCATTACGTAGATCCCCCGTAAGTCTTACTGCTTAATTCTGCTCTTGTCTGTTTCTTTTCTTTGACTAGTTACTCCTCCACCTTCCAAAAACCAGTTACTGCCAAGGTGAGATACCTGAGCCCAATGAAAAAATGGCATCTCCAGCAGAACCAGCCTCCCCAGTAAAAAGAACTGAGGATGAAGGAACTGATTGTGTTTCTGAACTGAATAGCTCCCCCTTGAGCAATCTGGAAGCAAAGAGCCCTGAAAGTGCTCTCAAAAGAGTGTTAAGCTTCAGGAGAAGTAAACAATGTCCAGCCAAAGACAAAGATGAAAAGAAGAATATACCTGAGCCAAGTGAAAAAGCAGCATCTCCAGCAGAACCAGCCTCCCCAGTAAAAAGCACTGAGGATGAAGGAACTGATTGTGTTTCTGAACTGAATAGCTCACCCTTGAACAATCTGGAGGCAAAGAGCCCCGAAAGTGCTCTCAAAAGAGTGTTAAGCTTCAGGAGAAGTAAACGAAGTCCAGCCAAAGACAAAGCAAGTGAAGACTCTGGCAGCCTGAGAAGAAACAAAGGTTTTTTACCGAAAGCCTTCCAAAAAAAAGAAGAGGACAGCAGTGCTAAAAACATGACTGACACCAGTGTGAACAAGAGTGGGGAGAATACAGGGGCAGAGTCCATTCAACAACAACCTCTCTCAGGTAAGAGGTGAGACTATAACCCACTGTAAAAACACTTGCTAGGATTCTAGTAACATTCAATCAAAGTAGACTCTGCAGGGCTCCAGCGCAAAAGAGCATTGAATGAAATGGACCTGCCTGGTCTCTTGCAAGGTCTTTCTGGAGTCTTTAAAGGCTGAGCACAGAGAACAGGTCTCCCAAATACCAATGAATGGGATGTTCTGCAGCCCCCTCATATGGTATTTTATTAGCATTGAAGGATCCTCAAGAGGGACACTTGTCTTGATACACCCCTTTAATTTCTTACAGTAATGCTGCTGCACTTTTTTTTTTTTTCAGGCCAAGTCATAAGGGTGCACACTCACATGGGCCATGTCCACTCTAGAAAAATGGGTCTATGTTAACTGACCTTTACTTAACCATCTCTCTTTCCTAGAGCGCACACGTTGCAATGCCTTTTAGCTTGACTAAGCAACACTTCTAACTGCTTAGCCAAGGTAAAAGGCATCACAGTGTTTCCACTTAGGAAAAGGGTTGAGATGAATTAATACACCCTGACCTAACCTGGACCCACATTTCTAATCTAGACAAGACCCAGAGGCCATTATTGATGCCATTGTATGGACAGGTTAGGTGGTCTGTGTGGCATCTGTGAGATCTATATCAGTGAAGGTGCTTAAACTGCTTCGCATTGTTACAGAGTGAGCTTTGTCAAATGGATCTGAGCCCATCTTGTCAGCTTTGCATACCTACTGGCCTAGCTTCACAGATCACGACCAGAAGGCACCATTACGATAATCTAGGCTCACCTCCTGCATAAACTTGTGTCATTGTATTTCACCAGTAATCCCAGCACTGAGTCCAATTACTTGTGTCTGAACTAGAGCATCTTCGCTAGAAAGACACCCAATCTTGATTTAAAGATTACAGGTGATGGAGAATCTCCCACTCTCAGTGGTAAGCTGTTCCAGTGGTTAATTGCCCTCTTTGTTTTTAAAAAAGTGGGTTTTATTGCCAGTTTAAATTTGTTGACCTTCAGTTTCCCCACCCATTCAATTGTATTGGGCCTTTGGGTGCTAGACTAATGAGCCATTTAGCATAAAAGCTCTCTTTCCTGCCTAGATACTTACAGTGATCAAATTGCCTCTTCAACTTCCTCTTTGATAAACTGACTAGGCTGAACTCCCTTAGCCACATCACCACACGCAGAGCTCCTGTTTAGAGGGCTCAACTTCCCAGTGACCTCTGGGAGCCGGAAGATGCTCCAGAATAGGAGTCTGTCACACAGCAGCAAGGATCTCTGCTGTCACACCACTGCTGCATCCAGAAAGGCAGTTTTGTACACTCTCATTTCTGGTTAGCAAGTGAAATTACACTCATGAATGAGCTGTAGTTCTTGCTGTAACAGTGGGAAATGGAAAATTTAATTGAGATCAGCCCCTTTTGAGACTCTAGTGTTCCATGATTATCAGGGCCAGCTCTAGGCACCAGCAAAGAAAGTAGGTGCCTGGGGCCGAGGCCAGGTTCTTTGCTGCCCCAAGCAAACAAACAAAAATTCCGAGAGCACAACTGCCGAAGTGAAAAAAAAAGAAAATGAAAACCTCCAGGAATGCCGCCCCTGGAATTGTGCCACCCAAGCACGTGTTTGGTTTGCTGGTGCCTAGAGCCGGTCCTGCCTGGGGCGGCCAATAGAAAGACGCGGCACTCGGTCCGTTAGCTCGGCAGCATGTCCGGGTCTGCAGCAGCAATTTGGCTGCAGGTCCTTCACTCACTCTCTTCCACTTTGGCAGCCCTTTGGTGGCAGTTCAATTGAGTTTTTCTTTTTTCCCCCCACCACTTGGGGCAGCAAAAAAACTGGAGCCAGCCCTGATGACGATCACAGTCCAAGTGGTGCATCAACCAATGAAATTTGGTTCAAATTATTACTAGCAAACTACCTTCACTCCTATGGCGTGGCGAGGCATAACTCTGGCTGTTTGTGGTCCCTTAGAACTGTGTTTTCAAGGCACTTTTATCATCATTTTTCAAAAACTGCACAGTAGATAACTCAGCTGAGTGGGAGCGTAAAAGGAAGGCACTCACTCCTAAAGTGACTGTGAATGAAAGGTACTTGGATTTCCCCCATCCCTCCCAGTCTGGGTAACAGCATGCAGTGCTTGGAAACCAGCGTTACAGCAAATCGTCAGCACCTAGTAGTTATGTGCATGTCTGTAAAATGACTGTTGTGCCATCCATGGTGGGGCTCCTTTGGCTTCAGGGAAGTTACAGTGGGGATGAATCAGATCCATTCTTTCAGATCTTTTTAGCAGACTCATGCAAATATTATTATTTCTATTACAATAGCACATAGGGGCCTCAACTGAGATCAGGGCTCCATTGTACTGGGCATTGCACAAACATAAATGGGAGAACTCTTGCCCAGAAAAAAAAGTTACAATGCAGACAAAGGGAGAGAAGGGGAAAACAGAGGCACATGATTTGCCCAAAGTCACAAGCATAGCAGTGGTGGAGCTTGGAGACAGGGATCTAATCCCAGCTCTCAGTCCAGGGCTCTTTCCAGTAGATCTTGCCTCCTCTGATGACTTGATGCAGTGGTCTTATGTTCAATGTGAAATCTGCACAGCCAGACTGATTTACAGTGACCACTACAGGAACAATGCCATATGACTCATATTTGCTTTAAAATATACAGTGCAAACCCAGAAATATCACCACAAATAAGATCTCCAGTCTGAAATATATTTAAGCAGAGATGGGCCTCTGCTGCCAAACTCAAGTTTAGAACCAAACAGAAGTTTGGGAGTGTTCGGAGCAAGAGTTTTAGGTTGGTCCCATCTTGGAGTTTGAGATGCTAGAGAGGTACTACACCTCTACATTGATATAAAGCTGTCCTCAGGAGCCAAAAAACCTTACTACATTATAGGTGAAACTGCATTATATTGAACTTGCTTTGATCCGCTGGAGCATGCAGCCCCACTGCCCCAGAGTGCTGCTTTACCGCGTTATATCCAAATTCATGTTTTATCGGGCCGTGTTATATCAGGGTAGAGGTGTACTTTAATTCCCGAGTGCCATTTCCATAGCTCACAAGAGCTGCTGGAATGGTAGGAGCTTTGGAAGAAGTTGGTTCTTCATTCTGGGTGTGTCATAAACAGATAGTTAAGGGTTAATGTCTCTTTTACCTGTAAAACGTTAAGAAGCTCAGTGAACCTGGCTGACACCTGACCAGGGGACCAATGGAGGACAAGATACTTTCAAATCTTGGTGGAGGGAAGTCTTTGTTTGTGCTTTTTGTGTTGTTCATTGTTCGCTCTTGGGGCTAAGAGGGACCAGACGTACACCCAGGCTTTCCCAATCTTTCTGAATCAGTCTTTCATGTTTCAAAATTGTAAGTAATAGCCAGGCAAGGCGGATTTGTCTTATGTTTGTTTTCTTAACTTGTAAATGTGTCTTTTTGCTGGAAGGATTTTTATCTCTGTTTGCTGTAACTTTGAATCTAAGGCGGGGAGGGGGGGAAGGTCCCTCTAGTCTATATGAATCTGAGTACTCTAAAGCATTTTCCATCCTGATTTTACAGAGAACTTTTACCTTTTCTTTCTTTAATTACAAGCTTTCTTTTTAAGAACCTGATTGATTTTTCCTTGTTTTAAAATCCAAGGGATTGAGTCTGAACTCACCAGGCATTGGTGGAGGGAAAGGAGGGGGGATGGTTAATTCCTCCTTGTTTTAAGATCCAAGGAGTTTGGATTGGTGTGAAGCCTCTCATGGCAACCCAGGGAGGGTAAAGTCTGATGGGGGAAAAAAGGAGGGGGATGGTTAATTTCTCCTTGTTTTAAAACCCAAGGGGTTTGGATTTGTGTTCCCCAGGGAAGGTTTTGGGGGAACAGAAAGTGTGCCAGACACTATATTCTGGCTGGTGGCAGCGTTACCAGATCTAAGCTAGGAATTAAGCTTAGAAGGGTCCATGCAGGTCCCCCACATTTGTACTCTAATGTTCAAAGCGTGGGAAAAAACCTTGACAGGGTGCAATTCGCATCACTGGTACAAAGCCCAAGAGATCAGGTTCATGCAGGCAAAGTACTGGACGATGGATAGATACAGTCAGCCCCCAGCTCAGAGCTGCACTCCAGACCTCCCAACATCTGGATTAGAACAGGGGCACTACCCCTGTGCACCAGTAGCATAGAGGGCTAGGACCATTGGATCATATCCCATGGGGGAGGGCCTCAGAGCCCGGGCTCCAGCCCAAACATCTACACTGCAATTTCGTAGCCCCGCAGCCCGAGCCTTGCGAGCCTGAGTCAGCTGATCTGGGCCAGCTGTGGGTCTTTCATTGCAGTGTAGACATACCCTGTGAGACATGGCTCTGATAATTTCAATGACTTCATCTGAACAGTATTTCTCCTCTATGTCAAACACGAGTTAGGGATATTAAAGGTGACCTGTCACATACATGCAGCTGGAATGCCACTCTTCACACAGGATGCAGTAGAGAGCCAGAGCAGCCCCTGACTCAAACACTGCTCTCTCTTGTGGTCTTTACTGTTGTAATAGGCACACTAAATATCTAAAAGTAAACTCATAATCTGCTCTCTCCCCCACCCATGTTCTCTCTGCAGTCATGGAAATAAATGAACTTATTCAGAAAAAGCAACTTTTGGAGGCATATGCAAGCATCAGGTGTTTGGAGAAAGAAGTTATATCTGAAAGAGAGGCCAAGAAATATGAAGACAATCCTATAGAATATGCCCGGAAAGCCAAGGATGTGGATTTGCTTTGTAACTCTGTCACTAACTCAATCAAATCCATTGTGGAGGAAACACTTGATCAGTTCGATATAGATGAAAGTTTGTTGACTTCTGTGGTGACTGTAATCTCCAAGGAAGAAGAAGCTCATGCTGATATACAGAGCCCCGGCTCTTCAGAATCGGACTGGGTTGGCAGACCCAGAAAATGGCGAGAAGTGTGGAAGGAAGCTGTCAGAGGGAGTGCTGAGAAGAGAGTCCGCAAGGTGCCTATTTCATTGAAGGAGGACAACGTTTCTTGGCTTGCTATCCATTTAGGGTTCCTCAGAAAACACGTTAGTGAAGACTTATTGAAAATCAAGCAGTCAGTACAAAAGTGTTACCCGGATGACTATAAAGTTTGTGGAAGATACTTTGAGTCCTTTCACAGTGCCATTTCTTCACACCTGCAAGATCTCTTGCAGAGACCCTTGGAATTCAATGAACTTTACGCATTACTTGATTGGATTGTTAACACGTACTATAGGTAAGCTACTATTCCCCATGCCAAGTCTCTCTCCTCCAAATAATAATTCGGCTTTGAAAATCTGCAAGACACTGAGTTATTCTTGGGTTCCAAGGTGAGTAAGACAGATGCAACCACTTGAACTATAACGGAACGTACCAGTCTGATCAAAGATAGAGGCAAAGGCTTGTGTGTAAAATGCTTACCACATGCATCCACTGTACATTTAGATTGCCTTGTTTCTCTTAGTCACTGACTTGCAGTGCTCACGATACCCATAATGTTCCACTTGCCAATGTTATATTTCAGCTCTCAGAAAGCTCAGTTCCCCTCCATGGAAACGTTTTGCAAAGTGCAGCCTCTATTAGCAGATCTTTCCAACCGTAATGCATGGTGCGTGGAGGAGCTCTGGGCTGCACCTGTTTCAGTTGTGATGCAGGTTGGAAAGAATCCACACTGCCACCTATCCCTGTTGGTAGGGTGACCATACATCCTGGTTTGGCTGGGACGGACCCTTTTTTTTTTTTAAGCTCTGTCCTGGCCATCCCAACCTTTTTGGCAAAAGTGGCATTTGTCCCATTTGCTCTTGCAACTTTGATCAGTTGGCAAGAGCAAGCGGGTAGGGTACAGAGGAACATGCTGGTGTGGGGGTGAGTGGTGACACCCTGCCTGGACAGGGGGAGAGGAAGGGCTTGGGTAGGGGGCAGGCAGGGCTTGGGCAAGCAGCAACGCCAGCCCCACCGGGGAAGGGGGCTCGGGTGATCAGCTCTGGCCAGCCCCACATGGCGAGAGGGAGGGCTCAGGCTAGCCCCACGCAGTGTCCCATTTTCCCTTTAGGAAATATTGTCATCCTACCTGATGGTCACCCCCGAGCATGGCTATGTGGGACACCACTAGATGGCATTAGGGAATAACGTACAGATTATCAAGGGGTGTGAAGTTCGGTTTAAGATCTGGTGTCGTAAGGAATACATAATCTGCAATATCCCCAACTGGAGGTAAAAGGTCGATGGATCCAAGTACAGACTGAGATATGAGGATATGATGTTCATATAATGGCTATGTTTGGGTGTGGAGTACAGTGAGTGGATATGATGATGAAGATGGCTTGACCTTCATTTGGTGAGATTTAATGTTCAGGGACTTTATGGTTCCAGTTCATATGATCCAATGGAGAAAGTATCTTGGTCCCTTTCTTGTAGCTGAAAAACGATGTCACTCCGGCTCATGCCTCCTACTACATCTGCCTGAATCCCCTTGCCAGTTTTTGTGACTTTACAATTGCATTTCTTATTTTAAGAAATATTTGCCCTCACATTACTGTTTGTAAAACCCACAAACAGAGGAATCTGATTACACAGACGTGAGATTGAAGCTGATTATACCAAACATCCTGTCAAAATAAACTAAAGCAAACAAACTAAAAAATCAAAAAGCAAAATACATTTCTCTTTCATATAAAGTCATCTGAGTCTTTACTTGCAACAACAGTGGGTAAAAAAATTCAGACAGAAAGGCGCTATCTAGCTTGGGTGTACTTTTAAATGAATGACACATTCATGGAGCATGCTGGAATACACACTACTTGTACAACTAATGACATCTTATACATTCCCAACCCACAAACTTGGCAGGATGACAGGGCAACACCACCAACTCTTTCCTAATAAGCTCCCTCTGCATTAGCCTGCCAGAACCCAGACTTGATACAGTGCCGTTTTCATTCAACTTAGATCTGATCTTGCACTCCATACTCAGGCCTAATTGCAATTTATGGGAGTTTTGAGAACAAGATAAAGCCCTTTATGAAATGTTGTCATTGCAGCTGACTTCCAGATATAGCTCTAGTGAACAGTTAGTAATTCATGTTCCACATTCAAGAGGTTACAAACATTTTCTCTTCCTTTCTCATCCCATATTTAGAAGACAGAGTTGTAAAATTGATCTTGCTTGTGCAGACTATGGATGGGTTGGTGGATAGCACATTTGAATATTGTACAATATTGAATCATAATGGCACCCAATGATGGATTTTTTGCTATTGAGTAAGCAACACATCTGTTTCTACCCCAAAGTGGTACTCTACCTTCCCACTAATCAGCTGTCATGTATTGCATGGTAACTCATGGGAGAAATGAGTGGTAAAGTAAAGTAGTTTATCAATTCATGCCCTTTAAAATCAGCCTTTAGTTCAGCATCCACCTACTTCTTCCGTATGCAAGGAAATGTTTCTCATGTCCAAACTTGTTTGTACCCTTGCATGATTTCCAGACACTGCCCTTCGGAATATCACCCAGATGAGCTGAGCTGTGATCTTTCATTGTTTTCTTCACAAGGAAATAGATGCACAGGGTGACCAGCTAATGCCAAAGAAAACAAAAACAATGTTCCTGGAACAAGCTCTAGAAAAATCCGAACAACTCATTGTTAAATGAATCAGTTTCATGGTTTTTGTTTATTTAAAAAAAAGTAACTTTTCATTTCCAAGCAACAAAGGGGTTTCATGCTTTCCCAACTGGGCTGAAACCTAGCCTTCAGAACCAGCACGATTTTGTTGCATCTGACAAAGGGGGTATTCACCCAAGAAAGCTCAAGTGCCAATACATCTCTTAGTCTATAAAGTGCCACAGGACTCTTTGCTGCTTTTACGATTTTGAAGAATTACAAATTTTAAATAGCGAGGAATGGTTTCTTGCTAAAGCCTGAAAGCATGCCACATAGTTTAAGCTTTAAGTAAATTTCATACAACATGATAATTATGTAGCTCATGCAATATAAGTATTCCATTTACTTCCTCTTCAAGGCAACCTAATGTGTTCATTTGAATTTTGTAGCAAAACTCTCCTGGGACACCCTGATCTCCAAGCGGAGGTAAAGACTGAGAATCTCCCTCAGTTGTTACCATCAGAAACTTGGGATAAACTGAAAAAGGACTACAAGGATTCTCTAGCGGTAAGACTCTGGGCCCTGTTGTCGTCTGGCTTATACAGGAGCAAATAATTCCAGCCTCCTACATAGAATATTCAGCTGTCTCCAAAGGGGAATGTTCACCACCAGGGCTGCCTAGTGGTCAGGGGGGAGTACAGCAGGTTGTCTCCTTCCCTCATGTGTCCCCTTGTCAGTTATAACTCTCTCTTGTAGGGCTGTCCCATCTTTTGAGGCTCAGCTCTCCAGCTGGGTCACATGTCTCAGTCCAGCCCTTTCGGGGTATACCAAATAAAAAGGCTTCAGGGCTTTCCCCTTAGTTTAGGGACTTGGGGCCTAGGAACATTCAGGGTCTTCCCCAGCTGGATTCTCCACCAAGGTAAATGCTTCTATTGTTGTCCTGTTTTTTGAAGTTGGTAGGGGAGTATGGACCCACCATTGCCACTGGACTCCAGTCCAGGGCCCGGTGGTGGGCAGCTAAGTTCTGCACCTTGAGGTGCTAAGCAGCTGCCCCTGTGAATCACTTCCTACATAAATCCCCCTTTTCTCCATGGGATAAATTAATGAATGGCAAATAAAGTGTTTGACCTTCACTATCCATCACCAGTATCTCCTTTGCAAGCTTTGTCTGATCTGCATAGCCAGGTCTCAGGCAGTGAGAGCTCCTATGCAGCACTTCCCCCAGGGCTCAGAGATGCTCCCTTCCACTGTCAACTTCCTCTAAACCTCTCTCCTCCTGCAGGCCTCTCAGGTGCAACAGGGTGGGGTCACCAGGGACCAGAGTTGCTTCTTAACCCCTTGTTCTCCAGCACGGGGCTTGCCTCCCCCCAATCACAGTCTCTCTTACAGAGTTTGATGCTGCAATAGGCTGAGCACCCTTGACTTCTATTGATATGGGGCACTCAGCACCAGGCAGAACCTGGCTTTAAATGAACAGAAAGAGGAAATGGAAGTGCGCTATCTAAATGTGGTACTTGATTCCAATCTATTACACTGATGTGAACGCAGAGTAACTCCAGTGAAGTCATACGTTATACAGACACATGGACAATTCACAACCATGCTTAGCCAAGTTTAAGAGAACCCCCCTAGAAAATATAATAGACTCATTTAAATGAGATATTTCAAAAATATGATCAGTGGATGCTGCTTATTTACATTTTTTAAAATTCTTCTTGTGTTTTGAACTTACTGCTGTGACAAGATTCATTACAGACTGATCAACTCTACCAGGTCTATGCTACAAAGTTTTGCTGGCATGCCTGTGTTGGTCAGGGGTGTGAAAAATCCACACCCTTAACCAATATAGCTATGCCAGCACCTCCCCTTCTTGTGTAGATGCAACTATGCCAGCCAAAAGAGACCTTTTCTAGTACAATTTGTCATTTGGGTAGGTGTAAGTGCACCAGCAAAAGATCATGTTATGCCAGGGTAAGCTGTAACTCCACCACTAGGGGGCTCTGCTGGAATAACTATATTAATGTAGCTAGGAAGCCTTTCAAGAAAGTTGCACCTATTTTGCTCAGTCAGGTATCTTGGCTCACTTGGTATGTAGGGCTCCCCAGCGTGTCAGAATGTGAAATGCTTTTGAAATTAACATTTGGGGACTCTTCTGATGTCCTTCCACTGTACAGGATCTTAACTGATCAGTGGGCCCAATTGACTTCAGTGGGACTGCTTACGGAACAAGGCATTATTCAGTACAAGTCAGGGCATCAGAATGTGGCTTTTTAGGATTGGAAATGCTGATTTTAGTCATTTCTCCTACAGACTGCTTTGTTTCACCTGCAGCAGGAGGACAGATTTAATATTCAGGAAGCAGAATTCAGTCCAGTCCTCCCAGTGTCAAACCGGAGTAACTCAAATGTTAATGCTAGAAGGGACTGTTATGATCATCCAGTCTGACTTCTTGCATAATACAGGCCATAAAATTTCACCAAGTTGATCCCACATATATATATATATATATATCTCATACAAAGACATCCAATCTTGATTCATAGATTAAGTGATGGAGAATCTACCATAGCCCCAAGTAAACTGTTCCAGTGATTAATTACCTTCACTACAGAAAATCTGTATCTTCTTTCTAATTAGTGGAGTGATTTCAGCTTGAGTGTAACTGAGTGCCAAATACAATCCTTAAACAGTAATGGTCTTCTGATTTCCATTGGGGTTCTATAAAAATTGTAAAGGGTTTGGAACATATGATTTTTTTATTTTTTTTGATTGCACATGTCAGTTTTATACAGGTGACTAATAGCTAAATGCAGCACACCAGCTAGGTGCTTGTGATTTGTAGGATGGTAAGAAAAATGTGCTTTGTAGTGAATATTCCAGGTCTCAATTGCTGCCCCCACATAAAAGCCAGCAGGAGGGAGAGATTGTGCCTCCCTGCTCACACTGGTGAGCATGAACAGTAGGCAACAGCACCCATCCTGGGAGTGAGCACTCACCACCATGAGCAATGGTGGCAAGGTCTCACCTCAGGAACGTCTGCTGCAGAGCTCTCTTGAACCTTTCCAAGCTCCCTTTGCACAGATGCCTGTGCTTTTCCAGGATGTGCACTACACAGTGTGTATTTCTTAACCTCTGTTTATTTTATTAATGCTGATTTGTAGGTTTCTATCCCTCTCCTCTCACTCCCCTTTAACATTTAGGAGAAAATAAAGCACTATTTGGATAACATTCTGAAGCTGGAGACCAGAGAAAAGTGGAAGGAGGAAAAGCAGCCAGAAACCTCACAAACCAAGTATGACTCATCGCTATCCTTGGATATTCAAACGGTAATTGATTAGCTTGTATAAAGTACATTATTAAATATTACGTTCTGGTACGTAGGTGCTGCCTCCTGTGATAATTTATGTTAGTCACACGCTCACAGAATACATTAGGAGGGGGGGAAATGCCGTTTATTACACCTTTTAGTTCTACCACTCGCCTCTTAGCTGCAAATTAAACCTGCTGTCAATCGTGTCACAGACATAATAGGCAACTGATTTTAAAGTCTTAAAAACAAAATTCTAATCAAAGAGATTTAAAATGGTTTGTTAGAAAAGCCTCTTTGCCGAAAGAGCTACTTTGTCCCAGGCCTGCTGCAACCTCAGAAATGGTGCTGCTAAAGTGACAGCCACTCCAATTTAAACAATAAGAAAAAACAAAGGCTCCTACTAGCTTCAGGGGCTGCAGGATAATAAAGCCAGGAGGGTTTTGGATTCGTTTTCATTACTTTCAAAGGGTTGAATCATTTCAATTAAATATTCGGAGGGGGGGGGGGGAACCAAAGATTTTTATTCCACGGCCATGACTCACTTTCCATAGAAGAATATTGCACATTTTTGATAACCAGAAAGATGGATTTGAATTGGATTAGCAGATGGGTAGGATGTCATGGATGGCATTTGAGCAAGACTGTAGCTTGTCTAACTTTCCAGGAGCAGCTGAAGTTGTGTGATTAGGAATTAGGAACACCATGGTGGTGGGAAGGGAGAGGAGAGAGAGAATGAATTACAATGGTCAGGTCAGGAAGTGATTCAAGGACAAATAAGGATTTTGGAGTTAAAAAGGCACCTGAGCTGCTCTCAGTACAGCTTGTGGGAGCTGGAGTCAAGGCAGCTTCAAGCCACTTCTGCAGCTCCCTGATCACTGCTCTGACTCTTAAGTTAGAGCTACATAGCTGCTCTCCACCAGCTGGGAGAGAGGAAACCTTCCACTGCTCCATATACATCTCCCCAGTGTTCAGACCAGCTACTCTCGCTGGGTGCTGGGCAGAGAACTGGGCCTCAAACAGGGCTCAGAAGAGAGAGATTTGCATCAAGGCAGTTCAGGGCTGTTGATAATTCATCTCTGGTTGCTTAGACAGCACATTGAAACCACACCATAAATTCTTGGTCCATTCTGGATTATTGTTTTAAAAAGAAAGTGCCAAAATAAGTCTGGTAAATATCACGGGGCTCTCCCCCCAGATACGCAGATCACTAACTTTAGTTTTGACCCAAGTTACACAAGTTCACTGGACAAAGGCTTTTTTGCTGTTCTTCTCCCATTCATTAGATTCTCATCTGACTCTTTTCTAGTTCATTGGACAGCATAAGAACGAATCTGGCAAAATCTTGGAAAGTCTGGAAACTGCAACTCTTGAGATCAGCATAAGAGAACTGAGAGAATTCATACCAAGGTCAATGCTGTTTCTGGCAACATATTCCTTCCAAAGTTGGTATCCGGGTGCCAAAGCTCAGTTGTAGTATCCATACTATGGGCCAAACACTAGCACAGGGCTCGCATGTGCTTGCTTCTAGGAACATTAGGATTCATCTGAATTCTTGTGAGCCTGACAAACTTAACAGAGAATCTGAGAGATTTCCAAAATAATCAACATACACAATAGTAAATAGACAGATGGGAGCATGAGTCTCCCATACAGCACATCTCCCATACATCTGACGTCAGCTCTGTAAACAGAGATGGCTGAAAAGGGGGTTTCTATCTGTCAGTATTAACTGGATTTCCAGTTCTCTGTGGTATGTCAATACTGGACAACAAAATTAAACGTAGTACTGAGCATGCCCAGATAAGGGACACAGGCCTCAATCGTGCATTATTGAAACCAATGAGATCTTTGCCATTAACTTGAATAGGCAAAGGATCAGGCCCAGAATATGCACAACTCATTTCTAACCCGACTTCCGAATCTCACGGAACTTCACTCAGTTCTAGCAGTGGAGATTATTCTACCCCTTGGGCAGAATTATGTACTTTCTGCATGGGAGTAGCCACTGGGGTTATAGCTAAATGCCTATATTTTAATACCTCTAACATTAAAGTCCCAGTATCATCTTTAGTTCTCTAGATCATCACGTGGATTTGGGACTGCCTGGAAAGATTTGGGTTCCATAGATGAAAAAGTTATTTCCTTATCTTGGGACAGGGCTAAACCTCCTATGGCCCATGGTTTGTTGTATTTAAGTTTTCAGATCAGCACTCTGAAGTTGAAAAAAAATAAAAGGACCTTTCAGCATGAATCAACTCAAACAGAGACTAAAAATAATTGTGCATTAACCACTAAAATTTAGCAACTCAGGAATGAGCCAAATGGGTAGTTTGCTATTAAGTATTTTACAAAATCAAGAGTGGAAGACTGCAAATGGGAGTAATCAGTCTGAATAAGTTATCTAAAACTAACAGAACAATAAAACAAGAACGAACAAAAGTAAAAAGTCTCCATGAGAGTGTGCATTGTGTGTCTCCTCCCAAAGTCTGTATGGACCTCAGTGCAAAGTAGCTGCTTGTCTCTGTACACACCAGTGCCTTAAAGGTGTATTATATAGGAAAGATAGACCTGATTCCCCCATATTTTGTCAGTGTGGTGTAAGGGTAGGTGTTTTGCCTTGCTCATATTTGCTTTTTGTTGTAAAATGAGCCTTGAGCTAAAGTAGGTATACATTACACTGCTCCAAAAGCTACAGATATTACAGGAGTGATTTACAAGCCCACTTATCAATGATACATTTCATCACTCATAACTACGGATCAGAATTTTCACCTATACCCTTTCATGGGGAAACATTTCTGGAATCCATCCTGAGCTTTGCTGATTTCAGATTCAAGCAAGCACACAGCCAAACAATGATTATCTATGGTATATCTTCCTCTAACGCACATCTATGGTATATCTTCCTCTAACGCTAAAGTAAAAAATGCAAGTACTTTGAGAACGGCATGGGCAAGCAGTGAATTTGTCTCGCTACCCCCCATGTACATGCAGCAAGGTCACTGCAGCTCTATTAGTTAAAGAACTCTACCCTGTTTTATTTATAACCAGCAGTGATAACTTCTTCTGAAATTTCTGTTGCAGATTCAGGAAGGCATTTGTGGAGTGGTACAAAGAGAGAGAGGATTTGTTGTTTGTGCCATATTTAGTAGCCTACGTTAACAGCTTCCGTGACCTGATGTAAGTCTGCATTTCCCCTTATAACATCTTTATGATTTTGGAGGTGCGGGGGGAGGGGAAGGATGTCTGTTGGATCTTATGGTTTAGCAAAGAAAGAAGGAAGAAATTACATCCCACCAGAGTCAATGGGCCAGAATCATCCTCGGTGTAACTGCAGGGCAACAATGGCATTATGCCAGGGATGGATTTGGACAAGTTACTCCTGATTTGCATAGCAGTGCTTATTTCCTGGGGTAGAATTTAGCTCAGAGTTAGGGACACAGATGAAAGCTCAGTTTGTCTGGGCAATGGGGAGGGAGTAACAGAAAATGTTTGGTGTTCAGAAGAGGGGTTTAGATTCCAGCCCATTTGCAGATTTCAAAGACACATGGCCATGGTTTAAAAAACAGGTTAAAAGAGCATGTAAACATCAGCATAATCTGATGGTTGCTCCATTTGGCCTTAGAACAACTCCTCCACAGAAAACTTTTAGCCTGCAAAGAAATTCAACACAATTGCTGTCTGTGGTGATTTGCATATGTCAAAGGCAGCTTTAGAGTCAGGTTTTCAAATCAATAATAATGCCTAGCTTTTATATAGGGCTATATATCAGCAGATCTCAAAACACTTTACAAAGGAGCTAATAACCCCTGATTAGTGCATGTGCCTATTAGCAATGTCTAACTGCCAAATCAGAATGCTGCAGTTTGGCTGAAATTCACCCCACCCGTAGAAAGCCAGAGGGTTCAGGGTCTAAGCGGATAGAGGTCATCAGATGTGAAATCCACCCCCCCCAACTCAGGACTAGAGCTGCCTCACACTCGGGGGCTGCTAGGCCAGTCTGGGTGGGACTAACAGCTGCTGCTTCCATGAGGCACTGGGACCAGGGGATCTACAGCCTCTCCCACACCCTGCTTCTAGGTCAGTTGCGAGCACGTAAATGGTACAAAGACTCTCCTGCATGGCCTGGCCACAGCCACCCACCCCACGCAATGCATAAGAGGTTTTGCACTGGCCCTGTGCAGCAGGGGTGAATTTCATCCTACTGGATTTGTGCAGCCAACATTTGCACATACCCATATCTGGGGTCCTTTGAAAACAAAACCCTTTCAGGTATATCATGGTGTTTATTGTTTACCCGGGTGCTCAGAGAACTCAAATTCCACATCCCTAAAGGTGATGGGGGATGCATCACATATAGGGCCAGTGCAACCACTTAGGCAAACTAGGCAGCCGCTTAGGGCACCTAAAAGCCTGCTCAGGCAACGAGGTGGAGTGGAGGTGATCTGGGGCGGGGAGGGCCACCCACAGTAACGGGGGAGTGCACAGGGGAACCGCTCCCCACCCCAGATCACCTCCATTCCACCTCCTCTGCTGAGCACAGACCCCGCTCTAAGTCTCCTCCAATCAAGGCCGCAAGCTTGGGAGGGGAGGAGAATTAGAGCAGTGCCAGTGTTCTCAGTGGAGGAGAGCTGGGGTGGGCTCTCTGGGTGGGGTTAGCTGCTGCAGTGGGCGGTGTTAGCTGCTGTGGAGGGGGGCAGGGTTAGCTTCCGTGGGGAGGGGTGGTGCTCCCCGGGCCGGGTTAGCTGCTGTAGAGGAAGGGCTTGCAAGGGAGGTAGCTGCTGTGAGGGGGGGCTCCCCAGGTGAGGTGGAGGGGGGATTAGCTGCCGTGGCAGGTGGGGTTAGCTGAGTGAGGGGGTGGCACAAGGGGGAAGTTTCGCGCCCTGGCGAAACTTCCTTGCACTGGCCCTGATCACATATCAATCCTGAGCTCACTCCCACCACTGGAAATCAGCAGCAATTAATAGCATCAACCGAGTCACTCTGTGATGAGGTCAGAATAGGCCCCCGGGATCTGGTTTTAAATAGGGCTGTCAATTAATCTCAGTTAAATTCACACTATTAACTCAAAACAAATTAATTGTGATTAATCACACTTATAACAATAGAATGCCAATTGAAATTTAATAAATATTTCTGGATTTATATTGATTTACGTTACAACACAGAATACAAAGTGCACAGTGCTCAATTTATATTACAAATATTTGCACTGTAAAAATGAAACAAAAGAAATATTTTTCAATTCACCTCATACAAGTACTGAAGTGCAATCTCATTACCGTGAAAGTGTAACTTACAAATGCACTTTTTTTTGGTTACATAACTGCACTCAAACAAAACAGTGTACAACTTTATGGATGTTTAGCAATCTGGCACATAAATACCTTGCAACACCAGCTACAACAGTGCCATGCGAATGCCTGTTCTCACACTCAAGTGACATTGTGAACAAGAAGCAGGTAGCTTTATCTGCTGGAAATTGTAATCAGCCTTGTTTGTCTGAGTCAGGGGTCCCCAGTGCGGTGCCCACAGGTGCCATGGCACCCGCCGGGTCATCTATGTGCACCTACCTACTGGCCACCAGACAAGCAGCATTATCAAGAAGTGCCACTGCCAAAAATCAGCAGCATTTCGGTGGCGGCGGCGCCTCTTGAGAACGCTGCTTCTCGGCAGCATTTTGGAGGCGACGCTTCCTGGCGTTGCTGCTTCTCAGTGGCATTTCGGCGGCTGTTTGTCCAGCAACTATGCTCCTTGGCAGCTAGTCGTCCAGCGCCTGCCACATGAAAAGATTGGGGACCACTGGTCTGAGCGACTGGCTGACCAAGAAGTAGGGCTGAGTGGACTTGTAGGCTCTAAAGTTTTACACAGTTTTATTTTTGAATGCAGTTTTTGTACATAATTCTACATTTGTAAGTTCAACTTTCATGATAAAGAGATTGCACTACAGTATTGAAAGGGGTGAATTGAAAAATTTGTTTTTTAAAGTGCAAATATTTGTAATAAAAAGTATAAAGTGAACACTGCACACTTTGTATTCTGTGTTGCAATTGAAAATATATTTTAAAATGTAGTAAACATCCAAAATATTTAAAATAAATGGTATTCTATTGTTGTTTAACAGCACGATTAATCACGCTTAATTTTTTTAATTGCTTGACAGCCCTAGTTTTAAGTTGTAGCAGCTTCCATTCTCTCCAGTGTTTTTGTTAGAATCCACATTAAGCACTAACATCAGAAAGCCTCTAGATGGCATAGTCTCTCCAGTAAATTACTCGTATGCCATGGTCTTTAAGCAGTAGCTATGTTTTTGTTTGTTTGTTTTTTTAAACAAACTCAGCTCTGTCCATACTCTTATTTTTAAGTGGTAGCCATGTTAGTTTGTATTACCCAGTGATCCCACTGAGAGTTACCAAAAGAAACTATACCATCTGCTCAAGAAACTCCCTGAAAAAGCGCAAGAACAAATCTGCACAGACACACCCCTAGAATACCCCTGCTCAGGGTTCTATATCCTACCCAAGATCCATAAACCTGGAAATCCTGGATGCGCCATCATCTCAGGCATTGGCACCCTGACAGCAGGATTGTCTGGCTAGGTAGGCTCTCTCCTCAGGCCCTACGTTACCAGCACTCCTAGCTATCTTCGAGACACCACTGACTGCCTGAGGAAACTACAGTCCATTAGTGATCTTCCTGAAAACACCATCCTAGCCACTATGGATGTAGAAGCCCTCTACACCAACGTTCCACACAAAGATGGACTACAAGCTATCAAGAACACTATCCCTGATAATGTCACAGCAAACCTGATGGCTGAACTTTGTAACTTTGTCCTCACCCATAACTATTTCACAGTTGGGGACAATGTGTACCTTCAAGTCAGCAGCACTGCTATAGATACCTGCATGGCTCCACAGTATGCCAACATTTTTATGGCTGACTTAGAACAACGGTTCCTCAGCTCTCGGCCCCTAAAGCCCCTACTCTACTCACGCTACATTGATGACATCTGCATCATCTGGACCCATGGAAAAGAAGTGCTTGAGGAATTCCATTATGATTTCAACAATTTCCATCCCACCATCAACCTCAGGCTGGACCAGTCCACACAAGAGATCCATTTCCTGGACACTACAGTGCCAATAAGAGATGGTCACATAAACACCACCCTATATGGAAACCTACTGACTGCTATACTTACCTACATGCCTCCAGCTTTCATCCAGACCACACCACACCACACCACACGATCCATTGTCTATAGCCAAGCTCTAAAATGCAGCTGCATTTGCTCTGACCCCTCAGACAGAGACAAACACCTACAAGATCCCTATCAAGCATTCTTACAACTACAATACCCACCTGCTGGAGTGAAGAAACTAGGATGACTAAACAGCAAATGTGAAAAATCAAGATGGGGATGGGGGATAATAGGAGCCTATATAAGAAAAAGACCCAAAAATCGGGACTGTCCCTATAAAATCGGGACATCTGGTCACCTTAGAAGAAACAGATTGACAGAGCGAGGCAGGTACCCAGAAGTCACCTACTACAGGACAGGCCCAACAAAGAAAGTAACAGAATGTCACTAGCTGTCACCTTCAGCCCCCAACTAAAACCTCTCCAGCGCATCATCAACAACCTACAACCTATCCTGAAGGATGATCCCTCACTCACAGACCTTGGGAGCCAGGCCTGTCTTTGCTTACAGACAGCCTCCCCAACCTGAAGCAAATACCAGCAACCACACAACAACAACAAAAAAAGGAGACTAAGGGGGGATATGAGAGGTATATAAAATCATGACTGATGTGGAGAAAGTAGATATGGGAATAAGTAAATAACTTTTCCTTAATACAAGAACTAGGGTCACCAAATGAAATTAATAGACAGCAGACCCAGAGTGACTGTTTGCATCCTTTGTTTTTCGGTAGGCTTGCCTCAGCTCCTTAACTTTCACGCATTCTTGTTGTAGCCTCTGTCCATCATGCCCTTGGAGATTTTGGCAAATATATTGGCATTTAGTCTTTTGGAACAGAGTTCTGCTTGCATGGATGCTTCTCCCCATACAGCGATCAAATCCAGTACCTCCTGTTTGGTCCATGCTGGAGTTCTTTTGCGATGCTGGGACTCCATGTTCCCCTGTGCTGATGAGATCTGCATGGTCACCCGTGCTGATCAGCTCACCATGCTGGCCAAACAGGAAATGAAATTCAAAAGTTCCTGAGGCTTTTCCTGTCTACCTGGCCAGTGCATCTGAGTTGAGAGTCTGTCCAGAGCAGTCACAATGGAGCACTCTGGGATAGCTCCTGGAGGCCAATACCATCAAATTGTGTCTACACTACCCCAAATTCAACCCAGCGAGGTTGATTTTAGCGCTAATCCCCTTGCCAGGGAGGAATACAGAAATCAATTTTAAGAGCCCTTTAAGTCGACAAAACAGGCTTGGTCATGGGGACGGGTGCCGGGTTAAATTTACCTAATGCTGCTAAATTCGACCTAAACTCGTAGTACAGACCAGGGCTAAGGTACTACAAGTACTCCTCATTCTTATTTATAAGTGATACTAGCTCTTAAGGAATTCCATGCGAAGGATTTCATATGACAGTGAACTGAAGGGCAGTATTTCCAAAGTTGGGTCCCAATCCTGCAAGCAATTAAGCACCTGCTTAACTTGATGTAGATGCAGTGGCGATGGAACAGTTTGTATTATGGGGGTGCTGAGAGCCATTGAACAAAACTGTAAACCCTGTACGTGATGGAAACCACTTCAAGTCAGGGGGTACTACAACACCCCTGTATAGAAGAGTTAGATCCAGCAGGACTATTCATGCATCAAATTAAACATGTGCACACTTGTTTGCAGGACTGGGGTGCCGGATTGCTAAAGTTAAGTTGCCTATTTGGGCACTTAAGTGGCATGATTTTAGAGACGTTGAGTGCCTGGATGTGAGAAGCTGCAAGTGTTCAGCTGTAAAATATCAGACTACTTGTCTGGGTGCTTTGAAATTTAGATTTAGGTGTTCAGCTTTATGCATCCAAATATGAAAACTTTGGGACTAATGGCTCAGTCCTGCTTAGTAGGGGTTTTCTCATTGGCTTAGCTCGGAGCAAGTCAGCCCTTAATCCTACAGAGCAGAAACAAAAATGTGAGTCTGACCATTCCACCTTGCCCGTGTCTACACTAGCCTTTTCCCACCCCAAACTATCCAATAAATATGCACACACACACACTTCCACAAAGATGTTTCTATATCTCACATTTCTCTCTCCGATACTTGCAGCTGTTCAGTTAAACAAGGTCTAACACCTGTGTGGACACTAACTTCAGTCTCAGAGGGGCTTAGTTTAGTTTAGCTTTACCCTGTTCCTAATCAACTCAAACTCAACAAACTAAGCCTAGTTTCAACCTAAGCAAGAGGGTTCCCACAGACTTTTGCACTAATTCAGTTAAGTTGGTTTAAAAAAAAAATCACTGCAAGTTAAACTAGTACAGCTGTGTGTGCAGAGAAGGCTGAGATGAAAAGCATTCTTTCTAACACAGCTGTAATGTTAGCCATAATATTTTGTTGCTGCTGCTGCAACTTGCTGAAGAGAGCTTTACACAATTGCTATTGTGTAATGTGGGAAATATAAAGAAGATTTTCTTAAACCCAGAGAGAGCCTAAGCTGCAGTGGACTTCACCAAAATTTCCAAACTTCATTTCCTCTTGAACTTGTCACTCATTCCATTCTGGTCATGTTAATACATTCCAAAGTTAACAGTTTGTGTGTTTTAAATGAAGTCACATGATTTCATACAAGCACACCTCTTTTTACACTTCATTGTTCAATTCCATATTGATAAGAGATGCTGCATATAGGGAATCAAATTTGACTTCTGCGTAATTTATTCTTTGTATTACCATAAATTGCTTATTGTTATTGCCCTTCCCCAGCTGCTGTTTACTTGTCTCTCACTATACACTCCTTAGAGCAGGGACTGTTCTCCTTAGGTGCTTGGAAAGCACTTAGCAGTCAGTGAACTCTACTGCAAATAAATCATAATTCACCTGCATTTGAACTTCCCTGGATTACAGAAATGTAGGTGGCCAATATCTAGCTCCAGATCAGAATTGTTCATCTCTGGCTCACTTCTAGTAATGATACTATTGCAGAGATGGCGATCTTGCCTGGAAACTTTCAGGGACGTTTACAGAAAAAAATTAGGGAGGTTGCTTGGACCTCTCTCCTCTCCCCCACCCTGCAGAATCCGGATTCTCTCCCCCTCCATCTCCCCTACCCTAGTAAAAATCAGGACCTTTTCCCCTCCACTCTCTCTATGGCCAATGGGGTGAAGCCTGGGCAATGCCCCAACCAACCCCCACTACCAAACAGGGAGAAGGAGAGGATCAGCTCTGAGGAAAGCTGCCCTCCTATGCTGCCTTGGGCTCTTCATTACCTGCACCAGTTCCAGGCCTGGACTTCTTTCCCAGGATGATCCTTCTCCTCTGTCACATTCCCTTTCTCTCTTCTTCTGTCACCATGTCCTCTTGTCCCCCCGCTTCTCCTCCCCTGCAGACTGTGAAGTGAGGGACTGATCGCAGGCAAGCCACAGCTATTGTCAGTGGGCTTGGGGTGGTGAATGCAGCACCCCGGCCACAGGTGGTGTGTTGTGCTCAAACTGCCCTATGGGGACTTTGCTGGCTCACTCCAGGTAGTGCAGTGGTTCTCAACCAGCAGTACATGTACCTGGGGGTACATGGAGGTCTTCCAGGAGGTACATCAACTCATCTAGATAGTTACCTAGTTTTATAACAGGCTACATAAAAAGCATTAGTGAAGTCAATACAAGCTAAAATTCCATACAGACAAAATGAGCCCTTAAGCATTTTCAGTAAGAGTGTTCTGGGACACTTAAGTCTGATTTTGTAAGCAAGCACTTTAAGTGAGATGTAACTCGGGGTAGGCAAGACAAAAATCAGACTGCTGAAAGGGGTCCAAGCAGTCTGCAAATGTTGCGAACCACTGACCTAGACCATGTTCACATAGCCCAGCAGAGTCCTCACGGGGCAGTTAGAGCATGGCACGCCCCCTGTATCTTGGGTGAGGAATTTAACAGAATTTGCATCCCAAGACTGCATTCGCTTTTTTAACGGTCATATCACATTGGCGGCTCATAGTCATCCTGTGATCAACCAACACTGAGGTCCTTCTCCTCCTCTGTTACTTCCAACTGATGTGTCCCCAATTTATAACTAAAATTCTTGTTATTAATCTCTAAATGCATGACCTTGCACTTTTCACTATTAAATTTCATTTTATTACTATTATTCCAGTTTACAAGGTCATCCAGATCTTCCTGCATGACATCCCAGTCCTTCTCGGTGTTAGCAATACCTCCCAGCTTTGTGTCATCTGCAAACTTTATTAGCACATTCTCACTTTTTGTGCCAAGGTCAGTAATAAAAAGATTAAATAAGACTGGTCCCAAAACCGATCCCTGAGGATCTCCACTAGTAACCTCCTTCGAGCCTGACAGTTCACCTTTCAGTATGACCCATTGTAGTCTCCCCTTTAACCAGCTCCTTATCCATCTATTTTCATATTGATCCCCATCTGTGTCTTACTGAAATCGAGGTAAATTAGATCCACTGCATTTCCTTTGTCTAAAAAATCTGTTACCTTCTCAAAGAAGGAGGTCAGGTTGGTTTGACATGATCTACCTTTTGTAAAACCATGTTGTATTTTGTCCCAGTTACCATTGACCTCAATGTCCTTAACTACTTTCTCCTTCAAATTTTCCAAGACCTTGCATACTACAGATGGATGTCAAACTAATAGGCCTATAGTTACTCGGATCACTTTTTTCCCCTTTTCTCAAAAATAGGAACTATGTTAGCAATTCTCCAGTCATACAGTACAACCCCCGAGTTTGATTCATTACAAATTCTTGCTAATGGGCTTGCAATTTCATGTGCCAGTTCCTTTAATATTCTTGGATGAAGATTATCTGAGCTCCCCGATTTAGTCCCATTAAGATGTTCGAGTTTGGCTTCTACCTCGGATGTGGTAATATCTACCTCCATATCCTCATTCCCATTTGTCATCCTACCATTAACCCTAAGCTTCTCATTACCCTCATTGAAGACTGAGGCAAAGTATTTGTTTAGATATTGGGTCATGCGTAGATTATCCTTAACCTCTACTCCAGCCTTAGTGTTTAGCGGTCCCACTTCTTCTTTCTTTGTTTTCTGAGCTGATTATTTTGGCTAAATTGTCCATAGCAGTAGCACATGATGCTGATCACCATTAAATCACTGCTTTTACTTCTCTCTCTAGAAGAAGTTTACAAACCACATTTAACGCTGACTCTACGGAACTGGAAAATGTCCTGACTGATGTGACAATGAGCTTCAGAAAGGATGTTTTAGATAAATTAGAACAAAAAACGCAGGTAAGAAGAATTCGGAATGTTTGTGAGACTTGATCTGAACCTGGTAGTTCAGGATTTATTGCCATTTCCCCAATGCACATCCCATTTTCCATGGATAGGAGATTGTGGTCATTTCAAAATGTGGCATGTCTAGTTTTGGTACTAAACCTCTCCAACCCCAAGTCAGATTTCTAGGGTTTAAGGCTTTTTGTTACAAACATTGATGCATTGGTTAAGCCACAGGAACAAAAACAAAAAAAGTATATTTGATGGCCTCTTGGCATATATTCTAAAACAGCTTGGATGAATTTCATCCCTGGTGAAACCCCCCAGTGAAGGCAGTGAGATTTACGCCAGAGATGAATTTGGCTGTTTGGTTAAAAAATAGCCTTCTAGAGGTTTTGTTTAGCCTGATTTATTCACAACAAGTCTGCCATCATGATCTGTTACCAACTTCTATCTAAAGGCATATCACAGCATAGTGACAATGAAATGAGTTTATTCTGCCTCGGGGCTCTGTTCAAGTATGTTGTCGTAGCAAAACCAAAAAGCTCTTTCACCACTGGAGGGGCAAAGTCCTTCTGTCAGCACTACAGTGGAGATCTGGGATAAGAGGGTGAAATGACACGTTATTTCTGTTGCAGTAGGACTTTTCCAGATGCTTTGCTAGGGATTTCTACAGCCTGCATGCTATGTGCACACTGGCTACAGGCGATCTCCCCCAAGAAGGCATAATGTGGCTGAATCAGAAAGAGGATAGTGCAGTGATATACCACAGATGGTTTATGGATTGAACATGGACCTGGAAGGGGAGTACAGGGATAAGGGGCAGGAGGGAGCAGAGTTGTGTGAGGGAAATATGAGGAAAGTTTGAGACTTGTGCTCCACATTGATGAATTACCTATAGTTTGTCAGATAGAAGTTTTGCTCTGTAAGTTACAGAGAATAAACTAGGAAACAGTGGTGCAAAGATACATCATGGCAAACAAATGGAAGCATTTGGGCATAGCCTAGCTCCAACATGACCCAAAGCTCACTAGAGTCAATGGGAGTCTTTCCATTGGCTTCAGTAAGCTTTGGATCAGGCCTGTCACACATAGGCAGGGGTGGGGCAGAGCCAAGAGCCCCAGCAAAGGAGAAGGCGACATGTTTTAAAGATAGAATTGGAAAGGCATGGAGTTGGTGAGGCAGAGAGAGATGGGAATACTTTTCCAGATGGCAGGGCATGCAAAGGAAGGGATTTTTGGACCAACTGGAGGACGGCTCAGTTAGGAGTTAGATGGTCAGGAGCTTAGAGAGACGTACAAAGAAGCAGACTGAAAGCCGAGTGTGGGCATGTCCCAAGAGAATCTTCAGAAGGAGGACAATTGAGCTTGAACCTCAAGTGAATACCCACTGGGAGCCAGTGGAGGCATTTAAGCTATGGCAGAGCTTCTCTTGGTACGACTGCACGTAGGCAGCATAATTCTGGAGATGCTAGTGCCTGGAGAGAGAGGAGCAGGGCATGGATAAGGATTCAGCAGAGATGTACCCTGGGTGGTGATGTGAAGGAGTTCATGAGCAGGCTGGGTCACTACTGGTTTAACCTCTACCATGAGCAGGTGGAGTATCTATCTGGGAACTTTTCCCACAGCCAGATCCACCGCATCCAGATCAGAGTGACAAGGAGAGGAGGATTCAGCATGAGATCCACAGACACTGGGGACAGCCTCCCTAAAAAGGAGGGATTTGCCCTAGCACATTTTGATTTATTTCTGGAAAAAAGAGTTGAGTAAGGCGGTGGTTAGTTTCTGAGCTAGCTTCCAACAGGTTTGCTTCTGAATGATAGTCACATCCTCAGCTGGTGTAACTCTGTGTAGCTCAGCTGAAGGCAAGGGAGCTACGGCGACTGACACCAGCTGAACCTTGTACAATATATCAAGAAACAGCCTGACCACAAGTATCACTGTGTTCCAACAGTGCTCAGTGAGTTGCTCTTACATTCTACTTCGGGTTTCTATGATTAACATTTCAATTTCTCTCCTTGCCCATAAGATTTGCCAGCTGATGCAAAAGGGTTTTATTTATCTAAAGAAAGAGACTCAGGGGATTACACAAAACCAAAATGCAGGAAAAAACACAGCATCTGCACTTAATCCCCTTAATCAAACAAAGCATGTACTGTAAGTGACAACCTGCTCACCATGACGTTTACCACTGCTCTAGCACTGATCTCCCAGGATAGCTGTACTTCAGAGTTAGGCCATGGCTACACTGGTGCTTTACAGCGCTGCAACTTTCGTGCTCAGGGTGTGAAAAAACATCCCCCTGAGCGCTGTAAAGCCTCAGTGTAAACAGTGTCTCAGCGCTGGGAGCTGCAAGCTACACCAGTACAGGATGTGGCGTACGTGCAGCGCTAGGAGAGCTCTCCCAGCACTGGCGCTGTGACCACACTCGAAACTTCAAAGCGCTGCCATGGCAGCGCTTTGAAGTGCAAGTGTAGCCATACCCTTAGATCTGCTCCAGCTACACACTGTCTTTCTCTGAACCGTGGTCATGTCTAACTTCAGACCCACTCCTGCATTCCTTGTGTGCCCAAAACCCCAGCAGAATTCCGTAAGAGTTTTGGGTGTGCAGTGAAAGCAGGAGTGGCCTCAACGTTACTGGCTCTGGGTAATATTCTCAAATGAGCCTAAGGGACTTTTGAAAACATTACTCATGTTTCTAAAAGTAAAAGGCACTCAGGAGCTTGAGCCTCACTGAAATTCAGTGGGACTTACAGTCTAAGGTAAATGTACTTGGGCACCTAGTCAGATTTTCAAAAGCACCTACACACTTAGCACGTGTTGAAATCAATGGGAGTTAGGCACTTAGGCACCTAGTGTGATCTTCAAAAGCATCTATCTGCATGTTAGGTACCTAAATCTCTTTAGTTATCTGGCCCTTAATACCTAAGATATTTCTGAACAAGTTAGTCTCTGTCTTCCTGTATGCTGTGTACAATGCCCAAAGCACAGAGTTTGCTCAGTAATTTGGAAGATGTTGTTATAATAACGCTGGCAAATTGATCATTTTCCAGCCACTCTTTAAGAAAATTCTGACCAATGCGTGGATGTTAAATAGTGAAATACTGGACTCAATAATGTCAACAACTGTACAATTTTGCCAGCACCTAAAACATTTAGAGCATCCTGTTGACAAGGTATGTATCCTTTTCCTATGCATTGCAATTGGCATGAGGTTACAGCAGTATAGGTGGTGATCTTATTTCCAGACTAGGAGCTGACCCTGCAGAGGTCACTCCCTTCCCTTCAGGGCAGCTACTGATTTAACTAACAATTGCTTAAATGAAATTTTGCAAGGTATGTCCCTTACTTTTTCATGGAAATAACCTTTTAGCACTTCCTTTCTACAACTGAAATAGAGGAATTGATCTCAAAGAGGAACCAAAAACATTGGTTAGTCTTACTGTTCAATTGCAACACCCTGGCTACCCGTGCTGTTGCACATTGTTCCTCCATCGGTTCGCTGCAATGCCACAGCACTTCTGGAAGTCCAGCGACTTGAGGGAAGCAAATGTCTTCCCATCCACCAAGACCTTAACAACATCCCCTACCTCCACTTGAAGTCATGCGAGTCCTTTTGGACCCACGTGCTTAACTTTTAATAGTGTGACTTCAACTTTGATGAAGCTTGGAAAGCTGAATGAAGTTCACAAGAAGTCACAAATACCTTGTGAAAGATCCAATGTAGAAGACCCTTGGCTTCAGTCTTTCAGGAAGCTCATGGGCAACCCTAAGCTGCATCCATGCAAACTATGGCAGATGTGTATACTTGTTGCACAAATGGAAACAACAAACAAACAAACAAACAAACAAAAAAAACCACACCACACCTCTCCAGTGTGCAGCTGTGGTCACCCAGAACAGATCATGGAACATAGAATGACTCAATGCTCAATTCACAAATACAAAGGAGGCATCACAGTGATATACTCTACTACTCCCAACACAATTATCTGCCTTAACCACCTAAATGTAGAATTATAGTTGTTGCTTTACTTTATATCTGCCATACAAAGATTGCAGTCATTACTTTAACGTGCTACCGTCATATACACTCTGCACAGATTTGTACACTCGTGAAATACAAGGATAGGTAACAATAGCTCTAAATTTAAAGTCTGCAGGCAGCATCCAAACCTATTATTAAACAGTCCCACATGTCCTCATTAGTTACTGAAGAACCAAATCACCAACATGTAATCATGGATCAATTTTGGACAGAGACAGTGAGTAATTATACAGCTTCTTTTTGCTCACTATCTTCACTTCACGTCTAGACAGATGGTGGATGGAAGGGAACATAAGCCATCTGTCCTGCTCAGAAGCATCCATGCACTGCACGGAGTGCTCTTCTGAAAAGTGGCATTCAGAACAGAATCCTGGGCTGGCATTTCCCGTGTGCTGATTAGCCCAGAGATGCTCAGCCCAGGATTCTCATCAACATCTAACATTGCCAAGGAGTTCCAAGGCTCCTCTGCTCTCTCACCTCATTGCCCTCCATATTTTCTTTTAAAACAAATAAACAGGATTTTCTAGGTGATGCTCACAAGTATGTGGTGAGAGAATACATCATACAGGCTATCAACCCAAGAAAGAGAATGAAGACAGCCAAGCGGGAGAAAGTTGGCAAAAAGATGAAGGAAGAAGCCACTGTCATACGTAACAGCTTCAAAGAGCTGGTATGTAAAACCATCAAGGCCTTTTTAGCTGCATTACAGAAAATGAAAGGTGGGCTGGTTTGAAATCCAACATGAGAAGCAGCTGATTGATAGGCTGTGACTACACTAGGATAGTTTTCCTAAAATCCCCCACTGTTGCAATCACTGGTTCCAGCTCAACCAGTACTAGAACTGGTGTAGACAAGATGTCTGCAGTCACTAGTAGCTTAAGGACCACAGACCTAATTTTCAAAAAGCTCCCAGTGACTTCAAATGAAAATATGGGTCAGGCTCTGCCCCACTGAACCCTGCTCACAACAGGCTTAGGTGGCAGTGATTAAAATGTCAGGGACTGCCTGAAGCTTGTCTACATTAGCACTATGCCCACCTTTGCAACCACTGATGGAGAGAAACCAGAGGGATCAACGGTGGGATATCTTTAGGAAAACTGTCCTCGTCCAGAGAAGGCCTGGAGAGGCAGAAGCCAGGGCTTTGTGGTGGGAGATATTTCAGGCTTGAGTTACTGCTGACTGCACCCTTTGTAGTTCATTGATACCAATGTTCAAAGCACTTCGATGCCTTTGAATATCCCAGTCTGAGGGAGGTGGGTGCCCAACTGCTATTGAAATTCAAGGGATTTGGGCACCAAACTGCTTTAGATTCTTTTCAAACCTCCCAGCTTTGATCATTAGTGAGCCAAGAGTAGTGCATCTTTGGCAAGTGAGGCAGAGGAAATAGCCGCTTGGGGCAATGCAGACAAATCAGCTTTCCAAGAGGCTGGCATTTTATATCTACCATATTATCATGCGGGGTCCAAGCTCGGGTGACCAGATGTCCCAATTTTATAGGGACAGTCACAATATTTGAGGCTTTTTCTTATATAGGCACCTTATATGCCCCCCACCTCCTGTCCCAATTTTTCACACTTTCTATCCAGTCACCCTAGTCCAGGCATGAATCTACAAATTGTTATTCACATGAGTGTGCCTTACTCATGCACTCAGTTCCCTTGGGCCTACTCACGTGACTGCAGAGTTGGACCCCTACTGAAATTCCAGTAGGACGTTCTAAGTGGCCTTCATTGCACACAAAAGCTCCCTCCCCACTGTTTCCAGTTCCAAGAGAGGAGCCTGAAAGCAGCTGCTTGCTTTTAAAACTCTTTGTGAACCACTGAGATGAACAGTGCCTTAAAAACAGTTGATAATGCAACAGAAAAACAAAAATCTTGGGACCCTGTTCCCCTTCATTTCCCAGTCTCACTGTTGGTCCTTTCTATGCAACATTGCAATACACCCAAGACATCCTATTACAGTGTAATATCCACTGCCATGTGTTATTGTTTCTATAGAGAGTCACACAGGAAGGCTGAACGGCCTATAAGTTAGAGAAAGACTAGGAGTCAGGAGAAGAACAAGGTTCGAGGCTGACTGCCATGGCTTCACTCCATGATCTCGAGCAAGTTGCTTAACTTCTCTGTAAATGTGACTCATCCATGTTGACATTTCTCACTAAAATACAGAGCACAGACTTCACCTCATCTCATTTATTTCTAGGGCTCTAATATGGATTGGCTTAATTCTGCCATTCATTACATTGCAAACATAATTTCTGAGAAGAACGGACACAAAATCAAGGACTATATTGAGGAAATGTGTCAGGCTTATCCAGATGTCAGGTATGTGGAAATTAATATCAGAGGCTCTCTCAATGTAAAGTGCTGTGAACAGGGTGAAGCTCAGGTTTTTTGCCCCCTGAATATTTATATAATTTGCTTCCAGGTTGGTAGCAGCAGAATCAGCTGAACCTTATGGTGCACAGGAGCTATTTCTGATCCCATGCTGTTTTACTGAGTTTTATTTGAAAGCCCTGTGCTAGCCAATTTGCATGGCTCAGCATTGGAGGAAATGGGTTTGGTCTAGGTCATAAGATGAGCACCCAAAAATGGAGGCCTCCAAGGTCAGTTGCTGCTTTTGAACATTTTAACTGGATTTTTGAAGGGGCCGCATCCCAGCCCCTGCTTTTGCTGGCACAATCCAGTGGTTTAGCATCTAAATGCTCTCCTTTGTGCCCTCAATTTATTGTGCTTCCAAAATTGCACCTGCAAAATTGGAGGCTGTTTTTAAAAACCCATGTGCGGAATGGCAGCTGCATAAGAAAGGGTATCTTCCTCTCTAAGTGGGCAGGGCCGGCTCCAGGCATCAGCCTAGCAAGCAGGTGCTTGGGGCGGCCAACAGTGAGGGGCAGCACGACCGGCTCTTCGGCAATGGGTCCCTCACTCCCTTTCGGAGCAAAGGACCGGCTGCAGAATTGTTGCCGAAGATTGAAGCGACAGCGGTAGAACCGATTGCGATCGCTGCTTTTTTTTTTTTTATTATTATTATTTTTGGCGCTGCTTGGGACCGGAGCCGACTCTGTAAGTGGCAGGGCAAATTCCTCCAAGACCTCCTGTATGGATTACAACCCTACTGAGTCCGAGGCAGAAAATATTTATCCTTCCAGGATTATAGGATAAATAATATCCTAATTTGGCTACTAGATGCCTTGGTGGTTGGCACACTGGAAATATATTTGGGAGGGATAGCTCAGTGGTTTGAGCATTGGCCTGCTAAAACCAGGGTTGTGAGCTCAATCCTTGAGGGGGCCACTTAGGGATTTGGGGATTGGTCCTGCTTTGAGCAGGGGGTTGGACTAGATAATCTCTTGAGGTCCCTTCCAACCCTAATAATCTATGATAAATATAACACTGATACAGGGGTTGGATGGAGCCAGGGCTGCAATAATGTGCTCTAATGCTAGTTATTGATTTGATGCTAGGATGGCTGGGTGGTGTTGGTTACATGTGAATTGCCTAGGGAGGTTGTGGAATCTCCATCTCTGGAGATATTTAAGAGTAGGTTAGATAAATGTCTGTCAGGGATGGTCTAGACAGTATTTGGTCCTGCCATGAGGGCAGGGGACTGGACTCGATGACTTTTCAAAGTTCCTTCCAGTCCTAGAATCTATGAATCTAAGATCAGACTAGAATCTGCTGGTCTCTCCTGGCCTTAAACTCTATGGCTATGACTACAGACTGGTAGGTGCAGATTGAGCATTTCTCCAGGGCTCCAGATTGCTGCAGAATTTACCCTTTTGTTTTTAAAAAGCAAAGTTATGGTTGAGATTTCCAAACCTGGCCAGGAGATTGTAAGGTTACAACCCAGCCTTCAGTGGCAGAGTGACGTCAGAGCAGAACCAAATATACATTTTTCAGCTTTTGTTGTGGACTTTTGAGCCATCCTTTTACACCAAAGTGAATTTGAAGCACTGCGCTTGTCCATAGTACCTACAGGTCAGGTATGATCTCACATCCTTAGGCCCCTCTAAACTATCAATTGATTTGCCATGACTCAATAAGGAGTCTGCTACATGTAAGGTTATTGTTTCTCTAGAACTAGAACTTTGGTTGTATTATCATACTTCAAAAACAATAGAGTTTAATGACATCAATATATACACCAAACAGCAAAGCTTAAAGTATGTTTCACAGAAGTTAGTTTGTAAAGCACATGCAGGTGGTTGCACAATGTTGTGTGGTTACCACTGGATGTTATTTGCACACTGATTAATTTAAGCATTAAATTTAGCAGATTACTCAGAGCATAGAAACTGAATCCAAAAAATATTTAACCAATCTAACCCTTAAAAAAATGGCCCCAGAGGACTTCTGCACATACTTAACTTCAAAGCACGTGACACTCTTACATCTGCTGGATTGGGGTCTATGACAATTTTCATAATTAGCCTTAAAATGCAACTACAAGTAGATTTCAAGGTTTGTCAGCTTGGCTTTTCTGTTTCTTACCTTGCACTGCAGCTATTGCTGAGTCTTATCTTTGGCCAAGCAAGTTTTGAAAGCCAGCGAGAGCCTCCTAGCCCTGTCTTGCGTTGGAGCCTAGCTGTCATGACTCAGATTTTCAGACGAGTTTCTGCATCCGTCTGCGCCCAGATTTCTGGAATAGTGCCCACTACTTAAGTCTTCTTTACTAGCTCTAATCTAATTAGTGCCTGCCAATTTCTTGAGTATTAATGCCCACATTATTTAACAATCATTATTCAACAATTACATAAAAGGCCTCCGGCTTCTCAGGAAACCTTAGTGCGGTGAAGGTGGAGATTTCACATTAATGTATAAAACATCCAGGGAGAAGATTTTCAAGGCACAAAGAGCAGGTAAGCATCTAACTCCCATTAGCTTCCAAGAGGAGATGGGCACTTAGCTCCCATTTTGTGTTTGCAAATCTTGGGGCCCAGTTCTGGCAGCCTTACTCATAATAAGCAGTAACCCACCTGGCGAGTAGCCATCTTGAAGGTAATGAGACTCCTCACAGAATAAGGTGTTAATCAACATAAAGGTGGCAGAATTTGATTCTATACTAGCACTTACGTTGTACCCTGATCCAGCAGTCCTTACATGGGCAAGTCTTCCTGCTGACATTCCTGGGCACTTACAGGCAATTGTGGATAAAATATGACATAGCTGCATCAGAGACCATTAAGCTATCCAATTCGCCTGCAACGCCGATTGTCCCAGAGTTTTTAGGCTTCCATCCCCCTCAGCAATGCCTTGTGTTAGCCCATGGTGACTATGGGATAATCGGCAGAGAACACCCGAGATATATTAAAGGATGGAAACAGTGTTTGGCTGTTTCCGTTCTACCTTACCTTAGGGCATGACTTTGCTGTTTATTTGCATTGGTTGGGCTCCCCAAAAATGACGCTGGTTTTGCTTTTCACAGAAAGGAACATATTGAAGCTGTTCTCACCTGTCGAGGATTGGACCGGATCAAGAAAAAGTCCATTATTCAGAAAATAGACAAACTCCAAGCAAATGCAGAAAGTGTGGCTGATAGAACACTCTTTGCCGAGATTGACCCTCCAACTCTTGTCACATGCTTTTAAAGACTAGCTAGACAACAGAAATAAGAGCATCCAAAATTTTTACACAGTTCTTCTAGGACATGCTCCTAAACATGACTCCTGCTCCTCCCTGCCCGTAACTCAAAGCATTGTAACAGATGTACAGAAATTGACTCTCATTTCCAGAAGACAAGGATAATGGAGGAGTCAATATATTGCACAAAGAGGTCCCTAAGCAAGCCCTGATAAATACCTAGAGAATAGTATCACAGCGGTAGCTGTGTTTGTTGCTTTTTACAGATGCAGACTAAGAGTCCTGTGGCACCTTAAAGACTAACCGATGTATTGGAGCATAAGCTTTCGTGGGTGAATGCGTCTGATGAAGTGGGCATTCACCCATGAAAGCTTATGCTCCAATACATCTGTTAGTCTTTAAGGTGCCACAGGACCTAAAGAATAGTTATCAATAATTCACAGTTAAGCTGGAAGGGCATATCAAGCAGGGTCCTGCAGAGATCTGTCCTGGGTCAGGTTCTATTCAATATCTTCATAAATTATTTGGATCATGGCATAGCGAATACACTTATAAAGTTTGCAGATTATACCATGCTGGGGTTGCAAGCACTTTGGAGGACAAAGATTAGAATTCAAAATGATCTTGACAAACTGGAGAAATGGTCTGAAATAAACAAGATGAAATTCAGTAAGGACAAAGGAAAAGTACTCCAATTAAGAAGGAAGAAGCAACTGCACAAAATGGGAAGTGACTGCCTAGGAAGGAGTACTGCAGAGAGGATCTGGAGTTTGTAGTGCATCAACACTAAATATGAGTGAACAACGTAATACTGCTGCAAAAAAGGCAAACATCATTCTGGGGTTTAACAACAGATATGTTGTAAGGAAGACGTGAAAGAATTCCCACATTCTACTCAGCACTGATAAGGCCTCAGGTGCAGTATTGTGTCCAGTTCAGGGGCCCCCACCCACTTTTGGAAAGTGGAGGACAAATAAAAGAAAGAAAAGAGGAGAGCAACCAAAATTATTAAAGGTCTTGAAAACATGACCTATGAGGGAAGATTGAAAAAATTGGGTTTGTTTAACCAGGAGAAAAGAAAAGAAAACAAGACTAGGGGTGGGGGAGGGGTATGATAACAGTCTTCAAGCACGTAAAAGATTGTTACAAAGAAGAGAGTAATAAATTCTTCTCTTTAACCACACAGGACAGGAGAAGAAGCAATGGACTTAGATTGCAGCAAGGGAAGTTTAGGTCAGACATTAGAAAAAACTTCCTGACTGTCAGGGTGATTAAGCACTGGAACAAATTACTTGGGAGGTTGTGGAATCCCCATCATAGGAGGTTTTTAAGAACAGGTTGACAAAATGCCAGTCAAGGATAGTCTAGGCTTACTTGATTTTGCCTCAGTTCAGGACACTGGACTAGAATGGTTCCTTCCAGTCCTACATTTCTATTATTCTAACCCTATCCACTAAAAGGCATCGATCACAGAGCAGAGGTATAAAACCTTTGGCTGCCCTCCTAAAGAGCCGGCTTCCCTGTAAGGTGGCCAGGTGTATGGGCCAAGACCCTTAGCAGGGAGTCCAGCTGCAGGCCCTTATGAGGGCAGGCTCAGGGTGGTTTTCTGAGCCTAGTGGAACCAGCTGGGTTGATAACTGGGAAGGCGTAGAAACCCAGGGAAAAGCCAGATAGGAAGATAAGAGTGTCATAAACAGATAGCTAAGGGTTAATGTCTCTTTCACCTGGAAAGAAGTATCTGAAACACCTGACCAGAGGACCAATCAGGAAACAGGATTTTTTCAACTCTGGGTGGAGGGAAGTTTGTGTGTGAGTCCTTTGTTCTTGGTCTTCTGCCTGACTCTCTCTTGGCTATGAGGGGATTTCTATTTCCTGCTTTCTAATCTTCTGTTTCCAAGTTGTGAGTACAGAGATCATAAAAACAATAGGGGTTAGTGTTGTTTTCTTTTGTATTTACATGTCTATAGTTGCTGGAGTGCTTTGAATTGTATTCTTTTTTAATAAGGCTGTTTATTCAATATTCTTTTAAGCAAATGACCCTATTCAATATTCTTTTAAGCAAATGACCCTGTATTTGTCACCTTAATACAGAGAGACAATTTTTATGTACTTTTTCTTTCTTTTTAAAACCTGTTTGAGTTTTTCTTTAGTGGGGGACTCCAGGGAATTGAGTCTGTGCTCACCAGGGAATTGGTGGGAGGAAGAAGTCAGGGGGAAATCTGTGTATGTTAGATTTACTAGCCTGACTTTGCATTCCCTCTGGGTGAAGAGGGAAGTGCTTGTGTTTCCAGGACTGGAAATAAGGAGGGTAGAATCCCTCTGTTTAGATTCACAGAGCTTGCTTCTGTGTCTCTCTCCAGGAACACCTGGAGGGGGAAGGGAAAAGGTTTATTTCCCTTTGTTGTGAGACTCAAGGGATTTGGGTCTTGGGGTCCCCCAGGAAAGGTTTTTGGAGGGAGCAGAGTGCCCCCAAAACACTAATTTTTTGGGTGGTGGCACCTTTACCAGGTCCAAGCTGGTAACTAAGCTTGGAGATTTTCATGCTAACCCCCATATTTTGGACGCTAAGGTCCAAATCTGGGACTAGGTTATGATAAAGAGGGTTGAGGCTCTGTGGGCTGACACAGGCCTCAAAGGTCAGAGGACCCAGTGAGGAGTTGGAGCAGGGGACAGGTGTTGGAGATTTGGGACTGTTCAGCCACTGTAAATAAAAGAACATGAGTGAAGCACCTGCAAGAGGCATCTGAGACCCTTTCTTTGGCAGGGCCGGCTCCAGGCACCAGCGAAGGAAGCAGGTGCCTGAGGCAGCCAATAGAAAGGGGTGGCACTCCGTCCATTACTGGGGCAGCACGTCTGGGTCTGTGGCAGCAATTCAATGGTGGGTCCTTCAGTCCTTCGCTTCCTCTTTGGCAGCCACTCAATCATTTTTTTTCCTCCTCCTTTTTTCGCCGCTGCTTGGGGCGGCAAAAGAGCTGGAGCTGGCCCTGGGCAAGGGAACACTCAGAGAGGCTGAACAGGACTGTGGACTCTGTCGGGCTAAGGAACTGTGTGGGACACCTGCCCCTATCGTGGAGGGCGGGGGGGCTAAGAACCCTGGGTAGGACCCACAATGGTAGAAAAAGAAATCCCTCTGAAGGGCCAATATGTCCAGCTGAGAAGAGGCCGGGGCTGGTTGAGCCTGGTGGCTCATTAAAGGGGGGAGGTGTGTTGCAGGACAGAGGTATAAAACCTTTGGCTGCCCTGCTAAAGAGCTGGCTTCCCCCTGTTTCCCTGTAGGGTGGCCGAGAGTATGGGCCAAGACCTTTAGCAGGGAGCCCATCTATTGGGTGTCTGGGAAGTGGGCAGGCAAAGCCCGCCCACCGCTAAAGGATCCTCCCCCAGCCTAAGGGGAGGAACCACAGGGCCACAGAACCCACTGAGTGCGGGGGACAACTAATAAAAGAACAGGGACAGGAGTGAGGTCAAAGGGTCAGAAGGAGGGAACCTAACGGGGACACCGAGCAGTAGCAGGGAGCCCAGCAGGGTAATTTGCTGAGCCTAGTGGAACGAGCTGGATTGATGACTGGGAAGGTGTAGAAACTACCTCTGAATAGGAGGGATCCTTCCACAATCCTGGAAGGATCTACAGGACTACAGCCCTGTGAAGTGTCAAGGAGCAAGGCAAGGATGTGAAGTAGTGGGTAGTAGTGCACAGCTCATTTACACTCAGACTGTGCGCAGGGAGCTAGCGATGGCCCATGGCACTCACATGGTGAAGTCACAGCAGCACAGAACTATTGACATAGCAGAGGAGAAGGTGGGTGTTTTACTGTGTGTTCCCTACATCCCTGTTCTTCCTGAAAAATCCATGACAACCTGCCAGCAGTGTTCAGAATGCAAATGCAAGTCCGATGCCAGCAGCAATATTAGACCAGATCCTCAGCTGGTATAAATTAGTGGAGTGCTATTGACTTAAACAGATTCATACCAGTTGAGGATCTGGCCCATAATATCCAGATTAGGGGTATAGAGTTTACACAAAAGGAATTTGTCACTTTGCCTCTAACCTTTCTATCCCCCTCGGTGCTATGACCTGGGCCTCTGGTTTGCTCCAGGGACCACTACTCCAAGACTGGGTCTCTGGTGTCAGCACATCTCTCTCACTATGGCTCCTTCAGCAGGGCCAATGCACTTGGCCTTTCCCTCTTGGGAGTTGTGCAAGCAGCAGATGTGTGCAGTGTCACAGGACAGCCTTAGCAAAACAAGACAGTGTTGATTAGACACCAGGAATACAGTGGCTAGGTACTTTGTGTTCAAAAGACAAAGCCAAGCCTGAATGCAGAGCTCTTGCTCTTGGTCTGGAAGGCAGCCTGCACGCTTGCAGCTAACCTCCCCTCTGAGTCTCATCACTGAGCCAGTCAGCTTTTCACTGACACCCTGGGCAGCCTCACCCAACTTACTCGACCCCCTAGGGTGGCCAGATGGCAAGTGTGAAAATTGGGAGACTTCTTGGGGGGTGGGGGAGTACAGTATAGTTGCTCATATAAGACAAAGCCCCTAATATCAGGATGGTCATTGATAAAAATCAAGATGTCTGGTCCCCCTAGACCACCAACCTGGGGGGAAAAAAAACAAAACAAAAAAAACACCAAACACCACACTGAAAGCCTCAGGCTTTAGGGATTAAACATCAAAAGTAACTTTCTTGGGGTTCAGCTTAAAGGTTACAAGCTAAACAAACGCACCTTGGGTTAGCACTGAGGAATCCACAAACCAAAATAACCAAAAAGGTTCCTAATCACATCTGTCTTAACTTTCCCTGTGCTACTTACATATCTGGGGTTCCAAATGAGGAGTGTGTAGGTATGATGCAGATGATTTCCCATACCTGGCTCAGAGTTTACAGCTTGTTGCTACCTTCCCATCTCTCCAGCCTGAGAGAGGAAGAAAAAACCTCCCACACCCAGCAGTTTTTCCAATTTGAAAGGGTACAGCCTCCCTGTTGGTTCACCTGGTCAGGTGGCAACTCAGGTTAAGCTTCTCTAAACCCTTTACAGTTAAGGCAATTAGGGTACTGACTGGCTGGGTGTCCATAAAAGGGAGCTACCCCTCTCCCCTGCCCCCCATTTATCACACTAAGTTGTGTGATTTTATCACAAATCTTGCAAGATTTTGTTATTCTTAAAGCTCCAGCTTCTGAGGCCTGGGTTTACATGGGAATCTCAGCTTTCATTTTCTAGCCTTGCTGGCTGCAGAGGAGAGCTTGTAGTTCAAAACATGAGCTGGATGCACCCTAAAGACTCAGAAACCAAAAGGCAAATGAAAAGCACTCCCATGTTTATCGGCTGATTTCAGTCTCATGATTTTCTAGATATTGGAAAAAAAATCATGTCTCATTCAGAGGTGCAATCCTTAATTTAGGAGTTATCATTTCAGGCAGGGCCTGTTTCTAGGCTTTGTGATTATATGCCTAGCACTATACAAGGCACCACTAGAGACAGTTGCTGCTCTGGGCCTTTTTACATATTGAACTTCCAGGAAAAATCCAAGCCAGTCTGGTGCCCACAGAAGCAGGTGAAACTTGAGCAACGGTCCCTCACCCATGTAATATTAGAGTGGAGAGGGCATTTGAAGCTGTGGGTGAGTGTTGATCAGCTTTGCAAAGACACAAATCTTGAGGCAGGATTTGAATGAGGAGATGACAAGGCCAGGGGCTCTTGAGTGAAGAGCTATTTATCCTACAACATGTATTTGAATATTAAATCGATCAGCCTGGTTTTATTGGGAAAACACTTCATTTGCCAGGACAGTGAAAGCAAGGATTAATGATGTGTGTATTAGTAAGTATTTCACTCTTGGGTAGTAAATAGCAGAGCCTCATTATACTGGTGACTTGCTGTGTTTGCTGGCTGAAAAAGGCATTGTCTACCACTAAGTGACATTTGTATTAGTTTTTGGAAGGGGGCAAACTGCCTGCATTACTGCTGGTAGCACTCCAATCCTTTTCTTAAATGATTAGAAACTTGGGCTGCAGATTCAGAACCGGCTCCTGCCTGCTCAGTGTTTTGTGAGCTGCCTCTGAAAGTCTCTGTTCTGGTGGATTGGGCTGGTTCCTAAACCAGTCCATACCTATGCTATGATGCCTTGATTTGAGGCTGATAAGTCAGTCAGTGAGGGCCACATCCTGCTTGCTTTACTCCAACTAGCTTCAATGTGAGCACATGCAGATTTAAGGCAAGCACAGGTAACCTCAGAGTTATGTTATTACTCTCAGTAAGTTAGAGCTTTGGGATTCTGCTCTTTTCCCAAGTTTGTGATGCATACGATCTAGTGTAACTTTACATGAAGTTGACCAGATGTATTGAAAAAATAAAAAGGATAAAATTCTGGCCAGGCTTTACCATCCCACCTGTGATTATTTTTTGCTCGTTCTATAGAGATGATTTGACAAATTACAAACTGATTCCACAGAGGCTCTTAACTGCCAACAGGTACATGGTTTGATTACAAAAAAGGACAAACTACTAGAATTAGAGGAAGTGGTAGTGATAAAGTTTAGCAATCTGGCCAAATCAAGCCCCTCCCTCTTTCCATTCATATCCCACAGCTAGACTAAATATCTGTAAAATAAAGAGAAAGATCTAGTTTGGCAGCACTGATGTTTCAAGTAATGAGCTTGAGTCTCACCAACAAAGTATTAATTATTCCCCAAGGACATGACTGGAATAACATGCATTTATCTAAGACAGATGAAATAGTCTTGTTACAATGGTGCACAAAATCAGGGAAATGCAGTGAAAATGATGGTCTGCAGACCCTGTGAGAGAAATTTAGGGGTCCAGTACATCATGTTTGCTGGGGGTCCCACACCCTCCCATTTCATTTACACAGATGTTAGATAATTTGGGGGGGACCCCTGAGCTCACCTTTTCTCCCCCGTTCATCAGCACTGATGGCCAGTTTCTGTATTCTAGACTGTAGTCTGTCTTTACTAACATCCCATACTAAGTTATTTAGAACAGCAGCAGCAGCAATTCTTTGTACTTTATGATGCAGTGCCTTTCACGGAAGCATCCCAAATCACTAAAAACATTAAGCTTCTCAACTCCATTGTGAGGTAGGTAAATAATATATTATACCCATTTTACAGGTGGAAATGTATGTAGAGAGAAATCTAGTGATTTGTACAATACCAAGCAGCAAGCAGGTAGAGTTAGGAATAAACTAATAAATTAATATTATGGAGGTGCATACACAGCTGAGTTTTAAGTTTATACATAGACATACTCTATGCTGGGATTTAGGGGATATATAGTGACATCATGACTACACCAGATTGTAGGTTAAGCACTTTAATGTCATCAGAACCCCATTTTTTATTTGATGGGTCAGATGATTAAAGAAAAAAAAGTTGTGTTAAAAAACAGTATAGCAAATCAGCTTTTTAAAAAAAAATAAAAGCAAGCTCTCTAGCCTGCATTATGTGACTTCAAGATTCTGCTTTTCATGTATGTTGGTCACAATCCTGTCTTCAGTTTTGTGGAGCTAATAAAATATATACATACAATTCTTCTATGTCCATCTTTTTGCTAGTTCTGTAGTGTTTTACATACTAGGAACAATGACACCAACCAATACTTAACACTTGTATTGATCACCCTTTAACTTTGCCTCAGACAAGTAAGATTACCTCAGCATTTGCTATATTCCCTAGACTTCCTTATCGTTAGTAGAGGAAAATACCTCAAATCTAGTAAATGCTGAACTAATCTTATTTGTCTAAAACAAAGTTAGCAAGTTTTGAAAGAGTGACCGCCAGCAGGGCTAAGTATTATTACACCACACAAGGATATAGGACTATGGGGGAAAAAAGGCCACTTACTGTGCTTTCCATCTGCCAGATACTATTAAATATTAACCAACCCTCAGCACACTGAGAGTCAAGTAATCCCTTATTAAGGGATGAGGAAATAGGTAAATTAAGTGGCTTGCTTGGGGAATGTAGAGGAAGCTAATGAATGAACCAAAATGATCACTTACAAGTTCTGCTCCCGCCCAATCTCAGTTAATATTTGAAACAAGTACAGCAGGACTAGACACGGAAGTGTTTCTGGCACCATTACTAGAACCTGATTGTACAACTGGATCTGTGCAGGTGGGCTGCTATTGATTGCATAAGAGGTCCATTGTCTCAGGGTGAAGGGGACAATTAGATCATAGTCTGACAGGCATTAAATGTCACCCAAATATCCCTATGGCAAACCAAATGACCTCAGTTAAACTGAAGTATTTTTCATCTTCACCCTAAGCTGTGGTGTGGCAGAGGCAGCAAACATGTGGGGGCCCAGCAATGGGAGGGAATTGATTAGTTGAGATGCATCCAGAGCCTCACAGGTGATCTGTGCCACTTGTTGTGGAGTGTGAGGTGGTGTGTCGTTGTGGAGTGTGAGGTGGTGTGTCAGTGTAACAGCACCCCCATTAGCCAGTGATTTTCTCTTGCCTGGGGTTTTCCCCCTTGTGCTAGGCAGGGTCAGCTGGTCCTGGTGCTCTGAAAACTCCTTCACTTCTTAAGTCTCAGGGATCTGGAGCTGAAACTGAAACGGGAACCCAGGCCAACCTACTCCACTGGGCTCCAGATCAGGGCTCTTAAGCTAGACAGGCAGAGCGGCTCCAGCGCAACAAGCGCTTTAGCAGCAATTCGGCAGCTAGTATGCTGAAGGCATGGGACCGGCGGACCTCCCACAGGCATGCTGCTGAAGGCCACCTGGACTGCCATGCTTGGGGCAGCAAGATACATAGAGATGCCTCTGCCTGCTGTGCCCTGATGTCCTTCCTCTCTCTTCTGGTTGTTGTAGGCTTTTCTAGCCTGTAGGTCCAGTCATCCCGTCTCAGGGTGTAGTCTCTGCATGGCTTCTCAGCAGCTTGCTGGCCAGAAGTTATCTTCTCCAGCCAGCTTGCTCCTCTGGCAGACATCATACCCCTCTGTATCCCAGCTCTTTTATTCTCCCAGCTCCTGTGAGGCTGCCACTCAGCACTGGCCAGCAGTACCTGCTTTAACCCCTTGGTTGCTGGGCCAGCATGGAGTCTATACACCCCAGGACACACAGGAAGGTGGAGGGGAAAACAAACAAACAAAAAACATACAAGGTCCCTACCAATGTGATTTGGAGGAAAATTCCCAGCCCCAAGTTTGGTGATCAGTTTGATCCTGTACACGTGAGCAAGACACACCAGCCAAGCATCTAAAAACAGAATTTTCTGTATGACCATAAAGCATCTGTGTGCCCCAGCGGGTATCCTATTTCTAGCTGTAACTAATCTCTCATGCTCCAGAGGAAGATTAAAAAAACAGATAACAGTGCATCGGGGAAGGGGGAATTTCTTCCTGGCTCCTACACATGATTGGTTTAAACACTGAAGCATGAGATTAGATTATAATCTTTTGATACAGAGCTACAAGGGTTAGGAATATGTTGAGGGGAATGTAGGCAATCATGCTTTCCCCAAGGTTCATGAAAGAAAGAAATCAACACAGGAACTAATAGATTCAGATTGCAAGGCCAGATGTACCATCTAGTCCAATGCCCCTCATATACAGGGTACAGAACTTCTCTTAGATTTCCAGCCATGGGATCTTGTTCAGTAGTGGATAAACCCATGGGCCCAGGGGGCCCATGCCAAGAGGCTCCAACCAATTTGGGGGCTCCCATGGAATGCTGGAACCTATATAGAAGTGCGGGGGATGCTGACACCAGAACTGTGGCCCCACCCCCTGCTCCTCTTCTTCCGCTCCCCCTGGGGACCTGCTGCCCTGCTCCTCCTCTTCCCCCTGAGGCCATGGCCCCAGGCCAGGCCTGAAGCCAGATCCAGGCAGTGGTAGGGTGACCATATTTCCCCCAACCCCTGAATTGGAGCAGTCCCAAGCCACTTGTCCAAGTGTGACCAAGAGTCCCGGGGGAGCCATGCTGTAGTTACTCAATTAGGGCAAACTCCAAAGAATGGGGTAGACCAGGGGTTGGCAACCTTTCAGAAGTGGTGTGCAGAGTCTTCATTTATTCACTCTAATTTAAGGTTTTATGAGCCAGTAATACATTAAGGTTTTTAGAAGGTCTCTTTCTGTAAGTCTATAATATATAACTAAACTATTGTTGTATGTGAAGTAAATGAGATTTTAAAATGTTTAAGATGCTTCATATAAAATGAAATTAAAATGCAGAGCCCCCTGGACCGGTGGCCAGGATCCGGACAGTGCGAGTGGCACTGAAAATCAGCTCATGTGCTGCCTTTGGCACACGTGCCAGAGGTTGCTGTCAAACAGATAGTTAAGGGTTAATGTCTCTTACCTGTAAAGGGTTAACAGGGAACCAATCAGGAGATAAGATGCTTCCCTCCAAGATTTGAAAGTCTTTGTTTGTGTTTTGGGTTTTGCTTTGTTCTCTCTGGGCTCTGAGAGTGACCACGCGTACCTACAGGCTCTCTAACTTTCTATTCCAATTGTGAGTGCAAAAGTAGAAAGGCGGCATAGTCTTTTTATTTGTCTTCCTTTATTTGCAAATGTGTAGTTTGCTGGAAGTATTTTAAATTGTATTTTGCTGGAGGGGGGGGGAGGCTTTTTTCTAGTTTCTATAAGCTGATTGTAAAAAGTTACAGGGTCTATCAGCTTATAGAAACTAGAAAAAAGCCTCCCCCCCTCCAGCAAAATACAATTTAAAATACTTCCAGCAAACTACACATTTGCAAATAAAGGAAGACAAATAAAAAGACTATACCGCCTTTCTACTTTTGCACTCACAATTGGAATAGAAAGTTAGAGAGCCTGTAGGTATGCGTGGTCACTCTCAGAGCCCAGAGAGAACAAAGCAAAACCCAAAACACAAACAAAGGCTTCCCTCCACCAAGATGTGAAAGTATCTTATCTCCTGATTGGTTCCCTGTTAAGGGTTAATGTCTTTTACCTGTAAAGGGTTAACTATCTGTTTATGACAGTTGCCTACCCCTGGGGTAGGCAATCCTCAAAGCTGGTGGATAGTCCAATACTCAGATTTACCAAATCAGCTTCTATATCATCTTACTGGTTACCCAGAAGCCAACAGCACAGTTCCCTTAAAGCAGTCGTCTCTAACCTTTTTATGCCCAAGATCACTATTTGAATTTAAGGGCAACCCAGGATCTACCCTGCCCCTTTCCTGAGGCTCCTCCCCTTTTCTAAGCCCTGCACCACTCACTCCATCCCCTTCTCTCTCAGTCATTCACTCTCCCCCACCCTCACTCACTTTCACTGGGCTAGGGTAGGGAGTTTGGGTGCAGGAGGGGCTCTGGGCTGGGGCAGAGAGTTGGGGTGTAGGAGGGGGCACAGGGTGCTGGCTCTGGGAGGGGAGTCAGGGCTGGGGCTTGGGGTACAGAAGGAGGTTCAGGGCTGTGGGTTGGGCTGCAGCTTCCCACCAGGCAGCACTTACTGATGGTGGCTCCCGATCGTTGGTGCAGCATGGCTGCCGTTAAGGCAGGCTCCCTGCCTACCCCAGCCCCACACTGCTCCCTGAAGGGGTCAGTGGACCCCTGCAGGGGTGGCACATGGCTCCATGTGCTGCCTCTCTCTGAAAGCACTGCCCCCACAGCTCCCATTGACCAGAGGTCCCCATTCCCGGCCAATGGGAGATGCAGGGGTGGTGCTTGCAGGCAGGAGCAGCATGCAGAGGGAGACCCCTGCCCACCCACTCCTGGGGCCATGCTGGCTGCTTCCAGGTGTGGTATGGGGCCGGTGCAGGCAGGGAGCCTGTCTTAGCGGCAGCCCTGCTGTGCCACAGAAGATCACAATCACACCAGTTGGTGACCACTGCCTTAAAGCATCCCAGCCTTAGGCCTCCACCTAGACACCCAAGTCAAATATGATGAAGATTACTGAAAATCTTATTCATCATATAAGAAAGTTCTACCAATCCCAAAGGACTGGACACATTACCCCCCAGGTTAATGAATATTCCAGATTTTACTCAAATACATGCTTACAGCCAATTCTTATTAACTAAAATAAATGTATTAAAAAGAGAAAGGAGAGAAAGTATTGGTTAAAAGATCAGCATGCATACATACATGAGAACAGTTCTGAGATCAGATTCATAGTAGAGATGTAAAAGCAGCAAAGAGTCCTGTGGCATCTTATAGAATAACAGACGTATTGGAGCATGAGCTTTCATGGGTGAATACCCACTTCGTCGGATGCACGTATTCACCCAAGAAAGCTCATGCTCCAATACGTCTGTTATTCTATAAGGTGCCACAGGACTCTTTGCTGCTTTTACAGATCCAGACTAACATGGCTACCCCTCTGATAGTAGAGATGGTAAGCTATGTAGTTGCAGAATTAGTCCATAGGTTATAATCCAATGTTCATATTCAGGGTGATCCAGATAGGACTGAAGATCTCAGTGCATGAAGCATCCCCTGCATGAAGCATCAAGCAGATCTGAGACAAAAAGGATCAGGACCCAAGGGTTTTTATACAGTTCTAGGCCTTCTTTTGACAGCTCAGCGTCCTTAGACAAACAATGGGCAATCAAGGAAACTTTGAAATAGACCTATTTCCTAAGTATCACCAGTAGTTACCTACAGGGATTAACACAAGGCAATTGCCTGTTTTCCACCATTTGTAGGTGACTTGCTACGCATTTCAAAGAAAGAACTCAGTGATACCACTATGTTTACAGTTCATTTAAAAGTTAAGATGTCCTTTTGATATCTCTGCATTAATAGCTATAGTGACAGACAGGAACTGTTTGTCCACATGACTAACTTGGGGGAGGGGGGGAGATGCTCAGTGGTTTGAGCATTGGCCTGCTAAGCCCAGATATGCGAGTTCAATCCTGAGGAGACCATTTAGGGATCTGGGGTAAAAAAAATCAGTCTAGGGATTAGTCCTGCTTTGAGCAGGGGGTTGGACTAGATGACCCCCTGAGGTCCCTTCCAATCCTGATATTCTATGATCTGTGAACATTTAACAAGATACAAATAGACACACACAATTAGTATAACCTCCAATTCTCTAACACTACAGGTTTGCATTTCAAAGTTCTAGTCTATCTATCATGGAATGGCCCTAATTACCATTCACATACTTTTCTAACCTGTCTCTAAAGGTTGACCCTGGGTCAGTTAGCCTGCAAGCCCCTTAATCCTTTCTATTCACACTTAACACACTTTGTATAAAATTAGTTGTAATTATATAACAGTGGTAGCAACAATGATTTGCACAGTCATATTCTAATCAGATATCACACCAAGCTCCCCTCCTCGCTTATGCAGGGCTCCGCCACTCACCCTCCAAGTCCCACTGCTCACCCCCTCCCTGAGCCCTTTTTTGGGAAAACTGGGCATTTGTCCTGTTTGCTCTTGCCAATTGATGACAAATGCTCAGTTTTGCCAAAAAGGTTTTTTAAAAAAGGGACTGTTCTGCCAAAACAGGATGTATGGTCACCCTAGGCTGTGATAAGAGCCACCCAGGGAGCCCTGGTGATTGCAGGGCACCACAGACCCTCCACCAGCCCTGAGCAAGAGCAGCCCCCAGCCCATATCCCTGCCCCCCAGTGCACCCATCCAGGGATCTCCACAGCATCCCAAATTCCTTGGGCAGCTCTTACCACAACTCAGCTTTCAGCCTGGAGAAACCAAACACTCTAATTAACATGTCTCCCCTTAAAGGTGAACTTGAACAGCAATTTAAAGGTTCTTACCCCAGAGCCTAGGTTTGGATTACTTAAAACTTCCATTTCAAAACAAAAGTCTCTGCATAAACCCAACCTGCAGGGAGCTGGGCTAGAAATCACCAGCTCAGCTGCTCCTGGTCTCTATACCCCATCACCTCAGCATCCTGTTTTAAATAGAGCAGCCCTTGATTGGAGCAGGGAGGCTCCTTGATCATATGAAGGTGGGTCTCATTGCAGCACCTGGCTCGCCTGTTAAAGGTAGTACCCTCCGTAATATCAGGAGATTCAAATTGTTCTAACAGTAACCTGTCTTCATTATGTACTATCCTCGCAATCATTGTGTCAGCTGCAAACCTGAACAGCAGAGATTTTAAATCATCTTTCATCTGCATGGGTCGAGTTGCAGGGTAAGTGTATCAGACGAGATTGTTGACTACGTGAGTCCTATGACCGTATGAAAATGAGTTAGTGAATATGATGTGACAACAATGTGTTGAACCTGCTGCTGCTAACACCTACCTATTCTTTATACAGCACTTGGAATCTTCAGGGCACCATACAAACACAACTAACCATCCCTCCCATCGCCCATGAGGAAGATCGACAGAACTGTCCCCATTCCATAAAGGATGAAACTCAGACATGGTGGTGAAGTGACTTATCCAAGCCCACACAGTGCATCAGTGGCAGGAAAAGGATTTAAATTTGGGACTTTAGTGCCCAGTCTCAGGTTTAGCTCAAATAGTGCATTCAGTTTGCTCTTGTTCTATTGTAATCCATGTAATCAGATTAAAAAAACTGATATCTCAAGCAACTGAACATGACATTCTGCATGGCTCATCGGGTGCATTAAGGGGATCTCACATCTTGTAATCTATTTGCCTTTCAATATGAGGAGGCTGTGCTATAAGCATAACATTATGCCATTTGTTGGGCATTCAGTGGATAACGTGTAATTATGAGATTATACTTCAAGAGTTCATTAGGGATTTGGAAGGCCAAAAATGTCGAGGAAAAGTGCCTTTGCCACAAAGAATGTGGAACTTTCACACATGAATATCCCAGTAATCCATTCTTTTTAGAACACATTGATTGCTCTGCAAGAATGCAATACACAGGCTTTCCTTATGAGACTCCCTATAACTGAATGGGTCCTAAGAATTTTATACCACCAGAGAGAGACCATGAATGAATTACCTGTTGGCATCTCAAGACTATCTCCAGATTGTGTATGTTCTCACTGAACACCTGGTTAGTAGTAGTAATTCACATATTCTGACATAAAGCCACTCCAGAGGACCGACACATGTTATGTATTAACAGAGTTGCATGAACAGGAATGAATATTTCAGAAAGAATGTGCTGGATTTATACTCAGGCAAGAGTTACTCCTCTCCAAGACTCCCCAAAGGAGCCATTATTTGGAAAGCTCTCACTTAGTGACTCATTTAACCCAGCAGGAAGATATTGAGAAACACCAAGCTGACCTTTGATAACTGTAGGGTGAGCAGAACAGTTGTGCATCGTTGGCTGAGGCGCAGAGAGCACGGGCGAAAGGGGAGGCAATCAGGGCTGCTATTTGTGCTGCTTAATCCATGCTCCTTCTATCACTAATGTAGCCAATGGCCCAACCCTTCGTTTGCCTCTGTTCCCACTGAGAAACCCCACACAGAGCGATGTCATTCTGAACACTAGTTCCAGGAGCCTAGGATTTCAGTAGATCCTGTGGATCTCGTGCCTGGAACTGCTTGAATTTTCAGCCTTTGCAGTATTGTGCATGAAGTTCTTTTCCACGAAGTGCATGGTTTCAAGTGCCTTTATTCCTTTGAAAAAACAACAGGAGTACTTGTGGCACTTTAGAGACTAACACATTTATTTGAGCATAAGCTTTCGTGGGCTACAGCCCACTTCTTTGGATGCTGCAGCCCACAAAAGCTTATGCTCAAATAAATTTGTTAGTCTCTAAAGTGCCACAAGTACTCCTTTCTTTTTGCGGATTGTAACGAGGCGGTGTGGCTCCCCTCCTCATCCAGGAGGGTCGAGCCCCGTCAATCATCCAGATGGGCGGGGCCTCTAAGCAGAAGTCCCGCCCCCCAGAGGGTCAAGCGGCAACCCGGAAGAATAAAAGCCGGCCCTCAGCCCTCAGTTGGAGCCCTGCCACTGTCAGGAGCAGACCTGTCTGCAGGAGCTCCTGACTGGGAAGCCGCTGAGGCCACAGGCCGGTGTCCGGACTGGCCGGAGCTGCCCCGCGCCTGCTAGGATGAGGAGCTGCCGGAGCTGCCCCGCGCCTGCTAGGACAAGGAGCTGCCGGAGCTGCCCCGCGCCTGCTACGACGAGGAGTGGCTGGAGCCGCCCTGGCCCTGTTGTGGCCCCGAGGACCCCCTGGAACAGGCCTGGCCGGACTTCCCAGAAGAGCTGCCGGACCTGGCGCCCAGCCCTGGTCGTGAGGAGCCGATGTGGTGGGATGACCCTGAAGGTGATCCCACAAGCCAGGTAGGCTTGGAGGGGGATACAGGAAGTAGCCCGGGGAAGCCTGACGCTAGTCAGGCTGTAGAGCAAACCTTGCCAATGTCAGTGTGTTTCGGTCAGGACTCCCTTCCCCACCGACCGCTACTAGCAGCATCAGCTGCTATTAGGGCCCCGGGCTGGAACGCAGAGGAGAGGGTGGGCCTGTGTTCCCCCTGCCACCCGTAACTGGGTGGCAGACTCCCCCTTTGACTTTGCCACTGCTCTGCCCTGCTCCAAAGGCCAGAGCTGTTAGAACTGTGTTTGGCTCCCCGCCCGAACCAAGGGCTGGGCCCCCTTTGACTTTGCCACTGCCTGGTCTTACCCACAGGGACCGACTACCTGCATGGTGGGTGACAGTCCTGAGAACCGAGACCCGCAGAGGACAAGTCGAGGCCGGTGTAGCTCCCCTCCTCATCCGGGAAGGTCGAGCCCCGGCGAGTCTCGCTTACAGGATACAGACTAACACGGCTGCTACTCTGAAACCTGTCCTTATCCCTTTGGTTACTTTCAGAGGAATTCATTCTTCTGTTCTGCACAGCAAGATCCTTGGAGCCAACTTTAGCCCTGGAATAAGCAGGCACAATTCTATTGATTTTTGTGTAATTGCACTGCCTACACACAGGTTGGTTGGGCCCAAAAAGCCTCAATCACTTTAAAGCTTGTTCAAGGCAAATTGCTCTTTAAACACAACTGGATTCTCAACTATTAGTCTGTACCTATGCTCTACTGAGACAGCCCCTCAGGCCTTCAGCTGCAGCACTGTTTGATGGTGCCAGAGGCAATGTGTAGCTATTGACAGTGTGGGGGCACAATGTAAATGTTTGCGGGGGGGGGGATGTGACTGTCCCTTGCATTACCTCTGGATCTACTACGAGGTTTTCAAACAGTGGGATGTGTCCTGCTATGGGGGTGCAGAGGAATGTTTGGGGAGGAGGGTGAGCGGCGATGCTAGGTAGCTCCAGAAGGGAGTGCCACCTCCACCCCCTGATTTACCTCAGCAGGGCACTTAGCCTGTCTGGGGTGTGTGTTGGAGGGGAAGGTGGAGGCAGGAGGCACAACCAAAAATTGTAACTCAAAGTGGTGAGGGTGCGGTCAGCTCAAAGTTTGAAAACAACCCTTTTGGTTGCACCCTCCACCCCTAATCCAGACAGGCTGGGTGGCCTGCTGAGTTGAGTCGGGGGGGCAGGTGGTGCTCCCTTCCTGAACCCTGCCACGCAGGGCTGGTCTGAGCTGCCTGGCATTGCTGCTTCCCCCCACCCAAAAGTTCCTCCGTAGGGAGGTGTGCCCTACAGTATGAAAACCTCTTACAAAGCTGTTGCTAAATGAAAGGCAGAAATCTGGGATGGTGGGGGACACATGAGGAGAGATGAGCTACCAGCGAGGAGAGTAAGTCAGAGACTGCTACCTAGACCCCTGTGAAATTTGAATCTGCATCCCTGCAGTCCAAGACCACTGCTCTAACCCCCTGAGCAACAGAGCTAGGCCCCAGGTCTGTAATGGAGGAAGCCTCACCACTACACTGAGACCAGGTAATTAATGGCTGTTTACTCATGTCTGGAGCAATCTCATCGAAGTTATGCAATACACCAAAGTCACCCTCGCATGTCGCCTCTGGGTGATGCAGATAACAGCTCAAACCAGTCAGATGTGGTAGATGCAGGGATCACACTTCTGCTATTGACTGGATCATTACAGCGCACAGCATGTGATGTTTTGAATCAATGGCACGGCGCTCTGCCCCACAGAACACAGAGCTGAGCTGGCTGTTCATCTGTTGCCCGTCTCCCCTTTCAGAGCAGAAATGGAGCATTTCCATTGCATTTGGGCCCAACCACGCATTCAGCCTAAGCAGTATTTTCTGTCCTCAGACAGTCTCTCTTCTGAACCATTTCCTATTTAAACAAGCCCACGGTTGCACATTTCTCTTACTGGATTACCATTAAGAAGCCCCTTTTGCTTATGGAAGTATTGTATAGGTTAATTTTGAGCAGGTGCACGTTTTTGTTTGATTAAGCACCCAGCACAGAGACAACTCCGAGGCTAATGGAACATCTGCCTGATGGCTATGAGCAAAAAAACAGCCGTAGTAAGTTAGTTTCATAGTTATTCTCAGGTAGCTACAAATGACAACCACAGTACTATTTTTTGCCCTTCCTGTTTAAGAAGTTATCACAGTGCTCGGTAGGTAAGTTTATATTCATTGCTGTAGTTTATAAATTCCTCCCTTAGCTTCATAGCCCCAGCTCGGCTACTTTGTTTAATGCAAATTTGGGAATGAGAATCGCAGGAGACAAAAATAATCTGGGAGTTTCCCAACATGCTTCCCAACTCCAGGACTTTTTGCTAAAGGAAACAGAGTAAGTGTTTTGAGAGACATTAGTGCTATAAGCCTTATAAACAAAGGCTATTCTAGCAAGCCCTTCCTTACACCAATAGCTACGAATGCATGCAAGTCTTATGATCATCTTTACCATGGTTCACATTTTGCCCTTGTTAATGCTACAGTAGAGGCACGTATTGCCCATGTTTACAATAGGGAATTCTACCAATACTGTGGTAATGCTATTGCAGGCAAAGATGATTTAAGAATGGTCTCTGTACTCCTTTGGCGTTACTGGAACAATTTGCAGGAGTGCTAGCATGAGTCCATGTATGTGAATCACCTCACCCATCATTACAATTTGACTCTCTCTGGGATGGAACGTAGCAACACTGCACAAGGGGTCAGGGCAGGAAAAGAAGAAAATTTTAACAAACTGACGAATCAGTGAGAATTTAGGGAGGCAGAATGAAGTGACTGTTATCCGGTCAGAACATTACAGCTACTGCTTTCTCTGAAGTGGTCTATGGGAATTTTGTTGCGCACAGAAGGTCAGGGGGGCCTTAAGGTTTAAGTCTCATCCACAATCATCAATGGTAAAAGCCCCACTGTCATAAACATAAAGCTAAAGGTAGCATAAAATCCCTCTTAACCTGTAAAGGGTTAAGAAGCTCAGATAAACTGGTTTGCACCTGACCAGAAGGACCAATGGGGAAAGAAGATACTTTCAAATCTGCGGGGGCGGTATGGAAGGGGAAAGGCTTTTTTTTGTGCTGTGTGGGTGTTCTCTCCGGAGATGAAGGGAAAGACCAAGCAAGTAATCCAGCTCCCACTGAAATAATACATCTAATATTATAGAAATAGTAAGTAATAGCAAGGAAATGCGTTAGAGTATCTTTTGTTTTAGCTTGTGAATTTTTCCTGTGCTAAGAGGAAGGTTTATTCCTGATTTTTTTGGTAACTTTAAAGTTTTGCCTAGAGGGGAAATCCTCTGTTTTGAATCTTTTGTTACCCTGTAAAGTTATCTTCCATCCTTATTTTACAAAGGTGATTCTTTTATCTTTAAATAAATTCTTCTTTTAAGATCCTGATTGATTTTTTCATTGTTCTTAAGATCCAAGGGTTTGGGTCTGTGTTTACCTTTACCAACTGGTGAGGATATTATTCTCAAGCCTTCCCCAGGAAAGGGAGTGTAGGGCTTGGGAGAATAATTTGGAGGAATAGGACTCCAAGTGGTCCATTCCCTGATTCTTTGTCTAAATCACTTGGTGGTGGCAGCATACTGTTCAAGGACAAGGTGGAATTTGTGCCTTGGGAAAGTTTTTAACCTAAGTTGGTAAAAATAAGCTTAGGGGTCTTTCATGCAGATCCCCACATCTGTACCCCAGAGTTCAGAATGGAGAAGGAACCCTGACACCCACTAGGGTGACTAGATGAGAGAGGTGAAATGCCAGTGAAGCAAAGAAAACCCAAAAAAAACAAGAGCCACCAGAGCACAGGAAAAATTGGTGGGGGCCCAGCACCCACCAGCAGCTCCACACCCCGCCCCTCCCTGCCCCAGCTTGCCTTCACTCTGCCTCCACCTCCCCTGAGCTGGCTGCCACGTCCTGCTTCTCCCCCCTCCCTCCAGCACTTGCACCGCCATACAACTGATTAGCGCAAGCCGGGGAGGGAGAGGTGAGGAAGAGGAATGCAGCATGCTTGGGGAAGAGGCAGGGCCAGGGCAGGGATTTGGGGAGGAAGCCAATAGGGCAGTGGGGGGGACTGGGAGGTAGGGCCTGGGTGGGGATTTGGGGAGGAATCCAATGGGGGAGGGAGGGGCGGAGTTGGGGCAGGGCCAAGGTGGAGAGGGGGGCACAAGTCCCCTCTGCCTGTGTGCCAGAGGGCATAATATCGGGACAATTTGCATCCCAACCGATGTTCAGTCGGGACATAGGACAAACAAGTAAATATCAGGACAGTCTCGATAAAATTGGGATAACACCCACTGACTTCAACTATTGAATCCACACCCCCAGTGGGATTTTCCCTGGAAGACTTCCATGCAGTACTAGCCAAGCCCGCTTGGCTTAGAATATGTGATAAGATCACAGCTGAAGGGGAGTGCCTGTATAAATGCCAAATGTGAAGTCTGGAGAAAATAAAGATGCAATGCTTACAAATATAACAATCCTTTGCTTTCTCTCCCAAGGCTGCAGTTTTGAAACCTTCAGAGAAAAATATATCTGTACAGTGCTTAACACAACAGGGTCCTGGACAATTATTGGGGTTCCTCCAATACCAATAATAAATACAATTCATTTAATTTTTATAACCTAGAAATCTCAACAACCTAATTAACTGATGCAAACAAACTGGATATATTTCCTCTATAAGTGTATTCACATAATGAACATCATGGCATTGTGCTGATAATTGCACATCCACCTGCGATTACTGCCGCCCTCTCCCACTGCACATTGAGACGACTGTACTTCTGAAAGCCAGCAATCCATTTCAGAAGATTCCTGGATTGAAGGGGGCAGTGTGAGGGGTATTGTCCCCTTATGCATTCAATGAAGAGAAGTTATTAATCTTGCAGCAGAACTCTTGCTAAGAGCTCAGAGAAGGTCTCTGATTCTGTCTCCAATGAGATATGCCACAACAGTGGTGAAATGCAACATGGAAAGCACCACCAGCCATGGCAGGAGGATTCAAGTGAAAAGATACCCTGATCACTAAATATTACATTGTAGGTATTACTGTATCCACATACTTAAGTCTCACGGTTGCTTCATTTCCATAAGGTAGGCATAGGACTGAAAGTAACCTCCTGAGTCATCAAGTCCAGTCCCCTGCTATTACAGGCAACCCTGTCATATAATCCCTGGCCCAGCTTTTCTCTTGGGGATTCTACATATCACATAAGATATTACAGAGCACACCAAGAATTCACAGTACTTAACAGTGTTCAAACTAGTGACACTGATTCAGCCTCATTAGTCATTATTCCCTGGCCTACTGCCTTCTCGTTTGTAATGTCTTTTTCATTAGGAGTTCATTCATATTGCAATTATTTGTATCGAAACATGTAAGTGTCCAGTTCCAAAGGATTGTCTTTTGCCACTTACTAAAGTAACAATAACATAGAGTAATCATCCCAGAGTGCCTCCCCATGGCAAGACCCAGCATTGCAGCCCCTCCTCCTGCAGACTTTGGTGGTCAATCCAGCGTCTTAGTCGTCCGGCCACATCTCTCTATAGGTAAGTCTACAGTGGTGTGCATGCCCCTGTAGTGGATTGTGTCCATACGGTCACAAGCTAGGCAAACCCACCCCAAGAGTCCACATTTGCTGTGCTGGTCATGCATAGAACCCTGTGTACTGCATCCACACTGCTACTCCAGATATGCAATTCTGGGGCAGTTTCAGGTGGCATATCCCAGAGTTCTCTGTGCCAGATGGAACCTCCCTAGAAACTGGTTTGTGGTGTGTTGCTGGTAGCACATTCCTGTCCTTTCTGGACCCCTGTGCAGAAGAGACTCTTTCTCCATCTTCACATTGGCCAGTGACTCTTCCAGATGAGGTCTCGCCTCACTTCTGTCCATTCAAAACGGGTCACAGCCATGGATCAATTGAATGAGCTGATCCTGATCTTTCTTGCAGGTGCGATGTTTGTGTAGTGGAATATGAGCATGGCAAGACACTGGATTGTATTTCAGGAGCATTTTCTGAGATGTCGAAGGCAGCTGGACCTGGGGGATGAGAACCATTCATTCATGGCAGACTGGACAGACACAATGGAATAGCCCTGGGTTTACCATCACTGCAGGTGCAGGAGAACTAATACAGTGTGGTGGGCTCACACTGTTTTGCCAACTTAGGATGATCCGTGGTGGCTCCAGAACCTCTGCATGAGGAAACAGGCCTTTGTGGATCTATGTGAGGAGCTTGCACCAAGCCTCAGCTGCCAGAGAACTCAGCTGAGGAATGCATTAGTGGTACAGAAGCAGGCTGCTATTTCCCTCTGGGGGTTAGCTACCTCAGACAGCTACAGACCCATAATTGACAGGGACCATGGTGCTTGAACCCTGTTCTAGAGGGCTGTTTAGAGCAAGTAAGTTCCAACCTGCCACCCAATGACCTGCTAACAGTTGTCAGAATAGTGCTGAACTCTGACAGAGGACCCTGGTCCTGGGAGCTGATTGGCAGAACACTGGGGGTCCTGATTGGTTCACAGCTTCTATTTAAATCAAGCACAAGAACAGGAAATTGTCCTGTTTTCCCTGCTTAGGACTGCTTCCCCTGCAATAGCTGCTCTTACTGCCGATCTCCTGGTAACCTGACCCTGCCTGACACATAACTCTCCAATTTCCCCTTGGCCTGCTGCAAACTCTGACCTCCTGTTATCTAACCCGGCCTGAGTCCCAAGCTCTGCTCCGACCACTATGTCAGATCACTCACATCCCAGTTGTGACTGTAGCACACCACTTTGGTGCTGGCAAGTCTACTGTCGGGGTCATGGTAGTGAAGGTTTGTGAGGCAATTAACCTTGTGATTTACACACAGATGGCCAGCATAAGAGATGTGCCTGAAATATTCACTGGTTTTCAGAGGATAGGGTTCCCAAACTGCACTGCAGTCAGAGTTTGCCAGTCAGAATAGGCAAGAATGAACCACGATGGATATCATCCCATCATTCTTCAGGGCATGGCTGACAACAGAGGCAGGTTTCTAAACACAGATAGGGAAAGCACAGGAAAGATTCATGATGCCAAGGTTCTGAGGAGATCTGCCATGTTCTTAAAGTGGGAAGCAGGGACTTTATTTCCCAACAAATGATCTTCTGCTGAAGATCTGCTACCATCTTCTCTCTGACAGCAGAAGTGCCTCCAGTTCTGAAAGATGCACATGAACCCCATTCAGCTGAACTTCCTGAGGGCAAAGAGGTAAAAATATGGTAAATCTTAAGGTGGTCCGAGTTACTGCCACAGGACAGCTGTACACAGAGGACCTAACTGGGACAGAGACAGTCTCTGCTTGCTTGTTTGCTTTCTATACTTAAAAGAAAGCAAATGTACCATATGGGCAGTAATACTCCTTCCGTTTACAGATTAAGGTCCTGATTCAGCAAAGCATGTAAGCATGTATTGAATTCTAACCACTATATTCTAACCACTGAATTCTATAAGTAGCCCCATTGGGATTGTGGCATGCATCTGATGAAGTGGGTATTCACCCCCGAAAGCTCATGCTCCTAAACGTCTGTTAGTCTATAAGGTGCCACAGGATTCTTTGCTGCTTTTACAGATCCAGACTAACATGGCTACCCCTCTGATACTTGGCATGGTTAGAGTTAGGCACATCCTTAAGTGCGTTGTTGACTCAGAGCCCACGATGGATAGTTTATAATGTTTGACATAGTATGTGGTCCTTGTGAGGCTCCCTTGAGCCTTCCTTCCATCGCTAAGAACATCTTTGCCCAGCATCTCTCGCTACTCTTAGAAACCCTCCTTTCCCCCCTTCCCCTTTACAAAAGATTTTGGGATCACACGTAACAGGGCATACTCCCATATACAGTATGCCAGGAACCTGCTACCATCAGACAGGACTCCCCTATTGTAAGCTGTAGCCCAGACAGGATTTGGTAAGGTTGGATGACCTTCTGAATCAGCACTTCATTCCTTCTGATCTAAAATTAAGTTCCTTATCTACAATATAGAAGCTACACTATGACACTTACATAACAGCCTGCATTTGAGCGACCGTTTCAGGGAGGTCAAAGACAAATCTGAACTAAAGGAATCTGAAAGAAATCCTCATATATACAGATTTTTAAGGACATAAACATTTCTATCTACGTAGGGGAGGTTAGCTATAAAAATGGCCCCATTTCCACTGAGAGACTGACTGTTCCAAAACTGTTTTCATGAACGGATGCCAAAGGGTTTCAGGTAACAGCGGTGCTGCCTGCTGGTAGCCAGTGTGTAGCAGGGTAAACTTGTTTTTTCAAAAGGCTGTTGAAAACTACTTGACTTACAAGCTGCCAGAAGCCATTTTAAATATCCATGCTTGGAAACTGTTTCAGAAGGTGTTGGATTGCTCAGTGCATGAGCACCTGAGTCGAAGCACTCACGTTAGGGCACCAACCAGGAGGTACCTGGAGTCGAAAGAGGAAGGATACATCTGAAATACTGAGCAATGGTGAGTAACAAGCAGTTTTGCTGAGCAATATTTGGAAATCTGGGATTCTCTTTTCTCTGGATAGCACCAGTAGCTTCAGTATTTGAAGAAAATATACAGCTTGCATATCCCCACCTCGTTTGGTGGTGTAGAGGGTTAACTGCTGCATGTTTGTGTTAATACCACAACAGGTGTGTGCCTTCAGAAGTTGTTAACAAGGGCAAGTTTATATAAATAAGGAGCATTAAAGGCATGAAGGTGGGGTCATAAGACAATTATAGTGTGGTGTTTTCATATAGCTTTCTATTCCAGAACCTCAAAGTACTTAACATGCATAATTATGCCTCATACCCTTCCTTTGATATAGGTAATTATTGCCACCAACACCCCAGTACAGATAGGGAAAATGAAGCACAGATGTTAAGTAGATTGCTCAAGATCACACAGCCAGTGGAAGAGCCAAGGATAGAATTCAACTCTCCTGACTGTCTTCTGCACTAACCACTAATCAATGCTCCCTCCCTATTGAAAAGGCAGCACTGAGAATAGAAAATGCTGGAACATATTTGCATTTTAATTCAGGTGTGCCACAGCTTGACTAACCCCATTTCTGCTCCCTGAAAGCCTGTTAGCACCAGCGAAGAGGAGAAAACTAATCTTTCTCGTGGCAAATCTCCAGGCACAGATTTCTCAAGCCAAATCAGTTCCTGTGAAAAAATGTTTCAGGCAAAGACGGGGAAATGAGAATATTTCCTGTCCTGATTAACACCATTCACACAACTGTCTCCATTGATTCTGCCACAACGATAGCCACAAGAATCATAGAAATAAACAAGAATATCTCTATCTATTTTTGCATAAAGGGTCACCATAGAATCAGTGTTCTCAGACATTATTCGTTAATATTCACCATTAAATATATTTAACAATAATACTACTTAGACCTCACATAGCACTTGATAAAAGTAAAGTATATCAGTCCCCATTGTATAGATGGGGAAACCAAGGCAGAAAGTGCTAAGTGATTTGCCCACCAAGGTCATAAAGCAGTTCAGTGGCAGACTCAGGACTAGCACACAAGTCCCCTGACTGCTGGGCAGTAGCCTAGCTGCTAGACCATACTGCCAACATTACTAGCCCCTGTACATTTAAAACATACCAGTGACAGCTGGGCCCAAACTGAAACCTCAAATATGGACCTTCCTCCAACAAGTATCTGGGTGAGAATGTCAGACCAGCCACAAAAATGAACCCTTCCTCCAACCTACATTTCAGAGTACTGCTGTCAGATTTGAATTCCTGGTCCCAAACCCACCTTTTGGTTTTGACTTTGGGTTGGGTCAAAACCAGATGGGCCCTACATTGAGAGTTTAGTACGAATATGGCTCAAGATGGCACAAATATCTAGAACAGCTGATTGTAAGAGATTTATAGCATTTGAAGCCAAGATCTCAAAAGAACTGCTCAAGATCTTGGAAGCATCAAGCCACCGCCCTGGCTCAGGTTAATCCTCTAACCCAAAACTAAAGTTTGGCAGCTGGTGCTCACAAGGCACTCTTACAGCACGTCTACACTATGAACTTAACTTGATCCATGTCAGGTCGACTTACAGGCACTGCAGCAATTACTGCAGTGGCTCATGTCCACGCTGCCCTCCCTTCTGTTGGTAGTGTGCGTCCTCCCCAGGAGTGCTTCCATCGACTTAAAAGGGGCAGTGCTCCATGACTCTCCAGGGCTCTCAACTCTGTGCACGGCTCCTCACCTGGAACTGGGATTCCCCCCACCCTTGGCTCCCCTCTGAGAGCAGGGCAGCCGCACTGGGCTTCTCGGCTCCCCTCTGGGAACGGGGCAGCCAACTGGACACCAGGCGCATATCTTCCCACTGGGAGCCTGGCTTCCCCCACTCTGGCTCTCAGCTGCTTGCTTCCTGCTGGGAGCACAGCAGCTGACTGGACTCAGGGTGAAGAGCTACCTGGTGGGCTCATCCATGCTCCTAGTGAGGAGCAGGGAGCCGAGAGCCCAGGAAGGCAGCTGAGTTCCCGGTAGAGAGATCTGCACACAGTGTCTGGTCAGCTGTCCTGTTCATGGCAGGGAGCAGGAAGCAGAGAAGCCCGGTGCAGCTATCTCATTCCTGGTGGGAACCAGGGAGCAGAGAGCCCCAGGGGGCAGTTGAGCTCTTCGTGGGGAAATCTGTGCCCAGACCCCAGTCAGCTGCCATGCTCCCAGTGGGTAGTGGGGATCCAAGGCCCTGGGTGGCATCCCTGCTGGGAGTGGGGAGCCAGGACCCCAAGGGGCTCCTCTTGGGGAGTGGGGAGTCCAGGCAGCAGCCTGAGTCGGGAGCCTGGTTAGCAGGCTGGCTTGGAGTGGAGACCGGGCAGCAGCCCAGCTGGGGAGCCAGGAGCCAGCTTTCTTGTCAATTTCTCCAGCAGAACGACAAGAAAGACAGCCAATAGATATAAGTAGCACAGTATCTACTGGGACACTGTGTTGCCCTAACTACACCAACATAAGCCCTATGCCTCTCGTGGAGGTGGAGTTATTATGTCAGTGAAGTAGCTCTTACACAGGCGGGAGCAAGGCTGTAGTGTAGACACTGACATAATTAGGTCGACATAAGCTTCTTGTGCAGTAATGGGAGGCGGGGCACAGGCACATTCCATTACTGGGGATGGGGGCTGACTGAAAAAGATGGAGCACCGCTGGATTAAAGGGAAAGAAACCCTGATTGCAAGTCAATATTTAGGTACTACGTTGCCGAAGAATACTGCTAGCTCTGTGCTCTGACTCATTTTGAATAAAATGCAAAGCAGTTTCAATAACTGGTTCCATCACCCCCACCTCTTAAAGAAAGAGATAACATTCCCTCATTCACCCATCTCACGAAGATCCCTTTGAGCTACCAGCTGCTTTCTTTCAGACACTTGACATTGCCGCTTCCTTTTGGCTCAAACTTCCCAGCCTCATCCTGCAGGCACTACCACTCCCTCCCGAAGAAGGTACCCCCTTTACACACAGGTACTACTGGCTGATCAGGTGTTTTCCCTCACAGTCTGGGTTCTATCAATCAGACTTACTGAAATTGAAAAACCCTCAGCTAACACTACACCCCATACATGCCTATATTTCTGGCCCAAAGACACAAAAATATGGCCACAAAGTCTCTTGGCACACCTATCTCAATAAATTCACCAGGGCCCTCCATATTCGGTTGCTCTTGGCTGCTCCCAGCCCACCCTAGCCAATATACTCCATTCTTTTCTCTTAGGATCTCTGAAGCAATGACCAGCTCAGCATCTACGAACAACGCGGGGCACACTAGATATTGGCCACGTGTCTCAATCAAAGTATCCAGCTCAGACACTCCCATCAACAGATTTTTTGGGGAGGTGGGGGAAATGGAGGTGTTTGGAAGGGGACACAATTGAGCTCTGCTGTGGTATGTAGTTGGGTGTAGGATTCCATTGTTAAATCTGATGATGGTGTCCAGAAAGTTGATGCTGATGGGGGAGTGTTCCAGAGAGGGTTTAATGGATGGGTGATGGTTGTTGAAGTTGTGGTAGGAATCTATGAGGGATTTTAAGTCATCTGTCCAGAGAATAAAAATATCACTAATGTATCTCCGGTATATCATTGGTTTTGTGATGCATTTGTTCAGAAATTCTTCTTCAAGGCATCTGTGGGGGGGCTCCCTGGACCCCATATATCCAGTCCGTCTGTTGTTTACCCTCTCTTCTCCTCTGGTTGGCAGCGCTTGCAGGAGCTCTGTCAGGGAAGCCACCCATATTCAGAGGGTAGGTCCTCCTGATCTCTTCCCCTTGCAAGAGGGGAGGATCTGGCTGGCACGAGGACCAGTCTCTCAGGCAGCCCTTAGAGATTCAACTCTATGGGCTCAGTCTCTCAGAGTCCATTGCCCCTTCACAGGGTTTACGTTCTACCCCTCTTCCTGGGACATATTGCTTTGTTGTCAGTCAGGGCAGATTCAGGAGCAGTGTGTCTCGCAGCTGTCTCCTCCTTGGCTGGACTATCTCTGTTACCAGCAGTCTCTGGGTGGAGCAGCCTTCTTCTTGTTCATCATCCCTTCCTGTGGTAAGTTTCCCTCTTTTAAGCTTCTCCCTCTTCAGGCTGAACAAACCTTGCAGGTGCATCTCGTTAGCATGGAACAGGCACAGAGGAGTCCATGGAACAGGCCCACAGGAGCCTTTCACAATGGCCCTTGAAGAGGATGGCATATTGGAGAACCATCCTAGTACACAGGGCTGTTCCCATGGTTTGGACAAAGTGTTTGTTGTTGAATGTAAAATTGTTATGGGGAGGATAAAATGGATGAGTTTGGCGATGTGTTTGGGGTGAATAGCTGAGGGTTGTCCATTGTCTTGTAAGTATTTGAGGCAGGCAGTGATGCCGTCAGTGTGATGGATGTTGGTGTATAAGGAGGTGACATCCATGGTGACAAGAACGGTATTCTGAGAGAGGTTGTTAATGTTGCAGGGTTTGTGGAGGAAGTCGGTTGTATCCTGGAGGAAGCTGGCCCTTTGTGTGGTGAGTGGTTTGAGGGTGGTTTCTATGAGTTCCGATATTCCTTCAGTGCCATGGCCATATATGATGGTTCTGCCTGGGTTCCCTTGTTTGTGTATCTTGGGAAGTGTGTAGAAGGTCCCTAGGATGGGTTCATGAAGTTTGTAGAATTTATCTTGGAGTTGTTAGGAGAAGGAATTGATGATATCCTTAAGTTCCTGGGTAAATTGTGGTGCAGGGTCTTCTTCGAGTTCTTGATAGTTGGTGGCATCAGAGAGTTGGTGGTTAGCCTTGTTAACAGAGTCATCACAGTTGAGGACTACAATGGTGCCCCCTTTGTCTGCTGCTTTAATCTCTATCTGGTGGCTAGATTTCAGGGACTGTATGGCTGTCCTCTGGGCAGTGAAGAGATTATGGTGGATGTGAGCTGACATTCAAAAGCTTGTAAGGAAACGGGTGTCTTGCTAAGTTTCTGTGAACTCACTAAGTGACCTAGTTACCTCTTCTGAGCAGAATAGAGCAACTGTTTGATTGTTTGGTCATATGGGCAAATTCCTGTGTGGGCTAAATTGATTCCAGACTTTTTTCTGTTTGTAACATATAAGATCAATCCATGTATCCAAAGGAAAAAGCCTACTGCATTAACTCAGCTTCCTATACCCTCTGTGGAAAAGCTGGTTTAGTATACTGTAGTTTTTCCAGTTCAACCTGCTTTGGGAACTATTCCATAGACTCAACTACAGGGCTGCACTTAGGTTGTTTTTACACAGTTAAACTCCTCTAGTTATTTAAGACTCAGAAAGTGAGTGTGTTTCCAAATCAGATTCTAAGATATCTGAAACAGGGACCATGGCTAGCTATGTGTTAGCACATGGTTTTAGTCTGTAATCAAAAAACAACCTGATTGTACATGTATTGGCATTCTAGAATTTGTTCATGAGCAGCTGGATTCATACAGGATTTAAATTAGCTCAGCTCTTGGAAAACCCCAGTGGGGAAATAAAGTTACCGATCACTAGTAATCCAGCTAATTAAACGTGCTTAACCAGAAATCTCAGACACATCCCAATGAATAAGTGTATTCAAATAAGAAAGCACTTATTCTTCTATAATTAGCTTGTTGACTTTGGAATGTCACAAGAGGAACTTCATAACAAACCTGATCATATCACACAGTAATTGTACCAGTTTCCTGCCTACACCACAATGGGTATAAAAAAGATGGTTGCTTATACATATAGCAAAGTTATCTTGCATTTCCCTTATTTTTGAAGGGGAAGTGATTATTCATTCTGTTGCACAAAATGCAAAAATCAGTCAATCATGTGGAATCTCCATCTCTGGAGATATTTAAGAGTAGGTTAGATAAATGTCTATTAGGGATGGTCTAGACAGTATTTGGTCCTGCCATGAGGGCAGGGGACTGGACTCGATGACCTCTCGAGGTCCCTTCCAGTCCTAGAGTCTATGAGTCTATGAGTCTATGCATGCATTCATTACAGGACATATCACACTTGTATGATCTTGGCCATTAGAATGTAGATATCAGGACTGGCTCTCGGTGTGCAGAAGTGATCAGTGAACCTTAAAGTTTGCTGTTCAGATTTGGGAAGGATCCAAAATGCTTATCCAAATCTTATAAAATGGTTTATCCTCTGAACCCTCTTGAGCTTGCAAAATGAGGCAGGAAATCTCATTGGAAGAAGTTCTCTTTCAGATTTCCAGAAACTCTCTCAGATAAATCCTCAGCTGGTGTAAATAGGTGCCACTCTGTTGAAATCAATTGAACTATATTGATTTTAGACCAGCTGAGGATCAGACTAACAGACAGATCCCCTAAACTAAGATAAGTTAGATCCTTTCATTCATTTGCTCATGAAACAATGAAGGGTACCACTGCATGTATGCCTATGCCTATTTGCACCAACTGAGGATCAGGCGCTCCCTCTCTTCAGTTCTTCTGCAGCATCTATCATTTTAGCATCTAGAACATTAGTTCTCAAACTTTTGTACTGGTGACCCCTTTCACACAGCAAGCCTCTGAGCGCAGCCCCCCTCCCTTATACATTAAAAACACTTTTTTATATATTTAACACCATTATAAATGCTAGAGGCAAAGCAGGGTTTGGGGTGCAGGCTGGCAGCTCACGACCTTCCCCTCATGTAATAACCTTGCAAACCCTGAGGGGTCCTGACCTCCAGTTTGAGAACCTCTGATCTAGAACCTTTGCTCTTGGCTCGGAACAGAAAAACTGTGGCAGTAGCTGTCCCGTCTCCTTATATTGTGATGCTGGCGAAGGAGATGAGAACTCTCTCTGAATACAACAAAGCTTTAAAAAAAGGTTCAACACAAGTTTGGGTCTGGAATGAGTCGAGAGGCTGCTTCACATTCTTGAGCCAGCGCTTTCAACCCCATTATCTGCCCTAGACCCACGTGGAGATCCACCTCTAATCTTGTACGTATGCCCCTGCATGCTGCTTGGAAAGCATTATCCAAGAGGTAGGCCCTTGGCACTGGAGAGTGGCAAGTGGCAAACTGGCAGAAATGGCATATTTGAGTGCTCACTCCACATCCAAGTTCATCAGTTGTAAGCAGCAGCCTCTCTGCAATTTAACTTTCAAAACGGCAGCCTTAGTGTCTGCACTGTAACATCCACGTCTGGCCCAGGTCAGCTGACATCGGCTTGTTGAACTCAGCCTGCAAAGCTATAAATTGCAATGTAGACGTTCAGACTCAGAGCCCAGGCTCTGAGACCTTGCAAGGCGGGTGGGTCTAGACCAGGGTTCAGCAACCTTTGGTTCACAGGCCATCAGGGAAAGCCCCTGGCGGGCCAGGACGGTTTGTTTACCTGCAGTGTCTGCAGGTTCAGCCGATCGCAGCTCCCATTGGCCATGGTTTGCCATTCCAGGCCAACGGGGGCTGCAGAAAGCGGCACGGGCTGAGGGATGTGCTGGCTGCTCCTTCCCACAGCCCCCATTGGCCAGGAACGGTGAACTGTGGCCAGTGGGAGCTGTGATCGGCCAAACCTATGGACGCAGCAGGTAAACAAACCATCCCGGCCCACTAGAAGATTTCCTTGATGGGCTGCGTGCCAAAGGTTGCTGAATCCTGATCTAGGCTCCAGCCTGGGCCAAAATATCTTGTATGGTCCCACTGCCCAAACCCTTGAGCCCAAGTCAGCTGATCTGAATCAGCCAACAGCTGTGCCATGGGTTTTTTATTGCAGCATAGACATACCCAAAATTGCATACAGGTGCAGCTGCCTAATGACATTCAAATGAGTGGAGCAGCTGGGCGGAGAACAGTGAATGGGAGACAGATAGTAGAAGGAGGAGAAAATACTCAGGCTTTTCTTCACTTCTTCCACAAACCTCCTGTGCTGTTTCCTCCCCAGGCGTGCCCACATGTCAGAACTGCCTGGCCTTTGCATCAGAGTTGGACTAAGCTTTTGGGGGCAGGGACACTATCATCATCTTACACATTCTGCAAAGCTCCAGATGCATCTCCAGTGCTATATGAATAACAAATCTGACTTGAACTGAGATACTATGCAGGGCACAGCACATTAACCCTTTCTGGTGGCCTGCCACGGTACTCAGACCAAAAGCAGTGCTGCCTGCCTCCCATCCCCTCACAGCTTCCTCTGAGCAAAGTGGGATGGAGGGAATGGGCACGGAACTGGCAACAATAACTGTCATAGCCCATTCCCCATCCCTCCATGTCTTGCTGCTTGCATGTAGAACAGGACAGACAGAGGTGTGAAACAGCAGGAGACCCCATCTGGCAGAGCCAGAGGATCAAGCAAGGCCAAAGGACAGAGCATTGGGTCTCCAGGTCTTCCCTACTTCAAAAAGTCCCCAACTGGGTTGGTGCTTAGAAAAGCAACAAATGTATCTTATTAATCCCCTTGAGCACCCATCTGCCTTTCCCTGCTTGTTGCTTCTATGGGGCTTAATATACCTTCAGCCACCTCTCAGCTGAAACTCCTTGAGTCCTAAAGTAACCTAAATTCCACACAAGGTACGTGCCCACCTATATCTGGAGGATAGGTCCATGAATGACTATTAGCTAAGATGATCAGGGATGCAACCCCATGTTCTAGGTATCCCTAGCTTCCGATTGCCAGAAACTGGAACTAGACAATAGGGGATGGATCTCTTGATAATTGCCCAGTTCTGTTCATTCCCTCTGAAGCATCTGGCATTGGCCGCTGTTGGGTGACAGGGTAGTGGGCTAGATGGATCATTGGTCTGACTCATTCTTATGTTCTTCTGTAAAAATTTGGTGCCACTTATTGAAGCTTATTTATCCCAACAATGCAGAATCCTGAGGCTGAGGCAGTGGAGAGTCATTTACACAGGAGCTGGGGATGACCCCAAATCATTGTTTCCTACATAGATGGGTTAGTTTTAGACTGGTGCAGCAGGGATTTTCATCCCAGGGAACATTTCTTATTTCTGAAACCTTTAATGTGATATTTTACATGGAACAGGATGAACAAAAAATGCCATTGAATATTTTGAAAATTTTCCACTGGCTACCTTGGTGGCAATGGCAGGCAGCTGGGGGCACCGGGAACCATTGACTCAGCAACTGTGAACCCTGGTGATTGAGCGGAATCAGCATTTCCCAAGAGAAAGCACAGAAGGGCATGAGACCAGCCTGTGAGTGTGGACCATGAATTTCCTTTTGCGGGGGAGCAGGTTCTTTTCTTTTAAGTTACTGTGTAAGTACTTGGGGAGGGAGCCATGGAGAAAGGGAGGCCAATGCTGGGAGGAGATGGACTCTTTCCGAAGGGATATAGCAGATCAAGGACATGCTCCTAGCGGGTACCTAGCAAGGCAGGGATGAAGGGGCCTGCCAACATGGGCTGGGCCATCTTCCACTGTGTCTTGAGTCGGAATGTACACCGAGCCATGACAGCCTTGTGCCTATGACATCACAATCAATTTCCCAGCCGGTCAATCAGAATTCCACTTTGGACAATCCGCGACTGTGACGTCACGGGGACTAATGCCCGATCAGTTTTGCCAGGTCCCCCCCTGGGTATTATGCTCCGGTGCCTGCCACTGAGGATGAGCGCTGTGGGCAGCCGTCGGAGCCCAGCCCTGCTCCTGCCATGGGGGCAGCAGCTGTGCTGTAGCCCCACCTCCTGGCCTCTGCTCCGCCAGCCCCCGCTCCCCTCCGCGGCGCGGGGGAATTCCGGGCTCCCCCTTCCCGCAGCCCCCTGTCGGGCCCAACCGCGGGCGGAGTTCCCCGGGGCCCGGTCCTCCCTCCGCCCCCCGTGGGCTGCTCGCTATATAGCCGCGGCACCGAGCTCCTCCAGCAGCAGCAGCGGAGCTGAGTCACCTGCGGCAGGAGCGCGGGCCAGAGCCACGCAAGCCAGTCTGGGACGGCAGGACAGAGTAAGTCACCCCAGCGCTCCTTGTGCTTTCCAGCTGACCTCCCCCCCCCCCCCACTAGTGGGGTCGGTGCCTTCTCTCCCCGTGCCCCACTCTCCTGCTCCCCCCTCGAGCCTGTCCCTGCTGAAGGGCTCGTGACAGGAGTAGGGAATCCACTGCAGGCAAACGCTAAACCCTGGATCTCCCTGGGACCTGCTAGATTTTATCCCGTTGAAATAAGACACCGGACCTAACTGCTCCCACTACATCACAAAACCCCAGCCCCCGCAGCATGAATCCTGGATCGGGTCCCTGGAGTCTGGTGGATCCGGTCAGATTTTGGCCCCAAGCTCCCAAATTTTAAAGCTTAAACTCCTGGGTCACTGAAAAATCATCAGCCCCCAGGATCCCACTGCAGCAGCACCACACAAACCCAGTTCTGTCTTCCTAGATCCATCCTATTTTTGGTATTCACTTCCTAAATTCCATGTGCTGGAGTACACCTGGAGCTGCTCCTCCAGCACCAAAAATTCCAGTGAAAAGTGCTGCATAAACAGGGATCCAACATGGGGCTCCAGATGGATTTTAGCAGTTTGGGTCCCAACTCCCAAATCATGCTAGGGAGAAAACAGTTCCTCCTACTTCACTGCAAAAATCCAGACTAGTCCTGCTCTGACGCATCCCAGCCCAATAACATTGGAAACACATCTGGTGCCTGGATTCTGCCAGATTTTAACCACAATGGGCAGTTACAGTATTGCTGCATACTGCTGGACATACAGCAACACTTTGAACCTACCCCCTGATGTTTTAGCCCCCTTTTGAAGGTGCAAAGGTAATTCCCATCCTGGAATCACTCTACTTGGAGAGCCCACCTCACCCTAGAACATCTCCTACCTTGTGGAATCTCACCATATACCTAGGAAGTGATCCCTTCATCCCCTGCAATGGCTATGAGGACGTTTAATTGGATGATGTTTTCAACTCCAGAGTGAACTATCTTCTTAACATTTGTATAGAGGCTTCTCCTGGGTGCTGTTGCAGAGAGGGCTGTTATTAAAGCATATGACTGAAAGTCACATCTGGTTCTGTTTCCAGTGTGCCTATGGAGAAATGGGGCACACATTTTATGGTCAGATGTTAAGAAATACTCATCACCCAGCAGCTCCTCTGGGATTCTCAATCAAGAGCTCAGCTCTTTTGAAAGTCTGGCCTCTTCATGTAATTGACCAATGGGGAGTTGAGCTCTTTTGAAAATCTGCCCCTTAATTTCAGTGCTTCACTTTCCTCATAGGTAAAACAGGGATAATAGCTGCTTCGCAGAGCTAAGTATTTCTACAACAGGTTGAGCCATCCTGGCAAGGAAGATGCTGTGTAAGTACAAAGTACTGTTAGAACTCTGTGTCCACAGTAGAAGTTGCCTGTATCCTTCTCCCATTCTCTTTGTTTGCATCTTTTAATAAGTTTAGACAATGTTTCTAACTACAGTACTGAAGGAATGTCATGCAGATACACTAAGGAAGCTGTGTGAGGAAAAATACAATGAATAATAATTTACCTTCTACACATGCACTGATATTTATTTATATATAGTAATGAGAGTTTTGGCAGGCACACAAAGTAAATTAATTACAGAAACCAGTTTTTAAACAGCTAGCCAGTTGTCTAATATCCTGGGGCCAGATTAAGCTCACCGATATAAATGTGCCACTCCCACTAATGTCCATGGATTTGTGTTCAGGTCTGAGAGCACAATTTGGCCCTTGGAAGACTGTATTGAAATGCAGTCCTAGATTCTCAAGATGCTAATTTCTCTGGCTGTGATAGCAAGAGAGGGAATTGTTTACATTTAAACCAACTTGAAACCTAGTTTCAAAGGGAAGTAGAAGAAATTTCAGCTACTACGCTTTCCTGTGTCCCCTAGTAGGTTTAATGATTTTTTTTTGGTAATTTTTCTCCCCAGTGCTTTTTGAAAAATCCTCATTAACGAGAGAAAGTGACTTAGATGCCTTAGTCACATAGGGGAAAATTTTTAAAAGCGCTTAAATTCTATTTTCAGAGGTGATTTAGGAGCCCAAATCATAGGGACTTGCTCTCCTAAGTGCCTGAGTCGCTTTTGAAAATAGGACTTTACCCACAAGCTCC